>NC_041042.1:2395596-7326643 GCF_900634625.1 Parambassis ranga | reverse complement strand
GCGTCAACTTGCGACTTTTGTTCTCTCCCCCACTGAAGTGAAAACACGTGTCACTCATGTTTTGAAAGGATTGCTGGGCATCCTCATTAGCCTGAAAGGGTGGCTATCTATATCTAGGCTTGTCCTTCAAACCGTTGATTCTTTTAGAGTGTGGGAATGTGTTTATACTCAAAAGAAGCTGGGGGTTGGACGGTTCCCGAAGGAGTGGACTGTGCCCTAAGCACGTGAGAAGGCCACTTCTGGGTCAACATGTGCATTCATGTCTGTGTCACTTTGCTGGTATGATGTTTCTGCACGCTCATGTGTTCTTTACAAGCTTTTCATATCACATTCATATCACAGTTTTTAAACTTGAAAATACACATGCTTATGTAGTAGACTCACAGCAGATCTCTCTCTGCAGCAGGAGCAATGTTTGGCAGAGCTGGTCATGGCTGGACTGCTGACATGTCTTTTACTCATCTACAAAGTGCAGAGCTATCATTTTCCCTTTCTGTTTTTCCTTCTGATAAGGGCTTGTTTTGGCATGCTTCCTCTGGATTCTGGATCAATGACAACATCTGGCTATCAGTGAAACACACAGTCTGAAAGAAGATCAAATTTGATGCAAAATGTCTCTTTTCATCTACACAAATTACAAAGCTGTGAATTAACTGATTCTTTCTTCTCTACAGTTCTACCAGCCAACATGTCAGGGAAATCCGATGGGAACAATAAGTGGGCTGCAGTTAGAGGTCGTCTTGGCTCCTCGCAGGACTCTGACACTCAGCAGGAGGCCAACTTGGAAAGTGCTGATCCGGAGCTGTGCATCAGGCTGTTACAAGTTCCCACTGTGGTCAACTACTCTGGGCTAAAGTGCCCTAGAAGGCATTGACCAGACATGGATGGTCCAGTTCCTAAACTGAGTGGATTAGACCTCCTCCTGGAGGCCCTCGACAGGCTGTCCCCGGGATGCTCTCGCATCGCGGATGCCCTCCGCAGCTCACCTGTGTCAGTTGCGTCCGTGCAGTCATGAACTCATCAGCAGGGATCCACTCATCATAGAGAATGAGGGATACATTCGGAAGCTGTCTCAAGGTTAACCATAAAAGCATTACACACATGGAAATCATGCAAAAAATGAACATTTAGTGCAGAATAAACATATGACATGTTAAAGGTGTCACATAATCCTTACAATTTATTTTCATACTATGTTAAAGTGGTCATAGCTCACATGGTTCTTTGTGACTCATTGTACTGAGCTGAATTTTCCAATCCTGTACTGTCTGTACAGACGTGAATCATTAAGGGTTATTTGAGGACATCCGTTAAAATGTCTGTGTGTTGTGGATAATGCTTTTTCTCCTTTCCCCCCCAACCTGCATACACATTTATCTACAGTACAATGCCACATCTTTAGAGGGCAAAGTTCACGTTGCATTGCCTGAAAGACAAAAAAGCACTCTGTCTGGGTCTAGTTGTGAGGAGCAGTGAATATAGAGAAGAGCTTGAATTAAATCTGATTTAAAAGAACTGGTGTTAAATGAGTATCTGTAATGATGTCTGCTATCATCATTTCCACAGCTTTGGACACCTCCAACACCATGGTGAAGAAGCAGGTGTTTGAACTCCTTGCAGCTCTCAGCATGTTCTCTACAGACGGTCATCGCCTCTCACTTGATGCACTGGACCACTACAAGGCGAGTAGAGGAATATGTGGACAAGTCTATTTTCAAATGTAGTTATGTGTTGTGAGATTTGCTGTTAATGAATCTGCATCATCTCTTATTGATTAATCTCTAAATAGTGCCCTCTAGTGGCAGGTTTCTCACACAAGCTTTGCAGAGTTACAGTGCATCATTGAGGATTTACCCTGACTTTGAATTTCCCTTCAGGGTGTGAAGACGCAGCAGTATCGCTTTAGCGTGATCATGAATGAGCTGCAGGCCACGGATAACGTCCCTTACATGTTCACACTCCTCAGTGTCATCAACGCTATCATCTTTGGCACAGAGGACCTCAGGCAGAGAGATAAGATCAGAAAGAGTTTATTGGTAGTTCTTTGTTCAGCCCATTGAGATCCCATTGCGGCAACGCCCATAATTATGCGTAATTTAAGTAAGTCCGAATACAATTGAAACGAGTGAGTTGTAAAAAAATTCACCCCCCGTACAATTGACACTAGAAGAGAACCATCATTTGAGACCAGAGTGTTTTTTGTACCAGGCTGTAAACATGTTCATTTTCTGCTATGAAATCGGCCATTTTAACATGGGAGTCTATGGAAATTACTCGCTTTGGAGCCAGCCCCCAGCAGTTTGTGGCGTGAATTACAAGTTTTGACACTTCCGCATGGGCTTCAAGTTTGAGCCCCGAAGGTTGCCGCTTGGAAGTAACATATGCTACTGTGAGAAATGTGTTTGTGATTTATGATATACTTAAAAACCTAATAATTACTTTGGACTGTGTTTATTGTCTCTCCTTTGTTTGTACAGGCCTTCAGTTACTTGACATTCTGCCAAAGTTGAGGTGAGCCATCCTTTTGAGTTTGCCAGTCCCTTAATACTACAACTCACTACGGTTCATTTAAAAGGCCATTCTGAGATGCTTTAGAAAAAGAAGTTGTCAATTTCTGTCTGTTAATAACAGTAATTTAAGCAAAGGTCCTTTGCATTGCATTAATAAAATGTCATCTAATTATTGTGATCTGTATGTCTGCTGTGCAGGGAGCAGGAGGATGAAGACTTGATTATTCAATGTGAGGCTTTTGAAGAGACAATGGCTGAAGATGAGGAAGAGCTGCTGCGAGTATATGGGGGCATTGATATGAGCAATCACACTGAGGTCTTCACTACACTCTTCAACAAGGTGAGAGCAGATTTCTGGAAAGCTTTTATCATCTATGGCGGAAACTAAGTGACAACCTGTTTATATCTTTTGCTTATTATAACCTTGATTCATCTGGGTGTGTGTGCAGGTTAGCAGCTCTCCAGTCTCTCTCCAGCTGCTGTCCATCCTGCAGACTTGTTGGTGCTGGGACCAGGACGCTCAGATATCTGGCTGGCACTGGAGGCCATCACAAACAGAGCCATAATGTTGGCCCAGGACTGTGAGTCAGCACAGCAACAGCAATTCATTCACATTAGGTCAACACTCAGAAGAGGCTAATGGCTAGCTAATGGCCACATCAGTGAGAAATGTGGTGAAGGGGAGGCATTATCCAGGAAAGATCAGCAGGTGACAATATGGCTGAAAGCTTTTGTTGTGATGGGAGAAGTTGATTGAAATGGGGTTCACCTGTGTGTGTTTGTGTGTCTGTTTGGATTTGTGCTTCAGCTCAGATTGAGTCCTGCGAGAAGATCATGCAGCGGCTGATGTTTTTCAAAGGGAAATCAGTGTGGATCACTATGAATTGGACGGAGCGGTGGTCAGAGTTCACAAGGCTGTGCAGACTGGCCTGGACCAAGAAGACACAGACAAACCAGAGACAATCATAGCATCCTCTCAGAAGCCAGTGTGAGCTGCTCCTCCACCGCCACCACCACCTCCTCCACCGTTACCTGGATGGGATTGGTGGTCCTCATCCCTTGCCAGGAATGGCGCCAACACCACCCTCCCTTACTAGGTATGGGCGCTGGACCCGCACCGCCTTTACCAGGTATGGGCGCCGGACCCCCACCGCCTCCGCCTTTACCGGGTATGGGCGCTGGACCCCCACCGCCTCCGCCTTTACCGGGCAAGGACGCTGGACCTCCACCTCCTCCTCCCTTCCCCGGCATGCCACCTCCTCCAGGCATGATTGTGTCTCAGAGCAGCCAGGCGTTGGGGTGCGGTGCACCCACAAAGGCAGGTCGGTGCCCCACCCTTGCGGATGCAAAAAACTCAACTGGCAGAAACTACGTTCTGTTACTGGTAAGTGGAGATGTTTTGTTTTTCCCAGGCGGTCCTTTCTCCACTCTTGGCTGTTATTTAGTCTGGGCTTTGCAGAGGATTTCCTCATGTTAGAGGATTTGGATTGATGGTGATGACAAATGGAACCACACGAGCTGATGACGGGTTACTTTCTTCCTTTTTTTACACAGATGGTCACTCCATGTGGGCCTCAGTTCAGAAAGAGCCACCTCCTCCCAAGCCGGACTACAGCAGTATCGAACAGCTGTTCTGTCTCCCAGTGACCGAGCACAAAGACAAGGGGGCAGCTGCTCCTGTCAACAAGGAGCCTAAAGAGGTGTGCTTGGTCAACACTCGACAGTGCTCCTCAGAGCTGCAGCACTCACAGCTGATTACTGAACAATCAATACATCTATCGTTCCTCTCTTTTTTTCTTATAGATTACATTTATTGATCCAAAGAAAAACTTGAATTTGAACATATTTTTAAAGCAGTTCAAATGGTGAGACATCACACTTTACTTTGTTTTTTTTTCTTTATAATTTGACATTTTTTTCACTGATCAATACTTTACTTTATATTCTGAGTCCAGCACAAATGAGGAATTTGTAGCCATGATCCAGAATGGTGACCGGACCAAGTTTGATGTAGAGGTGCTAAAACAGCTTCTAAAGCTCTTACCAGAGAAGCATGAGGTTTGTACTATTAACACTTCTGCATCCTTATAAAGAGAGCCTTTCCACCCTCATCAGCCCACTTGAAACTTAATTGAATGTCTGACTCACTGTCTTGATGTAGATTGAAAATTTGAAGTCCTTCCAAGGAGAAAGAGACAAGTTGGCAAATGTTGACCGCTTCTACACCTCCCTTCATAGTGTGTCCACTGGTAACTGTAGTTATTGTTTATATGCTCTTTATGTGATCCTGTCAATCTAATGCACTTACTTTGCACACTTGCTTGACTCCATAGTTATCAGTTGAGAATTGAGTGCATGATGTTGTGTGAGGAGACTGCCTCGGTGTTGGACATGCTCAAACCTAAAGTCAAGCTGGTTGAGGAGGCTTGCCAGTGTAAGTAAATATCAGACCCTCCATCTGTAGTGCACATGCATGCTGTCCTGTATTGTACATATATATATATATATATATATATATATATATATTCAAATTAACAATGTTTATGCATTTTTTCAGCTCTCAGAGTGAGCACACTTATGCCCCGTTTCTGCAGGCTCATCCTTGACGTGGGAAATTTTCTCAACTACGTAAGAACCCCTCTCATCTGTCATTGTTTCTGTCATTTAAACAGAGTTTGCATTTTTAATAGCTGGTTTACTTCCAGGGAAGTCACACAGGGAACGCTGAAGGGTTCAAGCTCAGCTCTCTGCTGAAGCTAACGGAGACCAAGGCCAACAAGAGCCGCATTACGCTGCTTCATCATATCTTGGAGGTACGCTGACTGGCTAACAGCTGCATTCCCCCTCCGTCATGAACTTGTTTAATTACCAACTGCTTGGCTTGTTTTGCAAAGGAAGCAGAGGCAAACCACCCGGAGCTGCTAGCACTGCCAGATGATGTAGAGATATGTGAAAAAGCAGCAGGGTACAGAACTCATTCACATCCCCACAAACAAATGTTTGTTTGTTTGTTTTATTTGTTTGTCAGCAGATTAGTAAAAGACAAATGACAATGCACTTTGTTCTCAGAGTTAATCTGGAATCGGTTCAGTCGGAAGCAAGTGCCTTACTAAAACGATTTGAATGAGACGGCCAAGAAAGTCTCTAACTCTGTGGCAGAAGTGAAGGAGCAGTATGCAAAACTTCTACAGGTAAGATTTTCTCTACTAAATGGATTACTCTGTATTGTTGTGAATTCTCATCTTTTGTCTTCATCTGTCACAGGAAATCTGCTGGCATGTGAAACTCTGAGTGAGAAATTCACTGAGATTCAGATGAAGCGGAGTGACCTTGCTTCTTATTTGTGTGAAGACTCTAGTCAGCTGTCACTGGAGGAACTCTTCAGCACCATCAGTACATTCCGAGGTCTTTTCATAAAGGCACTCAAGGTCAGGGTGGCTGTTTAAACATCATGGGACTACATTTTCTACTTGCATGCTTGGTTGTTGAATGTGTGTGGGTGTCGTGTTTGCGTGTATGCAGCATGTGTATCAATGCACTGCAGAAAAACTGAAAGATCTTATTATTTCATATGCTGAAATGATACAGAGAAAAATTGCTGGATTTTGTGCTTGGGCAGTGAGTGACATCCTTTATTTCATAATAACAGGAAAACAAAACCAGGAAAGAACAAGCAGCCAAGGCTGAGAAGAGAAAGAAGCAGCTGGCAGAGGAAGAGTCCCAAGAGACAAAAAGGAGAGAATGGAAAAAATAGTAAGTTATGATAGCTTGTTCTTTCTCTGTACTGAAAAGTTCTCACAAAGCTGTAATTTCACACTATCTTTGTACTCTTCTTTTTCAGTCAAGAAAGGCTTTGAACCACAGAATGATGGCTGCATCATCGACAACCTTCTGGCGGATATCAGTAAGGTTTCAACCTAAGAAAGACCCGGCCAAGGTGCGATTTAGGTTCAAGTGCGAAGTCTGTAGGCAAAGAAGCCACCAGAACAGCCACCACTTCCGCTCCCTCCAAACGTCAGAAAGAGGGTCACCAAGTCACAGGAGAAGTGAACGGCTTTAGATCATAGCCTGTGTTTATTAATTAACAGGAAAATGTAACTCTCACGATGGACCAAGAGGTGGTCTCCCTCCCTGGTACGCAAAATCTTGTCACTCCAAGGAAGTCTCACTGGGGGCTCGCCATCTCCTTCGTCAAGGAGAACATCTATCCGTAGATTCAGGGATCTCTGAAAAACCTAGCCTGTACAGAACAGGACTATCACTATATAGCTCCATAGAAATCTTGTTTATGGCCATATAAATCTACATATAAAATCATATAACTGTCACTGTCACACAATACAATGAAATGATAAAATGTGTTTTCCTTCCTAAACTTACATATTATATATGAATATTTTCTAACGTTAATTTTTAACAATTATGAAAGAATTTTCCCATAAGTTATGGTCAGTTCCTCTGTCTTTTAGATCATTTGCCTGACAACATCACATCAAACATCCTCAATAAATTGTATGCTCTAAGTACACACACTGTATACTCCATACATGTATATAAATTGAATAGATAGCTTATTTTAACATGAACATTAAATAAAAACCGTGCTATACATCAGAAAATAACATAACATAAACATATAACAACATTTAGCATCTGAATAAATCTGACCTCATCTGACCTCACGGCTACAACATGTGACCTGTTATTATGCTTCTGGTGCACACAGTAAACAGTAAATCAAGCCGGTTCACTAACAGAGCCATGGGTTTTCCCACCGAGCTCCACACGGACGACAACATGGCTAACTGCATGGCTAACAGCATAGCCGCGCTTACATACGTTCATAAACTCACCAAGACACAGCAGAAAGGGGTGAAACTCCTGCTCCACAGGTTCTTCACTGCCTCTGCCCTTTCACGTGAGAGTGGTCGCTGCGTTTACACTCAGTTACTGAATAATTCTTTTACTCTTATAAAGTTTCGGCTGAAGCTGTTCCGCACACACGCTCACACAACCAATTCCCGTGCCAAACGGGCGTAATTTACTCCCCTCATCCAATCTGACAACCACAGGTCAAGGCATGACCAATGAAAACCAATAACAAATGAAATCAACTGATTGACAGCTTGTAGAATGACTGGGGTGATCTTAAAAGAATTAAAGGAACACAACATCAAATAAAAATATAACAAAGCCCAATTAACTACTGGGTTACATTAAGTATTTAGCTTTTCTTAATTGTCTGGCAGACACCTTGTGCCAATTTTAATTGTATAAACAGAAAGCTGAAAAACCAGGTGCTACTGTTGAAATATTTTACATTTACATTTACATTTTTAATTTACAAATTCAGGAGCAAGACAACCTGACAGAAAACAGTAAAAATTGTGAATTTTTGCTACATGGTTTGAATGGGAAAAAATAGTGCCAACTAGTGGACAAATATAAAAATTAAAAATTGGAAGCCTGTAGTTTAAAATGATATCTCAACATAAAGGACTGCATTATTTTATGTTAAGATAAATGGAGGGTCAAAAATGACAGTGAGTTTTTGCATAGCACAGCCGTTATAGGCTAGTTTAAGTAACCAAGGCTAAAATTCAAAAATTTGTTAAAAATTTGTTTAACCCATGTAATCTGTATTTGGAACCCGTCCTGCAGGATCCTGGTGCAGTGCCAAGAACATGCCACGGAAATGTAGTTGCACAAATTCTCTGACTAGCTCTTTTTTTTACCATAGCATGTAACAACAAGTCTTGATCGCCTAAAATATTTGTGCCAACAGGACTACAGTTACTGTTTACAAGTGCTTTCTGGTAGGTGCGTTTGAGACAAATAACAATAATTTCAAATACTTAGAAAGGATATGGACAAGTTCATATGATATTCTACGTTGACATCAGTTTTACCCTAATCGATGCACGTTAACAGCAAACTATTTTCCTATGGTTCCATGAAATCTAAATAAAAAAGCAGTTCATCATGGCTGATTGTAGTGAGACAGGAGCGCCATCTGGTGGGTAATTGATGTGACAACAATCTGTCTTTACAGTCTTTACCTACGGTACATGTTTCTGTTTTTATTCGTGTGTGTGTGTGTGTGTGTGTGTGTGTGTGTGTGTGTGGTGTGTGTGTGTGTGTTGGTGTGTGTGTCTGTGTGTGTGTGTCAGTGTGTGTCAGTGTGTGTGTCAGTGTGTGTGTCAGTGTGCCAGTGTGTGTGTTAGTGTGTGTGTCAGTGTGTGTCTGTGTGTGTCAGTGTGTGCCAGTGTGTGTGTTAGTGTGTGTGTCAGTGTGTGTGTGTGTCAGTGTGTGTGTTAGTGTGTGTCTGTGTGTCAGTGTGTGTGTTAGTGTGTGTCTGTGTGTGTCTGTGTGTGTGTCTGTGTGTGTTAGTGTGTGTGTTGGTGTGTGTGTTAGTGTGTGTGTGTGTGTGTGTGGGTGTGTGTGTGTGTGTCAGTGTGTGTGTCAGTGTGTGTCGGTGTGTGTCAGTGTGTGTGTCAGTGTGTGTGTCGGTGTGTGTGTTAGTGTGTGTCTGTGTGTGTCAGTGTGTGTCTGTGTGTGTGTTAGTGTGTGTGTGTTAGTGTGTGTGTCAGTGTGCGTGTTACTGTGTGTCAGTGTGTGTCTCTATGTGTTAGTGTGTGTGTCAGTGTGTGTGTTACTGTGTGTCAGTGTGTGTGTGTGTGTCAGTGTGTGTCTGTGTGTGTGTGTCTGTGTGTGACTGTGTGTGTGTGTGTCTGTATGTGTCTGTGTGTGTGGTCTGTGTGTGTGGTGTGTGTCAGTGTGTGTCTGCGTGTGTGTGTGTCAGTGTGTGTGTCAGTGTGTGTGTCGGTGTGTGTGTTAGTGTGTGTCAGTGTGTGTCTGTGTGTGTGTTAGTGTGTGTTAGTGTGTGTGTCAGTGTGTGTGTTACTGTGTGTCAGTGTGTGTCTCTATGTGTTAGTGTGTGTGTCAGTGTGTGTGTGTGTATGTCTGTGTGTGTGTGTGTGTGTGTGTCAGTGTGGTGTGTGTGTGTGTGTGTGTGTCAGTGTGTGTCTGTGTGTGTGTGTGTCAGTGTGTGTGTTAGTGTGTGTCTGTGTGTGTGTGTCTGTGTGTGTGTGTGTCAGTGTGTGTGTTAGTGTGTGTGTGTGTGTGTCAGTGTGTGTGTGTCTGTGTGTGTGTCAGTGTGTGTGTGTGTGGTGTCTGGTGTGTGTCAGTGTGTGTGTGTGTGTGTGTGTGTGTGTCAGTGTGTGTGTGTGTGTCTGTGTGTGTCAGTGTGTGTGTGTGTGTGTGTCTTTGTGTGTGTGTGTCAGTGTGTGTGTGTTAGTGTGTGTGTCTTTGTGTGTGTGTGTCAGTGTGTGTGTCAGTGTGTGTGTGTCAGTGTGTGTGTCAGTGTGTGTGTGTACATGTATCAGTGATGATCAGAAGGATTCTGCTGATTCATCCAGAGGAATCTTTCCTCGGACGTCCTGGATGAAAAAGGCCTCTGAGCTTATTGAAGGAAGTGAAGATGGACTCACCAGAAACACGGTGCTCCAGACCGCCGAGCAGAACTCCAGCCCCCGGACCAGCGCTAGAAGATGGACGTTGATAAATCATTACGTCAACCCTTGAAAGTAACTAGTACTCTGAGTACTTTTTGGGGAGAGTATTCTGTACTTTTACTGAAGTACTTTTTAACATCAGTACCTGCACAAGTGTGTTTTTTACAAAGATATCTGCACGCTCTGAATGTCCGAGCTCTGACAACAACACATGAACCTTCAACACTGACAGCACTTCACCCTCTGTACACAGACCTGCACATCAGCTCATTTTGCTTATTGGATTTCTTGGTTTATTCTTATTTGTGTTGATTCTTGCTCTGTTTTCTTTGATCTTAGTTATGTTGTGGACAAAGTCATGTGAAGGGAGCTGGCACAGTCAGAGGGTCAGTGCTCTGCGTGACCTCTGCTGTGCATTTGACAATGAACGTCTTGGATCTTGAATCTTGAATGGATCCACATTAGCAAAGGAGGTCGGTGCTGGATCAGCGCGGTCCTGTCCTTCTTCTCTGCTGATAAAGAGGGAACTAGTGGCTGAGCAAGTTATGGGGCGGAGATCATTAGAACGTTAGAAAACGCCGTATGGTGTATGACCAAGCGGCAACCTTCGGGGCTCAGACCTGAAGCCCATGCGGAAGTGTCAAAACCTGTAGTTCACGCTGCAACCACTGGGGGCTGGCTCCAGCAGCGAGTCATTTCCCATAGACTCCCATGTTAAAATGGCCGACTTCACAGCAGAAAAAAACATGTTTACAGCCTGGTACCAAAACCGCTCTGGTCTCAGATGATAGGTTCTCTTCTAGTGTCAGTTGTAGGGGGGGTGAATTTTTTTACAACTCACTGGTTTCAGTTGTATTCTGACTTAAAATTACGCAATAATTATGGGCGTTGCCGCTTGAGTGACAGACGTATCACAACGTGAGTTTCCTGCTTCCACGATCGCCCGCCCCCCTAAACCCCGCTCGTGCCCCCCCCTTTTTGTCCATATTTGGAGTTTTGGCGGACATGACGCTGCCAACATGGCGGCGGTCATCAACGACCTGGAACCTCCCACCGAGCCTCAGAACGGCTCTTCAGAAACAAAAGGATGACGTCACAAAGCTCTGTCCATAGTTTTTACTGTCAATGTGTATGACGTAAAAAACAACGTTTTAAGTGCTGGCGAAATGTGACATGAATGGCTTGCGATACTAATTCGACAAGTTCCGTGACGTCTCCACCTCCCTCTGTTCCTCCACAGGCTCCAAACCGTTTCCTCCGTGCGTTTGATTTCTTCTTCGTCTTCTGCACAAACGTAGTGTAGTAACATGTAGCGCCCCCTTTTGGTGTGGAGTTTGAGTTGCAGTATTTGATCTGGGGTTAGAGCTTCAGTATATTTAAATAAGCATATCAAAGAATGAATAAATGGCAATATATATATATTGGAAGTATATCATAAATAAATAATACAGTCATAGTCAAACATGTGTGTTTAAGATGATAACTTCACTTGTGAATAACAATAACTTTGCAGCTGTTTGTGCACCTTTGTAAGCGCCTCCCATTAACACACTCATTGACACTGCAACTATTAAAAGCCGTACACAAGCATGGTGCAGCCTGCACATTCAAATGGTTGTTACAGTGTTTCCAGAAAGAAATCTATGACACTGTACTGTAAGTATAATACTTTGTATTTTTTTACAAACACATATTTTAACATCTCACTGTTGTGTTCTTGAATGGTTTGGTTCTGTAAATTTGAAAGTGAGTAACAAAAAGATCAGGTCAAGTAAACAAGGTCAAGTCAAGTTTATTTATAAAGCACATTTAAAAAACAACAAAGTGCTGCAGACAGGAGTCAGTCATGTATGAATAACATCAAAGTAAAATAATCAAAGTACAGGAAACAAGATAAAACCTGCATAAAAGTGGTAAAAGCCAAGGTGAACAATGTGAACTAACAGTATGGCTATAAACTGACATGACAGACCCACAATGACCAGAACAGAACATGAGTGGGGACTGTAGCTGCAAACATAGACCCTGATATGAAAGAGTGGAACTGAAAGAATGAAGCAAACACATGGAGAGTGGAGTCGAACCACCAACCTTCCGGTTACGGGAAAACCCTGGTATACCGCTGCGCCACTGCTGCCCACAAATCAACACACAGGTCAGTGATGACATTCGCCTGACGAACCACCTCTGAATGAAGTTCACTGTTACGTTTCTCGAGCTTATCAATGTATATCTGAACGCTTTCTCTTGCTTCCTGCTCACGTTTCAGCTGATCTTCAAAGGAGGACCTGTCCTCTGACAGTTGGTTTATCTCACTGTCTTTTTCCTGGACGGTCTTGTTGGCCTTCTGTAGGTCACTCCTCAGAGTGCAGACCTCGTTGGCCAGCTCCTCGCACTTGGAAGAACACTGGGTAAGTTCTTCGGCAGCCTTTCTGAGGTTTTCGTTTTCTGTTGTGAGCTGTTCACACTTTACCCCTAACTCTAGAGTCTCCTTTTGCTGCTGCGTCAGAGACTGGTGTAAACATTTCAGTGTTTGCTCAAACTCCAGGTCCTTTTTCTCCAACTGTCTGACCTTGGCCTTGCTCTTGGCCAGTTGGTTGCAGACATCAATGTGTTCAACAGACAGGTCAGTGATTAAATTCACCTGACGAACCACCTCTGAATGAAAATCGCTTTTACATTTCTCGACCTCATCAAGGTCTATCTGAACGCTTTCTCTTGCTTCCTGCTCACGTTTCAGCTGATCTTCTAAGGAGGACCTGTCCTCTGACAGTTGGTTTATCTCACTGTTTTTTTCCTGGACGGTCTTGTTGGCCTTCTGTAGGTCACTCCTCAGAGTGCAGACCTCGTTGGCCAGCTCCTCACACTGGGTAAGTTCTTCGGCAGCCTTTCTGAGGTTTTCGTTTTCTTTTGTGAGGACGGTCCCCTTGGCTTTTTTCGGTCTAGTGATCAAGCCAACTGATTCCACAATAAACTGCTTCAACGTTTGTCCTTTCTTCTCGCGCTTGTCTTGTTCTTGCCGCTCTTTCTTCTCTCTTTCCTCTCGTTCTTGGCGCTCTTTCTTCTCTCTTTCCTCTCGTTCTTGGCGCTCTTTCTTCTCACGCTTGTCTCGTTCTTGGCGCTCTTTCTTGTCACGCTTCTCTCGTTCTTGGCGCTCTTTCTTCTCAGGCTTCTCTTCGTGTTTTCTGTCTGAAGGCTTCGGTTTGGACAAAAACAGCAGTTTCCATCCATCCATCTTCTGTTAACCCTCTTGTCCTGCAGTGCAGGGTCACGGGGGGGCTGGAGGCGGAGGAGGTGAGAGGCGGGGTATACCCTGTGGGGACACGACACACCCTGCATGGAAACATTGGAAATGCATTAGGAGGGGGACAGAGAGAGCTATACATTTGATAACCATTCAGGTGCCAGGATACAGGCAGGCAGGCAGGGCTGTTACCATGGTGACAGGCTGACACACAGGAAGCACACAAAGCAGCCATGTTTGTAGTCTTTATCAGACTTTAAGCATTGTATCTGTCATATTGATCGTCCTTCAGCTGTATACTACTTTTCCACATTCACATCACGCAGCCTGAGCTTCTTATAAGTTTATGGTATTATTCCAGCCTCAGACCTTTCATATGGTGTATTCACAGGCTGGTTTTTAATTAGTTTGATTGCCGTTGCTAGGCGATTCCTCTGATTCTCCAGCAATTCAGAGCAATCCTTCACATCAGCATTCAAAGCAACAATTCAGCTGCAGCAATCAAACTTGCATTTTCTTCAGGAAAAGCCCTTTTCTAGTTCCAGCCTGTAACCCTTCTCCTCATGTCCATCGCAGATATGGCGAACAACAGATCATCAGCCAAATAAAACCATCTACTGTAACTTTGAGTAGACAACAGCTTCCTCCCAGCGTTTTCTTTAAGTTGAGTCTAACATCAATGTAACGTCACAGAGAGCTCCACCGTCTCTACAGTCCCTGGGTTTACACTCTCTGGTCTCGCTATCACACAGAATGGAGTTCGCCCCAATATGCACACACACACACACACACGGCATGTGCGTAAATGCGCACGACTCTGTCTCCCTCTCTCTCTTTGAATAAACGCGATGAAGTTGCACTTATCGCTCACTACTGTTGGTACTCACCACGAATCTGACTGTATGAAGAAACCTGTTGCTGAGATGTTAGCCTCCTCTGCAGCTGTGTCTCCTTCTTCCTCTCTAAATCCTTCTGTTCTGTGTTTAGTCCAGTAATCAGCTTGAGATTATTCTCCGTTAGGACGCCTATTGCTTTGCACTTCAGGCAGGTTTGTTTCCACAGAGCTCCCCAAAATATCCTGCTGTGTCTGAAACTGTTCACAAACACCTTTATTGCGCAGAGTCGAACAACAACTAAAGCTCTGAGCTGCGCTCTCACTCCTACAACGGTCTGAGTAGGACCTGCCTTTGATCAGGTTGCCATGGATTTTCAAAGGTCAAAGGTTGATCTTTGAATATCCATGGCAACCGGTATGTTTACCTGTATCCGCTCTCTCTGTCCCCTCCTAATGCATTTCCAATGTAAAAACACCCTCTAAAAATCAGCCATTCAACTTTCACCGTGTTCATCTCACAGAGCACGTTCCTGCTCAACTTATAGTTTTTTTCAAAAAATGAGTTTTCCAAATATTAAGCAGTTTCTGCATCATTTCTAACATGGGAGTCTCTAGGAGCCCTTCAACGAGGCTCATGTGCCAAATGTATCTGCTCCTACAGACTCCAGTTCAGTCTTAAAACGCTCATCACATGCTGCTCTATCAAACTTGTATTCAGAAGTTTCTAATTCCGGATCGTCTCCACGCGCCAGGCTCTCAAAGTTGGAGTGGTGTTTGAGGTCTCCTCTGCTGTTACCATGGTGACAGGCTGACACACAGAGGCACGCACAGCTCTGAACCGCTCTGATTCTCCATCAGTTCAGATCAATCCTTCACATCAGCAGTAAAGCAGCGCTTCAGCTGCAGCACTTTTTCTACTTATGACCCCGGTTTATACCGCAGCGTGGAATCTCTGCTCGTACATGTCTGTGGCTGTTTCTCCGCCGGTAGCGATGTGAAATCAGCGAGTTTTATTCTGGTGACTGACTTCCTGTCTGCTCGATGTAGTCGGTGCAAACAGACGCAGATGTACATGTACGAGCAGAGATTCCGTTTGAAAAGTAGAGAAGCAGCTTTAATATGACAGAACATGCGCACAGCGCCGCGCCGCGCTCTCCGTGCGGAATGAATCCGGGCCAAGAGCTTCACCTTTCTAAGTTCTTACCTGTGTTTCAGCAAATGAAGTTCAGAGCGCAGATTCTCCAGCAACTCAGAGAATCCTTCACATCAGCCTTCAGATTCTTTCTGCGTCTTCTTCTGAATAAAATCCTGAAAGTCCTGGAACTTGTCCTGAATCCGGACACTGTCTCTCTGTAGTCAGGGGCGCCCGATAAACATTCAGGGGGACACTTCATGACATGAGGGTGACTTTCAAAGGCATCACAATTCGTGCTGTCATATTTTCAAAAGGCCACGCCCCCTTTCAAAACAATACATAAACCTCATGTAATCTTATGATATATTGTTCATGTTCAGGTTCTCAATCAATCAATCAAGATGGCGCCGGGTACGGACGCCCTGGTGTTTTGGTGCGCTCTGTTTTGTTTGTTTTTGTGCACAAACTGTGTGTCTGCATGCTCTTACACCAGAGAAGAGCTCATGAAGATTTACCATACCTGTGGACTTATCACCAGTTTTTTTAGCATCTGCTGCCGATTTACTACACGTTTTAGTTAAAAAGGTGAGACGCCGGCGCAGAGGGAAGAGAGCTGGTGCGCCTCCGGAGACGTGGGACGCGCACACCGTTACCTGGGATTTTTCTCTCTAACGTCCGCTCACTTAGCAACAAAATGGACGAGCTGACACTGTTGATGGGAAGGAACAGGGACTTTTCTTCATCTTGTGTGTTGTGCTTCACGGAGACCTGGCTTTGTGAACAGATACCGGACTGCGCGCTGCAGCTGGAGGGATTCCAACTCCTCCGAGCGGATCGCCACAGGGAACTCTCCGGTAAAACCAAAGGTGGAGGTGTCTGTTTCTATATCAACAGTGGTTGGTGTACTGATGTGACTGTGATCTCCCAGCACTGCTCTCCTGCTCTGGAATACTTATTCATTCACTGTAAGCCGTTTTACTGTCCACGTGAGTTTGCTTCATTCATTCTGGCCGCTGTTTACATCTCGCCCGGTGCGGACGTGCACGAGGCTCAGCGTGCACTCGCGGATCAGATCCTGTGTTTGGAGCAAACATATCCGGACTCCTTAATTATTGTCCTTGGTGACTTTAATAAAGGAAACCTGAGCAAAGAACTCCCGAAGTACAAACAGCTGATCAAATGCCCGACCAGAGAGGAGAACACACTGGATCACTGTTACACCACAATAAGCGAGGCATATCGCGCAGTGGCCCGTGCAGCTCTTGGACTATCTGACCACGTGATGGTCCATCTGATTCCTGCGTACAGACAGAGGCTGAAGCTCTCCAAACCTGTGGTGAGGACATCTAAAAAGTGGACCAGCCAGGCTGTGGAGGAGCTTCGCTCCTGTTTTGAGACAACGGACTGGGAGGTGTTCAGGGCTGCCACTGATAGTCTTGATGAGTATACAGACACTGTGACGTCATATATACAGTACTGTGAGGACAGTATTGTGCCAACACGCACCAGGGTGAGTTATAACAATGACAAACCCTGGTTCACAGCTAAACTCAACCTGGCTCTTCACTACATCCTGCAGCATCTGGACTCCCCGGGAACCTATGCTAGGATCCTGTTTGTGGACTTCAGCTCTGCTTTCAACACAATCTGCCCAGCTCTCCTCCAAGACAAGCTGTCCCTGCTGCATGTTCCAGACTCCATCTGCCGGTGGATCACTGACCTCCTGACAGACAGGAGACAGCATGTGAGGCTGGGGGCGAATGTCTCGGAAACAAGGACCATCAGCACCGGTACCCCCCCAAGGCTGTGTACTTTCCCCTCTGCTCTTCTCCCTGTACACCAACTGCTGCACCTCCAGTCTGTCAAGCTGATTAAGTTTGCTGACGACACCACCCTCATTGGACTCATCTCAGACGGGGATGAGTCTGCCTACAGGATGGAGGTGGACCGTCTGGTGTCCTGGTGTGCTGACAACAACCTGGAGCTGAATGCCCAGAAGACAGTGGAGATGACAGTAGACTTTCGGAAAGTGCCAGCTCCATCACCCCCCCTCACCCTGACAGACACCCCCATCTCCACAGTGGACTCTTTCCGCTTCCTGGGTACCACCATCACCCAGGACCTCAAGTGGGAGCTCACCATCAGCTCCCTCATCAAAAAGGCCCAGCAGAGGATGTACTTCCTGCGGCAGCTGAGGAAACTCAAGGTGCCAGCCAGGATGATGGTTCAGTTCTACACGGCCATCATTGAGTCCATCCTCACCTCCTCCATCACAGTGTGGTACGCTGGGGCCACTGCCAGGGACAGGCACAGACTGCAGCGTGTTGTGCGCTCTGCTGAGAAGATGATCGGCTGCAGCCTGCCATCTATCGAGGACCTGTACGTCCCCAGGACTCTGAGGCGTGCAGGTCGGATCACAGCTGACCCTTCTCACCCTGGACACGGACTCTTTGAGCCACTCCCCTCAGGCAGGAGGTTACGGTCCATTCGGACCAGAACCTCACGCCACAAGAACAGCTTCTTCCCCTCTGCTGTTGAACTGTTAAACTGTAATTAATGCACTGCTCTGCACTGTCTTCAGAAGGTCACTTTAGTATAGTCACTGCACAATGACGACTATTTGCACTGTTTACTCCATCTTGCACTACTTGCACACGAGTACCACCTCACCGATCCATGTGGTACCTGTTACATTATTACATTATTACACTGTTCCATTCGATCATATAAGGGTCTATGTTTACCATTTCATCTGCACAGTATTTTATGTTCTGTTCATTGTATGTCTGTTACACCATGTCAGTCATGTAAATTTAGCCTTACTGTAGTTTATTTACTTAATTTTATCTTAGTTTTTATCTTATTGCATGTTAATTGTTATATGTTCTTTGTATGCACCAATCACTAAGGCAAATTCCTAGTAATGTGAACCCCCTTCACTTACATGGCAATAAACACGATTCTGATTCTGATTCTGATTCTGATGTTTAAATAAATCATGGACCAGAAGTCTTCTGTCTAAACGCTTCATCTTACTCTGGTTTCCCTCTGAACACAGGCTGTGTTGGAAGAATTCTCGAAGGAACCTGTGTCAGCAGCATGGCCTGCTGGACTTTGTGGAGACAGTCTGTCCATATGTCTTACTATGGACATATATGTGATGTCACTCCGATGATCTCATCCATGATATGTTACTGTGAAGTATGATTGTGCCTGTGCCTGCTCTAAGATGTGTGTGAGTATTCTGAGAAGCTGTCTGTTAGATAACAGAGGGTAAAAGACCGCAGGCTGGTTGGAGGCTCATGTTTCCAGAACCAGAACCTGAGCCTATAATGTTTGCAGCAGGTTAGTAGCTCTGCACTTGGTCCACAGACACCTGGCCGTGGTCGTCGTGGTGATAAGGCAGGTGATGGGGGTCCATGTAAGCTCCAACCTGGTCATGGTAGGCGTAGTTCAGCTCCCCCAGGTCATCGGTGGGGGTGTGGTCTCTGCCAGCCAGCAGATCGGTCCGTTTCAGAGCGCGGCCTTCTCCAAATGCACGGTACAGATACTCCGCCATGACGAACAGCGCCACCTGCAGAGAGGCGGAAACACTCAGTGTGATGGAGCTAGAGTAACATAAGTTACCGTCCAGACTCACTGTATGAGACAGCCTCTAGTGGACACTGGAGGAACTGCAGTTTATGCTGCTTGGTCTCAGTACCTACCTCAGTACCTCATCTACTAACAGATACAGAGCTGCGCTGATCTTCCTTCTTCTTCACCCTTAATAAATATTTATGTCATATAACCACAAACAGGCCGCCATGTTGATTCAAAACCATCCAATCAGAAGCAGACAGGAAGTGCTGACACGTCAAAGTGATCTGCTGGTGACTCAGTGAAGACACACACAAACCCTCAGACTGTGACAAAGGCGTGTTTGCGCCCTCTGCAGGCAGTGCAGTGTTACTACCTGCAGTAACAGCAGGGCGACGTCCATGGCGATGATGGTCAGGGAGTTCTCCTGCAGCCAATCACTGAACGTCTGACTGCAGCCCTGAAAGCCACAAACCCAGCAGCATCATGGGTAAAACATCACAGCACACCAGCGACACGAAACACAGGAGGTTAAGAGTGTGGGTGTGTCAGAGCGTGTGTGTGTGTATGGGAGGAGAGCGCTCGTCTGGTTGGACTGAAGGACACCTGTTGACAGGAAACAGGAAGTACAGCTGTTCAGCCATATGCAGGTTGGGGGGTTGAATCTGGAATCACTGCTGTAAACACATCCTCAATATCATAACTTCACAGATTGGTCAGGATCCTCTGTTTATCAGAAAGAAGAGGTGGCAGAACGCAACTGACCAATCAGAATCCAGTATTCAGCTCCACTGACCCTGAAGTGGTCTCGGCTCATGTTAAATGACCTCATGCTTATGAATAAAGTGACTGTAAATCAGACTGAACTCTGGGATTATTTCTCTGTAACAGAGCAGCCACAGCAGCTGGCCTGAGAGTCAGTCACAGTGTGTGTGTCAGTGTGTGTGTGTGTGTCAGTGTGTGTGTGTGTCAGTGTGTGTGTGTCTGTGTGTGTGTCAGTGTGTGTGTGTGTGTGTGTGTGTGTCTTTGTGTGTGTGTGTTAGTGTGTGTGTCTTTGTGTGTGTGTGTCAGTGTGTGTGTCAGTGTGTGTGTGTCAGTGTGTGTGTCAGTGTGTGTGTGTACATGTATCAGTGATGATCAGAAGGATTCTGCTGATTCATCCAGAGGAATCTTTCCTCGGACGTCCTGGATGAAAAAGGCCTCTGAGCTTATTGAAGGAAGTGAAGATGGACTAACCAGAAACACGGTGCTCCAGACCGCCGAGCAGAACTCCAGCCCCCGGACCAGCGCTAGAAGATGGACGTTGATAAATCATTACGTCAACCCTTGAAAGTAACTAGTACTCTGAGTACTTTTTGGGGAGAGTATTCTGTACTTTTACTGAAGTACTTTTTAACATCAGTACCTGCACAAGTGTGTTTTTTACAAAGATATCTGCACGCTCTGAATGTCTGAGCTCTGACAACAACACATGAACCTTCAACACTGACAGCACTTCGCCCTCTGTACACAGACCTGCACATCAGCTCATTTTGCTTATTGGATTTCTTGGTTTATTCTTATTTGTGTTGATTCTTGCTCTGTTTTCTTTGATCTTAGTTATGTTGTGGACAAAGTCATGTGAAGGGAGCTGGCACAGTCAGAGGGTCAGTGCTCTGCGTGACCTCTGCTGTGCATTTGACAATGAACGTCTTGGATCTTGAATCTTGAATGGATCCACATTAGCAAAGGAGGTCGGTGCTGGATCAGCGCGGTCCGTCCTTCTTCTCTGCTGATAAAGAGGGAACTAGTGGCTGAGCAAGTTATGGGGCGGAGATCATTAGAACGTTAGAAAACGCCGTATGGTGTATGACCAAGCGGCAACCTTCGGGGCTCAGACCTGAAGCCCATGCGGAAGTGTCAAAACCTGTAGTTCACGCTGCAACCACTGGGGGCTGGCTCCAGCAGCGAGTCATTTCCCATAGACTCCCATGTTAAAATGGCCGACTTCACAGCAGAAAAAAACATGTTTACAGCCTGGTACCAAAACCGCTCTGGTCTCAGATGATAGGTTCTCTTCTAGTGTCAGTTGTAGGGGGGGTGAATTTTTTTACAACTCACTGGTTTCAGTTGTATTCTGACTTAAAATTACGCAATAATTATGGGCGTTGCCGCTTGAGTGACAGACGTATCACAACGTGAGTTTCCTGCTTCCACGATCGCCCGCCCCCCTAAACCCCGCTCGTGCCCCCCCCTTTTTGTCCATATTTGGAGTTTTGGCGGACATGACGCTGCCAACATGGCGGCGGTCATCAACGACCTGGAACCTCCCACCGAGCCTCAGAACGGCTCTTCAGAAACAAAAGGATGACGTCACAAAGCTCTGTCCATAGTTTTTACTGTCAATGTGTATGACGTAAAAAACAACGTTTTAAGTGCTGGCGAAATGTGACATGAATGGCTTGCGATACTAATTCGACAAGTTCCGTGACGTCTCCACCTCCCTCTGTTCCTCCACAGGCTCCAAACCGTTTCCTCCGTGCGTTTGATTTCTTCTTCGTCTTCTGCACAAACGTAGTGTAGTAACATGTAGCGCCCCCTTTTGGTGTGGAGTTTGAGTTGCAGTATTTGATCTGGGGTTAGAGCTTCAGTATATTTAAATAAGCATATCAAAGAATGAATAAATGGCAATATATATATATTGGAAGTATATCATAAATAAATAATACAGTCATAGTCAAACATGTGTGTTTAAGATGATAACTTCACTTGTGAATAACAATAACTTTGCAGCTGTTTGTGCACCTTTGTAAGCGCCTCCCATTAACACACTCATTGACACTGCAACTATTAAAAGCCGTACACAAGCATGGTGCAGCCTGCACATTCAAATGGTTGTTACAGTGTTTCCAGAAAGAAATCTATGACACTGTACTGTAAGTATAATACTTTGTATTTTTTTACAAACACATATTTTAACATCTCACTTTGTACAAATGAAGATGTGTTCTTGAATGGTTTGGTTCTGTAAATTTGAAAGTGAGTAACAAAAAGATCAGGTCAAGTAAACAAGGTCAAGTCAAGTTTATTTATAAAGCACATTTAAAAAACAACAAAGTGCTGCAGACAGGAGTCAGTCATGTATGAATAACATCAAAGTAAAATAATCAAAGTACAGGAAACAAGATAAAACCTGCATAAAAGTGGTAAAAGCCAAGGTGAACAATGTGAACTAACAGTATGGCTATAAACTGACATGACAGACCCACAATGACCAGAACAGAACATGAGTGGGGACTGTAGCTGCAAACATAGACCCTGATATGAAAGAGTGGAACTGAAAGAATGAAGCAAACACATGGAGAGTGGAGTCGAACCACCAACCTTCCGGTTACGGGAAAACCCTGGTATACCGCTGCGCCACTGCTGCCCACAAATCAACACACAGGTCAGTGATGACATTCGCCTGACGAACCACCTCTGAATGAAGTTCACTGTTACGTTTCTCGAGCTTATCAATGTATATCTGAACGCTTTCTCTTGCTTCCTGCTCACGTTTCAGCTGATCTTCAAAGGAGGACCTGTCCTCTGACAGTTGGTTTATCTCACTGTCTTTTTCCTGGACGGTCTTGTTGGCCTTCTGTAGGTCACTCCTCAGAGTGCAGACCTCGTTGGCCAGCTCCTCACACTTGGAAGAACACTGGGTAAGTTCTTCGGCAGCCTTTCTGAGGTTTTTGTTTTCTGTTGTGAGCTGTTCACACTTTACCCCTAACTCTAGAGTCTCCTTTTGCTGCTGCGTCAGAGACTGGTGTAAACATTTCAGTGTTTGCTCAAACTCCAGGTCCTTTTTCTCCAACTGTCTGACCTTGGCCTTGCTCTTGGCCAGTTGGTTGCAGACATCAATGTGTTCAACAGACAGGTCAGTGATTAAATTCACCTGACGAACCACCTCTGAATGAAAATCGCTTTTACGTTTCTCGACCTCATCAAGGTCTATCTGAACGCTTTCTCTTGCTTCCTGCTCACGTTTCAGCTGATCTTCTATGGAGGACCTGTCCTCTGACAGTTGGTTTATCTCACTGTTTTTTTCCTGGACGGTCTTGTTGGCCTTCTGTAGGTCACTCCTCAGAGTGCAGACCTCGTTGGCCAGCTCCTCACACTGGGTAAGTTCTTCGGCAGCCTTTCTGAGGTTTTCGTTTTCTTTTGTGAGGACGGTCCCCTTGGCTTTTTTCGGTCTAGTGATCAAGCCAACTGATTCCACAATAAACTGCTTCAACGTTTGTCCTTTCTTCTCGCGCTTGTCTTGTTCTTGCCGCTCTTTCTTCTCTCTTTCCTCTCGTTCTTGGCGCTCTTTCTTCTCTCTTTCCTCTCGTTCTTGGCGCTCTTTCTTCTCACGCTTGTCTCGTTCTTGGCGCTCTTTCTTGTCACGCTTCTCTCGTTCTTGGCGCTCTTTCTTCTCAGGCTTCTCTTCGTGTTTTCTGTCTGAAGGCTTCGGTTTGGACAAAAACAGCAGTTTCCATCCATCCATCTTCTGTTAACCCTCTTGTCCTGCAGTGCAGGGTCACGGGGGGGCTGGAGGCGGAGGAGGTGAGAGGCGGGGTATACCCTGTGGGGACACGACACACCCTGCATGGAAACATTGGAAATGCATTAGGAGGGGGACAGAGAGAGCTATACATTTGATAACCATTCAGGTGCCAGGATACAGGCAGGCAGGCAGGGCTGTTACCATGGTGACAGGCTGACACACAGGAAGCACACAAAGCAGCCATGTTTGTAGTCTTTATCAGACTTTAAGCATTGTATCTGTCATATTGATCGTCCTTCAGCTGTATACTACTTTTCCACATTCACATCACGCAGCCTGAGCTTCTTATAAGTTTATGGTATTATTCCAGCCTCAGACCTTTCATATGGTGTATTCACAGGCTGGTTTTTAATTAGTTTGATTGCCGTTGCTAGGCGATTCCTCTGATTCTCCAGCAATTCAGAGCAATCCTTCACATCAGCATTCAAAGCAACAATTCAGCTGCAGCAATCAAACTTGCATTTTCTTCAGGAAAAGCCCTTTTCTAGTTCCAGCCTGTAACCCTTCTCCTCATGTCCATCGCAGATATGGCGAACAACAGATCATCAGCCAAATAAAACCATCTACTGTAACTTTGAGTAGACAACAGCTTCCTCCCAGCGTTTTCTTTAAGTTGAGTCTAACATCAATGTAACGTCACAGAGAGCTCCACCGTCTCTACAGTCCCTGGGTTTACACTCTCTGGTCTCGCTATCACACAGAATGGAGTTCGCCCCAATATGCACACACACACACACACACACGGCATGTGCGTAAATGCGCACGACTCTGTCTCCCTCTCTCTCTTTGAATAAACGCGATGAAGTTGCACTTATCGCTCACTACTGTTGGTACTCACCACGAATCTGACTGTATGAAGAAACCTGTTGCTGAGATGTTAGCCTCCTCTGCAGCTGTGTCTCCTTCTTCCTCTCTAAATCCTTCTGTTCTGTGTTTAGTCCAGTAATCAGCTTGAGATTATTCTCCGTTAGGACGCCTATTGCTTTGCACTTCAGGCAGGTTTGTTTCCACAGAGCTCCCCAAAATATCCTGCTGTGTCTGAAACTGTTCACAAACACCTTTATTGCGCAGAGTCGAACAACAACTAAAGCTCTGAGCTGCGCTCTCACTCCTACAACGGTCTGAGTAGGACCTGCCTTTGATCAGGTTGCCATGGATTTTCAAAGGTCAAAGGTTGATCTTTGAATATCCATGGCAACCGGTATGTTTACCTGTATCCGCTCTCTCTGTCCCCTCCTAATGCATTTCCAATGTAAAAACACCCTCTAAAAATCAGCCATTCAACTTTCACCGTGTTCATCTCACAGAGCACGTTCCTGCTCAACTTATAGTTTTTTTCAAAAAATTAGTTTTCCAAATATTAAGCAGTTTCTGCATCATTTCTAACATGGGAGTCTCTAGGAGCCCTTCAACGAGGCTCATGTGCCAAATGTATCTGCTCCTACAGACTCCAGTTCAGTCTTAAAACGCTCATCACATGCTGCTCTATCAAACTTGTATTCAGAAGTTTCTAATTCCGGATCGTCTCCACGCGCCAGGCTCTCAAAGTTGGAGTGGTGTTTGAGGTCTCCTCTGCTGTTACCATGGTGACAGGCTGACACACAGAGGCACGCACAGCTCTGAACCGCTCTGATTCTCCATCAGTTCAGATCAATCCTTCACATCAGCAGTAAAGCAGCGCTTCAGCTGCAGCACTTTTTCTACTTATGACCCCGGTTTATACCGCAGCGTGGAATCTCTGCTCGTACATGTCTGTGGCTGTTTCTCCGCCGGTAGCGATGTGAAATCAGCGAGTTTTATTCTGGTGACTGACTTCCTGTCTGCTCGATGTAGTCGGTGCAAACAGACGCAGATGTACATGTACGAGCAGAGATTCCGTTTGAAAAGTAGAGAAGCAGCTTTAATATGACAGAACATGCGCACAGCGCCGCGCCGCGCTCTCCGTGCGGAATGAATCCGGGCCAAGAGCTTCACCTTTCTAAGTTCTTACCTGTGTTTCAGCAAATGAAGTTCAGAGCGCAGATTCTCCAGCAACTCAGAGAATCCTTCACATCAGCCTTCAGATTCTTTCTGCGTCTTCTTCTGAATAAAATCCTGAAAGTCCTGGAACTTGTCCTGAATCCGGACACTGTCTCTCTGTAGTCAGGGGCGCCCGATAAACATTCAGGGGGACACTTCATGACATGAGGGTGACTTTCAAAGGCATCACAATTCGTGCTGTCATATTTTCAAAAGGCCACGCCCCCTTTCAAAACAATACATAAACCTCATGTAATCTTATGATATATTGTTCATGTTCAGGTTCTCAATCAATCAATCAAGATGGCGCCGGGTACGGACGCCCTGGTGTTTTGGTGCGCTCTGTTTTGTTTGTTTTTGTGCACAAACTGTGTGTCTGCATGCTCTTACACCAGAGAAGAGCTCATGAAGATTTACCATACCTGTGGACTTATCACCAGTTTTTTTAGCATCTGCTGCCGATTTACTACACGTTTTAGTTAAAAAGGTGAGACGCCGGCGCAGAGGGAAGAGAGCTGGTGCGCCTCCGGAGACGTGGGACGCGCACACCGTTACCTGGGATTTTTCTCTCTAACGTCCGCTCACTTAGCAACAAAATGGACGAGCTGACACTGTTGATGGGAAGGAACAGGGACTTTTCTTCATCTTGTGTGTTGTGCTTCACGGAGACCTGGCTTTGTGAACAGATACCGGACTGCGCGCTGCAGCTGGAGGGATCCCAACTCCTCCGAGCGGATCGCCACAGGGAACTCTCCGGTAAAACCAAAGGTGGAGGTGTCTGTTTCTATATCAACAGTGGTTGGTGTACTGATGTGACTGTGATCTCCCAGCACTGCTCTCCTGCTCTGGAATACTTATTCATTCACTGTAAGCCGTTTTACTGTCCACGTGAGTTTGCTTCATTCATTCTGGCCGCTGTTTACATCTCGCCCGGTGCGGACGTGCACGAGGCTCAGCGTGCACTCGCGGATCAGATCCTGTGTTTGGAGCAAACATATCCGGACTCCTTAATTATTGTCCTTGGTGACTTTAATAAAGGAAACCTGAGCAAAGAACTCCCGAAGTACAAACAGCTGATCAAATGCCCGACCAGAGAGGAGAACACACTGGATCACTGTTACACCACAATAAGCGAGGCATATCGCGCAGTGGCCCGTGCAGCTCTTGGACTATCTGACCACGTGATGGTCCATCTGATTCCTGCGTACAGACAGAGGCTGAAGCTCTCCAAACCTGTGGTGAGGACATCTAAAAAGTGGACCAGCCAGGCTGTGGAGGAGCTTCGCTCCTGTTTTGAGACAACGGACTGGGAGGTGTTCAGGGCTGCCACTGATAGTCTTGATGAGTATACAGACACTGTGACGTCATATATACAGTACTGTGAGGACAGTATTGTGCCAACACGCACCAGGGTGAGTTATAACAATGACAAACCCTGGTTCACAGCTAAACTCAACCTGGCTCTTCACTACATCCTGCAGCATCTGGACTCCCCGGGAACCTATGCTAGGATCCTGTTTGTGGACTTCAGCTCTGCTTTCAACACAATCTGCCCAGCTCTCCTCCAAGACAAGCTGTCCCTGCTGCATGTTCCAGACTCCATCTGCCGGTGGATCACTGACCTCCTGACAGACAGGAGACAGCATGTGAGGCTGGGGGCGAATGTCTCGGAAACAAGGACCATCAGCACCGGTACCCCCCCAAGGCTGTGTACTTTCCCCTCTGCTCTTCTCCCTGTACACCAACTGCTGCACCTCCAGTCTGTCAAGCTGATTAAGTTTGCTGACGACACCACCCTCATTGGACTCATCTCAGACGGGGATGAGTCTGCCTACAGGATGGAGGTGGACCGTCTGGTGTCCTGGTGTGCTGACAACAACCTGGAGCTGAATGCCCAGAAGACAGTGGAGATGACAGTAGACTTTCGGAAAGTGCCAGCTCCATCACCCCCCCTCACCCTGACAGACACCCCCATCTCCACAGTGGACTCTTTCCGCTTCCTGGGTACCACCATCACCCAGGACCTCAAGTGGGAGCTCACCATCAGCTCCCTCATCAAAAAGGCCCAGCAGAGGATGTACTTCCTGCGGCAGCTGAGGAAACTCAAGGTGCCAGCCAGGATGATGGTTCAGTTCTACACGGCCATCATTGAGTCCATCCTCACCTCCTCCATCACAGTGTGGTACGCTGGGGCCACTGCCAGGGACAGGCACAGACTGCAGCGTGTTGTGCGCTCTGCTGAGAAGGTGATCGGCTGCAGCCTGCCATCTATCGAGGACCTGTACGTCCCCAGGACTCTGAGGCGTGCAGGTCGGATCACAGCTGACCCTTCTCACCCTGGACACGGACTCTTTGAGCCACTCCCCTCAGGCAGGAGGTTACGGTCCATTCGGACCAGAACCTCACGCCACAAGAACAGCTTCTTCCCCTCTGCTGTTGAACTGTTAAACTGTAATTAATGCACTGCTCTGCACTGTCTTCAGAAGGTCACTTTAGTATAGTCACTGCACAATGACGACTATTTGCACTGTTTACTCCATCTTGCACTACTTGCACACGAGTACCACCTCACCGATCCATGTGGTACCTGTTACATTATTACATTATTACACTGTTCCATTCGATCATATAAGGGTCTATGTTTACCATTTCATCTGCACAGTATTTTATGTTCTGTTCATTGTATGTCTGTTACACCATGTCAGTCATGTAAATTTAGCCTTACTGTAGTTTATTTACTTAATTTTATCTTAGTTTTTATCTTATTGCATGTTAATTGTTATATGTTCTTTGTATGCACCAATCACTAAGGCAAATTCCTAGTAATGTGAACCCCCTTCACTTACATGGCAATAAACACGATTCTGATTCTGATTCTGATTCTGATGTTTAAATAAATCATGGACCAGAAGTCTTCTGTCTAAACGCTTCATCTTACTCTGGTTTCCCTCTGAACACAGGCTGTGTTGGAAGAATTCTCGAAGGAACCTGTGTCAGCAGCATGGCCTGCTGGACTTTGTGGAGACAGTCTGTCCATATGTCTTACTATGGACATATATGTGATGTCACTCCGATGATCTCATCCATGATATGTTACTGTGAAGTATGATTGTGCCTGTGCCTGCTCTAAGATGTGTGTGAGTATTCTGAGAAGCTGTCTGTTAGATAACAGAGGGTAAAAGACCGCAGGCTGGTTGGAGGCTCATGTTTCCAGAACCAGAACCTGAGCCTATAATGTTTGCAGCAGGTTAGTAGCTCTGCACTTGGTCCACAGACACCTGGCCGTGGTCGTCGTGGTGATAAGGCAGGTGATGGGGGTCCATGTAAGCTCCAACCTGGTCATGGTAGGCGTAGTTCAGCTCCCCCAGGTCATCGGTGGGGGTGTGGTCTCTGCCAGCCAGCAGATCGGTCCGTTTCAGAGCGCGGCCTTCTCCAAATGCACGGTACAGATACTCCGCCATGACGAACAGCGCCACCTGCAGAGAGGCGGAAACACTCAGTGTGATGGAGCTAGAGTAACATAAGTTACCGTCCAGACTCACTGTATGAGACAGCCTCTAGTGGACACTGGAGGAACTGCAGTTTATGCTGCTTGGTCTCAGTACCTACCTCAGTACCTCATCTACTAACAGATACAGAGCTGCGCTGATCTTCCTTCTTCTTCACCCTTAATAAATATTTATGTCATATAACCACAAACAGGCCGCCATGTTGATTCAAAACCATCCAATCAGAAGCAGACAGGAAGTGCTGACACGTCAAAGTGATCTGCTGGTGACTCAGTGAAGACACACACAAACCCTCAGACTGTGACAAAGGCGTGTTTGCGCCCTCTGCAGGCAGTGCAGTGTTACTACCTGCAGTAACAGCAGGGCGACGTCCATGGCGATGATGGTCAGGGAGTTCTCCTGCAGCCAATCACTGAACGTCTGACTGCAGCCCTGAAAGCCACAAACCCAGCAGCATCATGGGTAAAACATCACAGCACACCAGCGACACGAAACACAGGAGGTTAAGAGTGTGTGTGTGTCAGAGTGTGTGTGTGTGTATGGGAGGAGAGCGCTCGTCTGGTTGGACTGAAGGACACCTGTTGACAGGAAACAGGAAGTACAGCTGTTCAGCCATATGCAGGTTGGGGGGTTGAATCTGGAATCACTGCTGTAAACACATCCTCAATATCATAACTTCACAGATTGGTCAGGATCCTCTGTTTATCAGAAAGAAGAGGTGGCAGAACGCAACTGACCAATCAGAATCCAGTATTCAGCTCCACTGACCCTGAAGTGGTCTCGGCTCATGTTAAATGACCTCATGCTTATGAATAAAGTGACTGTAAATCAGACTGAACTCTGGGATTATTTCTCTGTAACAGAGCAGCCACAGCAGCTGGCCTGAGAGTCAGTCACAGTGTGTGTGTCAGTGTGTGTGTGTGTGTCAGTGTGTGTGTGTGTCAGTGTGTGTGTGTCTGTGTGTGTGTCAGTGTGTGTGTGTGTGTGTGTGTGTGTGTGTCTTTGTGTGTGTGTGTCAGTGTGTGTGTGTTAGTGTGTGTGTCTTTGTGTGTGTGTGTCAGTGTGTGTGTCAGTGTGTGTGTGTCAGTGTGTGTGTCAGTGTGTGTGTGTACATGTATCAGTGATGATCAGAAGGATTCTGCTGATTCATCCAGAGGAATCTTTCCTCGGACGTCCTGGATGAAAAAGGCCTCTGAGCTTATTGAAGGAAGTGAAGATGGACTAACCAGAAACACGGTGCTCCAGACCGCCGAGCAGAACTCCAGCCCCCGGACCAGCGCTAGAAGATGGACGTTGATAAATCATTACGTCAACCCTTGAAAGTAACTAGTACTCTGAGTACTTTTTGGGGAGAGTATTCTGTACTTTTACTGAAGTACTTTTTAACATCAGTACCTGCACAAGTGTGTTTTTTACAAAGATATCTGCACGCTCTGAATGTCCGAGCTCTGACAACAACACATGAACCTTCAACACTGACAGCACTTCGCCCTCTGTACACAGACCTGCACATCAGCTCATTTTGCTTATTGGATTTCTTGGTTTATTCTTATTTGTGTTGATTCTTGCTCTGTTTTCTTTGATCTTAGTTATGTTGTGGACAAAGTCATGTGAAGGGAGCTGGCACAGTCAGAGGGTCAGTGCTCTGCGTGACCTCTGCTGTGCATTTGACAATGAACGTCTTGGATCTTGAATCTTGAATGGATCCACATTAGCAAAGGAGGTCGGTGCTGGATCAGCGCGGTCCGTCCTTCTTCTCTGCTGATAAAGAGGGAACTAGTGGCTGAGCAAGTTATGGGGCGGAGATCATTAGAACGTTAGAAAACGCCGTATGGTGTATGACCAAGCGGCAACCTTCGGGGCTCAGACCTGAAGCCCATGCGGAAGTGTCAAAACCTGTAGTTCACGCTGCAACCACTGGGGGCTGGCTCCAGCAGCGAGTCATTTCCCATAGACTCCCATGTTAAAATGGCCGACTTCACAGCAGAAAAAAACATGTTTACAGCCTGGTACCAAAACCGCTCTGGTCTCAGATGATAGGTTCTCTTCTAGTGTCAGTTGTAGGGGGGGTGAATTTTTTTACAACTCACTGGTTTCAGTTGTATTCTGACTTAAAATTACGCAATAATTATGGGCGTTGCCGCTTGAGTGACAGACGTATCACAACGTGAGTTTCCTGCTTCCACGATCGCCCGCCCCCCTAAACCCCGCTCGTGCCCCCCCCTTTTTGTCCATATTTGGAGTTTTGGCGGACATGACGCTGCCAACATGGCGGCGGTCATCAACGACCTGGAACCTCCCACCGAGCCTCAGAACGGCTCTTCAGAAACAAAAGGATGACGTCACAAAGCTCTGTCCATAGTTTTTACTGTCAATGTGTATGACGTAAAAAACAACGTTTTAAGTGCTGGCGAAATGTGACATGAATGGCTTGCGATACTAATTCGACAAGTTCCGTGACGTCTCCACCTCCCTCTGTTCCTCCACAGGCTCCAAACCGTTTCCTCCGTGCGTTTGATTTCTTCTTCGTCTTCTGCACAAACGTAGTGTAGTAACATGTAGCGCCCCCTTTTGGTGTGGAGTTTGAGTTGCAGTATTTGATCTGGGGTTAGAGCTTCAGTATATTTAAATAAGCATATCAAAGAATGAATAAATGGCAATATATATATATTGGAAGTATATCATAAATAAATAATACAGTCATAGTCAAACATGTGTGTTTAAGATGATAACTTCACTTGTGAATAACAATAACTTTGCAGCTGTTTGTGCACCTTTGTAAGCGCCTCCCATTAACACACTCATTGACACTGCAACTATTAAAAGCCGTACACAAGCATGGTGCAGCCTGCACATTCAAATGGTTGTTACAGTGTTTCCAGAAAGAAATCTATGACACTGTACTGTAAGTATAATACTTTGTATTTTTTTACAAACACATATTTTAACATCTCACTTTGTACAAATGAAGATGTGTTCTTGAATGGTTTGGTTCTGTAAATTTGAAAGTGAGTAACAAAAAGATCAGGTCAAGTAAACAAGGTCAAGTCAAGTTTATTTATAAAGCACATTTAAAAAACAACAAAGTGCTGCAGACAGGAGTCAGTCATGTATGAATAACATCAAAGTAAAATAATCAAAGTACAGGAAACAAGATAAAACCTGCATAAAAGTGGTAAAAGCCAAGGTGAACAATGTGAACTAACAGTATGGCTATAAACTGACATGACAGACCCACAATGACCAGAACAGAACATGAGTGGGGACTGTAGCTGCAAACATAGACCCTGATATGAAAGAGTGGAACTGAAAGAATGAAGCAAACACATGGAGAGTGGAGTCGAACCACCAACCTTCCGGTTACGGGAAAACCCTGGTATACCGCTGCGCCACTGCTGCCCACAAATCAACACACAGGTCAGTGATGACATTCGCCTGACGAACCACCTCTGAATGAAGTTCACTGTTACGTTTCTCGAGCTTATCAATGTATATCTGAACGCTTTCTCTTGCTTCCTGCTCACGTTTCAGCTGATCTTCAAAGGAGGACCTGTCCTCTGACAGTTGGTTTATCTCACTGTCTTTTTCCTGGACGGTCTTGTTGGCCTTCTGTAGGTCACTCCTCAGAGTGCAGACCTCGTTGGCCAGCTCCTCGCACTTGGAAGAACACTGGGTAAGTTCTTCGGCAGCCTTTCTGAGGTTTTCGTTTTCTGTTGTGAGCTGTTCACACTTTACCCCTAACTCTAGAGTCTCCTTTTGCTGCTGCGTCAGAGACTGGTGTAAACATTTCAGTGTTTGCTCAAACTCCAGGTCCTTTTTCTCCAACTGTCTGACCTTGGCCTTGCTCTTGGCCAGTTGGTTGCAGACATCAATGTGTTCAACAGACAGGTCAGTGATTAAATTCACCTGACGAACCACCTCTGAATGAAAATCGCTTTTACATTTCTCGACCTCATCAAGGTCTATCTGAACGCTTTCTCTTGCTTCCTGCTCACGTTTCAGCTGATCTTCTAAGGAGGACCTGTCCTCTGACAGTTGGTTTATCTCACTGTTTTTTTCCTGGACGGTCTTGTTGGCCTTCTGTAGGTCACTCCTCAGAGTGCAGACCTCGTTGGCCAGCTCCTCACACTGGGTAAGTTCTTCGGCAGCCTTTCTGAGGTTTTCGTTTTCTTTTGTGAGGACGGTCCCCTTGGCTTTTTTCGGTCTAGTGATCAAGCCAACTGATTCCACAATAAACTGCTTCAACGTTTGTCCTTTCTTCTCGCGCTTGTCTTGTTCTTGCCGCTCTTTCTTCTCTCTTTCCTCTCGTTCTTGGCGCTCTTTCTTCTCTCTTTCCTCTCGTTCTTGGCGCTCTTTCTTCTCACGCTTGTCTCGTTCTTGGCGCTCTTTCTTGTCACGCTTCTCTCGTTCTTGGCGCTCTTTCTTCTCAGGCTTCTCTTCGTGTTTTCTGTCTGAAGGCTTCGGTTTGGACAAAAACAGCAGTTTCCATCCATCCATCTTCTGTTAACCCTCTTGTCCTGCAGTGCAGGGTCACGGGGGGGCTGGAGGCGGAGGAGGTGAGAGGCGGGGTATACCCTGTGGGGACACGACACACCCTGCATGGAAACATTGGAAATGCATTAGGAGGGGGACAGAGAGAGCTATACATTTGATAACCATTCAGGTGCCAGGATACAGGCAGGCAGGCAGGGCTGTTACCATGGTGACAGGCTGACACACAGGAAGCACACAAAGCAGCCATGTTTGTAGTCTTTATCAGACTTTAAGCATTGTATCTGTCATATTGATCGTCCTTCAGCTGTATACTACTTTTCCACATTCACATCACGCAGCCTGAGCTTCTTATAAGTTTATGGTATTATTCCAGCCTCAGACCTTTCATATGGTGTATTCACAGGCTGGTTTTTAATTAGTTTGATTGCCGTTGCTAGGCGATTCCTCTGATTCTCCAGCAATTCAGAGCAATCCTTCACATCAGCATTCAAAGCAACAATTCAGCTGCAGCAATCAAACTTGCATTTTCTTCAGGAAAAGCCCTTTTCTAGTTCCAGCCTGTAACCCTTCTCCTCATGTCCATCGCAGATATGGCGAACAACAGATCATCAGCCAAATAAAACCATCTACTGTAACTTTGAGTAGACAACAGCTTCCTCCCAGCGTTTTCTTTAAGTTGAGTCTAACATCAATGTAACGTCACAGAGAGCTCCACCGTCTCTACAGTCCCTGGGTTTACACTCTCTGGTCTCGCTATCACACAGAATGGAGTTCGCCCCAATATGCACACACACACACACACACGGCATGTGCGTAAATGCGCACGACTCTGTCTCCCTCTCTCTCTTTGAATAAACGCGATGAAGTTGCACTTATCGCTCACTACTGTTGGTACTCACCACGAATCTGACTGTATGAAGAAACCTGTTGCTGAGATGTTAGCCTCCTCTGCAGCTGTGTCTCCTTCTTCCTCTCTAAATCCTTCTGTTCTGTGTTTAGTCCAGTAATCAGCTTGAGATTATTCTCCGTTAGGACACCTATTGCTTTGCACTTCAGGCAGGTTTGTTTCCACAGAGCTCCCCAAAATATCCTGCTGTGTCTGAAACTGTTCACAAACACCTTTATTGCGCAGAGTCGAACAACAACTAAAGCTCTGAGCTGCGCTCTCACTCCTACAACGGTCTGAGTAGGACCTGCCTTTGATCAGGTTGCCATGGATTTTCAAAGGTCAAAGGTTGATCTTTGAATATCCATGGCAACCGGTATGTTTACCTGTATCCGCTCTCTCTGTCCCCTCCTAATGCATTTCCAATGTAAAAACACCCTCTAAAAATCAGCCATTCAACTTTCACCGTGTTCATCTCACAGAGCACGTTCCTGCTCAACTTATAGTTTTTTTCAAAAAATTAGTTTTCCAAATATTAAGCAGTTTCTGCATCATTTCTAACATGGGAGTCTCTAGGAGCCCTTCAACGAGGCTCATGTGCCAAATGTATCTGCTCCTACAGACTCCAGTTCAGTCTTAAAACGCTCATCACATGCTGCTCTATCAAACTTGTATTCAGAAGTTTCTAATTCCGGATCGTCTCCACGCGCCAGGCTCTCAAAGTTGGAGTGGTGTTTGAGGTCTCCTCTGCTGTTACCATGGTGACAGGCTGACACACAGAGGCACGCACAGCTCTGAACCGCTCTGATTCTCCATCAGTTCAGATCAATCCTTCACATCAGCAGTAAAGCAGCGCTTCAGCTGCAGCACTTTTTCTACTTATGACCCCGGTTTATACCGCAGCGTGGAATCTCTGCTCGTACATGTCTGTGGCTGTTTCTCCGCCGGTAGCGATGTGAAATCAGCGAGTTTTATTCTGGTGACTGACTTCCTGTCTGCTCGATGTAGTCGGTGCAAACAGACGCAGATGTACATGTACGAGCAGAGATTCCGTTTGAAAAGTAGAGAAGCAGCTTTAATATGACAGAACATGCGCACAGCGCCGCGCCGCGCTCTCCGTGCGGAATGAATCCGGGCCAAGAGCTTCACCTTTCTAAGTTCTTACCTGTGTTTCAGCAAATGAAGTTCAGAGCGCAGATTCTCCAGCAACTCAGAGAATCCTTCACATCAGCCTTCAGATTCTTTCTGCGTCTTCTTCTGAATAAAATCCTGAAAGTCCTGGAACTTGTCCTGAATCCGGACACTGTCTCTCTGTAGTCAGGGGCGCCCGATAAACATTCAGGGGGACACTTCATGACATGAGGGTGACTTTCAAAGGCATCACAATTCGTGATGTCATATTTTCAAAAGGCCACGCCCCCTTTCAAAACAATACATAAACCTCATGTAATCTTATGATATATTGTTCATGTTCAGGTTCTCAATCAATCAATCAAGATGGCGCCGGGTACGGACGCCCTGGTATTTTGGTGCGCTCTGTTTTGTTTGTTTTTGTGCACAAACTGTGTGTCTGCATGCTCTTACACCAGAGAAGAGCTCATGAAGATTTACCATACCTGTGGACTTATCACCAGTTTTTTTAGCATCTGCTGCCGATTTACTACACGTTTTAGTTAAAAAGGTGAGACGCCGGCGCAGAGGGAAGAGAGCTGGTGCGCCTCCGGAGACGTGGGACGCGCACACCGTTACCTGGGATTTTTCTCTCTAACGTCCGCTCACTTAGCAACAACATGGACGAGCTGACACTGTTGATGGGAAGGAACAGGGACTTTTCTTCATCTTGTGTGTTGTGCTTCACGGAGACCTGGCTTTGTGAACAGATACCGGACTGCGCGCTGCAGCTGGAGGGATTCCAACTCCTCCGAGCGGATCGCCACAGGGAACTCTCCGGTAAAACCAAAGGTGGAGGTGTCTGTTTCTATATCAACAGTGGTTGGTGTACTGATGTGACTGTGATCTCCCAGCACTGCTCTCCTGCTCTGGAATACTTATTCATTCACTGTAAGCCGTTTTACTGTCCACGTGAGTTTGCTTCATTCATTCTGGCCGCTGTTTACATCTCGCCCGGTGCGGACGTGCACGAGGCTCAGCGTGCACTCGCGGATCAGATCCTGTGTTTGGAGCAAACATATCCGGACTCCTTAATTATTGTCCTTGGTGACTTTAATAAAGGAAACCTGAGCAAAGAACTCCCGAAGTACAAACAGCTGATCAAATGCCCGACCAGAGAGGAGAACACACTGGATCACTGTTACACCACGATAAGCGAGGCATATCGCGCAGTGGCCCGTGCAGCTCTTGGACTATCTGACCACGTGATGGTCCATCTGATTCCTGCGTACAGACAGAGGCTGAAGCTCTCCAAACCTGTGGTGAGGACATCTAAAAAGTGGACCAGCCAGGCTGTGGAGGAGCTTCGCTCCTGTTTTGAGACAACGGACTGGGAGGTGTTCAGGGCTGCCACTGATAGTCTTGATGAGTATACAGACACTGTGACGTCATATATACAGTACTGTGAGGACAGTATTGTGCCAACACGCACCAGGGTGAGTTATAACAATGACAAACCCTGGTTCACAGCTAAACTCAACCTGGCTCTTCACTACATCCTGCAGCATCTGGACTCCCCGGGAACCTATGCTAGGATCCTGTTTGTGGACTTCAGCTCTGCTTTCAACACAATCTGCCCAGCTCTCCTCCAAGACAAGCTGTCCCTGCTGCATGTTCCAGACTCCATCTGCCGGTGGATCACTGACCTCCTGACAGACAGGAGACAGCATGTGAGGCTGGGGGCGAATGTCTCGGAAACAAGGACCATCAGCACCGGTACCCCCCCAAGGCTGTGTACTTTCCCCTCTGCTCTTCTCCCTGTACACCAACTGCTGCACCTCCAGTCTGTCAAGCTGATTAAGTTTGCTGACGACACCACCCTCATTGGACTCATCTCAGACGGGGATGAGTCTGCCTACAGGATGGAGGTGGACCGTCTGGTGTCCTGGTGTGCTGACAACAACCTGGAGCTGAATGCCCAGAAGACAGTGGAGATGACAGTAGACTTTCGGAAAGTGCCAGCTCCATCACCCCCCCTCACCCTGACAGACACCCCCATCTCCACAGTGGACTCTTTCCGCTTCCTGGGTACCACCATCACCCAGGACCTCAAGTGGGAGCTCACCATCAGCTCCCTCATCAAAAAGGCCCAGCAGAGGATGTACTTCCTGCGGCAGCTGAGGAAACTCAAGGTGCCAGCCAGGATGATGGTTCAGTTCTACACGGCCATCATTGAGTCCATCCTCACCTCCTCCATCACAGTGTGGTACGCTGGGGCCACTGCCAGGGACAGGCACAGACTGCAGCGTGTTGTGCGCTCTGCTGAGAAGGTGATCGGCTGCAGCCTGCCATCTATCGAGGACCTGTACGTCTCCAGGACTCTGAGGCGTGCAGGTCGGATCACAGCTGACCCTTCTCACCCTGGACACGGACTCTTTGAGCCACTCCCCTCAGGCAGGAGGTTACGGTCCATTCGGACCAGAACCTCACGCCACAAGAACAGCTTCTTCCCCTCTGCTGTTGGACTGTTAAACTGTAATTAATGCACTGCTCTGCACTGTCTTCAGAAGGTCACTTTAGTATAGTCACTGCACAATGACGACTATTTGCACTGTTTACTCCATCTTGCACTACTTGCACACGAGTACCACCTCACCGATCCATGTGGTACCTGTTACATTATTACATTATTACACTGTGCCATTCGATCATGTAAGGGTCTATGTTTACCATTTGATCTGCACAGTATTTTATGTTCTGTTCATTGTATGTCTGTTACGCCATGTCAGTCATGTAAATTTAGCCTGACTGTAGTTTATTTACTTAATTTTATCTTAGTTTTTATCTTATTGCATGTTAATTGTTATATGTTCTTTGTATGCACCAATCACTAAGGCAAATTCCTAGTAATGTGAACCCCCTTCACTTACATGGCAATAAACATGATTCTGATTCTGATTCTGATTCTGATGTTTAAATAAATCATGGACCAGAAGTCTTCTGTCTAAACGCTTCATCTTACTCTGGTTTCCCTCTGAACACAGGCTGTGTTGGAAGAATTCTCGAAGGAACCTGTGTCAGCAGCATGGCCTGCTGGACTTTGTGGAGACAGTCTGTCCATATGTCTTACTATGGACATATATGTGATGTCACTCCGATGATCTCATCCATGATATGTTACTGTGAAGTATGATTGTGCCTGTGCCTGCTCTAAGCTGTGTGTGAGTATTCTGAGAAGCTGTCTGTTAGATAACAGAGGGTAAAAGACCGCAGGCTGGTTGGAGGCTCATGTTTCCAGAACCAGAACCTGAGCCTATAATGTTTGCAGCAGGTTAGTAGCTCTGCACTTGGTCCACAGACACCTGGCCGTGGTCGTCGTGGTGATAAGGCAGGTGATGGGGGTCTATGTAAGCTCCAACCTGGTCATGGTAGGCGTAGTTCAGCTCCCCCAGGTCATCGGTGGGGGTGTGGTCTCTGCCAGCCAGCAGATCGGTCCGTTTCAGAGCGCGGCCTTCTCCAAATGCACGGTACAGATACTCCGCCATGACGAACAGCGCCACCTGCAGAGAGGCGGAAACACTCAGTGTGATGGAGCTAGAGTAACATAAGTTACCGTCCAGACTCACTGTATGAGACAGCCTCTAGTGGACACTGGAGGAACTGCAGTTTATGCTGCTTGGTCTCAGTACCTACCTCAGTACCTCATCTACTAACAGATACAGAGCTGCGCTGATCTTCCTTCTTCTTCACCCTTAATAAATATTTATGTCATATAACCACAAACAGGCCGCCATGTTGATTCAAAACCATCCAATCAGAAGCAGACAGGAAGTGCTGACACGTCAAAGTGATCTGCTGGTGACTCAGTGAAGACACACACAAACCCTCAGACTGTGACAAAGGCGTGTTTGCGCCCTCTGCAGGCAGTGCAGTGTTACTACCTGCAGTAACAGCAGGGCGACGTCCATGGCGATGATGGTCAGGGAGTTCTCCTGCAGCCAATCACTGAACGTCTGACTGCAGCCCTGAAAGCCACAAACCCAGCAGCATCATGGGTAAAACATCACAGCACACCAGCGACACGAAACACAGGAGGTTAAGAGTGTGTGTGTGTCAGAGTGTGTGTGTGTGTATGGGAGGAGAGCGCTCGTCTGGTTGGACTGAAGGACACCTGTTGACAGGAAACAGGAAGTACAGCTGTTCAGCCATATGCAGGTTGGGGGGTTGAATCTGGAATCACTGCTGTAAACACATCCTCAATATCATAACTTCACAGATTGGTCAGGATCCTCTGTTTATCAGAAAGAAGAGGTGGCAGAACGCAACTGACCAATCAGAATCCAGTATTCAGCTCCACTGACCCTGAAGTGGTCTCGGCTCATGTTAAATGACCTCATGCTTATGAATAAAGTGACTGTAAATCAGACTGAACTCTGGGATTATTTCTCTGTAACAGAGCAGCCACAGCAGCTGGCCTGAGAGTCAGTCACAGTGTGTGTGTCAGTGTGTGTGTGTGTGTCAGTGTGTGTGTGTGTCAGTGTGTGTGTGTGTGTGTGTGTGTGTGTGTGTGTGTGTCATCTGAGCCTCCTGAACACACAGTCAGCTTTTACAGGCACGAACACATCGTGTGTTTAATATCTGGGCAACTAGGCTCCACCTTTGTTTACTTTTAGATCATAGCCTGTGTTTATTAAGTGTTTAGCTTTTCTTAATTGTCTGGCAGACACCTTGTGCCAATTTTAATTGTATAAACAGACAGAAAGCTGAAAAACCAGGTGCTACTGTTGAAACATTTTAACCCCTTACCATTAGTTTTGTGTGGGTGTTTTGGGGTTTTTTTTATCTATATTTTTCCCTCTGTGGACTTAGTTCCTGGTATAGTGTCTCAACCGGGGTGACACTTGTTTAAAATCAGTAATTTTTTTAGAATTAAATCACTTTAATTTGAATACGTTATTATGAAATGTTTTTTTTTAGAAATGAAATAAAAGTTTTCATGTTTTGTATTTCCAGATGTGAATTTTTTTGTTATTTGGAATAATTAGGAATATTAGGAATGAAGAAAAAACTCTTCTTCTCAGGATGCTCCTGCTGACAGATTTATTTATGTATTTGTTTATTTATTTATTTTCTCTCCAGGATGCCTTAGTTGTTACAGCAGCAACCATTACAGGACAAGACAGTACAAATGATCTAATAGAATATGATGATATCTATGGATGAGGGCAGTATTGCACAGAGAGAAAGTGTATTTCTAGTTTTTGGTTATAATGTACAAACATGAAGACGAACAAGATTCAGATGTTCTGAGGATGTAGGTGGCTCTACCGGTGTAGCAGCAGTCCAATGACACACTGATGTTATATGTTGGGACTAAGGGCCTTCTGTAGCGTTTCTTCTTGAACTGGATGCAGCACAGCTGCTGAAGGAGCTACTGACAGTCCCCACCAAGGGTGTGAGGAGTTGGTCTGGATGCTTGATGGTTTGCCTATCAAGCTATTAGAACCATGGAACATTTATTGTGTGGACACAGTAGCGCTCCTTTGCTTAACATCCTCCTTTCACCCACTGAGTCCAAAGTACAGCCTTGAACAGAGCCCTTTTGATTAGTTTGTTCTTGTCCCGTTCAGTGATACTTATAATAAGCACAGTATAAGTTAATCAGGCAGAAATCACAGATAAGAGTGGCCGCCCGGGGTTGAGGGTTGTATAGCTTAAGGCTGACACTGTGTGTATACACAGAACAATAAATGGCAACATGACAATGATGTTGACCTTAACTTTAAAGTGTTTGATTCCATCTGATGTATATCACAATCCTGTTTTACAAGCTCGGCTATTCATGATGAGTTCCTCATATTTGTTCAGCAGCTTTTGTTTGAACAAAGCAGTCTCACGTGTGATCATCCTTTTCTCTGTGAGAGCTTGAAGGCTCAGCTCCATGTCCAAGTCTGTTGCTGTAACTTGAGTTCAGTGGTCTCCTAATAGAAGCATCTACACAAAAAAAACATAAGGGGACCAAGAACAGTAAAACAACATTTTCTTCTTTTTTGGCAGGCTGTTACATCCTAACAAGCTAAATAGCCCAAGGTCAGGAAGGGGATGATAAGAGCTGATGTAGAGTGTCAGAGTTTCGTTGTGCAGCTTTTACCCATCATTATCGTTAATGAACTTCAGCAGTGGGTCAAAATGTATTTTGCTGAAAAATAATAAGACAGTAATATATTCTTAAACCCTATGTGAAGTGGGGTAGGTGTCTGTAAATAAAGTCTGGATTCTTGAATCTGAATTTAGGTTAAAAGTCAATGAGAGCACTCCTCAGAGGGGAAAAAAACAATTACCACACACAGTTCTTTAAGGCAGCAAAAGCTCTTGAAGTCTGGGGCACTGTGCCTTCAGTTTAACCACATTATCTCGGTGTAATCCGATTGCAGCCTGCACTGCATGTTGTGCTGTCAATAGTCGCTGACTGGTTTGGAGAATTAGTTTATTTCCCTACCAGCAGCTGTATACTGTCCGCCCGAGGTCAGGTCCTGGGCTGATGGGATGGATGAGTGTGGGAGGAGGGCCCAACCAGTAGCTGCACCCAGCATCACAAACAGCTTCAAGTTACAAAAACCGAGAGACATAACCGGAAATGAAGCCTTTCTGGTTTCAAAATAAAACGATAAAAAAAACTTGCGCAAGGCAGCAGAGCAGTGTGGCGGTAAAAGAAGCTTTCAACAGTTATAACTTTAAAATATAAAGCTCTGCATGAAAACTCTCTGAGGGAAAAGTGGATAATAATTTGCAGCAACACCAAGTGTTGCAGCCGTTTGTTCTCTTTTGATCCTGACTTTTTGATAATGTACAAATTTGCGTAACAGATGTTTTATTGTATTTTTAAAAAAATACATCTTCTTTGCAGTTACGCAATGCATTAAGAGGTTACACGTTGGCATACTCCTGCGTTTTATTCTGAAAGTTCAGACCGGATGTTTGAGCTTAGAAATACTGCTGCTACTTCACTATAAGTCTGTCACAAGTGAGTGAAAGCTCAGGGGCCGTAGCGATTTGAAAGCTGTATCATGCACATATCACAGGCTTCCAGGATCTGACCCGCCACACCGAGCCGCACATATCAGAGGGTCCATCCACATCTCATCTTTAGTCAGAGAGAGAGAGAAAAAGGTTGCCTGGATGGCTGGGAGGAGCACCTTCACCTGAAGACCTCAGAGGACGCGATTCTTCAAGTGTTTATTTCTGGGATAACACCAGGTAAGGCATCATATAGGTGATTTTATAATGGTGCAGCAGCCACTGAGAAGCGATCATTGGGATTTCTGGCGCCTTGTTTTCCTGCCACAGAGAGGTGACTGTACTGTAGTCCCGTTATGTCTCCTGGAATGTAGAAGGGGGGAAATCGCAGCGCAAAGTAGCAGAGACGCACTGTTAATGTCGCTGTTTCAGGTGCTTATTAATAACGAGCCAGTGCGTGATGGAGACTGGCAAAGTGACAGCAGTCATGTCGCTCCATCCTGGAGGTAGTAACGGGCTGTTCCTGCAAACCTTGCTGCCTTATAGTATGAAGGAGGGAAACATTTAAACTGCGGGATCTTTTTTAATGGTTTGGACCATGCGGGCTGTTGATACAGATCCGTTTGGAATTCCTAGAGATAAAGAAAACAATACAGCAATTCATGTACAAAATGTGCTTGTGCAGGCATGCGGGCTTTTCGATCACTCCCTGCAATAGCAGAAAGGGGTGGAGAGGATGTGAGTTAAACGAGCACCAGATGCTCTGTGTTGCAATGAGCATTTTGCAGATACTGCAAAAGGTTTCCTAAGTGCGCATAGCACTTCCAAGCAACAAGCAAATTTTCCAACATAACTGTTATCTTAGTGTCCGAAGGGTCAAACCTGGTTTGGCAACAAGTATTCTCCTCTGGATCTATTTAAACAATGAGCTTTTGAAATGTATGTAAATCACATGTATTCCCATGCACAAGCTTTCCATATGTCTCAAAGGAAATGACTGATTGGACATGTTCCTACGTGTTGATGCGGTACAGTGGCAGTGGGCTGCTGTGTGGGCGGCTTTACCAGAGGATGGATGAGTAGGTTTGTCCTGTGTGCAGTGAATCAGCCTGCTATTAGTGGTACATGTGGGAGCTCTGGCAGACAAGGTCGACAAATGAAAGTTGCTTATGTTTGAGGAGGATCGCACAAAGGAATGTGCAAATGCTGCATTCTGATTATGCTGCTTAAGGTTGAACACTCGGAATGAATTCCTCAGTTATAAAACTGAAATTTTGAAAGAGAAACTTCAGCTTGTCTCAGCAGCATGTTTATCATAAGCCATGCTTCCTGTCCCAGGAAAGTCCTTTCCTTCCCTCTGATAAATTCCTGAGCCGTGCTGGGGCGTCACACACCCAGCCTAGTCATAACTGTGGATTTGCAGGAATGAGGACCCGTTTGACAAAATTCTCAGACAGTGCATCTTAATAAGTCACACTATCATCATGTCAAGTGTTCATGACTGTGAATTATCTCCAGATTACAGGCGTCAACTTGCGACTTTTGTTCTCTCCTCCCACTGAAAGTGAAAACACAATGTGTCACATCATGTTTTGAAAGGATTGCTGGGCATCACTCTTATTAGCCTGAAAGGGGGGCAGGGGCACATTCCATCTATGAACACAGCTCTTTGAAGAGTATTGAGAAGGCCTATTGTAAAACCCCATTGTCTGGCTGCTTGCTGCCACGGTAACACTCGCACACTGGCAGCAGGACTGAAATGCTGTAGTCATAGCCGACAAGTGTCTTGCCAGAAAATGTGAGAAAAGAAAAGCCTTGTTTTACCTTGACTCAACAGAGTGGATTCAAATCCAATTTGTCGGATTTTTCACAAGTCATTACTTCTGTTCACTGTGAAATGCTGTTCCTGAAAAGAAAGAGTCCTCTAAGCCATTTGCAAGCTGCTGTGTAAAAAAAAAAAAAAAGAAGCTCCTAACATACAGAAAAAAAGCGAGATTCCTCTCAGGATGGGGGACCTGTGTGCATTTCTTTTTAGTCTGGCTCTTTATATGACCTTTTTCAGAGCATTGTGTTTGTTCATGCTCATCACTCACTGTCACAACCGTGCATTACATTCATGCCAAGTGTAAAATCAACAACAGGAGACAGAGGAAGCACACATTCATGTACACTGCTCCACTTTATAACTCCAGCTTAGAGAGAAAGTATTTTTAGGCATTAGAAGAAAGTTTTCCCCTTTTTTGGCTTGTCCCTCAAACTGTTGATTCTTTTAGCGTGTGGGAATGTGTTTATACTCAAAAGAAGCTGGGGGGTTGGACAGGTTCCTGAAGGAGTGGACTGTGCCCTAAGCACGGAGAAGGCCACTTCTGGGTCAGTCATGTCTGTGTCACATATGCTGGTATGTTGTTTCTGCACGCTCATGCCTCTTTACAAGCTTTTCATGTGTTTTTCTGTCACAGTTTTAAACTTGAAAATACACATGCTTATGTAGTAGACTACACTGCTTGCAACATTAAGCCGGGCTTTGTTTAAAGTTTTGATGCGCTCACAGCAGATCTCTCTCTGCAGCAGGATTAAGTTGGAATGTTTGGCAGAGCTGGTCATGGCTGGACTGCTGACATGTCTTTTACTCATCTACAAAGTGCAGAGCTATCGTTTCCCTTTCTGTTTTTCCTTCTGATAAGGGCTTGTTTTGGCATGCTTCCTCTGGATTCTGGATAGCAATGACAACATACTGGTTATCAGTGAAAACAGGCACAGTCTGAAAGAAGATCAAATTTGATGCAAAATGTCTCTTTTCATCTATATAATATCAACAAAGCTGTGAAATTAACTTGAATTTTTTCTTCTCTACAGTTCTACCAGCCAACATGTCAGGGAAATCCGATGGGAAAAATAAGTGGGCTGCAGTTAGAGGTCGTCTTGGCTCCTCGCAGGACTCTGACACTCAGCAGGAGGCCAACTTGGAAAGTGCTGATCCGGAGCTGTGCATCAGGCTGTTACAAGTTCCCACTGTGGTCAACTACTCCGGGCTAAAGCGTCGCCTAGAAGGCAGTGACCAGACATGGATGGTCCAGTTCCTAGAACTGAGTGGATTAGACCTCCTCCTGGAGGCCCTCGACAGGCTGTCCGGGCGGGGATGTTCTCGCATCGCGGATGCCCTCCTGCAGCTCACCTGTGTCAGTTGCGTCCGTGCAGTCATGAACTCATCAGCAGGGATCCACTTCATCATAGAGAATGAGGGATACATTCGAAAGCTGTCTCAAGGTTAACCATAAAAGCATTACACACATGGAAAATCATGCAAAAAAATAAACATAGCACCAAATATTTTATAGTTAAAATGGCTGCTTTTAGTGCAGAAATAAACATATGACATGTTAAAGTTGTCACATAATACAATTACATACGTAATATAAATTACAATTTATGGAATATTATTTTAAAGTGGTCATAGCTCACATGGTTCTTTGTGACTCATTGTACTGAGCTGAATTTTCCAATCCTGTACTGTCTGTACAGACGTGAATCATTAAGGGTTATTTGAGGACATCCGTTAAAATGTCTGTGTGTTGTGGATAATGTTTTTTCCCCCCAACCTGCATACACATTTATCTATAGTACAACGCCACATCTTTAGAGGGCAAAGTTCACGTTGCATTGCCTGAAAGACAAAACAAAGCACTCTGTCTGGGTCTAGTTGTGAGAGCAGTGAATATAGAGAAGAGCTTGAATTAAATCTGATTTAAAAGAAACTGGTGTTAAATGAGTATCTGTAATGATGTCTGCTATCATCATGTTCCACAGCTTTGGACACCTCCAACACCATGGTGAAGAAGCAGGTGTTTGAACTCCTTGCAGCTCTCAGCATGTTCTCTACAGACGGTCATCGCCTCTCACTTGATGCACTGGACCACTACAAGGTGAGTAGAGGAATATGTGGACAAGTCTATTTTCAGATGTAGTTATGTGTTGTGAGATTTGCTGTTAATGAATCTGCATCATCTCTTATTGATTAATCTCTAAATAGTGCCCTCTAGTGGCAGGTTTCTCACACAAGCTTTGCAGAGTCAGTGCATCACTTGAGGATTTACCCTGACTTTCATTTTCCCTTCAGGGTGTGAAGACGCAGCAGTATCGCTTCAGCGTGATCATGAATGAGCTGCAGGCCACGGATAACGTCCCTTACATGGTCACACTCCTCAGTGTCATCAACGCTATCATCTTTGGCACAGAGGACCTCAGGCAGCGAGATAAGATGAGAAAGGAGTTTATTGGTAAGTTCTTTGTTCAGCTGCTACTTAATTAGTTTATAATCCCATTGTGATCATAGTGACACTGCGGTAAATTGTTAACAAATGCAAAGGGGAAAAGCAGGCCATCAGCTCTATTACAAATGTCTCTGTCACTGGGTCTTGCTAAGAATAGGTCTAATGGCCTCATTCTCACTTTGACAAAATGCCCGGGAACTTAGCAAATCTCAAGTGGATACAGCACTGTGTATTTATCTGTTTTGCATCGCAACTGGTGAGTTTCAGTGGAAGGAGAATGTCATCACTACACTAATTATATCACAGGAGACAAATGATATCTTTGAGACCACCTGAGTGAAACTCAATTATGTAGCCGTCCATTTGAGGAGGTTATTTCCTCTCAGAGCCACTCAAGTCTTTTTCATCATATATACAGAAACAAAATTGGACTAGGAGGCCAACCTATAGCTTAAGCTGGATTCCCAGACGGCAGACCATGTGTCCTTCCTCAACTCTCTCTCCTGCATTCACCACCTTGGACTAATCAGACATCTGATTGGCCACTCCTCCTTTGTGATTGCTCACCTGTGACTTCCTGCCATTTCCTCAGAAGTAACATATGCTACTGTGAGAAAATGTGTGTTGTGATTTTATGATATACTTAAAACCTAATAATTACTTTGGACTGTGTTTCATTGTCTCTCCTTTGTTTGTACAGGCCTTCAGTTGCTTGATATTCTGCCAAAGTTGAGGTGAGCCATCCTTTTGAGTTTGCCAGTCCCTTAATACTACAACTCACTACGGTTCATTTAAAAGGCCATTCTGAGTGCTTTTAGAAAAAGAAGTTGTCAATTTCTGTCTGTTAATAACAGTAATTTAAGCAACGGTCCTTTGCATTGCATTAATAAAATGGCATCTAATTATTGAACTCAGTGATCTGTATATCTGCTGTGCAGGGAGCAGGAGGATGAAGACTTGATTATTCAATGTGAGGCTTTTGAAGAGGCAATGGCTGAAGATGAGGAAGAGCTGCTGCGAGTATATGGGGGCATTGATATGAGCAATCACACTGAGGTCTTCACTACACTCTTCAACAAGGTGAGAGCAGATTTCTGGAAAGCTTTTATCATCTATGGCGGAAACTAAGTGACAACCTGTTTATGTCTGTTGCTTATTTATAACCTTGATTCATCTGCTTGTGTGTGTGTGCAGGTTAGCAGCTCTCCAGTCTCTCTCCAGCTGCTGTCCATCCTGCAGACGTTGTTGGTGCTGGGACCAGGACGCTCAGATATCTGGCTGGCACTGGAGGCCATCACAAACAGAGCCATAATGTTGGCCCAGGACTGTGAGTCAGCACAGCAACAGCAGTTCATTCACATTAGGTCAACACTCAGAAGAGGCTAATGGCTAGCTAATGGCCACATCAGTGATAAATGTGTGAAGGGGAGTCATTATCCAGGAAAGATCAGCAGGTGACAGTATGGCTAAAAGCTTTTGTTGTGATGGGAGAAGTTGATTGAAATGGGGTTCATCTGTTTGTGTTTGTGTGTCTGTTTGGATTTGTGCTTCAGCTCAGATTGAGTCCTGCGAGAAGATCATGCAGCGGCTGATGTTTTTCAAAGGGAAAATCAGTGTGGATCACTATGAATTGGACGGAGCAGTGGTCAGAGTTCACAAGGCTGTGCAGACTGGCCTGGACCAAGAAGACACAGACAAACCAGAGACAATCATAGCATCCTCTCAGAAGCCAGTGTGTGCGGCTCCTCCTCCTCCTCCGCCACCACCTCCACCTCCTCTTCCCCCTAATACGACTGCACCTCCACCGCCACCACCACCTCCTCCACCGTTACCTGGAGGGATAGGTGGTCCTCATCCCTTGCCAGGAATGCCACCACCACCACCTCCCTTACCAGGTATGGGTGCTGGACCCCCACCGCCTCCGCCTTTACCAGGTATGGGCGCCGGACCCCCACCGCCTCCGCCTTTACCGGGTATGGGCGCCGGACCGCCACCGCCTCCGCCTTTACCGGGTATGGGCGCTGGACCACCACCGCCACCACCTTTACCGGGCATGGGCGCTGGACCTCCACCTCCTCCTCCCTTCCCCGGCATGCCACCTCCTCCAGGCATGATTGTGGCTCAGAGCAGCCAGGCGTTGGGGTGCGGTGCACCCACAAAGGCAGGTCGGTGCCCCACCCTGCGGATGAAAAAGCTCAACTGGCAGAAACTACGTTCTGTTACTGGTAAGTGGAGATGTTTTGTTTTTTTCCGGGCGGTCAATTCTCCACTCTTGGCTGTTATTTAGTCTGGGCTTTGCAGAGGATTTCCTCATGTTACAGGATTTGGAATGATGGTGATGACAAATGGAACCACACGAGCTGATGACGGGTTACTTTCTTCCTCTTTTATCACAGATGGTCACTCCATGTGGGCCTCAGTTCAGAAAGAGCCTCCTCCACCCGAGCCGGACTACAGCAGTATCGAACAGCTGTTCTGTCTCCCAGTGACCGAGCACAAAGACAAGGGGGCAGCTGCTCCTGTCAAGAAGGAGCCTAAAGAGGTGTGCTTGGTCAACACTCGACAGTGCTCCTCAGAGCTGCAGCACTCACAGCTGATTACTGAACAATCAATACATCTATCGTTCCTCTCTTTTTTTCTTATAGATTACATTTATTGATCCAAAGAAAAACTTGAATTTGAACATATTTTTAAAGCAGTTCAAATGGTGAGACATCACACTTTACTTTGTTTTTTTTCTTTATAATTTGACATTTTTTTCACTGATCAATACTTTACTTTATATTCTGAGTCCAGCACAAATGAGGAATTTGTAGCCATGATCCAGAATGGTGACCGGACCAAGTTTGATGTAGAGGTTCTAAAACAGCTTCTAAAGCTCTTACCAGAGAAGCATGAGGTTTGTACTATTAACACTTCTGCATCCTTATAAAGAGAGCCTTTCCACCCTCATCAGCCCACTTGAAATGTAATTGAATGTCTGACTCACTGTCTTGATGTAGATTGAAAATTTGAAGTCCTTCCAAGGAGAAAGAGACAAGTTGGCAAATGTTGACCGTTTCTACACCTCCCTTCTTAGTGTGCCATGGTAACTGTAGTTATTGTTTATCTGCTCTTTATGTGATCCTGTCAATCCAATGCACTTACTTTGCACACTTGCTTGACTCCATAGTTATCAGTTGAGAATTGAGTGCATGTTGTTGTGTGAGGAGACTGCCTCGGTGTTGGACATGCTCAAACCTAAAGTCAAGCTGGTTGAGGAGGCTTGCCAGTGTAAGTAAATATCAGACCCTCCATCTGTAGTGCACATGCATGCTGTCCTGTATTGTACATATATATATATATTCAAATTAACAATGTTTATGCATTTCTCAGCTCTCAGAGTGAGCACACTTATGCCCAGTTTCTGCAGGCTCATCCTTGACGTGGGAAATTTTCTCAACTACGTAAGAACCCCTCTATTTGTTTCTGTCATTTAAACAGAGCTTGCATTTTTAATAGCTGGTTTACTTCCAGGGAAGTCACACAGGGAATGCTGAAGGGTTCAAGATCAGCTCTCTGCTGAAGCTAACGGAGACCAAGGCCAACAAGAGCCGCATTACGCTGCTTCATCATATCTTGGAGGTACGCTGACTGGCTAACAGCTGCCATAGCTGTATTCCCCCTCCGTCATGAACTTGTTTAATTACCAACTGCTTGGCTTGTTTTGCAAAGGAAGCAGAGGTGAACCACCCGGAGCTGCTAGCACTGCCAGATGATGTAGAGATATGTGAAAAAGCAGCAGGGTACAGAACTCATTCACATCCCCACAAACAAATGTTTGTTTGTTGGGTTTTTTTAATTTGCTGTCAGCAGATTAGTAAAAGACAAATGACAATGCACTTTGTTCTCAGAGTTAATCTGGAATCGGTTCAGTCGGAAGCAAGTGCCTTACTAAAACGATTGAATGAGACGGCCAAGAAAGTCTCTAACTCTGTGGAAGAAGTGAAGGAGCAGTATGCAAAACTTCTACAGGTAAGATTTTCTCTACTAAATGGATTACTCTGCATTGTTGTGAATTCTCATCTTTTGTCTTCATCTGTCACAGGAAAATCTGCTGGCATGTGAAACTCTGAGTGAGAAATTCACTGAGATTCAGATGAAGCGGAGTGACCTTGCTTCTTATTTGTGTGAAGACTCTAGTCAGCTGTCACTGGAGGAACTCTTCAGCACCATCAGTACATTCCGAGGTCTTTTCATAAAGGCACTCAAGGTCAGGGTGGCTGTTTAAACATCATGGGACTACATTTTCTACTTGCATGCTTGGTTGCTGAATGTGTGTGGGTGTCGTGTTTTGTATGCAGCATGTGTATCAATGCACTGCAGAAAAACTGAAAGATCTTATTATTTCATATGCTGAAATGATACAGAGAAAAATTGCTGGATTTTGTGCTTGGGCAGTGAGTGACATCCTTTATTTCATAATAACAGGAAAACAAAACCAGGAAAGAACAAGCAGCCAAGGCTGAGAAGAGAAAGAAGCAGCTGGCAGAGGAAGAGTCCAAGAGACAAAAAGGAGAGAATGGAAAAATTAGTAAGTTATGAATAGCTTGTTCTTTCTCTGTACTGAAAAGTTCTCACAAAGCTGTAATTTCACACTATCTTTGTACTCTTCTTTTTCAGTCAAGAAAGGCTTTGTACCACAGAATGATGGCTGCATCATCGACAACCTTCTGGCGGATATCAGGAAAGGTTTCAGCCTAAGAAAGACCCGGCCAAGGTGCGATTCGGAAAGCCTCCCTTCTAGTGAAAAGCATAGGGATACCTGCCCACCTGGTAAGGACAAGAGACTGTGGCCTCCATCCGCAGTTCCTAGCTCCGCTCCCGATCCCCAAAACTGCCTTGTAGGACTATCTGTGCTTCTCTCTCTGGCTGTTGTAGCTCCATTGCTTTAGTTTCGCCAAGCTGCATCAGCGTTTGTTGTCGCGCATCACTTCTCGTTCTCATTTTATAACATGAATTCAAAGTAATTGTTGTTCTGTATTTAAGACAGCCTGCTCTCCCTTAGGTTCAAGTGCGAAGTCTGTAGGCGAAGAAGCCGCCGGAACAGCCACCACTTCCGCTCCCTCCAAACCTCAGACAGAGGGTCACCAAGTCACAGGAGAAGTGAACGGCTTTATCAGCCCGTCAGAAGAGACTCCAGCACCACCTCAGCTGAATGCAGCACAAGACGGGTCAGTTGTGCCTCCCAACACATCCCCAGGAGAACCAGCCCTGAAGACACAGACACCCCTAGAAAAACCTGTGGCGCTAGATATGATACACCCACAACCTCAGCCTCAAGCTGAAGAGGAACATCAACCATGTCCCCCCACAAACGGTTTTTCAGCAGATTCAACCGAGACCAGTGTGCTCAGTCCATGCTCCCTCTCAGATTCAGACCTGTTGGAGGCTGTGTTAGAAGGCACATCTAACCTGGTAACTGAGAAGTCTGTGTCTGTGGAGCCAGATGACATGAACATGAATGTGAAGGTTAATGTCGAGGAAAATCCATTACCTAATAAAGACATTAATGTTTCACAGAGCAGTCAAAGCAGTGTAAGGGGAGATGGGGAAGAAGAAGTTAGTAATAAAATAAGCCATTTACCAGAGACTGTGGGACATGAGAAGAAAGAATGCATCATTGCAAAAACATCTGGCCAAGATGAAGTCATGAGTCACAAACACTCAGACCTCAAAAGCAATGTTAGCACACTTAGTGAGGGCATTGGAGTGTGTGACGAGCCAGATGGACTGGAACCAGAAGATCTGCCATCAGCGTCTGAAGCAGTGCCTCCATCCCTTAAGACCGAACCAAAGAAACAGCTGAAGCTCTTTAAACGAAACAAAAAGAAGAGCCATCAAGGTAATCTTTCTGTTAAGTTCAATAAAGATCAGCTTTGGAATGCTAGTCTGTTCATGTGTCTTAAAGGGAAAACCGTATTTGTTTTGTTTTTAATGCATTTAACTTTTTATATTATAGGCTATTTTTGTGTATTTTCATAAGTATTTCTGCATGCATACGAGGGCGTTTTATTAAAGACTATGTATTCAGTCTGCAGCCCTTGAATTGAAGATTTACTGCTGAATGGATTTAAATCTATGGTCAGTGTGTTGAATGCTCTGTTCTCCATTCTGATCCTCTGAAACACAAGGTAACAGTGGAAAAGGACACACTAAACATAAAAAAGGCTGTGTGTTGCAGTGAGGTAGGTCCAATCGATTGGATGGCGAACTGTAAGCAGGCATATCCTCCTAATTGAACTCAACCATCGTCAGAACTGTGTTCCAAATAACACGTCATCTGTTTGGTCTAACTGGAATCTGAATTTCATTTGTCTGTGTTGTCCAGCACTTTTAACACTTGCTCTCTCTTTAAACACTCCTACCAATTGGTGGTTATAAAGCTTGTGTCTTGAAGTGACTCTAATATCTTGTTCTGGGAAAACTAAAATCTAAAGGCAATATCATAATATTAATCCTCTCCATTAATCCAGTACTGCTGTTTTCTTAAACTCAAGCCGCCGTGCAGATTGTGTATCCACTGTGGAGTCATTGTGGATTGAGTTATCTCATGAAAGCTGTCACTTTTGTGTCCTTTCCTTCCCATATTTTCTTGTCCATTCTTTATATCTGCAACTGGGACTGTTGGTTACTAACAGTCTCATGTGCCTCCTGTGAACTGTGCTATTCTGACCTTTGAGAGATTGCATTAAAATGTTTTTATCACTAAAAAAAAAACCTTTAAAACTGACAAGCTGACAAGTGAGTATGTTTTTCTGCCTTTAAGTGCCTATAAGGCAGCAGTTTTGTAAATATATGTTTTAAAAAGTATTAAAGTATTTTATCTATTTTGATTCTGTATTCATTTGAGTATTTGTTTCCTTAGGTGACTCCAGAAAAAGGAAAACAAGAGGGACAAGAAAATGCTGATTTCACAAAGAAGATCTAAACTGGAAGGAATATAAATTGTTTTATTGTGTGAGACTATAAGTGAATATTTGAAGAGGATGTGGAAGTCTTCCCTCTGCAGAGTGTGCCCCCCCCCCCTTGACCAATGTTTTCACGCATGGACGATAATTTGTCACTTCATGTAAATTGTGGTTTTCTTTTGTGTACATGAGTGAAGAAATATTTAAAAGACAAAAAGTGGCTTTATATGTTTGTATAATTGCTGTAATATGCAGTGGATGTCTGTTAACTTGAAACATATGCAGTGTTCGGTGAAAGATATTTAATTTAATTAATTAAAACTAAACTGCTTGGATCTTTATACATTATTCAATGAACCAGTAACAGAAGATATAAAGTATACATTTGAAGTTTTAATGTTAGATATATTTTAATAAAATTGAAATGAGTCTGTTGTTGAGCTGTTTGTTTTTATTTCACCCCCGTCACACAAATATGAATCTATCAGATGATGTTCCATACACCCCCCCACTGTGTGTCTGTTGTCTCGGTGCTGCAGCAGCGCACAGAGCCATGACCACGGTTACGTACTCCCCCGTGCGTCTGGCTCTGACATCATCGGCTATGAAGTTACAGATATGGCAATGCCACTCTTGGAGACAGTTTAGTCATCTTGAGACGGACAGGCTAAAGCCAGCAGCAGCAGCAGCACCATCATGTCGTTCAGCTGGTCGGCTAAAGACCACAAAAACACAAACCAGCCCGCAGCGGCCGGACAGAAGCGATCGCGCAACGACGCGGGGAACAAAGTGACGGTGGTGCTCGGTGCGCAGTGGGGAGACGAGGGGAAAGGGAAAGTCGTCGATTTATTGGCGACTGAAGCTGATGTCGTCTGCAGATGTCAGGTAAATGTTTTGTTCATCTATAATAAAATGAGCGCACTTTTTGTTTCTTTGCCTGAATTTCTGGTGCCCTGGTGTGGCGCAACAGGTGCTTATATCTGGGGACATTTAACAGATGATTTATTAGCTTGAAACCTGTTGAATGGTGTAACTGTGCACTCAAGTATTATTTCATCAGTGAAATGGGGTAAGCTGTTTACACTTTAAATGTCATGGGCAAGTTGTGTTTGTGCTCCTGGTGAGTGATAGTGTGGTGCTGTGATTGACTCCATCAGCTGATTACAGGTTTTAGAGGGAAAATGCATCAAATTCATAGTAAACAACCCCTCCAAACAGCTCAGAGTCTGCCTACTTACATAAGACACGTAACACTCGAGAGGTCACACCAGCAAACGGGGCACACACTGAAACCTGCCAACAGTTGCTGTGTTGTACCACTGACAGGACTAGCACCCTGTGTTCTGAAGGCTTGAGAGCCCCACCCACTGGGCTAGAGAGGTCACATTCTCAGGCTGGCTTGATATGTGAGAAGGCCAGGACTTAGTCAGGGGGGGAACAGAGTGGAGGATTCACCAGCACTGGCCAAGTCTGTTTAAAAAAAAAAAACAAGAAGGAAAAAGCAGCAGGAGAAATTTGGTGAATGTGTTGGTGAATGTGTGACTTATCAAAGAAAAATATGATGAGGCATGTCTGTGGCTGAATCTTCTGTGGTCGTCTTGGTCATGATGTTTCTTGATTTGCAGGGAGGCAACAATGCAGGACACACAGTGGTGGTGGATGGCAAGGAGTATGACTTCCACCTTCTCCCCAGTGGAATCATTAATACCAAGAGCATATCACTCATTGGTAAAGGCTTCAGTCTTTAGTCTTCAAAGAGACAGCCTTATTCAAAAAAATCACTCAGTCTCCTCTTCCTTTGCTCCTTTCAGGTAATGGAGTGGTCATACATCTACCTGGATTGTTTGAAGAAGGGGATAAAAATGACAAGAAAGGTATTTTTTCTTATTGCTGTAAAAAAAAGAGTGTAAATTAAAGTCATGCTGTGCTTGCAGGGATATGATTTCTAATCTCTGTTTATAGGTCTGAAAGGCTGGGAGAAGAGACTCATTGTCTCTGACAGAGCTCACATTGGTATGTGCAGATGTTTATTAGTGTACACAACCTTTATAAATAGGATATGAAAAGCTTGTGACATTATCAGTTTATTTGCTGTCTCCACAGTGTTTGATTTCCACCAGGTTGTTGATGGCTTACAGGAAACTGAAAGACAAGCACAGGAAGGAAAGAAGTAAGGGTAGGGAAGGCGGTGAGGGCAGGAACCAAACTACAGCTAAACACTGCAATATGATCTGTTCAAAGCTATATTGTTTTTGCACATTTATTTTACATCACAGCATAGGAACAACTAAGAAGGGCATTGGACCTGCATACTCCAGCAAAGCATCCCGCACTGGTCTTCGCGTGTGTGACCTCCTGGGTGACTTTAAGGACTTCTCCACCAGGTAGGAATAGCTCCAGTTTGAAAAATAAATCGTTTATTTACAGTCATATAGCAAGAGTTTTGTTATTTTTTTTGCAGATTCAAGAACCTTGTCCGCCAGTATCAGTCCATGTATCCATCCTTGACAGTTGACGTTGAGGACCAACTGAAAAAACTAAAGGTAAAAACTGGTCAAATACTTGAGTGTTTGACATTTTCTCCAACAATGAAACACATCACGTCTGTTCTATGCAGGAATACGCTGAGAGATTGCGGCCAATGGTTAGAGATGGGGTCTATTACATGTACGAAGCTCTTCACGGACCTCCAAAGAAAATTCTCGTTGAAGGGGCCAATGCTGCTCTGCTTGACATTGACTTTGGTAGGTTCTATTGCAATAATGCACCCAGAACTCTGTGGGAAATCAGCTGCTGTAATGTATAATATATTTTCTTTAGGTACATATCCTTTTGTGACATCATCAAACTGCACTGTAGGAGGGGTGTGCACTGGTCTCGGCATCCCTCCTCTGAATATCGGGGATGTGTTTGGTGTAGCAAAAGCTTACACTACCAGAGTGGGAATTGGAGCCTTCCCCACAGAACAGCTCAATGTAAGAGAGAAAAAATCCTGTTGCATGTTTCCCCTGCATTCCCGTCAGTCTACGTATTATATGAAGAGACACATGACGTGTTATGTAACTCACTGATATTTAGCTTGACATGTACAGTTTGTTTTCGATCATGTGGCTGACACACAATCAGCAGGGAGGGGGTAGCGGGGTGTATTCTGGCTGAGTGCAGCTGTCAAATTTTCAAACAGGCTCAAACACTCTTTAACTCTTTTGCAGATCACATGTTCACAGGGATAAATTTAGGGCCAGAGTCCGGGTTAAGGATATATTTACTGTGGGAGCCAGGGTTATGTTACTTGTCATGAGAACTGACCACAGAGACATAGGTCAAAAGGTTCAAACCAGCCAATATGATGATTGATTGTACTCTGCTATGCACATATATTTATATTTATGCAGGTTTATTATTGACAGACATCGTTTAAGTCTGTAAAATAACAGGTGAAACTGTTGCTTCCTGTCCTCCACAGGCAGTAGGAGAGCTGCTGCAGACGAGGGGTCATGAGGTCGGAGTGACCACTGGAAGGAAGAGACGCTGCGGCTGGCTGGATCTTGTCATCGTCAGATACGCACACATGATAAATGGCTTCACCGCGTGAGTGACTAAGTTTAAGTAAATCATTACGTTATCATGTCATGTTTGAATACAGCAGCACATGTACCACCACTATTAGAAGTTTACTTTGTAACAACGATCAACAGCTTAGCTTTCTTATGATATACTACTCGTCCAACAGCATTGCTTTGACAAAACTTGACATTCTGGATGTGCTGGATGAAATCAAAGTTGGAGTTGCCTATAAGCTCAATGGAAAAAGAATTCCCCATTTCCCAGGTAATTGAACAGATTAAATATATAAATAAATTGCTTTTGATGACGTTTGTCAGACATAAAGTTTGGTAATAATCCGTGTCTTTTATTCACAGCCAATATGGATGTTTTGCACAAAGTGGAAGTTGAGTATGAGACTTTCCCTGGCTGGAAGACAGACACATCTGCAGCCAGGAAGTGGAATGACCTGCCAGCCAAGGCACAAAACTACATACGCTTCATTGAGAATCACATTGGAGTTCCCAGTATGTTTAAAACACGAGTTACCTATCTTTGTTTCCTTTTACAGATCCTTCATATAAAAACAGTTCATGTTATCTTTTAGGTGGAAGGAATAGTGTTTGTTATGATGTCTCAACATTACTCCTCTTTTTTTCCCTCTTTTTAGTCAAGTGGGTTGGTGTTGGAAAATCCAGAGAGTGCATGATCCAGATGTTCTAAACTTTGACTCCCTCCCTTGATGGAAGCACAGACAGAGTGGCATGGTGTGGCATCTTTTCATCACCTAAAAGAATCTTCTGTTCATTAGATAATAAATATCTATGTAACCTTTGAACTGGGGTTTTTTTTAAACATCATTATTATCAAAAGAATGCTGATTAGATTTCTAAAGACCAAACATTAATATCCATACTGTTTTGTACAATACTGTTGTTTTTTGTCCAGCTGTTTAGAAAAAGTCCCAAAAATCCCAAACTCGCAAGAATCCCTGAACGCAGCGTGACTTCAGTTTATTAAGGCTAGATCAAGTGACAGCAAAGCAGTTGTCGTATTGGCTCTACGCGTCCACGTGATAATAAAGTCTTCTTATGATTGGTCTCCTTCCTTTTTTCCCGCAACAAGTCTGGGCGTCAGTAGTAGCACGCTGCAGCACTTTTAGCAGTTAAAATGCCTAAACGAGCTTATCCTTTCCCCGAAGCTTTCTCTTCCCAGTACAAAATACACATCGGTCAGCAAGAGATGAACAATTATGGCGTGTTCGGGAGTAAATACAGGCAGGAAATTTACGGTAAGAGCATGTTTGGTGATCGTGTGTCGTTTACTTGCACAGTTAGCTAATGTTAGCTTGGTCGATACGGACATTTGTTTACTAGCTTTGCTTGCGCAGCAGCTGTAGCATATCAATGTAGACTACATATTGTTTATTAAGCAGTCACTTTACTGCCTTTGTATAGATCAGCTATGCGACAAATCGCATATAGCTTACGTTGTTTCGTTAGTTTGGCATTAAAAACGCCTTTTCAAGTTTTTAAACAAAGTGAAATCTCACTTGACTTATGTAAATATAAGCTAAGTGGCTAAGTGAGTTAAGTGTATTTATTCCATAGAAAAGACAAAGAATTTGCTCTTCAATGGCGCCAAGGCCGTGGTGGGTAAAATATGGACCGGAGAGGAGAAGTGCACAGACCCGGAGCCCATCGTACCAGCTGAGACCTCTACATGCAGCCATACACTGCTGAAAGGACAGACACTGATTGGAAATGATGGGAGACTGACGAAAGCAAGTGCTGCGCAAGGTGAGTCAAGACGAAGTCAAGACTTGGCCAGGTGAACGCAGGGCTATGGAGCAACGAATAAAGATTCACTTCAGATATACGTCAACAACAGGAAGTTTGTCATATTTCACACTTGTCATCAGTGAAATCGTTTTGACAATAAAAACTGGTCACCAGCCAACCATTCAGCCACCTGTTCCCTACTGCTACATTTTTTTTTTCTGCAAGGATTGATGATGAAGAAGCTTACCCCTACCCAAGTCCATAACCTCTATCATACAGATACATTTAAATGGTCACATTACATTTCTAGGAATCTCCTTCAGACATTATGGCGATTCTCTTTAATTTATTAGATTCTAAGGAACTAAAATCAAATCAAGTTTGTCCATCAGATCAAAGAAAATACTCTCCTGGCTAAAAACAATTGTTCAGTTCATGTGTTTTGCCAGCAGATGTCATAACTGTTACAGATTTGCCTTGATGCAGTAAACTGTATGGATGGGTCTGTTTTTAGGAGCCCCAGTGGCACCCACAGGCTGTTGTGTGTGCCAGAAGAGCCAGGGGTCCAGGACACGATGCACCCAGTGTGACCGACAAGCCTGTTCCTCCTGTACCCGGCAGTGCTCCAGCTGTTCCAGTCTCTGCTGCTCTGTTTGCACAATCATAGAGTAAGTCACAGTTTGATTTTCTACTTAGTCTTCAATGGGGCTTCAGTTTACTAATGTATGTATACAGTAACAGTATAGTAACAATCGGCCATTATTGAAATTCAAATGTTATTGTATTCAAAATGTTTTTAAGCTTTTGTGATTGTCCACAGGTTAAACAGGTATTATCAATAGTCAAAACTGTTTATGCACATTTCCACTTATCAGTGGTCCCAACAATCAACAGAGGGGGGCAGCATCCCCCCAGAAAGTTGTGTTGTTGCTATGGTAAGAAATGAGGAAAAGGAAATGTGCAGACACCTCCTCAGGGCTTTAGTCAAGATAACACTACTTTCATTCAATCATCACTTGTGGTGAAAAGCAACTCATGACCTCACTTAGACTTGAACTTTGCCGAATCTGAAAATTGGTTCAATCTGATAATCCATACTTATTGTTTAAACTATAAAATACATTAGGTTTCTAGGGTTGGTGGGGATTTACTGTGTCCTTCTGTCCACATGTTGAGGTACTTCAAAGTAACATGCTAACTCTGATGTGTCATCTTGACCAGATTTATCTGCCATGACACTGTAAATATGGTAATATTTTTGTTCCACAGTTACAGTGGGCCATATGATGAAGTTCTGTGCTGTGGTTGTTCGATGTAAAAAGAAGACCGAAGAACGCATCAGTGGGTTTAAGCTTGAATATGAAAGTTGCTTTAAATGAAATACTAAGTCTGCATTTTTATGATGTTTTTTATTTTTGATCCAGATGTTTTCTTGTGTGTGTATACTGTATATATGTATGTCATTCCAAATAAACTTGAACACTTTTGTATACAGCTTGGTTTCCTCTCAGTTGGTTATAATATTACATAACATGTAGTTACAGAGGTTTCCCAGCTGTTCTGTGTGGTAGGCTGAGACATCAGCAGGTGGCAGCACACTTAAGAGCCGTTGGGATGAGTTCCTCTCACTGCTTTCAGCGCTTGAACAAACTTATCTCACTATGCTAAAGAGGCATTTTGAGGTAAAAGCAGGAACGTTTGTCTTAGTAATGATAAAGAATTCTTGTCTGCCTGCCTGCACTGACCTTGAGAAACTGCTATCCACTGTATTTATTAAAACATCGAGATCTAGAAGTTAAGCTGAACTTTTTGCAGCAGACAATTTGGCTGAAATTCCCTGCTGGACACGACCTTGAAGCACAGTCATCACTTTCTCTTGGCTGCTGCGTGTCACTGCTGATGACTGGTTTCAGGGTCAGGTATTGTACACTGTGCGTAATTGTTCCTGGCGGCAGAAATCCTCAGCGCTGCTTCACAGAAATCAGTTACATGACGTAGTGTTATAGATATTAGCTTGGATGAGTGCGTCTCTGCTGAAGATTATTACAAATGCTGCTATGAGCTGTTGAGTCACATCCCTCTGCTCAGCGGGCCAGTTGTGGCTCCAGTCTTTGGGGAGCTCTTGCAGTTGGTGTCCGAGGGCACCGCTTGATTTCTGGCTGAGTGAGCACACAGCTGCTGTCGTGCAAGGCGTCAAGTTGTCTGCACATTTCTTGATAAGTAACTGAGCAATGGATATAAAATACGTGAAAGCAGGACATTAATATTTGAATGGTTCTTTGTTTTTATTGAAGATGAAACGGCAAAGTTAGGAAATTTAACACAAATCTAATCAATAATAAAAAATGCAGTTGTAGGAAAAATGCTAAATATGTGTTTCTTCCTTAATGTAAACTTCATGTTTTAGAGGCAGTTGATAAATATTTAAGATCTTTGGACACCAGACAGCTTTTATTTTTTTTTTCTGTGAAGTCACTTGTATGTGTCTTCACATGCAGAGGATGCAGATGCTCACCCTCCTTTTCCCCTGACTCCAAAATGACTTTATTTACTTTTTTAAAACAAGCAGCTGTGAATGTTTTCCACACATCCACATCCGTGACACCTAAAGGAGGAAAAAAGGTCACAGTGTGCTGTCTCCACGTGCCCGCCCAAGAATGGTCCTCATCTATTCCTTGGCTGGGTGGAGAAAGGGGGCCACATAATCACCCACAGCGCTCCAGACAGGACCAACTGCAGCCGGCCAGCGGGAGCACGTGGCTTTGTCTTTCACCCATTCTTTTGGGGACCAGCTGTGGTCTGAGTGTGGCCCAGTGATGCTGCTGCTATAAATATGCGTCAACGAGTGTGAGTAAGTGACAGCTGTACAGTGGACCAAGGACACACTTGTCTTGGCACTGTCAGGGTGAGCCAGTCCAAAAAAGGCAAACCCAGTGTGAGAGCACTTGTTACATATGTATTTATGCATTTGTAGAAATGTATGTGAGTATATACAATTAAGGTTTTATTAAAAAAATACCGCTTTATATGCCATTGACTTCCAGCTTTGCAATAATGGTCACATCACTGCTTCACCTTTACATTTGTATTGAATTAAGCTTGTTTATTTGAACTGTGTTATTTGGATTTTCTGAAAGTCAAAAGAATGGCAAAATTAAGTGGATGATAACAATATGCATGCGTGTTAATATGGAGAGAGGGTAACAGAAAACTAACCATGCATGTGTGCGTGTGCGCATTGTCTGTACACAAGCGCATGTGTGACTGTGTTTGTGTGCCCTTTTCAAGTGTGACCACCTGTCTTTTGTTAAGAAATAAATAAATAAACACAGGCCACACCAGCTGTCCCTGGCAGTCCGTCCCTTCAGAGGTCAAGGGCTCCCACCGCTGGCCTTGTTGAGGTGGTGGACACTTACAACTTTGCTCTCAACTTCTCTCAAGTACCTCTAAAAGCACACACACACACAAACACAAAAGACACACACACACAAATGCATTGCCAGCCAAATGAGCCAGGCTTTGAGCCTCAGAGAGGAATGTTTTATTACACCATCGAGTTACACTGCACATATCCCAGCTCGTCACCCTGCAGCTAAGCCCTATCACATGGCCCCTACTTTCCATGTGAAGGTTTTGGTCCAGAAGAAACACACACACACATACAGAGAGGCAGTTTAAGCCCTCTGTTAGGCAGATGTGAGATGCTGGTGCCAGAGAGCGCTCTGAGGCCTGCTGCTGTGGATGTTTACAGTGTGAGGTGGCCGCAGCATTGCAGAGGGCCCTTATTTACTGTGAGCTGGCCGGGGCTGTTCAGGGTGTTTATGAATGATCTTGGGAGGACATTGTTTTCTTTATGTTGGAGCTGCCTGGCTAGCGCCGCTGTGTCGTCTGTTTGTGCATAAAGTACGTGCTGGGGAGCTGGGCCAGACAATAGCCTGGCTGAGCTACTACCCACGCACACAATAGAGTGGTGGGATGAGGCCGAGGTTTGGGGCCGTGGTTTTGGGGGCTGTGGGGGTGGAGGTTGGATGGATGGGGGCAGGGGCAGGGGCAGTTGGATGCGGCCCTTGTCTATATGGCGTTCCCAGAATGGGTGAGCTGGGATTTGGGGGAGGGTGGTGGGAACCCGAGCACATCCCTATTGGGATCACGTAGCAGAGCAGCTGGATTTCTTTCATGGTGCAGCAGGGAAATAATTAAAAGTTCTCGTCATTGAAAATGTCCAGTGAATTGGCATATAGTTCCATTCGGTGTGTTTCTGTTTATACTGATGTGTGTGTAGTTGTTGTAGCAGATGTAAGTAACTTAAACTAATAATTACATGAGTCAAGTGATGTTGTTATGATGGGTTTATCTGCTTTGGGGAGTATTGGCAACAGGTCAGGAACAATGGGAGACCATCTTGAAATTGCCTCGTCCTTGAGCTCAGTTTATGGTTTCAGAGGGATAGGGCCTGTAAGACCAGCAGTATTATCACATTCTGTTGTCTCTGTACACATTGCAGTGCTGCCCACACACACACACACACACAGCCTGCCTGGTTGTTGCTGATGTGTGTCAGACAAGGGCTCCTCCATAACATTCTTGGGTTACTAGAGAGTCAAAGGCTACTTTCTGTTCTCTTATTTGATTGATGTTTTGGTGTAAAAAAAAAAAAGTGAAAAAAAATGAATGAACACCACGCAAACAAATAAAGTTGTTCCATTTAATTCTATGTATATCTTAATAAAGATCTAAATCAAGATTGTCACATTTTCACAGCACACACACACAAGCACACTCCAAAAGCGCAAAACAAAGAAAATGCACATACAGTTATAGATCAAAGTAAATTGCCTCAATATCTAAGCAATGTCAATTCTGCATAAAGATTGTCATCTAATCTCTACACCACTAACACTGAAGCAATTGATTACTATAAAATATACCTTTCTTATTAAAAAATTATATTAAATTCTAATGGCACTTCTACAAATTCTATTAAAAAGATTTCTGTTTGACATTGAGATGCTTTTTTTTTTGTTTTTAACCAAATCAAAAACTGAGACAGTCAAATGTTGCACAAGAAGCATATGCAATAATAAATATTTCTCATGATTATACACAAATTTCACAGTTGTAACCTGCAGAGGACAAAAACTCCAGTATCAGTAGAGTCGTATTTTTTTTTAGACTTAAAAAAGATCATACAGCATGAGTTTGACATAAACAATAGCCCTCGATCAGGAGTAGCACTGTTTCAAGTCAACAATCAAAATCTCAGTGTTTCACATTCAACAGTGACATTAGAAAATAAGAAAGGAACAGATTTTTAAGTTCCCAGTAGTACTGGCTGATAAAAGCCAAATCACAAAAAAAATGCTTGACTTCAGTTTAACACGTCCAGAACAAATTTATTCACATAAATTTCAATGTAACCTGTCGCAAAGCAGCTCTAATAAATGGATTTATTTTCCTAATTAACATTTTGATATGATTAAAACAAAACAAGAAGTGAGTCGTTTCACTCGGGGCCACTGTTGCTGTGATGAAAACTTTACCACCGCAGTCAAGGGCAAACTCATGTACAATATAGGAAAAAAATCGGGATTCTCCAGATGCAACACCTATCCGTGTGTCTACAAGGCACATTTGGTGACCATCCTGGAGGTATAAATAAAGACCGCCAACAATAACGAGAAAGTTTCTTTACATGTCGTTAGTTTTTCTACCTCTGTACACATGTACATTAGAGAATCAAGCAATTTCACTTGTACAAAGAATTAGACTATAACAACAAATTCTACATTCCTGTGTGTTCTGATTGATCAGCACTACGTAACTTCTATGTATGTGGAGCTATGAAATGTCAGGGAGTGTTTTCTGGGACCCAGTAATTCTGAGACATGGTGACATGGCTTTGTCAAAAAAAACAAAAAATGAAAAACCAGTGCAAATTCTGAGAAGTCACATTTGTTGTTTTGGTGGTTAACATCTTTAGGGTAACTTAACATGTCTGACCACTGACCTCACAATTGTCAGACATGTTGTCAATCTCAACTTTGTTCACAAATGTAGCAGACTACTCTGATATTTCATTTGATAGCTGTCCACAGTAGTTTATCTTCAATATACAGAAACAATCAAGCATTTATGTTACTGCGAAATGAGATGTGTGTGTGTTTTGATGCCTCCAAACAATCCACCTGTTTACAGTCTCCTCAGCCTCCCTTTGCTAAATACATTTCTCACATTCCAGTGGCTCCATTCAATACAGGAAAGTGCAAAGAGAGACTTGAACTGCTTTTTCTCCCCACAGCTAGGAGAGAGATACACAATGATCCCTTGAGAACTACCTGGGACTTGGTGGTGGAGGGTGGTTGGGAGGGAACAATGCCTGTATTGTCTCATTTCTATAGGTAGCCAGAGCCGTATCAGTGTGGCTGTGCTTGTGAACAACTGTTTCCTGTGGCGGAACAGCAGTCGGAGCGGCATTAACTGCTCTTATTTGTAGTGAGGCGGAGTCCAGAGGAATCTTGAATATGGAAAACTCCTTGGGGAAGACACTAAGATACTGCAGCCTTAATAAGACACCTGACTCTCTCAAAACTTACATTTGTGGCAACATGGAAAACGAAACTGTTTGATAAATATAATATATATTTACATTAAATATACAAATAGTAAGAAATAGCAGCCTAGACAATAGTGTTGATACTATATGCATGCTAAAAACAAGTGCTTCTCTATGTTCCATGTGACAAATCTTGAACACTCTGTAGAGATTTCTACACAATATATTAAAATACAATTACAGTAACTTGATTTGCACAAAGAAAATGGACAGCCCCAATACCAGTTAATGAGTACCAAGATCGCTAGGCAAAGACGCAATGTCTTGCAAGCTTATAGAAACTACATCTACAGTAAACCCTGAACCAAGTCAAACTAATAAATAAATTCTCATCAAGTCTTGTCAGGACAGATTAGACAAATTATCGTGAACTTTTTAGTGCTACACCTTCCTGGTAAGAATCCGTGTGGCATCTACGTGAACAGACAGGAAAAAAAATTAAATTTCTCTCAAAAAGGCAGCATCTCTAGGCTCCGATTTATCAGTAGTAATGTACGCAGATACAGTAATGTGAAAATGTTAATTCAAAAGAAAGAAATGTCAGTAGATTCAGTTTTGATGAACAAACACTGACAAGCATCCACCTGTCTCTGTCCACCTCTTCTCTGCCTGCTCAACACTGTGTCAGTGTACTCTTTGTGCCATAACCAGGAAATAACAAGGTAATCAGCCAGACATCTAACTTCTTATTTTTCATTATTCAGTTAAGGACACTCTTAGACAGTTACCCTCATACCCTGGTATGTGGAGTGTGGCTGTGATTTTTTTTGTTTGTTTTAAAAAAAAGCCTGAAAAGTCACTGAATTTGGAAAAAAAAAGGCATGACAATACGTCTTGATTTTGTTTTAGTAAGCACACTAGGTGAAGTGTTAAGATTTTTAGTAGGCACCAGTGTCACATGCATTAGCTTTTAACAACCCTCCATCCCTCCTCTGTTCATACAATTTCTTTTTAAGTAGCAAAGAAAAAGGCCAATCCATCAATATGTGCTCATTAACATTAACAACTAAAGAGCTGCTACCTCAGCCCAAGGCAATAAAAAGAAGTACGGTGATATGATGGTCTGCTTGCTTCTTCTTACAAAACATAAAAACTTCATTTCCACCAAACAGAAATTCTACTTCCACAATAAAAATAAAATAAATCATACTTCCAGTAGTCAGACTTCATTACATTTGCTGCCTTGTGATAGTTAGGACTAAACAAAAAACCCCAAAATAAATAATAATATTAATGTAGGTGTTAAAAAAATTATATATTGCTAATCAACGGACGGTTCTGATCTCCCATGTGCACAAATAAAGTCACACTCTCTCTATTGTTTTAACATATGTTAGCATCACTATGTGCCCACACAGTGTAAGCACTAGATGCTTTTTCCTTCCAGCAAATATACTCCTCAGATGCAACAGATTGACACAAACAAGACAGGAACAAACAAGTGCATCATCTGATTTGTTCACCTTTGACGACACAGCTCCAGCTCGAGTTTTCACAGCAACCATGTTATTCTTAACAGCTTGTGCACCTCCAACTGACCATCATGTTTGCCTATGACAAAGTCCAGCACAGGAAACAGCTCCAGTATTAAAGTTGCTACATCTTTATCTTGAGAAATGCCACATGGGGTAGAATCCGAAAGACATGTCTCCAACAAACTGTGTGTACTAATGGGGAAAATGTTCAGAAGTAGCATTCAGTGTATGAAAAGACATCCTGTCTTATTGTCATGGCACTGGTTGAGAGGTGTTTTATCCAATGGCGAGAGTTTTGACAAGGCCACAGTGAAACTTCCTGATGTGGCGGTAGAGGTCCCCAGACTGTGTGAAGCGCCGTTCGCACCACTTACAAGCATGAGGCTTCTCACGTGTGTGGACTACAGCATGCCGACTCAAGTTATGGGAGTACTGGAAGCTCTTGCCACACTGGCCACAGGTGTATGGCTTCTCGCCAGAATGTGTGCGCTCATGGCGCTTAAGGGTGTACATGCAAGAGAAGGTCTTGTTGCACTTCATGCAGGTGGGGACAGAGCCGTCAGGGGACAGCTTGGATCGGGCGCCGTCCTTCTCGCGGAAGTGTGAGCTGAGGTGCATTTGCAGCACATGGGGGCTGGGGAAGACTTTACTACAGAGGGGACACACGCACACCTGTTGCCCTGGGGGCAGGAGCACCCCGCTGGAGGTGGAGATGTCTGAAGAAGCCAGGTCGTCCTCCTCCTCCTCCTCGCTGTCCCCCAGCAGTCTACCCCTCCCGTCCACCTCCCTGCCTGGGGCGCCCTCCCTCCCTCTGCAGGCCTCCCCCTCCTCATCCATCAGGTCCTCCTCCTGGGAGAGCAGGGCGGCTGTGGAGCCGTTGTTGCCTGGGAAGAGGGCAGCGAACCCTGTCACCACTGAGCTCCTGGCACTATTCCCAAAGCGCTGGCTCTCAGGGCTCATCGGCTCACTGTCCTCCTGCTCTGACAGCAAGTCGTGTTCGTCTTTAACAAGTGGCTCAGTGCCCTGCTGCTGGCTGTCGAGGGCCAGCTGTCCCGAGACGTAGGAGGGGTGTAAGGGATCTCTGCTAGACAGAGGCTTGAAAGACAAATCCAGTGCACAGTCCATGTCATCTGAAGCCCGGGACCTCTGGGACAGCAATACGGTGGAACTACTGACATCAGCTTTTGTTTTTCCAGCTGTTTGGACGCAGGGCTCGGCCTCTGCTGACACATAATTGACACCTACAAGGTCCGGGGACCTGCCAGAGTGACCGTTTGCCTTCTGCCTGCTCTGTGTAGACCTATCACAATCGGTGACAGCCAGCCTGACTTCACTGTTGTCCATGTCAAACTCTTGTGCAGGGGGGGCCCTGTGAAGCCCCTGAGACTGTGTCTGGGGCTGTCGCCGTATGAGCTGCTTAATGTGCAGCTCACCATCTGAGGAATTTTCCCTGTCCAGACAGCTGAGTCCCAAAGCCTCACCCATCTTTTCATCCAGGGAGGAAAGTTCTTTATCTTTAAGCTTGCTTTTGCACACTTTCACTATATCATACATGTGGAGGTAACTGGCCGCTGCCAGGACATCCTCCACTGGCAGAGTGCTGAATTCCAACTTCCCCTCATACATAAATTCAAGGAGCAGACTGAAAGCCGGGGCTGTCACAATGTCACTGTTGAGATGCACAACGTCCCTTTTGTCTAGCTGGTCCCTGTAGAAGAGATGGAAGTACATGCTGCAGGAGGCCAGCACGGCTCTGTGCGCTTTGAATCGAGCCTCCCCGACAATAACAGTGCAGTCACAGAGGAAACCTTGGTGACGCTGCTGACTCAGACACTGCAGCAACTGGCGGCTATGGTCCGGGAACTCCATTCTTCCTTCATAACCTGATGGAAAAACAGGAAAAACAGGATACCGGGTAAACGCAATGAAGCCATTTAGAGTGCACAGCGGAGGCTCCTTCGTATACCAGAAGGTAACCAGAAGTGATCAAAGCAGAAAAATGCCAGATATAACGTCAGCCTTAATAGCGTAAATGAATTAAAAAAGTGTCAACAAACCAACAGAACCTTAAACCTACAGTCTTCTAAATGCAACTTCATAAAAAGTTAATTCTAAAAAAATATATGTATTGTGCTGATGTTATAAGTTTATCCAACTTGAGGACATACTGTAAATTCTACATTCTTCCCAGTGGTGCAGGATACGCTACGCTGCGCTCACCCACCCATGTATCACGGCGTAAACGGATCCACTCTCCAGTTTATCCAAAGTATTCCGGTTTGTGCTGAGTTCTTCTTGCGCTTCCGAAATGTAGCCAAAGTGACGCACCGGTGCTTTTTCCAAACACACACACACACACAAAGCAGCGGTGTTTACAGCACAAGCAAAGAGGACTGGGAGGGATAGCACTCGTCCATCAGGGAAGGAAGCTAACGTGAAAAAATAAGACGAGCGCAGACGAGTGAGTAAACTGGTGCTCTGTTTGCTAATTACACTGCAAGCTGTGGAGTCAGCTGCTCTGACATCACCGCAATGGAAACGCTACCTCCAGCTGTGCTCCCCTTTATGCCATATGTTAACTCTGGGCTACACGGTCCAAAAAAGACCCACAACTTAGAGGAAAAGGGGTGTATTTATAGGTGTATCAAGATTACACGGCATTTCCAACTTTTTGATTGAGTAATTTATCACACATTCACACACACTCACACACACACAGCGGATGACAGTAAATATCTTTGTGCGCACTCATCAGCCACAAGCGCACAGCTGTGAATATTTGTTTAAAGAGGTTAATTCTAAAAACAGAAAAGGCAGATGGTAAGTTAAAAAATAAATAAGTAAATTAAAGGATAAGGCTCATTAAAGTTTGATGCAGTCGCGATAGCCGTGCAGAAGCAGAATTTTGCGCACAGTAGTTAGATTTAAAAAAAAAAAAAGTGTATGAAGGCGACCGGAGGGCCAAGGGCGCAGTAAACCGAGCTCCATGTCCGTGTTGGGAAACGCATTGCTGGGAGCCTTTTAAACAGCAGAGGAACTCACAGCAAAGCCAACTGCGCTGAACGAAGCGGCGAGGGGACACTCTTTAACTTTCGCTTTGTCCGTTTTAAAGCACAGAAACAATGTACTCACATATATTTCCGCCTACTTCGTCGTCTTTTCACCTATAAGCCCCGACGTCCTTTCATGATGTGCGGCCAGATGTTCGCTTCTCCTTGTCGTTTCTTGAGCTCCAGTCCGACCCTGGTAAGGCAGGCTGCACTCAGCGCTGCTGTGTGTCAAGCAGGTTGATAATGGCACAAGTCTCGCGATAGCGTGCGACCACAATAAGTTCTGTACTACTCCGTGAATTCACACAGCGGCAGCAAGTAGCAGAGTACACTGGGGACAGCAATTGGCTGTCTTAATAAAACACCTGTCCCGTGAACGGGGTGGGGGCTTGGAGCGTGATCCTTCAGTGTGGCAGAGGGAGGGAAGTGGACAAGTGGTGCAGCTGCAAATGACTCGCAACCCGTTTTACACTAACATGGTGTATATTTGTCAGATCCAGGTTATAACAGACACTTTTATGATCAGAACGGCAAGTTTCAAGTGAAGGTGATCTTGTTTTTGCTCTTTTCTCATAAGTTACAGGCTTTAAATGTGGCTCATTTAGGACTCTTCATTAGAAGTTTTAACATTTGCTGTTGAAAGAAATGCCCTCCCTCTTATGTGTATCCACGTTGATCAAAGAAGCATAAATCATGTTTTTACATAGAAGTTCAGTGGTCTCTCTGGAACTTTCTCTATTCTCTCTAATCCTACTTGAGTTGTGGAATTCCCTGGCACCAGAGCCACCCAGAACCTTTGTTTTTCCAGACAACACCAGGTTCTGGCTGTGATTTATGCGGCTTAAATTGTCGAATGGTGCTGGTTTCTAAGAAGTCCTATGCTTTAAACACTTTCAACAAAACTGAGTCTGTATAATTGTTAAAGCTAGAGATGGTGGCACGGTGGAGAAACAGGGGCTCGAGGTTGCAGCTGCTCATCTTGTGCCCCCCTCTCCCTTCCTCCCTCCCTCCCTCCCTCCTGTCCCTCCCTGAGCTCCCCCAACTGCCTCAGTCACCTTTGCCCTGTGTTCCAGCTGTCGTGTGTTTTGAAAGGGCCATTTGCAGCTCCTCACAGCCTTCTGACACAGAGGGGAATGAGCAATGTGACGGGAGTCGGCAGCCACTGGTCGGAAGGGGCCACCAGCTAGATTCTTATCCACTTACTGCTTTATTCCATTTTTAGTCTGACTAGTGCTGTTGCAGACGGAGCATATCTGCACTGTGGTCATGTCCAGATGATCATACACAAGACGGTGTCATGCTCCAAAAATAATGGGTCTCTTGATTTGCTGTAAAATGACAGAAACTAACTGCCTCTGCTGAAGTGTCAGATGTTTGCCACATGAAAAACAATTTACCATTCACCGCTGATGCACACAAACACCATACATGCAGAAGCAGCGATGTGGATAAGAATAGGAGCAGTGGCCCTGCGTTTCCCTGGCCCTGGCAAACGTAGGCGCCCAGTAGAGGAGGGGTGTGTGTTCACAGGGCAAGACAAAGCAGTGGTTGTGCCTGGGGACCGTGGCCTCAGCAGAGAGAGGCTCGGCACGGTGAAGGTTCTCACACACAGAAAAAAAGAGAGAGAGAAAGAGAGAGAGAGAGAGAATGAGAGTGGGAGAGTGGGGGAGCAGGGAGACAGAGAGAACACTTCCTGGAGGTTCATTCTTCCTCTCTGCAATCATCAATGGCATTCTCCCCCTGACCCACTCCTCTCTCAGACAAACAAAAGACCCCGCATTCCAGTGTAGCCTGACCGGCCAACCAGCCAGCCATCCAGCCACAGTTGAACCACATCCCTCTCCCTGCTGGACCAAAGTCCCATCGCATGTCAGTTTGAGGATAATGCGTCCCTACACAATAAAAAACATCCCTGATGTTTTTGTATTACATAATGCATCAAATTGTGTTTTTTTTTGTGGTTGTATTTTACACGTGCATACAGGTCTGTAAAAAGTTTAGGAGCCACATAAGATTTCAATATAAAGTTTTGTGCATTTGAACAAAGTTACACAGATTTATACTGCTTTATCAACAGCTGCTGAATTTTGTGCATTCACGTGGCATACTGGATGACATGCAAACATAGCAGCAAGCAGCAATGTCCGCATGCAATGTGAGCATTTTTCTGTAAATCTCACGTTAATGCTTGAATCTTGCATCATTGGTGCTGTAGAGGAAACTGCACAACACCATCTTGACAAATAATGTGACAGCTCAAGCAACATTGTTCTGCAGTCGCCTGGAGATGCTGTTTTGGTCAGCATCACCTCCTCCCTTTTATGGCCCTCTGTGTCTAATTGTTGTTACCACATGTTATCTATTCTCCTTCAACAGCCTATTAAACTCTGCCCTGTTTGTTATATTACACAGACGGGGATCAGAGATCAGATGAGTCGTTGGCAGGAAAGGCATTATTAACTTGTCTCTTTGATCATGTTACATATTCAGCTTTGAACATGCAAAACAACAGAACAGTAGGCATTGCAGTGCCATCATCAGGCCAGAGGCAGTGGAGGGCGGGGGGGGGGGGGGGGGGCACCACAGCTCTCTGCTTGTATGACAGGAACAGCTTGGCAAGGCTGATGCATAGTAGCAGCGAGGAACACATTACAGTGTGAGTGACAAAGAGGGGAAATGACAGCAGAAGAGGCTGAGAGACAGAGGGCACAGGCCAATGAGTTTTTCATCATAGAGGGAACACTGGCAGCTGTCCCTGTTTTCCTTTTCCTTTTATGTTATTCACCCTCTTTCTTCTTCTTCTTCTTCTTCTTCTTCTTCTTCTTCTTTTTTATTCTTCCGTAAGTTTTTTGGCGCAGCGATTCTTCAGCATACATTGACTGATTTTAGCCATTCAACTATCAAAATGTTCATCTCACAGAGGACATTCCGGGTCAACTTCAAGTTTTTTTTCAAAAAATTATAGTTTTTCAAATATTAAGCAATTTCTGTGTCATCTGCCAAATGTATCTCCTCCTACAAATTTTAAGCTACAGACTCCATTTTAGTCTTAAAATGCTCACGAGATGCTGCTCTATCAAACTTGTATTCAGAATCTTCTAATTCCGAATCATTTCCGCACGCCAGGCTCTCAAAGTAGGAGTGGTTTTTGAGGTCTTAACATTAGTGTGTATTGTGCGGAATGTTGAGAGCCAGAGTGGACGATGTCATCACTCAGAGTGGAGAGAGGCTAAGGGGGATGCCTAAAAAGAAATCTCTCTAACCTGCGCTCAGGCCTGCACCTTCCTCTTCATCTCACTGGGATAATTTTTATATCAGTTCGAAGGAACACTTGTGAGCTTTCTGACACTATAACTCTTAAAACTGAACACCAAACCATTTCGCCCGTACGGCCAGCTCTTCGGGGAGAGTGCCGGTCATTCTTCCATTAAGACATAATAAACAAAAACAAAGAAGCAGAGCTGCCATATTTTTTAACTCGCTGACAATTCCACATCTTTGACATTACAGACATAAAAATGATACCTTGTCTTCCTTGTAGAGCAACTTCTTTTTGTCTGAAGGCTTCGGTTTGGACACAGGAAGCAGTTGTTCGAAGGGTGTTTTTACATAGGAAACACATTAGGAGGGTGACAGAAAGAGCTGCAGTTAGGGGCAGTTGATAAACATTCAGATTGCATTGGATACAGGTAGGCAGGCAGGCAGGGCTGTTACCATGGTGACAGGCTGACACACAAGAAGCACATAAAGCAGCCATATTTGTAGTCTTTATCAGAGTTTAAGCATTATTTCTATTGATCATCCTTCAGCTGTATACTGCTTTTCCACACTCAAATCACACAGCCTGTGCTTCTTATAATCTTATGGTATTATTCCAGCCTCAGACCTTTCTTATGGTGTTTTCACAGGCTATTCTTTAAGGTTAATGACTTCATACTGTTCTTGTCTTCAGCTCTTTCTTTTTCATATCTTCATAATATTACAACATTTTCTACTTTTCAAAATAAGAGCTTCATCTTTTCAAATTCTTAACTGTGTTTCAGCAAATTAAATTCAGATTGCAGATTCTTCAGCAATTCAGAGCAATGCTTCACATCAGCATTCAAAGCAGTGCTTCAGCTGCAGCACTCAAACTTGCATTTTCTTCAGGAAATTATTTTCTAGTTTATCAGTTGTTGTGCATTTTTATGTCATTTCTACTACAACAGGGATACATCACACAGGGGCACTAATTAAACCTTTTTGCCAGTGTGCTGGTATGGATAAAGACAATTGTTAGAAGTTTAAAACTAACAAACAACAAATTATTGAGACATATAGTGAGGCATTTATGGGTGAGAGGCCTTCAAATGATAAAGCGATTTGTTTCATTTCATTCACAGGTTCCACAACTTCTTTAAAACACAGTGAGCGTGGCCTGTCTGTACCTGTCCCACACTGGTTTAACTCCTACCTCTCCAGCAGAGAGTTTGCCGCAGCTGTAGATGACAGTTTATCTGTGGTCTGAAGGCTTTGAGGTTATCCTCAGCAGTCTCTTCTGGAAACACCTCCTTTTACACTGCCCTGATAGTAATTTACACATAAATATTAACGCCCCTCTTCTGTCAGGATAAAACTGAGAATGTGGCTGCAGAAGAATATTTAGGATAACCAATGAGTAGAAAAGTGTTGTAGTCTACTGTTTCCCAGGAGTTTATTTCAATGCATTTTTATTTTAGCATGATGTTTTAGTCAAATCCCCTTGTAGACTATAAGCTTTATGATAAAACATTGCTTTTGCTTACTTTTTTAAAAAAAACCCAAGTTTAAATATACATTCGGTATAATGTAGCACTTAGTTTAAAGGGATATGAAACAACTGAAATGATCTGAAATTACTCATTTTGATATAAACATTGTTAAAATGCCTTTCCACGCTTTCAGTGCTGTAACAGAGAACTGAATTTTAGACTGCTAACAGTAAAAACGTAAGTAAATGAGTGTAAATGTGAAAAGTTGACAACTGCGAAAGCAGGGCGAGCATCTTTTACCGTTTTAAAACAGACCAATCAGTATATGAAACAATCACCTAACCTAACCACCTTAATCTTGAACATTCAATGGTGTGATTGTTCCAGGAAGTAACACAATCTGTTAAAAAAAAAAGCCTTGCTACCAGTCAGGGGGACCGCTGCAGGGTCCTGGAGCCTCATTTTGTAAACCTGAACCTGAACAGAGCACAGAGTTCAACAAGGCCGTGCAGAGTGAGCCCCTATGAACACACTGCAGGGTTTTTTTTCAATGGGACAGACTGCTGCTCCTCCTGTGAGTGTGCCTGATAAAAAGGTCGGCGCTAGGACCCGGGAGCGCGGGGAGAGGCATTGCAGACAGCGCGTTTGGGAGGTGTAGTGGAAGAAAGGCAAGAGAAACGGAGTAAATGAGAGCACTTTTGTCCAGATTGTTGAAGGACTTATCAACTTAAAATACCGCCGAAACAGCTCAGTAGAATGAGACGGACACATTGTTGAATTCCTGTCCAGGTAAATGCCCGCGTTTCCTTCGCATGGTTAACTACAAGAGGTTCGACAGCTAGACAGGGTAGGTCCCCATTGTACTTACATGGGATGCGGTTATTCTCACCCAAGCTGCCCTGCTAGGCCCCATATCCTTTCAATCGCTAAATTCAAACCTGAAATGAGGTACTTTACTGACTTCACTTCGCTTTACAAGTTATTCAGCACGAAAGTCTACGGCTTGTAGTCAACTATAACGCGTTGTTGTTGTTTTCTTTTCACAAACAACAGCGAGTCTTTCTTAAGATGTTTAACCATTCATTTTTTGACAATGAGCACTTTGGAGACACAAGCCTGAGGCTAAAATATCTGCAGTCATCTTACTTTGAACGCTTCACTTCTGCTAGAAAGTTGTTTTTTCCCCCCTGCTTGTGCTCTATGGCCCATGAGGCAAATGAAAACAAATGAGCTCAACAAGAGAGAGAAGCTCATTCATTGTTGTGAACTACCTCTGCGTTTGTTTACTTGTTTGAGTCAGATATTTATTACAAGGCAGACATGATATGTATGTATGGTATGATATGTATCCACAAAGTAGAACATCTTTGTGCTAGCACACAAAGTCAGATCCCAAGACCTTTTTTGGGGCCTTTTTCTTGGACAGCAGGGAGGTCCTAAGAAAAAGCCACAAAAGTTTTTTCCTCTCCAGTAATTAGCACAATGAGGTGATGCATGTAGGTTACTGTGTTTGTTTGTGTTTTAATATCAACCCACCTACGGTGATGACGGGTGATGGGTCATTTTTATTGAAATCCAGGTTTGTGGTGCAACACATGCACAATGTAAACCTCACTAATGCTACTTTCTGTCTGTCCCCATCTCCCAGGGTGTACATGTACAGTCTGGAGAGAGAGTACATTGTCCCTGGGCATGTTGTACCCGCAGTGTCAAAATGTTTTTTTATCTGTCATGAGACTACATCTGTCCCATTGTGTGTGTGTGTGTACGCAAGGGGACTTGGCATGTGACCCGGGGAAGACGCAACAAGCTGGCGTAATGATGCAGCCACTGACTGCTCTGTTCTCCCCCTGTTCTATTTAGAAAATACCAGCCACCTCCCACCCAATCCCCTCGCAGGCCCGTTGACGCAAATGTGCCACCAGTTGCATGCAGAATCTGAGGAATGTTGTTTGAAATTTTGTCCCTGCAAACATGGCAGACGTGCACACAGACCTGGCTTCACTACAGAGGTTTAGATGTATTATGACTAAGAAAGATAATGCTTCTCGTCAACACATGACTCCGCACCAAAACCGAAAACAAGCCCTAGAACGTCTTTCATCTTGTTTACTAGATGCTATTTGATATACAACCACCCAGAAATAATACTTGTTAGCTGATGGGCCAATATTTGAATAAATTCAGCTTTGTGTTTCATTCTTGTCTTGTCTGAACAGCGTGAAGATGAATGCCGTAAGTCATAAAGAAGTTGTTGTTCATGTCATCACTGGATTCAAAGCAATGAGTCGACTTGTTTTCTAAGGCTGCAGTAGCTGCGGTTTGTTATTCAGCTACAGCTACCCGCAATGTTCTTATCAATAATGCTATGTTTTCGGGGAACTTGAAAGAGGAACTTGGAACCGTATAGTTGTTCGCACCAATATTGGCTCCACTCTGGCGGCATGAAAGCAAGCATTGCTTCAGGGACTATTTTCCAGCAACAGGGAACATGTTTGATTTCTTATATTTATTTTAAATATTTTTTTTAAAGATAAGCCAGAGTCTTGTTTACACAAGCAGCAGCAGAAAATGGAGCAAAAATAGACTTGCATCTATTGATCTGTGATAAAGGAAGTAGTGTGGTGATGTCGGCCTGATTTTCTGCTTCCTGCCATAAACACATGTGGCTGTCCTCTCTGGCCCAGTGACAGGCTCAGTGTGTGGCATCTTTTGCTGCATGACACTGATTTGCATTGAATGGGGTGGACCCTGGAGCTGGAGCCAGAAAGATGAATGATTGAAAGCCGCCCTGACATCAGGGCAGGCAGGCAGGCGGTGGCCCAGAGGCCTGAGGACCATGTGACCTGCTGTCAGGGTACTGGGTTCATTCAGTGGCTGCTGGCTGCAGCGCTGGCAGCAGCCCAGCTTTTCCACACAGGCCGCAGTAGCAACAGGTCGCTCCCATTAAAACAGCAGCGCTCTGTTGTGGCTCCAGAGCCGGTCTTGTGCATGTGTTGCTTTTTTGGCTGTGGTGCGCGCGCTCAAGTTTGTTTGTGTGATGTATCCCAAATGTGTATATAATGTGTGCGTGTCTGTGTCACAGAGTACACACAAGATGCTGAAACCATCCAACGGTTTGTGTGATCCCTAGTTTGAATTGCTCTCAGTGTGCTTTTTCAAATCCCTCTCCAGGATCCGTCCAACATCGGTTGTGCGACACAAGCACCGCAACCCCAGTGCAATAAACAAAAACACTGAGCAAAAATAAACTTTGATTTTACAAACTCACTTCTGCTCAGATGGAAGTCAGCAGAATGGCAGTAAAAAAGGCGTGTTGATCGCACATTCACTGACAGATGTGTTCAGGCCTGGGGCTATACTGATATGACTCGTAGTCTGTCAATAGTCACATACACTTCCTGTTGTTGTCCCCAGCAGCAAGCTGGATGAGGCCACTCTGACAGAGCTCTTTTGATGGCCTCGCTGTGATGGAGCAGCAGACAAATTGATTTTAGTCGATGATCAGAGAATGCCTGGTGCAGTATGTGACATTTGTGTGAACAAGCATGGGAATCGATCAGTCTTTTGCTTCTTCCCTGCTTTCAAAGCTGTCTTTATAACATGAAGAAGCGCTGAATGAATCAAGGGTCAAGTGTTTTGGTTATGATAGCCTACATGCGCTGTGTCCAAGTGATAAGTCTGTGATGGAATTCAGCCAGTTTATCAGATGACTGTCAGAACAGTTTTAGCATGTCTTCTATCATTCTATCATACATTTTGACTGGAGTTTGAAAAGGTCTGCAGTTGTGACTGCTGCTGTATGTGATCTTGCACCCATATATTTTTTTTTAGTTTGCACTTTACTCGTACATCTGTCTGACAACCCTTCGCACACTTCACACTGTAAATGTGCGTTTCCAATTAGAATCTTAAGTTGTTGTTTTGTAGACAGCGGCCTGCTTTTTTGCACATCAAGACTGTACTACTACTAAAAGGTGAACACAAACAGAAGCTCAGGGCATAAAAGTTATTCACTTTCTCAAACATAAATTATTTATCTTTACCATAAGTAATGTGCCTGACAGAATATGTATGTATGTTTGTCTATCAATCTATACTGCAGGACCCAACATCACATGATCCTTCATCAGCTGTCGTTAAGAAAATGAGCATTATTGTTTTTAAATCAGATGATATAAAGTCAACATGATCATTTCACAGTTGAAAAAAAATGGGCTTATCAGAGTTTTTGATGGTATCACACAACCACGGGTTGTTCATCATATGACATGAAATCTGAACCTGACCTGTATTATAGACTGTCTTTTATTTGTAAACAAAATAGTGACTTTCTACATTTTGAGGAAAGTAATGGAGCTGGAGCTTGTGGATAAAGCACATAGTGAACTGTGATTTCACCCATCTGTCACTCAAAACTCATGCTCTTATTTATCCCTAATTTAAAGAGTTAATGTGATCTAAAAACATGGAAATGATCATTAGGAACTAAACATGTTTATTTCCTCCGTTAAAGGTCCTTTGAGGAACTGCAGTTTTTGACACTTCCATGTTGGCTACATTCCTCATGATGTTACAGCAACTGAAAAAAGTCATTCAAAAGTCATTGTTTATAGTTTAATTATTGAAAATATTATTCATATAGACTATAAAGAATTTTGCTGTAATTGTCAAGATTTTGTTTCCTTATTAGTGTATCACTTTGACAGACCACTAAGCAAAATGTACATTTGTAACTGGGATAATAACCTCCGTCATGCCCCTCAGAAACACATCCCACAGTATAACACAGCACTCATCAAGCTAGTTAACAAGACCTTTTAATTTGAACTTTGTTGACACATTCTTACAGAATCTTAAAACAAAATCAAATATGAACATTAAGAGAAACAGCCATGCAATTACAAAATTAGTTATGTCATGTCATTATTTTCTCACTGCTATTCTCCTGGTGATTAGGAAAAAAAGCCCGGTCTATCAGGAATGGCTGTGAGGGTTGTGAACAGCATGGAATTTTCCAATACGGGAGACCTCATTGTGAATGCCAAAAACCGCAGGCTTACACAGATATTTGATCCTTGAAATGTTGCAGGTTCCACTTGTGATATCCTCCACTGACTGTGGCCATAAAGCACAAGGATCTTCTCTTGCCACTGCTTGCCTTCCTCTGCTGTGTTGACCTGAGGGTTAATATTCAGACAAGAGGAAAAAATGCTTCACCTTAACGTGAAGTAATTTTTACTTTTCCTTAACTAATAGGTAACCATTGAGAAGGCGGCTATAAACCCAAGAACCCCATCTCCAGGCTCCTGCACAGGGCTGAGTGAAGGAAACAAAGTTGTGTCTCTCCCTGTGGGAAACCTGGATCCTCCATCCTGTCCACCAACATGACCAATGTGGTGATCGTCAAGGAGGGATGGCTGCATAAAAGAGGTAAATGCAGATAATGTTTATACTGTATTTAGTGTAAAGTCTTGTTTTTGATGGCTTTATATGTAAATACAATTACTATCTCCATTATTTATGTATATGTATTCTTGTGTATGTTGTTGACACTTCAATCATGGTGTAGTGTAGTATTCATCACCTCAATTGTGTAACATGCAGGTTAACCAAACTGGCGCAAAACACGCAAAGTATGTAAGATCTCTGAAATATGCTCGTTGCGCAAAGATCTTGTTGATACTGGTGACTGCTGGAGAAATGTTATAAACTGCAAAGCACTGCAGTGGAACATCAATTGTATGTTTAGGAGTACAAATCAAATACTTTTGCTAATATTTCACATTAATTCATCTTAATTTGTTGGCTGTTAGATCAGACAGTCATTTTAATTCCAAGTAAACATATTTCGTAAACTGCTGCATAAATAATAGAACCTATTGACAGTGGAAAAATAATTGATTGTTTGTTAAAATCAGTAGTATGCCAGATCTAATGTAAACAGCCGTCCAGTTGCCAGTCCCCAGTGGGCCCCATTTTGCTGCTCTGACAGTGCTGTGTGGCGTGGCGTGGCTCTGTGTCGGGCGTGAGTCCTGTTGTTTGGATGAAGAGGCATTCCTCACATACCTGCTGGCTTTGAGCAGCTTTATGTGTGCATACTAACGCTGCCTTCCACAGTGGCTGCCTCACTGAGTCCACTCCACCACCACCAGGGGCAAAATAGGATAAGAAACATCTCCAAAGCTGCTGAAATCTCCCCAGGCTCAGAGCCAAAGAACCAAGCTCTTAGTGGAAGAGGGGGGGAACCAAGGCACGAAATGTAGGATAAGGTGGTGGGAGCAGGTCACTTGGAGAGATCCTGCTGCTGCGATGTGTTAGCCCCCATTCCTCTACTACATGATTTGTGCTGAGAGCATAACTGGCTTCTGATTTAGGAATGTTTCAGCATGGTTTAGCCTCTAGTACCATTGTTCCAATATCATGTTTACACCTTAATACCAATTTGCTTACTTACGCAAACCCAGAACACACCTCTTTGTCTTGGCAAACTTATCGTAGCCAGCACGAGGTGTGCTTTACTGTCACAGGCAATTGCACTTTTCGACCATAAAAAAGTACTAATTGTGTGTATTATTAGCCAAAGAGAGCAACATGTCCGCAATTTGGCAATATAACCCTAAAAATAATGTAGTGTTAATTATAAACAAGAAAAGGAAGAGGACATAAAATCTGCACACACATTTTGACAGTGTGGTAATTGTGTGATTACGTGTACTCACTGTTATTCAGGTGTTTCACTGTCTGTCACTTTTTCCACACTCTCACCAGTCCTCATAAGAATGGAACGCTCTTATAGAAAGTATAGTGACTGGTAAGAAAACAGTGAGGTTATATGGTGGTGTATGGAGTGTGCACATACACACAGTTCACCCATCTAGTTGTGACACACACGCTAAACAAACAACCCTTCAGGAATAGTGAGTTGGCATGCTGTCGTAGCCCAGCAGCTGTGCCCTGTGAAATGTCACCCAGAGCCTCTAAGTTTTGATTGGAGGGCGTTCGCCTGCCTCCTTGACAGGAAGGCATTTAGTGTCACGTCACTGTCATGCAGTCTTTGCCCTAGAGCCACTGCGCAGAAGGTGAACCTGCAGTACCCCTGTCTTACTGTCCATCACGCTAGCCAGGCAGCTTGCGCTCAACAACTATCTTCCCATTCTGCACCTTGAGTGGAGCTTTTTTGTGTGGCGGCGCCACCCAAGTGACTCAAATCTCCATGTGGGCGTGATAATAAATGGCTTACACCGCCTCTGAGTGTGTTCAGCATGCTCATTACTCCCATGTGTGCACTCAAAACACCAATTTAATGTTTTACAAAAGTTCAACCTTCATACAGTATTTCCATCAACATCATGTGTGTGTTCCATGAATGTGGTCAAGCACAAAGCTACACTCTGACTGGGCTTTACCAAAGCAGGTACAGTTCGAGTGTGCTCGTCCTCTAACTGTGCCCATTTATTGGCTCTGCATGATGATTGGATTTCACGGTGGGCCAGTTACTGGCACAGCACTGGCATGTCAGCTGAACACAGCCGTGCCACTCACTCTCACTCTTTGATTCCTTTCTCATTAGTCATCTTCAGGCATCACGTGCAAACTGAGTCAGGACTCCTGAAAGAAAGTAGAGCAAGCATTGTGCCTGGATACACTGTAAACCCTTCAGAAGAGCTAATCTGTCCTCAGACCTCCAGATTCTCAGCCTTGGGAGTGCTGTACATGTGTTCCAGACAGGCTGCATGCAGTGAAATGATCTCATCCTGAAGGACACACCTTCGTACTTTCTTCTTAAGCCTTGTGCTGCAGTAATGTGTCTGGAGACAGTTTGGGATGTTTTGTTGTGTCTGTTATAAGTTATGGAAGAACAGTTCTGGAATGCAAGACAAAGCAGCTGAATAGGTGTGCGTATCTTCAAATGTGTGAGTGTGAAGCATGTTCAAAGTCTCACTGCCAGCAGGGCATCACCCAGTCACTGTATGCACAGACCGCACCGCAAGTACAGGCTTGCAATAACACTGTAACTTTGTTGTTACTATCATAACCAGTTGTTATGTGTCCCCAAATGATACTTCCCTTTTAGATCCTTCACAGAGTGCACCCACACACTGTGAATGTGCCTACGGCCTCTAGTGGCCACAGAGACCGAGCAACATGTTATTTTTTTTTGTTTTGTTTTGTTTTTTTTTTTGTTTTTTTGCTCGTGTGTTTTTCCAAAGTTTCCATCAAAGCAAGAGCATCATCAGACATCAAAGAGGCAGATTGTGGGTTCCCTAGTTTCCAGGCAAGCGCTGTGGCCAAGAACCCAGTGAAGCTCAACAGAACAGCACTTGCTTGTCCTCCCCTCTTCCCTGGCCCTTGTTTGTTTGACTCATTTGCTCCCTGACAAGTATAAAGAGCCGGCCCCCTCGTTAGGCTAACGAAGGCCACAACAACTGTTGGATTTGGGTAGCACGCTCAGCTGGCTCTGACTCATGAGGGGAGCGCTGGGGTGAGAGAGGGAGGGAAAGCAGAGAACACACTAGTAGAGATAGTGAGACAAAGATAAAGGGGACAAACAGAGAGAGACAGAAGTTGAGCAGCGTCTCTGTGATGTTCCCAGAACATTGCTCAGTGACCCAGTCGGCCCAAGGGGAGCCGGTGGAAGTTGTGTGTGACCGAGACCCTCTTGTGGTTTAGTTTGGAGCTCATCAGCTGATTGGCTCCTTTGCTGGTCGTGCAGTTGAAGGACACTCATAAGCTGCTCCTCCAAGCGAGACCTTGTTGGTGGTCCAGGAGACTGCATGAGATGCAGGTCAGAAATGAGGAGGGGGAGGGGTTATCAAACACCAAACACAGTAGTCTGTGCAGATGAAAGCAGTGTTCAGCAGAATGCAGTGTTTCCTGCTCTGGTAAATGCTTTTCGAAGGAGTGGACTCACCTAATTAAGAGCATCTCTTTATACTGCAATGCTGACTGTCTCAGGACTTTAGGACATTGACTTACTGCCAAGTCTGTTGCTGGGCTCACCCAGGCTCCTACACATCCCCTCATTATGGCTGTTATGGGCCACACGCTGCTGCAGTACCAAACACATGCACTGCAGAACTACAGGAAAACATATTGAACATTCACATACAATACATTGTGAGGGATTTGGCAAACAAAAGTTTCAAAGTGGCCTTATGACATTATGTTACAGTTTTTATTTAAATGCCATTTTCTTGGTGTGTAATATTATAGATTAAGGAAAGATTTCCTTCTACACATTTTAAACTGCTAGATGGCCTTTGATATGCACAGCAAAGGAAGGATGCACATCAAGAGAGAACAATAACAGGTCTGACTGAAGCTGCTAATGTGCCATGCACTACTTTTTATAAACTTTGCAACAGATAACTCTGATTTGGGTGGTTAAATACCCCAACTCAAACCAATGGACTACCAGCCGTGGCAGACAGATCTTAGGAGTGGAGTCCCTGTAGGCAGAGTCCAGCAGCAGAGGGTGTCACACCAGGAGGCCTGCGCTCTGGCCGGGTGTCTGGCCGTCAGCGTGGACCCCCTGCTCTGGGTAATGGGAAGCAGTCTTCCTGTTAAATGTGGTGGAGAGAAGTAAATTACTGGGGTGCAGCTGTCGGCAGGCAGGCTTTCTGGCATGACGGGGGAACCAGGAGGCTGAGGGAGGTGGCACCTCCAGCGTTTGCCTCTGCTCATGGCAAACCCACTGTGTGCTTATTTTGCTGTGCAGAGTCCGCCTGCTCACCACAACTGTGATGCTCAGCAGTGCACTATTTTCCCCTTTTTCTTTGTTTCTTCACTGACCTCATCTCTCTCCTTCCCCTTGTTCTCTCACATTCTTCCTTTTGTTTTAGTCTTTATTGCCCCCCTTTGTCTTAGCCCATTCCTCACCCCCTCTTAGTTCCTCCCCCACTTCTTCCAGCGCACGCTCTCTGCTCACCACCCCACCATCCTGTTGCTAGGATAATGACCCTGCTGACAACTCAGACCCATGGCGGAAGCGGCTATGGACCAGCGAAAAGCTCTCAGTCTCTGACATCAATCACATCACTGGCATCTCTCTCCAATTTAGCAAGTGAAGAGGAGAAATAGAAATGAAGAAGGTGTTCAGCTGAGAGTTGACTGTATGCTCAGTTATGTGTAACATCGCCCCATAGCAGTCTGTTTTTTGAAAATAGTTGGCCAAGAAAAGTGTCAACAGCTGGCGACACCTGTCTCATAAAAAAAAAAAAAAAAAATCCTCTGGAGTTTTTTCCTTCTGTGTTGGATCTTACACTGGTCATTGAAAGTTCATTGGCACTAATTTGTTCTAAATAATGTGTGTTTATTTGTTTGCCATGCAGTAACCCAGTTAACTAATCCATGGACTGCTTGTTTACCCAGGGAGAGGGGGCAAATCTCGGCCCCAGTGTGGCAGGGGGAAACTTCCCACAGTGTCTCTATGGTAATCAGCAGGTGTCACTCACCATGGAGAAGAAGTGAGGGCTTTCTTATGAGCGTGAGAAAGAGGGGCCGCTTCCATCGCACCCCAAACCCCCTTGATTTTTTTTTCTTGTTAGGGTAGTAGCAGCAGCCCGAGTGACAGTGTGAGAGAGAGAGAGAGAGAGAGGCGTAAGAGGAAGAGACAGAGAGCGCTGGCTTGGAGACTGGGGTGGCCCTTCAACCAACCTGTTGATGCTGCTGCCAAAGCCCTGGCAATGGAGTACCCACATCCAGCTGCATAGGAGAGATGGGCCAACGAAAGAGATTTTAGGAGTGGGGGTGTCAGGAAGACGTAAAGAGAGAGAAAGAGCGGAAGAAGTCCAAACTGCTGGATAATTCAGGATGGCAAGTGAGCTTGGCGCTGCCTTATATGGTCACAGCAAGTCTGGTAAATTGGTAGATGGGTGTTCAGGCAGCATTAGAAGCTCAGCTCATAGCCCTATGGTTCAGAACAGAGCATGGTGGAGGCGGAGTTTGTTGTTGCTGGGGCTCAGTGGTGACCCCTGCATCAGGGAGCCCCCCTCTCCTCTGGAGCGGGTGGCCCGTGGCTCATTGAGATGCAGGGCACAGGGTGGCAGGCCGCAGCTGCAGCCTACAGGCAGAACCCGGCAGAAAAGGGCCGAAGGGATGGCGGGGGCGGCTGAGGAAAAACCAACAAAAGGCGAAGCCCCCCCCTCCTCCTCATCCCTCGCTTTGGAGTTCTAATTCCCTAATCCTCAACCTCCGCCCACCACCCCCCTTCTCATCCGATTCTCACCACTCAAACACACACACACAGGCACAGTTCATGCAGTTACCACTGGCTCCCTTCCTCTCATCCCCAAGCTATGAATGGCCAGACGGGGACAAAACCCAACAGCAGCCCTCTCAGGAAGTCCAACCACTGGGTGTGGGCACTGAGAGGCACATTTTGTCTGACCCTCTCTCTCTTGGTTCTTTTACTCTGTGTGAAATCATTTACCCATTTTCGGTGTGAGTGTGTGTGGTTTATCTGCTGCCTGATGACTAAGGGGGTCTTCTCTGTTTTAAGATTTATTGTTCTGGAAGTTTTATTAAAACCTGTGAAAGTAGAAAAGAGACTGCAGAGGAGAGAAAGGGATGATGTGAAACAGAGCCGTTAGTTTCGACTCATTATTGGGAAACTGTGGCCTCTCTTTTTTTAGGGGGGCGCTTGATGAATGCTACATGATGTGTCTTATTAAAAGCCAACAAGCCACAGCAGCTGGGACCTCAACATTCCTGTTGTTGTCACATAGAGACGGATAGTACAGGACGCTCCTCGGAAACAGCCACTAACCTCTGTCACTCCCCCTCTGTGCCTCCTCTGAAGTCTGAAGTTTTTTCTTTTTATTTAATGTTTTTCTAAATAATTCTGCATGTTCCTTCTGTTATGGTTTAATTAGTTTAATTGCAAGAGGCTCTGCATTTGTGTAGATTTTAATACCTTATCTCTCTGTGAGCCTTTTGAGGAGTCAGTGAAATCTTTTGTAAACTAATTTTTGCACAAATGATTATTTTAGCATCTGGAATAGAATTAGAATCTTAAATTTGAGCTACTTTTTCTGATCACACACTAGAATGGATAAACATACGGAGCTTGTGATTTGATGAATACATGCATAAGCAAACATGAAGATGCTTCATCATGTCCAGCTGTGGCCAAACCTGTTCTCCCCCCTGTACCTTGTGTATGTGTGTCTGGGGTTTAGAGGGCGTGGTGGCGGCATGCTGGAGCTGTCCACACACAGGGCCATGCAGCAGTTGGCAAATAAAGATGAATTCTGTTGTGTTTGGCAGCGGTTCTCCGTTCATTATTTTCCACTTTGCCCAGCGCGCATCCCAGCCCTCAGCAGCTGCTTGTCATGTAAAGACACTCTATCAGGTCCTGACAGCTCCTCCCATGCACACACACAGGCGTGTGCATGGTTCATACACACTTCACTTGTGCTCATACTCCTACATATGTGGGGAACATATGTAGTGATCTGTCTCACTACCACTCCGCTCAGCACCTCTCTCCGCACACTGCGTAGCTTTCTCATCCCCTCCAGTTCTCTCATTTCTCATCTTGTGTCAACTCGGTCTTCCTATGCTTCTGTCCTTCCCCTAATTTGCTTGAGTTGAGCCACATGTCTGCTGTCACACTTTTATTACAAATGCTTTGATTCTGAGAGACAAATCTTGTAGAGGATTTCCTCACAGTAAAAGTGTGCGTGTGTGAACTAGATACGTGAAGCAGGTTTTTATCTAATCTAGGTTGTGGTCAGTCTGTCTGTTGGCCATTTTCCTGTTTTGGAGAACATGTTGACATCAAAAGTGTTTAGTTTACTGGAATGCTGTAATGATGAACTGACTTAAAAGCAGAAGCCTCTCCTGTGTTGTTGTGAGGCCCATTGTCCTTTGTCAGCAGTCTGCACTCTCTCACTGTACACAGGATGTGTTTGGGGTCTACTGTGCAAAGCATTCAAGTCAGTGTAGAAATTTAGTTTGCGTTAGTTAATCAGTTTGGTCTCAATTTATGTTGCCTGTGTCTGTTTTACACCTGCATCCTTCCTTATGTACATTAGTAATGTGTCTATAGTTAGACTCAGCAGTGCTCATGTGGAGTTGTGTAAACGCACAGCTGTTTGTTTCAATTTCTTGCCATGTCACTGCTTAGAAAAGCCACAGTGTGGAAAGTACAACAGAATAAAAGTAGAAGGGGAAATGCACCTAAATAGGAAGCTGACAAGGGTCATCTTTGTTGCTCATGCTCTGAGAGAGAAGACTGTTTGGGTGGGTGGGGGCGGAGAGGGGGGTTGCACTGCAGTGTGGTGGAGATACACACTTGCAGACAACCGGATACAGCTACTTCCACTGCTGTCATGTGACCAGGTCTGTGGTCGTAGACGGGGAAGTTGCACTGTCCTCCTGTCTAGAAGGAGTGTGTGCTAGAAAATGTGCAATGAGGATGTGGAGTTGCTTGATTGCACCTCTGTGACACTTTCAAAAATTGGTGACATTTTATGAAAAAAAAAAAACAATTATAAAATCTTTCTGTCACTGTGTGTGTTTTATTTTAGATTCTGAGCTGCATTACCTTTGTGTGGCCTCTTCCCAGGCACCGCACACACTTGTCTCTTTTTATTGCATACGTTAGTATAATGACAGATGCCTGAAGACTTCTGTGATGGAGAATGCTGTCTAGCATTGTCTTGCTTTGTGCTGCTGCATCACACATGATCACCCATACTACTTCTGGGTTGGTGCTATGCATCAGTAGAGAAATTCTAAAACCCTCTAACATGGATGCTAATATAATCTGTTTCCATGGCCTGCACACAGGTAGTTGTTACACACATATACAAACACCTGTCTCCTCCACTTTAGGATGTTAATGCTGTAATGTGCTGTGTGCTCATTGATTTGCTGCATTCCTGCTGCAAAACCAAAACTTTAATTTCTGCTGGTGAGATGAGAGTGTTTATAGGCCGTCATCTCATGTCATGGTGTCAGGTAAGGGGCTCATTACGCTGTCTCTGCATTGTGCACATACTGTCCTCATGTTGGCTGGCATGGACTGTAGCTGGGGGATATGGGTCAGCCAAAACCTGACCACAGAGAGAGGCACCAGCTGGGGCCCGATTGAGGGGAAAACAAGGCTTGGTGCAAAGGGCTCAGAAGACTTTCTTGTGACAGATTTAGGCAACTTATGTGTGTGTAACAGGTAACCGAACTCTTAGCTGATGCTTCTGTTACTTACTACATGTAGTCTTAAAAGGCCCCTCTTCTGTGCTTTTAAGCTATAACCATTTGTCCAAGCGCCAATGTGCTGAAGTAAGGGAGTCTCTTACAGGAGTGTGATAAATAACCCAGTGGATGTGGATTCTCTGGAGACCAGCATGCACATGTGGGTGACTGATGTGCAAGTTGATTGGTGCAGCTTGTAGTTTGAAACAGACAAACGACTCATCACTGTAATTGTGTTACATTGAAACAGGCATGAGGGATATCCACCAGACAGTATTCTGCCCACGTGTATTTTAATTAGGACGGCACATCTAGTATGAGGGGCTTTGTTGAGAGGCGGCAAGAGCGCTGATCTGACGGCTGACAAAGTCGAGCTAATTTCTAAATGAGCTATATTTGGTATGAAAACACTTACTCTGCAGAAAACAAGATGAAAAATCTCCTCCTGAGCTGTGATGGAAACTGTAATAACACTTTGGACAACTGCTGTGCATTGAAGTGCATTGTGCTCTGCTGTGGTGGTTAGTACCGCCACCTCTCCAATCATTTGCTTTGGATTTAAGATGATGCAGCGACAGTTTTCTAATCATGTATGTGGTCAACTTATCCAACGCGTCCTTGTCTTTTCTTCAGCCATATGGAGGACCTCCTCTTTTTGCAGTTCATGTCATCGCTTCATAAAACAATATACAAAAGAAGCAGGAAGAGGAAGTTCATAAGTCTGAGGTGTCAAAAGTGACAAATCTTGTATAGTGACATGGCCAGTGTTATTAATTCATGTTTTTTCTTTAAATATTTCATAAGAACGTGCACTAAACTGATGGCAACATGGCTGCTGTTTGCTCGTCTCATCAGTTATCAGTTTCATCAGTCAAAAGTGCGTTTGAAGGAGGGTAACAGAAGTTTATATTGACAGATCTTCTACTTCCCACTTACACACACACACACCACACTTCTGTGTTGGAGGAAATGGGGCAATTAAGGACAGCTTGGTACGGCTCTGCGTGGGGTTAATATGCGACTCCGTAATTAAAAATAAATTACAGTTTTCCTGTATAAATATTCAAGTTCCACTCCGCTGTGTGCCACTGCCTTGTTATGGTATGTAAGCTATTTTTTCCCCTGTCTGCACAACATCTGGCACAACATTTCCTGAAGCATCACCAGAATAAATTGAGTTTTGTCTGCCTAGGAGAAATTCATTTGTGTGATGCTAGTGTGTCTAAGTGAATGAGATGGACATGCATGGCTTGGGCTTATTGTTTCTAGAAAATAGGGAAGGTTTTGTTTGATAATCGAATGAGAGCTTTTGGCAAACATGATGCTAGAGATTGATTGAGAGATTGATAGGAAAATATTTATAGAGTACTCACCGATTTTACACATGCTACCGAATACCAATGCACGCTTTTAAAGTTCCTATGAAATGGCTTCCTATGAAATGGCTTGGGGAGTAGAGAAGCAGTGGAAGGGGGGGGACATAAAAAGAAAACATTTCATTGGACACAAAATAAGTATACACCTCCAAGTGTGAGGGTCAAAAGTGTTGCAGAAACAATTAAATAGTAGGAGGACATTGTTTTTTGTTGGGTTTATTCCCTAAGAAGCTTCCACTGTCACTGGTAAAAGCAAGATGTACAGAATAAAAGAGCTGCAGTGAAACCTGCAGTTGACGTACATAAAAAAAAAAACTGACAAGATGGTTACTTAAAGAAGCAGCAGTGAACAACTTCAATCAAAAAAAAAAGTGAAAGGGCAAAACTGTAACTGTTGGTTATGAAAACACAATGCAAACAATTGTTTGGTCAGCATTTTGAAAACTCAAAAATCATATGATCTAACACCCTCCTAACTTTCAGTTTCCATAACTTTAACTTTAACAGTAACAGTTCTTTTAAATCTCTTTTTCATATCAGGAGAATACATCAAGACCTGGAGGCCAAGGTATTTTCTCCTGAAGAGTGATGGTACATTCATTGGCTACAAAGAGCGACCGCAAGATGTTGACCAGCTGGAAACCCCCTTAAATAACTTCTCAGTAGCACGTGAGTATCTGCTTCAGAGAAACCACCACATTTTTTCCCCTCTGGTTTTGGCTGCTTATTTTGTTTGCTGCTTTTCTTTTTCTTGCATTATTGTAACAAATATGTTCAGATACTTAAAAAAAATGTGTCCTGCCTCTGTCCACCCTGAAAAGCAAAATATTGACCTTTTAGCTCAATCACACCGAAGTGCTACTGTGGTAAAGGTATAAAACAGAGAATCAACTCTAATTTTATCAACGAGTAATCCATCAATTTACAATAATTAGTAAAGGAGTATGAATAGAAACATCAGCAAATATTATCTCCACTTATTTCAATAGTGACACCTCTCCAAGCAAAGAAAGCTCTGCCACTGAATGTGCACGCAAGATGTTTGGCTCCTGATTTTAATACATCAGACGTCTCTTCTCTGTATGTCCTTGTTTTTCTGCTGCAAAAACAATAAATGCCCAGAACAGCCCAGCGCACTCCATCTTCACATCAGAGAAAGTTGCTGCGATAAGCTGTGCAGATGACTGAACACAGCAATTAGACAGCATACTGTTTGTTTAACAAAATGTTTCCTCTCCGACACTCTTGAGTTATCGGGGCTATTAGCCGCCTGATTTTGAGTATTTATCTGTGCTGCACTCCGAGGCTCCGTCTCCATCAGCAGTGGCTTTGGGTTTTTGTCACCACTGCGACCCCACCGCAGAGGACACATGGTGCGTCTCTGCTGACAGAGCTGCTGCAGCTGGATTACATATTCACCCTGATGGAGCCATGTTGGATCTCAGTGGTGGTCCACTCCGAGCCCTCCATCTATCAGAGACGGGCCATTTTGTGTCACATTCTGACATATTTGCTGACATGCTCCGTTTGGGAACAGATGTTAATGTGAAGGAGGTGCAGATGGAAATCTCTGCTTTGTAAATTTGGTTATTAGACTGTTGTGAGTAATTGTTTTGCAAACTGCTTACAAGACAATTATTTGCTCCAAAAGTGAGAAAATTGCAAATGAAATAAAAGAAGGATGTGATGACATGCCTATTCATAAATCCTTTCAGAATAAGTAAAACTAATCTAAACCAACATGATGCACTGAACATTTTCTGTGTTTATCTTGTTGCTGTTTTCTTTTTTAGTCGGGTTCATCAATATTTGAAAATGATTAGTTGCTGTTATATTGCTAGGAACAATTATAAAATGAACAAAGCACAGTTTTTTGGGAACATAGGCATTTCACTGCAGTATAACTATAATTTGTATGAATTGTAGTCATTTTATTATTAAATATGATTCCAAAATAAAATCAAAACCTGTACCATCACATATTTTCGAGAGGCTGACAAGTTAAGGATCAGAGTTGTTTTCCCCCACCAAGGTGCACCTGTTCTCTTCCAAATTGGCCGACAGTGTCTGTTAGGGTGGCGATAAAGATAAATGGCTATAACTGTGGGTCTGTCTCTCCCCTCTTCTCCCCTACACACTGGCCTCTTCTCTTCATCTCCCTCCCCTCTTTCCCTGGCTGTGGTCAGAGTGCCAGCTGATGAAGACGGAACGGCCCAAGCCCAACACATTTATCATCCGCTGCCTGCAGTGGACCACTGTCATCGAGCGCACCTTCCACGTTGAGACCCCCGAGGAGAGGCAAGAAAGAAGCGCGCACACACACCTCTCTGCTTGCAGAGCAGTAAAACACAAATTATTTACATGCAAAGAATTTGTGACGCTAAAAAGCAGCTTAGCATTAAAGAGCTCTGTTTTTCTAACATGTAGAAGCACACACAAGCATACACTTGTAATCATTGTTATACACTTGAACAAGGGCCACTGGCTGTTGGCAGAATTCACTCCTGAAATTGCCTTCCTGTTGATAAGAAGACAATTATGTGATTGGGCTGCTGGGCTTGCATGATGGTAAATGGGCTGATGTAATCTCTCTGCTGCCTGTGTCTCCCTCAGGGAAGAATGGACCAAAGCCATCCAGGCAGTGGCTGACGGCCTACAGAAACAAGAGGAGGAGATGATGGACTCCTCTCCGGACCCCATGGACATGGAGGTCTACCTGACCAAACCCAGACACAAAGTGGTACAGGCCCATTTTAAGCTCCTCTTTGTATTTCTTACCAACTATCCACACTATCCGTCCCTTCCTTTCAAATGTGAAGTACTATAATCATAGAACCCAACTCACCTCCTCCAGCTGACCTTGCCTTACTTGCGCTTATACAGCTTTGGCCCTTTGTCTGTCAGTTCTTTCCCAACATCAGCTGTGGGTGGCTTAGCACGAGAGAGCCTGTCCACTAGGTTTCACAACCCCCACATGTTTCATGACATAAAGGTCCAAGGCCACCGGATTGGATGTCCCCCACACAACCATTTTCAACATTCTCCTCAGTGCTGGGGTCAGAGGTTAACTGAGACACAACCACATATAGGCCAAACTATTAGAGGAGTGGAAATTGCTCAGTGGGTGAAATGGTGTCTTAAATGCTTCACTGTCGTTGTCTGTGGGATTGTGTGTCCGGGGTAGTTAGAGCTTGAATTTGTTAATGCTCCTGTTTGTAACCAGATGCTACTTTTTCTCCATTGGCCTCCCAGACTATGCACGACTTTGAATACCTCAAACTCCTGGGAAAAGGCACTTTTGGCAAAGTTATTCTGGTAAAGGAGAAGGCCACAGGACGCTACTACGCCATGAAGATCCTAAAGAAGGAGGTGATCGTAGCAAAAGTGAGTGATTGCCAATAAGCAAGTAAAGGGGTGACAACATGGTGGGGCTGTGGGAGGGCAGTGACTGATACTTAAATAGTTGGCTATTGTAAGATTCGCACAAACACTCTTTGTGCCTTTTTTTCCAGGATGAAGTGGCGCACACACTCACAGAGAACAGAGTCCTCCAGAATTCAAAGCATCCGTTCTTGACAGTAAGTAGCCCCTCCATATACCTAAACCAAACCTTATTTTAACTCGTAGAGATGCTCAGGAGCCTCTTCAGTCCAAACCCAGCAGCATCCATTCAGAAAAAAAGAAGGGCAGTTTTACCAGGAATGTTTTGAAGAGCTGGAGTTGAGTGGGGTCTTTTATAGTAAGACTTAGCATCCTGTTTTTGATCCATTTACAGAGACTGAGGTGGGCTGTAGTGAAAAGCTCCCCAAAAACATTGGGTAACAGTGGTAGGTGGAGGCAACACATGATTCAGTGTCACAAATTCAGTGAATGGGACCAATGCTAGCCACACAGTAAATGTAGACACTGGATGCTCTATGCTTTACTTTCATTTTCCTCTCTTTCAACATTTAAACTTGTAGCTACAGCTATATTGTTTGAAATGTCAGCTTCCTCTTGACTTACCTGAAAACATCGAGTTCTGCTTTGAGCATATTTTTGTTGTTTTTTTTTTTTTGCAGGGACTGAAATACTCCTTCCAAACACATGACCGCCTGTGCTTTGTCATGGAGTATGCAAACGGTGGTGAGGTAAACAATTTTAATTCAATTCAAGTAGTTGTGCACCAGAATATTTTAATCTAATTACACCCATTCTTTATAGACTAACTATATATGTTATTATTTTCTCTCCTCTCAGCTTTTCTTTCATCTTTCAAGAGACCGAGTGTTCTCAGAGGAGCGGGCACGGTTCTATGGTGCAGAGATAGTGTCAGCTCTGGACTACCTCCACGCTGAAAGAAACGTGGTTTATCGAGATCTAAAGGTAGGTGGAGAAATGTGGCCTCTCTCTCTCATCCTTGCTGTCAGCCTCTCTATCTCCCCCTGTCTTTCCTCCCTCCCCTGGTAGGATATAAATAGAGTTTGCCTCCTTCCAGAGCAGTGGCCAGGGCTTATTGATCTGCCTCCCCTGGAACGGTCTCCAGACCTCACTGCTGCAGCTGGAAAGAAGCTTTGGTCTGTACGTTGCTGCAGTTAGACAGAAATAACCATGGGTTTTCTTTGAACAGAACGACGCCACCTCCTGTTATAGCACACATTCAGTTCTCAGTGTGTGTGTACTTTGAATGTGATTCATATCATTTCATGACGTTTTACTACTATGTAGTGTATGAGTTCCAAATGTAAACATACCAGATGTTTTAAAGATGACATAGGAGATGGATGCTGCAGCCTGATGGGTCATAGTGGGTGTAGGAGGGCTTTGTTGTAGTTATCAGTGGGCATCTGTAGCTCTCCTACTTCCAGCTGATAAAACTATACCAGCCAGGTCAGCACAGCACTCCTCCCCTCCCTCCCTCTCTCGCTCTCGCTCCCTTGGGTTTATGAGGCAGGCTCCCAGCCTGCTAGGGTTCTCCTGAAAATGCCAGGGTAGCAGGATTGGAGGATGTGCTGACTCTGGCCGGGCGCTGCTGGCCACGTGTGAGCTACAGCTGCCAGGTCACTTTAACTGAGGAGGAGACAGTGAGAAAGTGAGAGGACATGCTGATATTAAAAAGCAACCACATGTCATGACACTTCAGTTTTTAATTTGCACTTATGCTAACATTGAATTCTTATGTGGAAATGAAAGACTTTCTAGATAAACATTCAGTGAAACAAAATTTTGAATCATTTTTATGGTTGTAACTAATTTTATTGAAAATGTACACATCAACACAACCCAAATAATAAGTTTATTAACTATTTAGACGTTAGGGGTTGGTCGTCTTCACTTTTAAGACACTGATACTTTGTATATTTATAAATGGATTACATGCATTATGCCATTTTTATGGTTATGTGTCTCTCTTCTGTTTTCTGCTCAGCTGGAAAACCTGATGCTGGACAAAGACGGACACATAAAGATCACAGATTTTGGCTTGTGCAAGGAAGGAATCAAAGATGGTGCCACTATGAAAACTTTCTGTGGGACACCAGAGTACCTTGCACCTGAGGTAAACTTTTTTCACACTACCTTGGTGGTAACTTTGGTGTTTCTTCCTCTGTTCACATGTTTTTCATACTCATGAAACGATTCAGTGACCTTTGGTTCCCTAGAGGTGAAGAACCCCCATGTTTCTTTTACTCATATTTCCCGTTCTGTACCATGTGTCATGTACTTGTGTGGTTATATATCCTTAGATGCATAGACTATCTAAACTAGTATTTGTTCAAAGAAAATTAGCTGGAACTAAATGAAGGTTAAGATCATACGCAGCCCAACTATGAATGCTATTCACACATGTGAGCAGTGTACATCCCAAACCAAATTCTAGCGTGTGTTGATGGTCATCAAGGGTTTAGAAATATTTAAAAGTAAAGGCAGCTGTCTGAAAATGCCTTTCTAATCTCCAGCCGAAGTTGAGTTAATGAGTATGCCCAGGGCAGGGCAGCCTGCTCTCATATTTGCTGTATGGGGAGGGGTGTGGCTACTCCCTGTTGCGTGCAGGTATGACAAGTGTGGCCATGTAACCTGATATTTCATTGTGAGTCTTTGTGGTGTGTGTGTGAGGCAGAACATGGGTGTTTGTGCTAGCCCCTTGCCTGTTGTCATAAAAATGTTTTCCGGGAGCGGGGTGTCCATGTTGACACAGTTGCCGTATCGTTGTTTTTAGCTTCCATTTGGAATTTTCTGGTTGGGGGAGGTGGATGGGTAATTGGCTGGCAGCACTTCAGGAAACGTGAGCTTCCGTCCTTGGAAGAAAAAAGACCACATTGGCTACAGCTGTTGTGTGGCACCAGGAGAGCGACAGCCCCCGCTGCTGCCTGGGATGCCTCACCTGACCTGAGCGGACTTGGAGCTGGTGTAAGCATGCTATCCCACAGAGTTTCAGGCTGCTACTCAGGAACACATGCCTGTAATGTTTATCAATCAGGCTAACTCCAACCATCATGTCCTAAATGCTTACTTCCACTCACCTGGACAAACACTAAAATTAGGTTTATTATCCATGTTCCTGAAAGAATATTCTCAAAAGTTCTCTACCTGTTCGTCCCAAGCTCTCCCACAGCCTTCAGTCCTCCACAGCACAGCCTGTAACAGCTTCAACCTCAGCAGCAGAGAACAGGGAGACATCAGGGGCCGTTACCATGGCAACAGGGTCGCTGGCGAGCGTCTCTATGGAGTGCAGGCCAGGCAGTGTTACAGGTTGTTCTGCAGTAAACAATGACCTTGTTGTGTGTGCTGCACAGGAATGCTGTAACGTCTGGGAATATTCCACCCAGAGCAGGAGGGAGAGAGGGAGGGAGGTAGCGGGTGGACAGACCCGATCTGTACCAGCCTGGCCAGTTTGTCTGAGGAGTGGGACAAATTTGTTTGGTCACTTTTCTTAATCTGTTACAAGACAAAAATCTTCATTGGCTGAGGGGAGTTGGCTTTTTGGCAACAATGAAAAGAATGCAGAAGTTTAATCAAGCCACTAACGCTGATCTAGATCCACCAGCTTGAAAGATTAATGGCTGTCAGTGTTGAATGTTGTGAGCTGAAACAGTGCAGTATGCAGAGTACAGTTCTAAAGCAGCACCAAGTGTGTACGCTTTTTATCCCTTCTCTCCACCCTCTCTCCTCCTCTATCTCTGCTCCTTTGGGGCAGTGTAACAGTATTAGTTTGGGGCTGAGGCCCAAGCAGGCAGGCAGGCAGGCGAGCAGTCCTGGTTACGTATATGAGGGATGAGCTTGGCTCCTGCGCTCCTGGCAGCTTCACAGCTGTGGCGCTCTTCTACATATATGGGGCAGCTGCAGGCCCAGCTGTCGCACGGTGTGAATCACACGACAGCAGCGCTGGAAATAGAGACGGCCCAGTAATCCTAGCCCCACACCGGCTTCACGTTACTCCCCCTGCCCTCCCAGTCCTCCTCCTCGATGCTCACCGCAGCGCCAGGCTGTGTGCCCACAGACACATGCACGCTGTGCGCGCATGCACACACACTGTAGTTTTGTTCCTTTTACGGACACATCGGTCCATCTGTTTTCCAGGACCCCCTTTCTCAGCCTGTACACTGTTGTGTCCATATCTAATTCTATTAATCCACCCTCATCTTTTTACCTAGGCGTCTATTCTTAGGTCAGAATTACCTAGCATCACACTGCTGAAGCTTTAAGAGAACAGAGTGTTCTCCTTGTCTTGATTTCACCTTCAACATCCGCCTGGCGAGGTAGAATCCAGTACATGTCCCCAGAGACCTTGGAACAACTCCGCTCAGCAGCACATTAGTCATGCAACAGGTTGCACTGTTCACTAAGCACAACACTGGAGGAGTTTGTCTCATTAAGAACTGTCAAGACAAGTCATTTTATGAAAAGAATAAGACTAAATAGTTCCCTTCCAAAGACTGCCTGTGCTCATTGAGTTGGTTTGTTTGTAAGACCTGGTCTGTTTGTTGCCACACATTTGCTTATTTAAGCGACCCACACCTCTGCTGCTTGTTGATCTGTATGTGTGGAAGGGCCCGTGGTGATTAAATATGCAGGGCTCCAGGGGAAACTCTATCCTTGCTCCTAATGTGAGATGTGAGTCAGTGCTGGCTGGGACTGCCTCAGAAGCCCAGGCCAGAGGGGGAGAGCAGGTGATCCTGCTGGGGCTGGGCTGATGGAGGTAAACCCAGTTGCTGTAGGGTTTGTTTATTCAGCTTACAGACCTGCTGTTTCATGGCCTTTTGATATCCAGACACAACCTAATTGGTCAAACCATAATTATAGAATATTGTGCAAATATGCACCGACCGCATTAAACAATTGGAAGACTATTTAACAAACCATACATATGAACAACTTTTATCCAACCCTCATCCCCAAGGTACTAGAGGACAATGACTATGGTCGTGCTGTGGACTGGTGGGGTCTGGGCGTAGTGATGTACGAGATGATGTGCGGCAGGCTGCCTTTCTATAACCAGGACCACGAGAAGCTGTTTGAGCTCATCCTCATGGAAGACATCCGCTTCCCTCGGACACTGGGGCCTGAGGCACGCTCACTTCTCTCTGGTCTTCTCAAGAAAGACCCAATGCAAAGGTAAGAACCTCAATTTCATGCTCAGCTGTGGCTTTAAAAAAAAGGTATATAAGATGATCCTGATCAAGTAGTTACTGCTATTTTTCTATCTGCTTTATCTTATACACTTGTATTTCCAGGTTAGGTGGAGGGCCTGATGACGCCAAGGAAATCATGCAGCACAAATTCTTTGCCGGGATTGAATGGCAAGATGTGTATGAGAAGAAGGTGAGTTTCTAAAATATTAATGTTGCTGTGTTTATCTCTCTTTGTCATGACTGTGGAGAAACAGGACTTAATAACTGCCATTCCTGCAAGGATACATAATGTTACGTGACATGAAGCGCTAGCGTCTAGACACGATATAGATTGTCAACAGACAGGCGACTGTTACTTGTCTGACTAACAGCTCTAATGTGGTGATATGTTTGTGTCTCCTCTCCAACAGCTGGTCCCACCGTTTAAGCCCCAAGTTACCTCGGAGACAGACACACGATATTTTGACGAGGAGTTCACAGCACAAACCATCACTATTACGCCACCCGGACAAGGTAGCACAGACAATATGTTTACTATGCATTTATGTGATCTCAGAACATCAACAAGATGAAAATGATGAAAATTTTGGATCTCAACTCGCTGGGTCGTTGAGGTCATGCACACGGTAGTATGATAGACAATCAAAACATAATTAAGTCCGCTATAATTATTAAGTCTTTAATGTGAACGTGGGATAAACTTGTATATGTTATAAATTAATTGCTCTTTGCTGTCATGCAAATGACAGCAAAAGGCTGTCGACGTCCAAAGGCTGTCAACAGCGAAAAATAAAACACATCTTGTTTGTGGTGACTCAAAACACAACACTGAAGTAAAGGGAAACAACTTTGGTTTGTTCTGCTGGGAAAGTGAGACCATCCAAGGAGCATGTGAATGCACTATTGATACAACTTATGTGGTACAAGACATCCTCGAATTATAAGACTGTTCCCTCTTGTACAGCTTTATGATGTCGTAGTCTCATGTGACAGTAGGGCTGGTATATGCTGTGGAGATGAACCAAAGGCTAACTTGTATGATTTCATTTCCCTGCAAGACTTAATAGACATTAATACACATGTGCTGCATTGTAATAGGCTGTGGCTTGAGTTGGATTTGGTAGGCTGATAAAGGTGAAACGGGAACACCTTCTGCAGGCATGCATAGCTCCCTTGAGAGCAGTCTGCCCTCTTCTGGAGAGCACGAGTACCTCACAAGTCATGTGAATGACTACCAGTTTATTAAGTACAATATGGGGAACATGATGGGAGCATGGTCACATGACAGCTTTGATTTACACTACAAGAGGTTTTAATAAGTGCAGCAACGCGGCCTATTGGGTCAAAGGCATAATGGGATGAATGGAGGTTTGTATCCCGGTAAAAATTTAAAGACTGTGCTTCCTTTTTTTAGACTTTATTTTCTTTATTGTTTTAGTTCACTCACAGCATGGTTGGGGAGACTACATTTGATTCATGAAAATATCTAGGTTATTGTTAAAATTGATTATCCCATGTTAGAAAACCTTGCAGTAGGTGCATATAGCTTTTCGTCTTTGGACCCCATCTACAACCCTTTATAAGTAGATAATATCTATATTTTGTTGTTTCGCTACAACATACTCTGTGATGTTATACATAAGGACGTCTCTTTGTGTGTGTCTACCAGAGAATGAAAGTTTGTGTTTATTCCCCCTCTGTCTCTAGATGACAGTATGGAGTCTTTTGACAGCGAACGGAGACCCCACTTCCCCCAGTTCTCCTACTCCGCCAGTGGGACAGCATAAACGACTCTCAAACATTCCTCTGGTCCCAACATCTCCCTTCACCCCTTACCCGACTGCACTCTCAAAAGACCAGGGCCATGGCCTGGCCCCCAACCCCCTTTTCAGCATTGTCTGCAAATGCTGTCGTTGGATGCAACAGTCACAATCTGCAAGTTGCATCTCACAGGAAGAAGGAAATACAAGACAAAACAAAGATAACTGCAGTTGTTCTGTGTGACCTTTGAAGACTGACCACGGAGATAACACTACTCTGCATTTCCTGGTTGTTATGTTGTATACAGAGCAGGCATCCATACACCATAATTAATGGGGAAATGTAGTTCTGTTATGCAAAAAGTAGGCTACTGCTATAAATATCTTAATTTTTAAAAAGGCCATTTACAGCGAGCACATACATGAGTCTGTCTGCTTTAAGTCCATCATTTCAAGTAGAAAGTAGGCATGCTGTGGACCAAAAACATCACGTGAGCAGAGAGTGTTGTTGTTGAGTGGGTGACAAATCCATGTTTTCATAAGTCCATTCAGACATTTTTTTGGCTTCAAAAGTGAATGTACCGTATCCAATAAAGTCAATGTTCCTGCATACATATTTGTTGTAACACACCGCTAACTCACCTAAGACTGAAATGCCATCTTCTGGACAGGAGTCATATCCTGTTCCTGCTGCCCCAGTCCAAAACTGACACTGGTCAGTTTGTTTGTATCATCACACAACGATGGGTCTGACAAATCAATTGTGCAATACAGTCTGATGTGAGCAATGGCGGACATGCAAAGAATACAGCATGATAAATCATTAAGGCATAAGTTGCAGTGGTTTCATTTTGTAACTGTTGCACATCAGAGTCATTGAGAGACCCACAGTTTTCTGTTCTGGATAATAAATAGCTTCTCCTGCTCAAAACCCCCCCGTGAAGTAAGTGCTTATAGTTCCTGATGCCTTTCTATCTCAATGCTGTGCTGCAGACACCTTCTGGTTTCCTTCTGATTGGGGTCGCTCTGTCCTGACCTCTCAGACATTCTTCTTTCCTCTGGGTTTTTCCTCTATGTACAGTACACTATTGGGTGTTTTCCACCTGGTGCATTTGCTGCAGCCTCAATGAGGTCACTTTAACATAATACACTTCTTTAGGAATACTTTGCAAACAACTAGGGCTTCAGGGGAAAACACACAAAGAGTCATCTTAGATTTGTTACTTAAGGGGACTCGGATCCCTTCACGAGCTTCTGAGTTATTTATATGAGACCAGCATTGATTAAAATGACTTTTACTGTGCCAATGAAATGCACTTTGCTGCCCCAAAATGATTGTATTTGGACTCTTATTTGTACTTTATGGTTGGTAAAGACTAAATTAGCTTCTTTTATAATATAAATTCTGATGTTGTGCATACAAATAAAACAATATGTGCTTGTTTGTATGATTTCTTCCCTTTTAAAGATAGCTGAGGTTAAAAACTGAGGTTCGTTTGAAGTGAAACGCTTCTCTCAAAGTGTCCTTGGAGTTTCCAAAAGCACTTCAGTATTTTTAAGATTACAGATAATCATTTTTCAAAAGTGCATCATTTTGTTATTGAATGTAATTGTTTTTATGGTATTGTTTTCTCTTCAATCGTTTGCAAAACGTTTAGTTTTGTTTAGTTTTTGAATCTGTTTGTTACTTATTCCTATGCACACTCACCTTTTGCTGTCACCTTCTGAAAATAGGGAAACTCATTTTGTACTTTTTATTTTTATTTCAACTTATTTTGTACCTGCCCTTCCGTATTCCTGAGACTAAGGACACCAGCTTTAGTAAACAAATAATATAAACTTTGTACTGTTTTGAAATAAAATGTCTTAACAAATGCTGTGTAGACTCCTTTTTTGTGTATTAAAAAAACTACCATATGAAATTAATTTTACCAACACAATAGCAACATAATAGTAAACAGAAGTTTCACAGAACAGTCATTGAATTCACACAAGTATTTCTCACAATAATTGTCAGTTTAGTTTATCTCTTTTTCTCTCCCTCCTCTGCATCTTGTACCTCCCCTATCTGCTATTAAAAAAATGATCAATAGAGGCAGGAGTTTTGTTTGTCTAAACCACGCTGTGATCACACCCTACAGATAAAACATAGCTAAGTGCATGAGACAACTGTTCCAACACTCGGTGGCTCTGACTGTGTCTTGGCCGTGTTCTCCTCCTCTGAAAGACTGCTCAGGTCCACGTCTGGGGCTCTGCAGCTGGTGAGATGAGGAGAGATGGCTCCCCCCAGGGCTTTGGGCAGATGGTACAGTCTCTGGAGCAGATGTTGACAGCCAGAGCTCACAGTCTGTCTCTTGGCCAGCTGCAATGCACAGCCTCACACAGTGAGACTGAGGTTTGGCCCAGTGTGGCGCTCACCTGACAACCATCCCTCACCTGACTCCAGCTGCACCACCCAAAACATACACTGCAAGCTGGGGGTTTTAGATCTGCCACTGGGGGATGTGGTGTGTGTGTGTGTGTGTGTGTTTTGCACTACAACCAAAAGAAATGTCTGTGAACTCTTCACCAAATACATAAAAGGTGTAGGCATCATTGTTGTGCTTAAAGCAGTGATTATTTTGGGATTGAACAGGGATGAATGGTAAATTGCAGAGCTGCAGTTTGACAAAAGAGTGACTCTGCATAGAGACAGGCATGGAGCTAGATCAGTGCCTTCATGGCCACTTCAGCAGGACGGATGCTGTATGTTACAGGACGTGTTTTAATGCACTGTCGATGCATAGGGCCTGTAGAAGAAAGTGCTGAATTAGTGATTGGTCATAATTTGTATTGTATATATTGTATTGGCCAGTGTACACAAGTTCAACCTTTTGGCTTAGTTATACTATGGATTGTAGGGTTGCAAGTGGAGGGTAAACAATCTTCATTTATACACCTTGTCAGAAGAAGTTCACATGTGTGGATATAGCATTATAATTACATGGATACCGTTATTTTTGTACCTAAATAAAAAAAGCTTCCACTGTCCCTCTATCAGGATGTATATGAGTATGTTGAACTTCGTCTTTTAAATTACCCAAATGATTCTCATGTCTTGTCTTTAAACGCTGTAAATTGGAACTAGAGCGCCATCTAGCGGGTATTTCGTTTTTTTTTTTTTTTGTTTTTTTTTATATATTTCCGCTGGATTCCACATATCATCAGTTTTTGTTTAATTAAAGCCTAAAACAAATGTTTTGCCAGATACATACTGCAAATGCAATTTAAACTAGCGAAAACGATGTTTTACTGGATGATTATTCACTGCTGTTTGCTCCCGTCTTTTAGACGTTATTGACCAAAGTCCCTGTATTCCCAGATAGTTTGTACTTTTTTAACAGTTTTAAACTGATTTTTGATATTGCCACTCAAAAGCGTTCATTTTCTTTAACTGTAAGCAGAAATATTTTGTCGAAGTGAAACACATGACAAACAAAGTCCAGTCGAGACATGATTACAGCCAGAGATCGTCTATGAAAGAGGTGATTTACCGGATCGAAAATATTATATTGTAATACGCATGCGCCACTTGTTGCACTTTTTGTTTGTAAATGTACTTGACAAAGCCCACACACAGTAGCACAGTAGTAGTGAAAAAAAAGTATATTAGTATATTATGAAATATAATATAATAATATGAAGTAATTACAATTTCCTGTGGATTTTAACAGGTTGTTGAACACCTATTTTACCTACAGAAGTAAAGACTCAATGACTATTTCAGAGACAGATTCAAAGAAAACTCTTTTATTTTAAAAAACGGTGACATACAGAAACTAATTCTAAGTGAAACAACAGTTTTGTCAACCATACTGGTGCTACTACACTAACAGATGATACAAAGCCTCCATATCTGAGGCCTTCTCTCATTTACAGAGACAAAAGGCTGGCAAATCTCCCTCATGTCCACCTGATTGAGTTTTCCCGTCATCACTCACCTCAGCAATAGAACTTCCTCCACTGGCCCTACATGATGGCCCTGCCTCTGAATCACTCTCAGAACCTACCTCAAATATAGATGGAGATGGACTGTGCATTACTTTTCAATTAACAACCAATATAAGTGAGCTTTAAAAATATATATATCATCAATGAAATAACATCCTAAGCATATTTTGTTTGAACACAGTGGTCTTCTTAGCATCTGAGTTTCAAAAAGTTGTTGGGCCATGAACCAAACTCTGCTTAACGCAGATAATACTGAAACACTAAAAATACTAACTTACAAAAACATGCATTACTTTATTTCTACTTGCTAAACAACTAAACAGTAGATTCTTCCCAACTTTTCTAGGTTGATTTAACATCAATTTACTGTCACCTGGGGACAATGTGACAAAACTGTAAGGCTTTAGCATGAGCTGGACTTTGTGGGATGACAACAGACCAGCACTGACGGTTCTCTTTGCGGTCTAAAAAGACACTGGCTTCGTTAGGTCCGTTACTATAGTAACTGAGTTTACTGAGTTTCCTACTCAGTAAATGTAGGGGAAGGTCCAAACGGGTCATTTTAAAATGTGGGGCAGACACGTCCTACTCTGATATAATGGTCCTACGGTCACAATTTATTTCTCCTTACAGTAGCTTCTTAATTTCCGTTTAAATAGCTGGAAAATAATACTCACTAAATATAACAGAAATATACACACTCGCTCTTAAAAGGAGTGGCGATTCCTTTTTTCCATCGTGAGGATTTCAGCACCCGGAAACTGGACAGAGTGAGAGCTCCTACTGCCTCCGCCTCTCAGATTAAAGGCGTTTGATGGGACTTGTCAAGCGACGTCACTGTGTCGGAGAGAAGGGACGTTGGAGGAGAGTTTCGCCTGAGTGTCATTCCCTGAGGAAGAAGGGAGGGTGTGATCGACATTTACCTGCTACCAGGTTGTCTTGTTCTGACTACATGTCAGGCGTCGAATTCGCTCTGCTGTAAGACGTTAAAACTGGCTTCACTCAGGAGTAAAACGGAGAAGGTTCTAAAGGTAAGTCCTCGGTGGAAGCAAATGATTGGAGAAAGCTTGTTTCGGTGTAGCTGGAGACTCACCAACGTTAGCTAAACAACCTCACCGTCAACGACACAATATTTCTGGTGTGAATATAAGCAATATTGCTGCCTTACGAGACAGAAAATAGCCTGGAATTGAAGCTATTAAGTGCGGTTAATATTATTGACAATATTGTTTTGTTTGCAAAGGTGGCAGGAAGTCAAACCTAGCCTGGAAGTTTAAGTTGTTAGCTAACCAACTCACCGGCGCACTTTGCAACAGGTTACCCAGCATGCTTCAATGAAACACGCACGGTTTAAAAAGGAGTGAGGAAAAGAAGGAACGAGGGGAAAACTATATATATTAGCTTTGTATATAATGTTTACTAAGTGTAAAGTGTTTACATGACATGCCTTCTAATATTGTTGTTTGTTTTGTAACATGTGCTCTTAAATCTTGTCTAACAAACACCTGTATAATATCTAAATAGCTACAATTAAACACTAAATAATAAATAAACTAAAATAAGTAAAACCGCTACTTAGACCTAAAAACAAAATGAAGGTATTTTACCTCTGCTTCGCAATATAACACATGGAAACCTGCAAAATGTGTCCAGAGGGATTATTAAACAGCTTTTAAAATGCAGCCAAACCGGAATCAGATGTATAAACAGGTGTAACAATAAGTAAAAACAGTTTTTTTTACACTGAGGAAAGCTTTACCGCTGTATTTTTTAGGACATCCAGTATTGATCTGGTTTTCGAATTTGGATCCATCCCTGTAAATTTTCTCTTTTGGATCATTTTTCTCTCTCTTTTTTTTCCAAGGATGCTAAAAAGATCCTGACTCGCAGCCCCAACATGAGTGTGACATCATGGTTCCTGGTCAGCAGCTCTGGCACGCGCCACAGGTTGCCACGTGAGATGATCTTTGTTGGCCGGGAAGATTGCGAGCTAATGCTGCAGGTGAGCTTGCTTTGGCTAAGTTTACACAGCAAACACTGGCAGAGTGTCATATGCACCTTTACTGCGCTTCAATACAGTTCTGTGAAAGATGGTCCAGAAATGTTGCATTACTCTGCAGTGATGCTGTCTTGTGAGAACACCTAGTCACAGAAATATGTGAAGTGGGAGTGGGAGGCTCTGCATGCTTTGTTTATGTGCACTTATGACTGCGTAACCTGGTGACAGCATCTTCACGAAACAGTGACACAGCCAAAGTGCTCCACTGTCGCATTGTATTCCTTACTATACTCTCTGTTTTCTTCTCACTCTGTGTTTAAACCAGTGAGAGAAGAATGTTGTCAGCAGTAGTTGTTTATACTTTCCATAGTTTGTGTATTTTGCTCAGAAAAAACGGTGCCGACCACAGAAGCCAGTCAGATTGAAGAGTTGCTCATGTCCACATTTAGGCGTCGCCCAATCCAGGAAAAACCTCAGCTTCTCCCAGTCTGCAATGATGCAGACTTTCTGTTGCTTTGCTTAAGTGCTGCTTCCTGACTTGGCATACAGTCTAATTCTGCCTCAAATAGCTTTTAACCCTTGAATGGTTTTGAGGGGTGTGTAAAAAGTTCAATGCATTTTGTCCATTCAAATCACAGCTGAAAATTTGTAACATGAGGTTCCTGTTTAAAAAAGCTGAGGTGCAGTTTAACTGGCTCTTATAAATTAGTGCAATTGAAGACTTTGCCTTTAATGTTTGCACTTTCCATGACAATATCTCCATGGGCAATAATTAGCCCATTCACATTCTACCATAAGAGCAGCTACGTTGTGTGTGATTCTTACTGCCAGAGCTCACATTTTTTCTCTGATAAGGGGGCAGAGTGAAGCTAAGTAAGGAACTCTTTGTGCTGCTGCAGCCTGCACAGTTGAACTAATCAAGAAGGTAAACCAATTGATAAACCCAGGCAGCACTCTATTTACAGGAAGTATTTAGAGTGTCTTGTTGAGGGTATCTGTCAACGCAGATAGTACAGTGACCCTCTGAATGTATTACTCCCCATTTAATGGCTGTGTGGTGTGTGTGGAAGAGTTTATGAGGAGCTTGCAACTGGTCCATTGGAGACCAGTGTTCATTTGGCAAATGAGTTTGGCAGTTGTGTTCATCCTTTCTGTGACGAGAGGCCCAGAGTGACTAATGAGCAGACAATTGGTGGTCTGAGTTGCTCAGCTTGTACTTAATTAATGAAGGCATATTAAGAGAAAAGCACATTTTTACTCTGGTGGATGCAAAGCAATATGAGCATTGAAGGATAAAATGTGGTAGTTCAGCATTTAAATTCACTACAATATTAAAAATTTGTATGCGTGTGATACACTACTTCAGCGGTCCCCCACCTTTTTTGCACCACGGACCGGTATCATGTAAAACAATACTTTCACGGACCGGCACAGGAAAAAAAAGTGCATAAAGAGACAACTTACTCTTATGCTTAATTAGTGGGAGCCTTTGAGCTTTCTCAGCAATGAGGCGGTCCCATCTGGGGATAATGGGAGACAATGACACCCGATGTGTGTTTCTTATGTCCAGTCCACTCCGTAATTTTGTTTTGGCCGTCATTAACTGCTTCTGTCCTTCTTGTTCATGTTTTCTTCTTTCAAAAAACTCCATGTCTTGTCTTTTAATGCAGGGTGCTCGGTCTTAAGTGCCAAAGCAGTTCTGAAGGCTTCGTTGCCTCATTTGCGAGTCTGTCGCCACATATCACTCAGAGCGGACTTGGTGTGTGAGAATCACCTGTTGCAATAAATCCGTATTTTAAATAGGACTCCTGATATAGTCTTTTAAATGCAGGTTTCTTTTTCTTTGAAGGGGTAGGCTCCTCTTCTTCTGTCTCATTAGGCCTTTTCCCCTTTCCGAAGAAGCTCTCCAAAGACGTTTGTTTTTTATTCATTTTTGCTTGTGGGCTTAATTTTGGGGTTCCGTATCCCTTGACCGAGACAAGCGTCTGGGCAGGTGCTTAAAGGCACAGGCGGATGAATCTGATCGATTTATAAATGAAACAGCTTTCAGACTCAGATAATGAATAATATATGTTTTGCTCAGTCTTTCTGTGCGGCCCGGTACCAAATGACCCACGGACCGGTACCGGTCCCCGGCCCGGTGGTTGGGGACCACTGCACTACTTGACTGCTTTGAAATTATGATTGTACTGAATGCTTGTGTCTTTAATTGCTGTAACTTACTCATCAAATAATCTGCCAACAACTTAGTTTGTCTGTTAAAATATGGTCATTGCAGTTTCACAGAAATCATTCAGCTCTAATGACATATGCATTATGTCTGTTTTGCAGTCCCGCAGCGTGGACAAACAGCATGCTGTGATCAACTATGACCCAAACACAGATGAACACATGGTGAAGGATCTAGGCAGTTTGAATGGGGTGAGTTAGTCTATCTATCGTGTCAGACTACCTGAATTGGCCAGTGTGACAAAAGCCTCTGGGCTCCCTGGAGGCTCCACAACAATTCGCTGAGCACAGAATATGTCTCTCTGAGCCAGAGACGGTTGGTGGAACAGTGACAATCAGCGGCCTGGATTCTCAGTTTTTTTCTTTCTGTTTAACTTTGTAGCTCCCTCCCTTCACTATTCTTTTTCCACTTCATTGCACCATTATTCCAGTGAAATCCAGAGTTGAGCAGTAGGCAAAACCATTCATTGTTCTCAAAGAGTGTTTTTTCTGGCCTAGGTAACCACAGTCAAACTAATGACCACAACAGTGCAACAACATGTAGCTGGAATCTTTCCTCAATTACTGTACTGCAGTGCTGTCTATCAAGTGCTTCTATACACTTACTGATCTGAAGAGGAAAACCTGCTACTTTTCTGAAAATAACCAGTGTTCACCCAGTACTCTTGCATGTGTTTACATCCGATCATTAAGCATTTTACAAAAGCTGAGACTTTCATTGCATAACAACATAATCTCATCAGGGTTTTAATGTACTTGTGGCTTAACTTTCAACTGTAAAAGTTCCATTTACAAAGCACCTTACAGTATCTGGGTGCATGCCACAAAGAATTAGAGAGCCCGTCACCTGTGAGTCGGCCTTAAGTTCATTAATGAACTGTGAGAGTTACATAAGCATGATGTTGGTTTTCTCCCTTTTTTGCAGACATTTGTGAATGATCTCAGGATCCCGGACCAGACATACATCACCCTCAAGCTGTCAGATGTCATTCGCTTTGGTTATGATATCCTTTGTAATACTTTTAATTTAATATTCTCACACTGGCCGGAATAATTGCAGAGTTTCTTGGGTTAAAACAGTTATGTTTAAATGATTAGCAGCCTGTGTTGACATGAGTCAGTGGTCAGCAGCTGTTTCGTTCACATTATTGCATTTCCCCCCCTCTGTGGTCCAATGGCATGTTAATCCCATGTTTTTCAGGGGATTTTGTCAGTGGTTTTAGATTATGTCCCACTGTGGACAGAAACACTCCTGCACCCTCTGACCCACCACACTAGAAAACCCATGAATGGTAAAACATAGTTAAGATAAGAAGAGGGAAAACTGTTGATTGCACACATTAAGGAATGTTTGTCACAGGAAGAAAGCACACAGTGTGTGGCATGTGATGTAGCATGTTTCAGAGAGCAGGTCAGTGAAAATACGAGTTTGTTTATTTGCAGCAATAGATGAAAGTACTCTGTACTTTTCTCCTCAGAGAGAAAGGTGGAAATCAGGCACAAACACAAATTCAGTTAAGGAGGACTGACTGCAAAGAGCAGATATGTATGTTTCCCCTAACTTGTTCAATACATGCCCACGTTTATATCCTGGAGAAGAGTCAACACAAGGTCCCAGAGGAAGCTCTCAAAGTAAGTAATCCTGAGGCCTCTTGGTTTTTAAATGGTAAAGTGGTCAGTTATGAAAAATTAGCCATAGATCCCTGTTGATAATAATGAAGTGAACCACACTTATTGTTGATTACAAATTTATTGGTTCATTATTTTTGTTATTTTTGTATTTAATCACCTTTTGCAATAACTTGGTGCGTGTTTGTTAGCCTAGAAGGGACTCTTCATATCAACACAGATTATCTGGATCCTCACAGAAGCTGCCACAAAGCTGTGATAACAAGACATAAACTAAAACAGACAGAACATTGGTGAATGTTCTGTCTTTACAGTGTGTATGTGTGAGGAGTCAGACATGAGTTTTTTTCATATCCTGTTTCCCTTCTGTCTCTGTGTGCAGCATGAGAAATACACCAGCCAGTTGCAGCTCAATATAAAAGCCCTGGAGGCCAAGGCCAAGGAAAAGCAACAGCTCCACAGCTCTGATAAGAGCAAAGACACGCTGTCTAATGTCAAACTTCAGGACAGGACTGAGCGGAGAGCCCACTCACTCACAGGTAAACAATTCTTTCTACACATGCTCCAGCATAACAGAAATGTGTGTCAGCAGGAAGGCCACCTGTTAATATGATAACAGAAGTAGGCCATTTGTTCTTGTTCCTAAGAGGAACTGTTTCAACTGAAGTGGATTTGAATGTCCATTTACACACATAAGGAAGAGGAAGTCATGAATCTCCATGTGCTTCATGACTTTGCCCAGAGATCCCTTGATAGGGTGACTGTGTCTTCTTTTATTAAGAGCTTCCCTAGTGTGAGATTAGGATGCCATGTGAGCTGAGAGGCTGAAGCTACAATCCTGTAGTGTCTGTAAAGAAACAGATCTTGACATCCTGGGTTTGGCAGAAGGAGTATACATGAGTGAGGGCTTCACGGACAAGCTGAGGGCTGAAGGTTTAAGACAAGTAGCCTTATCTCTGTCAGCCACGCCCGACTGCTGACAAGAAGAGGGGTACTGCTAAGCACTCTGATGGTTCAACACATGTTTTAGAAGAGTTAGAAAGGTGTGTTGTCACTTGTCACTTTATTCTCTTACTTTTTTATATTTCCAATTGTCCTTGCAGCTCTGAGATGTAAGTATTAACTAAATCATGTTTTACAGTGTAGGAAACAGTGGAAGTGAAGTACAGTAGTACTGTGTGAATGAAACTCATTCATGCTGACAAAACCTATTCCAGCTGTTGTTGCTCTAGCAATTCTTGTGCTTTCTGCTCCACAATTGGCTGTGTGAGCCTGAGGGAAAACTACAACCAGGGCTTAGAATGGGACTTTTTCAGCACTACTTTTGTGTTCCTCTGAGTATGTTACAATTGGGCAATTAAACTAGTAGACATCTTTTACTTGATATGATGATATGCATGTGGCATTCTTACTGAAGCCCTCTTTACCAGTGCCTACACACCTATTGTCTGTGTTCAAAGTAGCCTTGCCCTCTGCTGTTGGTAAATGACCAGCCACAACAACATAATGACAATATGGTATGCTGTGTAAGAAAATAAGGCAGTTGTTATCTTTCAGTTTGTTTATTTCATTTGCATGTTTAGAAAAAGTCTGCTGCTATTGTCCTCATACTGAAACTACACTGGCATATCTCTGAATTGAAGCTGAACATCTTCAAGAAAATTCCAAAGTCCACTTGCTTCAACCTTCTGAATGAAACTGACCTGGATGACTGAGAATCTTCATCAACATATCTCTGTTGACTATGCAAATCTCTGTAGCTTTTGACAGAAGGCCATGATATGATAAGAAATTTTGCCTACTGTGGATTGGCTGTTGTTATTGATTATGTGTGTGTTTTCTTCTAATTCTGCAACTCTTTTAATACAGTTCACCCTCTTACTTACGTTGTGAGGGAGCTGGGTATATCCTTTTCACTGCGCTTCAGCTACTTTCTTCCCTGCAGCTGTACAGGATGTGGAGTGTATCCAATCCTCCAGCTGTCTGTAGGGCAAGACACTTGTACAGTGTGTGTGACTCAGTCAGTCCTACTTTACTCTGCCAGGACTCAGGGCTATTTAGTATTTAGAATAGTAGTGTGAAATTCACAGTTCTCACTGTTCAGCACAGACAAACACTGTATAGTCTAAAATGTCTCCATGCTTAATTTTTTAAGCAATTACTTAAGAAGTTACTTGTTCTCCAAATTTCCATAAATGGCTCACAAAAATCATCTACATATTTAGGAATATAGGGTATACAAACACACCCCCCTCCTTCTCCTGTCACTTTCTTGGTCTCTTATTGCGTTTGTCCAAGGCAACAGAGGGCAAATAATTTGCTGATGTTTGGGATTGTGTAGTTTTAATGTTTAACTCCAAAGAGCTTTTTTGCTTTATTTGTCAGGCCAAAACAAAAAATCTAGATTCTCCGATTAGTGTCATATAGGCTGGTAGACATGTATGTAGCAAGTCTGACCACACACACTCGATTATCAGCAAAATAACCTCTCATTTGCCTCATTGGAAGTGTTTAAGGTATAGAGGTGAGTAGAAGTCGGCGAAGAATATCATTGTTTGTAAGGCGCCCTATTATAGATGCACTGGTTATCCTATACCCTCCAGTATATTTTTTTTCTTTAAAGATTAGGATTAGTTCTGTTGTACTCACATGGGGAGGATTATGTTTTGGTGGTGATACAGCCACAATCTCTACTCTTTGTGTGTCATGAAAATATCTGGACAATTGTAAATAGTTTCTAAAGGCTGCAAGTTAACACTTTATGCTTTTGAGCTCTAGTGTTGTGTAACATTTGGTCATCAACAACATTGTTTTGACTTGTGACTAGCATAAGCTTACTGACTTATAAATACAGCAGTCTGCACAAACGCAGTTCTTTGTTTAGCTCTTTCTTCTTGAAACGCCATCATGGACCTAATAGCGTTTGGTTGTCTGTGTTTGTGCTTGTGTGTGTGCATTTGTCTGCTAGCCTCCACGGATTCCCCGATATCCAAGCCCACTCCTCTGTATGGCCAACCGTCTTGGTGGGGGGAGGATGAGGACCCAGCCAACAAAAAACAGAACAGAGGTGGAAAATCACCAGAACAGGAGTCTCCAGGTCAGTGAATGCATTTTGTATGTTATATGTATTTACAGTCCACTGATGTAACTGTGCGAGAGTAATTTGTAACTCGATTATATTAGATATTCCCACATCTGTGAATTGGATCCTAATTTACAATGACAGGTTTTTATGTGACACTGGTATCTGATGCTCTTTGTGGGTCACTGAGATATGGATGGTGTTAAGCCCCAGGCAGGTCTCTGGCTGCCAGTTGTGGGACTGTTAGCCAGGCCATACCATGCCAGGCTAGTGGGCAATGCCTGTCTGCCTCATGATGGATTATGACCCTCTAAGCTTCTGGAGGGGGGAGGAAGGGTGATTGTTCTGCTCGTGCTACCCAGACTGAAACAGATTATTCCTGCTCAGCTACTCTATGCTGGACTCTGAGCTCCTAAAGTGATATTTGGCCACATCCAACTGGCTTTCAAAGCTCAAAGGGATGATTTGTTTTCTCAGCTCAACAGCTGAAACCTCAGTGTGATTTGTAGCTCATTTTTCATGGATTATTTAACAATGGCATTCCATTAAATTTCCTTTATTCTGCGTAATCATAGCTATATTATTTCTTTGATGTACTTATGTGTGTTTATCTACTGTCATCCTACCTGTTTGTTTACCTGTCTGTCTGTTTGTTGGTAACAGAGCCTGCTAAAGATGTGTCCAGATATGAAGTCAATGGTTCTCTGTCTGACAGTCAGGCCAAGTCCATCTTCTCCTGCCGTAGGGAGCCCAGCTACTTTGAAATCCCAACAAAGGAATTTCAGCAGCGACTTTCTAAGAAACCAGAGACACAGGTTCATGAAGTCCCAACAAAGGATACCCCAGATCCCTCACAGTGTGTCCCCTCTACCCCCACACCCCCCGTGGTTCAAAGCCATGCCTCTTTCACCATCGAATTTGATGAATGCACGCCAGGTAAAATGAAAATCAAGGACCATGTGACCAAGTTTTCTCTCCGCCAGCAGCGCAAGCAACCATCCACAGAGGTTGTTACCACACCTACTGAGGTTATGTCACCAGAAAACAAAGTTGCTGATTGGCTGGTCCAAAGCAATGCTAGCATGATGAGGAGGAGGAAGTCACAAGCTGAGGACATGTACAGCACAACTAGTGACCCATCATTTCTGAAGATGACCAAGGGTGAGTCCCCTATACATAGTTTTCTTATGCATATGTTTAAGTTTGAATAATTGTTTAACTGGCAAGATCTGTTATGTTTTTATCATCAGCAAACCACTTTGAAGATGGTTCTCACAGTGATTCAGGGCATCCTTTAATGAGCGAAAGTGATTTTCTTCAGTCAGAACCTAATATTGTGTCTCCACAAACTCAGAGAGCTTCCCCGCCACAACGCTTTGCCTCCCCTGACTCTAGGGAACCACCGTCCCACTCTCCACCAGAGTCTCAGTCCATTTCCTGTGTTGGCCAGGCTGAACCCCACCAAGCCTTTGTAATCGAGTTCTTTGATGATAACCCAAAAAAGAAGCGCTCTCAGTCCTTCACAAATAACACTTCCCCTCCTGAGCCCTCAGGCCTCAGTGTCCAAAAAGAGAAGTCAAGGAAGAGCTCAAGCCCAACTGGGGAGAGACAGTTCCCACCATCCTCCAGCACTCCCCCAACTCAACGTTACACTATCCCTCTGAAAGATCCTGTTTCTTCAGGCCCCCAAAGAGCAGGCTCTCTACGGCGAGAAAAGACTGAAGACCGTATCAGCACAAGCTTTTCTTCCCGCTCTGCCTCCTGTGTGTCTGCAAGGCTCTTTTGCAGCGTTGGCCGGAGATCTAAACTTACCCAGGAATTTACAGCTGAATTAGTCAAGCAACAAGAAAAGCAGAATTTTGCCAGCTGGGAGAAAAATATATCTAGCCCCTCAAGAGTAGTTAAACAAGAAACAGTGGTGCTATCACAGTCAGACCAGAGTTGCAGCACTTCTCTCTCTGATAGTCATCACCACCCTAAAACTTCATCCCCAATCCACCAGCCTGTTCCTCTCAAAGCTCCTGTTATGCCCTTGGAATCTAAGAGTGTGGAAGTCAGGAGCCCACAAGGTGGCCTGAGAAATGAAGAGGACGACAGTCTGAGTGATGCAGGAACCTATACCATTGAAGCTGATGTTCAAGACAAAGAGTTGGAAGATGCACGGAGCAGGATTGACCAGGCAAGTTTTTCCATTTAATTTATGTTAACAGCTAACAGTTGCCTAATAACTAAAAATCAAATATTGCTCTGAGAAAATAAGCTGGCTTAGCCTTGCCAGTTCCCTCTTATTTCTTGACAAAGTCTTGGTCAGAATGTGCCATGGACATTAGCAGTCTCACTTTCTCCACTCTTGCACTTATGCACATGCATTATGCAATGCTTTGTTCCTGACAGGTGTTTGGTGTTGTTGAGACCCCAGAGCGAACAAACCTGAGTGATGCATCATCAGCATTTAGGCCTGTTGTTGTTCAGGACAGGGGGCAGCATAGGCAGAGTAGCTGTGGGGAGGTGAGGCCAGCTCCAGAGCAGGGACAGAGTCTGGTAAAGGTAAACCTTTTTGCTCAGGCTGGAATTGGTGGATGGATAAATCATAATTTTAACATAACTTCTAAAGAAATTTTTATTTATTAATTTATTAACATGTTGAATCAGTATAGCTATATAAGTTTAAAAGCACAAATCAGCATGTGTTAACTTGATTTGTCTTCCTTCCTCTCTGTTTGGTGTTTCTCTTTGTTGTTTTTTAATTTTGATTCTGGGTTCTTTGTTGTATTTCTGTCTAACCAAATGTAAAGAACAAAGTCTTATATTTTAGAGCAATCTCACCACATGCTTATTGTCATCTTAAAACTATAACTTAAAACTATCTTAAAACTAAACTTTGGTTTCTGTGTATTCAAGATGTTAAATAAGTTGTATGTTTTCTCATACAGATTCAGCCAGCAGAAGCAGTATTACAGGGGGCTCCTAAATGGATGTCTTGCTGGGCCAGCTTGGCAGAATCTGGTCCTTCGTCTGGCCTCTTTGACTCCCCTTCCCAGATGGAACTGTCAGGAGGGGGTAAGTCACCTGACGAGACACTAGTCTATTTGAAATGATAATGAGACACCCTGATGAATATGAATGATATTCAGTTTCAGTATGTGTAAATATGCATTAAAACTGTTCCTCTTCAGCCCAAGGTACAATTATCAAAAAGACTACGCTCAGCAGGAACCACAGCACAGACTCTGAGGGTTCAAGAACTCGCCGCATCTTGCCCCAGGTGCCACTGGGAGAGAAGAGTGACATTCCAACTCCTGGAATTCATGTTCACTATGACCCACATTCAACATTTGATGCAAAAGACAATAGTGTGCCGGGCCCCAAGTCTGAAGATGGAATTGACAGATTGACAGTGCAGGATGATGTAGAGCCTGACAGTCTGAGTGATGCTAGCAAGTCTGATGATGGATCCATTGTGGAACAGAGGCAGAAACTGCTGTCAAATCCAGAAGAGAAGCAAAATGAAGACAAGCCAAAACTCCAAGCCAAGTCTACATCTTTCTACATTGGATCAGAGGAGGCTGTGTCCAAAACAGAATATGGAGGCTCAAAACCCAGCACTCCTAAATTTCAGAGAAAACCTGTAACCAAAACATTCTCAACGGCCACTCTGACCAAACAGAGAGGCAGTCAGGACTCTGAAAAAATAAAGCCCACTCTATCAGCTCCTTTACTGAGCCAGGAGAGACAAAGTCCAGAGCTGAAAGAGGGCACAGTATTCCCATTAATCAGACAGGAAAGCTTCACTAAGGAGCGACCTAGCAGTGCCAGATTGCCCAATATTTCTAGTCAGACTGCTCAAAGACACCAAGGCTCTGAGTTATTCCAGGGAGTTAGCAGTCAGGACACTCATTCTTACCTCAAAGAGACGGAGGATGTTCTGGCTGTCCTGGAGGCCAAAATCCAAGCAGGACAGTCAGTGACCACTCCGTCTCCCATTATGGACTCTCTTTCTGGGGAGTCTGATGTGGATACTTCTAGCACAGTCAGCCAGCATAGCAGTAAGACCAAGCCAAACCCATTGACGAAAAAAACCTCTGTTAGTGGCCTCCATAGAGAAAAGTCTTCGGCTAGCATAACTTGTCAGGACTCAAAACACCAACCCATATTAGAAAAACAACGTTTTCAGCGGGCAGACAGCAGCAAGACAGAGTCTGTGAAGAGGCCTGTTGGACTGAGACGTAGTGTGGGGAAATGTGGGTCCACAGACCTAAGTGATGACCCCCAGAGCTTACCTTACTCTGATCAGGAGTCTAACAACCACCAAGCAAGCAGAAAATACAAGGTACCCCTTCAGAAGGAGGATGGCAAGTCTTCTAAAGTGTTGTTGAATCGTACCAACAGCTTGTCAGCTCCAAGACCCACCAGAGCCTCCATGCTCCGCCGTGCTCGCCTGGGAGATGCCTCGGACAACGAGGGTGCTGAGACGGACAGGCTGCCTCACGAGGCACCAAACCTCCCTGGTAAGCAGCCCCAGGAAGCCAAGAAACTCTCCAGGCTGGATATGCTGGCCATGCCTCGTAAGCGGACGAGCTCATTCAACACACCCAGTGACACTGAGGCCTCCTCCACTCCACAGTGGACAGGAAAGGGCACAGGATTTTCCTCCCGCAGCACAGAGGGAAGTGGCAGCTCTGTTCGAAGGGCTTCTGCTCCTGGTACCAAGCCTGTAGAGAGGCCGCAGAAGCCACAGCTCTGCAGAACACCAGTCACTCGTGTGCGCTCAGGCAGCGCAAAATATGCCTCCAGCACAGCAAGTGAGTATTGTAAAGGCACACAGTGTTTATACCTTATAACCGTTTAAGTGTACAGTTATGAATGTTTTGTGGTCACACTCGTGTTGCAAGAAAAAAAGTACTGTCTGAATTGGAAACAGGAGAGAGTCTGTCAAATAGACACAATGGTGAATTGGTTTGAAACATTTGAGTCAGTCCAGTGTAAATCATGTGTTAAATCTGTACTGAAGGAGCTTATTTTTTTATTAACCCAAAGCTGTGGAGAAGGGACCCTGCTTATGCTTACACTAACATCAGTAGCACTAATACTAGAGTGTCTTTAGGTAATATTTGATTTTCTTTCATCTGCATAGAGTACACTTTGTTTATTATTATCTGTTCATATCACTGTTTTACTGATTGGTTCTTCTAAAAGTCAAGAGCTCATCTCAATTTGTAAACGTTTTTGAACAAAAAAATAGTATTGAATAAAAATTAGAATGTGGAGATGAGCCCTTTTACAGCATCTTTCCTACCTCTTGTTCTGGGAAATGTGGTGACTTCATCGGCTGAGGTTTTTCTTGGTGCTATTCTTTGATGGCATCTCCTTTTCTTTCTTTTTTTTCTCCCCCAACTTCCTCTCATCTTCTGTAATTCAAACCAATTCACAATGTCAAGGCTCCAGGAGAAGGCAGAAAGGCTCTGACTATACTTCTACCTCAGATGAGGAGTACGACTCAAACCAGAGCACTCCTAAACACAAACGCTCCCAACCCTCCTCAGCTTCTCACAGCCCACGCAGTCAGCCTCGACCTCAGCCAGTGGTTGCCCTCCGTCCCAAATCCGGTTGCAGAGACTCTGAAGAGGAATCAAACGAGGGAGAGGCCCTCTACAGTTGGTCCAATCACAGTGCTGAGATTGCACGGTAGGAAGAAACAGAGATTTACAAGTGTAGATAATGTGTTTTCCAGACAGAGCTTTACTGATGGAATGGATGGCATGTTCTGTCACGAAGCATCAGTATAAGGAGACATAATTCTTTACATTCACTTTTAGTTGATCTTGTGATATATATTGCCCCACTGCTAGGTTGAGCCAAGACCTGGCTAAAGACTTGGCTATCTTGGCCAGAGAGATCCATGATGTAGCAGGTGAGGGTGATCCACAAAACCCTGGAGTGGACTGCAGTGTGCCTGTCTCCACAGTGACTGCACATGAACAGGTAGATGCTAATTACAATTTAAGGGTACTATTTTAATTATCCTACTCAAAATCAAAACATTGCATATACCAGGCAACTAAATTGGGTTTGCATAGCTATCCAGGTTTAACATTTAAAGTTAAGCCTCTGTATCTCATTCATTATATCAATACTGTTCTCCTGAGAATCTGATTTTGTTGTAGCTAATCCAGCGGATTCCAGAGGCTGGATTAAACTACCAGAGAACCCCACCAAGTTCTGCACCTACAAGGGAACCTGACCACAGCTCCAGTGACCATGAACAACATTTCAGACGACTAGCTCGAAGCAGAGATGAGGTTTGACATGTATCCTGCTTTTGCCTCACTTTTCGAACCTCTTAGATGGGGACTGTTACTAAGAAGTGTATTTTTCCCTCCAGGTTACTGTGGACAATTTGTTGCTGAATCCTGTCTCTCAGGTCATTGTGGCCATCAGAGAAAACACAGAGCAACTGGCTGACAAAATAAAGTAAGAAACAGACAGCACATACACAGATATGAATAGCCCTCATGCCCATGCTTAATCTGGATTTGATGAAAAACATTATTGATCCTTGCTGACAAGCAGACTCCACTGAGCAGCTAATCTTTTTTAATTAGCGGATGTTTATACATCAGCTCACAGACAGATAGTCTAAGAGGGTAGAGATCTAATCTTCTGAGTAGGTTGGATGAAAAACTTTTTTTGTGCGGTGTTTAAGGTTTAGCCACAGGTTTTTCTAGTATTTAATAATGAGAGGATTAAACTTCTTTCTTAATGAACACCGTTAAGACACTACCACACTTTGCATTATGCACACAGGGTACTGTTCCAGGACAGGATGGATATTTGGGAAGAAATTGAGGCAAAGGTTAATTCTGACAATGATGTCCCTGTCGTCAAAACGCCCAACAAGGTTAGTAACATATTTTTTTATTCTTAACCTAATGTTTAAGTTTTGCTTGACTAAGTCTTGTGTTTTTGTTTCAGGAAATCTCATCTATCTTAAAAGAACTGAGGAGAGTCCAGAGACAACTTGAAGGTCAGTCACTAATGAAACACAACATATTTTAAATTTTTATAAAGATTTTAGCTAATTTCTTGTCTATTTTTGTTGTTAATTCAGTCATTAACACAGTGATGGAACCTAGTGGGCCTCCTGAGCCTACCAAGACATCTCACTCATCTGGACTTCGGTCCTCCAGAGCGCCACCATCACGAGACTGGAGAACCGTGCACTCAGTCTCCAAACGTGGTGGCGGCCCACGGCCCAGTGAAAGTGTCAGAAAGGCTGCTGTAACTCCGGATGATCTCAGAGAGGGATATCTTGTGTGAAATCTGACTCACAACAACTTGGTTCCATCAGTGCGGAACTCTTGCTATAACCCTATACATCCCAGGTGCTGTAGCGTGCAAAACATGAAACCAACAGGAGGGGGAAGTGAGCCTGGACTGACGAAACTGCAGCCTTCATGCACACTACTGCACTATAAACACACCTACACACTGGGTAGGAGGCCTGCATGTGAGATGAATATTTAAGGAAGTGTTTTTATAAATCTCACTTCCAAGAGGCCAGAAATCTATACTTGATTCGTGTTACAAATCCTCCTTATTTTTTGCCAATGATATGACCAACATAACTGATTTTTGTTTTTAAAAGCTACGTGTAATTTCTTGGTCCAGCTGAAAACCAGCCTGAGTGCGATCCTCTCAGGGAAATATAAAATGTGTCAGATATTTGTGGTTAGTTACCAACCATTTAGTTGAGTATAAAGCAGTTCTTGTACTAGTACGTGTTTCTTTTTTGTCTTTGTTTTTGTCTTTGCCACTTTCTTCTTTGTGGACCAGACTTATAGAAGAATGTAAAAAGTATTTATTAGGGGCCTTTTGTGAGACACTGTGGCGTTTAGCAGTTGACACTACATGACTTCGGGGAAGAGTTTGTTGCCTCTGCGTGCCAGACCAGTTAATGTTATATTATTACTCAATTACAGAAAGCCAATTGTGTGTGTGTAACTGTTTCTTAGTAGAGGGATGAAAACTATCTGTGGGTGGAAATACCTCAGGAATGTGCAATCTGAAAGGAGGGAGGGGCTCACTCCATAGTTCGATCATTCACAAGAGGCTGTATAACACAGCTAGCATGCATTCCCTGCCACTCTGCTTTTGAAAGTGTGTTTTGTTTTTATTTGTGTCAAACACATCCAGAACCTGGAGTTGATTTCCATCCTGGGAAAACACAGTTAGTCAAAGGTTTGGCCAAAGACGATCACACATTAATCTTTGTTGTGTTTGCACTGAACTCTTTACAGCACGCTGACCCAACCACACAGTTGTGTGTGAGCTATCTCACATCTTTTATCTCAGTATCATCTGTCACAAGTTATTATTACTTATTTCACAGAGGAAGTAAGGTTAATTATACATTCATGTTGACAGCGACTGTAAATCCTGATTGCTAGTAGGTGACATTCTGTGGAAACGTATGTAAATGTTATAATAAGTCTATTTGCCCTTTAAATTACCTCTTAAATCATTTGCACTAAGGTACACAGTTGCACAGTACATGATTGTCCCTTCATCCTGATATGCTGCATACTGAACGTTTCACTTCCTGTGTTAGATTGTAAGCTTTGGATGCTGTTGAGGCTCAAGTAGGATGTAAATCTGATCCACTACACCAGCAAGCATATGTTGTTCTTGTCCCAGTCCAGATTGATAGTGGGAAGTACCTACAAGTGCCACGGAGCTGTGTGGGATGGTGTTCATGCAGCCAAGCACAGTGGTTGTTTACAAACTCAAGCAAAAATTGAATGTGTTTCTTTCTTAATGTATTGCTGCTATTCATCTTCTGTGGGATAGAATTCCACGTTTGCTTTATTCCAACCAAGTCAGAGAACGTAAGAGTGCTGAAATCCTGTGTGTCAAATTTATGTCCCTTTTTGATATTCAGTTTCTGTTTCCTTTCACCCCAAATGGTTGTATTGTATTAGTGGTATTTATGTTTGGTTATGTTTGGTTATTTGTGTAACATTTTAGATGATGATTTCTTTTTTGCAAATAAATTTGAGTAGCAAACATGTTTTATTTGTTTTTTTTGTGTCATTTACTGTATTGTTGCTGCAGCATCTGAAAAGCTGAAATGAAAGTAAAAACAGGATCTGTGCTGCGATAAATTCAACAGCAGTGACATTTCAGCTCAGTTTCAGCTGAGAACTGGATGGAGGCATTGCTGTGAGCACTTACTGAGGAAAAGCATCTGCTTTTGGTAAGTTTTGATTTCATTACATTTAAACAAACATCTAAGTGTTCAGACTGACTTGAGCTCTCATTTTATCTCGTTTAAGTGTGCAGTGCATGAAAAGGAAAATGACCTCTCCGTATAGCAGTCTTCATGACAGTTACGTGCCAAACAAAGGGGTGAGGCTACAGCCAACTTCCACCAAACTATTTACCCTGATTTTTGTTTTGTTTTGTTGTTCTCTTATTCTGGAAAGTGTTTTCCTGCCCGTTGTTAGAGATCGACCAGCTGTGTAACATTAGCTGTGGTTGTGGGCTGTCTGACCGTCCTGGGGATTTTGGTTGCCATCGCTGTGCTGGAGAGACCTCCACCCCTTCAAAATCATGACACACTTCCAGAGGAAGCTGGTGGCAGCAATGTCTCTATTGACCAGTGCAGGTAACAATTTCACTTATATAGTTACATCATTGTCAAAACAATGTCCTTAGTTTAGTTCAAACACATGACAAGCTGTGTGTTACTCTGCAAATATACACAATCCTTTTAGTGACTCGACTTATATTGTGCCATGTAGTTTAAAACCAGTGAACACCTTTCAATCAACATGTCCACATCTGTACTGATTAAAAGATTGAATATGAAAACACAGCAGTTTCATTTTTCCAGTTCAGTTCCAAAGACTCCTCACAGCAGACGCTTCTCTTTTTATCCCTCAGTATGGCTCTCGTAGAGAGCATTCCTCAACATGTAAAATATAAAGGCAATGTAACATTTGGGATCCCACTGGAGCAAGTCTGGAAACATCTTATCTCCATAGCAACGCACAAAGTGGAGGTGGCCTCTTTCTACTGGACTTTAACTGGAGAAGACATCAATGTTAACTCCTCTTCTGACACACCTGTGAGTTGTTTATAAAAATAAATATTATTAGGGAAAATATCCTCTACTACAGACTGTGTGTGTGCAGGGAAGGGACATCCTGAAAGAACTGGAAGAGCTGCCCTCCAGGAATGTTTCAGTCCGAGTGGTGAGCAGTGTTCCCACCGTCAGGACAAACTCCACCGATTTAGATGTCTTGAAACAAAAAGGTTTGGAAGTGACACACACACACACACACACACAGTAATATTTGATTTTTGGCACACTGTTTACACCAAGATCCCCCTGTTGTGTCATTTATTTTTGCTGTGTAGGAGTTCAGGTAAGGGAGGTGGACTTTGGGCGCCTGACAAATGGTGTCCTCCATAGCAAGTTCTGGATCATTGATAGAAAACACTTGTTTATTGGCAGTGCCAACATGGACTGGAGGGCTCTGACACAGGTAAAATCTTGAATTATATAATTTTAGAGGTTTTTTTTTTACCCTCAGAACACTCATGTCATCTTTCTTTATTCACTGTAGGTGAAGGAACTGGGAGTAGTTGTCTACAACTGCTCCAGTCTTGCTAAGGACCTGTACAAAATCTTTCAGTCCTACTGGGTGATGGGACAATCCAACAGCACTGTGCCACATCCATGGCCAGCAAAGTATGACACTGCCATCAACCAACACCACCCCCTGCTGGTGAAAGAGGATAATGTCTCCAGCAGCCTGTACCTCGCGGTGGGTTTCACTTCCTCTTTATAAGAAACTGTTATTTATATACGTAAATGTGTTTTATAGAGAAGTTGCATTCATCCTGTGTGTTATGCTCTTGCTGTTTTGCTATTTGTATTTAATCCCAGGGTTCTCCACCGTCATTCTGTCCTCCTTCGAGGACTCAGGACTTGGAGGCCATTCTGTCCACCATCTCAGAAGCTCAACACTATATTGATGTGGCTGTCATGGAGTACTTCCCTGCCACACGCTTTATGAAACCTCAAAAGTCAGTCAGGCCTTCTCTGTTATCTCCACTTAGAGGGAACCTGATTTGTTTTGTTTGATTTCGTTAACGCTGACTCTTTAATCTTATTGACAGATACTGGCCGTTCATTGATGATGCCATCAGGGCGGCTGTGTTTGAGAGGAAGGTTAGGGTCAGGATGCTGATCAGTTGTGGGCGAGACTCTGATCCAGCCATGCTGCCCTTTCTTCAGTCTCTGGCCTCAATGGACTCTCCTCACCACCATATCAACATCCAAATAGTAAGACAGCGCTGGGAGTAGATGCATCTCTGAACAACATCTTCCACTGCCAGAAAATATTTTTATTGCATACACATTTTTTGTTTTCAGAAACTGTACATCGTTCCTGCGGGAAACCAGACAAATATTCCATATACCAGAGTCAACCATAATAAATACATGGTGACTGATAAAGTAGCTTATATTGGTGAGCAGCTGTTAACATTTTCACACACTGTTTTTATTGTTATCTTTCAGTTAATATTTTGGTCTAGTCTGTTGTGTTTTAATGAGTCATTGATCTGATGGTGGTGTGTCGCTCCCTAGGTACCTCCAATTGGTCAGGGGACTACTTTGAGACAACAGCTGGAGTGGGTCTGGTGATTTCCCAGCATGCTCCTCCCCCTGTGTGGAAGACTGAGGCCCTGCAGAGCCAGCTCAAGGCCGTGTTTAACAGAGACTGGCACTCAGAGTTTGCTGTTAACCTCTCTGACCTGGGCCACCATGCAGATTGTGCACTGTCACCATGACTAAAAGTCTTTTATAATGCTACAGATATTTATCAATATCAGTTGGTAATACTATTTTTCAGTTGATTCTATTAATGTGTGTTTTTAAAAATGAAATGTGACATCGAATTATTAACATTGCAGGAATACATTTTTGGCTTAATGTAGACAACCTCAGGCAATTATAGGCCTTTTGGGAAGTGGCACTAATCCAGTGTGCCAGATCACAGGACTGCTCAGGTGACTGCTTAAAAGCTGATGTCCATTTGGTTATAGTATTAAATAAAGTGTTGAAATGAGCCTCATGCCTCGTGACACACAGACTTGTCCATAACTGGTTCTGGGTTAACCTGATATGTTCTTTGCAATGGAAATCAAATATATGTATTTGTGCATGAATACTTTTACTTTAAATACTTTAAGTACATTTAAAAGTAAGTACTTAAGACTTTTTTAGGATTGTTGATGTATCACTTCTACTTTTACTTAAGTATATATTTTGCTGGGTATTTGTACTTTTACTTAAGTACCAAGCTTCAGTACTTCCTCCACCACTGGTTATTGCAATAGTAATATTTGCTGTAATAGTCTTATACCAGGTAACCCTCTTTGCACCTCAGGTTTTGAAAATATTTCATATAACAACCTTTATATCAATGGTTAGGTCTGAAGTTTTTTTTACAGTAGTAGGAAGTGTTGTCTATATTCTTTTATGTTTAATTAACTGCCCAAAGCCACTGATACAGTAAGGGGTCAACCTAAAGCAGAATGGGCGTTTGTGTGTTATTCTCCTCCCGGACAGTAGGGGGCAGTGTGCTGTAGTCACAGACCCTGCAGAGACTGCACGGGGCGGGACTCCGGCTTGTGTGGTACGTGTGCTTTACAGCAAGTAGCCTGAGGCCAGTAAGCTAACGCTCCAGCTGAGCAGAAGTCGTGAAAATGGTGCTGCTTGAAAATGATTCGGTAAGTACAAAAACATATCGTTAATTTATCGGTTTGTTGTCACTGTTAATTAGTTACTAACAAATAGACACTGGAGGCTTTAGCTGTCTTAATAGCTAGTTAGCTAAGAGCTTCAGTGTTCCACAAGTCAGTCGTCAGATTGAGACACTAGCTAGCCGGCTAACATTGGAGCTAACACTATAACAACTCTGTGTTAAATTAATCTGCATATGTGAGAGTGTTATTAAATGTCTGTTTAACGCTTTAGCGCTTTAGTTAGCGATCTGTATTATGATGTCCAGCTTAGTCAAATGTCGATTGCTAGCATATCACATCGATACGTGTGCTTTGAGTGCAGACCTAACCAAAGCTCATTAAAAAAACCTGTTCACAGGATTTTCCGAGCTGAGCCGCTTTCAAAGGTTATTGACCAACTCATATCATATTGGGTAGGATTACATCTAGCGAAATTATCGCATTTAAGTGCAGCAGTTTAAGCGAAACGGCGTGTTGACCGTTTTGTTTAAATGTAAGCGAAAACTCAATTTCCCATTTTAGATTGTTGACGCCCTAATGCAAACAAGTCAACCTAATATAGCCTTCCTAAATATTAGATTTACTTTATGGCTCTTCCAATCTTTAGTTAATTGGTTAATGAGCAAGTAATCACCTCCTCTTTAAAAACTGGTCACTTGACATCATTCATCCATCCATCCATCTTCCACCGCTTACATCATCATTGACATCATTCAAAACTGCCCAAATGTGTGTTAATGTGACTTTTGTGTATGTTGTCCAGTTCCTCACAGAGCTCACACGGCTCTTTCAAAAGTGCAGAACATCAGGCAGCGTTGTCATCACACTAAAGAAGTGTAAGTAGCTTCCACAATGTTGCCTTAATTAGGAAAGAAGCTGTGAATGTTTACATTGTCAGTGTGTCAGCAACTGTTGTGTTTTTTTCAGATGATGGTAGAACAAAGCCAGTTCCCAGGAAGGGCCACTCAGATTCATTCGAACCTGCAGACAACAAATGTCTCATCAGAGCGTCTGATGGCAAGAAGAAAATTAGCACAGTAGTAAGTGGACAGTGTTTCATGTTTTTTTTCTTCTTAAATCATTTGTAAATGTTAATACTAAATTATCTTGTGTTACACTTTCAGGTCAGCACCAAAGAAGTAATCAAGTTTCAAATGGTAAGTTAAACCATGTTGGTTTCAGTCTTGTTTGAAAGCCTCCATGTATGTACACCATTTATCACTATAACTCATTTCAAACTCTGTCCTAACTTTATAGGCATACTCCAACCTCCTTAGAGCTCACATGGATGGACTTAAGAAGAAAGATAAGAAAAGTAAAAGCAAGAAAACCAAAGCCACCCAATGAGCAACAGACTCTTAAAATGACCTTGGGTTACCTGAACTGGCCTCTACAATCTAAGGGAGGTGGAGAGGGCTTCTGATCCTCAGCTCCACTCAGCTCTCCTTCCCTTTTATTCAAGGCCTAAGAATCCTTGTTCATGTCACTGTGCCATTATTTGCATGGTAATGTCACATCTTTCGCTCTCCAGTGTCAGTGGGGACTCGCGCCAGAAGATCTGAGAACTTTTAACACAATATGAAGCAACGTTATTCGGTCGCCATGTTTTTTTTTTTGTTTCGCTTCAGAACGAGGTTCTCAGCAGCCGTCACCTCTGGAGTTCAATCAGTGGAGCCCAATGATTAACAGCCTTTCATACTATTTAATTGTTAGAGTCCCTATTTATGTATTAACAGCTAACATATTACAGTTGTTGGCATGTTGTAATTCAGCTGTCTTTAGAAGGACGTTAATTTTTTTTTATTCCAGCATGGGCGCTCAAACACCGACAGGTTTTATTTGTTCAATATTGGGGATACAATGCTATTTTATGTTTTATGCTACTTTTTGAAATACAATGAATGATATTGTGCTGCTCTCCTTCCTTGATTTTTACATATAGACACAAGGCTGTTAAACAGGCTGACTTGTTTAACACCAGTAAAATGTGTACTGTATAGATTCTCTTTTCTGAACAAATAAGTGAAAAAAAAAAGATTGTGCAAAGGCGTATTGAGAATTAATTAAAGTACTGGCTGTATTTTTTTTGTTTATCATCACGGTTACAAGGCAAGTTTAACTACAGCCCCAATATTCTGTCAGCCACTTGTATTGTCCCCTAATGTTCTTGAGTCCATGGAAGAGGACTGCAGCAGTTTAAGTTCAGAAATAAAGTGCTTTGTTAAAAGTCACTGCAAGTGTTTGTTCATTCTGATTAAAATAGCATGGGAAATGTAGAAAACAAGACAGTAAATACACTATATACATCAAGACTGTGCTGTTCTGTAAAAACAGTTTGTCAGAGAAGCATCATTTCATAGCGCAGTGCTCCTCTTGTCTGGTCTCTCCTTCGGGGAGACTGCGAGGTGGCGCTGTCGGTCGCTCTCCTCCTGGTATCCCTGCTTCATTAGGCTTGTCACAAACTGGAACATGGTCTGGATCAGAAAGAGAACACAGGCTGAACTGAGTCATTGCTCGCTAAGGTGAAGTTCATAGATTCAATTATCCAAGCACTGAAGTACAATGGCATTTTCTAACTATGCTAAAACAAATCATTTACATGGGTAGATATGTGATATTACAGTTTTATGTCTCAGCAGAGGAAGGAAAAGCAGATGGGTTCAAAGGACTATCAGTGATACAGAAAGTGTTCCATTTAAGAACAGTGTGATTAATGAAATTGTTGTAATCAATGGTCAATCAAATCAAATTGTGTCTAGACATGATGAATTACAAAACAATAATAATTGTGAATATCTACATGCAAACTAATTCTTAATGGTAACTAGTTCAGTAATATCACCCAGTTTGTTCATTAGTAACTTTGCATTAAGTGTATTTGAATGGAGACTATAGTGGAGTAAATGGAGTAATGGTTTTAACATGTGTTGAAGCAGTTATTTTCAATGTGCACAAAAGATTGTCATCACATTGAAAAGAAAATACATGTAAAGTCCTGACTTTGTTGTATTCCAAAATGTTGTGATGTGTAACAAGCTAATGCCAGCCACCAGAGGGCAGTAGAGGCCATTACAAGATGTGTCTAAATCAAACCTTAAATGTATCTAATATCTTCTCACTTGGCTCAAAAACATTAATGGAAAACCTAAACTGTGAAATGGAAATGTATCATTGTGCTTAAAGATTCACCACATTGTGTATTAACAGCAGCAGGGATCTTATAGAATGACATAACAAGATGTGACAGAGAGCCATGTTCCATTTTCTCAATGCTCATGTATGGTTCAGTGAGATGAAAAATTACACATCAATCAAGCTTATGTTGCACCTCTGTCTGTTACTTGTGCACAACTCCGGAGCTAACCTGTGCCAAATTGATGATGGTTGCACCCATTCAGCCCATTTTAAAAGGCCTCTGCCCTTAATGTTTGGCTGTAAATGTGTCTGAATAACACCCACAGTAGGGACACACACACACAGCACACACAGGTGATGCAGAGCTGTGGCTGAATAGCTTTACCTTCCACGCCTCCTCCAGCTCAGCTGTCCATCTCTCCTTCAGTATGGGCTGCACAGCACAGATAAATTCTGCTCCGACATACTAGAAGATAATAAACATGAGACACTGATGTGCATCGCTTCAGTTAGCTCCTGTGACTTTGGAGGTCTCATTATAATGGTGAATCTAATAAAAATGTGAACAACACATCAGCATCATGCAAACAGAGAGGGATCATCAGGGTCTTACGCTGTAATACTTAGGAGGAGCATTGTAATGATAGTGGCTTTTTCCCAGCTCCAGAGCCAGAGCCTCCAGTCTGTCCAGCTGGTCCAGTCTGGCTACACTTTTTTCAATGAAAGACATCACCCTGAAAAAGAAATATATATATATATATATATATATATATATATAGAGAGAGAGAGAGAGAGAGAGAGAGAGAGAGAGCCCACCAGTTAATATGCACAGTGACACTCTCTGTCTTAAACTACCAAGAAAAAAATAAATAAATAAATAAATAAAGCTGATGTTGCATCTATCAGTCTAGCACACTTGAGGCAGCTGATTGCACACACAACACAAAACACAAAACACCACAGGATCAATTTGCTTTGTTGTTTTTGTGTGCAATAGTTTTGAAGATGAGCGCAGAACTAAGGCTTTGAGTTGTTGCGGCTCGCTCTCCTCTCTGTCTCGCCGCCACAGTGGACATTTTGTGCTGATGAGACACTGAGGGGCCATTTGGCATTATCACTGAATTTAAGAGCAGCCGGTTCACGCTGAGGTGTGGAACACATTTTGCCTGCTGCAGTGCCAAGCTATCCTCCTGCACCTCCAGGTCCTCAGGTGGTAATTGGATACTTTGGCCTTGTGTGCAGAAAAGCACAACAGAGAGAGGCCTGGTGCATCCTGGGAAACAAGTGCCTGTGATAGATGCTACGAACGCTGTCTGCAGCACGGCGGCGAGCTGTGCTCTGTTTATATGGACCGCCTGAGGTGCTGTGATCTGCCACTTGTACTGAAATTTGTGAGTTTCATCATCTAGATAATTTAAAGAAAAGGGAATTACCACAAAGATTAAGGTTGGTGAAGACTAAACAACAACCACAAGTTCCAACGACAAGAGCCTAATGCTGTGTAAGGTTCAAAGAAGGATCAAATGCAGACACAACAAGGCAACAAGTGCAACACAAAGTGAGCCACTACTAAACAAACATTCTAATAAATACAGTACAAACTAAAGAATCCAACACTTAACTGAAACCAACTGGACGAAAAACACACAGGGAGGCACAGGAAACACAGACCAACTGACTATACACAAAGTTAACAAGACACAGGTGAAGACAAGCGGGGCGGGGCAGGTAATCAACAAGGAGGGAAAAGACAAGAGGAAGTTAACAGATGGAAACAGAACTTTCAAAATAAAACAGGAAATCCAACAAGACACCAGAATAAACTAAATACAAGGCCAGGTAGAGGTATATCTGGTGTTTGTTGTGACAGGACTTTCCAATGATTTAACAGCACCAGCAATGAGTGGAATTAGTAGAGTGGAGCAACCACTCAGTATGCTCAAGGACCCCCAAACTGATAGAGAGCTGGAGCAGGCACCCCCACCTACATGTATTGTATAAAGCTGTTTTATTAAACTGAGCCTAGTGCCATACCTGGTTACTGTGCCTTCTAAGCTCTTGGTTCATATTTTAATGTCCATACTGGCGCTTAAAGAGATGACTGGTGCACGGCTGGTTCGGTTCAGTAACAAAATATCATAGTATCAGCCATGTTGTTTTTGCACAACAGCTGCGACCTCATCTCTGTGACATGGTCTGAGTGCTACATATCAATAAGCTCCAGTGTGTCCCAGTGTCATGCAGTAGTACTACTGTATGCCTCCATTGACGTGTCATTATAATGTGGATGTATTGACTGGTTGAGATGTGCAGCCTGTACTGTAACTGACCTCAGTCCGTGCGCCCTGAGCTCCCGGCTGGTCCGCAACCTCTCCAGGTCCTCCACATCTCGGAACAGGAAGAAGACATCCTTGCATTCGGGATGGGTCTCAAACAATCTGTTACCAAGACAACGACAGCACAAGCAGCCATCCGTGAGCCTCTCAGAGACACTTATGAAGCAGCCTGTCACGCTCAGTCCCACACCAAAACAAACCCTCCTCCCCCCCGAGTCTCTCAACTAAGATGACATAACCCCAAGAGTTTTAACTACGGACAGTCACACAACTGTAATCCTGTACTCGCAGTGCTGCTGAGGGTGAGCGAACCAATTTCCTCTCATCATTGCTGCGATTAGAGGCTTCCCTCTCATCCTTTAGCCATTCTCTCCACCCGACACTTTGAATAGAGATCTGATTGTGCCTGTCTGAACTTATTCTGATTCTTCTTATCATCACTGCCTTCCGCTTTGGGTTTTTACAACCAACAGCTGCAATCAGTAACAGGCCATGAGAGATCTATGACTTTGTTAGGCAGGCAGTCTGTACCCTCATTTCCACCCGCAGCTGTGATGAGCCACCCTGCTCTGTCAGAGCTGGGATGGAGTCTCGACTCAGAGTTTTTCCTCTTCTGATTTAACCTCAATCAATTTTCTTAAGCAGAGAGTTTACGCATCCAATCAGGGATCCCTTCAGTCTCCAGCTGAGCTACCTGTGATTAGTCATGCTACCGGTTACCTCCTCTGGATGTGTTCACACTGAGATGTAAAGCTTACTCTGTTTTTTTTTCAGTATGCTGTCAGTGTTGGGAGGGAAAGGACAATGATAGGCTAAGACAAATGGTTGTGGGGCAGACAAAACATGAGCGTGTAGCTCTGAGCATAGCTGCACAGGTTGTGGAAAGAATCCATTCCAACAAAATTCACCACCAAATGACTCATTATCAATAAATGATTAATGACAAATAAATAATGAAATAAACATGGCCTCATCATCCATACAATAAGACACTATGTAGCCAAATCTCACAGTAAGCATATTTTAACTGTGACCTGTAGAGCTATGGACCCATGTTTTGAACATTTCTGCCTTTTCTGCATTCTTATGACATAACATCTGGTCAGATCAATACATTGTAATTTAAAATAGTGCTTGCTTGAGTGTTTTTTTCTATGTCAGGTCAATGCTGGTTCAGTAGCACTCTGATGGGAGAGAGGTTTGCATGTTAAAAACTGAAACACAAAGTCCCCATGAATAAATGCATTAGCTGTCTACAGCATGTGTCCCCCCCCCTCCACAGACAGATGAATAGAGGTGTTTGGAGAAGTGATGGCCTCTCTAATGGCTGCTGTGGATTTTAACAAGCAAATGATAATGCAGACAGCTCTATAGAAATACAATATATTGACACGGCCACCATGAGGGTTGTATGTTTTAAGAGCACTGACTAAAAACACGTCTCCCCGTTAAAACAACTGTGAAATTTTCCTTTCCTTCCAACACTCATCACCGTCAACATGTACAAAGCTCGTTATTTTCCTTCACTTAGTGTCCTAATATGAGTGCACATGCAAGCATGCATAATATATACAGACAATGTAGCACCCTAAATGGCTCAAGTGGAATTTTAATTGGCACTGCACAGGGTTTGTATTCATCTCTATTACGTACTATTCACAACTATCTTTGGACAGCTTGTACCTTATTTTAAATATGTTGGGCAGAGGAACATTCTCTTGCCAAGGAGTAAGGTAAACACTGGAAAAAAACAGGTGATTTCAGTGTGCTGTTAACGCTTAGTGAAGAGATTCAGGCCCCTCGTCTTGGAGCCCTTGGGTGGCCCTGACCCAAGAGGCAAATGTATTTCCAGACCAGCGCCCTAAGGTCAATCCCTTTGGCTGTTCCGGTCACCACTGGCTCACAGGGCTTTCACTGCATTCCTGGTTGGAAACCTCACATACAGTATACAGCATACAATAAGCCTTCTATACTCTGGAACATTATTGGCACATTTGTTATATTTCCCTGGCAACTGCCAAAGGGCAAAGGATGTTTTTCCTGGATGCTGGTTATCATCATAATTGATCAAATGATGATGATTGTATAGTACTATGGCAGACCTGGAGCTCTTTATATAATTATGTAATGACGTTAAGATGTGATATGAAGTGATAAGAAGGGAGGAGGGGTATTTAGCTCCAAGCTTTCAGCACAGCACTGTAGGTCAGGGGACAGAGCAGAGGGACACGGTGGACATGCAGGGCTGTGTGCAGCGTGTCATCATCACAGTGGAAAAGACCCGTCTGTATAAGGTCTTGGTCCTGGGCCACAGAGTGCAGATGCTTCACTAAATGGAAAGGCATCAGTTTTCACATGAAAACATGTGATTTAGAACATCTCACATCACACTCAACATCTCTGAACTGAATAGTTTTTTTTGGCTACACACACTGTTCTCTCTCCATCATCCTTCCTTTTAAATGTGAATTTTCTTAAAGCCTGAGTCCTTTACATATCATTAAAGTAGAGAAAACACTGAAAAGTCTTACCTGACAAACATAATAATCCCAACTTTGGCTATATCGTCCCGGATAACTTTCCACGAGTCCTTGATCATCTGAATCTGATCCTCGGTGGGATGCGCAGCAGCAGCAGCAGCATCCTCCGTGTTCTTCCATGCAAACTGTGATTTTGCTGCTAGACCTGATATTGCGCAGCCCATTCTTCATCCAAAAAAAGACACGACTACACCTTTTCTATCAGTTCTTGAAGAAAGAGAAAATAAGGTTAAACACTTTTGTGTCAGAGAAAATCTGCTGCTGGTGGTGGCATCTGGTTGAAGCGCGCGTCTTGTGTCTCCACTCCTCACGAGTCGCGCGTCAAGGGAGCACACAGACACAGGCAGGACGCGCGTCCTGGGCACTCGTTCAAAATAAAATACAATAACCCATGGCTGATGAGCGCATATTGCAGTGAGAACCACGCCTTTTACGTTAAAGGCTGGTCCTGTGTGGCTTCCGGTTTAGTTGCGTTAACAGAACGCAGCTTTTCAGATCAGAGGTAAACGGCGCGCTGGCTCCAACAGGGCGCTCGGTAACCTGAGGCGCCGAGGCTGGGCTGTGCATCATCTCAGAGGATAGCAATTTAAAACGAATAAAGACACTCCCTTATGCGGTTGATTCAAGGAGTCTGGCTTTATATTTTCTATTGTTACGCAATTACTTTCGTGTAAGAACATATGGGTTGTACACTAAAATACTACAGTAGCCTGTTCTGCAACTTTGTAAGCCTGGGAGCTGTTAAAGAGGGCCAGGACCCCCTTCAGGAACCAGGTTCACATTTAGACACAAAATGCATTAATAACTTTTAACTCTATTGTCTTTTTGTTTTAGCATATTTCCCTATTTTATAGGAGCAGCTCCACCTTTTTGTCTTTTCTCCATTATTTTAGTATACAGAGGGTCTACAGGACATTCCTTGTGCCTGACACAGCAATAAAACTGCCTCCACTCTGCTTTAATTCCGTTTTACTTGATGTGTAAAAGTCTTTGAAGATTCGACTTCACTCTAGCCACAGAACTGCACATACATATACAGCAGTGTACAGTGTACTGTCAAAGAGAGCATGTGGAAATGATTTTTATTGAAAATATGGGAAGTATTAAATGTATTTTTGGAATTAGAAAAAGTAAAAAGGGGCTGTTATTAGTCAAGTATTTACACAAGGCTGATCTCTCCCAAATATACAGTTTCATAAATAATGTTAAAAAAAAATATACAACTTACTGTGGAAAAATAAAGCTCCAGTGATGTGTTTTTACAGGCAGCTACAGTAAGTAAACATGAAGCAAAGGACTGCTGTGACCACAGGCATTCAAAGTCAAAAGGCAACTGTCTTTGGTGTACAGCTCTGCTTACAGTGAAGCTCTCCACAATTACACTTTTCCTCCTTTGTGCCTCAGCTGACAGTTCTCATAGCTAGTGGGTGAGAGCCGAATACATGGATATAATAATAAAATAAACACCCATTTTCATTTGATACAGGAGACTATGTACACCATTTTATATAAACTTTGTAATGTGCAGACAAATACCCAGTGTATAAATATGGCAAAAAAGACCAATAACATCCCTTCAATGTTACATTGGTGCCCATTCTATCACCCTATATTGAAAACAATGTGCAGAAACAAAATGCATTCAATGAACATTATGATAACTGTAGCGTAATGCTTCCATGTGAGTGACAGTGTTGTAAAAATGTACATATTCACAAGCTTGTGCCTAAACTCTGAAACTTCTCCCGTAAGCTTTTCACTAGATTACTTTCTGAGGTCTTCCCTGAAGTGAGGACAGCAGACTTTGCTGTGCTGTCTGGGCCTTCCTGGAGGATGCTGTCCCCGTCTTGGACTGCAAAACAAGTCCTTGCAGGTTCCTGAAGGTTTTGTACTTCACAGAGGGGTAGAGACCCCAGCATGTGGTCCAAGGAGCTCCACCTGCACAGCAGGGGATTAAGCAGTGTCTGCTGCGTGGGACAGTCCCCCACCATAGGACATTTTTCTGTGTGCAAGGTTTCTGACTGTTCCTTTGGGCAGTCTGTCAGAACTTTGTGAAGGTCTAATGAGCTGCTGTACTTGTGAGAGCAGCTATTACACCCGTTGGTGCAGCTCTCCAGCATCCCATTGGGTACTGTGCAGCTATGGGTCACTTTTGAGTGGGAGGAATCAGCATATTTGGAGCGCAGCTCTTGAACGTCTGGCCAGTGAAAGGCCTCTGACTGTGGGCTTTGAGGACAGGTAAGTGTGCCCTGGGAACTGGCTCCAGAGCTGGGGGTCTGAACTGGACTTGGAGACTGTACTTCATGAATGACTGCATGATCGGAGCCATTCAATAGCAATCTCAGGTTGGCTTTACCTGCATACATAAAAAGACACAAACATAGAAAGACAGCCTTTCAGTTCTCTTTATACATGAGTCAACATGACAAGCTACTGCCAAAGAAAGTAATATGGCAATCATTTACATCCTAATTACCCCCTTTTCTCTGCTGCATCTTCTCCTCTGGAACAGCAGCAATGTTCTTGAAGCCTTCTTGGTTGGCTGTTTCTCGGTTCCTCTGCCAGACCATGGGTCTGTTGTTTTTGATGCGCTGGCTGTACTGACGAGCCAGCTGGAACACCTTGTTTTTCATCTTTCCCATTTCTTGTAGGATCTGGTCTTCATCTATGCTTGTTCGGAAGCTAATGATTTTAGGTAGTTGGCTGGGGCTGAAATTGCTGCTTTCGTCAGACACAGTGGTCCTTCGGAGTCTGCAGTCATGACCAGGTCTCCTATCCTCTGCTGGGGAAGTTGCAGTAGGTGATGAAATCGGGGAGACATTTGAAGCAGTGTTTATTTTTGGCTCTTCTAAAATCTGAGTTGCTTGCTTACTGGCATTAACATCTGAAGTGTCTGAGTTGACATCCTGTATCACTTCTGAGTTTGAACCATTAACTTTCTCCTCAGCCTGCTCGACCTCCTGGCTCTCCGCCTCAATCTCCATGTCCTGCCACACTTTGAGCATGTCAGATGAAGGTCTGAACTCCTCCTCTGTGATGCTTTGAGATCCTGCCTTGGCTTCAGCTGATTTCTGCGTTTCAATTTGATGACAAGTTTCAGTGTTTCGACTTTTTTCTAGTCCAGGCAGGTCAAACACAGACCATGAAGTCGGCCTGTTGCGTGAGAGTTTTCTGTGGACTGGGACCGCCTTCTCCTGAGGAATACTGTTAAGCTGTCGACTCAGGTGCCTGACTAGACCTGCGGGAATATATGATAGACTTTCCCTGCGCTTAATGCAAAAGTCAGCATCTTGGTGCTCAGCGTGCTCGTAGTATCGCCTGATTTTGTGGATGAGGAGGCGATCTTGTTTGGAGAGTGTGGACCTGCGTTCCCCTTCAGTGAGAGGGTTGAGTGCAGGTTCTTGTGCAGGAAGAGAAAGAGCAGCCTCTGTGGTTTCTGGTGGCTCTGGTAAAGAGCTGATCAACATTTGTGTCCGTTTCTCCAAGTCCATGAAAGCTGAAGGACTTTGGAAGGTGTCATTTTCTACTGATGGTGAAGGGCAAGCGATGGAACCCAGGTCCTCGGACACCAGACTGCTCCGTCGTGACAGGCTGCTGATGAAGCGCTCGGCTATCACACTCGCTTGGTCCAACACAGAGGAAGGCAGGATGCTTTTATGTTTAGGAAGTACCTCCTCTTCCTCCTCCTCAGAAAGCTCTCCATTTGTCAGCACACTCGTCTCCTCCACCTGAAGACTAGAAGAATCACTTCCCCCTTCTTCTTCTTCTTCTTCTTTAGAGGTATCCTGAGATTCTACGGTTTCAGCTTCTTGTTCAGAGGGGGTCACAGAAGACTCAAGACATTGGGTGTAATCCACTTTCAGGTGGTCTTTTGCTTGAGGGACACAGTCTAAAGGACACAGCTCCTGCACATTGACCTGAAAAATGACGAGACTGTTCTCAAAGAGGGATGTAATAAGAAAAAAAACACATTCTAATAGCATGCACTCTCCACTGTCCATTAGCTTAATGGTGCTTTTCTAAGTCATCCAGACGGTTTAATCTAAAGCATCCACAATTTATGTTGCATGTGTTTAATCCTATTAGCCCCACTTAAGCTTTATGACAACAACCCATTTCTGTGTAGTTCAAACGGCCTTGTGATGCCATTTAAGGCCTGTTGCTAACGACTCTCCTCTGAACCAGTGAATATCATCATGTCTGTGGCCACTGATCATATAGCTGATGTCACCCTAGCCTGCCATTAATGTAAATTTGTTTCCAGGTGTTGCCTCCTCTTCTGGAGAACCTGCAATTGCTAAAAGTGCAATATGGAGCTGTGCAGTGGAGATAAGGTTATGAGGAATAACAACTTCCACTCTGCTCAGATGCACAAGCTGTTTTGCAAAGTTACCAATAATGAGGAACAGATAAGAACTAAAGTTGGCCCCCAAATCAAATGTTGGCTTTCTCAGTGGGACTGCTGAGTGCAGGGCGACAGTATGTGCGGGGTATTTTGAATTCCAGGACTACAATCATGCAGCAGGCACTAATATACTCTAGCTCCAGGTATGACTCAAATACACCCTGAGAGAAATTCTGCACTCATGGCAAAGGGCACCTATTAAGCAGGAAGCATAAAGTACTTATATGTCCAATGTGGTAGCTCACTCTAATTCACAGAGATAACAACAGCAAATAGACAGAAACAAACCTTAACAAAAACATCGATAGATGGGCATTCTTTAATAGAGTGAATACATGTCACGTGGCTTCAGAGACACATGTGGGAATAATGCTGGGTGGGGGTGTATAAACAATGCACCAGGCTTTATTAAGTACCTGTGTGATGAGTGCTTCTTTCACAGCTACATGTCCATGCTTTTCCTCCTGCCTGCAGGTTTCTGCCTCCTCTCCTGTTGTATTATTTAATTCAGCAGTGTCTCTGTTCTCATCATCCTAAAATGGTAAAACATGGCATTAAAGAGACAGTTATTTATTTGACATCCTTCACAGAGATGGTTCTGAGGCAGTGGGTAGCTAGATGATTGTCACACAATAAATTAAATTCTTCCTGTTGAAATGATGTGCATTCATTCATATTCAGAAACAATACCGCTACAACAATTAGCCTTAACAAAGACTTCCTAATTATGAAAATTCAGAGGGGAAATATGATTATCAAAGAGCAAAGCTCTTGCTATTATAACAATCATTAAATTAGATGGCTACATTAACCTTTGTAATCAAACAACATTTAACAAAGCACATTAAGCCACTTGTTCAGATGCAAATGCAGGCATGGTCTCAGCAGCATGAGCTACAATATCAAACATATTAAAACACACATTATGAAGCACGGGGGTGAGGAAAACACATTACAAAAGACTGTATGCACACTGGGATCATATGACCATACAAGCAAAGACATGCACAATGATGATGATTTTAAGTTCCATTCATGCATTTTAAAGTTTGTTAGAGACCTTCACTGCATGCACTGCAATAATATGAATTTGATCCGAGGCATTCCATGTGGAGAGTGCAAATGGTAGCAGGTGTTAGGTGGTTCTGTTTATGAAGGCAAAAAGGAGGGATGAGAGCCAGCGTGGGAGAAAAAGTGGCAGAGAGCGTTGGTGAAGCCAGTGGAATGGAGCAGGAAATGGGAAACCCGTAGGTGGCAGAAGCCCTCACCGTTGTCAAGTGAGTGGAAAGCAAAGCCCTGGCTCTATAGTGCCAGCAGGAGATGGCTGCCAACACTGAGCTGGCAAAGTCGGCTACCTGGTCGTCTCCCATCAGTATATCTTCCTTGTAACTCTCCCCATCCTCCTCCTCTGCCTTCTCTTGTTCCAGCCCCCCCTCACTGGGTGAAGAGACCAGTTTCGGGTCACTGTCAGTAGGACTTAGCTGCTCCAGAGAGTCCCTTCTGGGAAATTGATCCTCCACACATGGCCTCTCAGCCTGGGGCTCGCCTAGATTGGACGTCAGTGTACTGACACTAGTGGCTGGCTGAAGGGAGCACCTATCCCCCAGCAGTGCACCCTCACTGTCTGCATGCTGTAGCGTGAAGTCATAGACATGTGGTTTGTTATTGCAAGGCCAGTGCTAGAGCCATGTTGTGATTGCAAGGCTGTACATGGAATGAAATTGTCATAAAGCAGCTTTAGTTTTGGGTGAGATATGATTTATACAACCCAGGGTGGGTCAGAGCATGTTCTGTGAGGCTGGACTTCTCATGTTTAGGTGAGTTTTTAGAATGAAAAATTTGAACTGCTCAGTGTAAACCATATCTCACCACAGCCAAGTGACCTATAAATAAACTGCTTTGCTGGAACAGAATGAAAAAGCTTAGAAATAAAAAAAAAAATTACATTTGGTTTTCAGGCGCTTACCTTCAAAACAGCTGCATGGAGACAAGGATAAAGAGGAGATAAACAAACGAGTCAATAACACAGAAAAAAGCATGTTCAAGTCAGGTATTATGTGACTAAATAACCTGAATACCACATGCATCTTGCACAATTATGGTCAGAGCACAGTCTCTGCCTCCACAAACGAGCGCTGGGTGAGGTAGTTGTTAGTCTGGCCCAGTGTTAGGGGAGGCCCCGTGATTAGATCAATACCGATAACATCTTGTTCTCAAAGGGCTCAAACTGGACATAATGCAATTAGCCAGGATGTGATGTCCTACTTCCTCACCCAGATAGGAAGGTTGACATGAAAATTGCTCCTTCATTACATTGGTTTTAAAAATTGATCTGGACTGAGAGCAAAGCAGAAGTTTCTCATTCGCAGCGGCCAATTAGAATCAATGAAAACAGGAAGATGCACAGATCTGAGGGCAGGGCTGGATTTGACTATTGAAGAGAGCTTGTGTATGACAAAGCTTTCCACCACTGTGGCATATAATTAACTTCATTATGGGTGAGGCGGAGTGGGAGTGTATGTCTTTTGATCTGTTTTCCAGGTGTCTTTGAAGGGGAACAAAGCAGAAGTTCAATAGAGACATAATCAGCTCTTACACAACAGGCATAAAATAACGTTGGTAGGATACTGCAGGGCTGCTGGACCACTGGTCAGCAACCAGAATGTGGATTAGTCTAAACTGTTAATAAATCTGCCCCTCTATTGGGCAAAAAAACATCCACTAGTGTACACAAATACTTAACAACATACTAAATATATATATTATGCTAACCTTTTGTGCTCCTTATGATTTGTTTCACTGGCTCTGAAAGAGAAAAATTAGACCACTCAGTATAGGCACAATTACTGAAATCACTCATTTGAGTGTTACAAATAAATACGGAGTACAATGATTAGTTGTGTTTTACCTGATCTCCTCCTCCCATTCCGCCCTGCAAGATGGAAGTCGTCAGCCTGACAGGAATCTGCTTTTTTCAGCCTCTCTGGACTGTACTGGTACTTCCCTGGATCTGAGCAGCAGAAGGATACATCATTACACTCAGAGCTGCAATTACAAAAACAATTTTCTACATATGCATGAACAGGTAATGGGATACGTCTTCTTGGCAAATTAAGGGACATTGTACACGTCCCTCCCCTTCTCTTCATATGCAGCATCAATGGTTGCTATGGCAACGGTTAAAATGATCCAGAGTAAGTTACTTACAATTTAAATTGTCCAGGGCAGCTTCTTTTGCCTGTTAGGAAAATAAAAAAAAGTGTTGTAACAATATATATATAGTTATAAGCAAAAGAAAAAAATGTAGATGCAGATGTTGTTTACCCTCTGAGGGACAATGGTATTGTGATTCTCAAGAATGAGCCTTTTAATGTGATGGGCCCAGAGACGCTTCTCTTCCACAGACTTGGCCTGGAACAACAAACACTTCTCTTTAGAAGAGCTGTCCTTCACGTTAATAATGTTACAGCACATCACATTCACACACATTCAGAATGGTCATGTGACACTGGCTCTGTATACTGTGCAGTATATTGAGACACTTTGCTTTTCTAACATCAAGTAATTCTTCAAATCGTTGGCCTCATTAACCTGCTGTAGTATCAATCTGTCCTCACAAATATATAAACCAAAGGGCAGCAGGAGTTCATGTTTGTTTCACAGTGGCTTTGATACAAGGTGGTCTCATTCTTGTTTATCTCTATACTGCCGTAAACTAACCTGGATTTACTTGTAGATCTAACTTAACAATTACTGGTGTGGCAACTCTACATTTACCTGCACTGTATTCAGCTGCTTGGGATGCTTGAAATGGATAACACTGAAGAGCAGGGGATCCTTGCCGCTGTCAAGCAGCATTAGGGTGGAGCACTGCAACCACGAAGAAAGTAGTGATGAAGAGGAAGGCTACACCGAGTGCTTTTATATACAACCCGTTAAAATCACACAGACATTGAGGTAATGTCAAAAAGCATACCAAGATGTAGGTCTTGTACACGTAGTGTTCCCCCCTTTTCTTGGTAATGAGGAGCATCTTCTCGAAGAGGAAGAGCGTGCGGGTGTTCTTCGCCCTCAGCATATGAAAGGTGCCTTCTAGCACCAGCTCTCCGTAGGTGGTCAGGTCAGGACCCTTCCAGTTGATCAGAAGAGACTGTATCTCCTATAGATGCACATGAAAGCACATACACACACTCTCAGCTATGTTCTTTAGGCATAAAGGGCTGTCAACTTGCAGTATTTATACAGCACCTGTACTAAAGGTGAAGCTACAACAAAGGGGATACCGGATTTATGTCAAAACCAAACTGGACATTTTTAAAATTGCCAGGAAAAATGACAAAACACAGCAGATCTACAGTACAAGATAAATGGATGTGATTAAGTTTTAAATGCACCTTGACTGAGAATGTACCAACATAAATTCACTTCTGAGTATTGTGCATGTGAGGCAGCTCCATCTGACCTGCACTCTGACAGCGTGCTCGTGTTTTCTCTTCATGTCGTTGATGTACCAGGCCACTCCTGTCATGGTGTCTATGGCCTCCTGAATGACCTCGTAGCCCTCCTCATCTGGGTCAAAGTGCTTTGCAATTTCCTTTGAAAACAGATCAGGGACAGTAAACACTTCTGACAGGGAACTCGTTAATTCCTTCCCTGAACAATGCAGCTTCTGTTCATGCAATCCATTGTGTACATGAAGAAGAATTTGGAGTGTTAGTGTTATTATGATCGGGGAGGATGCTGTGTACCTGAAGCAACAGGTGATACTTCAGGATCCTCTGAACTGGCTTCAGCAGGTAGGAGCCCAAAGGAAGGGATCGCTTCAGCGCAGCCTGCCGCTCTCTGAAGAACTTTGCTAAAGTTTGACTTCTCATGCAGTCCGTCAGTGCTGCCACTGAGCTGGAAGACAGCAAATATGTCCACACATCAGCTCCCTCAATATACATCAACAGCAACACTATCTTAAAAGAACATCTTCTAACTACTTACTTGGGATAGTTTGTGCAATACTGGGTGTAGATTTCAAAGTATTCACTCTGCAGAAACACAAATCCGGTCAATGCTTGACAAGTGTGCAGTTCCTTGAGGAGCTGATATTGCTGTAAATAAGTGTGTGGAGGATGTGTTTGCTCACCTTGTTTACAAAGCACTGAGCGATAGCCACAGGGTCGTTCTCACACATGTCCAAGGACTGCAGCAGTTCACTGAAATACAAAACGCAGGAATAAGGTGAAAGGTGAGTGTTTTATAGGAATGTAATCCATGGCAGCCACATCTGAATCAGTAACAACCTCACATCTTCTTCTAAATGATTTAGACTCTTGACAGGTATTAGATCGTTGTTACAAAAAAGTGCCAGAAGAGGGCGCCATATGTTGCTTAAAGGGAGCCTGAGAACATGTTCAAACCAACAACATTCATTAGGCTTGGAATTCTCCATGCTCACAGTCCCATCAATAAGTAGCTTTATGCAGAGCTTGAGAAACCTGAAAGTGGTATTTTAAAGTTTTACATGGTGTGATAAGCATCAGAGAGTGTGAACAATGGAAAAATAAGTCCTCTCTGCATGAAAGATGTTCAGCTAACGTCTACAGAACACATCACAGCTTAAGGCAAAGTGGCTGACACAGACTACAAGTACGGTAAGTGTGCCAGCATGTTCAAAAAGTGTTGGTGTTGAAACTTATTATGGACACAATGGCAATATTCGTTCACATTGCATGATTGCTGCTGGTCAACAGAATTTACAGCTGTTAAATATTAGAATGACATGTACACACTGTTAAAATATGTCTTGGTTTCATCAGAGCCAAAGTCAACTCTAAAGCAAAGATAAGAAAACAAACCCGCCGGCTGGCACAAGAATTCTCCACCTGAACAATACTGTAACAAAAACCTATTTTCATTGCAAAAGCACGGCCCTCACAGCACAATGCAAACCATGGCCAAGAGGAAAAGCCTCCCTTCTCTAAATGGAACAAAATCTGTCTAAATGAGCCTTTCACAGCTGGTTATAATGTCATTACACAGTAATTACAAATGTAATCTTTCCTCACTTGTGCTTTAGAACCTTACAGGGAGGCTCCTCACAATGCACAGAGAGAGGAATGTTAATGTGTGTTTTGGCAGGCAGAGCAGTCAGCATTGAGCACTTGATGAAATAAGAAGATGAAATGTAAAGCCAGCTGCCCTGCTGCTTCCTATGGCTTTCGGCTACTTGAAAAAGTGTCTTTAACGTAATGTGAGCTGTGCCATTGTTTGTCACAGCATCTGCTGTGAGTCAATCAAGCATCATTCTTTCTTAAACCAAATAAATGTCACTGATAATCATTTACCTGTTGAACTCATAGATGTCCTCTATGTTTCCAAAAAGGTTGCACACTTGCTCAGGACGTATGGGGAGGTTGCTCAAATCAATAATGTGTGCCAAGTAGTCCTGGAAAACAGTAAAGAGATGAAGTTATAGTCTAGAAGCCTCACTGAAATTTATTAACAGAAAAGCATCGCACAGGCACTTCTTAATTCCTACCAGTAGAGGGAGCATGTAAACAGAGAAACAATGTTTTTTTTCACATGATTTTTGCTTTGTCCAGTGAATTATTTATATGATGCCATCAAAAGCACATGAACAAGTGAATGTTGAAGGAGATGTCAGCACATTTTAAAAAAGAATAATATTTACTTCACAGGTTAGATATGTGATATTCAGAGGATCCTTATAAGGATTTGTTCCATGGAGTGGGGAACAGTGGGACTCTGTTGTACCCAGACTTGAATTATCGCCACAGTCTGCTCCCCTACTAGAACATGACTCCCCCTGGGTATGAGGAGCAACCAGAAGTAGATAAATATATCACCACAGTCAACTGTGCCAACATCTGGACGTTTACCCTCTCTCCTGGTCAATTACACACGCATGTGGAACTCCAAACAAGCCAAGGAGCTGGCTAACGAGAGACAAACACGCACATAGCAGAAACTAAATAAAGAGTGTGGTAGTAAACAGCCTGCACGCACGCACAGATGATGATTTGGTGCAAATAAACACACACATGCACTTAGCAGTAGTCTGCTGGACAGCCAGGATTGGAAATAGTCATCACATCATACTGCTGAATGAATACAGCCCACCATGGATGGACTAATCCAGTGCAGCAGGAGCGCCCCTCTCTCTCTCTCTCTCTCTTAGTCTCTTATAGGAAAACTCCCCGCCAGCCTTACATCATACACATGTGACCTTAAACACATGCATTTAAACATTTTGAACTGTGCTTATTTTAATTATCCAAACTCTAAATGTAACAATTACATATTGTTTAAGTTTAAAACTTCCATTTTAAAAAAAGAAGAAGATGACAGTTAACAATATGTTTGCTGAAGTCTTCAAACACATTGGTGCATAGTGTTGGCGCAGCAGTAAAAATGACCCACCTGGCAGTTCTACTGTAAAAGCTAATAAGCACCAACCACATATTTGTTTCAGCTGAGAAGGATTGTTCTGGGTGTGTTCATGTCTGGTGTTTGGGATGTTCTTTGGCATGTGAAAGCAGCTGGGGTCAAACAGCTGTTCTTTATCCCGTGGACTGACAGTTGAGAGTTTTAAGAGGTGAGTGTGACACGGACAAAAAAAACAAGGCAGGACATGTCTTACAGCTGCTCATTTGTCCAGTGTCAGGGTATCAAAGCGGAAGATTAGGATCTCAAAAGAAACAATGCCAGATTAAAGCAAGAGCTCCTTCATAAGATCCAATGCTTGGTGTGAAAATAAAAGAAGCTGCATGAATTCAAATGGAGGATATAGGGTACATCTGTATTTGACTGTGTTCCCACACTATAGCCTATGGAAACCCCAACTGCTCCCCTTTCATCTGTGTTATTGCTTCAGTTGGTGCAAAGATGGAGGTGTTTATGTTGGCTGGGAGGGCCAGCGAGTTCAGGCTAGGTTGGAGCTTGCAGCAGGGCCTGTGTGTGACGGGGGCCAGACCCGACTGAGCTGCTGCTCCTGTCAACTGAAATAGTTTGAAGTCCTGGAAGTGTTTGTCAAGAGCAAGTCGTTACTTTAGCTGCAACTGGGGCGGCGCTCCCTCCCACAGCAAATGCTAGACGCCAGCACGGTCTGAGACAAGGTGAGGAGAGGTGCTGGCTGCTTTACCGCCAGTCATTCTCAGAAATGGCTCACGTGTTAAAGTCATTACCGTGTGCAGTGGAGACCGACTGCAAAAGTGCTCCTATTTCTTTACACAGGAAAAATTGAGAATCAGGGTTTCTCTGTCTGGAAGCTATTTCCAGACTACAAAGGTACAACAAAGATAAGAAACAAGTCTGTTTAGTAGTAATATCATCACTGGCCCATTTTCCACTCTTTACATCTTTGAGATGTTTTTACTATTTTCAAGATCACAGAGCTTAAGATCCATGTCATGATAACCTCGAACTGTGTCCCAGTTTTGACCAGAGGCACAGTCCACAATCCCAGGCTACAGGATGTAAACCTTCACTGCACTGTAAATATACAGACCACATACAAAACACTAAAACCAGATCATAAACTGCCTGACAGCACTCCTCTCTATGAAAGATCTAAAAACAAAAGCAGCCAGATGTGAAGCACCATAACATTTTTTTGTCAACCTACCGATTTGTTTAGAACGCAGGGAAATCAGAGTGGATTAAGATACTTCAGAAAGACATTTTACCAGCACCAGATGCATCTGCAGCCACAAACAGCTGCTTGGATCAAAGCAGACATTATTTTGAGGAAAAATTTCCTATTCTGGCTCCTGGCTCTCCTGATTCAGTAAATCACAGTTAAAGAGTGTTGCAGACATTAAGTCATAGCTGTATGTTAATCCAAGTCAAACATGTGCTTTAAATAAGCAGGATGCTGGTGATTTACATGCTATAATATAAAACGGTTGGATGGCTGTGATGGAAAATTTAATTTGACTATATTCACCAAAACTGCACCCACCTCCACGATGCTGCGCAGGTCCTTGACGTACATGCGCTCAGTCTCAATGATCTCCATGACAACACGGTCCACATAGGTCAGCTTTGGGTTGGGCGCCATGGTGTCCGTAACAACAGGTGAGGCGGGGGTATGAGGTATTTCACCACTCGCCTTCCTGTTGGCAGTGGCGTTGTTGTTGTTTCGCTGGCTGCTGATCACCCTGAGCTCCAGATGTTTCTTCCAGTGGCTCCTGGAACCTGTGAGGGTGGGACTCTGGTTTCCAGCCTGCTCTCTGCGGCTCTCTGTTCTCTCCGCTGGGCTCAGCTCCAAGTCTATGTCCTCCTCGCTCTGTATGGGTGGTGTGGTGGAGGAAGGAAGGGCCACTGTGCTCCCAAACAGGCTATGGCTGTCACGGGATGAACCAGAGGACAGAGTGGACACCAGGCTCACTGGACGGTCACCATCTACGTCCAGCAGCTCCGAACAGACCTGGCCGTATAAGTCAGGGCCCAAATCCACATGTCCTTGGACATGTTCACTGGAGGAGAGGGGTGAAGATAGCTGAGGAGATTCTAAGACAAATGAGAGAAACAGAGACAGAGGGTAAGTGTCTGTGTTTGAGATGGTATGCAGTATGAACTTCACACATTCAGTGGAAAAGAATTTATTTATGTCGAACTTCATTAGGACTCCGACAAAGCCTGCCTTTCATATTTACACATTTGTATACCTGGAAGCTGTGCTTATCTTTTATGGGCAGCTGCTGTGGAGCTACACTGAAGGGTTTATGATAAGTTGCAAACATGTTCAGATGAAATTGATTTGCATTGCTCTGGAAAAAAAATCGATTATGTAGTTGTGTTGTATTTCTTTGTAGTCAGAGACACTCAGGGCAAGCTTTGGGAACAACACACTGTTACTATAGATACTTTTGAATCAATAATACATTTGTTCACAAAGCTTTAAGACAGCACGTCGGGACGACTTCACATGAATATAACTCTGCAAAGGTTCTGGCCACTGTACATTAAGCAGACTGCCAGTCGAGGATCAGTAAATCAGTTCAGAGCTTGTTGTTTCTACTCCCACACTATAAGACACTGAGGAGTGCCTTACTGTAAAAGGCTGCCTCACATCATCACTCACATGGCCTAATTACAACACTGCATATTGGATGGAAAACCCAGCCACTTCCTTTTACTCTGTGACTGCTAAAGACCGAACTTTGGGAAAATAGAACAGGGGGAAACTGATGAGGAGAAAAATAATTGGGTAAGGGGACCAGGAGCTTTGTTTATATGTCTTTACAGAGTTATGGCTGAATTTAAGAGAAATGGAATCCATATTCAGTTTCACATCCTTCCTGGCCAGATGGGGAATTTTCCTCACAAACGTTTCCTAAATATATGAAGTCATGGCAGTGTGAGAAAGGAGCAGTGTATGCCACTGTGCAGAGGGCTCCATTTCCTTAAATATTTGGAGGGCAAAGGGGTCAAAAGCATTTCACCAGACTAAAGAAGTGGAGCTTTGTCGTGTAATGTGGGGTCAGACTAATAAATGGAAATGTACAAGGCATAAACCATCACTAAGTGAAATGTCTAAAGTAAGTGATATCGCCAAGTGGGGGATGGAGAATGTAATTTAGTGTTGACAGTCCACAGATGTAGGTGATGTCATGGGCCCACAATAAACTGTTTTATTCTGTTCTAGTCAAACACTGAGAAGCTTTCAACCCAAATATCTTATCATCATATATCATATCATAATACGTCTCCAGCTGTAACAGCTACCTGATGTTGTTGAGAAAATTCTATCATTGTCTATGAGAGGCTGCATTCACAACATTTGCTAACTTTTCTACTATGAAAGTATTCAACCCTTTGTGGTTCCCTATTGGAATAAAATGTATCAAGGAAGCCAAAGTGCTCAGAGGGAAAGATGCAGCTGGATGATGGTCTTCACATGAAAAGTTGTGCCTTTGTTGTGTGCCTTTCCGACACAAACACACACTTCTTGGCATCCGGTAACTTTCCATGAGTCAATACTGAACTCATGTTCTTCACACTCCACCACTCCACAACCCACACCGGGCCTTCCTGACAACACAGTTCCCATGCTAAACCTCACTGGGAGACACAGATGAGCTGGCAAGCAGGAGCTGACCACCAGAGAAAGCTCTGTTTACGCTCCGTGACAAATCACAGGGTTGATGGTGTAAAGGGAGAGTAGCGGTGAGCTATTACACTCACTACACCACTATGAATTACAACGAGGCATCTGCTTCCTTTTCTGCCTGTGTTTTAAATTTTGGGTTTTGAACTTTGCTTTGTGTGAAACTCTCGTGAAACTCCCTTCCTCTTTCCATCCTCCCACCCAATATCCTTGTATAATGAAGCTGCTGTGCTGCAGACTGGAATACTGACAGCTCAACTTAAAACCAAACTTCCACTTTCACCACACTATCAACACCTCCATCTCATTTTGCAAAACCAATGTGACAAAACAACACATGCATGACTGCAACAAATAACATGCTGTAGTGGAAACACTTTGTGACTTATCTGAAAACACACTAAAGACTTCAGGACCAGCTCAGCTTCTCCTGCAGCTTTGTTAAACCACTTCAAATACAAGCTGTACAGCTGATACCACAGGCCACATGTTTTTGGGGAAAGTAGCAGTGGTGGACCACATTCTGCATGTGTTCCAACAGGCTGTGCAGAGGAATGCCACTGACCTGGTGGTCTGAGATAAACTGTGTGATGTGGTGCAAAGTGTTTCCAGGCTGCCTATCACTTTGGACAAAGAAGGTCTGCGTGCACTTTGACCTTTCCACTTGTTGATGTTTTTGTTTTTTTTGAGTGAGTGTCTGGTCTTATTTGGTGCACATGCAAGTATTTATCAATTTATTTATTATTAGACTCATGTATGTGTTAGCCTTGTTAGTGTCCCTTGGTTGGCTGCATTGTTCTGCAGGCGATGACTTAACAGCCATGGGAACATAAACAAAAAATAAATTTTTGTCACATTCAAGCATTAGGCCCTCCAGCAATCACAACTGGCCAGGGTTTGGTGCAGGTTTCTGCCTGTTGCAGGACTATTTGTCACTATTAACTTTATTGGTAGGAAAAGTTGCTCTTGGAATCCATCTCTTAAAGCCCAAACGCCAGTGATGTTTTGGCAATAACTGCAGGGAAAGACCTATAAAATGAAAACACTATAGCATGGCTGTAGTTAAACCATCTGTTTTTTTACACTAATAATCGGCTGTGGCTGTCAGATATGACATCTGCTGACAAATGTATACTTTAAACACATTTTTTTTGTCTGTGTGTTTTATCTTTTTTTGTAGGCAAGGACTGCTCTCCTACTTATGCAGGGATATATTTGGAAAACGGTGCAGGTATCATAGCAACTAAATAACTCCCTGCATAACATAGTGGATAATTGATGTTCAGGTGGAGGTGCGTCAGCCGCGATGACATATTTGACACATGTGAAAGAAGTATTCTTTATATTTACACCTTCCAAAGTGATTAAACCTGTCAAAGCATCATGTTAGCATGTTTGCATATTTGATTACATATGACACTTCCTGTTTTTTTCCTACTGACCTGCTCAGTGAGTGGACCTGTTATTCTGGATTGTAGGTGAAGAATGTTAAGTATATAGGCAGTTAATTATATGTTCCAGAAAAAAAAAATCAATGTTAGCCAAGCCAAGAATGTGATTTTTTCCATTCATACACGCTATAATTTCACAACACGAGTATTCTCCCTCAGCTTAGCACAACAATCTCCTTTGTGTCAGGCGTGCGTCAATAACTCACAGACATAACCATTAACCAAGTCAAGGCTGGAGAGATAGTGTAGTATTTAGACTACATTTCAGACGTTTCCGAATCACTAGCAGCAACTTTTTAGTCCTCACAAAGTCCTCAGCAGGACTACAGCGACTGTGTGGTCCTTGGCGGATTACATTAGGTCAGACATAGATTACCAATGTTAAAAAGCAAGATAGTTGGAATTCCAGGATAAAAAAAAACAATCCCTTATCGTAATTCTTTAAATTCCAGTTTCCCGACTGTTAAGCTGAGGTTAACATTTACAGACAAAGGTGTGTTAATGCTACACGCATGACCTCTGTTCTCTTTTGTGCCTCTCTGAATCCAAATCCCCTGGAGTGGACACTTCAATGCAGCTCTGCTGTACATTAATAGAACTTGTTACCTAAGTAAAATGATTTTGATGAAACGCCTGTCAGCATGAGGAACATGTCATAGTGTAATGGCTAAGGAGACAGCTGATTTACAGCTAGATGACTGATCAGTCTACAACTAGCAATGAGGTCTACATGTGTTCCAGTTCAGACTGAGCTTATCACACTGCTAACAATGCAGACAGTTCATAAACCTGGTCGCCTCTGACATCATGGTTACATGCAGTGCCTAACAGGAGGTGAATAGCAACACTGAAATGAAGACTTTAGCACCTGGTTATTAACTTTTCTGAAAGGCTACAGTTATCTGCACAGCACAAAGCATTACTTCATTTAGAAAATACTGCGGCTTGAGTAAAAACATTTTTTTCATTATTGCTCAAGGTCAAGTAACAATATGTTATTGCAAGCTCCGCTGACATGATCTGGCAAACTATACCAATACATCATTTGTTCCAGCTAAACATTACCACCTTCTCTGAGAAGCTGATAAGCCACAGCACGTAGCTCTGACATTAGCTGCATAACCCTCTGATGATATGATATTTTCACATCACTTCATGCAAACCAGCTTCTGTGCGGATAACCATGTAAATTCCAGACAGGACAAGCCATAGCTTTCTATTCTCTCCTGTCTGAGTATCTGGCTCATCCAAATTCTGTTTTGCAGGTAACAGGATGGGAGCAACAAGATTCTTGTAAATTGTGAATTGTGTAACAGGATGCCTGCTTGCCTTTCACACAAATAACAACACTTAAAGTTTATAGTGCTGGTTTCAAGCTGCAGCAGTAATAAAATATTACAAGCATTAACAAAAGATAATGATAAACCTTGTCGTGTAACTGTAAAGCAAAGTTAGTCATGAATACACCTACATTGTTGTGATAAAAATAACAAATTAATCTTTGCCTACCTTAAAGGTGGAGGTGATGACAAAAAACAAACAAACAAAATGTGCCCAAATTCAGGAAGATTTCAGAATACATTTCTTAAGCTCATCCTCCACTCCTCCAGTGCCTGTGACTAGATTTCGATAAACGATGAGCGTGTACATCTCAGCTCCAGAGGAGACACACCTGTATGACTTATTTCAGCTCAGTTTACTCAGACCTCTCATCTGGTTTGTACTGATGTTACTTCTGTGTTTTCCTGTCAGGCCTGTGCCCTTTTGTTTTCTAAGCAAATCAGGGTCAAAAAACAGGAACAACACCAGTCCATATTTAAGTTTAGCATGCAAATCCATATACAAAAGCTAAAGGAGAACTTAGCCTTAGAAACAGATCTTGCTCCTACTACTGGAAAGCTGATTATGTAACAGAAACAGCATCTTGTTTTCACCAAATAAATATTTGCTTCCTGTGGTCGTTTGTATCAGTGTTGATTACTTTTTTAAAAAAATAAAACACAAATAATGTGTAACAGCACTGTGGACACAGAGCATCCCAAAGAAAAGAGAAAAAAACAAGCCTCAGCCTGCTCAGTTATTAACCTCCACGCAGCCACTCCTGCTTGATTCATAATGACTCATGTATTGAACCATGATGAATCTGAACCCAGTGGACAATGAATCACATCTGAAGTCTCCTTGTGATATTTCTCCAGAGCCCAGACACTATCTACAGATCTGGATGATTATTGAAGGTAAAACTGACACGACAGCGGTGCATTGTTTCCTTACATTGACTCATCAGGTACATTTACTGAGCACCTGGCACTGTCTAGGCAGCCTTCAGTCCCCTTAGGATCACATGTTTTTCTGTTTTTCAAGCTTGTTGAATTGAGTTTTGACTTCACAAAAAAAATCTTTCACATTGCTAGACAAGTTTTCCCCCTTTACATCATTCTCTCAACAGCACCAACAGCACCTCATCTTTACGCAGAGGTCAGAGGTGAGAACAAGTGCCACATTATAATGCTAGAAAAAACTCAAATATTGTGTCCACCTTGGTGCCGTGTTACCGTGCCAATCTGAACTGAGGGCGCCTTTCCCACTGAGAACAAAAGCCAGGTGTTAGTGGGGGCTAGTGGGACTTTCACCTACCACATAAAAGCATGTACCGTAATAAGGTGGAAAGTCCCAGCTCCTAATTAGATGATAAGTGTGTTCGGTCTCAGGCAAGAAGAAAAAAAAAATTCACACCAGCTCTTGAGGTGACTGCTAATCCACAAACATCCATCAATTAAACAATTTCCCTCTGGGATTATTAAAGTATCTAAAATTTAAAAAAAAAGTGTGTCACCTTGTCTCCCTTGGGGGATAAAAAGAGAGAAAAGAGATGTTTTTTACACTACATTTTAAAAAAGCCCTTTCACACCTCAAGATCCACTCTGAACTTCCTTTTCCAACACCTCCGGCAATCAGCTCCTCCCCCGGTGGCTGTTGGGAGGCAAAGGATGGAGTCCTGCACTGATCTCCTTGGGAAAAACTCCTCCCCACCTGGCAACGGTGAATAGCTACCCCTCAGGAGGGTAGGAGATGCAGGCATAAAGGGTGCCTCAGAGGATTAGGCCTCAAGCCTTTATAAACCATTATCAAACAGCATGAGCCTAAAACTCCGGTGATTAGACACCAAGGCCGATGGCCTGGATTGATGTCTTATTCTTTGAAGGAGAGAGGAATTTAGGTCACTTCAAGAGTTTCCTGCTTTCATATGTACAAGATGGTCTGATTTACAACTATATTTGGCCTTACAAGGAGCTTTTAATGCTGCGTTAATAATTAACCTGAAGGTCAGTAAATAAACTGCGTAGACAACAGGCGGTGAATACACACGAACTGACCCTGCATTCCTCGCTGACAGTCAAGGTCAGAAATTTGTACTAGAAGGTTCTCAGTGTTTAAAGTGAAACCAACTTCACGTCAGAATAACATTTGTGCTGGTATATATCAGAATACTTCTAATTTAGATAAGAACTGTTCAACTGTACCAAGCAAAATCAGGAAATGTTGAAATTTGTCAGAAGTGACATGTTTCAGATTTCAAAAGCTCAAATTTAATCCGGTAAAACTCCCCTGTGCTAAAGCCAGCATCTCTAAGGATCCTGCCGTGCCAGCTGACCTCAGTGCATTGGCATGTGATGATCCACTTAAGAAACTCCTCCATCTACAAACCACCCCCCAAGAGCACTTCAGACTCTTGCACATAGCAAGCAGGGATCTATTCAAAACTCAATCATTTCCTCTGAGGTGTGAGTCTATTGTAAAAGTTAACACCAGTTTGACAGTCTACAATCAAGCTGTTGTCCTCTTAGCACCTCTGTGCTCTGAGTCCACAGGGGCTGCTGGCAGAACAGCTGTGTGAAGTGTGGAGGGGAGAAGGTCAGAAAGGGACACTTCATTACCTCACATCAAGCCGTTTATCACATGCAGCGTGGTAAAGGGTGTGATGGTGGTTTTTCTTTGTGTTTAGACATTAATAAACATATATATCTGTCAGTTATGACTTGAATTTATACGCTCATGCTCTTCTACAATAACATGTCATTAAAATGATTAGAACATTATTTTGGTTTGCCACTATGTCTGCAGCATAATTAGAATACATGTATATGTACGCACAGCATAGTTACATGCAGCTAAATATGAAGTGTTAGAGAGAAAGCTGCTAAAAACTTTTATAGATTCAAATGAGCTTTGAGGAGGCCTCTAACAGGAACAACAAGAGCCTGTAACTAATGTGGCTAATCCACCGGAAGACTTCTATAGAAGGAATGCTGTTGCGGGAGGCTATAAAATAATTTACATTGAAATAAATTCTTTTGTAAGGAGCAGGGCGGTTTGAGTCAAACAATGAAGGAAATACAGTGAATGCAGCGCTCTAAATTACAATAGCAGCTATGTTTATGACGTTATATAACACATTCACATAAACTTATTCAACACAAGAGCAATGTTGTGGAAATACAGGATATAGATGTGCTGGGAAATCCAGACAGTATCAGTGCACCAGTTCAAACATTTCCTGAACAGGAGTTGCTGCAAGTTCGAGGCTGCCTGTGATTAACACTACAGGCAATTAAGCAGAGAAAGAGTTCCAGTCCAGGAGCTCCATTAACCAGCACACACTCAGAGACGCAGCCATCCCTGCCATCATCTATCTGTGTCCACAACCCTATGCCCGCTGATCTGGAAAAGCTGCAGTGAATGGAGATGATCCATCCGTCCCCCTAGAACCCCTTTAAAGCTGTACATTCTGCACACACAGCTACATTCCTGCTTTGGGGTTAAGTAGGTCAGAGGGAGCCCTTATCTTTGAGAGAGCCTCAGGTCTGTTAATGCCTGACTGAGCCACTGACTGTCATTGAACTGACGGTCTAGACGTACATTTGTTTTACAATGTGTTGTATTAAGTGTTATTAAGGCTCATGTTTCAACATGTTGATGAAAGTTCGACGGAACCTATGAAGGCTCGTCAAGGCTTCCATCATGCAGTTTGTATGGAAAAATATCTAAACTGCAGATCAATAAAATATGTTTTCAACAGCTGAAAAGTGCATCAGTAAAACAGACAAAACAGCTTCTTTTCTATTCAAAATCCTGTGATCCTGTAAAGGAACCAGGGCTGCATGCTAACCTTTTTATTGTTTACCTTGACCAGATGGGGGTGGAGGGGCTTCCTTTCAACATGTGCATTCCTCCTGCCTGTTAACCACATCCAATCATCACCTTGCACAGATAGCACATTACCAGCAGCCCTGCCCCTTAATTACCATCCATCCATCCACAGCGTGGGGGGGGGGGGGCTCTGAAAATGTTTCAGCTGCAAGTGGGTGTCCTGTCATTGGCAGGGTCATGTTGGAATACACATTTGAACTAAAAAATGAGCTGTGAGTATGTTGGTGCCGGGTGGCCTTTTGAGGAAACAGAGACACGCATTTTCATGAGGGCGGCGCACGTGTCCCCCAGCCAAAAGCCTCTTCTGGCCAAAGCTGCACCAAAGGGACAGGCGTGGGGGGAAAAAAGCAGCCATTGACACATTGGTATTCTTAAGCCAAAGTGGAAGCACAGTGCCAAATGTGCTCAGTGGAGAGGAGGCGTGGGGATGGAGGGGAGTTGAGGGACAGAGCTGGTGAAAAGACACAAAGAGGCCCTGTGTCAGTGCTGTGGCTTTCTGTCTGAAGATAATGAACACTAAAATAATATGTAATTTGAGTGGCCCCCAGCATACAAGGTCAGCACCGCTGGCTAGACTAACCATCTTGGCTGTCAGAGGGTCTGACACATTCTGGTTTGATGTGTGACTGTTCAGGGGTTTCAGCTGTATGAAGGGGGTTGGCCGAGCTCCACAGCCACACAAAGAGCTTCTCTGCCAGCCGGGACTGTAGGAGGGGAGTTCATTGCTCTCTCGGCTCTGCCTTTCAAGGCCTCGACATTTCCTCTATTCTTCCATTTCCAGCATTTTTCCATTCACCTCTGCTGTACTTCTGTGTTATGTTATGTTCTTGTGTGCGCAAGAAACCAGATACACCAGAAGGAATAAACCGATTTATGAATATGTCGTGTCATAAAAATGGTCAGTTCATTATGGGTACCTATTTGGGTCATACTAAATAAAGAAGCAGTGATCTTACCTTCCCCCATTGGGCCCTGGTGGAGAGCAGAATGGGACTCCTCTGGCATAGCACGCAGGCCTCTGGAGCTGTCAAAAGAAAGCATGACAAGTCAAAGAATCTCCATGGCAACACTTACAGAAACGTTAGCAGGGTATAGCAGTTCAGTGTGGTGTTCTCACATTCAAAAATGTACATAGTGTCCTTCATAGCAGCTCACTCATATTTCCCTCTCGAATAGCCACTGTCTACTCAGATCTTATGTAACAGGGGAATTCTTCCCATTCCCCTGCTTACAGCTCTGCATAGGATCAAGCCACTCACTCAGTAATGCACAGTGAAGTTGGCATTGAGGTACACAGTTATGCAGAGTCAACTGTGATGTGAGCTCAAGCTAATCAGCGCAGAAAAAGCAAGAGTGCAGTTATCCATGAAAGGACACTTGGGGAAGACTCGGCAGCAACAAAGTACATGAGAACATTTGTGAAAACCATTAAAACAATGTCAGTAAACCTGTTTTCCTTCCATGTTTAGAATGTCACATCAAAACAAGCCTCTCATTATCAGTGTATCTATCCGGAGAGATTACAGGTTCATCCCTGGTGGCGTGTATTTTTCTGCTCACTCATGCCAGCCTGCGGTGTTCTTAATGATGAGCTGTGTCCGCTTTGGAACCGGTGTACTGCCAATTCTCTCACATCACTGCCTCTCTGTCTCCTTACAGCAAATTACCAGTGCACTCATGAGAACTTGCCTCGCTGTGATTCCTGGTGAGCCTCCGGCCTTTTAAACATCACATTCTTGGGCCAGCTAGATCAGAGGGGCAGGAATTCTTCAGGGATTAGGATGGACATTGTTCCTACTGCATCTGCTGGCCACTGTGCCGAGCTGACAGCCAGGCCAGCCAGGGCCAATCTGAGCTGGCTGCCAGGAGGTTTGCCAATTAAGATGTGCAGGAATGCAAGAAGAAAAGTCACAGAACCGGACCTGAACATTAAGATCACTGCTGCGCTGTGGGATCCTGCAGCTGCAGCCAGGACTAAACTGAAGTCTGTTTACGAGACTGCAACACAAGGGAATATGTGGAAGTAATCTTTCCAGCCTATTAAAATGAAACACAGGTTTTTGTTTGGACTCACAAGCCATGTTAAACTTATTTATTTAACACGCCCAGTGCAGTTTCACACCACTAATATCACTATGAGACAATGTGTTGTTTGCGCGAGCAAAAATATGGGCACACAGCAACAGGATACACATTCATGTTGACGCTTCCACAATTTTCTGCTGATTTATGATGTGTGGCGGTAAGTAAAGCAACAAACATGGCTGTAACCGGCAAGCATGAGCGAAACCACTTTATTAAAAATGAATCAGCCTGACAGCAAAGCTTCTTATAATGAAAGGGAAGTATTTAAACTAAACAAAGAATAGACTCCCACATAAAGCACATTGTGTGTGTAAACTTTAGCTCATCCAGCTTTATGATTAAAATGCGACTAATCCAACCATCAACCATCAAACTTGTTGCGGAGCAAAGAGTGCAACCAATGCTGTAAACACTGCTCAGCCGGTACTGAGCAGCTCTACTACAATGACATTCTTTGAGGCCTCTTCAGTCGCGGACCAAGCTTGGCCAATTGATTTTCAAGTGTCTGGTTAGAGTGTATAACCTACATGAGTAGTCCTGATGTTGAGGATGTAGGCTTTGAACTTGCCTCTGTGAACTAATACAATCCTATGATAATCCCACCCGCTACGACCTCTGAGCTAACCCCACCTAATGACCAAGCCAAAACTATGCTAATCTGCCTTTGGTCAATGAGAGGCTAGACAGCGAATAAGACGTCTAGATCTTACAAATGTTTTTCCGATGCCTTATCAAAGGCAAGAGATGATTTGTGTAGAAACAGTGAAAATGTTTAGCAGAGTCTGGATTTAAACATCTGGACAGAATTCAACAATCATTAACTTTCACCTTCTCTCTGGTGACATATGGCCATTTCAAATCCTTGTTTTCCTAGGGAGGGGGCATGGCCAAAATTCAAATCCTAAAGAAAACACCTACATACAGACTGACATTCATGCCATGCTGACCACCTGTGCTTGAACTAGCTGCCATTTCAAACAAATGGAGAGCATTTGGTTCCCACAGCTGATGACTGCATTACCCGCAGCATGAACCTCCCGCATGGGAATTTGCAACTTGCCCTGTAATTGAAGACAGATGCCACGAGAGCCAATCTGATAGTTATTAAAAGAAAGACTTGCAACGGATCACTTCTTCAGACGAGCTGATAAACTTCCTTGTTCCTCTAATCGACGGGCTTTACACTGATCCAGGCAGTCCAAAGCCTGAATTCCTTTCTTTAAAACAAAACAAACAGATGATTAACGGGAGCAGATGCTGGCTGAGATACACACTTTATACCGAGTCACCACAGAGAAGCCTCACGCTTTAAAAATACACACAAACACCTTGACCTACGCTTGACATGTTATAGGAAAATGATCCCACTGGGAGTGATAGTCATCTGGACTATTTTTTCACTATTGACAGTCTGGGAGAAGTGAAACACGTCTACAAAGGAAGTCAACGTCTCTTGGCGAGACATGCCACTTGGGCAACATGTCACATTTAATCAAACAAATACATCTGCACTGATCACACCAACTGATGATGCACAAAAACAACTTGGACCCAGCATCTGAATCTTAATCAGCCCTTTGTGCAACAATTAAAATCCCAAATTGATTCCCCCCGGTGCAGAACAAATTGATGGGAGGAGAAACTAAAAATAGACCAGAGAATTCCTGCTGGGCTTCTCTCTCACAAAGACCTACCGCATCACAATGCATAAAGCGTCTACCCCTAAACAGCCCACGGTAAGCTGGAAGTATGACATAAGCCCACTGGGATGTCTTCAGCCAATCACGGTGGGGCACATTTCAATAAGACACCATCACTCAGGATGGATGTTTACATTCAGGATAAATAAAGAGCCAACCTGGCAAGGCTTGTGGGAGTCCAGGGTCCTCAAGGCTAAATGAGTCTTTATTATTTCAGCATCGGTGCCATGTTTATCCTGCATGACCTCTCTCTTACTCTCTTAGCCCTCCAGAAAATACACCCTGAAAAACGGTCTTTCTGTGTGTGCCTTCTTTCCCACATTACTCCTGCAGTTTGTCTCCTGACACAAAGACTTTGATAGCTTTTCATTCACCAGAGAAAACAATACATCCCGATGGCTGCTCTTCATCTCAATCAAATCCACAAACTCTACAAAAGATCGTAGAGCACTGCCCTAACCTTCCCACAGACACACAACATGAGCCTCTTATTTTTGTTCACTGCATTTTTTCGAGCGTGCTGCTTAGATGTGGTGCACATATGGTGCACTTCAGCCAAAATAGCCCTTAATGGGAGAATAATGGTTTCCCACTGGAATGAAAAAGGACAAATAGTAATTTTTAGCCATTTTCACCTCCTCCCCACTTGTGAGCTATACTACCACTGAATGCATACCTGGCAAGTGAGAGTGGCAAGTGCCATCTTAAGGTCCAGATGACAAGTGAAGACTTCCAGTTCTTTAAAATTATAAATGGTCGACCACCAGACGGTGAGCAGTCCTCCATATTAAATGCAGTGTTTGCCAGGGAGAGGATGGGACTGCTGGGTAAAATTAGACACTCATGTCTTCAAATAGAATTGCAGTGTGCCCATTTAAAGTTACATGACCCCACATCTGCAGGCAGAATGCCCCCTCTCGCCATCATGGGGGCTCGTCAATAGTCAGGCCTCCCTCTGGTTTTTGGAATGCTAAATCACTTATTTCACACATTCTCTGCTTTCAAACAAACGCAAGGTCACCTCTCACAGTGTAACCCTAGCTGTAAATTGTAAAAACTTCAAGGTCCCCCTGAGATCCAGGCCTATGCAGCATCAAATGCTGAACCGCTGAGAAACAAAGAGGACGACTTAGCAAAAGCTTCTATTGAAGGGTTTTTAAATTAGAAGGTCTGTGTAGATGAAACTTTCTTTGTAATCTGCAGCTCTGGTAACTTTATCACAGCTGCAGCATACCAAGACTCTGAAAGAAGGAATTAACCGCCAGCTCTGAGATCCAAGACACACTTGGGCAGTTTCCTGTCTGGTCCACCTAAAAAAGAGAGCTGTTCTTTGCACGGAGGCAACATTTATCCGATGAAGCTGAGACGTTATTGTCTGAGAGGTCAAGTGAGGTCAAAGAAGCAAAAGATGGAACTCCTCAGTGGTAATTGATTGATTTTTATCCCATTCTTCTTCAGCAGCTGGTGGGGAGAATCATTGACCTATGAACAGCCTGCATTTAAAACCTCACCAGGGTGCTCATTAGAAAAAACAATTAGGATTGCTGCATGGGGCCGAGTGTGGGCACCACAGGAGTGGAAACGGGATGCGGGGAAAGAGGAAATGATTCAACTGTAGAGTGATGGTTACTTTTTCTCACATGATATCAGGTCTGAAGCGGAAAATATGAAACCCCCCTCCACCAAAAAAAAAGGAAAAGAAAAAACACAGACTGCAGCAGCTGACCAAAGTTCATCCAGCTGAAAGAGTTTTGCTTAAAAACAAACAAAACTTATCTGACTGAAACTCCTGCCCACTGCTGACCTTACAGCCCGAGCACCAGTCCGGTTAGCAGAAAAGCACCTAAAACCTGCAGCTGTGAGTCCAGCAAAGCTGAAGGAACATGGAGTTTTTCCCCACAGCGTAGATTTTGTATTGTTTTTAAAATACAAACAGTATTTTAGTATGTTGCGCTGTGTTTTTAGCTGTGACAAGTAGTTTGTAAGCAACTCAAGACGTGGATGACAAATACCAACACACTCAACAGCCATCAAACCAACATAAATGTAAAGAAACCTCCCCAAAGTGTAACTTTAAGGTCATCACAGATTTGGTAAAGTTGTCAGAAACAGTCCATACCGTTCTCCTGTCCTTTCGCCGCCCGCTGTCCCCCCGCTAAACACTCTTCACTCTGATATCCTGCTGAAAATATTCAGGTTACTCCGCTGGTTTCTCCTTTTTCACATGGTACATGTCGACCAGACACACACACACTCACGCACACACTGTTTGTGACAAACATACACACACACGCAACACGCAGACATCCCAACAGCGCAGCTCATCAGCTCGAACCGCGTCCGAGCATCAAGCACGCTGCTGCACCTCTGAGGAACAAGAACTCATGCTGCGTTCAGGGCACATGGGAAATATACTCACTGGTGGTGGGTCGTCTTATTCAGTGGAAGTGGAAGTGAATGCATAAAGAATGTGCATATCCTGTAGCTTTCATACATTTAATATATATATATATATATATATATATATATATATATATATTTAGATTTTTAAGTATAAACGTATTATTATATATATTTTTAAGCCACTGTACCATTTAGGCCTAACCTAAGTGAGATAACACTTTTGGTTAGGCTATAGCGGAACAGACTTTGATATAGGGTGCATTGTATTCTTTTGTTTACAATTATGACTTTAATTAACAATACCTCTGATGCAGCACCGTCATGTTAAAGATTTGAGCTTTCAGATGAGAAGGTGTCTAAATTCCGAGCGGCCATGAAAGCAACGAAGGAACGCCTGTTTTTGACAGGGCAGCTACTTGGCGAGTTGTTCCCACATCTGGACTGCGTGGTTGAGTAACAGATACTTTCAAAAAAGCGTAAACAAGTTATGATGTTTTCTTTCTTTCTCTATAAATCTTCTTTACTCGCAAAAAAAAAAATATATGCATGCAAACCAACGACAGGGCTGTGAAAGACATCATAAATTGTAACCCTGCCAGTTACATTTATGAGGGTCAGGTCATTATGATGGGGAGGTTCACAAAAGATGGCTTCAGTGAGTCAATTGAGAGGGTGCTAATTTATGTGGGGCGCTTTTTCTTTGCACGACCCCCTCTCTGCCAACCTCCTGGAAGAAATCTCAAGATCCCAATAGAAGGTTGAAGACACCAATATGCTGGACGCCATCAGTGAAAGAGTTAAAACAGACTCATTGTCAGATTGAACTTAAACGTCTGAAAAGCAGAGACTGCGGTGATTCCAATGATTTTTTTTATAATTGCTGAGAGACTTCATACATCAGACATGTTTACAATAATGAACCGGCAGCGTTTTGAAGACATGTCAGTCCAATATCGCCACCTGCTGGTCATTTTGATGAACACTATATCAAGTGTAAGATAATCGTGTAAAATAACATAATACAATGAAACAACATGTACTGATAATCTGTTGTTGTAGCTTAGTATTTTGTCAATTTAAAAAATTTAATAAAAAAAATAAACTCACGTGTTAACCTTCTGTTTATGATACCTTTTGCCAGTAGAGGTCGCTCTATAACAGAAATCAGCCGCATATTAGGGACTTTTCTACAACTTACCAGAAATTCTTATACATTTATCAGTTTGTGATTTAATATTTATTTGCCTTAGTTAGATTTTGTGTGTAAAGAGGGTCACCAGACTCACCAGACACCAGACAAAAAACTGATTATTACTGTTATGTTGATGTAAATGTATGAAAACGAGTTACAAAAGTCGGTTACATACACAAATAGATGTGTTTAAATGTGCTTCACATGATTTCATCAGATTGCGGTTTGGCCTCTGTCATACAAAATGTGACATCATTTCAAAAATCAAACTGGCACACTGAGGTTAATCAACATAAACCAAGAACTTTAAAAAAGTGAGACGTGCATGAGCTGAATAAAACTGCAGAACATGAAACTACAACACAGGAGCTGAGCCAGTAAAGAACTGAAACCGTCTGAACACGTTAAAACAAGATATGTAACAGTCATAGAATCGTGTTAATTTTTTTATTGATGAACATCACGATAAACCTACAGAACTTTGTATCAGGTCATATGTACAAACTAATGATACAATATCCATACAGAAGGGGGACTTTATAAGTTGCAAAGGAGCATTTTTAAATGTATGGCGTTTGCTCTAAAAATCTGACAACACAACCTTCAAGTAAAATACTTTCTCAAATTCTAAGTTTATGTACAACATTACACACATAATGGAGCATGTAACAAGAAGATAAAAAAACAGAGGAGGCATAGTAAGAGTGAAAAAGCAGGCAGGCTAAGGATACGGGAGGCATCACCATGACATGTCTGACATGACTTTTACACACAACGGTATGATTTGATGAAAACAAGAACACGGACAATAAGAAAATATCAGAGGTTTAATATGCTGTGGTAATCCACCTCCACACTAATGACGATCCTTCTCTTACAACCTGAACCTCTCATCCTAACAGGCCTCTGCATTTAAAACAAACTAAAACTAAAATCAGACATCACATTTCATCAGTGAAGACATCCTGTGCACGTCACCATCCTTATATGGACAAAATAAAAACAGATGGCGTCGCTTCATCTCTCATCAGTCTGTTACATGTATGACATAGCCAGTGTCACTGGTAAAGGGGCCAACGCTGGGGGTGGGGGAGTCAGATGGGCTTGGTGGTACTGTTGTAGACCAGACGCTCTCTGTCCTCTAATGAGGTAACCGGGGCGTTGTTGACAGGAACGCGGTGGTGCTGCTGTGAAGACTTCTTTCTTCCCCTTATAAAGCAGTACCCCAGGATGCCTAATAGGATGACAATAGCTAGGCCCAGGACGACAGCTATCGCTAAAATACCTGTAACAGAAATCAAAAAAAAGAGGTGATCAGCTAATTAAAGACAGTAAACACAACTCTGAGCACCTTAATGGAAAATGGTGATGAAAGAAAGCAGATTTTGTGTTGGTTTGTGTAACATACCTGACTGGCTTTCAGAGACTGTGCGTTCAAACTCCTCATTTCTTGCATATACGTCCTCTTCTGGAATAAAGAAAATATCAAATTTATGAATGTTATGTTGTTGTTTTGCTTGTGAATTAATCCTGTAAAAGTTCCAAGAGGCACTAAAGTGCATCCATTCTAAAAACCTCCCACATGTTCCTGCAGTGGAAATCTACATTTTTGATCCATTAGCTTTTAATATTAAGTTGCCATTGTATTTGCACTGTCAACTGTTGCTCTTGGCCAAAACAAAACACAAAATGGCTGATCAGAAAACACCCCGAGCAGGTGCAATATGTCGACATCAGCAGACAAGAATGTCAGCACAAACAAAACCATGATCACAAAAGATCAAACACCTAACGAGAGCGCAATGTGTGAGGCATATTCTGTGATTCTCCACAGACAGAGTTTGTGAAATTGCCACTAAAATCTAATAACCCACCTGTTACACCATGGCAAATACTTTCACAGGAATCTTCAGTGTCAAATCTGTTCTTGTTTCCCGCGCAGCCACCATAGTTGAAACGGAAGCACCCCTTCTTGATGGGGTTGTAGTACCACTTAGTTATGCTGTCCCTGCAGCCTCCTGTGTCGGGAAGCTCGGTGCAGCGTACTGTCGGCAGCAATCAGGAGACATGTTTAGAACACACTCTGCACAGTAAATGATGTATTACTAGCCATAAATTAAAATCACCTTTTTGATCATCTACTGGAATCTGCAGCAGAATCCGAAACTTGCTGTCCACTGGCAGACACACATAATTCAAGTTAGCATGTCTTTCAAAGAAGCATGTTATCAGCATGGTATCATTGCAGCATTTGCAACATAGCCTGCATGAAAATGAAGCCTGGTTTGTACAGTCACTGCTTACAGTCCTCGCACTTCTGTTCGTCTGAGCCGTCGTTACACTGAGGGGTAGAGTCACACTCCAGGCCGGGGTCCAGACAGCAGCCGTTAGCACAGGTGAACTGCACCGGAGTACACGGCTTACCACACTTCTCTCCTGTGGCACACAGACAGAGGACGATTGTGACTTGTTATGGTTATAATCATAGTATATTATGCGTCAAAAGGAAATCTAACAACTTTTACCTACATTCATCAGACCACTTTGTCTGATTACTTTGCTTCTACTTGTGTCAAGTCAACAATTTGCAGAATTGACCTACCTTGAGGAGCAGGAACAGGAAGACCTCGGCCACCTTTACCACCTTTTTCTGAAAGAAAAACAACCAAATCAGGTTAAAATTATAACATTGACCGGGCAACTGGCTTCCTCTGAATAAACACCATTTGGTTATTGCTGACAATATTAGGGCAGAACTTGGACATTTTTGTCATTGCATGTTGGTAGAAAAATAACATAAATGAGCTAAAAGTATCAAAGTAAGAAGCCTCAGTACACTGATTTTAACATAATAGTTAACATGACTATGTGATATATTGAAGTCTCAGCTCTAAAAAATTTGCCGTCAGGGACTTAAAACTGTGTCAAGTCTTCCGTGGTTACCGTCAGCCTTCAGACTCACATTAACTAGACAGATTTAGGATATTTTCCCTCATCAGCAAACAAAAATCCTCTGGCTGGTCACAGTGCTGTTACTTTCTAATAAACATCTCGCTGAATTGTGTAAAGTCGTCCAGTTAATCAAGATGCATTAACGCTCTTGACCACTTCTGTCTCTCTTCCTTCACTACCTCAAGATGCCATGCATGCTGAGCTTGCTTTAAAAGCTGTTTTATTTTATTTCAGTTTATGTTGTTTTGATTTTTGTTCAATCCATCCATCAATCCTTGCGTCCTGGAGAGCAGCCTCAACTTGTCACGTAGTCATAAAAGGTGTTTGTCTTGGTCGCTGCTTACGAGGTTGCGTTACATTTTTCTAGGTTTTTCAAGGCTTTACTATGACCAACTCTGAGCAAAACATGAAATGTGGAAAAAAAAGCTATCTTGCATGTACTATACCACACACACACACAAAATGGGAGCCACAGCTACACAGTGAAAAGAAATTCAAGTACCAAAACACAGCAGGGCACAGGTACCTGAGCCGTGGCAGGCTTTAGTGCACTCATCCTTAGAGAGATAGTTGTTCAGATTCTCCCTGCAGCCCCCAAATATGAACTCCTCACACCTCTCTGAGGCAGCATTGTAGTGCCAGCGGGGGAATGATCCACGGCACGGGCCGATCTTCTTTGGAGCCATGCAGTGATCTGGTATGACACAGAGAATATGATGTTGAATTCACCATTAATAATAATCTAACACCTTATCAGACACCACATGCGATGCCATCTCATTGATAATAATAGGAAAGAAGGGGGGGGTGTTAATAATTGATGCCTCTACTTTAAAGTGATACCACAAATATGTCATCATTTCAGTAAATAGGACTGAAATGATGACGCTCTCAACATGCTGTCTGAAATTTATAATGCATCAAATGAGACAATGTGACATTGTTTCAAATACAAAAACCTGTTTGCCTAACCACTAACAGTGCTGTTTCACATCTGCAACCAGACATTATGAGCTTTTCTTTTGAAGTCAGTCCTTACTTCCTCTTGTGTGTCTATCTCATGCACAGAACTACACGCGAAAGTGGTTGCTGCACCAAAACCTACTGAGAAAAAACCCCACAGCGGTGCGTTTCCACGTAGAGCGAGGCGTCTGGATGTGGTTGATGACACATGAGGTAACCAGGGCAGACATGTATAATAAAGCACATAAGCTACACTTTCATTAGGTTTATTTTTAAGTCATTGATTAATGGGTTCAGGCGTTACCTGGGCTTTTCATTAGTGTGGTGGAAATGTGGTGGTGCTGGCATGTAGAAGAGGCGCTGCCATGATCACACATACTCCACTGAGCAACATTCCTGACACCATTCAGGACTCAAGCTGTTAATAGGTAACTCAACAACGGGCTGGTTGAAAGCTTTTTCTTGTCCTTCAGTCAACAATCAGCTGACAACATATACACACCGACACACAGACCTGAGCCTCAGAAATCACCTTTAAAAAGGACAAACACTAAATCACTTTTATTCAATACCGAGTCAAGTCTGTGTGCGTTTGTGTAACCCAAGCTGGAACCAGACTGACAGGTTTGCTTGAGTTGGGGGTGGAGAGATAGTATCATGGGAGCAGTCAAAAAAAAAAGACCACGACCGCACTGCTGACTTCCATTTCCTAAATAATGCCTGACCTCTTGTTTTTTTAATACCTAAACTCTGTTCCTGTTAACGGGCAGTCTCACCACATGGTTTTCGGTTACTAACTAAATTTTAAATTTAGTCTGCTCTTCTTCTACCACCAGCTCTAATCTCCACCACGCTGTGCACAGGAATTAGTTGAGCATGCCGTGACAGGTTTGATCACAACTAACATGGAACTCATGCTTGCGTCAAATGCAAAACAAACACTGACATAGGAATGAGATTTTTTTTTTGTTAGGGTAGAAACAATTATATTATGGGCTCTATGTGTGGGAAGACATTTTAAGACATTTTAATTTTAAAGACAGAGGGGGATTGTTTTGTCTTGTCTGGAGATTAAACGCAAGGCTGACTAACACGGCCGAAAGCAATGTCAACAAACAGTACGGTGGATATGTGACTCATGTACATACATACCCACCCTTCATTGGTGCTGTTATATCTGGTACTAATGAGGGTACATCACAGACTAAAATAAAACTACGTTCTTCTTCATACTCACGCTCAGACTGCTCAGGAGTGAGGACCAGGACGGTGACCTTAGTGGAATCCGACTGTCCGATGGTGTCTGTGACAGTAAGCTGGAACTTATAGATCCCAAATGTCAGGTTGGAAACTATAATCTGGTCTTTAAAGTTGGTGCTCTACAACAAAAAGACACCATCTATCAGTACAGTACATTTTACTCAAAAAATGTTTGCAGATTCAGATTCATAGTGTGTCTTACATCAATACGAGCGTAAGGGTACTCGGTGAGCATCTTCCACTGGTAGGATTCAATCCCCTTGTCATCTCTGCTCTGATGGCCATTCAGTGTCACGCTGTCCTGAGGCTGGACCACAAGGTCCGGGCCTCCGTCAGCCACTGGTGGACGGTCAGATTCATCTAGGAATGACAACGTGAGATTTACACAAGCTCCACAATAACTTGAGCACAACAATCCACAGACAAACACACACCTAGATATCTATATAAGCTGAGGTTGAAACAGAAAGCCTTTCCTGCATGGAGCCACAGCTCCCTGACGTGTGTGAACATGCAAAACTGAAGGTTTGGCCTAAATATTTGGCCTCATTTATGATAATTACAGGTTGCATTCAAACATTTAAAACACGATTCATTATTTGACCATATGAAAGAGAACTGACCCACATATCTGTTTTCAAAACTGGGGGCCCCAAACTGGAACTGTTGACAAGCAAAAAAGGGGCCCCTCAAAACAAACTGGTGAATGTTAAGTGAGGTTCTTACTTGTGGGGGCATCCACCTCAAGATAACTCTCATACACGGAGTCCAGGATGTAACTGAGGTATCCTTTCTTTCTGGCAAAGCGACAGGCGTACTTCTTTTTGTACAGACAATCAAGCAGAAAGCAGGAGTTGACCGAGCCTTCGTTGGCTCCCTTCTCCATGAAGGCGACATTGCACCGCGGCTCCTTGCAGCAGGCGGTCACGCAGTCCCTGTATCGATCCAGTTTCGGTGACGAGAGGAACGTGGCCCCGTCTTTGACAGACTCATCGGCATCAAGCACAAAGTCTTCACGGCCTTTGTGGAACTGGTTTAAGCATTCCTCACCGATCAGCTGGCCAACTGAGGTGTTCACAAAAAGCACGAAGAGCAGGAGCGCACATGAGCCTCCAATGAGCGCATTCATCATAAAGGTTAAATCCGCAAGTCGCCTTGAAAGAGGATAAAAAAACGTCCCGTTCCTATTATAAATATATATATATAAATTCTTTTTGTACAAAAAAAGGAAAGGAAAGAAAGAAACGAAACTTCCTTAGCTGGTGTCTAGGCCACAAAGGAGCCAGTCAACACTGCGCTTTGTTCTCTTCTTGTTTCCTCATTAAAGGGAAACAAACTAATGCCTTGATCTTGACCCAGGCGTGGATCAATACGCCCACAAAACGACCTCCAGATACAACTCTCACAGCAGATTTTACCGTGTTTGATGTCGACAGAGTCCTTAGCAGTCAGTCGACAACAGCATTACCCAGGTGACTCACCTGTAAGATACAGGAAGTGATATTCCACTCCCTGAGACACCACTCCCTTCATGGCCCCTATGGCTGCTGCTGTCCAAACAAAGCTCGACGTAAGAGCCTTTTCTCATCTTTACAATCAGCAGCTGTTGTAGCTAAACTTTATTCAGTGGTGACAGGTTTCACTAAAGGAAAACTCAAAACAAATGTGTAAATAGAAGCCTTAAACAGGTGTGTTGTGTGATCATGTTCTTAAAACAAAAATGCGACATGAAGGAATTCTCCCCTTCGGTGAACAAAGTATAATTTTATAGCATAAAGTGTATGGGGTAAAATATCCATTTTTATTTTGCTGGCAAATAACATAAAAATAACAGAATCCAAACACATAAATAAAAAAACAAATCAGTCAATAAGGAAGAAAAATAAACAATCAATCAATATAAACACTATGAGAAAAGGTCAGTTTACATGTTTAAAATGACGTTTATCTGTTTTTCATGTTCCAGTAGTTTCACTGTGAGCCCCTTACAGGCTGCTGTCATTAACATGTCTTATCATTTAAATGCGCAGGAACTCTTAGTATGAGTACAGCCTGTGGTGATACTGAGGTGAGTGAGGAGTCATCAGGTGCGTCATAAGGCCACACGTGAACCTATCATCAAGCAGCGTCAAGCGATCACTCAAACATGGAATACAGATGAATTGCTGGCGAGATATTAGACTGAATCACAACCACAGCACTCTTTAGTCAGAGGATAATTAATTATTTGGAAAAAAAAGTAACACACCCACTGTGAAGTTACACCAGCAGAGGACAAATGACACTTTGGATTTTTTTGCTTCATACAATGAGGTTATAGAGTTCAATGTTTTCTAACAAAGCATTTGTTTTATAAGGTGTCACAACACTGACTGTGACTTCGTGCACCATGTCTGAAAACAATATACAGCTTGTTCTGTAATTAGTTTGATTGCTGCTAGGCAGCGTAGCTTCAGCATACATTGACTATCAGAATGTTCATCTCACAGAGGACATTTCGGGTCAACTTCAAGTTTTTTTCAAAGAAATTATAGTTTTTCAAATATTAAGCAATTTTGGCATCATTTTTTTTTAAAATTGGAGTCTATGGAGCAGCCTTCAAAACCACCTTCAACTTTGACATGTAACAACTTCCACATGTTTTCAGCTACAGAAACCATTCAAACATCATTCTGGGTTAGGGGCAGCTGATAAACATTCAGGTTGCCATGGATACAGGCAGAGCTGTTACCACGGTGACAGGTTGACACACAAGAAGCATACAAAGCAGCCATATTTGTAGTCTTTATCAGAGTTTAAGCATTGTTTCTGTCATATTGATCATCCTTCAGCTGTATTCTACTTTTCCACATTCAAATCACACAGCCTGTGCTTCTTATAATCTTATGGTATTATTCCAGTCTCAGACCTTTCTTATGGTATATTCACAGGCTACTCTTTAAGGTCAGTGACTTCATACTGTTCTTGTCTTCAGCAATTTTTTTTCATATCTTCATAATTAGTTTAATGGTATACAAAGCTCTGAATTGCTCTGATTCTCCTTCACAGCAGCATTCAAAGCAATGCTTAAGCTGCAGCAATCAAACTTGCATTTTCTTCATTAAATGCCCTTTTCTAGTTTAAATTTAATTTCACGCTATGGCCAGCAGGGGGCACACTAGGCTTTACCTTTAATGGCTTAGGGTTAGTGGTTGACATGGCTACAACTAAAATGAAAAATTAACTTAAACTTTGTACATGTTAATTTCAACACAAGGACTCTTCTGTCTCTTCTATTGTATTCAGACAGCTCTCACCAGCATTCATCAGCTTTTTACACCATGTGCTGAAGACCTTTTAAAATTCATTTGGCAAAACTCACAAAATGATCATTGAGTTGGGAGATGGATGAATAAAAGTGATGGAAGTGAGTGATGGCTTGTGTAGATAGGGTGCCAGGTAAGAAGTCAATCAGTCTGTCTGCACATGGTGTAAAAAGCTGATTGTCTGAATAGAATAGACTCGATGACACTGAGAACTTGCGACACCAGCTCAAACTGGACTAATAGAATGATGTAATACTGCCATTAACATGTTGCAGATCACATCAGTTTGACCTGCTAGCTTTCCATGTTTCACTGCTTCTGCTTTCTTCTACTCCCTTTAAATGAGTCGCTCGGCCAGGTTTGAGGTGAGAAGGCCTTATGCAGGCCTCCAGCCCGTGTCCCTTTTTTTTTTTAGACAACCCAATGATGCAGAACCAAGTAGCATAAGACGGGATGAATGAATTTGTTTGCCTGGAAAGGTGAGCTGCTAGAGGCACTCAATAATTCAGTGTTTGTAACAGACGGTGCATCAGTGGGTGAACATGCGCCGCTATGGCTGATAGATAGTCTTTGCCAAAAACAAAAAACTGAACCCCATTATTCATATCGTAATATGATCTGTGGAAACTCTGCAGCCTGTTGTCCCTGCTGTCTCAACTGGAATAATTTGGCACCACCAGGTACTACTATGAATTTTCGACCTTTGGATTATGCTCGTGCTGTTTTGACTTCACAAACATTGATGGTTTTCATTTCTTTTTATTTGACATTTGACTTCTGAACAGACATAAATACTGATCTACTGTTCATACATTATTTATGGGTGCGTAACTGAGGATGCCAATTAGACTTCAAGGCTTATTAAACGTACACCTGATAATGCCCGTTATAAAGGACAAAGCAACTATCACAGTAGGGGAACCCTGGCTCACCTGTCAGGGGGACCCAGTTATTGTTCAAAGTGTTTGTGAACACAAGAGGCTGTAGGATGTCAAACCCCTTAATGTTGTGAGCAGATCAATGCTCCAGATACTTTTACTGATAGGAGTTAATAAAAAAACTAAGTATAGTGTGGTGCTGTCCGACAAGGGGAATGTCATCATGTGCAGTGACTAGAGAGAGGAAGAACTATTTTTTTCAAATCACGTGATGACAGAATGGATGTTGGAATGTTTTCAGACAGACAAATAACCAAAGTTGATTGCAGTGGTTGCCCTCTCACCCTTCCTCCTCTATTTATTGCTGTAATTGACCTATGCTCTTCTACCTGCTCTAGGACAGAGGAAGGCAGCAAAAAGCAAACACACACCCTGTAGGGTGCATGTGTACACACACACAGATGCATGCAGACACACACACACACAGAGCCATATCTCATTACCATCCTCCTGATAGTGCAGCCAGTGGGTGTTGCAAGAGGAGGTGGAGAGAAGGAGAGCAAGACAGTGAGCTTTAGAGAGAGAGGGAGAGGGAGTGAGAGAGAACAGGCAGGGAACCAGAGCCAGCGTTAAAGAGAGAGAGCACGAACACTCAACAAGATAACAGGGAGATACGTGTCTACAGCTGCCCACAGGAAAAGCAGATAGAACAGAACAGGGGAGGCTGTGTGTGCAAGACCAACGTGTCAGAGCCTGTGGGTCTGTCTGTGTGTGTGTGTGTGTGTTTAGGACAGCTCAGTGTGTTTCCACGGTTCTCCTGAGGCTGTGGCAGCCATGGCGTCAGAGCCTAGCACCCAGTCCAGGGTGATGTTCCAGGCAACGGACAAAACAGAGGAGCCAGCACACCGCAAGCTGGGCAAGCTGACGGTGAAATACAACCGAAAGGACTTGCAGAGGAGGCTGGATATTGAGGAGTGGATCGACGGGCAGCTGCACCTGCTGTTTGACTGTGAGGTAGGACAGGAATGTCTCACACAGACACACACTCAGATCTATACTGAAGAAGAGGTGAGGGCAGAGTGCTGTGCTTGTGGTCAGCTATCCATCATGTATGAGAGAGTGGGTGGGAGGCCAGAAGCAATGCTTTAGGACTGCAGTTTTTGGCATAGAAGCACTCATGTGTCATCAACCTGACTGCAGTGTCAGCTGTGCATCGTGCTGTTCTACCACAGAGATAAGATTATTTTATTGGGATGCAATGACTAGAGTCTCTAGGAAGCATTTGTTGCAACCTCAATAAAATACTAAAATCACTCCAAGCAGCTGGTTGGCATACAGATACATGAACAATTTAGGCATTTAGATGATGATTTTACACTGTGTGAAGCTGTATAGTTCTGACCTTAGTGCCAGTAATAACTGAAGCAAGCAAAAAACAGAGCCACAGCACCATAATGACTACTTTACAGAGACAGATGCATTATTATTATTAAAGAAACTGTGGCGATTCTCATGTCCTACTATTATAATCAAGGACATTATGTCATCACTACAGAGTGGGTCTGTGTATGTGTGTGATAACTATTTGTGTTAGGACCTGCAAATGTAAACAGATGTATGGGGTATATGTGTTATGGTAAAGTATGCACTCACATTATTCCAATAGTTAATTGATGGAAGAATTACAGTTAATGTTTAATGTGTATACCAGGGATTACGGTAAGACATCTGCCAGCTTACACACAAACAACAACACAACCTTCATAACTGTGCTCCTGTTCACTGGGATACAATCCAATTATGTCAGAGGCTCCATATTGATTTGCTTGGCAATCTCTGAGGGGAAACCATGGCAACAGATGTCTCATCGCCCACATGAGGCAGCATGGCACAGTGGATTTAGGGGTGTCTGCTAAGGAGCATGAGCTTTCTAATGACGATGCAGATCAGATGACAACGCCGCCTCCGTTTCATGCAGAAGAAGGCAGAGACAAAGTGTTTCTCATTTCATTCTCAAACCACACAGAGACCCTTGGCTTGCGGCCCCCTCTATGCTTGGCGTACCCTTACACTGCCAAGGAGCCCTATGCATGTGGCACACAGAACACAGGCACGCAACTCCATCTGACCGGCTGGCCAGTGTGCAATCTTGAAGAATTTAGTCACAAGATTTTCATCACTGTTTATATTATCACAATACTTATTTTTATGGGCTTTATTTCTGTTACAACACAAACCTCTTTCTGTTTGTGATATGGTGATATGCTTGTAAAGCTAAGGGTGGGACAAATCACATTAGGGGAAAGGAGGACATCTGGATAACAAACACTTTCTCTGTGGTGTCTTGATCTTGTCCCAGAAACATACAATTATTTTACATTCGCAGTCCCTCTCCTTTCATGTTCCAGTGGTAACATCACATAACATGTAATGCAAGTGTAGAGCACAAACAGTGGAAGTGGGTGTTTCTTGCGTCTGATGAGGTGATGAAAGAAAGCAATCACATTATAAATTTCTTCCTGTGCACTGACATTCCTCTTCTTTATATTTCCCCCCTACAGCAGTCCATATTCTTTTCCTATGAACGTTCCAGCTGTGATAGTCTGGATATTTGCATTTGCCACTTGTATGGAATTAGCTCAGGCTTGTCCATGTGCACTGGCCAGTGTAATGAATTTTGCATGGACTCAGGGGAAGGTTACTCTGTTGGTTCTCAAAGTCTTCCGCGTGGAAGCATTTACCATCAGTCCCCTGTGTCACCGCCTGAATTATTTAAACACATCTCTAATTCATACATGTGCTGCCTCAGTCCGGAGTGACTGCCCTTGCTGCAGACTTCACACCTTCTCAAAAAATGGTTAAAAAATGCGAGAAACAGTTTTTAGGTAGGCTAAAAACTGAGAAACTTCTAGGCCTGCACACAGAGAGCTACCCTTTCTTCTTTGCAGTTTTATTGAAATACAAAGACAGCAGGACAGTGACAGAAAGTTACAAACAATTACTCCATTTAACTCTTAAGAAACCCTGGCTAATACAAATTAATTTAGATGCTTACTGTAGTTTACCATGTTATATAACAATAGAATGACTCTCTCAGTGTTAGTTAATGATTATTTTGATATGTGGGCAACTCTGCCAGGAAAAGGAAAGAGTCTGATAAGTGAAACGTGCACTGGCATCTTCTGAAAACAGACATATTTTCCTGGGCTTGGCTTCCTTTATAATAGCAAAACATAGCGTGTGTGATGGAACCGCACTCTGTTTGATCATGTTAATGTTTTATCATGTTTTCTGGAAATACAGGAAGTTTAACAAGGTCCACAGGATTTTTAATTACGGTACTCTTCTAACAGCAATCCTTGAAGTTAGCATTTGATTCAATAAGCATTAGAATATTGTTAATAAACAGTAAAACTCCAGGTTGTCAGTATGGTTTTTAATGCACCTAACAAAGGACAGGGGGCTGTGATTATCAATACTCAATTTCACAGCCATCGCACACACATAATCAAAAAGCCATCCCTAGGCAATATTAATAAATAGCATATGGTGTACATTTATATAGCATGCTACTACGTATGGAATCAAATGTGTCTCTCATATCATTGTTTTAGTGTGGTTCAAATATAATGGATGTGATAATGGTAAGACTTTCTGAAGTCACTTCAGCTTAGCTACTTATTTCATTTGCCTGCATTTGTACTCATGTCTGAAACTCTAGACCTCACAAAGCACTTTGATATTCATGAATCAGTCAGTTTTAGTGCTAACATTCATTTTAGCTCCAGTCTGTCACTATTAACTTATGAAAACAAGTGCAGCAGTGACTAATCTGCCCAGAGGCCTTTTTAAAATGGTGTTTGGTAATGAAGGTAACATCTCACACTGAAAGGTTATTGAGGATTTATATTGCTCCTCTTCATGGTAAATACACATGTTGCTCTCAGCTCAGTGAAAACACAGCTCATTGATATTCAGTGCTGCTCTGCATGGCCTTGCATTCACAGGCAGACAGAGGAGGTTTAAGAGCAGTGCCTGCACTAACCCAGTAAAGCCCATCTGCAGCCTAACAGGGTAAAGTATAGCCCGCACAGCACAGGAAAAAAAAAAAGAGTTCAGCCCTGCATTTATCCTGCAGACATCAGCAGAATATCGCAGGGTCCAAACTGGCAGCATGTATCAATTAGAGGGGGGCACAGGGGACTGTGAAGGTGGGCCCATCTATTCCGCCACTCAGCACTTCCACATTGATTAGCTCTCTACTCGTCTAGAAAGCTGTGCGAGCCCCATCCTCTCCAGCCATGAAAACTCCCCAACCGGAAAATATTCCTCCTGAAAAGAGGCCACACTTGTCAAATGTGAGTGCTGACTCCAGGTATCTCAGCACTCCTCCACCGAGCACTCCTCGTTCTCTCTGAAAATCTATTTGAAATATATTAAGAGCTTGTGATGTGAATTGATTACTTTGCTAAAGTTGCTTTTGACAAGTGGAGCCATGTTTTACAGTCATTAACTTGTGATGTCAGCTACTGCTTGGTTAAGGCTAACACTTTTTAGATTTGGGAATTGCAAAGGTCACCCTGTGGGTTTGTGCCATTTTTTTCATGTATATGTCCACTGTGTGAGCAATCATTAAAATTCTTTAGAAAATATTCAAACTGGAAATAATGTCCCAGTAATGGCTGAACTAAATGCCAGCTGGGTTGACCATCCATGAAATCTGATGGTGGTGTGTGGCAAGTGGCCTCCTACAACAGCCATTCTGCCTTCATGCCTCAGTGATCTTCAGCTTTTCTCACATGAATGGCAGCATCAATCACGCCACTGTTTGAAGGAATTTACACATTGTTTGAATTGGTTATTAACAAAAATGAGGCAACAATGTCTTGGACCTTGAATGGTTTTTAAATAACTTTGTGCCCCCTTCTGACTCTTCTGACTTCTGTATGCCTGAGCTCAGTGGTAAAGATGGCAAAATACCCACATTGCAATGCAGAAACACATGCAAGGGCAATTTAGTAATAAATGACTACTGTCTTTAACTTTTATTTCTCTTTGTCCACACAGGAAGAAGAGATACCAGAGTTAGAAATTGACATAGATGAGCTACTTGAGCTGACAGACGAAGGACAGAGAACCCGGCTGCAGGTAAGATTTCTTAATTAATCACTTTATATACATCAATCTCTAATCTAAGAAAGCAATTGTACAGATTTCAAGAAGTAAGTTCACTTCTGCTAACATAGCGCAACAAAGGACAAGTCCCACATGTCCATTTAGGTCAAAGACACCTCTGCACGTATATGCTCTATCTGCTATGTGCTTAAGACGCTCTTGACCCACACTGGAATCCAGTGTTACAATGTTTGCAGTGAAAACATGATTGTTGTTAAGAGAGCCTAATTCTGTTTGCTGTCTTTCTTAGGAACTGTTGCAGGAATGCGGGAAGCCAAAAGAGGTGAGACTTTGAAGAAAATACTATTACCTGTCATGTGATAGTGTTGTATAGCCTTAAGAAACATCACAGAGAAATGGTATTTTCTCCATCTTCCCCATAGGATTTCATCAATGGGCTGCTCTACAGGATAAAAGGTCTACGGAAAATGTCAGGTCCCTTGAAGAAATAATTATAGGTCAAATTAAGAAACAAGACAATGAGGAGTCTCTTATTTTCCCATCTCCCACACGTTAACCATGTGGATGTCTGTATGAGTGATGAGAGGGATGCTTTTCCCGTCCTCTTCCTGGGTCAGCATCAGTCTTAACACTGGGTTTTGAATGGATTTTTTTATTATTATTATTATCATTATTATTTCACTATAATTTATGAACTGCTTAAACATGTCTCCCAGTAACATAACAATAACGCACATGTGATAAAAGTTGTACTGACAAATACTCAGATGGACTGTTTTTTTTGTGTAAGACTTTACATTTTCTGTTGCCTATTTATGTACATAAATATTTTGTTCAGATAACAGTGTTGTCGAAATAAAATGGAACATTTTCAAAAACAAGGCTGGTCATGAATTTTGGAAATGGTTACACAAATAAATATGAACATGTCCATTACAGTAGTGACAGTACACGTGTCTACCCCTTAACACAATTGCCCTTTATCGCTTCTCTAAACTACAAAGAATGGTTACTACTGGAGGCATTCCTATAGAATCAGCATATCATTTTCTGGATGCAAGTGTTTGTGTAAATTTTTCAGCAGAGTGGGGGGAACAAAGGTGACGTCGACATGTCAAGTCTAGGAGTAAGCACAGTAAAATCAGTAGTAGGATGTTCCATTAAGTATGCATCCATTATCCTTATCCATTTCCTGTCTGTGGTACGTGTATAACAAGGCCAGAAAAAGGCAAACACAGTAACGGCCTCCGTAATGGAGCGAGCCCCCGGAGGAGAGTGTAATTGTGGTTTCTCCTCAGTTAGCTAGACAGTAATGTACACTGATGAAACTGCACTCTAGCCCTCCCTCTGTCACATGGGGTCTTTTGGTGGAGGGCTCCATTACAGTAATTTCTATATTTTTCCCTCACTTCCACTTTGCCTGGCACAGAAACCATGGACACTACAAGAGCACACTGTTGACAATGTCAGGTTTAAACATCTTCCTCAAGTAATCTTTGTTCAAAAAAGGCTTTTGAGTTAAAAAATAAAACTAAAAATAGATGTTACATTGTTGCTTCATTTATAATGAAATTACACCTAAGGACAAGAACGCCAACACTCATGTCAGAGTTGCAGCCAAACATAGAAACAAAACTGACTGCAGTGACTGCCAAAAGAAAACAAAGCCCTCAGTAATCCTTTTATACCGACTCCTCTATGCTTCTGACAGTAGTCTGAGACTGTGCATCGTCCCAGATGAGTTTGTGATGTGTTGTAAAAATGTTAAGATGATCAAACAATGACAAGTGCAAAAGTGCAATTTAGATGAGGCTTTGTTGCCATTAGTAAGTAGGACAACTTAAATAAACAGCCATGTCATTTTGCTGAATATCAACAAGGAGTAGCAGCCTTTGCAAATGTGACTTCTATTATACAATCCCCAACCATAAGCTAGGTCTCCAAATATTTTACAGCACATTGTATAGTTCACATATCCCGGTAGGTGTGTATAACCTGTACTCCGCCTGGGATGTTACCAACTGCATTTATAAAAACATTACTCATACCGATTAGAGAAAAGAGATGCAGGCCTATCTGTGAATTACTGGGTTTAGATGGATGGGTTCTGTTTATTAGTGTTGCTGTTATTAACAATATTAGGTCACTTAAGGCTAAAGGGCAAGTCTAATGATGCTAACTGACCAAAGCCTGGTAAGGCGAACACCTGCAGTACATGCTTACTATCACGTCTTCCTCGTCTTCTTTGGCGCAGTGTAGTTTGTGGTGCGATGCTCCATCCTGTCATATTTATCATGGCCCTCCCTGGGGAGATAATGGAGTGTTGATTGATAATTCATCAGACTAAATACTTTATATTCATGCTGCTGAACAGTATGGCAGCAGTCTGCCTACAATTTATCTGGGTCGTGGTATGCATTCCAAATTACAGTCTTCTTCCTCAGACATCACAGTTCCACACATGGTTCTACTGTGTGAGTCAAAACCTACAATTCTTATTGTGTTTATTATAATCAATGGGTGTTAGGCTACCTGAAGCAGCGGTTACAGTACAGGTCTCCGTCACAGGTGTGACAGCGCAGGGTGGCATCATGGTTACAAATGCAACACCATGGAAGCTCTTCCTCATCACTGTCTGATGCCTGGTGTGCAGCAGCTGGTAAAAACTTGCTCTTAGGTACAGGAGCCTGTGAAACAAATCAGATAAACAAAGGTATGACACTCAAAGAGCCTGAAAAGATCTAATTTTGCTTTGCTGGGTGTTGTTTAGTACCGGTTTCTTAGAAGCTTTTTTCTTTTCTGTGTTTCTTGGTCCACTCTGTTCTAAAGGTATATTGTAGCCACTAGCCTCGTCCAATGCAGCTTCTTCAGAAAGCTGGAACCAAAATCATGAAAAAAGTCTGTGGTTAACATTATAAATTATTAAAATAGCAAAACAGCAGCCCCTTGTGGTTGCACTGGCCAGTCATAAGTTACTCGGTTTAGCTCTAGGTACTGTAGGGACATATATTAAACCTGCACGATTATTACCTACAGTAAAATGTTTATTTATTTGGGCATGAATCACACACCTGTTTTAACACTCTCATCACAGCTTCCTCCTCAGTCTCCTCATCACTGTCAGGATGCTGGAAGTCCTCCATTGTAACTAGAATAGAAATAAAAGAATGTCTGTTTAAAAAACAACAGCTTCATGGCTGAATGACCACCAAAATTAAAGCGATCCATGAATGCTGTGATTTTAACAGATTAATTAAAGCAGCAACGCTATTACCTTTGTCTGGGTCCTGCCCCTTTAGCTCTGCCAGCCTCTTAGCCATGTGGAGGATCTGCTCCTGGGAATGGCGCTCGATTCTGAGCTCTTCTATGGCCTCCTCAAGCATTCGGGCTTTCTCAGCCTCCAGCTGCTTCACTGCCCCCTGATTGTCCTCCAAATTCTCATCCAACAATCTCCCCTCCCCCTTATTGAGATCGTTCATACTGCCATCTACACCTACAATGGAATAATAGGTTTCAGCATGTTTAGGAAATAATGTGTCAGAATGCAGTCATGATATAATTATTGTGACTGTGCTTGACACTGACACTTATTTATCCAATGTGGATAGATCAAAGAGACAAGTAATATCTTACTGCATTCAGGATTCAAGTGCTTGTTGTCAATGGTGACTTCCTCTGTCATCTGAGTTATTAAATCATTGGCTTGCTCAGTCTGAGTGCGGTTATCTGGAGGCTGGTGCACCTGCACAAATGAGCACACAAGTACACAGAAAACCATTTATAGTGTAAACTGTCATCGTCACCATACCTGAGCATAATGTACAATAACAATGCAGTACTGAAGTCACTTTAGTCTGTTATCATGACAGGCATTCATTCATTCATTTATATTTATCTATTTCTTCTTCTACAGTGTGTGCTTACCTGCTGTAACACTGAATTTCTCCTGTGGAGGACTAACAAAGTATTAGCTTATCTTATCTTATTTAGCATGCAGTCCTTTATGAATAATACTTAGCTATTGCATTGAATTAAGGCATCACGAATAAGAAGGAAGGACCTTACTGGTGGAGAAGCTTGAGACGGTAGAGGGAGGCCCCGCAGAGCTGCCAGGCGGTCCTCCATCTCCTCTGCAGAAGGTACTGGCTGGCTCGGAGCTTTAAGAGCAGCAAGGCGAGACTCAAGCTCTCCCTGGGAGGGGACAGACTCTGAAGAAAGATAAAAATTATTCAATGGCTTTATGCCAGGGCAAAACACATTATTATGCATTTGTCCAAAACAAAACTGCTGTAATTCTGAATCCATTACTTGGTGCAGTGTCCTCTTTGAGCTTCTGAAGTCTCTCGGCGATAGCCTGATCTTCCTTACTCAGGCCTTTGGTTGATGGTAGATGGCTTGATTTACTGTTTCTACTCCCTCCTTGTACAACTGGCTGTGTCGACAGTCCCTGTTTGGCCTCAAGTGCAGCGACCCGTCTATGAAAGACACATGAACTTTAGATATTATAAAACAGGTCGATTGATAATGTGTCATTTTGATTATTGTGATAATATTCTGACTTTTTGTAATTTTCAGGAGGGGACCATCTTCCGGTGCTGTTTGGAGATTCCCCACTAGAAATCAAGAAATAAGTATGAGTATGAACCTTCCATGGTTATAAATGATGCTAAATGCTAACACTTTATCATGGTTTGAGCTCTACCTTGTCAGATTTCCATGGCACTGCTTGCAGACCTTCTGTTGGGTGTTACCACAGCGAGGCACCACAGCACTGAAAGTCAAACAGCTAGAGCAGAAGGAGCGGCCGCAGCTCTTACAGCCCAACTAAGAGAACGTTACAGCGTAAAGAACACCATGTATTTTGCTCAAAACATTTTAATGTCGATGTCTATGTTAATAAAGATAGCATTCATAGGCTTACCTCTTTTTTGAAGAGGCTAAACTTTGATGCACAACAATAACAACGATTGTCCATACCGACACGTGAAGACAATCATGAGACAGGCAAAAATAATTTGATTAATTCTGCTCAAGCGGGTGAAAATGTTATAAATCCCGACTCTGCGGACAATGATTTGGCAGCTAGCTACCCTATTTTCAGACTTTCAACGTTGCAATAATCAAAACAGGAAGCAACCCGGAAGCTAGATGTGACGAGTTTTTGCATTTTCCGGTTTCACATTTGTCCAATCAGGTTTCTCCAAATCCTCTCGCGGTCCTTGTTCAAAACACAGAGCCGACCGCTTAACAGCTTTTCTGCAACAACGGTGTTGCTGCAATTTTCCAAAAAGAAGACAAAAGGTACTTCATAAACGGTATGGGTCGTCAGTATGTTGTGCTTCACACATTTTGTTGTACCCATGACTAGTAAATTCTGTAAATATAAGTAAATATTGTGAACAACCACGCAACGGGTCGAACTAAGGCTAGCGTTAGCTAGTTACTGTGCTAGCTTCTAACGTCATACACGTCTGGACACACACGCTGTCTGTCAGCCATAGCTGTTAGATGATCATTACAGTGATATAATTCTTTAGATTGTATTTATCGTACTCGTTAGTGATTTAAGTTTTATATGATGGAGTAATGATCAAACCTCGTGTCAATATTCTAGCACCAGAAAACGTTTTGTTTATTGTTTTGTTGGCCCCCCATGCTTATTGTCCAAACAAGAACACTACAACAGTTCTCAAAGAAACTGATAAACATATGTCTGCAGGTATTTGGTTTTCATTCTCACAATGGCAGAAGGAGGAGATGTGGAGTGGGAGCTCAGCAAAGAAAACATCCAGCCACTGAGACGGGGCAGAGCCATATCAGCCTTACATCAAGCACTCAGTCACTCAGACGGAGCCACCTCTGCCATCAACCAACAGAGACAGTATGATGTTTTTCTTTTTATCTTTGAACTGATTGAACTTTTACCCCTGTAGGTTTTGACACTTTTATCTCTCCAGGGCCTTTGAGTCTGAGTTGCGGATGTATGATGGAGATGACCCACTCGATGTTTGGGATCGGTAAGAGAAATGTGTGCACATGTTTTAAGTAGGGCAATAAAGCTTTACACAACCAAAACTGTTTTTTTCAAGCCAAAGTTGGGCATTTTACATGTCAGTAATAAGTGGCTTACTTTTAAGTCCAACCTCAAGTGGCATTTTGCAGAACTGCTCGTTCTGCATTGGTTTCTCTTTTTTTCACCACCAGCAGTTACCACTTGATCTAACATGGTGGTTTTTACAGGTATATCAAGTGGACAGAGCAAACCTTCCCTCAGGGAGGAAGGGAAAGCAACCTCACCACACTTTTGGAACGAGCTGTGACCAGATTTACAGAGGAAAAAAAATATCACAACGACCCTCGCTATGTTGACCTCTGGATCAAATTTGTACGTGCAATGGTTTAACCTCTGGCTTTTTCCTTACCTTTGACAAACGGATGCAGCACTAACACATTTGTCCTTAATGTGAATTATATGTCAACAGGCAGAGAGCTGCCCAGAGCCTTTGGACATTTACAGGTACATGCAAGCACAGGGAATAGGAGTCACACAGGCCACACTCTACATAGCTTGGTCTGAGGAGTACGAGAATCATGGCAACTTTCGCAAAGCAGACCTGGTCTACCAAGAGGGATTTAAGAAGCGTGCTGAGCCGCATGACAAGCTCCTCCAGTTTCACAAGTATGAATCTGTTCAGTACAGCTTGAGATAAATAATGCTCCTTATTTATTAAACAAAATATCTCCTAGTCTTACCAGTTTTCTGTGTTATGTATGTGTAGGGCTCTGCAGGCGCGTGTGTCACGGCAGGTGATGTCAAACTTGGAGGAGGACAGTGATGATGATGAGCCAGAACAACCTGAAAGAGTTTCTCTAGCTGACCTCAAACACAGAGGGAAGAAGAAGACTATCATCCCTGTTAACAGAACCGGGCCAGCAATAAGAAGTAAGCAATATAAAATCTGTTGAGAAATACTTATGATATGATATTACTAGTGACCCAGCATATTTAAATATCCGCATTTTTGGAAAACACTTTAAACAGATATTTCTGGAGGCTTACAGTCACACAGAATCACTGCCGTCGGCGGTGCTTCTAACAGCCGGTTGATGATTTTTGATGAGAACACAGCTCAAAGTGCTGGTCCGTCAGAGCCGAAGTTGGAGTCTTGGGTGGCTCCTCCCACTTCTAGGGCAAAGGAGAATGAGCACCAGCCTGAAAAATGGTCTGATGTAAAGGTATGAGAACTTCAAACTTAAATGTTTACATTTCATTTACAAAGAGACAGTTTGTTTTTTTTAATCTTGTTTCATATCATAGATGCCTCAGAAGACAAAATTTGGACATACAGTGATGGCTCCACCCCCTCCAAAACCCACTTTCCAGCCATTTGTTGAGGAGGCAGAGAAGCCGCCAACAATGTGAGTATTGCTTTTACTCACTAAACAGTGGATAGATAAGATACATTTTCCTTTCAATTATAATCACTGCTGTTCACTCATTCATATATTAAATGCAAGTGCATGATTCTATCCTTCCTGCAGGACTCCATGTAAGATCAACCCAGCAGTGAACACTGTTTTGTCAGCACGGAAGCCAAGCAAAGAGGAAACTCCTCTAAAGAGACTACAGGAATATCATCAACAGCAGAAGGAGGCAGAATCGGGAAAAGCACAGGAGCAGAGCATGTATTGTAAAGAGCTGCTGCTCAATGGTGCCACTGAATTCTGCTTTGAGGAACTGCGTGCTGAACATTACTTTAAAAAGATGGCACAAGGATCAGACAATGTCGGAGGTCAAAAGAGAGACACTAGTCCTTCAGAGTGATCCATATGGGAAGAATAAGGATTTGTATCTTTTACAAATGTTTACCTTCATTTGAATAAGACTTTTATCTACAAGTGACGTGTAATAACAGCTGCTGGTTTTCTATCTGTAAATGTTGTGTTTATAAAGAAACTGTGTTGTATTCACTACACAAACAGTGGAAACTGTGGAAAATGTAATGTAGTCCACTGCAAAATATCGTGGACTGGAAGACTGAGCATGATCTGATTTTAGATGGATTTTAACACAGTGTGAGCAGCCAAAGCTTTATAGTAATAATTATAGGGATACTTGATATTTGTGTCTTCCTAAACACAGCTCAGCTACAGAGCTATTTTTACTCCTTACTAATTCACTGTAAATGCATTGTTCTTAAGAACAGTGCTGCTTTTTAGTTTTTTTTTTTCAAGGTTTCTGTGAGGCGGTTTAGCAGCAGTCTGAGTATATTTGTCTATGCTGTGTCATCAGTGTTCAATAAACGTGTCAAAACGTCTGACTTCTGATTCATTTATTTATTTATTTTTGTTGGTACAGGTGTACAAGAGTATAAATGTTTAGTGTTGCTATTTGTCCAAACATCAAACAGATGAAATTCAACTTTCTAACCTCTCATAAGTCTCATACTTGCTGTGTGTGAAAAGGAGCAAGCCTTGCCCTCATCTCAGCGGTGTTAATCATTGACTAGGGGAGCTTAACCCAGAAGCCCACTGACTAAGGTGGTGGGAGTGTACCTAGACCTAATCTAGTGTGATGATGGGATCCCCTTCACACACAGGCAGCTCGCAGGGCAGACTTTGATGAATGGTTGGAAGATAGGTGTTTGGCTCATTAGCAAGTGAAATCCACCCTTTGCAGTGGTGGGCAGAGCAGGCCTTGGTTATTCCCGAGAGTCCACTGTCCTGGCGGTGCTGTGGCACGGAGTGCTGCTGCTGCTGCTGCTACATGCGCGCAGACCACTGGAAGAACACACCGGAACTATGACGGCCAAGATACTCTCAAGTGGTGAGTTCTCATACTGTCTGCTTAAAAATGTAGGTTTTGCACTTAGTGCAGCTGGAATTCAGCGGCAGATGAATGGCAGCATGATGCACCCCATCATAATAACACAGCATAAAGCACAGTAATGCATCCTCTATGGCTCGCTGTTTGACTTATTAAAAGATCCCATCCAGCGACTCTGATAGCGCTTCAGACAGAAAATCCATAGCCCTCTCTTTACTGCGCTGGAGGGATGGTACCTTTCCTTAATGCGCTGCAGACAGGCCCTCAGAGAAGAGCTTTTGTTCGGCGCTGTTACTGTGACAGACGAGACCACTCCGGCGCCTTCTGTTTACAGTCAGTGCTGTTAACCTATTTAATTAACAGAAGCTTCTCTGCACATGTCTTTGCACAAATACATGTTACCGCACCTGGTCAGTCAGACATGAAGATAAAATATGCATTCAGGTGAAAAATGTGCTGTTAATGAGAGGATTGTCTAGTTAATGCTAGAAGATGTAAAAATGTTTCCTTAATGATGCATATAGGTTTGACTAATAATTATTTTTGACCAGTGCTCTAATTAACTAAATGAATGTGACCTTGATTTTATTTTTCAATATTTTAAGTTAAAAAGTCACAACTGAGGCCCAGTTTTTAATCATCTCTTCAAAACAGTTAAAGAAAATTTAATACTCTGCTGTTGCAATGAATGACACAAGCTTTGTCTAGATTTCCACTATATTTGTCTCAGTCCTCACAGAATTAAGATGGATTTATAGGTCATCTGGAAATGTCAATGGATTTTTCAAAAGAAATTACATTTGATGTAGCAATACTGGCTGAGCTGAGATATCCCATAGTGTAATCCTTACACATTCATCCTAAACAATAGAATGAATTGAAATGCAAACAATCCAGGCGGTAGCTCTTATGCAGCTCCTGGGCTTTTATTTCAATGACACTGCGGTTTAAGACAAGCATTGTCACTTTAAGCCCCCCTCCTTTTTTTAACATTACAAGCTATTTTTACGCTGATTATCTGAATGGGGGAGTGAGGAGATTATTAAGTAATGCAGAGAAATAACGTATAAGACAATGAGTTTAGTTCCAATGTTGATTATTTGACTACAAAGACATTATATACAATAAACACACATTATATATTTTGAAAAGTATTCCAGGCAAAATCTAATGAAGTAAATAATCTTGCTGTGTTGTTAAAACAATGATGTGCTTCAGTGAACTGTGACTGAAGTGTGTCATTCATTGACCTTTTGACCTGTCCAGCTGTCCTTCATACTGACCAAGCATTGATAACTGAGTCTGTGTGTTAATATCTCGGGTAGCCAATGTGCAAACGGGACTTTTTCAGATAACCAGCCTATGTTCACATGTAACTGTACCTATTACAAGGCTGATCTATTGCTGTGCGCAACTCGGAGCTGTAAAGAAATCAGGAAAATAACGTCGATCCGTGACAATAATGCTGACAAGTAAGAGTAAGAAGGAGGGTGGGTGATGTCTGCTGTACCCCCAACAGGCAAATCTGTCATTGTTATGCAGATTGGTTCAGTGGAGCCTTTTTTTCACTTGACTTTATTTGGTGTGTGTAAGGAGGAACATCATTATTTAAGCCTGTTACAGTGCCTTTGTGAGCTCCTCTCATATTAAAAATGCCATGTATTACATGTATGCCCCAAATCTGGTTCACTCTAGCAGGCAATTTCTGCATGACTTGACCCTAATACATTTTCCTGCGTTGTGCCTGGTCTTTGCTGCTGTATAAATTATTCAGGAAATGATTGTGGTGAAAAGAGAAGGGAATGTTTCACTCAAATAATGAGGATGCTGGATCAGATGTAGCGCTGGGGCAGCGCTGTTACTTTGCTTTCTTGTGCCTTCATCAACAAGGATTTTTGGGTCACAATGGACTCAAAAGAGATTGTGTTGATGAGGATTGCACCCTCTACAGAAATAGCCCCCCCCCCTTTTTTTATACACATCCAGATACAACAACCCTTCCTGCCATCTGCCATCCCTGACCCTGTCATTCCATGGATAATGCATTTGAGTGAACAGCAGCACAGTGGGTGAATGCAGCGCCCTCATGTTCTCATGTCACCCACATTACGTGTAAAGGAGACAGAGGGAGAGAGGAGAGGTGGATGAAAGGTATCCCAGGTGATGAAGTGTGGAGGAGCTCTGCTCTTCTTACAGTCACTGGAAACCAGCTTAACTTGCACACACATATACACACATACACACACATAAACACACGCACCGCTATCAGTTCTTTTGCAGCCCAATGAGGGAGTGGGAGGAGGGAGGGAAGGAGGGAAGTGATAAAGAGAGAAGGAGAGAGAGAGGAGGACGAGGAAGAGAGAAAGGGGGGTTGGGGTGGGTGGGAGAGAGAGTGTCTGTAAGAGAAAGACAGCGAGCCTGAGAAGGCAAGGGAGAGCGGGGGGTGGATGGAAGGAGCTACATGGGGCCGTGATACTCTCTCCTCCTGGATGCTGCCTTTCCTTTTCATGGCTTTGTCCCACCTTTGTACGGTCATCCTGCTTCCCCGGGAGCAGGCACCGGTACACGGACCAGCACTCAGCCACGGAGCTGGGGATGAATCAGCCCCAACAAAGAGCCTTTGAGATGGCAGTGTGCGCTTCTGCCTGGAGGGAGGAACGCATCAGGCTTTCCCAGGCAAGCGGCAGCCTGCAGTGTGCTCTTGTTTGAGAGCCAGCCCTCCTTGTCATTGTGTGTATGAGAGAGAGCGTGTATGTCCGTGTGTGAGTGCGTGTGTGAATGTGAGTGAGCAGTGTATAATAGTGTATGTGCACACTCTTACTTCCAATCCTTCCTGGAGGAGAGAGGCTCTCCTCTTCACTGGACGGCAAGGTAAGGGGAAATGAATGTTATTTCTTTTCTCATCTAACAATGATTTATCCCGCCAGAGCCCTGTTTCCTCTCTCCACAGTGGGGAGAGTGGGGTAAAGAAGGGGGGGCGGGTGGTGGAGGAAAAAAAAAGGAAAAGAGGCTTAACGTCATTGATAAAGAGCAGGCTAGTGTATGCCATCCGTAGGCATCAGCTGTGTTGGAGGAAGAGGAGAAGGAGGTGGAGAGGCTGTGAGCAGAATGCAGTGCAGCCAGGTGATGATGTGGGGGAGAGAAAAGGAGCAGACTGAGAGGGGAGCTGGATGTTCAGTGATGGACTGCATCTCAAAAAAAAGAGCCTTCACCTTCTGCTAACCCCTCCTCAAAATACCCACATCCTCTCTCTCCCTCCGTCTCTGTCGCTTCTGTCCTCAACCTCTATTTTAAGGAAGACGATACAAGAATGCCCAAAATGTTTCTCTCAAAGATGGATCACACTTGACAAATACAGACTTTGCCATTACTATGGGCACTGTGGACAGACGCTTCCTGTTTTCATCCCTGTGTATTCTAGTGTGTGTGTGTGTGTTTAGGCTAGTTCTTCAGTGGTTCTTCTGGTCATACTAGTGCACAAGGGTTCAAGCTGTTACACTATTCACTCCTGTGGATGGATGCTGAGGGGAATAAGCACAGGACAGGAAGCTAACATGTGATACATTTTCTTAAAATCTAGGAAACCTGTTGTACAATAGCTTACATAAACATGGAGATGATGCTTGAACTGTGCTTGTTTGACTGTAAACCCGTAAGAAATCTGGTTAGTACTGTTGTAAAAAGGTTTGTAACGTCTCGCTCCGAGTCTCTTTATTAGATGCTAAGTCCCCAGAAAAAATCAATAAGACTAAGGTGTTTTGAAGAAGTGCATAGATTTTAGCTTTGGTCTAATGCTTTAGCATCACTGTTGCACTCGTTCTTATTGACAGCATCACAGCATCCATGGACTTGCTACCAAAAACTGGACCTTGTTGTTGCTGTTTCAAGTTCTAACAAAATCAGGGATGATTTGCTAAATTTATTGATCAGAATATATAGAATTAGTTTCTATTAGTATATTTAATAATCAGATTATGTAATCGTGTCTGCAGGTGAAAACCACGTGTTTGTGTCTCGGGTTACTCATTGGTATTCACTAAGAGGGTAGAAGAGGTGACAGAGAAGGTCTCTGTGGTTCACACACATTTACACACACACAGTTGGACATCTGCTGCACTCAGGGTGATGTGTACACTCCAGCTTCCCCTGAAGTTGAGGTTTTTGCTTTCATGCTCCCGCAGACTTACAGTGAAACACATACAAAGTCCAGCTCATGTAGTGGGACACTAGACTAGAGAGGAAGTGACAGGGTCCTCTTACAGACACACTGCATGTGCCATACACCACGGCCATGATGTACAGCACAGACACCTGCTGTGCTCACAACTGTTTTCAGGAAATGTTTGTGTCAGCCGAAGTAGGGGACAGCGTGCATTACCAGCTTAGTGTTGCCGCCGGCCATGAGACGTCAACCACTAAGGATTAAAAAAAGGCTCTGAGCCCAAATTAGGACAGCATGCCATGAGTCCCTTCTATGGGCTGAAACAGCACCCATGCTGGGTGACACAGGAAGGCAGCAGAGTTGTTGCAGATTGATACCATAAAGTAGTCTGAGGTTAAAAATGGCCAGTGCTTTGTCCTTTGGAGAGACACGCTGAGGCTTTGGCTGAAAAAAATATAAATCAAAGCTTTCATAAGCACATGCACGTACAGTAAAGCTTGCACGAATCCCAGCGCATCAATAAATTAGACCCAAGAGAGAAGAGAGGCTCGTTCCATTGGTCCAGCCTGATCATACTTCTCTATCAGCGCAGCGTCAAATTGTTCAAAGTACTTGTGAGAGCCAAGAGGATCTTTAATTAAACAGAGTGTTGGTCAGTGCTGCTTTTCCTTTCTCTCCTCACTCCAGCCTTTTGAATACATATTGTTACACTGCTTGGAGAAGCATGCTTCCTGACTTACAAGTGTGTTTTTTTTAGTGATGTGTCAGCACTGAAATAACATCCCATAAAAGCCCCAGGACACTCACAGTGTTGCTTTTACAATGTCATTATGTTAAGGTGTTTGGAGTAGATAGATGCTATAGCTTTTACTGTGCATTAATGTCCACACTGCTCGCTGCAGGGCAGAACAAACTAGTTTCTTGTCTGTTTTCTCATCCTGTGCAATCAGTGCCATTGTGACAGGTGACAGAATGATGTACGCACTCTGTTGATGCAAGTGTCCTGTCCTGAAATCCCCTCTACCATTACCTTGTTTACTGCAGTAATGCTGCTACTGTACCGATTAGGAAAAAAAGGGGTGACATCCTCAGAACTGAGAGCTGTTATCAACATCATTGAATTATAGTGAAGCACATCTATGCGACATCTTCATTATTTTCTCTATCTCCTCTTTGTCAGTGAAGCTGAGTGTCCTGACTCACCTTTCCTCCCACGTTCCTCCTGTCCTGACCTCCCATTTCTTGTTTCCTTCTGTCAATATTAGCACAGGACTGGTGTGCACTCCTATGCAGATGTCTGCCCTTGAAGAACTGACAGCCCACATGGTTGTGCACAGACACCGTGTTGTTTTTCTTCCAATCCTCTGGCCCTTTTTTTTACCGATTTAGAGCATGAGAAAATGACAGACAAGCTTTTTGATTGTTTACTTTCTCAGAATCGCAGTGCTCTGTGACTTGTACTGGTTCTGACTAGAACAGCTTCAGACAGAGATTTGAGTGAAAGCCTACACATGACGCATCGCTGCAAGTAATGTGACATTTGAAATACCCCAAGATATGTCACTATCAATGAACTCTCTGTGTGGATGTGGGTCATTCCCGCTTACACAGATGTAAATAGAGAATATGGAAATAATTTCATTCACTAATATCATAATGCAGTAATAGTAATAATCATCATTTGAACATGCTATGCAAGATAACATCTTGTGGTCTATTGTTGCTGATGCACAAAAACTAGTCCATAGCATTAACTTCACATGCCCTTGGGTATGCTCTACATTGTGTCCTTATCCCTGAGTGGGGCTTTTATCAGAGATACAGCTACATCAAGGACCAGGCTGTCTTACTGAAAAAAGGGGAACAGTTTCATGCTAAAGGCTCTGAAAACATTAGATGGCCATGTTTTTTAGAGGCTGTTGTTTTGGTTGTTTGGCTGTTGTTTGGGTTACCCATAACCCTGTGTGATTAGATCTTCTACCCTCTCTTCCAAACTACGGTAACTGTGGATTTCTGTCAGCCTTTATACCTGCTGGTATGCAAGCTAAAAATAGCCCCCAAGAAACACTGGCATTTCACAGTTATAAAGCCTCAATTGTAAAACTATTACTTTGCACTGTGCCTCTTGAAGTCAGACTGTGTTGTGAGGATTGCAAATGTTATCGTCCAATAACCGAAGAACAAACCGGCGGGCGTACATTTTTCTGTTTGCTTCTGAATCTCCTGTAGAAGCTCTGTAAATGTCATGTGTACCCCATGTTTTTATGAATGACTTGCTGGTTGTCAGCAGGATTTATCTTCTGTAGCCTTCGTCAAACAGCCCCAGAGCCACACTGCTAGCATGGCTAACAGATAAAACAGTGCTAACAGCCATAGCTACATTTGTGCAGTGGTGTGACTTTAGTTGCTTTACACGATATGTGTCCTTCTCCAACATTCATTATATTCAAAGTGCTTTGTCGCGCATGATATACCAAATTACAAGCATTAAAATATATGCATGGCAGGATCATGTTATTCCATGTCGCTGAATGCAACTTATTACATCACGTCATCTCCTATTGACAATCCTTCCATGTCTGCAGAGGTGACTTCAAAGAGAAAGCAGACATCAACTTACATTATAAACACTGCTATTGTACTGTCCAATCACGTCCATCGCCTTGTACCCTTTTTCATGCCCTTAGATAGTGGATGTAGGTGCATGTGTGTGTTTTACAAAGCACAAGGAAGAGATGACCAACTGAGTACCCCCCCTACTCCCCTCCCACTTGAGAGGCAGTCTCATTACACTCAAAGGGCAAAACGGTCATCATAATGAAGCTGATAGGAGAGCAATCTCTAAACCCTCCACGCTGTACTGCAGAGTCCAAAAACAGCAGTTAGGACCTCAATGCTATCATGCTGCTATAAAATAGATGTGGCTTCCTGTACTTCAGTATAGCTGGATTATGCTTATACATGCATTGACAAACACAGAAAGAGGATTACCTCATCTCCTTCGTCTCCCACCCTCACCTCACTATTTGACATGAATCCTGTAAAAAAAAAAAAAAATACACGTCTGCTGCTAAAGAGGAGGGAGGGAAATGATGTGTCCTAAAATTAGATCAGTGAAGGACTGAACACCAACACTAATCCTGCCAGCACAGTCACCTGCACACTCACAACATTTCTGCATGCACGCCAACAAAAAGATAGAGGCAGAAATCAGGGCAAATAGGGAAAAAAAATCATTCAACAGAGCTGGGAGCACTAACATCGAGCAAATCCAATATCTCTCTTATCTCTCGATCCCCTCCCACTCAACCACAACTCCCGCTCGGGGTGATTTGAACATGAGAGGAAGGCAAGCATGCCCTCTCTTCTTCTGTCATGTTGTCTGTGGGAAGCATATGGATTGCCTGGTTGAATTTCTGCATGGCATGAGAGGCCCAGCCACTCTGCCAGGTGAAGAAGCTCCATCCCGTCAGGGGTAAGAATGTGACCTGATATTCATTTAAACCCGGATTGGGATGGGATTAAGTAGTGACTTTCTGCAGAGAAACAGGGTCTGTTTGCATGTTGTTTATTTGCAACTCCCTTTATTTAAGCAGAGGTTTATGTTTAGTCAGACTTCACTGACACTTATGCGAACTGCTTTTTGCTGATTTCCTTTGTGTATGAGAGAGATTTCATTTCTCAGGATTTGTGAGTTTTTAGGTCACACATTTGGATCTATTTAATTTGTTACTACTGCACAATTTTGTAGAGATGGAAATACCTAATGTAGCACAATTTTACCAGTGACCTCATCCTCCCTGGCTGTTCATATCCCTGACAGCAGCTGGCTGAGTTTTGCCTCAGCACTTTGATAGATTCAAGACAAGCCACTGAGGCATAGGGTCAAGTCCCTGCAGTTTTGAGGGCTGTGACCAGAAAGCTAGATCGTGCACTGTGCAAGTTCAGCTCTGCACATTTATGTTTAATGGCCGTACTCTGAAATCAATAACATATTGTTATCAAGGCAGTCATAAGCTTGGCAGAGAGGGGTCATTATAAGGCCAGAAGCATGTGATTAAAGCCTGTAAATCAATACCAGCATCAAGTTTTTAATTTATTTGCACAAGCAGAACCTAACTAAGTACGTGCGTGTCTAGTTGTCTGTATTTCCAGAGTCTTTAGAGAGGAACAATAATTGAGAATGAATAATAAATGCTGTGTGATGTTCTGCTCTCTGCTGGTTTGAACGGATGAAACTTGATGAAGTACCATAAAAACAAGCTGCATTATTTGTGCCCTGTTATTGTTGGCAGTGGAGGACTGTAGTGAGTGAGTTTGCATTTCACACATATAATAAATATAAAAAAAAAAATAAATATTGATTGATCCGCTTGTAAAAGAATACATGAGCGTAAATGTGTAAATATTTGTTCAGGCAATGCCAGCATCTGCACGTTGAGCAGCTATCTAAGCAGCCTCCCATGCACTGGAAAAAGACAGCTCACCATCGTCTGCTTTGCAAAATTGTTTTCGGAGGCATTTGTTCCTCCACAATCAGCTGTTAAAAGCCTTTCTGTGTCTGTTGGAAGCAAACCGGGTCCCTGCCTCTCTAATACATCCATGTGTGACTGTAATCTCAGCCCCAACTCCTCTCTCACCACCTCCTGAGAGCCCTCACACCATAATGTCCCTGTCAGATAGAATTAAAGTCCTTCCCAGCACCACATTATGTACATAGGGAGAGCACAGAGTGATACGTTTATGCAACACTTAGCATATTAGCCTTGTGATTGAATTATCCTTGGAGGGTGACATGTCTCTCCAAGCAGTGATTCTTTCCCTCCTCCTCTCTCTTTCTCTCCTAACCCCACCTTCCTTTAATGAGGCAGGTTTAGCTGATGTGACCACTGGGTCTGACCTCCTTTTACCCTCTGGTGATGCAGCAGGGTGAGTGGCATGGGTTAGTCACCGATGCATCTCATAAACAGCCGTCGTTGATGTCGATTAGAGTCGTGCTGGTCTGAGGGTGGAGGTGGGGAGAGGAAAGGCTGCCAGCTTGATGGCCTGCTGGGTTGCGGAGGGCTGCAAAACTTTCCTCAGCTCCCACCATTTCACAGTGCATGATGGGAGATTGTATCTGAAACTCTCAGGGCACCTTGTAGGCCTTAACACTGGGCACATAATTCAGGGCTACGTACTACTAAAGTAAGTGAGGATCTGCCTTGGCACAGTGGTGCTTTGAGATCAGCGGTCAGTATGCTCTCAGTGATAACATGTCCATGTTAAGCAGGTATAAGGCTAACCAGGTTCACCTTCTGAAGCCCCAGGAACAGAGAGAATATGAGGACAGGGACCAGGCTATAATAATGGCAAGAGTAGAGAGATGCAATAATGTGTCTCTCTTTGCGTGTTAGAATGAAGAGGAGCGTCATTGTTTTCATGGCCTGCCTGTCTGAATCACAGAATGCTGTCATTTAATGTTATGTATGACATATCTAAAAGGGCTGCTGTACCTGCTTAAAATAACATGAACTTTAATGATTGAGTCATACTGAAAAGCATAGCTAGAACATCTATTAATTTAAACTGTGACCTCATTCTGCTAAAGGAAAAACCAGAGGAAAAACCAGAGGTTTGCAGATCAGACAGTTCATCTTCTAGGAACTACAAGTGAGGGGATTTTAAGTGAGCAGGATTCATCATCTGGGAACCATGTCTAATTTTCATGTCCAATCCAGTCAATAGTTATCGTGATGTTTCAGTTCGCTTGTGGGGACGTTCTCTGTGCTGTGAGCTATATAAAACAGCATTAATACTAATCATGAGACTTAAATGTGAGTGATTATCTCTCAGTACAGCTGTGCAGCTGAGGAAATGAGATGTAATGTATTTAATTATTTCCCTCCACTTGAATGGAAAATAAAGCTGGGCCATACAGTAAACCTCGCCAAATCCAGGACCATCCATCCAAACATTAAGTGGTCTCTCTCACTGCAACCAAGGGCACACAAGCTTCTAAATAGAATGGGATACGATAGGGTTACAAAGGAGTTATGAAGGACAGCAATACCTTAGTATATTTGTGTTTTTTGTGTACATATGAATGAAGTGTTGTACTTGTCCTGCTAATGCACTGAAAGCCTGTGGGCGCTGGCCAGCCCTGCCGCGTGCTCATCAGTAAAAGGGCACACAGAATGAATAAGCCTTAATTGACCAGATATCCTTCATTACACATGTGCGTACAAATCCGTCCTCTCTCCTTGGAGCTGTTCAGCGGCACAAACTCGTGACAGTAAGCAAGGCAGCATGGGACATCAACATCACAGACATAGCAGAGATTTTAGATGAGCCATTTTTAATGTTTGAGGTTGACTGATTTTGTTTGGTAAAACGCAAAGGAGAGGAGATCCTTTTAACAACAGAGGCAGAGGAGATTTGCTCATATTTGAATGTCAACATTACCGTTACATGTGATATGTATCATGTATAAAATGATCAAATTTATTTAAAGCTGAATACTTTTCTCCACAGGGACTTTTTAAATCAGGCACACTGTCTCCCCACCTGACCTGACTATGTTTCGCAAGAAGAAAAAGAAGAGGCCTGAGATATCAGCGCCCAAAAACTTCGAGCATCGTGTACACACCTCGTTTGATGCCAAGCGCGGCTGCTTTGTGGGCTTGCCGACCCAATGGCAAAGCCTGATAGAGAACCTGCGAAGGCCCAAACCCATGGTGGACCCTTCCAGGATCACAGAAGTGGAGTTGAGGCCAAAGAAGGTATTTACTTTATTGATTCTCTTTTGCAAACTGCTCGGACTTTCATTAGAGTCATCGAATCAGCCTCAGTGTGGCTAAAGCATAAAAATATGCTGTTAGTTTTGTCAATGCAGAAGTATTTCTCAGTGCTGCAGAGGGATTCTGCTGTCTCAGAAAATGCCATAATCCTCTGATGACAGCACACTCCCCTCCCCGTCTTTTTGCTTTCTTATCTATCATGGGGCTGGGCTAATGACCCTGCTGTGTACACTGACTGTACGATGTTGAATACTCACAGGGGCCACAAGATTTATTACTCCATGCAGGCAATTAATAACAGTCCATGGTGCCTTCCCACAGATGTCAAGCAGAAGGGATAAAAAGTGCAGGTACAGCAAAGGAAATGCCAGTGAGTGATAAAGGCTGCAAATCTCAGGGTTTCTACACTTCAAAGCGCATACTGTCGATGCTCTTTATGGCCGTTTAGAAAAAAAATAGAGACAACACCAACATTTTATGATGTGATTAGTGCTGCGCAATATGAGAACCATCATGTCAGCATTTAGGTCAGTTTTAATTGCATCATCAATATCAGCCGAAAATCCCAAACAAACAAACCAAAAAACAGAACAAGCTGGTGAACATTCAGCATGATTATTTCTTGATGTATGCAGAAAAAAAAGAAAAAAAAGGTCATTGTCAAGTATTATTATAGCATCCTCTAAATACAGTATCTCACCGAGGCCATTATCACCCGCCATTCTCTGCTCTCAGAGAGGTGCTGCAGTTAGTGAGATGTCATCTGACCTCTACCCCCTGTGCAGTTATAATGGCACTGAACCAGAGAAACAGGAGAGGCTGTTGACTGACTGTGAGCTGAACATGACTCTACCCTCAGACTGACTAATAAGCCACCATGCGCTCACTCATACATTATTCTGCCAATACACCTAACATTTGTCTGATCTAGTTTTATGTAAAGGCAAGTTTAGGCCCTGTGGCTATTCCTGCCTACTCACTATGCATACCACTTAAAAGGTCATAAGAGTCTGTAATATGTGAAAACATCGGAGCAGTTGTGCAACGGTTGCTTGGTATATTTGTAAGTGTCTTGTCAGAATAAGCCAGGAGGGAAATAAAGTTTTCGCCTTTGAAGAATGCCAAAGATGTCCTTTACAGATTCTCAAGTCTAAATTTAACTTGCCTTTGAGCATTATATCACCCTCATTAATTCTTTCAGTCCAAAAATCTTTCTATAATGTAATCATGGTATGCAAAGTGTGATAAGGATAAACGCCTCTCTTACTTTCAGACCATTGTGCGTGGGAGCATGATCGGTCACGGAGACTACATTGCAGCCATGATCAACGATATGAGTCGTCTGTCTGTGACCAGTTCCAACTCTTTGAGGAAGAGCAGCCCCTCAGCCAGGAAGAGGGCCCAGTCTCTCGGAAGGCTGGGGGAGGTGAACGAAGGAGACACGTACCAATACGAAGGTCTGACTCAGGATGATGATGACGAGGAAGACGCTGGTCAGGAAGATTGGAGGGACAGGGCTAGGAACATCCACAGTGAGACCAACACGCCTTACTTGGGCATGAAAAAGAGCATAACTCTGCAGCCCAACGGGATCTTGCCAAAGGCTAAGTCGACATATGAAGTTGGCGTCAGCTCGATGGAGGCACCCTCACAATCTGCTCAATCCCAGAACATCCAGGTGCCAAGTTATGGGGCATATATGAGTGGTGAGCTGGGCAGTCCTCAGGAGAGAGTAATATGGAAAAGAGATTTCCAGCTGCCCAGAGGTATGCCACCAAATCAGAGACCTGTAGCCTGTTTCTACAGCCCAGCTATGACTGTGCCGCAGCCTCATGGAGATCCAGGAACTGTCACCACAGAGCTCCGGCCTAATGTACCTCCAGTGTACATGCACCCACAGAACAGCCCAGGAAGGCCGTTTTCCTCCTATGACCTGAAAGTAAGCCTTTGCAGTGATTAAGTGCACTCATAATGCATTATTCATAAAACACACAATATATGCATACTTCTGTTAATGCTATGCACATCATTTTATTAGTACTCAGCATGTTTTTGCATGAACTCTAAACGCATTAAAGAGCGCTTTTTGGTCAAGAAATGATCAGGGATCATTTTAGTGCTTAGGTTGTGGAACTTTAGTGAAGGGGCATATTGATCGTCTTTACACTAAAGGTGATTAAAGTTCTGAGTTTGAGTATTTTATTTAATTCTAGTGTTAAAAAATGAAATGTGGGTTTAAAGTGCCAGTGGGGCTGTAAATGCTGAAAGCTGCTATGTTTGCCAAAATCTCAGTGGGGCCATATAGCAACATCTTAACATGAGTCATATCAGGTGAAGTGGATGCAGAGTGAAAGTAAAGGACTTGATTTACATTTAGCTTTAAAGTGGGTCATGAACCCCAGGCAGGCGGCCAACTCCCTTTCAGCTCTCTCACCCTTTTTTTCTTATCGTGTAGGCAGAGTCGGCAGTGAGGTACCACTCCGGTTTCCTGCCCACTGGCACCAGCAGTCCTCTTGTGGGAGGCATCAGACCTCAGCGGACAGTGCGCTCCTCAGCTAGCTACACCCTGGGCCTGTCGCCCAACATGGGACTGAGACCCAGCGGCCCAGACCCCTTCATCAGACATTCTGGATGCCCCAATCCTCCTTACCCTCGACAGGACAGTCCCTCCCAACCTCGACCTTCCCCTACAGGCTCACTAGCCACCAGTCCCCCAGGCACATGCTCCCCTGCCTTCAGACCTCCACAGCATCCTTCACCCAGGCCACCACCTGACCCCCCTAAGGTGACACATGAACAGTTCAAAGCAGCCCTGCAGATGGTGGTGGACAAAGGTGATCCTCGCTCTTACCTGGAGAACTTTGTAAAGATTGGGGAGGGCTCAACAGGCGTAGTGTGTATCGCTACAGAGAAGCACAGCGGCAGGCAGGTGGCAGTGAAGATGATGGACCTGCGACGACAGCAGAGGAGAGAGTTGCTCTTTAATGAGGTAAAAAAAATGATCTCACAGACACCGGCAAGTAAATCTAACACACATATGTACTCATTTGCAGCCACAGAACTGTGTTGTTTGTGGTTTAGCCTTAAGTTTCCCAGTCTGTGAAAACAGTAGATAAATATTGTGCTCTGTGTGTCAGGGCGTGTTTTCCAAAGTCTAATGATGTTATCAGAGTAATCCTGGCACTGTGTTTGTCTCTGCTTTGCATGGATCTCTAATTAAAGACACTTCAGAGGCTGATCACTGTTAGAGTGAGGATAGAGGCAGCCTCTCAAATCTGTTTGATTTTCATTATGAGGATGTACTAACATGGATGTTCTGTGGTGCAGGTGGTCATCATGAGAGACTATCAGCACAGGAATGTGGTGGAGATGTTTAAATCTGCCCTGGTGGAGGAGGAGCTTTGGGTAATCATGGAGTACTTGCAGGGTGGAGCACTAACCAACATTGTGTCTGAAACCAGGTACCAGTACCACTGAGAGAAAATGTCTGTCAAGACAAAGCTGCATTTGTTTCTTTTAGTCATGATTTTATTTTTTTTAACAACAAAACCACCACTAGGGGGTGGTGTGGTATCGACTGCTGAGTGATCAGTGCAGGCATTCAGTCTTCTGCTGCTTTCCACAGGGGAGAAGTAATAATCCAATAACATAATTGAATTTGTGCATGTTTACATGCCACGTGGAATGCCAATTTTTGGGTGGAAATTTGATTCCGTGCTGCTGTCACATTGTTTGCCAATGCATACATCAAAATTGAGCAAAACATATTGACCAGCTGAAGGAGTTGATTTTTGTCAGGGTGCGTTTGTTTTGAGCTGTTAGTGTGCTCTTTATTATTAACAGATGGCTGGCTCCATCTCCATAGAGGATGACCTCAGGGTTAGATCACTTGACTCAAAGGGATGAAAAAGGTTTCTCTCAAGCCAGACGACATATAAAATGAGCCAGCTGTCACAGCCACTGCTTGTCAAAGGCTAAAATAATCAGGATATTGACAGAACTATCAAGAGAAAGAGGCCTTTGTTTGTTGTTTTTTTTCCTGGCTGCAGCCTGAAACACTTGGACCCATGCGTGTCTCTTTTAATTAAGAATACATACAGAAAAAAATGACACCTCAGTGTCTTTTTGTGTTGCATTTATAAAACATTAGTATATCTTATATATCATAAACCACATTAACATTGTAGAGGAATTACCCTGTTGCAGTTGTCACTCTGTTGCGAGTGAACCTTGCCTTTAATGTGCACTGATTCATGAATTTCCTGTTTTAACAAGTAATGGAGCAGTGAAATGTTCATGTTAAATCTGAGTGTGTAAACCTGTATGTGTGCTGCAGGCTGAGTGAGGAGCAGATTGCCACAGTGTGTGAAGCTGTTCTGCAAGCCCTGGCCTATCTCCATTCACAGGGAGTCATCCACAGAGACATCAAGAGTGACTCCATATTACTCACATTAGACGGACGGGTATGTTCTTGCTTTATTTCTTTATTTATTTTTTTCTTTTTCTGTCTTTTTCCATCTTTGCTAATGTCTTTCTGTTGCCCCACAGGTCAAGCTCTCAGATTTTGGCTTCTGTGCTCAGATCAGTAAGGACATCCCCAAGAGGAAGTCTCTCGTGGGAACACCTTATTGGATGGCTCCTGAGGTCATCTCCAAATCACCATATGGCACTGAGGTGAGGAGGCACACATGCAGTTCTCATCCTTTCTGAATAACAGTGGTGATCTCTGTCAGACAGCATAAATGCCAAGAGTGGCAATCTGTGCTATAGATATTTTACACACTGTCGTCATTCCAGGTTGATGTGTGGTCCATGGGTATCATGGTGGTAGAGATGGTGGATGGAGAGCCCCCATACTTCAGTGAAACCCCTGTAGCAGCAATGAAGAGGCTGAGGGATGAGCCAGCTCCTACTGTACGAAATGTCAACCAGGTACGAGATATTCACACCCACCCACAACATCATCTTTGTTTAAACAAAGTGTAGCATGTGAACTGAAGATGAATACATGGGTCTCTGGTCCAGATCTCCCCAGTTCTAAAAGACTTCCTGGACCGTATGCTGACTCGGGACCCTCTAGAGCGGGCCAGCGCCACTGATTTGCTGGAGCACCCCTTCCTGCTCCAGAGCGGGTCACCTCAGTGCCTGGTGCCCCTGGTGGAGCAGTACCGAAAACGCATGTCCCGCTGCTGACCCCCATGGGGTTCCCTGTTCCCCCAGCACCCACCTGTAGTCTGACCTGTCCACCAGGCCTCTAAAGAGGACCAGCACTGGGGTCCAGCTCTTCTAGCACCCAAGCCAATGGGCTATCAGCTTCAGAGAAGCAGACCCAGGAGAGCATTTGCTGCCAGCGTGATGGTGGCAAGTTGACAGACACCGCATGGTCTCGGGCATGAGAGAAGCACTTTAGGAGTGAGTTAAAGGCAGCATGCAGTTCAGCTCAGCTCTCTACTCAGTTCGGTCTGAATATTGATTGGCTTCCTGTAGCATTCAGTGAGGTTCAACACAGCACAACACTGTGGATATAAAGCTCAAATCAATATTCCACAAACACGAACACACGCTACTCTACAAATCCCTTATAGTGTTCATAGTGGGCATTATTGCTAGCTGTGTAAAGCTTATAAAGCTGGTGTTAGGCTCACAGTAGCTCATTGTGACATTATTAAGCAAGGGTAAAGTTACCTCGGCACACTCGCACCCGCGGAAAGTGGACAAAACCTGGTCAATACTCACTCTTTGCATGGCCAAATGGAGGCACACCTGGCCTGATGCGTATGCTTGAATACTGTATGTACCAAACTGGGATGTGAAAGACAATTCTCCTTTATTAGCATAATAATGGGTAGATGAAAGCCCAGCTGCTACTATTGGGCTGTTGGAAAATCACCAGAACCATATTCCTCTTTTTCATATTTATTCTTTATTTTTAAAAGGTGTTGTGGGTTGTTTTTATGATGTGAAGTTACAATTAAAGTCTCATTACTGACTATTGAAACATAAGCAGATAAATTAATAATGTAAATAAAAAATACTGGATATTAGGTCTTATACCTGCTGATTCACTGCAGTAAATGATTGACGAGTTGAAAATGTTTTCTTTACAGAAATGTGAGTGTATAGGTCAAGTGTGTGTTTGTCTGTGTGCGAGAGCATGGGTTGTGAGTGTGTGAGGTGAATCCTCGGTGTTTGCTTCTGATACAGCCCCTCTTTGTATTGTGACAGACTTTTTAATAAACCACAAGATGTGTGTGTCGCTCCCTGAAGAAGATGTGTATGACTGTATTTGCATTGGTTTGCCTAGATAAAGCACACAGGCCTGGCATGTGATGCTGCAGGATGTTGACCTGCTGAGAAACACTTTGCACATAGTCTTTGTATTCAGACACGGATACACGTGGACATGTTTCATGTATTTCTATTTCTGTGTGAATCATTCATGAAAAGAGAATTACACATTTTAATTTTGTATAAATCAATAAATGATGCATACTGAGTCGGATTTCATTTCATCTTTTTTTTTCCATGGTCGTACACACACATGCAAAAAAACGCAAATGGCATTTTAAAGTATTTATTAGGCATTTAGCATGAATGCACAGTCACTGGATATCTTTAAGCAAAATACATTTTTTTTTCTAAAAAACACAGAAGCAATATCAAATACATTTATTTCCATGTGATATAAATTTTATATATGTGAAACATATTTTTTTCATTTTCAGTAGCTTACAGGCTGATTACATTAGTTTATAAATTATTTTAAATAGTAAAATCTTACACATCTTTATGCAACAATCTGCTTTTAAACTTTTAATAATAAACATTTAAAAAGCAAACTGCAACAAAAGCAAAATACTATACAATTAGTATATCACCAAGCAATTTAACTGCATTGTTAGAATTGTAAGTGTTATTAGACACATCACTACCAGCTGTTACTGTTTCTGTTTATCACTGTCCTCATTCTAATCAAGGGTGGACTGAGACGAGCTTTCAAACTCACACTTCACCCCGCTGATGCTGTCAATGCTGGGCTGACTGTTGACCTGCTGATGTGTGTGTGAGAAAGGGAAGGTTTCGGAGCGGGACATCCGTCCTCTGACGGATGAGGGACTAGACGAGGAGTCTATCACCATCCTCATGAACTCCGGTGCTGTGAATCGACGCAGCAGTCTGGTCCCCAGGCCCATGAACCCAGGCGTACGGCCGGGGATCTTCCCTGACTCAATCTCCCCCCTGGCAAAAAGTAGTTTGTTGTGTCTGGCAGTGGGACCGAAGCTTCCCCTCTTCTGCTGCTCTCTTCTGCTCGATGGAGTCATGTCATTAGCCTCTTCGTTCTGAGATTTGACATTCTCCTCCAGAGCTCTCGCGGGCTGACTCTTGCTGTTTAAAAGAGGTTTTGGCACCGAGACAATTTTGTCAGCATCGTTTGTCAGGCCCCGGGTGTTCCCCTGACATTCCATCTTGTCTATCAGGCATCTCTCATCCTGTAGAGAGGCTCTCTTTAATTTGCTGGCTGACAGACTCATGTCACGGACATCACCCTGATAGGACTGCTTTCTGCTGCTCAGAAGGTCCAGGTTAAATGACTTTGCCTTTCCCCAGAGAGGGAAACTCTCCGGTGTTTGCTCTGGGAGTCTAGTGTCGCGGCTGACATCTTTCTGGCTTGGCTCGGGAAGAGAGTTCAGTGTTTTAGCCCCCCTCAGCTCTCTGAGCTGGCAGTTTTGCAGTTGTTTGGCAGTGAAGAGATTGCTGTGATCCCCCTCAGTCTGGCTTTTCTGTGGCTGAGGAGGCAGAGCCCAGCTGTGGCGATGGTTGTCCTCTTGAGACTGGCTCCTGGGGCATCTGAAACGGTTCCACAGTCCTCCGCTGTCTCCAATCTTCAGCTGTCTCTGGAATACCCCAGGCAGCTGGTCCTCATTATTCAGCTGCTTAGAGAATCTCTCCAGAATATGCCTGGGGAGCCTGTTAGGCAGGCGGTGCTCTCCTTTAACTGTGGGACCCACATCAACAAGTGGATCATCTGTGCCAACACCCCTCCTACAAGGAAAGTTCAGAATCTGCGCACACTGATTGTGGCCAAAGAAAGTAGCCACCTCAATGGCCGAGTGACCGGCATTATTGGTCCTGTCCAGCCTTAGTCCCAGTCTTTTGAAAGCCCTAACCAGGAACTCCAGAACCTGGCTGTGCCCAGAAAAGGCAGCATACATGAGAGCACTGTTACCCCAAGCATCAGAGACATCAGGATCAGCATTGAACTGCACAAGAAGTTTGACCACATCCAGATGACCCATCTCACAGGCATGGCTCAGGGCTGTGCGACCGTCCTCATCCTGGCAGTTGACATCCGCTCCCTTCTCCAGCAGCAGCCGGGTGAACTTGGCCCTGGTCCCAGAGTCTTGCAGGCAGACAGCATACATGAGAGGGGTGCGGCTGTTTTCTGTCTTGGAGTTAATAATGCGGCCATCCAATGCATCCAGGATGAAACGTGCAAGGTGGACTTTACCTCCGTGCATGGCATCTAGGAAGGTCTTGGTACCAGAGCCCTGGCGTAAATCTTTTGGCCGCATCATTCTTGAACAGCTACTTGTGGAGCGGAGCCTTCAAGTGAGCTGAGAAAGGAGCTGGAGAAAGAAGTGAGCAGCAAGTTTTCTGAATCTCTGTGTTGACAGCGAGTGATTTTACCTCAGAGTAAGACTCAGAGTGAAGCTGCCAGTGTTTTTATACCTCCCTCTCCACATGCCCTCCCCACGTTGCCTAGGAAACAAACGTCTGAGGACCATTATGCAGTGGCAGCATCCATTCAGCCCAAGCACTCTCTGCCTGGAGAGAAATATATGCTATTTGAACAGAATAATTACTCAAGGAGAAAAACATGGCCAATATTTTTCATGTGGGGTCTGTCAGGTTAAATTAAATGCACCTTTTTTTCTTTTTCTTGATGCAAATGAACTCAATTAAAAAAACATTCTTGCAGGTGAGTCAGATATGCTACTTATAGTCAAATCTATGAATGGTGCATTATGTTGAGTCTCATTTAATTTCAAGACCATATTGTTATTAAGACCCTTAACAATAGTAGGTTTGAGGGAAAATTGATGCCAGTCTTTCACTTCAAAGAGGAACAAGGAAAAATAAGTATTTACCTTTTTTCCTTTGTAACCTGTCTTTGAAATGCTGCATCCATCAACCATCCAGTCGCTGTTTCTGTTTGCAGCCACAAATCATGATGAAGTGCAACAAGGTCAAATTATGCTGCTCTGCTGTACTTTGACTATCTCAAGGCTTCACAACAATGACTTACAAATTGCTTGAGAAATAGTAAATCTTACAAAAGCAGCGAAAGCCTTGAATTGGGGAAAGAATTTACACAGTGCCCATCTGATGTGGTGAAATCACTGTCAGAAAATCTGACTCTGCAATTACACAGATTTACAGACAAGACCACTGTTTGTGTAAGGATATGAAGATATCATCAGTTGCTTTATAAAGTGATGCTGAAAATAACTGTTAAATGCTGGTTAGGCTCCAAATATAATTGGATGACATCAGAAGCATTGCGGTGTCAGACTGTCTGTTCTTTGCAGGTAATTCTTCTGTTACTGATTTTCTTCATTTGTTCTTATATAATGACTTCATAACCTTCAATATCAACACATCCTTTATCAAGGTTTGTGACAAAAGACCCTTCACACAGCTGTCTTCCCTCCACAAGGCCAGAATTTCATTTTAATTGCTAATATAAATCTCAGCAGGACCAAATCTGTGCCAAGCTGTGGAGGTGAGAGAAATATTACCTGGGTTCCACCCAGCTCACTCTTCACCATCCGGCTTCATCAAACCCCTCAGCGGGTCCTTTATGTAGCACTGAGAGCCATTCACTCACCCAAACATGGCTGAAATTCATCAACAGACTCTTCCCCCTGGGTGTCTTTCAGCAGAAGCTATTCTGAGACTGCTGTCTTTTTCATCAAGAAGTCATATCATTATTTTATATTAAGGTCATTTTATGGAAACATCTTAATAGGTTTCAGTTTTTGTGATGCCAAGGATGACAGATTTAGCCCATATCCACTGGTGTCCTCAGCACTGATGCTCTTAGAGTGTGTGTCACAATCAGGAAAAGAGTCATTCCATTCAACAGTATGACAAATGGAATGGGCATGATGTCTATGCAGCTCTGTCATAAATAGAACCTTTCTGGTTTACATTTGTAGTCCACGTAGCATTGACCAATCACATTTGAGCTGGCAGGAAAACAGTTAATGCATGTGGCATACATTGACCACCAGCCCCAAGAGACTAAATCAGACTCATTAGACTGACAGATTCTCAGAATGAAGTCATGCTTCTTCTTCGATCTTGCAGCATTAAGCACAGGGTTCACACACAGTACACTGTGGCCTTGATGTGATCCGCAGGTCCATTAAGAGTATTTATATAACAATGTTCTACTCAATCTGTATCACTGACATCAAATTGGAAAAGAAAAAAGTTACCCTGACCTAACAGCACCATCTAATAAAAACAGGCTTATTTTGCTGATTTTAGCTGAAGCTCCTGCTATTATGTTCCATCCACGTCCTGCATCACAACACTAGGCTGCTTATTGCATGTGTTTGTTAGTCAGTGTGCATGAGTCTGGCTATTCTTCCCTGCTTTCTTCCATTTAAAAGGTGTTTTTTAAGAGTCTCATAATTCTGACAGTGTAAGTTTAGTGATGAGTACTCACAATACAACAATACAAAATATCTTAATGTTACTCTTGCGACTCTCAGGAGTCAGTGGTCCTGCGCAACATCACTGATCTGCAGAAATCACACTCCACATGTGATTAATAGACAGCACAATTTCTATAGAAACGAGGTGATGACATAACCCTTCCTCTGCCTCCTTTAGAAGCTTAATTTGATTAGGTGATTGTCACCAGTGTGCTGATAAAGCCGTGTGAGGCTGGCTCAGCAGAAATAAATACCACAACATCACTTGGAAAGGAAATACATTATAAACACGAGGCCACCTGCCAGGATAAAAGTGATAAAACAGACACCAAGTGTTGACTTCACCATGAGTTTTTTATCACTTTGACTCTGAGACTTTGGCGGCTTTTACTGAGGCCAATATATCACTGGACTGTATGCACCCTCACATGCTGGGCCTGTTAGTTCCAATAAAAAGAACTCAGCATCAAGAGAATGTTTAACTCTCTTATTTTGCACAAACTGTCATTTGTGTCTAATAATACATTAAACTAAAGAGTGGAAACAGTATTTAGTTACCATAACAGTGGTATAAAAAAACTTCTCCCTGTGCCTGCATGACACAAAACCCCTCGTCATTCACTGAACAGAGATGAATGAAATGTGGATGAAATATTCAGAATGTGAATGAGTCGGTGCCATGAGACTTGCTAATTGGACAGATGTATGCAATAAAGCAGCAATGTCATGGTAAATACCTGATCTCCCATTCACGGCGGGCCTGGCCCAGGCAGGAGCACCTTTGAATGCCTGATTAGAAATTAAATCTTGTGTCAAGTTAAGGTGTTGTCCATGGGTATAAATGTCTTAATTAGTCACTGGGGAGAATATACTTCCAGTGCTACAAAATCAACAGATCTCTCAAGGTTCCTCGAGAAAAACTTGTAAATGGAAACAAAACACTGTGTTGAACATCCCTTGGTAACTCCACTTACCCGCTAACACCTGGGACCGAATCAATGTGTGAGCACAAGGTAGGAAATGGAGTTCATCCGGGACCAAATTCAACACGGCCCTTTACAGTTATTAAAAAATGTTTTCTTACCAGTGACTCGACATGCCTCATCCTCAGTAGACTAGTTCTTCTTCTGCCTGCTAATTGAGCACACCTGAGTATGACGTGGTTCACCTGCTTGAACTGGAAAACAACAATTGTTATGAGAATTTTTTTCCAGCCAAGGCACAATTAATCTAATCAGGTTTTCTCTGTTATTAAGACACCTTCCAAGAACAGACCTCCGTGTCATCAGACCTCAGCAAAACACAATTCTCCACAGTTACATAACAGCTTAAACATGGGTCATTCTCTCATTGGAGCTTTCAGGCATAACATCTCCTGCAAGGACAAAAGCTATAACATGATGCATTCGTATTCACCCGGGGCACATAAATGCCTGCGTGTCCATTCAATTGCTTTAATGTCCTTTGATCCAATACAAGGACACAGCAGTCTCAGGTTCAATTGAGATTTCACACACCTTCAGTTCCAGGAAAGAGACAGCAGCTGGCCTGCTGTCAGTGTGTGTCCATGGTGTTTGTGTATCATCATTAATGTTGAGGCGAGGTCGCTGCTGTCTCAGAAAGCAACAGCAGAACTGTTAAATGAACTTCACAGCTGATGAAGGTCATTCGTTTCATTTTAAAGATTAAAAACGTATCAAAGGACTTTGTTGTATTTTTATAATTTCGTGAGAAGGCAGGCGGAAGATAGCCGGGTAGAGGACGATGAAGGAGGACAATTACACAGAGTTACAGGGTTGGAGCTGAAGAACCTGACAGCTCACCAGGAGCTGCCAATCATAGGGACCACTGATATGTTATTGGCCATGAGGCGGGCCCTCAGTGTCTTTGCTCATGCCGCTCTCATCAATTATCGCCCTGACTCAGGCTTGAACAGGCTGCTACAACCAGATGGTAAACAGTAGGCTGTTCCTTCAGCCTTCGGATTTAGGGGACCATAATATTAGCTCTCAGACTGTGACATTTTGGACAACATTGCATTAACACCAACAGGATGTCTTCTTGTGCCATGTCAAAGGATGACCATAAATTAAAGAGGCAATGCAGCACAGCAGACAGACAGTGAAAACCAGAACAGTATATGAGATTCTCCATAAATACAGCCAAAGTTTTAAAGAAAACTCTGACAGTATTTCTCTTTAAAGGTTCAAGAAACAGCACACAGACCAATGAAATGCATTGAGAACTCTTATTCTTTCTTGTAATACAGTTTGTGATTGTGTGCTCTAGTGGCTAAACTTGACACTGGATTCCTGTTTAATAAAAAGGTTTGCAAAGCTTTTTGCCACCCTGAACCTCGGTGCAATTTTCTGAGAGCCACCTGCCCCTCACTCTTTAATCTATCAGATCTGATAGAAATTCCTTTCCTGCAATGATGTGGAAGAGATGGAGGGCCACAGAGCCGCCTCTCCATCTCCAGCCTGGCAGACCCTATTTGTGGCCTTGCAGGGCCGCTCACCTCTGACAGCTCAATAAATTGTACAAATGGATAACAAATGCATTTGTTCGATGTCCACATAGCACAGAGATGGGTAACACTCAGAGTGAAAGTCACATCCGCAAAGGAAGCAGCAGCAAATGGTTGTTGTTTGACTGAGTCAGTGCCAAAAAAAATAAAAAACAAAAAACACCTGGAAGCTTCAAGGCAACAGCAGATGCCCAGTTTCATATCAGATGATGTCTCAGCAGCTGCTTTATCCGGATCCCTCAGTCCATCACTTCATAGAGTTAGTAGGAATTTTGTGATCAACCTTCAACTGATTAAAAAAAATGAAACACACCTCTGTGTCTCAATGCATTAAATCTAAATGTGACTAATGGTAATGTTAATGACAGAGGAAAGACATGTCAGTCAGACCTCACCTCGAGACACGAGCGCTCAGTAAATTGACATGCTTCTTCACTCCTGCAGGGACTTCACTTCATTTTATATGAACTCATGGCCTTGAGGCTCTTAGCTATCCATTCTGTCTCCCACGTGCTCTGCCACTCACGTTGTTCAGTGTTCACCTTCGAACTGCTCACACCGTCTTCTATGGTTCCCTTTTTTAACAGTATACAGTAAATGTAGCTCTGAGTAAAAAGCGTATGTCTCACAGCAAATGAACCTTCTATAAAGCTGTTATTTCTTTTGAAAAGAGGCACCTGGCGAATCAGCTGCTTTAAGTGCATAACATAATACACATGTTGTCATGACATTGTGAGTGTCTCTGTCAAATCTGCCATGTGTGTGAACTGTTGCCCCCTCTGGGATATACTGTACATGCAAAAAAGAATTAGAAGTGACCTAATCATTGAAGACTGACTGCATGGACCCAAGAACAGAAAGAAGACTTTGACCCATGAGGTTATTTTCTGAAGAACATACAAGAGTTTTATTTTATAGTGTAGTGATAAAAAAGGCCACACAGCCAAATAACATTTGATTTTTTTTTTCAACTCTTCAAAGGAATAATTGTGGAAAATATTCTTATTCACTTTCATGCCAAGATGAGAAGGCTGAGATGGCTGTCATGCCAGATATGACCCTACATTCAGGAGATGGTTCACTTTGATATACTTTGACTAATTTTGACAGAAGTGCTTGAATTTGTTATTCATTTTTTTCATACTTAAAATCCAAAGGTTGTCCATCATTCTGAATGGCAGGGATGATAACAGAATAAATGTGATATGTATAAATGAAATGTTGATAACACGTCAATACTACACCTCATGGCAGATCTCACTACAGCAAACAGTAACATGCTGGCCCTGAAATATAACATTATGGTCTTGGTTGTGTTGTTAAGCTAAGTTACCATGGTGTTAGACTTGACAGCATTTTTTTCTCCAGCATCTAAGATGTGAGACAGAACCAGGGCTTCAAGTTTTCCACCGATAATATTGTTATTTTGAAGACAGATTCTATCTGACCAGACTGATTTATTTCCTAATTTACATTATTTTTTATTCATTTATTTGATGCCATTCAGAAGAAGAAGAAAAAAAAATCCAACAATCAGCACATGCAGAAACAAATGGATGGATGCATTTGCAGGTTAAGCCAGGCATCATTACGATTACATAACTCTGTAGTCAGCTGCCAGGAGTCTGGTATGACTCCTGTGTCTCTGTCCTCATAAGTCACAGTGAAACAGATGCTCTCACCTCAGAGAGGTCGGAGCCATAATGGAGAAATCACTAAACAGCAATCTATCCAAACAGTGCATAGGGCCAGAGCAGGAACAGAATAAATCAGCCGACCTAAGCCAGGGGAACATGAGACAATTAGAATTTAAGCAGCCACGAGAGCACTGCCTGCTGTTATTACCTATCTGTATATAGGTGTCTGTGTGTCTAAATGTAAGCAGCATGTCCTCAACACACAAGGGCATTGAAATTTGCATCTGTGAGAAGGTGGAGGTGCTTCTCACAGGCCCTTAACGCTCATGGAGAGTAGAGGGTGACAGCGAGGAGATGAGCAATGATTAGGCTGCTGATCCTACGCTGTGATTATGATTTTAATGGGATTATGTTCGGCATCCTGGAACAGAAATCAGCTGCCTGCAGCAAGTATGCAGATCAGTCATGTCTAAATATCCTTGTGAAATTTCAAATCTCTTGTAATCTTTGGAAGCTGTTAAAGTACTCTGTGCAACCCACGCGATGCACACACACACACACACACACACAGCCTGTGACCGTGCAGCCTCAGCAGGTGGTGTGTATGGGGGTGGTGTGGGTGCTTAATATTCATCCAGGATGGCATCCACTTCAAGCCAAGATGGACTCCGGATCATGACTCCACCTCCTGTGGGTCAGACCTGCTTCCTCACACAGGAAACAACAGGAGGAAGAGAGATGCAGCACACCCCTCACATGTACTTATTATTAGAGCTTATCTCTCCAAAAATACAGCCTTCCATTATCTGCGGCTGCTGGTCCAATCTTGAATTTTGCATGTTGTACACTGTGCAAAATGTAACCATTATTTAGTTTACAAGTTGTTCTTTTAAGGTTTAAAATAGAATAATTGAGCACAGACTGCAGCTGACAAAGGCAAGAATACTCTTTTCAGCTACAGCAAATATTCAATATTCTGTGTATACAGACAACTAGTATATTCCTATTTTTCCTGCAGAGATGTGTTTGTGTGTAAACAATCGGAAGTCCTCTCCTTTCCTTGACTTTCAATTCAATTTGACAGTCAGAACTGTCCAGTGCTGCCTGGTGGTTGGAGATCCTGCTCAGGCCATCCCTCTCCAGCTGGTATGAGACGGAGCTGCCAGAGCTGTCTTATGCAAGATTATGAGCCCAGTGATTCAGGGCTGACTGGATTCACACTCCAAAACTAACAGTTCATCTGTGTTGTGCATGAGGTGGCAGGACTCTCAGGCACAAGCTGTGTCTCCTGGTGCTTTGTCCAGATTCTTCACTGCTAAATGTCAGTCATGTCATTGGATTCAGAAGCAGGTGTCACCACCAAAAGGAAATAAGAGAAACAGACAGATTGTTCTGGGTGGTGAGTCAAAGCTGCCTTCATTAATAAATGCAAGTGGCTCTCTCTGACTAAGGTGCTCTAAATGAATGTGAAACTGACCTGGAACATGTTGAAGTTTATGAGCTTATGATCTATGTTCTCTGTACTCCTGGTGATGTTGTTACAGCTCTGTTTTAAAAAGACCACTTGATCCTTGCAGATCTTTTTCGCTGGAGAGAAACGACGCTGCAATTATGTGGTATTGTGAATCCACCAGGCCATAATGTGCCAAATAACACAGGCCGACACAGAGGTTTGAAGCAATTTTCAAATACAGACACATAAAGCCTCTTTGGCAGTCATCACTGAACTCCATGTATCAGCAACTCTTCACTCACGTTTCAAGTACTGATGGAACCACTGGGCAGTAGTTATAAACAGGACAGCTACCTGTTCCCTAGTCTGTGCTCACATTCTCTCTGTGGACTTACAGGTGAAGGTTCTGAAGCTCTCTCCAGTCACACTGATGGCATTGAAGGCATTAACATGCCACATCTGCAGGCAGCAACACAAACAAGTTATCGCAAAAAAGCATTGTTCTATTGTGCTGGAACTTCAGCCCACCTTTGTGTGCACAGGCACATTATTTAAGGCTGTTTCTTATTGTAACTCTATAATAACTAATTATAACATGCAAGTGAATGTTTTCTGTGAAAGGGAAAAAACACATGTACAGGGTGAATGTAAGTTTATTTAATATTACATAAGAACATAATTAATTAATTTCTGACTACAAGGGGAAAGGTCTGAAGATATATGTAAAGTCTGATAATAAAACCTAATTTCCAAACTGTAAATAAAGTATTTGTGTGTCATGTGTTCCTATTACAGAGTAAATTTCTTTCTTCCATTCTGCAAAGCTTTCTTTGTGGTTACATCACAGTCAGACTGAATGCTGGCTTCACACATGCAAAACCAAGCTGTGCTGTAGTATGACAAATGGAGTCATTGTCTTATTCAGCCCGCCAGGCGCTGATAACCCATTTTTTGCTGCTATGTTTTTCTTGCTACATTTAGTCCCATTTTAAACACATTAAGGGAACAGAAAGGAGACTGAAGCTTTTAGTGAAAGACCTTCATCTGGAAGATACATGTCACTGTGTAGACTAAATTAAGTTCGTTTTCATTAAATAGTCATTCAAATAGTCGAACAGAATATCATCTCCACATCTATTCTACAGGGCATTCATGAAAACAACATCATTGGCTTCCCTTAAAATATCCCTAAAGAATACTCTTTCTATAAATAGCACACCTAAATTGAAACTTCACTCGTTCACTAAATAAATAATGTTCAGACTGCAGGTTATGTATCAGGCTGGAAACAGGTACAAGAGTGAGAATAGTGCAGGGTTACACTGAGGGGTCAGTGATTAGAAAAAAAAAAACACATCTAACCCAGGAAGACATCTCCATAGAAACCCGCTGCTCCCACCTTCTTGTCCCCGGCCTCGTCCACCATTGTGGGGAAGTGCCCCCCGACACAGACGTTAACGGCCTCCCTCACTTCTCCTGGCAGAGACCTCTGTTTCTGCTCATGCTCCTTCAGGGCCTCTTGATTGAGCTGTCGACACAGGGGCCAAAGGTTAGATAAAGGATTGTTGAAAGGACGGGTTGACATTGTTCAAGTTTCTTTTCAATTCACTGGCTGCTTATCATAATCTTTAGAGAATGGATTTCTGTGTTGGCACAGGCAAAAATAAAGATCACCTCTAACCTCAGGTGAGGCAACTGGCTTGAACCCAGTTGGACAGATTGACTTTAATTTAGGATAGCTGAAGCCCAGAACTTTGTTTGACAAGCTAATAATTTATCACTCAATAATGTTGCATACAACTTATATATCTTTGCTCTTTCATTCTTTGGCTCACTTGAATTTAGGCTAATACTACTGGTGAGACATAAAAACACACCATCCATCTGGCATTCACACGTCAATGTCTAAACTATCTCACAACTCTTTTTGTCAATAGTAACTGCCAGGGTTTCACACATTCAAAGCAAAGCATTGTCATAAAAACTGCTCTGACATCATTTACAGCGGTGGGAGCTTGGGATGTGTCACACTGCAGCATTATATACGCTCACTGAATGGACAGATGCCAAACAGGAATTTGCTGTAGGCATAGTTTTTCTTGTTGTATTTTGCCTGTATGGTGTGTAGTGATATGGACTGGACAGATAAGGTCTGAACTGCCAGCCTCTACTGGGGCACTTCAAGAGTCATTGATGTCACATTGACCCGCCAGGCCATCACATAAGACACTCCAGGGTTACATAAGTCAATGGAATTGTAAGTGGTTCGTAGGTGGTGTTGTAGACGATGCCACCTATTCAGTTTGATGTGACGGCACTGACTCTCAGGGTGAACAGAACCACAAGAGGCTCCCATTAGTAAGTGAAGAGCATTTTGAGTTTTCAGCGAATCTAACAAGAGGCCCAGTCAGAGCTGATGGTAAAGTAACCTTCAATGTTTATGATGATGCATGTTGCCTTATCGTAATTCTGCTACCAATCTACATGTCAGGATTTAGTGTAAATACACCCATCGTTTCCATTAAAAGTCAGTGAAACTCCTCCATCACTGTGTCTACCTGATTAGTCAAGGTCTTGATTTCTTCCAGTGTAGCAGCCTGTTTCTTCATCAGAGCTTCTTGCTGTGGGCTGTAATCTGAAGACTGTAACAAATAAAGCACATGAAAAACACTATTGATTTGTGGCTTTGAGTCTGTATGAGTGCATGCAGGATCATGTAAGAGATAAAGACTGTTTGCATGTCTATAAGTAGTTCATCTGCTCATGTTTCTCCCTGTGTGTGTGTGTTTCCCCATGAGATGCAACCTGAGAGAGAGAGGATCAATACCATTAAGTCACAGGTTGGACCTGTCTAGTTAGATTACATAGAACTTATTGCACTGTGGCATTCAATACTGAAGCTGTGCTGATTAAAGAGGTGATTGTGATATGAATAGTTGCAGTAATTAATGAGTAAGTACTGATTAAGTAGATCAACATGAACTGCAGCGCGCCCCTAATGTGCAGAGGGATGAGGAGAGTTTTCTGACATCAAGTCGATGGAGTCGAGGAGCAGAGTGAAATGGCCGGGTCTTTAACCCAGATACACCAGGTCTGAATCTTGATGAGCCAACACAGGGACAAGAGCAGAGCTCAGTGAGTCATCCACCACACAAGGATTAGCCTGCTCCCTGTAAACAGTTTCTGAGTAATGGACAAGGCTGGCCTATGGTCAGAGCCAGCTGCACTTTACTCACTGGTTAAAAGGGCATGTGTGTTTGTGGGAGTGTGTGTGTGTGTGTGTGTGTGTGTGTGGGTCCTTTGAGGGTGTAATGTGTATGTGCGTGGGTGTGCTTACAGTTGAAAAATGTGTGTGTGTACCTGTAAGCAACATGTGGGTGTACAGCATGTGTGCGAATGTATGAAAGAAAAGTGCTGTAACATGCCTAAGGTGATTTTTTTCTGTGCTTTTGTTTAAATCTTTGGACGCTCTGTAACCATGGTTACACTGATAGTTACACTGATAAACAGTATGTGTGGAATAGACCAGTGTCAGCTGGCTCTGTGTTATACATGGAGATGGTAAAAGTAGTGATGCAGATGATAGCCTCAGAATTCCACGTGGGTTGGGAAGTCCTTAAATGTGAGTCTAGTGGGTGAATATTCTAATAAAACTTTGATTTAAATTTGATATTTATGACTGACATTAGTGAGTGATGACTTCTGGCCACCCAATTGCACTTTGCATACCTACCCAAATCCAATACTTTCTTCTACAGCCTGTTCAGAGCAAGTTGCACTGTTTACAGTATAAACACTGCAAGCTGTTGGTTGCCATCAATGTTGATTTTAGCACAAGAACACGCAACATTTGGCATCCTCTGAGGATTTGCAGGGTTATATCTACTGCCAAAGCTCCATTCAATCCCAGCCAACAGTGTGCTGTCACATGGATACAGAGTCACACTGAAACTGGAACTTCCAGTTTGTTTTCACAAATGCCACAAAACAACAAATCAAGTGTACATCCATGTAAAGGAGTCTATATTATTACTTCAGCAATTACGTTATGTTGACATGTATAATTATTTTTAATTACTCAATTTCCCTACGGGGATTAATAAAGTTAATCTTAATCTTAATAATCACAGGCAATACATTTCAGAGAGGCTGTCTTCCCTCAGTTCCCTGCAGTTAAAAGTTAAGAGAGAGAGTGCTGTACTTACTGCACCATCAGGCTGACTCGTCTCATCCAACAGCTCAGTGCTCGCTGCCTTTTTCAGCCTAAATGAAGATAATTATTGTCAATTAGATCTCTTGTATATTATGTAAAAAAAATCACCAAATATAGTCAGGCTGAATGTGCCAGGACAGAAAACGTGACAAGACAGAACATTTCTTTAATTCTTTGCAGCAAAAAGGGAACAGAAAAGTGTTAAAGTAGCTGAAGGCTGAACTCACTTTGACTTCTCTGCACATGAAGATTTGGAGAGTGCTTTCTTTTTATTTTCTTTGGTCTCACTACAAAACAAAGCAAAGGATCTAAAATGAAAAATATGAACACAACCTTTCCCTTTAATCAACAGCTGCAGGGCTGTGTGTGTGTCGGATGTGACCTTATCTTTACAGTGAAAGAAAGGCTTTAAATGCAGTGTTATAGTGTCCGTGTGGACAGGCAGATGATCCAGGTTGCCTTTGCTTCCCTACTGCTGTTTAAACACCTGTTGGATAATGGCTGTCCTGAGATAACCATCTGCCAGCTGGGGACTTGGGATAACACAGAGACACACACACAAACACATCCACACACATATAACACCATAATCCAGCCAAGACCTGGATGCTGAGGTGATTCATTCATTCTTTGAGGTACTCTCTTTGGGAAATGTCAAATGCTTCACCTCACATGACAGTATCACACCTAAGTCATAAAGCACAGATTGGGCAGACTCAAGCCTTTTGCACTTTGTGTGTGAATCGTGTCCCAAATGTGTGCTCACACCTCTCCAGGGTCTTCAGTTCACTGGTGTGTCTCTCCATGGCCATCTCCAACAGCTTGGCCAGTCTCTGTCACAACCAAAAAAAATGTCACGATCAGTCAGTCAAGATGAAGCTCCAAATAAGGCCCAAATGAGACTGGAGTAGCTCTAAATAACAACGTCCAAATGTTAACCATTCTTTGGTTCCACTTGGTCCTGGACATGCCCTGGACCTGGACACTGGACCTTAGTCAGTCAGATTCTGAACTTATAGTAAGAGTACCTTACTATAGCACCTCTGAAGTCATGGCTGCTAACCTGTGATCTAAAAGCAAAGGGAGCTAAAACTGTGGTGCTCAATTAGAATGGTGAATACAGTCTGAGTCATGGAAATGAAGCCTATTTTTGGGCTGAGTCATTAGATTTAATAAAGACAGCCAATAGCTGAGTACGAAGCGAGAGGTGGCAGTATGAGGAGTGCATGGGAGCAGCTACATTAGAACACAGTGCAGGTTTTGTCTTTCAGGTACTAATTTAAAAAAAAATCTCCACGTGTGGATGGAATATGAAAATTCAATGTAGGTCCAGTGTGAAAAGTTTCTGTTAGCTTAGAATTAGCCGCTTATATTAGCATTTGTTCCTCTCATGTTTCTAGAGTAACACAGAATGGACAAAGTGGATTAGTTGCAATCTGCAACCCCACCAGTAGATGGCACTTAATGCTGGTGCCAGGTCCTTAAATGAATATCATGTCCAGAAATGTACTTAATTTGACAAATTTGTACTAAATGAATGGCGCTGTTATCAGATAACCCTACTGCCTAACTGTACACAATGACTCTTTGTAAGAAGTTGTATAATATCATAAGAAAGAGTGAGAGTAAGTAGGTTGTGTTGGGTTGAAAATAGCTGCATGGCAACACACTGTAGATGAGGATTCTCAAATCTTTTGTAGAGCCCAAGGGAATTGTAGAGTTGGGTGGTAATTCTTATAAATACACATGATACCTCTCACATTGTGTAATCATTGGATTCATTGTTAATAAAACATTGTATTGACTATCTTCATACTAACCTCTGTTGCATGCTGCTCCTTCTTCTTCTTCACCTGATCATACTGCTCTGTCCACAGAGCTTGTAGCTCAGCCTGCATTTTTTCCTTCTGCTCCTGCACCCGCTCCGTCTTCACACTGGATTCACAGCTGCTGCCTTCTCCCCTGGTGACGCACAACATGATACAACAAAGCATACAGCTTGAGTAACTGACACTATGCTTCCAAGTACAAAAACCATGTAAAAAAAAAAACAAAAAAAACATGTAGTTACTGGAAATACTGTACAGCAATGCTCATTTTAATGACAAATGATTTGGTCCTGAAAGGGACAGTGTGTGTGTGTGTGTGTGGGGGGGGGGGGGTTAACAAAAAGCACTGCAGCCCATTTAGTTGTTTTCTTCATCCTCTAATGTTCTGCAGCAGCTAGAAAAACACATTAGCCACAAAATATTCTACATGCCTCTAAATATAATCTCGTTAATAACACACTGACCAAAACAACAACAACTTCATTAACATTAATATGCTGCAGAAATCAGTGCTACTTTGCAGCAAACAGAACACTGAATCATTGAATATGAGCCTCTTTGGGTAGTCTTCATCCAGCTCTCATCTGTCCGACACACCAGATTTCAGCTACAAATTGACTCTGAAGAGCAATATAGGAAAGATTTCCTTACTCTTTTTTCTTCACTGAAGCCTTCTTTTTGATTGCTTTGAAAGAGTCGGAGTATTTCTGAATGAGATCCTCTGTTTTTTTCTGATACTTCTTCTCTGCTTCTTTCAGCTCTTTCTCCTGACGCTTGACGACCTTCTGATAGTTCTTGTGCTGTGTCAGTTGTTCAGTGGTCACAGTTGAAGGTTCTGCAGCATAAATGAGGAGTGCTATGAGAATGTTTGTACATGTGCACTGATAGGCCTTTATATTAAATGTTTTTAATGAAAATATCTCCAAATTGCTCTGTAACACTTGAGTATTACCTGCGTTGCATGTTGGCGACTGCGATGACTCACTTGAGTCTGAACTGGGCAAGGCCACAACAACAGGCTCTGCAGCAGCCTCCTCTGCAGTGCTGGCGACCTCTGTTGCCTCTTTATTGTCTGAGTCAGGCTCAGTGTTTGTCTCAGGGTCAGCTTGTGGTCCTTCTTTGACTTCTGGAGCTGCTTCTGGCTCTGCAACTGCCTGTGTCTCAGGAGCAGCCTCCTCAGGGGAAGGAGCGGCTTCAGGAAGCGCTTCAGAAGTGGAGCTTACTACACCAGGAGTATCGAGCGTTTGAGTGGGCTCTGACACGGGAGGCTCAGTGTCACACTTCTCTGCCTCTTCTTTAACTTCTTCTGGTGCAGACTGGGATGTCTGGTCAGCACTGTCAGTGGGTGGTGTAGATGCAGATGTGGACTCCTCTAAGGAAGTCAGAAAGTTTGGTGATCAAGTAAAGCTTTTTAGAGTGAGCACGAGCAAGGGCGTGGTTTTAGCATGGACGGAGGTGATGCAATCCCAAAAATAATTTCACCCCCTCCTAAAAAAACAGATTTCCACTGGGTGCAGAAAGGGTTAAATACTGCTATAATCTTAGGTCCCTACCAATGTCAAAAGTAACTCTACACCCTAATGCAAAAGTACAAAGCCATACTGGAGCTCCTACCATGCTTGTTTCTGCTGTTATATTTTTAGTCCTGCATGATTCATAGTTTTACAAAAGTCAATTGTCAGAAGTCTGTTATGTGGTCCCTTGTTCAACCTTTGCCAGAAAATGGGTAATTTTAGGTCCAGGCTTTTACAGACCCTCTTTCTCCTGATTGCAATACAGATGCAGTCCTTTGTGAGAACAGTTACAGGCAAGAGGGTCACAAAATCAAACTATAACCAACCAAGCTTTATAATTTCTCATTCTTGATTGAAGAGGGCGACGTCTGGAATCTACCCATACATCATTCAACCCAAAATCCAATTCAGGATATAAGAGCAGACAGCACAAACATTTGTGTGTGCCTCTGTTTAGTAAGTTTGTAACACTACCTGCAGCAGGAGGTGGACTTTCCTTTGCTTTGTCTGTGGAGGGTTGGACCACAAGAGGCAGCTCATAAGGGGAAATGTAGTCAGAGGATGACTGCAGAGAGGCACAGCAGAATATAGCAAAGCTGGTCATTTTCCAGGAAGTTAATTAGTTGAGTTTATAGGAAAACTGTGGACATTACTGATTTGTCAGTTTTATTATATGATTACCTCTTTGGGGGTTTTTGTGGTCTTCTCTGTGCCCTTTGTCGGATTAAACAAGGCATCTGTGAAATCTGAAGAAATCAAATATGTCAGTGTCCGAGACGGTAATGATTCATTGTTTAACCAAAAAAAAAATGCTACCAAGCACAGACCCAAACTACTAAAGCAGCCTTGTCAGTCTGGAAACTGATTTTTTTCTCTTTTCTAAAAGCACAAAGTAAAGAGCTAACCACCTGCAAAGGCAGCAGGGATGTAGTCCTTGACCTCAATGTACACAAAGACGGCAGGCAGAGTGAGAGGCATGTTGCTCTCACTGCGAAGGCAGATGTGATGGAACCCTGCAGGGCATTAAAAAAAAAACCTTGGTGAATTAAAATACAAGACAGCAGCTCCTCTGATGCACAAAGTGGCAAAAACACGTTGAAGGCCTTGAATGACTCAGTGTTCTAAATTATGTAGATTATGACCTGATTGTATGGCATCAAGAGGGATGATTCTGTGTCCCAAGAATTTCCCATTCTCTTCGTGGACTACAATTCTCAGAGAAGCCATTTCTGGAAGCAGGATCTGACATCAACAAATACATTAATCACATCAGGTTATGATGGCAGAGCATGCACAAACACATGCTGTATGCAGACACACACCTTCTCAAAAACAAAAGGCTCCTCGTTCCACACTGGGTTGATGGCGTTGGGTGTGGTGGACCACTTGGTTCGGTACTTCTTTTTAGGGTCTCCTGGTAGCCCGATCACCTCCACCTCAACCCCTGTTTTCACGTTCTTGTCAGAGAGAAATTGCCCTGAATAGATCTAGTGAGACAGGATCATGAACTCTGATCAAATACATGTTAACAATATTGATGCGTACTGATGTGGATATAAATAGAGCTCAGGTTTTCACTCATGCAGAGTTGGCTAAATACCAGGAACCATGTTTCACTCACAGCGTGGAGCTTGTGTTATTAGGGCCTTTGCATCTAAACTACAACACAAAAACTTCCTAAGGCTATTGAGGCTAATTTATTGCTCAATTTAGAAAGCCATAACAGCCATCAGCTATTTACATATTCCACTGATTATTCATCAGTTTCCCTGCAATGCAGTAACCTAAATGAGGCAGCTTTAACAGGACAGATTTTTCAACCTGCGGTCTGTGAAGTGAAATATTTTGGCCCCTTTAAAATCCTTTTATACTTTGTTTGTACTAATACATTAGAGTTACAGGCTAAAGTGCCAATGAGGTCTGTGAACCTGCCTTTATGGTCAGTGTGCTTGCCACAACGGTGTCAATCCTGTCACAGAAAGGGTCGAACTTCTTGTCACTGCGACGCATAACGTCGTGCTTCAGCAGATAACCCGTTCTGCCGTTGAATTCAAACAGAGCCATGTTCAGCTGCATGGGGAAATCTGAAAATAGACACAAAAAGCCCATTCATGCCACCTCTCTTCAGCTTCATTTGGGATGCAGAGCCCGTGCAGCACAAAGAGGTGCAACACTGACCTGCTGTGGTGGAAAACAGAAGCTCAGCTTTACAAATATGAGGAAACATGATATTTAATGTATGTCAGGAATTTAAAAACTGCAGCTGGTTGCATTTGGTCATGCAGTGCAACATGTATATGATAGTTCTGGGTGAATTTTCAGTGTCTTGGATCTATTTTTACCCATCGTCTGGTAGTTAAGTGCCACCATCTGGCAGCCAACATTCCAAAAAGGCTGGGGGCTGTAGTTGGATGAGTCCATTCTTGTTCCTTTGGGGTAAATCCTGCTCATCTGCCTCTTATTGTATCTGAGATATGTAGTTTAGGGGGTATGTCTGTACTATTTTTCTCTGTATCACACTCACATTTAATCAGAAGCTAAGCACATACAGTAGACAGTGTTTTTTAATATGTACAACAACATCTGCAGCACTCTGAAAGGATACTCAACAAATTCAACAGCAGACTTTGCAATCATCGCCTCCCCTTTTGTCTCCACAAAAGATGAGATGACATAACTCTTGTTTTTCTCTGTAAAGAAGGAAAATAATGGGATGAATAGTTTGACTTTGATGTGTTTATCACTGATATTTTCTGTGAGTTTAAGCGCAAACATACTTCTGGCAATGTCAAAGGAGATGAACTTGTTGGGCTGGATGTAGTTTACTATGGATGACATCGCCTCATATGCTGTTACTTCCTGTCCAGCTGTGCCCTGTGGGGGATTGACATTTTCTGCTGTTTAGACTGGAGGGTAACAATAATAAAGTCATCATATTCATTATCATTTACCTCGTCTGATGACTTCATTTTCTCCTCATCCTGTTCCTCTGTGTCTTCCTGCTCCTCATTGTCATCCACAGTTGCATCCCCCTCTGTTTAAACACATAAACATAATGTCAGTGACACTTTGAAATAAAGGCCTTTGTTTATTTTATTTTTTATTTATTTTTATTTTTTATTTTAGATACTGTATTAATCCCAGAGGGAAATTCGTTACGGCTGCTGCACAAGCAGTGTCATACAATGACTAGCAAGGCGCGCCACAGGCTAGGGTGAAGTGTCTTGCCCAAGAACACACAACAGTGACTAGGGAGGAGTTGGGATCGAACCGCCAATAACCAATAACCTTCCGGTTATTGGACAACCCTGCTATCCCACTGCGCCACTGTTGCCCCAAAAAAAAAAAAAAAAAAAAAAAAAAAAAAAATGAGGGGAGAGCGCGAACGCAGTCCCCCACTACCAGAAATTATGCAGTCGAGATTCCCACATTTGGGGAATTCGCAGGGGTCAGCACAACCTAGAGTGCAATGGCTGAGCCTCGCCCTGGGTGAACCACCTTCTTGATCATGGTATCTCCCCTGCCAGGTAAGTATGTTTGGAACATAATCTAATATTTTTTTTAATATTATGTCCACCTTGGTTCTCTTGGGTGCTGGTTGCTGGGCTCGTAGCATCCTCTGAAGGGTTGTTTGGGTCCTGGGTGTGTGCAGCTGGGGCTGCAGCCTGGTCAGTGGTTGCTGGGCTGGTTTTCTTAGTCTGGGTCGGCTTCTCGTGGCTGCCCTTCTTGTTCTTGATGAGGATCTTACCCATGAGCTCAGAGGGGCTGGGGATCTGCTGGCCTGGTTTCAGCTAGATGTTAAGAGCAACAAAAAAAAGTTCTGTTTTGAGAGATAAAATGTTATTTATATGTTTACAGGCATTTTGACCTGACTCATGACTTCATTGTATCTGAACTCCCACATATAACACACACAAATATGACAAATATCAGTCGAATGGGAGTCTGTAAGAATCTTGTCTGTCCGAGATAAGAAAGAGGACAAACATAAAACTTGAACTTTGCCATATATTGCCATCATGCCAAATCAAAGCTCTGTTGAGTCAACGTGTCATATCAGACAGTGTGTTCTGTTTAACAATCCCCCATATCTAACTATTACTGTGATAGCAGGCTGTGCTGCAGCCGCCAGTGTATACTCACAGGGTATTTGTCCAGAGGCTCTGTTAGCAGGGCATCACCAAATATGGTTTTGCAGTAGTTGGCCATCTTCTCCTGCTGTTTCACTCTGGAACAAATGAGAAACACCTGTTACCATGCACTGTCCCAGCCAGATCACAAGGTCCAATTACATCCTCAATATGTTTCATCAATTTCCCTTCAGGGATAATGGAACCAGAATGTGATTACATTGTGGTTACAGTATTATATGGCATGAGTTGGTGTAAAAGCTCTTACGAGTCAACGTGATTCTCGAATGAGAGGATGACGGGGTACTGTGAGGTCTTGAAGGCGCTCTCTGCAATGGCCTCTACCACATCCTGTCACATAGCACAAAAAGGGAGACTTTTTTTTACTTAGACCAAAGCCTGAGGATAGAACTACAGAAAACAAAAATAACCTGATGAGACAGCAACAAATATTATTACAATGTAAAACAGGCTCCTTCTGAAAACTTTATCTGAAAACTTTAGTCATCATAACAAACTGCTGAGCTACAGCCCTGAAGTCAGTTCCAAAACTATCACATCTAGAGGCTGACAGTAAACTCAGCTGAAGTGTTGTGTCCGGGCCCCAGGGACTGCAGAGCTCTGGCTGCCCTTAAATGGAAGTGTTGAGTGTGTGAGGATGACGGGGCTGCCTGTGTGTGTTTAAGTGCTGCAGTGTGTGTGTTTGGAGTCTTTGCACACGTTTGTTTTTTGTTCCTAATGTGCACTTCAGCATTATTAAATGGTAACAGGGAGGCTTATCACAAGAACTGTGAAAGATGCCATATTGATGTGATGCAAACTGTGGTGACAGGATTCCAATCAAGCAGTGTTGGTGACGATGGAGCCATCACGATGAAACTTAGCCTCTTAGAGGACTGATTGCTTTGTAAACACCTTGAAAAGGATCTCGGTGGTCATAGTGAAGCCATGAGTAATGATGGGATCTTCATCTGGAGGTTTACCCTTCCAGCAGTCCAGCTCCAGACACCTGCAGCCAGACAGCAAACACTGACGGTACATCTCTGGAGAGGACACGCCAGAGAACTGACCAGCTACACACAGAGAAAAAATAAATCAATGTTTTACATTATTTGTGAAGCATCTTACAGGAGCTGTTTTTCTACAGGCTAAAATCAAAGCGGTGCACCAGTTAGGTATGTGTTGTGTGATGACTTGATGAAGTAGTGGGGTATGGGCTGGAGCATGTCCTGGGACTTGGCCAGTCTGTCCTGTATGACGACTGATGTCTCTGGACCCATCAGGTAGAACAAAAGACCTTCTGGAGAAATTAGACCTGCAGGTGAATAAGACAGATACATTAAAGAATGTAAAGCAAAAACAGTATTCTCATGCCTTTGGGTCTTAAATCAAAGAACTCTACCTCTGTTAGAGTTATTGGTGGATGGTTCATACTTGTCAATCAGAGCTTTGATCTGGTCCTGCCGCAGACGTGGAAACAGCTCCTCGTTGAGCCGAGAGTCCCTCTGTTTCTCGTTGAGGAACTTGGTGAAATTTTCCTTTGTCATGGTGGGTTTGGTGGAGCTGGAGGCCACAGGGAGGCATGACAATCACATCAACAATCATCCATACTGCTGCCTACAGCCTACTGCTCACTTCACAAACAAATGTGGTGCATGAGTTGGAGCAACAGAAGCTCAGACAGGCCAAGCTCTGGGCTTTGTGGTTCAACATAAAATGACGATGAATCCATTTCTGTAGTCTGAAAATTCTGTCACAAATAGTGTCTAAAAGAAGGAGAATAATATATGATCCAGTGTGTAAAATATAGGCTTAATAAATAAATAAAGCACGTCAGACATGTCAGATGAAGGAGCACGGAGGCTGACTCACTAAGATGTGAAGATCTCATAGATCTCAGGGCGAGGACAGAGGTTTGTCAGGAAGGTCCTGAAGGCAGCCTCAGTGAAGACATCAGGCTTCATAGTGTCATACTGATAGAATATATAAAAAAGTCACGTCTGCTAAGGAGTGTCAAACTTTGACAACACCTCAAAGGATGAGCTGATAATTTGAAATGCATTTCCATTTTCTGACCTTTCCTTTAGGGAGGTGTGCTGCTCCTAGGGCACTCTCCACCCTCTTCTTATCCGCAGGGAACATCTTGTAAACACTGCGAACACACACACACTGAGTGGGAAAGGCAAAAATCTACTGTACAGTCTGACTGCTGCGTGGTCGTACTGTAACCTACTTTTTCACCGGGATCTTGCCATCCTTGTTGGTATGAAGAGAAATCCTGATGTATCTAACGTTTAATCCACAGTAAATGTAGTGTTACAGCGCAGTGTTACACAGTACACGATGAAACGATTGTGTTCAGTGAGATTACATGATGCTTACTTACATTTTCTCCAGGAAGACCTGTCTGCATGCATTGTTTCTCGCAGCATTGTAGGCAATTGCAAGAATGTCATTTGCCCAGTTCTGAGGTTCAATTACATTAAAAAAATACATTTAATAATAAATAAATACATTCACCTTCAATGTCATCATGAGGTGTTTTCATGTCACATATTTTTTAAGCATACAAACCCACCACTAGGGGGCATCAACACAACATTCTGTCAGTAAATGAGAGCAGTGAGTGTTGCATTTGAACAAAGGACAATTGGGATTGCATTACAGTTGATTAAATCCGGACGTTGGAGTCATAAAGTCTAATAAAGACTGAAAGGGAGAGAGGGAGAGAGGGAGAGAGGCAGGGCTTTACTGGTGAAGAGTCAAAGGCTCATTGTGGCTGGTGGCCTGTGGCTGTGGTTGAACAATCAGGAGGGGGATCAGCGGCAGAAAGGAAAGAATGTAAACAGCCTGAGGAAGTGCACAGTGCCAGTAAAACACAGCTTTGCTGGTTTATTACCTGCGTCACTTTCTCCTTTGAGGCAAAAAAGTTATGATACGTCAGATTCACCGTATCCAGACCGGTGACAATGGTCAAGGTTTTGGCAAGATGGTTGCTGTCTGGAAAATCCAGGTTGAACACGTTGCGTACCTTGGGGTGCTGTGCAAAAAGAAAAATGCAAAAATTACCCTTTATTTAATTTACCCATAACATTTCTCTCAAAAAACTATTAGCTGCACAGATTGGACAACTGGATGCTTCAGGCAAATATGCTGACCAGGACATGCAAACATGTGCACAGCCACAATGAGACTCTGCACTTTCACACACCCACAAACACAAACAGGCGTTTATGTAGCTACAACTCAAACAGTTACAACCTTCTCTACAATCAGCCATCTCAATGCTGCTTTCAGAATTGCAGTGTGATGTCAGCACTGGAGCTGCTTTCCCAAATTCTCCTCAGGGAGCCAAGAGGAAGATATGCCTCCAGCAGCACTCCAACTGGGACGATGCTCTCGGGTCTCCCTGAGGAGGAACAGATTTCAGATTTCCCTATGATGATGGCCGCATACTGCAAGTCTCAGTGGAGGCCAGGGAGGAGTGGAACAGAACTGAATCTACAACTGTCGGCTGTTAAAACACACACACGAGCTCGCTCACAGAAACCTCAGGTCATGACTCAGTCTGTGTTTACATTGAGTTTGTTTGTCTCTGTGGTGAATGAGCATAGTCTTGGAGCATTTGTCCATGGCAGTTTTTGCAATGCAAATATGCCTCTCATATTATTGGGCAAATTAAGGCCTTGACTACATATTTGCATGCTTACAGCGAGTCCTACAGAAGAACAACCTCCTTTCAAATTAACTGGATCTGAATTGTATTAAACAATACTCACTTTAGGAAGTTTTGCATATTTTCCTGTTCTGGTATCTCTGATGGTAGCAACATCCAGGAATTTTGTCTCCTAGAAACAAGAGGCAGAGAATTCAACATGTAGGCGCCAGTCCAAATATGGATTGAGATACAAGTCATCCTTTGGCAAAGTGCAAAAACTATGTGATCTGCTTTGTTAGTGTGAAAAATATCTCAGTGCTTTGTCTTTAAACATCCTGTGCAAGAACACTTTGTAATAAACAGCAGTAGAACCACAACACAGATATTTATTGTAGTGAAAATCAGAAGGTGTTTCACCAGGATGATAAACCAACATCAGTACTAATTGATAATCTCAAAAAATTGCTGCAGCCTGAAGAAGAAACTCCTACAGCTTTTGGCCGATCCTGATCACACACACAGTGGATTGAAATCTGACAGTTTGATAGAAACCTGTCAGTGTCGACACCTCTGAATGGCAGTTAAAGCTGCTCCTATTCTTAATATTGATTACCTTGCTTTGGTTAATCCAGTAGACATAAAAACCTTTCGGATCCATCTTCATGGTGACAGGGACAGTCTTTGTAGAGTCCTTGATGGAGAAAGGGATGGTTGGTTTTTTAACAGTTTGGACATTAATTGAGTTTGAGCTGGAGAACTAGAGCTGTGTTGAAAGATTTAGGGTCAAAAACAGAAAAATCAGAGATCATCGTCCACATCCACTCACCTCTGACCACATGGTAAATCTTTCTCCTTTTACCAGGTAGTCTTTGACCTCTGGAGGGTCCAGGAAATATCGTTTCTTATTCATTGTGTCCTCCTACGGTGGCAAGTGCTCCAGTACAAAATGCTATAGCTGATCTAATTTCCCGACCATGTTTATAAAAACTACTCAGCACATTCTTCCATCTGTACATACAAGGTGCATTAAACTGGAGCTCAGCTGTCCTGACTCTGTGCTCAGGACGCACCCCAAGAAATATGAATTGCAAATTAAGCTGGGGGAAAAAAATCATGCAACATGACTAAAGGTGAACGTGTTCTTTAAACTGGTTCAGATTCAGAGTAGATTACAAGGATTTATTTTCCACACATTAACTTTTGTGGTAGGCTATATCTCACTGTGAATGTATCCAATTTCTTAAATCAAAAAATACTCATATAAAATCAGTATCTGTCTAAAACTTTCATCTCTGACAGTGTTCTGAGGTTTGTCCAGAGTGACAGAGCATTACTAAAAGTGCTGGTCAAATAAATTCCATTGGAGGTATGTGAGAAAAGGTTTTTCTTGTATTTGGGATGCACTGACCCTTTAATAAGTGCTTTTCACACTGTGATTCTAAGTTGTCATTTGATATCAGTTACTTTTTTTTACCTGCAGCTGCAATATGTAACACCGAGATAAAACAAACAACTAATCCGCAGTAAAAACAAATGGCCTCTGTTTAACTTACATTAACTGCAAATCTTATACTGATCTGTTTATTAATTTATTTTTAAGTTGTTCCACAGCCATCATTTGTTACTCAGGGCAGGATAGTGATTGTTGTTTCAAGAAGAGATGCCCGGTCATTTGGATACCATTCAAATAGACCTTCAGACTGAGCAACATCTAATGCAAACAGGGTCTGGGAGCAGAGAAGTGACCAGTGATCTACTGACCTGACAGCTGCTAAATATTTCAAAGGAAAAAACAACAAAGGACATATCACTTCATATCAGAAAACACAAACAGAGAACAATCAATCTTCCAATAAAAATATGAATTATGTAAGAATCAGGTGATGTGACAGCAGAAGGTTATATGCTGTAAACATAATGTACAAACAACAGTATAGCAGCAACAGTGTTTGTAGATTATTAACACAAAATATTGGATACAAACTGATAACATTACAGGACGCTGCTTATGTGGTTTATATGTGTTGAATGGGGAACTTTGTACACCTTCAAGTGTTTCCTTCTTCCACCACCTTTGGCACCTGCAGCCCCTCCTAGAGGACAGATGCCATTTCCGAGTCGCTGTCCATTGTGCTGAAAAGATGCGGTGCAGCCAACAGGTGGACCAAACATAACCCAGACATGCCCCTCATTTGACCTTGAAACTTTAACACTTGATTTAATGAATATTACATAAGTCAAACCACATCCACATATCTCTTCCTTGGCTCAGTGCACAGAGCATCCTTTCCACGCAGTGCAATATAAACTCTCTGCAGCATCACTTGGACACTTGGTTCATCCCCACTACAACATCCGCCATGTGCGCCACAGGCGTCCTGATGAGGAGGTGATGCCCCCCCCCCTTTTTTTTTTTTTTTTTACGTTTCTTCTCGGGCTGCTGCACAGCTGCTGCTTCTTTAAGAGCCACCGCCCGCCCCCTCTCCTGTATTTTTAGCTGAGCCAGCCACTTCATTTGCTGGATAAGACAGACAGTTGTGTACCGTATGATCTCACTTAATCATTTTAATAAATGACATCAAATCGTATACTGCGGATTCACCGTGGGCCTACAGCCAGCTGTTCCCTGGAAATATCGTACCGGGCAGACATTTGCCCCGCCGCTGTCGGATGCTGAATCGCGCAGTCAGCCTGTGGATGCTTGATGTCCATGATGAAACGCAGTGCTGCACCGGGGTACCGAATATGAGGCGCAGTGCTTCTGAGATCAAATGAATTAAGAGAGATCAATTTAGCTACAAAATCTTTCTGCGGCGCTGTGGATCAAGGTGGTCCAGCATTTTCCTCCTCAGCTCTCTGCTTCCTCTTCTTTTGGACTGTGGATAATAAAAAGCCTTCAAGACGGAGGGGGTGGTGGAGCATCGAGGAAAAAATAGGGGCAATATGAGAGAGCGGGACTTCATGCCCAATATGGAGAGGGGCAAACCTGCTACTTATACGGGGGACAAAAAGGCTAAGATGGCTGCTAAGACTAACAAGAAGTGGGTGAGACTAGCCACCGTTTTTGCATATGTGTTGTCCGTGTCCTTAGCAGCCATTATACTAGCTATTTACTACAGCCTGATCTGGAAACCAACCAGTGCATCATCTGTGAAGCCAGGGCCAGTGCCAGACGGGGTCACCCCCACTGCGAGCATCTTAACTAATATTACCACGACCAACAATGTCTCAGAGTGGAACTCTACAGAGACCAGGCTGCAGTCTCTTAACCAGAGCGCACAGGGCGCAATCCCGCACAGCAAAGCGTTTCAGTGGGACGGCAGAGCCGACAGAGCGGCGGTCTCCCCGCGCGGTGCCGGAGCAGAAATTGCGCACTCGCAGCAGGAGGAAGGACTCTACGCATCTTCCCACGGTCACAAAAGCTCGGAGAGATCAAGCACGTTGGGTAGAGAGAGACACGCGAGCCACTACATCCCATCAAGCACCATGGAGTCTGTCGCTGCGCGTACCGGGGACAAGGAGGAGAGGGAGGCGCGCAGAGGAAGCGACGGGGACACTGACGACGTTGCCCCTCTTCCTCAGACCTAAGCGAAGAGCCAAGCTGCCCTGAGATGAGACTAATCGGGCCTCATCCCCATCACCACACACCCCTCTCACACACAAACTGACCCAAAAAAGGGAGTGTTTTACATACTCGGTGCCGCAGGTCGGATAACACACAGGTCTTCTTCTTTAAGGTCAAATCGCAGAGGCCGCTATGGATGCTGAACTGCACATATTATCTTGCTTTTAGGACTGAAAAAGAAGAGAGAACCCATTTCTTATCTAAACTGCCTCCCCTTAACTATGCGTTTATTTTGTTTTGTTTTTGTTTTAGGCCATCTGTATGCCTTAAATCAATGTATGTCTATTTACCTCGGACAGCTTTTGAGGCCACTAACCTGCCTATACGCGTGGATAACACTGTTATAGATATTTTGCTATAAATACATAGGACACAGGCTCCAGAGATGCTTTTGGTTTTGCAGGACATAGATCTGTCTCACAGGCATACAGTGCTTCACATCGCTGCCATTCATCGGCTGGTTTCAATCAATACTGCATTTTAACATATAGCCTGTATTTTCTTTCATGGATCGAAACCTGGATTCTGCATAGGAGATCCTGCAATTTTTTGAGTTATGCTCAGGTATGTGCATATCACCATGTAAATGTATTGTGTATTTGGTTATGTACATATAGGGCAGGCATACATATTTTGGCCTTGATTAACTTTTAGATGAATTAGATGATTTTTATTAAAGGTACAGTATGTATGATAGATATAACTATATCACAAGGTACAATAAACATCCTAGAAAGTGATTCATTTCTATGGTTTTATAATAGATCTGTGTAAATGAGATAATCACTAACATTATCCTGTATGTTATATTTATTTATTCAGAGCCATAATGGATAATATAGATTTAAATAAATATTAGGTTTTTTCCTAATATGTTATGTTTTGCTTCAAAAATGAGTTGATTTAAATGAGGTCAGATCAGAGTGGAAAAACAATTATTGATTAATATAAAGGCATAGGTGCCAACACGGAGGAAGCTCACTTTATGGGCAGATTTGAGATTTAATGGGTCCTTAGTCGTATTCTGGTGGAGGCCCTTTAATTACCTTAGTGAAGTGTCCAGTGTGTGATCAGAGGGGCTGTCTGCTTCAGACAGAAACAGGAGCATTCATCTCTCAGTCTGCCACAGTTCAGTCATAGCAGCTCTCACTGAAACCACTTCACACAGTCACATGTGGTGAACTATAAAGTGGAAATAAGACCAAGCACCCTGTGTGCTCTTGCAGCCGCATGTGAGGGAGGTGTATTGATTCCAGAGCTCTGTTGTTGCACTGTATAAAACAGAGAAGAACACATTACACAATGCCGCTTGATGCTATTTCGATCCAGCTCTCTCAGAGAAGGATTGTTTGGCTGAAAGGTTTGGTTTTGGTGCTGGCAGTGACAAGCATCATTCACTATATCACGCTCAAAATAAAACCACTTCATTTCCACTCAGCTGCCTCAGCAATGTTGCACTGCGATGCAAACGGTGATGACATGTACTGTTGAGATAATATAACAGATTTTAAGAACCAGCGCCAACATCTGTGTGTGCTGTGTTAAACAGGAAGTCCATTCATCAGGGGGAGACAGTACAATATAGACATAAGCCTATAATCACAACAAAAACATGTGCACTGGAGCAATGTAAAGCAGAGTGTGCAGTGCTGACAATGCTGCAGTGACCTCTGTTTACAGGACAGCCTTGACAGATGTGTTTTCAGTGGCTTCTTGTGATACATGAAAGGTATCGCTGCAAGCAGCATCTGAGTCAGGACAGCTTCTGACCTTATGGCTCCTGAACCCAGTAAGTCAGGTAGATGATTACATTATCTGATGTGAAATCATGTTATGAGATGCATTTCTTGTGTGGTTCAAGCCAGACAATGGATCACATAATCAGAGGAGAGCTACATTACATTTCTTAAGTCATATAAAACATAGAAGCTAGTTGTGCCTATAGGGTGCCCTTTTTATAATACAAATCATGGCAGGTCCTGTTACTCAAAAGTCAGATTTGCCCCAGAAAGCAAACAAATTCATGAGAAAAAGCAACTTATAAGGAAGAATTCCCAAGACTTATCTTGATAGTAGTGTAAATTATAAAGCAGAGGAGCTTGGATGCAAAACTCCAATAAATCTGAAATGCAAAAATCTCACAATGAATGCTCACTCTGTCCCGGCTCTCCACGTGAGTTGTGCTAAAACGAAAAGTAAAGAATTTGTCAAAGCAGAATCAAACTTCACAAACATCATTCTCAAGAGAGGCAACATTAAAAAATTGAGGTTCAACATGACACAGTACAAGGAGGAGATCTTTACAGCAAAGCTAGAGGAAATAAAAGCCTGTCAGTGCAGCATTGTGTGAGCAAGACACCATATGGGAGAACAATAAGAAGGCTGTCAATAGCTTTTCAATCAGGAAAAAGGGCAGAAGTGGCTATGGATTAAAAAAGCAAAGGTGAAGCTGTTTGTAGGTAGAAAGAAGAGGATTCAATGCATAGAATTAGCTGTTAACTCACTGCTATTTTGCAGCACTAACATGTGATTTAGGTGGTCAAAATGTCCAGGACCAAATAATTATATAATATAAATAGGTAAAATATTTTTTGTATCCATGAAGGTTAAAAGATCTATTGTCACAGGCAACTGTGAGTGAATGTTAGCCAATAGAAAATATCACTAACAAAAATCTGCAAGACTAAATCACTGAGAGTCATCAACAGCACCACAAGTAACAGAAGATATCCCAAAATATGCAAGCTTGCATATTTCACCTAAATACTGAATAAATATGTGTTTACACTGACAGGTTTTTGTCTGTATGGAACACTGACATCCAATCAATATGGCAGACAGCACATGGACACCTCGTCAGCTCAAGCTTCCTGGGTGAAAAAGGAGGAGGAGGGAGAGCAGACTCTCCTTGATCAGGGCAGCTGCTGAGGCGTGGCTGTTACATCCTGAATCATGACAGGCTTGGAGGGGGGGGGGGGGGGATGACGCACGGTCTCATTGGGGCCCGCCAACCTGTCAGGTTCTGCTGGGGTCGCAGGGCCAAGACAGACCGTGCTTCCACTTAACCTACATCCATCAGCTGTAATGAAACACCTTAGGAGCCTCCCACTGCTGCCCCACTGTGCTTGGCTAAAAGAAGGCAGCACAAACCCATGCAGGCAGGAAATAAAATCATCATATTCTCATGTTTAAGATAAAATGTTACGTAAAGGCATGCTAACAGGCTGCTAACAGGAAAGTGGTATTCATGTGAATAACCTAGATATCAACCCCTGGCAACAACACAGTATTTTGGGGTCTGAATTTGAGACATCAAAAAAACTTGCCACACATTGCAAAAGAAAACTGTTGAACACAAAATCCAGATCATGTGTGATCTTTGATGGCAGACTTCAGCCTCACCTGGATTTAAAGCCACTGCTTTGAGCAAACACTGAGCTGTGTTTTTCTTTTCTCTGCAGGAAAGCAGGCTTCTAAAGCTTCTCTCTACTGCAGAGAGCAGCTGACATAATCCTACACTGCACTTCAATCCTCTACCACAGCCTACAGAACTTATTTCCATAATATCAACACCCCCACTGTAGTGTACTATTGTGTCAAACCCTTCAAACCATTAGCACCAAAGTGAACCAGCAGTGTTTTTAGACTCAAACAAAAGGTTTTATAATCTTCCTTCAGTAAAAGAAAACATTTCAGTGCATTTAAAGGGAAAGTGAGGTTGCTGTGCACGATGTAGAGCAGGTCACAAGCCCAAAAGTCTCAGTGGAAGAAGGCTGCTGTCGAGATTGCTTTGAGAGGAGATAATTAAAATAGTAGCACCTATGGGAGGTCCCACCTGTAGGGCTGGGAGGGAGCCGTTTCCATTGTAACACCCCTCCAGAGAGCTCATCTGAAATTAATCAAATCCAACATGAAAGCAGACTCTGCTGAACGAGGTTAAACTTTAAAAACATCCCTGAAGGAATTAATTCAGACAAATCGGCCATGTTACTGCAGGTGCACCAGCAAGCTGAATGGCAGTATGAGAGTGTGAGGGTGAAACAAAACCATGCCAGGCAAGAGAGAGTTTGAAATACAGAAAAGAACTTTATTGATGTTCTGTTTGCCTCCTTTGTTCTATGATGCAATGCAGCACACAGAGTCAAATTCTGAACAGCAGAAATGCACATATACACACACACTCGTACACACACACACCTTCTTCCTGTGAAAACATGGACAAAAATGGTGCAGGCTAAGGTGGAACAAGACACTATCACAACCACCTCTTAGGAAGGTTAAGATCCAACAACTAAACAAACAAGCTCCTTAACATACGCCTGCTCTAAGATTGTAGGTCCTACATTTCATTTTACTAAAGTGAATCCCACAGGGAGTTTTAATATTTCAGAGGTAATCAACGACCTGTTAGTCAAACAGATGTTTACCATCCATACCATAATTCACCATCCTCGTATTAAATAATACAGAATAAGGCCCCTATTCATATATTTCTTGATGGATGGACTGGCTTCGAACTTTTTTCTTATTTTTCTTCCACCAGGTTCCTGATGATTTGTATTTTATGTTATCTGTGCTGAAGCTGAAAGGGCCCCGCAGTGCAGAGCATGTCCACTGTGCTCTCCACTTAAAGTTACATAAGTGTTTACTACACTCTAGCACTGACGAAAGCCAAAAATGTCTTTGAGGACAGAGTTCTTAGTAAGGCTTCTTTTTATAGCTGTTGCCAAAAATAAAACAATAAATAAAAACACAACCATACCATGTCACAGACATCTACAAGCTCAACATCCTTTCATCCGAATGGAGAAGCATATAAATAAAATAAAGAAGCCGCACTGTCAGCGCAGCACAGAAACCATGACAATAAGGTACACCTTTAATATGTGAAGAAGCCAATATGCAAGGCACAGCAAATGGCTAAATTAAAGGAAGCCTTCTACAAAATATTAGCTGTCTTTTGTTAAAATAATACTTAACATAAAAAGGGAATTACAGCTGAATCCCAGTGTTTTGACTGTGACCTACATTATTTATTTTCAACACTCAAGTCTTGTCCAACAGGAGCCAAAAACCTTGGAGGAAAAAGCTGGAGACTGCTCCACATTTCTGCACCAGCACAGCAGAGAAAATATCCTGCCTCAAGTTTACATATGACAAATCACAATCCCATATTAAGTTTCTAAGAACATAACACGACTTGAGTCTGAGGAAGACCAGATGATTGGGATTCAGCTATAAACCTGTGCTGAGTTGAGGGAGCACAAGAGAAGAGTGTGAAAGGACAACTTCAAACATGGGCCTTAGTTTCTCATTGATTTGTAAGAGATTGATAGGGATACAAAAAAAATGATCATGCTGTGGATACACAATTATTAGTTCAGATAAGGTTGATTCATTGAAAAAAGTTAGATGCAAGCCCGTCTTTGTAGAAACCTTTTCATTTTTATAGCCAATCTCAGCAAATTTGGTCAACATAATTTGACCCAGTTGGCAGCCGTGCAGGAAAACAGGATACTGCGGTTGTCATTAATAGACTGATAGGAAACATTTGCATACCTATCAACCATTTACAGTCAAAAAAGACACAAAGTTGCCCATTAAAACTGGAGTTATTAATCATTCATCATGATGTCTCCAATGCTTTATGACAGTAATATGGACTTTGCTAACCACTGACTCCTTAGCTTAATACTACACTCAAGTGATGTGAAAAATAATGCAATTTTTTAGCACTTCTTCAGAGATCCTCTCTGCTTAGTAAACACCACTCTCCCAGTAAATGTATAAGATGTGCCGGAATTCAAAAGCTGCATTTAAAGACTGACTGTGTGAGCATCAGGATGTGAGATGACACAGGAAATCCTCCATAGGACAAACACTCAGATAAATAATTGACTTCATACAACATGTTCTTTGAAAAGGTGCAGCTCATGAATTTAGACACACCAAATTCAGGTAATCAATATTATTTTGACAAAATATTATTTTGACTTAATGAAGCCCCCTTTAGAGCCACAGAAGACACTTAACAACTGTTTTAACACACAGAGTGGCACTAGGAGTAAACCAAGAGTAAAATCAGTGCAGTGCCCCCTTTCATTTTCTTTATAACAGAAAACTTTACATCAGTAGTAACATTTTTGGAAACTTTGGAAAACAGAGTCTGTCAGTGTCACTGGCAAACTCCAAATGTGCGCATTAACTATCGATTTGTGAAAGGCCATTGACTGATGCTGGAAGCAGTTAATAAATAATAACTACACTACGCAGTCGTGAGTGTAGAAATACAGACTCTACTGTAGGTCTGTGGAAAATGTATCATAATATAATACAGACTTCATTCAGTTGCCTCTAAGGCAGAATCAGGCACTAGATAATTTGACTGTGGCTTAGTTTATTGTCAAGGGCTACCTAAATTATACAGATTAGCTAGCCTCCTGATATGTACCTTAACGATTTCAGAGAAATGTAAACATTCAATGATATTGCACTCAAGCAGCATACTAACAAACCATAGAATGTGCCAGTACGTGCACTTTTATACTCCTAAAGTGCTTGGATGTAAAAAATATTTGAGCAGGGAAATGTTCAGAAACACATCTCACCATTTTGTCTGCTTTTAGATAAAACTTTGACGGTAAGACACGCCACAGCAAAACTAAAGTATGGTTTTACTTGTAAGCCATAAACAGTGTATCTCAAATGAGCTACCTGAAGCAAAAGAATTCATCCAAATGCTGCGTTCTGGTTTCCATATTTACATCAAAAAATCAGACAATCTTCCCATGCTCTCTTGCCTGTAAAAAAACGAGAGAAAGAAACGTTAAAATGCACATTTTATTTATAATTCACAGCTTTATGTGTCTCTTGGCATCACTTAAATACACGAGGAAGCATTTCTGGTGAGAGTATTTCTCCTCAGAGCTGTGATCTATGAATCTAAATTGGGTAATACACAGCTGCAGTGCAGATACAGTATCTGCATCTCTCTCTTTTTTCATCCACTACTAGCCATCAGAACATTCCTCACACTGACCTTGTCACTGCTGGTGGAGTGTGTTGGGTGTGTTTCTCCTGACTCCAGACTCAGGACCGAGAGTCCAGAGTCTATAAGTTCTTCTGTGGAACAGAAGCATCATTAGCTGTACCATCGACGTGCACTGTCAGAAAGCTCAAGGCCACTGAAGCTATAGCATACCTGTGTTGCTGATGTTGCACTTGGCAAGCTCTACAGGCTGGACCAAGCTCTCTGCAGGGGGGGTGCCAGGAGCTGTGGGGGGGGCGCTGTCTTTTTTAGTACATTCAATTTCATAATCCTGCTGTTGGGCAGCAGGAAGAGCAGACGGACCTCCTCCTTTGTCTTGAGGACTACCATCGTCCTGCTTGGCACTTTCAGGAGGCTGCTGTGCCCCCTGCTTTTCATTCTTTTTAGGTGACGAAGCTTTTAAAGAACTAGGACCTCTGGCCTCTGAAGAGTCTTGAAATTCTGTGGCTTGTCTTGCATGAGCCCCCTGGATTAGTTCCTCAGAGAAGCGCACTTTCTTCTCTGTACCACGAGGGGATGATGCCTCGGCCTTCTGCTGAGAGGAGGTGTCCTCTCTTGTGCTGACAGCTAACACTATGGATCCACTTACTTCCTCGGTTGTGTTCAGTGAATCTGGGCTTGGCGACAGCTTTGCTTTTGGATCGTGATGTTTCTGATCCTCCCAGTCAGCATCTGTGAGGGCATCGAGTTCCTCAAGGAATTCCTCCAGTGTTGTGTCAGAAGTCTGAGACATGAGATTAGAACAAGGAACATGGGAATTATTGATTGTTGACTTTGTTATGAATTCATGGGTTTGATATCTCACCTGCTGGTTCTCTCCTTCATCATTTGCCTGCCATCTGAAAAATATAGACTTGTGTCATAAGATATTCAGCGAGAGTGTAGATGGTGCAGAGGGTTGTAAACCTGTAATTCTTTGCTTAGTCAAGTAGTCACCAGAGAGCTTTTTATTTACTCTGAAATTCTCCGAAGAGCCATAGTGCAGAGTAGCTCTGCAGAACACTACCACTTTGATTTCACAACCATATAAAGGTTGTGTTTTCTTAAGATCAGGCAGACTAAGAACTTATACTAGCTCCGGTAAAAATGGAGGTCACAAACGAAGAAGAAAAGGAGGAGCTCTGATTAGAGGCGATGTCTTAACCCTCTGAGCCACAGTCACCACAGGTCTCTGCTGTTGCAGCTTTAGTGGCCTGCGGGCTGCCTCTCATCACAGCAAAATCTGCTACCAACTATGACAGCACCTGATAACAAGACTCTCTCAGGAGGACACACCTGAGTGCTGTTTTGCAGTGTGTCTCCTGACCCGTTCCTACTTCACAGAGACAGAAAATCATCCATCACATTATGCCCTCACACCGAGAGCTGCCTCACTCCCAGGTCTTGTGTGCTCTGTGTGATATGAGCAATGATTGTGTAACAGCACACTCAGAGAGCCCTCTTACCGCCCAGCACAGTACAGTAGCTTGTTTTACAACAGAGCAGAATACAGTGAGATATGAACAAAGCCTTCTGGGTTATTTAGTCAGCTGCCACAACTTCTACATCCAGTCTCATGACATCCAGGGGAATTAGAACATTAGGGCACAGTGCAGGAAAATAACATGCCTTCCCACATCCGCTTTGAGCAGCTCATTGGTCATAGTAAGATTTCTCAGAATAGTTAAGTGAGTGTGTGGTGAGACATGTCTCAGTGGTTTATGTGTGTGTGAACCTAATGCACATAGTGTTTAGCTGTTACTGACCTCCTGGCTCTCCCAGTTAGACGATCTTTGCCTTTTGCCTTACTGCTCGTCACTTGCACATTTTTAGCTCCCTTGTCCTTGCTTCGCTTGTCATGACCTAAAGCAGAAGAACACAAAAAGTCCTACTCTACTTTTCTGAATGATTTAGGGATATTAAAGTAAATAAAAATAAATAACATGTGTGATACCTTTTGAGTCACCGCCTGCCCTGGGCTGTTTTCTAGAATTTCTTCCACCTGCAACAATGAACAGCATCATCAATCAATCAATCATCATGCTGTGATGTGAAAGGTGTTTCTCCTCATGTGTCAGTGCCTCACCTTTGCTTGGGCCCCAGTCTCTGTCAGGCAGGGATTTGTCTGAAAACCTAGAAGCAGACACTTACTTTAGACAGCAACAAATACTTCAGGGCCATGATTTAAAACAGGAACTTCCAGAGATTTGTGGCATTTGATATCAACATTAATTATGGGCCTAGAATTAGGAGTTTTTGTAAACCAATAAGAGGTTCTGTTTCACAAGTCACACACTTCCACGGAAACCATCTAAATTGTCGAATTAAAAACACATTTCCTCCTCTTCTTACGTGCGGGCTGCGTTAAAGCTTTGCCAAATAAGGCAAAGCATTCCATCCTTTATCCCCAGCTAAAAATAGCTGCTTCTCCCTTGTCTCTTTACATTTTGAGGCTCCCTTAAACAGCCCAATTATTTACTCAGCAACTTGTTCACCCTTTGTACCACAGCTCGGTTTGTTTGAAATCTACCAAACACATCAAATTAATGGGTTGTACTTTTCCCTCCAGTCAGTTTGAGGTGCTATTGTGGGATTTCAACAAGCAGTGGGATGACATAAAACCAAATGTTTTTAATGTAAGTTAGGAACATGCCATTACGTACTGGCCTGATAGAATTAGATGGCTTGCCTGAAAAGTCAGTATGGTTATTATTTTGTAACATCCTGTGACTTGAAGTTTATCCTTGTATTAAAGTGGCAGAACATCCAGTCCAGATAGCTCACCTAATGGATTCCTCCACTGAATAATATAACTGGAAGCACAGTGTTCTCCTTTTCGTTCTCCTGTCATATTCTGCACTAAAGACTTAGAAAGCAAAAGCTGCTGGAGTCATTGCTAGCTTTTATTTACTTTTTTTTTATCTATCTATCTTGTTCATTTTGTAAATACACATTTTCACTTTTTGGCTGGGAATTAGATGAGAGTGCTTTTTAGTAGCTTTATAACCTTATTAGCTTTAAAACCAAAGCACGGGCAATTAGACAGTACAGTAGAATGATTTTTATTATGTGACAGGCCCACATGTCACTGCTACTTTATGCTAAGATTAGCTGACCTATTAGTATAATGAATATTGATCTGCGTTTTTGCCAAGAGTCAGCCGGGAAAGCAAGATGTTTCCCAAAATGTCAAATTATCATTTTAGGAAAATGACCTGAAGGTGTATTATTGGTTATTGGTTATAGAATTATGGGCTGTAAAAAAACAGTCAAGAGCAATATCAGTGGTAGTTGACATAAAATTGTGTAATTAAGGGGATTAAAAAAAAGTAGATTTTAGAATAGAAGGTCAACACTTACTCAGTAAATAAGAAGTAAATGAAAGAATAAAAAAACTGCATGCAGGAAAGAAATACATTCAGTCAGCATTTACTCGAGAATAACAGGGTTGCAGTGGGATATTGTGCAAATATAAAACAAATCGTTTACAGAAAGCGGAGAGCGGCTGTGAGAAATCTAAGATAAGATATATATCAGTGAAAATGTTCTGGGCTGAGTGCAAAGAAGTCTTACATGTTCTCAGTTTTGTCCATGTCCCATGCCCGTCTCCATTGGCCCTTAGCATTTTTATGCCGTGCCACCCTCTCTTTGTCAATCTGCTCGCGCTCTTTCTTCCACCGCAAATACTCCTCCTGCTCCTCTCTTGATGTGGGGATGTTGAGGTCTGTGCTGGCCTGCGGGTCCTCAGGGTCCTATGTGGACACAAAACACTTACGTTTATTTCTTATAATGCATATAAACCTGTGTTACCTTATGGTGCATCTGACACACTAGTGAGTGTGATTCAAAGGCATACGTTTTATGTGTTCATGTGTTTTAATGCAAACCACCGTCTCACTGTCTCTGGTAATGTCAATAAGCCATGAGAAGTGTGATGTACAGTAAATGCAATTAGGCCTCTTTCTTCCATTCCCCTTTTAAACTGCTTGTTGATTACTGTAATGGGAGCAGAGAGAAGTGCTTGCTAATACCAAAGGGAGATATGATACGGGCTCTTTAACACATCAAAAGGGACAGAGGCAGTGAGCAAACCACAGCTACAAACAGCTCTGTGCTCTGAAAGAAATCTCAAAAAAGGCCAGCAATATCTGAGAAGAAAGTGCTCGTCAGCTTGACAGCAGAAGGCAGAGTTGTTGCTGTCTAGAGAAAAAAGGAAAATTGTGTGAGTAATGAAAAATCCACATGCTGCTCTGCATATTGTGTGTTAAAGTAACAGAAATAACAGAAATACGAGAAAGAGACAACAAAAACAATGCTGGTAAAGAAATGATGGATCATGTTTTCCCCTCAGGTGCGGACCAATCACAGTGAAGTAAACATGTTGCCTTCCTGCATGCAGCTATCAGAGAATATATCATCTGTGCTCACTGCTCTGTTTTCCACCTAATGTGCCCTACCCTCTCCTCTGGCCCTCTGAGGACGTCCAGGGCCACATGGGAAGGTACTTCTCGCATGTTCCAACAGGCCGTCTCCTGCTGCCACTGCAGCCGCCCTGCTAATTAGAACTTTCCAATTTCTCACCTCTGTGGGGCCTCACAGGAAAGTTGCCAGGGGCCGTAGCAGGTACAATAAAAGTGCCAGTGCAGAGATCGTGCTCTTATTCTGCACTGCTGATTTGAGACTAAAATTGTCAGAAAAGATTTACAGTATATTTGTTAACCAAATCAGTTAACAAAGCCTATAGCTTTCTGACCCTCATCCCTTATGCAGCCCCTAAAAAAACTCTTGGTATTTCCTTAAGCTCTCTCCAGGCCCAGAGGCAGGCACACAGAGACAGAAAGGCATGAACAGCATCAGTTGTCATGTGGTGTATTTGCTGGGCCTTTGAAGCCCATCCTCCCTTCCTCCTCAGTCTGCCTGTTTATCGCACACCTGATCTGCGAGACAGCTCTGAGCTACTCCAGCAACGTTAACACGCAAGCCAGTGGGAGGCAGACGGGGACAAGCACTAGAAAAGAGGGGTGTGCATGGCAACGTGTTGTGCCTAGCTTTGTGTCTGTTTGTGAGGAGGGCACGGCACATATTACCATGTCTATTTCTCCGTGCTTTTGTGTAATCAAATAGAGGCGCTGCCAGATGGAAACCTCGCATTTCAAATCTGTTATGATTTTGTCTGAATCATCATGTTGAAACTACAATCACGTTTCATGTAACAACATTCACATTTAAGTGTTGATGGCTTCTTCTCTGCATTATTTTACCTGGCATTGCTCTGACACCTTGTAATGCTCCTCAGCATGCGTCTGGTCTTGTTTCACCTCATCCTGTCCGAGATGAGAGGACAAAGAAATAAACATGAAAAGAAATAGTGTGACACAGCAACTTGTTGCTAGCCATTTAAAAATAGTTGTTAAGACACATTGCTGCTGCCCTAAAGAACAATAAAGGCACAGGCACAGACTTATCCAGTTGGACAGATTAAGAGTCCTACACTGCCACCATGTGGTTTAAATGTAAAACAGCGTGACTTGGCACTATAGGCGCTGTTAAAATTGCCCACTCTGCAAAAAGGGGTCATCAGATCAGGCAACAGTTTGCTCGAGTTGGATGAACTCAAAAACTACACAGTAGTTTTTGACTAAACTGCAGCTACAGATGGTGATTTTGACTGCAAACACACAACACAGGATTCATGTTACCATTAAGAGCAAAGCTTAACTTTTTTTTTTTTTTTTTTTTTTTGGGGGGGGGGGGGTGTACATCAGACTGACTACCTGGCTGTCCTTCCTCCTCTCCCTCTCTTACTCTTTCCTGGCATCTTGCCAGACTTGTCTTTTTGGCAGCATAATGAGCCTTTTCAAAGTGAGAAGGCAGTTGAATGTTAATTAGATCAAAACGCCCCTTTCAGAATGGTGGGAAAAGGGAAACAATCGTGCTAGAGGAGTGCAGACCACTTAAAGTTTCAGAGAAGAGAAATTGAGGCTGGAAACAGACAGTGGTTTGCCAGGAGTCCCCCACCACCACCACCACCACCTCCTTCACCCCACCTCTTTCTCAGTCTTTATGTCCCTGCTGCTGTCACTCTCTCTTGTGAGTGTGGATAGACAGCCTAGTCATGAAGCATTCAAATCTGTCTGCCTGATTGCCACACCCTTCTCACAGTCAATATTTATATCCATGGTGTCACACACATTCATTAGAATAAAATATTTCAGATGTAGGTCAAAGCCGCCTTTTAGACATGTTCTCCTCCCATATCACTGCTTCGCAGCATCCTCCCTGCTACTCTTATAAACCATGTTGAATGACAGTGGTTATGTAAACAGTGACCATGTGGAAGGCCGGTCTCTGGGATTCACAGATGACTGGTGCACTGGAGCGCTGGCTACTGTTCAAATGCTGATTCAGTCCACATGATAAATAAAAGAGGGCAGATCTAGTGGGCCAGAAATAAAGGCAAGAGTGAACAGTGTGTTTAGCCCATAGATTAAGCATACATTAATGCAGTCAGGCCAGCAAGCATCAGCCAGTCAGAGGCAGCTATATGTATACATATTTAGACTCAGCCTCAACTACAGTTGCACCTATTTATGTGTCCACAGACAACGCCTGAGCAGACTGTGTTTTGTTTACAGTGATGAGGTGAGGATCAGCTGCCTGTGTATCAGCACATTGATTGAGCAGTATGTTTGAGAGTATGTGTGTGTGTGTGTGTGTGTCAGAGCAGCTGTTCCAGAGTTTCTGCATACCCTGGGGGGGTAAGGTCAGTGACAGTGTGGCATTTCATAGCTCAGCCAGCGGCACTGTGATACATGTGATTCTCCCTATTAAATATGGCATATCAAACAAACTACAGTATGCAGTTAGTCTGGTGATAAGGCAATGTATCTAATAATTAGTTAATTAATTAAAATGAATCTTTTAGAAGACCTTCTGTTGTGCTCCGTTTGTTCTGTGTGATCAATGGTCCAGCTAAAAATACAACAAAAGCTCTGGAAAAGAGGAAAAATAAAAAAATAACAGACAGAACCAAGGGAGATTAGACTAAAATCATTCTACAATGCATCTATTCCAGCAGCAACTCCATTAGCGCCCCCCCCCCCTTTCCTAATCCCACACCAGTTAGTCAGCCCCAGTCCACCTCCTGTGCACAAACCCATTGTGCTCTGTCACAGGAGGGGATGGGCCAGCAGACATGTCTGACATCTATGTAAAACACACTGGTGCAGGGGAGAGAACAAACAAAAGGGGAATGTGAGAGTGGAAGCTGTAGCACTGGAGCATATGATCGCTAGAATGTTCTGTATGTTGGATTCAGACCTGTGCTGCTGTGTTTCTCTTGGTCATGTGAGATGGCTGCTTCACCCTCCCAGCTGACTCCACACGCCTCGCCTGTCCATCATCTGTAGGGCTCTTGACGTCCACAGTGCCAGGTCTCTTTTCTGGCTTCTCACTCACCACCCTCTTACCCTGGAGAAATAGTTACTCATATTATCATTGCTGCCACAGCAGGCATCAAATATAAGACTGCCAGTACTTTTTATGTATAAAATATTAATCTGAGTTTATATTTTTTTGTGAAACCAGTTTTTTGACTAGGTCTTTTAAGGACATTTTGAAATAAATTTTGTGCAAACACTCACTTTTCCCTCAAGATTAATGTAATGTAATGTTTGTGGTGATCCATCCTTTACTTGTGTATCATTAATAGGTCAAAATGTTAATTTGTACATTAGAATGATATTCCCATGAGCCTCTGCTGTATTTTTGGGTTGTCCCTGTTAAAGTTAGCATGCTAACACTCTAAACTAGAATGTTGCATGTGCTAAATATTACAATCCATATTCAGTGTTTTAACTTAAAACTGTACTATCGTGTTCTTCAGTGGGTCTTAACTAATGAACATGAAATTAGGCATAAACAGCCCTGGACTACCCAGTACAAGAGTAAGCTACCAGCCCTATTCAAATTGCATAGCATCACAGTGCAGTTTGAGAAGAAGAGAGATATTTGAATCTGTTAGTCAGCTGTTATGGATGACTGAAGTAAAGCTGCTGGGTTTTTAATTGAATCTGTGAATCCAGTCTGTTTTAGAAGCATTTGAATTCTCTTAAGATGGCACAGGAAAGCAAGTATAGATATATAATTCATACACATCCACAAGTCTTGAGTAGCCTACTACTGAAATTTTTGCTGAAATTTCACTTATTGATTTGTGTGAGGTTATGCATTTGTTTTGTGTGTCTTCTACTCAGGACAGTAAGAATGCAAATGTTTTGGTTTCTCTCATATTTTTCCATGTGTGCAGTGACATAAGTTTACCTTTTTGCCAGCCATAGTGACTGTTAACTGCTTCCTGTGCCCTTGGCTAGTGCCTTGCAGTGGGCCTTCTCCTGCCCTGTCAGACCCCGCTTCCTGCTGCCCTTTTCCTGTAGGTGAACTGCTGCTGAATGGCTTTGTTACCACCACTCGACTTTCCTGCTTCCAAATCAAAGAGAAAAAGATACAGGATTGTTAAGGGAAAAAAACTGCAATGCCAAGTCATGTAGTTATCATGTCAATCACCGGTAGCAGACACTCACACTGGTGGACTTGCTTATTGTGATGGTTAGATCATCAGCTTTCCCTTTGCGACTCTGGAATGCCATTCCTTCTTCCTCTGCCCTTTTTCTGTCCTCCTCCACCTCCTAATACAACAGAACCACAAACTTCAGCTGTAATCTGAAAAGGTGTAAGAACTGTAAGCTCTAATCACAGATGTTTCTCTGCTTGTGAGACATTGTCCTCACCTTATATCTCTTCATGAGCGCCTCGTTCTTTCTGCGCAGAGCCTCAATCTTCTTGTCCAGCTCCAGGTCCCTCTCTTGATCCCTCTTGGGCATCATGTCACTGGAGGTCTAGAAGGACACATCAGCATCGTCAATAATCAAGTGTAAACTGCAAGGACTAGAAAGCATTTACATATAGTCTTGTCTGCTGTGAGTCATTTCAAAAACAAAAAACAAACACTGATTCTAGGTTCGAGGTTCAGAACTTATTCAGTACTTTTCTACCCTTGCTAACTATTTCTGTGGGTGTTTATTTAGTGTAGCATCATAAATATAGTTTTCTTTAAATGAGCCATATTTCTACAGTACACTAGAGAAATTTTCCAACAGGCTCGAAAATGGTAAGAGGGATTTGCAACATACAACCTCACCACTAGAGGTCACTAAATTCTACACATAGTTCCTTTAAAGTATACATGGAATAAATCTATAAAACAGGCACTTGGAACCATATTAAATAGTAACAAGAGGTGGAACAGTCATCACTGATAGAATATTTACAATTAATTTTAAAAAGCCTTGTGAGACACTACTGTGTGCCACACAACATTTACACCCACCACAGATGGAGCATTCATTACCAAGCTCAGTTACACAGGCAGAATGCATATGTAGAGCATCCAAACTATCCCAGTGCGGTCAGCAGGGCATGCACACCACAGGACAGCCAATACCAAAGTCCCCATGTGCTCTCACGAAACACACAGCACACCAACTAGGTGTGTGTTAATGCTTCCCTTCAAGAGACCCTAACATGCTTTGTGAACGGCAAACATGTAAACTGGAGCTGCTGCTGAAGAACGCTCAACATTTAGCAGTGGTCTCATGTTATTGCTATAGAATGGTGTGGAAGCTTAAGATATCTGCACTATGATGATATAATTTACTTTGGCTGGCGGTAACTCAATGACCTGACTCCAGTCTGGTTTTTGCAGAGTAAGAAGAGTGGGGTTTTTTTACTGGTTCTTTAGCTATTTCTTTAAATATAACACTTAATTTATTTTAATTTAGTAGATTTATAATCACAAGGAAGCTCACATGTTTTGATGTGCCAAAACTGTAAAAAGACTAGATCCACGTTATGACTTCCTGGAAGCTTCATTTCTCAGTCTTTGCTTATTACAAGCCAACATCTTCACATCTTCAGAGAGATTTCATTCAGACATCAACAGCAGTGCCCTGATGACACAGAACAGTCATTGACAAATGAGGACCTCTATGAACTTAATCAGCTGTGCAGCACGTGTTCCCCACTTTGATTCAGAGCTTGGGCTTCCTCTGTTGTTGTTCACAACTCTGTAAACAGAGTTCCCAAATACAAAAGTTGCCACTGTTTGTTGCAGTGGTGAAAAAATCACAATACACTCTGAGATATCCCATTCTCCACACTCAGCTGTGCAAATTATTCCAAGGGGTCAGACAGTCTTGATAGAGAGAGGAAGTTGATGCGCCAAAGTGAGTCAGGCATCCTCCACTGTTGTTGCCCAGTGACGACATAAGAGTCAAGGTTGGTTTTATGTTATATCACAAGCACAGAATGATGACTCACAGCTACTAAATGTACAAAAACCATTGTACTGAAACTGCAAAAAATTCTTTGTAGCTTTTTCCATCGCTGCTGCTGTTACGCCTGCAAGAATGGCTGCCACTGAGATGGCTGAGTCCAGCTACCACACCGAGAGCAACAAGATTGTGTTGCCACAGATTTGTAGTAAAGTAACAACTACACGTCCTGAATGTAGCTGTGTCTCAAACCTACAAAGACAGTGAGAAAAGTTTGGACTCACTCAGAGAGGCAGCAGGCTGGAAAGTGGTTACCTCACAGCTTCTAGTTGTCAGGGTATCCAAACACAACAGACCATGAGGACATACCACCAAGAATAGGCGCAATGGAGAGACACTCCACCGACTCCAAATCAAAGCGAGGCCAATGGCGGAGACTGAAGTGAACACTGGCCTTCACAATCCAAAGAGGGACGACTGTGTGGGTACGGTAAACCTCTGGGTTCTGTTGGTCGATTCTGTGATAGTGCAGCAGCACAGCTAACATATACACACAATCAAAGAACACACAGAGACGCTGTGGGTCTGCCAGCGGATGGCACCCATGCCTGGACAGGCGGGCAAAAGGGGGGAGTAAGGGGCCTGAAGGAAGAAAGCTGCCAAGGCTCCCTCCCTGCCCGGCGGTCCTGCCTCCTAAAGGAGCGACAGCAGGGGAAAGAAAGAGCCGGAGACACCAGTGAAACGCTGCACACAGCCATGGCTAAATCTGCGACAGAGCAGAAGAGAAACGAGGGGGGAACCTAACACCAGAGAGAGCCGGGAGAGCGTGGGATGAGAGGAGAGAGAGGGGAAGGAAAGAGAAGGCACTCACGGGTCTTTCCATGTCAGCGGTAAGAGCTGGGCTGGGTCCAGGCGCAAGGCAGCCGAGGCGGCAGAGAGGGCTGCCTGGAGTCGACGATCATGCCTCGATTACAATGAGCTAAGTTGGGCAAGCAGCCAAGACGTCTAACAAACGCACAGAGCTCCCCTGTTAACGGATTTCACAGCCACCACCCGCTTGTCCTCTCTCTCTCTCTCTCTCTCTCTCCCTCTGTGTCTCTCACTCTCCAGCACTCCTGCATATGCTCTCGCTCCCTCTCTCCCCCCATAAAGCACTTGCTCTTTCCCCTCCTCACTCAAAGCATGCTACTGTCACCCTCCACACACTGTAATTTTTAGTCACTAATACTCAATTGACAATATCATACATACCTTAAAACATGTCCCTCCTATTTGTTAGACCAAATTTAAATGACTTTTAATTCATCTTTTGCTTGTTCGTACTTCAGATTTTTGTGTGACAAAATTTTTTTATTATTGTTTCATTATAACTATAACTATAATTATCTTTTTGTTTTATTGCTTTAAAGGAGGGATTTTAACTATTACATAGTTTATGTGTGATACTGTCTGACTGCTTTCTTTTTTAAGCATTTTTAAAAACTCGCTGAAACACTGCCTGCCTGATGATGCCCCATCTAAACGTCGCCGCTCTGTAAATCCAGACACCACAAATGAGATGCGTGTGCTGCCTGTTCCCACTGCGGCCTCAACAGCTGCGTCTCCTATGAGATCCAGACTACATGTTGAGAGTACTAAAAAGGAGCTTCCTAAAGACAGGAGGAGAAGGAGGAGGGGAGGGGGATGCAGGATTTCCCACAAATCTTCATATGCTCGCATGCTCTCTCCACGCCAAAGTCTGAGGGCAAATGACAGGCAGCCTGGTGAATTAAAGCTGCAGGCGCCTGAGGAAGAGCCGTCAGTCACTCAGACTCTGCATCATGGAAACAACACACACTGCTAAAGTCAACATTGTTAGCATACTCCAAGTCCACATAGTGTACATTCTACATGGAGCAATCCTGCTAATGAGCAAAAGCTCTTTACAAAATGTTTTAGCTCACAATTGCTTGAGTTATTTCAGGATTACTGTGAGAAATGTGTTAAAAATATTCTGTAAAGGTCCTGAAATGGTGAAGAAAGACAATGAGGTCAACCTTGTGGTTAGGTTTATAAACAACTTTACACTAAAGAGGATGTTAGAGACTTACAACCAAGCAACCGTAGAAACATTATAATATCAGTTAGGAGCAGGAAACTAGCTGAAGGTCATTGGGCTACAATCTCTGCTGCTCCTTATCAAGTTCAGCTAGTTTTTTAATTGTTGTTTACATTTTCTTTTTCTTTTTTACAATTTTATTATTGATCTTACATCACAGACAACTAGCCTCAAAGAAACGTAATGGATAAACTACGGTAAATACAGGCCTACCCAAAAATAGGAGGAAATGCGTACTTATAATGAAACCTGAACGGTTATTTCTTTAAAACCGATAACATTTCAGTAGTTATTTATAATCTAGTAGTTCAGTAAATGAAGCATCGATGTAAACCTGCACTCACCCCATCATTAGCTGGATCCACCGCCATCAAGCTAACACAGGCTGCAATGTCATGTGATGTCCACCAAGTGGCGTCATCGTCAAACAAAGCCTCCAGACAGAGCAACTGAGACAAGACATGCAAAATAATAAATGATTACATTAAATTACAAAATCGTATGTATTTATATATATATAGATATTCATTATTTAAATCTTATAAAAAATAATACATAATGGCATAATGGTATAACATGAAAGACTATTAAAAAATAATCACAGTGTATTTGATTTCACCTCTGCTGTATCACCATGCCTGCTGCTTAACATGGGCACAAACAATAGAGTGAATCTCTACGTGCTCCAGACACAAAGCCGGGGTTAAATAAAGTCCTAATCTGCCTGCAGGAAAGTGATCAGCAAGTCATTCAGGATTTATTTATTGTTTGGTTTCCTTACCTAACCTAATCTATACTCAAATATTGACTTAAAGTAATGTGCTTTACAAAAACAGATGCAGCATTGGTTTATTTTATTATAGTGCCAGCTGTGCAGGGTGTGATTTCACATCCATAAATTATTTGGGAGGCCTGCATTTTGCATCGCAGTACATGTATTCACCATTTCCATTCAAGTTTGTGCATGTTCACATACCTGTATTTGCTAAAGCTGCAAAAAGGGAAGAAGATTGTAGACTGGTGGTTCAGTAAACAACAGAGAGATCATTTCAGGTCATAACAATTTGGGCGTTTCCTGCAAAACTCCACTTTGCCTGTCAGTCATAAGGTACCTGTTTGTTTGCATCTTTGTGAACTGTCACCAGATGTGACGTCTCAGATCCATCTGTACTGTACTGTACTCTATACTGAGCTGTGAGCTGTATAATTATTGTAAATACCGAGACAGACGTGGACAGCCTTGCTGCTGTGTCTGCTTTTGTTTTAAAATATTTCTTAATAATTGAACACAATCAGACACACAGAGCGAAGCAGCCCAAAGGAAGAATTCAGAACAAATGCAGAGGAGTGTCAGGAAGTAGGTACTTCTGTCAAGAGATCAAGATTGTTCTCTTTCTGTGTGACATCAATCTGCTGATAAGCATCTGCAACTCACTCGAATGATCCAGTATTATTACAGGAAAAACTGGAATGCATATGATCGTACTTTAAGTACTTTACTGCTTTTGCCATATAATCCTGTAAGATAACTGCATCCCACAGAATCTGTTTGCAACAGGCCTTAAAAACTAATCACATGCACCAGTGTTAAGAGAAAGAAAGAATTTTACCTGGAATTTAATGGCAGCAGGAGATGACTCATTTTGGATGCAGTACCTTCAGATATTCACACACACACACATACAGGTCACACCCTCAGGATAATTTACTGTGACCTGACACTGGAGCATTCATTCTCTACCCAAAGAAGGCTGAGATGACAGCACATTTAAAGTGAAGAAGATTTACCTGCTATTTACGAAATGAAAAGCTTTTAATGCACCTGTATTTACACGGAAACCTACAGTAAAGGCAGCAGCAGGTCTTTTATGAGCAGCATTGCAGTTCCTACTATATTACAGATTCTCCCATCAGTGTATTTCCATGTTGTGTAAACAGAGCAGTGCACACACAGGATATAAGGTAGATAAGTAATTCAAGAATCAAGCTAATGGTGTGAACCACAACATCAGTAGGACTAATCACTTTGTGTTCACATTTATTACTTGACATTCATATGGAGCAGTGTTCAATGTTTCAACCCCAACAAAACACAGCTTCCTCATTTCCAGTTTCAGTCAGCTGTTGGTCCTTTCTTTAAGGGGACACTGGGGGCACATTGGCTGTGAGCATGTCCAGTAAAAATACTTATTCTTAGCAAAACCTGCATGTAAGACCTTACACAATAATGTGATTTCAGACTAGGTGCTATCGCCTAACCCTAAAATGCTTTATTATATTTCTTTTTTTCTCTCATATAATATTCAGTCCAGGTAGGAACGTATGTTTCTTTAGTTACACACACATTTAGCAGACAGTAGACAGTTGTGATGAAGGTTATTTTCTTGAAAAAGGGTTTGGTGCTTCAGAGTAGAACAAAAGCTGCTCCATAAATGTTAAGGTGCGGACGGTTCCACTGGTTACGCCGCTGTTATGAGGTGGATCTGTCAATCACCTTCTGAGAGAAACACACTGTTTTTAATGCCACGCCCAAATCATGTCTGTCCTGACTACCAAACAGTCTCATTTCACAACCAGAGGCTTGCATGCAGCTCTAACACACCCACATTCTTCATGTCACACACCACCCTATAAATACAGAAGGATCACAGACATCAGGTACCAATACTATTGACTTCTGCCGTCAGGTATGTACTGTACTGGAAAGCAATGACTATTTATTTATGTAGGAGTATAATGTGTATATTTTGAAGCTCATTGTTTCATTTGTTTCCAGGAAAAGACTTCATATTGCACTTGTCAACAAGACGACAAAATGAGTGATCGTAAGTAACTTTAATTAGGACTTTTTGTGGAGAATTCTGTGGAATGGTTTTCTGTATAGAAAAAGTATTGTGCTTTGCATTGGTGCAAATGTTGTAATGTCCAGAGTACACATCATCTATATGTTAAGTCTTCAGTACATTCTATAGTCACAGAAAAAGATGGCGCACTATCACTAGATTTGTGCATCTACAGTGCTTCTTGCTATTCATTTAAATACTAAATACTGAACATTCAAATATTAGGAAAGTAAGTTTAATCTGAGGTGCAGTTTTATACCTAAAATGTGAAGATTTAAATAACAATGATCAAACTCCTATGTTTTATTTATGTATGTTTTCTCTGATTTTTCCCGTTTCTAACAGCCAAAGCGGTGAGTCAGTTTATTTCATTTCAGTGCTTTTACACCTGTCAACTGCATCGAGAAAAAAATGTGTACTTACAGTTGTTACCTCTCACAGGACGTCCCAAAGAAGAAGGGGGAGGAATCAGGACCTGATGGTGTAAGGCAGCACTCATCTTCCTCATGTGTGCTTTAAGCACTGTAGTCTCTCTGTCAATTCCTCCTGTAAAAAAAAAAAAAAAAAAGAAAGAAAGAGGATGGACAGTTGAAACTTTCCACTAAAACCAAAGCTTTTGTAGCCATTGAAACACGTTTCTTCTGGTGTTTTACAGTGCAAAGGGCAGAAGAAAGGAAAGGGAGAACACGGAAAGGAAGAGCATGGAAAAGGTGAACATGGCGATCATGGACATGGACATGGACATGGACGTGGACAAGAAATGAAAGCAAAACATGGTGGCGGTCCCAAGTAAACAATGGAGAAACACTTGAATCAACACTTTGTAACAATGATTGTTAAGAATGATTGTCAAGAATTGAATTATCTCTAATAAATGATTCCAGAAAATTAGGAGCTGTGGTTTATTTACATTAATATAAAGCTTGTGGCTGATTCTATATTATCTATTAAATTGCTATAATAAAAAAAAAGAAATGTAAAAAAAACATGCTGCTGAGGGCAGTGCAGAGAAAGGAGAGGGTGACATGTTTGTGCTTGATGATTCTCACATATGTGAGAAAAAAACATGAGCAAAAGGCAGAGCAGGAGAAAGGATGTATGAATGTGGTCAATCTATGAGGTACAGAGAGATAATCTGACCAGTCAAACCTGATCATCAAGACTAAGCTTCATTTATGCACATGCCACAATAATTAAGCATCTGTTTGAGTGTATGTATCACTGAGGAATATTTCCCACCCACAAAACAGCTACAGCAGACCACTATATGCAGTATACAGTTCAATATCACTACACACATCATAAGCACACTAATGACTGAAGATGCTGAAATCAATAGTATGTGGCCATGAATGTTTGAAACAGATTCAGAGACCTTTATATATTATGTTATGCTAAAGAATTATTTGGTTTAATTACTCAGAAAGGCAGGTGTAGAAATTCACATGAACAACAGAAAGTTTAATGCCACGCCCAAATCATGTCTGTCCTGCAACTAACAAACAGTCTCACCTCACAACAAAAGGCCTGCATGCAGCTCTAACACACCTTCATTCTTCTTGTCACAGGCTGTCTTAAAATTCAGAAGGATCACAGACATTAGGATTTAAATAACAATGCTCAAACTTCTATGTGTTATTCATATATGTTTTCCTTGATATTCCCCATTTCTAACAGCGGTGTGGTGAGCCAGTTCATATCAACTACATCACAAAAACATGCGTACTTACAGAGTTGTGGTTGTTGTTGAATTGTTTATTTCTACTACGGTACTTCTGCAACCTTCTTAGCTATAGTAATCTGTACCAATCACTTTTCTAGTGGTGTTTACAGTAAAGAATTAAACCGTTTTATAACAGGCGGGGGTAGAAATTCACATGAACAACACCCTACATCACCAGTTTTCGCCAGCTGCACGTGTGTTCTACATAACACCATCAGGTGCAGTGCTTTGTTTATGTCATTTTGTCTAGCAGTGCAAACTGTGAGTCACTGTTGAACAGTGCAGAAAGTCTGATCTTGGTGCTGCCAACACATTTCCCTTCAATATTCTTTATTGTTTGTATCCACATTTCAAGACTCCTGAATCGGCTGTATTCTGAGCATCACCAGGGACTGTGGGGTCAGACTGTGTTACATGTGCAGGTGCTTAATGAGCTTCAGGCTCTTCAATGTCACAAATACACTCATTCTGCATTATAATCAGGGTTTGTTCAGGACCAGCATGTGCAATAACCAGGATGATTACCACTGCAGAATTACACTCCTGGAAGAATGAGGAGTGTCTGTGCCTCCACAGGCCTTTACCTGCAGAAAGCGTTCTGTTCTTGGCTGAACAATTGTTCCTCTCTTCTCTCTCTCTCTCACCTGGACCGGCAGCTCCAGGCTATTTAAATCAGATCAAGGTATGATTACTCAACACCTTAATTAGTCTCATAAACAATGTGTCTGAAACTCTGTTTTTAGGAATGTCACCATATATAGACAATATCATTTAAAATGGCTTAATCTGATATTTTATTTAATCATCTTCACAGTATTAATGACAGAAACATTCAATTCATAAAACATAGGACACCTGAAAAGGCTTTTTCTGCATCATAAATTTTGCCAAACAGGCACAGTAATACTGTTTTTCTGTGAAAGACAGGAATGCTCCTCATGTATTGCTCACCACATACAGTATACATCACTAGTGTTTGTCAGTGTGGAAGTCATAAGAATGAAATGTGTATTTCAGGAGCTGTGTAATGGATTTGTTGATCAGGCACTTTTCAAAATGTCTGTCCAGGCGATAAACTGCGATTACACATGCCAAGACTTAGCAAATAGCTGCCTGCTGGGCAAAACAAATGTTTTATTTACAGATGTAAGTGTCTGAGTGAAAAAAAACAACCAACAGAAACAGTACGGGCAGACGGGCTTGGGTGTTTCCAGTTCATTACAGTTCAGCTGGGGGAGGGGGGGTTTATACACAGAGAAAGAACAGAACCCGGAAGTGAATATCAGGATCAGCTACTGCTAACACCTTTGAGAAATAGATACGGTTTTGGAAGTAATCTTGTACCATTCATACCAATCAGTTTGTTTAGAAGAGCCCATTGACCTGTTCAGTCTCAGGGTCCAGGTCAATATCATAGAAACAAGGCCGAGTGGGCAGGCCAGGGATCGTGGGCATCTAAGACACAGAAAGAAAGCAGTTTTTATAAGAGACAGTAGCATTAGACAGACACAGGAAAGTGGAACATTTCATACAATTCTGAGCAGCTGTGTTTTGTTTTCTTTAGGTCTGAACCTTATATTATATGCACACCAGCGGAACTTAACACAACCGTATGTGCCACAAAATGGGATGTCATGCAATTGCTTCGTGATTGACAAGACATTTAAAGCTGTGTTTGTGGTGTAGTTGGGTTGTGTGTATTTGCAGAGCATTGAGGGGTCACACCCTGCTCAGTGCGAATGGGGACTTACTGTGCCAACCAGTGGGAAGAGGAAGCCAGCACCCACACTTGCTCGGATGTCTCTGATTGGCAGGGTGAAGCCGGTGGGCACACCTTTCTTGTCTGCCTCATGAGAAAGGGAGAGGTGGGTCTTCGCCATGCAAATTGGAAGATTGCCAAAGCCCTGAGGAAAAAACACAAACAAGTTCTTTACAAAGGTCTATTCAAAGTTATGTTGAACAATTATGGTCTCTGCTGACAGGCAACAACCAGGTTTGACAGAACAACAAACAGCAACAACACAGTCTGAGGAGTGCTTACCTGTTTGGTGTAGAGCTCCACCTTGTGTTGTGCTTCTGGGAGAAGCTCAATATCATCAGCTCCGTAAATCTTCTGAGCAATTATGCGGATCTTATCAGCAATAGGTACCTAAAGTAGAATTCAAGATATGCACACAGGCTTTTAGCCGCCCTCAAATACAACAGCATGACAGCAAAGAAAGAAAAAACTGCAGCACTTAGGATCCAATACCTCCAAATCATAGAGAAATTTGAAGTTGCTGGGGGCCCCGCTGGCTCTCTGGACAGCCTGACCAAGGGCCACAGCACCAGCTCCGCCCTCAGCCCAGTGGGAGCATCGCACAGCATCAAAGGCTCCAGCAGCTTTGGCCATTCTGCAGACCAGGTCCAGCTCAGCCTCAGTGTCTGTCCTGCAAGATGGGTGAAGAGTGAGAGAAAATACTGATGAATGCAGCTATCAATGGCAACACAAATGATCTAAGCCCTCTGTCACTTACTTGAACGCGTTGACAGCCACTACTACTGGCACACCAAAGTGCTTTGCATTTTCTATTTGCTTCCTCATGTTGCTGCAGCCCTTCTCCAGCAGCTCCAGGTTCTACATTAGTTGACACACATACATAAAAGCTACTCATTTCTGCATACAGGATCATGTAAAGGTACAGTGTGAAGGATTTAGGAAGACATATTAGCACAAATAAAACCGAGTATCACTGTGGTTTTGATAGCTCAGAATGAGCCTTTCGTATCTGTTTCTACAGTAGCCCAGAATGGACAAACAAACACCTGCATTTGATCTTATAAAGTAAAATTACCTCCTCCACATATTCTTTAGGCAGCGGCATCCCAGCAGTGACCTGAACAAACAAATTAAGGTTACTTTCACACATTTAATAATTAAGTCAAACTTAAAAATGTGTCTTTGATTTGTGGTTAGTAAGAAGCCAGTTGTAAATGGTGACATTTCTGGCACAAGTGGGTTTTTATTATTCAGATTGACATTAGGAAAACCTACTGTTGGTCCTCCTCCGTGCATTTTCAGAGCTCGGACAGTTGCCACCAACACCACCACATGGGGCCTCAAGCCCGAGTAGCGGCATTTGATATTGAAAAACTTCTCCATGCCAATGTCAGCACCGAAACCAGCTTCTGTCACTGTTGGACACAAAGGATAGGCCTTAGAGTAACAGAACTGAGTGGTACCAGCCGAAAAATGAAGAATCATCTATGGAAACAGTCTGAGACAAGAGTCTACTTCCCAGATTCACATACCTACAAAACCCTCAGGTCCAACCAGCTTCAAGGCAATTTTATCAGCCAGGATGGAGGAGTTTCCATGGGCGATGTTGGCAAAGGGGCCAGCATGGACAAACACTGGGGTTCCCTGTGGATTCAGAATAGTCATATGTCTTACATAACCATGTCCCACATAACCATGTCCCTTCTGCCATGGTCTTGTAAAGAATTCAGCAAAAAATAAGCCATTTAAGAAATTAAAGAAACCGGAACAAATTCCATTAAATATGGCCCACCCACCTCCAAAGTCTGCATCAGGTTTGGCTTGATGGCATCTTTCATGAGCACTGCTAGAGCACCACACACTCCCTGCACAGAAAAAAACATCTAAGTTTCCATTATAATAAAAAGTAGAATAGAATCTCATGGCGCAGACACTGACTAGGTCCTCGGTGGTGATGGGCTGTCCGCTGCGGCTAGTGGCTACTACCATCTTGGCCAGACGCTGTCGCATGTCCTCCAGGTTGCTGGTGAGGGCAAGCACTGCCATGATTTCACTGGCCACAGTGATGTCAAACTGGGCCTGAAGACAGTTCATGATCAACAGTGACAAACATGTTGACTTCAATGCTAGGTGTGATTAGCTTTTATCAAATGTTGTGATCAGCTGTCCTCAGTCTGTGTGTTTTATGATACCATCATTCAGTGGATTGCTGCATATAATGCTGTTCATTTAGTGCTTCTATGTGTGATAAAAATCTTCGTACCTCTCTTACATATCCTTTTTCAGTTGGTGACTGGCCAATGGTGATCTTTCTCAAGAATCGATCATTGGTATCCAACACTGAAGTGAAAGACGATATGACATTTGTACATGGTGTAGGATCCTGTATACTCACATGTGGACAACACCACATATAACTGAATGTCAGGTCTGACCATAGCCTAAAAGTATACCTCTCTGCCAGGTAACAGAGCTTGGATCAATGTCCAGTCGGGCAAAGCAGGTGATCTCTTCTTCTGTAAGAGTGGAAGGATCAGTCTTCTCTATGCCAAGTTTCTGAAACAAACAAAGAAAACATCACAGTCAGAAAAGGCCATCACAAATATGCAGAATTAATTCAAGACTTGAAAATATGATTTTTATTTACTTTCAGTCTGTTGAGCTGGATGGGGGAGAACTTCCTCTGTCCTCCACTGAGCGGGACCAAGCGATTAAACAGAGCCTAAGTATGCATACAATCAGAAAGAGTAAGTCACAATCCATTACTTAACATGCACAGAGCCTATTTGTATTGACCAAGGGTAGTAGAAGGAATTTACCGTACCTTGTCTGACTGTGTGGACTCATGGAACATGCGAGCATCAATGGCAGCAGCCACCAAGTTGTTGGCAGCAGTGATGGCATGAATGTCACCAGTGAGATGTAGGTTAAACTAATAACAAAAGAAGCCCATGAACCGGATGCCAAGGTGTTTTTGTATTTGTATTAACAGCATAGTTTGTCAAAACAGCAGTACCTCTTCCATTGGAATGACCTGAGAATATCCACCACCTGCAGCACCACCTGTTGGCAAAAAAACAAAGCTGCAGGTATCGATACCAACACAAGGCTAATGCATTCACTGAGTGCATATTCATCATAGGTTTTACCTTTAATGCCAAAAGTGGGCCCCTGAGAAGGCTGTCGGACACAAGCGAAGACATTGAGCTTCATGTGGGCTCCCAGAGCCTGAACCAGGCCGATAGTGGTGGTGCTCTTACCCTCACCAAGAGGAGTGGGTGTAATTCTGCAAACAAAACATCTTGTCAGTGATGTCATTTTATCTTTTAATTTCTAATTTGCAACAGGTCACAAAAAAACAAACAATACAGCAAATAATTGTTGAGAATATACCCTGTGACCACCACATATTTGCCATCCTGCTGGGCCTGCAGGCGTTTGACGATATTTAGCTGGACCTTGGCCTTAGTCTTGCCATAGAGCTCTACCTCATCAGAGAGCAGCCCCACCTCCCTGGCTAGGTGGTCGATAGGTTTAGGCACGCAAGAGCGAGAAATCACTATGTCACTGTTGGAGTTACAAAAAGAGACACACAAAAGACACATTTTTATCTGAGCAGAGAAAGAGGCGGAAAGGATTTGCCCACATTTAGAGAATTTATAACTTGAGGGAAAGAATTAGTGACTCCTCTTCAAAGTGGATTATTGAATTTAACTAATCAGTGTCAAGTTAATGAAGCACATGATTGAGATGGGAGGATGATAAAAGAGACAAACCTTGGGACGGGTTTCTGGAGGTTAAGTTTGTTGTAAGAAATGTTCCACTTCCCTGGCTGATGGCTCTCCAAGAAACGCTTTGCACTCAGCACTGTGTTCTAAACACATAGACACTGTGGTTGCCTTCTAGTTCTAATGTGAAACTTAAATAATAAATGTAAAACACCTAATATCTTTAGCTGCAATAAAAAAAAAAAAAAGCTGTCCATACTGCCATCAGCATGGCCACAGTCATGGGTCCCACACCGCCAGGCACAGGGGTGATGTAGCCTGCGTGCTCCTTTGCTGAGGTGTAGTGGACATCCCCCACAACCCGCTTTCCACTGGGTTTAGTTGTATCTGAAACAGAAAATCCTTAAATGTAAACACTAAACACTTCAGATTACCTTAAAGCAAACCCCTAACTCAATGGCTGTGGTGATACCTGGAATGTGGTTGATGCCACAGTCAATGACCACAGCTCCCTGCTTGATCCACTCTCCTTTCACCATCTCTGCTTTTCCAATACCGACAACCAGGATGTCTGCTTTAGCCACCTGAAGAGAAACGGATATGGATGGATTTGTGAATTAGACAAGACAACATTTCAGACACTGATGCTTGGACTAGTCAAGAGAAAACTGAAAATGTGATGAGATGTGTTATTGTTTTTAGGCGATATGGTGGCAGCAGAGAACGACAAAATCAAGACCAAACTGTTGCTGAAGACGTTTGAGGCAAAGTTAGACAAAGTATTTGAAAATGAACAAACACTGAACAACAGCCCCTTTTAAAAGGGTAGCTCAGGTAATGTTAGGATGCAGAGCATGTTGTACCTCTCCAGCAAGATCAGCGGTTTTAGAGTGGCAGGTGGTGACAGTGGCGTGGTTCCACAGCAGCAGATCATGCATAGGTGCACCAACAATCTTACTGCGGCCAATCACAACTGCTCTTTTCCCTGCCACAGATACACCTGTAGAGAAGCAGCGTCTGTCAATGTGCACAAGTCTTCGTGGCATATACTATGACACCTTCTACTTTACACACATACAGTTTTAGGCTTTACTAATTGCAGGGCTTACCAGTCTGTCTGATCAGCTCCATGCAGCCATTTGGGGTACAGGGAATGAAGCAATCGCTGAGGTCTCCACGGGACAGCTTTCCTGCATTTATGCTGGTCAACCTATAAATACACAGGACACTGTAAGCTACACATGCTCCTACGTATATAGCATGCATGTCAGACGTTTTTTTAACAAACTTAAAAGGTATTCTGTAATAAGTTGTTCTTACCCATCTACGTCCTTCTCTGGGGCCACAGCATTCGTGACCTTCTCTGTATCAATTTTGTGGATTGAGTCTAAAGGCAGCTGCACAATGAGGCCATGGACAGATGAGTTCTCATTCACCTCTGTGATACTCTGAAGAACCTGCAAGCAGAAAAGCACAGGTCGTTTCACTGTCTTAATGATACTTGTCCCTTTTCTACCATAGCACCAACATCACCCCAAAACCTACTCATATTTTACTGATTAAATAATCATCTGTCAATTATGTTGTACATCTAAGTTATAAAACAAGTCAAATGTACAGATCTAGGGATTTTGGTAGCGTTTTTAAGTCAGCCTCACCTCCTCCTCTGTTGCAGTCTGGGGAAGTCTCTTATGAGTTGCATTTATTCCGATCTGACACATAAAACAAAACATTATGGTTGATTTCCATATCAATGTATAATAGGAGCATGTACTGTGCTTCATGCTGACTTTTAAAATGATTTTATTTACCTCTGCTGCTGCTTTCAGCTTCATGCTAATGTAGAGATTTGAATCTTCGCGGTCTCCAACCTACAAGGATAGAAAGTATGTCTGTGTATGCTTGTGGGAAGGAACAGTGCCATCACAACACAACATGCAATAACGTGTCCATCCACATAAGCATTTCTACACTTTGCGTCCATGCAGGTGCACACATTGTCACAGGGTCAGGGACACACAGCCAAACGAACTCCTTACCTGCCTTTGTTTCCATGGAAATGCCATAGCAAAGCACATGTCAAAGTTAGCCACCAAAAACATATTTCTATTCTTACCTATGCAGAATGCTGCATTAAATTTACCTGTAAAACCACTAGACCTGGTCTGAAGTTGGGATCCTGAAGTTTCATCTGCTCCACATCTTTCTTCAGACGCTCCCTCACCTGCCTGAAAAGAAAAAGCAGCACAATCGTTTTTACATCTCGCAGATGAAATTACAATGGAGTGGTTTATAACCATGTGTGAAATATTTAATCTATTCCCCTGATATGGGTATAGGTGTTACACTCAGACACATGCTATGATAAGTGGTAAATCACTTCAGAAGATTGGTCTTATCTCAGGTCATTATCTTCATTTAATGGTCTGGAGACTGGAAAACAACCTAGTACCAGTACTTTGAGACAAGTAAAGAGATTAGGTTAAAAAAACTGGTCCAATCAAAGACAAGCCAAGCAATGCTGGCACTCATTTGCCTGGACTTCGAATCTAAACACAGAATGCATTGTCTCCTTTATCAATTAAATCAATCAGTAATCTGCTTTATTGATTCAGTCCATAGAGAATAAGAATGAGAACAGATTCATCAAACAGCACCAATGTGAGTATAATGATTGGCTTTGGTATTCAAAAACAATACACAGATCAGAGATGTCAATGGGAACTGCATTGTTTCTAAGCTTGCTTTTTTAAACCAGCAAGCTTTGTTATTTACATACAGTCTGTTGTATATAGCCTGCACTACAATGCCTGCCATAGCCTGTCCAGCACAATCAGTGTTATCAGAGTGTGTTTTTTTTAACCATGCATGAAAAATAAGTGTGGAGCGGCTGTCCTGCTCGTTTTATTTGACTAATGAGCACTGGAAGGGACTGTTAACAGGGCGCAGACTGTCCTGTCTTGTGACAGGCACATGCAGCTAAATGTCCTGCACGCTGCTGGTGAAGGAAACCACTTTGCAAAAAGTACTTGGAACTCCATACACATGATTTGCAGATTAAGCTCAAACCTCATGCAGGTTTGTTAGTGTTTCTGAATGTAGTGAATGGTGTTTTGCCAGCCTATTTACTTGTGGTCGTCAGCAGAGCAGACCAATGGAACAAAGATCACCTTGCCACAGGTTCTTGCATAATACTGAATGACGTCCAATCATTCCCTCCAAAGTAGTCAATGACCTCACCTATCTGTTAGCACTATAAGCATAACTTAGTGCCATCCCTTACCCTGATCTGATCAGGAAAACAAAAATCACCATTTGCAGATAAAGCCTACTGTTATTATTCACAAGTAGCACCATGCACAACCAATTCAAATAGGTTATGAAATAATTTTATGCTACCGAGGAGAATCATTTTTGAAATATAAGTCTGCGCTTAAATTCACAGAAGGCTCAGATAATGTTCAAAAGTGGGTCGAGACTCCAGCTGTGTTAACTTACTCCAGCTAGCTAGCTTCCAGACACATGCTTCGTCAGAGCGCTTACACTTATTTTGGCTATGATTGCATGCACAAAAGTGCAAAGTAAAGTTTGAGACTTACGCTGAAACCTCTTTCCCGCTGATGATCTGAGCCGACATCTTTCAGTCCGAAAAAATGATGCGGTCTCCTGCACGTCTACAGCCTGACGAAGAAGAGAAGCGTGGTGGCTGACCAGGTGGTTACTAGTTTCCAAAACTTTACGTTTATTCAGACGGCGTAGGAAGTTGAAGATGGCGACGCAGATTCCATTCACAAACCAGGTGCTACCGCAAAAAAAACAACGTATTAACTTTCAGGAATAGCATGCAAAAGCTTGCAGGTTCACAAGTGGACCTGACTACGTGAAAGGGCGGTACTCTTGACATGTTGTCAACTCTGATAGCCAATCATATATCTGCGTCCACACGCTAACAGAGGTTTCTGACCAATAGCATTCGCAGATACCACCCACACGATTTTAGGTGAATGGGCGGGGTTATGAGACGCAATTGCGTAAGATATCAGTAGAGGGCAGCACTGTATTTACACAGCGCTTAGATTAATGTTATAACATCCAGAATAGCGTTTAAACTTGGCGTGCAACACCGAACATTTGGATTCTTGCAAAGGTCTCATCATTACATTTAGTGGAAAGAACTAGAAAACACCACAACGCTACTTCTTCATCTGGCTTTGGAGTCCGACGTAAGACATGAAGACATACACTAGAGAGCTATGGAGAGTAGATTCTGTGTTTTGAACGACACCGAAGATCTCCAAACGCGATTTAAAAACACAGAGGACAGTCTACAGTTTGAAAGGTAAGAGCTAAATTGTTAAGCTAGTAGGCCGTACGGCTCTGCCTGTTCTCTGAGGGTATCTGGACTTAACTCGTCAGTGGGTGGTTTGTTTTGCCTTTTTAAACGTCTAACATGCTGTCTCTGTTTACGTTATCGCAAGCCAGTTCAAATCCAGCAGTGCAACCGACTTGACCTGAACCACTGTCAAACCCCCTCTGTCCAAACTTCAGCTAACACATGTGCATGTGTCTCATTAGGTCTAAGACCCTGTTTGAAGAAATTCGTGCCTCCATAAACAACAACGACGAAGAGGACCGCTCCTTCTGGAGGCCTGTGCTGCCATGGGGTGGCGTCTTTACCATCAGGGCAGGACGTAAGGCCATATCATGTACCCCGCTGTACGTGCAAATCCACCTTAAAAACACCTGCACCATCGATGGCTTCCTCATGATCCTGTACGTGATTCTACGAGACAATCAGGGCTTCTCCAGGGAGTTGGCCGTCTTCTTAGGGAAGCAGTTTGTGGAGCACTTCCTCTACCTGATGGACTCCTGTGACTACACCACCGTGAAGATGCTCTGGATTTGGGACAGAATGTCTAAAAGACAGTACCGCTCTGAGGTCCATCAGGCAGCTCTGGAGATTGATCTGTTTGGCAACGAGCACAGGAACTTCACCGAAAACCTGGAAAACCTCATGTCCACCATGCAGGAGACTCTGTGCACCAACTGGAGCTGTCCGTCCCGCTTCCAGGATTTTATCAAGACCACCATCAACATCAGGTATGCTGCACATGTATGTGTTAAAAGTCTTAATAAGTTTTATGGCAGTTCCAATATAACTATTGCTCCAGATGAGTGGAGTGGTGTCACTCTTGATCTTTTTCCTCCAGTCCTCCTTATGAGCTCCCTCACAGAGACCCAATTCAGTCAGCGGTGGACGAGTTCTTCTGCCCCAAGCTGCTGCTTTGCTCTGAACTGGGGTGAGACAAAGGCAGATGTTGTTCATCATTTTTGCTTCAGTGTTTTTGCTTCTTTTTCAAACGTTGTGATGTCTTCCTGACAGGTGCGATGGCCTTAGGGAGTTCTCTCAGAGGGTTTTCTGCCACGGACCTCCACCCTTTGTCATTCTTAATATGCAGCAGTGGAAGTCAGAGGAGCTGTCCTATGTTCCTTACCATCTGGCTCTGAGTGAGCATAGGTATGAATTATCCACAGTGGTAAGAAGTACCATGATTTAGCCAGACAGTGGTGCAAGATGCAGGCATTTGTTTCCCACCATCTGTCAAGCAGAGCAGTCCAAAAACTAGAGTAAAGACCTATTACATAAGTGCACCCAGAGTGGTCCTAAGTATTTAAAATGAATCATGTTTTACTGATATAAATTGAATCTAAGCTGCTGTTTATTAGTTAAAAAAAGATTAAAGCTAGTCGACTGGCTAGTCATCTGTGAAATCAGTGGAAAAAGCTTTAGAAACACCCCTCAGGAATAAGATTAAAAACATTAGACTAATATAAGTTCAGCCTGCCTTAAAAACTGTTTTCACCATGAGCAAGTTGAAGAAGATTAATATCTGCAAAGTAGCTGTGTTCAACCACAATATAAAAGCAAAATGTTCACCTTTGTTTCCAGATCATAGAGAAATCAGTTGCAAAGTCAATAGGAAAAGTCTTGTCGTCTCTACAGGTACTTACTAGAGGGCGCTACACTCTTCAACAAGGAAGAACACCACTACTCTGCAGCCTTCCAGATAGATGGTTGTTGGATGCACTATGATGGCCTAAGGACTGATAATCTGATCCTGTTACACAAGCCACCAGAACTCCTGCTGCTGTCCTCTCTGGTCTACATCCGCGCCTCAGACAAGTGAACTTACCTCGTCACACTGGTCGGCACAGATGAGCACAGATGGGCAGAAGACACACCAAGCACGAGTGAATGATTCATCCCTACAGTTAATTATTGTCATTATTTCTATTATGTATTCCTGTTTTATTTCCTATTGTGAGTTTGCTCCATCTGTAATCTGGCTGACTGAGTGACCCATGCTCCATTTCACCTGGATGCTTACAGACAGCTAACTGCGCAAAGTGAAAATCGCTTCTTTTTGGGCATGCTTGGAATCCAAGAATATAAACGGACTATAATAGTTCTGTGTTGATATACATAAATACAAGTCAACAGTATAGTTTGTCACCTTCTGCAAAGCAGGAGTTGTCCGGTGGTGGGAGGGGTTGTTTAAGGGGTGAACAGCAGGTCTGTTTGCTTTAAAGTAGCACTGTAAACAGTAGTGTGTGTATATCAGCCATTTTCCTGAAATGGAACTGGTGCTTTTTCCACCTACTCTGTGGTCTAAAGACAACAGTGCCATGGTTTGTGTCAGGTTAACACCTTGTCTAAAATGTTTAAATTTGAGGCAATGGAAAATTGTAGTGCTGTCTGAAACTAAATGGTTAAATATGATTTCTAGTGTACACTGCAGTCTCCAAAACTAATGTCTTAGAATATACCTTTACTGTTATCACACAGTGCCTCTGCCAAGTAACATTTATGAATCCTATCGAGTGTTAATCCTTGATAAAGATTTGTTTTTAATGGCTGTTTTTCTATGCAGACAATGTCTTTAAAATGCAAATACAAATATTTTAGAATACCCGTGTACAGATTTATTTCGTTGTATGGATGCATGGATGAAACAAGAATGCAGAAAAGAACGACAAAGTACCTTTTAAGGCAGGCATTTATTTTAAACTGGGTACAACTGCACCACACAAACTGACTAAAATGTATGTAAAATGTCTTCAATCAAACATGGTAAAATGTGAAAAGCTACCTTTTGTACACCTAATGTCATCTTGTACTTCCAGTATGAATCCACAGGATATAAAATTCAAGATCATCACCTTACTTCAGACACACAATGGGAAATGTAAAAGAAGCAGAGTGGTCGTTTTGGCTAACATTGACATCGGTTTCAAAGGATTTTTTTTTTCTCTCAGACACAAACAAAGTGGCAGCCTGTTGCAGACCAGGTGTAAGTCATCATCTGCTTTCTTTGTACAAGCACTTTGGTGAGAGTGGTGGCAAAACATGACATTGGTTAGGCCATAATAAAAGCATACAAACTCAACTACTGTAGAACATCCCTTTCTTTTTGCAGATTTACGTTTGCAGATTTTTCCATCAGCTTCTATCCAAAGCTCATTTAAGTAGTAGTTAATATACACCTCAGAAATCACAACATTGTACATAACATTGATGCTGGATGAATCATGACAGCAGCACATGATCACGCCTGCGTGATTTGTGCTGTATTAAAGTGACAAACAAACTCTATTAACATAGACACAAAACAGAAATTACGTTATGGAACAAAGAATAAAAATTATAAATACAAAAATAGTCATTCATGTCATTTTTAAACTAAAATGACACATTTGCAGAAACACAATTTGGGCTGCTTTTATGCATTACTCTTTCAAAAAAAAAAAAAAAACAATCCATGGCTAACCCAAGTCCTACCAGTGACACCTTGACCAGTTTGCAAGGCAAAATGTCATTTAAGTTCTCATCTAACACATGAAGTTCAGAGTAGGCAACGGGCATGGTGAAAGAGCACATCTGTGAGGTGTGACTTCTATCAGGTGAGGAACCGTTTTTTTCTTTTCTTTCCCAAGGTGGCCATCAAATACCAATTTGTGTTGATTAAATAAAACATACGCCTTATACAAATAGACCAACATGCACAACAAAAGGTCAACATGGTACCATTTGAAGTCCGCAATACCTGCCAAACAATGTGACTCGACAGACATGCCATGTGGGGCTTGTTACAGCAATATGAGATGCCTTGGCTTTTTAGAGAGACAAAAACAGAACATAGTTATCCACAGACAGAACAGAAGTCTTATTGCATTATCTAAATGCCTTTAGCTTAAATCAAAACATTATGTACAAATTACAATATGTATCAAATAGTTTGGTAAGTGCAATGTAGAGCTTGGTTAAAGTTTCCACTTATGTGCAAACATCAGTGCACAAAGCAACTCAAACTTGACTTTAACATAACAGTGACTCAACAAGACACGCCACACCTAGTGTTCACCTAGTCGAGTGTCTCCCCCCCCTCTCTATTGCTGTGCATTGCGTGACATGTCATCAGCCGAGCCGCAGAGCAACACCCTCAGCCAGCCTGGAGTCACATACACCCGGGGGTGCACTCCTAGGATGCGGGGCTGGTGACAGTGGCAACTTGGCCTGAGTTGACTAGCAAAACCGTTGGTGCTTTATCATCCATCTCCATATGATCATATGGAAGAATGTAATGCGAATTTATTAGCAATACGGCTGAGAAGAAAATGTCTCAACTATGGCACACAAGGGGCAAGGTGTGTCTAGCACTGGGGGGTGTAAAGATGAAGAGTTTTGGCACTTTACATGAAGCCAGAACTGATGACCTTCAATCTGAAATTGTGAGCAAGACCTGGATTTAAAGATGACGTATTTGGTGGCAAGCAATAGAGCTGTCTTTAACTAAGAGCTAGTGTAAAACCTAATCATGGGGGGAAAACATCTTGCTCAAAGCCAAACGAGTGGCTCTTTACCGACAATGACAAAGCATACTTATATCTTGCATCAGCATTAATATGAAGGAAGAGGAACGTCAACTAGGATATAGTTTAAGGAACTAAAAAGGGAAGAACGTGTTTAAGCTATGAAAATATGAGGGTTAACATTTGTGGTTCTTCAACCACGGGCTTCCCTTTTATTATAATGTTTTTATTGCGTGGTTATGGGGCATTTAGATTGTATGTATTTAAATGTGCATAAAGCAAATAACCAACATTGAACACAATAATGTGGCAGAGGCCAAAACAGAGGTTGACCCAACTGTGTGAGGCAACACAGACAAACAGCTGAGTCCTGAATCCTAAATATAGCACCAGTTAGTATTGTGTACAGACCAAAGGGTGAAAAAGGACCAAGGTCAATTCCATCTATTGTGAAGAGTAACAAGTGCATGACCTGACCTTAGAAAGATGTAACGGAGGCTAGAACATGGAAATATTTTTAAATGGCTCAGAGGATGAGACTAGTGGCAAACTATCTCAGGAGTCATTCACCTCTACAGTGACCCTGGGACTCAAACTACACACAGTCACCCACACACTAGTGACCCAGTGCAGAAAAAACATTTACAGGCAATGCACTAGAGGATATATTCATATCTATATATTTCATTTAGACTATTTACATTAGAGAGAAAGGCAGCCCTTTTTAAGAAAATATAAAGATTCCAACGTTTCTCTTTTTTGTGAAGCACTGATTTGGATGCAGAACTCCTGCGTCATTGAGCCCAAGCATCAGTTCTACACGCAGACACGTAACAAAACAGTCCTATCTGACATGCATGTACCTCTCAAGCATACACACATACACGCTACATGGCCAACAACCACATCTTCTTACAAATACACAAGCAAACTGCAGTGTTCTACAAAAATAGGAACACACAGTTCTGGTTGCAGCAGGGAAATTAAAAAAAAGTTTAACATAATTAATGACATGTAGGAGGACAAAAGCAACGTCTACAAACAGGACAGAGAGTTCGGAAACATAAGTGACCAGATGTTTTTTCCCCCACAATCCTCATGACATGGCTGGCTTGTGGTCCAGAAGCATTTGCTTCCACATCCCCATGACAACTGCCATCCAACCTTCTTCCTCATCTCTGCAGCCATGACTGTGGTCCCCCCTCTACAGAGCCAGCTAGCCCAACACATCCATCCACCCAGTAAGCTCTCCTATGTTCGCATAGGTGTAGAGCCAAGATCATCTGCACCTGGAGGATGTATGTGGGGAACGAGGAGGAGAAGAAAAAAGAAGAGTCTTTGTGTCCATGTTCCTTTAACGGGTCCTAGCTGGCTGGGCCATGGGTCAAAGGGCAGTCAGACCAAAGTTACAACGACAATACATCATTCCACTTGAGTCCAACCAGCTGTCTGAGATGGGGTCATAGCGCTGGACAGTGTTCAGGTAGGATGACCCAGAGTGACCTCCTACCACGTAGAGGTAGTTGTCCACAATGGCAGAGCCCACACCTGAAAGAGAATTGTGTTATAGATGAATGAAGTGAAAAAAAAGGGATCATTTATTTTATGGATTTCACAACCACGGTACGTTAGCTTAGATTACATCGTTTCCTTTATTTTAACCCATGCATGCTTCTTATTACATGCATGCACTAAATCACTAAGGAAAATTCCTAGTAATGTGAAGCCTCTTCACTTACACGGCACTAAACACAATTCTGATTCTTACAAAAAAAATGGCTTATTCAGAGTCACATATTTTGAAACATAAAACAAACTCACCAGTACGGGGCTCATTCATTGGCCGGCAAGCTGTCCACTGGTTCTGATGTGGATCATACCTCTCAATGCTGGACAGGTGAGAAACTCCATTGTGTCCACCCACAACAAATATGAAGCCAAGCATGACCCCTACTCCGAAGTTGATCCTCTTATCTGCCATGGGGGCTACCATTTCCCAGGCATCCTTACTCGGGTCGTATCGCTCCACACTGTGAAAAGCAGACGCAGCCAAATTAACAAAAACAAAGACATTTCCTTACCTCACATTCCTAAATGTATCAAAGGGCAGATTTTAATTATCATATGTTTAGTAATACATTATCAGACAAAAAAAAACTTAGTTTAGATGGTTGGACCATTAGAAATCTCAGGTTGTTTTGTTTCAGTATGCAAGGACATGTAAGCCACAGGGATAAGAATAAAAAAAATCCCCAAAGACTCTCTGCCCAAACACATTCTCCTGAGGGATTTCAGAAGTCAAGGAAACCAGCATCGAGAGACACTGCACTCTAGTGATTCAGCACAACACAGCAGCACACAGACAGGCAGTCTCTCAATGAAACATCAGCAGCCACTCCTGTTAGGAGTCCTCTTCACTCATTATCAGACCCCTGGCCATTTTCTCAGCAACACTTGATATCCTTCGCTGGATTGCCAGTTCTAAAAAGTAACTAACAAGACCTTGAGAGAGAAAGCAATGTTAGGAGGTCTAAAAGGATTGAAAAGTCATCAAAGACTACTATAAAAAGGCTGTAATTGTGGAGTGCAACATCATTTGGTTGCTGATGCCGTGTAATATTTGTGTGTGTGTGTGTAGGGGGGGTCTTTCTGTCATGTCAACAGTTTCAATTATCATAATTCCTCACTGTTCTTACCTGTTCATATGTGCTGGGCCATAGCCTCCAATGGCGTAGACCATGCCATCCAGCACAGCTGTTGCAAAGCAGCTGCGGGACTTTGTCATCGGGGCCACAGGTTGCCACTCTTTCAATTTAGGGACATATTTTTCCACAGACTGGAGATAATACTGGCCATCATAGCCTCCCAGTGCGTACAGCTCTCCAGCCAGGACAACCACCCCAAGTGTGCTACGACACTCAGCCATACGCTCCACGGAGGACCATGTGTTGCTTTCGGGGTCCCAGCTCTCCACTGTGCTCTCATGTCTTCGATAGCTAATGCCCTGTCTCATGTGTGTGGCAATGCCTCCCACCACAAATACCTTGTGGTCCAGCACCGCCACTCCAAACTCATATCGGGGTACACTGAGAGGAGCCAGTCCTATCCATGAATCTGTCTGAGGGAAATACATTTCCATACTGGAAGACAAAGAGAGAAGGGTTTAATATTTTTTTAGGGTTAAATAAGCTTGAAAGTGCATATCATTGTTTTCCACAACACAGTATTACCTTTCTAATGTGGCAAACAGTCCAGCCTTGCCTCCTACTGCAAGAAGCACCTTTGGGGCACATCTTGGTCGTGCTGACAACACAGTCTGATAGGACAGCCGATGTTCTGGCATAAAATGATATTTGAGGGCCTCATTAAGTAGGTGCTTGCATGCGTGGTCATCCCGTATAAGGTGGTTGGCTTCATATAGGCGAGTGAGGAACTTGACGCTGAGAAGTGGAAGGCGAACACAGTGCAGCAGCTGAGCCAGATGCTGCTGTCTCTCAGTTACATCATATTTGATCCATGATTCCAGGGCATAAAATACAGTCTCCTCTGTGACCACCTTAAGGCAGTCATTGGACACAATTTCATCCAGCTCAGCCCTTGTCAGTTCAAAAAACTCCTCTGTCTGACAAACTTCCTCAAAGTTCTCGCAGATAAACTTTGTTGCAGCCAAGCACAGGTCATGACAGCCATATGTCTCTGCAAAGCGGGAAATGCCTATACAATTCCCAGCATCCAGCTGGCTCTCTAAGAAGGAGCAGCACTCCTGAAGTACTAGCTTAACCTGGAGTAAGTTGGCAGCGGGTAGGAGAGATTCCACCGTTTCCTGGGAGATATACACCGTGCCAGTATAGGCATATTCAACAATAGCCTGAAAGAAAAGGGTAAAAGTATAATAAAAATTAGTTAAAGCCATTAGTCAATGACGCTTGTGTCTGTTGGCTCTAAGCTTACCTGTAAGGCTGTCTCATCGATGCACTGGAATTCAACTTCAGAGGTTTCCTTTTCTGAAAGGTTACCTGTAAACATGGCCTTGAAGTAAGGACTGATGCTGGCCAGCACCACTTTGTGGGCATGGATCTTGGCATCACCCACACGCAGGACAATGTCACATAGTTCATGATCCTGCCGCAAGAGCTGGAGGCCTTGCAGCAGCTGCTCCGAGTGAGGCCGTGTCAGACTTGCAAACATATAGGACTGGTCCTGCTGGTCCATCTGAGAGCAGGAGTCCACAAAATAGTGCAGTGTTTAGATTTCATAAATAATCAATCAGTCAGTGATATTTTCTTAATATGAGACTAACAACCAGTGCAAATACTGGACGTTCAGGAAATATGTAGGTGTCCCCACAAATCCTTGCCTGAAAAGTGAACTAAACATGCTGTGTGCCATATTACGCAATGACAACACGCGTTATGGAAACATGCATGAGCAGTATGATGCATTCAGGCAGAGATGTTTTGAAGTCATACAGTAGCAACGCCTTCTCTTTACAGTCTACTGCGAAGCAAGAGCTTGATCTTCTTAATCCAATGCTAACGTCAACCAAACGTAATACCTACAAAGTCCTCCGTTTTATTTATAAACCAAAGAAACAGCTGATTTAAGATTAATGTTGCGTATTCAAGCGTCATGACAGCGAGCCAGAATAATGTGTCGTTTTGTTGACTGGGGCCTTGGCTTGATTTTTGAACGGAGGACATGGCCAGATCAAAATTCGCTAGCTGCTGCTTAGCCTTAAATAAGCAGACAGCTAATACGCTAGCCAGCACACTGTAAACCCACAAGCAGCTTCGCTTTTGCAGAAACAAATTTGTACACTCACAACATTAACGTCAACATCATGTTGTCAACAATTTTTGACACAGTAAATAAACACACAAGGTATATAAATATATATATCCCGTTTCATTGCAATGCAGTCAGAGCAGGTTAGCTGCTAAAAATAAACACGGTTCCCGTGGCTAGCTGCATCATTGATTGATATACAGTAACATGGCTGACAGATACAAAACGTGACGTTATAGCTAGCTTTTAGACAACATTTAATACTGCCAATTTAATGAAAACAAACCTGTAATTTTAGTCCGACTGATGTGCCGCTGTAATACCCGATTGTGCAGTAGCGGAGTTCAGCAGCGGCGACGAAAGGGAACCCCGGGCGGCTATCAAGAAAACAACCTACTGCCAAGCAACCTAGCCACAAAGCTACAGACGAGGGCTTTTAATACGGACCTATCAGGACAGAACGTACACTTCCGCAGCTTTCAAAATAAGACGATGATCCTCGGTTGTTTACAGGGAAAGAACATGCTAATAATGAATTTAACTTTACCAGTACGAGGAAACAAAAACAACATTACCATAAAGACTTTAACAACATGCATAGTAGTAATTATTGAATTATTGAAACTGAAGATAGATATAAACAAACAAGGCAAACAGTTTGATGGTCTGAAAGTTCGTGGTAATTCTTATGTTCATACTAAGCGTTAAAAATGATACGTTTATTTGTCAGAAATGTAATGTTGAAGGTAAATAAAGAGGTAATAATAATAATAATAATAATAATAATAATAATAATAATAATAATAATAATAATGTATACATTCTCGGTAAATTAGCTCTTCACCAGACATTTAAAATAATGTAAGGTAAATACTGCTGTCACGTGTTAAAGCAAGAAGCACAACATCTAAATAAAAACATTAGGAATGTATAAAAATAGAGCAATACAACCTTAAGTTTATAATAGCATTTTTATTTTACAAAAGAAACGAAATTCGTGCACTTAAAATGTTTCAACCCCTTAAAACATTTACATTTTCCCTACATATTTCATTTCCATGTGTAATAATGCACAGCCTGAACACTGACAGTATATCGTGTAGTTTAGTTTCAGGTTTTATTTGAATGTCTGCACTGTGTTTCATTCACTTTTCATTCCATCGACGTCCTCTGTCACGATGATGCCGCCTGGAGGAGCCTGGAACTCGCGTCACCATGGAAGCGCTCTGTTTTGCGACATGTATTCGCCATTTTGCTGCCTCGGTGTGTGTGTGTGTGTGAGTATGTGTGTGTGTTGAGCTCCTCCTGAGGTGAATACCTCTGTAGCTTCCAAACATTCAACACTCCAGACGCCAGCTAAATCAACAACTTGGGAAATGTCTGTACTTAGAGAAACATAGCTGCCGCAGCATGACATGGAAATTTGGACGACGTAATTTTATTTACGTCCACGTTACCGGAGAAGCCCAGCGAAAATGCAAGGTCTGTTTTCATGCTGTTTCTCTAACTTTGCTAACCCAGTCAGCCAGCACCTACTACGGGAAAAATAGCGAAGTTAGCTTAGCATCGTCTAGCAATGGTACAGTTAGCCTAAATTCCATGTAGCTGCCCGCTAACTAATTATGCTGCTTAATGGTAACGTGTAGTCAAGGATTGATTGTAAGCCCATTGAAGGTATTACTTAGTAGAAAAAACTGGCTAACGCTCTATTCGAGACAACCATACCACAGTGAATGCTATCTCTCCCCCTTTCGCTCGTAACTAGCGTTGCTGTGAGCCACAAGTGGTTGTGTTTGTCCCTCTTAATCTACCTTATCACGGTGATCGATCACGGTGTTAAGAAGCAATGAGACACTTAAACCGTATACTCGTCTGTTGCTTTTTTCCTGTACATTATTAACAGACACTTCAGACTGTTAAATGTTTATATTTTATATCCACAGTCTGACGTGTTTCCATTACCAAACGCTCAGGATGACAGTACGAAGTAAAGAGGAGGAACATCATCGTCCCCTCAGGATTGTCTTTGCTTCCCTAGATTCTCAAGTGTGACCACATCAATAAGACCATCAATAATGATACCAGGATTGATCACCCAGGAGTTGCACGAGAAACTTCTGGACCTAAAAAATTACCAAAATCGCACAAATGGGGTAGAAGAGCTCAAACACTTCCTCACAGATGTGGACATTAAGTCAGTCCCATCTGCTAGTATTGAGGAGTTTATCAATTTTCTTCCCCGACTTCTGGATGACAGTAATTTTAAGGTGTTGTGTGGTACCTTACAAGTTTTAAACTTGCTCATTGAGAAGCTTGACACAGGTGTAGACAGATATTTTAAACATATAGTCTTGGTTGTCCTCAAGGCCCTTGGAGACACTTGCACTGTCACCAGGAATGAATACCTGAATGTGTTTCGAGAGCTGATGAAGACTGTTGCACCGCAACAAGTATTAGACCTTATAATCGGCAATTTGAAACACAAAAACTCTAGGGTTCGGGAAGATGTCCTTAATGTCATCATGGCAGCTATGCTCACTCATCCCAGGAAAGATTTCAACATCCCCAAGCTCTGTTTTGAGGTTGCACCATACCTGGCAGATAGCAAAAGGAAGGTCCGCCACGCTGCCCTTGAGCTGTTTGCTGTTTTTGACCATTGCCTCGACACAGGGAAGAAGCAGCCTCTAATGAAAGCTGTGGATATGGTTGAGCTCAGTGAGGATGCAGAGGGCCTGATGGCAGCTGTACAGGCAAGACGAGCAAGGCACGTCCTTCCTAAAGTGACCTCGGAGGGTGTAGTGGAGTATGGCTTGGCCGTTCCCAAACCAGGACTGCGGAGCTCTCAACAGTATGGATCTGGAGCAGATCTGGACTGGGTGATGAATGGAGGGCGGATAAGCAGTGCCAGGAGTAACGGAACCGAACCCGACAGTGACCGTTTGTATGGCTATGGCAGCTCAGGTTCCCTCACTGATGACCTTCCACTTCAAAGGAGGATTGTCAGTGCAGGTAAAGCTAAGCTACCCTGGGAGATGTCAACCTTCTCATCCAAGGAGAATGACCAGCAGCAGTGCAGTACACCAAATGGAAAGTGCTCTGAACAGGTGGGGCCCATCATTACTGCTGACTTACTGTAACCTTTAATGACCATTAGGGCGTCTAGATTGCTTTCAGTTTTTTAGCACTGTGTGATTCCCTGTCTAAATAGACAACTTAGATGAATGTATTAGTATATTATAAATCATGTAAATTATAGGTGAGTTTTTTTCTCTTTTAGCCATCATTAAAGCAACTATTGATTTAGGAGGGGATTTTTTTTCTAAGGAGTTTTCAATCACTTAATCCAGGCTGCCAGATAGTCATGTTGATTTGTCCCCAATCAGTCAACAAGTGCTGTAATTACAAGGAACATTTGTATAACAACAGTTATGCAGTTATATATACATTTAAGCCCTTTTTCCCATTTTATAGTCGAATCAATGCTGATAACGGTATTGGAAATCTGCCAGAAATCCCATATGTGGCGTTAACAACATTTATTTATTAATATAATAATCAAATATATAATTAAAATCCAATAATCAAATATATAATTAAATGCTGATCAATCAGGTAATGAATTCACTGCTACCTCTCATTGTCTTGGCAATGTCTCTCTTGTCAGAATTGTTGAACAAGATGAATCACACCCAAAAGTGTTAAGTGTTACTTTTTTGCATAGACACTTAAGGAGAGAACCTAAATATAGTTGTACTATATCTCATGGTGCAATATGAGGGAGGGTGTTGACTTGCACATCTGCTTGTGCATATGGCTCTCATCAGTGCATCCTTACATTCCTGCTTAATAATCATTTTTTTAGAAAGTAATTGTATCTGTACTTCAACACTAGAATTAAATATTTGGCTTTATAAACTGCTGGATGAAGAGAGAGGAATAGATACATAGAGTTTAAGAACTCTCAAGGATTACTGACACGGGAAGAAATATAGTAGATGATTCATATTCCTGCACAGTGACCCTGTCATTGCAGTAACGAGGATCCGCTATTTTAAGATCAAGTCTTGACAGTCAACCAATCAACACAATACATGTAGAAGAAGTACCGTGCATGCTCATATTAAAAGAATAAACTCCCGATCTTTAATCATGGACTCCACAGCAAGATAGGAAAACATTACAACAGCGAAGTCTCCTCCAGCAGATATTGGAAAGAATTCATCTCAGCCGAGAATCCACGATACGTTTAGTCATTGTGCTGCTTACGACCAAACTAAGCGCTGGAAGAAAGTGATGCAGGTTGATTTGCACAGACATACTGTACATTTAAATGTGGAATTGTCTGGTTTGTAATGTTTTTTTCTGCTGCTGTGCTACAGTATGAGTGAAAACATGCACTAGTCTGTGACATATTCCAGTTACAGGTTAATTTGCACAGACACATTTTTTAACTTGAAATAATCACTGATGTAACTTTTTTCTGAACTTATTTGTCCTGTTTAATTTTAATGTTGATATGCACTCCTCTGTGACCTTAAGATAAGAACATTTGAAGGACAAAGTTACTTTAAATGTTTGCTTCATTATTATTTTGAAGCAGTTTGAAATATTTATTGATAACAGATGCACACTGCACACACATGGCTGGTTGGTGACTCATCACTACTTACCAGCTTAACCTGTTAGAATGAAGTAGTTAACTTGACTGATGATTTGTCGGTATCATTTTAGAACAATGTGGCGATTTAGAGTCAAAAACATGTAAGTGCAATTGTCATCAATTAATCGTCAAAATAATCGCTAAATGCCACAATTAATCGTGATTTTATTTTTTTTTTGCCAATATCGCCCAACCCTAATGTTAAGGATTAGCCACTGACAGATTTATTCCAATAATATTTATTTATTTATTTATTATATTTATTGGCTTATTTTTAATTGACCATAGTTTGTTCTGGGGACAATTATCCAGCTAAGAGGCCCCATTTGGACAAACCTTTTGTTTACAGCAGTGTCTGTTTCCCAGCAACCCCATTACCACATAGCACACATACGGAAGGGGGCGTGAAACATAATTGGTAATACCACTGGGTTATGCTTGAAAAACATGGCTTATTTACAGCTTCACTTTTGATTGCAATCACACTAAGTGCTCTGTAATGGGTGTTCATCAGATTGTTAGTGGAGGGAGTGTCTTCAACCACACTCACAGCTCAAACACTGAGATGCATGCACTAATCAAAAAAAAAAAATGATTTCTATGCATTGGGCCTTAATGGTAAAACACTGTACCATCGAGTATGTATACAGCAGCAGAAGATGCACCCAAAGGGCCATGTCTCTCGTTTGAGCTGAATATCTGTCTCATTGTTCAGGCTAGTGGATGGAATTACACTGAAGCCCTTGTTATGTTTAAGGATTGATTTACATTAGTTGTTTGAACTTCATCCTTCATTGTTGGTGCTAAAACAAAATGTATTTTCTTCCCATTCATAGGTGGCAAGTGAGGATTTCCTTTCTCTGTCCAGGAAACCGGAAACCTACATACCCAGTTTCAGTAAGTGCCAAGTCTCCGCTCTCCCAACATTGCACTCACATTGATTCCATATGAGGTGACAGTTGCAGCTGACTGGTTGTCATAGTCAAGTTCAGCTTCACTTAATTTAGAGCAGCTTTAAATTGGATTAGCATGCTGAGTCAAAGGAGTCACCGTTCCACATGTCACCGAAAGCCCTGTGATGAGCATGATTACAAGCTGCTTGGCACACAAGTGTTACACCTGCCTTGCAAAAGACTGGACAAAGATAATCACAGCAATGTGTCTTTACATCTTAGTGGGTACTGTTGCTCTTGTTCACGTTCAGAGACTGTGTAAGTTCTCCATGAAACAGCTGTTACCCTGTTCATTTAACACTTTTCACCATGAAACCTGAAGGGAGAACTGTTAAGTATGCAGTGTTACTGCTGCTGAATCTGTAATAGAGTGTGATGTATTTATAGCAGGTTGTCAGTGCTGTCAAGTTAAAGATGGCCTGCCAGCTGCTTACCTTCTGACTACCCTTGTGGTTGGACACAGGCAGTAAACAGAACAGAACACAATGGTGCAATGTAATGAGCTAGAATTTTTATCAGTAGTTTCTAATAGGAAATGCATTTTTGCCTTTTATTACATTTGAATTTTATCACCTTGATAAAATTCAACTGTTGGCTGTTGATTCTGGCTGCTTACAGAGGGATTAGACTCCAATGCTGCTGTGCTACTACATCTTATGTAATCTAGACACATGCTTCTGGTAATCCTCAAATGAAGATTACAAGTGTTGGAGGTGTGCCTAGAATATTTCAGTACAGTGTCCTTTTATACCTTACAAAGTCAAGTGTGTGCTTTAAAAAATGTCCCTCATTTGTGTAACATTGCAGTGTAAATGTTCCATTCTTATAGCAGCAGCTGTGTTTGACCTGCTCTATATACCCGTCTGTGCTCTGCTCACAAGCTAGACTGGATTTGAGACTCTGCTGTAAAAGTTTGTCAGCAGTATTAACTTCAAATTTACGCATGAGCATAAAGACTGTTTAGGAGCAAAGGCCTGGAGCAAGCTAACACATTAAAACCATGCATTAAAGAGATAAGTTTACACAGAGGTTGTAATAATCACCTCAAATCTTTCTCAATCTAGGCTCTGCAGAGCCACAGAAGCCCCAGTCCTCAAGAAGGCGAGAGTCTCCTGCACATCTCAGAAGAAGTGGAAGCCTCAACTTAGACCCTGATATCTTTAAAACCACTAACTTCTCAAGCCCAGATGGTGGTAAGAAGTCACTATTTTCAATATTTTATTAATATATTGTATGATCATGAACCACACTTAAAGCTTTATTTAGCGTTTAACAAGCCATGATCCATATCCACACCCTGTTGACTTATTTACACCCAGTTTTTTATGAGTCTGATGTGTGAATGCAATATTTCACAGTGGCACCCAAAGGACGTATGCTCTCAAGGAACCCCAGTGTTGAGCGAACATTTTCCCTTCCCTCAAATCCTACCACATCCGGTTCCTTCCTTCTTCCCTCCTACCCGCTGGCTACGCTCCCAGTGGGCACACTTACACCAAACCTGTCCCGCCATCATGCAGATTCAGCTCTCTCCATGTCTAACACCTGGCCCAACAAAAGAGAGAACAGTCCTCTACAGCGGGAACCAAGCCCATGGAGAGACACAGCAGGCACAGCAAAGGGTAATTTAGTAAAAAAAAAAGTTGGTCCTCATGTTGAAATATTAAAATGTGATGACCTCTATTTTGAATTTCTTTCTTAACCTAGGAGATGTCTCTAGCAGACGCTCTCCCAGACCTCTTTGTGCCTCCCTTGAAAGTTCTTCCACTTCATCATTCCGACGGGCTCTGAGCAACACTAGGGCAACCCTTATTATCTCACCAGTAGTCCATCCTGGAGAGCAGGACTATTCCAATACCCCGGGAAGTCCTCAGAATCAACCGCTTGAAAAGAACCTTGACCTGGACTCTAATAGCATCAATGCAACCCAAGAACTTCTAGAGTATGATCCTCTGGATATGCAGGAGGTCAGAAAAACTGCCTGTTTTTGACAAAATACAGACTTAGGGCCGTATCTGGGAGTCGAGGGTGTTGCTGTACTCGTGTCATGCTAATTTGCATCCTGCTACAGATGCTGAACTCCCTGCGGTCGTTACGCAATAGCGCTGCCAAGAAGAGGGCCAAAGCAAGCCTTAGCAGTCCAGACTCAGCTGTGCGGGTGGACCTTGGTGTGGCCTCACCTTCACACACCTCTCCGGTGCTTACCAGCTCAGCCAGCGAGAGTGGACTTTCCAGTCTAAGCTCAGTCGCCAACTCCAGCTTCAATGGCACAAGGACCAGGTAAAAGTAGTGACACTTAAGAATTATTAACAAATTTTATTTATCAATTTGTGATAAATTGCAGCAGTGGCTCAGTGGTATAGCAGGGTTGTCCAATAACCGGAAGGTTGGTGGTTCGATCCCAACTCCTCTCTAAGTCATTGTTGTTTGTCCTTGGGCAAGATCTTGGGACGTCAGGCTGCTCAGATGCCTCTTCTTTACCTGAGCAAGTGTCACAGACCTGTTTACTGGACTGAGTTGTGGTACCATGGTGTTGTGTACCCATCAGGTGTTGTATGATAATGTGTTGAACACTGCTAGGGTGTTTGCCAGTATAATTTCTCATCTGTCACATCTGTCAGCAGTCCAGGAAACTCTGCCTCCACTGAAATGAAGCCTCGCATTGCAAGAGTGCCTTCTGCGAAACTGAGGTCTTTTGTGTCCATGGAGTTCAGCAGCCTTCAAGGTACAAAATGAAATGGAAATGGTTTTGCTCTCTCTGTTGCACTGTCCCATCTCTTCTTTACATTGTTTGGTGTTTTTTCCCTCACAAGTTTTGTCTCAGAAAAATGAACTGTCACCTGAGGTGGGTGTTGTTGGGCAGAGAGTCACTTACTCCAATGGAATACTCAAAACTGAGGAAGAGACAATGGAACCTTCCCCTACGCTGGTCAGACCAGCTGTCCATGAATCAGTCAGACCTCTTAAGCCTGCAAAAGGTCAGCCACCACTGTCAAACTGAACATTGCTTTTTTCCTGGATATACTGTGTCATATTGCCAAATAAATCACTATTCCTCTCTTTGTCATTAGGATCCCAGAGTCACAGCAGCAGTAGGAATTCACCTGGGACAGACATGCCTGAAGGGGTGATTGGAAGAGGTCAGTCTCTTTACATCTGCAACAGCTATAGGTCATCATTTGATTACTAGAATTAGACTTAAAGACAATATATATTGAGACAATACTTTTTAGTCATTTTAGAGTTAAACTTTAAGACACACAGCACTGTAGCATTCTGGTCATCATTCTAGTAAGTGAGCACAAACACATTTTTGACATCATGACCACAGCTAAACTGTTAAAAAATTAAGTAGACCTTAATTAATGATTTATGTAGCAGTTCAGCCAGTGGTGTCTGCTTCTCCATTAAAGTTGTCTACAAATATCCCTCTCGTGCTTCTTAGGCATGTTTGGCACTGCGGTGTCCTCCAGCCATACAGGAGTCGCCTTGTCACTTGAGCAGGGTGATTTTGCAGCTAATCCCCCCACTGATTCTTCATCAGGCATCTACAGCTATGCTCTGTATAGCAGTCACCTCGACAGCGATGACAGCCCGCGGCGAGATGAGGTTAAGGTTCGTCACACTTTGTTTTATGGGGAATCAAACAGTCACTAAAGTCTGACCTAGTGTGCTTTTAACCGATTACTTTAGGAAAGGGCGAAGAATTCAAGGTTCAGCCGGGATAAGACACAGCTGCAACATCTGGATCACTTAGATGAACAGTTAAATCAAGGAGACCAGTCAGACAAGATTCACCACCGTGTCAGACAAATGTTGTCAAGTTCACCCACAGTGGAGAGCAGAAAATTACTCATCAAAGGCAAGAGAAAGTTTCAGAATCTTTTATCAGATGTTTTACTTTCATTTGAATTCAATAATGAAATGAGCCATTTTTGCTGATCATAACATTTTGTTGAGATACTTAACTTCTTTGCCCTAGATCTGCATCTGAATGGCAGCACACTCCCATCCACCAAAACAGGCTTTGTCTCTGATGAGTCCCCCACAAGTCCTGTCAGTCCACCAGGACCCCAAAGCCCAATGAAATCCTCCACTCCACCTCACCACCCGAGCCCACCCACTGTGCCTCCCAACGCAAAAACTACATCCCGTGTTAGGAGGGCGCCCAGCCTGAGTAGAACCCGGCCCTCACTGTCTCACAGTTCAGGTGAGTGGGCCTAAAAAACGAAGACGTCGTAGACTTCACTATGTGCTGCACAAACCAAACTTAATTATTTGTATTCAGACAGGAAATGTCACAGTAAATCTTGTCATAATGTTCTGTTATCTCAGTTTTTCCTGACACCTGGCTTTTGATTTAGCAACATTGAGCTGAATTATAAATGTAGTGCTTAAACAGGCCTTTGTTTATAGACAATGTTGGAGCATTAATTAGACAGCGAGAGCCATCAGAGCATGGGTGAATGAGATGTTTGCTTCACTTAATGTGCCACAATGCTTTGTTTTGACAATCTACTGTTAATGCACCACTGCCCACACGCTCGCACACACACTCACACACACACACACTACTTGTCTGATAGAGATGTAACATGAGACTGAATCTGTGTGTTGTGTGACGGGCTGTTTAGATGAGCTGTCCCCTGCTACTGTGGGCCACAAAAAAAACCTCTCAGAGCCTCCAGAGCTGCGTCCCTTTTCAAAACCTGACCTTGCGCTGACACAGAGTTTCAACCTGTTGAACTCCGATGACTGGTAATCATCACACTAATAGAATAGTATACTATATATCATGTTTAGCAGTAACCGATACTGTTGAGTGTACCAGTGTAATGGCTGCAGTTTGTGCATTTTTCTTAATCCAGGGAGAAGAAGATCGAGGGCCTGATGTTCCTGCGTTCTTTGGCTCACTACCACTCAGACACACTTCACAGCAGGCTTCATGATGTTTGCCTGTCTCTAATTCAAGAGGTAATATAACCCGTTATATAACACTGCTCTTCTCATTTTGCAAATAGATTCCAGTTGTCCATGTCTGACATTTATGCATAACTATCTTTGTATCCTGCTGTTGGTAACTGAAAGCAGTTGTTTCCCTTTTAACTAACAATGTCTGTCTTACTTAGGTGAAGAACCTGCGGTCAGGTGTGTCCAGGGTTGCCGTGTGTACACTGGGAGACCTCTACACACACCTGCAGAGGGCAATGGACCAGGAGCTGGAAGGAACAGTTAAAGCTTTACTTCATAAGGCCGGGGAGAGTAACACCTTCATTAGGCAGGATGTGGATGCAGCACTGGATTGCATGGTGCAGCACTGCAATCCCACTCGTAGCATCAACGCTTTACTAGTTGGAGGACTTGGGTGAGAATACACAAAGAATCAATTATTTCACCAAATTTAGAATTTTATATTGTAGCAGGCACCAAATAAAATCTTTGATTGTGTCTTCTCTGCTAAAGGCACCTTAATGCAGTGGTGAGGAAATGCACCGCTCAGCATCTGGCTAATCTGGTTGACAAGGTTGGCCCTGCACGTCTTCTGTCTGGGGGTAAAGATCTGACTGACAGAATTTTACCTGCTGTCACCAAACTTGCACAAGACTCCTCACAGGAAGCCAGGTATGTAAAAACATGTTGTGCAGCTGTCCAAGTCTTTCTATTTTTCCCCATCACAGGACGGTTCAGCTGGATTTATCAAATGAGACAAAACTTACTATTACACTGATTCACCCCACAGGTACTTTGGGCGCCGAATGCTGCTGTCATTGTCATTCCACCCTGACTTTGACAAGATCCTGGAGAAATATATCCCCACCAAGGACCTTCAGACCGTCAGGGACACTGTCTTCACTCTCAGGACAAAGGTACATTCTTTACTTACAGACTGGCATTTTGTAGAATCCTCCCATGTAACGTGGAGATTGTTGGGTTCTTTAGGGTCTTGGTGAGATGCCCCAAGACACGCAGTCAGCCAGGGGCAGACGCTCCCTCCCAGGCAGTGGTACAGTCAGGGCCTCGTCTCTCAACAGAGAGACACTCAACCAGACCAACAGGTGGGTGTTTGTATCAAGCAGTGCAGCAAAGGTGCAGGTCTTGAATATACAGCCGTCATGCAGTGCTTTTGCCCTGACTAACTGCATTATATATACATCAAGTAAGTTAATCACAATAAATCACTTGTGTCATCTACAGGGAGTCCAATAGCCATTACAGTTGTAGATCTCAGACACAGAGTGTTGCAGACAAAACTGAATACATCAGGCAGATCTCAGGTCTGCTGGGCTCAAAGGATTTCAGAGAGAGGATCAAGGGCATCAACCAGCTAGTGGCTGACTGCCAGCACAACCCCAATGTGGTCATCAACAGTATATTCCCGGTTTGTACTTTGTCATGGTTTCCAATTATTATCTTACAGGTTTAAAAATGAAAAGACACCCTGAGCGTTTGCTCTCTCTCTCTCTCTCTCTCTCTTACAGGTGTTTGATGCCCTTAAAGCCCGGCTTCAGGAATCCAACAGCAAGGTCAACCTCTGTGCCCTGGAGTCTCTACAGAAAATCATCCACTTATTGAAGGATAACTTGTCCCAAGTGGTCAACATCCTGGTCCCAGCAATTGTGGACAATCACCTTAACTCTAAGAACAATGCCATCTACTCTGCTGCTATTGGAGTTATTAATGCACTTGTTTCAAATCTTGGTAATCATTTTAACTAACAGAGTTGACAGTTTTATGATCTTGATTTAGTTAATAATTTTTAATTGTCTGTCTTTTTATTACAGACAACACAATTCTTCTTCAGCCTTTCTGCACCAAGGCTCAGTTTTTAAACGGAAAAGCAAAGGTGGATCTCATCGAAAAAGTTGCAGGTCTGTCTGGTTGTGACCGTTCTTAACACTGCTGCTTATGTCCTCAGCTTCTGGATGTATCAAAATACATCTTGTTTCTTGCTTATTTTCTGTTTCCAGACCTTGTGACAGAACTCTACCCTCGCAAACCCCAGGTGGTGGAGCAGAAAGTTTTGCCCTTGCTGTGGCACATCCTGGGCACCTCTTCCCACAGCGGCACCATTTATGGCAGGGACGGCAGTATAAGGGGTGCTACCGCCAACCTGTGCCAAGCCCTTTATGTCCAGATGGGGCCTAGCCTGAGCGAGTGTGCTGCCTCCCAGCCTGCCAATGTCCATAAAGGTTTAAATGAGGTCCTGAGATCCTTATCCTGAAGCGGCGGAGAACAACATAAACACTGACCTTACTTGAAGACAGAGATGTTCTACATTTCTTACAGTGCCTGCACTTTTATATCATTAAAATCCTTAAAAATTAGGAGCTCTTACTGTATTCTTACCTCAGTAAGATTTCCTCTGCTACAGAAGCATGGACAGTTGTTGACATACTGACATCAGGTCTTACTCATATCCAACCTGCTCTCTTTGCACTTTGAAATAAATCATTGTCAGACTCCTTATCATCCCATCCATCCAATACAATGATTGTCACTGCATTTCCTCTCCTTCATATCTATACATGTACTGTAGACAAATCAGAGACATTATTGCAGAATGTAAAGTTAAAATGCACAAAAAGAAAACGAAGAAGACAGGGACCCGAAAAGGTGTATATTTTTTGCCGTTTCATCAGATGTGATGTGATATTTTTAAAATGTCTTATGTAGGTGATTTGAACATTTGTGAACTGAGATTAACAAGAATAGTACGAAATGCTTTTGTACAGCTCAAATGTGTATTTGCACAGTATTAGCTTAATCTGTATGTATGCTGTATGATGGTACAGTTATAATTTATCTGTCGTGTAATGATTCAAACGTCACATTAATCATGTGCTGAGTTGGTGATGTGTCTCTCTTTTGCATGACCAAAATGAACTGGCAGGTTTATATTTTTGTTAAGGAGATTTTGTGTATTTGTACATGGAAGCCTAGATCAAGGATGGTGTCGAACTAAAGCTCCTGGACAGGGACGGTGGGGAGGGGAAAAAAGAGAAGTGAAGGCCTGAGGCCTGATTCTGTCTCTGTATAGTGCCAGTCTTCAAGTAGCCTTTTAACTCATCTATTGTTAAATTATATGGAACTTGTTTGTGAACAAGAGGAAAAAGAGATATAAATAAACGGTTTTATTTCTGTAAATTTAACTCTGTTGTGTTTCATTCCAAGATTTGAAAACTGGTAGAAGGAAATTCTGTTAAAGAAACCCGGAGCATATATATTTAAGTTGGTTTACCTTTATTAAGGTACAGTTGCTATACACAGCTGTTTGTTTTTGTTCATGAATTCATGACAAATTGTTTGTAAAGGTCTTATCTATATGTAAGATGACAGAAAACTCAAGCAGCTTTGATAATATAACCAGACTGAGTATATTGTTTCACATGTTCCAGGCCCTAAAAAAAGAGGTAGGCTTAGCAAGCAGTTAAAGAGGCTGAAACTTGCACCAATGCTCTGAAAATGTTTCACTCTGAACATTAATATAATCATAATCTGTTTGTCAGGGAGTATCAATGTGATGCCGGACCGGAATTAAAATAAAACCATAATTACAATATTAGTCTGTAAACCGTTTATGAAAAGTAGCTGCCATTTTGAAATACAGAGATTTATGCCAGCTGTACACATGCTCTCCGACAGTGTAACAAGACACAGGTGAACGGACACGTTTCCTGCGTCACCTACACGTCACAGTGGGTGTTTTCAGCCTTTCAGTAGCAGAGCGGACTAGCTTGTGCTTAAAGAGAGATGCTGCTGCTACTGCTGCTGCTGGAATAGGCAATAGGCAGTAGCTGATCTGCACATGATCAAAGCATTATATAAGCAATCAACATACATAGAGTCACACCATCCCTCTAAAGTGTACAGGCAGGAGCGAGGAACACACCGCTTTTATTAAATCCAGTCTGTTTCCTGATAACAAACTTTTAGTAAAGATATAAAAGTGAGGGGGAATAAAAGCAAAACTCCCCCTTTAAAAATTCTGAGCTTACCACAGTGCTGTTGCCAAAGGGACAAATATGTCTGCTACTGAAACATGGTGCACATTTCCTGCCTTTGCTTACAGACACATCTGACTCAGACTAAACTTTCATGAAATGTGCTTCTTGCCATATAAATACAGAATAAATGACCGCACTCACCTGGATTCAGTTATCTGTCACTAAATTATTTAACCACCTGTAAGTGTAAGCCGAGAAAAAAATGCTTTAAAAAAACTAACCACAAAACATTTCTCTCCCATCCCTGTTTAGTCTTTTGTTTGTGCTATGAATGAAGGGTTTATGATTCTGGTGGAGTGTTCATTTAATGCTCTGCTGCTTTGAGTCACTGCATTGTTCCCTCAGCTTCACTGACCAAATGGAAAAAATGGCTCCTCCTCCTGTGGATCTATCTGTTCTGTTACTAAGGCAGCTGGATCAATGCCATGGCAACCGGGACTTGTTAGATGTTGGGAGAAGAGTAGCGTGCGTCTGTGTGTGTGTGTGGTTGCCGTCCCATGCACACCTCACTTTGTCAGGGGCCAGATGTCTTGGGCAGGTCCTGGTTTTCAGCCAAATGGAGCTTTTGTCTGAACGCAGACACATTAAGGATTCACTCGGGGGCACTTTGAAATGAAAACAGATCATTTTAAATCCTGCTCCAGGAGCGAAGTGTTACTCCCATCAATAAACAGGCATTCATGTAGGAAAGGATACATTGAAGTGCTGAGCTCCTCCAGCTGCAAAAACAAATAGATGAGAGGTGTCAAAAATAGAACATGATGTGGCAGCACAAGGCACTAATCTCTAAATCAGATTACATAACAGCAATATGTGTGTCATGTCAATATTTAACCCCCATTGTCTGACTGCAGTGTTTACCAAAGCCAATGGTCAGCTGCTTGAAGGAAAGGCACTTCACAGTCCATCTGACATGAGCACGTTTTCTAGCAGCAGTGTCAGTATTGAGCTGAGGGCTTATTCTCACCTCCCTCACACATACTGTAGCACTGCAACCTCCCTGCAGTGAGCATACCAGCCCCGGGCGTGGGTAACTAGGAGCCACAACACAGCGCTCTAACAATAGAAACTCTTTCAAGGCATTCTTAGACTGAACATCACAGTTTGTGCAGGATGACATTTAAACAGCTGAGCAGTTGAACATGTATTACACTTTGTGAAGGGTATAATGAGAAACTCTTTTATCTGAGTCTCACTGTGCCTCTGTGAGCTGCTACCCCACCTTGGCAAGCTGTCAGGTTGATTGATAATTTAATGGTATATGGTGGAATTGTGATCTTGTACATCTACACTCCCCTCATACACACCTGCAGCCACTGCATCTACAGATCCCGTCTTTGCAGCATTTGTCATCATGGGCCATAAATGTCAAAAGTGTGAGTTTCATCTTCATCGTCTTTGTAAAGAGGAAGAGGTCTGATGGTGCCAAATCCTTTTATGACTGCACAGACACAATCCTAATCTCCCACTACCCTAGGCTTATAACTTATCTCTCCTCCCTGTTTCTATGTTTATTCAACAACTCAGGTGTCAAATACACTGAAAACTGTCCTCTTCATTAAGCTGCTGCCGCCGCTGTGCTTCATACTTACATTGCAGAGCAGGTGTTCCAGGTTGTGGTCGGAGGCACACTTTCTCTGGTCCTCTGAAAGCTCCTCCACATGGCTGTCGAGGCTGAAGTGAAGTCGCGCCAGCTTCTCCTGCATCTCACGCACATGTTCCAGCTGCTCAAAGGAGCAAACCTTACCTAGAAAAATCAGATTAGAACACACTGATGAGACAAATGGGAACAAAGTCAGAAGTATTTCCATGACAGCAGGTGTGTAAAAATAGCACCAGAGCTATTTGATTTCAGTCTGATTCATGTAACAAAGCCACTTTTCACCTGCCTTTATTTTCAGACTGTAACAAGATATTCCCTCTGTGGCCTGTTGCATCAAGGTTGTCTTACCAAATGCCTGTAGTTTGCCTGAGTGGAAGTCATTGAGGAGGTTGAGGAGACCTCCCTCCATCTCTCTCACATCTGAGACATCAGTAAGGAAGGAGTGCTGCAGGGGGGAAGACTGGACTACTTTACTAGGCCCTGCTGGCTGGGGGGCCTTGGGCTTCTCCTTGTGGGGTCTGACAGACAGAAAAAACAAAAGTAAGCTAACTGATTTAAAATGCTATTTAGAACAGGTAGTTGTGGGTTGGAAAAGACAGTAGCTGTTTTTATGTTCCCGTTTTTGAAATACAAACCTGGTGATCTTTGGTGGAGCGACGACACCCATGAACACCTCTTTGGGCTGTCCTGGTGCTCCTATGGATCTTTTATACTTGCTTCTGTTCTTAGGGGAGGGGGGCTGCGGCAGGCCGAGAGAGAAGGTGGCACTTTTGCTGGCAGGCAGGACGGAGAGCTTGCGGGGGTTGATGGGGGGAGGTGGGGGCTGTGGGAGAGACACCTTCGGGCTTCGCTTCTTGCGTTTGTCCTCCATTGTTGTTATTATCGATCTGTTTTTCTTCTGTTAAGTGAACCTTCCTGGGGGGCACGGCCTTACCGGTGTGTGCAGGACGTCCTGTAACAACAAAGACTGGAAGTTAAAAACCAGCAGCCTTGCCCTCCCCCTTTGGGAAAGACTATGTGGTCGATCGTGCCAAAATTAGTACTGCAGCCCCAGATTCTGCCCACTGCACAGATTCTTTCAGTAGTCTGCTCACAGCAGAATCTCTGTGAGAGAAAATCTAAATAAAATGTGTCCTCATACATTTTGATAAAAGGGTGCTGCGAGGTGGAGTATACCCAGCAGTCCAGATGTAATGGATGCAATTTCCTGGTTTCATCTCCCTGGTGTAAGAGGGAAACAGTAGCCTTGAAGGATATTTTTAGAATAAGCTCAACATGAAAAGAGCTTAGAGAACATGTGTGAAGATGCAACACTGATATGAGCCCTATTTGTTACCCAAATCATTGACATATCATGGCAAATAATCAGGAAACAGGATACACACACACACAGCACACTGCATTCTTATTCTTACCCAATGAAAACAGTTACAATAAAATGTGGTTATTTCTCATATTTTGAGCTTCACACAGGTGCAGGAGTAGAGCTGCTGTATTGAAACTGCAGTGGTGTGATTCCTTATGACTCCTGCAAAGAGTTCAGGGTCATAAAACTATCAACTGTACAAAGGATGAGGCTTGTTGCTGCGTGTTTTCCAGAGACTACATTAATGCCATTATGACCTGTATGATGTTGCATCCCATCACAACAGATGGAATCACTGTTATGATGACAGCAGTTATCTCCTGAGCACTGCGCCAGCCTCTTTTTCAAAAGTACAATCCAAAGATGGCCACGACAATAATACACAATGGCAACTTTATACGCTGAAATCCTTCTGTTCTAAAATCATATATGCACTGTTTAAAATCATGAATGAAGTAAAGTCTATGGATAGCAGTCTGTAGTACGTTATTGTTGATTTCAGGCTGACGTGTAAACAGATTTATCTTCTGCGGATGACACAAATAAGACTTACCGAATCAATTACGCACCAGAGAGCAAACCGGCTGACCACAGCGTCGCATTTCTCCTCCTGCCTAAAATGTAAAACGTTCAAAGACACCTTTCATGAATTAACCCTTTAAAAAATCACTGCGATGTTAAATGATCCCTGCAGCGGATGAGTAAATTACCGATGAAAATATAAAGCGCGGCATCGATGCGCTCTGCTTGTGCGGAGCTGCCGTCTTTATCCCTCTTAAAGGGCCAGTCCACCCCGAAATGTGCCCGGAGGAGGAGGAGGAGGAGAGGAGGCAGCAGCTCTGCAGGTTACTGTCTCTTTAGAGCACTGAACAGGATGTTGCTAAAGGCTTCTGTCAGCAAGACGATAAACATCCTATGTCACAGGGTTTAATGTTACAGTTATGGGGGGGGGGGGGCTGAAAATACCACAAACCGGCCACATGGTGACGCTAGTGTTTTCCATCTCCCTCCACAACCCCCATAGCAGTCACTGACGTCTTCACATGTCTTAATCAGGTGCACTTTTTTGAGAAATGAGAATGTTAACCTGAAGATCTGCTATATTTTCAGAGTTGTGCAGTTTATGGTTGCATTAGTCCCCATACAGTCAGTACGGATGTCACATTTCCACTGTAAATAATCAATACACATACACCTACAACCTTTGCTGCAACTACTGTAAACAACTGAGATGGCATGTTCTAAGATAACAACTTCAGTTCCTAATACACAGCATGTGATCATTGATTTTCTAAAGACAAACAAAGGTGACCTCTGACCTGCAAAGTCTGCCTGCACAGACCTTCCTCTTATCAAAAAAAGACTCAGTGAATCATCTCAGAGTGAAACAGAAGGGGAGGCAGACTATTGCAAGTATGAGAGGTATGAGAGATACAAAAAGATACAATAGAAGCATCAGTTTTCTTATTATTTGTGATCTGAAGCTAAAATCCTGAGAACAGCCAGTTTTTAACCAAACTGAAGATTACTTAAGACACAGAGCAGACGAAAGGAGCTCAGCACCTGGACAATGTGGATGCTGTGGAGGTGTAAACAGAGCTGCATCTATTCATATGAAACAACAATACTGTTGTGTTGTTATTGAGGATTACATTTTCTGGGTTTAGTAGATCCAGTATCACTTTGGAGCCTAATGTTTGTCATATTTACTTCCATCTCCTACCATGTAGCTCCACAATACTTTTGACTGTGAAGCCTTTAAGAGAGTGTGTGTGTGTGTTCTGTTTATTTTTAGTCTTAACATTTTCCATTTTGGACAGCTAAGTTTGGCTCTCGGGTTTACAACACACCTTACCCATGTGTAATAGGAAAAAGCTCAATATGAATCCTTGCTGATGTATTAAGTGGTTTTTAAGGTTAACATTTGACAACATGTAATTAATAAACAAAACTCCATGTGACAAGGAATTGATGGGCACACCAACACCACAACCTTTAAAGTAATACAAAAATATTTCTTTTTATTATGGCAAATCCGAACACAAACGTGACACAAAATGAAATTTGTAGAAAAAATACAGAGCTCTTAGGCATGTCTGTTCCAAAGTGACAATAACTTAAAGCCTAGCTGACTTTCTGGTCTGATGAGCTGTTGGAGTACGAGTATGCCTTTCCTAAGACTATTCTGTCTCTGAGAAGCTTGAAGAAGGCGTAATAGTTGCTGAACAGAATAAGGGCCAGCGATATTGTCTGATGCCACTTCTCTGAGCATATCAAGGAGTAGAGCTGGTAGAATATCATGGCACCTTCCAGGATGATGAGTATGTTTAATATTCGTAAAGGCTTGTTGAAGAAGAACTGAGGGAGGGACAGAGACAGGATACGGTAAGAGAGAAGGTTTGCATAAATGGCTCCTTTTTAAAATAAAAAAAGTGACATGGATACTCACATAGAAGCGATAATGGGACACATCTGATGGCACCGCAACATTATAGTGGCCCATGGCCTTGTAGACATTCTTATTATGTTTTACCAGGACTCCCTGTGGCCACATGTACTCTTCAGTCCATCTGTGCAAACAAAGGGAAAAAGAGGTAGCAGAGTGAGATCTGAATTTGACAAAACGAGTCGACCTGGTAACAAAGAGCACTACATACATGTGCTGAAGGACGTTGGAGCAGAGTGAGGGGTCTACTTTCTGCCAGCAGCCGAGGTGAGCTGCAGCTTTGTGAAGCAGGTCACAGTATCGAGGCGGCAACAAGTGTCTCATGAGGATGACCGATGTGCTGACTGACACTAGGATAAACAACTCACAAGACCAACGCTTGTCGACATACTGAGTGCTCTGAAGAAGATGTACAGGTAAGAAAACCATTAGGCTGCAGAGAAGAGACTTTAAGGTGAGGATTTCCAAGTTCTAACAGTTTCTCACCTTAACAAACCAGACAGGTACAAATGCCACATAGTAAGCACTGAGCATTGAGCTGACCAACACCTCCTTCATCCTCCAGTTAAAGTCCATCTTCAGGTACTCCACCTCCTTGCGGATGAGGTCTGGTGAGAGGCAACAGGCATGAGTTGGCATGGCCTGAACCCCATACAGCTGGCTGGTGTGCTGCTTCCAGGTTTCCTTCAACACCGTCAGGTAGTCCTTGCCACGGCTGACGCTTCCCACCTCTTTGGAGCCGATGCTGGCAATGGGAGAGAACGGACCTGCCCGCCGAAAGTCACAACTCAGACGGAGGAACGGAATATACATCCCAAATCTGAGAGAAAGCAAGAAAACCACTGAGCCACAGTTTAAAATCTACACACACTATGAATGTTTTCCCTTTTTTGAAATTGGTAAAAGCACCACTTTTGCTTCAAAATGTCTGCAACAACCAGAAGCTGTAGATACATAACGAATCCTGTCAAGCATGTCAGTAAATGGGGCGTATATGACTATATATAGCTCAATTTGACTGCATTAAGAGGTAAATATTTGATAAGCCAGAGTGAAGCACTTTAATACAATGTTCAGAAGACAACAAGGGTAAAATATACAGCAGCACAGACACTAAATTTGAATGTTCACTTTCAATATTCAAATCTTGGTTCAGACTATTTTAAATGCTTTAAACTAATGATGGCTGACACACCTGCACAAACAATGTAGCTGGAGAAATACTAAGTTTATGTAAGTCTCTGAAAATATAGTTATGTTCGTGGACAGCATCAAAACTGTTTTATCAAATCCACTTCACTGCAGTGTACGGATACATATATGCACCTTGGTTTTTTTCTGAGTACTTACGGGTAGCAGAGGAAGAGCAGACTGAGGACAGAATAGGTCCTGAAGAGGTAAATAAGAGAACGGCACAGGCTCCAGCCTGTCAGTGTGAGCACTGCAAAACGAGCCATCACTAAAAAGATGGAGTGAGGAAAAGAGAGTTTCCCACTCTGTGATGCCTGGTGGGGGAGAGAAGAACATGCGAAGCTATATTCATTGATCCCACAGAACCACAAGCTCAACCAAAGTATATCAACACAGCAAATGAAAATGAGATGTAGCCAAAAATTCTTACCTCTTTAACAATTGCTGCAATTAACCTTCTTGCCAGTATGATGATTGTGAACACCAGCATGTTATAATCAATAAGATGAAAGTTCTGCGAATATCAGCAATGAGTCAAGGTTATCAGTCTCATCATTTCTTTGTAAACAACTACCCAGGCTACTAGCGAATTCTAAAACAAGCTGCTTGACACTAACCTCTTTGTAACACTCCCAGTTTTGGCATCGTGCTCACCCTTATTAACATTATTATTATCTCAAGTAAAAGTCTATGGAAAGAGTTTCATATTCTGTACAAACTAGCACAGACACAATTATCAGCACTTACCAGTGATGTGTGTGAGGGAGGGTGAGATGGTGGATACCACCACACAGTCTTGTAGATGTTGACATAGTGGACAAAGAGGGCAATGAGGTGGCAGAAGAAAAGATGGAGCTCAAACAACACGTTTCGATCCACGGACAACTCCGGGATCTTACAGTGCTTCAGGGGAACCACAGTCTGCGTAGCAAGCGGGGGGCTGGACATGCACGTTCCAGAGCCGTTCCTGCAGACAAAACAGACACGAGGCCATTCTGATGGGTCTTATCATCATGATGGAGCCCTCGCACCGCATCGTATACAACTGTGAGTTTTTGACTTACCTTGTGCGAGAGCGCACACCTGTGACAGGTGAGCTGGTTGTGTGGTTGCCATTGCTGACTGAGCCCGGTTCACTGCTTAGTGGAGGTCTGCAGTACGTGGTACGATTCGCCCCTCTCCTTCCACCAGCCATTGCAGACACACCCACGGCTCACTTCTCAGCTAACTTGCCTGGATTGATGATTTCTGTCCTGCTTTTTGTACCTGTTACCTGTTTACATCAAGACAAAAGGTCAGACACTCGGCAAGACAGAACTGATGAGGAAAACCCAACAAATATGTTTAGTAATAGGTGTAACTTACTGAAAGTCTGTGTGATATTAATTCATGGCAGGATTTTAGAAATATAGTTATATTCTGGTCAATAAGACAATAAAATGATTAATGCAGGGCAAACGTATACACAAATACATCTTTGCAAAGATTTCACCGTCGATAAAAGCACCTGCAAGATGACACCGATAAACCATCTTCTTGTGCAAATTTGCACAAGCTGCATAGCATCCCTTAACATGATGCAAGTTTAGCGGAAACTGGTATTACAAGCTAACTCAGTGGCTACATTATTTACTTCCTCTAGGGCCTAAAAACCCTCCAAAAGCCGCGTAGGTGCAAGACAGGAGACCCCAAGCCAAAACAACGTGGTCCTGCACAATGAGGGACGGACCCCCCCCCCCCATATGTCGGCCACGACCATGCTTGATTAAATAGATTGAGGCCTACGCTAACAGCTGCCGAGCTAAGTTAGCTAGCTAGCGTCCAACCTACCAAACAGGCTAGACAAGAGAATGTGCACTTACCAGTGTCTGGTGTCTGTGTCAGATGCAGCTCTGTTGCATGGATAATAAGCTTAAACGCAATACATTTTCAGAATATTTATTAAAATACTGCTGTGTTTTCCACTGAATTCAGCGAAGACACTCATTGTTGATGTGAAACTAGTCGCTGATAGATGGGGGCGCGGATCTGTTAGCGACCTGTGGGAGGAGAGTCATTTAAAGGGATATTCCGCCAATTCTCAGACAAGCACCAACAACAAAGGTTCATTTGTAGGTTTTTAGAACGCTGACTGACGAAAGAGTTAATTTTTTCATTATTCATACAGATCATTTAAGTGACGTGAAATCTTTTTAACATAAACAGTTAATGTACACACATGAATCCTGTCCCTGTGATAAAAAATGTTTTTGTCATTGCTCTATGATTTATGCATGTCTTGTACCAGTCATACAAATGTAAAACATTTGGCCCATATTAAAAATCTGGAACTCTCATTAATTGAGAATTCGGAAAACAGGATTTTCAGCCCCTAAGGAATACCTGCACTTCTCCAGAAGACTAGTGCCAGTGTGTGATGGTAGTTACTCAGATAAAGGTATGAACCTTTGCCCTGTACTTACTGATAAGTGCCAGCAAAACAAGCTATGTGTAAATCACACACAAATCTTTGAATAATCCAGCTAATACAACACACTGCAATCAAATCACATTGAAATCTTTATTTAAAAAAATATATAGAAAAATGCACCATTTACAGAAACATTTTTTTGTGTAAAAAGAACTTTCTAAAATACCAATTCAGCATATAGCTTCCAACAGTATAGAAGTCATATTTCTGGATAAAGAAAACAAACAAAATCAGCAGGCTTGTTAAAACGTTGCATGAGTGGTGATCCTTTCTTCACTACAATGCTACAACAATACAAAGATAGGACCTCTTTTCACCTCCTTATAAAAACAATTTTGCTTTTGATACTGAACAATGAATCTCAGACATTAGAGGCAAGGCCTCTGCTCTCTCCAGGGTCGTTCACTGGACCTGTTACAAGAAAACAAAAATGAATCTTTGCAGCAAAACTCAATGGTATCAAATTATGGTGCGATTGTGTCACTGACCTTTAAGGCTTTGAAAGCTGGAGTTACACAGACTAACTGCACCTTAGCAGTTCAGTTGAGAACCTAAGAGGAGAAACCAAAATGAGTTCTTTGACACAGCAGCGCCGACATCCACAGAGCGCAACACACATGCAAACTAATTTTATTCTACAAAAGTATCATGCAACTCAAGCTGAAGGGGTTTTGTCCACAAACGGGGTGTTTTATCTGCAACTATTAATTTTCATTAAACTACAGTCTAGAGAACTTATCAAGGTGGAAATAGTTAAGTATTGAGTAAAATGAAGGAAAATTATTGGTTTTATTTGAGCAAGAGTTGCATCACAACCATATCCGATTGTTTTGTACGACTTATTTTGCTCGGAATAACTACTGATAGCATAATTTTGTACTTAAATGTTTTTGATATGTTTTGGATGACTTGCATTACTTGGATGTTTGCACAAAAAAAATAAAACAAAAATCTAACAAATGAGTGTTGGGGTTAGTTTTACCTTCTTGTGGCGATCTTTAGGCTTTTAGAATCCTCTCCTCTGCGATATTTTTCTTTTATAAAAACCAGCCAGCATGACTTTGCATCAAAGTCAAGTAAGATCCCTGTAAGCTTGATTTGAAATACTGTGAAGTTATTTCAAGTCGCTGCAGATTGCTCTCTTGAGAGCTTGAAGAGATACACTAGCTAAAGGTTAAAGACAATACATGTTCAAGCACTTTATCATTCAAGTCAAACATGTATTTGGCAGCACATTACCTCAAGGAACGGAGCGTTTTATATCGTTTTGAAGGTGGCATTACAAACTGTAATTTAGACGAAGACGGTAAATTCACTGTCCAACATTTTGTTTTAGAAATCAGGCTGATGTGTATACATACAGCACCCACTGAAAACCATTTTCACAAACTAAAGCCATTCATTTGGTACAACAAAGGCAAAATACCAGGTTTAGACTGATTAAAAAGAAACTAGAAACTTTATTGAAACACGAGCTGCAGAAAAACATTTTGGGATATGTTTAGTATCCTATTTAGTCCAAAGGTACACAAGCATTATGCATTTTGGAGACGGCACGACTTACAGCATACACAGTTGTCCTAAGGTTATGTACAAAATATTGAGGCGGCTGCACACTTCCTTACATATAGTAAGGATCGTTAAACCTTTCAGACTTTACAAGGATTAGTTGATCATCAGCGATGGTTTTTGCAAGTAACAGAACTTTTTTTTTTTTCATAATATACCAAATTATAAAAACGGCAAAAATATAGGCCTTTATTTTTTGTCAAATGAATTTGTACGGTATGTTTTAGAGACACTAAATTTGTAATGGAATAAAAACAAATAAAACTTATTCAAACAGCTCTGGGCTACATTTGAGTTTTTAACTACATCCGTTTAGGTTATAGTAAATTTAAATAAAGGCATTAGGAAAAAATTTGTGTCCAATGATAGAGGACTTTTAAAATGAAGGCTGTGTGAGGGGAGTTTATCGCCACAATGAGTTTTTTTTCCCCCTTTAACATTGACTGAAATGATAACCGTCCATTACTAAAATGTCACCCACGTTCCATTTTTTCAGGTTTATGTCACTAAGACCATAACTGCGTAACTGAAAACATTAAATAGAAAGGTTGCATTAAAGTTTCTTCTCTGGCACCATAATAAAGCCAACAAAACTCTATACTCAGTTTAAAAATAAAAAAACAAAAAGAACCATAAAAAGGGGAACAAACAAGAGGGAAATTACTTTTGAAAAAGGTAAGCGAGTTACAATTGGAGACAGTTGCCATAGCAACTCTCTACCAGTAGTCGTTCAGTATCTTCCATAAGGATGCTCTCTGTACGATCCCTTCGCCTGCCTAGATGGAGGGGCTTTGCCTCCGGTCCCGGAGTTGGACCATGAGTTGTCCCAGTCATCTTGAGCTAGTAGGAGACACACACAGAAAGGTTACAATATCAGTGACTGAGTTTCAAGTGTTATTTCAAGTGTTGGACAAAATGCAATTTAAAACTTACCATAAGACTCATATGACGTATCCTGGGCTTCACCATGTCCGTAATCATAATACTCAGTATCCCTGAGGGGAGATTATGAACACCTGTTAAGACAATGCACTCACCCTCTATACAGACAGACTGTCACCTGAATTGAGTTTGACTTACGCGGGTGCAGACTGCTGACTATAATAGTTATCATATCCCTCATAGGCAGGCTCTGCATAAGACTCTTCATATGCAGGCTAGAAAGAGAAATTACCAATGATGAGTGAATAAAAACTACAAAGCCTCCGAGAGATTAGTGCCACTCTTTAAAAGACATAATAACTCTTACATAATCTTCATAAGCATCAGGCTTGGACTGTGATGATGGAGGAACCTGGTGTTGCTGGTGGGACATGGCTGCAGAGGGGAGCATTCTTGGGGTCCCTGCTGCAGGTGGTCTGGAGCGAGGAGCTGAGCCCCCCCTGGTGGGAGGAGAAGGTAAACCGCCCCTACCAGATGGTCCACCTCTGGGAGCACTCCCTCGTCCGCCTGGTCCTCCCCGTGGGGCTCCCCCACGCATTGCACCTCGAGGGGCTCCCCGTGGCATTCCTCGCCCTCTGTGCAAGGGTAGGTGGTGAAATGACATTAAATACACAAAACTATACCGCAAAGCATATGATAGCAGAAAGCATGGCAGAAAAAAAAAAGACGGTGTGTGTGATTCACAGTCTTACCTCGGCCCACCAACAGTAGGCGGTCCGCCTCTGCCTCTTCCTAGATGACCACCCCGTCCCCTGCCTGAAACATCCTGGGAGCCATTCAGGAAGTGAGGATCCATGTACGAATCATGCTCACCGGGTTCCTACACATGAGAAAGAAGGCAACCAAATGTAGATACCTTTGCTGTAGTGTTGTCCATAATTACTAGGCATGGGACGGTTCAGGAAAAAAAGAACCAGAAATCAGAACCGTTTGGTACACGTGTCTCGGTTCGGGGCGTGCGTTTTGTTCGGTTCAGGACATGCGCATCAAGCAATGCAGGGGGGCATTTTTACCGCAGCATAGAGACGAGTATTGACAACTTAACGACTTTCAAAATCTTTTATTTGTCAAAAGCAACTAACGCTAAATCTTGTGACTTCAAGCATGTATTGTTTTTGTCCTCAACGAGCAGCGGGTGCAACTGTGAGCTCCTCCCCGACTGCTGACACCAGTAACGTTAGCTTAGCCTAGCGCAGTCAACTGAGTTCAGTGTATCCAACTAGCATGTCACATGTGAGCAAAACACACTCTCTGGTGGGACTGCCTGCGCACACGTGTCTGTGTGCGTATGTGTGCACCTGTGTCTGTCTGTGCATACATGCACATCGGGCCTCTGCGCACAGACAGCAGCACAAATTGCAAACCTGCACAAAGACAGAAAACAGTAAACCATGTCTCCAAGCACATACAATAAACAGCATAAAGCTATTTAGTTTGTTTAGCAATAGAACAAGGTATTGCCTGTTCTAAAGAAAAGGTAACCCAGGGCTCTAGACTAACTTTTAGCACTGGTGCACCTAACGTTTTTGTTAGGCGCACCGGCACAAAAGTAAGGGGCACCGCATCACCCTTAGCACTGGTAATTTGCCATTGCTGCTACAGCCAAAGCTCTTGTGCTTTGAGAAACAAAGGTGTGTGTCCCTCGACATCTGCCCGCTTACTTCGTTCCAACCTGCATACAGCTCGCCTGAGTTTGAACCTAGTACCAGTTGCGCCCAAAACGCTGATCATCCTGCTACACCACGGGTCGGAGAATGCAACTCCCTCTAACAGCTGGTCCCACCGGTGCGCCCTCAGATATTTTGGTTGCACCACAGAGAAATTAGGCCACACTCTAGAGCCCTGTAACCTTAAATGTCTTCTGTTGTGATCTGGCACATCTGGAAACACTGAACTTATTAAATATATTTTATGCTGATCTAACCGAACACCGTGACACCAAGCGAACTGTGGATTTTGTGAACCGTTCCACCCCTAGTAATTACTGTGTACAGAGGTTTCTCCTGCAGACATACCGGGATAAGGAACTTCTTGACCTCGTCCATGGCATGAGCCATTCGCAGGTAGGCTTCAGGGATGGGTGCTGTAACTTCAATGAACACGTGCAACTCCATAGACAGGTGAGCATATTTAGCCTCGCCGCCCTTCCTAAGCTCTTCCTCCTGAAGAACACATGAAATGCAGTGTCTTATTTCCCACATAAGTAGTAAATGTACAGCAAAAAAATCTTTGAGACAAACCTTGTTCTTGTCCCTCATGGAGCCTTTACCCAGAACAGAAATCTTTGCCCCGGTGTCCTCCTGGAGACGCTTGATTGTACTGCCCTGAGGCCCCAAAAGCTTCCCAACAAAGTTAACCTGTAAGAAGTAAATTATCCAGCATTGATCACAAGTCTCAAGACTCATACACACAGCCCTTCTTCAGTGTTATGACTGCCTTGTCTGAAAAACAAAACAGTTCATGCAGAAACAGGCCTAAGTGGGGCACTGTGCATTTGTTGACTAGTGAGGAGAGGCTGCTTCACACACAACAGGGTCAGTAGGCCATTTGATTTAAGGCCTAGTGATGACAAAAAACAGCCTTCAAGGTAAAAGACCAACAATACAGATAAGGGTTGATCAGCAAGGAAGAGGTAGAGCCTGAAATTCTCACCTTGGGGTACTGCTTGGTAGGAATGAGGACTCGCTCCTTTAGTTTCAGGTTCTTGGTAGCAAACAGGTCCAGATAAGTTTCTTTCTCAGGCTCTTTCTTGATTTCACCTTTTTGGATTCTCTCAATCTCTGTTGACAAGACAATGAAGACATTCAGTGGCAGTAGAAGCCAGACTAGGCTACATCTCAGGCAACACTACTGGTCTACATGCAATTTAGATCAAACACTCTTTGTTTCGTCTATCCCTTCGTGTTTCAATATGACTGATTAGGAGTTAAAAAAGAGCCATAACAAAATAAAGGTTCCCTGGGGTCATTGTTGATCAATGGAGTGTATCAATGGCGTTAGCTGTGGTAGAAAACGACTCGTGGCTCACATGAAAATATCTATTAATCCCACAGCATTAAGTTAAAATGTCGGCGATTGTTAAACCACACTAATAAACGACCAAAGAAAACAACTAACAATATAACGCCGTGAACCACGTGTTTAACACACCACCGTTTAGGCCTGAGACTGCGCTTTATTTGGGCCTCGAGTCGGGCTAAGGGCAGCTAGCCTGTGTTAGCAGAAAACAGCCGGCGAACACTAAAAACTAGCAAGCAACCAACTTACCTGCAGAAATGAGCTTCATTGCATGCGTGAACGATGAATCCAGGCTGTCCTTTTCAGCCAGGAGTTCGGGCAGATATTTGGTGTCTTCCATTTTGATTTTCTTGTCTGCTGGACTGGACTCTATGGCGGACTCCGAGCTGCTTGTATTAGCATTCGCTTGATTCATAATCCTACGAACGGAGTAAGGGACGAAACCTTGCTCGGTTCGGTTTTTTTTTGCCTTAAATGAAACTGCAGACTGCAGAGAATCACAGCAGTTTGCGACTGTAATTCAGTTATCAGTGAAACAAAAGAAAGACAGAGAGAGAGAGCGGCTGTAGTCTTTTCGATGGACAAAGGAGGGATGGCGCAGCTGCATTTGAGTGTTAGGGGAGGAGGAGGCGGCAGTGACGTCACTGTAAAAGACTGCTAGGCATTCCATTTTTCGTCGCTTTGGATCTGGACAGTTATTTACTTGCTCACTAGTGGCCATGAGAATTTAGTTTAGCTAGAAACAGAAACCATAATACTATGTATATATCTATATTCAACTACCTGAACTACATTCAAAATGCTCAAAATATAACATTTGTATTGTTAAGTTGGTAAATGAGTCTATTGTAATAGGATAAGTTCACCCTGTTTTAGTGCAGAGGTGGTGTTGCAAGAATCTTGCCAGTGCAAATACTGTACTTCATACAGATTAAACAGACTACCCAATGTAGTAATATATCAGATATATAAATTACTGTTTGGTCTGCTTTCTTAGAATAACTGTCCACCTGACATAAGGCTGACAATCAGCCCCTCAGAATGAGATAATATGGGTAAATTATACATTTCCTGAATCCTTAGAGTCGTTCCAGTCTTGCACTGTTTGTATTTTGTATCTCTCATGCTTCCTGATGCCACAGGACTAAAAGACAAAAGATGATTTAGGCAGAAATGGCAGGAAAATGTGTGTGATAAAAGGTTGGAAGAGCTCCAGTGTCCTCCATACTTGTCAAAAGTATTCACAAAAGAGCTTGAATGAAAGCTCAGAGTGTCCCCTTTAATATGATACCAAACATAATAACATAATCATTTAAATATGTCCTTAACAAAGGCCAATACCAAGTTATGCACCAGTGTCAAAAATGCATTTTTCATGGGGGAGGACCGTCAGGACACAGTGGGGCATTATATGAACAGGGAAACACTGATGTAGCAGATAAGGCAGTGCATCATTATAAACACATCCACAAGGTTTGTTGTGAATTAAGCAGTTTATAAGCAAGTAAAAATAAAGACATGCATTTTTTTGTAAGTTAGTATTTTTAGTGTTTCACTATTATCTGCATTAAGCAGAGTTTGGTTCATGGCCCAACAACGTTTTGAATCTCAGATGCTAAGAAGACCACTGTACAATATGCTGATGCTATTAAGATTAATATTCAGTATACCTTTATTAGTCCCGCAATGGGGAAATTGCGTATATATATATATATATTAAAGCTCACTTATATTGGTTGTTAATTCAAAAGTAAAGCACAGTCTCTCACTCTATATTTGAGGTTGATACTGAGAGTGAGTCAGAGGCAGGGCCATCATGTAGGGCCAGTGGAGGAAGTTCTATTGCTGAGGTGAGTGATGACGGGAAAACACAATCAGGTGGACATGAGGGAGATTTGCCAGCCTTTTGTCTCTGTAAATGAGAGAAGGCCTCAGATATGGAGGCTTTGTATCATCTGTTAGTGTAGTAGCACCAGTATGGTTGACAAAACTGTTGTTTCACTTGGAATTAGTTTCTGTATGTCACCGTTTTTAAAATAAAAGAGTTTTCGTCGACTCTGTCTCTGAAATAGTCATTGAGTGTTTACTTCTGTAGGTAAAATAGGTGTTCAACAACCTGTTAAACTCCACAGGAAATCGCAATTACTTCATATTATTATATTATATTTTATAACATACTAATATACTTTTTTCACCACCCATCCACAGAAGGTGTTCCCCACCCCTCACCCCTCACCCCCCCACATTTTTAATGCTTCCTACGTCACTGCGCTCAGCCATCCAAATGAATGAATCAGAATCAGGTGTCCCAATCACTTGGCCTGGCCACAGGTGTATAAATTCAAGTACTTAGGCATGCAGTCTGTTTTCACAAACATTTGTGAAAGAATGGGCCGTTAAAGGAATTCCAGCGTGGAACTGTCATAGGATGCCACCTGTGCAACAAATCCAGTCGTGAAATTTCCTTGGTCCTATATATTCCACAGTCAAGTGTCAGCTCTACAGACATAAAAAACGGGTCAGGGGTGAAAAAGGTGAGAAGGGTGCACGAAATGAGGTCCAAAAATTGATCTCCATTGCAGAAAATATAAACTGGGCTATAATAATCACATTCAATTCAATTCAGTTTTATTTATATAGCGCATATTACAATCAGACATTGTCTCAAAGCGCTTCACAGGAACCCCCCTAAGAGCACTGTAGCAAGGAAAAACTCCCTTTAAGAGGAAGAAACCTTGAGCAGGACCCGTCAACTTAAGGGGGAACCAGTCCTGCTGCTAGTCAGAGAGGATGAGGGAGAGAGAGAGAGAGAGAGAGAGAGAGAGAGAGGATGAAGGAGAGAGAGAGAGGAGAGAGAGAGGAGAGAGAGGATGAAGGAGAAAGAGAGAGAGAGAGAGAGGAGCAAACATGATACAAACATGATACAGTACAGAGCAAACATGACAGCAAGATGAACACAGTGATTATATTGTAATAGATATCTATATATATCGTCGGTCCATAAGTAGGAATAGTAATTTGATAGCAAGGATGAGCAGCAGGGGCTAGTAAAGTCGATGAGCACAGGAGAGATCAGGGACCAGACTGCGGGTCAGCATGCAGGTCTTGAGACCTGCAAAGAGAGAGAGCGAGAGCGAGGCACAGAACTACAAGGAAGACAGTTAACACAGATTATGAGACGATATTACCCAGTATGATCCAGACTAAGGAGAGTGGAGGAGAGGTCAGAGGGTGCTCAGAGGATTGTGTTTGTGCCACCCGACAACGTAGAGCAAGAGAGACTTCACGGGTCGGACTGCAGGTCATCATCCAGGTCTTGAGACCAGTGTGAGCCAGACTAAGGAGAGAAAAGGAGAGGTTAGAGGGTGAGAGGGAAACTGCTCAGTGGATCATGTTTGTGCCCCCCGACAACGTAGGCCTAGAGCAGCATAGCTGTGCTACACACTACGTCTAAGGCTAACTGTACGCCTTACTAAACAGAAAAGTTTTAAATCAAGTCTTAAAGGTGGAGGCAGTGTCTGCCTCTCGGACCCAGATTGGTAACTGGTTCCATAATAGCGGTGCCTGATAGCTGAAAGCTCGTCCTCCCATTCTGCTTCTATGAATCCTAGGAACTACTAGTAAACCTGCACTCAGAGATCTGAGTGTCCTATTAGGAACATATGGTACAATCAGGTCCTGCAGATACAATGGAGCAAGTCCATGAAGAGCCTTGTAGGTTAGAAGAAGGATCTTGAAGTGTATTCTTGAGTCCACTGGGAGCCAGTGAAGAGACGCTAGAACAGGAGAGATGTGATCCCTTTGGCTGCTTCCTGTCAGAACTCTAGCTGCTGCGTTCTGGATCGCAACATTCATGTTGAAATTGAAATGGATCATTAATGAACACAATTAAATTAAAACATTTATCAAATGTATCAAATTATGGTCAAACTAGTCAAGTGTGAACAGTCTGTGGGCTTTTCCCACTGGAAAAAATTAATACCCATTTTTCTCTTAGAAAAATATGAGCACTTAGCAATGTGTCTCTAATCCACACTCCATAAGGATTATGACAATGGAGGCAGTAGGGAATGGATCACAAATAGATTTTGCATCCATCAAATGCTTGAGCATTCGTTGTATGAGTTTCTGTGGGCATGCCCTTGTTTCTTACCTTTTCCATTTAACAAGATTGACCTAAATCCATTATTTTGAGACCTCAAGGTCAACAGCAGAACTGACTGTAAATTGCAGTGTTATGTTATAATTATATGTTGTTATAACATAACACTATTATGGGTCTATGTGAAATTTGGAATTGGAGAACTTCAAGTGTGCTGTGAAATCTATTACAGACAGACAGAGCAGCAAAAACCTAAAAAGGCTATGGCACCATCTAGTGGTATTAAGTGGCCAGGCAGCTCGTGATTAACATGTTTTTTAGTTGTTTTCACTTAGGTGTTTAATCAACTTATCAAAAAAGGCAATAGACAAAAACATTTTAAATGCCCTCTTTTAAATCAGTAGCATTGCAGGGTCTGTGTTATTCACTTACACTCCTCTAAACCCAGCTGGTAGGTGAGATACTGAAGTCCTTTAACTTTCTCCATCAGGTTTGCTGTAGTCAGACTACGCAGCTCTAAAGCAAGAGAACAGTGACCATAATTAAACATTAAACCACTTTTGGCCAACCGCTGCCATCTTGCATGTGGCAAAAAGTGGAGCGAACCCCTGTAAAGAGAGAGAGAGTGTGTGTGTGTGTGTAGCCAGCCACCAGCAGGTGCACCAGGATCGTATTAAAATGACAAGACCTCCACGTACTTTTTTTTCTCTATAGATGGTTGGTGCCATTGTAGGTAGTTTTTAATGTGCGTTCCTGTTTCCTGCAAAGACCATGTTCATGTTTTCCAATCTTTAGAAAATCTCCTGCCAAACCACAATGTCCTGAAACCCCCTCAGACATTCAGATGAGTATCATATTCTGGCGTGTAAAATGCAAAGCCGGCTCCACCCCTCTTAGGGTCCTTAGCTCGTCTGTAAAAATCTGAAGAAGCCCTTTCCATTTAGTCTCTAGCCTGTACATCAGGCCCCACAACACACTCTCAGGGCTTTACGGAGGCTATAAAATTACACAATACTCTGAAATATATTTCAGATAAGTCAGTTTTTAAGGAGCTAAAAACATCACTTACAAGAACACAAAATATTTATTATGTTTCTTCAGGTCTGGAGTTCAAATCCCAGCCAAGCCATTTGAAGGACTCAGGCCTGTCACACTAATCACAACACATATTAAAAGTATTATAGAGTAGAACTGCGTGGTGTTTTTGAAATAGCTGATCAGACATTAAAAATGATGATTAGATGGTAAAATGCTATTCTACTATGTCTACCATAATCACATAACTGAGCAAACACACTTTTTAACTTCTATTGAAAACAAATTTATTAAAGAAAGGCAGATTAAACAAGACTGTGAGAAATGTCAATATTCATGTAACAACATGACAAATGTGTTTACAACAAAACTACACTAGACAATGATAGATGAAATGTCATTTCTCTTTTGTAACATCTTTAGGTCAGTAAACAGTGATGCTGCCGCAGCCTTGAGGAGAATAGAGAATAGAATAGGTGTGTATTGCCATTGTTACATCACACTAAAATTTATTGCTTCTGTTAATCACTACAAATAAATGTGTACTTATCTTTTGCAGCCCTGCTGGAGTTTCTGTAAAAAAGAACAAGAAAATATAAGTTAATGAGTGACCTCAACAGAAAAGGAAACACTTACTTATCTGAGTTCTTATAATAATAAAATAAATGTACTTATCTGTGTTGGTGGTGTGTGCTTCTGCCTCTCTTCTCCCACTCTTCTCCCTAAAGGATGACAAAGGAGCAGAACAGTTAATAACAATCATCAAAAATGTAGAAACATAAGAATTATTGATCAGGGTAAAATCATACAAATGAATGTATACTCATCTTTTGCAGCCCTGCTGGAGTTTCTGTGTACAAGAACAAGAAAACATAAGTTAATGAGTGACCTCAACAATTAGGAAACGCTTCTGAGTTCTTAAAATAATAAAATAAATGTTGGTGGTGTGTGCTTCTGCCTCTTTTCTCCCTTAAGGATGACAAAGAAGCAGAACAGTTAATAACAATCATCAAAAATGTAGAAACATAAGAATTATTGATCAGGGTAAATATTATAGAAATAAATGTGTACTCATCTTTTGCAGCCCTGCTGGAGTTTCTGTAAAAAAAGAACAAGAAAATATAAGTTAATGAGTGACCTCAACAATTAGGAAACACTTACTTATCTGAGTTCTTATAATAATAAAATAAATGTACTTATCTGTGTTGGTGGTGTGTGCTTCTGCCTCTCTTCTCCCTAAAGGATGACAAAGGTGTAGAACAGTTAATAACATCATCAAAAATGTAGAAACATAAAATTGATCAGGGTAAATATTATAGAAATAAATGTCTACTTATCTTTTGCAGCCCTGCTTGCTGAAAGAAAGAAAATGAGATGGTTATCAATGAGGTCAACATAACAACACATCAGTGAATATGTGCTAATAAAATACAGAATGTTCTGTAAATATGAACTTATCTTTTAGAAGAAGAGGGCTCACTGTACATGCTGGCTGTCTCTCTGGGTCTGTCGCTTGTTTTCCGTTCTCTACAAGACAAATAATAAAAAAAGAACATTAATAATGTGACTTATTGATGTGTGTAGAGAATATGAAAACATCACAGATGAATGGATACTTATCTTTTTGAAGAAGAGGGCTCTCCATGCATCCTGACTGATTTTCTTCTGGTCTTCACGTCTCCTCTCTTTCTGAAAGATGTCAGACAGACAAAACTTTGTTTGGTAGAACTTCTTGTAAACTATGTAAAATAATAAAAATTAATCTTGATAATCATAACTCACAATGCAGATGGTGTCTCCTCCTCAGCCCCCTCTTCTTATTTATCCACCGCCTCTTCTCCTCTTTCCTAGAAACAAAGTGCAGAAACACAAAGGAAGCAGTTAATACATTTTATGGAATTATGTGAAATAAATAACAAATAAATAACAATTTTTCTTTAAAGTCTACTATACAATACCATTAGTATCTAAGTATCTAAATAAAAAAGCAGAAAAACAATAACAACTTAAATAACTATTTACAAATAGTGTGTGTGTGTGTGTGTGTGTGGGGTCAGAGTCTTAGGGGTTTCGCCGGTGGTCCAACGGGGCTGGTCTCTGCGGCCTTCCTCCTGGTGCTGGGTGGGTTCTTGAACCGGCAGAGGACTGACATCTCTACAATGCCATCTGGACTATAGTCTGTCACCCTCCACCGGTTCTCCATCTTGGTCCCATCACTGAGGTACACAAGTGAGATGACTCTGATGACAGTGAGTCCATCCAGCTCCAATGTATGGACAGAGTTTCTTCTGTCCGCCCTCAGCAGTTTTACATCAACCCTGTCAGGGAGACGTGCTGTCAGAATAGGCCTGACAGCAGCTCCTGCAGGCGGTGGCAAGATGCCCGCAGCTGGTCCCCCAATGAGCCGATCAGGAGGGGTGTTCTCCCTTCGGTACTGCCGCTGTTCTGGGGTAAAGGGGTAGACCAGCGGCTGTGATAATCCAAATCCCTCAAAAGGGATGACGGGAAAGCTGCTGCTGCCTGTGACAAGGTTGTGGTACAGGCTGGGCATGGTCTCAGTCATGGACTGGATGGCTGCCCTGGTCAGAGGTTGATTCCTTAAGTTGGTAAGGATCAACTCATTGACCTTCACTATGCGACCTACAAGGAAACAAAAGGAAAAACAAAAGACACCTTTTAGTCATTAAGGATACAAAAACATGGAGAAGTCCTATTTTCACTGTAAATGCTAACAGAGCATTTATTGTAAAGAGCTTCTGATCCAGTCTAGGTTTAGTTTGTTATTCAGTATTTTGTACATAAACAACAAATTCTGCTCTAACATCTCAAAGTGATTTATCATATATAAACTGAGGCCACTACACACAATGTTTGGAGCATTTAAAGTGAGCTGCACTGACTACATGACATGATGAACATTATATCCATATATTATTTTGAATATTGTTCAGGTCTCTGTGTGAGGCTCTGTGTGTCAAAATGGTCTATGCTGACTAAACTTAGCTCTTAGCTAAACCTAGCTGTTACTCTGAGGACATGAAAACTCTGCTAAAGAGTTAGCTTTTCACAAACAACAAAAACATGTAAACCAAGCTTTTTTGTTAAAACCGGGTTAACCACACTGACTCTCCATGCAGACAGGTAGAGAACTGAACTTTAGCATTTTTCAAAAAAAACGGCCTGGTCGCCATCTTGGCTCATCACTGTCAATGTTAAAGAGAATCTGTCTGTCTCACCATCGCGGATGAACCCAGAGGTGATCAGGAACTTCTCCCGGGGAGACTCCATCCCTCTCTGCAGACGACGATGAAGATTATCTCTGGAAATCTCTGTCTTCAGCTCTCAGATGAACAGCACTTGCTCTGGACGTTGGCGGTAGATGCGCTTCAGTCTGTAGCTCAGGTGCGAATAAAGTTTAAAAAGTGCGGCCTGCTACTTATAGGGACCCATCACTATGGCGACACGTTGTATTTTGATGATTTAAATAAAGCGCTTTACTCATATATAATATGTTTAAATGCTAAGTAATTTAAATTACTGTGTTTTTTTTACATTGAGACACTTTAGTGAGAATTATTTTTTATTTTTATTATTTTTTTAAATAAAAAAAGTGGTGTGGTGGAATATATATATATTTATAGCCTATTATATATATATTATTAATATACTGGGTTCGCTCATTATAATCTTTAGTGTTTAAGTATATAAATTAGGTATATAAATAAATCAGTGGTGTGTTTTAGCATTAACGTTTACTGACCGTGTGTGTGTGTGAGAGAGAGAGAGTGTGTACGCAATGATGGTAAACTGAATGAATTAACAATGACATTATCAGCATGTAACGAAACTAAAACAACAATCAAGTAATAATAGGGATAATAATAATAATAATAATAATAAAAAATCAATGAGTTATCTGTAAGAGGCAGATAAATATAAACATACAATGGATCAATTAATAAAGTAAAATAGTTCTTTATACTAAATGGAGTTAGATTATACACAGGAATTACATGGGATGAGAAAGGAAGAATAATACAGAAGGAAGGAGAAAGAAAGAAAGAAAGGGAGGGTCAAAACAAAAAGGATAATTGATAAAAAATTACATAAAATAACAAATAGAAATGTTTTCTTTGGTGCTTGTTTGATTTCCAAATATGCTAGTGTTTGTGTGTGAATGGATCAATGACGGACATTAGCTTAAACACTTGCTTTATGATATTTGGTCTATTTCATTAGTTTAGTGGTAAATTTGCCACATCCAATATGGCGGTCACGCTGACATGCCGCAGCGAAGAAGCATACATGTGCATCTTGTATTGTGTCATTCATCAGCCAAAAATGCAACATGGTAAAAATATATTATGTCAATCATCTGATTTTTAGGACTTTGTTCAGTGTTTCTGACAAAGATAATAACTTAGCTGCTGATAACCTCAAATAACTATAAATTGCCACACTCCTATATAGACATTTGGAATAGGAAATAAAACGAAAAAAAAAAATCTTTCTGCATGTACAGTAAGTCACAAGTCCAGGCTTGACTTTAATATAGAACAAAACAGCAGTTTCCTCCATGTCAGGTCCTATTGGTCCCCTCTGAATGCCTTCCAGGTAAAAATCTCCTGGTCACCATGGACTGTGGCTGCCAGCAGTAAGAGCTAAGACCTGATCAGGACTGGTATTAAAGTGTGTCCTTATTATATTATTTAAAACAAGTTTAGTAATATATGATCAATCAGATGCAGCATTTAAATTATTTGCTCACACATCAGCTCAAAAACAAGATTTTCATTTTAACAGCTTCTCAAGAAAAATACATTTACAGCTTAATTTATAAGGCATCATCATCTTTCAAATTAGTCATTAGGAGGAATAACATTTTGCGCAAAATGGTGTAAACTGAGTTTATAAATGTCATCAATAAAATAAATCAATAAATCATCACTCATGTTTTTATATTATTGATATAAAGTGAACTCTTTAATTACTGGCATGAAATATATCCTTATTTACTAGAAACCATTACTGTTCACTTAATCAAATAGTTAACCATTCACCCTACACTTAGAAATCCATATTTTACTCATCTGTATTCAGTGCTTTAGATAAAAACAGGCTGTTTAAATTGTCCATGTATATTTTCCATTTCCATGGAACCAGGTGTGTGTCTGCCTCTGGACGTCTCATCAGATGTCAATGATGGCAAAGATTTCTGGTTTTTCTTTGTCATGGATTTGCATTGCTGAGTATGTGATAGCTTTGACTTCAGTTCCCTAGAATGACAACACAGGACATGACCAAACAAGTCCACCACAATTATGCACTTTTTATTTTAATAACTTTATAAAGAAATTCACTTCCTTCTCTAACTTACCTGTGGGTGTTTCGCCAGAGAGAATTCCTCACCCCACCTTTCACAAAAAAACAAATAAATTTATGCAAAATTCAGTCTATTTAATTTCAGTGAACTAATTTCTGCAGCTGTGTGTGTGTGTGTTGTAAGAGGGGCCCAAACTTACCCAATGGAGCGAATCTTGAAATGCATTCTGTCGATGTGCAACACCTTGACCTCCTTGTGAGTAAACACAGTATAAGTCAGTAAAATAATAACTTGTAGTCTGCATTGTTAGGAAACTATGAAAGGGAATATTTTTACTTTAATTATGCAAAATTAATCAAACACTATGCAAGCGGCCGTCACACTCACCCTGGGAATAAAAAAGAGATCTGCACAAAACTTGTACAACCAGTCATCTAGGAAATGGAAGAGAAGAGACTCCATGTCTTCACCTTTTGAGGAGAACATGTAAACACAGATTTAAGTCCCGTACATGGGAACATTCCTCATATACAGTAGGAATAGACTCTGTTTTAAGTCTCACCCTCTGATTCCACCTCAACAGTGTCAATCGGTTCCACCGTCTCCGTGTCTGTCATGTAGCCAAACATGCCCATGGCACACTGCTCAAAAGCTTCCTCCAAAGAGTCTCCCCAGGAGTGGATTCTTGGAAGAGTAAAATATATGATATAAAAAAAAACAACAAAAACATGTTTCTGTTTTAGCTAGATCACAAAACATACTCACTGTACATCTGCTGTATGATCTAGGTCTGAAATAGCAAAAGAGAGAGAGGATAAGTTGATTAAATGTAACTTTTAACACTTTACGACACATCATTTAGACAGTGACAGGAGTTGTTTACATAATGACGGAGTGAAGCGAGCTACTTTATTTATAATACTTACACTCGTATTTCTTGTTGATTGGTGGGTATTTTGCTTTGATGGCTTCCTGTGCCTCTGTCAGGTCTAGCTGTCGGTCGTCCATTGTATTTATGAATCTGTTTAACGTGCGGAAAAGTCATCAACTGTACTCTGTAACATATCGGTGCGCTCTATGCTACAATCGGGTTGCAACAACATGGTAAGAGGAGGTTCCGGATGGAGTTGTAGTGTCGCAGTTATGACTTCCTGTCGGATCTGGTGGGTGCTGATTGGCCGGTTGCGTTCTATGGAGTTGGCGCCATTGCGATCCGTCGTGTGCTGCGTTTAGAGCGCTCTCCCCAAAAATACTTTTCTTTGGCAGTATTAGCGGTTTAACCACGACACAATGGCTGACAAAGACGGTAAGAGCGTTTGCATTACCGAATTACACATTTAAACGTGTACACGTTTGTGGTCCAGCATGGCAGAAAGCTCGACTCATTGTAGACCGGTGGTTGTTGGCGCGCCGGCCAGCATCTCCTTTCATTGTTAGAAACCAGCCAGCTAGCTGTTAGCGCCTGCTAACGTTAGCTGCTAGCTCCTTGGCTACGCAGGGTTTTTAAATGTATGAATGAATTTACTTCTCTGCATGAGTTATGTTATTGCGTATAAGCTTCCTCAGGGGGAGATCGTGATGTTTTTGTTTTCTTAAAGCTTATTGTTGCATAATGGGAAATGCCACTTAAAGAGCAATATGAAGTAGTGCAAATGTTAGTTTAACAAGAGAAATCTTATGTTTACTACCTGTCAAAAATCCTTCTGCTGATTTGGGTGCTGCATGTTTAATGTATGTTTTATGTTTTAACACAACCATGTGTTACTCGTAAATGTTACTTTTGCAGCGGCATTTGATGATGCAGTGGAGGAGAGGGTGATCAACGAGGAGTACAAGATCTGGAAGAAGAACACCCCTTTCCTTTATGACCTGGTTATGACCCACGCTCTGGAATGGCCTAGCCTCACTGCTCAGTGGCTGCCAGATGTGACCAGGTAAGAGTGGATCTGTCACATCAGGATACAGGATGCAATTATGTTAATTTAAACTAATCATGTCCTCTTCTACAGGCCAGAGGGAAAAGATTACAGTGTGCACAGGCTGGTTCTGGGAACACACACTTCTGATGAGCAGAATCACCTTGTTATTGCCAGTGTTCAGCTTCCAAATGATGATGCCCAGTTTGATGCCTCACACTATGACAGCGAGAAAGGAGGTGAGGAATAACATTGTTGTATTTAAAGCATGTTTTGTAATGTGCCTAGCTGCTTATAGCTTTAGGTGCATTGGTTGATGTATGATTAGTAGTCTCTAACCTTATTATTTTATTGTACTGAAAGTGTGTCCATTCTTTTCAATGAATGAAGTTACATTTTGTTGAAATCTTTAATGCTTCAGAGAATGAAGGTATGTATGTTTTAGATGACATGTTAGTTAATACATGGATTAACTTGCTTTGTAGAACAGAATTCTGTTGTGGAGATTTGCAGCTGCCTTTTTATGTGTGTTTTGTCTTATATTTCAGAGTTTGGAGGGTTTGGCTCTGTAAGTGGGAAAATAGAGATTGAGATTAAGATCAACCATGAAGGAGAAGTGAACAGAGCTCGTTACATGCCTCAGAATCCCTGCATCATTGCCACCAAGACCCCCACCAGCGATGTGCTGGTCTTTGATTACACAAAGCACCCCTCCAAACCTGGTAGGCTTGGAGCCAAAACCATGTTTGTGAACTGTCTTATTACTGTTATATTCATATGGCATATGACTTTTCGTTCTACTGAAGACCCATCTGGAGAGTGTACCCCGGATCTGCGTTTGAGAGGTCACCAGAAGGAGGGCTATGGACTCTCCTGGAACCCCAACCTTAGCGGCTGTCTCCTCAGTGCTTCTGATGACCATGTAAACAGCCTGATACATATACCTAAATTAATTCATATTGTCTCACTTGTCTTATTTGCCTGTCTGTGTCCCTTATTTTTTTTATTTATTCTTAGTTTATAAATCTCTCTTTCTGTGTTTACATTCTCTACAGACAATTTGCCTCTGGGATATCAGCACGGTGCCCAAGGAGGGGAAGATTGTGGATGCCAAAACCATCTTCACAGGACACACTGCTGTGGTGGAGGATGTCTCTTGGCATCTGCTCCACGAGTCACTCTTTGGATCTGTAGCAGATGACCAGAAACTCATGATGTAAGCAGCCTTACAGATGACAAAGCTGTTGTTCAGTTTTGACTGTCCACTTAACAATGGTGCTTCTGTGTCTTTGAACAGCTGGGACACGCGGTCCAACAACACCTCCAAACCCAGCCATGCCGTGGATGCCCACACTGCTGAAGTCAACTGCTTGTCTTTCAATCCCTACAGCGAGTTCATTCTGGCTACCGGCTCTGCAGATAAGGTGAGCAAAACGTTTGCTGCAGACATTTTTCTGCTTTGCAGCAATCTATTCTCATCGTGTACGCTGTCTCCTTATTGTATGTAGACCGTGGCTCTTTGGGACCTGAGGAACCTCAAGCTGAAGCTCCACTCATTTGAATCTCACAAGGACGAGATCTTCCAGGTAATAAATGAACTTGTAATAGACGAGATCAAGAGTAATTTGTATTTATGGCATGATACAGGCAACGTTGTAAAGATATGAGCGATCACAAGAGCTAGTCAGCCAACTGTTTGACTGCTGTTTCCATATTTATGAGGCACCATAGCAGCAATGTAACACCTGGTCCTACCTCTTCTTGACAGGTTCAGTGGTCTCCTCATAACGAAACCATCCTGGCCTCCAGCGGCACTGACAGAAGGCTTAACGTCTGGGACCTCAGCAAGATCGGAGAGGAGCAGTCACCCGAGGATGCTGAGGATGGCCCTCCTGAGCTGCTGGTGAGTTGAAGAAAGGAAATGGTGTCTCAGTGTCTTCCTGTTTCTTGAATCATGGGAGGACTTTCTAACTCCCCGTTCTCTGCTTCCCTGTAGTTCATCCATGGTGGACACACAGCTAAGATCTCAGACTTCTCATGGAACCCCAACGAGCCATGGGTCATCTGTTCTGTATCAGAGGACAACATCATGCAAGTGTGGCAGATGGTAAGAGCTTTGTGGGGGAAATGTCACATTCAAAAGTATCAGACGCACCATAGAGTTACTAGTTCAATTATTGCAAAGCAGGTTAATGAATATTGAAAATTGTGTCTTCTACAGGCTGAAAATATCTACAACGACGAGGACCCAGAAGGTGCTGCAGACTCAGAGGTCCAGGCATGAGAGTAGTCTCTTCCTTTGACCTGATCATTAAAAATGGATCCATTTTAAAGTGCTGGGCGCATAAGCAGTAAAGTCTTTTTAGAACACATTTGGGCTGCAGTGTTTTGTAGGAAAATGCTGCGATTTCATCATGTTGTGATGTGTTTAAAAATGCAGTCTGTTCTGGTCAGATTTTCTTTAGCTCTTTTAGTTTTTCAAACTGAACTCTGGCATCACAGACACTGTCATCATTCAGGTTTGCATCTTGATGGTTTTATTTTTTTCATCTTGGTTAGTCATGCAGGAAACATTTTTACAAGAGATCCATTTTTAATATAATTGTACATAATGTAGGGTTTCCTTTTTATTTGCTCGATATTTGTAGGATGAGTTTTCCAAATTGTGTGTTGTGTCACTTGTATGTGTTTTTCTCTGCATTGTTGTTTTTCTGTGCTGCATCTGATCTCTTGTGTACTTAAGTATATTCATAATAAAATATTTACAGTAAAGCTGTTTGCTTAGTTTCTTGGAGGAGCTGTAGGAAATAGTTGCATGTTTGTATTGTGCTGCATAGTGTATTATTTTAAACACTACATTGGAATGTAGTGCAGGGGTTCGGTCAGGTTAGCTGCTGGAAATGGCGAATTGTAAGTCTTCCTCGGTAGTAGCTTCACTGGGTTCATCACAGCCACTGAAACACAAAGAATTTGTTAGATGTTTATTAACGAATACTCACAATTGCCCATGCTTTCAGTAAAGACTGAATAGAACGTACCACAGAAATCTTAGCTCTTTTAAAAGGCCATCCTTGAGATCTTCCAAATCTCTCTTAGCTTTTCTCTGATCCTCAAATTCCACTTCTAGTTCTCTCAGAGTCTCTTTTAATTTTTCCACAGTCTCCTGTGCAAGTGACAAACATGTTTTTTTCAGGATTCCCAAACACACTTTATATCTTTCTTGGGTTGTCGTACCTTATGTTGTGCTATGCTCTCCTCCCTCTCAGTCTCCATGAGAGTGACCCTCTGCTGTAGACTGGATCTCTGTACCTCCAGACTCTGTATTTCCTCTGTCAGGGGTCCCAGGCAGGCCCTCAGATCTGTCGCCTGCTCCCTGTTCTTTCTCAAGGCTGCCTCCCCGGCCTGCCTTCTCCTCAGCAGAGCCATAAGGCGGGGCTCGTACCAGCCTTCCAGTGCCGTCACACTCCCACTGAGTCTCCGCTGCAGCCTGACAGAAGCTTGGCGGCACTGGCTGACGTCACTCATGGTCCTGTGCCTGCAGGGCCTGCTGGCTTGATCCCTGAGGGAATTAAGCTGGTTCTGATGGGCCTCCTGCAGCTGAGAAACCTCCTGGGTCAGACTTTGGATTTGGGCCTTGAGCTCTTCCTGGGAGCAGTTGTAAAACAGCAGTCAATGGCAGCATTTAAATTTCTGTTGTAAATGAAATCCATATGTTTCCATGCATTTTTAACTAAATAACAATTAAGCATACTACAAGTAACATAACACTAATTGGAATAATTGATACAATCGATATAATTGATATAATCTAACATGTTGAATTCAAACGCAGAGGTACCCACCTGTGTAACAGCAGACTGAGCCACCTCATACTCATGTGCAGCCAGCGTCACCTGGCTCTGGATGCAGTCCCTGGCTGCAGCAAACATTTTCCTCCTCACCTGCTGGACCTCCTCATAAACAGCAATACAATCCAGCTGAGCCAGAGAAAGCAACCTCTGTGTTCCCATAAGCTTCCCTCTCAGGTGCTCCACAACTCGCAGCAGGGGTTTCTGCAGATTAAGGAGTTCTTGTATCAGCTCATCTCTCTGCTTCTCTAGATGAGACACTTGCTGGATGCAGTACTCAAAAAGTTGCCCCAGTTTGTCTGTGTCCACCTCCAGCACAGGGGGAAGAGCACTCTCATTCATGGGTGAAATAGTTTCTGTTTCAGGGTCAGTGTGGCTGCTTTCCGCAACAAAACTGTGTTCCATGTGTAAGTCCTCAGGAGATACCATGGCTGCCCCATCCTCCGCTGATCTTTGATTATCCATGAAAAGCTAAGGGGGAAAATACAAGCTGTTAATCAGCAGTAATGATGAGGTTGTGCTTTTATCTTATCATTTCTTAGAGGGTTGTTTTGAAGAACAAAGATTGCAGGGTTTAATCAACTCTCACTTCATTAGACTTATGAGAAACAGCTCTTAATTAAATCTATTTCTACTTACTTTGTTTGGAGTTGACAGTCCAGACTGACGACTCAGTGTAGCTTTAAGGACAGCTCTGCTGTATGCCGGTCTCCAAGAAAACAGAGGTACACTTTGTGTTTATTAATAAAACTGGAGGCACGAGGGAAACTCAATCTAAGACTCTCATGGCCTCACATGGGAACACAAACTGTGTCAGTGCACACTGGCCTACATGCACTGGATGCATCAGCTAACACATGTCTGGACCAGCCTGGGTGCCACAGAGAGCTATATTTATACAGTTTAACAGCCTGTGTTTATGTGCCTTTAAGAAGGTGGTGACATCATGGCACAGAAAGCTGGGCTGAGCAATAACTTTCATCAACATTACCTACAACATCCTGTCTCAGATCCTACTGCACAGACAAAGGTGGCAACATTAGCAGGTCCATTCATGTTGGTCTTTCAATAGCTTCCTGTAATATTGAGATCAGCTGCCCATAAAGTTTGCATGGTTCATGTACAGTATTTGTTTGGGGTGTTTGCATACTGCCCATCAAATGCAACTCAAACATACAGCAACACACACAATAGGATGAAGAATGTGAGCAGAATAGAGGATCACTGTAACACAAATACAATGCATGTTTATGCAATGTGCTCAATTAATCTTTTGTATAGTCTAAAGCAACCTTGTGGGGGTGTAGCTTATTTATCTTACTACACTACTGTTAAGAGTCTGTGTGTACATATCTGCACATATTGGTGTCAGCCCATAATGTAGATATTGGCAGATAACTGATACTGACAGACTGTGTCCCCAGTGTGTGTATGAAAATTAAACATCTTTGTGACAGGGATGATGTAAGGATGATGAATATGTGTGGAGTTTAAAAAAAAAAACACTGATAGAAGATTTGCTGTTGTTTATGTTAGCTCAGCATTGCTCTTGCCAGGAGGAGTCAAACAATATCAGCATTTTGTGATCCGGATTTATTTAAAATGTCAAATAAACCATTTTATGTAAAATAATAAAGCTCAGAACACGTCCTTTCTATATTTTTTATGTTTTTATTTGATATGGTATTTACACAACAGTGAATAAATTTCTTGTCTGCCTTGTGTAAGTAACATTTTTCTTGCATTTGCATTAAAAAAGCATTGACAACAGTAAAATTTGGGGAGGAAAATAAAACCTAGTGTTCCTCCCTTGCTGCCTGTTCTTGCTGTTTCATTCTTTCACCACTAGATGTCCTCGTAGCACGGGCTGCAGCGCCACGCTCTCACCTGAGCGCGCGCCCAGCCTCCTCCAGGTGGGAGCTGCAGGTCGTCGGCAGCGTGGATTTCTCTTCAGACCCCCTCCACCTCCTTCAGTCTTTGGATCTTCCTCAGACACACGGTGCTGGCAAGCGGAGGAGACACGTCCGCTGACGTCCAGCACACTGGAGCTGGAGCTGGAGCTGGAGCGTACGAACAAATCCAGTTGTTTCCTCAAGTGAGACTGTTTTTTTCACGGAAATGGTTCACCTGAAGTTTCCCTTCGGCGGACTGTGAAAGTTTGGAGCTGGAGAGGAAGGACGCAGCAGGGAGACGCTTCAAATGGAGAGTGGGTGATTAACCCACCTGGATGTTTCGAAGTTTCACAAGGTATGTTTTACAACTTTTCGTTTGACGCTGGCTGGATGTGAACGGAAAAACTGCAGCTTAGTGTCTAATTGGACCATTTGCGCTGGAAAAACCTCATAAAGTCCACTCTGGCGTGACGAATACAGGAGGATAGAGTTGAACATTTGTACAAATACAAGTTCAAATTGTACAATAAGTACATAATTATTAACTACAATTACACTTTAAGCGTAGTTACATAATTGCATGTGTTGCCATTTTTCTAGTAAAATGTGTCAATATAGCAAAAAGTGGCCCCTCATGTCAGACCCGAGGGTCTGATCAAACGGAAGGCAGGAGGCTGAGTAAAGGCATGCGTGGAAAACTAGGTGTGGGAGATTTCAGCTTGGCCTTGAGGGATCCTCAGCAGAGGTAATCTAAGACCTGTAGTCCCTCTCTCAGCTATGGAGCTTATGACAATGAAGACTATTGTGTTGTTTCCCGTCACTGACCCAGCTGCAAATGACGCTGCTGTGACACTTCATCTATGTCAGTCAGTGACAAGTCCTCTGTGCACTTCTTAATAGTCTGATGTGGACTTCCTGCTTGTTGATTAACCTGAGAGAGATAACAGGACCACCTCAGGACCTCACAGGGGACTGCCCCCACCTCCCCTGTCTGTCTGCTGCATCTCCTGGACTTTGGCCTAGAAGCCAGCTCCACATCCAAACTTTTCTGAAACCCGTGCAGCAGTTGTTTTTTTTGATGCTTTCATGGCTTCAGTTTTACATCCTGTACCTCTGATAGGTGAGGCTGAGACAGCCATTTGTTTAGAAAGGGTGTGTTGCATACTGGTGTTCCTTCTTTCCTGGCCTGCCATGCCAGGGCTTGTACCCATGGAGATTACAGGTGTGTTATGTAAGCACTGGAGGTAATGGCTGAGCCACCTTGTAGAGATCTGAGATTCAGGGGGAGATGTTTTCAGAAGATTTCACCAAAAGTCTGAAACGACATTTTGTTTTAGGGAAATGGTGCAGACAGGTTTAACTTTCCAGTCATTTGCTGTGACGCAGGGCAGTGGAGGAAAGGGGAAAGCTGCAGGTCAGGAAATAACTGGTGTTGTAATGGACTCATGAGTGCTGTGGGACTGAGGAAAAAAACGGCTGGCTGTTAATCAAAGGGATTAACTGATGAGTAACTCATCAACAAAAATGTAATCAAGGCCGGCATGTCTCCACTTTCACATCTGCAGTCTTTATTTTATTATCTTTCCTTCACATAAGTCTCAACTGACTGTTATATTCCCACACTGACTGCTGGCTGCTGTTGCGCTGAGTGAACTCCAAATTGAAAGGATATTGTTTTGACTGGGTCTGAGCAGAGACACCAAGATGCCAGGATGTATTTTTAAACCCCACTGTCCAGCTGTGTTTGCCTTCTCTGCCAAACAGTCACCACTGCTGCACAACAGTTTCTTTTTTAAGTGGGTCTGACCTGTCAGTTCAGGGGGTCTTAAGCTCCATGGAGGCCGCAGTCCAGACTTAGGACCCTTGGTAACCCCTGGCAGCAAAGCAAACAAGAGGCTTTACTGCCTGACATAGCTGAATTCTGAGCTTTTTTTTTTTGGTTTGTTTGTTTAAAATGTTATTTAACATATTCACAAAACAGTATTTCTGATGGTGTGTTTCCACAGTGGTAAAATATCACACACACACAAAGAACAGTACGCACTGCCAGCGCACACAAGTACATATTATAATGTTATCTCTAAATGAGTCCCATGCGCCAGCCATTATCCATTCTGTGTCATGGCTGAGTCTCCTAGGCAGCAGTATGAGGGATGTGTGGCAGGGGGGAGAATGAAAGGGAGAACAAGAGGAGGGGGTGGGTGGGGCAGAGGGTGTGTGTCTTGTCTTTGGGTGAGGGTGAGGGGGGTGGGGGTGGTGGGGGTGAAAGCAGATTTGGAAAGAAGAGTTCTTCAGCTGGTAATTATGAATCTTTCAGGAATGCAGCTGCTGCTCTTAGCAGACAAGCCGCTGCATGGCTACGGCGGCCTCACAGCACGCCAACGTGCATTACACCATCCACAGACCTCCACTCAGTACCACCTCTTTCCTTCTTACACACACACAGTGTAACCTCAGTGAACACTTCTTCAAACAAAATATTCATGTCTGTATTGTGCTGCAGCGTTGCTGTTGTGTGTATTTTCATCACTGTCATTACAGACATGGTCTTTTTCTGAAACTGTATCCTCTGTGCAGCAAACAAAGGGACCACATAATGTCAGTAAGGGATTGTCTTTCAGTCCAAGTACTTTGCCACTGATGTGCTGGTAGGAAGCTTGTGGTCACCCTGGACTCCTGAATGAACTGTTGAAGATGTCTCCTGCTGAGCTCTCTCTCTCCTCAGCCACAAACTAACTCGGCTCACTGCTTTCAGTTGTAAAACCTGCTCATGTTGCTGAAATTTCCAGTTTGTAACTCCGCCATCCATCACAGTGCCTGTCTTGTACTCGGAGTGTTTGAATGTGCAGAGTTCTAGTTCAGACAAGGCTGCTTAAGTATTCTCTTGAGTAGCAGCTCTTTCCTTTGTTTGACAATACCCAGAGAAGACAGCCAACGCCCTGACTGATGCCTGCAGGTACTGCACACTGTGAAACATTTGCCATGCACTTACAGAGTCACTGTAAAAGGCAGTTATTTTCTGGACTGGCTGTTACAGTAAACCCTCTTCCTCTGAGCATCAACATCCTCCCTGAGAAGATCACCCCTGCTGTTATTTCTTTTTTGAACAGGCCGACCTTAACCATGCTCACTTCTAACAAGGAGTCTTGCCATGGGAAACTAAAACAGTGCACATGTGAAAGGCCTCCTGGATAAACTGAGCCTGTTCTAATCTAAACAAAGGTGGCTGTCTGTATCACTGTGCCACTCCCTCCTGACTTTGCCTTATCCCCAAGAGGCAGCGGAGTCTGCTTTACACTGTGACTCACTGCAGCCAAACATCCTGGAGTCCTCGCCGCCCCCCACGACACTAATTTTGAAATATGTGTTGCTCATGTGTGAGTTTAATGTACAAATTGTGTGTGGGTGCATTGTTAGTTTTGGGGGCGGTGGTGACGTCGGGCAACTACTAAGGGTTTCGACCCTTGTCAAATCCCACCTTAAAGGTATTTTATTTTAAAATAAATACCGGAATTTACATTATTTGCAATTGTGCTTTGACTCACATGTCTTTAGGGTGTGTCATTTGTTAAAGTCCAATAGAGAGATCCATAGCGTTTATCCTGGATTTGCACAGTGACCTGTCCTGCAGCACTTCGCTTTAGGCTAGGCAGGTGTCAGAGCTTTATGTTGTTTAAACTTTTTTGAACTGCCTGTGTAAATGTGGAGTGAAGAACCAGATTTGCTGTGGAATTCATGTCCTCCAGCTGCACAACATATAGCTGTCAGAGATACACAAACAATAGATAATACACAGAAAGTCTTGCGGTGTCCGTCAAGACTGCATAAACTATTACCAGCTCCAGTTTACTTCATGCTGATGTGTACACACACTGCTGTCAGTGTCATATAGTCAGTCCGTGCTGCAGGTATTGACACACCTCACTGAGGTTTGCAGCAGTATCTTCTGTCCAATGTGAGGTCTTTTGTAAAGGATAAGTAAACAGCATGTTGGAACACATGCCTGCTCCGACAGGACTGAGGCTTGGTTCTAAAGCCACAGCAGATTTAGTGTGTGCGACAGAGAGACAGAGAGAGGGCACACTTTTGTTTTTCTTTCTTTGAAAAGCTTGTATGTTCTGATCATAATCCATATGTTTTGTGCAGATAGTTTGTGTATCAACTTCCAGGATCTGTGAGGTAGGTGAGGGGTTAAGTAATTGCTGGGACAATGAGGCAACTCTGTAATTAAGATATCGGTGCTTTAGTTTTGAAAATAGTTCAGAGGTTACAGTATGTGCTAGAGAGTATTGTGACAGTAAAAACCCCTCATCACACAGGCAAACTGATATTTTTAGAGACTTTTAGAGGACACTCCACTGCGTGCGTCATCTCATTACATTTGTTTGCAAAACTGAAAATTGCAGGTTGTTTTGTGTAACCACAGCAACAGTGGCATGAGTCAACTTCTTGTGACCAGATTACACAGACAGCGGTCCGCTGGGTGGTCTCCACCACATCGCAGAGTTCTGAGCATTTCTCTGGTCCCTCTGTGAAGGAAGTAATATGAGGAGTGGATGGACTCCCAGCAGCCCCTGGGCTATACATAAAGGAACCGCTTCTCCTAAGAGAGGCGTCTGATTATTGGCGACTGCAGCCAGTACAGATGCACAGATCTTAGTCATGGCAAAATGACTGTAATTTGGAGAAGGAGAAACACAGTGCTTAGAGCAGGCCTGGCAGTTTTCTCTGGGGAAGGTGGGTTCTTGTTTCTGGCCTTTCACTACAACTCACTCTTTTACAGTGTGTTTGCTCCACCTCAGATACGGTGCACTGGATAACAAGTTTAGCTTGTTTACATTAAGATAACAAAGTACTTGAATAACACCCACAAATGTATAAAGTAGGAAAACGTTCAAGTAATTCAAGGGTTCCATCTAAAACTCCTCAGACCGAGCCGCATACTCCTGACATGACATACAAACCTTATTTTACTCACCGGGATTGTTTAGAATGATTTGTGAATGTCATAATTCCCTCAGGATTGTAAATCCAAATCTGCTACATATAAAATAAAAAAGTGCACCTCTGCCTGAAGACTTTCCATAATACATCCAAACCTCGTCACAGTCCCTGCAGAGCTTTGATAATGATGAGGTTTGGAAAAGTCACATTTGCCCTCTTTAGAAGACATGACATAGGTTTCTGTGGTTTGGTTTCATGTCTAGTCACAGGACAGTAAAGTCCTCCTAATGTCGGGTCATATTGCTCACACTTACTAAAATCTGTTTTGCATGCATGACTCAAAAAACAACATGGCAGCCAAAAACTTTCTATGAACTCCCCAGCAGCACCTGGGATTTATAATTTATTTTCAACTCCCGCTTTCTTTCTTTGCTTATTTCCAAGCTCTGACTCCTGTCATCTTAAGAGCTTGTTCCTACCTTTAGCCTGTGATTTGGAGATAAGTATCTAATAAAGTACACAGCTGGAAGAAGCCCAGTGTAAGCTACAGATCGCCAGGAGCAAGGCTGGGAAATCTGCCTCAAAGAAGGGAAGTTCATCAAGGTGACGGGTGGAGGAAGGAAGCAATGGTAATGAGCTCATTCAACTGAGAATGGGGGGGGGACAAAAAACACAATGCATCATAACAAGAAACATGAGACGTGATAAATATATACATGAATGAACAGCTTTTATTGTTGTTGTTGTTTGTTAGTTGTTTACTTTTCAGTTCATTCTCTCTTCCTTGTGCTGTTGTGGATGTCAAAGTGTACGAGCTTAGGGGTGCGGCTTTGTGAATTATGACTCCACGTTAAGGAATGAAGGGAGCGGTGCCAGTTCTTTCTTTGCAGAACTGTGAAGTCTGAGAGGCAGGAGGGGGTCTGTGTAGGCTGGAGCGCGCAAGGCTGAATGAGCCGTGCCAACATAGAATATCACACGCACACAGAGTGATCTAAAGAAAGAATGAGACCATGCCGCTTTGCATGCTTGTCTGAATCTTTCGTTGTGTTAAATGGATCAGACTGCTGCTTTAAACTTGACCATAATTGAGGACAAGCAGAGATTAATGTGGGCGAGGGACAAGAACACAGCATCTTGTCATAGACAATAGGCAGTGTTGGAGAGTGGGTTTGTCAGAGGATCCAGCTGTCTTGTCATCTTGGCCAATAAAATGGGTTTTTTAAAAAGCAGTGGTAGACAAAGGTTAAAAATCAATCAGAAAATGTGTCATAGTCCTTTAATTATTACTTGTGCCAGCACTTTAATCGAGACCCTAATGTTTGCCTCCCCTATCTTCTCCTCTTTTTCAGGGCATAGCTCCAGTGTGAGGTGGTATGTCAAACCGTGATTCACTGGGATTTGGGGACCTGCTTCCCCAGGATGTGGTTGACATTTTTGCCCAGGAAAAGCACAGCAAAAGGGGCAGAAAGAAGCGAACTCGCTCCCTGGGCCGAGCTTTTGGATGGTTAAAGGGAAAGCGCAAGAAGAGGAAGGACCACAGCGCTAACGGGCAGAGCCTGGGTCTGGGTCCTGCGCTGGACTTGGCCTTGGATGGGCATTCTGCTGGGCATCAGGGTGGACACAAGGGAGGACAGAAGTCTGGAAGGCAGGCCCATCCACATGGAAACAGCCATGGTATGAGCCCTGTTTCTCACATGTGTGAATTTAATTTTTTTTTTCCATTGCAGTCTATCAGGCTTGTGATATATATGTTTGACACAAAGGCCCAAGCTGACATGTTATTATGAACTCCCTTCCTCAGACAGTCACAAATCATTTGCCTTTTGAACTGACATGAAGAAAGTAATGGGCGTCTGTCAGGAAGAATCTTCCTAAAAACTTGTAAATGTAAATAAATATTTATCAGCATTTATGCAGCAGTATTTAATGACTAGTAGAATTTAGTAGTGTGACATCTAATATGAGTAGTGCTGGGAACCAGCTGAGTATTCTCCTTCTTGGCTCCCAGGCCTGCGTGTTTGTTCACTGAGAGGATGTTTGAACAGACTGACTTCCTACTCGCCTTCTTAACCTTCAGTTCTCTTTGTTTACTGTGAAAAAATCTGTCTCGTTCTGCGATACCATCACTTACTCACCTGGTCTTCAGGTTACATCGAGGGTGATGGGCTGCACCACCACCTGTGATAGGCTGTGACCATCCACCCAGGACTGGCACCAAGACAATGTTTTTCTTAAAAATCTTTTCTTAAAAATAATGTGCACACCTACACACACAGTCAACTATGGAAGCACACGGTGTGTGCTTAAAAGAAATATTTAAAGTCGCCTAAGAAGATTGCACCAGGACTGGCTTTTCTGAGAACTGTGCTCTGCAGATCTTGTTAGAGCTTGTAGAGGTGCACTCATATATCATTGTGCTGCACTGTACCAGTCCTGTTTTCCGATGAAGTGTAATCTGTGACTACTACCTTTAGTTTTATACCCATACAGTCAAAAATATCTTGCAAACAAGAAAAACCTTGTTCGGCAACAACCCAAACGTACAAACAGCGTCTAGTTGCTTCGGGCTGTTTTGTGTGTGTGTGTTTGTCTGGCAGCACTTATGCAGTCTTGTCTAATTGCTCTGCCTTTTTCTTGTGCTGCGTCTTCTCATGGTGGAAGCCCGGTTCACGGTTGGAAGGGTGGAGGGGATTTCCATTGGATCCACATTGTCCAACTGTACCCACAACAGAGGATGAATATGTATAGACACGCTTTCAGTCATATCTGTGGCTTCTGGGAGATGATAAATGCATAGACGTCAACGCCAGCACTGACTAAAGCCTGAGTTAGTAAATGCATTACACAATCTTTGTACTGCATTGTGTGACTTTGTGTTGGTCACAGCAGCAGTGTGAGAGTTTTGTTTGAGAAAGTACCTCTGAAGAGAGATAAGGTATTTCTCCTTCACCGACACTGTGTTGGAGGCTAACTCCCACACTGGGTGCAGGTCAGGAATCCTTCTCTTTTAACTTTCAACACATGTAACTCAGCTAGAATTACAGAAAAATGTAGATTTCTGTAAGTTGGAACCAACCTTTTAAACATCGTTTATGAGGGCAGCCAGAGTGTGTGTGTATCCACTTCCATAAGGTGGCAGGCTTCACAGCTACACAAATGTATCACTACAGTGCCAGAGGTGCTTTACTGCTAACTGTGATTTATGTGCCAGGTATAAACATACTCTGCTATTGACCCTTCAGCAATAAAGGTGCTGTGTATTCCATTCAGATTGTCGGTGCTGGCAACAACACAGCAAACTCCTCACCAGAAGCTTCCTCTGATTAGAGAAGGAGCTCAGCAATTCCCAAAACACATCCAGAGGAGGTACGGGATCAAGATGTGGTGCAATGTAATACAGTTGCACACAAAATTGAATACCTCTAGCTGAGGCCCTGATGATGATGATCTGTACTGATGCCAGAGGGGCCTCCTGCCCGATAAATGCCTGGTATGACGGGCTTTGTGCCAGTTCATTAAAAGCCATGCTAGGACTGTTACAGTGAGGGAGGAACAAGGGGTTCTGTTTTTCCTGACCACTCTGCTTACACTGTTCCTCATCGCACTGAGACACTGGTACCCACAGACGCCCCAAAGGAGTACTGTATGCACGAGGCTCGCGTGCAGGGATCTGTTCATTCTGATGATGAAACAGAATGTGAGAGGTTTCTGAGGTCGCCTGAAGATGTCATGTGACATCACTATAGATACTACAGGTCATTTTAATAGCATCAGGTGATAGAAAATGGAACATCTGAAGCGTTGGCCGAATCAATAGACTAGACTGGTTGTTTGTTTCAACCCTGGGCAATATTAAAACACATTTCTATTTTACCATGTATTGTTTAGAAGCAGATTTTGTAGGAAACAATCAATTGGATGTTAAATGTTAGAACAAGTCATAAAAACAAAGCAAAACTCTAACAAAGTTTAGCCTGTTTTGGTTTTAGTTTTGTTGACAGCGCAGCTTCTAAACCCTGTTTAAATGTTCTTTTATCTCAGTAAACAAGGCTCATGGAGTTTGACCAGAGTCGGGGCTGCACAGTAGCAGACTTTGGGTTGATAAGCTTAAAGGCACATGTTGTTCCTAAAACTTAACTCACTTCCATTCATCTAATGTTAAGGTGAGTCTTCAACAACAGACATGCCGGTCTGTCAGTGATTTATGTCACTGCTGTGCTGTCACTTCACTTGATCCTGTGCAGACATCAGGCCTCTCTGTCTCACACTCGTAATGTGCTTCAGGATGATCTCCCTTGTTTTTAAATGGAAACATGGATGTTGAAAACTGATTAGGTCATACAGCCTTAACAAGATCCACTCCGAAGGTCACCTGTTTGCTCTGACACTCCCTCAGAGATTCCTCACATTCCTGAGCTTGAACATATTTCTTTGAGGAAGCTAGAAATAGTGAGGCCTTTGTGTAGGTGTGTGAGTTTGTGTTTGGCTTGTATGCCAGGTTTAGATGGTATGAGCCGTTCAATTTGACTTTGTTGAATATTCAGTTGTAGGCGGGTGTGTAAGTGCAGCTGGATTGTGAATCCAGCTTTGCTGCATGGTCTTATCGAGCGGTGTAGAGCTGTTCTGTGATGCCTAAGTCATCAGGTTTGATACAATTGTTTGACAGATGTGTACATTTTACGGGTTCACCAGCAGGTCAGATTTAGTAGAATCCACCAGATTAAAGGTGCAAAAGAAGACCTTTGGGATCTAGAACAGCGCTTCCCAACCTTGTTGAGCCACGGCACATATTTTACATGTAAAAATTCCCACATCACTATACGTTGCTGGCACAGACGAGCTAAGACAAATTATTTACAGTAAATGAATGATAGTTTTTGGACTAATTAAGTGAAATTGGATAATTTCCCATGGCACACTCGCTGGGAAACACGGATCTAGAAGGCACTCACTGATACTGCTGTAAATATGTGCCGTTCAAATGGCACTTTTGAAACCATATTTGACACAATAACAACAAAGGCCAGGAGAACAGGTTTGAGAAAACTGACTTCTGATAGAGTTTCACTTTCTTCCTCTCATGGTGGGAAGTGATCAACTGCCTTTTCATTCACTGCTGCCTCAGGGAGATGCACCCGCTCTGAACGATCCTCTCATTAATCCAGCTTTTATGTGAAGTGCTGGTTTGTTTTTGTCACATGATTTTGGAAATTAAAACGGTGTAGTGCAGAAAGGAAGAGACCAATTCGAGGAAAAGGGTGCTGCCTTTGTCGATTGTGAAAATTAATGCCTGACTAACACGTGACACCTGACAGTGTGCAGGTGCTGTGTGGACACTGTGGGAATTTCTCTGTATAGTAAACAGTTGCACAAATGCTTTATTTTTTTTATATAATCGCAGGATTTTACCAGCATTTACTGGGATTTTATTTCAATACATAAAGGCTCACCACACCCACATGGCGGAGGTGATCATATTTAGGTCAGCTCTGTGTACCAAGTGCCAGTTTGCCCTCTAGTCTCATCTGAATAATATGCTTGAGTTTCATTCCATCGAGTTCCTTTTATTCATTAGTGTCAGTGTTACCAAACTACGCTGCCAAAAGCAACAGTTATATTTATGAAATCATACATTGTTCCGCCATCAAGATCAGCAGACATGTTACTGCGACTTTACACAGACTATTGTCATGACGGGAAAATGTTTGCCAACACAATGTGGCAAGTGTACAGAGTGACTGATAAGTGTGTGCTTGGAAAGTTTTGTGAGTCATCACTCATGACCTGCAGGTACAAACTGGGAAGAGTTGGAGCTTTTTGCTCAGGATAACTTTGTTAGTTATAACTCAGTGCTGCAGTAGAGTTTAGTAACCGAGGTGCACACATTGTTGGATATCATTATTATTATTATTTTGAATATCTGGGGCCATATTCGTCTTTCTAGATAGATTCAAGGCTTAAAGCCATGATAAGCTCAAGCTGAAACCTGTATATCATAGAGATATGTCCAGTCTACATCAGCACAAATTGTGTGTCCCTTTTCCTCCACACATGGACTGTTTACCTGCATGCAACCAAAGCCTGCACAAACATGATTTGTCAATACTACTCGGACTACAAACGGAGACCAAAAAGCTCTGAACAACCAACTCTCGTCTCCTGTCGGGATTCTACAGATGTGGAAATCTTAGGAGCTTATATTGTAAAACCAGTTTCATTACATGTTTCTGTGAGCGAGTGTTGGACCCATGGATGAGGTATTGCCGCCATCAAGCGCCACTGCTAGTGTGATTAAAATGGTGTAGCAGTGTGTGTTCTGTGGCTCTTTTTCTGCCTAAAGAAAAAGATGATGTCTGTACTCTCTCCTTCCACTCACAGGAATACTGAGATTTCTGTTTTATTACATGTAATCACATATAATTGGAGCCTGCAGCATATTTATGCTTACATTAAACGGGCACTAGCAGGTCTGAATATTTAACGTTCTCCTGCATATTTTGGAAAGTGATGTGATTTGTTGCTTATGGCTAAGCTCATTAACATAGCACTGTATTTGCGCTCTTGACCTACAAAGTGTGAAACGATAGAAAAAGACTGTAGACACTCAGTAGTAGTAATGTAAAGATGTCTACTGCAGAAGAGCAGGGATGCATTTGCGTCACTGTTTCAGGAGACATCTGATCCATAATGGGTTTTCTGGCGTACAGATTGTGTTGTCTTGCAGTGAAGTGGAGTGTAACCCTGCATTGTCACCTGATGCAGGTGTATCTGTTACCTGGATTGTGGTCCCTGTCACACCACACGTATTGCTTCCTTTTCCTCTGTTGTGATGTTTATAATTAATTCACTGAACACTCCAGAACAGTCAGTGGAGTTCACACGCTTTGATCAGGATCCATGAAAATGTGTGTCTGCTTGCTTTTTGGTTAAACTGTGAACCATCAGCCCGTTCCCACTGTCATCACCGTGCATCCAGTTACGTTTGTGCTCATTAGAACGGCTTAAGCACCTGGCAGACAGCACCCTCAGAGAATGTCTCTGCATGGATGTCTGCCCGGTGCTGCAAAACAAGAGACTAGGGCAAGTTAGGGCAAGGATGAGTGTGTGTGTGTGTGTGTGTGTTGGGGGTTGTATTTGAATTTGTTTGATTCCCATGAAGCACCTTTATGAGGAGTCACAGCAAGTCTTTGGTTATATGTGTAATGTTTAAAAAAAGTTGCTTTTACTAATTATATTTACTTTATGTTTGTGTCCCCTGTTACAAACAAACTACTTTCTTGGTTACCATGGAGACAAGACCCACCCTGACTGGCAGATTTTACATTCACACATATTCATGTGAAAAACTGGCTGTTTTAGTTGCCTCAAAAGTTCGGTCACCTCTGATGTGTTTCAGGCTAAAAAGGCAGACAATTAGCATTGTATGTATGTCAATAAAACATTTTTAGAATTTTTGTTTAAAAAAGAAAAAAAAAGAATAAAGGCTCTAAAATAAAACTTTTAAATGGCAAAACTGAATGATTGAGGATAAATGTAATGTAAAACAATCTAAGCCTAAACAATGATTATCCCTGTCACTATGGTTTGTTTACTGTATGTGGCGGGGCCACATATTTCATAAACCCTTCTGTCTCTGTTTACTGGCAGAGAATTGACCAAAACAAACTTGCCAACAGATGTCCGCTCACTCAAAACGTTCCACTTTAAATCCCCTTTTATATACATGTCGTGTGTAAATGTAATCATAATTCCCCCGAGGAGCAGATTTTTTTTTCTCTAAATGTTGTTGTCCTCACTGGAGGCTGAAACGTATGTGCAACAGTCGCTCTGTATGACGTCCATTAGATTTAGCGTGTTGATCTAAATCTGAGATGTAAACATCAGTTTGAGTTCCACACAATCCAGCAGTGACAGATGGTGCCTTTAATATGTCACTGATTAATATGGACACAATTACACTGACAACCAGTGATAATATAAACCCCTTATTAATGTGCACCCCCCCCCCCCCCCCCATTACTCCAGGCTTCACCAGCAGAGTGTGTCCTGTCATGGCAACTAGATGTGTGTCTGTTACACTAACATGTTCCTCTTTTACTTGTTACCATGTCCTGTCAGCACATGTGATTAATTTTCTTTTTTCCAGCTTTTGTCTGACTCACTATGGGAATGTTTTCCATTTGTTCAGATGACATGCATTCCATGTCATGTCTGCTTGGTGAACAAACCCTTGTAGATGAGTTTAAAGGGTTCTCATTATAATTAGTAGAAATAACAGAACTGTGACTAGTGTAAAAAGTGTTGTCTCTCCCTAGATGGAAAAGTGTATTTGGAAAAAGTTCTTCTCCACTCATCTTCTCTCAGTATGGTATTAAATGGACTGTTTGTGGAAACAATGGTGATTGTTTTTCACATGTGTAACCATGTGCATAGAGCTGCAGGCTTGTTTTTTGAACATGTTTTTAATCTTGTTTTAGGAATAGATTATTTAAGTTCTCTAACTCCCCCTTGTGGCAAAACATTAAGTAATATGTCTTTTAATAAAGTATAGAAATGTACAATGTTATTCAAGTCCTGTAGTGAAAACATTGTAAACTTTAACAGAGCAGTGTAGTGTTATTTGTCAGTGACAAAGCTGTGGCTCAAGTGAGAAGGAGGCACCCTGATGCACCTCAAATCCCTGACAACAGCTCTCTCTTTCCATCGGTGTTTACACATTTGATTTCAATTTGATCCGTGTCCGGACGAACCAATCCACAGTGAGAGCGCAGGCAGATGGGGAGCAACAGTGAGATGATGGGTATTCCACTGAACGCTGACGGAGGGAGGGGGGGTAGAGTACAGTGGAGAGGGATGGCAGGAATTAGGCTTTTGAGGATTAGTGCCTGAGCTCTGATTGACTATTGGCTGTGGAAACATTGTCTGCCCTACATGAACTGACAACAACAGCTTCATCAACCAGCAGATCATCCTGTCTTGATCGATGCAGGTTGTTGTTTTTTTTTTCTGAGCTGATGGACTGCCAACTGCACTGGTAGATTGGATTTTGAACAACTTGAGCATAGTTTTGGTGGACTTTTGGATCACTTTTATATAAGAAAAGCCATGGTGATGCTTCTGAGTAATAGCACTAGCACTCAATCCTACTGCTTTCCAACTGTTTTCAAGAGGAAAGGTGAGTGAAAACATTGCTCGTGTCTCTTGTCTGACTGATTTAGGATTATTATTGCTTTGTGCTCCATTAAGACCAGGTCGGACTGGCTTACCATAGACGGGCAGTAAAGTAATTAAAGTCATTAACTGTCACAATAAAACCATAAACACCACTTCAGAATGTAACGTTTACTCTGCTGATGTGATGTGCTGCGATTAGGTTATTATATCCATGTCAGAGGAGAAAAGGAACTAGAATTCTGCGCATCAATAGATTACAGCTTGCTGGGATTTTCTATATTAGAGCACCCATAATGCTGTTACAGAAGAAGAAGGCAAAAATTAGCTGCGATCACTAAGCACATGGCTGACGAGGCTAATTCCAGCATGGTCTTACAGTGACAGTGCAGACAGTGATTGCCGATAGCTAAATGTAGAGCAGCTGTTGCTCTTACATAAAAGTGTCTGGTGAGCGCTGATCCCAGATGATGTCCTGGAAGTGTGAGGGCACTCATGTGGTTTCGTAATCTTTGATTGTGTCTAGAATGAAATAGATTTCTTTTTAGAAATGTATGTCAGTATCTGATTTTGTGTGACAGTGAATCATTGCAGGTTCGAAGCTTCACACATAATTGCATTTGAGAGCAAATTTTTGGATGGCATTTTATAATTACTCAGTAAACGATTCTGCCTTTATTCGGCTAACAGGATGCGACAGCAACTTAATCATGGTTGGAATTATATCTGGAAAAACTGTAATATCTGGCATATGTTGCTGATGGTAGATTTTTGATTTGATAATCCCCTCATTAAAGCCAAAGTCACCGGAGTTTAATCCTGCCTAAGAGAGTCTGGAGTTTGGCCTGTTAATTAACATTCCCTCAAACTTATTTACTGCTCCTGTGCTTAAATGCCTCTGACATACACCTGTCTGCTATCCATATGGCCCCCTGTTACAGTAACAGGGAGCTTTGAGTTGATCCAGGCTGATCCCCTCTTCCCCCCTCTCTCCTTCAAGCTGTCCCAAAGCGAAACAATGATGATAAGACCCCAGCCCCTCCACTGCTCCAGGAGAATGTCTTCATTGAGGCCCCCACCAGGCCCAAGTATCTGGAGGACCTCCACACTGAGGCACTGGAGGGATTGAAAATGATGCAGCAGGAAGGTATAAATACACACAAGTGACTGTTGTTCCATCTTTGAGAAGTCTGCAGAAATAAGTGTCATCCTTTCTTCTTTCAGAAACCAATAATGGAGTGGAGTACCAGGATAATGAAAGCACAATTGTAAGTGACACATTGCACATAGATTTTCTGTATTTTTTCCCACACAGTTCTGTCCTCTTATGAACAAAAATTCTTTTCTTCCTTGCAGTCGACAATGTCGGTCCAAACAGACGGGGAGGGTGGAGGATTTGCAACGGACAGCACCATCCCTGACACGTCTTCTGTAGTCTCTATGCAATCATCAGTGTCTGCAAGATCCTCACGCTCTGGACTCACCCGGCAAGGTAACATAACCATTTACTAAAACATCATTTAAATGCTCAGTTGGTTATTGTACTGTATGTGATGACACAGAGAAATTCTATAAACATTGACATCCTCCTTCCTGTCTATGTCCAGGATCAACATTCAGACCATTGAACTCTGGGAAAAAGTCAGAAAAGTCCAGGGCAAGGAGAAGACACAGGAAGACGGTAGCTGGAATCCCGTATCATGTTCAGAGAGAGCTAGGTACGCTGCTAATCTTTAAAGCATGGTATACACACACAGCGCATGCCTCTGAGTGATCGTCTTGATGTCGGTGATGTTTTGTGGCTGTTATGTGGAGAACATAGTCTGCAGATGGATTTAATGTGAACTATTTGTCTTCCATCAGGCTTAGACAGGGTGGACTGGACACTCACTCAGAATTTAGAGGAGGAGCAGCTTTATAATGGCGACTCTGAATACAGCACCACCAATGATGAGACACGGCAGACAGGATCGTCACAAGAGAAAGCAAGTGCCAGTATTCAGGCCCAGAACATCCGCCAGCCTCTCACCAAAGACGCAGTCAAGCAGCAAGGTGCAGCCCATGCTGGTCATAGGGACGACCTGGCCCTGCTGCACCACCTAGGCCCAGACTTGGCAGGTGGGCCGAGGCCTCGTTCCTTGGCCGCCCCCTGGATGACCACTGCATCCAGTCTCCAGCAGGATCCACCCAGCCCAGTCATGTCCATGTCACCACAGGCTGCTTACATGTCTAAAATCATTCCCAATGCTGTGTTACCACCTTCCATCGAGGTGGTGGAAATCAGCCGTGGCCAGAGTCGCAGCAGTGTTCGTACTGTCAGCAAGAGCAGTCTGCTGATGTCCAGCCCAGCTCCCTCTCGTGCTTCTTCTAGAGCCTCATCATCCAGGACTACTTCCTCTAGAGCCTCCACCATCACCTCCGCCTCTCGCTACAACCCTCCAAATCTGTCTGATAGCTCTTGCTGGAGCAATTCAGAGTCCTCCGAGACCTTGGTATCTGACTCTTCAACCATCTCCAGCAGCAGCACCCCAAGGCAAATAAGGTCTCAGAATGGAGATACCTCTTCCAAGGATGAGAAAATTAGTGTTCAGCTCTCCATCAGCAAGACTTCTAGATGCACCTCTAATGGCAAGCTCATTATTAAAGGTGATGAGGTCAAGAAAGAAGGGCAGTTTGTGCGTAGTCTATCTGTCATGAAGTCCAAGAGGGCTCCTCCTCCTCCAAACCGCTCCTATTCCCTCCACAGTAAGATGAAGCGTCGGTCACGTGATCTGGCCGAACTTAAGGTCAGTTCAGGAGAATCTTCTCTCCACAGGGTCTCAGCCCCAGGTGAGGAAAAGACAAAACCTGGATCTTCTCCGATGCCCCGCAAGACTGTGGATAGTCCTGGCTACAATGCTGACACCAGTTCTCTGGATGACTCCACAGGCTCCCTGTCATTGACTCCCATCAGATCTCAGCTGCAAGTACTAAAGACAGAGAATGCTGATGCAGGACCAGTTTCTGAAGATGCTTCTCAGAAGAAGCAGGAACCAGAAACACCAAACCAAATGATCTCACCATCCAGTGGCTATTCCAGCCAAGACGCCACATCCCCGCTGCATTCTAAACAGCCTCCCAGCTCATCTCCACGGCACAAGAAAGGCATCTTAGCAAAGCTTCAGAGGTTATTTCCTGGATCCACTTCTGCTGGTTCAGCTCCATCTCTTCCAACTCAGCCAGACATTAAACTTGACTCGGTCAGCACAGTGAGTGTCAGCCCCTCTGTACGGACCTTAAGAGAACTCTTCAGCATCCCTCCGCATCCTAAGGTCCATGCACCTCCACCTCCTCCGCCCGAGTGTTGGGCTCACAACAAACGTACATTTGAGTTGCTCCTAGGTCCCCCAGCCCCTGACAACACTTATGCTATCATAAAGAAGAATCCAAAGGACAGGAGACAACAGAGGCAGTCACCTTCTGTGTCCACGGAGGGCTCTGTGAAGAGTTTGGTGGTAGAAAGAAAACACAAGAATCAAACAGTGGAGGCTGTTGAGGGATCATTGAATGTGCAGAAGGCAGAGAAAGTTGAAGAAAGTGGGATTTTGAATGTAGAGATTCACAAAGAGAATGATGAAAGACTGGCTCAGAATGTAGATTTGAATGGAAATAGAAACGATGAGAAAGCAAAAGTAAGTGATATATTAAGTGGGATGTTAGTTAAGGCTATGGAGAAACGTGGAGAAAGGCTAGCAGCAAAGAGAGAAGAAGAAGCTAAAAAGACATCCCCCCAAACTGCAGAGTTAAAGACTCACATTAACACTTCATCATCCATTTCATTAGTACGCATTTCTCCATCACCATCTCCTCCTCTCCAACCCCAAAACAGACCAACCACAGAAGTTGCATCTGTCACATCACAAGTCCTTGTATCTCCTGAGTCGTCCTGGCCCCCACCACCTCCACCTATGATTCCAGTGGGCCTAAATGGGCCTGATGAGGTAGATTTTCCTCCACCTCCACCGATGTTTGCGGAGGAGGATTTAGTGTTACCTGTTCAGGTTCCACCAAAGACGTCCATTATTGGCAGTGACTCCTCTGCATCTGTGAAATCAGTGGTGAAAACAGAAAATGTTAAGTTGATCACAGTGGCTGAACCACAGAAGCCCAGTACATCTCAGGAGGTGGTTCATCCACCCCTGAATATCCCCCCTCCTCCACCATATTCTGCTCCCCCTCCACCAGTTTTACCTTCAACAACTAAGTTTTCTGTGCCACCAAAACAGGTCATACCACCAAAACAAGTATCTCCCCCACCATCCAGCGAGGATCCTTCACCCCAACCACCACCACCTGTAGATGTTTCACCTGTAAGAACTACAGAGTCCTCTCCACCTGATCAAGGTGTCCTCCCACTTCTTGAAGACGTCTCCCCAGCACTGGTTAGAGTAGTATCTACCACACCAGCTGAAGAAGTCTCACCTGTACAGGTTAATGAGACCTCCCCTCTGCCTCCTGAGGAGGTCCCTGCTCCCTCCCCTGGAGAGGTCACTCCTCCTCCTGCTCAAGAAGATGCCCCTGTAGAGGCAACACCTCTAAGCAAGCTAACACCACCACAAAGTATTCCACCTCCACCACCCCTGCCATCAGAACCCCAGTCATCAGAGCAGGAGATTGATCTTCCACAAGAGAACATCCTGTCTGAACCTAAATCTGACCATATTTCTTCTAACAGTGTTCTCCTACCTCCTCAGAGTATTCCACCCCCACCTCCCCTACAGCCTGCACCTCAGGTTGTATCCCCAAAAACAGATGATACAAAAACCCTGGAGACACCACCTTTGCATCCGTCTGTAGACTCACCATCTCCTGAAAACCCTCTTTTACCAGAAAAGGATGAAGAATCTGCTCTGTCTCAACCCGCAAACATCCCTTTACCTCCACCTTTACCACTGCAGGGTCTTGACAGCGTTAAGCAGGAACCTGGCCCTTTGAGCACAAAAAACCCCAGCCAGGAGCCGACGCCTGCCTCTGTCCCACCTGAAGAACCTACTCCTCTGGTCACCCCTTCACTTCTGCAGATGGTCAAACTGCGGTCTGTCAACAGCAGCCCTGAACCCCCGAAAGCCGAAGAGCAACCAGAGTCCGAGGTCACAATGAGGGAACAGCAGCCCAGAAACCAGGTCCCAACCTCATCTGCCAGTGCTGATGCTCCTCAGAAGCCCATCAGACGCTCTCTGATTGTTACCTCTCCCACATCTACTTCCCCACCTGCCATAGGCACGTCACAACCAGCTCTGCCCAAGTCGCAATCTCTTGTGCTTCCACCTGCTTCTTCCTCCACGGTGCTCTCACCTATGAAAAAGTCACCTGCTGCCATGACCACTTCTCCTTCCATGAACCTACAAGAAGCCATCCGCCTGAGGACAGCAGCCAGATCTAAGGAGGGGCCTGTATCCAGGCTCAGCCTGCACTCACCAACATCACCCATGGACTTCCACAAGTCCCCTACCAGCACTGCAAGCTTTATCTTCTCTAAGAGCAACAAAAAGATGGTGATCGAGACCAAGCTGGAGGCAAAGGAAGACATACAGAACAACCATGAGGTTTCACCTGTTACAAAGGTGATCAGTGAATCAGAGTCACTGAAGAAGGGAGCCAAGGTGCCACCACCTGTTGCAAGAAAACCCAAAACAATGGGCAAAGAGGTGGAGACGAGTGAAGGCGCAGAGCAAACTGCAGGACAGGAAGCACAGCAAGAGAGTATCAAAGGTAAAAGATACATTACTATCAGACTGTGGTCACTCAGGTCTATTTAGTAACAAGAAGCTTAAACTCCAGGAGGTGAATTGGATTTGTACTAAAGGTTAATCTCAGTACACTAATGTGATCACAATGACGATGCTGACATACTGAACCACATGTAATGTAATTAACATCACACTGATTCTGTCCACATGTTCCATTTTCAGATGCTGCAGAGAAGACAAATGGAACAGCAGGTACTGTTGAGGGAGGAGAGGCATCGTTGACATGATCGTAAAGACTGAAGGAGACTTGGGAAGGACCTAACCAAAGAAATGTGGGAGACAAGTAACTGTATTTGGACAGATGACATGCTTATTTCAGGAACTGTGTTTGAAAACAGTTGAACATTTGATGTTACTGGTGTGGGTCTTAATTTTCTGAAGTAATCAGTTTGCATTTTACAGAGAGTAAATGCTCTGTTTTTGTCAGGGTCTGAGCTTTACTGTTACAAGAGATGGAAGTACAGCACCCTCTAGTGTCAAACAGTGATTGTACCACTTATGTCCTGCTGAATCAGCTTTAGTCGATGCTTCATGGGACTTCTGGGCACTCATCTGTAAATTTAGCAACACTTTGTATATTTAACATGTCCAGTGATGTTGGATCTATACTACAGAGTTCTGTATGTTTTCTAAAAGAGCTTCAGTTATATATTTCTTAAAAAAATATTAAGTTATTTTTTTCCTGTCGAGTTCAGTTAAGAGGAGGACGGAAAGTCTTGGCAATGTTGGTAAATCTTACGATTATATGAATCACATTTATTTGTTTAGCTCCACGATCATATCCACATTTATGCTCTCAAAGAAATCCCACACACACTACTTTTGTTGTTTTAGAGCTGTGCACATAAAAATACTAGAATCTTTATTGTGGAGCACATTTTCTGCTGCTTTCAGTTCCTGATAAATGGCTCAAACTGTGGGATACTTTGTGTTGAACCATAATATATTTCAAACAGGTTTTTAGAGTTTATTGTAAGAAATAATCATTTATAAATAAAATTCAAGATTTATGGACAAATGTCATGTTTGCTTGGATTTTGAGCATCACAACTGAATGACACTTTATACTCATAGAATAGAAAGGTTAGGAGAAATAGCAGAGTAATGACAAGCCAGTAAGTGCATTTTCATATTTATTCATATTGAAACACTTATGGAGTTAGAGCAGCTGATCCAGTGCTACCTCCATGTGAAATACCAGGTCATCTCCTTTTCCTCTTCCAGATGGCCATCTTTAGAGTCGGGTGGTTGTGCCTGGTGATGGGGGACTTCACCTTCCTTCTGTGTCACGTGGATCATTTGCTCTGAAATCATAGCGTCACCTCCCTCCATCTCACCCTCTGAATAATCCCATTCTTCATATGCTGAGCTATCCTCTTCAAACTCACTTAAACTCTTCACTTCAGATTCCTCCCACCAGCCCTCCGAGACCTTCTCCTGTGAACTCAGTTGATTCAAATCAAGGACAGGACTACGGCCTTCAAGCTGCTCATCCTCTTCTTTTCCACTACCACCATCATACTCTACTACATCCACAGAAGGAGTGACTGGCATAAAGCCATCCTCTGCTGTGTGCGGTTGATCTGAGACCAACAATGGCCCACTGCTGGCAAAGCCTTGAGGAAATGAAAGAGGCCAAATGTAGTTTTTGATATATGAAAGACTACAGATTAGGTGGTGCTTATAGTTGTTCTTTTTAAAACTAAAAGTAACACCGACCTTCCACCAGAACCCTGCGGGGTTTAGAGGCCACACACTGTGACTCACAGCATTTACATATGGAGTCGTCGCCAGTCAGAGCCCTCCACCTGTTGGTGGCAAAGATCAACAGCTGGAAATCTGCAGCTATGAAATAGAAAACATTTGCACGTTACCTATGCTCACCTGTCGCCCCTATAGGTGCAGGATTTCTGTGCGGGACCCAGGGCCTCTGATGTGACAAATAATGTGCAGTGAATGCTGACCTGAAATAAAAACAGGATGAAGCCATAGTGTGAACATAGTTCAGTAAATCCAGAGGTTAATGACTCGCCCACTCTCACCTCAGTGTCTGGATCAGCTGCAAACTGGAAGGCGTTTAAAGACCACCTGAGGGTTTTGTCAGTGCGTGAAATGAACTGAGAGGTCCCGTGGTTCCGCTTGCTGTCCAGCATGCAGCTGTGGACATGGATCACAACAGAATGCATGCAGCAGGGACAAAACAAGGAGATCTAAAAAGTGTTGCTGTCCAAAGTACACACCCAGAGTTGTCTATGATGGTGTATTTGAGGGAGGATTTGGAGACTCTTGGTGTTGCAGAGCAGCTACTGATGTACAGTTTTCCTCCAGCAGGGAGGTGAAGAGCAGAGACTTGGAAATTAACTGTCTGTCCGAGCTGGTACACCGGAGACATGGCTGGTCTGTCCCACGCATCTAAGAGTAACAAATAAAATCTCCTGTTTAATATTCATTAAAGTGAATGATGCAGCCTCTCTGGACACATTGCTTTACCATCCATTAGCTGGATCTGGAAGTCGCTGGGACGTCCATTCAGCCTTTTGCGCACAGCAACAGTTCCCCAGGTGGGCCGTACAGCCAGCTGATAAACATGATGGTCCCTGCAGGAGGAAGAGTTCAGAGTTTGTGAATACTGTCCAAATATAAACACGTTATAAACGCCAAAGAAACGCATCTAACCTCTGAAAACGACATTCAATATCGACATTGAACGGGTGCGCTCTGCTTGGAAATCGGTTCGGTGAAGGTTTATAATGAAGCACGTATTTGTAGACCAGGTGGTCCTGGAGCAGCTGTCAGGAAACGTCAGAGAATGTGGCCTCAAGTTGAAGATGCACTGAGAGGTTAGAAGGAATGAGCATCTTACCTCACGCACGCCATCACACGCTGTCAGCGGGTACGTGAAGAGCAGGTCACCGTACGGTCTGAGGACACCGTTACTTTTACAGCTGCTACCTAACTTCAGCTCATCTGCGTCTGCACCCAGACCGTAGAAAGTTGGTTTGACCCGAACGACGAAGTCATACGCGGAGCAGGCTACAGAGGCGTCTGGAAGATAAGCAAAAGCTGACCGAATCTTTGCCCTAGGCTTTTCCGGACGCGTGGATCCAGGCGTGTGTGGAGGATGTGACCCCTGCAGGGAGCCGAGAGGAGCCGGTGGAGATGGGCTGGAAGGAGACTTCTGCCTGGATCTTCCGACTCCTGCAGTGAGCATATGGACTGGATTGAATTTCTGTGTGCTCAGTTTGAGAAGCTTTTTCCTTCCAGTAAATGCAGATTCATACGTGTCCACTGCAGAGCTGAGGAGTCCAAGTGATAAAACGCTCCACAAAAAGAAGAGATGCCACTTTGTTTTCATCGCAACAGACTGCGTCTTTCTGTCGTTCCCTTTCAATCCGCGCGTAAAACACCAGCTGGAGCCAATTAAAGGCGATGAATCGGCAGCCTGCAGTCAAACTGCAGGATTCTCTTTAGCCTAATATGAAACTCTAGAAGAAAGTGGATTCTGAGGTGCTTTATTACCAGGTTTACATCAAAATTTGTGACCTTTGTAATGTGTTTGTTCTTGTAAAATTATATCAACATAACAGGCTTACAAGGGGTAATGCCTTTTATCAGATCAGAAACAGCTCTTCACTTTCTGATCCCTGCAAACTAAATGCACCAATCAGATAGCTTCTTTTATCTATGCCACTGGAATGAAAAGCTTCTTCGTGAATGTCTTTTGCTTTCTTCCAGATTATCTTTAGGTATTTCAGAATTATAAATGTTGCAAAACTAAAGATTCACAGACTTTACTTTGGCTTCTGTCATCTGGTTAGAGTGTAAGGACTCACAGACTGAACGTTTCAAAAACCTCTACACTTACAGAACGAGGAAGTGACTTTTTAAAAAAAAAAAAATAATTAAGGTTCTATATGACAAAAAAAAACTTTATTCACAGACATAAAATTACATTTTACAGTACACTGATTCTTCTCCACGGGTTTTATATAATCCTCCACACGGTCAGTCAGACTTGAAATATATATTACAATTTTTTTCACATACAGCAGCATATAAATACCAAGGAGACCAAATGTAATGAACTTTATCCTCTTCATTTAGTGCAATTCCAAAGACCTAAAATGAGAACTATGCAGGAATATACAAATATGTGTTTTTGAAATATCATTTGAGCTGAAATCGAGTCCTGCAAAGAACAAATGTCTCCTGCATTTCTTAAAGATTCCTTTCTTTTTTTAATGACATTCCAGCAACTGTATTTTTTTTACAAAAAAAAACATTCTGGAGTTGACTTGAAGAATCACTCGTTCACAGTCAATAATAATCATTCAGCCATATGAATAAGTTATTATACAAATAAGAAAATGATATCCCTTAGACATTTTATTTAAATAAATAGTTCAATAAAGCCGTTTCCCCTGTTGGGAAGTGAGAACATGCTCTGCTGAAGTGACTTCACACACACTCAGTGTTAGGCCTGGTGCAGAATGCACATGTGTGTGTGATAGGACAACACTTCTCAGTAGCATGAAAAAATTTGAATCCAACAAAAAAAATCTCCTTGCAACTAATGTATAAGGCAGTGATTCCGCCAACTTACATACTGTACATCATCTGGTACCACAGGGTGGATTTTCCTCGGCTACAAAGTTCAAGTACACTTAAAGTCTTTGAAATGATCTATAGGAAACCACAGGAGTAGAAATTGCAGCAAAGCTGCGTACATCTCCATTAAGTGGAATAGTGCTTGCACACCCTTTAAAATAAGGGCTGATACTGTACGTTTCCTACAGAGCGGTCTCTGAGCGGAAACAGCTAAGACATGGTACATGTCCAACCTGACACGCTGCACTCTGGTCTGCACGAGTGGTGGTTGTTTCTTGTAAACCAGCAAATAAATACTTTACAATTTCAACCTGGCTTTAAGGACATAGTGTAGTCACATAGGAGGAAAAAATGCAATGCATAAAGGAGCTGCTGTTCACAGCTGGAGACGTAAACAAAGTCATCTTTGGAAAAAGAGTTTGAAATAACACTACCTATGCATTTAGCTGCAAACAGCAGGGTGTGTGCTTTGTTTAAGGATTTCAAGGATAGATATGCATTCAGGCTCAGTGTGGACCAAGCCATTTTAGGGTGAGCAATTAAAGAAAGAAAAAATTCTAAGTGAAGCACAGAAGGTCAAGAAAAAACATCTGGCCTGCCACTAGAGGGCGACATAGGCCTGCGAGACACACTGGTGTTTTCTTAATGCTGTTGGTGGTCTGTGGTCCCTCAGTTGTTGGTTGCTTCTGCTGCTACACATTGCTCCCAGATTCTGAGGTTTCGGATTCAGAGTCCGTCGAGTCTCTGTTTAAAGGACAGTAGAACAGCCAAGAGTCACACATCAAGATGTTTGCAGTGTGCCGGTGTTTTCTGTATTTAGGTTTACAGGCAAGAACTGAATTTAGCATGCAACTGGTTTGTTTACTGCAGCCACACACAAGTCCTGTGTTTGAGTATACTCACAACATTTCCTGTAGTAGTTTTCGGTTGCCTTGCCTCCTTTCCTCATCAATGGGGTAGGTTGTCATTATTAACAACCCAATGGCAATAAGAACCACAGGCACAGGAGAGACCAGCACCTTCAGGGCTACACTGACTGCCTCGGGTTGTGAGCAGTGTCCGGTCACATAGCCAGCAAATCTGCAACAAAAATGCAGATAAAGAGAGAAATGTTGAGCTGATCAAGGATCAAGAACTTTTACTGTAAATGCAGATAAAGAGAGAAATGTTGAGCTGATCAAGGATCAAGAACTTTTACTGTAATTTTAATGCAATATGAGTCCACTCTGGCAAACTGTATGTAATCACATGAGTACTGGACTGACGAGCTGCAACTGGGAGGTAAAAACATACATTGTAAATAATAGAAACGTACTTCAGGCTGAGGGTGGAGACACCCAGGGAAACTCCAGAGGCAAACTTGATGAAGAACACATAGAAGGAGTAGAAGAGGGCTTCGTGGCCGTGGATGTCTGGATTTTGAACTTTGAAGTCATCGACTACATCAGGGAGCATTGACCTAATGGCAAAAAAACATTTAGAAAAGAAAATCTACAATAGGATACAAGATCTTAGACATGTTCCTGTGGATGATAAAGGTGTTTTTTTACCAAGGCAGGAGGAAAGCTGCTGCCACACTCACACCTGCTGCCACCGAGACCATGTAGGAAATGATCAGGCTGCTCTTGATGCTGACTATCAGGATCATGAAAGGTACTGCCCACTGTAGAAGAAAGCAGAGAGATCATAAGGGACATCTTGGTGAGGTGTTTTCAAAGCTTGAGTCAAAAGATTTATTGAGACTTACAGGTTAAACCTTTGCTCAGACTATGGAGCCCTCATCTGTGTATTAGGTACATCTAGAGTGTAAACAATCATTCATAGCAACAAACATTTACTACTAACCAAGATGCCGCAGTAAGTAGCTGTCTTCTTCCCAAACCGTGTCAGGAACCACTGCCACCATGGAATGGTCAGAGTCCCAGAGAGCTGAAAAATGTGTTCAAAATGTCAGTGTTGTTATTCTGTTAAAGTAAAGGTCACCAGATGTCTTGTTATCTGTTATCAGGGGGGAGGAAGCTGTTCTGTTCTCAGAGTGGGAACACTGAGTTGTAGCAGCAGTCAGAAGGCATAAGAAACTGCAAGTGTGTTTGAGCCCATCAGACCTATAATATCACACAGTATCCACTGGTGGAGGTCAAAGAATGTTAAAGGACAAGGCTACAATATTCTTCCAGGGCGTTTTAACTCCACCCCGCAGAGGGGGCGGCAGACAACCTCTGACCTTCGGGCCAAACTTGGTTAAACACTGTTAAATGACCACACAGGGACACGCAGACCCACAAGCCTGACAATCCACAAAGTTGGATCAAGCTCTATGGAAAATGGTCTTTTCTCTTTTCCTCCTCTCCAAATATGAAACACAGTGCCTGAAAAGTGTTTCCACTCCTAATCAGAGGAGAAGGCACTGGAGCAGAAAGCAGTGAGAGGAGAGCGCAACCAATGGTGGCAGTTCCCATGGTGGCTGTGAAGGGTTGCCCAGCGACAAAAGCTGCACCGTTACGTGCAGAAGATGGGTTCCCAGGAGCCCAAACAACACCTCCTCTCACCCTAAAAATGTGCCCTTTCATCCCCACTGCAATGCATCCCCTCACACGAGGAGGCCCTCAGAGCCATACTCTGTGCAACAGCTGTAGGCCAATGTCCTCCATCCTGATTAGGGCTGTAAAGAGTCCATCAGAGGAAAAACAGAAACACTCACCATGATGACCAGGAGAATATTCTGGTAGTCCTTCCTGTGGCCGAGAGCATAGGTGATGAAAAGGGCAAAGTTCCCTTCCAGGAGCTGACATAGACAAAGCCAACAGTTCCTTTGTTAGATTACATGGTGATAGTTAGCTTAGCTTAGCATAAGGACTGAAAATAAGATAGTCTAGCCTTATTAATATGCAAAAAATGTTAAATTACGACTGACCATGAAGGCCAGTGAGGTGAAGAGGAAGCTGATGACGAGTTTGACATACGGTCCGTGACTCATGATCACCCACAGGCCCTGACGGAAGGTGAGTGGCTCAGAGTTTTTCTGCCCATTGTCTGTAATCCATCGAGAAGAAGAAGAGAACAATGATAAGACAGCTGAAGGTTTTTGCTTGTGGGAATCCTTCAGAGAAAGTTTGCTCCAGACACAATGTGGCCTCCATCTGATATTTTGTTCTTCCTGAACCAACAGAAGGCCAAATGTATCCCAAGGACCACAGAAAGATAGACATACAATATTACTATAATATTAAATAAATTATGTAAACTTCATCTCTTGCCTTTTTGCTCCTTCACACCAAAGAACACGATGGTGGCACATATGACGTAGATGATGCAGATGACTCCTGAAGCAGTCAGGTAGGCTTGTTCCTATGGACAGAACAAACAGTGTAAGCCTGAACTGACTGATGACTCATATAAAGGCTGAATCCAGCAGATCAATACCATCATTTACTTGACAACAAGAGAGACTCACCATCTCATGCTGTGAAGCTATGCTCATGTTCATTCTGGTTGAGTTTGTGCTGTCAGAATCATCAGACACAGTGGGACACTTTGAGGATCCTCCAACTATCTGTCCCTGGATGGCAGTGCCCAGCACTGTGCCCAACACCTCCACCATCATGCCTGCAGTAGCACACGAAGGAAGTGTCATGATGGACAAAACACATGCAAGAGACATTTTCACCACACAGGACAGGGGCGGCTGACGTACGATAGGCAGTGGCAGAATCCCTCTCTTTCTGGTCCCTGCTGATGAACATGGTGAGGGCTGAATATGGCACATGGAAGCACTGCAAATGTGCACAAACACAGTTAAACGCAACAGGACCGGGGATGGGGGGGGGCGGCAAAGCCAAGAGGTGTGTCAAACATCAGGTACTTACGGTCTGCATCGACTGGAAGAGGCAGTAAAAGATAAGGTACCAGATGACCTTCCCTTCCTCAAATGGAGGCACATACCAGATCATAAGATATGTCAGCACTGCGAATGGTGTGGAGAGAAGGATCCTGGGAAGGCAAGAGAGAAGAACACAGATAAGGATCATTGTTGTTTTATTTATTTCATTTTATTTTAAGTTTAAAACCACTGTTTCCTGCCCATATGTTTAACTAATCTGTTACTGTAGGAGCCCCCCCTCCCCTTTTCTGTTGGTCACTCAGCCAGCTGCTTTGTGAATAATCTCCCTAATCCTGCCTTGTTAGACCCTGTGTGTGGACAAAGATTGGCCCAATGGCAGGGCCGCTCTGGCCCACCTCACTCTCACCCCACTCGGCCTTGGCCACCCTCTCCACGCTCTGTATGCCCTCCAGCTGACCTCAGAGGGTTAGGGCTCAGTCAAGTAAAGCTAGTGGCACTTCAGAGATTTGCATTTTTCTTTCACGTTAAGTGTCAGGTAACCATTAAAGGCCCTTGTCTCTTGCTGGCACAGAATATAATCAACTACATTGGCGTTAATTTCTTTAATTTCTAGGCAAAAACAACATTTACTGTAGAGGCTAAACTTAAATGCTGCTGCATTCTAAACCACCCTCCTCTGTGACACACAAAAGAAAGAAAACTACTCCCGATTCCCTGCTATGTCTAAGTGAATTGGGTCAATGAGGCTAATTTATCTGGAAATGGAGGTCAGGTGGAGACTGTTTTGCTCATGGCAGATTCTGTGTGTGTCTGTTTGTGTGTTACATCTGGAGGTCAGTAGGGCCATGAAGTGACCTTCAGGCATGCTGAATATATTTACACACACACATTTGTTAATGTGTTCACAAACAATGAAAAAAAACATACAGCAAGTTTAGGTGTTTTATCCTGGTGTTGAGATCTGTGTGCTTAGCAGGCAGTGTGTCATGTTAACCTTTTTTTTTTAAACAATGTCCTCTGTTATTTTGCCACATGTAACTTCTGCTTCTGTCAACCCCCACCACAGCATACAGGAAGCAGGGAACCCTGATCCAAGTCTATTGGTTAAAACTGATGGGCTGTTGTGGGTTGGACCAATCACAGCCCACACCCCTCCCCCCTACAACATGTGGCTCATGCACAGCCGGCATTTTTGACACCCACCTTTAATATACCAGCATGTTAGAAGTGCCTGTGACAGTATTTATTTCTGCTTCTCTCTCAGCATTTTTTTCCTCAGTGAACCCTTTGATGCCTGAAGTATAACGGTACTACATCATCCCAGCATGCTTTTGGCACGAGGCAGGAGTGCCCTTGACAGGCTGCCAGCTGTATCACAATAGCTGCCCGTGAACAAATGACTGATTGGGTGTACATGCGATGAGCCAACAAAAGCAGAGAAGAAGTATCTGAATTTATTAGGGATTTGCAGCTGTACTGCTGGAAAGGAAGTACACTGGACAAAAAGGCTCTTCCTTCCCCCTTTGGGAGACCTGCACATAGCCTGAGTCTAAATACTGGAACAATTTTTCATTAAATTTCATTTTTCATGCAAATCAGGAGATGCTCCACTTTTGTGGAGGCTTGTCAGTTCCAAGTGTGTAACCCCCCAGACCACATCATTTTCATAATGCTGTGAGCTCCAATAAATACAGCATTCTTGAACTCTTCCTCACCATGTCCAACTTTGTTGCTATGGTTACCGCTAAAGGCCCACTGGCTGCTTCCACTTCCCTGTAGTGTATTTCAGCATTACCACATTATCATTGTGCTCTGATTGATTTTTGTTTTAAACCTGATCCAGACACCTACCAGGGCATCATGCGGCCGATCCTGGTCCATTTACTCCGGCTTACCAGGAAACCCACCGTTGGGTCTGTGATGGCATCCCAGGCCCGGCCCACAAACAGTATGATGGAGGCATAGAAGGGATCCAGCTAAAAGAGGAAGACAGAAAAAGAGTGAGACGAAGAGGAAGCCAGATTCAACCTCATGTGGCTCTGCTAGAGAACGATTTAATTCCTTTACAAACAAAGTAGCATTCAGGGGCCACTTTAATGTTAAAGTTCCTGTGTGCAGTGGAAAAGTCTAATGTGCTAATTGAGTAACAAAGCAAAGCAGCAGGGAGCCAGGTTAATGCGCTTGACCGAATGTTGCTGGATGGAGAGTGATATGAGGCTGAGAAAACAGACCTTGGCCTTGAAGCTAATCAGTCTGTGTTGCTAGTGTAAGAAGATAAGGCACCGAGTTTACAATCTAAATATTCTGTAGCTTTACTTCGAAGAATTTGGATCCTGTGTGCTTTTTTCTACCTCAACTCATTCCCATTTTGCTGAAACTGTAGTTACCTGTGCCACATCAAGAAGGTAGATCTGGAGGAAGAAGCCCAGCGCGCTGCCGGTGATCTGGTAGGGAGCCCCACCAATGGCATAGCAGAGTTTTCTGAACACAGACAGACGGTCCCTCTGGTCCTTTGGCTAGGAGAGGGGAACAGTGGAGGACAGGGAAGACGCAGACTGCGATTAGTTTGACTGTAAAACCGTTCTGACTGTAGACATGCATGCCTGTATTCCCACTGGGGAGCTATAATAAATATAAAGAGATGAGGGCAGTGGTGTGCAATCATTATCTACATCACTGTCTTCACACTGGAGTTTATTTAATCTGCGTTGTGCGTCGATGCCGAGCTGCGAGGTTACTCTAGTTCACACTCCCTCTGCCTACATCACTACATCACCTCAGCACAGCCATTGGCTGAGCAGTAGGATGTTGAAGGTAGTGCGACATTTTAAGCTGAACAGCCAACATTCGCTCACAGCCAATCACCTGGAAGGGTCTGATGATGTCAGAGAGGTAGAGGGATTATCCAGCTTCATTCAAAAAGCAGAGACCAGTCCTGCTATTTTATCACAGATTATATAGAGAGAAATATTTTGTCCTTCTAAATCCTTTAGCCTGGAATCAATATCATGTGAGACCCAAGCTAAAGAAAGACAGGCAGCCGGAGGGCTAACCTTTAATGGCTTTTGAGGAAAGTCCCTCCACAGTCTTCCCTGTTTTAACAGGACTGGAGGGATAACTTCAATGTTTGAAACTAGAAAGATACTGAATTTTAAAAAAATTATTTATATCCAATGTAATTCATCACAGCTCACAGTGGCGTGTACACATTGCAGATCTTTCTCCAGAAATCTAAAGACAAATTTCATATATGACCTTGAAAAGTCTCATTTTTCAGACAGATCTCTAATACATACACCAGATCACAGTAGGTGGTAGATCTTTCAGGCTGCTAGATGCAGTGCAGACACATTTTTTCCCCATGTAGGCTACACTTTCTGAAACAGACGGTTGTAATTTGAATCATTTCTGTTTTTTTTTTTTAAACATCCTGATTGGAGTCTTGCTCACAGACCGCGCCTGATGCTGCTCAGTAAGGTCCACGTCATGTTTCTGCTTCACATCTGTCAGCAGTGAGCTGCTACAGCGTGACAAGACTCGACAGCTTGAAACCAAAATGTCATTAAAGCAACAACGGGTGCTAAGAAGTGGTCCCTTTAAAACCGGCCTCCTCACACATGAGCCGGAGGACAGGTGGACACACAGACCGGGTGAAATTCAAACACACCCGGGGGCGCACCACAGTAAGTGTGCGGCGCGTTTTTTTTTTAATGCTCCATAATGAAGAGCACCAACAGAAAAGTCTTCTTCATTTCACGATCCTCAGAAAACAAACTCACACTCACCTTTAGTTTCACGATCTCTTTATGCGGTGGTTTGACTACGATTAAACTCGCCGCGCACTGTTCGGCAATCTCTCCATTCGGCGCCATTGTGCCTCCAAAACGACAAAGTTCTAAATGTTTCCTTTGAGATGTTGTAGTGCGTGTGTGTTGTTGTTGTTGTCCGTAAGTCTCAGAAGTAAAAATCCCCTCTCACAGCATCATATCGATCTGTCCTCTGTGTGATCCTGCTGCTGTCTCTGGCAAGCTCATTCATTTCATTCTACTACTACGCCTACATCTTTAGACTGTGACGCCACACCGCCACGTGACACCCCCCCACCCCCCCCCCCGGCACGTTTAATGAAATTAGGTATAAATACCAGTTACACCGTTATCTGGGCACATAATAGAGCAGATGGACGCACTATGGACGTGTTTGATTAGAGAGATAAACACCTAATCCTTCATCGCAACATTAGGCTAAACCTTTTTATTTAAGATTATTATTATTAAGATTAAGATTACCTTTATTAGTCCCACAATGGGGAAATTGCATTTTTCCAATGGCAGATACAGAAAGAAAAAGATAAGAGAAGCTATATACATAAGATAAACTATCGATAAAAATATACAATAGAATCAAAAAAATGTATTCATTTATTTAACTTCCTGAGTATATTCTCTGGTCTTATGACATACAATAACCTGAAACATCTTAGATTTCAGATTTAAATCCAGCAAAGAGCAGAGTAAGTAGACCACTTTACATAATGAATAACTTTTATTTCCCATCCTGTAAAACGTATTTAACTTCCTGAGTATATACTCAGGAAGTTAAATAAATTAATACATTTTTTGATTATATTGTATATAGAAGTAATATATACATATATGTATATATTACTTTTGTCATGTTTCATGATGCAGAAACATGATGTGGACCTTACTGAGCGGCACCAGGCGCGGCTTGTGAGCAAGACTCCAATCAGGATGTTAAAAAAAAACAGAAATGATTCAAATTACAACCGTCTGTTTCAGGAAGTGTAGCCTACATGGGGGAAAAAATTGTCTGTACTGCATCTAGCAGCCTGAAAGATCTACCACCTACTGTGATCTGGTGTATGTATTAGAGATCTGTCTGAAAAATAAGACTTTTCAAGCAGTATTTTATGGTTGGTTAAAATACTGCCTTGCTCTTTGTAAATGCCATATGACTTCTCTGACTTCTTTCCTCAACAGTAAAATTTTGTGATGCTGCATTTTCATAGTGCCATGTGTTATCACAAGTTTGCACAATGAGTTTTGTGTCCTTGTGTATATTTACTTTTGCATTCTATTTGATTATGTTTTGTAACACATATCATTCCCAGTGTCTGTGCACACATTACAAAAAAAACACAACTTAAATACACAACACTGCAGTTTCCATTTGACAGGAAAATGCTTTGAATTCTGTGTGTGTGTAGGCTTGTAGACTTCTTTTGAAAACAGAGATGAGGGGAAATCCTCAAGTGCTGTTGGTTTCACATTGCACAGTAAAATAACTTCCAGCCTTGTTTTTCCCCCCCTCACTCTATAGTGACCCAGATGGAATGAAACAAAGCCCACATGGTTAGCTCAGTGTGAATTTAGCTGGTCTTATGACATACAATAACCTGACACATCTTAATCCTGCAGATTTAAATCCAGCAAAGAGCCAAGTAATTAGACCACTTTACATAATGAATAACTTTTATTTCCCATCCTATAAAACTTTGATGTCATGTGTTCATCACAATTGTGATTCCTGAGGCCTAAAAAAAACACAGTTAAAAACCTGTTCATCCAAACAGAGGACATGTGACTCTTATCTGTGAGGGCCCACAGCCAAAGGATTCTGCTGGGAGTCAGCACAGAGGTTTATGGGTGTAGGTGGAAACATGGCGGCTGCTTATATTATGGGTTTTGACTGTAAATGTTTAATCTACATTACAATGACCTTTAACTGTACAGTTTATCAGAAATCTAAAAACAATAGTATGTGAAGAGTAGCACAAAATGTAATATAATATATATAATGTTCAGTTATGTATGACAGTACTGCAAGTACTGTAGGTGGGTGATTTTTTCTTTTTCAGTTAAAAGGAGAAAATCATCAAAACCCCACAGGTTAAAACTTTTGTCATGGCGCCATCTACTGGACATTGAAGCAACAACAAACTAGACACATTTTGGCTTCACTGTAGTGTGTGGAGGTTAACACTAGTAAAGAAACAAATAGTGCACACATAAATATCTTAAATTCACTTAATTTATTACAGATTAAACAAACACAATACAGCTCAGACCCTCATATTCATACTTATAGTGTATTTACATATTTTACATATAAACTCAAATATTAGCTCTGAATATTGAACTGAGCCTTTCTTGGAATACATCAGTGTGTGTCAATGTGTGTATCTTTGGAAGCATACTAATACATTAATTTTGTAGCTTGATAGCCAGGCTGACATTATACTAAAGTAAGGGAGCAACAAAGTGTACAAACTAACTAATGTCACACCATTATCTGCTCGGCTGTGATATGCTCTGTGCTTATGACACCACATCACCCTACGTTACTGCAATCATCAGATACATCCTGGTGGGCCATAACCAACACGCATGTTAGGCAGGCTCCAGCAAAAAAATTTTTTATACTAATCTGTAGTTTTTTGTTGTATTTTTACATGTGCTCCTAATAAATTGTTACATCAGAGTATTAGGTAATAGTGATACAGGAACCAGAGAAGGTGGGATGCAGGATCATAGTTTGACAGAAAATGAGCTGCCACAAGAGCAGCCATGATCAGCTTGAGGATTTTTGAGCACCAGGAAGGTGGAACGGATCAGCTCCTGACTGAAATCTACAGTGGCTCCTTTCACAAACTCCAGGCTGTCCGGGTCCACAATAATGCCCACTCCTTTCTGCTCAAAGAGTCTGAAAGCAGAGCAAAATGAATATAGGTAGGAACACTGGGCAGAGAAAAAGAGACATTAAAAGACATATTTGTGCATTTACCGGTCATCTTCATTCTTGTTTTTATCAACTGAGAATTTGTACTGGAAACCGGAGCAGCCTCCTCCCTCCACGTGTATTCTCAGGTACTCTCCCTTCTCCATAATTTCCATGAGTCTCTGGATTAAATACAAATCATAAAGAAGGGGCAAAGGACAGTCACTTTATACTCACACATTTTCAATGGCAATTTCAATAATGACATTTTGGATATCTAAAAATACATACAAATGCAGAAAGCTTAAAGACTTAAACACATAAAAGATAGCCAGTCAGAGCTGACTCATGTCTCAGATGTCAATTATGTCACACCAATAACTCTTGCTGACAAGGATCGTGGAGGATAAAACAATTATGGAGGTCACTTGTATTCACATTATTTATATAGTTTCTTTAATCAGATAAAGTAAGTTAAACAATAGTAGTCTTGGGATCAGCGCAACAGTGACAGAGGGAGTACAGTAATTGTGAATTTTAGGTTTTCAGGTTAATGTACAGGAGATAAAAGGTGTCTGATCTGTGGCATGAAACACATTTTACAGTTTGTAGGGCTGACCTTCACACATGAGTCAGTAAGATGCACTTTATCTTCAGATAGACCTGGTTTCTCCTGGACGGCATTGCTGAAGCACCGAAGCCCCGCTGTGTGAGAAGGCTCGCGTTTTTGGGGAAGCCTGTGAGACTGTTCGCCCACAATCAGGCTGTTCAGGCGAGTAGATGCACTGAAAACATTATAAACACTCCATTAAGATCAGATCACATGACCACACAGGGACTTGTAATGCTACGGTACCAAGTGCTAGCTAGTTAGCCTAACGTCACTGACTAGCAGGCTTGCTAGCACGCATAAAATCAACACTCAACTATTTTACGCTTTTACAGTTTGCTTTACATGTTGCCTACTGGTCACAGGTTGGTCTATAATTATGCCTACGATATACGACGAGGCAACATTACCTAGCAAGGCTCAATATTCTTGACTTTGACGCAGCTATCATTGCTCCTCTTACGAATGACATCTTCCATAACAATGTTACTAAGTTTCAACCCACCCATCGAAGCAAACATTCGCAATCTTATTGGCTGAAATGCTTGTCTTTCAAATAAGACACACCCACATTACTGCCATACCACCACTTGATTGGTTACTGTTGATGATATCATCTTAAATTTGCATTATGACGAGTGGAGTTGTTTACCTTAGTGATGTCTGTCAGGCATACATCTCCTTTGCTGTGTGCGGCCTCAGACATTTTACAGTGAGGTAAGGACATGGTCTGTATGCGACTAGGATTACCTTTACATTAGTTTGATTGAGTGTCTGATGTCATAGGCTTCCAATTACAGAGCAGAAAAGGCAGGGTGTTTACTTTATAAGTAGTACCTGACAGACATCTTATTGGGCGTACAACGCGGAAGTGCCCGTAAATAGGCGTCACTTCGATCGCGTGATACAAGGAAATAAAAGCTGGCTGCCGTTTCCACTTCAGAAGCTGACGGAATCGCGTAAAGGTGTGTAAATGGTTAAATATTTGTTTTAAAGTCTGTAACTAAAATGTTGGTTGTGTTTGTGTTGATGAATATATTTCTTCAGTAGTCGAAAGAATTTCTTCGTCGTTGTGTTAAACTTTACTCACTGCTACACGTCGGACGTTTTGGGGTGAAAAACAAGAAGTCATATGATGTATCACTTTCTGCTGACTCTTGTAATCGAAGTGCTCTGATACAGTGCGCTCATGTGTCGGTGTTCTGCTTATTTTAGGATCACACATACACACAAAAAGAAATATGGATTCTCGGCCCGCTGTGGTAGTTTTACTCTGCTTGATGGGATTCACCTGTGCAGAACTAGTGAAGTTCATTGATTGCGGTAAGTTTCACCTGACTTTATGTGTACACTTTCTTATTTGAGTAAAAACAATTTCACGGTTATTTTCTTGCTTGAATAGTAATATCATTATTTTAACAACAGTTAAACTCTCCCTGATATAAAATATTTTTATTATATCTGAACTTTTTTTAAAACAACCTGAATTTCTATGTCCATGTTCAGGTTCCACCTCTGGCAAAGTGGCCACCGTAGACATTAACCCTTGTGCCAGTCAGCCGTGCCAACTGCACAGAGGGGACTCCTACAGTGTTAATGTGACGTTCAACAGTGGTGAGTTGGCTGCATCTTTCTGGAAATACGTCACTGCCACCTATCACAAATGCAAACGTAAGCTTGACCCTTTTTTCCTTCTTGAAGGTGTGGAGAGCCAGACGAGCACAGCAGTGGTTCATGGAATAGTTGCTGGTGTTCCCATCCCCTTCGCCATCCCTATTGTTGATGGCTGCAAGTCTGGAATTCAGTGTCCCATCCAGAAGCAGCAGACGTGTCACTATCAGACTGCACTGCCTGTAAAGGCAGAGTATCCTGCTGTAAGTAGACCTGCAACAGTCCCCTTTGTCCTCTATGCTGATCTATGCAGGTTTTTGTGCAAGAGACTGAGAATAAATGTTACAGAGTTGTTTCTCTAAAAGTTGTAAGTATATGTATGTTTTTGCCATATTTGTTTTTTTTACTGCCACCAGAGAAATTTCATGTTTTGCATCTTCTCATGATAAAGATGTTGACTTCTTATCTTTGGGTAAACATTTTTGAGATTTTTGAGAAGCACACAGAAACCCTGAACAACAGTTTCTTTTATTTTTCTAGATAAAGGTTGTGGTGGAGTGGGAACTGAGAGACGACAACAAACAAGACCTCTTCTGCATCAAGTTCCCTGTTCAGATTGTGTAGGCAACAGTACCTGATGACAAACGTGTCTTTAAAAAAAAAAAAAAAAGGGATTCAGCTTTGAGTAAAAACCTAAAAGTACCAATGAAACAAAAGTATGAACAAAAGTAAGATCTTGTTTTATTCATTCATCAAACTGATTTTTTTTTAAGATGTGTATTTCACTAGTTTGCAAGACTGCTGCGCACGCATCTTAAATCCAGCTGAAATAACAAAGGCACATTTTCTGTAATGTGATCTTCCTAATGGCCATTTTTAAGAGTTGTAAACAAATGAGGTTAATGATTGTGTGATTGACCCTCACATTCCACTACAGTGCAAATGTCTTGTCTTACTGGCTGCTGTGTAGTCAGAAAAGGTACGTGCTGTGCTTTTTCTTTACTATAGATTTTGTAACATTTCTTACTGACCTTGAGCTAATGAACACACAGATTGGATTTTGTGAGTAAAAAGTAAATTCCAATAAAGAAATCTAATGTGTATTCAAGTTTTGTGTGTGTAATGATGCAGAGACCAGCTTTTTCCTTGGGGTTACTATAGGATTTATAAGTTAAGGCTGCTTTAATTGCTGTGACGCAAACAACTTGACTTGGGCCGTAACATTATTTAACATCAGTGGTTTCAGCAGCAGGATACTCTGAATACTAAACTACCAATATTAATAAGCCATGCACAAAGTACAGTAGCACATCAGCTTCCTACAGTTCTGTAGGTAAATACTGATGCATTAGTGCAAGTACTGTTTTTACTGTTGTGGCAGGTTTTTTTTTTCCATTGGGGGCTCCAAGTAAATATTAGGACTCATGATAAAGATATTGACTTTCTTTGGGTAAACATTATTGAGATGCTTTAAAAGTTGAACTTTCTTGAGAAGCACAGGGAAACCTGATACTTCTGTTTTAACTATGTAAAAAGGTTTTTCAGATAAATATAATGAAGACATTTTAAATTCCCACCACTTCCCTGTCTGTATCTACTGTTACAGGTCAGACAAATCTGGAGAATTTTTCTAATAGTAGATTTGATAACTGAAGTGAAACCAACATGTATGTTACAGAAGAAAAGAGTTCCTGTAACTCTTTGGATCAGTGGGGTAGCACTTTCTCTAATGGCAGCAGCATGTCGGAGTGATGAAGGGGATGGGAAGGATCCTCAGTGATGAGGAATGCCACCGCCATCGAGGCTGTACAGTTAGACACAGGGGTTTGGAGTGATCTGGTTATTTTGCTGGCCTGAGTAATTGTGTAGTGATGAAGTTGTACCAGGATGAAATGTTAAAGATGACAGTGGATTCAGTGAGTAATCTGTAAATTTAGAATTTAAATGTTGTTGCTAACATGGAAAGTCCTTCAGTTCCTCAGCTGCTGGAGGCGCTGTTGTGCTCTTTTGTAAACAGAGTGTGTGTGTTGTATGAAGGATGGGCAGATGTTTATCTCTGCCCCAAAGTATCTGGATTCTGAGTGGTTTGAGCAGGGGTGACAGATTTTTCCTCTGGCCCCACAGAACAGCTCTTTGTGGATGTTGAGTTCTAGTGAATTTGAAGCAAATGTTTGGTCCAGGCTGCTGCTGACTTCTTGCTGGTTTTAGACAGTTTCAGGTGAGATCAGTCTACAGCACTCTGCTACAGACTGACTGTGTGTGTGTCTGAGCTGAAAAAATAGCTCTACTGTCACAACAGATGACTAAAACAGAAGTGAAACACATGCATCTGACTGCTCTATAAATTCTGTTTCTTTTTTTAAAGGAAAGGTTAAACCAGTGTGAAGGAACTAGCTAACCTTTGAAACTGAGTAAAACAACATGGGATTTTCTAACACTTATATACCTCCATATTGGCTTGGTTGTGGTTAGGCATCAACACCTCTTCTGTTTCTGCGAGTTCACAGGCTAACATGCACTTGTTGAACACGTTGAACTTGTTGAATCCTGGCAATCATCAGAACCCTGGGCAATTTCATACCAAAGGGATTCCTGTCACACAGACAGCTCCTTGGCTGCATGCTGCTCTGCTATGGGGTTCCATTTGAGCCAAAATTATGTCAATGTGCACAAATGGGACCCCATAGTATGGGGCCACAGACACCATACAGTATGGCCTGTATATGAATAGGGTTGAGTTTACACTGAGTACTTAGTACTAAGTGTCTGAAGTTTTAGGCTTCCAATTACACAGCAGTAATTATGAGGTATTTACAGACTAATCTTTTGCCAATGAAAGCAGAAAGTGCAAACAAATAGGCGTCACCTGTATCTTGTGAAACAATGAAATGAAAGGCGGCTGCCCATGCTACATTATTTTGTGTTTGCATTCCCAAGGTGGTAAAAACAACAACTAAATTTGTTTTGGCTCGGACATTTCACACTTCACAAAAACCGTGTGTGCACAACGGCCCCCAGGTCAAACAGTATTGTCTGACCTGTCTGGATTCTGTGTACCTGTAGAAGCGTTTTCGCTTCGCCACATTCACCACGCCCACTCGGAGAATTCCGACCAATAGTTCTTAGACAGTTATGCGAAAGTTATGTGTCGAGAACAAGCCGCAGGACCTCTAAAACCAGCACTCCAAGAACCCAGTGACTTCATTCTCTTGTTGGAGCGGCGAGAGCCAGAACAAGTTTCGAGTATGTAACAAGCTTTAAACTTTACTAACTGCTACACATCGGATGTTTTGGGGAGATAAAAAAGAAGACTTATGATTTAACCCTTTGTGCTCTGACGAAGTTCACTCATGTTGGTGTTTTCCCTTTTTTTAGGATCACATACACACAGAAGGAATCATGGGTTCTTGGCCCGTTGTCATGATTTTGCTCTGCTTGATGGGACTCACCTGTGCAGAACCAATCAACTTCAATGATTGCGGTAAGTTTCACATGACTTCATGTGCAGCTATATGAAGGTTTTTAAATAGCAGTTAAAATCATTGTGTTATAAAATATTTTGCAACCTTGAAAAAAACATCTTCAGACGCATCTTCTGTGATGACAAGGAAGAGTGTTTCCTGAATTACTTTCCCACATTACTGAGGATCAGGTACAACTTGTTATTCATGTAAATGACTTTGCATTATAACCTGAAGCAATCAGTTGCTCATGTATTATTTACTTCCACCTTTATCCACAATTATTATTGTCAAACTTGGAAAACTGTTTGGATTGAGTTACAGAACTACTATTGAAACACTAAAGCGTTTTATTTCATTTTTATTTTTTTAACAACCCTATTTTCTATGTCCATGTTCAGGTTCCCTCTCTGGCAAAGTGACCATGGTGGACATTTACCCTTGTGCCAAGCAGCCGTGCCAGCTGCGCAGAGGGGACTCCTACAGTGTTAATGTGACGTTCAACAGTGGTGAGTTAGCTGCATCTTTCTGGAAATACTTCTCCCGTCTATCACAAATGCATGCATAACATTTTGACCTCCGTGTTTTTCCTTCTTGAAGGTGTGGAGAGCCAGATAAGCACAGCCGTGGTTCATGGAATAGTTATTGGCATCCCCATCCCCTTTGCCATCCCTGTTAGAGATGGCTGCAAGTCTGGAATTCAGTGCCCCATCCAGAAGCAGCAGACGTATCACTATCAGACTACACTGCCTGTGAAGAAGATGTATCCCGCTGTGAGTAGAGCATGTGACCTGCAACAGTCCCCTTTCTACTCTGATCTGATCTGTTACCATGTCTGTGCTTTTGGTGAAAACAGGGTATTGGAATTTAAGCAGAAAAAAAAATTCAAATGATTTTATGAAAACACTTGTAAGGAGACACTTTTGTGCACTGATACTGAATGAACGTTACAAACAGAATAGTCTCTCTAAAACTCTAGATTTTTGTCTTATTTTCAGAACAATCTCTTCTGTTTTTCTAGATAAAGCTGGTGGTGGAGTGGGAACTGACAGACAACAACGGGCAAGACTTCTTTTGCATCAAGTTCCCTGTTCAGATTGTGTAAGGTGCCAAACTTGCAACAGCACCCGATGACAAACATGTCTTTAAAACGGGATTCAGCTTCGAGTAAAAACCTAAAAATACCAATAATTCTAGTAAGATCTTATTTTATTCAGTCATCAAATTGATTTTAAAAAGTATATTTCACTAGTTTGCAAAACTTTGTTGTACACACATCTTAAACTAAACTCTTATTGGCTTTGAGATGTTGTACTTATGATGTGGATTTTATGAAAATAAAAGTAAATTCTCATAAAGAAATCTAATGTGTATCTAAATATATGTGTGTGTGTAATGATGCAGAGAGCAGCTAAAACTAGTTAGTGAGCTGTAATGTTAGCGGGACAGCGCGGTTGTTTAAGTACAAATATTAAAACGACGCCATGCACAAGATAAATACTGATGCATCAGTGCAAATACAATTTTACTGTTGTGGCTGGTCGTTGGTTTAGTGTCTACTGTTTTTACTTTGATGGGCGGCACAGGGAAAGTTTATGATGCCATGTTCTAATTGAAATATGGTAACTGCTGTTTTCAGATAAATATGAAAAATGTTTAATTCCCACTGCTTCCTTGGACTTGTAGTGATCTACTGTTACAGGACAGATCTGGAGACTTACACACTTTGGAGATTTTATTGGTCTGAGCAGAAGATGGCAGCAAGGAATGTATAATGGGTAAATGCAAAGCAGAGAGCGGCACGTTTCTATGAAGTCATTTCATAACACTGAAGTAAAACCACGTAACAAGTACAGTTAACCAATATGTAAAAGCAGCTCTATTGAGTATTAAATCACGTGCATTCTGACACAGAACACAACAAAAATACATATTCAAACCTCCATGGATAAAGCCTGTTCACTGTTATGAGATGAGATGCAGTGTGCTGTATGAAGGAAAAAGAGAGATGCACTATCACACAACCTGATGACTGACATTTCTATCAAAGCTTTTCAAATTAATCTGAATGGTTTCCTAACTTGATATGCAGGATGACAATCTCACAATGTACCATTACAAGGAGCAATACAAAGTAAAAATGCATCAATGGGTTTGTTTCTGTGAGTCATTAAGGCAGTTTGTAGGCTACTTGAAAAGAACATAGCTTTGGCTCTTTCATACCTAGCAGGGTATATCTGAGCAGATAACAGGTCACAGCTTTAGTGCAGTCAGGGCAGAAGGGAAAACTGGATCACTATCAACATGACTTGCTGCTTCTTTCTCAGATCATTTTAATGAGTACAAAAAAGTGTGAAATTCTTAAAATAATGTGCGCAGTTACAAAACTGTAACATGTTGAAGCTGGAAGATCTTTCGCAATCATTTGCAGTTAAGTCAACAACACAGTGTCAACAGATCCCGCACAGCATATCCAGTCACTGACATGAAGTCATTTAATGGTATGAAACTCAGCAAAAGCAAAGCTAATGCAGCGAGGCAGTTAGATGTCACATAGTAGGCTAGAATATCTGACCAGACATGGCTCTTGTTGGAGCATATCCAAATATCAACCACATGTTCAACCCCTTGTTTCACATTTATGCAGCATTTTGGTCCTTTTTACTGTCCATTCTGCTTCAGCCTCTCCAGCCGCTGCAGCAGAGCATTCCCAAAGGCCTCTCTGTAACCCGGACTGAGCGTGTCCAGGAGTGAGTAAACAGTCTCATGATACTGGTTGGTCAAATCCTCGTTGACCTGATCAAAAGCATAGCCCACCACCTGTTTTAGGGAGAGATAAGGCATTTATTATATAAAACTCTGCATAGTTTGTGACTGCAGGAGTCTAGTAATCAAAAAAAGCCATCACTGTGTCTTTGCTGTTGATGCGTCTTACCCTCAGCCCGGCCTCTGTGAGCTCCAGACAGTAACGATTTCCTTCTCGCGTTTCCACATTTATGTAGGCCACATCCGACGCACTGTTGAGACTCTGTGACACGTGCATTTCAGCCACAGCAAAGAGGACATCATTGACCACTGCTTCCGCCTCCAATCTCATGTCCTTGACGTCTCCAAGCTCAATGCAGTCTTCATCAAAAGAAGAGACAATAGACTCCTCAGGCTGGCAGTCTACCTCCATCCCCTGTAACAAAACAATGTTTGCTCAGTCAGCACGGGCTCATACTTTACATTCTGTGGTTAAAATATGTTGAATTCCAACATGATAAAGTCACCATGAGTACACACAGCATTTATATGATTATGTTACATTTGACTGTCATGGCAACAAACTGCATTTCTCCATTCTTTGGACTATCATTACTAATCTAGCTAAGAAGACATCTGTTGTCACAACACATGTCTAAAACAGAAGTGAAACACATGCACCTGACTGTTCTATGAATTCTGTATTTTTAGCATCCTATGTCAGGAGGTGATGGTGATAAAAGGGAAGGTTACACCAGTTTGGAGGAAGTAGCTAACCTTTGAACCTGAGTACAACATTATACATATAAAAGGGATTTTCTGACTAACTGTTGAAAAGATTCAGACACCTCCTTCTTTCATATTTGCATGGTTGTGTTTAATTGCAGTGATCAGATCAATATAATGCTGCCTCCTGGTTTAATGCACAATACATGACTGCTAAATCGGTGGTTGGAGGTCATGATTGTGCAGAATGGCACTGAGAGCTGATCACACTGCTGCAGTACAGTGGGTTCCAGACTTCACAGATCTAGAGCCAGATGACGTGATGTCGTAGACTCAATAGAAAAGACAATGCATGGCTTGTACTGTACTTTGTTTTTGGCTGCTGACCAACATATAAGTTTTGGCAAAAAAAGCAAAGCAGCAATAAGAGAATGAACACGTTAATATTATCAACAACTTGTTCTGCCAATCAAATGACAATACTCTGTTACAGTATATTGTGTACCTAGATGATGGTAAACGCATGTATATGAAACATTTGATCCAAAAGACAGCGACATCTTGAGGACCAAATAGCCTTCTTGAACAGCTAGCTGAAGGGAATGACTGTTACTGTCCACACATATATCATCTGTCAGTCCTGACGCAGTGTTAAAGCTTCTTATGAAGTGTTACAGATATTTACAGTGGTCTATACTTGAATCAGATGGCTGATGACTGACATTTGACCACTCAGAGAAACTACAACACTAAAACCGTACACTCTCCCAGGAACAATTATTGCCCCCTTTAAAACGTATGTCGGTCTATTTACTTATATCCTAAACGTATTGTTGGATATAACTTAGAACAACAATCCGTAGTTTGATGTGGGCATGCAGCAACAAACATTTGTATTTGAACTGCGTTCATTTTTCTCACCTCCTCCCTGGTTGTATTCTTCCGGCTTGTGGAAGCTTCCAGCCCACTCTGAGGTCTCCGTGGAAAGGGTTCAGTCAAATCAGCGTCACCGGATGTTAAAAATATATATAATGCAACTCTAATTTGAGAAAAACAAACAATAACCCACACTAGTTATACGACTTGTATTTTATTTTAAGAAAAAACTACTAAAACAAAAATATCGACGCAGTATGTACCCGGGGACGAAATAGTTCCGCCATGTTGTGACATCATCGCTAATCCCACCCCTGAGCGTGCAGGCTCAATTGGTGCGGAGTCATGAAAGTGTTTGTAAACAACTCAGTAAGAAGGTAACTTAAGAGCTGCACTGATATTCTGTTAAGCTTTCTAACTCGTGCATGCCGGCACGTTTAACTCGTGTATATGCGTAGATTGTTTTTGTCAGTGTACATCGGGTTTGTGCGGGCAGATAACTTGACAGACGTTTGATTTTAGGGTAGCTAGCATGTGTTGCTACAACCTTAGCCTGACGTTAGCCGGCTATGCTAATGTTGCTTCACTCTGCCGACAGAGTGCTAGCCAGCTCTCAAATGCTACACGGCTAGCTAGCTAAACGACATGCCTTTGTTTAGACAGCAGTCCAAGCTCAAGTCCTTTCGGTTCATGACAGCTCTGCGAATGTAAACATGGTTAAGAATATTTATTGTTTAGTTAGTTTGTGCCATCCTAGCAGCTATTTCTAGAAGCTAGAACGATTGGCAGATTTACGCTGGCATTAGACGTGCGCCAGCACAACACAAATGTTATCTGGAGAATATATTATGTTGTTGCTCAGGAGGAATTTAATCCTGACTCGCTCTAAGCGTATATACCGAATATAGCATGTTGTTTTCAGCTGTGTTGTAATATGTTTTGTCAAGTCACATGTGTCAAGTGTCAAATTTCAAAGGGGGGCACCATTTGTGTGTGTTTTTGTTTGTAGGCGCATCAAACTGGAGTCGGGCCAAGTTCTGCACACATCTTTGAGTGTCAACACATCCTCCAAAGTGTCCCCGGTCCTGGGATATGAAGGATGTTTGAGCTCACGATTTCTCGATGTCCTCAAGTCGACGGGATGACACAACTGCAGAATCAGTAATTAGTTTATAGCTGTTTGGATAGCTATAGCATCGCAGTTGCAGAGCCTCAAGACTTCTTTCATTACCTTGTACTGTTCACCCACTGAGTTAAAATGCCTTGGCCATTTTCGGAGTCCATCAAGAAGCGAGCATGCAGATACCTCCTGCATCGGTACCTGGGCAACTTTCTGCAAGAGAAGCTGAGCTTGGATCAACTCAGCTTAGACCTTTACCAAGGCACTGGATCTCTTGCACAGGTGCCACTGGATAAATGGGTATGTACATTATTGTCTTTGCAGCACAATTATGTCAAATTTGATCCAAACATGGAACCTGCAGAAACTAGAAAAGTTTTATGGCTCTCATTTTGTGTTCTTCAGTCACTAAATGAGCTCCTGGAGACAGCAGATGCCCCTTTTGAGGTCATCGCAGGCTTTATCCAGACAATTTCTCTAACTGTCCCATGGGCAGCCCTGCTGCAGGAAAACTGTGCCTTAGAGGTAAAGGGTTTGGAGGTGGTGCTGCGACCAAGACCAAGAGTGGGTAAGATGATAATGCTGTTTCTAGGAGGGTTTTAGAGGGACGGAGGGTGGTTCAGTAGACATGTTTTGTTACAGTGACTACATTTTTCTAAACATAAATGTGTTGATGTCTGGTTTTTCTTCCAGCATCTGGCACTGAGCCAATGTACTGGTCTAGTTTCATGACAAGCAGCATGCAGCTCGCCAAAGAATGCCTGAGCCAGAAACTCACTGATGATATGGGAGAAAGCTTTCAGCCTTTTGAAGGATTAGAGAAGTTTGCAGAAACAATAGAGACAGGTACACTAAACTGTTTTCAGCATCCATCATGGTGACAGTCTAATATTATGTAAGGTCACTACTTTCTCTTTATCTTGCAGTTCTGAGAAGAGTCAAAGTGACATTTTTGGACACTGTTCTCAAAGTAGAGCACATTCTGGAAAATTCTAAAACTGGAATTGCTCTCGAGATTCGAATCAGCAAGTAAGTGTTGACAGTAAATGGGCTGTTTTGTTTCAACAACCTCTATCTACTTTAAGCCGCTGATTTATCACCATTATTCATTAGTATTCACCGTTATACTGCAAGTTAAGCTAATTGTATTTCTGTGGTTGCAATCAGGATTTTTTACTGCGATGAAACGGGTGAGGAGAGTTCAAATGTAAATGTTCATCAGCCAACCACGTTTGCCCATAAAAATGTGCAGATGGAAGGAATCACTGTATTTTGGGAAGAGTTCTCAGAGGCATCTCGTGCTGGCTGTAAATCTTCACCCACGCCAACGGTTGGTGTAGCAAATAATTGCTTTTTGATGTAGAAAAGTTGCAAGTTATTAGACTGTTACTATTGTTTACTGTTTTTTTTAAGAAGTATGTGCTCTTTTTCCAGGAAACAGAACCAAAGCTGTCCCCCAGCTGGAACCCTAAAATAATATGTGAGCCTCACCCCCAGTTTACGGAACATGTATCCTCTTCAATGCCCTTTGAACCTGTGCAGGTTGGGAGCCTGGGTGGTAAAATTGAGTTGTCCCTCACTCTAAAAAACAATCTAGCACTGCCTGGAGCAAAGGTAAATTTCTTATTTTTTAGGACAGGAACAAATGACAGCAGTATTCACACTGTTTTTCATGCGTTGCTTTTCAGCTGGATGTTGTTGGACATATTGATTCGTTGATTATTCTGCTGTCCCCACGACAAGTTCATCTTCTTTTGGACTTGTTTGGAGCTTTCTCTAGTGGAAGTGAGCACATTTTTGTTTGTAAATAACTGAGAACCACACAGGACAGATTAGCTTTATAAAAACAGTGTAAATAAAGTATTTACATTTCATGTGAAGGTTCACAGGACTGGAGTAAGGACAGAAAGAGTCGGCCCATGCAGCAAGAGGACGAGTATCGGCTCCATATGGAACTAAACCGTTGTCTAAAGAAGGATAATGCTGTGCCAGGAACAGACCCTGACCTCTTTGAAAGCCAAACCACCAGGACTGTGTCAAGTCGAGGTTGGACTGAAACTGTATCCTGTAACTTCTACATTTTCTTGGAAATCAGATGCCACTAAGTTATCTGGCTTATGGAAACTGCTTTTTTCTATTTTGCATTGCGGATGTAGATGACGTGTTCTTCTCAATGGCTGACATGGACATGTCTCATAGCTTGTCATCCCTCCCTCCTCTGGGAGAACCCCCCACTGTTGATTTGGACTTGTCACTCAACAGTAACTACTCTGCGTCCCCAGGAGAATCTCCCTCTGGAAATGCAACTGTAAGTCTTATTTTTGTGTCAATATGCTTAGAAATATGAAAAAAAACATATTCTGGGAAGAGAACTAAGAGTAATGGGGCCTTATGATATGGTTTCCTAGTAAAGTCCCAAAATACTCAACAGTCATGTAGTCTTTACAGATACAGTCTTTTGATTATATTTGAGAATTATGTCTTCCAATTTAGTGTTATTTGGCATTGCGTCTGTGTATTTGTGTTTGTAGGCTCTGTGGGATGACTATATGGACGTGCCTCGACAAAGAGACAAACAGACTAATGAAACTCCTGTCCAGTCACGGGATTCACAGCTCCCTCAAAAACTTTTAAGGCAAACATGTAAGCGCCACAACTAATCTGAAACAAACGTAAGCTTACTAGAAGTGTATTGTGTGACGAGAGCCAAAGGTGTTTATGTTTACAGTGGTTCCTCCACCAAGGTTGAAGTGAGCTATAATCGTTGAACTCTGAGCTGTGTTGTTTATTTGTCTGCTGTATTTGTTGTTGTATTTCAGCCCATTCATCCAAAACCCATGGTGATGAGTCAAGGCCGGAGCTGGTGTTGAGACTGACACTGAGTAGTTTGGCTATCTCAGTTCTCCACATTGATCCGCTTCCACCACCACATGATGCTCCCAGTCCTCTTGGCCCCATGGCTGCACACTTCTTTAACACAGTGGGTCCAAGCCAGCTTGCCCCATCTGCTTTCTTTCAGTCTCGGACAGTGTTCAATCAAGCTTGTCCATATGACCACCTCAGGTGGAGTTTTTTTTTTTCCACAGAATATTTTTGTCACAGGTTTGTTCTTTCGATGTGAAAATATGACTTGGGCATATATTTGCAGGTTTGTAGGCCAAAGTTTGAAGATAAACTATGAGCATTGTCAGGGATCTACCCTGCGGACCTTTAGCACTGACATCTCCATTAAGCAGATGGAGTTTCTGGAGTGTCTGTTCCCTTCTGAAGCTGTCACCGGTGGCTCCCAGCGAGGAATTCAGTACACAGAGGTTAGTCTGCCTAAACTAAGCACATTGTACTACAAAAAGCTTTGGTTGTACACTATATAGCCATGTACAACACAAAGATATTTCTGGCATAACATTAAGTGTATTTCACTCTTCTTTTTTTTCCTGTCACAGCTTTTGACATTTGACACCACAGCCACTGCTGACACACCGCTTTCCACCTGCCTCCACTTGCTTTACAAACAGGCTGAGCGTCGGGGCCCTCAGGTAACAGCATTTGTTTGTCCAAAATGAAACCACAACACGTAACTCTCAAAAGTTTTTTTTCTGCATGGTTGTTTGAAATCCAAACCTGTCCCCTCCCACCTGTGCAGGGTGGCCAGGTGCGTCTTAGCACCATTCCAAGGAAAGCTGAGATCCAGGTGGAGCTGGGGCCAGTGAGGTCTGAGCTGGACATCAGCATCGTGGACCGACTAAACTCACTGCTGCAGCCTCAGAAACTAGCCACCACAGAGATGATGGCCTCTCACATGTATACATCTTACAATAAACATGTCAGCTTGGTAAGGGCTCCTGCAATGTAGAACTTGAGACATGTTGTATTTTGTGTGCTGTACAAGGTAAAGTGTAATATCTGTAGCAAGCTGCCTAAATCACACAAGTCTGCCTTAAGTACATTTTATTATAGTATATATTTATTTCTGCCCAGTAAATTTCTGTTGGTAAAGTCATTTTGCCTGTCCGCTGTCCTTCCTGCTCCTTGAGAATTGCTGCTAACAGACTGACAGCTGGTTTTGACCACAGCTACACACCAGAGTCACTGTGAACTGAACAAGACACTTCAGTAGTGCTTACTCTCCACTTACAATGTCCCACTTTTAATACACTCACTCAAATTAAAAGTGCATGTTTATGGGCTCAGTATATCATCTTAATCTTTTTTTTTTCTAAACAATTTTTTACAGCACAAGGCCTTCACAGAGGTTTTCCTAGATGACACCCATACTCCCGCCAACTGTCAGGTGTCACTGACAGTCAATGCCCCAGTGCTGGGGATTGCAATTCGCTTCCCCATCCCGGATCTGCGTTCAGATCAGGAGAGGGGCCCTTGGTTCAAAAAGTCCCTACAAAAAGAAGTACTTTACGTGGAGCTGGAGGACCTGGAGGTGAAAACTGAGTTCATGGGTGGCAGTTCACCGGACCAAACTAAAATGGAGCTCACATTCAGGGAACTTACTGGTATGCTTGTTTCCAAACTGCCTTCTGAAGGACTATTGGTTTGACAGTATAAGTGTTCATTGGTTTATTTTTCTTGATTTGTACAGGGAAGTTCCAAGAGGAGCCAGATCAGCTGGCTGTCCGGTTCCTCAGAGTGTCCCACACCATGGATGGGGACATGACGACATCTGAAAGTGCAAAATTTGATTGGCCAAGGTAAATTTATATAAGCAAATTCAAATGTATCATCATTTCATGTGTAGGATATCTAATAATACATTCCACTGATCAGGGCTGTACTGAAGATGAACCCCACTGCGGTTCACTCAATCCTTGAGCGTGTGACAGCCGAAGATGATGAGGGGGCTGAGGACCATTCCCTTGAGGAGGAAGAGGAGGAAGGGGCCTCTCATTCACTGAAGGATGTGTGTGACTTTGGGAAACCAGAGCCATCACCCTTTTCTTCACGTAGGGTTATGTATGAGAATGAAGAGGTAGGTAATGGGTAAATGCCCACATACATTAAAAGCTATCAATGCAAAAGGAATATCAATTACTCTTGGTCATGATCATGAAATTGGCCCAATGCAGGTGCACTTCATACAGGTGGAGTATTTGCATTCAGAAGCTAGGACATCTTCTTGTATATGCGTTAATATGAATGCCAGATGGATTATTATTCAAATAGTGTCAATAGCTCTGCTTTGCATGTCTAACCTGTTGACAAAGCAGGTGGTAACAAGGCTATGATAACAACATCTTTTTTTTCTCCAGATGGTCATTCCTGGTGATGTTGGTGAGATGACAGAGTTTCAGGAAAAAACCATGAACAACTCTCGCTTCATCCTTGAGTTGTGTTTTCCCAATGTGCAGTTAGCGCTGCCCAGCAAGGCATTTTATGAAAAACTACACAACAGGTGTATATCATGTGGGATTTTTTTCCCTACAAATACTGTGGAACAATTTATCTACTTTCAAGATTTGATCTCTGTCATGGGTGTAAAATGCATATTCTTAACATTTCAGGATAAACAACGACTTGCTGCTGTGGGAGCCCACTGCCCCTTCCCCTGTGGAGACTGTAGAGAGCATGCCTTATGGAGTTGGACTCTCTGTCGCTAGTCAGTTAATCAACACTTACTCCAAGGACAGCTTCAGCCAGTTCCGCTCTACTGGTCCTGAGGGTTAGATAACTAGACATTTCCTATAATTCTGCAGAATGTCAGCTTTGTCATTTCATGTATTAAGCAGCAATAACCTGTTTACTAATAGGTACCTTGTGTTGTTCTTGCAGAGGACACCAGTGGCTCAGAGGAGGAGAACATGCACTATTACTCTCCTGCCTCTGAGCTGGGCCTTAGATCTCGTAAGAAGAAAAAGACCAAAGCCCACAGCAGGAACTCTCAAAGCCTTTTCTCAGTCATCCTCAGTGTTAACCATGGCCTGGTGGCCCTGCAGGCTAATGCTAAAGTAAGCTCATTTTCCTGTTGATGTCACTTGTAAAGCTAATTCTTATAGCTTGTTATATGTCGTTGCATTTCCATTTTCTTTCCAGAAAGAGGATAAAACTGTACTGAAGAACAAACATAGCGAGTTCTGGCTGGAGGTGAAAAACGCTGTTTTGTTCAGTGTCACTCAGTATGAAGGCTATAAAGACCAACACTACATCTGCTTCCATAACAGTAGTGTTTGCTTGTATCATCAAGGTAAACCATGTACAGCTACTGTAATGCATTTATTTGGGGTGCAATTCTTACAGTTGTACTGAGTGTGTATATTGAGTTTGCATCATTTCTGTCCCGGCATTGGTGTACCCAGGTCTTGTAGATGGAGGCATTTCTGTCTCGGACATCAAGTTACCATGCAGGACACACCCCCATTGGTTAGAGCCGACCATCTACCAATCGGAGACATCCCCAGAAAGATCCTCAACCCCCTCAGAGGGTATTGGTCTGGAGGCCCGCAGCATGGTGTCTGTCGCTGTCAAAATCTCATCACAGAATGCAGAACGCAACATCAAGGTCAGACACATAGATAAACTTACAGAGCAGCTTGCTTGTGTTTTATTAGCGTTATGAGCATTTCCACTGTGGGTCCGTTTTAAGCAGAGATAAACTCTGTATGCTTCTGTTATCTTTCAACCTCAGTACACCCTTTGATTGCTACATACATCAAAGGTGCTTTCAGCAAAAACCTTATCTCTAAGATCACGGTCAATACCAATGTTTATAAGTGTTATATATAGTGTTGCTCAGTGAGGAAGTCCTGGGTAGCTGAAGCCTCAGTTGCATTTGTTGTTTTTGCACTCAGAGGCTAAATTACAGGTTGATGGTTAAATAATTACTGAAACTCCACCTGTGCAGCAGTGTATGTTTGTACATAAATCTAATGTAACACCATTTCATTTAGCTGCTTACTGTATATGTGTGTGTTTAGGAAGTTCTTGTTGCTGTTGGAGTAAGAGGAGCCACTCTTCAGCACAGAGTGGTCCCTCCACATCTGGGCTGGTATGACCAGGTATAACAAACTGGAGACTCTATAATTATTTTTTTATGTAAATTTAGATGGTGGTAATCTTATTGTCGTTTTTTTCAACAGATTGTTGAATTTCTGAATATTGCTGATGAACCTGTGTTGGGTTATGCTCCTCCTACATCTGTCACCACCCTACATCTGCACCTGTGGAGCTGTTCTCTGGACTACCGGTAAGGCAGATTTCAGACCTGCCACTAAATAATGACTTATCTATGTATATTCTAATGCTGCATTTCTTTTTCTTTTGACAGACCTCTTTACCTGCCACTCAGATCACTGTTGATAGTTGAGACTTTCAGTATCTCCAGCTCTGTCTCTTTAGATCATTCCTCATCAACACTCAGGTATAAAAGGGCTACGGTAGTTTGTCACTGTCACTTTAACTATAACTCTAATCCTGATTTAAAATGTTTCATTCCTGTATCTGTTGTCTACAGGATCATTTTGGATGAAGCTGCTCTGTTCCTTTCTGACAAGAGTAATGCTGTGTCTGTCAATCTAGTACGAGGTGAGTTGATGTCATAAGAACATTTTAAACCATTTGACATGTTTACGTGTGCTTTGACCAATGCTTGTCTTTTGATCACAGACTATGTCCAAGTGGTAGACATGGGAACACTGGAGCTGAGGATTACAGCTGTCAAGCCAGGAGTAGATGGAAAAATTGTAAGAGTTTGCTTATCAGTTTATGACATAATGTCTTTCTCTCTATAAAATACAATTCAGTGCACATTCTCACTGTCTGTTGTGTTATAGTCTGAGCCTAGATTTGAGCTGCGCTGCTCCAGTGATGTAATTCATATCAGAACATGTTCGGACTCCTGTGCTGCCCTCATGAACCTAATCCAGTACATAGCCAGCTACGGAGACCTAATGCCACCAGCAGAACCTGTGGTCAAGCATGGCAGCACTACACAAAGAAGCAAGGTCAATGACACAACCCATTGTCCAGTATTGCACAGTTACAGCACACATTTTAAATATTACCATTTTTTTACAGAATGAGGTTCCTAGCCAGCCGACATCTCAAACCCCACTTCTTGCTGAGACTGAGCAGCAGATGTTGCAAGATCTGATGAGTGAAGCTATGGAGGAGACTGATGGGCAGCAGGCACCAGGGCCACAGCAGAATGGTACTACTTTTGCTCAAGAGTTTTAGCTTTATGAGGGTTATATCTTTACCTAATGATATTTTATATTCATACACCTGCAGGTGCACATGAGGAGCAGATTCATGACCAGGACCTGCCTCGCTCAGATCTGTTCCTGTTCCCAGATGAGAGTGGAAACCAAGATTTAAGCCCCACCTACCCCATGCTTCCCTCCCCTCTTATCACACCTGCTCCAAGCCTGGCACAAGAGACGGATGACTTCTGCATCTTAGAAACTCCAGGTTCCCGAGGAGAGGTTGGGATAGCCTCATTCTCCCATATACAGGCTACATAATTCAGTAGTAAACCGTCTCCTCTAAACCTGTGTTGCTTCACTGTTGTCAGGATCGAGATCAGGAGCCGGTGGTAAAACTGCTTACCTCAGATCCTGTGGAAATCAAGGATGATCACTTTAGCCAGCCTCTGGATGGCAGTGACTCCAGCCGTGGGACCAACTTTCCCATCCCAGAGGTCCGCTACCTCATCAAGGAGATCTCGGTCATCTGGCATCTTTATGGTGGAAAAGACTTCGGGATTGCAACTTCCACAGCATCTCCCGTTAGAAGTCGAGGGTGCGTCATGAACTCTTTTTAAATTTGAAAAAAAGGAAACAGACTTGTTTAATTTTTGTCTGTGTGTGTGTGTGTCTTACAGAACTACACCTCATAGCTCCCCCTCTCAAACTCCAGTCAGACAAGCCAAAGCTTCAGGGCGTGCTGGGGGTGGAAAGGCAAGGAACCCTAATGTCCTAATGGAGATCCAACTGAGCAAGGTAAAGTTACTCGTTATTATACACATACATAGATCATACAAAAGCTTTAGGTCATTTCTTCACCATTTAGTTTTTTTTAAAATTGTTTCCTCAGGTGAGATTCCAGCATGAAGTGTACCCACAGATCCATGCAGTGTCTCGTTCAGCAGTGGACCAGCCAGTGTCTCGGCAGGTGTTTGTTGTGCAAGACTTGGAGATCAGAGACAGACTGGCCACCTCACAAATGAACAAGTTCCTCTACTTGTACTCCAGCAAAGAAATGCCTCGGAAAGCCCATTCTAACATGGTGAGGAAGGCAACATACTACAAACAGTCGCATTAAGCTTTGACCTGTTGTGATTTCATTGTTGCTTTTGTTCTTAGTTGACAGTTAAGGCACTGCACATGTGTCCAGAGTCCAGCCAAGCTCCACCAGAGTGCTGTTTACGTGTGTCTCTAATGCCACTTCGCCTCAATATTGATCAGGTAAAAGAGTCTTACACAGATTATTGTTCCACTGTTGAATCTATGAGCCTAATTGGGAGCATTTTAAGTAACATCCTTGTTTATATTTTGTTGGAAGGATGCACTATTCTTCCTTAAAGACTTCTTTACTAGTCTTGCTGCTGAAGTTGAGTTTTTCTCACCACCCCCTCAAGAAGGTACGGCTAATCCCTTTAGAAAAAATGTCTGTTATTGTAAATAGAGATTTCAGCTCATGCCTCTTGGTAATGTTTTGTTTTGCAGCTGTCTGCGTTCCTACAAAGAAAGTGTCTGCACCAGAGATCTCCTGCAGCTTCTCTAAGCACGCTGGCAGCAGCCAAGATCCAGCCCCAATCATCTCAGTGCCCGCTCAGAGACGACTGAGCCACAACGGCTTCTCCACATCTGGCAGGGAAGAACTGAATGACAGTGAGGCCTCTGCGTCTCCCTTTACAGACCAGCCAATCTTTTTTAGGTTAGTAGTAAATAACAAAATACATCCAAATTTTTTTCTAAATTGGTTGTCTGTGTTGGTTAATGCCTCCTCTTTCTAACAGGGAGTTTCGATTTACCTCTGAGGTTCCCATTCGCTTGGATTACCATGGAAAACATGTGTCAATGGACCAGGTACACAGACCAGAGACAGAGAGAAATCTTAACTCTACATCATGTTGTTGTTGCTCTATGAATCACGTGTGAATACTTTGTTTCAGGGAACATTTGCAGGAATCATTTTCGGGTTGACACAGCTGAATTGCTCAGAGTTAAAACTGAGGCAGTTGTGTTACAGACAAGGGTATGTTTATCACATAATATAATAAACGAGCATTTTTCAAGAGAAAATTAATACTTGTCTCTATTTCAGATTGTTAGGTGTGGATAAGCTGTTTTCTTATGCAATAAATGAGTGGCTGAATGACATCAAAACAAACCAGCTCCAAGGAATACTGAGTGGTGTGGCTCCTATTCACACACTGGTAAAACTGGGTGAGTGCTTTTCATTTGTTCTTCAACTTGTCATGCACTGCATTATTGTTCAATAGGTTTTTTTTAGGAATCATTATTAATGATGTTTTCCTCTCAACAGTTCTGAAGTATTTTAGTCAGCTGTAGAATTATGCTTAATCTGTGTAGCTGGGAATAGTTTGTTTTGTCTGTCATTCAGACTTCTCTGAAAGTGACTCCTGTAAAAGGATACGATATCTGTCAGATACTGTGTATCCTTCTAAGCAGAATCTTCTGTTTAGTTCATGGGCTCAGGGACTTGGTCTGGCTCCCGATTGAGCAGTACAGGAAGGATGGTCGGATAGTCCGTGGATTTCAGCGTGGCACTGCCTCCTTTGGAACCTCTACTGCAATGGCTGCTTTGGAGCTCACCAACAGGATGGTACGAACCATCCAGGTAAGGAGTTCTTCAAATGTTCCTCAAAAAGTTTATTCACTAGAGCTGCAAGTTAGAGATTTAGTGGAATAAAATTGGGCCACAGTGATTAATTCTGTTTTGGAGCAGGCTGTCTATGTTTAAATCTCTGATTTATGTTTTTAGGCAGCAGCTGAGACGGCTTATGACATGGTGTCTCCAGTGCCTGACGAGAGAGACACAAAGAGGATAAAACGGTTCTCCCATTATGGACTGGCTCATCAGCCTGTCGATCTGAGAGAAGGTGTAGCCAATGCCTACACTGTGGTAAAAGAGGTGACCAAACCTAAATCTATGCTTACCAACAGGCTCCCTTTGTTCCCGTTGTAATTTCTGAGTTAAAATTTTATTCTCTCACTACTTGCAGGGGATCACAGACACGGCACTGACCATCTACGACACAGCCACGCGGGAGCACGAGCAGCGTGGTATGACAGGGGCAGTCGGTGGAGTTCTCCGCCAGCTGCCACCAGCAGTAGTCAAGCCGCTCATTATGGCCACTGAAGCCACCTCTAATGTGCTGGGTGGGATGAGAAATCAGATTCACCCTGATGCACGTCAAGAGGAGTCCCAGAAGTGGAGGCAGGGTGAAGAGTAATTCTCATTGCAATATGGTGACTATGACTGCAGCAGCCACAGCCAGTAAAGGTGTAAATAAAATAGTGTTCATCTCGTTGCAGTTTGAGCTACTGTGATCCAGCTTATGTCAGCTTATCTGCTCCCTCACAGTGCCTTCATTGTCATCAGTTGTATGTGTAATCAAAGGGATGTATGAAAAAGGATGAATTTGTAAGCCACATATCGTCTTAACGTTTATGTTCTGTTATAGGATAGACAGCACTCTTCCAATTGTAAATGCATAACAACAGAGAAATAGGTTCTCATTTGTTTCATTTCAAGCAGCTTTGTTTACAGGTGGTGTGGTTACGTTCCCTTATCCTACTTGGTGTCAACGAACACTAATATTATAGGTGTAATTACCCTTAATTTATATAACAGGTACTGTATGTGGGTTTTGTTATTTACTGTAAATATTCCTCATGTTTAAAGACAACAAATGAGAACAAGTACAGAAACTGAATGTGTTAGCAGTTGTGGAAAGTTCTGTGATCGGCACTTTTAAGTGACTTGAAGGGTTATTTGCCCAAATGGAGGACAGGTGGGATAACTACCACATTTTGATGTAAAGTTTCACACTTTTATTTTTAGCTGTAGTCAGTGTTGCATCATTTTCACAGAAGCTGCTGTCCTTTAAAGGTTGCTTTTTAAATTGTAATCTGTTGCTCACATTTTCAAACACATCCCTCTACTTAGAATGTGCATCTACTCAAGATCTTCAAGTCTTAATTACTGTTCGACTGGTTTAGTCTGAAAGTGTATAGTTGATATTTTGTTGTTTGGCCTGATATGTTGTGTTGCAGACATTTGATTTGCGAGCATTCTTGTCTTTGTGGAAAGAGTATTTCTTGTACATAACATGTACAGTTGAATCATGAATTTGTAATAAAAGCATGAAGGGGAAATAAAAACTGTTAAGTTCACCAGTGTTGTGTAATTGGAGTTGCCTATTTTGAAAGACTTGTAAACGATTTTTTCTGTAAGTGTACAGTTTATCTAAAGCATCAGCTCTATGGGTGTGGGTGTTGAGGGGAAGCAGTGAAGATGTCACGGGGTGCTACAGATTTTATTTTGAAAAGCGTGTTGCGCCGGAAGTTGGTGTTACCATGGCAACGCGGTAGCGAAACCATCTGTATGTACATTCCTCATATCTAATGTTTTAGGTGATGGCAGACGTAACTGCGGGTTTAAGCAGTCTTTCTGTAAAGAGCGGACTGACTGAGGATGAAAGCAAGACCTTACCTTACCTTCGTGCGCGCTCGGCTGCACTGACATTTTGCGGGTGCGCGCACGCAGCTTTCATGTGCGAACTTGTTAACTCGCTGAGGTAATGTAGACCCTATTGAAAGATTAACTTCTCCTTATAAATACCTTTAACAGTACATGACATACGTTGTGGTATAATTGAAAAATCGTTGCTGTCTATTTTCAGGTGCGTCATCAGAGGTCAGACTGCAGACCTCTGTGTGGGGATACTCGGGATGGGTCACCTGGGGAAACAGCTGTTCCTCACCCTCCGGGAAAAGACCAGCATCAATCCATCACAGATTAAGATCTCCACTAGAAGACCAGAATTAGCAGGTATGATAGCATAACAAAGGCCTGTAGTGTCTTGATAATCTTAGTACTAATATATCATACTTCAAGCTTAGTCCAAGGTTTATTATGCACAGTATACACAGCCTCACCTTTTAGATAGACAGTGAAGATTAAGATCCTGTTCCATTCTGTGTTTCAGTGGAATTTGTTGAGCCTGGAGTTGAATGTTTCTATGACAGTGGCAGACTGGCAGCGTGGGCAGATGTTTTGTTCCTTTGCTGTCTTCCCTCTCAGCTGCACAAAGTCTGCGCTGATCTTCGCTCTCACCTGTCAAAGCACTGCCTCGTGTACAGTTTCACCACTGCTGTCCCTGTCAGCAGGTACCACCACACCCATGCACATGATCTCATTTATGTTTTTGTATTTAGAGACTATAAATCATTTTTCAAATTTCAGACTAGCTGGACTTCTTGGACACAACTTCATTGTAAAACCACGGTATGACTTTGTCTCTTGTAAAACACAAGACGTGTGGCTCTCCACCACTCACGTGACCACAGCTCTGATGGACCCTTCGCTGATAGAGGCATCATGTCCTCTTTCAATGAAAGGTGCATCACATTTTATTTTATTTGACATTATTATGTGAATTTAGTAAATGTTGTTGCTGACTTGTACCTCTTGGATGTAGGTGGCATTTCTCTGAGTTTGCACTGGGTGTGTGCAGTGTTCTACAGCCTGTTGAATGTCTGCACCTCAGCCGGCCTGGGATCCAGTGAGACACTCTCTCTGATAAACAGCATGTTTCAGAAAAAATGGGCAAACACTGTGCAATTAAATGCACAGAGTTTCATCAGTTCATCTTACGCATCTTCTCTTCAGTCTCATGAGTGGGTGATTATAGTTGCTTGCGTTTTATTGCTGCACAAAAATATCTTGTGATTATCTAAAACTAGTAAAATAGCCTATATTATTGTGTTTTATTTCGAAAAGGCCTTTCCCCTGGATTTCTCTTACTGACGTCCAGACCAAGGAGACACCACTGCTGCTCTTTCTCTCCAGCAGCAAATCCATGCAGCAGTGCATCTCTGCAGCATACAAGTCACAGCTGGAAACATCTGTAAAACAGTTACAGTCTAGTGTAGAATAATTATCATATGTCTAAGCATTAAAGATTACTGGGAAAACATTTGTGAAGATTTGTGTGCTTTTTATTGTCATTGTTCTAACTGAATTATGAGCAGGTTTTGCTGAAATCATGTCTGTGTTATGAATGCTCATTAAATACAGTGTGAAGGGGCCTGAAGCTCTTTGTTACTTTTAATTTCACTTTAAATCACTTTATTTTTACTGTATATATTTACCAGTTAGTTTGTAGACTAAGATTTTACATATACATACTTTGTTAGCCTGATTTAATGCGCCTAGCTACAACAAACAATTTTCATCCCTCCATCTTTACATGTAAGTCACTCTCATGAATGAATCCTTGGACCTGTTTCACATCTAATGGTGTTCTATGGATGTTAGTGTGTGAAGTTTTTGAAGGGGCGGAGACATCTTCCCGTTGCTTGGCAACATGCCGTTGATGATGTCATGATCCAACATGTCGTACTCTGTGATGTCATAATCACCTCTATACATGGGGCCACAGACAATCCAGCAGCAGTGTTCCAGAGAATTCACACAGCACCAAGGACTTTGAGGACAATGATTTCAAAGCAATAGTTTATGGTCAGACATTCGTTTCTACTCTAGTTAGAAGAACTGAGCTAAGGAAAGGATACCAACTTACATCGGCTTCTTCAAATTACACAGTGGATAAAATGCTTGGAGAAGGCACTTATGGACAAGTAGTTAAATGCCTGAAGTCAGCAACAAATCAGATGGTGGCTGTGAAAGTAGCAAAATTCAACACATGCTCCAAGCGTGAGGAAGCCATCATGGGAAAGCTGCAGGCTTTTGACAAATACTTCATTGGATTTAAAAACTCATTCATCCACCAGGACCATATCTGTCAGGAATTTGAACTGCTAGATATTAGCCTGAGAGATTTCATCAAGACAAGGTCACGAGTTTCGCTGCCAGAGATTCGGAAGATTCTACACCAGGCAGCTAGTGCTCTTCAGATTCTGAGGGACTTAGGGATCATCCATGCAGATCTCAAGCCCGAGAATATCATGATGGTGGACCAAGCAAAGCAGCCCTTGAGGATCAAAATAATTGATTTTGGCATTTCTTTAGAAACGTCACAAGCAAAGCAGGGCTCTGTCATTCAGTCCTTGTGGTACAGGGCCCCAGAGATCATGTTGGCATGCCCCTTTAGTAATGATGTGGACATGTGGTCTCTTGGCTGCATCGCTGCTGAGATGTTTTTGGGCTTTTCACTTTATAATGGGGACACTGAGTATGAAATGCTTTGGCAGATAACCAAAAGTCACGGTCCACTTCCAAAGGCTTTCCTATGCACTGGATGGAAGACAAAGACATTTTACAAGCCGGATTTGTGTGACTCTTTGAATCTTAAGTCACCAGAAGAATTTGGAATCTATTTTAAGTGTCGTTTGTTCGATGGCCACAAGTTCCTGATGAACCCAAGTACACACATGCCCAAGCAAGCCACCAAAGCACAACTCTGCGATGTGACAGCCTTTCTGGACTTGCTCAATAGGATGCTAACAATAGATCCCAGTGCAAGAATTCATCCGGCACAGGTTTTGGAGCATCCTTTTATCGCAGAGTTCTCCCCAAAGGTGAAGCAGATGATGGTGACTACAGAGGCAGAACAGAGCTGGGCCAGAAACAACGCAGAGTTCTCCTCAAAAACAGAAAGGTCATCCAGCAGAACGGAAGACAAATATTACAGACCAATATCGAGGACTATCAAGGATATAAAGAATGAATCTACCACCAGGACCCAGCACAAACATAAGCTATCTTCTAGGAATGTATCCGAGAGCTCCCCAAGGAGCAAGAAGATGAGGGTGACCACAGAGGCAGAAGAGGGAATGTTGACAGCAATGCCAAAAACTTGGAAAGCTGCTACTTCTTCTGCAGTATGGCAAACCCCTGGAGGACGTTCAGACTGGGCCAAAGACATGGCTGTCTTTGACATTGTTTATTAGGTTGCAGATCTACAGTCAACTAAACTAAACCCTATATATTTATTTATATATATTTATATATATATATATATATATATATATAAAGCTATATATATATATATCAACTAAACTAAACCATATATATATATATATATATATATATATATATATATATATATATATATATATATATATATATATATATTAGCCATGATGCTACACCGTCTTTGCTTTGAATGCTCAGCAAATTGTGTTCCTATGCAGTCAGTTTATGTTATGGATGAACTCCTGTAAAGCTAATTAACAAGGGTAGTGATGCTACACAGCCAGTTGGCATTGGATGTATGAATCTTCAGCGCATTTCCTCTGGTGTTTATGTTGTTTACAGAGCAGTCTGCTCCTGACAGATATTCAGTTACCTCACATCACCAGATGGCTACCTGCTCTACACCAATGATATGCAAGGCCTGTTCAAGGACAGTAAAGCTCTGTTTATTGACAATATATAAATGTTTATTGTTTACTGATTGACAGGTCAGAATTCAAATCCTGAGCCTGGAGCAGACCCATCAGCTGCTGGAGCTCCGTCTGAACCAAGTCTGACCTCCTCACCATGGTCCTCCTGCAGCAGGTGCAGCCAGCTGTTGTTTCTGAGGGTGCTGCAGGCTCAGATGATGCTGTGGACAACCTGGTGACTGGTGCATCCTCATGCTGACACACACAGTCCTGTGTAGCAGGGAGGCGTCCCACACCTAGAACTGACCTGTTACTTCTTCAGGTTCTAATATGTTTGGTGCTTCTGTTCTTTTTTTGTTGATCATCATACATGAGAATAAATATCTCTTCACTGAAAAACTAACTGTGTTTGTTGTCTATTACAGAAAACATTCAATGTCTTACATTTGTTATTTTAGAAAGAAAAGGGTAAAAATGGTAACTACACAACAGGTGGTCTGCTTGTCTTGATCAGCAATTGGCCACAAGCAGTTCAAATACAGTGGCTGTGAAAAAATAAGGGAGGGGATCATTAATATAGAATAAAAACGCCGCTTTTTACGCCGCTCCCTGCATTCAAAGCGACGTAAAAAACGTAAAAAAAAAAAAATAAATATATGTTATTTTTATATATTATCAAAACGGCGTATTTTAAATTCAGACGCGTTAGGAAGTTGCGCTTTTCTGTCATTTTTGGCTTATATATACCACAGTTGACTGTTTATATTGACGCGTAGTCAGATGTTGCAGATTCGGGGACTTTCGTCAATACTCGAGAAAACGCGGAAGTCTCAAAAAACTGTTATTTTTCCTGCCAGGCAGCGATAAGTGGAGAGGTCCGTCACATGATTGCAGTGATTGGAGGGGTATTTCTCAGTGGCCTGATTTTTAATAAAGTAACATCCTATTTGGGCGTCAGATAATCATCTTGTTATATCGTGGTAAGATAACTTGAGTGTCCGCAGCTTCAGTTGCACTTTTACTGCTGGCTAAGGTAGCTAACATGAGCTAACTAGCTAGCAGCTGCAAGCTAATACGAGTTTACGGAGAAGGAGCTACCAGCCAGAGGCTACTACACATAATTTGTGTCTACGGCTTTAGTTGTGGTGCTGTCAGTCGGTGTTGTGGTTAACGGGGTGCAGTGCATTAGTGTCACACAGCAGTTTGTTTAGTTTATCCAGCCTGCGTTTATAGGCTAGTTCCACTGTTGCCATCATTTCTCTCTCTCCCTGTGTTCGTAAGGGGCGGGGTTTCATCTTTTCCAGCCACGCAGACTGAGGTGTTTGTCTTGTCATGACAGCCATGGAGAGATTAGATGCTACATCTGAGCTGCAGTCAAGGCTGTCATCCTTGTCCTTCTCCTCTTTCCCAGGAATAACATCCAAACAGTTCGACAATAGACCGCTGGACAGGTAACCTGTTGCCTCTTATTATACAGGTGCCATAAGGACGATAACGCGCTGCTAGTTATTCCTTTTATTGCGTCCTAATGTACCGCGTAAATGTTTGGCTTCATGTCCTGCTGTTATTCTGCTTAAGACTCCAGAATACAAACCTTTCAGAGGGCTTTTCTCAACCCCAAAACCAAGCTGATATGGAAGAAACTAAGGCGGATTCAGGACAACGTTCAGAGGTAGTTAACATTAAGTAATAGGTTGGGTCAGCTGTCAACAAGCAGAAATAACCTGGGGGCAAACAATCCAATATCATCTGTGTCCAATAATATGCCCCATGTGTGTGCATTTTGAGGCTAATGAAGAGGCCCCTGCTGAGCTGGCCCTGGGGGATGGAGGAGAGGAGAACAACAGTGCTGGGAGCTGTCAGCTCTCTGCTGAGATGAAAGGTGAGAACCCGCTGAGTGTGCTATCAGGACTGTTGCTTTGTTTTATCTGGAATGTGGTGATTCATAAATATGCAACTCAATAATAGGAGTATGCAAAATTATAATAAGCTTAATAAGCTAGATAAATAATCACAATAGTTCCTGTAATGCTGCTGTTAACTGCCTTTAACAGCCCAGTTGCCGCCTCTGAAACCTCCAACAACTTGGACATCTGCTGAACTGAAGGAGCTTAAAACAAAGCTTCGGACGGAGAAGGACAGCATGGTGACAGTGTATCGAGGTGACATCATGACGGTCCATGTGCCCACTGTTCCAGAAGCCAAAAAAGTGTGCTGGGAGTTTGCCACAGATGGTTATGACATTGGCTTTGGCATATATTTTGACTGGACTCCTGTGACAAACCGGTCCATCATGGTGCACATCAGTGAGTCAAGTGATGATGAAGATGAAGAGGAGGAGCTGGAAGGTCTGTTGGCGTTTGCAAATTTCAGTTTGAACTTATTTTGATCATGTCATTAAAAACACATCAGATCCAGCTTTGCCCAGAGGCCATGTGTTGACTTTGTGTTTTATGCGGCTTCTTTCTGTTGCAGGCCCTGTCAGTAATGGTGATGTCGAGAAGGGCTCCAAATCTCACACCAACTCCAACTTGGCTGAAATCTTACCGGTGTACCGCCAGGACAGTCATTTGTCCGTCCAAGGGGGGAGCCATGATTTTCCAGGTGAAGGCACGTACCTTTTAAAGTTTGATAACTCCTACTCCCTTTGGCGAAATAAAACTCTTTACTATAGGGTTTATTATAGTGCCTGAGATGCCAAATTATTGCTTATGAATGTATAATTTACAGAATATTACTCTTTATGAACAATTAACTATTTTTGATTCCAAACCTGGAAAAAATGAAATATAATATAAAGGGTTAAATATAGGCATATCTATTTTTTATCACTATCAGCTTGTGTCCTCACATGTTGAATTCATGTGGTTAAATTGTCTTGAATGCATTTGCTTCAGTGTCTTGCTACATATATTTGAAGACGCCTTGCATATGTGCCATATTCCTGTGTGTGCACTGGGCTATTTGGTCAAGTGCCCACCATAAAACATATATTCTGCTCACCTGTCACATTCAGTAGTAGCAGTGATCAGGGATCACCTGCACAGAATATAATAACACCAGGCCAAGGTGTTTTCTCAGCAGTGCTTTGAAGATTTATTTTTTCCTATTTGTGTGTATACGGTGCACCCTTTTATTATTGTTGCTTTGTTGTTGTTCGCTGTATTTGTCATTCAGTTTTATAGCATAACTTATTGTTTCCTGTGTTGAATCTAATCATATAATAAGGCAGAATATAATTTCAAACCAGAGATATCTGCTGTCATATGTCATATGGCTTGTCAGGAAGAGGAAAAGTTGAATGTACAGAAGCAAGTCTTCTCTGCTGTGTGCTTTTTATGACACAAATAAAAGCCATCCCTTATCAAACAAAGCTCTTATTATATAATATAGATTCAATATTTACATTTGCCATGCCTCATTTTAATTAGCTGTTCCAGTTGTAATATCTCATCTAAATGCATTCTGTGCACAGGTCTATGTGAGTGAAAATCACTGTGTGTTTTTGAATATCCTCATTGTGCTGGCCATTCTTTGGATATGACTGTGTTCCAAAAAACTCACGTAAGCATGTTCCCAAAGATGTCACAGATATGGCTGCTATTGTCCTATACAATGTAAAGCGTCTGATTTAAAGCTTCCCACGTTTGCTGTACTGTATCTTCACTGTAAGTTATGCTGATGGCGTTTGTTCCTGAAATTTATATTACACAATAAAGAGATTGTCTAGTTATCTTGGTGATTAATTGGATGAATCCTGTGAGCAGTGTGAATGGAAAAAGGCTGAAAATGAACGAAATCTGCCTGTTTCATCCAAGACATTTCATAAGAGTCTCACTGCAGAGCCAGGATTAGAAAGCGCTTCAGGATGGTCCCTGGTGTTTCCATTAAATTGTGGCATTAGGGGATTGATGTAACTGTTACAGAGGTGCTGATGAAACCAGGCTTTATTTTCAGCTCCCCCTGAGGGCCAGTCAGAAGGATCCAAAGTTCTAGCTTTCTAAAAAACATTCCTCAATCACCCTGTTAAAGCTGCTGCTTTATGATACGTTATATTTCTCCCTTCTGTTACATAAAACAAAGTTGTAGACTACATTACTGATACTTCACATGGAATTTTGAATTAATTAATTAAATGTAATGTAAAAGGTTCACTTCACTTAAAATTGGTAAAAGACAAACGTTAAAAATAATTAAAACAAATATTTAAATGAGTGGTGCACCTGCGCGCGCGGGTTTGCGTAATTGTCCTGCACTCTCACGTGTGCGTTTTCACAACGGCCTCGAGCTGCACTCAGCCAATCAAAGACTACTATCGAAGCTAAGTTGCAGCTACGCTTGTTTGCTGCCTGTGTTCTTTCAGTTGTAGATGCAACCATAACGGTGAGAACACCATGGGGAGGCTGAACTTTTATGTGCTTTGGTCCCTGCGTGACGCTCCACGTCAGTTTAGCAGGTATGCCGTTTTTTTTTTATTTCTGTCAGTTTCCATATGAAAACTTGAATAACACTCTCCTGAACTTCACAGCAAATCTAACCGAAGGTGCTTTCAAGTCCACATCCCGCTGCCTCTGCCCAAACACGTCGTCATCTTCGGGCTTGGAGAATGGAAAAGCTGCGAGACGATCTCAGTCGAGGTTCTGGTCAGTGCAGACGCACCGGCCCAAAAAATTGGGACTCTGTCCTCTCAGGTTAGGTACGTGGAGGAGATATAAAGTCATTATTATTCTTATGTGTATTATCAGCGGACTAAGTATCCTTGTAAATGTAGGTGCCTGACTTGGGAAGGTGTCTGGAGCTCTGACATTGCCACAGTGGCTGCAGAGAGGGGCAGGAGAGGAGCTTATGGTAAAATCATGCTCACAATGACTGAAGAGGTATGAGGGCTTTAACTCAAGGCTTCAGTTCCTTCCTGTTGTTCAGCTTTAAGTTATTACGGAAGAGGATTAGAACCACTGACAAAATAAATTGTCATGACAGAAAAAAAATAATTCTGACTTTTTCTCAGAATTCTGAGATTAAAGTCAGAACTACAGGTACCTGTAAGCCAGTGACTTGGTGATGAGACCATGGTGGACAGATTCGGATGAAGAGAAGAAGGATGGCCACAATGTCCGATTTAACCGACTCTTTGAAATCTTGAGGGGTTCCAGATCAATTCTTTACTCAACTTTTTCTCTTCCATTAATGCCACTGCTTCATCTGGAACCCCTTGAGCTTTCAAAAAGTTGGTTAAATCGGACATTGTGGCCATTGTTCTTCTCTTCATCCGAATCTGTCCACCATGGTCTCATCACCAAGTCACTGCCTTACAGGTACCTGTAGTTCTGACTTTAATTTTTTCAGTGGCCCTAATCCTCTTTAAGTTATAAATATACAAAACAAACAAAAATGTGTATACACTGATAAACCACAGCATTAGCATCAGTTAGTTGTAACATGATTTTGTTTCATATGTGGTAAATACTGTGCTGTGTTACCATTTTGCTCCATGCACTGACTTGTGACCTGCTGCAGGGTAACACCAGTGTGTTCAGCAGCACCCCTTTGGTTCAAAGGAAGTGTCTGTTCCCTGACCAGCAAAATGAGACTGATATCTCCAGCACATTACACCAAAGTGCTGCGAATGAAACGGTGAGATAATCGTCATTAAAAATATTGGTTGTAATCACCACCAATCTGGTTTCATGTGTCTCGGTTAATACAAATCATTACAGATAACTTCCAGCTCCTTACACCTGGGTGACAGCGCTTGCTGTGCTGAGATCCAAGTGAATAATATTGACACCAGTGACTCCACTGTGAGGAATAAACCCACAGTTTGGCCCACGGTGAGTGCCATGCTTAAGAATATAGTGCTGTGTGTATTTGGATTGGTGTTGTTGATCCGTGATGTTTGCTCTGTAAGGATAAGACACCAAGGCGTACAGTCATTAGCAAGAGAGGCCTTCTGAAGTGGAGCTCTGAGGACATGGACAGTCTCACCGAGGACATAGACCAAGCTTCAACTCCCAAGAAAAAGAGGCTGTGCAGGATGAACAGCCAAGAAGAGATTGCTGCACAGATAAGGAATGACAACAGAGAAGGTGAGGACTGTAGTTTTACATTCTTTGTTCTTATTGGATAGAATGGATTGTTAATGGAACTCGTAATCAGTTTCAGTTTGTCCGTCAAAGCGTTGGAGCCACACAATGTGTGTCAGTGACCCTGATACTGCCATCCTCATTGGAGGTGAAACTTCAGATCAAAACTACTGCAAGGACTCGCTTTGGAAGCTGGAGATAGGTCAGTCCATCAATCACATCAGATTTGTAGATCAAATTAAAGCATTTATATGCACGCCTATACATGATGGGTATGTGTCCTCTCTTCAGACAGTGATTTCTGGTTCCCACTGAACTCCTCTGCCTCTGGCCCCGTACCTCCGTGTGCCCGAGGACACACTGCAAGCTACGACCCAGACTCTAAGGCAGTCTTTGTTTACGGGGGCCTGAGGGAGGGTCAGCGCTGCAGCGAGCTGTTCATTTTGAATACTCTGACCTGGAAGTGGAAGCTTGTCACTGTGGGTTTGTTGGAAGTAACTAATGTACTCTGCCTACCTGTTTATATGCATATTTATTTTCTTGTTTTTGTGCACTTACCCTCTTTTAAGGCAAAGGGAAATGTTCCAAATTTGGCATATCACTCTGCAGCCTTTTACAAGAAAGAGCTGTATGTGTTCGGCGGAGTTCAACCAAGCCATTCTTCTGGGGAAAAAACCTGCAGTAATGCTCTGTATATCTTCAACCCGGAGTTTGAACTCTGGTATCAGCCCATTGTGGAAGGTGACAGGCCTCTGCCTCGGTTTGGGTCAGTTTTATCAACAAAACATCATGTTTTTTGTGTAAATGGAGGAGGGGGCTAGTTGCCTCCTATGTCAGGCCACAGACATACCAATCACACCTCATATACTTCCAGTGTTTACATTCAGTCACACTAACGCCATGCTTTTTGCACAGACACTCGGCGACACTTCTACCTCAGAAGCTGATTATATTTGGAGGACGGAAGACTGCTACCTACCTCAATGACCTGCATGTTTTAGATCTAGGTAAGCTGAAAAGATTGACCGAGTGCTTCGGATTCGTACGGTTTGCACTGATGGGTTATATTTTCCTTCCTGAGTGAAGGATTCATGGAGTACACAGCTGTGAAGTGCGGGAACATGCCGCCACTGCCTCGAGGGTGAGCACAGATCTGATCAACCTTGATAAACGTCATCAATGTAGCCATCTGGTTTTTGGTATTTTTGGCATCCCACACTGGCAGCTGCATTTGAATTTTATTTCCTTAACACGGAGTATATCTAGTGAGAAACATGCCATCTTCTGGCACTGATTTTATTTAAGCTCAACATGAAATGATACACTCTCAAGTATGCACTGAATATACATTAATCTTGCTTGTAAATTTACAGGTTTCATGCAGCAGTTCCAGTTTCTGACAACAGGATCTTAGTCAGTGGAGGCTGCAGTGCAATAGGAGCTCTGCAGGATGTACATATCTTCAACACTGGTGAGCTCTGAACCTTTGACTACAGTCATGTACTAATTTGAACACTGAAGTCAAATCTACTGCTCTGTTTCTCTTTTATAGATACCAGAATATGGAGTTCAGTGGCATCCCCCCTGCTTTGCTCTAAGCCTCGTGCTGGACACAGCATGATAAACTTGGGCTGTGCCATCCTAACAGACACAGTAGAGCATGGACAGGAGGAAAATGCCAACCTCCAGTGCACGGTGCTGGTGTTTGGCGGGTCAGACTGCTCTGGTTCCTTCTACAATGATACAGTCAAGTGCACAGTGGTGATTGCCGGTGACAAGTGATGACGTACGACAGAACTGTCAGGAATATTTCTTCTGCGTGGTTGTTTAAAATTATTCAAGGTTTTTATGTCTTTACTGTTTTGTATATAATCAATCACATTTGACTGAACAGCAAGTATGCGACCAAGCTGTGAGCAGAGAGGTTTTGCATACCAAATCTCAGATCTGCATGTAACGCACGTTCTCCACCCATCAGTATGAATTTGGTGACAAAATCCTGGACTGTTAAATTATTTTTAATGTCGATATGCCAAATAAATATTTTAACTAAGTATCCTTGTTATAGAGTAGCTTTACTCACACAGGGTTTGTTTCAGATGAATTTATTAAACAACTTTACAACATGATTTATTTTATGCACGTAGATCAGCAGGTGTGTCTGGCTGATGAGAGGGGTGGCTCGCTCTGAAAGCTTCAATCTCAAGTAAGGTTTGATTTAACCTTTTGATGGTTGGAAACTGCCCCACATCCACTTTGAACCTGGAGAGACAGGAGTCACAGTTCTGCTTAAAGTTCAGAAGACTGAACAAAATGTGTACCCATCTGCAGGACTCATGGACCATATGTGCAGGCCATTATATTTTAGTTATTTTATTATGTTTGATTACATACCTCTCTGCATTGTAGACTTGTGGGACCAGACAAATATCTGCCATAGAAATCTATAAGATAAGCAGAGACAGGATATAAAACCTGTGCTGTATCTCGTCTGTTACTCCTTGGTATGCTCTCACCTCATCACCAACACAGTATTTCCCTGCTGTTTGCTTCAGGATTGGCTCAAGAGCTGAAGAAGAACAAAAACGAGTGTGAATTATGTGGTAAATGTGAGTTGGGTGATGATAGGAGTGCATTACAGAAACAAGGACCTTGAAAGCCACGATCAATGAAGTGCTGAGCCCACTGCACCTTCTCTGCTCCGATTTTCTGGATCACATACAAATTCTGAAACATCCAATAGGTAATGGATATATGATGATGATGACACGTCACTGGCATTATTGTGATGTTTGGTGATTGCATTACTTCCAACCAGAATCTGAAAGCTTTGACTATCTGCTCTGCTTACCTGCAGAGGCTGGATTCCAGAGGCGATGAGGTCACTTATCATCCGAACCTGGGCACGTGCTTTTGGGTCTGCTGGAAGTAAACAAGGTCCCGGTCTGGTTTCATCAATGTACTGGATCACTGCCAGCTACGTGAGGAAAAAATATTTTTACTGTTCACACTGGTGAATTAAAATACGGATTTGTAGGAGGGCACAGAGAATTCAGACTCACTGACTGAGAGAGTGTGAAGCCATCAATTTCCACTGCAGGAACTTGTTGCATGGGGTTTAATGTTTTGTACTGCTCTGTAAGCTTGGGCACAAGGAAAAACAATGCAAAAACTTGTACATGCATCTATTCATTTAGAACAGCTTCATTATATAGAGGATGCCATTTACCTGCTGACCTCCATCTTTGATTAGATTGACTGGAACCTGGTCATATTCAATGCCTTTAAGAGCAAAAGCTGATGCACAAAATCATCACAATCATCATCTTGCTGATGTGAAAATGATCAACATAACAGCTAAGTGAAGTCATCTGATGGCTGGACTTACCAATGCGGACCCTCCAGGAGCAGGAGCTTCTGAAGTACCCATGAAGTACAGGCTAAAGAGAAAGCCCCAAAAAACACAGTAAGTTTGAAATTAGTGTTAGTTTTCTTTGCTAGTCATATCCAGTGTGTGTTCACCTTGGTTTGGGTCGCCATAACTCTTTGGTTCTCTTATCTAGACTGATTCAACTTTAGTTTTTCTACAAAGTCTCATCATCGCCAGCAGCCAATGGGAAATCCTCCTAAACTCCCTCCTACCTACTCTTTGGTCCATGACTAAGCACCATTTGGGCTTCATATGGTTCACATTAACCGGCTGCCTGCTGCACACACACATAGCAAACAGTTCACGTTGATATCACTGTACCTTGGCGAGGCAAACTAATGAGAAGTGCATTGTTGTAGCTGTGTTCACATTTATTTCTAAGCCAGACTGCACATTTCTTGTCCTCTGCGATGAGTCAATAATGTCATGTGGACACAGCTCTGCTAGGAGACAGCAGTGAAGTTAGCTGTTAGGATTTTCAGCGCAGCTTCTAACCACAGTTGATCTCGGGGTTGCATAACTTCCTGGTACTAAATGAAGGTCTGCCTAGCTCTGTAGCCAATGAGTTATAGAGTTCCGTATAAAAGGCGGGACTATATGAGATACAAGCTCTCGATTGGTCAGAAGGCGCATCCTATTGACCAATCACGCTGCGTTATTCACAGGGTGCAAACAAGAAGCCAATAGCAAACCTCAGCTTTCCTCAGAGCCCACCCACAGGTGGATACATCCCTGTGGAGGGCTGAGTGCGGTCTTCTGCTGTCCACTGGCTAACTGCGCTTTGGGTCAAATCAACAGGGCCTAATATTTCCAGCATGGCGTCAGCAGCATTAAGATCAGTGCTCAGAACAAAGGTAAGATATATAGGCTTTAAACTTTTAAACTTTAATCATTTGCAAACGCCGCAGAGAGGTCCTCCCACACTGTTTACAAAAGTGTAAGTGTCATGTGCTGCAGCATTGCTTTGCAGACTGTTTTCCACAGATGGGATTAACTTCTCTGCCTGACTGTATCACACGTCTACTGCACCATTTATTTTTTTTTACTGTGTGAACCCCTTGGACTACTACTCACATGTACAATACAGTATACATACAATACCTATATGTGAACTCAACATATATGCAGCTTTCACTCCATTCATTAACTCAGTCCACTCAACTTGACTTTGTCCTCTCTTCATAACTCCACACTTAGTAGTTGCTCATTAATCTTGTGTGCCAACAGGCTGCAGCTGGAAACAGCAGGTTTCAAGTTCTTGAACAAATGAATAAATGTGTGTGACTCCTCACTGTGTTTTATCCTCAGGTCCCTCTTAGAATTGGCCGTATGTGCTACTCCTCCTCAGTGGTGAGTGGAAATGTAGTGCAGCCTTTCAAAAAAGGTTTATTCAGACAAAATGAACTCTCATATGTGACACAATATCTCTCCTCACAGCCCACCACTAAATTGTTCATTGATGGGAAGTTTGTTGAATCCAAGTCCTCAGAATGGCTCGACATTCACAACCCTGTAGGTATTTCCCCTAGTTACATGCTCATCATCCACATATGTAGCTGGGTTAGGTAGATTCTGCTTATGCTGCAGGGGTTCATGACACTGCAGAGTTGCTTAACCTGTTACATGTTACATAATGTGTACCTTTACCCTATGGTACAGGCAGGTTTTGTAGCATGTATGAAATAAAGAACAACAAAGCATTCCCTTTATTTAAAGTGTAATTCACTCTGCTGAGTGAAAGTTCTTTTTCCCCCTCCACTGCAGGCCACAAACGAGGTGATTGCACGTGTACCCAAGGCCACTCAGGAGGAGATGTTGGCTGCCGTAGACTCCTGCTCCAGAGCGTTTCGTTCCTGGTCTGAGATCTCCATCTTGGCTCGGCAGCAGGTCTTTCTGCGTTATCAGCAGCTTATCAAGGACAACATTGTAAGTCAAAGGGTCACAACATGTAAGGTGCACTGAAACTGAAAACAAGAGTTGATCATTTAGCACAACGTATAATCCATAATCCATAATAATGTATAATTTGGGTTTATTTTTTAACATTCTCAGCAATCATGAACCTGGCAAGCAACAAATGCAAAAATAAAAAATAAAAAACAAAAATGAAGGGCTATGAATAGAATACAAAAATGATACATGATTGGTTTGTGCACTTATGTTTCCTGTCTTCACTGAGGTATGCTCAGAGGTAAACACATTTTGTACAGATGCAGGCAACAGGCATGCATAGAAGTTCATCAAAAACCCTTCAGAGATAATCTGTTGATGAGTGTGTAGCAGCCACTGTGTTGACCATCCCAGATCACACCAGCAGCACTCCCATGTCTTTCAATGCCCACCTGCTTGATGTCCAAATTTACTGTCTTTGGTAGTATACAATGTTCTGACAGCTCATCCTGGCCATTCATATGAATCCAAAAACCCTGTATAACATGCAGCATATGAGCCTGACTGCATCGCTGACAGCTGTGGAGATCTGACAGTGAAGTATTAAATGTTATGCACACACAAACGTCTTCTTGTGTTTTAGAAAGAACTTGCCAAGGCCATCACCATGGAGCAGGGCAAGACCCTCGCAGATGCAGAAGGAGATGTGTTCAGAGGATTGCGTAAGTTTAGATTGTTTCACATTTGCATTGGTTTCTACACTTTTACTTTTGCAAGAACTGTTAATGAGTTATACCAGCTCTGTATCTGGGACAACCAGAACAAAGGGTGCTTAACCTCATACACACATTGAATAACTTATAAGACTGATTAGTACTGTAATCTAATATCCGCAAAAGATGCAAAGGATTACCGATTAACTCATACTGGGGAAAACTCATACTGTTTTATTGACATTTTGATGAGTTTTTTTTTTTTACAATTTCTCGTATATATGTGACTACATGACATTCTTTTTCACATCTTTCCCCTTTAATGAATAATTATCATGAGTGTTGTCATGCTAACACATTACACAAACTTTTCAGATAAAGAATCCACTTTTACACAGACACATGGACACTGTGGGTTTATTCTATATTTTACAGTTCTTATTAGGATATATTTATGTTTTTTTTTTTTTACTCTCTTTGCAGAGGTTGTTGAGCATGCCTGCAGCGTCACCTCTCTGATGCTCGGTGAAACCCTGCCCTCCATCACTAAAGACATGGACACCTACACCTACCGTTTGCCTCTCGGAGTGTGTGCTGGCATCGCCCCTTTCAACTTCCCTGCCATGATCCCTCTGTGGATGTTCCCTATGGGCATGGTATGTGGCAACACATACCTTCTGAAGCCTTCAGAGCGGGTTCCAGGCTGCGCCATGCTCCTGGTTAAGATGCTGCAGGATGCTGGTGCTCCAGACGGGACACTCAATGTCATCCATGGCCAGCATGATGGTAAGAGTTAGTCTAAACTATGGTTTGACTGATTTTAGCAAACAGATTTTTTTTGTCATCAACATATTAGGAATTTTTAATCACCATGGCTGAATAGCAGGCAATTTTTAGGAAAAGTTAATGTTAAAGTTCTGTCACTTGTTCTGCCACAGCTGTGAATTTCATCTGTGACCATCCAGCCATTAAGGCGATCAGCTTTGTTGGCTCAAATCAAGCAGGGGAGTACATTTATGAGAGGGGGTCTAAGAATGGCAAGAGGGTCCAGTCCAACATGGTGAGTATCAAATGAGAACTGGCATTGAGTTTTAATGTCAGAGACTTGCTGTAAATGTCCAGAAGATGGCGCCATTGGCCAGCAGATTTGTGCATTTTCCCTCTTGGATGCCAGATTACACAGATGAGAGAAAGTTCACACCAGATTGCAGCTGTGCATCAATGTTAAAAGCCATACTCAATTTTGTATTTATTTTGATCTGTGTCCACCAGTCCTCTCACATGTATTAAAATGTAGAACACGTTTACTATGTGACATTTGTAGGTCAGTTTGTTTTATACTTCCCTAATACTGTGGTCCTGCTTGGGACTAACCAGTTTCTGTAATGTGGAGATCAAACAGCAGAAGGCTAACCACTTCTTGTGTACTGTAGGGAGCCAAGAACCATGGTGTGGTGATGCCCGATGCCAACAAAGAGAACACTCTGAACCAGCTTGTGGGTGCAGCGTTCGGAGCAGCGGGACAGCGCTGCATGGCTCTGTCCACAGCCATCCTGGTGGGTGAGGCGCGGAGCTGGCTGCCGGAGTTGGTGGAGCGTGCCAAGGCTCTGCGCGTGAATGCAGGTACCACACCCCATCACCCCGCCCTTCACCTCCATCTCTCCTCCGCTTGATCCCCCAAAGGCTTCTGGTTTAGTCATCTCGGGCCACCCATGCCGCCCTAACCTCACCTCTCGCCTTGTGCCCTGTTGTAACTTCACATCGAAGTCAGCTGGGAGAAATGGTTTGTTGAGTCAGCCATCCTGCAAATTTGTGGCCAGATCTGTGGCCAGGTCCTAAATAGTGGCTCAGAACATCAAATGTTTTGAGAAAGAAAGTTGACGTGAAGCAAAATGGAGAATCATTATCCCAGTTTACAGCGATACGGAGTTTGTGTAGTACACAGGAAACCCGCAAGTATCCATTTTGGAGGGAGTGCCTCAGTGTGCCCCTGGTCCTGGCTTTTGGGTTTTTAGTGGTAGAAGAAGTATCTGAATGTCAGTACCCTTAAGGTGCCATAATATGTAACCTTATAGGTGCTTGTTTTGGGGGCCCTGCTAGGAGACCAACCTGGTGCAGATGTGGGGCCCCTGATCTCTCCCCAGGCTAAAGACAGAGTCTGCAGTCTGGTTCAGAGTGGTGTGGATGAGGGAGCGACGCTGCTCCTGGATGGGCGAAATGTCAAGGTCAAAGGTTATGAGAACGGCAATTTTGTGGGACCCACCATCATCAGCAGTGTCACAGTATGTAGAGTCATGTGTTTATGTGCACACGCTCAGCGTATTCCCATCCGAGTACCACTAAAAACCCTGCTAGTACTAAAAATGCTCTCTTTTGTGCCCCTGCCAGCCTGAGATGAAGTGCTACACCGAAGAGATCTTTGGCCCTGTGCTGGTTGTTCTTGAGGCAGACACTCTAGATGATGCCATTAGTTTGGTCAACAGGAATCCCTATGGCAACGGCACAGCAATATTCACCACAAATGGTGCCACTGCACGCAAATACACTCACCAGGTGGACGTGGGCCAGGTGAGTGGCTGCAGCCTCCAAATGTGTTCTTCTGTTTTGAGAGAAAGAAGGCATTCACAGCACTCTGTCAATGTCTATGCTGCATCTCCAGCAGGGAGCGTGTCACATTTCTGTTTGAAAACCATTTTCACACATTAAAAAAACAATTATTTTCCATGTCAAGTATACCCTTGTTTGCCTCTGACCTAAAATACACACCTTCTGCTAGCCCCTTCCCTCCACTTTCCCCACCCGTCAAGACTGCAAATAGCTACAGTAAATATGTGTCTGTTAATGAAAACAGTGGGACATAGAAACATTTTCCTGTAATATTCAGGGAGGGGAAATCTTGAAAAATTAAATCTCAAAAGGGATTCCGAGGGTCCTGCTGAACAGGTCGGTATAAATATGGGCAGCTTTTTCCCTGTTTGTTTGCCTGTGGAGCCTAGTTATGCCCTGTGTTTGCTGTTCACATGTCGGGGAATGCTGTGCAGGCCATGTGCTGCACTCCTCTCCAAACCAAACCTCCGTGCAACAAACATCTACTTTTCTTTTTCTTTTTTTCTTTTTCACTGTGCACCTTCGCCAAAAGGCTGTAGTGTGTCCAAACTTATACCTACTGTTTAAAACATTCTAAACCAACCATACAATGCCTCTATTGCCTTCACAACAAACTGTTTTATTTGGCTTCTCTTCCCTTTCATATTGTGCTTTCAAAACAGCAAATATAAGCCGCAAGTTTATCTTTGTTTAGTACGATCATGTTAGGTTGTTTTTTTAAACAGCATGGATGTACCACATCTCTCATCAGCCACATTTTACTCAGCCTAGCAATTTAGGACCTCAGAGAATTGTTTTACAGAGTTTACACTTATGGAAATGAAAGGGACAATGCTTGTTTTCTGCAGGTCGGAGTCAATGTTCCCATTCCTGTGCCACTGCCAATGTTCTCCTTCACTGGATCAAGAGGATCCTTCAGAGGCGACATGAACTTCTACGGGAAACAAGTAAGTGTCAAATAAACAGTTGCACCCAGTTGTATAAGAAAAACACAGATGTGGCTGTGTACATTTGGCATAAATGTTTATTTATGTACTTTATTTTCTTCTTTAGGGCATCCAGTTCTACACACAGATCAAAACTGTAACCTCTCAGTGGAAAGCTGAAGATGCCACTTTAAAAAGCCCTGCAGTTACCATGCCGACCATGGGACGCTAAATACTCCAAGTGCTAAAAACTCCTTCACAAACACTAATCTAATTGTTATCAGGTAATACAACCCCCTTTTGAAAACTTTATATTAGATGTATATATATATATATAGATTCTGTGTAAATGTCCACCACTTGCCTCAGATTTTAACAATGCAAAATGATCTGTACAGATGAGGCAATGTCATTGGAAGGCTTTTTTCCTAAAATACAACGCTAGTATTAAAACAGTCTGGTGCATATTTTAGTATGAGCACTTTGTGGTCAGAAAATAGAGGTACAGTTCTTCTTTCAATAGGTCGTGATAAAATCCAAATGGGCATTATGCATGAAAGAAAGCACTCACAGGCATACATACATGCGTGGTAAGATATTTTAAATAAGCACAAACAACCATCCTGTATTCCCATGACTGACACTCTTTGGGAAGCAAACAGCAAAGGCAAACAATTCAGAGTATAATGTGAATACAGAGGCCACGCAGAGGTCATGTGATGTGAATATCCGGCCGGCTGTCTGGGTTTGAGGGCAGAATGGACTCAGGCGCCTTGGTGCTGATGGTCGCTGGGGAGAGCTCCTCTCTAATTCTGGAAGACAGTCATCATTATGCAACTCTAAAATGTGAGTGTCTTGATAAATCACATGTAGGCATTCATGTTCTCACAGCCACGGCCTTTTCAGTTAAACATGGAATGTGGGACCAATAAATCTGCACAGGCTTCTTAATTGCAAGGATGAGGTACAACTTTTATTCTTGCACATTCCACCACTGTCTTACCCGGCAGCGTCGCTGTCAGTGGGGCTCTTCTTCTCAGAGGAGGCAGACAAAGAGAGATGTTGGCAGGCTCTCCTATCAGGAAAATGCAGAGTTGCAGTTAAAATACACAACCTCACAGTAAAAAGGCATGTTTTTGCACATTGGTGTACTTTACTCAGGCCTGCAGGGGTTACGCTGGGTCAACACCATGCACATGGATTTGGATGCTGCTAGTTGCCAAATGTTCTGTGTTATTCTGCCGGACTAGGTGCCAGACCACCGCTAACATGAATATACTTCTCCTCCTGCCTGCCATACCCCCATACATCCAGATCCCCTGCACACTCCTTCTCAGAAAATCATGTTACCAGCTGCTTTCTGACCACAAGTGTTCAAAGAACAAAATAAACTGCTGGTGCACGTGAAGAGGGGCCAATAGGCTGAAAGCAAATCGACGTGACCAGATGTTTGTTTCCAAGCACACGACTCTGTGGCTGGGCCTATTTTTACTATTGTGCCCAGACTCTTTCTTCATTCTTTTTAAGCAGCTGGATGGAAAAGAAAATTGGTTGAAGCCTAACTGATGTTTTATGGCATCCTCTTCTGCTGAGAAAATGGCTGTTTAAAACATTAAAAAGAGGGCGGAGTCAGCACAACTTCAGCCTGAACTGCTGCTCGCTGTCCCTGCACTTTGTTCTTTGGAGTTAATTGTCTCAAATTGTTGTTTAAAAGTTTAATTTTAGGGGATTACAAATGGATTTAATGTATTATCTACGATGAAGTCAATGTGTAACAACCAAGCAACCGACTTTTGCTAAGTCAAACATAAACAAATTAGTGGGATGTTTTATTACCTTTCCATCTGTCCGTTCATCTTAGCAAAGAGAAGTCTGAGCACCTGTTCCTTCTGCTCCCAAGTGAGATCAGAGATTTGAACTTCGCTGTCTGGGGGATAAGTCCTTGAAAAGAAAATTTAATAGAACTTTTATTGTTCTAATTTATTTACTGAGGTTGTAGTGAGATAACCAGAGCTTTGTTGACCACTGATGAATTTAATTTACCACAAACATACATATATGTCATGGAAAGGATGGGATGAGGGAGGTGGGCCTACCATGTCACAGCTGCCTCCATGTCTGAATAGACAGAGTTGGTACTGTGGGGACTTTTATGGAAGGTGCGGATGGGTGGGAACTTTATCTTTCCTGCTGTGGCTTCCCTTAACCTCCAGCGATAACCCTGGAGTGCCTCTTTTTTGTACTGGAGCCTGCTGGCCGCAATCTCCTGCTTTACATGTGCCAGAGCGTCATGGAAGAAAGCCTCCAGCTCCTTGCGCTTTTCTACAATGGTGCTCGCCAGCAGCTTGACATGCTCCATTTCCTTCTCACGCATGTTGAGGACCTTCTGCAGTTTCACCAACTCTACCTGGCTGGCCTGGATGGTGACCAGGTTTATGTGCCCCTTCTTCTCTTGCTGCTCAAGTTCACTGGCTTTTAGCTGAAGGGCCTGCTCCAGGGATGCTACTTTGTCCCTCAGTTCAGACCGCTTCTCTTTCTGTGCCTCCATCTGAGCTGCGTTCTTCTTTACCGTCAACTCAAGCATGTCCTGGGTGAGCAGAGACACAGAGATAAATATGGAACGTCCTTCCACCTCATGAACAGATAATAATCTGTGTGCTAGACAGTGCTGCTGAGTGAGTGGCCAAAAGCTTCAGCAGGGCCTTGATTTGCTGTCATCATTAGAGGTAAGATTAATGGGACCAATATTTATTTGTCTTAATAAATCAGCGCCAAAAAAGCTAGAAGGATAAGCCACTGAATTTGAATCAAGACTCCAGTGGAAACTCACCACAACCACTGGAGAGGCTGGATAGTAGTCAGGAGGTGAGGGGGTGGTGGGCACGACCACAAGCAAAATACACAGGGTCAGCACGAGTAAACAACACAAGGGAAAAACCACCTGAAATATATTCTGCCCAGATCTGACAAGTGTTTCATAGCTGAACGTCCATCCAGTGGTGCCTGATGGTTACACTGATGCTTTCTGTCCTCCGGCTCAAACATACCTTGTCCAGTGACAGTGAGGTATTTTCCTTAGCCAATGTCTTAACCAGTTTCTGCAGGTCCTCTGCCTCCTTTATGTGGAATTTCAGTGCTTGGTTGAGACGATCATTTTCCTTGTATGCTGAGTGTAAGGCGCCCTCCAACTGCCTAAATAGTGTACAGTACAAGCAAAAGAGGAATTATTCTCCATCTACAAACCCACCTGTATGAATCATTTTGGTTTTATTATAACCTGCATGGAGTATCCCAAAATATTTCAAGGGTGTAAAATCAATCAAGTCATTAAATGTGAGAAGAGCATGACACATGTTTTCACTTTTGGTTTTATGGTTTGTTGAAGTGACTGTGACTTGTGTATTTGACTTTTAAAGATAACCCTACAGCGTGCATGTTCAAAATTAAATCAATTACTGACACTGGGACCAAGCTGGCAGGACCACACCAGTATCAATGTTGATGTTTTATGAGCTGTAAAAAATAACTAAATATAGCAGAGGCAGTGTACACATCCTATAACCTCAAAAGTAATAAACTATGGTCTTCCACTCAAGCTTCACTCTCTCCTCCCTGCTGTAGCTTCTGGGCTGACATAGGTGATGTTCACTGTCATCAACATGACAAACCAGTACAAAAATGTTAGTTCTAGTTATATATACCATATATAAATATATACGTGAGTAAATTGTTTTGTTTTAACTTCACATGAGTTTAAAGAAAAGTCAGATGTGACGTGATGACACTCACATAGTGGCTTCATGGTGCTTCTTCTTCTCCTGGTTGAGCTGTCGATTGTATCGTTCCAGTGCTTCCCTCTCTAGGCGCTCCTGAGGTGAAATGTACAAAACCTGTTCACACCTACACCTGGAATATAAGCCCCCCTCCCATGTCTATGATGATACCTTTTCTCTGCAGAACCTGTCCTCCATTTTGTTAAGATTTTCTCTGTGCTCCTTCTCAGCAACATCCATGCTTTCTTTTGTCTACAGAATAAAAAGAGTGAAGTTATTAAGTTCCATTTGAACATTCTCACACAGCTTGATCTTCCTCCTCTTCCTCACGTCAAAGAGTTCCTGCTCCAGCTGGTCCTTTTTCTCCCTCATCCTCTTCAGAGCATTCTGGATCATGTTCATGTCATTGACCTTCATAGAACAAAACATAAAACACAAAGCAGATCAAAATAAAGGACCAGTGACAGAGTAAGATTGCTGACTGCACCTTCCCTTTAAAGCATAGAGACAAGGGTTTGTGTGATGTAAACTTGGTCACCACCATGTTCAGCATGCATGGAACACCTCCTCTAGGTAAGTAGTATAATAACAACTATCTGTCCAAAAGGGAGCACATTACCAGCGATGGTGTCATCACTTGAAGGCAGCCATTAGTTTATCCACCATGGCTGCCATAGTGGAAGCTCTGTCACAGATATTTATTTCATTTGTGCTAATAGGTCCATGCATTGTATACACACTGTTCCTTTAATGAATCTATCTATATTCTGTGACAAAATGCTGCTTGCATGAGAGAAGGGGGATTTTCTTTTTAAATCTCATATGGGCAATACCCTTTTCCAAAACATCAGTCCTGCTAAATACCTCAAGCTGCTACTGTGGAGAGGCCAGTCAGAGCAAAGATGTGACAAAGTGACCAAAGTCATGAGAGACTAGAAAAACATGTACCCACAAACATGTACATGACAACAAAATAAGAGGTTCCTCATCCATCTGATTACAACTTTAGGCCTAATCGTTATACTTCAGATAAGTCGGTATGAACATCACTGATTCACACAGTATGGTTTGCGTCAGCTGCAGTTTCAGTGCTGCCTGTGTGTGTGTGTGTGTGCTGTGCAGAAGCTGCAGCTGGAACAGTCTACACAAAATATTCATTTGGCTGGATAAACTTCTCAATACTCGACAGTTTCATCACATCTTCCCTAAAAGAAAAAAAAAAAACACATTCTCCCTCCAAAATGACCCGTTCTATCATCGAGGAATGAGAATAGGGCATGTCTTGAAGTCACATCTCTGAAGCCAACCGCAGTATTTTTTCCCTAAGTGGACATAGCTATGTGACAGTTCCATACATGTCTAAAATAGGGTTGTTTCAAGTTGGTCCAGGCCCCTTTTTTTCATCCTCAAGAAGCTTATTGGACTTATTGGCTTATTTTACCATCATGAAGTAAGAGCTGGATGGAAAACAGCTGCTAGCAAAAGCAGCAAATCTTTTTTGTACCTGTTTTTTTGTCTTGTGAAGCCACATGAATTTGATTGTAAGTTTGATAGCTGCTCTCAACTATAGGAAGCAGGGGTCACTGAGGATGGGAGTCGAACTCTGGGGATGGTTCGGTGGGCGTGACATAACTTTAACAGGCATTTCAGAGTCAGAATCAGTGTGACAAGTGAGGCATGGTTAACACATCAAGACCAGCAGTGTGACGGCCTTTTCCCAACCAAGCACTTTTAAATTATGCTTTTTTTTTCTGCGGCTACTGACATGGATTAAAATAGCGTCAGACCGTGTAACTCGGAATGTGACGGTTTGTTTTTTAATTTAATGGTGGCTTTGTTTGGTTGTTGTTGTCTTGCATAATAAATGTCAACATAATTACACACAGGACAGCTGTTAAGACACAGCACAGCACATTTTTGAGATGTTACAAGTTTCAGATACAAATCTGAGCAGTGCCATGAACATGCCTGCTTGTGTGTGTGTGTGTGTGTGTTTCTTTTCTTGTGGCTGTGTTTTAAATGGACTCACCAGTTTGTTCTTTTCTTCACGTGCATGTACCTCCTGACTTCTGAGCGCGTCCTCCAGCAGACGGATCTGTTAAAGGAGACAGTGTGGTCACAGTTCATCACATATTGCTCGTGCACACTCACAGTAAAGAGACCTTGTCCTCTTTGGATGCGTGCAGTGTTTCCCAGTGTCCAGTCATATCGATGGCGTCCTTCTCCGCGCGGTACAGGTGATTGGTCAGCTGCTCATTTGCGCGTGCCAGTTTATGGCAATCCTCCCGGTACTCCGCGAGCGACTGGTCGGTGACCTTTAACCTCAGCTCCCACAGAGCAGCGTTGGCCTTTGCCTTCTCAATGTCCGACTCTTTGTCCACCTTTGTCTCCTGTTTGCTGTCCTTCTTTCCTTTCCTGTAGCAAAAAACAACAGAACAACACTTGAGGTGTCATTTTTCCTTTGGACATGAATGCGCCATCCGACCACACTCTTACCCTCCTTTCGCCTTCTTCACTTTGGAGGCCTTCACGGTCGGCATCTCTGCAGCAGTTACAACACTACAAACAACCACCCTGTGCTGCCGCAACTACGACAAGTTGCACGGTTATTTCCAGAGAACTGTGGCACAACCGGTAGCAAGCTCCGGTAGCCTGCTGTGAGTGTTTGTTAAACTCGCTCCCTTGGTGACGCGGTTTCCAATTAAAGGGACAGTTTGTGCTCTGAATATGTGAAGCTCCTCACACGATGACAATAATCAGTAATATTAAAATGTCCACAGATACTGAAGTATATTCAGTTCAACTCAGTAAAGCCAACATTACTTTTATTACTCAAACCCATGCTTTTACTTGTATAAATAAACCTTTAAGTCTTAAAATATATTTTATGGTGTTTAAAATACCAAAATTGACTACAAAACACACGCTCTTACTACAAGTTGCAACAAATATTTTTATAATCTTTTATTGCATGCCTTTGTTTAGCCCCTTTTTTAGTAGATGTGTATCATCGTTTTAGAAATTACAATCTTTTAGTTTCAGTTCTTTCTCCTCCTCCTGAGTCTCTGTCATAAAATAAATAAACCAATCAATGTGAGAGGTTATGAGGAGCAGATGTCTGCTCTGCTCAGCCGGCTCTGGACTGAATGCCTGTATTTGTCACTTGTCTTGTAATTATAGTCTTCGCATGCTGGCCTCTATCAAACAGGATCTGTTTGCACATGATCTCCTCCCACATGATGACATGATATACATTTGGAACCTGTCAGCAGTATTGGCCTTGTTGTCCTGAAAAGAACTATGTGTTTTTTTTGCTGCCATCCCCACAATTGTTATTTTTTTTTTTTTTGCTGGAGTTGTGGGAAAACCACTGAGATCAACGTAAATGCAGTTGGCTTACATCTTCGAAGAAGCTCATCCAGATAAAAATGCAAAGTGGTGTATAGGTCATAATTCAAACTCAAAACCGCTGAACGCTCACCATCATCTTGTACAGCTTTCTGCAGGCAGGAGACCAACTGTCCACTGCAGATTATCCATCAAACAAACAAAAAAAAAGTAGATATCACAAATGTTTTGGGTGTAGCTACTGTAAACTGAATCGTATAGGGGCGCTCTCTGCTCTGGCATCATGAACAAAGTTTGAAGACTAAATTTAAAGGTAATTACTATGACAGTGAAGAGAGAAAACTGAAATAACCCTGAGCTTTCAAAGCTGTCATTATCATTGGAATTGTAATGACAAGGTTTGGGTCTCTTCAATGGACTTTTCGGGGTAGGACACCCACAAACATGGCATTCCTGAGGGTAACATTGCAGCATATTAATGATATATTGCACAGTGTAGATTACAAAGCTAGGGTCCCTTCTCATGCTTTACGGTTTCAGTTAACTTGAAAGAAAATACCAAACCTTGAATTGAAACTACCGTACTTCTCGTTTAACACAGTGTGTGTTTGCGATGTGCTGTGTCATGCCATGGAGGCTAGTTTTATTCAGCGGGAGTGCACATTTGAGCGACATCTTAACATGATTTTGGAACACACAGTAGATTATCTTCCTAGTAACTGAACATTTCCCAAATTCTTGTTGGATAATTTAAATGCAGAACCTTTTACTTGGAGAGAATTTCTTATTGCATCACTGTACGGAGACAAAACACACATAGGTGTGTGTTGAAATGTAGGACATTCAGGTGATTCATGGCAGAAGCACCAAAAATCCTCAGCTGGATTATTGCCCTGCAACATTAGCCACACAGTGTGTCTGAACATTTAACACTGAACACCCACAGAAACCTGTGGGACAGCTTTGTTCAGATTTCACTTTATTGATCATATGTCACACTGTTAACATGCAACGAAGACATTACGGGTGCATGTCAGTCAGAGGTCCTGCACATGTACGCTTTGATAGGGGCGAACGACCATTCTGGTGAGCCACAGGATTGAAAAAAGTAGCCACAGTATTTAGAAAAAAGGAAGGAGGAAAGAAAGTCCAATATTTTTAGTCCAAATTACAGTGTTGGAACAGTGCTTTGCACAGTTGAGTGTCCTGGGAGTGGAATGGCATTATGGGTGAAGACTGGTGCCAAGCCCCACCCTCCCCACATTGTCCTCTCTGTGGATTTCCTGCACTTTCTTGTGCCCATCGCCAGGACCTCTGCCCTCCCCTTACCCTCCTGCCTGGGCCTCAGTCACTGCATGAGTAAAAACTGGGGGTTGAGACGGGGTCAGTTCAACCAAGGATGCTTCAATCGCTGGACTACCAGCGGCAGCACCTTCTTTTTCAGATCTGTTGATATAAAGTGGGTGAAAAATATCACAGCCTCATACAAATCTCAGTTCATGTGAGGTCCTCTGAATGGCTCAGTGCGCCACTGCTGTGGGATGCCCTCGCTGCATCCTGTACTAACTCTTCAGGAGCTGATATACTGCAGCATGACTTATGATGCCATGCCAGCCACCCACCTAAAGTGGAGAAACAGCTACTCATGCTTTTCATGCATTCTCTCGTGAAACGTGCCTTGCAGCCCCAAATATTTTTTCCCTTGGAAAGCCTGTGGTTAACACAGGGATGAGTGGGAGTGAGATGATTGCTAACATTCTTTTAACTTTTTTGCCAGCTGGAGTGCAGGTCACATTTGCATTTTTTAAGGTTGGTGAAACAGCTGCAGTGGATTTTAATGCGGTGATTATTGTAGGATCATGAAGAGAAGGTTGACGAGACTTTTTTATACATGCATGATTCATCCCGCTGAGCCACTGAACATGACTCATGTGGAGGTAGTAGTTCATAATAATATCTACAACAATGAATGAGTCCAATTTTCAGTCTGACATCAAGTATTCCTTTTAGAGTAATTAACTGTCTTTCTCACAAAGCTCTGGGTATTTTTAATAAAGTAAAAAGTACCAAAATTTACATAAAAGATTAGACTTTTACAAACTATACAGGAACTCTGCAGCTGGGCCTTTATAACAAACAAAAAGATGAACAATTTTTACAGCAGCAAAATTTGAGAACTGAAGTTGTGAAGTCCAACGAGTAGGAATTTCTGAGTCAAGTTACTATACAAGTTAAAATACACCCATAAAAAGTATTTAAAGAGCATTTCTCTGGAGTTTTTTCAGAGCAAGCCATTCATTTTGACTTCTTTATAAACCCCTTTCTCCTTTCCTAAGGGGACTTCTTGGCTCCAGAATAACCAGTAAAGATGAGGAGGGGAAAACACAGCCAAAAATAATCCTCCTCATAAAAAAGAGAGAAAAAAGAAAAAAGGGAAATGCTGTTGGTAGGCAGGTAGTCAGCTCACAGGAGGGGGGACTCCTGATGGAGCTGGGATGGACCGCCACAGGATTGGTGGATGGCTGCTGCCGGTGTGGCCCCATGCCAAGCCCTTATGTCTTTATATACTGTAAACAGATGACCGGACAGTCCTGAGTGTGCATCGCATCCACTCTGCCTCTCTTCATCTCCACTTCTCTCTTTCCAGGGCCCCTGTCAGCCGTTTCCCTCCAGCATCCACGACGCTTCCACACCCGCTTCTCCACTCTTCTCTCCGGCAGTGAAAACAATGGCCACGCCAAGCCTGCTCCTCTCTCTTTATGTGTGCCTTCTGACTGGAAGCCTCTTCGCCGAGGCGACTTACTACCGGCACCACCGGTACATCCCCGCCTATTACCGCTACCGGGAGCACTCCGCAAACAGGGAAAACCTCCTTCCTGAGGTCTCCAACCCGGTGCCTGAGGTCTCGCAGCCCGGTGTCCCGACTTTTCCCGTGATCCCTGAGGTCTTCCATCCGGCACCCGAGGTCATCCACCCCATACCAGAGGCTTTCCATCCGGTGCCCGAAGTCGTGCATCCTGCACCTGAGCCCTACCACCCGCCCGAGGTGTTCCAGCATGTACCTGAAGCCTCCTCTCCGGTCAACATGACTCGAGTTTTCTATGGGATCATGTTTGACGCTGGAAGCACCGGCACCAGGATCCATATCTACAAGTTTATCCAGAAAGACCCGGGTAAGTGTGCGCCTCTCTCTCTCCCTCTCTCTCTCTCTCTCTCTCTCTCTGTGCACATGCTGCTGCTGGCTCCCACTCTGTTTGCTGTTAGGTCATTCAGTGTGTGGGGTGAGGACAAACATGCAGCGGCAGAGTGCATGGGCAGTGCAGCCTCTAAAAGTAGCTGAGGTTGACTTTTAATTTGCATCTCTGACTCAACCGTGTAGGAAGAAGACCTGTAAAACTAAATGTGAATGTAGGTGAAGTGCTGCAGTCTGACTGTAATATGAAGTGATGTCCCTCAGAATATCAGAGTAGGCTACTGCCGCCTTTCTGGTTCATAATGTGTCCACTGACTTCTTTCTTTCAGTTGAGCTGCCGGTTCTGGACAATGAAATGTACCATGCTGTGAAGCCTGGACTGTCCCATTATAAGGACAATCCTGAGGAGGTATGTGCACATGTTTACACCATCACTTAATATTAATTATCAGGTATGATAGGGAGTAGTTCGCTGTCTGCACACTGGGATTTTCTTTGGGTTGGGTCCATGTGATGTAAACACTGTGTAATTACAAAAATACTTTCTGCTGATGCTGTCACTGCTGCCCTATTTACCCACCTCTGAGTTCTGCATGACCTCTAATTGCATTATGAAATATCTTGTTGCCTGGTTGGCCAAAAATGTTCATTCTGATTGCCATGTCGTGTTCAGGGTGGCAACTCCATTCGCCAGTTGCTGAAGATTGCCAAGAAGACAGTGCCGGAGGAAGAGTGGAAGAGGACTCCAGTGGTCCTGAAGGCCACAGCGGGTCTGCGTCTGCTGCCTGAAGACAAGGCACACACTCTTTTGAAGGAGGTGAGGCACGTTTTCTTCTCTGCCCTCAGACAGTTTGGCACAAACACCAACTGTCCCGCCAGGGAACGGGATGAGAAACCACTAAATGCTTACAAGTGTCACTGCAAAAAACAAAAAAGGCAGCATGTCTGCCCATTTGGTGGCTATCATGTTGCAAGGAACAGCTGTTGTGGGGTTGTGCAGAGTAACCATATTTGTCATTTTAAGTATTATCCAGGCTACTGTTCCAGCCGTGCTGGTGGTTCAGTTATCTGTCACTCTAAAATGCAGTTTGTCTGCTGCAGCCTGTAGCCTGATACAGCTGTTTAACAGCAGCGTTTAATCTGCTCCACAGGTTAAGGAGGTGTTTGACGAGTCTTCATTCTTTGTGCCGAACAACAGTGTTTCTATCATGAATGGAACAAATGAAGGTAAGCCCTCTGACCAGGTGCTTTAACAGCCTTGTTCACCTTGCTGTGTTTCAAACAATACTGCTCTCGTAATTCTTTTTACAAGTGTTCTCTTACTACCTCATTGAGACAAATAAATACGGCAGAGTATGAGCTGCCCCACGCCCTTTAATTTACTTAGCCTCCACATCACTCATTAAGACACCCTCGCTATGTAATGTTTCATCATAGAGTACGTGCTATTTGTTATCCTCACTTTATGAGTGCAATAACTTTACATCTGAGACAACTGTAATTACCTGGGCTGGTCTGCAGTCCTACAAGCTGCTGCTATTTTAATATCAAGCGTAATAAAGGAGAGCTTCACTCCTCAGTTCATCCTGTCTGCTTGAACATGTTTGAATGGAAAAGTTTTGCATAGGTCACTTCTCAGGGCTTGACTAATGCAGACATTGTCACCCATGTGCTGTTTTAGGAGTCCTGGCCTGGGTCACAGTGAACTTCCTTACAGGTAAGACATTGCTTGTGTTTTGCTATGGTGGTGTTAGTGGTCAGGAGGCTCATATCTGAGGCTCCAGTGTACACAGAAGCCCTGCAGTGAAAGACTCTTGTCTCCCTTCTGAGATTAGGAGCTTGAGTCACTGGCCCAAAACAGGTTGCAAAAACAAATCATATTTCCTCACGTTTCTCACGCTGCTATGATACCATCAAAATTATTTTAAACAACACCCATAGCTTTCTAGACAATTAGGCATTTTCCATTATGGCATGCACAGTTCTGATCTGTAAGCCATCAGATTTGAACTCATACTGTTTGCTTCATCATCTTCCTGCAGGTCACTTATACTCCAACACCAGGAGGACAGTGGGGATTCTGGACTTGGGTGGAGGATCTACACAGATCACATTCCTCCCTAAATCAAAGGTAAATTAGATATGTGATGTTAAACATCAATGAGTTTTTTTAACAAAGCTCAATTTCTAAACAGTTTGTCATTTATCCAACAGAAAACAGTTGAGTCTGCCCCATATAGTTACATTGCCAACTTCAACCTGTTCAACCACACATATCAGCTCTACACACACAGGTAATTATGCACTAAATGTGCTACTGTTTATTTTTCTACATGAAGGTATTAAGTACTGATCTTAAAGCTTACCATAATTATACGTCACCATTTTTAGCTACCTTGGTAATGGACTGTTCGCTGCTCGCCTTGCAACTCTTGGAGCCCTGGGAGCTGATGGTAAGTCCCCCAACACTTTTCTCACCTTTCTTTTTACACTAATTCTTTGATCAATGATTAATTTGAAGATCGAAATATTCTTTTTTTTTTTTTTTTTTTTTTTACCCAGGTCTGGACTGGAAAGTCTTCACCAGTTCCTGTCTCCCGAAAAAGTTCAGCGAAGAAGTGAGCTTTGGAGGAACCACTTATAAAGTTAGCGGGATTCCAGACGGTAAGATAAAAGCCTTCTGAGGTTTTGATCGACTTCCCAGTGTCTTGGATCTAACGACCCTTGCATTCCTTTCCCAACAGTGGAACACAATAGAGTACAGTATAATACAGTCTTGCATGTGAACATTTATCGGTTGAAGTCTCTTTAACCTTGGCGCCAAACGCATGTTTTGTCATCCTCTCACTATCCGTCTTCCCTCTTGAACAATTATACTGCAGTCAACCTTGTATTTAAATGAAAACTGTCAGTTAACTTCACAAATAAGGCAGTCACTCCCATACCACAGTCAAGTAGCCAGAAGATGCTGGGCTTGTCCCTGAGTTGTTATTTTTTTGTGTAACGAGCAGCTTGATCTGGCCCGCTCACAATTATGTGGTAAAAATAGGCAGCAACAGGGCTGAGCTAACTGCCGCTCTTGTCAGCACATGGTTTTGCCGGTACAACTGAACCCTCCATAGTACCCATGGGGCTGTGTGAAAAACCTTTCCTTCTGGGGCTTCCCTTGTATATTATCCGGTGTGCCCCCGGCTTCAACCGCTGGCTGACCTCAGAGTGAGGCTCAGGCTCTCCCAGATGCATTCCATGCATCGCTGCCTCCATCCAATTTAACTTGTTGCTAACTCCACCTTTTAGGATTCAGTTCAGTTGTTTCCAAACAATTACAAAATGTTCTATCTTGTCTTTCTGTAGGGTATGCAGGCTATAAGTTGTGTTACTACGAGGTGATGAAGGTCATCAAAGGAATAATCCACCAGCCGTACGAGGTGAAGGGCAGCAGCATCTTCTACGCTTTCTCTTACTACTTTGACAGAGCTGTGGAGTCTGGCCTCGTCGGTGAGTGTGTACAGAACAAGGAGTCACCTTTCAGTGCCATTATCTTTCACCTAATTATCATATTTTGCACAATGTAGGTATTCAAATTGCATGTTTGTTTTTCCTGCACAGATGGCAGCCGAGGTGGTGCGGTTGAAGTCAGGGACTTTAAGAAGAAAGCAAAAGAAGGTAAGAGTTACATGTTATCTTCTCCAGAGTTGGATAAACTTGTGAGTGAAACCAACAATCTTACAAGTTATATATAAACCAGTCTTCTAACCACTGAAACTCCATGAAAACAGTCATGCTCAGCAAAAGCTTGTTTTTGTCCAATAACTTGGCACGACTACACCAAACTGGCACAGCCAATCCTGACAAATAAGAATGTTTTCAAATGTTGAACCACCACACAGCACGTGTATTAGCTCGACACTACTGAAACGTCACTGTGGAACCACATTTATAGCAAGTAGGATTCAGTTGGAGTGTTATGTAAGGCTGTTTGTGTTGTGAGAACACTGTCACATGGTCTCAAGCTGGGCTGGCAGCAGAGCTGAAGATGTCTGGCCAGTCCAGGCAGGAGGGCACCTGACAGCCACTCACCACCTGGGAGCTGACACATCCTGAACACACACACAAGTATGAGGCTGCCACCCACCCGCAGCCTTCTGCTGACCCTCAGCCGTACTCCTTGTTCCTCCATGACTATTCAGACAAACAAAACACAAAGGTCACCTTTTAATTATGTAGCACAGGGCCAGAAATTAAACTGTATTATTAAACTGTCACTTGTCAGTTGTATGTCTGAAACCTGTGACTTTTCTGTATTTGCAGTGTGCAACAAAATGACCAAATATCGTGCTATCAGCCCCTACCTCTGCATGGATATGACATATATCACCTGCCTGCTAAAGGAGGGCTTTGGCTTCAAGGACAGCACTGTGCTGCAGGTAAGTGAATGATTGTGGGCACTAGCACGTGGGAGTCAAAATATGGAAAGCTGCATGACAAAACTGTCATATTCTGTCAGTAGAACAGTGTTTGTTTGTGGTTTTGATGGGAGCCTTCTCACTCTGTCCAACAGCTAGCCAAGAAGGTGAACAATGTGGAGACAAGTTGGGCCCTGGGGGCAACCTTTGACTACTTCAGAAACCTCAACATCCACTGAGGACAGCTCACAGTTGCTGCATCCAGCACTGAGCGGGACAGTCTGTTACCGAAGGGCTTCCCGTCCTCCATCCACCCACTCAAAGACACACCATGCCCCCTCATCTCCTCCTCAACCTCAGCACCCTGCAAACACATCCAGAACTGTTGAAAGAAAGAAATCACTATATTTTTATAAGACCAGCTATTTCTACTGTATGTTGAGCTCATAACTGGTGGGCTGACTTTTTATTTTTGTAAATCGTTTACATGTTTGATTCCTGATCTGAAGTGTCTTTCTCACCTACCTGAAACTTGTGTAGAGGGTAGTTAAGAAGCAATACAACCAGTCATGGTACTTTGGTGCTTACTGTGGTCCTGGTGTGCACTGTACACTACAGTGGAATAATTTTAGTGACTAGTTGCTGGAAATGCAACCATAGTTGTCTACCTAGTTTTTCTGCAAATCCCTTTTCTTATTTTACAGGACCCTACTTAATTTGCTTCCAGCCTCATAAGTTATAGAAACAGAACTTCATGACCATACAAGCTTCTTTTCATCCTTGTTGCACAAAACACTTTAACTGCAGATATTGTAGCCAAGACCCGATCAATTGCTTTGACATCATCTCCACAGTTGTACATATTCATCTCCAGTGTTGGATTTACCATGACTCAGGGGGGCAGAGAGAGCATTACGGAGAGATGCCTCTCTCAGAAGAGTTACATGTATGAGGTTAATTACCGTTTGTTTTGTCTAGAGTGGAAAAAGACATTAAATTGCAGGGGCCTTTGGTCTGAACTGTATTTTAGTTGAGCAATAAGAAAAACACTCATCAAGGGGAGACAGTGTAACCAGGAGAAGTCAACATTTTTAGTCATATTGAATCCTGTTTAGTTTTTCCTTGTGAACTGTACAAATATTTAAATAACTGAAAGTGTATGTAAGAATAGAATATTTTAATTATCTGCTTTGGATATTAACTTTTGTGTAAACTCTAAGCCACAACTATGCTTCCTTTTAGTATTCAACATATTCAATAACTACTGCTGTATATACATATTGTACACTTAGTGAAATTATTTGCTTTTACATTACAAAAACTTTATGCTGCACAACTGCAATCTGTGTTCATGAATAACCTGATGCCTGACAACATGTACATGTTTTTATTAAATCCAGTGAGAAAGTTAGTTAAGTATACTATACATTTATGTTTTAATAAAAACATGAAAAACATGAAAGCGCATTGTGGATATTTTCTATACATTCCATTTTCTGTGTTGATGTTACAGTCCCACACAACAAACTCAGTTAAATAAATCTTTTTAATATTGCTAAGTTTTGACATTAATTTTTCAAAGCTTTTAAAGCTCACAGTTATTGAAGATCCACTGATGATCACTTGCTTGCGAATGCCATGATCTGCTCCTGCAGAGTGAAAACAGACATCAATACATGTGAGTGGCACTGCAAACCCAATACAAGACCTGTAATCCAGTGAATGCACAGTGTTTTAATATGGAAAAAATGTTTAACTTTTAACTTTGTGCCTCTATAGTGAAATGGCTTTACAACCATTTACCGTTGTGTTGGTCTGAATCACTTAGTAGGGAATAAAGCCATTTAACATCAGTGGTTGGTAATAAAAGGGGTGTGAAAACACAAGCCAACACCACTGTCCGCTGCCTGAGGGCCAGCCATGCACCCCACCCACACACTTTTGGTAACACTAAATTTGGGGCTAAACTTAGATGCCATAGTAGTAGGTTCACAACCCTGAAAATTATAGACACCGCTAGAGTAAAGCTCCGTGTAATCAGAATAAGAGAGTGGATGGTATGGTCATAGTGGGGGTGGGGCTAAAGTCTGACAGGTGGTTGATGCAATCAAACTGATGGCCAGGTTCACTGAGACATGTGGCTGGAGGAGAGGAAGCTTACTTTCAGCGCTGGGAGCATGTTGGTGGCCTGCAGACCGAAGGTGCGTAGGAGAACCACAGGGGCAGCATTAGTGGAGTAAAGCCGTTTCATGAGGTCGATGGCGGCCATCATGGGCAGATTGTGTCTCTGACGGTCAGTTTCATATTCTAACAGGTGCTGCATCGCTCCTGCACAAACAAACAAAGAGACAGTGAGAATAAGGTGTAAGCCTGTATATGTCAGCCATGTGTTTTCTCCATTAAGCACTGGTGCTATATTAACTTCAGAACATTTAATAGAGCAAAAAATAAACACAACAGCTCATAACAAGATTTTCATTTTTTATGAAAAGCAACTTACATACAGTTCCTGGCAGAAAAACATCAAATAAATGCTGCCGGAAAAGCTGATGCTTTTTATAGTTCAGATCAACAGCATGCGTTTGAGCTGGGGCGATGGAAAAGAGCTTAGGGGAAACCACTGTGCTATGCTTGCAGCGTTTGTGTCTGTTTAGAGTTCTCACTGACCCAGGTCCTTCCCGTTAAAGGCTGCCTGGCTCAGGAGCTGCGTGAGGCAAGCCACATCCCCAAAGCCCAGGTTGGCTCCTTGACCGGCCAGAGGATGGACACGATGTGCTGCATCCCTGCAAAGACAAACATATGGTCAACACTGTTCAAACACATTAATTCCCTTACATATGAAGCAGATTATCACATTAAGTGGCATTTTTTTCCTTCATAGAAACTAAAGTGGGGGCTTTCAGTTTTATTATCTTACCCAATGAGTGCCACTCTGTGCCTGATATACTCTGATGCATGACCCATACCCAGTGGGAACATGACCCGTGTCTTCAGGCCAATGCCTGCCACGCTTGGAGGAAGCTGTCGAGGTGAACCTGCAGACGGCATGATGACTGAGAGGGCGCTGCGGAACACTGAGCCAGCCGTCTCAATTAGCTCCGACTGGTTTTCATTACTCCACTGTCAGTGGAGGCACAGACAGGCAAGAAGACAGAGACACATTCACAGAGAGAAAAATGGCCAGAAGAGAGAGAAAACAGACATTACCCTTTTGAGTGGACAAAGAAATTAGCTGACACAGGAGCAAAGCTAAACTCCAGGCCAGCGAAAGTGCTTTTCCCCCCTCCCTAACTAACTGGTTTGGCAGGGCCTCGGGAGCTCGGCTAATTAAAAGAAGATGCCGGCCAGGCTATGCAGTTGAATTAGCTCTGTTTGAAAAACATTCCATGCAGTAATGGTCGACACTGGGAGACCACAGGTTTAATTAGCAAACCAGGCCTGAAACCAAACGTGACTCAACCGTGGTGACCCCATGCATCAGCAGGCCCAGTAAAAATAGCCAGCTTGGGAAAAAGGAGTTTCTCCAAAAACAAAAAGTAGATAGGTAGATAGTTTGGGCTGAAAAATGACCATATTGTTTGTATGAGTCGCTGAAAACAGAGCTATGGAGAACCCCTGCACACAAACAAGGAATGTTGCAGCACCTCACTGACAGACAAAAACACTACATCATTTCTCTTACAAAGGCAGAATTGATGGCGTCAACAAAGCTCTCCTCATCCAGCTCCAGCAGCTCCTCTGCAAGCCGATGGCTGGTTGACCAGACCAGAGAGCTCTCTGTGTCGGACAGCTGCAAACAGAGCATAAAGTTTGATTGAACATTTTTGTGATTGTATTATTTGCAGTAGCAGCAACTTTCCATTATATAAATTACCGGTAACATTGCAATGGGTCCTGTTGGGAGGAACCTCTGCCATGCGACATTGTTCTCTGTGGGCTGTAAACACATACCGTAGATTAACACGTATTTTACATTATACTGAATTTCTGTGGCATTGCATTGTATAGCTAGAAAATCTCCCTCAAACAATGCTACAATATGAGGGATTAAACAGCGTTAAAATTGATACTCACTTCTGACAAGTGCAGCACAGCAACCACAGCAGACTGGTCATAATTCCACTTCACTGTAGGTATCCCTAATCCTTTCCGTACCATTGAGTTGGGTCCATCTGCACCAATCTGCAAAAACAGAAGAGCATTGGTAAAAAGCAAAAAGGTAAAACAACAAAGAAATAACTACAGCAGTCTATGTGACCTAAACTGACCAGCAACTTGGTCTGAAGAGTCTCCCCATTGGCCAATGTGACCAGCACCCATGGGATGGATTCTGCAGCCTGGTGGGGCATAGGCCAAGTATACTTCACCACCTTGGACCTGTACTTCACTTGCACGTTATCTGGACGAGGGACATAGAATTAAAGACAAAGACAAGAAACGGATGAGAACTGTATAAATCCAAATAAAAAACTAGAATTCAGTTGAGTTCACATCCCTTTCTGTTGCGACTCATAATAAAACTCATACTGAGTTACAGCCATGGTTTGACCACCAAATTCTGATCAGAAGTTTCCTCTAGGTGTTCATTTGTGTGAATGGGAAGGGATAAAATAGCAACTAGTAAAACATTCTCACAGCAAAGTGATCATCAAAATTGGCCTTGTTTATACATCATCTCACTAAATCAGTGTTTTGCTACTTTTTCCTTAAAAAAGAAAACGAGAGGACAGTTTTTCCCCTGCAGCCAAAGCAGTGGAAGATCTATAAACCACCTCATAAAAAACCACTGGTTTTCCTCGGTGACACATGCGAGTTGCCAAAGTTCACATTTGACAATCTTCTTAATGGTCTTGGCCAGCCACATCGCACTGACTAATGGTGTTTATCTACAAGCGCACCACTCCACACTTTGCTCTGGCTGCCAGCCTTTAGATTTTGCACTAAAACTGCCTCTCTTCCTAAAATATCAACAGCTGGTCATCCCAAACATGAAAGGCTCCTGGGCTACGCTGGCTCCCGCTGATTTGGATTGTGGGACTCATCCACAGAACAGCTACTGGTTGCTGCAACACAAATGTCAGCTATGGCTTTGGAGTGATTTTAGAGCTGGGTTACTTTGAAAACAGCTGGCGAGGAGCACGCTTTTCATGTACTGCTTCTTGAGCACAACAAACACCACAGCCAACACGAGAGAAGAGAAAGAGGAGTGGACAAATACGAGGCACATGAGGCAAAAAACGTGCCGTAACCACACATCCGTTGTTTGGGGCAAAATGTTGAGAACTGTTTATAAATATGCCACTTTAACTGTCAAGCACATAGCAGAGCTGAGTTTTATTTGTGAACCTCAAAAAACTTGGTCTAATGTCAGCAGCACTATACGCCGTCAGCGATTTAGTGTCTTAGGAGGTGGCAAAGCTCGGGAACACATGGCAGCTTTAAATAGGTCACTGGATCATTTCACGTGTCCTCGGAGGGTGCCGGGGAGCTGTAGTTCCCAAAATGTGAGGTTTTGATTGAAATTGCAGGAAAAACACGGAAAGCTCCAAGAGCTTGTCTTTAAAAACAGTCACAGGGAGAGAGAGTACAAATAAACAAAAGCTGGGGACAGGACGGAATTAAAAAGGTGACATTAGCTGCCAGACTCAGAGCTCATTAGGCAGATGGAAGAGAAATCAAGCTACTGTGCAGGAATTCATTTTGTAATCATATATATATGCTGTGCTTACCAGGCAGACTGTCCAGCTGTTTAGTAATGGCAGCCACAATGATGTCGTTCTCCACGATATATGCCATTTCATCCTGCACGTCCTCCTTATCGAATGTGATCAGGGCATCCGAGCAGGCATCCCAAACCTAAATGAAAGACTCATTACACCTGCGGTCTACGAGTCTATCCTTAATTGCATCCCCCTCTACCTATATATAGCTGGGCAGAGAAATGAGCTAAACACATCAAAGTTGTTAACTTTGCTCAAAGCTGGAGGTTGGCACAGCCTGCATACATCAAACCCAGAGGGCTGATGGTCACCAACACCCCTCTGGATGGACTTCAGCTTAATGTAGCTCTGTGAGATGGAAGATAAAATGTGTGTGATGTGGATTTTTTTTGAGGGAAACGCAAATAACAAATGACATGTTTGTGAACATTACAGAGTGAGTCAATATTTATCTGCGACCAAAAACAGCAGAATGAGCTTTCAGCTACTGTAATTCCAACTCTGAAAGCGCCATTTGACTAAAGGGGGGTGAAAAGTGTTTGTACAAGGTTAATCCTCTTCTGGGTTGTAACTATGGTGACAGAACCCATCATTCTGCAGCAATATGCTGCTCTACTTCTTTTTTTCCCTAGCTTGCCATAAAGTAAGGGGATATACCCTACAAAAAACCACTAATGGCAGTGGGTTTGCAACTTGTGATAAGTGGTTGGGAAGAAAGATTTAGTGAGACTAGCCCAAAAATTGTTTTGGTTTTGTTTAATGCAGGGTGAAATGATTCAGCTTCGGGGTGGACTGCCTACTGCTCTTTGTGCAACATTTACACAATATAATTCCTCAAACTTTATAGAGGGATATATGGAGAAAATAACACCTCAATGGAAAGATTAAATCTCTCAGTGTTTGTATTTAAGGTGAAGAAGTATTTTACTGTGTGCAAAGAATGCTATTTAGTGTTGAACCTCAGCTGTACATACTTTCCAGTTCTATGGCAGAGATGTATATGACTGAGATTCACTGGGCAAACAAGCCAAAACAGTGGTAGCAGAGTGAAGGTATAATGGGAGAGGTACACTACCATAATCACTGTAAGGCACTGCATGATGACATCTTAGGCCCAGAGAGAAACCCTGCGGTCTGGTGTTTGGTACATAGCGACCACATCTTACAAGAGGGACCGAGCCTGCACCCATAGCCGTAAAGCGGGTTCACTTTGCAGCAAACAACTACTCTCCTAATCTTTCATCTTCTTCCCCTTGTTCACATGAATCTTCATAATTAGAAGATGGGGGAAGAAGTACCAATTTGAAAATGTCAAAATGATTTATTCTTCATAGAAAACATGGCTTCAATAAATAAAGCTAGCATAGGCAGAGAGTGCTTTGAATATGCCGGGAGATGGACTTTTTTTTTTTTTTACATACACCTTGTGTACTTTGGCATTTTGTGAGCCACAGATTGTGCAGAGCCACTGAAAGGGCAAAAATTGCACAAAGGAATGAACAAAATGCATGTTACACGAAACCGCCGCTTGCCATTTTAACGTGAACAATTACATACCGTATACATGATTATATGATGCAGTATTGTGTTGCTTGTTCATTAAGCTGAATGACTGAGTAGAAGCTGAGTGGCACAGATTTTTTCCCCCACAAATTGCATGGTACTATGACTGATGGATGACAGAAATACATACAGTATGTCAGTAAATTAGAAAGTCTGGAAGTTGTATAAAGAAAAACTACATATGTTGCATAACACAAGGATTCTGGGAGATGTTCAGTTATTTTCACCTCTAAATGAACATCTGACATAACTGCACAGTGTACAGATAAAAGTTAATAAAATAAGGAGAGGAATATAATTTACCTGCATCTTTTTATAGGGCTTGTACCTCATCTTCGTGATATGCTCCCATGCTCCAATACCTGGGTTTGCAGATTGTAGAACAATTGTTGTTAATGCAAAAAAGAGTGTCAGTATTTCACAAATAAATATTCTTCATTGTACAACACAAGCAATCCTAAACTATTTTTTAATATTTGTATAATTCATCACATACTAGATCAAAAATCCTTTATCATAAAACATACTAAAGTGCCAGTTTCTTGTAAAATAGTAGTAATAGAGTAATTAGTCTATTTTGGTGCAAATACAGATGTACTTTCTCTTTTCGGGAATATGAGTTAAGGACCCATTGAAAACAACAAGTAACATTAGACTTAACAGATTAAATATTAATGTAATTCCGTATCTTATTTTTTACTGACATTTTAGTGTCAAAGTCAGATAAAGTGTGATATCTGGTAAAGGGTTTGACACTGCAAGGTCGACCTTTCAGATGTTAAGCAAAGTTCGAGCCTCTCTGTCTCTCATTACTGTTGCTAAACAGTACTTATATCCTGGTGCACTGGAATACACATTCCAGTGTACCAGGCAGACATAATTGTTGTTATCCTGTTGTAGACCTGAATCAGAAAAAAGTGGATTCTCTCATGAGTCCATAAATCAAAGTAATTTCACATAATGCATGGGTCTGAACTGGTGGTCATGTTCTGCTATTTTAATGGATTCTAGAGTGTAATTCACACAAAGAGCATGTTTAAAAGATACTTTCCCCTCTTTAGGCTCCAGCATCCTTACACTTGTCAGAGATATTAGCTGCATATGGGGTATCTTTTAGTATTATTTAAGATATTAAATCAGGAAATACACCAGGTGACCTATCATGTAAGGAACAATGGAGGTCAGATATGATCCTTGCTAAGCCAGGGTGACTGGACAGTGTCTGATCCCTAGCTTATCTCATACGGGTTAGTTATTGGCCAAGCAGGACAAACTCATGACTGACTTTCAACACATACACCTAAAGTTATTATAAATAATTTTATAAGGTTGAATGTGGGTGTCAGGATGGAAGTGTATACTGTACCACTGAGGAGTGTGGCAGAGCCTGGACTGATGGAGCTGACTCTAGTGCTGTAGGTGGGCGGGACCTGCTCCATTACTTTCTTGTTGCCAGCTTCAAGTAGCAGAATCTTTTTACCCACGAGGTTAGGATCCATACCTGTGAGAAGATGCAATTATTGTATGTAATTATTGATTATAAACAACAAAATACATGTCAGATAAAGCCTCAGATGTGTGTGTTTAATGTAGACATTGATTAAAAGTTAGTTTCAGTAGATTTTAGAGTTGGGTATGTGTCTGTGACTCTTCGATAAGTAGAAAAGGGCACATCACAGACTCACCAAGGGAACATGCCATTGCAGATCCAACCATCCCTCCTCCGGATATAATGACATCATAAACCTCATCCTTGCCTTGTTCTGTACACACAAATCCTCTCCTTAGATTTCTTACAACAGATAAATGCTTTTCTGTTATGAAACACCGGCCAAGTCCGTTTAAGGCCAGCGGTGCTTTTGAGAGCTTGTGCATGATTCTGTCTTCAGTCTGTCCACACACGAGACAAACCTCGCGTGATACTGAAGGAAACAACTTCGAAGCCTGAATACTTTTAAACAACACTCAGACGGCCGCTTCTCCTTCAATGTGTCCTATACAGAGCAGCTGCGTCCCTTCTGTAATCCAGCCATGTTGTGTTGACAAGCGCTCCCGAGGAAGTACTTCCGGTTTCCTGTCCAATCACAGGAGGCGTATTCCGACGCTCGCGCTTCTGTTTCTGTCCACAAATAGTGCTAATGCTACCAAAAACGGACGACGGAATAAGAACAAGTGCAAGATATTTGTTTCGCTTTAGACGTGAAACTTGGAACTTTATATTAACGCCAGACATCAGTAGGTAAAGATAAAGACTGAAGTTTATCCGCAAACATTTTGGAGGACGCTTCGACGTGTAGAAATACTCCCTGAAACTCATCTTTTCCCAGGTTGGCTGCTCATTCTTACTTAAAAAAAATAGCATTTTCGTTATTTCCTTGGTTTAGTTTGTTTGTTATGCGCATACAAGCGACAACAAAATGGAAAGAAGCTTTGTGTACAAGGACAAAAGTAAGCTTAGACATCGACAATGTTGAGAGGAACAGTTGCCATAGTAACCTGGTCATACAATTTACACACACAGGGGTGGAGTCTGCTAGTAAATCACCAGAATCATCATTTGCATCATTTTGCTGTATATTCTCTTCAATTTAGTTCAGATTACATACAATTGGACACTATGAACTTGGTGTATAAGTCTCTAGTCTTCTGTGTGTGCTTTAATGTGTGTATGTGTACATCTTCATGGGTTACTGAAAGTGAAACTCTGCAATAAAGTAGAACTTTGTTGCAGCACAAACGTATGACTGCTACAACCTGCTGCTATTTTATTACAAAGTGCCTTGGACACGTTTTTTAAGTCAGCATTTATGGTGTTTGTTGTTGCTGGGTGGCTGTTTTTTTTTGTTCTTATAACCAGCCATGGATTATCAGAATCAGAATCAGAATCGTGTTTATTGCCATGTAAGTGAAGGGGGTTCACATTACTAGGAATTTGCCTTAGTGATTGGTGCATACAAAGAACATATAATAATTAACATGAAATAAGATAAAACTAAGATAAAATTAAGTAAATAAACTAAAGTAAGTAAAGTAAAGCTAAATTTACATGACATAACAGACATACAATGAACAGAACACAAAATGAATGGCGGATGAAATGGTAAACATAGACTCTTGAACAAATGGAACAGTGTAATGATGTAGTAATGTAACAGGTACCACATGGGTCGGTGAGGTGGTACTAGTGTGCAAGTAGTGCAAGATGGTGTAAACAGTGCAAATAGTCATCATTGTGCAGTGACTATACTAAAGTGTCCTTGTGAAGTGACAGTGCAGAGCAGTGCATTAATTACAGCTCAACAGTCCAACAGCAGAGGGGAAGAAGCTATTCTTGTGGCGTGAGGTTCTGGTCCGAATAGTTATTTTGTATAAAACTTTGTGTTAAAAAGACACAAGTGAAATGCTAAATTAAATGAAAGATACATGTTAAATAAATGATACTGATAAAGAAACTTTACCCTGGTTTTATAACTAGTATTATGTATTTTTATTATTGTTCATTATCACAGATCAAAGAAATATGTCAAAGCTGGATCCATTGCTAGAAAAAGGTCTCCGATCAGAGCTACAACTCCAGGAGCGCCTCAAGGCTCTGAGAGAGGCCGTCAGACTGCAGCTGCAGGAGACAGAGAAGAGACAGATAGAGGAGCTGGAGAAGAGGATTTCTCAGAATGCTCGCCTGTCAGAAGATGTGGAATCAAAGCCTTCTGATAAAGAAGAACAAAACCATTATACATTGTACGTTCTGTAAAATGACTCATACGTTTCGTTCTGATAATGTTTGAGCTATTTTAAAATGGCCGATTATTTTTCAGGTATGAGGGGATGAGGGGATCTGCTTCTGGCTCTCTGCTGACAGACAAAAATTCCAAAAAGTCACAAAGGTCTGACACATCTTCTCCAGGCTGCATATCTTCTACAAACCTGATGCATTGTTCTGTTGGGACCCAACAGTGTAACCATTTAGCCTCATGCAAATCAACACAGCTGATCAAAGAGGAGGAGGCCGAGGCTGAATGTCAGAAGAAGTTCTGTGCTCTCCCGGTCCCCACCCATGTCCTTCAGCCTGCCTACCAGGACATGATGGAGCTGAGAGAGAAGGAGAGGAAGCAGGGCCATGAGCAGAGGACACAATTCCTGCTCTCTATTCAAAAACCTTTCAGCTTCCAGGAGAGAGAAATGAAGAAAAGGGAAAAGCTGATAGCAATGTTCTCACATGATCAGAAAAACAGTGTTACTCAAGACAAAGACATAAAACACTCACCACAGTCAAAGCCAAAAGGTGAGTTTCTTAAAATAATAAAAACATAACCAGCAGATACTTGTGTGACCATTTGTTAGCTGCACTTGTTAAGTCTTAAGCACCTCAACCAAAGAGTTGTTTAACAGCAGTTTCTATCTTATCTGACTGCACAGACCAGGAAGAAGTTTGCAAGGTCCACACTGAGACGTCAGCACGACCAGTGAATTCGTTATTATCTAGTGGCCCAAAACTCCGCACTGCTGAACGCACCAGAAAGGCGAAGCTGGGATTTCTGGATGAGAAGCCGAGCTTCAAGCCAAAAATTACCCAGCAGGTCCCTGACTTCAACAGACTGCACAAGGCCCTACAGTCAGGGGCACTGAGGAACATGCAGAGTAAAGATGTAACACAGTGTCAGCCCTTCTTGTTGAGGACATCAGCTCTCCCTCCAAGGCAAAGAAGGAAGAGCCTGGAAGACGCAGAGGTAAAACATTTTCTTTGATTTTAATTAATGACCTAAGTAAATACATTGATATGTATAAATTATATCCTTTACAGAAAATAATAAAACATTAGATTCCTTTTAATTTTTGCTTGTTTAAAAGGTGCTTATTAATAATGTTTGCACCCTGTTCAGTGAATTGAAGAAGAGATTTTAGCCCACAGTTTTCTCTCAGCTCTACAGTGGAGCATATTCTTGTGGTCCCTCAGTAGTGTTTTATTTCATAAGACGTGGCAAAGGAATTTGACCAGGTCACATTTTCCTTTCCCCTTTGTGCTTGTGTCATACAGCAAAAGATTTATTGTATGGTTTAATCTTGTTTGCTTTATGTGTTATTTTTCTTTGAGGTTGTCTAGACCAGTCGTCTTAGTTGTGGAATTGTAATTCAATTTAAAATATGGTACAGTAGGCTATAATGAAAGAAGCAATAAACACTTCTATTTCAAATTTTGTCCACCTCATAATTTACAATATTTAACCCAAACCATCTGCGGTTTATGATCTCTGCTGTGTAATATCACTTCTGTTTTACTCAATAACTTTTATGAAATTATTCACATATACTGTATAAAAAGAACCACCGCTATATACATTCACTGACATTTGTCATGGTGGATGATGGTTCCCAATAAATAGGGACAATTAGATAATAACTGTAGTTGACACTAAATCAAAGCGTCAGAATGAACCAGTGTAATCAGTGAGAGTTGCTTGCTGTTACTGCTTTATGAAACTTGTTGACCTTTTTGGGCAGGTTCTTCTGATAACACATGCTGTTTTTAGGTACAATTAACTGAAAACAGGAAATCTACTGTACACATGACTTACAGTTATTACTATATTAGCAGATTAATATCACAAACATAATTGTAGTAAATTACCTTTTATGAGGACTTTAATGGCATTATGACTGCACCCTGAAAGGTCTTAGAGTTCCTTCAGTTTTCTACTGAAGAGATCAACAGTACACTAAATAGTAAAAATGATCTATTTAATGCGCATATCAGTAAAATGTAACATACACATTAATTAAGCATTAATTACTTATCATTCCACATTAATCCTAAAACATCATATAAGAAGACTGACAGGAAACATTTAATGCATAGTGAGGACTTTTACTGTTTACTTACAAATGTTTATTTCAGTAACTTTTTGAGGACTTCTCCTCTTCTAATAACACTTTACACTTTATATCCATTCTAATGTTTAGTTTTGATTTTAGCTAACAAAAATGCCACAGTATGTAAAGATTTTTTCTCATCTTATCACCAGATACCAAAAACTCTCAACAGAAGCAAGTCACTTGGGGCTTTAACGTCACTGTCCACTGACACACTCCCTGTATTCATAACAGACGCTGCGAGGAAGCGCTGCGCAGCCATCAGGTGAATCAGATGTTTTTAGCATGACTTCATATTCCTCTGTATAATTTCAACACATGTAATGGTTAAATAATCTGTCATGCTAACTCCTTTTAATTTTAATCTTTAACAGAAAGTCAATGGAAATGAGGGATTGTAAGATTCAAGCGAGTGTAGAATGGTTGATGAACTACCAGCTGAAATCCCAGGCCATGAAGAAGACAGTAGCCCGCCATGCAAAGTTTCTGGACCCACACAGCAGCTTAAAAGAAGTGTATCACGAAAAACTACAGCACCACCGGTAAGATTTGGACCAGTTAGGCTGCAGTTCAACAACCACACATGCCTTCACTGTAATCCTCACGTCTCTCTCATGAAGGGAGGCTGATCAACAAAGAATGAGAGAGTACATGAGAGAATTACGTGACATGAAGTCCCGGGTCAGCGAACGCCCTTTTTTGTTCGAGCAGGTGAAACAGGTAAGTAAGAGACATTAGATGACCACACAGTGTAAATGACATGCCTAACTATATGTTTTAATGGCAGAGGAATGCAAAGATTCATGCAGAACAGATATACAGGAGCAAGCTGAAGAAAGCTGGGTTAAAGGTGCAATTTGTGGAAGAAAATGGAGAAGCAATCAGATCTGAGGATGATGAAGACCACAGCTCTGAAAATGACATTCATGGCAGGTATGTAGAGTGAGAACTTTTAGCAAGTTTTCCTCATCTAGTGTGTAATACCACTGCGTGCGGGAACATTATGAATAGCACTGCTGCTGAGGAGCCAAGGACTTCATGTGGTTTGCTCATGTTACATTACATAATTTTCTGAGCTTTCCTTGCATCTTAAGTGAAGAAAAGGCAAATACTGCAGCCAAGTAAAAGTTCAATGTAATTACAATATAGCCATTTTCTAACCCAACATGTCTGATTTAGGGAAGAAAATGAAGACGATGGGGAGAAAATTGAAGATGTGGAAGAAAAGAGCGTGAAGTCCAAAAGGGAAGAAATGCCATGATCAAAAAGGTTCAGGCGGCACAGAGTTTTTTGTGGCCTCTCCACTAGAAAACAACAGTGTCCTCAAAAATGATTCATGTCATTTTACCATCCACTATCCACACCAAATGTTTGATAGTTTAAGATGTACAGCAATAAATTATGGAAGTATAAACCATCTGGACTTTACAATTGCAGTGTAAGGGGATTACAACTGGAAGAAAATAAAAGTTTATAGAACTAGACATGTTATGTTTTACATGTAAGACAAATAAATGTATATGGAATATATAAATAAAAAAGCTTTCTCAGAATTATGGGGACTGTAATACATACATAAATTACAGAATTTACAAACATAATGAGAACACCAGTTGAGACCTCTTTGTTTTTTAACATTGCTAAATCAAGAATCAAAGGGACAAAGGTGAGACTTTGTATTCATCAATCCTCATCCACAAAAAAATTGAACATGCTTGTAAGAACATTGGACATGGACTTTTCTTAGATGATTGTGCTCCCAGTTATTTCTACAACCACACTGCCACCTAAAAAAACAGTCTTCAATGTGCATCTGCAGTCATACAGGCCGACTCAGTGGTCTGCTCCAACCCTGCAGATCCACATCAAATACTCATGTACACTGGCCTCCGCTCTACTTTTGTGCTTTGACAGCTGACTTCCAGGAATTTCAGAGATAATTTATACTTACAAACCACATGTCTGAATATGTATGTAAACACAATCAAACGATCACCGTGAAGATCAGTATACCATACCATGTGGTTATCTTTTGTAGACTAGTGTGTCAGGCTTTAAAGCTACTGAAGTCAGTTTCAGTACAAGATAATCCAACTATTCAAAATGTTACATGTTGATGAGAGTGCAGTTACATATAGGGATTGTGATGTTCATTACTAGAGACATAAAAACTGACAGGAAGAGCAGAATAATACTCAGGTTATTTTTTTACAACATATATAAAAAAAAATCTTTTCATACTGATGAATAAATATAATAAATAGTCCCTTCTTTGAAATCACAAATGTCACATGACAAAGCTTCAAGGGCTTCATCCTGTCAGGTTGCCATAGGAACCATGTATCCCTCCCCACTCTGCCATGTAGTCCCTCAGGAGAAAGCTGTGCACCTCTGATTCCCTGATGCACATCTGAAAACAAACCCGGTCTCTTCCAACCTGTTAGATAATAAGTAAGTGGGAATCTGCATGTATGAAAATGTGTAAGCGAGCTGACGGCTGTGACATCTATTTAAACAAACTGTGGCCTCAAATGTGTGTGGAGGCTGAGAAAGGGAACAAACACATCTCATTTAGATTAATGAGAGGCTGCATGTTTGGCCACTGAATGCTATGATCGTGCTGTTTGAGGAGTGGCTATGCTTTGCAGATGAACAATATAATTTTGCCAAGGTGGTGTGTTCAGGTCTCTTATTAGTCTAGCCACTGCACGATATTAAAATTCCCACACATTTCATTTTGTAAATGCATGGGTTGAGAATGTAGGCAGCTAAAGACATCCTCGAGTAAATGATGCATGCCTCAAATGGTTTTCACCTGCTTTAAACCTGCAATTGTACAGTAAAATGCTGTAAATGTTGTCTTGTTTTCTGATGATTTTGTTGTTCAAAGCTTATTTGTATTCACTTGATTATAACGTGAAAGGCCAGTGGCCAAGCTTCTGGTTATGTATGTATGTATGTGGGCATGTAGAGTCTGTGTTTTAGTCCGTGGTTCACCTGCAGGAGGAGCTGTGGCTCGCTGCAGCCTCTCTGGAGCAAAAGAGAGAGATCCCTCTTTTTCTCCTTCAGTGGCATGAATAATATCCCAGTGCTGGAGAGAGAGCATATCAAGAGGCAAACAGGAAGGGGAGAGAGATAGCAGCCAGTGTGACAGATAAGAGCGTGGTAGAACTTGTCTTCCTGACTGCACCGTAGGCCGGGCAAAGAGAACAAGTGATCCAAACACACACACACACACGTTCTCTCTCTCTCTCTCTCTCTCTCTCTCTCACACACAAACAGATAGAGCCCGGCTGCACCATTCTGAAGTTCAGAGAGAAGAGTGCCCTCACACAGGTATAGTATGATTTTGTATCCTTTCTCCTGCAGCCGTGCCCCCCTGCTTTAAAGCATTCTTAGCAGTGTTGCACTCACTTGATGCTCTACTTTGTCTTGCAGGTGGGTTGGCAGAAGTTGTGTCTGAGGATTCACCTAAATATTATGGCTTTCCTCAGTCTGAGCCTTGTTGTCCTGTAGAGGAGTTGTGTGTTTCCCTTCCAGAACAACTTGTGTCGTGCTCGCAGCCCGAGGGAAAGATGGAGAAACTATCAGGGAAAGACAAGGAGCTGATACGAGGCAGCTGGGAGAGCCTCGGCAAGAACAAAGTTCCTCATGGTGTCATCATGTTCTCCAGGTAAAGTCTTCCACAATCAGCATGAATATGATGCAGCTAACGAGTAAGGTGTTGATCTGTGCAGATAACCTGTTTAAATTTAAAAAGTAAGGGGGGTTTTCTGAGTTGTGTTCTATTACTTAGTAGCTGTTGTCACAGAATACATAACACAGGTGTGGAGAGAGAATCCAGCTAGATCCTTCGCTGCGCACTTTCACCATGCAGGGACCGGAGGCTTGACTTGTTGCTTGGCGACAGACTGCAATAATGCACAATTTACTTTGAGACAGCTGCTGCTAAATCAGACGCTTGCAGGAGGGATTTGCAGATGCACGATTTATAGATTGATTCTGTGTCTGTGTGATGTTTGAACCCATGTGAATGCACCTATAGAACAGTGTGGTATTTGTCTGTGGCAGACTGTTTGAGCTGGACCCTGCGCTCCTCAGTCTTTTCCACTACAGTACAAATTGTGGTTCCACACAAGACTGCCTCTCCAGCCCTGAGTTCCTGGACCATGTCACCAAGGTAAGTTCTGTTCACCACAGTGACCGCTACAAGTACACAGACGTTTGTAGCTTTACTTTGTACTTGTACTTGTGCAGGTTTGACTAATGTTTGTGCTCCTCAGGTAATGCTCGTGATCGATGCAGCAGTCAGCCACCTGGATGACCTTCACTCCTTGGAGGACTTTCTGCTCAACCTTGGAAGGAAGCATCAGGCAGTGGGAGTCCACACGCAGTCATTTGCGGTACGATCAACAACTTGTAGCACAACTCTCAAAAAAATCAATTTCCAAAGTTGAACTTGAGAATGAGAATTTTTATAGAATTTTTTACTGTGCCTATTTTGTGTTCGGCAGGTGGTGGGTGAGTCCCTCCTCTACATGCTGCAGTGCAGTCTGGGCCAGGCCTACACAGCGCCACTGCGTCAAGCCTGGCTCAACATGTACAGCATTGTAGTGGCGGCAATGAGCCGAGGGTGGGCCAAGAATGGCGAGGACAAGGCTGACTGAGGCGCACAGCGGGAGCTGCTGAGCTGTTGCTGTCAAATCGTCAACATGGTTGCCATGGAATGAGATTGTGTAACTCGCAGCGTTGTGGCATTAGCTGCTGTACATTTGCTCTGTGAGTGGGGTCGCATAGTGTAGCGAATGTATGGTATAGTTACACTTTTCTATTGGGCCGACCAGTCGCAGAGTTTTTTCTTTGCTGTGGATGTTTAGCTGCCAGGCCATGCTGCTGTACAGCTGTGAGAGTCTGTGAGAGATGCTGTGGCATCTGGACCTTTACTCTGAGCACCTCACACTGAGAAAAATTAACTCTTGAATCTTTTTGTATATAATAGCTTTCGTATATAGATATATATATATATATATATATATATATATATATATATATATATATATATATATATATATATATATATATATATATACAAATAATACCAGTGACTGTATTGGTTTTGTGATGTATCTTTAAAGATTTGCACACTTGTGAAACACTGGATATTATATTTAGGCATCACACACTGTGATGGTTACTGTGGCCAGAAAGGGCAGCTCTCTATCTAACTGGAACACAGTGATTAACTTGTGGGACAATGCAATGTCATTTTACAGTACAGAAGAAAATCTGATCACTTTAATCCTATTACTGTGTGTTTTTGTTATAACACAACATTACACCTTTTTGTGACTTTGTTATTTAACATTTAAGCTTCTGAAGATGATTTATAAAACTATACTCAATAGATACTGACAAGAACTGTTATTCTCTCTGATAGCTTTCTTCAGTGATCTATGACTGTTAAGGCGTCTGCGTGCACCTTTCTCGGCATAGTGTGTGATGCTGTGGAGGTTGTGAGTATTTCAGTAGGCTTCTGATGACTGTTAAACTCTAACTAACTGACTGTTACGTGACTTTTAGAGTTTGAAAGTAAAAGGGCATCCTGAAGGGATTGTAACATCTTTGTTTTTGGCTATCAGTTTCCAGTTATTGTTAGTGTAAAGACGTTTTGTTGTGTTGTAGTAGTTTATCTGAGTGAAGCTTATTGACTGTGTTGTAGTGGCTACAAATGCAATGCCCCCTTAACGTTATGGGTGAAGATAAACAGAGCTTCTATGTGAAGTGAAGCTGGAAATGATACATTTTTAACAAAAGAAGATTTTAATTGAATTTGAATTTTTAACACAAAACAAATATTACAGAGTTACTGTGTGCTGTCCAACGTGTGTGTGTGTGTGTGTGTAATATTATAACCGTATGTATCATCGTCAGCTGTTATTTACATTGACGGCCATAATGCCAAGTAACTTAGCAACAGTGTGCCAAGTATTCGATAATAACATCATACAACTGTAAATCCGAGCTGCTGATATGTGGTTATTATTGCTTTAGTCTGAGTTTATATTTATAAAGTTTATTTTTATATTCTGAATTCCATGTGTAGTGAAAGAGCATAATGTTTTTAAATGTCATTTAGAGAACACTTTGTCCTTCAGATACATTATCTAATGGACCCGGTACAGGAAAGCGAACTGGTTTCTCAACAGATTATATATTATCAACATAATATTACAAGTTCAGATAAAAGCAGGGGTTTCTAAGGGGATATCTGTTTTATTCCCACACAGTCTGTTGAGTCTAAACCAGCCCACAGGTGTGATGTGTTGTGAACTGGCTGTGTAGGTGGTGTATTTATAGTGATTCTTTTCTTAGTATCAGTACAAAGTCCTATGCAGCTTGTTGTACCCCATGTCTCTCTTTTTGATGACTGTAATTTGTTTTTGGTCAGCATGACTGACAGCTGGCATGTTATCTTTATTAACATCCAGATGTGTATCTATTGGCTGTGTCACTGTCTACCTCATCATTATTGGCTGCTATTGAACAGTGATGACTTCACCTAGTTATCCTTCAACCAAAAATGCACAATGTTAATTTGAGTTAACACAAGCACGCACTCTTTGTAAACTGGATTCCATCTTACACAAGACAGACATGTTATGTGCTTACATGGGACTAAATAAAGTGATCTGTGGATATTTTACTGCTAAATGAGGTCAGTGTGTTTTGTGCTCTTGGTCTCAGACTGAATATGGTCGCAACACAGTGGTCAGCTTTTGAAATCAATCACATGATGCCTGATTTCCTTCCCACTGACAACCCATCCCCTAGTGTTACATAACATCCAAGCATCGAATGGCTCATCGCCCTTGGCTACAGAGACGAGCGCGACTTCAGGCACATCAGCACATCACTCACTCATGCAACTGCACAATGTCACATCAAGGATGTTAAATTTTAGACAGTTCATTGTGTTCTTTGCAACAATTTGTGTTTTTATTATCTGCTCATTTGTGTGTCCTGTAGCTGAAGCCATTGTAATAGCAGTAGAGGAGGGAGGTGATTATGATCGTTCATTTCTACAAATGAGACAATTTGGTTGTATCACTGTAAAAGTCACATCCATGAGCTGGCTGTCTGTTCTGCTGCTGGAGAAGCTGCTGACATGGCCTTAATCTGTCTCCCTGCAGTGTCGGCAGTATCCTCACTGACTGTCTGTCCCAACACAGAGTCTGCTGGATTTCTGTTGGCTTCATGCACCACGTCTAAGCTCAGTTTGTTTATGCACTGGCTTCATAGAGAATCTCATCTGACCTTCTTTAAGGTCTCCGACTAGCTCCTCTAATATTAGCAAGATCCAGTAAGTTGCTGACAAAAGTACACAATATGTATATCCCCCCTGTGTTCCTACAGTTCAGCAGTCTTACCTTGCTGTAGTGTATCTAGTCGTCTGGAGAAGAGTCTGTGAGAAAAGACAACACACATTATTTTTAGAAAGTCTGCAATGTGTTTTGGAATGAAGGGGTATTGAACGTTGTCATGGCAACTGTTAAGTGATGGTGGTATGTGTGTGTGTGTGTGTGTGTGTGAGGCTGTTTTTGATGGTGGATGAAAGCAAGTCATTGCTCAATCACTCACTCACATTAAATCACAGTGTGGAGAGGAGCGAGAAGTGGACATGCATGCAGGGTCAGGCTAATAAAGGCTCACACCCTGTAGGACCTGGAGACTGCAACACGAGTCTGCCAAGCAACAGCCACAGCAGTGAGAATGAGCTGTCTGTCAGCAGCAGCTCAACTGCAACCAAGAACAGATCAGTTCATCATACAGTTAATTAAACATTTTCTAATGCATGTGTCAGCCTGGGTCGTGTCCTCAGGCTCACACTCATATATTCCTACTAAAGAGCTTGAAAAAAAAAACCCAGCAACAAGTAGTTTCACTAGAAAACAGATGGCCACTGTACTTTTTAGTAAACATTACTCAAGCTAATAAATAGTGGGACCATTTCCAGCTGTGATATGAAAGAACGATCCACTGTGGTGAAATCATGCTGGCTCCTGAGTTCAGGTTTAACTACTAAAAAATTCTATCTATCTCTATATCAGAGCATTATCTGTTTAAGCTACATTTGCATGCTGAAACAAACCCATCTGGGAGTGGCAACAAGTTTGCTGCAGGAGGTAGAGACGTTTTCTATTCTGAGAATCTGGGCAGGAGAAAGGCAGGAGGCAGGCCACGCACCCAGAGGAATTCACCTTTCACTGAGAAAGCTGTTGCCACGGGTGACAGGGGAAATGTCAGGGACTTTTCTTTCTGCTTTCGTAACTCTAAGCTATGAAGACACTCTGCATATAATGGACATTTTCACATATTAGCTGGAACAGCCTCTTCCCATGGCATGATATCGCTGTTAATGCTCATGCAATTAACAGCCCTGTACATATTCTGATATGATTTCAGGGCAGAGAGGACAGTCATCAGGGCAGTTTGCATGTGAACACACTGCTTCAAACAACAATCTAACATATGCCTTAAGCATTGTTAAAGAGGGCATTGATTGTTTGATGAGCTATTGGAGCGGAGAAGTGGGACATTCAATTTAATTTTAGACTTATTTAGCCAAGAATCAGATGATGTGGTTGATCTATCCATTAAATCTAGCCTACAGCCAGCTGGTTATGGCATCAACAATGGTTTTTTTCCCCAAATGTCAAATGATTCTTTAAAATGGTAAATTTTAACATTACTCATAAAAGAAAACTATCCAAACTATTCTTTACACATTTCCTGAAACAATCATTGGTTCTATTTACAACATCAAGTGTGAGTCACTGTGTCTCACAGCCTTTCATTGGAGTCTGCAGCAGAGGAGAGCAACAAGGAGTTCATGGCACAAGATGAGTGGATGGAGCTGAATTAATTTTAATTTCAGATCACAGCACTTCACTTTTGACAGATGTAAAGTTGTTAGACTAAAAGAGAAATAATCTAAAATGCAGTCTGTCCCCTAACCTCAAGCTCCTTGGAGATATGACAACCCACATTTACAGCAGGCTCAATTTTAAAATCTTGTACTTATGATACACATATTTTATAACCCAGAGCAAAAAGAGGCAAGCATGTCTGGAAAGCTAATAGACGTCGGACTGCCAGGCCGACTGAACAGACAAGTCAGGATACAATAAAACTAGTTAGGCATGAAAATGGACAATCCTTCTTTGCATGGCCATTAGAGCTAAGAATACTCTAATATGTTTTATTTTGTATTTTTCAAAGGAAAGTACATTTAATGATCTGTGAAACAAGCTTCTGGAAGAAAAACCCACAGGACATGTTGGCAGAAATTTTGAGATGGCCTTTGATGTTTCTTTCCAAATAGATTTTACTCCATGATTCTCTGGACTGACCACTTCATACCCTGCCAGCTTTCATCTGTTTTATACAGCATAAGGAACTACAATTAGGTTCCCTATAAAATGGAACAAAATACACTTCCTTTTAAGAAATAACGTACCATCAATTTTATAAAAGCACAAATGAAAGTACTATCAGAACCAACTAAGACACATTATAAGCAAGGGAATGATGCTGGATGAACAGCGTTTAAAGATTTTTATCCTCTACAGAGAGTATGGCCATACAGAGTACATGTACTATTTGTATGGAAATACAGCAATGGAGGGCCAGATAAATATGAACTGAAAGAACAAGGCACCAAGTAAGGCCATGACACAAAACAGCTTTTAAAAAGTGATACGACTGCTGTGACACATATACACAAAGTTAGCTTCACACTTAACATTGGTATCTGCAATAACGGTTGTTTGAATGTTCCAAAACTTTTCATACTGTCACTTTATGCACAAATAAGGTTTGATCACTTTTCACTAATCCAAAGGTGTTCAAGCGCAGCGAAAAAGTGGAACCGATGACAACTCATCAAATGAACGTGTGTGATATGGTGAAAAGCCAAAGACAATAAGTGTATGCAGATTGTTTTATCTTAATGAAATGAGCTTGTATAATGGTCCGATGAGACTCTGCAGAGCTTGTGTATTTGTTATGGTTGTGACGTTCATTTCCCTTAAGTTTTCAGTCCATGCAGCATATTTCAGGCCATGCTGGATTGTCACATGAAAAGGGGGTGTTTCTTCAAGGCACAGCAAAAGACATGAAAAACAAATTACAGTCAGTTAACATTCTGAGACCAACTTTACCCACACATTCTAAAATGACAGACATACACTTTGATTGTAAACCTATTAGTTTAGCACATAACAGACCTAACGTTTGAGGGTATTAATGCCAATTGTGAAACACAGCTGACATGCAGGAGAGATGAAATGGCTTGATGGAACTTTTTTTTTTAATTTGTGGTCAATATAATGGCTTTACTTGTAACAGAGTGCAGTTAAAGTTGATGTTGATGAGAGATGTCACAATAAACCCCATTTTCAAAATGTGATTTCAGGATGTGCTTATATCTTACCCATCAATTGGACAAGTTAAAGGAATAGTTCCAACATTTAAAAAACTACATTAATGCCTGGAGTTAAATGTCATGATTGATGTAACCATCCTCCTAATAGCTTAATTTAGCAGGAAGTTACTGTACCCACCAAGAACAAATAATGCTGCATTATGATTACTTTGGAAATGAGAACTGCGTTACCCTGTTTTCTGTTAGAAAACCAAGATGGGGAAAGGGAAACCCTAATGCTTGCTCTTATGGGATACTTTGGGATTTTGTTCTCCATCCAGGTTATTAGCATTGTGTTACACAATATTTTGCACATACAAACACTGTAACAATGTGACTGAGGCACAAACAGACGGAAGTAGTTATAAGCAGTATTTTAGGTAAAAAGAGTTCACATGCAGTTGATGCACAGGCAGCCATATTGGATTTTGAGGTCGGGATCGGTTATCTAAGTTAACAGATGAAATTTCATACTGAGAACTTGAAAATGTTACTTTAAAGCACCATTTCCCTTGTTCACAGTAGTTTTCGTATCAAGCTAAGCTGTGAATGTTGTCAGTCTTTTCACCAAAATTCCTGCAAGAAAGCAATTTCCAAATATGTCAAACTATTTATTTAAAATGAATAAATAAATAAAACATTAGGTCATGTACATAGCATAATTAGATATTATTATGATTACAATGGGACAGCTCAACAAATCCTTTGAATCTTCCAAAGCACAATATCAACAACACCAAAAATACTGTAGCAAAAATAGCAACCTTAAATTGATAATAGTTACAACAAGCTTTAGGTTCAGTCAAGCTGCTTGTGCCTCCATGGAGAGAGTGTACATGTCTTACAGTACATCTCTTAGAGTTACATTCGGCCCCTCCGTCTGTCTGCTCTCTCACTGCAGATGGCTTCACAACTAGCTGCCCTCACCCTCACCCGTGCCCAGACCACTCTGTCAGTCTGCTGGGGTAAGCCTGCTCACACCACCCACTCTGATGCAATCTTTCACCTCCACTCATGTCCAAGTGTCATAGCATGGGCAGAGTATCTCTGATGGCAACCCAAAGGCGATTCCCCCCCAGTCACTCTCTGTACTTTAACCTTTCTCACTTACAAATGAAGCCACCGAAGAATCATCATGGAGCATCTGGTAATTATCTAAAATAATCTGTACATTTAGCGTGGTGTTATCTTCTGGTGAGATTAGTTTGGGAGATGTTTTGGCAAATGTTTACATACACTGGACTCCTGTATTCTCTTGCTCCTTTCCTCTTCAGCTTCTTCAGCATTTCTAACAAGCCCAATCTCGTCTCAGGGTCTGAGGCAGCTAAGTTGGAGTCTGAGGTCAGTTGTGAAAACGCAGCATTGCAGCATTTAGTAATCTTTGTTCCCAAGCTGATGGACAAGTGGAAATCAGTTTGGGTGATTTGGTGTTACTGGTAGCCCACGGGGCTGTCCATGAGCGGACTGGAGCGGTAAGGGTCTGGTGGGTCTTGGAGCTCAGTTTCATGCGTTTGAGTGTGTTCTTCCCCGCACTCCTCTTCTTCCACTGGGTCGTGGCTTGAACTCTGGGAGCTGGCCATGGCGCCATAGCTGTGGTGGGCTGGGGAGGGCATCGGAGTCAAAGCCAGCTCTGGTTCCAGCAACACAGATGCCACAAAGAGCTGAGGGAGGCAGAACAACATATAGTTTATGATGGTGTCACACAGTAAATCACTTAATTTACAGGCAGTGTGAGAGATGAAATATGGGTTTAAATTTAGGTTGCATTCCCAGCCTACACTTATGTAAGACATGTAGATGTAAATATCCATAAACATGTATATGTATCATATTTATTTCATTGTACACAGTTAGAAAAAAATATATTATCTTTGCACCAAGTAAGGACTGTAAAATGTCACGCTATGTAATTACTAGTACTTATGGCTATAAAATAGTTAAAAATAGTCAAATGTACAATGGTGGGCTTTGAGGATTTGGCAAAGCCACTAAAGTCAAATTATTGCACTGCAATATATTTTGCACATTGTCTTTGGTCTGGGGTAGATTCTCTCACACCATCACTCAGAGCTGCATCAGTATACAGCAGCTGACAAGCCTCAGATGTCAGAGGCTCTCAGCAACACTTGACATAACAATCACTCTATATCCAGTTTCAGGTCATATATAGTAATGGGTGGATTGTAAATATAATAATACATATAACAATAACATTTGTAAATGTATTTTGAATGGAATAAAAAAAACTGATAGTGTACACTGGAGGCGGTGGTGGATGTTACAGCACTCCTCTCTGAGTCAGTGAATGTCCCCTCTGCTGGTTGATCAGACATCTGAAACAAAGGGAGAGATCAATGGGAAAAGTTTGACCTACACCAAAATACATACTACACTCAGCTGGGAGATCTGACCTGGTAGCTTGTCGACTTGTCTGGTTGCTTCTTAAGGCACAAGCGGAAGAGGTAACAGACAATACAGGAGATCAGAGAAGCTAAGGTGAAGAGGGTGATGGGATGAACCGGACCTGTGACAGTGAGAGGGAAACACATACATTACATCAACACACTAACAATGCATTTATAACTAAAGAAAATAAAGAAAGTGAAGTTTTAAATTTACCTAATCTGAGCACAGAGAAGAAGAGCAGCCAGAACATGCAGAGGATGGGAGCCACAATGACCTGGCTGATGGCTGCTCTGTGGATCCGCTGGTTCAGTTTGGTAGGAACGTATGCATAGTAGATGTTATATCGGTCGACCATGTGCTTCAGGATCACATAGACCAGACCTGGATGGATACAATAAGCATGTCACAAAAGTGAAGTAAAAGTGATGTAAAAGTAATCACTAATTTCTAGTGTTTGTGTATGCGGAGCAGCACACTGACTGACTGCAGCTCATTCTAATTTACACTGTATGCCAAATTGTTAAGACAGGTTTCTGTCAAACAAGACTCAATGTACCACTCAAAATAGTCGCATGTGTGTGTGTTTGCTGGCTCTCACTCCACTCCTCATACAGTACATCACATACCAGAAACAGCAGTATATATCAGAAGTTTCAGTGAGTTTTATCATTGGTTCAAACATCATTTTCTTACTTTTCTTTATTTGTTGATAGACTTAAACATTTATCTTAATGAATATCTTAGAGATTGACACTTCTTAAATAAAATAAAAACACTGTTTGGGTTCTGTGTGGTTCTTCACACTGACTGTTTTACTCCACCAATGAGATTATTTGTCTCAGTGCTGCCACAGAGAAATGTTTGGAGGACTAAATGGCAATCTGCAGAAAACAACACAGGTGAAATGCACAGAGAAGAAGCTGGTGTATGAAAGGTGCCTGTTTGGACTGATGATTAAACTGCAGAAGTAAATAGAAGCTTGGTGAGCTCTGGGCAGAGACAGGAGCAGAGTGGGCGTCTGGCTCGCAACTCACTGTGTCTGGGTGTCTGGGACTACAGCAGCAAATTCACACAGTCTGCATCGGGCTGGCAGGCAGTAGAGGAGAGTGAGGTTACAGTACGAGGAGAGACAGCACACACACTCACATGCAACCAGGAGGGGAATGCGATGGGAAGCAGACGGTAAGGAAAAGAGGGTTAGAAGAAGAGGTAGATGATGATACAAGAAGTGTAATTGTATGCGGCTCACCAAAGGGTGTAATGATGGGACATGTGATGCTGTAGGTCATACTGACAGCAAAGATACACATGGTCCAGGCGTACTCGAGGCCAAACTGGAACTCATAGGCTTGACTCTGCAGACAAAAACACAAACACAGTGAGCTTTTTAAACTATAAATGAAACCCTACATTAAAATGCACCGAGACTCTGCTAACCCGTTTGACGTGAATCCGCTCAGCCTGGGACTTTGCAAAGCAGAGACGGAGGGCATACACAGTCAGCGCAGGGATCCGAAGCAGCTCCATGGCTGTGCCGATCAGACTGGACGTGATCACGTAGTTTACAAAAAATGCACCGTTGTCGGGCAGAAACACACACCTGCACCGAGAAAAAAGAAATGAAAGCTTGGCTGCTACAGATTGATTCTCTGTAGATTATTTTAGCAAAAAGAGTAATCTTACTGGAATTTGACCTCCTTCTCCTCCAGGAAGTGGACGTCAAAGAGCCAAGTGAAGAAAAGATCAAGACTATGGAATGGACACATAAAAACAACTGCATTAAAATGTGCAAAAGCTGACACTTTATGTGTCGTGCGTTTGTACATGTGTTGTATTTGTACCTGGACAAGCCAAGTGAGGGCAGGATGATGACCATGAAGACCAGCAGTAAAAAGCACTTGTGCATCGTCACCTGGTTCTCATCAGACCTGAGACATTGATAATAAAAAATGTCTTAATGACATGATTATGAAATTAATGTAGTTACAAAATAAATGGTCTGTAAACTCAGCTGACTCCACAATTACAGGAGTGTACAGGGTTCATTTACTCGAACTACATTTTTCACTCCAGTAAACAGTTAATTTGCATTCATTCCTTCACACATCACGCCTGCACAACACGTTTGTGGGGGTGGTTATGTAAAGAAAGGGTGCTTATAGGTGCTGCGTGAGGCTGTCTCCTTATGCACAGTTGCTCTGCTCCTCCTCCTGCTAGTAACCATGCACAGAGGAACGGCGCATGGTGACTACAGTGCATATCATTATCCTCACATGGAGATCTCTATGACAACCTGCCCAGAATAACAGTGCGGGAAGAAGAGTGACAGGGAGAAGGAGGGAGAGAGTAAAAAGAGCAAGAGGGTAAAAGAGAAAAAAAATAATTGGGATAGAAAAAAAAAAAGAAAATACTGAGTTGAGAGGAAGACAAGCAGCTCCACATGAAGGGTTCATTTGAAGAAGCAAAGGAGCAGCATTTCCATTTCAGAGGACACGTTAGAGTGGTGGTCGATGGCTGGTGAGTACCTGGTCCAATGGGACTCAAAGAAAGCAGAGTAGTAGACGATGAAGGGTAGGAGCACTGAAAACGCCCACAGCAGGAGAGTTGGGAAGAACTGGGTAATGACTGGGCTCTGTATTGGACATAAAAAGGTTGATTAATAAAACTGAATGGGCCAACATGAACTGCACAAAAGTCACAGGTGGAACAAAGCTCTAACCCTCAGAGTGTCCACAGGCCGTGTGACATTGAACTTGTCCATGGTGTTCACAATGATGGCTGGAGTGGTGAGGAAGAAGAGCAGCAGGAAGAGGAGGATGTTGAGGAGGACGCAGCGGAGCCACCAGCGAGATCCGCACACTGACAGGTTTTCCCTGGTGATGTGATAAAATAATGAGGCTCAGTTCACCCTCATCTAGCAGGACGGACAGGACAGTCAACACACAGCTCTCCCCTGACATGCATGTCCTGTATTTATTGACATATGCCTAAAATAGCCAATTCAGTCATCTCCTCTGGGAGTCGGGGTGAGTGTGTTTCCACTGTGCTGGGCTGAGGAGCAGGTTGGGAGCAGCACACTTCAGCGCTCAGTTTTAATGATGGAACAAAAGTCCCTGCTCAACCTCGGAGCCTGCTCCAGTACTCTAGTTAGTGCATAAACACATTCACAGCACAGGCAAACAAACACACAACAGCCAATCAGGCATGAAACAAAAACAGTGCACACTGTCTCACACAAGCAGCAACATAATGATACATCATAAATAACACAAGATAAGAAGAGAAACAAGGCAGCAGACACTGATAAGGAGATGCACATTTCCAGAGAGCATAATCTCCTCTAATTAAATCGACTCCTGAGGTGAATCTTTACAAGCTGATGTTGCACAGAGAAGTATTATTAAGGCTCACAGAACTTTGGTACAAGGTTTAGTCTTGATCCAGAGGTTTCCAGAGACACCAAATATGTCAGGTTTAATTACAGGGAAAAGTGTCTAAATGATGCACGACTCATGCAAAATTAGATATTACGCTGAAAATCAGTGTCTGTGTGGGTTTCCTTTGGGTACTCAGGTTTCTTCCCTCAGTCAGAACACATGCATTCATTTCTTGTACTGCAGGTAAATGGCTGTCAGTCATGGGTGTAGCATCTATTGCATGATAAGTTGCAGCACACTCTAAGAGTGGAGAGCTCTCATTAGCAAGTTTTAAGGGGCGGCATATCAAAAACTTTGTGAGTCCTAGAACTCACCAGATGATGTCACTGGGAGCAGGTGCGTAGCTGACTCCCCATTTGTGTGACTGCACCACAGTAGTAATGCTGGACTGTTGGGGTCTGCGGCGACAGTGCACACGACTGTAGTCCTTCACAATGCTGGAAAACACAAAGAGATGTTCAGTCCTGCGGGGAGACCCTGTGTGACTTACAGTGGATTTTGTGGTGCCTCGTGCCTAGTGTCATGTTGTTCACTCACACAGCAGTCATCCTCTCATCGCGAAAGGTTACAAAGGCGATGCCCAGCCTCTTCATGGAGATACGGTTCTTCTCAGCGTTAAACTCATCTGTCCGCTTCTCCTCTAGCTCACTGTAGTACTGTTCTGCATCCACCTGCAGAAAAAAAACCTTACCACTCACTCAATCTTTCCCAGAGTTACACTGGCAAGACATTACATTGATGCTGTATAAACCTACTTTTGCATTGCAGTGCCATCCAGTGGTAACACTCATACTGTGCACTCACTCTGTGCGGTACAGCTACAGCATGATGCAGCCTTACCTTTTCAAAGCCACATATGTCACAGCAGAATATCTGAGCACATGGATGGGTCTTGATCATGATCTTCCCCTCCTTTTGGGCCTTTGTAGCAAAATACAGTCGGCCCTTCATCGCCTTGCGCCTGAAACACAACCAGCTTCCTCACAGAAGAGCCTCTTGAATCTACATAGTGTTTCTCCAATCTGCAAGGGTTACTGTACCTCTCCAAGTCCAGCATCATTAGCTTATGGACGTCAAAGCAGAAGCGGATGTCAGTGACGGTGCAGCTGGGGTAGGCCTCACTATTGAATGAAGAGAATGAAGTTACTCACAATGAATTTTTGATCAAAGTAATCCAACACATGGAGAGGATATAACTCAACAATAAAACAGAGAAGAAAACGAGTGTATACTGGAAGTGTTTGGTGATGAGTCCAGGGTCTAAGATCTCTCTGGGGATGGAGGTGATCATCAGTGTCCTGGCTACCTGTAATACACAGAATGACCATCATTATAAGTTGTTAGTGTCACAACCTTACAAGCATTCATCGTTTACAGAACATGCCGAACAAAACATATCAGTTTGAATTGCAACGTATCTGTATAATACACTAACAAAAGTAACAAGCTGTTTCAAACTTTTCCAGATATATCTCTGGATTGTAGTAGATTCTACTCTGCATCTTCACAGTGTTGAAACATGATAGGATGTATATTTTTGCAGTGGAAAAGATGAACAGTATGATGATTATGGTGACAGACCTTCTCATCTTCTCTGTACTCGAGCCGTATCGAGTGGTGCGCCATACACAGCAGTGTGATGATGAAGTAAACCAGAGCAAAGATGCTGTGCAGCCACAGAAAGCTGTCCCTTTGAGGCACATAAACAAATAGAACAATTAAAGATGGTTTTCATGGTTCTGGGATGTTTCATCAGATTTGATGCCATGCATGCATTGCTGGGCTTACTTTGCACTAACATTAGCCAGTGTTGTTCTTCCAAAATTTTCAGGACTGTCTCCTGTAGGAATAACCAAAAATGACAGAGAGCGAGACATTTTAATTTCTGTAATGACTCAAAGGAAACCCCTCCTTTTTGTCTAGAGGGTGAAGCAATGTCACTATTCAGAGAACATGTTTTCCATTCATTTATAATAATCAAATATCTCAGTGAACCTATCACGGAGGTCAAACATCACTGTCATGCTTAACAGTGCTGGTTTAATTTGGGAACCCTTTGTTTGCTGTTGCCATGGCAGCCTGTCAGCGGGTGTCTGTTTATTTAACGAGTGGGGTGACACATTTGATGACAGCCAGCGGTGATAAAAAAGTTTTTGTGGACAGCCCAGCTCCTCACAGAGCCCATAATGGCTGCTGCTTTCACCCTACTGTGGGATGGCTTTCTCAACATTTCCTACAATATAACCACACAGCTGCCAAAGGGCATTTCTGGCCGCCCCTGACACCTACATGTGTATGTTAAGAGGAAATGAAGCACGTTCTATTCCTACAATCTGACTTAGGGAAACCCTTGATGACTTTCCACTGGTATGGTTGTAACATCCGTTGATAAAATGTGGCCTTTGTTCAGTGTACCCCACGTGTCTCCTGAGGGTAAGGATATCCCTTGACTAGTCAGACAGTCAGCTAGCTAGGCCATTATGAGAGTGATCAAAATACCCAGGAGGTTTCCGGAAAAGTTGACCGGCAGAATTACAGCCAAAGACAGCAGGGAAACCACTGTCATGAGCAGGATGATGTGGCGCTGGAAGGACAGGTAAGTGACGGCGTCAATGCCACATTTGCTGCGGATCTCCTCGTCCCTGCAGTACCAGAAAAGGGGAAATATTTTTAGAATCCAAGCAAAAAGAGACATGCTGTGAATTGTTCTGAGGTGTCACTGATGATGTTTCCACATATACAGACATGATTATATTCAGAGAAGTATGAGGTATGCAGCCTGGACAAATGGGCCTCCAGCCTGATCATGGGTAAAATGGTGGCCCCACTACTTTTGTGTCAGAAGCTGTGGTTACAAGGCGGGAGGTTCAGGAAACCCAGTGTCATAAAATAGAACAAAAAAAAAAAGAAAACGAAAAAGAAGAGCACGCTGGCAGCCCACACATTGAGAACTCACAGGGTGGGTTTGCACTTTCCCATCATGAACCACTGGCACAGGAGCTAAAAACAGAGCCACTCAAACTCCACCATAATACTATGGAAACCATGGATACCATGGAAATTGCTTTTTACAGGTCTAAATGTGTTGTGTGTAGTCAGACTCATGCAAGTGCAAATATTCAACACGACACCACGGCTCCAGCGGTCACATGAGCCCAGACTCATTTGTTTTTGCTGCTAAATGAGATATAACACAAGACTTTACATTAGACGATGACATCAGCTGTGAAGAGAGAGGGGCCAGTAAAAGGACGGAGGATGAGGGAAGGAAAATAATTACAAGGTGCAGATGCTTTGTGTTTACTTACTTCATATGGTAAAGAGATGAGAGCCATGAGCAGAAGCCCTGGAGAAAGAGAACAGAATCATAAAACAGAATTGGTTATTAAAGATATATGACACAAGCATGCAAGTCTGCACACACCACATCTGGCCACTCGTATGCATCCAAGTGTTTGCATAGTAATGAGGTCTGCAGAGTGACACAGAGATGGAGATTTAATAGGTCTAGCCAGGAGCTGTAATCAGTTTACTGCAGCCTCAGCTGTGTGTAGGCACAGGGCGATGACTCCAGTCTGACTTTTTGACTTACAGTGTTATAAACATGCAGGGAGTGACCTCAGTCTATCACACAGGTGTCAGGGAGACACAGCCAATCCAGCTGAGTCATGATCCAAACTTTCCCCACACAGCACTTGAAGCAGTGCCATCGCAGACGAATGGACTTTGTCATAAAAGTTCAGTGTGCAGCATTTCTAGACACCAATATATCACTGCTTAATTAACTGTGACACCTCTGGATAATTACTGATCATCTGCATTGGTGATGACAGTATTTCTTAAAAATGAGACCTGCAGTGAATCCTCCAGTCTCCTCTTTAAAAACAGTGATTCTTTACCTTAAATATAGTTCTTTAGTGGGTATCTTAAACTTTTGAACCACTAGTGGCACTGTGGAGCAGGCCCATGTAATGTTTGGATGTGTTCTTCTGCTGTAGCTGCTTTACTTGGGACCATTCAAGTGTGCACTGGACAGCACTAAAGAGAGAGGCAGTGGAATATTTTCCATTGTTGTGTGATATGAAGGCTAATCTTGCATTGGAGCTGAGGGTTGGCAGGGCAACGGAACAGTGTGTGGAGGAGGCAGGGGAAGGAAGCCTGATTGCTGAACTGAAAATATTAAAATGTGATTGGAGTGCTTATTTTAAAATCTTTTAGCTGACTTCTGATGTGTTATTGAGAGCTACCTTCACTTGATCTGTGTTTTGAAAGTTATGAAAATCTGAAGACTCACCATGTCCTTGGTCTCAGAGTCAGAGGGGCTGGATTCTGAGGGAGACTTCTCTTTCTCACTCGGTTCTCCATAAAACAGGGACGTGAGACTGAGTGGGGAAAATAGTGAAACAGTTTATCAATACATCACATCAGAATGTAACCTAACTGCTACCATCCCAGCACAGCATCCATCTGAAGTCAATATACACTGAAGACATACAGTAAATACAGTGCGGTTAAATCTAATAAAGCAAGTGTAGTGATCGAGTTTGTGGATATTTCTCTGTGGGCTATACCACTGACAGTTCAACAAACATGTCAAATTAAGCAGCATAATTGAATTACTATGAGAGAGGGCTGCTTGGAAAAATGCACAGATGCTGCTTGCCCTCTAGTGCTATGAAGCAGCCGCCATCAGTCAGGCGGAACTAGCCTGCTCTCCCCAGGAGAGGAGACTCAGGTCGAGCAGAAGAAAACTGTTGAGTCATGTAGACTGGCCTGGACTCAGTTCAAGGTATTTAAAGACCAGATCAATCAACAAAATGACAACAGTTCTGGTCAATCTGATATTCTATTATTGTACATTGTATATTGTGTAAACAAACAAAACACTGGGCAATGTCATTTGCAAACTTGCTTTTACAGATTTATATCTTTGGAACAGACAATGTAGGGCAGTCAGTATTACATGATATGAGACATCAACTCTCTGTCCTTAAGATTGATTCTGTGTTGTGAAATCGTCTGAAATTTGTAATTTTAAACAAAAACCAGGTCCGTCAGTAATGGACATGCTGAATGGTCACAGCCCTAACATTAGGGGATTTATTCAGTTTGAGTGTTAAACTACAGACAATATGGAGTATTGTCTGTGCTGCACTCCATTAGTGCTGACTGTTCTCTACACAACACCACTAACCACCAACCAGCAGAGGGAGCTGCAGCATCAGCACTCCACTGAGATTTATTACTCCATCTTACATCTTGACATGGCTCACAGACTGGCAAGTACCTGATGTGTATCTGTATGTTTGTGTCTGTGTAAGACAGTGAGGGAGGGCTTTACCTGTCATTTTCCATCAGGAGAGCCAGGCGGCCATAGTCCCATGCAGCTTTCCTCAGACAAGAGAAGATGAGCAATAAAAACTGTAACACATAAAACAAGGACATCGTTTTAGAGCCTCTGGAAGTCTGACTCTCTCTCTCTCACACACACACAGTCCTGCTCTGCATCCATTCAGCTTGATGGTAAAGCTGACACTTGTTGCAAAAGGACCTATAAACAATAGATATAAAATTAGCAGCAATGCAGAGCCGTCTTCTTTCTTTAGTACAGTATGTGTACTATGTGGTTGTCTTGGAAACTACCAGAGACAGGTCGGCATGCTCACATGAGCCCATGCTGCGCCGTAATAACAGATAAGTGTGGTCAATAGAAAGAGTAAATCTGAATAGCCTCTGTTTTAACACCAATGGATGGCAAATAGAAAAAACTTTACTACATTTAAAATAGTAGATTGATGCTAAAGACTGTGGTAAAATCTGTCCGTCACTGTACTGCTATGGGTGGACACTGACAGATGCAAAGTGAGTAAAAGTGCTGATGGATGTTTGATTGTAATTGCAGCATTAAATTATTACCTCATTTGAGTTGAGAAGACATTTGGTTGAGTGGGCGGGGATGACAGGAGTGTTAATAGGAAGAAAGCTCCCATAAATGTTGAATGATTCATTCGTTAGTGATCTAGATCCATGCACACACAATCAGGACAACTTGACTAAGGCCTGCAGATGAATAATAATGCTGTGTTCACACCAGGCCCCACTGTTTTCTTGGTGCCCAGCTGCTCCCTGTTGTTTTGTTTTATTCCTTCTTGACGCGTGGGCATTCTCCCCTCAAGTCCCACAGATGATTTATTCTGTATGATGATGGAATCGAGGCAGAGGCGTGTTCCCGTCACCTGGGGGGAAGCACGCTTTGACTCATGCTTGTCATTAAGAGACGGCAGTCAGCCCTCTGTGTTGGCTTGACAACCAGCCAGTTATAAAATGAGCCAATTATAAACATGGAGGTGGCACAGAGTATTATATCAGTGCAGAGATCAAGCTTGACAAGGCCTGACAGTGGAACTGCAGTGGTTGACAGCTGACAATGGAAGCCTATTATTATCCAGAACACAGAAGGAACAATATGCATGCTTGTTTGTACATAGTGCTCATACTGTATTATCCTATGTGAAAGGGAGAAGATGTGCATGTCATCTGCAAGCAGATGTGTTTACACTGAGCATCTTTCTGTACACAATTATGTGATTCCAGACAAGGAAGGAAAACAAGCTAATGACTAAATTTGAAGCTTGAATAATCACCTTACTAGACTAATGGTGGATTTATACACAGAAAAACCTGCACTAGAGGTCATGGAAGTTTCTTCTCCTTCCTGTCATTGTGTAGTCCACATCTATCTGGAAAGATACTTTGTAATTTATCATTTAATGTAGTTCAAAATGAAGTAGATATGAGAGAAAGTTCCCAAATAATTACAAATGTTTCTAACACAGAATGTCTAAGTTGATTTCACACATCGATGTGTGATGTCCAACACTCCTAATGATGCTGTTACTCTTTATTATCATCAAGAACTGAATGGAGTGCTTGAGACAGGGTGTCCATTAGTTACAGTACATGTTTACAAAAACAGCCCTCTGACCATGATTTATTTCTTGTTGTCAGCTTGCATCAGTGGCTCTATATTGTATTGATAGAGTTTTTGGCAGTTTGAGTATTTTCAGGAACCTTGTTGTTGAGCCAGCATGTACAGAAGAGGCTTCTAACCAGGGGTTTTTCTAGTAATTCTACTACTTCACACATTGAATAATTTATATAATAAATATATAATAAAAAAATCGTTTGATCATGACATTTCCTGAGTATTTTATGGAAGTGATGAGTTTGTGTGTGTGAGTCTGTACCATCCAGATCACCACGTTGATGGCGAGGACCGTGGGCACCCCACCAAATGGCAGACCCTGGAGGACGCTGCTGCGGGAGTGCGAGCGGTAGCATCTCTCAGCCGTGCTGTTGTCCTCACCAAACGTCTCCAGAAAGCTCAGAACATCCAGCTTCAGAGGCCTCGCCTGCACAGGCGGTGCCGCCGTCAAAAACAGCTCAGACTGCGCCATCAGCACTGGATCATAGCTGAAGGAAGTGACAGAAAGATTAAAGATACAGGGCTTATTAGTGAGAAACAAACAATCCTTTTATCCTGTTTGTATTCTACCATTAATTTTTGCAATATAAAAAAACATTTTAATGTTTGTGTTATAAATTAAATTATAGATGAACCCTCTTGTTTTGTAGGTGCTATTTCTTCCTTCACTTCAAACAGCTTTCAGACTTTGTTGCTTTGGAGACAGTGAGTGAGGGTGTGGTGACCTCGTTCACTGTGACTCACTTTTTTAATCAGATGTGTCACTCCAAATGCAGTTAGAACAACATTTAGAAGGATCAGCCTAATAACCATCGTGGTCCATTAGCGGCAATTGATCTCCATTTGTTGCTTTATTTGACAAATGGAATTGGAGTTGTTACATTAAAGTCACCATCTGACTGAATACGCTGAAGGCTCAAAAAAAAGAGATGCTAATAAACCAGAAGCATATTGTTACTGTGTGAAAGCAGAGACTCAATTTAATTCAACTGTTAGTAGGAACAGGCTGCTGAGGACGAGCAGGCACTTCCTCTGTGGAGCATGCATATAGGATGCGACCACTCACACTGCCACGAACCATCTGTCCTCCAGCAGCACACGCCATTCTCACTTTTGATCAATACAGTCCCGACTCCCAGCTGCTCAGCTTGTGTACACATGTCACTGAATAAACAGTCGGAGGAAATGGAGCAGAAACAGAGTGCTGACAAAGCTCTGCATCAATACTGGACATCACATGACTGAAAACAGGAGTTAACAGATGTCATGGGAAAAAAGAGATTCCACGATTGGCATGCTTCTTAAAGTTCTTAAAGAGAAGCCAGTCTGAGTTAGAGGTTCAAGGAGAAGTTGTTAAAGCAGACTATTCAGGACACATGGGATTAAATGTGAATGATATATTGCTTAGCCTGGGTATACACCACTAGTCTACCTGCCTTCATTGTCTTTAAATGGCAACCTGCACTCACTCACTGGCAGCAGGACGAGACATACACGGCCTATAAAACAGGATAGACTGCAGGATATAACAGGCAATCCATTAGATTAAAACAGAATTTGTGTGTATTTCAAAATGCACATACATGTTGCTGTAAATAATCTGTAATACCTCTCATGCCTGTAGTAGTGAGGAAGCATTAGTAAGAACTGCAGCTGCATATGAGGTGAAGTCAAACAGTGAAGGCTGGATGCAAAACGTTTCACTCGGGATTTATGGCACCTACAACACTGTTCTTTTACAATATCTACATAAGTATTTTTGTGTATCATCTGATAGTTCAGTAATACCAATAAGTCAGGCAAACACAAACAAACAGGTCATTTTTTAACAATGTTGGCAGCTATTTTGATTCTTACTTATAATCCCCTTTAATTTCTTGTTTCCATTGTTTTGTAGTAAATATGCTGTGCATCAATAAGCAGAAACCAAAAGCGCTTCCTCTGCTGTCCAGTCTCCACTGGAGCTGGAAATCTAAAGGCCTCCAAACTGGCACACATTACTGAACCAAACCTCGGTGTGATTTACCACTGCGCCAATGATGTCACTTCCTGAGAGGCTCCATCACAGTTTTGTGAGGCATTTAACAAACACTGCTTGTTGTGCAGCAGAAGCCACAGCAGGACATCTCGTGTAGGAGTCGAGCTGATCAATGGCAGTGCTGCTGTACATCACTCAGAGAGGTCTGCTGAGCAGCACCAGTATAAAAATACAACCAGCGGCTCCTTCTGCACCACTGTGGTCTCTTTCTCAGATCCTGTTGTGAAACTGTATAGCTTGCAGTCAATATTCAGATACTGTCAGATACACAGCATCTGAGCCTCCCTGTGGAGCTGAAGAGGGAGGAGATTCCCAGAGGAAGGTTCACAAAGAAAATCTATACCACACACACACACAGCTGTCTGCAGACGCCGATGCACAATCACTTTTTCTTCCTTTACAAATAATGAATTTAAGCTATCGATTTCTTACTTTTAAAAATGGAAGGATACCCATATGGGTTTAGCACAAGGACAGGAAATGAATTCCTACTCTTCTATAACAAATTATGATGAATGAATGTGAATTCTTGATATTTCAGTGATATTGGACACACATTTTAGGTTGAAAAATTAGTTTAAAACAATCTGGTTTTGAATTTGTACACCAAGCAGACATCGCTGTAAATCAATGTGTCAAAAAGCCTAATGTGAAAAGCTGCAGCAAAAATTATTCCGTGCCTATTTTTATAGTCCTGACATGAGCTGATGGAAGCAAGCAAAACAAAGAGCAGCTTTGTGAACTGTGACATGAAGCAACAGGAGCTAAATCAAACAGAAATCATTCCCTATCATGGAAGATAAACAAACAGTGAAACACATTCAGCATGAGCACAGTTTGACATGCAGAGGCTTTAACAGACCTTCATCGACTGTTTGAGCTTTTTCCTCTTCCTGCATCAGATGACTCGCTTACTTTGTGCGCTGTAGGCTGCTAATGCTAACAGTGAGGCTCTTCTTCTCCACCTCCAGCACCGGGCAGGATGCTGAGGGATACAGGCTGACTGTGGTGTGGTTTCACACAACATTTGGGCAAACGTCACAGCATGACTCAGCAGTTTAATGGTGGTTACTCTCTTTCTGTCTCATCATCCCTCATGTATCAACACACAAACATGCTGATCCCAAGGTATTCATTTCTCCTCCAGCTTATTCAACTCCACTCTAATCCTTATTTCCCTCTGCACATTTCTCTGCCGCTCTGGTTCAGACTTCCAAGCCAACGTACCAGATTACAAACTGCTGTTTGGCTTGTGAAGCAGTGTTGTGCCTCCCACTGGTGGAATGAGTGAAATCTCTCCTCTGTGCTCAGCGAGACTATTATGATTGCAGATGCCGAACTCAGCACAGGAGCTGTGAGCTGGTGGTGAAATACACCCGCGTGAGTCAGAGAAGCAGAAAAAGTGGAATCTGCAACGAGGAAAAGGTAACTCAGGTCAGCTAATCTGCTCATTGGACCGGAAAAAACAGCTGAGGTATCTGTATTTGTGAGATAGTGTGGAGCTCATCCCTGAGGTGATACAGACAAAACAATCAGACCGTTCGTCCGGAGATCTGTGATGTGCACTAACCCCTGATTCAATTCAACATTTATCACCCCTTTTTAATAATATTTCAGTTATATCAGCTTTTTGTTTCTGTAGCAAGGATTGGTTCAGGGCAGAAATAAGTTGTTAGCAAGCTCACAGTGACAACCAAGAAAAGTTTGTAGAAATGTTTTGCAGATATTTGGTCACATTAAAGCAGCAAATTCCAGGTCTGAGAAATGACCCCGAAAACTGCAGTTCTCCAAACGGCCACGTCAGACTGGCTGTGAGTCAATGCCTACAGAAACAAATGCTCAACCTGATATAAACATGACTGAAGAATGGTCCATTAAAAAAAGCTCACTGGGTAATGAATTTCCTCCATCTCATATCTCATAAAAAAGGCAGATGTGCTGTCTCAGGTCATCAGCTTTATGCATAAGCAGACTCTGTCTCATATTAAGCATACATGTGTGACATGTGCCACATTTTTTTTGTATCTTTGCCTGGAGCTTCTGTTGACAGCACTGCCATGACAGTGATTGTGATTCAAAGCTGCTCTTCCTCCACCTTTACAGTCTTTTTTCTGATTTTATTAAATCCTTTTATTGTCTGTGTGTCAACCTTCAGAGGTTTTCAGCAATCATGCTCTGTGAAGCATAAACAAAAATTGTCAATCCATCCAAAAGGTGAGATATTTCAGACTGCTGCTTTCACCACCCCATCAACTGACCAACACTGTAGCTGCGGAAAAACAAGAGTGGGATGTCATCCAAAAAAAGATTAAGCTCAAGGTTTAAACCAAGTCTTGGCAGCTGAGAGTGTTTGTTCTTTTACATCACTTACCAATTCTCTATATAACTGATTTGTGAGGTTGAAAAAAAGAAATGCTTATCTTCTCATTTTAACATGCGATACATCCCTGCTACTTAAAGGCTAATAAATACCATAAAGCATTTAGTGGTCAGCGCGTTCCCTCCCTCTGTCAAACATTAATTTGGATCAAGATAGATTACCTGAGTAAGGAATAAAAGCGAGAGAAACAGCTATGGCCCTGATTTCCCACAGAAATGGACCATAAATAAAAAGCGAACTTCCAAACCTCTGCACCCGTCCAACTGCCAGGCAGCGTGAGACAAAAGACCAGCACCAAGGACAATTTGCAATCACCATAAATAAAAGAATCACAGCTTCAGAGCTGTTGTTCTCTTCTAGACTGCATCCGTGTTAAACACACAGTTTCCCCCGTCACTCTTCTGATTCCCAGTCCCTGTGTTTGAGGCTGCTTTCTCTGCATGAGGCAGCAATCCACACAGATAGGTTTCTCTTTGTAGTTTAGCACACGTTTGAATTCTTAAGTGCTGTGTATTTTAAGAGTTTATGGGACACCAATAAAATCCATGTTTTTAAAGATTTCTATAAAAACGACCTTCTTAGATGATTTTTAACAATCCAAAAAAACTCCTCAGACTCCTACTATAGCATAATAGCATAAAAATGTATGTCATTTTTTTGATTTACATTGGCGACAACGCTCTTTTAATCGTGACTCAGTGGATTTCCATTAACACACTGATGATGTTGGATTTTCACCTCTTCCATTTCCTGCAGTTTTGTGGGTAAGCCCTCAAATAATCCACATGAAACAGAGGTTCAATAATGGCTCAATACCGTCTTATCAGAGCAGACCGGCAGTTCGCAGAGTGCATTTGCAAAATCACATGGGTGGTGTAATGGGATCACTCCCACTTATCAATGCTCACATTCAGTTACATTTGCTACATGGCAGGAAGTGTCAGGGCACCTGAATATTAAACACTTGACTGTCAAACACCTCACTTTAAACCTTGAGCAGTAATTTGCTGCTGTAACAACATCCACTCTTACTGGGAAAAGTTTATCCCACATTCTGCAGCCTCCCTGCAAGCATTAAGCCCATTGAAGCACAGAAACACATGTGGCAGGGAAACTAGGACCAGAGTTTCTTTTAGATCTGGTTTTGTGCATATGGATATTATCGTGTTGAAACAGGAGCAGGCCTTCTGCTAAATGGGTGCCACAAAGAGTTGACAGCCATGACAGCAGCTCTGTGTGACTGCCACAGTGGTGCTTACAGCTAAAGACTAAAGCATGCTAACATGCTTAGAGACAGTACTAACATAACATGATAATGTTCACTAGCTTAGATTAGTTAATTAATTAGCTAATTATCACCAGACACACAGGACAGCTGACGGGAATGTCATTCTAAGGACCAAAGACCAAAGCAAGCCGCCATTCTATGCAAATTCATTCAGATATGCCTCACTCTGAACCAAAGTAAAAAACATGCTGAAAGCTGCAATGATACCAACGCAGGGCAGAGCTGTACAAATACTTATGACCATATTGCATGTAGTATAATCATTCATATGCATTTTAAGAGAATGCCATGTGTGAGTGCATCATGTTCTTGTATGTGATTGGTTGGAGGGTGCTGTTGGATGGATGGGCAACCCTCATTAGACTCAGCCTGAGGGGGAGAAAGGGGGCGTAGGTTTGAACACAATCTGCTCACCACCTGTTCAGCTGAGGAGAAGGGAGTGGGCTTTACTCCTTTCATTGCTGCCTCTTTATCAAAATATACACAAGCACAGCTCACTGAGGTGTGTCTGCTCAGGACTTAATGCAGCACCCCCCTTTCTGAAGGCTGAGTGAGCCATAGCATGACTGAGGCAATCACTGCACACGTGGGCTGTGCTCAACAAACACAACACCTGCTTCCTGTCTGACTGCACATGCTCATTAGGCCCCCAGGGGTGCACTGTGTGTCTGCCCTGCTGTTGCTGTGTGGACAGGGCCTTTCCTCATTAGAACCCATCTGGCAGCAGTGATGCTTGAGTCCACATGCAAACTGGATGACAGTGAACCTTAACTGCTCCACAGAACATATCTGATCTGTGTTTTGTCTACATGCCTAGGAGATTGTGGAAGATTCCACCGACAGCCTCTTACACAGCAAAACCTGCTGCAGGTAACAAGTATGCTCATTTTAAAATATCAGGTGTACCTACAGGACCTTTCTGACTGCCTTAAGAAGTATATTAGATGTGACAGATAACCTGCAGTGTGCACACAACCTGAGGATATAAGACAGTTTGACATCTATGTATGACTATGAATAACTAATGTCATTGTCTTGTGATAAACGATCTAATGGGAGAGTGCTCTTTGTTAACATCGGTGACAGTGCAGCTTGTGTCAGACCCCTGTGGAACAGCAGAAAATTTCACAGCTTGAATCTCAAATAGCAGGGAGTCTACATTCCACCAAAGACATGAAAAGAACAAAGCCTTCGGTGCATAACTGCTGTGTTTAGATGGCAGGTGGAATACAAATGGAGGTTTCTATCCATGGTATCAGCCGCTGCTTTGTTCTGCTGCGTGTGTTTATGTTCGATTTTATGTCAACAGGGGTTTCACTAAAGTGTTTTTCTGACATTTTTATCTTCACCCAGCAGCTCATGACATATGGCTGGGGAGATGGCTCATAGAAATACATCTGACACATGCAATTGCAATTGTACCGCACACATGCACATGCACACACACCTGCACTATCCCTGCCTTTAGGCACAGGAGGAAGGTGCCAGTGTGATGTTACACAGATGTGAGTGCAGTGTGGGCGGTTCCTCTCAGATCTTAGAAGTGTAAAGACAACACAACAAGATCTTCTAGTTGAGTCAGATGGTATAAAGATCATTATGATGCATGTACGGTCCTCTATACATGTACAATAAGACCACAAAATAAAATGATACCAAATTAGCTGGAGCTGTCCACCCGCTCATGGTGCTGAAACACAAAACAGGTTCATGTAAAGGACGCTACACACTAAAGTTTGTTTAATATTTTCTTTAGCATGTATACAGCTCAGTACTGCCTGTCCATTAGTTGCTGCACAAAAGCACTACATCCATCTTACTACTGGAAGCTCCTTTTTTGTCAATCTCAGCTGAGAGCCTCCTGAAATATTAATGTCTGTGTGATACTTAAGGATGACCAGCATTCATGTGATCCTTTTTCTTGGGAGACTTACTGCAGTCACTCACTTTTCTCTGCAAAGACTGTAAATTGTTGGCTGATAATCTGCTATTGACAGATTTAACATTTACCGCCTATAAGAAAAACACATAGGTTGTTTCTTCATTCAAATCATTTGCTGTGTGAATCTTGGCTTTTCACGCGTGACCTTTAAAAGCCACATGGGTTGAGCTATTAACATAATTATTCTGACTGATTTCTGGGATGACATTGAAAGCATAATATGTGGTTTTATAGATGCCTAATAAGGAGCAAAGGGCTCCTCTTTAATTGATGAACAACACAAAAATGCTGCTGTCATCACTGTTATTTATCGAGTGTTATCAGACAGTGTCATACAATCACCCTGCAATGAAGTCTAAATATCACTTTCGGCCACTGACAATAAGGCATTTATCCACACAAACTCTCAGTATGCCATGACATATTCTTTATTGTAGAGCACTGCTAGAGTGACCCTCTAAAATGTCACAAGTCCATTATAAATCTGGCAATTTTAAGGGCACCTCCCTTCATCATGGTTGGGTGCAGATAGCATGAGTTGCCAATTCATTAACTGTGAAATCTGCTGCCTGTGCTTTCAATATACAAAACAGGAAAATACATATAATTATAATTAACAATATGCTGGCAATGAGCCCAGCTGTGACCTCAGTTTACCTCAAGACACTAAAGCTGTGTGTCAGAAGTTAACAGTGGTGCAGCAGAATAAGCATCAACAGGTCAGACTACTTCCTCTGTTGACCATCACAGACTTTTGTCCGTGAGAATCCAACAGACAACAGCGGGCTCCCGCAGACAGAAGGATGAAAGCATGCTCACAGCTGGAGACTCAAACGTTTCACATCCGATAAAAGAGAAGATCACAGGTAATGATGCTCAATCATCCACCCAACTGACTCCACGAGGAACAAAAGGTGTGACAGTGGGAAGAAATGAAGCACCTGGATTGGGTGTAACACAGTGACACGTTGCCAGAAACAAGCTCATTCTCTGCAGCCACAACAACACGACACCGGACCGTGAACTTTTGGACCTTCACAATATTTTGAAAGCGCGTTTTATATTTAAAGGAAAGGCGCTTCTCTCTACAGTCAGGCATTTGTTTTGGCGACTCTAATCCCTCCGCTTGCTGCAGCACTCCCATTAGCCTGCACACCCACCACCCTCCAGCTCAGCAACTTAAAAAACGATTACGCCATAAATAGCGCAATAAACGCCTCGGGTCCACATTTGGATCAACGACACACACACCGACACACGAGTTCCAAATTCACATCGCTCACCTCACGAAGCTTCCTGATCGCCTGCGTCTGGTGCTGCTGCTGGTGTGATGGGGATGCTGCTGTCTTTTTTTCTTCCAACACCAAGAAACAAGAGAAACTCCCACCTTCTCAGGGGCCGTCTGACAATTAAACACCTGCCTTGAAAGCTGCTAAGGGAGCGTCAAGCAATGTAAACGTTAAGATTTAAATTTTTGTGCGTTAAAATAACGCAATGACCACATTAAGTAGGCAGTAGGCTCTGATTTATCTTTATTGTTACAGGAAACTGACACAGTGGCTCATCAACGAACACAAACAGTCCGTAATTAGTTCATTTTGTCGCTGAAAGTCATCACAAGAGGGAAAAACACAGCGGGTCACTAGAATATCTAATCTAAAGTTTGCAAATAAAGAAGTCAGCTTAATTCTTGTTGAAGCTTTATCGGTAATATGGACACATGCTGGTTACCCGCAGCAGGGACCTCAGCTGGGCAAAGTAGCCTCAGCATTAATAGATGTCAATTACAAACTAAAACCTTTAAAAATTATTAAAACTTAACAATAGGCTTATTGTCCTAAAGTAAATGGATTTCATCAGTTACATAACTTGAATAGAACTCAGGTGTAACCAAGTCTACTTTCCAATTTCCTCTTTCACTGTTGAGTGCTTTACTTTGAGACACCGTTTACTTTAGGAACTCATTATTTGTGTGTGCAAGCCTCAGTTAATATGTTTCTATCTTTTTGTCATTATGTCATAATTTGTCTATTTGTTTGGACACATTGATAATAAGAAAAGTAAGATTTCACTCAGGGGAAAATCTTTTTGGAATTCACAGTTAGTTGGCATAAACTGGCAAAAGGCGTGGTTATGTCCCTTTCAATTTTGTATTACTAATAAAATCAGAGAAGATCACTTTAAAATTTTACATAGTATCCCTTGTAACAAGTCTATTTCGAAATTTGCTGCTGTAGATGACAGTTGCACCTTCTGTGGTAATGAGCCAGAAACATTTCATTTGTTTTGTGTTTGAGAACTACACAGTCCATCACAATTAAACCTATAGATATTATCACAAATTTTGAAGACAAGCCAATATGCTTTATAATCAATTTTTTTTATATAAATACTTTAGATCTTGTGTCAAACAAGAAAAGTGAACGCACTCTACTGCACTAAAGAATCATTTTCAATGATCCCGGAATAAGAAATGCCTTATACTTTTTGTTTTGTTTTCCTTTGTACCTTAATTTACTGTTATGATTATTTAATTTGTATATGTTTTACAATGTTAAAGTGGATTGTCTGCATCTTTGAAGTTCAATAAAGAGTTAAAAAACTTTGATAATAAGAGAAGAAGAGGAGGTAAAATAACTAAAGGAGGCAATGCCACCTAGTGGATTGTTTTCCTTAAAAAAAAAAAAAATGTCCCCCCAAAATTATACAGTTAAGAATGTGAGTGTGTTTATTCAAGCAAGAAAGGTGTGTATTTGAAGCCACCATATATGTAGCCTAAATGTTTTTACTGTATGTCAGATTAATAGTTGCCGCACAACTACCTGTACAATAATTTGCACATGAGCTTTCAAAATAAAATGCCTCGTTATAGATTCAGTCTAAATAGAACCAGTCTACCAAGGCAGGTAAAAACAACAAATAAATAAAAAATAAAAGAGGAGGAAAGCTGACGCATCCGGACCAGCAGGAGGCGGCAAACAAAGAGAGCAGCAGACACCCCAGTGATGGAAAAGACGTCAATGTGGCTCAAAAACACCTTTTTTGTCTGCGTTAGAAAAAGGTTTCCGAGCTCGGAGTCCAGGCTCCGTGGTGCTGAAAGGACAGCTCCTCCGCGCTCTCACATCTGCAGGTAGGCACGCGTCTCCATGGAGATAAAATAATGGAAATAAAATGATTGACGCCATCATCTGCACCGATACAATCTCTACAACACACAAGAGGAGACGAGAATTGCGGTAGTATCGTGAATGCTTTCTGCGGCATGTAGCGGCCAGTTTTAGGTTTAGCCTGCGGAAGGCACGTCTGTCCTGTTTGTGGTTTGGCATTCTGCGATGAGCACATCTGTTGTGTTGTAGGTCAGGAGCTCACACAGAGAAGGATGAGATATTCTGGGTATTCTCAATGGCCCCTGAGAGTCCCCAGACCTTCCTCTGCTCAGAGATGAGTTTTTCTCAGCATGGGGACTGACATTTTCTTTATTAAAGTTCCTGCAAGATGTTCCATGTAACCTGAACCAGCCTCTAAGGGCTTTGCCTCTAATCTACTTATGACAAAGAAATGATTTGCACTTCAAGCATTTGTTAAATAGCTTAGGGTATAATGTATTTTCAATTATTTTAAAATGTGTATTTGATTTTTGTATCATTTTATCATCATACATTCAAACTGTATATCTGAGTAAATGTATTCTTCACTTCCACACAGATATGTTCACCCGAATGTTAAAACTGAGGCTGCTCAACGCTGTAGCACCTGCGTACTTCTTCATGGCCACAGCAGCTACCTTCATTTTGCACTTTGGCTTTTTCATCCCAACAATCTTCCCAAACCCAGATATGTCACTGAGAGGATCCACAACTCTTCACATGGTTGTTTTCCTGTTCTTGATGTTCAACGCTTTGGGGAATTACATAATGACTATTAAATATCCTGCTGAAAGTGCCAATGAGACTGCGGTCCCAGTGTGCTCGCCGCACTGCTCGGACAAAGTGGACGCACACTACCTCCTAAATGGTCGTCACTTCTGCAAACTGTGCAAGAAAGTCATTCTCAAGAGGGATCACCACTGTTTTTTCACTGGGAACTGCATTGGCAACAAAAACATGCGCTACTTCATCATGTTCTGCATCTACACGTCATGCACATGTCTGTACTCTTTGGTTCTTGGTGTGGCTTTTCTAACAGTGGAGTATTCCATCTCCTTTGAGAACCCGCTGACCTTTCTGACTCTTCTCCCTCTCTCCACGGCTTACTTCTTCATGGGTGAGTTATTCACCTAAAATGAAGTTTTGACCTGACTTGCTTAAGCACTCATTGTTTTCCATCTCTTCACAGGGACAATTTCAGGTTTGCAGCTGTTCCTGGTGCTGATGCTGTACGTGTGGCTGGGCATCGGCCTGGTCTGTGCTGGTTTCTGTTGCCAGCAGGTGCTGCTGGTGGCCCGTGGGCAGACCTGGTGTCAGATGCAGAGAGGGCAGCTTGTGGAAAATCACAACCCCTGGAGAGCCAACCTAAAGGATGTTTTTGGAACCCGCTGGATACTTGGCCTTATTCTGCCTGTTCAAACAGCGGAGACGTGCTCTGAAGACGCACAAAAACAAGACTGAGTGACATCCACATATTATAACCATAGCTCCTATAGGTCACATAAGTGGCACGCATAGTAGGAAATGCTTTGTAAGGATCCCGTGTGGTAACTGATTTTAAAATACTTAATGGATGTTTTAGTACCAGAAATAACTAGCTGTAAGAACATTCCTTTTAGGGACAGGAGCCATATGCGCCAGTGAATAGTGTAAGTGTAGCTTTCTAAAAGGCAATATTATATAATAATTTGGTTGATTTGGAAATCAGTTGGCAGTTTAACATACTTGCATTAAAATATAGACAGCTTTGCATGCGTTCACAGCTTAGCAATATGGTATTATTAGACAGTCTGTGCGATGTGGTGCTCTGAGATTATCATATAAGTGCATTGCTCTTCCACACTTCCTTACAGGATGCTACAAGGGGAAATTCAGGAACCTTAATAATTTACTTTAAGGGCTATCGGACAAGGAAACTACAGTATGCCTACAGCTAACCCTGCCAGTTGAAACAGTAAGCTGTTACACACTGAGCCTGATGTTTTCTACTCAACAGTTTGAGGATGGTGTATACATACGCTCCTTTATAAGAATGGGTAGGGGAAATGTGAAATATATTATTATCCAGGGTATTATTCACAATGTGCCATAGTCTTACATGCTTATAAATGACCCCAAAGATGGGGTACACTGCTAACAGTTCACCGTTCTTTTTACTGTTGTGCTGCAGCTACAGCTGACATACTGGACATCAATGTTGAAGAGGTTATTGATTTCGAAAAATACACATTTTAGAGATATTTTGTCTATACAAGGTAAACCAATAAAATATTTCAAATCACACAAAGTGGTTTCTTTTTATGTTTAATAATGACACATTCTGAGATTGAAAAGTGCAAGACGACATGGTCTTAAAGAGTTTCAGCGAGTGAAGAAAAGTTACGGAAAACAGACTTCACAATAACAGGAAAAATATCTTAAGATAAATTTGCTTCAAACTTTCTGCAAATCTTTCTGATTGATAATTGACAGTTAGTTACCTCTAAATTATTGTATTGTAGTAACAAACTTAGTGCATTATCTAGTCAAAGCAGTGGTTTGCTTTACAGTTTCAAATTACAATATTCTTTGGAGACCAACAAACTGTTACATTCAACTTTCTTCCACTTGAAGCTCATGAAGATATAAAGAAATATAAGCTGCTCAAGCATTAATATGAAGTACAAAAAGGCACAGGCATCTATATAAACACTTATATTCACATTATCATGACACTCACTTAAAGAAACAAGTCAGTTATTTTGTGATTAAAGTGCACATGTCCGTAAACTAAACAAAAGCACTTAGCTGTCATTTCATGTCTTAACAATTCAAATAATTCCACATCATATTAATCCTATCAACTACAGTAGGTGGCAGCAACATATCCCAAGGCAACACATATTTATACGGCTACAGAGCTTCACTTGCTACAGTTTAAGCTGTCACTAATTCCTATGTAGTCCCCACAGGCATCCAAAGTAGATGCTGACTTTACTGACAAATCCTTACAAATAACTGCACATAGCTTTAGTCTTGGTCTGAAACATTATGATAAATAAATACTAAATAATAAAATAAAATATATATTTTAAAAAAGGTATGCTTTTAGCCAGCCTTCTGAACTCTCAATGATATCCAGAACACAAGCTGTCCCAACAAAAGAGGCCTCTGCTCATTCGGTTTCATTTATAATTCAAAAATAAAGGATACAGAAAAAACTGACATGACCTGTTGTTCAAAGATGCACAATGGCCATGTTTGTATCAGGCCTTCTACTAAATCTAAAAAATACAAAGTCTGCTGCTATTTTCTTGACAGTAACATTAATGGCCTGTATAAGGAACTAAACCCCCTACGTCCCTGTAAGTGTTGTAAGGCATGCGTTAATGTAATCTGACATATAGAAGCCATAGCCCTATTGCAAGTCATACTTGCTACCTTGAAACAGCAGAGGCAGGAAAATTTGTTATAGGCAAGGGTTTGATATATAAGCATGCTTCCAAACACCCACTCATAATAGTGGCTGTGCTTCAGCTTCATATCAGACCAGCAGCTCTGAATGCTTCTGGGTTCTTGATCCTCCTGTAGAGGAATATTGGTTCCAATGTTCCACAGATGGTGGAAGTGTGAAAACCTATGATCAGGGTTGTATTTTAGATAAATGTGACCTGCATGATTCAGAACTCCCAGTCATGTCCAGAGACACTTACTATGCCAGAACACTCTGAGCTTTAGCACCCCACTGTTCCTTTTCTGTGTCCTGCAGGGAGAGCTGGAGTTTAGTCCAGAGCTGTGGGTCTCCGCTACTCAGAGCCTCGAGCAGCAGAGCCGTTTGCTCCTGAAGCTGCTGCAGCTCGCCCTGTGTGCGCCTATTCTCCTTGATCAGCTGCTTTGTGCGCATGGTAATCCCCAGCAAGCCGGACTTGTTGAGAACATTGTAGGTGTTGCTGAAACGTTTCAGTTTGTTACTGTGCACTGAGATGGCATCCTGGCATTTGTCAGCCTGCATCGTATCACTGTCTGTTACAGTCCTTAAGTCATCTGTGACGGAGGGCAGCAAGCTGGTTCCTATTAGTGAGGAGAGAGAGTTGTCGCTGAGCTGCTCCTGACTCTCAACTGCCTGTGCTTGGGTGGTTGCAGTTTCAAACATGGAGGTGGGTTGGGCTGTCGTCTGCAGAGCTGGCACCTGGCGGGGGCTGTAGGGCTTATGGCTGCGGTGATGCCTCCTTTGTCTCTGGTCATATGCTGACATGGAATTTCCCTTCAGCCTTGAGGATCCCAGCCTTGCAGTGGGTGTGTCCACAGGGTGTGGGGCAATTCGGGGATAAGACTTCAAAATGGGCACATAGCTTTTTGATTGTCGCATATTTTCTGAGCAGGTCTTAGAAGAGCTGCTGCTGCTGCTGCTGCCATTTGATACCATGGGCTGAAGAAGAACCACCTGCGATTGGGGCATCACTTCTAAGCGTGAAGGAAAACCCCACTGCTTTTCTGCAGGAGCCACAGAGGGTGGCTGGAGAAAAGATATAATTTTTATATAATGGATATCATGCTATCAAGCTATCATCTATATTTTAAGTGAAATAAAAATCAAACCAAAGTATTCCCTTAAACCATAAACTACAATGTTCACTTATAAATGGCGTATTGGATGCATTACCCTCACAGCTCACAGCCTGAGAAAAGCAAGGTATGCACTGAGCTTTTTAAGGGCCCTTAAAAGCTGGCTTTAAACCTACTACACAATTTCATACTCTTGTTTGAAAATAGCAGATTATAAAATCCAAAGGTACAGGTTTGAATACAATCTGGAATATGAAGTTGGACAACATGGACATATGAAGCACTAAGAATTACAGAGGAATCTCTGTTTGGCAAATATTGTACTGCGTTCGTGCATATTGTGTGACATAACTAGTTATTTGCAAGAACAATATGTTAAATGCTTATAATATCACTCAAGTAGACATCGTGCCACACAAAAATAATAATAATAATAATAAATAAAATCAGAAATTTAAATAAAAAGCCATCTAGTACCAATAGACAAACACGGGCAGATGAAAAATGCAAAACATTTAGGGTTACTACATTGTTTATTTAGTGAGTCAAAACCACAAGTTAAAGGAGAAAAAATATAGTTAAATTTGTCGTTATTACCTAGAGAAAATCAGTATTTTACCTGTTTTAAGACAAAGTTGTTCATTATGATCATTGGAGATAATCCACCATACGAGCCTCCCATCACAGCTACCTGCGGACTAGCTGGTTCCTGGCTGAGTAGTGACCCATTCCTTCCTGCATCCTCAGTGTCAGTCAGTTCAACTGTGGTCAGGTACTCAGAGCTGGCATCTGAGAATGAGAAGACAAACATATGGGTCTCATTATGCTTAAAAGGAAACAGCTTTACCTTTGTGTAGAGGGGCAGAACATTATTACCATGAAAACAGTGACAGATGTAGATAAACATCTCTCGAACTTCTGGAAAGGATACCATCAACGTAATGAGAAGGGCTAAACCAAATCCAGGTCAGCTTTTGTAGAGTAAATAAAGGCCAATGTGGACAGAAGAGGTGAAAAAAATGTGACCTAGATCTCCACATTTGATTCGGGTTGACCTTATTTAAGAATTGCTAATCATTACTCCTTCTCACATAAATCCTAATTGCATGCGTGTCCATCCATCCAGGTCAAGACACATGCTCTACTGGCCAATTTACCAATAAAATCAGACATTCGCCGGACAAATACAAAACTCAAATGTTTATCAGTTTAAGAGGGTAATTAATTCAAACCTGAGAAGCCTGAATCTCTCTCCAGGTCTAACTTGGACATTCCAATGAGAGGTGCCCTGGTGAACGGTTGGGTCCTGTGCCCGTCTGTTCTCCTGAAACTGCTCATGTTGGTCTCGTCTGGAAAAACATAGTTAAATACCATCAACACATTTTGTCAGGAAAATTGTCTTAAAACAGTCTTAATACCATATGAGAGCGTTAAACACTTTACACTACAACAGTCAAATTGAAATATTATACAAAGGAGTAACCTGTAATCACTTTTACGCATATTGATTTTGACATTTTTGACACCATGACAAGAACATTCCAAACAATTCCACCATATCAAGTCACTACTCAGGGCTCTAGAGTGCGACCATTTTGGGCGCACATGCGACCTAATTTCTCAAAGGTGCAACCAAAAAATATCAGAGGTCGCACCAGTACGACCAGCTGTAAGAGGGAGATACATTCTCCGCGACTCTCAAAAGTCTCCAACAACAGACACACATTGGGCTCATATCGTGGTCTGAACCAATCAGAGACGGTGAAGGGAGGGACCTCCGTGTGTGTATCTTTGAAAACGTGTCTGCTGCGGTCAGCAGAGACCGAAAATTCAGAAGAAGAACGCGGACATATGCTGCGCAGAGCGGATGCTGTGTGATAAAGCTTGTTCCATGCAGCACGAGAACAGAGAGATCTGTTTGTGTTCCCAAGGTGACGAGAACAAAGTCCGTTTCGGCCCGGACCTTTTAAAACATGTGTGCAGAACTCATACGGCCCTCTGACTGTAGCGCGCAGCGCGCACACAGACAGACAGGTATTAAAGACGTTTCGCTGCAGAAACCGCAGTTTAAGTGAACATGCAGCGGAGGAGCAGGATTTGTTGCTACTATGCGGGTTTTGATAATTTGCTGTTGACCTGAATGAGTGATGATAACGAGCCGGTAATGTTCAGGGAGGGGGCGTGACGTGCTCGTAGCATCATAACAGACTGAACAACAGGTCTGAGGACAGTGTTATCTGACCTGTGAGGTTCATCCATGAAGGCTGAGTCACTCTGAATGACAGCAGTCAGCTGGTTTTAAGGAGTTATAGAACATGGTTACATGACGAACGCCCATTTAAAAAGTATTGTTATTATCCTGCTATAGTGGAGCATTGTCTGTCAGTATGATGTCTGCATACAGCTAAACTGTAACAGACAGAATGAAGAGTCTGTCAGCTGGAGCTCAGCTTTAGAAAGAGAGGAGACAGAGGCAGAGAGGAAGAGAGGTGAGGAAGATGAGAGAAGAAGTACTGTAGCTGCATTAGAAACGTGAATCTCAATCACAGCTATTAAATAAATAAAGGTGTATATAATTTAAATAATTTTTAATTCCCATTGCCAGATAGATAAGTGAGGAGCGACAGCCAGAAAATACAGAGAGAAAGCAAACAGGGAAATGAAGAGTGCTGTAACTTTGAATCTTCATCATGGATTTCTGACAGGCAGACTTGTTGGATAGTTTGTCCATAATTTGAATGAGTACTATCGGTACATGTATTTGTTTATTTTTATTTACCTGTGTTCATTAAACAAGGTCCAAAGTCAGTTTAGGATGATATGTTATTATTAAGCCCGTTCATATTTCCTAGAGATCAATTTTTGGACCTCAGTATTTCTAAAACTTTGGCTACAGCCCTGCGAGGCCGTCAGGTAAACAGTAGATGTAGCTGCAGATGATGAGAGAAGATGAAAAGAACTTCTGCGTTAGGATAGGTGTCAAGTTAAGGCCTGATCCATAACATATATGGACAGCATTTAAAAAACAAACTGCTGTGTGATGTGTGATGTGTGATGCGGTGCACCTAACTTTTGTGCCGGTGCACCCAAGAAAAAAAGGTTAGGCGCACCGGTGCAACCAGTGCAAAAAGTTAGTCTAGAGCCCTGCTACTTCACGTCACTGGGTTCAGGATTTCAGGGAATGGCTTACTATTTGATCTGTGCTTACATGAATTATAAAACAGAAACTTGGCACAGATGGGTCAGTAGAGGACTGCCATTACCTTGATTGGTTTTCATTCTGCTAACAGCCCTGCAATAAATACAATCACCTTCTTAAAATATTCAATATTACTTAATAGAGCTGATCCTTTAAATGTTTGGGTGCTGTCTAAACAGTGCTTTAAGGACAGACCTGTAATTTATGGCGATTTTTGGGCACCTTAATACAAATCGTCAAGTCCTGAAAAATACATTGGTGTGGTTTCAAACGACAGCTCCTGTAGTTTATATCATGGTTAACCGTACTTCTATTACTGATGGAGCTGGGCAATAAGGGCCTGTCCCACAGCCACAGCCTGCTACTCCGCTTACAGACTTATTGTAAAACATGCTTTGATCCAAAGACTTTATTGCTCAAAGGACTATACGAAAAAAATAAGTCAGTGCAAACAACTACTGCCATAGCTTGTAGCTCAAGCAGTTTGAACGGCCCATCATTTATAACTCATTACAAGGCTACAGCTAGCGTTGTTTACACATGCAATTCTGAAAGAAAATTGACTTACCATACACGGGTTAGCTTTAAACCGATAAGACAACTAGAGTGCTGCGACAACATAATGTAGACTGCAAAATAACATGCTGTCTGCTGTCAGTACTGACGGCGTGAATGTTTACTGCTCCTCCCGTGGCTGCGTTGTTAGGTCAGTTAGCTAGGTGATGCTAGCTGATCAGGTGATGCTAAACATGTCGTTACAAGACTATTGATAAGCTACGAAATAAAAATATCACATTTACAAACCTTGACAATCCGTCGTTTGTTTGAAAACGGTTTACAGTGTCATCCAAATGCAAACAGTTGTAGCTGCTCGACTGTGGTCGAGCTAACGTTAGCTACGTCTGAGCAACTACTTCCGGTGAACTGACCCTCAGTTCTGTCTCACAGGAACAAAACCTTCATTGGCAGAAAATGATCCTTCAAGTATATTTCTTTGAAACTATTTTACGAAATCATCATCTGAATATAAATTAACTAGATCTATAATAAATAAATAAATTAAATAAATAAACAAACTTTGTGATCAACCTGTGTTGCGATTGCAGGCTCCCTTTGACTTTTCCAAGTCTGCCTGTGGTGCCTAGTTAGTAAAATAAATCAGACAGTTACATAACATTTCCTTAAACGTTTTATTACAAAATAAATATTGAAATAAAAACTAATCCACTCAAACTGTTTCCTTTACAACAAAATCTTCTTTGTGTGGTACATGTACAATAAAAAAAACAAACACACACCAAGGACATCATATTCCACTACCTTCAACTGATCCCTTCCATACTGCTGTGTTTCCAAAAACAGACAAAGGGAAACACCTGTGGTGTGGGACTGTGGGAGTCTTGTGTCACCAGGGTACGAACAGGTTTGTGCCATTTCACTGCACACAGATGCTTTTCAGGCTGTTATAACTGATCACACTTAAAGATATTTGCAATTTACCCTTTAAGCAAACATCAGTATCAGATGTGGACTATTTGGTTGTTGATTACTTTAATGTTAACCTGCCTGTTCCTGTTTTGCTTACAGCATCAGCTCTGTAGCTAACTGCACATGTTCTGGTTTTAATTTAAAATGTATATTTTGATATATGTCAGTAAAAACAATCCTTTTTGGACATATCTTCAGTTGATTTTTTTTCCACATAAATGCTTTTTATTTATATCAGAACTGACACTTAAAACTTGTGTCTTGTCACAAGGAGCAGGGAGGATTGGTGCTGTCATAAATAATAGGAAGACTGATTGTGACTGACCACACTGTCCTATGTCTGCATTTATTTGTAAATCAGACCTAGAAAATCATACTTCACTATATAATTTTGAACATTTGTTTCCACAAACACTAGAGGGAGACATTTTATTATTGCATGTACAAAGCAGCTGTACATTCAGTCAACACGAGTCGTGGCATTCTTTTATAATGTTTCGAACAGTATGACAAACTGTTTAAAGGTTGCTGGTCCAACTATACTCAGCTGTATCAATAAATATAGATTTGTAACAAGTGTAACCACCTTTAAATACCAAAGAAATCAACAAATTACAATAAGTGATACAGTAATATCTGGTATAAAAAGAAGACATCAGTCTGTTTGGTTCTACATTGCACTGGCTCCCAGGGATGTCCATTGTGTCAGGTGTGTAACAGCAGTCTTTCCATCAATCAAAAGACACTTCCTGTTGAACTCTGCCCATCAACAGGAGAGCGCATGTCAGAAAACTTAACCCAGCTGTTTGAGCCTCAGGTTGCAGTATTGGTAGATCAGTGAGGGAGACTCTTGCTGTCACTGGGCTGCAAATAAATAGTGAGCCACACTGCAACAGGGGGTTAGGTGGCCACTGCAGTTACCTGCGAGGAATCTGGCACCTGTGGCGCAAAAGAAAGAATAATGCATATCAGATGGATAGTTGGCAGGTCTGTGAAGTCTTTGTCCTACAATGGTGCCATTACCTGTCACATTCTTTTGCTTTTTGTCTCTCTTTCCTCTTCCTTCCTCTTCCTCTTAATCTTTTCCTGCACAAAAGACACAAACAAGCCTCATTTTATTGTAAACTTGTACTATTTTAACAACACTGATATTATAGAGACCTGTTCTTACCTTTCAACCTTCACAACAGGTTTCCTGATTCTGTGGAGAAAGAGTTTAATAAGTTATAAACAACATTCAGTCCTTGTTAGTATTTGCCAACCCAGTCTCCTAGAAATGACATTTATATGCCATTTGTTTTATATGAATTTATATGAATTTGTTTTAATGTGTTTTAAGGGAAATTGCAGGAATAAAAGTTAATTAAAGTTTGTGTCAGTAATGTTTTGGCAGAGAGAATTTCTAGCAGACAGGGTTTGTATTTGTATACTTATCATGTTGTGTGTCATAAATTATAACTTGTTTTCTTACCTACATTCACATGTCTGATGCTCCACAAATGTCATCTCAACATATTGTTGTCCTGGCTCTGACGGCCTGATTTTCAACAGCTGAAGGACAGAATTAGTTAAATATGATCCTGGGAAGCATCTATACTGCATATGTACAGAAACATGGTTATAATAAATGCGTTACCTGCATGGTGACATTAGTGGTGCGAGTGGGATGGCATTCCAAGTTCTCGTCCCCACAACAGCCAGCACACCTCACCAGTGGTACGCAGGACGGGCTGTAGATGTGCTCCACCTCTGACGGATATTCCTGCACCACTTCCACCAGCTTCTCGATGGTTCGGCAGAAGCTGCGACCCCACACTTCTTGAAACAGCAGCACTGTGAATGAGAGATGGAGGCTGAGTGTGGATCTGCATGTTTCTAATGAGGGATATGTTTTCAGGCTTTATTGCTGAGCAGTATAAGGACACATGTATTATGTATACTACTGTCACAGTTCACTAAACAATTACGTTGGGTTTAAAAATGTTTATGAATCTTAATCAGGCTTTACATATGATATAAACTGTGCTTTCAGCACTTACCTCAGTGATTGAACAGTGGCTAACACACAGAAACATAGAGCCAGATGTGACATGCTAGTGCGTATCCTGTTCTCATTTTTACGTAAAAAAATGTTTGTATAATGTACAGCATGCTTTCCTGTGGGAGTACATGTGTGAAAGTGTCCCAGTTGCTGTGGGGGGACTGTGGGGGAAGAACAGGGACGACTATGGCCAAACACAGGAGGAAGAGAAAACAAACATTGGAAACATGTCCATGAACAGAACCCTGCTGGAGCTGGAGCTGAGTTGCCCCGCAGGCACCTCTGGGACTGCAGTGACCCCAAGGGGTCACCAAATGGAGCCCGACACTACAACAGCTGTTTATAAAAGCAGACAGGCTGGGAGGAGACGGCCGGGGAAGCATCTACGGCAGGGAGATGAGGCCATGAACTGTAATGTTGTAAATGGACAGTCTACAGGCCTTTTACTGCTCTTTCAGCTCTGCTTATCGGTTCTGTTACTCATCCTTATCCTCTTGTCAGTAATTAATTTATTTTCCTTTCAGCAGCAATGATTCATAGAAATGTGGAGGATGAGGAGAATATGGGGAAGGTCAGCAGTTGTGTAATCCTTTCTAGTCCAGACATGCCCTGCTAGTCCCTAAATTCAGATCAATTTTACTCACTTGAATGCAAGAGCTTAGTCATTTATTTTTTTCAACAGGGCATGAAGGAGTGCACGTCTCTGAAAAGATATTTTGTCAGGACCGGCAATTTCCAGACTCGAGCACAAAAAAAACTGTTTAACACAACTGCTGGAGTGACTGTTTGAAGTTTCTCCTGTTAAAAAGTAATAATTACAACATGGAGCAGAAAAAATTCTTACCTTCCATTGTACTGTTAATGCTTGTCAAAGGAAGACTCTGGAAAACAGAAAAAAGTGTCATCATTATTCAGTCCTTGATTTTACTGTGACAACTGTTTTCAACTCACCCAAAGTTCTGTTACACTTTCACACAGTTTTTGACCTCTAGTGGTAAAAGCTGGAAGTACTGTGACTTTAAGTGGAGAATCATACAGTCTTTTTAGACAAGCAGCAATCCTGTCTCATATCTCCCATGTTTCCTCATGTGCCCAACTGTTTAGGTTCAAAACCTGTTTCCTGTGGTGTAAGAAAGATTCATCTCTCTCTATTTATTTTCCCATTGATGGTTTCCCCCTCTGTCTTGATTTTTTCCCATCATCCCATGATAAACAAGAGTGAATTTCTCATTCGCCTGGGAAAACACAAAACCTCTGGTTGACTCCATCTCAGGAAGAGGAATCTATGTTTGATAAAATACCCTCTGGCAGAAGCGCAGGACAGGCGGCAGACGACCTGCTTCCGCAATCTCAACTCTGGTGTTGGATTTCAAATTTTTTTGTGACGCCTACCTGATCACATTTGAAGTGTACACACTGCTAGAGCGATCAGGCCTGTTGCTACAAAAGTTATGATATGATAACAGAAAACTGACAAGACAAGGACGTTTTCAAGTAAAGACTGTTGCTTTTTACACCATCTGTCCATTGCTGAAATGCATCCTCTTCCTGTTATGAACCAAAATTAGTTTGAGGATGAGGATAGCATCTGTCAGCACACTGCTGCACTCAGCCGTTTTTTTTTTCTTCCTCCAAACAATGTTATTTAAGTGGAATGTCCCGATTTGATGATGATGGTGATGCATTCACACTCCAACATATCACGGGTTCCTGTAAAACTGTTACTCAGATAAGTGTCAGGCAGGTCTGTATTTGGCCCTCATCTGTCACCTCTGCTCCATAACTGTGTGACAAAGAGATACACAAGAGCCTTCAGGCAAACACTTCAGTTCAGTCCTCCCTGAGTTAGAGGAGCTGTTGGGGAGACCTCTGTTTTTCAAAGTGGTTGGTCATCTGGCCAAAATGCACAGCTGTTCCTCTGACAGCAGAGTTGTTCTATAGAGTGGCGTTCATTGAACTGTGTCAGCTGCACAAAAACACAGCAGGATATAAGCTCCACTTGCAGAATACTCTTTAGGCACAGCATGGGAAAGTCACAGTTCAGTTTAAGTTATTGTTAAAAGTCACTTCCACTCTCTGGGGCATTGATTATGTTTTTTTTTCTTATCCTCTATAGCAATGCCAGACAGATAAAATAAATCCTTTTCTAGTGTTAATTGGCATAAGATCTGCTCCCTCTTTTCTCGTCTGAGGGTGTTTCACATCACAAGGGCTTTTTGGCTCAAGCCTCTGCTGCCGTTCAGACTGTGTTGAGGTGGGGAGTAGTTTTTGACCTTGGTCATGGGTTAAGCCGTGACATGATGAGGAAACATCTTTGGCACCTCCTGTGGCTGGAGTAGAGGAGTGAGCTGCCCAATTAAAGCTGCCAGATTATAGAAATCTTCATGTGGATCCTCGCGTAGTCATTCCCCCCTCGTTGTGCACTTACTGTATTAGCTTTGTGATTAATGGTGACTGGAGGTGAGTTGGCTATGGGAGGGGGGGGCATTTTACATCAATGTATGTGCATAAACTTGACTAATAAATCCCAGGAGCAGCATCACTTTCTGAGCAGTCCTCAATATTTCTCTGTTGATCCCCTGATGACTTTCATCAGGGAGTATTACTGAGCGGGTCTCACATTACCACATGTCATTTTCATTTATTGTTTTCATAATGTGGGTGTTAAAACCTTTGAGACTAACTGTGATTAAAGGCTACACAAACAAACTGGATCCAACCAGACTCCAGATTCATGAACTCTTTGTTCAAAAAGAAAAAGAAATCATTAATAGACCTAAGAGCCACAAATTCAGCAGGGGAGGCATGTTGGCATACCAAAATTAACTAAAAATGTTAACCAAACCTCTGGTTTGCCGATATCAAAGATGTCTGTCTATCATGTTCCGTAGATATTTGTTGATATTCACTGATGATGGATGACTGGTGTGTTGGGATGACCTGCAGCAAGCCAGTGATGCAGGTCGTTATCCCTTTGTCTTGTCTGAGCAATCAGACATAATGAACAGTCAAGTTTTAATAAAAGCAATCATTTCAAACCTGACATAGAATTGGGAGAGGAATAACAATACTTCTTTGATTTTTACTGTACCTGGCGCTTGGCATTTTATTTGATACTTGATGAGAGTTATCTCTAGTGTAGCTTGTCTCATTGCATAATACACAGAATTGTTTTCAGCTCTTGACATACGGATCTTGGAGACACTGCAGCACAGCACACCTCTCTGCTGCCTCTGATCAGATTGGTTTGAAATGCAGTTATAGCTGTAGGCAGTGAGTATAGATTAAAATGTCTGCAGCAGTTATGAAAATGAAACTCTCCTTTCCGCTCTACAGTCTCTGCTGGCTAACAGTCTGTGCTGTCCTCTGGGTCAGATCAGAGGACCTGTCGTGTCCCTGGGTTCCTGCCGTCAGGCCACAGAGGCCCCAAGCATCATTACTCTTCAGTCCCACACAGCAGAACTGCGTCATCTTTAACCTCCCTGCTTATTCCATCTGTCAGAGGAAGGGCAGCATGCGTAGGGAGCGAAACATAAAACATGATGGGGGACCCAGCATAATGGTCAGTAGATATTTCAACTCTAAGGGTCAAGCAGGGAAGGTGGTAACAGGTAATTCAACAGCAGGTACTCTGGCTGTTTGCCACAAACATCTGGATAACAGCCAGCATATTACACTAATTTTTGTTTTTTTAAATGGAGAAATTCTTTTTGTATAATTATATAGGACATCTTTGCCCGAGTGGCTGAACTGTAAAATAAGGCAGAAGTACAGTGAGTCGTCTTGGTTTGTCTTCTCCAAAGGATTGCAAAACAATGACAGTAAGGATGAGGCATGTTTTGTTTCCCAGAAACTTGAAATGAAAGCTTTCTAAAGTAATCCCATAAATTATAATATAACACTTTAATTTCAACACAGTGTAAAGGCTTCAAATATCGAACAATAACCCGAGTTTCATGCAGTGGAATATCATAAAGCTTGTTCATTTACAGACAGTTATTTCCTACCTCTCTGGTAGGAGGTTCGGGCTGTACATCATTGACATGGGTTAATTTATACTGTTCAAAATAGAGCCAAGCACTCAAACATGTTTGTGTTTTCACCACTATAATTTGAGCACAAAGCTAACATCATCCTACAGTCACCAGCTGGCACATTTAGCAACAGCATTCTGCAATATTTGGGGCAGTGTCAGTGCTGATTCAGCAAGAGCTGAAAGAAGGCCTGTGTTACTGCATGTTAAAACCAGAAACTTCTGCTTATCAATCATTTGGTAAAGTCAACAGTACTACTGTGATACAGCTATAGTTTAACAAGTGTCTTAAAGTCCTCCATGCAGAAATCTTAATCAGAGCTCAGCTGATTTTAATTACCATCACAAATGTATCAGCATGAATGCTGTCAATGTAAAAAAAACATATAATTTACTATTCAGAATGTACAAATACTTTGAACATCCTGAGAAAAAAAAACTATGGTTTACACACATCACCTATAAAGTAAAAAGAAATATTAGTATTTGGTTTAATTTTGAGAGTAAGATGATGAGGTAAGAGGACTGGCTGAGTTTTGGGGAATCCCCTCCTTATTTCTCTAGACTGTAGCAAATATTATTGTCTGTGAGATTGTGACAGTGTGGATAAACAGTACACGCATGAGATGCAGGCTTTTGGTTTAGTAATCTCTGTCTGAAACTGAATCCACTCATGAACTCATGAGTTTGGTAAATCTGAAGATGCACAAGGAAAGCAGAGTGGAGTGTGTACTGGCTTTGGTTGGACTAAAGCTTGACTCATGAGACCACACAGGAGAGAAAGCACTAAAGCAGAACAAGGGAACACAAACACAGAGACAGCTCGATGAGTGAGAAACAGAGTTTCACTGATCTTCATGGCAAACCAGATTCCACATCATCAGCACCATGACCACCACATTAATTCTTAGGCCTCTCATGGGGTCTGAAGGTCTCTGTATCTATTCTCCACCACTACAAAAGAAAGCCAGGTTCTGTTTTGTATACTGGAGGCAGGTGAACCTACAATGACAGCAGTGCCATTACAGGGAGTGACAGCATCCAGCTGGGTCTCAGGGGTGGTCAGGTCAGGGCTTGTGATCACAGGCTGCTGCCAAAACACCAACAACCTTCATCAGAGCATGTGGTGAATGTGCCACAACAGTTACTCAAGTAAACTGGCCTTTAAAAGTTACTCCACACACTGGAAAACTGACAGACTTATAATAATAATAATGCATTGGTCTTATATTGCGCTTTTCTGCTCTGTTGGGCAGGCACTCAAAGCGCTTACATTGAGATGCATTATTCTTTCACACCACATTCACACAGTGGCAGTGGTAAGCTACCAGTGGTAGCCACAGCTCCCCAGGGGGAGACTGACGGAGACGTGGCTGCCAAGGTGCGCCTACGGCCTCTCCGACCACTGCCGATTCATTCATACACATTCATACAGGCAATGCGGGTAAAGTGCCTTGCCCAAGGACACACAACAATGACTAGGGAGGAGCTGGGGTCGAACCGCCGACCTTCCGGTTATTGGACAACCCTGCTCTACCACTGAGCCACTGCTGGCTCAGATGGGGAGCTATGTAAATGAACACATCATATAATAAGTACAGTTTGTTTCCAATAAACAATGCAGTGTAGCACACATAAGGTTTTGCTTGCTAAGAGAAGGATAGGTACCACTTTCATGTCTGCACTGAATATTGTACTGCTGCCAGCTGCACTCAGTCACTTTCTTGAGACACCTATTGATCCTGCTGCTGTGTGAGGCCACAGCTATTTAATGAAGTCATAGTCAAATCAGAATAGTTATTGAAAAAGAAATTAGTAGGCACGTACATATATTGCAAAATGTCAGGTATGTGAAGCCAAAAATCTCAAATGTAGTAGTTTTTAAAGGCTCCTGTTTTGAAACATACGGCAAAATAGGATCAAGTGACGGGAGAGGTAAAGGTCCAAATGAATTTTGATTTAGATAAACACTATTTCCTCAGTGTAAGTCCATTAATGCATGCACAAATGTCTCCCCAAAGATACACACACAAACACAGACGACCACTGTGTAAACTGTGCACCCTGTCCGCAAACATACACACACACACACGACACAGTTCTTGAGATAAGACTGACCGGTGGTAATTGTGGTCTCTATTACAGTAAACGTTGCTCTGTAAACCACAGTAAATTACATCCAGATGGGAGATTAAAGCTCGCTGAGTAGACGGCTGCCCCGAGCACCGTGCTCCTCATCCTCCTCTGCAGGAGGAAGGAAAAATCCATATTTCCTGATTGCGATTGCGGCTCTCCCCTGGGCCAGGACATTACAACTGGAGAGAAATACCACAACAAGGCAAATAAGACCCCATCAGTCAGCAGGTCACTGCAACTACATGGGCTGACATGCAGACATCTGAGCTAGAAAGTTCTGCATATGTATGACTCAGGCAGAGACAGAGAAGGGTTCAGTCTAGATGGCTAAAAAGCAACATGAATGGCATAAATATGAACACACACACACAGGCCGCTGTATATTACAGATGGTCAGTTTCAAGTGTTGTTTTGCTGCCGGTGATGATGTAAAGGAAACACCTGCAGAACGTCATGTCCTCTTAGTTACAAGAGCAGGAGCTGAGATTTCTGTTTTTTTTGCTCAGAGATGTCAGGAACATGTCTTAGTGGTGAAGTGGTGAGTCTAAGTGTCTGCCAGAGTCAAATAAGTTAGGCAAGCAGTTTTTATCCACATCTGGATTTATCCAAGGACAAGGCGGAGCTACATTGGGCTGTCCAAAAATCACAGACTAATCTTAATCAGGTTTGGTTCTGTTGATGCAAGATTTCACCTGCACTTTTACACACCCATTCAATCACCATGACAATAAATAATAACCGTTTGTACAGAGAGCGCTGCAGGGCTTTTGATGCACTGTTGTCAAACAGGCAGGAGGCAACAGGTACTGTAGATTTTGGCAAAGCTCACTGAGTCGGCAAGTTGTAGTAGCCAATGTAGTGAATAGTGGACTGGACAGTGTCAGGGAATGTGTGAAAAATATTTGGTAACAGGGTGACCAAAAGGACACCATTGTTCAGAGGGGAAAGCCAGGTGTTTCCACCCTCAGTCAAGACTCAATCTGACCAGAACAATTTCAAGAGGATGACTCACTGCACATAACAATAGAGTTCACTTGTGACTGGGAATAACAGTTATCATCCAGGATTACACATCAGCTATGAAACTGATGTATGACAAACACTGAAATAATTATCTAATAAGAGTCTTCCTTTCAAACCATCAGCAGACAGTGCTTTAGCATTAGAAGATCATCCAACAACCAACCAAAGGGAATTTCAGCCATCACTCATTCGCCCCTTTAATGCTTTCACAACACACTGTGGGATCTATATTCTATTCTATGTATTTCTACTTTATTACTGGGAATTAAATTAATTTTGTAAAAAAATACATGATGATTCATATTAACAACAAGAAAACTAGCATTAAATCAAATATTATAGCACAATGTGTGACCCTGTGGTGAGAGGAGGGTGAAGCTAAGCCCTTTGTTGTGTAACAGTGTCATCCATATACTTCTCTCTTTCACCATGTCTCCTTAACCATGTGTATCTTACACTAATCTTCACTGACAATGTACAAACAATGCAACAGGCTTCATCACAGTGTCTACACACACACACACACACACACACACTGTAACTCCTGTGTAGTACAGCAGACTCACTTGACAATAACCCCACCCTCTCTTGTCCATGTTTCATTGCAGCCGTAAGTGATTGCATGAGTCACAAGGCTGCTCCAGCTCCAGTCATGAAAAATGATCCTTATCAATTAAAGCAATCTTTTTGTATGGGGAGAGAATCCATAAGAAATTCATGTTTTCCACTTAGGCGAGGCCGCAAACATTAAAGAGCAGCTGGTTTGTATGCTGATGATTATGTAATGTATTTAGTTTGATTTGTTTGCAGTGAAGTAGATGATATTTCAATGTGAAGTTGGCAGCTGTGGGGTTAAAGCTGGACGCAGACATCAGATCTTCACAGACTGCATGTGATGTGACAGATTGGATGTTAAATCTCAGAACTGTGCTGTTTATATTAGCCATCAGTCCTCAGGGCAACAGGGGGCATTTAACCTGCTACATGTTGAGGGCCCTGGATTTTGTCACTCCTGTTTTGACTAAGCAGGCCATGAGCTGATTATGAGGATTAGAGGAAATGTGGTGATCCCATGCCTCTCCCACTCACTCTCAACTTAGCAACAGCTGCAAAGCCTCTGGTTTGAGAATCTGGTGGGAGAAGGAGCTTTTCCCGACACTGAGAAGCAGACTGAGACAGCGCTGCAATACTTCTATATGTGGTCTGTGGCCTGGGTGATGGAACAGTCTGCAGCAGTGTATGAAGTGTGACATTGGCAGTGAATAGACAAGAGAATGGCCTGGTTTTGCATTAAACATGAGAGCCATCAGAGGTAACTGCCAGCCCCACCGCCACCTCAGGAGGAAATCAGAGACTGAAAAGGTTCAAGAACTGGAGCATTAGGTGGCACAACTCCCGCTGTTCAATCACACATCCTCTTACAAGTGTTTCTGGCACAACACAGGCCTTTAAATGAGTCCTCACTCCAGTTACAACTTTACCCTGTTCTGGCGGATTTTCATTAAGAGACTGAAGGCAATGCCAAGCAACAGAGAACAGACCGGCTTTGTACTGATCCACTGTCGCCTGACAGTGATATGACTGGCCTGAAATTAAGTTTCAGTTGATTTCTACACACATTACATTCATCTCCATCATTACAGCTCTTCATACATGCAATAATCTATAAAATATAGATTCAACTGTAGCTTAAAGCTGCAGGTTCAGGTAAAAAAATTATTTGGTTTTACACACTCAGACTGCTAGACTCAGCAGGATCTGCTTCTCTACAGCAAAGATGGAAAACAGACATCACCATTGAAATGTTTATTGAAGATTCTCTATTTAGAGAACGTCTCACTAACATGGAAGAGTGTTTCCTTGATGGAAACCCAAAATAGAAAAGAAAGGTCTCATCATACAATAATCCACGTCTGTGAAACCAGCCCTTAAACTATGGTGTGGCTGTAAGCTTAGTCAGCTTTGCCAGATATAACAATGAGTCACTTTGCATCATGTGGTCCGCAGGGAGAGGGATGCAGTTTGTCACGTTTCATCTTATGAATGAACTGTGCATGATTGCGCCCATTCAAAGCTGTATGGAAGTGTCAAAGGACAAAGGGTTTCTGCATAACTCAGGCCTCTGATTACCCCTAATGCTGAACTCTATGAGCGGTCCAATGTTCTATAAATATTCTGCTTGTGATTAGTTCGTTGTTGCTGTGCTGACCTACATAAAACAGTGGAACATCCATTCATTTCCCAAAGTTCCACTAACTGTTCCAGTCTTACCTGTGCAGGTGCGAACAGGAGATAAAGCGCCACCACAGTCTCGATGACAAAACCGACTTTCATGTCGTGACGTCTGCGCGCTCTGAGGTGATGATGGATGCACAAAAAAAAACCCTAACAAATCCAAAGAAAAGTCCCCGAACTATGGTCAGCAGAGGAAAAAGATGCAGCCGCTCCAAGTCATCTGGTCCCGGTTTAGTAGTGCTGAGAGTCACGTAGCTCCGCTGCCGCGTTGTAACCTGATGAAGCAGATTGTGCTTACTAATGAATAAGGGCCCGGAGACAAAGAGGAGGTGGTGATGCAATAAAAGAATGCTATCAAAAATCAAAGAGTTTTAAAATATTTACACACTCATAAAAGAGTAAAAAAACAAAGAGTGACAGCAGTTTCAAAAAGTCAGAGCAGCAAGTAAAAACGCAGTATTCTGTCCGAATCCGTGTCCAAAGCATGAAAAAGTTGCAGATTACAGTTTCAGTCCTGCTCCGAGCTCCACTCCGCAGAAAGACACACTAATTGCTCCACACCACCTTTTTCTCGAGCTGACCATTTAAATCTCCTCCCCTTCTCTGTCTTCCTCTCTGCTCTGCAGTCTTCACAGAGCTCACTGATGAGACCTCACAGCCCTGACGCTGCAACATTTAATGCGTAATTTATGTGATGCTGTAGATGGTTACACTCATGTTACCTGCTGTGGATGCTTTATTTGTGAATTCTGGACTACACACCACAGGTGATTTAAACTGGTATACACAGACACAGGCTGAGGAACATCTCCTGTGTACTTGGGACATTCTCTGAGAGCTATTCAGACAAGGTAAACATTTAGAGATCTTTTTCACTGGTGGCATGGATGGTTCTGGTCCTGGCTCCAACAGAGATTTTCCTCTGAGGCTTTAGTATTTAGTCAAGTTTGCAGAGACAGAGAGGGAGATTCCATTACTGTTGACACATAGTCTTACTCTTCAGAGCGGGACTTCTGTGTTTGCAGAAACCCTGGAATGAACAGATTCCTAGTGGGCTTCCTCACATTCCTTCAGCAGCGCTGAATAGCTGCACTGCCTTGTGCTATTGAACAGACCACGCTCAGGAGTGTGGAGTTTCTAAACATCTCACACATGAACAGCCCTGTTCATGTGTGAGATGAACAGGGGCGTTCATCTAGTTTAGCCAGAGAATCAGTTAGTGCAAACAACCAGGGATGATGAAAGATATTTCCTCTAATTAAGCTGGGTGACATCACAGTTATCTTTCCATGAACTGTGTCTTTACACAGCAATGATGGATGCTGTATGAAATTCCAAGAGAGGACAGAACAGATTTTTCAGGGAACCACACACTACAATTATTTTCTTTCAGTCATGAGCTGCTATTGTTTGGATATTGAAAGTTCTTTCAACAATTTCAATCTTGTCCAAAGATGCCTCAGAAGCAGCTTCTCACTCCCAAGTTGTGAAATTGATACCTTCTTTTTTTTTTAGAAAAAAGGGCTATGTAACACTATAATGACACAGTACAAGTGAGCTTCATGTTGTGTTTTCAAGATATTTCAATAGAAAAGCTGCTGGACCACTGCTACTCCCTGCTGCAGCAGCCACACAGTCTCTGTTTGCTCAGAGGACAGGGACAGACTCTCACCGCTGTCTCGCCATCTGCTCAGTGATCTCTGTGTTTTTGAAGGCGCACCAGATGACCAGGGCCTAATAAGATCACTCAAATTGTTTGCACTATAAATACATGCTGATAAGACAAGCAAACCTGGTCTGAGCGATAATGGGGGCCACTCCAGGAGAGATGGATCTCTCCGCTGTCAGCGTGTGAAACAACCTTGAGGCTTTTGTTGCTTGTGGCAAAACCACAAATCTTGATAGTGTTAGCCGCGTGTCTCCTTGTTCTACGTCAAACAATCTGTTTGGAGAAGAAAAAGTGTCAGACCTACTGAGCTCTAAGGTTCCTGCTTTGAAAGGAGGTGTAATAAAACAAGATGCTGGTTCTTGCCTACTGTGCAGGTTAATAAGTGTATCATAAACAAGAGTAAAATATATGAAATGCGTGACTAAAAAGACAAGTGTTGGTAACAATAACATTTAAAATATAATATTGATGTTATGTCATGCTGTTTCTCTATGCTCTTGCTTTGCACAGCAAGACCCGTGACAAAACATTTCAAAGATAAATAAGGTATAAATTGGCACAGAGAGAGAGAGAGAGAATATGAGAGTGTAATATTCTATATTTACAAACGTATGTGGAAGATAGCAGCAGTTACAATGTAAGATGTATGTAATAGAATATAAGAAATAATGTGCAAAATACAGTGTAATAATAGTATATAATAACAATATAATACAATAGCATGGCAGATAAAAAAACTACTATCTGATCTACCAAAAATAATGACTTACTCTACCCAGTTACGTTTTGATCAGCAAGCAAGTTGCCTCAACTTTAAACTCTTGGATATAAAATAGCCTGGATGAATGAGTCGTCACCGACCTATTCTGACCCACAATCTTCTGCAAAGGATGAGATACCATATGTCAGATGACCGAGAAGTCGATATGATGATATGTGGCATTGCAAAGTAACCTTGGCCCGCCTAAAGCACCTTGTATGAGCAATGCTGATGAGCTGTATGTCTGACGACAGCGAGAACGTCCATGATCAACAGCACCTGTAAAACAGACTAATACCATCAGCCTGTTAGACATAAGTTTGACATAAACTTTGTGTAAATATTGTGAAATGATCACAAATTCTTTTGGCCATGATAATCATGTGGTAAAAATTCGATATGACAGCCCTAATTGAGACCAAAACGTCAGCTAGACGCCTCCTCTCTTACTGAGCTCTGTGATAAGGCTCTTTGAGGAAGGTCGGCTGTTTGGATAAATAAGGCTCCTCCACTGTGTCTCCTGATGTTGTGAAGACCAGTTGGGTGGCTCTCAGGAACTGAAGTGCAAAAGTACACAACGTTTCCCCTTTTGCTGTTGACCCCTCATTTTCCCAGATTGCAGGGAAAAGGTAAACAGATGAACAACATTAATGATGTCCATTCATCATTGTTGGTGCAGCTTTGGTTTCCTCCACTGTGGGGCCTTAAAGGGGAAGGCGGGGACCCAGGGGCGGCCTTGCTTTGAAGGATCTCATTAACAACTGTTAGAGGCCTACAGGGAGACCACAGCTTTCTGCTTAAGACAGAAGTTAGCTGCAGTGTCAGAAATGAGTTTATCATCTATGGAGCATCATGGGTTATGTTGTTCAAAGCAGAATACACATCCTCAACAGTAAAATCATGAACTGGAGATTTAGAAGACATGATGTAACATGATTTCAGTCACTATAGACCACCTGGACAGTGGATCCAAACAGGATACAGAAATATTTAACACCTAAACCCTTTCTTCCTGTCATTTATAAGCTGTGAGTGTTGAAATTGGTAAATAGGAAGTGCTTCAGCTATGAGTAAAAAGCTGCTTACCTTTTCCTAAGGTGATTAGCATTATATCACAACAAGTCCTTTCATTTCAAACATGCCAAATCCTGTTTACACTCCCAAGCTCCAGTGACATATTTTTGTCTCAGACTCCTTTCTGTTCCAAAGCAGGCAGGTGTCATCCTGTTTTCATCCCTGCTCTGTGCTTTGTTTCAGATTTTGTAGGAAGTCGGACAACATGTTAGCAGACAAATGGAAGTTATTGTAGTCTGTCATTTCAGAACTCTCCAGACACTAGTTAACTCTATGCAGCTGTGTCTTGGACATCACAATGTCAGCTGTCTGGCTCTGAAATCAGGAATTAATGTTTGATGTCAGTAGAAAATATGACTCTATTTATTTTGGTTAATTTGAAGAGCAATTACAGCAAACCACAAGCATTCAATCAATCTTGAACAAAAAAACACAGACAAATTGTGTGCTCTAACACAGCATTGCTATTTTGGAAAATATACAAATTTGTTTTCTTTTTTTTCCCTGAGAATTGGAGATGATACAGACATCACAGCTGCACAGTGCATGTTCTATGTACAGCTGGAAAGTTGTTAGCCTAGCAGAAGCTAACAGAACACAAGTGTCTCCTCTGCCAAAAGTTAAAGCTCCAGAGAAGAACTCGTGTCTCCCCCTTGTGGCAGTAAGAGTTGTTACACAACCACTGTCCAAAGGGATAAAAGCCAAGCCAAGGTTTATTTTGAGTATGCATCACCCTCATCCAGGTGTGTGAGTAATTTGAGACACATTACAGTTGCCTAGTCCTCAAATCAAAAGACACGTATTGTTTATAAATAGAAGTATAGAAAAGTATGTAAATTGTGGACATAAATAACATTTAGTAAGCACAGAAGATATGCAGTTTTTTTCCACTTAATACAAGGAGATGGACTTATACGTGCATCCACGCACAGACAGAACAGCAGCAGCAGTCTGAAAGGAAACCAAAGATGTTTGTCTAAGATTGAATTTCATCACCTCTAGAAGCTGCAGGGAAAATATAGAAGGAGAAAACAACGCTGCGAGTGAGTTATCATGGCTTCTGTCATTCCCAGTTGTAAAAACTGTTAGTCTTATAAATGAAGAGCACGCAGTGCAAACTGTGCGGAAGTGGTCCCGCAGTCAGAGAGCAGGTTATAACTCAGGCCTGCAGTGATACTCTAAACTCCATTAAGAGGTCCCACATGTGGAGCACACTCATGACTTCATAGGTTGACGCTGTTGGTGGTGATACAGCCTCAGCTATTAAACAGATAAATGAGATGTTTGTAACATCTCTCTCATGTTAAAGCACGATCTTCAAATAATAAGGCCAAAACAATGTAAATATAATGTTCTCCTCTGTGAGCTCCAGCAGGTGTACCGCTGCAAGCCTCACATTACTAAGTAAACTTACAAGACTGTTTTCTGCCATCTGACATGTTATTAAAAGAGATGGATGGAGGCAAAAATCTAATGGAATATACCTTTTAATGGTACATTTTGCACTGAGATTAATCTGCAGGGAGATAAGATTTATTCCTAGAAGTAGGAGACACCTAAGTAAACATGTGTTCAATCAGGGCAAGCAAGATTTACTGGACTGGAATCACATTTAAGTGGTGTGGTTTTTATTTTTTCTAGGTTTCAGAGTGTTGTTTTATTCTCCCTCAGGGTCAGAGTAAGGGTTTTAAAAGGTTTCTCAGAAAAACACACACACTTCAACTGCATTTGTAAACTGACAGTAGCTGCGTGCAGCTAGAATGAAAATGCCATCAAAGTTTCACTAACATGTCGGGATGATCACTCACTTTACATGTTCCCCAAACTCCTAAACGTAAGTAAACCAGGAACAGTAAACACACACACAGCTCAGGAATCACAACCTTCACACGCCACACATACTGTATATACACACAGCAGTATCTTACTGCCTGGATTTACATATTTACTTTATGCTTGAATTTTCAACACCTTGTATGTTTTACTGAGCACTATACACACTGTTGCTGGTAGTGTTTCTTTTTTCAAACATGTGTTGATGTAATAAAGAATTATACTGCACCACTCTTATTATATTAGTGAAATCAAAGTAATTTAAATAAAAAAACAAAAACAACCTGGATGAGCCTTTCTATGTCTGTCTGAAGATTTCCCTGCAGGCACCCTATCGTAGATCAAGAGTTTTCTAAATACTTATTTGCTTTCCTGCTGGGAGTTAGATAAGACAATCAATACCACCCTCACTTCTGCACAATTACCTCTTTATATCCTTTTCATTAAAAATATACAAAAAAACAACAATATGTAGAACAAAATGTCACATTATGCCAGAGAGGACATGCTTGGAGTAAATGGATTAGTAATATAGATAATGATCGCTCACGGCCTGGTCCTTTTGAATACGAGCTGCAGTGTAGCTGGACTTATTTGTCTTTCTCAGTTAAAACAAATGAACCAATTGACACTGATCTTTAAAGGCAGTGGCTCTGAGGTAGAAATGATCCGAACCCAAAGAGGAAAAGTACAGGAGCAGGCCACGGCCTGAGCAAGTGTTAGGTGAAGTTCATCTGTGTGCAAGTGTTTACACAAACTGTAGCCAAGCAAAATTGCACACTGAGATTTATTTATATGTAGAATAATGCATTTACTCAAATAACTATAGCTTGTAGAACAAGGAACAAGGAAATGGGAGCAGAGCACTGAGAGGGTGGGTGGAGGTCAAAGAGCCAAGGAAAGTTAATAACTAGAAATAATAAATAATACATCCGACTGATGGGAATTTGGCTGCAGTGCAGTTTTTCGTCGTCAGATGATTCACTTTTCTTCATAAAAAAAAGGCTGAGTACCTCACTGAGCTACTGTTATACTTTCTGGGACAGAAGTTTTAATTATTCAAGACAATGTGTATGTTTGTTGGCCCACTCCTGAGATTAAGACTCTGGTCTTGAAGTGTTGCCATCATGGAGAGATGGTGGAGACAACCAATCTCAGATGGCTCTCTGCCCTGAGGGGACAGATAAATGAGGACCACCAGGGTGGATAAAACAGCCAGACAGTGACACTGAGTCTGCAGGATGAACACACGCTATATTAACTTAAGTTAAAGCAAACACAGAGAACTACGATGTCCTCATTTCATTCATTTAAATGAGTTTTGCTACTTTAACAAAGCTGGTATGACTGTGCATTTATAAGGGAACATTTTCAGAAGCTGAAGTGTAATTTTCCATTACCCTAAAAAGAAAATAAGCAAATAAACACACACAGGCTCTATGGTGGTGAGGCTGGGGTTGTGAGAAAGGAGGTTAGAAATTTTTTTTCTGCTTTGCAGTTTCTGATTTTATTCTCCGTCACTCATCAGCTGATTCACACATATTCCTCAAATACTCAGAAAGTTTTTGCTGGACTCTGCATCCAAAATACATGCTGTTCACTAATGATAAGATCTTTACATCATGACATTTGAATTCATGCAGTACAGTAATCCATGTGCTAAGTTAAAGGATCTGTTCCAGAGCTGAAGGCTATTCTTGTGCAGTCTAACCGATGTACATCCCTGATGAAGAACAGAACATCCATCCCGTCTATAAGGCTGTGACGTCCTAGAATTATCAAGTGTGATTTCAGGCTATACAAAACAGTGCTACCAATATCCACTGCTCCTCATCCCCCAAATGATTTGCTCTGAAAATGATTGAAAACTAAACCTAAATCAAACCCAGCAACAAAGTTCAGATCACAGGCCCTGTCTGGGTCAGATCTTAAAGGGTTGTTGGGGGTTACAAGTGTTGTGATAAACTTAGAACCACCATGGAAAGAAATGGCGTTGAATGAACACAGACCACTAACTGTCTCCCCCACACCCCAAGCCGTGAACGGGTGAAATTGTGCAGTGCTAATCAGGTGAAAATAAACAGAGCAGCCACCCTCGGGCATCTTGGTAACAAGAGGAATGAGTGCACGATGGTGAGCCCCACCAAACCAAGTCCATGCCAGTTATGTTTTCTAAGAATATTATTATTTTCTGGTAAAATAAGTGGAATTGTATGTGTAGGAATAAACACCATTATCATTTTTAATATTTTTAATGTATCACTGTCTTGTTTGGGGCAGAGGATCACTCACGCAACTAGATTACTCTGGATTAAAGCCAACAAGGCCTGACGGAGTCTGCTTACAAATGGTGAGCCTCAGAGGAGCCAGTTTACTCCGTCTGGGGGACTCCATCCCAATCTCCAGGATCGGGGGAAATTTCCCATAGAGATGAGAAGCAGATGTCTCTCTTTTTCAGTCTCACTCTCTTGCTGTCACACAGACTCTGTTTCTGTCTCCCTCCCTCGTACAGTCAAACCTGGCCCTTTCATCCCCCCGGGGATGGGGGAGGAACATGAGCACCATGGGAAGGGGAGCTGTCCTTGAGCCCAGTCACATGACGATGGAGTCCCTTTTTGTGGGAGGCACTGCCTTTAGGTACAGAGCTGTAAGCACATGGAGCTGGTCCAAGAACTCCCTACTTTCTCATGGAAAAAGGCAAACAAGGCAACTTGATAAAAATGTCATGTTCTGACCATTCCCACTTAAGATGACCAAACACTGGCTAGCAGGCTCTCTCTAGGTGGACTACACTTTACTATTTTGTTCCCACTGTTGATCTGTGTGATTCCTGACTTCTTCCAGGAAGAGAAGTCATGGACTTCAAATGGAGGAGGAAACCCCCTCCTCTTCCCATCATGCCTCTGGAGCTGGTGCTTTCACAATGAATCCTCTCTGGCTCTGCCTCATGCACCTGCAGCTCCCTCTGGCCCTATCTCCAGCCTCCCTAGAGCCCAGCTCCTTGGCTCTTGTGGCTCAGTTCTGACGTGAATACTATGGCTCACAGCGTAAACAGACGCAGATGAACTGTGGGCCAGTCACCGGGTGTTTGGTTGTGGTCTGTAAACAGATCAGCAAGAGGAGGAACAGGAGTTCCCAGTGGAGATGAGACTAACTGGCTATCCTGAGGCATGAGGGCAACTGGACAAGATATAAGGCTTATAGTTGCCTGTTAAATGTCCAAGTTGCTGTGCCATCATCCAAGATAAGGTTTTTGGTATGAGATGTTAAGCTAGCAAGCCTGCAGGGTCTTCTAGTGGTTGGAAAGATCATCCCTCAACCAAAGTACTAAGGTCATAGACCCCAATTTAACAAATGTTTAACTGCTTATGTGTCTGCCTGAATAACATTAGCAAGTTGGTTCTTCAGCTGAACCTGCATAAAAGGGGAGCAGAACAATCTCTGACATAAACAAGAACAAACCAGCAGATTTCTGTAAGATGATTAAATAAGGATCTTCATGGTTTTACACACTAGAGTTTTTTTCACAGGTCCCGGAAACAACTGTATAAAAACATCAGAGGGAGATGATGTAAATGTGTGATGAACTGTCAGTGTGTAATATAACTTTCAGCATAAATAAATACACAGGAGACCAAGTTGACAATAAAGGTTTAGGCCCTAAAACTACTTGGTTGGGTTTGTATGACAAATGTACTTTAGTAAATGACTAAATGATAAATGTCTGAAAGTCAGTCAGAACAGAGCTTACTGCACCCCTGAGGCCACCTTCAGATAGCCTCTGTGCATTTTAAGGCTACATTAAACACAAGCATGACATACTCTGACCTCTGACCAAAATGTTGGTGGGCAAGTTGCTTTGGAGATAATGAAGACTCCAGATTTGACATGGAGGCAGAATGTGTGGAATTCAAAAAAAGAAAAAGTTTTGTCCTTGTACTGCTACACTGGTAGAAATGCAATAAGTCTCTTTATCATCAGTTTGGAGTAAGATTTAAAAAAATCTTAATTTTTACTTTCACCTAAGCAAAGCTGTAAAAAGCAGTGACACTGGTATTTTAGCTGGTCCAAAAAAAAAAATGCAACTGCAGCGTCTTCAGTGACTTACTGCAGCCTTTGAAAAATGGTGTGTATGTTTGTAAATGTTCTGGTCTCAACATTTTTAGTGCAAACATCTGTAATATCAACCTCCTCGTTTACACCTTCAAAGATAGTGTTTGGAGTCATCCAGAGAGCTCATTTACAACTCTTATCCTGTGCTCAAAGTCTGGCTTGGTTACATTCCATTAAACAGTATGTAAATACAACCCTGGATTTCTCTTCTCTGTTGTGTATTGTTTAAATGTTGAGTGCTGAAATGTTGACGTAAATTAAAAAACGAAACCAATCAAATCCTCAAAACTATGAGCCTCACTATGCTGCACCATGCTATAATGAGCAAAGCACCTCTGAGGGTAAAGCTCGATTCATGCTTGAAGGTTACTGGGGAAGATTACTGAGCCTGGCAGTGTTAATAAGGCTCTGTTTACATTCTGCGGCTCAGTGTTTAAGTAGACCTGAATGACCCAGGATTAAAAGAAGGTGGGGTGGCTTGATGGCAGACACACACATACACATTCACACAAGTAAAACTGGTGCCGATGGGGGTTTGAAGGCTGAACTTAGTCTGCTTTCATATCAAGACGACTCTCCATCAACCAGATAGTGTTTCCATCATTAATTCGACTTATCATTCGGTAAACACTGTGGATAATTTGTTACGTTAAGTTCAAACTAAAAGTTTGAAGTGCTGTTTTAAAATAGGTCATTTTTAATTGGTAGTTTTTAGAAACAATGACAGATTACAGCTTCATATATAAAACAACAAGACTTCATTGATTAGAAGAAACTGCAATAAGAAAATGTGTTCAAACAGTCTCAAAATCATCAGGTGTTGTGTCAGTGATCAGAGGAGAATCATGGCCCATTGTTTACACCTGATCCTCTATCCTCCCGATGTACAAAAGCAAGCACTTAGTAGTGAACTCATCAATCATTTTGACATATTTTGGAACTGAACAATTGCCACTCTGCTCTAATGTTCCACTGTAACCTCCGGGGTCCCTGCACTCACACTCCACTACACCTGGCTGTAAAGAAACACCACCCACAGGCACCTGCACATCCAGCAAGCTGCAGATGGAGAGATTAATCACACTGCACATGAATACTGGTGATTTACACTGTGACACTGTGGTCATAACATGCAGAAATGTATATGTGGGATAGGCTGTAGAAATGGTACAGCATATATGGGCTATTATTTGGAATTCAATGCTGGGATTTCAACCAAAGGGGGTCCTCTTTCTCTTCACCAGGGGAACTGAGGGGAAGAGAAGTCCCACATCTGCCGCTTTTGATGGTGCAGTTACAAGTGGTTCCCCCTCCCTCTTGACCTCCTCCCTGTGGTTTTCCTCCTCTTCTTATTATTCCTGCTTCCTCCTGAGAGGACATATTCCCACAGAAGGAATCTGGGTCCTTTCTGTCGTGACTTAGTCCACTTTCACCACAGAGATACCCAGCAGCTTTACGGCTCTGTTGGGGGGGAGGGCAATGTTAGAGGGACAAGGGGTTTTTCCATCCCAAGGGACAGCCATGCTTGCACTGCATCTTCTCTGCAGTCTTTTACGTAACAAATAAACTCTGGCATGAGTTCTGGCAAGTGGGTTTTACACACTCACGTGATACCAGCAATTATATGTGTGCCCCCCAACCCTTCCCACCCCCTGCGCCATGTGTCTCCTGGGAAGGCTCTTATCAATGTGAAGAAGTCATTAAAGGAAATGCCAGCTTAACTTGAGGAGCCTGCACACTGCTGTTCATCTCCTGTCTACACTGACAAGGGATTTGAAGCAGGCTGGAGGGGCAAGGGGGGCATGTCTTGTAACTATTAGACAGGTTGCCTTGTGGCATTGTGGATGGTGTGCTACAAGATGTGACCTGTGCACTCTGTTGGGTTGGAGTCATGTTGGGATCATGTTACAGGCTTCACAGACATGGCACAGAGCGTAGCAGCAACAGGAACAGGCTGAGCACGCAAGCTTGGGAAATGTGCTCATGAATCGACAGACCTTTTTACTCTGGGCAGGAAACACAAATCTGCAGATGTTGAACAGCTGGGGGACGTCAGGAACTACTGCATGGGAAATAAGTAATCCTGAACTATAGAGATGACACTGAGTTTTACAGCTGATATCCTGTGAGAGCACTACTGTATGAAAACTGTCAAACTGAAATCAATGTCTGAATTGAGCTGAAGTAACGTTTTGATTTCTTTTTCTTTTTATGTGGATATTGTAAACTTGAAAAGGCAGTTGATACGTGGCATTAATTCCCTGCTGTGGAAATAAGAGGGAAGCTGGGGAAAGTGGAGCAGGAGGTAGAGATGAGTGCAGTTTGTGATGTAGAGGATGCAGAGAGATAGCAGCACAAATACTACTAAACACTCACTGTCCGAGGCAGATGGTATCTGAGACGATGTGGTGCATGCAAGCCAGGAGCAGGCCTCTTGAGAGATGTGAAATAAGTGAAAAACTCAAATTAACAGAAAAAGAGTAACTCCCAAAGCTGTTATACTGTCAAGTAATCATAAATGTGTGAGTTTCCTTTTGATTTACATTTAATGGCAAACAGAAAATGGGAAACACCATGCAGAGCTTTACTGGATGTCCCAATAAGAAACATATGTTGTAGAGTTCAGAACTAAACAAAACTAGTTTGCACTAAAGCTATCTGTGAAAAGGAAACACGGTGAGACCTCAGCAGTGCAACAAACTCAGCAAAGCCTTTGAAATCCAGCAGCTGTGCAAAGTGAACTTATCAGATTGAAGTGTTTTTTTTTTAAAGAAACCAATAATCACATATTTTACAGATATTCAGAGAATTTAAAATTAGCCATTAGGGACGGCACATAAGTTCAGCAGTTCACAAGCTCTGCTGTGCTATTAAACAGTGAAATGAATAGAATTAAATAGAAAAGCTGATTTATGTCTTATCTTATTTGGGCTGTCAGCACATTAGATTTTCACTGCATGATTATAGTGGTCACAAAAGTTTACAACAATAGTATTACTGTGATATATAACATTTGGAAAAATGTGAAATACAATCAGTGAAGTTCATCATAAACCTTGTTGATTGTGTTTTATCTTAACTACCTGATCTAAATCCATTTGTCTTTATTTCACTTGCCTTTGAATAAAAAGACTTTTTGTTACATGAAACTGCCATAAGTAATATCGATCATATTTTACTGTCTTTCCCATGTGGCATGCTCTATAGGCAGATTTTAATCTCTATATAAATTGGAGTTTGGACTCCGTTCAGCTCTGGGAGATCTGGCAATCATTGTAACATCTGAAATTACTCCTAATCTCAGTTCCCAGAAAGCAGTTAGAAAATGCCGTCTTGCGATGCAGTTGGAGCAACCTGACTCGGTTCGGCCAGTAAATTGTCTTTTTCATGAGGTGCCAATGAGATAACTCTTGGCATGTGTGAGGAATTCTGGTCAATTTACAGTGAACACTGATGCTGTTGGCTGAGAAGTGAGAAGCAGCCCTTTCTCTCTCGGGTGACGGAGTCATGAGACTCCTGGACACGCTCTCATCTGCCTTACATAATATAAAGTCAGAGGGTTCAGGCTGAATTTAATCAAACAGAATCAAAGAATCTGCCACTGGAAGAAAAAAAATGAGTTGTGGATAACCAGAGATACAAGTTTCCAGAGAAGGAAGTTTATTTAATCATAACATATTGTTGACCACCTTAAATACAGCATTCAGCGTTCCATGTGTTTGTGTTTCAGCAGTTACAGCAGCTCTCATTCCGGTTAATAAAATGAAAAATGGAAGCTTAACATCCAAATCCTCAAAAGGAGGCAGGCACAGCGGACACAGTCCTCCCTGTCTTTCAGAGGGAATCAGCTATTCGGTATTAAGTTGCTTTAGAAGAATGTTGACCTTCAGCTGGACCTAACTTCCACATGAGAGTCAAGATGACAGTTTTATTTACATCATGGGAATATTAAAGCTGCATGGTAATTGGTACAGCATTCAGAAACACTTTGTGCTGTTGTTGATGTGAAAATATAAAAGTCTCTTTGTGCAGGAACTAATCATGTGGATGACGTCAGTGTGCAAAGAACACTTGATATATTAATTTTTTTTTTACGAGTCTGGATCTTTCTCTTATTTGTTTAAAAATTAGGCTTTTCAAGTATGACGAATTTTGGGCATTTGTTCCAGTAGTCTTGACTTCAGCGGTCTCTTGCACTGGATTTCCTGTTCATCTGTCTGATGTGTTAATTATAAACTTTATAATTTCAAAATTAGAGTCACAATAGGAAAAAATATGACACAAATGCCTGCTGTCTGGAGTTTTTAGAAGGGGAGACTGTGGAGCTAAAATTAAATCCTGCACTGAACTTTTAGCAACAGATTCTCTGATGTGAGAGTTCTGCAATGCAAATCAGAGCCAGATCAGGCACAGATTGAAAAGCAATCAATAGAATTCTTAATTGAATTTTACAACAAAAGAGGAAGAGGTTTCAAGAGAAGAATGTATTGTGTTGCTGCTATATTTTACTCCATCTGTAAACAGACAACTGCAGCCTCTTATAGGTGAGCTAAAAATTAAAAATTGCACCGTTACACTTAGTGAAAGTAAATGGGGGTGTGAGTGGTACCTCAGTTATACTTTTAGAAAGTAGCTACCTAGCTTTAGTTTATATATGAGAGAGAGAGTGGTCAAAATTAACTCCTAAGTTTCTATCTGTGCTTATAGGCTGTTGGTCCACATGAGTGACAGTCACACTATACTCTCCGTTTAGCAGCACATGCACAGTGTTTTAACAATAAAACAGCATTAGTGCCCCTGCCTCAAGTTCTTGGAGTCTGAACATAAATTATGATAAATTATGATGCACTTAATGTAAAAGGGACACAACTATTTCAGTTCATCATGGTTTCACTAAAGTTCCATCCTTCCTGAAGTAGCAATGAGATGATGGATAGTGTATGAAACAATGAGTGGGATCCCTTAACTTTCTTCCTTCTACCATTTTCTGATGTAATGAAATTGCAGCATGTGCTCAAAATGACTCAGAGTAAAACAGCAAAACCTGCAGTGAATACTGCATTGATGTCACTTACTTAAGCGAACATTAAATTGAATAATTCATGTATGTGTGATAAGAGCAAATGAATGCAGTTAGGAGAAACATCAGATGAACTGGAGATGCTCTTTGGTGGTCTTTCTGTAATGTGTATTTTTTGAAACTCGTCTGAACATAGTCTGTCCAAAATAAGGGTGAAAACACATCAAAACCAAAACAAGACGGGACTTGTCTCTATTTTGGAGCCTCTGAAATATTTCTGCACAAACTGTGACAAACACTCTCCCCTCTGTGTATTTTCTGCAACATCCCTGCAGTCAGCGCCTCTGGGAACTTGTCTGCTTTGTCATATTGGCATGTTGACCAGAGGGTGGCACTCTGGTAACAGCAGTAAAATGGCAGTAAACAACATAATCTTGTATAAGGGGAGGGTGGATAAAAATAGCAGCAACATTATACACTGTGGAACCAGGATGTGTATAAGAAGCTTGTTTTAGAGAACAAATTGGACACCTGTCCAAATCACAAAGCAAGCTGCAGGAAAAGGGAGGGTGGGACTTTTAGAAAAATGAGGTATAGACATTTCATTTAAAAACCAGACATAGACATCTAGCTGATCAGGGTATTTGTAATCTTAACATTTACTTGGACTTACATTTCAGACATAAATTTAAAGTCATATGTATAATTGTAAACCTCCTGAGTCGTGTGATAAAAGAGTACACAAGTTAATATTCATTAAAGTTAATGCAATGATACATATTAATAGCTGCATTAACTCCAAGTCCACTTTCATTTTTAATGCTGAATAATAAATTTAGTGCTGAACTAGAAATGGAACTGCTGCCGTGTTTGCTGCTAAACATGCTGTAGGTTAGCCAGAGAAAGTGAAAGTTTACACACTGACTCACCATTAACGCCTGCAAACAGGTCATCTATCAAAAACTTCATTAACATTTAGCATCACTGGACTTCTCAGGGGCCATTTGCTGTTTTGGAGAACTCCTCTGGGACTCGGTATCAGTAAGCATCGATTCCCTTTAAACTCCTCTGTGCTGAGACAGTGGCCGTGAGAGAGAGTGTGACCCTGCACCTACACAGCCTGCTGACCTAACTGGGTTAATCAATCTAAACCTTTAAGGAGGAAAGGGCCGTTACGGGTGATGCTCATGAGTGCACAAGGTCAGAAGGGATGAAAATCTATAATTTAAAGGCTGATCCTGAACAGTCACCCTTTGAGAAATCCCCATGCAATGGTGCAAGTTTGGCTCCCTAACCCATCGTAAAATAACATCACAATAAACCATTCAGACATTGGAGAGAAGATGAAAAGAATGGTTTGACATTCTATGAAATCAGCTTAGAGCTGGATGTGAAGATTGACAACACTGTCATGTTTGCCTAAAGTTACTGTCAGCAGCTAGTTAGCTTAGCACAGAAAGTAGAGTCAAGGACAAAGTAGCTCCCAGTGTGGGTCCACAAAGCCTGTTCTTATTTAGGTATAGTTATTTGTGTGTTTTAGTGGCCCTGCATAGCAACAGAATTTAACAAGTGATATTGGACATAGTGTAATAGCTGAAGCTGCTTGGAGATGATGAGTTCAGCTACACAGCTCCACCATCAGCCCCAGGAGATACCAATGGAAGCCTCCCACACCTTTCTTCATTAGAGGACAAACGACAGTGGCTGGTACAGAAGGCTCTGGAGAATTTCAAATAGATCTTCCAGTCAATACCCATCATGACCTTAAAGCCCCAATGTCAGTGCTGTTGGATCAGAGCTCAATGAGTTTCACTCTGAGAATTGACCCTACTGGCAGTACACCCCGCCATATTAGAATGTATCTAATGAGCTGAGCTTTGGGCTCAATGAGGGTTCAATGAGACCATTAATCTGCCTGTGAAGCAGAGGGACACCATGTCAATAGTAAGCAGCACAAAGTGGAAACTACTACAGAGTTAACACCACAAACCACTCATAGCGTGCTTCACTGGCTGTTTTGTGTAAAGACAACATCAGCGAGCTAACAGAGACGATGGAGGCTTGTTATACCATCACCTCACCAGCCTGTGCCAAAAGGTTTGATGAGCATATTACCAGAGTGAGAAGACAGGTTCACACCCTGACAATGCACGTTTTAACGAGTGATTTTTAACCATTGATTTATTTATATTAACAATTATTTATAAGGAAATGCTGTGCTTTCTATTATAACTCAAGACATCAATTTTAATGCATGGCTACTTTTTAAAAAAAAAAATCGAAAGTACTATATGTCTGTAGATGTGAAATCTCTTGAACAGCATCCGTTATAATAAACATCCTGAAATTATCTAAATTCAGAGCTTGCGACAAACCCTGCGCTAATATCGACGTGAACATTACTCACAACCCCGCCTGGTCAATCACACTAAATGTCCCATCTCTGCTGTTGTCGTCCAGCCTTTGGTCCTCAGCCCCCTCATGCTATAGGCCTAATCCATCATCCTGACTGCAGCGAGGAAGGATGGAGCATGCAGAAAAGCTACACTGAGGGATTTAATGTTGTTACCTCCAGGAGCCATAAATCTCCAGCACTTGCTTCCCATATCCAGCAGGTGCGATCAAGTTGAGCTTCAAGAACCCAGCATTCACCCGCTTTTTTTAAAAAAGAACACCAAACACTACGATTAAAAAGATGGCATGACATAATGTAAGTGTAGAAAAAGCAACGCCTTGCTTCATGAGAACATGGGTGTACTCCATTTACATTAATGCACTGTTTAGTTTTGTGGTATCTCAAAGATAAATTAAATGATTCAAGATTGTGAGAACTATTAGCTTCTTGATATGACATCCTGGCTTAATGGACCGAAAACCTTTTAGTGAAAATCTGTTTAAGGCAATAGATTATTTTTCTCCCAGCCTTGAAAAAATAAAGGTCTTCTCATGTTATGAGTCATTTTTGTCTCAGTGCATAACTATGTTGCACTAAAAGCCTGTTCAACCTGGCATGAAACATATAGAACAGTGGCAGGGAGTGGATTGCCATGATGGAGAGGCGAAGCCCTGTGGATAGTCTATTTTTAAAAATGCAGTCTGGTCATTGTATCTTTTATTTATATGCGGACTGGCATCCTCAAATGAGAGCAAGATGACTTGTTCGCCAATTGCCTTCTTGAGGCAAATCAACTTTTGTTGCTGAAGAGAGAGAGAGAGAGAAAGAGAGAGAGAGAGGGGGGAGGAGGAATGAAATCCTATAGGCTGCAGCTTTGTGAGACTTTATAAGCAAGTGACTTTTTCTTTGCATGGAAACAACAAAGAAAGGTCATATGAGGCTTCAAAGGACATTATGATATTTTATCCTGAGTATGGCTAGAATAGACAGAGAACCAAATCCACTGTTGTTGTGTAAGAGAATGCTTACAGACCCACTGAGAAAAAACTGTGACTGTGAAGTCAGTTTTATTGAAATTATAGTCTTCATTGCTTTGTCTCTTGAAGCCATACATTACTGAGAAGCGCTGGTGATCAGAGTTATCAAATATTTACCAGGCTTTCAAACATGACCTTTGCAGGCCAACATGTCATGCTACCACTATATTCAAATGACAAGCCCTTCCGTTGCCGAACAGGCCTGTTTCTCTCTCTCTCCCCTGCTGCACAAGCCAGGTTATCTTTAGTGCACATTGAATATTTATACAGCAGGTGGCTGGGGAGTCGGTCACTGATCTCTAAGGTGACTTGCTGAGCCTCTGTGGGGGGTGCTGGTGTGCTGCTGTTGGCCTGGGATGAAGTCACATGGGACATATTGTCTCCTCAGTGTGTCCTTTTATTCCACTTAGGCAAGGTATAATGTTTTGTGGTAGGATGCTACACCACGTGCACACAAGAGAGCAGTCAACTAGCTATATGATCAATTAGATTAGTGATCAAAAATACACACAGTATCCATCTCTCAGCACCAAAAATTAGATCCTGCATCTTAATATAGAAGCCAGACTTTTTGCTAAAAATGCACAGGCTGCACTGAAAAGGCATTTCAGTAACATTAACAGTAAAAAACCTCATCACAGCACAGCGGAACAGCAGGATCTAATGAACACGGCCACCAGAGTTTAGGCTCAGGGCCTTTGATTTATCTCATGAAATAGCAAAGGTGAAAGCAAAGAAAGAAGATGTTCATCATGCACAGAGGATGCTCTGAATGATAATTATGTTGTCTGAGACTGAAGTCAGCCTCATTGCTGGAGGACAATCAGAGATGATATTAGAGAAGATATTAGGATCGTCTTTTCAAGATATCGCTCCGAGCATTGAGTGATTTCTTAGAAGACTACTTTGCAATGACACTTTCATACAATGCAAAACAGTATATGAGCATTTCAAATCTCAAAAAGAAAAGACTTGCATTGTCACAGCTCATGCATAAATTCCTTTGTAATGCGGGTTAAAGCTGCAAAGACTTTTAATAAGCTCACTGCTGTCAAAGAGCAATTCTGTCTTTGAGCTGAATTCTTTTAAATGCATTAGCAGCTGGTAGAAAACAACTAAGACGAACACCTCAGACAAAAAAACAGAGCAACCATCATGCATAATTTCCCAATGTAGCTGTTTACATTTTGTGTTTCATGAACCATTCAGAACTGCAGCAAAAGTAACACCACGACAGAAGTAGAGGGATGAAGAAAACTTTTTTTGGACAGCAGCTGCACAGACTCGTAAGAAAGTGTCCAATAATAAATTAGCAATTCTCAAAAGGCGTGGAGGAAGTTTCTGGGCATTGGCATTTTATTGTTGTAGCCACAAAGCTGTCCCTGAACTGAATGTGTGAGATAAGTGCTTTGGAGCGCAAACAGACTGAAACAAAAGAACATGAGGTGGAGATTGGTTTAGTAAGTAAGACAGGGGGAGGAAGCACTTCTGGCGTCCAAGGGCATCATAAACCCCAGCATGTGTCTGCACAACAATGCCAACAGGGGCACAAATTCTCCACACACTGGGAATCGATTTCACACAGAGAAGGGAGGACTTGGAAAGAGGCGTATCACAGACACACTGAAATACTGCATCTTGTGTTATTGGATTTGGAGCCCAGTTTTATGATTTTTTTTTTCCCTCTTTCTTTTCTCGAGCATCTGCAAGCTGGGGGATCCAGTCAAGTGGAGCTTCGCAGCGCCAGCACAAGAACCTGTGGCCAGCTGAGGAAAAGAGATTGTTCTGGGGTTTACCTTAGAATAAAATTCATAATAAGTGCTTGAAAATAGTAAGAGGAAACTTTATATGGTATGGCGTGCAGCAGTGTGCACAAACTTTATAATCTGTAAGCTGTTACAGAAAAACATTGAAGGCTGAAAATAAAAATACGACTTGAGGCCCACATCCAAGTGCAGAGTCGTCAACAGCTGTGATTCAGTCTGTGATCTGCTACATTTGTTTCTGTAACGCACATTCATGTTTTATCGTGAATAACAAATGGAACATCACAGAGAGGTCGGGCAACAGTCCACTCATATCAGACAGCAGCAAGAATCACAGTGCTAAAATTAGACTCAAATCAACAGAGAATTATTTTGATATTTTTACACATGGTTAAATGAGAAGTTTATACATAATTGGTCTGTCTTTATTTAGATGCTAAGAACAGCTCCATATCCCAGTGATTGATTTTGAATAATCCACCTATATAAAGAACAGTGAACAAGAAACAGCATGCCAGGCCCCAGCAGAGACCTCAAGCCACCTTCATTATGATGTGCTGTGTTGTGATTCATATGCATATCTGTATTTTAACTCAAAGGGCATTCACTGTGGAAGCAGAGAGGGAAACTGCCAACATCATCAAAGTGTGGAGTCAACCCAACACCTACACCAGCACTGAGAAACCAGCCTCCATCATGAAGTGAGCCTCACCACACACATCTGCATCTGGCAACAACAAGGCAGGTGAGTCCTAGCTGACCGAACTTCTCTGAGCTACACGGCTGTAAAAGCAAAGATGCAACATTCTTTAGACACTACGTACTCTGCTGGAGTCTGAAGTGTAGTGGGAGCAGACGCTAGGGAGAGAGATGGATGGGAAAGCTGACTAGCATGGGGTTGCTTTTAGTTGAAGTATATGGACCTCTGGCATGTCGCCATGCTTCTGCTTCTTCACACATGGCTGATGTCAAGGGCCTGGGAGATGATGTCACTACATCATAGAAAAACACTACAAGTGGTATTACATCTGGGTGCAGCCCGCAGTTCATTGTTTTTAGTATGCTAAATTAACTTAAGTAGACTTGTTGTTGCACATCTTCAACATGAGGACCACATGGTTTAGCATGCTAACAGCTAGCGTCATCTATAGTCATTTCATCAGTGAGAATACTGTCATTGTTCTCATTCTGAAGAAATACAAAAATACAATGGGCTCATACCTTCATGTTCCTACCTGTGCGTTGGTGTGTGCTCAACTATGGCGTCACCAGGCTGAAGGTTCGGACAGCCAATCAGAGGGTGGGACTGCCTACAGCTTTTATAGCAGGGGTGTGTGGGAGGGGCTGGTCTAACGACCTTAATATATGTGTTTGTGTTGGACATACATAGCTGATAATGAACACACATGATTTACTGTGCATTGAGTTTATTTTGTTTGGATATGTTTTTTTGTGTGAGTTTGTCTTATTGTCAATAACAGCAGGCAGACATCTTCCTGCCTCTGGGTGTGCTTGCTCCACCGCTCAGTCTTACATATTGGTCCTATAATGTTAAAGGATCCCATGTGAGTGTGTCACAATATTATATATTAGATTTAAATGCCACTCAGCTAAATATAATAATAAATTTCATATCACAGCAATACAGGGAATTAACCATATATCACGACAAAGAATATAACAATAGCCTTAAAATAATTCATGAAAACCAGATATATTATTTCACTGAATATTTTAGACAAACACAATGTAACATGCCATTGAGACTTTATGTTGTTACTGGCTCTTCTTCTTCCCGTTGCGGAATGCAGCCAAGTTTTACTGTTTTCTATTTGAAGGGTTACAGATACAAAGCATGCGATAGTAGTGACACGCCCCCTGGTGTTTCATGTCCGCCAGGCTGCTGGGTCTTGATAACCTTGCTCTGCGTCCGGGAGCATCACTGAAGGAATGTGAATGTGGATTTGGATGTCCTCCTCTTGCTGCTAATTGTTGATGCAGCCTCGAGAGTCTATCGCATGGTGATCAGGGCTCAACCCCGGTCTCTTCTCATCTCTGTCCGCTCGGACCTACAATGATAAGCACCGAGAGTGTTTTGGAGAGTGGGGACCAGTCTTGCATCCGGCTGGAGCCCCTCAAGAACACACACTTGCCCGGCAAAGCGACGCCGACCAGCGGTGGGAGCCGCGCTGTCTTCGTGGACAGCAGCCCCAAAGTGACAGCAAACGGACTGTACGACATAGAGGACCGGATTCTGAGGATGACCGGCTACTACGGCTACAAACCGGGATACTCCAGTCATAGAAGTGAGTAAAAAAAAAAAAAAAGGTGTGAGAGTAAGTCTGTCAGAAGGTATTTGTGCATAGAAACAGGCTGTTTAACAGGAGAAGCGGGATGTGACAGAAACAATGCAAACTACTTTTCATTTTAATTAAGCCATTGCTTTTGTAATTGCAAACCGTCTTTTAATTATACTATTAACCCTCATGCATTGTTCGCAAACACTACCCTAATGTGTTGTTCGGGGACAAAAACGTCCCCTAACTTTAACGGTTTTAAAAATATATTAGATAAATATTTTTTTGAAATTTTTTTGCATAGACCTTTTAATTAACTTCAGTTCTAATCAACAGTAGTGAAAAAATCATTTTCCCCCAGGATTTTAACCCTTTAATCACCAATTTTATGAGGGGTGGTGCTGAAAATTGAAAAAAAAAACACAAAATGGCTCATTTTTAATAGAAAAGGTGAATGTGGACTGGATTCTTTTGAACCTTTATTACAGTCTTGGTCATGTCAAACATCAGTAAAAAAATTGACTTGATTGCATTATTAGTTTTTGCACAGCACTGGATTTTCTTTTTTTCTCCCTAATGTGTTGTTCGGGGACAAAAACGTCCCCTAACTTTAACGGTTTTAAAAATATATTAGATAAATATATTTTTGAATTTTTTTTGCATAGACCTTTTCATTAACTTCAGTTCTAATCAACAGTAGTGAAAAAATCATTTTCCCCCAGGATTTTAACCCTTTAATCACCAATTTTATAAGGGGTGGTGCTGAAGATTGAAAAAAAAACACACAAAATGGCTCATTTTTAATAGAAAAGGTGAATGTGGACTGGATTCTTTTGAACCTTTATTACAGTCTTGGTCATGTCAAACATCAGTAAAAAAATTGACTTGATTGCATTATTAGTTTTTGCACAGCACTGGATTTTCTTTTTTTCTCCCATTTTGTCCCATAGACTTACATTATAAACACACTTTTTTTGACTGCACAGCCATGGCACTACATAATCATGCATTCTTGATTGTTGGTGGTTTACCCTGTTGGTAGGAGGTAAAATTTGTGATTTTTACAGTTAACAACTTAATTACCATATTAACCCTTTACCTGCAGGCCTGTGCTCATGTAGTGTAGTTTCTGGCTTGTATATGGAGTTATAGGGAGTATTTTAGCACATAATTGTGTGTCTACACACTGTGTGTGTATGTTAGAGAGGAAGAGAGCCATTTGCACACTGATCTTGTTGTCTGTGAGTACACACAACCACAGAGTCTTCATAGTAAACAAAAACAAAGAAAGTGTTGCTATGCACGTGTGGCCCTTTGATGTCTACAGGTGCAGACTAAACAAAACAAAAAGGCAAGTGGTCTTACATGTGACCTTGTGGTCATTTGATGGTGAGAAGAGCAGAAAGCAACATGAAGAGAGGATTCACTTGTGCACAATCTCTGGAAATGATTGTGCAGCCTGGCTCTATGAAGGGCCAGGCTGTGAAGCTGTGAAGGCTGCACAAGTAGATCCGTCACTTGTTCACAAGCGAATCCTTCATTCGTTCACAAGTGAATCCTTCACTCATGCACAGGTGAATCCTCTCTTCATGCTGCTTGCTGCTCTTGTCACCATTAAATGACCAGGAGGATGCATGCAAGTCCACTAGTGTTTTTGTTTTGTTTAGTCTGAACCTCTCAGCATCAAAGGGCCCGGCACTTACTTTTAGGGCTGCAACAAATTTACTTTACTTTACTTTACTAAACTACTTTTAATACTAATTTTAGTAGGGGACTAAACTGTAGATTAGATTTGGTTAGTCAATGATTATTTATTATGTTATCAAGTTATCTATCTATGGTGTCTATTTAGTAACATGCACATGTACGTATGGTCGTGTGGAGCGCAACACACCATGGAAAAGGGGCACTTAGACCTCACTTAGACTAATTCAGTGATCTCAACTGAGACACTAACCTAAAAGTAAAGTCACTCTACTGGAGGACGTGTTTTCCGAAAGCTAAAAAAAAAAAAAAAAAACAGCTATTTTACCCATCCACAACTTCAGACGCCAGAACTCCTGGATGTTTTCATTTTACATGCTTATGCATTGCCGTTGTACGTCTGAATTAGGTACACTTCACTTACTTAGTAACTTTATTTTCCTGACTTTCCTTCCCTGACAGTGTGCAAATGGCTCTCTTCCTCTCTAACATACACACACAGTGTGTAGACACACAATTATGTGCTAAAATACTCCCTATAACTCCATATACTTAAGCCAGAAACTACAGTACATGAGCACAGGCCTGCAGGCAAAGGGTTAATATGGTAATTAAGTTGTTAACTGTAAAAATCACAAATGTTACCTCCTACCAACAGGGTAAACCACCAACAATCAAGAATGCATGATTATTTAGTGCCATGGCTGTGCAGTCAAAAAAAGTGTGTTTATAATGTAAGTCTATGGGACAAAATGGGAGAAAAAAAGAAAATCCAGTGCTGTGCAAAAACTAATAATGCAATAAAGTCAATTTTTTTACTGATGTTTGACATGACCAAGACTATAATAAAGGTTAAAAAGAATCCAGTCCACATTCACCTTTTCTATTAAAAATGAGCCATTTTGTGTGTTTTTTTTTCAATTTTCAGCACCACCCCTTATAAAATTGGTGATTAAAGGGTTAAAATCCTGGGGGAAAATGATTTTTTCACTACTGTTGATTAGAACTGAAGTTAATTAAAAGGTCTATGCAAAAAAATTTCAAAAAAATATTTATCTAATATATTTTTAAAACCGTTAAAGTTAGGGGACGTTTTTGTCCCCGAACAACACATTAGGGGGTAAAATTTGCCCACAGTGTACCGTTGACCTATGAAAAATTTTAAAGTCATATTAACAAAATTTATGTAAAATTAAGCTTATTGAGGAAAAATGATTCAATTTGTCCACATATTGACAAAGTTATGGCCAAAATAAACAGAAAAATTTCTCTCAGAGGACAAAAATGTCCCTAACAACGCATGAGGGTTAAGAAGCAGCATTATGTCAATCACTGCCACTGTCAGCTGGAGGCTGGCTGATGCTATGGCCCATCCATCTGTGAGTGCATGAGAGGGGGAGGGACACACACCCACACACACACAGACATACAAAACAATCCAACACTGCAATTACACAGCAAAGACTTGTGCACAAATTAAGCTGCCATTTTTTAATTCAACTTCAAAATTGATTGTTTGAACTGTTGTGTCTCTGACTTGGCAGACACGTGATGAATTGGTCATTTACTTAATGAAAGCAGTATATTTCAAAAAAACGACAAATGCCGCTGCTCCTTCAGTGATTCATGTGGATATTAGCAGCAGTCTCCTGACATGCTGGAGATATAGCAGCACTTCAGAACAGTGAGCCTCCCTATCATTTCCTTTTGTCAATGTGGTGTTGATTGGTGGAGCTATACTGTGGATTTTGCTGACACTGAGACAAAGGCTGGAGGAGATAGCTGAGGGTGCACTTTGTTCAGGGATGATCTTGCCCTCCACTTCTGGTAAAGTAGTGCCAATGCCAGTGGGATTATAAGAGAAGAAGAAAACAGCCATTACCATGCTCGGTTAAAAAAAACAAGCCAATCAGTGCTGTTACAGATGGCTTTATGGTAATGAAGGTGTGTACAGTGGGGTATTACAAGGCCTGAGGCACAGTTTCTCAGCTACATTACATTGTTTGATTAATCTTTATTTGACTAAATGTAATTGGTAACATGCTGTATATGTGAGCATCCGGATATTGAGTTGCTGACACACTTCACCTCAACTAAATTGGCCTTGTCACATGAACTCCCAACATATCCCACCGCTTGTTACATAAAAGCTCCACTACACATCCATGACTTGCACACAGGAGAGACACAGACACGTAGTCTCAGTACTTTGACTTTCTCTAATCAAATGCACATTCTAGACGAGTTGAAAATCTCTCTCAGAGGAAATGTGCAGAAAAGATCTCAATCTTTCGAAATAGTTCTAGCTGACACTCTGTAGCATGAGCTCACAGCACCTGAGTTAGGAAAAGGAAATGAGCCTGTCTCTCATTAAGCGCCTCCTGGGGTTTAGGTCCACACTGATCTGTTTGAAGAGGACCTGATTAAAAACTTTAGCTAGACATGGGCAAGAAATAGTGTTTGGCTCCAACAATGAAATTGAAAGATGATAAATAAATATGAGAATATTGAGAACTCGAGGTGAGTGACATCTGCAGCTGTTGACTGCAATAATATATGTCTCAGATCTTCAGCTATTGAGAGAAAAATCTGCTGAATGCAGCTCCGTTTGGTTTGTTTGTCTGTGCCACAGCAGGTCTATCTCACAGACAGGATGGCTGGCTGTAATGTAATTTCAGGTATAGGGAGCAGCTGTGGAATGTAATATCACGTTTATAAAAGGCGCAGTATATCTGACAGTGGAGAAAACATTTTACATTCCTCTGATAAAATGTCATCTCTAGTCCTGTAACTACATTTTGTGCATGCCAGTGTCAACAGAAGGTATTCCTCAGGGCAACATACTTGCTTGCACAGCTATTGAACATGCTATTACTACTGCTATCACAAGGAGGGGGCCTGACTAACATGCACACACCCGTGCCCTCTTAAATATAATAATGCTCCTTAGAAACTGAATTAAGAAAAGAAAAGTCACTTTCTGACTTTTGCTGAAAAGCATCACATCGACACACTTTGTGGTATCATTTTCAATAAGACAAAGGAGCACCTAAATAGAACAGTAGGCACATTCTGCCAAGCCTATGGGGTAATGATATATTTAGTAAGATCTTGTTGCCAATTTGTTATTATTGTCACTTGCCATCTGTGTTGAATTAGAAGATGCCTGTGAGGGGGATTGTGGACTACATTTGGAGACAGGTTCTGCTGTGTGACAGCACAGTCATGATATAATGACTCGAACAACACTCTATATACATACATAATACATGATGAGAAAAGTTGTAATGGAATTGTCTTAAACTCAGAAAAGACAGAACAGCATATTCTGAGAGTCCTTGGCTGCCTGTTGAAGCAGATAACAATGGTGTGTGCAGCACAATGCTTCCTCAGCATCTTCTTAAAGATATTACTGTACTATGCTGTGTATCTTGTATTAAGTGGATCGTTTAGAAAAAAAGGTGCATGGAGCTTGTGCACACCCCGCTGGGTAAATAGGTACGGGTGCAGGAGAAATGACAGGTGCTTGTCGTAGCAGGCTTGTTCACTGCTTGTATCACAGCAAGACAGCAACACACCAAAGCACTCAAACTAAAGGAAAAACAAGGAAAGCAACTGATTATCACAGCATGTTTCATGTGTACTTAAGACCACAGAGAAGGTCTAGAGACACAGATTAGAAGGATGCTTATGTACTGCTCATGCTGTCTACATTTTCTTCCTCAGACAATCTGTATGTGCACATACTTATTTTGGACTGTCCCGTTCCCATGCCTGCTCACTCTGCTGCTATTTATAACCAGACCAACGAATGGGATATGAGCTTTGCCTGAATGACTCCTGGAGTGCTGTTATAGTCCTATGTGCTCCTGGGAATGAACAGAAACACCCTGCAAGTAATGGATGCAATATTCTTTGTCCATAGGAGCTGCAGAACCGCTGACCTGTGCCAAAACCACAGGGCAACCTGGTCAGAGGTTGTAGTGTTGTTTGTCAGGAGATTTCATATTTTGCATGCCCGCAGCAAGTCATGTTCATCCTGCAGGGAGTTTGCTGTAATGTAAAAGCAATATTACATAATACAAAAATGCAATATGTGCAAGACTTGCAAGAACATTTCCGTTACTACTACTCCACCTAAGCAGTCAGCAGCCTTACACTGCCCTCTTGTGGTCAACATATTCAGTAACAACAATAAACCTTTTACATCCATCCATCCAGCTTCTGAACCCGCTTTGTCCTGGGGGGGGGGGGGGGGGTAGTTGTCAGTTTTAAATCAGCTTGACCACACAGACATTCTGCTTGTTTCTGATATAAAGGGTGGGATTTGTTATCAATAGGCAGATCGGTGCAGCAACTTTTCTATGTCCACCTGCAGTTCAGCAGCTCTTATGGATCGTCCTCTTTCTAAATGAGTAACTTATTAGTTTAGTTTTGAGCAGTTGTCTCAAATCCTTTCAGACAAATTTGGGTAAACTTCATTTGCATTCACTGCATTCGTATTGCAACTGATTCTTTTCACCACTAGGTGTCCTCATCCTCAAGTGTTCTTGCTGCTTGAGTTGATAGTTTGAGGTCCAGTGACTGAAAAAAAAAACACCTGACAGACAGAAAATATATTCTGAGGATGTCCAGTCCTCATTTTATATTATCAGCATCGTCTGTTCTTTGTTCCTGATCCTCATCAAGATGTGATGAGTAACACAGAGGAGCTAAAGACAAAGAGCTGTCTACTATAAACTGAGGAGCATTGGTTAATCTAAATGACAAAAGGGCCTGAATGGGCTGAGTGCGTCAGTGTGCACAGGAGACCTGCTGTTGCTATGGAGGTAAAGAGCGAGGATGATGTACTATATTGTCCTTTGATCTGCTTACAGACTGTTTTGTTTATATACTCCTGGTTTATTACTAGAAGAAGTTTGTGGTTCAGTTAAATTGTAATGTAGAGATGTGGTTTAGTTCTTGCTGTGGGGATGTAGAGACAAAGAAGTGCTCTTATCATCTTTTTCAGAACGTGAAAGAAACAAAAAAGCTGAAAAATCGTCTCTCAGACGGGACTGAGAGAGAAATAATATCCTCGAAATTTGAGCCCGTGGTCTAACATTTGGGATTGAACTGTGGCCTCTTCTAGGTATTCCATTCTAATCCGATAGCGATTAGCATCCCGGGCTCTGCTGACTGTATCGTTTTTCTGTCCCCTCCTTGTCTAGTTGCCGGCTCCTCTCATCAGCAAGGCTATTTTTAAGTTTAACCCTCCTTGTGTCGGGACATTCATACTCTAGGCTTATCCCTTGCTTACACTTGAACAAATGCTTGTCACACACTGGACATTTTACTTAATTGTAATTTTCATTAATACATAAAAAATTGTTGTTTTACTGGCCCTGCCAAAAACTGCCAACTGTCCAAAAAATAACTAGCTGTTCTCCCAGTTTCCTCACAAACTTAACTATGGCTGAAGAGCAGTGGAAAGAACAGACTGACAATGTGACAATCTCATTGTGCTTATGCTGTATTGCATGTTTACCCAAGTGTTGTCAGTTTGTCAGCCGGTCACAGGGCTGCTGTTCCTGCTTCACTCGCATAGATTTTGCTGGTGAGCTCTGCATAGCAAAGACTGTATTAGGATTGTATTACTGGCTGCATGGCTTCATGTGTCTGACCGCATACACTAAGCATTGATATGTTGTGGACGTGGAGCAGTATGTAGGTCCATTAAACCTTCAGGTAGATAAACCACAGCCAGAGATAGAATGACTGCAGGGCTTTCCTTGAAATGGAAACTCCTGACCACTGTGTGAGGCTGACCCTCCTCAAGTCCACATGGTGGGCTTCCTTTGTTTGCAATGGAAATAATTATGAGTACTTTATGAAAGTAGAAACTTGTGAAGGAAATATTTAATGTAACAATAGTGTGTTATCAGCACATGTATTTAAATAAACATAAAGAAACACCTATTAACTAAGTTAGTAAGTATGATGGGCTGTAATAACACAGAGCAATTTTAGTGAAATCTAACTTAAGCATTTTCTTTAGGCAAATGGCATTGCTTAATGTGATTCATCTGAGTGTCTTTTTGCATTCACGTCAGAATTGTCACTCTGCAGCTACATATTTGACCATACACATAAATCAGCCCCTACAGACAAAGGAAGATCCGGTGAGGTAGTGCAAAGAAAGGTAGAACAACAGGGTAAAACACAGTACTTTAACATGGGCAGGGGTCACAGAGAAGGCACTTGATCTGAGTCCAAACAAGATGCTTTTACAATATTCACCATGTATTGTTAAGCTTTTTTTTGCCACTAATAGCATTGTTGGCTATTGACACCTGGCTGCAAACAGCAGCGTGTTCAGTGTAACCCAGGTTAAGGCTTAATAAAGCTTTTGGCTGCCACATGCAGAATGTGTGGAATATGGCAATGTGGGCAATTTAAAATAGTAGTGGTGTGTAGACAGGTAGTACTGGTGTCAGGATTGTGTGGGAAGCCTCTTGTTCTTCCCCTTAATACTGAGAGTGCTAAAATCACCTGACATCTATGGCACTGGCATGTAATCATGTGTAGTATGCACATGGTTTTGGTCTTTTTCATATTATATCTTATAATTGATTACTGTAGCAGCAGTGGAGGCAACATAAGAGAGCTCTGCTAATAATATGACCGTCAAGGAGTTGTCAAGTGCAGGGGATGTGCCAAGAAAAGAGAGAGTCGTTGGAAGACAGGGGACAAGCATATATAGAGAGAGACAGTGAGGGACAAAGTGAGAAGGCCCTGGTCAGGTAGAAAGGGGAGGGTAGGAGGACGGTGGAAATGAGGGGGCATAGCTAACACAGCATAATTAGCCCAGGCTGCTTGGTTACCTTCCAAACAAAGCTGCTGATTTGTGGAGCAAAAGAAGAGGAGGGGTAAAGCAAGTGAGACAGAGAGAACAGAGGAGGGGGAGGATAGAAAGAGATGAGGGGAGTGATTGCACCATGCCACACACACTTGAAGCTCAGTCTCCCTTGGAGACCATGGCAGCACAGGATCACAGCATGACAGTGCAACAGTAGAGTCTCCACTTTGCTACACTTCCACTGAGCTATCTCCACTGAGCTGTGTCACTATCCAGACAGACAGAGCAAAAGTGAGAGAGGGGAGAGAGAGGGGGGAGAGAGCGAGAGAGGGCACCAGTCACAGTGAAAGCGCTGGGCTGGAGAGGAACAGAGAGTCTGGACTGGGAGGAAGACAGAAGAGTTGACAGAGATCTAAGAGGAGGGGGCAATCAGGAGCGTGAAGAAGAAGCGGAGGAGTCAGGAGTCTGAGGATGCACGGAGCGATCAGAAGGAGCTGCTGAGCGTGCAGCAACCCGGGCACACTTCTATACCCACATACACGTACACACACCTTTCACGGGAGGACAGTGTGTGGTGCCCCCAGTGGAGAATGAAGAAGCACTCAGCCCGTGTGGCACCTCTCAGCTCATACAGCACTCAGGTCCTGACCTGCCCCATCTCTGAAGGTAAAGGAACCAGGAAGGCCCAATACTTCATCAATACTTAAGTGTGTACGAGCATGAATGTGTGTGCATGTGTTGAATTACTGGCAGAACTAGTTCAAATTTTACTTTTATTTTTATGGGTACACATTATATTGTTTCCCATAAGACCACATGCACTTAAGTGTCATACAAAGGAAGACCTATACTGCATTTACTTAGATGCTTACTGCTTCACAGTATAGCTCTGCATGTTGTGAAACATCAGTTCATGCTAAAATGTGCACTGAGAGGAAGTGTGGTAGCAGCAGCATATGTTGTTTTTGTGCCATCCTGCATAGAAAAAAAACACAGGCCCAAATCAGCTGCCTCCACATCTGTTAATCCTGTTTGCATGTCCTCTCCTCACCTGACCGAACATTTCTACTCCATAGCCTGCATCTTTCTCATCAAAGTCTGCCATCTGTAACAGGGCAATTCAGCAAACTAATTCTGGACTCATTTGGATAAAGACTTTATGTATTTGACCTGTAGAAAGCCTGACTAACACTGCAGACATGACTGTTAGCTTCTTATTGGATTCAGCATGGCTCCATCAATCAGTGTCAATGGCACGCAGCGTCGGTGGGGGGGAAATAACAGAATGGATTGAAATGTGAAGTTTGAGCAGCATACTGCGTCAGAGTGGAGCACTGTGGATGGGTGCTATTAATGAATGATCCATGTAGACTAAAATACCAATTGTTATCCATAGTTTATTATCACATGCATCAACTACACAGCTTTAAAGGAGGAGTTCTCATATTGAGGCTGTTTTATTTGTTAATAGTATATTTGCTTGAATTTGCTGCTTTAATATCACCAAAAAAAACTTAAATCTTATGCACCAAATTATTTGTAATTACTGGAGCTCAGTTAATGGATCCAGGTGCTTTAAAATTGTACCTTTGAATTTGAGCAGTTATTTTAATAACCTCACTTTAATTGGACTGAAATAGTATTTTTTAACCTTTGGTGTAGGATTCTCTGCAGTCCTGTGTTGTCAGCCTGTGTATGGCAGGAATTATTGTTTCCTTTGCAACTTTTTGCACCAGGATTCGTCAGCAATAACACTGTCTGTTATGAGAAAACCATTCTGGCCACGAGAGCTACTTTTATGAGGCAGGGGAATAGTAGAGTTATAATATTACTGCATCTTGGCACCAGATCAGCCTGTAGTGGCTTTCAAGACAGAAGAGCTCACATCCAACACTAAAAAGCTTTAGGTTTTTGTCAGTTCTATGAAACATAAACCATATTGCTTGATGGATGAAGAAAAGCAGACATAAAGAAAAATAAATAAACAAGAATTTAAAAAAAACCTGCCTGGCTCTTGCAGAATGATCAGATCTCAGTTTTCCAGTTAGCAACCACCAGGCTCATTAGGTTGATTAAGAATCCTTGCTGTGACAGAATGTAATTAGACCAAGTCTCTCGATGATCCTGCAGAAACTAAATTGTATCAGTGTTGAACATTTTGCTTCCACCTCATACTGAAGATCTGCTCCCAGATGGGCTATAAGGTGAAATGTTTTGTCTCAGGTTTTTATCAGTGAGCTTTCTGAAGGCACGTTCACAGGCTCTTATCAAGTCAAGGAGTCTGTCTGTCTCAGTGGGAGTCACTATTTTAGCCATGTTATATAGAGCATGGGGATTTTCTTTGTTACCAAAAAGTGGATGTATTCAAGGCCAGTGATGGAGGGTCTTATAGTACATTTACTTAAGTAGATTTTGAGGTAACTGTGTTTTACTTGAGTAGTTATTATACGTTATAATACTTCTTTTAGTACATTTCATTACTTTCATTACATCTAAATCTCTGATTGTTTAATTTGAACTGTTTACGTTTTCTTCCTCCTTCCGTCTGTAAACGTGAAGGCTGCACCTTCTGTATAGTAGGCCGGTAGCTACCTCATCTTATATAATATGCAATTTTAAAATAGAAATTTAACACATTCCTTACAAAGCAGTGTTTTTAAATTATTATATTATAGAGACACACACACTTTTGGGTGCAGTTACATTAACGTCAGTGGGTGCCAGCTATGATCTCATGCCTTCATTGAGTTTGCCAAGATGCTTTTCTGAATAAATTAAGTTACTTACAGTACTTACTTTTTGTATGACAGGAATAGGGAGAATGCATAATATAGCACAGAGCAGCATCTGACCACAGATTAAATAAATTAAACTGTCACACATGTCACATGTTTGATCAAACACTGTGTGTGCCACACACTGTGTTAAAGGTTTCTTTGGAAGTAAGAAAGAACTATTTAGTTCAAATGTCACTGGTGCTCCTTGCACTTCCACTGCTTGGCATCCTGCTGACGTCTGCACATAACAAACAAAAGACTATCAGAGGAAATAATGAGCACCCCCGAGATGCCCTGCTGCTGTAGAGTGGAGTTCAAGTTCAAGTGTTACAGTTCTCCAGTGGCTGTAGCCATGGTGGAAATGGCAGAACTTCACGTGCTGATCTAGCAAAGAGAGCACAGGCAGCAAACAGCCCAGCACATGTCATCTTTTATTCCTGCCTTGGTGTAAATTGATCATGCTGTTGAAAGGTAAAGAACGGATCTGAGCTCTCTCTCCGGAAATGCTCACACACACAGCACTCCACATATTACACAGCACAGTTAAGGTCCAGGAGCCACTTACTACTGCAGTCCATTAGGGCACTGGGCCAGATCCACAATGCCTCACTGGCATATCATTAAACCAATTCTATCTATATGTAATCCCAGTGTTTTTACGCTTTTCATAGCAGGAGTGTACCAAGGTTGACATGACTTTCTGGCAGAATGTCATGTGGTTAGGTTGGCTCTGGACATTAGGATTCTATGCAGACCTGACCACAACGGGTGTACAGCACATGCTGCATCATGAGGCGACAAAGCTATTTATGACACGCACAGCCACCATGCTAACCAGACACATTTTAAACAAAGCCCTTCCCCATGCATTAATGCCTTTACAGCAAGAAATGCAAACTGAGGTAGTGATCACTGAGGACGACAGATCAATACATGCTTATGTGCTGGACCATAGCCAGTGAGTCCTACTGTAAGCTACATCAGACTTTACATATATCACAATAGTCCAATAATATGCAGAGTTTAGACATTAAATTGTTCTCACCTTTAATTCTTTTGCTTTTCATCAGGAGAGGATGGTTCAGAGTCTCATGCGGATACACCGGGCAGTGAGACCAGTGGAGAGAGTCGGTCCTACCAGACATGTACTAACACAGCTCTGAAGGTGCTGGGTGGTCTGCTGCTGGTGCTGTGTGTTTCCTCCTCCTGGGTGGGTACCACTCAGGTGGTGAAGCTGACCTTCCAGTCGTTTTCCTGTCCCTTCTTTATCTCCTGGTTCAGCAGCAACTGGAACATCCTCTTCTTCCCCATCTACTACTCTGGACATGTAGTAATGACAAGGGAAAAGCAAACACCAATACAAAAATTTAGGTAAGAGCAACTGTATTTAAGAACATATGTATTAATGAAAAGTATGATACATGCATGCTTGGAAGGCTGAAGATCTTCTACAGTGAGCTTTTTGAAGGGAATGTGCTTGCCATTCTTCACTGTGGTGTATGTAACAGGGAGTGCAGCAAGCTATTTGGTGAGGATGGAATGACTCTCAAGCTCTTTGTGAAGAGGACAGCACCCTTCTCAATCCTGTGGACCCTGACCAACTACCTGTACCTCCTAGCTTTGAAGAAACTGACCGCCACCGATGTCTCTGCCCTCTACTGCTGCCACAAGGCCTTTGTCTTTCTCCTGTCATGGATCGTCCTTAAAGACCGCTTCATGGGTGTTCGGGTCTGTTTAAAACCACAGGACAATACTGTTTCAGTGAGATTTCTTACTTTTGAATGTGGCACTGATATCTCTGATGGCTTTGAATCTTTATGCGCAGATTGTGGCTGCCATAATGGCCATCACAGGTATCGTCATGATGGCTTACGCCGATGGTTTCCATGGTGATTCCTTTGTGGGTGTGGCGCTCGCTGTGGGCTCAGCATCAACCTCAGCTCTCTATAAGGTCAGACTGCGAAGCACATTCCAGCTTAAACTTTCTCATTGTTTGCACCAGATCTAAAGGTGAGTTATTTATTGTTTGGTCACCACACAGGTGCTGTTCAAGATGTTCCTAGGCAGCGCCAACCTCGGAGAAGTGGCTCATTTTCTTTCCACCATGGGCTTCTTCAATCTTATCTTCATCTCCTGTGTGCCCCTCATCCTCTACTTCACCAAGGTAGAGCACTGGGGTTCACTGTCCTCACTGCCCTGGGGATACCTGTGTGGACTGGCAGGACTGTGGCTGGGTGAGAGTGCAAATATATCCCGGTGAAGTGTGTGTGTATTTTTTTATGAACAAGCAGGCGAGTCTGAATGGTGCATCCTCTGAGCACCACAAATGTCTGTACAACATGTAATGACTTGCCCCCAAACAATTATTGACCCAGTAAAATTGTGATTAATTAGTATTTTTCTTTCACAGTTTTTAACATCTTGGTCCATGTCGGTGTGGTGCTGACGTACCCCATTCTCATCTCCATAGGAACACTGCTCAGTGTGCCCGGCAATGCAGGTAAGGCTTCTCTCAACTCCAGTTTACTAACTATTATTGATATATATTTTATTTTTGTGCTGTAATTGAATATAAAAGTGAAATAAAATATAGCTTAAAGGACCACACATACTGTGGTTTTGTATTGAGAGGTCAGCACTTAGGGCCACAGTAGCAAACAGATTACACAGCAAGTCTGCCTCTCTCATCCTGGATACCCAATCACCAGTGTGCCTCAACAGACCCTGCAACTATCCCCTCGCTGAGGGAGGATCAGGTTGCCAAGGCGACACTAAATGCCTGCAGACAAGTTCTTTTCTTTAACCACGATGGCCTGTATGAAGGTCAGTGGGTTATGGCAACTTGTCCCTGGGCTCCAGACCACAAAGACACAGAGGATAAAGTGGATGGCTTGTGCTGATTATAAGCCGCATTTGCTACACTCATCCCCTACAGCCGCAGTGTCCTGTGGTTTATCTTACTTCATGTAATTAATCTCAATTTGTTTTTGTTTCTCCCCCTCCCACTTTACCCATCCTGCTCTGTGGCTCCCTCTCCCCTGTCTTTCTCTTTCTCGCTGTAGCTGTAGATGTTTTGAAACATGAGGTTATCTTCAGTGTGGTGCGCCTGGCAGCCACCTGCATCATCTGCCTGGGCTTCCTGCTCCTGCTGCTGCCAGAGGAGTGGGACTCAGTCACACTGCGTTTCCTGGCCACCATTGCAGACAAGAAATCGGAGGAGCACGGCGAGGAGCTCACAGAGTCCAGCATTCACACTCGAAGCCGCAGCAGAGCAAACGGCACTGTTTCCATTCCTTTGGCATGATATGGCAGAGCTCTGAAATCAACCTCTGTCTGCTCATCTTCTTCCTGTGCCCACCCAGGAGGTGTGGCAGTATGTTCAGTCCACATGGACGCATCTATCAGAAGGACAGGAAGTGTTGTTTTAAACTTCACTCCGGAGAATTACCTCTGTCCCTGTCACTTCACAGCAGGAGGGGGAATTGAACATTTATGGATCATGCCAGCTGAAAGGGTGGAAAGTGTTATTTACTTTCTTGAAATTCTTGCCCGCTCCATCCCTCGCACGCACCCAAACCAAGAGCTGACTGGCTTCCCCTGACATGCACTGCAGACTGTATTCTGTGAATATAAATATTGGCAGGGCCAGTTTGGCTCAATCTTAAATGTATTTATGATATTTATTTAGATCTGTAACAATAAGAGTATTAATTTTAAGTCTTATTGAATAGTATTATATACAAGAATGGCAATTATACTATGCGTAATGTACAGGCTCTTTTGGTTTTATAATAAAAACCTTAAAACCCTTATAAAAGCAATGTTTTCTAGTTTAACACAGCACCACAATATGTTATATAAATAGTTATATTTTCTTTATTCTTCTCCCGTGCCTTTTTGGCACTTTTTAACTCCTGCTATTAAAACCATTCAACTATCAAATTGTTTAGCTTTTTTAGGACATAGGTGCATTAAACTATCATTCTGTTCAGCTATTTGACTACTTTTAAACTTGTGTTTTTAACTGTTTGAATGATTCAACAGTTTCTAAAATGAGTCCTTTAAACCCAATTCAATTTGGAAAGGATAAAACTCTGTGATAGTTTAACTGACAGACACCATTCAACTTTTAAACTACTCACAAAATGTTGAACTACTACACTTGTGTTCAGATGTTTTCTGTCTTAATTGGTTTTTGAACTGGAAGTGGTTTAACAATCAAGTAATTTTTGTGCTGTCTCGGGTGATGTCAGTAGAGAGGGACTGCAGCAAATCTCTCCAACCTGCTCTAGCACCCGCCCCTTTGCTCTGACAGGGATGATTTACACCATTTCAAAGGGAAATCCAATGGTGCAACTCTCAAAGCCGAGAATCAAACTGTTTGTACTCCGGAGCCATCTGTTCAGGGCAAACACTCATCTCAGCTCCATTAAGAGCCCAGACAAACTGGAAACGGCACAACCAGGGGCACCCTCTTTTCTAACTTGCCAGTAAATTCCAGATCTGATGAACATGAAATAGCACAGTTTGGAGCAATATTTTGGGATTCTAAGGTTTTTGCTTCCATTTAGTTTAAGTGTTGAGATTCATACAATATTAGTAATCTGTAAAGTGCATTGCATTGAACAATGACTTAGCAAAAGTCTCCTCACTAATACGTTATGCATTGCAGTACCACACACACACACAGTGTATTGAAAATAATTTACCATACATACAATTTGTGATTAAAAAAGCATACGTGTCTGACAACAGTCAAAGTCCAGGGGTCCTGTTTGTCTGCAGAGGGTAACACAGTCAAGACAAAATGACTTTCTGGAGTCACATAATTATAAGTGCTGTTGAGATGTGAGGGTGTCAGTGAAATAATTTATCAGTCTATGTTCAGCACTCTCTGTGATACACACTCCCCCAACTCACACAGTCAGTGAATCCAGACCTCTAATGAAGCATTTGCTGAGATGACAGTTTCCGCTAAACTGTTGTGGTGGCATTTTAAAATATTAAAATAAATGAGATGGAAGAAACAAAGGCATGTATAATGTTCAAATCTAAATTCTATAATGGCCACTGGATGCTAATAAAAGACATGAATCAATGGGATAATATTTAATAAGCACTGCTTTACCCACAGGAACAGGAAGTAAAAATCTAAAAAACAGAAACTGTACAAGGTCTACAGTTTTAAAAGTTATAAATTTATTTATTTATCATAACCAGGGACATGCTGATGGTTTGCATGTTAATGCTAATAACATCCAAACACAAAATGTAGCTGTACTTGCTGAGGTATTTCAAACTATTGGCCTCATGGTAATACATCACAATCTGGAGAAACATCACCATGTGATTGAAACTGAACCTGACACCCAGACCAGCCTGAACCAGGTTTGGAACAGGGATTTGTCTGTGCTTTTATGAGCAGCACTAGAATCCTATTTTAACAACTTCCCAGCGAACCTGCCTTTTCCCCACGGCTTTTAGATAGCAAAGGGGGTGCAGGAAAATAACAGGCTCTTTCAAGCATTAACTTATGAGTTACAAAGTAACCTGTAGGGAGAGTTGTCATAGAAACCTATCTCATTATAATGACAGTCAAGTACGAAAGCAGGGATGGAGCACGCTCCTACACTTCCCACTACTAGTGATGATTGTACTTGGGCACATGACAGCGATGCCTCAGGACAAACATTAAGTTTGCCAGCAGGAGAGACATGAAGAGGTTTGCGTAAAAAGAGCTGCAACTAATGGAGGAAGGTGGAGTGGAGTTTTGTAACTTGGACAGGAAAAAGCTACAGACTCGACATCTACATGCAAGTGGACCTTCAGTGAAAAGAAAATGTGACAATAAAAAGTGTGATTATTATTATTACAATTTAAACCCAGTGTAAAGTGGACAAAAAGGAATTTTAGTGGAGACAGGGAGAGGGACAATGGGCTCCACAGACTCCAGACCCAGACTTCAAAAAGTAAATCCATGTAATATTTTACAAGAAAAGGGACAGGAGCCTAAACCACAATGGACCCTTCCTGCTCTGCCAGTCAGTGTGGGGCAGCTGTCACAACCTCCAAGACAAAAGAACACAACCTTACCTCCACTGAAACTGGAAGGAAGTCTTTCCACGCTTTCAGGTGAGTCTGTGCCAAATGTGTGCTTTCACTTTCACTCATGATATTTCTTGTGATTCTGACTGTGTGCGCTCTGAGAACTAAGGTTGCAGAAAACCTAAAAAAAAACAGCAACAGTGAAGGTGTCATACATTCTCATCAGTTACCTCGATCGTATTAAAAGATTCTGTTAAATCAAGTGCTGGGACTCTGGTAGACATTACAGCTTCAGACTGGTCATGATTTTTGCCTAGACATTTCATCATTATCTCTCCTCAGGTACTGTAACAGCCAGTCCTTCAAATTGGCCACACAGGCTCTGCCAATCAAATTGTCATGGCAATACTAAAAAAGAACAATATATCTGCTGACTGTTCCACCATCAGCCTCGTGCTATATCAAAACCCAACAAGGAGTTTTAATGTCTTGTTGTAGGGCCGGCACCGGAGAAATGGGGCTGTCCACCAGTTTTTTACGGCCGCCCAGACAGGCACCGGCGGAATGATTCAGACTGTGCAAAAACATGGCAAAACACCCGGCAAAACATGGAAGAGGTGAAGTGCATCTATAACATCAATTATTCACATCATGTTACATTGAAAAACTTAAAGTGTGCACTGGTGCTTAAGAGATGGGGGTAGAAAAACAGAGAGACAGCTGTGTGTTGTGAGCCCTTGCTCTCCTCTCCCAATGGATCTGATTAAAGTGTCAGTGGAGTGGAAAGCAGAGTGGTCCACAGCCATGACTGGTCCTCAATGGGACCTATTTTCAGGGTAGAGGGAACAGAAAAGTCCCCACTGTTCGATACAAACTTGAAGAAACAAAGAAAAGTGCATCCTTCACGGTAACATGATTCTTTCTATAGAATGATTTTGCTTCACATGGTCTGTTTTTTACAGTATAATTCTGGCAAGCCAATCTCAGACAGGCCGGCAGAGAAGACATAAGGCTGTTTACACAGCTTCTAGTAGGTTCACAAATGTTTTACATTTAGGAGTAACCCTGCTACAAACTCTATTTAAATCTGTATTGATTGATTTTACATCATTTTCTTCCTTTTGAGACTTAAATCCAGAAGGAAGTCAGAGGCTGAAACTCGTCGGAAGACACCACAAGACCACAAGAAAAAAACTGGACCACAGCAGCCTGCTGGAACGTGATCTCTTTCTCTTCAGTGAGAAGAAAGAGTCCAACAAACTGACGAAGCTCTCACACACAACCAAACTAGACACAGAGGACAATACAATTGACATGTAAAGCAAAAAGGTAAACAGAGTCCGCTTGAAGGGTGGATAAGACACACAGGAGGGATCCTGAAGTGTAAGCTGAAGTAAGAGTACTTTCTGTCATTAGTAATCCGGATCACTAATGAGCTAAAATATAAGGGCATGTAATGCTAATTAATTAGTGAGACAGTGACTTACATAAACAAACACATTTTAGAAATGCCTGTTTTCTTTTAAAGGACAGCCACAATAAAACTGAAATATGATCAAAGCTCTTGATGTTCCGGATGCCTTCTCTGGCATGGCTGAGTTCAGGATGCCCTCTATGGGTGAAAGTGGTGCACCAAAGTGAATACAAATGCTGTTGAAGCAGTGGATCTGAAGCTCATTAAGCCTCCCCACAATATTGATTGCAAACTTTATATTTAGTTCAAAGAATCGGGATCCAAATCAACTTGCTTTGAAGATGCCGGTCTGTTATTAGACATTCGTTACAGAATTTAGCACAAAAGAATCCTTCAGTGTCCAAAGTTATCCTGTTATTCGAAAGCAAATAAAAGCCTCTTGAAGAATAATCAGACTGAAAACAGGAAACTGCTAATTGCACCATCATTTTTGAAGTGGCCTCCCTGAGGCTGGCTCTTAGCAGAGTTTGAGAGGCTGAGACAAACTGGATTCCTACCAAACACCTGGGGCCACAACAGCCTGGTCCTTACGCACTGCTGGGATCACATCACACAGCAGGAGGAATTAAATCAACAATGATAATCTGGCTGTGGTTGAGTAGAACTATTTCAACAAAAAAATATGTATATGAAAATGTATTGAAGAAATCAAAACAACATGAACTTTTATTGTACTCCACTGTACGCCACTGGGTGTCATTATTGGGCTGAGGGACGCAGTAAAGTCAAATTTCACAGTTAAGTGGATGACAGACTGTGTTTACACTGTAATAGTGTCACTTGTTCTATATAGAAAGCCTGTCAGTACACATCACATCCATGCAAATTCATTATAAAATAATATATAACACTCCATATTGCAGCTATTCATATTCACATATATTTGGGATTTTTTTTTATTTTATGTGGAAATTTGTGTACAAACATGTTTAATGTGTTCTTGGATGCATGTATAAAAGAGTAAACAAAGATAAAAGAAATTATTTTGAACACAATGAATTGTCCAAAGATAAGGACATTAGGTAAGGCACTGGAGCAGAGCTACACATTAAAATGAGTCCATCTACTTAGCAAGCTATTCAATCAACAAAGCAAAGTCTCCCAGTGAGAGGCCACTGACTGCAGACTTACGGAGCCAGACTGACCACATATTGGGATGCTGAGGAGATTTAGAGTGGCCCAACTCTTCAAAAAAAACTTCTCCTTTTCCAGTTCGCTAGCCACACACACTGGGCCTTAAAGCCAAATCATCGTGGAGGGGGAGAGCCGAGAGGTCTCGGTGTCTGCCACTCCGTACTGCTACATAAAAAGAAGGTGAAGGATGCCGTGTGAGCAATTGGTTCCAATTGACAGAGGATTGGTCATGGTCAGCCTTCTGGGTGGAAATCCACGTGAGAATGTAGCATTTGGACCAGCAAGGGGCACAAGAGGCCAACGGCGGACAATGAGGCCACTCAGAGAAGTCTGGCTGCTGTGGAATAGTGAGGCACAATCTTCTCTGATTTAACCCTTCATCGGCTAGTTATTCATTCATCTTAATACACAGTCAGACGTGGAGCTTAAGTAGTAAAAATGCTATAGCGAAAAATGCAACCAAATACAGGCCAAAGGTCATTATGCATCAAATATAAAAGCAGGTCTACCTGGACAATAAAAATTATACAGTTTAGGTTCTACATAAATTGAATTAAAGCACCTCTGCACCCTTGAGAAGTAACCCAACCATTACCATCCTTGTGACTTTTTCACCAATTAGGCAGGTCCTGCTCAGTGAATGGGACTGGCTGCTTTCAAGTCTCAGAGGACCAGAGGGTCAGTGCTCAATCACAGTCTGGTTGGAGAGGTTGTGTGTTTGAACTAGCCAGTAGTTGACAAGGCGAGGATGGGGGTCAAAAGAGGTGGGGGTGAGTGATTGGTGTGGATAAGGACTCCTGCCAGCTCTAAAGAGAAGCCTTTTGTAGCCAAGACACTGGCCAAAGCAGCCTGGCCTTTCACAGTCCAGCCGCCCCTCTCCCCCAGGCCTACAACAGCTGATGACAAGGCCCCAGCTGCTAATTATCCGGCTGATGGAGAGTCACTGAAGTGGGACTGTCAGTGCAAGGGGTGGCCCTTGTGTCTGCAATGGGAGAAATTTGAGGGTGAAGGCTGGGGGATAAAAGAAGTTGAATTACAGGGGTAGTTGTATTTTTAAAAGTAGTTTTGCATGTTATAAACTCATCTTTTCCATGTCAATGTTAAATAACATGTGTCACCGCCTATCATTATGAACCCTGACATAGTGCTGACAGTGTTTCAGTCTCATTAATGTGCAGTGTGTCCACCTTTCCACCAAGCTTTCCTTCATGGATCCGTCCTACAGCATCATCTGTCCAGAGGACACGGGAGCAGCACCTGTTGAATTCCATATGAAGTACTCTTTGGATTGAAGTTCTCGGGCTGAAGATGGGATAGAGAGGCTGCTTTTAGCTTCACATGACAATGTATGGAGCAAGCAGAAAATCTAAAGCGTGTGCTTACATGTTACAATCCGTGGTTTGGCAGAAGAATAAACCTGCACAGAATTCTGGTCTACACAACACCCAGACAACGTCATGTCGGGCACTTTGAAATACAACTGTGAAGGAAAAAGATTGTTAATCACTTTAGAGTCTAGTGATCATACTGTAAAACTTTAGCATGCAGAATGACTAATGGCAAAGCTCTCCAATGGGAAAGGTCCCATCAACTTTGCAAACCAAGGACTGGTGTTTGTCTTTGTAGGAAAATACAAAGCTGTTATGTGCCCCAACTCCACCCTGTGATGTTGGCTATACACGATATATACGATACATAACAAATGTGGAGAACACTGCATCTTTTTTGTTTGCTTAACAAGGTCCAAGCTGTGTAGGTGTACCTTTTAACCCACCGACAGTTTTGGTGTTACATCATCAGAGCTAAATTCACCTGTATTTTAAATGTATTTTTTTCTCCAAATCTCTAATTAGAAACTGGATCATGTAGGAGCTTGTTAAGCAACAGACTCCGACTCCCACCATGCACCACTGAGAGACACAGGAAGTCATTCCTGCATGTCTCAATCAAACTACTGAACTCTGAACTGTAACAGTCACTCAGACACTGTACATTCATACTGGTACATTCATGTCATGCTCTTTACTATGTAAAGGTTTTTATACAGTAGCAAACATGTTTCTTCTTCTTTAGAAACAACTCAGGGATTTAAATGCTATCTAGGTATTTAGATATTTATTATATATTTCTATTTCATATTTCAATTTATCTTTGACTTCTATTTGTCTGTAACAAACAAGAATTTCCCCTCGAGGATAAATAAAGTAATTCTGATTCTGATTCTGATTCTCATAAATTATTTCTATTTAAACACATAGTTCCTGACCCATATTTTGGCTGGCTAAAATAACTTACTTTAATGTAGGCAGTGAGTCCTGTACACAGGGGGTCAGAGGGTCCTGATGTTGGCCCTGCAAAGCTGATCCTTCCATCCATTGTGACTTCACGAGACTTTGGGAACTTTTGTCCTACATATGTGAGCATAAAAAGTAAGTTTCTTTTCCAAACCCACAGCTGCAGTGGAAAGGGATTTTACACACTAAAGCAAGCTTACCCAGAGCCCAGACCAGTAGGTTCTTTTCCTTTGAAACATCCAGTTGTCCGGTGCTCACCTTCACTTCCACAGCACCCATCTGTTCCCTGCAGAAGACAGACACAGAGCCCAGGTACCTATATGTTACTATTGACCATACTTTTAATAGAAAAGATAACGGTTAAAATCTTTGTTACCAGAATAATATATCTGACAGGCTGACAGAATCATAGTCTGTTCTCCAATATATCACAGAGCCATTTTTGCGGTTTACCTGTTAAAGAACGGCAGGTGGGCTTCACAATACTCGAAGCTGTTCTTCACACTCTCATGAAGTTTGAGGGTTACTGACAAACGTAGCTGGTTCTCCTCTTCCTTCAGTTGGTATGAACCAAGGATCGGGGGAACAGGGACCTAGCCAAAAATTGATATTTCATAAATTTACAAAATGTACACAGCTGTATCTATACATTTTGTGTTGTATACCTCTGATGTATAGCTGCATAGTCTAAAAGGCTCCAGAGGAGGGGAGAAGGGGAACTTATATGGCCCAGAGAAGGTGGAACTGTCAGAACTATCCACGCTGCTGGCTGTCAGGATACTAGAATCTAATGAGGTGACACAGGGATGGACCAGGATGTCCTGCAGCGGAGAACCATTTTGTGGCAGTGAGAGGGTCACGGTCACATTAGGGAGCACCCCCTCCACTTCACACTGTTAGTAGAAGGACAGAATAGCAGAATGATGGACACAAAGTGGCAAAACATAAAAGACTAATTGTTCTTTTTTATACTGTGCACCTACTTTGCATGTCACAGTGCCATAAACATCCCACAGGTCCTGTCGGCTCTGGTTACCATACTGCATTGAGCGTACAGTTTCTATCAGTGCTATGTTCACCACAGCTCGACCTCGATATGTGCCAGTTTTCCAGGCTGGCTGCTTCTGAGTCCCAACAGAAGTGGGCACTGTGGGTATAGCAGGTGCTCCTAGCATTGGCACATCAAGAGGTGTGCCGAGTGGACAAACCTGCAGGAGGATGGAGGGCAACAATGCCAGACGAGAGGCTAGCCCGTCACCATCAGGCTTACCCGCTGAGCCAAGGAGAAATGTCTGCAGGCCTGCCAGGAGCGTGAGACCCTGTGAGACCGACAGCAGGCTGGCCAGAGGTGGGCGAGGCTCAGAAGGGACATCCACTAAAGGCAGGCAAGCCAGGATAAGAGGACCTTGTGAGATGGCCAGCACTGGCCAAAGTATTCCTTTGCCAGGACCATCCACATGCAGCTCCACAGCTGGTGACCGTGGACGGTGAAGGCAATCATCTCTCAGTGCTACATAAGGCTTGCCTGAGTCTGAAAGTCCAAGTTCAGTGAGTAGGAGATGCAGCACAGTGCTCTCCTCTGGAACTGCTACATATGAGGAACCTGCCAGACTCTTTGCACGGTGCTCCACAGTAGAGAACCTCCTGTAGGGAGACATAAAGCATTACAAAATACAGTCAATCACGACCATTATATTACACAATACAATAAGTCTGGTACTTCATGCCAAAAAAATGAATAAATAAAATAGAATAAATTAAATACATAAAACATGGAATCATATAATGTAATGTAAGAATAAATGTAAAAGTGAGAAAAGCTATAAATCAGTCACAAACCTTGAAAACCGTACCGAAACATTTTCTCCTCTTTCGTGAGAAATTATCCATAAAGCTCGAATAGTCATTTGTCCGGCTGCGAAAAAGTCTTCAATTTATTGAAAAAAACAGTAAAATGTGAATGCAATACTCATATCTTGTCGTAAAGTTGATGAATTTGGATAGTCCTCGTTGTGTACACAGTGCATCACAATCCCAGATTACTTCCTACTGAAATTTCATGTGACAGCTACAGCCAATCAGCTGACATTTGCGCCTGCGCACTACGAAGCCTCTGTCCCCACCCTTTTCTCCCATACAGGAAGCTGAACTGCAAACCAGCTAACTGTCAACAAAGGGCAAAACTGTAGGAAATCACCTGATCCATGTAGAGGTCGGCTGCATTGCCGACTCTGGGTTTCTTCTTCTAAATTTCATTTCTCTGCACCGGAGGCTAAATCTTGAACATGGCGACGACTGCTCAGCTGTTCGAGGTAAAATGACTGCGGATAGCTTTGTTAGCTATCAGATTAGCTTAGTGGCTATCTGTCATTAACGGGCAAACTTTACGTGCTACGCCTATTTATCCTTACAGTGTGCAATTGAGTATTAACAATGACACTTGACTGCTGGGAAGACGTTGGTTTCATGCCGTAAACTAGGCGGCAGAGACCACAAATTGTTTATTTTTGTGACTTCGCTTATTCGAGGAAATAGTAACGTTATGTGTGTTAGCATGCAATAAAATCTACTCGGTTAACTTCATTTTAGCACTGTTTAATCTGCAAGTGTTCTCTGAACGTATTTTCTATTGCTTCATTTATTGGTTTTTAGGAGCCCTTTGATGCAGATGAGTACATTGAGAGGCTGGCATGGAGGACTCCTGGAGGAGGATCCAAAGGAGGAGCTGAAGCTTTTGATCCCAAAAGGTACAGTAGCTAGGTTTGTTATTCACATTTAATATTATTCCACTGAATGTTTGGCTATTAGTCAGTGAATTAGTATACATTTTAAGCTTTACTAAGTTGTCCCCTTGGTAATGAATCTTAACAGTTTTGAATTCAGCGCTTGTCAGGATATTTTCCATCAGACTGATTATATGTTTACAATGCTGCAGCATCTGATGAGTTTGTTGTCCTCTATGTGTGTATAATGTCTTATGTTTAATTTATTACACAGCTCTGACTTGTAATTTTATATTCTTACTACTAATTTTATTGCAACACTGCATTTCTAGTCATAAGCGCTGACAATTTAATTGTTTTCCATAACAACACCACCACCTCTTCATTCTATATTTTATATAATTTATGCTTCACCTTTTCAAATATTAACAGAAATTTATCAAAGCAATACATCCATCAAGTCTAAACCAGAAAAAATACCTGTCCTATATGAATATATGCTGCTATTCAACCTTAAAAATTACATTTAGTTGCTGTTTGCTTGGAAACTAATGAATCAGCAAAGAGCAAACAGTGACCCATTTAATGAATTATTAATATCATAAAATAAAAGCCTGAGAATAATTTAACCTTTATTTAAATTGAGTAATTGAGTAATTTTGTATAGCTGTCAACTTTCTGAAGAAACCATCTTACTTCTGGGCTTACTGAAGCTCAGCTCGATCACCTCTAATTTAGAGTTTTTGATGGGTTGGTGAAAATTGAGAAATAAATATGTTTAAAAATCCTTTACATGCTTTTTCCCCCCTTCTGTTTGTTGTGATGTTTACACTTGGGGACAAAGTTGCATCTCGTAAGCAAAACGCCATAACAGTTTAACCATACTGTAGATCCATCCATCCTTATCTACTTCCTCCACAAACTGTTGCCACCTCCTTGGAAGCTCTTAGTGAGGAGTCAGAGACAACATATCTGTGGAGGCCACCATACTGTGAGTCACCAGCCAGGGAATGAGTGTCTGTTGGGAAGGGATGGGAGACGTCTTTAAGCTGTAGCCAGTGCTGAGGGAATTAGTCAGAAGATTATACACTCATCATTTTGGGATGTTTCCTACTCTGTGAAATGTGGTGCTGACTTAGAACATTTCCTCTGCAGTCCTGATGGCACTCAAAATGCAGCTGACGAAGCTGCTAGTTTATAGATCTTCTTAAGTCTAGGGACCCAGGAATTAAGCATCTGGCACTATTCTGTAACTATTAACTGTAAATGTGAGGTCAGTGGGACAGATTTAACTTTGTGGTACCCAATTACTCATCGTGACTCAAAGTATTGTATTGCGTGTTTTTATCAGTTTTGTTGAAAATCTACTCTGCTTTTAAGACCCCTGGAAAATGTACTGATGTTCTCTCCTCTTTGATAGGCTGTTAGAAGAGTTTGAGAATCACATTGAGGAGCTGAAACAACTGGATGAGAAGATTCAGCGGAAGGTGGAGAAGCTTGAACATCAGTGTCATCGTGAGGCCAAGGAATTTGCCCACAAAGTACAAGACTTGCAGAGAAGCAACCAGGTGTGTTGTATGATGATAAAAGGGACATCGTCACCTATCTTAATAGCACGCAGCCTAACAAATATTGTTTTGTCTATCGTGTCACAAATTGTATATGTTTATACTTGACATTCTTTTTGTTTTGTGTCACATCAGGTGGCTTTTCAACATTTCCAAGAACTTGATGAGCACATCAGCTATGTGGCCACCAAGGTTTGTCACCTTGGCGACCAGCTTGAGGGGGTGAACACACCTCGCCAGAGGGCCGTTGAAGCTCAGCGCCTGATGACCTACTTCAATGAGTTCTTGGATGGAGACCTACGCAGTGATGTCTTCAATAACCCAGACAAAGTGAGTACACTGCATACGTTTCTTCCATTTCTGTCAATGGAGGTGTGTGCGTGCGACCACTGATGAGGTCCCCCACTGTGATTCTGCTGGAGGTGAGAATGAACGGATTATGAGGTAAACCATCCATATTAATTTGTCAAGTTTATCCCTTTAGTTGGATCCCTCAGCTAATTTGGATTAATAAACTGTCATTTGCTGTCTGACAATAGCTGGCTGATTGACTAGCATGGATGTCAACATGCTCATGTCAAACATAATTGCATTTACAGTGGGTTGTCTTGGAGTGAGAATTTGATAGGTCCTCAGTTTTTTGTCACAATACAGTAGGAAATGGCCTGTAGCAAGATGGTACATGTAGCGCCAATAACAACGCAAAACAGGAGATGAGGTGTCGTTTCTGCCAAGACAGAGGCTACACTGAAGTTAGACACGTGACCCCTAAAAGTTACATTCTGCAGTTTTGTTCTGTTAAGAGGGAGATGGGGATGCTTTTTAGATTAATTCCTGTTAGTATGAACATCATTAGTGGATGCAGAGAAGTGGTTCTGAGTCCCAGAGATGAAAGCTGGAGATGGAGCAAGTTTTCCAGAAATGCATGCAGAAATATCTGGCCAGATTCCTTTTCCTGAGCATACCTCCAGATGAGGGAGAAAGAGGAAAGCTGCAAGTGAATAGCTGAAGGGGGATGGCTTTGCTAATCCTTCTGAAAGGGAGGGCTGGGCCGCCAGCGTGGAGACAAGTGCTGCTAAACCCTGACTGCAGGGAGACGGCTACATTACTTACATGGGATTTAGCTAATCTTAGCTGGGGGACAGATACTTAGAAAACCTTCGCCGAGCAGAAAGGCTGGATCCTCCTCACGGGAGCAGAGTAATGATGTTAGCTGAGGCAGGCATCTGCGGGAACAGAGAAGTTGCGGACGGCGGGCCTTTCGTAGGTCTGGGGCTTTTTCAGCCAGCATGTATGTCAGGAGGGGCGGGGGGAGGGGGTTCTCGACAGGGCCCCCTTTTTTAGACAGATATCCCTGGCCGGACAGATTATTGAAGGCGATTTAGACTCCTGTGGGATTATAGCCCATTCAGAAAAGGTATGCCAATAAAGAGTTGGATGTGCTGCTAAGTCAGGACTGCTGCTGTTGCTGCTGCCGCCGATGCCCAGGTGAGCACAGCCTGTGTGTTATCAGCTCCCTGTTAAACACAGGGAGGTGGAGGAGGGCTACTCTAAGATGATGATCCCCCAAGTGGAGACACTGCCGGCGGCCTGCCCACTTTCTGTCTGGATGTCCACCTTACATGGTCATGTCGTGCTCTCTCTCTCTCTTAGTCCCACACCTGACATCTCTCACTCTCTCCCTCTCTCACACACACACACACACAAAGCATACACCACACATTCACTTTTGCTTCCCTCTCTCTTCAGATTAAGGAGGCTGCTGATATTATTCAGAAGCTCCATCTCATTGCCCAGGAGCTGCCATTCGACAGGTGAGTCAGGCATCCTGAAGGCAGCTTTAGACATAACCACTGTCACACAACAGCCCAGTGAAGAACATTTCAAGAATTATCCCATTGTTTCCAAAAATAAAAACCCTCATTCACTTTTTCAAGTTGGTATAAAATTGTATTTTTGATGTAATATGTTTTCTCTCACAGATTTGCAGATGTGAAAGCAAAAATTGCAAGTGAGTTTCATCATTCAATTCAGGTTGCTTCAGACTTTCTCCATTCTGAATATCACAAAAGATTACATTTTTTTTTTTATCGTGTTCTCTTTGCACTTCCGTCCAGGTAAATATCATGATCTGGAGCGCCAGTTAATCCAGGAGTTCACTGCAGCCCAACGCAGGGGTGAGATTGGACGTATGCGGGAAGTTGCAGCAGTTCTTTTACATTTCAAGGTGACCTAGAAGATACATGTGATATATATATATATATATATATATATATATATATATATATTATAGTTACTCAGTTCATACATAGCATACTAACATACACACTTTTGCCTGTCAAATAACACCTTTGTCTCTTTTAAAAGGGATATGCACACTGTGTAGATGTCTATATCAAGCAGTGTCAGGAGGTGAGTGTATAAAGTTTCTCTTAATACACATAATATTTTAGTTCTCTTTAGAACAAATCATTTAAATGTTTGTCCCCTTGTGTGTCCTTGTAAGGGTGCCTACTTGAGGAATGATGTGTTTGAAGACACTGCTGTCCTCTGCCAGAGAGTCAATAAGCAGGTGGGCGAGGTCTTCAGCAGTCCGGAGACTGTCATGGCCAAACTCATCCAAAACATCTTTGAGAATAAGCTACAGGTATTGCTGTGATGGAGCATTTGTCTCACTTTGAGAAGCCTGATCGGTTTTAGATTACTTAGGTAACTACCTTTGTGTCTGCAGGCTCACGTGAAAGGAAAACTAGATGAGACGCGACACTCTGATGTAGAACAGTACCTCAAGAACCTCTACGACCTTTACACCAGGTAATTAACTTGTTCACTTGTAAATTCACTTCTTGCTATACAGTAACAATAACCGCTGTTCTTATTTTACCAGAACCACAGCATTGGCTACAAAGCTGACAGAGTTTAACCTGGGCTCGGACAAGCACACATTCCTGTCCAAGCTCATAAAGAGCATTTTTTCCTTTTACTTGGAAAGTTACATTGACATGGAGCGGGAATACCTTCGCACTCGAGGTGCCATGATTCTGCAGAGATACTATGATTCCAAGAACCACCAGAAACGCCCGATTGGCACCGGCAGGTCAGATTCTTAACACATTTTGTTTTACACACAAGTGTAAATTAAATGACTATTATCAATTTATATCTGCAGTATTCAAGAGCTAAAGGAGCGAATCAGGCAGCGCACCAATCTTCCTTTGGGCCCTAGTATTGACACCCATGGGGAGACCTTCCTGTCCCCAGAGCTGGTTGTCAATCTGTTGCAGGAGACACGCCATGCCTTTGAGAGATGTCACAGGGTACAACTCTGCTGTTTGTGTATTGGTGTATGTACTGTGGTGATACATGAGTTTTGGGAGAAAGGTAAAGGTATATTTTTCATTGACATAGCTTTCAGATCCTTCAGACCTACCTAAGAATGCCTTCTCAATCTTCCTGCTGCTGGTGGAACATCTATGTGTGGACCATATTGACTACGCTCTGGAGATTGGCCTCTCAGGTAAATTCATCTGGGCTCTTACAATATCTGTTTGATCTGTGCTTGTTTAACCAGCTGTTAAGGACAACTCTTTGGCATTGTTCACAAGTGTTTATCATTGATGTCGCAGCTGCTGCCACATCATTTATTTTATGTTAGGGACAGGATTAAGGCTGTTGCTTTGGATACCACTCCATGTTATAGCCAACACATTTTATGTCAGTTTTGCCTCTTTCTCTGTCTCAGCTATTCCCTCATCTGATGCCAAGCATGCCAACCTGTACTTCCTGGATGTGGTTCAGCAGGCAAACTCTATCTTCCACTTGTTTGATAAGCAGTTTAATGACCAGCTCATGCCACTCATAAGGTCAGTCAAAGGTTAGGGGTCAAAAACAATCTATTATTAAAAAGAGGGGGCCTACAAAATTACATTACAAAATCTGTCTCCAGCTCATCTCCAATGTTGGCTGAGTGTTTGCACAAGAAGAAAGAGGTGATAGAACAGATGGAAGTGAAGCTGGACACAGGAATTGACAGGTCAGTATGTTAGTAGTGTAAGTATAACAGTTGGCAAAATTATTTCATATGAGGTGTCTAAAGGCGATGTATGCGTTTCCTATGCACAGAACAATAAACTGCATGGTGGGACAGATGAAGCACATCCTGGCAACAGAGCAGAAGAAGACTGATTTCAGGCCTGAGGATGAAAATAATGTCATGATCCAATACACTACAGTAAGAAGCATCTGCATCCTATACTCATATTACAAAGGCAACTTTAAATCACAACTGTCCTGTTGTCAGTTTTGTGAGCATGTTCCTCTGTGTGTGTGTTCCCACCTGGCAGGCCTGCTCCAAAGTATGTGCCTACGTCAGTCGGCAGGTGGAACACGTGCGGAAGTCCATGGACGGTAAAAATGTGGACACAGTGCTGACGGAGTTGGGCGTACGTTTCCACCGGCTCATCCATGAGCATCTACAGCAATACAGCTACAGCTCAATGGGAGGCATGCTGGCCATCTGCGACGTGGCTGAATACCGACGATGCGCCAAGGACTTCAGGGTGAGCAGGGGGGGGGGGCATAGGTCCAGGATGCACTGGTCACCCTTGATCATAACAAGCCTACATATTGAATATGTTAGTAGATAGGACATGGGGCATTTGAGTAAAGGCAAAGTTCTGAGTAATAATTTTTCCTCCTGTTTTCAAAACTTGTCATAATAATTTTGTGGCCACTCTGTCCTTTAGGTCCCTCTGGTGCTGCAGCTCTTTGACACACTCCATGCCCTTTGTAACCTTCTGGTGGTTGCTCCAGACAACCTGAAGCAGGTGTGTTCTGGTGAGCAGCTCACCAATCTGGACCGGAATCTCCTGCATGCCTTTGTCCAGCTCAGAGTGGACTACCGTTCAGCTAGACTTGGCCGACACTTCAGTTAATGACTGATTTCAATACCTTGCTGTGCTCCGTCCAGTCAACTATGCTTCATATGTGATCATGCACCTTGAAGATTCCCACTAAACATGCATACAGACTATACTGGGATTGCTTTGTGCATCAGGAGCAGACAAAGGCCACTGTTCCGTGAATGTGGGAAATGTGCATTTTACCTTTTTTTTCATTGTTTATTTCTCCAAACTGAAATGCCTATTGAACTGAGATTAATTCTTTGTTTTTTTTTTTGTTTTTTTAAAAATACTAATCTATTACCAATGTGGCAAAGATATCATACACACGAGTAAGTGGTCGATTTTCATTTCTGTGCTTATGTTAAAAAAAAATCTTTTGACGGTGCCAAATATATAAATTTTGTGGCTGCACTTGTGCACAGACCCAAAAGCTGCTTTAAAAGGAGATTGTCAACATCAGACCTGCAGAAGCACTGTATACATGGAACAGCTCCCCTTTGTAAAAAACAAAAAAAACAAAAGAAAAACTGTAGGAGACCCAATAGACAGCCTGACCAACCATGAGACGCAGATCTGTCTGGCTAAGAGAGACACATGACCGCCATTGCAACCTTTGACCCTTGACCACAACGTAGAGGTCAAGAGGCTGTCACCGAGAAGTGTGATCTGAACTATAAACGGGTCTGAGAACCTCTCCTGATGTTTGGGTGGTCCCCTCATGGCTCAGATGACTGGTGTGATGGGTCACTGAATATGTGTCACTGTAATTGCACAGATCAACACTTGCTCATCCAGCAGTGCACACAGTCCAAAGACATTGTTGGCTTGATCTTCGTGTTTCTGGGTCAAGGGACACTAAAATGTTGACCTCTAGATGATTAAGGAAATAAACTAGAAGGGACGTCTTCACACAGGGCTTATTGGAGGTTCACGTTACCCAACTCCTGCACTAAGAAAGAAGGAAGGTCTTGTCCTTGATGCCTGTCTCCTACACAAAGCTGCTCCCTCTGTACTGCTGTTTACCTTAATTAGTAACTCAATAAAAATATGTTGCATTTTATTACTGTCCATTGATATCCTTCATAAATGGAGAGCCGTGAATAGAAAGTTAGACCAGCTCTCTGCGAATGTCACTTTCAAAGTGAGATGAAACGGGTTTTCTTTCTATAGAAGTCATCAAGTATTCATAGGAATTCTTGCCACCAGAGTAAAGTTCTTTCTTAGACTTCAGGAAGTGAGCAGAGCCAGAGGGGATTAGATATCTACGAGTTGATGAATTGTGTGCAGTAGTCATGGACTGGGGGAGAGCCGGGGAGATAGAGACGGCTGAGAGCTCAGTTCCGGCACCGGCTGGTTAGTGTTGTGTAGAAGGTACACACAGTGCTGTGCAAGTTCAAACAACATAATTAATTAGGCTAATATTAATATTATCAATGCCACATAAATTCAATTCTCTCAGCCCTAATCACAACTGGATAGCTTGTAAAAATTATTTTGTTAGGCCCTGATGCAAACAGTGGGTCTTTTCCAAACATTTGAAAACTATTTGTTTTTGCGGCGATTAATGTGCGTGGTGCGGGAAGGGGTTGGGGGGAGCCGAGCCGGGCCAGAGACGATAACTGGTGTGGAGACGAAGGCAGAGGCACAGCCTGGCCCCAGGGACTCGCAGCACAGGCACATGGAAGAGGGGGAGGGATGTGTTTTTTGGGGTGGGTGTTTGAGCAGGTGGAGGGGATTAGCAATACTGTCAACACTGGAGAGCTGGATAAGACTGTCCTCTCTTACTCGTCAGTTTGAGCAGCTCTTGCATACACATTCAGAAACATAAAGACTCCAACACATACAAACATACATGGGAGCCAGGGCAGGAGATGAAAACTTGTAGTTGTGAACAAGTTACTCCACCTTTGATTCCACTTCCTCTTGAATATTTGCCTGACGCAGGAATCATCCAACCAACCATAAATAATCACAATGTTGCATGTTTCCTCTGCTTACTCAGATGCCAGGGAACAGTAGGCCTTCAATATCAGCCTAAAATTTCTTTGTGCTTTTTAAGTCCTAAAAAAAGAAGAGGTCAGATCAAGCTTTGGTTAGTGTACAGTGATTAAAAACCTGCAGACATACTTTAATCTGTTATTAACTGCCGATCACTACATCTACATTCAAGGTAAGTCTCAGCTCTTTAATGGACTCCTGTCATCCATGGACTAGAGACACCCTCAATTGCTTACCATTCTTCATGCTGCTCTGCCAAATCATCAACTGTAGTTTCCCATTTGTCCACTCCTTCTGCACACCAGGCTAGTCCTCCCAACATCCCATAAATCCTCGCTTTCGGCGCATTGCTGCTCCCCCAACTAGGCCGGCCCTCTCTCTGCCTCCTGGAGCACTGACAATAAAGCATTACAGCAGTCAATCCATGTCAACAACAGCTTTGCTTAATTCCTGCTAAACACGTTTAAACTAAATCTTCACCTAATGATGCATAATGATTTGCTCTTTAGTGTGCCGGTGGCTCATATCAGTTTTCACTGGTTTATTAAACCTGCCAGTGGAAAGATGACTCAGGTGGTCTGGGATGGTATCAGGGATTCCCATAGTGCGTAGAGTCCCAGCTGAGTGTTTCAGCCTTACAGATAACATCTTGTGTGGTTAAATATCTATTAAAAAAACAATATTCTTATATTCATAAGTCATGCAACAGATGTGATCTCTTCCAAGTGACTGATCATGAAAATCATTTAAAGTTGTATAATTAGACTTATAGCTGATATTCATTTTTTGGTTAATTTCAGATCTGTTCTTTAGGATTCCTCTGTGGCGATGGCACACAGCCAGGCCCTCTGGTGAGATGCAGATGTTGCCCTGGCCTTGACCTCCTGCCCATATGATGCCAGGGCCAAAAAGGCACAGGTGCCACACCACCTTCAGTCTTGGGCAGCTGAGGGCTGCACTGTGCAGGATGTAAACAGTGCCAACTCTCCTCCCCTGCTCACTTACCTCACTTGCTCTTATTACCAAGGTCTAGTCTGATGGGGCTTGATGAAACACCTCCCTTGATTCCTGCAATTATACACAACCATCCTTTTAATGATGCTAACCTAGTGCATTTGTTGTTTCTTTTCTTTTTTTTGGTCTGCCCTCCCCCATCTCCTGTAAAAATACTATTAATTCTCTGCCGTATAGTGAAGTGTTTTCCAGTGCTATTTCCTGGCCCGGTGCCTGTGCCTTGCTCTCTCTTGGCTGGGTTTGTGTGGTTGACTGCTCCACAGGAACAGACTGGCACTCTAGCTGAGGGCTCCAGGGTCTGCAAACACAATCCACTAAACATGTCTCCATGTGAGGAGACATTCTACTTCCTAAATATGAAGCAGGAATCATTATTTGATGCAATATTAAGCACAATGCAAAGAATATTATGATATTATGTGTGTAATTTGAGGATACTATGCTTTACAGTCCAAAATGCATTTGTGCATTCATTCTATTCTATCATACAATACAGTATACACCAATGATGGTACATTTACATGTAACTGCATTTTAAAATCAGACAATATATAACAAATGGATTCTGATGGTTGGGGGACTTCAGTGCTAAACACATTCACTCACTGGGCAAACAAACATCTGTTACGTTTGTAAGGCCTATGGCCCTCCTAACCCACTGATGTTGAACCAAGCCGGCACACATGCCAGAGAAACAAACAAGGTCTCTCTTTCCTCCACTGAAGATGAAACACTGCATCACCAAAGCATGTGCATTTGTCTAATCAAGCTTTTTGCCTGCGGCTGCATCGAATGTAAATGAATAAGCTTGTGTGTGCCAGACAGCCTCTATTTCTGTTCACACTAGCTGTGTTTGATGATGAAACGGTGCGGTGAACATGAGACAGAAGGGGGCACTAGTGCTCCAGTGTTGCTCTCCTCCCCTGCGGAGCCCTCTCTTTCCTCAGAGCTTCTCACAATGGGGATCTGCCTGAGGGGGGAAATGTTGCTTTTTTAGGTCTGTGAGCCCATATCCCTTAATCCCCAGCCATGATTGACAATCATGATTTAGGGTATATGGTGTCCCATTCTAATCCACGAGCAATGATTTCATTTGCATACCTTCCGTACGTGGCCTCATTTTGGAGGAAACGGCTGCCTGCCTTTGTAAGTGATACAGAGAGAGAGGAAGAAAGCTGAGTGCAAGATAGAGAATAAGGAGGAGAAAGAGAATGGATGGGGGAATGTTTGTGTATTTTTTTGTCTTCTTTTTTGCCAGAAGAAAGATGAGAGCAGCCTTCATGCCTAAGCAAACATTTCTGCATATATGGCTTTTCCTCTACAGCACTTTCTCCTGACACACACACAGAATACATAATTAAACTCACACCATCAGTATATTTAAAAATGTAAAGATGTATGGTGACACAGAGGAACACACAGAGATGCCTCCCTCACACGATGCAAAACTAAATTGCTATTTGCTCATTTTATAACCAAGTCAGGCTTAATTATAATCATGGGAGTTTGGGAGTTACCGTATAATCTCTAGAAGGTATTAAGAATTTCCCAAAGCACACCACAATGAAAAAGAAACAAATACAAATACGTACAATTATTTCCCAGTCATAACACCCAGGGGAGTCTAAATCAAATGATGCTCAGTGTTTGGGATGCCCACAGAGACCCTTTATCCTCGCTTTTTATCTACTGAGGAAGTGGAACAGAAGAGAAACAGTGGAGAAAAGGTCAAAAGGGTCATATTTGTGCTTAAGGTGAAGGTACAAATTATAAAGATCTATAGGCTGAGATTATGTATGGTATAAACATTAAAATGTTAATATTTCATCTTAACTTTCATTTATTACATTGCCTTTATACTGTATGATATTTTCCTGTTGTCTGCCTTTTAGATAAATGGATAATAAAAACAATGAATGTTATTTTAAATAATAGTCAAACATATTTAAATGCATGACATTTGTAAAACCTGTAGTTATTTACAGTGTATCTAGTACAAAAAAAATACAGATCAAATTATTGCATCAGTTATTTTTTGCTAACCTTTACAGAATTATTACTAAAAAAGAATGAAATATGTTTAGGGATGCATTTTATTGATGCAGCTGTGGATGTGTTTGTGTGTGTGTATATATATGCTTCATTTAGATATATATATATATATATATATATATATATATATATATATAAATTATTTAAATCTAAATGAAGCATTGGAAAAAGCTAGATTTATGCATATGAAAAATGTCAAAAAGTTTATTAAAAACCTAAAATACAATAAAAATAATTTTGTAAAAACATTGATGTAATTTTAATCATATTTGTCCCTGAGGCAAAGTGACCCAGGTTGTTGATCTGAAAGAGGGGAGAAATTTAAAAGGATCCTCTTCCTTCCAGAATAATCCCCACAGCAGCACATATACTGTACCATCAATCTATCGCTCTGACTGACTGAGCCTGGCCAGGTCTCTGTGACAGAGGACTCCTCTTTGGAACAATAACACTCTGATAATCTCCTCTTATCTCTAGTGTGTTTAGTGCCTGGTTAACAGGCTGTCTACTTGATGGGTGTCTTGACACCATAGGGGAATGATTGTGTCAAACAGAAACTTGAAAAATGGCTCTCCTTAATGATGAATGAAACACCACTTCACTACAGCAAGGAAGACAGAAAATTTAAATTAAACAGAAAAAAGTAATTTACGTCTGTAAGAATTGTTACTTGTGCACAGTAAATCAAAGTAGTATTTAACTGAGCTGCGTAACACATGAGGGCAGGTGTCTATGTGACCTGAATTTCTCTCCCAGCCCAGTTCTCATCCGGGACTTCAGTGTGGGAGGTGGTGTGGCATTAAACCGCCCAGGGGTGTGAGCACTTGAGCATCACACCCATCATCCCACCTCCATGGGCCTTCCCACCCTTTCTACAATTAGCACTGTTTACCATCCCCGGCCTAATTGATTCCGTCTCTTTATCTTTTTACCTCCTTAATTTTGTTATTAAGTGTGCGGGAGAGGCGCGAAAGCTCCTCTTTTTCCCATTTTAAGAAATTATACTCTTGTACTTGATCCAGCTAACAGGATTTTCTTAAATTACTTTATAAAAGACCATCTTTTAACTTTCTTCTTTCTCTCTCTATCCATTCATTAGCAGGTCTGCCTCAAGGCCTGCTCACATCAATTTATTGGGTTAAAGTTACAAACTTAGGCAGCTCAGCTCGACGCTCACGGTGGTTTTCGTGGACGAGAGGGGGTGGCTGGGGGTGGAATGGGACGAATTATTAATTTCTGAAGTATTAGAAAAAATAAAGAGATTGAATTAAGAGTATTGGTCCTCTGTTATCCAGCATGGCTAGCCTCAGGGACTTACTGTGGTGGAGGACATTATGCAAATGCTCTCCCTCACTCTCTCTGTCATAGCTTGCTATCTTCCATTCTCTCTTCTGCCCTCCCTCCTTTCACCCTTTCTCTCTCTCTCTCTCTCTCTCTCTCTCTCTCGCAGTCAATCTGTGCTGCCCTATAATCTTTCTCTCTCTTTAATCTTCATCAGTCAACAGAGACAGTGTGGAGAGACTGTCTCCTGTCGGAACAGCTCCTCTCTGATTCTCCTTTTCTCTTATTCTCATTCATAAAGTGCTGATTTCCAAAATCCCCAAAAGCAAATTATTCGTGTGGAAGAGGGATCCTAGACAGATACAACCCCTAATAAAAACAGATTTTTTTTTAGGATGCTACAGATCTTGACCCTTACATTATCACTTAATCTGTGGCTGATCACAATCACAGAATCTTTACAAACGTCTTCAAATACCCCATGTTATCTTATGAAGGACAATTTTACAAACACCTTGTGGTGTGAAGAAGTGTCGGTATATATTTATTCCTGTAGTGGCTCCAGAGGGAGCTGCCCAGGGTAAAAATTACAACTTACCTTCAGCGATGTTCAGGATCAGTTCAGACAATATATATCAGTGTATGTATCTGCTGGCTCATGGCTACAATGACTGCAACTATAATGCACATAAATATTGTTCATATTGTTAATCAGACAATAATATACAGTAGATTTACAGTACAAATATTAGAAGCAAGGTGGTGTTACTAAAATTAAAGCCCTGATATCAATCAAAACTTTCTACTGTGAAGACAGAACAGTCCACACATGCAGTGATTCTCTCTATTGCAGGTTTATTTTTCTTTCACTGTTCCACACTTGAAATTCAAAAGCTAATCTAGAAGCCTTGAAGAAGAAGATTCTAATATTTCACAAAAATATACAGAGCTAATCTACTCTCTACATCGCTCTATTGATTTTAGGATTCTCCTGCACAAGAGTCTGAAAAATGTACTTGTGAAGACAAGACAAGTAAAGACAGTTAAATGTACTCATTATCTATGATCCATAAAAATCCAGATATTCTAAGCTGACATGCAAAACTTTGGTCAATATTGATGTTTATTCAAGAAGGGTGAAGACAGCTGATGAGATCCAAGTCCAGCTAATTAAGCCTTAATGGAGGGGGAAGAAAAAGAAAGAGCCGGATGATAAGAGGAGGAAGAGCAGTAGAGGGAGGAGGGCAGAGTGGCACGGTGTCAGTAACAAGGCCAGCAATCTTACAGCAGCGAGGGGAGAGCTTCCCAGCAGCAGCGGTGGCATTCTGCTCCAGCAGCGTACACGGCACTAGAGGCAGAACAGACAGGTCTGATGTTAGTAAATATTAGCTTTGTGCAGAATGTGGGTGTATTCTCTTTGACATGCTCATTGCATATTCAGAGACAGATGTTTCAGAGGACCAGGCGGAGGAGGAGGAGGAGGAGGAGGAGGGAGGGCGGCTGAATGAAAGGCCTGAGATGGCAGAGTTACTCTCGGAGGAGCAAGTAATTGGCCCCTCGATGGTGGCAGCGACAGAGAGAGGCACTTACACACACACACACAGACATGCTTTTTTTCCTCGCTCATCTCCTCTCCTTCTCTTCCCAGATCTGATAAAGGTAAACGTGTAGCAAATTTGTCATTTGATGAGGGAGGATTTCTACAAACAGAGCTGACATGATGAGCCTGTGATCTGCCTGTATGAGAGTCAGCAGGGGCCCAGGCAGGCAGAGATCTCAATCCTCCCTCTGCTGCCCCCCCTCCTCCACTCACTCTGTGCCTCTCTTTTCCTCACATACTGTCACACACACACACACACACTTGGCTGTGTTCGCATGGAGCTTCAGTCTCAGTAATTGCTGCCTGCCATCCATATCTTTCCCCTTGTCTGTCTCTGAGTCCCTCGCTCTGCTGCTGTCTATCTCTCCTCCTCAGAGACATCCTCCTCTCCTTTTTCCCGTTTCCTCTTTTCTCTCATCAAATAAAGGGCCCGGCCCTCGCCTCAGCATCACACTCAATTTCTGACACTTTCACTTATCTCTGGGCTCCATGCCTGCAGACTGCTCAATTATCCACACTCACCTAGCTTCTGTACTTCTTCCTCTTGCCCATGCACAGAAATCAAGAGTCAAATATTTCCAGTGGTGTATTGACAAGGTAAAGGGTTAACAGTCAGGAGTTTAGTCATGGACATGAGCTGAGTGATAAAGTTGCACTCCTGTCAGGTGATAATAACCCCCCCTGGAATTATACGGGGATTTGTAAGTGGTTTTTGGTGGACCAGTGTGAGATAGTTCAAAGTAAAATTAAGTTCAGTGCTGATGGCCCATCCAAGCATCTCAGTCAGAAATTGACCACAGTCATTCTCATACAGTAAAGTCTCTTTACAGATAATGAAGACACTCTAAAGTAATCACAAGACTCCTCTCTGACCATAAAAACACATCTTCCTCATCCCACCACACCTAATTGCTCTGCACTTCTGCAATCCTCTTCTCGGACGTATACTCTACATCCTCTTCATCCTCTCCATGCCACTTTCTGCTTTGAGCCTTTTCCTCTCCATCTGATCTGAGCAGGAGTCACTGGGTTTGAGCCTTTCCACTAATGGTCCTGCCTCTGCCTAGTCCCATGACTCTAATCCTGGGACTCGGGACCCAAGCTACTGCTTTCCCTCTATGCTGCCTCAATGCCTCTCTGTCTTACTGAACTGACTCAGCTGAGTTTAACCCTTTAGTACAATTTAGAGATGCATGAACAGTTCAGCACCAATAAAGCTGACAGGGCAAAAGAAAGAAATGCCACAGAAGCATTTATAGGAACAACAAGCTTTCACTGGTTTGCCCAAGTTTTTTGGGGAATATGCTTCATGCCCTGTGTTGAATGGGGGTCAGTACTTTCATATAGCCAACAGCTTAGCACTGGAACTGCTACCGACTTCCCCTTTCTCCCATCTTATCTAAAAATGGGCAAATAGTTGAAACATCATTGGATTTGAGGTGGGCTGACCTGTCTCCTACAATATAGCTGTGGCACCATAAACTGAGTTCAGTTATAATTTAATGAAGGTGGATCTGGCTGATGCCAACTCTGTTCCGTAAAGCCAGTTCATCCTTTGTTTTATCACAACCTCTCAGTCATCTGGTCGTCCTATCGTTCCACATTGACTTCATATTGAAGTTATTGTGTAGTGTGATTTCAGCCATTTGTACAATGTTATCCTAACTGATAGAAATGATCCAAGCTGTAATAAACTGGAATTATCCTGTAATAGTCTAACCAGGCCTGGAGCTCTCTCTATCAACTGTTTGCTCTCGCACACATTCTTCCTGTTTATGAAGGCACTGCACCCTGAAACATCTTCAGAGAAAAGGCAGTGCTGCCTGGGAGAGGTCTTCTGTGGTGGGAGAGGGGGGAGAGAAGAGAGAGGGGGGGGGGGGTTGGGGGCTCAGAGGAGAGCTGAACTTTGTTAATGGAGTGTTTCTCCGTGCAAGTCACTCAGCTTTGAAAGCCAAGCCCCCCGGGTGAGGACTCTGAAGCGCAGGAATCAGACATGCACAATCAGTTCCACTCCTTAAATCTCCTTCAGAATCATATCTATTTGAGCAGCCTTTCCTTAATTTATTTCTCTATCAGTTAGTGGGTTGTGATCTGGCGAAGTGCTTCGGGAATAGGAGGCACTGCTGAATGGTGAAATGGAGAAGGTTCCTCTCTTTCTCTCTTTCTGTTTTCTGCTCCCTCGCTGATTTCCACACACACTCATACTCCCTATCTCTCCCCCCTGTGCCCTCACCATCCATTTAGGCAGTGCCTCTGACTAATTTGCCCATCACGCTTGCTGTCTGGTCCTTTACGGTTGAAGATGTTTTGACGTGTCTCTCTCGGCTCGTCCTCTCCACTGGCACTGTCTCCACTATGATTAAGAATATTCTGATAATAAGCAAATGCCAAGAGTCACCGAATGGCTGAGGAATCTGGAGTGCCACAGTGTGAGAGAGTGTGAGCCCCTGCATCAGTGGAAAAAATGTGGAGAGTGAGCGGTGCATGCACAGCATTTCCACTCAAAGGAAATGTAATCCAGACTACAGAAAGAGAGGGGCTTCTTGAGGGCAGGTCCTTTGCTTAACATGAAAGAGACTCTTACAATGTTCATTTATACCTCAGATTTAACATTTAGATCAATGACAAAGTGAATCATATCTCTTATTAATCACAGGCATTTGTTAATGTGGGGTTTGTGAGGCTGTGGGGACCACATGCATCCACCCACGTGGCTTTTCTGCTGAACCTGAGTCAACACCTCCTGGCTCACTCCAGAGATTGCCCTGTTGGACTCTTCCCACAATCCCTTTGGGGAAAAAAAGGCGTGTCACTGAAAAGAAGAATGTGGCAGGCCACCGAGGCAGCAAAAAAAAAAAAAAAAAAACCTCCACCCACTGGACTCACCAAGTGATTAGTTGAGGATTAAAATATTTGCTGGGCAAATATCTGCCTTCGCTGTCCGACCCAACGTTACAGTTCAAAGACATGGGTTTAACCAACTTTTCACTTTACTTGACAAATAATCAAGACGTCCCTGAACCACACCCAGGACACTGTGAATCATTTAGCACTGAGGCCACTGAGAAAACCTTTTACTAGTTTGATTACAGCAAAGCAATGTACAACCTCACATCTGTGCATCATAACGAGGAGACAGAAATGATTCTCTTATTCGGTCCTCTGCTTCCTCTCCTGCTACTGTTATTTTTTTTTATTTAAAGGTTACCAATATTATTACAATATAATGCATTGTATAAGAAATTCAACTAAATACAAAATTACTTCTTGAAATACTAAAGTGCACCTTTAATTCTGTTTGACACACTGACCTTTGATGTTCAGAGGAGCAACACCTCTTCTTGCCACTGATGGCCATACTTCATGACTCTGGCTATATAGAAACAATGTGTATAATCTGATAAAGCGCCTTAAACTTAAACACACTGCTCTACGTGTGTGTGTGCTTTTCAAAATGGTTCATTAACACTGAGGAAACTTTTTTTTTTCTAAATTTCCACATGAAATGCTGATTGCAGGGTAGACAGGGAGAAGTTGCCAAGTACATTATTACCCCTCAGGGCCAAACAACACGCACCCCTGAGGACTTACATCACTCAGCAAATTAAGAGCAGGCTCTGTGGCTAGAGCTGTCTACCTCAGCAGCCTCCACCTCCCCACCGAACAATACAACCTGCACAACCACCGCAGAGCATTCATCTGAGCTCTATGCCTGGTCTTGTTATTCCTTTATTATGAGTCCTGGCCACTGACTCAGGGGGCTAATATTGTTTTGCTTCCGACAGTCATTTGGCACTGAGTGTTCTTAATTTCTAGCACCCCTCTCTCCATCTTACCTTTTCTTTGTGTCTCGTAAGGGTGGGGGCAGAAGTGGCATGTCGGCAAAATGCAAAGGTTTAATTACTTTCTGTTGAATTAATTAAGGAGGAAAAAGTTCTTCTTGGGGAACAAAGGTGAGGCTGGCTGGAGGCAGTGGTCGAGAATGGGTGTGGGGCACAGGGAAAGCGTCATTGTAGCCTGGCAGCCTCAGAGGATTTAATTTAGAGTAGGTCTCCTGGAGGGCCCATCTACTGGAGTCCTGGGCCCCAAATCGACCACTTGGAGGCTCTTATTGGTACCGAGCTTACAGCTATCCATCATTGTCATGCCACCCTCTGAAAACCACGGCATGCTGTGGAGAAACAGCATCAACATGTTTTGCTTTGGGAATCTGGAAGTCACTGTCTGCAGCCTGGGTGCATTAATTCTTCATCTATGGACAGTCTGTACAAAATAAAGTATTTAAGAAAAATTGAGTTGTTATGTTACTTTGATGCACAGCCTGGAGGTGCTCCTTTGACAGAGGAAGGTTGATACATCAAATATTTGTTTTAGTTTTTACACCCTAAGGGCTGAGGAGTTTGAACCAGAAAATTTTCACACCCCCAAGAAAATCTTGCTGAATGCTGCTACAGTCACTTCACAGAAACCTGCCACAATGTAGAACTTTAATGCTGGGACGTGAAGTGTCAGAATTATAATATAACTTAAATTTCTGTTAGATTTTTGTATTATAAAATTGATCCACAGCATTATACAACTGAAGCCATCTTCCTACTTTCAGAGGCTAACATTAAAATAGTAAAAAGGCTTCGAAACCTCAATGTTGAGATTTTTGGAGTGTCTAGGTGACATACTCAGAATGGTCAATACATGTGAATTAGGAAGCTGTGCACACTTCTCATGTTTAGTGTTTGCTATTTTGGTTAGGCAGCAGTTCCAACCATAAAAAGAACTGCAGGTGTCATAGCTGGGACATCAGCAGTGCAACATAATAAAGCCATATTTACACTAAGATTTAAAAAATGTTGCTTTCATTGTGCTAACATTGCCACAAAATTAGGCGTAGAGGAGTCTGATGAAACATCCATTCTGTAAATATTTCAGTTTTCCGTGTCTGTCTCTGGACATATAGGTAAATGTGAGTTCAGTGACATCACGTTGGTGCACAAATCATTCATGTTGCTATATAAATGTGGAAATATTACCTTATATTGGGATTCTTTCAGTCACCCATCAACCAAATGAATTCTATCTTAGGATCTAATCGGTTTATTGCATAGTTTGGGGCCTTGTCCAAATCTTTGTCTGTTTCCCCCTTTTATCTGAATCCATTGGCACACATGTGAGTTCCAGTGTGCCTCTACACCCTGATTTTATTTCGTTAATATTTATCTCCATGTTTCTGTTTTTCCTTCCTGTCCCTGTTTTGAACTCTTATCTGCCCATCACACCACTGCGTGGATGTCCAATGAAGACATGAACTGAGCGTCTTTTAGGCACACGAGAAGATACTAAGCTTGGCATGCCAGATAACTCCACAGTGTGTTGCACTTTGTTTTGTTTTTTTTGTGCTTGTGGCAAACGGGGAGGGGTCGCCTGCTTGAATACTACATCCAAAGTGTGCATGACAGAAATATCACCAAATTAGATGTCTCTAATCCCTTGGGAATATGAATTAGCCTGGAATGAATCAGTTCGCAAATGAGTAGGTGTTTTGAGGAAAGAGAGGCACTGATATAACACGCTGAAGCCAGTAAACAACAATCCACAATGAAAATACAAAAAGGAAAGCAAGTGACTGCCAGAGGAAGATGCCAATGAGATCTGAGGCACTACATTCAGCATCACAAACAATGAAATAGTGCCATTGTCAGCTGAGGATTTCTTCAGCTCGTGCTTCTTACCTTTTGGCTTTGTGTGTGTAAAATCTTAGGGAAACATGGCACAGTTTTCCTCTGTTTCTTGGTGATGTTTTTTGCTTTTGTTTTTGTCAGCACATCTAAAACGTCAAAAAACGACATTTAGACACAGAGGAATATTGTGTCTGTTTTTAACTAGAGATGGACGTAACAGCGCTCTGTCACTTTGATGTCGAGAGGGAAGTGTAAATGCGAGTTTTTCTAATTTAGTGGAAGTGGGTTAAATGGAACTGCTAGATATGTTGTCGTCACTGCCAGTGATTCAGTGATCAAAGCTGCTACTTCTGCAGCCTTTGGGTTTGTCAATGTGTGTGAGCCAAAGAGCTGGTGCTGAACTAATGCCTGCCATTGCTAGGGTGTAGAGTTTCTCCTACCGGGTGGCCGTACAGCCCCTTAGCTCTGTGTCTCTCCAAGAGTCTGCCCACCCACAGTATGGAGGTGTTCAAATCTCCATTGGGACAAATCTGCATCTCTCTGGCCCACGGCTCCGTCTCTGTCTCTCTCTCTCCTCTGTCTTTTCCCATACTGCTTTCTACCTAACACACACTCACACACTTACACACACATTCCACTCCACTCCACTATAGTTGTCAGCACTACCTCCACAGATCAATCTTTCAGGTAGCCCCACACCATTCTTTACCTGTCTTCCCTTCAATATAACACATTGAAGCATCCAACTTCATCTCAGGAAGCCTTCCTGCCAAGGTTGTGCAGCCACGCTTATAAATTATAATTAAAAGCGGTGCAGCGTCACCCATAATCTAAAATGTGCACCTTCTTTAGAGGCACCATCTTTCCCCTTAATCACACTATCAAGTTGTAAGATCAATACAGCTTAGTGCTTAAGCTCTGTTTTATTTTAGTGGGGAAAATGGAGGCAGTGTACTCTGTAAATGTTCTTACTGGCACATGTGAATTTCTTTGCACTCAAATTAAGCAGGATTAAGAAGTGTGGGTAGTGGAACAAAGAGGGACAGAGAGGGACAGAGGGGGAGCACCAGCTTCTTCAGACCACAGCTCATGTGACAAAACTGAGTGTGGTCAGCCAGCCTCTCTGTCCAGCAGCAGGGAGACATGCGAGGGTTCTGTTAGTTACACAGGGCACGATAAATCAGGAAATACCAACATAAAATATCTAAGCAGGGTTTTAGGGCCAATATAACCCCCCAGAATAGCCTGGTAATTCAATAGTTCGATATTATTAAATATTCAAATTCTATAAAGCCTAGCCTGATAGTCACAGTTAACCTTTGATTTAAACCCAGATTCGTATTCAGCCATCACATGAAATGTTCTGATACTGACAGTAACTTGGTACTTCAGCTGATTTTTTTGTCACTATGACTAAAGAGAGACACAGTTGGTTGATGGCACCTATAGGTTGGTGTGATTTACACATGGTAAGTACAGAATGATTTACAGAATTTAGAAAGAGTGTGCCACATCCAGCATATTGAACTCTCTCTCTCTCTCTCTCTCTCTTGCACACACACAAACACATACACAGCCCTTGCTCATGTTGACCAAGAGCAAATGAAAGCAGGCAGAGCCAAAGAATGGATGAGGCTGTGGCCACAGTGTGAGGAGGGGAGGAGGCCCCAGTGAGTTGAAATAGCTTAGGCTCCAAAAGAAATGAGATCCAGGCACTTATTTGTCAGGGTGTCTGCCTGCTCTTTCCCCGTCTCTGCACTGTGTGAATATGCATGAGGATTTGAGAGGTATAAATAGCGGAGGTGTCCATATTGCCACTGCGTTTTCCATCAGCACAGAGAAAGGCTTTAATGGGCTTATTATGAACCGCATTACATCACCAACGGCCAATTACAAATTCCTTACAGGAAAAGGAAAGGAAGAACTTACTCAGGCAAAGTTTATGCAGCTGACAAGTCACAGGGCCCTATGTTTTGGTTTAAGTGGAGGTGATGGTACTGTGGGACCAGATAATAGCTGTAAGGTAATTTGTATTACATTTACAGCATCTGTATTTTATTGTTTCTTTTAAAGGTACAATCTCTAAAATGAAAACATTATAATAACTTTTTCATGGGGGGTAGCACCTGCTTCTCTCCAGTATGGCTACATGAAGACCCAATCTCAGGTTACTGCAGGGACAACACCTATAGTGTTCAATGTCAGCTGATGGCTGTACCCAGGAAAAGAAGGTCATAAATGGTGTGTGCTTGCTGTTTCATTTGTTAACTAAACATCAACGTGATTCACACAAGATTAGCATTAAATGGATCTCTGAGCAGTGCTCTCATGATAGAGTGAAGTGGAAAAGTTGGTTTTGATGGAAACCCTGTGGCACAAACTATAGGTACTGTGACGCATGGAGAGTGTGCTGAGTGTGTGATGCACAAATGGATTATGGGAAAATAGAAGTTTGCCACTTTGAGGTGGTACTGCCTTGCACATGCAATGACATCACGGACTTTTGTGTTTTGTCTCCTGGAGAATCAGATTCCTCTGTGTGTTTCTGAATACAGTATTCACTTAAGGTGTTTGAATTTGCTTAGCAGCATGCACCCTGGCCCACTTCCTCCCATAGTTCATGTTGGGGATTCACTCAGTCAGACCTCTGCTCCACTTTCTCCTCACAGTTCTGTCTATGACCCACTTTGACTTTATTCTCATCAGCATGCCATTAAATCCACCACCTCTGAACCTTGGCTGCTCTGCTTGAATGTATGTATGTATGTATGTATTTATGTATGTATGTATGTATGTATTTATAAGTGGAAATGCTCCATAAAGACTTACCATTGGGGAATAGAAAGCTGAGCATGAGGTTGCATCATCAGAAGATAGTGACTACAGTATGCGATAAACGGTGCATTCAAGGAGAGCATAGAAGGTCAGAGGCAGAAAGCTCCCTGTATGGATGAAGAGAATGAGTACAGCCATGGGAGATTAACATGTGAGATACAGCCAGAGCCAATGCAGGAGAGAAAGAGAGAGTGAGATAAGTTGAGGAGGGTGGGCGAGGAGGAGATGAAGCAGTGATCTCATGATAAGCCTGATAGAAAGCGGGCTCAGAGTTCTCCCAGGGAGTGGGTCGAGGGAGGTGGATAGATGCAGCGGGCAGCACATCGGGTGCCCCTGCCATCAGCGGGACCTCAGCGCCGGCAGAGGGCCTGCTGCCTCGTAGGTGCCAGTGCAGATGCAGATGAACAAGCGTCAGAGAGAAACAATTGGGCAGGGGGCAGCAGGCTGGGCATGAGGGGAGGCAGATAGAAGGAAAGAGGGAGCTAGGGAGAGGGTACCATCCCCGCCGCTCTTTATCGCAGCCATTGATCGTGGCGTGTGTGCATTGATCCAAGTCGACCATCTGCTAGAGTTAGATAAGCGTGCGAGGGCCTGGGCATTGTGCTGTCACTCATGGAGTGTGCACTAAGAGAGAGAGAGAATGAGTGAGATAGAGGGAGAGCTAGATAGAGAAAAAGGGAGTGGTGATGTTGAGGAAGGAGGGGTGCTTTGGCTGCAGGGAATTATGGGGGCAGGATTAGCCTCCTCACTTGCAGGAAACAGAATTTTAAACGGCTGTCTCCTGGCTCCCTCACACAGACACACACACCACCCCCCAGTGTCTTCTCTCCCTGCCCCCATCCTGATGACTCCTCACACACTCTCTGTTACAGTGAACTTCATCAGACCATCTCCGGCATGTGTGTATACGTGTGTGTGTGCCCCTAGAGGCCACACAGGGGATTGTCCTGATGACTTTGGTGGCCCTGATCTCTCATCTGCTTTCTTGGCACTTTCGCTGTGGTGACTCCAGCTATCATAGAGAAAAGGAGCCTCAGTTTATTATAATCCACCAAATCATCAAATTGTCATACTGACTGCTGTAAGGCTTCAGATTTCTGATTTCTGATGCAATTTCTGATATTTAACACATATAAGCATGTCCCATGAGGATACATATTGGTACATTTTTAACTCCTTTCATATTGGACAAAAAAACAAAAACTACTCCCTCTTCACCATTTGTCAGCTCCAGCTATAGTCAACAACAATGTAAACAGAGCACCTAGTCAGACATATTACTTTTACATCTTTTCCGGTACTTGCTATGGTTCACTGTATGTACTGAGCAAAAAGAATGTGACCCCTGTAAACATAGTCAGTGGCCTCCATGCTTCCTCAACTACTTTTTTTCTGACATGAACATAATCTGAAAGACAAACTGCTGTTCCTATTTACAGTAATGACATTTGAAGAACCTTGATTTGGATACTAAAAAGGTGTTACAGGGTGCAATGTACATTGCCTTAATCATGTCTTAGAAATCAGGTTTGATCCACCAACGTGAACAGGTCTTGTAAGCTACAATACCCACTTTTTTCACATTTGGCTGCTTTTTTTGTTTTACTGGCTTATCCAGCAGGATTTAGAATGAAACAATATGGTGTATCACAGTCGGTATTTGTGTACAGCAGTAAGCCCATGTGCATTCGGCTGAGTGGCACCTGTCTCTTTCCCCCTGGGTTGTAGTCCTTCTAGTAAATGAAAAATACACAGAATTTGGAAGTGTTCCAGTTGCTAGGGAGACCTATAAAAGAGCAACAGCAGCAGCATCAGGGCCCGACCTGAGGGGCAGAGTGGCAGCAGAGTGAGTGTGTGTTCTCGCAGGCTTGAAGGAGTCTGCGATGTCCCCACCCTCACCCCAGAGCTTGCCCTATCTTCTGTGCAACTGTCTTTAAGTCTATTCTGCTCTGTTGTGGCAACTTTTTCTTTGCTCCATTTTCCTCTTTAGAATTTGCACATTGGGGTCCAACGCACAAGACCGCTGCTTTGTGGGATGGTGGGGGTGTTTTTTGATGTGAAGGCGAAAGTGGTATGGAGGGATTAGTGTGGCCGGTTGGATCATCTTACAGCCGCTGACCCCCCCCCCTTCGACTCGTGGACAATGGGGATTAAAACTTCTCTTATTCTTCAGCCCCAAACGGCAGGATGACAAAGACAGTATTCCTCTGGGTCTTTTAACACCAGGCTGCACAGCTGAAGTTGTGGACGAGGTGGGGGTTGGGGGCCCGGGCAGGGGTCTTACACAGAAAATTAATCCTATGGAATTTTCTCCTCATTGCAAATGGAGATTTGTAGCTTTTGCCTTGCTATCTTAGCCAATCCCACATAACGCATCAGTGTCACTCAATAGAGGATAACAGCATCCGGTGGAGTGAATGTTTATATCTGAGGCACCCAGGGGCCAGACACAGCTGATACGCATCTACATCCATGCAGCAGCACAGCTTCAAAGAAAAGGTGTCAATGGCTCATTTGGAATAGATGTGATAGATTAATTATATTTCACTTACACTGGCGTCCCACAGCATAGCTCCTTTGCAAATTACAAGACCCAGGCAACAGTCATCATGTCCAAGATGCTGAACAGGCCTCGATTTCTTCCTCACCATTTCACATAGCAGTGCCCGACTGTCATTCTCTGCGCTGGGGAGAGAAGGTGGTTTTCATCTGAAATTGACCATTAAACGTAATATTATGAATACCAGGTCAACACGCAAACCATCTGCATGTCAATAACCTCACTATTACAACCACGGCAAGTCAACAAAAGGCTTCTTCTAGGTTCAATTATGACTTACTCTGCCGTCATCACATTGTATTGTGCTGTTGTTGTTGGTTGGATTTATCCTACCAGAGGAAACACACAATGTCACTCCGTTCTCTTTCACTGATGAATGCAATGTTGTCTTTGGGGGTTGACGGCGAGCAATTTCCAACAACAAATGACAAACTACCCCCTCCTCCACCCGGGTGTGTAGCAAAATTGTTTCTCTAATAAAAAATGCATCTTTTGATTGTGAGGGTGGGGATATTTAAAATATATGCATATTATCTTTCACCCTCTCTCGCCCTCCCTCTCCTATCAACATCCCTCTCTCTCTCACCCCCTCGTCTCCTCTCTCTGTATCTTGCTCTCTCGCTCCCCCTCTCTCTCTTTGCAGTAAATAAAAGATTAAAATGACTGTTCTAAAAACACCGACTGGTCACCAGAAGATAATTGTTTCAGCTTTGTTTACTGTGCGTGAATGTTTTCTCTCTTTTTAGTCCTTTTTTCTTTTTTATTGTGTCCATAATTAAAATTCCTTTATTTTCAAAGTAGTTCTAAAAGAGGGAGCTAAATTGCCTTTTCTGTGTTTATGTTGTCATTGGCCCACTGTTAGGAAGGGGAGGGGGAGGATGGGAGACAGCAGCAGTGTCCTTGGACTGGTGGAGGATCAACATTTAGTATGTAGTAAATATAAATATATAACCAATGTGCAATGTGTGCGCACAACAACAAAGTAAGCGAACGTCTGGTATTATGTATATATGTTCACTCAGAGGTGCAGTCACATAGTGTATGCTCTGATCTAACTGTGTGCTTCTGAATTAAATTCCCACCTGTCTACTGTGAGGAGCTTCGTGCTGCATGGACTAATCTAATATCTTCAAATTGGTCGTTATACACAATTGAGGTGTTGATGGATCCCAACAACAACACTATGTAAATGTGAATGAAAATTACAAGAGCCACTCTAACACCTTATAATGAACACAGCGTCTCCTGGAAAAAACACTGCACACACATTGACCTGAAACATGCTTATCTGGCACAGGCGGCAGAAATGAATTTCCGGAAGCCTGACTTTTCATGCAGATTGATGAAGCCACTGTGTAGCTCCCATTTGTCTTCTACAACCAAGTTTATGCTTCCTCCTCCTCCTCCTTTTTCTTCAAGCAATGTCAGGACTGAGAACACAGTTGACGATCAGGGAACTCATTAGAAAAAAGGTGACAATGAGGTTTCACAACTCTGAATTTCCACCAGCCAATTTTCCACATTTCCCTTTGCAACACAGAGCACGGCCAGGAGACTGACGTGGGTTGCCTCTGAATGATGAAGTGACTCGTGGAGTTAGATGTCGGAGGGTCTTTTACTTTCAGCTCAATCCAGCTAAGGTTAAGAGCAACATCACATTTTCCCACATGTACGAGACCTTGAACATCGATGTATACACACACCTCGCACAAATACAAAAACATACAGACAATCTCCACCATACGATCACAGCCCCCTCAGCTCCTGCTCACAGTGCTATCCCTCTCCTGCTTAGCCAAGCGCCCATAATTGAATCTCAGGTTGGGATTAATTCTAGGAGCTGCACTTGACTCGGTCAAAAACAACTATTACAGGGAGGCAATGTATTTTTTTACACAGCACTTCACATTGATTAGGCAATGTGCAGCGATGAGAGATGCATTGGATTCTAGATGACTGTTATTTGCATTAAATGAGGGGTTTGCTGCATCCAGGGGAGAGGGGCTGCATGAGGCCAGACAGAGCAGACTGAACAGCACTTTCCATAATGCAAGCACGCACACAAACACAGGCCTTATATGCTGTGCATGCAAACACAACTGGTTATATTGTATGAATTGTTTAGGTTGAACTCAATAAAATTGACTGAGGAAGTGTTTTCAACATCCACAGAGCACTCCAGAAATGAGTGAAGTAGGTGGAGTTTACAGTCAAAGAACAGAAGAAAGTAAGGGCAGATCATGGTATCATGAACTGTAAGTCCTCTGCTGTCATTCCAAGGATGAGCTCAGTGAAATATAGTGTGATCTCAGGGGAGTTAGTGGTCAAAAGAAAGCTGCAGCTTGTTTCAATGCATGGTGAAAATAAGATGATGGAGGGGAGGCAGAGCTGGTTGGTTGGTGGGGTGGGGTAGTGATGTGGGGGACTGAAAAAGGCCCTCTTTCAGTTTTGAAAAAGAGCAAGAGAACGTTTTTCTTGCCTCCTCCCGTTGTGCTGTCAAACTCGATCAGCAGTGAGGAGCAGTGACGCTGCTCGCCTCCCAGACTCCCCCTTTGCACAAAGGAGTCTGCGAGGACCCACCATGCATTTCACATTCAATTTAGCCCTCCCCGGGACATGGCTGTCAGGGTCAGCATCGACGGTATGAGACAAGGCTGGGGGTGGAGGCCAATGTCTTGGACTGTGGCAGGTTTCGAGAGGAGGAGGGGTGTAATGACAATGCTGATGAGTTTGGGCTTGTACTCCAGAGAGGGGGTGCTGGTGCTGGTCAGGTTGGAGGGAGGTCGGTGGGGACAGAAGATCCAAAGAGAATGGACAGGAGATTTGCGGTGAAAATGGGGGTGATGGAGGGTGGCCTCTTCCCAGTAATAAAAAACTCCAAAAGAAAGGTCTGTCCAGAGCCTTTATACGATGGAGCTTATGCTGCTTTCCATGGGGTCTTCAATGGGAGTTGGGAGACTGTTACTCTGCCGAAGCCCATTAGCCAGCATTAGGAGCGTCCACACACCCGCACAAGGAGATTTGAGACAAACCCTAAACAGACCACAATAACCACGAGGTACAAGCCTTGAGCCTTAAGACCTCAGCTTGGCCCAAAAGGGCCTTGAATAGACGCGCCCCAAATCATGTTGTTGAACAAATCAGGTATTAAGGAGAAAGGAGTTTGTCCGAATTTACTTTCCCTAAAGACTTTAGTTAAGCTAGTTACTTCGGAGCTTTAGTTAGGCGTCTGTTGCTTGTGTGTGATTGTGCATGTGTGAAGAGCCATCATTCTTCAGACATCTTACACTATGACACCCTGCAACCCCCCTGAAGCATAAACCCTTCCATCTTTACCCCCTCTTACCCTCACTCCTATAAACACAGCCACGCTGAAGCCTATATTCACCCACTCCAAACAATAGGCTGCTATTGGCAATTAAATGGCATTTGGCGATTCAGGGTGCAAGTTAATGGCATTACTGTTGCAATTCTTCTCCTGAATGGTAAAAAGGATTTCCCTCTCCACCAATAAAGCACTACTCACTGTCTTACCAGCATTACATAGCTTACCTTAGGCTTATGATTCACAGGCTTCCAATTACCATTTGAATATTTCCTTTTTTTCTAAAAGTGCTGGCAGATGTAGTAGAAGGTGCTGCTGGGCCTCCATCTATTCACAGCTGAGAAGGCCTGGCTGTCGTCACCCATCGCAGGCCTGTCGGTCAAGCTGGTTGGTACTCTCCCACAGCCTGTGACTGGACAACCACCCAGGTAGATGTGCTGCTGTTTGGATCTGTCACTCACACCCTATAGAAACATGAAGCATCAGGACAAACTGTTAAATACACACCAGGAACCTTTTGCCGGTACATTTAGGTGCGAAGGGTGCTTTACACAAACGGTACATAAAGGGCCTTTTTAATAATAATAATAACACATGACAATAATAGCGTTTTGTCCATTTTAAGCAGATACATAATAGAAAATGGATGAATTTATATTCTCCACCAGTGGTTCAATCATTTGCTTCCAATAGGTCTCCCATCTTTCTCTTTCTTCACATCTCTTGTTTGTCCAGAGATCCGGTTTGGCAGGCGCCTTTTCTGTGGACAAGACGCTTTGAGAAGAATATGAAAAGGCAGATTTAAAGGTGACGGCTGGTCAGAGGGGTAAAAGAGAGAGAGAGAGCCTGGTTATCAGAGCTATGTGCCTACATTTAGAAAGCTCCCTCCCCTTTTCACCCTGAGCTGAATCGAACAAGAGATGAAATAGTGAAATTTAACAAAGTCACAGCAAGTAAGGTCTGGTCCTAACAAAGATGAATGAAATGATGAAAGGGCTGAAAAGCTCCAGGGAAATATCTAATGTATTTCTTTACTGCTCTATTCATTCATACCTTTATTCTGGTGTGAGGCCTATTCTCACAATATGAAGTGAGCCTCCAACTTCATAACAGAACTGCCGCCAAACCTCAAATGTGTGTCAGTTGAAATATAATCCTCCCCACTCCAATATGGAACAGAAAATGGCCATTTTGTTGTAGGGGCCAATTAAATAATGATTTCCATTGAAGCAGCAGGGATGATAGCAGGCCAAGGACAATGCATAGGGAAGGCTCAGAGATCAGATGAGGGTTTGTTTATAGATTTGGTTCCCACAAGCACTGGAGGGGGCTCCCTTAACTTGACAGACCAAACAGATCAGGCGGAGAACAGAGCAGGCCCTGTCAATAGTGAGGATTATGTGAACGGCTGTTTGGCCTCCAACCATTTTGCCCGCCAGAAGACACAAGAGGGCTCCAGTTTGATTCAGTTCCACTCTTATTGTCAAGTGTCTTTGGCGCTAACAGATTCAGGAACTAGCAGATAGACTGACAGAGATTTGTTGGATGACCTACTGAAGTGCAACAGCTAAGATTTTTCTACGGTTCTTTTTTGTATGAATATCTGAGAAGATAAGCTGATATGTGTTGAAATGATTAATAATTACCAGGTCACTAATTTACATCAGAACTGTGCATGAAGCACATAGGGAGCACTTCCCCTTCATGCCTCAACTGGCTTTAATGTAAAGAAAAAGTAAGTCTCCTCTGTCCTAATTGTTAAGATGTGCAGATTGATGGGGTCTCAGTGGGATTGTTCTGTTCCTCTGGGACCTGTTTGGCATTACAGTGACGTTTAAACTATTTCAGCCACAGCTATGATCTTAATTAGCTACACCTAAAGCCCATTTCTTCCCCAGACAAGTCTAATTAAGCCCACTGCGTTTCCCCAGCCAGCGCTCCTCTGCTGGCTAAAAAGGAACACACAATCTCTTGTCCAAGGATTACAACCTGGGAAACATCACAGGCAATCATCGCCCCCACTGCCCCGACACCCCATCACCCAAGCCTTGTTTCATGAAAGGCACAATGCTATTTCTGCATTGCTGTGCGTGTATTAAAGAACCTCTTCACCCGAGTCAAAGAAGAGACTCTCTCTTACAGGAGTCTTAATAAGTCCAGGGCAGAGAGGCTAACTGTGTAGCAAAGAGCGGTGGTGCTTTTGTACATGGCAGCAGTCGCTCAAGCTAAACGGCTTGTTATTAGTGGATGGGGGTTCAGCTTTTCTGCATTAGCTCGAGCAGTGTCTCTTGCCTCACATGCACGGAAGGCGTGCTTTCTTAATTGGATAGTTCCTTTAACCCTGCCAGGATCTTTGATCCTTATTGTAAACTTTCATTGTTGTCCATCAGTCTTACGGCAGCTACTGCGATTGCTTGGTCTCATCTTAGCATCCTAAACGCCTTAGTGTTAGTATCAGCTCAAGCTCTTAGCGCTGGATAAGCTCTTGCTAATGTCATAATGGTGATGATTTGGCTGAGCCCTCCAGCGTTATGTCAATTCAGCTGAGGGAAGTAAGAGCCACAATTAACAGAAATTAGCTAAATGCTATTGAGTGGTTCTGCGTATTTGAGGGCAGGCGACTGACCCTGATAACCTCACAATGTGCTGCCAATCAATTACATTTCACCAGCACAGCATAAATTCATGATTGTGAGTATCAGGTAGAACTATTCATAAAAAGCCTGAACCTTATATTCTGTGGGTTAAATCGTTTAAATAATAAACTATTAATAGCTTTAGTTTCTAAGGAAAGACAGTGGAAGATAGTACAGGCCCAGCTCACATTAAAACTGCTGAAATGACTCTGTGCTCTTCCACTTTGAAGTTCCTTAACAGTCTTGTGGGTCAGACCTCCTGAGGAGAGAGAAAGACTCAATTCATCAGGGTGCAATATAAGTGAAAGTAGAATACTCTTCATGTTCAATCATTGGAGGGAGGGCCTGAGGAAGAGCAAGTGTGTGCAGCTGGAAGTGAGACTGCTGCAGGAAAGACAGAGCAGAGCAGAGCAGACGAGTGTGTGGGGATCTCCTGTGAGGAGGCCAGCCCTGGGTGGTTCTCAGTGAAAGCCTATTTGTGGATGAAAGTGCAGCAGCCCTGGGGTCCACTCGCACAGAGAGGCGAGGCCAGTGATTAAGGGGGCGCGAGGGCAGGACGGCCCTTTAATTTGAAGCTACAGAGAGAAGGGGAGCCAGCACTGGTGTATCTGTAGCCAGACAATGGCGATTACCTTCCTCTTTATCTGGCGGAGAGGGGGCTTTGAGAGAGCAATCTGAGGAGCGGAGGAAATGGCACGACACAGGATTAGTGGCACAACAGGACGGTAAATTAAATGTTGGAGATGAAAGAATGAGGCTCTGACATGCATCAATAGAGAGCATTTGCTGCATTCTAATAACAGCAGCCGGGAGAAATACCTGTAGAGATTAGTGTGTTTGTGTGTGTGTGTATGAGAGAGAGAGGGAGCAAAGATACACATTCACACAAATGACTTGGGATGTCTTTTGTCATGTGACAACCCTCTGTGGTGAAGTAAACAGGTAAGATTTATATATATTTATATATCTATCTATATATAATGTGTGTGTGTGTGTGTGTTATAAATGGTGCCAGCAGGTCAAAACCACACAAATGCACTGATTGTAAACTAAGGTAATCCGTACATGTATACAGTGTCTCATCATGTCATAGATATTGACACATGGACACATATACACAGAAAACATAAATCAATGGCATTGATTACATTGTACCATGAAAGTTTCCAATACAACAATATGCAATATAAAGCTGACACACAAAATGTGATGGTGAGTTTAGGCTGATTCATTCTGCTCCATCCTAAGTGTTTTAGCTGTCTTGTTATATGTTTGTATTGAAATCTTCTGCATCACCTTGGTCTGTTCTTACTCTGTGATCCTTGCCTGTTGTCTGCTGTCCGCTGTCCTGCGTTTTTTGTGTGTAGTTTGTTTCAGTTGTGTTTAGGTTTATTTGTTTATATTGAGCACAGTTTTCTCTTTTGACTTATTTGACTTTTTCATTTTTTCATAAAGCTCACCTTTTTTCCATTTAGTTTCATCGCCATCTGCATTTAGGTCATTTGCCTTTCATAACAACCTCCCCCCAAAAATGTAACAACATGCTGCAATGACACAAATCAAAACAATTGTGACTGATTCACATGTAACATCTACAACAAATTTGCCATCAGATTGGCAGCAAATCAGGACAGAAGTTTCATTTGTATCATTTCTAGCTTTTACTGTGCATTCAGTTTTTCTAGACTTATATAAAGCATATAGAGTAAGCTAAAAGCAACACAGGGGCATATTCACACAAGTACAACTGCTCACAGTGACGTGGGCCACTTGCACAGTTTTCAGTCTAAATGCATAAATAAAGCTTTATGAAACCAGTTACAACAGTGTGGGTTACTAAAATCCTCATCATGCCAAGCTTGGCCTGATTTTTTAAAAATGTATTCTGGATTTATATCTTTGCCATGATATCCAATATTCATAAAAATATATCATACAGTGTCAAACAGTTGCATGCTTCGGGGACTCCTAGGATTCACACAAATACATGAGGATAACACACCTTTATTTACATTGGATGATGTAATTTACTCAGAGCCATGAGTCAGGGTTAGTCGTCATACCTAAGTCCAATCCAGATGTCAAAATGATTATTTTCTAACCCTTAAAATCGAGAAGGATTCAAGACATGCAGTCCCATTTCATCTCCACCTAATTTGAATATGTGTAAGTGTGGGTATGTTATTTATGAGGCTGGCACCTATTAATTCAAATGTTGTATTGAAAAAGGCCCACAACACCTCCACAGGCATCATCAATAAGTCCTCACATCCCACATGGCACTTTAGCTACACAAATAAACCACTCTATGGATCCCTGTGCTGTTAAATCAGCAGGTATTGATGCAATAAAAGTTTCTGCAAAAGTTCTTTGCTCAGTGTTAACATTTACAAACAAAAAGCAATGTTCAACCATATTCAAGTAAGCATTAGTGGAACTTTACAAACAAACATTCTCATTAGCGTTGAGCAGTGACTGACAGGTATTATAGATGAAAAGTTAGAAAATGAAAACAATGATGAATGACAGTAACAGAGCGATGAAGGGAAGGAAGGAGCAGAAATGAAACGTCTGATGCCCGAGCGACAGCTGACAGCGGAGCGGGAGAGAGGAGGCCCTGAACACACGCAGAAATGATTCAATCAAAGAGTAGCTTTATCTAGGTTATTACTACACCGAAGCAGGATGATGAAGAGGAGGTTTGCCTTAATCTCGGCCACAATGGAAGGGAACAAAGGCGTACTTACAAGCACTATCAGCCACAAATATCAAATCAGCTCTAGCTGCACCTAATCCTGCCAGACAGCATTGTTGATTCAGTGAACCTGCGGTCAGAGACATACACAACGTGTGAAAGGGGTACACACAGTGACTGACACACACCTTCATATAAAGGGAGGCTCTATTTCTGTCCTCAACTAAAAGTGTGGGTGTGAACTAGCTGCAAGTACATTTACTGCTATTATTCTTTCTCACCATGCATACAACCAATCAAATCATTACATGCATGTAGGCTACCTGCTCTAACACTAAGTGATAAATTCTTTACCTCGAAACCATTCTTCTATGACGTCTGTGATAAAACCTGACTATACCTCTGACCTACTGTATGACTTCTGAACTTCACCAGAACCTCGTCCTCAGGGCCTGGTCACAGTACCAGCAGAAGTGGCGGGAATGTCCTTGTTCAGGATGGCACTTGGCAGAGGGAAAAGGACACTAGCAACTTCATTATCCTGCAGTAACAGGCTAATTATTGTGTTTGTTAGCAACAAATCAGAGCACAACAGACTGCATGTCCCTGTCCTGTTTTGAGCATCTTAATTACTTACCCCCCCACCCCCACCCCCACCCCCAACATCCCCATCCCTCTCTCTGTTGCCACTGCTGCTGTTGTTATTTTGCATATAAAAGGCAACAGCTAATTGTCTGGACTATAAATATTCGGCATGCAATTAGCGTCCTGGCCTGCCTCTGCGTTGTGTTATCACCTCGCTGTTTGGTACGTGGTGAAGACCGCACACTCAATTCTCCATATCTAATGGGAGTTTGATAGCAGCACACAACCTTTGTGCCTACACAAACGACAGTGAGCGCCTCACTGTCATCTCACCCTCCACTTTACTTTGAAGGAACACTTTCACAACTTCTTATAAGGGAGCACAGTTTAATGGCACATAGATTATACCTGTGGAAGGTGAGTTAGGATCTGCTTACAGAGAATGTTTTCTCCTCAGAACTGCAACAAAGAAGTGGTTTACACAGCATACTATTGGAGTAAAGGGAAATATTTCCCACTGGCCTCTTGGACAGGGAAAAAAAAGCATGCAAAAGCATGAGAAAGAAAGGAGGAGGGGCCGAGGAAAAAGCGGGGTCCAAACACCAGGGTACTCTGACACTCTTCTCTACCTCACCTAAAATCAAAGAAAGCAGAGAAGGGGAGAAGTGCACAAGAAAGACAGTTGGGGGTGGGATGGGTAAGAGAGCCTTCACGGATGATTGCAGCCCTGTTTGAGCCGCTGAAGTGCAGACGTGAACTTCTTTCATCTCTCTTCAGGGTCACTGTCCATGGAGAGAAGGGCCCTGTCATCCTGCTCTCACTTCCCAACTGCGAGCTTCCCAGCTCCTCAAGATTCCAAACTAACAGAGCCATGGCACCCTGTGAAAAGCCAGCAAATGCAGCAGGAGCAACACCAGGCAACAGCTAAAGGGAGCACTGTGGGAAGCAGAGAGGCCAGGAGGGAGACCGCAAAGTTCACTTTAGGAGGAGTCAGAAGGTAAAGGGAGTACATGAGATGACCAAACAAATGAGAAAGTAAGATGAAAACAAAAGTTGCAGTAGGGAAGTTGTAATATTAGGAAAAATAACTCTTGCGCCCACCATTCAAAGCAGGGTAATGCAAGAATGATTAAAGAATGGAGCAGGTGGAGACTTTAGTGGGGGTTCAGGGAGTGATGGTTGGTAGGGGGTGTAGGTGGAGAATGAATAAGACTAACCCCAGTCTGTGTGGAGAGGCTGACTGGAGCCTGGAGGCTCGTTAGAGGCAAGATCCTGAGGGTTCCTAATTGGGCCAGCCAGGGCCAGGCAGTCTGAGAGAGAGAGGGCAGTCAGTCTCAAGATCTGAGTTTGGAGAGGGGAAGGATGGAGGGGTGCAGGAGTTAATGGTGAAGGGGGCTTTCCAAGTCACATGAAAGTTTGTGGGGATGAATGTACCATAATTAGATTAATAAGTAGCTTAATTTATCGCAGCAGAGGATATCAGCGGCTCCACATTAGAGGCAGGCCAGAAGATTAGCCTCGATCGGCGTTTCCAAAACACGATTAGCCCCCCGGCACAAAGACCAGGCTCTTTCACAGGTTCCTACCACAAGGGCTGGGATTAGAGAAACATGTTGAATAATCAGCAGTGCCCCTGCATGCTCCTCTCAAGTCTGCACCGCAGCCAGGGGCACAGTGCAACCCTTTGCCCCCTCCCTGTCTCACTCACAACACTTATCAATTAGATCATTATAAGACCAATTAAAGTCAAGAGCTGAAACACTAACACCAGGTTTGCACATGCCACCCAGATTCAGTTGTGCTTGTATATCCACCTGCTGATACACAAGTCATCCTTCAATAATATAAAACTAATGGGTGGTGTGTGTCCAGTGAATTACCATCCTGGTGTGTGTATGGCCACTAAGTCATCTGGATGTCTGAGAGCCCCCGGGGACACACAGCTTCATAGCTAATTGATTGTCCCTCCAATCTCCCCTCTAATGCCAATAAAGACCTCAGCATATGTTCGCTCCAGTCCCAGCTACCAGACACATGCATCATGAATGCAGTGCTCTTACTAAGCTTTAGATCCCTTGATCCCTTACATCCTCCACATCCGGCCACTTGTTTGAGGAAAAAGTGGATGAAAAAAAAACCGATGAGGTTTGAGCCAAGATTTCAGTATCCCATCTATGTAGAGTGGTTGCAGCTGTTAGTCATCTCCTGATGGACAACTGCAGAAATATGTACTGGATTTGTCGTGCAAGCTAAATGTCACAGCATCATATTTTGCATAACAGGACAAGGTTTTGTTTTTGTTCCCCTCAACAGGTGAAGAAGTGCAAGGAAAACAGTTGGAATCTCAAGAGAAAGTCTGCCTGTGGAAAATATTTAATTGAGTGAATACAGTCATAGCAGTCACAGCCCTTTCAGAATGGATAGTTTGTTTATAAATTTCTCAGCTGTCAGCACCTTGTCAGGCACACAAGTCGTGTTTACCCTTGAAAACCCAGCAACTTTTACATTCCCTGCTGCTGTGCCACCACTGCAGGCCAATTATCCTGTGTGACTATGCAGCACCATGTATTGGTGATAACGTGCACAGAGTCAACATGTCCTCCAGACAGAGCTCGCTGGCAGGGGTTAGCCTCAGAAAGCCCCAGTCCACCCTGACATACAGGCCACTGTGGCAGGTTCACCTGTGTCAGCTAAACTAACAGGCAGGCGATGGACGGATTTGTGTGTGTGTCATACAATATAAGAGAGCTCAACAATGACAGAACACAGGTAAAATAATTCAAACATAAAATAAAAACATTTGATCAGGCGTGAGAATACCGTCAGTGTAATATGAGCTAAAAAGTACATTTTTATACGGACATTTTTTTTCCCAATTCAGATTCTGTAAATAAAAGTCTTTTGTAATGTCAGCAGTTTCTTATCGACAATCATTCCTTAACTAAACCTTTAATACTCTTTACTCCACTCTTTTGCTTAAAGTAGGGCTTCAGCTTTTTAAATGGGTATCTTGACCTTTGAAAATCCCACAGCAGCATCAGATTGTTCAACTTGAAAGGTTCTCTGGAGTTAAGGAGAAGACCTTACAGGAAGTGAAGGAAGTGTTAGGTTAAAAGAAGGTTAGATATTTTACACAGTCAGTAACTTTTCTATCCTTCTTTACTATCAAGCTCTTAAATGGGAATAAAGAATGATCTTCTGATAATAAAGCAGGCCATGATTGCATTAAAGCGCCCAGCTTCACCAGTGGTTTGCCAGCTTCCTGTAAAACCTCACTCCAGCATCACAGACCAGCACTCTCTGCTCCATGCTTGTTAGATAGCAGCTGTTATGCTCTTTCCTGGTGTAGCTGTTGTTGAACAAACGAGGGAAAAACAAGCAAACCCTGGGCTTGATCAGGCCATGTGCAGCGTGTTGCACGCCCTGCTCCGCTCCGCTAGCTACCCCATCAGCTAACCTTCGCCATGCACCAAATTAGAAACCCTCGCCATCAGGCAGACAGCTGGCAGCCTTCCCCTGGGAATGCCAATTAAGTTTGTAAAACATTTAGACAACAAAACTGTACAAGAGAAAAACATCCCACGGAGGCGGCCGTCCCCACAACTCCCAGCAGTCCTCACCATAACCTCCGCTGCCCCCCCTCCCATCTGCAGCAGCCTCAAGACACACCACCTTAGAGCATAGCCAGGCCCAAGAGAGCAGCAAATATGTTCAGAGAAATACATGAATACAAAATCAAAGCCATTGATTTTGTCATGCTAATGTGTTGTTATAGCAAATTAAGAGATGATGTATTATTAATAAGTTGGCGCCTACACCATCGGTTAAAGCTGAGCTTTTTCCTAAACAATCACATTATTAATTGGCAGCTCCATAACGCTGCAGCTCTCATCTGTTTTGACAGTAGAGGAGACTCGGCACTCCAAATCTACCATTGTTGGCTTCTTACACCACACACAGTGTTGTAACAAACTACCCCGTAAAGTGCAGCTTCAAACTTTAGCACTGTGCCTGATCAAGTGTCCAAAATGGTAACCTGAGTTTTTGGCCTGGAGGAAAAAAAGCTGAGCAGGGATTAGAATAATACCTAAGTAGCTTTCTGAAAATTGAACCCTTGAGTAGGAAAGGAATATGGTGGCCTTGGGGAAAGAGTGTGACCCACGCTGTCATGCTGAATGCTTGCGCTCAGATTTGTTGTTTGTTCATCCAGGCAGCCCACTCCACAGTTGTTTCAGTGTGACACACCGGGATGTGACAGACAGAGTGACAGCGTGAGTAACTAATTGAGACAGGATGCAAGAGATCCTCTGAGCTTTAAGTAAATGGAAGTGGGAGAATGCCCTCATCTCCCAGTGCTCCCCACCCCTCCACACACACACACACACAAAATGCTATCCCTGCTCAGGGCATCTCTATCGACATTAATTAACTGAGCATTGATTAATATGGAGGCTAAATGAAGTTATTTTCTGTAATCAGTGCTTCCTTTGAAACATCATTCATTGTGTCAATAAAACTCTGTTTGAATTCATTTTAAGACAACATTGTTACAGTGAGAGGGGAGAGGTGACGGGGCTGAGAGACTGAGAATGAAGAAGAAACGCAGCTATGAAGAACGTAGACTGCTGCAAATTACCAAGTGTGGCACACAGGCCCAATTTGTTCATTCATGACAGAGATGTTCTTTCATCTCTTTCTTTTGAGCCAAAATGCCCTTCTTTACAGTTTCCTCTCTGACTGACATCAGTGTGGCTCCAGCACAACCATGTGTGTACCATTCAGACAATTTTAACAATTAAAGTTAGATTAAGCAATAGAACCATGAAGAACCAGTATTTTCTCTTTAATCCACTGATTAAATGGTCTTTAATGATGCTGCCAGTGTTTTTACATATTGTAGTATTCTTTAGATACACCATAATACCATAATGTAAGCTGCTTCATATTGATGCACATAAGATGACCTTAGATGACCTGGTGTGATGAGAGTGAACTGAGCGTACAACCAAAAAAGAGAAAAAGCTGAAAGACACTAAACACTGAGGACAGTGTGGGCTGCTCACTGTGCAAACCCATCTTTAACATTATGACATGTGATTTCATCCTTTGTTAGTTCATCTAAAAATATTGATTAATGCTGCTTTAAAAGTAGAAATAACATCTACTAAAAATATGTATCACACACCTCTAACCAGCTTGATTTATCAACATTAATGGCTGTCTCTTCTTCACGGTTTTAATGCCAAGAAGCAAACTCAGCAGGTGTTGAAAACCTTTGATTAATAATCCCCATGTACAGCTAAAATATATCGTGCCTCTGATGTGAAATTTAGCAAGTGCATTAAATCTGCACAATCTGGTTGTGTAGTGACAAAGTACATTATGGGTGAAGTAAATCTTTGGCCACTAGAGGCAGCACAGCACAAAACCCTAAATGTAACTTTCCAAGGTTTCAGCTTTTGTGTAAATCAAGAGGAGCAATCAGTAGATTAAACTGTTGCCTTTGTCGGAGTGTCTGTGTCTGATTCTCTCCTCCTCTCTCTCATCATCGCTGCTATCTGATGACCTCGCTTCCACAGGCGGCACAGGAGCAGACACTGACAGCTTCATAATTCTCCTGACAAACAGCTCAGTAAATGATCACTTTGGCCCTATGTTAACTGCCAGAGTGGCTGTAAAGTGCCCAGGAATGACGCCAGAATTTCATTTCAGCAGGCTGCGTGCTCCATCTAGATATACTTTTATTAAGAAATGAAAGCTGGTAATTTTAGATACAAGCTGTGTAAATGCATAGACAGTTAATGGAGTTCCATTTTAGAGAGGCCCTTTTTTTTCTTTTTGGGCTTTTTAGAATCTAATCTCAGCCTATTGTCAGGGTGGCCAGGGTGTCTAATCGCCCTTAACCTTGTATCAGTGCCATAACCCCTTCTCTTCCCCTCGCCCTCCAACAATTTAAAGATGATTTTAACATAATAACAGGACTTTTAGCATCCCAGTGACTGCACCTTCTACCAGAATCACCACAACTAATGGGATCTAATCTTTACAATAAGGGACATTAATATATATGCAAATCAGCTGCGGCTACATCTTTTGCAGAGGAGATAGACCGAGTTGGCATACACTTGTATCATTTCTGTCACATGTGTCACTTAGTTGTTAATTACTGTTAACGTCCTTAAAATGCAAATATGTAGTTCTGCAAATAGTGCAGTGCATGTAAGCAATAATGTCCTGACAGGGGAGAGCCCCCCTCCCTCCCCTCCTTTGAAGGTCTAGCAGTGTGGGGGGAATGTGAGACATTGGGGGTTGAGGTTGCAGGTCGGCTGTTCAAAGCCACTCTGTGCATTGTTGGGCAGGAGGGGATTAGGTCTCTCCAGGCTGCAGAATTTGCTTTCTAATTAAAAGGGATAAAATGTAGAAAAATAGTGAGGGGCATTACTACTGTAGAAAAGAAGGGGACAGAAGTTTGTAATGTCACCACTGCTGTTTGATCACAAGACTATGCAAGAGTTACCAACCGCTTGTTCTGACTCCTTCTGCCCATTTTCCCCTCTGCTTCAGCTCCAGCCTCCATCTCATTAACTCACATATACTGAACCTCAAAACGAAGGAAAAAAACATATATTTAAACACACACACACACACACACACACGTTCACTTTGTGTGGTTAATGCCTGGGCTGCAAAAACATCAGGTTTTTTACTACTAAATTCCCCCCAAAATTAAAATAATTTCACTGTGGCCTAACCTTCTTCAAGTCGTTCTCTTTCATGTCATGAAATCTGCAGGATGCTGAGTTAAAATTGTGGGAACATGGTGGTGGTTTAACAGGTGTGGGCATCTTATTCTTGTCTGTCCTTACACAAATTTGCTCTGTAGCATAACACATGTGCTAGTAAAAAAAATATATATATTATTATAAAAAATAAAATCATTTATATTGGTAAAATGTACAGTTGTGAATTCAGTTGATTAATTAATTACCTGAATACTGAAACACTTGTTTTGAGCCACTTAACTGTTTATTACTGAACCTGAGCGACTGCTCTGTGTTTGTTTATTTAACCCTTTACTCCAGACTCCTTCTGTCAGCATGCTGCGGTTTTGTTACCTTGTCCTCCAGCAGGGGTCCAGCTCTCCCCGGGCACTTTACAAACGAACCTTAGGTTTAAAGCAAATGGGGGCCTGATTCTTTTCCCCTGAGCCCTGGGAGGTTAACGACATGCCAACGACATGCTGGTGGAGAACAAGCCTCCACCTTACTCCCCCCCTCTCTTGGCCAATCTTTTTTTTTTTTAGCAAACATGTGTACTGGAGTTTTGCCGTTGCACAAACGTCTCTTAAACCTCCAAGCTAGTGTCTGGTTGCTGAAGCATGCCCACAACACCACCTCCTCTATTTTTTACCAGGCTACATGTAGCTCTCGCCTTTTGCTCCCAGGCAATCCGATCCTATTTGGAGTGTGTGACGAGGACCATTCTCCATCACCTCACTGATCAAGAGCTCCCCTGTAAAGTGGGCCCAGGGATGAGCAGGTACAGATTTGGGGAGAAGAGGGAGTGGGGCATGCAGTGAAAGAATCTGCAGTGAGCCAAGGAGAAGATTAAACGGCAGCTAACCATCAGTACTCCTCTCCCCCCGCCTCAACACTCCCCTCTACTTCACTGGTGTCCTGAGGGGGAGTGCCAGGGGGATGGAGGGGAGGACGAAAGTAGGGGGAGGCCAGTGGCACAGTGGTGGCTGAGCCATCTTGTCATCATAGCAGGACAAGCATATTCAACCGTGTCCTCTGTACCCTCCCATCTTATTCCAGACACTGTGCTGCCCTCCGCTGAAATCCATCAAAACCTCCTTCTCGGCCCCTGCCCCCCTTGTTGGAGGAGTGCTCTCCGCTGGTGTCTTTTCTTTTTTAAAGGGCAGAGATGAGTCTCAGGCTCTGCAGTCTTTCCAGGCGTCCAAATTAATTTGCGTCTGGGCAGCAACATAAGCAGCACGAGGCTATTTGATGAAAGTGTAGGGCAATGACATGCACTGGCAGTCATGCCTTGATCTCTTGCTTTCTTTCCTTGTCACTTTCCACCTCACCTTAATGCCAGATTCATGCCAGTCTCATCCACATGGGTGGCACACAAATCAAACCATGTGTGTCTTTGCACAGTAATAACTGAAAAAAAACACTTCAAATTTTAGCTTTTATGCATGTATCAAATATACTTAAGCTCAAATTAGCAAACCACTAAAACCACCAGCAATCCAGAAAAGACAAAAAAAATGCACCAATCAGAAAATGTATTGTCCTCACTGCAAATAACACGAGGATGCACTTCATCCAGCCAGTCCTGAAAATCCCTCTGCCAATTTTCTGATCAGTACCTCAAAAACAGATCGGTTTCACAATAATAAACAGAGTAAGGACATCTACAAAACAGCATTCCTTTAGTTTGATAAATGGATGTCAAAGTGAACTTAATGCAATTTGACATGCATTTGAAGTTGTGATCCAAAAAGGAGACCAGAGTTAATGCCTAATTAGCATCATTAAATAATAAAGCAACTTAGACTAATAATTATTGCATGTACCCATTCTACCACTTGCACTGACAATTAACCTTTCCCAACTGGTGATTCGCAATTTGAGTAAATCCTGTTATCAGCAAATATAACACATGGCACATACACAAACACACACACACACATTTCAAACACCACTCAAGGAAATCTATGCAGTGTTTACGGTCCGGAAGCAGAACAACAAAACAAACAGCAGATATCCACTTTCAGTAAATACCACCCAGCCACTTATACAGTATCTTCCCTGTGGCTTAAAGGGGGTGGGGAATCAACTTTAGGTGGTTGCTGTGAATGTCATTGAACTACTTGTGTTTACGCAGGCTTAATATTGCAGTGACAAGGTCTCTTTAAACACATAAGGAATGCTTCAGAATTCATCAGTTTAATTTTCATTCTGCCCGAGGGTATAGTTTTATACATGCCTGTCACTAACAAATTTTAGAGCCTGAAGAGAGGTGGCAAAATTTAAGAAACACTAAAAAGTGTGTTTGTGTTGCTGACCACTGTTCAAATAACAAATGCTGTCCAAGTCTCTGATATAAGCCAAAAACACAATCACCCAGTGACAAAATAAAGGTGAAAAGATTCAGGATCAAGCATTCTCCCAAAATGTTTCACCCTCATCCCAATTTGGCAGCACTTGGCTTGTTGCCCACTCACATTGTGTGGACGGCCCTGCCACTGTTGCCATGGGGATGTGTGGACCTGCACAGGCCCTGGAGGCAGAATAGCCTGGTGGTGAGGTGGGGGTTATCATCAGCAGCAGACTATGCCGGGCCCCCATCCAGAGGCCTGGGTGCAGGAGAAGCTGTGAGGCAGTGGGGGCACCCCTCCATCTTTGCAGGTGCCCTCTCCCCAGGGGATGCTGCTGCTGTTCTGCCCATCGGAAGATCTGAGATAGGACTCGGTAGCACAGGGCTCTGGCCTATCCACTGGGGGGTCGACTGCCTGACTCCCATAAGCCTGGGCCAGACGGGGTGGGCTGGAGTGGGAAGGGGCCAGGCAAGGCGAGCTGGACCGCGGCCCAGTGCGGTGACTGCCTGTCTGCCCAGGCGCTGGGCCACTCTGCCACTCCTCCCTGGGCTCGTGCCCCTGCACTTGGATTTCAAAGGGATGTGACAGGGGAACTGGCTTTCCCTCTCCATTGCAAGATCCCTGCCCCACCAGCAGCTTCTCCAAAGCCTCTCCCCCTCAGACAGCTTTCAGTCCCCACTCTCTTCCAGCCCCCAAATGCCCCTCCAACAGCTTTTCTGTTTCAGCCATGAACCCAGACTCCCTCTCACACTGTGCCATTCCCACCACTGCTGCCTCACATTTGGGAAGAGAAGGGGGAGGTTGTGCTGCTACACTGCACCCATCTGCCCCATGTCTTTCCATGCTGTGGACCATGATGCTGCAGCATGGCTCTCTGGGCGCCGTAAAGACTTTGGCAAGTACGCTGGGCCTTCAAGCTCCCCTCCCTTTGTACCCTCCCTGTCCACCACATGCACACACGGATGCGTACCATCTGATTTAAAATGTACTTACACAAAAACTAGAACATGTGATCATGCTCATTGAATGGACAGATAGATGAGTTTGACTGAAACTGTAAGGAAGTGTTATTTCAAATCCACTGACTACAAGTTGACCAAGCTACTTTGGTTATGCCCACTGAACCCTAAGCCATCTGAGAAAGATCTGAGTCAGATGCGGTGCCACAGTGTCTGAGTGGCAACCAGCACATTCAGCCACTGGCCCATCATCAGTAAGCATCTTGCAAAACCAAAATGACACTGACAGGCTGTGTTTCAATTGGCTGAGACCTTATTTTCTTTCTCTCTCTCTCTCTCTATCTATCTAGGTTTCTCTCTTCATCGCTCTCCGCATGGCATTTCTCTGGCAGGTCCTCCAGTGAAATTCCTCCCCTCCTGGTCTCGGCATTCCCGCAGCCCACCTCCCTGCCTGGGCAGAGCAGAGTGGCTGGGGTAGGGTGGAATGGCGCTCCCCCAAAGCTGGTCCCAAGCTACAACTACAACTGCAGCCCACAACACATTCCTCCAGCCACTGACCAGTTCCCCCAGCAACCAGGAGAGAAGTGAAGAGAGGAGCGATGGAGCCTCAATAGTGGTGTGTTTTATAATATGGGCTGAGGTCCTGAAAAGAATGGAAAAAATACCTTACAGGAATCTGCCTATATTTACCAGGTTCCTCGTGTGTATATTCTAATGATGCTTGTTAACTGTAAATTTTGAATCAACAGTTTCTGTTCCTTAAGAAGTCCTCCAAACTAGGATCATATCGTATGTTACCCAACATGTTGACAGTTACACTCACCTTTACATCAGCAGGGATGTGTTGGGTTGTGCATCACCGTCTGTCAATCCAAAGCTGCTCCTGGACAGCTCAAGTAGCAGTATAAGATAGGAGCCGGACGGTCCCCTCCTCCGCTCCCCCCTTCTTCTGCCCCAAGCCGAGCCAGACGCTGTGTTTACTCTCCTAATTACAGGGGAGGGGCCGGCTGACAGGCGAGCCATCACAGATTCCCCACAGGCCTGGGGCTGGGAACGCAGCAAACACCCGCCGCTGTCTCCCAAATGTGATGGCAGTGTCCAACTGTCACAGGGGAGCCTTCACTGGCAAAACCCAAGGGCCCAAAGAGAGATATTAAAGACATGAGAGGAATTGGCAGAGTTGGCACTGACAGGGGGTTCGCTTGAGAAGTCAGAGTGGGGAGCTGGGGGCATCGCCAAAGTGTCATTCAAAGCAAAGTGGGGTTTGGACAGGGCACAAATTCTGATTTACACACACACATATACACACACAGCATCACACTGGCTCTTATCAAACTAAGGCGGGAGAGTTGCATGTATCCTAAACTTATTTGAGCGAAAGAGTCACTAAACATGAAGATGGAGTCTCTTCACACAGAAAGTTAGGCCTGATTATTTAGTGTCCTGGCACTCGTTTGAGGCACCATGATGTTATACACATATCACTCTTATTATAATTTTATTGAGGATGTGTGTCACTTCTTTTTTTTATATTCATTTGCTGCATTTTGGACCAATCATGGTTCAAAATCCAGAGCAATATATGAAGGAGTAGATGGATTTTTTTTAACATTTATACTATTGAGAGTAAATCAATTTAACATAAAACATGATTGAAATATGCAACAGACGGGCATATTACATAATACTTGCAAAGAGTAATCTAAACATCTCTAATGGCTCATTAATCTGCGGCTGTGGCTTTGACAAAAATACACTAGAGTGTGTGTGTGTGTGTGTGTGTGTGTGTGTGTGTGTGTGTGTGTGTGTGTGTGTGTGTGTGTGTGTGTGTGTGTGTGTGTACACTAACACTCCTCCCAGGGAGGTATAATCCACTAGAGGTTGAAATGCTCCAGTGCTGTTGGGGGGTCTGAGAGAATCCCTCTGGAAGCACAATGCCTGACCCTATCACATATTCAGGTCAAATAAACAAAACAATGTTGAGAGAAAGGTTAAAACGGCAGAATCGTCCTTTTTCACTGGGCTCTCCCAAATCTCCCAATGGTTGAGATCGCCCTTCTCCCTGCAGGCAACTCACACCTCAACACCCGAGAGGCAAGACAAGAAAACCATTTGATAAATCATGAATAGTCACAGTTGTGTGAGTGCTGTGACCATTTCTAAAATTTATTATGGGGATTACACACGAAATCACACAATGTAACATTTTCAAATGTGTTATGAATGCCTCCCAGAATCCAATTCAAATCCTAGGTTACCAAATAAGCCTGAACAAATCCCCCACATTGAGTTCTTCCTCCTTTGAAGACTTGAGAGGTCCGGTCTGCAGGGCAGGTTTTACCACGCCACGCAGACACCTCAGCACACAGAGGAGAAGGCTACTCAGGCTAGGAGAAGGGAGAGGGAGAAGGAGAGCAGAGTGAAGTCCTCACAATGATAGCAACATGGACGCCTTTATTCACAAATAAGTCTTTAATCTATTACAGGTCAAAAAATAAACAGAATGTGACAATAATGCTTTAATGTTGCAGCAATTATGAAATATCAATAAGTGACTTGTGGAGGGAGGATCCACACAGTGTGTAGAGTCAGTGTTCACACAGTTCACTCAGCCACTGTTAACCTTGAGGCAGCCTTGAGTCTTCTCGCCCTTTTTGTCCTTGCCAGCTTTCACCAAGTCTTCGACTTTGTCTCCGCTCAGATGAGGATACTGTGAGGATACTCACAGGCCAGTGTGCCTAATTGAATCCATATGTTTGTTGGCAAACTCCTGCGTAAACACAAACAGTTACGGCACCAATTAAAACGCATGTCATATTAATAGATAGAGCAAACTCATGTGTAGCCATGCTATTATGGAAGCAGTGCATTTGAATCGATGGAGAAAGATGTGGGGAAATAAACACATAATTTAAGTGCACAGAGGACACAGCCAGCAGCATATAGGCAGATGAGTCCACTTTTAACTAGTTGTGTGACAGTGTGAAGAAGTGCAGAGATTCAAAGATCTCTGTGTGTAACTCTTCCCAGACAGACACTGAATGGGGTGTGTGCCCTTTTAATCCCCGGGGAGGAGGCTGAATGTGTTTTGATGACCTCTGGGGTCACTTACATGTTACATTACACATAGGTTTAACTCCTTTGTGATAAGGGAACAGTGCGGGGAAAGCCCTCTCTGTTTAGACATCTTGCTCACTATGAGGTGCACTTTCTTTCAGCAGCAGCAGCAGTTGCAATGTATCCATCAAACCTGCCTGGCTAATTAAAATACAGCTTGTGATTATCCTACTTCAGCCCATCTCCCTCTCTTTCTTCCTCTCTCTCTCTCACCCACACACTCACAAACACACACCAAATATAGCCACAGTAACTGCTGTCTGTATCAGTGGGAAATATGGATGTGCATCAACCTGAACATTAGCAGAACATCTTGTTAAATGTAAATTTATTTAAATATTTTTTAATGTTTTTAACTGAATTTGTATGATCTTTTTTGTAGTCTCAATAATACCTGGATAGATTTGGATGATCTAACACATTGTTTGACCTGCAGATTATTTTTATTATTATAAAAAATATATTATTAAAGAATAAAGTGAATGCAATAGACAAAGTTAACATCTTAAAAGACTGACTAAAGTCTAATCAGCACTGACTTAGGTACATTTAAATCTCAAGTGCAGAAGCAAAGATTTTTCCTCACATTACAGATTACAGATTATCAGCATTTCTATATGAATACTTTATTGGATTTTGCTCCCTTTTCTGTGTCTTTTTAAGCCCAGAATGAATTCCACCAACACATTCCTTATATGCAGCCATGCGCACATCCAACAAGGAATAAAAGAGATGAGGGAAAAGCTGCTGAAGATTTATGTACATATAATTTTAAACTGAGATTATTTACTCGTTGAAAAAAAATCCATTGGTACTTTTTCTGTTTTTTTTTTAATGTTATTTTAAAACATGCATAATGTGCTGATTATTTCTTTTCACGCCTGAAACAGGCACAGAGCGCGCAGTGAATGGGGCACGTCTGCCTGTAATTATCCAATCTTCAATTTTTTTTTTCTTTTAAGACTATCAAACAAGGGTCAAACATCCAGGACTGTGCGGTGCATTTAAAGGATGCATGGCTACGCATTAACTGGTGGAAATCACAGGTTAGAGCAGGCCCGGTGAAATCCTCACCCTCAGGTTGAGTGTAGCAGAGGCGGAGATAAAAGCCGTCGTCGTCAATTAGCCGGGAGTCAGTGGGAGCGCTGCTCGCCAGAGGCGTTTAACTCCTTCTCCCTTTAAACGTCCTTTTAAGATACACAGTCCCTGCGGAGGGCCTGGCTTTACAGTTTAATAAATTATTTAGCAATTTAAACGGTGAGATCCAGCAGATAGCAGCATCACACGTCATGATTCTCCACGCAGTAGTTTGAAAGTCTCGCATAAGAGGACATTACCATGCAGCTGCTAAATATAAGGAAACTGAAATATACATTTTTTTAATGTAGCAGCATAATGGTTGTTCATTTTTGTGCATGTAAAGTCTGCATATAATAAGGCCCGGCCTACAGGGCATGTACATAGAATTATTAAACATCCTCTGAATGAGTTAATATTTTTGAAAGAGTCTGAAAATATGAGAAGGCTGAACCATGTGACGGTCACAGCAATTAAAATCCAGTTGATTGTCCTATACAAGACGACGTGTCTTTATTTAAGAGCACATAATAATGATGTAGAAGAGGTGTAAAAAATAATCAAACTAAATTTCACTTAAACAGGGACTACCTGGATGTGCTGCAGCTCCTTCTCCTCCAAAGCAAAACTTTTCCTGTGGTGCCATCAGGTCTCAGCTCGGCTGTTGCAGAGCTCCAGCTTCATGATCCACCTCCTTCTGATCGGAATCTGTCAAAGAGGACGTCACTGAGTTTGTCAAGTTGACACCAACGTGCTGTGTGGAGCTCCAGCGAGGCTGGCTGCGTGCAGCTCTGATGAAAACCAAGTTTTCCCAGCAGCAGCTGTCACTGCACCTTTGACTCTGGCCTTCCACACACACACACACGAGCCACAGAGAGAGGCAAATGACGAGTCATAAAACCCACGGTCTGTCTGTGTTTATAAATCTAAATCAATATTCAAATCTGTTTGAAGTGAGCGGGTGTGTCCGTGCAGGCGCACTGTGTGTGTGTGTGTTTGTGTGTGAGCGCGTGAGTGTGTGTGTAGGTGTTCCACAAAGCCTCTTAAGATGATACATTTACCAAGCCGTGACAAAAACCCTCGGCATATTATTTTGAGATGGGCACGCAGGTTCAAAATTCAAGTGACGTAGAGGAGGCTTATTTGTCCCTGCAGCTTGTTGGCCCTCCAGAAAATATAATAAGATCAACCCTGCACTAAAAAGCCATTGTCAGAACAACAGCAATAATTATTATAATAATAATATTATTCATAATAATAGTCAATTATTGTTATTATTAAAACGTCACAACAAAAACTACAGAAATGTCTTCGGAATAAAATGACATAAAATAATCCTACCTTCAGTTTCTTTTGGCAGCAGGCAGATGAATGAAAGTCCTGCTGTTTGTCGGCAGCTGCAAAAAAAAAAAAAACCGACACCTTTTATTACATTTGTCCTCCTCTCGGGCTGGATGTAGCCCTCGCTGCAGGTGCGGTGTGTGAAGTCCTCGGCGTGTCTGCCACCTGTGCGTGTTGCGGGTGTGAGTGTCGCTGCCGGCCTGGATCAGGCTGGTGGCAGCAGTCTGGCTGCTCTGTGGATGGGAGGACAGTTTTAAGGAAATAAGTCGCTCTAAATCCCCTTTTTTTGCGACGCGCTGGAATGTGAGAGGACGGTGCAGCCTTCACTGCTTTAGTTTTTTTTTTTCTTCTTAGTTGTATTTCCTTTTTATATTTTTAGCTCCTTCTCACGCAGTAAAAGCTGTTTTTTTTACTGAGATGCCTCGCGGAATAAATAAGTCATTTTATGTTATGATGTGTTGATATTTGTCGATTTCTGAAACTTTTTAAATAATCATATTCCTTTAAATATGCTCTTTAAAAACAAAAAAACTATGCGACTTTAAACACACTTGTCTTTGTTTTTTTAAAGTGCGTGTCTTTACTGTAAATATATTCAGTATTATTTTTGTATTTGTGGATGTGTCGCGTCTTCATCCACCAGCCTTTAAGTTTACTGCTTCACTGGGTGACACTGATATATGACATAAAAAAATAAAAGGATGAATAAAATGACTTTTCTTTGCTTTAAAGTGCACCTCTCATCAAGCACTACCGTAAGGTTTATTTATCATCAGTGCGCCGTGTGTGCGGTGGGATGGGGATGTTGTCAGTCGCCCTCTCGCTGCTATTGGCTGAGGAGTGTGCGTCAAAAAAAAAGTAGCTGGAGACATTTGTTTCCCTGTAAAAAAAAAAAAAGAGAGAGAGAGAAAAGCCCTCCCCACCAGCGTGAGAGACGGAGACAGACCTCAGCTCAGTCCTGCGGCTCCCATTGGCTGGCACTTTGTACAAAATCTAACTCAAACCACTTCACTCACAACACACCAACAAATCCTAAAGGCGTACATGCAGCCTCCTCCATCACCCTGCCGCTGCCGCATCGCTCCAAAAACCTGATGCAGACGTTGCAAACGCTTAACTTTTATCAGCTTTGTTGTTCTGCCACTGAAGACGGAAGGCTGCTCCTGCTGCTGGAAGCTTTTGTGATCATTTTGTTTATCCTGCAGGACGTCGCTGATTTGTACTGAGTTTAATATTTCTCCTGGAGGAACCCAAGTAGACAAAGAACTTTACACTCGTTCAGACCACGGTAAGTTCAGCCTCTATCTCCATCATCATTATTGTTAATATTATTAATACATTTATCATTATTATTATTATTATTATAATTATTAGATTGTATCGATCTGAAAAATTGGAGGGTTACTATAAGGAAATAAATTAAAACACACACACACACACACACACACACACACATTTCCAAAGCACACATCTTTTCCTCAAAAAGAAAGAGCAAGACATTCCAAATGTTGCTGATGATCAAATAAAATCTTTAAGAAAGGATTCAGGATGTTTGCTGGCACCAAACAGCAGAGGACACAGAGCCGTCTGCAGTTTTATTTATTCTATTTATCTGAGCGGACACTGGGAGTGTGTCTCCTCATCAAACCATCTCGTATATCCACAGAAATGTTCCAGATAAAATGTAAATGATGTAACTGCACACGGTGCACACAGAGCATCGATAAGTGTAAATGAAACTGATGAAATTACATCTGCTAATGAAAGCGTGACCAGGATCAAAGCTGACTGGAAGCTTTTCTGATATTATAATTGCCTCTTCTTCTTCTTTTCTTTTCTTTTTTTTAATATCATTTGATGATTCCTGGAGGATATATTTGACCGGCTTCACTCTCACATTGACTGAACTGCAACGAGTGCGCCGAGTGCGCACTCAGTAAGTTTCAGTCTGAAACAAAGACACTTTTACCCCACAGAGCACTCTGCTCCAAAAATAGACGAAAAATAAAAGAACACAGCACATTAGGAGTCCTTGAGTCTGAAGGCTGTGTGGAGAAATGAGGAATATTTAGGCCTGACTCTGAAAAGTCTTCCGGGGCCTTCTCCTCTACGAGCTCTCCAGAGATAAATAATTCAGAGGACGATGAACCAGCACGTCATATTTAATATGTTTTACTCTGTGACAGACTGCTCGTCTAAACAGATACTTTAACTCACTTAAAGGAGCATTTATGTAAATGCTACCTACTTTATTGTTTCTCTTTTTCTCTAAATGGTGCTGCTGATTACACAAAGTGTTAATACAACACGTTTTATTTAGTCTGCATGTGACGCCTAAATGCAGCTCCTGTTAGGTGCCACTTGGATTATCTTGTTAATTCATCAACAGAATAAAACATTTATAATAATTAATTGTTGGGCAGGGTAATTATTATTGAGCGGGTGTGTGCCACTGTTTTAAAGTGTGACAGATTGGGATGAGGGGGTTAAAACCGTTGGATATTGGGGGGGAAAAAATGCAACTAATCAAGAGGCACAGTGGGGATAGCGGGCGAGGGTCACTGAAGTTGAAGAGACAGCAATCACATTTACCAACATCACAGAGCACATTTATTTCTGTTTATAGCACTGCGACAGTCACATGTTCCACTGTGGGCCATATGTCCTCTTTTTTCTCTCTCTCTCTGAATTATCGCTTCAAATAATCCCGTTTTTACATGAAAGATTCTGATAGAATAGGTAGAATAATAAACCTAAAATAATTTTCCTCACGACACAAAAATCCACAGTGTTCATTAGAAAATAATAATAAAAATATATTATTGTCGGAAGCTCTTTAAAAAAAAAACACAAAACATTAAATTAAGCCGAAAAATGATTATGAAGAAAAAAATGTACTGATACGGTCACGTGATTCCGTGACATTAACTCAGGTTCTTGCTTTCATTATGAATAATATTTCTAATATCTGACTGATTTTCTGTTTACATTTACAGCCCAAAAATTAATTTAAAACATAGAAAGAGAGAGAGAGAACCCAAAGTGAGGGGGCTTCTTAGAATACCGGGGGCAGCCTGGATAATTTGGAGATTTTATTTAAAGGTAGCCATGTTTCATTTTACATGGAACAACAACCACTAATTTTAATTTAATTTTCAAGCGACTTGTTGCACTCACTGCGCCCTGATCGTGGGAGGGGTGTGGGGGCTGCCGAAACGAGGACAGCTGGAGAAGTGTTTGCTGCTTTTTAAAGAGTGCCATGCGTTTTGGAAAGAGCTTATATGGCGGCAGCGCCCTGTAAATACAGCAAATACCCGTTCACCTCATCCTCATCAACATCTTCTTCTTCCTCTTCTTTGGAAACAGGTGGCCGGTATAACACGGACCGTACGGGCAGAGAAGAGGAGGAGGACACCAGTTACACCTCGGGAGCTCCATCAGTTTTCAAAATTTTCTCCAACTTTAGCCCTCAGACAAACATTAGCATGATGTCGTATCTAAAGCAACCACCTTACACAGTCAATGGCCTCAGCTTAACTACTTCTGGAATGGACCTTTTACATCCGTCAGTGGGCTATCCAGGTCAGTTTAAACTTTCAGAAAAATAAAGGAGCTGTAATAACGCAGCTTCAGAGGTTTGAGTGTTGCAGTATAACTAAGACACATTTCTAAATCTCACAGGAAATTAAATGTGATGAATAATAACTGGCTGTATATTTTTAATTAAACACATAGGACGATGTTTTCTCATTAACCATGCGGTGCGCAGAGAAATCTCTTCTGTAGTGATTTTTTTTTATCTTAATTCCAAAAGTTGCTGCTTTGACTGCAGTTATTGAAACTATTATTTTTGGTATACGTCAGATTCAGTAACTCCGTTCCACTCTGTAATTACTTGTGCGTAATTACGCAAACACCACATTACCTTTTGTTAATACAATGCTTTTTTATATGATCACTTTCAATCTTTATGTATGTATATTTATACATGAGTGGTATTTTGTATTTATTTCATTCACGTTTGTCCCTGTACTTGCAGCCACGCCACGGAAGCAGAGGCGAGAAAGGACTACTTTTACGCGCGCACAGCTCGACGTTTTGGAGGCGTTGTTTGCCAAAACTCGGTACCCGGATATATTCATGCGCGAAGAGGTGGCGCTGAAAATCAATCTGCCTGAGTCTCGAGTACAGGTGAGTGGCCTGAGAAAACAACTGATACATTTTTTGTGATGAATAAAAATGAGTGGGCTGCGAAGTTATTTTTTCCTGAAATATTAAAGTAAAATTAGATTTGGGTAAACGTTTACCACGTTTTCTACATTATGTAGCTTAGTCTCTCGATAAAGAAGATAAAGAAGAAATGTAAAAATAAATGAAAAGACAATAAAATGGTCTGTACCCGTGGCTGGATATATTACTAAAACTAGTATTCAGTCCCTCTTAAGTCAAGTGGAAAACTTTTGCCTGTGGCAAGGATTCCCGTTATGAGGATTAGGGCAATAAGGCGGATCAGTCTACACTGGTGAAATTTGACTGGAATAAAGTCCAGAAACAAACCAATTAGCACCTTTTGATTTGTTATAAACGTATATGAACATAAGCATTTATGGTGTTCTAGCAAGCATCTGAGAAATGGATCATTTTGGTTACACTGTGATGAAGGGGTATCGACAATGACGTCTGCTAATGTGTTCCTGTTCAGGTCTGGTTTAAGAACAGGCGAGCAAAGTGTCGCCAGCAGCAGCAGCAGCAGCAGAACGGGGCTCAGAACAAGGTGCGACCTGCCAAAAAGAAAAGTTCCCCAACCAGAGAAGTGAGCTCGGAGAGTGGGGCCAGCGGCCAGTTCACACCCCCCACCAGCACCACCACAGTCCCCGCCAACTCAACCAGCACCGCCCCAGTGTCCATCTGGAGTCCGGCTTCCATCTCTCCTCTCTCAGATCCCCTATCTACCTCCTCCTCCTGCATGCAGAGGTCCTATCCCATGACCTATACCCAGGCCTCAGGCTACAGCCAGGGCTACGCCGGGTCAACGTCCTACTTCGGGGGTATGGACTGCGGCTCTTACCTCACTCCCATGCACCACCAGTTGTCAGGCCCGGGGTCGACTCTCAGTCCAATGAGCACAAACGCGGTCACAAGCCATCTGAACCAGTCCCCGGCGTCTCTCTCCACCCAGGGCTACGGGACGTCCGGCCTGGGTTTCAACTCCACAGCAGACTGCTTGGATTATAAGGACCAAGCGGCATCGTGGAAGCTGAACTTCAATGCCGATTGCTTGGATTATAAGGATCAAACATCCTCGTGGAAATTCCAGGTCCTGTGAACAGAGCAATCTGCTGTCAGAAAGTGAACAAACAGTGACGATCACACGAGACAATAGCGCTGCAATCCCTCAAGAAAACACATCAGACTGGTTAAAACGTGAGCCTGGCGCGGCGAGGCAGGGCTCTCAGGGGCCTCCGCTTTTTGGCATGATGGTTTTTGGTTTAATTTATTTTTATCACTGGCAAAGAGATTTTTTCCGTTAATTAACAGGTTGTAGTCCCTCATTCCTGTCAGACAGTGTGTGCCTCTACGCGTAAAAACACCTGTTGAGGAAAACACAGAGTGGACTCTGAAAGAAAAGTACACCACAGCCACGGAATAAAACCCACGAATAGAACTCAATTCTCCTGGTGAAGTGCTCGGGATGGACAGACCTCCTTAAAGCTTCTTACACTGCTCTGCCGGCCTGCTGGCAGAGAGACATGAGGATGGTGTGTGGACATGGATGCACTACTTTATTTAAGAAAAAAAAGTGTTTATAAGGAATCAATATGTAGTTTCTAAGAGACAATCAGTGTGCGTCTTATATAAATGGTACATATGTGTTTTTTTTATCTGTGCTAGCCTTCGAAACTGTGATCTGTTGTATTGTATGCAATTTGTGAGTCCCCTCGCATCAGACTCTCTGCTGTGATTTTAATAGATTTCTAACCTTTTTGAAAGATGCTAATGGTTAAAATTCCGCATCACAAAGAGAGACTTTGCAAGCACACACGGTGGTAGTAATAATAATAATCAAGGGTTAGCCATACTGGAAAAGACTCTCGGCTGCTGAGAGCTCTACACTTGCTCCCCTCCATTGATCTCAACACACGGTGATTGTGGATCCTTCACTGGCTCCAAAGATGGTGTGACCTCACCGCTGAAAAGACATGAATAAAGGTCCTGTGAGCTTACTCTTTCACCAAGAAACGATCTGTGTGTGTGTGTGTGTGTTGGGGAGAGGGAAAATTAACAGAGTGGCACTCTCAAAATATCTGCGGGCATTTTCCAAAATGGATTTGACTTAAGGAAAATATCCTCAATGTAACATTTAAAACCAGGTCTTATAAATAATTGTGGAACGGTTATTTTAAAGCGGGTGGGGCTGCTGTTGTTGGGCTGAAGTTTCGCATTAATTAGGTCAATAATCTGAGTGATAATTACACTTGACAGTGGCGACCAAACTCTGGTTTCTCACGCTTAATTAGTTAGTTCAACATATTAAATATGGCTATTTAACGTCTGAAATTTAGGAGACATTCAGTGGTCAATCTGCTAAAACTCTTTATTTAAAACAAAAATATTTTCTTTGTTTGAGAAAGCAGACATTAATCCAGGTTTCCAAGAGATGCTAATCACCGGCGGGGGTTTCTCTGGGGCGCAGGGCTGCAGGGGTCCTTTTCAAAGCCCCGCGGCATGAGTTCACATGTCTTGTCCACAAATAAGCCCTCTAATATAACTCTTAATATTTCATGTAAATAAAAAAAATGTACACACGCGTTGATTATTTCATCAATCTGTCACAAAAATGTACAGATGTGCTTGAATGACGCCAGATGGCCTACAGTGCAGCAACACTTTCCCATTCAAAGGTGTCGCGTCATGATTCTGGGCCGTAATTTAAAAACTATAAAATATTAGTATTAAAAAAAGTGCAGTTACTTCTTAAAGAAAAAAAAAATCTCCGCTAAATTTATTACGTAGACTTGAATGTTTGGTGCTGCTGGTGTTGGGCCTCTAACTGTATATCTGCATCAGGTCAGTGGGTTTACACACACACACACACACACACTTAAAGTGCCCAGGAGACTTTGAAAAATAAATTTAAGGAGTGAAGTGTTTGAGGCTGTTTTTAAGAACTGGGTGTGTTTTTATTTACTTGTGTTGCTCCAACTCTTAAGTCCAACGTTGTACTCTCAAGTTGACGACATGAGACAACAAAGTGCAGAGCCGGTATGGGATCTGTAATGAGTCGACATGGCTCTGCAGTGGGCTAATTGTTAGAAGTCCAACATTCAATTAGCATCCTTGACATTGCCAATAATCTCTCTTTCATTGGAGTCTCTGCTAAAGGAGCACACTAATTAAAAGCGTTGCTTGAAATAATCGAAGCGTTAAAGAGAAAAGCGACTTTGATTCGACTCCTGCGTGGTCAGAAAATAGGTGTGTGTGTGCGCTTTAAAAAGACTTAATTATACAACAGCCCGTGTAACTTATTCAAAGGTGAATCACAAATAGCGGCTTAATTTGACTGTTACATGTTTTAATTTATCACACAGGCCGATCTCTGCGTTGTAATATTATTCACCAGTCTAATAAAGTATCGTGCAATCCCCGCCAAGTTCAGCAGCTTACACATATACACCGTTATGGCCATAAACAATGAGACAATTGAACTTAGAAACAATAGCTGAGGCTGCTTGGAGACTGAATATTCATGAGAAGCGTCTTTTCTCAGTGTCAACAGCTCCATGCCGAAAAAAAACAGTGTCAGGCTGCAGGGTCACTTTCAGATGTCAGCAGAGAGAAAACTTGTTTTTATAAGTGACTGAAAGAAACGCATCACTGTGTGTGAAGCGAGGGTCGTGTGAGTCTTTCTTAGAAAGTATTTAAATAAAAAAACATAGAAGAAAAGAGAAAAAGACACTTTAAATGACATAAGTCCCTGTAAAAAATTAAAGGCACAACACGTGATGACAAAATAACTTCCGGTTCAGTGGAAACAGTGAATAGTAACACACAGTCCCCGCCCTTGTCACTTTGTCTAATCAATGAACGTCCCTAATCAATGCTCACTGATACATCCAATATTAAGTGAAGCACAATAGTCTGTTATTGTAACCCTGGAATCTCGTGTCTTCGAAGTGCACGAGTCATGAGGAGGATTACGCATCAGGCCTCCGCCATACTTCATACATACAATGAGTTTTAATCAAGACCAGAGCAGTGCTGAGGAGCATATGGGACCAACAGACGCTGCATTAATCCCTCTTGGTTTTTTTGTCTAACAGCGGGGCTGCGCAGCGCCCCTTGTCCGCTGCTCTGGCTGCTGCCCGCTCTCTAACACGAGTCATCCTCTGCAAGCACCGGCCTGCGGAAAGTTTGGTGGGTAAAGGCCGCAACGCCTGCAGGAGCAGCTCACACACCCGTGCTGCGGCCTGATCAGAAGCTGAGGAGGCTGGATCAGAGTTTACAGATCACAGAATCATATGTTTACCAGTCACACTTTGGACCTTTCACTGAGCAGAGTAAGTACTGGCGGAGACACGGAACACATTTAACACTAAAGCCTGAGATTATATATATTTATAAATATATAAACTGACCAAGAATGTGGGACAGTTTTTTTTAAATCGTAAAAATCAATTTAAGGCTCTCAATTAAAAACCACAGTCAATAAAATTGAAATTACCACACTGCTTTGAAACCTTGTCTGTATGGTAGCTGCTTGATATATGTGCATGTGTATTTATGGCTAAACAATGTAATGAAAATAAAAATAAAATCAACTACATAATGATGTGTAAAAAAAAAAATCTGGTAGCAACTAATATATATTTAAAAAACAAAATAAATAAGATTTTAAGCTAATCCAGCAGTATCCCCTTGAAAGTGCTTATCCAGGCTTAGTCGACATTTTCTGAAATTATTTAAGTTTGTGACATCATCAATGAATTTGATAATCTTGTCAAAGATTAAAATTAAAAGGGTTTTGTATAGCCTACATAATAACAGATTTAGATGTTTTAAAAAATGAAGTCTAAAGAGATTTGAAGTAAGCGCAGTAAAAAGCATGTTATTTTAATTTCTCAGACTGCTCACACAAATCCATGGATTTATAGAGATCCAACACTGATAATGATACTAGCAGCTTGACTAGCTGGAGGTCTGATAAAGCAAAGGGCCACACATTCTTTCTGCAGCAGCAACCTATACCCTCAAATACTGTGAGTACTTTACTACGTCCTCCACGGCCTGCAGCAATTCATCTCTCCCTGAAAGGACATTTTCATACTTTATTTTCCAGCAGGGTCCATCCTTTGCCCACATAAGTGCTCTTTTAAAAACTGTCTTACCAAATATGCCCAAACATTTGGCTTATGATGTTCATAAGCCCCACAGGACACAGAGGGCTTATCAGTTCATTAGCCACTTGATGGCCTATTTCAAGTTATAGTGGGTGGGAGGAGGGTGATGGATGAGGATATAACCGTCCATTACTGAGGCATATTTTGTTCAGCTATTCAGAGACAGAGCAAAAAAAAAATCCCAACAAACAAACAAAGCCTCAAACCCATAAGAAGATTATGGACCTCAGCATATGTTAAAAAACATATTATTGCTATGCTTATGGGCGAATTAATCTCTAGTTAGTGAAAGCACACCTAGTTAAGACTGGACAGAGGCTGTCAATGGATTTCTGGTCAAGAACTGCAGTGTAGCCTATAATAAATAATCAGTGTAAAATAAAAATAGTATCTACAAAAATGACACATTTACATTTTATGATTATTAAAAACATTCCTGGCAATAGGTAGACGTGCTGTACTTGGAGCCTGCAGATTTTTTTTATACTCCTTGGATTAAATATTTCCTCACCATTTATATATAAATAATGAAAAAAAAAATTCTTTGTGAGACCAACGGAAATATTCCTTCAGTGGATTATGTGTCATACTGATGGTGATGCCCCACACTGCTGCAGCATAAAGTGCTGAAAGTTTAATCACCCCTAAGTGATGACTAATGGTCATTAATACAGCTTGAGTCTAACAGGTCACACATATAATTTGCTCACTGCAAATGTTAAATGGTGTTAAATTTACTGCAAGGAAAGAAGTTTTCATTTCCACCCATACAAAACAGTTCAGCCCTGTATCCATTCAATATACACTTTGTATACACACTGCAATACTGCAATGTGTAGGAAACACTATCCCTGCTGAAAAAATGCATTTTTATTTAAATATATTTTTCTAAGATTAAAAAAAAATCTAAATATTTCTGCAGGTTTGTTCCCAAAAATAAATAAATAAATAAACACAACCTGCTTGTAATACCTAGCAGCTATATAAATCAATGCCAAGAGAGGATTTTGGGCAAGTGTAAGTCAGAAACACTACAATAAACGTCAATAGTAGTATTTAACAACATTTACATTTTAAGCTCTTATTATTCTCTTCAACTGAAATTGGGGGGAAGAAGCAGAAACAGCTGACATTTGACATTGCAGGCGAGCCATGATCAAACTCAATAGTTAATGGCCTCGAACACACCTTTTGATCACAAACAGCTTAGAAATTTAATGACTTCATGGTGAACGGAGCCAATTTCCCTCCATTCTCGCAGTATTATCACCACAGGCTGCACGGAATATCAAAAGAGGAAAAGTAGTGCAACAATTATTGATTTCAAATTAACTCCCCAGCTCCATTAATTCAGCAGAAATAATTCATAATTCATGAAAGTCAAGCTTTTTCAAAGAGGATTTCATTGTTACCAGTAGTAGAATACTGCAGATGTTTCCCCTGTTTCCACTAAACCATATGATACAGTAGTCCTGTGTGAAACACCTGCTCCTCTCCTCCTCACATGGCCCCTGAGACCCATCATTATAACAATTAACACAGGTGCAGGAGGTGAGACTTCCCATTCTAACTAACACTATCATTCAATCTTATACAAACATCATTCTCCTGTGAGACACTGGGTCTATAGGAAAAAAACTACAATTAATTAGCTGTCTCTAACAGATTATAGCTTGGAGATGGACAACAGTGAGTTAGACCACAGCGCAGAGATGGAGGAGAGACAAACCAGCCCCCAGAGGCACAATCTCTTCTTTTGCTTATATACTTCATTGAGTGTTATACATCAATGAACTGTTTCAGGGTGTCATTGCATAAAAGCTAAGCCTTCTGAATTCACGGCCTGCAAGTGGATGCCTTCATCCAACGTGCCTCGAATACATGAAAGCAGCCGCGTCTGTCGCACACAACTTCTAAACCTACTTCAACTTCTGGAAGCAACACATCCACATGACTGAGCCTCTTTTCTACCAGCAGAATCTTAACTTTATGGTTACATCTGAGGAGTGTGTTTGATCACAAATATGGTCTACAAATCCAACTCCTGTTCAGGTAACACATCTGAGTTTCAGAACTTTATTCCTCTTTGCTTCAAACAGTAATGTTGCTCTAGAGCTAATGTTTCCCCACTAAATATGTATGGTTTTATATCAGTCAGAGGAACTACTCATGTACATTAGGGTTTTTTTTGTGCAGGCCTTTATTATTGCTAAATGCTATAAAGCATGCAGTAAATAGTCCAGTATTCTTCATACATGGCTTTAAAAGCTAGTGTAAAATATATTGATGTACTCTACTTGTTTGCTTGCTAGGAAATAAAAAAGTACATGGACATTTGTCAGACACACAAGTTTAACTCAAGTGTTTCATATGGACCAGCAGCTCAGCAGACCTTTGCCATGGCAACCACTCAGACTGGTAATAGCAAGAGAAGCAGAGGTGTGATTATTAACATTAATCATGTCGCAGCATGGACAGAACTAAGCCTTCATTCATGTTATTAATAACACCTGTACACATCCTGTAGAATGTCTGCAGTGACTCCAGATAACTGGTGACAGTCTCGGGGCTTACTGGGACCTGATATGTAGCCCACACAGTTAATGTGGGCCTCACATTTCACAGCACTGTTGAATTTCTGTCCTTAGACACACAACAGCAGTTGCCAGTTGAAGACATGATGCTCTTGGCCCTTAAAGCCAATATGGCCAACAGCTCATAATGTAGTCTAAAATAAGACATAATCTAATCTTCCTCTTTCTTATTATACAGCTAATTTGACAGTTTAAAAATCCCCCTCTGCTCAGTTTTACCTCTCCTAATCCCCTCCTCTCTGTCCCCCCTCCACCTGTTAGTCTGGGTTTGCATGCGTGCCTCCCTCTCTCCTGAGAGCATATGGAGCAGTGGCTGACCCAGGGAGTCGTTGAGTGTGGGGACAGATGCAGCCTCCTCCCCCCCCCCCATCTTCCTCCACCCGTCACGAACCAGCCCTTCCCTCCTATCCACCTGTTTGGGTCACAGACCAGGGGGATGAGTGGCTGTGCGCGTGCCACACCAGTGGCTTGGCCACTGCTTTGTTATCCCACCCAAGACAAAAGGGTATTTAGGGAGGCCGGCTGCCTGCCCATGGGGAACACAATGCTATGAGGCTGGCAGGCCTGTGGACCCGGGGCCGCCGATCACGTGCCCGCTTTATGTGAGTGAGCGTCAGGGGGCATCTGTTGTGTGTATGCGTGTGTCTAACCTGAGGTATTATGCCAGGCGAGGGGGCTGGAGACAAAGGATACGATGTGAGTGCGTGTGTGAGGTGGAGGGAGGGCACTTAAAAACAATTGTGTCTATTATAATTAAATGAGGTCTACACTTGAATACATTGTGGTCTAAGTTATAACAGGTCAACTTCTGCTGCTCATGAAATTCATTGGACTTCAGCTCCAAGGCAAAAAAAAATCAGAACTCCACAGCAAAACAGGCTTTTTTATATGAGAGACCAGGTCAACTAAATAACTTTTCTTACATCTAACAAACATCCATCTGCTTGGTATGCTACTATAAGATACAATTCCATCTTGGCTCAGCCCTCCCATCACGTCAGATCTATAAAATTGATCAGATGAAAGAAGCAATGGATTGCTTCTCCTAGCAGTTCCCTTGTGACAAAGCTGCTGTGTGATTTATGAACTCCAGTGGAGAACAGCGCATTGTCACAGCAGAGGTACTGGGGTCAGGTCAACAAGGTTACCAGAGTCAGGTCAAGTAAAGCCTGTCCAAGATGTGAGGATCTTGACCTGCAGGTCAGCAGGCGAAAATAAAATAACACAACACACAATTCAAACTGTGAGAGGGGTCTGAGATGGTGGCTGGTGGTCCTTACACAGTCTTGCCATCTTTAGTTGTCTTGTTAGTTTAGTTCTGGTTCTCATAAAATATAAGAAAAAGGCAACAATAAAATGTTGTATTTGTGTGGTATGAACCTGTTTGCTGAGTTTAGTTACCTAACAGTGTTTGTGTTGAATACAGAACAGCATTCCAAACATTGAAATACAACCAATTTTACTCGGAACAAACAAACAAGCAGGATTGATCTATAAAACAGAGATTGTAATTGTTTTGATTTATAGAATAGATGCCAACTTCCTGTATATGTGATACAAAAGAACCTTTTTCGTGTGTGTGTTTTCATTTAGTCTAGACAATGTTACATCACTCTGACAGGGGCATTTGTATGTTATTGTGTCTATTGTGGCTTACAACAGCATGTCATGCTCTCTCAACAGGCACAGTTACACATGGCTTGTGGCGCCCTGACCTACAACTCCCCCTCTTGTTTGTCAGCGGTTGTTTGGCCTACTTTCATAAAGACAAACACAGCCATTTGTTTTGTGTTGCATTTCCATGAAAATGGAATAAACAAATGGCAGGGAGGAGGCAATTGGCAGTTTTTTTGTTGTTATTGTAGTTGCTGTATGGGGACATGGAATAAATAACTGGTACAGCAACATATGAACACCCTAATACTAGCTATAAAAACAGATAGTAAGCATAAGGCAACCACTAGGCAATACTGGAACACTAGATACACTGACTTTAAATTAAAAAGGTATTCTCTAGCTAAATACAATCACACATTATATTATCACATCAAATGTTATTTTTTCAACTTTTTTCTGACCTTCTAAGCACCAACTGAACTCTGGACCATGAGGCCAGCAGGCCAGCAAACTGAATCCACCCCCCCCCCCTCCCCCCTTCACTCACTCCATGGACAGTAAGGATGCTACAGTTTATTAATGAGTATGCTCCATGGCTCTTTAAGAGCCCTTAATTAGTGGCACACTGACACTAGTCAGCCACAAACCAGGAGGGGCTTGCCGGGAAGAAGAAGGACGGGGCAGACGGGGGGAGGGGAGTCAAGTCCACAAACCTACTTTTATAGAAATCTTCCAGCCTACATCCAGCCTATTCTGAATTATCTCTTCACCAATCTCCTTCAAAAAGAAAATCAATTGTTTTGACATGAGGAACTTGATCAAACAAAATTGATTAGGTCTTTGAAAGGGTGTGACATGGATGGCACTCTGAGGCTAGACAATGAACTGTAGCAAACACGTGTGATTGAAAAGCTTTAAATGGGTGTCAAACAAGCGGGGACATAATGTTTGACTTAAATTATCAGCGGTCCCAAAGGAGGCTTGTGGGACTGCTCCCCAGAGCAGGGTGTGTGTGTGGAATACAAACAGGGGATTCACCAGTGACCAGTGGGTCAGCACTGCAAGAGGGACGGGTGCTGGTCGCTCCTCTGAGACTTGGCGACATTCCTACAGCAGCTTTTTTAATTTGCTGGACATGACCCCCCCTAGCAGGCGCTAACAGGACAGACAACACTTCGAACATACAGCCACAGTTGCTTTGAGTGTGTGTGTTTGTGGGGCAGGTGGGGGGTGGGCTGTTGTTAGGTCCCAGATGGGGTAGTGGGGAGTTTAGCATCAGGATTACAATGCAAGAGGATGGCAATGGATTGAATAGTGATTACCCCAAGCTCACAGTGGTTACCCAATAATACAGCTCACTAACACCACTGCTGCACCAGCATCAAATCACAATGTGCAGTATAAATGTTGTGCCAAATATAAACTATTTTTAAAACTACGAATAGTAATAACTTTTATCAGTTTTTTTAGTGAAAAGGCAAAGCAAAAGCAATTTATTTATACAAATAAATGCTTGTAAATGTAAAGATGTAAACAATATGGTGATAAAAATATAAACTAGAAGTGCTCCCTCTTATTGCCATAGGTGTTCATTATGATGTTTTAAATGTATGTATGTCTACTGTATAATACTCTTTATGAATATGTGTGTTTCACCAAGGCTTTCCATCACTCTTCTCCATCACTCCCTCCACCTTAACCACTCCACCAGGATGCTTGACTAATCTGTTTGTTAAACACACGTCTTGCTTCTGAACTCCACATCCTCCACTCCCCAGCAGCTGGCCATCACACGTCCAGCTCTCGCATCGCCAGCCAGCCCAGGGAGATTGAAATGTTAAGGGCAGGGACGACAGCTTCACTAATTAAATTCCCCAGGTTAATCTATGCCGGTCCCCTCAGTACACTCTCTAACCAGGCCCTGCAAGGGGGGGGGCAAATAAGCATTTTGCAGCAACAATAAACAACAAAAAAATGAGAACAATAAAGGCTGAATGAAAAAAGTAAGACTGAAAGGCTGCATGGGGCGGAGTCTGTTTGAACAAGCAAATACTGTATGTAAACAAACATGCATCTGTGTGGGGCAGAACACACTGATAATATGTGGATAGGAACACACAACGCAAGCAGAAAACAGACAGAGATCATGACTACATCTGTGAGACATGATGTATACAGACTCCCTAAAGCTGTCCCACTTTTCCAGGACTGTGAACAAGTGTTTACCAAGCACCAACCTCAGACCTCATCATCTCAGCATGTACAGGCCACATGTCTGACACCGTGCCAGTGTACTACAGAGGACAGCCGACATGCTGACCAGCAGCTATCAAACTATGTGACATTGTCAGCATCTCAAGTGGCGCTGCATTCCACCTCTTTACTATGACACAAGTTCAGGATGCAGACACTAAGATATAGTCTGAGTACTGATAAAACATCATCCACACCAAACAAAGCACCTTGAAGTGGCTGTAAGCTATCAGATCTTAAATGCAACTTCCAGGCCACGACCAAGTTATTAATGCACTTTCTACCTCTCTGCCTGGCAGCATGTTTTTAATGTGGAAGGCAATGGCTGAATCAGCAGCCTCTGTCACATCAGTATCACATCAAAGTAGCATTTTGTGCAAACGGTGGCTGTCAGATTTCTTTTCTTGAATGTTTCATCAGTGGTGTCAAAATGTCTGACTGGTTGGATGACACCCAGCTGTACATACAATGCCCCAGAAAATTGACTGAGAAAATTAAAATAGAGTGAGTAGACAATTATCTTTGTCTCAACAGATCCTCAGCAGTGTATGGATCAGGTGGGTGCAGGAAAGCAGATTTCAGAGGAGAAGAATAGAGCAGGTGCTTTTGAACATAGTGGGTGTGGTGCTGGGGAAGATGTGGGTGTATTACACAGTGTAGGCGTGCTGCGTCATAGACACCACGCGCCTGCGTTGTGGCTTCGCTCAGAGGTGTAATGCCTGATTAGGGGATTACAGGAAAGTGCTTCTTTGCAGTTCTGTGAGAAACAATTATTAACATGTTGGTGTCTCTAATCCTGGATAAACACAGCTTTTCAAGAACAACAGTGAGTCTTTCTCTCTCCCCCCCTTTTTTTAAAAAAAAAAAAAAATCCGTGTTTAAACCCCGTAGTCACTTGAACTCCAAAGCCTAACTAATACCAGCAGAGGAGACAGGCCAGTCGTGTGGAACAGTGTCATTACAGAGGTTGTGCTCTTGGTAGAAGACATAGCTGGCCAGCAGGCCTTCACATCAGAGGGGAAATCCAAATTTAGCTTGGGGAGAGAAACACATTGTGCTGAGCACTGCTTGTTGAAAGGGCATTAGACTGAAACATGTTCACAGCCTGTAATCTTTTATTTGTTTGTACACTTGTCTCTTGTAATCTGCTTTCTAGTAACACACAGACGATTTCCTAAGTCATGCTGGGAAACCAGTGGATAATAGATCCAGGTGGGCTAGCATCACACAGTCTTACAGCAGGTTGATGCTACAGCACACAATATTCTTAAGGACGTATTTTTAGCGAGAGTTACACAAATGTTGTTTTATCACTTGACTAGTTTAACCCACTAACCTACAGTCTATGTGGCTGCTCGCAGTGTTTTGTTTTTTTAGATGGTAGAATAATAGTTAACTAAAAGCTTTTTAACTATTAAATCTAATTCATGTTTCAGTAGCAGCAACTAAAGCGTCACAAGAAAAACACATTTCAGGGATCAATTAACAGATGCACTACTAAGCAAAGAAATAGCGACTACCCTATTGATGCTATTTAGTGCAAGCTGTGTGTGATAAAAGTCAAGCAGCAAGCAATCAACCTACTGCTGATGCCTGAGCCACAAATCTACACGCATACAGACCTTCCCACATACACACACACTTTATCATTTCAGTGTTGCCTGTGGCTCTGAAATACAGCACATCAAAACAACCTGGAAGTTTCATTTCTGATACCCTTGAACCTGCTGACTGGCCATTCTGTCCACTACCTGACACTTTGAAGAGTACCTCATCTGAGCTGCATTTCTGTGAGGTCCTGAGAAGAGATGACTGACGATATTACATTACAGCGCTGCTCTAACATGCCAATATTATATAATTAATTCTAAAATTTCCCCAATGAAGGAATGCCTTTTTAACAATATAAACATAGAGTTGTGTGATTGCTTCAAAGTCTTTATTGACTTCAGTTACCTAGTTTCCAAAGGTGCTGGTGTGTGATGTTGGGGATGTGTTGTGCCCATCTGGCAGGGCAGGGTTTAGCCCTAATCCCAGAGCCCCTCTGCAGGGGAGTCCCAGACTGTTGATCAGTGCCCCCCTGCTGGTTCCTCCACTCCCCTGACCTCCTCAGCACATAAACACACAGATGCCTGGAACAAGAAAACAACACATCTGCACATAACAAATTTAATACTTCATATACTAAGTTTGATGATTATTTTTGTGATTACAGGTGAAAAGTAGCAGTCACACTGTACACACTAAGAAAGAACGCAATTATGACCCTGACAGAGGAAAACACAGAAACATCTCTACACACATGCAGAGGGCACACAGACTTATTTTTGTGAGGCAATATAGAATAACTCATTTATCAAACACACAACTAGAGAGAGTAAATATACACACACATAATTACAAAAACATAGACAGATAGGCAAACACACAAAGACACCCAGAAGCAGTCACCCAGCCATACACACCACACACCTAACCACTGATAATCCCCTAGACACAGGAACACACACACACATACAGAGCATCATTATGTTTATCACTGTGAACCAGCCCACCGACACCCATCACTCTAATTCCATTTGTCTGTTTAGATTCGTTTTGCTTTAATCCTCCCTTGTTTGTGCACATCTGCAAGCACTGCAATAGTACAGACCTAGCAAGACCGGGAATGAGAGGGAGAGAGACAGAGCGCTCACAGGGAGCACTCTCCCTCCTGACATCATGGTCCCTGTAGCTCCAGTAGTAGTAGGGGCAGACAGGCGTATCTCCTTGCCCAGGGAGAAGCTCCCTGTCCCAGCCACGGAGCTGCCGCCAGGCCCGCAGGCCCCTGTAATCACTGCAAACAGTCAAACATCCAGTCACACAGGCTCTTACACCAACACAACATTACAGGCTTTTTACACAGTATTACACCACATCTTATTATCCCATTCAAGTCCCTCTATTAGCTCAATTGGATGGTGGGATTTTCATTTGTAAATTGGGGGATTTTAGATTAGCTTGTCTGTCAGCGATGAAATGCCCCCTGAGACTGTGAATTATGTGACCAATCACATATGAATCAATGCTTAGGCATGCTGCAGCACATGAATGGATCAGCATAGAGAAACGAAACAACTTTAACCTAGATTATACATCAGTGATTTTATCAAGTGTCATAGTTGTAGGGCTGCATGGTCCACTGTTCATTCAACTCATTTCAGGTTGCTAAACATAAGTAGGTGAATTAGCCCTAATGTATCAACAAAGCAGGAATTACACAATTTCTATACAGAGCCGACAATAAGCAGCGCTAGCTTTATGCAGCAAATGATATTCAGGTCTAATGGAGAATTATTAAAGAGATAAATATTAGCTGCTACACACACCTAGCAGCAACATCATGCAGAACTGAAGCTGGTTGGTTGAAAGGAGACGAATGAATTACCCCTCTTCCTCCCCAGGCCTTCCATTCAGACACAGAGAGAGAGAGAGAGAGAGAGAGGGGGGAAAAGGCACCTCGAGCTAGTCGAGAGACCCGGCAAATTATGAAAATGCCTCTCTGTGTCCTAAATGGAGGCCGAGCTCTTTAATGTGGCACAAAATTAGAACCTGGGGGAGGAAGTGTGGCCCGCTTGATTGGCGAAACCCCTCCTGGTCCACCAACCCCCCTCCCTCTCAAAGCACACAAAGATATTATCCTGTGCCTAGTGGCACTCTCTTGTATTGGAGAAAGTGAAGGACCCCAGAGAGAGCCCAGGGGCGTCCATAAAGGTGCCTAATTTGTCAGTTTACTCCTCAATTATTTAAATAGATCTAAGAAGGGAGCGGAGAATGGGGCTTTTTCTGCCTTTTCTCCGTCAAAGCAGAGAGAGACCTTTCTCCACGGTAGCCATTTTCAATTACGCTCTGCACTGCTGTCTTTGATACACAGAAGTGCTGTAGTGGAGAGGGGCTGTATCAAATAAACAAATGTGTGTACACAAGATAACAACAGGAACTTGGGGATAATATTCAGTTTGCAGTGAAGAACTCAAAGTTATTTCACATTTACAAATTTATAGATTAAAACAAACTTTATAGACATGTGCACAAAAAAGTGCAAAAATGTGATGAATAATTTCACATAAAATGTCACACATATGCGATCATGTACGCTCGTATATTAACATGTTAGTGAAGATTAAGGTGCAGATACAGAGCAGGACATTTTCTTACTCATCTCTCTGCCAATACACTCTATCCTATCAACACCACACAGCCGGCAGGAATACCGGCTCACACAGCCTGGCAATGCCATCTCCCAGCCACTGGAGGAACGTGGCTAGGACTACCAACTTCAACACTAATCTAGGAAATAGGAATTTCATATTCCTGAACTCACTGACCTCTAATCCCTCTGACATCTGCCTCCATTGTTTGGGTTGGTTTGCTATAAATCTGAAGAGGAGAATGGGTGCCATTATGGTGGCCTTATCATTCAAAAGTGTCTGACATGGGTGGCTAAGGACTCTCTCGATGTCTGCAAGCTTTGCCACAGACCCCAGCTGAGATAAACTCACTTCACTCACCGTGACAATGCAAAAGAAAGACACTTGCAAACAATCAGGCCCAAAGTAACCCAATTACAAACAGTAGCACAATGAAGAGCACTACAAACACCTGTACAAACAAACCAGCAGACATACTGTACCTGACATACAAACAGTGGTAACCACACACTGAGAAACACAGCCATCATGAGTGACAGCAAACAAAAACCCGAGACAAGTCAATCATGTCAACACAGACTGACATTAATGTGCTTAATTCTACACAATACACATGCAAGAGTTAATATTTAATTTAGCCACAATAACAACAGCTTCCCATGTTAGGGGTTGTTTGAAATTAGGTTCCAGCTGACAAGACTTTCAGATAACTCCAGCAATATACACTAGTGGACAGTAATAACAGCAACCTCAAGCTAGAAATATGTGGAGTTTGGTAGAAGGCATTGGCAACCTTCACAAAGATGGATGGCACCTGGTAAACATCCTTGAAACAGGTTTCTCATGCTTAGGAAAGAGATCTGCAGGCAAAGTTTTTCAGAGTGTGAGATTCTGCAAAATCTGTGGCCAGCTCAGAATATCATGCCTCTCACACCCTCTATTCTCTTCCCAAACACTAACCAACACACTCCAGCCCTCCACCTCCCTCCACTCCAAGCTTCCATCCAGCCAGAGAGAGGAGTGGAGATAGGCCCAGTTGCTAAAGCTGTCTTTTCAGCCCCTGCTCCCGCTCGGTCTATCTGAGATACACAGCAAGCGGAGGTGTCGCTTTTCCGCTGGCATTTCGGACAGTATCTACTTATAGACGAGAGAAAAGGAGAAAAGAAAAACAGAAGGGGTATTATCAGGGAGGGATGAGAGCAGCAAAGGCATTTTGTCTTTTTATTCCCCTCCTAAGCCCTGGGCTTTGCTCCCAATCCGATTGGTCGATACGGCCAGGGATGTAAATGAAATGCAAAGAGGAATAAGGCTGGCTTCCCATCTCCTGTGTGTGCCCCCCTAAGCCCCCCACCCCTCTCTCTCTCTCTCTCTCTGTCTTGCTCTCTGGCTGTTTATGGTGTTGTGTTCCTGTTTCCCCATTCACAGACTTGCTGCTCTCCCTGTTTCCATCTCACCCTCCTCACGCTGCCTCATCGTACTACTCCCCCCTCCTTGCGCCTTTCCTGCTGCATCCCTCCCCTCTCCCTGGCTGGGCTCATAGCTCTTATCTCCTCAGACGCCCCACATTCCAGCGTTGCCGTGGCTCCCTGCCTGCATCCCTGGTCACGGCGATTCCATGGGTTCCCACAATCCTCTGCAGCTTGCTGATTTAGGGTGGGCAACTGACTCTCAGAAACAGGGGAGAGGAGAGGTACAGAGGGGTTAAGGAAAGACAGTGAGAGGGAATGTGAGGCATAGAGGGATGACAAAAAGGGGAGGACAGGAAAAAAGTAAAGTAAAAATTGCAGGGAGGAATGAGGCATTGGGCATACGGTGGCAGTGATGTAAACATGAAACAAATCATGTTTTTGTGATGTCAAAACAACAATTTTTTAACCAAAACGTATTAAAAGAGAATCTTTATTTAAATATTTTAATCTGTAGAAAACAGAGTGACAGTTTTCTGTTGTTTTTTTTTTTTATGAGGAACCAAACCATCTGTGCTACAGCAGGTCGAACCTCATCATCCAGCCAGCTGACAGCCGCTAACCAGGCCTGCGAACACAGAGGGCAGATTACATTCTGAGAAAACTACACATGCACTCACTGTCCTTCACTTTTGAGTGGTATCTCAAACAGCAGGCTCCTTCAGCTGTGTTTTATAAAGCTTATGGGAATGTGCTGGGTTGACCTCTGCATAACACATTTTGTGGCACAAGGTTCATTAACATCAACACTAACAGTTACAAACAAACACAGTGTGTAACATAGGAGTCAGATTCTGGAAACATGTAAAAGACATACAGAGACATAAAGGGTGTTGTTTAAAGAAACCCACGTCCATTTTGGTTTGTTTCACACAATTCCTCACTCAAGAGGGTTTTAAGTCCATTTTCCTGGGAGCTGAATGACAGTTTTATGTGTCTGCTTGTGTCCTGGGAATTTGCATGACTTTGTGCGTCTCTAATGATCAAAGTATTTTGCTTTTCACTGTGCCGATCCGTTTATCGAATATGTTTATGTGCAGCTCTGGCAGGGAAAGGGCTTGAGTGCAGATTTAAGCGTGTTCACACACACACACACACGCACACACAAACTAAAAGGGTCTCTGGCATTGTGACATTTCACATTTCATTTAAATCCATGAGGGATTATAGCCCTCCTGTTAGGAAGGAAGAGAGGAAAAAAACACTCATCAAATCCATTAGTTTTAAACATTTAAAGGACCATCTAAGATAGGCTGATGGAAGGATAGAGGAGTGTGTGTGTCGTACTGGGGATGTGGAGTGAGGACTGTGTGACACAGTGCAAGTCTGTCCTAGATTAGACAGCCGCTCTAATCTCCCATTTCTGCCCCCAAATTGGGTTTCCCTCAATCTCGGCCCTGCCATCCTAATGTGAGAAAAAGAGAAGTAGAGCAGAGGCTGAGGCAAAATAATCAGCACGTTAAAAGCTCTGAGAGTAGAATAGAAGAGAGAAAAGAACAAGATGTAATGATAAAGCAACTGAATGGGTGACGTTAAGGCAAGCGTGCAGAGCTTGATTGAGGTCACAGAAGGCTTCCTAAAGTCAAGCTCTGTCCCAGACCAACTGTAAACACTCATCAAATGATACATGGCCAAGTCTGTTATTTGTCAGTTCTTACTGATAACTACAGGCTGCTGGTTATTCATCAGCATACCCTTAAATTCATTCCAAAGTCTTTCCATCCATCTGAAGCATACCTTAAAACCGCTAGAAGAGGCACATTGGCTCAGACTTAGTTCCTAGGGCCTTGCACTGCAGCTGGGTTTGAGACACACTCAGTGTGCCAGCTCTGTGAATTTCTCTCTGAATGTTTTCATGGGGCTTGCTTCCGGCTCTGACGGAGCCTGTCTCTCTCTTTGAGGAGGTGAGTAATGGCCGAGCGTATGGCAGGTGCCTGGGGATCAGTGGGTTCTTTTTCCAAGTAGAGACTAAAGTGCTGGACGCTGCAGGTCAGCAGGCTGTCTGGACTGTGGCCCCGGTGACCTGATCGGAGCAGCCTCTCACAAGCCAGTGCCAGGTTTTTGTCCCAGTTTGGTGGGTAGTGTGAGTAGGCACCCACAATCTCCTTATACAGCTACCAGACAAACACACAGACATAAAACAGACACAATCAAAAACCTCTGCACATGTCATACTTTGTCTGTGGCATATAAATTTGGCCCATAAAACAGAATTGTTTGGTGTGTTTGTCGAGGTCAGACTCACAGTGTAAGACAGCTCAAAGAGGCGAGCTTTTCCCTCTCCCTGCATCCCTTCTGCCAGGTCAAACAGAAAGAAAGCCGTCTTCATCCTGAAACAAAGCACGCAGGCTCAGGGCTAAGTGCTGGATGGATGAGCCATGCAGATCTACACTCTCAGACGCACCACTCCAATGGAGTGATTTATGTAGATGCGCCACCAAATAGAATGTACATGTAGATGCTCTACCACACAAGACTGGTTTATGGAGATGTTCAGGCAGCACAGTATGCATCGTGACGCAGCTTTTTATTTGCAGTAAAGCACAGAAAGAGCAAAACAGTGTTTCTACTGAAAACATACCTGGCCTGCCACATCTCCTCATTAGCAACATGCTCCCAGGACGCAGGATGGAAACTGTTAATGCATGGAGGGGAAATAAAACATTTCTTTATCTACAGCAGCTTCAGGCATTGGCTTATACACAGTTCTACTAACTATAAATGATTATTTATGTGAATATATTGTTACCCTCTACTGTGTCTACTGTGAGTTTTGATACACTAAACATCAATGTTTGCTGCATAAACATTAAATGACTGAGCAACAATACCAGCTTGCACATTAGACATGGAGTGAAACCACATCTGCCTTTTTTCACTTTGTTGACTGTAAACACTTGACCTCTTCTTCAAAAGAATATTTTAGCAGGGTTTCCGAGCTAATATTTGGCTTGTGGGCATTGGCGGACACGCTTGTCGTGAGAGTGCGGGAAATAATGTCACAGTATTCAGCCGTGGATATCTGAGTGAATGAAGGGCTGCTGGCAACAGCAACAGAATATGGAGCTTTAACTAATTCCAGTTTTGACACAGTTATTGACAAAACGCAATAAGAAACTCATTATTTTTCATCTTCAGACTCATTTCAAGTGGCTGAGGGCCTAATGTCTTGCACTGGTTGAATTCACAAAGAGCTGGATCACAGCAGGGAGAACAGAGGACAACATCACTGAGGGAAGTTCTGTGGAGTCTGTGGAAGGATGACTGAAGACCACAGAGAGAAAAGGCAGCAGGGGATTTTTTTTTCAATAGATTTGTCAGTTATGTTTGACAACAGCAGCATCCTAAAAATTACACTTAAGCTAAATTTAACACCTTAAAGTAGTGATTGTGGAGTTAAAAACTGTTTCTAATATCATTTTAATCAACTTTAATTTGGGTGAAATGTTGTTGAAATTTAAGAGTTAACTGCAATCTGTGTGCACCTGTTGTGTGGCTCACTCCAGTTATAGATGTTGCGAGTGCGGTGAGCCCACTCTTCAGGGTGAAACTGCCTCCCGACGGGCACCAAGTAGTCACACACACCCAGGGGCCAACGGGTGAAACTTCGTTCCCAGCTTGGATCTCCCTCATTAAGTCCAATACAGGCAAACACATCCCTCCTGTAGAAAACAAAAACAAATCAGATGGACGCAGCTCAAGTTTAATCTGCAGGTAAGTGCTGTTGATGAGACACACATGAACACCATCCAAAAAATTTCTTACATCCAAACAGCTTCTAGTTACTATCATCGCATGCCACTGACAGACCCTAAGGGTTAATGCCATAGGTCATGTTGCCCCACTGAGAGACAGACATGTTGGCCTGGCAAACACTGCCCCCTGGTGGGCTTGGTAATAACAAGGCACCATCCAGTTCCTGGCTCTCAATCGCTCCTGGAGGAGTGAATCATGAGACCAGGGAGCACAAGTGGGTCCGCCAGAGACTGGTTAACCAAATCAAGTAGATTAGACGACTTCTGTAGTTCATCAAACTCCTTTTATGGCCTCAACAGTACTGTGGGCTTATCTTCTCCCTGCACTCACCGCTGTGTCGACCGTCCCACTCATCTCTGCCTCATTAGATCACCCACTTGTTCATTTGGACCATTGTTGCCCTCCCAATTCACTCTCTTACCATTGAACATCCTCCTATTTAGCTGTTCAGACCATCCCTTTATTCCCTCCCTACTCAGAGACTCACTGTGTGTTGTGGGACAGAAACTGCTCCAGACTGAAGGTGTCTTTCTCCTCAGGGTGGACTGGATCCCACCAGCGGCCGGGAAAGTGGACCCCAGGGTGGTGTTGTGCCAGCTTGGCCACATACCAAGAGTATGTCATCATCTAGTGAGAAAAAAAGGACTATCGCCAATTCTGTTCAAATCTTTGTATCCAGTGGATTAACAGTTAAAAAATTAAGTGACTAACTGACTATTTCAATGTCTGTATCAAAGGGGATTTTCTTTAGTTTAAGGGTTGAGATTTCTTTTATTTAAATTGCTTAAAGCCACTGATAAGAACACCATCCTGTTTTTAATCCCTGTGGTGTGCCTTAAATATCAGAACTTCAAAAAGAGCAGTTCTAAAGTCAACATAAACAACAGCGTATGAATCGGGGCTCTGACCTCCTGGTCAACCAGACGCACATCAGGTCGCACATGCTCGCAGTAGTGTAAGTAACGCAGAGAGTTGCCTGGCAGGTCTCCTCTGGTCAGGATGATGGAGTCTGTCGAGACAGAGGCCAGAAGCCCCCTGCCGAACCTGTCCACCACACTGTTGCTGCTCTGATCACACTCCCTAAGATCATCAGCACAAATGCAAAATATGACAACAACAACACAAGCTGTAGCAACTTTCATTTAAAAGTGGTTGAGTAGATCCTTAACCCTGCCAGAAGTGTGTGTGATGCATACAGCTGTGTAGATGTGAGTATTTGTACGTATGCTTTCAAGGTGCTCTGAGGGTAAGTTGTCAGTGCCCCCGCCCCATCCCCTCTGCAGAGCGCTCTGGCTGCCTATCTAATCGTAGGGAGACAGGTGTGATGGGTCTGACAGCACAGGCCATGCTCTCCCCTTGATCAAAGCCGCTCAGTGATGGCTGTCTGGCACTCCCCAGCGCTACGCTGGTGTAATCTCCCTTCTCGGACAGCTAACATCTCAGACTGAGCTCTGTGAGCAGAATCTATGTGCTAACCGTGCCTCTCTTTAGCCCCTACCATGGGGTGAGCAGAGAAAAACCTGACATGTGGAGTTCAGACCAGCAGTATGAAGCGCAGAAGAGAAACAAATCGGGTTGACTCAGGAAAACTTACAAATGGGGATTTTAGAGGTAACTAGAGGGAAGTTTATTTCACTAAAACTTTACAAAGAAGTATTTAGGTACTTAATGTATATTTGGGTCCAGGGCTGTTTGTGCAACAGGAATACAGTACTGAATTCAGAGATAAACACACACACAGAGGACACAAGAGCAGCCTGACACAAAACACTAATAGAGCCTGGGATTACTAATAGCCTGTAGAAGTGCAATACAATGCAGCTACAATAATTATGTCTACTGTGATCAAAATCTTTGCTGTTGTAGAATTAGTTTTATAATTGTCTGCAAATGTGGATGTCACAAAGCTGAATTTACATCTCAGCCCTACCAAGGGTGGAAATGGAACTGTAAGGGTTTTAAATTCATACTCCAGAGCAAATGAAATATTTATCCTGAGGCAAAAAGGACAGCATATAACTAATTAAATAAAACTTAGACTCAGCATTTTTATTCCCATAGTTACCGTTTCATCTGTAGGCATATTACAAACACTACTTTACTATATATAACCTGCATTATATGTTTTCATGAAATCCAACAACAAAGGCAAGTTACTATAACCGAGTGCAGTGCTCACCTGTGATTGGTGTGCACCATATGCGCCAGCAGAGCCACAGTGAGGACCCAGCCTGTGGTCTTCCACACCCCCCCATGGCCCATTCTCCTCTCCAGCACAGTGTGAGTCAGGCTCAAGCCGAGGCCTGCCAGCACACACACTGCAGCATCACTCTGGAGCCAGAATCGCTCAACCTGCAGTGAAGCGAGCAGATACGTGTGTACACAGATAAACATGTACAACAACACAACAGTGATGCATGGGGTTTTTCCTTAAAATTAGTTTACTGATGGATCAGAATCAGAGTCAATATATACACACTGCTGATTTATGTGGTTATTCTGTGTATTTTATTATTTAAACTGCAGTTAAAGGAAAACAATCAATATAATGTGCAGAAATTTTAACAGTCTTGCTGCTCACCACTCCAAGCAGCAGGGGTCTGCTGATGTCCAGGTTGGCTCTCCAAGCAAAAAAAAGAGAGTACACCACCAGCATAGCAGTCCACAACCAGGACACTGAGCGACAGGTCCTGTGACAGAAGAGCAATAATTACTAATGCTGTAAATTCAGTCTAATGTGTTTCTTGGTTTGTAAAAATATACTTGTTTTGAATAATAAAAAATATTAATGCAGGGATGGAGATCACAAGCTTGAGAGAAAATGCATGTGCCAGCCAGCAAAGAGGTGCATGATTGATTTTCTAATGCAGACTGAGTCATAATGAGCTGCTGCCAACCACTGAATCACAAACTCATTACAGTACAGCTGTATAATGTACTTATGCACTAAAAAGAAAACATGTTACCCTCATGGCAAAAACAAACCATCATCTGAACCTGAAGAGACACTTTCAAAACACAATATATCTCCTAACCAACAGATTGATTTGATGGTTTAACAAGATTTCCACAGCAAAATTTTAAATTAAGATAAATGGGAATTTGCTGAATTTCATAAAATGACCGAGCTTTTGTTCATCCAAGTGTATGAAGCCAAGTATATCAAAATACACCTCAAGAGGGTGGTGTCCTGCAGAGCTCCAGGAACTCAACAGGCTTCAGCAGCTCCACCCCACAGTCCCTATTTAAAGCACTAATTTGCTGGATCAGACTGCAGAAACCGATACACACAAGCTTTGATTTACACACTATCATGTTTTTAAAAATTCTAAACTACACATCAACTCTTCTTGATCTGAATGTGGAGCCTGATGACAGCTTGACAGTTAGGTGCCTCTGTGTTGTTTTGTATTCTTTTTTCTGTGATCAGCATTTTGTCAGGGGTTTTGTTCCCTGTCTTTTACTCCGGGGGATTAGATTTTGGTTGAAGTGGCTGCTTGTACGTGACAGAGTTTGGAGTGTTGCGTGCTGACGTCTTAATCATCCTACCTGTCCAATGACGAGAGGAGGAAGCCTTGCCCTGCCAGCACCAAAACAGGAGGTGAAAGATCTGCCAGGCAGTGGTCAAACTGGGCCCTGCACACACAGGCACACATATAAACATATATGATGGACACCAAAGACAAGCTCAATTATGCTTCCTGCTTCGGAACTCAAGGACACCAATTATTAAATGCCCTCCAACCCCTATCAAAACAAACTCCTTGGACTGTGAGCTCCTCCTTTCAATCGGATTGACAGATACGAATGACTGTGTCATCCACCCCCCGCAGTTCTGTCCTCTCCTCTCAGCGCCTGTCAGTCACAGAGCGCTTCCTCAGAGCAGAGAGATAGTTTCCTGCCTCTTCCTTAATACCCATCTCTATTTGACAGCTTATTGAGTCTCTATATCTCTCAATGTACACTCTGTGTGAATGTGCTCACAGGCGTGTGTTTGTGAGTGTGTGTCAGCTTCTGCAGCGGGTTTACGTCTCCAGTGCGACATGCCTGTCATGTTCGCCTCTCTCTCCCATCTTGAAGGTGTGCTTGTCCATCAAGCAGCAGGGGTGGTTGGAAGGGGTGGGTGCCTGGCAGAGGGGGGGCTGGTAGTGGGGGGTCTTAAGACGCACATGCACCCCCATCCCGTCAGCGGGAGAAAGATACCAGGAGTGTGGTGGTGGTGGTTGAGGGAAGCAAGGGAGGGAATTGGGTCGAAGTAGTGGTGGTGGTAAGGGGGGGGTGCTTGAGTGGAAAAATACAATTTCTCCAGCTCTGTTGCAGTGTCTGTCATCACAGCTTGTCACGCTTAAACACCAGAGCTGAGTGATCATTTCAAACTGCTGGAGAAACAGAACACAGCGATTTGGCCCTCTAAGCAGGTTCAGTTCTGCTTTGATGGGAGAGAGTGGAATACGAAGAACAAAAGCTGCCAGGGAGAGGAGAGGAAATAGATGGGCTGCAAAAATGACTCTGGGCTCTCATGACGAATTGATGTGTCTGTGGTTAAACCTGTGTTAAGGACCAGAACCAGAGAGTGGCTTGGTTCTCCATCTCTGGACACCTGTATTTGCCCTTACTGTCCCAATGTTCTCTACTGTTTCTCCATCTCAATAAATACCCAAAAATATGGTTTGAGTTTATATACAGATAGAACAAGTGATTTGAAGGCTTTACTCTGGGCTGTGACAAGGTGATTTTTGCCAATATTTTCTAAAAAACATTTAATCACTTGCTTACATAGTCAATAGCCAATGATACTTTGGCAATAAAGATAGTCCAGTCCTAAATGACAATGTAAAATGCAATGTGGTACATTCAGTCCAGGAAGATGTCATTTAATAGTAGTTTAATTAGTAGTAGTAGTACTTAAGACCATTTACATAAACTTACTGTAGCATTGTTGTCAAGTTGACAGAGCTCTCCGTCTTTGCCTGCAAAATAAACCAAACTAATAAGATCAGTTGAGAAGCCAACAGAAAACAAATGGTATTGCATTTATCATAGTGTATGTTAAACACATGTGTTAATACAAAATTTATAGAGAGGCAAACACACACCAGACTGAACGTGCCATATTCAGCCCTAAGCAGGTGTGTCAGCAGACCTGACAGGGTGGTCTGGTCTCCCCAGCTCCAACGGGCTGTGTTGAGGTAGGATGAGATGGGTAGATAGATGTATGGCAGAAAGCCAGCGAGGAAACACAATCCCAGAGATACAAGGACATGCAAAGAGAGCTCCTGTTTGAATAAGAAAAGTGGATATTAAACTAAATGTACCATGTAAATGACAAAGACTGGCCAGCCTAAAATTAACAATGTATATTCATTCTTTAACCTAATGGGCATTTTTAAAATAAACTATTTCTGTTTATGTATATAGGCTATTTTAGAAGTAACCAGACATGTTTATTTACTATGCATTCATTCTGCTTTTATTTTATTTCAAGACTTACCTTTTCACAGTAGAATCGGTAAAGTACCCAGGGAATGATGACCAATACATAAAGCACCAGTGTGTGCTGGTTACAGAGCCCTAAGCCACAGCATAAAGCCCCCCAGTGAGCAATCTGACACAAGAAATCAAAACAGAGCTGCACTGTAAAGTCTTATTTCCTTAGGTTAAAGGACAGAAGACACACAGGTGTTTCACTGAGTTTCTGTACCTTCCTCCTCTGCGTGGCATTTTCAGCACAGTTGAAGCTGGCAGTCAGAAAGAGGAGAAGGCCAACAAAAACATTGTTGAGGGTGAAGACCTCTGCCACCATGGACCACTGCCAGCTGAGCCTGGAAACAGCAAACAGAACTCCACCCAGTACTGCACCAGGACCAGGACCTGCCAACCTGACAGTGCAGATGAACAGGGTTTTATTTTTTATACACAACTTCAGACACAGCTGTGACTTTACAAACAAACCCATAAATACCATGTGTTTTCTAAATCACAAACAGTACTCTCAAAGAGAGTTTATTAGTTTATTTAGTCTGGTCGACTAAAATGATTTAATCTTTGAAGAAATGTATACATTTCAGCAAATTATTTGTACTAAAATTAAAAACATAATTCAAATATACAAATCCAAACTTTCATTTTTTGTAACATTTTGAAGGCTACAGAATTATAATAAGTTTTTTTTGTGATATTTTATTTGATCTAAGTTACACTGCACCAGCACAAAAAGATGCAGAACAACAAAGTCAGCAGCTTCACGCATCATTAAAAATTTTCAGTGCAAAAAGCCACCACTTCCCTCAGACTAATTTGGGGACCCATTATAATCTTCCTTCTGCCCAAGTTTGCTTTTCGGACAAGACCTAGGAAAAAAAACTCACAGTGATTTGGGGTAATTCACATATCATGAGAACTCCCTCCACTCCAGCAGCCGGTTGATCTTGAGCAGACTGGCACAGAAACCACCGTGGTAGAGATAGCACTTTATCCTCAGCTTCTTAAATATAATGTGTGCACAAAAGTTTCCCCTTCCTCCTCTCCTGTACTGTCTCCATCTCCTTTGCGGTAATTGAAGCAAACTTGGGATAATCTGTCATACGCTAAGACCCACCACTTACTAAAATGAGAGACAGAGGGGGGGGAGGCGACAAATGATGAGGAAAGGGAAAGAAAAGAAAAATAGTGCAGAAAAGTGTGCGTTAAAGGGGTGAGACAGTGTGCGGGATGTAGGATGAAATATAGAAAAAAGGAAGAAAAAAGTTCAAGAAGAGAGAGGGGAAAGAAGAGAAAAGAAAAAAAGCAGCCCAGTCCCCAGCATGCTGGCTCTGAAATATGAGCAGGCTCGACAATTAGGGAAGTCAGGCAGTATGGCCCTTTCCGCCATTGTGTGGAGTGGCTTAGAGTCCTCATCAGCCTATCAGCTAACTGACAGGCAGAGAGCTGCTCTATTCAGCACCGCAGATACAAGCTGCAGGCCAAACGGCTGCCAGGTCCCTTATGACCCCACAATCCCTTGCCGGTGACAGCTTCAAGCTCCATAGCAAATTAGGCGCTCTCACATTACAATCGCAGAAGACAGATTCCATTAACGGTATCTGAAATTGAGTAGAGAGCAGGCCCGTTATCAGACCTGACTCATAAGCACCGCCATTAATCACAAGGCATGATACCATTTATACATTTCCAGCTCTCTGCCTGCCGCTGTGATAGTCAGCCACAAAAGGCCTGATGAGACTTAGGCTAGGGGAACAATGGAGCTTTCTGAGGAAAGCGCGGTAAATCAGGAAAAAAAGGAGAGGGAGAGCGAGAGAAGGGTAGGGAAAAAAAAAACTCTTGCTCGCTGACTACTTCCTCTTTTTTCTTGGGTTTTCTCTCTCCTACTCTCCACTATTTTTCCTCTGTGTTCACTGTAAGGCAAGCATGGTGAATGAGTGTGTGTGTATATGCTTAACGGGGGGTGGGGCGTCTAGGAGTGGGTCTTAATAAGAGATAGCAGCGTCTTTCTTGCTGCACCGCTCCAGGAATTAGTTGTAACTTGAAGGAAGGATGAAGAAGGGTGGTGATGGTTGGGAGGGTTTGTGTGGGGGGGCAGATGGGGACTTTTGTTGAGGTACAGAGACCTCCCGCACCCCTAATTTTACCTCCCTGGCTGACAATTAACCCATAGCTCAAACACCTAGCAGGGGGGCTGGTTTGGGGGAGCAAAGGGTGCAGAACAGTCACGGGGGTCTACAGCCTGGGTTATTACACCCAGTCTGCCCCTGCTTCTGAAGCTCATCTGATAGCCAGTTCTCTTCACATATTCACACACACACCTGATATTCAACTTCTTATTCTCCAAGTGCTTGACAAATCTCTCTGTTAGAGCTTGTCAGTCCATAAGAGCAAAGTGATGTGTGTACAGTGCAGGCTGTAAATGACCTGTCTGTCTGTGCAGGACCACCTGGGTCCCAGTAAGACTCTCAGCCTCTCCACAGCTCATTCTCCAGGCTGGCTGCTCCCAGGGCGTGCAGATAAAGCAGGACACATTGTGACACCGATGCGGCCGTGTTCCCTGTTATCACAACTCAATGCTGTGCAGGATGCTGCTGTGCTGAAATGCTGTGGCTCAGTGACAATGGCCTGGTTGAGACATGGCAGGAGAATCACACGGCTGGCGATGGCACTATTCTACCCTGAACTGATCCACCCCCTAAAACATCTGTGTCATCACTTAGGTAATTAGCTGATAATTATTATGTAAAAAAGTCAAAATAAAGCATAACCTGGAAAATAATATCAACAGCTGGAAAAGAAAATCGCCCATAATTCAACTTTTTTACGTGAAGGAAAGAAACTGATAAAGTCCTTTGTGAAGATGGATTCAAAAAGAAAAATCAAAGGCTGAATTAAAACATGATACAACAGACCCTTTTCAGCAACGTCCCCTTCAAGGACACAACAAAAGCTCAGTGTAATGACTTTGAAGTGTCAAAATGAGACCTGCCTCATTCAGCCCTTTAGTTCTACAGTACGGGTCGGAGACATGCCAGCATCCGTCGTCTGTGCAAAATAACAGTACACAAAAAGCCTACACTAGCACTCTGCACTGAATGAGGCTTCACAATGGAGCTGGCCAAGGGAGCCACTGTCACACACCACCCCAGGGAACAGACAATACCACAGCTGTGCCATTACGGATCAGCGCCGTACTGTTCTCTAACTGAGTGGTGGTTTGGGGAAGCAGCGCTGGAAAAGAATCACACATTCCTGAAGAGGGTAGAAAGCCTGAGAGAGGAGGTGGCCTGCTCAGATTGAGGCTGAGGTTTCCAGCTGGCCCTCGCTCACACCCCTGGGCTCGCCTCTGGCCAGGACAGCAGGCAGAGTACTTAGCAGCTATTATGTGACAGGGGTAAGTGTCTGATGAACTGCAATGCTTTAAAGCATCAATTGATATACAAATGTTTAAATGATAAGGTATGTCAGGAAATCAACTAGCCTTCTAAATCAATGACTGCAAAGCCATTCAAAATACAGCTTATAATTATAATGCCATGCAATAAACGATGAACTTGAACCTGTAATTTCAGGGTTATGTTTGATGTTAAATTAATAATATATTAACAAATATAGGTGTCCTGAATGTCATTATAAAAATGCTAACTTCATATAAATGCTTAAGTGCACAAGTGCTTTGAATACCTTTGAGTGTGCAGAAAAAAAAGCAGTACATAAATGTACAGCAACTTCTTTGTCCCCTAACTTTATAGAAGTGCACTACCAAGACACTATAGAACTAGACATTAGAACCACACTTGATGACAATAATAGTATTAATCATTTATCAGTGATGCTATGATGACATTCTGAACTTTTGTTTAGCTTTTTATTGATAATAATGTGCAATAGTTGCTTACTTGTTTGGTAATGTTTTTTTGTTTTCCAAATTACCTTGTGTAAAATTGACATCTGAAGAACCAATAGTCCCACTAAAATATCCTCACATTGTCAATACTAAGGAAAGGAATAATCATAATCATAATAATAATAAAACTGTTATATGCTTTGTCCACAGTCATCAACCACGTTTTTACAATCACTTGACTGCTTGAAAGACTGCATATTCTGTATTTTACATTTGAAGGCACAGGCAAATTTCCAGCCAATCACTAAACCAGGATCTTCCTCGTCTTTCCTGCCTCATGTGGTGTGAGAAGGCAATGCTGTCTGTTTGCAAAGAAAGGAGGGTAAATAAGGGTCCTGGCTTTCCCCTCCTCCAGAGGAGCGCTCCAGTGCTCCAAATGCGTGTAAAATTAATCACTACCATTCTGCTCAAACAATGCAGCTACTGACATGACAATTTCTCCCAGAATGCCATCTTAATCTCCACCCATCACACAAAAATTACAGGAAGAGGGGGAAAAAACAATTTACAAAAATCCTGTGTTTATGCAATTCACTGAATGTCATTTTTATTGCTGCTCTTTCCAACAAAGTCATTAGGCACACACCAGTGATACATAAATGTTGCTGTATAGATTCCATTAACTAATTCTGGGTGAATTGTAATTGCCGAGTCTGATCCGTCTCTGTGCCTGCTGCCTTATTAAGACTGCCTGTGGTGGGTGAGGAATGTAATATTGACGTCCGAGGCAGACACAATCTCAGGCCCACGGGCGAAAGGAATATTAAACTGGTACTGTATTCTGCTGTCTATCTCGCCCTCCTCCTCCTCTCTACCCCCATCCTGTAGCCAGTAATGAGGAAATAACATCTTCATTAGACATCTGTTTAACTGTATTAGAGGATGAGTCCTGGGGGAGCCATTGGTCATGCTGAGGATGGGGGGAGTAGAGGTCTGTTGGACTACAATATGACAGATGAGATATTTAAGAATAGGAACAAAAGGTCCTACAATTGGGGCCTTTTAAATAGACAAACTTAAAATTGTCTTTTGCATTTTCAGAACAAAACAGTAATGGGTGTACTCTCTGTTGCCACTTTAGATGATTTCATCTAAACGTAGCAGATGTGAGCGGGAGGGGCAGCCTTGCCCCCTACAGAGAGAGGTGAGAATATTAGCCACAAAAACAACTCTATTCAGCTGTTTTTCTAAAAACAAAGTACAAAAAATGGTTACGAAAAAAAGACAATCCCCACACACATTGCTCCTGACATGACCTCAACAAGATGCACACAACCCCACCCCTGTGGAAAAACAACCCACCTGGGTAAAGAGGGAAAGCGCCATCAGGACCATATGGTGAAGGTCCTTATAAGGAGCTGGGGATGCAGCACAAGGCAGGGGATGGCACCACGCCCACCCTCCCGTCCACTGAGGTATCAGCTGTGCCACATGGGCCAGCTCCTGGTGGAGCAGCCTCTCGCAGGTGTGCATTTTCTTTTGCAGGCCGCCAGGGAAAAGGCAGGCCAGGCATGTTTGGTGTGCTTCAACAGGCCTGTTATGTAATCATAGAATCAAACCAAAAGTGCTGATGACTGAGTGTTGCGAGGTTGTTTTTCTGCTGCGATGGCTGTCAGCACGCTAATGTGTCTGCTCCTGGTTTCTCAGGATAAGCTTGGGGAATGGAGAGAGATTCCTCTCAGGTAGCAGAGATTCAGAGCAGCTTTAGCAGATAAACTGTGAAATGAGAGAGCACAGAATACCAAGCTGTCTGGATTAACCCACTATGAAGGGTGCATTCCTCCAAAGACTCGTGGCTGAGGCCTTCAGCATCCCATGAGCCAAATGTTTCTTTCTGTGAACCTCCAAGTGCAATCGATAGTAATTATCATTATGTCCACCATCCTCAAAGGCTTGTCAGGCCCTGGTGTGAAAACATAACAAGACATGCAATTTGGCCATCAAACCATATGATCGAGCCAAGAGAACTGTAATTGACAAATCAAAGGGAGGCTAAAGTGCTACATTTAAACTTATGCAAGAGAGAGAAGTGGCTTCCAAGCCTATCAACTTACATTCCCCCACATTAAACACGGCAATCTGGCCGACTAATTTAAATTGATACATCAAAGGCTTGCCATGTTGGGTATATTCCAGATGAATTTCAAGGTCTTACAATTTACTATTTGAGAAAAACTGCCTTCAAGTACCCGCATTAATTTCAATACATTTTGCCATCTGAATATAATCACACAAAGCAATGATTTGTTTGAAGGGGGCGGGGATGGGGTAGGGAGGGTCTACTTCTGAACTGATGCAAACCTGAAAATAAGAAGCAGTGAAAAAGTTTTATGGGCCATGAAAGAACAATAACAACTGAAGACATTTCAGAACTTAATTACATTGAGAAAAGGCAAAAACTGGTGTCACTGCAAGGGCAGAGCAGGTATAAAGGGGCATCAACTGGTCAGTTTTGGCATTTCATCTGAGAGAACGTTCTGGCCAAAACGCTTTGGGCTGTGGCATGACATCTATGCCAATATGGTCAAAGCACCCTATCCCCTCCATGCCAAAACCAAGAGGGAGGGGGCCTGACCATCCAGAAACCCTCTCCCCCTCCTCATCTTTTGCCCTCTCCAGTAACCCCTCACTAGACTTTAGTCGCCAACTGATCCACAGCCTCACAGCTCATCCCAAACCAGAGCTCCAAACAGATAATCACTAAAACCTTTTATGCTATTTTTCCAAATTGAAAGTGTAGATTATATATATTCACACTTAAAAGCTTATATGGTGTGTGTGTGACTGTGTACTGTGGCTGAAGCCCTCACTACTCATCAGCTCGAGTTGGGAGGTGCGTGTGGTGGTAGCTCTTCAAAATAAATTTTTACTTCATCATAATCCAAAACTGGATCTAAATCCACAGAGATTACACACAGTGCTACAGTTAACATGAGCACTAGAAGCCAAAAATCACCCAGAGTGCATGGCCTTAAAATAACTGTAAATGACTGGATAAGAGCTGAGTTTAATCCTCCAATTAATTGGTAGATCAAATGCATTAAGGGTGAGGACAAGAGTCAAAATATACCAAAAATCGCACTGTTTCTTCCTGTTATATGCTTTCTTCATTCTTTGCTTTCTCCTGTCTTAGGCAGAGTCACCTCAGCTGAACTTTGAGGTAGGGCAGTGTCTGAGGCTGATGCAGTCTGGGCTTAGGGCCAGTCCCCCAGGGAGCACTCCCTGCCCAGCCCCTGCCCTACTGTAGCAGGCCTGACCCTGTACCCTGACCTTCTCTGGACCGCCTGCCACCCACAGCACACTGGCCAATAACACAGGAAGTAGGCCCAGCATTGTGCACCTGGGAACACATACAGTTCCATTTTGCTTACTTTCCTCTCGCTATCACGCCGTGGAGCAGAAAGAAATTACATCACATTCAACAATTCCTAGTCTGGGAGTAGTAAATTATACCATACTTGGAAATGGCCAAGTATGCATAAACTGGGACAAAAACGTAAAATGTTGACACTAAGCTGTAACCAACAATGCAATGTGGAAAATTACTATGATCAGCTAAAGGGTGATGTAAGGTAGTCTGGCCCACCATGCAAGATAAACACACGGACAAAGCAGAGAGGGGTAAAATACCTCTTACATGAAGGGGTCAGCAGCAGGCAAAACTGCCGGGTGGTAGATGCAAAGATGTAAACTGGTTGCATGACTAAGTGAGAGAAGAGGAAAGGAAGGGAGAAGCGAAGTGAGAGAAGAGGGAGGGGCAGAGTTTGTGATCCTGTTCCTCTTAGGCCCAGGAGGCAAGAAGGGGAAGATTAGAAATCGTGCCATGTCAGGATTGGGAGCGTGCTGGGCAGTTCGGGGGGGCAGGAGAACAGGGACGTCAGAATGGGGGCTGGAGGGTACGATAATTGTGATATACATACACATACACGCACCCTCACAATGGGTGGCTGATGGGTAAACAGGCAGGATAAGGTGGTGGGAGGGAGGAGGGCAGCTGGGTTCTGCTCCTGAATACTGAACAGAGGATAAGGGACACCACTGCCTGTCAGTCAGGGCCCAAAAATACCACTCTCTCAGACAGCACAGAGATGCAAAAAGCCAGTAGGGGAATGTTTAAAGAGTCCTTCCACTCAAAAACGTCTTCTTCGTAGTGCTACTTCCTTGGATGTATGTTAGTCACCAGAAAAGCTAGAGAGAGACGACTTCCCTTCTGAAATCCTAGTCTGAGACACTCACTTATGTGACTGACATCACATGTGTTGTAAAAGTCAGTAATGAAGAGAGCTTTCACAAGCTCGGATTTTACCTGATTATACAATTTTACACAGTTATTAGATCAGAGTAATAGCAGAAATATAAGAAAAAATGCCTACCTGCAAATAGTAAAGCAGAGAATGCCACAAGATGCAGCCCCCAAGAGGCTACTCATCAGGTTGACACTGTGGGCTGGAGAGAGTGTGGGCAGGAGACACATTGCCAGACGAGCTAGCAGGGTGAACAATGGGTATCCTGGAGGGTGGGCCACCTAAACACATCGACAAAGAAAGAGGTGCAATGAAAGATAAATTCGCAGCTTAAAGGGACCATCACAAAACCAAGTTATGCTTCAGTGTGGAAACGCTTAAGGGGGAAGGAAGCCGAGATGATGACAAAACACGTTATACTTTTAGACAGTGACATATTGCATTCTCTTTTAAGAGAGCTCCGTTGGGAAAAGAGATTTCTCCTGCTCTTGCCCTTCACAACATTTATAAATAAAGCACCTCTTTTGCCCTCTGCAGATGTCAGTCGTGGCATGCTTTACAGCTGCAGAAAAAAAAAGAGTCCGACATATCCTGCCTGGCCTGACCACAAACTGACTCTGCTATGATAGCAGAGCCCTCAGTCCTCTGTCTCTTCCCCCCTCTTCTCACTTCTTTTCCTCTGGCCTCTTCCCAAGGACAGTGCAGCTCCCTGGAGCCCACAGTAAAGCACGTGGTGCTCGCCAGCCTTAGCCCTGAAACCACCTCAGAGCCGCAGTCATTCTCGCCTGGGGGATCTGGGCAATCACAGCAATTAGCCGCTAAGTCTCCTCCACCCAGATAAGGGCTCAGTCATTAAACACAGACTCATTCCCTGGCACTGATAACATGAACCATGCAGGCAGGGAGAAGGGGCAGCTCTTCAAAAGAAAGACAGAGCTGATAGGTGAGAGAGTGGCTGCCTCTCTTGTCACCTCAAACAAAGCAAAGGCTCTATATAGTTGCATTAGGCCATATGAACAACTTAACCTAAATCAAAGTGAGGAGATGAGATGTGAAACAAACATCAAAGGGCACCATAAAAGTAAATAAGAAAACACTTGGTGAACTACTGTGCCATCAGACAGGTGGGTGACTCCATTACAATGAGCATCAGCTAAGACACAGGGAGGGCGACAGGAGTGGACAGACATGCAGCTAAAGGACAGCTGAGGGATAAAGGCCTCAAGAGAAGGGGGAAGCAGAACTCTGGAGCTCTGGGGATCAGAAGGGGGGGCCAGCAGCCTAAGGCCCGGGGATGGCCTGCGAGGCCCTGGGGAGGCCTGAAAGGCAGACAGGCAGGCCACACGGACTGCAGCACTAACGGCAGGATTACTGGCATAGTGACACCGACACAGCCTCCCTAAAAGGATCACAGCGGCGTAATAAACTTTATTAAATAATAAAACTTATTATAACTGTTAACCCGATTTAGTTCATTCTTCGCGGCTTACACACACACACAAAAAAGAGGGGTGGATATAATAAGCCTTATACCGTACATAAGGCAAAGCCTACAAAAGCCATCGCCTTACCATTGACTTTAATTGGATTTGAAAAACGGGTTGCAAATTATAGCATTCTCTACTTGCAACTTAGTAAAATAAGTGTATAGAAAAAGGGAAAAACCTGTGGACTGAAAGTAAATTAATCTGCTTTCTGCCCATGCTTAATTAAACTTCCTTAATGCTTATAAGAGTTAATGAGTGAATTGATTAAACAATACAGCTAATACTTACCCCCAGCTCACAAGCAGTGGTGATCAGCTCTCCTGTGGAAGAGAATAGGGGAGGAAATTAATGTAAACCCAATAATTATTATTAAGAGACAAGTCTGCTCCCAAAGTTTTCCCAAATCAAATACTTGCACTGGGGTTTTGCATTAATTTGCCAGGATCAAAACCTGCAAATCTTCCCAGTGTGACATTTCCTAAGCGGCACGCTCATTCTCTTCATCATTCGCTTCTCCCCTGATGCCTCTCTCCTTTCCATAGCACATACACACATATATAAATAAATACACGCACACACGCGCACACACACAAACCATTAGACTCCCTCTCCAATGTTCTGTCACACAAAGACACACATATGCTGATCTGAGAATAATGCTTCCAGTCCCATCCTCCCCATGCATCAGGGTCCTTTCCCTTCCCCTTTCTTCTGCTGCTCGACGTGCCTCTCTCCTGCTCCCACACTCCCTGTGTCTCAATGTCTCCTTTAGTCCGTTGGGCACAAACAGAAAGGCTACGTTGGTGACAGTCACAGAATGAGGTAAGCTGTAAAAATAAGAGCCGGCTGCACAATTTTTTGACAAGCTCTGTGTGCGGCACAGCACAAAGTGAAAAGAAAACCCCTAAAAGCTATTTGAGGAAGCTTTAATGTATCTGGGCGCAAACCCATTTGTGCCAGTATACAGCCAGAGCGTTTCAAATTATACTGATTTTTCACCCAGTGTTTGCATCTCCCACTCATGAAAATTGAAATTTGGTTCAGATTAAATGACATTGATAAATGTTTGGGTTCAAGACAGCTCCCTCTACTGGTACTAGATGTGTAGTCATTCCATCTGTCAAATACAACCAATAAAATAGTGGTCATGTTTCCTGCACTGACAGTAAAATGAGCCAATTACTTCAGAAGCTATGTACCACCACAAGTAAATGAAGACACTGCATATAATGATGAATGAGGACTAAATCCCATTAAAAAGGTAAATTAATTTTTCAACAAACACACAGGTCAAAATAATTTGCTCTCTACTGTTATTCATTGCAGTGGGATCCCAGCAAATCAAACCTTAAAACTACTAGGTGCAGCTGACTTTAAATCCATGCTTCTGTAAGTGTTTTTCCATATCAAAAATAAACATTTGAACTGCAAGAACAAGCACAAGATGCCTTACCAACCACTATAGAACAGAACGACTGAGTTTCAGGTGGCACTGGCTGCCTTACATGTTTTGCAACCTTGCCGATACAGTGAATTACGATGCCTTAATGTCTGCCACATGAGGAACCCTAACTCTTATCAGTCTAATGGACCATGAAGTCAGAACTCCTCCACCTGCACAGCTTAAATGTTTTCACAGCTCCATTTCACCTGGCATGAGCCGCCAGCTACCTGCCATCATTTTACATCACACTTTCTCATCCTTCATCGGTTTCTCAATTTCACTCATTTTCCCTCAGTAGTGGCACACTTTTACACCATTCAACACAAAAACTCAAACTAATACTAAGCCAAAAAACATCCATCTCAGTGCCACAGAGATGCAGTTCTGCAGCCCCAATACTAAAAAGGGAAAATATTGACTCAACGGGATAGCAGCATGGGTGCCAAGAGTCTTTGTGATTGTGGAGCATGGGCACCCACACCAGTCTCCCCATAATCCCCATCATTTCCACACTCCACATTCCTAGACAACAGCGTACCCGCGGGGCTGCGCTCAAGCCTCTCCAGGGCACATCACACCTAAAGAGATTAGGACACAGAGACGGAGACCTGGAGAATTCAGAAGGGTGTTCAGCTGGCACTATCAGAGCGGGCATCCTGCACCGTCCCTAAACACTGTGGAGAAGGGGCTGGCCATTTTTTCAAAGGCCCTGTTCACTAGACAGCAGCACAACCAGCAGGGCTACTCAGCGCTCCAATTGCCTGCTCTCTCCTCATCTCTGCTCGCTCATATCAGGCTGAGTTTTTCTTACGCTTCCATTCGGCAAAATGCATTCCCTTCTACTGCTCGTCTGCCAGAGCACTGCAAACCTAACAAGCAGAGCCTTCATGCCTGCAAGCCCACATTTACAAGTTTGTAACCTTGCTATCACTTCTAAACACTGTTTGTAATTGTGCAAGGCATTCCTTCATAAACTGCATTACAAGAATGTTGGAAAACACATTTGCCTACTTGGGAAGGTACAGGGTGAAACACATTTATATCCACTCTAAAGTCTTGTTACAGAAGAGGACAAATTCAATTTATGCATACATAATATTGAATTTAAACAAACAAGAAAAAAATGTTCACCGGCCATCAACAATTCTTTATCATTATAAAAGGTCATTTCTACCCTCTATTGTAGCTGCAGCATTTTAGTTCCAGTTGTTTTTTTTCATGATGTAGCTAAGTATGATTGACGCCCATATCATCAGTTCTGCTGCCAAAGGTACTGAAAAATACTTAACTGAATTCCAACTAAACTCATGATCTACATAACAATAAAAGGAAACGCACTGCAGTCACCTTTCTAAGGCCCTTTCACAGTTCATTTGCAAAGCATATTTATATGTACTTGAGTCTCCTGGGGCAATAATAAATGAATAATTACAACTAAACAATCTGAAATATGAGTGAAAAGTTATTATGAATCTAAACTGTTTCTAACTATGTACAGATTACACATAGTATAATTTTTATTTTATTTTATTTTTTTAAAGGAGAAATCAATTTACTTCACTTTCACCTCTGTCTTCAACAACAGGAGCAGACCCTGGCAAAGGAGCTGCTGATTATTGGTGGGCTACCCCTGACCAGCTGCGAATTGATCCTTTCACAACAAAAGATCTGTGACTGTCAGAGCAGCCTTTAACTGTGTTTATCCAGCCAAAGTAGTAGCAGCAGCACCACGGACAGTACCAGTCTGTCTGCAGCTAAAAATCAACAAGCTGCCATAGGATTGGCTGCCCGGCAGCACAACAAAGTCACGTGACCAAATGAGCATTGAGCTAGCCTGTTAGCACCAACCGGAGTCTCCACCGGGGACGGTTCTCTGCACACAGGGCACATACAGAGCAGTCACACAAGCGACAGTCGTGCCCGTCAGTATCCAGCTCGTCCTGTGCTCTGCAGACATTTTCTGTGAGGGAAAACACCGATAGTTGTCACTGGTTTTTCACTGGTTAAGTAGCCTGCTAATGTTAGCATTTATATATTTCGGCATGTTGGCGACTGTAAAACGAACTACCATTTACCTGAAAGCGGACGTTAGAGGGACCGGAACTGAAGTCTATATAACGCAAAGTAAAAATGTTGCAGTTTCATTCATTTTGGCTGGAAAGTTCGCGGAGAAGCGACGTTTCTCCAGCTCCACGGGAAGGAGCGGCGGGTACGTAGTGAGTTGCTCCACGACTACGAGTTAATCTCGCGATACTGCTGTGACGCGTGATTCCTTAAAAGTAATATTAGTTCCAGAAATGATCATTTAAATGAAATTCTGCTGTTGCATGTGATGAAAACCTAATGACTTCTATCCGCTTCTCTGTGTTTAGTAGGTGATGTTTCTATCTAAATATTATATTATATTCTATGTTAAAATAAAAAAGCTTGGTTTTGTTTTTAAGTACAATAGACCGATGTATATGTGCAAAAAAATACTTTAATGGATGAGTCCTAGATGTCTACAAGTCTACCTGAAGGTGCTTCACGACATACAACAGAAACAAGATTTGATCAAATTTAAAACAAAACTCACGAACAGTGATAAATAGGTTTACATAAAATATAGATAAATGCAAGCGAAGTTTTACAAACAAATATGAAAGGAAAGGAAGTAGTTTATAGTATTGCATAACTTTTTATTATTCCTCACAGTAATGCTCTGACCCACTGCACATGCAGTTTTATTTGCTTTACACGTGTTCTGTTGTTTTTTTATTTAACTAAAACAGAAACTGGGCTTTAAAGTGTCTTTGAAGTGTCTTGATATTTCAGGTAAACCTCAAACTTTGGCTGTCCACATTTCAAGAGAACAAATGCCTCTTTGCTTCATTAAAACAGGATACATGGACACTACTGTACTATTGTTTCCTAATACACAATTAATGTGCAGAAAAGTACTAGATTAAATACTGAAAACAAAATACAAGAATCCATGAATGTCTCACAAGTGGCCATATTTCACAGGTTGAGGGGTGACTGTAATAAAGAAATTGCCCTATTGAACTGATAATAATCCCAGCCCACCATAAATGAGTCTGATCCCTCAGTAAATTGAGCCCTTGGTGAGGTGGAGTGGTGTCAGCACCTAACCAACTCTCAGATGGCTCTCTAATCCTTCCTTCCCTCTCACCACCACCCTCACTGTCTAATCAGTCTTGAACACACACACACACACACACACATATATATATATATATATATATATATATATATATATATATATATATATATATATATATATATATATATATATAACTCTCACACCCATCTGACACACACACACAAACCAAAGTACTCACCCTTTCTCACATGGGGCTCAGCCATCTCTTCAGTGTGATGTCACTGCTAATCCAAGCTTGGTTATCCGCTGGGCTGCAGTGCTGGCAGGGGGATATGGGGAGGAGATGGAGTGAATTTGGGAGGTGGATGGGAGGGAGGGGGGTAATCAGGCACGTCATAAAGTCTCTCTAAAACCACTACTTCCATTACAACCCCCCTCACATAGAAAACCAGTCCCACACCGAGCCACAGTGTACAGCATATGCGCAAATGCTAAGTGGAGTGCTAATATGGACACATATTGTAGCTCTGATAGGAAAGATAAAACACGGAGGCCCGGAGCTCCCAATCGAGGCACAGAGGAATCATTAGAGAGTGCTGGATTAAGCACATCCTCCAAGCCTTCCCCCATCTATCCCATGCATCCACAAAATACAAGGCCTTTATATTGACAGCTTGTCCAAAGAGAGGAATTACCCACATGGTTGAGGCCCTCGTTCCATATGGCACCAGGCTATTAACAAACATTAGTTGACTGTAATAGCAGTGGTACTAAATTCATTATCTTTTCAGATTGTATGTGAGGTGTGTAACATTGTGTATGTGTGTTTGTGTGCAAGCAAGCAAGTGTGCCTGCACACACACACACACACACAGTGTTGCCAGTGTGTGTGATTAGAGAGTTCTAATGTTCCAGCTCTGGGGATTTGTAGCATAAGATAAGAAAGGGCATTAATGGTGAATTGCAACGGTCCACTGGAGCAAAACTGTTGTTTGAAATGTGCGCATGTTTACTTTTTTTTTTTTTTTACATTAACAATCGACAAATGGTCCCCCATTTTTGTTGCTGATTTTTAACTTACAAATGTATAAACAGGACAGACATGCATGAGCAAGTGGCTTACAGGACCATGGAGTGAAATTCCATCTATTTGACTTTGTGTTTTCCTCACTTACCACCCCATATCTGTTTTAATCTTACCTTAAGCATCCTTGAAATGAGGTGTAATCCAGTTAAGCCCTTTTGAATCTGCTGCACAGCGTTATTACACCCATTCATTGCCCATAAACATTCTTTTTACTAAACACTTGCACACTGACAGTGTACACAATCCAAAATGTACATACTGTAGACAGTAAAACCCTGCAGTATTTGCACTGACAATAGAGCAACCATGTTCAGTTGATCTTTCTGTGTGGTACAGTCTAAACAATCTAAGAAGTATATAATTTACTAGTGGAGCTGGATTAGAAAAATAAGTCTAACGGTCTTAGTCTTTGCAGTTTTTACAGTTCTTCAAGAGTGAATTAGCTCTTATCAATGGTTTTCGTGTTTACATTACCATCACCCAGCATATACCACTGATGACAAATTTATTTTTTCAACATTGACTCCGAAAACTGCCACCCATTCTTCTACTCATAAGATCTTAGGCTGCCCAGTGGAGCAGCAAAGTATCCTCAAATGTTGGGCTGATAGAAACATACAAAACCTGCATGGCCATTTTCTATGAAATGTACTTGTAGCGCGGCCTTGAACCAGTGAATAAGTCTTCAGAGAGATTAATTCTCTTCTGTGATCCTGTTCTCATTACAAGAAGCAGGGGACTCAAACACACATAATAACAGGGCTGACTGCTGTTCCTTTGTAACATGTGGCTACCTAAATGATCCTAAATAAGATAGATGACAAGGATAAAGCAAATCATAATCGGCATTTTGCACAATGGAACATAATAGTCTGTAGAGAACAAGGGACAACATACAGAGCTCCTGTTTTCATTGCCTAGAGCGGCACACCTAGTTGAGAGCAATTAAAATGAGAGGATTCAATTTTGTCAAACACCAGGAACCTGAGATAAATCTTGTATCTCATTTTCCAGTGGAGGACACTCCCTCACGCCAGTGCTATCATGTTTGTTATGGTATTTTTAAGAAACAGCTGGTGACTGACAGAGTTGGTAAAACAGCCCCTTCCCCCAAATCATGCTAATCCCAATCATTTCAGTGTGAGACCCAGGGGTGAGAGAGACGAAGAGTCGGGTGAGACTGTGAATAAAAGATGGTCTCAGACTGAAAATTTAGACAGAGCATGAGGGGGGGAGCAAGACAGCGCGTCGCTGCATGGTTTCCATGTGGGAGCAATCCACTTACTTGAACTGATAAAGATTTAATTAACACAAGACCCTGCAATTACTCCATAATTAAAGTAATTTGTCCTCTTGTTTGGATGAGTAGGCAAGAAGCCACATGTGCCTCTGCAAGAGCAGATGAGAGGAAAAGAGGCGCGAGGTGCTCAAAGAGGCCGTTTTAATGTTGGAATTCAATGCTTGATTTTCAAAACACATTTTCCTGCTGCATATGTTCTAATAAAATATTTGTATCAGCTTCTGTTTAGCCTGTGTTTATTTGCCTTTTATTTGACAACTCATTTGTTATTCATTGAGAAAGTAATAAGCGGAGTAGGATGAGTACAAAGTATCATCAAGAGCCACATGAAATAGTAAATAGGCCTGATATAATCATAATCCTCTTCAAACTGCAGTGCATACAGCCCTGAATTGTGTAGTGCTACAGAGCCGGTTGCAAGCTGGAGCAGGAAAACACTAAAAAAAAAAAAAAAAAAAGTCTGGTGATTTTTCTCCAAAAGTTTTAAAGTGAAGCAACTGGACTCCGTTTTCGCTCTCATTTGAAACTGTTGGACATAACTAACCTGGATGAATGAGAGTCTTCAGAGACATTCTGGTGATTTTGTTTAATAATTAAAAAGTTCTGTGTGAGGTGTTTGACCTTGGGCCTGGATGAGGGACAAAGGATTCAACTTAACAAAAAATATCAGTAAAAAAAAAAAAATACTGAGCAAAGCACAGAAATGGTGAATATCTTCCAGAATGTGCTACCAAGCTGTAGAAGTGCAATGTTGTAGAAAATTACAAATTCAGTTGACTATTAAAAAACCAGAAGACAAATATCGTATCCCTGCTTCTAAGGGTTATATGTGCTGTTTCTTAATTTACATGAGGGGAAGAACTCTCTCTTATTTACAGATGACTATCTGCATATAATTTGCTTCAGTTGCACGCTGGGTAATTGAGGTAAATATCACAGCCTTCAACTTGCCAGCTAAGGTGTCCTGCTGATAGTTTAGTGCACAGCCTGCAGCCACCTGTGGCATTTCACATGGTAGGTCTCAGGGCGGTCAGGATGCAAAGAAACATAAGACATCTACAGGAAGGGATCTTCTTCCATGTGACAGCTGGGTGACAGATAGCTGTTATTTATTATGTTTCATCTAAGGTCTAAAATATCTAAGGATGGATCACTATTTTACATTGTGAGGTGAAAAGGGTTTTCATCTTGAAGAACTGCCAATAAAATAGGGATGCTCTCTTTAGAATGGAGGCTTGCACATCTGGTCCTTTTTTGATAATACTGGTTACTTTTGACAAATATACAGTATCTTCTCTTTGTTTTACTTAAACAGGAACACTCTCCAAACTTTTATACATTTACACGTTTTCAGTGACTCTTATGAAATTAAGTTCTGTGGATGTGAAAATTGTTCCTTAGAAGTTAATTAGGATCAAAATGACGATGATAGCAGAACAAGAGTATGTATACGTGTATAAAAAGCATCATCAATGCTGCATGTGAACCCCTCATCCAGGAAACTGGTTCAAGAAAAATTCTACTTTATTTGCATAACCCTGCCCTGCTTAAGGCAGGGGAGCCACCAAGTGATCTCAAAATTAGCATGCTGTCACCTTCAGTGTCTCTTCTGTCATTCAGAAAAACCGGCAAGTGTGCAGACATATGAACCCATTTCACATCTACTGCAGAAATGTTAATTAGGAAGCATGGCATCCCACAGCTCCTCTGCACTCCCAATGCCTAACTGACATGTTATGTATTTAAATCCCTTTCATGTGTCCTTATTATAGAGGAGATGAAGTCACATGTGAATGATGGAAATGTCATCAGCATCATCACACAATTTTTTTTTTCTTTCTCTCTTGCACATAAAAATAAAAGCTAAAACTTGCAAACAGCTACACTGTGTGTATGTTTTTCAGGGAATTCTTATAGCAGGATTTGAAAAGCAGATAAAAGAACATTATAATTAATTTGCCTTCATAAGCAAAGACATATGGAATGTGAGATTAATCAGTAAAAAATTAAATGTATATACTGTATATGTATCTCCTCTAGTAGCCTAATTGCACATAGGAGATATTCAGTCATGTATAGGCATGCCAATTCAATTTCTCTATGATGTTTTTAAACTATTTTTTTTCCATAATAAACATCAAACTTTCATTTCTTTTCTCAGTGTTTTAGCTTGAGGATGCTGCAGGCTCTGGTTTATTGGGCACAATGCCAACAGCTCTATTGTTGAGGAAATAGTGCCCTCCTGTGGCTTCAGCAGGAAACTACAGGCTGCAAACACTGAAAAGAGGGGATGTTACTCATGCAGTCATTCTCTATGGGAAATAAAGATGAGACCGATAAGATACAACATAAAATGTGAATAAAAGAGACTTCAAGAAAAGTATTTCCCTTATCTAAAAAACAGTGTGATAGAGCTATCAAAATTCAGAGCCATCTTGGCAACTAAGATAGCAGGAAAATGCTCACACAGAGGAATGATGAAACACATGTGTAACTGTGATTACTGCCACAATGGTTGTGATGTGAACACAGCTGAGACATCTGGAGTTCAAAGGCAGTAGCCGAAAAAAAACCCAACAAATCCTCATCATCTGCATATGGCCTTTTAAATCAGTGGCTTGTGTTGAAATGGCCTACAGTCCCTGAACATTACCCACAAGTATGAAATATGAACTGACTGTCAGCCTGGGAGAGAGAACTCAATGCAGCATATCTTTAAAAAATATTTTATTCTTTGCAAAGGAGGCATTGGGAGCATCAGTGCGTTCTATGGCTTGTGTACAGACTTCCTGTAGAAGACAAAAATCACAGAACAAGCCCTTGGGTGAATTGCAGGACCCACCCATGTTTACCAAGGAGGAATGTTTGAGGCAGCTACTCTGCAGCTGTTACAGAACACGGTCTTAAGCAATGGACACAGTGTTTGAGCTGAAAGTGTTAGAAGGGAATGCTACTGTACAGTATGTGGCTGCCTGACCCTTACCAGCAGTTACATAAAATATGTAGAAGTCAAAGCTCTGTGGTATGAACGAAGTGTAATGCTGCTGACATTTTTAAGAATGCCAAGTATGTTTCTCTTAGGAAGGAACCAAAAATAAAACTTTTCCAGCAATCCAACTGATGTTTTGTGAAGACTAGGAGCCCTTATTATTTCCCCTCAGTGATACCTCTAAATGCATTCATCATATACAGCTTGAAATAATGCAAATGCTACAAGAGGAATATTACCCCCCAACATCTCAAAATGTTAATGCTCACTATTGTATTTGATAGGCTAGTGGTAGAATTGATGCCTTTGACTACATACTACATATGGGCACAGTCTGGTAAGCTAACATCACAGAAGAATGCACAGATTTGTCCCAGATTCTTTAGTTTCAATTCATCTGCTCCTTTGTTTTGGACAACTTAACTCATACATACACACACACACGCACACACACACAATAGAACTCACCAAATTTGGCAAGTGCTGCAATAATGTCATTGTTCCCAAGAAGCCACTGAACAGCACTGACTGTAATCCAGAGCTGTCAACATTCCACCATAGCAGCAGTTTGGGTTTAGGATTGTTTACAGAAACACTTTGGATTGAAAAAAAAAAAAAAAAAGAGTGGCCGTTACATTGTGCATGTGGAGAGAAAAAAAACGCTTCTCCTTATATTTGGTATTATCTCTGGATGCTGCTGAGACTGTGCCCAGGTTTGACAGCGTACAAATCATTGGATCAGACCCAGCATGGGATAAAGCTAACAGTGCAGATTGAATACAGTACATATGTGTGTAGGGCAGGGACAACGCTAGATAGCAAGCAAGAGTAGTTGATGCATATGGTTGTATAGCTCAAATGAACTGCAGACAGCACAACCGTTGATAGAGCAAGTTTGAATAACAGGAGCACCGCCATTGAGGAGACTCAATGTATTTGGTACATTCATTGTCAAACCCTGCGACCATGTTTTAATTCCTGTGTTGTCTTCTGGTAGCGTTTTGGGTGGTGGGCAAGATCATAGGAAGGGGACTGGGGTGAAATGATGCAGGGCAATCTAAACAGCCCAAGGGCACCCACACACACACTCGTGCACACATACACTCAAGCATTCTCACACACATTATATATGCAGGAGAAAAATATATTAACATTTGCATTAAAAAAAAACAGTACACGGGCCTCAGTGTAGTAAAATACCTCTTGTGTCAGAATCCATGCGGGTTATCATTTCTTTATGTCTTCGGTATGCAAAACTACATCTTTCTCTTAACCTTCAACAAAATAGCTTTTCTATTAAAAATATTCCCATAATTTAATGGGATTTGAGGCACTGGATTATCTCTGTACACAAAAAGTCTTTCCTCCTTTACTCCATCAAAGTTTGTTCAGCAAAAAGAAGCCACCTCCAGTGAGCTACATAATTTGGATGCCAGTAGGGGTAAAGAGCCAAGAGGCCAATGGGGAGCATTTAACGAGTTAGCCATTAGACCACAAGTTTCTCCTGGCTTTTCTCCCAGCCAACAGTCCAGCTGTCTGGCTCTGTAAAAACTTTGTCTCAGGCCCACCAGGAACTGAACTATACACCTTCCCTCCTCTCTTTCCTTCCCAAAAGACCCAAGTCCACCTGCTCACTGTTATTTGCTTCATTCTGATTCATGAGTAAAATCAGTTCATTCCATCTAAAACCTGAATTTTGCAGCTTTCTGATGGAAAAATCAGCAGGCCCTGTAGTTTGAACAGCCCATTGTTGGAGCCTTATTGGTTGGCAGGGCAGCTAAAACAATATTTCATTCTGGAGGAGCCAGGCATTTGTGGTCCAGTGTGTTCCACATCTCTGTATCCCACAGTGGCCATCCAAACAGCCAGTCGCAAAACAATCTGTAATGGCTCTCTGTTGTGCAGAATCCACAGTACATGACCAGAACTTGAAAAGATTTACTCCTTTCCACAGCTGGCTTACATGAACAAAAGAAAGCACAAAATAATCTGAACAGTTTCACAGCATGTTGGCATTCCTGTTTAATCTTCTCTGCCAGAGCAGGATCCTTCAGCTCAGTCCACGGGGCCCTGGAAGATTAGCTTGGAACACCCCTGAGTGAGGCCGAGTTGGGTGGCACAGAAGGGGCAGGCAGGGTGGAAGGCGTGAGTCCCATGGGGCAAAGGGATCTCCGCCCAGTACTTCACTGACTTCTCAGAGCACACATGTCCACATGGCACAAAGGCATGTGTGGGTGCACCTGTGTCCACGTAGAAGGCCGGCTCGCAGCCTAGCCATAGTGGAACATATGGTCCCACGACTCTGCACATGGGACACTCTCGCTGAGTGTTGGGCTCCTGCTCTGAGCGGTGACCCCAGTTGTGGTAACCATGCACATGACCACAAGCCAAATAGACCCAAGGCTGCTTGTCCTCCAGAGATGAGAGGGCACGGCTGCGTTGCATGCTGGGAAAGGCAAGGGTGTTAAGACCCACAGGACATTGGGGTCGTGCTGCATTAATCTCTTGCCTGAGAGCCTCCAGGTGCTTTTGGGTGGGAGTGTGAAAGAGACCCTCAGCAGTACGCCATAGCAGGGTGGCTCCACATAGATCCACCAGGGAGCCGTCCTGCAGTATGTTGCTCTCATTCTCCACCTGTGTTTGGCAATACAGCAGATCTACATTTACTTTCAGATAAGAAAAACAATTGCTTTTGGTGTGCATGTATTCCTTATAACCAAATCCTGTTCGTGACTGAAACATCTGCCTAATACAGTGACGTGTGTGTGGTTGGAGCTACTAACCAGTTTGCCTGGGGTCTGCGCTGAGCGGGTCTCTCTCAGCGTGTACACATCCCCACAAACAGAGATCTCTCTCCATACGCCAGGCTTGGACTCTTCCGTGAAGCCACCCCTAGGGTGCATTACCAGAACTCCATTGGTTGTTAGGCCATCCATGTGACCGTCAGGGTTTTTCCATTTTGCAGCTTTTTCCTGTAGGCAGACAAAGCACAGATGATGATGCAAACTGATGTTGCTATGTGGCATTCCACTTTTTACATAACAACCACTGCGTGTAAAAATGCATTTCTTTATCTGGATACAATTTACAGATCTAAACTCTAAAAACTAGACATATAATCTAACATTTCAAAAAAGAGCGTAAATAGAGATACTGTACAACCACCATGGTACACTAACTAGTAATTACCCCAAGGAAGATGTTTTTGGAAGAGTCAAACCCAGCTGCATAGATGCGAGCAGTGTAGGGAGGGTTACGCTCACAGACAACTCGGCAGGCAAAACGGGAGATGGTGCTCTGAGTGATAGGCGTCTCCTCTCCCTCCTGGCCTCCTGCTACTGTGTCAGTAACCACAAAGTCGATGGGACTCTCAGTGGAACGGCCAATCTACAAAATAATGCAATAATTAATCATGTTTTGTTAATACAGTGGTGTAAAAGAGGTACTTCTTCCTATGCGGCAGACATTTAAACTTTAAAGTAATGTTGCTGTGTTTGTGTGATAAAATGCTAAGATGTTACATATGTTTCTTACAAAAGGTTGTATCCTTAAAATTGATATATCTATATTTCTAAGCTAGGTTACAAGCAGACCACAGACTCCACTGGAAAGCTCTCAAGCTGAACAAACAGAGATAAAAATAATTATTTCCCCTTTCATTTCCTCATTTTCTTCTGATCCTATGTTGTCATATTTTTTGCCCCTTTTCTTCAGTGTGTTTACACAAGACACAGGGACACATAACATTGTGACTGTGAGGCATGTGCCTGCAAAGCTAACTTCCCTCAGGTCTTTATCTTCTTGTACATTCAGATTACTGCTACAGACAGAGCTGTCGACAGAACACATGGCTCATGCACTGGTGGAGTGAAAAGTTCTGGACAGTAATCATAGGTAAATCTTCTTAAAGAACATTAAATTGATATTGACATTTGGACTATGTAAATACAGGAAAACAAACAAAAATTCAAAAACTATTTGAACATATCCCCTTCAGTTTTGTTAAATTAGATGGATCATCCTGACAGCCAACAATGACTACACTTACATGGGCACCATATTCTGATTAAGTTCCTTATAGTACTACTCAGGTTAAAATCAGATTACTGCTGTGCATGGAAACCAAGTCAATGTAACTGGACCAGCTTTTACCTGAAACATGTCTGTATCTTTGTCATGGCTGTACTCCACCACAACCGTATGATTCCTGGATAACGTGTAGGAGATGCTGTGTTGGCCTTTACAGTTCACAGCCTGAAAGAATAACAAATGATGCATTACAACTACACACTGTGTGAAAATGATATCTTTAAAGGTTTAAGTATAAGCACACAACAACAGGGCAACAGAGTTTTATTGCTTTAGTGCAGTCAAGAGAAAACCTTTGATGTCTTGATTTGTGGCTCTAACACCGGAACTGAGAGCGGTTAAGGTACACAAACAGGAACAGAAACAGGCACTAAAAAATGCCTTATGTAATCACTGCATCATTGGTGAGGTTTAATTAAAGACCAGGGAAAAACAAACCCACTATTAAAACACATGGTGTTCAACTGATCAGTCATAAACTTAAAGTCAAACACAGCTACAGGGATTCTTTAAAGAAAGTACTGCATGTATTTGTCCTGTTATTGCAACCGAAATTATGAACAGACTTTAAAAGTGCATGCAATATTGCTATCTTATTTAATTACAATTTTTGACAAAGGCCCTTCCTGCTTATTGCATCATAACTTTACTATGTTACCTAAAACCAAAGATCTATGGCAGGAATTTCTGAAAGAGGGACAGAGCAGAACGTGTGAAGTCACACTCCCATGACAGTAACCATAAAATGCTCTCTGGCCTCAGTCAACACAAGCTTGTCTACCAGCTGAAGTGCCACAGGCAGTCAAGCAAGGAAGGGTGGGTTAAAGCCCCAGCCTAGCTCTCATCCCAACACTTTACCACATGTCACTATCATACAGCTCTAATCTGCAAATTCCATTTCCTAAACACCCCCCCCCCCCTGTCACGTGCAAGAGGGAAAGAGGGGGAAGGAAAGTGGGTCATCAGAGCTGCCACACTCTGCTGTAACATCAGACAGGGACAAATGTCATCATCACATGCAGTCCCGTCTCAACTGTGCTGCTACAAACAAATGGCACTTCACCTGTTCCAACAGAAGTTCATACCAGCTACAAACTGAACGATGTATTTCAGTGTTTATATTAACATCCCCAAAATATCCACACACTGCCAACTCCCTGAGTTAACAAGAGTTAAAATTAAAATGTTTTGAATAGAAGCCTGGCAGTGGCATCATGGGAACTCCTTATTATCTGTCATGAGTACCAGAGTGTGCACAAACACGTGAGTTTTTCCTCCCTTTACCACAGAGAATTTTAAGTTTAATTTTACTCACTTACTGTGTGGGAGCAAGAATAAGTTGGGGGACTGCTGTAGAAATGGTTTGGCTCATTTTATTTTGCTCCTTTTCTCATCTATATTTTCACTGTGTCTTCTCAAATTCAGCTCACTGCCTTGCTCGTCTCTGAAGGAATAGCTATTTTTGACTGTATGTTCTGGGAGTGGAGGCTAGACCTACTGCAAGAACTTCAATTCACCCTCCTGATCCTGGGCCTGGTTACCAGAGAGCAACAGTGCTGAAAAGAGGAAAAAGGGCACAGCAGGTCCCTTTGCTGAAATGGTTGGGTGTGACTAATTGTCTAAATGGCTCTCATTGCCCCATTGTACTGTGCAGTATAAATAGCCACATCCAAAGCAACATGATTTTTTTGAACCAGCTGCCTTGCACCCTGAAACAGCAGAAAAATGTTGCCATATTATTGAACACTGCAGTAAAACAAACAGCACAATGCGCAAACTCTACCATGAAAAGGCCCCTGTGACAGGAAAACCTACTGAGCAGAAATCAGGAGTCAAGTTCCACAAGGTGATAGTAACCTGAACCAGAAGGCCTTTGGCCAAGGAGCTGGACTCCCAACAAAACTCTGAAATATTGGCCTCCAAGAGAAGCAGAGGTAAGCAGATCCTGTATATTGTTTTTATCTGTTTGGCTTGGGAACCAAAAGCAGGAAATACAGAAGCAGGCAAGTTTCTGAATGTACAGCCTTTTTTTAGCGAGCAAACTAGTGTGAAGAGCGGCTTTTTGAGCCAGCTAGGAGTGACAGTTATTGTACTGGAAATGTCAACATTAAGGTGTGCCAACAAAAATGTAGTGTTTTACTGCATGTTCCAAAAGCTACTGAAATCACAGACAGCCATTCTGATCTAAGGAAAAGTTTGGTTTTTCTTTCTGCTGTGATTTTACTTAGTTCTGTGGTACTTTTCTTATTCAAATCAGCCTACCTACATTCAAAAAGTACTTATTACCACCTTTCTGTATGCCTTTATACACTTTTGTCTAACATACACATGACAGGCAGACAAGGGCTGTTCCTTAACTCGTGAATTTATTTGTTCTGTACCTTGCTGGCCTGGGGTGTATTGAGGATGTGCACAGTACTTGGCCTAACACCATTGGCTTTGGTCCTCTTGTATAGCGCAAATCTGCTTTTCCGTCTACCCCGATCTCCATTGGGCAGAGAGCCATTGTACCTGTCACAGAAGGGGGTGGGGTGGAGAGACGAGAACAAATCCACAGTTAATTTTGTTTGTTCAAAAACAGATTTATAGCTGCAAAAAGATGTTTCAAATCAGATTTTCTAGCGAAATTTGTGTAATCATCTAACAACTAAACATGGAGAATTAGAAACATTCATGTGTTTTAAAAAGGAGCTTTGCCACACATTACATCACTACCAATCTAACACACCCTATTAGTAATCTAAGCGTTACCTTGGATAATGTCTCTTATTACATAATGCACTCTGGTGCTGGCGATTTCAGTGAGCAGGCTCTGTGCAAACTGCAGCTGTTCTTTTGCTCTGTGTCCCAGGCAGGAGCAGTTTTTAAGATGCACGTCAGGTTGGCTATCATTTTGGGGATGCACAGTCTTGGTGGAGAACTTGGGAGTGAAACACTTTCTTTTGTACCAGAATTTTAAATTCATATACTGAAAGTGTAATTTTCAATGCCTCAGAACCATAAAAAAGTCTAAAAGCCTTCCATTTTCTGTTTCCTAACCCTTTTAACACCAGATCCTAGTTTTGTCCTTCTGTCCGTTGTGAGGCACCTAGCCTAGGAAGGCTCCTTGTGAATGAAGAAGCCCCTTCCGGTAAAGCTGGTCTCTCTATACACCAGCTGGTTCCTACAGCTGGGGCACCCCATGCTCTACTCCCATCCAACACACAGACCTTCTGTCACACACTCGCATGTAACGACAGTATGCTAAACAAACACTTTGCACAACAAAAAGATTTATATTAAAAGCCTCAATTTTGCATACCACTGCATTTGAGGAAAGTGATTCTACCAAACATAACATTTCTCCTCTTTGTTTCAACATGAAAGCAACAGAGCCTCCTTCATCCTCTCCCAACCTCCCTCCCAAGCTAGTCCACCTGTACCCATGTCTCCACACGGCTGGCCAGGCATGGAAACACATGGTCCCAGTCAGCACAGTGCACAAAGCTGGCCTGTAGGACAAGCCACCCATAGAGAGCTAGACAGGCACTGGATGATACTGTGGACAAACTATAACAAATACAGGAAAAAGAGGCATGAAAAGACAAAATAAAAGCAGACAAATGAATGAGTTAGTATTTTAATTACCCATAAATGCTTTTAATTTAGTTTACAAAAAAAGTCTTAGCTCTTTCATTTAAAAAAATATATTTTTGATGCTAATTTAACAGTGTGTAAATCTGTCCTAGAAACACCCCACCTAAATAAAGATCAACTAGGCCTACATGTTATAAATGCCTATTCAGTTCAGGGGGCCTATCAGCTGGGTACCTGTCCCTGAATGTCTCACATAAAGCACACAATCAGATGATACGCAGCTTAGCTTTGTCACCATGATGAATTCTGACTGCAGAATATAACCCTAGCTGTGTAAGAAATGCCACACATGCTTTCAATTATTCATCATTACATTGAGGAACAATATTATGACATCTGGGAACTGCCACCATCACATTTGCTAGGACAGGCTCTTTAAAGCTGCGCTCCAACTAATTGTGATCGCTTTCCCTTTTGACCTGTGCCAGACAGACAGCGGATTTACCTTCCAATACTTAGCAGCAGGGATTAGAAGACTGGCGTATCACCTATCCTCCAGGGTTGCGGTAAGGAGCCAACAGCACCTCCTACTTCTTACGCTAACATGAAAGGCTACTGTTCACAGAATGAAGAGGAGATATGCTGAGTAGTTGTAACACTCATTAGCATGACAAGGAGGGAAGCGTGGTTTTAAAGGGTCACAGAAGATGGCATGGAGGTCAGGATGCTGAAAAGTAAGGCTACTGGATGTAAGTGCTTCACTGCAAATACATCAGCAGCACATCATCACTCAAATATCAGATGATTAATCAATCAATCAGCCTTTATTTACAAAGTGCCTTACTACAACCATGGAACAAAGTGATGTCAGCAAGTATCAACAATTGCAGAATGAAATAACTACCCCTAAACACTATACTTTTATTGTGAAATAGACTAGGGCAAAATAATAGCTCTTCCTTTTAGATAAAAAGGCCTCACATCACAATAGTCTGTGACAGCCTGTACCAAAGATGTGCCTAACATGATTTGTACACTTCCTCAGCTGAGTGGTGCTTTATAGTAAAATGTATAAAGTTCGATCAATAGGCCTAGTCTCCCAGTCACAATGAACAGAGGAAGCTGAGGGGAGGCCAAGACTCAGCCCTGATCAATCCATCCTTTCATTTCCAGGATACCCATGTAGCCCCCCTATACCACATCAACCCGCCTTTCACTGACCAGCACCAAGCCAACCCGCCCCAGCAGAGATGGGGGGCAGCCATGCAAGTAATAAGAGCCACCACGGTCATGGCAACAAACCGCTGAGGGAACTGCTGCTCAAACAAGCTTTGTTCCATGCTGTCAGCTATCTTGTCTACCATCACTTTTATCAATGGGATGTGATGTCATGGCAGTGATTATACACCCGTCACATCTGATTCACATATGCGTCTTTATGTCAGGAAAGAGAACAAAAGTATCAGCTTCAAACATGCCACATGCTCAGCCTGGGGTAATAAGCAGTCAGCACTTTTTGTCCCTTACAATAAGCAGTATGACTGAGTGTATGGGTGGAGGGCAAGGGACAAAACCACACTGCGTCATGTGTACAACCGTCACAAGAATTGCATGTGTTTAAGTAAATGCTGTATAAATGAAGAGCACACAGCACAAAGAACCCTAAATGTTAATTATATGTTTTAATATCTTTCAAGTAATCTGCCAAACTGGCCAAACTGCAATCAGTGATAATAGAGCCGGTGCTTTCCATCATCTGTGGCAGCTGCTGTACACATCAGTTCTACAGGATAACTGGCTGCAGTTTCTCCTTAACAAATCCTGAAAAAACACCATGGTGGTTTTAGTGGGTGGCATGATGACACCACATGACATTACTATAACTTCTTTTTAACAACAGATAATGCTTGGTGGACATATACCAACAAGCCAACAACCAAGGAGGTCAAATTGATTTTCTCTCTAATTGTTAAACGTTAGGTAAGGCTAAGAAGTGGGAGAGAGTCAGGGATTTGGTGTAAATTATCATGATCACTTCTATAAATAGCATGACAATATGGTTACCATGATTTATTTACAAGCATTATATAGCCTGTGATACAGGTTATTGTGACAGCCTTTCTCAGAGTGTGCCATATCAACTTTTTTTTGCAGTACCTTCTCTCCTCCTACCCCCCACCCACAACATGTACTGAGGCATTGTGGGCATTGACATAGATGTAATATCTTAAACTGATGCTGTTTAGTTACGTTTGAAGACATCAAATTAGGGGATGCAATAAGAAACCTGTGTACCTTCTGACTATTAAAGCAGCAACAAAGCTTTTCTGCACCTTGGTAAAACATAGTGTGATTACAAAAGTTGAGCGTTCTCAGTTATTGATAGCATTGAAAGAGGAAGAACCCTGCGGGCTGGGGGAGGGGGGCATCCCGACTTCCGAATTCCTCAAACCCCACGAATCCAACTTTAAGGTAGAGTCAGACTTGCTCAATATAACATTCATTACACACTAATGTTGTCCCGATCGTATCTACTGTTAGGTAGTAGCACAGATCCACTGTGGGAGTAGTTGTGTCTCCAGCTAACAGGCAGTGAAACACCGTCACCAACTCTATAAAACGAATATGAACACATCTCTGACTGCGCACGTGTCTAAATTTGTGGAGTAACGTGAGCTCGTGATTTTCTAAACTAGGCCTGACGCTTTCCTGCGTATATTTATGTACAGCCCGTCGCTGGCGTAAAACATTATAGTTAACGTAAATAAAATACACGTACGGCATTGATTTATACATAAGAACTTGCAGTCCCGTTGCTAAGTTAGCTGCGTGAATACCCTCTCCCTTGAAACTTTAAAAGTAATTGCCGAAACTCCGCGTTCCCTGTGAGTATCGACACCTTTAGAAAGTCGGAAACAAATGTAAAAACGACTCGACTTACCCCAGCACCACCAGTTCCCCGTATTTCACTGGGTCTTTGGACGGGGCGCAGTGCTCTTCTTGGCTTGACGAAAACATGAGGCTTCTGGCTTCACTGAGTAACGTTAGCTTTACAGTAATAACGATAAATTCCCTTCAAAATACACGACGCGCTCTACTTTCAGATCATATGCTCAGCGTCGTGTGTATATGTGCCCACACGATCCCAGTTTTCTATAAATAAACTGGTCTCAAACTTCCCCAGCGTGACATAGCAAAACGTAACTTACTTGGCGGTTGAATCCGCTCTAAAGCAGATACAAAAACAGCGAGGAGCAGGGCCGGAGCGTACCATTACCTCCTTCTTTACTTTGTATGGGGGGGACTCCGTGCTTACTCTGTGTTAAAACATGTGGTTCTAAGTAATTACTCTTTTACATAAATATCTAGTTAAAGATATTAAAACGACCATTTAAAACGCCTGATGTAAAATTGACTCCTGGATAAATAAAAACTGAACCGAGAGTTTAAGAATTGTTTATTACCCACCTCTCACTGTTCATGGATCGAACCTTCTGTTATGTAAACAAAGAGTACAATCTGGGAATTCTTAAAGAGATCATACTTTTCTGATGTATTTGCAAAGTTTGCCAATTCCTACATCTAACGTGAAAGATGGTTTAAACAAAATTTCATCCACATTTGTGCACCACGGGGGTACGCTTCTGTTTCTGAAACATGTCTGTAGGAGCCATACATTAATATAAAAATAAAGGCCTTGATGATCCTGCTGAAGATGGAGATGTAATACGGGGGCACACATGGTGAAAATAATCCCCCTAGTACATTTTCTGATTGAGATAACGTGCATGTGAGGGAAAAGATGATGAAATCAGATTTGCTTATTTTGTTACTGACCCCCTGGGCTTCTTCAAGAGCTTTATTTGATTATGATTTTATTCCAGCTGGCAAATACATCAAGTGATTGATTATGCAACTAATGACATCACTATTTATCTGTATGCCTGGAAGTTTTATTTTCACATTACCACCACTCATTTTGATGTCTAATTCACCACTTTCATCTTTTCTTGTGGGCTTGCAGGCCTTACGTGTCCATGCTTTATTTTGTTTTCTAACATCTGTAACCTGGCTGCTTGACCATGTGAAACAATGCAAATGATTCTAATAATAACACAAAACTTAACTGTGTTTTCTAATATTGATTCACAGATCTGAATCTTAATGTCAGTTGGATATCCAAACTGTATTTGAGGATGTCAAGAAGCTCTCTGCCTCCAGTGTCACCCTTAACACATATCTCACATGTCCAGCTGTTCTCACACCTTTCTGATGAATGTGCCATTTCTCTTTTGTCTCGCGGTCTAATCAACACTTTTATTGCCTCTATCCTGTTTTCACAAGAATCGTCATGGCTGGAGGCACTCTCATTGCTTCAGGCCCCATGCTCTGTGCAATTACGGCCCCCTGTTTGAACTGGTGTTCAGTTTCAAAGTGCAATAACACTTGACACAAAAATTAAAAGGTAGTAGGGGGTCACTGGGGTCCATGAAGATATCTATCTCTACATGCTTATGTGTCACAGTCCTACAGTGCAATAAGACAGAAACATTGATGCATTTTCCATTTGTAAGTATATATATATAAATAGTTGACATTTGTTTGTTCTGTTCATAGCTGCACATACTTGTCCATTAATAGCACAGAAGACTGAACTTCAGCCTCTTCAGCAATTGCACACAGGTCTCAGGCTGCACTAGGCCAATAACTACAGGGTTATCGGCTGGCCCTAATGTTGTGGCTATAATGAGTGTTTACTGCTTCTTTGTGTCACTGTCTCTTTCCGCTTTGCTTTCATCCACTGGCCATTGTCTGTGTAAAAGAGCACTACAGTCTTTTCTATGTCTGTCTGACTCACCCTCCTGCACGCACACACAGTAGGGGGGTGGGGGATCAAAGGCTCTCCAGCACATACCACACTGATGGAGAGCAGATGCAGGGAGTGGGTTGCTTTGCAGAAGTTGTGCTGGCGTAGGGTGAGTGCAAATCTATGTTTAGGAGGAGGAGTCAAATGTTACCAGGCAAGACGTGAGCAGAGCAGAGGCCTACTGCCATAGGCTAAACTGCACTACTGAGACCAAAACAAGTGTGAGCCATGATTACAAAGGCTAAAACAAAGCCCTTATTAACTTCCCCACAAGTCTTTGTCAAGCTTACACATCAGACTCTCTGTGCAAGTGATTAGATGATGCGTAACTGTCTCACAAAATGTAACCTCAGGCAGATGTTTCACTGGATTCTCACACATTTTTAAGTCTTTTTCAGCAGAGGATGACATATCCCAGGAATTTCCTGGGAATTTTCCCAGGAATTATAAGACACATACTGTCAGGTTCATAAAAATTGGCACAATTACAACATTTGGCCTCTGAACTTGAAATTAAATGCTTAAGATGTGAGCAAAGTCAAGACCTGCTTATCCTTAAGTAAAGGGTTATGAAAAAATGTGGAAAAGTGTGGCGTTAACCGTTCAGGAATTAATTATTAACTCTTCAGATGCAAAGCAAAACACTGAGAGTAGTCTGGTACATTCTTAAAAGGAAGGAATAACCTAGCAACCTCAGCAACAGCAAAAAGACCTAGAAGACCATGGAAAACAAATCTTATCTGGATGACTGCAGAGTTCTGTCCATGGTGAAGAAAAACCATTCCACAACATCTAGCCAACATCAAAACCATGTCATTGACAGTGTACAGTCAGAGATGGCTTTATGAATGTAAATACAAAGGCTTCACAACAAGGTGCAAACCACTGATCACAATAAAGCACAGAAAGGCCAGACTTCGCAAAAAAAACCTAAAAAGCCTGCCAAGTTCTTTTGACTGATAAAAACCAATAGAAGCAGAAGAATTCTGGATTGCATAGATCTATACTCTCTGCTCAGATTTGGCCAAATGCTACAAAACCTACAGGACACGTAAGGACATACAGGACATATTGCAGATGGATACTGAGCCAAACCATACATGAAAGCAACCCAAGAATTACTCGGAAAACAGGGATATCCTTCAGTGGCCAAGATGATCATCTGATCTCAACCTAACAGAGAACGCTTTTTACTAACTGAGGACAAGACTGAAGTCACAAAGTCCCACAAACAAGACGCACCTGAAAGCAGTTACAGTCTATGGTGTCCACTGCTGTGCAAAGACAATTCTTATGTTTGTAAAGATGTTATTTCCATGAGTATAATTCCTGAACAGTTAATACCACACTTTTGTCAAAACCTTTTGAGTAAAAGAAGAAACTCCTACACACCTTGAGTGTTTCATTTCAAATCTGGTGGTGTACAGTGGCCAAAATGACAAAAAACTTAATTGTTCCAATATTTATCAATCTAGCTGTATGGGATACAGTGGTGGAAGTACAGATAAATCTATTGAGAGAATGTATCACTGTACATTACAAAACTCCCAACTATTCAGTAAATTGCACACATATGGTACAGCACCCACAAGCAGCAACCTGTGAAAGTCACTTGCCGTGTTAACAAGTACATTCAAGACACTGTGGTTCATGTTTCGCCGCGCATTTTCCATGAAGGTAAACGCGAGATCTCCAATCAGCTGACTGCAGCATGACAGTGTGGGAGAATGTGAGGAATGTGCTGATCCCATGTTGCTCGTGCTCCCAACCTGAGCCCCTCCTCTTCCCCCAGCCAGTACAACAGTCCTGTTGTTTTAAAGGCCTTTTAACATGCAAAAGATGACAGCAAGAGCATTCGGTGAGGAGAAAAGTCTAATTTTGTAGTTATACAGGGCTTGCATGTATCCTTCATTATAAGACACCCATTTGTGCATCTTTTCCTCACTTTATCATTTTATAGTTGCAACATTACAAAAAATACAGGAGCTGTCCTTTCACAAACACTAACCCCAATAACAGCAGTGCATGACAAACATGTTTATGTATTTTCAGCAAGGTGCGTTCACCTGCTAGTCAAAGCTACATACATAGATGCATTGTAGTTTTCCCTGGTTTGTCAATTCTCTGAATCAAATTTCAACTAAGGGCATGTGCTGCCTCATAGTGGTATGGATAAGGAAGTGCAATGTATGAAAGGAAAAAGGCAACACAGGACGCTGGACAGATTTATCAAGCATCCCTTTTTATTAACATCACCCGTTACAAAAGGAACATAATCTTCAGTGTTAATGAACTTAGCAACCATATAGCGAGTGCTGATTACAGATGATATGGGACGCTTATTCCTAGAGTAGTTGCAGTTGGATTTAAAACCTCTACACTTTTGTCCTGTCACAGACTCCCTTCCCTTTGGAGCTGCAGTTCAGATTAGACTACAATTTGTCCATGCATCTCCATAGTTACAGTCACGTAGTGACCCTTCTGATATGCTGAGACCTCATCTGATCTCCCCTCTCCCACCCATTGCTGAGCCAAGGTATGCATGGAACTATGAATGCATGTTGATGCACAGCTTGTAATTGTTTTCTGGTCAGGAGGCAAACAAAACAACATAGTGTATTTCAGCAGGTCCTAACTGGTACATTTAAACAATACATATCTTAAAGTTAAGAACAGAAGTACTGAAAACCCAAAGTTTGTTTAGTCAAGTTGGAAATTGGTATCACTGCCCTCGAGACAAATAACAAAAACTACTGTAGTAATCAAAAGGATTTCATTGAAAAATACAGGTGTTTTAAAACAGAGGAATGGTTGCCACAGTTTAAATTATGTTGGATGTAATATTTTAAGTATAGAATAAAAATTTAATGGCGATGCTGCTGAAGAAGAGGAATGTGGTGGGAGTGGAGTAGTGTGTGTTTTGGTACAGTGCCTGGAGTGTCTGGAATTAACAGTAACCTCTACCTGCTCCCTTGTGACCAACAGTGATTCTGGGAGTTTACCAGTGCCTCAGCCAGAGTCAGTTGAAGGCTTGTCTACAGTACAGGCGAGGTGACGGAGATCTGGAGAGAGAAGGTGGCTGGGTGTGACATTATGGTGTGATGTGGTAGTGATAAGACCGAAGGTGAAAGGTGGTCTCTGTAGTGCAGGCGGGGGCGTTATCCTCCGCTCACTATACCTTGGGCAGATCAGCCTCCTAAAAGAAAGCAAAGACATTCAAATACACAGCTACTTGAGGAGAGGCAGGGCTGTAATAACATAATGTTATCTTTTTGCAGACATAAAGGAAACAAATTACAGGCCTCACCCCTTCCTGTCCCTTAGTAAGTTGCCGGCTGACGGCTTGTAGCAGCTGTTGCAATTCACCGACTGTTTGATTCAGTCCTGCAGTCATTTTCTCCTTTCTATCAATTTCCTCCTGCCAGACACAACATGATGGGTTTAAACATGACCTTAAAAGCATCATACGTCACAAACTCAACATCATTGAAATATTATGATACCTACTCTTTGTGACGACATGCTGCTATTCTCTATCAAATCATCAGAATTTTCTGCCACTTTTGACAGCTCCCCTTGGATCAGATCAAGAGATTGCTGGGCCTGTGTGAAGGATCAGAAAGCTCCATTTGTTAATAATGAAACCAGTTGTTTAACCTTGTCAGCAATATCGTGAAACACAAATGATTTAATCTTACCTTGTACAGGTCACCAGCTACCTTTTGCCGCTCATTCTCCTCTGCCTCCAGCTTGGAAAGTGTCTCAGTGAGCTGGGTTTTCAGCTGAAATCGAAACACACACTCAGCACATTCTACAGTAAGTGATAGCTTCCCAGTGGTGGCTATGAACACCACTTTAGTTCATTATGTCAAGCTTTTCTGCAAGTCCTCCAACAAACAAAGAGTTCAACATCTGTAGAAAGTTTCATGGGCACTCTTTAAATGTTAAAAAAAGCACTGTACTGACATGTTAAGCAATTTGCAACTAGTACCCTTAAGAAGATGACTCAATTCAGGAAGTTCCCCTTTTGTAACACATCATTTCCAGCTTATCTGACATTATAATGTTGCACTTACTAATACTTTTGTATTTTGTACTACAAAACAGGATTTTAAAAGCCTGGAAGTTATCACTATTCACTATTTCTTCCAGTGTTTCTACGATTTCCAGATATTCCCACCGATTATGTTATTCACTTATAAAGTAACAAGAAAAATGTATTTATTTATAAGTGTGCTGTTTTGAAGTCCTCACTGTCATTAATGAGGAGGCTAGCTTTGAGATCTGTCTAAACGCAGACAATAGTGTGGTCAAAACTACTGAAATTCTATGTTCATCACTTAAAAATTAATATGGGACAAATACATGGACAGACTGAGGAAAAACACACTGAAGGTGGCTTGTTTGAGGGATGAAGACTAAAAAGTGTGTTAGTTGATGATGAAAGATATAAGGCATATTGTTAGTCAGTGTAGAGAGCGGTAAGCCATTTTTTAGACATGTGAAAATGGTAGTAATATTAAATGACATTCAGGCGTGGAAAAAGGAAGAGTTAGTCTACACTTAGTGTGAAGGTGAGTCATCATTCACAATCTGTGATTTTTTTTGTCACATTTATGGAGCTGTTATGAATGACGACCCAAACTTTTGCAGAAGTTGGAGAAGCCACGTCCCCTTTCCTGTGGCTGAGTGTAGAGCCACTGCTGTGCAATAAGGGATAGGTTTTAAAGGAGCTCTAACTAGAGGGTGAGCAACGCTTACCAAAGTCAGCTCCTCATTCTGCCTGATAGCCTCTGTATATGAGCCATCAAGTCTGGTCTGCAATTCAGTCAACAGATCTTTGAGCTGAAATTAAGTTTGAGATGATGTCTTTAATGTGGGTCTGTAAGAGTTGATTCAGGAGAGCTCTACTAGTACATACTTTATACAGTTATACAAACTGATCAGGCCATATGGCGTCTACAAAAACAAACTATTCAGCAGAGCCATGTAGCATGAATTGCACAGCATCCTGTGGTGTGTAACTGTAAGTTACCAAAGTGATAAGTAGTGTAATCAGGTTACTGCAAAAGATGCCTGTGTGTTTGTTGTGTGACTTTAGAATCACCGGCACACAGATACTCCTATGAAGCTCATGCTTCAAATGAACTCTATGGCATGAGGATCCCTGTTGGCGCTGAGTATAGAAGTTTCTGCTCACCTCTCTGACTTCTGTCACGTAGGTGGCACTCTCCCGCTCTGCTCTCTCCAACTCAGACTCCAAATGCTGCTTTTCTCTTCTAAGCTACACAGCACAGAAGAAAAACACAGATAGAATTGACAAACAGGTCTTACTGGATATCGATATGAGAATGTTTATGTGAGAAGTTTCAGGTGAGCTCACATTATCCAGCTCTGCTCCATCAGTTAGTCGCTCAATTTCTTGCTCCAAAGCTGTGACTTTCTGGCTCATCTGATGGAAGAGTGACAATAAAAAATTAAAGCACAGTGTGCAAATATATATTACCGGTACCTATGTAATTTTTGTATTCAATCTAAGAGTTGTTCTGTGCTAAATTTTAAATGTTAAATTTACCTCTTTGAGCTCTCCCTGCGATATCTCAAGCTTGACCCTCCAACGAGACTCCTCCTGTTCCACACTGCTCTGGAGGCGCTGGAGAATGCCCTCCTGTGGAAGCAGCAAGAATGACAGCTCAGCTATAAAGTAAAAACTCTGTGCAACCATGGTGGAAACTGAAAAATGCATCTCACCGTCTCTGCCAAAACCTTCTTGTATGTCTCACAGTCTTTCTGCAGAATCTTTTGGTTTTCTTCAGCTTCTTTCAGTTTCTCAGCCAGACCCTATGAGGTAGTCAGTGTTTATTATTATCCTCAGTTTATAAAAAAATGATGATCAACTTCACATTTCTGCTTTTCCATTTACCTTAGAGTCACCAGACGCAGAGCTCGATTGTGTGGCAGAGCTTTCAGCTACTGCTCTCTCAAAACTGTGTAGCCACTCCCGATGGTTCTAGAAAACAATATATGGTAAGAAAAAGTAAGGTCAAATGTCAAAACACAGAAGGAGACATGGCAGAGGGAATCTACGCTGTACCTGTTCAGAGGGCAGAGGCACATGGGGCAGAAGTCTGTGCAGAACATCTCGGCACTCAGCCCAAGACACTGCCAGTGCTGTCTCATTCTCCTACAAGGCAAAAGGAGGAGGGGAAATGTAAAAACACAAAAAGAGAAAAATGTTGATATAGATGTTCAACTAGTTCAGATACTTCAATGACAGAGTTCAGCAGTGATCAAATGCAGATATGACCATATTATCAGTCTTCATTTCATTCACCAGTTCACTTTAATCAAACTAATATTAATTATCCACAATGAACTTGTGTTAATAAATCCCATCTTATTCCCACTTCCATTTTCTGAGAAAACATTTAGATATTTCAACAGACCACCTACACAAGGTGTCTCATCCTCAGTCCTTGTGGATCCACAAATACATCAATTTGCTTTGAGTACATTGAAACTCTTCAGTAAGTAAAAAGGTAGCTATCAGTCCTCTCTTAATATTCTTGCAATATGCACTGTCACAGAGGCCTGAAGCGAGCATGTATGCCAAACATTAGCCAGCTGGCACTATAACCACTGTTCACATTAACACACTGTCACAAGGGAGCTTTGAGAGAAGTGTTGAATACAACCAACCAGCATGCACTGACAGTACACAACAGCTGCCAAGGAACCCCCTGGCTCAGCTCTGAGAAGGTGCTTTCTACTGTACTTGAATAGCAGTAGAGGAGTTGCTGAGCTAGCGGTTCAGCATGTACCCTTACTCAATGTGGGAGGAGCATGGCAAAAATACACACACACACCACTGTAACCTACTAGAAGAGATATCTGGTAGCACTGTCTATACCAAGAGACCTACTACTGCATGAAATATACAGTTACGATATGCCTAAACCTCGATTTGCACTTGTTCATCCTGGTGAAGAACAAAGATGTTTCAGTTGTGAGTGCAGAGCATTGAGAAACAGTATCTTTGAGTGATCACACTTCCTTTAAAAAAGAACACACTGTATCAAAACTGAAATAAATAAAGTCGATTTTCTTCGATTAGCGGGCGGTTTACAGTATGGTGAAGGCAGAATGGGGGGGGGGACACATGCCATGCCACGTGACAGGAAAAGACAGGAAGCTGCAAAATGATTACCATGAATCTCAATCTAATGATGGCTAGTGAATTTCTAAGTTACTGCACACTCATTTCCAGGAGTCAGTCTGAGCTTTGGGCAAGGTGATGTCTTTAAATTTCAGTTTAAGCAAATTACATATACGCTAAAGAAACCTACGGTATATTTGTTAACTGATGCTTAAGGGAATTAGCATAGCTCAACAGCTCAACACAGCCAATTAAAGGCCAAACAGCATAGGAAAGGAGAGGAAGTAAGGTAAATGAGTATGCAGTGTTGTTATGGATGATGGTGAAAAAGAAATTTCACAGGGTCAATTATGGCAAAACACAGCATTTTGGGGAGGAATGCATCAGATTGGAACTAGAGTGAAGCAGACTGAGGTGAGGTGTCGAACCTTGACAGCTTTGCTGAGTTTCCCTTGAAGCATGGACTCGGTGGCTGAAAGAGCTTCCATTGCACTCCAGTTTTTCTCCCGAAGCTCCTGTTTTGGTCAGTTCCAGAGAGATACTACTTTCAGTTCAGCCTCAGGCAAAATGCAATCAGTGACCCTCATATACTCACATTACGACACTGTTTTTCATCCATGCTCCAACCTCTAGAAATACGTCTAAAAAAATAGCCCTGAGAATCCCAGTCTAACACCACGAGTGGGTAAAAGCAGCATGCACAGTATGAAACTTATGTATAGTAGAACTATATTTTAGCATTTCTATTCAAATTAATTTAAACATATAGTATAATAAAAACACAAATATTCCTTTATGCCTCTCAAATCAAAATACCTCTCAACAAAAGAGAGAACAGAGTTTCTAATGCTCTGAATCACCCACAAGCAAAAACAAGCTTGCTGAAACAGTCATAGCCAACGGCGAGCACAACAAGAGTAGGCTGGAAGCCCTCTTATGCAATGCTCAGCTTAAGCAATCCAAATCAAAAGAGACATTGGTACACTGATGTGTGTAATCATTTTGCATACACAACCTTAGCTTTCTATTCGGTTCAAAAGAAAACAAGGAACAAAACCAAAACCAGTGAGATTACATGACAGTGGACAACAGGGAGCATGGACATATGTTGTGTACAACTCTGAACAGGGGGAACGTTTGGAGGTAAAACAAAGGGGTAGAGGGTGAATTCATTAAGGGCAAGACAAGAGCTGCCAGTGATATTATAATTCAGTCTATGCTGGTGGAAACCTACATTATTCTTCGTCCTCTGAAGCTCTACGGAGTCCCTCAGCTCAGCCAGCTCGACCTGCAGACTTGAGACCTGACGTTCCTTCTCTGACAACCTAAGAAAAACCAGCAGTGACACTCATAAAAAATTATGACAATTTATACACGGTACGGTAGAAGGTCCTTAAAATAAAAAAGTTACAGCATTACTCACGCTGTTAGAAGCTCTGGGCTTGGCACGCCTGTGTGAGACTGCTATATTGAGAAAGATAGAAATTAAATTATGGTTAAACTACAATGCTTTATAACAGTGAGTACATATTCCTGATATAAAATAAAAATACTTGCAACACTAAGTTCCCTACCTGCTGGTGCACCTGCTCCATCCTCTCATTCAGCTCCTTTGTCTTTGCCTCCAGCTCAGCCCACAGTGTCTCTATCTTCTGGTTTTTTGCCAACAGCCTGTGTGTTTCGTGTACTTTGTTAGCCTGATTTAAAATGTGCAAGACAACTACAGAGTAAAATGTGGCGTTATCTTACTGAGCCTCAAGTTCTTGGAGCTGAGCACCAGAACCGGTCAGCTCTTCTGGTGTCTCCTTCTGTCTCAGCTGTTCCATCTCTGCCTGCAGGGCAGCCAACTGCTGCTCCAGAGCCTGAGAGACAAAAACGGACTCAAACAAGGGCTAAAAGGAGCATATTGTGGGACAGCATTTCTGGTCTTTTGAAATCAGAACATTTTGTTGCTATAGAAATCTACACACTTCAACCGTCTTCTCTCTGCCAGAGCCGCTTTCTTGTGCTGCTTGTAGACTCTCCTCTATTGTTTTCAGTTTCACATCTTTCTCTTGGATCCTATAAAGTATAAAGAAACAAATGCTTGTAAAATCAGATGTTTGATGAGATTGACTCTCAGGGGTGTGTCTGGGGAGTGTACCGGACATGCATCAGAGCTAACCTTTATGTAAGGTAGTGCTGCTAATACTAAAACATACTGATAAAACATACTGATAGTTTTAATCTGTGTTTATCTACTGTGTCACATACAGGGTCAATAAAAATAGACCTTTGTACTGCTGCGTTATTATGACTATAAATACCAAAATCCACTTTTCTTTCTTACTGTTTCTGAAGTTCTTCCACTATTGATTCTGATGATGCCTGTAATTGGGTAAGAAGAAAATGTGAACCAAATGAAAACAGTAAAAGAATGCAAAACTCCTTGTGATGAGTTTCACCTCACCTGTTCTGCTGTCTTTCTCTTGAGGACCTCCAGTTCTTGTTTTAGTAATCCATTCTCTTCTCTTACAGCCTGCAATAAGAAAACCAAATTACTTAAAGGATTTAGGGACTGGCAGGCATTTAAAGGGGTGCTGATATCAGACCAACGTGGATATCTTTTTATAAAGAGAAGACACCTTAAGCTCCTCCTCCTTGTTGGCCACCTCAATCAGCCCTTTCTCCAACAGGCCCTCTACAGTTTTCATGTTCTCCTCTTTCTCCCGGACACTGGGTAGAGAACATATGTTTTATTGTATAACGATTTTATTCTTAGTTTCTTGGACAGGGAAACAAACGTAGCCTGCTAATCCATTCAAGATCTTGTCCCAGGTTTTCATACTCACCTCTTCTGAATCTGGTCCAAAGCCAGCTGGGATGCAGTCTACATGGGAAGAGTCCAAGGCACACAGAGAGGGTGTGTCAGTCAAAAAATAAACCACACAAACACATAGGAGGAATTTGTTAGAAAAAAAATTAAAGAAAAAAAAAAGGGGTAACCTGCTCAGAAATCTGTGCCTGCAGATTCTGAATCTCGGCTTTCACTGCCACATTCTCATTGTGCAAGGCCTACAAAAGAAAAGATGGAGGTTACACTAGTCATACAACCACAGCAGTTTAGTATAAGAAACTGGAGATGAGGCACTCTTCTGAGCATACCTGCATGTTAGTTTCTCTACTAGCTCCACTGCTCCTTTCAGCATTTAGAGAATCCTCCAGACTCTTCCGCTGCAACTCTTTTTCAGCCAGTCTAAACAAAACAGGAAGGAAAGGGAAGAACGTGAAAAGTAGCCGAGTGAAATCCACTTTAATGTAATGCAATCTTGATTAATATATATAAGCCATTCTTACAACTTTTGTAACTCCTCAATGTGGGAGACATGTGTGGCCTAAATAAGAAAGCAAGAGAGTTAATTAGCCTATATACACACACACACACCACTTTGTAGGTATATTGATTTTTAGTCATAGGTAAATGAAGTTGACCCACTTACCTGTGAAGAGATCTGGGCCTGCATGTTCTCATTCTGCACTTGCAGTGTCTCATTTTGGAGCTGAAGACCTTTGTTTTCATTCACAAGTTCCTGTTAAAACATGAGTGAGCATGAAGAGTGTGTTCCAGTTCAGAAAAAAAAATCAACAGGACAGTTAAATTCAGCATTATCTTAATTCCATCCACATCAATTTAGAAAAAAAAACAGTCTAATTTTTTAAGCTACAGGTCTGACTGTGCTTTCTCATGTTTTGACATGAATACAGCAATCGACATTTTGTTTGTGTGTATGTGCGATGCAAAAATGCCTTACCTGAACCCGGGCCTGAAGTGAGTCATCTGGCATGCTGTGCTGGGACATTTCCATGAGCTCCATCACTTTCTGCTCCAGCCGCTCCTTGGAGACCATGGCTTCAGTCAGACTGCTGTGTAGAGTTTGGATCTCCTTGTTTTTGTTGTTCATCTCCGTCTCCACTGCCAGCAGCTGACTGTGAAGCTCTGTAACAACACATAACCACAATCATTAATTTGGTATTAATTAAATTAACTTATTTTGAAACTGAAACATTGTGCTGTAGTGTTTGGTTTCTTCACCTTGCTTGGAGGCTTGAAGTTTCTCTCTTTCAGCATTGACATTGTGCAGGAAATTTTGCAGTTCCTCCCAGCGTCGTTTAGCATCCTGTAGTTGGGCCTGGGAGTGGAGAGATTAGCTCTGTGAACTTTTTCTCCCATACATTACACCAGTAAACAGGTTCTTACTAAATTTGCACATGATGACTTGAGTGATATTTATAACAGCTTGTCGTAAGTCCATCGGAATATACTTTTCTCAAAAAACTAGGTACAACCCTGGCTCTGACTATGCAAGTATTGGCCTTGCTATGAAGTTCTTTGCTAATACTGGTCGGTGTCAAGCCAGCAACTTCAGTTGGGGTCCATGTAAAGACAGGAAAGGCTGATCAGAGTGTCTAGCAGGAAAAGTGTTGTTTATACACAGCACAAAGCCTCAAACATTCCAGGTTCCAAAGCCAAGAAAAAAAAATTCTCCCAGCCCAGGACTTCCACTACAACCTCCTCCCTTTTCCCTAGTAATGCTGCCACACCCGCTAACCATATCTGAAGCTGTGCGGCATGCCCAGGTTTTGTACAACTCCCCTCATTTTGTCTCAGCTGGGAAAACCGAAGCACTGCCTAAAAAAAATACAGTGTGCATCTGGATTAGCGTACCTCCAGCTGGGACACGTTCTGTTTGTAGCTGACCTCCAGTGACTTCCTCTGGTGCTCCTCCTGCTGCAGCTTGCTGTTGCTGTCTGCCAGCTCTTTCATCAGACCAGCATACTCAGATCGCAGCTTGTTCAACTCTGCTGAATTCCTATCAAGCACATGATGTGAAAATGGATGATAGGGCATTATTGTGAGAAACTGCTAAAGAAGCAAACAACAGCCTGCATGGAGTATTTGAGAATAGACGATAATGTAATGCAAAAAATTCTAACTGAAATTAAACTGTAAATCTTTTGTCCTGCAGACTATACAGAGCTATAGAGAGCATGAGCAGTAGAGTAAAACCAACTTGTTCTCCATCTGGTTAGTGGCAGAGCTGACTGCGTCCCTCAGGATGCCATTCTCCTGCTGCAGTCGAGTGATCTGGCTCTCCAGCTGCTCCCTCACCTGCTGAAACTGTAAACAAACCATGAGATTTAGCCTTGATCACATATCTTAGGAGCACTGAGAAAAAAGCCACAGATTTTAAATGTCTTTATGTTCTTAATTTCCTGATTATTTCCATAGTATTAGACAAGTTGTGTTGTTATTTAATGATGTACTAACTGTACTGATAAAAAAACAACTACCCACCTTAATCTGCATCTTCTGAAGCTCCTGGTAGCTGCCTTGTGCTTTGGCCTGCATGCTCCCCAGTTCTTTCTCCATGGCTGTGCGCTGCTCTCTCATCATGGCCTCCACCCGGCCTGTTTTCTGTTTCTCTACCTGAAGCTCCTAACCCACAGAAGCAACAAGAAATATGAAGTTTTTCACTGAACCCAGTGAAATCATTCCTGCAATAATACCAATCATTGTGCTTGATTAAAACACAGACCTGACTGAGCTGTTTCACTTTGTCTTTGGCAATAGAGGCCTCCTCCTGCATGGTTGTAAGAAGTTTCTCCCGTTCCTGAGCAGCTGGGTCAGGCCTAGCTGAAGACTGGCATTGAGAGATAGGACATTAAAAGCAGGCATAGAGAATCCAGCTGCAAATTATCACATCTTCTGCCAAATGCGAATAGTGTGAATGTCATCTGTTGCATCACCTAACTCAAATGTATCACTTATTAATCTCTCACTTTGTGCCAAGCATCCAAGACATTAGGGCTCTTTTCTCGGAGGAGGGCCATCACACTGACAGCGTCTGCTTCAGTCAGAGCCAGGTTCGACAGGCCAGACAGCAGCTCCTTAAGCTTCATCTCTGTGTTCTCTGTTAAATCACACAAGCCACGATGCAGTTATGCAGGGTAGTATATGGCTACACATAAATGTGGGGGATAAGAGATTCTAGCTCCTTACACCTTGCTATTGCTCCTACCTTTATTAGTCTCATTCTTCTGCTTCTTGCCAGAAGCTTTGGATGGTACATCATCATTATGGGCTGCCTGGTGGTTGGCAGAAGCTGCTGTTTCGGCCAAAATGTGGGCCTCATCAACTGTATTTGAGAAGAAAAAAGACTTCAGTCTAAGCCTTTGTCCAGCGTGCAGCAAGAGTGTTTGATACTCATTACCTGGCTCAGTCTTTTGCTTCTTAGCAGAGTTCTTCTTTTTGCCACTGGTTGCACTTGGGGTTGCACCATCCAGAACTTTGGTTTCAGCCACAATGGGTGCTTCCTTCTTGACTGATGCAGGGGCCTGCTCTGCTTTAACATCTGGCTGCTGATCATCAACTGGGATTATATGGAAAATAAGATTACCGTAGTCTCAGTCAGTCACATTTTTGCAGCAATATATAAATATTAGCTAGTTAATTAGTGACAGAAACACACTTTAATCCTTGTTACTGACCTGGCTCCACTTTTTGTTTCTTTTTGTCCTTCTTCTTCCCAGAGATTTGTGGAGGTGTCTGAGCTTGAGCAGGAGCCTGAACAGCTTGTACCTGGACCTGAACCTCAAGTTGTGGGGAGAGTGGGCTGGACTGTTTGCTCACAACCAGAGGTGTGTCTGTTTTGCGGTTGACTGGCTTGGACCCATTCACTTCTGGCTCCTCAGAGGGCGGAACTGAAGCAGTGGCTGAGGCAGCTGCAGCAGCAGCCTTAGCTGCCTTTTTCTCCTTCTTCTTTCTCTCTCTCAGACCAGCAGGAGCCGCTGGTGACACCGAAACAGGCACAAAAGGAGGGGGTGTAGGTGTTGGGGGAGCAGGATCTGGTGTAACCACTGGGGCAGGTTCCTCCTCTACCTCCAGAGTGGAGCTGTTTGCACCATCAGCCACATCAAAATCCCGCACATCCTCTTCTGACTCTCCTCCACCACCACTTCCTCCACTGGCAGACTCCTTCTTCTTGCTCTTCTTCTTTTCATTTTTCTTTCTAGGGTCTGGCTTGGTTGGGGGCAGCTTGAGGTCACGTTTTTGCCTGGCCAGCACCTCATCATAGGAAGTTTCTTTCATGAAGAGCCAGAAGAAGAGGAACATGAGGGCAATGACCAGGGAAGGGGCCAGGATGAGCAGGTACTGAGAGTCGTAGATATCCACCGCCATTCTGAAGAAAATTAAAAAAAAATACTGATGAAAATACTGATTTTAATTACAAAGTATTTTTTACAATATGTGGCAACATTTTATACCTACTTTATGTTTGACATTTTTAGATTTCTACCATAACAACAGAAGTCACACATGACATCTATTTGAAACTGTACATTCAGTTTGCTGATCATTTCCCTTTACTGGAAGCCATCTTGCACTTGCCCTGATTCCGTTTATTAATTTGCAGGTCAACCCCTGCTACAAACCAGAAGAGCTTGTCTGCGATGTGTGAACGGGTTTTGAGATGTGTGTGAAGGGTGGGAGGTGTTAGTACATCAATAGCGCGGAGAGGGTGTGAGTGAGGACTGTTTCTGACACCCTGTCCTATCTTATGATCCAATTAGTCAACACTACCCCAGTGACACAGCTTAACATCCTCTTTATGATTACATAGGTTTAAAGAGAGAGGGAGAGGCCTATACTTCAAACATGGAAGAGAACCGCCAGGTGGTTAGTTGATGAGAATACAAGCACTCAACCTCACTCATGTTGGGAGAGACAAAGGGGGACCAAACGGATCAATACATCAGGGGGGACAACTGAAGTTAAAAAGATGGTAGCACACCACCTCATTTACTTCCCTCACATCCCTCCTCAAGCCCCTACAAGGACGACATAGCAACATATCAGGATGGATTTGCAAGGTGCAAAAATACACCCACACGTGAGTGTCACAGGCTAAGGGTCTGCTGCAGCTGCAGTTTGGCTTCTGCTTGTTTTAATGCCAAGAGAGAAGAGGTTGTTCTTCCATTGCAGGCAAAGTTTAAATAGTCAAGAGGTCCTGAGACTTCACCAGTTTAATATTAACTATGTGTTGTGATTCTTGAAGGCTACACTGTAAGAATAAACATGCTCTTGCTATTTTTTTGCAGCACATACCTCATTTTCCTGCTTAATTAACTACGTAGTTGTTTGATGTGACAAATTCAGCAGCAAAACATTACACAGTGCTGCCATTGATGATGAAAATAGTCAATAATATTGCTGGTAATTCTGATAAATTATATAGGACTCATCCTAACATTACTGCAACTGGCCTATAGGTCTTTTAAACTAACAGATAACAATACCCTGCACAAATGTATGCACTTAATACAAAAATAAGGCTACAATGTTTTGAAAAGGGAGACAATTTTAACCCTGGATGACGACAGCAGCATTGTGTTGTCAACAATGCAGAGTGGCAGCAATAGTATGTGACCTGAAGTGCTGCTCAATCCCATTCTATACCCTAGATCTGTGGCAGCAATACAGTGTAGGAGTCAGTGTCGTAGAGCAGACCTCTTTAGTAATTTGGATTAGGCAGATTACCCATGATAATACATTTAAGAATAACTTTCCACTGCAAGCTTCCTGAGGACTACCTCAGGCCTACAGAGTAACAATGATTTCTCTCATTACATGCGCCATAACACACATACATCATGTACATCATCATTTTTTTATATTTGACTTCAGAAATTAACTAAAAAAAGCTTTGTCTTTAAAACACCAAGCATCAGAGCAAAAAACTGAAAGCTCCACATTATGTAACTTTAGGCATTCCTTTCGAGGCTGTATAAGCTGTATTTGGACTCCAACAAAAACACCTGATATTTCAGTAAGAAAGGTTAACACAGCTGCTCTTGCTCTAAGCTGTATTAGACAAAGATGCATTTTAATTGCTTGATATAATTGTCAAACATCTGCAAATGGACCAATTAGGTGGCATGTTTTACAAAATTAGCCCAAACATAGTTGCTATACTACAATGTGTACTATAGAACAGAAACCAAAGTTCTGATATGGATAGAACTGCTAACTAATTAAACATTTTTACTACTTAGGGAAATTCCCCTGTGTGACCAGATTAAGCTGCAAAATAACTCTTAAAGCAACATTACTTCTTGGCATGTAAAGTATGGGTGGAGTAAGAAGTAAAACATTTAAAGCTTGCTTGAGTTCTTTCAGTTTCTCAGGGTGGAAGGTGCACGAGTTTCCTAAACCTTGCCCCAGCATCAAAATGAGCCCAGAGGACAAAGCTCTCTCGGGCTGTTGGCTCCCCGGAATCTACCCACTTGGCTGGCTAGGCCTCCTGATTTGGCAGACGTATATGCAGAACCAACTCCTGACAACTATGAGGCCCAAAAAGCAGCACAGACAGCCCTGGAAAACCAGGCCATGCAACATGTTACGCAGTATCATTAAGATGAGAACAAGTCACCTAAAAGTACATAAATTGTCAAGGGCAGCACAGAAAAATACTCCTGTAATAATGTATTAATAATAATAATGTATTGATATTGTAACTACTTTCCTAATGATGAAATTACTTTAACTTAAGTTTTTGTAAAACAATCAAGTTTAGACCAAATGGAAGTTGTCGGTGTCTGGATAGAAAAACTAACAAAATGATAATTCACTGTTATCAGTATCATAGCATTTAACTAAACAGAAAGTCAAAGTACAACCCTACTATATCAGGTTATGGTGGCAAACATTAACAAATAAGTAATCGCCCTATGAAAGGGCCAGCTCCCCCTGGTGAAGCACCAAAGAAGGAAACTTGAAAGGATGGCCGATATTGGACCAAGTAAAACAGCCTCTACAAGAGCGTAGGGATATCTTTATGGATCTTTATGGCGAGAGACTGCTAGGCCTGTGTTAATAAGACATAGTGTGAAAATGATATGTCATAACTTGAGTCACCACCTCACTGTAGATGTCTTTTTTTCAAGCGTAGATCTCCAAAGTACCAGAAATAAGTTACCACACCTCAATTTGTCTTTGAGACACGGTGGCATCCCCCCAGCCACCTCCCCACTCGATGAGGGCAGTTCACTAGTTGAGTACTAAATGTCCCAGCATGCTAGGTCATGCCTAACGTAAATCGTCAGCCTTGTGCAGACTTCTGAACAGGATCCGTAATGGCAGCTGTTCTAACACCAAGACAAATGCTATCTATGGATACAGCCTGTAATCACAGGAAAAGCAGAAGTAGTCTAATCTCCTTGCTAGGTTAGCCCGGCTAATTCATATATAACCAAAAATCACCCATGAAAGTGAAAGAAGGGACACACCAGAGTACTTTCCCTACTAAACTACAACAAAAATACATAACTCTGGAGACTCAACAGTGCCATAAACATGGCCACAATAAGTTGCTGTAATAGTTAAATTTATACAGGATAAGGCTCGTCACCACTTCGCAAGTTCTTCTCTGAGCGGCTACAGCTCAGCACTATGAATGAGCTAGCTAACACAAACGCTAACTGGCCCACTAACGTGAGCCGGGCACTAACGTTAGCCGGTCAATCCAATTAGTATGGAGGAAGTCCTCAGCTATAAAAAACTGACCAGCAAAAATGTTAGCAGGTACAGTTCGTTCCTCTTTCACACGCTCAGACTCTCTGGAGGCGTGGACATCTGTCATGGGCCTCGCCTAGCTGATTTCCCAGCCCCCCTCTCTCCTGAAATCTCTGACCCGGTCTGCTGCTCCATTCTTCCGCTAAACTCCTGAGGGCCGTTCCCAGGCCTACGTGGAGAGCTAAGCTGTGCTATGACCGGGACAAGCGGCTTTTTGACAATAAATAAATAAAATGTCGGCGGAAATAGTTGCTCGCGTAATACCTGTAGCTTCAGCTTGCTGTTCCCTCAGCTATTGGTGAAATGGCGTTGTTCTGCGTGGACTGGCAGAATCCTGACTTCTCAGGGCAGCTCCTGCCTGGCTTTCTTCTGCGCTATCCGTCACAGACTATCTGCTGTTTCTGGTTCGCAGGGGCGGGTCACAGTGAGCCTGTATAGGGACGCTTGATTTGTGACTCGTAGCACTTCGCGCGCACCATTCGTCACATAATACATTGCAACACAGAGCCCCGCCTTTTTTACACGTTCCCGATTCATACATCTTAGTACTCACAAAGGCAACAAGGGGAGCGGTCATTGCACTTCCCCAAAGTCTGTAAGTCATACCACAAACACATAGACAATCACTGTACCATCTTTCTGGGAACATCCATTTATAACAATAAATACACTATAATCATAAAGAACAGCATTTCTTCCTTCACTGAACATGTATTTTACAACACAAAAACTTCACTGATATAAGGACAATGACGTTGGAATTACAAACACTGGCTGGTAAATAACTGAACCCACAGAATAACCTTTATCAAATATAACATTCTCTGAACAAAGCTAAATAGTGATGATCATTGTCTCACAGCTGGTTTGCACTGTATGGCCGGGTCAGTCATTCCTCCTCTGTGTCCCTAGTCTCTGGTGGCCCTGCAGCCAGCAGCTCGGCCTCATACTGCTTCTTCAGTCCCTTCAGATACACACGCAGGCTGTCAGGGTTCAGTCTGGAATTTCTGGCAGTCTGCAGGAGGCGGGTGGCCAGGTGGTACTCTGCTCTCTTCCTCTGAGTTTCTGGATCACAATGATGTTTGGTCTGCAAAAACAAAACACATTCTAAGTCTTAACATAACATTTTTACTTTCTGTCAACAGAGGTCATAGCACAAAATTTGACTCTCAGGATCTGATAATTATTTTTTTTTAATTGTGACAAAACAGTATTGTAAACGTAGCAGCAAAAATGTAATAGTGTCAGAGGTTTATGAACCATACCGAAAGCTGATAGCTAACTTTAGAGGCGATTCTCTTTGCCTCTTGGATTATGCTTGCGGGAAGGGCAGTCATTTCTGCTGCTCTCAGACCTAGAAGTGCAAAAACAAGGTCTTAATCTGATGACACTTCAACAGGACTGTTGAAGGACTCTCTGATTCTGTGTACCATAGTGCCTTTCTTCAGAGCGTCCTCGGTTCAGCAAATATGTATACACCACCGTCTCAGTACCGGAGTCACCACAGCGTGTGTGCTGAACCTCCATGTGCAGGTTCTCCACATTCGGATACAGAGACTCCAGCTGGCACAGCTCAAGGTAGTGTGTAGCGAACAGAGTGAACGCCTGCAAACAACAAACAAGACACACCTTCGAGATTAAAATACTGGACTGGTATAAAGTGTGCACAATTCCTCATTTTACCGTCAGTGTTGACCTAAGGGCGTATTACAATAGACTAAATAAAGATTCAAATAGAGCAGAGGAATCTCAATCATCTGGTTTTAATTCAGAAAGAGGAGTGGCAGTGCACAACTGCATTGGTTCTTACTATACCTTTAGGCTAAGGAGGAACTCACAAACTGAGTGACAGATACCAATACCCTCCTCAGCACTGGTGCCACGCCCCAACTCATCTATGATGATCAGGGATCTGTCGTTTGCACTGTGGATTATGTAAGCGATCTTTCAAAAAGAAACAAACAATCAATTTAAAAAGAGACTTTGGTTTGATGAGAATGTGTGCAGCCCTGATGTGATTGAAGACATACCTCCTTCATTTCCAACATAAAGGTGGAACAGTTAGTTTCAAAGTCATCATCTACACCAATTCTGGTGAAAATCTGATTGGCAACACGAAAGGAGGCATACTCAGCTGGGACAAAAGATCCTGGAATAATAATGCAATTCAATAAATTCGTTGCATGGCATTGACCAGCTTTTCGATGCAAATGACATGAGGATTAAAGACTTTCTACTGACCTATCTGAGCCATGATCTGACACAGCGCCACCTGTTTGAGGTAAGTTGATTTGCCGCTCATGTTGGGACCTGTTATGATGACAAAATTGCTGCCCTCGGAGATGTAGCTATTGTTTGACACAGACTGCTGTCCAGCTATTCGCTCCAGAATGGGGTGACGGCCCTGCTTGATGGCCAGTGTGTCTGTAAACTCTGGACGCACTGGCAGACACAGCAGAAAAACACAATAACAATTTTTAGTTAGTATTTGTGCTACATAATAAGCATATCATGGCTAATAAAATACAGATACATTGCATTAGTTATCATTCATATTCTCTATTACAGACCTATAAACTCAGCTTAACTTGGGTCTGATTTTTTTTTTAAAAAAGCATGTGTATATTTTATTTGTTAAGTGCAGCATAAATATTTTAAATGTGTACATAATGAGAAGAATGTGTGCAGTTGGCTCCACCACTGTGGAGATCTGTCTCAGTAAACACAGCACACTTATGTAAGAAGGGTAATCTGAGTACCGGCTGGCTGGGATGGATGGGGCAAGCATCAGCACGTGTCTACAGAAAGACACTTTCAGACAGCTGAGGGCCAGCGCACACCAGCCACGTGGCTGACTGGGCTGGTGTTACCCACGACCCACACACACAGAAAAAAACCTGAGGCCAGCAGAGCTGCCAGAGGTACAACAGATTTAACCTGTCATATGTGATGGTAGCTTAGTGCTACCTTATGTACAACCAGCACTCCCTCACACACACACAGATCGCACTTCTTCAAGGTTAACTTGACTCAATCAAGACGATTGATTACTCATATTTACCATAGTCTGAGATGGTGCATGCATTGGCCAGTGACAGCAACATGTCCAACATGGATACAGCATCAGAGAGCTTATAGAGGCAGTAAATATGCTCTCGGATGGTGCTAAGCAGCTGACATATCACCCTGTATGGAGATGGGCCAGATGACATTGGAACAAAGCATGTAAAAAAATGATATCTAACAAACAGTGCCCTCTAGTGGAAACACACAAAGTCAAAATTAAATGTGTTTAGATCAAGTATCAGAACAATATCTTGGATAAGCAATGTGTAAATCTATATTTAATAAATCAGTGGAATAATTGGTCAATACGGTCTTTGACAACTAAAAATATTTCTGTGCTTTTGTATGGAGAACACCACTTAAGTAAGGATAGTGCAAACTTTTCTTCATTTTTCTATTAAGTACATCACAATGCAAATCACAAATCCATGGTCTCCTCACACATAGGACATATGAAAGATCTCTCTCAGGGCCTCATCACAACGACTATTCATCCTCATCAGGTCTGCAGTGGTGAAGCCATAGTTGTTCTTGTGCTTGGTTACCTGAGGTGTTAGATGTTCATGTTTAGGGTCAACTTCAGTCTCCCAGTGAGGGCAATTCTAAGTGAACCTTTTTCTGTTCCCAATTACTTGGTTTGTTTCCAGTGTTTCATTTCAGTGAATCTTACCTTGATGAACTCTGGAGGGAGTTTTCCTTCAGGTAAGACCACTCCTTCAAGTTTCATCTGGATAAAGAAACCTCGTGCTGTGCTGAAGCTGCTACGCATTGGCAAGCCATATTTCTCAACCATTGTGTTCACAAGACCTGTGCAACACAATTACATGCAATACACCTTACAGAGGTCTGAATACAAAAAAATTGCAAGGTGAAGACATTTACTAAACGTGCAGCATGAACACCTGAGATGTCATCCACAATCTCAGTGTAAGCTCTCCGGGCAATGTCAAGGAACTCATTGATGTTTGGGCGCACAGCATAACACTTCTGAGTCCGCATGTTCAAGCTTCCTTTCAGGTAGGTAGTTTCAGCATTTACCACCGTTTTGATCTGCTCTAGGATCATATCAAACCTGCAGTAAAATAATGTATACCATGGAATACATTTGACAGTACACACAACACAATCAACACACTACAATCAGACATGAAATTGATTTACTACCTGTCGTCTTCCAGTGTGGTACTGTATGCCTTAAGCAGAGTTGTGTCACAGTTCTTCAATGCCATCTGTTTAAAAGGTATAACGTTTTACAAAGATTTCATTAGTACAGTGTTTTAGTGGAACTGCTCTTTTATTGCTCTATCCAACACTGTTGGATGACTGTTAAAATAAATTACAGATACAGACCCTTAAACGTGGCACCAGATCCAGTGTGTGTTTCAGCTGGATGGTGTGTGTAATCTTTGCTTCTGCTACTTTAACCTATCAAAGTAAGTACCATTACAGAAAATGCTAGAGCAAATTTAATTTAATTAATTGCAATAAAATCACTGTATGCAATCATGAACAATAAATGCACTGTACATACGGTTTCCTGCTTTGGGATTTGGACAAGAACAGAGAGCAGCTGGTCAATATCGAGGAAATGACCTATGGCTGAAGAAGGCCAGAGAACAAACAGTCAAGTACTTGTCTTCTGTATGCAAAAATGTACAACTCCCACCCACCCACCCACTGTCCACAACATGCTGCTCAGTAGGAAAACTATGTTCAAAGGCAGGCTGCCCCTTCTAAGAAACAGAACAGAATGCAACAGGACAACATTATTACCTACTTCTAATGTGTTTCATATTACTAACCACAATACATTTTATATATTATAACAAAAATGTACTTTTCTGACCATTCCTAAGACCAAAGAAGAGCTCCTCATTCTGCACCAGCTCTTGTATGGCATCCAAGCGTGTGTTGATGGTGTCTAGATCAACAAGAGGCTCCAGGATATTAGAGCGCAACCTCCTGGTGCCACCAGGTGTTTTCGTGTAGTTGAGTATCCCTAAAAGAGTGTGCTCACTCCTATACAAAGAATACAAAAAACAAAAGGGCAGACAGAATGCATCTATAAAGACAATGCTCTTGCCATTGCTTTCCCTCTTACCTGTGGTCTCTATTATTGACCACCAACTCCAAGTTAGTGGCAGATGCTGAGTCAATCATGGCTGTCTGTTCGCTCCCTTTAAAGCTCACTTTAAGAGACTTGGCTGCATAAACAGAGTTCTGCAGGAACTCTAAATATTTCAGCAAAGCAGCTGCAGCTGCAAGGCAATAATACCTAAACAAATCATGACATCTGTTTATGAAAAACGAGTGCTACAATAAATCTTAATCTACACACTTATATACTCAGTGACGTACTTAGCTTGTACTTCCATGAGGACAGTGCCAAATTCTGGTGCACACAGCTGCTGAATGTACTCCAGTCCTTTCCTCTCATTGAAATACTTCCTTTGGATTGCAGTGAAAGCTACACCCTGGCAAAAATGCAAATATTACTTCATACTAAGACATTCAAAAGTGGGACACACCAGCAAAGTTCAGTACTGCCAACTACGACCGAGTGTGAAAATAAACTAATATTTATGAATAAGGTGAAAAAAACATACACTCAACAAAAATATAAACGCAACGCTTTTGTTTTTGCTCCCATGTTTCATGAGATGGACTTGAAGATCTAAACTTCATTCCAGATACACAATATTACCATTCCTCTCAAACATTGTTCACAAATCTGTCTAAATGTGTGATAGTGAGCACTTCTGCTTTGCTGAGATAATCCATCCCACCTCACAGGTGTGCCACATCAAGATGCTGATCTGACATCATGATTAGTGCACAGGTGTACCTCAAACTGCCCACAATAAAAGGCCACCCTGAAATGTGCAGTTTTGTCTCACAGCAAAATGCCACAGATGCCACAAGCATTGAGGGAGCGAGCAATTGGCATGCTGACAGCAGGAATGTCAACCAGATCTGTTGCTCGTGCATTGAATGTTCATTTCTCCACCATAAGCCGTCTCCAAAGGCGTTTCAGAGAATATGGCAGTACATCCAACCGGCCTCACAACCGCAGACCACGAGTAACCACACCAGCCCAGGACCTCCACATCCAGCAGGTTCACCTCCGAGATCGTCTGAGACCAGCCACTCAGACAGCTGCTGAAACAATTGGTTTGCATAACCAAACAATTTCTGCACAAACTGTCAGAAACCGTCTCAGGGAAGCTCAACTGCATGCTCGTCGTCCTCATCGGGGTCTTAACCTGACTCCAGATCGTCGCCGTAACAGACTTGAGTGGGCAAATGCTCACATTCGATGGCGTCTAGCACGTTGGAGAGGTGTTCTCTTCACGGATGAATCTCGGTTTACATTGTTCAGGGCAGATGGCAGACAGCGTGTGTGGCGTCGTGTGGGTGAGCGCTTTGCTGATGTCAATGTTGTGGATCGAGTGGCCCATGGTGGTGGTGGGGTCATGGTATGGGCAGGCATCTGTTATGGACGAAGAACACAGGTGCATTTTATTGATGGCATTTTGAATGCACAGAGATACCGTGATGAGATCCTGAGGCCCATTGTTGTGCCATATATCCATGAACATCACCTCATGTTTCAGCAAGATAATGCACGGCCCCATGTTGCAAGGATCTGTACACAATTCTTGGAAGCTGAAAATGTCCCAGTTCTTGCATGGCCAGCATACTCACCGGACATGTCACCCATTGAACATGTTTGGGATGTGCTTGACCGGCGTATACGACAGCGTGCACCAGTTCCCACTAATATCCAGCAACTTCGCACAGCCATTGAAGAGGAGTGGACCAACATTCCACAGGCCACAATAGACAATCTGATAAACTCTATGCGAAGAAGATGTGTTGCACTGCATGAGGCAAATGGTGGTCACACCAGATACTGACTGGTTCTGAGTCCCCAGACCGCCAATAAAGCAGAAACAAAATGCACATTTCAGGGTGGCCTTTTATTGTGGGCAGTTTGAGGTACACCTGTGCACTAATCATGATGTCAGATCAGCATCTTGATGTGGCACACCTGTGAGGTGGGATGGATTATCTCAGCAAAGCAGAAGTGCTCACTATCACACATTTAGACAGATTTGTGAACAATGTTTGAGAGGAATGGTAATATTGTGTATCTGGAATGAAGTTTAGATCTTCAAGTCCATCTCATGAAACATGGGAGCAAAAACAAAAGTGTTGCGTTTATATTTTTGTTGAGTGTAGTATTTGTTTAATACAATAGTGTGTTTTACTCAAAAGTACTATCCTGCATTCGTACCAGGAAATTCTCAGTAATGAGCTTGAAAAGCTTTGTCCCTTTCCCCTTCTCACTGGCTGTATCTGGCATCAGTATTTCCACTGGCTCCAAGATGTGAATCTTGGTTATGACCTTCAGGGATAAAACATATGGGGCTGCTAAACAAATTCTCTGTATTTTTTTTACTTATATATTACATAACTACTATTAGCCAGAAGAACATAGATTGGTTACCTTGGCATAGGTCCCTGTGTCTGCAAACTGAGAAAGTACTAACTCGGGATAGTTTAAGTTGATACTGGCCATGCCAATCTCTCCCCTGGCCAAACCACGCCCTTCAACCACTGCCACAATCACAGAGGCACAAGAGGTTGTAGACACAGAGGAGCTACTAGTTCCTGTACAACAGAATAGGAGTGGGTTGAAATACCAGGATGGTCAGTTAGTGGTGTCCAGGTCATGTGTATACCTGTGGCACAAGCAGAGCCCGGGGTTCTTATAAGTCTTGGTGTTCCGCTGAAGCTGCGGAGAGAGGAGCTATCTGAAGTAGGTACAATGAGCGATGAAGCTGTCCTTCTTGTCCTCAAGCTGTTGTTGGACTGATGTACTGTAGGACAAAACAAAATATGAGGAGAGTTGTCATGTATGGTTACTATACCTATTATTATTGTTATATTATTGCCCTGCTCAGATGAAATTCAAGCATGAGGCATTGGTGTTTTATGAGCCACTGTCAAAACAAGTATGAATGTAATCGCAAAGAATGTAATAACATGAACAGTATCTGTTAAGATCTTTTGCCTCACTGTTGACGAAAAACAAAACAAAAATTTAAATTTGCAAGAGTTAGCATAACTACTATCTAAAACATCACCTGAGGCCGTAGGGGCCGAGTTAGTAGTGCCCTCATTTAAACTTTGGTGGGATGAAGTAGAGGAAGTTGAAGCGGGGCCGTACGAGGTGGATTCATTTTGTGGGCCTCTATCTGCTGGGGACGCACCCCACTTCTGTCCACCATCTGAGATGTCACCGTCGTTTACCTCTTCTGGGCGGTTGTAAAACATTTTGAAAGCTCGCAAAGTCACAATAATTGTTTGTACATTTGTACATCTATGAAAACCAGTTACTTTACACCTGCTTCTTCACAGCAGCAAAGAGAACACTAATATCTCCCAGCTAGCTAGCATTACAAACAGTAGCAGCTAGCTACCTCGCGCGCGATGTCTCGTCCTGTCAGTCCCTCCCATCTGCGCATGTCACAAAATCAATACTCTTATGCTTCAGATATCGTAGTTGTAGACTGTGGCATATTTAGAAGTTAATGTTATGATCTTGAAAGACTCCGGTGTAGTACTGGCTAGTAGTTTTTGTAATATGATACAACATTATAATCAGTCAAATCGGTGGTGACGCTTTTATTTTGGAAAAAGAAAACCGGAAGTCCTCTTCTTCCTGTTTTGGGCAACATGGCGACCAACGTAGACGCAAGTAAATATTTTGTGAGAGAAATTGAAAAGAATGACGGCTGTGCTTTAAAAATAAAGCAGTGCTATATGGGAGACGTTGGTTGTGTAGTTTGGGATGCCGCTATCGTTCTTGCAAAATATTTAGAGACACAACAGTTTTATAATCCGTCTTCAGGAGTAAACGTGTGGTCTGGGAGGACTGTGGTGGAGTTGGGAGCTGGGACAGGAGTGGTTGGTCTGATGGCAGCAACGCTCGGGTGAGATGACTAGTTATTTAAGGATAATAAATTAATCATTCTTATCTGTAAAAATGAGTATGTCTGTGTCTTACTTGCTATGCACATATATTCAGTCAGTACTAATGCTATTATTGATCCAAATATGTCTGATAATCAATTTCCACAGAGCACAAGTTATAGTAACAGACCTGGAAGATCTGCAGACCCTCCTTAGGGTCAACATAACAGAAAACCAGACACTTATTACTAAAGGATCCATAACTGCTAAGGTACTGAAATGGTTTGTACTTTTATTTTTCTTTGTAAATCTATTGGATTTTACAACTTTTAAATTAAAAGATTTCTTACATTTGTACTCTCTTTAAGGGGTGAAGATGTGTCTGAGTTCCTGCCTCCTCCGCATTATGTCCTCATGGCAGATTGCATCTATTATGAACAGGTATCTTAAAGTTCTGCACACAGCCCTTTGCAAGACCTTAATATCATCATGATTTTAAAACAGCACATAAGTGAAACGGGTTTGTTCTGTTTCTCTTTGTGACTCATCATTTATTTCCATACAGTCTATTGTTCCACTGGTGGAGAGCCTGAAGCTGCTTTGTGGGCCAGAGACCTGCATTATTTGCTGCTACGAACAACGCACTGAAGGCATCAACCCAGAAGTAGAAAAGCGTTTTTTTGAGGTTAGAATCTAACCACTAGTGTTTTAATTTTGCATAGGAAGTTGAGATATTTGTCACTGGGAACATCTGACTCATTTTGTGTTACCTTTTAGTTGCTGCAACAAAACTTCAGCTGTGAGAAGATCCCCTCAGACAAACAGGACCCAGAGTTTTGCAGTGAAGACATCCATATTCTGCACATCCGTAGAAAAGTCTAAACACCTTAAACCTTAATCTGTTAAGAATGTAATTTATGTTTTTTTTAATAACATATAAATAAATGTGTCATTTGATATTTTATTTTTGTCCTGATAATTGATCTGATATTTAAAAAGAACATGATGAAAGTTATTCTTCACCCTTTATAAACCTGGTTTCTAAACCAGGTTTGATTGCTGTAATTCTGGAGCTGTGAAACTAGATGGCAGACACGTGCAAGTACAGACATCTTTTTTTTTAGCTTTTGAGCAAATCAGGTCACAGAAACAATGAGGGAACTTTTGGTGTTCATGTGGATGCTGTTGTACATATACTATAATTAGTGGGTTATTATTGCACCAAGATCATGTATAAAATAACTTGTCACAATAAGGAAAGCAGAGGTGCATCCTTATTCTTCATAGGTTTATTAAAAATTTAGCAAACATATCTTTTACAACCGCTACATAACCATAATCTCCAAAAGTCATGAAAGGGTTGCCTTTGTACCTAATTCATTTAAAGTCAGTGATTGCCCACTTTGACCACTAGGGGGCAATGGTTGCTTAAAACTAAGAATAAGTGAAGTAAAGCTTTAACAATCCAAGCTCTTTATCCCATAATTTAATATTTTCGTAATTTGTGAGGCTGCTAATATATTTTATTGAGTAAAGTTAGAAAATAAATAATGCCAAAAATGTTCAATCCATGTTTATGTAGCTTAACCATTTTTAAACTGAGGCCAACACACTGGATGCTGGTGTTTGCTCTTGTGTTTGTGAGGGGAATTCCACTCAAAGCCCTAGATTAGGTAAAAGATTATGGGTCTTTTTCAAGCATAAACCATGAAGCACACCCCGTACTCCCACAGGCATGCAGGGGCCCCTCATGGCCTTTCATGCTGCTCTCTGTTTACACAGTAGAACTGTAGTGTAATGAGCAGGGTGGCCTCCAACACTCAGGCCAAATAAAAATGTTAATGCTGAAGTTGACAGTGTGGGGTTACTCTGAAGGTCCCATTAAATACTCTTTGTAGATGAATACAGTAGGAAATGAGATTGATTATGTATTCATGGGATGATCCTTGTAGAGCACAAAGCCAACTGACCTGCCTTTACATTGATTTACAGTAACATCCATAAAAGCTGAGTGCCCTGAAAATGTATTATGCCTGAATGTAAGGGTTAACTTTTTTTACATACATAAACAAGTGTCACAGCTGACTTAACAAATACCATTCTTTCTACCACAACTAATACTGATTATTAACAAGTATCTTAATTGCGAACTGTCTGAATACCAAGAAGAAAGATGAAGGTGTGGCTGGGTCAAATCAGAGAACCTTCTCACTACTTAATAAATAAGATAAGACTAGATAAAATAAGCCTTTATTGATCCCCAGAGGGGAAATTGAGTATGTAGGCCTTCTTGGCATAATTCCTGTATCAGAGCGAGTTTAATCACTTTTTTTTTTACACTTGCTATAAATAACTGCAGTGGATCATTTAAGATAATCACTCCCTGTGGCCCTTCTCACTTGCCCTGAGCAGCTGGACTGTTACTCTCAGAATTAACCTACTGTTGAGGTCTCTTTTGGCTTTGACCAGGATATGTAGCTAATTAATTTGACTCACAGCAGGCATTAAGTCTGTGCCCCCTAGTGTGATGGGGACAGAACCTTAAATGAGTAATAGGGAGGTTAGAGGAGTAGAGGGGACTCCACTACACTGTGTCAACATTTCTTTCCTCAGTCTACTCATAGGTCACCCATATGACACCCACTATATTCTCCGTCTCTCTGTTGCTCTCCTTAAATACTAGCTGAAAATGATTAAAACCGTGCAGTGGTAGTTCTTGTGATTTGTTAATTAGGCTAACACTACAGGGGAATACAAGGAGGTTCAGAGTAAATGAGGACAGCTCAAAGTGAAGCAGCAGTGTCTCTAATCTGTTATCATACACATGCATACAGTTACATGTTCATGCACATGCTGCATGCACCAAGACAGAATGAGGGCAAGTTTCTGCCAACAGATGGTGCTGTTAGTGGGCATAACTCTTACCTGTGTGGAAAAAAATAGCAACAAGACAGTTCAATTCCTCAGGAACACATTTATGAACATACACCATAACTCTTTCATGTGATTCGTTTTTACTGCTTTATATAAAAATTCATGTGCAAAGTGCACCACAGGCCTGTCAACATCTGCACAGACCACCCCTGAAGTTTTTTTGTTTTTTAAACAAAGCAAAGCAGCAGTGCAGCGCCCCTCCAAACCAGATGGGCGGAGAGAGTCTGACTCTAGCAGCCTGCGTGGTGTGGTGCTCAACTCTGCTGCATCACAGCCAAGTGACACAGAGGATTCTTTGTGTCACCATCATCACGCTGCCTGGAGCCAAGAGACACTGTTCCAGAAAGGAAGACTCATTTTCTCACTAACTATTAGGGAGTGGCTCAAGAATAGACATCAAACTGGGCTGATTAAAAATAGAAGAAGAGCTGCATAAATGTGCAACTCTTCTGAAAACAGGTACCTCCCCTCCCCTTCCCACACACACACACACCAATTTTCTCTCTTTCACATGGCAAACTGATCTCACTCCACAAGACAATAGGTCAGACCAAAACAGTGCATGTGATCTCTTTATCAGCTCACAGTGCTAATAATTGGTGGCACTTGTGTTCAGTACAACGGGGCAGCTAGCTCGTAGTAAAAACACAATGCTGACTTTCTCTCCCCACCACACTCCAGCCCTGCAGGGGAACAGGAGGAGGGCGGGTTGCTGTTAAGACAGCTGTGCTGCAGTTGAGAGGGGACACAATCTAACACTCTAAGCATATTGTGCACACTTTCACCTTCGGATTCCTTTCTATGAGCTCTTACTGTTTTATTTATTTTTATTTATTATGGCATTTGACAGTCAAACAACACAGTCTTTGACAGCAGTATCAGGTTTTACACTAATATCATTATTAGCTATGTGTTTAATGTTAGTGAGTAATGATCATTATTTTGATCAGTGAAGGACTGACTCTGTCATGACATCAGTAAAAATAATAGTTTATTGATCTTGCTTCAAATACCGCAGGTTTCGTCGAGACTTGACTTCCTGTGACTGCTGTCCCCGTGGCATTCTACTGCAATGATGTATCTGTCATTATTAGGATGTGTGGTGGCCCGGCACAGAAGGAACAATTGCAATGAGAAGGGGAGTGGTGTGTGTTTGTGTGTGTAATGTTTCCCTGAGTCATCACCTCTCAGTGGTCTGAATCCGAGCTGTGTGCATGTGTGTGTGCACGCTGCCTGACTTGCCACAGATCTGAAGAGTTCCTTTGAAGCCCAAACTCTTGTTTTATCCAAACGTCACTCCAAACACTGTCTCTAGCTGTAATTACGGCGATCTTGTCAGACACAGAGCTGCAGTCAGTCGTATAGCGTGACAGTGTGGTGGCAAGCTGCTGAAGGAAGACTTTGAGGTTGCTTTGCATGAATCTTCATCATCCACTGTGAGTGAGTGCATGCTGCTGGGTGAATGACTCCTGTCTACTGTTCAATGTTACAGTCGTGTTTTAGTGTTCCTGTGACTTACTACATAACAGATGCTGCCTCAGCGCTCTTTGTACTGCTCAGGCCTTAAGGCTTAAGACTCTCAACTGATTTTATTTTGCTTCAGAAACAGATGCACTCAGATTTCTGTACCTTACAGCCAGGAGACTCAGGAGACACTGAGCTGCAGCACCATTTGTAAAGCCTGCATGCCCCTCCCTCCTTTCCCCAGCATTGCTCACACCTGAATGCCAGACGGTTAACACTCTGCTACAGTACAGCCCTCTTTACTCTCTGTAGGTTAAAACAACTTTGCATGTGTTCAAAATCTCACTTTAAACACATCCATCACCAATTCTCATGAGTATTATGAGGACACATTTCTGTATATTCATATTCCATCAGCATAATGGAAAAGAATAGAAACCCTGAGGCTTGGAAATATTAGGTACTAATAACTGTAAAAACAAACATGATTACAGGCCAGGGCAACTGTTTGGTGTGAGGCCTAAATTATTTAGTTAATGGTTGTATGAGCATTTTGTCCATCCATTAACAAACAAATTGGTTATGTCAGGTTGGACGTCCAACACTTCATAATGATTTTCTGCTTCTATGAATTTGCAGTTTCACCACAGCAGGTAACCTTCAGCTGTAGATATGAATGGAATGTGTTTTGGACCATTGCCCAGAGTGCACCTTGGACTTCTGAGCCTCATATTTTCAACCTCCTTTTAGCCAGCCAATAACCACGGCTGTGCTTCTTCTAAAACCACAATACTTCTTTTAGAGTAAAACCTGCATTAAAACACCTGCAGCCAAAACAAGCTAAGCTCGTGCCTACAGTAAAGACAGAATGTGCATCAAGTAAGGGCCACATGGCATTCAGCAACGATAACCTCAGCAGGAAACCTAAAACAACTTTCAGCCACTTCCTGACTCGTTTTAAACTGAGTTCCATGTGAGTTTATTATTAACAGCAGACTCGAAGAGGCTACAGAATTAACCAGAAACACACACACACAGGTTTCGTAACCATAGAATCTGTTTTGCTGTCCTTGAGGATAAGCAGCCGCTTTGTGAACTATGATTTAAAGTAGGTGTTTCTCCTACCATTTGGGAGATAAATAAACTGCTTTAATAATATGTGTGCACAAGAATATCTGTGTCTGCATGCATCTCAAGTCCACTGATTATCTAGCTGGGTGTGGCTGTCAAACAGTTAAGCCAGCAATTCCAGGCTCATAGTCAAAAATGAGGCCTGTTTCAGTGCTACCTGCACAAATGTTACACTGCAGCTGGAGTTCAGAGGAAGTGAAAGACAAGTGAGGAAGAGAAACCACACCTCTGAAAACCACAAACATAAATCAGCCTAGGTTTGTCAGCATGGGAGGAGAACAGTTATGATGCCACCTATAACAGCTACCCCTAAGCTCTTAGAAATTTTGTTCAAGTTGACTAATGAAGGGAAAGCCATCGTTGCAAAAAAACATAGAAATCTCCCAGTATTACAGAACTTGAGCTGACAGAGAGCGGGGTCTCTTTCAATTTCTCCTCACTCTTCCTCTTTTCATGTAGAATAGAGGAACTGACTGGAAACTCGTAGCACAGCTAAGCACCTATGCCATACAAAGACACAAGGCCAAACTGGCAGAGATCCCATCAAGCAGTTGTCATAGAAACCACCCCAACAAACATGTATTCTGGCTACCTTAGACAGATCTGTCATAGTCCTCCTTGTGCAATCCAGTAGAGGAGCTTAAAGCCTTTTTATTTAGTAAATGACGACACTAGTGAGTCATTAGAAACATGCTCTTCACTGTTATTTCAGTCCAAAATACTTGGAACCTGTTTTTTTCCTGGTAGTAAAAATCATCCAATCCAAGTTTTGTAAAATCTGACCAGACTAACATAAACCTGAAGAATGAGCACCTATTACTGAGCTTTCTTCTATGACCTGAAACCCATTTCTAACCTTTCCTCCTCAGGAAATGTAAGGAATTCCAGCAGAGCACAGAGGGAGTTGACAGAAGGGCCAGCAGGTCTCATCTTTACAGAGGGGAGGTCATTAAACTTGCTTACAGTCTCTGTCCTTGCCCCCAGGGGCCCCTGTGTTACCAATAAAGCTGTGCAGATCATATGGTTGTAATGAAGTGGTGGGAAACCAAAGTGGCCATTACAGCCTAATTAAGCTGCCACCATCGTCTAATGGAAGCCTTTGACTAAGCTCTTAGTCAAAGCTCTTAGTATTTACAAATACTTGCTCATCTTACAGCTGATCATTTAAATTATTGTTTCTCTTTTTTTAAAAAAAAATGGGCATTTAAATCAGTGCCTGCATTATGCTCAAATGTAGGTTATGTGAAACATCTTCTGCAAGCAGCAGAGTCATATCTGTCTATGTCACCTGACCTGTCTGACGGAAACCTCTGTGGTGCTAAAGCAAACATCCTGAGGCCTCTACAGCAACTTGCTTAACGCCAGATTTTCCACACACAACATCATGAAACACTCATGTTGGATGCAAGCACAACTATACAGTACCAGTGAATGCTGCAAATTCTTGAGAGCCAGTGTGCATCCCTTTAGTTATGAATACAAACTGTGTTGTTGGAACACCCTATATAGTGCAAGTTTCCTTTTGGAAAAAGACACAGTACCCTTCAGTATGCTGAGCAGAGAAAATCTGTGGAATAATACTGACTAATCTTTTGTAGCCCTAAACACTGTAGTCAGACCATTTGTGCCCATCAATCCTGTCTTTGTTAAGAGTAAATACCCCTCTTGTTAATCAGCTTTAATAGAAACTAAAACATTCTTCCACTGTTTCTCAGGGTTGTGCCGACAAATGCAGTGCAGTAAGTATAAAATCTCACAAAAACGTTGCTCTGGAAGATTTGGTCTTAGATACAATGCAGGTAATGAATCTGTATCTATGCATGTTGTTGTTATTGTATTTGTTGGGAGCAGTTAAGTGTAGTAACAGACACCAAATGATGTCTTATCTGTCTGGTTTACTAGTACGTGTGCTTGACAGAGATCACAGATAACAGGTAATATTTCACATTTGCTGAACTTATATTTGTTTAACCTATTTACAGAGCATTAGTCACACCAGTAGGCCTATTGTGTAGCCTACTGGCAGCCTTGCATTAGTCAGCTCAACAGACATCTGTCCCACTAAATAAAATGCCAATCCTGAGCAAAAAGTCAAACTCAGGAAGTCACAGCTTACAGCCCAGCTGCAGCTCAACTATGGCTCACCACCAACATGCAACATTCAAAAAGAATTCACAATCTAACTGTACGTCTCTGCTCCCTCTGATTCTCATGCAAACTATCATGTGGCTCTGTTGTTCCAGAAAGACCAGCAGTTGGACTTCCTGTTTTCTACATTTCCCCCCCCCCCATTTGCTGGCAAAGCAGCCAAGGCTAGCAACTCTGAGGGTGGACATATGACCCTTCATGAAGAATCTGCAGCAAGAACAGCAGTCAAACCCATGAGAATTTAACACTGGACATTTTTGCTTTGAACTCTGAACTTTAGTATCCACCATGTTTTTGTCTGTATGCCTGTAGGTTACGCTCTGCTCCTAATAATGTAAGCCTTTGTCAAACTAAGAACTAGTGCATCACTCACAGGCCCAATCACATTGACTACATTTAATCGTTGATAAAAACAGACATGTACAAATACTTAAAATCACTTTTTTAATAAGACATTACAATGACATTGTTCTGTACATGGTTCCCCCACTTAAAATAGGAGTAAGAGCTGCACCACAGGGAAACTCCTGTTAACAGCTCCCTCTGACTGCACAACAGATGGACTCTGATGTAGGGTTAATGTACTTTCGTACTCATGCTACAGATATAGGCTATCATATAATGTCCCAATACTGAGACTAATCAACTGTGGTATCAGATTAGAGCTCAGAGCAGAATGACATTCCTTCGGAGATTGAATTGAACGGCTACTTCTTAATCAAAATGAAAAAGAAAACAAAAGAAAGCATCCCGACAAGCATGTTGAAGAGTTACTGGAGGCCTATTTGTTGAATATTCAGCACAATTAGGTATCAAGACATGACACAAAAGGTCAATCAGTTAACTATACAGCCCACATGAGGGTACTGGGAGGGGTAACAAAACATGTCCAACACTTCCGCTGATGCCCAGACAAATGACAGTGACATAAAAGCAATCATTGTTTCCTTGCTTTTTTTTTCTCTCCCACTTTACCCCCTTGAGAAGAAATACTTTTCAACACAGTACAAATGTCAAAGTCCTTCAAGTAGGCCACATGACAATAAAGAGCTCACCTCAGGAGGAAAGAAGGATCCAAGATCAATGCAACAGAAACTGAAGAACCTTGAAACAAGCTTAGAATGAAAAACTTCAGCTTCGTTAGAAAAATGATACAAAACAGGAGAAAGAATAGGCAAAGGCGGTGATCTCTGTGGCTTCAACCATAGGACCAATTACTTCAATATTCATCAAGCAAGCCCCAAAAATAATGAACGTGATTAGGCCTGCTGCTACAGAATACAAGCAAACTTTAAGCCGGCAAACCCAGTTAAAGATAAATTAGTCACGGGGTAAAGGTAGTATTAAAAATAAATGGGAGATAATCAACTTTTCTTAACCATACTCATTTTGAGAAGTTATTTGTTACTTGCAAGTTTAATATAGTTTTGACCTAAAACAGTCAGCACTCAATCATTAAGATTTGTAGTTTGAGGTTAGCCATGTCAAGCCCTCATACAGTCCATCACCCGTGGTCGCACAGGAGGGCTGAACATACCAATTCCTATCTCTGATGCGGGTCAATCCGAGCTTTTCTTGGATTTCGTGTGGCTTCATGGCATCCGGAAGGTCTTGCTTATTGGCGAATATCAAGATGATGGCATCCCTCATCTCCCGGTCATTAATGATGCGGTGAAGTTCCTGCCTTGCCTCGTCGATGCGATCCCTGTCAGCGCAATCCACCACGAAAATTAACCCTTGAGTGCCTGTGTAGTAGTGTCGCCACAGAGGACGAATCTTATCCTGGCCACCAACATCCCAGACGTTGAACTTGACGTTTTTGTAGGTGACAGTTTCCACATTGAAGCCCACTGTAGGGATTGTGGTCACAGATTGTCCCAGTTTCAGTTTGTAAAGGATGGTTGTCTTTCCAGCAGCATCAAGTCCAAGCATTAATATTCTCATCTCCTTGTTGCCAAATATTTTTGAGAGCATTTTCCCCATTTTGAACTATTGTGCATAAATACTTTGTTCCTAACGAGAAAAGTTTGATACTGTGCTAATAACTATTCACTTAAACTACAGCTTCAATATTATTATTATGGCCTTACTCGTGAAAACATGACTCTTTAGAACTTACTGGAAAACATGTTGAAATAAATGCACACGCATGTTAAAGCCAGTCAAACAGTGCTTCGGGACTTGTTACTTTGAAGTCTGTCAGGATCCTGTTAAGTGCAGGTTCATTTATGTTCAGAGTATCACAATGTTGTTGGGCCTATACACAACATGGCACGATCAGACTAAGAACTTGGCAACAGCTGTTGCAGGACGACCATTGTATAGCCCAAAATCAAGGCTTTGTGACAGATACTGTACTGCAGGTATCAAACACTGTATGCGTCTTATTAAGGCCCCCCAAAAGCCGCGGGACTTCCTCCTCGTGTGTGTCTCTCGGTCCTCCTCACCGGGTGCGCCCTTGTTCGCTTCGCCGCTACCAGCAGAGAAAAGCAGCTTTCTGCGGGTACTCCACCAACCGTCGCGCCGGGTAACTTCACCGTGCTGGTCGGACAAAAAAAAAACCTCGGTGACTCAGCAACGTGTATGTCCACCCATGAAACTCCTGCCCCCTGAAAAACATATTTAGTATGAGCGTCAGACATGAATATTAGCAAGCTCTAATGCGTGGCTGTTAAAGACAGCTATTAAGCTAACATTAGCTAGCTTGTTGGGCAGCAAGCTAGCCTTAAGCTAACTGGCTAACGGTAGTTAGCTGCAGGAAACTAATCATATATGAATGTAAAATAGAGCCGCAATTGTAATATACTTGCCACCACTCTTTATAGGGTGAATCGTATATTGAAATGTAAGTTATTTACCTCCTATCTCCCCCTCCCGTTTCGATAAATACACTCAGATCTCGTCTTTCTCCTACAAGTGGAGCTGGTCGCAGTGCTGCTACACCGGAAAGGTGTGGAGCTGCATTAACAGCCACTTCCTCCCTGTCTGCTTCATTCAGCTGCAGCCGCCTAGTACAGCTCCGACTGGGGGGAATCAGAGTTTAACAAATTACCCTCACCTAAAATTAAATAAATACGCGCAACGCTATGTGTTTACGCCACAAAGTTATTTGTTTACATTATAGCAAATAAAACCTAATGTTCTATAACTTTATTTACAATTCTTTACTATTAACTCAAATATTGTAATAGGTTAAACATATAAAGCTTTTTTTCTTATTGTTATTCATATTCATGAATATAATAAATGCAGGAATGTGATATTTTCAGTTTAAAATGTTTCGTTCTGATGAATGGTGGACTCTATGTAAAGGGTAACATCTCCCCCTTGTGGCCATGCATGAGACATCACTGTGTTAAAACTCATGTGTAAGCGTTTAATGACAGTCCTGGTTTAGATATTGATAACGCTTTAGCAGTGTTATCAAAGCAATTCATCTATTATTCGATTGAAAGCTATTAAGGTATACATTGTTTTAAATGCTATTGTTTAGTGGGGCAGGTATGAATGGCGGCCCTTTTGCAGGTAAGTAAGTGTGTGGGTATAGAGTGGAAAATAAGGGGATGTTATAGGATTTAGGGATATTATATAACAGTTACACACACTGTTTCTTATATGGACCCATGCCAAATTCACAAGAAGAGAGTTATAACATTATTACACTATGCCAAATTATAAATAATAATAATAATTATTATTATTATGTGTTACAGTACTCTATTGTTACTTTGTCTTTGTGTTATTCCTAAATAAACAAAAAATAACAATCTAATAATACAGAAAAACCCTAGATATAAACAACTCTGGCACAGCCCGATGAATTTGCTCAATATGTTTTCCAAAAATAGTCTGTTAAAAAAGAAAAACAGAAAAAATACCCACTGGGCCTATAATTCATAAAAATGGCACAGCACAGTCAGTATTACAATATAAATGAGATCCATTGACAAGTCAACACTCAAGCTAACACCTAAAAGTGTTTCATGTAGTAGTCTATGTATGCATGTACTCGCTAGGGCGAGTGGTGAAAACCACCCAGATCATCACAGGGACTCCACTTCCATCCCTTGAGGACGTCCAGAGGAAACGCTGTCTGCGTGGAACTCGCAACATTCTCAAGGACTCCTTACACCCTGCTTGTGGACTGTTTGCATCTGGCAGGCGCTTCAGGAACCTCAAGACCAGAACCGGCAGGCTGTGGAACAGCTTCCTCCTCAGGGCTGTGGGGACTGCATTTCGTTGCATTGTACTTGTACATGTGCAATAATAATAAAGTTGAATCTAATCTAATCCAAAACCAATTTGATGCGATTGTAATCGCGATGGCGACAGTTTACAAACATACCAGCTGGTGGCAGTAATGCGTCAATTTGTTGTTTGCCGACCACCAACAAATTCAAAGAAGAAAGACTAGAAACTAGAATAAGAAGTTAACAAACACGGCTAGCAGCTAGCTGCTGTTCTCTATGCGGCTATCAGTTCGGAAAAAAGGGGGAAAAAGATCGCGTAGCGTGTCCCCAGTTTAAATAGCACCCTGCTATCATTGTGCTTTTTGTGGGAACTTGAAGCCACGCCCAGCCATCTGACGTCAGAGTGGGTCTGTCCATCAGCGTTTTAAAGGGCAAAACTAAAAACAGATCAGGGATGCGGAGCAGAAAGTTGGCTAAATAAGTAATAATTAAAACGACGGTTCCGCCCTACACGCCGTTATTATGATGTTGCAGCTTTGTCTTTAAGGCCGGAGACACTGCATGTAAAGCAGGGTGCTGTCTGCACTAAGAGACCGCCGTGTTGTCATCACTTTCAACAAGCGTTTTAAAGGGGCAGCACCCGGCGGGCTACTTAAGAAGTAATCATGGCGGATTCCAGCACCAACAGCCTGACATCCCTTGCTCGAGCACTGTCACAGCCAACACTTAATCTGATAGACGTGAATGATGTCGTCCCTCCACGAAACATTCAGCTGCATCCATGCCGAAGGAGAAAGCTATCGAGCTGCAACTCGATTGAGTCCGCCGAACTGGTGTCACCCACCGCCGCCGAGGCGCGAGTTCTGGTTATCAACACCGGAGGAACCATCGGGATGACGCTTCATGATAACGGTATCTACAGTGAACTGTACTTTAGCGCACTGCTATGTTTCTGTGCTGTGGCCTGGTTCAGCTGCTGCAGCGTGTTAGTTAGCAAACAGGATCCAGGATGTTAGCATACTGTATGGTGCTTGTGAACATGAGGCCAGTACATGCGTTATGACACAACCTGCATCCTAAAAATAGTCCTGCAGAGAGCTTATCTGCACTACATCACAGAGTACACTGGTACACATATGTGCGCCTAACATTTCAGTGATCAACAGAAACAGCACATTCTGCTGCAGCAGTATTAAGTTGGACGATTATGATCAGAAGTAACCTACACGTGGAACAAGTTTAAAATAAACTAAGGTCTGTACGTTCCTAATGGCACGGCTCTCCAAAGTGCCTCTCGTGATGCTGTTAGGGCAAAATCGCAGATTCCCTTAATGAATAACTGTATGTTTACATGAGGCGTTGGCAAGAATCCAATGAGACTAAATAACAGTCAAAGGTCCCTGTACAGTCAGGAACCAGGGACTGCACATGCTTCCCCTGCACATCATGTATTCATATGTTTTAAGTAGTGGTATGTTATCATATTTATAGGTATTATAGTCTTGTATAAATATGATTTAATGTGTGTTTCTGAACATGACTATAGTAGAAAGCTCTGCCCCTTTCAGTCTCTCAGTTTAAAACTGCAGGTCAGAAATATCCTGGCAGTTGCTTGTAAAGAAAATGGAATGGAAATCACACACTGCAGTGCCCATTTTTCTGTTTTCATTTCAGAAAGGATGTTCTCAGAAATTATTATCATATGATCATAGATTTCAGATGTGTGCCTAGTTCAAGCACATGAAAACTCATTGTTAAATTTTATTTTTGGCACCTGCAGAGATGCCTTTTCTTACATTTACCACTAGGGTTCAGTATGAGACTGTTGTTGAGATAATGGTAGATCCCAAGTGCTGTTACTGATTAAGTAGTCCTACACAAAACAACCCATAAAATATTAGAAAACTCTGTCTTACTTATTACTTTTTGTAATCCACAGTTCTCGCCCCCAAAGCCAATGCCTTTGTGATGGGCCTGCGTAAGCTGCCCATCCTGCATGATGAGGCGTATGCCCAGCAGACCTGCTTGTATGAGTACTATGGATCTGACACACTGGTTCTGCCGTAAGTACACACAAATACATGTATATAACATATTATTATATTGTTTATTTAATTGTCAGTGTTCAGATTCTAAATATATAGACTAAAGCTAAAACACTGCATCTTGTAATTACTGTTTATACAGTGTCAAGAACTAAAAAAGGGGAGCCTTAATGTAAACAACTCCCTTTTAGCATTGGTTTTAATGACCCTAAACTGCTTTTGTTGCTTTAACAGGAAGCCAGCACACCATTCTGACCTGCTATTTCACGGGTGCTGTAGTACTGGTAGCATGGCATGTGTCTTCACTGTGTTTTAGAGAGGTTTGATTATGTCTTTGCTGTCCCTGAGACCTAATGTCAGGGTGTGCTTGCCTGGCAGGAAATGCATGTCGACGTGGCCTTTGGCAGAATGTTGTTCTTTCTAACTACTGATGTAAACTTCTTCACCAACTATTATAACACCGAGAACGTTTCGTGGTGTTCAAAGGCGAGAATAATCTTCATATTTTGCATTTTGACTTACCATTTTACTGTCTGGTGTTGATTAACAATCTAGTAAGTGTCCTTTTGTCAGTAGGGCCTCTACCAGGAACATGTTGATTGTAATGTTCGACTGTGCTGAATGAGTGTGACCATTGTGAGGTCATTCCTTGTGTTCGGCATGCTTCGATATTAGCTCTCCGTTCAGTTAGCACAGTGTTCAAATGAAATGGGCTCATGCACATTTAATAGGTGTACTGTTGATCATATGCAACTGCCCTGCCTATGTTGAATACTTACCTCTGAAGAGGGAATTAGTTTATTGATTTATTGAAAAGCTTTATCCACATGATGTTGAGAGGCAATGCCACAAGGCCGTTTGCTCCCCACCTCCACTCTCCTTCACACACACACCCATACACATGCATGCATTTATTATTCGGAGGCTATGAGGCAAGTTAGCATGGGTATGCTAATATATGGCTTTGCTACACCTTGGGGCACCCTGCCAGAAAGATGAATAATTGGTGATTTGAATAGTGTTTTCTCATAGCACTAGGATTATCAGTAACATATGTTGGAGGTTGCGTGTGGACTTAGGGCTAATTAGAGGAGAGTCTGCAGGACCCCTGGTCGGATGGACTGGGGCTCGCCTGCTCTTCCCCCTGCTGTTCCATTCAGCTCCTATCTCCATGTTTAAAGGCAGCCCAATGGTAATGTGGGGGGTGACCTACCCTGTTTCTTTAAAAGGGAGATTAAAATGAAAATCTTTCCATGGCTGTTTAGCCAGTCACACTGCTGAACTCCTTCCACTTAAGAGGCCATATAAATATGTATACATGTTGGATTATTGTTTGGAATGAAAAAGAAAGGCAGACTACTACACTACCCTGAATCGTGTCACCAAACACCCCTCAAGGTATATCAAACCCTCTCCTCACCCCGTTGCTTCCTCTATTTACAGTATACAGTAGTAGAGCGCCACTGAAGATTAGGTCTTTATTATCATTAAACATGCTTAATCAAACTGCTGCTCTCTTTCTGTGCCCCTCCCTTTTACACTTTGGAATATTTTTGTTTCTGTGTCTGAAACAGGTTTTGGTTCTAGCACCACCTGACTAAATAGCCTCATGTTATAAAGCCAGCGGTTCTAGAATTCCCCTGCTCTTCCTTAACTTATCCACTGCAATCAAAGCCTGATCCATAAACAGTTAATCATTTGTCACAATAATGACAATAAGCGTTGTCTAACCTCTGTGTTTTGGAGTGGAGTTCTGCACATGCTAAGACTAAAACCACTGATTTTTAACATGATGTTTGTGTGTGAAATGACTAATAGATCCAACACTTTCTCTTCCAGGCTGAGTAAGGGAAATAAGCGCATAGTCTACACTATCCAGGAGTACAGTCCTTTGCTGGACTCGTCCAATATGACCACAGAGGACTGGGGTCGAATTGGAAAGGACATTGAGGTACTTTGTCCTCATACAACAAATGGTCTCTGCCTTTTAAAGCTAGACATCAATTACTCCTTTAATATTCCTGTAGCTCATCAACTATATCATTGAATACATACATGTGGATCTAAAAAAAATATTTTTCTTACTTCAGAAAAACTATGAAAACTTTGACGGTTTTGTGGTCCTTCATGGCACAGACACTATGGCTTACACGGCCTCGGCATTGTCATTCATGTGTGAGCATTTGGGCAAACCTGTGATTCTCACAGGCTCCCAGGTAAGTCCTCGATTAATGCCACACTTGCAAATTTTTCAATGTTTACTGCCCCAGATGTGACACTTCCTGTCTTCAGGTGCCTATCTACGAAATGAGAAATGATGGCAGAGACAACCTGCTGGGGGCACTGCTCATTGCTGGCCAGTTTGTCATTCCTGAGGTAAGAAAAGGGAGATGCCTTAGTAAACTCATTGAATAAGCATAAACTGAGCAGTTAAGAACTGAGAATTGAAACAGAATCCTATAAACATATTTTTAATATGTTTAAGGCATAATATGGCGAGACACAAACACACACGTTTCGCTCACCTTGGCGCCTTGTTGTGCTTTTTAATGCGAGTTGTTTCGCAACACTTATCAGACCAGGAAGAACACTCAGCTGTCTAACTCTGCATGTATGTATGACTGAAGTGCTCCACTGAATGAGACACAACTTTTAGTGAAACATTGCCACCTGAAGTCCCATGCATGTTTGTCTTTGTTCAGGTATGCCTGTATTTCTACAATAAACTGTACAGAGGGAATCGTGTGACCAAGGTGGATGCTGGCAGTTTCAATGCATTCTCCTCTCCTAATTTGCCTCCTCTGGCCACTGCTGAAGTGGATATTGCAAGTAAGTCACACATGAAAGACATTAGACCCTATGTTAAAAATAACATAGGGCTTCAGGTGAATGTTTTTTTTGTTCTAAATGTGTCCCCTTCATCTTTCTTCTAGTCAACTGGGATACTGTGTGGAGGGCAAACACTACAACAAAGTTTCAAGTTAGCACGGAGCTGAACCGCAACGTAGGCCTGCTCAGGCTGTTCCCAGGAATCACTTCTAACACTGTAAGGCTCTCTCAAAAGAAACATAGTTTTTGTTCTGCATGCATGGGTCCAATTTTGCAAACACACACAGCTCAGTACTGAAAATGATCAATTACCTCGGAACAGCCTTGACCCCTTAATTTTAGCCATGCAGCCAAATCAAATCAAACTTTTTTTATATAGCACCTTTCATACAGAAGTGCTTTTCAAAAGTTAAAGATAAATCCCCCCATACACCCTCACCCCGAAATCTTACAATATGCACGCACACACACACTCACACATATACACATACACATACACACCTCTATTTGTTGTGTATTAAGTTAATTAATTTAAAAGAACTAAGAACAGGATAAAACACACAGACCAAGGAACTACACCTGTGATTTAACACAGAGGCTTAAACCTTTTAAAGAACAAATGCCTAACGATGTCCTACATACTTACAATCTGGACGCATAAGGCCAAAATCAAATCATACAGGAACATGTGCAGATGTGAGTGTAGGTAACAAAATCTGAATGTGGCTGTGACCAGGTATTCCTTCTTGCTTTATTGATATGTAGTTATATGTTCTTTAAAGGTTACAGCCTGTTGTTTTGTTGAACTGCAATAAAACATAGTCAACTTTAATTTTACTGCACTGTTACCAATCGTGTCTTACTGTCTCAGTCATGTAAACTGCCGTCAAAGCTCGGGCCAAAGAAAGATGAGACAGAGTTATGGACCATGTCCAATCACCCTGTAAAGAGGGAGGATTGGCACGGGTACTGTAACATTTAGCGGCACCTCCCCCTGCAGAGGCTGCTGGGAGAAAGACTTTTACTGTCTCAATCTGCTCCTGCTGCCCAACTCTGCTATCAAGGCTTCCTTACAGCCCTTAACTGCCTTTACGAGGCACCGTTTTGATTAGGCACCAGGCGCTCATGTGTCCACAGTCTCTGCTGTGTGAGGGCTTCATTGGTACTCAGAGTCAGACCTTCCTTGTCAAACTGCTTATCGCATCAAAAAAATACTGACTGAACCTGGCACCTTTAATGTCACCTTCTTCTTACATTTTATGGTAACTGCAGCGGAGTTGCCAAGTGACTTATGCTTGCTAACACCTTCAGATTAATTACTCTCCTTCCTGCCATTTCAGTCATCTGCCATTCTAGTCATACGCCATGGCTAATGATGTGGTATAGGGCCTCCCACTTCCCACCAGCCAACCAGTGACTGAGATACTGGTTGCAGAGATAGTGCCAGATGGGCTTTTAGGAGAGTGGATGGTTTCATGCATTGGAGTGAAAAAGGCTGCAGGAATAACATGGAATACTAATTTTTCAATTTGATTCTACACAGTTGAGCAGCCAGTTCAGCTAGCCATAAATTCAGGGTGCTTATAATTTAAAACTGTGCTTCCATCTGTGTCCAGGTAAGGGCTTTTCTGCAACCACCCATGGAGGGTGTAGTCCTGGAGACCTATGGGAGTGGAAATGCCCCCGATAACCGTCCTGACCTGCTTGAAGAGTTGAAGAAAGCAACCGATGCAGGTGTCATCATCATCAACTGCACACAGTGTCTGAGGGGGACCGTGTCTGCATCCTACGCCACTGGCAAGGTACCTCATATCACAGGGTACTCGATCGTGACCTTGCTCCATATGTTTAGTTTAGCTTGGGAAGGCGGAGTCAATTATTGCTGTTTTTCAGGTGTTGATGGATGCAGGCCTGATAGCCGGTGGTGACATGACTCCTGAGGCGGCTCTGTCAAAACTGTCCTATGTACTCGCCAAGAAAGAACTCACCCTAGATGCTAAGAAGAAGGTTGCCCTTCATTCACTGCATTCATTTTCTTTTTTTTCTTTTTTACAGAAAAAATAAAAACACTGACTTTTTTGTGTCCCTGTCCAGATGATGGCTCAGAACCTGCGGGGTGAAATGAGTGCCGACTTGGCTGGAGCCAAGCTGTGTCTGAGCGACAGCCGCTTCATCCAGGTCATCGCCAAGTCTCTGAGCATCAGCTGCAAAGAGGTGAGCACAGACTATAAAATTGGGTTTCCAACACACTTTCTTGTCTTGTTTGCTTTATCTGAGGATAATGCAATCGGCACACTTGGATGTTTAGACTTCTCTGTTGTGTGATGTCCACAGGAGCTAGAAGCGATCCGCGATGCTCTGACCCCCCCTCTGGCATGCGCTGCTGCTAAGATCGGAGACATAGAGGCCTTAGAAGCTCTGAAAGAGATGGTATGAGAGATGGAAATACCAAATATGGTTATGGTCTTGCAAGGGATGAGAAAGCTTTTTCATAAACATATTTATGAACCATATTATTTTAATAATATAGGCTGGATAAAGGAGAACAGAGATGACTACAATAGTAAACATTTGAACTGCCACTCTACTCTGCAAGGCTCTTGCTGCAGGCATATTTATATTGTTTTTATTCACCCACATAATTTCAAAGCCTCTATCTGAAAAAGGTTACACAGACCCACTACAGGTTTTTCCTAATGAGGATTTACACCTCAGGGTCTTAAATGCTTTGTTCTTGAGACATATTTCACTGGAGAGTAAACTGTAAACACAGTCACCTTTGTACAGACAAAGCTGTAACAAAAGACTTATATTATCTTACATTATTCATAAGTAGAATTGTAAAGCAGGTCTAATGTTGGAAGAAATAAAATATAGAAAATTCCTTCAACTTGCCTCCATCTTGTTTGGTTTCTAGGATGAATGAACCTTTCATACTGGTGGATTGCCAAACAAATTTTAGGGTTGCACCCAGTGTTAGAGGGCCATAGGAAACACAGAAGCACAGACTGATAAAGCAGGCCTGGAGTCACCTGCTCGTGTTTGTATGTGGCTTGACTGGAATGCTGCTTTAATCACGCTACAGATACAGCAGATACATAAAGGCATATCTCAGGGATCTGTCGCTGAACACTGCCCGAAATTCCCTCACGTCAGTCTATGGCACTATATCACATGGCTATTTGTTTGTAAAGACAGAGGTCACCAACAAATGGATTTCATTTTTAGCTCCTCTCACAGAAACAGGTTTTTCTCCCCAGGTTTTAGTCATTTACATTACATGACATTAAACCACTTTGCACACCTTTTAATTAATGTTTCCCTGCGACACAGTGTGGCTCATTGATGTTGTTTGTGAAAGTAACAGAGGTCGGTGATAGAGAGAAAATAGCTTTTAAGCCTTTACAAATGATTTGTTTCTATGATCTGCATGCTGCATTTGTTTGTGAGCTGTTTTGGTCTTTTGATGAGATCTGTGTGCCACCAGTGAAATACTCTAATGGTTTCCTCTTGTCACAGGGCAGTAACTTGTGTCTGGGTGACTATGATGGACGCACACCGCTCCATATTGCTTCCTGTGAGGGCCACCTGAAACTGGTGCAGTACCTCCTGAGCCATGGAGCTTCAGTACATGCTAAAGATCGCTATGGAGACTCTCCGCTAGGCAATGCAGTACGCTTCAGGTAAGACAATAAGGGATTGTGTGTGGATTTGTATCTGGCTATTAAAGTTATATTGTGTTTCATGAAATTGAAATCATATCCTTTAAAACCCCCCTTTTGGCCATTGTTATTTTTTGTAGTGTTTCCTGATAATATGTTGTTAATAGCTGTTTAGAGAGGCGACTTTATTAAATGAGCCGCTGCGAGGTAGGGAATCTGGCTCTGCCTAAACAACAAGCAGTGATTCTCAGAGTGGGGGTGTTTAAACCAGGGGAGCAACTCATAATGGAGTTTAGAGGCCAGGCAATAATAAACTAAACTAATTAGGCTAATTGTCATCTGACAATTTAGACAGTGTTTATTTTTAACAGAGCTTTTTTTTAATCATTCATTGGCATTGTCCTATATGTCTGTCAAGGAATAACCAGGCACAGTATTCCTGCATTAGCACTTTGTTGAGCCTCAGGGTAAAAAGCAGTGTGTGTGTGTGTGTGTGTGTGTGTGTGTGTGTGTGTGTGTGTGTGTGTGTGTGTGTGTGTGTGTGTGTGTGTGTGTGTGTGTGTGTGTGTGTGTGTGTGTGTGTGTGTGTGTGTGTGTGTGTGTGTGTGTGTGTGTGTGTGTGTGTGTGTGTGTGTGTGTGTGTGTGTGTGTGTGTGTGTCAGAGCTGCGCCAAATGGCTCCTATTTTAACGGTTGGCACTGCAAGTGTGGACTTGTATCCTTTGTGATGATGGAGGGATGCACTCAAGCGCAAACACCTGTCGTTACTCTTCCTGCTATTTGCTATGCTAGCAAATAATAGCGAATAGCTCCATATTTGAATTTGAATCAAGTCACCTTCATTTATACAGCACATCAAAACAAGCAAAAGTTTAATGTAAAGTGCTTTACACTGGAAGCAGTAGACCAACACAGCAAATATATGTGACAAAAAGAAATAAAAAAATCAGGACCTAACAAAACAAATAAAAAATGCATTATATAATACACAATGTAGGAAGTCTGATGCAATTTGCCACTGAATTTTCACACTGCTTCACAACCTGGTGCCCATATAAGGAGAGGCAGAGGGTTAAAGAACAAATGTTGGGTGTGTCTTCTAAACCAGTCCTACCAGCTCGCTCCCAGTTTCACAGATGAGAGATACTAACTTCTAAAAAGTCTACAGGGAGTCCTGTGTGTTGCTTGAATAGTTTCTTAGGATGTGGCTCCATTAAACACGTGTTTAATGATACTATTATATAGGTTAGGTCATATATGATTGTTGCTGTTCACCGGTTAGTTTTAGCCTTTCTTTTTGCGGTTTATTTCCTGTCACTGTGACTGTCACTGAAGGTGACTGCTGTGTGGGCGGCGTGATGCGGGGGATGAAGAACTTGTTCTTACTTGCCGATTGACATCTACAAACCACACTGATTCTGCCATTAAATGGCAAAATGTACAAGTTGGAAATCACCGGCATATAAATGATGTTTGGATTTTTACATTGAACACACAGTAATAATTGACTCTTTCTTTGCATGTCCTCTGTCTTAGGCACAAGGAAGTTGTGAAGCTGCTGAGGAAAACCGGTGCTCACTTCACCAGAGATGAGTTAGAGGAAGCAGGAACTGAACTGTGCAGGTCAGACAGATGTAAAAAAACGGACATCTTCAAACTGTTGAACACATGCAGTCAATTTTCTCTGTTGCTCAGCTATACTTGACCCATCCTACATAGTTGACACAGGTACAACAGGTTGTCCCACTGTTACACAAACAGCAGGAATGCTCCCTGGCAACATAGCTTTGGATCCTTCCTACATCTCTAGCGTTGGTATATGACACACTGGCTGGCCCCTGTTGTCTACACAACAGGTTTTGTTAAGGCAGTTCTAATTTAGTTTCAGGAACGTCCCTTTCTGTAAGGTGCGAGAAGTGTAGTGTGTGTCACACAAACGTTTGTGAGTCAGGAAGCCCAAAAAACAAATTTGATTTGTTCCATTAAAGTGCTTAACCCCTCTGAAAGACTTCTTTACACAACAATGTTCTTTTATTATTACTGCAGGCCTTTTGCTGCAGTAATACTAATATGCTGTTTGTTTGTGTGTGTCAGCCTGGCAGCCAGTGGTGACCTGGATGGCCTGGAAATCTGGAGCATTGCTGGAGCAGATCTGAATAAAGCAGGCTACGACGGACATACAGCCATTCAAGTGGTGGGTTTGAGGGGGGCTGCTTAAATTACATTTTTGGTTCACAAAGTAAAATGTGTCTCTGTTCACATGTCGCAGGCCCAGGCTGTCGGCAAAAAGGAAGTGGTGACGTTTTTAGTCCATCTCATGACAAAGAAATCCAAGGTGTCCACTGTTTTATTTATTTCTCTTCAAACACCTTTAAGTTCATGCATGCAAGTGTAACAATCATACTGCTCTAAATCTCTGTCTATAATTGCATCTCAATTCCTTGTCTTGTTCAATTTCAGACATTATTTGGTGAATTTAATGAGTATGATGAATATGATGATGATGATGATGATGAGGTAACACAGAGGCGGTGCATGTTTATCTCTCTGAGCATGATATCCCCCCCCTAGCATGCTTTGCCCCTCCCCCCCACCCCCCCCACCCCCCTTCACTTCTCTTGTGTGTGTTGCCTTTTGCTTGTTTGTCAATTTGTCCTCCTCCACGTGTGTCACAAACATACCACATATAGAGAAATATACTAAAATAAATTCCTAAAGAACAAAAAAGAGGAAGAGAAGAGCGACTATGAAACTTGAAATGACTACATTTTCTGTTGCCTTGTGTTAGAAACTGATAGTCTCCCCATGCAGTAAAAAAAGGCAAATCTACAGGTCAACCAATAAGGAAGACTCTTTTCTATTACTAAGCATTTATTTAGTTGGAATCTGAGCTACTGTTTCTTCATTCACACTTCACCAGATAAAATCTGATCACCTTTTGTCTGCCAGCCCACAAATACCTGTGTAGACTGAAGCTGCGCACACTAGTCTGACCTGTGTGTTGTGTGTGTGTGTGTAATTGTACTTGTGTGTGAACAGTGTTGGTAGTGTTGAAAGATCTGTCACCTCCTCAGTGCTGCACACTAATCCTGTCTCTTTTTGTCACTGCATAGAGCGGAGTGATTAAGTTCACGGCCCCCCCGACAGGACTGTGAGCTGAAGCTACCTCAGCCGCCAGGAACCGTCCTCCCCCCGCCGTCCAGCACCCTGTTAAAATGCACAGAGCTTCCCTAATGTTTTTTTGAATGTCTGCACATTGCGCTTGTTGTTTTAAAGCCATCACTGCTTCAGACTTTCCCTCCAAAAACTGCCACACAGAGAGTGCACAGTGCCCAGAAAGGGCAACACTAAATGTCTGTATATGTCTGTTCCATAGTATTTTATGTATGAGGAAACCTTTTACAATGCTGAACGTTTTAATCAGTCGTTCTTTTTATTATAATGAGTAAAGAACAGGTAATGTTAAGTCCAATCAGGGAAATACAGGTAAACCTCACATGAGCTGTTTAAATATATAGCAAACTATTACATTATTGTATAAAATATGGGTTTCTTCTTCTATAAGCAATACTATGACGATATCTTGAGGTGCAGGGTACATTCACAGATTTTATTTTTATGCTTATTTTTATAGTGATATACTGGAAAGTTTCATGTAAACGAATGATTTATATCATCTGGAATGTCTTGTTTAAGCACACCTCTGTCCCGGGAGCAGAGCTTTTCCTGTTGCTCTAACAGGTATTACAAAAACCCGTGGTCATCTTTAAGACTCATCCGTCCTGTTTCTTTAGCCGATCGTCGAGCTGGAAAAGTCGCATATCTCCTCCTTTGAAATGGAAAGGGGGAAATCCAGATTGCATGAGTCAGATTGAAGCTGAAAACTGCCGCGGTTTCTGTCTTCCCTTATGAACAGTATTTTCATTGCGTCCACAATCAAACAAACATGCTTTCCTCCTTCCTGCGTTGTACGTCGAGTAGACAGCTTTTTTTATTTCTAGACAAACCAAGGTTACAGTTACAGTTCAGTGTTTCATTTATGTGTACAGGTAACTTGCATGAGGTGAAATGTATCCAGCTGCTGCCATTGTCTCAATGCTGTAATTCCCAAAAAAAAAAAAACATAAATAAAGTGTGAAGGAGGGTGTGTGTTACAGTGATTTGACGGTGTGTTTCTTCTGTGGAAAAAACAATAGAAATAAATCAAATCTTCTCTTTCAAAGAAATGTCTCCTGTGGTTGCTGCTGTGTTACACTAAACCCCGAAACCCATAAAATAAATGAAATGTACGCCTCTACATGATTATCTATATGAATTAGTGCACATGTATCTGATTGTTGGAAGTCTCTTCCATTAGTGTGCAGGGACTTTGTATTCTCTACAGAAATGTGCTCTGAATAATAATTCTGACTGCAGTATGTGTTAAGGAGAAATGTTACATGAAATCCAAACAAAGCTTCTTGTGGCATACATCAGGTTAATGACATTAGACACATGTGACTTCTCAGCCTGCACTTGTTGGTATTTGTGATCTTTGTCTTGAGGGTTTCTGTCCTGTCGTGCTCCAGGTTGCTGGTGGAACCCAGCTCATCCGGTTGGACCAGCATGGGCCTCATTCCTGCCTGAATGAGAGGCTTGTATGAACCAAGCCCCAAAACACTATATAAAGAGCACTGCAGTCTGCAATCATTCAGTCTGGCCAGAGATGACACAGAGAAACACCACTGCAAGGAAAGAAGGCACCTTCTCCAGGTAAGAGCTCGGACACAGGACACTTTTCACACACACTCTTTTTGTGGACCTGTGCTGTAGCAGGCACACGGTAAATGTGCTGTAGTGATGTGTTTACTAGATTTTCTCAGGATCTAAATCGAGGTGCTTTTTTTCAAGTGGAATCAACAGTTTAGAGGATGGACCTTGCTCTGAAGAAGTCTGTAGTCATTCTGATTAAGTGGTTCTCAACAGTTCAACAGTTCTTTAACAAAATTGTGAAATGTTTAGGACCACTTGACCAGTCAGACCAATACTGCCAACATTGAAAACAAATCTGCATTTGCCCTGAAAGGGAGAGACATCTTGAGAGGCCTTGACTTTTGATTTGATCTGCTCTCCTGCTTCCCCAGCGCCCTGGTGTGTCTCCTTCTCTCATTGTGCCACCTTGTGTTGCAATCACAGCTGCAGTCCACGAGCTGTGGGGGACTGTAAAAATCACCAGCGTTCAGTAATTTCACTCTGCTGGCACACATGCAAATTTTTAAGAGCTCTGCTTCTGCAGTAACGCTCGTCTTTTCACTGCTTCTCTGTTGCTACTGTTCAGAGGTACTGATTAAAACAAGTCAATAAAGAACCATTTGTCTCTGATGAGTCTGTGTGGGATGGTGGAAGCTGCAGGGATGGTCGCTGTCCAGAGTACTGAAAATTACTGCTGTGGTACATTTTGCCATATTCACTCACACCTGCTGTCATTTTCCAACTAAAGCAGGAAAAAAAATACTTCCAAGACATTGTGTTTTTGAGTGTAGGTGAATGATAAACATCAGTTTTACTTAGAATTCATTATTACATCGACTAAAGCTCTTATTAGTACAAATCTGGACTGATTAGACTTAATGAGTGCATTTGGAGTCTGTAAGTGCACTGATTTAATTCTACATGTGCACTCATATCTTTTGTTTTCTACACAAGTTTGGCCTCCAAACGCTTTCCCCAGGAATAGTCTACTTTTTTTTCCTGCATAAATCATTCATGAAAGCACTATGCACCATTTATTCCCCTTCTCCTTTTTAGACAGCCCCCTTCTCCCTTTTCTTTTGATCTCCTGCCTGCGCCAAGAACTATCAATATTTGCTAAACGTTTCTCACAAAGCCTGTCCGCGCACCGGGAGACGCTGCAGAGGTCTCACAGGCAGAGGATAAGACGCAGGAGGGGCCTTAATGAGATGCCCAGAGCGATTTCCCTGTACGTGCGCGAGGCAAGGGCAGCAGATGTAGCAGCACACGCGGTCCCAGGGGATCCCGCGTCCCCGGAATTTCATCAGCGGCCAGAGGGAGACCCAACCCAGACCTCCTCCAACAGGGAGAGCTGGGTAAAGGACGTGGTAAATCATCTATACTGTGGATTGCAATTATCACTCTACTGACAACCCATGTCTCCCCCATCACAACAACAACACAGTGTGTGAGTGTATTATATGAGGGGTTTAGCATCAGACATAATATATTCATCCCTCCAACATTTTACCCCATGCAGCTGGGCTATTTTCATGAAAAAAACTGATTTGATCATTTCTGTCCTGCTTAAAAAACAAGCTTTAAGCTTTCTGTCCCAGTGATCCCTGAAGTTTAGAAACAGTGTGATCAGGTTTTAATTCGATTCTTTTGTTATCAAATCAAAATCCATCTAAAAATACAATAATTTGTTTATTAATTCAAAGGGAAGCTCCACCGACTTTAAGCAAAACATCAAGCTCACTCATTATTTACAGTCAGTATAGGAAAACTATTATTTCCTGTAGCTTTGAATGCAACGTAAGTGAACACTGCTTTTAGCCTTCTGCAGAAAGACTGTGATTCAACTATCGTGAATGTTAAGATAACTTGCCAGGCCGGAAAGATATAAGGAAACATATTATTCTGTTGCATTATGGGAAATGTAGGATCAAGCCTTTTTCCACCAATGGGATCAAATATCATAGTCTGTATATCTTATATTTAACAGAGTTTTACAAGCAGAGTGCAGTGTCTCCTAATGCTGTAAAAAATCTGTAATATGCACCAGATGTATTGTCGCTTGCTCTAAAGTTTCAGTGTGATTTTATTCTTGAATAGAAGTGTGCAACAATTGTGCTGCCGCACTGTCACAGTGCGCTCCACGCGGATGACATCATCATTACACTATACACTGGCTGTGCCTCATGAATTAAGCAGTGAGTTTACAAAAAATGAGCTTTAAACTGGGGTTTTCCACTGAAGACACCAGCTAAGCTGTTTCCTGCTCACTCAGCCTTCAGTGAAAGCTACAGAGAGCAGCCCTCTGTCAGTCAGCGGGATAACTGCTCAGCATGTTTCAAGAGGTGAAGGCTTTTCATTGAATATCGATCAGTAATTATGCGAGCGTGCTGAATCTGACATTTGATGCATTATTTAGGAGCAATACCTGCAAATATCTTAAGTTATCAACTTAATCAAACTTGGAAATCCAACCAGTCAGTGTTGATTTTTTTAGATTAAATAATGGTTGATTTGATTGTAGGTGCAGTGGAGGATATTAAAATCAATCAAAATCGGATTTATTTGTTTAAAAAGCAGGTGTTCTCCCAGATGTGTCTCATATTTGATATGAAGACAGGTCACTACACCAACATCATGACTACACAGCAACTGCATGGACATTATATGAACATTATATAAATGATATATAAGAGATGAGGTCATTACTGTGTGCCACAGACACACTCTACATAAATTATATAGCAATATTACAGGGAGTCTGTCGTTAGGGGTTATGGCCAGGATTGTCATTGTGTTTTACATCTTCGTGCGGAGGTTGACAACGATGCACTAGCAAATCGGGTGGGAGAGCAGGTCATCACTGTCTGACGGGGGGGAGAGAAGGAGGGGGGATGGCTGAGTGAGAGGGAGAGAGAGGGGGGAGTGGGAGGCTGGAGATCAGAGCGCATGCAGCAGATGCACAAGGTGCTCCTTCCCTCTCAGACCTGCGGCAGCACTCAAACATCAGACAACCTCAAGATGGCTTAAAAAGTGTTTCAGTGGATGTAAACCTTTCTGTATGTTGGTGGATTGTACTGCTCTCTTCTCGGACTACTGGGAACCTGAGAGGTTGTTTTACGCACACGTGCTGAGCGCTCACCCTGAATCACTGAATGTCCGGATTAAAAACCCTTGTGGATATTTTTAAGGGGTACGAGACACGTGAATTTGATGGATGTACAAATCAAATAGGTTTCCATCCGAGTGGATTATTTTTTAGGCTACTCTTGCAGCCCGCATGGCTTTGCCAAACTCACCGGGGTCAGGAGCTGGGAAGCCCAACCCCAACGTCATAGACCTAGGGACAATCATCGTTGACTCGGACATCATATTTGGATTTACAAGTCACCTGCTGAAGAGAAAAACAAAGGTAAGAGGTTTGGAACACACGTTATCACAGAAAGGCTGATCTCATGCTTGAGTGTTTCATCACTCACATAAGTAGGTGACAGTGACGCGCCAGACAAATGATGAGCCTTTGACGGCTTCTGTCCGGGATTCAGCACCTCGAACAGCACCTCAGCATTTCCGTTAATCTCATTCTTTAATGTCACTTTGCCTTACATACACTTTCAAACATTTTATTTTAGCACATATACAAATATGAACTTTTATTCTCTCAGGTGGTAATGCAGAAGACGCTTTACCGGATTATTAAATATATAGATTCAATAATCCAACAGATTATTCAATTATTAAAGAGCAGAAAACTGAAATATAACTTATTATCTGTGGAAGAAAGATCTAGATGTTTGAAAACGTAAATTAAATTATTGTCAAATTATTGTATTTGTTTAATTTCATAACAATAAGCTAAACTTATAGTGTCTCAGATATGTTATCCAAAAATACAAATACGAAAAGACATTTCCCCCTACGTGGTCAATACGTTTCAGTTTAACCGGTTGTACTGACTCTAATATATAATAATTAAATAAATACACAAAGGCTAAGGACCTTTTTAAAGACAGCAAAAGAAGAAACGGTGTCAGATGTCAAAAGAAGAAGCGCATGTGTCCTCTGTCGCTTACATCACCCGCATGAAATATTAAGAGTTTACCAATTAAATATTTAACCTTTGGGATCCCACCCCTTCAGTGTTAGAGACGCTGCTGTTTCGTGTTTCTGACGGCGGATGGCGCCAGAGTAACACCGACCACACTCCTAGTCCTCCACCGGGGAGGAGAAGGCAACAGTTGCTGATAAGCACTGAAATACGAACCAACGAGGAAAAATGAAGTCTGTGTATATGAACAAACAAACGAATATTTACATGATTTAGTTGGTTGAGATATGTGCAACATTATGATGACCTTAATTTGTATTGATAATTGTATTTAATGTTTCCACATTGTTAGGGAAAGCCAAAGAATCAAATTAAATCTCAGACTGAACGTGAATATGTTGTTATGTAAAATCTTTGCTTTTACTGTAACTGTAAACCCTAAATAAATGAACAAATGAAGGCTAACTGGTCACCACACAGGCAGTTCAGACTGCCGTGTGTCACAGTGACAGTTAGGAGCCCGGTGAGGGCCCCCACTCTGTGCAGCAAAGTTTCTTTAGCCCTCCCACTCCAGGAGTGATACCGCCTCCTGCGCACCACTGAGCTCCCTGCTGCACCAAAACTTCTCCACAACTTGTAAACTCATGAGACAGACACTCTGTAGTTGCGTTCTTCAAGCAGCTGCAGGTCCTCTGCAATGTGACAGATAACCTTAAGTGTCTTCAGCAGTCTGGCCCATGGCTCTGCCTCGCGTTGTTAAGTGGCTTTGAGTTTGACGAAGCGTTCTCCTGAAGGTGTAACCTGGATGTGGGGAGAATGAGCTCGTTTGGTGGCAATTCAGCTTGTGATGGAGGGGAGCCCAACAACCGCATGTTCACTGTAAGTGTCTCACAGAGCGAGCTTCGGTGGTTAAAAAACAAAACAAAAGGTGATGTGCGAGCGCAGGTTGGGCTGCATCTGTGCTGCGCACTGGAGCAGGTGCTTTGTATTCAATCAGGGTTGTCAAAGTACAAAGTTTCTCTTTCTTGCAATCACAAAGTTAACCTTTTTTTTTCCCCACGTCTGCTGAAGGTGGAGGGATGTCTGAGTGGAGAGTCTCCCACGACACCCAGGAAAAGACTTCACTCTGCGGAGGAAGCTCGATGCAGCAGCCGGCCTCCTCCTGATGGCGCCGGGTCGGTTTCCATCCCCGAGTCCGAGGAGAAGGGGGGATTTTGCCGGCAATGCCAGAAGAAAGTGTTGGAGCTGAAGAAGCAGGCGCTTGCTCTGGCTGATCAAAACTCACTGAAGGTTGGTGTTCTCACATTTTTTTGCATGTGTTCCCTTTTAAAATAGTCAAAAACATCAACCAGTGAGCAAGTTCTGTAAACACAGAATAGCAACAAACACTTTCAAAGCTGCTCTAACATTCCTGTAGAGATGCATGTGCCCTTTTGTTTGTTTGTTTTTTTTTGCCCACCTCTTGCTCCTCCTCACACTGAAGCATGGACAATGAACCATGTCCATGTTAGATCCATGTGATGGTTACTGTACCATGTAAGCTCTCACCATCCACTTATAAAGTTGTTTATTGCTGTGCTTGACTTCAAATGCTGGCATTGAATGTGAAAATGGAAGCTTGTGAGACTTTGAAAGTGGCCCATTGTTTGGCTAAACAATGCTTATCTTTTTATTTTGCTGCTGGGTGTGGGGGGGTCGAAGGGGCTGAAATGAGCGAGCCGCTCACGTTGGAGACTGAGGAGGAAGTTAAGTCCCAGTCGACCTTCGCCGTGCATTGAAAGTGTTCCTGTACTGCTGCTCCCACAATTCCCACCGCTGTTAAATATAGGCCCTGAGACCACTGTTGTTGTGGCGGGCTGGGTTTGCCCTGGGGTCGGTTCTCCCTTTGTTGTCCCGTTTTAGAGGGAGAGTCTCAAAGCCAGATTGGATTACAGCTCTTCATGGTTCACCCTAAATCCCACATCACCTGACGTTCATATGGGAGCAGGTATACAAGGGACAAGGGGGCATTTCTGTAGCACCTGGCTTCTCTGTATGTGTGGTCTGATCTTTGTAGATGGTATCAGATCTATATTCAGGTATCAGGTAAGTCCACTCCATAAACACATTAAGCCTACCCCTACCTGCTATTATCCACCATGGGAACTGACCTCCCCTTTTTAGTGTGGGACCCCTCCAGCAGTTTGTGGCCTGCACCAGGTGCTCTGTGCGATAGAAAGAGATAGCAAGTTCCCTTTTCTCCCCTATTTTGCACTTGTTGATGGCTAAATTGGGCCTTAATTCCGGGGTAGCAAACAGTGATGGCAGGGTGCTCTTATTGTACCGGGGTTATGGTATGGGCTTCCCCTGCTAAAGGATAATAAACCCATTGTCTTTGCGAGTTTGAGCCGCTCACCTGTTGGGCCTCATAGAATAGATGCGGTTATGGATGATTGCTTCCAAATTACTTCCTCCATGGAGGGAATAAGGTCAACAGGGTTATTCAGGTTGCCTTCTGGTTTTGTCTGAGTCCCAGCTACCTGTTCGGGGTTTGGCCAGTGTTGTGTCTGTGGTTGTCATGGGAAGAAAAAAAGAGTCTGTTTACCCGAGGTCACACTTCCCCTCCCTCCCCATCCGCCTGCCGTCCCGTTTTTGTAAGGAGGAAGTCGGCTTGGTCCCCAGACATCCCTCTCCCCCCTCTGCCTGGCTGTAGACTTATTGTTTGAATACAGTAGTAGTAGCGAGTAGATAAAAATTCGAGGAAGAGTGTTTGGGTAGAGTGAATGTGCTTTCAGACATGAAGTTTACTAGAGGGGAAAGTGGACTGTTCACACACACTAAAGCCTCCCAGAGAGCCTTTGTATTTTCCTGTTTGGCTCTGTTGGAACCTGCTTACAGTGCATCCACAAGAAACAGGAGGAATTAAAGGGACTTTTGCCTCCACATTCTACTCCAGTACTTTCACCTCACTGGCCACTCAAGGGCAACTTTTAAACTACACATACACTCCTGCTTTTTAATTAAGTTTTTTAAAAGTACATTTAGATGTTCAACCCCCAACTTGCTAAAATAATGTCCTTGAGCTACCACCGCTATGTTTTAGCTGCCTTGACACATTTTGCGTTTTTCAGATTGCAGATAATGAAAAAGCCCAGGTAGAAACAGAAAAGCTGCTGATAACCTCCAGACTTGATTTAATCAAGGGAATTTACCTACTTAATTTGCAGAATTAAAACCTACAGTAATGAGTGACTTCAATAAGAAATAGCAGACAGTCTGGACTGCAGACTGTGCTTATTGTGGCAGGACAGAGTGACTAGGTGAGGCATGATATTTAAAAAAAAACAAAAAACTCAACTTCAAAGAAACCAATTAGCTTCTTACTGTTATCAGGGCATCAACAATCAGCTCATAAATGCCAAAGTGTTCTGTTTTGTGAGTGTCCTGAAAAGGTCACTAAGCTTCATACATTGTTTATGTGTCCTGATGAGATGAAAGCTATCAACCATCTAATGAAGAAGTTAAGAGAGAGCAGTACTTGAACAGCATCAGGTGATGACACTTACAGAGTCAGTTGTTTGAGGTCTGTGTGTGTGTTTTTGCCCCTGGCTTGTAGCTGGAAAAAGATGAGGCTCCTCAGCAACAGATGAGAGACAAGAGGCTGATGTTTGTTTTTTGAAAAGGCTCATTGTATATGCTGAACCACGTGAGATGACATTCAGAAAATGTGAGCCAAAAAGTCGGGATTTTGAAATGTAGAAGGTGTAAGGTCAGCAGCAAGGAGCCAAATAAACACATGATGTATTTTATTTTTTAAAGTTAGGAATGTCTTGGCTGTAGCTTCAGACCTGAGGGTGGTATGAAAATTTACAAACTGTTAAACTGTTTCTTAAGGTCACAGCAAAGAATACCACATGTTCCCTAACCTCAAAGTGTGTGTTTGTACTGCTAGATTTTTTTGAGACACATTTTAAACAGGTTTTCTAAGCCAGTGCATTTGGGGACTGCAGGTCAATGATAAAGTCAGCCCTGCAAATACCCGCTCATAAATACTGAGGCCTATGAATATAAAAGCAGTCCTGGGCCTTGTGAGCTTTTTTAGCACACTGACTGATTAACAGAGAATGTCCTGCAGGCCTGCAAGGGGTTGAAGGGTTGAATTAAGTTGGGCAGTTGGAGGAGGATGAAGTCAACCACAGCCAGACCATAGCATTTTGGAGACCTTTGGCCTGTAGAAACAGATACACTGACCACTAAACGGGCAAATTATAATGAACATGAATGCTGTTGTTGATACAGAGCGAGCTAATCATGAATACCATCCACAATGCTGATGTATGCACAGTGTGTCCAAGCCTATTATGGATCGCGTGTATGAGTGTGACTATGAATGTGGCTGCACGAATTAATTTGTACCACAAGGCTTTTTGCCAGTTTTTTCATGTTGAATTCATAAATTATGGGAACAGTAATTCTCACAAATGATTCATGTTTGATTTGTTTCTGCTTTGTTCCTCGTTTGACCCTTGATCCACTCAAATTGCCGACTTGTGAGAGTGTTTTCAAATCATTTCCTGAAGTGCTGCAGAAAGAAAATTAGCCTTACATTTTAGACCAAATAGCCATTGATGTTGTATGATTTCTACACCTTGGAGCTAACAACTGCAGGTTGTTGGGTTCTCTAATGCACATTGTCAGGGATGAAAAGTAGGGCAGAGTGTTTGGTTGCCATGGCCAAGGAGCCAGGAATATTGGCTTGTTGTTAATAGTACTGTGTTAGTCGAGTGCATGTTTACAAGTGAGTGTCAGTCCAGGAGAGGTGGTCAAGGCGCATGGGTGAATAGCTGCAGTTCTGCCTACCTGGTTACTGTTTCTCATCCGAGCCCGGGAAGGGGGAGTATTACCTCTCCTTTGTTGACTGACCCCTCACCTTTCTGTCAGTTCTCCCAGCCTTTATGGTAGGTTTGGGTTTCAGTGAGGGCCGACCTGGACTGGAACAGGTGTACGCTGCCAGGTTCGCTGCAGGAGGGCAGACGACGGGACAGAATGACTGGCAGATGGATGCAGGAAAAAAGAGACTGTGTGAAATGCCCCTCCGGTTGTGAAACTTGAGCTGACGTAGAGTTAAAACAGAGCATGACCATATTATTCTATTCTTCTCTAAGCACCTGAGCCCCTGAGGCTTGCTGATGTGTGTGTATGTGCGTAAATGCGTGTGTGCATGCACTGCTGAGAGACTGGGAGGAGATGAGAGGTGAGACAGGAGAGCAGAGGAGACTCTGGGCTGAGCCGTGCTCTGGCTTCATCCCTGTGTGACTGTTGCTTTATGGCATGTGGCTGTATTAAACTGTAGAGCAATAATCTGGTGTCAAGTGGTGCAGAGACCACAGACATCAGTCATGTTGCTACAAAGCTATATGTGTGAGCCTCAGCTGCATGCAGTTTACCTTCCCCACAGCTTCAATTATTCCCTTTTAAGGGCTGGGTATCATCATTGAGAGTCCGTTTAAATGCTTCTGAGGGATATTGTGTTGATGGCTGGCTGTCACTTTATATTACCAAAATAATTTGGTTTGAAACTCCAACAGTTTTTAATTGATACCAAGAGTGATCAAAGTGCTGCACTGTCTTGAAAAAGAATCCTTCCACTTCCTTATTTTTCAGCTTCTGTGCAGCCAGCGCCCTTTAAATCTGCACAGTGGAACAGCCCTGTCAGTAGTTAAGGGAGCGTAAAGAGTTTCTCATTCACATCCCTGCTTCCAAATTTTCACAGCTGGTCCTGCTTTAAAAGCACTTTCACTGGTCACAAACCTTATTTTCAAACCTTCAGGCAACTCTGGAATGAAGGCCACATCTTCACCGCTGTGTCTGCTACAGTTTCATTTTACATCTTTAATTTGGTGAGCTGAAAGTGAATTGACCCCATTTGTTGCCGGCCAGTCCGCTACTTATCGCAATTGCTAGGGTAAATTGCTATGAGGCACAGTGCAGGAAATGGGTTCAGATTGCGCAGATTCGAGGGCTGATGGATGGAAACTGAGGTGCATTAAGGCTGATGCTCATCACCTTTCATCAGGAGGAGAGTGTAGGAATCTGGTGGAGGAGGTTGAGGAATTCTCCACCTGGAATAACTGCAATTCCTTATGTGTGCACTGCTCTCCTGGCTGCTCAGAGGGGCAGGTCCACAGCGGGCAAGATGAAACAGGAGCACTACTGAGTGTGCGCACTCTCACACACACACGCATACACACACACAAAATCTGAACACAAGCCTTTTACCTGAATGTGTCCTCTCTCTGCCATCTGGCACTTTCTGCTGCAACTGCATGCCACTGTAATGCTACAGAGAGCAGTCCAGATGTTCCCACACTTACCTGTCAAGGTGAGCAAAGCTATTTAGAGGTGCTTAGGCCTGGGAATTTACTCTGCCTCCTCCTGTTTTTGTTTTAATGCCTCTCTCAATCATTAAAGTCAAATATGTTTGTAAAGTCAGCCTATTATTCTTAATAGCAGCTATTCAGCAATGACGTCCAATCAGGGTGTGTCCTTGTGGACCAGCTGCATTGTTAACTTATAATGAACTTATGAGAAAGCAACAAGTTACCAAAGGCGATGAAGTGTCATGTTTGGTGAAGCATCTGATCCTTTTTAAAGCCCTGTGAGGATTTTTTTCTTTGGATTTTTTGAAAATACATTTTACAAGAATAAGAGAACATTGATGTTAAATCAGTGGGAATCAGCTTGTTTGGCTCTATCTGTAGTTCACTATGTTAAGCTGACTGCCTCAAGGTTCATATTTAAACTGAAATATATCAGGTTAATACCCCTGAGTGTTTTCTTGGAATTTGTGAAGCTAGAATCAGAATATTTGACATGGTTAATTACGCAATAAAAGCGAATTAATTATTAGTTTGAGTTGTGCAATAGTAGTATTTAGAGTGTCTAGTAATAGTCGGTATTTGTGCGTGACTCAGCCTGTGTCTTCTTTGAATTAAAGCACCTTGTTATTCTGTGATTTTGACAAGACCTTTGTCCCCTAACTGTTCCTCATTCTTAGTATGTTTGAAGAATGTTTGCCACACATAATAACACTTGTCTGAATGAGTTTGCTGCTGTTTGGTGAAGGATCATGTGTTACAATGAGCCAGACGGAAATGAAACAATGCATGTGCAGTTTGGGCTGACAGGACGATGTGTTACAGCACAGCATGGGTCTGCAGAGTATGTGAGCGGAACAACAAAGACAGAAATGTCAATGCACAAAGAACACAAATGCAACAAGAAGTGTAAAGCAGTGGGAATTAATCACTTTGACTTGTTAATTTAGGGTGAGCCATGCATGTGTGTCATATTTGTGGCTGTGAATACTTCTGTGTGTGTGTGTGTGTGTGTGTGTGTGCGGCTATCATGTGGTCTCGGGGGGTCCTGGTGTTCGGCTCCATATGTCATGTTGAAGTGAGACGTCGTGCACAGTCTGAGCAGACTGCAGTCCATTATTGAGTCTGATTCAGAGTATTGGAAAACATAGTTGCAGAGATAAATTTTCAACATGGTACACAGACACTGAGGAGCACTGAGTTGGAGGTAATCTCCTGCTGGCTCCATAAAATGTACTCAATTGACAGCAGGCCTTGTGGTAGCAGACAAATCGCCTGGCTTATAGCAATGTGCTGAAAGAGGATGCCAGCGCTGTGTATCCTTGCCAAGATGGATATGCAGACAGCAAACTCGGGGCTGTTTGGGCGTGGCTCCCTTGCTCACAGCAAACAGTGGATCAGTTGAGTGCAGTGAGTTGGACTTGGACATGGTTTCTTTTCCTCTTTGGCAGATGTCAATGGAGTATCTACTTCTCACCTGCCAGGTCTAAAGGGTGCCATTGTTTGGCCTCTTTGGCAATATTTAGCCAGAGGGCCCGGAGACATTAGAGAAGCAGGTTTAAAAAAACTGCAGAGCTTGATGGTAATTGTCTGCACACATAACATGATAACAGTGTTGTGATTGATGCATAATCCCAACAGTTATGTATTTCGTTGTGTGCAATTCAATATTTGGTGCTTCTCTTTTCTCAACTGCAGTAAACTGGTGGTTGCATTGGTGCATTTGCTCTGTAAGTGCACCAGCGTGCTTTCATGTCATATATCTCTATATGTGTCTGGATGACACTATGCATCCACCATTCTGGATTCTATTTGTGTTTGTGTAATGGTAGATGGATTGTGATGGGTTGTGTTCTGATTGGTAGATGGGCTGTGTTAACTCATTTTACCGGACTCCCCAGCTATGCTTTGGGCTATTCTTTATTGTCAGGTGCTCATTCAGATACGTATACGGCGCTTCATAAATCCTAGGGCGCGCGTGTGAAAACGCCAGTCAAAGTTCACGCTGCTCGTGTTCATTTCATGCTTCAGCGTCCAGCTCCGTGAGCAAGGATGAGTGTGTGTATTGATGATGTGTGATTGTGTGCGTAAGTACCAGAGAAAAAAGAAAGAGATGAAGCACATTCAGAATCCCTTCATCCTTTCCACTTTGCCTCAGAAGCCATTCATCTTTCTGATCGTAACTGCGACCAATTTATGATTGCATTATTACAGACAGTGTTTTATCCTCATTCCAACACACAGGCCTGGTGGTGGTCTGGTTAATGGAGAAGGTGATGGAGAAGGTGACCGACCAGTGCTATTACTCTCGTACTTATCTGAGCTAGCTGGTGTTAGCTTTAGGGTGAATATGATGAGATTACAAGGTTACTGTGGCTCTCACATTAGCGGCTGTTTTTTCACTAGCTGGTGGGGCTCACATTATTAAACTAAAGTACACCATAAATTTAAAGCTACAGGGAGAAACGTTTGTACACACACACACATGTTTACATCTGAATCACAGAATATGGTCTGACACTGAGTCAGGGGTTAGCTTAGCTTTTACTCCATAGGCTGTTGGTGTGTGGGAAGTAAAAGTATTCCACTCTTTTGGTATCTGTCAAACTAATCATCCCTTCTGTAGACTGAAGAAGTGCAAGAAAATAGGTAGAAAAAAGTGTGTCTGTGTGCATTTCCTTTCATCACTAAATGACTTGACTTAACAATTTGTCTGCTGACATTTTAAAGAAAATGGCATAGCTATGCATTCTGAAAAATGGCAGCAAAGTTGCTTTTATTCCCATGGAATCATTGAATTTTGCAAGTGGTGGAACAATGAAAAGGTCAACTGCAGCTGCATGAATTTTCATAATGGAAAATCAATCAAGATATAGTTGAGCTGTGTTGTTTGTTTGTATATGATTGTCAGCTGAAGTATTTCTTTCCTCAGACTGGAACACTTTCAGAAAAAATATTTGCATATATATTTAAAACAGTAAAAGCTGAAATGAAATGTTGCATTTTCACTGCTATAATTAACAACAAAGCTATAGGAAAACTTCCAAGAACTGATACTTGAAAGTTGTATTCTTGTATTTTTAATGCATCACACAAACCCAGTGCTTGTAAACTGCATTACTTGGTTAAATTTGTCATTTGTCATTTCAACTTTCATAGTGAAAGTTGAAAATAAAGATTTATATTCAGATGCACAGATATCACTACAAATGGTACCATTTTGAGCCTGTCGTCACTCCCAGTAGATGCTTGTGTAGTAAACCTTCCCCTGCCTCTCTGCCATGAACCGACTCCCATTAATAGATCCGTCCTTTATGCTTCCCCTCTTGTTACAGCCTCTCCGTTTTATGATGTCACTCTCTTTGCTGAAGAGCTCTGGGCTGTTTTATCTCCTTCATGTGTGTTGGGCACTTAAACTTAAACCTCTCTGTTTACGAGTCCCAAAATGCCTGTCCATCCTCTGCGTTTGCTGCTTAGTATCGGTTCAGCTTTGCCTAGAAAAGCCGAGCCATCCTTGCTGTTAAGGGAACTCGCAGTTGGGCCTCACAGTGCAGACCCCTGTCTAACTGCTTAACTCCCATACTGAGTGTGAGAACAAGCCTGTGAAAGAGTGTGTGTAGATAAGTGTGTATATGTGTGCAGGGATTAGCTATACATTGTCTCTTTGCTGCTTACCGTTAAGTACTGTAATAGTGTTGACAGCAGCAGCTCCCTGTGATTGCTGTCTTAATTGGGAGCAGTTTGATGGCTTCACCATTTCAGAGTTGCTTTCTGTTCCAACAAGCTGCCATTTCTCTCTGAAATTGTCATTATTAATGAGGCTTGTTTTGGGCATTCAGGATGTTTGGCAATGTTTCACCTCTGGTGACACATTTAAATCAACAAGATATATAGTAACTGTTGTTTACTGCTCTAAATTTATGCATCAAACAAAAACATTGCTGGAATGCCTTTGAACGTGTCTGTGCAACACGGAAATGCCGTTCCTCCTCAGATACCCAGTCAAAAAGGAGGGAAGCTCTTGGGGAGCACACCTGGGCTTGTGGCCTTGGTGAATTCCTGTAAAGCTTTACTTGTTGCACCACCCAGCCCCCTCCTCTCTCCTTCCACCCATCTAGACTCATTCTCAAATGTCCACTGAAAGTCTAGGACAGCCAGCAGGCCTGTTATGTGGTCAAACATAAATGTGTTACACACTGTTTTATGAGATGTGTCAGCTTTAATTTGACTTTCAAGCAGTGTGTTGATTTCCAGGCGAGACCTTGTTTATACAAAGCAATGCTGACCTTTGACCTGAGTGTACGACTTCACGTTGAAAAATAATCCATGTGATATGTGATAAGGCTTCTGCTCCCAGTATTGTTTGATGTTGGCGGTCCTCATCCAGCATGTGTTCGCTGCTATCACATGGTCATTACTGCATCCATCTACCGAGACGCTGCCCCCTCCTCCCCTGTCTGTCCATTCACTGACCCCTCAGCCTCCTCTTGTCCCATGCTGAGCATTTATGTCTTCATCTCTGTGAGCGGAGAGCTGTTTTGGCTGCAGCATCCAATTGAGGGGTGAAAGAGGGGCACACTTGAACTCACTGGAGACCGCATTTGAACTGAATTTGACCTGTCAGACTATATATGATGTGTGTGTCTGTCTCTTTTATGTATGTTTCCCCCTGTCCTTTAACCAGATTGATCGAAGCATGCATGACAACAACTTACACATTCAATCAGAGGCTGGTTCGCACACTAGATTGCAGTTCAGAAAGTGATTCCTGGTTGCGTTGTTAAGTTATAGAGGGTGCAGTAAAAGCCCTACAGTAGCCATTGAGAGTCATAGTGGCGCTGTGGGGATGGAGGGCTTGAGGCTCCTGCACCAGCTGAACAATGCTTAATTAGCTCATAAACAAAGGCTGGGGGGATCAGAAAGGGCAATCAAAGTATCCCCGTTCCTTTGAGCTTCTCTCACCGTCAACAAAGCCTTTTCTAATGGCCTCATCACTCCACTTGTTGTGTCTCACCGTGGTGTGCTTCCTGACAACATAAAAGGCACACATTCCAAAAAGAGCCTCGGACAAGAGACGCTAACCATCCACACCTCCCTTTGCTTTCAAAGCTGCCCTCCTGACGCCAGCGCCGCTCCCCGCCCCACCCTTCCTCTCACTGCTAGATATTGACATTGCTCTTTCACTCAACCTCCTCAGTGCTTGTTTGGTTCCCCATGGTGACCGCTGCAGCTTTCATCTTTCCTCTCTCAGTCTTGTGTCCATGACTTTGGTGGTCTGTTTTATTGCGTTCTTTTGTGTGATGCTGGCACACTGCTGGGAGCCTGCGAGGAAGTTAAAACTGTGCCAGGTTCTGGAAAGGTTATTCAAGCTTGTTGTGAAGACAGGTGTTTGTGTGTCTGTGTGTGTGCGCCTGTGCGTCACACTGGCATGGGGTCCGTGTTTGTACTAGATGGTGGGCGTGTTATTTTTTCTGTGTTTGGACACGAGGCCCTTTAAAGAAAACAGACATCCACTGCCACACGAGGACAGCACGGCAGCAGGTCGGAGGCGATCTCTCCTTGTTTGTGCGACTATGTTATCATCTCCTGTTTCCTGTCAAAACAGGAAAGAGCAGGGGCGAAAATGGAGGCTAGGAAAGTGCTGCCTTGATGTGTGTTGGCTGAAAGACCAGTTCTGCCTGACAGTGACCCTCCTGGCCAGGAAAAACAGACCCGTTCTGGGCGTAACCCACAGCGGGATACTTCATGGCGTTATTTTTATCACTTTCACAAAGCACAGCAAGGGATGCTTTTCCCAGCTGTTGACATAAGACCTGGTCATTTTTGTCTTCAAAACAGTGCTGCAGAGGAGAACGGGAGACGTCCCATCTGGCCGTGTCCCTTTGGCCAGCAGCCTCACATGATTGTAGTCTCTGTTTAGGAAGGGAAATCCTTTTTGACATTTTGTTAATCATGAAAGTGAGACACTCCTTTTCTCTGGATGATCCCTAGACCTCAATCACAATACTTTTTCCGTCAAGCTGGAGTTGTCAAGCAGCTTTACCCATCCATCACATGTATTTGTTAATTCTTTGCAACAGGATAACACACACATGCACACTCACACTCACACAAAGAGAAGCTAAATGTTCTTTTATGGGATGCAACTGTGAGTGCATTCCAGACTGTGGAGTCAGCTCTCCCTGTGGTTCAGGCGGTGGATTTTTACTAATGGCATGGCAGGTAGGAGCTCCAGTGTCTGCTGTGATATGGCTAAATGAGAAGCTACGGACAGGCGTGCTGCTCGAACAGCTGATTAAGGAGTAGGCTAATTATTGACTGGTGAAAAATGATAAGCACCTCTTACGCTGCTGTGCTTGAAGAGTCACTGTGTAAAAAGGAGAGTTGCTCTTGTGGAATTCCAAGAGTTTGGAGGCAGAGCTAAGTTTAGCTTTTTATAGGGTCTCTAAAAACCAAAGAGCTTCTTACACAAGAATGCTATTGTTACTCCGCACCGAATATGCGTTTGTGTTTAAGTTTTCTGTGTGCACACTGATGCCCGAGTGACCACAGCTGTTATTGATGTTATACAAGAAACCTTAGCTAAGAACACAGTGTTTTTTATTTGTGGGACTTGATGAGCAGCTGGACATGAGACTGGAGAGGTAAACATCAGCAATATCTCCTTCAGCACGTAGTGTCTGGATTGGCAGTAGCTGTCTGTTGCTTCCTCTGTGACCCAGATTAAGATGCAGCGTTTGCTCGCTGACCGAGGTCGATGTCATCAGCACGGAGGTCAGAGTTCATTTGTCTTTCCTGACAGATCTTCAGGTGGTGTTCCAGTGCCTTGGCAGAAGGCCACACTTATGCTGACCTCCATGAGTCGCGCAATTAGTTCCCCTTTGACCCCCTCACTCCCACAATCAAACCCTGAGCATGGACGGGGCATGCTTCTGCATCCTGAGGCCCACTTTACATACAGTGTGGCTCTGTTTGTGTGTTTTTGGCTGCATACTTCATTACATAGCTGTTCCACTCATAAATATGTAGCAGACCCATGAGTGTGTGTGACTTTTTTTTTCTGCTGTAGAGAATACAACTCCTTTTTTAATGCCTATTGGGTTTCTCTCATTGAGTAACTGTTCTTAAATATGTGTTTCCCATACTCTTAGATGCTGTTAAAATGTACCACTCAAAGGTCATGGAGATGGACATGAGCCAAAAGTGTAACTCTCTACACTTTGTTTGGCATCTTCCGTCTTTTCTCTGACTCTGAACATGCAATTCATCCTGAACCTGCGGCTTCCCTCCAATGGATTGCATGTTTCTGCGTGCTCCTCGGCTCTCATGGTGATCTGCTGTGTTGTGACATCTCATAAAAACAGACAGAAAGGCCTAAAGAATGTGAAAAGGACATTTCAAAAAAGAGCACACCATTCATCAGAGCTGTCAACATTTCATGATGCAAAGTGACAACAGTGACGTCATTGTCCACCCATATTGGCTTCCCTGACATGAGGATGGATGCAGTTTTGTAACCTCATTGCAGCTAAATACATTTGTTTTTACATTAAATTAACAAAGGTGAGACAAATAAAACATTCAGCTTGACCAGTCTTCACCATATGGATTTTAAGTGAAATTGTTAGAGTAGCTTTGTGTTGTAGGCCAAAAAACCATTTGCTGAATGTTATTGTTCCTAAAAGACAAAGTGGTAAAATGTGCATGTGAACATTTTTTGATAAGCTAAGCATTTTCTAGGATAGTGAATGAAAATCCTTCAGACTCAATAAGTGGATTAGTGTGCACTATTCTCCACCGAGATAGTTCAGCCTACTTCCTTATCTCTCTCAGATTCAACTGAATGTGTCTAGACATCTCAATTAGCCAGAAAAAAAACAACAGATTCTGGTGCTTATCTTTATGTTTTTCTACTCTCACCAGCTTTCAGTGTCTAGTTCTAATAAACAGACAACATGTCCCCGTTAATGCCTGGCTGAAAGCCCTGGGCTGATGTTTAAATTTCTATTATTAGTGATGATTGCATTCTCTGAGAAGTCATTGGCATGGTAATGACATCTTTCATGATAAATTAGCATCCCCCCTCTTCTCTGCCATACCTACACGAGGCTGTTGCACCAGACTGATTCCGCCTCTCGCAACTCTGCTGCTCCATTGTTCCGCCGACACGCAGCAGCTTTGTGAGACACAAAGCGTGTCACTCTTTGAGATAATGCTCTGCAGACTGCCAGTGGATGGGACAGTGATGCTCAGCACAGCTCACCTTGTGTAGGGATTTGTCCTTTAGCATATGAAAACTGTTAAAAAATCTTTTACCTCCTTCTCTTTATACCATTGGGATGTAAAAAAGGTAGATTATTATAGTTGTACTGGCACATGTGAAAATTAGATATATATGCCAATTAATATGAGTGATTGGTTGATACATTTGTTGCCCCAGATTGACGGAGTTAATTTTAGAAAACCATGATTTATTTTACAGATAGGCCCCTTAACAGCCATCCATTGAATCCAAGAATATTAAGGCCATCACCTTCTTTGCAAAATGTTCTTATTTGGCTTTCTTGGAGCCGGAGCCTCTGGGTGTTTCCATTGTTCTTTCATCTCTGGCAGGAAGTGGTGGATCCATGCCTCATCCATGGGTCAAAAAAAAGCACAGTAGGATCTCCCTTCAAAATGGAAGATTGTCAAATTACATATTGTTCTGAATCCACTCCTCACCAGCCTCAAAGAGTTTCACGACCCAAGGAGCTGACACCACAGTGATTTGGATGACTGTGGGAGATGTCAGTCAGATTTGTTAATGGTCTCTTGTGCATCATTCTGCAACAAGGGTTTGTGCTGAGTGACAGAGGTCACTTTCTGATGATTTATGCTGCACATGCTTAATTGACAGCTGTATGATTTATTTTAGGGCACACATTTAACAATCACACCTTAAAAAACCCCCCTGCTTAACAATAACCTCTTACTGACTCTCATTATGTGCCTCCAGTGTGGAGAGAGAGTGGGAGGGAGGCTGAAACGCTGAAACACTCAGCAGCAAAAAAAAAAAAAAAAAAAAAAAACTTGACTATATATCCATATGGCAGCTTGCCAGCATAATTATGTGCTGTCCATTCCAAGGGGAAAGTGGACAGAATAATTATTGTAGGATACTCAACATTTCACCTTGTCATCACTTTCACAGTGCTTTAATTTCATGAGTATGTGTTGCTTTGCATTTCTTATAGTTTGAAGGATCAACTGTTGCAGTGAGGATATAAAATAGGACCTTCATATGTTATTGCTCATGTGTTGTGTAAATGCTCCTCAGCATGAAAAATCTATTTAAATGTTGATCTAAAAATGATTAATGTGAATCATGCTGTTGATGTGTATACTGAGATTTTTTTCATCATGGGATCTGGAAGATGTTGATGAAGTACTGTATGCAATTACTTCTGTTTGAGCATGAGCAACTCCCTTTGCATTTTTCTTTGATAATTAACTACCCACATGCACACTCTGCATCTGCTCACTGCTGTCGCACTTTACACTCTGCGTGGCTGAGGGAGTCTCACGGTGGAGATTAGCTGCCATCAGCTTTTAGCAGCGGTTTGTTTTCTCTCTAAATAAACTGCAGGGAACTGGGAGTGTTGCGTTTCCAAGTCAAAACGTAGAACAAACTGCAGAGGTTGCAGCTCTCTTGGTGTGACAGTTCAGACAGAGGAGAAGCAGGTGGCTGTCATCACTGCCTACAGACTGAAAAGAGGTTTGAAATGCAAGTGAAGTAGTGGTTTGGACTGCTAGAAAGAACTATTGTATCAGGATCATCTGCTCAGTGGTGAGAGTTTTAGAGTGGGTACTTGGACTAAAATAGATCTCTCAACAAGCTCCAGTGGATACTGAATACTGCTTCACATTGCACACTGTTAAAATCTGGTATGATTTAACTATATGGAACAGTTAAAATAATCCATGTCTCAAATATTTGATTTTAGCTTTTAGCTACAAGCTGTTATATATTTTTGAAAATAGCAAATATTAATCTGTACCTATTAGTTGCTTCTGTGAACGTGCCAGACATTTTTAACCCTCTTCCTATCCTCCCCCTCACCCCTCTGCCTCCTGTCTGTCCTTGCTTTCACCTGCAGATTACAGCAACACCTGGCTCCTGCCTTTCCAGCTTGCCTGTTGAATTTTTCATTATGTACTCATTTTGGTCCGTTTCCATAGGCAGGCATGGTCGGGGGAAAAAAACGAAGAGAAGAGCTACCTTGAGAGCATCTCTGAGCCAAAAATCAGCCATTTTAATTAGAAATGCACAATCGTTAGTGCAAGTAAACACAATTCACTGTGTGTCTGGTGAGCACAGTATAGTAAGCAGCCAGACAGGCTCTGCTCCAGCAATGGGCAGGGAAGTGGAAAATATTGAAGAGGAGTCAAAAATAGGTTACTTTTTTTACAAATGAGAAAAGTTTGGAGAGACAGATCGTGTTCGTCTTCCCATGCGCACTATTGTTTTATTTTCCAGATCATTTTGATTTTGAGTTGAGGTAATGATTATTCACCACCACATGTCTAATGAAGACATATCTTTGGCATGTGCTAAATTTTCTCTCTTACTCCACCACTGGTGAATCCAGTCTGAACCTCCCCACATTCTGACCCAGGACAAAGCTGAAAGCTTGACAGATCTTGGGCTGAGACACTAAAGGCTGTCTTGCCTCCACAGAGGAGAGAGAGAGAGAGAGAGAGAGAGAGAGAGAGAGAGAGCGAGTGAGAGCGAGAGAGAGAGAGAGAGAGATGTTGGCAATGGGGGTAGAACTAGAATGAAGTCTGTCCAAACAGTCTGAAAGGGGCTTGTTTTCTTTATGTGCGTGAGTGAACAGGAAAAGGTAATTAACTGGCCAAGTGGCGAAAGACTGGAGTGATGGATGGGTGTGGTGTAAAGAGACACACACACACACACACACACACACACACACACACACGTCTTATGTAAAGCTTCAGTGAACCTTTTATATAATTACACTTTTATACAAAAATATCCTTGTGAGCCACGATCTGCAGCCACACGCTGAGGAATGGGGTCGACCATATGGAGTAGTGACACCTCATTATATGATGTCATTGATAGTTGCAGGGCTGCTTGGCAAAGACTCATGAGTGATTACATCTGACTCTATCTATGTTTAACCTTAGGGTCAACAGGATCTGTGGCCTCTTTTTGATGGACAGTGACACGTGTGTTGATGATGACAGAAGCTGTGGGCTGCAGTGTAACAATGAGCTGCTTCACAGGGCAAACAAGCCAAAAAGGCATGTCACCCCAGAGCTTATTTAACATCTAATATCTAATATCCTGATGCAAAATCGTGTGTGCTCTATGGGATACATATATGGCTGATTTGTCCCACCAGTGTCTGTGTGTCTTTGTGATACTGCGGACAGGTGTCGCTATCATGTCTTAAAAGTGTCACTAAGGGGTACGACCTATTTGCATTTTTCTGTCAGGGAGGACAGGACTTAACCACACGGGGCATGCAGACTGAAATCAGTCTCTGTTAGCGGCTCTTGGACAGATGCTTCATGCACAGGGATTTGGATATTTATTTCAGGGACTGGCTGGTGCACTTTTCTAAACAAGGTCATCTGTTCTGATCCACCTAAGGGGTAAGATTGTTCATTGTAATGTGCTGTTGAGGTTACATGGATACAGTTTGCTTTGAAATAGCTGCAGATTTAGATAATGTGAACTCATCTTCTCAGACAAATGGTTTACGCTGCAGTTTTTAGTATATCTTCAATGATTTTCCTATGATTTATAGAAAACACAGTTTTAATATAAAAATCATAGGAGACTCAGAGAAAAATGGGATCAGACTACAGCCTGTAAAAGGCAAGAGCAGAATCATTTGATTTTCATTCTGATTTTTGCCAATATGTCCTTCCCAAAAGCCCAGATAATTCGATAAGAGCAGCCTCATTTAGACAAAAGCCACATTCCAGATTAGGAGATGCAGCAGAGATGTTTCATCATTTTATGGAGGACTATTGTGTTTCTGAATAAATAAATAAGTAAATAGTTACATGAAGCAGGAAGAGTTTTACACACACACACACACACACACACAGAGGATGAACTACTTCATTACTGTGTGCCTTTTGTCTGAGGTAGGTAATGACAGTGTGCCTGTTTTGCTGGAGATACCCTCTCCTTGTTTGGGGAAAGTCTTATTACAGGTTTGTTTAATCTTGTCAAGTCGGCAGCAGACAGGGACAAACATCTGTTTGATGTGATTTGTTGAACCGTCCCATTCAGTGTTGTACCAAAGGCATTCCCACAGAGTTAAGTAGCATGCTAGTGTGACATCCTGAGTCATTGTCTTCTCTGCCTCCGAGCAGGCAGTGGTTAAATTTAATGGTCTGTATCCCAGATTTGCTGTGGCACTAAAAACTCTATATCTAATCAGACTCACAGGCCTTCCAGCTCTGTGCTCCTTCAGGGGGTCGGAGCAGAGCCGGCTGGCGTGGAGAGCGGGTCACAGACGTAGAGGTGGTGAGAAGGAGCAAGGGCCAGAGAGGGATTACACCGCTGGATGTGTTGCTTTTATCCTGGGAATGTAATCTGCCTTAATGCCCTGTGCTCACTCGGGGCAAGGCCAGCAGCTGTGCTCGTTATTCTCTGGCTTGGCTGTCAGAGTAAGCCCGGCTACCTGTGGGAAAGCAGGCCTGGTGGAAGCTCTCGTCCTCACCCCGAGATCTGAACTGGGCTCCTGCGGTTTATTGAGGGGAGGCGCAGGCTCTTTGAGACTTAAGGAGGTGGTGTGTGGTTAGGGTCAACACTGTCTCAGGCCAAGTAAACAGAGATGGCTCTGTCACATCTTTACAGGGAAAGTCAGGAGTTGAAAGGGCATTAGCTTTGGCAGCTGCTGTGTGGTCTAGATTTTACAAGAAATCCAGTCAGTAGGAAGTACTTAAGAATTGTGATCTGTAAACAGGACTGGTGCTGGTGAGAGGACTGATATAAAGCAGAGTGGTGTTGTAGTGACTCATTTTAAAGAATGTTTCCATGCTGGAAGAATAATAAAGTAACCTGAAAGGGGGAATAAAGTAACCTGAAAGGGGGAAGGAAGGAAACGAAGAGTGATAGAGCAATTTAATCTTTAAGTCAACTTTCAGGAATTAACCTGGCCTTTCTTTTTTCTTACACATTAATGAACGGCTACAATGAACACACTGGGGACTGAGGAATGCCTCAGTGCCAGGTCTTGACTGATTCCTAATAAATTTCACTTATCGTGAAAATAAATCTCACACAACACGGAACACAACTCTAAAACTGTTCAGATATGAGCTGACAAGCTGCTGGCTCCAGTATGAAGTTTTTTTTTTTTTTTTTTCATCATGGCTGGACGTTGATACAAATTTGCTTCATTTCTCTTCCTGCCACAGCTGCACAGGGTTATGAGGAGCTTTTATGCCTGGGCTCAAGTGGAACAGAAAATATGGTTTCCCAGAGTATTTTACTTTCAATGGAGCATGTCTAAAAGTGTCTCGGCAAGTGAGGGGCCTCATGCATTTCAAATCACTGTGACCTTCCCTTGATTTAAGTCAGCTTGCTATATCTGGACCGGCGCTCCTCATCAGAGACGTCTGACTCTGAATGTTGAAAAACATTTTGCTTTGTCTGGCTAGAGAGAAGGTGCGCTGACGAGACAAGGTAAATGGGTTGTGATTTGAGGAATGTCTGTGTGTGGTTCTGTTTGTACCCTAAGGAGGCACAGGAGAGAAATCATGCACATCTTTCTCCCTGTCCCCTCATCCAAAAGTGGTTACGGCTGAGCTTGTTTCCATCAGCCTCTGGGCATGGGCTGTCTGTGATGACACTCTCCATCAGCCTAGAGAGACAGTCAGCTGGATAGCTCTCACTCCTGCTGCTGCTACTGCCCTGGTTTTCATCACAGTTAGTGTACAAGACAAAGACAAACTTAGGTCTCTAAGGGCAGAGAAGGGTTCATTCCACAGGCAACCTTTTCTCTCGCCAGTGCGTGTGGCAAACCTCCTTTCCATAATAAGGCCATAGCCTCCAACTACATTTGTCCCTAGAGTTTAATAAAGATCAGTGCTGACAGGCTGTATACCAACACAACCACCCACAAGCCTGCAGGCAAGGGACACAACCTCGGCCCACCTCCTCCCACTTCTTTTTTTCTCGTTGTCCTCTTATCCTGTGCAGTTTAATTCTCTCCATGGATAGACTTCGGGTTGATAACCAAAACTATCTCCCTCTTGAACAATGGCTGACAAGGCAGAGCCCTGAAGTAGCTCAACGCCTCTCTGCCAGTGGGATTGCTTTGAACGTTTGGTTTGTGTTGATGCTGTGCTTTACATACTTCTCTGAAGCAGTGCTACTCTTCACACCCACTTGCACCTGTCAGTAATAGATCAAATGGATAATAAAAGATACAATATAGCTTGAGGGAAGGGTGCTCTCATGCATTGTACGTGTCATGTCTAAGGCACATGCTCTCAAACTGGTTAGTTTGAATGAGAGTCACCTGTTAAAGCTTTACAGCTGGCTTATTGTGTTCACTGGAGATATTGCTATATACAAACCTGTGTCCTCTAAATGATATGAAATACCAGTCTCAGTTTTCTTCTTTGCTATTCTTTACCTCTCGCACCATATAAATATGGACTTTATGGCCTTTATTTTCATCACAGCCACATCATTCTCCCTAACATCATCATCATCATCATCATCACTGGCACTATCATCCTCATAGACTCTGTGGCCCTGACCCTTCCTTCACTCTGCTGGGTGCAAAGCTTAAAGACAGCTTTACAGGAGAAGCCTGCTCCCTAACCTCCAGAATGCTAACGGAATAGCAGATGGGCTCAGCTTTGTGTGTCATTTTATTAGCTCCCCTAAATCAACAGCCAACAATGCATGGAGGGAGAGGTGGGAATTGATTTTTTTCATCTACCAGTTGCCCCAAGGTGGGTAGAAAGTGGTCAGAGGGTAAAGGGTGAAGGGGTGGAGTCGGCTGGTTATATTTTTGCCTCAGTTTCCTGTCTAGGCAACATGTTCATGAAGCCAGACAAGACTATGAAAACAGCAGCCAGCTGCGTTTCATCCAGCTCTGCTTTATGTTTGGTTCCAATTTGTCATAGACTGTTTCAATTTATTTCAAAGGAACTGGTGTGTCTTGTGCATATGTATCCTGCCTGAGCATCACAGAGACCGTTCGTGTGTCAGGATCAAGCAGCATTAAATATCTTTTTTTTTCAAAGCTCTATCATAGCTCTATCATATTTCTGCTATAAGCTTCTTATATTTAAATCTGTTCCCAACCACTATCAACATTCACTTGATAGCATACTGTATGTGATCAACCGTTAGCCAGTCGTCAGCCCATCATAGCTCTCATTTACAGTGAGATTTACAGGATTTTCTACATCCTGAGTGTATTTCCTACTCGGGCTTTCATCCTGCCTGTGTGTAAAGGAAGTAGCCAATATAGTGAATAATTAACCAGCACAGCTCAGTTAACATTTGGCCAGACCAGTTGCAGTCCCGTGCAAGCATGAAGTGATGCTATTGAGATTATAATCAGGCCACATTGAGCATGATTCAGTTTCATTTTTTTAGATTAAGAAACATGTGTCCCGTATTTTTTGCACTCCTGCTGGAGGTTTCTGGGATCACGCTATTAATTCTGTGGGTGTTTGCAGAGAAATGTAATTCTTTATATTGAGCTGTAAAGATTTAGCATCCCTCTGCCTGCCTCTGAGGTCTCTGGGCCTGTCGGGTTAGCTGTATTAAGTGGCACTGCATTAGAGCAGTGGATTGTTTTTTCCCCACTGCTTCACTCCTCCTGATCACCTCGGAGGTTCTACAGAGCAAAGGTCCCATAAACATTTATGTACAGGCTGTGAGCTCCTGTCTGAGGCCATGGCTCCGCTGGGCATAAGTATATAGTGCCCCTTTATGCCTCTTAAGAGACCATCTTGTCTGTGTGTGTGTGTGTGTGTAAATGTTTGTTTCACACAAAATAAAACTCCTTCATCTTGCTGCATATTTCCAACACTGGGAGACTCATCAGATGTTTTCATTCTTATCATTTACAAACAGCACAGCTTTAGACCATGTTTAGTGTTTCTTTTGCAAAGATTGACACCCTGGGCAGCCCTGTTAGAGACAAATTGAAAGGCCAAACTCTACTGGACACTGCCTCCAAAAGAAGTCATACACTGAAATCTGCTTGACTCTCTTTTTCCTAAATCCCCCCCAAACAAATAAAAGACACATTTTATTGTTTTTTAGTGTGAGGAATGTCTCGTGTGGGATCTTCTACTAATCCCTCTGAGCCCTTTTTCTTTCCTTACATGTTTGACTTGTTTGGTGTCAGGTCCCCAGCAGACACTGTGAAATGAGAATGTCTTGCAAACCTGATTAGCACTCATAGGTTGCATGCGGACAAGGTATTTCAATCTAAACAAACAACCATGTTAAAAAAGAGGAAGTAGTTAAAGGAGACAGTGATGGTCCCAGAGGGCCATCACAGACCACACTGCTAGCAGACCACTGACGTGCCCCGGAAAATCCGAACAACATACAGGAAATCTTTGTAACAAGAACGGATTTGAGATATGCTTCAGATCAATGCATTGAATTAAAGTACCCTTTGTTGTATGTGTGTGTTTTTCTGCAGGACCCAGGATATGCAACCTTCCTGTTCGAGCAGCTTCAAACACCTGGGATTCATGAACCTGGCTGTTGCCAAGTGTGCTCCACGCCTTTACATCAGCTGAGGCAGGAGGCCTTGCAGACTCTTCATGTTCCTGCCCTCACAATCAGCTCAGACATGGCAGCCTTGCCCACCACATCCTTTTTACCACAGCCTTCTAGATTTACTGTGTCAGCCTCCAGCGTTCATGCAAAACAAGTGTCCAAAACCCAGCCTACTACCCGGTCTGTCCTTCCCTTGGGGGAGCGGCACAGGGCTCCAGGCTGCTCTCAGAGTTCCTCTGCCACTTCAGGGCCCAAAACCAGTGTCCAGGTGACAGTGGCAGGTGGGCAGCTCACTGGATCCCTAAACACCGTCACCATCCAGGCACAGCAGTACCTGGAGGGCATGTGGAGCATCTCCAGGGTCAACAACGTACTCCCACAGCCTAAATCGGTATGTGTCCATTTTTACATTATTTCATGCATCTGGCGGGCAGGATACATTCCATTTTCAAGGATGTATGGCTGTCCACAAAGACTTAAACATCAAATTGATTACTTTATTGGCCTCAATTAGCTTACAAAATACATGTTATGTAACATCTGAATTAAAAATTCTCTTTAGGTTTTGGGGTCAGACCATCATGTGCCTGGATTGTAATATCACAGAGGTGAAGGAGCTTTTTCAGCCCAAAATATCTATAACATACTCCAATAAATGTTGTCTCTCCTTCTATTTATCAACACCACATGGAAGAGTTCGTCAAGTCATATCTCATCAGTACAAATGTTACATTTTAGAAGAATTGAAGCCCTGGAGAGAATCTGAGTCAGAATTCTGTAGGAGTGCTGACCTCTCATTCCTCGGTATTCAAGGAGCCTGAGTAATCTGAGGTCAGAGGTCATCTCTTCACTAATCTGCTGACCTCCTCCTCAAGGGCATTTCAAATGACCACCCCACAGCTTCACCATAACTCTTCTCTCATGTTGGCTCAGGCATTAGTCTGGGCTTTGTTTGATGTCAGAGAGACCTTAAAAGGTCCTAGGTGTCATGGGAGTGCTGTACCCTTGGTATGGCTTTAGATAATTTATTGGCATTTTTCAGCACTTCTGCAATAAAAGTCTTGACAGGGATATCTAGCATCTCTAAATGTAGGTCTGTGTGCTGAGAGGAAGGTGTTTTTGTGAGATGATGAGATGTGCAGTGACAGGGACATCTGGTTTGGGGCCTGATTGACAGACCTCTATGACATTCTACACCAAACAAACTCAGGGTACAGACCAAACTGCTCATCTAATCCATGTGCTTTAATACTTCCCATCTAAAGCTGTAAATGCAGCCATCGCTATTGCATTGATAACTGCAGCCTGTTACAGGTCTTGGCTTTCAGCTTGAAAAATTGAAAACAGATTTTCGCTCCTCCCTTTAACGTCAACAAGTGCCTGTGGAGATGGTTTATGGGAGTCCATCAAAAGCTTTTAACTACTTGAACGCAATCTAGGGCAAATCTAACAACCTGGCACACAGGGAGGAGGCCGACTTGTGTTCTCCATCTATGTGTCTAAAAGCAATTAGTGGCCCTTGGAGTTGGGATGAGTAACTCAGTGCCTTTGGCTGAGGCTGGGGCCCACCTTGGACAGAGAGAAGTGTACCTTCAGGACATTAAGTTACTAACACAGCAGAAATTGTGTTATTTTCTTCAGCTTGTTTCTTTCATTAAAACCAGATCATTCAGAATGACAACAATCCACACATGCTCTTGAGGATTGGAAGGTACATGGTGCCGAAGGCACAAGCTTTAATTCATGATTCCCTCTTGGTTTGTGGGGAAAGTGAACAGTGTTGTTCAGATAAAAAAGCAGAGATGGATTGCTTGTGTGTGTGGGACATATATTTTTTTCTGTGTGGCAACCAGGGAGCCTGGGGCGCTCCCACACACAGCCCATTACAGAGCACCTTGACTCTCCCATCTGGGAAAAGGCCCTGTTTAACATCTGGAACTATGTTTGTGGTTGCCTGTTGATGTGAAACTATCTGGCTGCATCATTATGATTGGCTGACACTGCTTCTTATGTTTAGTTGTTTATCCCACTTCTGACGACATCTTTGTGGGCAGCAGTGGCTCAGTGGTATAGCAGGGTTGTCCAGTAACCGGAAGGTTGGTGGTTCAATCTCAACACTGTTATATGTCCTTGGGCAAGACACTTTACCTGCATAGCCTCCAGTGTACTCACTGGTGTATGGTGCTCTTTGCTGGGCTGCCTTAAGCAATTTCCCCATTGTGGGACTAATAAAGGTTTCAAATTTAATTTAATTGCCTTGAATTGGACACATGGATGTGTTACCCTGATACACTTTCTTGCAGATTCAGAACCATCCAGGAAATCAAATAACAAGCTATGGAGCTATTTAAGAAAAGAAATTGAGCACAGTTCTTTTGCTCCATTAAATCTAGAACCACATGTGTACAAATCTGCAAGGACCAAGTGTTCTTGACTCATCAGGGTTTCTGTTATTGGCCCACTGGTTGGATGCTGCCATGGCGTGCTCCACTGCCACCAATTTGAAGCCCAGCAGATGATCTTGGCTGCTGCTGCTTTGGTGCAGCTGGGCTCCCGTGGCAATGTGCCACAGGCAGCAATGATGACAGAGGAGGAAATAGATACAAGAAAGAAACTGAAGAAAAATTCATTCTTTGCCAAACGTTTGGAATTTTTCTATTATCGACTTCACTCACTTTACAGTCACTCAACATCTTCTTTTGAGAGAGCTGAACAGGAAAGTGTTACATTAGTTCTTTTCTTACATGGTAGGTGTACAGTGTAGTTAGAAAGTGATTCTCACCTCAGCTGGAGTCTGTTGGTTACAGAGGCCGGCCAAGCACGAAGATTAACACAGGGCCTATTCACCTCGGCAGTAATCGTCTGCTGACTGCTGGGAGCAAAGGTCACAGGGGAGTCCTGTTAGTTTGGAGGAATATGGTCTGCTGATAAAATGCTGGCCTGCTCACATTGGACTTCATAGGAAGCACTCTCCTAAACCTCTTTCACTCTTTGGATTCTCCACTTTTTTCCATTATGTTCAGCTCTCTCCTACTTTGTCTCACCCCCGCACCCCCAACCCCTGTCTTTTATTTCCAGTGGAAAACCAAGGCAAAGAGCTCAGGCAGGGCGGGGGGTTAAAGGGTGGAAGGCCAGCTCATTACTGACTTTTGTGCAAACAGCCGTGCACACATGGCTCCACTGACACAGCCTAATTACCTGACCAGGGGATAGATCACACTTTTCAGTCAGAACCAGGACCAGTTCAGGTCCTAGGCTACAGAGAGCAGCTTGGCTGTAGAGCTTAAGTCCCCTGTCTTAATTCCAGGGGGAATACTCTTTTATAAGCATTGTGATGAGCAGTGTGTGTCTGTGTGTGTGTTTGAGTCTATAATTTATCCATTTTAAACTCCACCTGTGACCAGCTGTCCTCATTTGCTCCTGAAATTCACTGCCACTTGATTTTTTTAAAAACAGCCTCACATTGACTTAATCAGTGACAGATTTGATGAGCGGGACACATCAGCTTCCTGTACGGCTGCATGTGAAGTGCTCTCATCTTTCGTGCCAAAGTGTAATGGGTCTACTTCCCTGGTATGTGCTGAGTTCCTAACCTGTCACCGACACCAGCATGGTGTGAGGGTTTCCGCTCTGGCGGCTGCATGAGGATCTGTATTTGGCTCATTTCAGTTTGCAGCCAGTTTTTCCATCGTGTGCTTCTCAAGTCATAACTTTACACACCGCAGCTTGACATGTGACTTAGCCCCCATGATGAAGTCTCAAGAGAGCTAAAAGCAGACCTTAAACAAGGCTGTGATTCTTAACTCCGATAACAAGCTCACAAGGAAGAAATAGGAAAGTGGGAATTCATGTCATCCATGCATCAACGGCTCAAACAAATGGTTAGAGAAACTTTTCTGGGAGAGAATGTAATGCAGCCATGCTTTAATATAGCCACCCATTGTACTGCATATAAAGCTAACAACGGCAGGACTCCACAGAGTGTGAGCTGAGCCTCTTGTGAACGCAAGAATGTAAGAATGTCCTCACATCCTGATGTATAGCATTCACATGTCAGGCTTGGCATATAAATAGTGCAGCTGTCAGTCTGTGTTGACAAATGGCAGATAGTGGAGGCCACACACTTTATAAAAAAGATTGTAAATGATGTTATTTTAGTTGCCAAACATGAATCTAGGGCAAACAGAGAGGTGGTAAATATGCAGAGGGCCTGAACTGTGTTTATAATACATATCCTGTCAAATGGCACTGAGGCTGCAGCGCTGTAGTGCCCGATTCAAGGTCGTTGCTGATTACACAATATTCAAGTGTCAGTGTTATAAATGTTTTTTAGCAAAACTTTGGCCTTTATTTATTTAATTTCCGATGCAGAAAACCCACAGAACCAGTTCCTGTCAGCTGCTATTGATCATTGTCCTGCAGGATAAACTAGGAGGCTCCAGTGGGAATTAACCTTTTGTCAGCATGGTGACTCCAGCTGAAGTGCAGTCTCAGAACCGGCTTTTGGCTTGTATAATTAGCTCTGTGTCCTCCGTCTGTTGGTGTAGGAGCAATCAGCTGGACCACTGCAGGCGTCCAGCTGTGCTCCTCTTTGTGCTCTGTAGTTGCTTCACGACAACAGGAACATTAACAGAAGGCTTTATGTATCACACTATGCAGCTTTCTCCACCTGTGGTCCAGCAGTGTATCACCATTACCCTATACAAACACAGTGCAACTCCTATTAAGGTAAATGTCAATGCACAGTTATTAGATATTCTATTAGGTGCATTCCCTGTAACTTCTTAATCTGGTATGACTGCTTTTAGATGCTTTGCTACAGCACATACACTTTGCAACACATAAAAAGGCATACAGGTGCTATACTAAGTATAGCTTAATATCTTTAGAACAAGTAAATCATGGCTTTGGCATGAGTTACCAGAGCCCAGGGGCTGAAACAGATGCACCTCCCTTTACTCCTGTTCAACTAGCTTCCAGGAAAGGGTGTATTCATGTGAAGACAACTCAGATACCTCGTAAACGTTTGAAACATTGGAACGAATCTCACCTGTCAGGTAATTGTTAATTGTTTACTCCCTTTTGAAAGTGAGACGCTCTGACTCATCCTGCGCTGTAACTCCTTCCTCATTCCTGATGCCAAATTAGCCGTGGAGGTCTAGATATAATCAAGAGCAGGGTGAGGTAAATCGCAAGTGATTAAATTACTAATTAATGTGGGTTATCTCTTAATTACAGTAGGCTATAGCCAGAGCAACCTTGCTAGTGTTGCCAGAATCAATGAATGGTGCAGCATCCTTGCTGTTCTGTGGGGAGCTCTCTGCTGTGTATACTGCTGACTCCCACTAACCGGTGCTGGCTGCAGCAGCTGCCCGTCCATCTGTGGCAGAGGACAGCAGAGGGGGAAGTAAATGGAGTGGAAGAAAGGTGGGCAGGAGCAGTAGAACCTGTAAGTGGTGTTTGTGGTCTTATCTGTGTATCTGTGTGTCAACAGGCTCATGGTTTGATGGGAGAGTCAGACAGGGATGTCAGAGCATTGGAGGCCCCTGCCACCACCATGACCAACACCACCAGCAGCAGCAGCAGCAGCAGCAGCAGCACCCTGACGCCCTGCCGACTGAGGAGCTCCACTCAAGCGGGACTCCCAGTGCCCGTCACCTGTACTTCCACCTCCCCCTCTGCTTCCTCATCTGCAGCAGCCTCTTTCTTCATTAGGTAAGCTCCTCCCCTGTACTGTCAAATCACAGCATGATTCAGTCTGTCAAAACGTAAAAAAGATTAGACTGATAGGTGAAATGTGTATGCATACACACCTGCATGCATTCATAGTGTGTTGGTGTGCATGAAGACGAGATATGCACAGACTCGCCTTCAGATGTCTGCTGAAGGTTGCGGTTCATGGTGTTGACCTTCATGTGGGAGCGCCTACTGCAAGAAGATGTTGTTCTTGCCATGGTTGAATTATGGCGTGCCTTGGGATACACATCATGGAAGTAAATGAACCTTTAGTTACAGGCATCAGTGACAATGAATGGATAATAGAATTACATCATTTGATATGAAGACAGGGAGTGTCTCACGAAGGGGGCTTAGGTTAAGGCTGAGTATTGTCCTGAGGTATTTTATGTTCATGTTTTGTTTAGTTTTGCCTCCGGTATAAAACAGAATTTTTAATTTTTCAGCCTTACATAGTGGAAGCTCCTGCAGCTGCAGTAATAGGCCCTTATTTTGTAGTTGGATAAAACCAATTGGTCTGGAGCTGAGGGGATGTTTGTGAAGTGTTTGGCCCTGGTGATGCTGTTGCCCTGGAGAATACTTCACTCTCTCTAGGCAGGTGGATGGCTGGTGAAATGTGTTATATTGTCATTGATAGATTCCCTGGCAGGTTGGTCAGTGCATATATTTCATGCCTCTACTCTCCAAAGAGTGCTATGCTGTAATGAATGTTGGCAAAGGAAAGCAGGCTAAGAATGATGCATAGGACTATTGAAGCACTGCACCATAGGAGGTTGAGGAAACCAGTGAGGGGACTTGTGGAGAGTGACAGGAAGCCCACAGGGGGTCCATGTGGAGCTTAGCTTTTCTTCAAGGCACCCCAAATGGAGTTTGTCCTGCCAGCTTTCACAGGGTCTGAGTATATCAGTGGGACCATGAGACCTTTCCTTTGGCTAAGGAGGTGTTCCAGATCCTCCGCTAAATATGCAACTTCCTGTGTGTCTTGTTTCCTGCCTAAAACACAGTGAGGCGTGGCCCATACTAGGGTTCCAGTTCAGCTTAAACTAAGGGAAAAATAAGGAAGGTGGGTTTGTTATTTCCTCCATCAGGTCCTGCTGGAGCAGAAGGGGTGTAGAGAAGGTCCCACCTTTCATTTTATCCTATAGTTAATCTGGTGCCAAGAATGTGTTGTTTGACTTGGCCCACAATACTACGATGAAGATGGGCCAGCCTTGCATGCCATTGCATTCTGCACAAAGACAAATAGGTGGTACATTGAAACACACCCACTTCCTGACCCACTGCAGCTGCTGCCTGACACACTGATATCATAATCATCATCATCATCATCATCATCATTGTTGTCATATTGTTATTTTTTTGTCCCTTGTCATTTAGGGTAAATCCCCCCCAAACAAGAGATTGGAATCAATTAACAGTGTTTTTGATTTGCTCAGCACCTCAGGAAAAAAAAAGAAAAAAAAAAAGAAAAACGATGAAATTAGTGACCTTCACTTGATTGAAAACTCATATCTGATTAGTATTCTTTTTTTGTTCTCCAAAGATACAATTAGTGGGATGCATGTTTAAATCCTGAGAGCCAGGGATGCAGGCGCAGAATAACCAAACAGCAGTTTTTACCCCAATGGAGGGAAAGAGGGATCCTTAGACACTTGTCTGACATTCACCAACACTGTTCCACTCTGAGATGAAAATTTAATTAGAATGCAATTAGCCCGGATCTAGCTGCTCCATGCTAGTCCATGCTGCTGAGAGAACAGAGGAGCGCGATGAACAAAGGCGATTTAATGTTTAATATTTCATTGGAAAAATAAGTCAAGCATTCAACTGGGTAAAAAATAATTTAATTTGTTCCATTTAAGTTATCGCCTCAAATAATAAATTAATGTTTAAACATGTTGGTCTGTCATATTTTTGATATATGCTGTGTACAAACCAGTAATGTTTCCCCCCAGATTAATTATTTGTGACCCTGAATTACTTAATTGTTGCCTCATATTTCCTCATCCATAATAGTGTCTGGTTAAAAAAAAGAGATTTGCTCCAAAGCATTAACAAATCTACTCAGTATACACTATATACTTAAGGTTTATATGCTAAACTCAGCAGTTCCTTAAACTCTTATAAGGGATAAGAGATAGTTAATGTAATTTGTGTGGAGACATTATTAACTGGAAAGAACAAATTATTAATCAGAAGGAACTACTTATTAATTCACGAGGGTGAATTACTCATTTGTTCACATGAATTTATTTGATTTATAGCACAGATACCTTCCGGGCTGTGGAGACAAATGTGAAACTTAAAGTGCAGTTAGTCTCTGTGTTCTTGCCTGTGGGAGAATTTTCTCATTCAAATCCATCTACCCTGGATATTATCTTGTGATGCTGCTATTTTCTAACAACTGGGGAATGTCTTTGATCGTTTAGTGATTGCATCTTTCAAAGCATTCCTGCTATAAAATGTGTCTTTTATCTTGCTTCCTGTTTTTCTTGTAATAGTAAAAATCATCCTGAAATCCAGTTAGTGACCGCCTGGCAATTAGACTGACTCCATACAGTTGCATGGAGACAGGAGAAGCCAGAGGTCAAACTCTGACTGGATTGTGTGTGTGTGTGCGTGTACATATCATTATGTGTGTATGGCTACTGGGGGTGGGGCTAATGAATTTAGAGCCATGTGTTCAGCTGACTTGCACGTTAAGCACTGATTGCCTTGTGACAGAGCATATGATTAGTGTATTGACACAGCATTGTGTAATGAAACCAGGCAGGGCTCACAGCAGGAGCTAGACGGTGTGGCTAACTGCTGCCTCGCACATCCTTCTACCCATCTTTCTGTTCCATTAACACCTGCTGATTGTGACGGTGTGTTTGTTACGCACTGGGAATGTGGGATTTCTGAGTGCACACTGCCGAGTTGAGCCTGCTGCTCAGTTTGCAGCCTACTTGGATCAGTGGGCTAATTTCTGCATAGCAGCATGACACAGTTTCCATGGTCTATTGTTGGTTGCCTTATGGTTGTTGGGGGGTACCCACACTTATCACACCCTGGAGACAAGATGATATACTCACTGTAGAGATGCAGGGAGTAATGAATAGCCGATTGTTCAAGACCTTTGAGTCAGTAGATAGAGACTTCAGAGGTGGCACACAGACTGGCGGGTGGGCTGTTGTAGGGGCAGGGTGGACAGCTGTTTGCAGGAATGCAGCCCTGAAGGAGTGTCAGGAGGAAGTGGTTTTATGGTCATCCATCGCTGCCTCACAGCTGCTGCCCAGGTGAGTGTTTGTGCAGTAATGACTGTGATTGCGCAGAAGGAATCCTCCTGTAATTGTGGCAACAGGGCCATTTAGCCTCAGCTCTCCTGCCTTTTGTGTCAGCAACACTCATTCTGCCCTTCATCCCCCAGGCTGCAGTGAGTAACCATAGAAACAAGTCATTAGCTTGTGGGAATAAAATGTGACTGATTTTTCTTTCAAAAGTGGAGATTGGAAATCAGGAAGTTGAAATAGCCCTCTCCACTGCAGTGGACTATAATTTAGTCAGAGGGAGGGACAAATATCTCCATGCATGAAAAGTGGGAGCGCTGCAGGACTGTAAGTGTGTGTGAACAACACATATTGGGTGACTTTTATCACAGATGTATAGGTCATGAAGTTTGAATGAAGAACTCACTCAGTTCTTTCTTTTTGTTTGTAAATGAGGCAGTGATGTCAGGGGAAATGTCACAGTAGGGGTGATTCACAGAGAGAGGACAGTGCATGTGTTTGGTTGGCTGTACTATGATTGGCAGCAGGGATCTCTGTCACAGACAAATAGGCTGGGTGGATTATGTGGAGCAGAGGGTTGTGCTGAGCGCAGTGTATCTGGCCCACATGGCAGGGGGATAAAGACAGAGTGGGGCAGCAGCTTCCTGGGATGAATGTGCTTGTAAATGTTGTCATTCAAAAGGCGTGCTCAGACTGATGCTCCTTTCCAAGAGCATCAGGAGCAGGAGGTCTCTGCCTGTGGAGAAGAATATTGGATTCACCCCCATGGGAGTCAAGTAAGTTGTGTTGTACACAGACAACACTGAGCTCACTTGGGTGTGTGATGCTTTTGTGTGTGTAATGTTGGTGTGTTTGCTCTCTGAGCAGTGGTGTTTTTTTAATAATTCTCCCTTTCCTCTCGCTCCTGATTTATCTTTCTTTCTTCGTTGCTCTCTCTTTTCTGCTCTGTGGAATGTGCAGTTTTGTGCAGTCAGAGTTGGACTGTCTGCTCCCTGGAGGTGAGAGGCTAATGGTTTTGTTGTCAAGCCACGCTGAGATGGATTCCTCCACCAAGAGAAGTGTGAGCAGAATGTATAGCGTGTGTAACATCCTGCAGAAACCCTGGCTCCATTTTGAGGAAGCCTGCCACAGTGGAGCTGAAATGTTAATATTACCTCCACCTCCAGAGCTTGAAAAATGAGAATTGATTCATATCAATCTGTTGAATCTGAGCAACACATGCTCAGGGCAGTGAATAGCTCATCACAAGTATTGAGTGGGTGGTAGCTATGGTGGTTGAGCTACCCTGTGGTATTTGTCTTGGTTACTGTTGGATAAAACACCAGCTGGTATTTTCCTGCCATAATCGGGCTGATGGGACTTAATGGCTGCCTCTGTGCAGCAGCAGACTCAGTGGTAGCACCAGCTGAGGCCATGGAGGGACTGGAGCCTGTAGAAAATTCAAGGTGTGAATCTGTCCAAGGCCTGTCAGGCACCGTCAAGGCTGAGGTGCTGATGGAGCTCCAGCCTTGACTAAGAGCCTCAGGGATCCAAGCCAGGTAGATGCATCCCTCAACTTTCATGCACCTTCTCATCCACCCACACACAGTATGTGGTGATGCTGACTCATAATCCTATATCATTCGTCAGGTAGCAGAACAATTAGTGTTGAGTAATTTCCACAGGTCTGGCCTTGTCCGTCAGCATTTCTCTAAATTAATAATAATTATTTGTTGTACAATTTGTTGTCCATGCACTGACTGTGTTGGACTTGCACAAGCAGCAGAGTAGAACCCTTTGTTACCCAACTCCACATACAGTATTGTTCCATACTGTATCACAGATTGGCATGAAAAGACCATGTTCAGCCTGAGTGACTCTTATATATCATACTCTGCACAGGAGTATATGCTGAATATTGCATGAGAAATTCTGATATGGATTCTGCGTTCAGATTATGTTGGAGAAGCAGCACAGCTGAACCTTGCCAGGAGGTCTGTGCTTTCCCTGGGTTACCAATGCATGCAGTGGTGGTTGTTGTTGTGCCCTTTGCAGCACTTTGAGATGGACTCTGTTGTGATGGTCTCTGCAGAATCACTTGTGCCTGTCATTACAAATGACAAACTGCTCCAGTGATAAGGGAAAAAAGTCAAGCAGAGTTTTTGTCGCAGCCTTTAAGAGGGAAAACCCGATGCCTTTTCCCCTGCTCCCCCAAATAAATCCCTGAGTCAGGAAGTCTGTCTGGCCCACTCACATAGCCTGCAGGGGGGGCATTGGATGGGGGATGACAAACAAAGAGCTGAAGTGCTGACTCGAGCCTGTGCTCTCACCCTGGGTCCATGTGTACTAAGCCCTCTGGGGAGAGGGGAAGGTACAGCTATCCACTCCTGACAGATTCCTTTCACACATGAAACGATGAATAAATGTGGAGCACAGACCTCTTTCCTGTAGGTTTGTCTCTTACACAGGGCTGCCTTTGTTACTTAGGATGGTGGTCGTGACAATATAAAAGGAAAAATTGTGTGCGATTAGTGGCATGTGGGCAGGAGAGGTCATGTCCTCAGCATCAATCCTTTTCCGGCTGTGTGTGCCTGCCCACGTCGAGCATTCCCCATTTAACTGGATAAAAGCACTGATAGCTGCCCACAGGGCTCCATGATCATTACATTAGTGTTTAGTTATCGAGATAGACTCTGTGAAATTCTTTTATTCGCAGCCTGTTGAATGGATGTTATGCATCACGCCTGTGGGGGCTGAGGGATGCCATCTGAACCTCTTTAGTGTCCCTCCGTGAAAGGTGTCATGCAAATGAAGACTATTATCATTGTCATTACAACCGCAGTCACTCCCACATTGTGACTGAGACACTGTGGAATAAGAAGGAATAAATTGCAATAGCTGGTGGCAGGGAATATGCGTTGAAGAAATTTAGGACCTATTGTGTGCAGTTTCAGAATCGAGCCCATGGCCTCATGAGTCCCCATGAGCTGCATTTATGTCTTACAATCTAGAGAAACAAAGATGGCTTCTCAGGGATCACTGCACCTCAATGCTCTGCCATGCCATGGCCTTCTGTTCAGCATGAATAACTAATAGCTATCTAATCACTGCTAGTTGATTTCCCTAAACACTGGTGTTTTATTTTTTGAGAAAACACCCATGTGCAACACCGCCAGCTTCGGTTGGAGTTCAGATTACTACAGAGGATAAGGCCTTCGTCAGGATGTGTGGTTTAGGGTTTACCTAATTACCTTCAGCCTCACTAGCTGAACCATTTCAACTCGATAACTCTTGTCTTCTTTATTTAAATTTCCATCTGTGTGTAGCTTGTCTGTAGGATAGCTCATATACAGTATAGTGCTCCATCTCATGCTAGCAGCTCTGATAAATTTGAAAGTGCTGCATGTTTATGTCTGTATTCCTGCTTCTGCCTTCTACATGCACATTGTCTTGAATGGAAAGGATTATTGCCTGTAATCTGTTCACGACCCAGCACGTGAGAACCAGCTGTGGCGTGCTAAAAATCCCTTTATCCCTGTACATACGCTCCATGTAGCCCAGTGAGTGTAGCTGTGTGTGTTTTTCGGTGGCTGGCTTTATGAGTATGTGATACTGGATAAACTGCTTGATTTGAATAATGCAGCTGCAGTCACAAACATCTCAGATGGGGCTCGCGGGAACACATCCTTCTTTTTCCTTATACACCCATGGATGTGTTTATTGATCCGGCTGATGCTAATAATTATTTCTCTTTTCTACATAAAGATATCCACTGACCTGCAATCTTGCTTATCTCCCTGTCTGAACAGCTCATTTCACCCGACTTGGACCCCCTCTAGTTTTTGTTAGGTCGGCTATTGACTAGAATATAGATGAAAGATTAAGAAACACATGTTAGAACTCCCCTCCCCCTGCGTTCTGTCTCTCTAGACGGCCCACTGATTAATCACCCCAAATGTTCTCAGCAGCCTGCGGGCCTGTTTGTTGTGATAGCCTCTGTGTGGAGAAGTGCAAATAAATAATCGCAAGGTGTCTTACCCTGGCAGCGAGTGATTAATGAAGCAGAGAAGTGGAGCAGAAGTATGCTGACTTTTTCCCCTCTGCTTGTCTCTCCCACACTTATCATAGTCTTAAGGTATTCCCCATTTTGATGCAGTGTTATGTATAAAGCTAAGGCGGCATTGTATTTGATGGAGGAATCGTCTTGTGTTAATAATAGTCCTCATCTGTCTGCTGTATTTCAAATATTGTGCCTCCACTGTGTGCTGACACAGGAAACGTCAGTCAGCCAGTGATGAGTTGATGACAGTGCCAGGAGTTCTCAGTGTGCCCTGAGAAGAACAGCCTGCCTGAGGTTTTCAAGGGAAGACGTGGGTGGGATGACGGGTGAATCTGAGTTCAGCATGTGTATTGGGAGTCTGGAGTTATTCCAGATTTTCTGCAGTCTTGGAGAGGAGTGCAACAGAATACCTGGAGCTGTGTCTGAGAAGCAAAGAGTGAAAATGCTCTGGAAGAGATGAAAGCAGCTGTTAATCTTTGTCAGCAGTGCCAGAGGTGGCGAGACTGCAGTCTGTGGAGCAGGGAAGAACATGTCTTCATTATCATCTGTCACCCATCAGCTGAAAAGTGAATTTTCTTCCAAGACTTTTACCTTTGCTGCCTGGGCCTATTTTGACAGACTAGCTGAGCAATTTTCCTTCTTGCATCCAAAACTGCTGTTTACTGGAAACCTCTTGTAAACAAGTTGGAGTCTATTGCTATAGAATTTCTTTCACTGACCTTTTGACTCTTAGTTCAGGTGGTTCCAATTCTTTCCTCTAGGGGCTTTAAATTGGCCCGTTTATCTTATTGACTGACAAATAGATCCTGCAGAGCTACAGTAAAGCCATTCGTTCACCTCTTCATGGCCTAATGTTGAAGCTTGTAATCAAGATTTTTTACCTTAGCTTTATTTTCTGGTCTCTTTTTGATTGTATTTAAACATAAAAAGAACCAAGTTAGGTTGAGACAAGGCCAGAACAGACCTCAATACAAATTTCACCATTTAGCTCTTCCTGCGTATATTCAGATGTGTTTAGATTCGCAGGAGAGGGGATGGTATAAAAACTGGCTGTTTCAGTCATCTTAAAAGAAATCTGCCATCACTCTTGGTGAGGACGGGCTGATATTCCCTCTTCGTCATTAAGCGGTTTACTTATTTGGCATGAATACAGATCACCTTCTTTGCATTGCACTTGTGGAGGTGAGGGTCTGTTGGCATGAACTACTTCTTCTTGATCTGACGTCCAAAGGCACACAGGACAGATCTGCTTAGCATACCTCCCCTGATACTTCACAACAAAATCACGGTAAAATGAACAAAGAAATTGATTTTACCTCCGCGCCTTACTACAAGGCAGTGCTTAAAATTCTGCTGTTTACTCTGATGTAGTGTAGCAACAAACCAGGCTTTCTTGAATATTGATGAGTTTTTTTCACTTTTTTGGCGCCAACTGTTCCATTTATTCTTGGCCGGCTGGGGATTCCCATCTTTGGGAATAAAGTAATTCCAAGCTGGCTGTGGCATCGCCCCAACAATCATTTTTTTCCCGTTTCTTTCTCAGGCAGAAAATGATTTACCTCCTCATGGACAGTGCTTTACTGGCACAAAGCCAGACCCACTGATCGAAGAGAGGCCTTGGCTGTACACCCTGCTGCTCCCTCTCTCACTGCCTCTTTTTTGGGTTCCTCTGCATCTGTCTCTTACCTACTATTCCAACTAATATATATTTTATTTATTTTTTAACACCATGTTCTCCTCTGCAATACCTTCTTTGACTTTATCCCTTTCTTCCTCTTATTTTAAATGATCCCTGGTTATTTGAGCTATTCTCCAGAGGATGCCTTAATCTCTTGTTTTCCACCTCAGCCCACAGACCGTTTCAAAAGACCTCTAAGGAGACAGAACAGAACAGAACAGGACAGGTTTACAACCTGTGGGTAGAATTTATGCAGCTTAATTTACAGAAAACTGCAATCTGCATTAAAATTAAGAACACAACACGTGTGTTGCTGACAATACACAAAACCCTTTCTCTTCTCTGACAACAGTTTGTATTCACAGATATTACATGAATGCTTTTAGCCGTACCTAATTGGCACAGGATTGGTGCAGTGAAGATGTGTCTGCAGCCTTGAGCTGTCAGCAGTCAGCGCACAAATAATGTGCCATTTGATATTCTGTGTCCAAGGCCAGACAGTGTGCAGGAACAAAAGCTTGTTGAACACCTTGTAGGAACAAAAAGCCTCTATAAAAGGCCTTGGTCTAATGTGTTCAGAACGTGCCAGGCAGGATATTGCTCAGCTAACTGGACATCACATTCTTTGCTGTCTGGATTCATTTATCTATTTCTGAGGATTTGTAGAAAGTCTATAAATCCTAGCCTGGAAGTGTTTGGCTACTTCCTGTAAACTACTGCTGTGTAAACTGACACAGGAGAGAGGAGCTCTACCTTCTGACTGCCATTAAAACAGCCAAGCAGGTGGAACCGGGCTCCACACTCAGTTGAAAGCTTGAGAGCTTTGGATTGGTAAGACTCAGCTGACAGTCAGATAAGCCTGTTAGTTCTCTTTTCCATTTTACTGTGGCTCTGACTGCTAAGGGAGGGAGGAAGCACATTTTTCAGAAATGTCGGCACAGATCTTAGCTTTGGTTGATGTTAATCTGAGGGGGTTGTTTTGGGGTTGTTTTGAGTGATTTAGGATAAGAGAGAGGAAGTGAGAAAAACTAAATGAATGTTTATACCAGAGGTCCTTTGATTGCAGGGAGGCTTTAGAAAGGAGATGGGCTCATTACTAGACTAAACTCCTGCTGCCACACAAGAGGCTAGGATCATCCTTGTCATGCTGCTCCTTTGGTGTGTCTCACCAAAGCTGCATATTTTCTTTGGTTACTTGTTACAGTCATATATTTATATATCATGGCCACACATATGTGAGAAAACAGTCTTCACCTGGTAAACACCATGTGTGGACTCCGAGGAAGCACTTATGGCTTGGAAGCATTTGTCTCATTTAATGAACAACATCCTGACTCATCTGGGTGGGACTTCTTGCAGCCGGGGCTGGATGGCAGAGTATGACATCATCTCTTCTCATCTGTGCGTCATATCGAATGCATGTGTGTGTTCTCGGGCTGATGTCACGGCCGCTTAATGACTGAAGCTTAGCGAAGGCTGGGTTAGGCTGTGGGTGGACTGGGACCATGACCAATTAGGCCATTGCAGAAATGCAGATTTGCTTTAATCCCACCAAAAATTGGCAAATTATACTAAATTGCTAGTGTCTGACTGCACCATGGAGTCCATCCCCCCACTCACACACACACACACACACACACACACACACCTTTGGGGCAGAGAGTTGTTTGATCGTGTCAAGGGCAGCCCATCAATAAGACAGTGTGTACTGATTTTAGCTCTGGGGAAGTTTCCTAATGATAATCCTTTGACTCAAAAACAGAGATTCTCACCTGATAGACCGACACACATCCAGCCAATCCAGCCAATCCAGCCAGTCAATCAAGACCATCTGCTGATGTGGCAACATGGCTTCATGCACCCAAAAGAAATGCCTTTGCTACTGAGTGCATTGTCTCCAGCAGCGAGTGAGTCCGACTCATTGTGCTGTAGTCATTATCACTGCATAGTGTTAAGGCTGGCTGGAGCCCAGTATTCCCATCTCCATTCATGAAGAGCTGTGCCGCCCTGCTAATCATCTGCAGTGGGAGACTCACTGTGGGTGGGTGGGTGAGTGGGTGGGTGTCGGGGTAAAGCGGACTGATATCAGACCCAGTGGTCTGATCCCTCCATGAATGACCAGAACAGCCTTATCTGGAGTGGAGTAAAAAAAAAAGCAGAATCCCAGAAAGGAAATGTCAAGAATATTAACTGTGGCCAACGTGGTAATTAGCCACAGAATGGGGCTACCTAAAGAGGCGTATAGCTGAATGGGAGAGAACAGAGAAAAAATTGCACAAACAAGGCAGTGGGTGTGCCAGCTAATGATTCTCTGGGGCAAAGGAATTTCTCTTGTTAATTTGACAAAGCTTGAAAAAGAAGGCTGGTGGGATTATTGACAGTAAGCCAACATGGAGCTTTGAAAGCAGCAGGCAAACACAGCCTCCCCACTCTCTCTCTGTTCTGCAGACATTGACCTTCTTCCTCACTGCCACTCCCTCTATAGGTGAAATCTAGATGTCCTTTCTTTCTCTTTTCAAAGGCACCAGGAGACCTTTTCTTTTAAAAGGTACTTGATTTTACATCTGTCTTGCTTCGGCTCATTTATATATATTACAGTCATTATCTGTCCCTAAGGTCTGTTCATAAAGAGACATTGATGGAACTGAAACGCTATCAGGACAGTTCCAACTGTGACTGTCCCTTTTTTCTATGTCATTTTGATATATAACACTGAGGGTAGCAGCAACATGCATCAGACTAATTACTGGTTGCAGTGTCAGGGTGACCAATGTAGACATTTGTTTTGTCTTCTTGCCAATCACAATTCAAAGGATGGTGGGGAGGCAACCTTCAAATGATTTTGGTGCTCTTTAAAATAAGAGTACCTCAGCTGTATTCATTCGGACACACAGCAGAAAAGCAGAGGGGTGTGCTCTGGTGAGGGAGAAGGTAAAGGTTATGTGATACATCAAACTGTTTCATTGCTATGTTGCACTCACATGCAGTGTCTTTTATTTTTCTGTATTTTTGCCTCCAAATTTAATCCAGCAGAGTTCACATAAGGGGCACTGTGTCAGAAGGAGAGAGGCAGAGAGAGCTTCGCACTGAATGTACTTTCATCTGGCAAGTCTCACACCCACTCTGTTTGCCGATATGTTGTAGTAGGCACTCTGCAGCCAAAGCAGCAGCCTTTCAAAAAAAACTGGCTAGTTGGGGGGGAGGCTGAGAGGGCTTAGTGGTAAATTGGCAGCCCAGGGAATACAGGGTACTCTCACCCTAGCACTCACCCACTCACATGCTTTCATTCCCCTTTTTACCCTTGACCATTGACTGTTCTCTCTCTCTCTCTCTCTCACTGTCCAGCATAAATCTGCCTTTCTAAGATGTCATCTGTTCATTGTCCTCTCTCTCCTTCCTCACACTTTTTTAATCTCTTAGCTTTCCAATTGTGTCAGAGGATCACTCATTCAAGCGATCCATCTTTCTGCTCTTAAGTATATCCTTCCTTATCTGTGTGTCACTCCGTGTGATTAATAATGCCCTCATTCATCTGGCTAATTACCTCCTTCAACAATCACGAAAAATACAAATGTGCACAAGTATACACTCACTACACAGGCAAACAGAGGAAGGCACTTGTGCTCATGCATGCATGCACTGTAGGCATACTAACCAAATCTGTTTGAAGTGTGGGACCCTAAAAGAAGAGAGGGCTCCTGTATGCATTAAGTATTCATGTGACGTGTGGTAGGGTGCATACATGTGTGTGCGTTTGTAAGGGGGGTTGTAGGAGACAGTATGTGTGTGCGGGTAGTGAGAGAGAAAGACTCGCAAATTGCGCCGCAAGCAGCCAGCAATCGAGCGCTGACACCTCGTCTGGCAGTCGGAGGGAAAAGGGGCTGGGCTGAGGAAAGAAAGAGAGAGAGAGGGAGAGGAGGGAGGGTGTGTGTGTGTGTGTGCGTTTGTGCGTGTGTAAGCGAGCAAGGCAGGGAAAGAGAGACACGGCAGGACAGCTGCCAGAATTTCACCGATAGCAGGAGAAGGACCGAGAGGCGGAACAGGAGAAGGTAGTCTCTTCATTCTCAGCCACCCAAGGATATCTTCCAGCCCTGCCAGGAGCGGTGATTCTCTCTCCTCTTCCTTCTGCCTGTAAGCAGCAGAGACTCTGGGAAGGACCTGGGCAGCAGGATCTGCAGCCACTCACAGTAGACACGGCAGAGTGGATTTACTGAATGAGAAAAACCCATGCTGCAACACAGGCTTGAATGTGGTAAACTAAGTTAAGGGAGAGGAAAGCAGTTTTTTTGTGTTTGTCTGAACTGATGCCAAACTTTTGCGGGTGCAGATGCATGAAAGGAGTTTGAGATTTGTGGTGCATGAACAGAGAAGGTGCTCAATCTTTTCCTGACCTCTTCCTCGCCTCCTCAGAAGAAACTCTCTGGATTTACCTGCACCCCCCTCACTGTGCACCTACTGCTTTTCCTGCAGGGCACTCATCCTGTCTGCCCACTCCTACCCGGCCCCACCTGGCGCTTGTTCCATTTACTTACTATGACGCCCATGCCTCCCCCTCCTTGTCCTCCCTCTACCCCCCCAGCTTCTTACAAATCTCTGTGAAATCAAGTGGAACCTCGATGATTGCGATTGCAGCAAAGAGGACCCCCGTGCCCCAAGTAGTGAGCAACCCCGCCTCGCTCCTTTCTCGCAGACTGGTGCTGGTGTGTCAAATGTGCAAATAATGGAGAGGAGTGACAACACAGACATGGACTGCAAAGTTGAACTCTATCAGTTATCTGTTTTTTTGACTATGAGCACAAACTAGATGATGGATTGGAAAGAGCTGTAAGTAGTCCGCTGCAGCATGTTCTAACTGATGCATGTTGAAACTAACCTTTGGTTCACTTTTTTTAGGCAGATGATGATTTGCACAAACTTGCTGATATCACTATCACACACTCCTCTGAGCATGTAGAACAAGTTGTGATGGGAAACAGCTTCATTAGCATAGAGATTGAGAGTGAACAGGTGGACAAGCTGTTGTAGCCAAAGAAAATCAGAGCCTCTTCTCACCGCTTTTTTTTCCAATGTTTGATCATATAGTTGGGTGAGGCAGAGAAAGGGGAAGAGGGAGGGAGGAAGGGAGAGACAGAGACAGGCCATTAATTTCCCTGTGTACCTGTAGCCCTGGTTTCAACAACAAAACCGCATAATCATCATTTTTTTCTTAACGTGTGCCCTGAACGTCATTGTGCAGCATGAATTAAACCTCAAGGTTACATTCCCTGCTCTCCTCACTGGTCAAGACAATTACAAATCAGCACAGTGCCTTTTTTCTATCTTAAGGTGACTCGTGATGCCTGATTTATGTCTTTTCAGGAAGAGAAGACAGAATGAGGTGAGAGAGAGGGACAGAGACACACAGACAGGGTAGATTTGTCTTGAATGAATTGCTGCGGATGTCTCTCATAAATGCACACACACACACACAGTCACACACAGCCACATGTTCTTAGGTATAGTTTCTCCCTTCTTTCTCTCCATCTCACATTCATCTATTCCACCTCATTTTTTTTCAGTCACACGATCCGTCTCGCATGCTATCACACATAGGCAGCTCCCTGGGGAGAGTCTTCTCCTGTAGCCTTCTTGGATGCAATAATTATTCCATCAGCCAGCAGTGTGTTCCCTGATTGTGCTCTTGGGCTGTCGCTGCAGGGGGTGTACAGTGGAAAGGGGAGCACTATGAAGGGGGGGCACTTGTCACTCCTGAACGCATGGCAGAGGGAAGGGGAGAGGAGGGAGGGTGTACGTTTTTGGCAGCAGCCCACCCAGTCCTGTCCAAAGGAGCCCAGAAGAGGGCTAATGAGCTCAGGCTGGCCTCTTAGGAAAGTGCTGCTCACCAGGACACACATGCGTTTCCCCCTTTTCTCTGTGTCTTTTACCTCTCCTAAAATCCCTTACTCTGCAGGTTTATCTTTTTTTTCTTTTACTCCAGTTTCCTTTCATTTCCTGTGCCACTCTTTCCTTCATCTTGACAACCACCCCTTTGTCCTCCCTTTATTTCTCTGAAATCTGACTGCTTGAGTGAAAACCATTTGAGTGCATTTAAATTTCCTGGGGGTATTACTTTCCTCACTGACCTTGAATTACTGGATGAGGTGTGTGTGCGTGTGTGTTAGTTGATCCAGGGCAATGCCATACCTGGAACCACTCCACGTCTGGCCAGATTCCCTGCAGGCCAGCAGAGATATTGGTGCTGTCTTTAGAGGTACAGGAGTTTAGATGCAGAGGACTGCAGATGTCCTCTAGTTAGCGCTGACTCTGGGAGACAAGAGTTGATGATAGACCAGATGATAGTGGATTTTAATTAGAGGATTGTCATAAACCTGGGTTCAGTTACAGCGGCTCTGTTAGGTGCCAGCCCAGCAGAGCTGCCATGTCTGTCCAGAGCCCCATTCACACCAGATAAAAACTCTGCTGCTCTTTTTTTCTGTGGGAAAGGGTACAATTGGCATGTATTTCAGGTCAAATAACTCCACAATAGTCACATGAAACAAAATGGAAAACCCATCTATCGGCAGTGGGAAAGTAGTCAGTCCTCCTTTTTGTGTTCTTGAATTTAAGCACCCCTTACATAAAGACTCACTTTAGTGTAAAAGGGGTATAAGTATCGCGGATATGGCAAACGGACTTGTACAAGAATGTCAATATACAGCACACAAACACATCTTTGTCTTAAAATGTGGGTGAACATGTTCTGTCATTATTGCTTAGCTTTTGCACTAGAGATAGACATGACAGTATTCCAGAGGGTTGTGTTTAAACAGTCATCGCCTGTCATGACCATGACAGTTCTTTGTGTTTGATCAAGATAAGTGCATGTATTTATTGTGCTTTACTCATATGACAGCCTACATTTGGTCCTTGACAGGAGAAGGCCAGTAATCATTTGTCTCATGGTGTTGAAGTCTCTGTATTAAGAAGAAAAAAAAAAGTCAAGGTTTCGGAGGGTTAGAACATTTTTCTTCTCTGTATGGGAGTAGGACATGGGGGTTGAAAGAAAGCATTTTCAGACTGGATAATGTTTGGGAGTGGTGGTAGTGTAGCTCTCCTCTGGACTTTGTTTACTTTGGCAACCAGAAAGAAATAGTTGACCTTTATGATATGGTCTCAGTGTGTGAGTTGTAAAGGTTTTGGTTGGTTGGCCAAGGTAGACATTCACAATCAATAAGCTCTTGGTTGAGCTCCTCACTAAAAGAAAACATACGCTGAACAAAAAAAAAAAAAAACATTTGCTACAAACATCCTGGCAGGTTTGTATTCTAAGTATAGCTTATCTTTCAATGTGTTTTTTTTTTCTTTTTCAGGGCAGCTCAGAAGCTGAATCTGTCCTCCAAACGGAAGAAACACCAGCCCTCACTGCTTCACCCGCAGGAGCCCTCCATCTACCCAACCAATTTCAGTGGCATCCTGCAGGTCTCACCACCCCCGGCCCCACCATGCCTTCTCCGAGCCGTGTCCAAAGTGAAAGAGAACCCAGGGATGGGAAAGGTGAGAACAGATGCATAGCGGCATATGCAGAGAATTTACAAACAGAGTGCACAACTGTTACAAAGCCAGCTCATGTAAACCACCATTCCATGCCTCCCTCACACAACCTCACACAACCTCTCTCTCTAACACACACACACACACAGACCTCTGTTTGAAGGGGTGAATGCAGAGTGGCGACAGACTGGTCCGAAGGCAGCATGCTGTCTAGGCCAGTCCATGCAGATGCAGTCAGATAAGCTTGCTGGAATGTCTGAATTCACTCGTTTGTAGGACCAGCATTCCTCTCTAAATGCAGAAACACAGTAATTCACAAATCTGTGGTCACGTTAACAGCAGGATTTCTAATTCCATTTTAGGTACAGTGTACAATGATGAAAGTCAGTCTGGCAGCAATAGGACAGTCATTAAACAAAGCTGTATAAACACGTTGCTCTTCCTTTGTGGTTTATTGGGTATTGTTTGTCTGAGCTGGCGTCCTGTATTTATAAAGCAGAAGTCCCCTAACAAGATTAGATCCCACCTGGATAGGAAGTGCTCGCTTCTGTTGCCAGGTATCCAGACGGTTGAAATTTTGCCACATATTGTATATCTCCCATTGACATGTGGACTGTAAAATAGGATTTATTATATTTATGATAGAGTTCTAAGGCTATTAGGGGAGGTTGTCACTTGGTTTGTTTGTCTTTTTTTTTTGTGGTATCATAGAAATAACATTTTCATTAGCCATCATGATTTTGACTTTGCCTGCATCTGGTCCACATTAACTCAGCCTAAGCCTTTTATGTCTTGTTTCCATCATGCGTATGTGGGTCACTTCCACTCCTCCACTTTTGACCTAGACACAGTGCTTCAGGTATAGATATTCGAGTGGATGGAGTAATGCCAAGCCACACTAATGGATTTTGTATGGGGATCAAGGGACAGAAGTACAGGGGCCATTAGCACAGGGTCCGAGGTGTGAAAATACTGTAGCCAATCCTCTGTGGCCTTCAGTGTCTGATTTCTGCCAAGATAAATAAAACTGAGGCATTAGCTCGCCTGGTGTCCTCTGTCTGTTAGGCAGGCATGCAGCAGTCATATGTGGAAGCTCAGTTTAAATGACATACAAAATGTAATTTACTCAACATATGCACACGTCAGTCACAATAACAGCCCCCTGTGGAGTACAAAGAGGGTTTGCAGTTGGTTTGTGGAATCCAAGATGGATTCACTCACTGAAAGAAAGGGATTTCCAGGCACATTGTTTCAGAGTGCCGGAGTCTAGATCTGTAGCAATATTTATATACAAGTCAGGGGAAGAATGGACCTTTTGTGTAGGCGTGGAGATGGTGAAGGTCCCAGGCTGAGCACAACAGTGAAGGGAGTTAGCTGTATTTTAAGGTTTTTATTTCAATGCCTGAGAGGCATCACAGGTACTTTTTCAAGACACTTTGGAATGGTTCAGGATTAAGTTCCCTATCACATATACAGCAGCATATAGAAACTCTTCTGTTAAAGTAATGCTGGGCGTGACATTAAACACTCCTGGATCTCCAAAGACTGCTAAACATATCCCAAGAGCTGTTTCTGTCCCCTGTCAGTCACAGATATATTTCCACAGTGCCTTCAGGGAAATAGAAGTGGTGCATATCTACCCATCAGATTGTAAAGCAATATAGAGTTGTCAGAATTTCAAAAGGTGATGTAAATGGGGGTGTCATATTGCCTGATATGCACAGACACACAAACCACACACACTGTTTTTCTGCAGCAAGCTGGAACTAGTGAAACAGCTTTGCTATTGTTTGTAAGATGTGCAACCATATTTAACTGACTGTACTCATGTAACTGTGGTAGTAACATTAGACATGAATGGGCTTGTTAGAGCAGTGCTGAATCAACAAATTTACATATAACCTGCCTTCCTATTCCTATGTACCGTGCTGGCACGATGAACTGTGGAATGTGTTAATACTGTGAGCTCACTACATGAATGTTAATGCTCCAGAATGCAACAGGGTGGGCTTCAGGCTTCTTAATGTGGAGCAGACATTTTCCAGGCAATAGAAGGGAAGGAGTGGAGAAGGAGGAGAGTGAGTAGGTGGGTGGGTAAGAGCGGGGTGGGCCATATGCTCCTGCACTCCCATGCTGGTGAGCTGCTCCTGGTCCAGAAAAACAAGCTCTTTTGGGATAATCCCCTCAGCAGGGAGCTTCACACACATCACTTTCCACCATTTCAGCTATGACTTTCAATACTCACCTTGCTGCCTTTTCCTAACGCCATTAGGCAATGTGTTGACACACACAGTTTGCCAGTCAATGTGAGTGTTTCCATGGTAACCTTCAGTGTCCATCAGTTCTGACAGCGTGGATGTGTTGCTAATGTATAATGCTGCAGGACGCTTTCAGTTTGCAACTTATATACAGAATGCTTACCACTCTCCATTCTTCTGTTAGAAGTAAATAATCTTAAGCTTAGCCTGTATTTTTTTTTAAATCCATCCTTAAATCTCTCTGTTGAATCCGTCTGTTCATTTGTCATCTATTTGTGCTGTGTTACTTTCTTATCCAGCCTTTTCTCCCTCTCACTCTGTGGTTTAGGTGAAAGTGATGATGCGTATCTGTCCATCTCTGGAGACTGCAGACTCCTCAGACTCTCAGTCCTTCTTGAAAATAGACAGCAGGAAGAAGCAGCTGACACTCTATGACCCTGCTTCCAGCCCACACTCCGGCTCAGGGCACAGGAGATCCGCCACTGTGGCCGTCCCAAAGATATTCGCTTTCGATGCTGTTTTTACCCAGGATGCCTCACAAGTAAGGGCCATGTGTGTGTTTGTGTATGTGGGTTTTTTTAAGGTGCTGTGTGGGAATTGAGCCTCTCAAGGGCGAAGGGACGTCTTTATCCTCACAGGGTGTGGCCAGGGGCTTAGAGGAAAAATGCCTGTCCTGGGTCAGGGGGCATTCTTACCAGTGTGGGCCTAACAGCTGGGCCTTTTAAGCCTTCTGAGGAATGATTTGAATCCACTCCACTTATATTTAATGTCTCCTTTCATAGAACAGCTATGTCTAACCTCTGTCCTCTGCAGCACACAGCAGGCATAAAGGTCAGGTATATTGACCTTTATGATATGGTGTTACTATAGTATAAACTATATTACATAAAGGAGGGGTCCAGTTTTACTTTTAGAACACCAGTCTTATATAAAACAATTGGCTGTTACTCTCTGAAACATTTTCAGACAATTTTAGGTTAAGTATTTTATGCATTCCCCATGGGACAGTACAATTTAAATAGCTGTGACAGCAGAGGAGACTGCTGTAGGGTGGCATATACGTAGCAGCTGAACCTCAGATCCTCTGTCTTACCACCTACTTTGAGCAGTTATTTTCCTAACTAAGCTGTTGATAGCTAACACAAAATGTTTCTGCTGCAGAGCTCAGGCCAAGCTGCTAGATTGTGCCACTGGGACTGCACTGCTGGTGGCTAACAGTAACAGCAAGCTGTTCTTGCTGTTAGAGGTCTTGTTTGCTCTGTGATGTATGGGAAGAGTCCTCTGCTGCAGAAGCCTCGCCCCAGAGGACCCATGCTGAAACAGATTGCAAAAACAAGCCACACGTTGCGGCACATTCAAACACATACAATCCTACACCTGAGTGATAAAAAATACTGAAACCATGAATGTGATTTTCTGTAACTAATCTCGAATAGCTGTTTAGTTCATGGCATATCATTTTGGAATTACTGTCCCTGAACAGTATTTCTTGGATGTGGCTGAATTGTAAATTGACTGTGAAGGGGCTGTCTCCTTGTGTTTTTCACAGGCTGAGGTGTGCTCAGGGACAGTAGCAGAGGTCATCCAGTCTGTGGTGAACGGTGCAGACGGCTGCATCTTCTGCTTCGGTCAAGTCAAGCTCGGTAAGCTTCTTCACTGGCAGCAGATTAGACATGTGCCTTTGTTGGAGAAAGAAAACTCTCATTGCTCTTTGTTAGCTACACTTGATGTCCACAATTGGCTTAGCGGTGCACTGGGGTGAGTCAAGGAATGGCAGATTGGAAAAGGAACAGTGGTGTTGGGGTAGGGGTGAGGGAGGTATAGTGCTGCATCCTGGCTTCAGGGCTCAGTCTGTAATTAAAATCTCAGTAATTGGCCTGGCCAGTGCTCTTAGGCTGAAGAGCCTGCTGTTTCCACTTTTTATAATTCTCAACAGAATGATTGCTCTGCTTTAACTCCTTGGATTACCGTTTAGCATACCGGGATACAGAATATTGTTTTCTTATCAACCATTATTTTATTTTTTTAAATAACCATCATAAAATATCCAATGTCACTGTCTGTTTCTTTGTAAATCTCCTCTCCAGTCCAGACAGTGTTATGAAAGAAATAATTTTAGTATGAACATATAGTGAGTGGAGCTGGCTTCCAGACACAAGGCAATATTTCCATTTCCTCTCCCTTTCACACATCCCCAGGCAAGACATACACCATGATTGGCAAAGACAGCTCCACTCAGAGCCTCGGCATTGTGCCCTGTGCCATTTCCTGGCTCTTCAAGCTCATCAATGAGCGCAAAGAGAAGACGGGCACGCGCTTCTCAGTCCGTGTGTCTGCGGTGGAAATCTTTGGAAAAGATGAGGAGCTGAAAGACTTGCTGTCTGAGGTGTCAACCGGCAGTCTGCAGGAAGGCCAGTTGCCGGGAATCCATCTGAGAGAGGATCCCATCTGTGGCACTCAGGTGAGAGGCATCCTATCTCTCTGCTTTGTCTTTGTTCACTGATCCTTTCATTCTCTCTGTGGGTTATAAAGTATTAGTCTGTCTGAGTATTGATCTTTTTCTGTCTATGATCCACCTTCTCTTCTCCCAAAGATATTTAAACTTTTTTGTGAGTGAGTGTGTATGTGCATGTTTTTATCTCCCAGGACTTCCTACTCCGTCTCGCTCCAACCTACCTGCTGCTGAAATCCTTTCTTTATATTTTCACCAAACCCATCTGTGGTATTGATGGCTTTCTCCTTACCTTTGTATTGACTCTTCTGTCAGCATCCATCAGCATTTATTACCCTTGTTTTAGTGTTAACCCTCTATAGCACAATGGAAGTATTATTGGGGGATGGTGGATTGCAGGTTTGAAGTCACTCACAGGTGTTGCTGTCAGATGTTGTTTTTTGGAGATATGTATGGACTTCGACTTCAAAGGCTGTGCAGCTCTGTGAAGCTTCTTCTTGCTCTTCCTCTCAGAAGCCACACGTCAGCTTTCTTCATAAAGCCCCTCTGCCTGCTCTCATGTCTTCCTCCTGCTTTCTTTCTGTATCCCACCACTACCATCATCACATCATAGTGGGGGAAATGCCCCTGCCTCCTGCTCCACCATTACCTCTCCTAATCCTCCTCCCTCTGTGTGCATAACTGCTGTTTTAATTGCCCCCGAGACCCAATCTAATGGGCACGAAATGCATGCCGGGGTCCAATTAACTGGCTCCCCTCTCTCTGTGGTTCCTCTCCTCCCCTGTATCCTCTTCCACATCCATCCCTTTTTTAAAAAACCTTTGTGGCCTCTGCTGCCCTAACCCTGTTCTCTGTTTCCTCCTTGTCCCTGGCAGCTCCAGAATCAGAGTGAACTCCGTGCCCCAACTGCAGAGAAGGCTGCCTTCTTTCTGGATGCGGCCATCTCTGCACGGAGCACCAGCAGGCCAGATGCTGATGAGGAAGAGCGACGCAACTCCCACATGCTGTTCACACTGCATATTTACCAGTACCGCATGGAGAAGAGCGGCAAGGGTGGAAGTTAGTATAATTCTCATGCAGCTTGACTGCTGGAGTGAATGTACTCATTACTTTCACACAATTATACAGTTTATACAGTATATATTGTAGTGTATTTTGTATGAATGCTGTAGTATGCTTAAGTTGAGGTGGCTTATTCATTCATTATTGATTTTTTTTCCTAACCTCTATAAAACATACATTTGTTGGTGCAGTTGTAGCAGTAATAAGAATCACCCACATAATATGCCATTGCAATCATGATTCAGTATTTTTGCACCAGCTTCATTTTAAATTCTTAGAAGGAGAGGAGACTGTTTCTGATTGTCTGTTGACTCATTTCATTTTTATTTGTCTAACCAAAAGAGACTCCTTGTTACCATGAGTTACACATCTGGTAGGAGTTAAACATAGTCTGGCTGCAATTTGAATCACTCTAATGTGGGAAACATAGTCATACATAACCCACACAGTCATGGTTGTGCCTGCCACTCCTGTCATCATAGCACTGTGTGTGTGGAACTGACTTCACAGAAGGAGTGTCTGTGGCTTGTACTCACCTGGTTCTTCTTCTGCCGTTGGCACAGTGTCAGGAGGACGGAGCAGGCTGCACCTTATCGACTTGGGAAGCTGCGAAAAGGACCCGAGTAAAAGCAGAGACGGAGGGGGAGGCTTGTGTCTTTCCCTGAACGCACTGGGAAACGTCATAATGGCTTTAGCAAATGGAGCAAAACACGTACCTTACAGGTGAGAGAACCACCATTAATTTTACTGTCTGCTGTGTTTTATCCTCTGAGAAGCTGTGTCTATACATTAATTGTCTCAAACAAGTCCCTGCATGTGTTGTCGGCCCTGCAGGTTTGCTGTGTGACTATTTATTTACTTTGTTTAGTTAGTCTCATATAACAGCTTTCACTGGTGTTGCACAAGATTATATTATAGTTATTCAGGTATGAGAAGATTAATGACTTATTATTGGGGAGTGTTTTGCAGTTCAGAGAATTCAGAGAAACAGCTCTCCCTGGAGACATGTCAGCCGCCTTTATCCTTGCTGTAAAATATTACTGTGCTGTTTGCTAATAGCAATGTAAATATACCCTGTAGGGACAGCAAACTGACAATGCTGTTAAGGGAGTCCCTTGGCAACATCAACTGTAGAACCACCATGATCGCCCACATCTCAGATTCCCCGGCCAGCTATGTTGACTCACTCACTACCATCCAGCTGGCATCTCGCATCCACCGCATGAGGAAGAAGAAATCTAAGGTATCCTGATCAGTGTTGTTAAAAATATAACTGATAACAAGTTATGCGATAAACTCCAGTGGCTGTGCATTTTTTACACTTTAGCACAGGCATTTACTTGCTTATAATAAATTATAATTGTGCTTCATTTAGTGTTGCGTATTGTTTAGGAATGCAGAGTAATTGTTATTTAACATTATATTTAGGTGTTGCTGTTACAGGGATTGCATCGCTAATGTGCATATGTGATTGTGATTACATTTATCACAAACTGGGCCACAGTTTTAAGTCCTTAAATTTTTCTTCCTCTGGTAATTTTGGAGCTATTAAGTAAATGAATGTGTGAAGGCCTGTGTAAATGAAATATTATTAGTGCAGTAACTCAGTGCTGATTTTTCTCAGCTCCTCAACACATAGTCATGCAATCAATACCACTGCCTAAGGAGGTGTGTAATGCATGCCTCTGGATTAGGGAAATATATGCTCCAGATAATTAGGTGGAATGACAGCATGTATTTATTTGATATTGGTCCCAGGCTTGATTATAATGCAGTCCACATAAAGCCATTTTTACTATTGACATTTATTTCTGTGCAACAATCGATGTGCACTTTTAACCTTTAGGTTAATATTAACTTCTGATGTCATGAAAAATAATACTTCCATAAAATTGATTTTACAATGTAGATATGACGAGGATAGAAGGGGAGGATGGTTATATTCATATTTTAGGAAGATATAACTACATTAATGTTGTCATTTATTGAGATAATTTTCAAAAGTCTATTGTTTCCTCTGCCCTAACTACGTTTTACGCTTTGCAGTATGCATCCAGTTCATCTGGAGGGGAAAGCTCCTGTGAGGAAGGGAGGATCCGTCGTCCACCCCACCTCAGGCCCTTCCATCCTCGTACAGTAGCTCTGGACCCAGACCTGCCCTCCCTGCTCAGTGACCCAGACTACTCCTCCAGTAGTGAACAGTCTTGCGATACTGTTATTTACGTGGGCCCAGGGGGAACTGCAATCTCAGACAGGGAGCTTAGTGACAATGAAGGCCCGCCTGCCTTTGTTCCAATCATCCCTTCCCTGAACAAGAAGAGGTCTGTGAAAGAGGGCCCGCTGGACAGAGACCAGTTTTTTAAATGCAACACGTTTGCTGAGCTGCAGGAGAGGTTAGAGTGTATAGACGGCAGCGAGGAGCCCACTGCCTTTGTGGGAGAAGGCAAGCGATGTCAGGCTAGTCCCAAGACTGAGAAATCTAAGGAGAGCCAAGGCTCTGTTTCACCAAAGATGGTAGCAAATAGTTCTTACAACCAGGAGGGTCTCTCACCTAAACAATCTCCTAAATCTGTCCCCACTCAACCATCATGCAGTCCTAACTCTATATCTAAAGTGGACACTGCTGAAAGGCAATGCATACCTGCAGATAAAGCACATTCAGAGACTGTTCAAAATACTTGCAGAACCAGTGCTGATGGTGAAAAGGCCTTGGTTTCTGAAAGCCAGGTTTGTACAAATAAACTGTCAACTGCTTTAGCACCAAACATGGAGCCTGTGGTGAGGGAGAAGGTCTACTTCAACAAGAAAGCCCTGCCAAAGCCAGCTCCACCTCCTTCACAGCAGAGAGGAAGTACAGACAACGAAGAAAGATCCAGTACCCGAATGCCACCTGTGGGAATGAGTCACCAAGCTGTGAAAAGAAGAGATCCCTGCACTTCCCCTTTGCTCAGAGCTCCAGTGGAGGTGTGTCAGGTGCGCTCGACCCTGAGGGAAAGATGTTTGGATCGGGACATCCTTAGAGCTACTGTCACCCTGCAGCAGCCTGTGGAGCTGAATGGAGAGGATGAGCTAGTGTTCACTGTGGTGGAGGAGCTGTCTATAGACAGCATCATAGAGAAGGGTCGGCCATCGAGCATCATCAGCTTTAACAGCGACTGCTCGCTTCAGGCCCTGGCCTCTGGTTCCCGACCTGTCAGCATCATCAGCAGCATCAATGATGAATTTGACGCCTACACATCAGCCGTGGGTGGATCAGAGGTGAACATTGCAGTGGTCACACCCCTTCAGGAGGGAACAAAGGAAGGTACAGACAGCAGGGGTTCATCTATCAGCTCTTGGCTGAGTGAAGTTAGTGTCTGCACCATGGAAAGTGAAGGGGCTCACTCTACGGACGTCTTCCTTCCACCGGTTAAACACATAGGACCAGAGGCCACCTTTTACTTCGATTCCCTGGACATGTTTCATTGTGTATCCTCTCCTAGAGAGGCTAAGAACTCATTAAATGACAGTGGATTTAGTTTTTCTGAACAAGACAGTGACAGTGCTGCCTCAAGCAAACTGTCATTAACAAAGTGCCCCCCATCTCCAGAATCAGCAAAAGGCTCCCTTAGATTCACATCCAAAATGAGTAAAGCTCACTCGCTTAGCTCCTCCCCACTTCCACAGGGCCCCTCCATAGTCCACTCCAGTCTTCCTCGGAAGATCAAACCTACCTCATCCATCTCTCATAGCAGTAGCAGTAGCAGTAGCAGCAGTAGAGAACCACTAAGGCAAGAGGTCAAGCAGGATGATCCTTGGCAGCGCAACCACTCAGAACCTCAGTGTATGGAATCCAGCAGCACCAGCAAATTTCTCAGAAACCCCCCCACTGGCATCCCTTCTTGTAAAACATCCACCAACAGCAACAGTGTACCTCGCCCACCTAAGGTGCAGGGGTCTTCCTCATCCCAGAGGGTGGTCGATGGCTGTGAGAAATCAACCACTAAGAATCCACCCAGCAAAATGCCTCAGCTAAGACGAGGAGCCACCACCCTGGGAACTGTGCCCGTCATCCATTCCTCTACTGACTACAAGGGAACCCAAGATATTATTGCATCTACCACAAGCCTTAAATTCTCCTCTCTGGGGAAAAACAACAAGGCTAACTCACAAAAAGGGAGCAATCTCCCTAAACCTGGCTGCACCTCACCTCCTCCCCCTCCAGTGAGGAAGTCCAGTCTTGACCATAAGACTAAAACCCTGCTACCCCAAAGTGCCTTAAAGTCAGCATATGGGGAGGCAGGGAGGGCATCTGGAGCAAGGGCAGCTGTATCAGAGGATGAGCTTGAGGTACGTCATAGAGTAGACTCGACGGGTTTCAAAACATCTAGCCTCAACACAGCCAAAGTTACCTCCAGCCTAAAGGCCAAAGGGCCAAGAGGAGAGGTGGGGCAGCATTACGGCAGTCAGATGTCACTGGAAAGATGTGAAAGCCTGTCCTTGTCAGGTTCCAGAGCTGCACTTAGTAGGGAGAATAGTGGGGCAAGTTTAGGGAGCAGCAGTGGCAAATCTAGCAAGTCTATTCCCAGATTTGGTATTCCTAATTCATCCAGCTCTCCTATAGCCACCTGTCCATCTTCTCCAAGTGGAGCAAATATTGGAAAACCTAGTCAGGGAAAAGCTTCTGTAAACCCCAGAACAATAGGACCAGTTAATGGTAGTAAGGCACGCTCACTGTCAGCCAACAGCTCAAAAGGCCTAAGCTCCTCAACCAAATCGTTGGCCGCTCCTGCGACAAGAAACACCAATGCCAACCTCCCTCCATCAGGACGGACATCAGCCCCTCGGACCACTGCTACCATCACCAGTAAGCCTGGAAGGGGGACTATCATGGGCACAAAGCAGGCCATCAGGGCTGCAAATAGCCGTGTAAGTGAACTGGCATCAGGCAACATATCAGGCAAACACGTGAGAGGTTCAGGAGACTCGGACAGTGGAAATGACAGCGGGGTGAACGTGAGTGACGACAAAGCCCCCATAGCCATGCTGCCCTCTCCATACAGTAAAATCACTGCACCCAGACGGCCTCAGCGCTACAGCAGCGGCCACGGCAGTGACAACAGCAGTGTGCTGAGCGGGGAGCTGCCTCCAGCTATGGGCCGCACAGCGCTGTTCTACCACAGTGGTGGCAGCAGCGGATATGAAAGCATGATCCGTGACAGTGAAGCCACAGGCAGCGCCTCCTCTGCCCACGACTCCATGAGTGAGAGCGGCTTTTCATCTTCAGGCAGAGCGAGAAGCTCAAAGTATCCTAAGAAGAGAACAAACGGTGAGAAACTTTTTTGTCTTATATGTAGTAATATATATATAACTAAACACAAATATTCTAATATAGGCTATGCTGGTATTAGCAGTGTATGTGACATATATCAAAGAAACATTAGTGTTCTCTCAAAGGAAATTAACTGTATGAATCCATTCCTATTACAGGCACGGAATAGTATTTCATTGGATTTTCTCTCTTGCTAAATCAGCAGCATACATTATTCATACATATTTAAAATGATAATGAATGTTCGGAACAAGATCACTATGTGCTGCTCAAATAAGATGAATCGAAAACAACGACCTGTTCCCACTTTTTGTTTTGTACATTTGAATTTATGTACATTAAAATAAATCTTTGGAATACATTCTGGCTGTGGATATACAGGAGGAGTGAAACCTTTATAAATATGCAATCACTACAACTCGGCCATCATCTGTAAAGCCTTGCATCACGCTGTATCTCAGAGTGCAACTCATACATATTTCTTCACAGATCTCAGCAAATGCTGCCATTGTGTGTCAGCAGTTGTATCTCGTGCCTCTCTAACTGTATGCATGGCTTTGTAGGCTTCCAGAGAAGGCGGCTGATCCCTGCGCCACTGCCAGATACCTCATCCTTGGGGAAGAAGGTGGGCACAGCAGGCCAGTGGGTGGACCTGCCCCCTATGTCAGGACAGCTGAAGGAGCCCTTTGAGATCAAGGTGTATGAGATCGATGATGTGGAACGGCTCCAGAGGCGACGTCAGGAGGAAACCACAGAGGTGAGCAGAGGGTCACTCCTGACTTGTTCTACATGTCCCTGCACTTGTTTTAGAAAATGTGAAGCCTGGGTCGAGGTCATGTGAATCGCTCTTGCTAAGCTTCAGCAATATTTTACATGCGCAACATTGATGTCATATACATGCTTAAGATGTGCCACATTGACTCATGTTGTGGGAATTTCTTAGCTCTCCTTTTCCCAGTTTATTTTTAAAGGAGAGGACAGGAATAATATGTCCCAGACGTCTGACCTTCAGTCAGCTCAGTGGCAAATCCTGGAGTTAAAGATTCCCAGAGCTTGGTATTTTGCCAGCACTGCACCAGAATGTCAAGAGTTCAGGAGGCAATTACTGACGAGGGTTAATTGGTTCGAAAATGAGTGATGACTCGGCTTACTGCTGACGACGGTGGTGTTGATATGGAGTAGCGTATGAATGGAAAAAAAGATGGTGGTGAAAAGACCGATGAGGGAATGTGTGATGTATGCCAGATGCCCAACAACGCCCCAGATCAGCTCATCGCTGGCAGCCTAATAGCTTTTTATAGCTGGCTCCTCCTCTGTGGATCATTAACTGTTCCTTCAAATTTGGTGGAGCAAGAGACTAATTTGTTTTAGAGGAGATATTCAATCACCTATAAGTGTTTGATTTACTTTTACCTTCAAGGGGGAAAAATGAACTTTCATCTTTCTCTCCCAGACATTACTGTCTACAGTTCAATGCTTTTCTGTGGATTTTCCTTACTGGACTCATATGTGTATATTAACATGATGTTCTCAAAATACCAATAATGCTAAAATGTGTTTCATCTTTTGTCCCCATTTTGTCTTCAGCAACCATTCCAAGATGTAGACAAGGTGAGCTTATTTTCAAATAGAAAAACTAGTAGTTTTTATTTGATACTGCTAATTTACAAAACTTGAAATCTGATTTGCTTTATACACTTAGTAATCCTTCTTTTTTTTCTCAGGGCCTGCTGTATTTTAACAGTAAGCTGAAGGTGTTGGAGAGAAGGCAACAGCAAGTGAGAGATCTGAGGGCAAAGCATCAAGTGTTGTTGGAGGAGCTGGAAGACACCAAGGCCCGACTGATGATGGACCCTAGCAAGTGGATAGGAGAGTGTAAGTAACAGCCAGTTTGCCTGTAATTGGATTTCTTTACAAGTTATGTGTCAAAGCAAACACTTATTTCATGTTTCAACAGTTGAGGTGGACCAGAATTTGGATAAAGATTCTCCAGACTACCTGGAGGCCTTAGCACAGGCCACAGAGGAGCTGGAGTTCTGTGTCAACCTATGCAAGTCCCGTGTCATGATGGTGACCTGCTTCGACATCAGCATGTCAGCATCTGGCACTCAGGAGGGGCTGCGTGAAGTCGAAGTCTGAGGACAAAAGAAAGTTGAGGTGGAAGAGACGGAAGTAAGAAGATAAAGGAAGATGAGATGTAGCAGTCGGCTTATAGATATCACCAGAATGAATTGAGAGTGGATCCTTACATGAAAACAGAGGAGATCTTTACCACCTAGCTACAGTGCCTCGTTGTCCATGTTGACATGGCAGAAAAATGAAACGTGAGCACAAATGCTGTTGCTTCTATGGCACGGCAGTGGCCAACACTCAATGAACGACACCTGGAAGTGCCTTTTGTTTTGTTTGTTTTCATTATTTTTCATATGGTGCAGGTATCTTAAGCATACCTTAGCAAACCCTGAACATATTTCTTTTAAGAAAAAGATTTTATATTGCATTGTATAGTGTATTTAAATGAATATGTGGTGTGTACAAATATCCTTTAAGGGGAAAAATAAAGAAAAAAGAAAAAGCAATAAGCTAATGTTATTGCGCTCCCAGACTTTGCCTTTTCTCTTGTTTCAAACCTCAGTCAGCATTTTATCCATGTTCATTCAGCCTCTTGCGCCTTATGTTAACTCTCTGGTTCTGTAGTTTTCTAGATTTTCAAACTGGACTGTGCTATCTCATCAAGGACTGCATTTGCTGTTGTCACTCATCTCCTGCCAGCTGGCCTTTGAAAGCTTGCAGAGGAGAGTGAATGTTTTTCCCTCCAGTTGCCTTGATCAAAATGGGTCTCAGTGGATGCACTAAGGAAGAGCAGCAGTTATGTTGGGGGGATGGAGAGCTTATTCAAGCTGTGCTTGCCCATGTTTATCTCACTGAAAATGCGAGATTAAGCCAAAACATATCAGTCAGAGGGGCACTGTGACGGACAGTGAGCGATTATTCTTGATTCAGCCATTCTTTCTGGTGCCTCAGTCTGTGGCCATGCAACCCTGAGAGACTTCCCTATACTGATGATGGTAGTATGATGAATGGTTTTACTGATAGCAATGCTCATCAGTGAGCACAGTTTTTCCTTCAAATGGGCTCAAACTGAGAGCTTTCTGTAAACAGATGAGACAGCACAGGTCTGCCAACCTCTTATACACAAAGCAAACCAAGCCTCAGCTCTATGCATTCCTGTACAGTTACTACTGCAAGAACCTCAGCACTGATTTAAGGGCAACCACTCAGTTCAGCCTCTTTAGTCCTGTAATCTACTGTTTTCTAAGTAGGCAAGTAACAACATTGAGCATCTCAAACACAATTTTTGGTTTTGCAGTGAATAAGAGAAAGTGATCGTGGCTTTGTTTAGCAAACTCAATCATGATATCAGCTCTGTAGCTCCGTTTCTGAATCCCAGCTGACACACAGAGAACAAAGATGATTGGTGAAATGATTGTTAAGACAAACAGACTGGCTTTGATGTATTTTGGTGTGTTTTGAGTTTTATGACAAATATGACTTTGTTTGATTTCTTTTACAAAGATGTACTCTCTCAGGCCCTCTCTGAAGATGCTGCATGAGATTTTTTAATCATTTTTATGGATGATTTCTACACCATTTTTACCATTCTAATTTTTTACAATGTTTTCGGTTTTCACTAATGTGGGGTTAGGCTCATTAAAAAAAAAGAAGAAAAAAAAGACTATTACCAAACCAAGACCCCTTTTCCAAGAAATGATTATATGTAAGGTCATATTTCATATCAAAACCCATATTTTCTAATATCTTTGTTTTTGTATAGGATTTTCAAACCCTGTGTATAAATGTACAATACGGCAGCTTGTGTTTTACTACAGTACCTGTTAATAAAATGTTTCTTCTTACTGATTCAGAGTTGAATATTTTTACAGTCTACTGTGCATATATCCCACCACAGAGTTTCAGTTTTTTAGATAGTTGCAGTAGTGCTTGAGCACATAATTTCCAAAGTTGAGCTCCTCCAATACTGTGCATACCCACTATAAACTAATGATGCATTTGAATGAACTTTGACTATACTGTTATGTTAAGGCTTTTTTGGGTCATCCGTCTATTTTCTGCCAGTTTGTCAACATTTTAACAAGGGACTTACAAAGTATTTTTCCCATTAGATAAACTGGGAAGTGGATTTTCCTGATTATTCCGACATCACATGAACGCACAATTAGTTGTCCAATCATTGGGCACTGACTGTGGGCGTGTGATTGATTGACAGTCCGTTGGACCAATGCTACCTGTTGAACGTTGTGCACGATTTAGCAACAACTAGCGGTGGGTTGTGTGGATGCAAACAAACAAATGTTGTACATGTGCATTTTGGTAACAATATTTGTGCGAATCTAAACAAGTTATGTGAAAACTGCAACTACATGGAAGTAATTACCTGAGTTAAGCAAGTAAATGTTTTTATTTGTGGGGTGGGGTTAGCTATTACCTGGCTAGCTTACATTTGTATCTTTCTATTTGTACACCCGAGAGGGCTAATTAGCTAGAATTGAAGACACCTGGGCTATTATCTCAATAACATTACGTTGTTGAACTCTTGCTCCGTCGTGTTTGGCTGTGTTTGGTTACTGTTGGTCTTTTTTTTTCTAGATTTTCTTTTTTTGATAACTTTAATTTGCAGCTGCAAACTGGAAAAAATGCTGAAGTGCTGATTCTGACAAGGTCTGGAGTGATTAATTACTCCCTGTATTAGGAGAGTCCTCTGCTCAGTTTGACACATTTTGTCCTGTTGAGGAATATACTGTAGCTGTGTGGATGTGTTCAGCCTGAAACTGAACCCTGCTGTGCAAACATCTTGACTCCTTCTTGTTAATTCTCTTTTGATAAAAAGCATGAGGGGTTAATTTGGTTGACTGGCCAGACCAGCTGGTCACCCTGTTTCAAATCAAATTCTATAGGTGGCTTTTTGCTTCGTGCTTAGTCGTCATTGGCTCTTTTTGACACCTTGTGAAGACCTCACTGTGCACAATATCAAATTTACTTCTACAACACAGAACTCTGACAACTAAAATGTCAGTAACCGCATCCTTTTTTAATTAGTATTCCGCTAATCTTCAGCCAGCAGTGATTTGGCAGACAGTACAAGCCTTTTGACAAATCGCTTGAGAGCCTGGCTGTCAGCTCTGTACCTTGTTGCTCATGGAAAGTCTGTGTCTGAGTGGAAACATTTGGCCAAGGCTGCTGCAGACGTTTGATGGTGGTGGAACCCAGTCAGCCCCGTATATCCCGGCCCATTTGCCTCAGGGCTCACATCATTATTAGCAGCGGGCTGGGTGCTGTGTGAGACTTAAAAAAATGGGTTCACTGAGAAGTCAAGATTCCCCCCAACCCTGCAATGACCCTGTGCTGGGACTCCTGAGATCCTTTACAATCCCAGTCCACTTCAATTCTCAGTCAGTTTAATATCCTTTTCTTTCTCTCCTGTATTGTCTGCATGTTACTTTGCAGATGTCTGTACTTTTCAAGAGGTCTCACTTGTCTGACTGAATCAGAATGAGTTCTCTTTCTTGGTACTTGAAAGAAATGTAAATCCCCCCAAATCTCTTAAACAGGCATGAGAAGTCTTTAATTTATTTAATCATTTTTGCATTTTGACGTTCTTCAGTTTAAATGCCCTCATGTTTGCAGAGAAAATGTGGATTGCTTCAGAATTTTAAACCTTCACTTCCCTCCTGCATGCATGTGCCCTGGGCATTGTTAGTGGTGGTAGTTGCTCAATTTGGGATTTACAGCTCAGCAGTCCCACAGATTGGTCTGTCTAAACCAAGCTTGCTCTTTGAAGAAGACATATAAACTTGACCACATGCTGCCACTTATTCACAGTAATTAAAACAAGCTGGTGTGGAGAAAAGTCTTTAAATTATCAGAGGCAAGATGTAAGCCTCACACACACGGTCTCTGGTCATGCATCAGGGGGGTCGTAACTATTGACATTTCTATCCCCAAAACAGATTGCATGTGTGAGGAGTTTTGCAGTGAGACAGAATGCTTTAAGAGGGATCGTCTTGAAAGCTTTCTCCCGTATGTACTGTAAATTCTTTCATGATGCCTTTACTAAACCACCAATGTGTCACTGAGCTGAAATACACTGAGTAAGTCTAACCAGCACAGTCCATTCTGTGAATTCTGAATCGGTAGCCTTTAGCCTTTACTATGCAACTAATAATTTAACACACTGGTACAGAATATAATGCGAATCATCTCCTTTGTATCACCACTCACGTACCTGAGTCCTCATCCAGCCTATCTAGTTTGGACAGTAATGAGAAGGAGGATGGGGGTCACGAGTTCAAACGACTAGTGAGCTGGCAAGGTAATGAGTGTTTAAGCAATGAAGATAGGTGCACACACGCCCAGCCTCTGATGCTGCCTGACAGTGTGCTGGCAGTGATGTCTTCTTCATTAGGCTGAGTTACAGAGGAATGTTTCTGTTGAGTTTGTGCTGGTGTTTTTAGGATTATGTAATTTTCTCTCTTAGCACAGAATTGTCAACGTCTTATGTTAGAGAATGCAGGTTATTCATGCAACAGGCATAGCCTCATCATGGTTGCACTGACCTTGTCACAGAATGAAAAGGAGAGCTGCTTTTTTTTACCACATGCACTAACCTTGTTTTATCTGTAGTCCCTTGGTCCAGATTGCTTGTAGATAACCACTGATTTACATAAAGGCTTTGTTTGGAAACACAGTTTTAAAATGCTTTTAGAATACTGATGTGAGATGTTAATGTGCAATGAATATTCATAGTTTGGGGAAAGCATTGGTACATTTGAGCAGAAAATATAAACAGTGTAAGTCCTTGACTGCATCTGTTGTAGGACACAGGTTAATTTCAAAGGTTTTACCACTCAAGAGATCACTGCCCATTAAAAAAAAATATATTATTCCCATAGAAAATATAAAAAAATATTTTATTTCAGGAAAAAAGCTTACAGGCATATTGCTGTTAATTGCATAGTAACCCTGAATAGCCAGCCATTCCATCAGGTTGTACTGTTAACAGATGGGTAGGCGTGATGAAAAAGACCTTTTTAATTAGTCTGTCTAAAGACATTTCTTCATAACCAGCAGCCCCCTCTGTTTTAAGTTTCAGTGGCCACCAGGCAGACTCTTAGCTGGCTCCCAGCAGCAACCATCTGGTGGACAGCAGATCCAGGGCTACAGGGTAGCTTCCCACTCCACTGAGCCGTCGCAAAGCCCAAGGACACAAGCAAAAAAGGCTTTAATCTGGCACCTCTGCTCTGTGTGGGGATCAGGGGTCAAACTATCAAGCTACACACACCAAGGTTTGTGTTATTGTAGCGACAAGCCAGACACAATGTGATGGCTGTTGATGTAATCAAGGTTAAATTATATGGTACATATATCACTCATCAGTTATTCATACAAATGTAATCATACATTCAAGGTGGATGCTTTATAATTTCATTTTTATTAACCCTTAGGTTTTAGCCACAATCTGAAGCATTATGCAGTGACCCAAAAGCACATACTTAAGGTAAGTGGATAGCTTACAGAGAGATTACCACCTGGGATCACATCTTCAAAGGCTGTGTGAGAGATACTCGCATCAGCACATTGCAGGACACATTTTTACAAGGTGATTGTTAAGGATCCTCTTTCTGCTTGGATGATTACATATTATGATTGGCAGGCCATTTATCTCACATCCTTCCCTTTTTGGTAGGTAGATGAGCTTTTGGTTCTGGTTAAACTGTAACTCATGAAATGGCTAATATGGTTACATGTGGCAGCTGATGGCAGCTGATAAGATTAATTTCTTCCACTCAGACAACTGTTGAGTTTTCCTTTTTTTTTACTGCGTATAGTGTTATTATTTTTTTTCAGCGCTTTGATTGCTTTCTGTGAAACTCGTATGCAGTGAATCAAGCTGCGTGCTTTCCATGAAGTCTGGCTTTACGAACGCTAACCTTCAAGTGTGAGAAATCTTACCACACAACACTTGATTTCAGTGATTACTTGTGTGTGTGTGTGTAACAAATAGCACAAAGAGATCTTGTGTTTAAATTGCGGAGTGCACTTGTAGTACAAATCTGCACTTCTGTTTGAATTTTATTGTGTGTACAGAGAGAAGAGTTTTGTATGAGCCCACTCATTTTGTGTCTGACAGTGTTTACCTTTGCATTGACACTACCACAAAAAAATAGTCAGATAATCCGACAATCAGACAAAGCCTTCTTTCAGTCATTATCAGTCACACCTTCTGATTAAATGTGCCTTTTCCATTTACACGGTGATGATTAGAACATTTTTTTCAAACATTTTTTCTTCTTCAGGTGTCTCTATTGCAGCACCATTGTCAACACTGAAAAACACTGCATTGTCTCATCCGACAGTTTCAGAGGCACCATAGTGATGACAGCCCAAACGCGGTCTTTGTATTTACACATTAGAGCGTGATTGGTGCAGGTTGCTGACAGGCTGTCGGTAGTTATAGTGTCTGAAGTACAATATATGCAAGTAAGGGGTTAATTGTGCAAAATGTAAATCCTTTCTTTGCCTTGCTGTTCATACTGTAGCCAATAAGGTTCAAGACGCACACTAATCAAACATAGGCTGGCAGCTCTGCACCGTGGCAACAGTTGCTGTAATGGTTGCTTGTCTGGCAGGGTGTGCATGTCCTGCTGTTTGCCTATTTGAGTTGGTTGGCAGGCTGGTACAATCCCTCTTCTCTTTTTACTGCTATTTATTTATAGCCAGTTGAAGGTGGAGAATAAATGCGTTCACTGAATTACTGACAGACTGGTTCATTCTTGTGTCTGGTTTAGCTTCATTAAAGCTGGAAATCACAATAATAGAAACTATTTGTTTACCCTTCATATTAACAGTACAGCAGGAGTAGAATGATTTCAATTCCAGTACTTAGGGAAAACACAATTCTATATTCTTGTATCCCACAAAGATCTGACATAAAATTAGTTTTATGCACACTCGTGTTCAAAATGTGTTTGCTTCATATGAGTTAGTTCTTAAAGCATTCAGGCATAAGGCTTTCTGACCAGTGGATGTTGTGCGCCAGTTGCTTTTTAAAAAGCAGAAACAGATGAAGCCTACTGAGGCTCAGTTTCACTTTGAGTGACAATAATGAGGGATGGCATTCTTTCGTGGCTCCTCTCATGTGCTGACACTTCAACAAGTAGAAGACTGGCTGCCACCAGTCACTACATGTCAACAACTTCATCAACTGTACTGCTTTCATCTAGTTCACTTTAGAGTGTGGCCTCTTTGACGTGTCAGAGGTACACTGACACTGCTGCAGTAAACCCGGGCTGCTGAAACACAGCACAGGGCTTTGGGTTGTTATGACAGGTTATGAGTCAACTTGACTTTTTGAAGTTGTAGATGATCATTGTAACACTATGTGTTGCTCTGAGGTGACAGTCTATAGATATCCATGGATACATTTAATTTTACTAATTCATTTCTTTTATAATCTGCTTCTCGGTGGAAACCATTATAGAAGATTGTACAGTTATGTAGATTTCCAGAGGTATTAACATCAGAGTAGCCAGCATTTTTTTAGGATTGGTTTGATGGCTGGTATTATAGAATATATTACTGATTTGCTGTTATATAGCAGGAATTGTCTTTACAACAAAGTGCATTTTTGTGTACCGTGGTAAGAAAGTAATTTTACTTCAGTTGTTTGACTTTAATGAAACTGGAACCCCTTTGAGGATGGAACAACACATAATGTCCTTGACAATTCTCAGTCTTTACTAAAAGAACAAGACATTGTTCTAAACGGCAGCTGTGAGATTATTTTTGGTGCCAATTTCCCCAAGGTAATGTTCATTGTGTTTTAGTATATGTTGTTCCATAGCAACCAAGATGAAATGGTTTTATTGATTTGCTCAGGAGCAAATTAGGCCTTGCCCAGGAGTAGTCATGCAATTCACTGTGCACTGCCTCTGATGCACTATAAGCAACCTTCAACAGATATTTCTTCCTCCTCTTTAATTACCACTGGTTACCTGAATGGCATGGCACAATTAGCTGTCAGCTGTTTTAAGACACAGCTCATTGATTAGATCATGATCGCTAATAGGACGTGAAATCTCGCTGAATGGTCTTAGGTAGCATGCATAGACAACAATAAATGGAAGATTTGCATCCGCACCAGACCTCAGAGTAAAACACTGGACTGCTTAAATCTGTTACTAGAACTTAAATAGAAAAATGTGAAAAATGTAACAGTACACCATATTTGATCAGTAGGGTGATGCCCACCCAGTTACCCCTCCTTCAGGGTTATATTTTGCTTAGAGGATTTACATGAGGAGTAACCAGTAAATGACAGCAAATGACTCTTACAATGATAAAAATGTAACAAGAGCACATTTATAAGGGTAGATACTGCGTCAGTGGCTCCAATTCATATTATTACTTATGAAAAAACGGTGGCTCTTTGCTTTACATACAGATGTGTCCCTCGCAAAAAAATAATTGCCCACCACTGTTCTAGAGCATGTCCTACTTGATGATGCCTTATATTTATGGATCATGAAAAAATAAAAGGAACAGATCATTTTAAAAGGCTGAACAAAAAAGCTGCTCTTGTCATAAGAGCAGCTCTAAAATGCTTCTGGTGATGCTAAGTAAGGAGTGAAAATGCAAATGGACTACCCATGTGCCAAAACCTCTCTAAATAATGACTTTGAAAGCCTTGTTGTTTTTCACTTATTTTCGTAATCAAATACCACCAAAAATAATCTCAGCATGTTGTTTCTTTGTTCATTTGTAATCATTGATCTTCTCTTTGGGAATGTGACTAGTCTGGGAGGACAGGGGGGTCCATGCCTTCCGGCATGTGAACCCAAGCCCTTCCATCCAGACTTTTTGCTCGGTAGACTTTTGGCGGATGTGTGGCAGTCCCTCCTCCTTGTCTTCCCCCTTATTTCCACAGCTCCCCAAACACAGTTGTTCATGAATATGGATGACAAGCAAGGCTCTCTGGCATCATTAACATGCCACAAGCTCATATACTGTAAATCACATCACCATAAAACCTCCAAATGCTCTGATAGAGAAGGTAACACAACCCAAGAATACCATTGTATATTCTTGGGTAGTTTCTTGTTCAACACTTTGATTAGTCCTTATATTACCGTACTCTGCACTTGCATAGTAGTGTTAACAACCTAAGACATCTCATGTGACAAGGCTGGGTGCAGTTACACACAGTTTATCTTGGCTGAGATGTTGACAGGCACTTCTGCACAGCTGCAACAGACTTGAGCCCTTAGAAGACTCTCCATTCTCAGCATGGTGAAAAAAAAGATGTGACATCTTTTCACTTTGAAAAATGAGTTCATATATGAAAATCTCAGTGCACAGTTTTTTTTAATGGTCAAAATATTCGAGATGACTGTGACTTAAAAACAGCCATACTGTATGTGCCTATATTGTAATTGTTTCCAAGTCGTGGTTCTTAATGTTTGACAGTGTTGTGTTGGACAAAATGTATCTGGCATGGTAAAAGCAATGTCTATTTTTATATGTTGCAACATTTCTGAACTCTGCTCTAAGGGCATTTTTACAGTCTGTTGGCAGTTATTTCTCCTCTTTCATCCTTTCAGTCAAAACCACACACAACATGTGATGGCTCTTAGGAACTCCTAACCATCTATAGCATTGTTAAATGTGAAGATTTATGACTTTGATGTGTGTTACATGCAAAAATGCCACATGTATGTGCACGTTCATTTAAAAAAACTTTGTTTCCTTGTCCAAAGTGTTGGGGAGCCTTTCAACTGAAGTTTTTGGTTTATATTTCTTTGTTGGTGACTATTTCTCTGCACCACAAAAGAGAACATAGTGGTGGGTTTGTTTTGATATTTTTTTTCATGACTGTACGTCAGATGGATCCCATACCCAAAAAGGAGTTTGCCTTTTTTGCTGTGTTTGATGAGTGAGCACCCCCTAGCCACACACATGCACACATCCATCACACATCCACACATGAATATGAAGTAGAAGGTCCTCAGTGAGGCAGGCAGGCATCTCCTCTCTTCTCAGTGTAACGTCAGACGGTGTTGCTTGTGGGGGGTCTGGAGTGGATTTGGGGGCACTACAGTGCCAGCCTTCTTTTCAAATCAGGCACTTTTGTCTTTTGAAGAGAAGCCATGCAAAATTCATCATTTTCACCCGGCAAAGGATGTGTAAATATTTTTGAAGCATATGTATAAGGAGAAAAGAGGATGGTGCCTTCACTTGTGCTGAAATGTTGTTTTCTCTCGCTTCTCCATCCAACAACAGTACAAGCTGCTATAGATGTTCAAATGGACAATCCAGTGCTGATTCTTCTAATCGGTGTGTTACTGGGAATTATTCACTGTGGTTGTACATGGCTACAACATTTTGAGCTTTCCTGAGAATTCATTTAAGTGGAAAGCATTACAATAATAATTCTACAAGTTACAAGTGTTGGTATAGATTTGTTGTAGATGTAGCACATTTTTTGAAGATACAGAACCTTTGTAGTATTACTACTAATGTTTTGCTTTGTACTTCATTGTAAAGTACGTGTAAAACTAAAGAGATTAATTGATTTGTGTTTTGATGCAGTGTTTTTTTTTCTTCATGTAAGTTTCATGTTTGATCAGACTGTGATTTCCTCTGGGACATTGCACACCAGCAAATCATCCATTTTGAGCAGTGGAAATCCTGACAAATCTGCTGAAATTGATATGCTGTAACTCAATTAAGACGACTTTAGAGCAATGCTCACCCACTTTATACCGAATTAGATTAACAGTAGCCGAATGCTGATATTAACCAAATGATGTAATTACAACTACAGGTTGGGCGCTAAAGCAATTATGAAGCTGAGGGAAAATTCCCAGATCAGATTAGGATAGTGAACTTCAACCCCCTCCACATTGAATAACCCATAATTTATCTATAAAGAGCATGCTGCACCTCCCTTTGCCTTTGATTTGTAAGATTGATATTCAAAAATATTTCATTGACATCACTTAAACCTTCCTTTTGTCATAACTTTGCCTCATAGCTTGAAGTCACATTGTGGATTATGTAGGTACCTTTAAGCCTGGAGAGAATGCTGTGAAATGGCTGCAGTGTCATTAACTGGGCATTTACCTGCAGTTCATTTTGCTCTAATCCTGTGAACAGATTAGGATCAAACAACATAAACTAGCTATTAGTCTGTGTCTGCAGACTAATAGCTAATACAATAATAATAGAAAAATGTGTAGCTAAGTTGCTTCTCTTGTTTTACCACAATAGGTGTTTCTGTCAAAATGATTAGTGCAATTTAATGATCTTCAGTGTGCAGGCCATAAGTGCAGAACTGTCAATGTCTTTAAAGCTTTGTGGAGTTTGGGGTGTCAGTTTGTTGTCATAGCGCATAGAAACCATTGTTATTTTTTTAGACCATAAAGTTATTCCACTCTTCCATGCATGGTTTTAAAACTAACATTTGCACTGTTCTGCAGTCACTCACCTCCTTAATTGACTTGTGTTTTTTCTGTTTAATGATTTAGATCCTGAAGGATGGGAAATGGCCATTATGCTGGAGACATTCTTTATTGCAATTACACTACATTGCTTTCTATGGTGAAGAAAAAAAAAGACACACAAATTCATACTATTGCCTAGAAGTTAACCTAGTCTTGTTTTGGGGGTAAAGGTGGTCACACAGGTCATTATTATTGCCTTAGGTCAGGATTATAGAAAAGCTAACAAGATATGCAATGGGATGGAGATGTGGGTAGTGGAGGTTGAGCATGGATTGACTCCTTAATGTAATTACACCCACTCAGGGGAGAGCAGGAGACAGAAGTGGGCTGGGGATTTGAGAGAAGGATGTGACAGCCTCACAATAGAGAGCTGAGGAGTGTCAGTAGACCTGTCTCTCAGGGTGAGGGTTGGTCTCATGGCCTTAGGCACAAGAGATTTAAACATCCTAGCTGCAGGGCCTGGAAGCAGCACCCCTCCCACCAAACACAGGCCAAAGAAGCTGAAATTTTAATAACAGGGCATGAAGATGATGCATTGTTATTCTTTAAGCCATACACACAACTGAACACATTTTCAGCATGTTTTCGCTGCACTAAATTTAAGCAAAAGTGTGTGATAGACCTTTTTGCCAGACTTGGTTTTCTCAGGTGTAATTTTCAGTGTAGGCGATACTTAGCTTTTTCTTCTTGACGCACGCAATTACAGAATAGGTTGCCCACTAGAGTTAGCACTCACTCACACAGAGAAAGAAAGAGAAGGAGGGAAGGAAAGGCCTTTTGATGAAAGGACAGAACCCAGCCCCCCACTCACACTCCTTCCCTCCCTCATTCTCATCCTTGCCCTGTGGAGTTAATCTGCCAAAGAGGAGGCAGCATCAGCCAATTTACACCAGCAGCAGCAGCAGCAGCAGCAGCTTTTCTTGTGCTGTGCCTTGTCTTTCACTTGCTGGTGTCTCCACCCCCATCCACCTCTGTGTTCTTTGTGTGTACACTTGTTTGCCCATGTTTGTGTGTGCATAGTGTCTGTGTTATTTTGTATGCACTGGGTGGTGGAATAATATTCACTACAGTAAAGTGAAAGACAGTCCAACCCCTGAGGCTGGCAACACCTGCCTCATACAAGCTGTGCAGATACCGCCACTTACGTTCTCCCATCCTCATGTGCCCCCGATTATTGTAGAGTCTGTCACCTTAGTTTCCATTCTGTCTTCAGTCGGATAAAAGTCTTTGTGCCTTTTGAACAAAGGAAAGAAAATGGGTTAAGAGTCCTTCATGATTAGGCCCCACCTTCCCACCTCCCTAGAATATGCACACTCAGATGAGCCTTACTTTTGGGCAAGAATGAAAAAGTGGGGAAACATGTTTTAATTACCATTAGGCCTTATATACAGTCAAATGAATGACATGACTTGGGCCGTGTGTCTTATACACATCATGGTGAATGATGTAGGCGTTAATCATCCATGTTTACCCTGTCCATCACTGTGAACAGTAATTACCTAAAACACATGCTATGTTTTTCATTGTCTTTCTGCTTCCTGCTGTAATGTATTCAATGCATCTTACAGACACAATGATTCTCTCACAGTTTGGAAGCAAATCTAAACATTGTGACCCATCAATTTTTTTTCAACCAGACTCGCCCAGATCAATTGAATCAAAGTTCATCTCAGCTGAATGTTAATTATTTAATGAATGGCAGCTGGACCTGGTGTGGTCATGTATGAGGAACAGAAACTGAAAGGATATAGGATGCTATTTTCCATTAGTGGTATCATCTCCATAATATTGTTAAGCTAATATTTCTTCTGTAGGGATTTATTGCCTACAGAATCTGTGGTAGCAGCAGTTACTGTTTTGGATAATTGAGCAGTAGTTTCCAAGGAAACTGTAGATTGTTGCTAATCCATGTCATTTTCCTCCTTTTATCAGTTAAAAAAATTAGTATTTATGGATGTATACGCTTGAAGATGTCACGCTTCTTCTTTACTGGTCAAAGGTGAAGGAGACCAGACTCATCCTAATTTACACAATGATGCATCAGCACTTTGTGTGCCCCGGGTCAATATAAGTCTGCCAGCACCTCGCTCGGCCTGTCACAGTCAATAGACTGACTGACATGACATGTCCTGCACCAGTGATTGAATTACTGGCCATTTGTCTGCCATGATTGTGTTGCTGTCATATCAGTGTTAATCTTGTTGTGGGCACTGTCCATCATCGTTTTTTTGTAAAATTATTCCATTAAGACCCATTTAAACCTTGTATTGTCATTACATGCAGGGTTCCAGTGGGGAGTCTTGTCGCTCTACATGTACAGGTCCTGATGAACTCATCATCACATTGGCAAATGTGCTGTATTTCTCCACCATTGCCTCACTGCTGTGCAGGAAACAACATTTGTGCAGCTGAACAACAAGGTGGGAGCAGAATGCCAATAGCATGTGTAAAAGTATATTACTGCATGCATGCAGTATCTATGTAATTTATATGTTCATGTGTTCCGGCTGCTGCACCACATTTTCAGTAAATTAATTGGCGGTATGTAGTAATTACTATGGAGGTGTTATGAGCATTGAATTGGGATTAGTGTGTGTGTATATAGTCATTGAGAATATCAATTGGAAGGACTGCTCCTTTAATAGCTGACATATATATACAGTAAACTGGGCCTAAGGTAAATAAAAGCACTGATATTTTATATGTTTTCCCAAAAAAGTCATAGCCCCTAGTTGATATAAAATATATTTTATAACATAAAAAAGGACATACATTGGCTCTCACTTGAAATGCATTTTGTTGCCACTAGGTAATGCTGCCTTTGTTTTCTCATATTCCTAACATTACCTCCAATAGTGAGACAAACCATAGAATTATTAATAATTCAGACATATTGGAATATGCATGCCTTTTCTCATAGACTACTTAAGATGCAGAGGCTGAGGCTCTTCAAATATTGATTTTTTTTTCCCTTTCTCCAATAGTTTTAATACAGACAACCTCTGATTTAGCTTCTCCTGTGACATATCAAACACATGAGCGTAAAAGAGTAGCTGGGCACAATGGTAAGTCTGTTTGCTGCCAGTTGCCTGTTGCTCTTGAGCTCCATTCTTGGTTAACACAATGCTGATTTTGTGGTGATGTATAATTTGAAAACATTCAAATGACTTCCAACAGGACTAAGCAGCTCACTCATTTAATCATGGTAAATGCCTTGGTGTGTGAATTCTATTTACATTCCATCAACTATTACCCAGGCTCATAGTGGCACAACTTCAGAGGATCCTTGATGGCTGTAATTCATCTCCTGTGGTTTTCAAAACCACATAGCTCACCTTGCTCCTCTGATCTGGACCTAGCCTGGCACATATTATTTAACAGGGAGATGAATGGCCGATTGGGCGTTGCTCATGTGTCATGGTGTAAGTCGTGATAAATAACACAAGTAGGCTGACAGGACACAGGACAGTAAAGAGTAGAGATATCAACATCAACACAGGCTCAACCAGCCACTGTGTAATTTTGCAAGTCGTTAAATCACTGGCAGAGAAATATGAGTCCAAGGTTATTGAGTGCTGTGTGAATGATGGAGACTTGGAGTGGACCACGAGGCTCAAGTTGCTGCGGAAATGAGATTTAACACTGTGTCATCTCATAGAGCTAAGGAGTGCAGAGGCGAGAAAAATGTCTGAAGGGAACTGACTTGTGTTTTTTGCTGCAATGGTTAAATGTTTAGTGGATTATATTGATAGCAATGGACTGAAACTTTATCTGAAATGAATCACTGCTGTAATACTTTGCCAGCAGTGTGTACAGAAGTGTTTTGTTTACAAGTGTGTGTGTGTGTGTGCGTTCTGATGGACAGTACCTATCTGCTACATAATGGAGTAGGAGAAAGACAAGAAGGGTGAGGTGATGGGGTTGGTGATGTGAAGCAGAGGGAGAGAGGCGGGGTACAACATCCAATTTGTGATGGACCAGATGCTGTACCCTCAAGCGAGGTATTTTACCCCAAACGGTACCTGTAAAACCTCCATCTGTTGAAATGGGCCCTGGAATATGTCAGCACTAGCTGAAGGCTCTCTTGCTGTCCTCAAGCTGGCTCTCTGGCTCTGAGGATCATGTGTTGTCAGTTGCACCCAATGGGCTGAGAGGGGGAGAGAGATGCTGCTGTGGCAGTCTGACAGCAGGGCTGTGGCAGCTGCAGCCTGTACCATCGCTCTAAGAGCCCAAGAGAGGAAAAATAGGGAAAGGGGGGTGATGGGTGGGTGGATCCTATCACAACATGGAAGCAGTGTTGCTGAATGTCATTGTGGTGGAGAGACTTCAAATTATCTTTTTTTCTGAATGTCACAAAAGGTGCCATATGCATACAGCTGCAACATTTGCTTCCAGGATGAAATAATGGTCAGCAAGTTTCTGGGAAGATGTGTCACCACCTGATCTAACCGCTGTTAGACAAAAGCAGTAGTTTAATACAGTGCAGTTTCATAGTTAGATAAAAATGTGCTATGGCCTCATGACTGTATGTTTACAAATCAGCCCCTATATTTTGAGTAGTTTTTGTACTTGTCTTAAAAATCAGCATTTCCACGTGGTTATGAGGTAGCAGTAATTCAGGGAGCATGAGCCCTGCAGCGTGCCCAGAGGAAGCCTTGGGCGTAGTCTTATATTGTATGGTGATGAGAGTATTGTAAACCTTGTAGCAAATGGAAGTAAGTCCCTGCTAGGAATTACAACCAACTAAAGCAAATGGTTTTGTACACATATGCATTTTTGTGGGTTATGTTGATAAAATAAATTTGACTTTTGATTTGGCTCTAATCATTACCCCTCAGTAAATAGTGAAAGAATGGGCCATATTATTCCAGTCTGAGTGCAGTTATTTGATCCAGGAATTGTGCAGATTGTATCATGACACCTGGCTGGTCATACTGATATTCAGCACCTTACCAATTGTCAGTAGTGATGTCTTTTTAGCGAGGCCACAAACTCCACCTGTCCTGTGTCATTCACTCAACATTAAATTTTTAAGCACATCTAGAAAATATTTTCAGTGTAACAAGGTACTCACAATAGTGAGACTACTGTGTCCTATCTCTGCTTTGAGGACATTTAAACCCTCCTGGCAAAAACTATAATATGTTAATGATTTGCAAATGAGGTCAGGCAGTGGAATGAAACTCAAAGACTACAGTGTTCATATTATACTTTAATTTTGTCAGAGTAAAGGTTTTGTTAAAAGTTACCTACAATTTGAATTCATTCACACCCGCAGCAGCAGCTGTGTGTGTGTGTGTGTAAAAGGAAATAATCAATCCCCATAGCAGTAATCAATGGAGAGTGAGAAGTATGCAGTAATTTTGTTAATTAAAAGCTGGGGGGCATCAGACAAGACTGGGCGTTGGATCTCCATTTTAGAGGTGCATAATTATGTGCTATACTTGGTAAAATGGCTGATAGGGATTTCCTGCCTGTGCAAAGGAACTCTGAATATTCATCAGGCTTTGTTAAATGGTGTTTGTAGACATATTGCCACTTCAGGAGATTTACCCTTACTCTTCAGTCACTCATCCGAAGACGCATTAGTGGAAAAACAATTCCATGGGCCTCAACATAGTATTGTGCACCCATTTAACTGAACAGAAGCATGTCTATATTCACACAACAAGACATGAGAGATACTTGAGCTATTATGGCAACTGTCCTGGCAAGAAAAAAACACCAATTAGCAGTAACATGTTGAAACTAAGTGAGTTTGGAGTGAAAACCCAAATCAAATAGGAACACAAGGGATGAATTCATACTAATTTGAAGCCATTTTGATGGGAAACCTGAGCATGGTGGAGCATATGGCAGACAATTCAGCTGTGTTTTGATAGTGTTCATAAACCGGGACCATCACCATGCCTCATTTCAACCCAAGTGCACTTTGCTAAAGATAAATGTGGCACAGGAACACAAGGGGGTGTAAATTGGTCCATAATTGCATTCTCCAGAGAAAAGCCTATGCACAAATCTTGTCCCATACGCACTGGTAGTGTTAACACCTACAAGATATTTGCATTACATTTTAACAAATTCCTGCAGATGTCTGTCCATCAATTTGGCCCCAAAACTATTTTTGATGTATCAAATGTAAATTTTGTGTAAATGTTTTTTTTTGTTTTAAATCCCTATAATTTGGGATGGCAAATGATGATACTCAGCAGTGCACTTATTGATTTCCTCAGTGATTTCTGATCAGTTTTTGTGTGGGGGAAACAAGAAAGCCTACACAGGTATTCCCAGTTGTCTTTGAAACACTCTTTAGTTCAGATATTTGTCCTTTTCTACACTGTATCTGTCAGAAATCAGTTTGTCTTATTTTAAGCTGTGTGTGTCATGTCCTCACAGACTGTCATGTCATTTTAGCCCCCTGAAAAATCAGACATTTATTTTTTTTTGTTTGGTCATAGGTCACTGGCTGTCTTCTGTGTTCCACACAGATTATCCAACAGGATTAAATAACTATAGTAATGCTGGTCTGATGATGTCATCTCATTAGTTGTTGCTGGATTGCTTAGCTGTAGTGACAGAGAATATATTTCCGTTGGGAATATGGATTCATTCATTGTTAAAATGATGTAACAATACAATAATATATGTTGCTTTACACTTTGGTGCTCACAAGCATACTGATGTCTGCTAAAGCTATTTCAGTAACTGAATTGGGGCTTCATTCTACAAGAAGAGCAGAGCCGCAGGGCATGGCAGTATGACTACACATGTAGTTGTCACCCTGTGAAATGTTCACAAAACATGATTAGTTATTGTATTTCTTCTGTCTGCTCATGTAGTGACAAGTGAATTATACTAACAAGATTTGTAAAAATCTGTCTTACTAAATTTGGATTGTTTACTTTCTTTATTGGCCTAAAACACATCCTCATTTTGATGTACTCACATATGACACATTTCCTGTTTGTTAGTCTGTGCTAAGTTGTTTTCTTTGGCATTAAAGCAGGGACAGCTGGACCATGGGCCTTATCTCCATGTCCTCATGCCACCCCTGCAGTGAAGTGCTTGTATCACGTCTAGTCTTATCACATCTCTGTCCCTGCAGGCCCTGTGCATCTCTTTCAGCTTGATGCTGGGCTCGGCCTGCTCCTTTAATGGAAAGAGAGGTGTTCCACACATGATACAGTACAGTACAATGTTTTAATTAAAAGACCTGCTTCAGAGGAGGGAGGCTCAGAGGGTGAGAGGTGGACCATAGGGTGAGAGACATCTGCCCTCACTCGCACAAAAACAGATGGACACCTTGGTAGGGTCCTTTAATGCTAATGAATATGAAGATTGTTTTATCTGTGATGTGAAGTCTGAAAGTGTGGTGGCCTATTCCGAAAGGATATGCTTGGAGATATTCTATGGTATGAATAGTCCTTTTACTCCTATTGACAACTTTAAAACAGGCGAGTCTTTTGAGTGTTTACATTAGCAGCAACATATGGCGAACTCAGTAAAAGACTTGAGTCCATGGCTGGTGGAGCGAACAAGACTTACATTGTGGTCATGTTGCCCATTGTTTATGATAGTGTGTGGACAACAGTGCCCCCTCGGAATGTGTTTTTTTTTACATAAGCGATACAATAGTATGATCAGTTCAATGGTAGTTTTGTAGTTTAGGACATTTTATTAGAATTTTTGCCAATATTAAAGAGAAAGAATAGTACAATGCCTTTTACTTTTCCCTACGGGGATTAATAAAGTTAATCTTACTGCTGTGGCTCTCTAAGGCCTTGACGGTATTTCTTCATGTCTTCTGGCAACAGTTATTTGTTGGTTATTTGGTTATTCAGAGATGAACTAATTAGATTTTGCTAGTCAAAGGTTTGTTTGACCTTACAAAACACAATAATTTCAAATGATAAAATGATCAAGTGATGAAATGTTTTGTCCAAAAGGTAAAAGGTCAACTTTTTCAATCTCGACATGCATGGATGTAATCTCATTTTCACTGACATACAAACCTGAGCGTGTGATTGTGTGATTACCTAAGTGGATCGTTACTCATTTTTTGTCTGAACTGTTTGTGTGGGCTGAAGGTGTACTGTGGTCCTGTGTCATGTAAGTTGTGAAAATGGTGATATGTCTTGTAGTAATATGTCAGGCTTACTACCTTCAGTCATTATTTATACAAATTTCCTATTTTAGGAGACTGACATGAATAAATTCATATTTACATTTTAATCTTCCACTTCATTACAGTCATGTTGTGCAACATCCATAAAATGACTGTGAATGACTGTGAATGCTGTGCTTTTCCATTCATAATTCTCATCATCCAAAAAAACACGACAATATTAGTCATAATAGTGCTTTTGCTGTTTTGATGTAAAACATATATGGTTCTATTATCTCATTGTTAATTCATGAGATCTTCAGATGAATAATAGATGATGTCCTTTGAGACCGTTGCCCTTGTGCCTACGCTCGTAAGAGAATTTCAGATCATATCAGGGCAGCACGTTTCTTTTGGTGTCCTAGAAAGTCTTTTTCAAAACTGGCCACTGATCCATCATGTTGCCTTAGTGTTGCACACGTACAATATATACTGTATAATGTGTTTTTTTTTTGTTTTAAATATTATATTTCTGGAGGTTTCTTTACTGCTGTACTTCATGTTGCTCTTCTCTAAAAGATGTGAATAAAATAATGTGAGACTAGAATCACTACATTTGCCATTTGGCATGCAGGGATTAATGTAGGTTTCCTCAGTGTGATTAACCATGATAAACATTTCAGTGTTCAGATGTTTAAATTACTAAGAAAAATAATTGCTTTCAGTCTGAATAGAATGTATGATTATCATAGAATTGTACAGGCTGTATTACTTAGTTTAAAATGCCAATAATTAAACATCTCACTGCTACATTTCAATTATTTCCACTTGTGGGTGAGAACGTCCCCAAGCAAACTGGAGGCTGTGCCCTATGCATCTTTGGTATGAGATCCTGAATCATCGAGATAATTATCTCCCTCAGCAACAGGATTTTTTTTTTCTCGAAAATAATTACCATAAAACATTGCTAATTTTAATGGCAGACCTAATGCAACACAAATAACTAAAGGAAGAGGGGGTAAGGGTGGAGAAGGGGAGGGAGGCTTGAATCATTCACCCAGATTTAGAGGAAGACAAGCGGGAGGAGATAGTGTTTTGTATTCTAAAATAAAGCATCAGATCTATTATTACAGATTAATTCTACATAAAGATGCATAGCAGGAAAAAAGGACATTGTATGAATAAGTGATTACTTATCTGATCATTAACTGTGTATTATTTACATGCTGCTTGCTAATGTTTTGTGATAATTTGCTATATTATTACATTAGGTTATTAATTTTTTTCCATCTCCTTTACACTCAGACTCCCACACATGTGGCCAAAAAGGTCAAGTAATTAATCTAACCATAAACCACAATAAATTACAAAGCCCACTTTTACAGAATAATCCATATTAATATCGGTGTGAGGTGGCTGTGCCGTAAATACAGAGACTCGATCCTGTGATGCATGGCTGCAAGACTATTGTAGGAACAAACTCCTGTGTGAGTAAGGTAATAAAATGCAGGGCCAAGTTCTCATTTCTCCCTCTCTTTCTTGCTCTCAGTTGGTTTCTGGTTATTTGTTGGGTTTATGTTTTGTGACATGTAATGTTAACGGAGTCCCTTTTGTTTTTTTCTTTCCTCTCTGTTTTGACTGAATAGCTCTCCAGGCTCTCAAGGCAATAATAAACAGCTCAGCTGCATACTCTGGAAAAATTCTCCTTGGGGTGAAAAGATCCAGAGTTGAAAAGTTTCTGTCAGTCTTTGGTGGGTAATTATTTCACATGTCATCTGCTTTCAAAATGCTTGCCATATCTTCTTAGGATTTAACAATAGGAACCACTCATTATTGTTTTTCTAAAAGATCAAAAGTCATCAGCGAACTGTTTTAACCCAAAGTTACTCATCACTGCCAAAACGGATCTTCAGTGACTTGTGAGTCCTGTGTAGGAGAGGAGCTCCCAAAGGCGGCAGCTCCAGTGCTAAGCACACAACATTAGTTCACCGCTTAATGAAGCTGCTGTAATCACACTTGTGCAGGATGGTCGTCTCTCATTAGCACTGCTGCTGGAGAAATGCTCTGCAACTCTTTGATGTTGTCAAAGATTCTCACCACTGTGTTCAGAACAAAGCGTGTCTTCCTCCAAGATGTGGGGAGGAGGACGCTTCCTTCTGTTGTGCCGGATATGTCAGGAAATCGTCTGAGCTGGGAAACCCTTTGTTTCAATTCCAAAACAAATATTACTAAAAAAAAAAGTCCTGCCTATTGATGTGATTTGGTTTAGGGATCCTGATTTTAGAGGGTAAACCCTAACCAAATAACAGAACATGTAGATTTGCCCCGGCAGAATATACATATGCATTTTAACAAGTCGAGCCCAGCACAATACCACCTCTATAATCTTTCAACGAAATATATTTTTGTTAAATGGATTGGTGGGGAGATAGGGTTGCTCACAGATGTCTAAAGCACTAGCAACATGTTTTTGATGTTTGTGAACCTATCCGAGACATCTGAGACATACCTGGCATTTGGTAAAGCTCTATTTCAGGATCTCCACACTTTGGCTGTCACTGCCATGGCTGCTGTCTGGAGATAACACAAAGGCTAGAGTCGCCAACCTAATGCCATGGAGCAATGGGGAAAAAGCAAGAAGAGGAAAGTAGTGATTTTATGGGCAAAAGCACAGGGCTTAACGCTTATTTTTCTTGACTCATTTTAGATTGTCTTGAGGGGCTTTGGTCACACATGGGAGCTTCCAACATTGAGGCTGATTAAAAGGCACCACCACACTCCTGCCTTCGGCTGAGTGGCTGCAGGGAACAATACCAAACAGAGAGGCTTTTCTAATTGTTTGCATACCTGTAGGGCAGTGGAAGTTAGTCAGCTAGCCATGCACTGTTTATTCACTATGCATGAAAGGAAACAATTAAAAAAAATCTATTAAATTAATTTTAACGTAAAAGACTGGCATGTTGCTACAAGCCTAGTTATTTCAGTGTAGAGGGGTTATCAGCATTCAGAAAAGAGGCACATATCAATATTTAGTCTCTACCTAATGCTTTAATGCTTTTCAGCATTAGATTTTTTTTGTGTTTTTTTCGTAGTATATATAAAAATGGGCACAGCCACAAAATGCTTGCATGTATTAATCGTTAAATATTTTAGGATATCAGGACAATGAAACAAGGCAAGGATACATGAACAAAGAAAAAGTTTCACTGAAAGACGTCAGGGACTATCACCTTTATTTTGTAGCCTAGTGGCAGCAACAGACAGTGATCACAGAGTCCTCCTGGGGATGTGGTTGCAGATGTTCAGGTAAATTGTGTCTTGAATTAAAAACTTAACAGCAAACTACATATACTACTAGTTTTAGGGATTCAGGGATTTCAGGGATAAAAAGCTGGGTTCCTTCAGAGCATAAAATCATGTAATACATATATATGACCTATAAGCTACAGAACAACCTGCAAAAAAAAAAAAAAATACTCCTCAGCCTGATGTTTCCATTAAAAGGACATGAACATGAGTATTGTTAATTCTAAAGTACTAAAACTAATTACATTATTTTTTTTAAATTAATAACTGACTATTAAAATAGACTGCTTATTATTAACATAAGTTTTATTTCAGTAACTGAGTGTTGCAGTTTGGATGCCTTAGATACCTAGACTGATGTAAGTTAAGGTAATAAAGGCTGTAGGCTGTGACGGTCAGGGATCAGCGCTCTCTGGATAGCTCGTCTGCCACTGACCAAACACACAAGTGCACACTTCAGACTATTATAATTATACCAGGAAGAAATAAAATCTCAGCTGAGGGAAATCAAGGTTTTAATTTAATTAAAGATATAACGACATACAGATTTCGGCATGTAGGTCTTCAGGTCTTTACAAGCTGGTAGCTCAGGCTTGGCAGCTCTCTAGAGGAAAATTAAACACTGGCTACTCCTCTGTTAACATGGAGATCTATGGACTGTGCCACATACAGTGTCACTGTTCGTGAACACTACAGTGCTCATTGACAAATCAACCTCCTTTAAATCATCAGTTGATGAGTGAGAGATGAGTGAGAACTGTGTCTAGAATTTCAACCAGATAAGCAAACGTCAGACTCACTCAAAATAGCTCCTTTGGCAGATGGTGGGCCTCAGACCTGCCGTGCACAGAAACAATCATCATATCCCTGTGGAAAATAGTCGAATTTAAATCTTTTTTTCACACTCTCCCTCCTGCTGTATTGCACTCCGGAAGAAATACATTGAACACACATTCACAAATGTGCACATTATTGTGATTATATTGACTGAGACAGAATTTAGAGTCTTATAGAATTGAATATTAAAATTCTAATAAAGGATTTGTATGCATTTCCAATCACTGCCATCTGTTCAATACTTTACTATTCTTAGAAGACAACACTAAAATGTCTGGGAAGACCCCTCTTCCATATATATGCAGAGTTAACGATGGTGATGGCAGGAAAAGATGGCCAGCTGCTGCTGTAATGTAGCTCTCTGCCACTGAACTAGAGTGGAGCGCTGGATTTTACAGCTCTCAGGTGACAAGCAGGCTATCGACAAATGCAGGAGGCTCTCCTGAATCCTGATTACAGCCACTTTGTGACACCTGGGGGACTGAAAAAGGCATCTTTAAACCTGTCATAAATATTCACAGCAACTTAATTGTGTGTGCTAAAGTGATATAAAGACCCACCAGTGTAGCACTTCTACAGAACTATACTACAGAACAGAGTACTTTAGCACCTCACTGAGAGAAATTCACAGGAACAGTCCGTCTCATCTTGGTGTCAGAAAAGAAATCCTAATCTGTGATTTATGCTGTCACACATTCAGCTCCGCCTCTGTTCCTCCTGTCTGCTGGAGCAGCCTGTGCAGTGGACTCCACCTCTCACCTCCTGCCATTGTTCCTCTGTCGCTGGTACCTCCCCCATCTTTTTATTGACTCTTTTACTAATTGCAGCCTGCATAAACAAAACATAGAAGGGACTTGGCAGTATAAAATGCTTAGATAATTAGTTTTGCACAGGGGAGGACTGTGTCTGTGGACATTGATCTGATGGTTTGCTGTATTGAATGTGTGAGGGAGGTGCTCCTGTGACGGTGACAGGTAGCCTGTCTCATGGATCACAGCCACTCGTCAATACCACTCCCTCTCTTCAGTGATCTGCTGTGAGGCATATCGTAGAGTGACACAGGTGCCAATTGATTCAGGGTATTGCTGTGGAGGCCTCTGTTGTAATTTAACACACTACTGTCTTTTAATTCCTTTTACATTGTATTTTGCTCAGTTTGCATCATGTCGTCACTGGTGGAAAAAGAGCAGCTCTTTAGTAATAAATTAGAAAGTAGTAGTAGTAGTAGATGGATAAATGTCTTCCTGTAACCTGAGGTGTTTTATATTTGCACAGTTTTCTGCAGGTGTGACATAGACTGTTTCATTTTCCCCACTGTTAACATAGGTGGGAGCATTAGCAGTGGTGTGTATTAGGTGTAGCAGAAATAAAGAATGTGATGATGGGAGTGTTGGGGTGCAGGTGCACCATGAGCAGGGGAGGTGACCTTGGCCATGGTGAAGACTGCAGAGAGGAGCCAGCCATCTGTCTTGGGCCATGAGGAGGTGACCCAGCATCATTGTTTAGTCCGATAGAGTACACTGGGGTCACTGCGAGGGCCAGACCTCCTGGGTGGGAACCAGTATGGAGTGTCTGAGTCCAATGAACATTGACAATTAGGTGAATGAAAATGTAGCGTAAATTCACACAATAATTTATGCCCTAAAATCCTTTTTAAATGTTCTAACAAGCTGGTATCCGCTGTTATTCTGGGAGACTGCAGTATTAAAGATTAAGATCTGCCAAATCATACTGATTGTCCACCTCTCAATTCAGGATTCCTTTTTATACCAATGAGATAGCCCTTGCCATAATTATTCTGGCATTTTGATGTGGTACCCCATAACTCCTTAACTATTTGTGAGGCAATTTATTGAAGCACTAACCAGAGAAGCGATTTGGACATAATTTGCTCCCTGACTCAGTTCAAAATGAACTTTTTATCTGAATTTTATTGGAATACCTCACCAAAAACTCATTTATGCACTGTTCTGGTCTGGTATGGGAAATGAGACAACTCAAACTACTACAAACTACCAATGTGCCTACAGTATTAAATGTTACTTAATGTGATCACATGTAATAATCCTACAGTGTTTTATTTAAGCTTTTTCTAAACAGCCATCTGATATGGTGGACAGAAGTGTATTTTTGGATAGTTTTAGTGACCCTTTTCTTCCTGCTTTTTGTGGTTCATGGGGAGGGACTCAGGACCAAATGGGCCACTCATACCAGACAAAGCCCTTTGATGAAGTAGTCAGTCTGACAGGGACGTGACAGACACGCAATCAAGGTGTTAAATGACAGGAGGGCCACAATGTCTGTCCTTTCAGTATAATCACAACCCCATAGCTCAAATTTTAGTCGGCAGTTTCAATCATCATCCCTGTTTCCTCTTACACAAGGCCTGACCCTCTCAGCTTGTTCCTTATATTCTTCACTTTAATGACAAGTTTCACTTCTCACCTCATGCTCATTAGTCACCTTTGTAAGCAATAACACCATTGCAGCAGCATCTATAAATTCACAGGGGCATGGTCACATAAATGAGAAGCTTTTCTTCAGCATGTTGTCAAATGAGATCAGCTCTGTCTGCCTGAGTATGACCATACTGCAGTCATTTACGCTGTTGAAGCGGGTCGTTTTTTGTGTGAACAGTTAAGAGGAAAGTAAAAATGTGTTATGTGTTAATCACACACACCATCAAAGGCTGAGCTTTTAACTTCATGGACTCCAGCTGGACTTAAGAATTCAAAGACTGAGGCTGCAAATAGCAACTATGAGTGAGATCACAGGTCGTGGTCGAGTCGTGGTCTGTCGGCTGCTAAGAGGATAAAGAGTGACAGGGTTGCAAGAGCCTTATGAAAGTCGACATAAAATAGGTTTACAGCTTTGCATAGTAAATCTAGACTCTCCACATCTCATAGTCTGTGGCATAATGACACTAAGGGCTACGACACTAACACACACCAGGGTAAGATGAGAACAGAGGAGAAGCAGGAGTGACTGGCAGATATGACTAAGCCTAGCTCATTCCTGTCACTTCCTGTGTTTTACAGAAAAAAACTTTCTGCTTAATTGGTGCTCTGACTCTGAATCAGCATTCGTTATTGAGTTTGCAGTGATGTAGCCTTTGTTTGACCCACAACACAGATTTATACAACTCTAATCCATTTTCCAGACTCTCAACACATCACAATTAATTTTCAAAGTGAAAGGACTTCATAGGCGGGGACCAACCGCCAGCCCTACAATTAGTGACCAACCCACTCTGCCACCTGATGTGAAGTGACTTATCAAAATGCCTTAATGTAATTTGGACCAGTCTAGACATGATCTATAGCTCATAAGAGGAAAATGGATGTCCAAAATAATCCTGCATTATTGAAAGTATGTGTTTTTGAGTCAAATGTGGATAAAACCAAACTGGGTTAGAGAATGTCCTGCTGTATAGAATCCATAATTCAGTGCCATGTACAGTATGTCTACATTGCAGTTTAACTCAACTAGAATTTGTAGCTTTACAGGTGTGTGGAGCCGCAGTGGTTTCTTTAGGCTGACATGTCTCTGAAATAGTTAATTTCATGGTTGGCACAGTGCACCATCCCCCTCTTTATTGAATGAGAGTTAAGCCCGTATAAATGCATGGGTTTCTTCAACAGCACATACCTTTGACATTCATTCTCCAACTGCTCTGACTCCAGTGTGTGTGAAATGGTGTGTGGTGAATCCCACTTCTTATTCCTTTAGTGTGGCTAGGACCCCTTTTGATTTCGTAGGCTCCATTACTCTTCAACCTGGGCTGTGCTTAAAGGCAAAATGTATGTAGGAGAGAAAATGATACTTTGTGTTTAAGCACATAGTGTTTTTGGCATAGTGGTTAAATCATTTCCCACTACTTTTAACCAAAAAATAAAATAAAAAATGCGTTTTGCTTTGTGTATAATTTGTATTTTACCTGTGTTTTTGTGCAGTTACATGAGGGAAAATACCTCTACACAGTAACTGTGTGGTCTTGATTGGACAGTTTTATGTGTTGCATTGAAATTTATGACTGCATTACCTACCGCACTGCAATCCAAGGCAAGTAAGGCTGTGCCATCAAATAAATTCTGAAGTGTTTCGCCCATGACCCTTATAGCTAGCTCACAGATGGAGATCCATCCAAAACACACTATGTTCTTTAACCATAATCTTTGACTCTTGACCAGGGTCATTGAACTTGACAGGATCCTGACCTTGTAGAAGATGGAACACAGAAGACATAAGGTTCACAGTGACCCTGGCTTTTAGCAGAAGTGATTTTTATATGCACTTCCACCTGACACTGACAGATTAGGAACTTAATAGACATTCATTATTGGAGCTCATATACTCCCACAAGTTCCCTTTCATTTTACAGTTAATTTAAGAAATATAATAAAAATAATCTTCTAAAATTGGTTGACACAACCAGGCAAGCCCCAAACATGCTACCTCCCTCGCTCTTGTGTATTCAGATAAAAATAACATTTGAGCATGTTGCTGCCAAACACTGGCAAACAGACAGTGAGAACAATATGAAACAGATGCCACCACAGATGGAGGATAAACAGGCACATACATTTCTGTTACAAAGCCAACCTGTCACTTGCAGCAGTAAATGATTATTACATTTTTGGTGAAGTAGAAACTATGAGTCTGTTGTCTGTGTTTCATAGTGTTCAGTACATCTGTTTTCCTGTTGGAAATAGCACATTTTAACTATAGCCTTTGATTTAGTTGTGTGATACAAAAGCAGAAATCATGTTTGCCTGATTTCCTCTGGCTGATTGTCCTGGCATATGTTTTGATTAAAATCAGGATCTTCCAGCAGTGTCATCATGTTTGGGTTTTTTTTCCTTTTCTTAATTGTCTACCCAACAATTATTTACCTTGTTTATTGCTTAAGTACTGATACCTTTTATTTATTGTGCACTTATGTCACCTTAAACTGATGTCACAGCCCTCCTTCACTAGATGAATGTATGTGGGAAATTCTAATTATGTGCCAGCACAGATATGACATTTCAGTAACTTCCTGCTTTTGCATTTATTATGCATACATGTTTTAGATTTTGTCCATTTGTGTGTACAGAGGAAGATGTGTAGCGTATAGGTGAGACAAGGTCTGGAGCTGTCACCTATTGAGAGAGCCCGAGGGAGCACAGGCAGTGATTTGCAGTCTGGCAGGACACCCGCTGTCTTCAGCACAGTGTCATGACATGTAATCACACAGACATTTGCTGCTGCTACTGTCTTTGTCTATTTTTTGTATCACAGCACCATCACATTTCAACTGCCTGTCGTTTATTTGACCCTCTGGCACAATTTATTTACATTTTAAACAACATTTACTGCACGATATGATGAATTAAACTTGTATTTGCTGGATTAACTAGCTTTGAACCTATATTATAATAGTCAACATTTTGTTTACATAATCAGGTATGTAAGATTATATGTATTTTAAGATCATTTATAATGCATTTTCTTTATCTCAATATTTTATACAAACTTTCTGTGCACAGTTGGAAATGTTCAACAGTTAGTGTGGCCACGGCACCTGTGATGTGTTTTGTCTTTTTGGCCTGTTGATGTTGATCTCTGGTCCTCTGTAACAGTATAATGTGGCAAGTAGACGATACGTAGAGTCCTATTGTTTTTGAGTAACATGCTAAATTATACGTCATTGTCTGAAAACAAGTTAGAGGTGTTGAAGTCATATCTTCTAGACCACTGCCAGGCAGTTTTGGCTGTTTTTGTAGCAATAGAGCTAAACTTATCATATACAATTTGGCTTTTATTAGAGTCTGGTGTGACTTGTTCAGGAATGTTTCTGCATTTAATAGCACTGGGATGATGATGGTGATAAGGAAAGAGATAGTCGGGCTGCATCAGGTGTAGCCTACATGCCAAAGCTATGTGACACTGACTGTCACCACCATCTTTGCAGGTCATTCACCATAGAGCCGAGCTTTGGCTCTGATTCTACAGCCAGCCAGCATTCAAACCTAAAGCCGCGCTCCCCTCTGATCTGCTGACCCACTCTGCTCATAGCAGGCCGTTCAGTCCAGGAGGGACAGGTACCAGAAATAAGTAAACAGTGTTGCTGAAAGGCTTCGAGATGACAGGGATGGTGGTTCTGTTATTTTTTTGAAGCAAAGAGCAAGAACTCGGGAGTTACTCCCACACACAAGTATTTGAGTATACAAACAAATATTTTTGTGTAGGTGTTGCAACTGTAACACACACAGTGAGTGAGTGGGAGCAAGGGAGAATATGGACTGGGGTGAGAGAGTGAGAGAGTGAGAAGCCAGAATGCACAAGCATATTTTCTATTTTCCAAGCCCTGGGCGTAAGACATACCAAGAGCGACAGAAATCTCGCCAAGTGGGATAAGATCATAAAACTGCAAGGTACTCCCCTCTCATTTTCAACTAAATGGATAAAATGGTGTCAGCATGTTACTGTGAGCCCCTCAGGATCCAAAATACTGGCAGGGCTGTAAACTAAAGCAGTTACTCTGACAAGACACGAAATCCTTTCCCATCAGGAAGGCTTCCTCTTGAAATAGTGTAGTTATTGGAAAAGATATCAGAAAATAAAGTAGAGCTAGGAAAGGATAAAATATACCAAATGTTTTTTTTGTTCACTTCAGTTACTGATGTTGTACTGTATCTGATGCTGTGTGGTATCATAGTTAATATTATTAACAGAAAAATGTTATAAATGGTGTCTGTTGATGCTCTTATTCATCCAGGTTTTGTTATGCTCATGAGGAGTAATGTGTGACTTTTATTAAAACAACAAACTCTTGTCATTTTGGATTACACTGATCAGCTGAACACCATGCTGATTTTGTAAGAACACATTACTTTTTCCATTACACTTTGATACAGCAGTCTGTGGAGGTGGTAATAAGGACTCTTTGTCACATTGAGGCTCAAATGTGTTCAATTTCTCAGGTTTAAAGATTTCAGCAGTTGTCTCATCTGTTCGTTTTGCTGCTAAAAAAAATGCTGTCAATTTTCTACATCATTAGTTTTTGTGTTAACCTCAAAGACAGACAGGGTCAGTGTCAGTGTCACTGTGTGGTCTGGGCATCGAATAAACAAAGAGAAAGGAGTGATGATGATAAACTGGATTAAGGCCAGATGTCAGTTTGCAACCTGGATAGGGGTCACATTTTATTTGGAAAAAAGATAAAGCCACTGTTAACAGAATTGGTTTCCACTCAGGATAATTTGAAATGAAAAGCAAAAATCTTAAAGATGGATCACAGTTAAGTGATTTGATGCTTTATAGAGAAGCAAACTTGGTGTCTTCGGTCTTGTTCATTGCTGTAATTTTAGCTTCAGACAGCGCTGCAGGGTGCTTATAGCTGAAGGCAGGTTTAAACCCCATGTGCTGACTCTCCATGAAGCCACACAATTATCTGGAGCTTGATAGCTGAGCCTGACTTTGACACGTTCTGTGTCACCATATTAAGAGTGAGTGCAGAGTGGGAATGGAAGCTACCTTGCAAAAAGCCTCCCCTGAAGGTATAAAGCAACAGCAGCATAGAGATCAGCTGCTGGTGCATAGTGTATTGTAGTGTAAGCTGTCATGTTAGCATGAATTGGTGATTGGACCATCTCACACACAAACACAATTTCATGTGTGTTCACTTGCTTTCTATTTAGTGCAGCTACAGCAGTGCACTGTATTACTGAGTGTGTGAAATGTTTTATTAGATGAATTACTGTTTTGTGCGTTGTTGGGATTGTTGATGGATAACAGCAGTAGAATCATTATACAGTCCTGCACCATCTGTGCTTTGAGGAAAGGGTATGAATAGGGCATACATGACAGAGTGGCACCTGCTTCTCAGAGGGTTGCTGCAAAATATTGCTGCATTGAGAGAAAGCAGTACTCCACCTGCATGCCAATCAGGCTGTCAGGCTAATCCCCTCCACCTACATGCACTCTCCCACAAATACTCACCCACAAATTTCTCCTCCTCCAGTGTTTTCTTCTCAGCATATCCCCCATAGGTACGGACACATATGCCCATCACAACAACCGCTCATGCTCTGACAACACTTGAAAACAGACACTAATTAAATTTCATCTGTGTGTACTTTGCACTCTGCACAGCAGATATCAGTGTGTTTTGTCAGACGGATTGTCTTACCTAAACATGGAGATAAACTGACGCTGACGCTATTTAATGTCTGTTTATTCTAGCATGGCTGCCAGCATTGATTTACTCGCTCTCAAGGTGTGGGGTGTGTCTAGTAGGATTTAGTTTGTCTGTAGTCTACTGTAGCTGACATCCATAGAAATCACTGAAAGAAAAAGGAGGGGAAATGAGGAGTGTTTTGTTTGTAAAACTATTGATTTACACAAGCAGAGATGTGAAAAAAAACTCTTTATTTTTTTAAGTTTATGATTGTCTCTAGTGGTGTGCATGAAGGTGGACTTGCTGAGAAGTGTGTGATTTCACTGTTAGTGTGTATATGTGAAATAACAGAGGCCTCAAACAGTTATGTGTCAGCAATAGGAGCTCAGATATGCATGCACAAGCCCATTCTCCTGAGCATCTCTCTGATCTCTGTTTTCTCTGTCATGTCAAGACAGTAACAGGTGTCTCACCTAAGGCAAAACACTGTATCACTGTCTTCTCCCTCTTTATCTCACTGTATTTATCTGTTGTTGCATCTCGTTGGGATGAAGAACATCATAGTGAATTTGGTACCCAGGCCACGTCTGTGTCATGCGTCTCCACACTGCCATCCTTGTAGGTATGTTTGGCAACATAGTTTCATCAAGGGACTAACCACATGGTGCTGTCTGGCTTGGACTCATTCCCAGCAATGAGCCCATACTGGGCTGGCTGGATGAACAGAAGGTCAGGACATGCCATAACACTGTGTAATGCAGGGTTAGCGACATTAGCCTTCTAGTGCCAGTGCCATATCAGATGCCACTGCCAACTCTGATTTAGGTGGCTCACCTGGTTGTGTTTTTTTTTTGTCAGATTTTATTCATCAAGGTGTTGCATAGTGAGTTTGCACAGTGTAGTCTTTATTACAGATTGGATTTAATCTGTAATATCTTCCAACATGCCCAGTGGTTAAAGGTGAGACTTAACAGAGAAGGCAAATTACTTTCTGTAATGTGGCATGAACATGAAATGATAGTCAGGATTATTGCTGAACACAATGGTGACAGAACTGTATTATATCGGTGCTTTCTTTACATTTTGCACTGTGAGTCATCATGTTATGTCTCTGCTTGCCCTCTCTAAAACCTCTCTGAAGCAGGTACATCAACTATGAGACATCAGAGCCTCACTCCCCTGATGAAACACTCTCATACTAATTTATATCTCCATGCATGTTGACATTATGATGTGTCTTTCAGAGGAAGCTGACATTATCTAACTACAGGAGGCTCTCTCATTTACTCAAAATGTAATTTAAGTGAACCGTTTATGAACATGATTGCGAACGCAAAACCATCAACTCTGCACTATTGTACAGCATGTACCTTTTAAGTAACCCTGCATTAATTGGTAGCCATTTACCCTTGCATAAACAGAAAAGCACATAAAAGGAAATTAAATTCAGCCTTTTTACAGATTTGTCTCATCTGTGATTTCAGTGTAGAGCACATAAAATCCTTTTACTACTGGGCCAGGGTTTGAGACCAAGGCAGACAGAGCAGCCTCAAGACCTTCAACTTTTTTCCTTTTGAATACCCATTATTTTCAACACATCCTCCAGATATGGCACATATATACGTTTAACACAGAGAGATATGCCTGGAGAAAAAACTGAAAGAGTCTGCCTGTGGTTTGCTTTTGCTTAGAAAGTCAAATATGTACGAACTGGTAATTTGAGGTGAGTCCCTGCAATCAGATGAATGAAGGATAGCTGTTCTCAGAATCAGAAAATGCACTGTACAGTTAGGGAAAAAATAATTTGCGGACTTTGTAAGTTTTCCCACTAACAAAGAAATGATCAGTCTATTTAAATGGTAGGTTTATTTGTTTATTAATAGTGGGAGATGAAGTGTTTTGAATGTAAAACAGTTTACAATTGTAAGCTATAGGTATGCTGATCAAATCAAGATCTGGGGACATACTAATACTATAGCTTCTTCAGCACTGCTATATTTTCCTGCAGTCAGATAAACACGATGCTTCTAAGGCATTAGACTAATAATAGCCTGAGCCTGGTGAAAGCAAACGCCACCTGGCAAATGTCACAGCCAAGTCAAGTGACAGAGAGGAGGGCTGTGTTTACACTGAATCAGCCATAATTGTGTGTGATTGAGGTATTACAGAGTAATTGTGTCTGCGTCCATGGGATCCATTCTGTGCAAACTCAAGCATTACTCGACAGAAGCTCTTAAGCAAGGCAGCCCATTTTTAAATTATTTTCTCAATTGCTTGTTTGTTCCTGGAATTACAAGCTGACTGTCACAAAGGGGAAGTGCATTTAAGCAGTATTCAGAAATCAGACTAATTACACTAGAAACGGAGGTGGGCTGGAGAGATGTGATTTTTTTTTTTCCTCCCCCATTTTCTTCTGTGAGACCAGTCAATAAACAATCTGCATAACTTTACCACATCAATATTTAATGTCCCAGCTAAAGGTCTCCTCTCCTACAGGTCGCAGTCAGTCTGGGTTTGATGTTTACTACTTTGAAATTCGCCACAGATGCAAACAGTCCCGAGGGGTTCCACTGATGGCTGTGTGTGTATGTGTCTGGATGTATGGGTAACGAAGAGTGTTTATGTGTTTAGTATTTGTATTGTATTAATGCAAGTCTGTTTTTATATCTGTGTGTGTTTCCGTACCTCTTCCAGAGTGAGGAAGAGGCCTCAAAGCCATCTCAAGTCATCATCCCCCCCCCCCCCCCCCCCCCCCAAACTGCTTACAGCCGGTCTGTCAGTGGGGAGGGAAAATATGAGGGTGAATTTTTAACGACGAAAACAAATGAGCCAACACAGGCGCACAATTAGGAGGAAGTCATGGCTATGTGTCGTCTTTAGATGAGCAACATGATGGCCTCTTTACCCCTAGTGGGGATAAAGCCCTGCCCCAGGAGATGGCTCATTAGGGCCGAGAAGGGAAGAGAGGAGGGGTTGCTGACAGTCAAAACAGTGGGCGTGGAGAGAGGGGGGCGCTGTGCACTCAGGGCGAAGAAGGGCTGCGCTAAAGTCCTTTTAACAACAAGGGCCATCCTGATTCTGTGAAAGGCATTAGCTCATGATGTGACTAAATCATATCACACAAAGGACAGCTGCCATAAGGACTGCATTATGTGTAGTGCCAAAATATTGTCTCATCAGTTCAGCTGCTTTGTAACATGGTGATTGGTATTGTTTGTTATTAGGGAAAGCTCACATCTTGTGTGAATATTCTAACTTGTTAGTAACTTGACACTTCTGATCACAGATGCATTTTTAAAACTTGTGTGTCCAGACGGTACAATTGCAACTGTCATCTTAAAGATCAGAGATAATATTATTTGATTGAAATAAAGAAAGATTGTCCTATCTGAGACCATCTGACAATAATGAAATCACTCATGGGTCATGCTTAATGATTTGTAATGCTGAATTGCCATTCACCGAGTCAATCCTGATCACTGATAGTATTATTAAATGATCTGTCTCATTAATCGTAGTCTGTCTTGGTTGTCACAAATCATTTTTAGATTTGCTGTTTTCTCATTGTTTAAATGGTTTGAGACTCAAAATGCAAATTATATAGGATTCAGCACATAACAAAAAGAGATCAGAAGCATAAATAGGAATGGTAAGGAGATGCTTTTTCTGCTGCTTACTGTAAGGATACAGTGTGAGTGTGATCTCCATCACAAAAGCCTTTGTTCAGTGGGTGCAGCAGCTTTGGTCTCATTAAGGGACTGTACATGTAGCTCACTCCTGGGTCTTGAAAAGCTGGAAGAGTGCCACCAGATGGTTAAGAGCAGAAGTGAAGTTGGCATTTTATTGTGTGATCCATTTTAGTACAGAATACTTCATTTTGCTAACCCTGTTAAAAGAAAGAAACAAACATATGCTCTATTTAATTAAAATAAGCACAAAGGCAAAGGGATTTATTTGACTATGTTTTCCAGGTGCAACATTTGACAATTGTTTTTAGTGAGGAAATTGACAAAAACATCCTTGATTTGCAAGAAAGTGATAACATGTCATCACGTCTCTCCTTGAAATGTTTGCTTAGTGAATCTCTCTTCATGGTAACTATGTCCCTGATTTCCAAATGAAGAGATTTGTCAATCGTCTTTTTTGAAAATGGCCGCTGCGCTTCTCTGTTGATCAAAGCAGCTAAACCCAGACTTTTCGATTCATTTGTTTTCTCTTGTTGAATCACTCTGTACTTCTGTATTCAACAGCATTTACATACTGGGTATTAGCTTTGGAACAAACTCGGCTTCACACAAACAAGCACATAGAGCTTTATTTAAGTAGCTAATTGCGAATCAAGTAAGCATCTCTAATCTGTTTAACAAAAAGAAATGGTATTTTCTCAACTAATTAATTTTCTCATTTTAGCTAATTAAAAGTCCAAACAACAGTATACACTTGTGAGTTTGGTGTGAAATAAGACTGACAGCAGTTTAGCACCCACATGATCACACCACACACAGCCATGCTGGGATATTCAAGTGTGTTTAAACTCAAGTCATTTAATGGCTGTTTTAAAAGTTATTTCCATTTCTCCATGGGAATAATCTCTCGAGGATATTACCAAAAGTCACACAAAAAACACTGTGGGGATTTGAGTAAAGTTAAATTTAAACCATTCAGCTCTGTGTGTGCCTGACACCTGTACCTAGAACCATTACAACCACATTAGCTTGCCATGAAAGGGAAATTATATTAACTAAAGTGTTAGGAGAGGCTCCTTTTCATCAAATGGAGTCTTCTGACTCGCACCCAGATGTACTCTGCATCTACTGTGAATCATCACTAAGTGCCATTTTCTCAGCATTAATGAGCATCAGTCCGTGGAACCATTTATTCTGCTTTTCTTTATTCATCTCCTGGCTTTTCACAGGTCATAGTTGCATGCATTTAACTACATCAGTGTCTCTGTGAAGATGGTAATCTCACAGGATTATCTCAGTAGGTGACAACATCTTTGATTTTCACAGCCTTGTATTCTGATCCATGGATCTCATGCCAAAAAATATTTCTATAAAATAAAACATTGTCATTGAGTCTGTAAGTTTCAGGGGTCGTTTTTCAAACTGATGTGTCAGCGATCATCACTGCCTAACAGCAGTTTTTGCTGTTTTCTTGTGGTGTACTTTCAAGGGCGCATACTGCGCTGCACATTTATGTCTCACACTCTCAGTTCTATTGACCTTGGACAAAAATGGCCACCACCTCTATCAATCACCAACTCAACCAAGAACAAGAGAAAATGATGCCGACTAACAACATTATCACAGCACTTGTTCACATCTCATTGATTTGACAAAAGCCATCACTCAGCAGTGTCAGTCATACGGTCCAGTGCTCTATTACAGAAAGAATGGGTATAAGCACGAAAGACCACATATTTTAGTGGTCTCAGTGATAGGATGTGAAACTATTTCTGTCAGTCCCCTCTCCCCTGAAGTATGATTGGCCTGAAAATCACACAGTTTAAAAAGTACAGTCTGCATTCAGCTACTCAAACACAAAGGCCAATACATCGAAAACCTTGTAGAATAAAACTAATTTATGAATACTTGAATACTTTGCATCTTATTGTTGGCAACATCAAAAGCAATTTAGATGATTATGGGATTTCTTAGGAATTTTTTTATTTTATTTAATGTGTGAGGATTTGAAAAAAGTAAATGAAAAGGATAATGGAATATAGGCAGGTCAGATTATGGGGTTATTTTCCAGAATTAAAGAAGCATTTCCAGCTCTAATATTTTCCTAAACGACACCTCTGACAGGTAACCCTTTCATGTGACTGGAGACTAATGAGTTACAGTAAATAGTGAGATGTGCGCAAGTGTAAAAAGGATTGCCAAAAGAACTCCTTCGTTTTGCACAAGACAGATTTTTCAATTGGCCTGTCAAAAAAAAGAACATGCTTTTAATGTTTTGATCAATTATTGATCACATTTAAGCTCCACCTCTCCATGCTCCATCTCTGACATAAAGCCCACATAGTGTTGGTGACAGTGGCACACCCCACTCCCCTGCCAGATACCAATGTCACACTATTCATCATCTTCTATTGATAGGCAATGAGGGAATGGATTCACCTACCAGGGTCCCCAGTGGTAGCTCCCTAGACAACCTTCCCACCCTCTTGTCCCCACTGCTCTGTCCCAGGGGAGGTTTCAATTAAATGGCCTCAATGTTTAGGACATTTTAATCCCTCTTCCACCTCGTTTATCTTCGCACACACACCTCTACAGCCCAGACAGTGGAAGAGTGCATCCATGGATAAAAGCATCTCTCTGTTCACAAGTACTTTTTTTTAATTTTTAAGATTAGAAGTGCAGTGTCTATGAAATAAGCCCTTTCATTCCTATTTAAATGCTTTAATAAGAGACTGTGTGTTGCTAGAATCTGTCCTAGCTGTTATTAGGCTGTAGTTAACTGGTTATTTGGTCAACAGCTTTTTTTTATTTTGTGTTGTGTGTAACAAAACCTGATGCAGAGATAGCTGTCCTCTCCATGTGTCGAGGTGTATCTTTATTGACTGTAGCAAAAGTGGACATTTGTCTTGAATATATCATTTTAAAAGCTGTCTGTTTGAAATTGAGAACAATTTTTTGGCTAATTAAAAACAGGTGAAAAAAGAGGTGGAAATAAAAGCAGTTTACAGTCATGGTTTGGTTTGGGTTAGCCACCAAACCTACATTGTTAGCAGGGAAAAGTCATGGTTACTGAATATCACATAACTGGAATATCACAAGAACATCAACCTGTCATGAGAGAAAATAGCTGGATAAAACCGCGATTTTCAACAGTCCAATTTTTATTGAACTACTCTATTTGTATGTGTACTTTCTTAAAGGTACAGAATTTATTTTCTAGTAAATTACAAACTAGATAACGAGACCTTTACGCTACTTTAGCACATCACATTGAGACAGATCGAGGTAATAACAAGATGTCTGAACTGTCAGCTTGTTTCAGATGACTTCTCTGGGTCATTAAGTATTCATGTTAGGATTGACACGTTTGTGAGAAGAGAAAATTGATGTGAAGAACTTTTAATAACCAAATTGAATAGGTAGGTCATAATGCATTGCAATTACCAAACATATGCTATAAGCTTGCCCTTTGATGTCGTATAATTGAATCTATGGTTTTTACAGTGCGTGTGGTTTGCTCTTTGTAACCGGAGACAATTCTTTGGCTTGCGATTTGCTGAGAAACTGCTTGTTAATGGTCAATTGATTAGAGCTTAATGGGAGTATTGATTGAGGTAATCTAGAATATAAATTTTTCATCCAGTGTTCTGAAGTCAGTATAGCTGGTGTCTCTATGCAGGTCATGTGTTAAATGTGTATAATTAGTGTTCTTCTTCCAGCTTCTTATTCAACTGCCAGATGAAGCATAGGGAGATTACAAAAATTAACCTGGATAATCTTCTTTGTAATCATTTAGTTCCACAACTATCACCACAGATTTCTGTGCTCATTTTAATAAATATATAATATAATAATATATATATTCAATCAATATAGTTGCTTTCTGCTGTTACATGTGCATTTTAGAAAAACTGAATTGTGGAGATGTAGAGTTCTGTGTTTTTTTCTGTGTAAATCAATACTTCTCTTCATCTGGACTTTACAATTCACAGTCTAATGCACTCTTCATTAATGACAGCTACCTGACTTAATTCACATTAATGTGAACAGCAGCAGCTATTGTATTTATTCTGATCACACACAGCACTGTCTGACACATTTGCAGAACATGCAGAACGTATAAATGGCTTAAATTCAGTATTTTCGACTGTCCCTTTCTGTTTCCATCGTGCAGTGTTGTCCATCAGTCTCATGTCAGGTACAGAACCATCTAAAGACAATCACTGTGTCTTTGGTAAAGGATGAGAGTGCCTTGCAGCCAGAGAGATCCATCACTCATCAGACACTGTTAGGGAAATTTAGAAGCTTAATTTTGTCGTTCCAGGCGCTTGATGCAGCCAGTGGTTCAACATTGTTATACCAGAGACTGATGTCTCTTCTGTAACTGATGTGCAGACTGGCAGCAATTCTTCAAGGAGAGAAATGGTTTCTCCTAAGGAGTTAATAATGTCATGCTGGTGGCTGGTCAGGCTTTTTTTTTTTCAAATTGTCACCATAAAACTGGTTCAGATGGTATACAAGAGGGTTGTACAGACAAATTTGATTTATGTTTGAATGATTAATGAATAAATAATTTGATTATTAACAGTTTTAAGCTATTTATCATTTAAGTCTGGTAGCAGTAATTCATTTGTCAGTTTTAATAATGAAGTCATTATGTTAGTGATATTTGGAAATGTGAGTAATTGCTGAATATTCTCAGGGTTTTGAATTGCAAACTGCCTCAAACTGTGTTGAAAGGCTGATGACGCTGACAATGAACTCTGGTCTCCAGCTGAAAAAGAAAAAAACAGAGCAGTCCACTTTGACATTGCTCGACTTTAGATATGAACATGGTTGATCTTCATATTGCTGTTCCACTTGTACCTGGATCTCCATTTTAATAGGCTTATTACTGGGCAGCTGGCTTTGTGGTCTGTGTCTGCATTAGTCAGAGGCCTGGTTTGGTTGTGAATGGGCTGCAGCCCAGAAGACTAGAGACAGCTGGCTGCGTGGATGTCAGAGGAATCCTTTTCTAATCCTCCGCTCTCCTGCTGGGAGCCTGTTGTTCAAGAGGCATCACACTGAACATATGACATTGTTGATAAGGGGACTCCATTCGATTCAGTTAAATTAAAAAAGGATCACTTTGGGTTATTAGCTAACTGTTTGTCAGAATGTTATCGCTCTCAATGCGATACTTATTCAAAGATGCTGAATGCGTCTGGCTGTCACTTGGGTTTTCTCATGAAGCAAGAGCAGCATTTTATGTAGTGGAAAGGATAGTGAGGGGATTTAATCATTTATATTCCTGTCCCAAGTGTGGGTGAAGAGTGTGTCACTCAGAGGTGTCAATGGAGTCGGATGTCTAGGGGATTGCAGTTGGTTTTATGCTGGTACATGAGGGAAAGAAAGACTTTCTGCATGATTTGCCATGATTCAGATATGCACAGCACAGAGAAATCTTCTGTTTCAGCTGATTTGAATTGTATAATGCTCTTTGTGGTAGTCAAGTGAAGGTGTGTGCCCTTTTACATAAGATAAACATGTACACTATCTGCAAGAAATTGGCCATTGGTGACCTTTTTTGTTTTGCTTCTATTGAAATTTGTTAGATTAGCTGTGGGATCAGATAAACCGTACAGTGAAGACAGTCTGGGAGCACTGTGCTAATTGCTCTGTGGTTAGATAAGCATCTTGGAAAAGCTCCAGGCGTATGAATTATTAGCACACTCAGTTTTAACTACCTACATACTGATGCAACATTGAGCACAAGGTTAGACTACCGAAATAACAGCTTTATATTTTGGATAAACAGAACCCTGCCTTACACTACTGCATAGACAACCACACACAGAATTTAAGACCTATACACACTCAAAGTGGGTGGTAGAATATGACTTCGACCTGTATAGTGAGCAGCTGCATCAATCTCTCTGGAAAAAGAAGAATGAGAGCCATCAAGATGAGAGTGATGACTTTAATTCAGTGGTGGGTCTGTGGAAAAGAATATAACATGTTACTTACAAAGAGGAAATGTTATAAGGCCTTTATACTGAAGAGGCAGGCAGGGTGGGAAGCAGCACATGCAAGATTCTCTTATTCATCATATCAGATGAATCCATTTTGAAATTAAGATTTGAACTGTTCTTTAAATCATATGTGTGTGCCTAAGCAAGAAAAATGTGATACTTGTGTATCACACACACATACAGAGATGTGTAGATATCAGGAGGATAAATATGGCCTGTTGTTCAAAGGGGGAGCTCAGCAGAGTCTGATTGATTTGGCTCTAACAGTGACAACCAGCCTCCCCCGAGTTTTACTCTGCATAATTCTTTGATTAATGCTGTGCATCCTAAAAAATCGCTCCACTGCAACACCAAATGGAATTAAATCACCTGGATACAATCTGTAATTGATTGGAAGTGTCACCCAAGAAAGAGAATATCATTAATAACTTGAAGAATTTCTCAAAAAAAAATGGGGATTAAGTGATTTCTTTTTATGCTGTGTTTATTTGGAACATAACGCATGCCATCATGCTGGTTGGATGTATCAGGATGTCACATTTGAAGTATCAGTGTTGAATATCATCTTCATTCACTACCTATTTCACCTTGACAGATGTTCCCTACTGGCCAAATTCAGATGTATGTTTCATTGTCAGTGGGTGTTGTGTACCAAATCAGAAGCCAGTTCACTAAAGCATTAAATGAAAGCACTGCACTCTTCTATTCACTTCACAGTGTATGACTTTGTTTCAAATCAATACTGTAAATTATTGAAGGCGTGGGATGGGGATATGCCAAATGATATTCATTGAAGGGAATCATGTTCCCCTGGGCTGTCAATAAAGCAGCGCATGTTCTCTCACTCCACCGCTTGGCAAACCTATTGTGGATAGGAAAATCCTACATTGTCAGATTGTATTTTTCATGAATAACAATTACACATTTTCATAATTCTTTTCTTGCAAGAGTGTACTGACTCTGTGATTGATCTTTTTAACCCTGCCTACCTATCTCTGTGATAAGCTGACGATGCACTGTAACACATCATGCATCAGGAGCCTAAAGGTACGTCTGTCTGTCCTATTTCAGGCTGCACAGAAATGTTTGAATTCAGTGGAGAGTGGGGGCTGATAGAAAAGACCAACTTGACAGCAAAAGGGACATGAAAAGAGCTTGCTTGGCAGGCAGTTTAAATTGAAACATTTAATCAACTGAGGCAGCAAAGAGTGGCCATTTTTAAGCATATGTGTAAGGTAAACAAGTATAATACAACCTCAGCTATGAAGGTCCCACAGTCTCCACTGATGTGTGACAGCCATTATTATTTTAGCTGTCAGTATTACACACATAAGTGAGCAGATGATGCATTATGCGTAGTAGTAGCAGTATCCTGATAGAGACATCAGTATTCACGTTCTTGGCCTCCTTCAGCCTGTCACACCTTTGATGAGAAGGAAGTTTATGAATCGGTTTACAGGATGGGCCCTCCAGAGGCAGCTGCATGTGCTCACATATGCTTGAAAGAAAAAAAATCTTTCATGTTTTTGATATCCAAAAACAAGCATCAGTGTATACTCAAGCATTTTCAGCATCACTCACTAGTTAGTTTTTTGTACAATTAAATGAAGATTTAACACAAAAGTGTTTTTTAAAAGTCTTAAAAAAAATAAAAGTTACTTTGCACCTCTGTGTTAGCTGATGACAAGTGCAACAACAAGCCATCTTGCGTTTTTCCTCATCTTTACTAAAATCCTCATTCTCCTAGTAGTTGAATTTCATTGTGCAATCATCACCTTCTGCTGTGAGCTTGGCCATCAAGAGGTACTTGCCTCGTGCTGCTGTACACATTATTTACTCTTGACCATTTTTCATTGCACTCATGATTCCACCTCAGTCGTCTTCTCTCTTTGTCCTCTTCCATGTGCAGCAGTAGATAATTTCTTAGCTTTTCTCTCCACCCATCCTGAGTAAATCCTGGCTGACAGTTTAATGGCCATAAGACATGTGGGTATAGAGCCTATAGAGAGAGGACTGAAATCCATACCCATCTGACCGACAGATGAGCAATTGAGGAGGGGATGAAAAGAATGAGGGATAATGATGTCTGAAATGTGTGAGGTGTGTCACTCTTCTGGGTGCATGCAGCTAGATTCACTGTAGGACATACAAAAGAGAACAAGAGAGGGAGAACAAAAGAGAATAAATGTGAAGTATTTTTCCTCATAAGTCAGAGATGCTTACTTCAAGGCTTGTGAAGTGTTTTCAACCTACACTGCTCAAAAAGGGGACACTAAAATAACACATCCTAGATCTTAATGAATAAAATATTCCATTTGAATTCCATTCTCCATCTATTACATAGTGGAATATATTGAGAACAAAATAACATAAAAAATAATCAATGTAAATCAAAATTATTGTCCCATGGAGCTCTGGATTTGAAATCATATTCAAAATAAAATTGGAAAATCACATTACAGCTGGAGGATGTTGCAGGCAGCAGAACATTCTCCATGGCGTCTCCAGATTCTGTCACATCTGTCACATGTGCTCAGTGAGAACCTGCTCTCATCTGTGAAGAGCACAAGGCACCAATGGCGAATCTGACATCTCCTAGTGTACTGGCCTGTCTCCTGGTATCTCCTCCATGCTCTGGACACAGTGCTGACAGACACAGCAAACCTTCTTGCCACAGCTCTCATTGATGTGCCATCCTGGATGAGCTGCACTACCCGAGCAACTTCTCTGGGTTGTAGACACCACCTCATGCTACCTCTAGAGGTGAAAGCACTGACAAAATGCAAAAGTGAGCAAAACATCAGGCAGAAAGGATGAGGGCAGAGAAATGGTCTGTGGTCAGAACCTCTCCTTTATAGGGGTTGTCTTGATAATTGCCTCTCATTTCCACCTGTTGTCTGTTCCATTTGCACAACAGCAGCTAAAACTGATTCACAATCAGTGTTGATCCTAACTGGACAGGCTGATTTCACAGAAGTGTGATTGACTTGGAGTTACATTGTGTGTTCCCTTTATTTTTTTGAGTAGTGTATATGTTAGAAATATCACTCTTACTAAAGGTATAGTGACATTTTTAGACAACTACTAGTAACAGCCCTGTTACACTCGGCACCCTGTGTATGTTAGAGAAAGAAAATGCAGCACCATCCATTTTCTATAGAAAATTCAAAATAAATGAGCTACAGAGTCAAATATCAGTGTGGAATTGAAAGTCACAAAGACATTTTTGTACAACCCATGCAGCTGTGTGACATTCACAACACTCTTAACACATTTTCACACCTAGGAGATGGTGTATTTGTGGATGTAGATTTCATACTGTTTGCAAAGCCTGTAATGAATCATTTTTATGCTTTAGTGTCTTTGGTAACTGATCTAAAGTCTAGCATACCACATTTTTACTCTCTGTTGTATTTTTTTCTCTCTGTTTTTAAGTAATTTATTGAACTTTAATAGCTGCTTGTGCAGATTTTGTCAGGTGTTTCTTCAGCCCACAGTCTGGGTGCTGCTGAGCTGCAAATTGACAATGCCAAACACGTTTCCCAGAAGCTCAGTGGTGCAGTTTAACTGAGAAAAGTTAAAGAAAGATATGACATTTCTTCCAGGAGCAATTTGATCTCTACTAATTCTATAAATTGCAGCCTCAAACTATCAGTGATTGAAATCCAAATGTAACTTCTACAACACTGACAAAACATCAGGGTTTTAGGATGGATTTGCATACTTTAAGAGCATCTCACTTTGGCCTGACAAAATGCTCAGTGACAGCTTTAGGCCAACATATGCATCTCATCTCAGTTGTGCTGCGTGTGCACATCACCACAAGACAAAGAGTGCATACTCCACCAAATTGTTGAGACAGCTGTGGTTTGATGATGCCAGTCAGACATTCAGCTTCCTGCCCTGATAATCAAACTTAATCCATTTTTCAGGATATGTGGAAGGGTCTGTTTTACAGACCCTTGCATTATGCTACAGTATGCAGCCTGAGTTTTTTCTTCTTTTAGAGAATTGATTTGCAGCAAATCTGTAACTAATCTGAAAGCACATCCTCTTGAACAGGCACGACATAAGGCCCATGCCGTCAAATGAAGACATCATTTCTGTGCTGGTTTGCTGGTTTTTATTCTTTCATCACAAGAGAAGGTACAGAAAATGTTGTTGAAAGTAAACTTGCATGCCTGCCTCCTCCAAAGCTGCTGTTAATGTAGCAGTGTCACTTTTTCTCTTCACATTATTTAGTGGCTACAGTGTTTTGTTGAAATCTTCATGTCCATTTAGATGATTTACTTCCCAGGTTGGACTGTGGCTCTAGGGTGCTGGGCTTCATATCATAACATATTGCATTTAAAGATCTTTAATTGTCTCAGTAAATAATTATGGCATTTAAAGATTAACATCAACAGTTGGCTTTGGTCCAAATATGTAGCAATGGGACTCCACTGCTGTGTTCTTTGGTCTTAATGTCAGACAGGACATTTTTTGCCCTATCTCAGACCTCCTGCTGATTTCACACAGTAAAGTCATTAGATTCAATTGGTTTGTAAATGATGCACTGGTACCGTGGCTCCCATTCAAGACAGCCTGGGTTTTAATTACCGTTAATTACAATTTGCATAAAGCTTTTTAGTGAACGGCTCCTGAAGCGCCTGTAATAATTATACATGTAAATGAATGGTAAGCTGATAAAGGCATGCGAGTGTTAGAAAAAGAGTCTAATTTTAAAAATCCATCTGATCAGTTAAAGTTAAATGGAAAAAAGAAGAAAATAAATGTGCTGCAGGACAGGAGTGTCTGTTTAGATGCTGTTTGCATGTGTTTAGAGACATGCACTATGCATTTTGGTAATTACAGTAAAAAGTAGTGCGTGATGACATCAATAAGCGTGTGCAGTCTATTTTTCCAAGATTTTAGTTTTGTTTCTGCCATTATTGATGAAGATTCTCAGTCATCCAGGTCATCATACGTAGAGAAGATTGAAGCAAGGCGTCTGGACTTGTAGAGTTTTCTTGAAGACGTTTCGCTGGTCATCCAAGCAGCTTCATCAGTTCTAACTGTTTGGTGGGGAAACATGGTTTATATGTGGTTGCAGACCTCAGTGGGTGGGTCTGGGTAAAAACAATAACACTAAATGTTTCCATCCATTTATGCCATTATGTCAAACAAGAAATGATGTGAACTGTCTGCATTAATTGCTGGATCAGTAAATTTTACACTTCACTTCTAATGCAAAGTACACTCAACAAAAATATAAACGCAACACTTTTGTTTTTGCTCCCATGTTTCATGAGATGGACTTGAAGATCTAAACTTCATTCCAGATACACAATATTACCATTCCTCTCAAACATTGTTCACAAATCTGTCTAAATGTGTGATAGTGAGCACTTCTGCTTTGCTGAGATAATCCATCCCACCTCACAGGTGTGCCACATCAAGATGCTGATCTGACATCATGATTAGTGCACAGGTGTACCTTAAACTGCCCACAGTAAAAGGCCACCCTGAAATGTGCATTTTGTTTCTGCTTTATTGGCGGTCTGGGGACTCAGAACCAGTCAGTATCTGGTGTGACCACCATTTGCCTCATGCAGTGCAACACATCTTCTTCGCATAGAGTTTATCAGATTGTCTATTGTGGCCTGTGGAATGTTGGTCCACTCCTCTTCAATGGCTGTGCGAAGTTGCTGGATATTAGTGGGAACTGGTGCACGCTGTCGTATACGCCGGTCAAGCACATCCCAAACATGTTCAATGGGTGACATGTCCGGTGAGTATGCTGGCCATGCAAGAACTGGGACATTTTCAGCTTCCAAGAATTGTGTACAGATCCTTGCAACATGGGGCCGTGCATTATCTTGCTGAAACATGAGGTGATGTTCATGGATGTATGGCACAATGGGCCTCAGGATCTCATCACGGTATCTCTGTGCATTCAAAATGCCATCAATAAAATGCACCTGTGTTCTTCGTCCATAACAGATGCCTGCCCATACCATGACCCCACCACCACCATGGGCCACTCGATCCACAACATTGACATCAGCAAAGCGCTCACCCACACGACGCCACACACGCTGTCTGCCATCTGCCCTGAACAATGTAAACCGAGATTCATCCGTGAAGAGAACACCTCTCCAACGTGCTAGACGCCATCGAATGTGAGCATTTGCCCACTCAAGTCTGTTACGGCGACGATCTGGAGTCAGGTTAAGACCCCGATGAGGACGACGAGCATGCAGTTGAGCTTCCCTGAGACGGTTTCTGACAGTTTGTGCAGAAATTGTTTGGTTATGCAAACCAATTGTTTCAGCAGCTGTCTGAGTGGCTGGTCTCAGACGATCTCGGAGGTGAACCTGCTGGATGTGGAGGTCCTGGGCTGGTGTGGTTACTCGTGGTCTGCGGTTGTGAGGCCGGTTGGATGTACTGCCATATTCTCTGAAACGCCTTTGGAGACGGCTTATGGTGGAGAAATGAACATTCAATGCACGAGCAACAGATCTGGTTGACATTCCTGCTGTCAGCATGCCAATTGCATGCTCCCTCAATGCTTGTGGCATCTGTGGCATTTTGCTGTGAGACAAAACTGCACATTTCAGGGTGGCCTTTTATTGTGGGCAGTTTGAGGTACACCTGTGCACTAATCATGATGTCAGATCAGCATCTTGATGTGGCACACCTGTGAGGTGGGATGGATTATCTCAGCAAAGCAGAAGTGCTCACTATCACACATTTAGACAGATTTGTGAACAATGTTTGAGAGGAATGGTAATATTGTGTATCTGGAATGAAATTTAGATCTTCAAGTCCATCTCATGAAACATGGGAGCAAAAACAAAAGTGTTGCGTTTATATTTTTGTTGAGTGTATGTAAATAAGAATATGGGATCATTAAGGTGAAAAGCATCAGTGTCCAAATATCATTATCTAATGTTTCACAATCAACTAGAATCTTCATTTTGTTTGTCACATGCCTTTTTTACCTCCTCTGTTTATCACCTCCATCTTTGGTAAATAGCCCAATTAGGTTTCATATTGTAAACGGGAAACAAACCTGAGACGTTCTCCATCACCATGCAGTCAGTACTACTAATAGGAGATAGCTTTCACTCATGTTTTCATTGGCCATGTGTCTATGCCAAACACCATAGTTAAAAGGTGGCACTAAATAAATTGTGCTCCACTGAGATAACCACAGCTGAAAACTGAAATCACATTTGATGGCAGTCATTAGCTTGGCTCGTTGGCCAAATACATCATGCTGTCACCATTTTTGCCCACAGAACCTATTAAATGCCATTAGTGAGGAGCATTTGAAGGCAGCAAATTACCCATGTACTACACTGATTTGTGCATTAGTATTTTCAAAATGTTTGCTTTGACATATTGTGAACTGTGAGCATTTTTAGGTCTTTCAGCTTTTGGAATCTGCAAAGGCAGGTACACTAAATCTCCCCAAAAAAGTGTCTTATTGCTCTTTTTTGTTGACCTTTAAATAGATGGACATCTTTAGAGTTTGACACAAATGTTTTCTGCGCAGAATTATTAGAATTATATTTTTTGTACCTGCATTACTTATACAATGCATCACATGAAATAAAATGAATGGACAGGGGAAACATAAATAGATGTAATTTTTGAGGGAATAATGAAATTGTATTGAAAACATATTAAGCACAGAATATTATTCTGAACAGGGCCTTTTTATATGCAAGAATGTTTTGTTATTTTCAAACAGAAAACAAGATAACCACTCTCCTTTGAATACAGTGCTAACCGGTGACCTGGAGTGCATGCCAATGAAGTGACATTTAAATTGCATCTCAATTTCTGAATCTTAACAGCTGTGTGTGGCATTCATGGAAACCTCTGAGATTCCTTGAGGTCATTGTCAGTGTGCTTCAATCTTTCCAACACTGCTGATAAACAAGACAGCTCTGACTCTGGGGAACATCTGTGGAGATGATGTCGCCCTGTGACCCTCTTTGGCCTCTGGTCCCATGTCACTGCTTGTGATGCCCTGGTGACAGCCACTGTCAGGGGAGGAGCCTGCGACCTTTGCTTAACTAATGGATCCTTCATCATCCTTGTGCCACTAGCATGAGCCCTGTGTTTATTGCTCTTTATTTTAAATTAAATCCAGAGTGGGGCCCATCCATCATGGTCGCCCATGACCTTTACTAGAGGTGATGACTTGGCCCTGGAGAAGAGACTGTTTCTTTGAATTTGTCAGCATCTTAAATATAAACCTTTTCTGGAGGCTCAAAACCTAGTTTCCTGAATGAAAGTCGACCCACCACCCCTACCATAATAGCTGAAAATGCTGATCACTGTTGTAATTTGGCTTCCTTGCTGAGTTGTGTGCCACAGTAAAGATTACTTTCAGTTCCCTAGGCTTTGCTGTGATAAAACATCAGCTATAAGGGAAGGGTTACCCAGTGCCTGATAGGATCTGCCCTCCAGGCTTTCTCAGGAAAATAGAGACTAGAAGAGATGAGCGAGTGCTGCCTTATGTCTCTTGCTGTACTTTCCTTCAGTAATTTGCAACAAACCATCACCACCTTTTAATAGTTTGTCATGTCCCATGTAGTGATCTAAAGATCAGCACTGGCTGGTGAGTTTTCTCGGATCAAAGAGGCACTAAGGAGTGATGCAATTGGCTGTAATTGTGAACAGTGAACATGCACCATGTGCACAGGGTCCATGTGATGTTTTTGACTGTTCTTCAGATCTTTTTTAAAACTGATCACTTCCTGCATCTGTGGATAACCATCTATTTCCCTTTCTGCAAATTGGTAGAATTGGGATCTTACAGCATATTTTTTCTGTGCACATGCACATTGTAAAAGCTCAGCATTCTATGAAGCAGAGTGCTTTTCTAGCTTTTTTTTTTTCTAAAATGGATCTCAAAGAAACATGCCAATTTACCTTATATATTTTGAGTGGCTTAACGTTAAAGTAGAGCTTGCAATTACACCTGTGTGGTGCAGTGATTTCAACCATGAAGCCCACTTTGCCATGCTTTTGGGGGTAGTGAGATGTCGTTATCTCCGTAAATGGAGTACATACAAAGGAAAGCAAGAGAATGAGTGATAGAATATTGTACATTTATCCCAGTAATCAGCTTGAGTGTGGAGAATTCTGATTTTTGAATAAAATGCCCACAGGCCTGCTGAAACTTGCTGCTATTTGGTGTATTACTGCTTTGAAGAGGCAAGGTATCGCTTAGCTTAGATTACTTGTCTTACTTTATTTTATCTTATTTATTTTACTTAACCCCAATGCATGCTTCTTATTGTTACTTGTTTTATGTTTTATGTATGCACTAAATCACTAAGGCAAATTCCTAGTAATGTGAAACCTCATCACTTGGCAAAACGAATTTCTGCTTTCAATTCTGATTGTTATTCTGATTCTGAAAAGTAGAAGGTGCCTGTTTTTGCAATCTTACAAATTATCAGCATGATTATAAAGGACAGCTGTCTTTGTATGTTGTCGAGTCATACATCCGTGTATACATTCACACTGGGTGGACTTGCCTCTGCGTTAGGTACAAAACACAAACCCTTGGATTGGTGTTGTATTTGGGCTTTGGTTAGATTTCAAGTAAATAAATGTCAATGTAATGTCTTCTGATGTGATGGAAATGCAACCCTGCGTGTGTGATTTGCTGTGCCATGTAGTTATGGTTGTGCTTCGGAAATGTGGAAATGGATGTGGTGAGGCAGCTCAACTGTGTGTTCGATACATTCTTATGACCTTTACTTAATTGCTTAAAGATGCTGTATTCAAACACGCACTGGATATTTCTACTGTTAGCAGGGCCAGAGCCTGAGGAGCCTATGTTGAGTTGTTTACAGTGTAGGTAAGACAGGATAAATGCTTTTAAATAAACCACTCACAGTCGAAATGTGAAAGAGCATTTTGTGATGTTGATGCTCCTTTTTTAACTCACTACAACTGTAGAGCTGGACAGCTGGATGATAGCCTGCAATATCAATTTTCACAGGTCAACAACAATAAAGTATAGAAAAGTCAATATGTTTCTGTTGTTTCAGCTCTGTGAAAGATGATTCTGGCTGATACAATTGCCTGTCCTCAAATAAACTCCTCACTGACTCTTTGTTCGAACAATTGTACATTATAAGCTGTGTTGTTGCAGCCTTGTTGTATTGGCTTACAATACATTCTTCAACTGCAACTAATACACTGGTAAACATGAAATGACTTTTAGTTCATAGCAGAAAAACTATGTGGCATTGACCAAACCAAACAGTGTGAGGTATGTTAAAGGTACATGAAATGGTTTGCATGGTTTTATATGTGCTCTAAAAGATTTTGATGTTATTTTTGTATATTTTAGTCATCTTACACTTCATAATGGGGTGCTCCACAAAACCTTTCAGATGGCCTTACTGCAGGCTCTGGGTATTTTTCACCAGCATATATATATAGGCCTTTTATTACTAATTTGCTATTCGTTTTAAGAGCATGTTCAAAATTGCTTTATGTTTACAAGCTTATAGGTCACTGGTTCCAAGGTCAGATTTATTGTTGAAAATTGGGACTAATGAATATGCAAAACGGAGTAAAAAGCTTCTGCGCTATATGTGTCCTATTACGATTTCCAGCAACCCCGGAATTGATGAGGGTGAATACAAGGCTTTAATTCAGTATTTAAATAGACAGCTATCTCTTAGATAAAATGAAATATATTCTGACAACAGGACCCTAATGCATAGTACATACCAGTCTGCTGATTTTGGCCTTCCACTATTTTGTTTGTTTAACCACTCCAGCGTGTATTAAAAAAATGGATGTGCTTGTTTCAGTGATGTACCTTTTTAAATGGTATATCACAATGATTTCTGGTATTGCAAGCTTGACAAAGTGTCTATGTCTTCTGTAAAGATAAATGTTATATTCCAAGTGTCTGTTTTCATTGTTGATTCATTGGATAAAAAGACATCAGAGCAGGTCTGATAAACCAAACACAGCCACAGGGATCACCAAAGCTTAGAGATAGGGCTGTCACCCTCTACTTTGGTGTAATCTCCCCCACCACCAAAGCTGGCATGTCTGTGTGGATGAAATGGAGCGATAGCTGTCTGCTCTTATCTGACAGGATTTGGTCCGCTGGGAGAGATTTGGCTGCATTGGGAAATGGAGGCAGCATAGTGGAGCTGACCATAACTGTGTAGTAGATTCTGGTGACCTCAGTGGTGCAGACAGCAGTACGACACAAGAACACACATTTGTACACACGAACACTATACACAATAAGATAGTCCTAGACTGTAAAGCCAGGTGGCCATGTTTGTTCTTTGTCTTTTAAGCTATATCTCTCTCCTCTATCAGCACTTTGTGCTGTCTTACCATAATGGACCTGCCTGGGATTTAAACGTCAGGTCAACACCCCGCTTCCAGACTCATCAGGATACAGGATATTGAAACAGATAAATGAAAAGGAGCTGAAGGATAGAGAGATGCGAGGGCAGTAATGTCTTAGAAACAGGGTCCAGGCATACAAAAGCAATATTCCAGTCGGACACGTGGAGATTTATTGCCCTTGACTGATTGCAATACTTAGCTGGTATAGAATGACTGATCTTATCTGGTACATTGGTGCTGCTGTATTGTAGTCTTGTAAAATACATAAACTCTGGTTTTGTTACAGGGGTATATACCATGGGCTATAGTATAAAGTCATTATTGCTACCAGTCTAATGTATGGAGAAACGTCTTAGTACCATCTGTCTAAAGAAAACAGGTGTCATGTAACACCATATCAAGTATAATTTGTGTTTCAGTAGAATGGATTAAGATATACTCAGATGCAGAAACGGCTTTCTGCTTTGTGGAGCTGTTGTTCACATGACAGCTGTCATACGGACAAATCTGTCTTGTTGCTTTCAAAGAATGTGCCTATATACAGAATCATTATTATTACCCATGCCCTTCAGCTCAGTCATGTTTCTGACAAAGGACTTTGAGGTGGGTAGGTAGGGGGATAAGGGTGCTAAATAATTTGTATGTTGAGCATGTCTGCAGAAGAAACATGAGAAACACTCACACATATCTGATCTGGCACATAGCCAGGAGAGCAGTACAGAGACAGTGGAAAAAAATGTAAGGAAAGAAGCAATAAGGTCAACATTTTTTTTCTCCCCGGAACGCAGTTTCCAGTTCTAATGACTGTGTTTTCTGTTAGTTTGTGTATTCTGCTCTTGCTATCATTTATGACCTGTTGTTGGTGACTCAAACTCACCACTTGAACCTGGGGTCAAATATCTTTGCTCTACAAACAAATTATTTAGAAGCTACCTTCATTTAACCTTGCCAGTAACCGTGTAATGAAATATCCTAAAGCATCATCTTGTGATATCTCTTGTATCTCCTCTCCCACTGTGCAGCCAACTGAACATGTGGAGCTAAGACTAAATATAGTGTTTATTCTGTGGATCAGAGTATTGAAATATCGTCTCCTACAGAGTCTTCAAAGCCAGAATAATACACTGCTGCTACTACAGCTGCAGGCTTTTACACTCTACATGCTGCAGATAAAGAAACTATTTATTCTGGTAAAGGAATAGTGGCTTTGTATTTGTTCACATTTGTGTAAAAATGCATGTAAGGCATTGCTGTAAATAGTCTACACAAAGCAACAGTGCATGTGTACACCATGCTTGGGCATAGTCATGAAAGATGTCATTTTTATCTGAAAACACTTCACAGCCTTAGAGAAAAAGTGTTTTTTTGTTGTTGTTTTTTTACAGTGTTTCTTAACATTGTTGTGTTAAAGTTAATCTACCTTTACTGATGGAGGGATTTAGGGATTCATAAAATTATACCAAAAGATTTGTTTATATGGTATATGATTCAGTTTTTTGCTACAGTTTTTAAAATACAATTATGGAATCAGGCAGACATGCATCAAATTTTAATCACGTTTGTATTAAGCACTTAATACTACTCCTACTACTGAATTGTGTAGAAGGAAAGTGGATGCTTTCATATACAAACACTCATCTTTAGCTCAGTTGAATGTATCTTCCAGAACAGTCTGTCAGCTGTTGCCTACTGCTAAACTGTTAGCTAACACTAGTTTTAACCAGGCTGCTGGGACTACATGCTGCCACCATAGCTGTGGCTGTAATAATTGGGCAGGGATTTCTTCCTCCCAGTCTGGGCATAGGGGTTGCTGTGTATGCTAATAACCTGAGCAATTAGCCTGTGGAAACACAACTAAAAAGACCTCATCTGTATTGGCACCACAGACACCCCACCAGTGGACACAGTCACAAACACACAGCTGGCCTCTGAAAAAAGCCCAGTGCCTCAAGTTACACAAGCTCCTTCAAGGCCTCAAGTGTGTCTCTAAGCTGTATGAGAGCTTCTTATATTATTCCTGAGATTATGTGGTTTTGTCAGCAGGAGGGCAACAGCAGTCATATCTGACCGGCAGCCAGAGAGGAGATTCCCTGTTGGTCAGCACTGATCCAAACAGCTTTCTGCTGATTGGCTCTTCCTCTGTCCTGAGGGTGTAATTAGGAGACGGGTCAGAAAAGGTCCAGCAATGCCTGTTGCAGCAATGTGGCACAAATGACCCATCATCTGGTGTGACAATAATGACATGTGTGGTGCTGGAGTAGTGATGACAGGCAGACAGCAGTCATCATCATCATCATCATCATCATCATCATCATCATCATCATCATCATCATCATCAGCATCATCATCACACATGAGATGATTACAGGAATAAAGGGTAGTTGAACTCTGTTGGTTGCTGCCACAAATGGGCTTTTATCTTCAGGGCCACTGCCTGATTCTGCAGTTTTAAAACAATATAGTTTGAATTTTTATTATAGTTACCTGATGCTCATATCTCTTGTCTTCGTATTTGCAACCATTAAGTGTTGCATGGTGGGATGTTTCCATTCTGTGATGTGTTTATAAATTACGTGTTTGTGGTGTGATCAAATCCCTGTAGGGATTGAAGGCTTGACAAAGCATGTGTGACCCCCATCCTACAGCTGCTGCTTGCATAGAGGATAATTGGAAAGTGTTTATGCGCAGTTGACATTTAGATATTTGAACAGGCTTTCCTGTAATCCTAGGGGGGAACTGGTGAAGCTCCTTTATTTGATTGTGACATTTATGTGAGGTGTACCATAGCACTATGGTTAAATGTTGCATGGCTACATTAATATATGCACTGTTGCATTTGTGTGGATGTAATGATTGAATTTTGCATTATGCCCATTCTGCAGTTTTGATTTTCAGCAGAAACACTATTTTCTAATTTGTTTGCATTTTTTTAGATTGCTTTCAAGGTTTATAGATATCACCAGTCTGATAATATATTACCAAATGTATAATTTATAACCTACAGTACAGTCTCCCAAAAATATGAAGACTGCAGTTTTTATTCCAGGGCTTTAAACTAAGTTCAGAGGGAAGGGGAGGACACAGAGGGCTCATGAGTGCGGAGTTCAGAAGGAGGGCAGACTAGTGCAGCCAGTAAGCTTTTCATTTAATACAGACCCACAGTCTGAATTCTGAAAATATATCCCCTATTCTCCAACTCTACTTATACCTACATTGATATTTAATAAGTCATTATGATAAATATATTTAATTGTTCCAAAGAAATAGCCTGAATATTCAGGTGAATGTGTCATTATCATAATGACCTGAACATTTGTCAATCATCATGTCATCACTGGCCAGTCTACCATGAGAAATAGTTCCAGGCAGTTTTGGAAAAGGTTACTGTAGTTGCCAAGCAGTAAATCATAGTGTAAAGTAAATAAAAGCAGCTTCTCTACTTCATCATGAGTGCATTCCCTCTAATAAATCTGTCGGAGGAAAATAGTTGCATTTGCACCCATTGCCCCATCATAGTGTTGTTTTTTTCTCTCTCTTTCATGATGATAATCATAATATTTTGGCACAGAAGTGCAAGATGCCTCAACATGAATTCTCTCTTTTATGTTTTTAATTAATGATGTTTTATTCAGTTATTTACTTAAATTTCTGGGTCACCTGTATAGTTTTTTATAAAGCTACAACTAATCCGTGACTCTGAATTGCTTATGCTGTTTGAAAATATGCGCTGCAACCCTTCAAATGCAAATGCTTTTTTCTAACTCATCCAAGGCTTTAATATACAATTAACTTCTTACATTTTCCTTTGGGTTTTCTTCCACCTGACTATGGTCCAGGTTTGTTCTGGCAGCCTAAAGTCTCCCTCCAACCCCCTTGGATGATAGTGCAGCAGCCAAGTCACAGCACATAACAAAGAGTGTTGATTACATAGCGATCCATAGCTATTACCCAAGAGATGGAAAACATGAGCCATTCCAAACAGCAGGTCTTTACTTCACCACCATCCATGCATTCTCTCACTGCCTGGGATGTTCTTCCCAGAAACACTGACCACTAATGATAGTGGAGCAACACCTGAGCATCCTGAATGACAGCATGCACAAGTTTCTCATGGGAAGGACTTTCATAATATGATTCAGATGAATAGGTTTGGCAGCAGTACTCCCCTGAATCTCAAACCACAGTATTCTCCTCAGGCAGATGTCACATAGCATTTGGGCTTGTCGCCAAAAGACCACAGCCACATACCTGAAAGATGCTTTTAATATTCCATAGGGCTTACACAAATCAATACACTGTATCAACAGAATTCAAATTGATGTGTATGGAAAAACAGTAAATATATCATTTTAGCAAAGTGTATTGACAGTTGTGTAAATCTGTGATCGTTGGTACTGTTGTTGTATGATGACTCATGAGCAATTGGTCAGAAATCATATCGATTAGCTGCTGGGTCCAATTAAGGAGATAGCCTTTACATAACAGATAGTTCGTATTAGATAGGAGCAAATAGTTTTATTGTTTGGAAACGTCTGTAGTTTAGCTGTAAATTATCCTCAATTATTGACAGATTATTCTGCTTGTTTTCTCCCAGCTGATTTCCCCTGAGAGGTAAACAGTCTGCACGGAACAAATAATACCATGCAGCCTGTAATGTATTGCAATTGGTTGCTGTGTGTATAATGAAATCCTATATGTATTGAGGAATATTCAAATTTATCCCACCAAAGAAATGCATTTCACATTAGTTTAGTATGGAATAATCAGACACACTGTAGATTATATATTCAAGATACTATTGTAACTAAAGGATGAACTTATCCACATTTTACAGCTCACTAGTATGTAAATATGGTTTTAACTGTAAAAATATAGTTCTAATTGCAGAGTAATTAAGAAATGCATTGATCTGTATTTCAGTTCATCTCTGTATAGAAAGACTGTATATTATCCCACCAATATGACCTCATAGGATCTGGAAACAATGCTGTCAGGATGCTCTGTTTCTAGAAAATTAAATTCTGCAGCCATAATGTTGGATGACACATAGTTGAAGACATCCAAGGGTCATGGGAACAGGAAATGCACACTACTGAATAATGTCAGGTAAATGGGAAACTGAGAGTGCTGGCTGTCTTCCAAGACAAGCAAGCACCCTGCAGACAATTAGAAGCACCGGAGAATAAATTGCCTCCAGCTGGACACCCGTATCAGATGCTGACAGAGGGAGGGACAAGGAGCACTCCTGTTGTAGCACTGATTGACACTTGTGAATACAAATAATGTGCTTGAAACAGCACTCATTAGGGTTTCTGAATGGACTACATGGTGCCACTATGACCTTCTGCTCAAAGATCTATAATGAGCAGATTGAGAATTTCAGCATCTAATTATATAATTGAACAGAAATATTTACCCTAATGTCCAAGTATATCACACATATGCCAATCAACAATTTACAATTTACATCTCCACCTGCACTATGACAGAACAATCACATACACATTCACAGCCATTTAAGAAAATATCCTGAATTAATGTGCATTTGTAATCTCTTACTTCACAAAAGTTAATATATTCATATTCATTTTCATTCTATTTTTTGCCTGCATTTATTTCAGTGATAGTTTGTTCTGCTTGTTTGGATCCTAATTTTCTCAGGTGGTACACACTGCAGGGAATTAAATTAAACTTCCAGGAAGGCACTCATTATCCAGGACAAGATTTCTATTACATGGCTTGGAGCAAGTGTAAACATTGCCATATTGCAGCTCACTGAGACTCTCTGAGCGTTGTATTCTATCATAGATGTGGTGCCTGGCGACTTGGATACACCCGCTTCTGTCACTTGCTGGGATCAGCCAAACCCAGATTAATCTTGTAGACATGGTATGCATCTCTCCATGCGTCTTTGCACTTTTAAAAACTTGATAAGAAATTCACAATCCTTCCAATCGCAATTTAGAACCACAGTGGAATACTACAGTAATGAGTTTCTTCCAAGGCCGTTTGATTCCCGTTTTCCAGGTGGAAGATGGATATGGCGATGATGAAGTCCCAGAAGGCCCCCAGGCTATAGTCACTCCACAGTGTGATTTAAAAGGAGACTTCTGCAGACGGGAAAGAAGGCAGAGTGGCTAATGGAAAGAATCCATGGAGACTTAAGTCTGAGATAAAGAGAGAGCAAGAGGAGAAAGGAGAATATGGCAAAAGAGGAAAGAGCAGGGAAAGTGCTTCCAACTCCCATGTGATACAGGGAATGAGCATCCATCAGAAAAAGTGTGCTGCGTCTGAGCAGAAAGTCTCACTTATGACTAGTGTGAACATCAACCAGCCAAAATGCACCATGTGAGACTGTGCTCGTAACAGGTGGCAAAAAGGCTGCTCTCTGTGGCATAAGGATAACACAGCTTCTAATAGCAAGTAGATATTAAAGCCTGTTTTCTGCCTCCAGGTCTAAATATTTGCTCAATTATTCATAAAATTGTGAGTTGATTTAAGAACAACACATTAGGTCAGCTAAGGTGGTGCTGTTAGCAAACTGCATCATTATCATTGAGGCTTGGTTCAGCTGTCATTAGCAGGGCGTTGTGTCTGTTCTTGTCAGAGAGATGCTGGGAACAGCCCCTCAGAGGCCCATGGGTAAATCTGTCCATTCTCCTGATTCACTGGGCTATAAACATTGTGGGGACTTTGTGATTACAGGGCTCAGCTTGAAGTATCTAGGTTTGGGTTGAGTGCAGGTTGCAAGGGAAGTGCCAGCTTGGTGTGAAAGGATCCTCTCATAGAGGACAGGTACCAACACTGCTGACTGTGGAAGGAGAGAAGCTGCATGATGGAACAGGATCTGAGGTTACAAGCTGCTCAGGCAATGACAATTTAACAAGACAGCACATTTGTAATTATCATTCATGGCTATCATTATCTATTGCATGAGCTTGCTTTTCATCCAAACCACCACACATTTTCTGTTACCCAGCGGGTATTTTTATATGGCCTACTTTTTACAAAGTGTAAATTCTTCCTTTAGGGCATGGAGGGAAGAATTCAACTGTAGATCCTCCTGCAATGAACTTGCTGACTCGTGATAACAAAGGAAGCAAAACTGCAATAAAGTGGAAATGACTGGAAACAAGAGTTTTCTTTACAATACTCCAGAGCAGTTTATTTGGTAGAAATATGTCAGTTTTTACACATTGTGTTTGCTTTATTGTTCACAGCCATTATCAGGTTTAAAAACTAATTTTCTTTTTTTCTGGTTTGTTGGCATTAGGTGCACAATGAAAAAGGGACCTGATGACAGGGTCATTGTAGTTTTGTGCCAAGTAATCTCTATATATAATTCCTAAACCCTTTCTCTGAATGGTCATTTAGACACCACTCAGCAGCATGTGTTGTGCCAGAAAACACTTTGCTGTTGGTGCATCTTCTTTCAGAGCTTTGCCATCTCTTCACGCTTGGCTTGTTTGTATTGGATTCATGTAGCAGCATTTTGCTGGATAGCAGCTGTGGACCCAGTAATTGTCCTTGACAGAGTCAGAGAGAGCTGTTGCCACTGCTAGAGCTCAGCATTGTGCCGGCCATGTCAATCAAGTGGCTCGACCAAACCAGGCTGAGATAGATCAGCCAGTGACACAGTCAGAATAAAGTGACTCCTGTGTAATGGCCTGTCGCCATACCATTTTCCAGGTGACAGAACACATTTACAAGACTCGCAACGGCTCAGCCATTGATGGCAGGTTGATTGTTTGTGGTAATATAAGGAAAAAAGGAAAACGATATTTTGCTCATTTTTCTCTTCAACAGACACTTGAGATCTACACCTTGTAGTTTCCACATTCCAAATTCTGTATTTCCTTCTTTTCTTGTACAGTTTTCAATAATGGCTCTGGAGAAGGCAGTCTGCGCTTTAATTTGTCTTTTCACTTCACTGGATGAATTACCATAAAAATTTCATGCAGGCCTGTATGGTCCCTATAGGATGAATCCTAGAATTTGAATTTATGCAGCAAAATATCTGAACATCTGTGGACTGCTTGGCTGCTTTTTTGTGGTTCACAGAGGATGACCTGTGACTCAAAGGAAGTTGTAAGCAAGCACCACAATGTTTACATTTGTGGCTTTGACAAGATATCAAGTCTGTGGCTTAATGTAGTGTGCGAAAGTCCGTTTAAGCACTGAGTGAATCATAAACCATTACACAGAAGGATTCAGAAACCCAATTTACTTTGTCCTTTGTTTGACTGCTCTACATCTATCTGATGCCTGCATTGAGTCTAATGTTTTACAGCAATGTAGATATAGAAAAGCAACAGATATGTCTGTCTTATCATCTCCTCTCTTTAGGATACCATTACAGGGCAGGGGCAAAGGGGCCTTCGGTATGTGGGTGTAGGTGACCTCCTTTCTTCCTGGTCTGATTGTTAGTTGATGGATCCTGTTTGAGAGGGGAGTGAACAGTGATAAGAGACAGTGAGCTTGCACCGGCACTGCAGATAGAATGACCTGTTACAAAGAAGTCTGGGGAGGGGTAAGAAATCCTGCTTTGTGATATACTTCCTTTATAATAATGTTTAAAGACGGAAGCAAGGAATTTTTTTTCATTCCACTAAAACAGCTAAAGATTGATGTTCACTCTGCTATTACGGCATTATCTTGAGCAAATGGTGATGCATTATAAGGAAATTACATGATGTGTGTGTGTGTGTGTGTGTGTAGACACAAAGGCTGCTTGTTTACTGTTCTGCAGCTCAGGATTCAGTTACAGTTATGCTCCTGCGCCATGGCAAAGGAGGAAGCACACATCACTCTGTGACACTGTCTCTTTTGGCAGCCAGTGGAGTGAGAGATCACAACATAATTTCCAGGCAGGAAGGAACATGCTGGTGGAACATGCGTGAGGCAGAAGGCCACTGAACAGGCGTGAACATTAACACAAACACTGCCAGTCAAAATGACTGATTACCTTGGAGGACGTGCTGTGAAAAGTCAATTCAGCACTCAAACCCCCTCTATCCCCCAACCTTTACATGCTGGACCACAAGTCTACATGCATCTCTCCCTGGGGTGTTCAAAATGTACAATCATTAAAATACTACCAGTGGTCTGCCTTCATTAGGATTTCTGTGGTGTAAAAGTCCTTGCGCCTAGGCTGTTGCCTTCAGTCTCCGACAGTCACAGACTTGATGCATTTTCTTTTAAAATGTTCCTGAATCTATTCTGGTGTACCACTGTGATGTTAAATTGATTTTACACTCACCAGCATTCTGTGTTTACTAAAAGCTGGTGTAAAAAGAAAGCATCTGTGGAGCATATTAATATTACAGGATGTGACATCATAGTCACTGTATGTTCTGCACACTTGAATGAATGAAAACCTATTGATGTGAAACAATGAAGAATGTTTGGCCTCAGTACTCAGCACAGTCTCTCTGCCTCTGTAAGTGCTGACATACAAGTTGAGCTCCCTCCCTGTGGAGATGGTCTTGGCTTCTTTTTGCTCTCTCTGTATTTATAGTTGGTTTTCTACCAGAAGAGACCTAGCTGTCCTCAAACTGTCCTTTACATCTGCAGGAACATTAGACTGGCCCACAGTGTCACAATAGGCCAGCTGATATATCACATTCTTTGTGAATGTCCTGACATTTGGACACTGAACACATAGACAAATGCGACCCTATACCCTAAATATTGATTTAGGCTGAAAAATGCGAACAGTACCAACAGGTTTAATTAGTTACAGTACATGGAGTTGTTGCAGGAGTGCCTTCCTGCTCATTGTTTATGTTACTTATTTGGGTTTAAAAGTATTTCTGTCGTGTTTGACATTCACACATATTGTGGCAATGTAATGTAACTCCTGTGCGTATGGCTCCTCTCAGTAGTTCTTTGCCAAAAGCCCTTTCTCAGTGACCGTGTCAAACTGCCTTCTGCAGACCATGGACCTTTGACAGGAGAATAGATTGCATGTATTTATATTTCACAGGAAAAACATCAGCCGTCTGTAGCCTGAAGGTTTGGCTGCCTGCAAATGTCCTTCACAATTGAGGGAAGGTGTCACACTTTCATCTGTCAACATGGACAAGAAGAATGTTGTTTTAGGTTTCAAACTGAGAAGTACAGTAAATAAAGTCTGCAGGGCAGCCTAGGACTGCTTTTAGAGTTATTAAATCTATCTATGTTTATCCATGGTTTAGAATACTGTTATGTTATACCACCTTAAATATCAGCCAGTTATGTGAATTGGTTCTCATTTTACAAATGTCTCTTGTGTCTCTGGCTTTTATCAATGAGATGTTAGTCTGCATCTCCTCCCCCATGCATCCTGTCTCTTGTAGCGTGACAAGTGTAATCATGAACCAGCACAACGTTTTATGGAGGCTTCTTTAATAACCACCAGAACCGCTTGACCTCTGTGAGTCCCCCAAAGGCACCACCTCCTCCAGCATCCCCCTACTTCATCCTCAGATCCAAGTTGACTGTCCCCTCACATCACCCTCCCTTTCTTTCCCCTAAACAATCCTCCATATTCTCCATCCTTCCATGCTGACATGCTCAGATGCTTCAGTAATGTCTTGTCGGTCTAAAGGTCATGCCTGACCTGTCACGGTGGATTGGGTCTTAGACTTAACAACATAGCTCTTTGGGGAACACCAAAAGCCGTGCCTGTCTCCCCTCTAGTCATTTCTCACAACTAAAAGACTGAGTAACCACGTGTCATATGTAGAGTTTGACTTGCTGTCACTGTTTGCTGTTTGACACTGGTAACTGATAGTTTTCTACTGGATGTTGTCCATATGAACTAATTAAACTTTAAAATTTTGCAATAAATTATGAACCAGACAGTCCCTCACAGACACATGTTATTAGTTTGATTGATTTCTTTCTGAAACCTGAAGGGACTTTACCAGAACAAAGAGTCAGTGGGAGATTAAAACTTGCTGAATGGGGGTTGTTCAAAAAAGATCAATCATTGCTGGGAGAAATGCAGTGGTGCTGTGTTGCTTTTGGAAAGGAAGTGGAGATCAGAGCTTCTGATTGACCATTATACCACACACACATGCATGGATTAAAACAGCACAGCCAGAGGCAGATACTATTTTCACAGATCTTTTTGTATCTGCACCAACCATTGCCGTACAGCTTGCAGTACAGCTGTGTTATATCAAAAGCTGTAATAATATTTCAGCTCAATTACTACGGCGTGCCAAAATATCAGCTCATAATGCAAACTTTATAACAGCTCACATTACATATAGCACTTTGTGTATGCATCCTGCAGTACTGGGTATTAAAAATTAATTATACTCTTCATAGAGTATCAGAAAACTCCACAAGAAATATGTTTATTCTCCACAAGGAAATGCTGTTTGTTCAACAAATTGCTATGAATAACTTGTCTACAATAGAGGGGGGTTTAGTTCCTTGGCACAAAGGCCAAAATGCCCCATGCAGCGCTGTGTGAGACCAAGCCTCTGCTAGTCAATACAATGCATGTACAGCCAGGTCCTAGCAGAGTGGTAGGAGCATGAGAAACACAGCAGGAGTGATGCTACACTGGATGCATGTCTGTATGTATGTGTTCTCATTGAATGTATGTCTCCATTTGTGTTTCTTTGAGTGCGTTTCAAGTCTGGTTTGTAATGATGGATAGGGGTGTTTCTGTTTCCTCTGGACCCTCCTGACAGACCATCCATCCTTGAACAATTTGGCAGTGCCTTCAAAGGCTGGCCACACTGAGAGAAAACATGACACTAGCCTTAATGAAAGACTCATCAGAGGCTGATAGCAACCAGGAGGCAAGTGGTTTCACTGTCTTGGATGGATCGAAGAATGCCATTCTGTCAGGTACATGTTGCCATTGAACAACATTATGAGATTAACAGGCAACAAGTACTAGATGGTGGAGCTTTGGTCTTTGGGGATGAAGTCCTGGTGTGAGGATTCCTGGGAAATGAGGAGTGTCATTCAAGTTGGAGGTGATTGCAGTTCACACAGAGGACGATGTAATAGATTGATAAACAGCATAAAAGTGATAAGATAGATGTATTGTAGTCAGATGCACTCCACACTGAGGAGGAATCCTATACTTTAGTGAGGTTAATCTTGTTTCAGTGATTTATTGTGCACTATGTATTGGAATAACATGCTGTGTCTGGTACCACACTGGGCAGTTTGTATACATACCAAGGGAAACCAGTGAAAAAGCTTTGTGTGCTGTCAGGCATGGAGATTTATAGGGCACAGCTGCATAGAGTTGTCTTTGGTCTCTATGTCAGCCCTGTAACTGCAATCTAACCTTTTAACACTGACTGGTCTGTGTGATGGATGGATGTGTTTAAGTCAGGTTAAAAGTCCACTTCCAGTCACTCGGTGGGACAACCAGACTTTAATCTTGAACCCTGCCTGTAATGTAGCTATCCCAGGGTCTGATGAACAAAGCGAGGAGACTTGCTTCACTGAGTTGAGGTTTGAGCAGATGAAACCCTGGCTCCTGTCCCACTCCTCAGATTACCCACCTGCTCTGATCATGGACAGTGTGCACAATTACATTAGCTGTCCCTCTTCACTAACGCTTGCAAATGTAAATGGATGGTGGAGCAGAATCGCCGTATCAGACTTTCAAATTTGTTTTGACTCTCCTTACTGTCATCTCCATGTTGTACGGGATTGTTTTCGCTTTTCCAAGAGCTGTTTGTGTGTTTCCTGGTGGGAGCAGGCCAAAGACAAAGCCAGGTAATAAAAGGAGCATTAGTAGGCTAATTAGACTGCAGACTGCTTTGGCAAGACAAATCATTTCATCACGTCTTTCACAATAGGGCATCACAGCTCTTCTGAGTAGCAATTTTTCATAGCCAATTTCCTACACCTCCGCTTTATTCACCAACTTTTGTCAATAAATCTCCTCTCATATCCATATTTATTGAGCTGAGAGTTGGAGGCCAGGAGTGCTGGGCCTAGATAATGAAGACAATGCTTCGGCATGGATTCAAATCCCTGTGCGAGGTTTAACACATCCCACTGATACTAATTCTTCTATAGCCTGATGCGTACACAGGCCTTGTAAAACTGAATTGATGCCAGCGCCATGGTCAGATAGGCAATAAATTAGTTTGACTTACATGCCCCTGTGTAAACCTTTTGTTCATTTTCATAGCTTGATTCAGTAAACAACACTGCGCAGACGCCTATAAAGTACTTTGCATTTAGTGAGGAATGTATTTGAGTTAGTTGATAAAAACCACTCTCAATACACACGTGTTGTACTGCTGTGCTCTCACAGGAATGTTAGGAGTGTGACATTTTGAATCCTGCTCTGATTGAATCTGGCTGCATCCAATCCTGCAGTATCTCTGAGTGGAGATAACGGGTCTGGTTCTGTAGTCAATGTACGCCTTCAGCATCCGTATCCATGCATGGATAGTCCTGCTCCCACTATGAGAGAAAGTGGGATTATGTATCTTAGCCTCTCAGAGTCAGTTTCTCCTCCAAGCCTCTCATTTTTTTTCTCTCTGTCTCTGTGGAAGGTCACCTGAAGGAGGTAATCCCTATTCCTCTCTGTTTTTTCTCTCTTTTATCTAAGGGGCTTTGTGGCCAGTGCTGGAACCCATCCACAGATCACTAAAGCAAAAGCCAGCGCACAAACTGAGAAGCGGAGGTGAACAGCTCGATGCATGAGATTGCTTCCTTTTATCCCCCTGGTGTGAATAGCAAAATAAGTGCCTCAACATAAAGCATAAGACGAGGTTTAAAATATGTATGAGTTCTGGTTTTGTAATACATTGTGCATACTTACTTATAGGAGGTGACCAGCCGTTCCCTCCTAGATTCAAAGCAAGTGTGTGCGTGGCGAGGGACACAATCTGTGTGTACTTTCTGCTTTTTGAGAGGACACCCATGGGATCAGAAGATATATTTGCATTCTTCTGTTTTCTGTGTGATTTATGCTTCCACATCATTTGTTTACGCATACTTGTGACTGTAAATATCTGCGGAGAATACAGCTGGAAAGGGATGCCACCTGCTGCGATGTATAGCTGTTGTGTATTGCTTCTTGCAGCTGTTTGACCATGACGTGGGAGGGTCCTATGCTTCAAAATGCCTTTGTGTTCCTCATCTATAAACAATATAAAAAATACAAGCTTTTAGCTCCACCACTTGCTAGACTAGTTGTTTTTTCCTGAACTTGATGTCAGAGCCATTTGGCGATGATGATGTGTGCCTCCACTAAGCGGAATGACTGATAGGATAGTAAAAAATGAATCACCTCCAAGGGGAAGGAAGGGTGAGCCATCAGAGTTATGCTAGTGAGGAACATTACCCTCCTCTGTATATAATGAGACATATTTAAAACAGCAATCATCCCCTCCTTTGAACCCTGGGTCACAGTGCGGAATCAATCCCTCAGGTGATTGAAAAGAAAGGCCATATGTGTGTGAGACTGAGCATATTAACCAAGGTCACATGCACTGCACACACAGTTTGCATGTGGAATGGATGTTCTCTCAGAATTGCTGAGTGCGATTAAGTCTTATGCTTAGAATCACAGTCAGACTCTAAATCATCGGCCAGGTCATTAAGTGAGCTATGGGTCTTCTTCAAGCTGTTTCATTCAATTGAATTAGAGTATTATTCTGGATAATTTGGTTTGGAGATTAGCACTTCATACAGGCCACAGTGTCAGTAATTGCTTTAAGATGAACAAGAACAAAAGACACTGAAAAGAGACATTTCAAAAGGGTAATTTATGCTGAAAAAGATGTTCTTTTATTCCTGTTTCCCCGTAAGTTATATTTCATAATTTACATTCAGTATACAGTTGCTGTTTTATCAGGGTCATCATGAAATATTCTAGGCTGTTTACTATGGATTTCTATCCATAGTAAACTGGTGAAAATTCACCAAAACTTAATGATTGATGTTGTTTTCAGTGTGTTGTAGTTCAGTGTATAAAAAAACACAACTTCACAAACAACAAACATTATATTGACCAGGGATTGAAGCAAGGCATCTGGACATGCTTCAATCTTCTCTACGTATGATGACCTGGATGACTGAGAATCTTCATCAACATATATTGACCAGGGATTTTGTGCTATTTGTAATGCTCAGTGAACCTTAAGGTGTGTGTAAATGAATATGCCCTTCTCTTTCAGTGTTGCATGATGTAGAGATGCAGTCTTTGCATTTTTGTCTATCTAATTTCTCTTACAAAAGAGCAGTTTTAATCTCAATAAAATTCAATAAAATTCTCTCAATCCTGGTTGAGATACATCTGCCAACAATGTTGCAGATATGTGACACTGATATGTGTCACAAGTCATCACCACCAAGGAGAGACATGAAGTCAAAGCACCTGCTGGTAACATTGGAACCTCCAAGTGTTTTTTAAATTTACCCTAAATTACTTATATAGAACAAGAGAGCCAGAATTAAGCACAGTAGGTCCTGATAACAATCTGAATCTGAACTTTAGTGGTGGTGAAGAGGATGGGAAACATTGCTTCATCACACTCATATATTTATATATCCAAATTGTCTGTGTGCGTTTAAAGCAGATCTGTATGTCCCTGCTTGGTGTTGGCTAATGAAAGAAACACTGTTGGATAAGAAAAAGAGCAGTGACATACATATCCAAAGCACTGTAGATAAATCCTCGCCGAGGGAGCAGACATCATGAAACCAGAAAGCTATACTACTGTGATAATGAACTGGCAAGACCTGCTCTGCTACTGCACTGCCATAAACCCCAACGGCAATTTACGAGTGCAGAGTGACCATCACACCTCCCCCTTCTACAGACAACTACCACAGCCTTGCAGAGCTCTGCTGTACTGTCAGCTAACATGAGATGAGATGGTCTGTTGTGTTTGACAGCCAGGAGAGCAGAGGTCTGTGGACTGAACACTGTAAATATTTTGCCAAGGTGGCATTGTCATCTGTTGATTGTTATTCTCACTGACTCACTGTGACATTTTAAATGTGTCCTGGAACCACTGCAGGAGACACGGCATGGAGAATATGTGATGTATAAAATGATGTAATATGCAGTTAGATGAACTTTCAGCCGGAGGACAGTGATTTCAATTATTCAGAGGACTGTAATTGCAAACCTCTGCATCCAGTGCTGTGCAGTTTTGCCACAAGCAAAGATCATCCAGGGTCGGTTTTTATTGATATTCTCATTTTGCCAGAGTCAGGGATTTCAGCAATTCTACACACCAAAGATCTGCTGAACACAATTAGGGCAGTGCCTCCCAGGAGGAGAAGGCCACGTAGAGGGCCTGGAATACCAAGGCTATACTGAATTAGTAATATGGTAAATAAAACACTGGTCAGATGGAAATCCCAATATGCCAAGGGCTGAAGTCACAGAAATTCAAGCTTAGTGCATGTATGGGGTCTAAGAAACATGTTGTGAATGTTATTGATTAAGGATTGTTGAAAGGTAATTGAGGGATTGCTGGTAATACACACTGTCCAGACAGGAATGACATGATATGGTATATTAGTTTTCAGAAATAACCTTTTACCTGTCTGAATTTATCTGTATGTTTAAAATAATGAAAAACAGGAGTCAATGACGAGACTGGTGGGATTCTCATATCAGAATGATCTATGCAATTAATGTTAAATGCAACTGACAGCAGGTTGCTAGTGTGAGAGAAGAAAGAATGGCTCAGTCCAAATATTAAAAAATGTCGTTCTTCTAGTGTTGTTTAATTCACTAACAGACATACACATAATGTTGTAACAATGGGTTGAAGAGATTTGTGTAGCATGCAGAGACAAGGCAGTGACTCCCGTCTCAGTTCTCAGCAATAATGCCATTAGAAAATTCCCCAAAATTCCTCATTGCATTGAGCCATGTATTCAGTGTCTCCTACTGTTGAACAGCCAGACTGGCAAATTGGGCATTGAAACTTTCCCATTTAATCCTCTGATTAGCTCTTGAGGATAACACATCAGTATGTGTAAAGGTGATTGTGGAAGAAAGCTTAAATCTCTGTACTGTGTATTCCAGGTTGGCTCCCTGTTGTTATTGTTATTTAACAGCAGTAGTCAAATTAGATGCAGAAGAAAGAGGAGAAACAAGGAATGGTCATACAGGATGTCCTCCCTGGATTTGGATGTTTTGTTGTCACTACACAGTAGTGTGTCCTTTGTACTATTTTCATTAAACACAAATAAAACTGTATTGTGTAGCCTTGCATGAAAATGTAATCTTACTTTTACATTGTCAGCGAATATGTTGGTTGATTCAAAATGTAATCAGCATGCATGTTATCTGGGTGATGTTGGTACCACAACTTGAGCGCCTGAGTGCAGCAGATAAGGTCTGTGTTTTAAAGGCAATAAAATCTCTCCAATATGCACCTTATGTCTAGCCTCGCCTTTTAGAAACCTATGCTTCTTTTTCCACTTTGCTTTGCAGTGGCAGTGGAGATGAAATACTGGCCCCAAGAAAGCCATTTGGCACCTAATTGAGCAATCCTATTACTTTTTTCTCCCTTTAGACTGACTTTCATTGCTTCAAAGTGCTGGTTGGAAGCAGGTGTAAATGCTTGTGTTACAGTAGGTGTGAGTATATGTGTATTTAAGTTACTTTGTTGTGATAGCCTCTGTGTGTGTGTGTGGCCACCACCATGCACTCTTATGGCTTTTCCTCACCTGAGCTACTTCAAATATTAAACATTGATTGGTTTCAGAGATGGACCTCATTCACCACAAAAGACTCATTCTTAACTCCTCATGTGGTGGGTCATGGAGGACCCATTTATGGACATTTTTTTTGTTTTAATCCCACATGTCTCAAATGATTGTTTTTCAGGTGAGACCTTACATTGAGGTATTGAATGAATTCAACAGCCTGTGTCTCTACAAGCAAGGATCCGTTTACACTTCGTAATGGCAGAGTCATTAACAACATGGAGCAAAATTATTATTTTACCAAAATTAGTTAATAGTATAGTACTAGTACTATACTATACTATACTAGTACTATAATAATAGTGTAGCTGATGCCAGTGTTCAATGTGTTTTTACAATCAGAATGAAAGATTTCAATTTTCATTCTTCAAGCACAAGCTAAAATTACACCAATTTTCACAAAAGAAAGCATACAGTTAGACCTCTATAACAATGCCCATATTTTTCCTAAAAAGCAGTTTTAAATCTCTGGTGTCGCAATTCTGGTCATCACTATCTAGGTAGTGCCTTACTGCCCTTCACTTCTCACTACTATTGTTGCCTATCAGTGGAGTGGATCTGAAGACATTCGAATTATTAGCTTGTGGCTGTGCTGGCATCAGATCTCAACACATATTTTATGAACTTTGAAGTAAAACTGAGCAGTGTCTTCAAAAAAGCCCATAGACATACAGTATTATGCATGTTGAGGCCTGTAATGATGTACATGCACATCTGTCTTCATTTTGTCACACAGAGCTGTCTGTGTAGCCGCAAAAAGCAAATATGTGAATATTTGCTGTACAGATTGAAGTGTGTGTGTGTGTGTGTGTGTGTGTGTGCTTACACATGTTGTAATATGTGCAGCTATTGAACAAACAACACTATTGGCTCTGAGCATCCAACACCTGCGTATTGTCATCATCAAATTGTGAAGTAAAGATGCCATAAAGATATATCTGTAGGCTTAGCTGTTGAGCACTTCCTTTGTTACTTTTTAAAATGCTTCCTGCTACCTGTGGAAGTATGTATAGGCTTTGATACATGGTGGTTAATAAATTCATAATACAATTCCAGTTAAATCAAGTGGATGTAACTTGTAATTTCCTTTGAAGATGTAAATGACAAGTGATTAGTTCAATATTTCTTCTCAGGATTTCCATAATTAGAGTCCCTGACCAGAATGTTATTTCAATCTTGGCTGGTCTAAGATATGCGCAGACATTCTCATGGAGATGATTAAATAATCTTCAATCAGCATTTAAGCAGCGGGGTGTCATCTGGGAATTGGAAATGGAATCTCTTGGGGAGATGTTTCCTTTGTTGGATGATGTACACTTTGGCGTTGTGCACGTGCATACTTGTGTGGATGTATTCCTGACTGGCCACATTTATGTGCCTCATTTCTCTTTTGATCAGTGGTTAGCTTCCTTATTTTCTGGACATGCTGGTAGATGAAACAGAAGTGTGCTCTGTACTCTGTATAAGATTAAGAAAGAGCATTAAAAAAAACAATGTTCTATGAATTGTATGAATCTGTGGGAAACATTGTTTTTTTTAATGCACTGGAGCCAGTTATTGCAGGGCTGTGCTCTTTCAAGCCAAGAGATTGTGTGTATTTAATGCCCCTGCAAGCTGAAACCACATGACTAATGTTGCATTCTCATGCGTGCTCTGGTTTTATCTTTGTCTCCATAGAGGCCCATCAGGGCTTCAGATGTGTGGCTACCACAGAGCAGCTGCCTGTGCCTACTTCTCCTTTGTCCTCCATTTTATATAATCAAATAAATCACAGAGAATGGAAAAATTAGCCTGTCTTTTTTCTTTTGGAATAGTAGGACATGTCAAGCACGTAGCCCACCTTACTGCATAATTCAACAGGCTTGATTAGTTTTAAATTTCCCGGTTTATTTATTTTATTTAAATGTGCTGTGAAATCCCAGTAATTGTGGATTGTTCTGAATAGGAATGCAGGTCTTTGCTCATTTGACTGTTTGAATTCAGAACAATGCAGAGCAGTAGTGTGGACGACTGCTTTCAGCTTCAATTTGTTTGAACAATATAAATGATTTTGACTCAGCTCATTTCCTTTGCCTCTGGCTGCTAATGTCTTGATCCATCCAAAGATAGCCTAGAACCTCTAATTACTCACCATGCTATTGATGTATTACCTCTCATTCAGTGATAGAGAAAGGCTGGATTCCTAAATTGAATTGTCACCTCTCTTCTTTGTGAAACATTAATGCTATTGCTACTTTTCTGAACTAACTCACTTCATTAAATCTAATCCTTCTCAGGACTGATGCCTGTGATTTATTGTCGACAGTTTTCTGTGAATTTTTATAAAAGCTGTGATGATGTTGAGGGCCAGCTCAGGCTCCAGGGGACCCAGCAGATTTGGGTCTTATCAGCATCAGCAGCCCTCTTCATGGACCACACAGAGCCTCTGTGGGCCCCGGGCCGCCCACATACTGGCCCTCCTGCTCAGCCTGCTGGGGCTAGTGCAGAAGTGCACTGTCTGCCTCCCAAAGCAAAACATCCCAGAGGCTCCTGCTCCAGTGCTGTCTGGTTATATAAATACCAGCCATTGCAAAGTTTACCTCTGCTGTCAAAACTTCCTTCATTATCAGTACTGTACTGTAAGCACAGACTTAATCACACAGGCATACACAAAAATGATAAATGGTGCTGCACACATTCAAGCACAAGCACAGCTAACCATCATGGATGAAAGCCCAAATAGAACAGACCATTAGAGGGAGGAAGGGGAGTATGCCCAAGCCATCACTAGTTATCATGTAGGTGGAAACCCAATTTGCAGTTTGGTCCGGTGGCTCTGAGAGCATTTTGGGGCGTCAATTACTTCAACCACTTGTTCATGGATGTAATTGCAGGAGGACAGGGGACCATGTTTATTCATGCGGTCATGCATTGACGGCCTTTCACCTGTGTGCCTCTGCTGAATATTTATCTCTGCACAGATATACAGAAAACCTCACAGACAACCCCCTGCCAGACTGAATCCATAGATACAATCTCACCCATATTATCAGCTTTACTACTAACACCATAACTGCATATCTGTGGAAGCAGGTGAATTTTGGAGCTGAGAAAATGCGATCAGATTGTGATTTTTGAAAGGAGGATTACATCAAATAGATGCACTCTGTTAAATGTGTGTTTTTAATTTTTTTTCAGTCTGTAGCTGCAAGTAATTATAAATCCCCTGACTAAAAAAAAAAATCAATCCCATGTGGAAAAAAATGACTGCTTTCTCCCGATGAATGAGGAAGACGGGGAAAAAAGCAGCACAGAAAGTGCTTTTAACAGATAAACACGCCTCGAGTTCCCCCTCCCAGTCTGTCTGCATGTGGCCCCATGCTGGGAGTGATAATGGCTGGACATGCCAGTCAGCTGCTCCCTGTCCTGAGCCAGGGGAATGGAGAGGGCCAGGGGGTATTCCTGTGTGGACAGCGGTCAATAGACTTGTGTTGACAGCTGAGGTGGTCACTGTCCAGGAACAAACCCCTCATTCACCATTCTTGGTTTACCTTGTGTAAACTGACTCTGTGCATTGTCCCCTTACTGTGATTTCAGATGTGTATGCATGTGGTTGGAACAGAAGATATTTACAAATACGTTTTTATTTCTGAGTGAAATAACCTGATTTGTTAAAGTCACTGTACAGTCAAAGCTTTCAAACTAGCTGTCTTACAGTTAGGAGTAGATGATGATGTGTTTTTATAAAGCGTCTCTCATGCATGGAAGAAATTTTAGTCCTGTTTCCTTTGTTCCACCTGCGTTATCATGTTTAACAGAAAACCTATTTTATAACAGAAAAGTAGCATGTTATAATGGAAAATTTTTTACATCATAACATAGTAAATAGAATATTGTTATTTAAGAGTAGTTAGTAATTGTAATACAATGATAAGCATGTTAAAAAATATCTTATTACATAAAAAAACAAGACATTATAATGGGGTACTGATCCTTTTTTTCCTCCTAGCATGGCAGTTCTGCATTTCTGTATTAAAACATGATGTAAAAAAAATCACAGTCTTGCTTTGTAAGCAGTTAATTAACTAGATTTAGATGCATATCCTTCAAACTCTGGCAAATCGTACATTTTTCAAAAGTAAGTTGTTTTTCTCCTCTGTCCAACAAAATCAACATCAGTTGTTGATAATTGGAAGGAGATGCTCTCTAGCCAACTGTTTATTTTCATCTATTCCTTCTATTTCTTGTGAGCTAGTGATGTGCAATTCCTGGGAGAGGCCAGACTGGTTAAGGCTCACTGCCGGGGGACTTGGCTTTACTCAGGTTGCCAGAAAACAGCCGTTTCATCTCTTGAACACTGGAGCAGCACGGGTTAGCCTGGAAAGTAGATCAAAAGCTGGGCATCAGCTAAGGTGACAATGACAAAGACTTCCCCATATCAACACTGACACACAAACCCCTGCTAAGTTCAGCCCAGGAAGGTACGGCAAATATCAATCCCCAGAAGCAAGATGCATTTTCTGCATAGGTTTGGAGATGGAGAAACATAAATGAAATAAAGGAAGATGTATATTGAGTATAAGGGGGAAAGACAGAGAGCCAAATGTAAAAAGGGATGTGGGAGCTCCCACCAGATGTGAGAGCATTAATTACTCCTAATCAAAGACTGTGCCAGGCTGGTGACAGTGGCAGGCATGCGGGAGACACTCAAGGTCATTAGCTGCACACACAGACACACAGAAGCACAAATGCCAACACATGCTTTTTGCAGCATGCTTTCCCAAGAGCCTCAGAGAGAGAGAGCTTTGTGAATATACTGTTTCACACCATGAAATTAACTCCAAATTCGAAGCAAACAGGTTCTGAAAAATTCATCATCTCGTCTTATGTCACGGCATTGCAGCTGAAAATATTTGTCAATGTCCACGGAGTCTAATACCTATTGATCTATTTTCCACGAGGCAGAATATGTTCGGAAAATAAACAAATTAAATGACGATAAGTTAACAAGTGGAATAAGTAGTGTGAGAGTTCTTGTTCCAGTCTGTTAATGGTGATATGGGTCTGTGGAGCCAGTGTTTTTCTACAGCTTTAAGAGGATTACAGGTTGTTTGTTACGGCTGCTGTCTGGGTAATGGCGATAAGGCAGACAGAGCTTGTTGCAGGTGTACCAGTCCCTGCCAGGCAAGGTGAGATGGCTTCTGGGGCACAGCAGCAAGGGGATGAGCACAAGTGACATATTGTGCCACAGGTTGTTTTCTGCGATAATTTTGAAACGTAATTAACTCCTTATTTGTGGCATGTCATGGATTTGTGTTTGTGTCTGCATTTTGTAGGAATTGTTAGTGCACAAAACTAATTATTATCTGACAAGAATACATTGTAAAAGGTGAAGTAAACTTTAAATCCAAACTTCTTTTTTAGCCATTTGTAATCCTAAATTTTAGGATGTGGATTGGTTCCAGCTTTGAGTTAACGTTTCCTGGTGGGCACTAATAGTTGCCTAAAAACTGAACAAATGAGAGCTTACTGCATGCGGTTCCCTTTATGTTATACATTAGCAGTTGTAAATGGACATTTTCAAGGTAAAACCGCTGTAGGTGTACATATACAGTATATGAATGTCGCTGTTGTAATAATAGCATGAGTCATTGGCTCACATTTTGCTTTTGTATGGGAATCACCTCATATAACATCACCTGATATTTAAAGTAGCACATTTGAAATAAATGTAGGGATATGCAAATTATGTTTGATTGGTGTCTTACATTTAGCAGTTCAGTTGAGCAGAAGCCCAGATAAATGGAGACGGGTGGTGGCTGTCATCATTACAGCCTCTCTTTTCACCGGCTCCCTGGGGGACACCGTATCATTGGGCTCACTCCAGTGCTAATAGCTCTGTCTGAGAGGTAGCAAGGCACCTTTCGGAGGTAATGTTTCCTGCTGCAATTTAGCTTGCCATTCAGCTGTGGCACGTCCCAAGCATCGCAGCAAATTACCACAGAGTGCTGATGTGGGGAAATTCCCCCTAAAGAATATATCTTTTGGAGACAGTCAGAATTATGAATGATGCATGCAGAACAGGTCAATCAGTCTACTGTATGTCTTAGAAGTCTGTGTGTGTTTGCATGCATCACACAGACCTGCACCCAGTGTAGCCTTAAGTGTTTTCTGCTGAGCACAACAAATGCCAACCAATAAGAATTCCAGCAACGTCCTACTTTAACCTTTCTTTGTGCCCGTCCCTGAAGTATGACATTGTGCTTTACATGTGTGTGAATTTTAACCACTTTATAGACCTCATGAACACTCAGGTGTATTCTCACCTCTCATTGACCCTGCAGACAAAGCAGTGAGTGCTGTAAAATCCCCTCAGCCACCTCAGTTAGGCTTGGCTGAGTAAAGAAGGAGAGTTCTCTTTGACTGCTCAGCCTGTGGATTACTCCTCAATATGGGATTACGCTCCAATGAATGAGTGCAGACACAATACCAGCAGCTCAGCTCTGAAATATACAACAAAGATTTAGCTATAGAGCTGCAATGGAATATCTGCTGATCTAGTATCAGTTATTGTAGACCAGCACTGCTTACTGTCATTCATACTTGTCCCTGTGGCCTTAATCGTGGTCTCTCAAGATACCCACTTAATGAGATGCCATGTTTCCAAGATTTATAATCCTGACTGACAGGTTTTTTTCATAGTGTCACTCCCTGGTGAAATTATCTGTGGGTGCTTAAAATATCAGTCACAATCACTGTGAATGGGAATACTGACCTTAATAGTGGAGCCTCCACTTTCAAGATCCTGTCTTTACCCATTCATCTGCGTTTGTGACCAGAAGAGCGAATACGAATGTCTTGCTGCGGTTTTGTGTTTCGCCCAGTCGGCGCACTGACTGGCTTGTGGAAAGAGGAAACAGAATTTAAATCCAGGAAGGCTAAAATAGGTTCATACACTAGGATAGAGTTGCATAAATTCTGACAATATTGTGACTTCGACACATTGTGTTGCAGTTTGTCTAGTCGGAAACAGTTGGTGGCAACTAGACACATTCTATGCTCTGTATTGATGCTGCAGGAAGTCTGCGCGACTGCCACGGCATTCATCACACAGTGTTCTTAACAGATGAATTCATCTTCAAAGTAAAGACGGCTTTTTTTGAAAGATTGGCGTCTGTGCATAAAATATTATTAATAATTCTCTTTTACACCATTCATCCTTTTAGTGGTATTAATGATTATTAAATCCATGAGGCTGAACATAGCTATGTAAGATTTAAGAAGGATTCGAGAAGGTCTTCTTTCAAAGGTTGTTAGGAGCACTTAACTGGTTAGTTTGGACCAACACTTTACAACAAAGTGTAGTGTTCTATGATTATATATCTTTACATAGGTTATCTGCAGTATGTGAGGTGTACAAGATTAACTTGCATATTTGCATATTGTCTAAATGACAATAGTCATCAATAGAAAGTGTGTTTTTAATGTTTTTGCAATAATCAATATACTGATTTATACAAAGTTTTTCCACTATGTGATGTAAAAAATAAAAAAAAGCAGGACTCCTCTGATAGTGAGAGCACCTATTTTCCCATTTTTCAGCCTTTGCGCTAAGCTAGGCTAAACACGTCCCAGAGCTTTCTTTGTACTGACTGAGATGAAATAGATATCGATCTTCCCATCTAACTCTGGGTAAGACAACAAACTGGTATATTGCACCAAATGTCAGAGCATTCCTTTTAAGTGAAGTGCTGACTATTATTCCCATTTCAGACAGATTCAATGACAAGATTTGCTGTCGGTGCAGGTTAATGTAGATCATCCCACTTTACTGCTCAAGCATAACCTATAAGGCTTCACACAGTACCTCTATAAAATTACAGCGCCTGCCTGTACTATGTGGCAGGTTGAATGTCTGTTATAGAATTCAGAGTTTCAGAGTACATCTTAAGAGACAGAAAATAGTGTCACCTTTTCCCTCTTTGCTTCCTCTTCTGATGTCTCTACTAAGTCGCTCTCCGTGTTTTCTTCATAAATTCAAATTTAGTTCTTCACATTTTATGACTGCCCTCTCTGTGTTCCTTTTATCTTTCAAACCACTTCTGCAGATTTCAAAAATTGTTTTGCATCTGTAGTTTATCACTCGTGGGATGCCCTTTAAAAAGGGGGAGGACAAAAGAACTCCATTAATTGTGCATATAAAGAATAATGAAGAGGTGCAGAGTTATCTGTGGAGGCGGCTTAGGTCCTCCTTTTGTCATATAAAGGATCCATCGACAAAGCAAAAGCAGACAGTCTTTGTGGAGCAAATTACACTGCTTCTAAGTCTTTTTGAGTGTCCTGTACATCAAATATTCAATGCCACGACCACAACATTTGGTATGCAGTGTAGTTTCACAAAAAGCCCTTTCATATAACATGTGGGGGCCACGAACATTCATGCAGTGCAAAGAGTGCTAATTTCCAGTATCTCTCATTGGTTTTGCGCCATAATTCTTTATTTCAGATATCTGCTTCCTCTTCCTGCTCTGCATGAATTTCTCTTGCATCATCACATATGAATGAGTCTAATTCCTCATTATCACATAATTGATACGTAATTTAGCTGAAGTCATGGAAAGCTAATTGCCTGTCATTCTGTTTGCTCAACGCTCTCCATGTTCTGAATCAGCTCAGGCAGAGACGGCTAATGAAAATGTCGCATAATAAAGTAAAATATCACCTGGACAGTGCATGTCGTACTGGAGAGTTCCTTCCTCTATATAGCACTCATGCAGAACGTTGTGTGCTATCAATTTGTAACTTTTTTTTGTAAAAACACATTTGTGCTCATGCAGCAGCAGTTGGTTTGTTTCATTCAGTTTAGTACGGTTTTATTGTAGTTATTGACAAGTGAAAAAAATCTGCATACACGTGGAATCATTTGAACTTTATCTTAAAACCTAAAGGTATTCTTTTGGTAAAGCCCATCTGCAGACATCCACAAACAAATGTGTACTTTAATAATTACAGAGACTTTTGTTGCTTTGATTTATTTTTAATTGTCCTGAACTGTATTGTCTCTTATACTTTTTCTTATCTCTGTGGACCTCCCTGGAAAACACTATAGATGCTGAGTGGATTATCTTGGTGAAATAAAGTGAAATTGAATTGCTGGAACTGAATTGACTATATGGCAGAAACCCCTGTGAGCACAGAATTTTAAAATAACAGTCTAAGCCACAAATTCTCCCTTTTGTTGTCTGTCCATTTCATTTCAGAGACCCGCATTTGAAAATAGTATTCATATCTCTCGAATTGAATCTCAGGTGTCTCAGAAAACTTATTGTGTCATCTGCTTTTCTCTGTATTTTCCAGCAAAGATGAAGGCAGACAGATTAGCAAATCAATTTGTACACTTCTGCTGCAAGCACAAGAGACACATTGGTGTTTAGAATTCCTTCCAGTCAAAGGAAATCTGCCTCTGAACCCTATTACAACCTAAATTTCCTATAAAATAATGACACATGTATGGTGCACGGCCATCTGTGGCAGAGCCTAACTTCAGCAGTGACAGAGGACTGTCTTTAACCTCATCATCCAGTTGTAGATATTAATGAGCGGAGGATGACTTCATCTGTCATTCCCCATTTTGTGTGTGTCAGCCTCCATCCATAAAACAATCAGTCAGGTGGACTTGTAGGGCAGTTGGTATTGCCCACAGAGTGGCTGTGTTTTTTAATGGCTGCTCATTATTCACTCCCTCAGATTAACACTTAATTCCTAGCACTGACATACTAGCCCATTTATTTTAGATTAATACTGAAAATGCTACAGGTCAGAGTAATGTGTGGACTGTGAATGAAGCACTGAGCAGAGGAATGATTTACTCATAAGATGGCTGTCGCCACCCAGTGGCCACATTGGAAATTGAAGTAATACAGAGATGCATTAGAAATAGGTTTGACTGTAAAGATGATGTGTTTGCATGTTGTTGCATAATGTTACCCATCATAGCTTTCAACACCACTTCATATTTCTATCTCTCCATCTTTCTCCATCTCCCTTTCTGTTTGATTCCCTCCCTTGATGTCCCTAAGTCCTCTCCCTTATGCCCACTTGGGTGTGCCTAATGAATAGCATTCATCAAAGTCTCTTCCCTTTGATCAAAGCAAAATCCACTATGCCATGCTTTGCCTTCTACTCCCCACTGTAACGCAACAGTGAACACTCCCTTTTAGCCACCATGCTCAAAGGTCTTCCATGTTAAAACGAAACGTTCAACAAGAAATAACAAAGACTTTCCTTACATACTGCAGCAACACTATTTTAGTGTGGAGCTTATTATTGTCGGATGGACTGAGCTCCATGTTTCTGAGGTGATACAATGTGCATTAAGGTCTTAAAACATAGCAGCCTGCCCATTTCTGAGCTCAATGTACTGTACTTTATTTTTTGTTATGGTCACCTAATGAGGCCTGCAGCATCAAAGATCCACCCCCAGTCTCTCCACACTGCTCAGTGAAGCCATTGTTCTCCATCTTGTCGTTCATGGAGCAAATGCGCCTAATGAGAGAGGAAACAGGACTCTGACAAATCGTCAGGTCATCCAGCGGGCTCAGGACAGGTGCAGCAGGAGGAGAGAGAGGAGGTTCCTTTTGGCAGGATAAATCTATTAACTAATTTAACAGTTATCCCTCAGTGCACACTAACCCTCACCCCGACCACCAACCCGACAACCATATCTGAGCTCTGGGTCCACCATTAGTATTCATCAAGCTCTAAAGAGGAAGTGATGGGGGTCTGCAGTTGAAGCTGTTTTATCTAGCAGGGAGAGACATCAGTTGTCCAGAAGACCCTCCTAATGGGGGTGGAGAAACATTACAACAAATTACGCATTGATGATTCAAGTAGTATGAACCTCTTGAAATCCATGTCAGTTCAGCAGCTCTTCCGCTGACAGCTTGTAGGACCATCAGTGGTATGTTTACTGGTTTCAAAGTGTGCCTGAACAATGTGCCTCTTTCTGAAGCAAATTAAAATTCAGAGAAAATAACAGGTTCTGTGTTGCATCATGAAACATGGTGTAGACATGTGTGTCTGTGTGTGTGCTCAAAGTACGGGGACATCTAGCTCTGTTTAATGACTCCATGCTCTTGTAAACCAGTATCCAAAGGGTAAAAGCATAAATCCCAGTTTTTTTATTAGATCACACCCAAACCACATTGAATCTGACAATACATCCAAGAGGAACCTCCAGCTAGTCCCGCTAACAGCCCAGCCTTTTACTGTGATAAGACAAGCTATTAAAATCATAAATAGAAAGCTTCTAATGAAATATCAATTAGCCCATAAGAGAAGGCCAGCTCCAGGTTTATGAGGACAGAGCTCATTAAGAGGACTACTGGCAACGCTGAGAGATCATTTTGTAATTCTCCGCTGATAATCCAATTAGTCCACAATGGATTTCTCCTGGTTGAGAAATCTTTGTTATTGGAGTGAAGTTTCACTGAACAGGGAGCGTATAAATCTCAGAAGCTCCTTAAAGATCAATTATGATGAGCTAATGGAGACTGTGGTCATAATTATTATTTGATAATCTTACAGGTTTATTAAGTAATATTAGCAAGTGCTGCCTATATGTTATTGTGATAGAGAGTCATTTTATGTGAAGCTTCGGATTCTTGTTGGACTTCTGTTGCTCATATTTTATCTATGTTTATTTTTTCATGGCAGATGAGTTTGATAGTCTTGACACAGGAATAATCATCTCTGCGATTTTTGATATTTCAGCACTTGGCTTGGCAGACAATAAGAAAACATCTATTTTTCATCAGGCGGGTTTTTCCCTCTCGCTCACTGACCTTCAGCCCGTGAAAATTCAACTCAATAATTCAGTATGCACTGCATCCCCCCTTTAGACACACACACAGTTTGATCCGACACACACATGTTGGGCTGGTGGTAGTATGCTATACTCTGTGATTGTTGCCTTTGGGAAATTGTTTTCCTACTGACAGCTGACTTGTATCTTTGCCTAAATTTTGTTTTGTTTATTTTCCTTTCTGTGATGTCTTCTTCATTATCTCCCTCTTCTGTTGTGCTAGCTACTAGTGGCTATAAACACAGACATCCCAATTTCCCCATTCACTCATTTCTCAGAGCAGGAATCGGGCGGTTGATCTAATTGACTTGAATATTGCATTAATGTTTTGTCTTTGTCTCTGCTCTGTCAGCAGGCAAAATCAATCATTTCAGGTATTGCCAATCATTTCCTGTATTGCCAATTTTGTCAACCAGATTATAAAAATAATCTAGACTATAAAATATGAACATGCACAGCCTAAAAACATACATAAATGTATTCACTCATACATAATTCAGAACTAAAACCAAGAATTCACCCAGCATCAAACTGCTGAGTACATGAAAAACCCTCAAAAAGCACATGAGAAATGTTAGTATTGACTTGCAGGCCAAAGCTTATCACTCATACCATTTCACCTTAGATTTATTCACCACTGAAATGTTTTCATCAATTATACATACAGCAGGGATGATTCCATTTTTGTATTGCACAAGCCTCGGCCATGTCTGCTTCCTGTTTAATTTCACACCTGACTGTCCTAGACACAAGTGTAGCAGTCGTCCTCCACTTTTTGTTAATCTATCACAGGCAGCACTGTAATACACCTCTGTTTCTTTTCACACATTCAGCGAGATCTAACCCTGTCAGTCCAATCTGATTCATCCATGACCTACTGTAAAAACACCCATTACTGCCACTGCTGAAACAACGATGTGTCTGAGGCTTGAAAATAGACTGTTTGGAGGAGGAGTTGCAGAGCATCTCTTTTCAAGAGTCCACGCAGGCAGAGTGATGGGGAATATCTCTGTAGAGTTACTGATGTATTATAATCTTAAAAACAGTCCTTGGCAAACTGAACGCTTGTCACGTTTGACAGTAGGTGCAGCTGCTGAATGAAAATAAGACAGAGGAACTGTTCATTTTCTCCACAGGTTTGTCCATCAACTGTTTCTGTGACACTGCACCTGAATGTCTGTTTCTGTGTTTTTTTTGCAATTACATTCAACTAACTTAAAACTTCTGGTGAGATACTGATTCAAATTGCACTATAAAAAGAAAAGAAAAATATGTTGGAAAATGGACTGTATATTTGATGCTGACACTTTTAAGTGCTGCATGCTGGGATAGTTCTGAATAACAATTCACACAGAGTTACACCAGCGCATTCACACACCCACATCCCTTCACCTGGAGCAAATTCCGGCGTGTTGATTTGGTATCAGGAGATTTGCTACTTTGTTGCATAATTGATGGTGTAGTATAAGGTTCCTGTTTATGTGGAGAAGATCCCCTTGTCATTTCATTACGAGACAGAAACCTGGCAGTAAGTTTACCTTCACATTTCATTTAAATGTGCTACATCAGCTAACAAGTGACTCTGCAAAGACATTCGGTGTTCTTGCTGAATATTAAATGATAATTAATCACCATAGGTTCTATATTTACTACAAATTTTGTTACTTTATCACTTTGTTGTTTAAAAAAAAATCCATAATTTGAAGATTTATATATTAAATTTTACACCCTTTTAGTGTGTGTATTTTGTGTGCCATGAACGTTTTTCATTAATTTTTTTAAATATACTACGATGATTTGTTGAAGGAACAATCCTCACATAGCTGAATTATTTTATCATCAGCCTTTCAGCCTTTTATCAGTGTAAACATTTGTTGATGAGCTGATTTTAGTCTCACTGAATTAACCAGCTTCAAAGACTGGTTTAGAAAGTAGCTGCATTGCATTTTATTAAGTGGTACAGTGTGGTGTAGCAGTTAATCCCCAGGTCTTACAGAAATCTGTGTTCATAAGACTTCTGGAGTATAACAGGTCTGTGAGGATCAATAGCAGGTTTGGTGACATTTATAACATACAGGTCATGATTTTAAAACTTACAAGTAGCTCCTGACAAACATGTCAATGTACAGTAATATTACTTTCTTTCATGCTGGGCAATGTTTTAAAGACCTCATTGCTGAAGCAACAAATTAGTAAATTCCTAATTCAACAGAATCTTCCTATGTGACGTTAGCTGTCCGCTACTGTCTGATGTTGCTGTGGATGGTTCTTTGTACATCTCCATCTAAAACCAGGACATTTAGAGAGTCATAGTTGGTGTTTTGGAATATATACTTGTCCTCTGTAACTTCCTGCAGGCCTCAATAAAGTATCTCATTAGTTACAAACACTAAAAGATTAGTCAGAATTAGGGGGATTTGGATATTGGATTGTTGCTTCATACAAGATGACTACGTACATCTCATATCTGCATGATGTGCAGAATTAGTGCAGTGACACATACCTCAATATATAATACCTATATAATCTAGTAATAACAGTTACTGTGTGTATAGTAGTATGTAAAAGCAGGAGGGTTGATGACATTGCTGAGCTCTCCTAATCTTCCTGCAGGTGGTTTTCTGACCCTGTGAGTCCTCTTTGTCATTTAGCACATTATTTTCATTGCAGTACACATCTACAGTAAGCAAGCTGCTGAATGAAATGCCAGAGACAATGTTATCTGAAATTGAGCTCAGGTTTGGTGCATGAAAGTTCCCACTATCATCAGGTAGAGATGGGATTTACCCAGAAAGATAAATGGAGCTGTGTAATTATGTGTCTTTATCAGGTCCAGGCAGCCCTGGTGCTGGAAAAGTCATTTAAGCAGTGTCCTTGCATCTCTCCATGAATGGCATGATGGCCAGGAAGCGATGTGCCATTGTGGCCTCATGGCACTGTGACAGGAAAGGTGCCTTTTAGAGCATTATTCTTTTTATAGAGCGTTAAATCACTGATGCGTTCTAGATAGGACAATTTAATGTTACTACAGGTTAGCTTCCTCCACATCACTAATCCACACTGGTGAAGCTTTTTATGGCATGTTGTACCTCTCAAGTAGAAAGGAAAAAGCACTGTACTCGCAGTAAATGCATTTTATTCTCTCACACTGTGGCATACTTGCTGTTTGTTCTTTTTGTATTGCTGTTTGTGAGCTGCAGGCACTCAGATGTGAACATGGGACATCTCACTCTTGTACCTGTGCTCTTTAATGGAGCTTCGGTCTTCCCAAACTGGTATCTCAGCTGATTAAACCCATTTCTACTGGCCTTTTGTGCACAGTCAGTCACATACACAGGAAGCGGTCATCACATGGATGCGTGTGATGTGAGCCGACAGCGAAACACTTAGTGTTCGCAGGAATATTCAGGCCAGTGAGCCGCTCTCTCTGTCAGCAGGGCAGAGGCTGGGGCAACAGGATGCTCCTTCTGCAGTGCGTAAGAGCACTGTCCCGGAAAACTGGAAAATGCTGCCTGCTCCCTGAGCACAGCAGGTTGGTTTGCTGCAACCAAATGGCATCATTAAAATCTCTCACACACATTTACACACTTTTGCAAAGATAAAATCAATAATAGATAAGAAACTGCAGTTAAATTTAGCAGATTTAAGACCTAAATCACACTGTACTGCTTTGACTTCTATGGTGCGGAATCACGCACATTTATGTTCTCTGATTTTACCACAGGTATACTTGTCGCTTTCCATCTTATTATCTGAAGTTAAACTAGGGAGCTACTTTTCCTTACACTTGAAGCATTTCATACTATACGAATGCTTTAAAAATACACTCCTTGTGTGATGATGAAAATCATTTGAAGAGCAGAGAGAACACAAAGACCAATTTAGACCATGATAATTTCCATCAAATGCCACAAACCCCATGGGTTTTATCTACTGCAAAGTAGCACTTCTCAAATTACCAATAGATTTAGAAAAAAACAAAACCATTCTCGTGGATAGATAAGCTGTGTAATAACCCCGCTTTATCCCCGAGTATCAGCTGAGTGCATAGCCACCATTGAGATCAACATAAGCATGATTAGGCAATGAGCAGCCAGTCTTTTTCATAACTCGTTTGAGGGCCTCATTCCACTCCAGCTTGTCTTTGAGATAATGTCCTATTTAATTAGAAATTGGAGATATCACATTGTTTTTTAATGAGAGAAGCACTTTACCAGAGCATATGAGGCATCAGAGAATCATACACAAGAAGGATAATGGCTACATGTGAAGGCTTGAGGGATTTGGGCGAGATGCATTTTCACTCAGCTGCTTTTTTATTCCCTATTCTCTATTCTCAAAATGCTTTCCTCCAATATTACCTTAACAGGGAAAGTGGGAGCACTTTAGTTTTGTACAGTGGATGTGTAAAAACCGAAGATTCACTTATTATTTTAATGCCTTTCCACTTTCGTCTTTTGTCTTTATAAACACACAATAATGCTACATTTCACTCTTGTATGAGCCCTTTTGTTCTGTGACTTCTGTGCTCATGGGTGGCAATGAAATGCAAATGTATTTGTTTGCTGGGAGAGAACATGGGAAGAAAGCATTGAGCCATGAAAGCTGCTGCTGCAGATTTTCAGCAGGCCTCTAATTCCTCTGCCAGCTCAGTGGCACGCTCATGGGCTTTGACCTTTTTACTGTGTCAGAGTCATGGGGTGAGGAGATTTAGAAATATATACGCCTCTCTTAGACCAGGGGCTACTGAAAACGCCAAAAATCCCCAACTGTTTTCATTCCTTATGCGTCCCTGAGCCACTGAAACAGACCCTCAAGGAGCTCAAGTTATATTGGATTTTAAAGGTTGGTTAATGCACCTCTGACTGCCAATGTATCGCAGTTAACAAGGTCAGTTAATGACTTGTCAACCGGCAAAGGTTAATGTATGATGTATCAGTAGAACAAAGGGTAAATTATAATATATCTTCTTAGGCACGCCTAAATTTCATGTTCGATTAGCAGCAGCAGAAAAGTGGATATTGTTCCAAGGATCCAGGATTTTCAAACTACTGAAGCTTAAGTGTGACATCCTGAGATGCAGAGGGCATAAAATTCACAGGGATAGATCTTAAAGTTTACCCCCTTCCATTCTCATCACTAATCCCTCTTTTTTGTCTTTCTCACACTCTTCTCCTCACCAAGAGGAAAACATGCATCATGACGTTCATTCCCCTCATCTAGGAAATGTGCACTTGATTATTAAATACATCACAAGAGTGAGGTGTAGCAATACTGTAGGATAATGTTTTATTTATATTTCATCAGCCAAGAGGCAGGATGATTAACATAGTGTGGAGAACTGTCACCTGACGCGGTGATATAAAAAGATTTATGCATCCACTTCACCCTCATTGTGTTTGTGAAACATGACATAGGTCTTTTCATGTGTTGGGTATGGGAGCAGCTTACGTTAATAAGAGCTGCAAAATCTGCTGGTTGAGGTACTAGAACCAGGTAGAACTTAGTACTTGTTTAATGTGTAAAATGGTCTTTTATAACTTAAATTGTGACTGTGTTGGGTTATGGTGCCTAAAACTGGAACATGTTCCGGCTATAAGAAAAGACAGTAAAAGAGGGTGTATTTTTGCCCCTGTGCTAAAGTATTTATGAAGTACATACTGTACATTTAAGCTATGGAGATGGAAATCACTGTATATTCCCACAGTTCCTTGTGAGAGCTTTCTCACAAATGATTAGTATTGGCATTGTGAAATATTGATGCTGTTGACTTAATGATAAGAATTCTGCCAGCATGTCAGAATGCTTGCAGCTAATAGGAACTGTGCTATCATCACTGTAGTGCCCCACAGGCTCTAAAACATCAATGACACCATTGTGACTTGAATAAGAAATGACCCTGTGAAGAGCGTGGCTTGAGCCATCAAACTGTGATCACTTGTTGTTGCAGGCGGGGGATAGATAAACCAGGGCAGCAGCCCCTGACAAGGAGCTGACAGATTCCCTGCTTCGCTCCACACCGCATCCCTGTGATTTGTCACCTCACTGACACCATTGTGTCACTGCTTAACAGGGTACAGAACATGACTGACATGTGTCCATGACGAAGAACAGAACCAATAATTCTGGACAATTACCCGAAACACATTAATATTTTCATTCAACAAACTGCTCAGCATGTTTGTTTCATTAACATAGATAAATGAAAATTTGGGGTTGCTGTGGTTCTCTCTGTTTTGACAGTAATGATGATATCATCATTGCAGAGGACCACTGAAAGTGGAGCGATCCAGTCAGAAGCATCAATTCAAAAAGTGTAAAATATTAGAGGGGCAACAGACAAACTAATTATCTCTTATATAAAAGACGTAAATGAAGCCACAGTGTGGTCAGTCACTGGTTTATGGTTTGTTGTTTGCCTGGGATGTGTTTCTGAAGTCTGTCTAAACAAGTCTAGTAAATTTCATTGTGGTATTTTGTATGAAATTATACAGTCTTTTGTTTGTTATCCTGACGCTGCTCTCTCTTGTTTACAAATGTGAGTGGTATGGGTCTTCATCTGAGAAAACAAAAATCAAATTTACAGAAATGTGAAAGTATTTCTTTAAGACTGCTTAGTCCCCTCTTTTAATTTGATTATTTCCGACTAGCCCGAGTATGGCCCTGCCTCCCCTCAGTAAAGTCGTCCTCCACTGGCTGACACTGCAGGCTCTGTTAAGATTAGATTTGAATTTATGAAGATTGCCTCACCTGGTGTGCTGCTGTAATCTATGCCAGTATAGTAATTCATGTTTAGGCCCTCATTTCCAATACAGTCAAGAAGAGCTATATTTCACCATGACAATGTAATCACAGGTCCACATTAAAAAGTCATTATTGTTTAAAATCCCTGGCCTGACTGAGAAAACACTGACTATACTATTGCTGTCCTTCCCATTCACACGGATGTTTACCCAAGAACAGAGGACGCTGTGATTTAAACGCACGCTTACAACCTTATTGATCACACAGGGGCCTGAGCACACACCACTGAGTAATATCATTGTCTGTGGGATCCACTTGTGCTTTTTGTGCTGATTAGCAGGTAATCTCAGTAACAAGCTTTGATCCCTGCAGATTAGCAGGAGGATAAGTATACAACATGTTTGTTCTGATAGCTCAGACATGCTATAATCCATCTTTGCTTTCCTGCCCACTGGTCTTATGTGAGGTTTTTCTCTATTTAGCTGTAATTAAACCCAGCTTTGCTGAATGCGCTCTGTTTTTGTGCTTTATAAAGTAACGGATCCAATTGTATTCTGAGATCTAAAACAGGCTGCTTATTAAAACAGGCGTTTTATATGATATTGTATTTTTCTTCAAGTGTTCTTTGTGTTTCTTTTACAGTTAGTTATTTTGAAAAGACTTTACTTGTAACTCCTCTCTCTCTTGTTTGATATGATTGTAGCTTTAAGCTCTTTATCTTGATTATATTGCACGATGGAGGGAGGAGAGAGGCATTTATTCCCTGTAAACCTGCAAGTCCTCAGGCACTGCGCTTTACAGGTGACGGCTCAACATATGAGACCAGCTTTGATCCTGATGCTGGAGGTCCTTGTCCCTGGCTGGCTCTTAGTAACAAGGTAAAATTATAGAAGAAAAAGCCTTCAGACTAATCTTAAATGATTGGATATCATCTTTTATGTTTTGAAATGTCTTGAGGGTGGTGCAGAGAGATACTGTTGCATGTGAAAGGAACAGTATGCTTCTACCTACCCTTGTAATTTCGGTCAAATCAGTGTTTTTTTCACACATGAAGTGCATTGTGGTATCTCACTTGTGGCCTTATCAGGATGCATTCATTGGTGAACCATTATTTCCCTCCTTCCTCTCTCCACTCAGACTTTAATCAGCATGATTTCAGTAAGGATCAATAACTTCTTTTCATGTCTCTCACTTTTCACATTTTTTTTTACAAATCAATACACTGCGTGATGAGTTGTTCTCTTACCAAATCCCCATCCTCCACATCAATGCAAAACCAACATTATCTTCATTCTGCTCTCACATGTTCATGTCAAAATTTCAAGTAAAGTGGTATAGCCGTCTTTTATTTACCCTCTAACTTTTAACTCTCTCTAACACAGACCAGGCAGATTAGGACTGAGTGCAACAATAGAACTAAATTACTCTGCAGTTTTGTTTGTTGTTTAGTTATTTATGAGAGAAGAAACTCTTAAGAAGTCAATCTTGAAACAGCACGTGCTGCTCCTTGATCCTTTTAAATCAATTCAAACATAAAACCATGTCCTCAGGGTTACACATGTATTATTTCAGTAAGAGAGGGCCAATGTGGTCTCTATGAAATGCATATCCAGCTCAAATCAATGGGGATTGCACAGCCTTTGTTAGTGCTGAAGCTTTGTTTTCTTCTAGATTTATGATTGTTATGGGGAGTTGGCAGGGGCCTGTGTGATTACTGCTTACACACTGATTTATACCTCACTTTTAATTATCTGAGGGGGCCTGCAGCTTGCCTCTGCCAATACATCCTTTCTTTTGGGACCAGGGGGGGGAAGAAGAGGTCCTCTCTGGTTTCCACCCACCCTCCCTCTCTGTGGTACAGGGCTTAAACAACAATCCACTGCACCTCTGGCAGCACCTTGCTCCTCCCCAGAGCAAGGCAGACTGATATCCCTGACATTCATACTCAGTGTGGGATCTGAAAGGATGCTTTAAGGAAATATGAAACTGCTGTCCACTGGACACGAAACTCTAACAAACACTCCCCAACGGCCTATAAATTATATGGTTGTGAGAGTCACATAAATCACTTCCATAAGCCCATCTTCTCCTGTTACTCTCTACTTTCTTTTTTATATAGTCATCCACTGTGAAATTACAGGAGGCAGGTCTAATTTCAGCAACAGGATATTGATTTTCCTCTCCTCATTTAGGATTCATACATACAGGATCTGATTATCTATTAGTGCTGCTCTTAATTCTGAAAGTTAATTGGATAAGAGTGCAACAAGTGACTAGTTTAGTCATTTCCAACATCATTCCTGTGGTTTATTGCTTAATTGTCATGCCATTTGTAATGTGGTGTATTGTTTATTACATTGCAGAGACATCAGGATCATTAACTCTCTGGTAACAAGAAGTGTTTTATGACATAAAATAGAATCCATATACTCATACTGGTCAACAAATTATTATAAATACTTGCAAAAGTCTAAGTGTTTTTGTTCTTGTAGCTCCCTCAGCAACATTACAGCCTCCTTAAAACTGTGATTTAAGATGAACAGTTAATACAGGACATGCCAGAGGTTTAGCTGTCTAATGTGTGTGGTTATTCTGATAGATTGTTCTTTAAAGTCTTTATTTTTTCTCTATATGACATTGTAGCATATTAACTTAAAAGGCAGAAGATTCACCAGAATGTCAAAGAGCAAACAGACCTTAAAATAAAAGTTTTATGTATTTCATTATTAAAAACCTAAATCACGTGCTTTGGCCATTACATACTAAATCCTTAGCACTATACATTTAAAGTAAAACATATGTGTTTATGAAAATTGAACTGCCCCAGCTCTGCTCACAAAAGACAGGACACGCCTTGGATGTAAGGAGGGGTTTAATTTCAAACATGACTGTTCTGTCTTTGTTAATTATTTTTAATGTCCATCATTACGATGTCCCTTGGGGGGAGGAGTCCTATCATGTGTCTGTTTGATCTTCATTTCAGCAGCCATGCTGACTATCTTGTTCTCACAAAGACCTGCAATGGTCTACCCCTCCAATCAGCATCAATTCATCAAAAGAGATGCAGCAAATCCTGAACATGCTTGTCATTGCTCTGTAGTGATACCATATGTATGTAATCTGAGTGGATATGTAAATGCATTTCACAAATGTCAGTTTCATAGCATTATTAACTTGTTGCAGAAAACAAGCTACTGTGATTTAAGATCAAGCCCAGCACACTAATCCTCATCCAATATGTATGCTTTTCACTGTCACTTGGAACCCTTAGACTGCCCAATATGAGGGAGAAGCTTAGTCACCCGTTTGATGGTGAGGATGGTGGCAGGATCTGCAAAGAAGGGATTACTGTGTTCCACAACTGTGGTGTAAATGGTAGAGGAGTTTAAATATAGTGTTTGAAAAACTGACTCCTTCTACCTCAGTTCACAACAATCTATTATGAAAACACCTTAATGTCCATGTCTCTTTACATCAATCCACTATTCAAAATTTGAAAAACCAGTGATGGTTTATCAGCTGTATTAGACCAGTGTCCTCACCATGAAGGTTTATAATAAGGTTAGTAAAGATGTGGTTGTCTAATTAGAAGAAAGTAACAGTGTAGCTTCTTAGGACTGCGGAAACAACACAAAGCAGAAACCTCCCCTGGCCTTGGATTAAGCATCCTGGCGTCGCTGTTCCTCGTTGTCCACTAAGTGAGACTAGGTATGCAGAGGTTTGAGGTGGGCACAGAGAGGGACTGCTTTTGTCACATTGATGGATTGGACCCCTCATTGCTAGCTCTAGCGATTAGGTCAGAAGCCTAGGAGACAGCAACACGTCTGCTGTGAAATGCTGATGCTAGACTTGCTTACTGATTATAAGTGACTGCATCTCTGCCAAGCGGAGCTGCACACACTCACTGAGCTGCCGGTAATAATACAATGATCCCCCTTAGACAGAAGGACAACAAAGAGTCCGGGCAATTTATACAGTCAAGTCTGCCCTCTTTGAGGAAGGTTTAAAGTTGTCCTCTGTGTTCAAAGCCCATGTCCTCTAAGCACATGCTTTCTTTTTCTCTCCATAAGTGAGGAAGCTCCTTCACTCAGCTCTCATAATGCCTTCCTGTTTTTCACAATAATGCTATTCCCCTCTCCCCAACAGCCCACTTTCATTTGTTCAATAGTGAATCCTCTGGCTGTTAAACTGAAGGATTGACTGCGTTGCTTGTCAAGCTTTTATCTTTTGCCCTGATTCATTTTCATTTCCACTATGAAAGGGGGGGACAGTGCCTTTACTTCATTTGAGACGAGACTATCTTGCTGCAGAATCCCAAGACAGATCATTTTGTGTGAGTCACAACATTGTTTATCAACGACATTGCAACATTACTTAAGAGAGGTGATTACACTCGAATTTTATGTACTATACAGTGAGAGTGATGGAGCTGGTGACCACAGAGTTACGACATCCATCTACCCCACAACACTGGTTAAACAATACATAAATTGAATTACAGAGGGGAAAACTGTTTCTGCTGTATTGCAGTGGAAGAAATTACATTATGTTTTCCCATAACGTAATATTTTTAATACAAGGACCAATTGGTAAGTTAAGGAGCTTGTCTCCCTCAATATAAGAGAGATTTCTTTCACTGATAGCCATTTCCTGTTTTTGCTGTTTCCAGCATGTTCTTAATGAAAAAGCTGGTTGGATTTCCGGAGATGTTCAATTACCTTATTAGATTCTTTGTCATCAGCAGAATCTGAGGTTTATGAGCAGTGGATCCTTGCAGGTCATTGCTCCCACTGGTGCATATGAAAGCTACAATAAAAATGTGACTTTTTCTACATGAAAAAGATCATAAAATGAACCGTAGATCAGATTTATTATTCTATTAACATAATTATACAAAGAGGATTTGTTTCCCTGCATGGCATTCCCATAGTGGTGGTCACATACTGTATGGTAGCCACATCTGGTGGACAGGAAACAAGATGTGACTGAGGGGGAAGTCTCAGTGTAGTAAAAGCCTCAGCCATGCGAAGCTCCAGCCTCGCAGCATCATAAAGATAAGGAGACAGGTGTTTTCTCTGCTCTCCAGCCATGTGGCTTTTGTCTGAACACACACACACTTCTTTGGATGGATGCTTTTTATTGCTCACATCACAGAGAAATACACTTCTATTTCACCTGATTGCTGTTACCTTCTGGGCAGTTATCATGCTATTGTACCTGTTACATTGGTGTAACTAATGGACCTGATAAAGAGTATGTATGCAAAGCCTCTATACATCTGAATACAATGCTGTTACTGTATGCACAGGTTTATGTGGCTTGTGAGTTCAATTTTCTGAATAAATCATGATAGATTATCTGGCTTATAAGAGGGAAACAACTCTAATTCTTCATAATGAGCTGAAACACCTTGTGCAGTATGACATCAGCATATTGTGTTATTGTTTACATTGTACAAATTAACAGTGGGCTACCACTGTCTAAAAGAAGACTGGTCTGCCCTCTTCAGGTCTGGAAAATAATTTGGGAATGCAGATGGTCAGATTCAGGTCTGTGTTTCTTGATTGTCACAAAATCCAACTAACCCAACAGGTGTGGCAGGTGCAGCATTGGGTGTTTCACAGCAGGTACACTTTTTTTGCCCCCTTGTCTTATTTCTTCCTTCCTCGGAGACCCTGAAGCAGAATCTCTTACTGAACCCACCAGGTAACTTATTTGCAATTAGATGTGTTTTATTTGCCCCATTTCTCCCCAGCAGCATCTGTAGCTGCTGCTCGAGCCAATTACTCCCTCAGTAAAAAAAGAAGGAGTGCAAAACGCAGATCTGGTTCTGTATGTGTGTGTGTGTGTATCCATGCGTGTGTGCGGCAGTGCATCTACAATTTGTGACAATTCCCATCCAGAGGCCGGGGTTCTCTGGGGAGACTCCCAGGAAATTACACCTTGCACTCATATCATTCCATCTTCCCTGAGCCTGTTGAGCTGCCCACTTCCTCACCAACTCCCCCCACTGCACCTGACACAGTTACTCCTCCACTATATGCCATCAAAATGTTACAGCGGCCCACTTTTTGAAAAGCCATTTCATTTTTCTGTTCTGTTGTCTGGGTCTTGCGATAATGGGCTCTTCTCACTCCACATGGTTTCATCAGTAATACACATTCAGAGAAATACTTGCTGGCCTTCTGCAACCTCAGACAGAGGATGCAATTTTGACAGGCGTAATGTCAAACTAAACTGCACTGCCAGGCTGCTTTTAGCCAGGCGGAGCCGTGTGTTGTGCTTGACGTTAACCCTTTCCAGTCACTACAAATTGGATTTAAAACAATGACATCATTGTGTGTCAGAAGGCAACAGTTCATTAGTGTGTTAGCTGTCAAATCAGAAGCACAACTGCCTGGATTTCTTACAGTAATTCTGGCATTGTTTAGACTGGAACCAAAAAGGTCTGACAGGGAGCAGTGTCGTTTAGTACAAAGAATTTGAAGAGGATGAAAACCAGGGATCAGGAATTGAGTCTTACTGTGTATTACTCGCCACTGAGTGTTAGGTGTAGGTTGTGCTGAGGTTTCCCTCCTGCTGTGTCTGTTTTCTTCCTAGAAGTAGAAATCTTCTAGGAAAGGAAAGGCATACAAAAGCCCACATATTGGGATATTGGACAGGAAGTGACCTGTGAGATGAATATTTGGAATCATTGAACCAATCATTGAACCACATGCTGCTTCAAAAATGAGTCTGTCTGTGATTCACCAGCATCTGCACTGAATAAATCAAGTGGGAGACACAGAAGATTGTGCACAATGTATTCCCATGCACAACAACCCTGTGTACAACGGAGGTGCACCATCCTTCCATGAATTAATGTATAGCTTTTTCAAGCTATTCACAGAGGTCTTCCGCTTAAGGGCTCATCCTTCATTGTCCTGGACAATACCCTGTTAAAATTTGAATGTTTTGGTCCATAGCTGTGTAGTGGCTTATTGAATGAACGTGTCAGTCTGTTATAGTGATCGCCTTTACCTCATTATCTGGAGATAAACCAAACCAAAAACAACAACTAAGAGGAGCCTGAGAGTTATATTTCACTGAGAAGTCAGATCTACGGGATGGATGGGCACATTTACCCACATTTACTAGATAAACCTGAATTGAAGTGAAATGTACACATTTTTTTGGTTTACAACCAATTACCTACAGAGCTTCTTTGTAAATGATAACATCCTATCAGTGTAGATTTGACACATTTTAAGTGTTCCTGCTGGTACAGTGGTTAGCTCTGTCACCTCACAGCAAGATGGTTTCTGATTCAAATGGAGTTTTTATGTTCTGCCTGTGCCTGCATGGGTTATCTCTGGGTGCTGCAGCTTCCTCCCATATACCAAAGATGTGCATGTTAGGTTAATTGGGGATTCTCAATTGGCTGTAGATGTGATTGCTTGTTTGCCTGTCTATGTTGGCCCTGCAATGGACTGGTGACCTGTCCAGGGCGTCCTCCACCTCTTGCCCAGTGACAGCGGAGACAGGCTCCAGCCCTTCTGTGACCCTGTTTAGGACAGGCAGGGTAAGAAAATGGGTGGATGGATAGATGGTTATGTTCTAGGACTGGGGTGGCTCACCAGCACTACACATTGCTTAATATCACAGCAATACCCCAACATGTATAGTAATTGCATAGTCTGTCTCTACACTGGTCTTTTGTTGGTTTTGTGTCTGCTCTTCTTCTCCCTTCAGTGAAGCATTTAAATTATACCAGAAAGCAGCATGTGGTAGGGGGTACATCCCCCAGTAATAAAACCAATATTGCAAGATAATTATCATGGATTTTTTTACAGTATGCCCAGCGCACCGTTCCTAGAGGGGAAACTGTCAAGCGTTTGCAGATGAATTTTGGTTTTTATTAGCTCACAGCCTTACTATCTTATATGTAACACAATAGCCTGGTTTTATTGTCGAGGGACCCTGCAATAAAAAATAAATGCATCAGTAGTTGCATAGTAATGTAATCTGCAACATGATGCGTATTATACAGTATATAGCCATGTAATGAAGCTGACCTGTGAGGATCAATAAGGACCAATCTATAATCTGTCACTGCAGTAAGATTTCTGTTTTAAAAAATACACTTGATTCCATTGGCTTTGTATTTTACTGCATAATCTAATAACTTCTCATGTTTGTTTTATTGGTATGTAATCGGAGTGTCAGGAATGATGGGAGAAACAAAAGAGATGTGTTCCAAAGCTGCATTAAAGCCAAATGGCTGCTGTGCATCCAACTGAGTAAGGTAATGGCTTATCCTGAGGAATGCCCCAAAAAGGCATGTTAAACAAGCCATAAGAAAGTTGTGAGTATTTATTTAAATGTTTATAGCAGACACAAATCTATGGCCAGCTGTTCTCTAGCCAGCCACATGTTTTTCCTCAGTTGAATTTACTGCATGGAAGGTAATTCACCAGTTTTAGGACAATTTACCCCAGTATTGTATAACAGAGGAGTGGCAGGACATCCCAGCACTCAGGCGTGGCAGGTTAGTCCCTCTGACTGCCTCCCTGCAGCCTGTCAGAATGAGCCATTGCTGAGCAGGTGGGATTGTCCCACCGCAGAGATGTATGCATCAGGAAGCTGTAAATTCTCCACCGCCTTCTATTTGTTTACGCCTCCTGTTTCCTGCCAAACAAACTACTAGATTTCCCATGAGAGCTGCCGACCCCCACCCGACGTCCTCAGAAGACATGCTTTACAGCACCACAGACAGATGAAAACAGTTAAAACACCATTTTTAAAAAGGTGTGTTTGTGCAGAGGGCAGAACAAGACTTAGATTCAGCTCAATTATTAGCACAAAACCAGAGGATGGTGTTACAAATCAGCATGCCGATCGTTCCCATCATTCCCCTTTAAATGAATGCCTTGATTCATTTCATTGAGAAGCTTATTATGCTCAAATTTTATATTAATCCATCTCCTTATTCATGCTTCAAAACTTGGTGGCAAAGGACTGGGAGTTAGCAGTGTGGGAAAGACAATTTCTTTGATTTCTTGCTTTGTTCCATGTAATTATATAAATCAAATACGTGTTCTGAATATTTATTCTGCCCACCCTTTCTTTAGGAGCTTATAAGATGTATTTTATTTGTATAAAGGCTTTTCTTTTCTGTCAAGCCCAAGCTCTTTATACACAGAACGCACACTGAGATTCCAGTTCTTTGTCACATAAATGAAAATCCAAATTGTGTCAAAATTGTCATCCTAGTTGGATTCTGTTAATTAGACCTGCTGAAATACCACCAGTAGCTTCTAATTGTATTATATTTTGCTGATTTGAAGTGTTTTCTAAACCTCGTTAGAGTATGTTTGTGTGCGTGTACACCTCATATTTGAGTTTTATGTCTCTCTGCCAGAATGTTTTATTAACGTGGTGCCTCACAGACGAGTTGACATATTTCACTAGTGAAGGACGTGACCCTGGCTGTTTATTTCCCATGATGAAATTGTCCAGAGGTTGATGACTCTGTAAATAAACAGCGCATGGAGCAGCAGCTTTCCGGTGACCAATTCGATTATTACAGTGTAATCTTTGGGTGTAGAACTACAATTTTTCTTCAGCTCAATGAGACTAAACTTACTTGCCCTTTTTTTTTTTAAAGGAACTTTACCCTTTTTTAAATATATGTATTGCTTTTAAGGTACAGCATTTATAGCAGCAACAACAAAATACACTTTCACAACATGCAGCATAAAAACCAGAACATAACACATCTATGTCTGTGGTAATAATTCACGGTCATGGTTAAATAAGAAGGAGGATAATTGGAAGAAAAAGGTAAATAATCAAACCAGAAAGAAGAAAAAAGTTCCATACAACTTTACCCTTTTTTGATACAGCCCCAGAAGTCATATCCCACTTTTCTATTAACCCGAATGAACCATTTAGCTGTTTATGATACAGAAATTAATGCAACTTTTTATTGCTCTTTTGTCTGCTTCTCATGAAGACTTTGAGGACACCAGTGAGCTCTTTCAACTGCTCTATCATGCCCCTCTCACATGCTGTGACAGTGACAGCTGTCTGTTAATACTAGAACAGCTGAAAATTTGGGCCATAATGCAGCAACAGGACGTCTGCTTACAAAATCGTTCATTAGGGATTGTCTTTTTGTTCCTCCGAAGAAAATCAATTTTTACGATGACCTCATCATTCCAGTATCATTATCTGAAAATGTCTCCATTAGTACATCCAATAACGGGATCAAGAGTACAATTTTGAAAATGAATAGTTCTCACTACACAACAGTGCCTCAATTGAGCTTTGCATGTTCTGTGAGTCAATACAGGATGTAGTTTTCTACATCAGCTGTCTTACAATGCTTTGTCAGCACACTTTACTGCCTATAGATCACAATCTATAAAGTCCTCCCTCCTCACGCACATACAGCTGTTAGAAACTGTTGCAGATGGAGAAATTAAAAGGGCCAGGAAAATGGCGATCTATAAAGATATTATATCCTGTTGTTAATGGAAATGTCATCAGCAGAAACCTCAACGCCTTATTGAGTAATGAGCCAATTTTCCTGATTCTCTCTAAACCGCTCACATGTAAAATGGCTGTAAGTTCCCAGGATTAAGTGTCAACAGTCGCTCCAGTTTGCCACCAAAACAAAATGACCAAATTTTCTAGCCAATTAAATTTAAATGCCTTCTATCCCAGTTTTGAAAAGATGACTGTAAAAGGGAATTTGAGAATAAAAATAGAGGAGGATGAATAATGACACATAAACATTTACTGTGTGTGGTCACTCACTGCTGGTCACCGGCCTTCACTGCCCTTCCATAATGATTCTATCTGCCTACCAACTGAGTTTTTATAAAGTGTGTGTGTCTCTGAAGTCTGCATCAGTGGTTGATTGACCATGACACTAACCATAGCTGCCCCTGAGGCGGCAGCAGCACGGTCCTGGTCTTATCTATGGGTCAGTCAGTGTGGGAACATATAACACTCTGAAAGTTAGTATTGGCATTTCTTTAAACTTTGAACTAAATAGGCTAAGGTTTTCTCAGTGTTGGTTTGTATTCCTAGTGGAACTGAACAGAGTTAAGGTGGTTACAACCTCCTCTAATTTTGGTTTAGGTTTTTATTCATCTCCAGTTTCAGTTTCAGGACACTTATCTGTCCTCTAGTTTACTGCTGACTGCTAGGCTATGGTGTTGTTTTGAAAGCCTCCCAAATCTCTTTATTATTTTCCCATTCATTAACCCTGTGTTGGAAAGAACGAACAAACCAAATGCCACCACTGTGGTAGAACGGCCACACCTGCATGATTACACAGGAAGAGAAGGAACATAGGTGAATGAAAATGATGTAATGATGAGCAGGAACAAGGCCTGCAGGCCTGCAAGCCTGCAAGATGGCTAATGGTCATGATCAATGGCAAGACTGATGGAAATATACCAGCACCATCAGTGCATTGTAATTTTTGTATTGTCTCCAGCGATGAGGCCTCTATAGCATGGCTCTGAATTACATTGTTGTAATTAGCTAACGAAATGTCTCTCTGGTTATATTATACAACCATGTGGGCAAAACAGTGGGTGTGAACTAAGGCTAAATGAAGTGTGGCAGAGATCCTTTGATTGCCTCTGTCATGATATCATTCAGAATGAGTCAGCTGTGAGTACCAGTACAGTATATGTGTTAGCTTTTACCAGACAGAGCATGTAGGAGTCAAAGGCAATTTCAAACAGCCTGCAGTCACATTTGAGTGGCTGTCACCTGTGACTTAGTATGAAATTGTTGGATCGTCTGAAATTGAAAGTATCCTCCCACACAGACACAAAACAAGCCTCCTTCCTGCAGACAGATGGATGTGTATTCTCAAAATAATCAGGCAGGGCCTATGAGGTTTTCTAAAATCAATCCATTGATTTAGACAGTTACTTGCTTTGCTCAGATTTACAGTAATCCATTTTTTTTAACCAAACAAATAATTCATGAATGAAAATCCCTTTACATTACTTAGGCATTAGTCAGAAAGTCTGAAATTGAAATGTGCAATTCAATTACAATTTCCTAATACAACAGGGATGATTGATGCTAAAAATGTATGGAATGAAGGTGTCGCATAAAAATAAGTTCACACTGCTTTGGAAAGCTTTGTTAGATTGTGTGACGCACTCATGACATCCTCATATTGTCCACTAGGGGGTGCAAGAGTAGAGCAGAACGACCTCAGCAGAGGCACTGTATGACTGCACTCCCTTTAATCAACAATTCTTAATGAAGTAATTTTAACACACTGTGGTGGACATAAATCATTAGAATACGAGTTGAGTGCATTAAGAACTTTTAAAGCTCTGCAGTGTAGAATGTGCTTCTGTATGCAGTATTTTCTCAATAATCAGTAATGAGGATTGAAATAATAGCACCACCTCTGCTGTATATGATTCATAGTTTCATAGTTTGCTGTGCATAACTAATGAGATTTAGTATGAAGTAGTTTTGAAATGAGTGCTGACCAAAAGGAAACCGCAGAGCGTTAGATGATGTTTAGATGTGTCATAACTGTAGCTGGAGAATTTGTGTCACTGTGTTTACCTGGACAGTGTTTGTCAGTAAAAGTCACTGGGTCAGATAATTGAGTAAAAAGAGACAGATGGTGGCAGCATTTACTGCTGATTACATGGAGGTCATAAACTGCCTTTCAGTAGCTGGGGGATGTCAGGACCAAACGTATTAAACTGCCAGAGCCTGAGTCTTGGAGGGATGCTGCTGCACCAGCAAGAGAGTGGAAGCAGACTGCAGGCGCCCACAATGTAAACACACAATATGTACATCAGGATTTTTTGGTGTTTCCTAAGTTAAGTTTCAGGATTTCCAGGCAGCCCTGTACTAAAAATAATGCTTGATCTTTCCTGCACATCATTGAAGCTGGCATGCTGTAGCTGGGGATGGAGCTGCTGTCACTCACACAGTGCAACATATCCCACATCAGAGACCTCTAGGCTATAGCAAAATTGCATAGAGTGGCTATATGTGCACAAGTGCATAAAATATAAATAGTATATGCTGATGTAGGGCCATGCGCAGTGTTGTGGGATAACAGGAGGGATGTAAGAGCAGCAATGTTCCTTTGCAAACCTGCTGGACAATGCACTTTAACAAATGGGATATTAAATAAGATGTATGCTCCTGTCAGTCAAATAGAGAAAAGTACAACTATGCACATGCTCAAGCTTAAAAAATAAAAAGCACATTCAATTTTAAACTTCGCAGATTCAGGGTTTCATCATCATTTTAGGTTTCATAAGTACTAATGGTCATATTGACCAGCTCAAAACATAGAAAGCTATAAGAATAACTTAACATATTGAACTGCACTGGAATAACCACTGTTGTCAGATTTATATTTGACAATGACACATTTGCGTTCTACTCTACATTCTGTTAGCGGTCCTGCTCACCATTCATTTACATTAGTCTGTTGGTGTGTTGGCTTCCCTGGGAATGGGTGCTGTGTTTACTGATCACACTGATGTATTTGTCTACCAACTCCATGGGACAGGCAATCAATATTCCAATTACAGGTAGATTTCCATCCCTGCCGTGTAGAATACTGAACATCGGTCAATATCTTTGTCAAAATGATCGTCAGCATATGTAGAAAAAGTTGCAGAGAGCAGGATCTGAGCTGATCTGCCACCACCCTGCAGAGAAACACCAGACAGCAGTTGGTAAGATGCAAATCTCTGCTATTGTTCAACCTAATTTCTAAAATATTCAAGGCAGCAGCAGACTTCCTTTTCACTGCAGGTAATTTGACTCAGTTGAATGTGAGTGAGCTAACATGCACAAGGCAGGGACCTGAGACTTAAACAGGTAAATGGGATTCACGCATTATTATTCAACCATTATTTTCTTTTCAGCTCCTGCTGCAGAATCACACACTCTTCTGTAAAAAATGTCTTTCCACAACAAGGGGAAAATTCAAAGTAATCCTGTATCCAAAGCATAGCATTCTTATCACAGGGAGAAACAAGACAATGCATCCCTCTTAGAAGTAAAATATGGCTGTTATGACTCTTTAAATGTCGAATGTTAGCAAAGTAAATCCATCATGAATATATGGATACATAAAATAGGACATTTACTTGCATGCCAGGGTAGAACATGATAGCATGATAGCATCAGAGTTCCAGTAATATGCCCTGAAGCCTTTGTTTACATTTTAAATGTTTACAAAACAGTCAAGAGCATCCAGCTATAAAAATATTTGTCTATGATAAATAGATTGACCAATTTCCAACTCATCCAAATAGAGATTCTTCTGTACTGCTGCGATATGTTTCCTGTTCCATGGTTGTTGTCACATGTGGTTAGTGTGAACAGCAGAACACTCAGGGCCGTCTTCTCACAGTTAAGTGTATCTCTTCAGCTTGACTGACCTGTAATGAAGAAATGGAGCCCACACTCTTCAATTAGTGCTGGGAGTCAGCCCTCCAACTCAATCACATCAGAAGCTTCGCTTACATTCTTGCTGCATCTTGCCTCTACTGTATTGATGCAACAGTAAAGTGAGCACAATTACCTGTCTGTTTTCCCCAGTTTTCTGAGTGACGGAATAAGGTGGCCTGCATCAGCATAATCAAGTGGCAGTTCACCGTTCCCTGAGGCTGACCTGCAGCAAGTTCAGTGCCCTCTGATCTCCCATCCACGAGCATTCACAGCCATTAAAATCCCGACTTGCTTAGCTAGGTGTATCAGACACTAATGGAGACTGACTCTGTCCATTTGCTTTGTGTTAGCCCATTCATTACCTTCACCTACCAGGCTTCTGTCCAAATGGAGGTGGGCAGGAGTGCTGCTCTCCCAGTCAAGACCCATTCATGATCCTCTGGATCATCTGTGGACCAAGTGCTGTGACTGCATCTCTCTCTCTCTCTCTCTCTCTCCAGGCACAGATTGGCCTTGCGTTAGTGTTGATTAGCAGTGTGTGAAGGGAAGCAAGCAAACATCCAAAGGAGACACTCCTCTTGAATAAATATTTGTTGTCCTTGTTTGAATTGTGAGCAGTCTCTCTCTCACACACATACAGTAAAGTGCCTATTTCTCTGACTCTGTGTTTGTATCTGCTGTCTGCTTTTAAAGAATTTATAAAAGCTTGGTTATCCTGTGAGAACATGAAACATGCTCACACAGCATTTATACTTGCTATATAATATTTATTTTTCTCATTTATAAAAGATAAGCAGGGCAGTTAGACTTGACATACTTCTTTCCTGTTAATATTAATATAATATATTTTTTTAAGTTAATAATATTATTTGCTGCTCTGTAAAAGACCATCAGCAGACAACAATGTTATAACACAAGCTAAAAATAAGTTCTCATTTTGTAGTACATTTAAATGAACATGTGCCACTGTATGAGCTTTTCATCATCAAAACATACATACTTGCTGTTTCCCTGTTCAAGGATTGGAGGGAGACCCAGTGTGCTCAGCACACTCAGGCGGAGCTACTCTGTGTGATCAGAGCAGGGATTGGTTCAGAGTGCTGCCACTCAAACAGCAAATACGCTCCAACTTCCTCTGTCCTCCTTTCCTGGTGCAGCCTAGGAAGAGGGAGGGGAATGGATCTTTTCTGTATGAGTCGCCGGCGCTCCCTCAGCCTGCTCCTTACCACCTGTCCTTGACATACTGTGCACAGGCGAGACTGAGAGGAAGCTATACTGCTCACTCCTCCTCTGCCACTGTCCTGTCTGTGTTTATGTGGGCTGCTGCATTTTTTTATTTTACTCTGGGGCTGTTTCCTCCTACCTGTGGTGCTTCAGTGGATTGGTGGCAGGAGGAAGGTTTGTCCTCGGCTGGTGGAGCTCTGATGGGAGGCAACGCTGACTCTGGCTGGGACTGGGGATGCTGAACGGAGGGAGGGAGGGCCTGTTTGAGCTGGGACAGCAGCTCCAGCAGCAGGGGGAGTACCAGGCCGCCCTCCACTGCTTTCTCAGCTGCCTGTTGGGACTGACCCATGTGCAGAGCTTCACCTCTCTGCCCAACTGCTTACACCAGGTGAGCCAGGGGACTAGGCACACACACACAAAAACACTATGTTTGTGTCTTTTTCTTTGTCTCACACATTCTCATTACATGCATCCACAAAATCTGCTGTATCATGTATTCTCTGTGTGTGCATCATAAATTACACAGCACACAGGACACATTCAACCTTGATATCTCTGACACCAATGTCAAATCCAACAGCACAGTCCATCATGTGTCTGTGTTGACACTGTAAGAACACTTCAATTCCAGTAGGACTCCTGATGTGCATGTTGCTAAATGAGGAATTCGATGCAGCCCTAATATACAGTAACAGTGTTATTAGGCAGCTTACTATGTTGGAAACACTGTGGCATCCAGCTAATGTCTGGCCCATTGTGTGTGAGCTATTTTTGAGGTCAGTAGCATTATATTTTGGCTCTGCGTAGCCCTGACAAAGTTTAAATCAGATTATGGTGTGGTGTTTTACAAGACCCTCCTATAAAGGCTGAGCTAAAATTCTCTTTAGTAGTGTATGAAGGAATGTCCCCAATGTCAAAACATAGCCTTTACTCCACAACTTTGGAATGTACGGCATGATGTTGACCAGACCAGTGGTGCTGTGAGAACGGAATAACTTGTTTTGACAACTCATGACATCATGCTCACGTACACACTTGGGATTGATGTTAAAAATGAATTATTTAATACTTAACCATGTCCCTTGGTTGTTTTTTCTCTGCTTTACAGATTGCAGAACTCTTCATCACTGAAAAGAATTGTATCCTTTGCTCACAGCAAGTCTTTTCTAAACATCTTCTTTTCTTTCCCTGTCCTGCAAGCTTTAAGCAGGCGGCTAACTATAAAACTAGCACTTTGGCTCTGTGAACTGAAAATGTAAGGAACTGTAAAGGGAGGCAGCGGAGTAAATTCCAGCAAAATGGAAGTCACTTTATAGAAAGTGATGTAAACCGAGAGAAGAATAGCGAATGTCTTTGAGTTCATAATCAGAGATTTGTCCCTGAATACCACATGTTTTGTGTGTAGCCCAGGCTCTGTGCGACCGTCTCTTAAGAGGATTTGTAGGCTCTTATCTCGGCACAACAGAGTGGGAGTGCACTAATTAACCTGTATCTGCACTGACTAGCCTGTGCACCATCACTTCATTGCTTCTATAAACTATAGCAGTATAGGACATAGAGATAATAGAGAGGTTTTACGTTTCAGTATATATTACCTCTGTGGCTCCTCTCGCCGTCACTGAGACACTCCAACACTTAACTTGCCAGCTCAGGTTATCTACCTCAGCAAGGCTCTACCTCTCACTGTCCATTTTCCAAAACAGGTCGATTTGCTGAACTTCCCTTCATCAATAGCCATTACAGTCTGCCCCTCTCAGCATGAAAAGGAAACTACTTAAAAGGGGTCGTCTACCCTGAAAGGGTTAAATCTTTTGACATATAGTGCATTATTGCATAAGTTCATTATTAGTAATGTTTAGTGTCATGTTAGGTTGTGGTATTTTGTATTGTAGGGTTACATTCTTTAATTTGTAGTAACTTAAAAGTCATCAAAATACAAGCACACCATTCATTGTTGAGTAGGTCAGCAGTTAGGTCTGAGTAGATTGTTTAACATATTTCATGCTGTTTGATATTACGCTCTATTATTCTGGAAACAGCTCTCATCACAAGAGCTGATGTAGTGATGTCATGTGTGGTTGTAACCATCCCAAAGTGAGGGAGAGGGTCAGTGTGTCCAAAATGGAAGCAATATGCGGGAACTGTAGAGTTTCACATAAAATAACACTGCTGTACTGGCTTCACTATAGACAAATATACTGTGTTAGTTGCTGTTGATGTTGATAGTGTCAGTGCAATGACCACTTAGGGCATGATGTGTTGTTATCAGAGCTTGCAGTATTCACAAGTGACCTTTGTCCAAAGCCAAAAGCCTCTTCTGACTTCTGAGTGTTTGGTGATATGTTTCTTAGAAAGATTACTGACCCACACATGCAGACTATAATCGCAAATAAACACCTTTACATTTTTAAAGTGGACATATAGTACAGAAACACTGAAGGGGCTTAAGAACACAAGCCAATCAGTGAAGTAGTATCACTAGCATTTAGTGATATTTGGTTGTAAACATGGAGATGTAGTTGAACAGGAAATCTGAAGCTAAAGTTTAGTGTGTTCTTCTGGAGGTTATTCCAGTGCACTGTGGAGTCAGGTGGCACGTGTGAGCAGCTGTGCATTCAAAGGTGCCAGTGTTAATGCAAGTTGTTGCCGAGTTTGGGAGTGCAGTCCAATTACCAGCTCTGGGGGAGGTTGTGTGTGTGTGTGTAGATGCTTAGAGTGGAGGTCGTTCCCAGGAGAGGATTGTGTGAGGTTCCTGTTGCTGTATTGTTGTGGTCCAGGCCGGATAAAAATAGCAGGCAGAAGTAGTGCTCTGACCTCTGGTGACGGCTGTTACCCTCCTCCTCCTTCACAGATGGTCTGCTCCTTGCTCGCCTTATTCCCTGCTGCCAGGTGACTCCCTGGACCTGCAGCAGGTACAATGCATGTAAAGTTGTTCTGTAACAGAGCAGAGATTTGTTGAAAATGTTTCAACAAAATGGTGCAAGAGTGTAGGTTTTAAAGGAGCTTTATTGTTAAAGTTCCTTATATGTGCTCTTTTTGAATAATTGATACTAACCCTCTTCACCCCTCACTAATCTAGACTTCACATTTTAAAAGTTTGCCCCAACTTTTATCCAATCAGTAAACGTCTTCTCCTAATGTCAGTGCACAGTGGGATCTTAGTTCTCATACCAAATTTGGTGTGGTGTGCAATTTTGGCATTAATCTCCTCGGAAAATGAAGAAACCCAGCTGTTGTAGTTTTAAACTGTTTCTCTTTTTTAAGTTTCTGTGTAAAAGTTGTACACACGCTGTCTGTATTAAAGCATTGCCTGAAGGGTTCCCAGCAGTGATGTAAAACCCAAGAAATTTATGGTGTTTCACACATGAGAAATCTACTGTTAAGTAGGACATTGAAACAGGCACGGCTGTGTTTATTTTAAGCATTCTCCATCCCATTGGTCTTTAAATTCACCTGACAAGCATCAATGGTGTCATCTTACAGAGGGACGAACACTAAGTGCGCAGAATGCCTTTGACAAAGGGAGCTATTTTTAGGGGGCTTTAAATAGAAAGCCTTTTCATGGAAACAAAAACCTGCCATTTATATCAATTAACAGGACTGTGTACAACACATAAAAAAAAAAAACAGATATTAAAATAGGAATACAGGAAATGTGGTGTAATCTGATCCATGTGGCTACTTGACACACAAATCACAAAAACACCCCAGAAACAACAACACATACGCAGAAGCCTGTATTGCAAAACCCAGACCTAAAGATCAACAGTGTGCTCACAGCACGTTCTGACATCAGGTTTGTCCTCAAGTGGGGTTGAGCTGGGCAGTAAGGCTGTTTTTAACTCCAACAACTGACTAATCCTGTTGACAACTGAGACTGATCCTTCACCCATATATACAGATGGGAAGGCCCTCCAGTTCATTCAGGCTGAAAAAATGTTCTATGAAGTGGCATTGATCGAGCTCACGGCTCTTCAAGGGAGCACAGGCAAGTACATTTCACACTATGCTTTCAATAATAGAGTGTTCTTTGAATGTGGTTTTTGGCTTATAATTTTCACAAGAGTTTAAATGGCCTGGAAACATACAGGTACATGTAATTTAACACTGTTTACATGTAAAAACGGAGATTCACTTAGCAAGTAACAACCTTTAGTCAACACATATTCTGGACTCCTTTCATGCATGTAAGTGTGTTTTTATTGTAGAGGCAGTCAGCTCTGAAGCTCTTCAGTTGCCAGCAGACTGTGGTTAAAGTTGGCAGCTCTCAAAAGTGAATCATTTGTAACCCTAAACATGGACATATGTGTAGATAATAAAATAGTGTGCGCTAGTAATTTTTGTAAGCTGTTATGTCTATATGAAAGGATCCATTCTGTCACAATCCACCATTGTTTACAATAAACCTGCTGGAGCTTTGTGCGAATGCTCACAACAAGACTGTTCATTCATCACCCGCTGCTGCTCCAGACATCTGCCTCTTCCCCTCTGTCTGCTGCTGAGGCAGCAGTGCACTGTAGCATGGGCACAGCGGAGGAGATCGGGGACAGACATAGTGGAAGACAAATGGCCACACTTTCTCATTAGGTGCTGTGTGTCACTACAGAATGCTGAGGCCCCTGATTCAGCACTGACTCAGATTGAGTGTTGCACTTCTCCAGAGGCAGAGCTGGCTCTGTAGCAGCAGCTTACCAGCTTTCTGTTCCTCCCTACTGCTCTCTCAAATGTTCCCCTCTCTGTATGCCCTCACTGACAGCTCACATAATTGTCATTTTGTGGGTTTTGTAATGCAGACTAAATCCTCTCTTGTTACAATGATTTATTTGCACTCCCTTGTGACATGGATTACAAGTTAAACTCATTTCCACCTCCACTGTTGTATGTGTGTAGAGAGAGCCTGGTGTGTTCATTACATACTGTTTGTGGTTTGTCATTGAGTGCGTCTCAGCGCTCCAGTGGGCGTGGCGAGTGTGTTGTTTGACTCCCTTATCCTCTCTCTCCTGCCCTTATCTCTGCTCTCTTGTCTCCAGTCCTCAGTTGGCTCCTCTTTGCTGTTCAGGCTTAAAGTCCGCAGCAGTGCCACATATTCTGATAGCCCTGGGCTTTTTAGTAGTTTATTTGTCAAACTCTGTGGTGATATTGACGTGAGGAGAAAAGAAGACAATCAAAGAGAAAACTGAGAGTGTTGTTGGCAGGCTGACTGTGATTCTATGCCCTGTGTTTGTGTAACAGGGCCTCAGGAGGAGGCTACACTGGGCTCAGCAGGATGGACAACCCCAGAGGAACTTTCAGAGCAGGCCTCCCAGGCACAGCACCTGGAGCGGCTGGCTCAGCTCTGCATCATGAGCAAACAGTAGGTAAACTTGTGTACTGCTGAAACATCTATCGTGCTGAAGTGTGACATGTCTAAGATTAGGAGTAAATTTGGTGAGCTGAAGAAATGAGCTTTCATGACTTGTTTTTATATATTTATATATTTATGAATTTATAAGTATGTTCCTAGTGCATTTTGCCTCTCATCACTTCACAGAGCTGAAGTGGAATTGCTGCTTGGATCAGGTGTATCAAAGCAAACAGTATATTTGCCTTTACATCCGTTATCAGTTGTACTATGCAAGCAGCTGCTCAGTTCATGATGATAGATAAGTAGCTAACTTGTTTATAAAGTTAAGGCCTCAGCCCAGCTTAAAAGGGATAATTTTAATGATTTAACTCACTGTTTAAAGTTTTTTTACACATTTTCAAAAACCCTTTTTGTTAAATAAATTATTCATTTTTATCTTTGCTTTCATACTTTTATTTTAATGTTTTCAAAAGATCTTTACTGCTCTTGCCTGCTCACTCTTTATGAATTATGAAGCATGAAAAATGTGGGTTATTCCATGTCCGTTTGCACGTACGCACATTTCCACAATGGAAATTTTTAGAACTAGATAAACCCCAACTCCCAGTCTTTTTAGCCAGAGTTGAATTTCCTTGTAGATGTGGGGAAAAGAGACACCGCACTCTATCTGAGTGTTACGAGAGGAACACCTTAACTGGATCTGGTGTCTCCTGTTGCAGGGGCACTTTGTTAGGCCGTAGTGTGCACGCATTTTATGTGCCTCTGTTTTGTCATTGTTGGGATTAGGCCATTTAACCTGATTGCCGGAGAGGGTGACAGAGGGTTGAAGGCAGGCAGCATACAGTAGTTAAACTTAAATGAGATGGTACTGATTGTGCACGGCTGTACCCAGAGGCTTGGGTTTCTGGCTAAATAAGGACAAGCAGGAATTTGATTCTGCTCTTTGATCTATTCCTGCAGTCTTCACCCGGCACAGACTAAAAAAGATGTACAATATGAACAAAAACTGGCTGTGGTTTATCAAAGTAGGGAAATTGTCTTAATGCCTCAAAGCTCTAAATGCCTCTACTCTAAGCCTTGTGCTCCCCCGCGGACAGGAAGTTGTAATCTTCCTGAATCTTTCAGTGTTGTCGTAGGAAGTCCTGTGGGCCAGTGAAGGGCTTTTCTGTCTTTGCCGATCTCTTCTCAGATGTCCTCTGAGAAGGACCTTCTGAGGCAGAGCAAACCGACACCTGGCCATTATTAATTGAAGGGAAGTGTGGATTTGGAAGAGCGAAGCTGACATCTGTCACACTAACCAGAGCTTGCTTTACATCTATAGGCACACGTGAGGGTGTAAGGGTGGTGAATGTCCTTGGCTGGCTTTTCAGGGCAGATATGAGCAGAACAGCTGGCAGATCATCAGTGAAACACACCACGTTCACCTAGCTTAGCCCTAAACGGAAGAGTGGCACAGGGGCATGAGGCAGTAAACCAACCTGTAAGCGCCATGCCTTCTGTAATTCACTCTGGAGAATAGACAGGGGCAGGCAGTGCTGGCATAAATAGCAGGTTTCCACTTCCTTCAAAAGGTGCCTGAGTGTCCGCAGCATCACAGTCCGTGTCGAATCACAGCACACACATGTTTAGATTTGTCACGCTGCTGTGCTCCAAACAGTGAAACAGATACGCTTACCTGACAATGAGGCACCGGCCTTTACACTTGATTAAGGTTAGATATCGTTTTAATCTGTGGAAATATTAATTGTATTTGTCATTAAAAATTCTCAGATTATTATCTATTTGTTTTCCACACGTACAACATGTTTCAGTACAGCAACAGAAATGACATTTATTTACTGTACCACTTTCCTCTTTCTTTCAGACCTCATCTTGCCCTAGAATACAGTGGTAAAGTATGTACATCTCATCAATGTTTCATCCTAGACATTTAAATACATATTTTAGATAAATTTTGTATAAAGGTTGTGTGTCTGCATATTTCAGGCTACAAAGATTCACCAGAGGGCCTTTGGTAACGACCATCCAATTACAGCCAGAAGCCTGGAGCTCATGGCAACCGTCTATGCTGAGATTGGCAAGACTGAATATTCAGGTAAAGACTAAAATACAGAGCAGCAGACCATCATTCTGACATCGCCTTACAACTTAGACACTGTTTGTTGATTAAAACAAACATGGGTGTGTGATTCAGAAAACCAGGACAATGGACAGTTGAGGACAATTTACCATGAGGGTGGAGGGCTTACCTCTGCATTTGAGAGTACAGTCTAGATGTGGTTTTATGTTCTTCAGTTAGCCTTTAAACCATGTCGACCCATAGAAATGTTGAATTAATAAACACTTGCAGTCATGTTAGACACAGAAGTTGTTTTATACGCTGCAAGAAGAAACAAGGAAAGTAGTGTGTGACAGTTTGAGGCCATGGTTTTGTTGTACAGTGTGTATGCTCTGCTTGCACTTAGAGGGAGCAACACTCTGTGCCCAGCTCTGAACTCTGCATTTTGAGCTGTACGTAGAAACCAGTCTTGTTGTCGAGTCAGCTTTCAGAGGCAGTGGTGCTGAACACGAGCAGCTACATAAAGACAGGACTGTGGACCATATAAAGGAGGAGCTTTACAGCATTTCTGGTTGTTCAGCTCAGATGGTCATAAACGTGTCTGTTGAAACACTAAAGCAGTCAGATGGGCTGAGTTTGCAGATCAGAGTTTTTAGTCACCAGTGCATGTTTGGTATGACCTTTAGTTGTGTATTGTACACAGTGAAATCCTTTCTGACCTACAGTCAGACGCTTCAGCAGAGGCATTTTTAAGTGTTTACAGCTCCAGCTTACAGCTGCCCTTGACCATAAACTGGGTCAGTCACCTTTTATCGACAAACTATCAAATGCATCTGGACTGTAATATGTTATGTGGAATTATGTGGTACTATTTAATATTTAAAATGTATAATGACACACATGTGCCTAGATTTGAGAACCTTGATTTGATTATTTAATGTACTTACGGCTGTATAATGTGTCTGATCATATTCTTGGTCATAGTTTGTACTAATATAGATCAAATACTGAACATTAGTTGCTGACCTCAAAAGAAAATTGGAGCTCAGTAGGATCTTTTGATGATCTATCCTATATACCAAACACTGTAGTGTACAAAAATGTGTAATGTTAATCTAAAAAAAGTATTATAAAGACATTGTGCTGTTTTTATACAAAACAAGATAGACACATATGCCTGTTCATCTCTTTTACACTCTCTGAGCAGCAGCTATTTGACTACGATCAGTAATAGATTAACTTATCAGGTGATTAATCCAGCTAGTTCATCAGCTGGTCTTAATAGAAAAGAACACACAGTTGTAGGGAGGGGCATGGTCATTTAAACTATGCAAATGTAGAAACATGCAGTCAGTAGCTCACTTCTGCTTCTTCAGGCACTGCTGCTTCTTGCTTTTTTAAATAAATTATGGTGTTTATTTTTTAAGCGTTGTTATAATCAATATTTAGACTGAAAAAAAGATGTATTTTTGTAGCAGTGCTGGTGACTTCATTGTATCCGGTGTTGACAGAGTTAATACTCTGCCGTCTTTTTTCCCACAAATTTGCATGTTTAACTTTGTAAGTTTGACTTCAGCTCGACTGCAGACTCCAAAGAGAAACAGCTTCAGGTCTTTACTCATGCACTGTGCTGGTCATGGTTCTCTCACTAGACTCTCTGGGTCAGTGTGTATCGGCACTGTCCAAACGCTTCGCTGCTGCAGAGTCCCTCAGAGACACTGTCAATAGTCTTCCTAATGCCCATCGGGAGAAACATTCAGAGGTGCGCCACAGGAAGGACACACACCACCAACAGGAGGACACACTGACACATAAGGTGAGGAGAAGGATTCTTCTTGGTGTCTTCTGTTGGTCTGGATGTAAAGCAGCTGTGCCTTCCAGCAGACCTTTCAAATGTCTCAGCAGCTTCCAGTGAATTCAGCCTGAATTTTCTCATGTAGGTAACCAATGGCAAAGTCCCCATCTCCATTCTGAAGAGGCCAAGTCCCATCCAAGGGTCCGACACAGAACCCAACCACAGACGGAAAGGTGAGCGGAGGGTTCGATTCAGGGAGCCAGAGACCACAGTCCACGGTAAGAAAACACGCAGTTACACAATGTGCAAGTAGTCCAGCCTGCTCAGCCATGTGTTCGTACAAGCAAACAAGTGGATGCTGCCCTCTGGTGCTGCAACACCTCAGAACCCGCTCAGTGACTTTATTTTTCTGAGGACAGATCGATGAATAAAGGACTGTCATTTTGATAGTTTATTGAAATTTTCCTAAAACTGAGTGCTAACCACAGTTGGTCTCATGTAACAGCTGTGTGTGCATAGCACGTCACATAAACATAAAATAAGATACTTGATGTATCCCCAGATGGCGTCATAAACTATACATCCTATACAATTTAAAAGTAAGCTAATGCCAAGTGATATCCAAACATGAGCAAGTGATTTACTCTGGGTAATTAATTATGCATGCAAATGAGGCACCGTGGAGTCTGTTCCAGAGAGATAGTGGAGTCTGTGAGGGCACAGCAGCTGCTGTACATCACAGAGGCTGGCTCATGTTGACTGACTGGCCTCTTTTCTGTCGGCTTCACAGACATTCCTTACAGTGACTGTTTAGGTGGTAAGTCCGATGGAATCTCTAGATGTTAATGTGCATGAGGGAGTGTCAACAGAAAAAGATTTAAATTATGGTTAAATGTATAATAAATGTATAATAATTGCCTTTGATTAACATGTTTTTGCAGTTTATCCTTTTGCTGCCCCCCCCTCAATCCCCTTTTTAACAAGGTTTGAAACACACAAATCACGTGTGTTCCACTAAATTACATATATGCTATTTAATTACACAAAATCCTCCAGACCAGGGCACTCACCAGGTCTTCCCCTTGTTGGTTCAAATGGACGATACCCATGCATGTAACAATTCAAATACTCGTCAATTACAAATCAAAATTGAGGCAAAATGTTTTTTCTTTTATTCAGCCTATGAGACGACACCGTCCCGCCCCCACCTTGCCCTCTTCACCTGCCTGTTCTTGCTGATGTCATGCCTGGGTGTGGCCATGTACTGCACAGACCGCCGGCGCCCACAGCGAGTGTGTGAGGAGCTGGAGGCCGCTTTGGCTGTCTACCTGCTGCACATGAAACAGCTTCTGTGGGGCTGCTGGATATGGTTGACCATGCAGTGACTGTGACTGACCACAGGTGGAGACATGGAGCCTCCTTTTATTTTTTTCAGACCCCTCTTTTTTCTTGTCTTTGAAGATGCCCAGGCCCACAAACAACCTCAGCCATTTGTCAAGGCGCAGTTCACTGTGTGTGGTGTTGCACTACCCTCACAGTGAAAAGGGGAAAATGTGTAATCCCAGATATATGTAGCTTCCATGTCTGTATGTATATATGTACTGTGGTAGTGGGCGTGCCACTCCAGATTTGAGTTGTAACGACATTTTTGCACATCTGCATTGTTGATGCTGACACACTCATATAATCTCCACAACCATGTGATTTTTTTTTTTTTTCGGTTCATGTCACTGTCTGTGAGCGAATGTTTCCATGGAATGCAAATATTTATTTTGTTACAGTACATACAGTAATTTGTGTATATTAGATATTACACAGAACTGAATGTGTATATATGGCTCAATATACTAAGGACTATCACAGTATTTAGCCTTGTTATTGCACATAAATGAATGTAGAGATGTTTGGAAGAGGCTTATATTGGCACAGTGCACATTTGAGTTTACCAGTGTGTACACTGCTTGATAATGATCCTTGAGAAAGAACACAGGGCTGCATCATTTCACAGTACCAGGCCGAATGACTTCTTTTCAGGCTGTCTGGTGGTGTGTGTGGATGAGCCAATTCCATTATTTGCAGCACAATATTATCTATCATCAGAGAATATACTCAAACTGAATGAATGCTAATGCTGTTGACAGTGTTCCTCTTTATAATCGCTTGAAGAAAGACTCTAACCCTATATGTTAATATTCTTCTATATTGTATATCTGCATCTACGCAAGTGTCCGACCTTCAGTTATTTAACTTTTTTAACTTTTTGTTACCTGTAGCATTTCTATTTACAATAATATTCAGGTTTTAATTGATGTCAAATTCCCATCATGTGTTGGACAAGTGAACAGATAGGGCTCAACAGTTGTTTCCAATACATATATATATATATATATATATATATAATAAAGGATGTATTCCTCATTACTCTTTTTGAGGCCAAACACAGAAATGTAACAAAACCAGATACTGTAGATACTGAGTCCCTTTATCAAATGAATTTCACACAGCCAAACCGCCAAAGGGCACAGTGATAAACATCCCACATACCTCTCATTATGAGCAATAATAACACACACAGACATCAGTGTTTCCATTAAAACATTGCTCTTTATATAACAGGTTTCAGGGAATGGAAAGCGTTGGATTTAGGAGATTTTAATGTCAAAGCAATATAAGGCTAATAATGCCTGTAGAGAAGAAAGAAAGACTCTCGACTCTGTACTGTCAAACTAAAATTGTCATTAGCAATAAAACGATACCCATTCAACTCATGTCCTGTATATGCACATTTAGCTTATCGCTGCATTTTAGTGCTGTCCAAACATTTATGGTCACTTTGAAAGAAGTGCCTTTATGGAAGGTTTTCTTAGTTCCTACCGTGTTATGATTTGTTTTGAATAAAACAAACTGTCATTGCCTATCAAAGTCAAGCTTCTTTCCTGACAAAAAAAAAATTGAGTGTGGAATGTGATGTAACAGGGGGGAGCGATGCATGCAAGTATATCTGTGTCTATTCACAGAGTATATTGGATTTTAGCCTATAAAGTGTGAAGCCGCCCGAGTTACTGAATGGCACACAAGATAAGATCATTTGCTTCTTTATCTCACACAGATTGCTAAAAGCATTTTTGGACTGGCTGCCAAATACATGAACTGCAGTTTTTAATTTTTATAAAACACCTTCTTTGTAGCTGTTGATAAACATGTAAATACACTGCAAAAGCTTATTTCACTTTGCTGCAGCATGCAAAGAATTCTCACTGTAGCGAGATGCAGTGCGCATCCTAAAAGCCTATTTAAGGAACACATATATGGGTGTATAAAATAAAAGAACGTCCCTTTACATCTAAAAAAAAAACCCACCCTATTAATTTATCATGCATTAGGTCCATGCAAAAATTTCAACATGATCCATCGGCCAGACTGTCCAAACCATTAATACTGTGTCTGTAAATAGAATTTTATGAGTGGAGAAAAACTAGATGGTAAATACTGTCAGAGCTTGGCAGAGGTTGTGTATCCAAAAAAAGAATGCACAATTTACGAATTACATAAGGACTCTTCAAAGACTAGATGTTTCGAGGGAAAATCAATCACCTCTGAACAACAAAGCTAAAATTGTCCATTTGACTCAATCCTTGGTCAATGCAAGCAATGGAACCAATTGATTTTGATTGTCTACACAGGCAAACATTGGTGTTTCTCATGGCAGGCGAGAGGACTGTACGGCTGAGTGTGAATGTGTGTGTGTGTGTCTGTGCAGCTTCTGGCTTCTAGATCAGGCCGGTCTTGATATCAGAGTTGCGGCGTGAGGAGCGGCCGAGCAGCAGCTCCTTCTCATGGATCAGGGTGTCCAGCAGGTCCTCTTGTCTGTAGTTGTGGTAGACCTTCAAAAAGGCCATCACTGCGATGCCCAGCCAGGTGAGCCAGGCAGCCCACAGGCCGAACTAAGAGAGGGAAATCACTGTAAATATAAGATTCAGACCTGTCACTGCCTGAATGATCATTTTATCAAAGGGTTACCTGAGCTATAGCAAACTGGTCATAGAAAGCAGAGTTGTCCAAGCCCAGCTCCAGATCAGTGTCCTGCAGGTCCTCACAGCTAAACACAAACTGACCTTTAGAAGCACTTAATCACACCAATGTCTCAAAATAGAAATATGTATTTTCCCCTCTCACCTGTTGGGCATTGTCCCACTCTCAGTGATGGCGTCACACCACAGGTTGAAACCCACACTGACAATGGTGCTGGACAGGAAGACAGTGAACACTACTAGGGAGCTGATCATCAGGTTGAGGAAGGCGTTAAAGATGGAGCTGCAGACAGACAGGCAGGCAGGCAGGCAGAATGTCAAAGACAGTCTAACTTGTGTACTTTATTCTTTTTGGGGTCATTGTTCAGGAGCCTGCAGGCCTACAACACTGAGGCACAGCCTGTTATACAACATGATTCATCTCTCTGTGAGGATGAATGACGTTTTTTTTATCATAAAATGACACAATGAGTTAATGTCACAGACTAATGTGGTGGATCTGATTCAAAAACATCTGAAGTGTATTTCCTCCACCTCTATAATGGAAGACGACAATGACTAGACGTTTTTATGAGCTTCTCCTGTGCTGCAATTAGCATTATATAAGGGGAGCAGTATAATAATACACGCAGACTGTGATGCTGACAGAATAGCGCGCAGATATGGGTGTAGGAGAACGAAACGCATACTTGCATTATACTGAGTGACAGGCTACATCTGCATCCACTCAGCTGTTTATACTGAGCTTGTGTTTAAACGTGTTGAAGTGAACGGTCACTCACTCGTCGTGTCCTTTGCACAGAAAGAACAGCAGCCTCCACGCCTGCACTGCGGACAGAATGAGGGACGCTATCCCGACAAAAGTGATGAAGCTGCAGGCGGACTCGGGTCCCCACTCCTCCACGATGAAGCGCTGCTTCGACACAGTGATGTTCTCATTCTGCCACATCCCCCGCGTGAACAGCAGACATTTCCCTCCGAAATCTTCCGTGTTTTCAGAGAGAGGCACCACGGCGATGAAACCGAACACGAAAGCTAAAAAATAAAGGATGCATTGGGCGAAAATCAAATTATCGAGGGCCATTTTTTCTGCCTCCCTGCTCCGCTCTCAGAGTCCTGGAGAAACTGCGGCTGCGCAGTGAAGGAAGAGATGAACGAAGGCGCAGCATCCGACGAGGCGCTGTGGTGCAAATTAATAAGCAGGATGAGGCCTTCAGGGTACTCCATCTTATCTACATCCTCTCTGAAGAGCTCATGAGCGCCTGGTTATGTTTGAAAATGGGGAAACAAACACTGAATAATTTGTTTATTTATTCTTAAAGGTGTTGTGATATAATTCACTGATAACATAAACTGAACATATTATTCTGAGGACATGTAGCACTGTTAGCATCACAGTCAGTTGAGCAGGTGGTAGCAAATATATGTCACTTTGTCATTTATTTATTCAGCAAAATGTTCCAAAAAATTATGCAAAGAATTCCTTCTCTGTGATAAATGAAGGTGTTCTGATGTAAGGGGCAAAGGTATGAAGTGTCCTGTTCTACTGTAACAGAAGTCTGACCAGTGAATGTGTAGACGCGTATAATGACACAAACAAAAGACATTTCTGATGACCTCATAAAAACTCATTAGGCTGGAACAGGTTACACAAGCATCTCTAAAGAGTTTAAACTCTTTAAACCCTGGACCACATGGTGTGCATGGCACAGCCGCAAGGAGAAAGTCACTGCTCTCCAAAAGAACACTGCTGCCCACTAAAGAATCAGAATCAGAAATACTTTATTAATCCCAGGGGGGGACTGCTTTAAGTTTATGGCGACAAACCAGAGGGACACTGGAAAAATATTTTGTGGACAAATGAGACCAGAATTATTTATTAACATTAGGAGAAATAATGACACTGCATTCCAGTATATGAGCCTATCCCACCTGTTAAACATGGTGCATGGTGCATCTGAACCAGGATGATTTACCAGTGTCCACCTTCCAGCAGATGTGGATCACTAAGCAGGAGTACAATGAGGCTGGACCCTCCATCGTCCACACGAAGTGCTTCTAGGCAACATACTTTCCCTTTCTTCACTCTATGTTCAGTCCGTGCCAACCCTAAAAACGTTATTTGTTTATACAAGTGAAATTTATATATGGATTTGTATAGGTTTTAATAAACAATTGCCCAGCCTGAGAATATTTCTTTCTTTCTTTTTTACTCTCTCTGTCCCTCAAAAGCTGCAAAGCTCTATTCTTTCACCACGTGATGGGTGGTTAAAGGTTATTAAAGATTTGAATTAGAAAAGATTAAAGTGAGCGGAGAGGATAAGCCCTTGTGAGACCATCACAAAGTTTCATAGTGAAAACACCAATGTCACGTGACAAGTAAGCCCGGTTTTCCTGACTGAACAAAGCTAATAAGACGAGCATTCAATACATCAGCCTGCTTGTAGACACACAATCGCATTAAGTATAATTAATTAATATAATAAAAGTGTGAAAGGACAATCACATTTATATGACTTAGCGTATTGTGAACCCTGATCTAATATTAGTAGACACACACAATGCAGTCATAAATTTAAATCTATGAGCTATATACTGGGCGGGGTCACATATTTTGCTTCTATTTTTAAACTTACACACAGACAGAGAGAGGCAGGCATACAGGCAGACAGACAGAAAGGCAGACAGGCAGGCAAGCAGGCTGCCTTGTTGCATTTATTCTTTGGAATTTTCATGGATTCTGATTTTTTTTTTATTTTTGATTTGGGGTTTTGTGAGGTTTAAGCCCACTGTCTTTTTTGGATTTGTTTTGTATTTGATTTGATTCAGTGCAGTAAGTACTGTAAACTGTTACAGTATGTACTGCACTGAAACACACAAAGTTACTACAAGTAGATTTCACAGGTAGTTTTTTACAGTGTGCACGTGACGAAGTGCGCTCCAGTGTTAGAGTAATGGTTTGTTTATACATGGTGACAGTCCTTAAAGAAGGGCAGGTAGCTGTCACAGCCATCTGACATGCTTCACTGAGCCCATCTGGTGCGCTGGCCAAGGTGTCTCTCCCCTTTCTTTAGTGGCCATACAGCCTCTCACAGTGCCCTCCAGTGGGCAAGACTCCTGCTGCACCAGTGGGGTGAGAGCTAAACATCTCAGGCTTAGAGCTATTAAATGCATGCTGATTGTTGCAGAAAAACCTAAAAAGTGTGTCATTTAATGTAGGAAATCCAGTCAATGGGTGTGGTTACATTACAAAGATCTTCATCAGGGGCTTCCATTGAATTACTGTACCTCAGGAGATAATAATAATCCTGCAGCTTCAGGGGGAGTACTCCATGCAGCACAATGACAAGTATTTATATGAAAGATTTCCAGGCAACTATTTGTATCCATCATACAAACTGCAGTATTCTGCATCACATCCCCTGGCACATGATTTATGTGTCATTTTGCTGCACCACAGCACTCTGATTTCCATGATGGTATCAGCCCTCAGATTAGCTTGAGTTATTGCATGTGTGTTGTGTTGGCCTGAAAGTTTATTTCATTCCAGGGCTTTGAGACAGTTGGCTTTTTGGCATCATTAGATGCTATTACTTATATGTCATGCTCCTTGCACATTTCTGTTGCGGCAGACCTTTATTCTTGTGTGTATGATAAATTGTTCAGATTACTGTTTCCTGTAAAACAGTAAGGAGGGAACATTAGCTATAATAACGTGCTCATGTTTTCTCCGGCTACATCATCCAGTATCAGAAGGCACTGCAAGGTCATAAGGAAAGGCCTAACAGCTTCATAAGACATACACACACACACACACACACTCCAAACTCCAAACCACACTTTTAAATAATACAGCATGTGTGGGCTCCTGAACTGGGCACCCAGGGGAAACCCACAGCAGAAGTGTGTCAAGCAGAAATATGTGTTAAGTTATTCACCCCCCAGAACCAACCACAGAGGGAGAAGGGGAAAGGGGGGAAGAGAGAAGGGTGGGGGTGAGAGGATGCTAGCCCAAATGTAGTCCCAGGGCTCTGTGCAAATATAGAGAGCGATGGGCAGAAGAAAAGCACAGGGAGGTCATCCATTTTTCATGAGATGCAATGGCAGCAAAGCAAACATCCTTTTTTCAAGTGGAGTGTAGAAAAAAACAGTGAAAAATATGAAGTGCAGAATCATTTGCAATGACACTGTCAGTGTATCTTAAATGCAAAGCATTTATGCATGAACGGGAACAACATGAATCATGTTAATGTTGACCAGAAGAGAAATATCACTTTTTACTGAAGGTTTATTTAGAAAAAAAAAGTTCCATTAATAATTCCTGAGAGAGTTATTAATGTATGATGGTCTATGACAAGTGCATTAGGGTGTGGCAGGACAATGTCATGGAGGTGAATATTCTTTATGTAGCTCTGTTCAGATTTTGATTCTGAGTCCTTTGTCTTGCTGTTGAGTTTATTTTCTCTTTCCTCGTTTGCTGCTCCTGGATCGTGTCCTTCCACTTCTTATGGCGCCTTGTGAGACCTTCGCCAAACCACTCCAACCTGCAGCCTCAATATTCTCCGCCTGCAACACAAAGCAACAACATAAACAGACACAATTACAGCCTCATATCCTGGGCAAGTGATGTGGAGGGCCTGATGAAATATCCTGTACCCATTAATCTTTCCCCAAGGGGGGCGCAGGAGACTGGGAGCACTGGGCCAGCCACTGATTAAATGCCCTTAATAGATGCCATTCATCTCTGCTCGAATCTTGACTGTTTCAACATGCAGCATCAACCAACACAACCACACCCCACTTTTACTGTGCAAATATTGGTGTTTTCATAAAGACAAAGGTAATAGTATTTAATACAAAGGAGATGTGGGCTGTTATTTGATGGATGACATTATTTTAACTAAGGAATAAAACTGGACCAACAATCATCATTAACAGTCTAAGTGAGGTAATCAGGGGCAGGATCTAAATTCATGCATTAACAACTACATTTATAATATCCTGAATGTATTATCTTCAGACATTTTGGCACACCTAATAGTTTGATCAGCCATTAAGGGTTTGTCTTTAGCTCATTTTCACACATTAGTCTGTAATCTCTCTATCTGCCAATTAGGCAAAATCCAGCAGGTATTATTTCTGGCCTGGATAAACCAATTATAACAGTCAGAGCCCCTCTTACTACAGTAACTCACCTTCACACAGAATTAATAAATATAATGTAAAAACCCAAATGCATTGCAGTGATAGACAAACTCAGCTATGATCAGGTATAATCACCATAAATTAACATGGTCTAATTACATTTTACCTGCCAGGCTCCATATGCTCCCCAGTTCTGGACAAAATAATTAGGTGACGACATCCCAGTTAAACAATTATCAAATAATAATTCAATAAAACAATTAAGTGGTCATCAGCAACATTACAGAGTTTAGCGGTCATTTGCAACAAAACATTTAGTATCTGTGGTTCAGATACTGCTTCAATTCATTGCCATAGAGAAATGACATCATTGTAAGCTGAGGTTGTTGTAAGCAGTGATGTTGATGCTGGAGGACAGGCAAAAGAGGGATGAAGAGGGCACCTGCTGGGCTGAGATGAAGTAACATCCTCTGGGACTCAGAATGAGATCATCTGAGCACTGTGAAGCATCTTAACTGGAACAATAGTGACCCCTGTTGACTAGCTCGGCTCTCATGATGAACACGTCATCGCCTTCACATGTACTGTACAGTAAGGGAACAAAGTACCTGTGTGGCCTCTCTGCTGTCTCCTTTTTGTTTTGAGCTGGAGTCTGTGAAGTTGAGCAGACTGTACGGCTGGCCGAGGACAAGAGACAACCTCTTTTTATCTGAAAATACAAAGAAATACATTAAAACTTGAAATACTATAGTATTTCTCCATTGCTGAGTGCATCACACAAACTGATGCTACTTTTTAATTTTATGCAACATTGCTCCACTGTTATGTGTTTAACCCTTGTCACGGTGACAAGGTTGGGGCATCAGCATGGGGCAACAGGCCACGGGTCCCTGAGGCCCAGCGGTGATCAACACAGCCTAGCAGATGGAGAGAGGTCTGCCTGTAGTGGTAGATGGTACACCCCCTACAGAAGATGTGGGGGGAGGGGTGGGGGCTGTTTTATGGATGACTGGATGCGGCAGCAAGGTTAAGAGAACCAATCTCTGACACTTCACTTCCTCCACAGTCTCCCTCCACAAGCAGCCCCCCTACCTTTGGTACATGTACCTGCATCCTGCACCCTGCAGTGGACAACAGCTCCTCTGACATAAAATTATGTCCTCAACACAAACATATTTATATCCTTAGACCACTGCAGACAAAGAGATGAATTTGGTTTTCAATTAGCATATTACTAATTGCTATTTGGAGCAGCTAGCAACTAGTTTTAACCACACCTGACTCTCTCATCATGTGGTTGCATTGATACAGTTTTTTGAATAGCATTTATTTCTAAACATAAAACGTCCCACAGTCCTCACCTGAGGTAATAACTGCTCCTGGCTCTGTAGCAGATAAGAGGCCAGTGAAATCTTGACGAGCCTCACCGCCCTGTGTCCACCAGCCGCCTGCTCTGCAATGATCATGCCAGCTGGAGGTGCTGGGGAGGCAGAGTTCATCTGTAGATTTCAGGGAGCTCTCATTGGTGCCATCAGGAGGCACAGAGGTGACTTTGATACTGCAAGTTGGAGAACAATTAGTAAGATGTGAAGGAAAGCTAGAGCTGCACTGAAGAGAAGGAAGGGAGTTGTCATGCTCAGAGTCTCTGGCAGTGGGCTCCTCTAAAAGGAAGCTCTGGTGAAGGTCAGGTAGATTTTTATTGGTTTCAGATGGGATGCAGGAGAGGTTTTGCTCATATGTTTCCTAAGTAAACACAGAGTAAGAAAATTAGACACAACAACAGATGGCATAAAACGTAACCAGCAGTTGGTGCTGTTTGGATTTAGAGATCTGTTTTCTACCTGATGAAGTTTCTGGATGCAGGGAGATGTTGCAGCCTCACTACAACTAAACATATGTGAAGGAATGTAGTCTGATTGGTTCTCTTGGTTGAGTGACACTGAAGAGCTCCAAAAAGGAGTGACATCTGTGGGAGTCCATGTAGTTATGTGAGCATTCAATAGACCATAACAAAATCTTACCAATCAGCTGCATGTATCTACATACCATCAGGTAAGAGAACATCAGGCACTGATTGGCTGCCTTCGTTGCTGTAAAACTGAGATTGGAAATCTGACCTGAAATTGTATCACACACAAATATCAGTCAGTTTTAATTTACCTGAGCTGTTGTAAAAGGTGATAAACTCACCTTGAATCTAAAAAAACATTGTCATCTATCCAAGGTCCTGTGAGGCTGAACATATTCACACCTTGTGTTCCATCTTCTTCACCCCCTTGTAAAAGATGAGACATTTTATTGTCTCTTGACAATCTCTTAATATGTATAATGTGTAAAGAAAACACAAAGCTCACCATCTGCAGACAGCATCATCTCTACCAAAGAGTCTTTGTCGATGCTGCTGAGGTAAAGCGGTGCTGTGGCGCCATCTGGTGTCAGGATCAGCTCAGGGCAATCCGGCAATGTGTCAAGTGATGAGGAAGTTCCGCTCTCTGCTTCTTCATCGTCTCCCTCCCTGCATTGGTTCTCTCCATCAGTGAGCAGAGAGGAAATCTTCTGCAGAGTTAAAGTGCTCTCATACACATAAGGATGATCCCGTTTCAACAGTAACAGGGGTGAGGCTGAGGTGAAGGACGAGGCAGACACAGAGCTCAGATCCTCAGAAGAAGAAATGTGTTCTTGCATCTCAGGGTGCTGCTTTGACCAAAACACAAAGGGTGTTATTGCTTTTGTCACATTTCTACCATGTACAGTGCTCATTATATTAATGAGAAAATATTTACATTATGAATGAGAGACTGTTCCTCCTCCAGGTCATCTGTTTGCTCTGTTTCTTTTATTGTACCCAGTGGGGAGGGGGGTGTGAAACGACGCACATTCTTGGTTGACAGAAACATTTCTGTGCAGTTTGATTTTCGCTCAGAGTGTTCTGGCCAGACAACCTCCCTGGAATAAAGAAAGCCAGTTTTAAAATACGTTAGCACACATCAACCACATTTAGCCACTACATGTTATCTACTGTACCTTATCCTGGCTGGTGGGTTTCTCACTTCCATGACAGCATGTCTGACAAGTCTGATGAACTCATCTGGAGACACTGGGCTTGTTTTCTGAGCCTGATACAGCCTGGCAGACAGCGGGCAGCATGCTGCAAAACAGCCTGTTCAAAAAAAAAGCATCTCATACAACACACTTTGTTCTGATAGTGTGGATCTTACCTGTCATCATCTGTGGCAACTCTGTGGTCTCACTACCACCATCTGTATTCTGAGAAGGTTTTGACAAAAATAATCATTTCTAGCCTGTAGGTCTTATATCCACATGCAGAATGTGTTGCTGTCTGTGTAGCTCTCACATTATAACCTTCAGGAATGTACTTTGAAGCCTCTGCACACAGACTCAGTCTCTCACAGGCCTGCAGGAAGTACAAGACCATGTCTTCATTTTCTGACTGACATCTCTTCAACAGAGCCCAGGCATCAGAAACACAGCTGTAGGTCAGACAGCAATAAGCAGGTTAATCATAATAGTTTGAGATTTGATTATCAAACATTTGATTATAGCATACAAGACTATACCTGCTTTGAAGGAGAACGTCCGCAGACAGCTTGGCATCCTCGACTGTCTCAATTGCAGGTCTGGCCCACTGAAGATACCTTAACGCCATACGAGGCTGCTTCCTAGTCAGGAGACTGTGGATGATGCAGCGATGCTGCCAGGACTGCCAGGGAACAGCAGCCCTGGGATTCAGTAACAGCTCCATGGAGGCCTGGGTAAAATCCATAGCTTTTGTAAGTATAAGTTAAAATTCCTATTATCTTTGAAAACATAATGACATGAAAAGAAATATATTGTAAACCAATAGTGTCACATGCAGACCATTATGGCTGCTGGAACAAGGACAGTAATGTGAACAATAGGATGCTTAAACACAGTCTGCTTCAACATACCCTAATGTGTCCATGGTCAAACTTCCAGAAGGCTCGAATTTGTTGAGAAAAGCTAGGAGGAATTGTGAAAGCTCGACAGAAAGACCGGAGAAGGTCATCTCTGCACTGCAGGAAATTCACCACATCCAGGATAAAGTACATGAGCTGTGACATGCCTGTTAAGAACAATGGCCCGATTGAAATGTAAGGGCAGAATATCTGAACATGTTCTACACAAAGTGTTATTCTTTGGGTGGATACAATGGCCTGGACTGACATGTTGTCAATTCTTGGCACCAGCACCAGCTTCAGCAGGGCCTGCAGACTGGGGGGAGGATAGCCCTGATCTGTGCAGTTTTCAGAAGGCCAAATGCAGCCATGTTGTCTGTCCAGATTGGCCACCATGCCCTGTATCAAGGAGCAAAATCCTTCCTGTTCCCTCTGCTCCCCACTGGTCAAATATAAAAAATAAAGTAAAAATGTTTAGACAGGTGGACCTTCCTATATTCTCATCTCAGCATCAGACTCAGAAGTTACCTCTTTGTTTCAAGACAGGTTTTCCGATGGCTCTGATCCATTTCCTTCCACATCTGACCAATACGCTTCAACTCTTGGGCCTCTGACCGAAACACATACATCACACTAACATGGTGTGATAACAATCCTTCTAGCAGTCTTTGTGTGGGATCATATCCATACCTGGAAACTTGGGCAGAAGCCCCATGATGCCCCACCACTGAACCAGCCGTCCAAGCCAGATGTGCTGCTTCAGAGCCCTGTGCTCTCGATTCCAGCAACCACATTTGAGACAGGAGGCTCCAACACCTGCTTTAACAAGATGTAAAGAATTGATGTGAGGTTATGTATGTCAGAGTATAGGATACTTGATGACCATTGTTCTTTTCCAGCTGTTTCTGTACCATTCCAAAGGTGGGCTGAACAGAGCTGCCTTGCTGTCCACTGGGCCAAAGTGAGCAGGTTCCTCAGTCTCTGCAGCAACATGTGCACTCTGTTGAAGGAACTCCGGTCCAGGAACATCCACCGGCCCTGGCTGCGGCTGAAACCTGTCAGAGTAAGACAAAAGAGACACAAATATCCAACATGTTCAGAAAAACCCTGATAATGTTAATAAGGTTGTGTTTGTTGTGTGTACAAATGTTCAAAATGAATGTTGTTTATTTACTCACACATGCTTATTAACTCCTTTTTGGCAACCTCTGATGATCTCTGTACCCAGCAGCTAAATGTTTGTAGAATTTCCTCCTCAGCAGCATCACCTTATTGGAGATAAAACAACAAACACCTGATAGTATTACACATCACGCCATAGATTCAGAGTGATATACAAACAATCCTTATGCACAGTACCTTCAGCTGTAAGCTTAGCAAGCCGGCGGATGATGGCCCTGATGTTGTTGCTGGCCAGTGCCTCCGTCCACTGACCCTCTGAATTCAGCATGTTGTCTGAACCTCTGATGTCAACACGGAGACAAGTGAGTTCACATAGTGGGGTAAGGCCCCTATTAAAAAGCAAGTGCAAAATAAAATATAAGTATGTGAGTATTGATGATAACATCAGGTGTTTCAACTAGAACACATGTAATGTACTTAAGGTTTTTAATGAGTGGACTTCTCTCTTAGATAAGATTCCATAATTACGGTAAATGAATAGATGTTAAAGAGCAGATTAAAGCACAATGGTTTTGGTCATTTCTTTGAATGGTTAGTTTCCAGTACTTACTCAGTGAGTGTGGTTTAGTTGTCTGTATAGAAGCTCAGTTAACCGTCCCTCAGCGGAGAGTTCTCTGACTTGTCTGCCTTGTGGATTTTCTGACCGGCCCAGTGGCCACAGTAACATTCTCTTCTTACACAAGCTACTTTGGTACATGTTAATCCACTAATCCCACTCTCAGTTAACATTTCATTGGCTGTTTCGCAGCACGACAGTGAGTACACATTTGTGTGTGTGTGTGTGTGTGTGTGTGTGTGTGTGTGTGTGTGTGTGTGTGTGTGTGTGTGTGTGTGTGTGTGTGTGCTAAAAGCTTGACATGGAGTGAGTATCCTAGCAGGAATGAGATCTGAGCTGGAGGTGAAAATGAACTGTCCAGCTCTTTGCGGCTTGACTCTTTTGCCCACACTGGTCAGTGAGCTCTTTTCAATGTTTTGTAAGGGCACCTGTTGTATTATCACTTATTATAATAACACTTATCTTATTCCAAAAGAAGCAAACACAAATATTTAAATGATTCAGTCAAAGTCTTTTCCTAATTGATGTGAAGATTTCAGGCTTTACTATGGGGGGTTTTTTTGAGGGTACACCCTGGGCCCTGAATGCGCTGATTTGCACACAAAGTTACAGATCCTGAAACGGCACGACTGGATGAGCTGATACCAGCAGAGTACCAGCATGTAGAGTGAAAGTCAGTGTGGCATTATGAACTAACACTTGAAAGTTTTGTGGGCATGTGAGACTCTCAGAGGGCAGATTACACATCTATAATGGTCCATTTTGTCTGTGGTAACACAATTCATTACACATTAGCATTATCATATTGTGTATTCACTTGATACCACCTTTACTTTTGATTCAGATGAAAACACACACAAAGAGCATCCGCTAATACTTTCACAATGCTGGGACAGTCAGATTTGCATAGGTGGCAGAAGGTGGGTCCAAATCCCTCGTGGGGCCCAGGGATGATTAATGATTAAAGGGGATTAGGAGGAGGGTCAGGACTCGGTTACTATAGCCTCACTCTGATGTTGCAGTGGCCGACTTCATGCTATCTTCGTCACTACGACCACTCACCTCTCTCTGGTCTGAATCTAAAGAATGTCAGCAAGAAAAGAAGCTGAAAATGAGGAGCGTGATGTCAGAGGCTCAAGGTGAATGCTGACCATACAAGGTGCGTAAAGAGGATTTATTGGATTATATTTTCTATGTGCAAGCTCTCTCATTTTAGTTTTAGAAACTATATTCATTCATTCATTCATTTAAAACATTTATTTTACAAACAAAATTCATCCTGTCTATATTTTATAATATTATATTTGTCTCATGTAGATCCTGAAGTTTCTGTTGACATCACAATAAATCTGATTACATTTCTTTTATTAATACTTTTCATTGCTGGAAATTGTGCATTGTAAGAATTTCTTTCTCTTATTCTCACTTTCATAGTCTCACAGAGCACCTACAGTACAACCATAATGCGGCGTCCACACGATATTCATCATGACTACCAGGCTAAGCTGCTTATGAGAGGACCTTCAGATAACTGTACCAGCACTCCCCCTCCTCTTGGCCCCCCACACCCCCTGGAGGATAACCTGTTCCTCTCCCCTGCACTACCTGTATCCCACCCTTAATCCCACCCTGGACTCAAAAGAGTAACTTACAGAACAGATAGAGACAATGGCCGTCTTAAGAGTTAAGTTTACCAAGACCAAGAGGGACAAGCTGGCTCAGGTGCTGTGGATCCTAAACTGGATCTCAGTGGTTACAGGGGCCATCCTGTTCAGCCTGGGCCTTTTTCTTAAGGTGGAGATCAACAAGCGAGGGGAGCTGATGGCTGAGAGGGACATCCAGTATGTGCCCAACATGCTGATAGCTGTGGGTCTCATCGCTTGTGCCATCAATTTCCTGGGTGGGAAGATCTGCTATGACTGTGTGGACACCACCAAGTTCTTGCGCTGGAAGCTGATCATGCTGCCCTACATTATCTGCACCTTCTTCTTCACCTTCTGTGTGCTGGTGGGGGCTCTGATGTGTTACAGCATGCGTGGGGAGCTGGAGGAGTCTCTTAATGTAGGGCTGTCAGAGGCTATGCGCTTCTATAAGGACACAGACACACCGGGACGTTGCTTCCTGAAGCGCACTGTGGATGTGCTGCAGATACAGTTCCAGTGCTGTGGAAACAATGGCTACAAAGACTGGTTTCAAATTCAGTGGATAAGCAACCGCTACCTGGATATGTCCCAGAAAGAGGTGGTGGAGTAAGTACAAACTGCAGAATGACACACACAGGTCAACAGGTTCACTTTAAAGATTGGACTGTGTGACATTCACAGCCACAGTGAAAACATTGATAGTAAATAAACACCCCCCTCTGTCAGTGGAAAAGTTCATCTTAATGACAAAACAATTTGTGCTAAATAAATTGACAGAAGGCTCAGACATATGTTTAGATAAAGAGCCCATCCCTATTCTCATTAAAGGACGGATGTGTGAGGTTTAGAGGTGTCTTTCACAGTAATTATGATTTCATGGTTGTATAAGAACATGTAAAATGCTTCCATTTTAAACTGAGCCCTTCACATAGAACACATCTGTTTCCATAGTGACCGTCATGGTGCACCACCATATTTCTACAGGAGCTCTGAATGAAAACACCTAGATTGCTCCATAGGTATTCTGCCTTTTGTCTTGTCTTTTAAATGATCAGACCATAACCGTAGGCATTATGGTCAGGAGGAGGCAGAGAGGACTCTTTGTGGTATTTTTCTCCTGACAGTGAAAGGAGCAAAGAGGGGCATGACTGGCAGCAGACAATGGGTTTAGTTGTTTTCATTTAAAATATAATCCACACTGACCACTATGTCTATGCACCAAATCCATCAAGAACTTCTTTTTACTGCTTCTCAGCCGGTTAAGGAGTAACGTGCAGGGGAAGTACCTGATGGACGGAGTCCCCTTCAGCTGCTGCAACATCAACTCCCCCCGGCCCTGCATCCAGCAGCAGATCACTAACAACTCTGCTCACTTCAACTATGAGCACCAGACAGAGGAGCTCAACTTATGGATGAAAGGGTGTCGCCAGGCGCTGCTGGAGTACTACACCCATATTATGCAGTCCATCGGCCTCACGGTCCTCATCACCTGGCTGTTTGAGGTGAGAATTAGTAACTACAAAGCATCCAAGATAAAATGTGGTTAATGTGTGACACTCACTAATATGTCTCTCTTGTCTCAGTTATCAGTGCTGACAGGTGTTCGTTACCTCCAGACCTCCCTGGAAAATGTGCTGCGACAGGGAGACCCTAACTCTGAATCAGATGGCTGGCTGCTGGAGAACAGCTTCATGGAAACTGCCCGCACCAACCTGAATATCATCAAAAGCCTCGGGAAGAACAACCACATTGACACAGCTAACAATGGAGACCCCAACATTAACATCCCCTCCACCTCCAAAGCGCACTATGGGCCAGACAACGTTCCTCCAAAGCAAATAACAGAAATGAGTTGAATGAGCATCCCTGAAGCATAAATGCAGACTTTGAACAGAGCTGTTCATATCCTGGAAGGACTGAGTAACACTTATACCAACATTTTTATGAGTGTGAAAATGAAACACATTGTGGGTGGTACACCATGGATGATATTGTTTGTGCAGTTATTGCCTTGTTTACATCCAAATCTCTCTTATCAAAACATTTTTGTTTTGTTATAACAGCATCACATATATAACACACCTGTACAGATCCTTACTGTAATCTTTTTTGTATATACAAAGGACACGTTGTTTCTTGTCTATAGCCAAACCAGACGCAACACCAGCAACAACAAAATAACTTGAAATGTATCACTGTTCGAGACACATTAGAGAAGAAACACATAGCCTGTTAGAAAATCCTGTCATGACAGTTTAGAAATAATACAAATCTATACTTCACACACAAGGGTATTAAACAGTCATAGAGTTTTGGATAATCTCTGTATATTTTTTCCTGACATGCCTGACTGCATTAGCAAACATAAATAGTATTTCAGTATTTCATGCTTTCACATAAGCTGGAACCTAAAAGAAATCCTAGTGTAAGTGACAACAGATTTAAAGGAACATTACAACTATCACTCACAGAGTGTCATGTGCCTCAGCAATGCCACCATGGTTCAACTGTCTAATAAAAACTGGGATCAAAAACTTGACAATACATTTTGTGCACTCTTTGTCTTGTTGAGTTCTGAACTTTATAAATCAAGCTCTTTACTTTATAATCATACAAGATTAAAATAAAATGACAATTATTCAAAAATTATTAATTTAATCAATTGTCCAGCTATTCTAAAAACATGCATTACTAAGTTAACTTGTTGCAGTGCTGTAACAATAATTTCAAAGTAATTAAAACAATACTAATAATAGAGAAAGGATTGTTTCTTTATTCTGCAGGTGAGCAATGCCTTCTTGTTACAGTTGTTCATTCGACCATCACTGATAAGGATTCAGGGCACTAGAACAAATCAGGTGTGTAGACGGGCTTGTGACTTTATTGTCACAGCCCAGTATGCAGTCATGTATTCAAACAACACAAAAAAGAATAAAGTATAATGTATGCTTATATATTCATTGAAGTGCTGAGAAACAACATATGCCAGCTTTGTTTCAATAAAATGTACAATTATTTCTTATGTGTTACTTTTAACTTTTTGTTTAAATTCTGTTTAAGAGAATGAAGTACACAGTAAAATTTGATCCCTCCAATAGAATGACTACGAGCATACAGTGAAGATATGATCATGGTCATTTTGGCTTAAATATTTTTATAGAATTCAGTTGTTTAAAAAAACATAAATATGGCTGAATTAAAGAAAAATGATAGTTAAAATGAAAGCATGTATATCAGGAAATCATGGAGGCACTGTGTACTTGAATACTGAGTGTTTTAATGTGATTTTAAAAATAATGTATATTCCAAGTACATTTTATCCTTTATGTGTGTGTGTTTATAGTTTATATGTGAAGGTGACAACAGGTTATCTTCTACTTATTTAAAGGGCAAAGCAAATGTATGTGTATATATACATATATATAGGATCTTTGACCATGCCTAAACATTTCCACAGGAGTACCCTAAAAAACACGACCTATTATATAACTTATAACAAATAAGAATTTCTAACACAAAACAAGGATGCAGAAAATTCACAGCATTACTGAGAGAAACCAAAATACATATACTGATAACAGAAGCATGTTGTTTCTGATGTTTGCCTTTATTTGAATGAGCCTCTGTGCAAGAAGCATTAATCAAGGAGAAACTCATTCTCACAGCAGACAATCAAATTGAAACAAGGCGACTTGGGTTTAATTATGATCCATTTTAGTTTCCGTCTTCTTCCTCCTTCACTGTCCCATCTCTCTGGGTTCCAGCAGGGGGTTCAAACGGGAGGGACCCGGGCCTCCTTTGATTGTAAAGAAGGGTTTCATTGCTTGCGTATATAATGTGTGTGTATTTGCCCGCCTTCTGAGCACAGGATCTGGCCGTGCTCTATAGCTGTGCTCTTTAACTGTAAGCCACTACAGCTGCAGCAATCATCACAACATCTGCCACTCAAAGGCAAACATAACATTGACCACCTCTAGGCTGCGGGCAATTTCTTCCAGGATACAATGCTGTTGCCACAGTTGGTTTAGCTTCCTGTAGCGCTCTGGGCAAAGGTGCAGTGGATTGCCCCTTCTAGAAATGAAAACACAGACATCATTTGTCCAACAACCATACATACACACATCAACTCTTTAGTTCCTTACAAACGAAAAACATAGTTAAATTGTTTTCTATAGCTGACCATTGTTATATAGACTTGTGTTTATGCCCTACAAATGTGTCCTGAGTCACGAACACTGCACCACTGCTTCATCACAGACAACAGATTCTTACCCAAGATGAGGATCAGTCTCCCCATAATCATCCAAGTAAGGAGCTGGGTAGGTGCTTCCTCGAGTCCTACTGGCCATCAGGACAATTTCGCACTCTCTTATCCTGTGAAAAAGAAAGTTATAAATAAGAAACAAAAAAATCCAAACAGTTAATGAAGAGCAAAACATAGCACTTAAAAGAGTGACAGACCTGAGGAACATGCCAATTCCAGCACCACAGGTAGCAGCGTGGGCAGTGCAGGCTCCCACATCTTCCCCATCCAGCTGGCTGAGGCAGCAGGAGCTCTGAGAGCAAAGCATGGCCCCACAAAACAGGCAAAGTGTCGGATGCTTTCTCTCATCATCTGTAGATTTTGGACACCTGAAGACAAAGTGCAGGTAAGTCAGAGAGATCAACAACTGGAGGGAGGCAAAGGAATTAAATCCTGCACTTACTGAAAATGGCTGGCTTGATTGAGCAGAGCACTGTAATCCTCAGGAAGATCTATCAGACGATTTCTTCTCCTGGGGTATCTGAAATAATGACTAATTATCAAGAAATGATTACAAATCAAATCTGACATTGAAATAATAAATAAATTATTAAATAATAAAAGTTCACCTGAGTGTGGTGATTTTGCCCTTCAGAGCTTTGGTTATCACTGAGCTCTCGCACCACCTAAAGAAGAGCAAACATTTACAGTCACACTGCTTAGTTAATACTAAGAGATGCATCAATGTTTTCACCTACCTCTGAAGCAGAGGAGCAACAGTGTCTCTGTGCTCCTGGAAGAGGTCAAACACATTGAAGGGCAGTGCCAAGTAACTGCATAGTGCCTCCATCTGTCCTGGAGAATTAACTGCAAGAGATAGAAAGCTTAAATGCACAAATCATATTTATACTATATGTTCGAGCGATGTAATGCAACAGTTTGGCTCACCAGAAGTGGTAAAAAGCTCCTCTGGAGGGTGTACTCCTGTAAGGCAACTGAAAAAGAGAGCAGCACAACGCAGGAACGGTTCAATGCCTGTCTTCACTCTTTCTGCCACAGAGCTGCCCGACACATCTGGAGTCAGCCTGAAAAACAAATCACACAACAAAATCCTTTATAATGCTGAACCAGGGACTTAACTGATTTGCATATCATGCTATCATACCATACACACAAGTTAAATTTTATAGAGAATATTTTGTGTTTTTGTGAGGCTTGGTAGAAAACCTGTATAATGTTGAAAAGAAGTGTATAGGACCCTGTACAGGATGGGTTAAGACAATAAATGGATAGATGGGTGGATTTGTACCTTCCAGTTTGCTGTGAAACTGTAGCGTACAACTCTGCTGCTGCTCTTGCTTCTTCTGTCTCCTCTCCGCCCTCCACTGCAGGAAAATCTGCACAGAAATGAAATCATTGCTACTCATTCTAGCTTTGTGTCAGGGTACTTATAATATTTCTAGATTATATAGTGGAGGTTATGGCTGTTTGTACCTGTAGAGGATACGATGACCTGCAGCATGTGTGCCATGGTGACCAGGTGCAACATGTGGAGGTGGTTGTAGGCAGAGCTGACAGCAGATGGCTGTAAGTCTACAGCCTCCTCCTGATACAGTGATGGTACAGACAACACCAAGCCCACCTGACAAAACATTTTTACACCCAAACCGTCAGCAATAATAAAATATTATTGATAGAAGACAAATTCAAAGATTATGTTTTAATTATATTGATTTAAGTTGGGGTATATGAGGGGTATCTTCCCTTTAGAGAAGACCTACCAAAAGATGGAAGAAATCCACCTCCAGAACAGAAGGTGTGTTCTTTCTGCTCATGATGGGTAATAAGACTGTGGAGAGAGATCACAGGTTAGCCTACATTAAGTCCTACCAGCATATAAATCAATGCTGAGGATGCTTAGATGGACCACATACCTCCCAACATGTCTGTGAAGTGCCTTTGGATGACTGCCTGAGCACTCTTCAGTCTCTGTGATGCTGAAAACTGAACGATGGCCTTCAGACCTGCAAGCTAAAGAGGACACACATTTCTGGTAGATAACATAGAACAAACTGTATAAATGGCATTAATTGATTTGTATGTGGTAACCAACCTGTCGATTTTGTAAGGACCCAAATAGTGGCTTGTCCTCTTCCTGTAGAATGTTTTCTGTAAAGATATGCAATCGTACTTTTAGTATCACATACAGAAATATAAAAAGTTAGAGAGTTAAAGTCCTACTCTACCTATGGCCTGGATAGTGAAGGCACATGTGTTCCAGGCCATAATGGGCACGTGGGGACACATCTCATTGGGTGCTGTCTTCAGTCCCACCCTGTGGACTGTGGTGGCACATACCACCAGCATCTCTGTGATGCTGTCTGAGAACTTTCTCCTGAAAACAGCCCAGAGTAGAGAACTCAGATTAATGTGCTACAGTATAGAAACAGAACATATCTGAATAACACTGATGGAGTGGACACTCACGGTTCCTGCACTCCATAGCTCAGAATAGATCTGAAGTCTGGTTGGCCTTCTCCACACAGCCCCATGTTACCACTATCACCACTCGTGCCTTCTGCATTGCAATCTATAAAAACAATTTTAAGATCATCACAAAACATGTGCATACAAAGACTAACATGTGAAAGCTGTTTGTAAAAAAAAAAACAGAACATTAGAAACAAATTCTGCAGTTACACTACAATATGCAACCTTTTATGAAGCTCTGCAGAACTGAGTTCACCACAGTTTTTTAAACCAAACTGGTTCTGGGATATAAGTCTGCCACAATACATAACACTCAACATGACCGTTTTGAGCAGTTACCAAGTTGTGGTAAAAACTCCAATCTAACATAAATCATCTAAAGAGGTACAATCATTTTACACTATGTGTGTCTTCTTACCATTATCCTGAGTGACTGACTTGAGTCCCTTAATCCTGGCAGAGATGATCTGGATCCAGCGAGGCAGTGTCAAATGCTGTCCAATGATCTCTGCATTTTCACTGCAAGCAGGAAGCAAACATACTGATGACTTATTAACATTCAACCAAGTGAGCTTTGCAGACATGGATGTGAAACTAAGCTTACTAGTTAAATGTTAGTGGTTCCAACGGGATCAGAGGGACCACCGTATTGCACAGAGATTTGCACAGGGGACACAAGTACTCTCCATTCTCCAGATCGATGATAAGCTCAGCATGGTGCCGGTTCCTGGTTGTATCTTGGACAGCCTCAAAATATCTGAAAGAGTAAAAAGAGTAAATGAAGCCTGAATATCAGTAGTTTAGTAGACTACATATACATACAGTGTATATAAGATAGAACAACATAGAATTAGGCAAAAATGTGCGATTTTATTCTTTCAGTGACTTACTTCTGCCAACATGTGGCATGCATGACATGTCCGCAGCTGCCAGTGTGGGTCCCTACGGTCAGTTCAGGAGGCATGAAGAGTGGATATGATGTCCCTGGTTCTTTCATTGACAAATACAATAAATGTAAGCGTCAGATGTTGCCTTAAAACTCACAAAAAAATAAACAACATTAAAAGCCAGAAACTAAACATAAGATCAGACTCACTGTCTGCTTTATCGGTCAGCATTTTTCCTCTGCACTGGGTCAGCACCGTGGACCTTTGCACACAAGCAGTCAGGACCATGGCTGGAGCTTGAGCCACCACTTCCTGTTCCTCCTGACAGAGGATGCAGGTCAACACCTCCCTCTCAGCTGGGGTGGAGCCTCGGTGAGGCCCAATGGCTATAGGCAGCTCCCTCTGCTCCATGGCACAGCTGAAGACATAAACATAACCCAAAGTAGGATTAACAAAAAATCATCACGTGTGTAGCACATTTTCCACTCTGAGAATGGATCTGCTCACCTCTCAGTAGATGTAACAGGCTCTCCTTGGTTTCCGCTCTCAGGCACATTATCATACAGCATCTTGTTTGACTCAATAAAATTCTTCTGCATTGCTGACATCTGGGCCATGATCTTCTGTCGGTGGAGTTTAGCTGCCTCCGCCTTCCTTTTCCGCTCCGCCTTTTCTTTGTCCTGAGCACTCTAGATCAACCAAAGAGTACTAGTACTAGTGTACTTTGTTCCAACTCTGGAGTATACTGTATACTGCATACATATGATACTGTTCTGAAAGAAGATACATTATTTACCTCCTCTGGCTTGCTTGTTTCCATGTTCATGGACATCGGTGGGCTGGACTTCTCTCTAAGGCACTTGACAATCTCAAACATCTAAAAAAAAATGTGATATAAACAGTAAATAATCACATCTGTTCCAAAAGATGATTATAATTGATGAGTTCTAAAGTTATCTAATCAAAAAATGACAACCTGTAGAACCCATTTGACCATGTCTTTTTGAGCTTCCAGGGAAGGCAAGGCTATGATCTTGGACAACAAGAGGAACACGGATGTTCCATGCTCTGAACCGATTACTGAAAGAGCAAAACAGAAACTTATGTTACAACAGACACGCTTCATAACACCTATGATAAAAAAGAAGACAGAATTATTTCTCACTCACTGCGGGCTTTTAGGCTGAAATCAAACGCCACTTCCTCCAGAGTGCTGTCCTCAAGCTGTGTTTTCTCTTCAAGTAATGCCTGACCGATCAGGTGCAGGGCCTAATTTGAATGAATAAACAAGTAGTATTTCAGAGGAGAAAGGATTTTGTAAGGAAAAAAGACAAATGCGATGTATACCCTCTGAATCATGGCTTCAGTCCAAAGAGTGGGTTGGTCCTCTGCAGCTTTCTGCAGGACATGTCTCAGGATGTGGATGATAATGTCGCAGCAGAAGAGACGGACAATACTTGAGAAAGCTGGACAAAAGGCCGGTGGCACTGGAGGACGCAGTGCTGAGCACAAACATCATGGGCACTATTAGTAGAAATTCATTCAGATTCATTAGCAACTAGCATTAAAAAATGGTACCTTTATCGCTGCCCTCCTGTGTTCTCCTCTTCTTCTGAGACTCTTCTGCCTGTAACAAAGTAAGAATGAGCAAACAGCAGACCACACAACATTCGAACGGAACCTGAAGACAATGTGTTACCTTGCTATGTTGGGATCTTGAGTAATGGTAGAAGAAAGGATTAAATTCTATTAGGCGCTCTTTTTTTACTTCATATAAGCCATGTCCAGACACTCCTGGTTTTCTATAAAGAGTAACAGAACATACAGATCAAAGCTTGGGAAAATTGTTGAGGCAAATACAAAGGCTTTTTTTCACTCTTTACGTACTTGAATGTGGCAACTTTGGTAATGACAGCCTCCAGGCCCGTTTCATGGCTTTCCTACAAGGAAAATGTTTTTACATTTATAGTTCTTTGCAACTGAACACTGCAATATATATTTAATTTACAAAACTTCTTACATTCTCTGGCAGCCCTTTCACCAGGCTACTATGAGCCATTGGTTCAATGCACAGCAGGTGGACAACCTCCCTCATTGTCACTTCCTCTTTGGTCACCTGACTGATCCCAGGGATGTACCGCTCCCCTGAACACACACAAACATGAGTCAGACACTAAAATAACATTAATACTGTCTAAAGTTCTAAAGGTGACAGAATGTGACACCTTACCAACAATGACAATCAGTAGATACAGCATCTCCTCTGTGACACGGTTCCACTGAATCAACTCATCCTGTAAATTTAATTGCATTCAAATGAATATTTACAACAACTGGGAGCAAAACATGTCTTTAAAGAAAGGTTACTCAGGTGTTCTTACCTGGTCTTTGCTCGGGGTGCTTCCATTAAAATAGTCAAAGAGCTCAAATCTCAAAAGGATCAGCATGAGGAAGTGGTTGGGGTCCATTTTGGAAGCAGCTATCTGTAAACAACATGCAGGAGGTCATATGTTATCACCACACTACAGGAAAGCTGTAAGAGGTTACAGAAATTCTCATGTCTGACTACCAACCTGAAGCATGACAATGTCCTTATCAAACATCTCGTCCCTGCATTTAACATCCTGATAGTAGTAGACCTGTTTACATCAGACACCAGTAAGTTTAGTAGGATTTAAAGGAGAGGAGAAATAATACAGAAGGAAAGCAATGCCTGTAATAATGCAGTATACCTGGCTGACCAATGAAAGCCCGTTTCTCCGCCACATTTCACCTGAGACCTGTGCAGCCAACACCACGCAGCGCAGAGGATGCTCTGCCAGAAGAGTATAGTCATAACTCTCCTGCAACAGACAGAAACAATCCTTAAGTCTCTAATCCCAGCAATCTATCTGTCTGCTGTAGCTCACATAGCATTTGTTTCAGCAATAAATAAAGACATGTTACTTACAGGATTATCTAGACGTTCAATGGCCCCTGTTCTGCACAGATGTACATACAGGCCTATAGATGACAATGTACACAATAGTAAATTCAGAGCATACAAAATCTATGAATAATTAGCCAGTTTAAAATATTAGTGCTCCTACCAGCCAACAGCCTGGAGATGGGCAGATGTATGCTGACAGGCTCCTGAGAGACTTTATATGGATGAATGTGGAGGATGTGCTTGCACATATAGTAGTCAGTGGCCTCCCTACGGAAGGGTTGGTTATTGCACTGAAACAGAGCTCTGTGGCACTCCTTAAATGCAAGCAGCATGATCTCCTCCTGAGGGGGCAGACATAAGCAATAACTTCAATAACTTCTTCTTGTCTTTACCTCTCTACACCACTCTTGTACAGAGGTTCCATCTGTTGCTTAATTATTAGTATGAGTATGGGACAAAGGTGTGTGTTGTTCTGGCTATGAGGGGGGAAATGGGTCCGGCAACTAGAATGGCAGCAGATTGTTTCAGAGCCAGAACAATATCTTGTGATAGCAAATCGCATAACTCACATCAGAACAACACCAGTCCTGAAACATAGCCAGAATATGGCGAAGTTGGATCTGGAGGGTAAATCCAGCTTCCCATTCTGGCTCCACTGCAATGTGTTGACCAAGCTGCCGCTTGACCTCCTCCATTCCCTTATAAGGAAAGTGAAAGAGGGACATGATTCTTTAAATATCCATATCTGGTTACAATTACCTGGTAAAACACAGTTACACATGATACCAAAAACAAATAGGCTCATTTGTACCTGCATGCATTTGAGAAGCCCAAGAAAGTCTCTGAACCCCTTTAGGAACTGTCTTCGCAGCTCTTCAGTCCATACTGAGGGTTTACTGATCAGAATATACCTGAGAGACACCGACGAGTTGCATCTTAGAAATGTACTAAGAATTTGTATATTAAATCTGTTAAAATTTTTACTCACCTGAGATCGTGGAAGATGACCTGGATGCGTGAGAACTTGTCTGAGTTGTAGCCCAGGAAGAAAAAGCGATTGTTATTATCCAGATGTTCATGCAGCAACTCCATAACAGTATCGACTATCACTTTAATGACTTGGGCCTCTTCAATCAGCTGCCGGGCCTATGGGAAGAACAGAAAGGTAAGGACAGGAACTGATAATAAGTAAAGACAAGGACACATTCCATATTCAAGAAAAAGTAGGTTTATCAGAATCGGAATCAGAAATTCTTTATTGATCCCAGGGGGAAATTGCTTTCATTCCAGGTGCTCCATGTATACTCAAAAAAACAGGTTAGAAATATAAAATAAGGTAAAGTAGTAAGAGTAAAATACAAATGAAACCTAATAAATTCTAAACATTAATAAACATTCGCAAGTACAATCGCACTAGTAAAATCCAGGCAAGATCTTTGAAGTGTTGCTCAGATACTTATCAAAGTTTCAGACAAACTGTTTTAACATTTCTGTATACATCATTCACGATTCACAGTGTAGGATGGAAGCAGTATGGAAACTCCTAGACTAATGACATCAACAAAAGCTAATTGAAGTGAGGAATTAGCAAGCCTCTCTAATCAATGAAACAAGATTAGGGGTGTGTGTGTGTCAGCTACTTTGACTTGGGAAAAAAACATTCTGAATTTTCCCTTACCACAAATATTTGTGTAAAACATCTCAGAAGATTCATGATAAGAAATGGCTGAAAGCTGAAAAGGGTTCAAAGCACTCTAGAAGAGTTTAGATATTAATCCACTGAACAGTACAACAAAATGTCTATAAATAGTCCTGAGTCCTGTGTCTACACTTCCGAACTCCCAGTTAAGAAGACTCCAAAGTCATGATACAGATTGCCCAGTCAGGCGAAAGACAACCCTTAAGAAACAGCTGCAGGCTAAAGGAATCAATGAAACTATTTGATATCATTGTTCATGAGAGTGCCATTGCCGAACATTAAGCAAGGGTAAACACAGTGAGCTCTTGAAGTGGCTCAGTCGACGGTGGTATAAGAGTCATTCACACCAGACATTTTAAGAAAACTGGTGTACTAATGGTTTACTTAGTTTTTCCCAGCCAGTGCAGACACATTGGTGAATATGTTACTCCAGGAATCAACACTTACTAGAGTGGGAACAGTGAAGATCTGAACAGACAGAGCAGTGATGGATATACTCCTCTCATGGTCATCATTAATGAAGTCTTTCTGCAGCTGCTTGTAGTGCTGGAAAGACAAGGGTGGTCATCTACAGTGATTATGTGAACATTTTGCCACTAAATATTGAACTTTTGTATATTTGCTCACCTGTGTAAACTCAATTGCAAAAAGCCTCTTGAATTCGGTCTCCATTAGCATGCTACAGAAAATCAGCTCATGTACTATCTTGCGAGCTCCTTGAAGAAATAAAGAAAAAATGTTGCCTTCACGTTAGTGTCCTGTGAAAACAGACTGTGGTTATGTTACCATAAATAAAAATTAGTTCAGGGCTGCTTACCTTTATACATCCTGGCATCATGCAGCATGAGTCTGCTGATGAGGCAAGGCTTGTCTCTGTTTGCATTTGGTTCAAGTGCTACCTGGCAGAAAGCCTGCCTGAAGCCCACTGCACATAGACACATAGGTTCTCAGTCACGCAACAGTGTGCAAACAACAATGTGCAAAAGTTTTGCCTAATAGGATATCTGTCAAAGTTGCACACATATTGAATAAAGCTTGTATGATGCAATCATAATAAAGGCTGCACCTGAGTAACCAATAATCTTCTGAAACCAGGAGCCGAGACGCAGTGCAAACGTCTGATGAGCCATTACTGCTGCATGAAGGATCTCTACTCTTAGAGGCTGCAGGGAGATGTGCTCGGAGTTGAACTGTAATACAGCAAATTAGATTGAAAACTGGACAATAGTGATTCATTCTAAACTTTGAAATCAACACCTGAACAGGTACAGGGTTGGTAGAAAGGATTTACCCTGATGAGATCCTTTGCTTGCTGGCAGGAACGAAGGGTTCCCCTCTTTACTGCCCGCCGACCCTGTGCAACAATAATGACGAAAAACGTAAAGTATAATGTACTGATAATGTGCTGTTGATGTTTTACAGTCATTTAAAATCATGAAATATTGAACCTGAAGATAAAATAGATAAAACTAAAATATACCTCCTTGTCGATAAGTGCTGTGTGTGTCTGTGCTTCAGCCTGATTGCAGTTAACAGAACGCTGCAGGGTGTAGATCACATGATCATACGAGTGGTGCTCATCATTGTACAACACACAGTAGTATGCATTGTCTTTCATCCTGCATGGATCAAAAGAAGACAGTAGCTAAAGTTAACATTAAGAGTGTTTGGATATGGATTTTATTTGCATGTATCTGACAGGCCATACCGGGGCTGGAGTTCAGCCGATAGCTCGAAGTTCTCCTCCCACACCAAAAAATCTGTGACGTACTCCAGAAGCACCCGGAACAGCTTCTCAGCACGTTCGTATAGCTCAGGCTCCAGCACACACTCATCCTGCACAAAGTGAAAGAATAACACAGGAGGCTTATCCAAAACACACTCATCCATTCTGCACAGACACTCAAGTCATTAAATAAAAATACATTACAAGTCAATATTCTATCCAAGGTAACAAAATAATGCAACATCACTAGTAACTATAATTAAACTGACAAAATGTAAGGATAGGAAGCTGATCTGTATATTCTTGCTAATAAAACCAAAACAGGAAGTTAGCCTGGTAACAATAATATCAAATCCCCTGAGAGCAAACATTCCACACAACAGCCCAGTATTTCATACAAATGTCTGGCATTTAACACAAACTAAACAAAACATACATGACTCTGTCTATTTACACTAATCTTGATGTCACACCACTGTGTGAGAACCAGTACTAGAATCTAAAAGCCTAAACAACAAGAGATCCCAAACAGCACGGTGGGTTTTCATGTTGAAAAGCGGACAATGTGTTGAGGTCATGTGATGCATGTATCAGTTCAGATCTGGTGTAAAAAACACAAAGCTGCCTGCCAGGCTGGTCCAGAAATGGCTCTGTTGAAACAAGCACCTGCTGTTTATGGAAAAAGGCACAGAGCTGTCAAGCTATACGGACACTCAAAGCCCTAGAGTGTGATTGTATCACAGGAAAGTCCAAACACTGAACAGCAACACATCCTGACAAACAGCTGCCGAAGGTCACTTCAACATCATTTAGCTGTAGTACTAATTACCTCTATATACACCTCAGCATGAGTTAAGATACTGTAGAAGGATCCTCTCAAACACAACAGTCAACCATGCCTCTAGTTGATTTTCTTAGTTAAGGAAGGTCAACAGTGCTTTTCTTCCCATTTCCGCAGCCAAAGTCATAGCCAAGAGAGCTGCATTCAGGGCTAAGATGGGAAAATAAGCATTCTGGGGTCCACTGACACAGAATGGGACAAGTACAACCCTCCTACGTCCCTTTTCCACTCTGTTATGTAACTCACCGTTACCATGGCAGTGGCTGCCCCTGGGTCATGTTTGGAGCAACAGGGGCCAATTTTCCAGGCTTCTACATCTCCACAATCACAGAACCCCCCACCAGATGACGCATGCATCTGGAAGAAAATGCACAAACTGTATGTCAGAGAGGGCGCGTAAAGGATACACACAACAGTAATTAAGTCAGACGTCTCCTTCAGCTGTGGGAAAGCAGCACTGGGTCATAAACATGAAAGGCTGAATATAAATACTCTTTGATAATAATGCAATTATTAATAGCACATTATACACACAAGTGAATCAGTGGGTTGAATGATTGTTATTTTCATAGAAGGAGAGTACTGTTTTTCTGTATGTTTACACCAACCTTATAACGATGGCTTTTGTGCACGCTTTCCTGGAAGCAGTCCATGCACAGGACACAAGTGGGATCTATTGCACAATCCCTGCAAAAGGGGATTGCAAGTGTCAACAAACAAACAAACATGTCAGGCTGAAGACCCCCCCCCCATATATATCTGTCCTATTAGAAAATTACAAATACCTTTTTTAATGTCTCTATAAACTAATTTGAATAAAAAGTTTTACTTTAAAAGAATAAACAGCCTTTGCTGTATTCTTCAGGTATATACAAAACAACAGTTTAAGCAAAGGCAGTGAGAAAAACAGCAAAAACCTATAGATTAACAGAGGTATGTATATGATTGTATGGTAATGGGTCTTCATGTCATTCAGGTACACTCACAGACTGCATCATCGTGAAACGTGAGAGGGTTTACACATTAACTATTCATTTTCAACACTTAGCCTAAATACTGTGGTGTTGTAGAGTAATTGGATCACTGTAGAACTAAAACCTATTGAGGCCACTCTAAGCAGATGATGATGTTAAATTCTGTGGCTCTAAACCTCGTCCAGTAACCCCAGACTGCACTGGGTCTGGCTTAAAAAAAAACGTAATTTCTAAACAGTTAAGTAAAATTAATTATTCTTAAAAATACATATATGTTCCTATAGATTCATCAACTACAAATAAAATATCTATTCATTTAATAATTTATAAAATAACCACATTCTCTATACATAATTATGTAATGGATGTTTTGTAACAAAAGAGTCAAGTCAGAGTCAAGTCAGACCTGCAGGAGTAGACCGTCTCTCCCTCTTTAAATACACGCCCACAGAGCTGGGAGGAGTTGCTGCCCTGCTTGAGCTTCTCCAGACCCGGCTCAGGATCCTCTCCAAACAGGAAACACTCTAGAGGGTGCAGCAGATGGCTCTGCATCAACTCCTCTTCTTTCTGAGGGTTGGACTCTTTCTTCAGGCAGAAGATCTGTGGCACCTGCTCCTTTAGGTAGCGGAGCAGCTCCACTCTGCTGTCTGCTGCCTCCAGCCATTCCTAGTGGACAACAGAGAGGAGCATGAACTGTTTGACTTGTCCTGTCTTCGACAATGGACACAAAACTGGAGTAGTACCACTATTCTCACAATGTGCTTCCTATTTTTATAAATGCCCTGTTTATACAAGTGTGTTTAAACTTGAAACATTAAACATGAAACAATAAACATGTTATACTTTTTGACAGAGGCAGAAATGTTTTTGTAGTGACTGCTGATGCTACCATGAAGTTAAGCTTCCAAGTTGTTTTGTCTACAGAAATGTGCACGGCAACCCCGAAATAAAAAGCAACTAATTAGAACCAGATCATTCGGTTAATAGTCATTTTAATCAGTCAAACAAACACTGACAGGAATTGATCATATTCCTATCAGTTGATATACCGAGTATCTTTCCTAACTTGTCCTTTGCCGTCTGTATCTGCTGAATTGCAAAAACGCAATTTCCCCATTGTGGGACTAATAAAGGTATTCTTAATCTAAATCTTACTGCAAAACAAGCAGGTGTCATTAAAAAAGATTCCAACAAGGACTGAAAAAAAGATCCTCAATAATCAGGAATCCATTTTTGCCCAGAGAACTGTATTGCCAGAAATATGAAGTTAGACAATGTACACATGTACACGTTTGGGGGTTGTGTCTACATTTAGATTTATACAGTGATATATAATGAAATAATAATTACGTTAAATGTCTATTTAACCACATTAATATTGCAGCACCTTATAATATAATACACAGTGCATGCAATGGACGTTTAACAATTTTATAACACTGCTGCTTCATATATCAAATCGATCTCTTGCAAATGTCAATCTCAATGAGCTACACCGGGAGCCAGGTTTCACTTTCATGTTGTAAACAAAAGACACAAACGTTTACAAAAACACACACAGACAAAAGTAATAAGTGGATGCTAAAAATTTGAAAACTCAAGACAACTCAGGTTGAAGCGCTTTGGCTTAAAGGCGACCACCAAAATATGACAGGATAGAGCTCACTACGGAAAACATTTGTCATGTTGTCACCGTGAAAAACAAGTTCTGACTCGAAAGTAGTCAAAACACTGCCAATGTTAGTGAACAATAAATATTTGTAGCCACTGTAGAGACATTTCATTTTCATTTTCATTTGACGCTAGTTATGTAGCTAGCACATAGCCAGCTATTGCAGCTAGCTTGCTCTGTATGATGTCCCTTCACTGCGTGGTCAACTTGTATTGTTTAGAAGACTTGAGAGAGAAAGCGCTTCACTGTTTTGTCCCTGAGGCTGAACGATCGCTGTCAGATATAGTCGCAGCGAAAAATCATACCTTGCTGAGCTCTAGTCCGTCTGGGGATTTCTCACTCTCCGCCATATTCCATTTGCCGTAAAGGAGGTGTCGCTAGGAGACTGATTTTCCCTGTGAAAAAGAAACTCTCGGCCATCAGAGGACGCTGCAGGATTTATCCTGTACCTCTCTGTGCGCAGGAAAGCAGCGGGGCGGAGCTAGAGGTCAGAGTTGAATGTTTGACAGAAAGCTGAATATGGAGTCCATATTTCACGAGAAAGTAAGTTAAAACATTTACCTTAAGACGTTAACGCCCTAAAAATGGATGGTGGTTATTCGGTAGGCGTTGGAACGGCGTTGATTCGTGTAACGGCAGTTTCTGCCCTGTGCTAAGAGATCTGTGGTGGTGTTTGGCAGTATTGTTGTCCAGACAGTTAAAATGCTAATTCACTTGCTAAACAGCATTTGGAAAGAAAAGTTTCTTTTCAGCTGGGAGTAACAACGGATAAGGCGTTTTATACTCACAGTCATGTTATATTTTCAGTATGATTAAACCAACAGACTTAGCTTAACGGTCTGTTATAGCAGAGGAATTAAAACGATGAGTTGTGTGCGTTGTTTGCGTAGTTTAGCTAGCCGTATGTGGCTGCAACTGCTTGTGTAAGGTTGTTATTGTGAGTATAGACCAAAATCCTATGATTACCCGTTAATTTAGAGTTGACTAAGTTGCCACCGAAGTTTAAATCTATAGAAATCACATTTGTATTATCAACAAAACCATTTCTGTATTTTCAGCAAGAGGGCTCCCTCTGCGCCCAGCACTGTCTTAATAACCTGCTGCAGGGAGAGTATTTTACTCCTGTGGATCTGTCTTCAATTGCTCATCAGCTTGATGAGGAGGAGAGGATGCGGATGGCAGAGGGAGGTATGGCCAGTGAGGAGTACAGGACCTTTTTACAGGTGAGTAGAGGCAGAAGGCAAATGAGGAAGACAGCCTGATTAAAGATCAACATTTAATTCTATGGATGCTTACAGCAACCATCTGGGAACATGGATGACAGTGGGTTCTTTTCGATACAAGTGAGTTTGAGAAATTCTGCGTGTATTGCTATGACATAACAACGCAGTATGAATCAGTAATAGCAAGTTTCTTTTCTGTCTTCTGATTTTTCTAGGTAATTAGCAATGCTCTGCGAGTGTGGGGCTTAGAGCTAATCCTCTTCAACAGTCGAGAGTACCAGAGTCTGATGATAAATCCGATGTAAGGTTTCTTTTAAGACTTCATTATGTGAGGACTAAAATGTATTCAAATGTACATTTTAAAATTAAGGGCATTTTCATGTTCCAGAAATGAGAAAGCCTTCATTTGCAACTACAAGGAGCATTGGTTCACTATACGTAAACTAGGACAACAGGTAGACAGCGTAGTGATTTCTTTTCACATTATGTATTTATGCAGCCTGATATACTAATGGCTCTTGCTTTCTTTGCAGTGGTTTAATCTGAATTCACTTTTGACTGGACCAGAACTCATATCAGACACCTACCTAGCCCTTTTCCTTGCACAGTTACAACAAGAAGGTATTGCAGCGTTTCCTTTTTACTGTATATTTTGATGTTGCAGAAAAGATTCTAAAAGTTGTATTTGAACAGGTTACTCCATATTTGTGATCCGAGGAAACCTCCCAGAGTGTGACGCAGAGCAGATTCTTGGTATCATGAGGGTCCAGCAGCAGCAACGGCCCCGGCTTATTGGAGAGGATGAGGCTCAGACAAGTGCTGGGTAAGTATGGGTAGTTATCTTGCTTCTTGGGGCTCATAGTTGTGGCAGCTGATTAAGTGCTAATTACTGTGAGCAGCAGGTCAGCAACTCTGGGTCAGACGGAGGTGGGATTTGGTGCGGAGGATGAAGTCATCGATGAAGATGAAGAACTGAAAAGAGCTCTGGCACTGAGCAGACAGGACATAGATGTAGAAGATGAAGAGGCTGACCTTCGCAGGGCCATACAGCTCAGCATGCAAGGTTTGCTATCTCATAAATTAGCTCATCCTATCAAAATGGCTAAATACTAAACCACCACATAAGCATCACAAAGTCTCTTATACTTATGTCTTTGTATGTCATCAGGAGCAGTGATGAGCAACAGATCTTCAGAGTGTGAAGTGGGAAATGTAAAAGTAGGGAGTCAGGCAGCAGGAAGTGCTGCAGGAGGACAGAAAGAAGGCCAGAATGAGACACTTACAGCTGAAGAATTGAGGAAGAGGAGACAGGCCTACTTTGATCGGTAGGTTCAAATGATGACTGTAAAGCACTAATGAACAATGTAGTTAAGCAATGCACTCCATTTTCCATAAACTAATAACAAACACATGCATTTCATTTTGTTTAGGCAGCAGCAACAAGCTCAGGCAAGCATTCCTCAACAACCAGGCACACACACAACAGACGGCTCAGGTGAGCAAATCTGCTCTTAATGTATATATAAAAGATATTATTCATTAAATACCTTTTCAAGTATGTTATAACATATATTAACTTTAACCCACTTTCCTTTGCTAGGATCTGTAAACACAGGGGACCAACAACAAAAGCCCAGCCAGTGAAGTTGTCAGGGGTTTCCTTATGTTGTTTACCAGCTGCCTAGATAAGCAGCCCCACACAAGGGCTGCTTTGCTCCCTCCTCTAACCGTTGCACATGCGAACATAAGGACAGTCAGAAGGCTGACTCGTTTCCCCCGGTTAGTTCGCTGACAGGCTCTAGAGAAGAGAACAGCAAGGAAAGAAAAGGCAGTCTAATCTGACTCGGTGAAGCAGTGAGACTGGAAAAAGGCCGACCACAGGACTCATGATGCAGTTAATCCAAGTTTGCAATTGCCTTTTTACCATGGCGCCTTCTATTTCTATTGTATACTGTTTTTTATTCTCTTTTCTGCTGGTAGACATGGAAAGAAATAAACAGAGGGTGTGTGTTTGTTTTAGGGGTGAAAGTATGAGATGGGCCTTCTGTGAAAGCCATATGAGACCAATATTTAGACCACAGACAAAAGCTTTATAGGTGACAGAGGGTCCTACCTTTGTATTGGATTTAGGTTTGTTGAACATAACATGAATAAAAACACCCACCTCCACCAGAACACAATTGGCTTTGAAATGGATCCAGTTCACTAACATGTATAGGGTTGTTTTATTCCTCACTTGTCATTTAACTCGAACATTACGTATTTAGACATTGCACATTTAGATGGCAGCAGATATTTTTGTGGCTTTGTTAGCACATTTAATTGTTCAAATAGGCATAACGAATGGATTCTGATTAGACAGCTTACACAATACATTTGAGGTTTTGGATGGACCACAAACAAAAACCATGTATGAAGCTATTTACTGAAGACATTTGTCATTAATGCACATTTTTCACATCTTGTCCAGAATACTTTGTAAAGGGGAACAAAGCCGATGAATCAATATATTATTCATTCTGCAAGCACACAGTGTCATAGAAAACCAAATGAGTCTGACATGTCTATCCAGCCCTCCTAGTATTGATTTGATGTGCCGTTTCCTTTCACCAGTATTTGTTTTTAGCCATGTAAGGAATTAATTACAAAAGCTTGTTAAATTATAAACACCTCTTCACTCTTGATACAGACCCCTGCAACACTTTTAATCACACTGGTTTGAAATCTTTTGCACTGCAAAGACATTTGTTTGCATTGGTGTTGCTGTGGTGTGACAGATATGGGAGTAGTTTTCAGATGACCTTCAGAAATCCAATGAGATAAAAATGTGTTACAGTTTCCACAATGATTTTTTTTTCCTTTTCAGTCATTTCAGATTCTGATAAGATAAACTGCATTACAGCATTACCACACAATACTTGTTTACTGTTATGATGTCATGGCCATTCAGCCTGACCCGCAGAGAGTGTTGGATCTCGTGCAGATTGACTGGATGTCTTCTAGAAAGATTCCATGATTTTGCTTTTGTTTTGCTTCCTTTGGGGTTCCTAGTCTTTTTCTATTTAAATACACACGTAAAGAGTATAAAATGTTGGTAGTTGGGTTGCTATCATTTTATTCCTTATCACTTCATTCTTACAATAACGCACCATTTTTGTTATATTTCATGTTAGCGCAGCACATTCTTTCAGTTGTTATGGTTCTTGGATTAAAGTGATATTCACTCCTCCAAATGTTTCTTGTGTGTTTTATTTTATTTTGACATCAGCTCTGGAAGAGCTGTCTGTTCAAAAACTCAATTTGTATGTTGTGGTTAATATGTAACACTTAGAGCACACTTGTACTTTGTTTCCCCAAATAATAGATGGATTTTTCGGACACAGTCTTGTCCAAGCTGAAAGGTACGTATGACAAATCAGCAGTAAATTTCAGACACAAAATAACTGAATCTCTCCTTTTCTTGTTTTTTTCATATTTAAGGTGGCCGAACTTTATTTGTTTTTGTACTTGAGTTGTCCCTTTAAACATTTTCATGTTTCAGGTTGTGCTGCCAACCCTTTCCACAGCCAAATTATGGTCATACACAAAGCGAAGATGGCATTTACCTTCATCCTATCCTGCTTGTGCTTCTTCGCTCCAGTCTACCAAGCACAACCTTCAAGTCCAACTATCTCTGATCTCTCTTTCAAAAATTTGGACTTCGCCATGAACCTTTACAGGAAAATATCCAATTACCATGACAAGAACATCTTCCTCTCACCTCTGAGTATTTCCTCAGGTTTTGCTGCACTTCTAATGGCGTCTGATGGTGTCACACATGAGGAAATCCTCAAAGGAATGAACCTGGAGCAGCTGGAGAGGGGTGACCAGCCAGAACTTATCCCAAGACTGTTTCAGCTCCTTCATGAAAACATCACACAGAACGGGTCACTGAAACTAGACCAAAGCATGGCCATGTTTATGCGCCAGCACTTTGCAGTGGAGAAGACTTTTGAAGACAAAATAAAGAGATTTTTTGATGCTGACATCAAAACTGTGGACTTTACGGACACAAAAGGTAGTGTCAGATTCATCAATGAGTACATCAAGCAGCAGACTGATGGCAAAGTTACAGAGGTGATTTCAAATCTAGACCCACTCACCCATCTCCTCCTAGTCAACACAATTTTCTTCCAGGGTAAGTTAAAACTACACATTGATGTTATTTGTGTATATAACCTTAGATTTACAGAGTTCGTAACCATTATTCCACCTACAGGAGCCTGGGAGATGCCTTTCAATTCCAACCTGACTGAAAATGCACCATTCTACATAGACAACTACAATATCGTGCAAGTTCCCATGATGTTTAGAGAAGACAAGTTTTACACAATGGAAGATGTTCCTCTTGGGGCAAGAGTGCTAAAGCTGCCATACCAGGAAGGTGTTTCTATGCTCATCCTGCTGCCCAACAAGGGCATGGACTACACTGTAATTGATGATGAGATCACTGCTGAGAGGTTCCAGAGATGGGTCAGAAAATTGCAGAAAATGTACGTTATCTTAATTACACAGAAAATATTATTCTTATCTTTCTGTTGCCTCATAGTTGTGTTGTCCAAACCTTTGCCTTACAGCTGCTGTAAAAAAAAATACCGTGTGCATAAAATCAACATACATGTTAACACAGTGAATGACATTTTGTTCATAGCAAACTTGAAGTCAACATGCCCAAGTTCAAGATGGAGCAGTCGTATTCCCTGCAGAATATCCTACCAGAGATGGGCATGACCAGCATCTTCAGTAATGCAGCCAATCTGACAAGGCTCAGTAAGGAAGAACGCCTCAAAGTATCAGAGGTTTGTTTTTGATTTCCTATGTTATAACAACAAACATGCATTATTCCAAACTGCACAGCTTAAGTCTTCCATCACTTCTGTAAATCAGGTGTTGCATAAGGCTGTGATTGAGGTGGACGAGATCGGGACAACCGCAGCAGCTGCCACAACAACTGGCATTATTCCATATTCCCTACCGAGGACCTTCACTGTCAACAGACCATTCTTCTTCTTCATTTACCATGAAAACACAAACTGTCTGCTGTTCATGGGCAGGGTGATTGACCCCACTAAAAGCTAAACATCACCTCCACTTTGCTGTTAGAGTTATGGTGTGGCTCTCACAGATTTTTTTAATTTCACATTAAAAAGCTTACCTGTTGTGATTGATAATAATAAAAATGTCACAACCTGTTTCTGTGGGTTTAATTATTCCAAATCTCATAGTAACACCTGTAAACATTCACTGGATAAATAAATCCAGCAACCATGATACCTTAACCACACCCCTAAAATTAATTTTTCAAATTTCAAAATTATCAAAAGTAAGTTTTTTTTATAAATATAAGTAATAAATGAAAATCATTGATATACGCGCTATAATAGAGGATTTATATCATAAAAAATACTGTTCCAGTAAACCTGAAATTTGATCACCTTCCTGTTTCCCGGTTTAAGTCGACAAATAAAGGTTTTTCAAACCACGTGATCAACACTGTCATGGCTGCGCCCTCGTGTCATGCGTGGTTGTCCAGTACGATCACAGTTTGATGCTTTAAGTCCCCACATAGCGTGTTTGTTGGTATGTTTCTGCTTTTGTCTATAATCTACGAAGGTAACTGGTTTTATCTTTTATTCAGAACTTTTGCTAACACCAGGGGGCTAGCTAACTTCAGCTAACACGGAGGACCGTAGTAGGATCCGCATGCGCTAACTGGAGTTCGAGCACTCACCATAGTTTTGTTAATTTACAAGCTATCGGGAATAATTTGTTGGAAAATAAAGACAAAGAAGATGAAAGCGAAAAAGAAGCATCCCTCTGGGCCGCATAAACGAGACAAGCGGAGCGTTAGCGTGAAAGGCACGTGGAAAGCCGTTGATCTTGATCCCAGCCTCTTCTCTGAGGAGGGTTTGGAGGGTCTGGTGTGTTTCGAAGAGTTGACGGATTACGGTCAGGTAGACTCCAAGAAGGCTGCAGCCAAAGCAGAAAAGAAAAAGGCAAAGAAAAGAAAAGTCAACAAGGAGGCTGAAGAACTGGTAGAAGACGAGAGCAAAGAGGGAGAGCACACAGCTGAACCAGCAAAGAAAAAAGCCAAGAAGAAGAAAAATAAGAAGGTGGCTGCAAAGCAATCAGTCCAGTCAGATCGTACTTCTACAGAGGTGACTGAGGAGGAAGGAGAGAGTGATGTGGCAAATGAAGACATTGCAAAAGATTCAGCTGCCATCCCTGAAAATAATACACAATCAAAAACCAAAAAGAAGAAAAAGAAATCAAAGCAGATCCCAGAGAGGGACACAGCCCCCGAAGAAAAGCCAAGCTTGGATTCTCCAGCTGATCCTCTGCCTTCAGAAAAACAAAAATCCAGTCCAGATAAAGTGATGAAGCCTCCCACAGCAAAAACAAAGAACTGGACATATGCAGCACTCTGTTCTTCTGATGACAAAAATACTGACATGAGTGCATGGAAGGGCCTGTTTGTTCCTTCTTCTGTGCTAAAGGCACTGAGCAATCTTGGATTTGGTTCACCCACACCAATTCAAGCCCTGGCTTTGCCTTCAGCCATCAGAGATCATATGGACATACTGGGTGCTGCTGAGACAGGTAAGATAAAAATGTCTTTCACCCTTATAACTTATGAACACTTTCACAATGTTCACAAGTGAAGCAAATGTGTTTGTAATTTCAGGCAGTGGTAAGACACTGGCTTTTGGCATTCCCATGATCCACACCATCCTGGAGTGGAAAAGAGGCTCCAAAGAAACTGATGAGAACAACACAGAAGCAGCCAAAGAGGTGGAAAGTGTATATTTACCAGCTGCACAGATGAAGACAAAAGAGGACCAGGATGATGTGGAGGATTTGAAGGAGGAGGATGAGGACAATGAAAATCCGACTCAGGAAGACTCAGAAGAAGATGAATGTGACAGTGAAGACGAAGACGAGGACGAGCAGCTTGGATGTGTAAAAGTAATCGAAAATGCAGATTTTAATTTTGACAAATCTGCTGGTGGTCACAGTCAGCCTCTCCTTGGACTGGTTCTCACTCCCACAAGAGAGCTGGCTGTTCAGGTCAAACACCATATCGATGCTGTCGCAAAATTCACAGGTGAGCCATTATTGATCAAAATTATTAGGTTATTTTTCTAATAGTTTTGTTTATGTCTATATATTTATGGTGTAACTGTTTTGTAGGTATCAGAACAGCCATAGTGGTGGGCGGAATGTCACAACAGAAACAAAGGCGGCTGCTGAAGCACAGACCAGAGATTGTTATTGCTACTCCTGGACGTTTGTGGGACTTAATCAAGGAGCAGCATCCACATCTGCTCAACCTCAGACAGCTCAGGTAAGTCCCAGTGACTAACTTTTCCATTCATGAAAAATGGTTTCTATTTTTAGTGTGTGTGAGGTATTAGGCACATCCTCCTTAAATGTATTTACTCAGTCTTAGTTCTTCCTTGATGAATCGAGTAGATAATGATTCTCTTAACATCATGTTTATGCCATCTTATCTCGGTTGTGTTATAATCCAGGTGCCTGGTTATCGATGAAGCTGACCGCATGGTAGAGAAGGGACACTTTGCAGAACTTGAGAGCCTGCTGGAGATGCTAAGTACCACACACTTCAATCCCATGAGGCAAACATTTGTGTTCTCTGCCACTCTGACGATGGCACACAGCCTGCCCACCCGCATCCTCCAGAAGAAGAGGAAGAACCTGGAACAGAGGAACAGACTGGAAATTCTCATGGAGAAGGTTGGGATTAAGAACAAGCCCAAAATCATCGACCTAACCAGGAAGGAGGCAACCGTGGAGACACTGACTGAGACACAAATCCACTGTCAGAAGGAAGACAAGGATTTCTACCTATACTACTTCTTGCTGCAGTATCCTGGCCGCAGCATGGTGTTTGCTAACAGTATCGACTGCATTAAGAGACTGAACTCTCTGCTGGTAATCCTGGACTGTACTCCTCTGCCGCTACATGCCAACATGCACCAGAAACAACGCCTCAAAAACCTGGAGCGGTTTGCTGAGAAGGAGAGGTGAGTCTGTGATGAAGAATAAAAACATGTAACTAGTGTTTTAAGGGGTTTATCTGGCAGAAAGGCTAGAATTATATTTTTCATAAGCAGTTTGTAATATATCAAGTATTGAACCATACTGCATGTTTTACTGAATTGACCCTGGAATTTCAAATGTTCCCTCACAGCTGTGTTCTTCTGACTACTGATGTGGCAGCCAGAGGCTTAGATATACCCAATGTTCAACATGTCATTCACTACCAGGTAAACCATTTGAAATCCTGTGTGTGCAGCCTCTGTACTTCTAGGGGAAGCCAACACAGTCTAGACTGATCTGTGTCTAAGCACGTTATTTGTGTATACTAGGTTCCTCGAACATCTGAGACGTACGTACATCGCAGCGGCCGAACAGCAAGAGCCACTAAAGAGGGGCTCAGCTTGCTGCTAATAAGCGCAGACGACATGATGAACTTCAAAAAGATTTACAAAACTCTTGGAAAGGATGAGGAGCTTCCTGTGTTTCCTATAGAGACCAAATGTCTGGAAGCGATCAAGGTCGGAGCCACACCAGCATCATGACCTGTGTTTATGCCACAGTAAAGAGTTCATGTTGTTTACTGTTAAATGTCTTCCTCCACAGGAGCGAGTTAACTTGGCCAGGCAGATAGAAAAGATTGAGTACCACAATGGAAGGGAAAAGCAGCACGACTCTTGGTTTAAACGAGCAGCTGAGGCCATGGATATAGACCTTGATGATGATCTTTTATTAGGTAAGATCAGCAGTAACCAAACGGTTCAGGTTATACTATTGGTTGATTAAACATTGTTGCAAAACTGATGACTGAAAAGCTGTCTATGTACACAGGCACGCGAAAGGATGAGGACACTCACAGAGAGCAGCAGAAGATGGTGAAGGGGATGAAAAAGCATTTGAAACATTTGATCTCCCAGCCTGTATTCAGGAATGTCATAAAGACAAAGTACCCCACGGAGATGGGTAAACTCTCCCTGCCAAACCTGCCTCTTCCAGGGAAGGAAAGTGCCCTAACCACGGTTTCAATGCAGGGGAAGAAACAAGGGTTAAAGAAAAATGTTCCAAAGCAGTGGAGAAAAAAGAAGCAGAACAAAGAGAAGCAGCAGTGACGTGTATTGAATGAGATCATCTTTGACAAGATTTATGTATTTGTTCTATGTAAAAAAAAAAACATAAATCATTTAATTTACCTAAATGTTTATTGCACATTGTGCAATATTTGGATGTCTGGATGTTTTGAAACGATGTAAATGGCAAGATTTTATAAAAATCAGTTTTCATCAGTGTCTTGGAGTACAGTCCAGTTTTATTGAACCAAAGTCAGTAATCCTGAGACGTGCTGTCTTGGTGGACTGCTGTCAGAGCTGAGCTCGTGGGTAGAGAATGTTATAATGTGATGTCTGGTAGAGAAGATGCAGAGATGGTTCTGAACCCTCTGGAATGATATGGTGAGTCAACTGCTGTTCATCACCCTCCATGGAGACGATGTGAATGCAGATGTCCAGAGCCTGCGACAGGGCCAAGATGTCCACATGATCACACTCCATTGCCATGGCCTCCACTTCCTGCAAAAGGGAGAGAATTGTTATGTACTTAAGTTAACCAATTTCAATGTGACAGATTTTAAGATTAAAATCTACTTTCTCTCACTAGATGGCAGCAACACTTTACTAACCTGACGACAGTAAACTTGCAGATCCGGCGCCTCCACAAAGTTGCAGAAGAAGTCTGCGTGGTTTTGCAGGTGCACTGACGTGAGCAGCCTGAGATACTGCACCACACTGTCAGAGGTCACCTGATCATTGAAGAGCCTGACAAGTGTGTTTTCCTGCTCATCTGCTTGGCACTGCTCCACAACACTAACGACCTCCAAGGAAAGACAGGATAATCATTGTGTCACAGTCCAACTGGTTTGAACTTTAATTCCAAGTAAGTCATGCCAGACCACAGATGCCTTCCTGTCTCATTTTTCAAAATAAGATCGAGATTGTTTCCTCTGTATTAAGGAAACGTGATATTTGCCTTTTTATCCTGCATGGAAGCACAGTTGAAAGTAGAGACTTCTTCTGAAATGGTAACATTTATACATTTGAACATCATAAACTCATTTTAGGTTGTAGTGCCCAATTTCAGAATTAATATTTGCAGGTCAGAAACTACATTTATTTTGTATTTGGCAAAAACATTCTTTTGAATTGATAATGGCCTAGTATGATACCTAAATATTACTTATTGCTGCCTCTGAATGAAGAGGAATGCATGTTAATGCAGACCTGAGGGATAACAAAATAAACCTGGACTATTTGTAACTTAACAATTCCTGAATATTTGTTGAATAACAATAGTGTGGGTTGTTACTGTGTTAAGGTGGTGCTTGAATGAACTCTCGTCAAATCCCGCGGAAGCCAAAACTTTGCCACTCTGGATGATCCGGTTCTTGAATCTGTCATTGAAACCCGAGAGATAAGACCCCATTACTCCCTGGTATTATGTAGTATTTATTTAGCTCGTGCTTTATTTTGAGTGGATTTCTCTAATACTGACCTCTGCAGAGACCTGGCATTGTGTAGGACGGACTCCAAATACGCGAAGCAGAAAGCTCTGTAGAAGCAGTTCCCGTCGCCGCGCACTGTTCTCACGGAGCAGTGCTGACTGCTTAGATCCTAAAAAAGAACAAGAGGTGTGGTTATTAAGCTGCTCATGGCGACTGTGACTACATGCAGCAGATACACCTCATCAGCCTACTGTGTGTTTGGCGCTGGGCGTTTGCGCAGGGAACAACGAAGAGATGTCCTCTTTGCTTGAAACAAGGCTGTCCCCGGCCTCCATCTGTCGAGACACTTAACAGCTTCACTATCTGCGAGACTAAAGCGCAGTTTGACACATTTTACTGACTGCACCACATACCGTTTATATTGCAGCAACATGGGAACATGTAAGAAAGCGTAATTACAGTTTGGCAAGCCGTGCGTCAAAGATGTGCGTAAACGCTCTGTCAAAACATTGTTGCAATGTTGTTTCCACTTAAAAACCGGATGTTTGCAGACACCACGTGTTCCTGTTAAAGGGCCAGTCCACTCTTTTTTATTGCTGAATTATTCATACCATACACATAACGTATACAGCAGGGAATATATGTAAAATTACAAAAGACATTACACACTTGTAAATATTTAAAGTACCCCATTAAATAGCATATATGGTTGTATGTGTTTATTTTGCATGCTTTAGTTTAATATGGCTTTATCAAAGGTATAGGCTAATTTTACCTGAACAGTGATGCACCTTAAAAATATTGTCCAACATTGCACAAAAAAGTTATGCCATATTTTAACACTGTCTCCACTAGAAATCTCTGTATGTCAGTGGTGGACAACATGATTCACAACAGGCTGTGATGACCACGTCAGTGTTGCAGATTATCTGCTTAAGGTTTGTATAACAAACCTGTAGTAGCTGTATGTAGGTGCAAAACAGAAAATGTGTTTTTTTTCAGTCAGATTCTAAATAATGTTAAATTCACTGTATATAGTCAATATTAAATTATATTTATTTGCAATTTCATTATTTGTGTATAATCTAAATATTTGAGAAACATCATACATCTGACTGCATCATTTTATTGTGACTATTATTATTACATTTTAATGATAAACAGATGAACTGATAAAATTGAACTATAGTGCAAAACTTGGTGCATAGCAAAAACCTTCATTTATCAAAATGTCCATGTTCCTCTTTTTCTACAGTTACTACATTTTTTAAAATGAAAATACTGTTGTCCAAGGAAATGAAAGTACACATTCAACAACATCAAACACCGTGCCGAGCAACACTGTGGTAAATATTCCATTCCCAACATCAACTAAATGTGTCGCTCTTTTTGCTGACTTTACTTGAACTTTTGACTTGTGTTTTGCTTCCAATGCTTTTCATTGACGTCCTCTCTCTTTTGTCTGTCACAGCTGTTGTACTCGTCACCGCAGACCCAGACTCAATCAGCTTCCTCGCTCTCCTCTCTGTGTCAGCCCTGTCCAGAATGAACTCCTGGAATAATTGTCAGTCAGACAAGAGGTGGGCAATCTAAGCAGTGAGCATTATATGAATGAATCCACGAGGATGTTACCTTCACCATGTCCATCATCATTAGTACGCTCATGTTTTCCAGCGGTCCATATGCTGGCAAATAACACTGCTCTGCAAGGTTGTTGATGGCCACGAATACTCTTCCTGCTTCCTCCATCTGTAGAGTGCACAGTATTTCAACATCCCCATCTTCAAATTAACTAAAGGGAATCACCAACAGTACCTTCTTTCTGGATAGGCCTTGCTCCATCATTAAGTCCCCCTCCGCCTGCTTGTTCTTCTCTTTGAGGGTCTCTAACTCACCCTGCAGTTCAGACAGCTCTTTGTTGGCCAGCTGTACAAGAAATAAAACACAATTAAAGCACTGTCGGTGGCAAAAAAGGCAACATCAGCCATTTGTGCATCTGACCAGTTTTTTAATGCTGTACTCCTCCTTCATGTTCTGCAGCTGTCGCTGGCCCTGCTCCACCTCCTTCTCCATACGCCTCAGTTTCTGCCACAGCTCCTGGTGGATGATGGTCAGGGTTTCATGACGACAAATGATGGGCATAACCAAAGACTCAGACCCATTATCATGGTAACCTGAAATGGGTTGTGCACTATGTTAGAAATTAGAGCCATAATTCACTTAAACAGGATAAACAGACCAGCTTTTGCCAGCTTGAAGCTTACTGCTGGGCAGAAAATCCAGTGTTTTCATCAGGTAGTCCTCATAGATTTTGTACTTTGTAATTCTCTTCTTTAAAAGTTGCTTTCTGTGGATTAAAACATGGTAAAATAGTCTTACGTAGGTAATTTAAGAATGTTCACATCCAAAGAATTGCTTCAAGTTCTCACCTGACTCTGAGTTGTTTCAGTTGTTCAGTTAAATCTTCTATGTCTCTCTGTTTCAAAATGTTCTGCTGTCGGGATTCTTCACATTTCTTCAGTGCTCTTCGTCGCTTTGCTTCATTTTCAGCCACAAACCTCTCAAACTTCATCACCTTCTCTTTAGTCTGGGTGACAGTACACACCCAATAAAACAGTGTCATATGATGAATATCCTCTGAACATTTTTGACAGATTAATTTTTTTAAAATGATTCTTTTCAGGTGATATTGAGAGGCTTCAACTCGCCTGCTGTTGTTTTATCTCCAGTTCAGACCTTCTCTGAGCCAGAGCCTCCACACAGTTCCTAAAGTCTTGTCTTTTCAGCCCAAGACGCTTGTCCACCTCCTCTAACTCTGCCTGTTTCCTCAGAACCAGGGCCTTTTGCAAAGTGTGCAATCCTCTCCTTTGGTGTCTGCCTGAAGGCTGCATATAAAAATAGGTATGTAAAATCAGTAGCGGTCAGACAGCAGTGCTGCAGGCAGAGAGACAGAGGACTGTAGGCTGATGCTGGATTGGGAGTTTGATGCTGCACGCTGTGTTTTTATAATGTCCATCCATGATGCTGTGCTCTGGCTCGTCGGTTAGCTAACAAGTTAGCTACTGTCTGCTAACATAAGTCCGTCCATCAATGACAGAACGTTTTATGAATTAAATACAGGGTAAAAAGTGGGGAATGATTATTTTTCATCCATATTTATCATCCATTCAGCCTCTCTTCACTCAATGCCCACAGCCTGGACCATCACAGTTATTAAAATGACTAGTTGCCCAAATCAATTCCAGTACAATTGTAGTGTTCTAGTTTACATGCCTTATGTTAGTTTAATAAAAAAAATATAGAAAATGGGGAATTTCTTTTTATACCATTTATTATCATATTATCCATTTTGCAACCTGTCATGTTTGTTTTCTGTATGTTTGATGTTTGCTGCATGTTTGTTCCTCTCTCTCTCTCTCTCTCTCCTTCCTCCTCTCTGTCCTGTCTCTCTCTTCTTCTTCTTCTCTCTCTCCTTCATCCTCTCTGTCCTGTCTCCCTCTTCTTCTCCTCTCTCTCCTTCATCCTCTCTGCCCTGTCTCCCTCTTCTTCTCCTCCTCTACCCAGCCGACCTTTAGCAGGAAGGTTCAACAGCTCATTTTGAAATTACGTAAACATTGCAATTTTATAATTTATCATTATGAGCCTTACCTCCGTAACATTGTCTCCTCCTCTGTGTCTGTGTAGAAATGTGATTGTCAGTAACAACACTAAAGTCCTTTATGAATGGGGTGAAGTATTTGGCAGCTACTGTTTACTGTTAGAGTCACAGGCCTACCTTGTTTCCTCCGTCTGTGTTACAAAAATGTTTCTTATTCGTTTTTCCCCCGTAAGATTTGGACCAGAGTCGCTGTTATCCACGACAGGAAGAGAAGAAGTCGCCATGTTTTTTTGTACACTCCAAACTTCTGATGAGTAAACTCGTCCCTCAGTCGCTCCACGTTCGAACGATCAAGCTTCGATCCCGGATGTTTCCCTGGATTTGTGTAGTTGTTGCCTGGCAACCGTAGGCCAGACAACAGGGAATACGCCGGGATCGTTTCTCTGTTGTCATAGCAACGGTCGAAGAGGCGGTTCTGTTTTATTGATTGAATGAAAGGCACAGAATTAAACGACGCAGAGGTACGAAAAACGAAGAGCGCTCACTCCGTTCTGATTCTAGTAAACTAGAACCTTTGGATTACCAAATTTGGCATGCCTCGTGGCATACCCTGTATACGTCAACAGTAGCCTAATGTATAGGTCTACAGCTTCCTCCACAGTAACAAAGTATACGTTTCCAAACAACATTGGTAGAACAATAACATCCATGGTTATCTGTTAGTCATTTTGTAGAAATTAGTGTTCTTATTGGCATTCAAACTGTCTACTGTTAAAAAAGTTTATTGAAGGAGTCTCTGGCAATATAAATGATAGTTGTCAGGAAAGGCTTAGCATAAGGCCCAAAACAGATTAATAAATCATTTAAATGGGGCTCAAGATGAGACTTAATCTGCACTCAGTGGGATTGCACCCTTTAGGCCTCACCTAACAAACCCAAACAAGTTGTTACTACATTTCAATTATGTCTTTCAGCAAGACTACATTTTAAAGAATAATCTGTTAAAATTAAAATCCATAAACACAAATCAGGATCCTCAAGAGTCTTTTCAATTTATGTCTGCAAACAAGTAATTTGAAATACATATTCAAACCAGCTCTCTTGAAATGTTGCACAGTAGACCTACACTTCAATCCTTGGACTGATTCTTAATGTGCTGAGTTGGCTAAAATATTCTCGTCCTCATGCCACTCTAGTCCAAAATAAGACAAATTTTACATTTTTTTTGTTTTCTTATGTTTATCCCAGGTCAGGTATAGGGGGTAGCATCCTATCAGGATGCCATACCTCCCTCTTCCTGACCACCTCCTTTAGCTCCTTCAGCTTCCTGTCCAGATGAGAGATATAGCCTAGTTCAGCCATCTTAACAAGATGCCACCCCAACTGGCTCTTCTCACTGCAGATGAACACTGATTTTATAATAGTTATGTGTGTATTCTGAACGCTTTACCTGGAATCAAAGAACAATGTATTTCAACCAAGTCTGCCTTTGTTGTATTGTCTGTAGATCTGTTCAGAAATGTGTCTCAGAGCTCATCTGTATAGTTTCCAGCTGTAAATAGATACGCTGAAGAACTTGTTTGTTTCAGAAAACAACAAAGGCCACTTCCAGTTTAGATGCAGGAAGCATTCTTTCACAAACACTTCCGAAGAAGTGATTGTGAAACAAAAATCAGCTGTGATTGTGTGTGTTCTTCACGCACATATTCACACTTCACTGTGTCACAGTAAGGAACTTAGCCTCAGGAGCTGCCAGAGAAATTAGTAAGCTCTCTGTTGATGGGGGTTGAGCATCACGTCATGAGGTAAGTCTTTTTAAACTTTTAGGAAAACATCTGTTCATATGTTGCATGCTGTATTTCTGCATGTATTTTTGTCTTTGTTTAAAATTATGATCCAATATTTTCACTCCATCAATTACAATAATAGCTGAGGGGAAAAAAAACATCTCAGCTGTGTTATTGTAATGTCATCTTTCTGATGCATAACTCACTGTAACACCACAGCAGAATCAACTGGAACCAAACACAGCTCAACATGCCCTTAAAAGGCATCCACCCTCAATGCCTGAGCTGCTGCACTCTGATGTCTGCCAGAGAAGATTTTGGACTCTTATTCATACACTGTGTGTGTGTGTGTGTGTATCACTGCTTGAATTATTAGGCCTTTACACGTTATTTAACTGTTGCTCTAACTGCTTCTGTTTTGTACTTTTCTTTTCTGGATCACCATGACTCCTCTGTGAAGAAACAGCAGCATATTGTTGGACCTGCAGAGTGAACAACAAATCTCCTCCTGATGATTGCAGTCAGCAGATCCAGAACTCTTTATCAGAGACTTAACAATGACTTTAAAGGCAGACTGGCTGGCTGTACTCTCCACACTTCATCCAGCACCATAAGCCGGCTCAGGTGAGAATATACTGAAAAACTGCAACGCACTACATCACCAGACTACAAGCACATATGTATACACATAGATTTGCAGGCTTGTTGGAACTGATGGTCATGTCATGATATGTTTAACTTTTTAATCAAAAATTTTAGGGCTACTGCAACAAGCTGAAGATTAAAAAAATGCAGACATTTATTGTCAATTTCCTCATACAGAGAAAGTGAAATACTGTTTTATCCTCGTATTTTTATAAAGCATGCAATGAAAACAAAACAAGGTAGTAAAAATATGTAGGCCTAGTCTAAAATAAAATAAATAAGGTAAAAAATAAATAAATGTGTGTACGGTGAGTGTGTGAGAAAATCTTTGCTGTTTTGCTTACTGTAAATTTTACGCAAACAATGCAACCCTAGTTTACACAATGTAACCTGCTGGCAGGTTGGATCTGTCAGTCACAAACACCTCCCTCTTGTGGAGGAACAGCAGCCTGCTAAATGTGAAATTATTGACTTAATATTGTAAAAGGTTCATTGTATTTAAAAAAAAATAGAAATGAGAGTTAAATAAAGCTAACAGGCTCAACGGTCATGAACATGTTGATGAAGATTCAAGTCATCCAGGTCTTTTTCATTCAACAGTTTGATGCATGGTAACTGGATTTGTTAGTTTTGAATGAGTTCTGACAAGTGTGTCTATTATATGCAGACATATAATAGACACACAGAAGTATGATGCTGAAAATATAGACTAGTAACTCTTAAAAAAGACTCGGTATTTCTGCCCAGATGTCCAAAATTAACTCCACAATTAACTCCTACTGATGAGCTATAATTGTATAGATTTGCTTAGATTTGGTGATGGACTGTCGAGCATTTCAGATTAAAACAGCTATCCCGCAGAGCGTGCTGGGTCTATCTTTTTATTTTCTGTATTTGTCAGTCTGGCTGCTTAATTTGGCAACCGGCCAGTAAACAAGAAAAAGCGCTCTGTTCAGACTGCATTATCTTCAGTGCTGTCCGCCTTATCTCTGGCTGTCCGAGTCTTTTTACATATATGGATAAAGCCGTCACCCCGCCGCCTGACAATACAGTCCTAAAATAATCTGAGAGAGCACAGCTGAGCCCGCACGGCGCTGCACGCTGCTCCGCTGCCGCCGACTCACAGCGAAGGAAGACACTGCCGCACAAAAGCTGCCATCAGTAATGACGAAATTCAGCTATTCTGACTACTTATCTCAGTTCCGTAATGCCGGACGTAAATGTAATAATGTTCTATCGCGACTGAGAGGAGATACGAGGAGATTAGACAATCAGAGCGACGGAGCGTCAGAGCCGGAGTGAGTCTTTTGTTGTTGTGTGGGCCGTTTGACACAAGGAGGCTCTATGTGTTCTCTGTGTGTGTGTGTGTGTGTGTGTGTGTGTGTGTGTGTTTTGTGTGCAACAAAGCTCTTCTGCGTAAATAGACAAGAACAAAAGAATGACATGATGCCAAATATAGCGGCAACATCATGATTTGTTTAATTAAACTCATTAAACCCAAGTGAAAGAAACTCAAATTATCGCCAAATAAAAAAAAACATCAAAATTAAGGTCAATGGTTGAATCCAAACTACATCCTGTACTAATGTCTGTATAAAATCACCTTTGATCAAGTCAATTAAAGTTCATGTTTTCCTCCTTTAAAGGGATGTTGGCCCTCTGGTCTTTGCCATCAGGAGAGGGGATGTGGAGGCTGTTAATGACCTGGCTGCCTCCTCTTCTCACAGCCTGCTGAAGGAGAACAAAGATGGGTGGATACCCCTACATGATGCAGCCAACTGTGGACAGACTGAGTGCCTGAAGGCCCTGTTGAGGGGTATGGCACTAAAAGCATCAATAATAGCCCCAGACAGTCAAAGGAAGCCTTATCTGTAATTTTGGTGCACTGTTTTGTGTGTGACCCATTTGGTTTGTGTGTATTTGCTGCTCCAGCCCATCCAGGGTCAGTAGACAAACGTACACTGCAGGAGCAGACAGCGTTGCTGCTTGCTGTGTCTTGTGAACACTTGTCATGTGTGCAGTCCCTTCTGGAGGCAGGAGCTGACCCAGACATCTGCAGCAACAACAAAGAAACCCCTTTGTACAAAGGTATAGCTGTGAAATCAGAACTATTTAGAAAGTTCTGAAGAAAAACTACACACATGTGGAATATAAGATAGGAATGACTGTGTCCTGTGTGTCTACGCAGCATGTGAGCATGAGAACGTGGACATGGTGAGTCTCATCCTCTCGTACGGGGCCACTGTTAACCAGAGGTGTGGCCATGGTTGGACAGCTCTCCATGAAGCTGTGTCCAGAAACAACACAGAGATCTGTGAGATACTAATAGGAGCTGGAGCCACAATCAACCCGCCAAACACCTACAGCATCACACCGCTCATTGTAGCAGCTCAGCGGGGACAGATGAGGTCTCTGTCTTACCTCGTTGGGAAAGGTACACTTTTCCACAGAGAATGATAAATGCTTGATCATCCTGTTCTTATGGTAAACATCATAAAAGTGGAATGTTGTTTTGTTTACATTTATAGGTGCAGATGTGAACATACAGACATGTGATGGGGTGACAGCGCTGCATGAGGCCAGTAAAAATGGCCACAGGGAAGTTGTGGCTTTACTGTTGACTAAAAATGCAGATGCCAATAAACCCACTAACTCAGGACTGCTGCCTCTGCATATGGCTGCTCAGTATGGACACCATGAGTATGTTACATCACTGGTGGAAGCTGTAAACACTGCCATGATAAGAGTGACTGTGTTTTGACTAACTTCCTTACTTTGTGTTCAGGATTGTGTCCCTGCTGGTCTCTGTGACAAGTCGAGCCAGGCTCCGACAGAGCTGGATCAGCCCCCTCCACCTGGCAGCTGAGCACAACAGACACACTGTGGCAGCTGTGCTGCTGAAGACAGGTGCAGATGTAAATGCCACACTGGCCCACAGTTACTCCTTCCAGTATGCTGATCGTCGCGCTACAGCCCTCTACTTTGCCATCGCCAACGGCAGCACCAGAACAGCAGAGGTGTTACTGAACGCCGGTGCCAGTTTAAGCCTGGATCCTGTCAGCCCTCTGCTGATGGCTGTACGTCAGGGCTGTGTCAGCACAGTGTCCTTACTGCTAGAGAGAGGGGCTGATGTAAATGCTAGAATCCCATCCTATCCCACCACATTCCCAGCCCTTATTGCACTTTGTATGAACAATCTGCCTCTACTTAAGTGCCTTTTGGACAACGGCTGTGATGCCTTGTCCTGTTTTACCTGTACTTATGGGAGTGCTCTACACCCAGCTTCTGAGGGATCCACTGTAAGAACAAACGGACATGTCATACAGAATGACAGTATGCTTCATTTTAACTGCAGTGAGCCACCAGAACAGCCATCACAGGTGTGCAAAAAGAGCAAAAACCATTGTCATACATTCCACTGTGACTAAAAGCATGCATGTAATGTTTTTTTTATATATATTTTTCCACAGTTCTGTGAGTGGATCTCAACCCCTGCTATGTGTAAATGGGCAGGACCAATTATAGATTTGCTGCTGGAGCATGTTGGCCATGTTCAGCTGTGCAACAAACTCATTGACCTACTGGACAGTCGAGAAGAATGGCATGCTATTAAGAGGAAGTCATGTAAGCATCAGATAAAAAAACATTACTGTTCATTTACATCACGTCTCTTTCTCTCTTTCACTTCCTCATACTGCACAGATGACACAAATGTGGTCTACGAATATGCATGTGTCATTCTTGTTTTTCTTTTTCTTTGGCTACAGTGTCACCACGTCCACTGCTGCACCTTTGTAGATTAAGGATTCGGACCCAGATGGGGAGACACAAACTGAGATCTATCTCGAGCTTACCTCTGCCAAACAGACTGATCCGATATGTGAGCATGACTGACTGATTTTTAAGATGGACCTCACACAACACAGTCCTCAGAGATTGGATTAAATTTATCTTTTTATGGATCTTTTTTTAGTTGCATTGCGAATCTGTAAATGGTCCTCTCAAAGAAATTCTCCATGTACAGATATCTATTTATGTGAATATAAATCTCTTTAGTCTGTCATTTATATAAAAAAAAAACCCGTCAGTGAAAGGTAAGTACCCAAAGGAGTTCTTCAGAGAAGTTGAATCATTTATTTAAAAATAAAAGTCATTGCTTCAAATGTGCCTATCAAACATTATTTTGACAAAGGATGTGATTCTCAGAGTTGAAAGAGGAAACTAAAACAGGATGTTTGGATCATTTGAATGACTTTTTGAACTTAAAAAATGAAGTCCCAGTAGACACCTAAAAGTAGAAACCTTTTGACTTACTGTCATTTTTTCAGATGTGAAGCTGGCATGAAAGTGAAGATGATGAAATTATTTGACAAGTGCAATTTAGTCCTTTAAGTTTAAACAACAAAAATAGATGAAGCATTCCAATAAGTGCTTGAGGGTGTGTGTCATGTAGAAATGCAAAAAAAGGGAAATCATTAGTCATAGCTATACACGTGTTGTGTGCCCGCTTCATTAGTATGTTGGTTAAATGAATCCAAACACACTGAATATCGGTGACTGCGCAGTGGGTTTGGTCGGTATCGGTTTGACCACAACGTGTGTGTGAATTTTCTGTCCATAAGGATCAAATCTCTCCGTCTCAGTCCCTGCTGCTTTGCTCCACAAAGCCAGGGGCGGATGGGGGACCACAATGTGACTGTGGAGGACCTGGTGTCCGTGGTAATGGAAGGGGCAGCAGCCACACACACTCACACAGCGGTGAGTGGTCAGGTCCAATTTCAGCATCTCTTTATCCGAAGAGCTGCGCCGGCTGGACGCAGACATTGAGGCCTTAGTGTCTTCATCATAACACTTTTTCCTCTTTTCACTCTCACTCCCTTCACACGTGACAACGGGACTCCTTTTCGATCCTAAATGTTGGTGCTCCCTCTTAGTCTGGGTCAACTTGGGTTCCTCCCAAAAGGAAGCTGGTAGTTGGCGTTTCCTCATCGGCACCTGCTCCACAGAATCCACATCTTGCGCATGAGAGTTGGCCTTTTCTGACGCCGTCATAATCTGGTGAACAGTCCCCACCGGTTTGGCGCACCTGTGCTCCGCAGACCTGTGCGTGTGGCACCTCGGCACTCTGGAGTACTTTTGAGAGAACCGCTTCAGCTGTTTCTGTAGATATTTCCGGTGATCCACAGAGCGTCTGCAGGGTGCTGACTTATCCAAAGCTGCTTTGATGTCACTGGATGCCAAATTTACAAAATTGAGCAACGTTTTGACCTCACTGTCTGCATTTGCCATATCTGCCAATTCTTTATCAGATTAAGTCCATGTTAAAAACTGTAATCCACCGTCAAGATCTGAGGAAAAATCAGAAAAACAGTTTAGGCTTTGCCTTATTGGTAATTCCAAATCAACTTAAAATGGCTGTGATATATATGTGATCATATATTCATATTTTGCCAGAGATTAATAACCTTTACTCACCACTGCTGGATGAATCTTGATTCGAAGCCACAGTCCAAGCACAGACCCCTCTCTCCAGGCTGCAGTAGGAGCACTTCAACAAGTTGAATGAATATAAACTCCTTGTAGTTATGGTGCTTTCCTTGAACCAATCAGCGACCCCAGCCCCCTCACAATGCACCCCAATCAGCCTCCAAGCGCCCCGGTATCGAATTCTTCACCATTGCAAATTGTTGTCATGGAGATCTGGAAAAAGCCGCTGAGGGGATGCGATATTTCTCCGACACGATGATTTTTGCGAGTGGGCCAAACTCTCAGTTACCCAAAATGCGCACGGATGCGTAAATAATAAAATGTGTGTAAATTCTGCGGATCGTGTGTGAGTTCTAACTTCATATCAGAGCACTTAAAGTTAAGTTTTGAACACAGATACCCGTCCCTCCCCAAGAGTGATGTCAGCTGTAGGATTTGGTGAGGGGGGATCTGAAGAGTGCATAACCATGGAAAGGGGCTTGAACGCTCAAGAATCTTGTCTTTCTGTTTGCCCCCTCAATCGAGCGACACAAAGGCTGAATTACTCATTCAAACCTCGCGGGACAAAGGGAAAGGAGCTGGATAGCACTCCTGCATTTGTAGTCAAACATTTAGAGACTTAAATCGAGTCGTCATGAAGGAGAAAGAGTCGGACAAAGCCCATAGAATTGCCATCAGCAAACATTTTCCTGTGTCATATTATGGGGTCTCCATGGCTCCCTCTGGCCCGCGGACAATAGCACAAGTTTGCACACTCGAATACTGTCACCCTGCCAACGGCAACAAGGGCCCAAAACAGGACAATCCCCAGAGAAAGCATGGGCTCCGCGGGGAAGGTTGCAATAGAAGAGGAAAATGGGACTTGTGAAATGCTAATTGAGCTTCATCCCCTTATTGAAGTGGATAAAGAGTACCTATCGTTCCACTGAACCGCAGTGGAATGAGATGTGGCGAAGCGGTTTGTCTGGTAACACCTCATACCTCACACCCTGAACCAATCTTACTCCAGGAGAGAATTTTAAAGTAGACTATATTAAGGGCCCGGGTCATTTATTCAGAGCGAGCTGCGCGCCACCTGATTGATGGTCTCATTCAGTTAGTTTGGAGTTGTGTGAGGAGAGCCCTGAAGGTCTGCATGTGCATCTTTTTTAGGCGGTGCATCCCTCTTGTTCTGGAGAGGCAATGAGACCCTATTGTCCCCATCTCTTCTTCTTCTTCCCTGCACTTCTCTGTTCAGCTGAAAAGGCCAATTAACAATGGAGCCCCCTCCTCCCCAGACCTGTCACCCAACTCCTGTGCTTTTGAAGTGAGAAAGAATGAGACAGAGGAAGCATGGTGGCACCCATAAATGATGGGTGTGGGACGAGATATCGATCATGCTTCTACATATTGATCCCCAGAAAAACACACGACAATGTTCTCTCATTTCTCTGTCTTTGTCTAATCAGTCCACATGCAGAAAGACAGGAGTCACCTGCCAGCATGTTCACTGAAGATAGGAGAGCTTATTTGTATATCTGGCTGTGCATGCAAACTGAAAATACACCAGACAGGAGGTGCACTGTGTTTCCAATGATATGCAATGATAATACAAACTACTGCCACCATGTTTGCAGCAGTCTATTCAGCAGCTGTAGTTATGCTTTGTCCAAATAGAAGTTGTCTTTTGGTGGAACTTTCTTTTTTGTGACACCTGCACTCTCTTCAAAAGTAACACCATTAAATAAGATATATACCCATTGAAAAATGTAAGCACAACAAGTACAAAAAAAATTAAAAGCAGTAAAGGAGATAACGAACTTTAGATAACAAAACTGTCTGAAACTATTTTATAATTGTGTTTTTGGTGAAATACGTATCACTTATTTTGAATAAGCAGTAAAAGAACAAGTAGGCTACAGATCCAAATAACAAATGTACAAGACATGTAATGTAATGTAATAATAATGTTTAATAATAATAATAATTAATTGATTTATATATTAGCGCCAATGTAATTTATTTGTATATTAATTTAGTAGCAACTTAAGCAGGTGTTACCCTACTTTTCCACAAGATGGCAGTCTACCTCCACTGTGTCTCTGCATAGATACATATCCAGTAAGGTACATTCACAGTAATATAATGTAGCACATAGTGATAATAAATGCAGTTGGCCAATTTTTATCTGAACTTTATTATTCCTCAGGTGACTGATAGTTATAAACCTCTTATTGTTTTAATGCAAGGAGTATGTTTGTGCTCTGTTTTCTTACACAGATGCAGATTAAGTACTTTGGCAAGAATAATAACGCTGAAAGACCACAGTAATTATATTAAGAGGTTTTCTTATCTGAGTTTTAAAGGGCCGTGATGTATGTTGTGGCAGATTGCTGGTTGTTGGAATGAGGTGAGGTAGCAGGAAGGAAACAGGAGGATGTAGTGCTTTTCCCTTGTCAGATAATCGATACTGGGACAGACTGTAGGAGAGGATGGACGAGCCGAACTGCTGGGCAGACCATATGCCAAACGCAACCCTGTTGTATCCTTCAAAAACTCTTGACAAAATCTCTGCATTGTAGCAGCAGCTACGCATTTTCCACTCTAAGAGTCATCCACAGTTCTTTGTGTGAGCTCAACCCATTACAGTCTGTGAAGAGCTTTATGATAGGCGAGACGTGATAAATGCTCAGCTGCAACAAAAGGCTTTAAGGCTATAGATGCTGAATCCACTGATCCTAATCCAAAATTGTTTGAATAGTCAGCTTAGACACAATTGGCTGTCACTTCTGTCATCCAAACAAGTCACTACCTGGGTAAAACAAATGATTGTGGATTTATAAAACTTGAAAAGCGTTATAAATGACATGCAGGGTGGGAAAGCGTCCTGTGAAGTGAGCGTCTCAGGTCTCAAGTGGCTTCAGGAAGACAATGGAGCTCTTTAGATTCAGAAGTGATGCTGCTGGTGCTCCATAACAAACACCTCTTATTTTAATCCTGTGGGCAGTTTTGTCAAGTACCGAGTTTGGACTATAAAATATCACACTATCATCCATAAGGATTTTATATGATATTTTGTTTTTTGCTCATCTTAATTATTTTTCACAGTTGACAGTGACATGTAATTACACATCATCCTTTCAACATTAACAGACAGGTTGGTCAGTTAATCACTTAATACAGCTCCAAAAAATAACTCTTCTGATCCTCCCCTCACACTAAGATGAGTATTAAGGTTTTTACTCCCACTGTCAATCAACTGTTTTAGTCACCATGAATGTCACGTTGGCTCTTTAGTAACATGTACATGACTGTGGGCTCTGGGGGGGGTTTCATAACTGTGCCTTGTGAAGACCACCAACAATATTATGCAACTCTGCTCTTAAAAACTACCCATTGTAGCCTAATACTTTGCACTCTGCCCTACAGCATCCCCTCTCATAAACTACTGGGTCACAGATGTGGTTGGTGATGATAAGAAAGTAAGTTAGGGTTTTAAAATGCTCATATTATAAAATTGTTATAAGTGTCTTGCGCATTAGTGGTAAATGCCAGGTTACATCAGTGCTGTTTATCTCAGCCTACTTTGGGACATTGGAGTGTTCTAGCAGGCACACAGCACATCATACATGGGTATGGCAGTGTTTTCAGTCGGTAGGCGTCTTGCACTCTCTCGCTCTCTCTCGCCCTCTCTCTCTCTCTCTCTCTCTCCACTTGACTTTAATTCGGTCTAGTACGCGTCATCCTTACGGACTCGCCTCCTCCACGCATTGTGGGCTATACTTTCTGCCTGGACCACTAAAATAAAAACAAACACAAATATAAACAAGCAAACAAAAGCAAAACAAACAAAGCCCGGCTGATATTACCGACGCCTTCATAACCACATGCCCTTCCCCCCTGTGTTTTTGGAGGACTTTTTGAGAAGCGGAAGGTGAATTTGTTTGAGCACACGCTGTCAGGATGAGCTGATGTGAGCGTTGCATCAAGTGCGCGGCGGTGATGCTCCCGTATAAAACAGCCCGCTGTATTTTGGCACAGAGGGGGATGCATCACTTTAACCCTCGGCTCTGCCCTCCGGACTCGCCCATACCTATTCAGCCTAGATAAGTTGAGGGGATGTGTGATGCTATTGCGAGGAATCCTACCACACGATATTCCTGAGGATCTCTCTCTGTTCGTTTTTTCTTCAACTTCGATGGCTTGAGTGGCCCATTTGCACTCATGCTTGCAGCCGAGGAGGGATGTAAGGTACGGGCCATCTACCGCCCTCACATTGCACGGAGTAGCGGCGTGATTCAGGTCGCTATCTGAGTGCTATTAAGAAAAAAAACTACTTTCGAGATGTGAATTATCGAGATTTGCTACTCATTCCACCAGCTCGCCTGTCCTATGCTATCGACAACGGGATTTCAAAAGGAAAATGATTGTGGCATAAACTATTTCTGGAGACGCCTGTCACAGATATCGCCGCTGAACTGGATAGGGTGGATGGTTATTTTCCAAACAGTTCAAGCCTATGTATACTGCATCCATTTGTTGGAAACACTGCCTAGTATCTTCGAGAACAGCGCAAGAGGAATGCTGGTCCAAGATCTATTGCCATTTACTTTAAGTTTTTGGCCTTTTTTCTTCGGTCATTGCCTTCTCTCACTGTTTTTACTCTCATGCCAGGTAAGGATCACGTTCAGGCGCGCCACTTGGCAATTTACGCATGAGAAGAGGTTACACAAATGTAACTTGAGTTTGCTTTACTGATGTGGATAAGAGCTGGGGAACTGATCATCCCTTTTTCCAAGTAACTTCTATGCATATTCAGCTGTAGTTGATGTATTTTGCCTTCATAATGTGTTCAGAGCACACGTGGGTTCACCACTCCAGGGCTCACCTGTGTTTTGGAAATATTGGCAGACATGCATGTTTAGTGAGTTTCTACTAAGGCATGAGAGATCCCGCTATGCACAAGTGCACACAGACACTCAGCTCTCTTGTAGTGGGAACACGGAGTAGTCAACTGTGTTTTTATGATAACAACATTCAGTTATCCCACTAGGATCCCTGCAGCAGGCATATGTTTGTGATGAGTATTCTAACCTCTGCCCCGTGCTGCTGCCTACAGATAGTGGTGAGCTGCTGTTCACACGCGCACACACAGTGTTGCCAGGGTTCATGTGTAATGTGATCTGCTTGAGTTTCCAAGTCCACCCACGCACACTCCTCGGGGCAGCCTGCTGCCCACTCTGTTGGTGGGTGGTTTCTTACAGGGAGCGGGCTGCAGCCATCTATGTGATACTATACTGCATGTATACATACACAGCAGCTGTGACAACAACACTGGAGCTGAGATACAAAAAAATACTGAAAGGATATCCACAGTGCCACTAATGAAGAGGCTGCTGAGTGTTCAAGCATCTCCATTTGTGCTGCACAGTGTTGTGCTGATGGTACTTCTGAGTAATTCACTGAAGGACAGAGCGTCAGTCATTTCAATGCCTCTCTTTCTCTCTCTGTCTCTCTCTGTCTCACCATAAGGGAGAGCTCCAGAGGTCATGCTCACGGACTGTGGCGGAGAAAGTTAGTGAACAGTGCCAGTTGGCATGCCACTGTAGGAGATACCCTCCCCTTCCTCCACCCCCGCCTCCTCCACCTCCCCCACGACTACTGGGCACCACAGGTAAGACTTCCATCACACCCTCCCAGGTTTCACACCTGTCTCCCTCCAAGTCTGCCTGTCTCACTCTGTCTGCTCTTGCCCCACAGTTGGATCTCAATCCTAGCCAGACGCAGGTGTCAAGCAACTGGCTAAACTGAAGGAACTGTTTTGACGTGAAGTGTTTCCATTTATGCACAGAGGAAAATTTTAACATCAGACCCCTGAGATTAGTGTGTGAGTGCCCGTGCATGGGCACACATTTGCACATGTGCATCTGTGCGTGTGATAGAGCCAGCAGGATGTTGACAGCTGAACACAGGACTAATTTATGCCGGGCCTGACCTTGGGGAGTACCCAGCTGCCTGTGAAATCCATGCCTGCTGGGCTGCCAAGCTCAGTGGTTCAGTGGTAGGGTTTCCCCCGGAGGACCCCTGATTAAAACACAGATGAGTTAATTAAATTAGCTTTAATTCGATAGAGATAAGGGGCTAATGAAGCAGCCCAGTAGATCCAGCTTCGTTTTGAAGTTGAGCTGGCGGCAGTAAGTGTGTGTGTGTGTGTGTGTGTGTGTGTGTGTGTGTGTGTGTGTGTGTGTTAGCACTCGTATACAACAGTCTGTGTTGATCCAAAGCCTGTTGTAATACTTTTCCTCTTACACTGCCTCTTTAGTCTCTGATATGCTAAATCCACTGACAGATAGGCAAACATATTTCACCAGTCTGGCTGCTGAAAGTTGATATGATTTATATATTCGTCGCCAGCACCTTAATGAACAGTGCGTTGAAATATGGGACAGGCGTTGCTGATGATGCAGCCATTCTGAGCTATGTGACTCTTTAGAATCACTCTCCCCTCGCCTTTAGTATTATGAGTAGAGGGGAGTACTTAATCATCAAGCAGTGGAAGGGATTTAATCAATCAGTTCCAATGATTTTTTTTTCTGTCTGGTCAATGTGGATGGACTTTCCTTTCCCATGACTCACTATATTAGTTACCTATGAGAGTTATAGACCCTTCTGTGGTTGTTGTCAAGATCACTGCATGGATGCTGCCAGGACCATCTGACTGTAAGCCAAGGTGGGGGGGTTGAATGCCCATTTATGGACAATGCATGAGTGGACCTGAACACTGCGTCCACAGGGCTTTGACACCTCCAGAAACAGCAGCATGTAACAGTAAATGGGATAAGCTTTCCAATTTTCACCCCTTTCTGAAATGTTTGCAGAGGGTGGAGACATTATAAATAAATCTTATTGTTCCTAATTTAATCTGTCGAGATCCATAATTATTTTATACATTCTTTTAGTAGGCCAATTTGCTGAATTCTCAGAGCTGAAATTTTGCTTTAAACTGTAGTCTTTAAAAATGCAATGAATATCCATGGCTAATGTGGAAAAACTGGGACAAAGAACGAGACATTATCTATCTGCTAAAAGTCCCAAAAAAATGGAGGAAAATTGGCACAGTGAAGTAAGCGTCTGTGTGCTAAAAATGGTAACTGAAGGTCCCTTCAAAGGACTGTTCTTTATCACGATGAAGTAGATCCTTACTTGAATGAATTAAATCCTACAGCCGTTGACAAAACACAGGATTAAAATGGAAGAGTTTGGCTGAGGGGGGCTTTTAAATTCATAGTGACTTATGGTGTGGTGTGCCGAACAAGGGAGAGCCGTGCCTTGTTATTTGCTTCATAGAAATGTGCTGTGCTGGAAAATAGTCTGCAGCAATGCATTACTAAGGAGTATTTGTTGGTGTAGTATAAACCCTTCGTCTCATTCATAACAAAATAGCACTACATGCAAGAGTTATGAGTTTGTTATTGTACATACAGTACAGGGTATTTTCTGTGGAGCATTAAACTGGATAAACCTGCCTCCATAGACAGAAATGCACATGACTAAACTGATTTATAGATGGTGGGAGAGCACCAAGTGCTGCAGAAAGAGAAGAGAGAAGTTCTGCATTACAGACACGAAGTTGCTGATGCACATAATGTTATACAACATTCCTGGTGAGTGGTCTTACTCCACAGATCTAATGTGGAAAGAGCAGGAGGTTCTTGCAACAGTAATTGGTGTGGACAAGAGTGCTGGTGTAAGGAAGGCTGACGGGACCTTAAATGATTCATGGTGTCGGGTTGGATATCTTTGAACGTTGAACCTAAGACCTACAGAACAGGCGAGGACACGACTACTTCCCAGCTGAAAAATCTGAAAATCACTTCCATGCTGCTTTGTTATTGGGTTGTGTAACAGTTGAGCAAATCACCAAGGATCTAATAACGACATCTAAGTCAGAATTGTGGTTGGAGTGTAATCCACTACATTTTTGTGTAATTCATTCTGTTTACTCTCTTCTTCTCTACCTGCACCTCTCTCCTCCTGCCCCCCTTCTTCTCTGTTTCTTTAAGTGGCAGAGCCCAGTGAGCCCTTGTCGAGGCCCAGGTGGATGGACATCATAGTGCTTGGAACGGTGGGCTGTGCCTCAGTTGTCTTCCTCCTCTCAGCGATCATCATCTGCTACAAGGCTATCAAGAGGTTAGACCGCACTCCTCTCTTTTCTGTCCCGTTGAGGTAATATTTCAGTTCATGTATCTCATGACAAAATTGAAACAAAAATCTCTCAGGTCACTCAAATGTAATGTAACCCATCGGGGCACTGTAGCTCTCCTGCTTTCTTGTTAGAGTTACACACAAGGCTACACTGACCCTGTCATCACCCTATTGGGTCACACTGAGGTCAGAGGTTAAATAATGGAATGGGTTGCAAATGTCACTGCGGAAGATCCACTACACTGAGTCATGCAGAAACCTTCTACAGTCTAAATTAATGTATTGAAGTGCATGATGAGCCAACAATGCTGTGTTGATTTTAATTTACATAAGTGTCTAAAGCTTGTTGGAATGGCAGCTGGATTCATGAATGTGAAAGCAAGAGGCAGGAGGAGGAATCCCAAGACACTGCTGTTGCAGCATTTCCCCCCACTTGGCTTATTAGAGAAAAGGGCTGTGTGAGGTTTTAGCCTGCAGCACAACCAGACCCAATTCTCCTTGTGACATTCAGGCAGCATGGTGTCACACGTCCACGTAAACAGTCGCTAGACATTTAACACACACACACACACGTACATCTGTAACTGTGCAAAACATGCAGGGAATACTTGTTCATTTCACATACATCATCTTGGCATATTTACACAGCATATAAAGTATGGCATAAATGTTGACTCTCACACAACCGTATTGAGAAGATCCATGCGCTAAATTAGGGAGCTGTGTCCATGTGTTATTTATGTGTATTTAAATAGATTTAATATCATACTTTATTATATTTATGAAACTGTATTAAGTCTGCATGCCTGCATGATACAGCCTTCCTCAGCAGAACTCTATTTCTCCTTTCTTTAAACAACAAATAGGCAAAGTCAGGCAGCGGAAGTAATGGGTGGTTGGCTCAGGAATTCATTATGGCAATTCTCCAGCCCTCTGTGTAGCCAAGGGGCACCTTTTTTAATGCAGCAGTGGTAGGAGAGTGTTGTTGCAATACGGGCTCTAGCCCCAAACCCAAGTCATTATTTATGAATTAATTTGCGCAGTCATTCAGTCGCAGGCCACATCTTTTATACATGCAAGCAGGTCGTGTCCTGAAGCTCTCTGGGCTCTAGACTGCAGACTTTGTGCCACGCCAATGCTGCCCTCTACTCTGAATGAGAAGGGGAAAATACACAAGTCCAGACTGGCCTCATTAGACATTCATTAGTCACCAACCAGTAGGAGAGCAGTCCAGGGAAAAATGTGAGTCCTTTAACATTTGTCATGGATGCACTAATCATCCGCCGCTCCTTAGAGGAGGAGAGAGGAGACAGCACAATGAAAAGAACAGATAAAATGTTGTCTACCAAAGCAAGCAGAGGCAGTAATTGAGCGTCTTCTTCAATAACAATGTGAGAAAGGGTTTGTCAGTGTGAAAAACACAGCCAGTTATATATAGCCTTCCAGCCCCTCAGTGCTCCGGGCTTTCCCAATGAAAATCAGCTGGCCATGGGCCAAGGCCTGAGCGCCACAGACAGTCGAGGAGCTAGCTCTGCAGGTCCCAGCCCTCCTGGCCTTTTGCTACTTTTTATAATCTTTGTCTGCCAGTCATCTGTTAAAAGCAAAGGGGACTGAGAAGAAAAAAAAACATGTCCATACAATTCTATTCAGACTCCGCAGCACCAGGGAGGCTGGTGTGTGCAAGCATAGAGAAGAGGATTCAGACACATGCTGCGTTTCAGTGTTGCTGTGCCATCCGAAGCAAAAGACATGATGCTGCAGTCCAGGCTGTCAGCCATCCAAGAAGCCAAAACAAATAAAACTCAAACCACTGACTAATGAAGCGAGATGCTTTTCCCAATCACTTACCGCTCTGGGAGGCTTGTCCAAAGACGGATAATACATCACAGCTTGTCCCATCCAAGGGTAATACATAACATCCCAAACACTCCACCAGAAATCCAAGAACGGTTTAATGTCCATTATTTACTGATAAATTATTCATCAAGTTATTAATTGCTAAACCAGTACCATCCAAACTGGTGGCAGATTTTTACAGTGTGTTTTTTGTAATACTTATTTTTTGAACCATAGCATGTTACTCTAATTTCCAGATGGCTGGAGTGATTGTAAACAGCTCAACACATGTCCCAATTTTGCCATGATCCATTCCCTAAACTTCAAACAGGAATGTGCGCTGTGATTGCACAGCTTTGATATGAAATATTCATCTAACCTGTGAAGTGTTGTGTTGCCACCTGCCATGTGTCAACAGCATGGCATCTATTATTGAAGGCCTGGGTAGAGGTCGGTTTGGAGACCCAGCGCTCTGCCCTCTGTGGTGGCCCAGAGCGACATGGTCAGTCTGAGCAGAGATTACATCCTGGGAGAAATAAACAGGCCAGCAGGATGTAGATCACCTTTGTCAAACAGCATTTTACACCTGAACAGCGGAACTAGTTTAGACCTGTTGCTGCTTTATGTGAATTATTTTATAATAGAACAAAATAGAATAGAATACTTTATTCATCCACTCAGCATACTAAACATATATAAAATTTAAAATTCAATTAGAACAGAAATGAGTCACGTGCAGGATCATGCAGGATCAGTACAGAGGTAGGGGATGCTTCTCACTTTGAATATTTTGTGCAGTCATCATAAGACTCTTGGGGTCCCTGCCAGACTTCTGTTTATTGCTTTCAATAATATCCAGTCACATCTTTTGTGAAGCACTCCATTGCCAGTTCTCTTTGGGCTGCTGTTGGCCCGTCTTATTAAAGGGTTTAAGGTTTTGACACAACCAGACCTGGTATAGAAATCAGATTTCATGTTGATACAGTAGCAGTCAGCTCTAATAGCTGGAACAAGATTATAGTTAAGTCAAAGCTTCGTCATAATGCAATATACACATAATAACAGAGGTGATTAAGGAGTTAAGGAACTCTCTCTCACCCCCATTAAAAGTTTTGATTCTGTTAGGACGGGAGCCCGACAGCATCCCTCATCGGCCTGTTATTGAAAACCCTCATGAGTGCGGCACAGTCAGGAGTGAGTCAGATTCAGTTCTGCAACATTATGTTTTTAGAAAAGCAGAATTCTGTCTCGACCAGATCCTCCTTTGTTTGTGGTGTTGGCCACATCTGGTTTTAGCTTCAGGGCTCCAGCTGCAAGGACTGAAAGGACTTCCTTTTTGTATGTAGACTTGTTAAACACTTGTCATAACTGGACTCTGGGAATGTTTAAGGCTTCAGGTGTTATAAAATCTGGGTCGGCTGGTCTGCGGGGAGATTCCTCCTCTGTCGTCCTCAGGGAAGGAATCAATTGTGTAAGTTATCTTCATTTGTTGTCATGTGATTCATTTGTTTTGTGTGGCTGACCATCAACCTGCAAACCAAGTTTCACCCTTGGGGACACTAAAGATTGATTAACTGACTTACTGAAATACAAACGCCTGTCAAAAATATTTAAATTTAAAATCATTGGTGAGCTGCAATTGAATATCGACCGCACTGGCTTCCTATTCCCAGACTGGCTGTAAACAAAGCCGTCCCTTGGAGAAAACTTTGGTATATCCCAAATCCCATAGCTGCAGCTGCATTAGCCAAGTACCACCGCCCCCACAGCAGAGTGTGTTTCCACCCCGGGGCTGGACAGTTTCTTTTCTCAGGCTTTCCCCAGGTCCCACAGGGACACAGAAAGCAGCATCTGTCCTACATGGCCCGCATGTTTGTGTCCCAAGTGCGCTCAGCCACACAACCTCCCAGCTGACAGAGTCCCTCAGGAAGTCTTAGTCATAGACTCACGTTCTGTTTACAACTTCTTTCTAAGACCATTAGTGTTAGACTAATGGCCTTAGAAAGAAGTTGTAAACAGAACAGGCATGACCTCCAACAACCCCAAAAGTTCACCAAGAATTCATTTCTTTTCCTAATGAGTTGTGCCTCCAAAATTTAAATACAGCTGTAATAATAAATAATAATAATAAAGTGGAAGATACTGTTGGTTAAAAGTGAGGAGAGTTATGTATACAACTTCTATTTGTTCTGATGACCCTATAAAAAGAGTCAGCATCTGTGCTAGTAGAGTTGTGAGGCTGCACTAAAGCACTAAGGGTAAGCAAATGCTAACATGCTGATGCTCATATTCATTCACCTAAGCTGGCATGTTAGCTGCTGACTTGATGATGGTACAAGATTAAAAGATACAGGGTTTGCAAGTCATCCGGATCAGACATGAAAGTATCCAATCTCATGAGACATTTCAGCAAAGTTCACAAATTTAAAACCGATGCAGGACGAATGCAGAGGAGCACCGAATCAACCTCTTGGATGTGATCTATCTGTTGTTAAGATGTTTCTGTCTGGACCAAAGTGATGGCCTTGTCTACAGACTAAAATTACATTGCTGCTAGAAAGGCTGAAAATTACAGAGGAGGAGGTGAAAGTGTTTGTTTCTTAGACCCTGTTGTGATAGTTGTGTGGAGCTGATATTTAGAGGTAAAATCTGAGAGTGACTGGAAGATCTTTCCTGTGTACTCTTCAGCAGAAAAACTGAATGGAGTCAAGCTGAGCAGGATTTCAGGGGAGCCCTGATGAGCGCGGGAGGCAGAGGGTTGGAGGTTAAGCACAGCTCTGAAATGACAGCTGGAAAACAGCCGAGACAGGAAGGCTTTTACATTCTGACAGCAACAAGATGGCTGTGTAACAGGTGTGGCAAACTCTGATTGGCAAAGCGTATGAGTGCAACCAAAAAAAGACAGCTGACAAATTGAGATGACAGTTCAATAATTATGAAAAATGTTTAGCCAACATGTGCATGGAAACAGCCCCTGGAAATATTCATATAAATATTGTTAGTATTTCTGTGCAAGAGCAAAAGTCAGTTAAAATATACCTGCCAGATAATTCACCCGGTCTTTTAGGCTTATAATTAATGCCTCTTTGTTCAAGCTCATAATGTAGACCTTGTCAGATGACTCAACCTGGTCTCCTCCTTCTTTCATAGTCCATTTACAGAGTATAAAACTACACCCTTTGTTCTTCACAAGATCATAATCACAATTTATAGTTTTGTTCTCCCAGGGTTGCTTTATTGAGCTGCATTATGTCATGTATGAGCTCATTTCAGCCTCTAAGTGCTCCCTGTCTGCCTCCCTTTACGACGTGAGAGGGTCAAAAAAGATTTGTGCAGGACTGGACTGAGAATGACTGTTCATCAAAGTTGGACTTGCCAGCCTGGGCTTTCAGAGGAGGGGCGATGCTAAGCTAAGATGTCGCTCAAGGGTCCTCTCTGCCAGTGAAGGCGCTGTACAGTGTTGAGTGGGACAATGACTGTACTAACTGTATTCAGATCTGTCTCTGAGTTACATAAGCTTCAACAGGAGAGAGCAGCTGAGGGGGTCGGTGCAGAAGCCACAGTACACTGGACAAATATAATAACCACAAAGGCATCAAGGAGTGCATGAAAAGGGCTGCATTGAATGATACTGCTCTTCACAGGCCTGTAGCAGCAGCGGCATCAGGGGTTTGTAGCTTTATTTTGCACCAGACCGTACTCACACTGTTAGGAAAGAATTTCACAGGAGGTTATGTATTAATGTTATTCCCAAGTTGTTTTGACAGCCACATGTACTCATTACTTAGGGGGAAGATTGCATCTACCAGTCCGAGTAGGTAATTGCCTTATCCCCTGTGTTGTGATGTATCTTTCCCTCCTGTCTCCTTACAAAATTGACCTTTGAACACTGAGCTTATTAGGAAGGATAGCTGAGACCAGCATATCACCCAGAGCAGCAACAGAAATCAAATCAGCCTGAAGGTTAACAGTCTAGAAACTCTGTTTAATGACGTGGCCTTTAGCTTAGGACAAATGTAACGTCAAATCTCACTTGTCAAGGAATTCATCCTCACTTTATAAAACTGTTTATTCACAGGAAACCACTGAGGAAAGAAGAGAACGGGACGAGTCGTGGGGAGTATGCCATGAGCATTCGTAACAAGAAGACCATGGGTACGAACAACACTGTGGTATAAACTGTCTCCTGGTACACACAGGAAGTGACATCACAATTATCTCTCACCTTATCCCCAATACAATGATCCCCTCTCACCCAGAATGCAACAGGGTTTTTCACCCGAGGTTTTCAAATATGTAAACCTTCCCCTTTTTGCTTGGCATGTTGCCCAGACTGAAGACACCATTCAGCTCGAGCCGAGCTGAAAAGATGGAAGGGAAAAAAAAATCAAGGCAGGAATGACGGAGAGAAAGATCCACAAACCCCCATGGTGTCAAAAGTGGCACAGCAGGCTGAACATTATGCTCTTAGTAACAGCAAGTGTTGCTGACAGGCTGGTTGGCTGCTGGCTGGAGAGGGACTGTCTGCCAGTCTGCCGCAGATCCAGACCTCACACACTGTTGACATCTGCAATGGAACAACAGACAATACAGCAGCTCTGCAGTCCCACGGGCGGCCAGACAGGACAGCCCATCACACGCAACAAATAACGTGCATGCAGTTTTTACAGAGAATGCAACATTTTTATAGTCCGGTCTTCACACTGTCCACCTTTAGTTCTCCATTTTTGAGAGGGATGCTTTGTGAGAGGCATGATGTTACTGTTGGTCCTGGCTCTGAGATGTGGATTCATCTGACTATGCAATTTAAAGAAATCCATACTACACTAAAAAAAAGGAGCAGCAACATCAACATGGGACTTACTGGTTATTTTACCATGCCAAAAAAAGCCGCTGAAGACTTTGGCTGAGTGTAATATATTTCAGTCATTCATGTATTTATTTGCTCAATTTATTTACTTATCTATCTTTGAATTTATTTTTCTACTTAAAAGAAAAAAACTGTGCTGTAAGTTACTCACATCTTTACAAATCTTGAACATTTGATGAATTCAGTTTATTTCTTGATAGCTCTGTTTTCTAAGTGAATAATTTATAAACCATATAATTCATTTGTGATGCTCCGATGCTTTAAGCCTGCTGTCAGTTTGTTGAGACACTGATGCAGAAAACACGCTTGCTCTGCAAAGAGTTTTGGTATCAGTTGTTTTGTCTCTGGATGTTTGATAGGCTTTTCTCTGTTTCCCTGAGACTTCAGCTGAAAAGTCAGGGGTCTCGATGATGTGCTACGTGGATGTGTGTTTTATAAAAATTATTTCAATGCTTCATCATATTGCCATTTTTTTATTTGGTAACTCAATGCAAGCACCTCTACAAGTTAGCCCATATGACAACCCATGTGGTTCATTCTTGTTGTTCTAGAGTCTTGGGGTCAGCAAGATGCCTTCAGCCATGTTTTCTTTGGATGTGACAATCGTCATTTTTATTTATCTGTCAAGAAGGGGCTTAGCCCATCACTATAGAAACAGGGGACATGAGCCTAGAGCTGACCTTGTGACTGGTGACAGACAGGAGATTTAGCCAATAGCCAGAGATCAGGTTGCACAGAGGATGGCCCCAGCAGGGATGTGTGTAACTCGGTGCTGTCACAGGCATCCTCAACATCCTTGCTGGAAAAAACATAACTGAACTGAACTGGAGCATCACTCAAAGCTGTTCTGCTTTTCTTTCTTCTTCTTCTTCTTTTTCATTATCTGTGTGTGTGCGTGTGTGTGTGAGTGTGTGTCTGTCTGTGACTGTGCATGCAGGTGAGTGTACTCAGTGAGAGTGAGCTGTACTCTGTGGCTGTCAGTTAAGTATAGATATTGGCTAAAATGTGGAAATTTGGAGAAAAAAAAAATACATACTTGCATTTAAACATGCACAGGTATTAGTTAACGATATACCCCACCATGTAACTATATGAGAGAAATGATGGATGCATGAATGTAAATATTGATATTTAAATATCTGCCTTCTGGACTGTTAATTCATGTACAGTGTAACAGATTTAAACAATGTGCTACCATTTAGAATAATGTCAATGTTGTCATGTTGATGGAGCAAGCCATTAATGTATATATGGCAATCAGTAGTACATACACAATTTATGCATTATACCAAACAGATAACAAGATGTGCATAAGTTGATTTCATTGCTGAGTTTTTCAGTTGTAAATAAAACTGTACATAACAACAGACTTATAGTCCATTGTGTTTAAAGAAGAGATGTGTGCAGATATAAACCCCTGTTTTATGAGGGCAGACAAGCTGGTGTGTAAGTGGTGACGGTGATAAAAGTGAGGCTGTTATATTTAGCCTGTGCCCAGCTCATCTGCACTGTGCTGTGTTGTTGCCGTTCATGTCTTGGGCAGAGCTGTTCTGGCCACGTCTCCCGGGCCCCCCCACAGTGGAGGACATGTTCTCAGTCTGTCTCACACAGTGCATCTTTAATGAACTGCAATTATCAAATGTATTCCACAACATGGGGTTTAATGACGCAAAAAGGAAAACTTATAGGTGACATATTGTGCTAGTTCTGGGCTCCATAAACAATAAATGATGTCACCAGAAATTGTAAGTGTGTGTAGGATGTAGGGCTACATTAAGTCATGTAGACATGTTCCCATTTATGTCACTATTTACTGTAGCAAATGATGTGAAACAAACAGGGGGGGGGGGGGGTAAACCTGGACTATACAGGCTGATGCAGAAGAGCAGTGAAGAGGAATGTCAATGAATTATAATGTGAATGAGGGACCATAGAGTACTTTGCCCTCCCTGCTTTGGATGTGCCGTTTGACGGTAATGCCAATGGACACTCTGAGCAATTTAAACATTCATGCATTGTCCACCCGGGCGCTGTGGATTTCACAGTAATAAAAGCAATGTGACAGCACTAGGCAGGGGTACCAGGGATAGTCACTGTCTCAACAAGTTTTACAAGGCTCTCAGAAGGTAATTCCATAAAGGGGAAAAAGTACAGATACACCCTTTAAAATTTGGGTTCCTCAAGTTGTTTCTGTGCAAAACTGCTGGTTAGTTTGATCTGTATGAGGATACTTCTGTCAAGCTGCTCTTTAATCAAGGGATGCACCAGTGAACACACCTGGTGATACATCGTGCTGGTGCGTGATTGTGTGTGTGTCTGAGTATAAGAGCTCACACAGTCCTTTCAAAGCTGACCTTCACAATCTTTGAGGACCCACTCACACCCTCTCTGCCTGAGAGGCCTTTGGTCAGTGTTAATTACCCTCAGTACCTCCAGCTGCCTGCTCATCAGGTCAGCACTCCCATATGGTCCTGCAGGAGGCAGCAGGCAGGCAGAGGCGGGGAAAGTGCTGGATACCTGTGGGACACTGATTACATAAGCTGCTGCTAATGAGAGAGGTTCTTTCCAAAAGGGCTGCGAGTTCAAACGATCACAACGGTGGCAGTGGCTGACAGATGCAACCCCAGAGCAAGGGGGACTTGATTAAACACACACATCTATGCACATGCTGGGACACATGCACATACACACCTGCATCCAGCATCACTCTAACACACACACACACACACAGAAACACAGCAGGAGAAGGGCTCTTTGATGAGCCAAGACTAGAGGTTGATGAGAAGGGGCACTGCAGCCTGATTCAGCTACCTTGAGGTCACAAAGGAGTGTGTGTGTGTGTGTGTGTGTGTGTGTTCATTAGTCACATTGTGTGATATCATTATACTAGTGACTCATTTGGCAGACACCTCTCAGCATGGGTCTTTTTACACATGCAGTGACTAAAAAAGTAATTTAAAAAAAAAAATATTTATGTAAATCAAATCTGGCTTATTTTTTTCCAATAAACTAATTTATCCTTGCAGAATATGTTTATATCATCAGATCTAATATCATGTTAAAGCTTGATAATGAAATCCTTGCAGCAGTGAAGATCAAAACAAAGATTAATGTGCTGTTCAGCTTTCTAGCCCTGCTGTCATGTCATCTGTTATTCTCAGACAAGGGCTTCGTCGTAATACAGTTAGACCTCACAACAATGCTTAATCACAACAAACCACATTAGGCCAAAGGTAATTGTGTTTGCTTGGTATATGCGTGGGCCAATCTGTTTCGCTGCTGCCAACGATGAGAGGGATGGAGTAGCAGGGTGAGGTGGGGGCTGGGGGTGGCTTTCCACTTTGGGGCGAGGAGGAGCAGCGGGGGAGAGGCACAACCGAAATAGTCTTGTTTACCTCCAATGTCTGGCTCCGTGTTATCGAGTTACAAAGCTACTGCCGCAACCCAGATTGGCCTCTGATCGATCAGGGCTCTGATGGCAAAAGGCAGCGTGACTGACAGTCTGACAAGGATCTCAGACGGGAGCTGGGTAATGCATGTCATGTTGTTTTCCCGTAGACACCTGAGGTTCAGTTTCTCGTCCAGGAGAGAAAGCAGCAGTGCTGATTTTATCGCTCTGCCATCTGCATTATGGTAAACTGGGCATTTTCCACATCAAGTCAGGACATCAAAGGGCAGTAAATGTCACATTTGAATGTTTGAGGAGGATGCAATTCATATGAAATAACAGTGTCTCAATATTTAGAAAAACTCGTACTTTTATTTTCTAGCTTGCAAACAAGCAACTTAAAAAGTGTTAAGATATGAATGTCACAGAATGAGTATATTTAAGAGTCAACAAGCATTTATTTCTGAGCCCTTGCTGTCACTAACATGGGTCTGTAGAAAAATCTTTAGTCAGCCTCTGACTCTTCAAATCTGTTGTACAGGCACCTGGTATAATTATTCCACACAGGCCTATTAAACTTTCATTATACGTTCTGGAGCTAGTATTTTAAAATAGCATAGATTTACTGTACATATACAAGTTTTTTAATAAAGGTGCCAATGATGATGATCCTGGTTAAATGGATCCCACACAGCATCAGTTCATTTAAGAGTCTCTCTTTTTAGGTTTAGCCAGAGCAGATGCATGCAGGTCTAAAGACCCAGAGGTGACTGCGGAGCAGGTCACATCGGATAGAACTGTGACGCAGCCTCAGATGACTGGATCTCCACCTGAGCCATCTTGAACTGGGTGCACTGCAACCATTTGCGCAGAGCGAATGGAGGGGTTCCGGATGTCTGTCCCTGCAGACTTTGGTGGTTCACCCTGTTCTGGATGGCCTGGAGACGCAGCTGCAGCCCCGCAGACAGATGCTGAGGAGAAGAAGAGGGGAGGGAGGATTTTAGTCGGAAATCATACTTGTAAATTATTAATGTGTATGAATAATGACACAAAAAAAATTTGAAAGCCTTTTTAAGGCCTTACCTTAAGGTTCGACTGAATCATGGGTAACCACATAGGAATTAACTAAAAGACAGAATAAGAATGGATAAGTATCAAGCTGCATTTTTATGTGGTCATATGCTGTTCATGTAGAAATGCACTAGCAAACCTTAACAAAGATGGTTGAGTTGCATTCCTGCAGGGCTTCCATCAAACTAATGACATGTAGACACACCATCTCTACCATCTGAAAGAGAAATGTTATCTTGTTTTCTTATGATGCAAAGATTACAAATACATTCCAAAGGGTGACATTTACATTTCAGTTTTTGAATGACACCATAGTTTTATCCCTTTTTGAAAAGCGTCAGCACCTACCACTTTATTGTGAGCCATGAGCTGCAGGATGCTGGGTGTAACCCGACTCCAGAACTCCAGACCAGTTAGGATGGCACTGGAGGAAAACTCTGTCTGGTTCTGGTTCTGGGATGGAGCAGCAGCTGCCTGCTCGCAGTAGATGGTCCACAGCTGGGCGAACATAAATGCATGGAACAGAGAGCACATGTGCAGCACTGATGTCTGGAAACAAAGATCAGGACCGAAAATAAACATGTCACCTTGGTGCTTTACACAGCATGTTACAAATGTATGACCATCTAGAAGGAGATTTATGTAGGACAGACCTTTGACTGCTCTGGGAAGCCAATGAGGATAACAATAAGATGATCTGCGATGTGTGAGCCAGCATCCAGAGGGATGGGCATGCAGGAGGTGGAGCCCTGGTGCAGGGCACAATGTGTCAGGGAGCCCAAAAGAAGCCAGGACAGCTGACGAATGTGAGACACACACTCTATAAATTCTTTAGGCCTGCAGAGGAGAAAGGTGGAAATTGAGCTAAACAAATCAGACTTAGTTTATTTCACTTTCACCTTGGCTGATCTTCATTTCACCCACTTTTCTAGCCATATCTATCATGTTTGTTGTTGATGCTCTTTCAGAGAATGGGGTCACTGATTCGCAAAAGAGATGCTGACTTTTTGACTTTCACACAAAAACCCACAAATAGAATCTATGAAAAAAGTAAAATGATGATCTACATGGCTACAACAGATACTTGAGATTAGCAAGTGAACATGTAATGTAGGCTAAGTGCCATCAGTCTTAGTGAAAAATGACATAACAGCTGTTATTCTTACCCTTGTTGCATGGTGGATGGTGGATGATAAAGCCAAGGGAGATAACGGACCACAGCTTTGTTATCACGGTGATTGCCTTTGCTGATCTCCATGGCTGCAACTTGTGCCAAGCCCACCTTTAGGTTGCCCCCAAAAGTGTCCTCGTGCAGTGGCTGACAGCAAGCCTTCATGTGGCTCTGGATATGATATGAAATGAGGGAAATATGAACAGCAGGTAAAAACACTGTATGAAATGCACGTTGTGCATGCTACTCATGAAGACTCACTTTAAGTTTGGTTAGCGTATGCATGTCTGCAATGAAGTCCAGGAGCTCACTTATGTATTGCCTCATGCACTCCATTGCTGCTGTTGTGCACTGTTGAGCAGAAGCAGTTCATTTGTTAGGGAGGAATCACAGAGGGTTACCTCCTGCTGTTTTATGAGGTGGATTTTAATAAGTTCGTAACACACAACGGTTTAAGTCTCACCCCCGGCAGTGTTGAGATCATGTGCTTTTGGATGATGGTGGATTCAGCTAGCCGTGTTCCAATGTCTGCACAAACAAACTGCCAAAATGTCCACAGTTAGTTTTACAATTCAAGATGAAACATTGAGATTTTCTGGTTCTTGTAAACAATAGAGGTACACAAAAAGAGGATTTTTTTTACCTGAACCAGCAGTAGCAAGTTCGTGTCAGGCAGAGGAGACTTGAACTTGAGAGCCTGCAGAAGCTCTAACACCACAATGCGGGACATGTAGAACTTATCTCTCTCCTGAATGCAAGGAGGTAGAGAGTGGAGTAAATGTACTGATGCAGCAAGACTGCCTTTTTCTATTATCACTCTCCCTTACTCATGCTGCGAGGAGAGCATAAACTCTGGAGCTTGAATAGAGGGGGAAGGACAGGCAGCGAGAGGGGAGGGAGGGGAGCCAGGGAGACAGAGAATAGTGAAGCCGAGGAGTAGATTTAGGCCAGTCCAGATCTCTCCTCCCAGAGTCCCAGGCAGCTCAGATGAGGCTGTCAGGCTGCCTTCTCCCTCCCCGAGGACAGGCTGCTCTCTTTGTTCATCCCTTCCACACAAAGCCCAGCTGCCTGTTTACAAACCACACTGTCATCTTCTGGCTTCCAGTTTGCCTCTCTCTTTCTCTTTGCACTCATGTTTGCTTATGTTAGAAGTAGGCACATGCTCTTCTACTCATGCAGAATGCAGAGCTGCTTCTGACATTTCTCACTGTGTGGCTCGTTAATGCACATACCTGTACACAGCATTCTCATAATTAAAAGTTAATGGAGCATGTCCTTTCGGTAAATAGCAAATCAAAAGGCTATTCTTAAGCTAGGGAACCCTGTCACATATAGAGTGCCATGACAAATGGTGCATAGTGTGACAAACTTCAATAGGTCTAGACATTGTGTCCTTACAGCCTGACCTCCAAAGCTAATGGAGCCGCCTGAGATATCCTCCTTGTGTTTCCCAGAGACCCCACATCACTATAAAACAGCAGCATATGACAGGATTCAAAAGCAATTGCTCATATCACCTGGAGCATTAGAAATGCGGATATTATAAGGTGAGGAATTAAAGAGAGTGTAGAAAATCAATACTGCAGGAGACATAAAGCATGCAGCGCTGACAGTGGTGGGGGACTGAGGATCCATCTGGCCAAATAGTGCAGACAGCCCTGGCTCCATCTCTGTCTGAGACAGCCACTGAGAAACGCACCATACATCCTGCGCCTTAGCACACCAACTAATCATGTTAATCAATACTGGCTGATTGCCTACTTAATCATCTGTGACACATGGCCACAATTCTGGCTGACTGGGGAATCAGGGAAGTAGGTGTAGCACCAAAAAAGTGATGAGTGAGAAGCCAGCTAACAGGGGCTCAACATTTTAACACTGCAGATTAGTTTAAAAGGTTTAACTCTTTCAAGACTACTGCAAACTGCAACTATTAAACACACATAGGAGTACCTTGTTAAATGCTTTGTAACACAGTCCACATAGTTCTACAAGGTAGGAGAGACTGAACATGCCATACTGGATGACAAAGCTCAGCAGTTTGGAAAAAGGCTCCAGGAGACTCTGTAGAATAGAGGAGGAAGAGAGGGGGGTGAGACACTCAAGGTTATAATTTGGACAAACTGGTATGAAATACTTCTGCTTTGAACTTACTCGAGTTGCATTTGTGGTTGGGATTTTCAGCAGACAAATGATAATCCTTAAACTGGAGTCCAAGGGACACTAATGGGGTACACATTACAGAAAAAAAGTTGACAATCTAAAGCCAGCATGCTTCAGAGTGGAAAATAATGATTGTGTGGCACATATCCATATTCTGGATTTAGTGTTTTGAATGTGTCTGCAGAGACAAATTGATTAGAGACCTCCAAGGTTAAAAGAGTCCAATCAATTACAATTTTAAGACTCTGTCCTATTGAACCCGACAAGGGCACTGCTAGATGCTTTTCCCCCAGCCATAATCACATTAAACCATATCAGACCATGACTAAGTGAGGGGAAGGGTTGATATCTACCTTCAGAGGAAGCACAGAGGGCAGCTTTGTGAGGAAGGTCTGGAACTGGTTGCAGATGGTTGTCCACAGGTTGCTAGGAGAGTCCATAGGGAGAGCCTCCATGAAGGTGGCGATGTTGTCCAGGCAGTGCAGCATTGTGCCCCCTGCTGGCAGACTCTTCTTGTTGTTTAAACCCTGGAGGGCACAGAGGCATAAACCATAACAGGGTTATATAATGAAATTCTATAAGCGAAGATATTTCCATTTAACTGATCATTCAGTGCTGATCAATCCCAGTGCTCATGATGAGAGCAATTGATTTAGGACACTGAAGTACAGATGAGTTCATGCATGAAGGGGTTCTTATCTGTGCCATTAATTTGGCTTTACAGTAACCATAAACTGGTAGAGAGCTGCAGGGTAAGACCGGTTTCTTTGAATGCAGTGATGAGTTGTTGTTTTAGATGGTCTTATGCTGAACATGTAGTTGGAGACACAGGAGGTTTTGCTTTGACAACAGCTCCTCCTGCTGGCTAAAGAACTAAACTCAACACAACACAAAAATCTCACCTCAAGCAGCATGTTGAGAGCAGCAACAGAGCTCAGCTCATTGAAATCTATTAACGACAATGCAAGTGTTCGCAGAAAGCTCCCATCTGCAGAGGAAGACATTGAAAACAACATGTAACTATGTAAATGATGTACATCTCATATAGTCTGCAAAATATGTAAGCAAAGTTTGTGGCATAAGTTTGAAGGAGTTACACAGTTCTAGTTGAGTGATCAACTCTCAGTGAGATAAAATTCAGTGATGTTTGTTTTAAATTACAAAGTCAGCATTATGTAGAGTATGTGGACGACAATCCTTTTTAGTCAACAGCTCAATTTTCAATTCCTGAGGTCAGCAGGTGAGGCGATGTTGCTGGTGGACTATGTGAAAATGGGTCACACTGTTACAGAAGCCTTCTATGCTGATCTCTTGGGACATGATGGGAGAAAATCAAAAAGGTTTTGAGTGGGAAGCTGACAAGAGGAGTACTCCAGCCCACAAGACCACAGTGGGGAAGGCTGCCCTCCAGGAAGATGAAGATGAGCTAAGTGGTCACCATTTTGACAGAGATTACAATATCATCGCTATGAATAAGAGCTCTGTATACTCTATGCCCACCTGACAAAGTGTGTACTTCCATGACCACACAGTATTAAGAGATCTTCTAAAACTGACCCCTTCTACCTCAGGCCACAAACTAATCACTCAACATTGTCAAAACATGATGAATGGAGCAGTTCAGTTATACTACAGAAATAGTTATTTAACAGTGGCATAAGCAGACCTTTGATGTTACTCTGAAAAAGTTGGGGTAAGATGCCGTTCGGGGCCAGCTGGTGAAACATACAGCGCAGGAACTGCTTGGCTACACCTGCTACATTCCCTGGAATCAACATACTGCAAAACATCACAGGAAGGCTTTCAGTGTTGGACAGGCAGTCACACTTCACATCTATTATTAAACTCATCTATAAGCACAGTGAATATCTGAACACTCTGCTGTGACGGCTTTTAATGTCTCATACCTCTCAGCTTGTCCAGAAAAATTGCCACTAGATGCCAACCTGAAAGAAGTCAAAGCAGTGGATTAGGACTCAGGGATGAATTATGCATGAGTTCTAAGAGTGAGTTATGAAACTTCATTTAACGGTGAAGTGCTGTGTGGATGGAGATTGCAGGGACGGTTATAGGAGCTTCTGTACCTGCCCACAGACTGCATGATGTCGAGAAGCATAGGAGCAGCCAAATCAGGGCTGAGGTGGATGAACATGGACAAAACTACCACTGCAAGGCTGAGAGTCTCCTCGTCATATTCCTCCAACACAGCTGCACAGTCCCGACACCTGGGATACAACACAGAAGCACTCAACATTGGGCAGAAAGATACAATTTTGCAAGATATCTACAGTATATAATATATTTTTACTTTACCGATCAGACATTGTGGTAGGCTGCTCATCAATAAACTCCTCAGGAGCAGGAACAAACATGCTGACCGTGCTTGGAGCTGAGAGAAGACTGGTTTTTGTAGGACCTATCAAATAAGATCAGTCCCAGGAGATTAGGGTAATAATAATAATGATGATGATGATTTTGCAAAATGTACACTACTGAACAGAAATTTTTTTTAAAAAAATGCAATTTCACATAATGTGTGTTTTATGTTCTTTGAATTTTGTCTGTTTTGTCAGATCAATAACATGCTTTACTATGCGTATGTATCTCCTCCAAAGAAAAAAAAAGTGACTGACCTGTCTCCCAGGTGCAGATGTTGTGTGGTGCACTGGACTGATGCTCCAGCTGTCTCTTCATAAGCTGGCTCATGGTCAGAGCTCCCAGAGAGCCTCGTTTCACCTGTCGATACTGAGCTACGGGTTCAGACACAGAAGATAAGCTGTGAGTAAAATGTATGTCAGTTTTACTAGCAACAAGTTCTGTGTGTGTGTGTGTGGTTTCATGAAAGTGGAGAAGACACATGAAAAAGATGGTCATTCATTAATGTTACATCAAATATCTATAAAACTATCATGCCAGTATTTTAGAATAAACCTAATTAAAATATTCTGTGTTCATAGGAATTGTGTTAGTCTCACTGGTGGTGATGTTACCTAACATTATGTGATATTTAGTTCATTTTTAGAATTATTGTAGAAAATAAAAAATATAGTAGGTTGCATACTTGTACAGATGCAGTACAAATACATGGCTTCTCTCTGAAAACCACAATAAAAAATGTATTTGGATCCTACTTGATACTGAAGAGCGATGGCTTGTTTCAGGCATAGCAGCTTCGAGAGTTGGGGCTGAAGCAGATTCTCGTGGCTTTTCCAAAGTAGACATAACTTTGTGATCTGCAAGGACATATGGATAAATGATGGCAGGAGCATAGGCATCGCAGTATGTGCCACCCTATGCCATAATCAGACAGAATGCTGTATTAATGTGTACTAGTTACAACACAAATTTAATTGCATGTTATGTAAAATTTAATGCTTTGTTACATAACCTCGTAGAAGAAATGTTTACACTGATCTCAAACACCTTTAATATACCATTCAGTTCTACCATGCTGTTCTATCTTTAAATCACTTTTGACTTTTAATGCACCAGTGGCTGATGTGTCTGTACAATGAGCACATACACAGAAAACATACTATAGGACAACACAAGGCTGTACATGTTTACCTAACTGATGATGACACTCATAATGATATACTTAGATGCATTGATGATGTTATTATACAGAAAAATGTAACAGATTCCAACTGAGAAAAAGGCTCTAAAATAGCATGTTTTTTGTGTTTGTTTTGTCTCCCCCTCATCCTTACCAGTTTCTGTGGTCTGCTCCCCACTGAGCTTGTCGAATGTGTTGAAGGAGATGTCCAAGTATTCCCTCTGGATGGCGCTGACAGCAATTTTCCTCTGTTTACGCTGTCTGGGAACAATCTGGATTTTAAATTCAGCTTCATCGTTGTCATCTGTGTTGTCAGCTTTGGCCTCGCTGTCTACTTCATCGCTCATGTCATCGTCTTCTTCATCATCTCCATCCTCCTCTTCATCATTGCTGTTACTCTTGCTTTTCTCCGGTGAGGAAGGGGGCTCTGCTTTGTCTTCTGGGATGTCCAGGAATATAGTCCTGCCAGAGGGACTTGTCCCAAGGCCCATCCCTATCCTCACTTCTTCTGGGGCCACAGATGTGTCATCTAGCGAGTTGTCAGGGACATGCGGTGTCTTTCTCAGCAGGTCTCTCTTCTGTTTTAGTGTCATGGGGCTTTCATAGCAGACATTTTCTGGCCGATCAGGGAGGTCCAGAGAGGCGCTGTGGGTAACGCGGGTTGGCTTCTTCTCTACAGATGCTGGCTCTGAGCTCCTGCCTCTGATCAGGTCTGAGGTCTTTTTGTCACTGGAGCAGTCCTCCACACTAACCTGAACCACAGGAGACAGTCGCAAAGTGCTGCTGCTTGCAGGGGAAGCTAAGACCTTTGGACTCCCGTTAAACTTGGAGCCTATGATGGTGTTGAGGTCAAACTCCTCGTCACTCTCCACAATCCTCAGAGGAGGCAGCGATTCAAACACCAGGGAGTCGCTATCAGACATGGAAAGCAGTGAGTGTTTTTCTGGAATGGAGGTGCAGTCGGAGGAGAGGTCAATCAGGTCCTGATCCTCTTTCTCCTGTGCTGATTCCCCTAATGAGCTCTGATCCAGTTTGTCCTCAAAGGTCTCCATGCAGCTGAGGCGGACCTCTGGGATGACAGGCTTGGAGGTGTCAGACTGGCCACCTCGAGACCCTCGACGGTCTATGGGGTCAATGCCCTCCACCCGGACTGAAGATCCATCAGAAGATCCTTTACCACGATGCCTGCTGTGTGACGTAGCAGAGGACGGGGACAGGACCACTGGGGGTGCCTGCATGTCACAGCGATCAATGCAGGACTTACGTCGGTGTTCATCCAGGCTGAAGAGGATGGAGTCTGTGTTGGAAATGTCCAGAGACTTCTGTTTGTGAATGGCCTGCAACCGCTTCTTCCTGGTGCTCTCCTCCCTCACACAGTGCAGGATGCTGTCCTGAAGGGCGCTGGCTTCTCGGTACTCTGACAGCTCAATTTCACCTGAAGAAAAATGAGATGCTATCACTGTGAAAACAACAAGCCAGCAAACAAAGCAAGCAAAAACATAATTCTGCTGTAATACTATACTATAAAGGCCTCTGTTTCTTACTTTTCTTGGCGTTCAGTTCAACCGGCTGGTACTTCACAGACTTGCTGCCTCCAATCCTCTTCAAGCGAGCAAAGAAGGTCTGCGACTCCTTGTTAGCAGCACCAGTCGGTGTGTCATGAACGTCTGACTCATCAAACACACTGTCCTCTTCTATTTTAAGAGAAAAATATGCACAGCAGCACTATATTATACAATATTAATACTATGTAGTAATCTAATATATATTTGTACTTTTTTCACCCAGCTTCACTTGTTGCACGTGTTGTGATCAAATTGCAGCCATAAAAGTCTTGCCATAGGGATGAAAGGCACAGCAGGTCTCACCTTTTTCTTTTTCACTGTAGCGGCTCATGTTGGAGTTGTCACTGTAAAGCGGTCCTGCTGTAGCATGAGGACGACAGCTGTGATACTGTGCATTCAGTGTGTTGATGGTGATGTGGATCAGATGAAGGACCACTTTACTGCCATCCATGTCTCTGTATGGATACTACACAAAAACGTACAGGAACATAAGAATGTATAACAACAAAATCTATTTAGATAAGAGACTGAATGAAAAATCATCCATGCAATACAGTACCACTGAAACAAAGTACCTTATAGAGGATAACTAGCAGAGCTTTGAGCCACATCTGTCGAATGTGTGGCTTCAGGGCCCACAGGGAGCATCGAGGTGGCTGCTGAAAATAGTGTCTCAGCTGTGGACATGTACAGTACTTCAACACTTGGACCACTAGGGGGAGCAGCTGCTTCCCTAAACTAATATTGTAGTCCATCACCTGGAGGAAATATTGCTGTTAGACTCTTTCACAATGTAAAAACAAACAAACATGTAAAAAATTGATTCTAAGTCACCTGTGCAATGCCAGCGATGAAGGCGCTGAAGCAGGTGGAGGTGCGCATCTTCTGAGGTGCAATCATGAAACAGCCCTCCTGTTGGTCATAGCCCAGCAGCACATAAAGGTGACGTTTCACTGTGTTGAAGGCCTTGGCACTGCCAATGTCAGTCTCAGCACTGCTCTGGTCTTTGGCCATGAATTTCATGAGCACCATGATCAGCTGGTGAACTGTCTGATGATCAATGCCAGCATCCTCAGGGAGCAGGTCTCTGATCATGGTGTTGTCTTCAGGAGAGGGGGTGTGACCTGCAAGAGGGGCTGAAGCGTCAGGGTTAAAGTGCGGGAGGAAACGTGCTGCGGACAGGGGAGAGGGTAGGGTGCAGTAGCAGGAAGACAACAACACACAGGTGGGGGAGTCAACTCATCTTGTCCACTTCACGATGGAGGTAGAGACATCATCATGCAGTTTACATACATCAGTGTGCATGATGTTAATGGTGTGAACACAAAGAAACGACCTACTAGCTGTTAGCAAAAGTGTGCTTTTCATTCTCGCTGGTGTCACAATTTTTTATATTATATTTTCACCTATTAGAAATATTGATAGCCGTAATGCAGGTTTCATCCAATATGCTGTGACCATGAGAATAGCGGAATGTTTCTGATTTGGATTGTTATTTACCTGGCAGGACTTTCTCTATCATATCTCCCAGTGTCGGAGCAGAGTGCTCTTGCCTCGTTAGCCTTAGAGCTAAAAACCACATATGAAGAACACAATTTAGGAGAGTAGATGTACAGGGGAGACAGCACAGGACACATGTCTAAGCTTCATGATCACATGAGGACACACAAAGAAAAAACACTACACAGCATCAACAGTATGATTTCCATGTGGTTTTTGGGTGCAACAACAAATATCCAAACCCCTGACCAAGAAACTCAGACAGCTTTCTGTGCTGAGTTCCTCCTTTTTTAAAAAAACATTGTAGTTAGACATTTTAGTGAAATGATCTTTGGGAACAAACAAATGAGAGAAACATTAGGAAAATGGGACCAGACTTTGGTCAAACAGTATTTGCAGAAAAAAAAAATATGCTGGTTTTCCCAGTAGAATTGGAGATAGAGTCTATGGGCCACCGCTCATATGAGGCTTCTCAGCATGTCTCAATAGTTATTTGCAAACAGTATTTGACCACAGACTGAATGAGAGTGACACAGGTTCAGATTCAAACTGACACACTGGCTGATCTCTGCTACTCACGAAGTCGGTTGCTCAGGGACTCAGGGAGTGAAAATGCCCGTTTGGACTCTGCAGGGCCTCCCTTCACGCTGTCGCGGAGGGAACGCACGCTCTTCTGCCGATTCCTTGCAAAACGGGCCCGACGTATCTTCCACATTGCTGCATCACTGAGGTTAGCTACATTGGTTCGTACAGCTGTAATAGCTGTCAAAAAAAAATTAGAAAAAATATTTAACTTAATTATGAGTACCATTATGCTCCAGCATGGCAGGTGAAGCCGATGTGAACATCTAAATAGCGACAAAAGCGGCTGCTGTACATACTAGTGGGGAAAGGAAATTCCTTGTTGCAGTCAAGGTGTAGCTGAGCCTCCAGAGATAGGGTTTCAAATCGGTTGACAAAAAACTCCCAGCTAAGTGCAGGTATGTCCTTCTTCAGGAAGTGCAGCAGCAGGAGTTTGCTGAGAATGATGGGACGATCCCTCACCACAGTGTCAAACTGGAAATCCAGACAAAGACACAGACCCTGCAAAACACACAAGACACACACATACTGTGAACATGTACCTGGATGCACACAGACAGACGTTATTGTGATATTTCACAGGTATTATATCTATTGATGAACAGCATAGGTAGCATAGGATTTAAAAAAACAAACCAGCTGTTATATATTTCTTATTTAAGTGTGAACTTTGCAACATTCAGGTCACCTGCAGAGCCGGCCTCTTGATGGTGTCCAGCAGAAGTCTGGCCCTGGTAGCCACAGCCGGGTTCACATCCTCCACAGATGCCAGAAAGCAGCAGAACGCGTGGGCCAAAGCATACTTCAGCAAGTGGTTCTTTGTCACCGCACCGATGTCTAAGAATCGACACAGCACCGCTACCTTCTCAACTGGGAACATATTGAGAATGAAAAATGAATCATCAGCAGAAGAGACACAGAGAACACACACAAACAAGAGGCTGAGGCTGAGCAGCCAGATGTCCTCAGATAATTATCACGATTTAATAAACAGAACAAGCTATGAGGTCACAACTTAACATATTTAATATAAGTTACTGTGTTACTTGGCTACTATTTATGTCAACATGTTAATGTTTGCATAATACTTTGATGTATTAATATGCATTAAGTTTGTTTAGGTTAGTGAGTCATTAACAAATCTAACAAAATGTATTCATAAAATATCCATCTGCAGCTTTACAAAGCAAAATAACACTCAAAGTCAGGAATATAAAATGCTAGTCGAACATGTAATGCATGTACATACTTATATTTACACACACACACACACACACATACTCCCAATCTCTCTCTCTCTCTCTCTCTCCAAATATCCTGCCATGCATTCCATCATCTCTACACAGATGATACTTCCAGTAATTGGTGGCTTTATTTATCACAGTGTGGATTAAAATCCAAAAATAAACACTTTGATCTAAAATCCAAAAACTCTCACCCACTCTGAACTGATGGGTCACTTCTAGCATTGACCACTAGGTGTCAGTATAAGAGTTATTATTGGGATATGCCACAGTGAAAACCAGATTTCCTGCTGGTTCTTGTTGTACATTTTGTTGTCTGATTTATGCCCCCATTTATACATTTATTTTTTACCACTACTTATAAGTGGGAAACATTGTAATTGCTCATCCATTTGACGTAGTTCAACAGCATCTTAAGCTGTTGCATCACTGATGCATCATTTTACCAAACAACTGCATTTATTTCTAAATTTCTGACAGTAAGATAATTTTATAACCTATGGAAACATCTGTATGTGTCTCTGGCTATGCTTCCCTGCTGCTTTCTAGCCATGTCATTGCTGTTCTGTTTCCCTGTATCCATACATTGACTTGGAGGTCCTGTCCTCTGCCTTTGTCTCAAGGTCATACAGCTCCTCTCTGCCAATCACAAGGCAGGGAAAACCTTATTAATCCCACAATTCCTCTATGCTGACTATTTGAGCCACACAGTAACCATGGCAACACAAGCAGGGAATGTGGGCAGGCAGTGGTTTAGGAAGCATATTATATAAGGCTCTTATGACAGTTCATACATCCACAACCACAAAGACATATTATAAAAAGCCAAAATTTAAAGTCATTGATTACATCTACATATAATGTAACATACTGTATATGAGAGGCTGCTGAACATGGCAGATTCACTACGTGATTTCAAAGTCTGTGTCTCACCAGCTTCAAATCTTATCTTCCAGTCTTTGCTGTTAAAGTTTGTGTTGATGAGGTTCCAGAAGATGTCTGCCCCATGTGACAGAGAGAGTGCGTGCAGAAGCTGCGGCACCGCCAAGGAGGCCAGCTGGCAAAACTCCGACTTCAACATCGACCACAGGCTGAAACAAAACAGACACAAACGGGTGTGAAAGAAAAACAGCACGCACACAAATACATATCCGCAAAAAGCTCCCTTTTTTTCTGTCATCTGTTATGATGGATGCTGACTGATGCACGCACCTTGGGATGAGCATCTTCTCCTGGATGTAGGCCAAAAACTGGGGGTGATCCTTGCGGGCGAGGTACAAACACTCTCCGTGGAGACACAGGATCTTCAGACAGTTGAGCATGTTGAACAAGATGTCAGGCTCCTCAAACTTGGACATTTCCTGACAATACAGAAGAGATGCGTCATTCATAGCGAACCATGTGTACACTCAAATACATTGTACAAGAAACATTTGTCTCTAGTCTATTTATTCAGCATGAGTACCTGTAGAATGGTGTATATGAGCTTCAAAGACACAGGGAGCTGCTGGTAAGAGAACCTCTTATCAGAGTTATTCTTCAGGGCTGGAAGGAAGAAAACAATTCAACACATAAGTTACTGCGGCAGAGTGTTTTGAACAAAGACTGGAAAATCAGACAATTTTTATTTGAACAAGTTCTGTTACACACAAGTATTATCAGGAGAGAGGTTACTGGGGTTGTCAGTGTGGGTGCCACTTGGATTGTCTCCTTCTTCACTTCCATTCTCTGTCCCAAGGGAGAAATCTGTCGGAGACCCGAGCAGGGTTTCCTCCAAGCTATCTGTAGGCTCCTGTGGAGAAAAACAGACAATGTCAAAACATCTCCATCTGCAAAACAGCTGAGAGACACAAGCTTTTGTGTATGTTTGGGCTGTAATGTTTTGAAAATGGGGGCATCTTCTTAACAGCCATCCTGCACCTTAATGCTCTGGGTTAATTTACATTTGGTGCATAAAAATGCACGCTGTGTGTCTCACCACCAGGCGTATCTCTTCCCGGGGGGTCAGCCTCTCCAAGAGCTCACAGCCCAGCTGGTAGCACAGAATGCTGGATTGGCACAGGCTGCACTCAAGGGCCTTCTCATCTTTCTGGCAGGTGTGCGAGCCCCCCCACGGGGCCTGGAAGACGTTGTTGATGATACCTACGATATCCTTCCCCAGGCTGCTGTCTAGACCCAGCATCACACCGTCATCCTGGAGCTCCATCTGGGACAGCAGGAGGGGGGAGACAACCGTAAAAAGTAGAGGAACACAAAGCAGAGCATGGCACAGAAATCTCAAGATCCCACCTGTGGGCATTGTTGTCATTGTATTGTGTGTGTTTTCTGTATATGAATGACTGGGTTCGGATTATGATGTATAGTGTGCAGATGGTAATACAACACAGCAGGGTTGAATGTTTTTTTTTTTTTTTTTACAAATAAGAAACAGACACTGAACATATCCTCATCAAGTCACCTGCTTCAAGATGAGGTCAAACATGAGGATGAAACAGCCGAGGTTCATGTCGTCATCATCACAGTCGAGGTCCAGGGCGCAGTGGCCGGTAGCATGACCCAGGTTTTTGAAAGGGCTGCAGCGCAGAGGGCTGCGGAATGGACTCCTAAAGGGGCTGGGGAAGGGGCTGAGGGTGTTGTGCTGCCCACGGCGACCTGGATCTGACACCACACTTACCTGTGAGAAAAGAGAACATCAGTATGTAGACTAAAATATGTGTTCTATTTGTGCCTCTGAGAGTCTTTTCATCTCCAGCTTTTACTGGCAGATAGAAATGGCACGTGTGCAGAGTTGCGAGGCTGTAAATTTCTGTGATAAAGCCACATCACAGTCAAGTTCAATTAAGCCCTTTGAGAGAGCTATATTTAGATATCGGCTGTTACCATGGAAACATACAGTATATCTAAATGGAAAGTGGAAAATAGAAGCCAAAGAGAGAAATATGTACACTCTGATCCTACAACAGGCATCTATGAAAACAAATCATGACAGAAACATAATTTGGGGGAATAGCTGTGTTTGTTAAGCCTCTGTCTTTTATTTTTTGGTAGTATTTTTGTCTTCTCACCCGTCGAGCGCCAGTATTGCCTGTCAGATCGGAAGCTCGTGCCTTTCTCTGATTGGCCAGTTCCTTCAAAGAATTGACTCCATCGGAGAACATCCCAATCAGCAGCTGAAGAGGCACAACAATGTCCAGCTCTGACAGCACCTACATTCCAGCAGGACCAAGGCCAAGAATAAAAAAAAATTAATATATGAATAGATATGCATGCCTTATGTCAAGCAGCAAAATAGTGGAAAAGTGACTTTAACATGCCACCTGCAGAGAAAGAACTCTACTCCTCTGTCTGATGTGCATATGACCTATTTACTAGAGTGACTTAATGCAATCTCTTGATCACAGTTGTGACAGAAAACTTGAAACTGATCCATGTATACAGGGCAGCAAGCTGTGACTGCATATGGGATGAAAGGCAAAATCCCTCCTATCTCTTTCGGTCTCCTTCTGTGACCTAGATCCATATTCAGCAGGGCCCCTGACCAGACTCTCACACTCTGTGACAACCTGCTCATTTCACACGCACTGTGGACAGAACCACAGGATGAGGACTGGACACAGTGTGTTTGTGTGTGTGTCCATTCTTACATGCAGCCACAGCAGAGCTTGTTCTTGCACAGATGCTGGATAGCCGGAGAATCTGCAACTGATGAAGCCAAACATTTCCTCCATGGAGAAGGGCAGCGGGCACAGTTCAATATCAAACATCTTGCTGTAGAGGGCAGACAGAGGAGAATGATAGTTTCAAGTGAATTTATTTATGGAAACACTAAAGCTAAAATCAATGTTTTTATACTGCTATACAATCAGTGTTTTTAGTGCAATATTTTTTAAAGTATAAGTACTTTGATGCACCAATTTACTGCCCTGACTATTTCATTCATTTCACATATTTTGTAAAAAGATGGTAGAATGACAGCATTTAAAGTCCTGATATATAGTATGTGAGTGTACCTGAGTACTTCCCGGAACTCTTTGAGCTGATTGTCGGGCACCTCAGTACGGATGGCCTCCAGCCACTCAGGCATAAAGCATTCCCACAAAGGCTGACTGATGACATTGTAAGGTATCAGACACAGAATCCGGTTCAGGCCTTCCTTCAGCTGTGTCACCGTGCTACATGACTTGTCCCAGTAACCTCCCACCTAAGAAAAGTGCGGTAATTATTCATAGCTACCATAGTGCAACATATTTACACCATGTTATAATGTTAAACTGACCAAACACCACATAACACTGTCATAATAGCTATGTATGCTTACCCTGGCAAATTCTGCCGGTTTAGGAAGCAGGCACATAACCATGACATCAAATCGCACTTCACACACTGTCTTTAGCCACTTTGTGACAAACTGAGGCTTCAACTTCTCCACCAGGCTCCCAACTTCATCATCCATCATATAGGCAGTGGAGTGAAACCACTGGAAGACCATACTGACCAGCCGAGCCAGGCTCTCTGTGGGCGTGTTTTCATTAGGGGTGCACAGGCTCACCTGCAGACGTGAGCAGTGGTGATAAGAGGCCATGTACTGTACACATTCTTATCTACCCCCACCTTCTATCTACCCTTCCCTGTTATTGACAGACACAGCAACAGCTTGTGATTACACACCAGGAACCAGATGCCAAACTGACTGAGGAGGCGCTGGTCATGCTGGTCGTCCTCCTTGTTATCAAACTCGATGTTGTCCAGAGAGTGGTGGGAGGCAGACAGCCCCATCTGACGACGTCTGTTCAGCTCAAACTCACGCTGCTCTGCATGAATTTCTGCCTCCTTCAGAAGGCTAGATGTAGGAGGAAATGAGAAGGGAAACAGAAAAATCTTGATGCAATTTTGTTGTCTATATATTTATGTTATGTATTCGCAACATCACATATATACACCCTGTGGCTATGGCTTGTGGTGCGTAAACACTGTGAAAATACCTTATAACAGCTTCCACGGTGCACACAAGCTCCTCCGCTCCGCACTCCCGGGTGTTGATGGGCGGGGGCGAGGTCTGGTACAGATGGGTCTCCGCCGCAGCCCCCACCTCGCTGCTGTGGTGGTTGACATGGCAACGCTTGCAGTAGCGGACAGGCCGGTTGCCATGGCGCCCACAGCAGCCAGCTGAGAAGCAGGTGACCACGGCCCTCCTAACATGAGAGCTACAGTTCTATACAAGGCCAACAACAAGAGAAAGGAGGAGGAAGAGGAGGAAAAGAAATGTTTCTATTCTGGGATATATATGTATATATATATAGCCAACAAAATTTAGATCATCAACAATCACATGCAGTTTTGTCTGATGATAACTCTAAAAATAAACTCTAAAAATAAACACATTTTCAGGCCTCAGAAGCAACTCTGACGATGAACACCACTCTCTTTGACACGCATTTGTTTTGAACATGTTGATCTGTCCATATTTGCAGCAACAGAACAAGCCTTTATGTGTCCCCATGGTGTCTCAGGTTTCTAAAAATAAAAAGCATGGCACTAGAGAACCATCCTAATCTGATCAGCCTCTAATCTTGTGCCATTAGAGGGATGCATTGCTCCCTATGAAATTAACATATCTACCCTCGGAGTTCATTCATTCAGCCATTTGGCTTTTAACAACCAAACAACACAACTTAGATACTACAGTTGTTGTTGTTGTCTTTTACAGCAATAGTCGTAAAAAGAAGCTATTCTCATGTGAAAAGTAACTAATAATGAGAAAGCTGGTGTAAATCCAAGTGACATTTTAAAGAGCTTTCTGTGATGAGACAGGACAAAGCTTGCTCAGAAAGGCAGGCTGTGGATTACGAACTGACGGACAAACCAGGATGAGGGCCAGCTGTTTCTGAGCGGCTGCTCTACCTGATGAGAATACCTGACATCATCACACACTCAGTTTTTCCCACTGTCTCCCTGGAAACCAGCTGGGAGCTCTTGCGCCCTTGTCGGTGCATTCAGCAACAGCAAACAAACATCACGCCCCAACGGTTTCGAATGAAATCATTTGGCCTTTACTGAGCTGCTTCAGTGAATGGACTTCATGACAGAGAAAACCATGGATCACAATTTAAATATATCTCATGATACATTTTCACAAAGTACAATTATGCTTTTTGTTTTTTGGAAGACATTTGAAGGAACACTGTTTAGTTAGGTTGGCAGGCAGCACACCATTAATCCGAAGAAGCTATCATAATTTATGACTGCACGCTACACAGGACTAATTATGATGTCATTTATGCTTCAGTGCAAACATCTTACCTTCTTTTGGCAAATGGCAGATATCTCTGCTGCAAAGAAAATGAAAAGATGCAGACAACATAAGTATCTCTTCAATATTAGTCATTTTCCAAGAATATAACTCTATACTCTATATAACTATAAAAAGATACAAGATCACAGAATAAACCAACTATCTAAAGCACTTTTGTAACTCTAAATTTTAGAAAATGAGCCCAGTGGGAAACCGATAAAAATACAAGCCCAGGCAAACAAACTTTCATTATGAGCAAGCATGAGAATAAGTATCTATACCCAGAACAATGTCTGTATTGTGTATTAATTACATCCTTTGAGTTGTGAACTCTCACCTTGGGGCAGGAGTACATCAACAAGCCATTCAGAGTGATCTCTGGAAAGGTCAAACAAATGTTAAACAATGCATGATTTATAGGCAAAATGCTCCACAAAGCCTGCTGTTCACAAAACAACTTCGAAATCAGCGGAAAGGAATGATTACTGTCTATATGCTGGAGGAAAAAGAGAAACAAGTGGATGCGTGGTTTTGTGATGATGATCTCATTATTGGGCAGAGGGAATTATGTAACCATGGCGATGTATTTCCCCTGGGTTAAAGACAGGAATAATGAGGCAGGCGGTAGGTGATGTATGTTTGGAATGGCATCTTTTTGAAGGAGGGGGGAGGATTGAGAGAGAAATGTAAAGAAGAGGTGAAACAGATGCATACCCGGCTATCCTCTGGCTGCATTCCTCGCATAAATAAAGAGGAGGGGGCTTGTCTCCCAGGGCAACAGAGAGAGTCGGATCTATACACATCTGCAAAGGTAATACAGGAAGTGTGAGAATAGATGTGGTTTTTCAACACGAGCAATGTTTAGTTGTTTTATTATACAAAATATAGGAAAAGCATTGTATTTACTAGACTGTTAATGGAAGAAAAACTTTTTTATTAAGCTAAAAATATAACAAAAACATGTATCCAATTATTTCTTAATGTTGACTATAGAGCTCATAAACCTGTCTCTTTGAAGACATATTTACTGACTTAATAATAAATGTCATGTTATTGAGGTGGCATATCATGAGAGTCATGTGACACTTTTACCTGTCTCTCCATGTCTCTGTATGGATGGCTGCATGCATATGCTGCCCTCCATGCTTTTGCAACCTGTGCCTGGCCCTGTGCTAGTGCTTGTGGCTCCAATGTTCAGATGGTGCACTATAATTTACTGTGCTCACTTGATGCCACCCCGTCTTCAAGGGCTACACAGGGTCACCGCCTCCAATTAAGCCCCAACCCCCACACCCCATACCCCCTCCCTGCTCCTGGTAATTGAAATCCAGCCCCTGTCCATGCCCCTGTTCCTACTCTATTTGTCAATTTTGAGCACAGTTGAGTACAGGCAGACTGAAGTGATAAGGCCGAATGGCAGCAGCATAATGTAAAGTAGCACAGAAGCTGATATGATTACCCCATAGCTGCCCAAGGATGCACTGATTTATTTACTGAGGAGCTCACAACGGTAAACATGGCAACACTCATGGTTGAACACAAGGCATTCTGCCACATGCTCCATGTATTCCTGGTGAACTGATGTATCCTATTACAGAAAGCAGGCCTTGGGTTGTAAGTTCATTCTTTTTAAGACTGTAGTCACCTTGACAGCAGGTTTATTGATGGCATTGTGACACTCAATATGTTGACAGTGGATGGGATTCCAGGCTGAACCGGGAGAGGAGGAGGAGAGAGACAGAAGATTGGCAGCAGGGGAGAAAAGGAGAAAAACGAATGGCAAGTTAAATCCCTGATCAGCTCAAGGACAGATGAAGCAGCAGATGTGGCAATATGAGAATCTGACCTGTGTACTGCAGCCCTCTGTATTCACTGATGGCTCCTGGTGGCTTCAGGTTGGGCCAGTAATGAAACAGCATCTGCACAGCTGGGGGTTTCACTTGAGATGGGCCATAGGAGATGACATAAAGCAGGTCCTGCACACAGGGAAAACAACACATGTACATGAAGTGCAGTCATTTTCAAAGATATGTGAATATTTGTACTTGCTGACTGTGTGATAAACGCAGTGCTATACCTATACACTGTTAGCTTAGCATAGAGAAAAGGGATTTAAGGAAGATTTAAATAGCTGTAGGCCTCATTCACTGTTACTTTTGGAAGGAATGGATGGTTGCAGCTTGGTTTTGATATTGTTCGTTGGATTTTGTCGCAGTTAATAAAACAATATCCTTTGGTCCTCTTTCTGAGTTGAACAAGCAGCCTGCTTGCTTATTAACTTAGTTTATTGTTTGTTTAAAAAGGAAATACCTTCCACACTTCCTGTTTGTGCTTCATCAGACATTCCAGCATCTGACAGTGATATACTAGAAAGAAGCAGAGGTGGGATTAAGTACAGTTATACACATAGTTATACAGTTATATTTGAATAGAAGCACCTAAATAATAGTTCACCTGGATTTGAAGTGTACTGCATTGCAATCATGAGCATAGAGGAGGCAGACAAATTGACATAGGCAGGGACTCCCCCCTCTCTTCGAGTGGAGCCCACTACACAGAAAAAGAAGAATGATAACCACTTGAAAGATCATACTGTATATAAAGCTTTTGCTTTATTTGTAGCACTTTTTTTTATTATGACTGGAGCTAAATAATTGATTATACTCACATATAGCCATGGGGAGGAATGAGGTGCTCAGGTATTCAATGATGTCTTTGTGGAGGAAAGGGGGAAATGTGGCTAAAGTGGAGATCATAGTATATGGCAAAGTGCTGAGAATATCATCACTGAGAAACGGCAGGAGGCAAGTTGTTGTGTAAAAAATGGACTGTCCCAGATCTGATGAGGAAAAGGAGAGACAAAAAAGACAAAGAGAGATACACAGACACTCATTCAATCAGCTGTACATACAGTATGCACATACTGTATGCAGCCACAGATGTCACGTTACATAACATTTTAATCATCTAACAGTATAACAGTGAAGAAAAAAAAACATTTGGTATGTGAGCTTCTGTTGAGGGCAGTGAGCTTTCTTTTAAAGCCACTTAGGTAAAGTTTACCCTCAGGAAAAGTAGAGCAGACTAGTCAAGAAATGGATATTTATGCCTTTGAGATTTTTTTAAATGATCAGATATTCACGACAAATAAGAGCACTGACTGTGATGTAACCTTACACCCATGAAAAATCTACTAAAAAACATTACATTTACCTATGCTCACTTTAACTTATATATTTGCACATGACAACATAATTAGAACATTTCTCCCACTTTGCATAACAAACATGCAGTCAAGTATGGTACACAGCAGAGAGGGCCTATGTCTGGTGTGTCCAATGGCTTATGAACGATTAAGTTGACAGGATCCAGCGTGCTCCCAATCACCCCATGCATCCCTCAAGATCCTCAGCAGGACTTCTCTCCTCCCGTTACAAAAGAGGCCAAAAAAGCAGCAGTGGCTTCATGCAGGCCAGACGGCTCGGGGATGATGATGACAAACAGTGGTGCACTGGGCCTTGACTCACCATGCTGACCGTGCTGCAGCAGGGGCACCAGGTCAAGCAGGGTCACGAGGGTCACATAGAGGCCCTGATAGTCCAGAGAGGGGTACTCTGAGAGCTGAGCGTCCCGACTCTGCTGCCCCTGCCCCCCGCGGTCTGACGGGGCATCGCGCAGAACGCTGTAAAGGAGGGAGCGAGTAACTGTAGGGTTGATGGAACTGACTTGTGGTCTTAGAGATGGGGTGAGTGGGAATGGCACAGGAAAAAGACACATGGTCATGGGCACGGCCAAATTGGAAGCTTCCTGGTTCTCCTTCCTGCCTGTGCGGGACAGAATGCTGCTCCGGGGTGGGAGGGGAGGGGAGGGAGGGTAGGAGAGGGGAACAAGGGAAAAAAAGAGACAACAAAGACACAAAAAAACAGCACATTACATTGAAATGGCACTACAGAGACAGCGTAAATAGAAAAAAACAAACCCAGATAAACCCCACATAGGATGCAGTGTCTCACTATTTGACTATATCACTGAAGGCACGGGCAATTTTTCCCTGCTTTGTCTGCTCAGAGTGACTTTAGTTCAATTAATCTTGTTTTGTCTGTCTTTGCACTTGGAAAACAAAAAAAACATGAGCACAAACTGCAATGATCACTGCATCTCATGCGTATCTGGTGACAAGGAGCAAAAATATAAAAAATGGCATGTTTTCAGTGGCAACCCCATACTTCTCCAAAAAGGGATAGTGCAAATGACTGTCCCTCGATGGCTGCCATCTTTCAATCAGCAAGGATCAGTGGCTACCATGAGAAAAAGGCCAATGAGCCATATTTTAAAATGTGATTTCCTTGCCTTTAGTGGGGCTGTCAAGGATGGGAGTGACACCAAATTGGTTCGGGAAAATACAGAGGTGACACTTTTGAAACATGCTTCAGCCAGTAATAAACATGTGTGTGAGGTTAGATCAAGTGCTCCTAGGTCACAGCACATGTTTATTGCACCAGAGAAATAATGTCCGTATGCATACGTTATGATACTGCACCAGTATCATCAGGAGAAATAATGAGATCCAACAGGCATATGGATTCAGGTTTCTAAAATAAATAACAACTAATCTACGGTAGAGGAGAAACTATAATGACAAAGGAATAGGTTGTATCAAGGGGGGAGATGACTGGTAGCATTATGTTTGTGAGCTAATGCAGGATGGACACTTGTGTTTGCTGTCCCCTGGGGAAGGTGGTGGACATAGTCAAATTTTAAAAAGAGGAAAAAACAAAAGCAAAAACTAGTTGGGTTGAGTGTGGAGCGTCTAGGGTGAAGGAGGGAGGAGGGGGTAGGGGGGGCCAGAGAGCATTGCTCTTTTTTTTTTACTGCACATTATTAAAGAGCTAAGCTGTTCTATCAGGCAAATGATTGGGATTTATCATGAGAGCCCAGATTATAAATGCTAATGTATTGCTTTGTTTTTGGAAAGGTCACCCAAAATTTGAGTTACATCATTTGGAGTTACATGGCAAGTGAGAAAGGGGATTTTGTTCATATTTTTCAACATATTATATGCATAAATCAGTAGAATGTACCATTACGTGACTGATCCCCTCAAAGTGATACTCTGCAAGATGTTCAGTCTGTGTCCATTCCTTTAAAAAGCTATTACTCAGAGTAACTCACAACAACAGATTGTATCTCAGAGTATGACTTTTTCACTGCCCATCTCTCATATAAGAAAACATCATAAATTTGAACAATGAACATAGACATAAACAGACACACTCACACGCATACACTGAACACATACACGCAAAGACGCACACGAATGTGCATAAGTACATACATACACGAAAAATTACATATACGACACATAAAACACATGTAGAAATGCACTGGTACAGACACATGACATACATTTACTCAAACCCTGCACTGTCATTATAAACTCCTGTGTGTATCAGCAATTCAAAGCACAAGTCTTCCTATGTTAGCATGTTTACAGGTGTGTGAAGTACAGAGAGAATACTCTGAACAGTACTGAAGGATTGCTGCAGTCTACAGTCATTCCTATTCAGGAGTGTTTGGCACCAAGTCAGCGAGGCTCTCTGATGCAGAGAGCTCCGCCTGACAAAACTCTGCCTCATAATAGTCGGTAAAAAGGAGAAATGGGACCCTGCTTTATTTCCTATCCTCCATCTGACTTGCGCCAAACCTGAATTCGGTGGATGAATCGGCAGCCACCTCAGGATCATGACACATGCCTGGTCCACTTTTTAAGGCTCACTACTCCCACTTTGCCTCTCTCCTTTTGTGTTTTCTTTTTTCTCCTAACCCCAGGCTTCCGAAGGCACAGGTGTATGGATAATCTTGAAGTCCCTGCAGAGGACATCAGACTCCTCTAATGGTGGGCAGAGTGGCTGTTCTGCATATCAGAGGCTAAGAGACCGTGCTTCGGGAAAATATCAAGGAGCCGTTAACAGCGGCATCATTCTGAGTGATTCTTTTCTCACTCTGATGATACTGGCCCTCAGAGACACAATCGTCACTTGAGTTAACACTGATTCCCACAGTTGCAGCCTCTGTCACGCTCAATCTGCCATGAGAGGCCATGTTTAAAACAGCACAGTGACGGCTGGTGTTAGACGGCCCTTTAGCAAAGCATGAAGTGTCCAGGGCCATAATCCTCATGGTGTTGAGGAACAGAATTGAGGCCAGCTGCCAATTGCAAATGTATTGCACCCTAAGCTGATAATAATGATGAAAGTAGGGCGCACAAGTTTAGCCTCCAGTAATACCACCCATTTTTCAAATTAGCTAATAAGAAAGGACAGTGCTATTTTCTATGAAACCAACAGGTAGTAAAGCTACCCTAAGGAGAAATAGCCTAACACTGTGATGAATTTTAGAATGGAAAGATGCTATGCCTAGAGGGAAAAAAGGAGGAAATCAGATGTGTCCAAAATGGCTGCCTGCTTGACCTGTGCTGGAGGAGGAAATAACATGCTGTTCCTTCCTCAGGCTTTCACAGCACCCAGGAGAGCAGGCTGACCCGGCAACTGCGTAGCCTGGAGGACCTGCCCTCCGCCGGCCCCTCTGGGAAGGACGCAGCAGACCGCCCCAGGGAAGCGTTCATCTAGCAACCGACCACTGAATCAATAAACATCACTGAGCCGTCTATCTGTGCTGCTGTTGTGTTAAAACAGCGCTGTAACTCCATCTCCTATCTGTCAAAGCAGAACAGGCAGGGCTAGTTCCTTAACTTCCTCCTGTCATCATGATGTCACTGTCATCTCATCAGAAAGTGTGTGAGTACCTTGTCTGATCATGAAAGGAAGCTAAGTATTAAACATTCTACAGTCTGTTACTTCACCTGATGTCTCCAGAGCAGGGTACTTACCTAAGCAGGGTTTGGGAAAAGTATTTCAGTGTGTTTGCAATGTCTGTTCCGGAGGGCACAGGGTAAATATTGTGTTGCACACGGTTGTGATACTCTTGCAAGTATCGTATCTTAGAGGCAACTAGACAAAATAAAGAGCAGAGTAACAAGCAAATCAACACTAGAATATAAAATAGAATAACATGACACATTACTGAGCATGCACGAGTCTTGCACTGTATGCATCTATCGTGGTTCGGTTCAGATCAATGGCAGTATACTGTATACATAACATAGATGCTCCAATTATCAAGTTACACAAAGAGTCTGTGTTCCCATGGCTCTCTGGCCGTCACCAGGTGACCTTTTCGGTACAGCAGCGAGGTCACAGGAAGCCCTAGAGGAGGCAGTAACCTATTGCTTACAGAATAAAGCTTGTGTACAAAAGGTTCTTGGTTCAAGTCCCAAGACAAGCTGAGAAAATCATCCTCTAACAAATGACACTGAGGGATGTTTTACTCCCTGCAGTTTAGATTTATTTTTGACTGGTTAAATAAGAGTTAAAATAAGTTGAAGAGGGTGATTGCTGACCCATTTTCTGTGACTTTGGGCAGCACTTTTTAGCTTCCTCCCTGACCTGTAAATGACAAACCCCAAAATAAAAATAACAGCTGCAGGCTTTGAGCATGTGTGGTCAAAGCCTGTGCAGCAATAACACAAACTCCAACATTTAAGCTTTGATGGTAATAAACAAACGCTGTTTATATAGAGTAATAGCTCCCAATATGTTGAATAGCACAGCAGCAGAATTCCTCTTGTTTTTCTGACCCTATATTCTGGCTACTAAACAATATGAGCATCATACAACTTTTTTCATATTTGAACCCATCAAACAGGTTTAGCCTGTATGTAGAGGCATTATTCAGTAATACATGAACAGTGACTGGTTTCCACCTGTTCAGGAGAATCAGAGAATGAGGAGAGGGTTAACAACCGACTTCAACACAGTGTGATCAACCCTCATGATTGATCAATCTGATGCCACCATATTGTTCAGCACAGAATCTGTCGGGTCGACCTTGAGAACAGTATTACACCTCGCTATTCACACGCACCTCATCCAGCCACGTCAATCAAAAAAAAAAAACTGGCTCCTGTGCGGACCAGCCGTGAATTTGTGTTCTCTTCAACATGCAGACAAATACAGGGAGATGCACAGTGTGTGCACTGAGACCTCCAGCCATCCTCTGCAGTGAGAGGACGTGTTGCAACCTGCCTTGGCAACCGCGGTTTCATCACCAAGGACAGCTCCCTTTATACGCTTTCTTGGTTTATCACATTTCCAGTTTGCACACCTACCCAATGACAAAACAGAAAAAAACACCTAACACACACACACAGGCGCGCGCATACACAGCCGTACTTACACTGTTCTGCCTTCGTAGACATTTCGCAGATACTTCAGGAAACATAAAAGCCAGACTGTCAGTTGTTTTAGTGGGTTTTCCCCTTCACGGCGGTGTGTTTCCCTCAGTCGTGGAAAAGTGAATGTGCCCCCCCCCCCCCCCTTTGCAGCCCAGGCTCGGCTTGGTTGTACCACTCTGCGCGATGGATTTCCACAGCGTGGCTCCTTGAGCTGTGCTGCGGTCCCTTTTCAGCATCTTTTAACGGAAATCGAACAAGGACCCATTTTGTATGAGTCACTTATTCATTTTTAGATATTTGATTTGTTCTTGGCATACAGAGATGGCGACATACATCTCAGACAACACAGCCCACCTTTCCAAATGGACTGATCCGGATTTGACAAATTGTCATTCAAGAATTGCAAAGACCCTATCAGCGATCTTTAGGGTGATTATAGGAGGGAAATAAGGAGCTCCGTGTATTTGCCTGAATAATAGTCTCACTTTCTGTGTTGTATACAAAAGAATAACATGCAACAGATGGTTGGCAGATCGTTATAAACATAATCATAACCTATTCTGAAAAATATACTTGACTTATTCTCTCACGTTTTACATTTCAGATTTAGAATGAGTGTATTTTCAAGCAGATAGTCACCTCTCGACGTGTTTTAATTCACATTATCACTTGATGGCCTTAATGTTTAATTTAATTCAATAATCATTTGCTTTTATTCAGGTATTATTTGAGCCTGATTGCGGTTCAGTCCAGTGTTTCCACCTCCTCTCCTGCTTCTGAGGAGCAGTGTGACCCCTTGTTCTTGTCACTACATTATATAAAAAAAGACATTTTGTCACCAAACTGGCTGCATTTTCCACTACAGACTACTACTAAAACATTAGTCATTATAACATCATATCTTCATAGTCTTTAAACAAGTCAACAGCTCCATTATGTTTCAAAGTTAACAAAGGTTTTACTTCCATTCATATCATTTACACAGTGTGAGAAGAGCAAACAGTAACAGTGCTTTGGTGTCTGTCTGCAGTCAGGGATGTGGAGGTGACTGCCGCCGGTACTCTGGGATGTGATTCATGATCCATCCAGCCGGGAACAGGAGAGCCACAGCAAACACAGACAGGGCGAAGACAGATTGCTGTAAGAAACATAAAGATCAATAGGCTGTTTTATTAACAGACGCTTTGCGCTGTGCTATAATTAAATGCTTGTTGTTGTTTTTGTTTGAGACACAGTGTTTTTGTTCCTATGCCTTTAGGTTCAACAGTGAGGTCTGAACACCTGTGTCCACACCAGAGCCCTGACTCACAGGGTGATGTAACTCCGTCCCCATCCTCCTGCCATGATATTCCCTTTGTCCCTCTCCACTTCAGTATTTCTAACCTGAGACCGGCCCTGTAAAAGCCCCTGTGCACGTCCCAGAGGACAGATCAGCAGATTTATAGTGGTATAAACACAGGCTGCTATGTTGCAGTTCCATCATAGGATCCCTTTACAGAAGCCAGAGCTTCACACTGACTTATGGATAACAAATGAATAAAACATCTCTCCCACTCTGCAGGCTGGGGAGTACAGTTCGCTTGAATTCCTCACATTAGGGGCAATGAAGTGAAGCATCACAGATACTGGCTTTCTAAGACTTGGTTTGTTGTGGTAAGACTAGCTCAGAAAGTTTGAATACTTATAGTTTAGCAGTTTAAAAACATTACCACATTGATTCTGTTGCAGGGTGCATTCAAATACAAATATTAACAAAGATAATCAGTCCTACCAATGGGCCGATCTTTTCCTTAGGTGGCTTGCTGTGGATGGTCAACCTGTGGTTTTGCCGTGTAGCTTTCATCAGCAGCATCCTGCTCAGTGAGGGTCTCCTAAAGACAGATGACATCCTTATTGGCCCAGCTGACAATGTCTTCTACTTCTACACATGGAAAACATCTCTCTCTAGATTTTTCCTCACATCCTGTGAGATACAAACAGATAGTCCCTAATTTCATCTAATTCCCATCTCTTCCTGGGAGGAGTTTCTTCCACAGGCCAAAGAAAGTCATGTAAACATCTCATCAGGAGAGCATTTTGGTTTGTTAGTGTGTCTGAAAGTTAAAGTTATAAGTAACACAAGGAAAAATGGCAACTATAATAGTATCGAACTAGTTACAATATACTCTACATTGTAAATATGCAGAGCAAATGGTGCAGATCCCAACCTTTCAACATATGTCGAATCTATACTAAACTGCAGTCGGTGCTTATATTTGCAATGTCTGCATCATAAAACTTGGCAGTACACATTGAAAGGAAAAGAAACAAGGCACAGATTTCACATAGGTGTTTTCTAAAGATTATTATTCATTCCACATATTGTATTTTTATGTATGAAATCCATGGCTTGCGGAAATAGAACAAATGAAACAATAACTCTAGTTTCCATAATTATTTTTTTAAACTGGAGTGTTTGGCTCACATTAGATGTATTCTGTCGCCCTCTACAGGATGCTGAAAGAACTCGGTAAAAAAAACCTTTGCTATTAAAATACCTGTTAATGACCCCCTCCTGCATTACATAAAAATATCATGTCAAACTGTTCCCTTTAGCTGTATAAAACACTGTAATAGTGCATAGATTGGGTGTTTGCATTATCATAAACATTCAAGACCAAACTAGGTGATACAGCTTATAACAATTGCCATTTTCATCCTTTTGGCCCTTATGACTAGGTTTCAGTTTCAATATGATTTTTTTAAATAAATAATTTTGTTATTGTTTTTTAGATTTTTATAAGCAGCGTACCTTGAATGGTTTTGTAGTGTTCAAAACAAAATAATAAAATACCATAAAATAAAACACAAAAAAAGTACAAATATAACGAAATAAAATAAAATAAAATAAAATAATGAGAAAATGTAAAATTATGGACAAAAAAAGATAGCATGACACGTACAAACCCCAGTTGGTGTTCACTGCCTTCAATGAGTCGCTAGAGGGCGCTCGCAAATTATTGCTGTGAAGCACTGACTGGGCCTCCGTGCCAGTCAGTGTACAACAACGACAATTTGTCAAGTTAGCGTAGATACAGGAAAAGGATTCTCCCACATAGCGCGTTTCCAATTTGGTTGGTATGGCTATTTAAAGGATTTCTCGTGGCCGTGTGTTAAAATGATTATTACAGAGTATAATAGTAAATATGTGATTTAACTACCTTTATCGACATATATAATGCTGTGCAAAGAAAATGAAAATCTCTAACTTCACCGGTTTTATTTTGAAAATCTACATCGGAAGTGGGTCGCTTATTGTGGCTGGCTTGAGACGGGTAGCTTTGGGATAGGCCATAACAACCAGCCATCAAGGCGTTGTGCTACTATGGGGAAATACCGAACCGAACCGACAATAAAGATGGTTTGGGTTTAGTTTTTAGTTGAGTTGAATGCTGAAAATTTGCCGGAAAGTCAGCGCAAGTGGAAAATATTGCATTTGGGGGGATTAATGTGGACATTGACGTCGAGCCGTACGTAATGAGCAGAGTTGGAAAAAGAAGGTGTTGAGCATTTTTTCTCCCTCTACCAGAGACAAGTTGGATCGGAGTACAGACTAAACTACGAGCTGATACGAAGATAAATAATGCCCACTGACTTCTTCACTTTCTGGTAAATATCTTTTAACGCTGGCTTTTCAACAGTTGCATCGCATCCTCCTCGAAGTAAAATTGCCGTTTCCGATGAGAGGTAAAGTCAAAGCGAACCAGCACGGATAGCTAGCCTCTTAGGATATGCTACTAATTACAGGGCTGTGGTGAATACGACTCCTCTCGCTGGGCTGTTGCCAAATATTTGGACATAACTTCCCATTTTTTTTATCAGCTGTGTACAAAACAATCCACTTATGTGTTTTTGCTCTTTTGTGCACTTAGAACCGAGGCTTCCGCTGGGCAGCTTTTAGCTCACGGAGCAACAATAGCTCCGTGATAACGATATGCTAACAAAGCCTTTGGAAATGATTTCTTTATTAAAGAAAGGAATTCCTGTTGTTTTTAATGAGTATAGATCGATAGTAAAGTTCAGAATGATTGTGTATTCTTACTTTGCGGATCGACCTACATGTTGCTGGTTATTGCTTCTGTGTCAAACAGTTGTTGATAGGCTGTGCTATGGCAACATTATAGACAGGTATTGAGATCTGAATTTGCAGATTATGATTTATTGGTGTGTTAAATTCATATAATCACTTATAGCTGTCGGATCATAACCAGTACATTTGTTGAGGTTGCTGTAGATTTGCAAGCAATCGTGCAGATATCCTGTTTTGTACAGAGTATACATTAATTCAGCTCCAAAATAATCTTTAATATATTTCTACTTCAACCTCTAACAGTGCATACAGTGTTTGTTGGTGTCAGCATCTCTTTAAGTGCTGGGGAGCCATATGCAGGCTGTGATAATCCTATGGTAATCTCACTGAAATTGAGGGTAGACTCAGCACACAGTTAACCTTCTGAAAAGCAACCTGTGAGTGTCCTTTTGTCCTATCATTTGCACTGCGATCTTCACCACTTCTCATTTTACCAGGTTAAGTATTTGTGTCAGTGCTCCAGGGCTGTATAATGACATGTAATTATCGAAGGTACATCCTCAGAAGTCCATGACTGGCACGAAAGGCAAAGAGCTTGCAAGTACCTGCCACAGAGTAAGTGAATGAGTCGGACCTTGGCCTGAGTGCTGTTTACCCTGCCCATTTGGATGGAGAACACAACAACAAGCCTTGACATCTCACTTAAAACAGGCGCTCATTCTTTCCTGGGTTTCCATTCAATCTTTAAAGATTCACTATCAAGCTGAGTTTGTATAGTCAGCAGTGAGTTCACACTTAACATGTCTTTATTGAAAAGATGGTCGTGGTTTTCACCAAAAAGAAAATGCCTTGGTGCTGTACAGACAACATGGATGTTCTGTGTATTGTGGCCTACAGAGTAAAATGTGATCAGCTGACAGTTAAATGTCAAATATGCAACACCGTGGTTTATATTGTTGGTTGACACAGGCTAATCCAGAGGCTGCTCACCATGAGTCATCACTGTGGTGACTTTTGTTTCCTCTATCTGTTTCTGACATTTCGGTGTGTTGTCTGCTTTCTAGCCAGTTCTGATTCCTTTAGTTTCATGTGGCTCCCCTGGTAGAGTCAGTAATCAGCTGAACGGTAAGATGCAGTGTTAAACTGATTTACCTGATTGGCAGAAACATTGCCGAGGTAAACAGCCCTCTCTGTCCATGTGTTTGGTCTCTCGGGTTATAATTTCAGACAGAATATGACTATTATCTTAGCGGGAGCTGTTTACTCTGTGTCCCAGCCACCAAATTCCATATCTTGCTGTGGGATGTGTGCAGACAATCAATACTGTGGAGGTCACTTTGTGCTCGAAAGTTCTGGTTTCTGCTCACTGCTGCATTGCTTATCATGACCTCTTTAGAGCACCTCTGATTGTATCAGATATCCAAAGAGTCTATAATTACTGTCCGCAAGCTGTATTTCTGTATAGCTTGGCCAGCAAAGCACATAATGGCCAACTCTTCCTATTTTAACAGGGCTTGGGATTTATTCTCCAAGGCCAGCATTTTCCTTTTGTCATGAGTTTAAAAAGTAAACCATCTATTCCTTTCTGTGAGCAGCATGGCCACCTCATAACCATACCAGAAATTAAAATGCACATTTAAAAAAAAAAAATCAAATGAAGAGGTTTGATGTATAAAGAGCACCGTAGAGCTGCTCTGTAATTGCAGACAGGAAAGTGTTTGGGGGAAGAAGTTCAGTTCAGTTCAGCTCTTCAGAATGTTGGAGTCTGTGAACATAATTTTATTCAGGATTCACAGTAGGACCAGTATGGTACACAACAGAAAGGTTTCTTTGATCTGTTTGAGCATAGCTGTGTCTGTATGTGTGTGATAAACTGTTATATAATTACCAGAAAGGAAAGAAATCAAAGTTTCTCAATCATCTGCTACATTGCCCAAGTAATTGACACATTACTTCTGATCGCTGAATTCTTGTCAAGCCCTTCTAGCTTCATTACAGCTGCCACTTTGATTTCAAATATTGGTTTGTGTGTTCCAGTGGATGAGCTTTGGTAAAAAGCTGCACTGAAATAATAATAATAATAATAAGTACGTGGTGCTGAATTTTGAGGTTCCGTACAGGGAAAAAAAACCCTTACCTCTTTGTTTTTCTCTAACCATGATGAGGCAATCCACATAAATGATTGATCAAGCACCCTGTGACTGTCATTTGAATAATACATTGGACCTGTTCATGTGCCAAGTATTTTTGAATAGTAATGTTGGGTGCAAGGCTGGGCTTCTGTCTTATAAACATTTCTTTTAAGTAGCTGGTTTGAAATAATATAAAATGATCAGATGACTAAGGGAAGGTGAGTGGTTTAAAAGAGTGCAGATGTCTGTGTGTGTGTGTGTACAGAGATATAGGTGGGGGCAGGGAGTGTCTTCTGTCACCTCTCATTAGAGACGCATAGTCCAGCTCAACCAGCGTCTGCCTTCCCCCTCTGTCTGTGGCACTGCCCTCCTTTGCTCCCAGCCGGAGCACAACAGAGCAGCACACTGTTTCAGTCTAAACTGCCAAAAAGTGTCCTAATGTTGGGCCTCGTAGAGATCATGGCAGAAATGCTTCCTACTGAACAATGTGAGTTAAATGTCTAGTAATACCTGTCCTAAACTATGCTTTTAGGATTCTGCACTGCAGCTAAAGTTAAATTTGGTTCACTCGTTTGAATGACTTGAAGCCGCCCTGCTTGGAAGTCGGTGTATTGTTCAGCTGATGTGTTTGTTGCTTTATTTCATCGTGCCTCTGTTGTGCTCCTTTGAGGACCCCCACCACTGCCGCCTTTTGTAAACAAGACAGTATATATCTCAAGGGCTTCCTACTCTCTCCTACATATTCAAATTCAATTTCTAATTTTGTCCAAATGAATTCCCTGTGAAGAGGGGGCTTATTTAAAGCAGTCTAATGAAATAAAGATCAACCAACATTTTTATTGGAGTTCTCCAGTATGACTGCTTGGTGACTGTGTGTGTGAAGTAAGAGGCCGTGGTTTTCCACTGAACCCTTGGGAGGCTTTGGAGTGCAGCTCTACAGGGGCAGACACAATGATTTATTAGTACGGTAGGCAGGAAAAACTAGCAGGCTGAGATAAAACAGATCTCCTATGACACTCTAGTTCTCAGTCTGGTCTCACACAGAAAAAAGACTCAATGTGTATATTTAGGTTCAACAGTTGCTATATTAAGATATTTAAGGGTCCACAGTGACAATTACATCCTTAAGCCTCTTAATATTGTTTTAAAGGGCTGTATTTATGCAAAGTTGCCTTCTGCTTTGGAAAATAGTCCATGTGTCCTTCAACTTGCTTGCTTGTAGAAATGAAACAAGATGCATTGCAGTTACAATTATTTGCTTGATTAGGTGACTGTACTCTGAATTAATGAGATTTTCTGTTTTCTCTTAGATCATAGCCAGTGACAGTACAAAGAGAGGAGGAAACTTGGCTGACAAGAATAGTTTCGGTAATGACTTACTAGAGCTGCTTGAAGCTGCTCCACTCTCTGTTAATCTTGATCACATCCACCTTCCAAAATAATGTTTTGGTCACCCAGCCATATAAATGAAGAACCTCTCAATCAAATCAGACGTCTTGTCGTGTAGAATTAGTGTTACATCAGGGAACTGTGACTTGTACAAAAGGCTTGATCGGCGGTTAACAGGTTAACAGGCAAAACAGACAGAAGAGATTTAGTCTGGAGGTGCTGTTGGCATCAAAAATGTTATCTGTGGTATGAGTGTCTGTTTGCGATTAATCCAATCAAATAAATACCCAATGGATTATTTGATCAAATGGAAATGTAATAGAAACTTATTAAAAGGGAAACTACCAACTGAATCTGGCGTACTGACATCCACTGAATGAAGATGCTAAGTTTGACAACTAATGAGAATGTTGTACTAAGCTACTTGCCTCTAATTAATACTGACTGATGAGGTTGAAGTGTTGTCACTAACACTGCAATATGACTATACCCTTCTTCAATATTAATACAACCTAAACTAGAAAAACATCCAAATTATTCATTGGACTGCAAATGTCTGAACTGCCGAATGGTTTGTGCTGGGCTGTACCTTCTTATGAAAATCACCTTCCATCTGCATTAGATTTGTAGTTGACTGTCAGTTTTCTGAGGGGAGGAAGAGGAAGTCTTTGTTAACTGAGGTCATTGTTGATGATTACAGATAGAAGCCTGAACACACACACTTCAGATGAAGACTGAAAAACTCAATACAATTTCAGCGTTTCAAGTCTGTGAAATAGCTTAGACAGCAATGATTCATCATTGCGCTGAAATCAATGTGGCTGAAACACTTTGATAGATTGTAATAGATGTCCCTCTGTTCAGCCTCTTTAACACTAGCGCCTCTGGCCATTCATTATCTTTTACAGAGTCCACACTCTTAATGTTGTAATCCCTATGAAACGTTAGTCAGCAACATTTAAAATGCAATCGCTCTTTGGATAACATGTCTCTCTTTCTGTGTTTCCCCTGGCCTCTTTCATACCTCGTCCTCCAGGCATGGCGGCCTGGGCTTGGAGCTCTGAGGATTCCTCAGAGGACCTGCGCCTGACCCACGACTGACGATTGAGAGGAACACGTTGTCTGAGCAGAATGACTCAGCAAGAGGGGGGACCCCCAAATAGCAAGTGAAGAGACGTGAGGATGGGTGCCAATGGATCCAGCTATCCACACTCATGCTCCCCACGCATAGGGGGAAATGCACAGGCACAGCAGACTTTTATAGGTAGGTTAATAAAGTGTCTTACAATCAGTTGCTCAGTGACTACAGATGGCTTTGTGTTTTCTGTTAGTGACTATATGGTGACTGTTTTTTTTATTTTCTTTGTGTCGTGAACTTGATTTAATGTGCACCCCTGCTGTAAACACCTAATGGGAGTATTAGCATGACCAAAGTCGCACTTTAAATTAGATTAACCTGCTTCCATGGCAACTGATGGTGCATGAGGTGAATATTTTTGTGCCTGAGAGCTCTTAAACTGGGCCATTGACTCATATAACTGACACCAAATGCTTGCGGACTCTTCTCTTCTATGTGTCAAATATAACCTGTAGACGAGATAAGAGTTAATCTGGTGTCTATTTTTCTTGTCACATTTTTCTACAGTGTGGCAGCTGACCTAAAACTTGAAATGCCAGCACGTTGTGTTTTTCAGCATCCACAGAAAACATACATTCAGTAACGTTTGTATTAGACACTTATATTCAGGTAGTGTTTATGATTGGTTGTTAGAAAAATGTAGTTTGATTTATGTACCTTAAATCTTTTCTCACAGTCCTGACACTAACAGCGTTTGAACTGTTTTAGAGGTTAGGGTTAATAAGTCTTTTCTTAATAAGAAATGTGTTTTTCCATTTCAAAATGAGTTTTTTAGAGCCTCTACTTCAAAGTGAAAGTATTGTTCAAGAAACCAAATTATCTCGGTAGCCCCTGAGACCTCTTTGCTCTGAGCTTTGTAGCTGCTTGGTTGAGCTGGCCAGGGCCACAGATGATTCACAGTGTTAAAATGATTACTATTTGGGTCACACTGATGGATGCTGAGAGACGGGCAGGGAGCGAGGATCTCCTTGGCAAAGCTTCCTCTGACGTGCAAGTCCTGCCTCTCAAGCCAAAAAACAACTGCCCGTTAGTGTAATTGACTGGGCCCAAATATGTGAAGAGACTGAAGTTACAGACGAGTACAAAGTAGGGCAAAAATAATAATTGGTTCTTAGTCTAAAATTAAACAGAATAAAGGGATTTTTTTTTCCTTCTGGTCATGATATCTAAGTGCTTTGGTCAGGGGAGTGTGTACTGAGCAGGAGTCACCACGGGGGTGCCAGCAGCAGGTTGTGTTTCCAGTAGTCTGGCCTGCAACAGTAAACTTGTGTTGGGGTCAGGGAATTGAATGTCTCTTGGAAAAGGTCAATTTCAGTATGGAAAAATCATACATTTTGTTGATTTTTGTTGAACAGGTATTCCAGTTAATCTTACTTTATTTTGTATAATAAAAGAAAATGAAATAAGCATTATAGGGAAGTGTGCAAGTTGGGTCTGGAATGCCAAGGAAACCTTCAGATAAAACTACATGTCCAACTGGACAGAAAGGCAATGCAAAACACTCCTATGATGGTAAAGGCACTGCAGAAAGGTTTGGCTGACACAGGCATGTAAACGCCATTTCACTCTGAAGCACTGATGTGCAAGGTCTTACATGAATCACAAAAGTTAAAAAAAAGAAAAAACAGAAATAAAGCAGATCTGGAAATCTACCATGAACTGCTTAAAGTAATACAAGCTGAAGCACTGTTCCCTCACTGACGATCTGTGGATAAATCTCAAACATGCTGTGTGAGCTTTGCAAGACAGACTAAAAATATCTCAAACTTGAAGTGATCTGCAGAAAATTTCCCAATCAAGAACAGAAAGTCTGTAGCTGGCTGAGAAAAGTGTTAGCAAGCTGTGATATTTGCCAAAAAGAGGTTACTCTCTCTTTTTTTACCACAGTTACTGTTCAGCTCAATAAAAATACTGCATTCAGTAAAATGTTGTGTTTCCTAGGATTTCTAAGATTTGTATGCAGCTGTATCTATGATAATCTTATAATCCCTTTTTGTCTTAATAATTACTTTCAGTGTTTTTATGTTTATTGATTTTAAACACAAACTGTTTTTAAACTAACCTCCATGTGTTTATATTTCAGGGACCTCGTCCTACTCTCAGCAGGGATATGGCTGGGAGTCAAAGCTATACAGCCTGGAGCACAGCCATGAACGTCCCACAGACAGGAAGAAGAAGAGCCTTGGTCTGGCGACTCTCAAACGGAGGTTTATCAAAAGGAGGAAGTCCAGCCGCTCAGCTGATCATGCACGGCAGATGCGTGAGCTTTTATCAGGGTGGGATGTCCGCGACACAAACGCCCTGGTGGAGGAGTATGAGGGAACAGCAGCCCTCAAGGAGCTGAGCTTCCAGGCCAGCCTAGCACGGGCAGAGGCTCCCAACTTGCAGCGGGACCTGGCTGCCCTTTACCAGCACAAGTACTGCACTGATGTGGACCTCATCTTCCAAGGTACCTGTTTTCCAGCTCACCGAGCCATCCTGGCTGCCCGCTGCCCCTTTTTCAAGACCCTGCTTTCCTCATCTCCTGGTTATGGTGCAGAGGTTCTCATGGACATTGAAACTGCTGGCATTGATGTCCCCATGTTCTCTGCCCTGCTTCACTACTTGTACACTGGGGAATTTGGAGTGGGTGGAGCTGAAGATAGCAGGCTGCAGAATGTGGATGTACTAGTGCAGCTAAGTGAGGAGTTTGGGACACCTAATTCTCTGGAGGCAGATATGAAGGGCTTGTTTGACTACATGTGCTACTATGATGCTCTGCTGAGCTTCTCGTCAGATTCTGAGATGACAGAGAGCGGTAATGAGAGAGGGGCTGTTGCTGCTGCACCAACAGGGAGCACAGGAGGCAGCGGGGGTCCTGGGACTCCAGATGAGGACCTTAGGGCTCACAAAGCCATCCTCTCAGCCCGTTCTCCTTTCTTTCGGAACCTTTTGCAAAGACGTATTCGCACAGGAGAGGAAATGACAGAACGCACTTTGCAGACACCCACTCGCATTGTGTTGGATGAGTCCATAATCCCACGGAAATATGTGCAGGTCATTCTACACTGCATGTACACAGATGTAGTTGAGCTCGGGCTGGTCCTACGTGGCAGCCCCTCAGCAGGAAGTCTTGGTGAGGTGCAAGCCCTTGTGTCAGGGGGCCGTGGCGCCAGCACACGCACAGAGGAGGCCATGGAGCTGTACCATATTGCTCTGTTCTTGGAGTTCAGCATGCTTGCTCAAGGTAAGTCATAATCACCAAAAATCTCGTATTCAAATAACAATAAAAACATATGTTTTAGAAATGTTTTTCTATACTTAATGTATAAACTGGGCACATTAGATTTGGCCTTTACTAGAAATGTATGTGTTATTATTTCTGTAAATTTGTTTTATCCACTGGCTCTGCTTTTTCAGCATAGTCTGCTTCACCACTGTTCTTACTGTGGATTCTTTCATTCCTTAATAATTCCTTCCTTCCTGTCCACTGACTACACAACTGCTGCCAAGGTGTCTACCACAAATTGCTTAAACCCCTTAACACCAACTGTGATAATGTGGTCAAATAACCTTGATCATGAATTTCAATGGTAATTTGCCTGTTCAGTCTGTCACATTTATAGTGTCTGTTTCTGTGGACTCAATAATATGAACTGGATTTTGTCATAATTGACTACGTAGATTAGTTTTGTGAATTAATTTCTTGCAAGACTCTGGCCTGCTTAAATCTCTCCCTCCATTCATTCATAAAATTTGCCTTATACTTGGTGTCTGGATATGTTACACCGTACAAATGTGCTTCGCTGAGGGCTATGGCTGTTAGAGCTCCGGCTGGCAGTGACAGATTGATATAGGCTGGAGGGTTTGTTCACGTCTCTGAGGGCAGACGGTTTACTGTCTGATACACGCACTTCATCTAAGCTTCTGTTAACACTTCATCATGGTCCATCTTTACTCAGGTTACGCTCTCTTTTTTTTGAGTCTTGCTGCTGTTTTAATGACCCTAGTAACAGGTTAAAGCCATGCTTAGACATGAATCAGTCACCTTATCTCCTGCACACACTTCACACTGACATAAGTGAACACTGTGCAGTTAGCAACACATCTAACAAAGCTTCCCTTCTCAGTAGAATAAACGAAGTGAAGCAATTGATTTTACTTGCACAGAGAAGCACTGCATTTAGCCTGCCTGTTATGGCTGTGTAGATTCAGAGAAGTTGTATGACTCAACAAATTTCTTTTCTTTCAAGTTACATTTACTATTATATCTTGTAACCAACTTATCTTTCATACAAAGAAGATGATAGGACATGGTTGGACAAATATTGCGACAGTGATATGAGATGCATTTAGTGATTTAAGCATACATTTTCAAAGGCAATATTTTATTCCATTCAAAATACTTTGTTACAGTTATATTTAGCCTGCTCAATAATACTGTGTAAAACATCTTACTGCAGTTTTTTCCACAGTAAAAGCCCTTGAGTGTTACCTTGAGATTATCTGTGGTGGAGGATTTTACTCTGAAGCAAGCAGCTGAAAACACCATTTACTCAGGTTTTTCTAGCTCCTGTTTTAGTTAGCTTTAAAAAAGCTTTCTTCATTGCAGGCATACACTGTATATGTACCAGTTTGTAGATATTGCAGTGCTTTGCACAATATTTTGGTGTAAATTCATGTTGAAAGATTGATACAGGCCTTCATGATGCAATCCTGATGGGTGTTGCTCTTTAAACTTTAAAACAACAAAATATTGAAAACAGAACCAAGCACACTAGAGGTCTTCACAATAATCAGTCCTCTGTAGCAGCTGCTGTGTTGACTGAAGAGTTGAGGATCAGTCAAACTTTTTCAGACCTGTGCAGTAATCTGAATTGCACTGTACGCTAACCATTCACACAGCTGTTTAGACACCGCCTCCCACTTTCGGTCTTAGGGTGTCATTCCAGGGTCATTCTTAAGCCAACCAGCAGACAATTGGTGTTATCTTCACACACCATCATGTCCTTTTTCTCTCCCAGCCCCCCTCTCAACAAGCCCCTACTCCAGGGTATTTTTATCCCCTCTGCTCCCTCTCTGTTCTGCACAGCTCTAATCAGTTCCCATGAAACCTCAATGTGGAATGTGGTGAGATGGTTGAGGTTGACCTTGTGTCATTTTAGTCTCTGTGACTGTGATGTATCCTCCTGTTATTACCCTTTTTTGAGATCCCTTTTTTTTGCTCAAATCACCCTGGCATCCATGGGTTAATTATGAAACAAGAACATGGTTCATTCCAATACTTCAGACCATAGTTGCTGCCTCATGTCTTCAGGAGGCAGCAGAGAAGCTTATGTCATGGGTATCATACAGCAAAAGACCCCCAACCACCACCACCCCTCCCCCATTACGTGCCCCTTGACTGGTATCCTTAGGCAAAATTAAGTTTTGGCCCATGAAGGTTTTGTAGAACCCTCTGTCATTGTTCTTTATTAATTCTCACAATGGGCATCCCTTTATGACTACATCTCACTCAAATGATAGCCAGTATTAAAAGCCTTATTAATTTTTCAAGTGCGCCACAGAGATGATAGCCAGTTTATGTGGTTAGAGCTTAGTAGCTTCCCCCCCTGACTTTGTGCTTGCTGACTGACAAGTTCTTTTAGTGGCCTATCTTGTGTTTTGACTGAAGTCCCAGTTCTTGAGTGATCATCAGACATGATTTACATACACAGGCTTGTTTACAGCTGTTGAGTGCAGCTGATATTTTAAGTGGCTTTGGAAACTCCAAGTCCAAAGACTGCATAAACGCAGAGTTTCAAATAATAACAGCAAGACAAAACGCATATGTCCTTCAAAGTTAGTGTAGTGTGCAGCCGACTGTTGCTGCGCCTGCTGTTGTGTTGATATTCTTGTCAGACGGCTAAGCTCCAGTGAATGTGGTGTGCCCCCTGTGGAGAGAAGGGGAGGAGGGTTAGTATTAGATATAATGCTGATTCTAATCTCCACCTCATAATAAAAGTGCTGCGTTTTAAAAGACTAGCTGTCGCTGTGAATTCTAATGGATTGACACAGACAGAGCTGTTAGCTTATCCTGTGCCTTTGGATCCAAGTGGGGGAATCGTCTGCTTTTGTGGATGTATGCCTGGTGTCTGCTTTCATGAGAGGGCAAAGATGCAGAGGTGAAAGACTCGAGTGAAGCTGAAGCTTTTTTTACAAGACAGACAGCACTGGGACCAGTGAGAGACACAGATGTTGAGAATCCATTCCCGCTTTAAGTCTGTTTATAGCACAGATAAAAAAGGCAAAGTGCCTTGTTCCACATTTCAGCTACATCTGTCTTCTGAACGATGCAGGATTTCCACCCTCAGTTGAAAACGCACTGGGCGTCTGCTCTTTATTCGTCTGACTTTAACTCAAGCTATTAGGTTTAGAAGGGGAAGTGCACAGCAACACTGCATGCATATCGGATGCTAACTGTCTGTGTTGTTCTCATCTCGAACATTTTTTCATAGCTCTAGGATGGATTTCAAAAGCAACAGCTCCCAAGTCCAGTGTCCAATTTCCCTGAGTATATCTTCAAAGCAATGTATTTGGGCCGGAAGGGCAGCTTAGATTTTCAGTTTAAGATAAGATTTTCCCAGAGGAGCACTGCTACTGGCCCAGCCATGAGCTGATGGACGGGACAGGCTGGAATGAGGAAGTTGGCAAGCTTTTATTTCAGTTGTGAGAGCAGCTTTGACTCGCCGTCTGGTTTTATCTCTTGGATGGTAATATTGTATTTATCAGAGACAGACCTTGAATAAGAACCTCATTGGTTAGGGACTGCCATAGATTGCCATGCATGTGTTGTGGGCTATCTGAGTTGATGTTTAGTTGGTTTAGGTACATTTTTGATTTATGCGCACATGTGTGTACACATTGCAAAGTGTCCGTGTTCAGGCAGTGGCAGCCCATTTCCTCAGGCTGCTGTGTTTACTTATCACGGTTAAGAGAAGGCAGTTTGAGACTGAAACACATCAAGGTATCAAAGGCATTTCTGTGGGTTGGTGTGTTACAGAGTAAAGCCACTGCCTGCTGTTCTGGTATGTGCTCTGATTTAGGAAACACAGCATGGAGGATGTGGGGGCTACTACAGGGAGACTCCCTGGGTCAGTCAATACAAGTCAAAACTACTGCTGATTTGGCAGTGGCTTGATGGTTGTTTGTTTTTACTTTCTCTTTTTTCCTTAACACTGTTAGCTTTCATATTTCTGGCTTAGCAGATAATAATAATACATCTGTGCCTGTGAGAGACTTGATTAAAAAATAAATGCGTGTCAACTTCTTGTCTGTCTCTTGTGTCTCACAGGCTGTGAAGACATTGTTGTTGAAAGCTTGTCTCTGGACTCTCTCGTCCCCATTCTGAAGTGGAGCTCCCAGCCATATGGCTCCAAGTGGGTCCACCGGCAGGCCATGCACTTCCTCTGCGAGGAGTTCAGTCAGGTTGTCACCTCAGATGTTCTCTATGAGCTCAGCAAAGAACACCTCCTCAGCGCAATTCAGTCTGACTACCTACAGGTAAGGAAACATCACCTATCAATCTGTTGCCATCTGGTATGACGCCTCACATCGTGCATTTCAAGTAAAAGATGCCTGACTTGTTCACAGTAATTTGTTTCATAAAAATACAGTAAACAGAAATGTGCAAAGATGCACTCACAACTACACACTGTACACCAGTGTACCACATGCACACACTGAGTCTCCAGAGTTTCCAGGGTTGATAAACACAATTCCCTAAAGGGAAATACCTTCAAACTTAGAACCTAATCAAAGCTGAGCTGTCATCTGCGCAGCCAAACAACTCGGGCATTGGACCAGATGGTTGAGGTGATGTGTTGTAATCCAACTACACAAACAAAACAAGCAGACCTGAGCTTTGCTCGTACACTGCCTGAACATATTGCATTTTCACCTTATCCTCATTTAACAGCTTTCCAGCACTGTTCTCAACAATATCTAACCTTGTCCTAATAATGCGTCTGTGCCTTTCTCCTTCTGCCCTATATCCCTCTCTCTCTCTCTCTCTCTCCCTGTACCTTGGTCTCATTCACAGGCGAGTGAACAGGACATTCTCAAGTATGTTGTTAAGTGGGGCGAGCAGCAGCTTATTAAGAGGATGGCAGACAGGGGTAAGATAATACACTCTATAATTACCATCAGAGCAGCCCCCCTAATTGCTCTGAGGAAATTGCCCACTTTTCAGAGCCTCCAAAATGCACTTAAAAGCAAAAAGTAGTCAAACTTTACCCTGTAAATGAAGGCAACAGGAAGTGGCTTTATACTCATTAGTCATGTCTATGTGTGCACTGACCTAATGATGTGCAGTAGTCTGTATGTAGTAGTAGTAGTACTGTATGTCATTAGTCATCATTGTATGGCCTTTGCAGTCTGCTTATGAAAAAAACACATCCATCCACCATGCAATATTTACCCCTTATTTATTAAAGTGAACTTATCCAAACACTTTGCACTAATAGCCAGCAGGTTGACTTAAAAGTATAATCATCGTTGCAGAATTGGTCACAGTCTTGTGCATTGTATTAAAAGCTGCCAATGGCTGTACCTGTCCTCGTTTATCCAGAGCCCAACCTGTTGAGCGGCACAGCCCACAGCGTAAACAAGAGGGGAGTAAAAAGAAGAGACCTGGATGTGGAGGAGCTGAAGGAGATCCTGTCTCCTCTCCTGCCGTTCATCCGAACTGAGCACATCTTACCTCCCAACAGTGACGTCCTTGCTGATGCGGTCAGTACTCCTTTCTCGTCTTCCCTGTTTGTATCTGACTGCGTATCTTGAGTCATTTTGACCTTCATAGACTGAGTATTGATCTGCATTCTTTACACTCGTCACAGCTTAAAAGGGGTCTGATAAGCACCCCTCCTTCAGACATGCTGCCCACAGCTGAGGGGGGGAAAGCCAATGCCTGGTTACGACAGAAAAACGCAGGCATCTATGTGCGTCCTCGCCTCTTCTCTCCTTATGTGGAGGAGGCTAAGGTGAGGCTCATTCATTTATGATTAATAGAGCTTATACAGACAGTCCAGGCGAACCATTAGGCATTTGAGGAATTTGTGGACCTGTTTATGGGTGAGACGTGCTAAAACTAGCCATGCCCAGATTTTGCTGTGAATACTCTGTCCATTTGCAAACTTTCCTAATATCTTAAAGGCCTTGTCAGGGCCATGAATATTAATGAACATATCCATAGATCAGAGAGTCATTATTAAATGAAGTGTCAATCAAGTGGAACTCATTAGCAAAATGTTCTCTGTGTCCTTGAATTTCACATTTTTTTTTTTTACATGTACTCAGTCTGTGCTCGATGAAATGATGGTGGAGCAGACAGACCTGGTGCGTTTGCGGCTTGTACGCATGTCCAATGTCCCAGACACGCTCTATATGGTCAACAATGCTGTGCCTCAGTGCTGTCACATGATTAACCACCAGCAAATGGCAGGCAACTTGAACACGGCACCATCAGTTGTGGCCAATGAAATTCCAGGTAGGAGAGTCATCCAAGAAACTGCACTGTTAAATGAAATGACAATTTATAAAATCAATAATCCTAATCTGTTAATTCATGTGTTTGTATTCACTTTTCAGTACCTCAGCTGACAGTGGTAAAGGAGATGATCCGCAGGCTTCATGAACTGCGACACACAGAGCAGGTCCAGAGAGCTTATGCCCTCAACTGTGGTGAAGGAGCCACTGTGAGCTACGAACTGCAGCTGCGGGTGCTGAGGGAGTTCGGTCTGGCAGATGGAGCTACTGAGTTACTGCAGGTTAGCAGAAAGTATAGAGTTTGTCCGAGTTAGAAAGAAGTCATGTAGTAGATTTAGACCTAAACAACCAAAAACCTTCAGAAAAAAAGAAATGGAGGTTTTAACATGAGGGGAAAAAATAAGGTTTGCTTTGTCTGTTTATTTTGTGATAAATGGATTTATTTAGCTCCTGTTTTGTGTTTTTACAGAATCCATACAAGTTCTTCCCAGATGAACGCTTTGGAGATGAGAGTCCGATTCTGGCCCTGCGCCAGGTGGGTCGATGTCGGGTAAACAGCAGCCCAGCTATGGATAGCATGTTCACAGAGCTGGAAGGAGTAGCAGGCTTCCACCCTCCACTACCTCCTCCACCTCCCCCATACCATCCCCCTGCCACACCCAGTCACACCCAGCTCAAGGGTGCTTGGCGACCTCGTGTGCCCATGCCGACCCCCACTCGCTCCTTCTCCTACCCCTGCAACCGCACCCTGATTCAGCGCCATGCAGCCACCAAGCATGGCAGCTCAGACTACTCGTCTGCGCCCAGGCCTCATCCCCCAGACTGCACCAACCCGCAGGCCATGGGCCGAGGTTTGCTTTCAGACCAGCAAGCGGTGAGTGTGTGTGTGACTTACTAGTGTCCTTGTGCTATGGTTTTGGTTATTCAAATGTCACTTCAGGGTTTGGGAATCTTGACTATCAGGTAATGCTGCACATTTGTTTTATCATTTCTTCTGCTTTCCAATGCAGATGAGCATGGAGCCTGTTATGAGGGAGTTTATGCCCGACATCGCTCTGGGCGTCTCAGTCATGTCCCTAAGGGAACAGCACATGGCAGAGATGGATAGGGAGGGCCCTCACAGCCCCATGGGTCCCTCAGGCCACCATCTGCCCCATGGGCCCTGCCCCTCTGCCCGTCTCAACCACGGTCACGGTCCTGGACATGGCCATTCTTGCAAGAGACATGCTCCTGAACCCAAACTGGAGGCTCAGGCTGAGTTCCCTGACCTGTATGACTTCTCCTGTCGACCTGCAACCCCAACCTCCACTCACCCCCTGCCCTCCTTTGCGGGACCAGACCTCTACAGCCACAGCTGCAACCCCTCCAGCTCCTATCCTCCCCCTTATGTTTCTGACTCTCAGTCCCAGGGTCACATGCAGGGACGGACTGCCCCAGACCCACTACGACTGGATGTCCTCAGTATAACCTCTCAGAGGCATGATGGAGTCCTTGCCAGCCCCTCTGGGGCTCAGCCTAGAATGGGACATATCCCAAAGGGGCGATCAAACGAAACCGACCTGACTCATGGTTTAGGCCATTTACGGTCCCCCAGTGGAAATATGGACAGCTATGAGGAGAGGCACATAGGACCCAGAGATGGGCCAGAAGAAATGGTTCTAGCAGGAGAATCATCTGGCCCAGGGCCCCTCCAGCAGCCTCACAGGAACAGTGTCAGTGAGGAGATTGTCAGAGATCGCAGGTCACCCAGCAAGCCTGACTACCCTTATAAGAAATCTGCACTTTAACCCCAGTTCAGGACCAGGGGTTGAGTTAAGAAAAGGGAAAAAGTGATGAGTGGCTGTCCTTCATAATGGATGGCAAAGCACTAAATGTGTGTCTGCATGTATGTGTGTGTGTTTGAGAGGAGCAAGAAAAAGGGGTGGTCGATGGTTGCTATTTATAGTCTGTCCTTTTGTCCTACCTCTATCACACTGCTATCCATCACACAGTCAGAGTATGGAAAGAATGAGAGCTGTAGGTTGGCTGTTGATGCAAGTCTGTATAGTCCTGCTGGTTTAGAGGATTACTCAGCCTCCTCTAGCATCAACTGGTCTCTAGGGTTTGTTAAGAAACAGGTTAGCTCTGTGCTGTGTGAAATGTGCATAAGGAGGTCACAACACTTTATGAAGCTCAGTGACAAACTGGTGGCTGAACAAAAGCTATATAGGTTGGCTCTGTTGTCTCTTGCATGGAATAGGAAGGTCACAGGATAAAAATCTCAGTTTACACAGTTAAACAATGGCACACAGTCTGGGTCGGAGTATTGTAATAAAATTGTATGTAAATATGTCCGACAGTATTCTTTTCCTCCCATGACATTTCCATTTTTTTCCTATAGCATACCCATAGCAACCCATCTGACTAGATCCCCCTCCTGGCACTGGTTCTGCACTGCTGATGAGTTATGGGCCAAGGATTGGTCACACAAAGCAAGAACGGGATCTGACACAAACGGAGTGTAATAATTGTGTCAGAGCCAGAGGCCTGGTAATTTCTGGTGGTGGTGGGGAGGGGGGCAAAGGGGTAGGAGGATCATGGGCAGGTACATTACTGAGATACAGTGAAAAATATAGGGGGTGCCATGGCAACTGATGTACGGTAATCATACGTAGTGCTGGGGATTTGTTGGTTTTGCAGCTGGAGCAGGTGTGTGTCTGTGTGTGTGTGTCCGTGTGAAAGGATAACTTTGATACACACAGGTGTTTAGACAATCTCAGTACTGTACACTCCCATCTTTGGTCAGGTCTGTTTGTACATATCAAGTCTGAGGTGATTAGTCTTTGGCACAGAGTATGGTGGTCAGTGTGTTAAGAGTTCCCTCTCATTCTGTTTAGCATCACATAATCAAATCTGAAGCCTTAACTAGTGCTTGGAATATTCAGTTGTAGCTATACAATTAAGTATGATGTCACTATATTGCAACCCACGTTGATAGCTTTTTTGACTGTTGACACTGCAGTTTTTCTGGGTGGTAGAGGTGGATCCCACTAACACCAAAAGATAGAAACCACATATATACATCAGGCCTCCATCTCACCGCCTCATGGGAGATTGTGGATGTGCATAGCCAGTGTTGACACTGTTAAATATACTGTTAAAGAGCCGCAGCAGCTGTAGCTCCAAAACCCCTGCAAGTACATGCATAAAAGCCCACAGCTGGCAAACAACCTCACATAGAAGTATCATTGCACTGTAAGAGCCGTCTGTTAATAGCAGAAGGGAAGATGAACAAATGACTCGAACAAAAGGAATCTTATATTGATGAAAAGTTGGCGATTGCTGGCTCATATCTCCAATGGAAATTGTATATAATGAATTAAGTTCCACACATTCTGATGAGTTTTTAACAGTTTCTATCACATTTTAGTGGTCGTTGAAGGTCTGTGTTTTTACTGTAGTGGACGACACTGTGTATTTGTCTTTGTCATGAAATTTCACTAAGAATGTGTGGTATAAAAACATAAAGATTGTCTCAGAATCTTTTTTTGTGTTTTAAATGTTATGCATTTAGACCCACTTGTTCAATATTGTAGGTGGTGTGGATAACCATGTCTGTAGCGATGTTTTCCTCTATTTTCTTCCTTTACTCTCAAAGTAACAGGAATATGTAGACGATCTGAAGATATTAGCTCTCTGCTTAGCACTGATGGAGTCGCCAAGCAGAAAAATCATTTTTCCATCTAGGTTGCTTCATGGGGAAAAAATGCAAAACACCAGATTCCTCCTCATGTTCATGTTGGGTAGTTGTTTTATTTTCCAGGACAATGTTCCATTGAGTAAAAATCCTTGTTTTGCTCTTTGCTGTAGAGAAGTCAGTGCCTTCCCCTGCCTGCGGCTGGGCTTTTATTGGAGAAGTGACTTTGATGTCTATGCAAGCTCTTTTCTACCAGCTTACCAGCCTGCATCAAGTAGTTCTTTAAATCTCATGTAGCTTGTTTTGTGTACATAGTGTTATTTAGCACCTTTTTAAAATTGAACCATTTGAAATGTGTGATTGCTTGTGTTGAATTGTAACAGGTACATTGTACTTGTATGGTATCATAGAAACCATGTTTGTAGATTGATATTAAGTTGCATTTAGTTTCACTGAATCTATTTTTCTACTGTCACCTCAGAAGGTGCATAACAGTGGTCAACTTGGGCATCCTCAAAATAAACTGGTTTGATATTATGGAAATTAATTTGATCTCAGAAGGGGTCGTTTGTTCAACAGAAATGTGATCATTTTATTTGGAACATTAATCTACACTCACATTGTAACAGTGATATTCCTTTCTTGACAGAAATGCTAATGTCTTAACAGGAAACCAACAGAGTCTCTTAGAATGTAAACACAATGACTTCGCTGTGGCTGCATCACATTCAAACAACTTCAAAGCATCCAGTGCTCAGATACATTATGTTTTTGCTCATAAATGTGCAATTTCTGTCAATGTTTCAAGTAAACTATCATGAGCAACAAATGTAAGGCATCATCATTACAACATCTGGAAATCAATGGTTTTTTTTAACCACACGTTCAAGTTTAATGATCGAGCAGAAAAGACTTTATTCAAAAGCAAAAAGCTGCATATGATGGTGGCAGCATGGCCTTCTGTTACTGATAACTTGCGTTGGTTCTCCGTCTTTTTCTGGCCCGCAGCTCCTCAAAGAACTGATGTACAGCTTCGACTGTGACTGTCTAAAATCAACATGGAAGGCACAGGGTTAAATTTGAGTTAAAAAAAAAAAAAAAAAAAAAAAAAGACCAGACATGATTCACATGGACATCCATTTCTCACCTTTCCTTCAGAAGCACACTGGGATAAGAATGCACTGATTGAGGTCATCAGCTCGTTGTAACCTGAGGGAAGAACACATGATTAATTGGTGTCAGCCACTCACCACTGGATGACATTTCACTTCATGACTACACAGAAACATAGATGACCCTACATCCTTCTCCATGCTCACCATAAACGACCTCCAGCTGCTGTACACGGTCCATCGAGCTTATCAGTGTCATCAGAGGGTGCTGCCCAAACGGCTCATCCAAGCCTTTCTTCTCATAAGCCAGAACAGTGTCAGACTGGTCCATAAGAAACTGCACCTCAGCAGCCACGTAGGCCCTCTGTGTACCACAGCAACACACAGGGGACAAAGATTAATTAAAACATGCTCATGTAATACATAAACACAGAGTTAACACCTGCAAAATGGTTGCCTGGTGCCTATTGAGGAAGTCTGCATCATAATCGAGCTTAAATTTGTGGCCCACCTTGCAGTCTGTGCAGGTGCAGAGCTCAGAGCGCCAGCTGTAAGGCCAGAACACTGCTCCTTGTCTCAGCCTCTCTCGCCCTTGGGCCTGCAGCACCTTCAGTTTGCACTCCGCTGCTTTGTTTGTGGCCTTTGTCATTTCCTCATGGGTTCTTTTGCCAGGGGAACCTCTACTTGTCGATTCCTGTGATACACAGAATAAAAGATGAAGTGTGTTTCTAGGTTACATTGGCAGGATTAGAGCATGACAACACCTGGGCTTTGTAAAACATCTCCACATACAGCAATGCAGGGTAATTCTCAAGATGACTGACACGATGAGATGGCTAGGCGATGAAAATCACCAGTTTACAGTAAGCTGTTCTGTGAAGGCTGGCCAAAGCTGTCTACAGAGCAGGGGAAGCAGAGCCTCATGGGTCATTTCTCCTCTAATTACCCAGAGGAGGGGAGAGCAGGATAACAGGAGCAGGAGTCTGCTCTCTGGGTGTAATCTGCTTATTACCCTCCAGCCCCACATAGTGGCAGATACTGGCATTGGAAAATTACAGCTGGAATATTTGTTCCTACTTAACTCTACATGAAGTCAGGGGTACAGCTGTGGAATATACACATAAACAAGAAAACCACTAGCAAAAGTCAACTATAAAAAAGGAGACAGCTGTCACCATGGATACAGACATATAACTAAATGTGCAAAGCAAAAACTAATATCCACAAAGTGGTATGCAATACTCATGAAAATATAGAATGGATACAATGACTTTGGAATAAATGGATACTTTCTTAATGTATTTGTAGAATTCATATTAACACACAAAGCCAACTCTCCAATCATACAACCACCAAGACCCTTCAACCTCTCTACCAGCCTGGCCACATGGCATGAATTCAGCCAGCCTGTACAGATGTGGGGAGGTTCTCTCTGGTTTTAGTTGCGCTTCTTTGAAGTGGGGTTGAATGAGGTACTTATCCATCACCACGCTCCCTGCCTGAAGCAAGGCTAAAGAATTGACGTCATATATAAATACAGTATATGCTTAATCTGATTTTTTTTTGGTCGCTAAAATACATTATGCTGCTGAGCCGGTCTACAGCAGTTCATTGCTTCTCTACACTGCTACATTTCTTCATACAAACCAACTTAAAAGAAATTAAACTATCCCTTTAATATGCCAACATTTCAAGTTGTTCCTCACCTCCTGCTTCATGTGTTCATAACTGGTGGATGGTTCCTCTTCTTTACTTTGACAGGGCTTGCACTCTTCTTTCTCAACATCAACCTCCTGCTCCTCCTCCTCCTCCTCAGGATGACAGACACTGACCACAGGTGGCACTGAAAGGAGAAAACACATTTGAATGTGAATTTGACTGCTCAACATGTGTTTGTGACAAACACTTACCAGCAAAGTGAGCGGCGTACGTCCACAAGAATGGAGCCTTGATCATGCAGGCCTCACATATCATCTCCTACAGCTCCTCAGGTTCGACCACAGTGCAGCCCAAGTGCTGTTAAACACAAATATAATGAAGACTTACAGAAGTGATCAAATGTAAAAGCAGTATGAAAAGAAGTTGTCATAAATCCATGCAGCCTCACCCTGCTGTGAAACCAGTCCTCACAGACAACACACTGAATCATCTCATCATCCACCTGTTAAAAATAAACATGTTTATGTAGTCAGAGAAATCACAAAACATCCATGATATGTGAATTTCTTGAGAGCAACACAAGGAATACCTTGTCATCTGTGTCTGGGTATGGTCGGTCACATGTGCAGTAGCAGCCATTGAAGTTGTGATTGTACTGATTTCTGATGTTTTTTTCCTCTTTGGCCTATGGAACAGGAATGAATGTAAATCAGAAGACACAGGAAAGAGCAGGCAAATGAAGGGGTGGAGATTCAAATAACTCACAGGGGTTAGTTGGCACTGGAAATCCCCAAACTTGCTATTTCCACAATCACAGCGGAAGTTTCTGCAAGGAAAACATAAAGAAAATAAAATCCAAGGACGAGATGATAAACTAAGTACAGTCAGTCAGTCTTTGTCTTACCTTTTGGTATACAGTTCAAATATATCATGTCCATCATGACATTTGTTGGCACAGGCCAGACAAACCCCAGCAGGCTCTGCAGTACTGGGAGTGCAAGTGCTGCAGGCAAACACTGCCTGTCTCTTCACATAGCTCTGCAACAACAAACACATTAGGCATTATTTATATGAGACACTGTAGGAATGATCTTACATTCCCTCATATAACATTTCTGCAAAAACTGCACTGATTTCATTGTTAAGAACAACCACGCAAAGGATGATTATTATTATTAACACATAAACTACATCCAGATAGCGTGCACAGTCACAGTCAATACACAAAGGGAAATGTTCACAATGTTCACATTTTAGACAGGGAGGAAAGGTGGTATGAAAGAGGAGTCAAGGAAGCCATCTATGTTAAGCTGGAAAAACATTCCCTTAACAGAGGTGGTGGCCTCAGACATCATCTTTCTACCACATACAATGCAGTGATTCCATCCATTCCCAGGAAGTTTGCACATACTCACAGTAAGAACAAAGGGCTGTCAACCAGTCCCCCTCCGGCAGTTTCATAGCCGTTAGCCAGTCGTTAGACACACCTGGCCCAGTCAGCCAGAACATCACAGGTAAGTATGGAAACATTTAGTGCTATTGTTTATTTAAGTTTTACCCAGACCCACCCACTGAGGTCTGCAACCACATATAAACCATGTTTCCCCACCAAACAGTTAGAACTGATGAAGCTGCTTGGATGAGCAGCGAAACGTCTTCAAGAAAACTCTACAAGTCCAGACGCCTTGCTTCAATCTTCTCTACGTATGATGACCTGGACGACTGAGAATCTTCATCAACACACAAAGGGAAAATACTACAAGAGCACAGGGACCGCACACCGAGGCGAAGCCTGCAGGGATGCCGTGCCTGGAGCACGTCTTACCCGGGAATAAGAGCAGTTCTCTGGGTCGCTTCCCGCAAGCACACACAAAACCTTCTCGAGCTCTTCTTCGTTGACAACCACGTCGTCGACAGCATCTTCTTTATTTTCTGCCATTCTGGAAATAATAGGAGCACGCAAACAAACAATCGAAAACCGGAAGGCGAACACAACAGCACTGTTGACAAATGACTGTTCCGGGCGGGAGTTTGGGCAGAGACCACGTGGAGGAAGTGACGCAAATAGGGAATCAGAGCAAGAAACAGCATCAGCTGTTATTCTTAAACAACTTAACAATACTACTGTTCTCATGTGATTATCACTGATTTCATTAGGTTTGTTTACTTTACTTTTCACTACTTTCAAATAACACATAAGTTATAAGATGTAGACATTTAATTTAAATGTTTTTACATTTATGTTTTGTTTTGCAAATTGCAATGATCCTTTTTCAACAAGTTTTTAACAAAGTGGTGCACGAAAGGGGGTAGAATTTGCCCACAGTGTATTACTGTCCTATGAAAAGTTTTAAAAACAAAATGTATGTAAAATTAAGCTTATTCAACAAAAAAATATTCAATTTGCTCACATATAGACAAGGTTATGGCCAAATTAAACAGAAAAATTACTCTCGGAGGACAAAAATGTCCCGAACAATGCATAAAGGTTAATCGTCATTTTGTTTGTTTGTTTGTTTTAAGTTTAGCCAAACTTTTTCAAATCTGTACTGTGTGGATCCTTTTTTGAGCAAATCAATTGTTTGTTTATTTATAGCCTTATGTTTAATTGGACGTTATTCCTGAAAAACCACCGTATGTTGCGGTATTGTCCAGTGGATGGCGCCACTGCGACGTGTTTCTCTGTTCGGCCTGTATATTCATTGTTTCGCAGACAGAGCAGCCTATTGCACGACTGGGCTGTCATTGTACGAGCTGCAACCGGTCTCCAGTTTATCACGCAGCCTGCAGCTGGTTTGTTTACACAGTCACAAAAATGGTGCACTGATTCACACTTTGTTTTAACCCTCTGCATGTACAGAAGTGAGGGCTGACGGCCAGTCCAGCACGCTGCAGGGAGCACGCTGAACTTCTCACGCAAGGTTGTTCAGAGGGGCTGACGGAAACGTAGTCAAACTACATAAGACGTCATCCACGTGTCAGAGGCAAACCAAGGATTTATCTATTATCATTTATTGTTAATAAATCACAAATACTGCTGAAACAATGCCCCTTGCTGTGGTTGGATATACTTTATTTTAGGGCTGGGGTTGGAACAAAATAAAATTAGGCGTTTAATCATCATTCTATCGTGTTTTAAAGTCAGTGTCTGATCTACCCATAATGTTTTAGCAATGTGCAATGCGTTAATCGCTGATAAAGGCAAACCGGTATGTCAAAAAAAAAAAAGACTCGCTGTGATTCGACAGTCAGAGTTGGTATTTTCCGAGGGGTCTGTGAAGGCAGCGTCAGTCTCCTGAATCCTGGGTGTGTGCAGTCAGTTCAGCTCAGAGACTGAGAGCGAAAACACCAGGAACATCTCAACGTCAGTCCAGCTGTGCCTGTCACCTGTCATCGTGTTTGTTACTCCTTCTCCAGCAGACGGACTGAGAATGGGAAACTGTCCGAGCTAGTTTCCGAAGAGGACACGATTTTAGGTGGAACTGTGCTAAAACTACCAGGTTAGTTAGCTCACCATAGCCTATTGCTGTCAGCTCTACCCGTAACTAGTTGAGTCAGTTGCCCATGATTTTAGCTAACTTGTGGTTGCTATCACTGTTAGCGCACTCTTCATATTTTTAAGTGATACAAACACAATTAGCCATTTAACGTTTCCTCAACCTTGTTAGCAAGCTAGCTTCCTAATTGCATACCATCGGTTAGCTATGCAGATTGACGTTACACCGCTAGCCGGCTAACGTTAGCAGTTGAGGTTAGCGAAAGAGGGTCAGTGTGAGAGATTCACTGATGCTGAAGCACAGTCATTGTTACGTTTGGAAGCGAGATCATGCTAATGACTGGGCGTTAATGTCCAAGAGGCAGACTATAAGAAAGCGCCACTTCTGGCTGTTAGAGCAACGTATCACAGAGCGGGTGGGGAACTCGATCATTGCCCTCATCGCTCCAGGTGGCTGTTGTGAGACAAACGTTACACGGTGGTTTCCTATTTTCTGATCAGGTTGAGCCATCAGCCGCACCATTTACCTCCAGAGAAGGAACAGGAGCACACTGAAGATGCAGACTTTCCTGAAAGGCCGGAGAGTCGGCTACTGGCTGAGTGAGAAGAAGATGAAGAAACTCAATTTTCAGGCCTTTGCTGATTTGTGCAGGTATGTGGAAATGTACTGACTGTAGAACAGTTAACAAAGTCATGTTGCCATGCATTCACGGTAATTAATAATGTATGTCAAGGTGAATCAAGAGCTCTACTCGCAGACAGTAAACTTTCACTTAAGGACTCTGTCAAATTGGACTGAAGAACGCCTCTACTCCTCTTTCAGGGAATAGTCCTTTTCATTTTAACTTGCTCTTTCATACTTACACACAGCACCAGGGACTTCCCTGCTCATATCGGTTAATAATTTCAGGTTCCTGATAGTGGCTGCTCTTCTTCTATTTTCCCCTACTGCATTACAAACACATTTTAACTAGTTTGTATGTATATCCCCAAGGGAATGTGGTCCTAGGAGTGTTTGTTTGATACATTTTCCCTCAGTGCTTGTTCCGACATGGTGCTTGACAACAACGCATGTAGGTAGGACTATTTATCGTGGCCTAAGGTGCATGTGTGATTGGACAAGGAGCTATAACAGGTGTTAGTATTTTGTGACTGCTGTAGTTTTCCCCATCACTTGATGTTGGAACACTACTGACACAAGTTTAGTCTGTAGCTGTGATGTTGACATTTTATTAATCTGCAAAAAAGTCATCTGGCCAAATGTGTAGTCTTAACATTAATTTGTGTTCGAATACTTAAGCTTTAGCAAGGATTTAGTTTGAATCCCCAGCCTGTACTTGGCAGCTAACTGATATATTTTGTCTTGTTGTGGCTTATCTATGCCTTGCCTATGCTTAGCAGAGATGTATTTGGGAAATGTGAACTCTCCCTTACTGATTAGCTGCTATACAGTATATTGGACTTGGGAAGGGCTTTGGGGTGTGACAGCAGCCTTATCAACCTGTGCTGCCTGTATAAGGTTTGTCATTATTTATAGCTTGCTAACATTGAGAGAAAAGAAGAGAAAATGCCTTTTATTGTTTGATTTGTGAAGAATGTGAGTGAATAGTTTAGGTACAATGTGCTTTGAAGGATTTTCACCTTTTCCCACACAGTTGTGACCTAATTGAGCCAGCCCAGATTACCACACTATAATCCACAAAACATTTTTAATCTCTTCATAAACCTCCGAGCAACACTCCACCTCCTCCTCCTCCTCCTCCCTGCATTCTGGCTTTCTCCACCCTCCCTGGACTGAGAGCAGTTAACATGAAGGGTGGAGGCCAAGTGCTAAGATATGCCTGATAGAAAATGAAGTCACATTAATAGCCTGTAACAACAAATAGCAGTGTATCTACTAGTGATTGTGATTGTTTGTGTATCATCACGGAACTCATCTTTAAGTTCTTCTTTTCTTGACACACTTCTCCACTCATACAGCATGTTAGAAAACAAATGTCACTGACAGGAGGAAGGAAATGAATTTTCTGATATTTGGCCTTTCTAGGAGGAATTTGTCCTTTAGTGGAACCTTAGGCCAAATGATGATTAAATTATAATTCAATCACTCGACCTTCTCAGTGAAGGCTTTAGGTTTGTTATGATAAATCCTGCGTCAGTGTGATATTTAGGGTTTGTTTTATCTGTCATAATGTGGCATGCAGATGACACTGTTAATGCTTTGCTGGGCAGTCTGTCCTGTCTTATGCAGCTGCACTGTAGAGATTCCTGCTGGTTAGGGACACTTGGGCTTGTTTGTCTCACATGAGCTTGCATAGCAAAAAGGATCTGGATAAATGTGTCGCCCTTGAGAGCAGCCAGTCTAAACATTGTTGAATAACATGAAAATATTGTCACTTGGTCTCGTCAAGGCAAGGCCACTATACTTTCAATGTGAACAAGTATAACGAGTATCATTGATTTAAACCTCTTGTGTTCTTGTCTTTCAACCAGATGATTCAATTTGCTGCTTGTGATAAGTTAAAACACATGACAAGCATCAGTTTTATTAGAGAAAGAACAAAATTATCAATCACTAATTCATCATTAGTCACTCTTAAGATAACTGCTGACCCTTGTACTGTTTTACTATGGCATTACTTTATCAGCACAACCTTGGTTACACCCAAACACTGCCATGCAGTGCTTACATCTGTAGTATAGTGTGAGTTCCAAATTTGAGTCGTTCAGTACACCCTATTGTTCTTGTGTGTCAAGCCAATTCAGGTCAGTTCTGACCCTGGCCTGCTTCTCTGGAGGATCTTCTCCTTCATCCCTTTCATTCTGCAGGCTGTGTAACAATATAGGAGAGCAGATGATCTCCATATCTGAGATGGGACAAATTGAAACTAAAGGCCCCATTCACTTCACATGAAATGCGCCAGCTGCAGTATTAAATATCCACATTGTTGTGAAGTGGGGAATGACTGCACTGCTGTTACCATGGGGCTGCAACCTCAAAAACAACTGGGTTGGACAGTTAGAGCTGGACTGGCTTTGCTCTCATTATACATTTCTCTATCTAGGAGCTTGTGTTGGCCATTTAGGTTTTATATGTTATTTTTTTTTTATCTTGATTTGTGGGTTTGCTCTAGAAAGGACTCTTGACAAGCCAGCTGAACACGGCAGTTCTCTGTCTTCCTCTCTCTCTCTCTCGTACTCTGTTGGATTGTTTTTCCTCTCAGTGGAGGGCCACTATACATCCTGCAGGTATAAACATGTGATTGGCATTCTCTGTTTAAAAAAAAAAGCCCATGGTGTACATTTGTAAAAGGAACCTTTATATTAGTTAATTAGTACTTTAAAGTTTTTTTTGGCTGTTGGGGTATTACAAAGTCATGATATGATAAAAAACAAATTTGGTTATATAAGCCTACAAGCATGTTTTTGGACACCGATCTACATTTCTGTTGATAATGATCTACAGTTTATTTTTTGTGAAATTAATTACTTTTTTGTGTTTTTCAGGAAAAGAGGAATAGAAGTTGTTCAGGTAAGCAGACCTCATCGTTTCGTTTTCAGCAAAATTAAGCAATACGTGTTGCAAATTGCAACATGTTAAAGTTTCCCATTATGTGACTATTTTACCCAAATCTGATGCATTGCAAACACAGTACACTTGTTTGGTTTAATAGTGCAAACTACTGTGAGTGTCTAACCTCCTACATGCAGTACATGATGCAGTTAGCTTCACAGTCTTGCTATTTTCTGTCTGTAAGCGTCATGGCCCTTCACAGTATACCCAAAGCAGGCCATGTTCATTGTTGAGCTGTGATGCAACTAATCCCAACGAGACATTTCGACACCTGGCCTCAATTCTGTTAACACAGTTGTATGTCAAAAGACTTTATTCTGGACTGTGGTTATTTGTTTTGTGAGAATGTGTGTGTGTGTGGGAATATAGAGGATATAACCATTTAGAAGCTTGCTATAAACATGTACAACTACTATACAACTATATTTTATCACATTAAACTGGATGAGTGCTACAGTTTAGCATAGAATACTCACTACAGCCACTTTATTGTGTTCAACAACCGTGGATGTGCCAAAGAATAAGCAGTCTGTCTAGTAATTACTTAACCGTAGCTAAAGGTGCTGAGTAGTGTCCTGGTAAAAACAGGCCCCAGGGTAGTAAAGGCAGCTGTCATTAAAGGATATTGTACACTATACTGCACTAAATATGTCCAATAGCACACACAGCACAGTAACAATTGTCACTAAGTCTGGGAGATCAGACATGAAAAGTATCTGTTAGTTAGAGTGCTCTCTGCCGCGATGGAAAAATGATCCTGCCTTTTCTCTCTGAGTTTTAATCTGTGTGTCTTTTATTCTTGGGGGTTGTTTTTTTCCTCTCACTGTGCTGGATATATTTGAACACCCAGAAAGAGCCATGTCCTGGGAATAGTCCCAAAGTAAGCAGGGCTTTGTTTCCCACTATGCATTCAGCCCCTCCTGGGAGACGGCAAATCCACACAGACCATCAGCTTGGAGTACCCAGAGGCTTGAAACCACTCTGTGGCCTTCCTTGTTTCTATTTGTTCCTGGACTATCTGCTGTCCACTGAATATTCTTCACCTGCAAATCAGTCATTTTTTATATAGCTAGCCTGCCAATTGAGACAGATCAGTTTACTCACACACCCACACACCAGAGGTGTTTTTGAGGCTTTACCCCAATGATATGGCTGTTTAAAATTCACCCTATGCCAGTCAGTGCATGTATTGTCAGGCCCACATCAGAAGCAAAGATAATGGTAGCCATTGTCTTTGGCCATGTTGCACAAAGGAGCATTCTCTGATTGCACTGCTGAAGTCTGAACCCAGCAGCCCTTAGAATTTATCTTGCATTTAATAACACATTTTTAGACCCAGTGATTCACTGATTTATTAAGAAAATCATCAGCAGACTAAGCTGTAATGATAATGTTATTAGTAACCTTCCACTGTACAATCTAGGAAGTGACTAACAGGTATTTTACAATGCACCTCCACCTAGCAATAGTTATGTGATGTTTTTATTAGTCAGAAAACATTGGATTCCTCAGGGCTTTAGCAGTTGTGATGACGTTTCCCTCTGTGAACTGGTCTTCGCTGTAACGGGCACCCCCAGGGAGTTAATTTTATATTTCCATTTCTGGTGTGGGAAAACTATCCACATGTAGACCCCTCAGGACTGTGAAAAAGCAAACTCTTTGTTCGACCATTATTCCTTTAAACTCTCCACTGCAGCATGTGTGCACGAAACTCATTACGCTCACCTTTTGTTGTTCCTTTGACTCCTCCATGTAATTTTGCAGCTCATCAATACTGACCCCTTGCCTGAGAGCCATTCTCTCAGCGGTCCGTACATTAGCCTGTGTATATCCCAAAGCTGATTAGATTAAGTCACCAGGCTCGGTCTTGAGGAAGCCAGTATTCACTCTCTGAGAGAGAACTCATCACAGCTAATGGCCATTGTTTGAGTGGGCTGTCGTAGTAAAGTTATTGAGTTACCGTTTTATTATATGGTAAGTGCTTTGAAATTTAAAGTTAATTTCCGGTATGCCACAGTATCTCACCCATATATTGAATTTGTGAAAGCCGACTAACAAAAGATGTCTACAGAAGGTATTTATTGATCATCTCCTACACTTTGTTCCAAAGACTGCTCATCCGTTGTCATTAAGGGAAATAAACATTGAATAGTATTTGAAAAGCTTGACCTTCATCACAACATGTGATAAGGGGGAGAAATGCTTTTTAAGAGGTTAACAAAAGAAATCTTAACTGCTCAAAGGTTGTGGGTGTGTTGTTTCTGAGCAGAGTAGGAATTCAAGGTGGGGATGACAGTGATGAATGATACATTCAACATTGTGACCAAGATGGACAATTGGATCTTTTTTTCTTTATGAGGCTTCAGAACAACCTGTCACAGCATTCATTTTAGTCCCGTAGAGCCACTAAACTGTCATACATGTTAAGTAATGGTTAAACTTTACTTAGCAATGTCTGTAGTTGCTCTTTTGCTGAAGAGCCGTTGATTCATATGCTGCCATTATCATTCTTCTCTCTGGAATCAGGAGTGCTAAAAAATGACCCTTTAACTCTGCCTCTCCCATGTTTGGTCCTTAAATGAGGTGTGCTCAGAAGCCACAGTTTCATAGGCACATGTTTCTCCTACACACTAGGGTGTCAACTGCCACATGGCATACAAGATAAATCATTCATTGGATGTCTGTCTGCACTCAGTCGCTCTGGGTTAACCTGACAACAAAGTGAAAGCTAAGTGAGTGTAGACCCAGCTGAGCGCAACTAGGAAGAGACGAAGAAGAGAGATATAAACAATGCTTTGTACAGTCTGCGATTGGTGTACTTGTTAATACGTCTCTGTGGTTCTGTATTTGCCATTTGCTCAAATTTATTCTTGTTGGTTTCCCTTGGGTCTTGTGCTTGGCCCTGCAGTGAAGCTACATCAAAGCTGTAAATATAGTGGCCCTGACCTACCAAGTCCCACCAGGATGCAATGTTTTCTGTGCTGTCTGTCACTACCATTGCCCGCTGCTTGCTCGCAGTCCCAGGGGGACTTGCAAAGACGTCAGCTGACATTTCTGCTTTCAGCATTTAGCAGGACATCAGTGACTTTACTGCTGGGTTTTGGGACGTGCTTTAAAGTGGGGTCATTCTGTCTGCGCACAGGGAGAGAAGAGCTTCATCCTCTGCAGTGTGTCCTTGCCAGTGGGTGTTGACCTCTGTGATGTAGGAGTCCTGTTTTTGTGGACAGGCCAGACTGGATGGGACCTCTGCGTTGTGTAAGCAAGAGATTAAAAGCCAGGCCTCAGTAGACGAATTCCCGTCCAGCAGGCTCAGTCACATTGTCACTGCGAGCTAGACAGAAACCCTCACAGACTGCTGTCACCACTGCATTTACATCACCTTGTGTTAAAGACAAGAGTAATAGTTTATGTGGGGTGATGGCACATTTTATGAGTATGACTTAACTAAGACAATGCTTTAAAGGTCATAGCATGTTTATATGATTTTATGCCCTCTGGCATATGGTTGAATAAGTATGTCTACGTGTCTCTTGTCTACACAATGCCTGATAAACTTGATGAGTCCCCAAATCTTGTTGAAGCTTGTTTTTATATAGTATGAAGGTTTTTTTTTTTTACCAACAACATATTACCTGAGATATTCCCGTCCAGGAGTCTGATCTTGCTTTGTATAAATGTTTCCAGCTTGTGTTGGCACGTTATTTTAAGCCGGAGGGCATGTTCATACATGTGAAGGAGAATGAGATCCAAACAGTGTAACGATGGGCAGGGACAGAAACGCCATATTGATGTACCATAATGAGTTCTTAAGGGAATACAGTCTGACTTTTGTGGCATTTATTTGCATGTTGGCATACTGTGTATAGACCATATGGTATAGAGTGTGGATTGTGTGACTGCTAAACTAACGTTTCATGCTGGGCGGACAACATTTACCACATCACTGTGGATAACAGCATGTTTGGAGCTGCAGCTGAATATTTCCTTTATTGTGATAAAGCAAAGTGCAAAAAACACCACATCAGCTGACATTTCAACAGATTTACCCCTCCTGTGCATTTGACTTTGCAGGGCTGTAATTAGTTATCTATCCATCACACCTCTCACAATGATTAACCAGGAAATGTTGGCTCTGACTATGGCTGACCCTAAACCAACTGAAACTCTGTACAGTTTTACAGTTCTTGCATTGATCCACACCTGTGTGACTAAGGTGTATTCACTCTCAGTAATATCTGGACAGCATAAAGGACAGTGGGGTATTACCCACCCCTGGCATATTTGCACAGGTGCTGAATTGTCTTGTAACCATCAGGTGATCCCCATTTGGTTATTAGCTAATATCTGTTGTGCAATAGCAGCATTGCTCTATCTGATGTTGTCATCTGTTTCTCACCCTTCCCAGTATGATACACAGTTTGTATGCTATTGTGCAGACTTAGAATCACCAGTTGTATGTCTACTGTTAGAAAACGCATGACCAAGGGTCTTGACAGATATTTCTGCAGTGTGTATGGAAACATAGTGCCACTTCTCTGTGGCCCTTTTTTCTTTACTTATTAATCCTGCATATTCTGGAGTCACACACTGAAGACTATTTTCTGACTGTCTGAGGCTTCATCTTTTACACAACGCTGCCTCTTGTTATGAAACAAGTTCTAACTTTATTGGTTCTCTGGCTCACAGACTTGATTCGACTCCCTCTGACAGAACAGTGTGGACACACAGAGCCAGAATAGTGGCCTCTTCCTAACTGGACTCAGCATATTCATCAGCAGAGGGCTGAACAGTGATTGCACAGCCCAGCATCTCTCCTCTGTCTCTTGTGATATTGTTTTGTGTGTGTGGGTGCGTGCATGCATGTGTGCATGCTAATGCTGACCTACATAAGTCTTATCAACATTGAAGCACTGCTTCGACTACTTGTGAACTACTTGGCCAGCGCAGACAATCTTTCGGCACTGTTAAACTTCAAACGAATGCTAATTTGGTGTTTTCTCAGAGGCTGTCAAATATGTTCAGTGGGACTGGAGGTCTGGCCAGAGGGAGTCTGTGTGTGTATGTGTATGTGAGTGTAACTCATAGTAAGGGGGATGATGCCAGAAATAAATCCTGATGGTGTAATTCAAAACAAACACAACATAAACTCTGGCTGCACCAAAGTTACAGCTGTAAATAAAAAGAAAGAATGATGTAGGATCAGACAAATGCTGTTTTCTAACCAAAAAAGCAGAAAATAAAACGTCTGGATGTTTCCTACAGCAAACTATGAGAAGGGAGGGAGAGATAATTCTTTTTTTTTATCAACAAACTAAGTCTGTATGAATGAGGCAGATTGATGACTCCCAAAATTAACTACCCCTTTCTTAAAAATACTCTAACATGTTGTTGCGACAGCCAGCAGTGAGGATTAAAAATATACTAGGACACAACATAATCCAACTAAATACTGCTTTTTTAGATTTTACAGTTTACTGTGTTTATTCTAGATATTTGCCCCACTCTATATGGATCCATGAATAACAGGGCAGTGGAGTGCAGCCATTACTCAGCCCAATACATATGGTAATTGCAGGCTTCTGTAAATCCCAGGCTTCATTATCAGCACTGCCTCCTACTAGGGCTGCCTGGTCAGTGAACTGGTGCCTTTTGTAAGTGTCTGTATAGAAGCAGGCAAATACACCTACATTTTCTTATGTGCAAATACAATGAAAGTGAAGTGAATAAACAGAAATAATGTCATCAGAGCTCCAACATTAAAAAATGGTTTAGATGACCAGTTGAGGAGACTTTGGAAAGTCGTGACTAGAGGCCCAAGCAAATCGTAGGGATTGAATTAATGTTGAACCAGCATACTGCATGTTAAGATACTGCTTGTTCTGGATAACAAAGAACCACATTTATACTGAGGATTTGTTCATTTTATATTGCAAATATGGGTCACTGGATTTTTTTTTCAAGGCAAGTCTAAAAGTGAGTTTTCTATTAAATTTTGTGTGGATTAAGTTTGATCCGTGTGTTTCAAAGTGTGGCTAATGAGTACCTGATTGTGCCACGGCCCTGTTGCAACATAGTCATTGACCTATGCTCTTCTTCACTCCTTAGCTGGACCTTAGCCAACCTCTGGAGGACCAAGGACCTCTGGACGTCATCATCCACAAACTGACTGACCTCATCCTGGAGGCTGACCAGAATGATTCACAGGCTGTGCTGTTGGTGCAGAGGGTACAGGTATGCTTCTCTACATCTTCCTTCATATGTCTAAAATGCCAAAATTCTTTTTTGATAGTACATTGGCTCTAATGGGTGCATTACAGCAGCACTGCTACAAGCCATAAACATTTATAGGTGATGTTACATGTACAGTTGTAAATGCCCCAGTTCAAGGAATTAGATAACGTGTTCACGGAATCAAGTAGACAGGCCACATGAACATAAAGGCATTAGCAGCTATAAATTTGAACATGAGTCATAAAATCAAAATCCTGTCACTGAAGTTCATGAATAGATTTTCTGCTTGTTCGTTAACGTATGGACAGCAGAGCACAGTTCCCAATGTGGCACTGTGAACACACTTCAAAAAAACTGGTGCACATGTGTGTCTGTGTAATATTAATCTGACAGCGCAGATGGTGTGAAAATGAATTTTATTCCACCCTCTCCCTTCCCCTTTCTCTCTTTCTCTCTCTCTCTCTCTCTCTCTCTCTCTTCCTATGAGTGAGTCAGAGGAGCTGTAGTCGTGATCAGCATCACGCAGTTCTGTCAACATGTTCCTGACTGCTCAATTAGGAAGGACAAACAGGATGTCAGAGTGGAGCAATCACTTAAACAGCAGAACCTGGTCAATATTAACACATGGCTCTATTTGGCACTTTTACAGTACACCATATCATTTTGAAACATGTGGAAAAAAACCTCCCTTTTTATAAAGACAAAAAGCTATAGATCCCTAGAACTAGAGCACCTCTGTGGTGCTTGTGTGCATGTGCAACAATTGAATTTGTCCTTAAAGCATGCACTAGTACATATACTATCTTACTAAATACTAAAATTTTATGTGCTACTTACCATCTACTTCATCACTACAGGTCATGGTGTAGTTAAATACCAGCATCCAAATCTTGGCTCTTGCCTCTGTAGTTTGATTCTGGCTATTTACCTGAACATAACATATGTGATTACATTTCAGTTTGAAATATAAGTGTTGGCGTGCTTCTAATATCACACAGCTGTGTTCATAAATAACATCTTGTGCTGTGCAGAGAATAAGCCTCTCTAAAATAGCTCTTTATTTTACACAAAATGTCATCCTGGGATGTGCTCTGGTGATTCAGTGGACTGAGGTGTTTGAGCTCTGTACACTGGGGATGAATGTTCTCTGTGGTTACACGATTAAGAAGGCAATAATAATTCATTTGTTTTTAAATACTAGCATCTCTAGTAGCAATTTGTGTCCAATTTGTATCTTTGAGTAGCATTTGGCATTGTCAGCCTCCTAAAATGTACAAATAAAAAGGCTCTTGTGATTCATTAGGATTTACAGGGCAAACAGACACAAGCAGAGAATTGTGTGTAAATACTTGTTTTAATGGACTTCTCTGTGAATGGCAGCCTATGTACGATGGCTTGATATGGTAAGTCATGCCCAGCTGGTCACGGTTGTGTTTAGTGTAAGTGTTTAGTGTAATTTTTTTTGCCTTAGGTTTGATGCCTGTGGCACCAAAGACATGACTTACTACAGATTAGATCCTCCTCTGACCATATTTTCTGAGACATTTTATCTCCTATGGAAACAGATCAGCTCCCAAAAAGAACACAAAATGTACAACCCTCTCTTACACCCACACTGACATACGTCTGGCTGTTTCCCTCTCCAACACCTGCTGAAAAGCGTTCGCTTCTTTCTCACCTCCCCCTCTTGTCTGGGTTTTACTGCTTTTCTTCATCTGAGATGCAGAATTCAGCAAGCAGCAGTCCTTATCAGCATCGTATTTCTGTACACAGTCTGCATAACTCCTAGAAGATTAGTTTGGATTTATTTTTTGGTGGCAGCATGTTTGACTTACATAACCACTCAGCTGGCATGGATCATCACTCCTGCAGATGGGTCCTACATGGCATTTGTTTACGTTTTATGTGTCAGTATGGGTGTGTATAATCGGTTCACAAATGGACATTTTTGTTATGTGTAGTCAGTGTATAACATACAGTAGCTACTTGTGTTTAATTTCATGCAGATATTTATGACAGTGGTGATGTGTGATGTTTTTAAAAGGCTGTGATGTGAGCAGGCAGGCTGTTTGTGTAATGTGCAGTCCAGCCAGGTCAATCCGACAGTGATTGTGATTTCAGTAAAACTTGCTAGGCAGGAACAGTTAGCAGAGCGATCCATACAACAGGGACTGAAATGTGCACGAGCACAGGGAGAGGAGGTGGTGAGAGGACAGAGCCAGAGGAGAGGAGGGTAGTGCAGTTATGTAAAACAACCAACCTCATGCTGACCTAACAGCCGGCCCTGCAGAGATGCAGTGATGTAACCTACACAGACCCACTGGCATACATCTCATGCTTTCTCCAGCTTCTGCACATACACACAAAGAGGGAGGCATGTTGACTCTTCCCCTTAGTGTTTGTATTTGTGCTTCACATTCTTCCAGGTTTAATATTTCTAATCTGTGTAGATGGATTTGTGTGTGTGTCATGGGCAGCTAGGTGAGCTTTTTGTTCAGTTAGAGATCATTTCCATTGTACCAGTTCCAATTAATTATTAATTAATATGTCATTGTTTATAGAATCAATTGAATTATTTATGATCACAGAATAGCCGTGAAACTAAAATACCATTCCATTTTTACTGAAGTATTTGTGTGACTGTGTTTTAAAGGACTACATTGACGCCCACCCTGAGACTATCGTTCTGGATCCACTTCCAGCCATCCGAACTCTGCTGGATCGCTGCAAGTCCTACCAGCTCATTCACAGAATAGAGAGCTGTATGCAAGGTAAGATGTTGCTTAAGTCTCAGTTAACAGGTTACACAAGTTAAAAACATAGCGATGTATACTATGTTCCAGTTCTGTGCTTTCGCATAGATGACAAATTTGATCAAACTTTCTCACTGTGTAATAAATGTATATATGGTTTAGCCATTCCTTTCCCATTTTTCCTCATTATATAAGAGCACAAGTTGTCAAAAATGATAAAGTAACTGTTGATTTCATAGACGTAGCATGCTGCCTTACCGTGTCTAATGTTATTATTGCGTGTATAGGGGCTTTGAGTTAACAGCAGGGTCTCTGTTTTTCCTCTTCACTTTCAGAGGGGACACATGGGTAATATATGACAGCACTGGCGTGTCTTACTTAAATTATGTTACTAAATGCTTCCGAGCAGATGTTTAATTCTTTCCGGTTCAGCACCACCACCGGTACCATAATTATTCTCTCCTTCTCTCTACACAAAAAAAAAATATACCTCTCCACTCTCTCCTGCCTGAACCCAGTGTGAACCTGTTTGCTCAAAACCTGCCTTCGAGTCAGTCCAGCAGCACCTTGCCCTGTCACTGAGCCCATAAACCAATCAGCGGGCAGTGTCTGTTAGCTGGAGGCAATGACGACAGGGTCACATTCCCTACTGACAAACAGTGTAAACACACCGGTGACTCATCCACATTTCCTCTACACCCCATACATGGCAGGGAACGCAAACCTTTTAATTATTACTTCACCCAGCTGCCATGAGTGTGCGAGGGGCTGCAGTCTGGTGTCACAGCAGCAGATCAAAAATGTTTCTGCATGTCGCCTCTCGGTGTCAGTGTCTTAAAATAGAACTATAAGAAGACTTCTTTTTATCCAAACAGACATGATGGCTGTTACGTAAGAGCTAGTATGAGCTGCATCATTCTCCTCACTGTGCAATTGGTTTCAAGAGGAAGATGGCTCACTGGCTGCGTTTATAGGAAGCTCTTTTTTTTATCACTCTGCTTCCATTATTGTAAGTGGTACTCTATAATCACTCTTAGACCTGCATACCAAACCTCCATGCTATTGCAGTCAATTAGACATGTGTATGGAGTGTAAGCCATTATAATCCTGGAATATACCACTGCAGAAAAACGGCATGTGACCAAGGTTAATTGTATTCATGTCTGTCAGCAGGAAAAGGAGAATGACTGCCAGAACTGGGTTAAGGTTAGAGTAAAATAGAGCACAACTGTTTGGAGTTTACCTTGCTTTCTTAGGCACAGCCACTTCCGCCTCCTTATCAGTGGAGACCACTGGGTCCCGGAGTGGCTGCCAAGGCAACCCAGTACTGAAAGGCCATGGAGAGCTTGCCATGTTTCACAGTCTGCATAACTCAGTCCAGCACTCAATAGGAGGAAGCACTTGAGGTGTGCTTGTGGATTCTCTAAGAAAGCGAACCTTATTTTATCACTTAAGTATCCTCTTGATGTTAAATGACCATAGTCATGGCACATTTAGCTGTTCTGCTTTAAATTGTTTAACTTAATATAGAAGTGAGTAAAAGAATTAGCTCATCTTGATGTTATGTTTGATAGAAAACAGTCTGACAAGAGCACTAATGGGTCAGTGTCATTGATTCATAGCTGTTACTGGAACTTTGGCGCTGCTCTGTTGTCTAACTTGGTTTTGCGTTTTCACTGTGAGCCAGAGCAAGGTAACTGTTTATGTTACTTAGTGGAATCCACTGGTTCCTGTGTATACATGAGTTTTGATATCCTGAACTGTTTTTATAGACAGAAACTGTTGTCAAGTCAACTCTTCTATAAAGCCTCACTCGGTGTCTTAATTGTATTTCTGTCCACATCAGGTTAAAATTATTCTCTTGAATCAAACTGAAACCTTCCTGGGGTATTTATATATCAATCAGCCATCACTGGGTCTCTGTTTAGAGTCATGTTTATGCAAGTGATCAATATTTAAATATAGCTGTTTGAGAAGCAGAGCTGGGCAACTTGTGTAAAAGGTTTCCTTCCTGTCAGGCGGGTTTTTACTGTCATTCATTAGCTGATTAATGTCTGGTCCAAGAAGTCCTGGATTTACATTTTGACTGATGGCAATCCTACCTTTCTCTTCAAAATGATAATTGTAATAGAAGTTAAAGCCACTTTTTGAGAAATGTAATACTCTTAGTGCATAGTCAGGTTTCCATTTAAAATATTGAAAATCCTGTTGCTTTGCCTTGAAGGGATGCAGAACGATCAGCTCGAAAGGATGCTGGGGTTTCTAGGAAACAGACTCTAAATAGCAACAAGGGAGTTCAGCCTTCCACCTAAACAGCACTACAATTTATGAAGTCTAGTGCAGCTTGGCTCCCTGTCGTTCTCTGCACCTAATGCTTTAAATTGGAAAAATATGATCTGAATCTCATGTGTTATAACAGGCCTGAGGAGTTTAATTTCTTCTTATACCCATCATCACCCGTAAGTTAAGTGTAGGAATAAGATGTAACAGTGAACAGATGTGGAAGACATGATGAGTTGAGAAGAAAAGTGGAACAAAACTGTGTACTGGATAATGACATTTAAAAAAAAAAAAAGAAAAGAAGAAGAAAAAAAAGTGTCCCATTGTCCTGTAAACGTCGTCCTCGGCTCCACTAGGTCTGCTGCGAGCATGCAGTGTTTAGACAGAGCCAGAGATTGATCCTCCTCTCCACCCCCTCATCCTTACCGCGTCATCCTGAGCCAAGCATGCACGCTATTACAAACTTGGCCACTTGCTCTTATCCACCATTCCCTGGTCTCGTTATTATAAATCCTTAACTCGGACCATGAAATGTTTTCCGTTTGACAAGGTTTAGGTTATTTGATGGTTTTTGTTTGACAAAATCTGTAGCAGTCAGACTTTGGGAACTTGATGATGTAATGGGGATATTTTCCCCCCATCAGTCTGTTTTCTGAAAGACATTTTGCTTCTATTCTTGTCCTGGCAAAATAACATCAGTATGAAGAGCACAGTTATAGGCAGCCCAGAGATGACTGATGGGTAACCCTCCAGGCTTCCTGCTCCCAACACTGCCTGGTTCCAGAGCCAGCGCTGGAATAGACCCAGCAGCACAAGCAAAGGTTGTAGAGTACAGAACAAGTATCTGCCTGTGTAGGCAGGCGTACAGCAAAATATAAAACCAATTCACCCGTTAAGTTGTATTTTGGTTTACTTTAAAGAGGCAGATTTGTTCCTTTTTGTATGCTCTTAATAGGAACTCAGTTTTGTGAATCGTTTAAAAGCACATGTTGAGCGGCAACACAGCCGTAGGGCATTCATTTCTTGTTTACGGCACATCAAAAGGTGGACACAAAGGATTATTCTGGTTTATCATGATTTCTTATTTGTGGTAACAGTGTAATCATTAAAGTCATTAGTGAGACTGTAAAAACAAAGTCATAGGATCTGACTCATAATAGAACCAGCAGACCAGCCAGGTTACATAAAACCACTTTATTTGGGGGGGGGGGGGGAAGCAAAAGTCAGTGATAGAAAATGTGCTTCTATAAATACTGATCCACTACAGTCCAGACATTGATAATATATTTTAACAGCTAACAGCATGGTAAAGGTGCTGCATACACAGCAAAATGCATATCCATAATGTGTCCTACAGGTATCTTTAAAACAACATAATTAAAAACATGTACATGCAAATTTCCATGTAGGGAGAAAGTAAGGTTCAAATACATGGGTTATAGATTATATTGATCCTCTTGATAAGTTTAGAAAGTAAACCTTTCATTTTATTTCATCTGCAGTGTCACCACAGTCCCTAACATTTTATAATGTTGTTTTTTTTAGAAGTTTTTGTGCATTTGTGCCCAGTCTGATGGTCTGTGTGCCGCCGACTACACCCACAGTTCAGCACTTGAGTTAATATAAGCAAATGAGATTCTCCTGACCTCAGCACTAGCAGGCGCAGAGAGAGCACTGCCACTGCTGAGGCCCATGGCTCACAAAGACCTGTATGTTTCTATTGTGTTTTTGTCATTAGCAATTTGCCAGCTCTTTGCTTTTGCTTCCCTCTCTGATTTCCTGTGGTGATATCTCTAACCAGCTGCCTTATCACCCACATGTACCTGCTGTAGAGGGGAAATGACAAAAAAACAGAACATTAATATAGATCATTGGAGTCCTGATAGGTGCAGGAAGCTTTTTTTACTTTGAGTTTTATCAGAAGTGACTGACGCATGTCCGTGGATAGACATCAAAAACATGATTTAAACAGATGCGATGTGATGTAAAAACACAGTAGAGATGAATGAGGAAGAAGCAGAATATTTGTGGTTATAGATAGATAGATAGATAGATAGATGGATAGATAGATAGATAGATAGATAGATAGATAGATAGATAGATAGATAGATAGATAGATAGATAGATAGATAGATAGATAGATAGATAGATAGATAGATAGATAGAGCCCTGTTAAAAACCTGGTTTGTGATGAAACTGTCTGGGTCACATGGTAAAACATGCTTTATTTGTCGTTGGATAAATGGTGAAGGTCAGTCAGGCCCGTCAAGTGATGCATCAACTGACTGTCAAGTCCTCAGCTTGTCTGACCCGTAGTTCCTCATAACAGTGCGTGTCTTCCTGTATTTCAGCATTGTGTGTGTATATGTGCACAGTTTTTTGTTGTGCATTAAAACAGGGATCATACGTCCCCTGTGGGCTTCCAATGGCCTCCACTAGTTGTTTAAACCTGCCACACTGATGGAATATAAATAAGACTATTGGCCCAAAAAAATGAAATAGGGTGTGTCTGTGACACTCGTCTCAGACAGATGAGTTCAAATGCATTATACACTGACAATATGTCAATCCAAAATTCTCTTATCTCATAACTCTTATGTCTTCAGCAGGAATGTCTTGGTTTTGGACTGTTGCTTGGCCAGAGAAAGCAGTTTTTTAATATGTCTTCTTGACTGTAAAATTCAGATGATTTAAAAAAAAAAACAAAAAAAAACCTTATAACAGTGTTTTGCTTGTCTTCCATTACAACAGTTTGAATGAGGTATTATTCCAAGATGTCTGAGATTTCACCCCAATGCCCTCTTTCTTATTCTTTTGTCTTTATTAGATGAGAGGATTTGCTCTCCTCCGTTCATGGTCCTGAACACAGAGTGCAGCCCAGATATGCTGGAGCAGATCAAGAGGCAAGGACTCACATTCCCTTTCAGTGAGTATCCCCGCCTCAGGTGTCTCGCCTCAGCCCTTCTGTTTTCAAACATCTCACTGATTTTTCTGTTTTCTTGTCTTCATTTCTTCCACAGTTTGTAAAACACGGGTGGCTCATGGTACCAGCTCCCATGAGGTGAGAGGCCACAGGGTATGGAGGTCACTCACACCCTGCTCAGTTTGCTTTGTGAGAGCAGCAACACTTGTCCTGTCACAGGACTGTCATTTAACTCAAGTCCAAACAACAAAATCAGATAAAGAGCTGCACCTCATTTATCACTATGTGTCAGCTGAGATCAATACTCTAAATAGTCTTCATTCCTCCACACAAACAGCATTGAATTGAGTTAGGCTTTAACTCATCAGTTCAAACAAGTGCTCTGATTGATGGTCTGAATGTTTTTTCTTGTGAAGTTCTTTGCCACTGATCGTGCGTCGTCCTGTGCACAGATGGCCATAATCTTCAGTGAAGAGGACCTGAAGGACGTGAAGCCTCCATGTGTGATCCAGAGCTTCATCAACCACAACGCAGTGCTGTACAAGGTGTTTGTGGTGGGGGACTCCTACACTGTGGTGGAAAGACCCTCCCTGAAGAACTTCCCTGCTGGACCTGCAGGTGAGGAGAAAGACAGACAGACAGACAGGCAGAGACAGAGGGACAGGTAGAGAGGTCTTAAGGGCTGCCACACAGGTACAATCTGCACAGCGTCTCCAAATTACCCAATAAAAGACCTCATAAAATCGCTTTATAGTCCCTGTGATTGGACCTATTCGCCCTTTTAAGGGGTTCAGCAGAAAGCAATTAAGTTTTGGCCTGTGACTGCGTGCTGCTGAGAATAAACAGGAAGAGTGATGTTTTTCTCCATAAACATGTCAGACATGTTAGGCATGAGGTTCCTTTGAATACAGGGTGTCCCCTGACACAAATGACTCCAGCATTTGCATGTGATACAGTAGAGGCCCTCATGCAAACCATTTTGACCGTCAGAGCAGCAGGCCGCTTTGTGTAGCAGCGCATAGAGAACAGCTGCTTTCAGCCTGGAATGCTGAGTGGTACAACAGGAAAGCTCGGCCCCTGTTAAACAAGTAAAACCGCATACCACAGCTATACATCTGCATAGACTCCAATCATTGTCTTCTGAAGCCTAAAGCTTTACACTATGTTTTGTACAGTGGAGGGATGAGAATGAAGGGAGAGAGTGATGGTTTGTTCCTTTCAGGCTTCCTTCACATGCTTCTGCCTAACACTTCATCACCTCGACCCCTCTATTAGCCGAGAGGCTTATTTATTTGGACAGTGATGGAATTTACTTTTTCGCTCTGCTCCTCTCCCTCTGTGTTCCCTCACTGCTGTTAATCATTACAGTGATAAAGAAAAGGAGGAAACATAATTTACAATCCACCCAGGCACATTTATTACCACTTCAAAGAATATTCTCCACCTTGTCGAACAAACAAATCACATACTGCTGAACACATCCAGTGCTCAACATGACATGGTTATGACAGAGAGACTTAACATTCACAGGACTTCACTTAGTTTCCTGTTGCTTTACACCAGTTGTAGAAATCAGTAAATGATGACATAAATTTACTCAAAGCTGCAGTTATTTGTGACCAGTTGAGCGGTGCTGCCACCTAGTGACCATAACAGGAAAACATGTGTGCAGTGGAAAAAAAATCAGCTCACCTTTTTATTGTTTCTCTTTCAGACAGGAAAGCCATTTTCTTCAACAGCCACAATGTTTCCAAACCGGAGTCGTCCTCAGACCTGACCTCAGTATGTCACTCAAACAGATGAAATGTGATTTTTTTTTGTTTTTTGTTTTTACGTGTGTTGCTAATATTCCTTTAATCTTCTGCTCACTTTAGAGAGAGAACGTAGAGGGAGTGTCTCAGCCACCCAATGATGATGTTATCAGAGAGCTGTCACGGTCATTGCGACAGGCTCTGGGCGTGTCGCTGTTTGGTATTGATGTAATCATCAACAACCAAACAGGCCAACACGCTGTCATTGACATCAATGCATTCCCAGGTAGGTACAGTCCTCTATTCACAGGAGAAGTTTATGTTTAATTAGACTGATTTTAGATGAGAGAAACACACTTCAATACTATTCACACATTAACATTTGGAAATTGTAACACAATTCTACATGAGAGTTCACATGCTCTGGATCCTCCAATCGGATTATAAAATGTCTTATAATACACTATACATCGCTGAGGTGAATCCTAGCTGCTAGCAGAGTGCTATAGAGGAGACGACATGGAAAATGTGGAAAAGCAGCAAGGGGCCTTTTAGAACAAGTGAAAAGCTGCTAAATAAATAAATGCTAGCATAAATCTCTAGTGGATGTTGGCTGCTGTCTTCACACAAATCTCATCTGATTGCTCATAAATAAGAGTAAACTGATTTGTGTGCCAAAGTGTCATAGTGAAATATTTGTCTCTCCTGTCACTAGTGTGATATCAGTCACTTAGCTAGTATGAGCTGCTCATGCTAACAGCACTTTAGATCATAGTTTTAAACGAATTGAGACACATTCAGCTAGATAGTGGTTAACAGTGCATACTGAGGTAGAGCACCAGGAATGAACTTGTGCTGTATGGTGAAAGGGGGTCGGTTACTAATAAGGCTGTGCTCCCGCTGATGTGAACACATGGAAGGAGCTCTGAAAGCAGGCCCATTCTTTATCTAAATATTCTGTCCTCTTGTGTTTGAGGTTATGAGGGTGTCCCAGAGTTCTTCAATGACCTCCTGAACCACATCAGCTGTGTGCTTCAGAGCCACAGTCCTGACTTTGCTCCAGCCGGTGAGCAGCCCAAAGGCCTGCCAGTGAGCGCCACGGTACCCAACGCAGCCCCGCCTGCCCCGGGCTGCTGCAGCATGCTGGGAAAAGAGTTGCAGAGACTGGGCTGCAACTCGGCCATGTCCCCCAACTTCCAGCAGCATTGTGTGTCCACAATAGCTACCAAGGCTTCCTCCCAGTGACTGATCTCTACTCCGTTTGATCCCTGAAGAGAAAAAAAAAATACAAAACGGATGTCAGTGGTGACAATAATAATGAATAATAATCATAGTAATTATGATGTTAATGATGATAATATATCTAATCAAAAACCTTTTCCTATATAGTTATTGAAAATGATGGTGATTGGGTGTAAGCTTTTTTTTCTCTCTGCCTTTTGTATTGTTTGTTTTGTCTAATGAGACTTAACAGTACTGTAATGTGAACTTTTGGGAACTCTTGCCTAATAGCTGATTTTATTTTTCTCTCTTGTGTGAGGTCTCTGTAATGAAAGGGTCCAGATGAGGTAGCTAATGAGAATGGTCTAGTCGGGACTGGAGAAAGATGCGCCACTAGATGTGCAATGTATGATCCCTTGTATCTCACACAGGTGCCAGTGACGTGTGTTTGTATTCTGGTCAATACCACTGACTCCTCTGCACAAAGTCATGTGGAGAAGAGGTGTCTGGGCATTTGAACACTACTCCACAGATCCCACAGGCTGCTATGTGATTATGGCCAAATAACGGCAGAGGACATCATGAGTGTGAACATGAATGATAGTTTGGGGTTTCATGAGTTTGAACAAACATGTGAGCCGTTGATTTTTCTGAGTGCCATCACATTTACTTGGAGGGTAGCAGAGATGATTATTTGCAAAGGTTAAAAAAAGAAAAATCTCCAAGACCTTGTGACCAAGTTTTTTTTTAATGATCGTTGTTGCACCAATGTGTATAGGTCTCTGCGTGTTTTACCTGTATGTCAGATGCCAGATGTTTGGTGTTCAACAAACAAGCCACATCTTTTGAGACCCCGGTTAGAGTCGCTCCAGTGCAGGAAGACAAGGATCACATTCCCTTTTTTGTGTTTGTGGATGTTTTCAGAGAAATTCCATGATTTTTCAGAATTCCAGTGAGATTTTGTGAGATTTCTCACATCCCTTCATGGGTTTGTAACCTCCTTAAACAGGCTCTCCAAGTGTCTTCAATCCTTGTATCTGTAATGTGAGAAAACTACTCTCCTGAGGCCAACTTGACTGATAAACAGATATGGGGCTGCTGTGTAGCTCATCACTTTTTATTAATGACAGGATCCACTAAAATGAAGATAAAATGTGTGTGAATGCCCATTTAGAATGGGTATTAGCTCTGATTTGGTCATTTGTTCAGCTCTATTGTCCCACAGCACTACAAAATAAACAAAACAACAGTCCAGCAGGTTCATTTGCTTCAAGCTGAATTCTCTGACCTGTCTTCTGCTGTTCCAGCTGCTGTATTTGTGTCACATGTTGGGGGTGGACGTGGCAGAAGGAGACTCTGTTCACAGTGTTCACTGTGAGGTTTTTTACTCCAATTTTGTTAATATCTTTGTCCTGACATCTACTAGAGCAACTTTATTTTATTGAGATTTTATGGGGAAAATGTTTTATATAAATGAGAGCGGTGATGTTTCTGAAGCGGGATATTTACTAGAGGAATAGTAAAAAGCTGAGTCTGGCTGTACAGGTGGTGTCAAAGGGAAAGATGAGCATGCAGTCAGTTCTTTTGTTTCCCTCTAGCATCTAGCGGGAACGAGTGCCAACCTGCAGTGCATACATTTTAGTGCATACATTTTATTGCATTCCTGTGAGCCTGCTTCTTCTCTTGTCCCAGAGAGCTCCTTGCTGTTCTATCTCCCCTGTCGGTATCCAAGGGAACAGACTGTCCTCATGCTTGTCCCGTGACCATAAACAATAGTGTCACTTCAGCCATCTCACTAGCATCTCTCTGGGATAAAAGAATAGCAGCACACTGGGCTTCACTCGACATCACATAGAGGGAATATTTGAATAATATGCTGTTTTCCCACAATTTGAGTGCAGTGAAGTAACCGTGAATTCAAAAGCATCACAGCAGGTTCAGGAGGTGCGCCCCTGTTGAGGTTGGAAAGACTAATACATGTGTACACCACTATACTGTGTCCTATCTTGTGTTCCTTTGTGCTTCTAAATGGGAAATAAATAGTTAATCCTACCTTTGGCCATTTCTGCAACCCAGACAGTGTCACCATGCTCCCGGCTTCCACCTGAATGTTTACTTCTTGGGTGTCTTGTACAGTACGTGTATATGCACCTATGCTTACATCAGTAAAGTATGTTGTTTTGTATCAGTTCTGTAATCGAGAAGAATCCACTATTTTGTGACCTTTTTTAATTAAAGGGCCAAATTCAACAGGGCAAAAATAAACATGTGAAACCTCATCTTTAATCATCCAGCTCTTCTTTCTAAAATGATGCTTTGAGTGTGAGCCTCATTTATTTGTAATTAGTTTTAATGTCTTGTAGTCTTTCACAGCTATACTGAGTGCAAACAAGGAGCAGCATTTCTTCACACAGCCTCCAGATGTTTATTGCTTCAGCATTTATCAACCACACATTTCATAGATTTGGAGACAGTAAAAAAAAAATGACAAACTTTTTCCAACAGAGCTACATTGAGACACTATACAAAATAGTCACTTAAAAATATATATATTTTCATAATCTTAGTCTTCTGTACATGTAAAAAAAAGAAAGACAGACCCTGATAGAAGATATATTTACAAGAACAGAGAAACACAGTATAAAGACCTGCTAATGCTATGTCCAGTTTCAGTGAGATTGTAGGTGATGAGCTGTGGGGTTTGCCAACAGTCCGAGAATAGTGGAGAGACAGTGCAGCTTTTCCTTGACGTGCTCTGGTAACTTCTCATTTTCCTTGTACCTGCAGATCAAACAAGCATGTAGTATTTACTTTTTTATTTGTACTGGGGGCTGATATAACAAAATGTATTAGCATATTAACAGCTATCTCCCAGTTGCCATGGTCCTAATAACAAAACTGATAAACACACATGCTCATAAAGTGACGAAGCACATTTCCAATAGTTTCACACCTGGTAATCCTCCCCTCTGGAGACGTGTAGGTGATGCAGGACACTCCTGCCTGAACCACCAGCTGAGAGCCGTCGTTAAACTGCACCCACACTTCTCCGCTCGTCAACTGCAGATACACCAAGTTTTGATTAATTACAGGCCGTTCCTCTACCGCTATTTCATCAAGTGTTACTGACAGAATTGAACTGATTCATTAGTTACCTGGGATGCCCATCCAACATTGGGCACAAATATCGACTTAACCACCTTTCCAGTGCTCTGAACCAGATCCTGTCGCACCGGGGAGCTTTTCTTAGTCAAGCTGGCTGTGGTGAAATCCGAGCCATCGTAGGAAATCATCTGGAAATAAAAGGTTTCAAAATATAATAACAGCCATGTTTTTTCTTCACCTGCCAGAGAACACATAAAACTTCCTTCCTTTAGCTTCCTTCAGCCATATTTTGCCCCAGTCTGTCATTTACAGATCAGGTGTTTGATGACTGATTATCAGATGTTCATACATATTGCAGTGTAAAGTTGTGTGGCACTCACTGAAGGAGCGATTTGAGGAGGTTTAGGAGGTGAAGCTGTATCAGAAGGTGCTGGTTGGGAGGGCAGAGATGGGGAGTCTGAGCTGGCAGGTCTCCTAGAAAGAATAACAAAGCTTTGAGTTTGAGCAGGAAGAGGAGACCAGGACACTATTAGGATATGATTGACAGTGTCTCTGTTTTACCTGCCAATAGTTATGGGAAAGAAAGGGACGTTCTTAGTGCTGCGCTGCTCCTCTGCTGTGATGGCGGCCTCCAGTGACAGACACATGCTATGGCCCTCGTCAGAAAGTTCCACGTACTGCCTGCTCTCTGGACTCAGGCCACTCAGCCCCACCTCGCCCTTCACTGTGTACGACTTCCCACTCTTCTCCACCACTCGCACCAGCTCTGAGGTCTTGTGGGTCTTTGCTCCTGCATAGCATAATTATTAATTCAGCTTCTTGCTTAGCTGCATCATCACATATTTAACATAAACATTTGACTCACCATCATAAAAGCAAACTTCTAGGTCTGCACTGGGAGAGTTCTCCATCAGCATGACCTTGGCGTACTTGGTGTAAAGGGTCACTTTAGGAGTCTTGGATTTCACAAGCTGCACAAACTTAGAGGCATACTGGTATTTCTTCCAGTATTTCTCTATGCAAAAAAAAGACAATCCATTAGGATCTCAAATGTAATTTGATTCATGCTGATCTTACTGGGTGTGATGCATGTATCAGAATACCTGGAAGGTCCTCATAGCTACAGATGAGAATATCTTCAGGAGGAGCAGGGGGGCAGTCCAGCACAGGAAACCCCTTTCCTCCATTAGGCTGGTATATTGTAACCTAGAAAAGGTGATAAGACACATTTCAAAATCACAGACTGTTATAACTTGTGTGCAAATGAAAAACTTAGTGTACAATAAATTAACAGTACCATTGATCCATCACAAGAAATCCGAAGCACTTCTTTGACCCTTTCTTGTCCACTTTGACATTTTATTAACTCCATACACACATCACCAGTGTCCAGGATGCTTACCTGAAGAAAGAGGAGGAAAAAATCAGATGTCCACAAAAATCTTTAGAAGAAGACTATAAAACTAAAAAGATACTTGCAACATCTTACAACAGCATTTTTAGTCTTCTGTCTGATTGGCTTCAGCCTGGATGCACACAGAGGTGGGACTATATCTCTCAGCATTTTCTTCTGCTTATCTGTGCTGGAATTGGCAGCAGGGAGTTTTAACTCTCTGCCATGAGAAGGCTGGAAGCCGGCTTCAGGTATATTCTCTCTGTAGGAGTCAGAGTTAGGGGGAAGCTGGTGGTGTGGGTTGTGGCGAGGATTTCCACCCCAGCTCACAGGCTTCTCTGTCCAGGAATTGTGAACCACTGAAGGCATTCTGGTGCTGTGGAAGCTGCCACTGCTGTGAGTGCTACTGTCTGTGGGCCTGTGTCCAGAACCTGAGACAGCAAACAAAGTAATTGGAAAACTTAAATCTGCTACCTTAATGTTCATGCTTCTTTATGTCTGGGAAACTAGAAAGTCTATCCATGATTATATCAATCCTTGAAAGTCATTTTTACCTTCATTGTTGAGCCAATTGGAAACTCCCTCCTGGTCATGAAATAGAAAGCCTGGTGGATGTGTCGTCTCTGTGGATAAATACCCAGAACTGAAACAGAATGAGCAATATGTTAGGCTGATTATATTTGAGTGCTGGAGAGAATCAACACGCTAACTACCTACTTTGCTGACTGTTTGACAGGGGGAGAGGGGAACCTGCCATGCTCTGAAAATGGGTGTTGCGTAAAGACTGGCCGTCCTACGCCTGCCAGAGTCTCCTCTGAGTGGCATCTCCCCAGCTCAGCATGATGTGAACTCTGGTCTGGTGCAACAGAACCAGACCGGTCTGAAGAGTGAGCTCGCCTCAGGTAGCGAGAATGAGGCTGTCCGCTGTCTCCTCCGTGCACTACTCTGCTCCTGCCCTCTCTGTGAAATCTGTCTGGCAGATGCTGCCACTGGTCTCCATCTTCAAAACAGGCGCTGTTGGGTTGCCGTGGTAGACTTGCTATAGGCGCCATGCGATTAGGCAGGGCAGAGCCAATCATGTGTTTGGTTCGCCTCTGAAGGCGGCTGCTGCTGCTGCCTGAGGTGGAGGAGGTGCATGCTGTTGAGATGGTAGCAATGCCACTGTCCATGGATCCTTCATCCCCCAGCCCCAGCTCCTTGGTCCTGACCAGGAGGCTCTGGGTCATGAACGGGTGGTCCAGCACAGCAGAGAGACTGGGCCGCTGGGCAGGGTCTTTTTGCAGAAGCTGATGAATTAGGTCCTGAGCCTCCAGAGAAATATGGCTAGGCATTTCATAATCCCCAAGAACCACTTTAGACAAAGTGTGCTTTACTGTGTCTGTGTCAAAAGGAGGGCGACCCATCAGAAAGGCATAGAACATGCACCCAAGTGACCAGACATCTGATTCTAGACCATGTGCACTGCGAGTGGCCACCTCTGGGGAGATGTAGTTTGGTGTCCCACACATGGTGAAGTGCTTTTCGTTTGGTAGTTTGAGCTGAGTGGCCAGGCCAAAGTCTCCTATCTTAATGTTCATGTTGCTAGTCAGCAGGAGATTGGACAATGTCAGGTCTCGGTGCAAGATGCCGTGAGTGTGTAAATACAGCATTCCTTTCACTATTTGATGCATGAAATGTCTTGCTGCAGAACAAAAACAACATTTTTTATGAAACAACCCATTAACTGCAACAATATTCATATTTAGGTTTCTAAATAAAACATTTCTGCCTGACCTTCATCCTCAGAAAAAGGCATCTTTCGCTCTTTAAGGTACCGGCTCATCTCTCCATTGTGGCACATCTCCAACACCAAATACACATAGTTGCTGTCCTCAAAGTAGTTGTAGAGCTTCAAACAAGATAGAAATTATGAGGGCGATAAAATAAAAAACATAAAAAACTACTAAAAACAAATCTAATCGAATGAAGCAAGAACAAGGCGAAGATTAAACTACTAGCAGGGTCAAGTTCACAGCTCCACACGACATAACCATGGCAACAGGACAGAAAGTTGATACACAGTTTTATGCTCCAGATAACACAGCTGAATTCCCAAAGTTAGTGCCGTTTATCCCATATTGTAAAGTGATATTTCAGATAATTTTAGTGTATTTTCACAAAACGCTGATGTGCATGAACCCAAACACACAACCATATCACAGTGTAATGTTAACGTTGTGTAAACCAGTAATCAGCCAGCCTACCTCGAGCACTGAAGGATGTTTCAGTCGGCAGTGAATCTCCACCTCGTTTGTCACACGCTGGACCATGCCAGCTTTGTGCATGGCTTTTTTATCAATCTACAGATGGGAACAACATGGATAATTACACACCTGCCTCACACAGGTTCAACGTGTAGTGTGGTGGTTTTACAATCTGTCACCTACAAAGACCTTTGATTACTAAGATCTCACTTGTGGTAGAGTCTAGGGACTACAAAATCCCAAGGGAGGCAGCTAAAATCTAATACTCCAACTGTTCAAGTTAACACTTCTGCTGACAACAGATTGTGTGTATATTAAGTGTCTACAATGCTGTCATCATGTCACATCACTGACAAAGACTAAAATGGTCTTACCGTTTTGATAGCAACCTCCAGACCAGTCTTCACTGATTTTGCCCGATAAACACATGCAAACGAGCCTTTGCCAAGGAGGGTGAGGACCTTAAAATCCTACAGGCAATGAAAGAAAGGGTTTTACACATTATATCTGCACAGAAACTAAAATTATGGAAACACATTTTACACATATCAATCCTGTGGCACAGTATTAAAAGTAGATACCTCAATCCTCAGCTCCGGAGCACAAGATAAACTTTCCTTCTCATCTCTGCTGACCTGATTGTCAGCAGAGATGTTTTGAAAGAAATAGTGAATAACTTGATCAAACATGGTCCCTCTACTCTGCGACATGCTGGATGTTCAGTAAAACAGTCAATCCAGCCACCAACAACGCCACAAAGGAGAAATCCTCCCACAACAAGCGTTAACTGTCAAACAAGCCACCAACACCTGACGCTGTCATATGGCCAACCAAAACCTTTAATTATCCCGGCTCTCTTCCCGCTGTCGAGAAGCACTTGTAGCCGTTTCCAAGCAGCAGCATGTTGGCTTACCGAACTGATGCGCTGACAAGAAATAACATTGTTGGTCCCTGGAGATCTCGGGTAAGATTACACACATGTCCCAAGACACTGCGCACGCCATAAACACGGACTGTTTACTACTGACAATCCTGCTATTAATACAACTCATACAAGTACTAATGCTGAAAGAAAATGGTGCCATTTTTACGACTTATAAAACAACGAGATAAAACGGAAAAACACTTTATGCCTTAGACTAGTGATAAACAGCTATAGTTTAGAGGTAGCTTAAACCCCTACAAAATACCGCATGGATTGTGTATGTTCTACTTCGTCTATTAATGTGTTGTAACAGATTCTGCACAAAAACAAACAAGTGAATTGTAAATTATTGACGTAACCCCCAGCCTTTAACGCAACACTACATAATCCTACTACCAGTCCAAGTAAGCGCTAGCTTGTGGGCGTTAGCCAACCAAAAGAGCTCACCTCAATTTTGTCGCCGATCGAACCGCTCATGGTGCCGAGTTTTGGGCTTGCAGGTACATGCAGGTTTGTATTAATATTCCTCGATTAGCAAACGACATCGGCAGTCGGTACAAGACCCCTTCAGTGGACGAATAGATGTTGTTCCTGTGTTACCCTCCAAAACTTTGCCATTTCTTCCATTTTGAAAATATCCGCCCGTTACTCCGTGGTTGCGTCACTGCGTACGTCACATGACAACATTCGAATTTGCCACGCCCCTCTGAAGGGACTGAAACTGAGCTCAGCTTGCAGGTTTTCTTCTGTAAAATGTTCAGTTTGTAGATTTATGCCGGAAACTTTGTGAATTTATTGTGTGGAAATATAGTATTAAAATATAAAAATAAATATTTTTGAGAAGCAGAATATAAAATATATATAGAGGTTATAAAAAGTTAAACATGTTTGTCTTACATTCTGTCTGTTTTGTTAGATCTTCTGCATATTTTTATATTTCTTTATATATCTGTTCTAGACACTAATATATTATACAGTATACATGCAGCCAATTCCATCTTCTATTTAATAAATAATTTCAGGCTTACAAAGCTTTGTCTTTCAGAGAAAGTTATTTATTTATATTTCATCTTTAACCTTATAACTCAAATATGGAAAAATGCAAGAAACCAAAAAGGAAACAGGCAATCTAAAACTCACTTTAGATATTTGTTGTATCAAGCACTTCCATTGTAACACTAGGAATGTGTTTTTATGTACATATCTATGCTTGATGCTTTATTTACTAAAATAATATATACAGTTCCTACAGGGATACCTCAAACTTATTAAATATGAATAAATAGAATTTGAATTATTTTATACAAACTAATAGCAATTGTTTGGGCAGCACTTCATTTTTCATATCGGTGGCAGAAGGCATATGAAATGCAAACACAAAGCGTATGGTACGAAGGGAACAGTTTCACGTCAGACTCAGAGATTAATCTATTGCATCAATATTTGATTTATTAAGAATGTCAAACTTTTGATAGAATAAAGCACACCATTTTGCCACACATAAGGATGAAAAGGTGAAAACAAAAACTTTAAAAAGGTGAATTCCAATGCAGGGGACACACAAAACAAACCACAACAGCTGGTGAGGATTGAGAAATGGCCCCAGGTAGTGGTGTTTCTACTGTCTAGATGGTGCCTGATGGTAAATGCAGTGATGGTTGCTTGTCAGACGTGGCCCTTAGTCCACCTCCATCTCTTTGGTGCCAGGCTTTGTCTGCTGGCTTCCCTTTGCGTCTCCCTTTGCTTCTGCTCCTTGCTTTGCTGTCGGCCCATTATGAGCGCTGCTGCTTTGATCATTCACTTCAGGGGCCTCCTCCACTGTGGGCTTTGGCCTGTTGAGCACTGGATTACACACATCCTCCAGCTCCTGGCAAGAAAATGTGTTAGCAAATGAGAGTGAGCATTCTTTAAAAACGGAGGACAAGAATTATGAATTACAAAGCCATTCATGTACCTGCAGTTTGGCAATGATGTCTGCTACTTTTACAATGGGATCTTGGGTGATAGCGAGTTTGTTCTGCATGTTCATCTTGCTGTTCATCCAGGTCATACATTCACTCACACACTTCTCCGCAGTTTTTACTTCCTCGGCACTCAAATGCATGAATCTCTCATCCTAAGAGAGAGTTTTTGACAAAGAAAATCACAATACATACAAACAACTAGACCTGCCATACCATTAATTATTTTAAGAATTACCCTCTTTTTTGTTATATTTACAAAATCAAAACATTTGTTGCCTTTTCTAACATCTCTTCACCAGTTAGAAAGCGGTTTACCCTCTGTTTGTAGGAATCTACAAACTTCATGTAGAGCTGCAGTTTCTTTCCCAGCTCTTCAAAAGCCCTCGGCCTGTCCTCATGCTCTCTGTGCCGGTCCTGAATGGGCTGACCCAACCTCTGCACAATAATAACAGCTATGTTCATATAAACAGCTGTGGTGCTTGTAAATCAATGGGTTTCTAATCTAGAACAGTATGATAACTAAAAACAAACCTTAAGTGCATCTAGTTTCTCCTCATAGACTTGTTTGGGCTGGTCCTCTCCGTCCTCATACAGCCAGTTCTCTGTGTCCTCCAGCATCAGCGTCAACTGGCTGCTGTCCTGTTGGTAACAAAATAATAACATCATTTGTTATATTTGTACATTAGTCATAGCAGTCATTACAACAACAGGTTCTGGCAGATTGTAGGAAAGTGTCACATACCTCCTCAGTAATGTACTTTTCATAAATCCCACATAGTTTGTCCCGCAAATCATACACATACTCCTCCACTGCGTTTTTAGCATCATTCAGCTCTTTCACCAGTTTGTCCTGAGTAATCATTTGACGCTGTGAAGAAAGAAATCCCACAAAACATCACAACGTGTTATGGATTTGTATTATTGTGCATTGTGAGAGGAAAATATTACTTCAACAGGCTTAAACAGGTTTGCACAAACTGAAACAATCAGTAACCTTTAAAAAAAAAACACTGTGGCTCCCTCCTGGATTAATCAGTTGCTTATAAAATGCTAGGATTGAACAAAAAGTGGCAAAGGCCGCACAGGCAACATCTTTACGCTGCACTAGTAAAACACATCTCAGGGTTTAATTCTGCTGTGTATTCTTCAGGGTTCAGCATTTCAGTCAGAGCATGACTCTGCTTTTTCAAAGGCCAGCCAGCAGCACTCACCTCATACTCCACAAAGCTAGTGAGGACATCACTGTCGAGCTGTCGGATGTTGCTTGCCATGATGGGAAGATCAATACTCTTCACCTTGACTTTAGGTTTGCTTCCTCCTGCTGCCGGTTCCTGCTTTTCTCCAGCTGCCCCTTCCTGGATTTTTGAGACGTTAAAACATGGGCCACAGTGCCAAACTTATCTATTTTTTTAATAAATGTGCTTCTGTATAACTCTGGTATGCATCAATAAGCAGCATTGACATTAATTCAGGAGTATAACATCTGCATATGTATGAATAGGCATGTCCGTGTATCCTCAAACTGAGGCCTGACTCACCTTACTGCTGTTGTCCTCATTCTGCTGGTCCCCCTGGCTCTGGCCTTCCTGATCCACCTGCATTTTGTTCTGAGACACAACACAGACATTTTATACATTCCAGGGTAAGTTAAAGTCCCAGAATATGTGCTACTGCATATACTGCCTAATCAGCATTAATTTTAATTATTTTACCTGCTCCTCTGCTCTGTTGTCATTCTGCACCATTGGCTCAGAGTCAATTTGCATGTCCTCTGATTCTCCTTTCTGCTTCTCGATCAAAGAGGCACTGGACATGCTGAAGATACCATGGACATTGACCCGCACTTTGACCTTCACTTTAGAGCTGTCTCCATCTGGTTGAGGAACCACATTCTGTACTGAAAAGCAGCCTGAGAGCAGGTGGATAGAAAAGGAGCAAATCATTATGGTGCTTCTGTAACAGGACTTCAACTTGTTCTTGTGACACACTGGTGGAGGTTTGCTACAAACCCACAGATAATGATGCTTTTGAGCTGAGTCACTGCAACCCCTCTGTGGGTGCCTTATTCCTAATTACCATCCAGACTGTAGATCCCAATGGGGACTGGGCTAGCTTCTTTAGACACATGCATCAGCCACCTGTCCGGCTGTAGACCTGTGTAGCTGGTAAAAAGTGCTCTCTACTCTGACTCTCACAGAAGAGAATATTCACCTATCCTGTGGTCTGGGTAGGGGAGATCGTGAGGGCTGCTGTAGAAGGCCTCCAGGTCAAAGGGTTCCTTCTTGTGGAAGGTGATCACTTTGGAAAAAGGAGCAGCATGATTCTTACTGAACACCTCACACTCTCTGGAACAAAAGAAAAGCACAGTCAGGCTGTGGAAGGTCAACACAGTCAGCACATACTGTATTTTCAGGCTGACTGACGTAGTTTGATTTATGACGCAGAGGAGTGTGTTTGTTAATTAAGATATCTTTACCCAAGTCCATCATCTGTTGGTGACTTCCAGCGCAGAGTGATGGGAAAGGGAACCACATCAGTAATGGAGAATTCACGCACTTTAAATGCTGGAGACAAAATTGCACACTGCACCCAAACAACCACACACACACACACACACACCACAGAAAAATAAACATTTACTTATGTACTACAAACATTGGAGTTAATTGGTACGTGCTGCAGAAGAAGCCTACCTGAAGTGCACAGCCTCGTGCTACAGCTTCGTCTGCATTGAGTGTGGTGCTGACTTCTTTGCAGAAAAACTTGACGATCCTTTCTTTGATGGCCGGGATTCTTGTGGCTCCTCCAACTATCTCCACTGCATAGATATCATCCCGACTCAACTCTGCCACAAAGCGCACATGTTACTTACTGGACTATTGCTTCATATATTTAAATAAATACAAGTGACATACTTGATTGTTCAAAGGCTGCTTTCAGTGGCATCTCCACTTTCCTCAGATATTGAGTACACATTTCTTCAAATTGCACCCTGTGCATTACAAATAAAGAAGAAGCAATATTTACATTTCCACATAAGAGATTATTACAAAGGACAAAAGCGAATTCTGCACCTGTTCATTCTGCTGGAAACATCAATGTCATTCATGAAGCACTCTATGTTCAGAGGCAGGTCAGACGAGTTGGCGCTCATGAGCTTTTTCAGTTTTTCGCACTCCTGATGCAGTCGCAGCAACGCCCTCGGGTTGTCCCTCACATTGATCTTGTATTTGCCCTTGAACTCTTCGCAGAAGTAATCCACCAGCGCCTCATCAAAATTACGCCCACCAAGGCTCAGGTCAAACGCTGTGGCAAGAACCTGACGGGCCAGATTGACGGTGAGCTTAGAGGTTATGATACAAACACAGGTGTGGCTACAAGTATAAAAAGGTGAAAGGCTAACCTTGAGTTTCCCTTTGTTGAAGGCGGTGATGGAGACCTGGAATGATGAATGGCCCATGTCCACAAACACCACATTTCTTGGCCTTTCTTCTGGATTAGGAAGGTCTTGTTTGTAGATCCCATACGCCAAAGCAACTGCACATAACATAAATTATTTTCTATTCTCTATGATATCTTAAACATACACTATTTTATTTTTAGATTTTTTTGTACTAGCACCATATTTAAGAAAACTGACCTGCAGTGGTGTCATTAATTAGCCGTAGACAATTCAGCCCTGCAATTTGAGTCGCATCAAACACTGACCGCCTCTCGGCATCCGTGAAAAAACTTGGGACCTGAAAATCAGAGCACAGATCAAAATGTCTCATTAAGTCACATGCTAAATTACATTGGCAGCATTTTCAGTAAAAGCGTTTCCATCACTCACAGAGATGACACAGTCCACCACGGGCTTCTTCAGGGCACCCTCGGAAGTCTCCTTCAGTTTGGTTAACAACATGCCGGTGATTTGCTCCACCGTGAACACTTTATCCTCGTCCAAATAACGAACCTGCAAACATGATGGCAAATTAGAATTAAAACCAGAGCCGGAAATAAACCGCAAAGAATCTGCAAAAAAAACATGCTCGAAGCTGTACCTTAATTCCAGTGTTCCCATTGGCCAGCTTACATAAGCTGTAAGGCAGTTTGGGTTTTTCTTCTTGGACAATGGGGTCATCAAATGCTCGGCCATGGAACTTTTTGAAGCCATGAACTGTGTTTTTGAAGTTGGTTATGATCTGAAAAAAAGAACATTGTTAGCCAGTTTATAAAAGCTCTGCATCATGTGATGACATTACAGAATAGGACAGATTTTCTATGTATGATCTTACTTGACTTTTGGCTGCATTTCCAATCATGCGATTTTTGGTGGCCAAAGACACAACAGCCCTTAATGGAGGACAAACAAATCAGCAGATCAAGTATGGAACAACAGAAATAATACAGTAAACAGATGTGGGCAGAAGAAGCAGAACTGTAAGTGAATGACTGGTGCGAACAGAAATATCACATGGGAGTCTGAGCAAAAACCACAAAGTAGGGCAGTGAAACAAATCAGATCACCTTCAAAATTAAGCTCTTCCTGTCCAAAAGAGAAAGAAAAGCACCACATCACATCCATTTAACTCAAGACTACCAGCAAATCATCGTGTTTGCTGACAGAAATGAACGCTTCTGGTTATACAAGGTCTGAGGATCCATTTTTACACTCCCAGTTTCACCTTGCCACAGAAATATCCCCCATTCACTTAAAGGTGCACTGCTCGGCTCAGCCTCCTTTCCAGCTGCACCTCAATGTTTGCAGGATGCTGCAGCAGAGTCCCGCGTGGAAATGATTTGTTACTGTGATCCATTATTACCCTCTGTGAATAAAACAACGCTACTACTATTATGAGTCATCCGTGCTGTAATTCATGATCATGTCTGGGCTGGTCCTTGCAGGCGGTAAAGGATGTGACAGACCATAATACACATAATATACACTGTCGCTAAAGCGCGTCAAAACACATGTATTCACATGTATAGCATGCAGTGTGCGAACACATGAACATGCAGCCTAAAATGAATGACTCAGTGTCTTCTTTGAGTTGCACAGACTCAGGCAACTTTGTCGTTCACCGTGCAGCTCAGCGGTGCTCATCAGTAGACGTGTCAACTGTCTGCAAGAGCAGTGTCATTTTTGAAAATGACATTTTGACCTACAATAACCTGCTGTGACGGCTGATAGCCGAACACTTACAGGCCTCACCACCACCACCACCACCACCATCCCTGCTACCTCTCTACACCGCTCCGGTCGCAAACATTGCGTAACAAACGCACATTCTGAGCGCACTGCACGGTGATGACGATGATGGTATCGGTTAATAATTATACTTACGGTGTGCATCTGTCACTGTAATCATTGGCAATGGTTTCTATGCCACCGCTCCTGGCCACAGCGATGTAACAATTTTGGAAACCCACATCAATGCCTACCACTGACATACTGCGCGCTCTCTAATTCTAAGTTATTCTCCGCAACGACCGCTCTAACACCTAACAGAATATATACACAGTGACGTTCTGTCCCAAAATTACATTTAACATACGCACGCGTTCCACTCTGTAAATATACGATACAGCTAGCTGGGTGTGCACTAACTGAATTACTAGCTGTTATGTAAGTCAAGCTGTTTATAGCAAACTCATTCAGCGTAATCCAGGGAGCAATGATGTCCAGAGCGGATTCTCCCACTCCGAGCCAGCCTTAACATCACCCAGCGGCTCTGACAGACTGATGCTCCTCGAGCCCGCCCCCGCTCCTCTCTCATTGGCTGAGACACACCCAAAGACTTTACGTGATTGGTGTGCCAACCAATCGATAACAGAAAAATCTAGAACCTCTTGAAAAGGGAACCGCGGAATACGTCATAAGAACGTCAGTATAAGTAGACCTTTGTCCTAAATCTATCCCGTCAGGTACAGTTGCTCCTATCACGTGCATCAGTAGGTTATGGACATTATGCATAATTCTATTAAGTGCAACAATTATCGTTACAAATAAATAATTCACACCTGACGCCGTCCCGGGGGGCTACAGCCCTACCTAACGGTAACACGTGGCATAGCTATATAAAGATATTTGATGAAGATACACTGTTTTTTTACAGACTGATATCTATTTCAGATATATTTAATGCAGCAACTAGCCATTATATTAAAAAAACTATATTAATGTCTACAATGAAACAGGGTGAATTTTTTCTTATAACCTTTATTAAAATATTTTTTTAATTATTGTGAACTAGTCTTTTTTTACGCAAGTCTTGTTTTAGACTGTAGGTTGAGATATTTCTGGAGTAAAGATGTTACCATTACAGTGTCAAGGGTTGTGTGTGTGTTCGATCTCGTTGCTGAGAACCGTAAGGACTGAAGGTTTCTTCATGTTTGTACTGAGCCCGACAAGCTGGCGCGAGAACAGGAAGTGCTGCTAGGACAGGCTCAGCTAGCCAGCTACTTTTAGTCAGATAGCTTAGCTTGGCATCTATTTCATACGTTACGATGGGTCTGTTCGGCAGAACACCGGAGAAACCACCAAAAGACCTGGTGAGTTGTGACTGCTGAAGAGCAGGCTTGTCTCTCAGATTTTTGTCCATAGTAAGGAAATACATCAGTGTCTTTTGCTAACAATGCTAATGTTAGCTCTCCGTTTAAGTAGGCTTGGCCCGTCCTAGCTGTTGATACTTCTTGCTAACTGGATAGCTGGTGTATAAATATATGGTTAAAATAAACTGCAACTCCACGCGTCCTTAACTTGAACCATTTCCACTGCATTAAATGTTTATTTAATCATTTCTTTTTGATTAGCCTGTGTGCTCTGTAATGGAACGCAAGCCAGTTAGCATACAAGCTAGCATATGTCTTCTGTCAGTCACTTCAGTGTAAACAAACACAGATTGCGCTCTCGTCAGCTAACAAAGGGATCTGTTGCTAACGTCTGATGTTATAAACATAATTAAATGGTAACTTCTTATATATTGTAACTGTTAAGCGAATGTTATTGCAGTTTTGAATAACACGATGTATGATTTCAGGTCAATGAATGGTCTCAGAAAGTTAGGAAGGAAATAAGGTTGATTGACAGACAAATTCGAGGTAAGATACTGTCAGCATGTGACACTACAGAACTGTAAATTAAAGTTTATTTAAGTAGTGTACTGTTATTTGGCAAATAATAAATTAAATATGTGTGTTGTGTAATTTTAAGGTAACTCCTATTTGTTTCAGATATTCAAAGAGAACAGGAAAAAGTCAAACGATCCATCAAAGATGCTGCCAAAAAGGGCCAGAAAGATGTGTGTGTGGTCCTTGCAAAGGAGATGATACAGTCAAAACGGGCTGTCACAAAACTTTATGCTTCCAAAGCCCAAATGAACTCCGTGCTTCTTAGCATGAAGAATCAACTTGGTGAGTTTTTGGGAATGTTTTCCTTTGATCAAACAGTCTGTTATTCTGTCACCAAACTTAATGTTCCGCTCTGTCAGTGATGAAATGTATTTGTGTGTTTCTAGCGGTACTACGTGTAGCAGGGTCCCTTCAGAAGAGCACAGAGGTCATGAAAGCCATGCAGAGTCTTGTCAAAGTCCCAGAGATCCAGGCCACCATGAGGGAATTATCAAAAGAAATGATGAAGGTCAGCAGTCATCTAATATAAATAGATCCTATTACAGTCAAGCTACTGCACGGAAAAGAGCTGACTCTGTTTACAATTTACTAGAAAGTCTTTCAAAGAAAAAGTTGCTGTACTTTCTGTCTCATTTATCTTTTAGGCTGGTATCATTGAAGAGATGCTGGAAGACACATTTGAGAGCATGGAAGACGGAGAAGAGATGGAGGAGGCAGCAACAGAGGAAGTTGACAGGATTCTCTTTGAGATCACAGCAGGTGAAGGGATCTGTAAAACTAAATCACAGTACAAAGATGTATACAAACTGTATTATTAACAGCTAGGTGTGTACTTAAGAACGAAAGAAGGCATTGGTACTGGTACTGGTAATTCCAGCTACTCTAGGTTAAACTAGCAGGCATGAAAAGTGCTATTGAGCCATATGTAAAACCATCCTAAAACCTTTGGTCCTCTTTGCCCTGCTAGGTGCCCTTGGCAAAGCACCAAGCAAAGTCACAGACGCCCTACCTGAAATGGAGCCTGCTGGAGCCACCGCAGCCTCAGAAGACGAGGAAGAGGAAGATATTGAAGCAATGCAGTCAAGATTGGCAGCTCTGAGGAGCTAAGGTGAACTGCCACTGTTCTGTCTGTCAAAGTCAGTTTGCACGCTCCAAAAAGGACAGAGGTGATTCTGATGCAGGCTTTACAGTGCTTTACTCTTTGCTTCATATTATAATTTCACATAATCATTTGGGGTTAGCTTTGTGCTGTTACTGTTTTTTTATTTAGAGTAACTGTTCTACTCAGCCAGAAGAAAATGTGGATTTGCTTCTTTGTCTTTTATTATCAGGGTTAACTCTTGATAAGTCTTTATTATCCAAAGTCAGATAGAAGGTTTAAGAAGGTGTACATAATGTAAGTATGAAAAGCCTGCAGTGCCTACAGTGCTTCACATTTGTCTTTTTTCTGTCCTAACGTATGGACTGGTTATGGAGGTACTTGGGTGCATATGATTGACAAACTTGATAAGTCATGGTCAAGATCACTATTCAACTGTAGTTTTAATTTCCTAGAATACATTTTTGTAAGCAACAGCTGTTCTGTTCATCAGTAATTAGCCTACAATATTTAAAACACTAGAGGTGATGAGAGGGTTCACTTTTGATAGCTAATCTTCTGTACAGTCACAATGTGTGTGTTATATATGTGTTCATATGTTAAGTACACTCATCAGAAAAGTGCACGCATACTATCCTAACCCTTTTTTTGCATTAGCAGTCAACTAAAAGTGTTCAATGTTTGGCTTTGTATCATCATCGAGTTTATCTCAGCAGGAAGTTGATGCAGAGGAAATAGGAAAAGTTGATTAGTGCAGAACCTGTGTATTGTGGAGGTATTGTGTGTTTTATTTTTTCTATGTCAAAGATAAATGATAACAAATAAACTTTTAAGAATGAGGACAACAATTACTAATAAGATATCTATGATTAGGCCCACTGTGTTAATCATTCATATTTCTGCCTCATTATCTTTGCACATGCTAGGTCTGGTTTTATCCTATTTTATCTCTGAGTAATCCCTTGTGGTATGTGAACCTGCCAGCTAGCAGCAACAGCCTGCTCAGCAGGTCAGAAACTGTACTATACACACAATTTAGAGCTGTCAACACAAACAGCTGTCTGTCAGAGAACGGCTTGATCAGCAGTTCTGAAGAATTAAACTTTATCAACACTTAAAAGTTGCTGCTTTTCCTAATCCTGTGTGACCACTAAAGAAATAGACATTTTACAAAGTAAGATGATAAAGGTAAGTTTTGGAGAGGAGTGGTGCTTTTTGAATGGGAGCAGCTTTCGGATCCATTCCCTTGGTTCTAAAATGGACAAAAGGATTAGGTTTCTACCAGCCGCAACCCTCCCTCAGCAGCTTTTATATTGTACTGTAACAAAACCTCACCTCTGTTCTCTGGCTTCAGTTTGTAGGCCAAAGGCTGGACAAAGGTGAGGCACCATGGCTCTAACATTGCAGGTGTTCTCCGGTTAAAGACCAGGAGTCAGGAATTTCAAGGCCTGTTAATTATCACTGTAAACATATTATGACCTGCTACACATCTTCTTCACTATGAAGTAAATTTATCAATATAAGATTTGTCATCAATATGTCTACATCTGGATTTACAGTTGGTTGTTTTATCTGTCAACATTTATGGTTAGAAATGTGACGTTTGTTCATTATTTCAGTTAACTAACAAAATATTAACCATTATATGTCCAGTGTTCTGTAACAAAGTGGATTTTTTTTTAGCTTTGTGTTGAATATAGGACACATGCGTACTCATGGTCAAATCAGAAGACTAAATAAAACAATGAACAGGAGCAGCTATACACATAACTGAATTAAATTACAGTTTAAAATGTCCCTTTTGAAAACTGGTGGGAGACAGATTCAGGACCTTTTGGTTCTGCTCAGCTGTTCTGCGCGCTGGCAGGCTGAGTAGCCTCTGTCCTGCCTGAGCAATACAACACTGCCATCTATGGACACAGCCCGCTCACTGTTTACCATCACGTTGCCGCCTGTGTGCGTCCAGACGCCGCCGCCTCGGACGCGCCTGTCATCTGGAGGAAACTCCTCCCCGCAGACAGCGCTGTCCTGTCGCCTTTCCAGCGCAATGGTCTCCTGGATCATCTCTAGACTTGTGGTGTAAGTCATTTTCATTTTGTGTTTATTCCTTGACACAGACAGGATGTAAATAAAATGCAGCTTCTGGTTGTTGCAGGTGGCCGGTTTGAGGCGCTCTTTGATGGGCGCACAAGCGGCGCGCTTTGCAAGCCCCCGCATTTTTTTTGTATGGATGTATGTGTAATATTTAGTCAGAATCAAACGTTTACGTGGAAAGAAACCAGCTGTCCGTCTGTTAATTGTTGACTGAAAACAGCTCGTATTTTACAGGATTGTACTTTGCCATCAGAGCAGGAATGCTGCGCTGGGCCTGTGCTGTATTTCTAAACGGCTGGCAGCGCTCAGCATTCGTTGTGTTTATCAAATAGATGTTTTATTATACAAACAAAGAGATGACGTGTTTAACTGAATAATCTGCTCTCGTGATAAAAAAATGAGTCAGATTCGGGAATCAATGGCGTCAGAAATACAAATGTCACAGAGCGGCGAGCTGTCTGAACAACAGGAGCAATATTCCCTGTTGATGTCCCGTATTGGAAAAAAAAAACAAAGGGATGGGTCAGCGCTCTCAGGTTACACTTCAAGTGTGATTCATGTTGTAACAGTGTGTAGATATTCTTTTAATGTCAAAGTTGAAAAGACATAATAGTATTATTAGAGTCAGTTATTTTTACCTGCACTAAGTATGAATCAGCAGCCTGTGTGGGGGCATACTATCAGGATCCAAACCTGAAAATAGTGAAGCAATTACATTTAGAGGAATAGATCCTGTTACATAGTTGGACTGCCTTTGCTCTGGCTGTTAAAACCTGGTTATGTAGGTCATTTTGAATGAGGCAGAAAGGTTTAGTTGTCGGATCTTTTGAGTGTCCTTGTGTTTTTGTAAACTCTGTTAGAGCACAGTTAGTCGGCCAGAGAGCTGCAACATGATGTGGGTCAGTAATTTGATCAGGTCGCACTCACAGCTGTTGCCTGGTTGTGTAGCACTTTAACATGCAGACTCCTATCTCTGTGCAGAGACCCAGCAGCATGCACAGGTGTCTGTAGAAATGTAAAGAAAAAGACAACACATGCGAGCTAAATTTACCTCAGGCATGGGGGCCTTGTCAGCTGCCTGTTACAGGTAGACTGGGCTGACGTGATGCTAACAGTTGTTAAAGAGCTGCCGTGTATTTGCTGATCTTATCCATCTTTACTTTGGCTGCAGAGGGCTCATAGATTGTGTGTTCACATCCACATTACTTTCCTGATTTTGTATCATATTCAGGGCACAGTGACACATTGATACAGATTGATGGTTGTGTCTGTTTAGCAGCAGAGAATCTTCTGGATAAGATTTTTACAAGCAACAATAACCTGATTTCTGAAACTAGGATAGAATGTTTACTTGTGCAACACATAATCAGAATGCTCCTAGACCTAATCATGTCCAGGGTGCACATGTAAACACAATCATATCATCATAATAATCATGATGTATGTGTCAGTGTGATTCTAAATGGAGCTGAAAGGCACACCCTCTGTCTTTCAGACTTGTGTTTGGTACACTATACCCTGCGTACTCATCATATAAAGCTGTGAAGTCGAAAGATGTGAAAGAATATGTGAGTATTCCATTTTAAAGCGCACACACTCATGAATATAGTAACACAATGGTTTATGTGTAGCTACATTAACGGTTCCCTGACGTTGCAGGTAAAATGGATGATGTACTGGATAATATTCGCCCTGTTCACGACTGTGGAGGCATTTACAGATATGTTTGTTTGCTGGTAAGTGGCTTTGAAATGTTAAGATTACGTATTAGTACCACAGAGGGTTAAAAACATGTTACATATCATGTTTTTTTGCTGTCTTCATTGCAGGCTTCCTTTCTACTATGAACTGAAGATAGCCTTTTTGGTGTGGCTGCTGTCCCCTTACACTAAGGGCTCCAGTGTGCTATACAGGAAGTTTGTTCATCCCACGCTTTCCTCAAAAGAAAAGGTGAAATCCCTTTCCTTTTGTTGTATCTTTCGTTGCTTCCTCTGGTGCAGATAAAGGAAAGGCTGAGGTAAAAACATTCTGTCCAGGCTTTAAGGTAGTCCGCATGGTTTTGTCACTAATAGAATTTGAGCTTTGTGACGGTGTCCAAAACAAAAGTTCCTTTGTGCCAGTTCAATTTTCCACTTTATCTGTTTAAAATGTGTTTGCTGGACAGGGCAGAAGAAATGTCATGGTGTTCTTCCATTTCACTTTTCTGTCGTTTTTCTATGTGAGAGTCAGAAAACAAGAGATTCTAAAAGATCAAAAGTCACAGAAAGAAATGGCTCAGCCAGCAGGAAGGCCACAAGAAACGGCCATTGACACTGTGCATAAAACCAGTTACACAATAACAGACGGCCTGTTCATGTGATTCCTCCCCTTGTTTCAGGACATCGATGACTACATCTGCCATGCAAAGGACAAAAGCTATGACACGCTGGTGCATTTTGGGAGAAAGGGGCTGAATGTTGCAGCCACAGCTGCAGTCATGGCTGCAACAAAGGTAGTGCAGACTCCGAACATTTGTTTTGTACTGACCTGGGAGTACATTGTGGATACTGTTGTTTTACAGCTATTGACATAAAGTAGAGTGTCTGTTTAATGCTTGTTTTTGAACATGAAAGACAATAGCTTTTGTAACATTTATTGATTTATCACCCTCAATATATGGATACATTGCTGTTGACACTGTAGTGAAATCCTGGTGTTTCCTGTTTCAGGGCCAGGGAGTTCTGTCAGACAGGTTAAGGAGCTTCAGCATGCAGGATCTGTCTTCCTACCAGTCTGACCCTGTTAACACCGGCCCCGGCACTGGCACTGCACAGCCTGCAGCAGCACAGCAGCGGACCAGAGCTATGATGCGCAGCAAGTCGGAGAGCTACAACAAGGGTGAGGAGACTTTTTATGGCATGCTGACATCTAACCCAAAAACTAAAAGCCACTGAAGAGATTGACTTTCAACAAGCAGTATTGTTATGAAGGCATATAAAATAAACATCAGTTTCATAACATGACATATCGATACAAATGGTCACAATAATGGGTCTTCTCTGAGCACATCAACCGTAATGGAGCCATTACAAAGCCATAGCGGTGCCTGTTTGGTTTGTTTTAGACAAATTATCATGTCAGTATCTGCCTTCCTGTTCAAGCTTGTACAAGCCCACATATATTGTTTAGTACCTCTGCTTTCCTGAGTGGCCCCCTGACCTCAGTCCCGCTTTCCTGTTTGGAGCAGGTCAGGCCTGACTGGGCTGCCAGGCTCACCATCCTGTGATGAAGCTCACATGTAGCTGGAGGGATTTGTTCCTACTTCAGCATCATGTGGAAACAGTTGTTGTTTGTCAATTTTTTTACATATAATTATTCCTTTGTAAACATAAAATTTAGACAGTTTTTTACAGTTGTACACAGTTGTGGACAGAAACATGTGTAGATGTACTTTTTATTCATTATTGGGGAAAGATAGCGTTTCCTGTAAACCTGGAAGTAGCCTTTTTTGGATATACTGTTATTCTGCAGATACTGAGAAGAAGAACACAGAAGATTTAATGTAGGACAAGGCCTTGTTATTCTTGTTTGTGCTACGACAAATTGGCTCCTGCCAATCATTCTGTCTGGCCTCTGCTCCATGGTCTGTTGAATGATAACCTATAATGATATGAACTCTCATATTCCTTAGCTGACCAAAATCAGCTGCAGCTCTACAGCAATTACACAAGAAACTATGGAATAGCTTAGATTTACATGTTCCTTCCTGCCATCATTCTTCCACGGTACAGACTTTGACATGACAGAATATGAAGTGTTGGACCACAGAGCCTTTCTGTCCCAGACAACTTCTGAGTCCGAGTCCACACCCATTACACCCTCTATGACGCCTCAGTCCACCCCACCCTCCACACCCTCACCGCCTCCCACACCATCTCCACCTCCACCTCCAACTCCGACAGCTCCGGAGCAGCCTGAGGAGGTGGGGAAAGGAACACAGGCAGCATCGAGCTCTCCGCAGCTCCGGCTGATTAAGAGGAAGGCTCCCGAGGTACACGGCCTTGTCGGCGTGGCTGCTCTGCTGCTGCCTGATTCTAACTGCCCCTTGAGAGTGGTGATTTACTCACTGATTTACTAATTTCTACTGCCGCGTGGCTAAATGAATCATCACGGTTCAGTACCTATACAAATGTGGAGAGTCTTGCTGATGGCATTTTACTGATGCATTAACTTTTAGTGGTATTTCAAACGAATGTGTGATTGCTGTGGCCCCCTTGTTTGGAAGTATGGCATGGGAAATATCCAAACATGGGTGACATTATGACTTCCAGTATATTTCACCCAGCAGAATAACTTGTGAAATATTTCCCTGGAATGTTCATTCAAAGATCTAATATCTGTTTGTTTGGTGTGCCAATAAAATGGCAATTTTAAAGGATAAATCTGGCAACAAACTATTTTTCCTAATGAATGTAACTATGTTGCTAAAACTTAGACACTCCTTGTTTATTTTGGTTTAATGAAAGTATGAAAAATATAAAATAATGCCAGCTGTATCCTTTAAATGCTCATCCTTGCAGCCATTACTCGACTAACCACCACCCACTTCTTGTTTCTGTCCTCCCTTTCAGCCGCCTGTTAGAATCTTGAGGCCTCTCACAAGATCCAGGAGTGCTCTTTCATCCAACAATGAAGCCATGTGAAACTGTCCTCAAGACTAATCCAGCTGCCTTTGCTGCAAGAAGTAAAAATAGTGAATGGCCAAAAGCTACATGACTGAAGCCTAGCTTTGGAATAAGGTATTACCAAAGTGACCTATGATGACCCCTCTATAAACAGTAGTAGTTTAAAAAATGAGGTTTGTGACATTGAGACAAAAGAGTGAATGGGCCCCATGCTGACTGACACTTTTATTTGTGGGTTATCAAATATGTATTTATGTACAGTTACGTGTGTTCTTCATCTTTATGAATTGTTTTAATATATCAGGTCTGGGTAGGAAATTACATGTGTGTCTTCCCAGTCATTAGTCCGTCTAGAATGTACTGTCACTGAATACTCCAGCTGCCCCTGAGAGTGAGACACTCACTGTAAGAGAATGTGATAAGCCAAGGATCAACAGGCAAGGCTGTTTTTAACCCTATTAAATCTGTTCTGGAGAAACATGAAATGATAAGCCTATATTTGTAGTCATGGAAACTCAGCTTGCAGTGGCAGACACTATTCTGTTATTTACCTCTCTCTCCGAGCCTTAAAAAAAGAGATAGCAGAGACATAGATGTCTATTTCCAACACGATGTTATCATTCAATCATCATTTGCACTAGAATATCAATGACTGCCCTCAGTACTGAAATGGTCAAATTACTGAAAATAACCTAAAATAAATTAGTAGGTGAAATTATTATTCATAATTTTCATTATTATTGTTGGATAATCCTTCTGTTGTAAAGTAGTAGTTACTTGTGTCACAAGTCATCAGTGTCACATTTAAAAAAAAAAGAGGTTTTCTCAGTGGAGCAGACTGTTTTTTGACAATCTACTGTTGAGTTCTGTCATTTGATTCAAACATAATGTGGCATATTAAAGGCCAATTAAGAGTAAGTCACTCCAGCTGTAGCAGAAATATATAACATGATTATTTACTGTATATGAACATGGTTCCTTTCCATGTTTAAAATCACTGTGTAAAGTTTGCTATTAACTGAGCAACACTAAACTCAACGTTCTTACCTTTACTTGCTTCAGCTGTTTTTTTTTGTTGTTTTTTTTCGAGATGGTTTGCTGGTTGTCAAACTTGCATTTAAGTTAATAGTGCATGGTGATGCATTCTAAGTTTTCATCTTGTACTTTATTCACTGAGCCTGGCAAAGTTTTACACAAACTATCACTGTGCCAGTGGATGATGGACAGACCTGCACAGTAGATTTTCATCATTGTGTCTGCATCATTTATTGGTGGTCTGAAGTTTGAAACTAGAGCTTCTCAGGTACAACTGTTCTGTTTACACGTCATTCACTCTGATGTTGTAGATACACTTATTATGCACATGAAATGTAATTTTAATGGATAAATGGTTAAAAAAAGATCTAATTATGTGTTTCAGCGTTAGTAATATCAGTGTTAGTGTTGGGGGTGACTTCTGTTGATTACAATTCATGCAAAGTAAAAAAAAATGTTGCTATATTGCAGATTTGTACACTTGTGAATAGATTGATAAACTCATCACTGCATGTTTGTTATTCATTTTATTTCTTAAGTGGTTTTGTGTGAAGCCGTTGGCCTCTTCTGATGCCTTGGTGGTAAACAGTGAATTCTTTGCTGAACACAAAATGTTAGGACTCTCAGTTAGCTATACATGCAAAGAACATGTCTTATTTACAAGTAAATCAGCCACTTTATTCATCCAGAGACACAATTTAGCTTACTAACCTAAGATTTATTTTTCTGGCAGGCCAGAATGTCAAAAGAGTTTCAGTTTGATTGTGAGTTATATAACAAAAAGCAGTGATGTGAGGTCACAATGGTTTAATCAATTTATTGTTCCAGTAATATAAATATTTCTGTTGGTTAAATCAATTTACATCCATTAAATATAAAGCAAAACTTTGACTTGTGTGTATTTATTGTTCAAAATAAATGAAACGTTTCATTTAACACAAAGGGGTTTATTAGATATATGTTCAACATTATATTAAAGCAGACTTGAAATTACACTTTAAGGTTGACCCGGTCGTGGTACTTCATGTACGGATCGTCGACGTACCAGTTTCTTCTTTTCCAAAAAGAGGTGGTCATCTTATCCAACAGCCTGGACTGTGTTTTGTTACAGAACACAATTTCCCTCAGGCGCTTTTTTCGGGCAGGCAGCTTCTTCCACAGTTTCTTCTTGTATCCAGCCTGTTTACAGACAAAGCTGAGAAGTTAGAATGACAACTCGATTTTTAGGTGAATGATTCTGGCATTTAAACACAAATAGAACACACCTTGCGTCTTAACCAAAGGCCACAGTGCAGCCTCTTGAACCTTTCAGTCACTGATTTTACAGACTTCCTCTTTCCCTTCTTCACACTGTAGTATGTCAGACTTCTGCTTGGCTGCTGGGTCAGACTGGGAACAATTGCTGACACCCTGTACCAACACAGAGATTGAGAATAACTATTTAAAAAAATCACTTCTGTTAAAACATAAAAATCATTCAACTAGTGATTTTAATTTTCATTCTGGACAGCTTTTACCTCTGACTCAATAAAAGTATTTATAGCATTGAAAATAATGATAGAATGCTCTGCTGCTGTAAATCACATGCATCTTGTGGATATTGTCACTCTTGTCAACTTCTACCTGAAAACTCACAAGACAAGCTCCAAACAAATGTTTTACTAATCCTGTGAAACTCTTTCCTAGAAAAAAATGACTTATTTGGGCAATAGCGGTTAATACATTGTAGACTTAACTTATAAGGGATAAGTACAGTGCCAACAATAACTTCTCTACAGTAACATGTCCTATGCACCAGAAAAAGGGAGAAAATTGAGATGTAAACTCATATCTGAGTGCTCCTCTGGGTCTTTACCGTTGCAGTGCGTTGTACCGGGGTGTCTGACACAATGCACTCCGGAGAGGAACGCAGACAGCGGCTGTAACGGAGCTGTAGAAAGGAGTAGGCTGGATGAGGGTGGAGAGCTGACAAGTTTGTGGTGTCCTTGCACACGCTGCCAAAGACAGTGGCCTCAGTAGACCTGTCAGACACAAGGACAACAAAAACATGAGGGGAGTAAAGACAAGACCTAGCCAGAGATGCTAGCTTGCTAAAGCACACAGTTAGCTACTAGTTGTACCAACAAATAGATGTGTTTAGTACAGGCACACATATTTATTATAACCCACTAAATATTTACGGAATCACAGCGAGTGAAATAAAAAAAAATATCAATGTCATATTGTGGATACACACCGGACAGCCTTCTTGCTAAGGCGGCAGCCATGTTTTCTTCTGAAGCCCTACGTAAGTACGGAGTCCGGTTTGGACAAGCTTCACTGTTAGGCAGCTACAGTACATTGCCGTGTTTAATGATTCGCGGTGCGTTACCGCCATCTAGCAATTGTAGGTAATTTTCAGATTTTGTATCCCAATTCTCTCTGTGTGTATGTGGGTTGTATAAAGTCTTGTAGCCTGCAGCTGATTTGGTCTTTTTTTATGGCTGTCACACTCAAACATGTGTGTCTGATCTTAAGATGTGACATTTGTCACAGTTTCCTCCTGGATGCTTCCCTAATGTGGAAAGAAATGCTCAGTGCGGCGGAACTACACTAGAAACACGTTTCTTATTTATTTGGTCTGACAACTGTACAGATTCCTATATCTGAATAGATGTTTGTATGTTCATTTGTCGCTGCAAGACATTAACAGGTGCAACTACTAACCACGACAGGACAAATATTTACAGATAAACAATTATAATGTTAATAATAACACCTAGGTGTGATTTCTTTTTTCTGTAGTTAACTTCCTGAGGCGTCAATCAGTTGTCCTGGAGTCTCAAACGCACCGTTTGTGGGCAGCATTTTTATACACCCTTCACTCCTGCACTTGTATGGTCTTTGTTGTCACTTCTTTGGAGACCCTGCCCTGCCACACCTATAAAACCAGCTGCTCACCTGCTAATAAACCTGCGGGCTGTCGCCAACCAAAGAACGCTCGCAGGTGAGCTAACCGTTCTTGTTTTAAAACAATCAAAAGTGACTAAACTTATCAAAGAATGTGACCAAATAACAGCGGCTACGTCTTGTTATTGCAGACTCAGGCCTATTCTGAAGTTATCATGCTAATCTGTTAGCCGTGCACCGTAACCTCATGTAATACCACTTTGTACCGCTAGTAGGACCAGATTAAGAGGCAGTATAGAGTTACAGGATTGATCAAAAATCGTTTATTCCTTGGTCAGTTTATATTGATTAACCCAGGACTAACAGAATATAATTCACAAATTAAAGTCCTCCAGATGTTCATAGCTAATACTGTGTTGTGTAGATTTTATCAATGATGCTGCTTTTGTTGGTTACATTTGTTAGCAATAGTTAATTCATGTAGAGAAACCTGGTATGATGTTGTGATTTCCATAATGAATGATGGAGAGAAGTTATGTTGTGCAAATGCATTAACTTATCTGAGGAAATTATTGATTGCTGCACCATGCCACCAAGGATGTGGTGCACCAACTGAGCAAAATGTTGTGTAAACAGCAGAAAATGTTAGAAATTAAAATCATTTTTATTTAGGTTTTAACACATAGAAATGTATCCTTTTAAAAAAGCAAGTGGAAATCCATTAAGCAAATATTTCTATGAAACAACAAACATAACATACAATAAACAAATTTAAAAACACAAACACACACAAGGCATTAACCACAGTTTACACCTCTGTCACCGAGGAATGATATGAGTTAATGTAAGCAGCCACTAGTCTACCACATGAATGCAAACTAAATCAATTGCCTCTGTAAAAAAAAAGTGCTTTTCATAAGAGAAAAGGGTTCCCACCATTCCTGGCATGCATCTTGGTTTCACCATTCCAGCATACCGCTCATAATCCAATAATGTAGTGTACAAGGGGACCATTTATCTCGGAGTGGAACAATTGTAACAGTGACAAACTATACAAATTCACAAAATAATTGACTTCTTCTTGCCTGTAACCTCTAAGTCAAATGTACCACATTAAAGGTTCTTAATGCAAGATTTAAAAAATCCTGGTCATTAGTGACACATGTCACAGTCAAGGGAATGGCAGCAGCATCCTACTGCGAGCTTTTCATTACAGTGTTTACCTGAGTAATAGTATATGATGAAGTTGCACTGAAACATTTGAAGCAGACATCAAATCTATACAGTGCAGTTCCTTTATAGCTATCTGAGCGATCTGCATGCTAGCTAGCTAAAGTACTCTGAAGCAAAATACTAGCAAACTACTGTCTCTGAGGCAACTCACTCAGGAGCAAACATAAACATGACTTCTTTTGCATTTGTAAAAAAAAAATGTCCAGTATGAAATTGCCTTGCTATAAGCAACTGAGGAAGTAGGGGAATAATAATTGGTTACCTTACCTACATATATTCAAATTCTTACATATGGAACCTTTAAAGAGCTGGTGGGTTGTCACATGATCCTGAAGGCACCAGCTTTCTGCTGTCAGTTCTTTTGTTTTGTATTATAGTGCTTCACCAGCCTGCATAAACAGGCTCTGCGTCACAGGGCAGGCCATAGTAACGACCCTGAGGTCGTTCTTTGCGTAAAAGTGGAGTCCGAGCTACTGTCAGCTCTCCATCAGTGTCTCTGCGCCGACGTAGAACCATTAAAATAATGAAGAGCAAGGCCACTGAAAAATAGACAAAGACAGAGACACCCCAGATGACATTAGAGGACAACACAGACCAGCACAAAGAGTGTATTGATATGTGGGCATGACTCCTGTTTCATTTCATTATAGCTCATTATCAGTGTGAGGGTCAAAAATAATCTGTTTCCAGTAAAACTGAAAAAGATCAGCAAAAATATATATGTTGAGCTGAAATCACAAAAGTGCTGTAAATTAAATTAGTTGCACTGCATATAGTATTTGCCATTAAAACACATGAAAGTCCTATTTAATTAGCTTAACAAGCTGACTGGACTACTTTTAGTCAGGAAGATGAAGTCAGAATGTGTAATATTATTTTACATTTATCCAACAATTGCACTTTATTACAGTCCTAGTTAGTGGAAAATACCATGGTACCAATTCTTTACACCATATTGAAATAAAGACAAAATGTATTATTGAAGAATATCTAAATAAAAACTTGACCCATACTTCTTTTGCCTGTTTTAACATATATTTTAGTATTACTACTCACCCCCTCCTCCAATAACTAACAGTGCAATAGTGACAGGAGCCAGTTCACAAGTGTCCCCTGATTTGCGGAAGAAAGTCTCCATACAGTAGCCTGGAGATAAGCTGCCCTCTGGACAGAAAGCATCACTTGGACACTGAATGGGGTTCACGTCAGGGCTCTAGGAAAACAACATGCTCTGTCACCAGACATTCAGAATATCTTTCCATTGTGCATATCTCGTGATATCAGTACTCACAGGGCAGTAGTGATTCTCTGGGCAGATATCACAGCTTTCCTGGCCCCAGTGGATTTGGTAGAAGCCACTGCCACAGATTTGACACATGGTCTGATGGGAAGCCTTGTGCATGCCTGTTCAAAACCACAATCACATTTCTTCCTGTTCCCTGTTGTAAGGTGCTCGTACAAATGACCTAATAAAACCCCATAGCTTTACACCTGCAGGATGTGCATGAATTACCTGGCCGACATGGTGTGCAGCCTCTCGCAGCAATCTGCAGAGCCTCAGTTCCTCCAGGGCACATCTGGCACTGAGAGCAACCAGATGAGCTGTCAGAGAGAAAAATACATTATTATATAAGGACAAATGACTGTGGTTTTTACGGCTGCACGTGGTTTAGATACAGTCTGAGAGAAATCACAAAGTTGTTTTTTATGTAGCTTGGTCTCACAGCACTAACAGGCACATGTGTCTGTATATTAAGAGTTATTATTATAGACCAGAATACATGGAAATGTCCAAGATCTAAATACAATATTTTAAAGCCACTGTAATTAAGCTATGGAGCTGTGGCCAGAAAGACATTACTGCCCATCATGGCAGCAGCCCAAGAACCTGCTGGTGGACACCAGCAGTGAAGGAGTATTGGCAGGCAAGCACGGACTGACCAGAGGGACTCTTTTATTAGCACAGGAGCCAAAGCTCTGTTGTAGGTGAAGTCTTGTTAACCCAAGAATCAGGATGAAAAAGCTGTGTTTGTGGTTTTTAGTCTCAACCCCCTATGGCATGTACATGAGGTCTGAAAAGACCCCCTTTACTTCTTGTTCTTGTGTGTGGCTGTAAGAGAAAACAATATGAAATAACTACATATAACATCTAGTCTGGGAATCTACAGAAATGCCTTAGATAACCTGCTGTCATACGTATCTCAGATTAACACAACAAACTTCCTAATAGTTTTCAGAGCTAATATGCCCTCAAAGCATATTACATGCTATTTATGTTTATGTGTACTTCTGATAACTCAAAGAAGCAGCTCTGCTGTGTCCGTGTGTGTGGGAGTATCTTTGCTGTGAAGTAGAGCCATGAGATGATGAAAGCATGTGATGATCAATTCGTTGGTTAGCTGAGTAATTTTCCAAACAGAGAGATATTCACACTCTGATTTCTGGATCCTGGTTACAGCACAACAACAACAACAACAATAGAAACAGGATCCTGATGACATTCAAATGAAACTTACTTGCAAAAACTCCCCAGTGCACATGGTGCACATGAAGTAGAACTCTGCTGTGATGCAAAGGAACCTGAAAGCAGTAGTGTTGAGATCTTGACATTTAAAAATGACAGGTTATTTTAATATACATAGCACAATGATGAGTTATGACTAACACACCTGGTGGACAACTTGTGCAACTTTCTTGACCAGTGTTATTATTGATGGTACCGGCAGGGCAGGGGAGGCATAATGGGCTTCCAGTGAAACTGTAAAATATACAATTACACAATTTATACAAGAAACTTACTGGTTTTGAGTAAATTGTGACATAAAAGAATGTAGAATTTCTTGGAATCATTACTTGGTGTAGAAACCCCGGTTGCAGGGCAGACACTGTTGCTGTCCAGCTAGTGGCTGATAGAACCCCCTAGAACATGGCAGGCAGGCTCCAGGGAATGCACACAGCCCAGGATCAGAACAACATGTGCACAGCAGGGTGTCTGTGAAGGGATGAGAGCTGTTTTATAGTTTTCAAAAAGTGAAGAGTAGAATGTGTTGATCCATTAATGTACTCATATATGATTGAGTAAACTAGTGGCTCCAAATCTGGCATGTTTTGTGAGGACATGTTGCAGATGACCGAAAAACGACTCACTGTTGTCGTATTGTGACCCCGGTGCACAGGGCTCACAAGAAGAAAGGTTGAAAGCCAAACAGCCTGGGGTTGTGCTGCTGAAAGTCACGGGTGTTACAGTCAGACCAGTCACATTCTCGATGATGGTGGTGTTCATCACAGCAGGAGTCAGTGTGGTCTGGCTCACCACCATGCCTGGAATAGAAGAACACTGGGTGGTTCACATGTGACATCTGGCAGGAGACAAATAAATGCACACAAAAAAAAACCCAAAATGTACTAGTAAAGTTGCAGAGCTTGTAAGAAATGGAAGCAAGAACGTTGTTTTTCAACCAGCATCTGACCTGCTGCAGAGATCATGCAAATCTAATCTGAAGATTTAAAACAGCACTGGCAATGCAATCGCAAAATATCACAAAGGATTAGCAGGACCTAAGCCTTTTTGGAGCCTTAAAGGGAAATATTTTCTCTTGTGTTAAATAATTAATTAAATTAAGTTACAAACTCTGACCACAGTCTGACTTCAAAATAGAACGAAGTCAGTATCTAAGTAAATACTTTCCCTGTTTCAGTCTGCTGCTCTGTGTTCTTTTTGAGTTTATTCTGACGTTTCCCCCCCTGAAGATCTGCTAGAACTAGTATACAGCTAAGCTATGTGAGGCAGAAACATTTTTTCTGCTTTTGTTTGGGTATTTTTAACCCATTCCACAAAATCTTAAGTTAAAGAAATGAAGCCATAATAAGCACATCAGCAAAACAGAGCCCATATTGTGGTGATAATCACATAAGCCATGTGCTTAAGTGCTTTCTTGAATACGAGCCATCCTCCTCATGAAATGCAGTTATTCAGAAAGACGGTCATGTGATTTTACTGCAGCTGCAGTCTCTCTGGGGCTGGCAACACTTCTCTCCTAAACTCTCATAAGTTGAAATGCCCACCACTGTGAGAAAACATATTTTAAAATACCACTACAGTGTGAAAAAAAATCTGCTGTTAACACTGAACATTTCTGCTCAAACAGTCACCACAGCAACGTAAAGCAAAGTGAGAAATTAACTAGAAGACAATCATCACAGATATGTCTAGATTTAGCTTTGTTATTTGAAGATTTTGTTTATTCCACAACAACCATCCACAATAAAACTGGGATAGTGATTCTAACCTCATGGTATATCTACTATGATATCCCTGTCATGATGTCTTTTGCCAGAGTTCAGCAGGATTATAGCATTTTTCTCAATATAAATCTAAACTTACCTATGAAACAAGCAGCGGCTATGGCAGGCAGAACTCTCCGACAGTCCATCCTCCAGATTACTGAGTACTACCAGCAAACAGTGTTTGTCTACAGCATTTCATCACTGACAAGTGTTCAGGCTGCCTTTGTTTTCACTGAGGTCGTCTGTAAAGCTCTCTCAGGGGAATGAGTTCTCTCATCAGTGTCATATGACAAAATACGCATCATGTGATTTTGCTTTAGAGGGGGGGAACTGAGTAAAATGGACTTGATTCAAGATCTGTTATTATGAGGAACAGCCAGCAGGGGCAGCACTTTCTCTCCAGTCATTAAAACCCTTATTCATTGGGTGCAGGAGACTGAAAACTATTTAGAATCCATTGCATAATAATTGTTTAAAACTAGAAGAAGAAGTAATAAAGTGAAAATAATAAGCTGTATACCATCACTGAAAAATGACTGCATTAATACTGTAATACTCCATTGTTTCTGGGGAGTTGTGGAGGGAGTTGTGGGGGAAATCTTCATAGGACACTTGACTGTTGAATAATAAGTGGCATGTTGTACAATACAGTATGCTATCATGTTTCCAAGGCACAGAAATAACATTGTTCCACATGAGTCATGAGTTGAAGGTCCACTTCCCTTTTTGAGCTTTGTACTGTACACATGTGCACGGTAACAGCATACAGTAACAGAGTATTAGAACTGCATTATGACACAGCTGTGGTGTGAATTCTGTGGTCTGTTGCTAAGTATTGTGGTTCTGATGTTCTGATGATGGAGGCAGGACCATGTCCACTCTGCAAAATGTTATTTTTGTATATATGTATTTTTAATAGTATAATAAGCAGCATTATTGTACACAGATCCAGTCATCACTGTCAGGGTTAAATTGCCAAAATGACTGGCTCACAGCATATTATCCCTTCCATGTAAAACTGCCATTCATTGTTGTTTGCTATAAACAAATACATATAAACAACTACATTCTATTTATATATATTTGCAGCACTTTTAATAGAAAATGTGTCTAAGGAGTGTCTTCGATGTAGTGCTCTAAGCTTTGCTCCAGTTCTTCCCAGGTTTTCACCTTTCTCTGGTGAAGGAGACAGATGCGTTAGGATGTTATTACTGCTGCTAGATTGAAAGACACAGCTCACTTATCAATAGAAGTCATTTTATCTTCTCTGTTGTGGATACTCACTTGATTGTGTGTCCCTGTGCTGCAAGCAGTGGGTGCTGCTGCCTGTTTAGAGGGTCTAGCCTTGCTGCTTTCAATTTGCTTCAGTCTTTGGCGCGCTTGTTTTTTCTCTACAAGTTTCTTGTGTAGAGCCAAAACCGTCTCATCCTCAGCCACAGCCTTCTGAAAGACATCCAGCTTGGCTTTCCTCTCCTCTTTCCTGCCACAAGCCAAAACATGAATGTGCATGTCACATTTCTATGTTTACATGTTCTGTGATGCTATAATCCAGGCAGAGCCTGACATATTGCTGACCTGATGACAGCAGCCTGTGTCAGGATTCTGCTGTGAAGCTCAATGTTGTCCAGCTTCTCTTGCAGCAGCTGCTTCTGTTTCTGCTTCTCCTCCAGGATGTGCTTCCGCCTCTCCTGCTCCTCTGTTTGCCGTGCCTCCTTCAGAAGGGCCAGCCTTTCCTTCAGCTCAGCTAGGGACATTTCTACCATAAGCGCATGACCTGCAGTCTGACACAGTACAAATCAACAGTGAGATCTGTGTGTATGTGAAATAATGCATGACATGCTTCTTTTCTTTCACTCACCACTGTGTCATTAAAATTCTTAACTCTGACATGGGAAAGCGATTGAATGGTACGAATTTCTTTTATGATTTCAAATTTTCTGCTGAGCTCTGCCTGCGCCTCCTCCAGTGCTTGACGAAGGAGCTCCTGACTTTGTTCTGAAACTTCTTTCACTGTGGAATGTGGCATGAAATTGATGAGAACAGGAAAATATGGAGAATACTCTTTGTGTTAGATGTTGTACCTATTGTTTGCTTTAATTTCTGTAGCTTCTGTTTTGCAGCTTTTGAATTCTTGTGGCCTTCTGCCACTAGTTGCACCAGGTCTCTCATCTCATTTTCCTCCTGCAGCCTTTTCTGTGCATATCTTTGCATCAGTTTAGCTGTCTATAAAAAAAACAAACAAACAAGGCAACCATGAAAAACAATTTTCAAGCATGCTGGTAAGGATATTTGTGGGAAAGAGCACGCTTTGTATAATTACCTTCTATTTACAAACTTCAGAACACTGTGTGGTCTTTTCCTACCTCTTCTCGCTTTAGCTGAGCGATCTTCTGGTTGCGTTCCATTACTTCTTGGCGGGTCAGAGCTGACGCTTCTTCACTGATGCATCCCTCCAAGCGTCTGCGCTCCATCATGAGGAGTTTCTCCTGATGGTCCTTCTCCAGCATCTCCTTCTGCCACTCGAGGAAAGATGAGGGCTCACGTGCCCCTTGAACCAGCTGCTTTATTCTTGGTTACCAAACAACAAATACATAAGGGTCAATTGCTTCAGTCAGTCAGTCAGTGGCCTACCTGAGATCCAGCAACATTTAGTCACACATGGTCAGCTAAATGTACCTCTGCATCTCCTTCTCCAACTGACGGTCAAATAGTGCCTCTCTCCTCAGAATAGCTGCGTTGTTGAGCTTGATGGGGACAGCCTGCCAGAATTCAAATGACACACACTCATTACATTTGCTGGTGTTATGCTGAAGACTGATCCACTGAAGCAAACTATTACATCTCACCTTCTGACTGGAAGGAGGCCCGGAGTAATCAGATGATTTCATCTTTGGCTTTGAGTCAAAGTCACCCTCAGTCCGGGACATCACACTCTGCAAAATAACAGTCATGGTTCAGCAAAAATGGGAGCTATGCTGGAATTTAATTTAGTTTAGAAATAAATGCTAAACTTCAGTCAGTTATTCAGGGGGAGAACAAGAGGAGAACTCCCCTTGTCGAAATCAATAGTGTTGTGAAGTATGTACCTCTGTGTGTTCAGACTTTGGTGGATTTACACATCGGAACTGTTTCATATTTGCCTCATACAGAAGTTCCTTTAGTAAAAAACAAACAAACAATAAGTTATTACAATGGCAGGAATTAAAAAAAACCTCCAGTATTGATGGTTGAGTAAAACAATTTTGTATTTTTTATAAAATATAATAAGCAAAAGCAGAGAATGTACCTGCGCCTTTTGATGGTTCTTTTGTTTAATATCTTTGATTATCTCTGTCTCCTTTGGTGGCCTGTAGGTGCTGCTTGGTGCCTTGAAAAAACAAAAGCCTTGTGAATGATACAAAGATAAATGATATACACTTTATGCTGCTGAGAAAAACAAGAGAAGAATTGAGCCTGACCGGTTTGGGTTTCTCCTGCTGTGGGATGGGCTCTGGCAGAGGCAGAGGTCGAGGTTTGGGTTTGGTGAGGGCAAACTCGTTTGGCTGCGTGATTTTGACAGGTGCTTGCTTTAACTGATTCTCTTGAGATATTTTGACAGCAAGCTGGTCCATGAGTGCATCAATCTGAGGGCGCCACCTATAGGAAACACAGCATTGTTATTTCACTTCGGATTAACATACACATCCTAAGATATATTTTCCTGTATATTCTTTTTCTGACCTGACCAGAGGACCGATCAAGTTTTTCTCCACAAAGGCAGCATCATAGATGCTATTCCACTCATCTTGTATCCATGTTGTGAGGTTTGGGAAGAAGAAACCCAAGAACTAACAAAACAAAACAAAACACACAATTAAACAGATCCCACCTTGAGAGTTAGCTGAGAGCTGTTTAGAAAAGACTTACTCTCTGCATCTTCTTGAGGTCCAAAGATTTGACAATGTTGCTAAACTGCTGAAATCCAAGGTCATCAAGAGCAAATGTGGCAAGGTAACAGATAACTGAGAAGCAACATGATATTAATATATATATATATATATATAATATATTATGTAGCAGCAATTATTTTACTTACTGATAAAGTGGCTGCGGTCACCTCTGGACAGGCATGTCCTATTCTGGCCATAGAAAGCATCAATAACTACATCCAGTAACTTTTGGCGTTCAACACAGCCGGAGACGACATCAAGTATAAACTTCCTCTGCAGTGTGTCTATGTTCTGTAACACATAAGAAATGTGGCATTGTGACAGACCGACTTCAGAGCGAGCGTCACAGGATCTGCGTTTACATACCTGCAGATCTTTTACAGCATCTTCTATAAAGTCATCCAAACATTGTCTGCCCTCAGTGAACCTATCTAGTAACACAATGGCTTCCTTTACAAGTGACCCGTAGCGTAATGGCATTTTTAAATCCACCACAAAACCGTGCAAAAAAAAAAGTCTGCTGGATCAAAGCTCACACATATGTGTGTAGAAACAGATTAGCTCGGCTGTCCTCAGAAGACCAACAGATTCAAAGAAAGCAGGCTAAATATTTCCAGTAAAAGTCAAAGAGCAGCCGGCGTTCGTCCGTTGCTAGGCAACATAAAACAATCGTCAACAGAACGGTATGGCAGCTCGAAATGAAAATAAATCGTAAAGCACTAAACATCGTCGTAAATTAACGTGTGCCTTATTATTGACTTGTTTGTTCAACATATAAAAGCATCCATGTTTTTAATCCAAGCAGATTACGTGTAACATCCTGATCCTTTGTTGGCTGCCATAACAATAAATATGACGTAGCATGTTGTGACGTCTGTGCGAACCCAGGGCTACTTTCACGTGCTATTGGAAATGTTAGGACGGGCGCAAAATAATCAAATTGATATGATAAATAGCCAACAACTGGAATTCACAAGATAAAGGCAGCACCACTAAGAGTTATATTTACAAATATGTGCTATATGTAAAATCTAAAACTGAATGGTGACTCACGTCACATCTGTGTTTTAAGGGTGTTAAGGGGGAAAAAGCTGATTAGTACTGAACTAAATCACATGCAAACTTGGATTTTAGCCCAGTCCCGCTATGCATCATCTGATTTCCTGCCTTAATCTGATTAGCATAATCTGATTTTGTTTGTGGGTGTGTAAACAAAGTTATTGGTTTGGCATTCTGCTGTCAGAAATGACATTAAACTGGTAGCCTACATATAAAATATTTCATATAGTTTACACTCTTGGCCTATAAGGTATGGTTTTCACATTTGTAATTTGTGGGACTGAAATTTGTATTTGTGTAAAAATAGTCAGTGATTGGCTTTGAGAGTGGCTTTGCTGGATATTGACCAGAAGAAAACGGTTTAGGTTAGGTTAAAGATAGAAAACTATCCAGAGATTTGAACAGCTGTGTTCAAAATCTGGTTAGAAATAGAACAATTAGAATTTCGCTGATATCAAGACACATATCACCCCCTGGTCAGGATGCAAAGAGAAATGTGGTATAGAAAAATGGTTTTAAAAAAATTATATTCCATTACAAGTAAGCATGTCTTTGAAAATAACATTCATTTACGTAATGTGTGTATAGTCCGCATTAAACTCGTCTGTTGTGCTCATTTTTTGCTGCTTGTGAGCAGCACTTGAATGCAGCATTTCCTGGGAAAGTGGGAGGTGAATGTTTTCAACGTGACTGTCATCAAGTAACGTTAGAGGGGCAGAGAACAGCGGAGCCGTCGGAGAAGCTCCGGTTGTCTGTATCGTTGGGACTTGGAAAGTGACCGGGCGGGGGAGACAGGCTGCGAAGCTCGGGGATTCAGTGAAGATGGAAATAAGTCACTGTTTTCTGATATCTCCTTTGTGTACGTTGAGGGCCGTGCTGTAACGTTCAGGACAACTTACCGAGCACTGTTTTGTTCGTTTTCTGATTTTTGGACTCCACCAGCAACGCTAGCTAGCTTAGCAGCCAACCACCGACACTGTCAGACACACAGGTACAGGAGAGGAGAGGAGGGGTTGGTGACAAAGGAAGGTGGCGAGGTAACGATGAACCGCTTTCGAAAGTGGCTGTATAAGCCCAAGGTAAGTTGTTGTGGACCCACACGCTGTGTCAGCTCTGCAGTCGGTCATTTTTTATGCATAGCTTTAGAGATAGCCAGACAAACAGAACAGTGTGGCTCGCTAGCCTGATCATAGACTGCAACACATCTGCTAACGTTAGCCCGTGTTGCTGATGTTACACTGTATTAACAAACAGCAGCTGTCCCTTTGTTGTTGTTGATGCTTTTGTTTTTAAGCTTTCGTCAGAGCTAACAGTGTTACAGCCCAGCTAAGTACAATGAAATACAGCGATTTATACTTACTGCTAGCTTCAGCTGACATTAGGGATTTTTAATGTGATTTCATTTATTGCTTAGTAATGAAAATGGTATAATTAATAATGAAAACAGGAAGAGGAAAATAATAAAAATTTACATAATTACAAAATAAGACATTTACTAAAAGTAATATAAATGTTAATACAGAAATGTTTTTTTAGGATTCAGTTGCTGGTCATTGTTTTCAATTAGTGATTAATAAGCTATAGGTTTGAAATTGTTAGCCTGTGCCATATTCAAATATGTATTAAGAGCATTTTTTTAATGATATTTTGAAATTGTGAAGCAATAGCAAATTACTTTGTGCATGTGTTTTAAAATGACAAGCTGGAACTTGGTGAAGTTTGTGGCAAATGACTAAAACACACAATTGAGAATTATTCAAATTATTCATTGTTTCATCTCTGAAGCATTTAAATATTTGATTGCGTTGTGTACGGAATCTAAAACTGGATAAAACATCCAAATGCCTTCCAGGTAACATCCCTTGCCAGCAAAATCATCACTTTTTTGAGTGCTGTACTAGTAATGGATGTGCTGTGATTCCTTAAATCAAGCTCAGAGTGTGAGACATGCCTGACACAGCAGAAGAAGTATTAAAGGCTCGGTTTGCCTGCCCTGTTAAATGAACAGTTCAGTATATGCCAACTGCAGCACCTTTAAGGATGAGCGAACATGAACATTTTTTCCAGGGAGCAAATTTTGGTTAACTTTTCTAGTAACTCTTGGATGTGTCAAAATCAGCTCTCACACCCACATCTATAGCAAGTCAAGAGGCATGAGTAACATCCTGGTGTGTGTAATATATTCTGTGCTTTCAGTGTATTGACGCAATATCTGCCGATAAAAGGCTGCCCTTGCTGTTCCTTGTAAGTTGCAAAAGATGATTAATTGTCTTAAACAAGTGGTTGACTATGTTTGATGGTGTCAGTGCCAAACTTCTTGATACATTTCTGCTTTACTTAATTACTTTTTTAAAACATGTATTTCTGCCAACAGAAGCCAAGTTTTTAATATTAAACTAAATCTGTAATCGAAGTTTTTGCAACAGTGATGTCAGGCACGGCTTAGATAAAGGCCTTTGATTACATGTGGTGTACCTGTTCTTCACCACATACACACACGTGCGTCATTCCCTTGTTCCCTGTCAAATCATGTTTGCTCTCACAGCATTTTTGCGGACCATTGTTGGGGTCAGGCCAAAGTGTTGGGGTTCACCAGAGTATTGTTACTTTAGTAAATGACTACTGCTTTTGAAAAACTGAGTTATTGCATCAGTGCATTTTCTGCCAAATCACAGTCATGGTAGGAATTAACAGAATTACATGTAAGTCTGTGGCATTTAAATTACCAGTTCTGCCTCAAAGGAGTGAGGAGACGTGCTTAAAGCCCCTGTAATTATACCAATCAGCATGAAAAGACAACAGTAATGAGAGGAGGGTTCAGATTACTTTTATGTTCCTGATACTGAACAGCAGCTGAGCTTGACAATACTTTTGTTTTTGCTTTTAGAGAAAATATTCCCCCTCCTGCCATTCTGGCACTTAATGTTGAACATTATGAAGCATTGTCATTTAGCATGAACAGCAAGCCGTTTAATACTGAACTATGTTCTCATGGAGATAGGAAAGTGTTGAATCAGCATGTTCTCTTGACTGAAGCAGAGATATTGATATTTCCAGAGCTGCTCTTTACCTCCCCAGATAAGTCCCAAAGAGAAGGACTTCCTGCTACACATCCTCTTCTCAGTCTGTTGCTCTGTGTGGGGAATAATGTCGGTATATGCCATAAAAGTCTAAATACTAGAAAAATGTGTAAGAACAGTTGTCCTAGTTCTTTGCAAGTTTGGGAAAGGAGGCTGTAATATTAACTCACCCATATTGTAAGGTAGGAGTTTAACGATTTTAATGTGAAAACTTGGCTCTTGTTTTCCAGAATATTACACTATATATTTTTTTGGTCTGGTTGACATTGTACAGCAGCTAAGTAGCAACTGATATCAGGGAAAAGGCATTGATAAAAATCTGGTACATTGTACATCGATGCAGCTGCAGACAAAGACCAGACCTGGATCCTGTTTCCAAGCAGGCTAAATTGGCCAATGTGCCCGCACCTCTCATTCACCTGCACAAAGTTACAGAGTGGCTGAGAGAGAGAGAGAGAGAGAGAGAGAAAGCACAAGCGAGAGAGAGATATCAGAAGGCTAAACCTGTGCACTGTCTCTGCAGCCGGTCTTCCTTCTCTTTGCTGTTATTCCATCAGGCATTCAGGAGCTGACCTTCAGCTCAACACCGCCTCATCTGTCAGTGTGACGGGCTCACAGCTCCCACCACGCCGGCTGCACTCACCTCTGTCCGCATGATGCTACTAATTTGCTTCTCTCCATGTGGAAAGTAGCTCAGGCTGCACTCCTCCTTATCTAAAAGGAGTGATAACCTGAGTTTCTGATGTGTTTCTTCTTAACATCAGAGTTTTTAAATTGATTTGTTGCATATAGAACAAGGTTGTCAAATCATTAATATGCATGTTTATTAAACAGATGAGGCATTTAAGTATTTACTCTGGTCATGAATCATTGTCAAACCACCATAAAAGATGCTTTGGAGATGTTTATCTACACTGTCAGAATAAAAGTCAGACATGCTGACAGCTGACGGTTGTGACAAAGAAAACACATTTTGTACTTCCACCCAGAAGCCTGTTTTCGTTTGGCTGTGTGGGCAATACTTAAAAAAAGCATAGGTTGAATCTGAAAAGATACACGTTCAGGTCCAAATAGATTTTTGTCAGTATGAGAAATCAAAGTGATCCTGTGTACTGTATGTTTTCATGAAAGAAAATCATATATCATAATAATAATCACCATAATTTAATTATTACTCATTATGCTACAGAGTATGGCGGGTCTTGCTGTGGTAGGTTCTGCTCCAGGCGGTTTGTCTTTGCAGCGTTGGTTCTGCACAGTTGGCATGGACTTGATGGAGCAGCAAACTGCTGAGCCGGGCTGCTGGGGCTTCATATTTAGCCCTGTTTCTGGACTTCTTTTTGGATGTCCCATTCTGCTTACCCACCAGCCATGTGGTAATTGATTTGGTGTCAGCTGCCAGGATTTAGAGAGCTGACCACAGTGCAGATTGAGACAGGCCAAGCGATTGAAAGCCATTTTAAATTCATTGCAGGATTGAGGAATCAGGACCGACTGTTTGAGGTGTGAAGAGGCTTTGATTTAAGGAAAGTACCTGTGAAAATTAAAGGTGCCACTAGACCCTGTTCAGACTGGGAAAGTCAATCCAGCTAGCTGGATGAATCAGCAAGTTCAACTGAGGAGTTGCACTTTACCTTATGTTTTTGTTTTAATTAATTGAGCTTTTTTGATGTAAGGCTGTTTAAAATTCCACTTGTTATTGTCAGTGATGATGAGCGCAAAGCATCCAGTCAAGGTGCTTTTGTCTAAACTGTGACACTGACAGTTGTAACAAATGAAGGCTTGGTCTTACCGACAGTTGATGTTTGTGGGAGGGAAAGGAGGGGTGCAGTATTTTTAGAATTAAATTTTGGCCTTGGGTACACTTGAGTGCTCTTTATCAGAACTTGTGTGCCTTCTCTAGGCTGGACTGGAATGTAGTTTTGTGTAATATAGTTTTCATATGCCAAATGAAAGTCTCTAAAATAAAGTCAGTAATAGGAACATAAATTGGATTTTTTATCTTAAAATGAAAGACTATACTGTAATACAGAAATGGAATTGTGCCAGATAGTATAAAGGTGTTTTTTTAATTTGCAAAGTATATAAAAAGACATAAATTTATAAGTAATTGTAGGTAAATAAAGCATTAAGGGGGTAAACGTCTAATAGAATAGACACTTATTCTGCTCAGGTTTTGAAATGTGAGTTGCAGTTGCAGTTGACTGACATCCATTAGTCTATTTGCTCACAGCTGTACTGCAACAGTACATGTCCATGACTGTCTTTATGTGTAATCTGGGACAGTCACTGTTCATAATGATGAATAATATTTGGAAAGAATTAGCTTCAGAGTGAATCATGCACATCCTGACTGACTCTGAAACATTCTTCAAAACTGCAGGAAGGAATCTTAACAGTATACATAACTCCATTATGAAAAATGTCCAGTTGTTGGCTTTGTATATCTAAATTTTGCTCCCTCCTTCGTAACCAAGATTTAACAACCAGTTCTGGATTGTGTAACCAGATTATTTCTTGCATAAGGACTTGCCTGTGGATGTTGGGAAGAGGGGTGTTCCCATGTGTCTTGCTTTACAACCGGTGGATCGTGGGCACACTCGTAGCCTCTTAAATCCTCTGTGTCCCCCAGTGTGTTCCTCTGGCCAACTGGACCCTGTGCCGGGCACATGCACAGGTTATTACTGTACTCCAAATGCCAGATTAGGTCTGCCCTCGGAGAGGAGACGAGCACACAGATTATGCCACCAGTCCAGATGGGCAGACCACTCAGAATATAATGAGCCGATGAGTATAAATATTCCTCAGCAGGTTGGTAATAATTCACTTGTACATATTGTTATAAAAAAGTGCTTTATTATTACTTTTATTAGAATGATTTGATAGCAGTAACTCCAGTATCTACAAAACCAGCACAGAAGTAGGAAGGAAATGCACGCTAAATATGCAAGGGATGGTTGAACAACAGTGACCCTAGTGACCCTACTTCAACACAACACTGTATTTTTGGATAGTACTTTGTATCCTGGCAAACTTAATGTATATAACAGGTGACAAAGTCTTCTTGTTTGTTACCAAAATTATTGTTTTGCTCTTGCCACAGCTTTTATGCTGACGATGATGAACTGTAAACGGCTGATTTTTTTGCCCGTCAGCCAGGCTACTGAATGAAGATGAGTGAACTGGTTTTCCCCTCCAATGATATTTGCTTCAGATCCTTGGAAGGCAGCCAGAAGGCAGCAAATTGAGCCTGGAATAGAGTATGGAGGGCAAAGGCAAGGTTTCTCATGAGTCTCTTAAGTGGGCTCAGTGTGCATGCACCAAAGACATGGATGCTCATGAAGCATTAGCCTGACAGCCATCATCATCTGCACAGGCTGAATGGAAATGAAGCCCAGAATCAGCAGCTCAAGGAGAATACTGGGTGACATGATGAAAATGTTGATTTTACAGCAGCAGGCAACTTTCAGTAACACATTTCAATAACAGTCCCCCTGTCACCACTGTTTGTTTGTATTATGTTAAACAAAAGGGCAGAAGTTTTGCCAAGTCATTGTACAGTGGTGTGATAGAGGGTGCTTAACTGTAATTCAGACTCTGGATGAGCCTATGCAATCTTGGTGAGGTTTAAAATGACGGGTTTGTGACCGTGATAGATAGAGATTTAGAGTCACCTCAGAGAGAAGGCACGCAGGACAACCGACAACATGAGTATGAGAGGAGACTGGCACACCACAGGGGACAAGAGCTGAATCTGCTGAATCATTTCCTTACTTACGCAAGGTAGAGCTGTCATTGGTGGTGGTAACACAACTTGCAGGTTCAGGAGTCAGATCCCCAGGTGTTCACATGTAAAAAAATAAAATAAAGGATTTTCTCTTACATATTATGTATAATTAATTTTTATAATTATATTTTTCTTTCTTTGGACCTTTTATACAATGCAATTATTTTAGCTATACTTTAAATTTAGAAAAAGACTTTAAAAAAAAAAAACCTTTTTAAACATTTATGCGAAACTTTTAAGTAAAAGGTTAAGTATTTCGCTCTGTGCCAGCCTATGTTATGCAAGCAGTTGAAGCACTTGTTTCAACAGATAGCTCTGCCTGTTTTGCTTTTTAGAGCAGCATCTAACATCCTCACTGACTCATAGTCCACGTAACAAGGTAAATATTACCACTGGAGGCCACTGGGATAAGTTTGAACATGTGAACAGGGCGTGCAACTGCCTTTAAATTTCCAGACAGATGTAAACATCTACACATGACATCGAATTTCAGTCCTTTAACCACTTTTTTGACGTACCAGACTTGTGAACTAAGCAGCTTTAGCTGCCTCTCCTAAACCAAACCAGCATTCTGTGAACATTGCTGTCTTTTGACTTTTCCCCCATGATGCAATGGTGTAGGAATGTTCCTCTTGTGTGTGGAATGCAGCAGGAGGAGGCTATAGGATGGTATCTGTCTCAAACACTTCTTTTCTTCTCTGTTGACCTATATGCTTCAGAATTTTCCAAATGAATGCCATCAGTATGTGGGCCATGTTGTGCCCAGGCAAGAAAAAGTATTTCACTGTCTCCCACTCCTGTTTCCTGTTTTGTCATAATGCCATTTGCTTTGTAGATTCACTCATTGTTGTGCTGTTGTTGAGTCACATCAACCCTTTGACTGTTCAGAAGTTACACTTAGATGTAAATACCTCATGTAGTGGTGTCTTTATTTTCAGCAGAACCCATTTGTATTTGTTTCCATTGTGGTGACACTAGACTCAGAAATGTCATTATTTACATTCTTTCACTCTGTTATTGTTGTTGCTCACAGATGACTTAGATACTGTGTATGAAATTATGAAAGGTGACCTGGGAAGAACACGTTCACACTGTCAGAGCTACCTTAGATGCCCTTTCTGCTCCCCCTTTTAAGCTTATTCAATAAACACGGCAGACTTCAAAATTCATATGCATACATAATGTGTAGGAATATTGGTTTTTGTGTCTTTGTGTTATTAATGACAAGTATCTGCCTCACTCCGCTCCATTTCAGTGCACAGGTGAAAACTCACCTTCTGGGTGCATCACCACCCAACACAAATTTGACCTTGGCACAAATTATCATTATATAGCAACCAATGTGTTAATCCGAAAAAATGAATCTCATGTTGTGACAAATGCCTTTTTAGAGAGGTATATTCATTGTGGTTTCCTCAGTCACAGTATTAAAGCAACCTAGCTGCTGGATATATCTCCTCCTTGCTGTTTGTTTCATTATTAATGAGAGACCGTGAGGAAACAAGCACCGTCTATCATATTCAGAAAGAAAAATCAAGCGTCTGTGGGGAGAGCATCACGCAATAGGAAACACTGCAAACTTTGGGGAAAAGGTCCTGCGAGAGGTTTCGATAAATACCAGTATTCTGTGGTTTTTATTTTAGTTAACGAAGAAACACTTCCAGAGAGTTGATGCATGGCAAGCAAACAAGCCTGTTTACCAGAGTGTCTCTCCCTTCTTCTTCCAGTCTGCACAGTCATGCTGTCCTTTTAGGCTCCTGTGCCATCATTGGGGCAGTGTGGTTAGTGATGATGCATGTCGGTGTGTGGTCGCCATTTTCAGAACCATTAACCTTTACGTTAACATGAGCCCTCCACAGGACAAGTGTGTGTCTTTGCCTGCACAAAGTGTTGTGGTTTAAAAATGTATATCTTGATTGTCATGTTAAGTTTAGGTTGCAATTATATTTAACATTGGGTCATTAGTACAAGTGATATTTAGTTGTATTTGTTTGTTTGTTTTTGTATATGTTGGTGTCTTTTTGTTGCCCTGTGTGTTGTGGTGCTGTGTGCTGTTCTCCCCACAATGAGAGAAGTATGATCAGAGATAATGACACATCCTGAACCAGGACCAGGCTCTCTAATTACACCTGCTCTTCTGGAGAGCTTTCACACTATATTAACCTTTGTTAACTCCTCTTGTCAGGATTAATACATTTTTTTCAGCAGTTACTCTTCCATGCTTGTTGAAAATAGGTTTTTGTAAAGTTGTTGCTCAGAAATCATAAGACTACTGGAGCAAATAAGAGAGCAATCAGTTGTTAAGCTGACCTGGAGTGTACAGTGCCCTACTTACCTGATTTTATTTTCCCTACAGATCGACAGTATGTTGCTCTATTATACCGCTTATATGTGTGTGCTCAGTTGCCTATTATCTTTTTAAGGAACAGACTTTCTCTGTTGTGCATCCTACAGGTGATCTGTACCTGCGCCCTGCTTTTGGTCAAATAAGAGTATTGTTTGTTTTGATGTTAAGTGATTTCCTCTTTAAACAATGTGCTATTTTGAGATGTAACAACCTTATGGCTGTAGGACTTCAATTTGTGTCCAAAGACCAGTTAAAAATCAGTAAGCCTTTATTTTTAGCCTTTTTACTGCTGAATTTGCTTTGAATTTAATAATCTTCTCTAAAGAAAGTGTAATCATTTAAATATTCAGTTTGATGCTTGATGTATTGTTATATGTAGGTGTTTGCATTTTGAGTTCTTTGCATTGCTTTCTTATATTGTTTGTCTACCACTGATGAAAATGGCTCCCTTGTCTTTCTGCGTAGAGGACGGACCCTCAGCTGCTGGCCCAGTTCTATTATGCCGATGAAGAGCTGAACCAGGTGGCCACAGAGCTGGACAGCCTCGACGGGAGAAAGGACCCTCAGAGATGTACCCTACTGGTCAATCAGTTCCGATCCTGTCAGGTCAGACCAAACTCTGCCTTTCAGTATTAAGTAAAAAAAAAAAAAATAATTCACATCATCACCTGGCTGGACCGTCATTTGGCCTGCATACTGAAAATAGACAACGTCCTTGTTTTCCCTTCCTGGTTACAGGCATAGTGATATGATTATTGCCTCACCAAACACTGTTTGGCCAGGTTCTTGTATGAAGCAGTTTTGCTGATAAGCTGAGATAAGTAGACTTTGTTTGGAAGTTGTCAGTGCACAAACTCATCTTTGCTTTAAGAACATTGGGCCTTGTATTGTGGGCTTTTAGTAAATGGTTATGAGAGTGACCTATCAAGAAAGAGGCCTTTTATGGACAAAGCCTTGGTTGAAGAAATTGATTTACTTTGTAGTCATCTGAATATTAACCAGGTCAGATGTGAGCTACATAAGAGAAATCCTGGGATAAAAAACACACTTGTAACATGGCGATAATATGCTTTTGTTTCAGGTCTGTATGAAGTCAGGGCTGAGAGTGGCTTTGCAGGTGATGCTATGCATGAGTGATGGTTGCTGTGCTGCATCATGCTGAGTGATCTCGATGATAGTGGAGGAGGTTCTCATCTGGCCTGTTGTGCCTTAGCCTGTCCCCCACTGGCAGGGCACATGGGGAGAACCACTTAATAAGGTCATCACTTGATCCCCAACTGTTCTGTCTCTCTCTCCTCTTCGACCTTCCCTGTGCCAAGCTGTCACCATGTTTTTCTTTGGCGTTTTATTCTTGTTCACCTTTTATGAACCAGTGCTGCTTGCCAGGCTGTGTTTGAATATAACATTAATTACTACAAGTTGCACTGAAAATGTTTTAACAGCCACTTTTAAACAGTTAGAAGTACAAAAAGAGGCTTGCTACTATTATGGTTGCACAATGTGGTAGAAAAGGTGAGCTAATGTGTGTGTGTGTGTTTGAGTTAGATGGGATAAACAAGAAAAAGGGATGAGATCGGTCAGAGGCTGGAAAGGACAGAAGCCAGTTCTCTTTCACACATACAGGTATCACTACCCCTCACACTCAGACAGTGGGGTGGGTTTCAAACACATGTGCAGCGTACAGCTATAAAGGAATCAGTGGTTAAGCTCTCCCTCTCAAAGCTTTTTAATCTTTCTCCTCGGGTGAGCAGGGAAAGACACAGTGCTGTGCCTGACAAGATTACAGTGCACAGAGCTGTGGTTGAGTGAAAGGCTCATTGTAAGTCATTGTTATGGCTGTTGTACATGCCAGCGGCACATAAGCTCTTGATTAGCTCTTGTTGTGTGTGACATTGCATTTTCACTGCTGGAATTATGGGCTATAGTTCAGTGTTTTTATTGGAGGAGAATGTTGCTGCAAGGGTCATAATGGTTTCATGTACTTGTCAGATTGTTTTAATTCACTCTCTAATCAATGCGTCGTAAGCACTGCAATACAGAGACCTTCTTGACAAATGTCAAAAAAAAGTGTGGATCATTGAACAAAGTTTGTTAAACACTATGAAAACTTGCCTTTAAAAACTGTTTTTTTTACCCCTGTGTTTATTCAGCTAACTAGTTTGTTCAATTTTGTTTTCTGTCACTCTTGTGTTTATCTGCAGGACAATGTGTTGAACATTATCAGTCAGATCATGGATGAATGTATCCCCAATGACCGGGCTAACAGAGACTTTTGTGTGAAGTTCCCTGAGGAGATTCGTCATGACAACTTGGCAGGGCAGCTGTGGTTTGGGGCCGAGGTAGTGTATTCCCCTCTGCACTCAGTCTAGAAGAAAACAACCTTGCACCAGTCCTGAACACATGCATGCTACTGCATACTGTAGTTTCATTTTTGATAGTCAAGTGTTTAATAATTATCTCAGTTCAATCCTCTGTGCAATTAAGAATAAAGACAGATGTGCTTCCCACCCAGTGTTTGGCTGCAGGCTCCATCATCATGAACAGGGAGATAGAGAGTATAGCTATGAGACCCCTGGCAAAGGACCTTACCCGCAGCCTGGAGGAGGTACGCAACATCACCAGAGACCAAGCCCTGAGAGACCTCAACTTCTACACAGACCGCATGAAGGATGCATTGCGACATTTTGACAGCCTTTTTGCTGAGTTTGAACTCAGGTAATAGAAAGACCAGATATTATTATCAACAAAACTGCTGTTAAAAACATTTGAGAAAGGTGTAGATGTCATTATATTTTGTCTGTTTGTTATCTTCATTACCAGCTATGTGTCAGCCATGGTGCCTGTGAAGTCTCCCAAAGAATACTATGTACAGCAGGAAGTGATTGTGCTGTTCTGCGAGACTGTGGAGAGGTAAGTTTAGAGGTAACAAATAGCTTAAAAATGAAGATAGAGCTACATGGTTATGATGTTAAAGACATTTTCCTGTCTTTGTTTTTAGGGCCTTAAAGCTGGGCTACCTCACACAGGATATGATCGATGACTATGAACCTGCACTAATGTTTACAATTCCCAGACTAGCCATTGTTTGGTAAGTGTTTTCTGTCCTTCCACCATTCCTATTTTTTCTACTCCTTTCCAGCCTCTAACAGAGCGTTACATGTTTTTTAGTGGACTGGTGGTGTATGCAGAGGGACCCCTCGATCTTGACCGAAAATCAGAGGACATGTCTGAGCTCTTCAGGCCTTTTCGCACTTTGTTGAAGAAAATAAGGTACATACCATAATATAATATAACATGAAAAACTATATATATATTTGCTTATGTCATTATCACACAAATGTATTTTGCAGAGACCTGCTGCAAACCCTGACTGAGGAGGAGTTGATGACACTGGAGAGGAACCTGTGTATCTCTCAGGACGGGGAGTTGTCCACGAGCCAGGGGCTGGCCACAAACAGCATGCCGGCACCAGTCCAAGAGAATCAGTCTTCCTGCAGCCCTACTAATGACACCCCCAAAGGGGAGAGTGAGGGGGAAGAGGATCAACTGGCTGTGTTTGTGTCTACCAATCAGGAGGAAGAGTTAGTGGAAGTGAAGAAAGGCTGGGAAGAGGTGGAAACTGAGAGAGGGGAAGAGGAACAGGAGCAGGGCCTGCTCTGTGAGGAGGCAGAGGAGGCTGAGCTGGCTTGCTCTATGCAGTATGATGAGGAGGAGCTGGAGCAGCTCAACATGATGGTGTACCGTGTGGGAGATGAGATGTCCACTCTGCTTTCGCCTCCCAGCCAGAATCAGTCCCCTGCCCATCATCCCAATAGAGGAGAGCCAGGAGGATCCAGTGGGGCTTCCAGTACCGAGGTCTCTCCACACAGGATCTTGGGTAGCCGGGGAAGGACAGGTATCTATGTAGAGGAGGAGGACAGGGTGTTCTTCATGGAGGATCTAGATACAGGAGATAGCATCACCAGCATCCCAAGAGAGGCTTATAGTTGTGTCATCTCTCATTCCAAAGAATCAGCTCGTGCTGTGCAGTGCAAACCTGGGACAAGGCCAAACTCTGTTAGGAATGGATGGTACTCTGAGACAAACTCGGAGCAGCCTTGCTCACAGCCACGTAGCCTGAATATGCACCGTCCCACTCCACAGCGCCCCCCATGCACTTCAGCTCCTGGTTCTGAACCTCTGCCTTACTCCAATGGGTGGGAGATGGGTTTAGAGGGGACAGCGTCTGAAACAGCTGAGGTCATCGCCCATCGAATGGGAGGGATGAAGCTTTCTGCTACTGTCATCTTCAATCCTCGCTCACCCAGCTTAACAGAGTTGGCTGTGGATAAGCTGTTGCTGCCTCGGCCCACTCCCTCTGAGATTGAGACCTGTGGCCCCCTGGTGGCCACTCACTGCCTGCTTAACTCCTGTGTCTGCTGTGGGAGCTGTGAAGATGGCCATGAGGATGCTGTTGCCACAGAAACCACTGGACTCGGATTAGGCCTCGCGCTTGGATTGGACAAACATTGTAAAACCCCAGCTTCCAGCACTGTCATCCAGACATCTGCTTGCCGGCTGCCCCCGCGAGGTCATGAACCTCACAGTAAGGGTGAGATTGCCCAGGTGACTCCTCCTTCCTCACATTGCTCTGCAGAACCACTGGAAGAGAATTGTAATACCCAGCTGTGTGAGAAGTGCCAGGTGGTGGCTCAGGGGCTGGAGCATCACACTCAGGACTATAGCTCTAGCAGAAAAGATGGAGCCTCTCCATGCAACCACCAGCTGAGGACTGAAAAGAGGCAGTATCCCAGTGAGGGCCAACAGAGGGATAAAGAGGTGGATAAAGACAAGCCAGAAAATAAAGATGTGAAAAGAGACACCAAAGATGACAGCTACAGAAGATCCAGGTGTGCTAAAATGTGCTATATTACTTTGGGGTCATCTTTCTGTGTGCATCATGCATAAACAGAAATATATATATATATATATATATTTTATTTGTTTTGCTTTAATTGTTTTTACACTTTATATGTTTTCCTCTTTCTTTCCTTAATCATCATTTCACACTTGTGTTTAATTATGTTCCTCTTTGTTTTTGTAACAATTTCTTAATTTACATTGTTTATTTGAATGTTTTTAGTTTTCAGAATTCTCCCCTCAGCTCTGTGTCAGGTAGTGACTGTGAGAGTGTCTCAGTCACCACATGTAGTTTGTCAAGCAGTGCATATACTCCCAGGTAACTAATCTATTCCTCAAATGTGTATCACTAATGTTTGCAAGTAACTTGAATGATTGATAAAAGGACAGCTTTGTTCATTATTAGGCTGAGTGACACATTCCATTTTCATTACTTTCTGCTTTAAATGGATTGTGTAGAATGTGAATAATTAAGAGGTATGGGTCATGATGATGATCCTTCTCTGATGATCCTTACTCCCTCCAGCCCTGTCAGCAGCCTGACTCCCAGCTCAGGGACATCAGAAGACCTGGAGCGCCAGGATAATCGGCTAGCCCTGCATGATGCTAAGCTAGCAGTAAGAAACAAGATCCGATCACGATTTCACAGCAGCAGTGACCTCATCCACCGCCTCTTTGTTTGTATATCAGGTAAAGCACTCTATATCTCTCAGTAACTGCCCCTGCAGTTTTTTTAAGTTTCTGGTGGGCTGATAAATATCATGTGTGTTTGTGTGACGCAGGTGTTGCTGATCAGCTGCAGACCAACTATGCTAGCGACCTTCGCAGCATTCTCAAGACGCTGTTTGAAGTCATGGCAACCAAGTGTGAGCAGGGAGACGATGATAATCAAAAGAAAGGTACAGATTACCTGCCTTAGCAACAGAGCAGAAGTATGAAGCATGGGATATATGGAGAGTAGTAATAACAGTGTATCAAATGTTTATTTATAAACAGTAATTTATACTGTATTAATTCATTCAAACCACTTTCATAGCATCTTTGTTTCTGAAAGCTACTATACCAGCCTCTGCCATACAATACCTCAGCAGCTTTCAAGACAGTACATAGCTTTAGTTAGCTGCTAATAAGCCCTGTATTTCCCAGTAGTCAGAGGCAGGGTTCCGAATAATCTATAATGGCTGTACTGCCCCCATGTGGCCAAAACACCATTTACTGCAGATTAAACTAGCTCATAAATTTCATTTAATCTGGTCTGTCTCCAGTGCACTCTCTGGTGTGGCACTCCTTGCTGGTCACTGTATGACACTGCTTGGCAGCAGCCCTAATAAATTTCACTCTGGGATTATTAAAGTATCTAAAATAAATAAAATAAATCCCCCTTCAATCTGTCATCCACACTTTCATCATATTACATCACACCTTTACCTTAGAAAATACCTGCTACTCTGCACACCACATTGTCTGTACCAGAGCCATGACTCCTCCACACTACTCTGCTTCATGTTTCTTCTTTTATGATGCCCAGCAGGCCCTGTTCTGCGCAGTGCAGTGCTGGAGGACTGTGCTCTGTGTCAGGAGACTATTTCCTCATCGGAATTGGCAGCCAAGGCCCGTGAGGGCAAGTTCGAAGGTCAGCGAATCCACAAACAAACCCACTCACAGTTTTGTAAAATGTCAGTCCATTCTTTTTTTCTATCCTTTCTTCATGTCATTTTCAGCTGGTGGCATTGTTGTAGTAAATGTCTCTCTGGCTTTCTGTAGACCCTCCTGACTGGGTCCCCGATGAAGCCTGCAACTCCTGCATTGCGTGCAAGGCTCCTTTCACTGTCATCCGCAGAAAGCATCACTGTAGAAGCTGTGGAAAGGTGCAGTCTCTTTATGTGGCAGGAATCACTGTAAAATGTGTAGAAAATAACTAATACATTGCATACTGTGCCATTTCAGATCTTCTGCTCTCGCTGCTCTTCCCATTCTGCTCCTCTGCCTCGTTACGGCCAGGTGAAGCCGGTCAGGGTTTGCACACACTGCTACATGTTTCATGTCACGCCTTTCTACAGCGACAAGGCAGGCATCTGACACAAGAACATATGCAGCAAAGAACAGATCCACAGCTGTGTACAAAGCAAATGCAGCACTGCTCTGGTAAACCTTAATGGTTGTGATTGTACTTGCTAAGCATGGCTTTAGAATGTGATAATTAAAGATGAGACAGCAGAGTGCAAGAGCGCAAACAAGAGGCCACAGGATGAGGACTTTATCTGTTTATTAGAGATACTGGTGTGTCTGTGGCCACCCAACAAATGATTCACAGATGCCTGTCCTAGTGAGAGGTGACTGGCATATGCAGGAGTCCTCTGTAGCAGTGATCATAAAATCAGAAGGGGACGACTTGTTTGTTGTTTTAGGTGTAAACGAAAGGAGTTGTGAGATATTCTCTCATGCTTTAGTGAGCTTCCTACATTTGTGCCGAGCTCCCACACTCGGATTACTCAGAAGAATGTAAGTCATGATCACTATGTAAATAAGGATAATTTTGGTAATAACTATACTAAAATTTCTTCAGTGAACAGTTGCTATATATTTTGAAACTGGAAAGCAATCTCCACCAGGCTACCAGTACAAGTGAAGCAAAAACTCAACAGCTACAACTACTTTTTTATTAAGATTCCTTGACGCTTTTAATGGTAATGAATGTGTATGTAATTATATACCACTTTGTGAGATGGATTGTGGATTTCAGCAAGACTGACGATTAACCTTTTGATGGTGACGGGCTGTGCCCATTACTTTTACTGCTGCCTCCAGGCATATTGTGTTTTCTCTGGGGACTACGCTGCATGCTGAGATGGATAAAAGGGATTCTATAGTTGTCACTGTCGGGTCTTGAAGGCCAGAGAGTTGACCTCTCATTCCTTATTGCTCTCAGGAGCACCACAATGTGTATAATTTGTTGTAAACCAGAGGCCTTCTCAGGTGCTGGCCTACAGACGTACAGGCCAATAATTGCCCAATGATTTTCTCTTCCTTACAAATGTTCTAGTGCAATATTGTGGCTACCAATTGCAATGGTCCTGCACACTTAAGAGACAAACCTTTGCTATTTAAATTTTAGTCGTAGGCCATTTCTGAAGAGCAAAGTTGTTTCAATATGTGTTTTACACTAAATTATTTCCTTGGCAATGGTACTGTCGGACAAGAGCAGGTATTTTAATTCCCAGTCGGATTTTATTTGCTCCCAATTTTATCTCTGCTCTTAAATCTGCTTCCATGGCAATGACAGCATACAACGTATCTTCCTAGCTTACAGTATAAAGGTAAAAATATCACACTCAGTCCATTCTGCTCTGATTTAAAGCAGTTTCTCAGGCATTACATATTCAGAATTGCTCACTACTGTTGGATCAATCCTATTTTCAGCCAGACACATAAAGTATGCTTTTTCTTTTATAAAGAACAAATATAACATGGAGCTATAATTACTTTTATGTTACAATAAATAAGTATCATGCAGTAATTAAAGAGCTTTTTATTGTTATTATTTCAGATCTCGGTTTTATTTTGTAAAAGTCCAGTACATTTCCATGACAAGAGCTGTGTAAAATATTAAACAAACAAATAATGTTATATAGTTTTAAATGCGATGTATATTGAAATAAATGACTTTTTCCTGTTGGTTGAGCACCTTTTATTTTAACAGCTAGAGTGTCTGTCTTGAACTGTGTCAGATTAACCTGCCTTTACTATATGACTGGATATTCTGTAAGGATGCTCATTTACAGCCTGGACCTACTTTAGTTACCATGTGCCAGTGTTTTTCCTGGCACTTGAGTCACTAGTGTGGGCCCACTCATCTGATGAGCAACACCCTAAATGAGTTTTATGGAATTGGACAAACAATTTTTCAGAGTTTCAGATTTTTCCAGGCAGTTAAGAGGCATGACACACACGCTTACACAGAAAGGTTGGCTTAATGGTCATGAGTCACTTCAGTCTCTAAAGACATTTAGTGTGATATCTTCAAACTGCATATGTGGCTACTTTATCACTAATGTACCATCGGATACAATGATTTTGTATATCATGTCGTTGCTGAATGGAATGACATCACAATTAGATGAAAATATCACTGGGGTAAAGGCAAATACAACCACAGGCCACATGAACTGCTTAAATACCAACTGAGCTGATGGACAGAGCAGCCACTAGGTGGCAGCACTTGCTCATGGTGTGCCATAATTGTGTTTGTAAATCATAGCACACAAACACAGTAGTGAAACATGTATTTCATACACAAAATGTGGTGTTTTTTTTATTATAAAATTATGCAACTTCTAAACTTCAAACAGCAAAGTTGGGATCTTTGAGTAATGATTGACTTTATAAAGCCTTGAAAGCATCAAAGGCTACTGTAATACCAGAGCTTACATTTGCTGTGATATTAGTCCACTAAAATCCACAGTGTCCAGGTGTTTGTGTGACAGACTGGGCTGACAGCGGTGAGATGGTGATGCTGCGGGGCTGAGAGATGAAGAGTTAAACGTGTCCGGCCTCTGCAGCTTGTGATTGGCCCGCAGCTGCAGCGCTGGGACGGACAACAAGTCTCCGCTGTGCGCGTGTGTGTGTGTGTGTGTGTGTGTTTGTGTGCTGGAAAAGTCACTTGGTGCTGGACGAAGCGGACTGTTCGGACTGCCCGGAGTCTGTAACGATCCTTTAGAGACGTTTACTGTGGTTAACGGAGGAGTCAGGAGTTTTGGTGAAGCGTTGAACCCGTTATTAAAAGTCAGACGGACATGTGCTGCTGTGTTAGAGGTCGGTGGAAAGACGACCGCTGTCAGTGTTGATTCATGGACTCAACACGGACTTTAGCTAAAAGCATTTCTGTCAAGAGGCTGACACACGCTTGACTTAATTCATTCACTATCAAGGTACGTTATTGTTATATTTACATTTTTACATTTATTTGCATTTCGGGTTTAAGTAATAATTACTGTAAGTGCTGCAAAGAAAAACTAGCTAAACTAGCCGATTTTCGTCATTATTCTAGTAAAAAAACCTGTATGAATGTTTAGCTTAGCCTATATAACTCTTAAACTGTTTTTATATTATTCAGAGCATCTTTACCATGCAAAACAAAAAACCCTATGTAAACTCACACATTGTCTTTAAACCTATGTGTGACCATACAGAGATGGGAACTGTCACACATTCTGCCAAAATGATTAAATTTGCATTTATTTATTTATATGGGCCATAATTAGTCTAGTTTTTGAGCCACAGGGTTTAAGCAAAAGTCGGCCAGTACAGATTTGGAAACAGCAAATACAGTCCTCATTAATGATTGGTTTTTCAATGTATTGGCTAAATTAGGAATCTGACTAGCATTTTTACATTTGAAGCCAGCGTGTTGATTTATCATTGTGGAATTCCCACAATGTTTTCTTAATAACGAGTTAGCGGACATGTCTTGAGGTTTTTGGCTATACACCTGTATATCAGTGTATTCTATGTACAGTTGGCTGTACATATGTATCTTGACTGTATCTTTCTAACTTAGGGAATATGAATTTGTCTTTGGACAGTATGGATGTCCTGAAGATTGTGCTGCTCATCTTTGAGGCTGTTTTGCTGACTGGCTGTGTAAGAGGTGAGAGCTGCTTTATAAATGTTTTTTTTTTCTTTTTTGAATACTAGAAGGTTAACACCATATCCATATTTCATTATTAACTAGGCTTAAATGGCTGCTTTGAGCATGAAAAAAGTCTCAGTTGGGTCTTAATGCTGTCGCAAAGAGAAGCAAGAGATGGAAAAAAAAAAAAGAATCTCTCAACAGAGCCCAAAATCAACACAGGGCAGGGGAATGAGAGAGGGCAAGCCAACCCCTTACCCCTAGCTTGTGTGTGTTTCAGTCATGGCTGAGTGTGTGGATGTGCATTCACTACAGCTAAACCAAACAAACATCATCCATCAGCTTCCCAGGGTGAAAGAACACAAGTCAGTCCAGCTCTCCCGTGGCTGGCCAAGGGACTGTCTCACATCAGCCTGTATGTGTGTGTGTTCATGACTGAAACACTGAGTGGAAGACCTCAGTCTGACCACAATTCACTGCCCTGTTTATTGTGCCAGTATCAATACTATACTTTATAAAGACAACTTAGTGAGCTTGTCAACAGCTTGTGAATGACTGTTGAGGCATTTTCTATGATTTCATCCACATCACTGACTACTGAACCGTGTCTGATGCAATCCAGTGGCATGAGTCAAAGAAAGAGGCAAAGCTTTGGACTGCACTTGAGCATTAATAAGAGAAATCTGAAAGCTAGACACATTTCCCCCATAAAGAGTGTGCTCTGGCGAAACACGCAGGCTCTATTGAGCTCTCTTTTTTCTCCTGCTCCACATGAATGTGAATTCAAGAGACGTCTGATAGGTGCAATACCTGCATATGGCTATCATGGCTCAAGGTAGAGGGGGCAGGACGGGGCTGGCAGCGGTTTAGAGGGGGAGATTAGATCTGCGGGTCTGTAGACAATGCCTTATTCACAGCGTGGCAGCCGTGGCTTCACGGCGCGACTAAACCAAAAGTAAACAAGACGTGAAGGCTAAATCAGATTAGACAGGCAATTTTGTATGTTTACAGATTAACATATGTCAGTGAGGAAGAAATCCACAATGGGGGAGCCGGTGGGGTGGTAGAGAGTGGAGGTCCGATTGGTCTGAAGTGATTGGATGTAAGACAAGAGGAGGTCTTTACAGCCTGTTATTCATAATTCTTCTGAGAGTGGTTGCAGATGCACAGGCAGATGCACTCATCACAGATATGTAGCTGGCAGGCAGACAGTGAGATGATTTCGAATGATGCTTGACAATCTGTGAAGTGTAACTATGCCACAGTTCTCCCAGCAGAAGCAGAATTACAGTAAGCTCAGTGTTACAGTCCAAATGCAACAGCTTGACTCTGACATGCTGTGAAATACGGGGAGGAGGGGGTTGACTCCAAACTTGTGTTTTTACAGTGAAGACAGGGCCAGCAAAGCAGTGAAACTGTCCCTGTAAAATTTTAACAATGCATGATGACATCTTTAACAAATGTAAATTAAACCACAACTCTGAGCCCCCTTTGACTTATGTGTAAATAGTGGCGGGAGAAAAAACGGTTCTTCGATGCATCGTGATTTGGCCGTGAATGATCCTAAATCGATCAATGAATGTTAAAGCATCAATAATCTCAACCTGAAATAATAACGTAAAATACACAGAACAAAAAGGCAAAACTTGAATGTGCAGTAACATCAGGGTTAGGGACACAAACAGTCATGGCTGATCAGTCTTATCATCTGTCCTCTCGCTGCAGAAAGGATCTTTTATAACACAGAAAAAGTAAAAAACTTTTGGAAGTGTTATTATATTGCTGTTATCTAAACATTTCAGTCGGTTCATCTGAGAAGACGGTGAGATGGGGTGAATGTTTTTAAGCCTGTTGCTGTCAGTCATCAGGTGACATCTGACTCAGGACCCCCTGCCCTCATTGCAACAGAGAGCCCTAAGCACACACACAGGGACCCTCCCTCTCCCCACTGCTACAACTTTGTGACTAGCCAAGCAGGAATTATTTCTTAAGACCCCTTTGGAACCCCCCCCCCTCACTTCCTCCATCCTAGCCCCCCTTGGGCGCTCTGCCACCCCCAGCAGCTGGAGGAGGTGCTCAGTGATGTGTCCCAGCAGAGCCTCTAATGTGGTGACAGGCCTGGGGACCACTGGGCTCCACTAACTGCGGAATGCAGCAGCCTAGACATATGGATCTGTAGAAATGCACCCTGGGAGAAATAGAGGCACCAGGTGTCTCTGCTATGCACCAGAACAAGCTTGCACACACGCACTGTGAACGTTACTGTTTTGATGCTTTTTAATCAAAAACAGGCACCAAGTACAGTTGTCTTTTTGTGCCTGAACGATGCTGCAAACCATGTTGGAAAATATACATTTTATAGCAGAGTTACATCATGGTTTCAACAAGAAAGTACTATGAGATAAACTGCACGCCAAATGCTTTTAAAATCACAAGGCTGTTTGGCTCCCAGACAGTTTTCCATTTCCTTTAACCGTAATGAGGCTAGTTTCTCAGTAACAAAATGCCCCAAAGTCCTCTTATTTCTTAAATAGCTCCTGAATAGTAAGAAGGTGTAACAGTGGTGTTCTGGCTTGTGAGGCCGAGCTGGTGAGACTCAGGGGGTGGAAAACAAAAAGGACAAACAATTGTACTAAAAAATGGCTGCTGCTTTTTTGCAGGTTTTTTTTTTTACATTTGCTCCATTTCAGGTCTATAGTTTCCATACTAGCATCCTCCATCTAGCAACATCCAGCACTGTCTACCACCCTCCTCACACACACGTCCCCTTCTTTTTCCCTGCCTCTTTGCATTTCCTCCTGTTTATTACCAGCATAAAGTTGAAGGAAGTGAGTTAAGTTAATGTGCTGTCGTTAAAACAAGGCATGAGCTGACCTTTACTCCCACCCAGCCTTTTCTCAGCTCTCTGTAGCCCCATATTTACTGAGTCTGGGTCCATTTGCAGAGAACAATGGACGGATTATGATGTGCTGTGGTCCCCCAGGTTGGACAGGGCAGCGGTAATTAATTTTAAACACTCCTTATTCTGGTAGACTTGACTTATTTGCTATGTATTAGAGCTCACAGCAGATGGGGGACTCGCTTTACTGAGGTGCAGGCATAAACATGCGTGAGAAGAAGTTACGAGAGGGAATGAGCGCTGTATTTGTGCGTCTGAATGTATGTGTGTGTTTTATTAAGCAAGCTAAAATTACCCTGAGAAAAGTCATGATAATGAGACGTCCAAGGAGTGCAGGGCAATTTGGAAAACCTCAGAGGTATACCAACAACTATTCCACCTCCTCCAGGTGGAAATAATATTCCTCCCACTATGATCCCTCTGTTTCTATCACGGAAATAATGTTACCACCACTATAACAGTCCATGTTTCCCGTCTCTCAGCACCCGCTGCTGACCCTGTCAGTTCAGGAGGAAACATTTGGGGAGAGGAATGTGTCAAACTTAACCCCTCCAAGGGAAAGAAAGGAAGGGCTGTAGCTGTGATAAGTAGTCATAATGGAGGTCAGTTTGTGTTTACTTTAGCAGGGTCATATAATCCCTGAGAGCAACACTCCCCTCATTGACTGACTTTAATGGCCACTTCAATTAACATTCATACCTAATTTCAGCAAGTCATTGGCTGCTCTCAGTATTTGTCACTTTCAGCTGTATGCTAATGTTCAGATGCACAGGAGGAGATTTTTCTTCAAGAAAAGCCTGTGTGTGTTTGTGTGTGTGTGTGTGTGTGTGTGTGTGTGTACACAATGCTCATTAGTTTGTTTGGGCAGTTGGCTCCGGGAGTGTTTTCAGACCACACACACTCTTCCTGCTGGCTGAATGGATTTGGGTTCAATTAAATAGAATTCCTTTTGCTCCTGTTAACCTTCACTAAGTCCATGGAGCTGTGCACAAAGTGCACAAAGAGGCGTCGGTCTGTCAGCATTCAAATGATAATTGACTTTATATGTTTCCCTGGTCTGACCTGGAGGACTTAGCAGACATATGAATAACAGATTTTTGTTAATTGACAGGTGCTTGGTGTCAAATAAGATAACAACTGGACACTGTTTAGACTGCAGGCTGCTGTGTTACACCCTTGGCCAAAGAGAGTGGACTGGAAGTTAGCCTGTAGGTGGGGGTGAGGGTCCGCCTTGCTGGAACCTAACAAGTGACCTTACAATAACATTTCAGCCCCACAGTGGGAAGTGTTTGTCTTGCACAACCCCTCTTTCTAAGCCTCCTTCATTGCTCCAGTCCCGCTCTGTTTTCTCTTTTCTTTTGAGGAGCCAAGTCGTGGAGACCCTCTCTGACTCCCCCCTCCCCATCTCCTCCTTCCTCTCTGTTTTGTGCTCCACAGCTGTTCACTCAGTCACTTCAGTAGGAGAAATTATTTCATCCATCAGCAGAAAAAGCCCTTTTTGTTTTTCTGTAAATGATAACATATATGTTATGATTCAGATCATGAGACCACAAGCACAGAAACCTTTCTTCCACTTTTCCTTTTTCTCTGTGTCTTTCCTCTTACATTGACTGAGTGGTGCATCTCCTGCCCTCTCATTGGTGTGGTGACACCTTACAAAATCCAACAAAACATGCAGCAACATTGTGTTGCCTCAGGAAAACATCAGTACTATCTTTAATGGTCTTCAGAATGTTGCTAGGACTGAGCAGGCTTGGACAAGTTCAGGAGTTGTCATTGTGATGTTATTTCATAAAAGGCTGATTTTAAACTACAGAAATATTATCTGCCCTATCTTACTGTTTTCTATGTTGTACTTGCCGCAGCCTGCTAGAATCTGTGCAGCTAAAGTCTCACACTGAGTTATCAGAATACCAAATCAGGCAGCCAGGATGTGCCCGCTGCATTTCATTTGAGGTTTTTTTTTTTAGTTTTCAAACCGCTCATTGTTGAAATTCTCTGTATAGTGTTTATAAATCTGATGCCTATCACACTTTTTTGTTTTTTTCTCCTCTCCCTGGGGTTTCATAAGAAATCATTTGAGTAACACACACACAGAAACACACACACCCCACCAAACCCTGCCATTCTGCTGTTAAAAGGTTGATTGAAAGTTATGGTGGTGGCAACAGTGATGGCTGGCTGGGCCTAAAGAAAGCCGAGCCAGGGGACGCTGGGATAACGAGCTCTGAATGAGCCCCCCCTCCATCCTCTCTCAGTTCACCTCCGATGAGCTTCAGTGAGACCCCACATGGGTTTGTGTCTTTTCACTTCCACTTTGTTTTTCATTAAGGATTCTTTTGAGTGACCTCGAAAAGTCTTCTCCATTGATTGAGGTTATAAAGAGTTTGGTTTGGGTGACTGCTTGTCACAGTACATCAAAATAGGAGGTTTTATTATGCACGTATAGGCTGTCATGGTGGAATTTGTTTGCACCCATTTCCAGCAGCAGTGGTCTCTCTGCATTGAAAGTAGAGGCTGAAAGAGCCTGATTTTTTTTAGTCAAGCAGCCTATTACTTATATAATTGATGGAAAAAGAGTCAAACGGGAGGAAAAATCATTTCAGAAGCAAAGAGTAAAGTCCATCATGTTTTATAGCAGAGCTACTGCGGACCTAGACTGGAATTCTGCACAATGCAGTGAAACTGATTTTATTTCCTCATGCACAGTGATGTGAGGGCCTTGGATCAGTCTTCAGCCTGGATGTACTTCGACTTTAAGGCTTGGCAGAAAGACGTGCTAGTCCATTCAAACAGTTATTGTGCGACTTGATTGAGTATTACAGCAGAAAAACTAATCTTTTTTATATTTAGCCATACAAGCAGAATAACTTGAGGAATGACAGTTGGTCAACACCTAAATACGTTCAGCACCTTTTTGGTTTGACTGCCAGGAAATTTGGCACATTGAGGGTCACAAAGGGCAGGTTGAGTTTAGTGACGCTTCCTCAGAACATCATGCTCTCCTTTTTTCTTCAGAAATGTTTTTATACAACAGATATTTAGTGGATTTTTACAGACATTCATGGTTTTAGTGCCTTCAGGTCAAAGGTCAGAGTGAGTGAACAGTTATATTACCACCTACCTGCAGAGCTTAGCCTCAACTGTACTTTTTGTTAGCAACTGTTAGCATGCTTATTTTCTAACCTAGGGTGAACCTTAATGTTATAATAGTCACAGAGCTGCCAGCACAGCTTCAGACTTTAGTTTTTAGGATAATTGGATGGATGATCCCTACAGCGGGACGTCTGTTCTGGTCATCAGCCGGCAGTTTCTGTGCTGGCCATCTTGATGAAAGGAGACTGTATAGCTCTTTGTGGACATTTGATTAACAGAGAGAAAGACAGACAGACTGGCAGACAGAGATGGATAGAGGGCAGTGACCTTTGTACAGCCCAGTAGTAAGGTGAACTGGGAAAGCACTGAACAAATTGTCACTGTGAAAGGGCGAGTACCACATCGTAATGACAGGCTCAACAGCTCCATGATGACAGATTGATTTCAGACAATATTCCTGGATTGTCAAGAGGCCCCATTGCTGTCAGTGAGAGCTTTGCCAGTTCCTCCACCCCTCCCTCTGTCTCACCCCTGTCCTCTCTCTCCCGGCTCTGTCTCGTCTCCCCCGCCTTTCTCTTTTCCTCACCCACTCCTCTCCTAGCCTCTCCCTCCCTCCTGCCTCTGTCTGAATTGCTCCATTCTGCCCAAACTTGCTACATCACAGTCTGTCACTGCCCCTCTCCTGAAAAGACCATGTTGACAAAGGTGCTGGTGTAAAGTGCTTCCTAGTGTCATGGAGATTGGCTGATCCCTGAGACAGTACGCTGGTGTAGGATTTCTGAAGATGGAGAAATGAGGGGTACTCAGCACCAAGCTCAGCTGACATGATCATCATCATCATCATAGTCATTATCAACACAGATGTGACCACAAGTGACACACTGTGGTCCACAGGTCATGTTTACAATCTCTGGGCTCCTCTGCCAGTTAGTCACTGTGCACACTGAGCCAAACACAGGTCAGAAAGTTGCTTTATTCGCACTGTGGAATGCAGCGGGGTTGGAGGAGGAGGAAGACAGGGCATGCTGGGAGTGGCAGGATGCATCAAACCGTTGAGAGATAGAGGTCATGAAAAACAAAACAAAAACAAAAAGTTGTGTTACTGCTCTGGAGAAGAGATCTGGTGTAAACCAGACCTGTGTCTACACAGTTATACTGTGTTTCATCAACAAATTTGTACAATATATAACATTGCTGAGGAATTAGTGTTTTTTTTTTTTTAATTTAGACTGAATTTATGGTCTTGGCTTGGTCATAAGTTGTGGACAGGATGAGCTTTTCATCTGACATAGTCTCAGTTAAAAGTTTTATCTACCTGAATATGATTTTCTTCAACCAAAAAAGCAACAACAATTGTCATTGGGTGAATTGTGAATAGTCTCGTCAGGATGTCCAGAACCCCTGTTGTGGAGGAAGATGAATTTAGTTAATCTAAAGTGTGTGAGAGGAAGAAAATAAGAAACAACACACTGTCAGTACAAAACAAGATGAATGTGTAAGCATCCACACAATCTCCCATTCAGTGCCAAGTGCTCGGCCAATCTCCGAACATATTAGACAGACAGTAATAAACAGGTGCTCGTTGGTGCCCTTCTTTGTAATAGAGAGAAAGAGAGAGGGAGGTCTGTTTGAGTGTGTCATGTGGCTGAGGCTGAGCCGGGGCCAGGGAGTGGGGTGTGAGATTGTTGGGATTCCTGGTTACTGCCGCCTGGGCCCACCTAATCCTCCTTTACTCCCCCATGCAACCCTTCTCTCCTTATGAGCTGTGTGTTAAAGGAGGCCTCTCTGCCATCTTAGCCTCTGCTCCCTGCAACTCTCTAAATCAAACCTCTTGTCTTTAACCCTCACCCTGCTTCTCTCCTTGGCTTGATTTTATTTCTCTCCCACTCCACTGCCCCCTATCTTTCTGCGTCTGTCACTCTGTTTGGCCTTTCTCTTTCTTCACAGCCTCCCTCCTGTTGCCTCGTCCCTGATAAGTGGCCCTAAACACACACTCAGCCCCTGTGTGTGCACCAGGCCTTAGCTTAATGGAGTGAGATAAAGCGACTAGAGTGCCACTCGCTGTGTGCTCTTTATGACATGGCGAGACTAGTGAATTACAGGCTCACATTTACATGAAAAGTTGTGCTACTGAATCAGTGTGCTCGAGTAAGGATACTTATAAGGTGGAAAATGCAATTTTGTGTAAACTTGGTGTTAACATTGATTTGCCAACAGATTCATTTAAAAAGACTGTAAGACTGTAAAACAGCTGGGCACTGTAGTTGCCTGCAAATCAAATTCAAACTTGAATGGATTGTACATTTACTGGGGACTATTTTTTTGTGAATTATTGTACATTTGAGAAGCTAGACAACATTTGCTGTCTGTCTGGAGTATACAAGTATCTGGAATATAAGTTACTTAAGTTACAGGTACTCTTCGTTTAAGACCGAAAGTAAGAAATGTGTAATGCAGTTTGTTTACAGATACAGGGTTGTACCTGTTGCTGTTAGACTGACTTTACGAATAATTTAAAGGCCAGCTTTAGGATGGTGCCATTAACACATGGCACAACATTAGTGACTTTGTTAATCATCACAAGCAATATAATAGTTTTTTAGGAATATTAAGACCCTCTTGCACAAATTCAACTTGATTGTGCAAACTGAGATTATAAACATCATTCCAGGGCTTTCTGGAAGCACAAGCCCAAATCGTGTCCACTTCCAAATGAGAACGTCTCTCTTTGCCTGTTGCAAAGGGACACACACTCAAAAAACCACAACTGTTCCACTGTGCCTCCTATTCACCATCCAGCAGTAACACAAACATGACTGCCCCCTGAAACCTCATATGAAAGGCCTCTCCTAATTCAGGTGGAAGACTTTCCATAAGGACTCTATACTTTTCCATACTTCCACATGCCTGGAAAAGTACAGAGTTTACAACGTGAAGTGAAAGAGGCCTTTCACGTAACGAAAGATTCAAGTTTGAAAGTATAGGAAGTGATGAGCCGCCTGCGTCATCAGTCATGTTTCCCTGTCTCTGTTTTGGAGTCTTGCAGAAACGTAACACTCCAGTTAACTAATACACAGATACTGATTGATTTAATCTGAGTTATTTAGTTGTCTTGTACCTACAGAAGACAATATTACAGAATCAAAAGAGTACACACTCACACACATGCTGCTCTTTTCTCCAGCAAAGGCATCTGGGGCCAGGAGAAGGCAGTCAGGTTTAATGAAATATAGCAGCTTAGAGTTCAAAGACTCCACAGTAGGGCCCGTTAAGGGTAGGCCGCGTGATGGAGATGTTTCCAGAAGCTTTATGACGCTGGAGTAATTTCTTTCTTTCTTTCCTGTTCTTTTGATGAAGGGTCGGCAGGAGTCTGTTTAGTGAGGAAAGCAGATTCACTGCAAACCAGCAATGATGTTATTCCAGTGACTCTTCTTTAATCAGATATGGATTGACTTGAGCATCTAATTCCCCTTTTATTTTATTCCACCCTCTCCTGCTGTTTCTCTAGTCTCTCATGTCACCCAATAGCTCGTCCTGTACCATTCCCACCACCGAGGCAGTTGCTATTCAGCCCACATCTGATGGTGCTGAAGAAAGAGCCATTGTCCCGGCTGGTCTTACCCCAGTCTTATCTATTGATTGGAAAGCCAAGAGAGGAAAATAACAGGTATTGATTACCACACTGGGTGAAGTTGCTGGGCAGGACGTCTGGAGGGGAAAGAAAAGACGGCATTCTTCACCCTTTGCTGCCCCACTGCTGTCAGAACAGGCTCTCTTGCCACTCCACGTATCCATCCCCTTTCACTGTGTCACTACCCAGTGCCCCCCCCACACACACACCCTCCGTTTCCCACCCTCATCTCGCCTCCTTTCTTGAATTGCCAAGGTGGCCCAGCTCTCCTCCCCTCTCTCACTGTTTTATGCAGATTTTTATCTGTGCTTGTGAAATGTATAGCTGAGCTCTGCAGCAGCCTCTGAACAGAAGACTGGCCTTTCACACACTCCCCAGGCTGCGGTGTCTGCCTCACCTTTTGCCTTCACCCACCCCCTGCAAGTCTCAAGTGAAGACTTCAGTTCTGGGTTTGGTTTCCAGCTTTCATGTATTTTTGGTGCATTTTTTTCTCTCTCTCGTTTTCCTTTTACTCTGTTCCGTTTCTTTTTATTTGTGCTACACAAGTGCTCCTGAGGCTTTAAGAAATGCATGATAGAATATTTACCCGGGAGCACAGGCTCCATTAAACTCCCATCTTCACTTATGTTCGAGCTCTGTCTGCTCTTGTACGGTCTGCTGAGCTAACACAGTGCTGCTGAGTAGGAGGAAACATTCTCTAGCTTCTATCTGCCTCTGTGCCTCTTATCCTTTATGTAAATACTGCATATTGAAGACACATTCTCTCAGATCACTGTTTATCTTAGTAATGAATCACTACAGTCTGGCACAGTGCACAAGTCCTTTGATGCATTAGAAATTCTTGCAGTTGGCTGAAGATTAAGCACCAGGATTCTTTTTGATGGGAAGATGTTTACAGTCTTGTTTGAATAACTATATCCTGTATTGGGCAGACGGTGTTGCATGCATGATCAAGTTGTTCTCATTGTGGCTAAGTTCCAGGTGTTCCCTATTGGTACAGCTGTCAGCAGCCAAGTCAACCCTTTATTGACATGTTTGAAAGAGCAAGGCAATTTTCTATTGACTGCAAAACGCATGTACACATCATTACAAATGCACAGGTGTTTTGTAAAAGAGAAAATAAATAGGAGGAGAGGTGCCAGCACATCTGAACATTGCTCAAGTCTGAAAGCCTTTGTAGTGATTTTCCCATGTTTCTCTTTCATTTGCATTCTGACGTTTCTTGATATGTTTTCCTTCATGGATGCATGCATGATGGATCAACTGCTGATTAACCTACTCACAAGGTTTTGTAGAAAGTGGCTATATTTAGTCTGAATCACAAGAATGTCTCTTTTTGAATGTGCCCCTTTCTCTTAAAATAATTCATCACCAAATTGAGCAAAGAAAAACAGAGCTAATTCTGTGAGTCGCCAGGCCTCCTCCTCCTCTTCCTGCACTATGAAAGATTCCATTCACACATGGAGCTCTGCTATAATAAGGAGTGCTTTACCAGAGCTGCAATACGGGAAAGCCCATATGGTCATGTGTATCGTTTTCCATTTACTGAGCAACTAACAATTCTAACAATTTAAGTAAATGCTCACCAGATTGTCAGGAGTCAGACAGATTGCCATTTATCACTGAGGGTCTGGTTACCAAATTCAGCAACCAGGAGAGAACCTGAGAAGCCTAAACAGCAGAGAAATGTGCTGCTCTAGTGCTCCACACTATGGTGGCATGGTGACATTTTACATATTGGATTTCTTACTCTGTATCTTACAATCAAGCCGATTGGACCTCTGCACGGTTTCAAAGCTTTCAAGTCTAGGGAAGCTGTCTTTGAGCTGGTGGAGGAGAAAGGATGGTGGTCATGTATACAGCACAAATACTTATTAAGTTATTCAGACGATGTCCTTGATTTCAACACTTCTTCAAACCTTGTTTTTCCAAAACAGACTTCAAAAGCTTTTGAGGAGCGGAGATGGAGGGAGGAAATCATTTGCTGCACATTCCTTGTGCTTGGCGCACGGGCCAAAGCTTTTTGCTTTTTTTAAGCCAAAAAAATAATAATAAATAAAATCTCAAGCTCTTGTGTGGTGCTGAATTAAAAAAGAAGTGTTCATGATCAGTGTTGGAAAGGATACTTTTTAAAAAATGTAATGTATTCCATTGCATTACTGAAGTACCTTGATCTTGATCGATTACCTCGATCGGTACAGATGAAGGCATTCACATCAATGTTATTCTGTTTAGAGATACAGAAACGGAACGTAATGATGTCAAAATATTAAATATTTTTTTTAAACAATGCAATCAAAGGTCACTTTATACACACAAAACAATGTTTGAATACATACATAAAGCTTTCTGTCCAGGACTATTTCACAGTTAATAGTACAGTATGATGTTTTTTAAAATGTATTTACGTGGTGTGTTTTTTTGGCTGTTAAGAAAGCACTGATATATGATTACTAATAATCCACAGCCAGGAACTGGTTGAGTTTCCATACAAACATGAGTAGAAAACTGATCATCCACCTCTGAAACTGAAGGAGACTGATTGACATAATGTATATTAAAGTCTGTTGAATGCCCACAGTGCCTGCTAACAGTAGCATCTTGCAAATGCAGACACGCACATCTGACTCTAAATGGTCACAGGCTACATGTGGCTGCCATCATACGTACACATAAGTACAGTAAAAGCACGTACTTCTTTGACAACTATAATTCTAAATAAATCTTGAGTGTGGTGGAACTTTGGAACAAAATCAAGAAATTAGAAGCCTGTGTGAGCTTACATGTTTTCAGAGCACTCTTGTATACTTTCATCTTAAGAAAAGAACATTCAGATGTTCTCTTGTCTCTTTTTATTTTCTCTGAACTATACTCACCTCTCAAGAAATACATTTACAGCCTTACTAGGACAAGTGCCTATGTAGAGTCAATGCATTTTGACCTTGTGTCTTAACCTTTGACATGAATCGGTCCTTGTTTTTTAAGACAGTCCTCTTCATTAAATCAGAAGCAGCACCTTGCTGAGTGGCTTGCGGGACCATAAGTCAGAAGAGATAACTGAAGCCGTTCAAGATCTGGCAGAAATGTATTTATGTTTTCCTTAGACAATTCAGCCCTTTAGGATCAATGTGGTACATATAAGCTCCAGCAGCACCAAGCCAATGATGTGACCTGTTTGGTCCTAAAGCAGAGCCGGCAGAGCAGAAACAGTGAGCGCCTCTGTTCTGATTTCCTGGTAGCATTGGAGTGAGATATGGGCCAGCTAACAACAGCCAAAAAAGTCTGCGGCTGCGTTTTTCTCCACAGACATAAACAATGACACTTCCAATTTCCTGTGCGTGCTGTGGACCAGGAAAGGCCATCTACAGAGAGGAAGGAAAACTCTAAGCTAAGAGTGTGTGTGTGTATTCATCATGCGTGGTTGATAGAGACATAGAAACAAAAAAAGTGGTTTCATTAGTTTTTTACTCTCATATTTCACTTTTTTTTCCACAGTTTCATGGCACAACCAAAAAATTGACTGAGCCAGCTTTCATTGGCAGAGCAGTCCAGATGTTGTACCTGCAGCTGAGATACATCTGTCTGCAATGTGACAGATGAAATGGCAAGATGGAGTTACCTGTGTCAGCTCCCCCCACTGCAACCCCACCAGTATAATGAACTTCTTGTTTACCACATGTGTGAAATGCACCAAAGGAATGTGACTCTGTGTGTATGTGTTGGGAGAGGCCATGTGTACTTACCCTCCCCATTGTTTTTACTGCTACCAGACCAGCCATTTGTTCTGAGGCACAGACTGTGCTCTGTGTACTTTTGAGGGCTGTTGCAGCTATAGGGTTTGGTTGCATTTCCTCCCCCCCTCTTTTACTCCCTCGAGCTCCTGTTTCTCCTCTGTGTCTAGTCTGCTCAGTAATTCAGGGTTTTGTTTAGTATTTGGGGGAGTTGGGGGGGGGGGGGGCAGTTGAATGCCTGGTGCTGTACAAGCAGCGGCGCAGGCCTCCTAACACCATCACAGGGTGTTTCGGCCCGCTCCACTTCACCAGATCTGAGGGAGTAGACCTGAGCCAATTAAAGAGCAGAGGAGAACAGGCTGCTGTCCGTCTCACTTCGACCCACCCCCCTCAATGCTTTGATCTGTTGCACGCTACACAAAACCATAGCCAGATCACTTCACCCTCTCTGTGCAAGCAGTGAATCGGCCTTGGGCCAGTGCCTGCCCAATTATTGCAATCTGGGTTCAGGACTTATGGGCAATCAGCAAAAAGATGAAAAATTACTCATTTTATCTGCAGTCACTTTGTGTCAGGTTTAGAACACCAGAATGTGAAAATCAGTCTTTGGTCAAAGTGGTTGCTGTGGAAACATGTCATGAAAGGTTGCAGCCTTTAAATTTCTAGAGACAACTAAAAGTGAAACCTGACTTTTAGCACTGTAGACCAGGAATTGTAAAGTAACACTATATCTGTAATTATTACCTTTTGGTTGCCTATCATGCTTTAGCTCCCCACTTTGGCTTGAAAAAAAATGCCTATGTTTTGTGTTTGTGTCCTCAGGACCTCCACGAGTGTCCGAGAAAGTTGCTCATAGGCAGACAGCTCGGCTGGGCAGCGCCATCAAAATGCCATGCCCAGTGGAAGGAGACCCTCCGCCTCTCATAATGTGGACCAAAGATGGACGCAACATCCACAGAGGCTGGATTCGCTTCCGCATCCTCCACATGGGCCTGAAGATTAAAGAGGTGGAGGCAGATGACACGGGGACCTACATCTGCAAAGCAACTAATGGTTTTGGTAGCGTCAACGTAAACTACACCCTCATCGTTATCGGTGAGTGCAGATGGAGTTTAGTTTGCATGACCTGTCTCTCTGCAGGTTACTGAGATGAGATCATTGACTGTTGGAAAAGTGTCTCTCTGACTGTTGGAAAAACTCAAGGATCTATAAAATGTGAAGTCACCTGTTTGGTAATTAAAACCAGAGACCAAGCCAGTGAGTCAGTCCCGGATTTGTACGGTCAGACCACATCACCTTCTGCTGTGGTTTTTTAAAGGCCAGATTAGTAACATTTCCCTGCAGTCCAGAATATCACCACACAGTTCAAATGTTAAAAGACAGCATCACTCAGAGAGGTCAAGGTCTAAAACAAGTAGATTTATGGAGGTTTAGTGGATGATCCTCCCATGTACTGTATGTGTTACAGCTCCTACCTCTCCCTGCCCAAAGTCAACAGCGGCACGGGATATTGTTTCATACTACTTCATCCTCTGTGACTCAATTGGATCTCCCGCTCTTCCTTTTCCTTAGGCTATACTCTGTGGAGGCAGGAGGTCTGCAACTCTGCAATAAGAAACACATTCAGTGTAAAAGTGCTGGTTTGTCTTCAGACTCTCACACAGCTCTTGGGGCCTGCAGGATTAAGCCCAGTCTGGCCAAGTGTGTTAGTCGTTTGTGCATACAGTGCATTTCCTCTGTGCTAGCGCAGAGCATGATGAATGAGCGGACTGGAGCGTGAAGGCTGTGTTTAGTCTAATTACTCTAAGATGCCTAATTTGAGCCAGAGTCTGCTCTCTCTCTCTCTCTCTCTCTCTCTCTCGTTATAGCCTGGTCTTGTGACAGCCATGCTTCAGAAGAAGAACCATAATCAGAGAGAAAAACAGCACTTGTCGCAGTAAAGCACACTTTTTAGTAGGGAATAGACGCGACCAAAGTTTATTTTAGGGTCTCCCTCAATACAGATTTGTGAGTTCAAAGAGAGGGTGTCTGCTGATTGTGCTGAAATGATGGGTTGGAGTTTAAGGCACAGAGCCAACTATAATGTCAAGGTTCACAGTGCAGTTGGGTTTTGCAGTATTAAAGTCAGACAAGGTCTTGCCTGTGTCTGTGCTTACAGGGCAGTCTGAGGTCTTCAAGGTTTTTGGTGGAGCGTATTTGCTCGAAGAACAAAGGATTTCATGAACAAAGTATAATACATAGAGACAGACACTATAGTAGAAAATCAACAGCTATTATGATGATTTCTGGACAGGATAATGCTGGTTGTCATTTTTAACACACTTGGTACACTGCTCTTCTTTCACATTATACCTGGGCTTATTTTTAGACAAGCTCATGTCATTATTTACAGGTAAGAGAAAGCCATTGTAGAGGCATGGCTGCTTTGCTCATGTATTTTTGCAGGAGACCTGTTGTTCTCAAGGATACACTGATAAGAAATGGCTAGTCAAAGGTTACTGTGACTGCACAAAATGTGTTTCCCGGCCATCATTCACATGCTATCTAGAACAACATTTCACACAAAAATCTAAGATAAAATCATCATGTGATGACATTCTAGATCCAAATGGTCAAAGTCCACTTTGACGTTATGTTCTTCAAAACATTTCTGAAAAAAACGTAACTGGAAGTTCAGTAGAAATTTGCAGCATGAACCTCTCTTGTCAGCTTGGTAGACTGGTAATTTGTGTGTGAAAATTATCATTTGATAAATGCACATAGGAGGAGACACAAAATTTGTTATGACTCTTCCTGCAGTGTGACTTAAGTGAGAAAGAAGACTCAAAACAGTTAAACCTTGCTGTGATGAAGCTGGCACGGATCATTGGGAGATCAGTTCAGCCTGACTGCAGGCAATGCTCCACTCAGTGATTTTGTTAGGAAAAATACCTTTGGAAGTGTAATCATAAGTCTTCCTTGGAAGCATTTTTCTGTGAGATTTTTATCAGGAAAGTTTTTTGCCCTTTATGGAGTTACCTAGAGACTTTCTGGCCTGACTCTTAATCCTGATCTGGTTTGTTCCATTTCCTACTTGTCCTCTGGTGGTGTTGAGAGCATGATAAACGGACGCAACGGTCGTTCTGCATCTTATAAGTACAGCCTCTCCTCTGTTTCTTTCTCTCTTGTCTGTCATCCCATTAGTTGCTGGCAGGCCTTCGCCACAGCATTTGTTTTTATTGGTAATTGTTCCATCAGGGGTGCATTTCATTCTGGATGCCTTTTTTGCCACAAAGATTATGGGGCCTCGTTGTCAAAATACTCCCAGCGTAGACGTCAGCCAAATAGTCTGCAATTATCATGAGCAACACTTTCCATTAACGGAGAATTAGCTAATTGTGCAGTGTTTTAATTTAGCCCTATATACGCTAATACAGTACTTAAAAAGATCAGAAAAGAGAATGTATTTATTTTAAATTGTGTAAATGAGGGGTAGCAGGCTCCCACCACAGATCAGCATACAGTATCCATCATGTCATGTGTATTGTTTTTACTGGACTGGAGTGGAAAAGTTAGAGAAGCAACTGCAGTCAGTTACTGTGCCGGTCAGGGTGGAAGGGTCGACTAAATCCTGGCGGTTGTTCAAGTTCAAGGCCCAACGTGGAGAGCACAACTTTTTTAATGTCACCTGGGACCAGCAGAGAAGCCAAGCAGAAGAAAGACAGTAAGATAAAGAGAGACAAAGTGGAGTGAAAGTGGAAGCGAGAGAGTGAGGGGTTCTGCAGGCTGATGTAAGGGGGGGGGGGGTCCACTGGAGAGATATCCCTCTTCCCATCTGCCAGCGGACAGCCTGTCCTCCCAAGAGCTATCTGAAGAATCTGGTCAGTCAGTGCAACATGGCGCCTCCTCAATCCCTCCAGCTGGCTGTTTGGGCCCTGTTTGGGGTGGTCTCCTGACAACTGGCCTCATCAGCTCCCAGCCCCCCCACTAGGATAGGCTGATGTATGCAGCAGTCTCTTCATCCTCAGCTGCTCTGCCTGCAAGCAGGCTTCATATTAGCATTAGTGTAGGATTGTCATATTAACATTTACAGGATTGGATTTTAATGTTTATGTCTGCACAGATAATATATTATGAGGACGGCACAGAGCTGGGAGTGCTCATTGAGTCTTTGTGGGGATGCTGTCTCTTGTGGCATATTCCCTATTTTTCTCCTCTCTGGAGACGCTGTCAGGCCAGCTGTTGGATAAACTGCCCCGTGTCTGACTGATTACATGTGGTAGCTGTTTGGAGTTTTCCAGAGAGTGATGCAAGGCCAGTGTGCACAGCTTTCCCTGGACATTTCAGTGTCCCCAACATCTGGAGCTCATTGTGACCCCCCAAGTCATCAGGCCTCTTCCTGTGATTCAGCTGGCACAGAAGGCCAGCGGAGAGAGAGAGAGTGTGTGTAGTGACCTGTTTCCTGTGACTGGATTTGTGAATGAAGTGGGAGGGGATGGCGTCAGACCCCAAACACTGTAATGATTCCTTGAATGGAATTAAGTTGTGTGGAAAAAGGTTGATTGCATTTTAACCAGCCGTAGTTGCACAAGCGTGGAGTTCTCTTGTAATTGAATTTCTTTGCATAACAAACCTTTTATTTCATGCAGTACGTAAAGTATAAAGATTTGTTGTTTGATCAGTGACATACGTAATAGCTTGCAACTTTTACCAACTTTCCAGTGCGGCTCATATTTTCAGAGGCCTCCTCATTTATTGATTATTTTGTTTTTCACTTTTCCTAAAGTAACAACAGTACGTCAGCCATGAGGTGTCCTTCCTCACCCCCGTCTGCAGTCTAGTGAGCCAACATTGTGTAAAGACAATAGTGGCAAGGGATAGGTTTAGGAGGACAGACGTATAAAGGGCACCATTGTTCCCTAGAATCGCTAAAAAGTGGAGAGGAAATAGATTTTAAAAAAAGTCAGAAAGAAAACCCCGGCAGTGTGGGACCATGTTCTGTTTGGATTGGGAGGTTCAGGAACCGGGAGGAATGTGGAGAGCCCAAGTGAGCAACAGAGAAATATTTCTTCCAGTGGAGGCTGTTTTTTAAAGGAATGGGTTATTATAGTTGGCCAGTTAAACCCCTTCAAATAGCCATGACATCATGGCTGGGCTTGGTGCTGCAGGGGACAAACAAAGGAGGGTCTGTACCCAGAGAACCCGAGAGAGCTTTGAGGGTTTCGGGGGGACTCAGAGGGAGGCAGAATGAGGGGGTTAGAAGTCACATCTGGTCTCTTTACCTGCCCCAATCAAACCCTGAGAGGGAATCAAGTGTGCCAAACTCCATCTAGAAAAATCCAGAGTGAGGCTGCACTGAAGCAGAAATCAAAATGAATCATGGAAGGTTAAAAAAAACAAGCTGGTAGTTTTTCCTTTTGGAGTAAAATATATAAAAACAAACAGTTCATCTGCAACTATACTGTCAAATGTAATTGCCAATGAGCATATATAATGTCAGGTGACACCTTAGTAGTATCATAAAGATCATTTAGCCACTAATCATTCTCAGTAATTGTCTGATTAATGTCTCCTCTCACATGGATTGGCAGATCCAGGTGATGATCTGCCAGTTTGTAACTGCTTTACAGGAAAAGCCGATACTCATCACAAGCCTTCGATTATGTTTCACTCATTATATTTTCTCTAAGCCCTGTCTTAGCTCTGCTGCATGATGTCAGACAGTGACATAAACTCCACAGCTGTCTCCTGTAACCGGGCTTATGAAAACTGATCATATTACTTCCAAATGCTACAGACTATGACCTGAGCATGCAACCCTCTCAGAGGAGCCTGTTGATAAATGCTACCCAGAGAAAGCCAAGAACAGTTGGTTTAGTTCTGGGCCTAAATGCTGTGACAGCAATACTGTCAGAAATAAACGTATTATCAGGATTTTTTTCTACTATGTAAAATATTATTTAATGCTACGTTAAATTATGTGCTTTAGTTTAACACATATAAACAGGTTGCTTTGTTGGTCTATTTGTTGACTGACTCATTGTTGTCCTGTTGTGTTAACAGATGACTCAGGTACTGATAAAACTGGACCAGGACCAGAGTCTGACGGAGACAATGAAAAATTTGGTAAAAGACCAAACAAGTGGTTTTGTATAATATATATATATATATTTAGTAAATTCAGCTTGGATAAAACACTGTCTTTGAAATGCCTCTGTCTTCTCCTAAAGTTCGTCCTCGCTTCACCCAACCTGCTAAGATGAGGAAGAGAGTGATAGCTCGCCCGGTTGGCAGCTCGGTACGGCTCAAATGCACTGCGAGTGGAAACCCTCGCCCGGACATCGTGTGGCTGAAGGACGACAGGCTGCTGACGGAGCAAGAGGTCGGCGAGGGCCGTCAGAAGAGGTGGACTCTGAGCCTGAGGAACCTGATGCCAGAGCACAGCGGCAGATACACCTGCAGGGTTTCTAATCGGGCTGGGGAAATCAATGCCACATATAAAGTTGAGGTCATACGTGAGTATCCCACAGAGAGGCATACCAAACATGTCCACCTGGAAACATTAGGGCGAACAGATGAGATTACTTCAGTTTGTGCAGATCATTTTTTGTGAGCATGAAAACAAATCTAATCAGTGTAATAGCAGGTCTGTTTTTGACCAACTTTTGAAAAATCTTTGTCTCTGATCTACCTTCTCTTGATTGCGATCAGCAGGTTTTATTCACATCCTTGCTGCATGGATGAATGTGCTTGTGTAATCATGTCTATGAGAAGCACATTGAGGAAGCAGCCTTGAGAGCAAGGGCTTGTGCCCTAATGTTTGCACTCGGGAAAAGAGAGGCTGTTCGGTTAAGAGACCGTCCACCCAATCTGGAACTGATTAAAGCCCAGCTGTCTGCCAGACTGACTGCACCCCCCCCTCCCATGAGAAATGTGTGCTGTACAACCAGGAGCAAAGAAAGAGGAAACTAATCACACATACTTCTTGTGTTACATGTGGTATTCCTCCCTCTCTGTCAATTATAAGTTGTAAGCCCGAGGCTACAGTTGGACCCCTTCAAGAAGAACTGTCAAAAGATGTCTGTGTGTGTCCTGACAGTGTTTTCCTCTGTGTGTTTATGTAGAGAGGACAAACTCCAAGCCCATTCTGACGGGCACGCATCCAGTCAACACGACAGTGGACTACGGAGGCACCACATCATTTCAGTGCAAAGTGAGGAGTGATGTCAAGCCGGTCATTCAGTGGCTCAAGCGCGTGGAGTCCAACGAGGAGAGCCGCTACAATTCCACCATCGAGGTTGGGGACCACAAATTTGTAGTGCTGCCCACAGGGGAGGTGTGGTCGAGGCCCGACGGCTCCTACCTCAACAAGCTGCTCATTACGCGGGCCAAGGAAGAGGATGCTGGCATGTACATCTGCCTGGGTGCCAACACAATGGGCTACAGCTTCCGCAGTGCCTTCCTCACGGTGCTGCCAGGTAAGCAGTGTTTAGGATGCAACGAAACAAAACATCATCATCGCTTGGACAGGAAAGTGATGAACCAAACAATAATGTGATGATGAAAATAAACATGTTTGCTGGCCTAGTGTGCCAATAAAGTGTCAATAAGTTGTTTTTAACTCCCTTTTTTATTTCTCTTTTGTGTCTCTCTTCCTTTTTAGACACAAAGCCTCCCATCACTCCCATGTTCTCGCCAGCTTCCAGCTCCCTCCCCTGGCCTGTCATCATTGGCATCCCTGCTGGAATAGTGTTCATCTTTGGCACAGTGCTGCTTTGGTTCTGCCAGAGCAGAAAACACTGCCCCCCACCCAGTGCTCCAGCAGCACAGGTACTGCAGAGCTCCCACCGGCTGCCATATCGAGAACGCGACAGGGCCTGCATGGCTCCTTCATCCAGCTCCTCCAGCCCAGACAAAGACTGCATGAGCTCCATGAACTATGAGGAGTACCTGGCCCAGCAGCAGCTCCTCCTCAGCCAGGGAGGGCCAACAATTCCACCTAAAATCTACCCCAAAATCTATACGGACATTCACACACACACTCACTCCCATGTGGATGGAAAAGTACATCAGCATCAACACATTCATTTTCAGTGTTAGCCTTAGTGCCAAATATTCTCCACAAACTGCAACAGAATCTCAGCAGACACTCCTCTCACAGCTGGACATTGTTGGGAAAGTGTTGACGTGTGGAAAAACAGTGGCCAGTGAAACACTTTGTGTTATTACAATCACCTAAAAAACTTCCATATTTGGTGCTTTTTTTAATTGTTACCTGTCAGATTCTCACACCACTAAAATTCCTTAACCCTTGATGTGCACTTAATATAAAAAGGACAAGGAAATTTGCAGTGTGCGCGTTTATTTGCAGCTATTCAGGCAAGATAAGGGGTCTTCCTAAAAATCTGCAGTTTTCTACTTGGAAGTTTGGTTTCACACAATCAGCTGTTGGACCTCTGGATGTTCGGCTGGCAATGAGGATGAAAGTGGTACTCTTGATTTCCTAAAGGGCTGGTTTTAATGCTCGTACTCAGGTCGTACTTTTGTTTGATGAAGATGCTGGGAAAGCTGACCACTAGTATGCTTTGTATGACCTTTGTCCATCCCTCTCTTTCTGTTTAAAGTGATAGAATAGTACTGGTACGTTCTTATAGTTTTTTTTATGGCATGCAAACCTTGCCCAAGACTGCAAGGGATGGAAGAATTGAGTTTCCATGTATTGTTCTTTGTTATTTTCGTAGGTAGGTTCCCATCACTAGGCAGTAGCAAGCTGAGATAAACCAGCAGAGGATGAGACCTTATCCAACCACAGTTTATGAAGCTCTAGTCATTTATAATCAAACGGAGTCATGAATATTTAATTTATTTTGCTAAAAATGTATCAAAGGTTTATTTTTCAGAGTAAGGCATTTTATATATCTTTGTAATATTATTAAAGTATACAGTTGTTGTTGTGTACAGTACTTTGTCTTCGCAGTGTAATCACATACTTCGTGCCAATATTTAGGTATTACTGTATAATTGGTTAATAATTGACAATCTTGTATGATGTACTCTGTTCAAGGCTCAAAAACACAAACATCTTTAAGGTTTGATAGTTTGATTAAATGACCTGTAACTAAAGAGTGACATGCTCGTGAAGAATACTGTATTTGTTTTTCTGCAGTACCTACCCATGAATACTCTTCATAAGCTGCAGTCTGTGGTTGTAAATGAAGGTGGAGAAAGAATACAATGATTTCGGTGGGGGTTACCTGTCCTAAAACAGAAGGGGCCCACACAGGTCAACTTTCCTCCTTTTGAGTGGGTTGAAGTGTCTGCTGAGGGTGACGCAGAGGGCAGCCAGCAGAGGGACAGAAGTTTCTGGGATGAATGACTGAATAGATACCGTGTGGACACAAGAGCAGTCTCACAGGCGCTTTTTAGATGAGTGATGTCCCCTGCAAGACTACACCAAACGACCAGCATCTTTTCCCATTTAAGTGAATCAAACCCCTCTCTGCCTCCGCACCACCACCTCATTCAACTCTGATCTAGGTAGGATTCCCTTTCACCATTTAGGAAGTGCATTGTCCTACTCTGGGAGTGATGTGACAGGACCCTGTGATTGCTCAGAAAAGAAGGGGAGCATTGTATCAGTTGAGCTCTTGTTTTGTTGCAAGCATCCCTGGATGGAGACAAGCTTTGGCTCCAGACAGATGATGAGTGAGGACACTAAGTGGAACAGAATGAACTGTATAGGGTCAAAAACAGCAACATTGCTTCCATATCCATAAAATACTGAAGAGGGAAAAAGATTCAACTATACAAAAGCCAACACTGCCATCTAGTGGATGTGTTATTTACACTGTGGAATACATCAGTTATAAAGCAGATGTAATGGAGTATAAACAAGTATATTGTATAGCAGTGGAGTCATATACAAAAAAATGAAAGAAAGTAGCTGATGTTAAACTTGTCACCTTTATTAACCTTTTTACAGTATTAAGAACAACAAGAACACAAGACACACAACACACTACACAAGATCAACAACAATTAAAAGGAACAATTAACATATGCAGTATTGACAAATGAGCTCAGCCCTTCTGGACGTTCGAAATAAGTTCATCACAAAGTTTGGTGAGATCATTGGTCTCCTTTTCCTGTAAAAAAAATAAATAGAAGAAATTGTCTTTAAAAAAAAAAAAAAAAAACAAGAAAGGTATGTATGTACACCTGCAAAAATGCATTTAATTTTCTCAAGTTTCTCACCTTCTGGTCCAGGGTCTTCTCCAGTGACTGCACCTTCAGCTGCTCCCGGCGAAGCTGGACATGAAGTGTAGCCATCTCAGCCTTGTACTTGGATCTTACCTCAGTAATTTCTTCATTGGCACTGAGGATGAGAAGGAAATCACAGTCAAGTCGCTGCAAGTTTCCTGCTGCTACACAGAATGAAGACAAGTGCCGTGCGACCCTTACCGTCCTATTTTCTCCTCTGCGTAAGCTTTGAGGGTCTGGTAGCGCTGCTCCTCCTTTTTGATCCTTACCAGGGAGTCCTCTGCACAAGCCCTCAGAGTCTCCTCATTCTGGGGAAGAAATTAACCCTTAAAATTTCAGCTTTCTCAAATCACAAAATATGACAAGCACATGCAGCTTTTATGCAGTCTAACCTTTTTGTAACCCTCAATGGTGTCCTTGTACTTGTTTAGCCTCTTTAGGAAGTCAGCGAAAGTCTTCTCTGTATTGTTGAGTTCACTGGACACTTGCTCATTCTCCTTTAGAAGCTTCGAGAGCTTTGCCTGGGCCTCCTTCCTCTCCTTCTCTTGATCGGCTGAGGTTACCAGAAAGGTTTTTGTAAACACACAACTTTTCTGCTGAGAGTTTACATATACATGTGAATAAGCAGCTTACCTTTCATGTTTGCTATAACAAACTCAAGGTCTGCAATTATTTTTCTGTGAGTGGGGGAAAAAAAAAAACAGGAGGTCATCATTTTGAAACACTGATTATTGTATAAAATAATACAAAATGTAAAAGATGGCTCACTTCATTTCCTGACCCTCCTGGAGCAGTTTCTTATTCTTTGCATCCCATTGCTCTTCTTTTTCTTTTGCCTATTTTAAGAAAACAGGCAAATGTTTTTAAAACAGCTGAACATTTCCTGGCATCTCTCTTGTTTGATTTTAGCTCTTCAATCCGATACACTCCATTGTGTTGGCTAAACCTGATTATACTAAACAGGGGCTGTTTGGATGTATCCGAGAAAAACAAACTTGTGCTGTCATTTCTGAAATCACCAAAGCAGGACATACTTCTGCCTGCACTCTGGCAATGGCTGCATCCATGTCTTTCTGACTGTACTTCAGCACTTCGATGATGGCCTCTTCTGCATTTGCTGGCTGGGGGAAAGAAGGGACGAGGTCCCCAAGGACTGGAGCCTGACATGACAAGTGGGTGAAAATAAAACGTCAGGACAGGTAGGCAGTGAAGCCAATACCCAATGACAGATGCTATCTAGGTACCTCGGGAGTGACTCACCGGTGCTGCGGCCTCATCGAACAGCTTGAATCCATCTTTTTGTTGTGGTCCATTTGTTGCCTGTTCTTCGGCCATCTGTTGAGTTTCAAGGCTGTTTTGGACATAAGGAAACTCACATAAGAAGCGGTCACATTTCAAACAAATGCATTTTGTTTTAGAAAATGTCTGAAGTGTAACAAATTCTGCTCTTGTGTTCAGTGACAGCAGCAATCAGTGCAAGTGAAAACAGAAGTACACGATACCATGAAATAAGGGCAGGAGGAGGAGGAGGGATGAAGATGTGAGCGCCAGGGCCTGCTGGCTTCTTCGGGCTCTCTCTCAGGAGGGGATCAAATTTTAGGTACAGGGATTGTTTCCTCAGTGCAGACTCCTTGAACTGATGAGAAACAAATATTGTCACATCGTCCACTGACAACTAAAACGTATCATATACCAAATAAAAGAGAGTACGTACACTGCTGGACCCAAACTGCTCAAGGTAGTCAATTTGTCCATCAAAGTCATTGGCCATGACTGCAAATGAAGACCATATGTTAACATAAAAAAAAAACTCAAACAAAACGACTAGCTTGTACATTTTAATTTTCAACATTTACTCACATGTTGTTCCAGGTACAAACTCATCATTAAAATCCAACATGTCTGCCTGTGACTTCTGGTCAGGCTGAGACAGCTCACTGAACTCAGGAAGACTCTGCTCTGGGACTTGAGGTTCACCTTCAGCTTGAGGTCCCTTGTTATCAGCAATCTGCTTTCCAATAATAACATAACAGGTTTGTGAGAAGACACACATTTAAAGCTCTGTTAGGATTGTATGAAACAGCTTTGCAGTTCTTACCACAGCAGGGGTGAGATCCACAGTTGGCAAACTCTCTTCAGCACTAAAGAGCAAAAACAGACAAAAACCTACAGTGAAGGTACTGCAGTACTGGAAGTGGAAGCAGCAGTAATTAATAGTTGGTACACTGATATAAGTGTTAACATACCATGCTGGGGACACGGATTCCTTTTCTACCTTCCTGTGAGTTTGCTCTGTTGGGGCAGTTTCCATGTGCACAGGGCTAGATTTTTTACTGCACTTTGGAGAGTTGTTTATGCTTGTTTTGGTGCCAAATGGATTTAAGTTTAGGTCATCAAACTTTTCAAAGTCAAAGGAGTAAGAACCTCTGGCAACTGGAACTTCAGCATTATCACTGACATCTGGCTGCACTGGAGCTTCTTTTGCTGGCTTGTTGTCAGGTGCTGACTTTTCCCCCTTAGGGTTTTGACCTGGTGGCCTTTTTCCAAATTTCTTCGGTGGTGGTTTCCGTTTGACCTCGTTGCCGTCACCAAAGCTGAACTCAAGTTTGACTGGTCCTTCTTTTGGCGGGTCCTCCATGACTGGTGCGTCATCTGGCTGGGATGCAGGGTTGGCCCCAGCACTAGCAGACACTGGGGCCACTGCAGCGACAGGCTTCACTGCAGGCTGAGCAGGTAACTCAGGAGCGTCAGCATCGGTGGGTTCATTCTTCTCTGTAGGTGGTTCAATACTTGAACCTTTTCTCCCAAGGACAGGGGAATTCTGAATTTTAGAACCACCAGCCTGGAAAGGATTGAGTGCTTCAAGGTTGTCAAAATCCAAGTTATATGAACCTTTAGGTGGGAGTGGGGAGTCCTCCACAAAACTCCCCGACACCTTATCTTGATCAGTACTTGAAGATGTATCAGCAGGTAGTTTTTCGTTGGGTGTAGTAGTGTATGAATCTTGTTCCTCCACTGCGGGGAGCCTCACTGTGACCACACTGCTGTCAGCGGAGCTGATGTTGGTGGAGGTGTCAACCACTGAGTTTTCTACAGACGGGATGAATGGAAATGTGTCTTCTAGTGCAGATTCCATTTTGTTATTCTCTGGTGTTGCGTTTTGAGCTTCGGTGTGATGTGCAGGATGGTTTTCGACAGCGGGCTGTGCAGGAGAGAGGACCATCTTGCTCGAGCCCTGGAATGGATTGATTGCATCAAGGTTGTCAAAATCAAGCTGGTAGCCACCTTTGCTTTGTATCGGCATGTCATCATCGGGATAAGACGACAGCTCTGTGAGAAAAGTAAATGGTTTGTGTTAATATCTAAGCAGTGAAAGAGATATAAGAAAATAATCAATAATAATCATTTTGGATATAGTACCTTGTTCGGTGGCTTCCTGCAACGAACTGCTAAAAGAAAAAAGGAAGGGTTACTTAAAAATGACAGTTATTATTTTGGTTACATACTGAAGTGTGAGATCTGTTGTCTACTTTGATTTATCCAGATGTAAAGACTCCATTGCTTTTGCACACTCATCCACGCTGGACATCCTGGCAGACTTGCTAGGAGATAGAATTCTTTTAGTCACAGGGTCTCTTCTTGGAGTCTGGAAACAAACCTATACAGAGCCAATGTAATCAAAAGTAAAAAGAAAAGGGAAGAAAGACCATTATTATTTATTATTATTGTTATTTTTCCCTTTAATACACCATATTTTATATATAAATAATATATATAACAGGTGTTTTTTTCTGCCAGGTCACCATCTAGTACAAAAGGGCAATATGTAGGCTATAAATAAACAGATGTCAAACCTCAGTTACAGAATTCAAGTTTTCCACTGGCCTATGTTCACAGCTGCAACAAAACCAATCTGTCCCACACTAGGGTATATGCAAAAATGTACACAAAGTAGTGGCTTCTGTACCTTTGTGGCCTTTGGCACCGTCTTGCTGGGCAGATTCTCTGTCTGACGCAGAATGGAGGGTCTCCCAGTTGGCTGATCCAAGGCAAATATGTCTTTACTTGAGCTGTTGAGCTTTCCTTCAGGGCAGACCCCACAGTTCTCATCATTCAAATCGACCAAACTCATCCTGTAAAAGCAGAAACAAACTGTTCTCAGACAGCAGTGAAGGAGGGGCCATCCTGCAAGCTGCAGCCAGTTGATAAGACATGCATTGACTAATGCACAGAGACAGATTGTACACCCAACCTGGGGTACATGCAACTATGTCACTTTACTTGTGTTTATAAATTCTGGTTTACAGTGAACACTGCAATATATTTATTGATGTGAGACAACAAAATTCTTGCAGGGTACTAATGGAAAAGAAAAAGATACATCTTTAAAATGTTAAGACTGTTTGTGGAAAAATAAGAGGAAAAAAAAATCAAAGCTACCAAGTGTTCTAGGGTGATAGATCAGCTGATCCCAGTGTGTGTGTGTGTGTGTCTGCGTTTTAATAATGAATCAGCGCAAACACACACCATGTTAGTGTAGTAACAACAAAATGCTGCCAAACTGTCTGACGTAAAACAGTGCAGCAGTTGCACCGTTAGCCCACCAGAGGGCACTGCTGAGTCTATTTAACAGTAAAACGTCTAGTTTGGTTTCTTACACAGCATCTAAAATAGCATTGTTTATGTTCTTAATGTGTCAGCAGCGGGTAGGTGCTATGTAACAGGACTTGTGTGTCTGTGAATACTGCCTGTGGCCTTCATGAGACCAGTCTAGCTTCATTTATTTATCCTTTTGTTAGAGGTCAATACGGGATAAGCGGATTCTAAATGGGCAAAACGTAAGTTTTCCTCAAGATTAAAAAAATAAATCCATAACTGGTCAAGAAGATTAAGAACGATCAGCCAAACGGCTAAAAAGCTACAGACCTTATACAAACGATACCTCGACTAGTGACGTTAACACAACTAACTAAACGTTTACTAAAGTTAGCTCAAGAAAACAAAAACACTCATATTTTGTAAACAGATAACAATACGGTGCCTCTCCTACTATGTCATTCAATATTTACCACCTACCTGAAACTATCAGGCGTTGTTTGCAGAAATTATGAAGTCTCTTGTGATAGCGCACGACTATCGTATGACTTTTGAAACCCCCTCGCCTTCTCTGGTAGACAGCCGTTTGGAATTTAAAAGCCTTGTAACGAACCAATAACATCACCAGAAGCATTCAAAGGAAACGCGCTTCCTGGTTAGTCAGCCAATCACGTAAAAGGGCGGATGTGATTCAGACGGCGACTGCGCACCACCAGAGCAAACTTCCGCCATGAATGAAAGAAGGCGATTAGTTTGATTAGTATAATAAATGATGGAAAGGATGAAACGAAATGTTTTTTACATGGCTTCTTCGAAACGTCTTCAAAAAAAATAAAAATAAAAATTGAGTCCAGTTTCCTTGATTTGAACTCTTGGACAGAACATAACTTGGATGAATGAGAGCATCCACAGACAAAATGTTAAATTGAATAATCCACTAAGAAATATAATGAGTGAAGCACACAAGCTTTAAATTAATAAACCAAAACCTGGGTTTTCCCTCTGCCCGTATGGTGCTAGTGCTGTACACTTCAAAACCGTAGGTGGCAGTAATGCGCCTATAGTGTGGCTTACCAGCCGCCGTTTTTCTTACAGAAGAAGTAGAGGCAGACCTGCCCGCCAATTTTGAAGAACGTAAACACTGTGGTCCTTCTTGCTCTGACTGCTTATCGACTTGTTATGAAGGCATTGCATTTTAGCACGTAGCGGCGAATAATCATCTGTCTGCAATGAATCCCGGTGGAAAAGGTAATGTTTTCAACACACGGCTGTTTGGTTTCTAAGCCTGCATGGCGTGCGCTAAACCTGTTGACGCTATTATTCCCTCTTTTCGATAACGTTGTTAAACTGGTGACTGTAAATTAGCTAACTGGGTTTAGCTAACACATTTAGATGCCCTTTACGCCGTTGTGATGCCAAGAACTGCAGTAAGCGGATGATGTTAACAGTGCAATCATTTTGTTGGCAGGTTCTGGCGATTCAACTCAGCTTGTTGCCAGGTAATCGACCCCCATAACGTTTTGTCATTAAATTTTATTTTCACTTTATCGCTGTTTTGACCTTATTCGACTATAAAGTTAAAACATCTGCTCTTTTCTCGGTGATGTTTCATTTTCACCAGCTTCCTTGCAAATACTGTGTTTTATGAGTGTTGTCGGTTTCTTTTACAGTGGTGACAGTGATTCCATAAAAGTTTTTGTTCGTGTGCGACCCCTGACCCAGGGCACTGGGCTAACTACAGATGGAGATCAGAATCTGTGTCTCACTGTCACCTCACCCAACACCATCCGCCTGCTCTCCAAACCTGAACCTCGAACCTTCACCTATGATCATGTTGCTGATATGGACACATCTCAGGTTTGGAGCACATGGTTATTATAAACAGACCACGAGCATGGCAAACCAGCCTAAGTGAGCAATATTGACATGATTGATGGGTGATAGAAAGTTGCTTATATGTCATTCTTCAACAGGACTCTGTATTCTCCATTGTGGCCAAAAATATTGTTGAATCGTGCATGAATGGATATAACGGTACTATATTTGCCTAGTAAGTGACTTTGACGATGTTTACATTCTATACAAAGTTATATCAAATGATTGATGATACAAACACTGCTTAATGTAGAACACTAATTCAGTTCTTTATTGGATGTCTCTTCTTTTTCTAGTGGACAAACAGGTTCAGGAAAAACTTTCACCATGCTTGGTAAGAATACTGTAACACTACTTGCACTATAAACTACAAATACTCTTCGGCCTCTAGCAGTAACTCTTTCTTTCACATTCAGGTCCATCTGAGTTGGATAATTTCACAGATGAACTAAGGGGCGTTATTCCGCGAAGTTTTGAGTACCTGTTTTTTCTCATCAACAGAGAAGTAGAAAGGGTGGGCTGCTATATTTTGTCCCTGTGAAGATGTTGAAAATGTTCTGTTTGCTTTCTAACAGTTTTGGTACTTGTTTTTTTTCCTGATAGTCTTCCCAGTCCAAGAGTTTCCTCTGCAAATGTTCATTTATTGAAATATACAATGAACAAATTTATGACCTTTTGGACACTGCCTCAGCCAGCCTGTTTCTCAGGGAGAACATCAAAAAAGGTGTGTTTGTGGAAGGAGCTGTGGAGAAGTTTGTGAACTCTGCTGCTGAGGCGTACCAGGTATAAATTCCTAATTTGCTGTGACTCACTTAAGGCGTTTACCCATACTGTGATATTTGGTAACTGTTATATCTTAGTAAAACTGTTTTAAATTGTTTGAAACCTAGGTGCTGTCTATGGGCTGGCGCAATCGGCGCGTAGCCTCCACCTCCATGAACCGCGAGTCTTCAAGATCTCATGCAGTGTTCACTATGACTTTGGAGTCCAAAGAGTCCATCAATGAAGTAGTGAACATCCGAATGTCTCAGCTGAACCTGGTTGATTTGGCAGGGTCAGAGAGACAGAAAGACACACATGCAGAGGGCTCAAGACTCAAGGTCAAGCTTCGTGCATAATGATCTCAAACGGGTGTATGTAATATTTGTTTGTCTAAAACAGCTGTGTTTCTTCTCTTCCAGGAGGCCAGCAGCATCAACCGCTCCCTCATGTGCCTTGGCCAGGTGATAATGGCACTGGTGGATGTGTCCAATGGGAAGAACCGCCACATCTGCTACAGGGATTCTAAACTCACATTTTTGCTCAGGGTGAGTGCAAAATATATTTTGGTCTATTTCAAAGGGTGAGAGTTTGTTACAGAATTTTATTGTAAAAGTGCACAAATCAACTTAATAGATAATTTGTCACTCTTCTTGTTACATCAGGACTCTCTTGGAGGAAATGCAAAGACATACATCATAGCCAATGTGCACCCTGGTTCAAAGTGTTTTGGAGAAACATTGTCCACCTTGCATTTTGCCCAGAGAGCAAAATTAATCAAAAACAAGGTATCTGTCATTAACCAGCCATTAAGAGTATAGACTAACAATTTATTTTTTTTATTTGACCTTTGTGCCCTTATTTTGTTTTTCTAGGCTGTCATCAATGAAGACACGCAGGGAAATGTGAGGCAGTTACAGGCTGAAGTGAAGAAGCTGAAGGAGCAGCTTGCACTGGCATTGTCTTCTCAGGACTATGGTAGAGATGTAGCACCAGGAGGACCCAAACTCCCCATAGGTAATCATATGATCTAAGCAACATTCTGTTTAAATCATTAGTTACAAACCCATGCTAGAATATATCAGAGTCCTTACTCATAAGTGTCATGTTTTTTTTTAACAGGCCCATTAACAGAAATAAAAGATGCTATCCCATATAAAGCAAAGTTTGTGGCTGCGGTTCGTCTGTGGAAGAAACAAGACGAAGAGAAAAATGTATGATGAGGTTCTTTTTTTGAAAAAATTTTGCATGCACTTATTTTCTTCAATGAATCTTATAATTTTGTATGATTTAACTCAGGTGCTTTTAAAGAAGCTGGCTCAGCTTGAGGAGGCCTGGACGCAGAAAGACAAGTTCATCCATTCCAGCCGAATGATTATCAGGTTTCGAGAAGAGCATATCTCTCGCCTTGAAAGAAAACTGAAAACGGGACAAAGCTTACTGTCAGATGGGGAGGCTCAGGCAGCAATTGACCAGCTGAATGAAGAGATTAAGATCTTAAGAGATCAGGTAAAAAAAAAATGCCACAGTATTTGAACACTGTCTTACTAAACAAAAGTCATTGAAGACACCTAAAAGCAGAAAATGATTTCATTCTAATATTTACCAGTAATCATCATATAGTATATGATGTCTCCAGTTGACACCATTGTCTTTTTCTTTTTTCTGCCTTTTTAGGTTGAACACCACCCAAAGATGACTCGTTATGCAGCAGAGAACTACAGTCTCAGACAGGAGAACCATCAGCTACGCTCTCTTCAGCTGGTGATTAACGCTGAAGAGGTATCGGCCCAAGTTGCTGCTGAGCTGGAAGAGGCTTTTCAGAGGGCTATGGAGTCAGACAGACCTGCTGAGAGTAAGCCTATTGTCAGCAAAGAAATGAGAGAGAGATTTTGTAAATACAAAAAACTACCTTTTGTAATATGTTTCTCCACAGCTCCAGCAGCCTCTTCCTCCCTCATGGCTACAGATGGTGTTGCAGCAGCTCCAGTTGAGAAGCTGAATGCTCAACTGCTTCAGAAGCAATCAGACCTGACAGCTGCCCTGCAAGCCTTTGAAGAGTACAAAGAAGTCACCAAGTAAGGAGGCTAGTTAATAAATCAAATAGATCTGATGATAGCATCCTGCTATTGTCTGTAAATATTTAAATATTGCACAGCTCTAATTTGTAGCTAGAGGAAGAAGCTGTAGAAACCATGTTTCTTTGTTTGTAAGGTTTAGTAGTGATGCTTTTTATGCATTTGCTTTCAAGTTTTCTATAGCTTAATGTGGGACTTTGTGCTTTAGGAAACAGATCTCTCAGCTGGAGTCGGATAAGAGATATCTCGACAAGTCAAACAAGCATTTGGAAAACATCTTGGAAGCCACACAAGCTTACAAAAAACAGGAGGTCTCTGAACTGAACAGAATTCATGTTGAAACTATAAAGGTAAGTTGGTGTTGCAACATGTCTTTATATAACAGTTAGGCTGTATAATCATGAAAACAAAATGTAATTAATCAACTCTATATTATACTAGATTCTCACCACGCCCACCAAAGCATACAACTTGCGGTCCCGCCTTGTGCCTCTCTCCAGCCCGGAGCACCTGAACGGGACAGATGAGGACATTTGGGATGAGCAGCCTCCATCAGACATGGCTGAGATAGCTTTGACAGAGGAACTGCGTAAAGTGCAGGTAAAATCTAGATGGTTACTTAAAGTTTGTGTGTGCTAAAAACGCAGCATGAGTTCTCTCATTGTCTTCTTCTGGTGTGTCATCAGGAGCAAGCTAGTCGCGTCCAGACGCAACTGAATGAAGAGGAGTCGAAGAACAGCAAATTGTTGCAGCAAATTGCAAAACTTGAAGAGCAGATTACTCTGATGTCGCAAGAGTCTGACCGCAAAGATGAGGTAGAACCGCCTCATTTATTGTTATTGAAATGTAAAGTTTTTGAAACGATATTAAAGTATTTATTTATTATTTGTCCTGTTTTTTTAAGCTGATACAGCAATTTTCTACAGAGAAAACTAATAGTGGCAAAGATCAGCTCATAATGCAGGAAACCATTAGCAACCTGCAGCAGAGCCTTCAGTCTGAACAGCAAACCACAGAAGGTCAGAATGACATTTGTCTTGTTTGCCTGATTCCGCTTTATTCAAATATGGGGTATACAAGTAAAGTCTTTCTGTCTTTTTTTAGTTCTAAAGATTGAGATCCGTGATCTACGCTTGGTGCTGCAGTCTTCTGATAAAGAGCTGGCCTTAGCGAAGGATGAGCTTAGAGGCAGTCGGAGTGAGCAGCAGAGAGAAATGAGCGAGCTCTCCAACAGTCTGATCAGCACACAGCTCCAACTTGACAAAGTCGAGTAAGCATGGGGTGAATAATTCATCATATTCCTCTCGGTTTAGTGTTTTTATCTGCTCATGACCAAATCATTTCAGGCTAGAGTGGGAGCAGCTTCTGGAGCAGCACCGGACATTGCAGGATTCGTTTGACCAGCTGCAAGCTGAGGCGAAGTTTGAGGCTGATCAGGCGAGACAACAGCTGTATGACAGGCAGCAGGAGATTGATGAACTGAAGGCAGAGGTCACGGTAAGTGAACTCATAAGCTCTATGCCAGTATTTGTATAAAATGTAGGTCTTTGGAGACAAAAGTTAATTTTCTGTTCTGACTTTTGCCCTGATTTACTGTAGAAACTGAATAGTTTTCTGCAAGCTGAGAAGGAGCATACAAGCACCTTGATCTCCCAGCTAAGAGAAAACAAAGAAAGCACCTCAAAGTGAGTTTGGTAGTGTTAGTTGATGATGTGTAATAAGCTTAAGTGTATCTTATATGGCATCTTTTTGCATGCTTTCAGAGAACTTATTGAAACTGTGGAGCAGAACACACAGCTCCGAAAACAAGTTTCAGACTTGACAGTTCAAAATCAACAACAGGTCAGTCTTAAGATCATTGTGTGTAGGCATAATAGTTTTTTTTTTAACTATGTAGTTACACATAGTTGTCTCTTTTTCCCTCATTTGAAGGCATCCAAACTGGTCAACCTTGAGCAAACATTAACCTCTGCCAACGAAAACATAAAAAGCTTGGAGCAGAAGACTGAAGAGGACAAAGTAAGCATCACATTTGTTTTTATGCCTTCCTGTCTGTCTGTCTTGCTCTAATCAGTGCATCTTGTATTAACAGGACGTTGTTGTAGACCTGATTAACCAAACTAGGGACCTCCGCAGCGAGCTGAGCCAGAAGGACGAGACCATTAGCCACCTCTCAGAAGATATTAAAGACATCTCGGTACTACTATTCCTTTTCTATACTATAACAACAGTTTTTGCCAATATATAACACTACCTGACTCCGTTGGTCAAAGCGTGTTTATAATAACAATGTCATTGCTCTTTCAGGCTAAATACAGTGCTGCTTGTCTTGAAAGGGAAGACATGAGGGAGCAAAACTGTCAGATGCAGACGGAAATCTCTGACCTGAAAGAAACTTTAGACAGAAGTGTGGCATCAAACAAAATTGAGGTAATTTAGTATATAGCAATACTGGTAAACTATATAATGTATGTTTTGTATAATGTAAATAATGTGTGTGTCCTTAGGTTGAGGTAATGCAGGAGGAGGTTGTTTATGCCACTGAAGAGGTGGAGAGGCTCACTAAGGTCTTAGATGAGCAGCACAGCCTCCTCCAAGCATCTCAAGAGCAAACCGCCCAGAAGGAGGCCATTATACAGAGTCTACAGCGAAAGGTGAAGTCTACCCTGTGTGCTGTCATTAACAAAAATGTTACTATTTTATCAAAATAACTAATCTCTCCTTTCGTACCAGGTGCAACAACAACAACAAGCTGTTGAGAAAACTGTCAAAAATGGATTCAAGCCATTTGTTGAGCTGTCTGTCACACCTAAATCATTACCTCGGGTAAAACCAGCTTATGATTTAATTCTTCGCATTTTTTAATGCGTTTCAAATGTGCTGTCAGATGTCACCAGTCATTTTTGTTTCTGTTTCTTTAGACACCTTGTACTCCAGGAAGCTTCAGAACAGACTTGACACAGGTGCTTGAGAGCCAGGAGAAGGAACTGGAAAATAGACGCTCTTCCATGTTGACAATGGAGATTCTTCTAGCAGAGCTGAACGCTGAGAGGGCAGCGAAGAATGAAGAAATCCAAAGACTTAAGGTGTGCAAAAAGTCTAATAAATATTTGACCATCCACTATTGAATTTATACCTGAAATTGTTTTGTGGCAGCAGATCTTACTGCTAAAAAAGGTTGTTCAGCTCCATCAACATATTCTGAATTACTTTTTCTTAGGAGCAGCTGAATGAGAAAGAGATGGTTCGATTAGAGATTCAGGATATGCTGGATAAATTTTACACCAAGCAGAGCCAGCTGGCACAGGATGGAAGCATGTGAGTTTCTTCTTCCACTTATCTCATTTTGTGGGTTATGAAGTGAGTATATTGTGATTTATTTTTCAGTAAAGAGTTGAATGAAGCCATCAAGCAGTCCATGCTTAAAGAGCTACAGGAGGAGAGAACAGACAAGGTCTGTGTCTGTTTCTCTGCTGGTTTTGTTTTTATTTTTTTTGAATGAACATTTAATTTATTCCATGTCCCTTTTATTTATTAACAGACCAAGATAATGCAGAAGCTCTCTGATATGCAAAAAAGGTAAACAAAAAACAATTGTCTGGTGAGTTAGTGTTTTTGTTTTAAACACATTGATGTAAGATGTTTGATGGGCTGCTGTGTGTTGTTTAGAATGCAGGCACAGGAGTCTTTGCTGGCTCAGTCACAAACCTGCGTTCAAGAACTGACCACTGAGTTGAGGAACCGCTGTCTAGAGCTGAGAGAGCTGAGCCAGAGAATAGTGGAAGAGGAGAAACTGCTCCAGGTTGATCACAATCTTTCTTGAAATTAATAATTATTAGGCAGTTTAGCTTTCTTATGTTAAGTCAGAATCCTTCAAACAAAAAGTTTATTCTTTCAGCCCAAGCCAAACTGAGCATTGACACATTCACCTCAAGCTATGATTAGCTGTCTTTAGTAATTGATTGCGATTTGTTTTTCACAGGAGAACGAGGTTCTCCGTAAGCAGAACATTAAGCTGTCAGAGGAGAATGGAAAACTGGTGGGACACAGTAACCACAAGCAAAAGATTGAGTATGTGGTTAAGCTGAAAAAGGACAACACCAGGCTTCAAGCGGTAACTAACACTGACTCTGAATTAAAGGATGCTTCTGTGTGGCTGTATAATTTCTCTTAATGCACAATGTTGATCTTCGTTTGTTTTTGTTTACAAGGAAAATGAAAAGCTCAGAGCAGAAGTCAGCTTGATGCGAGACAACAGTGGATGTCCACCATTGGAGGTGATGAAGATGCCCGATTTGTAGTTGTTTGATTGCTTTGGTTTTTATTGTTTAAGTACAGATATTGTGGGTTGTGTTTTGTAGGTATGTTGCAGAAATATTTTACTTGGTGTTGCTTCTAATAACCCAGCTGTGACAAAACTCCATGGTTTCATTGACATGTAGTCACTGGGTGCTTTCCTGTTGTTTTCATAATTTGTCCATTTTTATCTCTGGTGCTGTGACTTTTGAATGACCATTGGACTTGAGCCCAGTGTTTTTAAACAAATGTTTAATGCCTTTTATACTGTAATTAAATTGTTTCTACCTCCTTGTAAGTTTAGATGTCTTCCTGTTTTTCTTAAGCATGAAGAGGGAAAAACTCAATTACAACTACAAGAACTGTCAACAAAAAAACAAGTAGTCATCATAGAAAATGTGAATTTAAGCTTATAATTTGTTTTTTTACTTTAGTTGTAATTTCTTGTCCGTCCGCTAGTCGGGGGTCGAGAGTCGCCTCGTCTCACGCTCTGCAGAAAGCTTTGCGCCAGACGCGCTGCTGCACATGAAGAAACATGAAGGCTTTTACTGGAGAGCAAATATCAGACTGGTTCACCGGGACCCCGTTTGTAAATCTTAAACTCACAGAAGAAGATGCCGAAAGTCCCGCATCGAAAGAGACCAGGTATGGAAACCAAAGTAACCACGAGCTAGCTTAAACCTAGCCTAAACTTAGCCAACGGTTTAGCTAGCTAGTGAGATAACTGACTAATGTGGAACTACCCGGAGTTGTACCACTATTAAAAATGTGTTTGCACAATGTTCAGTGGTTAAACTTAGTTTTCAGTCGAGGTGACAGCAAGGAAACCCCTAACCGAGGCTTTAAAATTCTTCTCGCAGTATCGCAGAAACATTTGTGAACGCGGCTGGCGCCATTTTAATTGCTTGATGGCTTTTTGAACAGGTGTTATCAAGGACGATGACGCAACCCTGCAGAAGGACACAAAGGATATTGATAACTGCAACACTTAATGTGTTTACTTTCTTTCATGAAATGCATAGTATAGTTTCTTTATTCTTCCTTTATTTTGGTATTAGAGCTTAATTGTTGAACCTACCTGTTTTAAGCAGACATAAAAAAAACCCCTGTGATAAAAGGTTTTCACAATAAGCACCAAGGTGATTACAAGAATTTGGTCTGATATTCTGTCAGTTACTGATACTGTTGGGGTGTGCAAACTACTGTTTTTGTTTTTAAAAGAAATAAGACAAGGTCAGGTTGAGTTTTAAAATATTTTATTGTTTTATCTTTAGCCCCTAAAACCAAAAAACAGAATGCAGTTAAACACACTTAATTTTAAAGACTCAAATGTTAAATGGAAATGTATTCATCATTCCTCATACCCTTTAAAATAGGTATTTGGGTTCTAGGGCTGCACAAATTAGTCCATGAGTGTTGTGGGGTTGGTGAGGGTTATAAAGACAAGACAAAACCATGAAACACTTCAGTATAATGGCTTCCAGCAGTAATGTTTTAGCATTTGGTCACAAGCTATGAAATATGTAGGACTAATATAAATAATGTTTATTTTATCTACATGCTGGGGTTGTGATACACTCCATGACATGAAGCACAATGTGGTAAAAAGTGGCCTCTCAGAGTGTAGTGCTGTACGAACCTTTGACCCTCAGTGTTACTGGATAGTTGTATGGAAGGTTCCAGTCCTGGTTGTCTGTGAAAGGACTAGAGCGCCACATTGCTTGATCCACGTATCCAGAGACTGTTGGGATCTCTTCCCTGGCGTGGGTTCCACAGTTGGGGACAGTGGGTGTGACAAAGCCTTGTTTCATTTTGTAACGGCTTGTCCAGGCCTCCATTGGTCGGTACTGTGTTGCCTGTACAGAGAGCTCATCCTCTTCCTCATATTCTTTTTGGCTCAGGAAGTCACTCAGTACCTGCCTGAAGACAGATGACAGCTCCCAGGGCCTTACATTGTTCGTGGCAAGCACCTCACGAAACCTGTGAAAGTGTACATCAGTGTAGTTAATTAAAAACTTGTTGAAGAAGATACAAGGGTTTCATCAACATTGACTGCGGCTTGTCTCAGCAGCCTGTCTCAGCTCTTTGCCAAAAGTACCAGCATTATAACACAGCTTAATAACTATGTTGTTCTTGGGTTGTGTGGTTATATAATCACACAGCAATGACCTAGTATTGTGTTTTATGGCAAATAAGAAAGTAGGTCACCTCACTCAACCATGTATAACAACCGTTGAAAAGCATTTTTCTCCATGCTAGCAAACACAAGTGATGAGTTGAAGCCCTGGCAGTCTGACTTTCCTCAGCCTTATGGGGTGTCCTTCACCTTCACATTTTAACACCCTACACTGCCTCTGTCTGTGACAATAACACATTATGGCTTTCTTGGCAGCTTGCCCTGCCTCCGTTTCCCTCTAGGTCTTTTCTGCTTTGCCTGCTGTCAGGCCCTGTGTTTAGGCACAAGCAGCTAGCTACTGTTGACAGAATAGTAATGTGAAGGCAGAGAAAGGCATGGCTACTTCCAAACACCTGGAGAGGACGGTGGCTGCATGGATAGGTGGAATCTGGGCACAAAGGAACTCCAGCTGATGTAGCTCAGATGAGGGGATGAGGGTCCGTAACCTTGGGTACTTCTGAAACCAGTGGAGACCAAGGGTGCTGTGAGCAAGCCTGTGTTCTCGCTCTAGTTCTCTTGCCAGCCGCTCACGTTCCTCCACATGCCGCAGAAGCTCTGTGATCAACATACGGCTGGGCACAACTGCCGTGGATTTCAGAGGCGGTGTTTCATCTTCAGTCTGTGTTCTTCTCTCGTGTGACCATTTCATCCAGCTGAACAGAGGCATGGCACTCTTGTGACTCTCGCAACGCACAACTGAAGAAACAAAAATGATTTGTTATGAATAATCTGACAGCATCACAGTTTTAGTGCATTTGGGTTTATTTCTGCTAACTTGCACCTAAAAATGACAGGAGGATGGCTCATCATAATAAGAAACTGCATGTCATCAAATCCAACAGTCTAACATAAGACAGAGAAATGGCAGCATAGAATAGAAGTAATCGTCTAACAAAAGAAATCGAATGCGTCTGCAGTTAATGACGGGAAAGTTTGTTTTTTCCACTCATCTTGGAATGAGGTCACGTTTTCAGTTTGGAAAGACAGATTAGACAAAATGAAATAATAAGCATAAATTCTAAGTAGATAATAAAGCTGGTCTCTAATCTTATCTATTACTGTGCAACAATTTTAATAATTCAAATTTAAAGAGATTTTAATTTTTACAGATGATCAGCCTATGATAAGACCTGACCTCTGACATCTCTTCCTGATGTGTGATCAGTCACACTTCAAGTCAAAGTAGGATAATATGTCAGATGTGTGTATTTGGACTTCTTTTCAAGCTTATTTAATCTAGCATGATTTCCATCCATGATTCAGATGGATTACACAGCCTGCAGGGTCAGCTGTTAGCCTTAGCTGTTAAGGTATCTGATTTGATACCAGCGTATGCAGTACAGAATCTCTCTTGCATTGGAGAAATAAGATTGGTACTTACCGATGAAAACTGCCCTGCTGATACTTAAAAAAGCTTTTTAAAAATCAGATAAAGATGAGCTCATAACATCCATCTTCTTGTCCTCATTGATCTTGATGTTCAGTTAATTCCTTCACAGACTGGGTCACTTTAGTTCAGATTTAGCAGCAGACCTCGTGTCTTGGTTCCTATTTCTTTTTGATCTTGTAGTTAATGTCTTGTCCTCTCACTGCTTCTGTCATGCAGACGTTTTCCAGGAGAGTTAGTCACACGCTGCTGACTGACTAAGAGCTGTCACCTCTTCTCTTGTTTCACCCCTCTCTCTTCTGTGCAGTGTGCAGCTTTGTTGTAAGGTCAGCTGCTTTGTAGCTTGCACAAAGTATGAGCGTTGGAGAGAAAGAGAGAGGATGAGAGTGTCTGCACAAGCCGTGGGAGTGTTGCATTTAAGCCTCTTGTATACTGTCAGTGTTTGTGTCTGCTCTTCAGATAAAATCCTTACCAGGAGAGTGCATGAGGCACGTGAACTGGGGGGTGCTCCTCCGGCAACAGTGCTGTGGGCCTGGTCAAGATGACCCAGGGCAAAGTGGAGTATTTTAATAAAAACGCCTTAATATCACCTAATGTTACAGTTATTGTCCTGAATCTTGTCCTTTTTTGTATTTCTGTGATGAATTATTGAATACTGCTTGAGACAGAGACTTTCAGTGATGCAAATAAAGATTGCTTTTGTTTTACTTCAGCTCAGCAGACTTTCTCGATAAAGGCAGCCTGGAACATGCAAAATCTGATGGAGTGACGACCAAAAAACCAAAGCCTGCAAGGGGTAATTATAAAACTTTTTGCACCCCGGTTTCATTGAACATCATACTTACATTGTTAAACATATAGAAATCATTATCATCATTAGACGCTGCTCCTCCTACACTTGCCAGTGTCGAGTACCCATCCTTGCCCATAACCAAAAACAGACGAGAGGTAAGAAGTAATGTCCCTGTAATTCTCTTATTTCTGTAGGTTTTTTTTCCTTGTGTCTTTTTAGTTTTAGGTGAAATTGTCATTATGTCCTCAGGACACTAGAGCACTTAAGCTTTTTCTTTTTTCGTTTGCTCAGGATGAGCATAAAAAGTATTTTGTGCTGCAGGACAAAAGCTATCTTTGAATTCACCCTTCCAGTATTTTCTCTTCAGTACTACTGAGCTGTGTGTGTATTAGTATTTTAGTAGCTTATACTGTCATTTAAACAACACTTTTAGCTATAAATGAGCTTAGCACATCCATGTGTTATTATTTTAAAATTCTTCTCTAACTTTAATTATATGGTGTAAAGACCAGCTGGGTGCCTATTTGTTGTGTGTGTTTGTGCATGTGTGTTCGCTCTCACGCATATCGTTCTTCCTCCAGCTTATTTCCCTCATAGAAAACAACTCTGTAGTGATCATTCGAGGAGCCACAGGCAGTGGCAAGACTACCCTGCTGCCACAGTTCATTCTGGACCATTACAATGAGAAGAATGCCCCGTGCAACATTGTCGTCACCCAACCACGCAAAATCGGAGCTTCCAGTATTGCTCGATGGGTTGCTACAAAGAGGAAGTGTACCCTGGGTAGTCTGGTGGGATATCAGGTTTGTGCAACATATACACAGAATGTTCCGTACTTTCAACTTTATAGTGCATTTACATACATGCTTCTGCATAATCCATACCATGTCCATATTTTCGTTTTGTAATATGCAGGGGAATTTAGGACTGGTAATAGTTGCCAAATAGTGGCAAAGTGCACAAGTCACCTAGCACAGTATTGATGGATTCACAGTATGATTACCAGGCTGCACAGAGCTGAATCTCTCTCAAATTATTTATTTGTGTTATGCAGCTGTTATGTGCTTTGTTATTAGCAAGCCTGGTTGTTGCAGAGCTCAGAAACGGTGTGTCTAATAATAACTGTAGTCTCCTCTGCTTGATGCAGACCTCTGGAGTTAAGGATGATGTCACTGACAGTGAGAGCAATGATCAGTGATATAACTCTGACCATAACCCTAAAGTTTGTTGTGATATTTCAAAGACAGTTGTTAGTGTTTATATTGACTGCTGGGAGACTTGGCTCCTGTCACTTTTCTATACCTTTCAGAAATGTAGCACACAGCTAGAGATTAAGTTTGAACAAATCTGCAGTTTTAACGAGTGGGAAGCAACATACAGGCAACCAAAAAAAGTACAAACTGTTCCAACTCCGTGTAGCGGCAGCAACACGCCCACTCGCTTACTGTGAATTCTCTGGTCAAATTAGTACCTGTTCTATTCACACATCAGCACAGGTGGGCATTATGCTGACTTTGTAAAAAGTCAAACTATGTGTTCACTGAACAGTGGAAAAATAAAACGACCAGCGAGTGTGGTGATATAAAACATACAGTATGTGACTGAATGCAGTTCTATGTATTTTAGGTTGGGCTTGAGAAGATGGCTACTGACCACACCAGACTGATCTACATGACTACAGGAGTGCTTCTACAAAAGCTGGTTTCAGCTAAGTGCCTCACAGAGTACTCCCACATTTTTGTTGATGAGGTGCATAAACAAAGCATACTATATGTTCCTTATATAATCCAAATGTTGTTCATCTGTGTGAAATGGCCTTGCTTACTACTACAGGTTTGAAATGTTTTATTTAGTTTCAGTATTTTTTTGTATTTGTCTGTGCTATCTTTTTCTCTGGTTTAATCTATATTTTTGCTGCTGCAGAGATCAATTGTAACGTTCAATTGAATCCTAAATCGAAAAGTTCAAAAGTCTAATAAGTGATTCTGACCCTAAGGTTCATGAGCGTGCGATGGAGATGGACTTTCTCCTGCTAGTTTTGAGAAAGCTCCTTCATTTCAACTCACGTTATGTCAAGGTAATTGATCAAAAAGGAACACTTATGTGTTCTTTATGCTTTGTCCTCTCATTCCCAAGAACCTCTGCTTTTACAGATAATCCTCATGTCCGCCACCATTAACTGTAGACAGTTTGCCGAGTACTTTGCCACCCCAATTTGTGGCAGAATGATCCCTGCCTATATGTTTGAAGTGGAGGAGGCACCCTATGCCATTGAAGAGTTTTACCTGGATGACCTCCGCAGCCTGTTGCCATCCAGAGTAAAGACACAAGACAATAAATTGTTGCTAATTCTATGGTTTCAGACAAATGTGTAAAGTTATGTGTTTTTACCAGGTTGAGGCACCTTATTCAGATGATCCCCGCATCCCAGCAGATATGTACAATCTTGCCATCAGTCTTATCAAGAGCTTTGATGAGACTGAGGGCAAGGATTCCAGGTGAGATGCTCAGACTTGTTGACTCTAGTAAATAAACCCAGAAATACACATGCATTTATGATTTGTCTGTCCACTCTGTGTGTGTGTTTCCATGTGTTTGCGTGTCAGTAGTGAGGCCAAAGAAGGGAGTGGCGTGGCTTTGAGAGGTAGTGTTTTGGTTTTCCTTCCTGGTTTCCAAGAGATAAGCTACATGCAGGATGCTTTGGTCAAGCTGGGTCACAAAAGGTGAGCGATTAAATTTACCTCAGATTTTGCGCAGCGGCTTCTTTAAATTTTAAAGAGGGAGCATATTGTTTTCTAGATTTTCTCAAGCGTTGAGTACCATACATTACAAATCAGTTTCTTTTTACTTATGATAGTGTTGACATTTACCATAGATTGCAGGTTTATCCTCTCCACTCCACAATGACTCTGGAGGAGCAGAACGGTGTGTTTCTGTCCCCTGTCCCTGGATACAGAAAGGTAAGAACTATGGATCTTACTCTGCTGGTAGCCCTAGTACCTGCAGTACTATGATGTCCTTACTGATCTTCTTACCTTCACAGGTTATCCTTTCCACCAACATTGCAGAGAGTTCAGTGACTGTTCCAGATGTAAAATATGGTTAGTAGTTTTCTTTCATTCCTACTTTGTTTTATTTACCCTATTTGATAAGTTGAAATTGGTCTTTTGCTTTTTATTACAGTGATTGACTTCTGCCTTGTCCGTCACATGGTCTGTGACGAAGAGACACATTATCAGTCCCTGCGTCTCACTTGGGCATCTAAAACTAACTGTGACCAGCGCAGAGGTAACGGGACTACAGCACATAACTCTTAACAGGAAATTGTAAATATATGTTGACTCTTCTTTTTTCACTTTAATGTTGTTCCTGTCAGGCAGGGCAGGACGTGTGTCTAAAGGCTACTGTTACCGCCTTGTTACCAAAGAGTTCTGGAGGAATGAAATTCCAGACTGCATGATTCCTGACATGCTGGTAAGAAGATGAGCCAATGACCAGATACCCTACTGTATTTGTATTGCTGTTTATACCATTTGACATATGTATGTTTTTCTGGTTTTCCCTCCACTTAGCTTGCTCCTCTAGGCTCCATCATGTTGAAGGTGAAGCTTCTGGACATGGGAGATCCTCGCTCTCTCCTCTCCTCAGCACTCTCTCCCCCCAACCTTGATGATATTGTCAGGACAGTGCTCCAACTTAAAGAGGCTAGTAAAAAGAGTGCAAATTGTTAATTGTGAGGGATGTGTGCAAGACGTGTGGCTGTGATGATGATTGGATATGGATGTGCTGCTGACCACCTAGCTCTGTCTCAGAGGATTAAACTTTGGGTTCTCTGACAGGAGCTTTGTGACAGCCAGTTTTGTGTTGTAATGTGGATGTACATTAAATTGATTAATTCAAAATGGTTAAATTGAGGCAATGTGACTCGTTCTGAAGATGTTTTGCCACTTCTCTGACTGGCCTCCTTACTTCTGCTGTTCTGTACATGGAGTCATGACTAAATGAGAGCATTTGCAGACATGTTTGTAGGGGTTTCTTCTAATGATAATAAAGGGAAGTGTCTTTCTTCTTTATTACTATAATTGACATAATAATAATGTTAACAGAGTTAAAACAAAAAACAAATAGTTTCAAAGTCAGCACTGTTCATGACCAATGTATTTATACATGTTAAAGCTGAAAGTTTTTTGAGCGATTTGAGGTATTGGTGTGAGCAGAATCGGTTACACTTCTTTCATGTTTTTACAGATTGGTGCACTGTCTGTGGAAAGTAATGGTAAAGAACAAAATGAGGATGGCCAGCTGACATTCCTGGGCCGGGTGATCGCACACTTGCCTGTGGACCTGCACCTGGGGAAGATGATTGTCCTGGGCCATGTCTTTGGCTGCCTGGATGAATCCCTTATCATAGGTCAGTCTGTCATCAGGCTACTAGAATGATGTTGTTGTTTGTCTGGGCTGCACTCTGGGCTGTGGGTTTGTGCATGTAATATGTTTGAGTACATATTTGAACTTCAACCTCTCTTCCACAGCTGCCTCATACTCTCTGAAAAGCTTCTTTGCGATACCGACCATGCAGCAACTTGCTGGCCACAGGTGAGTCACATCCAGCATGAATGCCGACTCACTTTTACCTACAATGCACTAGAACTTTTTCATCAGGTGACAGACCTGAGATTTTCTATCATTATTCTGGGTGCACTGAATGTTACTGTCATTCTAGGAGCAAGCTGAATTTTGCCCGTGGCACACCAAGTGATGCCATAGCCTGTGTCAATGCCTTCAAGGTAATATATTTGATGCCATATGAACAACAACGCTGTTAAATTTAATTTAAAAGACATTCCCTGTTGTTTATTATTGTTAGGCATGGCGGTCATCCAAAAACAAAGGACAGCTAAGACACCCAAAGGTAAACACAACAATGGAGAAACTTCACTGGAATGATTTACAGTCATTGTCAACGAGGAAAAAGGGGATTAAAGAGAAAATGAAAGGAAGTGAAAGGATTTTATGTTTTTTGTTGTTTTTTCAGCTACTGTGCTGTTAGATAAGAATGTGCATCATTGCAATTTTTAACCACCCTCTTGACAAGTTCATCAAATTCTGAGACTTCTATGTATTCATGAAATAATCACTCTATTAACAGGCCCTTTGAAAACATGAAAAAAATGCAAAATAATGTCAGCAGCACTGTTCTCATTATATTAACATTTAAAAAAGTTGTTTTGTTGCTTTTTCTTTGTAGCACGAGTTGGACTGGGGAAAAGAGAAGTTCATTCAAATTAAAAGGATCAAGGAGGTACAGGGAGAAAATACTAGAAACGTAAAAACACTTTGTCAACATTACATTTGGATTGTCTTGTAAACCCTGCTTAACCTGCTGTTAAGGTTGCAGAGCTGTATGAGGACCTGAAGAAGCGTGTGTCCCAGTTCAACATGTGCACCCCACAGGAAACTGAATCCTCTGACTACACCAGTGAAAACAGACAGAAGTTCATTCTTCAGGTTTGAATCTTTGCTGAACACTGTAGGAAGTGAATGCCCTCCCAGGTCTCAGGGTCGCCACTGATCAGACTATATATATATCGATATATGTACTTAAACTTTAGATTTTTGCCTTTTTTTTGTTGTAGGTGGTCATTGCTGCTTCCTTCTACCCTAACTACTTCCTTCAGGGAGAAATGGATGAAGAGCTGGCTTACAGAGAGCTCCTTGGCCACAACCCCAGAACAACAGTGATGGTATCACTTGGAATAATTACAGCTGTAAATCCTTAAAATTGGTGTTTGAGTTTGCTAATTGATTTTTAGAAGAAGTGCTTCCTAAACAGTCATGTTCAAAAGTTTTGACTTTTTTTTTCACAGCATGGTACTTCACTAAGTACCCTGTTGCTGCATTAGGTAAATGTAAGCAACAAGAGAAGACATTTTGAAATAAAACCTGGTTTTGTTTCAGGTGAGGAACCTCCCTCCATACTGCTTCCTGTATTACAAGCAGTTGCAGGGTCTGTTCCGCCTGTGTGGACAGATCAAAGCCATTTCCTTTGACAGCTCCAGGTAACAGGAGTGCTGTGACAAATTAAACATCAGTGCTCCAACATTTGCACATTCTCTATTCTCTTATCTGCCTGTTTGTTGTGTCTCTGTGTGCAGAGCGTATGTGGAGTTCTACAAGACGACCCAGGACTCCAAAGTACTGCCTGAGGTGTCTCTTGCCCTCCTCCTGGGCCATCAGAGACCTCCAATGGAGTTTTCTGTGTATCCCATTGAACAAATACAAGCTTGTGCTGGGAACACACCCATCGTTCACTTGGAATATGCGCGGTATGGCTAAATTTACACATTACAGAACTACTGTTTTCTCTTTTTGAAAAAGATCTGCTGCTACAGAAAGTTAAATTTTCTGCAAGGAAAAAAATGTCATCTTAGTTAAAAAGGTCTGGCTGCCTTTTGAGGGCCGAGCCTGTGTGTTTTTGGAATGCATTGGTCAGTATCCCTGTGCTGAACATTAATGTAATCTGACATCCTAGCACTCTGCATGACTCCTTCTGGCAATCATTAGACCAGTGAGGGGAGGTTTTAGGCAGAGACAGCACCAGCGTCTTGTACCACCCTCTGGGTGGTGGGCACTCAGAGGACATGCCGTATTATTAGTTCCAAAATTATTGCAGTTAACTGACTTTTATTGCTGAATATGCTTAATATGATGCTTCTACTTGATTTAAGTAAAAGGTCAGGTTTTTCCTAACTAAGTACATTTTCAAATTATTTTAATTTCATCATCTTTTTTTTTAAATCATCAGTCAATTAAATTGAATTTAATGCCCCAGTGATCATATCAGTCATAACAGCAACAATAATTACACATGCTGACATGAAGTAAGTATTGAGTTCAGTGAACGTATCTTAAAGTGCACAGCTCTATGTGATGTTTCTACATAGGGTGAATGTGGACTTGGAGAGCCAGTCTGTGAGCCCAGTGGAGGCAGTGGGCAGCAGCGTTGACCCAGACAAGCTGCCCCCCAATCGCATATTTGTGGTGAACGTCACAGAGGTCAGTCAGCCTTCTGACAGAGACACATTTGACTAAATACTGAACTAAAACAATTGATGAATGTACCCCTCATCTCTGCTGCAGGTCCTGGAGGTGGGTCATTTCTGGGCTTTCCCATCAGATGAAGTCAGCTTGAAAAAACAGCGCCATCTGACAACAGAGATTAACATGCGTACACTCAGTCCTATAACTGTGCTCTACCCCAACCTGCTGTGTCTGGCTCCTTACTCTGAGGTTAATGACCAGAGTCTATACTACCGCGCCAAGATCCTGGCCATACGTGGTAATGTAGTCGAGGTGAATAGTCTTCTGTTTCAAGTAGAGTACCTATTAATTTTTTGTGCCTTATGTTTCTCTCTTGTAATTTCTTGTCTTAGGGTTTTTCTTCTTATATGATCAAACCACATGGAAGGGAAATCTTTAGACTGTAACTGTTTAAACTATTGATTTTACTGTCCCCGCAGTGCAATGGGTTAAAGTTTAATAAATCAGTGTACTGGAATTTAAGTGCTCAGGCTGTTTGCTGCAAATTCCCCTCTATGACAGCATCAGAAAATATCTTAATGCAGCAGTTGTTTTGTTATTCCGCAGGTGTTCTTTTTGGACTTTGGCAATTCAGAAGTTGTTGACTGCAGCAGTGTCAGGGGGCTCCCAGCTGACCTGCAGTCTCATCCATTCCAGGTAGCAATAAGTCAAGGCACACTCACCATGTTCCAGTGTCTAACTGTGAGTTAATAGTAACACACACAACCTCCGCTCGTGGTTTCAGGCTCAGGAGTTCCAAGTTGCAGGAATTCGTCCTTCAGCTATGTCCATCATCCTGGGGGATCAGTGGAGTAGCAGTGCACGCAATCGCTTTGTCACCCTGGTGAAGGGTCAATCACTGATTGTGTCCCTGTACTCAATTGTCCACGGTGTCATGCGTGTGGAGCTTCTAATCAAAAAAGAGACATCAGACATTAATGTAGCGGATATTTTGGTGCAGGAGGGTCATGCTCTGAAGTGCGATGAAAGCTTTAATTCTAAGGTAACACAACCAGGAGCTCAGTGTGCAGTGTGGGAGTAAACTAAACCTAATAATGTAATGTGTTTTACCTACATGCTAAATTAATCCAAAACATTCACATGTACCCGTTTTCCCCCTGCTGTACCATTTCATAGTAGACTTTGCAGTTATAAGCTGTAGAATCAAACTAGTCCAGTAATTAAAAAAAGAAATAGTAACAATGCAACGTTGTTTGTTTCAGCAAAACCATGAGTCACTGATTACTCTGTACAAGGACATGGAGAAAGGTACATACGTCCCCAACTTTGCCAGCGGCTCCTGGAAAGATCGCAAGAAAGAGGAGAAGGAGCTCATCAACAGGTTGCTTGGCCACTTTAACAAGAGCTGCACGCCCTTTTCCAAGACAAAGGTGAGACTGCAGCATAAAGCACCATGTAGTATGAATAGTTAAGAAACATCAGTATTGAGACTTACCAAAATACTGTTACATGTTTAAATGATGTGAAAAATTTTACAAAAAATTAAAAAGTTACATTTAAGAGGGAAAAAGATGAAAAACAACCTGTCTGAGATGCTGATGTATCAGTGTTGGGTGTTTGATGGCATCACCTTTGTTGCTGTCGGCTTGTCCACAAGATGGAGCCATTTCTGTGGCTTAGTACAGGAATTGGTCATTTAGAGACACACCCATTCAGTCTGATAATCTGAATGTTGACAACAGTGGGACCACAGCTCTGACCAAAAAAACTGGTAGCTACATGAATACATCATGTCATGTCTAATGGCTTCTCACTGACACTGCAGGTCAGTCTGCGTGGACCTTACACCCCTCATAACATAAGCTTCATCGGGATGAACCACAAGACATACTACAAGTAAGAATTCATTACACACAAACTGAACTTTAACTTACTCCCTAATTCTAGCCCATCCATTTGTTAATGAAGAGTGTGTTTTCTGCAGGACAGTGTGTGTAGAAAGGAGGAGCATCAACTCCTTTACCCTGAATGAAAACCCTCACTTCAGACATCAGAGGATTCTGGTGGCCGGGAGTGTGTCAGTGAACTCCATAGGTACCAGATTAGTATTGCAGCACTTTAATCTGTACATATATAGTATAAAAGGGATGCTTGAAGTGCTTAATATGCTCAGCTCTGTCTTCATCAGGGTGTTTTCTAAATGTGAAGCCAATGTGTTTGTTGCAGGCACACAGATTGTCTTGAGTGAGACTTCCTTAATGCCAGACATCCCTGGGCTGCCTGCGCTTGTGACGATGCTCTTCACACCTGTCATGGAGTTGCAGTCAGTCACACAAAGACTCACTTGACACACCCTAAAAGTGCAAATACTGAAAAAATCATTTTTGCTTTTGTTTAGCACTAATGAGGAGAGGACCTGCTACACTGGTGCCATCTGTGGATTAGGCTGGAACAGTGAAACACAGGAAGCCATCCAACCTGACCATGACATTGAACTGGCCTTTGATGTCAAGATTGATGTTGAAGACATCACTGAGGTTAACAGTTGTTATGGCAGAAGCAGTGATATAGATGCAGCCTGTTATAAGAAAGCACGTTAAGCCCTTTAATGTGACTCACGGCACACTGCATACACAGTGTTTCTCAAACCACCTACGAATGTGGCTGGTGCTCACATGCACCCACACTATTGACTTTACACAAAGATGGACAAACCTTGGTTGGCATCACTCATTTCTTTTAAAGTTTAATGAGGAGTTTCTATTTAAAATCCTCTAATCTGAAAGTGGGCAAAATGGAAACACAGTCTTGTACTTGACTATATAATATTATTATATTAACTGTAGATCATGTTGTACCCAGTGATATCATCTTTGACATACAATTGATCTACAGCACCTACCTTTCATTTCCAGTGTTGTATGATAATAATCACTCCCTCCTATTTATTTGGTTAATTCCTTTCTTTTTTAAGATAAATGCTCTAAGAGTGGCTGTAAACCGGCTGATATGCGAAGGACCCAGTGGCACTCTGCATTTAGGGTCTGACAGGATCGGCATTCTGCAGGAAGACTGTCGAGAGCGCATCACCAGGTCACACACAAACACACACATCCACAGAAGCCTGTGATTTGGTTCAGTTTTTAGCAAATGCATATAGTTACTCACACGTGCTTCATTTTGTATTATGCAGACTGTTCATGAAGACGAGGGAAAATGTCTCCCCGGTGTATTACGAGAAACAAGGAAAGTGGAACCAGGTGTGGTACAGATCCGTTCTCCTTCACATGTTAAAATGCTTTTTCATTTGATCATTAGTTATCTTTAGCACATTTTAGCTTTGTATTTGAACATATGTATTGGACCTGCAGGTGGATCCTTCTGTCAGGATGGACATCGAGGAGCCTGGAGCTGGAAAGGCCAAAGGTTTTCTCTTCAAGCTACATCCAGCCATTCTACTCAACAGTTAAAAGGACACACTGATTTTGTTCAAAGGTAAAAAAAAAATGGTAGCTCTAATGTTGTACTTTCAGTCACGTTGGATTTTAATTTATCTTTTGAGGAGTCTATGTTTTAGTTTAAATAGAACTGTTAACTTTTAATGTGAAAATACGATCCTCCACCCTTTGTTGGCAATTAATGGAGCTGCCATTAGTTCTCTCTCATTGATGAGAATGTTCCTGTGTGTTTCCTAGTGGGCAATAAAAATAAGCGACCACGCACATTGGGCTTGTCAGGGAATCTTTTTCAAACACAGCCTCATTGTGACCCAGGAGTCAAGAGCCACACAAACATACACGCACTCATTCTGTGAGAGGTGTGTCAGTGCCAGAATGCATGGCCTTATATTTATAGCCATCCATTCCAAGTCTCTCAACTCAAGTGTTATCACCTCAAGTTAGCTGTTGTGTCATTCAGAAACTGACCATGTGAACTCATTAGTAATTTGACTTTGGAGAGGTTATACATCAAGGAACATTTATTTGTCTTATTCTGGTAATTAAATACATACTGTGAGTGCAAATAGTTAAAGAGTCCAGGGTCTAAAGAACTACAGAGTATAGTTGAACATAGTACAAAGTTGGACAGTTATTCAAACAAGCTAAATATCACCAGATACTCCTTGTCTTCATAGTAGTTGTACAACAGTACCTAAAACATGAGCGTGTGCAGTGTTCCTTATGGTTATACAAAAGCAAAAACCCTACAATTACCACATCTAAGACGCATATTGTTAAATTCATTTGTGCTTGGAGACACCAAAAGGAAACCATTTGATATTTATATATATTGACATATACCGAGAGAAGCCCCATCTGCTAACTCATAAACATGAAGCAGTATTAAACATTGGCAGCAGAGCACGTCTGTGGTCATTCAGCCTTTTTGTGCCAAACCGTACAGTTTGTGGTAAGCACTGCAAAGCAAAAATGTAGCATGATTTAAAAACTTCACAAAAGATATCAAATATTAACCCAAGGCTCGACTTCATGCACTTTATAAGCAACACAAAAAAGTCAGTTTCTTTTTTTGTCTTTGAGTTGTGTACTTGTCTACCTAGAAACAGGATTATGTACGTACGTGACTTGTGTGTGTTAGTGTTTAGACTGCTATAGACAGGGTGATGGCTTCTCCAGTGGATGCTTTTAGAGAACACCAAGATGACATAGCACTACGCCCCACAGATGACGACCAGACTCCTCAGTGGTGAGCCTGACTCTGAGCTGGACTGGACTGTCAGCTTCTGAGTGAGACCGACAGGTCTACTCCTCCTTTCTCTTAGCCCCAGGGATCTTTGCCTGGATTCTGGACAGAGAAAACAAACGTTAATACCATGAGCTTAAACTCTAGATTAGGCTGTGCTTTGTCTAGTTTCTTTATGGCAGTCCTTATGCTTGAAGTCCATCTTTGGAAAGGTGAGTAAATTGTCTGAAAACTACCCAGAAATAAGTAGACAAATTACACAACAAATTTGCAACTGTCAATTTTGCAAATTTGTAGAGATGGGTTTGCTTCAATGCCATTTATTGATGCCCTTCATAACTAACAGTAGCAAGCTTTTTCTACTTGCAATAGAGAAATATACAAAAAAGCTCCCCAGGCATGAGCAAAAACTTTTCAATTTGTCTCTAGCTCAATTTCTTTGAACAAAACATCAGAAAAGCACTCACTTGCCCACCACAGAGTTGACCTGGGTCCGTATTAGTCCCACATACTGATCAATCTGTGCCTGAAAACATAAGGAAGAAAGAGTTGTTTAAATGCCAGACAGTGTTATTCAAACCAGAGCTGAGCGAGTGAAGCTAAAAATCCTACCTGATGTTTCTCATAGACAACAGGCATAGTGAACATGGAGACCACAGCTGTGGAGGCAGAGGAAAAGTAGTTGCATGGTTAAGGTATTCTGACCTTGTGTCAGCAGGCTCCCCAACACAAACCAACCACTACCCTTATCTAAGGTAAACTGGAAAAGTAAACAGATACTGTACCACTGTGCTGTAAACCTGTCAAACAAATAAATGTTGCATGGCATAGGGACATGATGTCTTGGCTGATACCAGGTCTCAGTTTTTTGTAGGGAGTCGGGATGACCTTACCTAAGATGAGCAGTGTCAGACCATTGAAGAGAGCACCCACATAGGTCAGGAGCCACATCAGGACAGCAAACTGTAGGAGACATGCAATAATGTCTGGTTTAAGCTGGCTGAAATCACTTTCTAGCAGAGCAAAAAGAATAATAATAATAAGATGGCAAACCTTCAAAGAGTCGACCAGATCTTGTACAAGGAACAGCCTGCGAAGCTCTCTCATACAGGTGTTGGAGTAGAGAAGGATTTTGTCAGCATATTTACTAATCTGTTCCTGAGAGAGAGCAATTTCCATCTCAAGATAGGCCCTGTTAACAGATACAAGTACAGGAAGCAACGATGACTGTAATGAATATGCACACACTTTGTGTCAGACTTAATTCATCAACTTATTTCACTTACTTAAAAGGATGTCCCTCATCAGTTTTCTGCACAGCCTGCAGCACAGACTTGTAGATCCTGAAGCTGATGGTGGCAGAAAGGGCTGCCAGGGCTAAGTAGGCTCCGACACTGACCACGCTGAACTGGGTCAGGGAGAAGAGGAGCAGAAGCACGCTGCTGAACACAGCCCCGGACTGCTTCACATTCCTCCAGTAGAGCAGGTCAATTGCTGAGGGGGGGGGGGAGCACAGAAGGAAGGACAAAATGGGTTAGGACCCATAACCAGCATGAGTGTTACTCTGCATCATATAGGCCTGTGCATCCATGGCTGTATCCATTTCAAAGTAGATTAGGCTGCTGTGCTTTACACATCACACATTTGGGTCAAATTACTGGAAGCTGTTCACAACCCAGTGTCCTTAGAGAGCTCCAGCTGTCACGTGATCCTGTTTTAACCCAGCTTCCTAACCTAGCTTTTCATTAGGTTAGACAGAGCTGTGGCGCTGTGAGGTGGCATCAAGGTGTCCGAGAGATGATTTGTCCCTTTAGACTCTGTCCACCTATATATATATATATATATATATATATATAGTGATTAGTGATTATATATATGTTTAGTGATCTTTGTAGAATATAATAGCCGACAACCTGTGTTGCACTTGAGGCCAGAGGGGCTTCGCACTTTCAACTGACACATGCTTATCATCAGGAGCACCTGGCCTGGTCTCAGACGTATACAAACATACATACCCGTTACACTGAGGTTTCACCTGTACTGCTATGCAGAATTAATGATTGACCACTCTGAAAGCAGCAGCAGAAATAGAAACACTATCAGCAGTTCACAGATGGTAGTTCAATGTGACCAGACAAACAGTACTGTCACTAATGAAGGATGACGATGCATCAGGGTCTTAATAATGCAATGAAACACTATGATTCCTATAAATCATTGGACTGCTATGATGCCTAACTTATGCAGGAAGATAGTCACACATCGTGCTGCATCGTTGTGAAATATTTTGTCTTCTTTGGGTGGTAGTGCCTGTAATTTAAAGCTACTAGCAGAGACGAAAGGGAAGTGATAACTGAGGATTAGCCCAGTGTACCATTACAGCTCTAGTGGCCGACATGGTCCTCCTTTGGCAGTCATCTGTGTCGGTTGGAAACACAGGCCTATTTCCATAAGAACTGTCGGCGGCTTGCTTTACCTCTTCTGAACAGGCTGCCCCCCCTACTGCTAGTCTGTCAGTATAACTATAGTGTGCATCTGACCCGGTACACCTTCAAAGTCATACAGGGAGGAAGGCTGATCCTATACGTTAATGCAAAGTTTTAGAGTAGATAATTGTTGCCAAGGTCTCTTGGGTGTCTTCCTCTTCCTCTGAGCTGTCCGCCTGCCTGCCTGCCTGCCTGCTCTAATTTTAGCCGTGGAGCTGTGAGCAGCATAGTGATGACGGCCATCTTTACTCTCCACTAAAAGGCATCTGTGGATGCCAAAGCGGCCGGCTAAACCTGGATGATGAAAGAACAGTCATTGTGTCTGTGGCTCTGCTGCCCACAAACTACCAGTTCTGACATTGTAAAATAAGACATGTATAATCTTAGTCTTTTCAGTGACTAACAGGAAATCAAAGCATCGCATCACTATCACATCAGAAAGTCATTCATTGTCAATAGAGCAATGTGCCACAGCTGCTGTGCATGCACCACTCCCTGTAGAAGCCATTGTTGCTGCCAACACTGACAAAATCTCAATGTGACTGTTGATTTGAATGAAAATGTTCACACACACACACACACACACAGAGGTAGCAGACAGCAGCTGTAACAACATGCAGACACATCAGCTAGAGAGACAGGTGTTGACAGGAGACAGCGACGGTGCCTTGTGATGTGCTGCACAGACTGAAAAGCTTTGGCTGCAGTAGAAGTGTGTACTGACCTGCGGCTCCCATGGCTGAACAGGGAAAGAGGCAGCTGCTTTATCCACGGACAAAAGGAGAGCACAGAAGGGGGAGTCCCCCCTACACAAGAAGGGAGGGGCCACATAGGCACACCAGCAAATCAGCATTCGGCTGAGCAAGGGGGACTGATGGAGGGGAGGAGGGAGCAGGAGGGATGTGTATGGGGTGCGGTTGCCAAAAAACAACATTACAAACCAGCACACACACACACTCCCTCTGTCCTTTATACGCAGGCTTTTAAGCACAATCCCACTGACATCAGACGAAGAACGACAAGCAACATCTGAAGTAAAAGTCATGATCAGAACAAAAAAGCAGAAGTCTTTCTCATTTTTATGTGTCAGGCTGCATTGCGGTCAACGGCGACGCTTATACGCTGTTCAGTCTTTAACTGCTCTTCCATCAAAATGCTCTGGGAGCTGAGGATCTGCTGAGCACCTGCCTGATGCAGTTACCATAGTTACCATGCTCCATTTTCTCCACTCACCGAAAGATGGAGAGACGGAGGAAGGGAGGGGCCGAAGAGAGAAGGAGGGGAAAGAGCGTTCCTTTGGGAACAGAGAGAGATTCATTTGCTCTGAATCGGGGGGACTCAGCAGCACATAATGTGTCTCTACAGCCAGACACATGAAGACAGCCACTCCCTTTATTGTGGAACACAAAGGGACAATGGCAGATTTAAAGACAAGTTTTCTGAATTGTCAGAAGAAAAGAGTGTATCAAAGACTAACTGTTGTACATTTACAAGAAAGCATTTGAGTCAGATCACTGCTTATTTCTTTAAGATAACATTTAGAGAGTCATTTAATTTTCTATTGAGCAATAAGCTGAATACAGAACACAGATGAGACCTCTGGGCCACAAGCACTTCAATCCTGAGCACTATACGGTGTTACATCAGAGCACAGGACAAGCACTACCTGGCTTCTGATATTCATCACACTGACAGGCCAAGCATAAACCCGAGTACACGATTAACACCAATGACAATGATTTGATTTCCCATCCCCCCCTTTTTTCCTTTAGTGAAACTAGTTTAGCCTGACCTGATTAAATCACTGAAGACATCCTGGTGGCCTCAAACAACCCATCAGCTAGGAAACATGTTAAGAGACTTCAATGGCTACCAACAGTCTTCCACAGCTGATAGTCAGGACAGAGACTGCAGTCACTACAGCAGATTTCACATGAACACAAGGCATTTTATTTTATTATCAGAGGGCTAGTCGGCTATGAAGTGGTAATCTCACAGTTTCTGTGGAATATTGCAGTAATTGTAGGTGTGTTTTTGAACTTTATTGAGAGATCCAGTGTCAGCTGGCAGTGCTTTGTTTTGGTCAGTTACATTTAAGTGTAACTTTAGCAGAGTTTAAACACCATGAATACAGGAGAGTTAAGCAACGAGCACTAGCTATGCTTACTAAGGCCATCCGGCAATCCATTTAATTTCATTGTTTAAATGTGGAAATAATCATGTGATATAAAAATCATGTAATATGCAGTCTCTGTTCTCACCCACCGGCGGCAGAGCAGTGAATGCCACACTGTGATGCTTAGGTCACTTTAGCTAAAATCTGAAAACCTGGGAACAATGACGAGCCAAAGTCAAATATGCAACTGCAAACTAGTCTACAGTGTTAGTACTTTTTACTGCACCATGATGGTACAAAGAAGCTAGCTAGCACACTGAGCTAATATCGGTGTAGCATAATGCAGTCCCTGTTAGTTAACAGCTTGTTGGTAAAGATTGATTTAATCTTGTTCATTTTTCAGTCAAGAGCTCGAAGCAGGACTTGAATGAAAAATAAACTTGATTGAACTGAGCTCTTAATGAAGTATGAGATATGAACTGTATTAACTTTACAGCTACAAAGTATTTATTAAGAAAAAAATATGCCACTTACAATGTGAACCTCTGTTTGAACACACACAGAGTATACAAGACATGAAACGTGTCATCACTGAGTCCTTGAAGTGTCGTGCATCAAAGTTTTATCAGCCCTACATAGTTTGATGGCAGTGACTCCAAATTCATTTTATTTTAGAATGAGTAATTGAAAATATTTAAAGATAATGTTCTGCCATTCAAAAGCAGGAAATGACTTGGCTCAGTTTTACCCTTTGCTGTGCTGACTGGATCTGTTTAATACCCTGTAAACAGATCTCATCTGATCACATTACACAGCGTTTATTTAGAGAGGAATCTAAGTGGATAATGACTCAGCAGAATGATGACAAATTGATTTTTTTTTTGTCAGCAAAGCTGCACAACAATCAGACACTGCTATGTTGTCTGCCGCAAAACCTAAAAAGATGGCAGATGATAAAAGACAACCAGTGTGGAGGAAAGGGGCGCCATTTTCTCTCCTGGCCCCTTCCTGTGAGCCAACCATGCTATGGAAACAGACAGCCGAAAGATGCTCCTCTCAGGCCCAGTCTCTGCTAGGTGCCATGGCAGCCGAGGAGAGAGGGCTGATGTAATCAGGATGGGTGTGCCATGGTTACCATAGAGACAGTCAGTCAGTCAGTCCCATCCGGATGCTCTGGCTGCCTCGTTACACAAAAACAGAGCATACGGCATCTATAAACCCTGCACAGTTGCAAAGTGGGATGGGTGATAACAATGACACGCCTTAGTCCATAACGCAGGCATCCATATTAACATGCACCCAAAGCAGATGGTCCCCAGCATGTTGGGGTTATTTTCCAAAACACACACCAGCCCCAGCCCCCCTTTTTTTATGTAGCAGAATCTGTCATCAGGGCGTGTCCATGTGAAAAGAGGCACAACTAAACAGAACTGATTCGATGACAAATGTGCACATGCAGAGCACACATCGCAGTGTGATGAATATTTAACCTACATGCAGCTACGACGGTCCATCTCTCACAGCCACAAAACACAGACAATTGATGATTACATCACAGTAAACATATCAGTACCCTGGCCCTTCCAGCTGCTCCAGGAGATTTCCTTCTTGGTCACGTCTGCAGTGGCCTGCATGCTGGTGATCAGTTAGGTCCCTGTTCGCTCCCTCTTTCTCTTTATAGTCTCCGTTTTCTTCTTTGTCTCCTGTTTTAGTAGCACCGACTCACTCGCTCATCCCAAAGAGGCATGAATGGTCAAAAAAGATGCGGGAGTGAGGCTCGGATGATAGAGAGGGAGAGAGGGAGGGAGGGAGGGAGGAAAGGTTTCCAAGGTGCTGCCGGCTCACAGAGCACAAAGACTGATGCTGTGGAGCAGCGCTGGCTAGAACAGAAGGAGCGGGGAAAGTGCGTATGTGTACGTCTGGGTGCTGGGGGAGGGAGGAGAATGGGGGGGCAAATTGTAAACACCCCACCACAGTTTCTGCAGTGGCAAACCATCCATGCAATTATTAGGAGTCTGGGGAGGGGGGGATTGTTCTTGAAAGGTAAGGTAGACTCGCTTTCACAATAAAAGCATAGCAGATCCTCAGCTGGTAGTAAGCAGTGGGAGGGCTATACCACATCGATTTTGATGAGACACCATCTATGTTGTTCTTTATTTGTATTATTTTAACCAACAGAAATTTAAATAGTGTTTCCTCTTAGACTCACTGGTAATTGAAGAGGCTTGTTGTGGCTTGTTCTTAATAATTCATAACAAGTAGCACTGTGCATTAGAGCACAGGCTGTGTGTCCTGCCAAGCTGTGAGTCCTGTGCCCCCACCCCCAACCCTGCAGACAGACACACCTCGCACCTTCTGCTCACTGCAGCCTCAACCACCTTTGATGCCAGTACCGACCAACAGGAGAGAAAAAGTGGATATACATGAACCAGGCTGAACATGCTCCCCCATCACTGTTGCTATGGCAACTGGTGTGGAATACACTGACTGATGAAAATAATAAGTAGCAAAGATAAAGGTGGACCATGCCCTCTAGTGGTGTACAAAAAAAACACATGTGACCTGCTTTTTCAGTCATTCCAGAACCTTCTGAAAGTATGAGTAAACAAATCCTCAGCTAGTATTCAGCTGCGTCACTGTATTTCAAATATGCAGCTGTTTACTTGATTCTTATATGATGCCATCAGCGTACAGCAGCGTCTCTTTGGAGGACAGAAAGAAGCAACAAGAAGAACAACAACAACAAAACAAAAATCAACATGTGTCTGATCTCCTTCACACTAGAAATTCATGAAGAAGCCTTCAAAGCTTTTAAGCAGGAGTGTGCCCCAGTTTTGAAACCACAGGATTATGTAAACCCACTGTTCCCAAAGACAGAGAGACAGCCAATAGACAACCATGTACCCATGTCAACATCAAATTTGCAGCTTAGTCGGCATTAACTACAAACTGCAACTGACGTGTCTGATCGCAGGATGCTGAAAAGTGATGTAAGATGCTAAAAGAGCTCCTCCACAGCAGCAGTTTTATAATTTTTAATGTCATGCATAACCATTATTGTAAACCAAGGCATCCTTAGTTTTTTTCAAATACACCACCAGGGGGAAGCAGATCTGGCAAAAGCACTTCCAACCCCCTCTTGGTACATACTCAGCAGTGGAACATTGCATGTCTCCCTGCAATACCTTTTATTTCCTTGTCAACAAAACAGTGCCATGTTGGAATTGTAACTAAGCTGCCAATTGTATCCAGACTTTGTGTAAACCAACCAAATGATGGGTAAAGCTGAAAACACACAAACAATGCACATCCAACTGTTGAAGGCACATCAGCTTACCACTTCTACAAGCTGTACACAAGCTGTATACATGAACCAACAAGGACACTATTACACATGCATGTTGTCAAAGAGACTGTTCCATCTCTTGTGTAAACAGACCCCAAGGGAGGTCTGAATAAAAATAAAGGACTAACCTTTTTGTTTATTGAAGCCCCACAGAAAGATCGCCACCGCAGGTTTTCCTAGATTTCCCTTTTCCTCGTTAGTGATCTTCTGCGTGTCATCCTGGTGGGGCTTCTCTGATCGCACCTCTGGAGGTACAGCAGCAGTTGGGGGCTTGGGCTTGCTGGGGCGATCCTCCTCTGTTTTCAGTGGGTTCTTGATCTTGTCTGTGATCAGGGTCTCAGCTGGCTCTACCTCGGGGGCATTGCGGAAAGGGACACTGCTGGGAACCAGGGGAGAAGGGGGGCTGACTGCCTGTTTGGGGCCACCGAAGCCTTGCTCTCTCTTTGGGCTTTCTTCAGATGCAGATTCAATAAAGAGATCACTGTCAAGCTCTGCCTCTCTCTCTTCCCTCAGTATGCTGTAGGATGTGGGTGGAGCATGGCTGCCCACAAGGCCAAAACCACCCTTGGCAACTGGGGGATTGTCAAAGGGGTTGTTAGGCTGGCTGAAAGTGCCCTTGCTACTAGGTGGCTGGGCAAATGGGTTGCTGCTGGCCTTGGGAGGCTCTTCAGACACTAACTCGATCTCAGAGTCTCCAGACTCTGCACTGCTGCCGTCATGCTCCCTGCTGCTGGCCTTTGTGCTTTTGGAAGCTCCAGGTTTCACTGGCTCAGCCTTGAACATGTCGTGGGAGGGGAAGTCTTTTTCTGCTCACAAAAGAAAAGCAGAGAGAGGGGGGGGGCATTATACATACAGAAACATAGTTGCAAACATAACTTTAAGACAGATAAAAGAACTTTGAAAGAACAAGTAATAGTTGTTTCTTTATAGTAAAATTCAGCAGCACTACTCGACTTTACCACTCTTGCTGTGACTTGCAGCCACAGTGGCAGCCTTGACTAAAATTATTTTACCTATAGACCGTTTCTTATTAACCTATTTTTCAGTGAAGAATGTGTTTGTGTGTGAATTTGTGCCTACTTGTTGGAGAGGCGTTGGGAGTGGAAGCAGGGCTGTCGTCCTCTGGCTCTGATAGTGTCACCGTAGGGACCCCCTGTAACCCCACACTGAGGACGTTTTCCCGTTCAGACACACTGGCTGGAGGGGCATGTTGCTCTGCCTTTGCAGCTGGAGGCTTGGACTCGGTCAAGGTGATCTTCACTGGGCTAGCTGTCTGTGGGGTGCCACCCAGGTTTCGGTAGGAACGGTAGTCATTCAGCTCCTCGTCTGACGGCTCCTCCACATATGGGAATGAGTGGGAGCCCAGGGCCGGACCCAGATTTTCTTCTTCTTCCTCCTCCTCCTCATCTTCGTCATCCCTTCCAAGATTCTTATCTATGTAGCTGCCAAGTGAGTCGTGACCGGTTGAGCTTTTGTCCACCAGGCCGTGTAGAGCCCCCTGATGCTGGTCATGGTGCTCATCTCCGTGGGTGATATCCATATAGTTGTAGGATTCTGTCTTATCTGAGGCCAGCAGAGATTTAGGCATGTCATCCATTAGGCTGGAAGTCATCTTGGTGTTGGAGCTGAAGCTGTAGGTGTCACTTGGGGAGTGATCAAGGGCTGAAGAGCCGGAGGAGTATTTGGAGGGATTCAGGTCGTCTGATAAGTACGAAGCTTCCCGGCTCGATGTGAAGCTCTGATTTGACAGCAGGGAAGTGTACACATCACCATCATCATTCATTGGCTTCCTGAACAGACCAGACATGGAGTCATCTACAAAAAAAAACAGACAGAGATGTAAAACCGATCAGAAGAATGAGATCACTCTCTGTGTCACACGTCTGAGTCAAGCCAGCAGTTTGATTAATGAAAACATCCAGTGAAACAAGGCTGTGCACTGTGAGAGCAGCACTGTCAGACTGGGTGTTGGGATGTGTAGATCAGTGAGGGTGCAGTGACAAAAGCTACTTGTACCCAATGAGGGACAAAGGAGGATTGTTCAGACCCCCCCAAAAAACACAAAGTCGCTTCTAAATCATGCAAGCAAAGGGCTGCCTGTAGTCACATCTCTGCTCTGTAATCATTAATCCTACATCTTGGCAAACACACATTACACAAGCTTAATGTAAACTGATGTCAAAAACATGTGCAAACTGAAATTCTATTTTAAAATGGACCATAAAAAATTTGTAAATAATTTGTTACAGTGCTGCAGGGAAATGTTAAAAAAGCTCATATTTCATGTAGGGTTGGGCGATATTGGCAAAAAAAATAATCAGGATTAATTTTGGCATTTAGCCGATAATGATTCATTTGACGATTAATTGACAATTGCACTTAGATGTTTTTGACTCTAAATCACCACATTGTTCTAAAATGATACAGACAAATCATCAGTCAAGTTAACTACTTCATTCTAACAGGTTAAGCTGGTAAGTAGTGATGAGTCACCAACCAGCCATGTTTTAAATATTTATTGATAACATGCACAATGCACAAACTGCTTCAAAATAATAATGAAGCAAACATGCAATAATTTATTATTATAAAGTGCAATAACTTGTGCAATACCCCTGTGTATCAATAACTATGCTGGTGTGCAATGTTTGTAAATAATTCCTCCCATCTTTTTATTTTACTGCACTATGTTCTATTTTATTCTATTTAACTCTTGCTCTGACTGTGGGTGTTGTATTGCTGCTGGTACCCCAATTTCCCTGAGGGACCTTCCCAAAGGGATTAATAAAGTACATTCTATTCTATTCTATTCTATTCTATTCTATTCTATTATATACATTTAAAGTAACTTTGTCCTTCAAATGTTCTTATCTTAAGGTCACAGAGGAGTGCATATCAACATTAAAATTAAACAGGACAGATAAGTTTAGAAAAGTCACATCAGTGACCTAATGCATGTCGTGTACGCATGTGCGGCACTATATACTACAGCTGTAGCCGGCGTTGTGGCCTCATTGCACTTTCTTCGTACTCTGGCTTATGGTGATAAACGTTGAACCTCTGTTAGGAACGTGCTGCTCCACATCTTTTAACTGAATACCACTGCCTTCCGCCATTATTGTTATGACGGGCTCACACGTGCGCGCTTGCGGGTGATGGTGGGAGTACGTCGCACGCAAAATGCGTCACCATGACGCCGTAAACTATAAGTGGCAAATATTAATATTTTTCTGGTGGTTAATGACACACGATACGATTTTGCCCTGTAAGCCTAATTTCATGTACATTTTTAAAACAGGAAGCAATGGAGTTCTTTGGAACGTTAGATGTTAAGCATCAGATCAAAAGTCAAGTATTCACATTTGTTAGCTTTATGTCTTCTGGTCTAAGCAGTACAACATCACCAATAAATAATGCATTGCTTTAGGTCTATTAAAAAAAACAGTCAAGCCAACATTGCACAACAGAACATGTTAAAATTCCTGTGCTGTGTACAAGTCAGAGTTTATACTTCCACAAACTGAGCTCCTCCTGCTCTTCCACCCTGCTTCTCCCAGCGGTGCTGCTATAAATAGGCTGGGTCCAGCTGCTGGGCTGGATGAGGGGGAAGACTTTAAATAACAGCCTTAGGATTTGTTCTGGAGGATGCGGACTGACTGACAGAAGACCCAACAGGTCAGGACGTCCCGTCCCTCCCTTTGCTTCCTCTAAAAAGCCCCACCACCCTTCCCCTCTGCTGCTCCTTCCAAAGACTGTTTCCTCAGTCATTAACAATACATCATACCGCAGTACAGAGGCATAAACACTGCACACCCATGCAGGACTACAAGGAGAGGGAGTGATGTGACATGGAACAAAGGAAAGCCAAAGCAGGCCAAGACATTTTTGGAGCTTGTGGCTGTTTTGTATTAAATCTTCTACATCAACATCTATCTTGTTTGTGGGCTGAAGCATTTTGCAAAACTGCTGCTGAGCCTTCTTCAGCCTAGTGACATGAATGACCTTGATGGCCTTCTAAAGTGAACCAATGCATAATCCTCTTAGTGTACTACCGTGGTATAGGTCCCATCAGCCATCACCCTGGCAACACCATCATAATCTAACACTCACTGAATCACTGTACAAATAAATAGTGTGCAGTGGGAGGCACTCAGAGCCACTACAAACGGTGAAGGGAGGTGATCTCTAGAGCTGTGAACTGTAGCCAACACCCCCACCTGTATCAAACCATTCCATGTACCATTACAGATAAACGAACCAGTAGTTGGAAAAAGAATCTGCAACAATTACAATGCTGGCTGCTTGTCTTTCACTTCCTGCTGTCCTGAGCAGCTGCTTCATAAAGTTGGTGGTAGATTGAGGGCATTCTGAATCTGCTGATATGGCATAACACCCAGACACTGGAAAAACCCACAAGGCTGAAACAAATGCTTTAGTGCAGTCGGATAGGATTGGACATGATGACAACAGAGGAATTCTCAGCTCACACTGAGGCCACGCCACACAATCGTGTCACTGAAAGGATGGTGCAGTTAAATAAGTCCTGGTGGATGTGCTGTGAAGGGGAAGTCCTTTTGTTGTCCTCTATGCAGCCAGTGCAGCTCTGAAACTAATGCAGCCTGACAATCTGTGCTATGCCAAGGCATGGGCTCCTAATTATCAGGCAACAGACAAAAACATGTGAGCACAGATTATATCAAAAGGGAGATGCAAAAATGAATATATTAGCACTGGGTGTGTGTTTGCTGCTCCGAAGGAACTGGCCTGCTGCAGTCAGTCAGTGTAGGCTGAAGTAGAAAAGCCATGAAAGGGATTTTCAAATGAGTGTAAGGAAATACAAACAGAAAAGTCACCACAAAGTTCTGTCAGTTCCACAACAACAAAAGCTGGGCTGTCATTATTATCCACAGCAATGCTCCAGTCTCTCTTTTATCTGTGACTCTACAGCTCTGTAACGGTTCCATTACTCCATCCATGACCCTCTCCACTGTGGTGTTGCCTTTCAGGAGTTCTCTTTCACATCATGACCTTGTGGAAACCAATCCATCCAGATGATCACTGCGCTCTTCTTTCATTACCATCTGTGCACTTGATGTTGAAACATATGCTGTTAATTATTATTGTAGGATAAACTGTCATCTTTACTGTGTGGTACTTTAAAACTGAAAGTGTTAAGTGTGCATGTATTGATGAGCCAGATACAGACATCAAATATGATTCTGTGTCATGGGAAAATTTATATCTTTGAATATAAGATGATACTCAATCATTCTTATTTAATGTGTTTTACTTTTTAATACTAATCTGGATGAAAAACTTAACAAGACCAAGTTAACTGAAGATCCACTCCAAGTCTGAATGGTCTCTGGCTTTGTTTATTTTTATACTGTATCGATTCCAATATCCATGGCTGAACAAATACCTGACTAACCACCCTACTTTAACTCTGAGATAAGAAATTCCAAGTGCACAAAGACGGCATATAGTAAAAGCTAAGCTAAGACAAAACTACTAGCAGAGGTCGATAGGAGAACAGCTGTGCTGAGAGATTCAAGTGCACTGCTGCATTGATCCAAGACAATGAGGACATAAAATTACTGTAAGGAACGTTGGCGTATGCACCATGCTTAAAGAAAATCACTGGAGGCCACACAGGACAAATGTTATTGTTCCAGCAGCCTTTGTTAAAGATAGATCGATCCGGAGACCATTTAAATAGAAGCTAATCTGCCCCATTCAGGTCGTGAAGCGGTGGTACGTACAGTACCTGTCTTCTGTGGTATTGATTGTATTTTTCTTGCTTGAATAGAGCTTTATGGATGAATGAAGAGAGCATGTGGGAGGTTCCAGACTGAGTGTCTGCAAGCTGTCTGCTTCAGGTCAAAGCTGTCAATTCAGTGTGATGTTGAAAGTGACAATTCACTTTTATAGTACTTACAGAATGTAGAATTACAACAAAGGCTATAATAACCACACACAAAAAAAGATGTAGATGGACTATTTGTAAGTGACTTTGCTGATACCAGCTCTAATCCCAGGAGCACTATTGCACTACTCTGCTGAGGGATTACTCTCTGCCCACAGGACGGAGCATTGGACTGAGGCAGAAAGGTTGTAAACGTAGCATCATGTTTCACTTGCTGGCTTTTAATTGTTTTCTGAGTAAACACAGGGGACCAAAATACATTAGAAAAGATGATTTATTGATATAATGAGAGGAGTAATGCTTTGTTGTGGTGTCCCCTGCAAAGGACCTTTTTGGACTTGGTCTGTCCTTCAGCAATAGTTAATGGGTCCTGGAGATTGAGGAAGGAGTTTGTGAGGAAACTTGTTTTAACCAGCATAAAGCAGAGGTAGGTGAAGACCCTGGCATTACCCGGGAGCTGATTATTGACCACTAAGTATCTTTGTCATTACATTAAAAATAATTCTGCAAGGAAACTGTGGTTGTCATGGGCCCAGTTTTTCTGCCCATCTAAACTATTAGCTTTTTTGTCACAACCTTGTCTCTCTCACTATTAAGCTCCCCACCCCCCACCCAGTATTATCAAGCATTTTTATCATGTAGTCTGAAAAGACCTAGCACTGCCTGTCCCTCCTGGGAACAGACCGCAGCTCTTACCAGCTAAAGGCATAAATGCACTGTGCTGGCAGTCTGGAGTCCACTAAGTGCTTTCTCTATCTGAGAGCTACGGAAAAGATCCAGCCTGACGTATGCTGTCTCATCCTTGTCACTGATGATGTGCTGAAAGGGAGAAAGCATTGAGTCTAATCCACCTATCGGGCACTGGATTGTGAGGGAAGCTTTCTAATGACTGATGTGCAGGACATGAAGTGCAGCGTCACTGTTTGTGTACGATATAGTCTTCTTCTATACCTGAGAATAGGACAAAGTGTTGTGTTCAGCAGTATCTTTAGGAACTCTCACCCCCCTCAAAGTGTCAGAAGGTGGAAAGCTTTTGAATATATACTGTACTGTCTGTAATGCAAGGATAAGGTTCTGTCCTGTGGTAATTTAATGCTGCTGAAATCAGCATTATCTGGTCCTGTGGGTAGATCAGTGTTGTGAACAAGATTTAGAACAGGCATGGATCGATTACCAAGGGAAGCAATTCAAGACATCTTGAGGGGATACAGTTGCACAGTTCAGTCTTTAAGTCAAGAGCCAAACTTATAACAACACTTAAGAAGGGAAATACGCTATAATATTGCATATATAATATATAATAGATGCAGTGAGAGCCGCACTGTTCCCAAGAACATGAGTGACAGAATGGATTACTTCACTGGTATTCAACACAGCTCAGTGGGAGTCGCAGACAGCCATTCTTTCCTCTTTTAGGAACCAAAACAAAGTCTGTGTGTGTTCTTCTGCATGCACCTACACACAGCTGAGCCTGTCTGGCACACTGTTGTGAAAGTAGAGCATGTGCTTTGTTTACTTCTTCTACAAAGTGAAGCCAAACACTGACAAGGCAGTATAGGGTCTGCCTCAAGAGGATAAATTATAGTTTTTGTTAATTCTGCATCCTTAGCATCCAAATTTATCTTTGGATGCTTAGGTTGTACATCACAAAAATCATTGTCTTCTCTAGTTTTCACAGTGAGCAAAATGAGACAGGTCAGAGCAGCAAAGAGACAAAACTGGGCAGGTTTTTTTTTTTTTAAAGCATACTCTCATGAATTTTTCATTGAATTGGTGAATAAAAGTGCAGGGCTCTAGTTTTGCTCGCCAAGCGAATAGTGGGCCCTGTTTCTTAAGGATTAAAAATAGCAACATGAGCTGAGCTGTGCTGGGAAGAGTGAGGTACTTAGAACTGAGGTCTGAATTATCTTCCCACAAAAACACACAAAAAGTCCAGCATCCAAAAATAAGACACTGTCACAACAGTGATGTAGGACTCCCTCGTGCTCGTCTGTCTGCTTTGAGTGGTTTTTTCTTTCTTTTTTTTGGGAAGTCTCTCTTTGTTGATAAACTGTACAGGGGGATTAAGCTGTTTTCCATCTAGTCAATGGCTATGAAGAGGCTTTAGGCCTGTAATCTATTTATCAACCTTTAAACCCCCCATCACATCAAAAACAGAAATTATATTCTAGATGTAGAAAACATTCAGATTAATCAACAGGCTATTTGTTAATGTTTGCCACATCCCATCTGATGCTTTCCTATACAGACTCCGTCCTCTAACTGCGCAGACATGTGGCCAAACCGGATGATGTTTCATAACTCTGACATCCTGAAGCTGAATTTAAGCGTCTGACTGAATAAACTTCAGAGCAGCTTCACTGATTTAGATTCAAGCTTATTTACTGTCAACCCCGTGGAAGCTGCTTTTTGTTTTTGAAGCGCACAAGTTTGAGCTGGGCAGTCAGACAGGCCGTCTGTCGTAACGCTAAATCTGTGACAAACGGACTGCGCCGTATTTACCCCATGATGCTGCTGTGTCCTGCTGCTCCCTGTTTAGCCGAGTTAAGCCCGATGGGTTTGAAATGCATAGCATCGGTAAATATTAGGATTTAAAAGGAGATAACTTGTGACTTATACCTGTAGATGCAGTTTCCATAGCAACGGGAGGCCTTTTCTCGTCGTCCTGGAAAGGATGAAATTGTTGATCCAGGTCGCCCGCCGCGGCGCCGCCGCCGCCTCTCGGCTTAAAATCTTCACGTAGCTCGTCGAACCGAGTTGGTGTGTTCCCAAACAGGCCGTTCCTCTCGTAGTCATCACCAAACCACTTCCCCTCCGAGCCTAGTTCCTCACCCGGCTTAGCAGACATGCTTTTTTCCTCTTGTCGGACAGATACACACGCTACCAGGCTGCTGCTGCTGCTTCTTCTTCTTCCTCGATGCCGTTTATACCGGCGCTGTGCTGGCACCGTCTGCGCTAGGATAGATGACAGAGAACAACACGCAAGTGTGTAGGTTTCGGCTGGCGTCAGTCAGCTGAGCCAGGGGTGTGTAGACGCCACGGATGAGGCGGTGCAGGCGGTCGGTCGGGGAGCAGAGGAGAGCAGAGGAGTGAGGGTTGATTGTTTTAGTTCACTGCTCCGACGGTGACGTCATGATGTCCGCGAGACTCACGGTTTATTTGGGACAGAGACAAACACAAAAGTGTCAGACAACCACGGTGTCAGAAGAAAGTGATGTTAGGTAGAGTGAAAACTGACCACATAAGCCAGAAGAATGGCGTCAGCGAGCATAATAATGGTGGCGTATTTTTGCCGGTACTAAATAATATATGTAGAAGATGTTAAAAGTAACGATAACCTCAAGTGTATAATAATATGATAGCAAATAATGCACTTCCAAAATATTAGATAGTTGTGCGTTCCATGGGTTTGTGGAAATTCCCCCTGCTGCATGGCGCCCCCGTGTGGCAGCTCAGAGCACCAACAGGGTTCCCTGACAACCTGACGCTCCTGCCTGGATACAGGCTAACAAACATTGCTGCACACAGAGGGACCCGGGAACCAGAGGTGTATCTGTCGTTAAAAACTGATTCAGTGCGTTTACATGTAACTTATCGATTTATGTTGACAGTGGAATCCCGGTTCGCTTAAACGTTTTTACAGAATCTCGGTTTAGCTAGTTAGTAGCATACTAACATAGCACACTAACGTAGCATACCTTTAGTGGGTTAGTGGGATTAGCATAAATTAGTGGCATTACAGTGGGTGTCTTTCCTCTTTTTTTATTTCCGTGTGCTCCTAGTAAAATAAAGCAGAGCAAATACAATTACTGTAAATAAAAACTGCTATTTGGTGAAACTTTGGGACAGTGAGGTTATGCTGCAGAATGAGAAACAAAAGAGCTGCAGTGATGAGGAGGTGGTCAAAAAACTGGTGAGTATGAAACCCAAACATTTCTTTTACTATTCAGTTTTAATCCACGCTGGAACTATAACAGTAAAAGTACCAATACAAGAATATACTCCTGCATGGATGCAATGAAAAAAAAAAAAAACACACATTTTCAAGTTTTGAAAGAAAAGGCCTAGCAATAAATAAAGACAAGATAAAAGATGTAATGATGTACACACATTTCAACTGCATGTTTGGCTTTTATTCCTTCTTCATTGTTTTACTTCATTAAAGATGTGTTACTGAAATGTTGCAATTATTGTTTTGGACAGTGCATGGTCAATGGAGTGTCCTATGAAAAAATTGCACTAGATGGGAGCAACATCAAGTCACTGGAAATCTTCTTTTCTGGTTTCCCGCGCATGGTTGGGCTCTCCTTCTTCCCAAAACTTTGCCAGCTTACTATAGTGGACCAACATATAAAACACATTGAAGGGTTGGAGTGCTGTCCAGTGCTCCAGGAGCTCTGGATAATCCAGTGCCACCTGACAGTAAGTTAGTGATGTTGAGATGCTGACACTGGTTTGTATAATATACATTAAGTTATAATGTCTTGTGTTTATTGCAGGAAATCTCTGGATTACAGAATTGTGTTCAACTGGAGAAACTGTACCTTTATGATAATCAAATTGATAAAATTGAGAATTTAGACTTGCAGGTCAACCTTGAAGTCTTATGGCTCAATAATAATCGCATAACCAAGATACAGGTTTGAACTCTTTGCTTCTTTTTTTTATTTAGCTCACTAAAACTGAATTGTCATCTAACTCTTTTGTTGTTGTGTTTTTTTTCCTCTTAAAGGGCTTGAACACACTTCAAAACCTTAAAGAACTGAACCTTGCAGACAACTTCATTGAACGGATCGGTAGGTTTGTGGAAAGTTTGATGGATACTTTGTTTAAAAAGCAAAATAATGGTAATAGTAGAAATATTAATAATAATCATAATATTTTTTTATTTTCAAAGGTCACAGCCTTGATCCCAATGACAATCTTCAGAGCCTCAATCTGTCTGGAAACAAGATCAGCTCCTTTAAGGTAAGATTCAAAACCGAAATATGCTTTTGAAATTCCTTCTGTAAAAAGTTTTCTTACTTATCTTCTCAAATCTTATTAAAATCCTTGGTTTGACAATAGAACGTTTCTAAATTCTTGAGAAATGTTGGGGTCTCAGCCAGTTCAGATTTTCAATCATTCCTAGAATGTGCTGGCTGAACAAGATCTTCATTGAGGTATTGAGCAGTATATATTTTAAATTTTTGCCATTCATAATTCAATGATATATATTCGTGATTGCATCTATTTAAAAAAATGTGTTTTATAAATATGCAGGTTTGTGTTAGTTATACATTTTACACATATGCTTTAGCTGCCGAGCTCGTTCACAGTTGCTGTTAAGTTCAAGGTCACTTTTACAAGAAGCACAAAAAAGTTTCAAAGCTGTAGCTTTCAATGGATTAACAGCTCGGATCCTATTCCTGCACCCCACCGTTTGTCCCCTCCCAGCCTTAAAGAATTCAATTATTATCATTCTCCACATAGTATATTGCAGTAAATGCAGGATCAAAGAAAGGCCTGTGCCCCCTTTGGCATCACAATGTGACATTACAAGATGTGTAGTGAATATTGAAGCTTCAAAAGATGTTTGGTTTATAACGTCTAATATTTAGAAATCCTTTTCAGTGTGGAGTCAACAGGATCGGGGTTACAGACAGTTCCTTTAACACTATGCACTGTTACGTTTAAATACGTATACAAAAGACTAAAACATACACACTTCCCTCTTAAAAGGAGAGGAAGTTAAAGTATGTGTACGGTCTGTATCTTTATTAAAAGATAAAAATAGAAGAAAAAATATAATTTCAGTTGACTGTCCTGTTCTTGTGAATATAATATGTCAAGAAAATCTTGACAGAAAGAGCAGGACATTTCCTAAAATTTTGTACAACTGACCTCTAGAATTTCAGGATGAGAATGAAGTGGTCAAAGGTCCAGGTTACTGGCCTAACAAAAGACTTTAAAAAGGTCGGCTGCCCTGTGACATGTCATGTAAAACGCTTTCCTCTTTCTTGTTTTCTGTTGTTGTAACAGGAGCTCACCCTGCTTGCCAATCTACCCAGTTTAAGAGAACTAGCGCTGCAGGAGCCTACTTCCAGCCCAAACCCAGTGTGTTTGCTGTGTAACTACGCCACACACATTATTTACCACATGCCAGGCCTCCAGAGACTCGACACATATGATGTCTCCAGCAAGCAGGACAAAGAAGCAGCTGAGGTACTAAAGACCTGCAGAGCTGTGAGACGACCTGGGGCTCATAGCTCACTGTTGGGATTAAATCGTTGATTTGTTTTTTTATTTCTCCAGATACTGTGGTAAAACAAAGACAACATTATGGATTTTTATGATTTTCACCTTTAATTTAAGCTGAGAATTTGAAAATGATTGCAATAAAAAAACTGGGCTTGATTTTAAAAATGGCCATCCTTCTATATATAACTGTTTACTCATCTTTATCCTACACTAAAAGCCCTTTTTCTTGTAGTCTGCTGTGATGAAGAAAATGATGTACTACAACATGCGTGTGCGTACTGCTCGGAGGAACCTGGCTCAGACTCAGTCTAGCCTGATTGAGAAGAAGAAAACTCTGTTACAGTTACCTGAAGAATCCATCAGGACCCTCAGTCATAGCCTTAAATGCGTAAGTACTATCTATCAATTATAAAGCAGCATTATCAACAGCTGCATTATTTAGCTGCACAGCATAGCTGTTTCTTCACACATTTCAAAGAGACGTACTGTGATACTTTCCTAGCTTGAACGTGAGCTCTCCATGGGGCCAGTCAGCTGTCGGAAGTCTACCAGCAAACTGGAGGATGAAGGAGGAGAAGCGGCCCAGCTGGAGGACGGATTCAGTGAAAAAAGTGACTCAGCCATTGACATCAGCTGTGATCCTGCCATGGAGCACAAAATACTCCTTAAAATAGAAGCACTGAGGGAAAGACTGAAACAATGGACCAGGAGGCTGGATGAGTTAGTCTGCTACTGATAGAATTTATTATGGCTTTGCATCATTTCATTTCCTACAGTGCAACATAGTCCTCTACATACCAACAACCTGAATAAAAGTGATTTCTTTTATTTTCAGAATTGAAGCCTGGTATGAACGAGGTGTGGCCCTAGCTACAAACAGGACGGAATATACAGTGCAGTTTCTATTAGTGGAGCTTGAAAGTGTTGGAAATATCCGTTTGGAAGAGGGCAGCGCTACAGACCCTTGGTACTTACCCTGTCTATTTTTAATTACAATGTATTGTGCCATTTACACTGAAAGGGGAGAAATACCATTTTATTTTTCTCACTGACAGGTTTACTTTCTGCTGCGACCTCCTGCTTTCCGGCTTCTCTCCTTCTGACTTCAGCATGCACGGCATCATGGACATTAAGATACACAGAGTCACCCGCATCCACAACAGTGCTTTGAGGCTCCGCTTTGAGGAACGACTTCACAGTCTTGCCAGCGAAGACTCTGTTAGTTTTCCACAGTAAGTACATTTATCTACAAAGAAGAAAAGGAATGGAATTTGAAAGGCATTTAACAATAGCTTTACAGTAAAGCTTGATATTGTGTCAGTAAGTAAAGGATCTTTTTAAGCAGGAATTTCAGACGCCAACTGGAGTACTTATTCTACACCAGTGACCCTGAAAAATGTGAGAAGGAAGAAACTTTGTGCATTCTGGAGGAAGGCTTCAAAACAGCTAAGCAACAAAAGGTGTGTGTGTGCTCCTGGAAAGAATCCAACACTACAACAATCCCTCTCTATCACCCATATTTATTCCTCAAAGAGTGCAGAGAAATCATCTACATGTACATAAGACCATGAAAGAATAATTTCCAACAAAATGTTTACTGAGCGTAATCCAATGTAAGTTCTGTCAGTGTGAAACTAAATCTGGTGTATAACAAAACAGGTTTGGAAATATGTGTAGTTTCTTTCTTGTCTAATTGTTGCTTTAGTTACAAATCATATTAACTCTTTGGATTAGGCCATGGGAGGAGAGGGTGCTATACCTGTGTCCAATAGCCTTAGTGTGACTGAACAACCCAGAATAGAGTACGCACTGCGGAAGGCCAGTCAAGATGATAACAAACAGAGTTCCAGTCCAATCTCCTTCAGGCATGGTGAGTTTATATTCCTCATTTTATTATGTCTTAATAGTCACATTAGCTTTTTTATGGTCAAAAGTTTTTTTTTCCCTTTAGGTCATATTATTGTTTCCAAAGTGTTTGTGGGTAACAGCATGCCTCTCCAAGAAGAAGAACCTGTGGACAGAAGCAGCTTTCCTAACGTCTTCTCTGTTTATCGCAATGTGGACACGCAACACCAGACTGCAGTGAGTGAAGGTAATTATGATTTAATAGACATGACAAACAGCTTTTTTATTTGTACTTGTCCTTTTTTAATATGTGTGTGTTTTTTTTTTTATTATTATTATTTAGAGACACCCGGCTCCACCAAATCCCATACCGCTCCTGAGGGTAATCCCAGCCGCAGGCAGTGGTTTGTGTTTGACCATGAGCTCATCTTACCTGAGTACATCATATATTTTGAATACATCACTGGGGTAATTATTTCAATTCAGTTTAATTTTATTTGTGTTTGTATCTTTTATCTCCTTTCACAACAAAAACAAATAATTATGCATCCACTGCAAATTCACATTCTATTACCAGGACAAAGAACAAGCTGCACTGTCGAGCCATAGCGCATACAGAGACTCTGTCCTTTCAAAGGATTTCATCCTGGACAAAGGAGTCCTCAACATGGAGCCTGTGTTGAAACCGCAGCCCAGGTTGTTAAGTTTGAATGATAAAATTCTACTCAGTGTGGCCAGAGCAAACGTCCTCAGTCAGATCACTGTAAGTGTTCCCCCCTTTTTTTAAAAAAACGTTTTGAAACCATCTCCTTACCACTGATGCATTGAATCTCCAGGTGCTCAACCTTCACGGGAACAGTCTGAGTAAAATAAAGGAGATCTCCATCCTCACAGCTCTGAGACATCTGACCATCAGTTTCAATCAGTTCACGCGCCTTGATGACATTTCACACATGGTATAATGAAGGAAAAGATATTATTACCCTTAAATTGAAACAATGTGTTTAAAGTAATAAGAAAGCAACATTGTAACATGTTACTGTAACATAAAATAAAAATGTCCACTTAATTTCTAAATCACAGCCCAACCTTGAGTGTCTGGATGCCAGCTTTAACCATTTAGTGACTCTAGAAGGGCTGCGGGGGCTGGGTCAGCTCAAACAGCTCGATGTGCGCTGGAACAATTTGACCAAGGCTAGAGAGGATACAGCCGTGCTCAGGAAGCACACACCTGCTCTGCTCAAGTTGGATACCCGACACAATCCATGGGACAAGGTGCGTGCCTTGATCTAATATATATTAGCCAGTTCAAGCTCAAAAATTCTGTTGAGTGGATGCAATGCTAGCTGCAATATGCTGTACGATAAGTTGTCATATTTTAGGTATGTTTCCTCTCTTTCAGCCAGAGGTAGTCAGAATGACAATATTGGGCCGTCTCACAACCCTCACACACCTTGATGATGTGCTGGTAGCAGATGAGGAAGCTGCTGAAGCTGTTCAGATGGCCACAGGGTGTGAAATGAACCAGGTGAGACACTAAAAATAACAATGTAAAGATAACCTATACTTTTATTTCTCAAGTTGAGACATCTTTTTTAATTAAATGTAAGGTTGATTATTTAGGAGAAATGGCTACAAACAGTCCTGTCATTTCATAAGTTTACACTGCCTGAAGGCATTTCTTCTAGCGCACTCTCGTACCAACAGTGACCGTCCCCGGAGTCTCAGTCTTCTGCCAACAGCCCAGCTTCTATATTGTTCGAGTCCAGCACCTAGGGGCCTCTGTAGTGAACTGGAGTGGGCTGCAAAGGTAACATGCAAAAAATGTTTACTCCCAGAAATGATTATGGGTGGTATAGTTTGAATCGTAATGCATGTAAGCTTTAATAAACGTGTACATATGTGTTTGTGGCTGTAACATTTCCAGATCACCACCCTGAACCTTGATAACCAGAGGATTTTCAGGTTGATCAGTCTGAATAAACTGGTTAACCTGCGCTGGGCCTCATTTAATAATAACAACATCTCCAAACTGGAAGGTCTTGACAGCTGCCTGAAACTTGAGGAGCTTTCTCTAAACAACAACAGCATCAGCAGCCTCAGTGGTCAGTCACATTCTCAACCTGACAATGACAGATCACAACATTATGATATACTTTATTTTTATTTTCTATATTAATGGTCTGCTCTCTTTCTTCAGGACTATCAGGACTGCATTGCCTAAACAAACTGAGTGTTGATGAGAATCAGCTGTCTGGTCTTGATGCCTCAGTTCTGGACACGCTGCCCAATCTGTCCTTTTTGTCTGCAGAGAAAAACTGCATCACTTCTCTGCATGGCATTCACAGAGTGCGCTCTCTGCTTGAACTCTACATTGGCAGCAACCAGATTTCTACATCAAGGGACATCTACTATATGAAAGTGAGATTCTAATCAAACCAGCCCCACAGTCAGGAAGGATGGTAGGTTTCCAAAGTTTTTGTTGTGTTGTCTTTTCAGGGATTGACAAACCTCATCCTTCTGGATCTCTGTGGAAATCCTTTAGTGGAGAAACTGGAAAACTACCGGATATATGTGGTGTTCCATCTGCCCTCCCTTAAAGCTCTGGATGGAATTGCAGTGGTATGTGCTGAAATTTGCAACTTACAGAAACCCACAATACTGTAATAGTAACATCTGCTAGTTTGTGTTGGCCATGCTTGTCTGTTTTCTGCAGGAAGCAAGCGAGTGTGAGAGTGCAAAGAATATGTTTAAGGGAAGGCTAACTGCTGACATAGTAGCAGAGAAGCTGGGGCAATCAAACTACACAGAAATCACCTACCTAACCCTGCAATCCTGCTCCATTCGGTAATAGATTGTTGTAAAAGCAAAAAAAAAAAAACATTTGAAAGAATGAGAATGAGACTGTTATGCTGTTACTGATGATGCATAAGGTGCTCTGCTTTCCTTCCCACAGGATGGTTGATCTCTCTCCAGTAGACCTCTTTTGTAACCTGCGCAGTGTCAACTTAGACCACAACAACCTCACCTCATTCTCCGGCCTCGTCTACCTGCCGAACATCAAAGTACAAAACATGCTCAGTATCAAGAGGCTGGCTTTAAAAGTATCTGAGTCATGAACAAATAAGTAATTTATGTTGTCTTCTGCACAGACTCTGTGCCTGAACTACAATCACATCGAATCCATTTTGCCCACACAGAAGACTCTCTCAGGTCGTACAAACAGACAAACACTGTACAATAAAGTCCACTCCAGTGGCTACGGCCAGCCTAACTCATCCAAAACTAACAGGTAACGCTCTTAATCTTCTTTAATAGTTTATTTATAAGGGGCCAGATAGGTGCATTTAATCAAGTGACTGCTTAATATTTCCATCCTGAAATCCCAATATTTGTTTGTCAAATTTTTGACACCAAACGTTTCATGAACATGTGCAGTCGCACACTGTTTTTGCAGACTGCTACCATTAGGGGGCAGCACTGACCACCCAATGCATGAGCTGCCTCTGCAGTTAAAAAAATAAATGTAAGAGTTTTCTTTTAAACCACAAAACATGGTTTAAAAGATCTTAAATAAAATAAAATCTTGTTGGTGTATTTGACAAAATTAATGTGGTCTTTCAATGTCTGTAGAAGTGTGTTTATGGACAGTGCTGTAACAGGCATTCTTTTGTTCATCCACACTGCGATTGCCTTGAGGTGGTCTGCACCTGTGAACTCCCACCAGTTAAATGCAGAAGCCAGAGGGAGAATGAGATGTTCATTTAACCACAGAGGTTTCAGACTGTCATTGTGTGTGTGTGTTTAAGGGATACAGGGCCCATTGGCAGCCTGGAGCCACTGATGGAAAGCCTGGAGGTGCTTCATTTGAGTCACAATGGCATCTCCAATATGGCCAATCTGCAGCTCAGCAGGCTCACCAATCTTAAAGCGCTCTTCCTTCAAGGTATGTATGGTTGTCATGCTGCCCCTCCCTCTCCAGGCCGATTAAAAGTGCAGTGTATAGAGCCTGTGAAAAGGCTAGCGCTGAAAGCAAAGTCTCCCATAGACCTAAGGCCAGGTGGGTGATGAGACTTGAAGAAAAGAATGACTGACTTTCTTTTCAACAGCTTTTGATGGCGTTTGATTGAGTTTTGCTTTGTGAGGGTGATTTGCCCCACAAAGCTAACCTCACTTTCTTTTCTTCCTTTTTCTTAGAAACCTCTGGGAGCTTTCTCTGTTATTTCAGTGCTTTTTACATCCGGGGCACACAACAAATATCTGACCAATATTAATATTGCCATAAAATGCTGCCTGTTATATTGTTTAGATGTGCAATTTACTTGTGTAATAATAGAATAATTAGGTTATGTTTGTCTTTTTATTGTTTTTAGAAGGTTTTTTTTCTCTCCTCAGACAATGAGATCAGCCATGTGGAGGGCTTGGAGGGGCTTCACCAGCTCAGAGAGCTTGTGTTAGACAGAAACCGGATCAAAGTTCTGACCAAGAACTCATTCACAGCCCAGAGCGTCTTACTGGAACTTCACCTAGCAGAGAATCGGATCCGCGAGCTAAACCATCTTGATTCTCTGACTGAGCTCCGCAAGCTCTTCCTCGGCATGAACAAGCTGCAGGTATTCTGTCACGGTGGCCTCATACTCTGAATTTTTTCATGTTTATATTCAGATTTTTAATGAAACTACATATTCAATTAAGCTGCCTGAATAACTCACAGCACAGTGATTTTCCTGAGGTCATCACCGAGGTCACAGTCATCCTTTGAGCAGTTTCTGATTTACCACCAACTTTTACTGATTGGTTCATATGTGTCAAATGTTTAAAAATGTATTTGATTCGGCGTGCAGCAGTATTACTTTTCCCTGCATTTGCAAAGTAAGACATGAAGTATAGTAATCATGAGTCATTACCACCCACTGTGGCATGCAAGGGGTAGCATTAAGGAGAATCAAGTTTGATTGAAGGTCAGGGCCGTGTGTATGAAGATAGAGGGGAACAATCAGGGCAACGTGTAATCAGCTTCTCAGTCTGCATCTCCGCACCCAGGGAAGTGATTTGCACTTTTGTTGCCAGTTCCTTCTTCCCTGCACTTCCTTAATGTTTCCACGCATTCAATTAAGACATAAAATACAGCAATCATCCCAAAGCATCCGTCCTCACAGTGGGGGCGTCTTTGAATCACAGCCAAGTCTGAGCATAAAGCTGGGAATGACAGAAAACACCCCCATGCCCTGTTGCGTGCCCAAACTCTCTCATGAGATTAATGAAAGCTCACACATGTAATCTCTCCCATCAGCTGCTTCCATCCTCCCTATACCCAAATTATGAAATGTTCAACCCCAATGCATATGTCTCTATTATCATCAAACATCAGACTATATCAAAGGGGAAGGAAATGATAAAGCAACCTAAATAATCTTTGCTTCTTCCCTTTTTGTAGGACGTGACAGAGCTTGAAAAATTAGAAGTTCTTCCCTCACTGACAGAGCTCTCCGTTGTTGGCAATCCTGTGAGTTTTACCGAATTGTATGCACAGTTTCAACTCCAATCAGATTTTGTGAATGGATGGGATTATTATACGTGTGTTTTCTATTATAAGCTCACACAGTGATATGGATACATGAGGACACTTCTCACTCTTTCTTTTGAAAAGGCATACTAACAGGCTAGGTCTCACAATACAAAACACGAACCCAGTGTAACTCTGTGGATCCAAATTAAGTGATTACACGATTGCCCGTCTGCTATATCTCAAACTGGCTGGCATCAGACACAAATTCGTTGACCAAATGGCAGGGCACTACTGACCCTGTTACATCACCCATCTGGAGCTCATGGATCAGGTCTGAGCAGAGCCAGCAGCCCAAGACCGCTCTGTTGTCCATAGGGTAGTGCTCAGCTGTGGTTGCCTCTTTGCTGCTCGACCCCATCCCCCTTCTTTTCCCATGACTGAGGGGTTAATCCTGCCAGGGGGATAGAGGCCAACAGCCACCCTGGAGACAATACCTCCTGCTGTTGACCGCATGAGATAGCTCCTTCAGCCATGTTCCCTAGCCAGAGTCTGTCTTCTCTTTACTGGACATCCACTGGCACACACTCACAAGTTGATCACAGCAGCAGTGTCCTGCAGGAACATGCAGTTCTTTGACTGGATAGGCTGGGTTCAAACCCTGGCCAGAGGGTGCCCTCAGCTGGGAAGGGACCTATCTGCTGCTGTCAGCTGGGTTACTGGAATAGCTGCTGGGAACATGGCTACCCAGGGACCCACATAACATGTTTATTCCACTGTAAAACCGGGCTTTTTTCTTTGATAATCAAAAATGTGTTTTTTTCTTTTCAGGTGGCACGAAAATCTCTCCATAGACAAGCAGTAGTGCTTCGTCTGACCCAGCTTCAGGTTCTAGATGGAGAGATGGTCACTCTGGAGGAAAAGACTAGGGCGGAACTCCTCAGTGCTGATCAATCTGTGAGAACTGTACACATCATTCATACTCACAAACACATATGTGCATAAGACATGGAATTTGATAGATTTTATTATTGAAATTTTATGTGATAATTCCAGTATTGTTAAAAAAAAAACCTGACCCTTTTTGGGTCACCTCCCACTGTACATCTCTTGCAGACTACATTACAAAATCTCATGATGGGCCTTATCATGTTATCCATCTGAATCCATGACATGACAGCAACCCAAACCGCTGCCACCACAAAGGGGGGATAACCTGGATCAAACTCTTTCCCTCCCACTGATTTTATGTTCATGTAATGAGTGAGTGGGGCTGTAATTCTCCCGCAGCTCTGAATTAAAAGCAGTCTAAGCCTGCTAGCATCATCCTGCTGATTAGATGAAATGTGCCCGGCCGATAATGCACCAGTGGATTTACCCCCTATTAGCCAGGTCAATGCGACCCCCTCTGCTTGTTAATCGTAGATATGGAAATGACAGAGCAGAGAATCCAAGGCTTTCTCATTAAAAATACAAACACAGACCTCTCCCTATTGACTCTAATAAGTGCTGTCTCTGTCATCTGTCTCAAGCTCTGCCTGTAACTGCTTTTACTTGAATTTAAACATTGGTATTGATGAGTAGTAATTACTGTTAGCCTATAAGATGCTTATGTATGTGGAACAATAAGTAATGTAATCACCACTCCCCTACCAAGTGTGTGGGTGGAAGAGACCGACAGAAGCAGACACAGAAGGCAGAGAATAATGGTTACAGAGTTGGGATATGCATATGTTATTGAGGTCAAAAACATTGAGTTAACCCCGAAGGCACTTAAGAGATGATTTTTATACATTATGTGAACATCTGCTTATGTTCTTCAAAGCAGCTCTGTCCTGAGGAATCATGTCTTTTTTTCTCATGCTCCTTGTTTAATATTTTGTCATAAAGCTCTGCTCTCAGCACCCTGGAGCTTGTTTCCCTGTCACCGATATAAGCTTACCTGGACTTATGCCTACTAACATCACTCTGAGAGGAATGAGCATTATTGGAGGGCTACAGAATGTGCATGTGCATGATATCCTGCAGAGTAACTTGGATGAAGGCCACTGCACACACAAATGTAAGTTTCTAATGCCACAGGTGATACGTATACTAAACTTAAGGCATGTGTAGCTTGTTATGTGGGAAAATGTTTTCACATTAACACTGCTACTTCTGACCATCTCATTCTGGTATTAATCCCAAACCAGACAAGCAGAACAGCAAGTATACCAATGTTGCTCAAAGCGGCCTATCTGAGAGTAGCTACGGACACAGCCGGAGAACAGGAAACAACCTGCCAACCTCAGGTCTCCAATATGATGGGAACAGAGGCAATATTACATATTCCAAACAGCAGCAGGATCGAAGGTTTGTAAAAAAAAAACAGATTAAAAAAATGTTTTAAAAAAGTATACAAGAAATAATGTGCTAACACTTGCCGTTCCAGATTCCCAAATAGTGGCAAACCTCCACCCATGTAGCAGCCAGAAGATGTGGAACATATAGAGGGAAACGCTCATAACTGCCATGAGTCTTGTGGTTTAATATTCCACAGTATTTTGCCATGTCTTGCAGGACATTAAAATATGTCCTGATGTGGCATTTTGAATTTTGATATGTTAGTAAATAACAGCTCTTTAAATGATGCGGTGGTTTAAAGTAAATTAGGCTGCTTGAAGAGGGCATTCAGTGCATTAATTTCAAATGCATTTATAATAACTATGAGTTCATGTTCAATCCACATATGTAGATCACTAACCATGGTAATCTGAGGATGAAAGGTTTTGGTGTCATTTTGCCTGCTATCCCATGCTATCCTTTGCTCCCAAACAAGTAAAAAAACACCCACAGATGTAAGGGCGTGTGAGTCTGGCATGCTGCGTCCATCGGGTCAAATGCATCCCCAACAAGTGGATAATCCAGCTTTAGCACACCTCTCTGTGGACAATAATCTGCAGTCAGTCAGATAAAGATGTAATCTTGAATAAGGTCCAAATGGATTTCAGAGATTGTCAGTTTCATCATGTTAGCCTCTTTACAGAAAATGTAACAAGCAAATCTTGTGTGTGGTAACTGGAAATAAACATGCTCCTCTTACTATTTTTGATGTTTATTCTGGTGACCATTGTAAAATAATACATCCTGTCTTTCTTTTGATTTAGTATAATAGTTGTGTAGTTAACAACTTATGGAAGATGTGTCCAGTATTACGTGTGAGACCTCGTAGACTGATATATGAAAAAACGTGAGAAACTGGGTTTACCAAGCCACCTGTATTCTGTTGCTGAGACTCAGTTTCACTGCAGACCTTTGTTATGTGTGTCTGAACAATGTTCTGAGATTAACACAGTCTTTTATTTAATTTTTGAACATCAAATTTTAAAGTAAGCAAGTTGGAAGGAAAATGTGTTTTTTGCCCTAACTGTGAATGAAACACCACCATTCACCATTCTAATCCACCTGTTTTACAAGCCACAGTGTTTCTGCATCTGTAGCGTTAACATGACCACTAGGTGTCCTTAGAGCTCTATTAACACTGCTAATCAGTTCTCAATGAATTCTGACAAGTAGGTAGTACTTTAACAGTTGAACAGGGGATTTGTGTACTTCAGTTTCATGTCTCCTGCCTTTGCTGAACGTCAGAGGCAAGCTCTGGTCTGAAAAAGTGAAAAGCTGTCCCAAACAAGCTCCTCTAATGCATGTACTTAACTTCACTTAATTTGTGTTAATTCCCAGCATTAAGCGGGGCTAATGACTGCACAAGTGAGTGCGCTGTCATTACCTTGCTCTGCCTGATGGACTTAAAAAAAATACACATGCAGCAGAGATTTGGGGGCTCAGTGTGAGTGCTCTAATGCATTAGGTATTGCAGAAGATAATTACACGTTTTATGTTTGTGTACAGTATGTGCAAAATCAATGTCATAAATATTTTTAATTCTCTTGTAAGCATATATAGCAAACATACCATATCACACACTAAGTCTAAGATCTGCATATCTGTAAGTATTTTTAACATTAAAATGACATTAGCATAAAAATAGTGAATAATTCATCACTTCTGAGTGAACCCAGATGCACTGATGCATTGCTCTTCTTGTCTAGCTCTCCAGCTCTCCTCGTTCCTCCATGTGAATAGACCACATGGTTTGTTGCTGGTTTAATGGGATGGAATGTGACAGGTTATGTTTTCATCTGCCTGATATGGAACCTGGCTCGGGCGGGCGGGCGGGACCGAGAGGGAGAAGGAGAGAGTGGGGAGTGTGGAGGAAAGAAGTGAGTTGGTCTCTTCGGTTGCTATCCTGATTCATAATTAGACATGTTTTTGCTTGTTGTGAATCAGTTACAGATGATGATCCCCTCCCCCTCCAGAATGCCTACCACACACACACTCATAGAAAAACACATGCTCTGTATGGGGCCATTACTGCTGGTCCACTAACTCGCTGCATTTGCTGTGTCTGTGCATTCAGAGCACCATTAGTCCAAGACTCTGTGAATAATTGCTGAATGGACCATGTTTTCACTGCTATCTACTCAGGTTCCGGCCAAGTTAGAGGGGTGATGACATTGATAGATGTTTGATGCTGAATTCAACACCACGCATTGTGCAGTGCTTATTAGAGCACTATGCTCTGCATGTATAGTTGATGAACAACATTACACTCCACAGTCATTACCAGCTTGTATTGGCTTCAAAAGTGGTTTGATCGAGGCTACTATTTTATCAACGTTATCGCTTGAGTTGAAAATTGCGGTTGCAAAAATGAACTGTCTGGCTGCTGATGACATCCAACTGCAAAATATAAATAATTTTGTTTTCAAAAGGTGCATATTATGTTCCAAGTTCATCTTTCATCTTCACAAATACATCCTCAATCTTGCCATATTGCTTCTCTTGAAATCAGTCATTGAGTTGTTGCTGTCGCTTGTCATTTTCCTGTAATTTGTTTCCTGTGGAATAAAGAGCGAATGGAGTGAGAGAGTGAAAATAAAAGAAAGGAATGAGAGTGACAATTAGAATGAAAAAAGGTAAAAATGCTTTTATTTTGTGTGGACATTTTGGACAAGAGCACGCCTCACAGATGTATTAAATCCTAACTGTGATTCATTTCTGGAGTTGTATCACATTATTGAACTTGTGTATTACTTATCACATTATTTCAATCACACCACATGGTTGAAATGGCAAAAAACAAGTTAACAGAAAAACCAAACAACAGATAAATACCCAATTTTCTCTAACAGAGATCAATTTTCATAGTCACATCAGATGGCCTCATTCCAGGCAATTTGGTATCACTCTTTTATATTCCATGATATTTGCATTGTGTTTTCTCTTTAATGACCAAACAGACAAAAAAAACCAGAGTAATGTTTTTAAATAAGTGGTGCTACAGGGGATTACAGGGTACTATACATGTTGTTATGATTGACAGGTTTATTGTGTCCCACACAGAGTAGAAATTGCTTTTTCAAGATGACAAGGAAACACAACCTCCTGCCCAGCCTTATCCACCACAATGAACAACAACAATTTAATCTCCTTTGCCCCAGATTGTTATCTTTTTTCTGTTGATATTGTGGCCTTTTTAGTTATCACTTTATGATCCGTCTTTTTTGCCCTCCTTATTTCTAGGTAAATCAGTATTTTAGAGAGACAGACACTTGGGCACAATCCCTTTCATTATATTGAAATAATAAAACACTTGTAGGATTTGCTCTTTTTGTATTAAGAACATGATAACAAGGATTTACAATGTAGTATTAATATTCTTAATCTTTTGTCAGTGTTTGAGAGTCGTCTGAGCGCATTAGACTCAGGATTTAAGGATACCAGCAAGCGCCTATAGGTGGAAAAAATATTTAGGATAAAGAAAATAAACAATGCAGGGGGGGGAGTTAATGTAATTTCAAAACTTTCAAAAAAGGATGGTGTCTATTGTGGAAACCCTGTAATTTGGTACCATACATCCATCCATCCACTTTCTAATCTGCTCTGTCCTGTATAGACTGTGGGAGGTGGGTTTTGGGAATAATACAGGTCTGATAAAGTTCGTTTCTTTGAAAGTTTTATTGTGCATTAAAATGATCTTGCCACCATTTTAAATGTGGTGTCTTTGGATCAGCATCACTGCTGCATTACAGTGTATCTTAGTTATGCATCATGCAATGTCATCACACTTTGTAGTGCTGCTGTGAGAAGCACACATGTTGTAAAAGTAAACTTTACACTAGCTCAGAAAAGCAAACTGTTGTCGGCTTTGTGAAGATGCATTTCAGGAAATCCAAGAAGGTTTATTTGACAAGGAGAATTAATTTTCAAACCATAAAGGAAAGCTTGTAATTCTTCAGATTTTCACAAACAATCAAGGATCAGATCAATCAGTGGTTTTCTCTGGTAATAAAACAGTGAAAATGTAATGTAATGAAAATGTAATTTGCAAAGTAACCAAAGCTATCAGGCAGTGACGTGTAGTACAGTGGAGGTCCCTGTGATGTACTGGAATAGAATTATAGAGTGCCATTGAACTAAAATATGTAAAGTAGGCCTAAGTTAGAATTTAGGTTAGTATTTAGGCCTACTTTAATTAATTCCATTCTAATCAGTTCAGAGCAGTCCACATTAAAGTGACTTTATGTCACTTAACGCAAAGTGCTGCTTGCTTTTATTGATGTAGGCTATACATGTGAGAGTATGTCGGTATTGGCAGGTGTACTGACATTTTCCAAGTTATGAACAAAATAAATATATAAATTGATAATTATAGTCCAGTAAATGTACAAATCGAAATCCAATAGGTCGTTTTGCGCAGAGCTCACCATTTTGCTGCTCTCTCGGTATTTTGCCATCCCTACCCTCGAATATATGAATATTTCACGTTAAACATCAAAAGGAACAGTAATCACAGCCTTTGTGTATAGTTGTCGATGGGGCGGGGTTTGGTGATGCAGGAGGCGGGGGATAGTCAGGCCTTGACCAATCATAGAGCTCGCTCTTCTCCCCTCTCTACTCCGATTGGCTACAATCTGAATGTGTATCATGCCGATGTTGCCTGGCTATCTAGCGGTTAGCTTAGCAGCTAATGTTGAAGCAGTCGATTACCCACTGTTTTTATTAGTAAAACCCAATTACACCGTGAAATACTGCATAGAGCGTATCTGCTGTTGCCTATTACACCGTTAACGGTAAGTTTATCTCCCACGGTTGCCAACTTACTTCTATTTACCTGCTAGTAACAGCAAGCTAACGGATAGTCAAGCTTAATAGACTTGCCTGCTGCGTTAGCTAACAATAATAGAGCTAGCTAAGGTGAAGAACCAGAAATGCTGCGGAGGAAACTATTTATTTTGCTTAAATAACCTGTTTTGGATATATGAGGTAAGATAAGAAATGTCTTGTTACTACCCCGAAAATGTTAGCCCACGTAAGCGCATCAACAAGCTGCTGCTCTGTTTGCTTTCAGCTCAGTAGCTGTTGCTTGGATGTATTTTTGTTTATTGTTGATACACAGTGTGTCTTTCAGAACGTTCCTATATCCGCAAAAACGTTTTTCCCAGTATACCATATGCCTGTTCCGTTGGTTTTAAAATGTACCTATAATTTTCTACTATTTTACAGTTGTTTTAATCAGTGTGTGTAATGTTACTGTAATGACAGGGGCAGTAATATGTTGCCCCTCTTACATTATTGTATTGTACTTCATCTAGTATCATAATGGCAGTTATAATGATTCCTGTGTCTAACTGAAGGTGTACCTATTTGCAGAGTCTTCCCTGTGCCTGAAACAATGAATGGAAACCCTCCGTCAGCTGCATGGAGATGACCTGCCACCCTTTCGGGAATGGTCAGAATGGGGCCAGATGTGCCCCTTCTTAATGAGTACAAGCAGGAGTTCTTCTGGAAGCGCTTCCCCCAGACAGTGTTGGGGGGTCCACGCTTCAAGTTGGGCTACTGTGCCCCACCATATGTGTATGTCAATCAGGCAGTCTTGTTCTTGACACCATGGCTTTTTGGGGGCATTGGTACTTTGCTCTGCCAGCTGCAGCTGCTTCAAGAGCTTCATGCCGCAGTGCTCTCTGGTATGCTTATGTTTGGGGCTGCTGCGGGTGTCCAGGCCCTGGCATTGTATGCGGCTCGGAGGAGTGGCACAGTGGAGAGACTTGGTGCTCCCAACATCCTAGTTGATGAAGAAGAAGTGGAATTTACCCATTGTGTCAGCCCAGAGACGGTTCGATTCATTGCTCCTGGGAAGCGGTTTGGACTAAATGTGGTACTGCACACAGTACTAGCAGGAGTAGTCTGCGGCTTTGGGACATGGTATGTGCTCCTTGGCAGACTCACTGCTCTTTATGGCAGCATTGGTGTATCCGTGATAGTCTTTGTCCTGAGTTGGGTGACTCTGTGCATAGCGGAGTATTCCCTCATTGTTAATACGGCTACAGAGACTGCCACTTTCCAGGCACAGGACACTTATGAGATCACCCCACTCATCCGACCCCTCTATATTTTAATTTTCGTCACTGTGGACTTGGCTGATCGGTGAGCAGAATAATAAAACAGCTGTACATTTACTGAGCAATCATCTTAAGGAATATTATCGTAATTGCTGTCATAATAATGTAAACAACATTTGTCTGTAATGTGAAGGTTTTCAGACCCTGTCCCTGAACTCCAGCTGGCCAGTCAGGTTCTCCATGTGCTGTTCCTCTTTCTACCTCTACTGTGGGCACTAGGTATACTGCCTCCCCTGGATGCTCTGCTCCTCTGGGGCATGGAACAGGCTCTCGTGTTTGGTTTAGGAGGATCACCCATGTCTAGCAACCTCAGGTAAACATTGTAATAATTTTCCAGTCAAGCCTATGGTTGTATTTAACATTTTAAGTGCTGGACATTATACTCACATCTCAAGCCATTTTTTCTTTTTAGGTAATTTTGATGTCACAACAAATGTAAAAATGTATTTCTCCAAATGTATGTATGGTAATTTCACAACGGGTGTGATTTATTTTCAGTTGGCATTGAAATATATGTCATGTCTAAATAAGTTATGTATGCTGCGTATTAATCCAGTCATAATTTGAATTTCAAGCAACAGTGTCAGTATTCAGAATCAGAATCAGAAATACCCAGGAGGAAACTGCTTGCATTCCAGGTTCTCCATGTATACTCAAAAAACAGGTTAGAAATATAAAATAAGGTAAAATAGTAAGAGTAGAATAAAAATAAAACCTAATAAATTCTAAACATTAATAAACATTCAAGTAAAATCCAGGCAAGTGAAAACTGGTAGTCATCTATAATACAACCTATACTATGTGCAGTAAAATCTTACAGTGTCTACAATAAATCCAATATGGATATAATTAACAAGACAGTGTGTTAGATCAGATTGTCTGATCTCAGAGGGAGGAGTTGTACAGTTTGATGGCCACAGGAGAGAATGACCTCCTGTGACACTCAGTGGTGCATTTAGGAGGGATCAGTCTGGCACTGAAAGTACTCCTGCACCTCAGCAGCACATGGTGGAGAGGATGGAATCTGTTCTCCAGGATCCCCTGCAGCTTAGACAGCATCCTTCTGTCTGACACTGCTGTCAAGGAATCCAGCTCCACCCCCACAACATCACCGGCCCTTTTGATAAGTTTAATGGCACTGGCAACCACAGACTCATAAAAAATCCTCAGCATAGTCCGACAGATGTTGAGCCTCCTCAGAAAATAGAGGCGGCTCTGGCCCTTCTTGTAGAAGGCTTCAGTGTTTTTAGTCCAGTCAAGTTTATTGTCCAAAACCACTCCCAGGTATTTGTAATCCACACTCTGCCCACCAATGGAAACTGGAGCCATGTGTGTCTTGGTCCTCCTCAGGTCCACAACCAGCTCCCTTGTCTTTGCTACATTGAGCAGCAGATGGTTCTGCTCACACCACGTGACAAAGCTGTCCACCACAGTCCTGTACTCAGACTCTCCACCTTTGCTGATACATCCCACTATGGCAGAGTCATCAGAAAACATCTGGTAGCTGAAGTCAGGTGTAGAGCGTGAAGAGGAAGGTAGAGAGGACTCTCCCTTGTGGGACTGTGTCAAACAAACACCGCTGCATACGCACATACTGGGGTCTACCAGTTAGATAGTCCACAATCCATGACACAAGGAGGGGCTCTACCTGCATCGCTGTCAGTTTCTCACCCAGTTTATTGTCAGTTAGTGGAGAAATGTTCAATTCAATTTTATTTATATAGCGCTTTTTACTATCAAAATTGTCTCAAGGCGCTTTATAGAAACCCAGAGCCTGGACCCCTCCTCCTTGAACAGGACCCGGCTCATAAGAGAGAACCTTCCTGCTGATAGCTGGCTGGATGGAGGAGAAGAAGAGGTAGACAGGACAGAGAGGATGAAAGAGAAAGAGAGTGGAACAACCAAAAAAAAATGCAACAACCATCATTACAGAGAGCAAACATGAGAGGTTGTTGACATTGTCAAGCAACCTGAAACCATTCTGTTTATATAATATAATATTATATATAATATTGGATGTGTATCCTGAACACAGCCTGTGGGAATACTGTCCTCATCAGATTCCAGTAGTTGCATTGAACTGTGACATTAGCTGGTGTAATATAAGTAATTTTTGTGTGTGTATTCTCTGCCCCACAGGCTGCTGTTGATGTTTGGTGTATCTTCCGGTGTAGCTGTATGTAATTACTTCATCCCATCAACACTGGGCGTGGTACTCTTTTCTGTCTCCATGGGATTTCTGCTCAGCCTGGACCTCAGCCAGGTTGGCACACTCTGCAGGGGTTCCAAGACAGCTTTCGGGGACCATGGGTTGCGCAGAGTGGGGTCGCCACCTCCTCCTCCCAGTTCCTTTGGCTGGAGTCTGGGCTGCAGGGAGCTTCTGCTATATTTGAGCCTGCTACTGGTAGCAATGGCAGAAGCAGGGCTGTTGCATCACTTCCTTAGTTCAGCTCAGTTCCAGAGTTTGGTTATGGGACCCCAGGCTCCTGTCAGCTACCTCCTCCTCGTACTCTTTTGCATCTGCTGGGCTCTAAGAGAGATCCAGGGGGCCTACATATTTGGAGGAGTGTTCCTCAATCCACTGTACCCTAAAGGCATGTCTAATGTGCAAACATTCAAGCAAAGAAACAAAAGATTGTACATTGCTGCTGCAATCAGAAGAGCTCTTCTTTATCTTGGTGAGTTTGTTACAATGAATATTTTATGTCTGTATATGTCAAATGCTCACACCTGCCACCGGAAAGAACAATGCACTATATTTGAGTGTATCTGACCTCCATTTACTATGTGTCTTCACAGCATCTCCATTTGCAATGATTGCTTTCCTTTCTATGGACAAATCTCTGCAGCTGCTACACAGGGTTTCCCTCAGTGTGGGATTCACACGGGCCTTTAGAGTGGTATGCTACACTGACACTTGCATACAGTAACAGCATGAATGTAGCATGCAGATTTCTTAACATGGAAACTTATTTTAAAGTAATTCCCAACAGACTTTAAATGTGACCAGTTTAAATCACTGATCTTTGTTTATAGGAAAAGTGTGACAGTGAAAAACAAGTCCTTTTGAAATATTTTCAAAACGTCTTTCTTTGTTTCTTTTATTAGACTAAATGATGTTTAATTAACGAGTGTCCTTAACTTGATTTTTGTACCTGTCATGTTCAGCACGATGTTTTCTCCTTGTTACTGTGCAGGCATGGCAGAGCTCAGAGGATGCTCTGTTCCAAATGGTAGTGGTTGTCTTGGTGCGACTAGTAGTTGGTAACAATACACTACCAGGATGGGACAACTTGGGAACCGGAGTGCAGCTTCTTCTGGTGAGGTTAAACACAAATTCCCTATTCCTTACTGTCTGCGGATGGTTATATCTGACCTAAACAGAACAGTTTTTGTAAATGGGTACGGAAACCATTAGAAAATAAATGTGAAAATAAATATAGATATGTTTACAATTACCCCATTTAACATTTACCTTTTTGTCCTCAGAAAGGTACATTGTTCATTATATTTTAATTTTACACTGCTGCTAAAGTGTTTGGATAATATTTAAAAATTAAAAAGACAACAATAAATGCATAATGTAAATTAAAAATCACTGTTTATTGCACACCAACTGAAGGCTAATGGCTCAGTAGACCAGTCTCTTATGTTTGCCTGTGTTTCTTGTCTAGGTGGGTCTGCTATTTGACAGACTGACCCAGTTCCTGGCCAAGCTAAAGTTCACCCTAACTGTGTTGGTGACATCTTGGACAGAGAAGAAGCAGCGCCGTCAGTCGGCTGGAACTCTCCTTGCTCTAAACGCCTCCCTGTGCCCACTGTTGCTGGCAGTGGTGACCCTTTCTGCCCTGCTCTCTGCCCCTTTGCTGCCCCTTTTTACTCTGCCCATCTTCCTTGTGGGATTTCCCAGGCCTCAGCGAAGCTGGCCAGGGCCTGTGGGCACTGCCTGTGCCTGCCCAGACTCAATCTTCTACCAGCAAATGAGTGGCAGCCTGGCCTCTGCTCTGAGGGTGGCCTTTGCGAGAGGGTCACTGGGTTAGTTGTTCATTCCTTCATCTTTTCTGTCTGATGTTTTAAATTAAGTAAAAGGTTCTAAATCTGAGGTATAACCATTCCACTGTTGCTCTGCGATAGTGAATGCTAATATATTATCCATATATATTTACATTTCTAAATAGTAAGATGTCTAAAAATTGAGTTGCAAGCAGCAATGAGGTGGCCAAGCAGCGAAGGAGGCTGAAGTAACTACAGTAACACAGTGTAGTTGTAACTTGATACCTCTGGCACAAGAATTTCCTTCGGGATTAATAAAGTTTTATCTTATCTTATCTTATCTTATGTTAGTTAAGTCAGAGAAATGGTCTTTAGCACTCTTTAGGCCTCACAACACAGTTACATCCCTCTAGTGACCAAACTGCACCAAATTTGAGAACTTGGAATTCAGTTTCTAACCCAAACACATCATGAGAAATTAGTCAAAACACATTTTTTTTATATATAAATATACACCAAATTTGTTGTGACCCACAGTGAAGGGGTCAGAAGTCATGGGACCAAGTTTGGATACAATATGCCAAAGCACTGCAGAGATTCCTGTTTGACACCATTCTGTCGAATTGGCTGTACTGGGTGAACACTTCAAAATCCAAAGACAAAAACTGTTAACTTTTGTGAGGCTCAGTCAAAGTAACGATGATATATACCAAATTTCGTGAGAATCGGACAAACTATGCGACCGCTGAAAATATAGTTTCATTTTCGAAAAAATTCCAAAATGGAAGAAAATCTAAGTAGGCGAAAAAAGGCATGGGTGCAGTGGAATTGGCTTGATCTAATGATTCCAACGATACTAGAAAATCGCGTCAAACATTACAGACAATGCAGCTCCAACTTTGAGCAGTTGGTGGCGCTGGAGTGTGGGTGGTGCTGACATGAAGCTTTGTCAAAAAATACTAATAGTACTGATCTGAATTAGTGTGCCAAATTTCACAACTTTCCAGCAGACGGTTCTATGGGCTGCCATAGACATCCCATGGCAGAAGAAAAACAGCAATTTCTGCCAGACAATCACTATGGTTGCCTTGCAGCTCGCTGCTGGTTGAAGTTTGCTTGTCAATGGTAGTAACACATTACAAAAATACATTTTAACGTGATTCTCTGTGATGACTTAGTCACATCAGTTTAGAGATTATTAATCATTGATCAGATTTTAAGCAAATTATTTATTATTTATTTATTTATCAAAAGCTAAAAAAAAATAAATTTATGGTGATTTTGGTTTTGTGTTTAAGTGACAGTACACCCAGTATTGTGCTGCTCACCGCTACACAATTTAGTAGTGAAGTATGGTTTGACTTTACACTTTACATTGACCGTGTGTGTAAGTCAAGTGGGGTCTATATGCAGATCAAAGAGCACTGATGCATCATCTTGTATGTTTAAATACGGGGAATGCTGTTGTGAGCAGCATTTTCTGGAGTACTGCAGTAATGCAAGCTTACGTGATCCTGTTGAGCTTCCTGTGAAGTGACCCAAAAAAAATGCTCTGATCTGTATTCATTACATCCAAATGTTTCCACAACATTAACTGTGTAATACTCCTAGGCTAAACTGAGCTGCTGCTTGGATTTTGTTCTCTGCTTGATCAGGAGGGAGCAAGACTTAAAAAAACAGTGCGAGTAGACACTGGTTATTCAATGGATTGATGATTCAAAACTAATGAGGTGATGTAATCGCTCTTGTTTTTGAGCATGGGGTGCTGTAGCTACGATGTATAATTCAGAAACGTTGCTTGTTAGGTTGATGCTCACAGTCAAACGATGGCAGTTTGCAGTGTTCTTTTGCTTCGCTCACACTGGGGGCCATAGAGCAGTGAGCAGGAAAGGAATCTGCCCAGTCTGTCACTTCACATCACGAGGTAGCGGCTGGGACTATTCTGAGATGTCGTTATGGGACATGACATTATCCTTGAGCCAAGCAAGCACTAGTCAACTTAAAACAAAAGCCTGCTTCACCTTGCCATTGCTGTTCATCTGGTTTGAAATAAATGTCTGTCTCCAAAAATAAGAATTCCACATTGTATAAAAGGAGCAAAGCTTTAGAGACTAATGGAAAGCTAAGAACATCAAGAGATTTAATATTTAGATCTCAGTGCAGTCAGCCAGTTAAAGTAGTATCATGACCTTCCTGTACCATTGTGATGGTACATGTCTCATCTCTCTATGTTATCGATGAAGTCAGGAGAGGAATGCACAAATGATACAAAATGAAAGTGGTATGCATGAAGACTCTCCTGTGTGTTACATGCTGTATGTTGTGTGCTTTTTTTCCTGATGTCAATTCACATATTACATCTTATATGTTAGATGCACCAATGACGTGACTTTCTCTACATGTATAGGTTCTTTAGCCCCCGGATCCCATTTTCTTGGCCGCTTTCAGGACCGAATGGTTTGGATAATGATCCTGGAGAGAGGTTATGGCTACTGCACAGTCAATATTAAGGTACTCTTATTGTTTTGTTTGCCTATTCAGAATGATTGCAGTTGTAACATGTAACAATATAACATGGTGTGGTTCGTGACAGGGTCTGGAACTACAAGAAACATCTTGTCACACAGTGGAGGCCCGGAGGGTGGATGAGGTATTCGAGGCTGCTTTTGAGCGCCCTGAACGCCTCGGTTTTACCCAGGGCTTTAACCTGCACTGGGGCAATGCCCTTACCCCCTGTGCTGCACTTGCAGTGCGAGTATATTCTGATGCCAGAAATGTTCTCTCTGGCATCATTGACTCTCATGACAACTTGAGGAAACTTCAGGATGATTTCATGAAAGCACTGATCTGGTTACTGCTCCGATATTGCGTGCAGAAGCATAAAGGATTTCTATGGAGCAGTGAAGAAGGGTCAGGGGTTGGAGGCATGAAGTCCCAGTCCTCACAGGTAGCCCAGACTACCTGTAACCAACCTCCAGAGGTTGTTATGGTAGAATCCAATGTGTCCTCTCTCAGGTTCACACAGGACAGCTCCAGTTTGACCTCCTTTGGTGATTGGTCAGATGAAGATGACCTTTTTGGACCGCAACCAGCCAGACGGACAGTGGCATTAGTGACTGCAGAGGCCCAGGGTGGACACACAATGCTGCAGACAGGAGCCTCTCTACCCGGCTCAGTGGAGATGGACAGTCTGTTTGAAAACATGGCCCTCTCCGCCCTGCAGCCATTGCAGCCTCTGGGACTAGGCATGGGGATGCCAGCAGTTGATAAAGGCCGTAACCAAGAAGGCTTCAGAGAGAGCCCTGGGTCTCTCCCTCATCTGAACTTCAGCTGCCCTCAATCAGAGGTATTTAACCTACCAACAGGGTGGAGGACAGCACCATTACTACCATCCCGCTTGTTGGCACTCAGGCCTTTATTTCCAGAGGAATGGTTTCGATTTACCTTGGGGCAGTTTGGTCCTGCCGTGCAGGGTGAGACCTCTGAGGACATGACCAAAGCCCTGAAGGAGGATGAAGTCTTAAAAGAACTTCATGTTCAGGTTGCACTCTCATGTCTCATCTCACTGGGAGCAGAATCTGCCTTCACAAGTCCAAGTTATGTCTACAGGCTCTATTGTGGAGATGTACCATGGACAGAAGGACTCGACTGGCTGTCCTCAAGTAAAGAACTTTACCAGCTTGTGCTTAAGGCTTTCAGGTAAAAATACTACGTCTATATATTTTATGACTATGATCAGCAAACTTTGTGCTAGAAGATCCACAAGAGATCTCTCTATTTGTTTCCCCTTAGGTTCAGTTTCAAACTATTGTTTGATCAAGCAAGCCTGGGACCAATGGAGTCCCCAGAGGAGCTGTTTAGCACTTTGGAGGAATATGAAAGGGACTGGTACATTGGCCTGGTGACAGAAAAAGGCTGGCATGACAGCATCCTTCAGGAGAAACCCTTCCTATTCTCTCTTGGACATGACCTTACTATGGTAATTAAAGACATGCCAGTTTTGTCGATGAAGATTTTCAGTCATCCAGGTCCTTTCTCGTTGAAACTTGTTGTTGTAGCAGGGCAACTGGACTTCAGAGTTTCTTTAAGATGTTTTACATATAAACTGATGAAGCTTGGATGCTTGGAGGAGCACCAAAACAATTTCAAGGAACTCTAACAAGCCCAGTTGCCCTGCTTCAAGATATTGAATGGTATGCCAGTCTTGATTTACGTAATATTAATACCTAAACTTAAGTCTCTCCATCACTGTCATAAAATCAACATAAATTGCTCAGAATTAGTAACATTTTGTCCTTCTTGTCTACAGGGTACCTACACGGGACGAGTTCTGTCCCTGCAGGAGCAGTTGGTACAGGTGGGCAGGCTGAATGGAGAGGGGGTGCGAGGCCAGTGGGCAAACCTTTCCTGGGAGCTCCTGTATGCTACTAATGATGACGAGGAACGATACAGCATTCAGGCTCACCCCTTCATGCTAAGAAATCTAACTGTTCAGGCAGCCGATCCCCCTCTAGGATATCCCATTTACTCATCTGCCCCGCTTCACTTCCCCTGTCTGTGACCTATAGTTCCATCTGCCCCTCCTACATACTCAGATGCATTTCAGTCCAACTATATCAAAGTGAAGAAAAAGCTTTAATCAGTTTTCACATTAAAGGTAGGGTAGGAGATTTATTCTGATGCACTTTTTGTTAAATTAGTGTAACTTCTTTTTACAATTCAATAGCAACTAATTAGTTCGGCAGTTTCGCATTAAAACGATGAATATTATTCATCTGTGGAAGCTATAAAAACGCTAAAAACATCAGCCGATCCTCCGGGACGAACCTGCGCGGAGCATTGGTTGGTTGTCACTCTCTTCCTGCTCTGCACGCACCAGAGAGGTATGTGCATGATGGCCGAAGTCACAGACCGCAGCTCTTCTTCCGGTAACGTCCATGTGATTGGGAGGTGTGGCTTCGGGGTGAGCTCCGAGAGAAAAGGGGCGTGTGTTTACTTTTACAATCTGGCTGACTCGCTGAGTTTTCAAAATCTCTTACCCTACCTTTAAACTGCTCACGTGTTATGAAGAATGTTGCTTGTTTTCACATTTAATTAAATTTTCAGTGCCTCAATTACTGCACTGTAGAGGGGCTTTGGCATCACCAGTGTTGCAAAAAACAGATTCTGACAAAAGCACATTCAAAAGTAATTTTGGATTCAGGCATATAATTATTGAAACAGAGTTGAGCAGTTTTAGGTTTTCACCAGTTTCCAACACCTGTTTTGTGGTTTATTAATGTTTGTGCTTAAACACAACATAAATAAATGTAGCCACCTCCCCTCTAGGACACACATACTGAATACCTCTGATTTTATTGTACATTTTAGGTTTCACATTTTTAATGTAATTTCCCTTTCATGCCTACAAAAAGGGACAAGACTTAATGTTTTCTTAAAGATATCAAGGATGTGCCTTGGGTATGTCTTGCTGTATGTGAATGGTGTTTAGTGCTATTTGTTTGTTTACAATTCACTTGTTTACGAATTCAGAATGAAGAGTTAAATGGATTTGTCCACAGTTTCATGTACATATTCATTTTTATATGTGTAACTGTATATACTTCTAATAAAATAGCTTGTTAAAGGCAGCTTTGGTTATGTTTTATTGAACAAACTTGCCACATAGTAAAAGTTATTTAGCCATTCAAAATATATTTGAAAATTCTTTTGGAATTTTGAACGGAGCCTTTAGGCCTTATGTTATTGTGCCCTTAAATTCTAGAAGAAAAGCAGATTTTTTGCTGAAAGTCCAACTTTAGGAATGCAATGAAGTGGTTCTTCTTCAGAAAGCAACTTAAGAGGTCTTAGGTTTACTGAAGTATGCAGAGTCTGCATCCTGCAAAAGAAAAAAGCTCACCGTTAGCACTGACTTTGGACAACTAAATTAGAACTAGATGTTCATAATGTGATTTGTAAATTCTGAGTCATTGCATGGTGGTCACTCTGCTTTCTTTCTGCTCTGCTTTCAACTGTTGAGGAATACGATTGTATTTAGGGAGGTTATAGTTTTCTTTTGGGCCGGCCAGTTGGAACATGACCTTTCTGCATGGCCCTCAGCTGTCACAGTCCAGCAGAGGCCACCAGACACACTGGTCAGCCAGCCAGCCAGCAATCACTGCAGGGAAGTAGGCATGCTCACTGTCATACACTAGCCTTCTTATTAGACTGGAGCAAGGTCAGTAACAGCTGAGGCCCTCCAGCTGTTAAGAGACAGCTCTGCATAGTCTGTGACAAGCACTTTATTCAAGTATTTTCAGTTTGTTCATACGATTGAGATTTCCTGGTCTCAGGTTCAATAGAGCAAACTTCGAAAAATCTGGAGCGAAGCTTAGCTTACAGAAAATGGCCCCATCAAATCCAAGTCTTTCTGATGTGCTCAGAGTAAAAGAAGATTTAAGATTATATGCCGGCCAGTAGAGCACCAGAGCCTCATTTCTTTTGGCTAATATTTTGTAAGATCGTGTAAACATGGCTGTTTGGATCTATCTGATTCTCCTATGTTGGACCTGACAATAGCGAAAAGCATAGGCCTAGTACAAAAACAATAGGCAATGACAGGAATGCAGCTGTCATGAATACACCTGTGCCTTCCCAGTTGTAACGAGTCGCTGCTTTAGAAAGGTCTATTGGGCTTCAGTAATATCTCTACATTGCAACCATTTAGGTAAATAAACAGGAAAGATATTGTGTTTATGTGATGCTCTAAAACTAAAAGTGGGTCCTACTTAATTAACTGATGAAAGCTCCCAAATATATCTTGATGTTGTCAGTTGTATTTTGTAAAATCATGCAATGTGTTTGCTTTAGGGTGACACAAGGTTTTTGTACCTACCAGACCAGCTTTGAAATTCTGCACTCTTTTTCTTCCCAGCAGGTTTGTGACGGCCCAGGCAAACGTGGGAGTATACTGCCACGCATAGTAAAACAGGAGGAAAGGCTGCTGAGCGATCCACATTTCCTTGACACCATTGGCAATTCCCACCAGCATTAAACGTACACAGCGACTTGTTGGCATCTTGTGTTCCTGATTACCAACAGTGGTCACAGGCTTAAGGAATGGAAGGAAAAGTGGTTACTGAAAACACCCCCTGAAACAGGTATTATGTCACACATATCACATAAGAGGAGATTCATTACCTTATTTAGCTCCTCTGTGAAGGCATTTTTGACAATCTGTGATTGCACTGGCCCTGGACACACTGTGCTGATGAGTATTTTTGGATGGTCAGTCAGCTCAGATCGGAGGGAATTAAAGAAACCCTGCGTATATGCAGATACAAGAGTTACAGAGGTGGAACTGGTAACTGCTTGTAAATATATTTCTTCTACATACATAACATGTAACTATAAATACGGTAAACTAAATCTGCCCAACCAAGAAGCAAACAATTGAGTTTTCAAAACCCAGAAAGTAATGTACTTTTTGAAATCCCTTCACCTGAAGAGCATGTTTGCTGGCAGAGTATCCTGTTGCCAGGGGTGCCCCAGCAAGGCCAACAACGCTGCTGACAGTCACAATGCTACCAGTACCCCTCTGCGTCATGTGAGGCAACACCTGCTTGGTTATAGAGACTGTGCCGAGGAAGTTGAGCTCCATCAAAGTCTTGTACACATCAACATTGGTCTCTAAGCACAGAGAGCGCTGGCTCCGGCCGCCATTGTTAATGAGGATGTCAATCTGTAAAAGTAAAGTGAAATAATATGATTGAGTTGTAATCAAATAGAACTGTTTATTTTTTGTAACTACAGTGGCCTTACATGCCCAAAGTGCTGAATGGCAGTTTTTGCTTTTTCTTCATGTGACGTCCTTTCCAACAAATCAAGTGGAAGAACAAGAATATGCTCATCCTCAAGGTCAGAGTTCTCTTGAAGAGTAAATGACAAAAGGAGTTCAGCTGAATGACACAAACTCCTGTGAAAACCTAATATACTGTTACTGTGTTACACTGAACCTGAACTGACTGAAGACCTAAAGTTACCTAAACAATGGCGTTTCACTCTGTTCAGCTCATCCTCACGGCGAGCAGACAAGATGAGACGCGACCCACACCTTGCCAGCTGATAGGCCAGCTCTTCTCCAATACCACTGGAGGCTCCAGTGATCCACACCACCAGCCCTCTCAGTTTGGCCTCTGCTTATCACAAAATATACAGATTTTTTACTCAAACAGAGCTGTTATGCTATAATAGCTATACTCTCTGACCCATATTAAGTTTAATCAAACTCTAAATCTATGGTTGCCCTAGATGTCATAAGTCTGTGTGAATCTGCCTAAATACACAGTGCTTTGATGTTATAAAGGTAGCCTACTGTTACATTACACGTGGTAAAATACACTTAATTATTATAACCTATAGTTCTTGTCAACACACAGGCTAGGCTCGGTTAGCTCCAAGATTAATTTGCTGCTCAAACATTAACAGACCAGTAATAGAGATCACTGTCTATGTTAGAGATCAGAAATGTAAAAAAAAAAACAAAGCACACAGGTTAACGCACCTGGTTTGTGTCCTGCCAGACTTGCCAGCAGAAGTGTAAAGTCTGCATCCGCGAAAATAAAACACACGAAGTGAACAAGTAAATACACGGGTATCAAAAAGCACAACGCGGACACGATGCAGCAGTCCATGTTCAAGACCTGAACTACGCACAGACTAAAAAAGCGACGACAGAAACTGTAATAACTGCGACAAGCAGGTGACTACTACCAAAACAAACTGGCTACAGTCACAGGATGTGACGTCACTTCCTCTCCGTGTTTCAAAATTAAAGCTCGGAGGCAGATCAGTCAGCGCCCTAAAAGAGCATTTTTGCAGCATGAAACATTACAACATTTTCAGTGTAAGGGCGTGCACTGCCTAAGGCTCTATTATACCGCAAAAAGCAAATGTTGTGGTTCACTGAGTAGTAAAAGTAAGAGATATGTTACTCTCCAAAACTTAAAACAATGATTTAATTATTAGACATCAGTTTGATGTCTAAAATAAAGAATATTATCATTAGTACCTGATGTACAAGCTCAGCTCAGCAAATTAATAAATGCTTTTATTTATTCTTTTTTTAGTCTAGGTTGATCTAAGCTAATTACTCGAATTCTTATCTCGGGATTTTAACCCTTTTTATCTCGGGGTTAAAGACATGAAAAAAACACTGTCGTTTCTTTAATGAATTTATCGATTATAAAAAATATTCATAACAATGTTTTCTATTCTGGAAGCACGCTGTATGTTTTTGTGAAGACTGCATTCTATCTAAATTTAAATAAGTGACATAATGTGCAGATTGTTGTGATGAACATGTTTTAGTGTAGCAGCCCCAGCAGCCTCAGCTCTTCACGAATGATGTCATTTTTCGAATACGCAACCTGTAACATCCGGGTCCTATCTCTCTGCCTCTACCAAGCTAACGTTAGCTAGCTGTCAAGCTGTCAAGTGGAGAGGCTGGGGCAGACCTTTCAGCTTCCCCCTGGCTTGGCCGCACAAAGCTATTGCCCACAAATCACAAGAAAGCCCGCTAGAAAATTATTTTGCTCGCCAGCTGAGATAATGTAATACACCACGGGCGTACGCAAAAGGGGACCACCGGACTTAAACAAATTATATGCACTTGTCTTGAGTGACGACTGCTCCTTGCTAGCTAACAGGCTAGCTAGCCTAGCTCAACCGCCGTAAACCCCGTAGCTTCGTTGGTGTGCTGTCTGGTGTGGACTGCGGCCAGTCCGTCCTTTTCCCTGACTCGACTTCCACTGCTGTCAACGTATATTTTGGTTATTTGGTAAGTTATTTAATGTTTACTCTTGTGCAAGCAGTTGTTGAGGAACGTTTGGTTGTTAGCAGTCTTAGCTACTGTATGTTAGCTTGTAGCGCTAGTACACTAGCAAGGCCGTAAGCTTTGGTTGCCTTAACATTACGTTAGCAAGCCATGGTAGAGGCAGGCCTGTTAAAGTTAGCTGTGAGGGACAAGGGTCAAGGCCCACAACTAGGTAAAGCTGTTTGTTTATTTGAGTTGTGGTCTGTACTTGCTATAGATATTTCCCCGGAAAATATTCATAAGCGCACTCGATCCCAACCCAGCTAATTCAAGATTCAAACCACTAACAGCTTTAATGTTTGTTGAAGGGTTGACAGATTTTGTGTTGTAGTTATCGTGTAACTGGTCAGTCGGTTAGCTAATGTTAGCTCTGCAGGCATGTTACATTGGCCGTAACTCACACTACCGCTGACTAGTTCATTTCTTAAACTATTCTGCTTTGCTAGGGTCACAATATTTTAATGGCACGTGTGTTAATATGCAATTTAATAACTTTTTCACATTAAGCGTTAATGTCAACCGATTCAATTTGATCCGCAGCTGCAGCGCTCCTAATATGTAGCCAAATGTGTACACATGTCTACTATTTTTAGACTAGAGAAGGGGTCTGAACCCAGCTCAAGGATGCTAATCTTTTTAAACAAATGGATGGAAAACATGCTTTAGTGATTTTTATATATATATCACTGTGGGCATATGCTCAGCATAATACATAAGTTTTATTTTTTTTTACAAATTGCTTCTGTAATTTCCAGGATTAATTTTAGCTTTGCATAGAAGGATTATTACAACCTTAATATTATGTTGAACTGATTTCACTGCACTCACCAAATTTCTGAATTTATTTGTGTCATTTAATTTGTGTTACAGGCTGTTAGAGGAACACAATGGGTGCATTTCTGGACAAACCAAAGATGGAAAAATACAATTCCCATGGTGAAGGTAACAACGTGAGATATGGGCTGAGCAGCATGCAGGGTTGGCGAGTAGAGATGGAAGATGCACACACAGCAGTAATTGGTCTGTCTCATGGTCTCGACCTCTGGTCATTCTTTGCTGTTTATGATGGGCATGCTGGCTCTCAGGTAGCCAAGTATTGCTGTGAGCACCTGCTGGAGCATATCACCAGCAATTCAGATTTCCAGAGTGCTCTGCAGGAAGACCCCTCTGTGGATAGTGTGAAGAATGGGATCCGCACAGGATTCTTGCAAATTGATGAACACATGCGCACCATCTCAGAGAAGAAGCATGGTGTGGATCGCAGTGGTTCCACTGCTGTAGGGGTGATGATTTCTCCAAGCCATATCTACTTTATCAACTGTGGCGACTCAAGGGGGCTTCTCAGCCGGGGCGGAGCTGTGCACTTCTTCACACAGGATCACAAACCCAGCAACCCACTGGAGAAGGAAAGGATCCAAAACGCAGGTGGCTCAGTCATGATCCAGCGAGTTAATGGATCCCTAGCTGTGTCTCGGGCTCTAGGAGACTTCGATTACAAGTGTGTGCATGGAAAAGGCCCAACAGAGCAGCTCGTTTCTCCAGAGCCTGAAGTTTATGCAATAGAGAGATGTGAAGCAGAAGATGAATTCATTATACTAGCTTGTGATGGCATTTGGGATGTCATGGCCAACGAAGAACTGTGTGACTTTGTGAGGTCAAGACTAGAGGTTACAGATGATCTTGAAAAAGTCAGCAATGAAATTGTCGACACCTGCTTGTACAAGGTACAACAATGTCCTTAAACTTTCCTCTGACATTTGCTACGCTGTATGGTATCAAAGTGTATATGATTTCTGTGTTTATTTTTCCACAGGGAAGCCGGGACAATATGAGTGTTGTGCTAATCTGCTTTCCTGGGGCCCCAAAGGTATCTCCAGAAGCAGTAAAACGGGAGGCTGAGTTGGACAAATATCTGGAAGCCAGAGTAGAAGGTAGGGCAGGAATTGTATTTTGTCAGGGTGCAATAAAATTCTTCAGGTTTTACATTAAAGTGATGCTGCTAAGATAAACCTGTCATGAAACATGGTATTCTATTGAGTTAAAAGCTGAAAGAAAACTAAAATTGGTGCTCCATGACCATTATTTTGTTCATGTGTGGCCCACATTTTTAGCAACAATACAAATGCTTGTGAAATGTCATTAAAAAGACACTGGCCCCTGCCAGTCTCTTCTAGTTCTCAGTGTTTGGTATGATGCAGATTGGCACCTGCTTGCTGTTCCAAATTCTTTGTTTTTATTTGTTTAGTTGCACTGTTTTTTTTCACCTGTCTTTTATTCTTCCCATTACTCTGATTTTCTGATAATGTTACCAAATGCTGTCAGTTGTCTGCTCACCTTCAGCCAAAGTATAGTTTATCTTTCCAGACAGGCATTAAAGTGACACATGCACCAGTGCCACCTAATAATCTTATTAAGGACAAGTTAATAATAGCATAATAATAAAATAACTTGTTTTTTATATAAACTGGTTGTGAAACGTCTCGGTTTTAAATGATTGATTTGATAGTAATCTTGTTGATATCATAGAGACAACATTCTCAATGATCACACCGACTTTGACCCATTGTGTTGTGCAACTTGTGCACAAAAAACAACCAGCGCTTTATAGCTTTATAGGTGCCTTGACACCACCAAGAAAAAAAAACTCTGCTGCATCGCATGCAAAGATAGTACGCATGCAACAGGCACACGACCTCTCTCGTACGCTCTCTCATGCACACTCATGCAGAGATATGCCACTCTTACAACACTCTTATCTGTTATATGTTAAGATAGCCTATATGCTATTCGTTTAGGTTTTGTGGTGTAGTGTACAGTAATGGATGGGAAAAAGAGAGATTTTCTGCAAGAAACCCTGACCTGTGTATATCTGTGAATATTTTTGGAGATTTAATCTTTTGCTTGATTGTAAAATGGTTTAAATCTGTTTTGTTTTCTAACAGAGATCATCAAAAAGCAAGGGGATGAAGGTGTCCCGGATTTGGTCCATGTTATGCGAACGTTAGCATCTGAGAGCATCCCAAATCTCCCTCCTGGAGGAGAGTTGGCAAGCAAGTAAGTGAATGTTGTGATAGAATAATGACAATGCCGTTGTAATTTTTAGTTAGTATTTTCAGTTTAATTGAGTACATTTAATTTATTTTCCATAAAACAAACATTTTTTTTTTACTTCTCCTCAGACGAAGTGTTATTGAAGCGGTGTACAACAAACTCAACCCCTATCGAAGTGATGACACAGTAAGTATCCAGCTGGTTACTAACTCTCTGCAGGTATGTTTTGTTGGCATGATTTGGAATTTTACTAACTTCATGCATGTCATTAGTATTCAGTGGGATAAAACAAAGAAATGGGCTAGGATGCCTCTTTTTCTTGCAACACCAGCAGACAATGGTTCAGTTGATTGCGTTGAGGGATGCTAGTAAAATTTCACACAGAGCTTTCCTTTCAATATTTTGATAAAGGGCTGCAATTGGTTTTGTGCTGAAAAGCACTGCCTTGTACCACAAGACCTGATCTCACTAATTAGTGTTTCCTAAATCAAAAGGAAGAGCTAATAAGTGAAATTGGCTGATGTTTGTGTGCAATAAAAACATCTTTCTCCTACATACCAGTCTAAAAGAAACATTCTGCATCAGTCCTTGATATATAAACATATTACAAAAATGTTGCCCTTGTCCACTCAGATATTGGGCTTTTAAAATTTCACTGGATACGCTCACAGAGTCACCTACCTTTTAGTTGTGCACATCATCTGTCCTTGACAGGAAAAAAATGCATTTTGTTTTAGTACCGTAGTTGATATTTCTATAAAGATTCACTTTTTAAAATAACATTCATGTGTTGAGGTATCTTGAAAATTAGAACTTTCAGAAAGCCATCAGGCCCTTTTGCCTGACTGTATTGTGTGGTGCATCTTAAACACAAAGTAGGATAAATAGAGTTTTTTTCTAGTAGTCTATATCAGCCTTACAATGTAAAAAGTGAAATTAGCTTCTGTAATTTTGCGAATACATTTAATAAGTATTATATTGTCATTATTACTAGGAATAATATCCATTTTTCATGTCTGATACCACATCCTTCAGAATCTGCCAATACCAATATGAATTAGATACTTTTTTTTCCTCATTTGTATGGATGCCCTTTGCTTAACCCAGTGCTGCTGCTTTTTCTGTGGGCCCCTCTTGTGTAGAGAAGAGTATTTTCATGTTGCATGACACACAGTGATGCATTTTAATTTGAAAATCCACCTTCTCTCTGCTGTTCTGGTGCCTGACTTCCTGCCAGCGTGATTTGGTTGGTGTAATTGACGAATTTTGGGCGCTACAGATTTGCAATATCTGGATATATATTGTTAGCATGGCAGAGGGTCGGTGCTGATGCTTCTGAAACAGGCCGTAATGCGTCTGGTGGAACCTCACATATTGACCGGATTTGGAGTGTTGAAAACTCGATGGCGCCACGATGTGTCGCTTACGTGCCAGTGGAACTGATGGGTAACCCCCGCCGCCAGTGCTCCCTCCAGTTTAGGAGCCTCTGGCTTAACCTGATCGATCAAAAATTCATAAAACAAATATTTTACTTCGATAAAGTGAATTTAATGAAGAGTCTGCACAGATTTTGTTGAAATCATTTAAATGCTGAAGCTGCAGTAGAGGGAAATTATTTATGTTATATATATATATATTACTGACACTATTTTTTGGTATCCTGTGAATGCTCCTTTTCATATTTAATTCTGTTTTAAAATAACTAAATGTAGAAGCAGTCACTATACAGACTCAGTTTCATAGAGCTGAAAACTACAGGAAAATGTTAATAAAATAAAGAATATCTCCAGAAACGGTCGTCTTGAGAGTCTCCCTGTGACATCTCACCCTGCGGGTATCACAGAGGACACTGTCAATGTAGACAAGTTTATCATCTTATATTTTCTCATATTAGAAAGATGACAAAAATTACAGAGAGCTTTTGAGTGTTTATTTGTAGAGGATACATTTGTAAAGTGCTTAATCATCACACAGTACTGATGGATAGGAGTAGTGCAAGATGTTGCTTTTCTGAATGTTTAAGCTTGAGGCTGCACCAAAACATGGCAGCAGTATAGTACTAGTATAGTACTTCCTGTTAATGTTTGTTAGAGGCTGTGACCCCGAATCAGACTCTTATAATAGTGGTAAATAAAGTTAAAGCTCCTCCACACTCTGAACAAGTGCATAGTTGGTGCTCACTATATAATCTATAATACACCTGCTCACTGTGTACCCAGTGTTCATAGTATCTGACGGCGTCACTGCACATTGGATGTGTGATTCAAACCTAATACAACCCTGGTTAAATTACACAACACTGCAGTATCGATTTAACATGTATAGATTTTATTGTGGTTTGCCGTTTGTGTTTTGAAGAGAAAAGAGTCCCACAGTACTGAAACTTTGGCTTTAGTTTGCCGATAAAGGGGTTTGATCTGTGTCCTTCATATCTGGACATGACATGCCATCTCCTCATTGCAAGCCTTGTCTACCTCTTTATTCCCTATAGGACATGATGAAACTTGTACAAAAACTCTTGCAGTTGACTTCCATCAAATATTTTTTGATATATGTCTCATCAGATCATTCAAAGAATTACATACATAAGTTTAATTATGTATGAGATAGAATTATGTTCCATATTTTTATTCATCACTCCAAAACACTACAAACACCAACACAAATGAGCACCTTGAAACACTATGTCAGTTGTGTGGAGTTATTTTGAAGTCAATGGGGAAAATACAAATAAAGTACAGATTTTTTTAATGCAAGTGTTTTACTTGCAAGGGTACAGTGGCATTTTGTATTGTGTGAAGGTGAGCATCCAGATAATTGTATTTTATTTAGTAGCTTAGTAGTCTAAGACCAACAAAAAGAGGGTATTGGCTTGGTATCGGCAGATACTCATGGGTACAGTGTCAGTATCTGACATAATTGAGCTCTCTCTCCGTACTCATCATGAATCTTGTTCCAACGATGCTTGACAGCACGTAGCTTTATGGCTGAGGGGCTGTATTTTACTTTGTGTTCTCAGTCTTCCTATGATTTATTTTCAGACAAGATTGCTCTGTCTGAGTTGGCTTTGTGGCTTTGGTCCAATATGTTCAACTTGCCTAATTTCTCTGTTTGGATAGACGGCCCCCAATTGGGAAGACCTTTTAGTAATCAAGCCTGCTGTGTTTTGTAAAAGTTCTGCAGTGTTGGATTGTTTTAGATCCTTCATGGCATCAGTCTCATTTACCCTGTAGACAGGTCCTTAATAACATTTGTAATAATTAGGTAATATTTGGAGTATAAAAGGATGTTCACTATGATTATGACCCTGCCGATCTGTGTCAGGAAATTCTAATAGATAATTAAAATATCTGTAATAACTTATATAGTTACTTAATAACTTAATATAGTCATAGAAATATAGAGTCATGTTCAACACCTCCAGTGTTGAACATGTTAGTAAAGTCTGAGAGCTCTGTGTCACTTTAGAATCGGTGCTGTGCTCAAGCACACAGGGTAGATTTGTTGAGGTAAATCATTGGTCAAAGGCATTAGTAATGTAATGTTGAAGTTAAATTACATTTTTTAAAAGAATTTTTTAAAGATAAAAAGGAAATGTAGTAAAATTGTGTTGATAACAATATCACATCATGACTTAAAATGTTCTATACTGAGATAGATAATCTGAATATAGAGAAGCATTTAGGGGTTTTGTTTGGTATTTTGGCACAAAGAAGAGTGGTGCACTTACACTGATCACAAAACAAACATATTTTCTTGCCATTTGTTTCCTTCTTCATTATGATTCAGTCATTTGGAATTTACATACTTCTAGTAACAGCTTTACTGTTTGTATGCAGCACAAAAACTGTTGCAAGGTAGCGTCTCAGTGTGCGTAAACACTGGGGATATCCTAACGCATTAAATAACGTTTTAAATAAGGGTATCTGCCAAAGCTAATACAGATGAGAAAATTCGTTAAAATATCCTAATGCATGCTATACCTACAGCTTGAAATTGGATGATTGTGTTACAGGGGGTAGTTTCCTTTCTTGAAGTTTACGTTTTTTGGGCTAAGCACATTCCTATATTTTGTCAGTCTGGGTGTTTGGGGTCTTTATACCAAATAGCAACCATATTTGAAGAACAAAAATCCAGTGTGAAAGATCATGATCACATGTATTTTGCAAATTTGTGATGTTTGACAAACTGGCAAACAAACATATGTCATATTAGATATTCATTATGTAAAATGTTGTGAATTGGTAATTATTTGCAGATGTTTAGCTTTCCCAATTTCAAAAACCATCATACCACTAATTATGATGTTTAGTATGTGTAACTAGGCACTTTCTATTCACCAACACAACAAGGATAACAAGGCTTTGTTAAAAATCATAAGCACAGTATCTCTATGTTGTCTTGAAAGTGTCAGTTTGTAGCAGACATGCTTGAATCTGTGCACCTCTTGATGGAGATGTCATGGAAGTAGTCAGAGTCTGAAGGGTTTTTCCTTCCTCTCCTTTCTTATCAAGGACTCTGCGTCCACAGACGACATGTGGTAACACAACCTCCTACCACTAACACAACATAGAGTTTACAAACCACCATCCTCTCAAGACCCACAGCAACTCAGCTCAGCAGTCTCTCTCCGTCACTCTGAGCTTTTGGTTTCTAAGAAGGGAATTTCATGGGAGGAGGAGGAGGAGGAGGAAGAAGAAGAGGAGATGCATGCACACAAACCTGGAATAGTGCAGCACCAGTCCATTCTGGAGTTCAGGATCCCCACCGTTTTGTCTCCCCCTTTTATGTTCACCCACCTTAATATTCTCCTCTAAAGTAATCCATAACAAGTGAGTCCACAAGGTTTTCTTTCTTTTTGTTAAATAATCAGCTTAAGTAGTAAGATTTTTTTGCTGTAATTAATTTGATTCACATTTCCTTGTGTGTGTTTGTATATTTCTGTTTTTGTGAAGTGCAATTGTCCTGTACAAACAGCCTGTATTTAATGCAGCTTGATTTTAAGTTAAAAAATGAAAGAAATGGAAAAAGAGAACCTTTTATGCACTATCTGCCTTTTCCTGCTCTTCTGGAATTCTAACAAATGTCTATTCAGTGAATATTACTGCTTGTCCTCCAGGCACAATGTCTCTGCGCTTTTACTTTTTTTTTTTTCAGTTAGTCTATGCTCCTTTAAGAAACGGGTAAATTGTATAGTTGACAGCACAGTAAGCTCTCTATATCAAACCATTTAAATTCTAATTATTTTCCCTCTGCTTTTTATTGTGTTTTACTTTTGTAAGTGGTTTTCTGTACATGCTCAAATAGTAATGGCAAGGTATTTTTCAATCACAAGCATGAAGTAGAAAGATCTTTTTTTCCTCATTTCTGTCAGCTATCTGAACAGTCCCATGTTAACATGTTCATTTGTGCAAATAGATACATGCAAGCGTGCGCGAGTGCTTGTGTATGTATGTGCACATGTGTCTAAGTGGAAAGGCAGATCTGTATGTGCAAACCTAACTTTAATTTGCTAATGTGGTTTAGACAACAAACCAGGCTGGAGTTAAAGGGAAATGCTCTCCCCATGCTTAACTGTTGTCTGCCCTTTTTTTCAGCCAGTGTTCTAGACCGACCCGACATAGGCTTTTAGTACTTTTAATTTCATCTTTGGATAGCAGAGTTTACATGCTGTACTCTATTTGAACAACTTCAAGCTATATGCGAGAACTTTACTATAACCTGAGATCACACAAGTGGTTGGATTTACTGATGTGCAGCTGGTCAGGAGCTGGCTTGGTTTACACATCTATTGTGTCATTTTTTTTTAAAATATCAATTTCTTCACAGATGTTGATACCAGTGACCACTGTGGGTGCCATATATTTGTTTTAATCACATTTTCAGCTTTATAACAGCCTATGCCAAGTTTTATTTTCTTTTTCTCCATTTTTCAGTTTTCATATGTGGTACAGATAGATTCCAGGGTCTGCATTTAACATCTGGTTTGGCTGATGAACAGTTTAAGCGCTGAATATTTTAGACAAAGTCACACTTCAATAGTCTGAAAATAGAAGAAAATGTCTCTAAAACTAAATCTCTTCTTTTAAGCAGTCTTTATTTGGACAGTCAAAACGAGAACAAATCCACTGCAATGAGTTCCCATGGTTGTACAGCACCTTTTTATTCTCATTAACAGCTCAATCAACCCCCTCCCTCTCCATGGCACCACAAGCCACAGCACAATACAGTTTGCTGCTATAGTGTATGATCTGTGGGTTAACGTTTAATTTCCCCTCAAAAAGGCTCACTGTAGACTAAACTGTATTTAACACACAGTAGATGTATTTCTTGAAGAGAAATGGTTTAATTTCAGATTTATTTTCTGCCATTTTGTTGTCTTGCATTGTTGGGAATTTATGTATGTATATTTTTTTTTGACTTAAATTTTCAAGGAATAAATCATGTTGCTTGAGCTAGTTTTTCTGCCATGGACAAATGTGATTCTGGTTTGTCTCAAAACTTTGGGGCTTTTACTAGCCTCAATTTCCTTCTAATCAACTCCCAAGTTGCATTTATGTAATAGTACTTACTAAATTTATCATTCTTCAGTTATTAAATGACAATCCTAACTTTTTCACCATATTGAGATTTTATTAAATATAAAATAACAAACTAGCTTTGACAGTAATGCTAAATTATCTCTGCTTTCAAATCTGCTTTTGCGGCAAAAATGCCAAAGACTTTTCAGTTTACACAAAATCATGCAGTCATAATGTGACACCTGGTTATAATCCTGCAAATGAAGCTTAAGCTATTAAGAGGGTAGCGATATTAATACATTTTAGTTTCTGTTATTTGACTTGTTAAGGTACTCTGTGGAGTCTTTTGTCCATTGGTGGCATTGTAAGCCAGGTGCACGAGATGAAAAGTACTTTGTTAGACTACGAGTAAATGTATCCATCATATTTTGTGGTAACTTGAGAGTGCCAAATAACCATTAAAATACTATGAGATCAGAGGAAAATTGTGTTTTGAAAGCGGAAAAAAGCGATGAAAATGTTAATGTGTTAGCGAAAGGTTTGATAGGCCTTAAAGCAAAACTTTAAGAAATGTTGAATGTGATCTAATTGTATTTACAATGGACACTCCATGAGGTACCTTTAACCAGTCATACTACAAAAACACGAATTACCAGTAGATTTGCTAGAGTGGTAGCTGACTCAAGACTGTAAACACAAAATAGGATTTTTGTTTTATTTTTAATTTTTTTGTATGTGTGCATGAAAATGTGGTTTTGCTGAATATTTCCATAAAAAAGCAAATGTAAACATAACAAAACAGGTGGACACTAATGGCATCCCTTTTGTTTTAAAATGACAATTATCCCTACTGTACTTGCATCATGTAAAATGCTTCAAGTGAATTTATGCAGTGTGTTTGAGAAAAAAAAAATTAGTGGATATGAAAATGCATTTTTCATTTAGCTAGGCAGTTTATCTATAAAATCTGTGAGGTATTTATTTTGCGCTGCATAGCTTGTATTTGTTAAATAAGTGCACTAACTGTCTCTCTTATCTAAGATTTGTCAGCATCCAGCTGCTTGTTGCAAATCTGGTAGGTAACAACATTAGCAACATTTCATGCAGTTTTTCCATCAGGTTTAATGGGGAACAAACATATTTCATTGTATTATGACAGATGACGAGCTCATGCCCCTGAACTGTCCAGCAGTTTGTCATAGATTATATATTAACCCCTTATTGTTAATTGGAGTTCTACATTCCACAGAATGAGTACTATAATAATAATATTAACAACTAGGACTTGCTGTAGCTGAAAAGTAAACAGATGGTAACAGTGGTTTGACTATGATTTGTGCACATGTTGTGTTTTAAAATGTTTCTATTACTATCACTTCCCCCCAAACCTAAACAAAAAGGGTCCCAAGCATATACTATACTTGTTTTAAGTTTTCATTAACTGAAATACCTCATAACCTTTATAGGAAGTGTTTTTTGTTGAGCAGTTTAATGAAAGTTTATTTTATCACTGATATATTTGAATGGGATGCTTCTGTACAGTGTTTGACTGATTTGTGCTGATGTTGATGAAACAAGTGACAATTTAAGAAGCTACTGCAAATGACAACTTGTTTAAGTAACTAGGAACACTATCGTCCCATAAGCTGCCCCCACCTTCCCTCACCTTCCCTCCCTGCAAAACAATAATCCTTCAGTGCTCACCAATAGAACTCCATCTACTTGTCCTCCTGTGTGTTCCTCATTTGGCTTAAAATCTATTATTGTATTGAGAGTTCAGGGTTTTAGAAACGTGAGGCATGTGAGAAAGTAAGTGTGACAAAATGACAATAGTCATATGCACTGATCATCTGTATAATCAGCTTTTTGTTTCTGAAAAAGTTATTGTAGAAAAGTGATAAAGCTATTTACAGAGTTACCTTTGGTTGCCTGAAATGAATCCTGTATATTCTTGTATGGAGGACTAACTGGCAGAAGTTGAAGAGATTTTAAATGCTTGCGCCCTCTTGTACATATTAATGTACCTCAATTGTGGCGTTTACTGTGTGACCCTAGGCAGTGGTGGTTTATTCGTCTCTACAGGGCGATCCAAGCCTCACGTTGCTGACCTTTTTCAACTCATAAATAAGCTCACCGATTTGCCTTACCCAATCTCATGTTGCCCCCTAAAGTACTTGTCCAACAAAACACTATGAAGAGGAGTAATGCTGCTGACATTACACTCTTAGAGATTTAAAACATTGTCCAGTTTAAGGTACTTATGCTCTCAGCAAAGTGACTTTGTCCTGGTTGTGTCACAAGGTACAACTTTTCAACCACCGCTGGTTTGTATGCTGTTTTTATTTTCATGTTACCGTATCAAAATTTGGTCTTGAAAACGTATTTATTTTCCACTGCGGATGATGTCATGCTTTTAACAAATGCAAGTGTTTTAACATGGTAACCTCGTAAGCATTGAAAACGTGCATACATACATTAATGTCTGCTCTATTTATGATTACATTCAAGAATAGCTTTAGAGTGCTGTAGTTAAGTATTGTCAATGTTGATTCAAATGCTTCTCAGAGGCCTCTGTGAGTGATTTTACAAAGTTCAATAACTGTATATTTTGTATTATGTTCTAGCTCCAAAGGAATGGCAGAAAAAAAAGCTTTGTTCCCTGAACTAAATTGTACTATTTGTGTTGTTGATTGAACAAATTGCATTCCTTGCTTGTGAATAGATGCATTTTTCTCCCTGCTCCTTAAATTTTCTCCCCTTCTTTCCCTCCTTTCTTTCATTTTTTAGCCTTTGAAGTTTGAATAAAATTTCTAGTTTGCAGAATGTATTACTAAATAAATGGGTTGTCGTCTTGTACCTCTTATTTCATCACTTTTTATCTGTCGGGACCTGTTGTCCACCTGAAACTTTCTCTAACTGTTAAAGGTAAAAGGCATTTTTTAGAAAAACCTATTTTGTTATGTAACTTGGACATGGCGTTTCTATGATAATGTAAAGGATGAGTAGAGGATCAAACACATCACACTAAATGTAACAGAGTAAAGATGGTATCTGTTGAAACTTGCTTTCTATCATTCCACCAGTCAAAGTAACAAAAGTAAAAAGAGGCACATCTAAAAATCACATTTGAATATTCAATCTCTGGATAGCTTAATGCTTCAGTTTGTGTATGATAATTAGCATATCAAATCATCACTGCATGCTCTGAGCCACATGGAGCTCTGAAGCACGAGGGCGTTGTTGACTGGTCATAGTATCAGAGTGGTATTTGTTGTCCTGGGTTTTCTGTCAGTGTGTTGTGAAAGCATGTATGGGGCTTGAGCTCTTGAGGATGGGTCAGGGCGGCCCACGGCCAGTGGGATTAAGAACCGTGGGAGGGATTACTTAAAATGTCAACATAATGTCATGAGCTGTGCTAGAAGGTCAAATGTTCAAATGGTGCTCAGTGGCGAGCAGTTAATAGATCAGGTACAATTTGGATTGTTGTGGTTCCTGTGAGGAAATGACTAATGTGCTAAAAGCTGTGTTAGGCTTTTAATACAGTCTGGAGACATTGATGACAGTTTTATTTTAAAAGCTGTTATGGTGTAAAAGTATGTTTTTTCCTAAACTAGACCTCTGTAGTCATTGAAACAAAGCAACAACACAGTGTACTGTTCTGACTGATCAGGCACCAGCTAGCCAGAGGGGGGCAGTGTTAATGGCTGAGACACTTTGAGAGACCTGGTAAACTTCTTTGAAAAGTTAATTGATAAAAACAGCATGCGTCTAATGATGACAGATTTTAGTTTCATAAATAATGTATTACTTTAAAAGTCGTGTCCATCTTAAATATAGTGCATTATCACATGGTGCTAAGTTAACTGACCACTAAATGAGAATCAACCGTGATCTAAATCAGGCTTGTTGTTACATCCCTGTTTGAGCCAGTTGCACATTAGAACTGCACAAAATGTGACTCATTAGATCTCGGGCCACCTGTGCACTCGTAATGAATCACACTGCCCCTTGTATTCCTTCACATCAAAAAAAAAAAAAAAAAAAAAAAAAAAAAAAAGGCCGCGTCGGCAGAGGCCATCATCAAATGGAGCTGGCTCGTCATCTGCCTGCCATTGTTGAGCGCATGTCATGCTCTGCTTCTCATGGCGGAAAGACCCATTTGAGCTTGACTAATGCAGCCATGCAGACGCAGCAGTAAGAGGTGGGGGTGGTAGGGCACACCGTATACTCTGTGTGGATGGTCTCAACACACTGAGGTCACTGAGCTCCGCATTTGTTAATTTGCTTCAGAGTGCAGCATGAGCCAGATTTTTTTTCAGGGCTACTATGTAAGCTGAGCATTTTGAGTAAAAGCAAAAGGGAGATGTGTTTTCATGGACCCGACAGTAAGATCAAATCCAACAATGTTTACTGTCTGTTCTCTAAAGCGTCTTCTTCTCCCCCACCCGCCATGCTTTCCTTCTCCATTTCTTTTTTCTGTGAGTGCTCTTGTTGCCCGAGGTCAGTTTGTCACAGAGAACACAAGCTTTTCTCACTTGGACGCAGCGATTCAATGATTGGTGTGTACAAACAATCATATCAAGCAGGGATGACATGTACCCTGCTCCCCACCCTCCTCTCTCACACCCTCGTCTCTCCTACAGACATGGAATATGTCCTTCCTGCTCTGTCTCTCACTCACACTCGGTGGGAGCGAGTGTCCCCTGCATGAGATGGGTTACACAAGCTGCTGCCCTGGGAATCCCGGTCCAGCTCATTATCCTGCACCCCAGAGACACAGCTCATTGTAAATTAGGACATCAAATGATGCAGGCTCGTTAAAGAGCCACAGATACACTCATTAGCATCAGCACCTTTCCTTGTTAGAGCCTGTATCAGCGTCCGCTCCCACCATCGTGTTACGTCCTGTCATTCCTCCGCACTGACTGCTAGACTTAGGATTAATGTCAGTTCTAGCCAGCGGGTCAGCACTGTTGTGTTGTAGATATGGGGCTGATTGATCAGTGGTGGCGGGAAGCTGTGGAATTTGTTGACAGCTGTCCACTATCCCCACCCTCTTATCCATATTTCATTGTGAGGAAGGGGGGAAACCTGTCTCAGAATAACTCTTGTCTGGCAAGTGGCTGACTAGTTGTTTGTCACAGCTGCAGGGGCTGGGCAAAATAACGGAAACGTCTTTCAATGTGGTATCATTGTCATACAGTAGATACAGAGTTGGCTGTTTCTATATTTCCCTGACACACTTTTGTTCCAATAAATGAATTTGTTTGTGTTGCAGGTGTATCTGTAACCTGTATATAAATCATCAGATAGCTCTTCATTACTCCAGTTGTTTATATTGTTTTTCAGCATGCTCTTGTATGTGATTGGGCTGAGATGAATATTCATAATCCTAATGTCACAAGTTGTTGGTCTGACTTCTGCATGCTGTCTGACCTCTGGCAGCATGCAGCCAATGGGTGATTGAGCCATTCCTCCTGCATGCCATCACTTCACTTGTATCTACTCCACCTCTTCTTCAACCTGCTCTTCTACTCCCCCCCTCCTTTCAGGACCCAGACATCCTGTTCTTTCGTGGTTTCAGCTAAAACAATCCGAGGAGGGCAAGCAAACATCTGTCTGTCAGCATAATCATATACTTCATCATTTATCATCATCATCATCATCTCAATGAACTAGTCCTTCAGCTTGTTACTTCATTATCATTTTACGTATTTTAAAACAAACTTTTCTTGGTCATAACATCATTTCAAAACTTTGCTAATTTACACACTGCAAACAACAATGCAGGGATGGGAATGAACTGTAGTGCAGCTTATTTCATCAGAGCTAGTGCTAAATTATTATAAAGCATCGGATAAGTGCGGAGCTTAGGACTCAGCAGCAGTAAAGGTGTGTGTTTAAACAAAAACATCACCACCAACAAGAAAATCTGCACCTGTAGTGGCCTAATCTTTTCTGTGTAGCAGTTAATTGAAGTGACATTTATAATTAGTCAAATAATCCACAATAATATTTACTAGTGTTAAGAAATTAACTCTTAACACTAGTAAATAATAAGAATATCCATTGTATTCTATCTATTCTTAAACATGTCACGGCTGCTCTCCTGGATCGTCTCTAGCGGTGTCACAATACAGCAGAACTGATCATGTTTGTGATATTGAATAATGTTGCTATCAGGTGGTACAAAGGTGCAATAATATTGTATATGTTTTATGTTCTTTGTCATAGTAGTGACATTAAAGCACCTTAGCACTGGTTGCCATAAAGTGAAGAAAAGAACAAGATTTATTACCTCAGTGGGAAGCTACTAACACGTGCATTCCCATTACTGCTAAACATATTAGCAGAGATGACTCTCTACCAGCACCTGAACATTGTTAGCTCAGCAGACAGTGATGTGGGTGGTGGCAGAGAGCTCATTGCACTGCATTAATCCAAACAAAATCCAAATAGGCAAAACGCCAGCAAATAAAGAATCCTTAAATAATTTGACAACACATGCTGCAGATAATTTGCGTGATGAAAGTATCATATTTTGCCAAGCTTTTATCTGTTGACATGTGTTGAGCTCTTTCAACACACTGCCACATACAAACATGCATTATCCAAAGTTAAAGGTTATTCTGACAGATATTGTAATCACATAGTTATCCTGAATTCCTTTGGCCGTGGTGATATTGTGACAGCTCTTCTTCCTTTTCACATGCATTTCCTTAAGTTCTGTTTCTGGCTATAATGCAGCCAGGCCCTTTTCATCATATGTTGTTGAAGTCACAGTGTATCCAGTCTTTATGTAAAAGCCATCATATCAAGTGGGTTGTATATCAGTGGTTCTTGGTCCATCACACAACTCTGTTGTGTTGTTTTCAATGTACTGACCTCACCATGGCTCTTAAAGTAACAGTCTGTGGTGAGAAATGGTGCTGAGCTAAGGTGCTGGTTTACGGCTGAGGTAGCAGATACTTTTGTTTCTTTGAGCAGCGATCCTTTAATGAACACAGCCTGTGGATCAGTGCCTGAGGCCAAAAGGTAAAGTTCACCTGTACTGTACTATACTGTACTGTATATCTCCAGGCTCTGTCCTTGCCCTGGTAGATAGGAACAACTCTGAATCACATGACAATGTTGTGTGTGAGATTTCTGCCCATGAATAAAAAAAACCTTGAACCTTCACTGTTGTGTTGTGTCAACGGTGTTTAAGCTTTCATAGATGTATGTTTTAGGTCAGCGGAGAATTGTGTTATGTGACATCTTCAGTTATTTAACTACCTTCGTTCTCTTTGTCTCTGTCTTTATTTCCTGACCTAATCACTCTCATTTAACACACTACAATCTGCTCACACTAAATAAGTAGAATGGGAGAGAATAGAAAAGGTCATGGACAGAGCGGCCAGGCTGTTCATGTGACACTTGAGCTTCCTGAACTGATGTATGTGTAAGCTCTCATTGTGTACCAGTACTGAGGGTATAATATGTGACATTACATGTAAGACGTTTTGCTGCATATCAATAGGCTCATTTATTTTATTCATCATGTTTCACTCTGTTATACTTAACTTTAAGTTCTACCACATGCATTCATGTGACCTTCTTCAGTCTGAACCGCTGCAGTGGAGTTTCGGCTACGCTTTTTATATATTTGAAAATTATTTGAGAAATGCCTCCTGAAATTAAACATGACTGGGCTAAGAATAAATTTTTTTTTTTCCCTCACATGGTTTGTGAAACTCAAGCTTGACGTGCGTTCAATGCATATAAATTATAATTAATGTCATACACTCACAAAATTTGGTGATTCAGGAAAAACATCATGAATCCCTAACAACTTTCCAGATACAGACCTGTAACAGTAGAACACAAAAACAAAAACTGGCAAAAAAAAATCTAAATTAATTAAAAAATCTGTTTCTTACATTCACAGTAATATGATTCAATATTTTACAGAATTTCCCCCAAACACATGTGATTAGGAAGCTGTACTTCCTTTTCTCTGTACTCTTTCTATAATGAAAATGTGTGGGTTCACTGGGGGGCAGCCTCTGTTGGCAAGACATTTAGCACTCAACAAGACATTCAGGCAGCAGCCACAAAGCACAAACAGCCCCTTTACCCCTCTGCACCACCAGCAGCAGCAGCAGTCATTAAGGCATCTTATGACTTCCCTGCCCAAACTGGAAATTATTTTCTGTTTGTCAATGACGATTACTCTAATTTGGCCTCAAGCCTCTTTGCTGTTTTTGTGAAAAGGGGTTCCCTATTCACTACTACCATGTGAGGAAACTACTATTTTGAGCAGCTGTATAAAGACATGTCTTATTGCCCACACACAAACACAATTCATCAACAGGTGTGGGCGGAACTATATTTTTTTTTTCCCTCCCTCTCCCTCCCTCTCTCTCTCTGCAGAAGGATGTTACATTTGGAGTGTGTGGGGTAAGTGTGAGAGAACAAAAGTCGCTAGCAAGGGGCATTCAGCTTGCAGGAGGATTTCCTTGCTCAGCGGAGGAAAGAAGAGAGGAAAGCCTTGATACAGCTGGTCGTGCAGAAGCATCTATGCAGCTGAATTAATTATCATTTGGCAGAGATCAGTAAAGCTTAAAGCCAATTGTGAAGAGTAGAATCGGGCTGAATTAACTTATAGTTAATATTCACTTGATTCATGAAAGAATCCTACAGATGGAGAATAATGTCAGTTTTGACTTCTTCAGACAGCTCTTAGCCTATAGCTCCTTCTTAATAATATAGAAAATGTTACAATAAAAGCAGATGTAATGAACGCATTTAAAAGCATTCATGTGAAATCTTAAAATGTTCCTTGAGGAAAGATTAAAGTTCCTGCGGTGATTTGAATTGTGTGGATAATAGGGCAGATGTAGGCACATTAGTGGTATGCTGATTTGTAATGGTTTTCCTTTAATCTGTCATACCTTTCATTTGAGAGTTGGGATGCTTGGCCTTGCCATCAGAAATATTTTATATATATGTGTGTGTGTGTGTGTGTGTATGTATATAAATTTTTTTTTTTGCTTCAATCCCCTTGAAGGATGTTTTATGTAAAACATGCTTTTTGTGCCCTGTAGAGATATTTAATCAAGATTAACCTTGGTGTTTTAGTAGCCAATGGTCTAGCTTTGTGAGGTCTCATAATGGAAGACAATTATAGTGCTACTCTTAGTGCTGAGGATCCGCTCTTATGGAGGAATTTTTTTTATTATTATTTATAGCAGGAGTTTTTTGGATAGTTTTTAAAAAAGGACTTTTAAATGAAAGTGTGAGTTGGCTTTTTTTTGCCATATTTTAGACGTAAGATTGATTATTATTGACAAATGTTCCACACCAACAACATATTTTTTTTCCAAAATGTTTGATAAATTAGTGATGAATTAGTGATCAGATTTGTCCAAAACTGGAACTGTTCTTCATAATCCACCCTATAACCTCGATTCTTTTTTTTTTTTATTATTTCTTAAATGTTATGTATTTATTTTTAATACTCAGTACTTATGGAAGCATTTACCCTGCTGCAAATGTGGCAGCGGGGGAGCACTGCTCTTGTGAATGTCCATTCATAGTTTTCGGGGCATGGCAGACTCGAGTGTCCTCACATTGTGCGCTAAGAAAGTGCAGAGAAAATAGTTTTCCTGGGTGGTCCGACTCATTAATACACTCTGCACTTCTTGATTTACGGCTCACAGTTCAACTGCTGCCAATTAACATGAAAACATGTAACAACACGGAACAAAAAGGGGAAATGCAGAAAGGGGAGGAGAAGGCCACTCCTTGCTCCCTCCTGTTGCAACATGGACGGACCTGCCCTCCGCATCAAGGTAGGACAGAAGCTAATACTTCCAGAGTGTGGCCCGACATTTAGCCAGTTATGGCTTTAGCATGTAGCAGCTGCATGCTATCGCTAATGCTGCCATGTTTAGCTCTTTTAATTAGCCTTTAGCAATTAAGGGGTGTGCTAGGCTAATTGTGCATTAATATCATTTTTGTGTTTCAAATTATTCCTTTCTTGCTTGTTTACTTATTGTTTTTTTATAAATAGCCTACCTACGACATTGTGAGGCCCTTAAAAAGTTGAAATAAATACATCATATTTCTTATTACTTAAGGTAGCTTTACATTTAGTTTGGTTTAATATTAGCCTAATTCATCAGCGTGTGCCTGCTGTACCCGTAGTACGTTTTTGTTTCTTTGTAAACATCTTTTATTCTTGAACTTGTCCTCTTGAACTGCTAAAAATGACACTTACTGATGAATGTAGTTCACTGGAATTAAAAATAAACAAAGGCTTGTTAACAATTTTTAGTTATTATTATTACACTCCATTCCTAATATAAATTTAATTAATTTGGATAAACTTGACATCACTCTTAATATGCAATGCAACTAAGTTTAATACAGTTTAATGTGGCCTCCTTGTAATGAGCTGTATGATATTGTTTTCTAACTGAACACATTGAGTTTTCACTTCTTTGTTCTGTGCCTCTGCAGCAGGAATTCAATGCCAAATGGTCACAGTTGTTAATTATTTTTGTGTAAAATGAATGAAAGCAAACTAGCATACAGAAAATTACATCAATATTTCTTCTCATTTTATGCTGATTTAAGTCATTTAAGAGCAGCGCTGCTGTACAGGCTGAGTAATGTTTATTGTTGAAGTTATACCTTTTAACCTGTCTGTGTGTTTTTATTTATCTGAGAATGAACATAAGCACCATATGTGTTCTGTCTCAGTATCTAGCCGTTATTCATCTGTGCTTTCATCCCAGTACAAGCAGCAGCACCCTGTTGAGGTCATGCACTGTTGCATGGTACCCTGTGACCTTGTCAAAAGCGATCACTGTGGTCACACAGCACCTAGTTTACTTCTCATCTTAAGACATAATCTCTTTAATTGGTGTCAAAGTTGGGGTCCTTATGGTGAAAGTCCTGAAAATACCCACACAGAGAGACATGCTCACTTGTTGACACTTAAAAAACACACACTCACACACGCACAAATGAAACAAGGCCTCGTCAGCGTGGTGCTGAAACTTGTTAATCTTTAGTGGGAGGGGTGTTACCAAAGACCCTCTAGCCACTCCAGTCTGACAGGATCTTTCGACTTAAGTCAGTCCCATCCGACCTCTCAGACTATTGAATCTTTACACCTGCTCAGACCCAACAATACAGGACAAGTCAGGATGACAGCAGGGATTTACATTTTAATCTCAACGTGCTTCAGCAAGAAATCATCTCATTTATGTACTTCACATTAGGGTGCCATTCACTTTCATTATCACTGGCTCAGTCAGTTGTTTAGTCAACAAGGAAATGTCAGACAATTCTACAATTACTGAGTGACTTCAGATTACTTTTTTTATCTACAGTGAGTCAATGTTATTCACCTGCAGTGGTACAACAGAGAAGCAAAAAGTAAAATGATCACACTTCTTGATAAATTGTTTCAGTTGTGTTGTTGGCTATAGTTTTCTATCATGGTAGAAATTAGTGTATGTGGATTAACCCATTGCAGGATGACCCTATGGTTATGTCATATGTACAAAATGTTTTAACATAAATGATTATTTAAAATATTTTGCAGAGAAAAACAGATGTTACCTTTCGCTGCTTTTAATCTTTATTATTTTCTGAATGTAGGCAGTCTAATGCAAAATCCTGCATAAAGCTGTAATGAGCAGTTGTTGGGGCGGTCGTCAACTTTTCATTGCAGGTCATTTGTAAGCTGTAGGAATTGTCCTGTGCTGATAGATGTTTATAAAGCAGTCAATAAAATATTAGATCAATCAATACACAATAACTTTAATATGTAATACATATAGAAATAGTGAGCAGTGAAAGGCAGGTCAATGTTAAACTGTGATGTTATAACAAAAAAAGCTTCTTAGAATTATATAAATGCTGTGAGATTTTATAGCATGTGTTATGAATAACTTCATGTTGCAGCTTCTGAAAAAAACAGTTTGTTGCTCTCTGTCCAGAAGGCCACAGTTCACCATCAGGGTCACACAAGCTAACGCTGCATCCAGCCCTCCTGGACACATGCACAGAGCACATAGGGCTGAATCTCAGTGAGCAGAGGTGAGCCCTGCTTTTTCTTACCTCTGACTTCTCATGGGACACATGCTTTATCAGTGGGCTTTATCAGGACCACCATGAAAATCAGACTCCATCTTAAAGCAATTAAATTGCTGAATAGCTGTCCATAAGGAGGATGAATTGAAACCTTGAGAGATTCAAAGACACCTCCACATCTGACATAAATCATATGTTACTTGACAGAAATAATACAGAAAGAGTTAATGGGGGGATTTTTTTTTTTACCAGATAGGACATAGTGCAGCTTTCTCTAACAATAATTACGCCTATGGTCATTTAACATTTTCTCTGCTAGGGCCTAGACATTCAACTGAATGCCCCTCACCTCTGCTACAGGAAAGCAGTGGGCAGAGAAAATGAAGAAGCCAGTTGAATGTGGAAAAGACACATTAATAAAACAGGAAATTGGAGGCTAAAAAGTGCAAATAATCACTGGATATGAATGTGTTCAGTGAAGCACTCTTTTGGGTGCAAGCCCGATGCTCCCACTAATGGTCTGTTTCACTGAAGTAGGACCAGGAATGCTAACCTTCTCAATGCTTCACAACTCAGGGCAAGCATGGCTGTGCTCCCATTTGTGTATGTGAGTGCATCTGTGTGTGCCTCGCTGTCATTATCTTTTCTCTGGTTTAAAAAAAAAACTCATTCTAGCATTCTCCCATCCTGTAATGAACAGTCTACATATTTATGTTTTTACCCGAGAACACTTGAATCACAAGAGGGGTTAAAGTAGAGAGTGGGGAGGTCCTTTGGACCATTTTCAATATTTCCCCCCCTCTGTGGCCCATTGGGCAAGTGAGGGGTTGTTTCTTTACAATGATCAGGTGACCAGAGGAAAATAGTGTGGCCTTAACAAGCCCAAATTAAAAAAGAACATCATTTTCATTATGCAGTCAAACACAATTACAAGCAAATGTTTTCTCTGTGGAGCTGCCCCTGCTTTCATGGTCTTTGTCCGTCACTCCATAGTGTGTGCAGAGAAAGGCCCCGGTGGTCAATGGGCAGCTGAGTGGCATGTTCAGTGGAGGCCCACATCCTTAGCCCCCAGCGCAGAATACGTTTTGTTAGAGGAGCAGCCATACATTCTGAACAGATTTGTTGAATTAGAGAGCGCAGCAGGAGACGGGAAAGCGGGGGGTAAGTGATGGGGAGGACTTGTTGCTAGGTGACTGACATACAACTGCAGCATGCCAGTTTTCAGAGCTTGGCACTCCTTGTCTGTTTTCCTTTTTGTTTTGTTGTCTTCCTTATTGCCCCCCACTCCCCCACCCTCATCACCACCACCACCACCCCAACCCTCCCCCTGTTCCACCCTCCCATCAATTCACTTGTGTGGCTCTCCTCATTGCTGAAGTGTAGCTAATAAAATGAGGAGAAAACAGACAAAACAGGGTGAATCACGGAGGATTCAACACTACACCTCTAGCACCTATAAGAACCCAGTCATCAGCTTTTCAACTGCGCCAATACTTAAAAACCTTACTGCTGCTAAGTGTCGTGGCAAAGGAAAAATGCTTTTATGGAGGAAAGTAGAGGTAGATCTCCTTCTTTCTAATGCGACAGTTAGTATAGAATCTGACATAAAGCATTAGCCTCATAGAGACACTTTGCGCTATCAGCGGGAAAAAAAGTCTTTTCCTGTGGCTGGTAAGTGACACACAAGGACAGGCAGGATTTCTCTGAGCCCCCTCCTCCCTGCAGGCATCGCTGCTTGGGAGATTTGCCATTTGAAATTTTCAAATATAATATGAGATATGTGTGATCATAGTGAGCTGTTTATATTTTGAAATTACATTTAAATGACATATTTTACATCAGTCTCATTTAGTTGTTAAATTCAATATGGAGGATTTTTTTTGACACTCATTAAATTTTCCTGAGCAAACACTTCTTCTTGTGCGATAAGTGTCTTGTATATCTCCTGAGTTAGCAGTCTGACCACTTAGCTTGTCAACCCCGTCACTGCATGTCAAGCATCTCAGCCCCTTGCAGCCGTTCTGACCTTTTCAATGGTCCATACACAGGCAAAGATGGGTAGAAGTGATTGAAATGGAGATATAAACAGTTTACACTAGCTCTGCTTATCAACTGACACTTTTGTCAATGTTGAGTCGCAGTCACGTGCATGATAGGCACAATTGTTATGAATCTTATATTATCATTTATAGGTATATATGTGCAGCAGTTCCATCGTCAAGGGTGTGAATACATAAAAAAATGACTACTGTGCTTGCTGGTACTGGTGATTGTGAAGAGGCGTACCCGCACATTTCGTCTCTGTCTGAAAATGTATTACTCTTTTTTTTCTTCCAGTCATCTTTGAACATCACATATTCATTCCAAGCTTGTGTGGGGTGTAGAGATTCAGGGTCATCTGGATTTTGATTTCCCCCTCGGTGTCGCATTTATTTGAAACTCCGTCTGAAGGTCAAAACCAAATACACCCAAACGAAGAAGCCATTGTTGATCTGTTTCTCCACCTTGTGCCTCCCTATTCCTTTTCACCAAGAAAGCATCTTTCTTTCTTTGTGCTGCCGCAGGCTTATGAGACTATCAGAGCACACCTGTGCCCTGAGGAAAATTCCCTTGCTCTCTCTAAAGCTGTATTATTCAGTACAAGGCCATGACAGTCAATGTTTCTAAAAGCATTTGGGAGATTGTAAATGGTGATGCTAAAAACTGTCAGGAACCCACCAAGGTACAAAAACATGAAAGATACTGTATACAATAGCATTGCTTTATTTGTGGGAGGCTGACAAATTGTCAGGAGCAAGATATAGCTTCACTTTTAAAGTAACACAACCCTTGATGTACAGCAGCTCTGCTGTAGAAGCTATATCAAGCTGTTGTTTTAAATGTTTCCCATCGTTTCTTTGCTTTCTGAATATTTTTGTTGACTTTAGTAATGTAATATTTTTTTTAAATCAGCCTGTTGCTCTTTAGTGTGACCTGACCCAGCAGATGGTTTGTTTATTGTTTGAGCACATGGTCACACAAATCCAGCAGCAAGATAATAAAAGCGTTAGTTGGACATGTTTTACTAAAATAAACAAACGAGTATTATTATGTGATTACAGTTGTAGGCATGTACTACATGTATTAGTGTATTAGTGTTATGCTATCCAACACAGTGCCAGTAATTGAGCCAATATTCAAATACATGAGAATTACAGTATGATCTTAAATATGATAGAAATATAATATTTAACCAATTAAAATCATAATTTAATTACTTTATCTTAATTTAATATCAAATAATTATTTCATTTAATATATAAATTTAATTGATTTTGTATCATTGTTTACTGTTTACAGTTTACGTACACAGTATTTGTTTTATTTTTATTTTTTTTGTGAAACGAATGTTAATAATGCTGATTTTAGTGTGTCTTATCTATGTGATTGGATTAGCAGCCACATCCTTTTGGCCAGGCTCCATACAACTTCTAAGATAACAGTGTCTCCGGTTTTACCGGCTCTAGCTCCCCCCTGTTGATGTGCTGCAGTGTTTTTGGCAGGACGTTCATGAAGCTGGATGTAGGTGAGACCCTAATTTAACATTCTTTTACATTAAGCTGCATTCACTATGATTTTAAATCAGAGTTTCATGTCTTATTTAAAATATGGGTTTTTATTGTACTGACTAAAATGTAAGTACTAATGGCACAAAATGAATTAACAAGGTCTTATCTCCACAGTGTTTCTATTCTATGATATTATGTTAGAAAACCCACTAGTGATTTTTGTGTCTTATCTTGCTCATTTACATTGACCTGAATCCTCAGCATGTCTGTTAAGTAGAATGATTTAATCTTCCCTGGCAGGAGCACCCAGAGCAACCCTCTGCTTAGCCTCCAAACATGCATTTTTAATCAGTATATTAAGATGTCACATAACAGTCTGAGCTCATCAGTAATGCCGCTGGCCAAAGCAAATATGGATTCAGCTGTTTAGAGTAGGATAGTGTGAATAATCACTAAATGGTGATGAAATGCATTTTTCTATAGCAGGACTGACAATTGAAATAAAATGTAATCTGTGTCTTTTTACAAGGTATTGGAGGATGTTATATTTACTGTGCGGCAGAGAAGAGCAGGGACCAGTGAGGAAATCATTTGACTCATCTTCTCAAGGTCTATGAAGTCTCACAGGGCCTTGTCCTTGTAGCGCAAGACTGCTGATGCCACACAGTGCACTGAGAGAGCTGTGCACGGATAAATATTTGAGTATGTGTGAGTGGCGAAAGCGAGATGACTCTCAGCCTGTCAGTTGTGTTTGGAGTCCTGGCATCAAGCAGGGACCTGCTCAGTGACACCCGGTAACTCAAGCAATGACATCAACACATACACATATACTTTCTCTCTGCCTTCCTCACCCCCCTCTGTGCGTGTCACACACACATACATACACACACACACACGCAGCCCTGTCAGCTAACTCCTGTCAGAGGCATCACCCTCTAGGTACAGTGGTGAGCTTTGTGCACACAGTGATCAGGCAGCTCGCCAGCTCTGCCTTCTCCTGCCTCTACCTAGACGATTCCCTTCAACCTAATGAGCTCTGTCAGAATGGCATTTGACATAAGCCATCAATAAAGCACTGCTGACAGACATTAAGAGTCCAGAAATCTAGGATGTCCCTGCTCTCTGCTCCCTGTAGTGACACAACTCCCAAATCTGACTTAATACTCCATGTGCAATTAGGAGTCAAATTATTACATACAAGACTTGATCTGATACAGGACTTGATCTGATACAGGCCTAATTAATATCCATGACCTTGTCAGTTTTACACAAATCAGTTTCCCCCTGATACAATTGTTTGCTGCAGATTTTGTAGCAGTATGTTTATAAAATGATGATCATTGTTATTATCATCTCTTTTTTTTATTTCAAAATGCTTTTAATGGATGAAAATGTATATGCTCCTTGATTAGAAAATAACAACCTAAGCCAATGAAAACATCTTAGCTTTCAATAGGCCCTGAGTGTGATTGTGCTGCATTGTATGTGGAGACTCTTGTGTGGAGAGAGCCTCACTGCAGCTCGCAGATTGCTGCTCATCTATATTTGCCACTAATAAACAGTGGGTTGAAAAAACAGTCTTATAAAGTTTATGTTGGCTAATCAACCTAAAGAAGTGTTTTTGTTTTTGTACTGTTTAATATAAAGTAATTCTTACCTCAGGGTCATTCCTCAGTAATAATGGAGATAATTTAGGATTCAGATTTATTCATTTAATGTGTTTCCCTTTCAAGTAGCCTGCATATATGTAGTTATTTGGATAATACAAAAATACACACAACACATCTAATAAAAATAATGCATAAAATGAATACTTTATGACTTATGTATCAAAAGAAGGAGAGGTTTGTACATGCTCGTTTTGACTCGCATACAGCACAATAAATCACACACATCCTAAAGAGATATGTGTAAAGGTCACTGTGAAAAAAACTGATATTGTGCAGGCAAAAGAGCAAAGCATATTGCTAGAAGAGACATTTATTGACAGTCTTGTGTGTCTTTGTGTGTGTGTTTTGGTTCTTAGACAATGTGAAGTGGAGGTGAGGCCCGGGCGACACGGCTGCGGCGTTGTGACCTGTGCCCTGACTCACGCATCATGTAGCTCCCTGGTGCCAGAGGACCTCCTGACCATGATGAGTTTTGACTCCTGTCACCTTTGGGTGTCGTCAAGATCGTATGACATGAACAGTATTTTTTTTTTATTTTTTATTTTTTGAGGGTGTCCCCAATAGTGGAGAAAGAAGAGAGCAGACTCTGGCAGGAAGCCTGCTCAGACTCAGGAGGAAAGATGTTTCATGTATGTATTTAAACAAAGATCTGAATAAATAGAAAAATCAGTAATGAGTCAAAATAATACAAAAATAATGATATTATTGCTATAGAAAGTTTTGCTGTCTAACACTGTGACACCACATGTATTTATTCATTTTACATTTCAGGGCTTGCTGGCTCAGTGTACCTACCCTCTGCCATGCTGGAACCTGCAGAATGATGGGGTGAAGATGGAAGAGCAGGTTGGTGTTGGAATCTGATTTTCACATTCTGCGATTTGTATGGAATCTAAACAAATTACCACACTGGAAAGCTATAGGGGAGAGTACAGTGTTTGGCTCTCATTGGTCTTCTTCTTCAACATGTTTTAGCTCAGGAATGCTAGCTACATGCTGTGGATGTAGATAGGTACATTACTTCTTCTTTCTGTTTTATAGTAACTAATTAGCACTAACAGGGCATTATCAAAACATTTCCACACCATATTATGTGCATTATATATGGGCTATCAACATTATATTAATATTTCTTTATGATGGTGATTGTAAATATACAGTATATTGCCCTAACCCTATCTTGCTCTTAGATTAGATAACCCCATTAATGTTGACAATAATGATGTGATAGTCTCAGAAACTTTCAGTGTAATCTACTGGTCTCATTATAGACCTAATAATAGATCAAATCCCAATCATTGAGATGTAAAAACAGAGATTTCTCTCATTCTGTTCGACTTCTGAGCACATGTATTGTTAGATGTGTTGTGTGTAAAATAGACAGAGATGTGTGGGCAGCTGCAGAGGAGGGTCTAAACACCATGCATTCAATCAACCCACCTGTTTTGACAGTTTTTCTCTGGCTGTGTCAACAAAGAACAGTCACTGAAAAGTGTTTTTCTTTTTTAAATATCTTCTTATGCCATACTCCAGTTCACCGTAGGACTCGTGTGTTGCACCTTAGAAAACCCTAGATTTTGGACAGCTTACTTTCATTCACATGATGTGATGGCTGCAGTTCACTGCGAGTGAAAAGAAGGCAATGATTGAAAAGAAAAACACACTGGAGGTCAATTTCATGTATGTTTTCTATGAAAAAGTCGCTCACTGCTATGTTCAATTTCAATTTCAAGCATGCTGTGTGTAAACTTAGGATTTGCTGCTCATAATTACCTCATGCACACAATCACTTTGTTGTGCAAGTGCTATAGGAGATGCATGCATTTGTTCATTTGTAATTTCTGCTCTCTATTGCTGTGCCTCTAACAAACACTTACAACACAGCTTCTATAAAGCGGTGCAGTATGCACCCTGCACTCTCCCTAGTTTCATTTAGCCCTTTATCTGGACAGAAATTGACTGCATTCAAGAGTGGAATGGATGTAATAATTGCATGCACTCTATAACATGTGCCACAAAATTGGCAGGTTTCAAGGTATTTCTAATGGCTTTCTGCCAGGGATGTGAGGTTCACTCTGACTGTATTGTTTGTTTGCAACATCCAAATGTGGTCCTCTTTTACATTTGTGACCTGCGGGAAAGGTAAAACACAGAGGTTCTGGAAAACCTTTCACATAGGATCGCACGTATGTGTGTTGTGACTATAGCGGGATTCAACAAAGTTACATTTACAGGCCACATATGGTTGTTAAAGCCTTTTGTAATATGTAGGAGCACTGCAAAGGTTTGCACAACAGAAAATCTCTTTGACCAAGGTGCAGTGCTTTTGTATGGTTGCACTATGTACATGATGCAGTTTTCTGTGGGTAAAATGACTCTTTTCATATTAGCATTGAGAACATGTATAAATCTCATGTATAAATATTCAGTGCTGCTGTCATGCCTCTGTTCTGACATTATATATTCTATGCACCACGCTAGTGTGAATTAGCTTAGTGGTTATGAGGTCAAATATCATGTGCGCTGATTATAATAACAGTGGTCTGGGTGAGCTGCGTTAGGTGCCCTGTGAAACAAAAGCTTGGGGGAATAGTATGTGTGTCAGGGCAGGGCCATGTGTGCGCCCCCACACTGACTGCTGCAGTGTTCTGGCTCGCCTCTATCCGTGTCAGCTGGGCTGTGTGACCGAAAGGCACTGGATTACGTACACTGGGGGCCAATGGGTCAGTGGATAAGAAGTCTTCTCTGTTACCGCAAATCCACAGATTAAACGCAGCGTCGAGAGCTAGTGCTGCCCCTGGGGCAAATAGGTCTGAAAACACAACTCTGAGAGAGCTTTAACTTAACCCTTCTGTCACTGTAGAGCCACGAGCCAACATATGAGTGAAGTGACTTCTCTTTAAGTCCCACTGCATGAGGCAGGCCTTTTAAATACATCCAGGTCATCCAGGGGTTATTGGTAGTGTTTCTGACATGATATCTTAATTGGAAAGTTAATCCTGTGCTGCTGGGACAGCTGACTACGTTAAAACAGTCTGTCATGCAGGAAGAAGTCAAATAAACATTGGAGTCAAGCACATACACAGTAATGTTAGCATCCTCCATCTTTGAAAAGTGCAAGTGGCTTCCCGCCCCAGGCAATTAGCAGTGTACATTAGTGCACAGTATAGTGTGGCAGTGTTTTTCTCCCCTGCCTGCCTTCTCTTCATGCTGTTTGTACACAGACAGATCATGCAGTAACAAAGCATGTTAACAGTGAAGTGAGTGTGTTTTCAAAGTCAGATTGGCATTTACCAGCAATGTTTACTGTGAGCAAACTCTTTGGTGTGCCTGTTTGCATGTTTGCATACATCTCAGTGGGCCTATGGATATGAAGAGCAGCAGTGATGTGGGGGAGAGCAGATGGGGAGAGAAAGGTAGATCTGCATGGGATAGTGGCAGGATGGCTGTTGGTGACAGGCTCTTGTAGCGTCTCGTCTGCTCCAGTGATCCTAGGGAATCTGGGTCATTTCCAGCCTGTTCACATGTAACTGTTCCCCACTCCTTCCCTCCCGCTGCCCAGGGCGAGCTACGACCCAGCTACATGGTAATGACGATGCAAAGTAAATGTACTCATCTCATAGCATGAACTGGGAGGAAACTGGTCTGCAGCAGGGTGCAGCACACCTCTGTGCTGTATCACTCCTCTCTGCACTCTTTGTGTGGCTGTCCCTGTGAGCAGCTAAGATTTTAATGATGTTCTCAAATATTTTTTAAAGCAGTCCACATTTCAAAACAACCCATGTTACAACATAACAAGGATTTATTACCAGTGCTTACTTTCATGTCTCCTTTATATTTTTGAGTCTTGAATGCCACACACAACATCCCTTTCTAATGATTCACCTTTAATTTATTTTATTAAACCCACAGTGTTCCTTCTTTAATATCTACCAAATTACTCTTAAATCTTTCATTAAAGACATAAGTGCAAAGTCGGTTTATCTTTATAGCCATGTTTGAGTTGAATTATGCTTTTGATCCATCGCCTCTTAATACGACGGTGTATACACAATAGTACACAAACGGTGTATGCGCCATATGTGCGAACGTGTGTGTATACATGAAAATAAATACGGGAACCATCAGGTCTAAATGTAGAGACATATAATATCGCATTAATGTCTGGTATGACTGACTGAGGACTGCTGAGATGGATTCCTGAAACAAAAGCACAAAAGAGAGAAAAATGTGTTTGAATGAGTTCCACTGTGTTGCTGTGCTGAATGTGCGGAGATATTGGTGTCAGGAGGCCACACAGTGACATAGGCCTGCATTCGTTGGCATACAGTAGGGCTGATACCACTGTGTCTATTTACAAACCAATTACATTATTCATTGTACGCAGAGGGTAAAAAGGTGAGAACGAAATGAAGGAGAGTTTGAAGGAGGCTGCTTAAAGAGAATCATTTTCTAATGAATGAAAAGAGACTTTAAAACGTATATGCACCTGGTTATTATAGCGCAGTGATCCTAAAGCACAAAGTCACCGTGAGGAAAAAAAAAATACTTTTTTCATGTTATGAATGTTTAAAGCGGGCCTATAAGCCAGACGTGTTGCTTACACAGCATGGTCTACAATTGTTATTTCCAGCCCTCCGTTTAAGAGATCCCAAACCTGCTTGTGTTTTATTGATGCGCCCTTCTTCGAAAAAGTATTGCACTCCTTGTAAATTTAGGCTGGGACGGGAAGCCTGCAGAAATGAAATATTTACAGGCAGCTTAATATTTCAGACCAGCACCTTGTCAGTCGCCCTCACAATTTACTTCCACTGCTTCATCTGATGGAGCTCTTATTCTTTATTTATCAGTAGTTGGTGTTACAATATGGGCGAGTGATTGGGCGACCCCGACAGACAGAAGTTAAACTGTAATCTGTACTTTGCGCCATCATCCTGAATCGGTAGGTCTGTTTGTGAAGGCGCGCATATTTATACATATAAATCACATTTCATATTATCATCATACATTTACTTTATTGTTTTAATGAATGTGCAGTCCTCACTAAACCTGCAAGAGAATGAACAGCTTCTTGTGCAGAAGGCATTTCATAACCTCGCATCAAGAGTCCATAATTCATGCAAAAAGATCCCGAAGGGGATTCAGCTCTAGTGTGTGGTGCGTCCGTGCGTACGCGTGCACGAGAGAGAGAGAGAGAGAGAGAGAGGGAGAGACAGAGAGGGAGGAGGGGGGTGTCTGTGAAAATAATATCAGGCTTTTCCGTCAGAATGAACTTTACTACTGTATCCAGCCATGAAATAATCTGACCCGACACTTCAAACCATCTGCGCTATCTATCCGCCCTCTTATTTACCAAATCAGCCTGCGCACAAAACGGAGTGTGTCTGATACTACAAGCGAGTAGCCTGCCGGGGCCAAGATAATCCTATATACACAAATATTTCTCCTCTGCTGTGTTTTAAAGCCGTTACACAACTGGACGCAGCCGCCCCGCGCTGATGCTGTCGGCAGTGACTGTAAATAAAGGATGCTTAAAAAGCTATACTGCAAAAATAACAGCAGTCATTTAGCCTGTGTTTTTCAAAAGAGCATTTATCCATGCTCCACATAAAAGAGCATGCATCATAATAACCTAGGCGCTGATATAATTTATTTTGATTAATAGTCTAAATAAACATTTTGTGAGGAAGCCGGGACTAAAATGTTTAAGGCTGCAATTTTACAGTCCTGTTCAAAAAAAAAGGCCAAGTTCACAATTTTAATTATTTCTATAACGTATCCTCGACATGACTTACACACACATATATATGAAACACAATGATAAAACAAAATATTATCACCAAATATCATAGAATCCCACAAAGCTTTTTGCTCTCAGGCCTGTACATTAGAATAAAAAAAATCCATGCGATTGCTGTAAAAATCACAGAAAGTTGTACAGTTGGCTAGCTCATAATTCACAACTCTAAAAATGATTACGCCTGAAAATGACATTTTTCTGTCTAATATTATCTACTGATGTTTACCTCCGGGTAGGAGAGCCTATAGTCAGCGGGAATGTTTCATTTCGCTGCGTAAAGCCTGTTTCAAGAGCTCTGTGGGCTGACCGTGTTTGCGCTGGCACTTCACTGTATAGACTGAAGAGTCTTTGTTTAACACCGCCCGCCGCACAAAGCTGAGGGTGTTTGGGAAGCACGGTGGGACAGCTAAACGTTTGAAGACGCGAAGCAAAAAGGTCAAAATGTTTATATTATTTTTGAAAAGGGAGGTGCTGAGATCTCCTTTCCGCCTGATTGGCCGAACTTGACAGTGATTGACGTGCATCCATGGCAACCGGGCAGCCAATCTGCCAAGTCCAATAGGAAATCATCGGAGGGGGCTTGACTGTCTTTTTCCTCCCCCCCTTAAAAATACATTTCAGCTCCGGCTTTAATTCTTTCGTACATTCAATCTCAGCCAACCTTGAAAAATACATCGCTGCTCCGGCTATATTTTTCTTGCACCTTCAGCCCTTTGCCTGCCAAGTTTGCGAAGCCCGAGGATGCGGTAGCCGGCCCCACTCAGCTTCGTCCCTCCTCCGCGGCGTTTGGTGTTTGCGTTTTTCACGGCTGGTCAGACGATTGGTTCGGTAACTTTGGGATTGCCTTGGTTTTTTGTGGGTCTTGGATTGCCTCGGCTCACGGAAAGAAGACGCGGAGGACTCGACGCGGAGGAGAGAGAGAGAGAGAGAGAGGGGAGAAAGGAGGGGGAGAGGGAAACACAGGAGAAGCCTCCATGTTTCAGCTGCCCATCTTGAATTTCAGCCCCCAGCAGGTCGCCGGGGTCTGTGAGACTCTGGAGGAGAGCGGGGACGTCGAGCGCCTGGGCCGCTTCCTCTGGTCGCTGCCCGTCGCGCCAGCGGCCTGCGAGGTCCTCAACAAGAACGAGTCGGTGCTGAGGGCCCGGGCCGTCGTCGCTTTCCACACCGGTAATTTCCGTGAACTCTACCATATCCTGGAGAACCACAAGTTCACCAAAGAGTCACACACGAAGCTGCAGGCGCTATGGCTCGAAGCGCACTACCAGGAGGCTGAGAAGCTGCGGGGCCGCCCGCTGGGGCCGGTGGACAAATACAGGGTGCGGAAGAAGTTCCCCCTACCCAGAACCATATGGGATGGAGAGCAGAAAACCCACTGCTTCAAGGAGAGAACCCGGCACTTGTTAAGAGAATGGTATTTGCAGGATCCCTACCCAAATCCCAGTAAAAAGAGGGAGCTTGCACAGGCTACTGGACTTACACCCACACAAGTAGGAAACTGGTTCAAAAACCGCAGACAAAGAGACAGAGCGGCGGCTGCGAAGAACAGGTGAGCCACATGCACCCATGACATGATTTTAGAATAAAGCTGCAACATTCAAATCATTTTAACACGTGAAGAAAAACACAGATCTGTGCATGTGTAGAGGTTCAGTTTGTGGTTACAAAACAGGCGTGGTTGCAGCCACCCAGGACATGATTCCTCTGGATGTTGGATTCAAAATCCTAACATCATGTTTTTTTTATAATCTGCATAAAAAGAAAAAGAAAAATGGCCAACAAACAGCTGGAATCTTTCCTGTCATTTTTTGGATAATGTATTGAATTACTCTGGAAACATGGTTTTATTTTTAATTGTTAGTACTGGGCAGCATTCAGGCATGAACCCATGAGCTGCATGGATGCATAGCCCCATAACAACAGCAACAATAGCAGAAACACAACTCTAATATTTGTTTTTTTTTAATGTGGTTTAAATCATGATGTCCTCTACAGCTGTAACTAAATGTATCTGTTGAAAGGCCTGCTGCAGTGTGGGCTGAGATAACAGTGCTGTTGGTCATATTTAGTAATAACGCTAAAATGACCTTATAAGCTATACATTTATTTCTGAAATATAGATTTTAAATATTATATTTGTGACTTTGCTGTAGCCAGAGAGTCCAATTTTATTGGATATAATACAAGCTGTATTAATTCATTTCAAATGCATTTGGTTTCTATATTTCATTTCATTTGTTTTATAAAAGTAAAAGTTTCAGGGTTTTTTTTAACACTGCAGAGTGAATAAAAATGTTTATACTGGAATTGACAAACGTTTTCCTTGTCGTCTGCCCAGGCTCCAGCAGCAGGTCCTGTCCGGCGGCTCGGTTCGCTCCCTGGCGGACGAGGACGGCACCGTGGACCGCCTGGGGAACTCATCCAGTCCGGAGGCCAGTCTGTCCAGCAAAGCAGCCGCCTCGGCCATCTCCATCACCTCCAGCGACAGTGAATGTGACATCTGACGGGCAGATCGTGGGTGTTAATGAATTGAAGGGGATACAAGAGGAAGACAATCTAATAAAACAAGTCATAGTGCCTGCGTTGAGTTAAACACACACACACACACACAAACACACACACTGATTTGACAGCTGCCAAAACGTGAGGGGATCTGTGGTCTGCGGTGGACTGCCCGTTCTTATCCTTTTAGGCCAATAGCCTACTTTTTTGGTGTTTTACCAACGTGTGGATAACTGAACTTAATACGGACGAAACACATTTCACGGACTAATAAATCAACGCTTCGAGATGAACCGTTAAAAAAGAAGAAAATAAAAGAAAAAAAAGGAAAGGGGATGAGGGCATCCAAACGCGCCTAACCTGCTGTTCTCTGTGGGTATTTCATGTTGAAAAGAACTGTGATATTTTTACTTTACTTTCAAAGTTTTATAAATAATGTTTATTTGCCTATTTAAAAAACGATCTGCTCTTGTCTCTTCGAATTTCATATTCATTTGCTTGGTGTTTTTAATACTTACCTTGTACACAGGTAAACCTGTTGAGCATGCGCGCTTTAGTGAAAATGTGTTTCAGTAAAAGAAAAAAAAAGTAAAGATAACTTAATAAAATAATTGTTCATCAAGAGAGTTTAAAGTTTTTTTATTTGAGCTGTCGTGTGGAAGCAAGGCTCAGTGGTCATAATGAAATTCTGTTAACATTATAAAAATCCTTTTGGCTGTTTTCATGAAGTGAAACATTTTCATGATCATGGTGCCACGGTGCTATATTCCCTGACACGTTTTCAGAGCGAAGCCTAATTGGCCAACATGCTTTGCGTCCTGTAATGCATGGTGACAGCGAGAGGTCACGCTGAGGCCGGCTCACTAACCCGGATGATCTGCGAGAGAGATCATACAGATCAAAACAGCAGATTGTGAACCTGGGCTTTACGCTGCACACGGAGGACACACAATGTACAAACAAATCGTGCAAGTGTCCATTTTCCCAAGACATCAGTAATCAGAGCGCGCAAACTGAAGCTTTTAAATGAACAGAGAAGGGGCCGCAGCCCTCTAACCATGGGCTGGATTATATGCTCAATCTGTGAAATACATCACCACATTTGTGCCGCATTATTCTGCGCCTACTTGTCCTGTGTGATGTTGAAATTACAAATTAATATAGCCTATTTGTGCGGTAGATTTTTAGTTAAATAAGAGTCCAGATGTTGACACTTGCGATTTAAAAGCTATATTTCCTTTGATTTTCTGTGATTTGCAGCGTCCCTCCACTCAGACAGCACCATTCTCTTCCAGGCTAAAAAAAGGTTTTAGTGAAATAATCTGCACCCACATTTTCTGCTGAACTGGCGTATATTCAGTGACCTGTATGTTTTTACGTTGTAACAAAAAGAAGATAAAAGCAAAGTGAGCAAAAGCAGAAGTTCAGCTCTTCCAGTTGATGGGCCAACCACCTGGTTACCTCCAATTTGCAATTAATTAGGCTACAGTAACTTATGAATCAGACAAAAGCCTTTCAGCCTCAACAAAGAAAAGGCTAAATCTGTGGAGAGACGGAGGGGGAACAAGTGAAAGGAAATGAATGTTTTTTTTTTTTCATTTTTGCTCCTCTTTCAAACAAAATAGGACAAAATAGCTAAATATTTCCGTTTCTATTCAGAGTAAGGACGAGATGAAAAAGTCTTTCTCGCAGTCAATACGGTTGTCAAACTGGTCAGCGGTAATCAGTGCTAATGATGGGTCTGGGGTCCCAGCTCGGACAAAGGGGGCCCTGCCGCTGTTTTGTGAAGAGAAGCGACCGCGGGTCCCTCTCCAAAGAAAAGGCTCCTGTGAGGATGGTCTGGGGCACGGAAATCACAACTTCTCCACCGGGTGGGAGTGTGTGTGTGTGTGTGTGTCTGCAGTGTGAACTCATGGCTTGGCCTGTTAAAAGGATTTAATCACTGTGTAATTGTTTTCTGACTTGTAGTAGCCTGCTCACTGGCACAGGGCATTGGTTATGCCTCAGTCATTGTATTAATTATTTCACACAATTTGTTAAAATGAAATATCGCGTCTTTTAACTGGGACAGAACAGAATGTTTCTAGGTATTTCAGCTGTAAAATATTTCGTCGAGAGGAGAGATGTGTAGGTGGTGTGTGAGGAAGGGCAGGCTGCAGCCCTGACTACGTCTTTATGGTGGATTGAATCTGTCAGCGTCCTTAAGCGTGCATGTGTGTGTCAGACACTGAGAAGCGCTGCATAGTTTGTTTTTATTAATGATTGTACATCGCAGCTATCTGTCTGCAGAACTTCTGTCTCCGTGCGTTTTGGTATATTAGAAGAAAGGCGATATCCTCGAGCCAGTAAAATAGCCTATATGTTTATATATTTATGTATTAGGCTATATAGTGTAAATACATTTTTAACTTAATGCATAATAATAATAATAATAATAATACATTTGTATTGTAGCAAGAGTTGACTAAGTAATTAATAGGTTTATACCGATATTTAAAGGCGAGGAGCCAGATAAGCCACACCGTCTCCTCTCTTGAGTTGCGCAACAGTTGTGTTAATCTCCTTTTTGAGATTTTTTTCCCCCATGCTCTCCTTATTTAATACATGAAAGATAATGGAGCAAAAAGGTCTGAATCGTTCATCAATGTCAGCTCTCACAGGTAAAAATGATCATTTTGTTGGTTGATTTGTGTGAAGTCATATGATTCCTCCAGCTTTGTTGCCCAGCATCCCTCTTTGTCAGTGTCGTGAAGTGTGGATGCGGGATGATGGATATATGCTACAAAAAAAAATGTAAGCCCGCAGCTGCAGAGCCCGCTAACTGCATGTCAAAATGAGAACGGAAAAGATCAACTACATTAGCAGCATATGAGTGTTTTCAGAGCATCCTAAGACGTTTTCAGCTTAATCATGACAAAAGTGTCTGTGATCGTGTTGGTAGGTGAATATTCAGTCGTGCGTGTAGTTTAAGCGATATAGTTTGAAGGCAGGACATATGTGGTTTGAATGCAGAGCAGTTGTAATATGTCTGGGCTCAGTGTGGCTGACACCTGACGTGGCTCTTTCCCAGCAGCCCCCCAACTGTTATCACGCTATCAATGCTTACAATAGGGATATGTAACATGTATGTCAAGCTGTTAATCTCAGTCGCCATAGGACATGCGATGTAAAATATTTCATAACGTGTATGATAGGCTAGATGTATTTTCGACACAGCTACTTTGGTTAAACCTTAAGTGCCCTGTGCAGCTCGGAGGCAGGGGTTTTACGCTTTATTTGGCGCACCTGCACAGGTGTCCTGATGCGGTCCGGAGCGTGTGTGATGATAATTCTGTCAGTTTTTTGATTGACTGTCATGGAAATATGCCTAATTCAGTTGGTTTATGATCAGGATTATACATTTAAAAAGATAAGAAACATCCCACTAAAATACATAAATTAAATTTACAAACAAAAACATCATCGTCAAAAGTTTAATAAAGACTTTAAACAAATATGGAAAAAGATTTTCATTGTCAGTAATAATAATAAGAACACGAATAATAATAAGAAGAATAATATATAATAATAATATATAATAATAATAATCCTTGAGTGGACGAGGTCACGCAGTACGGGAAACGTGTCCTTTCCGTCGGGGTGTTTGTCCTCAAACCTCTTCGATCTGCGCTCTCCATCCTGTGAACACTACAACTTTCTTTTTTTTTTTAGCCCACTGCTTGTTGTTTACAAGGTTACACCAGATTTCACTGTGATCTTTTTTTGGGGGAAAAAAGATATTCGGATGAGAATAGCAGGCGTTTTTCGATCAGCCCATCGTGCAAAGGCCATGAATTTATATCAAAATAAATCATTTGAAGACGCCCCTTTCACCCCGTAGTGTTTTCCAGCCTTGGAAATATAACCATTTGGAAGTTTCTGCGCGCGCTCCCTGAGATGTTTTTTCTGTCCATCTGAGAGGTTTTTTTTTTATCTAACAATGAGAAACAATGTCATGTGTGTATGGTGCTTCACTCTCTTGAAGGCTTCACGGCACCATCGCCATCATGAAGGAGGTGGAACTGTGTGCCAGTGGCGCCCCCTCATGGCTGCTGATTTCTTGTATGGATCAATCGAAGTGCAGCTGGTACTAGATTTTTTTATTTTTTTTGTATTTAAATATTAGATGTACGAATGTGTTAAATTTGATCAAGAAATGTAGTATTTGAAGAAATCACTGCGATAAAGCACAAACAACAGATTCAGTTATTTCCTATTGACTGAACTTCTGTATAAATGATAGCTTATATGACCAAATGACTGCACAGATACAAAGAAAATGAGTGGAAATGCTTTCTGTATTTAACAATTAACCCTCAACGTATATTATTCATACAATGTTAAAGAGGAAAAATCCCTCAGTTGTATAAACTTAACATTACATTTGTTGGACCCCTTTAAAATGTTTAGAGTCTAATATGCCTCAGTCAGCTCATCAGTGGAAATTAACTGTCACTAATGCTGAATTCACTTGAAAGTAACTCTCAGATGATCAAACAATTAACCTACAGCCCAAAAAGAATAAAGAGTAGTTTCCTCTTTTTCCTACTTTGCAAACAGTTCCTGTTTACAGAGACTTTCAGCACCATGGACAGAGGCCCTGCTTGGCACCTGCATTACACTGCCCAGCCACTCTATTGGATGACTAATCTATTATGTTAAGTATGATTGTGGTGGCCAAGACGAAACCATTCAACTTTGCACACAACAATGCTTTAAGTACTTGGATTAGTTTAAATCTTTGCTTGTTTGTAATAATTTTCCACTGGAGTCCTGGTAATCGTCAGTCCACTCTACTCTACTTTAAGGGGAAGCATTATTGACCATGTTCGACCACTCCTCCATATGCTCAGGTTCTGCAGGTTATAACTTCAGAAATATTGATTGTGTCCCATGTCATTCTGCTTCAAATCATCTGTTCAGACTCAGAGTTGTGCTTGAATCAATCAATCAGTCGATCTATGCACGCCTCTGACCTTGGTGCATTGGTGTGTTAGCAGACACAGACAATGTGAGGCAATTACATGGTCTGTGTGTTCTTTTCAGGCTGTGCTGTTCACACAAAGAGGTCTGATGTCACCTACTTATAATATTTGCAAGAGGTTTATCTTGACAGACATTGATAATAAACTTGAAATGAAAATATGACCACAAAACACACTCTGTTAAAAAGTACATCTGCCTCACTGTAATGCCAGTAACTAATAATGTCTTTCGGTGCTTCAATACTGAAAGAGTGGATATAATATTATTCATCTGCCTGCAGCATTGGGTTAATGCTATGAGAAGCCTGAGGGCAAAACTGGGATATGTCCCCCTTTTTGTTAGTTTACAATATATTATCAACAGAAATTCATTAAGGAAAATGACTCTATTTTCAGGGAAGAGGAATGTCTTCAGTTAGACAGAGATGGGGGTGCTGAGAGCAAGTCTGTATAATTATGTTTTACTGCAAACTCACTGTCACTGAGATATTTTACTTTGGTTTTAATGATCTGGATCATATATATGTAAAAAAACAACATTTTTTTAGTTTTTAGTTTAATAGCCCTTAGGCCATTAAACAAACTCTTCAAAGTCAAAGTTGGATTACAGCTGTTGACTGCATGGACACATATGTTTCTATGAAGGCCCATCAGAAGTCCTTCCTTGTCCCATGTGTAGAGAATGGGCTTTTGCAATGTTGTTTCTGCTTGTTCCTGCTGTTTTGTTAGTATTTGCAGTGCGATGTTTTATTTGTGGTGTCCAGGTGTCTAGGTAACTATAGCCCAAAGCATATTTTCTGCATATATTTGAAATTTGAAATTGTTGTAGCTTAATATGTATGGTGCTGGGTTGTTAACCAGCCTTCTTTTCCCTCCTCCTTCCTTGCTTTACAGTGTTTTTGAATGGGCGACACATCTGAGATGCCATATCTCTTGCTCTTGCCTTGCTCTCTGACGCCATTTTGTCCTTTTTCTCTTTGGTCATTTTTGGTCATAAGCTTTTCATTGTGAATGGGGAAATTCTCCACATCCTGAAGTCTCTTAGTGTCACAATTCAGCCAACAGATTTTCTAGTTTTGTCTTTGGTTCGGTCTGTCTTTCAGATGAACCTATGGAGCTCATCTAAAAGACACTGTCAACCAGGTAATTCTGACTTCATGCACTTGAGGGAGACTGTGAGCCAACTCCTTCATGTGTGTCCATGCTCCGACCACACACGGTAGTCCTGACTCTATGCACCATCTCTGTTATCAGCTTTTGGTGAGTCTGCTCATGCTCAGATTCTCTAAAACTACTCCTCTGATAAACTAATGGTAATTTTGGCTGTTGAGCTCAGTGTATATGTCTACCTGTAGACGTGTGTGTCAGGTTTTTGCCCATATAAGGGCACATTTTCTCGGACAGGGGCTGTGGGCCAAGGAAGATGGTCTGCATGCAGGCTTGCAAGATCTAGCACTTGTGGTATTTCTGTCACCCACAGTTATCACTCATATGGTGCAGCTTGTTGTGAGGGATCATTGGGCACTCACACTGAACCTCACATGCAATTATTCACATACAGCCTCTCACATGCAGCCTCTCACAACTCTTTGGACAATAAGTTGTTAACATTTATTATTTTACCTGGTGAAACCTGTAAATTACCAGATAAACATTTTAATCAGATTCTGTTTAAAGATGTATATGTTAATTAATTCATATTCTCAGTACAAATGATGAAATATCTGCGTGTAAAATAACTTTCATTTGTTTATTTAAGGGACGTCACTGTTTGCAGTGTCTGAAATGTGTATTTGTGGTCAGGGATTGATGATTACACTAAAAGTTATTTAAGTGGCTGAGGCCTTGGGGCTGGGCCCAGTGTGCCCGTTCAGTAATCCATCCCTGTTTGTAGTACTGCCGTTTGGCCACACGATGGCCCACAAGAGCCATGGTAGATAGAAAACCACTCAGGCCAATGCAGCTGCAGGTTTTGAGGCATCAGACCTGTGTCACTGCAAATGAAAGACTACATTATAAAGTATACATAATACAAGGACTTAGAAATATTAATAATAAAATACATTTCATGATGTTTTGCTTAAAAAATGTTGTTGTTGCAGTTTATATTTTTTTTTATTTCTGACCTCCTGTCCTGACAGAGTAATTAAACCCCATCAAGAATAGCAGTAACTACAGAAGGCTCATACAACGAAGTACTACTGTGTACAAACAAACTATGGGTTCAGGAGTTTTGTCTTAAGTGTAAATGAGCGTACAGCATTGCTGAATGGAGGGTGTGAATGTAGATATGTAAGAAAGTGTAGAGGGAGAGTAAGGGCACCAGTTGGGGTTTTAAGGGTCTATATTTAAACTATCTGGTCTCCAGTTTCTGCAGCTGTCGCCAAGTTTAAGTTCAGCACCTTGAGCCTTTCTCAGTCATGCTCTTGGGTTATAAAGCTGCCAAGACAGAGAGAGTGAAGCAGAGACCCTGATCTGCCCTTTGGTTCACGTGTCTCAAAACTGAAGAACTATCATGAACGTGTAGCTAACTTCAGAGTTGCTAAAGCACAGTGAAACTGACATACATCCACAACTTCTCTCCTTGTGTACTGTGTTACTGGGAGTTTGCCTGATACCCACCTCTAATTGCCAGCGAACTAACATGATGCCTAATTAGCTCGCTCTTTCAGCTCATCCTTACATTTAACGCCTCCACTAATATACTGTAGTGGAGTAAAGTAATATGGGATAATAACAGTGTTATTGAATTATTTTGTTTTTGAAGTAATCTTTTGGCACTAAAGGAAAAGTTGTATTAAAAGTGGATGTGCCTTTTCAAAAGTTAAAATCTTTGCATGTAATTTTGCTCATTTATTTTAAAATCTTAGAATCTTGTCATGATTAGTTTGCTGCATTAGCTTTGTATTTTGACTACATTCCTAGGAGCTATATATATATGTATTTTTAGAAAACGTCCCACAATATCTAAAATGAGTTAAAACAACACAAGAAAAAAAATTCTTGTGTTGTTTTAACTTAGAAGCTGTGCTGTGGGTTTTTTACACAGTGTTTCCTGTGTTGAAAAATTATATAACTTGGTTTCATTGACAGATTATGTATATAAAATAATGTCTGCTGAATGATTTAGGTGTGACCTCCCTCATCTCTGCAGGCATCGGGAGTCTGATAGGCGACATGCTGGAGCATGATAAGAAGGGATTCTTCTTGTTTAATGGGTGAGTAACACTGAATCATTTCAAACTCAGTCTTTCTAGTGTGTGATGACAACTCTACTGTGTGCATAATTATAGCTACCACATTTAATAAACATGACAAAAACCCTACTAATTTAGCCCTCCAGCCTGTACTTTGTAAGTAGTAAAACAATCAGTCATTATGTCGACAGACCAGATAGATAAACGGAGTCTGCTGAAGTAGCGCCTCCTGTCCAGTGGCAGCTCTGAGCCTAATAACAGAGCTTAGCTGGCATACCAGAGCCGGTGGCACGTTGGTGTAGCAGTAACTCGGAGAGAGCCTGGTAATTACCACTGGCCGCTGACACCATGCTGCAAATGCACCAGTCAGCAGTGAGAGGACCAGCAGAGCATTTTCCCCTTCTCTCCGCTGCCAGGACGCCCTATGGCACACCAGGGCTTTACACCGTTTCACCAGGCAGCCGAGAGAAGTTCCAACACAGCATCTGTTTCCCACTCAGACTGCATCATTAATAAATATCAGGGTATGTAAAAGTCAACTGCGCCATAAGCACTGATTGAGGAGTCATAAAGGCTCTCTCAGGAGGGGCCCGCTAGAAAACATACTGCAGGGCCGGAATGGGAAGTTTATTTTGCTTGGTGCATGCATATCTGTGGGATGTGGGGCTGTGAGCACAGTGGGCTGCAAGAGCAGTCCAATATCTGCACACAGGAGTTCATCTCTGCAGCACCCTCTCCTCTTCTTCCAGGACATTTTAATTCATACCCCTGATTTGTAATTCCTCCTCAATCTTAATTTTATGTCGCCTCTTTTCTTCTTATCCATCTGTGTTTCCCCTCTGCCCCGTCCCTCTTCTTCTGTCATCTGAAGGCTAAAAGAGGTCCAGCAGCTTTTCTCTGGGCCTTTTGTCCCTGCTCAGGGAGACGTTTGGCACACAGAGGATCATGTTACAACTTTCATTTCCTGAATGTTTTTCTTTTTTTCTATGTGGAACCAAGAAGGGTATTTTGTCCCACTCTGCAGTATGAAGATGAAGGGTGAGGGGAGCAAGATGGCAGCTCAAATTCGGGCTGCTGTCACTCCAACGTCGGCAAACAAATAAAGTACAAACTGCACATAGCTGCAGGGTCCTGGTGGAGGGTAGCTGTGGTGTGGTTTTGGCCGCAGTGGGGGAGTGGATCATGTGTGTGAAGGAGGGGGACTGGTTACTTGAGCTATTCGTGAGCCCCAGGATAGGTGAGGTGGTGCCTCTTGGGAGTGGGAGGTAGATTTCATTATCCCATATCCCATACCACTTCCTCTTGTTGTGTCTGCCACCCTGCTCCTCCTCAGAACCCCTTGGGTAGATGAGGCTGTAAGACCAGAAAGGCAGCAGAGTGGTAACAGTCTGTAAAGTAATCAATTATTAATTCAAATGTGAAATAATTCCTATGATCTGATATCAACCCTGGCTCTTATGGATCAAATTATGTCTGGCTCCTTTTATAAAAAAAAAAAAAAGCCATAAGCAATATTTATGTTCTGAACATCTCTGATAATCCGTGGCTGTGAGATGTTAGTCTAATTGCTTCCCAGTTGTAAAACAAAAAATTAAAATAGAGCACTTTTTGGTGAGGTTGCATTTGCTTCAAAATTATGATCCAAGAACAAAATCTCGAGGGAACCACATATCAGTGTCGTCTGACGCCGGCAGCTGAGGGAGGGGACCTCGTAAAGGTTGAGCAAGCAAGCAGAAGCATGACACAAGGTCAGTGCTAAGCTAAAAACAAACTTAGCTGCTTGGCTTTTATCTTCTAAATGACTCATGATTAGCTGTTCATCAACAAGAATAATACATTGTTAGAATTGTAGATGTAAAAAAAGCTCTCTGTTGGACTGAGAATGGTCAAGACACTGCATTGACTCACTCACCCATCATGTGGTACAAAGTGGAATTACAGCAGGCAGCTGCCACTGTGTTAGTATGCTAAAGTTAGTATGTAACATTAGCAGATATGTCTTCATCACTGTAGAATACTTTTAATAAAATACTAGCACAGTCTGTTGAAAATTTGAGTTCATTTTTGAATTGATTAATTATTTATTTTTTTATCTGTCTTTGTTGGCAAATTTCCCAAAATACATTAACCAACAATGTGTTAGTTTGCTGCCTTTTTTTTCCTTTTCTGAAATGTTAATTTCTATATTAAATAATATTTTAGTTCACAGGATAAATGAGTTAATCTTACAACAAACAAATGAGCCACATCTTGCTTTTGTTATTGAGTGGAACCAGCCAGCCATCACACTGGGTGACATGTTCCTTCATAATGATGAATGTTGAGCACTGTAGTTTATTTTGACTCAACCCCCATGACGATCTGCCGTTCTGCTGTGGGTAAACACTCAACTACTGAACGACGTGTGTTAATCTGTGGCCAAAACCCCCAACAAATGAAGTATTTACTCCTTTTTGAGGAATGTTCCATTCAAACTATGGCAACAGCTGTTTAGGAAAATGGATCTAAATAATAGCATTGACTTAAAGGAGCCGCAGTGGTGGTTATTGGTTGACAGTAAAAAAAACATGTAGAGCAACCTCAAGTTTTACTTTTTATTGTTGCTGGATCAGATAAGTGTGCCTGCACTTTAAAAATGACGAAAATAAACACATACAGCAGGCCTGATTACAACTGCTGCTGTTGCCATCTACTTTAAGATGGTTCCCCTCAACTACAATCTTTCTGTTGCTTTTCATACATCCTGCCGTCAGCCTTTCATGAGCCTTCACAAAAGTATTCCAAAAAGCATCCCAGACTGAAGTCACTTTTCTGATCAAGTATATGAGACTAATGCCACTATCACCTTTCTCTCCCCGAGCTCCAAAAATATAGATATCTGATTCTCAGCAACCAGAGCTGGGCTTTGTCTCAGGAAGGGTTTGTCATACGAGCCTGTGCCTTCTAGCCACACTTCTTTTATCCAGGTCCGTTTTTCATAGATATTTCACGCACGTCTTATCTTGTCTCCTGCTTCTCCCCCCTTGTAATGCATTAGAAATGTTTTCATCAGGTAATGTATATGATGCTGTCCTTCACTTGACACACAACATGCTATTTAACACCCTAATAGTGGGATCGTCTGCAGATCCTCCTCCTTTTTGTCTGAACCCTGGGTCATGCATCACTCAGACGACTGGAAGAAAGAGATAAATATTTCTTTCAGCTCTGTCACATAGAAGCTTCCTGAACGGCTTCCTACTCCTGTGGGTGGAAGCTGTCTTTGGCTCACAGCCATCAGTATAATTAACATTTTTTGGCAGTGTGATCTCTTCTGTCTAATATAGCAGACCCCTAACCATCTAGATACAGTGTGAGTTTTACTTTAATCAGTCTTATTTTCTCAGATACACACTCAGTCTGGTACACGTGAGTATGCACACACACACACACACACACAGCCTCTGGGTTCAGCCAGGCAGGAACATTGTCAGATCCATGCATCATTGGTAAGAAAATCTCTCTGCCTACCCCCCTTCCACACCACCACCTCCGCCCCTCTGAGGCAGACCTGAAAAGATCCTTTTGTCCCTCATCACCCGCCTAACCCCCCCACCCGTTCTTTGACACACACCCCTCATACAGCTCGTGGTTATGGATACCTGGGACAGTCTCACACCCGGCTCTGATGTGCAGTAAAGCTACCTGCAGGCATCAGACTGTGCAGAGGCAACTCAGCCCCAAGTTGCATAGCTTTTTTGTTTTTGTCCTTGAACGAGATGTTCTCTGACGCCTGATGCCAGAGAAAACATTAACCCAGCTGAGGCTGGCTCATGCGGGCTACTCTCCATGTTTATTTGCACACGTCAGGGCCCTTCCTGCTGTTGATTTAGAGCCACTGCCACTTATGTCTATGACAAATGAAATACCCGTTTGATGACTGGGACTCTGTTTGCCATCAGCAGCTGTTGTTATTGGCACCCGCCTGCTTTAGGCTGACGTTACCTCTAGCTTTTGTCATCCAGTCTGTAGGCTGGCCTTCCACTTCCACTTGTTTTAAGAGGAAAACAGAGCAGCCAATGCAGCAGATAGATTTATGAATGTAGACTTTGTCCCTCCTGACTCGGAAACGAAGGATTGGAGTGTGATTAAAAGCACTGTCAGAGTTTCCGTGTTGGATTGATTTTAGTCTCTCGCACATCCTGAAGGTGACTCTGATAGCTTCTCTCTGTCATGTGGCACAGAGCCTGTTTAAATCCGTGCTGTGTCTGTACTGTGCCTGGACATGCTGCCATTAGATTAACAGGTATGAGGAGTCTCTTTGGTGGCTTTGTGATCACCTGTTTGTTAATTTGTGAATATTTAGACGCACTGTATGCCAAGAGTGAATGGCACATGCTGTGGTCAGATTTATACATCATACAGGACCTCCGCTCTCTGCTGACCTCTGCTGAAGGCTGCAATACTGTGGGAGGCTTTTAGAGACACTACTATAACAAACAGGTATATTTTCAAAATATTACTATGTGCAGATTATTTTTTTATTGACATTAAAACAGCCTGCATCTTTTATGCTTTTAATTTGAAATTTAAAAATTGTGTATATTCTTTTTACATTTTATAATTACATACTTTTTCCCTCGAAGTTAATATGCTGCATGTATTCTTGCTACATGTGTGTTTTTCTTCATAAACACATGGTTTTCTGTCTGTTACTGTCCTCACTTTTGTGTCAGGGTAAATATAGTTTCCACTACATTTGTTTAAATGCAAAGATTTAACATATCAAGCTTCTGTTCCTCAGATTACAACATTAGATTACTTTGCAGCTGGAAGTACCAATGAAACATCATTAGGAGGCATGAAGAGAACTTTCCACTGGTTTAGTATTGTAGCTACACTTACTTTAAAGTGCGGTGCTGTCACTTTTACTTCTCATTCTCACATTTTACATGCAGAATGTAAGGATCCTGGAGGAAGGTCCACTGAGGACAGCACAACAGCCTGTGTGGAAAGCTGTAGGTGACATGGACAGCACAGCCGCGCTGTTTTAGTAGAGATGATATGCTGAGAGAGAGAGAGAGCTAACAGTCAGAGAGGGAGAGTGAAGGAGGCCTGTGGGATGTGCCTCAAGGTCCCTCCACTGAAGCTGGGCGCTGCCTGCAGCCCTGCAGCCCTGCAATCTTCGCAATCAGGCAGTAATGCAAGCAGCGACTGTTTCAGATTATGCTCAGGAAATCCTCGGTGCTCTCTGCTCAAAACAATTTACCCTGACATGAGCCCAGAGAGAGCATGGGGGGTGGGGGACAAGAGAGCTGTCCTCACCAGATCCCTGCTCTCAGGCCACCAAATTCTCCAATTTAAATATGCTCATATTATTATTATTATTATTATTATTATTATTATTATTATTATTATTATTATTATTATTATTAGAAATTGCTATAGATTTATTATTTTAAGTTTTGTATGTTTGTTTGTTTTGTTTTGGATCTAGCTATATAAATATTATCATTGCCTATATTTTTTTTCTGTAAATCCAGAGCTGGTAGAGGTTGAGTAGTGGCTCTTTCCCATGGCCCGGAACCGACAGAACAAACTCTCAGAGAGAGCAAAGAAAACACGGCAACAAAAAGCCAATGATCCGCAGCAGTCGGGCTAAAAATGACGAAAAAAAATCTCTCCTTTTGGCAGACACGTATGAGGGAACAGACGACGTTCAAAGGGACCAAAGCTGCTTCATGTGTACACAACAGCCTCCTGACAGACAGCTGCTGATGTTGACTCACATTTGTATTAAATTAAATTTCCCTTTATGATCCCTCTCGGTTTATTGTTAAAACCCAGAGAACCCGTAGAGCAGGATTTCAACTCTCCTGACTCATGTCCCACCAACGTAGATTTATTTACGTGTTTTCACCATAAATGTCTACAATCTAAAGGGCATTCAAGGCGAAAGAAATAATATGAAAAATAAGGTTTTTTCTTGTTTTTTACAATTTACGACAAATGAATATAATTTGCACATTGCGGACGGCGGAATCTAAAAATCTACGTGAATAGCTTTTTATTTTTTCTCTAAATGCACAAATAACACACAGACAAATGTATTACTTTTGTTTTATTGGAAACTACCATGACTCTAATGAAAACTCTTAGTTTCCATCGCAGGAGGTTGCTATAATCCCTTTTGTTATCTTAACAAAATATTATAAATTAAGTAAATGGGCAGTCCAGTTAAGTGTTTCGTTAAGGGTTTCAGAAAGTTCCTGTTTGTGTGTTTCCATGTGCAGGAGTTCACAAAGCCTCCTGTCAGAGGGAATATATATGTTAAGCGCATTAAGGAATTTTGTTCTAACCAAATTTAACGACAGACACGTCAGTCTATATTATAAGGTAAGCTACTATATTTCATACATGTTTTCAATTTGATACACTTCTCAGTCCTTTTCGTTTTTTCTGGTTTTTGGTTTTGTAAAATAGAATAATCTGGCAGCTTCTCTACGAGCCCAAATCCACAAGACTGGAAGTTAGGGGTCCCAACAAGGAGTCCTGCAGTTGGTGTGGGTGTCCGTGCATGCCGTGCACCGGCTGTGGGCCCCCTAGACCGGACATGGGGTAAGCGGAGGCCCCGGGGTGGCTCATGTTGCCCTGAAGCAAAAGCGCTGAGTTCTGGTCGGGACTCTGAGGTGGAGAAAACTCGTCCTCCGAGCTGGACATGAGAGACTTTCCTCCGTCCAGAGGGGACAGCTGGTTCTGTTTGTTGCCGCCTGCGTTGCTGTTTTCGCTGTTCTCCCTGGAAATGACAAAAAAGGGGGAAATTAGAGGAAATACAGAGCAGAAGACTTTACATCAGTGACGTGGGCCTGAAAGACGTTCAGTAGACTGAAAACAGTGCTCAGTAAGTTTACTGTTATTTTACTGTAACAACAAAAGAGCTCGGGGAAAACAGACTGGAAATATGGGACTTATCGGATTTTTATGTGGAATTTAACTTCATGCTGTTAAGTCCGTTAAGACTAATTATTATCATTTTAATTCTCTGGTGTGTCCTAATTTACCCTTTAACACATTTCATTTGAAAAAAAAAAAGAAAAACTATTTTTTCATTGCTAACAAAGTGACGACAGTATATGTTCTTATTTGTGAACCCTTGTTTTTTTTACATTTCGTACATTTTATGCCTTAATTCCGGTTGAGACAACTCCATGCTTTCTGGTGGGAAGCCATCATTCAACAACAACACGCTACTGTTTACTCACCTTCACTCTTATCAAGGTATGTGTGATTTGGAACCGTAAACAAACAATACATAGATTAAACCCTATTTGATATGTTCAGATATAACTGTTATGTCTCCACGCGGTCTTTCCTCTCTTGTCACCCTGACTGCTTTAAAATATGTCTTCCATGTCATATTTGATTTTGCTCTTGAAACATATAAAAACACATGAACATATTTCAGCAGCGAGGCTGTGACAGTTTGCCGTACCTCTCCTTCGCCTCTGCGGCTCTGTCTCTCTGCCGTCTGTTTTTGAACCAGTTGCTGACCTGCGTAGTGGTCAGTCCTGTGGCCTCAGCCAGCTCCCTCTTTTCCCGCGGGGACGGGTAGGGGTTGTGCGTGTACCACTCTCTCAGGACTCCCCTTGACTTCTCTTTAAAGCAGTAGCTGGTCTCCTCGCCGTCCCATATCGTGCGGGGCAGCGGGAATTTCCTCCGCACCCGGTACTTCCCTACGGCTCCGAGCGGCCGGCCGCGCAGCTTCTCCGCCTCCACGTAGTGCGCCTTCAGCCAGAGCTGCTGCAGCTTCGGGTGGTTGTGCGGGGAGAACTGGTGGCTCTCCAGGATCTTATAAAGCTCTCTGAAGTTTCCGCGGTGAAACGCCACCACTGCCTTGGCTTTCAGGACGCTTTCGTTCTTGTGGAGGTGATCGCATGCTGGTAGAGACCACAGGAAGCGACCGAGCCTCTCCAGGTTTCCTCCCTGTTGCAGCACCTCGCAAACGCACGCCACTTGCTCTTGCGTAAACCCGAAGGACGGTAATATAGACATGATGTCCGAGCTCACTCCTCCACCCAAGCCGCTGATATCCAAAGCGATACAAGTCGTTTGCTATGTTTTAGTCGTTGTAAAGTTTCTTTTCGTGATGCAATCCAGCGCAATCCGTCCGCGCAGCGCAGGCCTATAGGCTATCCACTCCACTCCAGCCCCTGATGCGCGCAGCAGATTGGGATGTTGATTGTTGGGACAATTTGTTCCTGTTGGAGATATGTCAGGCTTAAAGGGAGCCTGTGCGTTTCGGTGATTGGCTCTCCCTCTGCCCTGCACCCTGTACAGCAGAGGAGGACTGAGTTTGCAGCTCCGTTTCCTCCCCAGAGGCAGTGCGTCAGGGGCTGAAATAGGAGCGCTCCCACCTCCCGCCCCCACAGTCCCTCTCCCGCTTCAGCTGAGGGAGCAGAGCAGCACCTAAACACTAATCAATTATTACAGACCTCTTAAAAAGCCGTATTAACCTCTTCTGAATATACATCTTATTTAAACGGGGACAATATAGACTTCTCACTTCACCACAGACGCACAAAACTTTTGATTTGTGTGGACAAATCTGTGAGACATGAGCTGGAAACAAGCACGGCTAGTCGTAACAAAGGTAGTCAAGACTACTTTCATTAAAAAAAAAAAACGATTTCCCATTAATGTTACATTTATTTGTGCACTAATTGAAAGCCTACCTTATGTACCATCACTGCGCATTGTTGTGCCTCCGCCACCATAATTACATGCAGATTGAACATTGTGTTGTATCACCACCTGTGATCGTCTGTTAATTATCAGAGCCGTTTATTTTATGAGGTGATATAATTTAATAAGTTCCTATGATGATAGTGGGGTCCATTAAGCGCCATTACACAACTATTTTATATGAGCAACCTATACTACCTGCCAAACGAGTTATGGGCCATAGACCACCGGTAGGAAATCAGCCACTTAAGTGTGTGTGTGTGTGTGTTTTAGAGAGAGAGAGAGAGAGAGAGAGAGGTGAAGAGATGATATAAAATGCCGCATGTTTCAAGCGTAGAAGACAACTTTCTAAACATCTTCAGGTCTGAGAAAGTGAATTTAAAAGTGTATGCCCTTTATGTAAAGCTGCAATGCTCTTCACCCACGTGATCTGAAAATTAATATTCAATCTGAACCATCAAAGACTCCATTTTTTTACACTCATATCTGCCCCATCACGTGTTTTTAAAGAGGTTCTTCTAGCCTGTGAAGCCTACATTTATATTTCAAGGATTAGACAGGCACCGCACTGGCTCCAGTGTTTTCTGTGGGGTGAAACACTAAACCAATCCATTAGTAAATGAGTTCTCTGCGACACTGGTTCTTGGTGGTGCAGTTGTTGGTTTGAGCCATATAGATCACATTTCTTTATCGGCACCAGAGTCTGAAACTAAACTCCCCTTTCAATATGTCACATGGAACGAGACGCGGCTCACAAAATGATATTTAACCGAAAGCATTTTTACACAAAACGCTGTAGAGGAGGGTCCGCCTGCTTAAGGATTCCTATTATACATGTAAATGGAATTAAAATGTGTTTTAATGTGTAAAAGAGTTTACAGAGTTTCAGTTTTGAATATGCTGTGGTTGTAAATCATTCTGTAAGGTTTTATGGAAAATAAAACATCTATATGAGGTGCTATAGTAGGTGCATTTGGATTTTGAAAATGGATTAAAAAACTGATTTAATTAAGTACTGTTGGATACAAAGCTCTCATCAGGCCGTAGGGTTATTTCAGTGTTGCAGCATCTGTGTCTTGTTTTATTATATCAGACAGAAAAAAGCAGATTTCCCTCTGAATGTGTGACAGGTTTCCCACCGTGCTTCAATTAAAGTTACAAGAAATGTGAATGTTAAAACACACATGAAATGATTTCCTTCACATTTCCAAACGGCCTGCTGATATAATAACGATAGTTAGACAGATAACTGGCCTTCATGTGTTACTCTTCAAATTAATCTTCCGTGATTTTATGGGCTGAATGTTATTAGTATATGTCTATCTGAACAGGATGAGAATGGAAGCCCTGATGTAAATGGTGAAGTGGCTGGACACACAGGCTGGCTCTGTAGCTGCACTCAGGGCTGTGTAAAACCTCAGTGCTTCAGTAAATGAGCTGTCTGATGAGCGGCTCTCGGGTTTCTCTAATATCTCTACCACATTGCGCCGCGCCTCCTCCTTTAACCCGAGCAGCCCGGGGGGCGAGATTATTTCAAGATGTGGACTCTCCGCCTCCCCTCTGCCACGGCCAGTGCCGGGCTCCTCATACCCCGACCAGTAATGCAATACTTAGGTAGGCTATCACTCGTTACTCGCTTCAGAAAGGGACTTGCAGGTATTCTTTAGTCTGGTTACGCACTCTTTCTCACAAAGACGCATTTTTATAACCTTCAGACCCTGACGTCGTCTCTGAGGGCGCTGGGGCGTCTAAAAACCTTTATGTTTAATTTACCAGGAAAAACTATAATAAGTCAAAAGATTTTCATCCTAAAAAAAAAATAATGTCTGTGCATCTTTAATAAAACAGGTTTGACGTGATATAGGCATACGCGGGATGTGTCGTCCGCGCACTTTGAACTATTACAGCTCAGAGTTGCAAAGTAGTAATATCTCCCACATGGACTTTGACATTTGGGAGGAATAGGATGAAATATATCGGTGGCACTCCAGGCCAGTGTGAGAAAACGAGAGAAAGAAAAGTCTCATTTCAAAACACTAGAAAGCACTTCATAAAAATGTCATCATCAAAAAGACTGCGCTTCCTATTGGAGGGTTTATTTTTTGAAAATATGGAGGAAAATTGAAACGAGCACTGCTTCAGTGAACAGATGGTTTTCACTCTATCTAAATCCAAAGTGCTATTTCAGCTGTATCGACTGGAACAAAGCCGATACTGTTTAAATTAAGTGAAAAATGTCAGATTTGGTCTCCAGGGGGTTTGAGCTTGGAAGGTTTCTGAAGGGTGGACTTGGGTTCAAAGGAAACTCAGCCATTAAAACATAGCTATATAAAAACGAATTTATTTATTCGGAACATCAAAACCAAGTTCTAAACTGAATCTTTATTTATTTACTTGTAAAATAAATAATGTCTGGATCTTACATTTAGTAACAAATTATGAATATAACCAATTCTTTATTATTGTTTCAGATATTCAAAATGTCCTAAATGTGTCTTTAATTAAAACTTGAAGAGGTTTATTCGGTGAGGTGCACGGCAGTGAAAAAAAAACAGCTCCTTCTCCCAAAACAAAACACAACTGTTGACATGAGTGAGTTAAATGAAATTGGAGCTGCAATTATCAGCTTAACAGAGTTTCCTGTCATGTTGGAAAATTAGACCTGGTACAAGTGCACTGGGGTTAGCCCCCCCATCAAAATCATTACGCATTTCCTCAGAGGACCACCTCCACAAATATGCAATTACGGCCTCGGCTTTTACAGTGCTCTGCTACGTAAACACACCCCCGGCGTGTAGATGAGCGCATTTGTTTTAGAGAAACTCGTCCTTTTTTTTCTGGCTGCAAGGGCTTGAGTAAATAAACAAACGACGCAGCTTGACAAATACGTACACAAACAAAAACTACCATGTGTGCCTTCTGGCAGGGAGGGGGCGCCATGACAATGCTATCATGCAAGTCAAAATGTAACTCCTGAGAGGATGAGTTGTTGTTTGTGTTTTAGAAGTTGTGCAGCAGCAGGTGTGTGTGTGTGTGTGTGTGTGTGTGTCTATAACTGCTCTGCTCCTGTTACAAAGTGGTGTTTTTCTCTTTGGAGAGTACCGTTGACCACTGTGGTGTAGACATGAGGCTGCCTCCCAGCTGCTGCTGTGTGTGTGTGTGTGTGTGTGTGTGTGTGTGTGTGTGTGAAAGCATCACACTTCAACACACACATGCACACTTAAAACTGTCCTCGTGACTTATGTTTTCTGTCCTTGTAGTCCAGAACAAACCTATGAATCATGCTGGTTGCGTCTTCTTCTTGCCTCACTGAGTGATACATGTGTCTCCTTTACCAAGCAACAACTAAGGAGGCAGAATTCAACTACTACCAGGACATTATTTCACCTTTTATACTTTATGTAAACACTGCATCTTATTTTCCATAACACAGTCAGAGCCAATAGATTGTGTTTCTGGACCGAGCTCGGCCAGTAGTGGTGGGTCTGTGTGAGCAGGCTGGTACCCGCTGACCTCTGCCCTCTCATTAGTGGGACGTGGAGCACTGAAGTACCGTGCTCCCCAGGTCATGTTACATATGGCTTGCAGTCTGCTGCGCCGCATTAAATGTCAGCTTTGAAACCATCTGAAAGAGCAGAGGTCAGTGTTTTTAATAAGGCCAGAGTTCTGGGGGAGTTCCCTCTTTTTTCACACATCCAAGTTGTGTGTTTGTGGACAAGATGATCCACTTGTAAATGAGGATCTTTGTGAGCGCCATGCTGTGGATATCTTCATGAAAATTGTACAGCACAACATCTTTGTGGCTTCATTTCTAACTAATTCATAGGCACAATACACAAAGGCGGAATTTGGAGTTCTTCTTTGCTGCCCCCCCCCCCCTCCCCGTGAGACCCACAGACCATGGGCTCCTGCTGCAAATGGGATATTGTTCTGGGCTCCAACAAAGCTGTTTTCACCCTCTTCAATATTACAGGAGGAGTTACCTGATACCTAACAATCAGCTAATCCACTGCCCATGGCGACGAGGTCACCTGTGCACAGGTAACCTTATCCCAGTTGCCTGCCTGTCCCTCCCTTTCCCGCTAGTCTCTACCATTTTTTTCTTCTTTCCCCCCTCTGTGCCTCAACAGTGAGCACAGACAAACAGCCTCTGTTTATTTAGGTCATCAGTTAGATCATATATAACTTCTCTAGCCACGATACACTGAGAGGACAACTCCTATAATCCACCACAGACACCCTGTGAATAAAATAAAATCCCCCGCTGTTCATCCATTTGTCTTCATGTTATCTCTCTGTGTTTGTTTGGTCAGGTGCCCACTGAGGGAACAAGTATTCTGGTGGATATTCATAAATTCACAGAGAATCCCCCTGAAGCCGCGAGGCTCTCTTCTGGATAGAGAATCAGTATCTGTGAGTGACAGCGCCTCAGATTCATTCTTCCACATGTTGAAGTTGGGGGGGGCTTGGCCTTCGTTTAGGGATTGGACTGAGCTGTAGGGAGCTGCAGACCCCCCACCCAAAAGGAGCTTTACCTCTGGAAATCTCATTGCTGTTTATTTGAATTACAGGGACTGAGATGAGAAAAGGAGGCCTAATGAACTCCAGGTTGCCAGGCATGTGCAAACGATCACTGCAGGTTTGCAGAGAGCTGCACTTGGCTTACAGCATGCCAACCCCGCCTCCCCTCTGTCCTCAGTTTGGACACATTGGACTCTTTAACACTGGAAAGACGCCTGCTTGCTTTTTGTCTGTCATAAACTAAGATTAGTTACAATTTACAAGTTGAAGTTTAGCAACGCAATTAAAAATAGGCTGATTTATGTTTTTATAAATATAAACTTTTATTGCAGTATGGAGATTTAGAAAAATACATTCACATAATTTCAGATAACAAACATATAATTCAAACTAAGATTTAAAAAACAACAACAACAACAACAAAAAAGACCATTAAATGTACTCTATCTATAATCTGCCCACAGTTTTTGGTTTATGACATTAAAGCACAGAGGACACTTTCAATGATTCCTGACAGAGAAGAGTGTTCCTCACACTGAAAAATGTGTATGGTGTGTGTGAGTTGGCTATGTGCTTGTGTGCTATTATGGTCATGTAGCAAGAACTCCTGTTGTGAAAAAGCGTCAGACTCTCTTGACAAATGGGCGCCACACTCTTTCGCCTTAACTGACACCCAACAAATGTGCCTGTGATGGTGGCGGCGGTAAATCTCAGAGCCTGCTCGTCCAACACAAGCGCTACAACTGAGCTTATTTTTATTCACGAAAAACAAAAGTAAAAGGCACTAGTGTCCAAAACATTATGATGCCATGCAAAGAGAAATGATTACAGCCCCTCTCAGTTTAAAGACGGGACTATAAAAATGATTTGTCCTCTTAGTGACGTCTGTCTCTTTTACCTTTTCATAAAGCATACACACTGCAGTTGTTTGCATCTGCTTGATAGAAAAATATTACTGATATTTGGAGAGACAAAATGAGACATGATATAGTACAGCATCTATTTAACATACAATGAGTTGCAGCATTATTAACAACAGGATGAACAACAACGTGACATTTTTGATCATCATTCATATTTTGGTTTACTGGGCTTTAATGATGAGACTTGAAATAGGATAGTGTGCATTTGTTGAGGTGTGTCACATGCGACAAAACCCTCCAACACAAAGGCCGTTTGAAATATGTTCATTGTAATGTCATTGTGGTAGTGCAAATACCAAACAGACCAATGCCATTGTGTAATTAAAAAAGCAGAAAGGCACATTCATCTTAACTCTTTTCCCACGTTTAACATTCCGATTTCGTTTGGTGTGATATAAAGCACAAAAGCAGGTTTTGTGGTGACTTGAGAAGGGTTTAGAAAATTTAAAGTGCTTACTGAAGGACACTTTTTCCTAAATCAGCAGCGTTGTGTGTGTTATGACCTATTCTCTGTACATGTGTGCAGTCCTTCACTAAAGCCGTCGCTGTTTAACTGACCGTTTTCAAACAGGCACCCCCACCCCACAGAATGACCTTTTTGGTTTGACCCAGATGACGCATTTAGTTTGGAGGAACATCCTAGTCACATGACTCGAGGCATTCCAGCACCTGCTTCTGCAGATCAAATCCTCTCAACAGGAAGTAGCAGGTGTTGTCTATAAAAATGCACATTTAAACATGGCTCAAACACTTACAGCAACTTCTTCTGTTAACACATAACAGTCGTGATGTTTTGTCTTATGAACGGGGCTTTTAAAACATGTCACAGGCTTTTTTTTATTTTTATGATAAAATGATAAAGCCCACCCATGGAGCTCCCCTCTGACTTGAGTGCATTGTAAAAGTCAAATGAACGCAAATAATTTAACATTAAAAGGAAATGAATGGTTTAAAAAAACACACACACACACACACACACGCACACACCAAAGTAAAAAGATTCACCATATCTCGGCTCGGGCGGACATGACTGCTTCTGTGAGGAGCGGGGTTTTGAGGTTAAAGGTCAGCCATGTCCTCATCCATCTGCACTGTCTGTAATTTGGCGAGCTCCTTGCCCTCTGCCGCCTCCATCTCCCCACACATTGCCCGCACTATTTCATTCATGCCTCCCGAACCCGAGCCGTCCACCTTGTTCTCTGAAATATTCATGTAGTTGTTGTTCATGCCAGGGCCCATCAGGTGTGAGGACGGGACCTCGTGGCTCCCAAGGTACTCTGTGGGCTGGAGGTGATGGTTACTTGGGTCTGTTTGAGCCATCAGGGGCGTGCTGACAGTGAGGGTGGTGTAGACCTCAGGCTCAGGGCTGGATGAGCTGACGGCGGTGACCTCGGCGTTTGAGGCAGGGCCTTGACTGGAGGTAATCTCTTCTGAGTTGGGGGTGGCATAGCTGATCTGTCCACTGGGATCCAGGTGGAGCCCGTGGTGATATGAGGAGTACATGCTTCCCTCCAGAGGCTCCTTCTTGATGGATGGCTGGCTGGCGTTGCTCATGCTGTAGAGGACCGTACTGTGATGCAGAGATGTCATTGTCAGCTTGTCTTGCTGCTGGAATGAGTCGTCACTGGAAGAGGTCACTGCTACATTATTCAGAGGCATAGTACCTGTGGTGAAACAACAAGAGATCAATACATAATGTGTCTACCTTGAGTTTGACTACAGTAGATCCCATTCCAATTGCTGGATCCCCCTTTTTACTTTTCACCATTTTATGTGTTTTACTTACAGCAGGCCTTGGCCTCTAAATTGCTGTTGTGTGTCTCACACACTTTCTGCTCTTTAAGCTCAACCCCGCAGTACCCCAGAGAACAAATGCAATAGTCTGCCAGGACTCAACAGCAAGCTGCAATTTTCCTGTTTTTTTTTCACGTTATTCATCCTGGTGTAGATTCTCTGCTTTATGTCAGACTAAGTGCTGTAATGACTTATTCCCTGTTAGTGCGTTTCAAGGCCTCTGATAGTCTGAAACGTATTTCCCCGTCCCTGCTCTGGAGATCAAGAGCGTAATGATGATGAGTGATGGCGACTTCGGGACTTGTTTTTATTCATCTCTGGGGTTTTAAAAGGACCACCACTTCTAAATATGTTTCCCTTCCCTATTTCTTCTGCTCTGTGTTATGTGTAGTATCAGCCCCTTGGGCTATGGGCCAAACAAGAGACAAGCCAATAAAGCAGCTAGATATATTGGGTGGCATAGTAGAGACCTGTTGACAAACCACCAGAGACGTGCAGCGTTGCACTGAAACATTTAAGGAAGGCAAAAGGCCATTCTGACCTGTTATCAAGTGAGGTAACAGTAGTCCATTCAGTAATATGAGAACACAGTAGATTAAATTAAGATTTTTGTACCTCTTGAAGGGCTTAAAAACAATATAACATTTCATCATTGCAAAATTAACTGACTGGAAGTTTAGGTAACTCCTTTATCACACATGCTGTTCTCCTAACTAAGAAATAGAGTTCGTTAAAAAATACACCAATAACTGTTTATATATGTGTATGGTAACATGACAAGATGAGTTATTGAAGCTAAAGAAGTCAGTGTGATTAATGTTGAACAACAAATCATTTCCTGAACTAACCTTGTTGTGTAATTGTTGAGGAGGAGGAGGCAGAGGAGAGCTGTAGGGGAGGAAGACCTACATCGCTGTTGAGTAATGAGCTGCCATCACTGTCAGACACTCCACTCGGTACCTGAACCAGACTGTAGCCACCCAGCTGCAGAGCACCTGATGGGGAGCTGAATGTTAGCACGGAGGAGCCTCCATTTTGGGCAGCCATGGTGTGAACCCCCTCCAGCTTCACCTCCGCCCCATTCACACAGCCAGAGTAGGAGGTGTACTGCAGTGTGGAGTCCTCAGCACTACTCAGTTCTTTGTCCTGTCCTGTCTGCATCTGCATGTCCACTCCAGAGCCCCCCAGCAGTACCCCGCCAGATGGCCTCAGTGGGTTGAACGTCAAGGGCTGGATGCCCAAATTCAGCCCGTTGAAGAGGATGTTTCCAGGTGAGTGAAGGTAAGATGATCCACCATTGTGAAACATGGTGGGGGACGTGTTACTGGTCACTAGACTTCCGTTGTAGAGGCCACCACTGCTGGAACCAGGGGGCATCTTGATGTCCCCAATTTGCTGGATGACCACTCCACTGTCCAGAGGTCCTGTTTGAATGGGATGGGTCCCATGGGTTATCACCCCATCTGAAGAATTGGAGAGGGGACGAGGAGACAACTCCTCCTGGCCTTTACTAGACTCGTCCTCTGTGCTGTGGTTGCCATCAGATTCACTGAAAATGACAGATTATATGTCACAAAACAAAGAAAACAAAACCAGTACTAAATTATTGTCACATTAAAATAGACAATAATTGGACATTGGACATGAAGTACTTTTCTCCTATATTGTGTACATTGTTGGTTTATTTTTATAGACTAACTTTAGAATTCCTCTCACAGCCTGCCTATAACAGGCAAGCAGTCACATTTGTTTCTGTTATTACTCAGCTTTGAAGAGCAGGCTGTGTTTGAATGTGTAGCCTTCTTACCTCATGGAGAGCAGCACTGACAACAACCAATCAACGTCAACAACCGTGCAACCATTTGGCAGCAATAAATTCTTGTGTGACAAAATGCCAGCACTGGTGGCGTGACAGAACAAATGGCCTCCAGTATTTACTTAGTTTCCCCCCATAATTTTAAATGTTAAATTCATTCCTTATTTTTTAGTTGCCAAAACCCGCCCTCAAACGCTATGGTCGTAGCAACTATATTTTATTTATAAGGCTCCTTTTTAAAGACTGATTAAAACAGCTGCAACAAATCCCCCTATCCCACACGCGCGCGCGCGCGCGCACACACAAACACACACACTGACACACACAAACCCCCACTTCCAGGAAAATATAAAAGGACAACTGAAATGGAAGACAATTTTTGGTCTAGAAATCCACGTGAAATAAATGTGTGTGTGTGTGTGTGTGTGTGTGTGTGTTTGAGAGGCAGAGGGGTCACCTCCACCAGGTGTGCGTCATCTTTGTTCACAAAGAGGGAAACATGAAAGAAGAGCCCTTACATTTCAACCTGTGTGTGTGCGCGCAGGATTATGAAATGATCCTTTTTGGTTCGACAGAAAACAAAACAATAATCGTATATGAAATGATTTATGAGCTAGTGTGTACACACACACACGGAGACAGGCCTGCCACAAATACATAAAAATAAATTAAAGTAACCTTTAAAGTTACCTTTTGAATAGTTTTATTGAATTGTTACCCCTCCTGACAGCAAGCTCACTGGAGTGTGTGTTATTTTGTTGCTTATGGTTTCCATGCCCCTTAGCACCAACACACTTGAAACCGGATCTGAATGGCAACCGCTTCATATTTCAAAACATTAAAAGCGTGCTCCAGACGCCTTTACAAATACTTTTTTATTGTTTTAATTATGCACAGTTAATGATCCATTTTGATAAGATTTATGAGTGGCCCGACGGGATATTATGAAATACCCTGTCAATCACAGAGCTGAGTGCGAATAGGTTAAAGCTGAAGCGTCCTTCCATTGAAAAAGAAACTTTAAAATGCTCTGTTAAAAGTTGGCCGGGGTTTAACCCAATGCGCCTTTACGCAGAGAACACTTGGAGAATGTTTTCTTATGATTTGGTTGATAAAAGATCTGTGATTAAAAAAAGTCAGTGCGTGTGCCTTTTGTTGTCTCACCTTTTTGATTGTGCTTCCGACGGGTTTCTGTCTCTCTGTCTCCTGTTTTTGAACCAGTTGCTGACCTGGGTCAAGGAGAGTCCCGTAATCTTGGCGAGATTTCTTTTCTCAGCTGGAGAGGGGTACCTATTCTGATTATACAGATCCTTCAGTGCGTTTCGCGACCTCTCCTTGAAACAATAAACAGTCTCCTCGCCGTCCCAGATAGTCCTGGGGAGAGGGTACTTTCTCCGGATTCGGTACTTGTCCACGGCACCCAGAGGTCTCCCTCGCGCCTTCTCCGCCTCGGTGTACCGGGCCTTATACCATAGGTCTTGTAGAAAGGTGTGGTTGGACGGACTAAAACTATGGTTCTCCAAAATACTGTACATCTCCTGGTATCGAGCCTGGTGGAAAGCAACTAGAGCTTGGGCTTTTAGGATGCTTTCGTTGCCGCGTAGCAGGTCACTCTGTGGCAGGGACCACAGGAACCTGGCCAGCCGGTCCACATTGCCTCCCTGTTGCAATGCCTCGCACACACACGCCACTTGCTCCGGGGAGAAAGCCAGAGAGGAAGCGGCGCTCACCAGCAGCTCCGTGCGCACCGCGTCAGCGCTGGGAGTCGTGCGCTCCATGGACAACTCCGCCGCGTCCAGCGCCACAAGCTTGATGCACTCCCGCGTATCCACCTCCTTCACATTTTCTCTCTTGATGTCATTTGCTGTTGTGACTTCTCCGGCAGAAGAAGAAGACATTTTTTTGTTCAATCCTTCTCTGGTAAAGTCACTCCTCCCAGCTCGATCAGGTTACCTCCTCGCCATGCGAATGCGATCGGATATCTGACAGCAGCTGTAAGTAGATATCTCTCTCCCCTTTTCCTTCCAACGTGACTTTTACTCTGCGGGGACTGGAGCTGGAGGGAGACACACTAGGGTCTATCTGCAAGAGAGCCACGCTATTGGCCGCCGAAGGCACCATAAGGGAGGAGCAAGCGGGAGAATGTTTGGTTTTCAGCTGTCAGTCATATAACTCCCAGTATATTCCCGTAGCTCACCTGTGTAAGGTGAGTGCCTTTGGAATCGTGGGAACGGGATATCCTGTATTGTCAGGAGCTACCTAGACAGCTTATGTGCATAAAAGTATTTTATTCCCTTATCGATGCGTGAAAATACATGAGGAAGATGATCCTGGGAATATTGTCATCATTGTGGCTATCTGGATCAGCCAAAAAGTACAAACAAAATCTTTATCTTTCATCTTCTGAATTAAATACCGATAAAATTGGAGACTGGATTTGTTAGAAATGATCAGACTCCATTCCCATACCAAAACCGCAATAACCTCACAAGTGGAAAATGTTTCTTCAAATATCGCTTCGTCTAAAGTGCTGATGGTCATTTTGTTATTGCTTGTTGATTTTCTGCTATCATAAAATCTGAATATTCAATAAAGAAGCAACATTCAATCTGCTTAAAGATGACTCAGACCTCAAACTTTTTTTTATTTTTATTGTTTTATTACTTATATTTTACAAATCTACCCAAGACAATATTATGTAAAATAAAAAAGCAATACTAGTTAAGTTTCAGTTATCACTGGAGGCATTTAAATATTGCTCAACTTACATAATTTCTTTTAGCAAAGTAATGTAATGTGGTCGTTTCTTGACAATTACTGTCATTCACACACTGACAATAAATTACATAGATGTGGATAGCCTTTACTGCATCTCCTATTTAAAGTATAGCTTCTGAATACATTGGATTTGTAACTATTGAACGAACATTTAATACAGTTTTTATCACAATAAACGTTTTCTGTCTTTATTATACAATCTAAATAGGGTGATACATATTCAAAAATAAATCGTTTTCCCCACACACACAGTTACTTATTCACCCCGAAACTTCGTGATGTCAGAGCTCTAGGGAACAACATCTGGGCTGATTTTTGGTTTTAATTATGTTTATGGCTTTCTTTAGATCATGGAATATGTGAGTACAGAGAAACGTTTAATCAAAACAGCTATATATTATATAAGTACAAACGCTGTGTGAAAATAAACTACTCCGGTTTTTACCTCAGAGCTCCTGAGACGCCCCAGGGACCCCCCGTGTGTGCCTGCACCACAGTGTGACCAGCACTGCTGTAGCCTAGTAGAGGTCAGCATTAAATAGGAACCATTCCTATTTTTAGCGTTTCCCGTCGGACCGCACTTTGTGTAACGCAGCAGTTCGCCGCTTAGAAAGTGACTGCAGAGCTGCGAGTTGTTGACGTTTTTCTGAAGTGTGATATTTTGTGTGGCAGGGACAGAAATGGACGACCAGGGTTGTCCGAGATGCAAAACAACCAAATACAGGAATCCGTCACTGAAGTTGATGGTGAACGTCTGTGGACACACGCTGTGAGTATTTACAGGAGGAGTGCAGCTAATTCTCCAAACAGCACGGCGTCTTTGCTTCAAATTGTTCAAAACACACACACACACCAGCACAGGAAACCTCAAAAGCAGCTACCGAGTATAATATAAATATTTTCCACCCATATTAAGCGTTGTGCCTCGTGCCAAATGCTTTGTGAACGTACACAAAACGGGACATATTCATGCTACATGAGCTAGCAGCTAAAACTGTGCTCATATGGTGTTAAAGGTATTTAGGAATCATTTTTCACTTGCTAGTGTTTATCATGTGGCACACCAGTAACTGTGACAGTGTTAACTGAGCAGAAACGTTAGGAACAGCTTCAACATGTGGTTTGACAGAGTTTAATTGTGGACTAATGCTTCACTGCATCTTTGACAGCGTTACATGGCAACTATCATGCCTGCTAGAAAGTAACGGGGATAGTTTTTAAGCACATGACCTGCCTCCTGCAGGTGAAGGTCGTGAAAATGTGCTTTTATTGTATAGTGTTTTGTTTTTGTGAATTTATATTCAAAGCAAAGAATGGCAGAAAGGAGAGTGACTAATAATGAGTTTATTATCAATATGAATTAAGCCAAGAAATAACTTTTTATATGTCTAAATCTACAAGTAGAAACAGAAATCACTCCCTAACTATCCAGAAGCATAAACATAACCACTGTATTTGTTTGGTAGATTGTGTTTGGTCAGAGTAGTTTAACACAATATTTTATATGTGACGTTTAAAAACAAATGCACTCAAGTATTTGCTTATGTTTAACTGCCACAGCTGTGTATCAGCCACAAGTCAGTACTTGCTGTGCATTTACCAGTATATAACCTTGTCATCTGTTCAAAAACACACACCTTTAAATGAAGGGGACATATTCTCCATGAGTTTTATGCAGTGGTGGCGGTGGCTTGATGAGCGCATCTTTCGACCCTGTCTGTTTATTGACCGTACCATCAGGAAGTGGTCGTGCTTTGTCATCAGGTCAGCGGACTCATAACTCTGTGCCTCTGTCTGGATGCTGGGCTACATGCAGAAAATTAAAATGATTCTGCAATGAAGCAATTTAGAAAGATGTCCTAGCCTAGGTCACCTTGGATTTGTTCCTCAGAGTCGGTGCAGCAGTGAATTTATGCATCATTTTAAAACTGCAGAACTCTCAAATTGTGTTAGTATTTTGCAGCAAGTCTCATGAAACATATTGAGATCTGTATATTCAGAAGCAAGAACATGTGTCTTAGTTGCACAGTTAAGAATCAGTTTTAAAAGTTATATACATATGCTTACATAATTAAACCACCAAACTAACACATTGGCAGTAATCCAAGCACAAAGAAGGTGTTGCACCTCCATCTCCAGCCCATAAAGATACATTTTAGCCCTAATATTTTGAGGAAAAAATGGTAAAAATAACTATTTGCTGAGGCTAGAGATAGGCTTTCTGCTCTTTGAGTTGTGCAGTCATTCCTGTCTGGACTGCTTTGGCAGTGCATTGCATTATTAAGCTTCTCCATGCATCTAAATTTAAAGTCCGCCACAGCACATTTTGTATCCCTGTCACCGGGGGCATTTGATGTGTGTTATTTATTACCTTTGCACAATGACACTGGGACTGTGTCCCTTTGGTATTTGACAGTGTTCAGGCAGACATTGTAGCCTAGGCATACTTTGGCAACTGGAAAGTGGACATAGTGAACCTGACAAGACAAACACACTGATTGAGTAAAGGAGGGAGTCCTGAATGATGACAGGAGTTTTTATTTAAACTGTTGTATCAGTTATTTTAGTTCTATCTCTATTTTTCTTCTGATTTACTTTCAAGACTTAGGTGAAACAGTAGACAAATATATTTCATTTCACATATTTCATGTGTGATATACTCCTGGAAATGTTTTTTTAATTCACTTATAAGCTTTTGTTCAATCTAGTTTGGCGGACTTCATTGTTTCAACATTTTGAGAACAGGTCTCATTGGTTGCAGTGTTGCAGATCATGAAAAACTACTCTGTAATGATGTAGATCATGAGCTGTAGACAATATAATACACATCTATCAAGCTGTTTTGTTCCAGCACTTTTTGCAAAGGGACCAGGAAAAGATGCAGGCAATGTCACTAAGGTGATGGTGGCAGAGTCTCTTTGCTGAGCCAGGACCCTGTTTACCTTTCTCTTACCACCCCCTTCCCTGACCTGCTGACAACTGCAGATGGCAGAGATAGGAGCCTGGAGCTTTGAGCAGTACAGGTGAGAGAGGGAGGAGTCGGGAGCACTCAGTCAGCAATAACAGCCTTGGGACACAGCGATGGCAAGCTGCGGGAGCTCTGTCTGTTCACTTAAATGTCTGCTCTGTATGCTAAGTAAGGTAATGTAGCTTTGGCAAGAACGTCTGGGTCCCCTGTTGATTACAAATCACAACAGGCAGACAATCTAAAAGCTGTCACTAAGGGAAGGCTGACTTCAGAAAAAGATGGAAAATTGACAATAAAAGTCTCCTCCCTCCTTTTAGATGGTTACCTCTTTGCTCTGAAGTTATACAGGATTTCCCCTTTGGAGAGTTCTGTTGTGTGGTCCATTTATGGGGCAGGGGGCAAGCTGCACCCCACTCCTTGCCCCATGTTGATGAATGGGCTCTTTGTGGGCCTGTGGAAACAAGCTGAAGCCCTCCATCTACCTCCATATGGCCAGGCCTATACATCTCCTGTAGCCTCAGGCCACAGTGAACATCTGCCTCTTCCAGGGTGCACTTGAGCAGTGACTCTTCATACTCTGAAGCACCAACTGGACAACACAGATGTTTCTGTTCATTGTTTAGCTTTCATTTTTATGTTGCCGCTTCATCTAAGCCAAGCTAAACTGACATGCTTGTAAGACGATGTTGCGCTTCATCTGCATGTTGAATAGCTGGGACGGCTTGGTGTCATACTTAGCAGGCTGGGCTTGTTTGACCCTTATCTGAGATGCTAGGTGTAAACACCTAAACTCCATGGCTCTGCAGTTTCTCCTTAAACAGCCTTTTTTTCTCTGAATCCTGCTGATGAAGTAAAATGTCTTGCAGGATGACTCTGTCATGATCGTTCTAATAGGCTCAACCCCTGGAGAACTTGTGTCCTGGCACCAGAGTCTTAAGCCCAGTCTTTTTGGAAAGAAATGACTCAACCATACCATCAATGACGTATGGCAAATACTGTCTTTTTTTTCCTCCTTAGCTTTGCTCTTTTTTTTTTTACAAAAACTGTCAGCGCATTAAAGCAGATAGTGCCATTTGGAAACCAGATGTACATTTTTGTGAAGGTGGTCACAAGCAGGAAGGTGGATTCTTGTGGAAATAAAGCTCCACAGAGACTTAATTAAAAGAGTGTACTGTGCAAACGTTTATCCAGGCTCTCCACCCCATCGGGGGGGATAAAGCAACATTCCCATTGTCTTCAGTGTCCACTCCTCACTTGAGTGTGACTGATGGGTAATCACCTACCTGCATAAAGGTGTGATTGATGGTTAGGCTCAGAATTGTGCCCTCAGGTAGGTCTGCTGATTTGTTGCCACAGAGTTTGTCAGGATGGTGCATGAATTCAACCCTCCTGTTTGAACCTGGGCTTTGCTTGAAATTCCCAATTTTAGTCTGAAAAGTCCTTCTGTCTGTTTGTTGGGCATAGAGCCATGTTCTGTACTGAAACGAGTTGTGATTCATGGTCACTTATGAGGAACTGAAGGCCACCTGAAAAACTCATCATAGCTGCGCTGTACTGCTAGATGTTTTGTCTTGGAAAGTAATCATACCCATTAAACAGATTTATAGCAAATACTTTGATCAATAACAGCTTACATTTCCACGCTATTTAAAAATGTGGTTTAAATCTCTCTATAATACAGCTTCCTTTCGTTTAGGCACCATGTCAGGAACAACATAATTTCTGGCACAAAGGGAAGAAAGTTGGGTGTAGTACATGGACAAAATTATACTTTTTAAAAAAGTTCATTACGTTTAAATGTGAATAATTTCAAGTTATTTAAATTGTCCGATAATTGGTGGAATCTGTAAAAAAGTGCAGTTTTCTTTCTCAACAAGAAGTCCATCCCTATAATGAAAGACTGCACTGTAAATTACTGAGCTGGATTTTATCATATTATGAAACGTGGCAGAACGACTGAGGTCTGTTGAAATAACAATAAAGCAAATGTTTTTCCAGTGCAGACAGACACTCCACTGATGGGGTGTCAGACTAATTTCCTCTTGTCTGAGAGTGGGAGGGAGCCTAATCGACATTCCAATCATAATCCCAGCCATCTTTGAGCACTCAGAAGAAATATTCATATGCCCCATTATCACCCATTGTCCCTGATGATTGCTTACAAATTTGCTTTACTCTGAGGAAAAACTGTATTGCTGCTGCTACATGCACCCATGCATGTACACAATGAGAGCTGACTCTGTGGTGCCTGGAAGCAGGGTCACCTCTGAAAACATCCAGCTCAGCTGAGTGGTAATTTCTGTTTTCTATACAGGTGTGAGAACTGTGTGGAGATGCTCTTTGTGCGTGGCTCAGGCAACTGCGTACAATGTGACACACCCCTGAGGAAAAACAACTTCCGTGTGCAGCTCTTCGAAGACCCGACCGTAGATAAGGAGGTGGAGATTCGCAAGAAGGTGCTGAAGATGTGAGTGAGGGGTGCGGTTCTGCATGTTTATGTGTCATCCCATGCCTCCTCCCACTTCTTAAGCCGCCTTTGTCTTTCTCACTACTGTTTGTTTTGTAGACAATGAGTCTCCCCAGGGGGGCCTCAAATGGGAAGGCTCTTTCTCTGCCAGGTTTTTACTTCTCAGCCCCTCCCTGTCCTCTTTCTCTCCTGCTTATCTGTTCTTTAATAGCCCCTTAATTGACATCTAATGTGTGTCTTCTAGGCAGTATGCAGACATGGTATTATACATGGTTGATTTAATGGAGGCTATTAATGTCAGTGCATATTTGCTCTCATCACGTTTTTGTATTTTCATCATGTTCTTTCTCCGCAGTTACAATAAGAGAGATTTTGACTTTCCCAGCCTGAGAGAATACAACGACTATCTGGAGCAAGTGGAGGACATAGGTAGGACTGCAGGCTTGCAAGCCTCATGCTGAGACTAGTGTAATGATTTTCTCCTTTACTCTGACATCAAGGGGAAGTTTTACAGGCATTAGTGCCAGCCGGGGGCATGGATTAGGGAATAGCTCTGCCAGCGTTAACACATCTTGACTGGCAGCCCACTGTGGACTTTTAGCATGGATGTATTGTAGAAGAGCTGGATCTGGTGTGGTCAGTCAGCCTCACAGCTAATTTGTCCCAGTGACCACCAGTGCAGCTGCAAAGACCCCCCCCCACCCGGTCTGAAAGCAGATTTTAACTTTGACAAATGTTAAATAAACACCTGTCTGTAATACCTCTGAGACGACACCTGGAACTAAGTCCATTAATAAATGTTTTTAAACCATGAAGGTTTCATATTTGCAAAATGTCCCCATATAGAGCTCAGGAAAAATAGCCCTCCTTTATTTTAATCTTTTTTTTGCAGGGTTAAAAAATCCCTGGAAATTCCCCACATCATCTGTCAATTGAACTGAATACAGGGTCAAACATGTTGTATCTTTTTCTTATAGTGTATAACCTGACAAATAACGTCGATGTAGAGAACACCAAGCTGAAGATGGAGCAGTACCAGAGAGAGAACAGAGATATCATCCAGAGGAACAAAGCCAAGCTAGTATGTGATCTTTTGACCTTTTTTCTCACGTTATGCTTTCACCAGTAACAATAAACAACAATTTATCCTTAAAGAGAAGTCAGATTCTAGGATCAAGTGCACTATGTTATTGGTAGACATTGTGTGGATTCACATAGTTTCTTTGTAAAATATTTGCATCTTCTCCTCAGACACGAGAGCAGGAAGAGCTGGAGGAGCTGCTGTTGCTGGAACAACAGAGTAATGAGCAGCGGAGACTGGAGGTGCTGCAGGAGGAGCAGAGGCAGCTACAGGCCAAGAGGAAGAACAAACAGGCTCTGCTGGATGAACTGGTGAGATACATACATGTTGCATGTACATAGAAAGACCAAGTCCAGTGTTGCAAACATACAAACAAAGAGCAAGTCACATTATGACAGATGTTGTATGTCTGACAGACATACTTCAACACACACACACTCTCAGCCCTCAGGGTTCATGGCTGTCAGATCATTAAGAGCTTATTACCCGTCATTGTGCTGTGGGCTGCATTGTTCTCATTCTGTGATTCCAAAGCCTATTGGCTCCATTGTTTTGAGCTGTGGGCTTTGGAAGTTATTGTTCCTGCAGAGTGGGCTGCTGAAGGACCATCACAGATAGCAGGCTAAGCTGTGTGTTTGTTTGTTTAAGGCACAGGGTCTGTTGACTGTAGGCAGATGAGATCAGCTCTCAACCCCTTGGGGAACTCTCTTAAACTCTGACACCTGTACGTCACTGTGTTCCGAGGGCTTACTGTTCTTATATGGGCACATACATACATTATCACATTTAGGTTACATGTTGCCGCTACCTGGCTAACTGATTATTAAAATCCATTGTTGTTTTCCAATAAAAGATTTGAAATACATAACTGAATTATTGGTTGCAGCTATTCAACTTTTAAAGTTATGAGCATTGTTTGTCAATGTTTAGTGAGAAGTAAATTAAGTACAATCCCCAAATAAGCATAAAGCTTACAAGCAGACCAGGACACCCATTACTGTGGAAAGCCGTTAAATCGTTTTGGCATATTGTTAAATGCTAAAAAAAAACCTCCAGACTGTCTTGCTATTGCTGTCCACCACACCAAAAATGTCCTACCTTCAATGAACAGCGCGTCCAAGCTTGTGTTCTTAGACTGTCGTGCTTGGCAACTCTCCACTGAAGAAATTGAAACGTCCGACCTTGTATTTAATGGAGGTGAAGACGGCACAGTGCACTTGAAGCTGTGTCCCCTGCAGTACCACAGTTTTGTTAATATGGCTTTGCTTCAGTAATGCTTATGTTTAGCTAAAAATTCTGCCCATATCACATTACAAATTGACACTAAACGTATGTCTCATTTGCATCCCTAGGAACAGTCTCAGCTTCCTGCCACCATCCTTCTTGCCCAACACAAGGTCCGTGCTTCACAGCTGGAGACCCAAATAGAGCAGCAAAAACAGACTGTGAAACCTACTAGCCTTTTTTCAACTGGGATCAATATGGTAAGTAAAAAAACTTTAAGCATAACTATAGCTTTTTTATTGTACATGGTTTCAAAATTGAATTAGTAATTAACATATTATAATTTATCGTACTAATAATACTGAGCACATTTTCCTCCGCTTACAGTTGTTGCTGTTCAGAATAGAGAGCTTTAAGAAGCAGCACATGATATAAATAACGAAGGGCTTGTATATAGTTACAATGACTTCATGCAGGTTAAAGTCGCATAGTATACCCCTGTCCACTGGGGCTGAACTCATGGAAGGTCTCAGTGTGATTCCTCAGTTCAGTGCAATTTAAACTTTATATGGAGTGCTTGTTAAATATGGAGCAGCAATAACAGTTTAGACCTTCAAGTGAAGGATGTTTCTCCACGTCTGGTGCTTCTTCATTGTGGGAACAGGCCCTCACCCCTTCAGTCATGTCATCACATTCCTCTGGACGAGCGGTGGGTCCTACAGGGAGAGCATGTGGGCTCAGGGCTTTGGCCGCTCAGAGTTTGCATACCATCTCTGAAGAGAGCTTCCATTTGGCTGTCTTTCAGGTTTTCAGTCGTTTATTTTCATTTTACTGTGATGAGATAGGCTGTGTCATCATCCCCCCGCCTCCCCAAGCTACCCTCATGAAGGTATGGTTGTCTTCCCACAGTTCAGCGGTGCGTGGGAGAGATAACTGCTTAGTAGGCCTACTCGCCTTAAGTCAAGCTGGGGTTAGGTTTTGATATAGACAGGTATCATCAGATAGGATAAAACTGCCTCATACAGCACCATTTAAAGCTTTGAATTGATCCAAATGTAAAATGATTTAAGTTTCACCACCACCTCCTTTGTATGCAGTGTGAAGTTAAAACTTGCTGATGGAGAGAGAAACAACATAATTATGTTGCTCTTGGCTTTTTCTGTGGCTGTTTTTCCTTTGCTTCTTTCTTCCCATTCTCTTCATCTTCCCTGAGCTCCTGTTGGTGGAGGAGAGCTCTCACCATGTGTCTGCTCGGTTGGGCTGAGAGACTTGAGTCAGGGGGACGTGTGGGTTTGGAGTTTCCTTCACCTCAGAGTCCATAAGAACAACTCGTGTTTGACTTGGTGGAGTTTCAGCACAGAGCGGTAGATTCATGCAGATTGCTGGAATTCATCTATCTGCTAGGCCGTGGCCTCTTTCCCCAAGCAGGGATTCAATCTTTCTTTAGCAGACCTTAGAAGAAACTAAAAACACACTTTTAAAGGTGGGACATGTATAAAGTCATGTGTGTTTATTATATTTTAATCATATTTTGAATTCTGTTCATAATGTTTGTTTATTTCCTTAATTTTAAGCACAATTGTCTAGCTTCTTTTTACCCCCATTAAAAGCTCTTATCACTAGATGTTTTAAGTCTATATAGTGGTCATTAACAGGAAAAGAGTTTTGATTGTGGTGGTGATGAATTACTTGGAGCTGAGGTTTTACATTACCTAAAAGTTTTTAGTGCCACTGGTGTCAAAGCTGTTTCACCCTTAGGTCAAGGTGAGTGCTCACTGGTCAAAACAGATACGTGCCTGTCTTTGAGCTGTCCGTGGAACTAGGGGATGCCAATTCTTCCTCAGCTTCCCCACCATTCTAGACTTTATTTAAAGAGGGCATGATCTAATGCTGCATCTACCTGTGAAATGTTGTCTGCTGGGAACATGCAGCTCAGTCATGTTGGCACTGCTCTGGCATTCTGATTTTATTTGATTTTATATATTTGTTTGAGAGTTAATTTTGTGAATGGATGCCTAAGGATTTTGGTCGATGTGGAGGGAAAGTAGTGCTAGTCCAGGTGTGATGCGTGGTGGGATGGGCCTGGTCTTGCCTTAGGAATGGTCTGAAATTACTCACTAATCCTTCACTTTGTAGGCACTCTGTTGAACCAAAAGACACTCGTACATGTGTGCGGGTGCATAGACACCTCCCCCTTACCCGGTCTTAGTAAACATCCTTTGAAGAATAAAGTGTCTTTTAAAGTAGATGTCTGCTAATATCAAAAGAGACGCTCCGTGTGGGAGGGAGGTGAGTATTCACGGTTTAAACAGGTTGCTTGTTGATGTCTGACACATAAGACCAGCCTCAGTGCCAAGCCTGATGACAAGAGTCATGATGGCTACTAGAGACACTTTACTTGGCACCTGCTCTGAGCAAACATGAACTGACGTTAATTTGCATAAAAATAACGTCTAAATTAAGAACATGAGTAGGAATACCTATTTTTTTTGTTTTTGTATTTGGATGCATTTAAATTTGTTGGGTTTATTTGTTGTTGAGCTTTCTAACCTTAGAGTGTGTGTGCATTCAGGGATTGTACTCAGCTGCTACAGTGTCCCATTCCTGAAAGCAGTTGACCGATAGGGAATCTCTTCACCTTGGGGCAGCTTTCAGCGCCATCTTAAATGAAAGGTCCCAGGTTCCAGCACTGCTGGGGCACAATCCACTCGTCACAGGCGACAGAGCAGCTGACATACCTGACGAGGCCGGCATGGGCACCAAATGAAAGCAAGAGGCAAACGCACACATAAACAAAGTGCAACTCACACACAATCAACCAAATGTGGGTGGAAAGTTTATCCCTAAACATAGATGTGTAGCTGTCTGAAATAACCTCGGGTTCTCTCTGGCTTTGGTCCATCCTACACTTAGCCAGTGGAATTTGACTACCAACACAACAACACAAACACACACATACAAATGCTATGAGCTTTTTTACCCAGGCCTGTTTTACTCGGTTTAAGTTGTCCTCTAAAGTGACCTCTGCTCAGTAAATGTGCTCGTCAGTGCATTACATACTATGCTTTACTCTGCTCTGACAAACTGGTCTAACCTGTTTTGCTTCAGAGTATTTCACTATATTCACACTACAACCCCCACTTACTTCAGTGTTATCTTCATATCTCTTGTTCACACTTTTGAAAAATTAATGTTTGTTTTTTTATCCTGTAAAATGTGGACATTTAAACTTTTCATAAACCAAAGCAATGACAGTTATGTGGCAAAGTACATAAGCCCTACATTTAGGTTTTTCCTTTTTTTGAATTGATAGCTACAGGGGACATGAGGAGAAGGGGGGTAAAGAGAATCACCAGCCCTGATTGGCACCAGCACATGTGGGATTCACACCTCTGCCCCTGCCCCTGGCTTGGCCCTGTTTAGGTTGGCCTCAGCAACCCTTGTCCACGGGAAGGCAAGCCCAGCCCAGCCCAGCAGAAAAAGGAGTTGTCAGCTTTAGGGGCTTTGCACTGGGGCAGCTGCTACTGGTCAGGCTGTTATATTTAAACTTGTAAGGCAAGGGGAGGCACTTTGTGGGAAGCAGTTTTTACACTTGCTACTTGCTGCTCAGTGGTCCAGTGGGCAGCCCAAAGCTCTTTATCCATACAGAAGCACTGGCAGTGCCAGGGCAGAAGGTGGAAGTAAGGGCTGAGGATGGGATGGCCCATAAATAGGCTTATTATTTTTATCTGCTATACAGTGTTGAGCAGGGCTCCCTGCTCTATTGTTATTATCAGTTTGTTCTTCAGAACAGGCCCTTACTGGCTCTTAAGCTGTGGCTCCCCAAACATTTGGGAGTCAAGTATGTGTATGTGGTTTTGTGTGCGTCTGGATGTGGTGGAGGTGCTGATGGATGGGTTTGTCTCTACAACCTTGACGTGTCCTACTGAGCTGCAAAGTCAGGAGAGAGAGGAGGGGACCCGGAGTGTGCTGATGATTGTGTGCATAGCATTTTTTTCCAATGGTGACTCACAATTCAGTTAACCTGTCAACCGATGCGCTTTTCATCAAAACCAATGCCAGGTAATAATAGGAAAATATTTATTTATAAGTGAGCAGAGAGCAGATTTCCAAGCCAGCTGTTCCACCAACTGCAGAGTAGGCACAGTGACACATTTACTCAGTCTTTTGAAGATCCTAAAAATTGGTGCTAGTATTACCAGATCACTGTAATTCTCTGAACCTGAGACACAAATACAAAAGAATTGGGATTATTCCCACAGACGCGATGGTGATTTCCTCAAATCATCCTCCCCTGCGGTTTTATTGAGATTGATGGCCCCCAGTGTTAAATTTTAGTGCCACAGGGGTATTATAAGAGTCTTAAGTACAAGTTACATACACAAACTTGAAATACACCCAGTGTTGTATAGGTAGTAGGATGGGCCTCTGTGATGATATAAGCAGATGTTTGCATTGGCTCTTTCAGTGGCGTTGTTCCAGTGGCCCCTACTCCTGTAGCCATTTCTGCTCTGCTGGGCCTGGCTGGGGGGTCCCCTCTTGCTCTCCGTCACTCCTTCTGTTCCTTTTTTTTACCAGAGCATTTGGAAAACAACATTCATATGCTGTAATTCACACAGGCTTTTAATAGGAGGTGATGAGTTCATGATTGAAAGTTTCAACTGTATTATTAGACAGTGCAGGGCAGTTCTGAGAGGACACGGCTCCGTGTAATGGGCAGTCAGTCAGCTTGTCTTCTAATGGATCAGTTTATGTGTAATACAGATTATTAAGTTACACTTTTTGTAAACATATGCAGAAGCACAAAACCTGATTTTTCTTTTCTTACACTTGTTGCATGCTGATGTGTCTGTGCCAGTTTTCAAGGTGCCCTTGCAGAGGAATGCAACATAGATGTCTCCAGACTGGGGGTTGGGGCTGTTCTGTCACTTAAAAATCTGATTTACTGCACGTCAGCCATCTGCAACTCCCAATTTGCCTCTCACTTTCTCTACTACTCAACCATTTTGGAGTTTTGCTTCTACTTCTGCTTGTCCCTCTGCCTCTTCCTCCCTGTACATCTCTGACTGGCGCAGTAGGGGAGTTAAACAGTGCTGAAAGTCTGAAAGAAGATGGATGGAGAGAGTGAAGAAGTGTGAAAGAAAGGGAGAGTGACTGTGACTGGGATTGAGTTTGTTGGTCTGGGTTTCATTAGTCAGTAGTGGGGCTCCTCAGTGTTGGATTGACTGGGTGGGATGGGTTAAGGGATCACTGGCACTTTTAGGTTAAAGGCTGAGTGAAAACCATGGAGAGGGGTATGTCTAGTGTTTTGGGTTTTAAGAAATCTAAATCTATTCTGAAGGAGAAATTGTGTGCAAAAAACTGGAATGGAAATATGCCATTGTGATTAATATTTCTCGAATGTATTTTTTTTCCTAACATGAACTAACTTTTGGTTGACTATAGTACATATCATAGGCAAGTAATGCAGGAAAATACCTGTGTAGACAACTTTCATTATTTCTTCAGTGGAAAAATCCACTTATTGCGGTTAACATGCTGCCATTGTCACTATCCCTGTTTCTTCCTCCACCTGCATGTATAAACCACTGCTGAATGCAACAGGTTCAGACATGTTCCGTTTAGAAAGTTGAAAGTCAGTCTGAGAAATAGAATTAGGTAAAATCAACAAAACTTGAAAAAAGTGCTTTAAACCAAAGTGCATGGTGAGAAATGTGCATGTGATTCTAGAGGATAGACTGGTGTATGACACAGTTTGTCATATTATCAATGTCAGTGATACTGTGAGGTACAAAACAAAGAATAATCACAAAATCAAATTAGTTACATATGCATAAAATACTTCTGTTGATGAAGCACATTAGTACAAGTCTTAAGTTTGCTTCTGTCCTGTCTATTTTTTTTGTCTGTCTTAATGTCTTACATGCTGACCTGGCAATGACAACAACACCATGTTGTGTTTGGCTAAGAAACTCTGCATGTATCACCTTCTCAGTGTGCATCTCTCTGGTGCTTTTGTAACTTCCAGCAAAGCTTTGGTTGCTTTTGTGTGTGTGTGTGCACTTGCATGGGCCAAAGCATGTGTGAGGGCGGGCAGTCTGAGTCCGCAGGGCACATGTTACTCGTTTAGTTTGGTTTTCATCAGCTCCCCTCTGTGTTCTGTTGTTTATACTCCCCCGCTACTTTTTTCTTTGCCCTCTCTCTCTTATCTTTTTATCTTCACTTTGTCTGTGAGTTCCTTTGCTACTCTTTAAAATAGTCAGTGTGTAGACACCATCATTTTAATTCTGGGTTTCTGGCTTTTATGTCTCATTACTTTAATGCTGGAGAAAACATAGTGGTCTGATGTTGTGTGGAAATTCCCCTTTGATGCCACTGCCCCAGATCGAACAATTCTGCAGTGTCCTTAAGAAGTCTCACATGTCTCCCTTGATCACTATAGTCAAGAGTCATTGCGGAATTAAATTTCATAGATATATAAATTTATGGAAAGACAGTGAAAATAGTCACAGGTAACCCCATACACAAAGCACTTTCTGTTCACTGTTCTCCTCATTTATATATTATCGGTTGATTTGTCTGTTTGTGGTTTCCTCAATGGAGCCAATAGTATTTTTTGATCCAAAAGTACACTTGCTCTGTTATCAGGAATTACATTTCTTCATCGACCAGACCACACTTCTCATGTATTGTAATAACATTCATTTCTTCTTGTTCAGATTTCCATCAGGAATAGTTGTTGAGTTGCCAGCAAACTATGTTGACCACTAAAAGCATGCACAGTCATCGTGCTAGTTAAGTTTTTCCACCAAGCCAGCAGTGCCTGGGGAAAGTGAAAATGCTGTCCGACTCCCATTTCCAAACCAGTCTGTCAGGATCTGCTACATGTTAATGCTACAGTTTGATTGACATTAAGCTTATTCCAAATTGTTTTTTTTTGTGTTTGTGTAATAGCCATAGTTTCCAGTGTCGCCATTCTGAGACAATGCTGATTATTGTCCTGTGTTGAATGTTCTGTCTCCTTGTGTTTTTCTTTTAGCGCCAGACAGTTTCTCTCCTGCCTGTGCCCCAGATAGAGGACATTCTGTACCACTACAAACCCCTTCAAGTCCAAACCTATGGGCCGACAGTACCTGAATTGGAGCATCTGAGCAGACTCGGGTACAAACTTTTTTATTTAATTTTCTCTGCACATCAGCTGTTGCCTGGAATCCGGTCATTTTGATTTTCTTCTAGCCATACAGATACTGAGTTTTTCATATATCTTGGAGATGAGTACAGTTGCTGTAGTTGAATAATAGAAGATAAGCTAATAATGCGTTCATGATTTCCTTTGTAGTTTTTGGAAATTTTCTTGAAAGAATTAGTTGCTAGTGGCTTTAAACAGAGATAAGATTGACATCAATTATTCAAAATAATTAATTGCAAATTTAGTCAGATTTGTCTAATGGTTCACAGAGGTCTTATTGTATGTGTAGTGTTAGGGAGCTGCTAGAAGTCTTGGTCTGCTTAGAAAGCCTGGCTCATTTCACTTGACTCTCCTCTGATTAACTGGGAGAGTGAAAGCTACATGAGGGGGAGGAGAGGGAGAAGGAATAACAACCATCACGCTGCCACAAGCCACCACAGTGCATCTGCAAGAGCGTCCATTAACACACACAGGAAGTGCTTTCCCCGACGGCCCCTTTGGGCCAATCAATCCGCGACGCCATTGGTCCGGTCCTCACCGAATGTAAGCTATCCATCAGACAACCGAGCGCCCAGCCGTCTGTACGGCAACTGGCTGGCACTAAAGCCTGCCCACACACCGAGCGCAGCCTTTATTAGGTGACAGAGGCAAAACAGGGTCATATTGTTTTTGGGCAAGCACATTGACTGTGAGCAGTGCCTCACCCTGACACTAACCTTCATTTGGCTGAGATGTGCATATTTGAACATAGTGTCAGCATGTTTAGGATAAAGGATTTCTACTTTCATTACACTTTATCTTCAGATAAAAGTTGCTATTGACTTTTTTTGCGCAATCACATTTAACTAATTAACTGTAAAAGCACAGACTTAAGGTGAAACATTTCAGGAGAGTTTAAGCTGAATAACTGGCACTTATTTACATTATGTATTCAGTGAAGTGCTGAGGTTCTACTTCTTATGGCCGGGCTAATCAATATGCAGATGAAACACATCTCACAATTTTTGCCGCATGCTGTAGCTCAGAGAAGGGAGGAAGAGGAGGGGCCCCCCCGGTGTCAGCAGTTCAGGGGTCCAGGAGGACCAATGCTGGAGAGGAAGGACTCTGCCACAGAGATAAATGAGGCTCTGTTCTGTGAGGAACACCGGTCCCTTTGGTGCAGGCTGCAGGCAGCGACACACAGGCCTGTTCAAACCACAACTCCCAAGATGCATTGAGCTTTTAAGTAAAAGCAAGGAATAGTGCTGACACTTCTGCACAGTTGGCAAATTGTAATTCAGCGAAGTTTGAGGTTTTGTGATATACATAGACCATTAGGCTTGTGTATACACATGCATATACAGTTCCTGTTAAATCCGCTCTATATTTTGAGTCATACACACTCATAGTCACACTTGTAATTGCAGTCCCAGCATTTTGGTCACAATGGAACTTGTATGATGTGGTAAATATTCACAAGTGCGTGTGTGTGCAGACCAGTGAATGTAGACAGCATTGTGAGACTGAAAAGTGAGTCCCGTGTGTAGACTATTGGACCACAGCTCCAGTTCTATGACCTGTGAAGGGAATATGCTTGAATGTGTGAGAAGATATGGATATGACTGTGTATAGATGGGAGGGAAGGGGCTGTGAGGGGGCAGGTACTTATTTTAAACATGGCTGTTTGTCTTGGTCAAGACCCACTGTGACAGCAGCACCACTGGTGATTTGTCTTAGACACAGGCATCAAGTGAGACTGAAGAGTGCAGCTCACACACCCCCTCCCTGGTGGCCCCAGGGCCTCCAGGGCTTGTCTCTAACACAGGATGTCCAGTCAACACTGGACTGACTGGAGCCATGCTTTTTACGTCAACTCACTCTTTTATTCTGCAACACTCTTCCTTTCCCTTTGTCTCAGTGTCTCTTGTCTTTTTCGCCTTGTCCCTTTGCCCCCCAAAAAACCGCAGGAGCACTGCACGGCTGCCAGGAAAAAGAACGACCACGCCTCTTTCACTGTCTCTCCCTCTCTGTCAGCTGTACCTGAATAAATATGGACTGCGCTTGGCTCTTTTATTAAAGACAGATGCCTCAATACTAGGGGAGAGTAAATGCTTCGTGTTCAGGCAACAGGGGCCTCCAAAAGTGCCCATTCAGCTTCTACCTCAGCAGCTACCCCCACAACATACATATCCAAAAGCTCCTCCCCTGATGTGCATAGGTGTGTATGATTTGCACCAAAAGATTTGACCCCGACTGTGTGAGGTTTCTTTAATGGCTATATTGTGCTGTCCATCTCATTGACTGGCACACAACCCAGAACTGTGCGTGAGCAGTAAGAATTACGAGTAGACTGTGAATGTAACACTACAGTCTGTACTCCAAATGTCCTGCCATGGCTTCATGCTTTTATGTTGAACAGTAAAAGCCTTTGATAAACAAAATCAAAGTAGAAGTAAATACTGCTTTGGAGACGCAAACAGAAACATATGATGTTTACATTGACATGACTGTGATATGAATCCCAGCACAGGCCACTCAAGAGACTGAAGCAGTAGCTGTTAACTCCTGCTGCTGCTGATGCTGACTCTGCACCAGCTGATAGACACAACCTGGATAGAAGTGCATACACCAAAATATGCAGTGACCCAGACTGATGCCTTTATTGTAGTAGTATATGCACACAAGCACATGTTGACAAATGCTATGTGTCCTGACAAGAAAAAATGTGTTCTATTTATGTTTTTGTGTGTTGTAGATGAGCATCTGGATCTGAGTATATTCTCTACCAGAATAATTTTTAAGCTCTGACTGTGTAGGCGATGAAAGACTCACTGGGATCTTGGACAAGGACAAATCATATGGGGGGAAAATAGGGGAAAGAGAAATTGGCTATGGAGCGTTCAAAAATTCAACTGAAACCTCAAGTGCTGACAATGAAAGCTAGCCAGAACAGTTGTTTGTGTTGGCACAGGTTGCCCTGAAATTAGCCCATCTCTCTCTGACAGAGGTTGCTCAATGTGCTTCGCCAAATGCCAGTGTGTATAATATTTTGAAGCTTTGCCTCCTCCTCCTCCACTTCACATTGCTTTCTATAATTGGTGGAAAAAGTGAGGTTTTCTGCTGGGAGTGCTTGTCAGGCATCCGTCTCTTGTCGGTGGGGTGAAGGGGAGCAGCTGAATGAACAGAGTGTTTAGTCTGGAGTTCCTCTCCTGGGGATGCACTCCTCTGCACTAGGAAGTAATCCTAGCGGCGCGTTCTCTCACAAATACAACTAGTCACTCTCTGAAGGGTTAAATGGCCATGGGCAGTTTGCTGCGTCTGTCATTTTAAAATAAAAGAGAACCAGTTAGTTGCACTCCCATGACCCCAAGTCTTCATTTGAAGTGATTCGCTGTTTTTCGCTGTTTTTCGCTGTTTTTCATAGACTTTTCATGCACACATATTGAGACTGAGAAGTTACACATAAATCACTTGTGCGCACACACGTAGACTAGCTATGTTTAACATGTACTTAAAAGACGCCTCCTGACTCTTGGTTTGGAGCCACGGGTTAATGGGTCTCTGAGTGATGTTCTCCTCTTGCCTGTGTTCTTTAGCTTTCCTCGTATCCCTTGGCATCTGCGTGTTTATTTGAATGGTGTGTGCATCTGTTTGTTTGTTTGTGTAGTGGCTTATACTACATGTTAAGTGCTTTGGTGGGAGGGAGATATCAAGAATAGTCAATGGTGCCATCACAAGCCTCAGTTCCTGGCAGCCAGCTTCACAGGCCTCTCCCTGCCTGGTTGGCCTGACTCCAAGTCTTAACTGTACATCTTTCTTGCTCTGGCCTTTCTGGCCAAGAGCAGCACTTCCAGTGACCCGGCATTTGGCTCCGGGAGTTAGCAGGACCAGTAAACATGGCCCATAGAGTATTCTTGAAACCATTTCTGCATCACTAAATCAGAGTATATGAGGTTTAAATTGCATACAAATCATTTTTTCCCTCTCCACTCCCTCTGTGATGAAAATGCAAGTCATCCATGATATTCTTCTTTTTCTCTCAGTATGTACATGTACATACAACAATTTCTAGAAATGGCCATGAATAGCTTTTCCATGTATCCCAACTTCTGTGATCCCTGCAAGGCAAATTCATCTGACGGGCTTAGAATGACTGGGGGGGATGGGTCAAGGTTCAGCGACCATCAGAGACCTGATGTGCAGTACCAGGACATTGGCGTGCTGAGACTGACAGGAGCAGAGTGATGGCACCTTGGAGAGTTGGGTCTTGGGTCTCGTATTCTGGGCTGCAAATAGTCATGCACTCTCACACACAAACACAGCTTTGATGGCTAAGTTATGAGCTGAAGAATGAGGCGCCGGTTAGTGTGACCTTCAATGAACTCCTTCAAGAGCAGTTGTCTTTGATCTTCTTTTACTACTGTTAGATAATGTCCCAGTGCACATTTTTTGCTCTCATTAAGCCAAAAAACATATTCAGTTTGCCAGATAGTCCAATTTTATGAGAAAAGTCTATTTGGCTCTTGGCATAACAATAGGGCATTCCCTCACATACTTTGGGGTTGCCACCATAAGCAAGACCTAAAGCTGGACTGGGTTTCTCAGATATCTGATATGCTCAATTCTTCCTCACAACAGACTCATTGCACGTGTCACTGTCTTGTGTTACTACATCACGCATTGCCAGTAACTACAGACTGCAATGCAGGACTTCACTGGCCATTTATGTGTTTTCACAGCTAAGACCTGAAGGCTTGACTGCAGTCATGGAGCACACAGATTTTAAATTTGCATAGCCAAAAGAGGGTGCAGGGACTATAAAGTGTGGAGACTTGAGGCTAGTTATTTGACTTGCAAAACTGTCTGTATCAACAGGATTCCCCATCTTCTCTCACAGAATGTAACCACCACCTTACTGTGATACTAAGGTTGTTTGCACCATAGATGCTTACTCTTCTTCTTGCTAACTAGATCAGAAACAAAGTGTAGCGTAGCCCATTCTCCACCAGCCAACACCCAGGCCATTATCCTGTCTGTCTCAGTAAACAGACCATTAACAGACAGAGCTGGTGGAAGCCAGATCACTATTGTTTCCCTCCCATAGATCTGTGCAAATATTGATCTTCTCTTGAAGTATGAGTCAAAATAAGCACACGCTGTAGTTGAATCTGAGCTTTTTACTTGTGGGTGGGTCATTTCTGACCCAAAGAGCAAAGAAACAAAGAGAGCATTACAGAATGACAGAGTGGGAGGTACATTTGTCTTGTGTGTATTCTGGTCATCTGAAAGAGGTCTGCTTTTAGTGTTATTGTTTTCACTTTGTGGGCTGTGTGCCAGACCGCCCAGCAGTCTCCTTTTGCGATGAACCCATGCCAGGCCATACCAGGCCACTGCCAGTGGAGGAGACACCACTGGGGAGGGAACTCCAAGGATAACAGCCTCTCTATTGCTACTAGATTTATTTGTATCACAGCCTAGAGGTGGCAGGGTTAACCACCAGTGGAAGATGAGGTGATGTCTCCTGACTATTTTAACACACTGATCTACTGATCTATGTAGAGGTTTGCAGCTACACACTGTCTAAGGTTGCATGCTTCAATTTTGAGCCTGATGCTACTCATAACTATGCATAGACAAATGGAGTTTCCCTACAGACTTAGTGTGTGTGTGTATGACACACAAATAGACCTGCCTCTTCCCTGCTCTTCACCCCTGGGGCAAAAGGCCCAGCAATGTACAGAGGGATTAACTGGCTCATTTTCCTCTCTTAAGAGCTGCAGTAACTAAACAAACTCCCATCATGTGTGGCTTGGCCATGGGGACTTGCAGCACACACCTTGGTGTAGGAGGTACTTCACTATGATGTATGAATTATGACCCTCCCCCTACTGTACCTTTCCCCTGTCTTTTGTTACCTCCCACCCCCGTCCTTTACTCTTTAACCATTTTTCTCCCTAATTGAAATCTTCTTTGGCTTTTCCCAGTGCTCGAGGTGCTTTGGTAACTGATACCTGCGGTGTCATACCCCTAAAGGGAAAACTCTATTCTTCCTCAGTGATCTATTCCCTGAATGTTACAGCTAGCTGTCGAGGCTCCTTTGCTGTGTGAGTGTATGGGTGTGCCTTGTGCCAGCAGCCATTCACTGGTCAGCATATGTTCCTCCATTGTGTGTAGTTCCATTTGGTTAACGATGACAGGGATGTCATGTCATTATCCTACCTCTTCAGTACAGTTTGCCTCCCTCCTCCTCTCCCATGCTCTTCAGGGGGCAAAGTTATCAAGTGGCAGCTCAGGAGACGAAAGAAAGATGCTCTGTTTGTCAGGTGGGTGTGTGGTGCTTCTTCAAGCCCCACAGTCCTGCCATTAGGTGTGTTTAGCCACTGACCTAGTATATCAGTCAGTCAGCCTCCACTGCCCTCATCAGGTTAGACACAGGTGGTGCAGGGCCAAAATACAAAAAGCTCTGGATGAGTAGTGACAGGTTGGTGCTTTGACCAGGAAATAAAGTTGCACAATATGCTTTTATTGTAAGCACCTCAACGGTCTTTTGTAGACAAAAAAATGTACCTCCTAATTATCACTGGTGCTAACAAGTTGCCTTCATGTCAGTCACTCTACATGAGAATGTATTTCTATAAGTGTTAATGTCAAGTGTCACCCAAAGCTTCTGTTAACACTCTGAACATGTTCTCCCCTTAAGTAAGTAAGTGCTAGCAATACTCATTCTCCACATCTCTTCTGGGATGCAGAATGGCAGACTCAGCCTGTCAGTGGTGATGATAAGACACATGATAACTGATAAGGGGTTTGTAGGTTTGTGAGGATGTGATGTAAGCACGTTGAGCCCCCATCAGACACACTCACAGAGTACAACTTGAGATAATCTGGCAGACAGTAGGTAGGCTAATGGCTGAGGATCTGTCTCAGACACTTGCATGTCCCAGAGGAAGCTGCATTCAATGGAAAAGAGTGTGACCTATGACCCATAGTGATGAAAGACTGCTGTTGACAGATATAGTATACCTGTGAGAGCTCTCAGTGTTTGGCTTGTCTGCGGGGGTTTTCTTTTTGGACTGCAGCCTGGACCAATTCACACATTCTCTGCTGGTAAAATTCTGTTCCCTCAGTTCGACTTTTGGTATCGATACAAACCACTCTGCCCTTAGATAAACATGTATTCTCGTGCATGTGGATTGTGTAGACGCACATGGGGGCAAATGCACATGTTGCACATCCACACAATGTGCTCAGTGTGCTCTGTCTCTCACAGGGGTACATTTTCTCTCAGGGCAGAGTGTCAGAAGGAGGGGCAGATGGAGTAGCAGTGCTGTGAGTGAAACCGGAGCTGCATCAGGAATGCAGGGGGTGTTTTGGGAGGACTGGAGTGGAGTTTAGTGGGTGAAGGGGGGGTGACTTGAGGGGTAGGATGGGTGATTAGGGGGTGACAGCTGAGTGCTGACCCCTCTATAATGACAAATCATCTGGCAGGTGTGTGGCTCTGTAACCCCCTCCAGCTCCCATCATTCCCAGGCCAGGAATCCTCAGTTGCTGCTGGAGCAGAGCGCTAAAGGAAGACTTCCGAACATTCACACCATCCTCCTGCAGGCTCGATACTGGCCTTTAAAAAGTATATGGCAACCTCTGCTCAGATATTGCCTGTCCTGTGCTTGTCCGTCACCCTTTTTGTGCATTCAACACATCAGACCGAGCACCCTTGCTTTAATAAACATAGCTAATGAGGCTCCAGTCCTTGGAGCAAGATTTGTAGGATAGCTTTTATTGATTTATCTTTGTAGACATCTTTTTTTTTCCTTTCTACAGTTGGTTCATCTGAATACAGAGTTCCCTCAAACAGCCTGAAAGTCACTGTACCCTGTTTGGGTCATGAATCATGCTGACGACAGGCTGGGTCCAGCAAGCCTCAGATCTTTGGTGCTGTAAAAACAAATGCTGACCCTGCAACAGTGAAGGGGCTGTGAACAGACAGGTGCCAAGCTGAGGTCTGGTCTCAGAACAGTGCAGAGACTGAAAGAAGCTGATGGACTTCAGAATGTGTGGATTCTAATGTAGCTGCTGCCTCAAGTCTGCTGTTCTTCACAGGAGCCAGTATAGCTTCATTGAACTTGGTGTATGGTGAATAGGAACATAAAGCCTCCATGTATGAAAGCAGCCAAGCCGCATGCTGTAGTTGTACCGTGAGCATTGTTTAAGACTGATTCAGGTTGTTCCTCTGTCCTGTGTGGCTGCCCTGTGGTTTGTATGTTGATTAAGTGTCTGCTCACTGAAATAGCTATTGTAGCATTACAGGCCTCTTTTCTTTTCCATCAAGCCTGGGCTTCCACAGCCTTTCTTAATCCAATTTCAGCCAACACATGGAGTCTAGACAAGAGGCCCAACGCAGCCTGCACCTCTGTCTGGTATCTACTGTTTTCCCTCTGGAGTCCTGGCCTCACAGATATTTCCCTGAAGAACCCAAACACCTTTCAATGGGCGGCACCAGTGCCGATCCAAACACAAAGAGGAGCCACACATTCTCAGCTGGAAATCACGTGGAACTTGCCGGAACATTTCACCACTTATCTTTTCACTTTGAATTAGAGATGGTGGCTCTGTGGTTTTTTCCAGGCAGCAGTAGTAGGGAATACTTTCGGGGTCCCGTCAGGAAAACTCTGACCGTTATTAGCATTAGCAGGCAACATTGCCCAGGTATTCAGGGTTCCAGACCCAAGTGGAAAAATGCTGTTAGCTCTCAGCAGTTTTGATCCAACTGCACATGGCTTTTTTTTTAAGAAAAGGGTAATACCAGATGGTAAAAATAAGCACTTTATCAGCCATCATGCTTTTGCGAATATGAAAAATCAAATTCTGCTGTTGTATTACAGCAGTTTATGTCACTCCTTTGAGTTGATGTAAAAACCCTTGTGGCAACTGCAGTCTAACACACACACACACCGTCATACTGTGTCATTTAGTTGTCTTCATCACCAGCACTTGTCTTTTTCTGCTCCCCCTAAGCGACATAATGGGCCAGTCCAAAGTGACCCATATTTACCCAATAATACGAAGCTTTGAAAAGACCCATATCAAGTTGCAGCTAATGCTCCAGTGGGGCCCGGAGAGTGAAAGATGTTACCAGCCGAAACGGCTTAGGTTTCAGTGCCCTGCAAACAAAAAGGCAGTCCACTCCTCAGAGAGAAAAGGAGAAAGAGGGGACCCGGGGGGTGTGGTGGGAGAGTGTTAGTGCAGAGTGAAACAGTAGTGTCAGAGGGGACCGAAGCGTCTGTTGCAGGGTATGGTTTGTGTGTCTCATTTTATGACTGAAGAGGTTTTTGTAGGTTTGTGTGCAGCACAGTTTAATCTATTTCTTGTTGTTGCATGTCTCAGGTGCTGAAATTGTCAAGTACAGTCATGCAGTCATGTAAAAATAGAGTCGAGTTTATCGTTCAGCTTCACAAACATCTATAGCTGGTCATGTGTGCATAAATGTAGTATAAAGGCAGCTAGCCTTTATGGGAAGATACGGATACAGCCGCTGAGTTAATGGAGCAGAACTGAACTAACCCCAGGTGTTAGGGGTGAGCGGAGGGCAGCCAGGGTTGGTTTAAGAGAAGAGAGTTTGTGATGATGATACTCAAAGGTGATTTCACCTCATATCCTTCCTCTTCTTTCCACTTCCCAACCCCCACACCTACACTCCCCCTTCCTCCCTCTCCTTCATGTTCCCTTTTGGCTCTCTTGCTCTCTCTCCTTAGGGGCAGGCAGGTATAAAGTTACACAGAGCTCTCAGCTTTCTTGGAAGGAATGACCACATGAGTAGCTTGGGGATTAGATTAGCAGGAAGAGCAGACTTAGCCAGGCTGTAAATAGCCCACTTTTTTCACCATTAAAAAGGCCCAGTACAATATAATCAATAGATAGCACTCATCTGATGCAGGAAGCCATATGAGAAGACCTCCCTCAAGTGCTCTGAAGGACAGGCTACAGCAGCTTGGGCCTAATGAAGTTATTATTAATCACTGGGCCTCCTGTTTTGAACTTGTGTGTTGTTTCTCTAGTGGGTGATGAGTGGTCTTTGTGTGCAAGGTCTGATTGACATTCTGAGCTGTTCATGTTCTCACTTCCACTATCTGTTCGAAGATCTTATGTGGTATTCATGAATGTTTGACTTTGTGTTTTTTTGTCATGGACACGCTAGCAAGCATGTTTCAACTTTTATTTTCTGAGGATTTTATTGGGTTACAAGAAAACCACCAAAACACCTCATGGAATCATAAAACACCAAAGCAAAATATGATCTTTTCAGCGTGTTGTCTCGCCAACACCTTTTTTTCATATCCATCTCTCATTCACATACACCTCCACTCTGTCAGTCTTGCTGAGCCTCCCCACAGGTGTTGGGTTACTCTGTAAAGCAGCTTGAATGGGCATAGAAATCACAGAGTGCTGTCTGTACTCTTGATTCTCATTTCACTTTGAAGTTTCCCCAGCTCACAGGAGAACAGAGGCCACAAAGCCAGACTCGTGTGAGGGCTTTAGACCTCTCTGCCAGAACTGGGAAGGGGGGGGGGGTAACTGAGACGTGTTGTCTCAGTTGCTGGGGGACTTTGCTTTTTTAGCTTTGTTGTAAGAAATGACAAGAAGGCAGTAAAGATCACTTTTTGAATGCACAAAAACATTGGAGAAAGTATAAGAGCAGATGGGGTCGGGGGGACACAGGTCAGCCCTGCCTATACACACACTGTAGAGGGGCAGCTACCACTGCTGGGACAAGATGTGGGGACTAAATTAACAGCTCGACTGTTTTTCTGTCTGTGAACGAATGTGAAAATAAACAGTGACTTTTGGCTTTGCTTAAACATGAAAAAGGGCTTTGGCAGCATACATCTGTAAGCACTTAAAAAATAAAAGACACCTATAATACTTTAATAGAGCCATGTTGGAGAGGCTTTTAGGCACAAGGTGTTCCACTGTTAGTGTATGGGTACATCTGTCTTTGTTGATTTCATCAAAGGGCCAAGGGGTCCTGGCAAGCCAGAAAAAAATGACCTTAAGTGTGGATTTAATGAAGAATAAACTTAAACTCAGGTTACACACACAGGAACTACTTTTAAAAATCAGCACTAAGGCTGCCAGTCAGGCAGAGTATTTACAAAATATTTCACTGGTGTTACTGAGCAAAGCCTACTGTGTGTTCTCAGGTATCTGAACCACGTGCGGGCTGCACTGCCTCAGGACACAGCTGGAGGATACACCTCAGCTTTGGCGTGTTATCGAGCCATCCAGGATGCTTTCAGTGGGCTGTACCCCGAGAAAGGCTGAACCCATCCAGAGCTCCTCTGGGTAGAAATGTGACTAAATGGACTATAAGTACAACTCTACTACCACTGTGCTGCTGTGCAGGGTAGTGCTTAGACTCTTTTGAGTCTGACTGTATTTTTTTTTATATGTTTTGTGAATTTTATTTTTAAATAAATGACAATGAACACTGATTGGCTGTGCATTATTTTACAGATTTTATTTAAAAATGAAGCAGCTCAGCATGTCAGATTTACAGCCTATAATAAACACTGTTATAATTATACAGTTTTTGGTACATGGCTGAGTCATATTGTCATTAACCTCTGTATCAAGGGCATTAAAAAAAAAAAAAAAAAACAAGTTCAGTGTTTCCTTGCATTCCCCATAGCTCCATGTTAGCCATTATGTTGAATGTGTAGTTTCTTCACACTTCTGTCTCTTTGGTGCAGGTTCCTCTGAGGGCTCTGAGGACAGACAACAAAATAGTAACAATTCACAGACTTGTGCAATTTAATTAAGAGAGAACTTAAGTAGGACTGATGAGAGTTATTGTTAGACAATGAAAAATGTGGTTTAACCTGCTCTTTGTTTAACATCAATGTTCTTTTTAACCATTCATTGCTTTTGCTATTTCATGATATCAAATGATTTTTAACTGCTCTACAAAGGATGTCTCACCTGTGTAGTTGTCATCACTGCAGTAAAGGACCTCTTTGGGGAGTGTGAATCTCACACACATCATATCTTTGTTGGGTGCTACATTGCGCACAAAATGCACAGAGCATCCCTTCTCCAGAGCGAATCCCAGGCTGCGGGAAGCTCTCCCCACCACCTCTGTGTCGGGGTTGTTGTCTTTGAAGAAGCCGTAGCAGTGCACTGTGGGTAGGTTCTCTTCGCAGGGAGGTTCCTGGTGCAAGAGGCCTCTGAATGCATCCAAGAAGTCCAGTGCCAAGGCAGGCAAGTTCATCACCACATGAATGTTTGCTTTTCCCTTCAGCAGTGCAAGCAGCTCCTGCTTTAGTGGTCCCTTAATGAATGCTCTGCCATCCAAATTAAAGGTCCTGACTTTGCTCTCCACCTTGTTTAGTTTGCAGTTGTGCTGTAGCCATCGGTAGGACTCTGGGTTAAGATCATTTGCTAACACGTTGGCACCTAAACGGGCAGCTGGGATGGCAAAGGGCCCAACACCAGCAAACACGTCAAACACTGTGTCTCCACGTTTGACAAGCTGCACCACTCGCTGATGCTCTGTGCTCAGCCGAGGGTTCCAGTACACACGAGAAAAATCAAACTCAAATGACACTCCGTTTTCTTTTACCTGCAACAAAGACATGATTGTGGACATTTAAACCTGAATATTAGAATAACTGAAAATATTAAAGTTAAATGTACACATACATTGACGTAAATGTATTGCACATACCTTAGCAACCATGTTCTCCTCTCCAGCCAGCACCTCCATCTTGAAGTTGCGGAAAGTGGAGTCAATTATGCTTGTTTTGTTGACCACACAGGTGACACCTGGGTTTTTGTCCATGATCACCTGACCTGCAGCAGAGACATACTGGCAATAAATCTGATATCCATATACTACATATGGTTTCCATCCAATAGCTGAAAATTAGCTGTGACTCCCTAACTGATGCCTAAATGAGTTAAGTTAGTTACATTTATTTGGGATTATTCTTCATAAAAGTTTAGGCTGAAGACCCTGGGCTTACATGTCTTTTTGCATTTGTAAACACTACATTTTAAGGTAAAATTAGTGAATCTTTCTCTGTTACAATAACTGGCTCTCACCTATGAGGTTCCTGTATGGCAGCTGGTGTTCCCTCAGGTTCATGTGTGCGATGTGTCCCACCCGGCTAAACCCAGATGTTACATCCTGACCCTCAGGTAGCACAGCCTCCAGCACTTCCTCAGTCTTCAGGTTGTCATAGGTCAGCTTCAGCTCATAGTAATGCAGCTCCTCAGCAACACCAAATGCCCTCAGAGCCTCAGTTTCAGCCTCGTTGAAAGAGCTGAATGATGAAACCCTGTGAGGGTCCAAAAGCACCAGGCGAAGGTCACTGCTCTCCTCTTTATCTTGCACCACTCTGGGCACGCCTGGACGCTGGATGGTTGACTTTTTTAGACTCTTTACTACTTTGTTTAATACCACAGTGGGTACCTGCAGAGCTGGGACTGTAATGGTTTGTGCGAATGCTTCTTTGTCCAGAGAGGTCATACCCCGGACCTCTGGAGGAGTCCGGTAGAGTTTAGGCTCCATTGTGGACTTCACGGTAATTCCGGGACAGGCTGCAGAACAGAGGCTCCGGTGCGCAGCTTTTAAATTGGTTTGACTTTGTACAGAGGCAAAGATTCTGACGAAGCGCCTGTAAAACACCAAACAACAACAAAGCTGCTTTTATTACCCCAGAAATCGAACGCACATATATTAGTTATAACATATGCTTTAACTGTTAAGTAAATATAACGTTTAAAAACTGCAAATATCCAAGGAAACTCCGCATTCAATGCTCACCTCAGCATCCTCCGTTTCCAGACATGCTTGTATTGCGTCATCAGTAGTGGACAGGAGCCGACTGGAGATTGGCCACACGAGCAGAAGGTCGATGTTTGATTGGGCAGCTTCTTTTTCGACGTATCAAATGCGACGGAAAGGACAGTCACGTGACTTGTGTATTCCTCATCAACAACAACAGAGAACAGCTGACAAGTAGATAAGTAAAGAGTTTAAAAGTTTTACTGAAGATGTAGAGTTTGTGAGGTCTGACACGAGTTTATTACGTAACGTTTATGTGCTGAGTTATTTCACGATGAGCATCAGTCAGGCGGTCAGTGAATGCACCGCGGGGGACACCGAAGGCGAAGAGACTACACCTTTGTTAAGTAATGTAAGTCCCAAAACAGCCCTGACTGCAATTTCCGTGCAAATAATTTTATGTGTAAACTACAGTGATAATATATCAAGTTTGTGTAAAGTAGGAATGTTTTCTTGTCTAAATGTTTCTCGTGACAGACGTCACATGCTTGTCACTTTCAGTTCCCAGTGTTTTCTGCCTTAGTCAGCACTCACTGTGAAAGTCAGACCTAAAGCAGAAATGACACTATGCGATTGAATGCTTATATTAAATATACTTCCGCACTTGTAGGAAATATAGTAATTAAATGCTGAATGTAACTTGTTTAATTAAAGGAGAATTCTGTCAGTTTCTACACTAGCTTTTAAAAGTTTGGCTATTAATTCCCACCTTTGTGCTTAAACGTTTTTTTTACTTAACTTGTAGTCCACAGGTTTATAAGGTTAATAAATACAAGCACCTTTTTGACAAGTTGACAAACTATTACTGGTCGATTCTGTGTGAAAATCAGAAGAAGTATTTAGTTCTAAAGTGACTTATGTGTATTTCCCCTGAGTATCCTTGACATTAGATTAAGGGTGAAACAGGAAAACTAGAAAGACGAGCTGTAATTTGTCTGCCATACTTCTCTATATTATTTATGAAATTTGACTCTGAGTTTGGGTAAGCTAATGTCAAATTATTTTACCTTTGTGTATATTTATGTCATATTTTCAGTGTTTTCCTTTTTGCTGTGTAATTCAATTTGCTGCATTTACATTTAATCCACTATGCAGCCAGCCTTTATTTGGATCCATCAGATGTTGCAGCTTACTTCCTGCTTGTCAGTACTGTAACAGGGTGAATGCACTTCATCACCCTGCAGGTCAATCCAAGCTTGTTGTGACACTGACACCGGAGTTGCTACTCGTTCTGTCCAGGATATCCCCCATTAGAGAGGTCAAGCAGTTTGGGCAGCTCCCCTTATCCTGAGCTCAGGCAGCTGTCCCACAGCCAGCAGCTCAAATCCCTCCCCATCCATTCCCCATTTCCATGCCCTGATCCTGCATGCCACTGCAATGTTGTTTCATGACATCCATCACCAGGGCCAGCCAGTTGTTCTTAAAACTGTCATGAGCAATTCTCCTGAAAATAGTAAAGTAATCAGACTACTTGTGCTCCTCCCTTTGTCTCTCTCTTTATAGTTGTTCTACTTTATATTTATCTGTGTGTTGTATCTGCTGCATGTGTGCAGGGAGTGGTGCCAACCCGAGCCAAAGGTGCCTCCTTCGCCTCATCTGTGTTTAACCTGATGAATGCAATCATGGGCAGCGGCATACTAGGTCTAGCTTATGCTATGGCTAGCACTGGAATAATTGGTTTTTGGTAAAACACCACACCCTCTTTACATATTTGACTTTTTAAAATATTGCAGACAGAAATGTAAGTATGTGTACACTCATTTGTGCTCCACCTCCTTTTCCTCTGTAGTATCCTGCTGCTTCTGGTGTCCAGTCTGGCATCATTCTCTATACATCTCCTTTTGAAGCTTTGTGACCAAACAGGTGGGAGATAAACTATACATCAACAACAACATCCCTGAGAGTTTCTTAAGAGAGTTTCATCACACACACTGTTTGCTCATGATTATATAAGTGTAAGAAGGCTAGCTGGTATGTTCTGTCAATATAATGTAACTTCTTTGCCTCTTTACATATTGATTGATGTTTGAAAGAGGGTCAAAAGAGCAAAGAGATAATATAAAGAAAGGATTGATAAATGCCACCAAATTCCTGTGAAGTTATTGATGTTAGGTTTTGATTGTTTTTCAATCTGACGTTAGGCATTAATTCTTATGAAGATCTTGGAGATAAAGCCTTACAAAAACCAGGAAAAGTAAGTATTAACGTCTGGATTGCTGTGCCCTCTCAAAAAGACTCACACTTACATGTTCGATTAGCCCCCCCAACACTAACAATCTCCTCCAAACAATCTTTTGTAGTTTCTGGTTGGAACTGCTATTCTCATCCAAAATATTGGTGGTAAGTCAGCCTTCATTTCAGCGTGCACTTACAGACATTATTTCTGACATGTAGGACATAAACCAATTTTGTGGTTTCTATGGAAGCAGACTGGTGAGAAGTGCTGCAGGATCAGGCAGTGGCCAGTTATTTTGGAGGCAGATAGCGCCTCCTCCTGGTGAACAAAGGCCCTTGTGCCAATGTTCACTCCCCCCCTCCTGTAAGGAGGCTGTTATCTGGATTCCCTGATAACCTCTGATCCCATAGCCGCTGTCCTCTTGGCCCCTTCCCCTGGGCCTGAAACATGACTTCTTCTCTAATTGATCACTGATGGTAAACCCACTCCCACCCTCTCTGTGTTGAGTAACCTAATGGGACACCCTCTTCCCCCACGTCCTCTCCTATACCTCTTTCTCAACTACTGCCATCTCCACTCGTTCCTCAGCAGCAAACGGTGCTTCTCAGACAGCCGTGAGCTGAGGTGATAGCTCCTCTGCAGTCATTAGTGGCACAGCTGAGTGGATTATTGCAGTGCCCTCTGGTATGTTTGTGGTTTTCCCAGCATGGGGCAGTATGTGTGAGAGTGTGAGAGCCAGCACTCCAGCACGCCTCTGTTTCTACCCCGGGCCCCTTTTATAAGAGTGCAATTAGCCTCACTCTGGGTAAACATTCATCTGCACTGTCAAAGGCTGATGGCCCAATTGACCTTAATTACTGGCCAGCCCAGGGCTCTCACAGCCTCCCTCTCTTAATGAAATGAAAGTGGCTCTGTCTTATGTTGAGCACACCCTGCTTCTTTGTGCTTACCACACACAAGGTTTACCTTGAACTTTACATAATGTTTATTATTAGAAAATGTTTTCTCACCATTTGTCCAATAACATTCCTTTTTATTCACCCAAGGGCCTTTTTTGTTTAGAGATGTAAGTATTATCCCACCAGGAATTCCCATAGACATGTTGTTGTGTGCTTACTGTAACCGACTGCACAAAACCAAACCATTGCATCATGCCTGCTGTGTGATCGCTGTCAGTGTGCCTTCACTCATTCGTCTGGTGTAAACAAAAGTTTTTCTGTTGTTTGTTTATATTCATGGACGAATTTTTTGGCTAATACACTAAACCAAATGCCGCCTCAGAAGAAACCTGTTATAGACAGATTTCAGAGCTTAAGTGCAGCAGTTATTCTCAGAGAGAGGGAATGTCCTTGTGTCTGTGTGGGCTGGAGGGTTATTGGAGGAATTTTCTTTTATAAACAAATACAGGATCTGAGGGATTACAGCCAGGCTTATTTAACGGGGAGTGCAAGACCTGCCTCCAGGGCATCAAGGTCCCAGCTAACTCTGGCTGCACAAATCTAAATCCCTTTTATGACTGACCACACACTGCATCTGAATCCCGCTTTTCAAACTAAGTCCATTCCTCTTTCAGCGATTTTTCTCCCCTTTCCTCCTGGAGTTTTTTGGAGCTGGTGTGACTTTCAGGAAGTGACCCCGATCCCCTCTCTGATTGGCTGTCCGAGTATGTGGGGAAGTATCCTGTTTCCTAGCGAGGTGAAGAAGGGGGAGAAATACCTGGATTAGCGTCAGAGATCATTATTGTTAGCATTCCTCCCCCCTCCTCTCACTTCTTCATTCGGGCTGCTACTTGCAGTCTCCGGCAGTTGGAAGACCTGCATAGTGTCTGCTCCTCTGCAACATGGGCTTCGTCTGCTGGGTCCACCCATTTTGGAGAAAATCAGAGCAGTAGTAGCCACTCTGCCCTGATATTTCCTCATGTATGAAAATGCATATCTTCCTTGCTCAGCCATTTGTAGCATCGTACAGCATGTGTTTGTAGTGACTGTGTTTTTTGTTTTGTTCTTTTTTTTATTTATTTTATCTCTCCCCACAGCCATGGCATCCTATTTGTTCATCTTAAAGTCCGAGCTTCCTGCTGCCATCAGCAGTCTCCTGAGTCCAGGCAACACAGGGTGGGTATACATACAACTTCCTCATTTTCCAAAGAGTACAAAATCAGTCATAGGTGCGAGTACAACCGAGTCATGTGAGAGGATTAATCACTTTGTCTCCATGATGTTGTAGATTATAGCTTTGCCCTTTAAATAAGTCAGATTTGACACTTTTACACTGGAATCAGTCAGGCATTGAGAAGGCATGAGTAATACTGCAGAGAAAGATCTCTCACCAAACCACAGTACACTACTAATACTGTCTCTGTGAGGGATTGGAGAGAAAGCTCTCTGCTGTCTGCTGTGTAGCATGAATCATGCCCAGAGGAAATGTATCATGGTAGAAAGCCATTCATCACCTATCAGCAGCAGCCTGTCTTTCATTGGTCTACGTGGACGCGCCTGCAGCTCCTCTGCCTCACAGAGAAGTCCTTGGCCAAGAATGTAACTTCTATCACTTTATTATTGGCCACACTGGTTTAAGCAAGAGTTGTAGCTGCTCTCAGCCCTATCCGTCAACATCTGAATCTTCCACACACAGCTGCTTTGTATTAGTGCGCTCCTTTCACCCCCAAATCTCTCACACATGTTCCCCAGAATCAGACTGATACAAGGGGATATCAGTTTTGCCATTCTAATTACAGCTCACTGCTGAGAAACAAAACATTTCTGTTAATGAGTGGCTTTGGGATGTTAACGGATGCACACTTAGTTCCATCAAAGCCTAGATAAACGAGTTGTTTTATATAAAAACACATTTCCTTTTTTTTTTCTGGCTCATTCATAATAAAACTGTGAAAACGTGCTTGAACTTTCTGTGTTTGTGCTAACATGCCATACGTCCCATTTCCTTCGTTGTGTTTAAATTCAATAACAAGGCTGAAGATCTAGACAGCTGTGAATCTGGGTTTGTTGACCAGATTTATGCTGATCTTCTGCACTAGGTGGAGATTGACTCATTGGCAGTCATACTCCAATGTTAACTCAGAGCCTTCCTGCATCTCATTATAGCGTGAAATGTTCTCCATTTCATGGGACTTCTAGGTATCCAGAGCCTTTACAGTAACCCTGGAGCCTCCTGAGAATGGACCCTAATGCAGATATTTGTTTTTCATCCACGTGTAAAGTGGAGAAGGGGGTTAATTGGGTTGCGGTTGAGCACTTCATCTAAACTTAGATAAGAGTAGAAGTGATTGGACAGGAGAGAGTCAGGGTCAGACCAGAGGTCTTCCTGACATCCAGTTACAGAGCAGAAACAGTGTAGACACAGAGACGGATCCATCAGCGCCTACGGTAACGCCACAGCTGTGAAACTGCCAAACAGGGGTCAGTGGGTGTTGATGTGGTCAGAGCAGGTGCTGCAGACTCTGGGAGTCCAATAAAGAGTGCTGGAGCCAGTTGCTCATGACCCCATGCTGCAGTCCAACACACAGCAGCGTCAGGCAGCACCCTTCCCACTGCGACCCCGACCCCAGCGGAGCCGGCATGCCTTCCACATGTGTCACCTCCAACACAAACCCCCTCCTCCTCCTCCTCTTCCTCCTCCTCTAGCTCCCCAATCCCGAATAAACCGCCAAGGCTATCCCTCAGCAAAGGAAAATATTATTCCCCCTCTCCAAAAACCCAGCAAGTGAAATGTGGTCTCATCTGATGGAGCGACACAACGTTTGCATGTGAATTACATAATTGTTATGGTTTGCAAGAGCTAAAGCCCTTAATTCATACCACATGACGAATCTGTCGCTCTGTATTTGAGCACGAAATGGAGACAAATTTCCAGAGCCAGTCCATCTGAAGGCATGTTAGATTAATCTCTGCTGTCCCTGACATGTTAGGACCTGGAAGATGATGATGAGAAATAAGGCTTAATTCAACATCGACCTTTAAAAATTAACCTCCACACTGTGTCTTTCAGAGATGCCTGGTATGACGATGGCAGGTTGCTTCTAATCCTTGTCACTGTTTGTGTTGTTCTACCTCTGGCAATTTTACCTAAAATCGGTAAGTTGGTAAAATGCTGCTTCTTGATGTTCTGCTCTAACTGGTTGAATAACTGTCTCTTACTCCTTCTTTCTCTCTCACTATTCCAGGCTTCCTGGGCTTCACCAGCAGTCTGGCATTCTTCTTCATGCTGTACTTTGCAGTTGTGGTAAGCTCGGACATAAGGCCTTATAAATGCATCCGCTTCTGTTCAGCTGATTTGTTGTCTTGTCTCCAGGTCGTGGTCAAGAAATGGTCCATCCCCTGTCCACTGCCTCACAATGTGACTGCCCTTCCAGGTGCCTTCCAGGTAGCATGTCTCTTTACCAGTGCACACAAATAAACATATGAAACAAGTCTGAGGTAGGTTGTCTGGGTCGGGCGGTCAAGGCCACAGGATTAGGAGGAAAAGCCCTGAGATTGAGTTGACTGATTGTGGCGGCTGTGGCTGATGAGTACCAGAGAAGGCTGCAGAGAGCTGTGTATGAAGCCAGCCTTGAAGGGTAGGAAATCCAGGTGACCTTGGCTGATCCTGGAAATGAACTCTAACCTTTTAGGAATTATAGGGAATAAACTAAAACTTCAGAGCTGGATGTCTGTGTTACTTTTAGAATAAGACTTTTCTGTTTTCAGCAGCCCTGCAGAACTCATCTCCTCAGAAATAACATGCTCCCTCTGCTCTTTTCGTTTTCTGCAGATATCAAATTCCTCTGACTCAGAATGTACACCCAGACTCTTCATCATCTCCAGTAAGGTACATATATGAAGCCAGTGTTTTTCTTTCTTTGAGGTGGCAGTGAGAAGTTGTTGAACGCTCTGCTGCAGCTGTTTGAGTGTGGTGACAGGTCACACTTTCACCTATGAAGGATTGGTCTGTGCATGTGGAACTCAAGCACACTATGCAGCTGTCATTCACATTTATGTAGCACTTAAAGGCCATAAGTACATGTGACATACTAAATTACACAGGTACAGGTAGCAAAAATGGCTTTGTGATGTTTTGTAGAACCTCCCTTAAAATACTTAGTTGTAATATAAGGTTCATATAAGGGAGGTTTGAAGAATGTTTACACCAGCAGCCCAGATGGTAATTACTACCATACACACCCACCTCGCTCCTGTGTAACAGTGTAAGCTGATAATTTGTTAATGATGTGTGTTTCAGAGTGCCTACGCCATCCCCACCATGGCCTTTTCCTTCCTGTGCCACACAGCTATCCTGCCAATCTACTGTGAACTGGACCGGTCAGCTCTGCAGCTTTTTCAGCTTTACCTTCACTTTCACTAAACCTTGTGGTCACAGGTATACATCACTCACACTGAGCTTGTGTCTTCCAGACCTTCCAAAACCAGGATGCAGAATGTGTCGAACATCAGCATTGGCCTCAGCTTCTTGGTTTACCTCATTTCTGCACTGTTTGGCTACCTCACCTTCTATAGTAAGCCTGCAGGGGACACACACCATTGAGTTTAGGCGCTTCAGTTCAGTTTTAATGTGACCTGGTTATTCAGCACAGACCTTAAGGAAATGCCTGCCAATATTATGTGGCTTGGATGTTTCCTCAGAAAACGTCTTTGTTTACAAAGAAGATGTAACCTGTTAAACCTGTTCTCAGTCACTCTTCATGCCTGCTGCTTGCAGCTCATGTGAACTCTGAGCTGTTGCTGGGTTACGATGCAGTCATGCCACGAGACATCATGGTGATGATTGTTCGGCTGGCCATCCTCCTCTCTGTGCTGCTGACTGTACCACTTATACACTTCCCTGTGAGTATCATAATGTACATCAGTAGCTCATAGTAGTGCCTCTAGACAGTGGACTCCACTTGTATTAGCAGTGTGTTTATCCTGCAGGCCCGCAAGGCTGTGATTTTGATGCTGTTTGGAGGACGTGCCTTCTCCTGGTTGATTCACATCAGCACAACTGTATGCATCCTGATGTTGGTGCTGCTGCTGGCCATCTTTGTTCCTGATATCAGAAATGTCTTTGGAATAGTAGGTATGTAATGCTTTTTATATTACAGACTATATTTTTGTTTCTGCTTAACTCTGTCCTGTTTCCAACTGCATCAAGACACACAAAAGTAGCCAATATATCAGTATTTCACCGTTATTGATTGTTGTCTGCTTACACAATACATAATTAATGGTGCAGTCCTTCTCATCAGACGTTATCAGACTATGACAGCTATGTTGTTTGTGCTTTCCTTTCCTGTTTGTTTCTCAGGATCGACAACATCCAGCTGCTTGTTGTTTGTTTTCCCGGGCATCTTCTACCTCAAGATCAGCAGCCAGCCTTTCAGATCAGCTGACTGTATTGGAGTAAGTGCACCTTGACACAACACTTTCTGTTCTTGCACACTTAAAACAATGTATTAAATATACATTAGACTGTGCACATGATATAGATGACTTGCACAATGCACATTTTTAAAGGCACCTTTTATTGCTTCTGTATGTAAAAAGTGTGGGTGTTGCACTGACTCACCTGCACAAAAATACATGTCAGAAAAATTTCATATCAAGCAAGACTGGAAACATATTTTATCCTCTTTTACTCTTTTTTTATCTCCAGGCTGCACTTCTTGTGGTTTTTGGCTGTATTATGGGCATCACCAGTTTTTCTGTCATTGTCATCACATGGGCAAAAGGCTCCTAACACCTCTGGGCCTCGTACCCGAATCAAAGAAGGGAGCAAAGAAGGGAAACGCACACCAAAGGAACTAAACAAAGAAAGGGACCAACAATTCTAACTCAGGCACATATGTATGATAAAGCTGTTCAACAACACAGCAACACTACATTGATGTTTTTTGTTGTTGGTACTTACCCAAACTCTGCACATTTATTTTACATCGTCATCTTTTTTTAATGTACAGGAAGAAAAGATGTGTGATGTGATGTCGCAATAGTAAACACAGATCGATTGTGTTGTTTTGTGAATGATTCTCCAGCTTGAAACAGTAAATGCATATAGTGTCAATGTTATTAAGTCAGACCAAAACATATCTCAGGATTTATATGATTATTTATCTACAGAATGGCTAAATGACCTTGATTTATGGCTGGATTGTTTTTATTTCATGTACTGTTTTTGAAATCTTCTTGTATGTATTTTGTTTTTATCCTTTAATCCATTCACTCCTTCTTACAGTCCAAACCTTCTGCTTTCCATATAATTCACATTTAATAAAAAGGGAAATTGTTTATGTAATGATACGTCCATTTTCTCATGTAACCACTGAAACGTCTTTATCAGCACTGTGAAAAGCTCATCAGTCAAAACATGTGTGTGTTTGATTGGCAGGCCCTGTGTTGACGCTGAGGACCCTCTCCTCTGTGCTGTACTGTGGGTTCAGCCTGTAGCTAATCAAAGCCACATGCTCTGTACGTTTCTAATCATGATGCTGTTTAGATTGTCTTCATGCTGCCTCTGGAACCCGCAGCCACCCGACTGCTGCTTTTAATCTGAGGAATTAGGCAGGTCAGCCCGCCGTCCCTGCAGAAAGCAGAGGCTGCCAAAGTTTCACGCCACCCACCCCAAATTAAAGGAGGAGTGCGGGAAATATTCCTCTATCTATTGCTGTAAAGGATAATTCCCTAAAAAGAGACACCACATTGCTGTGTAGCCTTAACATAAGTCTGGCATGATGGGATAAATGCACAGATACATTCAGTCTTTTATACAAATTTCAGTATTTCTGAAATTCAGTAATATGACAAACAATCAGGATGGGTGGACCTAAAGTGAAGAAAAAACCTAAAGTGAAGCGGTGGTTCTACAATTCATTATTTCCCTTTGATTTGTTGTAAGGTAGAAGTAAAAAACAGTCGAGCTATGATCAGCACAAGCTCACCACCTAGTGCTGGGCTGTGGTCACAGCAGTCCAGGGATTTATTTCATAGCCATTGCTCTCTTGGTTTATACAAACGTAACTAGGGAGAGATAACCAGATGCTCCAGTTTTCTCCAGTTTTTATCATGTGCTGGAAACGTGCACGTTAACACAGACCAGGGTTGTTTTTTGTGGACGTCTGACTGTGAAGGCATGAGTCCTCGGAGTGTTGGAGTGTTTTTGTTTAGTTAAACTCACTTACACCCTGGGCCCATGTCCAGCAGTATGACAACACCATCTCCCAGGGTTCCAGGGTTAAAGGATGGAATGAGGCAGAGGAGTGATGGTGGCCTGAAATTAAGCCCCTGTTTTTCAGCCTCCACTTTTGTGTTGTTGTAAGAGGTGTCGGCTGTGTTCTTTGAAAATTATTTTCTGTTGTTGGAGACCAGGATAGTGACTGGCTCTCATCCCTGTGTCCTCACTCTGACCTTTGACACACTTATCCACCTTATTGTTTGCTGCCTTAGAACTGCAGAGAGCTCCGTCCACGTTGTTCAGTTCGCAGTGAGGTGATGTTACTCCACTTGAGATTAGTATTGGCAGAAAGCAGAGCCAGAGAGGTAATCCATTTCCTCTTCCTGTTTGTGTTTCAACTGTAACATCAGTCCCGTGTTCCTCTGCAGGTAGTGGATGTCAGATGCTGTAGCCGAGCTAAAAACACGCACATCTGCTTTCTGTTTACCCGCGTAATCTTGTTCAACAGGCATTCCTGACTGAAAGGTGCTTCAAGGGTCTTTTCACGTAAGCTTTTTAATGCTGGCTGGCATTATGAGTGGTTTTCCTTGTCAGTCATGGTAGGGACTGCAACTCAGCGAATGCCATCAATACACAAGTGTCATCACTGATGAAGTGCTCTCCATTTATTCTTTTTTTTTCTTTCCTTCCTTTCTCTCTGTTCCCTCTGTCTACCTCCACTCCATGCTGCTTTTCTGCTTTTAATCGATTTCCACGCTCTATCAGTAAACATGTTCTTTGTGTCACAGTAAGAGCATTCCTCGCTCTGAGGACTCTTTTTAAATACGGCAGATGCTCCGGTCAAGAATGTAACTTATTTTTTGTGAAATCATATTGCAAACTTAACATTAAATACTATCAGCTAACAAACAGGGCAGGAAACCGGAGAAAAGGCACATTATCAACAGCTGTATGAAGCATTGTGGACCATCTGCCTCTGCTTTTTACCTCTCAGACATCCATGCTGCATGTCCTAGTACTTGAGTACTATTGTGGACAACAAAAGTCCACAATAGCTGGACCACACAGTAAAATGCAGCTTTGCCTACACAAAGCTGCATTTTACCAGAAAACTGCAGTGTTTACTCATTCTGTGAAGTAACATCTATGACTCTGTGACTGGGGAGGACTGGCACACATATAACATGACATGACATAACATAACACCTGCCCATACACCATCAGCGCTGACATAATAGCAGTGACAAAAAAGACTCAGAAGGATGCTTTGTTTTGTCAAGACCAACGTCAAGGTCAAGAGTGAAAGAGGGTTTTATGTAAATAAACAAGAGGAGTGTTACAGTGTTTGAAGATGTATTGTGGAGCAGGGGTAGAAAGGTTACTGAGGCAGACCCAGTGGTCAGCAGCCCAGTGTGGGATTCAGTTTGTGTTTTCCAGCTTGTGTCTGTGCGATCCCATCAGCCCTGGGCTGAGCTCTTAATGCAGCCCTGACGCCTTTCTGGCGCAGGGGCCACGCTGCCTCACATCTGGAGCCAATTACCCTGGAGGGGGCTGTGACAGAGCCCCCACCCTCCATGCTCTGTCCAAAGCAGCTCTGACCACTCTCACAGTTACATTCCTGCAGTTTTCACAACAGCATGCCTTATTATTGTCAGCCCCTCATTCCTCTTTTTTTCCACTTACACATGCTCCAAGCGGATGAGGAGTTCTTCAGCTAATAGCTGATAGAGAAGAGGGCTCATTTATGTCATTTCCTCTGTGCATTCATTCAGTAAAAAATAAAAGCAAATACAATCACATGAGCTGTCTTCTTAAATTGTATTACAATGTCTGTAGAATCACATTTTCCCGAGGTAGAGCACTGGCAATAAACACCATTTGTGAATAAACCACATTTACTACCAAATCAGCTTTTACAGGTGTGATTTATGGAGTGCTTTTGCTTTCACACACACACACACACATGTGTGTGTATGTGTGTGTGTGAGCCTTACCTGAGGGGAGGTTGGAGACTTGCAGGATGGGGGTTAGTCCTGTTGCCTGTACCTGGTGACGGATGGATGTAATTGTTGTGGAGCGGGAGTTGGGGTACGAGTGCATACAGGCCCCGTAGGATTTCTCTCACCGAGGTCACAGGAGCTGAGGAATGGGCTTCACCATATCTGGACTGCACTCTCTTTAGCACCAATGCTATGGTTCATTAGCTGCAACTATAGGGTGTACCTGGGCAGAGAGCCAGAGGATTGAGTTGTACCAGGTTGCATGGACATAAATTGGAGCATAGACTGTGGAAACTCTACAGGTGGCTAAAATTAAATTTCATACAGAGGATCAGTCTGCTCTGAAATATGGGTCTCTCTTGTTGTCGTTCTTGTATGCACAAAAGTTTTGGCATCATGAGGAGATAGATAGAAGTATGTGTTCATGCCTGTGTGCACATGTCTGAGTGTGTACATGTACACATGCAGCTCACAAGTTCTTACTCTAAAGTCATGTGGACTTGCAGAGTTCTCCTGTGGATGCATAAATTTAAGATTTGGCCATGACAACCACTCACAGAGCGAAGCTTGGACTGGAATAAGGAGAAAGCAACGCCGGCCAAAGAGCCACAGAGTTGCCAAAAAGAGACAAAAAGGGAAACAAAGAAACAAAACAATCCTCCTGGACTGTAAAAATGCCAGGCCAGCCTCTGTGGTGTAAGACAGAGTGGACGGTAATTAGATTTGTAAAGTCATCTTAAGAGAAGGAAAATAAAGGGAAGTGCAGGAGTTGAGCAGAAAATGAATTTATCAGTCTTGTTCTGCCCTCTGCTGGACAGAGCACTGAAAGCATTTAATGCAGACAGCTTTACTGAAAGGAGGAACTGTTTTTATGACCTTTTTCACTGTGTGGAAAAAAAATACCATTAAAAAATCTTGACTTTAAGAAATAATGTAGGCAGTGAGTGTGAGCTCATATTCAGGTTGGCCTACACCATAAATGTTTCATTTTAAGAAGGCAGACTGCTAATAGCTGCAAGTGTATTCACACCCCTGCACCGAGGCAATCTGCTTTATCATTACGACCTTCTCTGCTCAGTAAGGTCACATCTGAGAGGTTGTTTACAAGACAGCCTAGATCCGAGGGATGTTCAAGATCTGGGAGCCCAGCTCTTTATTTATAACAGCTGGAGCAGAGAGATGTGGAGCACTGACATTTGGCAGAGTGGGGTGAGAGGTCAGGTCTAACACCAATAAAGTGGAGACTTTGATCGTGGCATTTATGGATGGAGCAGGCACAGCACCTTCTGACAGAGAGGGGGGCATTTAAAAAGGAGAAGAAAGGGGGTGCCTGCATTTAATAGGAAAAAGGCGTGAGCTCGTACTTTTAGTGTAGCATAGATTTTCCTCAGATATTTGACAATAGAATGCTTTCTAAGTTTAAAAAAACTTTCCTTACTCATACCTCATAAGATTGTTTTTAAAAGTGATTTAACTAAACTATATAACAGCTACAGCCAGATGGTAACTGAATAAAGGTAGCTACCTTTCTATCTACTGTAAGCCTGCCCCACAGAATAATAGTGGATGCACTATAGTGCATGAGGAACAAATTAAATGTAAAATGGTGAACACAAAATTGACTTAATAAACTGGTGTAGTATTACTTTACATTTTAACTTTATTTTTCACGTTAACTTCCAACAATTATTATAAATCCTATTTCCTGAAAAAAAGATGACTTCGTTAATGTTGTGGAATAAGTAATGAAATTTTTTTATTCATTATTTTTTTTATTCACATTATTCATTCATACACACATGTGCATTGATAGAAATTTATTAATTTACCTCTGTGTGTGCAGCTGTGTTTTACATAAACACATAATGCAGCATGCAAAGTATTTCACTCTCTCTCTCATGTAATTCAGATTAAGACCACTAGGCGGCGGGTTTCCCCCAAAGATTCCAGTACAGGTGGACTAACGCAACACCTTCAGTACGGAGTGATGCATCATGGTTAGCAGAGTTCCTTTTCCAAGCTAAAACTACAAACCCAACCACGTGACACAGCACGCCGCCAGTGACAGGTTGAGAGGTTTCTGTTGTGCCTGTGCGCTCTGTGACAAGTTATGCGGAACTTGTGCCTGTTTCTCGGCATGTCAGAGTTGTAGCTTCCTATTTACGGACACTTCTTGAAACAGGTTCACAGCGATACTGCGACTACAGTGAGATTCGTGCGCTGAGTGAGAGGTCAGCTGCAGCTGTGCGCCAGAGCTGACAGCAAGCGCGTAAAGACTGTCCACTCAGAGTTTTTGCAGCACTGTTTTGGTGATGTTGGTGTGATTTGAAGTGGGTGTGAATGTTTTTTTTTTTATCCTTCATGTCTTTTTTAAACTGTATTGGCTCCTTGTCTCCTTGTGTGTGTGTTTTTTAACTTTACGCCTGGTAAAAAAAAATGAAGTTCAATGGTTACCTGAAGCTGCGGATCGGCGAGGCGGTGGACCTGAAGCCGACCACCTTTTCCCTGCGCCACTCTGTCATTTTCAACAAGGGTCCCTCATCCCTGGACCCCTATATCGTGGTGAAAGTGGACGACTACAAAATTGGACAAACTCACACAAAACAGAAAACCAGCATGCCGACTTACAACGAGGAGTTCTGCCTGAACGTGAACGACGGCAAACAGATCGAGCTGGCAGTCTTCCACGACACTCCAATTGGATATGATGACTTTGTGGCCAACTGCACCATCCAGTTCGAGGACCTCATCAAAACCTCCAACACGGGAGAGACGTTTGAAGGATGGGTGAGTTAAAAACTGAACAGAAAGCTGTAAATGTAAATATGTTCCCAGCCACTCACTATAAACATGGCCGGATTAACATTTTATGGTGCCCTGAGGCACAGTTTTGCTGTTGGTTCCCCCCCCCTTCCTACTTCAGCACACATGACAGTGAACATGGATGAACACAGAGACAGCATATAGAAATGGTGTTAAAACAAGAGAACAAATATGAATAAATATTGTTCAATATGTTTGTAGATAAGCAAATAATACACGTGTCAGTATTGAGGGTACTATAGAAAAACCAGACCAATGACAGTTGCATAAATTTTGTGTCAGTGTGTCATTTGCATATTATGTCTGCTGACTGTCGGACAGAACACTGTATGCATAGTGGCTGCCCTGTTTTACTGAAATCTTTACTCTTGTTGTTGTGAACTCTAAACCCCAGTACTGCAGAGCATGCAGGTGGTTTCATGTGTATTTTAGTAGGCATGTCTGGGCTTTGGATTATTAGTATCCACCCACCTGTCACCACCCACTTCTTAGTTATTAGAATGTTACCTGTCCCTGTCTCTTTTTTGTTGAGGTGATGTGTGTATACTAATGTGAAAATGTGTATTTTCTGACACAGGACACCTCATTAGGTTTAGATAGCATGCAGAACCTGCCCATATGCAATGAATAAGGGGCTTTCAGCAGCCTGTGCTGGTCTTTGCCATGATCTAATCCCCCCATGACTGATGTAAAAGTTTCTAATAGTGTTTCCTGCTTTTGTCTCCTGTAAGACAGACAATCTTACTTAGCTCTCAAAGAGCTCAAAAGTCAGGTTTAGAAAGCTGGACCCTCCTTGTGAACATCGGAGGGTCCAATTAGTTTTCTCTGCGTGAGCCTTTACACATGCTAAAAGTATGTTAGAGCCAGAGTTATGAAGCTCACATCCTGCATGGCCCCTCACTGTAACTTTACCTGCTTTTCTGTCAAAATCCATGAGCCCTATCCTGCTCCGAGCCCAGCTGCAAGGAGGACAACTGGTCCAGCTCCCACCTCATTAGACAGGGACTGTCTCCATCTTACTCCTATTGGCTGTGAGGCTTTTACTGTCCTATATACTGCAAATATGGTTTAAGACCACGCACACCCCTGCAACTGGCGAGGTGTTAATGCTGCTTAAGGAAACTAAACTAAACCACACTGCAAGTTGCAAAAACACAGTAACCTACTGCACAGAAGTGTGCAGACAAATGCATCTGTAACTTTTTAAATATAGATAGTATATTATCTCGTATATGTTAATTTATATTTCATGTTGATTGAAAAAATGGCCTGATCAATGTGAAGTTTGACATTAATCTGACTCTGTTCATACAATAAGTGGCCCCCTCAGATTGGAGTTCCCCTCTCCAGCTTACTCTCAGCCCTCTGAGGCCATAAGCCACTGCAGGTGTTGCTGAATGTAACCCGAATCTTCCAGGCCTCCGAATGAGCTGAAACTGTGTAAAACAAGAACCTTCTTTGCATTCAGAATTATCGTTTGCAGCCAGATTCACCTCTAGTTTGTTATCAGTTTTTGTGAAACTAACAAAAATAACATGTTGGAAACAAATAACTTCACATGTAAGTTAGTAGTTCTGTAAAATGACATGGGTTTGTGACCAAAGATCACAATTAGTTGCACACAAGACCCTAAGCATTGAGGGGAAGTGGTGTGAAAGTAGCGCTCAGTCGGCACTTTTAGAAGAAGTAACTGGTTATTGCAGTCTGCTTTCTCACTTGGAGACACCACCTCAAAACTGTTATCTGTCTGATCTGAACTGTGAAGAGTCTTTGGTGCACAGAAGAAGTGCTGGGCTAGTTCATTTTACATGTGAGGCGCAAGCCTCCACACGCCCACACTGCTGTTTATCACACTGTTCTCACCAGCTGATCAGCGCTCAAGGGCTCACTGCTGGGCTCACTGATCTCAACCACTTCATTTTAGCACACACAGCCCAGGCTGCTCCTCCCAACCCATTCACTCAACCTCCACAAAACTATATGTTTCGTCTTCAGCAAAGTTTCTTAAACTCTTTTAACTTGAAGTGCTGCTATTTTCAGGAGTGACATCATCATCCGTCAGCATTTGACATTTACACACACAAGGCCGGTTTCCTTTGCCACCCACCTGCTGACATTACTTGGTAATACTTTGTGACCCATCTGCTTGCTCCTCAGTTAGTTAGCAGCGTTTAAGGTGTATTGAATTTGCTGCAGAGTTTTCATACAGGCATGTGATGAAAGTGAAAGGTTCAATATGGGCCATCAACCTTTTCCACTGCTGTTTGCTCATTTGGCTAAAAAAGGGTCTCGGCCTCTGTGCCTATTAAAAAAGGAACTTCCTCTTGTGTGATACATCAGTAAACGTTCTGCTTTTTAATTACAGAATAAAGATGCCATTCCTCACATCTATCTTAGATCTGCTTAGCTTACGTTCCTCTGTGTACTGTAGGAGTAATTGGTCACTGTAATTGTTCACACTCGAAGTAATTAGAAATGAAAGTGAGGTATGCCTTTGTTTGCTGAGCTGCTGCAGCAGATGAAAAATAACAAAAGGCAATATGAGAAGAACCAATATGTGTGTGTGTGTGTGCTGTATGAATAGACTTTGAAAACAGACTTTTAAAACGTCTTGGTCAGAGTGAGCATGAGTGAAAACACACACAGAGGAAGTTTTCTCAGTGGACAAGTCAACCTTGCTGTCTAGACTGTAGATTCAGACACAGGATATGAGCAGGTGACCGAAAAACAAAAGCAGGCCTCTTAGAAATGAAGTGAAAAGCTAAACAGCGAGTGTGCTGTCACAATGTACTTAATATATTCATGTCATGTCATCATTTTGTTTGCCATAAGTATTTTCCAGGAAGGGTCTATGTAACATAAATAGCTGGTTTGTTTTAGCATGAAGTTTCCACTGAGTGGTTGTTGCAGGAAGTGTGTCGTTCTGCCTCCCTGTCAGTGTTCAGCTCCAGAAAGACCCTCGCTTCTTTCTCTGTGTGCAGACTGAAGATACAATCATTACACAGCTTAGTGTCAGGTCACAACAACCAGGCCGACCTGTCAGACGTGCTGTGCGGCCTCTTAGGACGGAGAGTCCAGATTCCTTTGACATTATGTACTACACTCAGAGGAATGCAAAAATATGCAGTCACATAGCTGGCTGCATTTTCAGAGCTCAAGGACTGAAACACATGTTTAAATAGCTGCCTTTCTGTTTCAGATGTATTTTCGTATTAGTTCGAATGGACCGATCTCATACAGTTGTGGTAGTTTTGTTTGTTTTGCTGTTTGATCAACAAATTATTGATTATTGTGTTCATGTATCTGCAGATGGACTTGGAGCCAGAGGGCAAGGTCTATGTCCTTATTACTCTCACCGGATCCTTCACTGATGGTATGGCTAACACTCTGGAATGATGAAAGTCAACATGCCCCTTCACACACTCACACACAACAATATCAGCTGCAGCTATCGCTCAGTCATCGCCTTCCCTTTTTTAGAATAAGAAATAAAATTTACTGTTATCTTCCTATGTTAAATACCTATGTCATGGCCCTGAAATAATTTGGATGCTTGTGTGGTGCCTCTTAATAGGTCGGTATGTGGCAGGTATGCGCCGTCTAGCTAATTTGCTACGACGTTTGCTTTGTTCAGACGTCAGAAATGAAGAGCAAACATGTTGTTTGTGCAATATTTTTCTAACCAACAGAAAGCCCGCCATGTAAGTAAGATGAGTGGGAAGTGACTTGTAGGTCTGTTTAAAGGTTCATCACTTGTACAGCAACAGCTGGCTACATGTTACCTGAACTTTCACATCGTCGGTGAGGTGGTCAACCACAAAGAAGGTGTCAGGGGCTGCAAAGAAAACATGTAGCAGCAGAAATCAGAAGCTAATACTGTGAACCTGCTCACCTGTTTTATAAAATGCATATTCCACTGATTGCGCTCTTAAAGAGAACAACAAAGTGTGTGTAACATAGGTCTCACAGTATGTCACCCCCCCCCCCTTTTTTTTCATACCACTACCAGAGCTATATCTGTAGTATGCGGGGGCATGGTGGTGGTGGGATCAGCAGACGGACTTTCGTAATGCATGTGAGGTTTCAGTCTCATAAGTGGCTTCACTTTACTCAGAGCTAAAACACATACAGTTGCACATGCAGATGTGTACAAAGGCACACAATACTTTTGTGCAACTAAATCCATGTCTTTAATTTTACCTGAATTTCTCAAACTTTGAGAATATACATACAGTATTTAACCTGTGATTTTACTAAACTCGTGACTTACTGACTCATGCAGCAGTTTTTCCTCACAAACTCTTTTTTTTGTGAAATTCCTCATGAGGATGTCCAGTTCTAGAAGGGAAAGTCTCACCTGTGATTCTTAATATCAGGGCTCTATTGAATCAGCTGTTCTGTAACTTCCATCTCAGGATAAACCAGCTCAGTTCACATTTAAACTCAGAGTTTGTTGAACCTCCTTTCTGAAAGGATCCCCTGCTGCTGTGCCATCTGTGTAAATGCAAACAACCCCATAAACTCTGTCAAAATATAAGAAGTGTTTGATGCACCCAGCACATATTGATCTTGGTTAAGACTACCGTACATCCCTATGAGAAATAATATATGATCAGCTCGGTTTTGGGAGGACATAATTAGTTTGTGTGGCTGATGGGTGGCTGATCCATGTGTTCAGTTTCACAAGGAAGGGTTACGTAGTGTGAGGATGTTCAGCCTGAAATGAGAGACACGTGGGGTTTTCCCACTTCAAGAATGGAGGTAACTCCACCCAGAGAAAGAGTTTCGTTCTCCTCCCTCTTACGGAGCCGAAATACTCTTTCATTACCTCATTCATTCATTAAGTCCTCATGGTCAAAGACAATCTGAGTCACTGCTAATAATAATGGCATGTCCTCCTACAGAGGATGCTGTAGATGAGGAGGCTGCAGTAGTTTGCAGACAGTGACATCAGGACAGGATATGGATATGTTTTTCCATTCATTTTTCATGCTGCTCCAATAATTCCAAAAGACGTCTTTTTTTTTTTAGACGTCCTGTAGACATCTCTTTGGGACGTCCTTCAGACATTTTTCTAGGATGATGTCCTTGTATACGCCAGACAACTAACAACGTCACACCACTGAGTCCTCACTGTGATCATCAAGCACTGGAGCCGACATCCAGTGTTACAGAGGATGAGTTAACACAGGTATCCACAGCAGCAGGACTCTTCACGAGTGCCTGGTACTGTGTGATAATATCCTGGACAACCTGCACCTCTGTTGGTTCATGCTCTGACTATAATGGGCAGTCTCCAAACCAACAATAAAGCTTTGGAAATGCCAACAAGATAAGACTAATTCTAAGTATTAGGACGGGCGGCCAGTTAATAAACGCATAGGTTTAGCGTTTGTCAATAAAGCTTATTAATGGCGTTGCTTTGTCTTGTGTGATGTCAGATGATGCCATAGTGAAAGACAAGCCCTACAAGCCATTTAACAGGAAGCGTCAGGGAGCAGTGAGGCGGCGGATCCACCAGGTCAACGGACACAAATTCATGTCCACATTCCTCCGTCAGCCCACTTTTTGTTTTCACTGCAAAGAGTTCATCTGGTGAGTAAGTCGAGCACAGAGAAATCACTCCTCACCACAGGGCGCTCCTGTGTGGACTGTAAACTGGATTTAATTGTGTGTCTGTCTTTGTTATAGGGGTGTTTTTGGAAAGCAGGGTTACCAGTGTCAAGGTGAGCAGACTTTATTTTCTTCTTGTGCCTTTTACCAATTATACACACACACAGCATTTTGACAGCGTGTGTTTTTTTTCAGTGTGTACCTGTGTCGTTCACAAACGATGCCACCAGCAGGTTGTTACTGTGTGTCCACGCATGAAGAAGCCCACGAAAGAACAGGTAACAACCATGACACTGTCATCAAAATGATCATGTACATGTAGTAGGAGCTCTTGTCCTTTACAACACTTGTTGCTATCATTTAAAGATTTTTTTTCTCATACAGGATGTGTAAAAATAGCACCCCCACTCCTACAAAAAACACCTCTGTTTAACACCTGCAGTGATCAGCAAACTGTGCAGGTTCCTCTTTCTGTGCTCTGAGCCAGAACTGTCCCACACACTTGTTACGCATTTTCCATAAATATGATGCTCTTTTTAGTAATCAAACGTGACAGCTCAGAATCATTTTACAGTGTTTTGCTGAACGTTACAAGTTTCTCTTCCTTAGGGAAATACAACATTCAGCAATAAACAGGCCCCTGCAGGGGCAAAATAGGAACCAACGTGTGCTTATCTTTGTATGGCCGGTAAAGGTTATTTAGAATATTGGCATGCATGGTTGAACACATTGAAATGCACAGTTGTGTTGTCTCTATGCAGCCCATAAACCAAGGCTTCAGCATCAACATCCCTCACAAGTTCAAAATCCACAACTACAAGTCACCCACCTTCTGTGACCACTGTGGCTCTCTTCTGTGGGGCATAGTCAGGCAGGGGCTGCACTGTGCAAGTAAGGAGCCACATCAAAAATCTGACATTCAAAATTTCAAACTCATCTTTTATTATTAAGTGTTCCTGTTTGTGTTTTTCAGGCTGCAAAATGAATGTTCACATCCGCTGCAAAGGCAATGTGGCTCCCAACTGTGGGGTCAACAGTGTGGAACTGGCCAATAAGCTTGCAGAGATGGGTCTGCAGGCAGGCGGACTTGCCAAACGAAACTCAGTGGTACAAAGACGCTTTCCAGAACAAGTGAAATCAGTGTGAATTCTACCTAAACATGAATACAATGAGGTGAATCTTTGTTTTGTTTTTGTTTTTTGGAAAGGTTAAAAGTTCAGAACAAGTGAGGGCGCCAACTGACAGGAGGGAGAGTACAGCAAGTCAACAGCACGTCCCTCGGCTGGGAATTTCAAACTTTACATTCCTTCAAGTGCTTGGCAAGGGCAGCTTTGGCAAGGTGGGAAAAGACAAAAGAAAGATAGGAAGTACTCCGCATTATAATGTGATGGATGATGAGGAGATGCAATGGCACATTTAACACTTATAACACCTTTGTTGCATCTCAGAATACAGTGAGCAAACCCAGAGTAACAGCTGAGTGTGGCCATGTTGTGTCTGCAGGTGATGCTGGCCAGACTAAATAGCAAAGATCGAGTTTTTGCAGTCAAGGTGTTGAAGAAGGACATAATTTTGCAGGATGATGATGTTGAGTGCACCATGACAGAAAAGAGGGTGCTGTCACTGGCTCGCTGTCATCCTTACCTCACACAGCTGTACTGCTGCTTCCAGACGCCGGTCAGTATACACACATGCATACCCCTGTGTTTCATTTCAATGCTTTGTGTAACTGGTGCCTTCTCTGTGTTTTATCTCATTCCATTAGAATCTAACTGTGTTCCTCTGTGCTGCATTTGATCAAATCATTTAGTTGGAATGCAAAAAAAATTGTTTTCTCAACTCCCTCTGTTGGTACAGTGCTGCCAGTCCTTTTTGTTTTGTTTCTGGTTTTTGATTTTGAAAAGATAAACATGCTGTTTATATTAGGGCTATTGTGGTAAAATAGGCTGTCAGTCAATTATTCCTTAACCTTTATCATTTTTTTACCTGAATCTCTCTCATCAATTTGACCATGAACAAAACAGACCAAATTCTCTGAAGTCCAGCGCCATTTAGGCTACTTATTCAGTCTGCCTTAGGATAATGGAGGTGTAAGAAATATGTTATTATCAATCCTTATATGTTGCAGTGCACTTAGTATTTGTATTTGTATAATAACACAAACGCCAGTTTCTTCTATCCCCACTGCTTCAAACTGCTCTCTCCTGTTGCAGTGCATCATTTGGTCAGCAGGTGGCAGCTGTTTCCCAGACTTCTATCAAAAGTGAAAGTCTGTGAATTATGCCAGGCAGGCAGAACTGCTCTTCATGCTCAGACAGGACAATCCTAATCTGCTTTACTTGTTTGAACCACCACTGACCTATTTAAGCTCAGATCAAAATGTACTAGGAATAAATGACTCAGTGACACTGTTCCGCCGGTGGACTGAAACCCTCACAAACACCTTTTTAATGAGCTCACTCTCACTAAAATGGTCTTGGCTATTTGACCTGAAAGCATCTAAAACAAGACTGATAGTTATTTGTGGATGAATTACTTCCTTGTTACTGTTTGAATCTTTTCATGATGAAGAAAAAAAAAAATCTTCCACTTTGAGGTCTTTATTTTTTGTGTGAGTGGGTATGAGAGGAGCAGCACAGGAAATGTGGGGGGGCTGTGGTTGTTTCTGTGGAGGTACTTTTTTCCGTTTTTCAGATGATATGTTTTAGAAAACTTATCTTTCAGTGTGAGAATTTATCACCAGCTGCTCATCTTCAATCCTTAAGAAGGAAATGGGATATTGTCTTGCATTGCCAACGTTCCTGGCTGCTTGGAGAAAACCAAATATAAAATGGGATAACTTAACTGTGGGAACCTCAGAGGCAGCTGTTCTTTGGCGCCTGATAGAAAGTAGCTAATCCTGGAAATGGCATTTAAAAATGTTAAAGCAGAAACTGTTCATCGGTCATTCATTTTGAAATAGTATTGTACTACTGGCCACAAACTCAGTGTGAGCAGCATTGTGCAGACCGGGGAAAGGTACAGCCAAGAAACTGCTCGAGTGTGGAGTCTCTGTGTGGACTCACTCGTCTGTAATGTTGGGCCACACACAAAGTGCTGCCTACTTTGCCATGTGTAACATCTTCCTTCTTAGACATGTAATTGCTGAGTTTAAAAAAGCCACAGGTCAGTAAAAAGGCTGTGTCTGAGTGTCGTGATAACTTCAGGAGCAGATCTGTAAATCATATCCCCCTGTAGTGTTTTTTCCCCAGGCCCCCATTTTCAGGATCACCTGTCACCCATAGCCTGTAATGAGAAAGGATGATTTATGGGTTTGATCTGTATTTTTTTCTTTCTTGCTAACTTTAAACTACACTTGGTTGCACAGGAATCCTTTACACAGACATGTGTAATTTATGAGAAGCAGCCATGTAACCCCCTCAAAGCAATCACTGTCTGTCCATGGTCAATGGCTTCTGTGTGAGTGTGTGCATGTGTGTAAATGTCATCTGCTAATTTATATTGCAGGACCGTCTCTTCTTCGTGATGGAGTTTGTGAATGGTGGTGATCTAATGTTCCATATTCAGAAGTCCAGGAAGTTTGAGGAGGCCAGAGCTTGTTTCTACACGGCAGAGATCACCTCTGCTCTCATGTTCCTGCACAGCAAAGGCATCATTTACAGGTTTGAACCAGAACACATGCAGCACTCACACTTTGTATGCCACAGATAGAAGAACATGCCGTGATGCTGCAGATACACTGCTTGTGATATCTTATTATAATATCGCATTACACCACTTATGTTGTCTTATTATATTATCACATTAAATCATATCGCATTTCCCATATGACTCTCCATATTATATTGCTTGAAATAGGGGCATCAAATTTTACAAATTGATGGGAAATACTATACAACTCATGTTGGCTCACTGCAAATCTGATGTCAGCTTTGATAAGATTACCACTGTCAATGCCAACAGCAGTGATCTGGACTGTATGCTGGGGACTATTGATGAGTCTGTGTTACACACTGAAAACATGGAGCTTGAGAAAATGTGAGATATTGTGTGATGTTTCTGTTTGGGGTAGTTGAGAAAATTTACAACACCAGCCTTCATGCATTTACTTCCACTCCTACTCCTAAGTAGCCAAGGACATGGTGACAACACTTCTGGATGGTGCTCCTTACAGCATGGTAAAAAAATAAAATAAAAAGTGGGCTGAAGGCCGGTCACCATCACAGGAGACCATAACATCTCAACCAAAAACAGAACAGTACATGGAAATCACAACCAAAACACTCCTTCTGAGCTCCTGGGAAGGCCAAATCACTGAGGTCCCCAGGCAAAGTGATCTGCTTTCTGAGATGCAAAGGGAGTATTGCTGCAGGGCTACTTGGAAGGGGATCACATAAGAGAGGCCTAATATACTGATCTCTTTAGACTGTGAGGGATAATCCAGAAGATTCAGAAGTCAGGACAAGATTAAGGCCCATGACAACAGGATGAAGGATGAGTTTGGTAGTGATGCTTTGCCAAGTGCACAAATGTTTAAGAGGACTAGGTTTAAATATTATTATGAAATTGTTTCAGGTACTTTATACTGATTCCTTCTGCATCAGTGTGCAAACAGTTCAAATAGAATTCTGTACCATTTCTTAATGATTTTACACCTTAGATGTTATTCAGCTTGCAGTGAGTGGGCTGGCAGTATAAGGGCTTCCTGCCAGTGAATGATGATAAGGAAGGGCGGCCATCATGTGAGCTAACAGTAAATCCTGAGTTATATTTAGTGGTCCATGTGTCTTGTTGACAGCCTGTACCACATAGCATGACTGTTGGCTTAAGGCGCCACACGCAGTTTGCATGCTATACCTAAGGTAATGTGCCAGCAAAGCAGCTCGCACATCAGGCCGGTGTGAGCTTCCTCAAAATAAAATGATGCCCCGGTTTACTGTGTTGTGTAATATGCAGGTCTTTTTATCTGTGCTGCACATGACCATGTGATGTTTGAAGGTGGCTTTGTTTTGAGGCTGAAGACATTTCACACTATAAACCCACACTGCTTGACTTAAAACTGTTTAATGAGAAGTGTCTTTTATAGACGGGTCTGTAAGTAAACACACTGTATCAAGAACAGCTGCTTAATGTCATGCAACCCAATACAAAAAAGGCCTGCACATACAGTAACCGTGTGAAGATTGTTTGAGACTTTGCCAGGGTGGGAACGCCATTTTTTCATGGAATATAATATCACCATATAAAATTAGACACAGCTACATTGTTTGGGCTATTACAGTGATATATCCTGAACGTGTATAGAGACTGTCCCTTGACAGTCTCTATACACGTTTCTCAGTCTCATCACACAGCCTCGTGTGATGACCTTTTACCTCCTAAACACATAGAAAGAAAAAAAAACATACAGTCCGTGCGTCACAACATTTGTCAGCACTTCCTCTTTTGTTGTTTTGGAGTTTCTTTGTTTGTGCAACACAATCTTCTATCCATTCAATGATGCATCAAGTTTCAGGACTTTAGCTGTTCACTACTACAGTACCACAATGTCTAACTGACCCACTTCCCACAGGAGTCGGTTCACAGTTAGGCTTGTTTTTGTCAATGTGGATGAAGGACTGCAGGATCTGTAGGTTTCAACTAATACCTGTTGTAAAACATTTCCCTGTGGCCAATAGAATCCCTGATAATAATAATAACAATATTGTTATATATCAATGGAGATTTTTTTAGGAACAACTGCAAATTTTGTTTGTTTACTGAGTTTTTCACTGTTTATTACCAACAAGACACTTGTGTGACTTACCGTATTTGTCTGCAGCTTGAGTTTGTCCTGCAGTTGTAGCCACATTTTGTGCTAGTAGCCTGAATTTTCATCAATACAGCATGAGGGTGTATGGCATGACTATGACAAAATGAGAGTATAAAGAAAGGAAAGTTATTTCAGAGGCATCATATAATATTTAATCTTTAATATGGTATATTGCAAAACCGCCACGTTGGAAAATATATACTAGATATGGTAAAGATGGTCAAATATTTGGATCAGAAAGTGGCTCTGTGTGCTCTATGGCTGGGATGTCATGCTGTGTGAGCTGCTCTCTTTTAGCCTGCAAGGGACCCTGACTGCATGAGTAAGTGTTACACAATCAAAGTAGAGAAACCAGATTAATCCAACCAAACTAGTGAAAGGCAGTCAGCTAGTCACTTTTACATTCAGCCTTTCCTGTGTCACTGTGTTAATCATACTGTTCAGTGGAAATCACTCAGATCCCCTTTTATTTATATATATATATATATATATATATATATATATATATATATATATATATATATATATATATATATAAATATATATATATATATAAAACGGAAATAAAAATGTCTGTGCATTTCCTAAATGTTGTTAAATACTGTTAGCACAAGCTTGTAATTTGTAGTATCCACTGTATAGCTCCTGGCCATCATATATGTAAAATGACCTTGGTATGAATGAAGTTGGGTCACCTGATCACAGATTAGAGCTTAACTCCAGCGCTCTCCATGCTCAGCAGCTTTAATCTCTCTGTCAGATGACAAAGCAGCAGCTGACATGAACACAGAGCAGGACAGGTTTCCAGTGTTCAGTTATGGAGGCACACAGTCACACAGCAGTGGGAAAGAGCCTTCGCCTGTTTCTGACTTTCACTTGATGGTCAGGTTGTCTGTCAGTGTCTCTGTTTCACTGCCCTCACAAGATTTTTACTTTTGGTGTCATCTCAAGATATAATTAGAAACAGCTCCAATAGAGTGCAGACTTAAAACCATGTCCCAAAGCAAATAGCTCATCATCTCTGTCTCTCTGCCTTTCTCCTTTCTTTCAGAGATTTAAAACTGGACAATGTCCTTCTGGACAAAGATGGCCACTGTAAGCTAGCAGATTTTGGCATGTGCAAGGAGGGCATATCTGAAGGTGTGGCCACGGGAACCTTCTGTGGGACACCGGATTATATCGCCCCAGAGGTCAGTTTCCAGCTTCACAGATCCTTTAAGTACCTCAACCCAGGTATATTTTGGTGCTTTTTATATGTTTAGGTTTTTAAGATGAAGAGTGAAAACCAATGTCTAAATCCGACAGTGTTTAGGCTCCTGCAGCCCAGTTCATATGAGTTCATATGATGCCATTCTGCAGTCCCATCCTCTCTCCATCACACCACCTCGTTAAAACAAACATTGCGGTTGCTGCCTGTCACTTCAGCCTCTCCTGACTAACTGGAAGGCAGCGCACCTGTGAGGTCAGCTTGTGAAAGGCACAGTTGACTGGATGGGCCCTGATCCCTTCTTCAGAATGAGGGGAATAAGATGTCCTCATGTTTAAGAGATTTTTCTCTGACCAAGAGTCCACATCTGGATTTATGAAAGGTTTCTTTGCTGGCCCTAAACACTTACTCCTTAGTGCAGCGGCACACTAATGCAACACATCCACTAACTAATCCTCATGTGGTGTTTTTTGAGTCCCCTGTTCTCTGATGCTAATGGTTAACCCTATTTGTGTGCATGTTTACACAGATCCTGCAGGAGATGCTGTATGGGCCCTCTGTCGATTGGTGGGCGCTGGGGGTTCTGCTGTATGAGATGCTATCTGGACATGCCCCCTTTGAGGCAGAAAATGAAGATGACCTCTTTGAATCCATCCTCAATGAAGAAATTGTTTATGCGTCTTGGCTCAGCACGGAGGCTGTTAATATACTCAAAGCTGTGAGTCTGCCTGTATCAATTTGGTATTCACAGTTTGTCACTCATCTTAATGTTAAATAAGACAGGATGGAAGCCAGGTTTTCCTGTTGCCTTTGTCTTTTTGGCAGACATCTACTCTTCTCGGACCAAGTCTGTCGCACTTTATTCACATTATACAATGGCAGGAAATGTCTGTGAAGCTTTTTTAAACTGAAGCACTGATAGAGGAAATCAATTTGTCAATGGCCGTATGACCGGCATTGTGGAGCTGTACACGTTCAGTCCAGACGACTGCAGCATGATGTATCATGATATCAAAGCTTGGACTGCCTTGAGTTTCTTGAGCAGGGCTTGTTGTGTTTTGTCCTTCAGACTGACTGACACTTCAGATTGACTGGCAGCCCCATTGAGTTTGCCAGCCAGCTGTTTGGCCCGAGCCTTTTACATAACTATATTAAGGCATGGTCCACTGCCCAGCCACAGCACACAAGCTATAAATATGGCAGCACCTCCTCCCTCCATTCCTGTTCTCATGCACCCTGTTCTCCTCGTATCCTTGTTGTTACTCCTGCATGCTTGAGGAAGCACCAAACCAATCCCCCCCCCCCCCCCCACTATAATTTGTCACTGCCCCCATGTTACTTATATATGTGAGGGGACTTGAACACTGCTGTTCTATTTTTACTCAAGGTTGATCCGTTCCAAGGTTCTCCTTGTTCTTATGAGCAGGTTTTTTTTAGAGTCAGCTGTTGATCAGTGTGTTATGAGGATTTCTAAAGAAATATCACCAATGGTTAATTTAATGATTTATGTAGTAGACAGGCACAATTGTTTTGATTGATCATTCAATGTATTATTTGATTGTAAAATATACCAAAGATAAAAACCACACAAGTAGTCAAAAACCCAACCCAAAGTTCAAAAGACAGTGTTCCCTTTATATTCAATACTCTGCTATCAGCACACCAGTTGATTCATTAATTAAAGGTTTCATCACTGGTGTCCTGTCTAGATTCCTTTGTATCTTTTCTGCTTGTGCAGTTAAAGTAAAGCAATGCTGACCTAGCAGGTCTGGCTCTAAGGATGGCACAGCTGACGTGTAACCATGGAAAGATGGCATCAACTTCAGTGGAATAGCTTTTCAAATTTGTGGTCTGTAGGCTTCTGAACTAAACACTATTCAGCTGCAAATCCACAAATCCTGGCATGCGACTGCATCACCACAAATCTCTGCCAAACAGATCCTGCAGAGTTAACAGTGAGGACAATAAAACAGTTCTTTCAGCATAGTAAAACACCCTTTGGTTCCCCTTAAACTTTGGTTTGTCCTTATACTTCAACTAGTTTAACTAAGGCATGCAGTGCAGTCAGGTCAAGACTCTGGAAGCTAATAGCGTTAATCGTGAGTTGATATGGAGAGGCTCAGGTTAATCTGACAGCTGACACTATGCAGCCAAACACTTGTTAGTTTCTTTGTCGGGGTCTTAGTCTGAATGTCAGTGCTGGCCCTGAGGTGCACAGAGTCTCTTTCAGCCAAAGCAGTTTTCCAAAACACATTTCTCATTTTTTCAGTGAGCTCCCAAAGGCGACTTAAAACCAACTTTTTAATGTGTAGTTTCTTTGTTTGAGCTTCTCCCCCAGGCTTCATCCACCTTGGGCAGACCTTTATAGCAGAGAAACAGTTGATAGTTCAGCAGGTGATTCACTATTGTTTTATTGTTTGCAACACCAGGAAGTTGAGGCACGAAAGTTGCACTTGAATCTGGTTGAACTCCGTCCAGTCAAAGCAATGTGGGAGGGACAGACACAATTCAGGGTGTGTTTTTGTTTTGTTGGGAGGCGGGGACTGACTGGATGAATGCCTGGCACCAGTCCAGTTTGGCAATCCTCCAAAAATATCTAGTTTGATCTGGTTGAGTAAAATAGATTTCCTCACCTCACTATGTACTGTTAAAAAACAAACATTTGATCAGTTCAAATTTTACTGATAACTGCTCACTTATACCGTTCCTTTAATGTTAGACGCGTTCATTTCCTTAATAATAAACAGCTTTTTATAATTCATTTATAAATGAATTCCTCATTTTGCTATCACAGCTCTTGACCAAAAACCCAGCACGGCGTCTTGGCTGTGTAGCCACAGAGGGCGGAGAGAGCGCCGTGACCAGCCACGCCTTCTTCACTGGCATCGACTGGGAGAAGCTGAACCGGAGAGAGATAGAGCCGCCGTTCAGGCCCAGGATTGTAAGTGATGACCTGATAATGTGTGTGAATGGTAATGAAGGCTCACCAGACGTTACGAGCATTTGACTGTGTTGCTTTTATTATTTCCTTTTAGAAAACACCAGAGGACGTCAACAACTTCGACCCAGATTTCACTCAGGAAGAGCCCACCCTCACACCCATCGATGACCCTCTGATCCCTTCCATGAACCAGGAGGAGTTCAGAAGCTTTTCCTTCACTTCACCTGAACTGCTGGAGTGCTGAAAGTCTTCTCAGTGAGGCTTTGCCTAACACAGTCGCCTGTGGTAGTACAGTACAGTACGTTGCTGTCACATTCCCCAGAGACATGAGTGTGCTAAGGAGTCAGCCAGGCAAAGGCTCCACAAAAAACTTGAGACTGCACTTGAACACGTTTTGCATAATTCCAGGCAAAGTGTGACAAAATGTTTCAGATTACATTTAGTTTTTACTGTGATATAACTATGTGGACAAGATGGATTTTTGCTGCATATAAATGAGTTTTCTTCTGCTCACTTCACATAAAAACACACTTGTGAGTATAATTACATGGTTGGTGTTTACTGTCCAGAAATCAGGAGTCAGTTTGGTTAAAACTTGCTATGCATTCCCAGAAAAGTCCAACAGCCTGTTAAATCCTGGAAGGACTGAGTGAGCAGATGAAATAGTTTCTCAGTGATGTGAGCCGTCTGTGGAAAAATACACACACACACACACACACACACCATGGCTAAGTGAGAGTTGAGTCGGTTCACCTTCAAAATAAACTTGGAAGTACAGAAACTTTAGATTAAAGGTCTAATTTTTGTAATTACATTAAAAATTAAAAAGGGAGATTAGTCTTACTTTCCAGATTCTGTTTCAGATAATAGGTGATGTGTGTTATTAATTCATGGGTCACACCCCGTAACAATAAAAGCAGTGTGTGCCAACTGATGGGCCAGGCACATTGAGGATGATGCAAGATTTCAGCGGAGGTGAAAGCAATGTGGTGATTCATTCTGTGAAATACAGAGTTTGTAAATTTCACTGAAATCCTGTACAATTCTGGTGTTGTGTTTGGCAAGCACCAGATTCAAACGAGTCCTATTGTGTCTTCAGATTTCTCAAGAGCAACATCACTCAGTCTTCCTCTCAACAAACATGGAACCTTTCACAGCTTCCAGGTCCCTGGGCAGACTGCCTGGCAGGTAATTGGTTATTTTCAAACATGAAAATTCTCTCTAATGAGCACTTAAACCACCCTCTCTGTGAGAACATTAAATTAAAACTAAAATGAGCAGGACGGAGTAGTTAAACATTACTGTATGGTAACATTGACTGATCCTTTAGTGGGAACCTTTAGAAGTGAATTTTGTCATGCCAAACCAGTAGAGAATAAACAGGAAACCACACAGCGTCATCGCTGTCGCCTTTGATAGAGACAGGAAGACACGAGGCAGAGAATCCTGCTTTCTTGTCTGTCACTTTGACAGCAGTACACTGTGTGCTGATGTTAATATAAATTAAAACTGTCAAAAACAACACAGGTAACAGAAAAGAAGATCATGTTGAGATGAATATCTTGTGGCAGAACATGCACAGACATGAACAAACTCAGCCTTCCAGCACATGCACCCTTCCTGTCAGCTCTGAAAGGAGGAAGTCTTCAGGCTCCACATGTGTTTATCTGCTTGGCTGTGTGTCCTGTGGGGGTTTCTGCCACTGAATACTGTACATTGGCAGCTTGAGAAACAAAAATTCTCTTGTACATTATGTGCCAGCCAGCACAAGATAATGTTAATACAAAATGATATTTACAAATATGAGCTTGTGGTGTGGCAGCTGTGCCATAAATCTCTTCCTATTGTGGTTCAATCCCTGATTCACTTTAGTTTTGGGAATCAGCTGCCAGCTAATACGCTTTAAGATCTTCCAAACAATAGTCACTGTGTGCTACAAACATAAGAATAAGACATTGGATTTTATGCATTTTCTTTTACACTGTAACGTGTCATTGTTTGACAGCTTTCCCAGGTGACATCTAAATGAGAGGGAAGATTTAGGAGCCTTGTCTCAGTTTCATTACTTGTGGCTGCCAGCAGTGTCTCTGCACTGCTTGATTAAATTAGTGTTTGACCCCGCTGCCTTCCCTGTTTGAATGATAACCTGACAGAGCAGCAACAGATGACAAAAGAGATTCTACACAGACATCACCTGTAAAAATCAATAGAAATCAATTATGTTGTCCCTTGCTGGTCATTTTGTGCACAAGAAGAAATAAAGTCCACAACTCATGTTCAGCTCAAGTCTATGGTTGGTGCTTTAGATTGTAACCCAAGGACGTGCTTTGAGACACTGGGCTTGGTAGGTTTCAATCAGATCAGCCCATCTTTACAATATCAATGCAATCTTTCATTCTGACAATTCAATTTCCAAAGCTGTGTTTTTATCACAGAGCCTCATGGCTTTTAATTGGGACACTTTAGGAACAGGTTATGCCACAAATGAACCAACAGCCATTTATTTTCCTGGACCGAATGCTAATGTATGTTTAGCATGTGTGCACATTGGTACAGGAAAAGGTATGGCTCACAGCATTGTCAGCTTCCAGACACCATAAATGTAATCAGAATGACTAAAAATAAGCAAACAGTATTTGCTGAAGCCAGCTAATCTTTGGTGTGACCCTGTCATGTTGAATACAGGTGTAACCACAGAGGAGAAAGCTCAGGTAACCTTGTAAAGCGCAGCAAGCAGGACTGCATGTTGTAATAAAATCATAACAATTGTGTAAGGAAGTATAACTCAGACAGGCGTGTGTCATTCAGCGGTTATGGGAAATGGGCAAACAAAGCTTTGCCCAATTGTCCTTACTAAGCAGCATGTGCCAAGGAATAATAGAGTATTACAAGGCAAAGGCCACAGAGAGTTTTATTAAGCATGTAAATGTCCACATTTGAAACAGCAGTCAGTCAGGTGGAGTGCAGCGATACCAGCCCAGAGTATGTTTTCTGTGGTTGAGTATCAATTATTCTGAAAAGCATGTATAGAAGGACAGTGTGGGGAATTGATAATCAAGGAAATGTTTATTTGGGGATGTAAGTGTGGCCTGTTATGTTTGTTTTGGTAAATATGTTTGGCTTTGGCACATGAAAACAACACATTTTCTCACAAGGTTTAAAAGTATGTCATCATCCTTCACAGATCCCAAAAGTCCAATAAAGTAGTTTTGAAGGATTAGGCTTTGTAAAGACCTAAATAATACTCTAGCTGTGTGTTCAAAATGTGGACTTTATATTTTAATTTCCTGAACACGCTGTAATTAGTGTAAAATTACAGTTTTTCCATGTCGTTGATGAATGGCCTGAGGAAATGGCTCAGGTTTCGCGGGCGCGTACTCGGTGGAAAAAAAGCATGTGATTGCGCGTCCACGGGAGGCAGCGAGGGGGGGAGGAGTCAGTGAACCTCTATGACGCAACGATTGTCTCCGCGAGGAACCTCTCTCTCTCCAGCGTGGCACTAAACCAGAGGAAGAGGAGACGAGTGGTCTGTCTTTAGCGATAGTTTGAGTTCTTTAACAAAACACAGCGAGTGAGAACTCTTATGTAATCCACGTGAGGATTTACGGATTAACGCCATTGAAAAATTGGGATTTTGGTTCATTTCTTCACGGGCCCGAATACACATTGATACCGATAGAGAGACTCAACTCAGGTCTTTTCGTCCTGACATGGACACAGGAATTGTACCCGAAAAGAAAAGGTAACGTCTATGCTAGCTAATGCTACGTATTAGCCATTTCAATGTTTAGGCGACGCCCACGCAGCTGTGGGCTTTTATGTGAGTTCATTTGTTAATATTTGTATGACATTATGGCCTTTATTTCAAGGTTAACTGCCGGTTTGCTGTGTTTGTTCGACAAAATCAGTTTGCTAGCGGCGGTCGTTAGCATATGGCTAGCATCGATAGCTAGCAGACGTGGAGCAAACCATTAGCTATAAATGATGTATGTTTAAAGTAAAGGCATCTAGTTGACTTGGATAACAACCAGCTCTCTGTATTCCTGACTTTTTTTATCTAGATTAATAACTATATTGAATCAATGTTGTCTTTTATATCTTGTCAATTAGATGTGTAACCTTTTTGTTTTTGATTGATGCAAAGACTTCATAGATGCATGGTCATTATGTACATTTGTTTTGAAAGTGTTGTGACACTCGGCTAGAAATATAACCCACTAATAGTGTGTGTCTGGAGCTGTACTTTATCGAGTTGATGTGCCAACATTGACAGTATTCAGTGAAAAGCTGCCAGCACCCATGTGGGCAGTGTGATGAGTCGTTTCTGTTAAAATATTTAAAGTGTAGTGAAGTTGGCTTTGGTTTGGATTTCTGGGAAGTTAAAGATCCATTAGAGTAGTACTAATAAGCACCTATTATTGTTTTTATATTAGTTTATTTTTATTAGAAGCTCACGTGGTGGTTGGTGTGCCAACCACTGTCTTCACTGTTTGTATTCTGCCTGGGGTCAGGTTGGTTGTGGTCTGTCTACCCAAAACATGTAAGGTGTGGGTCATACCACAGATAGTTTTTCACATGATTAGCAGACTATGTTTGAGACATAAAAACAACCCATAATTATTAATTTTGCTGCTGCTTTATTGTACATATCTTCAAGATATGCACTCTAGTGCCCAGAATGGAATGTTATAATTTATTTTAAACAATATATAACCAGTGCATTAAAGTCTAATTTGCTTACTATGTGTTTTCCAGTGTTATTTGATCATAACCGCATGTTTGTAAGACTGAACAATTGAGCGCCATTCAAGTATTAAGTGCAAGCATGATAGTATAATGCTTGCCCAGGCTGCGACTGTGTTCTCTGTCACTGGATACAAGTCATACAAATTTGAGTGTGCAAGGCTCCATTCAAAGGGAAAAGGTTGTGGTAAATGGTTTACATCAGTTGCAAGACAAATATAAGATCAATCCTGCTGATAAATAAAACGAAAAAGGCTGTAAATCTGATTAGCAGTTGGTCTCAGTCATTAAAGTGGAGAGGAGAGTTGAGATTCTTCTGTCTGCAGTCAGCGTGAGATTAAATAACAACAGTGTTATTCTTTTACAGAAGACAATGTGAAGATTCAATGTGGATTATACTGATAATAAAGTTCTAGTCTAAAATAAGTGTTATGTGAAAAAAATAAAGGCCAGGCTAATAAGCAAATAAATATAAAATCAATGTAAAACATTTTCATTGATGTGTGTAGTGTAATAAGAAAATGTCTTTGAAACACTGATAACTAACATTGTTCCGAAGACCCTGGTTCATCCTGCAGCTACTCAGCTGACATAAAGGTGTTATTATTATTTTAATGTCCTGCACTGAAATACTCCAGTGGCATTTGTCAAGATATCTGTGACCACATACACAGTTGATTCACCTTTAGTGGTTGCAGATAATTATTGTAAAGGCTGAGGATATAGACTTTATTAATAATTGTTTGTTGTTTTTTATATTTGGTATATAAGTGTAAGGCCAACATCCTGTTCATCAATTGTTGCTGACTGGTAGGATGCAGTTTTGACTGGTTGTTTGGAGGTGCTTTGGTGTTACTTCTGTCTCATCTCTTAATCACCAGGGCTTGACGTCAATAGGAGTGGCTAAACGTCTGTAGCTATTTAGTTGCAGACAATTCCCAGGTTGCCCTGAGGCATTCGAGTAGGAGGCTAGTTAGAACGTGAAGAAGAATTGGGTTGGTTGTTGACAGTCTTTTTCAGATCAGTTTAGCTTTTTTATTTTATTTTTTTATTGAAGTGCTTGAACCCCTAGTGTGCTACATTGCCACAAAATCTGCATGTTAAGACATTTTTTAAAATTAGTTAACAAAAATCTGCTCCTTTTTTGAAGAGTTTTGTAGTGTTAATAACAATATAGGCAGGAAGTGTTAAGTATCCTTTATTTTTTTTAATGTTCTGCTAAAAAGTGTAGATATTACTTTTTTAGATGAAGTCTTTCAGAGGTGTATCACAGCACAGTGCCACCACTATTTTAAAAACATTAACTTTTTGCAGCTGAGCATGCCAGAGGATCATTTAACTTCAAACGGGGTCTTGCTCTGCTGCTCTTTCTGTGCCGTTTCTCCAAACTAGATTATATAATACTGTTTACTGTCACAGTAAACAAGACTGACGGACAGTGAGAACATTTTTGTTGTAACATAGGCCAGCCCTTAGAAACAAAATACAGCAGCAACTCTGCTAGTTGTGTTCAGGGTGATTGTTATTGTGGAATAGTTTGTTTTTACAATAATCTTAAGTCTACATTGTCACATCTGTCAGGAACACACTTGTTTACATAATACCACTCAGAAGAAAACCCAATTAAAATGAGCATATCTGCAACTGTTTGCAGCGAGGCATGTCCAAGAAGAGGACTACAAGGCATGCATGTCTGTGTGCATTAATAGTGTTATGTAATGGTGGCCTCTCTGTTGGGCTTTGTTTCAGCATCAAATGAACTGTTTTGTTTTCATTGCATGTTTCTTGTGAAAGAATAAGCTGTTTTAGTGTAGTTTTAAAAGTAATTGGAATCATCAATTAGCAAAAAATTTTTTTACCTTTTTCTCTTTTTTATGCAAATCAGAATTGTGTTTAATGCCATGTAAGTGAAGGGGATTCACATTACTAGGTATTTGCATTAGTGATTGGTGCATACATAAGAACATATAATAATTAACATGAAATAAGATAGAACTAGGATAAAATTAAGGTAAATAAACTAAAGTAAGGCTAAATTGACATGGCATAACAGACATGGCATAACAGACATACAATGAACAGAACATAAAATGAGTGGCGGTTGTAATAGCAAACATAGACCCTTATATGAACAAATAAACAAGTCACCACAATATGCAAACAAGGGTTACGTAAGTTACAGTTACAGTATCAGCCAGAATACCAAATGTCGACACTGAAATTAGCTCTAGTGATGTCCAGGTACTCTGCCTGTCTTGTAAAGTTGCTGTGCCATTGTCTGCGTATGAAATCCTCATGTGCCTGCAGTTTTTTTCCTGAGGCTTAGGTCATAATATGGGTTTGTGACTTCCTGAGAGACCAAGGGCTTGTTTAGACTTGTTCAAAACATTTTACTCTTGAGGACTAATTATACTAATTGTAGATTGGTTTGCACATCACATGCATTTGATGGAAAGTTTTGGTCTAACACTTAAAGTGTTGTGCAACCTTGTCAGTTGATTTAATATACAGTAGGCTAAATTTAGTTAACTGGTCCATTTTTTTGTTGTTGGTGGGCTTCAAATAACAGTATGGCCTTGGTTTGTGCTGTAAGTGCACAACAAATCAATTTCAATTAGGTGTGCATTTCATAGCCAAGGACTTTTGATCTGTCGTCTGTTTTTTCTTACGGTGCTGCTACACTGCAATCTGAATGTATCTGGGGTTGTGAGGGTTTGAGAAGGATGATAGGAGAAATTATGATGACTTTAAATTACCCGGTTCGAATTTGTGGCCATGTAAGCATACAAATAGTTCATATCAGTGCATCGCTAAAAGCCATTCTTTTTCCTGATTTGGTTGGAAATTACAAATTTGCACAAAAATTGTGACCTCTAAAGGCTGCTTCAAAGGACATTTGTTATTTAAAAATATTGTCAGGTCTTAAGAACTTGAAAATAACAGAAACCATGACTGTTTGTCCTGGAAGGTGATACCACTCACTCTATGTTTGTGTGCACTGTGCAGGTATTATCATCTCTTGTCCCTGTAGATATGTGGAACCAAGCTCATAAATGTCACAATGATTGGTGTTGCACTGTAGCTTGGCCATGCTCCAAGAGATGGGAGAATGTATGACCGTCCTCCTAGCCAATCAGCGTTTAGTGGGCAGACTCCATTTATTTTGGTCAGCAGCCAATAAGACGCTTGCAGATAGCCATGTGTGTAAATGAATCATCCCGAGGGGGTGTCCAGACAGTGGCTCGGCTGTGAGGTTGTTGCGGACTCCAGCTGCTTCAACCTTCTCTAGTGACAGGCCAGTGACTGACCATACTCTGCAGACTCAGACTCAGAAGGGATGTCAGCTCTTGTAGTGTGGACAGCAAACTCAGTATGTGGCCAAGCTGTGGCTGACCCACCACCTGTCTCATTCAGGGTGAGTTCGGAGCGGAGGAAGGAGAAATCACGGGATGCAGCACGATGCAGGCGCGGCAAGGAGTCAGAGGTGTTCTATGAGCTGGCCCAGCAGCTACCCCTGCCCCACAGCATCAGCTCCAGCCTTGACAAGGCCTCCATCATGAGGCTCACCATCAGCTACCTTCGCATGAGAAAATTGCTCTCTAATGGTCAGTGTTTTACTTTTAGATTTCCTTTTAAGACAACAAACATGATTTTTTTTTATGTCCCTTGCCTGATATTCTTGTGCTTTTCTTTCTGTCCCCTCCTCTCCTTTCTGTCATCTCTTCTAGATGAGCCAGTGGCAGAGGAGGAATCAGAGCTCGATATCCAATTAAACAGCTTCTACCTAAAGGCTCTGGATGGCTTTCTCATGGTGTTGTCTGAAGACGGAGACATGATCTATCTCTCTGAGAGTGTAAACAAGTGCCTCGGGCTGGCACAGGTTGGTCTGATTTGACCTGCTCTCAGAAACAGGAAGAATAGAGCATAAGGCAGATTGGGATAGGAGTCAAGAGTACAAAATTTAAGAACAAGAAATTACAAATATTTTGTAAGAAATACTACCAAATCAAAATAGCTTGAAAATGTTTTTTGCATGTACATGGGAAAAAAACAATATTGCTCTCCCTTTGTGTGCAGTTTGACCTGACTGGACACAGTGTGTTTGACTTCACACATCCCTGTGATCAGGAGGAGCTGAGGGAAATGCTGGTCTACAAAACAAGTAAGCTGTGTTGCATCTTGAGTCGTTTAATATTTGTTTTTTTTTAATTCTTAGTGTTTCATGACATCATTTGTCTTCAGGTGATGCTAATTTGAGGTCATATTTGCTTTTCCTCTATGGCACTGCAACCAGCGGACACTAGTGTTATTTCCACTGTAACAGCTAGCAACTTCCTTTATTTAATTCTCTGTATCTTACCACAGTGCAGAAACTTTACAGCTTAATGTGTCCGCTGAATGCAAATGTGAGCTGTCATCAGTTGGTTAGGTAAACAACATGAAATAAAGACAGTTGTAAATGACGATCATACCTTTGAGGATAATACAAGAGGCCTTTTTTCTACTTTTAACTGTGGCTCCGTCCCTGCTATGTGTTTTCAGGCTCTAAGAAAGTCAAGGAACCAAATACAGAGCGCAGCTTCTTTCTCCGGATGAAATGCACTCTCACGAGCAGGGGGCGCACAGTCAATGTTAAATCGGCTACATGGAAGGTAAGAGATGATGGATCTGGAGATGCACTTCAACAACAGAACTGTTAACAGTTTTTGTATAGGTGACAATGTAAATTGCTGTCCTTGTCATTTAACTGTAGTGGTCTGTTGTGGCTGTTGGCCAGGTTGATCCAATTTTACAGAATAACATTTTAATAAAGCATGGGGGCATGTGAGACATTATTCCATTGACCTTTTAAATTTGCATGCCTGGTTTCCTTTGATGCTGTAGGACTTGTCATATCACAGTACAGCTGCTGTAGTGCCAATAATGAAGCCATTTCATGACACAGATTGTGTTCATTGCCCCTCCCCTGTCTTTAGTCTCTAACTTATACATGTAAATAAACAGAAGAAAGAAACTGTATTACCATGATGAGTGCAGGTCTCATAGCAACATTCATCATGCTACAGCAGGAATCTGTGTATCATGCTTGTGGACTAGAAGTAACTGTGACCTTCATGTCATCCTATCTGTAGGTGCTTCATTGCTCAGGTCATGTGCGTGTTTATGAAACCGAAAGTGAGCAGACCAACGGTCAGAAGGAACCACCTGTACCCTACCTGGTTTTGATCTGTGACCCCATCCAACACCCCTCTAACATTGAGGTCCCACTGGACAGCAAAACCTTTCTCAGCCGTCACACTATGGACATGAAGTTCACATATTGTGACGAGAGGTGAGTTTGCCCCTCTGGGTAAATATTATGAGCTTAAAAGCTTACAGGGGAATCAAACATGAATTAGCTTCTTACACCAGCTGTATTGTTCTTTTTATTGGCTGTGATGCTTTATCCCTCGCTGGCATGATCACACAGAGCCACCTAGTGCTCAGTGTTGGTACTACAGAAGTCTAATATGTGAATGTTTTCTCTAGGATCACTGAGTTGATGGGCTATGATCCAGAGGACCTGTTGAATCGTTCTGTGTATGAATACTATCATGCCCTGGACTCCGATCATCTTACCAAGACTCACCACAATTGTAAGCATAAACATGGCTCTTGAAAATTTCGGGACTACAGTAATTTTTATTTCTTATTTGTAACCTTATGTCTAATACAATCTATTCTGTATCCCAATTTTTTTTTTTGCTGTTAGTGTTTGCAAAGGGCCAAGTCTGCACAGGCCAGTACCGAATGTTGGCTAAGCGAGGAGGCTTTGTGTGGGTGGAAACACAGGCCACTGTCATCTACAACAACAAGAACTCCCAGCCACAGTGTGTTGTCTGTGTCAACTTTGTGCTCAGGTATTGTAAGGGCTGTTCGAATAGTCACTACCAGTACTTACAGAGGAGATGCACGCCATTATTTCTGCAATATCTGATATACAGCTGCATAACTCTAATGTGGCCCTCCCCTTCCACAGTGGCATCCAGGAGGAGAAACTGATCTATTCCTTGGAGCAGACTGAGGATGTTAAGCCCGTGAAGGAGGAGGAGGTGCAGGAGGTGGAGGAGGAGGAAGACAAGGCTGCAGTCAAGAGCACCCAGCCTGACCTTTCTCCAGCACTGCTGAAGGAGAAGAAAGAACAGGAGAAGGGCCCAGAGCTAGATGTAATCAAACTCTTCACTCAGGTGGCAAAGGCTCGGCCATTGTTTAGCCTGTATGATCAGCTAAAGGAAGAGCCCGAGGCCCTTACTCTGCTGGCCCCAGCTGCTGGAGACACAATCATCTCCCTGGACTTCAGCTGCCCTGGTTTGTGGCCTCTTCAGTTCCCCACAGCATGAATCTGACATGATCCTCTTGAATGAAACCATTCTGATTTCCTTCTGTCCTCTGTGAACAGATTCAGATATCCAGCTGCTGAAGGATGTCCCTCTCTACAATGATGTAATGCTTCCCTCAACAAGTGACAAGTTGGTTCTGCCTCTTTCCCCTCTGCCCCCCAGCGAACCTCTGCATGTCTCCCACACCACCTCTGAAGATGTAAAACCTGAGAGCTATGCTCCGGCTGCAGCCGCCACACCAACCAGGCACAGTCCCCCAGAGGTTAGACAGACAAATTAGGATCCCTATTGGAAATTTGGTCGCTGAAGTATTTGTACATTAAATTTAATAATAATACCTAAAAGTAAGTGGCCTTCTCTTTCCTTTAGGCCAACAGCCAAGTGGACTTTTGTTTCCCTATGGATTCAGATATGAGCTCAGATTTTAAACTGGACTTGGTGGAGAAGCTGTTTGCTATTGATACGGAGCCCAAGACCCCATTCAACACACAGGTAATGATGTTGGGAGATACTACTCACATAGTTAAATACAAGCACATACTGTATTCTGATGATTTAATATACATTTCTTCTCCACTTAAGGCGATGGAAGACTTGGATCTGGAGATGTTGGCTCCTTACATCCCTATGGATGATGACTTCCAGCTGCGTAGTCTGACCCCAGAGGAGCCTCTGTCTTGTGGACCAGTCAAATCTCTCCAGAGCTCTCCAGTCCAAGTCTCGCAGGACATCCACAGCTATCCCAGTTCACCTTTCAGTTCACCAGGCAGTGGTGCAGCTTCCCCAGCACCACCTGAGCCCATAAAGGCTCCTCATCCTGACACTAGTATTGTAAAGAGGTAAAGTTCTCCAAATTGTAAAATCATAACTTAAGTAGCTTACATTAGATCACCTGTCAGGGCAGCTAAATAAGTGCTGCTTTTGTTTCTTTTGCTGCAGGTCCCCGCAGCTGGACACAGACGTCTCACTCAAAACACTTGCAGCTCAGACTGCACAGCGTAAAAGAAAACTGGGTGAGCCAAAGGACATTCTTGGACAGGTGAGCCTTAACCTCTGTGTATAGTTTGTAAAACTAGACATGCGCAGGTGAGAGTCTGAGTTTCTGTATCTGATATCGTTATTAGGGAACATTGCCTCAGAAAGAACTTGAGAAGGGCAAAAAGCTAAAGGCGTCAGAATCTGGAACAACCACTGCCATACTTCTGCTGCCTTCAGGTGAATTAAAAGGGTCACTTTTAAATTTAACTCAGGATCAAACATCAGGATGGTTCTAACTTTCTACAATTCTCTCTCAGAATTGGCAAGTCGCCTGCTCGGCAGTACTTCAGAGGGCACTACTTCCCCTTTTACCTTGCCGCAGCTCACGCGCTACGACTGTGAGGTGAACGCCCCCTTACAGGGTCGTCAGTACCTACTGCAGGGGGAAGAGCTGCTGCGTGCTCTGGACCATGTCAACTGAGTCATTGCTTAGCCTGCTCACTGCTGGACTAGACTGGACACTACAATTTGCCCCTCACATCACTTCCTCTCTAAGACCCTCCCAACACCTAAACCCCTCACCCCACTGCCCCCTTATTTATGTAACTGTACAAGTCTGATTATAGTTTGGCTGCTGTTTGTGCACAACATGTGATTTTTGCAGCATTCCACCGTGACAAACACCATAGCAGCATCTGAGGATTTGTTGGTGCAAGGGATTCAGGCATCATAAGATGTCCAGTTGTTGTTTTTGTTTTCCTTTCTCTCTTCCGGGAGTTTCTCAGCACACAGCGCCTTGACAGATGACCCCTTTCCAGCAGGTCACCACAGTACCTGGCGCTACTGCCAGCAGTGTATTGTAAGCTTCAGTCGCACAATTTATATTTTCTTAAAGAAAAATATTACCAGCAATATATATATTAAGCCTTTTTAAAGTAGTTTTAATGGGATTTGAACAATTTTATTTTTCCTCCTCCCATACTTGTATGTTGTAGTACTTGTACCTAAAGGTACCTAACCTAACAAGATGTCTTTAGTCCAAAAGTATGAACGTGTTGTTTAAACCTACAGTGGTTTGAATGTTTATCTCAGTTTAATAACTATTAGTCTTTGAGGTATAAAATACATTTAATTGTGTAGCAGTCCAGTACATGTCACTTTATTACTTTACTGTAAGTGTGTGTGTGTGTTACTGTACATATACCAGGGAAATTTTAATTTAATCAGTATGGCTTCAAAGAGTAACCTCCTCATTTTTTGGTTTACTTCTCATTAGGCAGAAATTGACATTTTTCTTTACTGTGTTTGGTATACACAAAGCAGTCATTTTAAATAAGTGGTATCTCATCAATTTTCCGTATGCAGCCATTGATATCATGGTAACATTTGTGATTTGTCAGACTTCTTTGCTCAGTTAATGGTTGTAAGTTTAATACAATTGATCTTCGCCATAGTTTTGGGTCTGTCATGCTTCTTTTTGCTTGTCTAACATTAAATGGCTTTAATAAACTGCAATGTTTCAAGTCACTTTTATTATTTTAAAATTTTGGGCAGGCATAAAAAAGTCAAAATGTTTTACAACTCACTCGTTTTAATTGTATTCGGATTTAAATTACGCATAATTATTGTTGCCGCTTGAGCGACAGACGGTTGACGTATCACAGCGCGAGTTTCCTGCTTCCACGATCACCACCTTAAACTCCGCTTTTTTTTTTTTTTTGCAAAATATGCAATTTAAAAACAAACATGTTTATATTTGTTTTGAAATGTTGCTATGGTGTCATGACGATGTCGTTGCTTTGATTACAAAGGATAGAACGCAGCAGCATCGTTTCTACTTGTGAACAAGTTAGTTACATTTTCCTGCAAGAGATTGATCACAAAGAATCAGCAAACATCTTTAAACAATCCTGGACATCCTGCTTCACTGCAGAAGTAAGTAACAAGCTCTTCTCGTCTCTAACCCTCCTAATGTCCGAACTTCTTTTAGAGAAATAAATATGAATAATATACATTAAATCGCTAGATTAGGCAGGTTATTTGAATTCTATATTTAACTCAAAAACAGCATATGAAATGTTGCATATCTAAGAAATGTGATATTTGCTCATTTTGGATTTGTTGCCAGTAGAATATAAGTGTGGACTTAAATCTGGTAGATCATCTCATAAATTGTTTCATTTAAGTAACAAAATAACAGAACACAACACAGTGGGATTGGGTTAATGTAGTATGAAAAGTAGATGTGATGTGGTGCTGTGCATAGAAATTATACAGCCTCACTGTACTGTGAATGTACCATAGGCCTACATTGTCATTGTGTGGCAAATAACGGTCTTTTTAATCATAAAGCAGGATAAGTGATTGTGGGATCCGGTTGCATTTCAACCGTCCAGGCACCACGGAAAACTGTCTCCATAGAAAGTCAATGCGGGGCATTTTCGTAGGGGCATTCTCTATCTGCTGCTTGAAGGTCGCTTCCTAAACCGGACTATATGGAAAACATGATTCTTTTCGATCCCATATGCAGTTAGCTAAAGAGTGCACCTTATCTGATTTTAAATGAAAGAAAACGACGATCTAAATGGAAAGATACACAGTGAATCAAACGTGCCGATTTGATTACAGTCATGTCGCTCTGACAATTCACGCATTTCTCTAAGCGATGTGGCCCTTAATAAACGTTTTTAGGAAACGATCACTATTATATTATTATTTAACACAAACGAACCGGCCCAACACGACATCTATGTCGACATACACGTTTATTTGATCGATAAAAGTTTTTTCTAATGCAACAGTGCTTGATATGATTGTGTGCGACAGCATTTCCTTATGAAATGACGGGAAATGGGGCGTGTAGAAGTCACGTGGAGACATTTGTTGAAGTGAGTATGTGGTTATTTCATTTTTGAGAACGACTGGATTAAAAGATGGTGAAAACTAACGTCGGTTTAGCAGTTGCTCTGCACGGAAGCGTCGTCACGTTGCCATGGTAATGCAACTTGCGGGCCCGCTCGTGGTGACGTAAATTGCCTGCGACAACGCATGCATTTTACTAAGCGATTTCACCTAAATACATTTTATAATTTTTTCTTGGTTCCCTCGTTTAATGTATACTTCATCTCCAAAATTTTTCTACATATTTATCCGTGTCAGTCTTTTGCCTGGTGCACGTTTTTCATATTGTTTTCTAAGCAGTTGTGCATTAATATTTAAATTGCACTTCATATTGGTAGTAATCACGACGGAAAACATATTAATATTATGGTGTATAGTATTTAGATAATATAATACAATAGTATTTATATCTGCAAAGTTTGGAAGAAGACTACCGGTATAAACCATGGTTTCCACGGCAACTGTCACATCAAGACAGCAGATGACGTCACCGTCAGCTAAAGGACGGCCGTTTGCATGGTGGCATCTCCACCACCAACATCTGTTCAACTTGTAGTTACTGTCAGTGAGTTGTCAATAAAATGCAAACAGCTGCACACTAGGAGCACATTTCTGCTTTTAACACATGAACTTTGGCATTTTGCAATATCTATACACATACAGTACACACAGCCTGCCCTGTGGTAACCCACATGCAGTGATGTGTAGGTCTGTGAAACAGCTTCACAGGGAACAAGGTCCTGTGAGCTGTTTGAATAAGTTGTTGTGAGAGGTAGATCAAGGAACATGGCATAAGCTTATTTTGTGCAGTGTTGAATAACAGTTGGGAAAATTCCAGATTTCCTGATATTGTAGAAGTTGTCAAAAAGATGAGTGAGATATTACTGTAAATGACACAAATACATTGTTTGCCAAAAGCAACAAAAGTATGTGAATATGATTGTAATTCTCTTTTATAGATGCCGCGTGAGAAGAAATTCACCAAGCAGTTTGGATATACACTTCGTGTTGATAGCCCTCTTTCACGTAAGTTTTTAAATGTACAGCAGTTATGTAGGTATTTGTTGTTTGGAAGACTGTGGAGCAAGTGCATGTTCAAAACCATGGTTGTGTGTTCTGTAAATGCAGGGCGTGGCACAGGCTATCGCCACCGTGTGAACGCATGGGCTGTGTCATCACTGACTGGACGTCAGCACAAGTTGGTGGTTCCAGCTGTGTCTCCTGACAAGAAGGTAGCGCCGTTGAACTGATCACAATGGGTATTTGGTGTTAATGTTTCTGACAACACAATGTCTTTGTTTTATCCCGCAGTTTATTTTGCTTGTTGGGGACTCTCATCTGCGCGCCATCGCAGATGGTGTAGTGATGATGCCAAACACCCAAGACAACAAATATGTGTTTGGAGTTATGGCAACTCCGGGGGCCTCAGCAGCTGACCTGAGGACTGAGGTGGTGAATGCAGATTTGCCGCAATCACCGGATGCTGTGTGTCTGTTGGCACCCAGCAACAACCTCACAGCCAGCCGCACCATAGATGAGGCCTCGGCAGACTTCAGCAGGCTGTTGCACAGTGTGTGCTGTAGATGGGAAGAGGTAGAGTAGTATAAGTTGTATGTGTGACAAAGTTTAGCAAAACAGCATCTGTAATAGTTTTTTTGTACAGGTGTGTGTTGTGGACTTTCCACCACGGCTGAATGTTCCGGTGGAGCTGCAGGACCAGCTGCGACAGGAGTATCATCGTGTTGCTGCATCTATGGGTATGTGGTATTCTGTGTGTTGTTACACAGTGGTAATAGTGCATAGTCGGAGGTGAAACTTGTGTCGTCTGTCATTCAATCTGTAGGCATTCAGTATTCACATGTAGCCGATCTCTTCTCCATGAACAACTTACGTCTATGGAGCAGAGATGGGGTAAGTACGAGAAGAGCAGACATGACGTAGGACATATAATGTGTGGGGTAAAAACAATGACACGTGTTAAATATTTCAGGTGCATCTGAGTGATGATTATGGGATGGTGGTTCTTGCGAATTCCATGTATGCTGCTGTAGATAAGGTAGGTGAATGAAACAGCATTATGTAAGTGTGTGACTGTTGTGACAGTGTCTGTGTGTGACATTGTGTAACATACTATGGTGTGGTTTATGTTCACATCATCAGCAACTGGAGACACCTGTGACCGAACCAGCAGCTATGCCTCCAAGACGTCCACCAAACCATCGCCCACATGTTCCATATTCAAAGCAATTACCCAGCTCCTGTTCAGGTTCATTCAGCTGCTTTTATGACTGATTCAGCTTATGTTCAATAATTGTGTTCAGAGTAATTCAGCTCTTGTTCTGCCATTCAGCTTCTATTCATATGCATTCTGGTGTGGAAGTGTGGATAGTGCATAAATATGTGGAACCACACATGTAAAAAATGTTCTGCTGCATGTCTTCATCTGGTAATTAACACATCATGTGGTGTATTCTTTTCTTAAAAGACACAGATATGAGGACACACATCAGCTCAAGGATGGACACTTGTGACCAACAGACCAGACGTTCTCATTCATATATCAATTTCAAAATTAAGCTGGACACTTGTCAAAACAAAAGGGATTTCATTGACTACAGGCAGGATGATGGGTACGAGACCCCATCAAAACAGCCCTTTTGTCCAACGGCTGTGTCTCCAGATCTGGGGTGCGTAATGGACTACCCCAGCCAACCTGCAAGGTAGGATACAGTGTCTCCTTTCTCCACCTCTAGCCCACCTCTAGCACCTCCCTTTCACAATGATGCTGATAACATCCTATGCTTCAGTCCAATGCACAGACAGTGTAGAAAGCTGCACAAGTCCAAATAGCAACTCACTTCTATATAAGCCTGCTGATGGTTCAAATCCAAACATTGACAGATCTGCCAGAAAGACTGCATTCAGAGGTGTAATGTCCACTGTTACCCTCTAGGGGGAGAAGTGTAACCATTTCAGAACTGTGGAAATTCTGTCTAGTCTCTATTTCTACTCATCTGCCTTCTGCATCATCAGGGTCCTTATTAGTTAGTTGTTGATTTTGCTATAAAGTCTGATTTACCTTTAGGTTTTAATATAGTGGTATTGTCTTTTTCAGATCTGTGGCCTTTAACGAGCTAGAGTTGGACAGGAAAAAAAGACTGTATGTTAAGTCAGTCATTGACCACATGAACCAGAGGACAGGAGCAATTCAAGGTATGAGGCACATAGAGCACCCTGACTGCTGAGATGGGTTCAGTTTGGTTTGGTTTGGTTCAGGTGACTCTGCTTTTCACCACACACCTTTCTATTTGTTTGTCTGTCACATTGTGTTTTTTCAAGGTGCGACGGCTGAGCTGCACAACCTTATAACTCATACGGATGAAGACATTCTAACCTCCAGTGGGGAACAGTGGCAGCACCCTACTGATCTCACACGCAAGTATGTGATTTGTCAAATTTTAGAATGACTGTTTAGGATTATTTACAAATGCTTAACTTTGCATTTTCTGCTCACTTTCAGAAATTACCGTGTCAGATCTGGTTCGACTACTCCAGTGATGACCCTCCATGACTGGCAGGCAAAGAACGGAATAACATACAGGCGGTTTGCCCAGGTTCCAAAAATCTTTGAAAGGAGTTCCTATAGACCATGATGTGGATGGACTAAGCAGCACTTATGTATATAGAAAAAAGTTGATATATCATCTCTTATAAACGAGATGAAATACTTTTAAACGAGATTATTAATTACTTTTTATTATTATTATTATATTAATACTTAATACTTATAAACAAGATGAAATACTTTTTGTAGTGTGTTTTTTGTCAGTTTGAATGTTGCTGTGTTTTTTTCCTTCAGCATGCATGCACCTTTTCTAAAGAATTAACCCTGCATTGTCAAATTTTGTAATAAAAGTTCTGCTCGATATCAAACTGCTGATGCTGGTCATTACTAAACAAGAGATTAACTTATTTTCTGTTTTGGTTGAACACAGTATTAATAGCTAGCAGGCAGAAGAACACCAACATCCATAAAAGTACATTTCTCAAATATTGATACCGTGTGAAAGGATTAGAGGTCCACACATCAAACTTCTGTTCAGTTTCAGCGGGAGCTGATTTTCTAAGTTAACAGTCTGTTTCTGTTTGGATGTATACAGCATAGCTAAACAGCCATACACATGCACCAGTGGCAGACAGACCTCTGTTCAGCTTGAGGTAGAACTGGTTAATAGCTGGGGAAGAGTAAAGCAGCTCCCTGCTGTCTGTAGCACTAGAAGATAACCGTCAAGCTCAACTGGACTTAATGACTTCCTGGAAATAGTTGTGGGATCACTCTGCTCTCATGCTTTGTGATTCCTGAACTCTTAAATTAGTTATAGGATAATGGGTGGCTCATTAGTAACTAACAAGCATACACACAAATCTTTGAAGCTTTCACAGTATTTGACTTCACCAGACTCTGTTACATCTGCTCTGTCAGTAATACAGACTTTAACTGTTAGGACTGCATTAGTCAGTACAAAACAATCACAAAAACACTAAAAGATATGTGTTGATGTACGACATGAAGAAGAAGAAGCAGCCGTATGTATGTTGTTATTCCACCTGACTGAAGCATTACCTCCAAAAATAATGAGTCAGGGTACACCAAAGTATTTTGATGATTGTACATCATTTACTGAAACACCACTTGTATGTACATATGTATATATATATATATATATTCAGATCTTTGCTTCCAGAAATTTTCTCTAACTGGACCTCTTCAACTTGAAATTGAATACCCCTGGTTTAAACACTAGGATGAGTGTTACTCTGTGCACTCAGGAGTCACTTGAAGTTGAAGCAGTTTGTGGCCTCTCTGCACAACCATGATGATTTTGTTGCTGTTTCGGACAGCCTGGTAGATCTCCTCTGAGGTGTTCACTTGAGCCCCATTTATCTCCACCACAACATCTCCTGGTAGCATGCCAGCTCTAAAACAAAGTATGACAGCACTGTGAATGGCAGCTAATGACAGCTGAATGTCAGTGTTGATTCGAATCAAAAATGTGACTATTCTGTATCACATTTTAGACATAACTGCTGCAAACAATGTACTAAATCTACTTTCTCAACAGAAACACAAGGATTCCAGAAGATGTTCACGCCGCTTCAATAATGTATATCTTCTTACCTTTCGGCTGGGGAGCCCATGATGACTCTGTGAATCAGGATGCCATGTGTCACATCTGGAAATGAAGGGTCTCTCAACTTTAACTCAGCGATGATGCTAAATGGATAAAACAAACATATACCTGGTTTTAGAAACAGCCGTCAAGGCTAATGGTAATTTTCCTTACTCCATCTATTTTCATGAAATTTACCTGGGCGTCAGCGTTAACATCATAACACCAATGTACCGCCGCTTTGTCTCCGTCTCACCAAACCAAGAACCTTAAAGAAGTTAAGCATGATGAGGCTCAGAAACTTGATAGGGTGCTGTTTGATTTGTACTGAATCACTTGTATCTTTGGTGTGTTCTTACTCTGTTTTTTCGCTGCTTGATTGAGAAAAAGTTTTAGACGGTCAGAAGGAATAGCAAAGGAAATCCCTGCAGTAACCTTCATGGTGTTTATGCCAATGACTTCACCATCCTAATAAAAGAGGCAGATGGGGTAAGATATACCATCACACCAGCACTATGGGTGTGCTCTGGCAACAAACTGACTTACCAAATTAATGAGGGGACCTCCAGAATTTCCAAACTGCAAAATAGATCACTAACATCAGACATTAGAAAACTTAAAACAACACCTTTAACCTTTAACACTGAAAAATGCTCACATCGATGGTTGCATCTGTCTGTATGTACTCCATGTTGGAGTTGGATAGGCCCAGCTCCTTACTTCCTCTCTGTACTGAGCTGATGATCCCTGATGTGATTGTATTCCGTAAAGAAAATGGGCTCCCCATGGCGACCACGAACTCTCCTTGTCGAACATCAGATGACTGACCAAGCGTAAGTGTGGGTAAGGGATTCTACGTGTCAGGGGAGAGGAAACAAAGAAAAAGAGTGGTTCGTTAGTAGAGTACAGTTCCACTTTATCTTCTTGCTGTTGTGACCTGATCCTCTCCAGAGCCTTCGGTGATTCTACATTTTTTTTTTTTAAATCATACATCTTTTATTTTGGAAGTAGACCGTTATGAAGTACAGCCTTGTTATTCATATTTAGAAACCCTGGAGGTTACAGAGACTCTTCGCAGCCTATTTTATGCTTTGAACAGAGTACAAAAGTTAAGTGGCCTGATATGCTTTACTTTTAATCTGAGACTTCTGCTTCAAATACTATAACTCACCTTTGCACTGATTTTGATGGTGGCAATGTCTGCTGCAGGATCAACATCCTGCACAGTGGCATGGTATGTCTCTCCATTGGTGAGCTTCACACGGACACCTCTCTTGTTGGCCACAACATGGGCATTGGTGACGATGAGACCATCGCTGCTGATAATAAAGCCTGACCCGTTTGACACTGGGACTTCTCTTCCAGAAAATGGGTGTCTGTAAAAAAATAAAAGGCTCTGATGCAAGATGTATCATTTGGATTGGTTTATTCTGTGGCCAAAGCACAGATTAGGCGGCACACTGTGTCTCATGGTAATGTGATTAAGTCAGACTTGGTTGTGTAATTTATGATCTTTTTGGTGGATATAATATGTTACATTATCACAGTGACCAAGGACAACATAGCCACGTTCTTGTTACAAAATCAGTCAACCAGTCGACTCACCTGCCCACGATTTCAATGTACACGACAGCTGGAGTGGATTTTTCGACGACATCTGCAATGAAGTTATATTTAAATCGAGGACTGTCCGGTTTAAAGGGAGAGGCACACCGAGCAGAGGGCAGTATGAGTCCAAGAATTCGCCCAGATACAGAGACAGTTTTGTCTCCTTTTTCGCCCTTTTCAGTGTCCAGAAGCGCCGCGCCACAGACACCCAGACCCAATGACTTTAGTAGAGGGGAGCTGCTGCTGCTGCTGCGCTTGTCCCGACCCCGACCATGTCTTCTGTCCCACGCTGTCACTCTCCCATTCAAGCTTGTGTTTCCCTCAGCTCCTCTGGAGTGACATGTCACAGCAGAAGACACGCTACCGAGTGTTTTCTCAGCTAGAGAGTTAAGTGCACGGCTCTGACACTGACTGTGTGTCCTTAACACTGAAAACAAACAACTACTGACAGCAGTTGCTGCCATGTTGCATCACTTTAGTCCCACTGGTCAGTGAGGGATTTTTAGACAGACAAACAAGACAAACAAAACTTTACATCAAAATAAATAAAAAAAAAGTTAGAAAAAAACCGTGTCGATTAACTAATACGCTCGCTTTCATATATAAAAAAAGACAAACACACTACAGACAGTTCCTTTAAATCCACTCCAGGCAGGAAGACGGACAGCAAGTAAGCAATAACCCGGAAACTTGACACAATGTGCGCATGCGTATTAACCAACCAACGTTAAAGAAACGTTTATGACAAAGGATTAATTCGGCGTTCTGTTGCATGTATAAGATTGTTTTGCAACACTATATATAATATATAACAAGAAAATGAAGAAGAACTAAATCAACAACGGGTAGAACACCAAGAGCGGAAGTGACATATTGTTGTGGAAGTACGTCACAGGACCAAAGCGGCAGCGATGAGAAATTTGAAAATTGCGGGCTAGCGAGCTAGTGGCTAGTTTACGACATGGATAAACAATAATCTCTCAGTTTAAACCATGGATTCGTATCATTATGTATTACGAGGCATCCAACCACGGACTGACTCTCCCGCTAAAGTGTTTGCTAAGCTAAAAGCCAAAGTGCGCGAAGAATCGGGCTGCGGGAGGAAGGGGTTTTTTACTAGCAAGAAAGATGGAGCTGAGTTTAACTCGCCCAGGAGGAGATCTGAGAACACCTGGGTGACTGGTGAGCATAAGGCGAATCAGAAGTTTGGTTCTAATCTCAATGAAATGCAGCCGTTGACTCTTTCGCCCATTGCGAGTCCTCCACATGCCTTCGGATATAAAGTCCATCCACCTGTATTGGAATCAACAGCGGTGTCTTGCTCTCTCTTTCTGACCGACAAAGGTAAGATCCAAGGAGAGCTCAGGGGCTTGGATTGTTTCAATACGCAGAGCGGGACTCCGGTAGAAAAGCAGTGGGGAGGGAGTGTGTTCGATGAATGTGCTCGTTTCAACAAACCCGTGTCTCCAGGCAGTGTGTTCTCCCCCATGAGAAAGAGGTTGAGGAAGAGAAAATGGGAGCAGCAGGAGATGAACAAAGTTTGTAGCAGTGCTGAGGGAAGCAATGAGGATATACATGAGCCACAACAATGGAACGCCTGCACTTTTGCAGTGAATGACTTCCACAACAACAATGGCACGGATGATTTGGGTTACTGTAGAGGGTTCTCTGGTGACCAGTTAAAGATGATGCATGGACACTTGCATCCGCCACCAAGATCCACTGCAGAGAAACGTGAGATATTTATTGCTTATTTTTCCTTATGACATCATTTTGAATAGAAAATTTACTGGTGTTCTTTCATCAGGTTGCAGAGAAGGATTTCCAATGTCCCCGGCTAAGATTTTTGCTTCCATGAAGGAAAGGGAAAGTAAAGGGAAAATGGAGCAAGCTCACAAAGTAAATAGCAGCAAAAAGGACCTCTTCGGTGATGGTGAGTACAATAAGAGTAAAAAAAATTGATTTGTTTTCGTGCTGCACAACATGGCTTTTACTATCAGTTTTTTTCTACAGGTAATATAAATCTGCCGAGACATACTCCTCTCTCCACAACTCAGAATATGTGTGAGACACAGGATGCTGGATTTACAAATGCTCTACAAAGTCCTTTAACATCCAATGAAACAGACTCAGCTGACAGCCAATCAAAGGTCAATCGCTCTGAGGATGCCCTCACCTCAGCTGTGCCGCTGGTTTTGCAGGAAGACCTTCTTGTGCTCAAAACCCCACAGGTCTCTATACCGAAAAAATACAACAATGCCGTGTTCAAGCACAACAAGTGGCCCAAGCAAATGGAATTCCCGAGTGTGAGTAGAAGCTATACACACATACATACACACAAAAATCCCCTTTAAAGTTAAACATTTAACATCATGTTTGAAATGATAGCCAACATTTCAGTTTGTCTGTGGTTCCTAAAGTTTTGTTTCCTCCTTTTGCAGGAGAGTATGATTTATCTGAAGAAGTGGTTCCTCAGGAAGAATCACAAGGGCCTGTTTGTTGATGGAATCCATGGGTAAGTGTTTTTTCACACTTCATAATTCCATTAATTTAATATAATCAATGTCTGAGATGAAGAACAGGATGTAAGTTTATTATAACCACTGCTCAGATTGGTTTGACGTGTTGATCTGTTACTTCTGCGATCCTGATGGATTAGAAAATGAATCGTTTGACGTGAACGTTTCATGGATGTTTCTACTTAGGGAAAGCAACATACAGTGGAACAGTAACATCATTGTGGACAGAGTTTCAAACTCTGTGGTGAAAACCGTCTCCGGCAGAGTTTACATCTTGGTTGGGAACATGAAGATGCATTATGCCTCTGGTAAGCCTGATTGCTGTTACTGCTGTTGTAACCTGTATACATTAGTGAAGCCTTCTCCTTTTGTAGATGCTGTAAAGAAGAAGCTATACTTCTGTATAAACTCATGTAAATTAAAATATCACACACATTGGTAATCTCTCACTGTTTGTCTTCAGGGTTTCCCAGGTGGCTTTTAAAAAAATTCGCCAAAGGTTTTCCTCCAAACTGGAAGGAGCTTTATGAGAGGTTACTATTAGAGACAAGAAAGTAAGAACTATGGTTGCTCATTTATGTTGTTATGTTTCTTGACTAAAAGACCCAGGATTTGTGTTTATGTTTGTTAGGGAATAACACTGGATTCTTTTTTGTTTTAGTAACCAGCGCAGCATTGAACCTAAGAGGAATACTGAACAGAAGACACGGGCCTCAACCAACAACACCTCAACTTTGAAGCGGTGCAGGCAAACATCCTTGAAGACAGGTAAGTAAAATCTGCTGTAAGGAATTGATTCATTTATGATATTGAATGCAGGTTAAATAATATGACTTTTGCTCTCTATGTATATTTATTTTTTTTATCTTCTCTAGCTGAATCCTGTACTCCCAACTCTTATTCTTGTTCAAGAGTGTCTCGAAGTGGTCGTGTGATCAAGCCGCCTCTGGAGTATTGGAAAGGAGGGAGAGTCGTGCTAGATGCAGACATGAATGTTCAGGTCTTTGGATGTTATGAAACCACCATCTGCGATGTAAGCACCGAACACGTCTCACCTGAGTTATGTAGGCGATGAGAGCATATTTGCTACAAGTGATTGATATGTTATTTCTATATCCCACAGGATGTCAGTACAATGATGTCCTTTAGCACTGTTGAACCTCCTGTGGAAAAACTTGGTAACTCCCAGAAGTCACCCAGTAGAAAGACAAAGTCCAGGCAGAGGTGTCCAGCTACAGTGGACACTGTACCTCTGAAGCAAATCAAACCTGCAAAGTCAAAAAACACTTCAGACACAGCCAACAGGCATTCAGTGAGAGAAAAAAGGAGCAAATCAAAAGCCACAAATTCCCCAGAATCTCCTAAAGCTCATGATAAAACGTTACAGGATGAGTCATCAAGTGATGCATTTACTTTGGAGAGAAAACGCAGAGGGAAAGCGGTGCCCAGTAAGAAGGGCAGAAAGGTTCGAAACAAGTCAACGCCAGACATGTCTTCATCAAAACAGTCCTCTGATGAGAGTGCGAAGAGACCGTGGAAGAGAATCATCAGAACACCGAATAATAATGAGGGGCAAGCGGAAAAGAAACCAAGTACAGGCACCAAAACATCACCACCAGCAAAGCCACTCCCAAAGTCCACAGCAAGCAAAGGCAATGTGAAGCAACACAAAGAGAATCAGGAGGATGAATGGACTGAGGCGGAGCTTATGAAGCTTCAAGAGTAAGTTTTGCATTTCACAGGCTTTAGAAAATGGCTTCATCCAGAAGCAGGGTAATGTGTGTATGTGTGTTTTTCAGGGCTGTTGTCTACTATCCCAAGCACATGAAGGGTTACTGGGCAGAGGTAGCGAGGTTGGTAGGAACACGTTCAGCAGAAGAGTGCCACAACAAGCACACATCGCAGGGAATGTCAAAGACTCCCAACAAAGCAGCTAAGAAAGTCAAAAAGCAAAAAGAGGAAGCAGTCAAAGCTCCAGGTAAGAAATGTCTACTGCTAAGATGCAGAAAAAGCCTAATGGTTATCTGTGTGATAACACTAATCATTCTTTATCTAAGGAACTATTTTAACAAGCTGTGATTGTGTGTACCTACAGATAATCCTGTGATATCAGCCAAAGTGGGAACCTTTAAGAGAAAACAGCAGGTGCGACAGTTCCTGGAGAACATGCCCAGAGAAGATGTGGATGATGTTTTTAGTACAGCGTACATGCAGAGTAAACGATTTGAGGTTTGTGTCTTGTTTTTTATGGCTCATCCTTATCCAGTGATAATGTGTGCATCACTACTCCACTGCATCACTCCACACAGATCCCCTCCTTGTGTCCAAGCGATGATCAAGATCTCACTGTGTCAGAGCTGGAGCCCCTGACTCCAAGGTCATCATGTTTTCCTGAAGTGAAGACTCCTCAGTGTCTGCATATCACTCCTGGTATGATGGGCTCTCCAAACAGGTACATGAAGATAACCTTTACATTCTAACAGATTGAACTGTTGAATGCAGACAAAAATGGACCTGACTTCTTGATTTTCAGAGACTGTGATGACAAGTACGTCTATCAACTGCAGAAGAGGATGAAAAAAAATCAGTTTGATGTCTGCAAGCGCTCTGCAAAGGTACATACAACTTCATTCATTTCTGACATTCTTGTACATATTTTTATGTGGGGAAAAACACTGTCCATCTTTTTGTTTTTAGAGCTTTACACCGGCACATTCAGTTAAACAACCAATGAGGAGATGCAACACAGGTAAGCCTTTGGAGGTTTTTGACCATGTGCTAGAATGTTCAAATGTTCTATCTGCAAGAAATAAATGTACATTGATCCATTTTTACTGCCAGTGTGTGAATGCTTTAACATAATTAAAAAAAAAATCTTCCATGTCTTTCCTTATTGTCATCAGGCTGAGGTGCTTAAGCAGCTAGTTCTAACTCAGCAAGACAGCTTAATGTGTGCATTAAAAGTTGTTGAGTGTCAATTCAATCTAACTTTATTGAAATAATTGACCGTGACCTTATATTCATTAGTTAGTTTACTTCTGCTTACACCACTGTAAAGCTGTCTCTATCCATGTCTCTTCTTTTCCACAAGGTAATAATTCCTTTGTCGTATGGGAGATGTTCTCAGGAAACAACGGAGCATCGTCAGAAAGTGGAGAGGAAGAGGATTTTTACTTCTCAGACAATGACTGATTGCAGCTACAGCGTGATGGATTTAAAAAAAAATGTTAAAAGGTTCACATGGAACGAAATCAGGAGAAAGCTACAATTTTATCCTTACTTCCTCAAATGTGATCAATAAAACTGCTGCAATTTTACTCTGTGCATCAGTGTGGTATAAACACATTTGCCAGCGAATATATAATTTGAAACTTCTAAACATATGCTAAACACATTTGAGACAATGTGGCCTGTTTTATATTAAATTTACAAATTTAAAAATATTTTTAGATAATAGTTTTAGTAAATAAAAGACCTTTGACTGGCCTTCCAATACATCTTTGTAAATGTATTTGTTTAAGTCCTTTTCCAGGAGTCGGTTGTAATTATTGTTTTCATTTTTAATAAACCTTTTTCAAATCTTAGTTATGGTTTATTTTTCTGTATTATTATTATTGTATAATGTACAGTAGTGTTGAAAAACCTCCAGCTTAAACCACTGCTTTCATTAACAGCTGGTGACTTGGGTTACTTTGTTAAGTATCTGTAGGTCATTAGATTACAGCAGCATTCAAAAGCCTTAATGTCTTCTCCACCTCTGAGGAACATTTCATTATGTTTGAAGTCTGACCTTTGAGGTTGCTGCTTTTAGAAAGGCGGAAGTAAACTGACCGAGCTGGTAATCACGTGGAACATGTCATGTGACCTCCACCTTCTATAACAGCCTGCTCTGGGAGCAGCTGAAGTGAGCAACAAACAGCAGAGGACACGATGAACTCGCTGTGAGTGCTGTATTTAACTTCACTGTTGTTTTCGTAACATGTAGAGAATGGAGTCGGGTTATTGTTTTAACGCGCCTAGCATGGTAACGGTTTTGTTATATGTATGACCTAGATAAACAGATATATAGCTGCTGCTAACGTTAGCAGGTTACATTGTTGATGTGATCGCTTTAATAATGTCTTTCAGTTAGCAAAATGATATGTGTACGTATCTGCATGCTAAGAAACGGGTTTAATTTTTCGTCAACTCCACTTAGTGAAGTCACGGAAAACTCAGTTTTCTTATGACCCTGTTGCAACACACACACAGTCCTGATTGTGTTGTTCAAACGCGTGTTTACCTTTTGTTTTGCAGCTCTAATGTAACAGCAATATCTTTGTGTTGTTGTCCAACAGACTGACCTTCTCAGTAACCTTGTTATTCAGCTCGGTTTGGAGTGGATATCTGGAGTATGACCAAGATGTCTTGTGAGTAAATCTACACTGTTAAAGCTGTTAGCTCTGTCATTAAATAGAGCAAGATTAAACCCCTGTTAAAACACGTTCATATTTTAAAAGCACACAAACGTCAAATATAAAGTCTAGCTCAGATTGGCATTAACTATCTAGTCTGATAGGGGAAGGCACTGCATGCTAGTTTTGCTGCTTATCAAAGATGATCATTTTACATGGATGCTTCTGAGAGGTTGCATAAAAGTACAGACAAATAGTGTCTTTCAGGATCATAATTTGTTACTCGTCTTTGCTCAGGATGCCGCAGGGCTGGACTCATGTTGGTCGAGTTGATCCTGCAGAGGAGCTGGAGCTGACCTTTGCCTTGAAGCAGCAGAATGTTCACCTGCTGGAGGAAACCCTCAGACTGGTGTCAGACCCTGACTCTGCACAGTATGGTACGACTCTGTTTGATAAGTGCTGCATGCTCCTATGTAATCCTGAAAAACGAGGGTTCTTTTTTCCTATTAGCGTATGTGTTAAATGCCTGATAAGACAAGTCTGCTCACACCTTTGGTCTATTTCTGTGCTACAGACAGACTGACAGTGGCTTGTTTTGTGCTCCCAGGTAAACATCTCAGCCTGGAGGAAGTAGCCTCTCTTGTACGTCCATCTGAACTGACCCAGAAAGTGGTGCGTCACTGGCTGCAGAGTCATGGGATTACGAGCTGCCTGACTGTTCACACTCAGGACTTTTTACAGTGCGCCATGACTGCAGAGTAAGCATTGCTTTTTCTGGCAGCATTTTGTTCTGCTTACTCATCTTGCTCTTGACACAGTTAAGCCACAAAGTTATTGTTAAAGTTGCATTAATGGTGTAAGTCTTGTGAAAAGGTCTAGCTTGCATCTCGTGAGGTAGTTCCCTTTTTTGTGGTTATTGGTTAAAAAAATCAAACCTGAATGTTTTGAACCCGCCTATTGCAATTCTCAAATCTAGGTCAAGGTCATAATAAAACCTTATCACTTTACTAAATCCCTGATGACAGCTTTATCTACTTCTAACATTAAACAGATGCACTTGGAGTAAATTAACCTTCTTAGTAGTAGGTGTGTCAGTTTTACAGTAAATGTTTGTTTGCATGTGCTTATATGTTAGTGATGCGTAAGTTGAAGTCTTTTAGTCTGTGGATGATTTTGTTTGTTGTGTATTTAGTGTTGCAGAGAGGTTACTTCCAGGAAGTAGGTTTAATCGTTACCTGAGAGACGGCCTTTCTTTAGTGAGGTCTTCAGCTCCTTACTCTGTTCATGATGATGTTCACCAACACCTTGACTTTGGTGAGCACAATGCCCCACTCTGCAAAAATATTTGATATCTAGTGCTGTGTTTTTGTGTTAGAATCTGCAATAATATTGTGCTTCTACAGTTGGAGGGCTTCATCGTCTCCCGCCTAAAGGGCAGGATCTTATCCAGAAGAAACAGCACTCCAAGACAAGTCTGCACCTCGGAGTGACTCCGGCCATCCTGAGGGCCCGCTACAATCTGACTGCAGCAGATGTAGGATCAGCTCAGAACAACAGCCAGGCTGTAGCTCAAGTATGATCTGCTCATATTATTAAAAGCATTTTGCTCCAACATTATAATCAGACCATAACTTGTTGTACTTCTTCACTTAGATTAGCTGTTTTGTCTTTTAGTTCTTGGAGCAGTACTACCACCCTGCAGACTTGGCTGAGTTCATGAGCATGTTCGGCAGGAGCTTCCAGCATCTGTCTCAAGTGGATCGAGTTGTAGGCACCCAAGGAGAAGGGAAGGCTGGTCTGGAGGCCAGTTTGGATGTAGAGTACATTATGAGCACTGGAGCAAACATCTCCACGTGGGTCTTCACCAATCCAGGTCAGTATTTATATATATTTTGTATTTCATATTTACAGGTTAAAAAACATATTCAAAAAAGCAAAATAATTTATTGAAGTACATGGAAATTGTGGATCATGAAGCTAAAGTAGAAAAGCACTCTCACTAACCAGTGACGACAACACACACACACACACACATTCAAATTTCTATATTAAAAAAATATATATTATACTTTTCCTAATTAGTCTTGGTTTATTTCTTCAGGCCGTCATGAGTCCCAGGAGCCCTTCCTGCAGTGGATGGTGTTGCTCAGCAACATGTCTGATCTGCCGTGGGTTCACACCATCAGCTATGGAGATGATGAAGACAGCCTTTCCACAGCCTACATGATGCGGATCAACACGGAGTTTATGAAGGCCGGCGTCAGGGGACTCTCTTTGCTCTTTGCCTCTGGTAAGCTGTAGGGGGGGATTGTACAGAACTACTCCAAATAACTTATAACATTTACAGATGCGTATTTCAGACTACTTAAAAAAATTTACAGTGTCAGTGACACAAAGACAATACATCAACAAGTAGTAAGTATTAAGTCTGAGATAACTGATCATGTAATGAAAAGGGGACAGTGTTTTTCTCCATGGCAACATGTTGGCTACCTATGACTTGTCACATAGTGACAGATCTTGATCTCACCTGAAACCTGAACACACCACTGTTGCCCAAAATAAAACTCCCATAATAATGGCACAGTGACACTGGAGAGCTTGTTTACGCCACACCTTATTTTCCCACTAGCTTACAACAATACTTGAAAGGCTAGCAGTTGTCAGTAAGATTGGCTGCATGATTACCTATTACCTCATTTTAAATATATTTCCTTGTGTCATGTTCAGGTGACAGTGGGGCTGGATGCAGACACTTGGGTAAAGAGAACTCCTTCAGGCCCAGTTTTCCTGCCTCAAGGTAAAACTCTGAAAGCAGCTTCCTAAGATCTGAAAGTGTTTTGTCATCCATTAATATGTTTATATGGTCATTCATAGCTATAGACAAGAGTTTGCCCAAACATATGCCTATTGTTCACAGCCCATATGTGACTACAGTTGGAGGAACCTCATTCAAGAATCCATTTAAAGTCACATATGAAGTCACAGATTACATCAGTGGAGGAGGCTTCAGTAATGTCTTCAAGATGCCTGGCTACCAGGTAATAATATTGCACCATCACATCTGTCACATACAACCTCTTTTCATATGATAATTAAGTGATGTTTCCTCCAAGCAGACAGTGCTTATTATCCTGTGTATTTATGTATCCACAGGTCGGTGCAGTGAATGGGTACCTGAATACTGTGGCAGCAACCCTCCCGCCTCAGTCGTACTTTAATACCAGCGGCAGGGCATACCCGGACATGGCTGCTTTGTCTGATAATTACTGGGTGGTCACCAACAGAGTGCCCCTCCCCTGGGTGTCTGGGACCTCGGTAAAATATTTCACACATGCTTCATTTGTAATTGCATTGTAATGCAGAGGCCATTGCTTAAACAAGAATTTAACAAAAAAAACCCTACTGCTGGCACAGAGACAGTGTTATGTGTAATCGCATCTCATTTGTGTTTTTTGCTCCAGGCATCAACTCCTGTTGTCGGTGGCATGCTTTCCCTCATCAATGATCAACGTTTGCTGAAGGGTCTGCCTGCTCTAGGTTTCCTCAACCCCCGTCTCTACAAATTAAAAGGACAGCCCCTATTTGATGTAAGTATTGTGTTTTTTAGCACATTTAGCTAAAATAATGTAAACATCTCTCATCGCTACTATCATTTTAGGTCATTTCCAGTGCTGTATTGCCTTATTTATATGATCATATTTACTTTTTTTTTTTTTTTTTTAAATAGAGATTAGAGCCTTTGGTCTGGTCCCTAAATGGCATGCTTTCTTTTCTACAGGTGACTGAAGGTTGTCACCTGGGCTGTCTGGATGAGAAGGTTCAAGGAAAGGGTTTCTGTGCTGCACCAGCATGGGACCCTGTTACAGGATGGGGGACACCAAACTACCCTGCACTGCTGGCTGCCCTCTTAAAGTAAATAGTTGCCATTAGATTCTGCTTTGAGAGCAGTTACTTTGCAAACTCTTCACCAGGTGCTGGATACCAAAACAGGATGGTGAATAGAAATTATTGACTCTGTTTTATTCAGATATTTGATCAGGGTTTATGTAAGTGTCCCATGTTTAAGCAATATTTTAACAGGTCACCTTTACCATTCGTTGAAAGATACATGTGTCTCCTCGACCATTTTTTAAGGCTCAAAACTGTTATTATACATGTTTTTAGGTCAGGGAATAGATTAGGATTAACACAGCAGTTGCGGCCCAGATTTTTCTGACACCTGCAGTCTGTGTACTAACATAAATCTTATATTTTAAATTCATCGCTACAAATACTCTTGAGGGGAGTGCGGATACGTTGCTGCTATGCAAATACTAGAAAGAACATTAAATCTAGATGTACATGCTTCACTAACCTCTTTAATGTACACAGATGATCTTCTCTGTTTTGTATTGTTAATTACTAACAACAGCTGTACACTGGATCCAGTGATTTATGTTACTGGATAAAGATTAGGTTTGGAATGAGATGTTTTAATGTTCCATTTTGTCATATTCAGCAGGGATGGGCTAGATACAAGTAGTTTTAAAATATTATTTGTGTACTAATAAGAATAGCCACCTGATAATGTTTTAAATGGTGGGGAGCAAACATGAAAAGCTGTTTTATTATTTTTTGACGTAAAACCCAAAAGAGTAAGGTCTCCAGGCATTGATGTGAGAAGGACGGTGACTCAGTCCCTGACTTATGTGGTCACAGCTCATAGCCCTCTGGGATTCAAGCAGAGTCAGGGGGCTGTGAGCAGAGACCTAAAGAACCAGGTCTCAAGTCACTGTTCTTTTCAGGTCCATGCATTTGGATCCCGCTCTAGAAGAACTGTAAGAAGATGTGTCAGAACAATACTCCAAGCTCAAATTTTTGCCAAGCATAAATAAACTTGAAATGCCTCAAATGTTTCATATTATTTTGAGTTTTTGTATGGGGACATATTTTAGAACTACGAACTTAAAAAAGTTTGAATTTATTTTTTTGTTTTAATTTCCTCAATTTTGGGGTCATACTGTATTATACAATATTATATTTTTTTCTAAAGTAACACAATAACATATTAAAATAGAAAAGATTTTCACCATATTTTGCAGTAGATTATCAAATAGAGCATGAAGAATCACCCTAGCAATCTTTAAAATATCCATTAAAGGTCAACAAAAGTCAGAAATGTAATAGGTGCAAATTTGAAAAATCTAAGGGGTTAACCTGGGTTTTGTTTTTTCCGATTTTGGGGCGAAAATAAAATGTGCAATTTCTTTTCCATTTTTTGCAAGAAACTTTACTGTAGAGCACAAAGTGCTGGTTATCATCAAATATCCATTAAAGGTCAATAAATTCAAAAATGTAATAGGTGCAAAGTTTGAAAAAAAAAGTAAGGGGTTAACCTTATGTTTTTTTCGGTTTTAGGGTCAAATTAAAATGGGTTATTTATTTATTTTTTTTACCATATTTTGCAAGAGATTATCAAATGGAGCATAAAAAAACCACCCAGTAATCATCAAATATCCATTAAAGGTCACTAAAAGTCAGAAATACAATTGGTGCAAAATTTTAAAAAGACTTAAAGGGATAATGTGTTTTCTTTCTCGATTTTGGGGTCAAATTAAAATGTGTAGTGTTTTGTTTGACCATATTTTGCAAGAGACTATTGAATAGATCATGAAAAATCACCCTAGAGATCATCAACTATACATTAAAGGTCAATAAAAATGTATTAGGCGCAAAATGTTTTCTCAGTTTTGGGATAGGGTTAGGTTTTTTTTTTTAACTATATTTTGCATAGACTATCAAATACAGCATAAAATGGTACAAAAATTGAAAAAGACATAAAGGGTTAACATGTTTTTTTTTTTCAATTTTTGGGTCAAATTAAAATGTTTCTTTTCCATTTTTTTGCAAGAACCACAAAGAGCACAAAAAACTGGGTGGTCACCAGTTATCATCTTATATCATTATGTATGATATAATATATAATAAAAAAATATATATATATATTCAGTTTTGGGGTCAAATAAAACGATTAAGAAATGAAAAATAGTAGTTTTTTCACCATTTTTTGCAAGAGACTATCAAATAGATCATGAAAACCACCCTAAGGATTATCAAATATCCATTAAAGGTCACTAAAAGTCAGAAATGTAATAGGTGCAAAATACACACCCAAAACCTTAAAAAACAGAATTTTTGGGGTCATAATCTGTGCCCCCTTTTCTTCCCTTTTGCCTTTTGCCTGTCTGTCTGGAACATCTTAAAAGGAAGGAAATAACTAGCAAGATCAGCATAAGCAAAAACACCTGGAAGATCGCAGAAGATGACTTTAAATGATTCTATTAAACAGAATGTGTATAAAAATGCTTAAGTAAGGGGGTGGGGTGGAGTCTTACGTTTCTTTCAATTCTACTAAAATGCAGCCAGTTTGTATGCAGAAAGCTATGAAAAAACACTTCATATGGTGAAGAGTATCCAAGTCAATAATGTGTGCATATAAACAGTGGATATAAAACGTCTACACACTAAACAGTTTTGTAATTTAAAAAAAATAAATAAACCAATAAATAATTTTAATTCTTTTTTCAACGTTTATGTGACCTATAACCTGTATAACTTCCAAAAGCATCAGAGGAAGCCGTCAGAAGAAAGGTTCAAAAGAATTTTCAGTCAAGTGGAGAAAACATGGTGTAACAGTGATACTACCAAACTGCATTAAAGGTTGAACATTATTTATCTTGCTCTTGTTTTTCTGTTTTTTTTTTTAAATCACAAAAACCTTGCATTTTAACAGGGGTGTGTAGAGTTTTTAAATCCCCTGTGTCTATATATATATATATATATATTTGGGGGAAGAGAAGGATTAAACAACCAGAAAGTGTTTCACTTCCTTATTTTGCATTGTTAAAAGAGGAAATGTAGAGTTGAGTGCTTTTGCATAAATAACGGCCATATACTGGGGGGATCATTAAACGGAACATCTACTTCTAAGACATCCTGTTTGGTGTTTCTGTGTATTCCTTATCGCTGTATTACCAATCACCTTTTGAGCTTGATGAACTTTAGGATTTCTTCCTAAATAACATTTCTATTAAAACAGCTTGATTTATATAATTGCATAATTTACATTTTTATGAGGAGTTCTAATCTGAGGACAAATGACACTTTTTGCATTATTAGTGCAAGGGAGAAAACATTTTAATCAGTGATCACTATTGAAAACTCACATGGCTATTGTCTAAACAATTCTGATATTGCGTTGTAGAAAATGAAAATATGCAAAGACCACCCAACCCCTCCCTTTAAAACTCAGAAAGGGTAAAACAAACTGAAACCTCTTCCAAGAAGAGCTACAGGGACAATCTTTCTACATACATTACCACAAAGCTTATGTCAAACAGTGTACAATATGCACACTTGGGGAAAAGTACAAAATTGAAAAGGTGTCATAGCTAAGGATCAATGCAAATATGACGAATATTGCAAAAACATCTTAACTGCTGTGTTATGATATAAATACGTTTTTGTAGGCGCAGATCCATGAATTATTATCTTCATTAGTAGAAACCGTAAATTGTTCCATCCGGGTAACGCCAAAATAGGATAGCGGGCCTGAGGGGTTTTGGGGCTCATACGAGTTCCTTGTTCAAACCTCCAAATACATTTCAAAAGTTTTTGAGGAGGTGATTTCTGTTTAAACCTGTCAGATAGAGGCAATACAAAGGGACTTATCTCACAACAAAGCAGGCCACGGGTCATTCGTTTGTCCTTCAAGGAGCAGAAAGCATACAGGTCAAATCCTCCAGTGTACGCTCACGCTTTCGCAGTCAGCCTGTTTCATGGCCGATTTCACTGGTTGTTTTTGGCTTTGGCATGTGTAAGGATGTGAGACTTCAGGTTGGTTGACTGGGCAAATTTTTTGTTGCAGCCATCAAAGGGACACACATATGGGCGGTCTCCAGTGTGAATGCGCACATGTGTGCGCAAATTAAAGTCCAGAGAGAACCGCTTGCCACAGCCCTCAAATGTGCACTGAAAGAAGAAAGGCAGAGACAGAAGGAGACTTTGAGATGATGATTAGATTACCCAAAGCTAGTTAATTAAGTTAGACACTTATTATTTGTACTCTCCTACATTTACACAGACGCAGCTTTCTCCAGGGGAGGAAGAAAACTTTAAAGTAAGTTTAGAAGGCCTACCTGGAAAGGTTTCTCTCCTGTGTGTACCAGCTGATGTCTCTTCAGTTTTGAACTCTCCACAAAGGCTTTGCCACACTCAGCACAGACATGTACACGAGGCCCATGGGTATGCAAGTGTTTCCTCATTGCAGAATTGTCCCTGAACATTTTGGTACATCCCTGAGAAGGAATCACAATAACGCTAATCACTTGAGACGATGTGCAATACTCACTGCAGCAGTGACAGCTGATTTTAAAACTGATACAATATTAATACCTGGATCAAACCATTCAGCTCTGACAATAGACACAACAAGTGAACTATGTATTGTCAATTAAAAAGCAGCACTGTAAAAAAAATGAACGGCATATCACACTCACTTTATGTGGACAGGCTATCGTTCTGGGTGCATCGTCTTCTTTTACTTTTTTTGGCTTCATTCTGCAAGAGAAATGAATGTGGTCACTTTATAAACACTTCACATGACCATCAAGAGCCATGAATCCGATTATGTTTAATTACATAAGCTGAGTGAGCAGTGCTGTGATGGTTGGTTTATGCATATTGTTCCAATTGCTTAGTTTTACTTACCGTGCAAACTCTGCCAGCTGTTTGGGGTCTGACAGATCAATACCAGGGATCCCTCCAGGAGGAAGCTTCTTCCCCGTCATGTATTCAGAATAATCTGGAGGAGAGTTTTCTCCTGTAATTTGCTCCTCATGGTCTATGTCCTTCTTGTCATCTGAATGAGAGTTGAAATTTTCAATAATTATTAAGGTCATAATCATTTTTGAAAATACACTGAATTTTTAAGCTTCATCACTGTCAACAACAATTACAGTACACCTTAGCCATTAGGCAGGAAAAATGTGTTATCTTAAACAAGACTTACTTAAGTAAGGGGAAGTAATAAAGTAAATCTTAAGACATTATTACATTATAGTGTATGCATAGAACATATTTACTGTGATGAAAATAAGTATCTGAATGTGCTTCTGCTATTTATCTACAAACAAGTGTTTTTAAAACAACTTTAAATTTTTTAAAACTTCCCAATAACTCACTTTATGACATATAACAATCGGTAGTGTATTGTTTACAAACGCAAGCTTTCCCCCACACATAGTCTGATAGATTTTAACATATTTATTTTTAACAATTAACCTTTATTATGACGTTCTTTTCTAAAGTTGACAGGCTATAATCCGCGTAATGTTTTCAAGAACCACAAAATTAAAAATTACAATGATAAATTTAGGTTTTCCATGACTTATGCACAAGCACATGCAAACAGTGAACCACAATTTTAACACAAGATCCAATTTGCTAACATTTATGCACCCATTAATCTATTATGCACAAATAACGTGTGCCTACAGCCTCAGAAATGGAATGTATGAGGGGTTCCTGAAGGCACCACCTCCTATGAACTGAACTGCGCCACAGCGGCCTAGCGGACCTAGCTGCACTCGCTCCCACTCTCGCCGCCATCTTCGTCGGCCAAATAAACGCCATTTTTTCGGGCCGCCATACTTTCTAGATCGGGGAAATATGGCGGCGCCCATCGACACATAAAACATGGCTTCCCATAAAAACAAAAACATTTCAAATAGGGTTTAAGTGGCTCAGAATGGGGAAATGCATTTCTACTTTCGCGGAGGACAAGGCCCCAGCTAGGCCCTGACAAACGGCACACACGCCGAGAACAAAGCGAGGGGCCAGCTTGCAGGAATTCACTCAGGACTGTGAACTTACCAGATGCCCACATAGTGACTGAAAATTCTCCCTCCAGCGTCTTTATCTGAACTTGCTTTTGTTCCCATTTTCTGCCCATTTCTCCACCGCTTAGGTAGCTCTTTTTGCCCGCTTTCTTTCCGCTTCCAGCCTTCTTCATCCGGCCTGTTGACGAGCTTTTCCCGGCGACTGTAACCAGAGTCTGTTCGATATAGTCCTCCTCCGCGGCGGGTACCGGGATAAGAATTTGGTCCTCGAAACCATCATCTGTGTGCAGCTCAGAGTCATCCTCACCCACCACTTCTTCTCTCGTTTGCACGAGAATCACCTCTTGGTGCGGGTGAATCGAGTTCGGATCATCCGTGTCAAGAGGCTGTAAGGCGATCATAGGCTGGTGCTCACCGTCGTCCCCAACAACTGTTGTCTCGATTGTCTCTACTTCAATTTCGTGCAGTTCAACTATTTCGGCTGGCATTTCTGACCCGTCCGTTTCTATGTACAGGGTATCACCCGACGCCATGATTAAGTTTGTGTTTCCGACCACTTATATGCTTTTTGTTTTGTTTTTTTTTACACTCTAGCCTTCCCCCCTGTCTACTCTCAGCCTTCCTCCTCCCTCTCCGACAACAACTACTCTCACTACTGTAATCTCGTCGCCACAATGCTCCAGTTATGAAATCTCGCGTGATTTGGACCAACGGGAATTTGCGTCTCAACTAAAACTAAAGTTATAATCTATCACGATTATAAGTATTAACATAACCCAATTGCAGATTAAAAACTAGAAAAGCATTTAGTAAAGAAAATGCAAGTTTGATTGCTGCAGCTGAAGCATTGCTTTGAAGTCACTGACCTTAAAGAGTAGCCTGTGACTATACCATATGAAAGGTCTGAGGCTGGAATAATACCATAAGATTATAAGAAGCACAGGCTGTGTGATTCGAATGTGGAAAAATATACAGCTGAAGGATGATCAGATATAATATGCCTCTGTGTGTGTGTGTGTATGTGTGTCAGCCTGTCACCATGGTAACAGCAGAGGAGACCTCAAAAACCACCCCAACTTTGAGAGCCTGGCGTGTGGAAACGATTCGGAATTAGAATATTCCGAGAAGAATAGAATAGAATAGAATATTAGAGAGATAGCAATCAAACTAAATATCACAAAAATAATAGTTAATTCGTCCACGCGTTGCTTATATGGCTAAACACTGATACACAGGCAAACAAACAGTTTTTTAGTATTTGCATGTAAGTGGCAGATTTTCTCCCTAACGGGGAGGGAACGGAGGGGGAGGAGTTTGAATCACACCTTCAGCCTGCAACCTGTGCGAGAGGGTGTGCCCGGATACTTTGATAGTTTGATGACACACATAACGCTGCAGAGCCAGTTGCCGCATACAGAGAGAGGAGCCATGGGGAAGACAGGTGGAAGAGGCGACTTTGAATGGGTCTACAATGATCAGCCGCACACTTCAAGAAGAAAGGAGATTTTAGGTGGGTAATTCCTGGAGACTTAAAAACTTTTTTTTTAAACATACAGGAATCGGCAGAGTTCTATTTCTTGCATGAAAAGTTGGAGGCAGGTGTTTTACCTCTATACCTTATAAAAGCGTAGCCGGTTAAACCTGTTTACAGGCTGTTGCTTAACGAAGTATCAGGCTAGAATGAATGCAGCAAAGATCACCTGTTAATACAGATAAAGCCATTTTGCTACTTATTTTTTGGAAGATACATAATATATTTCAAAAACAAGTGGAATAATTGGAGGAGCTTTAAAAATATATAAATCTATGACACATGCATGTTAAAACAAAAGCCTTACTTACCCAATCATTCCAAGTATAGCACTCATTGTTGACTAAGGCATCAATTCATCAGTATTTCCAGTATTTTAAGGCTTATTCTTTGAAAGAGGGAAAGTTTATATCGGCAGCAAACTCAGTCACCCGTGGGAGGCATTCATTTCTCGCCAGGAACAAAGATGATGATGATGATGATGATGATGATGATTTAAAGCTTATGTCCTGCAGATATGACAGGCGTGTTTCACGTGGCAGATAAATATCACATGATGAATTCATTTTGGTAGAATGTCTCACAGTAATAAGGGGTTATTTATCTGTAAATGTATATGCCTCATTGTCATCTTTTTCTGAGTTGTGAGGTAGCATATTGATAGCAGGTGCAGACAACAGAGCCTGTGGGCATGCCAGGTAACAAGACACATTCCCAGCTCATGACAAACAGTGACACAATGCTTCATGAAGTGAGAAGAAAGGCTTTGTCAGGGTATCAGGGAGGATCCCTGATAATAACCTTTATTCACTACACTGCCTTAGACCAGCATTATTTATTAATTCTACTAAATAAACCATGTGTTGTATTTATTTCTGTATCAAAAACAGTCATCTATATTAATGTGACGTTTGTGTAATTCGATTTAAAACAGTTTAAATCCAATTTGATCCCAGCTTTGTCCGGCGGTCGCATGGTTGCTCTGGTGTGACAGAAGCATGCAGAAGGTGATGGGCTTTGACACCAGCAAGCCCTAAATTATTAAAGTGTTTTGTTTTTAATTGTCCTCTGCTCAGCCATGAGGTGGAAGGATATGAGTCTCAGGGGTCATTCCACTTTTTACAGTATCAGGTAGAGTATTTTGATGGTTTATTTCAGTTCACAGGCCATAAACTGTACACTATCCCACATGCCTGAGGGACTTTATTGTTGACACTACAGTAGCTTGTGAGGGCCCATGGATGATTAATAATTTTGACATTACGTGATGGTTGAACCTATTTAACAGACAATTTTTCCAATTTGAAAAAATAAATGAAGCACTTCATTTCACTTCTGCATTACAGTGCATAGTTTTTTAGTTGTAATCTGAGGCTGAAAAATAAGAGTGATAAATTATTCCGACAATTAGGACAATAAAAAGCAGAAGCTGAAACCAAGCAATGCCTCTGAAGCATGTTAATTGCTTTAAACGACTTTTATGATATCTAGTTATTGATTTAACTTTACGCCCTGGTGGGTGGGCCACAGCAGCACCTGAAGTGTTTGGTCTGTAAACACAGTCGTAGTTCATGTTGTGCAGTACGAAAAATGAGTTTTATGTTATGTGGAACTACATGTTGTACATTATAGAGGAGTGACAACAGAGCGACAGCAGAGAATTCCTCTTGGCTACTTATTACCTGAATAAAGAGGTTTTGAAAAGTTAAGGGGAGACCTGAACTGCAGGGCAGTCACTGAAATCAACCAGCCAGTCTTTAACCTTTTAGTGACCAGGGTAAGCCCCATTTGCATAGAGGCATTACACAAGTAAGCTAGAAACAAAGAAGCTGGTCAGTTTTGCATGTGACATCCACTGATGGTGTCTGCCTACCTTTATTGTAGGTCACTGTATGATGAGATGAGCCTGCTGTGACACACGATGCACAAACTTTCATGACACAAATATGTATAAGATGTGCCATTTAGATATACATCCTGTGAAACAAACCTCTAGCTGTGAATGTCTTGAAACCGCTCCCTTTGTTTCATCTCCCTCAACAAACAACACCAATGCCAATTAAAAATGACTTCTGTCAGGAAGCCTGTCCCAAGAGAGAGTGGGTTCAACATGCTCAGTTGTGTTCTTTGGGATGCACAAGGTTGTGTCACTGTGATATTCTGTTATTGCTAGACCTGAAAATAAGAGTCAACAACCTTCTGTACTGGTTCTACGACAAATGTGACATAACATCTAAAATGTGTCTCTCCCCTTTCTCTTTCTGCCTGCTTCTTCCTACAGCCAAATATCCAGAGATTAAGTCACTGATGGGTCCAGATCCCCAGCTGAAATGGGTAGTATCAGGAATGGTCCTAACCCAGCTCCTGGCCTGCTACCTAGTCCGTGACCTCTCCTGGAAGTGGCTCTTCTTCTGGGCCTATGCCTTTGGAGGTTGCATTAACCATTCCCTCACTCTGGCTATCCATGATATCTCTCACAACGTGGCCTTTGGCAACAAACTGGCAAAGTGGAACCGCTGGTTCGCAATGTGGGCCAACCTGCCTATTGGCCTGCCCTATTCAGCCTCCTTCAAGAAATATCACATCGACCACCACCGGTATCTGGGAGGTGATCAGCTGGATGTTGACATCCCCACAGACTTTGAGGGATGGTTCTTCTGCACACCAGCCAGGAAAGTCATCTGGCTTGTCCTGCAGCCATTCTTCTACGCTTTGCGCCCGTTGTTGGTCAACCCTAAGCCAGTGAGTCAACTGGAGGTCCAGAACGCAGTCGTTCAGTTCACAGTAGACATAATTATCTACTATTTATGGGGGCTGAAGCCCATTGTGTACTTCATCGCAGGATCTATTCTGTGCATGGGACTGCATCCTATCGCTGGACATTTCATAGCTGAGCATTACATGTTCCTCAAGGGACATGAGACATATTCTTACTATGGACCCCTGAACTGGATCACCTTCAATGTTGGTTACCACATGGAGCACCATGACTTCCCCAGCATACCTGGTAGCAAACTACCTCAGGTGAGGCTGTTGTAAATCATGACTAATTTTGCAACAGGTAAACTCTGGACCTGAGTAAGATTTTCCAGGCCTATTATTAGTTAAGTGGTAGACAATGAGCTCAGTTACATCACTGCCAGGTGTGGGGAGATTAGATGGGTCTCTCCAGTCTTTTAGAATCTAAGCATGCAAATGCCACACGTGTAACTGATTAACCCAGCAAAGCAGGAAGAAATTCACATTGCCTCTGACATAGCCGTCAATAAATCTAATGAAAGAATATCAGTTGCTAAGTTTTATCAATAGAAAAAAATGTTTTGAGTAATACAAATATTTTTGATCTTTTATCTGTTGTGTGTGATGATGCATAACATGACATAAGCATCATGTGATTTAAACAGACTCTGTAAATTCCCAGAGATACCTAACAGTTACTGTAGATTAACCCTTAGTTATGTTCTAATCTCTCAATCTTCTGTTTTCTCGTTGGCAGGTCAAGCAGATTGCAGCAGAATATTACGACTCGTTGCCCCAACACAATTCCTGGACCAGGGTATTATGGGACTTTGTGTTTGACGACAACATTGGGCCCTATGCCAGGATCAAAAGGGAATACAAGCTGCCCAAGCAAGAATAGATGTTTGACAGATTATTATACAAGCAGAATGTGAATGTAATAAGTAAAACATCTATTGATCGCAATGAAATGTCATTATGCTCTAGTTTTTTTGTCATGTGTTGTGATATTGTCATTGTACGAAAACATGTTCTGTAAATAATAACAGTTCATAGTAAGAGGATGTCAGCCCGTAACTGTTAATTGACTGAGGGCCTATTGTCATGATACAATGATGACATTTCTTTTTACCCAGAAGGCAGCGAATCTAATCTGTAATTGGACGCAAAATAATAGACAATCCTATTTTTGTATAGGATAAAGGTCACATGCATTCTCATGAAGTTTTACAGAGATGTCACTACCTCCCGTTTCTTTTTTCTGCCTGTAAAGGTGAGTCAGGCTTGTCAAGACACAACCACAAATGGTTTTTCAGATGAACTAATACAACTTCACACCAATCATGCAGAACAGTGCTGAAGTGGAAATGAGCATTGACACTTACCTTTCAGTAAGAGGAGCCTTTTCCTCAGTGACGCCATGTTCTGCTTGTTTGCAGCTCCGCCGTGCTATCAGTGGTTTGATTACATCAACTAGACAAAATAACAGAAACAATGCTGTACAATAAAGAAAACAAAGTTTTTCAGGAAGTCTGGTGAGGTTTCTGAATGGGTCATCAGTTTTATGCAATAATATTTGGCCATACTGGCTGATATGATGGTGCATCTGTCATAATTCCATTAACATGGAATACAAACACAAGCAAATGACATCACATATATCAAATTAACACTTCTGAATAAAAATATTAAAAACTTCACCTCATGAGTATTTACTCTGGGTAAAGTTTTGGTTGTTTTGTTGACCCTCTCTGTGTACAAGTCAATATAAACTGATTTGTAGGCATGAGTTTTATTTATATAACTCCTCATTAAAAAACGTTTTTATGAAAAGAAACTAATATTAAAAATAATGTGTTGTTGAGTGTGTTCTTTTCTAGTGACCTGATGCGAATTTATCTTTTATTTAAACATAATTTAAGCCCCCCCCACTCTCACACATGACAAAACACAGCAGAATATGGTGTAGATGGTTGACACGTGTGTCGTTTTAGTTTGAATGAATTTACTTCCATCTTTTAAATCAGAAACGTAGTTGAGAGCAGACAGAGTGGGTAGAATGCAACAACTGATATTCATCCAAATCCTTCCTGCTAAGACACATTTACCTACCTCACAAACCGTTCACTTTCTGCACATTCTTATCTAGGTATGATTTGCATATTGCCAGAACAACCCCCTTTTGTTTTGTTCCCCCCCCCCCCACATTTGCTACCATTATCAACATCTCATATAAAGAAAAGGGGAACCTTCATAGAAACAAACCACTATGATAAATGTACCACCATTTTATATATTTTAATTTTTTTCAAACCAAATAAAAAAAAGATGGGGTTGGGTTTCATGCATACTTGGGAGGATCACAAAAGCATGGAGTGACTAATAGATAATACTACATTGTTTTATATCTTGGTAAAACCAGGTGGCACATTTACAGTTATCAGCCTGTTTAGTGAACGGTCCCCAAGTATCAATCTCACACATCTGAACAGGTAGAGAGAAACCTCGGTCACACTGGAGTTGTAGAGCAGACTGTTGCTGTGTGTTATTTGATAAAAACTTGTTGTTTTCTGCCTTGGATGTACAGAAAAGAGGTAATCAAAGCAGCTAAATGTGGTTCCAGTATTTTTCATTATTCCTGGAGAGAAAAGGTAATGACGCACAACACCAGTATGAGCAAGGTCATAAAAAGGTTTTTTTTCGTTTTGTTTTTTTTAAATATGCCAGTTGAGGGCAGGTGAGTCTGCAGCACCATTATGCCCACATTGTGCTTGTTGTCATCAAATAGTAAGGGATAAACTAAACAAAAATGACAATAGAAAATATAAAAGGCTGACATAAATGGTGTGCAAGATTCCTTTGTCCTTCTATAATATCAATAAAATACTCATTGTCATCAACAGCATCATCATCACCACCACAGATTTTAAATAATAAACAGTAAAAACTTAGAAAACAAAAATATTTTCTTCTTAAGACTGAACAGAGAACAAAGAGTTGCAACACTGGGCTCACTGAGTCTAGGTGCACAGAGAGGACCACAACACCAAACTTAGCACAACGTCCATCCATTCATCTTCAGTTCATGTTTCATCCTCTGTTTCAGCTTGTCTGTCCTTAAATCTTTACCCATCCTTCTGTTTCCTCTGTCATTAATCCCTGTTCTCTGTGTCTTTCTTCCATTTTTTTTGTTTTGCTGTCCAGCAGACTTTAAATGTTGGCACAACATCTCTGCAACTTGCATCATGGCATAAAGATGTCACAGAAACATTGAGAGAACATTTCCTGGTCCTCGTGTCTGTGCATCTGCTTGTCCCTCCTTCTCCAGCTCCTCCTGTCGCTCTCGTCCATCTGCACACTCAGATGAGATTAGGATGTACTGATTCTGCCGATTTCTTGTCTGATGGCTGCAAAGAAAAGAGCACAAATGTTACAGAGGAGGAAGGTTCCCTCACACTCGGTGTGTTCACACTGATGGTGTCAGCAAGCTTTCTGATGTTAGGACTTCAGCAGAACTACATTTGACTTTTGTGAGTTGTATGTGGAAAAAGATTGAACATGTTGAATTACTGGATACAAGCACTGCATTGCTTACCATTAATGATTTCATCTTTCACTTTATGCAACTCACGCACAACTTCATCCAAAATTTCCTGCAAATGAGACCTGCTTGTGAGTTTCTATTTAAACACACCAGACATATAAGTTTCTCTTAGCGAAGTCAGCAAAATAAAATCGAATAGTAAAACACACCAACCTGTTTCATCCTGTCAAATTCTGTGTCTGCTTCACTAGTGCTGCCGATGGGTCTCACTCTATAAATTGAACACAGAAGAGTTTTATGGGTGGTGCACAAACCAGGTGTGTCATTGATATTGCTTGCACTCATCCAACAGATTCATGCACAACATGAGAGTCCCAATATTTATTTCACATTCAGACCACACTCCTCCTCCTCTTATCAGCACACCTTGACACCAGTGAGGACTTTTCTGCAGAGTTGGATCGCTCCCATGGCTTTTTCACAGCGTCTAGCAAGGAATACAGAAGAAATACCAACCTATTTATAACACAGAGCATTGCTTAAAAACAGGTTTTATGGCTGAGTTTTATATACTTTGGCTATACAGTAATCTGGAGAGAAAGAGCTTCTGTACCTGTTGAGTTCTGACCTGGCAATCGACTGCTTGAGTCATCCTGCAGGAGAGATGGAAATTAATTTTTATTAATAATCCAGAATTAATATCAATCAACTTTCTAAAAAGGTTGAAATTTATGGCACATGGCATCTAAAAGGAACAATATTTAGATTTTTCACATTCTGTCCAAGAGTTACAAGATACAATACACATAACACACTATAAAACAATATAAAACAACTATATAAACAACTATAAAACAAGCTCCTGCATTACTGAATGTCAAACAGAACTTACTTCATCAGGTTTCTCAGAAGCTTTTCGTCTAAGAGGGAGGAAGAAATTAAGACATGAGCAACATTTAGATAAACATCGGATCATTCAGTGACACAGAAAGATTTTAACATTGATCATTATTTGAACACAGGGGTTCCTTTAAGGAAATACATGGAAGAAATACTGGCATAACAGTGGTTTAACAGGAATTGGTTTGGTTCCTTGGTAAAAAGGTGAAGGGTGTGTGTGCGCTGCTGTTTTACCTGCGAGCTAGTAAGGCATTCATCTCCTGCATCAGCCCCTCCCCACCTCCACCACTGCCACCACTAGACCTGTTAGAGTCACTTTTGCCACCAGACCCAGGTGGGCTGCTTTCATCCTAAAGAAAACATTGTCAAAAATGGTATAGTATCTGGATATTTAATAAAATAAATAACCTAAACAAAATAAAACCAGAAAAAGACTACACCAGGGAGGCTCACCCTATGCACTTTACGTAGTTTGGCTCCAGCCAGTGCAGCAGCCAGTCCTGAGGGTTGGTGTTGGATTCCAGGTGGGCCCCCTGGAGGCCCTCCACTAGCAGGTAAAGGAGGGGGCATTGGTGGGGGCACTGCCATTGGAGGCGGCGGACCCGGTGGTGGCGGTGGTGCCGGAGGACCAGCCATAGATACTGGAGCTACAGCTGGAGGAGGTGCCACAGAAAGCATAGCTGGGTGACCTGCAGAGACAGGAGGGCCTGGGAGGGCAAAATTAGAGCCTGGTTAATGGATGCATGGGCTGATGTGGAACCTGTACCCCGTGGAAGGCTGTGAAGACCTTGTGGGGAATAGTGTCAGACACACTCACTACAACAAACCGACGCAAAACTACTGAAGCAATAAATCAAAGCATAAAGACTTGTACATGGCTAAAACTGGCTCAGCTAGAAAAACTGAGCTTGCCTGTGTTTTCTCAGTCACTGACCTTTTTTCAATAGCTTCTCAAATTTCAGTGTTGTGTTATTGTGCATGCTGTCATGTTGTCCTGGAAATGTGCATAAAATGGAGCCATTGTTAATTTTATTAGATACACCTACATTTTTGTTAGAAGAGTCCTACTGCATTGTACCAAAACAGAAGAAGTATTTATAAAGAAGCAATTACTTCACTGTTTAAACAGCTCTACACACCCACAGGTCCTTTACTACGGCTGATAAGACATGTAGGCTAAATAAACTGGTTATATATTAGTAGGTAATATAAGTAATAATGATAACAGTTATAATGAATGAGAATGATCATGTCAGCCATATAGTGCTGTGCAAAACCCCAGCTTTCAGCTGGTCTAAGATTATATGGGACTAAACCCACAGCACTGTGTCCAAAACTGTGCCAGATGCTTTCAACATTCAAACATTCCATCTACACTGAAAGACTGTGGGTCCATGTTTGTGTATCCTTTCAGAAGAACTGGTTTTACAGGCAGGGTAAACGGTTTTCTTCACTTACTTTGTTTTTAAAACATCCTCAGTAACTTATCTTTAGAGCCTGAATTGATTGCACAGTACTGTTGGTCTTACCTAATGGCTGTGGCAGAGTGTGTGTTCACACCCATGCAGTCTTGAAAGGACTGGTCAAATATTTGACAGGTATATTTGATATTCTTGTCAAACAATGCAGGGTTGTGCATTAAATATATTTAATAGGCTTCTCATACACATACACACACACTCTGTAACATCCCTCTGCTGAGAGACTACCTCCTCCTAGCTCCTCCTCATACTTACTGCTGCTGGCCATGGGGGCCGGCTGGGGGACAGGGGAGGGGGTCTTCTTGGGTGAGCCCCCGTCTGACATGGCAGTGTAAGAGGGGGGCGAGGATGAGGAGGAGGAGGAAGTGGTGGTGAGGGGCTGGGCCTGCTGGTGGTACACCTGCTGCTGCTGATGTTGTTGTTGTTGCTGGTGCTGCTGAGGGTGGAAGGTGGATGCGTACTGGGGCTGGTGGTTGGGGACAGGGCCTGGTGCTGTCTGACCTACCAGGGGAGGTAGGGGGATGGCCTCGCAGTACTGTGGTGTGAGTGGCAAATGCTGGGAATGAGGAGAATAGGAATCGTCTGGCTGGCCATTGGAGTGAGGGTGGGGCTGGTGCTGGGGGTACTGGTGAGGGCCCGTCACAGCGCTAGGATCAAGTGGTGGGGGCTTCATCCTAGTGCTCACAGGTGGAAGGGGGTGAGCCACTGGGAGGACCGGCTGTGGCGGCAAAACCTGCTTCACAGGCATAGCCATCATTACAGGAGGGGACGAGGAAGGGGGCAACTGGGCGTACATTTGCTGCATGTGGGAGGCAGACCAGGTGCCATGTTTAGGGGGCAGCATCATTTCCTGTTGTTGCTGCTGCTGCTGCTGAAGGTGTAGGTGGCGGGCTGCAGTGGGAGGAGACAGGGGGATCTGACGGACCTGTCGGCCCTGGGTGGTCACTCCTGCCTGGACTGGGGAAAAGGCTGAGGCAAGTGAGGTGGAGAGCTGGGATGAGAGCTGAGCCTTGTCCCTAGCAGCCCCCACCTCTTTCTCCTGACAGGGAGAGATGGAGGCAGAGGAGGGGGGAGAGGAGGAGGCCACACGGACGTAGGAGGGTGGCAGTGTGCTAGCTCTGTACTGTCTGTATTCAGGAGGAGTGTCTGGGTGGGTGGGAGGGGTGGAGACTTTATATTGGAGAGTGGAAACGACTGTGACGGGCAAAGAGAGAAAGACAGAGAGAGGAGAGAGAGGAAGAGGAGATGTAGACGAAGAGGAGGACGAAGGAGGGCAACAAACAAAGGAAAACAGAAAAGAGAAAAACGTGAGAAGAATGAAAAGCAACCAACTGAGCAACCAAGCAAGTAAAGATGAGAAAATCAGGAGCAATCCAAAAAACAGAAGCCAGTAGCAAATAAGAAAGAATCAAAATATCTTAAAAAGAACAAGCAGCAGAATGCAACATGACTGAGCCATGGTCAGAAAGCATATGGCATTTCCCCCCCAACAGTAGCTGGAAGAAAGAGATGGCAGTAGAGCATGTTGCAGGGGCAGGGGGTGCTGATATCGCTACCAGGGGACAAAGGGGGATGTTTAAGTCTGTATGTGTATTTAAGGGGCAGACTTGAACATTTACATGTGTGCATGGCAAAAAAGGACGAGGGCATACAGACTGGGGTGTTGAAACTAAGACAAGAAAGAGTAACACAAACCACACTGGGGAAGCCTATTTACCTGGAGGACCTGGTGTTTTAGGGATCTCTGATGTTTATTAATGACGAAACCACCTGTTTGCATTGGGAGTGTAGAGTGTGCTTTGCCTGAACCAACAGATACCTTCTCTCGTTATAAAAACAAAGCAGAGTGGATGTTTATCGACAGCTGCAGCCTGTTTCCAGCTTTCTTGTTTTAAAATGATTGTGTAGCTAGGAGCATGCGATATGCATTATGGTCTAAAGAGCAGCGTGTTTGTGTGTATGTGTGTGTAAAAGAGAGAGTCGGTGTTTATATAGCTAGGTGTGTGTGTGTTTGTTTAAACCTCACCTGATCCTGACGTCCGTCGCTCCCTCTCCTTGTGTGCCTGCATCTGGTGTTGCTCCAGCATCCTATCAAGTGTAAGGATGTCACTGCTGTTTAAAGCCTCATTAGAAAAGCCTGATGTGCAGTTTGATTGTGTGTCATTTATTACAGGTAAAGAGAAAAAAGAATATATTCTCCAGCATAAAGAATATGACGTTCAGTCTTTGGCTTAGGGTCTTCTGTACCATCCAATCATAGTATTGCTCTCATCATGATGTACATAGAACTTCTTGCTCTACATGATGTTTTTTTTCTCAATCAGTGTAAAAAAATGATCCAAAAGTAAGTTAAGTAAGTTACACTTAATACTCAGCAGATAATAGCAATAATCAGCAGACTCTGGCAGCAACTGGTGTGATGTCCTTAAGTGAAGTTTGAAGGGGTTTTCTGTTACATACTCAACAACATCATTCTGAATCTTTATAATGTCCTCTAATAGATTTGTCATATCTTAAGTAACAAATGTCTACTTCTCTTGTGTTAGAAATTGTACCTCCTCTGTGCTTCATTTTCGTCTGAGGAGGGCCCATTTTGGCGCTGAACAACTGGACCTGAAAGACACAAATGGATAATTAATTTAGTTGTGTATAAAGTCATATGAAGGGAACTCGCAAAGTAAGAATTTCATTGCTCAGTGTAACTGTAAAGTGCTGTGCATTTGACAATAAACTTCTTGAATCTTGAATCTTGAAAAGTATTATCAACCACATGTAACATCGAACAATCTGAGACAGGACATTTACTTTGTTGATAATTATCTATTATTGTAACAATACTTTATTCATAATCTATACAGCCACATATGACTGAAGCACAGAGAAAGAATATCTGCATAAAAAAATCTCTGTTTTCAAATCTAGTTAAATAATCATGAGCTCATTCTCAGATGGATTCCTAACAATAATAATAACAGTGTTCCGAACGATCAGCACTGGAAGACTGCACAGGTAAACAAACAGCAGCTGGCATCATGTGTGGAGCTGTGACTTTGCCCTGAAGGGCCTACAGGCTGTTTAATTATTTACCACTATTCATTATATCAACGTACACAGCTGGTGTCGACCTGTTGAATAATCATAATCACACACATAATCAGTTCAGTTTAGAGCTACAGACAGTCGGGCCCTGCACTCCCTCCCCACTGCCTGAGCCTCATTCTGGAGCTGCTATAAACAGGGGAGTATCAGGGACTGCACTTATCACATATCACCAGAATACCAGTCATTAAACCTCTACGCCCACCATGACATCAGGATCACCCGCGGCTGATATTTCCGTTCACAGTGTCTAGAGCATGGGGGCGGCGGGCGGGGCCATGGGGGCAGTCAACATGAGGCAGAGCCACAGTTTGAGCACCTCAGTCTGGATTCTAGATTCATGAGATTCATTTAAAGCATTCAATTGTTTTGTCCTCTTTGGACCAAATTCATTGGCTGTTTTCATTGGTGTAATATGTTGTGTGTAATTATGGGACTTTTGTATTACAGAGATGTTTTCTAATGACATTTAGTTAACCTGACATCAGTGTGAATGAAAAGGTAAAAACATCACTTTCAGAGTGGACAAAGGCCCTGTGTGTATCACACCCTTTTCACTGCTGCTGGCTGAAATTTACTTCGTCACTATGAATCTAATTCCAAACATTTTTGTCCCTATTAATCATTTAAACCCCCAAAACGGGGCCTAAGATTAAAAACATCAGAATTATATTATGTAATGTGTACATGGCGATGAATGTCATCAAGCAGTAAGTTAATAAGCATCTCATATCAACTCCCTGTGCCACAGCTGACCTAGTTGGTGGATTTATTTTGTTGTGCTCTTATAACAAGATGCACAGAATAAAGGAGTGAGGCTGTGAAGAGGTCTTGTTTCCCTCGATCCCTGACACTTCCCTGAACCCTGCTCGTTAGTGCATGGTAATTATCTGCACATTAAATTTATATTCAGAGGGCTAAAATCAAAGAAATACCCCCTTTTTTTTAAAAAAAAACAAAAACATGCTAATAAGATCAGAAAGTATATGATGTATAAAGAGGTATGATTTGCAACAGAAGCTTCAGCTAAATTAACACAACAACCCAATTAACAATGTTAAAGATTTCTATCCCTTCTGCAGATAATAATGAGGTAGCTGTACAAGTGACACTTATCACCTTGTGCTGTACTTTGTGCGTATCCATGTGTGTGTCTGTGTTTACTACAGACACCATTCATCCTACACAGCTTTGGTTGTTGTCATGGTGATGGTCAGAAGAACAGAAAGCCCAGAGGACAATAGGGCCTGATCAGACATGTACAGTAAGCTTTTAACTTGAGCTCAAAGATATGGGGTGTGTGTGTGTGTGTGTGTGTGTGTGTGTGTGTTTGTCCACATGGGGGTTGCCTTAATGTGATCAAGGAAAAATCAATTACTTCTCCCTCTTGTACACTGATCCTTTTTCTTTAAACTCACACAAGGTCAAATGATCACAAACAGAAGAAATAACAACCAAGAGGTGAGAACCTTCATAAATAAATAAGTCTCCAAGTCTTCTCGCACTTTACAAGAAGCAAGAATTCTTTAATATTACTTAAAGACATTACTGTCAGTAAATCTGACCTGTACAAATCAAATCAGTTCAAACTGACAGCATTACGTCTCTCTGCCTCAGTGTGCTCTATGAAATGAACAGTGCAACCTAAAATCACTGTGACTGACTTGACAAACTGACCATTGTTTATTTATGTAGCTATAGGTTTATTGATGGGAAATGACCTATTTCAATGAAACATGATATCTACACATAGAAATGATTACAGAGGACTGATAAGGAGCTTCTTCACTTGGCACTACAACAATGACCTGAAGCTTTATGCCAGAAAAACCAATGAGATTGCGATGGACTACTAGGCCCCCTGTCCTTCTGTTAACAAAGGAGGAGTAAATCCTCACATGGACTTTTGACCATCAAAATCTAATGAGTTCATCAGAGAAAGAATTCCTCTAAGCTATGTTGCATTCATGATCAGGCATAAAAATACTCCTGACATCAACCTCACTCAAGGAATTACTTTACCTTTTACATTTATTACAATTAAACAATCAGCAGCAGTCAGGTTAAAGTAGGTAAACAAACAATATTTCATATGAACATGGAAAACATAATGTTGATCAGTAAAATTGATTGGTTCTGTAAGCCAGAGCACAATGTGCAGTTACCTACAGTACACACCCAAACTGTCGATAGGAACATGGCTAATGTTCAACTTGCCTTTATCTGCACAGCAGGTTCCTGACATGGAGCACATGCAGGACAGGTCAACCTGCTATTTCCCTAAAGATCCACACTTACTTAGAACAATGATGGCTGAAGAGACCCTTCTGAGGACGCCAGGTGAAATCTCCGGAGTCAGCATGGTGGGAGACTTTTCTAACATCCGCAGTTTACTAATGATCAGTATTATATGATGCTATCAGTGCTGCTACTTCAGCAGTGGACAGAGAGAGACGGTGCATGACGAGGCCCATGACCCCATGCCACCCAAAAAAAGGAGGGCTGCCATGTGAGCATGATGGGATACGACATTAAGACTCCGTACAAGATATTTTAGCCACCAATAGGAGGTCACAAGGATGAGATGGGATGACACCGCAGTTAAACACAAATATTCTCTCTCAGTATCTTATGCATGCACACACACACAGACACACACACGGTGCTTATAAGTAGCTTGTAACCAGAGATGGTCAGAGTCTATTTAGTAAACCAGGAGTAGGTGTGAGTTTAGCTTTAAATACAAATCAGGGTTTCAGCAAAATTTCTTCACCCTCTATATACAAAAAAAAATTACATGTACCCACAATGCAAATTCTCTGCTAGTATGACGTATGCTAAAAGAAAAAACACCAACAAGTAAAGCAAGTACCAAAATAAACCAGATAAATACTGGATAACTAATTTCAACCAGCCACAAACCACTGACACTGGTTGGGGGGTGTAGGGTGAAGAGTGTTGCTGCAGTGGATAGTTTTAACCAGCAGGGTGCAGTAGAGCTTCCTTACACAAGCTTTGAACATTGCAGTCCTTCTAAACATAAGGTACATGTATTCATTTCTGTACGAGCTCAATAATTAGTAACATTGTTATACTAATGTAGACTTGGCATTAATTAAATAAGGTTCAGATAATCACAAGCTTTGTGGATCATGTGGCTAAAAAGCAAAAAAATGAATTAAAAGAGAAACAGCTTTAAACAAACAATAATGATATCCATGTGTCCTTACCTCCACTGTCAGGCGAGCTAAGGACATTGAGGGCGAACAGCATGGCGTTAGAGAAGGTCGTGGCCTCCTCTTTACTGGCAAAGTTCAGCCCATAGACCTGACGAGCATCACGCCACTGATGGAAGGTCGGGGTGGCCTGATTGTACTTCAGGCCCTTCACAATTGAGTAGTTGATCACCACCTTCAATGGAGGAAGAAGAATGGATGTCAGATTTCTCTGCCTGTGTCTATAGCTTTAACTTATGATGTCACAAGGGGGCTGCAAGTGAATTGATCAGAAGCAATCTTTCTGAGTGATGTATAAACGCTAGGAACATAAAATGTATTTATGTTAAAAAAAGAAAAGAAAAGATAGAGACTGAATCATGTATACATTTTAAGAATTATTCAGAATCAGTGTTTGCCTGGTCTGAAGCATGCAGGGGCTAAAACTGTTTGGGTGACATTGATTTGACCTGGTGTCACTGACACCATGATATCCTGTCATCATGGGAAGTCTGCTGTCGCTCACCTGCTGGTCCTGCAGTTTGACGCCCACCACTCTGAAGGTGTTGTTGGCAGTGTTGTGGTAGATGTTGATGCGGCTGAAGCCCTGCTGCCCAGGCTTGATGGGTACCCACTTCTTGCTGGCATCGTCATAGACCATGACAGAGGCCCGCGCCTGGCAGATACTCTGTTCACTGGTAGAAGATAAACAGAATAATCCAGGTAAATATTATGTAAGTAAGTCTCATATGATCATTTATTTCACATTTTCAGATATGTGTTTCTGGTACTGGTAATATGTTTCCAAATTATTGTGGAAGCCTTGGAGCACTAAAATCTAATGGAGCAGAAAATGAGTGGAAAGTTTTAACAGTATAAATAGCAATATTGTAATATGAGATTATAGAGATGCTTCACTGCTCTTTAAACTCTCAGTGTTGACCTGAATAGTATAAATGTCATGGCAGTCAATAAAAATGAAACCAATAAAAACATAGTAACTGTATAATTTGCTGCTAAGCCGAGGGGTCACTGGGGAGCCACACCTCCCTGCAGCTACCACTACATGTTACCACTTCAGGATTAACAATCTGCCACTATAGCACTCTGCAGCAGGCATGCACCAAGATGCCATTTTCAAAATCTATAAACAAGACCTCAACCTAAAACTAACCCCTGGAAAAATCCCCATCTGGTCTTTGCTGTGGTTGAAGAAATGTTCAGAGGCATCAGAGCAGAAGGGTGTGTGAAATGTCCCAGATAATAATACACTGCGTCAAAAACACAACCGTTTGATCAGCTAGCATGTCGCCAGCTGGAGGCTCTATTGGTAATGAAGTGTCGCACATAGCTACCAGCACTGTATGAGCACATTCACAACCACAGAGCTGCAGAGGAAATACTAGCAGTTCATGAAATGATCACAACTTAGCCATATGTTTTATGTCTGACTGTCGACATGAATTCAGCAGCATGTATGCTTACACGTGCTAAAATGAAAAAAGACAAAGTGCAGGTGGAGAGATGACGGGGACTGAGGGAGCGGCGAGGTTCAGACAGTAAACCTGTGAGGACACTAAAAGCTTCTCTAATTTTCAAGTCCAACACCTCCACCCAGTAGGAAGGTGTGAGGTCATAGAAAGCCAACCGAAGAGCTGACGACTGTCATCATACTCTGGTCCGTAATCTTTGCAAGAATTCATGAGAGATGGTATGACGTGCACTGTGGAAGACAGTTCTTTGGCATCTTAGCATCACTGTCATGGTTTTTGGTTGTGAACGGATTTGGAAAAGAGTGTAGAGCTTGAGGACACATCATGTCAGATCTGAGATTGTTCCTTTACTATTTAAACCTGAGATAATCTGCTGTAAAAAACAATAATAATAGTGAATTACTATAAAAAAATAGCAGAAATCTTTTCAAGACCAAGACAACTTCTGCAACAATAAAATGCCACCATGTGACTCCCTCATCTGACAACCTTTCCATTGATGTGCCATTCTGCAGGAGGAAGACAGCATGATACCTGAGATCCCCCCCGGGCTGCACTGACACATGGTTCAGTCTCAGCTGGCTTCTCCTTACTTTCATGCATTCATTTGCTCAGCAGTGGTGAGACGGAAGCACTTCTATAGGCTGAAGATGATACATCATACCCACAATATCAATTCTATCAACTGTGAACTGACTGAGAATGTTTTACAAAAGGACTATATAGCAAAATATTTTAGATAAATATATATTAAGGTTTTATTGGAAAATCTTCTACATATTAAGTGAGAGAACCTGTGTGACACGCGACAGCTTCCAAAACAGAAGACAGTCTGAACAGCATGTCACGTCACTCCTGAGGAAAAAGCCTTTAAAGCCTGTTTGACAGATGGATTTTAGCAACAACTCCTACGATTACAACAGTCCTCCCTCTGTCAGATATCCATCACTCCCCACTGCACAACTGCTGTCGAGTTAACCGGCAGAAGTACCAACCATGTGACATGTCTGGATGTTGAAAGTGTTGAGACAAAAGTGAGTCTGCTTAAAGACGCTGACAGCAGGAAAATGGTTACACAATAAAATATCCTGAGTGTGAGGGCAAACAGGAACTTCAAAATCAAACAGGAAATTCAAAAAGGCAAATGTAAGGATGATGTTTCTATAATATGGCACTAATCTAAAATAAAACTCTATAATCTCATGCACTAGTGAAGTTCTTTCTTATGTAAAAACATTGCTCCCTATAAGCCTGACAACCCGTCATTGTATCTGTGAGAGCTAAGCCGTGTAAAAAAAGACATAAATACATTAAACAGACTCTCTAATCACACTTTCTCCACTTCAGAGACCTGACAGACCACCAGGGTCTCAGGGGAAGCAGAGAGGTGGCTGCATCTCTGTGATGGATCTTCTTACAAAACAGGCCCTATTTCTGGAGCAGTTTGAGCCAGAGGGATGGAGGGTGTCTCCAGCTGGATGCTGACGGTTTCACTTCCCTTTGAAGAAGTCAGAAATAAAGTGTTTGTCTGGTTTCCTCTCTTAATCAATCCACACATTGTGAGATGAAGAGAGCAGAGGTGGAAGTTTTTAGAAACCAGGCTCAGCTCATTTCAGGAAGACTAAATGCTTCTGTGTGTGATCTGAGGTTGGTAGACACAAAGTCATTTGATACACACACATCACACATCACAGCTGCTTCCATCAACAAACACACACAAAACTGACTTGATGTATTTTAGACAGAAAAATGACTGAGTGAAGACATAACACAGAGGAGAAGCAAAAAAAAAAAACACAGTGTGTAGCGGTGATGCAGAGAGCAGGCGGCAAATCTGAAAAAGGTCAGATATTGCTGAAATACACAATCAGTGACATTAAAATGATGATGATGAATCACACTGATGTTCAGAGCTGGAACGAGCATGGTAAGGAACACTGAAGGTCACACTAAAGCAATGGTAAAATACATAATCTGACAGAAATATAAGACACTTGGTGTATTTATCTGTGTGTCTTTTAGGTGGTTTAAGTTTCAGCCTCCCTGTTCACTAACTGCTGTAGTTACAAAACCATTTGGTTCAGCTGGCATACATTTCCCTTCTGCCGGTGAGGAATCCTGGGAGATGTGACACGCATTTATACACATGACCACAAGAGGGCACACAGCTATACAAACACTGGTTATTACACTTCAAAAAAAATAATGTTCTCTGCAGCATCCGAGAAGGTAAAAGATTGCAGAGCATGTTGGTTCTATTGTCCTGCTTCAGCTGGTTCACTGTGCCACGTAACAACTGAAATGAAAGATGCAACAACGTCTCACTGAGCTGCAGTCAGGCAACATGTCACACAGACCACTCTCACATACATGATAATATTTTTGATCATTGCTGTTGTAAGCAGTTTCATACAGAGCCTAAATCAACTACAGCTGATTGATCCATTTCTAGCCACTCTAATCCTTTCAATGATTAAACCTGCTGGTATTTCCCCCTCTCGTGTATTCTATAGACTAAACCTTTAAAAATTCATAAGCACTTCCCTTCTACCAGCTCATGAATAAAAAAAGAAATACAGTGTGTTCTCACTGTGATCTCATTGACAGCCTAATGCAGCTCCGAAGCTCATAATTCAGCTCATATCTTTTCATTAACGTATATTGGTACAGAGGAAACACGTGTATTCTGAGTTTAAAGTCTTTCTCTTTTCTGGAAAAACGGATCAGCTTCATTTGAGTCATAGATCTCAGCTCAGCCAGCGCTTCACCTTGTTTTTGCTGGAACAGGCAGATTTCTCTGAGGAGGCTGAATAATATTCACCTCAAAAAGCCGCCTGAGAAGAATGAAGGGAGCAGGAGAGAATGAGAGATGAATAGACAGCAAAGAGGAAAAAGAGAGCGGAGAGGATATGAAGGCTTCTGCCACACTGAGCGCTTCCTCATGTCAAATAAACCTTATAGGCGAGCACAGAAAAGGAGGCCACATTCCCAGGCTTTTGAATTAAGCAAAGCACTTCCCTGCACACATGGTTTGACATATGTGCCCCCTTTCTTACCCCACCCGCCCCCCAAACAAACCCTACACATACACAATTTAAGAGTCAAAGCCAACTGTTTTTCTTTCTCAGGTCAGTCCATTAGCAGAAATATCACAGTGGAAAGAAATGATGCCTGAACCTGAACCTGATCGAGTGTCTACATGATGGGCTGAGTGTGCGTTTTAGGACCAGTAGTGTCATGTTTCTGTGAGGCTGGGCAGCATCGTGATGAGATCAATGGATGTGTTTAGGCTGAGAAAGTGTTTCCTTGGACAGGGTTGGGACGGGGTGGAGGGATGCACGAGGCATCCTCTCTCTGGGTACAGCGCCCGAGGGCAGGGCTTCTGTTATCCTGGCAATTAGCTTTTGTTGCTGGGGTAATTGTTTCATCCTGCTGGTTCACAGTGGAAGGCACCGGAATGGACCCGAACAAATGATGAGTCATTCAGCGCTGCCCCGAGCGGCCGGATCACGATAGCAGTTCAGATTTGTTTGGCCTTTGTGACGGAAAACTAAATGTCAAAAAACACAACTAAAGCCTCACAGATACAGGCTGTCAGCAAACATCTATTCACGAGGAGCACAAAAGCAGCGCAGAACTCTGGTGAACTATGATGTGCATTACAAAGCTCTGACATGTATGGGAAATTTCACACCTTAGTTCTAATTTATGCTGTCAATGCAGCTACACTGAAATATGCAGGCTTGATCTAATGAAGTACCATCACCATACTGTAGAGAGGAAATGAGGAGGAGCAAGGAATGAGAAACAACTGAAACCCAGTTGAATATTTTTTGGGGAAATTCTGTACTATCTCTGGGGCTCAGCTTCAAAATCTAGTTATCAGACCATTAAGCTCTTTGACTGGGAATCCAGGAAGCTTGCTGATAGTGGACCACTTGCTTTGCAAGCCAAATATGTTACTAACAAGACAAATGGCATCATTTAACAAGAAGAGACTTTCTACGATAGAGTGGTCCTGTCTTTTTTCACAGGTGGTTTGTATGAGATTTTATTTGGGTCACCAGAAAGATTAAGAGCAATTTCTTTCATAGTTTTAAAATGTATACATGAATTAATATGCTTATTTAACAAAGAAGTGGTGATTCATTGCCTGGATAGATAATATCATAGATAAACTATAGATAGCAGAGTTTGTTGTGAAAGGGGTCATATTGGTTTGTCATGGGTTGTCAGGAAAATAGGGAAACTTGTTGCATTGGATGACTCACAGCTGTCAGGCAGAGGATACAGCTGAAGAAATAGAGAGAGAGAGAGAGAGAGAGAGAGAGAGAGGAAGAAAAAAGAGGCAGAGGTAGCTGCTGCATCATGGCATTGCTCGGTGAAGCACACAGATGCAGAATTATTATGCTGCCTTTAATTTCAGTGTGGGCTGTTTTTGTTGGATGGTGAAGGGCTTCAGGATTCTAAAGATAAAATGAAAAAGACTATCCAGCTCAGCCAAACAGAGAGAGAGAGAGAGAGCAGATGACCATGAAGTGAATGTTATCTTATAATGTCCAATAGAATCAGAGCTACAGACTAGAGTGCAGATACAAGGCAACACAGAACAAGCCCTGTTATTACATGCTCGTATATAAGAAGCCTCTTTGCAGTTTTCAGTTTTTCGAGGTGGGTGTTATAAGCATACCACCTCAATCAGGTCACAGTAAATCCCAATGAATCATTTTGTCAACTGTCACAACAGTGATCACTGATCATCGCTCCTGGAGTTGATCTGCACACTGACAATTTAATATATTCAATTAATCAGTTTCATTACATGCTAATTACTTATCTAAAAGAAATCATAACCTCTTGCACAGTGAAGGCCAGCTGAGACACACGGAAGCATCCAGAGAGGCTCCCTGTGCAGCAGCAGTGATAATTACAGAGTTTTATGCATCCCTGGTTGGTGCTGTAGCTAATGGAGATGTACAGTCAGTGCCAGCGAGGATTCATAATTAAATACATGAGGTGTTTTGTAAATAAACAGTATTCATCTCTGCAGAAGAATACACGGCTGTATCTGACCTCTGCCTGTCAGAGACTCCAAACACCAACAGTCCAGCCAGCAAAATAAACAATTCTTTCATGCAATTTGGCGTCGCCCTCGACATGAGGAGAGCAGGCCCTCTAACAATGCAGGCTACTGTGAAATGTAAAGCAGCAATTCAAAGTGCTGCTCCCATTCTTCCTGTTCAAAGTTAGCCCGCCCTGTGTTGTGATGTCCTGCCACTCTACTTCCCAAACAGGAACAGAAATACATAATTATGCACCCACACACAGCATATTATAGTACCCGTACTGTACATACACCCAAAATAACAGTAACAGATATTCTTAGTGAAGGGCCAGTTTAAGGGACACACACACTCACATAGCTCGGTTGTAACGTATGGATCCAGTTAGTCGCCTGCTATTATTATGTTCACCATGAGGATTAAAGCTGGGTTTACTCAGGGGTAAGGCCAAGCCACCGCCTTTGTATAGAATGGGTGGAGGTGTGTACAAATTCAGTATGGATGCCTGTGTGTGTGTGTGTGTGTGATTGGGTGGGTGAAGGGGTTCAGCTGACAGAAGGAAGAGGTCTGTCTGACTGGCTGGATTAGAGACAGGGCCTTGCAGGCAGATCATTACCTCACTGCAGTCTTAAATCTAAATTAACCAGGACTTAACTCTCGCACAAGACCTCTAATCTGCTCCACGGGGGAAAGTACTGTTCACAGGCAGAGAAGGAGGCCCGGGGACCTAAAAACAGCACAGGCCAACTTTATTACTGAGAAACAGTGTGAAGCCTGAGCGATTTGTAAGTGAGCACGCTAAGCACGGTGTCGGAGCTGTAGTGACACTGCTAGAGTCAGTTATATTGTATGTGTGGAAAAAAAAACAACAACTTTCCATTAAGGATAATACTGTACAAAGCACGCTTTTATATGCATAAGACCACAATAATAATGAGGATTTAAAAGAAATCTCCACCCTCCACATATGCATCAACAACTAAGACCAGACTGTATGCAGCACACGGCATTTCGCATAATCTATACACTGCACGGTCACAAAGCTACACATCCCTGACCCAAGAGTGGTAATCTAACCCCTGCCACACTGATGTATAAAGTAGGAGCGCAAAACTGCAGAGTGGACGACAATTAAGCCCCAAATCAGAGAGAGAGAGAGAGAGAGAGAGCAGAGTACTGAGGTCCTAATGGCATTAATGCAAACCGCATTAATGTGCTTATGTTCTTAGCTAAATGTCCCAGTTGTTGTGTGCAAAAAGCTTGGTCTCATGCCACAATGTATCAGTTTGGAACGATTAATTCACACACAATACAGTGACAGTGAGTGCTACTGTCATACCTTACTGTCTGAAAGACATGCAGTATAACATATGTGCAGGGCTGTTCATTTTACTAAGAAAAAGGCAACACACACACACACACACAATCAATCCACAGTATATGCCAGGGAGTGTGAGTGATGTAAAGACATCATCATCAGAGGGTGAGCGCGAGCTTCTACACCCCACCAATTTGTTGCATGTGTGCAGTCACCAACTGTACACAGGCTGGAACAGAAAAACAGACGCATCCTTTAATGTGGAAGAGAAGACTTTAAGAAAAGAGTGTGTCAGTGTGGGATATGTTGTATGTTACTGTAGATCGTGACCTACTGTGCACATATTGAACATCCACCAAGTTTTTTTAAGGGTTAGAAATCATAGCTCAATAACATTGGAACCTTTGATCACATAATCCTCTTCTTACACTACATTATAAAAGCTGTATCAGTGATTCTACTACTTGAAGTTAATACACATAAAAAACGATCTTTATGGCAGAACCTCTAGAATATAATATTCTCCTTATTTAAATACAGAATTAATATGTAGCATATCCTATGAAATTTATAGCATTTTAAAAAGATGTCAGACTAAAGACTTGATAAGATTTCAGTCCTGATGCTGCTGTTATCAGGTTTAACAGCCATCCCACACACTGTGAGTGCTCCTGGTCAGTTTTAAAATATCATTGTCCTTTATTTTTAAATCAAGCTCCCCCTTCCCTTCTTCTTCCCTCATGATAAGAAGACAGCCAGCAGAGCTGTTTGATCCTGCAGTTCTCATTTGGGACAACAGCAGCAACCAAACCTCCCTCCCTGCTCCCGCCTGCTCCATCTCTTCCAAACAGAAAACAGAGAGAGAGAGAAAAGAGAAGGTCACTGGCCCGAAAGGCTGCCTTTTTAGCCAGAAGCCATACTGTCTTTAATATGTGTGTGAATTAAACATGTATGGAGCCTTACAGAGCGCTGCTATTCAGAGAGGCTCTGTGTGAGTGTTTAGAATAAAGAAGGTGCTCGGCGCAGTGCCACACAGTGGGCTGCATCTCTCTGGCAGCATCTCTGGCTTTGACTGAAAAGATGTAACTAGGCAAGAGGAAATAAACAAAGACGGATCATCAAAAACCATCAGAGTTAAAACTCCAGACACTTAACACGCTAGTGCTGTTTGATTTGAAGCGTTGTGTGCCAAAATCAAATTATCCCTGCATACAATAACTAATCCAAAATAACCTCAATTCTAAACGACAGTTTGTTGAGGCCAGATTAAGATTAGAGATTAGTATTTTATCTCTGATTAAAATACAGCAGGGGAAGAATGGTGTGTGCTGCTGGAATATCACATCATCATCAAGAGCGTTCGTATTTTTTTTTCCTTGCCACATTTTAGTTCTCACATCCCTGAAAGCAGAAGTGATTAAAGACACACACAGTTCAACAAAGTGTCTACGAACCTGGCAGTGATGTGGCTGTAAAACAATCCTGAGTCACTGACGCTCTGAGGGAGGCAGTAACGTAGCACTTGGAGCCGATGTATATCCATTTTGGCACACAGGAAAGCAGCAACAACTACAAAAACAGCAGCAGTCTATGACACAAACTCCCTTTATTGCTGCTCCATTATCTTAAAACATTAACCCATTAGAAGCAGTTTAATCCTCCTGTTGAAAGCCCGACATGAAAATTACATACAAGAGCAACGGTTGCAAAAAATGACGGAAAACATCCAACTAAAAACGATATTAAAAGTCCCACAGTTATGAATTCTTGTACTGGTGCATCCAGTGGTCTGATGATCCATCCAGAGGAGACTGACTGACTGACAGACTGGCAGAGATGTAGTCATTGACCGGCCGGTTGTCTGCCTGCATAATAGATGAGCATGTGTGTGTGTCATTGAACCTCTGCGCTATTGTCATACTGTTAACCCAAGGGAGATTACCTCATATCCGTCTCCAACACCCCCCCCACTCAATCCACAACAGTGTGTGTATGTTTGTGTGGGATGTGTTGTTGGGGTTGCTCCCCCCCTCCTTTCCACTTTTGCCTGCTGTTGCCATAGCCACACAGTATTAAGCAGAGCCTGAATTAAGCACCAGTCCATAATGTGGTCAGCTACTATTGATCGGGGTGCCCTCTACCTCAGAGGACAGATGTAACGGGTGACTGTACACCACACATTAGCTGGAGCTAGTGTGCATGCTAACTGTTCATTAACATCCACTGAGTGACTGACTAATGCTCAGGGAGAGGAAGGAGACAGGGGGGGCATTTTGGCACTCATCAGCTTTATCATTGACTGGGGGGACTTTGTTCAGAGTACAGATGCAATTAAACTAGAACCAGACCAATAAAGCAGTGTATGTAGACCAGTGTAGCTAAAGTCCTGTAACTCTCTCAGATTGTCCCACATCCAAAGTGCCATCCAATCAGTTTGTCCCAAGCGGCAACCTCCAGGTCCTGAGAAATGAAGCCCAAGCAGAATGTGCTTTTCATGACAATGGCACAAGTCTGCCCACCTCAGCTCTGCTTGCACTCCACCTCTTTGCCTGCATTTGGATTAACCAGAAGATTAGTGGACTATGACACAGCCAACATGGCAACAGCTGAAGCCTCCCACATGGATACAAAAATGCTCTTCAGAAACCAATTAATGACAGCACAGACAGTCAAGGGTGCCACATAACCACAAGGTCCACAATCTGATTCAGGATGTGTGTTCTGTCATATTACTAGACCTCCACTGATAGCTGTACAAACAAAGTGAAAATACCAAAGAAAAAAATCTAATTGTATCTAATAATATATTTTCTATATATAAATATTAAAACTGTTATTGTCCTGCAGGCTCCAATTAAGCTATATCTCTGGAGCACACACAGAGACCTGGGTCTCACAGGGTTGGTGAGTTTTGACTTTTCTGGTTCACAGGCTCCCACTCCGACAGCTGACCTCATATGCCACGCTGATGGCACACAACACAAACGGCAAGAGTCAGTCGCCGTGGGGTGTGACTCCACATAATAAAGTGGCACTTGTTATTGGTTAAATGACAGTCAGAGTCAACAGCGATTGGATGCATGGAAGCGCCAGTCGACAGATATCGGGGGGGGCTCCTTGTAACGCCGGGTTACTGTTGGCTCATCAGTGCCCAGCTGGACTGCAGAGCATTTCTGTGACAGGCCGGGCAAATGTTAACAAGCTCAATCCCTGACAGACGAGGCTCTGCTGTGCCTGGAGGAGGGGGACGCTGCCTGCTCACCAACAGTTATAAAATGGACAAACTGCCCCAGGCCATGGACAACACAAGAGTAATATGGATATGTTGTTCCACTGCTACGAAGTGTGCTGGTGTTGAGTGCTCTTTAAAATCAGGAAGGAAAAGTGACAGGGGGTCAATTAAACTTGGTGGTTGTCTGACACAAAGCCAGACAACCACCAAGTTTAATTGACCCCCTCCACAATAAGAAATTTGTTGTTTACTTATTTTCTACCCGCTTCCTCATATTTTGAAAAGTAGATGTAGACTTTGTTCCATTTTGTAGGGAGAATTATTTTTAAATAAAAAGTGTATGTGCATTTACCAAGTTTAAATTGAACACTTGTAGCTGCTGAATGTCATAATCATCTATATGAAAGAAAACATCACCTCAGTTTTTAAATGTAATTGTTTGCCCACATATTAAAGAGCAAATTCAGTGTTTGACCATAAACTTGTTTGTCTTTTTTGATACTACATTCTTCAAATAATTAGATGTTTTAGAGCAGATGTAAAGTGGGTGTGATGGATCTTGTTAAACACTGATACACAACAACTTAGATGTAGGATGTAGATTCACATCAAGTGACAGTAAACAGTAAAATCAGCACACTAACCCCTATAATGACATCACTAATTCATTACATACTGTGGCTCCTTGGATGCCAGTTGGGCCTCAGGCGAACGGTCATGGACACATACAGTAGCTACAATATGAATAGCGACCCACACTTCACTGTCACCCTTCCCCCACTCCTTCTCCTCCTCCTCCTCCTCCTCCTCACTCCACCTTCTTCAGTGCCTCGTCCTGTCACTAATCCTGATCCTTAAAGGGAAACACAACTTCCATGCAGAGAAAAATATGGCTGCAAAATAAACATCATCCACCGTCTGAGCAGTGGGAGGGTATGAAAAAATAAGATGGGGAAAGCTGCTAAGCTGTAAATTTCAAAATATGCTGTTGAAAGCATTAGAAATGATGCTATAATATATAAGACATACGCTTTATGGCCATAAATAATGAACTGACAGTAGGACGCAGAGAGGTTTTCCCTGTGATGGACTGTGCTTTGCAGTAGATTACTAGAGTGCATGTGGTCAAGTGTAAACTGTCGATGTTATCTCCTCTGCCCGCTCTGCTCCACATCTGTATTTGAGCTTCAACAAATCACCCGCTGTAATCTGCCAGGGCCATATTACACAGAGACCACTCTATCCATGTATCATCTGGCTTTTGATAGTCCCACTCATTCAGCCATTCAGAGATTAGCGCTCTCTATCCTGTTCTTCCTGTCTTTCTTTCTCACACACACACACACACACACACTCTCATGCAGCAAGCACAGAGCAGCTGAGCCGGCGCACACTGACACAAAAACTCATTCCTTCTTCTCAGGGAAAGACTGAACCAATGAAAGATTGCTAAAAGGGCAACCAATCAGACTCCTCTGCTAACAGCTGGCTACAAAGAAAACACAGGCAGAGAGGGGTGGAATGAAGGAGAGAAAAAGTCACCAACTCCTACAGGAGATTTTCCTCTCCCATTTTTCCTCGCTGTATCTCCAACTCAACCCCTTAACAGCATGTAAAGCCTGAGAACCAGCAATAAAGATACACAGAGAGAGGAAGAATACGGAGTTTTCTCACACAAACAATCCTACAAATGCTATTTCAGGAAGCCAACAGATTATGCGGTCGGAAAGCTGAGCCAGGTTTTAAACAGAAACACTAGAGAGCAACATTAACATCATTAACACATACACACCAAAGAGAGAGAGACAACGAGTGGTAATGATGCGGAGATGCCTTACCCAAAATCGTCCAGGGAATACATGTCGCTGAAGGAGACAGAGCAGTCCTCAAGCAAAGGATGAAAGGAGGTATGAAGGGTGGGATTACAGAGGAGAGGGGGAAGTGTCAGCCTGAGCACATGCTGTCCAGTGCTGCTGCAGTAAACTCAGTCTTTCCCTTCTTCACATCCTCCACAGAAGTTTTTAAAAACTCCACTACGCCAGCAGAGACACAGAGAGAGTGGGAGGGAAGGAGAGAGCCAAAGAGATGAGGAGTGTTGCAACAGAGCGAGGGAATGTGAGAGAGAGAGAGAGAGAGAGGGAGAGAGAGAGGGAGAGAGAGAGAGAGAGCAGGCATGTGACCAGCATAGACCAGTCACCTCCCAGCTTCAAGGATCGGAGTGCTGTCTCAACCTCCAAGCAATCATTTTCACTGGATGGAAATGACATGTTAGCCTATATACGAAACAGGAGTGCTTTTACACTCGCCTTTCAATACCATGAAAAGCCAGAAATAACCTGGGGTGCAGCCTGAAATAGATTCTACAGTGTTTAAAGAATGCACGTCAGCCATAACCCTTAATCACCAATCAGAGGAAATAACAGCAACACAGCAGCTCATTCATAAAGGACATAACATTCCTAGAACAGATGCAACGATTAGTTTCATATTCTCACAACAAAGCTTTCATTGACAGAGGGTAACATTTGTGCTTTCCTTGTGGCTTTGTCTGAATTTGTCTTCAACTGGTGCTCCATCTGGCCCAGGCTAACACAGACTTATTAAGCTTCTTTGCAATAGTGAGCTGAGGTGTGGGAAACAAACAAAGGGCAATCTAGTCTGCTGAGAGATTAAGAGGCTTTGTGGGTTTACAAAACAGCAAGAAACATGCAACAGATTCTGAGTACAACATGGATTCGAGGAAGGAACATTAGTGATGTTCTAAAAACACGGAGGCTGTACAGAACAGATGGCACTGATGTGCATGGAGATTTAGCAGCAGGTAAAGTTGCAGGAGCTAATGTCAGTGTATAAGAGACAGTAAAGTGCAAAGTAGGAGCAGCATTTAAAATGAAGGATACAAAATAAGTAGATTAATATACTCAAGATCAGTTGCTATATGATCAATTTGATCTTGTATGAATTAAAGCTGCATTTGTAAGTATTGTCAAAATGATTAAAACAATCAATCAAAACTGTTAAAGGCCTCTAGTGTCATGTGACAGAGAGATTTAGTGAACATGAGAGGAACAAAGAGTAACACCATCACACAAAGCTAGTTTTTCTATTATACAGTAATGCTAAACCTCTTGTCAATCATGTTGAGGGACAGGTGGTCAATGAAGGAAATAAATCACAAAGATGGCTGAAGCTTTTGGTAACCAACCATTGGAGATGACACTGGTTTGAAACCACTGAGGATGACTCCTTATGATGTCATAAGGGGCTGCAAGACTAAATGGTTTTTTGGACACTTTGATTGGTGTAGAAAGGAAAGAAAAGCGGGTGATCCATAGGTTGTGGGTTTATACATCACCCCTTTTGCCGATTTAGTCTCATTTAAATGCTCTCTCGGTGAACTCCAGGTTTAATTCTGTCAATGAAAAAGCTGGACAATGACAGAACCATGGCTGCAGTGACGCTGCCTCACGTGGAGCAGCTCTCCGATCAGCAGCAGCCTGCAGTAAGACGCATAACTCAGCGTTTTTTATTCTTCCAGTGGCTGCACTCGCTCATTCTACCTTTCCTACAATGAGTCACCACAACAAGTGCTTTAGCATTAATAGTAGAGGACAGACGCCTCGCTGTGCGCCCACATCTCTGCCTCTCTCTCTCTCTTTCTCTCACACACAGACACACACAATGCATCCAAAAGCAACAGCAGTCTGAAGAAGCACCACATAATGAAAGCACTGAGACTAAAAATAACTTAATATACACACACTTGAGCCTGGTATGCTCATGCACATACATAAATGCATGTGAACCCTTACATAAACACAATGGAGGCACTGAGGCAACAAATCATCTGATTGAATTAAATTCTTTTTCTTTACTCTGCACGAGAAAAGCCAGGTCACCTTGTTTTTACTCTGCAGAGATTTAAGACTTCCCTTTGGGCTTGAGTCAAAGAACAGATCTGCCTCTGGCGAGAATAAGCACACAGGATGAGACACAAGCAGCACGGCTTCACAGCAAAGGAGGAAACTGCACGTCCACTCAACTGGACTGAAGATAGGAATCTTACATGTTTACTGTCTGACAGTAAAACAGTTCAGCTACTGGAGTTGCGTGAGGTTACAGGAAAGCCAGAATTATTTGGATCAGGATATGTTAGGAAAAAATTGCACACAAAATATCCAGATGTGACCACATCTATGGCCTATTCCTTGTTTCTCCAGACACATGCAAACATCGGTAGCTACAGAGTGAGAGTGCACTGTATCCAGAGCTGTCAAGAGTAAATCTGAGGCTCATAAAAACAGAATGGTGCAGGCTGCAGCTACGGAGACATGGAGGAGTCAAACTACAGGCAGCAGGGAGAAATATAAAAGGACTGCTTCATAAATAGAACAGAATACAGAGAGGCTGCTGCTGCTGGAGAAGGTTTGGGCCTGAGCTCATTCTGCATACCAGCATAACCTGCTTAAAATACCGCCCATACGTCAGATATAGATGGAGGATTTTAACATTTTCCACAGGCTGATTATGTGCATGTATGGATCCATCATGGAGTATGCTTATATGTAGGGGGGTGTGTGTGTGTGTGTGTGTGTGAGTGAGGGGGTGGGGGTCTGTTAACCTGCCTGGCAACCACCAGAATAAACACCCTCCTCCTCCTCCGTGGTTATAAGCACCCTTTACTTATCCTATTTCCACCCTGCAGCCACTCACACCGCCATCAGTCATCTTTAGTGAAACCAGCATTTTTATTTCACCTGATTCGTAGACAATTACATGATGCTGTCGTTTCCATGACAACCTTAACCTGGCCTGAATCCTGATTTCAGTAGCTACTAACGCTGGGCGGGTCCAGCGGTGACAATAGAGAGGAAAAATAAGGAAATAAGGGAGCAGACGTTATTTTAAGCATAGATTAGGGACTGTGAAGGACGCCTGTTTGGAGCCGAGACCGGGCGGATGGTTGGGTGGGTGGGCCGCTGAATGGTCAGTGCGCTGCTCCCACAAGGTGAAATATGAGATGTAAATATGTTAAAAATGCCGCAGCGACCATGACAACGTTTATTCCTGTAAGGTACATGCAGATGTAGCCCGGAGTGAGAGGGCAGAGTGTCGGTGCGCATCTGTCATGACGCGTCAAACGGAGCGCATGGTGCTGGGCGCAGCTTACCTCATGTTCTCCTCCTTTATTCAGCCGGAGATGATGATGATGGCACTGATGAGGCTGATCGATATGTCCGCAGTTCTTTCGGTATACACCGTTTCGGAGGCTTGGATAAGCCCACCAGCCTCCACCCCGTGTCCCTTTATGCGCTTCTGTAGAGGCTAACACCAGGCTGATGATGATGATGAGGAGTCGTGAAACGCTAAGCGACAACACGAGCGCTTTCTTCCATCCGCTTTGTGCTCCGTTGTCTTTGCTCTCCGCACGCGCTGCTGCTGCTGCTGCGCCTCCTTAAGTCCATGTTCCGCCGGGGCTTGCGCTCGGTACAAAACGGTGAACGGTGGTCGTGCGCCGCCGCCTCCTTCACGCCATATTTTCTTCCCATTCGGAGTGTTTTGGTGAGGTGGATTGATTTAGGGGGGAAATGCTAATACGGCGTGCGAAGGAAGGGAGAGGGAGAGAGGGGGGGGGGGGAGCTGCTCGGCTCAATGCTGCCCACCTGCGGCCAAGACGCGCACAGGCCGCCCGACGACCCCCACCCCTCGAGCAGTGTGTGGTGTTGATGCTAAAAACATGTTGATGAAGATTCTCAGTCATCCAGGTCATCATACGTAGAGAAGATTGAAGCAAGGGGTCTGGACTTGTAGAGTTTTCTTGAAGACGTTTCGCTGCTCATCCAAGCAGCTTCATCAGTTCTACCTGTTTGGTGGGGAAACATGGTTTATATGTGGTTACAGACCTATGTGGGTGGGTCTGGGTAAAACTTAAAAAAAAAAAAAACAATAGCACTAAGCCAGTCGTTAGACACACCTGGCCCAGTCAGCCAGAACATCACAGGTAATTATGGAAACATTTCGTGCTATTGCTTTTTTAAGTTTTACCCAGACCCACCCACATAGGTCTGTAACCACATATAAACCATGTTTCCCCACCAAACAGGTAGAACTGATGAAGCTGCTTGGATGAGCAGCGAAACGTCTTCAAGAAAACTCTACAAGTCCAGACCCCTTGCTTCAATCTTCTCTACATGCTAAAAACATGTAAACACACACACTAAAGTACAAAATGTAAGCCACAACATGGGAGTTTTATGGTTCATTTACTTCCAGACAGATGTCCAATGTTCAGTGGTATTCTGCAGCGCAGCCTGTTAAGTGGTAAAGACAGATCATGTTACGATTTTAAATCGCTGCTGTTAGAAGACTTCTGTCCCGAATAATAAATAAACAAAGCCAACCTTCAGGAGTTCAAAACAGCACCAACATGCCTCATATCAGCACCACTGTGAAATCTGCTCAACCCCAAGATCTATTCATGCATGTGTGTGTAAGCCTGGCTCTCTGTTCACAGGGAGAGTGTGAGAGAGACGCGCTGCGTGACGTCTGCAGCCTTTATAAGCAGACCCTGTTGGTTTATAAAAGAAAATGGTAATTCGCTTCATAGACCTGCTGTATGTTCATCACACAGAGGCAGGGCATTAAAGACAAACATCTCTGCTGCATTTACAGTGTAAAGGTCTCTGAACTTGGGCCTCACGTCACTGGGAGCTTGATTATTGATCTTCTCACTCAAGGCAAAAAAAAAAAAAACACAATTCACCAACATAAGTCTCAATTTGTTCATATTCAACCACATTTTCTCATCTGAGTTCATCTAACCATGATGGACTAAACAGATTTATTGCAGGGTAAACTGAAAGGAAATAAAGGTGGCAGTGAAGGATTTGATCTTTAATCAATAAATAATAGGGAAAGGCAGAACTTGGAAGATGTTCAGATGATTTTGCTACAAATCATGAATCCAGATAATTCAATGGCTCCCATTACCTACTTGACAGTATTCTCTTTGCATGTAGTACTAGCCTGGACTGTACAGGTAGCTCAATATATCAATCATGGTTAAACCTAACATTAACCATGATGGACAGCTGTCTGAATATTTTAGCGAGATGTTTTAGGAGGCTCTGTGTGATATGTTGGTGTTAACAGGGAAAGGTCTTGCTTCACTAGTGCTTTCCTGAGTTGTTAAATACAAAATAAAAAGAGAGTTTAACAATTAGAAAATCACAATGCACTTTCTCTCTGTACAGTTTGTGTTGCGAAGCTCTTGGTTTTCTTGCGTGATGAAGTTCAGTCTGGAATGGCAGCAAAATAAAACCTCTTATCTATCTCCGTTAGCTGTGGCAGGAGTCCGTAAACAAACATCAGTGGAAGCCAAACTGTACAGATGCAGTCAGAAAGTCAGAAACTTTGGTTCTGTTTAGCTGGATTTGATCCGTTCCATTTGTTTTGTCTTGCGTCATTGGTGACAGTGCTACAGTACGTGAGAGGGTGATTTGTTTTTACATGTAGTGTGGAAGAAGAAAAGGGAGAACAGGAGGGCGTTTGTTTGTCAAGCAGCTGTACGTGACCTCCAATACGCCATCGCATTTGAGATCTGTGAGCAGATCAGGAAGGAAACCTCAAGACACAAGTTTCTCCTCTGTCAAATCACTTCAGTTCATTCAGCCCCACGTCTTCTTTAGTGTTCATTTTAAGTTTGGTTCAGTTCAGTTTGCTTCAGCTGGAGGTTCAGGCCCCAGCAGCCGTCAGAAGCCGACAGTACCTGCCTCATGTCTGCCTGCTCAGACTATCTTCCACTGCATCACACTCATGTCCTTCCCACCAGTCGACACCAGGTAGCTGTCGTCAATCAGGAAGCTCACATTGGTTACATGGCTGCTATGGCCACCATAAACATGGCTGGGAGCCTGTGGAAAATGCAGATAATTCAATTAGTCTGTCTTTTTTTCTTTTGTCTGGTTTTTCAGTAAACTGATTCTTCCACACAGTTTTTTATAAACAGATATGCAGAGATTTTGGGCTATCGTCTTTATTCAGACTGGAAGAAACCTGCAAAATGTAATTTTAAGTGTATGCTTTTGATAGCATATAACGTGACAAAAGCCCAGCCTTGAATATTAGTAATATATGCAAAATAGCCTACATTTTAAAATACCTACTTTTCATGACTACCTTGTAAAAACATACATAAATACTACATCCTTTTATGGTTTAATCAGTAAATTTGGACCCTGTCCACCTCCACTGTCGTCAGGCAGAATGCAGCATCTTACCCTGAACTGTGAACAGGGGTATGAGAAGAGGTGGACCTTCCCAAAGTCATCTCCAGTGACCAGCAGGCTCTTGTCATTGGACCTGCACACAGCGTTGATGTCCGTACCGTCTGAGCCATCGGGCCACAGGCCTGAGAAGCAGAGTGGTTAATACACTGCATTTAAAACACAAACATACAAAGTGCCATCACATACCAAAGACCTGGAAGCCCAGAGTGCAGGTGTAGGTAACCCACTCGATATCTCTGGTGGTCTCCACACTGACCACCTGTTTACACACGGATGGGATCCCTGAGAAAACAAGCAGCGAAACAAAGACACAACAGGTCAAGGTTAAGCCTTAAATCAAGAAAACAATGGCAGTGAAAGGACTCCGAGAATGGGGAATGCACTCACAGTACAGTATCTCATAGTCGCCTGAATTTGAAACCAGGTACTGGGAGTCCACTGACCAGTCCAGATGTGTGATGAAACTGGAGTGACCCTGAAATAAGATAGGAGCAGATACATGATGAACACTTCCACAGAGGAGTCAGCTGCTCATGACCAGAAGTGTAGAAAGTGAAGAAATGTAGATATGTAGAAACAGCAATGTGTTTATCACTTCACAGCTTCACGTAAATACAGTGAGATAACAGAGACTCAAGCATGGAGCTGAGGGGGAACTACGTATACAGTACAGCTAAAGTAGAATAGAATAGAATGTATTTGTCACATGTGATACAAGTACTCAAGAAAGCACAGATGAGGAGTATGATTGGCTGCAGTCACTCACTGAGCACTTCCCCACTCGACTGTACTTCCTCCCATTTTCTGCCACAGCATAGATGTAGATGTAGTTGTCGTGGGAACCAATGGCCAGGAAGTTACCATCTAAGAAGGATAAAATATTATACGAGAGACAAAATGTAAATGTTTGCAGACGATGATTCAATTATGTGTTTTAAACAGTTGGACAAAGAATGTAGGGCCAACACTCAAAGGGAAACATACCTGGCCCATAGCGCATAACAGATAGCTGTTCATTGCCATCTGTGTGTACTGTGACTAAATCCTTAGAGTCAGTGTCCAGTACCAGCCACCTGCAGAATCCATGACAGACAGCTCAGCAATCCCACTATTCATCATTTACATGGTAACTATTAAAAGTACTTTATTTTTACTATATTACTGCAAATTATGTATCTTAACAAACTGAAGAGCCTCTAAATCTGCCTTGGTGATTGGATTTTTACCTTCCAGTCTGAGTTCCTATGGCAACCACAGCTCCAGAGGGGTGGAAGCCTGCCGACTGGGCAGCGTCCTGTCCACAAAAGAAAAAAGAAGATATTTATAGTCACCCTCTGCTTATTTTATGAGTATTTTTACTTCACGTGGATGATTGACCTTCAGTGTGCAGGCTGATGCACATGCAACTTGAAACTAGAAATCTGTTTCCACCTTCAGTGTGGACGAAGAATGTTTCGGGCACAAGTTTATTGTGCCAATTACCAAATTAATGTCAAATGAAAAAAATAAAAGTTGTGTCTCTTTGTTTCAGTGTACATGTAAACAGATTTGTAACATCTTCTGTTGTTTTATAGTGAAATCAAAACTGACAAAAGAGTTGCTGATTCATCGACTGTGTGCTGTGTGTAATGCCTGGGGTGGACCCCAGGGGGCAGTATTTAATAAACTTACTTCTATGCTCTTGGTCCAGATGAGCTGATGGGAGCTGGAATGCCACAGGCAGACCTGCCGGTCATATCCACAGGTCAGGACCTGAGGCTTCCAGGGATGGACAGCCAGACCCCACAACTCATCAGTGTGACCCTGGAGATGAAATGTTTATTTTAGAAAAGTGACAATTTCTGTTCCTCTTCTGTATGAACTTCATGGTTCTTCCTACAAGATGAGGGGTATTATTGGAATTTGTCTGTAATTATGGCACATAATTTGGTACATTAATGTGTTTTACAGAATTATCATTTTTTTGTTTCATGAAACAATCATCTGAGCTGAGTTTGTATCTGGATATAAGACAGATTGTGGCAAAACAGTCTGTGCAGGCATGTGGGAATAATGCAGTAGCCTGTTGCATCTACCTGTGTGATGGATATGAATTCTCCATCTAAACTCCCTTGCAAAACAAAGTTCTTGGTGGTCCCGATAAGCACAGTCTCCCCTCTGCCCTCTGCTATGGTCCGAATGGGTCCAAACAACTCAGGCACCTGCAAAAAATAAGACATGAGGAAGCCATATATCAAGTTGCTATAAATATCCATGAATCTCATTAAGAGCATGAATCCATCTCTTTCTCTGTAATATTTATGATATGCTGCAGTATTCAGAATGCACAGTCCGCCGCCTCGAGCATGAGTGCAATTTCTGGCTAATATAACAGACCTACTTTAAAAGTATCTGGATATGCAGCTTAACTTTATATTAATACATATTAACAGGCTGTGCTGCTGGCATCATTAAGATTCTGTAGAGCTCTGCACATTCCAACAAATGATTTTTAAAAACATGACTAATGCATCTCATCCAGCATGTGTAATTTTTCAAATTTCATCTGCAGCTTTCAAGAAAGAAGCCCTAGAGTGCTTCTGGTTTCTCACCTCCACTGTTTGTATCTGCTGGTAGCTGCTGTCCCAGGAAATGAGCCTGCGGTCTTTCCCTCCAGACACCAGGGTGCCGTTCCTCAGCATACACAGAGCAAAAATGCTGCCCTCATGAGCTCCTTGGATGACATGGCTGATGCGATTAGTGCCTAGACAGGAGATAGGACGACACAGTTCAGATAGAGACAGACATATAGGTCGACTGTTTGAAGAGCAGATTAACCGACAGGGTGATCAATGGATAAAGCAGAGAAAAGACTTATTCATTAAATGTTTTTTTGTGACTGTGCTTTAACCACTGATCTCCTGACTATTCGTCTATACTTAGCATATAAAAACAGATTTACAGTCTTGTCTTTATTTGCATTCTCACTGGTTTGAGGCATCAGGTGAAAGTGCCATTGTTGTATATTTGACCACATGAATATTTCCAGCAATTGTGTAAACTCTTTTTTTCTGAAACTTGCTAACAGACCTAACATCAGCCTTGCAGGCATGATATTTTTTTTCCCCACACAGGAACACTGTGTACCTTTTCCCCACACCAAAATGTTCCCACTTGAGTCTCCAGTAATAGCATCTCCATTTTCTGCGAAGGTCACACACAACACAAACTTAGGCTTCTCTTGTTTCTGCAACAAACACAAGAACACACACACACACACGTAATTGATTTCTACATGTACCCTCACTACACAAGAACTCATATCACAGCACAGGCTGTATGATCGAATTTGCACCTTTGTATCAGACTTTACTGCTTCATGGTGTAAAAATAACATGTGAAGAAACCATCTGGTGTTCTACCTCAAACAGGCCCTGCTTCTTGACCAGCATGCCTTTCTCCAGGTTCCAGAAATAAAGATGCGACTTGCCACAAGTCACAACGATGTTGCTGTCTGTCGGGTGAAAGTCTGCAGCAAACACTGACTCATTGGAGCACTGAACCGAAAGACACAGACAAGTAACAAGTTCAGTCAATCAAAAGGAAAAATTTGATGCTACACTGGAACATCAGAACAAAAGCAGACAGGTGCAGGTACCTTAACCTCAGCCAGTCTATCTTCTCTCTGCCAGTCCCAGACGGACAGGACGTGATCGTTGGAGTCATCTACAACACAAAGAGTGTTTCCTCCATTCTAAAATAACAGACAGAAGTACACAGTCATTAACATATCAAGAGATCATCAGAAACATGAAATATGCCCTCTTTGAGTGCATCTGAGTTGTCCCCTTACCGACTTGGAGAAAGCCAGGCAGACCAGTGCTCGGTCAAAGAAACCTGTGCCCAGAACGTGGAGTGTGTTGAGGCTGACAGAGTCCCACACGCGAACATGAGGAGCCAGCTGCTGCCAGAAGAAGATACACACAGACAAACATGGGCACAACACCAGGAAAGGCACATCATCAGGGTGATGCATTATTAATCTGTGAATATATACTGATAAATGATGTTCAAAGGTATTGTGATAAAATATCCATATGAGACTTCACTTACTTTTCCATCTGATGAGGTGCCCGCCACCTGGCCGGTTGCTATAGTGATTTTATCAGGGTGGACAGCCAGGCTGGTGAGGAGAAAGACATGAAAACAGTTAAAAGCCTTTTTGACATCAGAAGGACCATTTGAATAAAGATGAGCAGCGTGCTCACAGAACATGAAAGGCTGCACTCAGTGAGTGAGCTTTTTCAAGCTATCAATAGGATATTTACTCTAGGCCCTTTATGCTGTCTGTGTGTGTGTGTGTGTGTGTGTGTGTGTGTGGCGGGGGTATGAAACATATTAAGAGGAATTTACCCTCTTTGGGGAACTACACACAACACTCGTGTACAGTTCTAACACTTTGTCTTCAAAAGAGCTAGAATCTGTCTGCAACTGATCTGTAATCCAAACTGCTGGTTAACCAGCTGAACTTTTATTAACCTTGGAGTCAGAGCTTGAAGAGCTGAAAGTACCAGCGCTTATACACATGCTGTCCTGCTACCTGTGTGCTATTATGAATCAGGAAATCATTTTGTGACTAAGGGAAGACACTTTTGACTAACAGATACTGATTACTCATTGATCAATGCAATGATTTCAATTTTAGGATTGAAAGGTAAACGAGAGGCTCAAGGATCAAGGCTGCTCATGTGTCTCACCATTTGATGTCATCTGTGTGTCCTGTATAGTGTCTCTGCAGCCGTTCGTCGACATTGAACAGTACGACCACTGAGGCGATGAAGTACACAGTTTCTCCAGTGGGAAGCAGGTAAAGGTTGGAGCGACAGTCTCGACCGCGGTAACCGTAGCTGAACAAATGGTCAAGAAAAAAAAAAGGAGAATCCAACAGGTACTGTAACAGCTTTGTTGCATTTTACACAGTAACTAAAACAAAAGCACTCTAGATCATTGTATTTGCATTCCTACTCAGATTTTTTTTCCACATTGGGTTTAATTCAAGTGAGTGAAAGTCTATATTCAGTTCTTCACACAGAAATGAAAGAAAGTAAAAAATAAAACAGCACAGGATGAGCTGCTGGCTGGTTGTGCTGTCAGCCTGTAGCTGTGTGCAGGTTATTACTGACTGCAGGCTGCAGCGCGATGAACTCAGCTCTGACAGCAGTAGCACAGCACAGTAAAAAAAACCAGCACCTGAACAGATCTACTGTGACAAGGAGGGAAAGCAAAACACACAATTGTAGCTTCCTCTGGTTATCTCTGACAGCTACATCAAAATCTGGACCATCCTCAGGTGATGACTTTTAAACAAAAGCATTTTTCAGAAAATCTAAATTGTATTTGGACTCAAGATAAATTCTCAAGCTTTGCAGTGGCAGCACTGAAAGGATACACCCAGTCCAGTTTGAGTTTGTTGCTGGGAAGCTCTGCTTTGGCCTCCAGGCAGTAGCTGTCTACTTGGTCTTTGGGCATGAACATGGTGATGGGGCGACCCTTCAAATACATTTTCACATAACCTTCCTCTAGAAAAGGCAACAGAGAAACTCGGTGAGATATTGCACAGATACAAACACATATATGAATTACATGTATACATATGTCAGATCTGTGGTGTTACTTTGTTTAATATGTGACACAACACAAGAAACACACACGTAATGATGTGGATGACAAGACCGATGATGCTGAATGTGTGACAGCTTAGATGGTGTGACATGATGTGATGAGTTTTTTTTTTAAATATATGATGGCAAAACAGCAATTAAAGACAGGAAATGACACAACTTGAAAACAGCTTTTTGACTGACTTTTATTAGTCATTTCAGATTTGTGACAACAAAGAGCACAACATAATTTGCTGTTAAAAACACTCAACAAGTCAAAAATATTCAGCTCACAGACAGCAGAGATTAACCAACACAAAATGCAGACACAAGCAGAGAAATGGAAATGTTATTGAAATAAACAAACCAGATCCAATCTTAGAAAACGGGGATAATGAGAACCCCTCATCCTGAATGTCACATTAGACACCACAGGAAGAAAATATTTCTGTCAAGAAATACTTGTTAAAGGAACACTATGAATTGAAATGAGTCAGCTTAGGACAGTAATCTGTAATTGTTTTAATATGTTAGAAATGACAAGAGATCTCCACTGTGTTGTGTTCTGCCTGGCTGGGGCATTAAAACACTTTCTAAAACTGCATGCCTGTGTTTCATAAGCTAATAACAGATCTGGAAGTACTGGCTGGGTGATTTAACTGGGCTACAGTAGCTGGGTGTATCAAGAGGAGAGTAGCATGTCAGACTCCCCGACTTCCTCAGCTGGAGGCTAAAATTCGGGGTCTTTCTTACAGCCGACACCTTGGCAGCACCGCCTTTTCTGGCCGTGCTGGCCTTGCAGCTTTCAGAGGTGCGGCTGGTGCTGGTGGCTGAACGGGCTGTTACAGCTGCAGCGGCAGGGCTGCTGTTGCTCCCCGTCTGTTTAGTAGAGCGGCTGAGATAAATCTGTACTGTGACTACAATGTAGATAAGGGGAAAAAGCAGAAGAGCCGATGATGGACAGACAGTGAGGGGGTGGGTAGGTGGTAATGGAGGTTTAGGGGACCAGGGGTGGATGCATTGGACAAGCGTGGAGGGGGTAGGTAAAAAGTTAGTCACATTCAGCGGCTCTTTATTGTGTCATGTTTGATAAAAAGAAGACAAAAACTATCACAAGGAGACAAGGGACTCAACTAATAATTTAGTGTTTTTAATAAGGTTCTTTCACGAAGACGAACCAGGATTAGTGGTTCTAGCGTGTGCAAATATTCACAAGATAATAAATGAAAGACAAAGAAAAGTGAGAAGATTGTAATACTGTTTATAATAACTTATCTGCATCTTTGTTACAAGTAACCAGCCTAAAATGTGGGGAACCACTGGTCTACACGATGCTTTCATTGACAAAATGTCAAATTATCAAATTATCTTGTGTGTTGTTTGGTTTACAGATTAAATCCTCCTGCAACAAGACCAGGCAAACAGCAGTGTATGTGTGAGGAAATGAGTCTGGCTGTTACTTCAGGCTTTTCAAATTTCTTGGCAGCTTTGAGAATACTTAGCTGAGGGGGACTACACACAAACAGACGACAACTCAGGCCATGTGCGAAAACTACAAGCTGAAAAATCAAACAGACTTCAGTGGGAACTATCCAAAAAAAGAGACTGAACGTGTTTGTAATGCAAATATTCATTCTGAGGCCGGGGAGATAATAAGAGCTGCAGCAAATCTACTCGCTCGGAACTGAAGCGAGGAATCTCAGAACAGAGGATTTAAAGAGTTCACAGAAAAACTCAAAGCGACTACGAGGCAGCAAGTGTCAGTAATCTTTGTGTGGTTACTATGGTGACAAGCTAAATGCCTATGAGCGAAAGTGAGGCTGTGAGCAAACAGACGCATGTCTGGTGAAGCAGCAGCTTCATCGCAAGTGAACTGCGAACACAGCAATCACACTCAGTGGTGGTTAGCTATAGGATGTATGTATGTTTGTGTGTTAATTAACTCAGTCTCAAAACAATCAAAGGGAAGGCAACTTTCACACACACTCAACCCACCCCTGCCCCTGTCTGGACATCTCTCTGCTCATTGCACCATGAGAATCACAAAGTCTAACAAAAGAAAAATCACTAAAAAGAGGCTGAAAATCTTCAAATTTCAAAATAACAGTCCTGATTTGATTCTTTTCACATAGCAAAGGTAAAAAGAGATGAAACCAGATCATATGCAGTGTCCAGAGAGCTGTGGAGACCAGGGGGCATTAGGAAAAGTGGGGAGGGGAGAGGCATGGCCTACCTTTGCAGTGAGTCACACGTCGCATCCCTTGTAAAGGTCACAGAGAGACACACAAGCACCAGATGAGGGGTGGCATGGTTTCCTCACTTCCTGGTCTGTCCTAACATGAGTACATTTCCTGTGTCTGATGCTAATAAACAGCAGCTTCTGTCCGTAATGCTCTCAATAAATTTAAACTCCCTTCTCAATAAACCAATAACTGATCATGTCCTATGTGATCAGCTCCCGGGATTGAAATTGTCTTATTTTTAACCACCAAGAAAATCTATGATTAATACTGAGTGTATTAACAGTTGTTCTTTGTAGTATGGTGGATACGGCTGATAAATATACATATACTGAAGGTTGTTAGAATGATGGGGTCAGAAAGTCATACACTTGAACCGAACGCATACAGAACTCTGGGGCAGGAAATTTAGGGGCAGGTGTGTAAACCAAATGGAAAACCGCAGTTCAATTTACACGAAATCAATAGCACACTGGAGACAGAAATTCTGATCAATACTCCTCATTTTATATTCAGCCCAATTGTCGTCTTACAATGTGCTTCCTGCTTTTTGCTCAGAGAATATAAAGAATGGGCTGAGTTTAATTGTCTAGTGCATTATCTGTTATTCATATTGTGAAGAAACATTTGATGTCGTATGTTTTGAAATTTCAATTTCTTGGCTGCATCTTTGGTTAGATGGAAAATTATAGGTAATAATAAAAATAATAGATCACACTGATCTATTAAGTGCATTCTGTGCTTGCTTTCAGTATGAGAGAAAGATGCTTGAAATGATTCATATTTAATTTACGCACATTTATAAACACTTCTGCTGTTTATCACAACATACATACGCATGGCCTGAATGTAAACGTGTAAAGTGTGTAAATAGAATTTTCAGCATAAACAAAGCAGAAAAAACTTAAAAAAAGACACAATGATATATGAAGATGAAGTGATGGATGGTGGTGGGAAATGTTTAACACCGACATTTAAGACAGGACATCATGTATAGTGTGACCGCTCAGTGGTCCTCTCTGTACAGATAGCAGTTCAGGCACTGACTCACATGGCTGAAGTTGGCGTGTTTTCCTTTTTGAATTAAATGAATCTTTTTGTTGACAAAATCCCAAAAATACACTGACCTCCAACTGACAGAGAGAAGCACTGAGCGTCTTTTGTGTGATTGCCCTTGGTGTACCACAGCCTGTGAACTCTAAGGCTCTTCTTACCTGCATTGAACACTGGATCCCTCTGTTTGCTGCAAAGTAAATGAGTAAACAGACAGCTGTCATTCTGCGCTTTACTGTACACTTTTAATTGTGCCTTATTTGGATTGCTTTGTTAGTGTTGTTTTGACAGAACAGTCAGGGGGAACTGCTACCTGTCGCTTCTTTTGCCACTGGAGTTGCTGCCTGTGGATCCGGCGCGGGTTCGGTTGCTTTTGTCGCCTGAATCTTTCCGAGTAAGAGTTCCCACATGTTCATTTGAGTTGGCTCTCCTCACGGTGCTTTGATTTAAAAAAAAAAAGGAAGACGGGAAAGAGAATCATAAAAAAATAGGTCATAAAATAACCTGACACTGCTTTCTTGAAAAAGCCTCCAGGAAGTTATATTTATTTCATGACCAGGTTTTATGTAGCCTCTAGTGACAACAGGCCTGTTGGGGCAAACCTCCACATACAGTCAGCAGAAGAAAGTGAGCTTAGCTATTTGACATGTTATGTTGCTGGCTTACCTGTTAAAGGGACAGCATTTTGTCATTCAAACATAGGTCATGTTTTACGTTAATGATCCTTGAACTAAGGGGGACAGTCTACCAGTCAGATCGTCACCTGTATTAAACTGTGTGGAAACATCTGTCTATACTTCTCGTATTTCTTCACCAAAGCTTTCCTGTGCTTACATGTTGTTTACTCTATTTTACTCCACTGTGGTGTTAATATCCACAGAATCAGTACAGAACTGGTCAGATTTGCATATTGGTTCCAGTGCAGACAGCCTGCCTATTCACAACAATGAAAGGGCTCCATCAGCAATCCCATGGCCAGTAGGCCGAGTTCACCTAATCCATCCTATGGGAGAAAAGTCTATTCAAATCCTGAAAATGGCCGCTGGCTGTTATCCCTTTCTGGAGAGCCAGTGAGTGTTTATTCGGTAAAGAACATAACAGGACAGAGAGAGAAACCAGAGAGAGAAACGACTGTTTGCTGTGTTCTCCCCGGAGGAATCATAGTAATTGGGCCACAGGGCATTGAAGGCTGTATGCCAGCCCTGATGGGATTGTGACCAATCTGTGGTTTAGACTAATCCCACACACATACAACACAAATACTGCTCTGAAGATTTAGCCAACAAACTGTGAATGTTTGTGATGAAAAAAATTAGTGAAGGAAAAAAATAACATCGGTTAGGTGGTGATTTCAAGATGATGTTTAGCATGCATTAGATCAGTGATGCAGCAATTTTGTTATACTGTAACTTAGTGACACTCTCACCTGAGGGGCAGGTAGAGAATTCTGGTAGAACGAGACAAAGAGGACAAACTGGACATCACATTGTAGGTGGACAAGACATAAACAGCATACAGCATAACACAGCAGTTGGAAAGGATGTGTTATCACAGAGAGAGATATAAGAAAGAGGACATGCAAGACAGTAAGGATGGGAATGATGCACAAGTATAAACAGAGGACACAACTAATCAAAAATGACCAAACCTTAAGGTATTTTTCAAAATAAGTAGACATACTATAGTTCAAATTCCACACATTAAAGGGACATTTCAACTAGACTGAACCATGACAGAAAACTTGAATCACTACAAAGAAATAAACTACTACTTCTGCTGTCCTCTGACCTAAACCTCTCAGTGAGAGTCAGTGAACATTGTTTAAAAGAAAGGAAACACTTCTCAGTACTGAAAAAAGTCCTTGAAGCTCAAACAAAAGCATATATGGAAAAAGAGAAACAACCCCTCTACAGGGGAGCTAACATCTGCTTGGACTGGAGTAAGGTCCCTGCTGTCTGCAGACCTTCATCTGATTATGGTAATGTCATCCAGAGATTGGGGGAAAAAACTATTGTTCCCCAGGCAGACAAGATTGATAACCCTTGTTCCAAATGCATGTATAAACACACACACATACACAACAGACAAGAGCCAGTGGTGACACAGCTGCTTCTCTGTTTATCAGCCATGTTAAATGTCAGTGGCTTTGGCTGATAAAATGCCTGAAATGTCACAATTTATGGCTGGAATGATCTGAGACAGGCAGAAGAAATGTCTGGAGAGACATAAATATAGGACCTCACAAAACTGGCCTAAGTGGCTAACATGATGCTCTATTTGGCTACAACACATTTATTACAAGGCCTGAAGCTTCAGTAAAGCAACACCACAGAATCAGAAATCAGCAACCTCTGTAATGGTACCACAATGTGTCATTCGATACAGGTAAAGATATGGGTTATGTTCAGTCTCACCTCTTGTTAGCTGGTGTGCTGGTGTCCTTTCTGGATCCAGATCCAGATGGGGAGGGCAGAGTGCCGCTGCTTTTCTTTGGTAGGACTGTGCCATTGTTTACTGTGGGCCGTAACGGCAGGGTGGCAATCATTGGCCTGGCTGGAAGACAAAGAACAATGGAAAGATGTCTTCAGAAAAAAAGTAATAATAGTAAAGGGTCAGGGTCAACTGCTGCATTTGGAGAGGGAGATGGGAGATTTTAGAAATACTCCTGATTCCAATTGTAATGCACCTAAAGGTGGTCAGCCAGGAAAGAAACAAAGGAACCCAAGTGTGCTTTTATGTGTGCTTAAGAAGTTTTTTTTTCTTCTAAGGTCGCCACTCCTCACAGTTTTTAACAGCTAAAAACAAAAGGCAGCTGGTCCTGTCTGTCCCCTGAGAACTCACATGACTTCTGAAGTCTTGTTATAAATTCAACACTCATTCCCAAGCTAGAAGAAGAATTAAAGATGCTATCCAGAGTTTTGGATTGTTAACAAGACTTAGTCATCTCAGCCCCCACACACCACCCACAGATGTCCTTGATATAAATCCACACTCCCCTGAAATACTGAAGCTTTGTGAAGGGGTGAAATGTCCTCAAGAAACTTAAAGTTGCCTTTTTCAATGACCTGGATGAATCTTCACAGAATCATACTAAGGCCATAATGACAATGCCCTCTAACAAATAGTACGGTTGGTGTCCTGTATTAGAGACTGACTTTGTCTTTTTCCCCGCTCACAGTTTTTAAACAAACACTACAAAGCAAATACACACCATCTACAACAAGCTTCTCCACAGTTTTCACGGTTGTCATGAAGATGAGTGCCCATATGACCAAGGAATTTAACATGCACTCATCCAAAAGACCACAAGAGGGTGCATAATGTTTTTGTTTACATTTCAGTGGAGGTGCACATCAGGTTACTGTATATAAATCAAGCTATAAACATCATCAACATCTTCAGATGCAACGCAAGCAACCTTTTTAAAATGTGCTATATTACAATAAATTTGTACAAAAGAGTACATGCACACACAAAGACACACAATCACACACACACAGTGCACATGTCAGTCAGGCACAGAATAACAAATCCAAGCTGCAGCTTTATCTGCAGTGATAAATATTTAATAGACACCGTTTCATCTGACAGAGACACTCCTTCGTTCAGACACACACACATCCATGCATGTACACTCAGGCCTGTGCACAAACCTTCTCTGTTATCTTTCATGTAGTAATTACGCAGCAGGGGCAGACTGAGGTTTCTAATTTTGTAAGCATGTTAAAGAAGACAAATGTGTGTATTTCTATGTGTGTATTCACAGCTGTCCACATGCAGTCTGTGTGGCTGGTTTGAGCTTTTGAAGCAGATCACTGAGCTTCAGCAGAGGGAAGCAGGCTGCTAGTTCCCTGCAGCTAAAAGCAGAGAACAATAAGAGAAAGCAGCTCTAAGACCGAGTCATCCTTCTGCTCCACGATCAAACTGAAACTCCATCCGTCCACAGTCGCTCCTGAGACCAAACCTGGCAGCATGTCAGAATCATAATCTGCTTCTGCTTTATCACTTAAATGCATTTTTAAAGACACAAAGCTCATAAAGTGCAGTTGATTTCACATGCAGGCTTGAGATCGCCTCTGAGGTGAAGAGACTTTTTCAGAGACAGACTTTTTTTTAAATACATCACACATGCAGTACTGTAACAAATGAAAGCCACAACAAAATGTGAGAAAAGCCCATTATTGTTTCAACTGATATCTGATGCTCAGTGCATCCATTAGACTGTTTAGGTTATTTGTTAAGGATGAATACATTTCTCAAAGTACTTCTAGTCTCAGTAGTGCAATCAGCTGTGTGATATGAGAGAAATAATGTGGGAAACACTCTGTGGTGATGTTTTAAGTTAATTCATGGCTTATGCCCTTTACTGGAAAAAGAAACTGTTGTGTAGCTGAATATGAATATTGTGTGTCAGCTCTGTGAGTTAAGTCCCTTATCTTCATCCATAAACTCAAATACAGAACTGAGAACTGTGTATTTCTAAACATGACTAGTGAAATATTACATACAGCAGGGCAGGCAGTGACTGAAATGTGCACACCAGACCTGGATAGTGCAGACAGAGTACAGTCAGCCTACCTGGCTTCCCCACATTGCTGTCTGATGACGGAGATTTTCTTATCATAGCGGGGTCTATGCACATTTACATACAACACAACACAGTCCAGGAAAAGGGAGAACATGAGGGAGGAGAGATTGAAAACTAGTCAGAGCAAGGAGAAGTGAGTGTTGGAAGTAAGCATGATCAACACAGACAGTTCAGCAAGATGAAAAAAAGGAAGGAAAAAGGAAGACTCTCCCAAAATATGTGTGTGCGTGCACTGTTGGTTACCTTTGGTGGGTCCTCTGCGTGACCCCATGGCCTGCTGCTCCTCAGACAGGTTGAGTCTGCGGACCACGTCAGCTAGAGCAGACTTAAGCAGCTGAATCTCATCCTCCTGCATCTGAACCCTCTGCTCCAGGGAGGCAATGCGGTCGGTCACCTCCATACTGCTGGCCGCTGACGCGCTGTCATCTGAGAAAACACAGTTAGCTCATGTTAGAAATAATCCAACTTATCACTGTTTTTATGACTTCACAATTCATTCATGCACACATGAGAAAGGGAATGGGATACAAGCATCAAACGTCTTTCAGACTATGAGCTCACTTTCATTCTTTTATATGTTCACACTCTTACTGTGAAAGCCTCTCCCTATGATGCAAAGAGCTGACTGCTTCTCTATTAGAAGCTTTATTCATGAGTTTGTTTTTTATACTAACTTAACACCTATTGTCACCTCTCCACCTGACCCCCAGACACAAGCCAAGCACCGGCCACCGGGGTCCACTTCATTAATGATAAGACAGGCATGCACACACATACTCCTCTATTGAGCCTTTGATGTCACGGCGGTTTGATGAAATATTAATCTAAATCACTGCTGTGTTTTCCCAGCAGACCTGTAATAACAGTCTGATGCATTATGCATTAGAGAACAGGCATCTGGTGATTAGGCAGATCTGCAGTCTGTTTTTGCTGAGACCCCGCCTTACACACTTGGTAACATTATGGAAATCTAAAGAATCTCTTGACCTCTGTAAATATCATATTCAAACAATCAAGTACAACAGTGTCTCAAGCACTCTGAAATGTGTCTGATTTGAGTCACCATGGTGAAAGCATAAAGTGGTCTAATGATAAACAAAACTGCTCAGAGGATTTATCCCTGACCAATGCCTCTGCTCAAATACTGGTTGGAAGATTAAAAGATTTTGTACATCTATTGCATCTTTAGTGCCAGAAAAAAAAACCTCCTCCTCATCAGTACTATTGGAAAAGTAATATGAGCATACTGTTAGAAATATTAACAGTAAACTCACTCTGCACTCTATGCTGTTATTAAGTATAGAAGTAGCTTTGTTATACTTATTATGCATCAAAATTATGCATAACAATATAATCCCATGAGGTCAGACAATAGGTAATTTAATTGGTATGGCATGCAAGAAAAGCAATTTCACAGATTTGTTTATGAGTGGGCAAATTCCATTAGTGAGCAAAATCTGCTGCCTGAATGAGATGTATTAGAGAAACACTTGATTAGATAGGATGGTAAAGTGGTGCATTTAGCACATGACAAATTTGCAACAGAAAATGGAAATTTCAATAGTTGCAGAATGGCTTATTCTACAGATTGTATTTACATACACTGTATTACTGGTATTCCTAAAGAGGGATGTGTAAATCATAACTACTCTCTTGAGATTTTACAAAAATATTGTTTCCCATGAAAACAACAAAACTACAGATGACACTGCCAACAACATTTTGAGGGTGTATTGTTGTACAGCCCTGCTTCACCCACCACTGTGGACCGACATCTCCAAAACTACACCTGCTTCATCCCTAAAGCAAAAAATAAAAACATAATACAATATAAACTTCAATTTTTAGACTGCATGACAGCCTTCTTTTAAAAACAAAACCTAAAACATCCTATACTGAGCTATTGTTTGTAGGCACTGTGGAATATATAATATTCTCTCCTGTCCACCGAGTGAGGATTCCATTATAAAACCCCCACACCAAAAACTTTGAAAGTGCCATAAAAATATGTCTACTTCAGTATATTAAAATGGAAATGCTTTCTTGTTTTGAAACACATGATGCAACTCTTATGCCTTCTTTTCAACACACACAGACAAAAGCCTTTTCTACAAATAAATTGGATCGTAATAACACTCTGCTCACCTGAGGTGCTTTCTTTGCAGCAGTGCTTGTTCATATTCACATGAAAGGTGAGTATCACCAGATAAAGCTTCTATTATCTGTTCAGCATCTGTTGTGGGTCTGCTTCCAACACGGACACAATGACAGCATGATACCATCAGTCGTCCAAGTACAATAACTGGCTGTCACAGCCGTGATTTCCCAGCTCTGTGCTAACATCCACCGTCTGTCACCCTGCTCCCCTAACATCTGAGGCAAGTTAACGCCCACTAATGTTCCGAGTTACATCGAATAACAGGAAAGGTCAGTGAAGTTTGGAGTGTGTTCGCACACAAATGAATATGTGTTGATGGCGTGACACTGCAGTGACCACAGCAGAGCCACACAGTGTGGAATTGGCTAAATCTGTTCTTGATGTGACAGCACTCTCCGGGGCTCAGGTCACATGCTTTCCACCCAGAGAATCAGTTTCAGTAAAATGTCAATCTTCATTTAACAAGAGATCCATCAGCACATGGAGCCTTGGACACCAGTGTTCCTCTTTCATCCCCACAAAAGCAGATCAAGGCACCCCGCCAATTTCCAGTGTCATTTCTGTCAGTCTTCTCTCTGACTTTCTCTTTCATTATCTGGTCAATATGCGGCTGGGTCACAAATCTGAGATGGATCTCTGAGCATATCTATCTGCTCACCCTAATGCATCTTGACATGCTGTTCCCCATTACCTTCCTCTGCAAGGCGATGTCATTCTGGCAGGACCACCTGCCTGCTTAAGTGCTTGTCCATCACTTCAGCCACAGGGACTCAATGAAGGGCAAATAGAAAGCAGGCACTCTCTTCAAGTCTGTTTTTTTCTGCCCTAAAATAACCAGACCTGCCCCTGCTTACAGCTCCACCTTATTTCTGAGTCATTTACTGACCTCACTGCCATAAATAATGAACACTGGAGCATGCATACATGCCATGACCCTCTTTCCTCCTTCTGCACTCTTATCAACCACAATAATCAATATGCTAAAAGAGTAAAACAGTTCTAGGATCAACATGGAGGGTGCAGTCTCACTTTTTGAGAAATGCACAGCGACCTCATGTATAAAATATCTTCTGCGTCAGCCCTGTGCTGATCTGAGCTGTCTGGATTTTCAGCTGACTCACTCATTCACTAGGTATAAGATGTGAGGATATCAATACACACTTGAAGAATAAAAAAACAGGGAAAGCGAAGCACATTCCCTCGGAGGAAATGTCATGATACCAGCTCTCGCTGTGCATTCAAGGTACACAACCCACAATAACACACTGTCAAACAGAGTTATTGATGTCTGTTTTTTTTTACTCAGTGGTGCAGAGAAGCCACACAATAAAGCTAAATGGACTTGATGGAAAAGTTCAGCTGCCAGGTTAAGCTGCGCCACAATGGGAGGTTTTGAAAAGCCACAACCAATGTTTGCAGAAAGCCAACAGATCAAAGAACCAACAGGCTGCAGGAAACAGCCTGTCACAACATTTTGACAACTATTCTTGTTTTTGAGAGAGAAAGGCAGCACTGATATCACCACTGTTGGCACATCTATTTACTTGCTGGAGCAGCACCTTTCCAGCTGGTTTTAATTTCATAACTTGAATGCACACGGCCAGGTGTACGCTGCCACAGTGCCTGTTCAGCTGCTGCAGATTGTGCCTTCAGGACAACCATTTCTCCCAAGACCAATTTAAACAAGCTGACTCCAGTGTGCTGCTGGCCTCACTAATGAAAGTGTGCACCTAATCATAGTCAAGTGACACAAAGGAATTAAAGGAGGTAGTCATTTACAAACAGCCAGACAGAATGCAGAGAGAGATGATGATGAATTTGGATGAGCATGAATGAAGGTGGGTCAAAAAAAATATCCTTGTAAAAATGTATATAGACCTCCTAGCATCTCTGGGGCCCTTTACATGAACCAAATCACAATGTCAGAATGCTAACATTATGACGTTAAAGGGACAGCTCACCCCAACTGAAACTGAAAATAGCAGTGTCTCTTTCCACAATCCAGACCATGACAGTTGACATGATAATGAATCCAACATTTCAGTATAGATTAAAGTGGGAAAAACTGGTACGTTAACCTCTTCCACCTCTCTCTTAATATGTCAGCCCTCCTCTGTTGTGAACCAGCCAAATGGAGTCACGAAAGGCGCGTCGAAATAAGTGGTATAATCTGTAAGGCTGGGATATTAATAGAGCAATGAGTATTTTTTCTGATTATACGCACAGAAAAACTCAAAACCTATTGATAGAGAGGAGAAAGAAAGAGTTACTAAAAGTATCGTCAATCCAATATGTCACCTGCAGTGAGCAGCGGACAACCTGACAGAGGAGTTTTAGCTAATCAACCGGTCAGATTAGGAAGACAGACGGCTGCTTTACAAGCTGTCTCTGACTGTGGCTCCTGTTCGACCGCGGCTTAGGAGATATAAATAACCGGAGGTGGATCAGAGAAAGGGAAGCCCTCACACAACCTGGGGGAGATTAAAGAGGAGAGAACAGACAGCATGCAGAGAGAGGGAGAGAAGGAGAAACGAGACATGGAGAGCTTTCTTTTTATGTCAAAACAGCAGCACTGAAAAAGACTGACGAGGCCAAAGGAGAATTAGATGGAGCTGTGTGTTTGTATGGGTCACAAAAGAGTGTGTCTGGGTCGAATAGGAGCATAAAAAAAGGTCAAACAGCCCCCATGAGAGTTTCTACTGTCCTTCTATAAACATGTTAAACGTGTCCTTCCTCCCATCTGTTGCATCCTTCCTGAGGTCAAACCCAGGTCAAGAAGGAGCCACATTGTTTCTCTCATCCTTACCAGACACATAACTAATGGAAACTAATGGAATATAAAACACTTATTTACAGACAGAACCCTGTTACTGTATGAACAACTCCTTCCTGACTTTGACATACACATGAATATCCCTTCACAAGGTGACAAAATACACACCCTCCTACACACTCTCCTCTCAAAGAGGAAGTGTTCTCGGCGTGGCTGAGGGATTATGCTGGATATGTGGAGCAGATCTTGCTGAAAGTTAGTGATCCTTTAACTCAGGGGGGCTTGAGCTTAGCAGCAGGCTGGATTTGTGTTCTCTTTCACTTTCACATTCTAACCTCTTTCACCTCAATATGTCAGCCCTCCTCTGTTGTGAACCTGCCAGATGGAGTCTCGAAACAAGGGTGGAAATAAATTGATGGAAGAAGGAAAATCAGACTGACAGATTTTACTTAGCACTGAAATGAAACTCTTCTTCTTCACCCACTTGTTAATCACCCAGTTAATAATTCTTAGTGAAATAATAGACATTTACAGTTGTGTATACATAGTCTAGGATGTTGCTGTACAACAGTTACATAAACTGTGCACAGTTTAATACAGAATTGACTGAGAATGTTATAAAACAGTTGAAGAAAGCCGTCCTTTTTATTGCTGTGACTTTTAGGGACCACAGAAGCACTAAGTCATGCTTGGCAGTGGTTCCAGGCTCTGACACAAGCCTTCTTCTTAGCCTAAACCTTTCTCCACATAAACAGGGCTTTGTCCCAGAGTAACAAACAACCAGGAAGGAACAGGAGGCGGGATACTTGTTCCATCCAGTGTGTGTATGTGTGTGCTCTGGTGTTGTTCCATCTAGTAACTGTTGTTATGGGAGACCAGATTTCTGTGTGAATATGGTCTCTCACACTTACAGCGACACTGCCACAGGGTCTGTGTGCCAATGGCTGTCACCACACGAGCCAATCATGTATCTGCCATCTGGATGGAAGAGAACATACAGTGACACTGTTGGCAGCTGACATGATCATTACACAACAAAACTGAAGAGATAATACAAATAGAGTTCAATTAATTTCAATGTTTCTCCAAATTCGCATACTCAATCTGCCATGCTTCTTCATACAGTGCTTTTCAACTGAGCCTGTGTTAGCTATGGATCTGTTTAAATGTTTCTTTCTAAAGGTGTCAATTATACTGTATTTTTCTGTAGTACTTGTTCTGTCAAATTAAATGCTTCCTATGTCTGACAAAAGCAGGGAACCTTAAGTAGTGATAGAATTGTCACAGTGACACCTGGTGTTTACATATGCATGTAAATCTTATGGCTGAAGAGGGATTAATCACTATGGTAGCCAAGTTGGTTGAGAGTCTGAATTGACTCAAATCATCTTTTTCTAAAATGGAGGGGAACTAAAATCTACAGTACGTTGTTAAGTTTTTTTGCATTCTATTGGGACACCTAGAGAAAAACAGATCTTGCCAACTTTAGCAAAAACATTGTAATGAAACCTGAAGTACAAAACAGAAGTGGGAACACAGAAGCTAAATTCATGTCATGGCTCACTGAATAGACCAATTAGCATCTCAATCTCTTAGTGGCGGCTGTCTAAATTTCAATCATCACAGAGCATACAATGCTAAATGTAAAACTGTAGGACAGATTCTTTTTTAATTATACAAATAAAAAATGTGCCAGGCAGCATTACAGGCCTTTTCGGTCTTTGAGTGGAAGTTCATTATGAAGAATTTCTGAACCCAAACCAAATTGTAGCTACACTACAACCAGAAGATACCAAAGAAGACATCCCATGTAATAATCATGTCTGTCTTCTTTCCTCTCATCTCTGCACTTGTTCTTGAGGAATCTATTTTTAATGGAATTTCTAATAGGATTCTCCTTTTTTTCCCCCTTCCCATCTGTTACAGACTGGCTAAATGCATGCAATAGAGGATACACACACACATACACACACACACACGGGCAGAGCTGGGGCTTTCCCCATGGTTCTTCCATTAACAGCAGATGTAAGAGAGCAAGGGAGGGAGCAGAGCAGCCTCTGGGAGCTGCACCATGGGCACCAAGAGGTTAATTATATCTGATCACATCACAACTGGCCAGGGTTTAGAAGTGAGGAGAGGCTAAACCGTTGGGCCGTGACTTTAGCCACATGGACACAATATGCTGAAAAAGACAATTACCATAAATAAAATCAAGCTGACACTCACATTGTCAGAGTTAACCCATACTCATTTGAATTTAATTTTCATATTCAGATTTAAGAATTTAAAACTGATCATTTCCCATCTTGTGTCTTTCTGATTGTCCAGAAAAGCTCTGGTGTTACTTTAAGCCTCAACACCAACCCCCCCCAACCCCAACTAAAAATAATGGCATCTCTTAGGGATTCTGCTGATGTGTGTGATTTATTAGTGGTTGCCCTCCCCCACAGGTAGAACTCAATGCCCAGTTGAGCTTATTTAGTGTTATACTGCCGAGTGAAGGCATCCTACTTTCTGTTGGTGCACATGTTTCTGTTTCTGGCTCTTCTGAGGTATTTTTACACATCCGTGACACACTGTTCAAGGACTCCTGCTGCCTGTGCATTTCTTCCCCTGACCTTTTCATGGTACACTCACGCACACACACAGTAAACTTGAAGATGGACCGACACAGTCATGCAAAGCCACACACACACACGCACACATAGCCAGGGAAGCACTACTACTTTGCATTTGACTGTCAGAAGCATGAGTACACATGCGCACATGCAGAGTCAGTATATTTAGCACAGGAACTCATACTCTCCTGCTTTATATGCCTGATTGTTTTAGTAGGTCATGGGAGGAGGATGCTTGAATGTGTGTCAGTGGAGGAAAAGACAAGAGGAGGACAGGAGAGGAAATTACATCCACTGCCTGGTGGTTCACCAAGAGGCTGTTTCCACTGACTCTTCCATCTATCACAAGACAACTACGCCAAATATACAACAGAACAGAAAAACAGAACAACAGAACAGAAAAAAAAAATACAAAGCAGGAATCAAAACCAAGCTCTATATTCCTGGATTATAAAGAGGAATGAAGGAACTCCCTCTGGTTTAATACGGCAAAAGATTGTACTGAAACTTCCGTAAAAGCACAGAAATATACTGATATATATTTGTTTGCTCTGCACTTACATCTATTTCACATTAAAAGCTGAAGTCCTATAAGATATTGCTGATAAACTGGTGCCAATTGTCAATTTATTTCAGTGTTTGTCCTACTTTGTAACATCTCTTATGATTCATGAGGCACGACCAGGCTTAGATTTAGGCTCAGTTCATTGACCTCTGCCTGTATACAGATCAGTACATGTCACTAATACACTTAATACACCGTCCTGCAAAACGGCATAGTATGAACCTGGGTTATGTCCTAATCTTACACTAAGCAGCACAGAAAAGAGAGTGTGGGCAAACCTTATCAGGAGAAAAGCGAGAAAAAAACAAGGAAGATAACGAGTAAAGGGGGGGGGGGGGCGGCGGCAGCACGACTGGTGACTACAGAAGCTCAAGTTGCACGCCTCAATATCACACTGTCTGCAGATTAAGACAGAAAATAGAAAAACAGAAAAGCACTTGGGACTTTTGTACACGATCAAACAAAGCATGAGTCTGACATAGTGATGATATGAGGGGGAAAGAACCTGAGAAAGAAGGAAAATAAAGCAAAATAAAGAAAAGGAGAGTTTAAAAAATGGATGAGATCCAGGTGCATGAGGTCGGTAACTGGAGGGAAATAAAAAGAAAGGGTGGTGTGTGCTCTCACTGACACAGCTATAGGAAATCAATGTCACATTTAAATGAATCAGCAGTAGTGGATGAGTAATCCCATTCAGGTCGATATTTATTAGACTGCTTTTCTGATACATGTTGCTGATGACTGATAGCACTGAGACACATCATTTCCTGATACTCCCTGCTCTCACACATTCTCCATTAAAATTTAGTGGAGTTTTATCTGAGCAGAGGAAGCTTGCCAGTGGGTTTACTAGTCAGTGACAGATAATAAGGAATAATAACAAGGAAAAGACAGGAAAGTAAGAGTGAAGTTAGGAGGAGGAAAAACAGGAGATAAGGAGATAATGCTATTATTTAATGATGACTGAATTAAATAAAATAAAGGATCTATTTGAAGTCAGGTTTAAGGCTATTTTTAATGGAGAAAATGAAAAAAAAGTAAATGTGCCTGTGATTTAGCCCTGCTGTCCTTAAGTACTACACTAACACTAAATACACACATGCCACTTCCCCTGCCATCCTTTTTTGGCCACTGTGGCCAGTATCGTGAGCAGGGCTATAATCCTAATCCCACTCCACGTGCCATCGTCAATCAGGGTTTGGATGGAGATACCTATAGATGCACTGCCAAGAAGAGGAGGAGACTGAATAAGGTCATGTCATCCATGTGCATCAAAAATACATGTGACAAACATCAAAGGCCTCTGTCTTTGTTAATTTCCCTGTTCACGCTACACGTCTGTTCCATCCATCTGCACTCTTACTAATGTAAACTTCCTTCCTGTTTTTTTCATATTGCTTTTTCTTTTTTTTTTTAATCCTCCTTCGCCCTGCTCCCTCCGCTGTCATGCTGGTGTGTGTAAGTGCCATAGTGCTGGTGAGGTGAGGGCTGTGCCAGTGCGCCTACAGATGCACAGTAAGACTGTGGAGCACAAAGATAAAGAGATGTTTGATCCATATCTGAGCAGACATCATTAGCTCAAAAGCTAAATGAACAGAATAGAGCTGTTAGTATAAGAAACTGAGATGAACCTGACTGTGATCATCAGTATTATACTGATTTAATGCCGGATTTACTTATTAACCCATCAGGTTCTAATGAAAGAGGAATTGCATTAACTGATGATTTTGCTCTAGAGGCTTTAGTGGTAACTAGCGAGCCAGCTAAAGAGCATTTCCTTTAAACCTCACATGAAGAGCATGTAGGAAAGCCTATGATAGAGTCTCTCTATTGTGGCAAACATATTGGGCTCTGCTACAATCACACAGCTACAGTGAGCTAAAGGTTTGTAAACTGTTGGAGGTGATGTTCAGACAGACAAAACAAGAAAGCTGCTTCACTTTTAAGTGGTAATAACATCACACTGAAATGGATAGAATCGTGCCAAAGTAATATTGGACATTGGGAAATTCTATCAAAACTTTAATGCAATCTCATTACCAGCTGCACAACACAGACTAATTCAATCAAAGACCTGTCCTCTTCTCCAGAACCAGCATGTTCCAAATGTGATTTAACACAGAAAGGGCCTCTCTAAAGGATTCACTTCCATCATCAATGTGTGTCTGAGGGTCTAATGGGGCTAATTTTCATTTAGCCTGAGCTAGCTCTGACCTCGTGAGTACAAAGCATGTAGCCTGCACGCGTTTCTGCAATTTAGCTGACCTAGTCTCTGAACATTAGTCTGGTTGGATGCTCCACAACACACAGGCCAAGAGAGCGGGAGAGAGAAAGGGAATGAATGACATCATTGACTTTTGCTTTGAGTGGATCTGGGTTCAGCTGGACAGCAGTAGTATGATGTCACTTTGGCCTACAGGCCCAACACACACTCAATCACACTCCTCGTGCACTGGTAGTGTGTGAGCATTCCCCCAACACACACACAACTGTTCACACAAACATACACACTTGCGTTAACAAAAGCTCACCCAATTAAGCAGTCTATTGGAACAACGTATCAGGCTTGGCTCCCTCAGCTCATGTGTTTAAAAAAAAGCAGAGAGAAAGCAGAAGGTTGGAGGCTGGAAAATCCCTGGCAACAGCCTGTCAGCACCATGTCTTATTTTATTTGCGTTCATGCTGAGAGAAACAAAACAACCTGACCGTGTAAACTCACAGGCACTCTCTCTTCTTACAGCCATGACAAGGCAAGAAGCACAGGATGGAGAGTTAGCATCACTCAAATAGGAGAAAAAACACAATATATAGAGGTCCAAATTCAAAAAAGGGGTTACCATGTGTGCTGACACCACACTTATTCACCTGCCACCTAAAGTCGTCGACAAGAACAGCATTACTGCAATGCTGTACCTGCCACTACGCTGTAATTTGTAGGAGTTTTAAAGGTCACACATTTTCTCAGAGGAAGTCATCAAAGCTACTATTACTGTACACCCTGTTCACACACTGCTGCACCTGTTTTTCAAGTCCATCCAACCACCTATCTCTGTTGTTATCACTGGCAGCATTTTCACAACCTTAAGCTCTTTGGTTTATCAGACGTCAGTGCTCCATTTTCCAAAATGCAATTGGACACAGACTGAAGGAAATTTGTCTCCCTTTTTCTGACTTAAATAAATTAAGAATATTTGGGTTGCACTTCAACTTTTATCAAGATCTTTTTCTCTTTGTCTACATTTCACCTTTAAACTCCACATTTAATGAGTGAATGTATAATGTTTGAACTACTCTCACATCATCATTAGCTATGCATGAAAAGTGCTAAATATCCCTGAAGAATATACCTCTACAATTCTGCATCTGTGATTTGCTCTGTTAGACAATAGTACTCCCCTCCTCCTTATTGACTGTTGCTTACACAGCACAGTAAATATTATTGATTTTTTCATTATCCACCAATGGCAATTACATTACTTCACTCCATCAATGATGCTTACACTGGCCATAACAACATGGTCACTGCAACATCCAAAATACACACAGTTACATGCTCAGACATATATTATAACCATGAAGGGTACCACACTGAGGGGATAAAATATAAATTCAAATGATATTTTTATATTAAAAAAGTAAAGTGGAGCATGTGTTAACATGGTTTTAAGTCCCTCTGCTTTAGTACAACACTTTTATTGTGTTAAAGATAATCCCCTTTGTGTGTGCATTAGGTAAAAGTATGCATTAAACAGAGTCTGGTATGTTTCAATACTAAATGCTAGATCTCACTCAGTGCATTACTTTTCAAGAAAAACAAGTGCTTTATGGAACTGCATCCTAAACTGATGTCATACTGATGTGTCATGCTGCCTTCCCTCTTCCCTGAGTCACCCTCTCCCCCCCACAACATTAGCAGCCTGAAGTATAGTTTCTCCTTCTGCTGGCACATAAATGATAATAGAAAGGACAAAACATGAAGAATGTATCCTGTCTTCTTCTCATCCTCTCTTCCAGCAAACCAATCACAATCTGCCAGCACGGGAGGAATACATTTATGTCATTCCCTTCATCACATCAAGCAGAACCAGGGCAGCGCTGTGAGCAAAGGACTGTTTCTGATTCTCCCTCCCTCTTTGTTTATAAGCTCTCCTGATGGCCACTGGCTCACACAGACTGTTGACATTATTCTGGTCTTGATTCCACAGACTTCCTGTTAAATCTGCAGTGTTTTTTCAACAAATGTCTACCGGGGTATGTGTTTCACTTATATTCAAATTCAAATAGTGTTAGACTAATGCCTAATGACTAATCTAAGTGCGTCTATTGAACAATCTGTACTTAGGGGCAACAATGAGGAAACATGTTTGAACTACATAAACTGAAGTCTTTCAGTCTGGCTAAGCAGCCAAAATAGCCCAACACAAACACCTCTACTAGGTGTCAAGTTTAACTAGTCAGCTGGTGAGAGAAACAACATGCAGCCAAGGGAAGACGGGGATGGAGGAAGAAGGATTAGTTAGTTTTACCGTTGCAGAACTGTAGCAGTGATGAGGTGTCATACAAGCTGCTGTAGCTGGAAAAGCCGTCCTCCATTCTCAACCTCTGCTGCTGCTCCTCTGTGCTCCCTGTTATCCACCTCTCCTTTGCTCTCCTCTCTCTCTCTCTCTCTCTCTCTGGTGACTCCCCTCGGTTAGTTTATCTCTCACTTGGTGTCCAAGGCGCTCCCTCCATTCACTCTGTACGGGTCAGGCTCCCTGGGTGAGTCACCATGGCAACCCATTCACTCCGATTATGTCATGTGAACTCCAGCCCCTCTTCCTGTTCTTTTTTTCTACCCTTTTCACAAAAAAAGTCCTGAACTACAGGAGAAAACACTCCCTGCTAAAGAACGACAGTGCCGGAGTGCCAGAGACAGAAGTTAAGAGGCTGCTGGTGGTGTTGTTTTCGCCCTGCGCTCGTCCTCTCCTCCTTTCTCCTCCCTCTGCTCTCCTCTCGTCCTTCCCCTGCGTTCAGCAGAGACAGCTGTGTGTCGTTAGCTCACACTGATCTCCAGCCGAAAAACAGCTTTAAGAGGGCTTGAGCTGACAGCGCAGGCAAGCTCTAGCACAGGCAGTGACTGTGTTGTGTGTGTGTGTGTGTGTGTGCGTGCACGCATGTTTGTGTGTCAGAAGCTGTGTGAGCGTTTAGATAATGCTTGGGACAGCCCAGCCTTCCCCTGTCACACGGTGTGGACGAGTCAGAGCGCAGGGGGCTGAGCCTGCCGGATAGAACCTCCTCCTCTCTGTTTCTCACTTGGTAGGAGAGGAGAAGAGAGGAGAGAAAAGAGGAGAAAGGGAGAGAAGAGGATACTAAAATTTTGAAAGTTGGGTATGAGAAGGAAATGGAGAGGAAAGAAAGTAGGGATGATAAAACAGAGACAGGAAAAAAAGGGGCGAACGGACAGGAAAGGAGGGCAATGTAGCACATGTAAAGGACAGCAGATAAGATAAGGAGAGGGTTTACAAAATGCATGAATAAAAGAACGCAAACCAAAAGTCTAAAGTACATTCAACACTAAAAACCACTTATATCCTTCTGCCTTCACACGTAAACACCTTTGCAAAATGCTGTGGTCACACATGCTGTATATCACAGTATGAAGTCACATGGGGACACACCGTAACAAACAGACAAAACATCTTTTCCTGCAGGCACCAAATATTTGCACTGAACATTGCCAGAGGATCTTTTTTCTGTGGCTAAACATGATTATCATTCTGTCCTCTGTCTGCCTTATCTGCCCTGCTGCAGACTGCACAGAGAGACCGAGGGATCCTTAAAACAAGGACAAGAGGGGGAGAGAATGAAAGGGTAGACTTAGGGGAAAGACAGAAATAAAAGAACTAGAGGGGGAGGGGGTGGAGGAAAAAAAAGAAATTGCTGCTTGAGGAGGAGGGTGCAGGGTGTAGAGAGAAAAATCCCAAAAAAAGTGCACAGGGTGGGAGGAAAAAAACGGGGATACCCATTTGAGAAAGGGTGGTGGTGCTGCTGGTCTTTTTGTCTATTTAATTCTAACTGGAGGTTTTGTTGTGCATTGGGAGGGGGGGTCTCTTTGCATTATTTATAATTCAAGCTTAAAGGGTAAAATAATAAGCCAGGATTGGTGGCCTATATTCGTGTCTGAAAACACTTCCCCCTTTCTTCCTAGATCACAAGACGGAGCCGACAATATCATACAAAGGCAGGGATGCTCTAAAGATAGACAAGCCATGAAAGCACAGGTTTGTTTCTCCCTGTGTTTTTAGAGTAGCCCATCAGATGTGATATCATCTGTCAATGTGACGCTCTCTGCAGGTACCTGCTATAATATCCTGCATCCTACGTGGTTCAAAGGGGACCTGGCTAGATTTGACCTTTAACAAGACAATGAAAGGGATGCAGCGAAGCACCTTTTAACGGTCGATCTGTTTATGGTTCACAGGGACCTCTGTGTTGTTGACCTCAGACCTGCAGTCCTCTCACTCCCTCAGGAAAACACTGTGCTCTGCTGCACTTATTACACAATAACATCGAGCCACAAACACATCTGCTAAACTCAGTAGCAGCCAGGATTATGCAAGAAAACAAGGTGCTCTTTGTAGACTGGTGCTGCTTTTGATCACAGCAACACTTGTTTTTTTAATCATAAGAATACAATTTCAAGACACAAAATAGGCTTGAGTGTTGACCTTTACAACGTTTATACACATACACTCTTTGTCTGAATGATCAACACCTAAAGCACGCGTAAAAAACGCTCCAGGGTATTTGCATTTTTATGCAATCAGTGTTTAGATATTATGAAAGGTCACAACATCCAGAGTTTTGGAATTTCATGCCGTGCCCTCCCATAGTACAAGCAGAACACACGGTAAACATCCTTTGTGTTTTCTTCTAGAGACTGTGAGTCACCGTAGTGTTTTGTCTGGGGGAGTTCAGATTATTGTAAATCTCATTGTGGTGCTGATTTGAGATCTAGATTAGGGCCGGGTTTGGTGTCTGTGTGTGTCTGTCCCTGTGCTTATGCTCACGTGAGAGCAGGCAGCTAAAACTGGGGTACATTCCTCTCTAAAATCCTCCCCCCTATGGGGCACAAATCCCCACCTACACAGCCCACTGGGTGGCAGGCGGTGGAGCCACTGCAGCTCCATCTGAGTTCAATCCACACCTCCCTATTGTTCCAGCCTTCACTGCACAGACTGTGAAGATATACCACTATACTGTGTGCACCCAGCCTTAAAACACACCATCTGGGAGCTCAGGTCGATGTGGGACAACCATCATACAGACAGGCATCACTAAAACGTCACCTGTTTTTACAACCGCTTAAAGTTAGCTTTAATTTTATTCACCCGACACATATTACAGTCAGTTGCAGCTAATTGTGTACACTGTCTCATCAAACAATCATGCAGACATTAAAATCTTGAGTATGGATGTTTGACTTATATTTGTTTCGTTGTTACGCGACACCAAAGGATGCGTAGGAGTGTTGCTGGCTGCAAATTAGCAACTTTAACTTCTTCTGATAGCCTGTATGCTAACGGTTGCATTACTGCTATTTTAGGTGTAGTCAGCTCCTAATGTTTTTTCTTTAATATTTCCTCTGTTGCTCGCTAGTAGTTGGCAAATCTTACAGTATATAGTTTAGCTCAGCTGTTTGTTAGCTAAACTATTTACTAAGTGACGATACGTCAAAGCAATGGTTACGTGTTTCCGGCTTCCGCTGCCCCCCAGTGGCCAAAACAATAATAACGACCGTGCCTTCCTCAAAGCGCCGCAGGTTGTACTGGCATCGGGCCTGTGGCTTTGTTTCTCACCTGCCTGTTTTTTCACAGCTTTCATTCCCAAGAGGCACTTGAAGGTCACTTTCAACACAAAAAAATGTTGTTCATTTGATTCTCTTTTTTTTTTCAAAGGAAAAAAAGCTGCTGACATTAATTTTATCAACAGATGATCAGTCAGTCTGTCAGTGGGCCAGGATTATACACAATCAAATCCAGAGCTGAGGAAGAAACAAGGTCAATCCTCTGTATGATCCAGCCACCATCTGTGTGCCTGTCCCGGTTATTGGGCTGCTTTGTGCTTTACACCACAAATTAATCCAACCTGGGGTCTTAAGGATTCATATAAACAGTGAATTTAGACACAGATATTCATGCTCCATAGAAGATGAACACGGTCCTCTAACATGTACCACCAGAAGTTTGATTTTTGAAATAATAGTCAAATATCTCAAACACAATTGAGAGGACTGCAATGAAATCTGTTACACAGGACTTCAATCAATCCTCAAGTAATAGTGTGACATCTTATAAAAAGTAACTGCACTATCGATGTGCCTAGATGGCGAGCAGAGGATGTAATACTGTCCCTGACTGACAGGTTCACTGTTCTTAATAACTCTGTCTGGACATGAGAGCAGCGGTAGAGGCTGAGAGGTAGATTGAATGTGAGAGAGGAAAGTAAGTCAGCTTGGCGAGTGCTGAGAATACACATCTTTCACACCTGCTGTGGAAAATAACCTGTCATTTCTAATACTTACTTATTAAAGCGGGCATAGAGTCCAGATCAAAACATATTTGTATGGCAGTAAATTATGAAGTCTGGTAGCCTTCTGTTGGACATTGTTAGCTTCAAGAACTGCACAGTCCTGGATGTCAGCTGATGCTACATTTATCATAGCACAGTCCTACGCTAATTGTGAGACTAAGTAGCCACTAAAAAAAAAACTGTTTTCTGTATGTGTGGAAGGGAAACAAATAGTTTAGTTTAACCCAGCAAGATCAACTAATTCCTTAAAGATGGGGCATTGTTGGGAGGTTTTATTATCATGAATTATGTGGTGAATATGTGACCTAGTTTCAGTGGGGGAGAATCCAGCAGTGATAAGAGCTCTGTCTGAGAGAGGCTGCAGCAGAATATGAGGACTCTCATGGTAGCAAAGATGCTAAATTTAAAGCATAAGCTCTGTAAGCCATCCCTATTCTGTCATCTTCTGAAATTTTACCTAAAAGCGGAATATTTCACTGCAAACAATAAATGTTATTTGCACTTTTTTTTTGTGATGTCAGCAAAGAAAAGAAAGGATCAACGCCAATGGCAGCTACACACACTGCAGTGTTGTGTTGCTGTTGTGGGCCACATAAGCAGCAACAATGCCAAAAAATGATGTTACCATTCAGGAAAACTGGGTCACCACTTGTGTTTTAATGCAGTCTTTTAGTCATGGACTCTAACAGAATTATACATGTAGAAAATCCACAGTCAGGCTGTGATAGCTGCACAGACCCTGAAGCATTTTTAAGAAATGAGTCAATGTCAAGTCAGACAAACACAGCCCGCGATTTGGTAAATGCTTGATTTTAAGGTCAAGTAAAGCAAATGCAGGTCTTCATAAAGAGCTGCAGATACAAAACAGACATGATGAGTTAGCTCAGAGTTTTGTTTACCCTGTGATGTCGTGAGAAGACAGTGTTTGGAAAAGGCACGTGAGTGAAGAAGAGGAGAATCTGCTTTTGGCCTGTAAATAGCTCCTAATCCAGACGTCCTACTCCTGCTCCTCCCCCTGGGGTGGCAGATGTAAGTCAGTCTATCACAAGTCAAACAGCACTTAAGAGAGAATGCCTCTTTCAAACAAGCAGACACTAATGTGGACCATCTAGGTTTAAGATTTGTACTTCACTATTCAGTGTTTTCCAACATGAACACTCAGCTTAGCATCAGCTAACTTTTAGTTTGCAGCTGTTAAAATGGGAAGTGAGTCAGCATTTCTAAAAGCCAAAGCCTAACACCCCAGATATCCTGTTTTATTTCCCACTGGATCTTTGACTTTTGCAAAACATAAACTATGTGGTAAACCTGTTTTTGTAAGATTTGTTTTTCCTCATAAAGAAGACTTACAGCTTAGCACAATCATGGCCGAGGAGATGAAAAGAAGAAGTATTCATAGATGTAGACCCAAAGAACTATGAGACACTGCATTGTACACAGGTTTCAATGCAACGTCCAAAAAGGGCACATCGGTACACACATCTTCAGGTGCATTTATCTCTCAAATGGATATTTCCCAAAACTGCAAATCTGTGATTCCAAAATAAGTCAAAGCTCATCCAGGTTTGTTCACATTATATATAATGTAAAAACCACATTTTCCTAATGCCAACCATTCCATTTCAAGCAGCAATTTAGGCCTAAGGTGGGGTGATCTGGATTGCAGAGACATGAAACATCTATTGTGTGAATGACTCTGAGTTTTCTGTGAGCACACACATGCAGCCACTTTCAAAGAGCCGATGAGGGAAGAACTGTTGTAGTCGGTGCGTGCTGCATTGTTCGTCACTAAAGTCTGACATCTGTAACACCGTGACACCATATCCAATCATATTGTGGGTTTTACTTGAGCTTCATTGCTTCTGTGTCAACCTTTGATACCTCTGCCAGCCTCCTTCCTCCCTGCCTGAACCCTCTGCCGTCATTATAATGATGCCATACAAGTGGGGAAGAAGGGTTATAAAGCACGGTGACTTCCCTACATCTAATCTATATGTTAATGAGGCATAACTTGGACACACAAGTGAAAGAGAATTCAGTGGACTGCAGGTGGTAGTCTGTGCTGAGTAAAGCCATTAAAACAGCGTTGAGCAGGCCAGTGGGAGGGATTGAAATTCATCAGACTTCTACTACTGTGAAAATTATCCATTTATCTAAAGGACTAAGTCTACCTCATGAGTGCCATGAAAATGAAGGAGCAGAATCGTGGTGTGTAATATAAACACACACCGTGTGCTGGGTTGTGTGTCCTTTCAAGCAGAAACAACATTAATCACATGTGACTTGGTCGCTAAAACATCCATGTACACCCCTCCCCCAATCCCTGAACTCTGCTCTGCTCCTTCCCTCTGTGAAAGCCTTACCACACACATGGACTATGGATTCACTCTAAAGTGACTTAAAAATTCACACAGTGTAAACTTTCATTCAAATCTCATCCGCCGCCTCCTATTGTACCTGCTCTTTGCATTTCATGTGATTGTTGGCTCCTGTTTTCTCCCCTCCTGTTCAGTTCAAAGTCAGAGCATCCTTCAGTCAATGCAGCCTTAAATAAACTCTGCTGAACAAAGCATCTTCAGCAGCAGACTCTTATGCATATGTTGTTGCAGTAATGCTTGTTATTGTATACACCATTGCACACACAGAATTGCAGGTGATTTTTTTAAACCTGCTCTGCAAATGAACCATTGCAGCCACTTTGCCAACATGAGCAATAGTCTTAGTATCAGCAAATCTACTTTGTCCTTATATTCAGGCCACAGATGGAGGGCTGACGTCAGCAGGCCATGATGCCATCGTCATCTGCACACACACACACACACACAGGCCTTGTCACATAAAGCCTTGTCAGCTTCCATTGATGCCCCTATAAGTCTCAGTTACATGACACACAGCAGACAGAGCTGCTTTTCATTTCTCACCAAATTGATCTCCTTAGAGGTTCCTCACTCCCTCATCCCATCCACCCTGCTTCTATTCATTTTCCTTCATTTTCTACATATCTGCAGCTCATCTTCTTTTGTATCCCCAATGCCATTATCTTTATTGGACTTCTAGTTTTTTTATGAGCTTTTCTCTCGCTGCACTCATCATCATCATTTATACGATATGCTAACACTGCCATCTGCAGGACATCAGCTGAACTACAGCCGATTTTTTTTTATATTTCAAGATCATTTGAACTAATTTTTATTTTAAACATCTTCTGTGGTGTTATCTCATGATAGCAAAACTTTGAAAAACTGTAAACATTTGTTTATGAACTTGCTGTCCTTGTATGTAAAACTGTATATAAGGAAAATAAAAAAACACTATTAATTATTTAATGATTTTACTTTAGTGATACTTTAACTAATTTGTATTGCTTATAAAGTTTTACTTATATTTTTACTGAATATTTTCACATTGCTATATCAGTACTTCCTCTGGTAGCATGTGCTTTCGATAATGAATATTTAAACACAATGTACATTCATACAACAGAGCAGCAGTAAGTCGAAGAAGTTTCAGTGAAAGACTGGCAGTGATTGGACTCATGAGGTTAGATGTTATTTCCTGGCAAATGCATTATGGAGTGAAATTACCTGATAAGGAGGCACAGTCAGACGGAGCAGTCTTTATGAACAGATAACTTCAAAGAGTTCTCATGCTGCTGATTGATGTTTAATTATACTGGAGAAGGAATCACACATGGATTACACTGAGACAGGCGAGTGAGTGAGTGAAGGCTTCTATTTTTATAACTGATTGTTTCTGTTGGTCTATCAGCTGTAGTATAGTCAGGCTTCATCTCTTCTCTCAGCTTGGCTGCACTTGTGGGAAGTGACCCTTGACTTAATGCTTTGCTATGTCACACATACACTCACTAATGGACACACAAACACCTGTACATACACACAAACACGTCTGTACACATTTGTCCACATAGCCCAGAAACACACCAATCACATGCAGCCGGCCAGGCCTTCCTTCTCTCTCTCTCTCTCTCTCTCTCCTCCCTCTCTCTATATATCTCTGGTTCAAACATATGCAGTCACTCATTATTTTGATGAAACCAGAGGGAATTCTCTCCAAGTTTCCATATAAGGCCTCAAACTAAACAGACTACTCGCAGCTGCAGCTGAATACTTGCTGTGTGAGCTGTCCCTGTGGACGGCTAACAGGATGGGCCCAGAAAGAACCCCCTTCCACACACACATACACAGTGTAGGGCTAAACATTTAAACAATGTACAGCTAGACATGCAGGCCCAGATATGCACCTCATATATCTCTCTTGATCACACAGGCTCACATCTGTAGCAGACTGTTCCTTCTTACCCACTGGTAGTCCCTCGCAGTCAGACATGGCCACAGACAGAACAGGATCAGGACACAGTCTTTCCTTGTCAGCTTTTTTTTGCGTCTTCTGAATATGTTCTCCAGACTCAGTTTTCACCATCAGACTCTAAACTGTGTGCCTCTGTCTTTCTTGTTTTCGCTCTCTTAGTTTACTTTGTATCTCCTCGTCCTCCTCCACTCTTTCCCTCTTTTAACAGTCTGACCAGTGGCCAGTAGATATGCCAGTCAAGCATCACACACTGTGCTATTGGATACTAAATTTGTAACTAACAGTCCTCCCACAGGATAGTGTTTCTCTTGGACATGGCAGGTCTTTTCAGATATGATTTCATTTCAACACACATCTTTTTTTTCCCCACATAGCCGAGGACAAAACAAGAAAAGCAGGCTTGGTCCTTTGAAGCTCACTGTGAAATTGTCTGAACCCTAGTTGTTTTCCAGGATACTTTTCTCCTTATCCCTCCAGCCTGAAACCAAAAACACAGTTTCAGTAAATGTTTTATCCCTTGAGAGACAGGTTGGCCTAAACCTGGCAATGGTTCAGAACTTTTTTGTGGTAATAACTTTTGTTTTCTACAGGGGGCGGTGTTTCACCACGGGAATTATCTCTGTTTCCATTTCCTGGTGTGCCCTGGACACAGAGAAAATTTAAGTCAAGTGACTTTAAGATAGAAAATACCACAAAACATGATCTCATTATTAGGTATTGAATCTTATAAATACAAGATGTATATGTATATATATATATATATATATATATATATATATATATATATATATATATATATATATATATATATATATGTATGTATATATATATAATGTTATATATATTATTATAAAAGTCAGAAGCCATGTTTAAAAATTGCTGCTAGTTTTAACAAAAATACAGGCAGAAAGCATAACACAGCAATAATGTTCTTTCCTTAATTTAAGAGACAAGTTAAAGAACAACAAAAGAAGGCTCTCAGTTTAAATCCTTTCATAGTGGAGGAGACAAAGCAAAGTGCTTGCTTGGCACTCCACAATGCCGTACAGATTACTGGCCCACTCAAGCGCACAAAAGTTCCCCAGAACATGCTTAACACGGAACAGCTTTGATTAAGCTCACCACCGATCTTTCCACACGCTCCTTCCTGAATTACTTCTCAGCTTTCTCAGCTGACCCTTTGTCACTTGACTGAGGGGATTATCACGAGGGAAAGGTTCAGCATGTGACTAAGTGGGGTCAGACGGTAGACTTGTCCAGCAGAACCAGTGTCAGAGGGGTTAGGGTTCAGAAACAGTGGGGTTATCTTGAGCATTGGAGAGAACACAGGTTGGTGAGACGACGGAGGGCTTCCTGCTCTGTTATCTGTCCTGCAGACCTGTCAGTGACCCCCGTTCACCCACCTACCCTCCACCCCAGCCTTCACACCGGGACCAGCTTTGACGTTTGATCTCCAACTCTTGTTTGCAGAAGAGCTTGGAGGACCTTTTGCAAATACAGCCTAAGCCTTCACCCCATAAAGACCTCTTGACCCCACAAGCTCTGGCAAACAGAAAGTGGACCATTCACCACTGTGACTGCTTCTACTCACAGTGATCACATGTGATAAGTTTGGGTGAAGTAATGTGCTCCACAAGGTCCTGAATGGCACCTAGATTATGTTTAATATGGTTGTAAAGCAGTTTAATGAAAGTTTTCAGCTTGTATCACACAACACAAATTGTAACCGTAAAACTCTTGAAATGAGATGAAACAATCAGACACAAAGAGAACGGCTTAGTTCTTGTTACATGTTTTCTCTTCATCACAGTGAGCCCGAGGCACAGCACAAAGCATGTAGGTCCTTCAGATAACTGACTATTGTGAGATATGACCTTCTAATGTATCAGCGCTATGAAAGAAAGGATTTGCATATTAAAAGCAGTTTCCAGCAGGTTCCATGTAGCCAGAGAGAAAGCCAAGCACTGCGATTTTTAATGCACAACATTCTTTGGTCCTTTGTCTAAAATGTCCAGAGTGAGGCCATGTTGGGCTGCAAAATATAGTTTTGCAATAATAGAAAAAAAGAACACATTTAAGTTACAGTAAAGTCATGTTTTACACTCCTTGGTGCTAACAGTTTTAGAACCATGTCATTTATTGAACATTTGATCTGTAAAACTGGCTTTAAACTTATCACATGAACTTTTTTTTCTCAGTATCAGATGACCTCCAGTTAAACCGCTCTCACTTTCTGTTGTTCTTTCTCTCCCTTCCTCTGTGTTGGTCACTCTGTCTACATCTGTCTTCTTCACTCTCTTTTTTCAGTCCACATTCACACAGCGCTGCAGTTAGACTAAGACCAGCCCCTGCTTTGAAATGTTCCCTGTCTTTAGGATAGTTTATTGTAATTGCTAAAAGATGTGGTAGACTGATGTACGCATATTGATTAACAACAGTTTATTAGGCAAATATATAATTGTTGGATAATTGTTCACCTAAATTAATTTGAAGTTGTTTCATGTTGTGTTTGTTTTGTTTGTTATTTATGATTTCTGAGGCTTAAAAGTCTTAAAATGTAATGTAATTAAAACCCTTTTAAAAAAAAAAAAAGAAAAACAAATGATTAGCTTATCTAAAAGTAGCGATAAAGTGCAAATGAAATGTAATGAATTGTCTTTTGATGTGGGATGATTAAATTCATTTGTGACACACTTTTTTCACAAATGAAGTGTTTATAGGGGCAGCTAAAAGCTTAAAGCATGCAGTACAAGTTTAAATGACAAATATCCTGTGCTTACAGTACACACAAGAAAAATAATGTGTGTTTAAATTTCACAATAAAGCACATTTCTGGGTATTAGGTCCATTATGGCAGATGGCCAGTAGGGATGAATTAATATGAGTGAAAGGCCCCTGGCCTGCTTTAATGGCTCTATGTTAATGATCCTCCAATAGCAGCAGCCGTTGTGTATGCAGGTACTAATGAACTCTTAATAGTGTTAAATCTAACAGCCTCCGAATGATTCCACTAACTGTTTTATGGTCTTGTGGGCAGAACCCTAATTGGGGACTTGTGGCAAAGAGCTGCAGCTCACAGCTTTCCACAGGTTTAATAACCTGTATACAGAAGCTGCATTTCAATGTGCCAAAGACAGGGCCTAGACAGTTAATTTAATTTAATCAATTAATTTATTCAATTAAAAATAAATGAATTGTTTTGATGAAGCCATTGTTCCTCAAGCCTCATCTTTCCACATGTATTAAGACCAAAACAAAGATGGAAGTTAGAAGATGGAAATGTATCAATTAGAAGGATTAAAGGCTGTGCAAAGTGTGTGTGACAAGTAGGGAAAATTTTACGTGTACAAAAAAATACTTGTTTGTGACTTTGAAGAAGTTGAAAAATGATCAAACTAAAATTCTTCAATGCCCTGATCAATTCAATTTAATTCAGTAACTCAGAGGGGGTCTACAGTGTATTTGTGGTAGAAGATTAACTGTAGAGAAGGAAGTCTTCCTCCCCCCGGAAAAAACAGCCGAGGTGTGACCAAGGGGATTCCAGAGCACACAACAAAAGGCAGACACTTTGATTTGAACAGCAGTGGTAGTCACACACACACACACACACACACACACACAAACCCCTGTTCCTGATCCTCAGCAGTCCTGCCCTCAGGTCTCAGCCGGCTGAAAGTTGGGGGAAACTCCAGATGCTTCACAGCAGTTGTGGGCTGTGACTTGGAAGAAGAAGGGAGCTGTGGAAGACTGGCAGGAGAGGGAGGAGGACATTGGTGGAGGGTTGGAGTTATGTATGAAGTGGAACAATATAACAACAGCAGCGCTGGCCTAAATTAATAGTAGAGCTTACAGAGGTTTTGGCCTGAAGGAGAGTTTCAAACAGAGAGGGAGGGCAGCAGCAGCAGCAAGAGAGGAGCACGGGTGGGGTGAAAGGAGGTTCCACAGACTGTATGATGGATGGAGTGGTAAGGAAGAGAGGAAGGAGGAGAGAACGGGGGAGCTTCAAAAGAAAAATGACCCAGACTGCTGCTGTGATGTAGTGGGAGGGAATGCAGGACAGAGAAACATGTGGGGATCTCATAACCAAAAAGGGTTTTGCAATACAACCGCAGCGCTGTACTCAGAATACAGACAGCACAAATGCAACGTTAAACAGTCATGTCAGAGTTTACTTTGAACGCTGGAATTTCAAAGCCCTCTGTGAACGAAACTGTTTAGCCCTGCAGTGATCAGTGTTCCTATTCACCTGGAAACTGTGCAGTGGGTCCATGGAGATGTCACTGGATACAACACTGAGCCATTAGACCTTTCAAGATGCCTCTGTGGCTTTAGTGGCAGGCATAAACCTTTTGACTGGGGTTAACTTGAGGGCTTTTAAAACATGATCCAGCCACTCCCCCCACCCACCAGCACCAATGCAGACAGGCAGAAATGAAAACCTCTCCTCACACACACCTACTTGCTCTCTCCTTCTGGGCCTGCTAAAGCTATTATGGCTCTAAAAGAGATTGTATCTGCTCCGGGCAGACAGTCAAATAGTTAGTTGGGCAGTCAGATAGCCTGCAAACTAAGACGTCTCTGTGTTTGGGACAGGCCGACTAAATGTCTGGCTACTCTTCACAGGCTCTCAGGTGTGACCGGCCGGTCTCCTATGTACCGCAGCCAAGACGGCAGACAGACACAGAGGTGTTTCTGTTAGCCTGGAGTCGAGTGAATATCTGCTCTATCTCGCCCGTCACAGGCTGCATATGCTCCTGTGAGCAACTCAAACACAAGCCAGATCTTCTTTCCTGCAGAACTATGCAGGCTTTCACTGAGTTAATGCATATTTTTAGTCTGAGCCAAGGTCAGACCTTTTGCCAAAGACCTGCCTGACACGTAATTTCTTCAGGCAGCTGTGGTTTTTAACATTTGATGACTAACTTTGCATTTGAATCAAAGACTTTAGTCAGACCACAAAATGCATCACACCAGGACTGTAAAAGTGGATGATGGAGGCTTTGGTTCTTAGCTTAGTCATACACATCTTTCTCACTTACATTGGTAGATCCTGAACCCAACAGAAGAAGCCCTAATGTCACCAACACCAAACATGCACACACACACACACAACTCTTCCCTAAAATTGCTGATGGCTTGTTTTCATGAACTTATATTATTTCCAGATGGAGGTCATGAATAAAACCTGATGGAAACGAGTCTGGTGAAACTGGAAACTTAAAAAAACAGAAATGCAGGGGTATGGGGCTGAGTAAAAAAAACAATCATCCTCCCCCTTCCCCCGCTCATTCCCTGAGCCTTTCAGAAAGACCAGCTTGTCAATTACATGCTTAAAAAACAGAAGAACAGTGTGCCACACAGCATGTTTTAAATGTTTTACCTCAGCAAAATTATATTAAAAAAACAGCCCGAACAAAAATAAGAAAAACAAATAAACAAAATAAAGCTTAGAGCTGCTCCACCAAGCCTCCACACATTGTTTCAACTAAAGAAAACAGGAAAGAAAGGGAACACTTCCAGACTTTACTGAGAACACAAAAACCATGTAAGGACCTCTTTGTGGAAAGAACCACAGAACATGGCGCTGATTCACCATCACACCTGAAGAAAAACTCACTGTGGTGCCATGCCTGAAAACCTGATGAACCTCTCAACATTCTGCATTTATGATGCATTTGGAAACATTTGTGCATAAAAACAACATGTGCAAGCTTTGTGTGAAGCCAAAACACCCATTAACTTATTTTAAAAAGTCTGCCAAGACAAACCGGTCCGACGCCAGGCGAGCCGATGTGGAAAAGGATGAACCACAGCTGTAAGCCTTAATAAATTACAGCTTATCACTGCAAGAAAGTGGGGGGACTGTTCCCTGCACTGTCAATGTGAAGCCCATATTTAGAAATAAACTCATGTGAGGAGTATAGAGTTGTTTTTCTTGCCCAAATTCCTGAGATATGACTACAAGGTCCTACAATGCATCTACACTGAAACAAAAAAATTCAATAATTACAACTACTTACACTAAAACAATAAATATGCTACAGCCTGCAGCATTATATTATATTATAAACTAACATATTGTCATTTTTTTCTCCTCCAAACCTGCTGGGAATTACCTCACGCACCAAAAACTGTGAAAATAACCAAAATAAACTTAACTGAGCAGCTTTTCCCCATCTTAGAGTTAAGTTAACATCTTGCTCTAGAGATAAAATCATGACTTCCTGTGGCTACCAATGGTTTATAAAAACCCAAAGCCTGCTCTTGTGAGGATTTTTCCTCCTCTGTGCAACCAGTCCTCCGAGTCAGTCCGGCTATGTCAGTTTTTTTCTTATCTAATCTGACTCAGACTCCTTATCTGTACAATCAAGACTCTAATCAGCCAGCTTTGTCCAGACAACAAGGGGCCAACATAAGGCAAGGAGGACCTTGAGGCCTCCCTGCTGTCTCTCTCAGGGACATGCCTTTTCAAGTCAGTGGTAGTGGTATGGATGAATGGTAAATGAGTCAGCACAGAGAGATCTGGAATTTGCGATCGAATCTCATTCAAACTCTTGTTTTTTGTGTGTTTCTACAGCCTGAACCTTGTCTTAAGAATTTTAAATTGACATCTTTTATTGTTTAGCAGCAAGAGGAAAAACATCTCACTGCAGAGTCCTCTGGCTTGTGTCACCAGATCAGAGATATTTGGCCTGCTTTGTTTCCCTCCCACCATAAATTCTGAGGCTGCTGAATCTTGATGACACAATTCCTGACTTCTTCAGCCTGCCACCACACAGACCTGCCCTTATCTCAACCTCACCAGGTTCCTCCTGGCAGGCACAGATGGCAGCCCATTCGTGTGCAAACCGCAAAGTGAGCTCCGATTGTCCTGATGTCAGCCTTTGTCTTACAGTAATACCTCCTCTCTCACCATGAGAAAGGCTCAGTAAGCAGGCTAATTTACATGTATTAATTAAGGCCCATAATGAGCTCAGCATGACGGGGCATTTGAATGCATTCCATTGGTATTGTGCAAACTCTGCGGAGCTCTGTAGGCTTCACAGTCTTAGCCATTCAGATGGGCTACGGATTGCAGATGTGGGGGCATGCAACAGATAAAGGACTAAAACACACAGAGAAAACCAGGTCAGCAAGTTTCCCCCACCCCCCCGACAGAAACACACACAAAGGTGCTAATGAGAAATAAACAGCCTTCATATAATAAAAATGTAAAGAAGCACATAAGTGGAAATGATACATTTATATAAGTACAAATTGTAAAACTGTACAGTTACAACAAGTGAAGTATAAAAAAAACACTGAAGTGAATAATTTTTCATTGAAAATAAAAGTTTCACCCACAAGGTGCACGTAAGCTATAATGCACAAACATGTAAGAACAATTACATTTCATTTGATCATATAAATATTTACTAACTGAACACTATAACTAAGTTTACAAAAGCATGTAAAATCAGACTGCTCTGGAATGGTTTTCATCATCTTTGCTCATTGTTGATGTGTAAATGCTTACATGGTTGTTGCCATCTCGTACCACAGCGCTGCTAAGCCAGGGAACCATGAAAAAGCAGCCGCAACCTCAGCGTATTAACATCAAAGTGTATTTGTATAAGCGCTTGTTTTCTTTTCTCGTCCTCGGGCTTCAAACGCTGAGCTGCAGTGGCTGTTCTTATTACCTCTTTGGTTTAAAAATCTTCTGACTACAGGGACCCAGCCTCACAACGAAAGCCAACACACATGGCAAATAAAGGCAAGACAGTTAAAAAAAAAAAAAAAAAAAAAAAAAAAACAGATCGAGGGTACAAGGCTCTCCCTCCTTAATTGTACCTGAAGGGAAATCCCTTTAAATAGTAGCTGGCAGAGGCAGTGAGCTGGCAGGCACATCAAACAGTCACTGAGCAGAAGCCCTATAAATACATCACATTCACTTGCTCACTTCAAACGCCTCCTCCTACCTCCTTGGTCTCTACGCTGCTCCTCCACAGAGCCGAGATGCGTTCAACATGTTCACCAGGAGGACGCACTTATGTTCTCTAGAGCAACTTTTTTGCTTTACTTCCACACATCCAGCTGCACCCTGTCTCCACTCCACAGCATCTCCAGCCCCACTGTTTGTTCTCACAGTCACACTGTGGAATTATCAAGAACTTTGGTTTTCTTCACATACACTTCTGATGTCCCATCAGGCACCAGGTGACTGAAACTACTCCTGAAAGAGGTGAGAAGGCGACCTGCAGAGCACAAAGAAGATAGGAGGGTAAACATCAGCAGCATCAGCAGCATCAGCAGCATCAGCAAAGAAACATGTCCAGACATGATATCCTTAACAACTGTGTACATTTCAACTTCATCAAAAGATTAAATGGAGAAGCAGAAGAACATGTTTACTTGGCTGCCTCTGTCATGTGGCAGGTGTGATTTTGTGAGGAATAATAGCTGCAGAAATTCTATTCTGTCCTTATTCACTGTTTTTTTAAACAATACAGCCCCAAAAACGTTTGATTTCAACTCAATTACAAGCATCACACACAACAAAAGTGGGTTCTCTTAGCTAACTAACTCACATCTTTCAATGAAAGTAAAAACAAATGTAAAAAAAATGTAAAACAAATGACACTTTTGTTAAAAATACAATAATCACTACTGATGTTTAATAACTGAAGAAAGTGTGCAAAAAAACACCCCAGTGAGAGGTTTTACTGTGTGTGTGTGTCACAGTCATTTTGTGTCTTTTGTGCATGTATACTATGTCTCATCTCACGTCAGTCTCTAAAGCTTCACATTTCTACAAATCATCCCAGGCAGCTCTGAGCCGAAAATTTTAGGTTGTTGATCGTCTAAGACACACACACAGACGCACACAGACGCACACTGAGCATTTTGCAGTTTCAGACAGTACAGAAGTGCACAGGAATACTGGGAACAGACGTGTGTCTGTGTGTGTGCGTGAGTGCGTGCATGCACCATGTTTACTTGTTTTCATCGACAACTCCCACCCCCTAGCTCCCTTGGGTTACGCCATCATTTATTTTTTTTTTTAAAGTAAACACCTAACAGAGGTCCCACGAAAAAAAAAAAACACTACACAAAGTTTAAGACCTGGTCAGATGAGAAAATATAAAGACACAACAGAGTGGAGTGCAGAACAACTTTACTGACCTGTCCATGTCTTCTGTCCGGTCAGAGTGAAGCTGTTGCACTGTGTGTGGGAGTTACAGATGTGTGCTGCCTCTCTGGCACTGTGGACCGACAGCACGCAGCCCTGCTGGCTGTAGGATGGCCAACAGCGGTACTCCACGTTCCCAGAGGTCCCCATACCTCGCATCAGAGTGTAATCTAAGCACAGAGAAGGAGATGCCACTTCAATACACAAGGCTACTGAAAGATCGTGAAGCGCTCTCTGAGGATAAGATGAAAGTTTAATGATCTCTTTAGGGAAAACTAAAGCAGTGCAGCACTGAAAGAAGAGAATACAGATAAACCAGCTACAAAGACAACTGGCCCGGTGAATCAAAGGGATTCTTAATGAGGTCGGTACTCACAGATTTACAGTTAAAGGACACACACGAAACAGTAGGGTGTGTTTGGTGTAAACATCTTCAACATTAAGTTCTGAGTACATAAAAAAATTACTATGTATTGAATTATGCATTGAAAGTTTTCTTCTCTCACACTGTAGACAAAAGACAACACAAACACTTTTCTTAATAAAATACCAGGAAATAATTCAAAATAACATCTTTACAAGGTGATATCTATTTTTAAATCTGATCAGCAACACAAAACCAGAGCAGATTTAAAATAATTATTTTGTCCCATTTCTGGTATGTTTTTGTTAAAAAACACTAAATCAGGGTCAATTTGGTCAACTTAAATCTAATACTATGTGAAAAAAAAAATGACATTTGATCTTTTCTTTCGCAAATCCCTTCACCTTCCTGCTTCCCAACATTTGTGTTGCATTCATCATTATAATTCTTTCAGTCAGACGTTTTGTGGATCTGGTCTTAAATCATCTGCTACACATTAGCAGGAGCCATGACAGAAAAGCATACACACATACGCCTGGGTGCACAAGCACGCACACATGCGCACACACTCCAGAAATGGACAAAAGGCTCATCTGTGCGCCCGTACGGAGGAGGCACGCTGTTACAAACTGTTAACCTTCCTAAATGGCAGGAGGCGGTGTGTGTGTGTGTGTGTGTGTGTGTGTGTGTGTGTGTGTGGGAGTATTGTTAAGGGGAAAAAGACACGAGGATCTGCCTTCTAGGTCTGAGAAAAGGGAACAAGGAAGGGGAATGTTTAGAGGATCCTCCTCAGGGGAGGAGAAATGAGGCCTGCTGGGGAGCTAAAAGGTGGCAGACCTCAGCTGCTGAGGAGAAAGAGACATAGCAGACTCTCTTGTCACTATGCAGAACATCACATATATTTTCAGTAATAACAGTATTTAAGTCCTTAAATAAATTAGTCTTTTTGTACAAAAGCTGTAGTTAACTAGCATGTGTGATTAAACTGCTCCAGGTTGTGGCTGGCTCCTTCACATCAAATATCAGCTCTGGAAAAGTTACATCCACATTACTGGTGAAACTCCATCTGTCAGCAATTTTAAATTAAGACTTGGGACCTCATGAGGGTCTCTCACACACTCTCATTCTCTCTCTCTCTCACACACACACACACACACACACACACACACACACACACACACACACACACACACACACACACACACACACACACACACACACACACACACACACACACACACACACACACACACACACACACACACACACACACACACACACACACACACACACACACACACACACACACACACACACACACACAGTTTGAGCTACTTTGCCATTTGGCTTCTTTTATAAAGCTTAGTTGTGTCTGGGTGCAATTTTGAGGAGAGTCCATGTGGTTTTTAATATACAATTCCCTATTGATTGATCACTATGTTTTGGTTTTGGTCATTTAAAACGCTTTGTTTAACCAGCTGACTTAAGCTACACTAAGCTAAGTAACTAAACCCAACTAAAAAAAACAAACAATTCCAGGCTTGTCCTCCACCCAAAAATACCTCTGTTTCAGCTAACCCCCCCCCCCCCCACCACCATATGGTGAAATAATATACACACACATTTTTAGGTCTTATCACACACACACACACACAGCAGCAGTGACTCCTTGCACCTTCTTGTTAAGCTAAAACATTCCCTCCCAGTGTCAGCCTCAGAACTCAGGCCCCTTTACCCTGAATCTGTGATTAAATTCACAAAGTGCTGCTATATAAACAGTCCAGCATCTGGGGGACGGAAAATCTCACCACAGGAACGCAGCCAGTCATTCTGTTATTAATATTTCATACGGCTGAGAGGAGCAGCGGGAGGGTGAGGGGAGAGTTGGAGAGAAGGAAAGTGAGGGACTTTCAGGGCTTACACTCAGAGAAAAGTGGAGCAAATGGTGAAAGGTTTGTTTCTATGACTCAAAAAATGTAACGATGTTAATTAGAATAATTGTATATTATTTAGTCTTTCTGAAATCACATGGACTGCGCTTCTTGAGGCAGAGACATGCAGGATTAATCCCACTTTGTTGGTCTTGTCCTCTCATTCCAGCTGCCTAATAAACCTGTCAAAACAGCCTGAGTGGGAGGAACACCCCCACTCATTTTTTCATTTCACAAAATGAAAACAGAGGTGTATTTTGTCTGCTTTCTTTAAAAAAAGTAGATCAAAAAGGCCGAGCATTGTCTCCAAGAAATACGTACCGAACTTCATAAAAAGCAGACTTCATTCCACACGCTCTTACCTTTCATTATTGATGGAGGCAGGTTGTCCAGGTGTAGGCCAGATTTGTACAGGTGGAGAATGTGTTCAAAGGCCTCCAGTGTCTGATTGATGTCAGCTTTCAGCTCTCCTGGAAGCACAAAATTCAAAGAGTGTCAATATAAAAGTCAGACACCATGAATGATTTTTTTTCACACATTGCTGCCTAATCCCATTTGTGTAATCTTAGAAGATAACAACTTGTATCCATTACACATCAAAACGCATCTTGTCGAGCTCATTAAATGAAGCACTTAAACAGTGGCATGTTATTACTTGTAATGGAATGATTTGCTTTCTGATCTTCAATAGTTAACACCACCATCATGTCAAGACGATGCTCGCTCTCACCTGTGGAGTTCATGATGTGGTCTACCAGGCGTGTGAGGCCGGGCGGGGCCTGGTGAGGCAGCAGGTAGGTGAAGAAATACCTGAGGCCAGGCAAAGACAACTCATTCAGATAGACAGAAAGACAGACAAGCCCCATCACATAGCTCCCACAGAACATGACTTGTCTCACAGCGGTGCTAAAACAAACAGAGCCCATAAAGCTGTCAAATCTCTGAAGGCTTTTTACTCCCTCTTTCCACTGAAACTAACAATGTATTCATGACACTTCCACCATCAAGATGAACATTTCCAGCTGTAAGTCTTCCCTATCTACATTTCAGGTGTCAGCTTGGCCTGTATTTAAGCAGTTATCCATGTAGCTGCTCTTCCACCCATCCATCACACGTCTATCATGCAGTAAAGCTGTCACTTTTTTTTACCTGTAGGCATTGTAAATGTTCCTTTTCTCATTCAGTCCTTCGCACACTCCCCGAGCCGAGCAGGGGAGAGTGAAATTCCTGTGTGGAAACTGGAGAGTGCAGTCTGCATCTGTCTGACAGGCGGTCTCCTCCGCACTGGCATCATCCAGATCTGTCAGCTTCAGCTCGCCTGAGACGGTGACAAACTGCCGCGGCTGGAAGTCCAGCAGGGCCACGGAGCCCAGAGGAGACTGGGACAGGAAGTGGAGGAGCCTCACCAGGTCCAGACACACCTGGAGATAAGACATGTCAAAACCTGATCAGCTGGACTGATGACAGAAACACAGTCACGGCGTGACATATTGACCTCCATCCCTCCTCTCTGAGGAGGGAGCCTTGGGGCTGAAACAAGGAACCCATTAGTCAAAATACAAATTACCAGCCTGAGTTAGAACTCATTTTCTATGGGTGTATATTATGTTGGGTGTTTTTATTTATTTATTTTTTAAATATGGACAATGGTATTTTACGGAATTGGTTGTTCTGCCATTGATTGATGATTATTTTGATAATCCTGTAAAAAGCAATACTAATTAAGTAAAGCTTCTATTGAGATAAATCACATTGCAAAAGCTTAGTTATATTTTTCATATTTCATATATATTTTTCATATGATAGGATATGATAGGATATTGATCTGCACACTTGAAAATTATTTAAAAATAAAGTGTTAGTATACCCACAAAACATCCTAGTATTCAAGCTAAGAGCATCCTGGTTTTTCCCTTAACAGACGACATATGGATCAAAGTAATTTTAGTTTCATTATGCAGCTAAAACAGTTAACTCTCAAAGCATTTGCTTTTAAGATGTTTTACCAACCACATTTGCGAGCCATTTCCTGATGTGTGTGTGTTTTTTTTTTATAGTGCTCCTTTAAATCCTATCATAAAAACAGAAAGAGAAAATAAGTAGGCTACTAAAGGCAGAATAAAGGCATTAGCCACGCGCTGACAGAGCATGAAATGATCCTGTCACACTACAAACATAGCTGCAGTGTTAGGTAATGCCGAGAGTCTCCTGAACGTCACTCAGTGGGATCGGAGCACTGTAAAAACAGGACTGGGTGAAACCAAACACCCCTGGATTACTGTAGCCTGCGCAGATGCAACGTAGCTGAAAGGGGCTGAGCAGCTCCAGGGGGGTTTATTATGAACGGCTATTCGGATTGATGCAGCAAAATGAGAACCACGTTTAAAATAATACTTGCAGAAAATCAGGTTACTTTGCTAATCTAAACACACTGGGAGACATTTTTTTTCCTTTTCAGACACAGTCATGCAAAAAAGACACGCACATATTTTGACCAGTGGAGTGTAAATTCAGCCTCTGTTGACTCCCATTGTGAGCATACCTGTGATGGGGGGCTGTGTGTGGGAGTGTGTGTGTGTGTGTGTGTGTTAGGGATGAGATGACATTCCCAGCCGACAGTGGATTAACTCCAGACCCATCACCCTTCCAGTCCCGGCCTGATCAAATACACTGAGGGACAGATGTCAGACCTCCAGGAGTTTCAAATGTCCACCTCCTCTTGGTTTTCGGCCTTCATCTCCTCAGCCAACAACAGCCACGGCTTGCACATGCTTCATGTACAATATGTGTGTGAGAGAGCCTGCCAGTGTGTAGGGTAAATGACAGGGCATGCGTATCGACAGCTGAGCTTACCCTGAATCTGTCCTCCCAGGGGCTTTGAAGCAGCTGGATCATCTGGAGAGGATTCCCCTGCTCTAGAATGACTGTGACTCTTCCTCCCTCACCTCCTCCTCCTCCTTGGACTCCTGCACAGTGACCCTTGAGCTGTAGAGTGGAAAATAACCAGTTAGTCACAGTAAAGTAGAGAAAAATCCTTGCGCTACCGTTTTTGCATTTTAATCTGAGACAGCAACAGGTTTCTAAGTGAATTGAGAGGACACAATGTCCCCGCTACCTCCGCTGCTCTGACTTGTGACTGTAAAATCTCATTACATTCCTAAAAGGGATTGTTCTCCGTTTTACTCGTGAAATGAATCGATTGTGGTGTCACACAACCACCACATTTGAGAAACAAATGCCACCGGTTTAACTCAAACTAGGTCTAAATTGGAAGTTAATGGTTTGACTGAATAAGAGCTGAGGGTTTCTGATGCAACCGAGGATAGTAGAGAGGACAGAAGCACATTGTCTGCTCCTGCCAAACTGGACCCAAAGGTCAGAGGAGGGTCAGTGAATTTAATTTAATTACATGGGAAGGCCCCGCAGCAGAGCCAATGAAACCTTTCATCCAGTGTTGTGTGTGTGAGACAAAGGAAAATGTGAGCTGTGGTACATGGATCATGGAAACTCCTAAATAAGAATATTCAGAAGTAGTTCAGTACTTAGAAGTCAACACGGACTTCCAATGACCCATATATACCCAAGTGTAAATAAACCCAGTATTTCTAAGTATTTCTGATTCTGATAATGAAGCTCTAGCATTTGGAGAGTTTTAGGCACATGGGGGACTCCTCACCTTTATGACGTTTGGATGCTGCAGCCTTTGTAACAGGACTATTTCTTTCTTCAGCTTGTAGGACACCAGCTCACGGCAGCCCAGAGGATCTTTAAAATCCTCCACACACTTGCTCATGTCGATGCCCTGCTCGTTGACGAGTTTCAACGCCACACGTTGACCTCCGGCCAGATTCACTTTAACAACCAGTTTGGTGTATCCAGACCCGAGTACCTCCATCGCCTGCATGTCCACCAGAGAATCACAACCCATTTCATCCAGATGCGCCTTCCTGGAGCCAAGTGTGATCTCATTCCACACAGTGTAATCCAAAGTCGAGTCTAGTCCTTCACCATGCTGGGAGGAATGTCGGCTTTCTTCTGGAAGTCTGTTTTCATCAGCATCACCAGGTAAAAGCAGCGGAATAATTTCTTTTCGCCTCTCGTTGAGCTGGTAAACCAGAGCCCCGCGGAGCGACGCCAACTCCTCCTCATCCACAGAAATAGTTGCATTGGAAAAGTGCGATATTCTTGCTCCAAACTGCTGCACGCTGCTAATCAGTAGTGACACCAGAATAGAAAGAACCACGAAAGCCAGGAGAGCAGCCGCGCGTAAAGAGTTGCCCATCTCGGGCATTTTTTCCCTCTCGTGGCACGGCTACTGCTGCTGGAAAGGCGCACAGCCGCAGGCCCAGATGACCGCTCGCTTCAAGTGAAAGGGCTCCTGACTTTCTGCAGGGGGAATGATCAGCTCCTTGTTTCCACCTCCCCGGGAACTCCCTCTAGAGGTGTGTCCTGGCCGCTCGTAACTTTACACCCGCTGGACAACTTTGCAGGAGAGCTCGACCTCGTGTTGTCACTCAGTGCGTGTGTTGAAGCACGAATGAAGTCACAGTTTTTACACACAAAATGTAAATATATTATTATAAATATTTGTCCTCAAATGCACTTAATGTTTGCGCGTTGTTGGCCTAATTTAAATAAAGCTATAACGTTATGATTGTATTATAATGTTCGTTAAACTTAATAATTTCCATGTTCATGTATTTTAAAAGTATAAAATGAGACAGATGGAGTTTGAGGACTGCTGTCACTTTCACAATCTGTCCAACAGGTGGCAGCAAATTACCTTCTGGTTTCAGCTATCAGACACAATGTGTTTCTAATTCCTGCTTTTTAAATGAAATCTATTAACAGGAACATTATTTTCCTGCTTATCTCCACACGGTGTTTTGTGCTATATCCCTTCTTGTTTACTGAGCTATGTTAGTGAGTTAAGCTCAAATGAGACATTTTTCCTTTGCATCCCCAGATATCTGCCACAGGAAATAGCAGTGGCTGTCACCTCAGCACCAGCCACAAGCCAAACCCCCTCTCTACAGCTTCTCATTATAAATGTGTGTGTGTGTGTGTGGTACACGTCTGTGTGACTGTGTACGTGTGTATTTACAGGTTTTTTTTCCGCCTGTGTGTGTGTGTGTGTGTATGCGTGTGGCTTACTGAGCAGCCAAACAGTGTAAGTTAATCAGTGTGTCTGAAGTCAACAAGGCATTAGCCGTGTCAGCTGCCACACAGGCTGTTCACAAAACTCCCTGCCAGCCACCAGCACAGCGGGCTGCTGTTGAATTCGAGGAAAAGAAGTTCACATGAACTCCAAACATGAACAAGAACATGTATGCAAAGAGAGTTATTAACAAATCAGACACGATGAGCTGCTTTGAATCAATTAGCTCAGCCGTACAATGAATGAATCACTGCTTAATATTATGACTCATTGATGTACTATTAGATTAAATCAGGCAACACAATTGAGAATGAAAAAAAACCCCTTCATGCACATACACAATGTCTCCATGCCTGATTTTAAACCATGAAACAGTGCTTTGATCTCTCTTCCAAACTTTCCTGATCTTTGCCTTTCTGCAGATAAATCATTCCCTTTTCCTCCCCTTAATGGTGGCCCCACAGAAACAAGGGCGCAGTGCCATGATTCATATTTATAACCAGAGCCAGACCAGCGGCCACCTCATTAGCAGCAAGTCACACAGGTCTGCTGTGCCACAGTTTCTCCTATTTTTTTGCCTGTTCAGCTTATATCTGCAGCTCACACTTCTTAATAAGCAGCCCAACATCTTTTTACAGTGGAGCACCAGCTGACTGGTCACTGTCAAACTGAGGTGGTGTATGTTTTATTAGGTTAAAAATGGACTCCACTTTTACATCTATATATAACCCAGATCATAACCTGAATAAATCTTGAAAATCTTTTTTTCAGAGAAGAAAGAAGAAAGATTTCCTTCCCATGAGACCACTGAGATTATTCCTCTGTGATTTAGAGGAGAAATATAAACCTTCACCTACAATAATGATTCTTCAGAAAATGTAAATGTGATTTGCTTATAGATGAAAAAGAAGCTATATCAATTAAACAAATTTGCCAAAAAAACCTTTGAGTAATCCATCATCTCACATCTGAGATGATCGATCTCTTGTGTTTTATGACTCAGTGGATGATTTTTCCTTGTTGACTGATCAGGAGCTGATTATATGACCTACTTCGATCCCAGCAGTTTGAACAGAGTCATCAGACCTCATTGTGATCAGCAGATAGGAGCTCGTTAATATTTTAATTGCGCACAGCATGTGCTGTTTGCGCATCTTCACAACACGCGCTAAAAAGTAGATGTAGCTACTGTCCGAGTCACTTAAGGTAAGTACCGATTCAAACCATCCGTCACTCGGAGCTCCAGCAGTTGGACAGCGACCACGTAGCGTCTTCAGCATCAACGCGGCTGCGCCAATCAGAGCGCAGCTCGGGGCAGATTAACCCAAACAGCCCTGGTGCTGCTTGTAGTAGCAGCCCCAGAAACAAACCCGTACCTCTCATCCTCGTGGACTCAATAAAGGCGGATGGTAGATTAACTGTTTGGTTAACCAGAGCTATAATTACAGGAAATTAGTGATTCCCTAATAAAAAATCCGAATCAGCAGGAGGATGGATGCTTGCTCGAGAATAGGAGAAAGCACGGATGCGATAGTGATGGATGATTCTCCCACAGATGAGAAGGCAATTGAGGAGATTCGTCAGAGGTGGGTTGTTTTTTTCTGGTCTGCGAATTTAACTTAATCAGCAAAGAAAAGAAAATCATATACAGGATATATAATAACAGAGGTGATGCGTTTTCCCCTCGTGGCTGCTGAGAGTATCGCTGAGTCCAGCTGTTTGTGCTGTGCACAACAGGATCAAAAATGCTGTTGTTATTTTTTTATGAAACTACAAGCATTGTTGTTTCAGTAGTGTAGCAGCATTTATTCCTGATTGTGTTGATATGTCTGTACAGCCTCTAAAAAAACAAGATGTCAATGCTGCCAGCTTACTTTTAAGAATTGATGTTCTACTGTATTTGTGTTTTAAAGAAGACCAACTTACCATTATACAGTCAGATTTGTGCTTTCCTCTATGTGTCTGATACAGCAACACAAATCAGGACAGCAGTCAGGGTCTGTGAGATCTGCTCACTGTCATCCTCCTCTCTGGGTCACTGATGTCACACCATCACTCACTTTGTTCTGCACTCAGCACACACAAAAAAAACATGTCTGAGAGACTTCAAACATAGAAGCAGGGCTGAAAACAGCTGAGACCTGCCGCCCTTTGGCTAAGCATAAATTTTTTTGTCTCTCAGAGAAGAATCCTCTCTCAGGTTCTTTTTTTCTCAGGGCATCAAGTCTTTCCCTCTAATAATATTCCAACAGTTCTGGCTTTTTAGGAAGGTTAACAGTTGGTCTTCTGCATACAGAGTGAGCTTTTTGTGCTTTGTGCCTGTGCAGATTCGGGGGTGATTGTCAGTTTAGTAAATGTTTGAAGACATGACATTGACTGGCATCCAGAGAGTTGATGCAAGAGACATGTGCTGCAGAGAGGGAGGGAGACTGAGACCTGAAGGCAGAGGAGGGACGACTGACAGTCTGTAGCCTCACACATATTTAGAGCAAGCTTATAGGTTAATCAGTCTGGACCACATACCATACAGTGTTTTAACTCTTTCTGTCTACTATTATTCATATATTATGGCAGTTATAAGGCATTATTTTCCAGAGTTTACTCAATAAATTGTGCAAAGTTTTGTTTAACCTGCTGCACCTTGCTGTACTTAGACATAAGAGAGCTTTATGACATCAGGGTACCCCGGGAATCAGGAGCAGCTCAGTGACATCTTTCACAATGTATTTTTGCATTCATCCACTGAAATATTGATGGATTCTGCAAATTGCTCCTTTCTCATGTGGTATCACCACCTCTATGAAAAGCATTAGGTTTATACATAAATATCCTTCATCCTGTGGTCAGGAGGGCCTCTGGCAGGCAGAGGTCACACGTTATCTACCAATTAATGTTTCATTCTGAGCTATGGAGCACTGGCTGGAGTTCACTGTGTATAAAATTAGCAGCCACTGTTTATTATGTTTGCTTACACCACATAAATAGGTTACACTAGCTGACAAACATGCAGAGCGGCTGAGCCCATTGTGTGCTATTTATTATTTAGATCATATTACAGGTGCATTGTTCGGTGAGGACAATACTCTGAGGTTCAGTTAGTCACTGAGAGCCACCATTTATCAGCCCCATAATCTCTCTGCTAATGTATACCAGAAATTCAACAGACTCATCATCTGTGCACCTTATTATGGGATCCAAATAAACCTGTGTGAGGTCAATTAGGCTCTGTTGACTTACTCTGTCACCATAGCGACAAGACAGGAAGTTGGAACCAGTCTACTGTGGAAAAACAAGCATGTGGCAGACTGCACAACCCCTTAACCGATTCAACCTGAGCATTGCACATTTGTGTAGTTAGGGGTGTCTGTTGCTTCAGACTAAATAGTAAAAGTTAAAACTAGTAATTGTATGAAATTCCCAAATACACAATTTTGGTACAAAGTAATAAAATCAAATCATAAAATAATATTTTTTTCTAAATGCTTTCTAATGGCTGACCCTAGGCTTGTGCTTTTGTTTATTAAAGTAAGTGAGCAGCTAATTTCATCAAGCTCTTAGCCTCAGTGGTATAATCACCATGTTCACATTCACTGTTTAGCTTGTCAGTGTGCTAGCACTTGTTTTTGATTTCTTCGGCAAATTGTGAATATCTGTTTAACAGTGCATGTCAGTCTGTCCACTGGCAGCTATATTCTAATCTGGACTAAAACTAACTGACCAACATTGCCATCCCTAGAGCTATGCTGCTACTGCATCTAAAAATAGTCTTTTTCTCCAATTCCAGAGAGCTTGCTGTATAAACAAGAAATGAATACATTATAAATCAAGGGAAGCATATCATTACTTGCACCAATCCATTCTATCATTACCCTTGAGTCATCATTCAAACTCATGTTATCTATCTTGGACAGCCATGTTCCCTCTTTAACATGACAAGATGGTGACACCATGTGAAAATAGTCTCTCACTCTCACTCGTTTTCCCACTTTAACAGCCTCCACAGTGTGCTACACAGAAATCCATTCCTTACCTCATTAGTTCAGCTGGATCGCTCCATATTCTCCACTGATTATGCAATGGAGCCAAGCTGAGAAGTACAGTCAAGAATTGGAGCTGTCAGTCACTGATATGGTCACTGTTGCACCATCGAGAACTTTGGCTTCTTGTTGTTGTCCATGTGTCGATCTTTTCTCTGTTCTTACATTTCTTCATATTCCCCCATCTGACCTCTCCTTTCCTCAGTGAGATCCCAGCGGTTTCTCTGTGTCCCCCTGACAGCTCTACGGAGGCCCAGTTGACAGTCATCCAGTCTGAAGGGGAGCTATGTGACAGCTGCAGCAGCCTTGGAAGACCCTCTTCTTCCTTCCAGCTTTATCAACAAGTATGCCTGGGCACTGCCTGTGTGCTGCTCATAATAGATAAAGTATATAAGAAGTCATTAAAATAGGTGCTGCATCTAGGAAGCAGGAGCAAGTGCAGCCATAGTGTCACTCAAAAGACATGAACGTAACAGAAACTTCTATGAATAGAAAATATACTTTTTGGTTAGGGTATATTCATACATATTGTGTGAACACATTATTTTTTTTGCCTTTCTCTTAAGGTCCCTCAGGGTCCTCAAGCTGGTGCCTACGATTCCCCACAGCCTAGAAAATGCCAGCATCAAGAGCCAGTCAAGCCAAACACCTGTCACAACTGTCACCATCCAAACACCACTGTTCCTCATGCTGAAGCTGCAGGTACAGTGGTGAAAGTGGGACACAGCTGTAGCTCTGCCCATCAGACATCACATCATGGAGCAGTGAGATGTCACTGGCTGCACGGGTCAAATGAAAGTGGGGCACAGAAACCAAAGCAGCAACACGTATTGACAGTAAGGTGTGTCCTGGAAAAATAAAACTCTTTGTTTTCTTACTGGTGGTTAATGTTAACATGCAACTACAGAGGGAGGTCAGCTTGGTTTTGCATGAAGACTGAGATTCAGGAGAAAGTCTGTCAACTATCAACCTCACAAACTGTCTCTTAAGGCCACATAAAATTATTAAGTATGGAGTGTTTTTCTATTATTACTAATCATTTTCAATTATTAACAGGGATGGAGGACTCTATTGCATTCTCACAAAGTAAGTACCAACATTCCATTGTCACTTTAAAAGCTCAAAGGCACTACATAACTCTCTTATCTCTATAATAATAATGTTTATTCATTGTCACTGACCATGTATTCCTCTTCTATGGTCTTCTATTCGGTAGCTATTCCCAGGTGTTAGTGGACTATCCGTTAGCGGTCCTACTGGGTTGTGCTTTGCTGCTGTTGGGCTGCTCATTGGCTGGATTCTTCATTGGTTCTCTGCCAGACTTCTCTGACCCACTGCTGGTGATTCTGAAAGACACAAATATACAGACATGCATGGCCCTAACCCTAACACTTCAGAGGAGTAACCACCGATAGTCTGAAATGATGTAAAATCAGGATATACAAACAAAAATACAAAAATGTCTACATTTTAATCCTCCTTTAAATTCCTGTTGTATCTCTACTACTGTATCTCTACTGTCACCTTCTGTCAAACCTACATTACAAACCCCCCCTCACCACCTTAGGCTGAGTGTTAATTACTGTTTCCCTAATGACTCATGATCTCAGCCACATCCATTCACTTCAGTCTCATCTCAGATTCAATGAGCCGCACTGAATTAGATCACACTCTTGTCATCCTAATTAAATACATCTCCTCACCTTTGAGATGCATGCTTACAGGACAAACTCTTATTAAAATTGAAAACGCCAACAATGCACCATTAATGACTAATCTGAAACACATTTACATAAAAATAGAATGTGGTTCTGTTAGTATGATGAGTGTTTTTCTGTTTAAAGATAACATCAAAGAGTTTTTTTTTTTATAGTTGCTTGTGATGCTGATTTGCTCAGTCAGCTGCTGTGACATGCTGATTACCCTCAGCGTCCTCATTGAGTCTCTAACGTTGATCTGTTTTTTGTGCCATCTTCTTGCAGGGCTTTGAGCCACGGGGAACATACATTGGAGTTCGTATGTCCAGCTTGTCTGAGCTACAGCGGAACACAGGCCCAGGGAAAAAACTGTCCCCTTTACCACAGCAGCCCAGTGAAAGGTCAGCACAGAGCTTTAATAGAATGTAGTTTGTAGTATACAACACAGGGAGACTGCAACACTAACCAGTGCATTCAGGTGAATAAGCTGACAAAATGTCTTAAAGTTAAAGCTTGTCATCATATTGATAGACACAGAGAACTATCACTGGTCTCTACCTTTGCTCTCACTTTATGAAGCCTTTCATCATTTAGCATCATTTAGTTTTTGGTTAAACGTTTTACAGCTAAGGAAACTGATGCTTGTCAAACCCAACAGAGGACAAGACGAAATGCTGGACAGCTACAACTGATGTTACAGCATCTTTGCTCTAACCTGGCTCCCTAGCTGTGCAAGCAAAAACAATTTATGTAAATTTTTAAAAATCCATATAATAGTGTCATTTTAAGTCAATATCACCTTTATAAAATAATAAAATAAATATAAATGTATGAGAAATATGTATATAACGAAACTAATATATAACATCCATTTGTGGTTTTATCTGTGCTAGATATGTGGATGCTGTCAGTAAAGACAGCAGCGGGGGCCAGAATGCTGCTAGAGTTCGTAACAAGAGGATACTCGCTAGAGACTCCTCTCTTGACACCTTCCTCTGTAATGCCCCAGGTGGGTTAGTCCTGAACACTTGTAATAAACAAATGCTTTGAACTGTCAACACAACACAACAGTACATTTACAACTGTTGGGAGGGAGCCTAAATATTCTGGCACCAGCATGTAGCAGTTTTAGAAAATGCCATTTTTAAAAAAAGTAAGAATTTAACTGTATGTTAACACTGAAAAGAGTGATCAGCAAATCTGAAATGTACAAAAATGATGAGGTAACCTATTACTGAAATGCATTTACAAAAAAAATGACTGAAAGCTGTGAATAATATAGCTTAAGTTCAAAGGAATCAGTTTGTTTAGTGCTTTTCATTTGAAAGGTTACCCCAGATTTTCCTCCTTAAGCTCTGCTTTGAAATACTCAGCTTTCAGATCAAAGACAGTTTCTGTTTCCCCAATGAAATACATAAAGCCCCCTATAGATTTACTAGCAGTTCCAAGGCTTGCATTTTTTATTGAAGCCTAATTCCTGTTTGTCTCTACATGAAATATGTCTGTAGTTCTATGAATTCGTACCTCCAAACACAGTTCTGAACAAGACTTTTATGCAATTTCTGACAAACTGGTGATTCACTACATTCTTCATATATGTCGAATCCATCCGTCTGTCTCATGCAGGCGAGCGTTTGGCTCAGCTGGTGTTCCGAACAGAAAACTCAGCCAGTCTCTGGAGCCTGAAGGCGATCCATGCCATGTGTGAGATGGAACAATCCAGGGTTCGCTCTGATCTACTCACTCATTTATCTCAACTTTGCTTCATGTCTTTAGTCTCCTTCTATTGTTCAATGCAGTGACTGTATTCCACTTTTGAACAAAAACACTGTACATTATCTTATGAAAAATTAAGCCATTTTTTGTGAATGTGTTTTAAAACTGGGCCTGTGTTCAAAAAACCTCTCCCCTGTCTGACTCAGATTCGCTCCCAGGCCCAGTTCCAGGACTTGTGCCAACAGCATGTGAGGGTGGAGGCGGAGGGAACATCCAGGAGCGGCTGTTGTCCGAGCTGGTCTCTGGGGAATTACTTGGCAGTTCTCACTAATGCCTCCTGCTGCCTCAACCTCACCTCACAGCAAGTACTGTACTGATGGTTTATGACATTGTAATTCTTCTAAGTAGTAGAATTAAACAGAAACATGGATTGCAGCTAGATGATAGTTTGGTGCCTTTTTTTCAGTGCAATGCTGTGTTGGTTGGTGAAGTTAAATGTAAATGCAGGCACAAAATATTCCCTTTTCCCATTCAACCAGAAGTAGAACATGTTTAGGAATCAAAGGACAGCAACTGCAAAGAACATCCCAGAGGCAGCTGAGAAAGCTTCACTGATTATGGATCAGTAGAGGGGCTTTGCGGTATAGTGGGCCACAAGACGGGAACTGATCACAACCGGCTAGAACGACATGTCCACGTGTAGCACATCAGGTGTATTTTAAATCAGTCAGTTAACTTTGAAGAGACATCAAAACAAAAGTGTATTCATGTCACAGATTGTAAAGGGAAGCAGGTTCACCTCTTCCAAAGCTCAACACATTATAAGCCATGCAAAAAATGAAGTGTACAACTATTTCCCTTCTGTGGACAATAGTTTTATGAAAATAATATCAACCTAAAATACAGTGTGTATTTCCATTTTACTTCTGTCACACCAGGTCTCTGAGTCTCTGAACCTCCTCCGGAAATGTGCTCTGTACTATCATGAAGGACAACTGGTGGAAGCCTGCACAGAGAGACCCAAACATGGCAGCTGTTCCTCTGTACCCTCCCGCTGCAAACAATCTCGGGTGGTGTTCCAGATCCTGCACTTCCTAGTTGACAAAGACTTCCTTGGTCCACAGACTGTTGAATACCAAATCCCAACGCTGAAGTACAGCCTTCTGTTCCTGCCCGTCGAGAAAGGACAGCACATGATGGAGATATATATGAACAGTCTTGAAGGGAAGGAGTTGACCAACAATAATACAACTATTACAGGCATAGACTTTGGCATCAAGCAGACCCTGTTCAAGTATTACCTGGCAAGAGACTCTGTATACCCTGTCCTAGCTGTTGTATCTCTTCTTTTCACTATGGCTCTATATCTCCACTCTGTCTTCATTGTAGCATTATCTGTTTTAGCAGTCACAGGCTCCCTTCTGTCCTCTTATTTTTTCTACAAAGTAGCTTTTCGTCTGACTTTCTTTCCTATGGTCAACCTCTTTGCAGCTTTCATCCTCTTGGGAAGTTGTTCCAATCAGGTTTTTGTCTTCGCTGATTTCTGGAATCTCCAGCTAACCCAGCACCCCTCAGTCTCTCTGGAGAAGAGAGTAAACAGGGCTTTGCAGGAAGTTGGATATTTAATTTTAGCATCTGGGTTGACCTCCAGTGCAACATTTTTCTCTGGTTATCTCAGCAGCATCACAGCAATCAGATGTTTCTCTGTTTACCTTGGGACTTCCTCTTTGATCAGCTCACTCTTTGCATTAGTGTGGCTGCCGTGCTCTTTTATTCTGCGTGAGCGCTACACAAAAACGTCCTCTGCATCTGTAGCAGTGCAGGGATGGAAACCCTGCTGCTCAAAAAAGACAGGCGGCTTCTGGGATACAAGCTCACGCAAGAGGTGCCTCTTTCGTCTAGGGCAGAAGATGAGAGAATTAAAGCGAGGTTTCACTGACACATCTAATTTATTATTTCTGAAAATCCTGCCTTGTGGAGTGGTAAAGTTTAGATACATCTGGGTGTGCTGGTTTGCAGTTCTCGCTGCTGGGGGCACCTACATGTCCTGCATTGACCCGGGCATGAAGCTGCCCACTCTGGATAGCAGGATTACACAGCTCTTCCGGTCCAGTCATACATTTGAGCGGTATGATGCAGAGTACCGTCACATGTTTATGTTTGAGAGACAAAGGAATGGAGAGGATAAGCCTTTTACATTGATGCTTGTTTGGGGTGTCAAACCAACTGATAATGGGGATCACTTTAACCCAAGAAGCAATGGCTCTTTAGTTCTTGACCCAGACTTTAACATGAGCCGACCTGATGCTCAGGTTTGGTTGAGGGATCTTTGCGGACGAGTTCAGAACCAAAGCTTTTATTCTCCTCCATCACCTGAGGATAAAGACATGACAACAGACAATATCTGTCTGGTGGAGCAGTTAATAAACTGGGTGTCTGTCAGAAGGTGCTCAGAGAGTGATGACGCCCTTCATTTCTGCTGTAACGACATCCCCTTCCCCTACCCTCCCAGTGTTTTTGAGAACTGCCTCCGTATGATGCTGGAGGAGAGGTATGCTGAGGGCCATCTGGCACACAGTGGAAGCCTCTACTTCCAGCCAGATGGCAGGGTCGCTGCCCTCGTGTTGGCATTCAAAACCACATACCTCTACAGCTTCAACTTCAGCAGAACTAGTGTTTTCTACAGAGAATTTCTGACATGGTTTAACAGAGAAATATCAGGAGCACCACAAGGGCTGGCGAATGGCTGGTTCATCAGTCAGCTGTCTCTTTTTGATCTACAACAGTCGTTAAGCTCTGAGACTCTGGTGGTGGCTGGTTTTTCGGTAGCAATCACATTTGTTTTGCTTCTTTTAACCACATGGAATATTCCCCTGAGCATTTATGGCACCGTAGCTGTCGGAGGCAGCGTGTTTGTCACCATTGGCCTCCTGGTTCTTCTTGAGTGGCAGCTGAGTGGCATCGAGGCCCTGTTCATATCATCGGCTGCAGGCTTGTCTGTGGACTTTATTGCTAACTACTGCATATCTTACAGCCTAGCTCCCCATTCAGACAAAATAGGGAAAGTAGCACACTCTACTAAAAAAATGGGATGTCCAGTAGCAATAGTTTCAGGTGCATTCTTTTCCATGGGGATCATCATGCTACCTGCCACAGCCTTGGTGTTTAGAAAGCTTGGGATTTTCCTATTTTTGGTCAAATGTGTAGCATGTGGATTTGCAACTTTCTTTTTCCAGTCCCTGTGCTGTTTCTTTGGACCCCAGAAAAACTGCGGAACAATCACACTACCATGCTTTTCAGAAAAGTCAGACGGCACCCTGCCCACTTGTCCTGAGCCTGGTTCATCATCAGCTTCAGCTGCTAACGGGGCTTTTGGCAGATCTAGAATGAGGAGGAGTTATGAGAAAGAAGCCGGTGGTTACCTCTACCCGAACCACCAGCGTCAGCACAGACAGAAGCAAACAGGGACAGGGGGTAGTGGGGACCGCGGGCCAGAACAGTATGAGCTACAGCCATTGGCTTATCGGCTGAGTGACAGCTTTGAGAACAGCACCTGCACCAGTAAACTGTCCAACCGACCCTCTGTGCTCTCTGATGAGATTGAGTACTGCAGGGGAGATGTGGGCAGGAACAGCATGGACAGAGACAGTGAGGAGATGTGCAGTCGTCAACATAAGATCTGCCAGCCACCACCAGCCCTCCAAACCTCCTCTCCTTATAAAGAAAACACCCTACGTCCCACAGGCATGGCACAAGACGATGTAGCTAAGGACAAGCTGCTGTGTAGAACCTGCAGAGGTCAGTCTATAGGGGTGAAGCACTGGAGCAACACATCCTTCTCCTCCTCTTCAAGCATAGAAGAGACCATCATCAGCCACACGCTGGAGACCACAGACCAGCCGTCTCTCTGCAAAGACAGCACGACAGAGGAGAGTCACAGCCACTGTAAAGGTCACCTGTTCTCCCAGTCTCATAGCTCCTGTGAGGGTCTGGAGGACTCCTGCGAAACGTGCCTCAGTGACATTGAACCAGGGCCTTCAAATGCACAGCAACAGGATGAAAAAACAGAGGTTGAGTTACAACCAGGACACCTCAATGGGAAGAGAGATACGCTTCGTCTCTCACTGAAAGAAACGGTGTATGAGACGTGTGGTAAAGGTCGCACCAGCCAGAGTGAAGAAGTGGTCATAATACCAAACAGTAAGCCAGACTTACCGGATGTTTGGATAAGGAGAGATGGACAACGGGAGGATACATGTTGAGCAAAGTGGAAGGAATCCGTGCAAACACTGTGCATTAATTTCGCTAAGTTTGTCATATAAGTAAAAAAATCACTGTACTACATAAGCATATAAAAAATACAAAAGAAACATACACTGTTACATTTATACTCAAAAGGAATATAAGCCAACAGCAAATGTAACATGTGACAGCATGTTTGTCTGATGTTGCTGTTAGGATTGTTTCCATGTTTGTTACAAAGAAAGAGCATGAGTGTTTCTTCAGCAAAGAGGTCAATCAGCGCATGACATCACAAGAATGTGAAGCCTTCCATTCAGTCACAATATTTCACGCTTTATGCTGCAGTGTGTCAGCAACACAAAAATCATCAAGTCCTGCACCTGCTGCCTGCAGAAATTACTTTGTGCCTGGAACTTTTTTAAACTTCTGAATCTGTACACTGTACACAGACTGAATACATGCAAACACGTTGTGTGCACTTGCCAGCCTTTTTTCCATGCTGGAATAGATCATAATGAGCCATACACTCACGAACAGCTAAGATATACACACAGAGAGCTGCCATGTGTGTGCCTGTGTGCAGTGCCACGACACATCCAGTGTATACATATGAATCATTGTCAAAGCAAGACAGGCAAACAGCTTCTTCTCGACCTATTTTCACACTCGGCTGTGGTGAAATGTACAGTATGTCCTTTGTGTAGAAAATCAAAAACCTACAGTTTGAGTCATTTATTGTGTCAAGGCTTGCTTTTAGTGTTTCACTGTCAAATTAAAAGCCATGTTTTTTATTTGTGCGTCAGTGCCAAAAACGTAGGTTTACTTATGTACTGATTTTAAAAGGGTTTTTAATCCAGATATAACTCTGCAAGGGGGTTTAAACACATGGATGTCAGCATATGCCTTTCCCTTTGTAAAGAAGCAGGGGCTGTAATTTCTATTCCCAACACCATAATTGTACCATCACAAGCCACGGCATCAACAGCTAATAATTAGCCTACAGACGGCCTCTATCCACACCCTGCCCAACAGCTGATGTCAAATCAGGTGGTTCTTTGTAACAAATGACAGTATTTATGACATGAGCAGCATGTACCCAATGTCTTTCAGCAACTGTTTCCTCAACTGAAACTCTGTGTTTTGTGGAGTCTTGTTTATGGTCCTTGATATAATGGTGTTTAAGTCTAAAACAAAGAGATGCAATGATAGTTCAGCCCCCAGACATTGTCAAGATTTATAGTAAACATGCCTATGAGCAGGGTTATTTGTCAAGTTTTCTCATTGTAATGAGTGTTTGCTTTTGACATCCTGACTGTATAATAACACAACTTCAATGAGCCTTCACTTTAAGACTACTCAGCAGAATAACCCGCCTTACAGAAGAATGAATTCACTCACATGCTTTCTTTTAAACTGAAACGGTCAGCACCACTTTTATTTACAGCTGTCAAGGTTGTCACTTTTTTCACAAATCTGAAATAAAAGAAAACCTTTATTTTCCTGGAGAGTGGCTTTTCATTTATTTCAAAATCTTTGTTGTACCAGGAAGAATACAATGAAATAAAACATCCAGCAACATAAAAAAAGAATAAATGCATTTCATGATTGAAGCAGTAAAATTATTTTTTATACTCCCTTCAGAGAGTTTTTTGAACTGCAGACAGAAAATCAAAAAGCTTTAAATCAAACCTATAAAAGGATTTTGGGTCAGTTCTAATCAGCTTCGACCCAGTCCTCTTTGGCCCAGTCTGGTAAACATGTGGAATACTCAAAATCTGGTCCTTTGTAGCGTAAAGCGTGGAGATACATGATGAGCTCCTTCTCTGTGGGATCTGGCCGCACTAGTTTACATTCACTACACAGGTGGTCTTGAGTCCCTGTAGGAGTTTTTTGAAGCGAGTCAGCTGCTTGATTTCCATTTGATGTGGTTGGTAGAGGGTCCTGTGGATCTTTCAGTGTGGTGTTATTAGTGTTCTCTGTCTTATTGTCACCACCACTTTGTGTCTCAGAGCGTTCTGCACTCTTGTCGGGTTGTTGAAAGGTACAATCTGATGTGTCCTTCTTATCAGCTGTCTTGTTTTTCTCTTCCTCCTGTGCCACACCAATGCAGTCATCTGTGATGTCCAGAAGGTGCAGACTTTCCTGAGAGCGATGTTCTTCTACCAGAGCGTGCAACAGCTCCTCATCAGTTTTCCCCACATTTCCCCCCTTCCCCCTGTGAGGGCCCCAGGCTGAGGACCCATAGATAGGATCATTGAGGATTGGAAAGCCCAGGTACTGAAGGTGGACTCTGATCTGGTGTGTACGGCCAGTGAGGGGTAAACAGCGGACCACGCTTGTTTTTCCGTTAAAACTAAGCCTCTGAAAAACTGTGCGGCACTCCTTTCCCTTTGGGTCCACTCGGCAAAGACCGATTTTAAAGGAAACAACCAGGATGGGTTCCTCACATATCAACTCACCCTCTGGGAATTCCCCATCCACACGACACACATACTCCTTTTCAAGCTGGAAAATGAAAACAGACCAAATTTTAAGACCTCTGATTTATTCATATCAGTGTGAATAAACCTGTGTGCTCTGTAAGTCCAAACCATCCTGAACATACCTGTCTGTCCCGCACCATCTGGTCCAATTTTTGTGACATTTCCAGTGTCCTGGCAAACAACAGGACTCCAGAGGTGAGCCGGTCTAGCCTGTGGACTGTGTGAAGCTCTGAAATGCCCAGCTCTTTTCCCAGAATGAAAATCACCGTGTTGTGACGGAAACGACCACATGGGTGGACAGGGATGGAGGCAGGCTTGTCGACCACAAGCACTTCTCCATCATCCACCAGGACCTCCAGAGGCCTGCCGACAACAGGTGGCTCATGGCGGTGCACGGTGTTCCTCATATGGTCATTATTCTGCGTATGTGTGTGCAAACAACTATCAAAACTTTTTTCCACTCAGTAAAATTTTGACACAAGTATACTGACTGATATATTCTATGCTCTGAAATCTTCAAGTCCCGTCCTCAAAACAGTATTAGTATATAAAATAGTATTGTATTAAACACTGAATGAACAAAAGTAAGATGATAACATGAGCTGGTAATGTCGAGATAATTGCTCTGTTGTGTGGCACAATAAATATTTTCATTATTTCAAAACCTATAATAAAGAAAAGGCAAAGGCCTTAATTTAGAAGGATAAAATTACATGCTGACATGCTACATAGGATATGCTTCTACACTGCGTCAGCACATCTGTTTACATCCATGTTACATGTGGTTGACGCCTAAATAACGTAGAAACTGATATAACTCTAATCCAAATTCTGACGTTAACTATGCATAATATGAACTCCATATGAAATGATGTCACTGACCCTAAGCACCACAGACAGGTCCTCCACAGGAGTCTCGTTGAGCCGGATCCGTCCCTCCTTGGCTGCCTTCTGGTAATACTCTATAGACTCTGCTCTGAACTCGCTCTTAAACACGTCCAGAAGAGTCTTTCCAATCCACCGACCTTTGCAGTAAGTTTTAAAGTCAAAGTAATAGGGGTACACCTTACGAAGCCCACCTTCGAAGTAGTAGGATGTCTCCTTGAAGTGCTCTTCGCTAAAGCTGACACCCGGGTTGCGTTTCTGAGGTGGAGGGATGTATCTCTCGCCTGGACGGAGTTTCTTCCCTCCCGCTCCTCTCCGCCTTTTCCCACGGCCACTTGCCACCGGTTCGTCCGGCTGGTCGTTTTTGCGTTTGCCTCTTTCTGCTGGCTCTGCAGCCATGGTTTCCTTTTCTGACACCGGAGTGTTTACGTCTGCCGGTGCGGCAGCTGTGTGCTCCATCGCCGTGCTGCTCTGTTTGTGCCACCGAGGAATAAAAGGGCGTCTCAAAAAGCGATTTACGCTTTGAGACGAAACAAAGGGAGCAACACGACAACCAACTTCAGTTTGTCCTGAACACAGAGACAGCAAACCTCTGACCAACACACTCACGTGCATTGCGTTGTAGCTAACTAGATAGAGGTCCTTCACCCTACAGGCGCACCGTGATGACGTCAATGTGTAGTAGTAGTGTAGTTAAAACCGTAAAATAACCTGTTTTTTAACCCCCTCCCTACAAACGGATATCTGCAGTGTGCGTGTATGTGACATATTTTCTCCTCTTCGTGATATATATATATATATATATATATATATATATATATATATATATATATATATATATATATATATATATATATATATATATATATATATATCTATAGTCACAGTCTACTACCTTTTTCCTTTTATATTCAAGTCCAGTATAACAAAACAATGAATTTGCCAATAATGGTAACAGTTTTCAGTGGAAAATGAAAATAACAGTTTCATTAATTTAGTGAGTTTTATTTATGAATTTCTTGTGTAGACTTAGTTACAGTACTTGTATAGTTTAAAAATGCCTTATTTTGGCACACCTCTCCATCTGCTCTACAGTTACTGTGTCAAACATACACATATTGTACAAATAAACAGTATGCATTAGAATGCTTCTTACCATAAAATATACATTACTTTGTTAAATGTAATGGTTATTAAAATTCCTTGGCGTGCACTTGTGTCTTTATGCATTACTCCAAATGTAAGCACAGCATTTCCATGATCACACACAAATTTAACATTTATTTCATACAGCATCTCTGACAACACATACTGATGCCTTTCAAAGCTTAACTGCAAATACAGCATGTATCTGCCAAACTTCACAACTTTACCCAAAAATAATGCTATGTACTATTGCTTGTTGTTGTCATCCAACATATTAACATCACTCTCGGACTACAGGAACTTTGGTAATCAGTAGATCAGTGGTCACTTATTTAGTCACTCATTGTTTTAGCTTTCTAGGAAGACAATCTGGCCAAGCAAACAGAGCAAGATCCTTCTTGTATGTTGCTAGGTGACGACCCAGCAGACCAGGACGTCATTAAGACAGGAGCTCAGTGAAATTGTAAGGAGTGCTACAAGGACCCGGAGATGCAGCACCAACGCCACCTCCTGCAGGGGCAACCACACTGCAGTCAGAGCTCACCTCTGGGGAGAGAAGGAGGAATAGTAGGTATATATTTCTTCAGAAGGGTGAAGCAAGGCAACTGGACTTGTAGAATTTTCTTGGAGACGTTTCGCTGCTCATCCAAGCAGCTTCATTAGTCAAGAAGATTCTACAAGTCCAGTTGCCTTGCTTCAACCTTCTGAGTGAGAATGACCTGGATGACTGAGAATCTTCATCAACACAGGTATATGTATCTGCTAATTTTGGTTTAAAAAAGAGACATTACAAGGTGTCTTCTTACCCGGGCCACTGTCGCCTCTTGTCAGTTAGAGGCACATAAACTACTCCCATCAAAGCTTTCTTGAGGAAGGTACCATCACTCTGCCGATCGTACTGCTCCAGCACCTGACTGCCACCATCAGGGCCCACCGGCAGAACCAGCCGTCCACCTGGCTTCAGCTGCTCCAAGAGCTTCATAAAGAGAAAGAGAAACAGAATTTCAGATGTGGTGATTCAAACATAAAGGTAACACAGTCAGTAATCTATAGGTTAAAATATTTTTTTATAAATGTGCTTAAAGAACTTAATAAAGATATTTAAGAGATTGTGTAACAACTAATGCAGCTTGTACTTTGAAAAGTGCTGAATGAGTGCATGACTCAGACTTGTCCTTACAGCCTTAGGAACAGTAGCTGCAGCTGCACCAACATGAATGGCATCATACGGCGCTCCATCTGGGTAGCCAAGTCTTCCGTCTCCCACTATGGACAAATATGATGTTATATATCACTGTACAATTTAAACATGTTCAAAAGAAGCATGAAGCATGAATCTTCTTACGTACCCACAAGTGTGACACGTCCAGAAGACAGCAATTCAGGATCATCAGCTTGCACATTTTTTATTGACAGCTGAACAAGTTCATCAATGTGCTCAATGCCAACTACTCTCCCACTAGGCCCTGTCTAAAACAGAAACATTCATTAGTCATATAAACTGTGCCAATTCATTAAAAAAAATGTTCCAAAAGAAAAAACATGTTTATATAGAACTTACCATTCTTGCAAAGCAGGCAGTGAGATATCCACTTCCTGATCCTACATCCAGTGCAGATGCCCCTTCAGTAAGTTTGTCACTTAATAGCTCCAAAGCATGAGCATGCTGTTAGGTAAGGTCAACAATCAAACTTCTTGTTTTTGTTTTATTTTTTTTTCATCTCACCAACAAGGTAATACAGTTTAGTGTTTACTGTTTGTTACTTACCATGTGTGGTGCACTGATGGTCGCCCTGTAGCCTGTGGTAAGATTATATATCATAACACAGTCACAGCCTGCAACTCACGGCACAGCTTACTCCACGACACATTTAACTAACTAACAAATTGTTTTCATATCGATAATAAGGGACAACCATGTTTCTCAAGTGTGATTGAGTACCTATGGACTGAGGAGAATCTGCATAAGGATAGTCTCTGGAATAAATGCCTCTATCAGTAGCCACCATGGCTTCGAAAACTCTGTCACTGCGGATCACTCCATGATCTGTAGAAAAGCAAAAACACTCAATTTCAATGACAAAAGAGAAAGTGTACAGCATGTGGTACCACAGTCTGTTAGACTGTTCCCTCTCTCTTTCCCCTTTATTTGAATCTAGCTTAAACCCCTAACCCCGTCAGTTATTTCAGTATAATATATATATATATATATATCTAAAATGCATCAACACGGCAGCCAAAGGTGACAGCCCTCGACAGCAGCTTATTACCCCTCAGCCTGCTGATCAGCTCTGGCTGTGTTTTGCCACTGGACATCCACGCCATGGTCCGGGACAGCAGCACACCCATAGGGACTGCCACTACTGCCAGGCGCAACGCCGCTCGCATCCTACACTGGAGCTCCAGTGCAATCCTGACTACGTGACATACAGACATAATGTTAGCCATAGTTGTACCCAATTTCAGTGTGGCAATGAAGAAGACAGGTTAGATCATTTCCAACCTACAGAGCTGGAAGTAGCGGTGCAAATTATTCATATATTACACCCAACTTGATAGTTACATAGCAAGCTAATGAAGCTTTATAGTAATTCATAACAGGTTAATGTTACACGATACGCAGAAAATATCATTTATAACTAGTGTCGTGCTTTGAATCTTAAATACTTACAAATGAAATAATTAAACAGAGGTCAGTAGAGCTTGTTTACCTTGGTTGTTGTTCGCCCCCGACACTTCGCTTCACTTCCTCCTCTCCTCAGTCAGACAGTATCCAGCCAATCAGACGCTGTGTTTTCCACGTGAATTCACGGCTGCCCAATCGTATCTCAAAACTATATAATGGGCGGGACCGACGTCCTATCACATGCCCTCCCACAAGGAAGTGGGCCGTCGCTTGTTAAACATTGTGGGTCATGGATACAGTTAGCTAGCGAGGCTAAACTTTAATCTTTAAATTCACAATACATAAACGGAGGTATCAGGTAACTTGTCGAGATTTTCATACAGGTAAGACATGTTTGCAATTTATGATGGGAGCAAATTGTTTAAAGAACCGTTGCAATATAAAGAAGTAAACCCCAAAATAGGTTCGACACAAGTTAGCAGTTGGTGTAAACTAAGATTAGTTTGCGATTTCTTTTTCAATTATCTCAGGAAAACGTGTGATTGAACATAACTTAAAGACGTAAGGTGTAGTCAAAACAGGCCACTGTTATCCGATTTTGAAAACTGATGCTTACATCTGTTAAACCCAGTGACTGCACCAGCATGATCGACGACTTTGAGAATCAGGAGGTTCGGTCCAGTGGTGAGCTGTGGTCCGAAATCTGCTCCACTCTGCCGGAGGTGCAAACAGAGACAACACCAGAGAACAGCACGGAGTTCAAAGATTCATTCCACCCAGCAGCTATCGGAGTGCAGGCCAATGGACAGGCAAACGGGGCAAATACGACCCTCTGCAGTGCCAAATGGGAACCCATGGAGGACTCAGAGATTTACATAGCCAGCTTAGGTATTACATTTGGCATTTCCCCTTTTTCCCTTGTCAAATCCAACCTGTCTGTCATCCATGATGTGAAGGAGATTGAATGAATCATCTGCAGCATTTTCTGTGTATCTCCAGGACAGAATAGTTTGTGCAAAAATCACTTCTTTTGACATTTTTTAAATTAAAAACATGTATTTAATATATGCAATTTCACACATTCATACATTCAAACATGTAATTTAACTTTGAAGATCTAAAAAGAGTTTTTGTGTACGTTTTGCTGCAGAGAATCGCCTTAAAAAGCTAAAGGGTGAGTCCAGTGATGTGACTTCCAGGGACATGTTGCGCTCCTTGTCTCAAGCTAAGAAGGAATGCTGGGACAGATTCCTACACGATGCCCAGACCTCAGAGCTCTTTCAAGGTGGTGACATGGATGAGAGGTAGGACATAGATGTTCATAGTGAATGATCATCCTTGTGAAGGGGTGTTTCGTGTAACGTTTGCTTTACAGTCAGCATAATCTTGTCCATTACTGAAAGGTTTGGTGTAAAATGATAACATGGTGCTTTAATTACAGCTGCTGGCTTTAGCTTAACTAATTGTAACAGCCTTCACTTTTTATGTACCTCCTTCCCAGTGCTCTTGAACATTTCAAACGGTGGTTGATTCCCGAGAAGGTAGCTATCAGCGCAGAGGAGCTGGAATATCTACTGAGGCCAACTCAGAGGGAGCCATCGACATCGGACCAGACACAAAATGGAGAGGACACAGAGGGAGAGACACACAACCCTGAGGAAGATGACACACACAACCCAGAAAAATAAGAATGTAAAAATTATAGTGAAATAATAACTACTTGTATTCAGTGAAAGGGTGACTTGTTATTCTCATGTTCATTCAGAGCTGTTATGTCATAGCAGTGTTTTTTTTTACCATAGCTTTTGTTATCTGTGGTAAAAAAAAAGAAGCAATTACAGTCTGTCTGTCCTCCTCTGAACCCCCAGTAACTGAGTGTTTAGTACTTATTCAGTCCCTGCTATTCATCCCTCCAGCCACATCAAATCTATATATATATATATATATATATATATATATATATATATATATATATATATATATATAATGAAGTATTTGATTAGACATGTTTGTCCTGTGGCAGAAAAACTAGCATCTAATATGTGTGTCTCACAGTAACTACAGAAGTGGCTCTTTACATTAACTGTATATGCAGATGTCAATGAAGGAACATGTTACAACACTCTGAGACTTAAACAAATCAGTATGTTTCAGAATCATTGTTTTCCTGTTTTTAATAATCTATGATAGCCATTAATGTGTTATATTCCAGAACTTATTGTAACATATTGTGTTTATTGTATCTATGGTAATTTTACATGCAGTATAAAGTTTACCCACGTTTCAATCAAATCAAAGAAGTGAATCTGTTCTTTTGTGTGTTTGTTAGCAGGAATAAAGGGCATAGTTATATTGAGCTTTATAGCAGAGGTATACCTTAAATCCAGTTAAAACTACTGCATGCTTTTGTTCTACCTATAAAATCCAATGTGACATTTAGCAGTGAGGGTATTGTGGCTGGTCCTCACATCGAGGGGACCTTCTGATGTGAGCCGTGCCTTCCCTACAACAGCAACTTTAGATGGCAGCAAAGAACCAAGTTTAAATCATCCACTATTACACAAGCCACTGTCTTGAGTAATCACAGGAAGCAAAACAGCCTTTTATAATGTGCCTTCTGGCTGCAGACATACACAAATATTACAGTGGGATTATAATGTCATTTACTTTTAATAATTACCATTACTCATTCCTCCTCACTGAAAGGAATGTGTGAATATGAAAGTGTTTAATTATTCAAAAGTCATTGCCTGTCTGCACGGCACACACGTATGCATTACATCAGCCCAGCAATGAAAACATGTTGTTTTGCCTGCTCAGCCTACTAAAGCTGACCAATCAGCTGATGCAGAGGCATTTTTTTGTTTTTGAAGTTACTGGGAAGCAGCTTTTTCTGCAACTTTCTTGACCAGTCTCAAGTTTGTATATCAACAGTTAACGCTGAGTCTGGAAGTCTGTGAGCAGTGTTTTGTCATCCTTCAGGCAGCTTGTAAGAAAGAAGGAATGATTTATTAAACTCCCTAACTAGAAATAAGAGAGTACCGGTAGTATAATTTTCACAGAGTGTGATGAGCTACTTGATGTGTATAATGTAAAAACACTTACCAGCCATAGGGAGAGCAGCTAGGCAGTGATTTAAAGGATAATGTTCAAAAACATTAGTGATATCTCTACTGCAATTTATAAATGGCATCCAAATGTGATTATGAGATAAATGTATTCAGCCTGAAAATCCTCACAAATGGAGTTCCATTTGTATAAAAGCTGCCATGTCTCCATTCTCTAATGTGACTCAATTCAATTGGGGTCCTTGACATAAAAACCTTTGAGAACCCCTTGATCAGCCTGCTGTCTGTCTTCTATGACCCAAAGGAGTGAATGTGTGAAATCAATTGAATGCAGTGCAGCAAAAAACAGTCTTTGTCCTCATTTCTCTTTCAGATGTAGAGCATGTTCTGCCAATTCTATAAATATCAGAAAGTAGATTTATTCTGACAGGTCCAGATTACACAAAGAATATTGTAGTTAGTGACCAGATGCTGAGGGTTGACAGAGATGTCTTGTGGTAATAGGCTGGATTGGGATGATAGATAATGCTGTGAAGCCCCAAATGGCAGGAAATTAAAATTCAAGGTGTTGATAAAAATCTACCTGTGATATCCCCTGAGAAAAACGAGCTTCCACAAATGTCATATCTTTAAAAAAAAAAAACAAAATAACTTATAATCCAATAATATTTTGAGAATGTTTCCAGGAGCAAACAGAACTTCAAATAAGTGCTCAGGCCCAATCCCTCTCCAGGAGGTTACAGTTCCAAATGTTGGACCTTTGCATGACACTTTACAATGTAATAATAATGGTGCGGTTGGCATAAATGAAATTTCTATCATTATCATACTGTGGATTAGCATAATCACACGAATCCTAATCTGGATCACTTCAGCAGCTACAGTGTGTTTGACCTGTTCCAGCCTGATGAATAAATAGAGCTGGAGAAACATCACAAGAAAGAAAAGACATCACTCAGTTAATCTAACCACTGGTGAATTCTTCATATATTTGATGATCTCTTAAGCAAAGCCTGTGAGCTTATCAAACCTACAAGGAGCAGTGTTTGTGGAGTGTATGGACACGTGAGCTTGCTGTCTGCTCTGCATGTGGCACCCTTCATGGAAGCGGAAAAAAGGAAGTTGTGGTCGTCACGTGGGTGTGAGTGTGATAAACACAGGGCTGATCCACGCTTATCAGAGCAGTGGATCATTTATACTACAGTGTCCCTGATGGGGTACCAATTTATTCACTTTGTGGATAGTTCGGCAGGAAACAGTTACATTTTCCACAAGGAACTTTGCAGACAGAGGAACAACAGCCCACCTGGCCTTTTTGGAGGAACTAACAACTCAGCAGTCCAGAGTTTCCACCGAAATTGGCTCCTATTAACCACAGTCCAGTGTAAAGACCAGCCCAGCTTTACAAAAACTCTGTGGGAAGTCAAGCCAGTGTTGTTTAGACACTCACAATGTTAAGCACAATGTTAGACACTCCTATGTGCACAACAAATACCTCTCACCTATAGACTGAAAATGATAAATACCATAATGTTCTGCTCTCTACAGTTTTCCCTGTCTCAAGAGATCTGTGTGGTGCCCCCCACCCCCCCCCCCCCCCCCCCCCCCCCCCCCCCCCGCAGACTGCAGACCTCATGAGCATTTCAAGCTGCAATCAAAGATAATTTAAATGTAATTTTAATTAATTATTTAATCAGTATTGACCAATTTTATTTCCATTCCATTCCATTTCCATTCAATCAAAAATAATGCCAATGCTTGATTGTTACGTGATCTGGCACCGATTTTGAAATTTATATTAATATGATGTGTGCTGCTGTTAATGGTTCATGTAATCAAAAGCTGCATCTACTAACTTTTACTCTACATTCAGTACACGTGTTAATTTTCCATAAAGCACAGTGACAATATCACCGTAATATCATTGAAGGTGACTGTGACTACAAAATAATCAAATGCAAATTAAAGTTCCTTTTTAAAAAAATATTACAATAATTTCCTCAGATATAATACACTATAGAACAGGGCGAGATCTTTTTTAATTTAGTTTTTTTTTTTTTTATTATTTATCAGCATAGATGCACAGTGAGTCCCGCGACTAACATTATAAGAGATTATGATTTTAGGAAGGTGTCTTTTATCTGTCCAGCTGGAGGTGACTCACTCACATGAAAACATAGTGATGCTGAAAGAGGGAGAGAGAGAGGGAGAGAGCAGCCGAGCACACCTCTTTATTCTGAAGCAGAGCGGGCTGCAGTGAAGAGGTTAAGCTGCACAATTGTGGAACTCCCTGCAGTAAGGCGACGCAAAAATCGGATGGCTCAAAAAGGTACTTTTTCCTTTACTTTGTGAAAATACACTAATGACTGTGTACTTTGTATTATTTTTCTTTAAACAATAGTTGATTTTTTTTATAATAAGTTAGGGTGATTTATCAATATTAGATTTTTAATTTTTTGTGGGGTGAATCATGGTTTTCTGAATCCATTTATCATTGATCATGTAAAGTAAACAAGGCAATGAAATGATGCAGTGTAAGAAGAAGCTGTTTTTATTTTTCTTAGGAAGTTGTGTTTTTAAGAATGGCTCCACATGATTAAATGCTGTGATCAGGAGGTTTTGCTTAGACATAAATCATTCATCTTTTTCATTTAATCGTGATAAACACTACCGAGGCAGCTGCCCTCTTCAGTTTGCTAAAGTGACAGATTAGTTTGGTGGTTCTGTAGCCTCTGAGACATTTGCTTATTATATTATGAATGCAACAACTGCAGTATAAATACAGTACGGATGCAAAATGGCCTCATTCATTCATTAAAAATAAAAGACATTCAAGTACAGTACTCTTACATGTTGCTTCACATTTCATGTGAAATGTCTCTAAATGAACCCACATACATTTAATATTCATACTCTTGCATAATGTGATTGTATGGCACTGGTCGATGTGTTACTTATTGCTCAGCAATAACTGCTGACGTCAGTGCAGACAGAGGTTTGAGCAGATGTACAGGAGGACAGTTTTTCATGATCACACTGATAAGCTAAGAAACAAGAAAAAAGCAGAAGAAAAGCTCACATTGATTGGGGAATTATTTCAGGCTGGTTTTGAGAACAGGTGCAGAGAGAGAGAGAGGGAGAGAAAAGGTGAGAAGTAAGTGGTGCATTACTGTTATTGAAGGGGACATCAGAGCTTTTTAATGAGACAGATTGAGAGTATTGAGGCTGGTCACTAATTAATCTGTTCAAATGTGACTCATCTTTTTCAGACTGTGTATCTCACCATGAAGGGTTCAATCAAAGTGTTGTTCAATAAATTATGTAGATGTGTCAAATGAGGTCGTTTCTTTGGACTGGTTTCATAATGGACTGCTCCTCATTCATTCTGCAGTGATGGACAGGGGGAATCAATCTAGGGTGAACACTACTCCAGCCTCTTCTTCATCTCTATCCATGCCTGACTCTACATCCTCCCTTCGCGGCAATTCCTCTCATCCCATTCTCTCGGCTCCTTCCTTTTCTGGGCTTGACCTCCTGTTCAATCTGAAGACCCTTTTCATCCCCCTCTACTCTGCTGTGGTCCTGATTGCGTGCGCTGGCAACCTCCTCCTGCTCTTTCTCATCTGGCACAACAAGAAAAGACACAGCACCACTCAGTTTCTCATCAGCAACCTAGCACTTGTCGACCTGGTGATGTGCATCTTCTGCGTCCCTCTGACAGCGTCCTATGCCTTTGACAAACGTGGATGGGTATTTGGATCCCACATGTGTCACTTCGTCACTGTCATGCAGTCTGCAGCTGTCTACGCAGCGGTCCTATCCCTCATGGCCATCGCAGTGGATCGTTACGTTGTTGTGGCTTATCCCATCCGTAAAAGAGCAGGCTGGCAGTTCTGCTGGGGTCTGGTGGTCCTGATCTGGCTGTCCTCTCTTGCTTTGTCCACACCTACAGCAATGCACACCGTCTACCTGGATCTGCGGGCTGCAGGCCTGCAGATGGCCGTGTGTGAGGAGTTCTGGGATGGCCAGGAGAGAGGCCGCCTCGTTTACTCCTGTTTCATCCTCTTTTTCTCCTACTTTGTCCCCCTGGGTGCTGTCTCCATATCCTACTGTGCTATATCCTATCAGCTAAAGCAGAGGACCACGTCTGGGTTGACGGCATGCCCAGAACTGAGATCTGCACGGGCTGCCTGGAGTAGAAGGAGGAAGAAGACCTTCTGCCTGCTGCTGGTGTCTGTACTCTGTTTTGCCTTCTCCTGGCTCCCCTTACAGGTATTCCTACTCACTTTCTTCCGAGACAAGGAGGTGATTAACCCTTTTATGTTAGATTGGTTTAGTTGTTGGTCACCCTACCAGCTGTTTTATAGGACGTCTGAAGTCTGGAACAACTGTTGACAGTTGACAAATGTTACCGTTTTCTGCATTTTGTTTTCAGGTATGAAAAACCTCTAAGCTTTTTCAATCTATACACTGAAAATCCTGAGTTTCGACAAAGATGTGGGGCAATAAGTCCTGCCTGATTCTTTCACATGTCTGTGAATTGTTCTGTGATCAATCTGTACTGATCCATTATCAGACAGGGATTAGTATTGACCTTTTTGGTATCAGACAGGGTTCAAGCTGAATTAATTGTGTTGTTTTTGTGCCTTTGTGGTTTTATGCCTTTCTGGTAACCTGGCCAAAACTAGCCAGATGAAGAAAAAGTAATTTTCAGCACTGTACTAGCTATTTCTTACGGAAGCGCTGAACTGCCACAGTAGAAAAAAAAAATTAATCACTATCTCGTTATAACGTCAAATGCTATCACGTTATAACGACATATTATCTCGTTATAACGTCAAACCGTATCTCGTTATAACGTGATAAGACGCTATCTCGTTATAACGTGATATTATCTCGTTATAACGAGATACATTTTATTGCTGTAATAAAAAATGAACTGTTTATAAGTAGCCTAACCTAACCGGTTTGCTGCTCACATCGGAAAATGACACATTTACAAGATTTAATTAAGTTCTATTTCATGCTTGGATTAAGCCATGGGGAGATTCTGTCCTTACTGCGCACAGTGGACGATACTGTGATCAGTATGCGGACACTCAGAAGGTTTTTAAAATGCATGGGACTGTTCAGAAGAAAGAATGAGACCGACCCTCTGGAGGTAGCTTCATTTCTCATCGATCAGCTGGAAGGACACAGAAGGCTCGATGGGTACAAACTGCATCACCTTCGCCTTCCTTCTCGTTATAACGAGATAATATCATGTTATAAAGAGATAAGGTTTTGCGTTATAACGAGATACGGTTTGACGTTATAACGAGATAATATCTCGTTATAACGAGATCGTTATAACGAGATAATATGTCGTTATAACGAGATAGTGATTCAATTTTTTTTTTCTACTGTGGCAGTTCAGCGCTTCCGTAATTTCTTTCTGTTTGATGGCAGGTGCTTAATATTTACAGTACAGACAACACAATAACCACAAATACAATTAGGCACATTGCAAACATTTAAAAACGATTTAACTTTTATATCAGAAGTTCATACAGCCAAAATAAAGAAGTCCAATATTATTCTGGCATAAATAGTGTTAAAAAGAACATAGGCTCAGGTGGTAGAGTGGCTGTTCACTAACCATAAGTTTGGCAGTTCGACCCCCTGCCCTGGCTGCATGCCAATGTGACACTTAACCCTAAGTTGCCTGAGGTACAAGCGCTTTAAGTACCTATATATACAGCTTAAACAGTGTGTCAGAATTACTGTAGCATATCAATAGCAAAACAAGTCACTGTGCAGAACTCTTTACTGAAGAGCCTGCATAGTTAGGCTACACCACAATCACTGAACCTACATATTTGCTAAATAACTCTGAAACCATAAAGAGCTGTTTAAATGCTCTCACCTTTAGACAAACAGCATGTGATGTTGCACTTCCTGTTCTCCCAGCAACCTTTGACCTTTCAGCTCCAGTCAGGTTGCGCCCCCTGCTGTTCAGAGTTAGGACCTCCTGTAGAAATGCTGCAAATAATTAGATTTAAATGTGTTTTATTTACACATTTTGCTTCATTGCAGCTGGTATTGAATCATCTTTTGCTTTCACAGTATTATCAATAACTTGATTTAAATACTTCACAGGTGGTGAACCTGATCCGTGACCTGGACACTGACTTCTCCATCTTGGGGAAGAACTATGTAAATGTCATCCAAGTTTCCAGTCACCTGTTTGCCATGAGCTCCGCCTGCTACAACCCCTTCATATACGCCTCACTGCACGACAAATTCCTGTCCTACCTGTGTAACCACTTCCTGTCTCGGAGGAGAGGGAAGGGAAAGGACAGGTGTCAGGGCTCGAGCATCCTGACGCTGTCCCACAGAATGACACGCGCTCACACCTCCACCATTGTGGCCGATTTACCAGGTGCTGTTACAAACAACACAGTTCTTCAAGATAACTACAACTAAGTTTTTCTTTTTTAACTGTGGGATGAAAAGGCACAGTAACTCTGTCACTGTAATCTGCAGTGTGTCTTTTTCGCTCCAGATTTTATATCCTCTCCCTGACAGGGAAATGGAGTGAAATGCGAATTAATTTAAAGCACAGTACATTTGGAAAAAACTGTATAAATAATATATTTGTAAAATATGAGCCTTTCATTATTTATGTGTAATGATTTATATTTACAATGAATGTGCAGGTTAATTTAGCACTGAAAATATCTAATATCTAACAAATGCTGTGTTTTTTCCCTTGTTGTGTATTTATGATGCTGCACATCAACTTTACAGTGTGGTTACGTACTTCATTAATTTGCCCATTTGTTGAGTGTATTAGGTGTCATTTGACTCTGTGTTGTATGAAATCTGTTTTGCTGAATTTTACTCAATAAACAGGTTCACATGAACCAACCTTCCACCTCCACTCATTTCATGTGGGCTATTAAAAGAAACACGAAGAGTTTGCGTAATAATGAATAAATAATGTCTTTCTGTCATTCAGCATGGCCTTGAATCACTGAGCGCTTTTCACACTTTCAGCTGCAGCTGTGACATTTGACGAATATAACACAGTGCCAGCTCTGCAGCAGGTTTAAATGTCAACACTGAGATGGCGAGAGGGGGAAAAAAAGCATCTTCTGTGCAGCTCATTATGATATGTAAAAAATACTCATGAATAAACCCAAAGGACCACAAGGTTTACGACCACGCTAAACATCTTACATGTGCACAAATAATGGCAGCTTGGCTAGATGTGACTGCAGACACAGAGAAGCAGCTTCATAATCAAAACATGTCACCAGATAAAATTATGCAGACTGCTATGCGATGTTATAAATTGTGTTTACCTTGCTGTATGCAAATATTTACATTGCCGCAATCTGTCTTCTTTCTTTTCTGATGCTGTCACACCGCAATATACATTTTGTACAATACATGCTGGTTGTATACGTGTTACTGAATGATGAACATGAGCACCAACAGCTCAGAGTTACTTTTACTTGGAAAGAAGCCGTGACTAAATTCAACAGGTTCTAATCTTCTTTCTGAAGCAGTCGTGACCCCGACCACTGGAAAGCCGCTTGTTTTTGGGAGGCCTTTTATCTCACCAAATAAATACATAATGGCATAATGGTGTCCATGCTGCTCAGATGCTCGGCTTTTTAAAGAAGCCAGCTTTTTTTAAAAGTAACCATCCATTTATCCATGTGTTATCAATACATCAGCTGGACTCGGCTAGTTCCAAACTAGACATGTCAGGAGTCCATCACAGAGCTAACACAGCTAGAGAGCAGAGGGTAAAAAGACGGTTTTATACTAATAAATAAATCTGACATTTTTAATAAACCATTGATTTAAAATCAACAGTGTAAACAGTATAAATAATCAGGTCCTATTCAATTCTTTACATTTCAGATTCTGTGTGAGCAGCGCCATCTTGGTAGTGTTCACCTTTCTGCTGTAAAGTCAAATTGACTCACGTAAAGTCAAATTGACTCACGTAAAGTCAAATTGACTCACGTGATAGCCAGCCCCAAGTGGCCACTTGCAGTTTACCACAATGTGGCCAACACAAAGTTGGAACTGGATTTGATGCCATTTTCTCCCTCCTGGTTATTTGCTACAGGCAAAGAAGTGAGAAAAAGACAGTGAAGAGAACAGTGCTGACCCTTAGGAAGGCTGTCCCAAACTCAATGCATCTGCAGATGTTCAGAGGAAAAGCTATAGAACTGCAGTTTAAGGAGGTGGGGCTGAAGTCTGAAAAACACCAATCAACAGAAGAAAACAATTTAAAGCCTTTTGCTTGCTACTGTATTACACTTCTTAGCTCTCTGGAAGTACTGGAGTTTTTTAAGAAAAAAAATCACCACAGCTGCCTGAATCAGCTGTACCAGGAGGCTGCACAACAGGAAAAGATTTGCCCAAAAAAACCCTGAGTGATTGAGAAATTTGGTACCAAGAAAATCCCGAACAGCAGATAAGCATCAACTTGTTTCCTGTTGGATTTTGTGCAGACCGAAGAGCAACAGAATGTGTTATTTTCTTCACATGTTTGAAGGAAGAAACAAATTGTTACAATAATGTGAAGCTTTCCAAAGATAAAAGCCGGGTGCTTGTGGTTCAGTACAGTACATCACTGCTTTTCAGAGGGCAGAGAGGGTTCAAAAGGCAGAAGAGCAGTGCAGAACTGGAAGGAGTCAAATTGTGGAGAGCCTTAAAAGGTGTGTCATTTTAACACCTCAGGACCTGCACTAAAATACTCATGTTCTCGCCACATGATGTAAGGAAATCCCATTTGAAGCCACTGTGAAAGGTCAACCTAAAGAGGGAGTATGGCTCTCTTCGTTATCTACTATTTTATTAATGCTAATACATTTTTGAAAAGTATATTTTTTAAATGAACATCTCATATAACATATGGAAAGAGCTTTGTATGCACTGTTTAATTCTTTATAAAAGGCTTCCTATTAAAGAATGCACACCACAATTACTGCATAAATGGTCCCTGAGGGCTGATAACAAGCTGAAGGTCTTTCTCTTTAACCTGGAGGGCACAGAATGTCGCCCTATGTTTGAACTTGATTTTTCTTTTGTGAACACAGAGACGAAGTGTGTTCAATTAGGTAGTAAGTGCTTTTCTGTCCATGGACCAATTTGCACTACAGAAACTCATCTCTCTTTACTGCAGTGTCACTGAGGGCCCAAAGATCCCTGTCTTTCAACACTGGGTTTCAGCCTTGTCCCTGAGATTTCTCTGCTTCCTTTAATGGTTGTTTGATCTACTGAACTTCTCCCCATTCAAAAGACTGTTACACCAAGATCACCGACTTTTAGTCGTCGCACCATTTTCAGGTTAAGGGTCTAAATTATGTCTGCTTTTATACACAGGGTCATACAGGGGTGGGGTGGGATGCGGTGTTTGTGTTGCCCCTGCTGAGATTCAGCAGCAGTTATGGAGAATAGACTGTATAAACCTATAAGGGTGAAGCACACAGACTGTGAATTGAAGCAGCTGACTCTCATCGCACACATTCTGGCTGTTACACATGCAAATGATTTACCTGCTCAATCCATTCAAATGCTCAGAAGATGATTGAGTAGTGGCAGAGGCCTCATACATATTCATTACAAGCCTGATTATTGGAGTTAGATGATTTATATCTCTTCATGACTGCTTTCAAGATGCTCCCCCTCTTGTCTTTGCCATCAGTGCAGTAGATAAATGGGATCCATTTCAGGTAGAAAGAGGTGAATGAATAAGAAACAAAGGAAAAAGTGACAGCTCTGAGGCAGTGACAGTAGTGCAGAGAAAATATTAATTTGCTCACATGGATGTTTACTTTGATATTCAGATTATCTTCAAACAGCAGAAATGAACACCTACGTTATCGTGAGCGCTGTGGAGACACAAACTGTCAACAAAAGTGAGTGAGTTAAGTGAGTCATTATCACTTTACACAAATGTAGCTCATCAAAATCATGAGAATAATGAATATGCTGTGATGACCCGATAAACCACCTAGATACTGTGTTAGGGAGCGTGTTAGGGAGAAAAAAACTGTCTCAGCCATGTTCAAACTCATATATTATTTATTACAATTAAATATTTTCTTATATTACAGAGGTCCATTTGAAACCATACAAATAATATGTGCTGTGATTAATATTTCCAAAAAGCCATGCAAAGTATATAAACATAAATTCACGTAAGAAGAACTAAAGTTCAGGTTTTTGTACACCTGGGAATGAAATCAAATGTATGTTTTAACAACCTCCCCCCTGTCTCTCTTTTTGGTGCAAACGGTTTTCTTTGTGGTGATTCAAGATCAGACCAGTGACAAAAATGAAAGGCATTTGGAAGGTACGCATAAACTACATCGTCCATCTCTGAGCGGGAATTATTTACAGGATAATGGGGACAGGCACAGAGGACCAGTTAAGACATAAGCATCACACATCTTGATTAAGTATAATTAGTTTGAGTGATTCCTAAGGCCATAACATGTACAGTGTGTGTGGTTTTTCTGACCCAGCTGGGAAATGTAAAATTTTAAATGAATGTGTTTCATACAATTTATGCTTTGTATTTATGTGCTGTGTTGGCTTTACTGTGAAGTCATAAATATTTAAGTAAATATTTCAGTAAGGACGGGCCTTTCTACCTGTTGGATATTGATTGTATTACAGAAAACCTGATGAATGGAATTAAAGATGAACGTATTTAATTGTTTGAAAGTCAAATAATACCAATAATTAACTTAATGCACAAGAAGAATTTACTCCACTCAGGGAGTAAAGCATTGATTGCTCTTCCCCTGTGCTTGTAGGCGAGTGCAAAGACTTTATAGTTTCCTCCTTCATGCAGAACAGTGGCTGTCAGTGTCAAAACTTAATCTGTAATCTTTATATGATCCTCACTATGGCCCTTCATGTTGTGCTATTAACCTCCTGTACCAAGACAGGAGTGTCTTCATGTGTATTCTGGTGAAGTGTGATTATTGGAATATAATGGTCACATAAATGGACAGCTGGGAAGTGGAACACAACGGATTATTCAAAAAGGACAAAAGTCTGCATTTAAAGGAAACGCTTAACATTCTGAGAAAAAAAAGCTTTCTTGTGGAAAAGTAGATGAGAGGAGACTTTGATGTCTGTGTGAAACATGAAGCCAGTATTATATTAACCTAATAGCTCTGAGTAGCAAACCAGCTAAATGCCAATTTACTGTATAATGTTACACTTTTCAGTTTAAAAGATATTACATCAGGAAGGTTATGTAGAAACTTGTAAAAGTGACAAAATAGACAAAGACCATGTGTGTAATTCATGGTACAATTCAAACAGGATAAAAAAACTACCCACGGTGGCCCTCCAGACTTGTGCTTCCAATCCCACTGAGAGCAGTGTCAGCCCTCTCATTTCTTAAAATGTCAATCTTTTAACAGTCAACTAGCCTCACTTGGGTGTTTTGATACAAACAATGATTTTAAACTTAAAAAAGGATTGATGTTATGTCTCACGTCAGATACTTTTATTAGTACACTTTGGCTGGACTCATTGTGGCACATTGTGTGCACTTACTAATAGAAGCCAGAAGTGATATTTCGCAGCATTACATCAATAAAGACTGTAAATAGACCTGATAAACATACTGATGGATTCAGTCCATATACTGTACAGTGGTGTTCAGTGAAAAATAACCACTTTGCATAGACATGTATAATGTAATGTTTAATTCAGCTGCTGCTCATCTGCTGCCATTTTCACACAATTAAAAATTGTTTAGGGGGTCCATCCCAGCTGCCAAGATGGAGACCACTGAGGACAACATGTTTTTTTTTTGTTGGTAATCCAATCTCTGTGCACAGCATGTCGCCACAAAACAACAAGAGTACGGAAGTATGTGATTTGAGACACACTACGACTTTCGTCTTTTAGGTTATATAAGATCACAGCGATCCAACCAAGATCAGTACATGAACAAGTTTTATAACCCCAGGCTGAGATCAGTACACACTTCTAAATGAAAGGCTGGGAATGTTCTATAAGGCAGCAAGAACAAGGGCACAGGCTAATGGTAAGGTAAGTGTCAATCATTGTAGCATTCTGCATTAAAAGGTGAAGAGGCAAAGCTTTATCACCAGAAGTAAAAGGAGAATAACATGAAGCTGGGAGGGGCCAAAGGTCCAATTTGGTCCAGCAGGTTAAGCATCTCTGGTCACATGTCCTTCAAACTGTATTGTCTGATCCTTCTAAACACTCCACATCTGCCTACTGATTACTTCAAAGTCTCAACACAACATTTAATATGCTTAGATTGGGAAAGCAAACACAGAAATACTATTGCAAATGACTCACACACTTTTCTTTCTAGACAGTGCATCTAAGAGGGAGAGACACCTTCATCCTCCTTTCTAATCAGGAATGAAAGCCACTCATCTAAAACTCTATTCTTTAAAATTATCTTTTGAAAATAAATTAGTTTTTCTCAGTACAGAAATAAATACATATCTTTTTCTCAAACATAGGAACCAATGGTCATCACAGATCTAAATGCTACACTGAATACATTACTCACCAGCTCATCAGTGAAGAAACAAGAATATAGGTGACTAACTGATGCCATCTGCCATGAAGAGACACTCATCCAGATATTTAAATGCAAATATACAGTCAGCTGACATCAGAGTCAAATCACACCTCTGCAAAAACAGCTTCGAGCAGGTAAACTATCTCTCAACATTGGCATAACAAATATCCCCTCAATGCTCGGCTCACTGGACATCTTCACACTGCGAAACCAAACCAACTCAACTGTGCTTTCCATGTAGAGTGCAGGCCTGCCCTGCAGTGTGAACATCAAAGAGCAGAGTTTCAGATATGACAGAAAAACCCACAGTTCTCTGATTCTGTGAGACAAGCAGCCAAACAACCTGCTCAGATCAGTGTTTACCGTGAAGTCTGATTTCATTAGAACTTCTGATCAAGAACAGATGTGTTTGGGCTGAAGCACACAGGCTTTCAGATCGAACACAATTATATGGAAATGTTAAAGATTTTGGAAACATGCTTATCTGAGATTCGGGGAGAACACCACACTGTCGTCTGCATAAAGTAGTGATATAGCTGTGGGCGGCAAACGGGGCTACACAGCGGTGGCTTTAGATAGTAGATTACATTTAGTTGGAATGGAGTGTGTTGTTAGCCACACACCAAACACACTAAGGAGACATACTATGTGCAACTAACCAGTAAATTACTGCAGATTTCACTGCAGTAATATACTGGTTTTTGAGGACAATATCCAAGTTGTGATGTTTGGGGCATTCCAGCTGAAAACTTTGAAATTCCATGCATCATAAAATGAGACTGGTTTGTATCATTTTGTGCACTAAATAAAGCATACTCTTCCCAAAATGTTTAACTATTCCCTGCACACCTTCGAGAAATGAGTCAAATCTCTGTATGCAGTGTCCAATGGAAAACTGATGGATGGACACCGAGCTACTGCAAATTACAGAGAAATCTCTCGTCATCACATCTTTAGCTGCTGATACATTTCTTCTTATAAAGACCGGTGCAGTGTGACATGATATGCCTCAGGTTTTCATCATCTATGACGCAGCTCAACACACGTTGTGTAACTAAAATCTGCCAGGCAGACAGTAGCATTATTCACACAAAAACATCAACTTCTCTGCATATCTATCAAATGTCACATTTCTAAGAGCTACAGTAGCATTTTCTACAGCAGAGTACGTTCCTGGTTCTTCACACAACCGCTACAACAACCAGAGAGGCATGTATGACAAAGACCATATAGCATTACCTAATAAATGTGTGACATGTAAGTCTGAACGAGAGGTTTAAACTAAAAGAAGCTCTCAGTCCTTCCCTCACATCCTCTCTCACAGACGCAGCAGGTAATTAAATTTAAATTCTTGGATGATGAAACCAGGTTAACATTATCTCATGTAGCATAACGTGTCATGTCCTGTCAGATACTACTGCAGGTTCTTGAGGAGGCGTCCATAGCGGAAGTCATAGACATGTCGACAGAAAAACACCAGCTCTGGGTTGACGTCATTGGGCACACAGTGGTGGGTGGGCATGGCATTGCCAACAACGGGTGGCACCACAAGGAAGGCGGCGCTGTCACACACGCCCTCCCTACGGCGTTTTACCAAGGCACAAAATCTGGACACAGCACAAACACAGGATAAAGAAAAAACATTTAGAAACACAATAAAAATGTAGTTTTTTGGCTTTAAAGTAGTCGCAGAACTGAGAAATCCTGCCTGTTTTCACGTTAAACATTATGCATATTTACAGTTAATCCAGAGGGGATTTAAAAGTTAAAATAAAACATCAAAAACCAGCAGTGTAGAATTTTCTCACCAGTAATCTCTCACAGAAATAAGGAAGGATGCTTTCTTTCTTACCGACAATACTGTGCCAATGTTAGGACATAGCATTTGTCTTCAATACAGGCCACACTGTTTACATCCTGGTGACGGGACGCGAAGATCTCATTCTGGAGAAAGACACACAGGATAGATCCATCATCTAACATCCGCTTCAACATTCACAGTTTGCATAATGTAGATGGTACACGGTGAGCCTAAAAGGCTAAAGTACTTGTCTCTGCTACAACACACTGCTGGCTCATCCTCACCTCCACATACAAAGACTCACACGTTTCCCTTCTTCCTGTGAGCCAAAGACCTGTTACTGTTCCCATGCTGCTCCTCTGATGTGTTTGTTTGTTAGTTCAGCTCACAAATGACAGACTTCCTGTGGTTTATAGTCTCTAGACATTGAATTGAAGTCAGCAGAAGCTGTCAGACTGCCCCTGTAGGTGTGTGTATGATGTTTGCATTACTTCCATAAAACTATTACAAAGTATATATCTGAACTTAAAGAAGCAATATATAGGACTCAGTGGGATCAGGTGTCACTGGTTTGATCTATTTACTTACTTTACTTGTCAGTGTCTATCAGATCAAAATTCACACAGAACACATAATGAAAATGCATCAATGAGCCATAACAATACGACCACCTGCCTAATACTGTACAAGCCCCCCCTCGAACATTTCTCTGGATCTGTAATTTACCAGTCCTGGTATACTATTACCTCTGAGGTAATAGTATGGTCTGTAGCCATGGACAAACGTCAGCATCTTACCTTACAATGTACGCTGGGGTTGCATCGCCCCTGTGTGTGTTCTGGACGGTAGTACCAAAACAAACTCATCATCATCTCTCCTTAAGAAAGGGAAAACACACACAGGTCAGCTCAGTCCTCAGGCCAGTCATTATCACATTGAGTCAGCCTTCCTTTAAGTTCTTGCAGACACAGAGTGCATCCTACCTGACTCTGGATCTTCCCACAGAGCTGAGACCTTGGCCACGTAAGGCAGAGACTTTTTTCGAGGTCCAGACTTCAGCAGAACAGTGTCTCTGACCCGAATCAGCTCCCCGTCCCTTTGCACTCCCTCAAAACACTTCCTCAGCACCGGAGCCTCCTCTCCCTGTGAAGACAGGCAGCAGGATACAGTGATTCTGAAGCACAGATAAGCTGCAGAGAGGCTGCAGAGTAAAAAGGCCCAGTATGTGATTTATATTGACGACTTCTGTGCCTACTCAGGTTTGAAAAAACAGTGAAAAAACCTGATGTGAGAAAGAAGCAGGTGTGGTAAATAATCCCAACTCCCTTAGGGCAGTCAAGTTAAATTACATCACATTTAATTACAACTGGCACCATCATGGCAGTGTCAAAAAGCACCAGCAGGACTTTCTCTACGTACCACAGTGAAAACCTCCTTCTCATAGGGCAGGCCAACAGGCCTCCAACCGTTGGTGGATTTTTGGCGGCCATTCTTTGCCTGCTTGGCAACGTTCTGCCCTCCAACACTGGCGGGACTGAGCTTCTGTTTCTTGTCCCTGCTGTGAGGGCAGACAGCCGAGCCGATGCTGCCAGTGCCACGTGCACCAGACCTCGACCCGCTGGGCTGCTTGGCACTCTGTGGACACTCCTTCGCCACCTGAAGCAGAGGCTGGGGTTGGCTGGGGTCGGAGAGCGGAGTCTGAACGTGGGGCACTGATTGGCCGGCTGGAGGCACAGCAGGTATGGGGCAGCCAGTGATGACTCTCGGGTTGGGACAAATGGGGATGGAGGAGGAACTGTGGTGGTCGTTGAGGGTTGATGGGTAGTCATCTGAGGAAGGCAAGATAATAAAGTAAAGTGACAGAGTGAAATGTGTACACTGTCCTTTAAGGAGCAGCCACGGTGATCACCCTCTTTTAACAAGGTTACATAATAGAGACATGACAAGACACCCAGTTGTTATTAGTTCCGCTGAAGCAGCAGAAAAAAACAAACAGAGCCTCAATTAAAGTCAATTATAGCCTTTAACAGAGCAGCCACACACACACGCTTAGACATTGTAGTGAAACTGACACTGAAAAACACAGACACTAGCATTCTCCTGTGCGCTGCAGTGACGACATTAAGGTGAATTAATGCTCTCTGAACGTCTTCAGCAGCCTTCATTTTTTCCACATGGAATGTATTAACATGATGCTACATTAGGTTGCTATGTTGTAATTCTACTTCTATTTCATACTACTCAATAGCTCCTTTACATAACATTTCAGTGCCAGAGAACTTACCACCATGGACCCTCATGGCAAACGCTTTATTCCATTTAGAGAAACATAAAAACAGCACATTGTTCTTCCTGTTTTTTAGTGACTGTTTGTTTATTCCTTCTGTTCTTAATTTGCAGATACTCTGATTTATGCAGTTTTTTATGGCTAAGGTGCATGTAAATGCTGCTGTGTTTTTGTCTAGCTGTCTACAGACAGGCTGCATGTAGGGGACATATGTAAATCATAGCTACAAAAAGGAATTAAGACATCCAGGTGGACAATTTTTTAGCCCTTTTTGGGACAATATAACCCTTTGTTAAGGTGGATTTTGGGTGGAGCCTTGCTGAAAATTACTTTTATTGACTAAAGTGACTTGCCACTTTTTCCCAAATTTATGGCAGACCCTCAAATTGTTCTCCTTCCACAATCCGTGTTGTTCCGTCCTGTTACATGCAGCTCCTGCAGGATATTTGAGTGAAGAAACACAGCTGCATCCTGTTAGCACCACCCATTTGATCGTAATGTCTGTGTTGATCGGAGAGGGAAGTAAACGGATTGGCCCATTTGTGTTGTTAACGTAATCAAACTGCATTATTCAAAATATTGTGGGCAAAATCAAGACCAGCAACAGCTACATTTCCATTCATAAAATACAAATATTACATCTGGACAAACAATTTTTTTTGTTAATATTTTTCTCTTCACAAACAAAAACACGTCCGCCAAATGAAATAAGCCGTAAGTGTGTACACACACACTAACAGTAATAAGAATAGGTTATCTCAGGCAAAAAGTGGCAGGGCCTGTGTGGGTGGAGCACTGTCCATTTCCCATAAGTGTAACTATGTTCCAGTTAGGGGTCCTAGTAAGAACATTAACACACACACACACACACACTGCATGAATTGCAGCTAAATTAAATCCATCCAGCATTCACGTAATTATATGCATCTGTTTTTGTCAAGTTAAAATCTTCTGTTAAACAGATCAGCAGATTTTCACTGAGATTAAATTTATATCTGTGTCAGAGGAAAACAGCCCTCACAACATGACCTGGTTGGGGTTGCTGGAGACCACAGAGAGTGTGTGTGTGTGTGTGTGTGTGTGTTACACTGTTTGTGTATAGACATCACAAACAGTTTTCCTGTTCTGCTTCACACCGTTGACTCGAACACAGAAACTAACTGCTGCCACTTGAGCTCATTGCTCATTAGGTTTCAGCTGCACAGGCCTTGTATTCACTGTCCGGCAGCAGCTTGTATTCAAACTGAGACAAAAGAGGTCTTGCCCTTTTATCTGATATTTTTTGTAACCTCCCACTCAAGTGACATTCCAAAATGGAAGAATAAAAATGTCTGATATAATAGCTATTCCCAGCACATTGTACTGCTTTGGCAGCTGGCTTAGCAGGGCGCTGCATACAAAATAGTCTCTTAACTGTGTAGTGCTCATGAACATTTGATACTTTTAGGCTACCATCTTCCTTTACAGATGAGGTTTACACATGGGAAGGACTACACAGTTTGTGAAAACCTTGTGGAAAATATAATCCTAACCAGTTCATGCAGAAACATGAGGTTTGTAGGCCGGCAAGGAGTTTGACAGATGATGGAAAATGTGTGATTCTGCTCTTTTTTTGGTGAAAGGCAGGCTCAGCTGCATGGAGTTTAACAATTTGTTTGAATGATTTTGTCTTTTTAACCACACATTTTCACACAATAATTACACAACACAACTGGAGGGTTACACTGGAGGGCACACTAGAGGATGCAGACTTTTTAAAACATGCATATTGCTTGCAGTGTAAAATTATAGGGTGCAGATTAACTAAGTGCATTTATCACTGTTCAGCAGCAACGCCATAATGCAGGTGATTTAGTCCATGAGCATGTGTTGACAGTGTTTTCACCAATGTGAATATGCATTATTTCTCCAAATAAAATAAGAGCAGACCATGATGCACATATAAACACACACACAGTTGAAAGCTGGTTATCTCTAGCTTGATTTTTCTTTTGTCAAACTACTTCCGAGATTTCAAGAATTCTCCCTTCCACACCCTGCTCTGCAGTAACAATAAATGTGAACACCCTTTGACGGTTCAAAAATCTGCCAAGGACAAATTGTCCTTTTGCACAATGTCTACATGTACTGATCACTGTTTTTTGACTGCTCTTTTAATACATGTTGATAACTTCTGCCTAAATTCTAAACGAGTGTTTGCAGACAAATTAAACACTCATTTGTCCTCACCTCTTTTGATGCGATTACACTTGCTGCAGTCGTTGGAGCTGAAGGAGCAGCCTCCTCGGGTGATGGCTGGGATCACACTGGTGTAAGCGGAGTAACCGTTGAGCCTGCAGGGCTCTCCGTAGCACGCCTCCACTGAGGTGCAGCAGTACACTGGATGGTTAATCCCTGAGGGTTTTGGACCTGTGCTGGGGAGCAGCTTGGGCTTCTTGCCACTCCTTGGGCATGGAGTGAGGGCTGACATGGGAGAGGGAGAGCTGTCTGGGTGGCTGAAGTGCACGTAGTAGCCCGGGAAACAGGTGTATGTGTGTGGGCTGAGGGTTATGGCGGCTGCGTGGGCTACAGAATGGGGCGACTGAAGATGATGGTGGTGGTGGTGGTGATGGTGATGATGATGGTGGTGGTGGTGGAACACCTCAGACAATGAGCCGTCTTCTGGTTCCTTGAAGGTTTTGTCCTCCAGGAAGAGGGCCAGTCTGTGACAGTACTCGACACACCTCTCCTGGGAGCAGCAGTAGCAAGAGGACACCTCCGTCTCCACCTGCTCCTCTTTGATTGTTTTTAAGGACAGCCCCATTGAGGAACCACAACGGAGGGGCTGTTTGAGACACTCCTGCCCTCCTGTGGCACCTTTCCACTCTGGATCCAAAGTCTCAGTCTTACACAAAGTGCAGCTCCCCTGGATGGCAGAGCTGAGTTGGGAGGGGAGTGGACCCTCTGCACTCTGTTTTCTGTGCTTTAGCTGCTCCTTGTGTTTGGGAAGAGTTCTTCTTTTGGTCTGTCTTCCTCCACACACAGGTTTAATGCCATCCTGAGTTGTAGCTGCTGTTTCTCTTCCACTCTCTGGCTTGGACTCCATCTTCTTTTGTCGTTTGGTTCCATACTGGGTACTGGTGAGTTTGAGCAGCGTGGCAGCGGTGAGGCCTGCCTGACGCCGAGGTGTGGGCGCAAACAAACTCAACCAGTCGATGTCCTGAGCCTGAGCTGTGGACTGCTTATGTTTTTTCAGTCTCTCTTTAAGGACTGCCTTCCCTCCTGCAGTGACTTTTTTTCTTTTATGACCTCTCTGTTCAGGTTTGGTAAGATCTTTAGCTGGACCTTCAGTGGGAGGCTGTCCCTTCTTTGTGAGATTTGTGCTGACGGAGTCGTCTCTGTAGAGCAGTAAGCTGTTGACAGCCTCAGCGTTGAGTGAGGCCATCCTCCTCCTGCGGGGTTCCAGGACAGGTGTGGGCATCATGAGTAAGGCGTCACATTGGTTGCTTTTTGGTTCCAGTGCTTGTTGATTGACTGTGGAAGTTTTCTTTAGTCCAGATTTGGTCCTTCTGTGAATGGAGTGCTGCTTCTTTTTGACTATGACACTCTTCTGCTTCCCAGCTTTTGGTGCATTCTTTTCTTTACCCAAAAGTCCTTTCTCTTCAAGACGGGTGAGCAGGACACAACAGTCCAGCGCGTCTCCATCATTAGGTGTCTTCTTTCTGTGCCGATGTGAGTCTTTCTTGTCCTTCTTCTTTCTTCCTCTCGTGTCGATCTTGCCCTCTTTCATCTTCTTCACACCGCATCCTTTTTTCTCACGTCTCTTCTCCTTCTTTTGCTTCCCACATTTCGCTGGCTGGCTCCGCTCAGCTTTCACCATGGTCTCACCAATACCTCTTCATCCACAGGGAGCTGTAACAGTGGCTTCCAGCTCACGCAGGGCTTTTAGTGAGCTTCATCATGGATCATCACCTGGGTCCATACACTCTATAAGGAAACACAGATCAGACATGAAAGCTTAACGTCACTCATGTACAGTCTTAAAGTGACTTAATGCAGCCGTCTGATGCATTATTTAACAGCTGGTTTTACTTAGTTTGCTGTCAATTTCCAGGTCTCCGAGGAATACTACCACTTAGACAATCCTTCTCCTTAACATGCAAATACAGGATACAGGAGAAACTGAGACCTGGAGCTGATTACGTTAGGGCTAGGGATAGATTTACCTCTACTGCTTCAGTTTGCTCCTAATTCATTCATTATTGAGCTATAGCTGCTGGATGTTTTCCATTCTTCATCTATATAAAAATAACTTTTTCTGCCCATTGATGCAAATTATTGAGCCACACGACCCCACATCACTAGTTCCTACAGAACCAAAAGGCAGCCACAGGTGAGCCATTAAAGGGACATAATTAGGCTCAATACCGCTTTGCATATTTTTACATTTATATTTTTAAAATTCCTGTTATGTAAACAGATGACCTTTATGTGCCTCCATCAGCCATGTGATCTCATTTGTGTGGGCTGTAAGCATCTTTTAGGGTTTGTCTGTAGCTAATCCATTTCACAAAGACGTCACCAAATACAAAGAGGAAAGCAACCGACTTTAAGACAAATGTCAGCAACCTTGCCTTTTGTGAGACAGAGATGTTAGTACACTACTAGCTATATTTATTCAAAGAAATGACAAACAATAGGAAGCGTTTGCACAGATATATTCCTGCAAAGCACTGAAAAAGATTCTCATTTAGACGGTGTCTCTGAAATTGTCAGCTCTTACATATCTCTGAGCCTATTCTAACAGGAACATGAATACACTACCTCCAGACATGAACACTCAAAATGAAGGAGTGGGGATAAGTGGTAGGGGCAAAGGGTGAAATGGGATTAGGCCTAAATATTTGATACAGTGGATACATTAGAAGTGCATGGATCTTTAATTCACACTGATTTAATTTCACTGTCGTACAGACGTCACTTCATATAGTCAAAGCTTTTAAAATCACCTGGAGGTATGAGATTATGCCATTATCCTCAAACATTTAAATAACTGCTAAATTATTTACACATATAATGAAAAAAAATTGATGCAACAACCAAAACAACTTATGTTTTGATCCTCAATTCAGCAAAATGGGTGGCTGCAACACACAATAGCCTCTCAGTTTCCATGTCAACAGGCTGGTACCGCTTCCACCAAAGATTTCACTGCAACTTTGTAGAGAAGAAGGTGTGTAATAAGCCCTCCATTGTAATTCACATGTCTTCCTGCTGTCTCAACACAAAAAAACACCTCACTTACAAAAAGCCTTTAGAGATCCTCATGATTCAACTGCCAGTGACCTTTATGCAATGACACTCATCGGGGTGCAGCAGAAAGAGATGGATCATCCTTTCTCCTGCAGCCCCTGAAACACAATTATGCTACTTGACCTCCAAGAACTGAGTCAACATGGGTCAGTTTTATATTAAGTGACTCTTCAGACAGAAAACCACAAAGCTTTCACAATCATGCACTCTCCTCATGATTTAGTCCCAGATTCTGCTTCTTGTAATACCAGACACATACAGTATGATCAAGTTTCTACGGCTGCTACACACAGTCTCATCCACTTTTTCGAAGGCAGCCATTAATCTAATCTGCCATGTTTTTGTCAAATCTTTATGCCCGCAAAGCTGGTCAGCCTACAAATGTTTGATACGTCCTATAGAACTCATGGAAATCTCACCAACATGTAATGTAATAGTGGGACCTCTTCTCTATATCAGGCCAGACATACAACATTATTAATGGCTGGTATTGACCATGACACACTGACGGTACTGTGAGAAGCTCTCATACACCCACTGTAAAGCATGTTTATGTCTGTAAGGATGTTTGCTTTCTATAAATCAAAGTGCATCACATCATGCTGTAATTTAACGTTTCTGCCTGTTTCTAATATGAGCCACTTGTAGTAACTGGGCTGCAGTGACTGCAGCAGAGACATTAAGGATCTGTTAACAGTCTTTTTTGCAGTACACAGTTTCCTGCTTAATTCCCATGATACTCCACAAAAAAACCTTCAATCTTTGGCCATCTGCAGCCATGCGTCAAAAAGAGATGGATGATGGGTGATGAGTCAAATGTTATTACTGCCTCACAGTCAAGTTGCAGTTTATATCCATGTCTGTCCAGATTTATAAGTAGTGAAGAAGTTATGATGTCACAGTGAAGCCGACCTCTGATTTCATTATAAAATGTGCTATAATTTTAACATCTTAGATATTTGTGTGAAATGATCATCACTATTTTGTCCGAAATCTTTTTTTTTTATGTCCAAGTGACCTTTACTACCAAAAATTGTATCTCATTTGCACCAAAACTGAAAAACCTATCATCATTTAACAGCTTCTTACACACTCCACTGTTTCATCTCCAATATTCACACAGGTGTATCACTAAAACCTTGTGACTACCCTGTGTATTGTTAAAGAATAAGTCTGAACATATCCAGGATTAGGCAGGCAAACACACACACAAAGCCACAATGACAGTGGAGTGGACCAAACTCCAACTGGACATTTTCTACCATCCCATGGCTCTGCCTTATTGCCGAATGACTCGGTGAACCGTGAAATGCAATCCATGAGGGAGAAATTTAATTTCCAGATAACAAGCGGACAGAAGGAGACCGGCATTGAGTTTCTGTCTGAGGATATCAAATCAAGTTGCTTCATTTGAATAAAGACAAGTATGCACGCTGAAGGACAGGAGCCCACTGAGCATCATCATTCCCTCCTACTTAGACCGTCACCACACTGACCACAGCAACACACATGGGGCAAAATAAAGACTTGTTTCTTCATTCTGTTACGAAAAAGGACTTACAACAGGTTCTGCCATATGTGCAGCAGCTACAATAACTGCACACCTGCACATCAGCCATACACAGACAATATTAGCATTTGTATGACAACACTTTGAAAATAAAAGCTTTGAAAATCCCAGTTTCTTTTTTGACCATTCCTGGCATCCCTAGAACAAAGACCAGCCACAATCTTTGTAGTATCCATGAAATAACCACAAACTGTGCGCTTTTAAAATTCCTTTTTTAAATAATTAACAAAACTTAAACATAAGGATCATTACATACATTTCTAATCGCGTAACAAGGCCCATCTCCCTGATCTAAAGACTAGTACACAGCACCTACAGCCGTGGTTCATATTTCCCCCATTCACAACAGTGTACAGAGGAAAAATCACCATTTCAATTTATATTCAGTCTTAACTACAGTGTACCTAATTAGGGGAGTGTCTGCTGTGATTGACAGGTAGCTGCAGCCACATGTCAGCCCACTCACACTAAACTATATTTGGATTAGCCATGAGTTAAGCCGTGATGGTGACACATGAATCACCACACTGAATGTCCAAACTGCTCTTCAGGAAACCTGTGAGTGACGTCACAGAGAGTTATTAATACAATATGGACAACTATTTTTACATGTAGCCCATTCATTTCTATTTAAAGTTAAAATACATCATCATATTAAGCAATAAAGAGTATTAAAACTGAAAGTAAAGCCATTATTAGCAGTTTAGGAGCAATCTGGTATATAATTTTTTACAAAACCTCAATTAACTAAGCTAACAAACAAATTTCTACTTTGCAAAAAGTAGAATATTGCAATATTAAATATTAGTAAAACAAAAAAAGGTAATGCTGTACTTAAATAAATCTCCTAAAGCAGAAAGATTACTTCTATTTTAACGAGTGGGGGCCGTTTAAGGGCTCCTGGCCCCCAAGTTTACTAAGAAGATCAACATATGTCTTTAAATGTTAAAGTCCACAGAGGACAAGTGTAATTGTATGGCTCTCTTACTCCAGCTGATGGTGTAGCTATTAAGTGACTGTAGTTTCTATCAGAAGTCAGATAGTAGAGGCGGCCGCGCTGCCTGCCTGTCACACAGACTCATTCAGGAGAAGGACACGGTGTAAGGCTGTCATCATGACAGAAAAAGCCCCAGGGCTGGAGCTCTCAGGAACCATGAGCTGGCCTGTGTGTATGTGTGTGTGTGTGTGTGTGTGGCTTGCATATCACCAAGTCCACTTCCAACACTAACCATCCACCAGCAGCACAGCGCTTCTCCTACATGCAGCAGCACAAACACACCAACACTGATGGATCGGGATTATATTAAGCAGAAAATGCAATTAAGAGCAGCCTGTGCTGTGATGAGGCTGTGTAGAAACAGACTCGCCTACTGGAGCTTGTAGTTGGCCATGGTGGTGGACAGTGTTAATCTGACAGCATGCCGTAGCAGGAGCGCAGGCTGTGGGAAGAGAAGTCAAAAAAGCTCCTCAGCGGAGAAGCGAGAGTGAAACATCCAAATCCATCATCGATCAATGGAGCTTTTATCAGCTGATAGTTCATATCACAATCATTCGGAGCTCGTATCACAGCCGAGTTGTCAGAAGCAGGCTACCTACCGACCCCTATCATCTCCAACTGTGCCTGAATTAGACGCGATTCTCCATTACCTTCCGTGTCCCGTTGGAAATAACGATCAACCCCCCCCCCCCCCCAAAAAAAAATATCCGTCCTGCTCCCGCTGCTCAGGTCCTTCTCGGTGGGGCTGTGGACGTGGGGAGCGATCCGCGGACCAAACAGCCCACAGTAGCTGGAGACATGGTGAACAAATCGGTGAGCGGTGACCTACTTCCGAAGTGGCATGCTGGAGATAATATTCATGCGCTGCCTGCATTCACATTCGCCGCTGCACCGGGACATCCCCCTCTCTCTCTCTCTCTCTCTCTCTGTACGGCGAAATCACCCTCATCTTATAATATTCCTGCAGGGACTAAACGGAGTCATCATCTGCTCCTAAGTACACGTATTTATTTTTATCTCTCTCGGGAATAAAGCACTTCATTCACTGCTTTTATAGCCTAATACTGTACCAAGCCTACATTGTAGGGAGAGAGCACTAAATTAAGCCTGGGAGCTCTGAACTTCTCCACAAAGCAAGCAATCACCTGAGAGAGAAGTTTTTATTTCACCATGCAAAGAAGGAGTCAAGTCAGTAGAAATGAAGTAAAACAACAAGCAGTAAACCACAGAAGAAATAGACCCTATAGGAGCGTTAACCTCTGTGCTGTGCCACAGATCACTCAGGAGTGGATGTTCACAAGCTCAACACTGAATCTAATATATTATATAACACCATGGTATCACTATAAACTCATACTAAATACCGATCAGTGTATAGCCTAAGGGTAACATATAGTAAAGAAGCGCCTGAAGTCCTTAAAGGAAAACAGCATGACACTTTTCTGAATGAATGACAGCATAAAACTAAAACTATGAATCCCTCCTGTGGACTTAATTATTGTTCCAGTCACTGAAACATAATCAGTAAATTATAGGCTAATAATAATAATAATAATAATAATAGGAAAAACTATTTATTACAATTTTGTGTACAAAAAACATTCCTACAGGAATACAACAGAAATATCCTGACACTAAATTCTTAATAAGTTTGTGCTGGAATATGAAGTATACACTGTGTCACTGTAAACTGTCTGATGTGTATTGTGTCCATGGTGTAATTCCCTAAAGAAATATTTCAGTGATTTCAGTGTCAGATCAATGCCAACAACAAACGTGTGTGTAGCTCTTTCTTCACTGCTTTCTTATAATGAGAAGAATAAGAGCACGCTGGGGAGAATAATCAATAATTTCTGACAAATTCTGGCATCAATCAGCTTTAAAACATGACTACAATAAAATTGCTTAAACTCACTAATGGAAGCCAAAGCAGTTTGTGATTAGATTTAAGAGGAATAGAAACACACCACTCACTGTATATATTACACTAGTATCAATAAACCAATCAAAACAAGCAGGAATTAAAGGGTTTTACTGCAAACAGCTCCTGATTTGTCCAATCAGACATCTGAAGATGTCTCATGTGAATGGAGTGACTGCAGCACATGCACAGCAACATACTGTAAATGTCATAAGGTGTCATCTCACTAATGAGTATTGGATCTATAACATTATTCCCTAAAGGAGCATTCCGTTATTTTTGTAAACTTGTGTTAATGACAGCAGAAAACAGAAGCATGCACAGCATCCCTCTTAATTAGCCTCATTTACTGTATCCTGTGATACATTCAATCTAATTATGACAGTCACTGCTCATCATTTATTACCTCTATTACATCTTGACAAAACACAGACAAGTATGACACACACACACAGTCGATGATGACCGCTCAGCTGCTGCTGCTTTCACTCAGCCGGGAATCTTTAATATCTGCACCAAACAGCAGGTTCATTTTTTTTAAACAACAAACTGATTGAAAAGGCACTTTGTTATTAAGTTAGTGTGTCATCAGAATCAAGCTTAATTGGGATAAACGCTGATTGTCCTCATCAATATCAGCTTTACAGTGTGTAATTAACAGCTGTAAAGGAGCTGAGTGTGTTGAGTTAATGAGGCGTGAGCACCGGGGGAAGCTGAGGGAGTATAGACTGCTGAGAGCTGACCTGCACTGCAATAAACACACAGCAACACACTGCAGAGAGGGGCACGGCAACCTGGAGGACTAAAAGCTTCCTACATGCAGGATGCACTCACTCATTCACTCACACACTCAGTGCTGGTGGTGGTGACACAGAGGTAAATCATTACAAAAAGGTTACAAATGGAGATTCTAGAGAGAAGAACATCTTTTTTATTATAATAATTATTATTATGTTAGTATTTAGTCACGCGTTGATAACAGCATGTGCTGTTATAATAGCATAACATGTGACTTTTTTCCTATGATCGTCAATAGACTGTTTTAAAGAGAGAAGGAGCTGCCACTCTAATGCCACACATCATGTACCGGGTTTGACCTTTACTTTGCTTATCAGCTGCTGTTTGGTTAGGTTTGGAACGCGATCACAACACACTTCAAAATGTAAACAACATGTAAACAACATTTTCCTGGAGAGTACAAAGTTGTATCACATTACTGCTATTGTTTCTTTGGTGAGAATGGACTGAAGTAGCCTGTCTGTCTTTTATGAGAATGTTACTAATTTTGTCTCAAGGGATTAAAAGAAACATTGTTAAAGGCTCTAATCACACTTCCAGGTGTGATGTGTATCCCTCAGTTTGTTTCCACCACTTACTGAAAAAAATATTTTGGCTCTGCATCACCTTAAAGCAGCGCTGTGTTCACCAGCAGGCTAACTGCTAACTGTGTCCATCTGTTTTTCCACAATAAATACAGCTTTAGAGCACTTCTCCCTAAAAACCAGTGCAGGCTGAACAGTGACAGTGAACCGAAACTGTAGACGTCCACACATTTATTCCATTGTTCTATAAATATTGATTATGTTGGGAAACATTCAAGTATTTTCAAGTAGTACTATGACGTGTTGTAGCTTTCAAATAAAGTGCAAATGAAAATCCACCAAAACCATCACTGACTGAAAACATACCGTATGTGAGATCTAAGCAGTCAGATCTGTTCTCTGTGTTAAATAAAATACAAATACAGCTGTCAGAACTGTGGAAATGAATGTTTTTGCCTCATTTGCAGCGGTGATGGCTCAGTTCAGTCTTCCTATAGTGAGCACAGAGACTGTCCTTTATGTCAACAAGCTACGGTTTTAAAGTTCGGTTCTTTGTGTTGAGCTTTAGACTTTAACTTTAATCTCCCTAATGGATCTATAATTGGCCTGTTTCCATATTTGACCAGATCTTGCCCCAGAAACTCTCATCTGAGGAGATATTTACTGATGTGCTGATGGATGTTTCATCCTGAAGGTACAGAGATAGCATTGGGGAGAGTGAAACAAAGCTGTAATACTTTATTGATCTCTTTCTCTGCTCGGCCCTGCCTGAAGAGTCAAAGCTCACACTGTGTTACAGACCAGCAGCCCTTCAGCTTTTAGAGTGTCAGTGCACTGTGAAGGCAAAGTTTACTCAAACATCTACAGCATGTTATTGGACTTCAACAGAGTCTTTCTCTTTCACATCACTGCAACGTGAATGTGAAGGCTTTTAAAAGGTGTTGCCAGGTGTTTGTGGCTACAGATGTGTTGCTGTTCTACTGCAGTGTTAGCAACAGCACACAGTTACATTCTTAACATTCAGTTGAATGAAATATTTTGGCATTACAGCCAAAGACTCCTCCTGGTCCACTCATTCAAAATGAAGACCTTTTTTATAAACTTACAATGTGAACAGACTGCCCCTCTCCTTGGACATAGAGGCGCAAACAGCAATGTATCAGACAATGTCATCATTGCTGTTCAGCTGCACAGCCAGCTGTTAGTGGAGACAAAAAAAAGGTTTTTAGGTCAATTTTCAATTTGACTATGGAAAAGGTTATTTAATTTACCCAAGAAACAACTTTAAGTTCTTTGGTTTGGTTTAGGCACTAAAAACACACCTAGGTTTAAGACAGCAGCCCCTTTACAAATGTTGCACACACAAGACTGTTGTGTCTAACTGTGTGTGTTTGTTTCACACAGCTCAGCGTCCTGCTCTGACACTCTGACAGCAGCTAAGTGAGACAGTTGATTCCTCCAGCAGTCAACAGGCCTGTGTAGCTGTACAGCAGACAGCAGCATGAATTAGGATGTGTTAAAAACGTGTATATTGTGTTAGTTACCGTGACAACCTGGATAACGTCAATACCATACTATAGATGGATTCGTTTATAACGGTACTTCATAATAGGTTTGCATATTACAGGTGTTTTCCTGTGAGAAAAATACCTCAAAACGTTTTTCAGGTCAGAACTGAGTGTTTATTCCCTCCACTTCTTACAACCTTTGGACGAGATGTCACTGCTATCACAAAGCCTAAAAGCAGCTAAATTGAAACTGATGGTCAATTTGTCAATGGGCCAACAATTTTTGGCTGCACAGCTGCTTTGAGTGGGTCAAACTGAGTCCAAGCAACGATACCCATTCTCAGTGACTGTGGTTACACGCAGCACCGCTGTGTTAATGCACCAAAGATGTGACGGAAATCACCTAAACCACCTGTGACATGGTCTATTTAGCCTCATAATGAAAAGCAGCTGTGTGGCATCACACCTGTTGGAAAGGCATTGAATGAGAGGACAGATCGCTCGCAGAATACAGTAGGAGAAGAAGTGATCCGTCATTAAATCAAAACATGTTTGCAGCATGATGATTCACACACAACAGACGTAATCCAGTGAGGTCATTCAGAAGGGCTTATCCTTTCCACCAATCACATCAGTAACCTGCCATTATTTGGCTGCATATGACTAAGTGTGTGTGTGTGTGTGTAATAATGTGACGCTTTCATACAAATAATAAAATACATGGACATAAAATTAACTATATACTGTATGATTTAAAAGGATCCACCATATTGACAAACTCAACCCACAGCATGAAGACCAACAGCCAACACACGGATGATGTGAAAGTAGGATAAAGGTGGATGTTCTGCATACAGTCAGAGCCTTTGATGGTCGGGATTCAGCTTAATTGCACAAATGTAGAATCAAAACAGCTTCAAAGTTAATTTGTCTTTCACACAGAGCAGGTAGTGAGCCGTTTCTCAGCTTCAGCCTACAGATGTAAAGATGGCTGTTCAGCACTACAGAACAGAAACAGGACAGGAAGTGTAATTATCCGCTCTCTACTGTTCCTCTTCAAAGAGATGGGGCAATATGCCAGACTGCCTGACGAGCAAAGAGGGAGAAGAGAAGCAGATAGAGAGAGAGATAGTGATGAAGACTGAATTCTAAAAGATCGAAGCGAAGCACCACAGAGGAGTGGGGAAGTGGAGGAGAGGGAATCTCACACCTCACATCTCATCGAGCTGGAGAAAAAGTCAAACTCAGTAAAAATCAGGGGGGCAATTTTTTTTTCCACATTCATCCTGCTGCTTTTCTTTGCTTGACAGCTCCTCGGAGATACAGACGTTTGACATGGACTTTCTAAAAGAGCAGGAAAAAAAACAGGGGGATGAAAAATTAGGAGACTGTGTGAGAGACAGCGTGTGAGGGTGGCGGGTGGGGGGGGGGGGGGGGCTAGAGACAAGAGAGTGATGGATTGAGATACCGTGGTGAATGGAGACAGTGAGAGATTGTCATCATCATCATGAACAATGACTCTCTGATAGAGGAGGCCTGTCGCTGGATTTCCAGCCCAGCTGAGGGAGGAGTGAGGAGGGACGGCCGCCCGCCTGCCCACCTGCCGGGGCCTCAGTCATGCTTTTAGCATCTGCCAAGCTGAAGGACGCTTGGTGCCATGTGCTTTTCACTGAAGGAGCCTGACGTTTGTCAGTCACAGTGAGGGCTTCTATTCTGTTTAACTGCAGCCAAACAGGGTTTAATGTCCCCTTCGCCGTCTAAGCACACACACACACAGACACACACTCACACCCCATGTAAACAATCCCAGTGTGTGTGAGAAGTGAGTGAGACTGAGAGCTCCACATCCACTGCAGCTGTGGACCGGTGGACAGCTGACGCCAGTCTGCAGGGTCCCTGCTCTCCCTCCCCTTCCTTCCACAGCGGCCCTGCCTCCTCTTCTTCTACATTTCCATGAAACAGACCTGTAATTTTCACAGCTGTGTCTTGGCACCGTGCCACAGTGAGTCAGGGAAGGAGAGAGGGAGCTAGAGGGGCTGGCTAATGGCTTTTTAGAAGACCACAGGCTACAGCACAGCTAATCCTGACACAAGATTCAGTGCTCATTCAGAGAAGAGAATATTCATACACAACAACCATACTTGTGTTTTCGTTGTGATGCCACTATTAGAAATTCGCAATATGGAAACAGCATCAAGTGAGAAAATCAAATTCACAATTAGCAATAACAGCAGTGGCTGATTACATGTGGCATTTTTTAGAGGTAAAATCAACAGTGATTGCACTTTTCTGTTTTCCTAACTTATTTATAACAAATAAAACTGATTAACACCGCTATTTTAAATAATTTAAAATAAAAATATATATAAATATACTCAGCTCCCAGCTCCTGCTGCCACTGTGGGTGTCTGTCCCAAGCCACAGTGATGTGATATGTGGTGATGTTCCCAGCTATGAATCCATGAAACCATCACATCTCAAACAGCATCTTGCAACCAAACGTACAGTGCTCAAAGACAAATCAGGGGATTTTTAAACTGAAGCAGTCCAAATGAAAGATTCAGTCCTGTGTTACACCTGTGGTTAAAACACAGGAGGCTCCGTATCATGCCAGCCTGCGCATATATGGAAAAGCTGGTAAGCTGCACACAATTTGTGTGTGTGTAAGAGGGACTATAGTTGTTCTTATGAGAGAGTTCTAGTACCTATTTGTATAATGTAGCTGTGACTGTAAAAATAAATAATATTCTTATGATTATGATTATGAAATTTGCTTCCTGTGTGCATTTTGCATAGCTGAATAGGGTAGACCTACGCTACTGTATCTTAACATTGGCCGTAGTGGTGGTACTTGGAGAGCCAAATATTTTCTGAAGTGGTACCTGATGTAAAAAGTTTAAGAACCACTAGCTTAGAAAACTCCAGAGACAGAGTTTTGGATGTTTACTTTCATTAGGCCAGGGAACACGAGCAAGTACAATTATTATCAATTACTGCTCTGCACACAGAAGTAACAACCCTGCACTAATTAGTGAAGAGGTTATAAATGATAGATCAGCAAGTGCAATTTTTGCATCATATTACAGCATAACTTGTGTTTCTAATTCAGCGAGCGTCTCTGGATTCATGAAGCGAAGTCATTTATTAGTAAGTGACCATGACCATGCAAATCCGGGCCAGATAAAGTGATTAGTATGGCAGTGTTGCAGCTGAAGCTTCTGAAAAAATGGTGGAAGTAATGTGTCAGCAAACAAAAACTGACCGGCCTCCACAAACATCAACCTGACGAGCGGCGAGTTTATGTTGGGTAATATTTAACATCACTCAGTGGGGGGGCTGTGCTGTTATGATGGCTGCAGTGTGATGTTTTGGAAAAATAGGACAGTGTGATTTTCCTGTGTAGCTGTGGGTGGCAGATTATTTTCACTTTCAGAGAATCTTTTCATCTACCAAAGTTTAATTAGCAAGAGGAAAAAATCAAAATGCCACGCTGCTCTCTTTTTAGTTAAGTCAGTAACGTTAATCCTCTTCTTACTGTCTCACCACATGTGGCCTGTGTCTGAGCTTAAAGTATTGGTCTCCTGTGGGACAGCTGGGAGGTCGGTGTGTTCCTCCTCCTCTTCCTTCTCTTCCTCCTCTCTGTATAGCTACGACAGGACAGTTCTGAAATAATGGGATTATGTGCAGGATTGATATCCAGCTTTAAAGCTCTTGTGTGGGCAGCGCACTTCTATTCAACATACTACTATGACAGGCCTGTCAAGGTACGCTGTGGAGAACTGACTGGACACAAATCTACTGCAACCTCCTAACTGGAGCTCTATTGTCAGGCTCTTCTGTTCATGAGAGGCTTTATACAAATGCCATTATACCCAGGAACTTACCAGGCAACTTGCAGGTCATGCATTATGAGCCTGATGTCACGTCAAAGCCTGTACTTTCCAGCTCTGTCCTGGATTACAGGGTTTACCTTCCTCACCTGTTTAGTCTATAAAATCAGAGAAAAAGACTAATTTAAGCTATCAGACTGCTTTGTTTTACCAAACTAGATGTGGTAGAAGTATTTAAAGCAGCCCCAGAGGACCAACAACACAATGTGAACTTAATCCATGTCAGAAGCCTATGAAAACTTTTTAAAAACATATATGAAGCAGAAGCATTAGAATAAAAAAGGCATCAACAATATCTATGATATGTTTAAATAAATACAATCAATTATTACTTGTTATTGATCAACCGGTCCTTCAGCTTCTCATTCTGAGGCTGGACTTCACTGAGCCTTCACTGAGCCTTCAGGCTTCTTTCCTGCGTGGCTGCTGTCATCCCCATGAAGCAATAAGTGTGCGTATAAAAGCCACAAACTCCAACAGAAGCTGCCTCTGTGTCCGTTTCTGCGATCACGAGCTGGAGCCTCAGCCGAGGCTCTGCCCACAGCCCAGGCAGGAATAAAACACACACCAGTGACAACACACAGGACTAAAGTTGCCCTTTGAGGTCTATAGATCGCCAAGAAAATGAAAGATCTGTATATGTGTGTGTGTGTGTGTGTGGCTGCCTGCACATTATTCCGAGCCGAGCCGTCTCAGGGCTCGATCCTGTCCTGCCTGACACTTTCAGGTTTGCCACAGAGGCGATAAGAGTTGCGAGCTGGTTTTGAGTCTTACCACTTCGTAGACTGAACAATCACCCAGCGGAGAGGATTCTTGTTTAAAGGCAGATCAGTTCCACAGGGCGACAGAGTGATGCGTCAGGTGTACGCTTCCCGCAAGTGAAGGAGGAAAACAGTGTGGAGGGCGACTCATGTTGACTTGATCAGCCTTCTCTTTCACTCCAAACTGCGCTGCTCCGTGCGCTACGCGTAAAAAACCTCCACTCGGTCCCCTTTAAACTACGAAAGCGGTTTGTAAGACGAACTGAGGCGTGACGAGCACTCGGCAGAGCTCCTGCAAACTACGGCTCACTTGGGCATGTTTTTACATAACAGCATCATCCGCTTTTTATGTTGACGCATCATGTAGCGAAAACATGGAGTTTCTTAAAGGGCCACGGACGCGCCGTCCACATGTCCCCGTCCCCAGCAGCAGCCCCGCCGAGGCTGGCAGATGGCTTTCACCTAGTTAATGTCTTTAAGCCCCGTTCTTTTGACACTTGTATTAACCCTGGCAGCAGTGACAGGGGGAGCTGCAGAAGACTGAATGCTCGTCACCTTCGGCTCTCCAGACCAGCTCGGACATGTGACTGCACGGAGCGCTTGTCTCTTATATTATAGGACTGTTGTTCTTTATGTCATGTCTATCTTATGGATTTGTCGTAGCCTACTTAAAATACTGGAGTTTGTGTCTAGTTGTCTGTACAGTTCTGTAAAATCTTTCCTCTAAATTAAAGTAAAATAAAACATTTATTTAACTTTTATACCAGGTCCAACACAGCTTTGTAATTCATTCAAAAATTATGAAAGAACCTTCAATACAACTCTATGAATCCACTTTTGGTTAAATAATATACTAATAGTAATAATTTCAAAGCTTTTTAAAGCTGCTAAACAACTACAAATTTTTATATTTTGCAATGCTGTCTTTACATGTATAGCTTAACAGAATGTGACCCAAAATAAACAAATATCAACACAAACTTAAATATGGTCACTCAAGTCAGAGTGAAAATAACCAACACATTTACCCAATGTGTAGGTGGCATGAACTACTGCCACCTACTGGTATGGAGACTCATTTCATGAAGGAGCAGAACAGGCACAGAGTTTGTGAAGTGACTTTTTTTTGGTGTTGACGCCACATAATTAATGCACCGGCCTTCAATGCCCTTCTTTGATGTTGCTGTGTGTGTGTGTGTGTGTGTGTGTGTGTGTGTGTGTGGCTCTTCAGTTTGACAATGAAGCAGTATCATAATAGAGCACATATCAGGACATCTCTATAAGAATTTGCTGATAAGAAACAATGAGAACTTAAATCCAGAGAATAATTATATTCTCTGTGTATAGATCACAGGGCCCACAGCACTATTTATTCGAAATCATCATGTTTTATCAATTAGAGCTAATGCAGGTTTGAATTGAAGCTATGGAAAATCTATCTTAGTTAACTTTGTAGATCTAAACAACAGTAATATATAATCATCCTGTGGGTCTGTGACAAATGGACATGTGTGTCTGAGACGTCCCTCTGTGTCACAGGTGCATGATGAGTTCTACACTAAATAGTCATCCTCCATCTTGTCCTTGTTGAGTGAATGAGCCACCTGCCATGTCTGTACAGGAAACTGAGAGTTTGACTGATTTTCTTTGGTTTTCTGATTTTCAGTGAAAGAGCATCACAAGAGGGGACCCTGCAAGACTGAAAACAGACCCTCACCCATCAGCCCCCTTGTTAATCCTGCTCTCATACAGTCACACAGCCACCTTTGCATTTACTGCTTCATTCATCGACTACCTGTCTACGTGTTTGACAGGAGCTTTGTATCATGGGCCGTATAAAGAGTGCTAATTCTCCTTCTTTTGCCTGTGTTGGACTGACTCAGTGTCTCAAAGTGGTATTACCACTTCAGCAACATATAAAATCTATTTCCTGACATCTTTGCTGAAGATTAATTTTTCATTTTTGTCTGGGGCAATTTCATCAATTCCACATTTAGAGTGCTTATATCCTGGCTGCTTGTTTATTGGTATAATCAGCAGTCTTGCTCTGAGAGCACTGGTCATTTGGTCATCTTTTACATTTTGTTCTTTTCTGGTAATCCAGTGCTGCCTTGAAAAACTGTCAGATGGATTACTTGATCCAAGATAGCAAAATGAAGGATTTCCAAAAATGCAGTCTGCGATTTTGAACACATGGAAGAAATGAGATGAAGGAGTGTAACTGAGACACCTGCATGGCGTCTTGGATGAAAATAATCACGGATTAATGTGAAGAGTTAAGAGGATACAGATAAGATTCCTCCTACCATCATCCCATTCCGGGCCAATAAGCTCAGTGTGTTAGCGATAATAATGTTTAAACCTAACTTATTTCCTGTAAGGGGAAGATCCACCCTGAAACACAACTCCCATGTATTATTCAAGCGCACTGTGATAGTTCAATCATTGTCTGAACTTCTGTCTCCCCTCTGGCCTTTCTACAAACAACAAGCTGTGTGTACAGTGGATACAGGGCGACTATGGAAACATGTACGTTATGTTGACAAACTCTTTTATTAAAATGACAGGATACACTGCTCTTTCATCTCCACTGGAGAGATGAGAAACAAAACAACTAATTGTGTGGGCGGTTAATCCTTAGGCTGGTGCAGTGTTTCCAATACAGACACACAGCCAGGCGACACTGAGCAGTTCAAAGTCCACTCAGACAATCTTGTACACATCAGTCTGCTTGAGTCAGTGTGTGTGCGTGACAGAGATGAAATGACAGTGGAAGGCAATAATGTGATGATACATCATTTTAACAGAGAAGTTCCAGCAGCAGGAGAGGCTGACGACAAAGACGAATGAAGAGTAAATAAACAAATCATTCTGAAAGATCTGCTACATGCTGCTTTACACCGACTACTGAGGCAATTTTACACAATTTATCTACATTTAACCAACAGCACATGATAATGTCTACTTTGTGCTTATTTTATATACAAATGTGTATTAAAAAAAATACAGCCGATTGTGTTAGCTTGGTCTAATTTAAGGGAGAGAAATAAAAACCTTTAATCTTTATTTTAAACAAACTACATTTTCATAATGTACATCTACAGAGATTTGTAATATAAACAGACCACTGCCACACCGATTTTTACAGTTTACAACAATCCAAAAACTAAACAAATATTTATTCTAATACTAACAAACAGAATCCTCACAGACATCTGCTGCTTCTGTTTACAGGTTTCAGTTTGCATTAAAATTCTCTAGGTATCTTATATACAACTCTTAAAGGCAGGGTAGGAGATTTCATTCTGATGCACTTTTTGTTAAATTAGTGTAACTTCTATTTACAATACAATAGCAACCCATTACTTCGGCAGTTTCAATTTAAAAGGATGAATATTAATCATCTGTGGAATCTATAAAATGCTAAAAACATCAGCCAATCCTCCGGGTGGACCCTGCATCGAGTATTGGCTGGTTGTCACTCTCTTCCTGCTCTGTGTGCATCAGAGAGGTACGTGCATGATGGCCAAAGTCACAGACCGCAGCTCGTCTTCAGGTAATGCGCGTCCATGTGATTGGGAGGTGTGGCTTCGGAGTAAGCTCCGAGAGAACGGGGCGTGTGTTTAATTTCGAAATCTGACTGACTCTCACCGAGTTTTCAAAATCTCCCACCCTACCTTTAAGTCAAAATGCACATTTACAGATGATGATCAAGTATTTACTGCTGTAGCTACAGGAATACATTTAGAGTTCTGACAGTGGAGTGTTTAATACATCAAGCGACCTGCCCAATTAATAGGCTCAATAATGATCATTTATTGCATTTCAGTGGTTATCTGCTTAACTGTAGGTCATATTACAGCTAGCCTCAAAGAAAACCAGACACTAAGGCCACATCAAATAAATCCACATTTCATTGTAAAGTCACTGATTTCATGCATATTATAAACAATATTAAATCCCAGGTGGCAGTAACTGTAAAAACATGTGAAGCTCATCACAGCAGCAATAACTCATACAGTAAGGCCCAAGGTGTGAATAACTGTTGATCTATGGCAAACCGCTTTCTCAGTCTTTAGCAATTGCCATTTTTCACTCATGTCTATTTGAACATGGAGTTGAAAGATCGTCCAATGATGAGCCTGCGAACTTCACTCGTGCCTGCGCCGATTTCATACAGCTTTGCATCCCGAAGAAATCGACCCATTGGATAGTCATTGATGTAGCCATTACCGCCTTTTAACAACAAACAGATTACATTAGTGGATAGATACCTTGTAGAAAGACCCCATCATCACTTTATGAATCTTTTATGCTGAAAAGTATTCCATTTATTTTTTACTTCTGATCTCTTACATCCATTCATTTACTCAAGCCACTCTGTGCTGTACAGTCAGGGGGCTGGAATCTCTCACTTGGATAAAGGGAAGGTTGCCAGTCTGTCACCACGCTAACACATAAAGACATCCTTGCTCACACCTACTGCCAATTTAGAATCTCCCATTAACTTAACATGCATATCTTTATTCTGTGGGAGGAAGCTGAAGCACTCGACCACCCGCCCACACAGTGAACAGCACTGTACCACTGTGCCACCCTTTCCTTTTTATCAAGATGTCCAAATACTTCTGAAAAGCTTGCAGCCACCAACCTCTAAGATGCAGCAGGAGTACTGACAGAAATTAACTGGAGAGATCAGATTCCTGCTACACTGGCTTCTCCTGCTTGGCTGCCTTTAAAATGCAGAATGTCTTAGAATTCTTACATATAACCCTAACCCTAACCCTAACCCTTAAGGACTATACTCCCCCTTATCTTAACAACTTCCTAGTACCGTTTTACCCAGGTGCTTCACTCTCAGGGTGCAGGCTTACTTTTCCCTCCTAATTCCTAGACCTTTGGGGAAGCACAGGCTCTAGTTCTCCCATGGAACCAGCTCCAAGGAACTTTTACTTAGGGCTGGCGTGCGGGATCACACTGAATCCCATCCCTCAGTAACACTGCTGAGGGACATTTAATGATGCTTTAAGCAACTGTGATGTTCCTCCCCACTGCCCATCTGTAATGTCTTTACCACATAAATTTTCCTACAATGACATATGTTACAATTGGGACTCTCTAACTCCGACTGAATTTGTGTCTCCATTTTGGTCTATTAAGCAGACTTTTCTGACAGTCATAAATTACTTAGAACCTTCTCTGAGTAGATCATGACAGCTGCCTTCAGCTTAAGATTCAGATTTCATTTGATTCTTGGCACTCACCCAAACACTGAATGCCATCCAAAGCAACCTGAGTGGCATTCTCAGCACAATATAGGATCACTCCAGCACAGTCCTGCAACAACAGCACAAACCGTCACAACCAGGGTGTGCACTTTAAGATGGATAACGCATGTTAGCATCACTTAGGAATGCTCTCCACACCTTTGAACTGAAGTGTCCTTTATCACAGGCTTTGGCAACGTTGTACAAATACTGTCGACAGGAGCTCAGCCTGGTGTACATGTCAGCCATCTTGCCTTGCATTAGCTGTTGATGATGATAAAACCTTTAAATGTTACCATTTCCAACTTGAGTCCTTCAAAATAATTAATCACAAATAATGTAGTAACATTTTCTTTTCAATACAAAGTTTAGAGACAAACCTGAAAATGTCCAATTTTTTGTCCGAAAGCTTCCCTGATGTGAAGGTAGGGAATAGCAGCATCTACTACTGCCTGCATGATGCTGAAAAAGTCCAAAAGAGTAAAAAACATGGTTCAGTATGTACTTTTTACAAAATCACAGAAATGCACAAATAAAAAAAAAAGATCTCATGCTCTTTAGAAGGTGTATAGAAGAAGGAAGATATAGATCATTGATGGCACTGTTTTGGAAAACCTTACCCAACTGGTCCGGCTGCAAGCACCAGCCTCTCCAGATCTAAGCCACTCATCATCACATACACGCCTTTGTTCAGTGGGCCCAAAACATTCTCAGCTACAACAGACAGGGAAAAAAGATTCAATAAAAATGAGTTCTAATGCTGCTACACAGAAAGAGAATAGCATAATGTGCATGCACACACTTGCCTGGAACTTTGCAGTCTTCAAAGATCAGCTCACAGGTGTTGGATCCCCTCATGCCAAGTTTGTCGAGCTTTTGTGCAGTAGAGAATCCTGGCATTCCCTGCAGGAAGCACACAAACAACCATTTTTTAATATCCATGGAGTTCCTTTCTGACAATTTCTGATCCCAGAACAAAGCTGAACATAAAAAAGCCCATCTCACCCACCTCGCTAAGTCACAGACGGGGAGGAAGGCAGTTGGATTGGATTTACCTTTTCAACAATGAAAGCTGTGATGCCTTTCTGATGCGCCTCAGGATTCGTCTTAGCATACACTATAAGGACATCAGCATCTGGCCCGTTTGTGATCCAGAACTTGTTGCCATTCAGAACATAGTAGTCACCTGTTAAGTCAAAACAAGAAGTAATACAAAAAAGTTAACAGCATCAACCTTGCTGAGTCACTTAGTACATATTCAGTGTGCTAAGTGCTAAATGACAAATCTTTACATAAGTAAATTGTTTGATCAACAGATCAGTAACCAGAGCATATCTTAGATATTTCAATATTATCATAACAGATTCATAGCTGAATGCCTACAGACAGTAATAAGGAAAGACTTGGGCTCATGTGTTTTTAACCTGTTAACTGCAGAAGGTGAGATAAGAAAAGGAGACCAGGAATTCTTTCAAATAATCATGTGTGCTAGACAGAAATATCTCGACTGGATATAGGACACAAAACCAGCATCAGCAAAAAAACTGACCAGCAACCTTCCACTTGGAGTATACAGGAAACCCCCTAGATCTGCCCGATAATGCTGAGTTCTCAAACTATGTAAACAAACTACTTGTTTATTCTGACCCATAACAAACATGCAGAAAAACAGGATTAGAAAAAAAACACTGCAGGTTAGAGGTGGCTCAGTATGATACCAGACCTAACCAAAGCAGATCAAAAAACACAATGACCTACAACAAGAATCAAAAGCTGCAGTTTTTAGAGTGGAACTCACAGTCTGCCATCTTGAACACACCACACAGTGTGTGGGTAGAACATGCTGTGAGTGCAAGACAGCCTAAAGATATCCCAGTGAGCATCTACTGACTCTGCAAGGTGCCCAACATTCCCATAATTACTGTTGAGTAATAAACATGAACTATTAGAATAGCATCTGTTCTATATTAGAGTAGAACAGACGCACTGATTTTAAAAGTCTGCACTTGTCACTTCATCAAAATGTAATATGCCTGTGTCAATGTAAATCTGTTGTCATCAGTAAAAATATTTATGAATAATTCATCTATTTAAATATGAATTTGAACATAGATTCCTTAAATATGTATCACTGACACATCCTACCTTTCTTTGCAGCTCTGAGTTTCATGGACACGACATCAGATCCGGCATTGGGCTCGCTCATGGCCAGGGCTCCAACATGCTCACCTGTCATTAACTGACAAGAGAACACAGCCAGATTAATCAATTGAACAAATCCTCTTCTGTTTTGTTTGAGGCATTCTCAGCAAGTAACAGACAAAAGTTTGGTCCTGACCTTTAACATGTACTTCTCCTTCTGTTTCTCATTTGCGTGGCGTACCATCTGGTTGACACAAAGGTTAGAATGGGCGCCATAGCTGAGAGCAACGGCTGCTGACACTCGTGACATTTCCTCCATCACAATGACGTGATCTAGGTACCCCAGTCCTGTTCCACCGTATTCCACTGAAAGGATGATGCAGTGTTAGTGGAAGTGCACACATCCCTCAGTCCGCATCTTGAAATAAAGCCTGAAACTGAGCTGTTTCTTACAATAAACAATTATTGTATCAATCTACATCACTAAACAAAAAAACATTTCCCATCAGACCTGGAGCAGTGATGCCAAGGAGTCCCATCTCTCCCATGTCTTTCCAAAAATCCTGGTGAAGGGAAAAAAAGCAAGCGTTAGCAAAGACAAATGCTGCTCCAGTATTAATAATACACAACTGCAGAGTGCACGTCACAGCTGAGCAGATAGTGGTGGCCTGTTATGGGGCGTCAACTCACCCGCATTCCTGGAAAAGCATTGTTCTTGTCGATCTCATCCGCATAAGGTGCAAGCTTTTCTGAAAGGAACTTACGAACTGACTGCCTGAGCTGTGAACACACAAAATACAAACAATTATTTAACAAATGAATCAGTTTTATAAGTTAACTGAAACGATGATAACACATGAACAAATTATATGTTCTAATGTCTTCCCTTATTTAATTTCATGATACACTGAATCTCTCAGCAAGTGGAGATGTGTGCCTAATATAACATTTTAAACACTACATCATAGAAATAGCTTGACCTCACAGCTACATTTTACATCAGCCCAGAATGAGAGGGCGAGCTCTGTCATCCAATCAAATCCTTTAAAATCAACCCCACCCCCTGCTGTCCTCACAGCTACAAACCCACTGTAATCACACTGTGACAGACACCACTGACCTGTCACATTAAACTCGGACCATCTCACTAAAACGTGTTTTAATGAGATAATCACTCTGCACTACATTTTTTTCCTCGATAACCTGCCTGGTAGCGTTGAAAGCGTCACGTGAAACAAATGAAGCTGTATTTAATGTTGACATTATTAATACAGTTTACATATACATAAGTATTTACATAATTACACAACTCCGTGAATGTAGACAAACATTTAGCTAGCTATGCTAGCTAAATGTTTGCTAAAATCAAGGTCTCCTTGTCTGCCAGTGTTAGCTAACATTATGTCACCACGTCATGTGCACCGTGTCCTTTGATAAAAGTCAGCCTTTGCTTTGCTTCTATGCTCCTCTCTGGCTGCTGGTCAGTCGTTCAAACCCAGAGACAATTGAACTTTACTCTATTTGCATCAGTTAGCTAATGTAGCTAACTCTTAGAGAAGCGCTGCATCTCTGAGCTAACCTGAATTTGGTCGTCGTTGAGTCCGTTCACCACGTCATCCACCGGGATGGCAGCTCCGGCACATCCTCTCCTTGCCAATGCAGGAATGGGCAGCTTGGAACCGAGACGGAGAGCGTTTCTGACGGCAAACATTGTGCTGCGTGTGGTGGTAAAACCTAAACTTCAGAGCACTTAGCTGGTTGCCTTGACTGCAGAGGGGGTATGACGTCTCACTCGGTCACTATTTCCCAGCATCACGAGCTGCGACCACGCAGTCGTTCTTCTTCTTCTATGGAGTATGTGCGGTTAGAGCTCAATGCTGCCCTCCACAGACAAGGAGGTGCTTAGCATCAAAGTAATTTCAGGACGCCACCACTCCAGCAAGTTGCTTCACAACTTCATGTTTACCTTTTACTTCACAGGAGAAACTTTTCATCCAAACGTAGGCGAGGCAATCTTATTTTATAGCACATTTTCATGTGGTACACAGGATAGAGGAAACGTCTATAGAAGACAAAGGGAATGAAGTTCAGACAATGCTGTCCAAAAAAATAAAAATAAAATGCCTTTTAAATGATTAGAGAGTTTACAGTGCAGAGACAAACTGCACAAAACTGTAGACTACTTCAGCATTTCAGGCCAGTTCCGTTTTTCTTTCGATTTATGCACAGCAGAGCAGTTTAGCGCCACCTCCTGGACAGATATGTGTATACTCCGTGTCAAACCAGTATTCTGACTGATGGGGTCAGTCAGTCTGTTCAGTATTTTTTCTCTGGAATGCACAGGACAAAGTGTAAATATAGGTATAGATAATGAGGTTTTTATTTAATTAGGTTAGAGTAAACTGAACCTGAAGGTGATGTGGGACAGAGCAGATAAGAAAACATAATTTGGTGAGTTTCTGACTCTAGCCTATGTTTGTTTTTTTAGAACTGAGTAAAAGAAAAGTATAGAAAGTAAAGAGGATGTCGTGGTTTCCACATAAAACTTACAACTTACAACAAGTTTAAACACAAGAGAGAGTTATTCATTTATTGTGAAGACTTTTACAGTTGGATGCATCAGTCAATCAGTGTGTTAGTGTAAATCCCTACTCCCTTCTTTGATTTACAAAACAATCAATCAATAAATAAATTTGTGTGTTCACACACCCAGATCGTCAATCAGAGAGCCTGCACTGCCTCATATGACCTCTGCCTCTCTCCCTTTGTTCTGGTGTCATGTATCCCACAATCACAGTGATGTTAAATAATGATACTGTACATATAGCAGCTGATCTGCTTCAATATACAGTTTCAGACTGTGTGATTATACTTCCATGGAAATGTTAAAAGTGGTCTCAGACAGTGTGTGAATAATAAAAAAAAAGACCCGCAGACGGTTTGTAGTTAGGTGTCAGCTGCTTCAGCTTTCAGTCAGGAAGCGCAGAGTCTATGCGGAAGATAAACATCGCGCAGTTGTGTGAGCCAGTGCGCCGGCGCGCTCGTGTGTAAACCGCGTTAGAAGCGCGAGCCACGCCACCTCCACCATAGAGGGGTTCCCCTTCAGACAGGCACAGTGTTTTACGCAGATCGGACAACAAACAAGGAGGAAGCGCTGCACGGAGGTGACCGGAGACCTTCAATCAGACCGCGCAGAACTTTCTGCGAGTGTGAAATGGCCGGATTTGATGATTAAAGTGAGGCGGCTTTGCGCATCTCATCGTGCGCAGAATTACACCTCCAATGCCCAAAGAGAGCAACAGGAGAAAGTCCTCCTCCGGGCTCTCCGGGACTGGAGTAATAAACGAAGGGTCTCGTTTAGAGCGAAGAGCAGCTGGCAAGTCATCCCCCATTTACGATGAGCTCATTCAGAAAGCCGATCAGATCAGCGCGACGTCCGGAGCGCCGACACTGATGGATGCACCCCGGGTACCGCAGGTCACCATCACCCCGGAGGGAGGCGGATCATCCCGGGAGATGCAGCAGGAGGACTGGGATGAAGCGGTGGACGGTACCCTGCGCAGAAAACTGTCCAATTCCTCGATCTCCTCCACGGGCTCCTCTGCTGTGGAGTCAGAGGACGACTTACTCAGTGACAACGAGAGCAAAAGCAAAGGCATCATCACTTTGGAGCATCTGGTGGACACAGGAGAAGTGAGTAAAAAGACGTGTCTGCACTGGAGTTTATTTCTATCCACAGAATGTGTCAAATTATTCACTGTATAAATGCTGTTATATGTGTGTGAATCATAGAACACGAGGCTTCCTGCAGAGAACAGTCTTCACCTCCTGTTTGTAAATCTGCAATTACAGTAAAGAGCTGATTTTGTAAAGTGAGGCAGAGCAGCACACAAACACTACACTGCTCTCATCAGCATGGTCCATGGAGTCTGGCTGACTGGAAGGAAGAAAGCATTTACAGACTGAAAAGTTTGTTTAGTTGATTTTCACGTGCACCCTGCAGAGAAGTCACTGCTTCATTTCAGAAGCTGTTTCTGTCTGTCTGCACATTGCAGATAGAGAGGTGTAATCTTAGTTAATTATGTAAAAATGTTTCAGCAAGCTTATGAGCACAGGGTAATATTCAGGAAATGTGATTAATGAAACAATATAATCTGATGTTAAATGGCTTTTTAGAGCGTTTCACATCACTTCAAGGACCTGGCTCTGTGTGAAGTGAAACCTTTGTTGTATGAGGGACGGCTGCTGTCATGGGGTTGTTTACAGTGTCATGTTGCTTTTTAGCTCCAAGGCAGCACTTCACCAGGACTCATGGTTTTTAATGTTTGTGCCAATAGCTGATTTATTTTGTCGTCGCACTCATTAATAAACACTAATCTGTTGTATGTGAGATCAGCAGTCTTTGAACTGTGAGTTCTGACCTTGACACCGCGTCCCACCCTCAGCACACAGGCGAGTGCTGAAGGACTGGCTTTTAGTTCAATAGACGCTGAGGGTAGAAGTTTGTTTGCCTTTGACATTGTTGGTTGATAAAGCTGTACTTGTTGTGTGCATTGAAGCCTTGCTGCCTTTCAGACGCATGTTCTGTTAGTTTAGATCAGCATTTATTCATGTGATTTGTAGGGAAGTTGATGTGAGTCACCTCTCTGGTTTCCAACATAACCTGCTTTTTGTCTACACCGACTAGACTTTCATTGGGCGTGCAGTATGTGTGTGTTTTATGGTATGACCACACTTCTCTTTGCCTTCTCCATACAAGGTCTGTAGCTGTCACTTTTCTTTAAACAGACTGAATACACATTGCCTGTTGAGCCTGTGTGTGTGTGTGTGTGTGTGTGCCACACTGTCCAAATGGCAACTCTCCATTCCAACTCGTTCATCAAGATATTATCATTTATATGGAAACATGTTGGTCAGGGTGCTTCTATGATTCTGCCCTGTTCAGCCCACACATACGCCCACCCACACACCCACACACACACACAAAGCAGAGCACAGGCTAACATGTTATTGTGTAATAATGTTTTTGTGGTCAGCATCCATTTTTAGCCATGGCCTTTGACATTTAACAAAGAACCACTTCAGGAAGTCAACAACACGTGTGTATCAGCCGCTTCTGATAGTTCACACTTTATTACCAGTGCTCCCTTTAAATGAACAGATTATGATATATTAAAAAGTCCAATTAACTCTTCAAGACGGTAAGACTGCTTCACATGGAAGGTATGAGTTAGCAGCAGAACCTGGCTGAGTCACATGAAACTAGATGTGTGTGTTTTTGCAGTGTTGCCAGTGACTACAGGGCTCAGCATGCTGTTGAGTCAGTGTCTCAGGCACACAGCAGGCCTGGTGTTACAAAGCAAAAAGCATCTAAACAAACATGAAGCTACGGTTAGCTGCTTATTTCCTAAAATTACATGAACAGCTGTAAAATATATTATACAAGGTTAAACCAGCATGTTTAAATTGTCACACATCAGAGTGTAAAATAATTACTTTAATACATCAAATGAATTCTATTACAAAAGTAGACCTGCAGGCAAGTCTGGACCTGCAGACCTTCTGTTCGTCTGTATTGATCTTGTTGGATATTAAATATTTATTGAATATTCTTCCACATTCAATCAGCAGATGTGCTATCTGAAGTTCTACCATCAGAGTGGAGTTTTTACAGGTGTTTTCAGTACAAACTTGTGGTTGCTGTCATGAAGGCCCGAAAAACATGAAGTTCTAATGTCAATATAAATATTGACCAAAGAGTTGCATGGTCAAAAATAAAAAAGGGGGCAGCAACACCTTCAGTATGCAGTGTTATTAGTAAACAAGCAGCAGTAAGCAAAGCATATAGCCTGACATTTAAGAGAGCCCGGCTGGCTGCTGCTGTTACTGAGGATGGTGAACTGTAAGAATCTCAAGCTTGAGCCGAGTGTGAGAGTCCTGGTTTCATTTCCTGTTTCAATCAGAACACAATGACCTCTCCCAAGGCTTCGAAAACAAATACCGGCACTAGCTTTTCCCAACAATCACCCTGTAGTTAGTTTCATACTTACTTTTAATGATATTTGAAATAAACATGTAGAAATATAATAATATTACATGTGTATTATGTAAGTATTGGTCTTTGGTGTTTTTTTTTTTTAAACAGTCAGTGTCCCGTAAGTGTGAATCACCACCACGGTTTCTGTGAAATATACACACTGTGTTTGTGTGTGCTGAGAGACAGAAGGAGAAAGTGAAAAACAAAAACCATGAAAAAAAATGATCAGCAAAAATAAGATCATTTATTTTGATTTGTTCATGATTTCCTGATTTTGATTCACTGGAAGGACTCTCATATGGCTGTGAAAACGCCAGACATCACTAACAAGCGAGTGGGAGTTGAGTGGTCGAAAACATGAACGCTGTGAACCCTGGATCACCTGTTAAACTTGATGACTGATGATGATTTAACCATAAATGACACATATGATTCATTCATGTGAAAATTCTAAGTCCTCAAAAATAAAGTTTAAATAATTTTCTACTCAATCAGGATATGATGTGTCTTAAAATTTCCTGTGAATGGACACTTTCTAAATTTGTGTGTGAATCTGAGGTCATTACCACAACAAGCTGGAAATGTTTGGACATGTTGGAAGCGGATAAGTTTCCACAGTAATAACATCTAACTGACCCAGATCTGAGGTTTGATGCAGTGGAAAATCAAAAAGCAGACATCATCAGATCATCAGGTTTTGTGGGCAGGACTGTTTATGTGATCAGATTTCTACACAGATAGCATACAGTGTAGCAGGAGAGAAAAGACAACAAAAACCTGAACCTTCTGTGTGCTTCCTTTCTGCTTTCTTGCATGCCCTCATAAGAGCAGACCATGGTGGAAACTGAAGACGATCGTCCACTGGCCCTTCAGCGCTACCCAGAGGCGAAAACTGAGCTGGGTTCAGCTTGCTGGACATAAAGGTGTGAACTGTTCGGATCTTATCACATTCAGTTAAACCACACACTGCATGCTGGTTGATTGGTGGGATAAGAAGAAGATAAGAAGTAGAAGGATGTTTTTCTGCTGCCATGGAAAATGTTCTGTTGTCCTGTTCGTTTCCAGCTTAAAGACACTCCTTGATTTTCACTATCTCTCCCTGATTCCCACATGCAGGTACATGCACACTTAATAGTCCTAACAATAGCCACCTTTATCTCATCTTAGGTAACTTCAAAGCAGCAGATGAAGGCACCATTCTGAAAAAGTTCTCAGAGAATGAGATGCAGTGTTTCGACAAGCTCAGGGAAGATGCTCTGCTACCGTTTGTGCCTGGCTACCACGGCGTCGTGGAAAAAGACGGAGAGTCTTTCCTTCATATGACTGACCTTTTGGCAAACTTTGACCTCCCTAATGTCATGGACTGTAAGATGGGAGTGAGGTGAGGAAGTGTAGCTGATTTTATGTGTTTGTAATTCATATTTTTATATTTATTGAGCACAGTGTTAGATCAGGGCGCAAAGTCAAGCTGCCTTAGGCTTTCCACACGGATATCCTGAGGCAGAATGCAGACAGTAACTGTTAGAGCTGATGCTAGTCAAATCATTGATAATTCACAGTATGTATTTGGAGATTTATTCATATTTAATGCTCACATTCAGCTGAAATGGATTGATTAGGAAAGATGAGTGACATGCTGCCCCAAAGCAGCTTCTGCTCTACAAGAGAACACCTGTTCTAACTGCAGGCTTCCTGCCACAGCAGGCTGGAGGGGGCTCACTGTATCACATGCACAAAAACACACACACATATGCAAACAAGCACATACATACATACATGCATGACTGCACATTTGAATGTATACATGTCTATGTATGGCATGCAGGTACCCACAGTCAGCCCTCTGAGGGCTTGGTTTCCTGTTAAACAGGCAAATACACTCTCACAGACACCAACACACTAGGGTTACAAACACACACACACATTAACAAACCGTTTGTGTGTGTCTGCATTTCTGATGCCACACACTTACACACACACACACAGACAGGCACGCACACACACACAAACACACTCAGGGTGTCCCTGGAGACTCCCCTTTGTCAAAAACCACGTTGCAAAACCGCTAACTTACACAAACACACACACATACACACCCACACACAAACACACACACACTCTGACTTTCATACAGTTCTGCTGCATGCTGGAGTCTCCTCTCAGCTTCCCTCTTCAGCACAGAGGAAGTGCAGCACCCAAACTGAAACTGAAATCCACATCTGTTTGCACGTAACGTATGAATATATCAGTTGTGAGTGTGCTGCTGCACAGCTACTACTTTCTGCACTCTTCTATGCTATGTCACACTAGCATTGTGTTGACTGTGTGTGTGAATAAATTAGATTGCTGATACAAGACAAACTCTGAATACACACCCATTACAGTGTATAAACAATGAGAACACCTGTTGCACGTTCTGCTTCTAAAAACAACATGTACCTCCTGCTGTTAAAGGACGTACTTGGAGGAGGAGCTTGTGCGAGCGAGGGAAAGACCCAAGCCCAGGGAGGACCTGTACAAGAAAATGGTGGAGGTGGACAGCGGAGGGCCGACACCCCAGGAACATTCCCAACGCGCCATCACTAAGCCGCGCTACATGCAGTGGAGGGAGACCATGAGCTCCACCAACACTCTGGGCTTCAGGATAGAGGGGATCAAGGTTGTGATGGGTTATGTGGCTTCTATCAAATGTATGACATAATATTTGTTGTGTAGCTAAAGAAAGCTTAATCTTAAGGGTGTCATCATATAACTGAAGGTTCTAAAAATGTACAAAAGAATGGAGAACCCACAGAGAATGAGCAGGAAGCAGAGCTGACCTCAGCTTTTTAAAGCTTTTTTTGCTTTTGCAGTGAGACTGAAACAGAGAAAGGGACATTGGGACCTACATATAAAATGATACCATGTGACTGAAACTATTTGGACTGAGTTTCCTGTCTTCTCTTTAGAAACATGACGGCACATGTCGAACGGACTTCAAGAAAACTCGATCGAAGCAGGACGTCGTCCAGGTGTTCAAGGACTTTGTTGATGGGAACATGAACATCATAGTACGTGTCAGTCACTTAGCATTTGCTCACACATACAGAATATTTAAACAGGAAGAGATTCATGACAGACTTCATGACACAAAACAGTCCATTGTAAAACTGCACCAACAACAAACACTCTAGCTGGCTTAAGCTCACATCCGTGTTCAGTGTTTGAACAAGAATAAAAGTAACATTTAATAAAGGTTGATGGTAGACAAATGAAAACAGCCTCAAAGTGTTTGATTTGGAAGTGCAAACCTAAGAGTAATTCCAATCGCACACAGTAAATACTCATCCTGTACTACTGTTTGAGTTTTACACACACACCCTGCTGTATTTGAACCCTAACCCTGTTTTTTCTTGCAACACAGAAGTCTTACCTAAACAGACTGAGTGAGATCCAACAAGCCCTGAAGATGTCAGAGTTCTTCAAGCGACATGAGGTGATGACTGATCTGTAGTAATAACAGAGTTACAGGAAAACACATATACACCCAAACTGCTTTGTTGCAGAGTACTGCTGTCTTATTCATTCAAGATCACGTCAATGGGTCTTCTGTGATAACAGGGCTCAGCTGCCCATTTCTTCAAGAAGGGACAGAGCAATCAACCAAAACACATAAAGTTATTCACTTACATGCATGCATACGTGCAAAAGTGGCTGTAAGGCTCAGCTCCCTCTCCCTCAGGTCACAAACATCTCATATCCCATGTGCTGATGGATTTATTACATGACATATCTCCTCTCCTGTTTGCCTCAGGTCATCGGCAGCTCTCTCCTCTTCATCCATGACCATACAAATAACGCACAAGTCTGGATTATTGACTTTGGAAAGACCACTGCATTACCAGAGGGCCAGACGTTACACCACGACATTCCCTGGCAGGAGGGAAACCGAGAGGACGGATACCTGTGGGGGCTGGAAAACCTCATTCATACATTGGAGTCTGTGGGCAATGAAGGGACTGAGGGAGACATCTGATGCTCAGTGACATGACAAAAAAAAGGGTGAACTGGTGAGAGGTTATATACATGCTGAATAGCTTGAGGTGATCCATACCAGTAACATGAGCAGCACAGTATTCACAGTACTCACCACTTTAAGTGAGCATGTAGTACTAACACTGACAGGAAAATACGATGAATGCAGAGAGAAGAAGAAGAAGGTTTATCACTAGTTACTGAATGATTGAGCAAATGCACAGACACTAATCCAACTTCCTTCACAGTGAACAGAAGTGAAAGTGTGGGGATTCTGCATTTCAGTATCAGGGACAGTATGTAACATGTGAAGGAAACACTCATATAACTCAGAACTCATCAGCTGTGAGTGTAATATTAGATGTTCAGCATGAAACTCACAGCCATGCAACTACACAATATTACACATTCCTAGTACACATCCCAGCATTTCATACTGTTTGGGCTGTATAATGCATGTCACTGTTCTGGCAAACAATAGAGCAACTTACTCCTTAAATCAACCCTGTAAATGTTTTGATTTTCAGCACAGTTGGTTGTTAGGGCACATGTTTGGTTTAGGTAAATATATGAACTCATAATAATTAAATGAATGAGGATGATGTGTATGAAATTAAAATGGGGAAAAACAGTTTCTTTTATTTACAACAGTAAAACACTATTTTCCAGTGTGATCATCCACACACGTGTGAGATTAATATATTGATTTATCTGGGGCACAGTTAGGTTAGATGAGAGTGTGAAAGACAGAATATTGCATAGAATGTCTGCACACACTGTTTGAGGGATCCTCAGCTACATAAAAATATTAAAATAAAATGAAGAAGGACGTCAGAAATGTACACTGAGAGTCATTTACCGGCATAAAAAAATCCACTGTTGTAGTCAGTGTTTGTAAATGGCACAGGTCTTTAAAAAACTATGTGAGCCTTTTTAGTAAGTGGACTATCAGCAGGCCTGAGCATGGCAACATACAGTAAGCCAATAAAACTCTGAGATAAATGTTCATTTAACGTATTCAAAAATATACTACGCTTCACGCTAAAAAAAGTCACATCAGCTACAACTACCAAAATGATTAAATAAGAATAACCTGAAAACATAAATACAGAACACACATTTCCACATTTTCAATCTTTGATTAAGTATGTAAGACTGAGACGCCTGCAGCAGCATGTTTGGTATTTCAAGGCTGAATACCTCCCCCTGCTGAGTAAACACAGGTACTACCAGCACCACATTAACTAATGCAGTGGGGCAGTAACTAATGGCAGTGATTGACCACAAGTGCAGATTCTTCAAATAACATAAAGGAATGCAAATGTAAAAAACAAAACAAAAAACACATGTGATGGGTTAATCCAGTGTAAGAAAGTGAGTACAAAAATAGCACATATTTTCCCAGCTGCAAAATGTCACCATCAAACGCTATATGTTTCAACATTTATAATACAGCCTCCATGCAAAGGAAATATTGGAGGGAAGAGACATGAGATGAGTTATAAACAATGTTCTTCAGTAGAGTTGTCATGAGTGGGGACATTATCTATAGAGACCAGGATGTAAACATGTTAATTTCTGTTGGAAAGTTGGAGCCTTTTAACATGAAGACCTTTTCATGTTTAGAGCCTCAAGTGGCCATTTATGGAATTGTTATTTGTGGCACTTTTTCATTGGCTTCACTTTTCAGCTCTGTTTGGACAAAACTTACCTGTAGATGTGTTTTCACATTATATTGGGGTGAAAGCAAATTATAATAACTAGAGTACCAACTAATAATCCTAAAATATGTAAAATATTATAAATGAAACACTGCTGATTCCATAATACCGCACACTGAACACTAAATTCCAATAAACTACTGCCAAAGCTTTTAGGAGTCAAATACAGAAAAAAGAGGTAAAAATCAGTCCATCTACAGCAGTTACCTCTGGCAGCCATTACCAACAGTGGACTTTAAAAAAGCACAGGGCTACAAGTCAGTGTTCAGCTACCAGTTTACCAGAAACCCCGGACAGGCCTCTGAGTCCAGCGTTGACTCTCTGTATCACAGTGCAGAGGAGTGTTTGTGTGAAAGTGAGTGTGTTTTCCAGCATAGCAGGAGCTATAGTAATTCATTCTTTGACTGTGGCGAAGCCCACATGGCCAGTGTTTTGTTCAGAATTCCAGAGATCTCCTCAGTTTGTCACAGGTGACATTTTAAAATGAATCAAATCCCTGTCATAGTAAGCTGGTTTTTTTTTTAGATGGGGGTAACGCTGAGGTCTTCAGACAAAGAAAAGCCTGAGTCTCGGTCACGTGTGGGTTTCTCGGCTTTGGTGTGTCTCCTCACGTCCTCGTGTCCGTAGCTAGCGTGGCGCTTCAGCAGCAGCTTGGGCATACCGGATGAGGAGGTATGGAGGCTTAACGCCAGTCCCAGGCTCGCCCCCGAGGACACACTTAGGGGAGAGCTGGTGTTTGTGATGGCTTCTGGGGCTTTGGGCATGACCAAGGGCAGGCTCTCTGCCTCATAGCTCTGCTCATCGTAGGCATAGTTGACATTGCCACAGGGGAAACTCTGAAGCTTAGCCAGGTCTATGGCAGCTTTTGTGCCTCCACCTGCTGGTGCCTTATGGGACAGCACGTTTGGTGCAGCCTGAGGCTGGCATGGAGGGGAGGGAGTTGAAGAAGAGCCGGCGCTGGAAGGGCTGAGGTAGGTGCTGCTGGTGTTCTCACACCCAGCCTCACTGTTCTCACAGGTTGCGTTGCAGGTCTGTGTGTTAGAAGTGGAGCAGGAGAGTGGCATGGACTGAGTGTGAGCTAGGGCTTTCTTCCCCCTGAAGTTTTCCAAGACCCAGGAGCCATATGTAGGATTCCAGAGGTTCTTAGTCTTGTTCTTCAGCCTCTGGCTCCCTGAGGAGGAGCTGTTTCTGGAGCAAGGTCGGTGATGCGGAGGCTCAGGGTGGAGCCAACTGCCTCCGGCTAACAAACCAGGAGCAGGAACTGGCTCAGCCCAGGACGGCTCCAGCACTTCCCGACATGACGTCACTTCGTGATGGACAGGCTGCGTTCTCTGCAGCAGCAGACGGGGTTTGGTGGGCTGTGGTGGAAGAGGAGTGGGACTGAGGCCCATGGAGGAGAGACCCATCTGGGAGGGAGAATCCTGGGAAACAGGGTGTGACACTAGGAGTGGAGTAAGGCTGGTGGAGGTGGGGTCAGTGGGACGGATTACTGTGCTGCTGTCATCATCTGTGTTAGGGCCATATTCCACTGGTAGAGGTGTGTTGATCACATCTGGGTCCTGATATAGAGAAGAAAGGATGCAGAAAGGATGAAGGAAGGAAGAATAGCAAGACATAAGTTTGAATAAATGCAATAGTAGCAATTATATCTGCCGACAAATTATACCTGAGTACAATAGTTGATTCTCTCCAGGATAGTTGAGAAGTTGGGCCGGTGCTCAGGACAGTGCTGCCAACACTGGGTCATGATCCGATAACTAAACAGAACAAGCAGAAAAAACATTTTAACTTTTAATAAAAAACCTTTAGCATGTCTACATTAAGGTTTACACAAAAGGTGCAAAATGTACTGCACTGTATGTTCAGTAGATCCACAGTCCGGACATAAATGTCTGCCACCCACCCCCATGCTACCCACATTGTTACTAGACTGTGTTGACGCGGTCTCAAGCTCTAAATGTGAATGAGCTGCTGCTTAAATCCCTGCCAAACCTAGAAGTTCCATGTAGGACAATCAATACGACTGCTGATGAAAACACAGACGTTCAGCTGTACATGTTTTAATAAGCTGGGAGCTGGTTGTAATGTCCTAATAGGCTACAGATTTGTTCATATTTTATACATCTAAAGACACATTGAGGATAAATCTTAGTCTTAGTATGGTATTTAGAAAACCAAGTCTGTCTAAAACCACTCCAGTTCTGTGTTGCTGGTCAATGCTCGGCACTCACACAGGCCCCGGGCAACCCTTTGGAGGATCCATTCTGCCCCCGCTGGTGACGAACTCCAGGACCTCGTGGTTGGTTTTACATGGATATGGCATGTAACCCAGAGAGAGGATCTCCCAGAGCAGCACTCCAAATGACCTGCAGGGGGAGACAGAGGATGCCGACTGAGTGGGTTGTGTTGTTTTGCATGTCAAACTCTTTTCTGCTTTTATGTTTTTCACACTGAGAATACTCAAACCAAAACTAAGTAGTCAGAGTAATTGTAGTCATTAGTCACAAGCAAAGAGTTAAATAGTACACATGTAAATAATACACTTATTTACATTTACATTACATGGAGCATTCTTTCTCGACAGACTTTTAAGTTTGTATCCCGCAGTGCAGCGTGAAGTCTGGTATTTTAATGGGAACCAAAAAATTGAGCACCGGAGTTTCTGAATTTGTGTTCCAGCAATTATTTTGGAATTTACCAATTTATATTGTTTCAGCTCTGTTTTTTCCTGTGCACACTGCTGCTGAGTTCTACCAGGATGGAGAGCTATGAAGTGCATTTTTCCGCTTGTTCAGGTGACCCTGCTGCTTCCAAATGACTTAAAGGAACAATGTGCTTGATCTTTGTGGTCAGACTGTCAACAAACATGTCTGATGGCGTGCTTTAACAAACAGAATGCTGCGGTCTCATCTGATCCACAAACAAACCTTTCTGTCGGTCTATGGAAGTGAAATTGTTTTGCTCATGCTAAATATTTTGGCTTGTTTTGTCACTGGAGACGTGGTTTGGATTCCGCTACTCTCCCATTGCAGCCACTGTTTGTGCGCTCTGTAGCAGGAATAAGATTGTCTTTGTCCACAGGCCTCAGTACAGATGCTGTACTGTCATGCAAAGATGTTCACTGGATGAACTGCTCCTCAGAGGCTGAGCTCTCTCTTTGTCTCGTTTTTGTTTAGGTAAGACAACCTGGAATTGTGAGAATGTCATGTTGACCACACAGAGGCTTTTAAATGAGCTGCAATTTTGTGCAGAGATACTTATCACCTTCCACTTTCTAGCATGAAGAAATATTTTTAAGTCTGTTTGCAATTTGAAAAATCTGGTACAAATTATATAATATCCAGAAAAATGATAGGGTGTACGCGCGTGTGGCAACAATTAGAGAACACATTCAGTGAGACCTACAAATTTGTGTCACTTCAAGGTTTGATACCAAAGGAAACTGAATCCAGATCGAAATAAAAAACAGTCCTTTTGTGGATTCTTCTAACTCTGCTGAGTATATAAAGTTAAGTTGTACCACGTGTCAGTCTTGCAAGTAAAGATTCCCTCCATAAAGGCCTCGGGTGGCATCCACTTGACTGGCAGCATGGCACGACCACCCTTCCTGTAATAGCTGGCTCTGAAAAACAAAGGCAATATTTTTATATTACAGAGTCAGGGCATATAATCTGAAAGATTATACATGTGTTGTGTTGTGCAGAAACCTGTAAATGTCTCGAGCCATGCCAAAGTCTCCAATCTTGGCCACTCTGTCTGGTCCAGGGCAGGTGAGCAGACAATTTCTTGCAGCAATATCTCTAAAAAACAGCATGTGGCTCTATGATGACACTGATCACACAGACTCTTTAATTCCACAGTCAGTTTAACTTATTGTTCACAACAAAACAGGCATTTTCAGTATGTTGGTATAAAGAGTGGTTCAGTAATAACAGCACTGTTGTGTCACTGAGTTTTTAGGGCCCGAGCACCCAGTGATGTGAAGGCCCTATTGTAATTGTAATGTTTATTATTATTATTATTATTTGGGCCTCTAAACCGCCCGCTTTCAGAATCAGAATCAGAAATACTTTATTGATCCCAGGGTTCCAGGTTAGAAAACTCATAAGGTGTGGCAAAAAATTTGATATTTTGTGGTCGCTGCAAATGGGCGGGGCAAAATGGCTCTACAGCGCCCCTTTGAAATTTTTAAAACACCCCTCGTATTTGGCTTAGTTTGGAGTAGGTGCACAAAAATCAGTACACGTTTAACATACTGCGACGCACCAAAAAGTCTCTTGACACCATGACCTCAACCCAACAGGAAGTCCGCCATCTTGTTATATTTTATTTTTATAAAATATGTGATCCTGCCAGCAATTTAAGTGTTTTCTGCAGTGGAAAGCACCTTTAATCAGATCAAACCATCCCTCCAGAGAGCTACACACAACCCTGTGAACCACTTAGGCCTATACATGCAGCACATGGCCAAGCCCCAATAACACATTATTATGTTTGTGTTGCACATCTCTATATTTAGCTTGTACTCTTAACAACCATAATTTGAACCTGTGTATGAAGTGGTTCTCCTCCAGGTAGCGACAGCCACAGGCGATGTCTCTTGCCATCCGCAGCAGCTCCCGCATGGTAAGTGAAGAGGTCTGGCCCTGGATACAGCACATCTCAATTTAGTGTGCCTCACAAACACAGTCCCCAGACACACACACACACACACACACACACACAGAGAAAGTTTCAGTGCAGACTTACAACTCGCGGCCTGTTCTGTCTCAGAAAGGTCTTCATGTCTCCTCCGGTCATCAGTTCCAGCAGGATGAAGCGTGGCAGGATGTTCAGACTGACGCCGATACAGCGCACAATGTTCTCATGGCTGAACTTGCTGTGTGGAGAATTGACATGGATTATGGTTGAGAAGGTGAGAAGATTTGTCACAGAAACGTGTTGTATAAAGCTGGGAGCGAGAGAGGGAGAACATGACCTGCACGCACTCATTCACCATGCTAATAGTTGTACAATCCTTTGTATGTGGTAACCATGAATGCCGTCATACCAAAACACTTCTTAATGTACTAAAGTTCATCTACAAATACAAATTTTTATACAACCACCGCTACATTTTAGTCTTCAATTATTGGATTTGAAATTCCACAGCATTATCACTACTTTGACAACTACCATGTCAAAAGAATCCTAATCAGATACTTTCAGGTATTACTAATATCTTAGCTGCTGCAGGCATGTTTTGTTTTACAAATGTTTAACAAGCAAAAAATCAGACAGACCTCAAAGGATGATGTTTCGCTATACATTGAGTATGTATGTATGTATGTGATGCTGTACACTGTCACTGATTCCTCCACATTTTTTAATGGACAACAAATGCACAGTATCACTAGTTAAGAGCTCCATTCTTTTATCTGATGGGTTAATATCAACTCTAAACACTATAACTGTGTTCCTTTATGAATTAGAAAAGCCTTTGATCTGAATTAACCCTAATAAGACAATGCATAGGAAGCAGACTAATTACTGTTATAATTAACATCACACAGGTCACACACAAGAATTAATTTAATTGTGGTTATGGTTTATTTTCCTGACATCAAAACATACCCCTTCAGCCATGATTAAGGTCCACTGGCGTTTTCACTAATTGGCCTGTTATATAATTAGCTAATGATATGAGTATGAACAATACTATATGTGCACTTGATTGTAGTGGTGCTTTGATTTCTAATGAGTAACGTTTGGCTCCTCTCTAAGTCACATGTCTTCGGTGCCTGCTGTAAGAAAGACCCATGCGGACAAGCTCATGTGGTGGACAGCAAAGTGCGTGTAATGCACACAGGGAGTGTGGGGTTGCAATCTAGTGCACCTCATAATCAGTGCCTCCATCAGGAAATCCATTTCATCCTGTTCAGAGCAGATTTCTGGAAGAGTCTGTAGAGCAGAAAAAAATGGGTGAAGCAGTCTGTGGTGTGTGTGCCATAGGGAAAAGGAAATATCGTTGGACCTAATCAGTGGTGCACTGAAAAGCAGGAAGAGTCATGTGGTGCTCATTCAGCCCGTCTTCTTTTTTACATTTCTTTTAAGTGACTAAGCATATGATCTTTTTCACACTTGCTAGTCATTTTGTGTAACGGTAGTCATTTGATTTCATATTTGCATGATTGTACCTTATTACATTTTTAATTAATTACTGTTTCTTAAACACATGTAGTTTCAAAGCAAATCTTACATAGATGTTGTACATCCTATTGAGTGGATTATATGTAATGGACAACACTCCTGGTGAGAAGTAACGCAACATGAAAGTGCGTATAGAGTGTGAGCTGACCTTAATGGCCACCTGCATGGGGCCCCCATCCCCGCTGATCCCCAGAACTTGTCCTTCATAGACTTCACCAAATGCACCATGTCCAAGAGCCCTGAAAAACACAAGAGGAACACACAACTGGAATGGAAGCACTGGCTGCACTGCAAATATGGATATCATCAAAATGACTACGCTAACATGATGTCCACTTGTGACAGACCTCAGAAGAGTGATGTTCTTGCGGGGTACTTCCTTCAGCTCGCTGAGCGAGGTGGCCTTGCCAGCAAAGCAGTAGTTTGGGTTGTAGTCCGTCATGATGGTGGAGGAGCGGATCTTGCTCAGCTTATACTCTGGACTCTGCAGACGCCCCCTCACTGCATGCAGGTCGTTCTTCCTGCGGTACCACACTACAGAGAAAGACGGGACGGAGGAACAATAGTTTTACCTTAATGTCCAAAATCACAACCCTAGTTGTATCCAGGACCGCACACTGTGGCAGAAGCTACTTCCAACTATCTGCCAAGTGTAGGAGCAGGAACACAAGGAGGGATCAAACCATTCTAAAGGCTTATTAGATAAAAAGGTTCATAGACTTTACTTTGTTCTTTTTCATTGCAATTCTTCAGGACCCACAGCCAACAAACAGCTCATATTTATATATATAGCCTCCTGCTGCTGACTCCAATCAGATATGAACAGAGTTCTTCTTTCTAAATCCAGCTAATGGCATTAGTATACACAGCTCCCTCTGGAGCTCCAAACGCCTACCTCCATACCTGTAAGCAGACTCGTGTAATAATTACTCAAGCCCCCACAAACCTAGTGTTATGGAGGATGTGGATTATGGGATGGCCTCTCCTTGGTTGCCGCTCCTACACTTGACTGTGCCAGTGAGTTTGGACTCACCCGCCATGGAGGCAGCCCACGTCCCCGATGCAGGTTGGTAGTCTGCCAGGGAGGGAGGGGGCGTTGCGTGCAGGTAAGAGGTGCCGTCGAGCCATCGCCCGGTGCAGATGCTAGGGACTCAGGGGAGGAGGGTTGGGATGAGGAGGAGTGTTGAGGAGCAGAAGGAACAGGTGGAGGAAGAGGAGGAGGAGGAGGAGGGGGAGGGGATGGGTGGTTGGAGGAGATGGGGCGCCCAGGGAACAGACTACCTCCCTGCATGGGGGAGATCTCAGGTGAAGAGACACCATTAACCGGAAGGGTGTAGGTGTAGGTGTAGGTGTAGGTGTGTGTGTGTGTGCATGCTGCCTTTAACTACTGATACAGATCTCTTCACTGAAATGCTATGACACAAATGTCATCAGTCTTTGTTTAGTCATTTTATTTACTTGCGAGTGCACACATTTACACACAGTGCAGTTATTGAAGACACTGAATAGCTTTCTTCATTTTTTATAACAGATAAGGACTGTGTTTACTTTGTCTGCTTTGTAACTTATATCTGTCTTACAAGGATTATGTATAACTATACACAAACGTTTAGAAATTCACATCCTAACATTGGTTTTCTCTACTTCCTGAACTTCACATCAGAACATATTTTATCTAAAGCCATTTATCTAATGATTAACCTGCCCCCTTACACTGTTCCTAATCTCTCATCTCCTAAAAAGCACATAACTCTCCTATGGTTCAGTTTTGCCTACAGGGAGCAACCATTTATGACATTTTATGACATGCTTCTCCTGTTGAAATGGCATCTGTAGTTTTTCTCCAGTAGGTATTTCATACACATATCAACAACTACATGTAATACTAATATCTGCTATTATATTTGTATGTTTGAAATTCTATACTAATTTCTATCATGTGAAATAGAAGCAAACATTTTATGGTAATTATTTTATTATGTGCACAGACATAATTTTATTTGGGAGTATTCCTGCCAGATATCTTAACATTTCTTGTGTTTAAAGTTAAAGGCACATGGAAACAAAGGTCATCCTCTGGGGAGTATGACACTAAATTTCTAGTGATAATTATCATCCAACATGTGGATTAAATTTAGGATTAGCAGTGCATGATATGCAGATTTTGTGTATATTTTCATACACCGTTATTGTCCTCATTCATAAGGGCAGCAGTTGTAGAGCAGGGTTGTCCAATAACCGGAAGGTCGGCGGTTCGACCCCAGCTCCTCCCTAGTGATTGTTGTTGTGTGTCCTTAGGCAAGGCACTTTACCCGCATTGCCTCCAGTGCACTTACTGGTGTACAAATGAATCGGCGGTGGTCGGAGAGACCGTAGGCGCACCTTGGCAGCCATGTCTCTGGGGAGCTGTGGCTACATCTGTAGCTTACCACTGCCACTGTGTGAATGTGGTGTGAATGAATAATGCATCTCAATGTAAGCGCTTTGAGTGCCTGCCCAACAGAGCAGAAAAGCGCAATATAAGACCAATGCATTATTATTATTAAAGACATTGTTAGATGCATATTTCTTCTAAGCTCCTCTGTAGTGGAATTAGCATACTGTGCCAGCTTCGTTTAAGATTATACTTTGTGCCTTCATTAAGCAGTGATCAGTGGATCGGTAGTGAATTGCAGCAAAGAGCTACAGGTGGAATGTTATTTGGGCTGCTGTCAAACAAAACTATAACTAATACCAATAGCGTGCTGCTCTCATGCAACCTTCAACCTGTCAGTTCTTTGAACAGTTTAACTAATCTGTTATTGGGATGTTTTGCTTCAGGCTTGGCTGTAACACTGACATCACCTCGTTAAGGCCTCACAGTAAAGAGGTAAATGTCCACATTGGTCTTTAAGATGTCAGATTTATATTCTATCACCTTCTTTACTGGAGGTTTATTATGTGTTTTCCTTCAGTAAAAAAACTCAAACTGCGTTTGTCACGGCCTGCTTTTCTTGTCAGACCGTGCTTGAGCACCGAGAGCTGAACTGATTTTCTGCAAGGAAGCCGGCACAGCACAGATCCCTCCGGAGGCCCTGCTATAAAGTTTAGACTCACTAAACTTACTGTGGGAAAGAGAGTGGGAGCTGACTAAATACTAAGCACTTTCAGTTGATATGTTATATTGAAGCACATTAAAAAGCACTTGTTGCAGGATTAGTGGGTCAGCATTCCCTTCTAAACTATCTGCAGCACGCAGTTGTCAAAAAGGTGCAAAAAAGTGTTATTAGTTGTGTAATCCCTCACTGTCCTATAATACCGCATCATACCTGCTAATACTACACACCAACCGTATTTATATAAAGTGTCTGCAGTTAATGCAACAAAATGTATTATATAAATTGACATCACATAGCAGCTTCTGACAAGTAAATCTCGTATCATTTGGTGTAATTTATATTTTTTAGTATTTATTCATCAGATTGTGGCTGTTTGCTTCAGATTTGTCTCTTTGTCTTTTGTTTTGAGTGTTAAAAATAAAGCTATAAAACATGGCCAATTCCCTAATCGTTCCTATTCGAAGCATTTTGTAGCATTTTTACAGCATGTTTGGCTGTCCAATCTTCATTTTATCATTCACTCCACTTCACCGTGCTTCCTGTAAGTAGCATTTACCTGTGTCACAGCTCCCAGTACTCTAAGAGTCAATGCCCGTGGTTTCAACTAAACTTCTCAATTTTGACTGAAAGTCTATTCTTCTTTTGCTCAAATCATATCTTTATGCCTGTATAATTGTGATTTTTTTTTCCAGTCACTGAATCACAATGGCTGACATTTACTGCTATATAATCTCACTCATCAGCAACATGTAACTGAGAGAGACTCTGTAGTTAAATGTCAAAGCAGTCATGCAGTGAAGTACATCTCCATCCATTCATAATTCCATGAAACCAATTGTTTTTTGAGCATATAAACAATAAGGCATTTAACAATCATCTTTCTATATCATCTTTCATCAGAATAATCTGGCACGGACAGCTCTTATCTATACTGTATGTATGTACACACAGCCACAAGAAGGAGAGCATCACCTGAACCAAGTGCTTGTCTTCACATTGTGCTCACAGAAATGTGTTTTCCCATTGCTCCAACACACAGCCAAGCAAAGGGGATTTAAACCAGCGCTTATCAAAGTTGTTCCCGTTTCTGTTGTTAGTAAAATCTGGAAGCGAGTGTACGCCCAGCTGCGCTTACAGCCGGTGGAAGGTGGAGGGCACAGACTGTGCACAGAACTGGAGGAGTCTCTTACTGAGGATGACGCCAGTGCAGACCAGTGCAATGCCACTTGCGATGGTGGAGACCACGATGGCGAGGATTAGAGGCGTGGAAATTGGGCCCTCTGGGGGGAGGTCTTGTGGGGCTGCTGGGAAGAGCAGAGAAGGTCGATTACAAGACTTAAAAAAGGGCATTTTATGCAAACTTTGTGGCTGTAATAAAAAAAATAGAAGTGTCTTCAGGCTGGGTGATGACGTACCTGCAGTACTGATACACGTTACGTTGTCACTGGCCAGGATTTCATCCTCGTCACAGAGACAGAGGATAAGGTGAGTATCTTCTTCTCGTTTGCAGCTCTGTGTCTGACAGTGGCTGCAGTTTAGCTGCACTTTGATCTCACACTCGCCATGGCTCTCCATGGCTACAAGAGCAACATTACAAAAGTGAAATAAAAAAAGACAAAAACCAATAAGTTGATTCCATCCACAAGTACTTTAGCTACAGATAAAGCCTTGATGCATGCATGGATGTAAAAACACAGTGACAGTGCAGTTCCTTTTTCCCCTCAAAGCTGAAGCACAAAGCAGTTTGAAAAATGTTCAAAAAGTATTTTTATAGTCCTCTTTTATAGATTTATAAGGTCACAAATGGGCTTGGGAGTGACAGGGAAATTTTTGAGACACATTTGTTTTGACTTTGTCCAGACATCTGATCACTGCCAGTACTGGTTGAAGTCCACATGCTGTAGATAGTTGTTAATGTATCATGCCTGTAATACAATTATTGCTCCAACATTCTTACATATGGCTGCAGTTATAATTATTTCCATTATTAAGTCTGACCTAAACAGAGCACCACTGTTATGTGTAACGCATTTTGAAGTAGACTTGTGTTATACGTCACCTCTTGCCTTCCAGGAAAAGAAGATAACTTTTAACCACATTATAAAAAAATGTATTTGCCTTAAACTCAATTAACAATATCTTTTTTTCCCCCAGATTCCTTGAATGTTTCATGTTGCACTTCCAGTCATTGTGTTTGAAAGTGATGACGGAGCAGCGTACACAGCAGCAACAACAACAAAGTCTTTGACATGAGAATGGAGGTCTGTCTGTTGGCGCCGAAGGCAACAGGCTACATGAGGCTGTGAATTAGCCAACTGCCTTCCTGTTTCCCGCTGAATAATGAGAATCAGATGGCCGGCAGTCTCACCAAAAATGAAAAAAAAAGGTACACTCCATATATTCATATGTGTAGGCCTCAATGAGACAGGCAGACAGCTAAAGGCTAATATAAACCCACACAGTCACAGTGGAAATTAAACTTACGCTGAATTTCTGCAAGTTTACTCTGACCTTATCCTTTGCCTAACCCTGAGCTCTATTTATGACCTTATGGTCACTTTGTGACAAATTCTATAATGTGACTAATATGGTCCACACACACACACACACACACACACACACACACACACAGACACTAGACTGAATACTTGATTCTATCATCCCAACTAACTATAATAATTTTCATATGAGTGCAACAAATGGAATTCATTTCCATTTCTTTGCAGTCTAAAGTTCAAGTTTGCCAGCTGAAATACAGCCCTACTTCAACTATAATAAATATAACAAATAAAATGAATTCTAGTTTGGAAAAGGCTTGAGGTCTAGTCTTAGTCTTACCTGCTAGTGGCAGCAGGAAGATTTCTCCTATTGGATGGATGAATGAAACTCCATTCTGACCATCAGCTGTGATCTCATCAGTCAGCGCAGCATTGCCACCTATAAAAACAAAAGCGGTGAACTTCCACTGTGACATATTTTTTGGATTAAAAACAAAAAAACAAAACAACACCAAAAAATCAAAAGCTGCTTCATCCTAAAATTAACCTGCACTATCCTAAAGTATACTGTAAAGATAAATACATGGAGATGGAACAAAAGAACATGAGAAACAAACTATCCAGCCTACATGTGTGGTATTCGTTGTCATTACTTGTAAAATTATACATCAACTTGATGGTATCCAGATTTTTTTGTACTGCTCTCACTGTTGATGAAAAAAGTATTGATTCTGGGCACAGGGTAAATCTTTTAACAAAGACAGAAATGTCAATAAAATCCAGCTGAAATATCCAGAGGGAGCAAGTGAGAAGAAATGAGGAGTGCAGGCCTCAGAATCCTATTACCTCTGTATCCTCCTCCTCCACCCCCAGCTGTGCAGGCTCCCCCTCCTCCTCCAAAGCCACCGAAGGTAGACCAGCTGAGCTTAGAGAGGGCCAGTTCACAGGAGGACCCCCCCTCTGCCCCCTCCACCAGAGACTTGCCAGCACTCAGTTGAGGACTGGGACTGTCGTTCCAGCCACCACCTCCACCTTTAGAGAAACAAATATGAAACACATCTTTTACAGTCTCAGATGTATTGGGCCTGAAAACATGACTGGTTCTAGGGTGAGAAATAAGACGACCAAAATGCAAACCTGAATTCCTGTTGAGGTTTGCTTTAATGTTTGACTTAACTGGCGTGCAGACATATAATGTAGCTGCTATGTGATTTAAAAAAGGAAAAGAAAAAATGTATCCTGACGTTAAATTCCTATTGTGGATTAAGTTTCAAACACACACTTGTATCATAAATTTAAACCCAGTGCAAGCTGTCAGAACACTTGAGAAGGTTTTCTCATAACAAAGGCCCCTGAAGAACGCAACCATTTTAACAGGCCTTTTTTATAACAAATGAGCCCATCTGGACAACAGTTCTGAACTGAAGTTACAGTGAGATTCTTTGGGGCCTGGACAGCAGTACTAACAGCATCAACAACAACAGCAAGGTCCACACCAAGCCAACAGGCTGTTATTAGGCTGTCAGCGAGTATGTATGGACTTTGTGTAGTGCAGTGTGTGTTTGTGTAAGGAGCTGATCATTGCTCTGAGAATCCTGTGGATCTTGTTGTCACATTAATCAAAATATCATAAGTCAGAACTTGAAGGCATCACACTGAAAGAGCTTTCAGGCACGTTTCAAATTTCCTAAAAGTTTCCGAAGATGGTCCTAAACGTAGAGAGTGACAGAAACATAGAAACTGTTTGATCGATCGTTGCTCTCTCTTTTCATATGAATCCTGCTGCTGTCTGAAGCTGCAGAGGCAACAAACTCTTAACTTGCATAGCAAAGATATTACTTGACCTCCTAAACAATTTCTATTTTCAGCCAAATATCTGATTGTTTAGTTAGTTATAGTTGACTAATGTATTGTAAACAGTGACAATAGTAATTACACAGCGTCAAACAAGCCACAAAATAATAGTCATAGGCACAAATGGCACCATGCTCCATGTCCAGTGACATTAGCCACCTTAAAATGCACAAACTCAGACATATAAACAGGATGGAAGTGTATTCGGATAAGTGGGGTGGAAAAGGGGTGACATTTCACTGCCTTGTCACCTGTAGTCTGTCTCTGCTGGAATGAATCAATGGCAATCAGTGAGAAAGTGAACTGTCTGACTGGCTGGCACAGGAAATCAGACTGTGTTTAAAGCTTATTAACAGGTCTCATAAAAAGCAAGACTTTCTAAGAAACTTTTGTTGAGGCCATGATTGATACTCTGGAGGTGGGATTGTAGCAAGCAGAGACACACAGAAGTGTGAAGGGGATGTCAGTGCAGCTTCTGCTTTGTCCAGCACTTTTAGTTTTATTGTAGTTCTTCTGTAGGCAGCTGGTGGGCAGACATAAGAGGGTTAACACTAAAGCTTCAACATTTCAGCCTTTTCCACCCCTCTACTGGATACAGTGTAGCTGCACAGCAGCTCTGTGCATCACGTTTTACAAAGCAGAGGATAATGAATAATAAAGAGTTGAGAGAACTCTAATCTACGCTGAAGGACAGACCAAAATGAATAACACATGCCTGGCAGCAGTTCCTAAGCCTCAGTATATTTAGATAAATCTCATCCTGTCATCCATGATATACTGCAGCAATAGTCTCTATGTGATAGCAGGGTGACCACTTTCAACACTGGCTGACATTTCAAATACACACAGCTCACATACAAATATGAAAGAAACACATCATCCTAGTACTCAGAGCTACATACTTCTCCTGACACCGAGATCTTTATCTAAACAGTCCCACACAGGCTCAATAAGATGAGCTGATAGATGGTCTCTGCTGGTTAAAGGGGATTTACTGAGAATGTTCCAGCAAGCATTTCTAGGAGAAATGTGCCATATATGCCCTGACTGAAAGGTCAAAACCTGTCAGAGAAACTAAAAATATGATCCAGATACATCCCATTATCCACAGAACAAACACAGTCTGCTGCCTGAGAGCTCACACACGCATGCCAATCCTAGTGTGTGAAGAGAACAAACAAATCCATTCATGTCGGTCAACCAACAGTCTGTGAATCACAAAGGATCTACCTTTTAGTGAAATGAAAAAGTTAAGTAATTTTCAAGGAACATCAGTTGTAATACAAGCTAATACAAACTCTTAGATCTAAGAGAATCTGGGAGGGAACAGTCTGCCTTCACTGTCTCTGTATTGTACGGCAGCAGAGAGAGAGAAATTAAATTATCTTTGACCTGAGCTGACCTGATACTCACAACAAACCAAATATTGATCACAATAAAAACATTCACAACACATGTACAAATTTGAAGTGTCCTGTAAACAAACAGATGCTGAATTTGAAGACAGGCTGTGTGAAGAGGATATAAACACAAACAAACGTGCAAGTCAAACTCTCCTGTTCTTGTAGCTGGTCTGAATTTGCATGTGGTAAATGCTAGTGTGGATTACACAAACAGTTGCAGGACAGCTTATTTATTTCTACCTGCGGCGCCACTTTGACCATTGGTGCTGGGAGCTCCGGTGCTGTTTTCATACTGCTCCAGAGGTATGTGGTCCAGACTGGACTCTGGGTCCTCCAGGTAGGAATTTCCTCCTCCACCCGCTGCGATCAGCAAAGGAACCAGCTCTCCACCCTCCATCTGATAAAACCACATCACATGAACATGTCTTCAGCAGTGGAAATGCTGAGCGATGCACATGCTGCTCAGCTTTCTATTAAAAAGGTTTGAAAAATCATCACTATTAACAGCAAATTGCACATGAGCCAGGAAATCCCAGAGTTACCAAAGATGAGAGAGATCAGAGTACAAGTGAGAATGAATTTATAGATCTTGCTGTCTCACACAAACCCACAGAGATGACACATTTTTAAAACTTTCTTCTGTCACCTTAAAGATGTAGGTGGCTCCCCCTCCGCCACCTCCGCCTCCAGCCCACTCTGCACCAGCCTCCATGCCAAGGTTGTCTTCAATTACAGACGACTCTCCCAGGCAGATCTTCTGGGTGCGGAGATTTCTCTACACCGTGAGGGGGGAAAAGAAAAAAACACATTACTTCACAAAAACATGAATCCAGCAGGCGAGAAAATTGCATCTAGGCAGCTCTCCCGTCTCTCTTCTCTCTCTGGCTAAAGACGGATCCTGCTGGGACATCGCACATGTCAATCCTTTGCGCCTGTCCCCACACTCACCCCCGGGCATGCATCCTCTCCCTGGTGGCCCACCAAGATGTAAAGTACATCGCCCTTCTCCAATGGAAATATGGCAGATATAAAGACGCCGTGGTTGCGTTTGTTGTGGTTTTTGGCACCTTTTCCTCCTGCAGCCCCATAAGCAGAGATCCTGGGGGAGATGATCACAACACAAGGGGATTCAATTCTGTGACTGAGAGAAATTGCTTTTTGGCTCAGACACTACAGGGTGTATATCGCAGCAACTAGACTGCAGTGGATGGACAGGCTTGAGCAAACGGCTAGATGTGTGTCATTTAGACATGGATCACGAGATACTACTACTGTCACATGTAGTCCTACAAAAAGACACTGTGTGCTAGTACTGATAAGAATTACATATTAGTAGTTAAAGATGTTTTGCATGCATCTTTTGAAGGTACAGTGTGGTGAACTCTCGCTACCATTCTGAGCGCCTGACTGCACGAACAGACAGGATGTCAACAAGTTCCACTGAGCATGGCCAGTAAACATCATTACAGCTATTATGTAAGTCAACTCTCTCCCTTTCTTGTGTCTTTCAATTGTGCAATATAAATAAACAAAATGCCCAAAACTTACACTAGAAATATTTAAAGTGTTTGGTAGGACTGAATTATGTGATTCTATAAAAACAATCTTGGTCCACAGCACAGAGCAACAAGCATCCATGTAACCTATAAGTATAGGATTGAATAATTGGTGGTTTTGGCCATTTTTTTTAAAGATGTAGTGACACGTTCGTTAGCCCATTATCTTTCCAAGTGGACATTTGTGCCAGATTTAAATAAATACATTCCTTCTGTTCACAAGATATGAGCAAAACAATTCCAGACATCAGAGTGATCTCTGAGTGCCAGATTCTTATGAGATCATCTTTCAGTCCAGGTCTATGTTGGACAGACACAATAGAAAAATATCACCATCACTTACAAGTATCTGTTAGTAGCTGGTACCCTCCACATCTGGACTCCTTTTAAGAAACCTTCCTTCCCCACAGTAACGCTGACATTTTTGTTCCTGTAGGTGCTCTCGCACTGGGCTTGAGTCGGCCCGTAGGGACCACTGGCACCACAGGAAGTGAACCACCATGTCATCAGAGAAACCTCTATAAGAAAGGGAAACAAAGGAACAAATAGGGCAGCGTGGAGAGTTTACCATGTTAGCTCTGTATGTTCATGTGGAAAGTAAATACATGAGACAAAGATAAGCCCTTTAACATTAGAGAGCACCAACACTTATTTGCCAAAGTGTCTATGAGAGTCACAGGAAATTCTATTAACCACCTGGCACTCTGTTAGAGAATGCAAAATGGATTAAAAGCATCTGGTCAGCTGATATGGTAGATAAAACCTAAAGCCTCCGGAGAAATTGGGAGTGTACTCTCCACCACCTGGTATGCAAATTCCGCATGCAGAATGGATTACAGAGGACACTGAAGACACTTTCAGAAAATTTTCAACGTATCCAAGGTGACTGCTGGAGCTGCATACTACCTGAGGCTGAAGGCTCTGGAAGGGGGCTTAAGAAATCCTCCAAGTCAGCCATGGGAAGCAGGGAGTTGACATCTGAGGAGAGGCAAGGAGGCAGAGGAAGGAAGAAAGATAGGAAAGGAGTCATCGTCACCCATGTGTATTTCATCGAATCGTAAATTACACCCAGAGAGAAAGCGACACGGATCAAAGGAGAAGGAAACAATTGAAGACGGGGCATGAGGGGGATAAACAGAAGACGTCCTCTGAGCAGGAAGACATCATGAAAATGTTTTTCACTTGCACAACATGTAGTAAAGAGAAACAGATTTTTTTTCCAGTTATTGGTGGTGAACGTGGTGCACAATCTGGTACCTTTAAAATGGATTAATCAATCATTCATCACAACAAGGGGTTCTCCGGCACAGAGCAAGATCATAAGCATGATAAGAAGAAACATTATTCAAAGTCACAGGGTGCCAAGACTTCTCTGAATTTACTCCTAATTTAATTTTTAAAAAGTTTTTGTACGTCTCAGCTGGGACGCTGTTCTCATAACTGTGAGAATGAAATGCCATCAACACAGACAGGAATGTTGGCACAAACTATTGTCATATTGCGGTACTGCGTTTGCAGGAAATCTCTAAACGATGGTTACCCACATGTTGCAGCTAATCACTGAAAGATGGCATCAGATGAATGACTGAGGAGTGCTGCAGCTCTGAGCAGTCATCAGGCGAGAGGACACTGCACTGTGCTCCCCGTTTCATTCAGCATGAGTTTGATTTTATAAAGTGCACAGATTGTTTTAAAGGAAAGATGAGACATGCAGTAACACAAACAGATGGCTAGACTTCAAGGACATTTCATTTGTCCTGGCTTTAAATGATCGTGGAGTCAAACATATGTGATGATATGTGTCTGGTCATACCTGAAGTGAAGCAGGCTGCTCCAATTGCTATTTCATCAAGAGCAACGTCAGCGTTGGAGCCTTGTTCCCACACCACTGTCACTTTCACATAAAACCTGGAGCAAAATTCACAGAAGTTTCACATCACTTATTGTAAGCAGACAAAATATTTTCTTTTGCAAAATCATTACTGCAGCGATAAGGATTCTCTATTTCTTTACAAACCCGTGATGAAGTTCACTCAGGAGGACAACAACAGTTTGCCAGTCATCTGTCCTCTGACCATTGCTCTTCCAGACCAGGGGCGCTGTGCTTGTCCCATTCTCCTCTACAGTCACTAGCAGTGAGCCATTAAAGTCCCCATACATGTACACAGAGAAATGCATCTACAGAGAGAGGTTTAAGATAAACAACTAAACCACTGACAGGAATAATAATAATAATACTACATCTGTGTCTGACTAACAGACCTGACAGGCATCCATGGAGACAGGGCGAGGAAAAGAGGGACTCTGAACCGATGCTTCTTGATGGGAATTACTCTCTCTTACCTGCAGGAACAGGAAGTGCCCTGGGGCCAAACAATAAATGTGACACAGATGAATATTTACCAGACCATGTATATTGTTTTTGTGTGGGTATTTTTATGCTTTAATCCACAAATTATACAGATTTTTCCTTCTTTCTGTAGCATGAAGCAGCAACTTATCATAGTGAGGAGAAATTTAAAGGTGTGTTGGCACAAATATGTTCTGCAGCTAGATTTAAACAATCTATATGAACTGTTCATGATTGTGTGCTGTATCTTCATATGGCAGTAATCTCTAGGGTATTCTATGGTTGGCTGGGATAAAGACAGCCACTGCTAACCTGGTGTGTGCTGCAGCGTTACACCCTGCATGTCTGCTTTCTCCAGAAGCTCATCTCCAGCGACCCTCCTCCAGCTCGAGTGCTGGCTGGATTTAGACCAACCACATGAATCCCCTTCGAACGAACAGTATGAGCCAAAGGGAAGAGCATCTGGGAAGGAAGACCATTGTTATATTTCTCCGAGACAGCTGCTAAAAAGTCAGTTTTCTCACTCTGATCTCTCCTCTTCTGTCCAACAAATACAGAACATGTTAAATCAAATTCTGATGAATGCAACAGCTATATACGGCCTTAGTCTGAGTGGAAACACATCTCAACTTCTGATTGTGTATGGATGAAACATCCAAGAAGAGATATCACACCGCAGAAATGTGAGGGATATTTGATTAAAAATAATAAAAAAAACAATATTTTGTTTCAACATTTTCTTTGCTCTATTTCCACTGATGTTTAAACATCCACCCATTATTCAGGCACACATGAAGAAATCAAATTCTGGTAAGAGACAGGAGACCATACAGTTCAGTGTCCGAGGGAGACGCACCTGCACAAAGGTGAACCCTAACTGCAGCAGCAAGGCTGTCAATAAACTACAAACACTAATGCTATTGTACATGTGGCGCTGGCTTCAGTGACTAACACCTGAAAGAGGCCACGTGGACAATCTGAAACTAGGTGGGATGACAAAAAGTCATTTATTAAAATCCTTGATGCTCTTTTACAATCACAAAGAGAGCATTTTATGAGCACTCACATGAGATGGAGTACTTGTGGGTCCATTGAAAAAAATCATCCGTCACTGTGACCTAGCTCTTTTCCCCTGGGGATCCTCAACTCAAGCACTCTAAATTCCCCTGACATTGTCGATTTCATTACTGACTGAAGTGAGGCCTTTTGATTCTCAGTGTGGTGGAGTGTTTTTCTTTGCGCAGAGTGATTGATGTTTTCAAAGAGATGAGGAAGGCTGTTTATATTTCAGACTGTAGCGGGTGGAAATGAAAGGTACTGATTGACTGTTAGAAAACACACACTGTATCTGCAGCAAAGTATCCACAAGGGCTGTCAAATGTCAAATAAACCGATCTGTTAAATTTGGACATTCAAAAGGAAACTATAAAGAACATTCACTTCAGCACGTCCACAGTAGACTTTCATCATATCCTTCACATTATTTTGAATACTAGCCGACCCAAAAACAAATCTGCTGACATTCTTTCAAAAAGGTTAAAGTGTGTGGTCACAGTGCCTGTTTTTTTTAGCATACTATTTTTATTTCTCTTTGGACACAATGGGCGAGTTATTTTTTGTCATTTTCACATAAATCCTTCTGTGAAAGGAGGTTGCTCTGCTCACAAAAACTTTATGCATTTATGGACCAGGTTCATTGAAGAAGAATAACTGAACATATGAACATAAACCCCAAACAAACACATACAGCTCCCACTACAACAGTATTATTAAAGTTAATAATATCAAAATTAATTTTTATCTAAATGTATTATTGTGTATTACTTAGTTAGTTACTGCTAACTCTGGTCAAAGGATAAACAACTTATCATGGTTTTAAATGCAAATGGAAAGCTGACCTGCTGTACTGAATGCTGGCCTCATGTTATTTACGATCCTGTGATTTTATTAGACAAAAAAAACACCCCCTCACCACACATGAAGCCTTCATCCTCTCCCATAGGACAGTCGGTGTGGAAGTTGCACACTTGGCTCGGATCAATGCAGTCTGCTGAGTTTTCACAGTGGAAAGAGTCCTCACAGATATCGTCCAGTCCGATGGCCTGGTGCTCTGTATCCCAGCAACGACTTAATTATTGTACAATACTGATATTACACATTGTCTAGATGAGTGGAGCCCACATGTTTTTTCTGTGTTTTTTTCTCATAAGGTGCACGCCAGAAAGTTCAGAATTTTGGAGGTCTGGTGAGACAACATTTAGTCTGAAAATAGTTTTGAGTACCAGAATTGGTCCTTATGTCGACCTGAGTGACCTTCTGTTGAGTTCACAGATTTAGAAACATATGTGCACCTTGTTAACCCATCTGCAAGTCACTGCTATGGAAACCTTAAAAATATGCAAGTCTTTAGTTCAACAAAGTTTACATCTGGTTCCTGCTGTCTGGAGCTCATCAGAGAAAACGATCATTAGCACCTGTTTGAATGGAAACCACTGCTTTAAAGGACACAATGAACTCACCTGATTCACAATCTATGAACTCCAGCGAGTCCAGAGCCACGTGGACTTCCGCACAGGATGTGTAGTGGAGGGTCACCTGAAAGGGCTCATCCACTTTGCCAATCACAGCCTCAAGAACCTCCCACTTAGCCCTGCATTAACCAGCCACAGAGATACAATCATTTACTTCCTTGTCAAAGCTGTTAATGTACTGGCTGCACTTCTAGCTGTCTCTAAGCAACAACAGTACATTTTGTATAACTGTCGTCTATCATTATTAAACTATTATTGGCAATATTAATAGACGCAACCACTTTTACAAATAAAATGTCTTTTTCACTGATTAAAAACTGCACTTGTTATGTCCGGGCAAATTTTTATGGCAGGTTACTGCTGCCACTTTGCTTCTGCAGAAACACAATTCATCTGCACACAGCAGCCAGGAAGGAAACAACAAGCTGCTGCGGATTCTTTAAAGAAATGGGAATGTTAGCAAATTTGTCATCTTTTTAAGGAAAACAGGCTCAGACCACTGTTAGCAAGAAGGAAAAAACAATAAGCAGTTACTTCACACTGACATCATGATAGCCCCATAACAACACTGACTGGCTCAATGTATTACCATGTTATTCTTCAGTCTACTAAATGATCTTGTCAATACTGTACTGTCACTGAATCAGTGCCACATTGGAATCCAACAGTAATACTCACTACATCTTATCTTAGGCTACAGATGCATCAATAATCTCCTGTATATAACTGTGTGTATATTTCATGTACATATTACAGACCAGACCGCTACTGTGAGACAGAAGTGACCATAGAGAGGTAGGGGTGCCCTAAGCTCAGCCAGAATTCCACCTTGAATGCAGCTAGCACCTTCACTACGCTTAACATCACAAATCACAAATCCTCCTCTGAGAATCTGCTTCTAAAAATGCCGCAGTGCTGCCATAACTTCAAACGCAATGTACTGTTCATAAATGCACTAAATGAACATAATGTATACCTTTTATTGGTAACTTTACATCAAATGATCCTGCTTTGCTGTAATAATGTTAGCACCGCTGCTGACGTCTGTCAGGTTGAATGTCACAAACAGAGCTCTCCACCCCCCACCCAACCGATGTGTCATGCTGGCTGGGAATTGTGCTCTAAATGAAGTACGCATCCGTAGGTTACTTCTGCCGGTTTGTACAGGATGAACAGCAAGCTTAATAAATGAATACCCTATGTGTGTGTGTGTGTGTGTGTGTGTCTCATAATGGAATTGCAGTCCATTACTGCACAGACACTAACACAGCCAGTGCACAAAGTTATTGCATATGCCCATCCATCCCTCTTCTGTCTTGACCAATTAGATATAATTCATTTCCAGCCTGCATCTACAGATAAGAATGCTTTTAGCTGTTCTAAGGATGGCTGTACTTCAGCATTAGATCAATAGGAAAATACCTGTCCACATTCCCAAACAATATTCAGGAGACCACTGTCCCCACAAATCTAAACTTTGTCCCACATGGCAGGCAAGGAAATGTTTCCTTCTTTAACTATAGTACCACAGAAAGGGAAATGTAATAATTCCTGTGCCCTTGCCCTGTCTGAAGGCCTGTGTCACATTTCATTGTAGTGAATCTGAGTTGCCTTTTATTTTCTTTACAAGCTCGACCCCAACTTGACAAGCTCTTTGTGGAGTATTGATTTGACATGTTGTGCTGCATAAATAGATTGAAAGAACCCTTCTTAGAGCGTCTTCTGACCTGTGGTCGTCATGCCTCCCATGGTGGAGAACTTCAGAGTGAACAGTTACACCTGAGAGAACAGGCTTGATCAGTAGCGTGAGGTTTCCTGCTGCTGGACCGCCCTCATACAGAGCCACCTGTAAGATGCACTGCCTGTTGCTTTCTGGCAAGACTGGGCTGGTTAAGTGGTATTCACATATCCCTGAGGCCTCAGCAGCAGGTGAGGAGCGGAGGAGGAGGAAGTGCCCTAAGGTAATAAAGCAAAGCAGAAATTCAATGCTTGACAGTTTTATAGCAGCTCTGCTGCTACTGCTCACCTAAGTCATTTTTTATGTATTCATCTTAGCATATATTAAGCACAATTTTAAAGAGCCATTTTTTCAAAAATTACTGTAATGATACTAAATTTTCATTTGGAAAAAAAGTGATTATAATATCCCGAAGTAAGAGTCCCTGTAGTCTTACCCTCAGAGCTTCCCACTGAGTGGTCAGTGACAGGCATCATCCCAGCCTTCGAGGCTTCTGGTTGCTGTGGTGACACCACTGACCAGTCACTATGGGAGCTGTTTGATAAAGTCCAGGAGCATGGGGACTCAAAATCACAGGACGCAACTGCAACAAATAACAAACACTATATTTTTTATAGAGTACTTTTACAAGACAGTTTGGAAATGTTGTTAGAATTACAAGTTACCACCAAATAAAGAAGTGAATTTAAAGAAAGTCACTCAAGGTGCTCCAGAGATGGATCACTGATTAATGAAACATGTTGGGTGAGCATAAAATACCCCTTTGATGTTTGACTGCCAAATTTTAATCACTTCACTCTGGATGCATGACAGTAGGACAACTATTCAAGAAAGAAAGAACTGCAGCATATATCAGAAATATCAGGTCTCATAGTCTTACATATTAATTTAAAATGTCTGGGCTTCATGAGCTGCACCACTTCTTTGGCTGATGGCAAAAGAATTCCCCTAGATTTAATTTAAATGCAAACAGATAGACCCTTTGTAAAAATTCTGACTTATGGTGCATCTGCCTGTCTGCCTGTCTGTCTTTCTGGGGGGGGGGGGGGTACCATGTGACAACTGGAGAGGAAACTGCCGCTACAGCTAATGTGCAAACAGCCAGAGGGATTCCTCTGGAGAATAAAGCACAGAAAGATGATGTGCTTCAATAAATCAGTGCATGTTTATTTCTTGAACCAACACTCACACATGATTCAATACCAGACTGTTGTCATGAAAACAGCATGCTGCATGTGTGCTACTTATGAGGTCAGTTGGTCAGTTTTACAATCAAAGCTGTTGGTGATACAGTTTTAGTCTTAAGCTTGCACTTGAAAAATATCCAGGGCAGGCTTCTGTTCTTCAAAGGTCAAGTGTTATCTAAAAGTGGGCACATTGTCATTTTTGACCTTTAAAAAAAAGAATTCCTCTGCCTTCTGTGCACTCCTCATGGTGCTCCGCCAGCATTGCCTGAAAGCAATCACAGTAAAAACACAGCTAAGTGCGGTAATACTTATTTTCTGTCATTAATAACTTACTTTGGCCGTCATCGTCCAGGTGAGACGGAAACAAGTGATCAGAGAGGTCCTCCTTCAGAAATCTGTCGAAGAGGGCATGGCACGTACTGCTCACTGAGGAGAGACAGAGACTCTTATTATCATAGGAAGTGGGCAGGTCATGTAACATTTCACTGTCTGCAATCACCCTGTTAAAACTGTAATTGCACCCCTTAGCTGACCATATTTTGAAAATGAATCATTGTGGGGAGGTTCATCTTTCTTCTCCATTTGTTTTGGTGAACAGAAAGAAAAACAGGCATGGATGGGGCAGAGGAAAAATACCCTTAGAGTGAAAAACATGGTTATCTGCCTAACAGAGTTCACAGCAAGTTCACAGCAGTGCATGTGTTTCAATTCAAGAGGGAAAAGGAGATCTAGATAAACTCTATATGTATATGTGTATATCAAAGCCAAAAACTGTTTATCATTTTCCCAGCTCCCTCACTTGTTTTAGGTGGACTTAATATACCAAATTGTTGAGTGTAGCACCTGCTAGTGAGGTGGAAAGAGACAAAATTAGCAGTCTAATAACCTCGAATACACAATGCAGAACTTTAATAGATTCATTAGGCTGAATTCTAAGAAAACCACCCATTACTTCTGTAAAATACTCAACACAATCGAGATTATTTTAGTCTCTCACTACATTAGCAAGAAAATATGAAGGCAATGTCCCAGCCTTTATCTTACCTCGGTACACATAATAACTCAAATCTAATATTCTGTGATTTATGATAATTTAACAATTTATCCACAAAGTTCCTTCATTCATCAATAGCCATTTAGAAACGAACATCACATATACTCCCACACACACACACACATATATATATATATATATAGAAACAGTGCATTGCTTCACCACAAACAACTGACAGACATGGTCCTATTTTTGGCAGACATGGCTGCTGACTAACATGCTTGAAGGACCTAGGGTGTGCGGGGGCACTCAACACGTGATACATCTTTCAGCACACTAATTAGCATGACCGGTGGACAAAGAGGGAGCTGACCATATCATGGCGGGTCATTGTAACTAAAACCCGCTGCTATCTGAACAGTAACGTTACTGTCCCATTGTGCCTACAGGGCATGGTCAGACAAGTCAAGCAGGACTAATTGAATTATTTAAAAGATTGTTTATTAACAGCAGAGGTGAGGGGTCATGTGTCAGCCAAGCTATTCATTGGTAATTGTGGAATAAAAGCTGCTATTACTAAATACGGAAACTGGAAAAATGCAATTTCTCTTAAAAAGGCGACCAGAAGGAAAAAAAAAACATTCTAAGGCTATTATTAACATTAAATAGAAGTGTTTTGGGAATCCCCCACAATTCAAGCTTCTTTTAATTGCGTCCAACTTTTTTTCCCTTTTTCTCTCAACCAATTTGGATTTTAAAAATTAAAGGGGGATAAAAAAAGCCACGGAGGCATTTTCTTTTATAAAAAAGAAGAAATGAAAAAAAAGAGTAAATTATCTGCCTCATCATCAGCCAGCTAGTTTCTTTGATGAAGGTCCAGGATGCTGGCTGCACTGAACAGTGCCGTCAGTACTGTTGAAAGCTGTCTTTGGACAAAGGACAAAGACTATCAAAGTATGGAGAGTTGTGGAGACTGAACGCTGCTGCTGGTTCTAGTTTAAAGAAGATCAAGGAAGGAGTTTTTTGAGGGGGAGGATGAGCGTCTGCAGGAAAGTCATCATCTCCTGCAGTTCACATCACCTCATCTTCCACGGTGTGTAAGGACACAGACGTGAGAACAAAGAATTGTGCACCTGTTTACTAAGCTGCATGTTAGCTGCTTGTCAAACAACCCTAAAATTGCAGCTTCGCAGAAATATGCTGATATAGGCTGTACATTTTATCTGCCAAAGCCAAACCATGTGTTATTTCTGCATCAGCTTCAGCACTAAAAGCATCACATCCGCTCTTCAAGTGCATGTGAAAGCTCCATCCTGTAAATAGCATGTACTGTAATAGTGCTGTGAGCTAAATGAAGCTTAAATCAGAAGACTGTGCTGCTACCATCTATTCACACACTTCCTCCCTTCACTCTGTTCACCCAACAGGGTATAACCACAAACCTCATTCATCTGCTGCTGTCATTCAGTGTCCACACCTTTCAAACTACTCCCATTTCACCAACTAGCACTACAGGGTTTACCCAAGACAACAAGACCTCTGCTTAACTGGCATCATAAAAAGCTATGTCTGGTAAATGAGTGTAGTGTATAATTATATCCCAATGCTGATTTATGCTTTCTTTAAAATTAGACAGCTCATCAATGGCAACATGACTTCTCTGTTCCTGATGAAAAAGTAGAAATTAAAGACAAAAACTTTTATGGCAAATAAATATAAAAAAAGAGCACTCATCTCGGTGCTCTTGTGATGATGATTATTTGCAGACTTTCATCTCTCCTCACGTAAGTCTTGATCCCCTGAGCCCTCCCCTCTCCTACCGGTTCTTTATCCCTGACAGCTGAGCTGACTAGAGGGATCTAAAACAGTCATTGACAACTTCTCTACATTGAGCGTGAACACAGATGCTGGCTTAGAGGAGGATTCACTGACATGAGATGAGAGAACAGAAATGAATGTACACGAACAGGCAAACCCAAAGAATACCCAAATCTTTCAGAGAAATGCTTTGCTTGAGCTTTTGTGACTGCTTTCAAGTGTGCAGGTACGATATTTAAAAACACACAAATGTATCTATGTCCTTCAATACTGAGTAGGGTGACTGTGAGGGAGATGTAATATTACAGTATTAGCTTGAGCTTTAAATTCATCATTGTCCCTGGGTGCACAGGGACACATGCTTATGTGCAGTCAGTCATTCCAAATTGTTTTCATTGGGGCATGCAGTGAAGATGCTGGAGAGATGAACAGTACCACAGAGGTTCACAGCCCACAGCTAGCCAACAGGCTATAAAAAAAAAACACACAGTACACAGCACGTGACAGCTAACGCATGTGAAGTTGTTCCGGCAGTGACTGAATCCTTAGACTAGCTTTGACAATATGTGTGCATGGCACATTACTTCAAATTAGAGGTGACTCACACTTGAGATAGTTGGGACAGTGGCATTGTGTGCACTGCTTTGTTTAAAAGAGAAATAAAGGATTCAAGCTAAATGTGTCTGACTCTGTCCATACCAGTACCTCGTTTTACAAAATTACTATACTGTGGCCATTTATAATTCTACATGCTGGTTGTGTGAATGATCAAAATCAGACAGTATGCAGTATGTGATCAATAGAGACAGCAAGAGGGGAAAGGCCAGACCCCTGACATACATGCAATATGGCCTAAAATGGCTTAAAAGAATTTAGGTTTGTTTGGATGAGTAAACCTTGCTTTAACGTTCCAGTGGAAAAACAACTTGTTTTGGTTCTTGGTAGCAATGTCAGCCCATTTATGGTCACTCAGATTAGCTGCCCTTTGGAATGGATGAAAAAAAACATGCAATTTGCAACACAGTTATGTTACAGTTACAGTTAGTTACAGTCATGCAGTAATGTGTTAATAAGATTATATCGGAATAATACTTAAGAAGACACTTAAGATAATGGAAAATGAGCAAAACAAATTTTCTCTCCTTTCTCTCTCTCTGTCACAACCACTGTTTAGTTTGATAATTTTCAAAGAATTTTAGAAATTTTGCTGTTGAGTTCAAATGTTGGACCATGGGTTAAAAATGCTCTGACCATGGTCCAACTTTGGCTGATTTGGATGAAACTATAGTGGCTAAAAACTAAAATCAAACAAAAAACTACAGGACGCTCAATTGATCTTGCACAATGCATAACCAATGTGCCAATATCTGATCCAACAACAATGGCAACAATGTGGTCTTCCACATATTCTTGGAAGTAAATCAGGGTAATTTCCTGGAAAGACTCATCCTGCACTCAGGGCTGTGTACGGTTTTTGCATCAAATATTTTCACTCCAATCCCAAGTCCTTCTGTATCTGTTTTCTGAAAATGTTCTGGCTACATCAGAAGCACCAGTGAGCCCAGAGCATATCTTATACTATTGCAAATGCTGGATTGACTTTATCAAAAAATATCATGAAAGATCTCGTCGGTAAAATCAAGTTTTACATGGTAATTGCAAAAATTACCAAGTCACCAGGTACAAATGTAAAAGAAAACTAATCCTCATCTCTCTACATGTCTACTCTGAATTAAAAGTCTTTGTCCAGTTTGCTTGATTCTTAGATTTGAGTAAAATCAATATAATATGGAAAATATAAACAGCTTATTTATACTGTCTGATGAATCATCATTGCCAAAAATTATACTCGTGAGTGTGTTTTATATGTGCCTCTTAAAAGAAACCTTCTCTTTATATATAATATTTATACATTTCCTGGTCCATCTCTCATCTGCCTGTCGCGGGCTGCAACACACATTTATGTTCTTGTTTCTGCTGCTTTTGGATGAGTCCCGTCCAAAAGAGGCAAACACTGCTATTACCTTCCAAAACCTCATCTACTATACTCCACACACACACACACATATCTGAAAGCCATTTCTACATACCAGCACAATTGTGAACCATTAATCTACTTTCTAATCTAATTTTACGCCAGCCACCTGCAAGGCCATTAGAAAGCTGAAGTATTAGGCAAGCAGAGACAAACTCAGCAACACAGAACTCTCAGAAGGCCCTCAAATTGCCCCTAATTCATTCAGAGGTTTGATGTAAGCAAATGATAGAATAAACATTGTTGCAACTTGGGAACAATTGCTGACAGCCTTTATTACTACTGGAAATTGAAGCAAATTATGGGGCTTTGCTGGGGTTCTGTTTAGCAATATTTAATCATCCTGGCTGTATTGAAACTTTATGACCACCTACAGTATTGCGTTAATGACAGTGACACTTGTGCTTCACCAGCCAGATTTCATCAATGCTAACATGAGGCCATTTCATTGTCTGTATAGGTGGCAGCAAGTAAATATATCCTCATACAACAGTACACGTAAAACTCTCTCATTCATTTAACCCTCCTCCTGTGACATGACTAAATGGGCTCTATGGCATTGACCTGTTCTCCCATAAAATAGCTGAACAGTGGTATTTTTTTTCCACATAGAAACAAATGGCTCCACCCAAAAAAAAAAAAAAAAAAAGTTCAGTGCGCTCTGTTCCAGATGCAGGATGGCTCATCAACATTTTTTGTGGGTTTTCTTTTATGGGGAAGTGTTTTTTTTCAGTTGTTGGACACGGTTCTACAGTATATATAACACACAATGCAAATCAAAAGCACTTTTCATTTCACGAGTATACTTTAACCGTTTTAGAAGTTCCACCTGAAAAAAACATCCCTGAATGTACTCGGTAACAGCTGCAGAACCGGCTGGCCATTTGAACAACCCTGGGCTGTAAATACATATCATGCAATGCGTTCAAGAGTCTAAAAACTCAATTAAGAGCGGCAGATGAGAAGACAAAGAAAATAAAAAAACATGTTTTAAACTGAATGTTTAAAAACAACACTGATGATTCTCAGAACAGTGTTCTTGCACAATAAGGACTTAAATATATCAGAGTAAAGGGCCCTCTTCGTGTAAAAATATGGAGACACTGAAAATGGAAAACTGCTTCTGGAAAATGAAATCTTAAATTTCACAAATATCAAACAATGGTTGTGGACACTGAGTCCTCTACGAGTATATCATCTTTATATATAATATCTTTCTCTTCTGATTCATTAATGAATAATGCACCTGCATTAGGGGATTTTAAGAAGCAACTTCCAATGATGGATACAACAACTCTCAGCAAATGGAGGCCAAAAATTCCTTATAATAATCCGTATTTAATCAGAATTTTGATAATAGCATACGCTGTGAAGCTGAAGGTCCTTGTCAAAAGAGATACACCTATGCTGGGCTTTCTTGACCGTCCGTCCACATCTAGATACACATCTGAAGACCCATTCATGTGTGATGAATAAGGCCTTTGGCATTTAAGAATTAAGCCCCATAACTCAATTTATGATTTAATTGGTTGCAGCTCGACTTCATTTAGCTGTATGAGATACACAGTTCCTTTTCAAACCCTTTTTCCAACAAAAACAGAGATTTTATACAACACATACCACTTGTCTTCATCTGACAGCAACACATAAATGTGAAGCATGAAGGCAGCAGTCCCACAAGCTAATAAGCATTTTCATTCAAGGTGACTTAGTCTGATTTAGCTGACATGGAAAGAGAGCATGTGATTTTGATGAGAAATGCACTTACTAAAAGCTTTCACTACATTATCGTGATGTGTTTCAGGCTGCACATTTTCCACATTTGTGTGTTACATTCCTGTCAAGGGATAAATGTCATGACTTAGAGTTATATAGAGTCTATATTTGTTGATAGCTAACTGCACAGGCCAAATAAAACTTAAGATATCTTAAAATCTGAGATACACAGTGACCTCAAGCGAAAAGAAGACAGATGGTGGGAGTAATGTTTAAGCACTCTCTGTTACAAATCTATAGAGAATTTATCATCTGGCTTCTAAATAACCCTCAGCTTTTTGGATCATGTTTGTAGCACTTTCGGCACTTGTTTTATGCCAGCAGGCCAGCTGAAGCTGGTTGATAAAATGAGTAAAAACTGGGGCATTAAGTGTCTAAAGAGCTAAACAGAAAACAATACAGCTATAAGCTAATAATCTTTCTATAGGAACAATATCAGGCATTGCTGATAGGAAGCAGCTTCAAGCAAAGACAAATGAAATTCTTGCCAACCTTATTAGCCGTTACTTAAAAACATGATTTAAATGAAATGAATGTACTTCAATAATTCATTAATGAACCTTTTTATAATGTGCAAATTAGCACTATGCTCAAGATCACATCAGCAGAATTTCAGCACGGGTCCTTCTGACATCTGTTGGGATAACATCCTGGGTGTGAATGGCCTGAAGCAGCCTGTCTCATCTCAAACCACAAAGTCCAACTCCCACTCAGTCTGACCTTCCTCCACACAGATCAAACAAAAGTGTCTCTGAAAAGTGTGCATCACTTCCAGTTCAGAATTGAGGCATAAATTAGGAAGAATAAAAATAAATCACTGTGACCATCCAGAGTCAGAATGGTGTGCTGTATGACTCACTGCTTTTGTTAAGAGAATTTGAACGAGTATCTGCTATGCAGTGATTTTAGGCTGATTCTTCCTGACACTCTGCTAAAAGCAATACTTCCTGCAATGTGGAGAAAATTTAAAACACAACTAAAGCCTAACACGCAAGAGAAGTTTCTCCTGGAAACAAAATGTCGTTTGTGAGTTTTTGGCTGAGCAGAATAGCCAGAGGATAAAAACAGTTGTCCATTGATTCCTAATAACAGACTCCAACAAGTATTCTGACAGTTTATTATTATTATTATTATTTAATCTCCACCCTCTTCACTTTAGCTGGGACTTAGGGCGCCGTTGTATGACAGTGTTTTCATTCAGCAATGCCAAGTCACTCCCAAACTATTCATCACTACGAGTTTGACATTCGTGCATAGTGAAGCATTATGTCTACAACCAAACGTCATTCAACTCTGCTTTCATTTAAGCAAATAAAAACAAAACCGTGGACGTCAGTTTCCCAGATGTTGGAAGATCAACATAACTTAATCATCAATAATGTAGGACATTCAGTTGGAATCCTTCTACTTAACATTTACTGGCAGTGTATGAATATTTAACAAATGGTTCATGACATAAGCCAATCATAAAACATTCACTAAACGTCTGTGCACCTGTGAAGTAGACACGTTCTCTTGCATAATGACTTAAATAAGAACATAGTTCAACATTATTATCTTCCTGACTTCATCCCAAAAACAAGTATTAGTCACTGCATAAATCAGAGGACAAAACGCATGCCATCTGCTCTTCTAAACAATCACAGTCCACCACACACTTTCATTTCATGTGACAGAATCCAGCTTTGATGAACTGACAGACTGACATGAAACAGTCTTGAAATGCACTACAGTCTTATTAATAATATTCCACTGGGAGCCATCCCGATACAGTTTCATCATTTATGGTCACATTTTGGCTGTTTGTGCAGATAATTGAGATCCACCAGGGTCTGGAACTTATTATCTGTTTGGTACCGTACAGTCCTTTTAAGTGCCAAAAAATTTAATTTTGAAAAAGTCAGCCGTAAGGTCTCTTTCCAGGGTGAACACCCACAGGATTCCTATCTGTCTTATTAGCTGTGATGCTTTATGAGCAGCCAGAAATGAACACATATAAAAACTTTACTAATTTCTGTTTTTTTTTCTTCTGTTTGACCACATTTACATTCAATAACATCACAGCCATAAAACACGTTAACGCAAGAACAGGAAACAGTTTTTTGTCAAATATTTGGTGTATAAGGTGAGACACCATGAAAGCTGCAGCCCTATTCACAGACAGAGCAGATGCAACTGGAGCTTAATGTATTCATTAGTTCTCAAATCACAAAGCTTCCTTCATCTTTATGTGCTTCCAGCCAAAGCTGGAAACAATATCTTTTTGGAATGTACAGAGCCTTCCATTCTCATGAATGGATTATCTCAGGAACTTCTTCAAAACTGGACCAGAACTTGGATAGACAGATGACTGATTGGACATTGGAGGAAAAAGGTCACTATGACCGTACAGAACATGTTTTCTGATCCATCACACTGGTGAAGGGGCAGGGGTCATACGGTTATCTGGCTTTGGACAAAACATCTTTCAGAGACTGCGACTGCACTTTTCATGATTTACTGGTGTTTTATAATCTAAAATAACCATTAGAATGATCAATAAAAAGGTATTGACTTTCAGTATAAGCACTTTTGGAATTTATTTGCACTTTTTAGTTTTTAATATTTGTGTCTATTTTTACCCATTGCTCTTTTATTGGAATTACTTTTGATGACAAAAAAAAAGAAAAAAAAATCTTTGAACAACCTCTGACTGGCTTTGCCTCGACCCACAGCTGCCCTTGAATGTGAGAGATGCACAGCTGGCTGCTCGTCTGTCTGCTATCCAACCAGCAGAGTGATGCCCCGAAGGCACTGCTTTGATCTTCCACTCTTTTTTTCCGGCTGTGGATACATCATTAGACTCTAACTACACCTGAGCAACAGACATTAGACTCTCACCCAACAACTTTGCAGCAAGGACACATGAGGAAACACTCGCTGCTTTGTCGTGTTTTGTCATATACTGACAACAAAGAGAAACAGGATTAGGAGGCAGGCTAAAAGAAAAAAGAAAAAACGTAGAACATCTTAAATGAAAAATGGATATCTGGTTAATATAAATCTATTTTTTTATTTATTTTATTTCCAATTTATATAGTTACCTATGGGTGACATGTAATTAGCACCCTCATGTGGTTGTGTAAAATCTGTTGCTCACGGACTTGTCACAATGGTGGTCTGGAAAATGGCAGAGAAGCTCTAAGATCTGGATTTATTTTCTAGAGTAACAGTAATATAAACAGAAATATAGTTAGAGAGAAATTACATTAAAATGTATAGATGCTGGTGGTAAGTCAAATATTAAAGCTCAAACATCTGCTAAAATGACAGCACATATTATCTAGAGTGCAAACTGCCAGTGATAAGGCTGAAACACTGCGGCTCAGACCTGTGCTCTTAACATTCACAGACACATGGAGACTGAGGCGTGCAAAATAAACACAGATGATTAGTTTGAGGTGGATCATTACACACACACAATTATAACACACTACTACACACTACTACTACACACTAAGAGTCACTGGTGTTCAATCAACAATCAAAACAAAATCAGGCTCAATGTGATATTTACCCCTGAAGCTCAGATTCACATTGCACGCTTACATCCACTTTCATTATAAAAGTCCCTATGGTGCTTAAATATTCACAGAGCAAACCCAAAATTAGTTTATGTCTATTTTTGTTTGCAAATATCCTCAGCCACTATAAAAGCTAGAGGCTGATCTAAACGGAGGCACAATCAAATTTAAAGAATGAGCTTTTTGTGCTGTTTTGTTATTGGAGGAAGAAAGAGGATCACGTAGCTAACTGAACAGGTTCACAGTCAGAAATCACACGACTCACGACACACGTATTTTGGCATATTTTAATAACTACTTCCTGTCAAATAGCAGAGGTCCCCAAGTCACTGGTTAAAATGGTGGCATGAGTCATTGCGACAGTCACTTAAAGTCTAATGGAATAGTTGCATTTTGGCTGCACTCCCTCTGCCATTTAGAAAGATGCAGCTTGGCATTTGGCAGAGCCGTTTAAGGAGGGTAGAAGGAACAGTTAATACTGCTACTGCTTCTACTCTTCAATACAAGTATATTCCTAAAGTAAATACATTACATTTGTTAATGAGTGTTAATGTGCTAACAAATATCAAGCACTGACTACAGTGAGACAGAGCAAACTTCTCTTATCTGCAACAATTCACAAAAAAGTGAAATGCTGCAGTTCACTTGCATTAGTAAGAATACCCCATCACACACAAGCTACATTTCTACATGCAGCCTCCTAAGTCCTGCAGGCCTTAACAGCAAGGACATAATGTCTTCACAGAAAATACATTTGTACCAAACACAGACACAGACAACCAAATAAATTTGGTTGTCTGTGTCCTGTGGCCTTTTGTTTTTCCTACTAACTCATGAACAGCTACGTGTCGCATCCCGACTAACGACACACAAACATTCAGTGCGATTTGATTCAGTCTTGTGTGTGACGGCAGCTCCTCAGCTCACACTGGCGTCCAGCTAAATATGCCTCAGAGCCTCACAATCATTTTGGTTAAAAGATTGTCTGTTTTGATAACTCTTACTCACGTAAACATGTTTTGTCTGACGCTTTCAGTTGCAACTGCTGTGTCTAAACATGACCATACAAAAAGTTGGAGCAGGACTTCGATGCTGCCAGCAGATATTCATTGGCACATGTTATAAGTGCAGTGATCTGCATGCACATTTTTATAACTTTGAAGATACACATAGTTAAATGTTTCATGACACTGCTGATAAAAATGGAATTCAAGTGTTTCCTTTACTGTAAAACGTATTTTCTGCTGCAAATGAGTAATGTAGAAACTGATACAGCAAGCTGTCCAGGCTGCACACAGATTTGTCTCAGACCGTTTGTGTGTGAGAAGAGGAGAAGGGGGGGGGTCTGACATAATACTGTGAGTTTTGGCAAAGCTCACTCTGGGTACTCTGGGATTGACTGCAGTGAGAGCCATTTGCACTTGATCCAGCCACAGTGACTACCATAGACGCGGGGAGGGGCTCCTGCATGTGTTTTTGGCAAGAAAAAGGTGGTGTTGCTAAAGAAAAGTGGAGCGTAAGCGATCTACTGCCCTCTGTGGGCTTATCCTGATTGGGTCTGTGGTGCCTCATAAGAGGGGGAGATGCCCAAGTAAAAGAGCAAACTTAAATGAGGAGCTGATCAATATGAGGCCCTGAAGGTGAACTAATGCGCCACATGAGAAGATTCAAAGCCAGATGAAATCACAGTGTTACTAATAAGCCAGCTCAAGTGGACACAAGTGAGCTCATCAGAATTTCTACACACACATGACATTTTTCTGCTGGCCGCAAACACTCAGTCCATTCATGTGACATTAAACCTGATCCAATCTAGTCAGCAAGAAACACAAACATGCATGATTTTCTTCCAGTAAACAGCAAAATGTTACAAAATTAAGCAAATTTGAGCCTTTTCTCTTACCAGCTAACTCCTTTAACCTGCTTCACCTCAGGAAATAATAAACAGCTTTCTCTGTCAGGCTGAAAAACACACTATAGATATATACTAACTGCTATGACAGCTCATTTTTTTGCCAAGTCTTGTCGCTCTGCTGCAGTGTAAAGGGATGTAAATCCAAATCCCTTAAATCTGCCTCAGAAGAATATGACTGTGGTTTTAAAAGCGCCTTTGGATATGTGTGTGTGTGTGTGTGTGTGTGTGTGTGTGTGTGTGAGAGAGAGAGAGAGAGAGAGATGCGCGTCCACTCACTGCAACAGGCTCTGTCCAAACACACTAACCGGCACTGACACGGCACTGCAGGACAGCAGTCCCTGCCGATGTAAGCATTTAACCACTCACAGAAAAGTAAAACCCACACTAACTGAGGTCAAAGTCAATTACTCCACTTACTTATCAGAATGACGATGGAGAGATAAGAGTTGTGTTTTAGTATATAATCCATGGCTCCCTTTTCTTGAGCGACAGTTCCACAGAGAGTCCGTGTTGGTTTTGGCACCTTTTTACGCCCTCATGAATCCGCTGGAGAGACGAGCGCACCACTTCCCCGACACACACATAAACGCGCGCTCCTCTGAACAGTGTAGTTATTTCTCCAAGTTGCGCACTGTTACTCATTCCGGTGATGCTGATGCTGCTGCAGCTCTCAGTGACGACAGCTACCCCCTACAAACCCTCCCCCCTTTCCTCCCCTCTCTCTCTCTCTCTCTTTGCTCCGTCTCCCTCACTACTTCAGCTCGTTCGTTTCCTCAGATTTCACTCAGTTTGCGCACACAATGTAATTTTGTCGTCAGATCTTTGGCATCGGCAGTTTTTTTGTTTAAATCTCTGCGCTCTAACTGCCGACACCAACATGTCCATAACGAAGAACAATAAGGACTCAATCATTACAGATAGAGAGCCAAAACTATCTTATGTGTTCATAATAGTTTGTGTTGTCTGTGCAGAAAAATAAACTAGCAAGCGAAGGGGACAGACTACAGACACGGAGCCAAATGTCCCTCAGGCTGCACAGACATTAACTCCGAAGAAAAAAAAAATGGCTGATTTAGCGCACTGGTTTCCAGAGAGCTCAATCAGACCAAACCACTGATTGTGAGACTTGTGTGAGTCTGTCTCATGTTCACTACAAAACTTGCTGTCAAAGCCTCAGCTGAAACCCTGACCAATGAATCACCTCAAACATTTCCTCTATGTGGCTGTAAAGGAGAATTCCCTGTTTTCAAATAACAGGACAGCTTTGGCTGTCTTTCAGCAAACTATATCTCCCCTTAATCTACTGTACATCCAATATGAATGTTCTCCTGCTACGCCAGCACAGTTTGATTTCACAGGAATGTATTTTTACAGCGAAGAGAAAAGAAGTCCAGAGATGATACACAGCTTCTCGCTGACTTTGATAATATGCCTTAAATGTCTGTAGCAGTCAGATACAGCTGTAAAAAAAAAGAGACGAAGTAGTGTAATTACCTGCCTTTCCACATACGGCAAATTACAAACAAAAAACAATTTAAGTAAAAGGGAAGGCATCTGGATTCCTGCTGTGTAAACAATGTTCTGATAAAAATAAAGACGCTCTCAGTAACTTCAGATCATAAAGACAATGAAATTGATGCAGAAATTCAGATATGATGGGAGGCTGGAGTTTATTATTTATTCATAGTTTCTTCATTCAGTTCTTTTAACATGGCTTGCTGGTGCAACTGCATGTGTGTATCTATGCATCTGTCTTTTTAAAATGATCTAGTTATTGGTGAGAGGTTATATAATAAACATTTAATGAAACTCCAAACATTTAGGTCTGGTTCTCACCTTTTGTTATGTATCAGGTGATTTCTGAGATGAGCAGGATCCGGGGTGCAGACATAACCTCTGTCATAGAGAGCAAATAATACTAATGATAAGGGTCGCTGGTCTATGGTGGCTCTGTTTCCCAGATTATATCATAAAAGCCTTTATGTATCACAGAGCCCGGATACTGTGATGCTGTTGTGTAATGTAAAATGTTGCACCTGACCCTGTTTCCACCTGGAAAACAGAGCAGACACATCCATCCTACATAATGGCAGAACTCTTTTGGTAAACATGAACTTTTTACACTGCCACGAACAATGAGGTACAACACACTGTTGTCATTGCTGTCTGAAAGACTCAATGTGCACTGACTGCATATTTTATTTCCTCTGGGAGAGTATGGGGTACTCTTACGCCACCATCTTAGTCTTGCTGTTGTTGAACTCATGACACTGCAGGAGAATTTAGCCTCAATAAGCAAAGATGTCAGGGACGCTAAACACATGTTCAGTAACCTTAAAATGTAAATGGAGCAGATCTGCTCTTTTGTCAGCTCCGCTGGATGAATATAAGTGTCCTTCACGTCCACATGTTCTTAATACATTTCTGGGAACAAATCACCAGCTGATTTAGAAGTAAAGCAGAGAGCCTGGAGTGATAAAATGACAGCAGGAATGCTGCGAGTTTCATCTAATATATATGGTAAAATACGTACATGCTGTTGTGTCACACAGAGAGCTGTTCCTGTTATTTTATCCTGTCTAGTAAATAATGAACTGCAGTGTACCCAGCCTAAGTAGCAACTGGGTGTTATAAAGTAATGCTGACGGTAAGAAAAAGAAGTGTTAAAACAACACTGCCCTCCTCTGACTTTGCCAGGTGGAATATAAAAGAATCTGTCTGAATACAGCCACAGCAGGAAAACTCTGTGCGCATAGTGAAAGCAGTGACTTGTCTTTTGGGTGTCTGTCCTGCAGTTTTCCGCTCTCACTGGCGCTACTCTCAGCCACACAAGGCATCTGCTTCTAGTTAAAAAGATCTAAAACTTTTCTGTGCACTACCTGCTCATTGCAGACAGACACAGCAAGCAACCAGCTGATGAACACGGGGCAGCATTTAGCAGCTAGTGTATGCCTCTGAGGTCGGCTGTGGGAAAAAAAGAACTTCATGTCCCCGCTGCCCTCTGATTGACCAAATAATCAGTTATTGCAGGTTTAGGATGTCACACCCTGGAGTATGTCTCCGGGGTCTCATACACTATAAACTCTGCCTTGAACTTTTTATGTTCTTTGCAGGCTCTCTCCAGCATTCATTCCTGAAGGCCCTTCTGGGGGTTTTCTGCTTCTTTTATGCCTGTACTGTAGGCATTTCATGGTATATTTTTTCAACATCAAGCAGTTCTGCCTCTACCACTACTGTGACCGAGTCATCAACTGGTACCTTGCCGCCATCTCTCGCTTTCACCAGATTTCCCTTGACCTTATCTTGACTATGTATGCTACCTCTCAGTATGATCTCAAATCTAATCAAGTAATCCGATTAAAGGAACCTCATTACTTTGAATACCCTGCAGAAATAAGGCTTTGTCTCACATCTTGTCACAATATTTTCCTCCTAAACTTTTTCCTTGAGCCTTGCCGTGAACATGCTACACTACAAGCAAAGTAACACACTGAATTACTTAAATGATGAGTTTCAGCTCTTCCTGAGAGTCAGCTTGTTGAATTAGTCTGCAGTGTGTGTTCCACTTACTTTGGGCCTGTGTGTGTTCGTTTTGAGACAATTGTTGCATTACTCCGGCTGAGCATGTGGTTTTAAACTTTTTCTGTTAGTCACATCTGATCATCCTGAAGAACAATGATGTGCATTTTTCTTGTTATTCCATTTAGCATCGTTTGGACAACATTTCTGGAACCATCACTTATTTTTTGGAATCATTCTGAGGACTTGTGACAGTTTTGAACTTGTGGTTTAACCCACATGAGAATCAAGTGTTTTTACCTCCTACAGGACCAGAGACAGGACTGTAGCCAGGGCAGTATTTAACTTATGTCATGAAGTAGAGAGGATTTACTGATAAACTAAATACACTAAAGTTTATTCTTTCTAAATTCTACATCTTAAATAATGAAGAAAATAATAATAAATCATGAGGCGTGCATCTCAACCTTTACTGTGAAATTGTTACAGTTGATAATAGTTCCCACTCTTGCTTTGATGCCTTATCTCAATTATAGCTTGATGTGTTGCATGGGTTAAAAGTTAGATTTATAGAGGACGATCACACTTCAGTTTTCAAAAATTAGGACAATACTTAGCGAACCCTGACGTGGAAGGCTTCTGTTCGGAAATGGACAAAAACAAGGCTAATGTATCTAAATTCTAACAGGCACAAATTATGCCTTAGCTGTGCTCTACTATTAGTGTAATGAAGGCCTCTCGAAGGGGAAATGAATCACTGAGGTTCAGACCTGTGCAAACTCTACCTATGTTTACTGCAGGAAGGTCACAGATCTAGATTGGGCGCAACATTTGCTGGGCGTTCAGAGTTGCGTGGCTTGAACCTCTCAGGATTTGAACGGTTCAGGTACTTGTTCTTGTACTGCTGATGAGGCAGATTGTTCAAACAGCTCTTTTTTTTTTAAAGTGATGTCCGTACGTGACAGCCTTCTGTACTGTAGATGAGGTTATGAGCTGAACACAGATGCTGCAGAAACACAAAATGTGGAGTCTATGATGTGCATGATATATTGTAGACTTTAGGTTTAAAGTTCCATATGCTAGTGTGACAAATTCACTCCATGTGTAACAAAAAAAAGGACAATGTACAGAGGGTGAAACTAATGAGGACAGCCTGTAAACCTGCAGCAGATTTAGGATTTATAGATGCAGTTTCCTATTCACTTGCCACATTTAATTCCATAAAAAGTTTACAGTAAGTTAAGCCTCTCTGAATCCATCACTTTATAAGTGGATTAGTTAACAGACAGATGTATTTGACAGATGTTGTCTTGCTGCAGTGAACACGTTGTTTACCCCCACAGTCGACAGGAAACGGCTCGCTCTTGATGTCTAATCTAATAAACGTGAAATACGAAGCTGTCTTGGTCTGTCAGGATGTGTTTTCCCATCTTTAGTCTATGTCTGTGTGCACAAGACATGTCATATCAGGGCCCATCGCAAAGTGTCTCCCTATTTTACGTGTCTGTCGCTGTAAACATCGAATGCAATACCACACAGAAGCAGCCATGAGGCAAAGCAGACTGTTTACAAAACACAATACACAATCTTCATCCAGTAACTTTAGCAGAAGTTGACAAATAAAATCTGTTTCTGTCTCCGTCTCCCTGGTGCAGACTGTTGGACATGTTGATGGAACAGTTAATATTAAGCAGAACTGATGTGCAAAGAAACCACATGTAAGGAAATAGAGATCACATTTCTACCTGAACTTTTTCTTAGGAGTCAGCTGTTCAAACTCCTTTGGGGGTGTTAAAATATGTGGGTGTGAGACAGTTTGACATGATATATGGTCCTTTTTGCTCCTGGAAATTTGTTACACTGCAGGATATCTTAGCATGAGAGGTTTTCATTTCCTTCCTTTTGGCAAACCCCAAATCCTTGGGCAAATTCTAAAATAGTTGGAAGCAATGAACCTTAATGCGAGCAAACAATGAGGTGATGCTCTCACAAAGGGGAAAATTCCTGGGCAGGCGAAAAGAGCTGTAAGACTGGAAGTTTAGCTGTTGAAGAAAAACTGGAAGACTGGAAGGAGAAGAACTCTGAACACTGTGAAACGGTTGTACTGTCGCAGAAGACGAGAGCAGCAGAAAAAAAATCCAAAAACCACAGAAATGAGACACAGAAAAACAGGTGGCATGTGGAAGCCAATCAAGAGATGATCTGAGTGCGTCAGACAAGAGTTTCAGAGGAGCCTGGAGACATTTTCATACTGTGAGAAAAACCACAGGAGAGAAATGAAGTGACGACATCAAAGTAATTCTGTGAACACTGGCCCTTTTAAGTGTCTGTTGAGTTTGCCCTAGAGGAAGTTGAAGAAAATGTTGATCAGAGTGAGATGTGGAATTGACACTATTTCAATGTAAGCTATGTAGAATGTTAATCATGATTTGTGATTTTATTACAAGCTATTTAACCAAAATCCATTGAAAAAAACTCAATCCTAAAATGGAAGCAAAAATAATTTTGATTCACTCGTCTTCCCCTGCTTCTACACTTCAGCTATCTTTAGTCTTTTCAACATACTGTGTTCTCAGCAAGGACGAAGAACACATTCCCACTGTTTACCTGTTCTTTGTGTAAAGCTTGGGGTGAACCTGACAGGCAGGAAGGGTGTGTTTTAGTGTTTATTAATGGTCCACTCCAGGACCGCGATCAGGTCTCTGTTGATCTGTTACTTCTGGCCGCTAGTCCTGCTATGCTGCTAATCATACTAACCACAGCCTTTGGTTGAAGGAAATTGAGATTTCTGACCTTTGCAGGGAATATTTATATAAGTCCTTCCAGAAGTTGGACTGGGAAAAATGTGCTTCCATAGAAGGAATCCATAATGATGAATGAATCAAAAACATGCTAATGGCCTTCTATTGTGGATCAGTTAAAGGACATTTCTCTGCTGTTTGTGCATTTGCAGAAACAGATGCAGTCCTAGGATTTGGACATGTTCCTTGTGTGCTGTCCTGCCAAATGTTAATCTCAGCTCATATCTCCAATGCTATTAGATATTACAGGAGGAGGTCTTGGCACAGAAGTAGTCCGCATAAAGTAATCCATCACTCAGCATGAGGGAGTGCATTATATAGCATTAGGTGTGTTTGTTATTACCTGTAGTTAGAACTAAGCTGTCTTTTCTTCTACAGAAACCAACATATGAACACACTGCGCTCACTGAGATGTGCAGCTTTTCTGTCCTTCATACTGCACATCAGCAGCAGTGGAATGCGAAGAGTCTCTGCCTTTTGATTTTCCAATAAGTCCAAGGCAGACACCGAAGACATTATTAACACACATTTTACAAATGTGCATTACTGTATTTAAATGACATCAGCGTATCTGTGTTTAACTGTCATGAAGGCATGATACCAGGCAGCCATCATTAATTTCATTATTCACACCTGTGCCTTTGCTAACTGTGACAGGTCATGATGGATCAGTTAATCAAGAATCTAACCAAACAGATGACCCAGTAATGAAAACAGATGTAGCAGCTCTACTTTACCTCACACAAGGGATAATAACTCAGCTCACATGTGTTTCAGACCTAAAAGCCCAAGGATATCATATATGGTCTCATTAGGATTGAAGTGTAAAAACAATGTTTTGGCACTTATGTCCTTGCTACATTTTGTGATTAAAAGGCTGTCTACCCATTTTAATATGACTGTGCAAGACATTCCTCTTGTTAACCCTTTTCACTCTTAGAGGTCCCTGTTCTGGGCTGTATAGATTCACTGAAGAGCTTGTACGGTCCGACAAAACGGCCTTTAGTATTAGAATTGTTAGTGTAGTTCTGATAACATCAATGTCACTGACTTATTGTTATAAAGTTGTAAATTTACTCTCTTTTTTATGAGGGAGATGTAAAATGTTTTTTAAGACCTCACTCTGGTCTCTGGCCTGGCGATAAAGACAACAGACTTATATTTCAACAATCTCCCAAGTGACTCCATCCAAAGAGTCCAAGGTTGTTCATTTTGGCCTGTAAGCTTTGCAGATGTTACTGACTAAATTTGGGGATGTTTTTTCAGGTGAACGCTTCGGAAAATTGCCTATGGCTTGTCGGAAAAGCCTAAAATTTTGTGAGTCTTCATATCATGATGCCAAAACAAGTATTCTGATTTTATTTATTATGTTGCATAATCATATCATTCCTTCATTGTGTTTGTAAAACACTGCAATATCGCTCACAACCCATGACTGTACATTTCAAGTAGTGCAGTTATTCAAGGAAAATCTGTTGCTATCCCTTTCTCACACACAAACAACAGGGGACACGGTGAGGAAAGAAGTATAGATGTTAGAGTTGCCAGTAACTGATCAGAGAAGCCCAAACAGGGGGGCACTGACTTCAGCCACAGTCCTGACCAGCCTCTTTGCTTTACCTCACATGGTGCACCCTGCAATCTGCAGACAATGAAAGATAATGAAGGAGCTAAGAAATACTGAGATATATATTGTGTTTGTATCTGATTGTAATGACATCTTCTCCACAGGACATTTTGGCTGGTGATATCTGAGTAAGTAGTATGGAACTGCTGTCACCTAAAAACCTTCTACAACCCATATGCACAGTGAATTGTTATGATTTCCTGGTCAAGATGTCTAGACAGACTAAAACGTGTTGAATGGAATTTTAGATGTTTTTCGCTACATCTCAGCCTGGTTCACTCTGGAAAGATAATAATTTTTTTCCCCCCCATGTAAAAATACTTTGCTACTTTGGTAATATTATGTGAAAAACCTAGTATTTAAGTTTTTTTTCATGCTACTAAAGTGTAGAAATAACAAAAAGCTTCAGCTGTATTTTACCTGCACAGCTAGATATCTTCCCTTGAACCGGTACAATCGATGCTTGCTGAGGTGTGTCAGTAACTTAATAGGAGGGTTTCAAGTCTGGACATGTTGTCTGTGCTGAAGGTACAGAAGCTGAATATATCATAAGAAATGTCAGACCAGGTTCAGTGATAAAGCATTGTTTTCATTTCTGTGGCATTTAACACATCATTTAAGTACTGGGTACATAGATTTTGCTGTTTTTAGCTTGTTTTTTTCTTTAGTTCCTGCTGTTTACCAGACTTTGCACCTCACGGTCAATAGGAAACCCAGTGCTGTTCAGGGGCCTTTGACATAATTGCCTGAATTAAAAACAGGTCAAATAAGCTTGCTGACCTGTTAGTGCTTAGTGATTTGCAAACAAACGGCTCCATTAATAAGATCAATGGGAAGCCAGGCAGGCACTTCACTGCTTCATGGAAGTTCCACTGTGGCTTTGTCTGTGCAGTAGAAGGCAAAATACTTTAAAGGCAAAATACTTCTAAAGAGGCAGTGAAGTATTTTGCTGAACTGGTGAAGGTGGTAAACATTATAGCTGAGTGAGCATTAAGGTACGAAGTGACTTTAGTGTAACACAGTTTGCACTCACCAGAAGTAAAGCTAGTGATCTGGAGTACCATCTCTGCTGCTGGCCATCCATGGCACCTCATCAGAGAAAAAATAAGAATGGTGGTTAATGTCAAGAAAGTGAGATTTTATTGTGAAACTGCTAAAGCATGAGACAAAAAACAAATTCTAGAAAGTCAAGCCTAGTTTGTCTTTCCCCTATGCGATCATGCACAAGTTCCTATAGCCTCCTTGTTATTGTGTTTTCACTTAAGCACTCAAGTGTACCTTGGCATGTCTTTGAGTAGGCTACTGTAAACTTGTGATAGAATTTAATAGCAGTTACTTTACTACAAACCACAAAAGATCCTGACTGAAAGTGTGATTTTGTTTGAAAGCCATTTAAGAGAATGTGCAGAGGACTAAATAAAACAATCCCTTTATAGGTGAGCTGACGTGTGTAGTACGAGTGTCGTAATGTGATGCGAAACAGACGCTAACCCAAAGCACTTTTCAACACAAAACGTGTGAACCATTAATATTCTGAAAACAACAACATCAGAAAAAACTCTGAGGGCTGCACGCAAGTCTAATGTTTCCTCGCAGGGGAATGCTGATGATTTATTTGCAGCCCTAAAACTGTAGTCACCCAATGTGTTTTAACGACTGAAGGCAAACAGCTGAATGGAAAAGAATATGTTCAGGCCGCCGTTGTTAAAACTAACAGTGAGCTCATGAACATGTAACAGCAGCAGTGTGGCTGTGAAGAACATTACTGCTGCTGCAGCGTGGATCCTGCAGGTTACCTTACTTTTGCTTGTCCTGTTTTTTTTTTTGTAATTTTTTTTTTCCCCTTACAAATCTAAGTAAAAATATTTGTGTGTATGTGCAGTGTGCTACCTTTAGCAACAGGGACTGCAGTGGAGCTACGTATACTGACGTTTTTTTTCTTTACTACACAGACCAATGAGGTAATGGGAACGATAACGATGCACTGAATGCATAAGAGTGAACCTTCGTGTCCTTCATCTCACCTACCTGTCAGTCTTCTCTGGGATTTGGCTTATGAACAAAGAAGCAGCAAAAATATGATTTAAGCGATCAAAGGTGTTGCTGCGGGTTCTCCTGAGTCAACTCTGTGTGTGTGTGTGCACGCTCACACTCACTCATACTGCAGCAAGACCTACAAATTCTGTTAGATTTTTACTCGTTCTGTTCCTACTGGATCAATAAATAAATCCCTCTGAAACCAAACTAGTGACATATTTTGTGACGTGCACACCGTGTCATACAGTACAGATGCATGTTAGTCAGTTAGTTGTTTTTGTTCTGTGCGGTCAGCTGTACTTTTGTGTTTGATGGGGTCTGTTTGTGCTTCTTACCAAAGAGCAGATTCTGGGAATGTGAGGTCTAAATATTATAAAAACTGCTTTTTGCATTTTGTTCACATTTCACATCTGTCAACACATAACAAGCACGTTCCAACTAAAAACAAGCATCTGCTGTCTTCTTTTATTGTATATCCAACATCATGTTTTATCTTATTTTTAAACAATTACAGCAACATGTGAGCTGAAGCTACATAGTTTGCTTTTAACCCAGTTTGTTTGAGCATTTTTGAGAATTTGTTAACTCCAATAGCAGATGTCAAAAGCAAATATTAACTCAAATTCTCAAACCAGTGAACAAAAACAAAAAAATATAAACCTTTAACCTCTAAAGATTATTTTTTAGAACAGAACTGAAACTTTTACTTAAGGATGCATTAATTCAGTTTTAGTGGTCAAATGTTCTAATGATGTAATGAAATGCATTATGACAATAACTCTATATGAATGTGATTCCCACTTCACCACGGACTCCTGAAGCACCCCCTGATTTCCAGAAGTTCCCTTATAGGACACAGATTGGTCCACAGACAAGTAACAAGCACATTACTTAAACTGGTAAGATGAGATTCTCATGTGATTTTGTTATCTCACATGTATCCAGCTGCCTCACAGTAACCTCACAAAACACATTATTTAGCTATAAATCAGTAATTCATGCAGTTATTATGATATGATTTAATACAAATGTTTAATAAGATAAAAGGATCAAATGATGCCTTTTTATACTCAAAAGGTCAACTTCACTGTAACCTTGTTATGTCTGTTCAGTTGTGCTACTCAACTGTACTCTCTACTGAACAAACTGGGGGAAAAGTTAGCCCCCCGCTCCCATACCTGTCTGATCTAATCACCTGAATCACCTGTGTCCACTTAAACCTTACCCACCATCAAAAACTAAGTCACCATCTAGCAATAAACAAAAGTAATGACATGTCAACTAGGCATGGGACGGTTCAGGAAAAAAATCGGAACCGTTCGGTACACGTCTCGGTTCGGGGCATGTAAGTAATGCAAGGAGGCATTTTTACCACCGCATAGAGACGAGTGTTGCCAACTTGGCGTCGCTCTCGCTAAATTTGCTGACTTTCCAAACCTTTTTTTGTCAAAAGCAACAAGTGACTCTCTCTGGAGACTTTTGGAGACTGACGTGAAAGCAGTCAAAACAACAACTCTGTCCGATGGTGGGAGTATGCACACACATGTCTGTGTGTTTGTCTGTGCATGTCTCTGTGCGCAGACAGCAGCAGTGAATTGGAAACGCACAACCATGCAGACAGAAATGACATGCTGCCATGCAAACAAGATAAATAACATGAGCTGTTTAGTTTGTTTGATAAAAGAACAAGGTGTATACCTGTTCTATAAGAAAACTGTGACCTCAGAACCGTGATACGAACCGAACCGTGGATTGGGTGAACCGTTCCATCCCTAATGTCAACTTAATCCTATATTCCATCAAATCTCAGCTCACATCCACATGGTCAGTGTATTGCTATCCTGGAAACTGGGACACATCACTGATTAAGGAAGAAATGGTGCAACACTACAACAACTTGTGTCTCTGAGCTGAGGTAACTGATCCAGGGGTTCCTCCATAAGTGCTCAAAACGTACAGCAGATTACTTTACAATATACGAAGGAATTATATCCCAGTAAATGAATATATGACACTACAGTTAGTTAATCTGACAGGATAAACATGCATCATACAGCATGGGGAGGCTATATGACTCAGTGTGTCAGCTACATGTCAGAAAGTACAGGGAGGAGAAAGAGGATTTTGGTCCAAGAGGAAACAAAGAATCTTAACCCAGCTCATCTGAAATGAGAACCTGCGCTCAGAGGGATTTAGTAAGAGAATACCATTGGCTCCATTTTCTTCATGAGGCTGACAGTAAAGCTACAGCTGGTGTTATTGATGACATAAGGGTAAGGATAACGATAGTAAGCACAGCGCAGTTCCTCGAGTCCTCCCACCACTGTAAGCAGAGTCTAGGGATCTATTTTTCAAGGATAATTTATGATCTCTTTGTTTCTGGCATCATTATTAGTGGGAAATGTGAAAGAGATATATAGATGTTCCTATTGAGAAGAACTCCAGCCAAACATTTTTGGATATCAGTTTGAACATTTTCGGAACATTGTCACCCCTTGTGGTATCTCTTTCTGTCCTAAGATGACCTTCTCTTAATTACGGTATTTCAGCTGAGCAGGCTGATCAATCTTTAAAATAAATGGCCGGGAAGAGTACCGGTAATTGGTTGAGAAAATTCCCTTTACAACTTAAAGAGTATTACTGCAAGAGGAAAATGACAGATGAAAAATATACATACATCAACAAAGCAACAATAACATTACAGGCCCTGCACGCATTTGTAAGTGACCTAAGAGGAAACAGACCAGTGGCAGAAATCCTTGATCATACTACCACATCTCTGGTCTGTTTACATTTTTTTTTTTTTTTTTTTTTTTTTTTTTTTTTTTTTTTTTTTTAAATGGTACAGGCTTTCTGTTCCTAGTATTTTATATTTGCACCAACATGTAAACACTTTGGAATCAAACATACATCAAATTACACCTATTCTGACAGAGGCCATCTGCTTTTTGTTCTGGGAAACAATGAGAAGCGTATGGCATCGGATGAATGTAAATTAAAAAAAGCAGGAATGTCAGGGATATGTGCACATATGGAACACACACACACACACACACAAAAGTCACCAGAACTAATTTGTCTTGACCTGCCAGCTGGATGTGAGGGGAGGTAAAGCAGCAGGGAAAGAAGACCACCTACTGCTGCATCCTCTTTCCAACACATTTATGTACTGGGTTACAGTATCCTCAGCCTGAATGGATTGAGTCTATCCAAAAGCGAAAAAAAAAAAAGAATTTATATAACAAATCACAACAAACCACATGGGTGTTAAATATCTGGATTTGGGGGGAAAGAAGGTAAATAAAGGATCTCCCCGATCTGCAGGATAAAGCAGCACAATGACACACAATGTAAAATATGCACTTGGAAAAAGGACACTTTCTGCACAACAAATGTCAAAACATACTGCAACATCCTGTTGTTTTCTTAAGTCTTAGCCTGTGTTTCTTTCAATTCTACGACACATGAACAGCAGCTGCTAAAGCAAAGAATTCATCCAACAACCAACCTGCACCATCATGTGATGGCACTGGCCACGAAATGCAACCATATGAACATACTGCACTGCAGGGCGAGGCTCAGTATATTTATACAACAAGGTACTGGGCTACAGATGCAACTGCCACTTCGTCATCAATGAATAAACATACAAACATAGTAATCTAGTGATATCGTATCCTACCTAATACCTTACCGATAACCAATGTATTCCTTTATATTAACCATTGAAAGCAAATATTCTCCTTTTCTCCATTACATATGTTTTAAAAGTATTATACCACTACAGTTATAATTAAGTCAGGTTTACCAACAAGGACTGTAATCACAACTAAGTAAACAAACAAAAAAAAGCCCATTTACAAACATTTTGTCAAACATTATTAAATATACGGCTTAGCAACAAAACTTATAATTCTACATTAATAAATATCAAATTAACTCTTCATGCAATCATTTTTCCAAGGATAACCAGTTACTAATAATAAAAAGTGTGCTACCTTCATAAGTTCCGAGTCCAAACAGTCACCAGTCCGTTCAGCAGTGTTTGCATCCAGTGATGGCGGCGTCAACACGGCGTCAAACAATTCTCACTAGTTTGTTTACCTCCGTGGTCTCTGCACCGGAAAACGTTTAAGTCAAGTCCTGACTATGCTTGGTTAGCTTTACAGTGGCTTTAAGTCACTTCACTGTGCTAACAAATGCTAACAAGCAGCGCTAGCATACCGGCGTTTCGCTCGGTATGCTAATGAGCTACAAAACGGACAAATATATCCACCTGCTCATAAAAACATGCTGGTCAAGTGTGAAGCCTGCCCAGTAGATACCCACCGACACGTTTGTTTACAAAAACTGAAGAAAATTTGCAGAAAGATGAATCCATCCTGACTTCCTCATTCCTGACGCACCTGGGCCAATCATTACATAATGACGCTCTTGACGTTGAAACCACTTCCTTTAAAACCATGGACTCTTCACAATAGAAGATTTCTAACTATGAATTTATATTTTTAATCTTTTAAACCATATTTAATATATTTTAGTTTAACCAGTCTGAAACACATCTCTCTTGGGGCAAAAATAAAGCAATTATCCAAAGCAATTTTGTAATTATCTCTCTATTAAAAACAAAAAATGACTTTTGTTAAAAATTTAAATTTAAATTTGGTCAAATAGAACATTTAGTTGAATAAATCAGGGCCTGCTTGCATTATAACGTATATTCATTCCTAGAGTGGTCATCCTGCCCACCCTGGCACCCAATCACAGATCAATATGTCTCTTGAAAGTGTGTGTGTGTGCATCACATCACACAGACACTGTTTAAAAGATAATGATTAACAAAAAGCTGCTGTTTAAAGCGGCCACTTTAGCATTGACTTTTTAATGGGGTTATAAGCACATCTATACACCCACTGCCTCACACACAAACACAGGGTCTAATTAATTAGTATGTACTGATCTCCTGTCGTGCCTCCGATTGCTGTCCTTATTGTAGGTTAATGACTGGAATGGAAAAGCTTAATTTAACATTTCAGCCTTTTCCGTTTATTAGATGGGAGTTAATGTGTTTTTAACTCTGTAAACGGTTGAGTAAACACGGGATAGTTTCTGTATCACTAAAAGAGATGCAGGGGTCAGATTGAGTGACACATTAATCCCATGTAAACAAACCTGGAGGCCGCAGTTACCACAATGGAAAGGAGTCAGACGCCAATCAATATTTTCTGTGTGCTTCTAACTTCTAACTCTTTACTTAGAAATGGTCAAAAATTGCTTCAAGTTAAATTGCGGCGAATGACATGTGTCATAATATATGATCGCAATCAGCAGCAACAATGGAGCAATTTTTACAATCAGCACTTCAAAAAAGCAACAAGAGGCTAAAGCCAGACAAGTGTCTCGACAACAGATCATTATATTCTATCAAAATCTTTTGTTTCCCTTCAGCACAGTCTGTAGTTTTAACCTCTGCATGAATTTAACAAAAAAATATATCAACAATTGTTAAACTTGCCACAATATGCAACAATGTACTAAAACAAGCCATTTATCTAAGAAAATAGGTAATTAACTATCATTTATGTTTAACTATAGCGGTTTTTCAGTGCTCTGCTGCTGTGAGTCATCTCAGATAATGCCGTTGTGCACAGTGTATGAACAGTGGGATCACCGCAGGTTGTTCACTTGCTGGAAATGATGATGGTAACAATTGGCTGGCTCGATTGAGCTCCCAGCATTACAGACTGATAAATAAAGGCAATAAAAGTAACATTACATGACGCAGTGTTCACCAATAAAGCTGGTTCCTCTGCGTAGCAAAGATGGCAGCAATATTACACACTGGTTACCTGACTAAATATAGCTGAATCCAGCAATGTCATTCTGGAAAAAAAAAAGGTAAGAAAGGAAGTTGCATAAGCTCAGATTTGAGTGAAGGCTGCGCCAGAGAGATGCTCATTCTGTCTGTTTCCTGTACACACCTATTTTAACAAACGCAGCTAAGAGTGGGAAAATTCCCCAGTGACATCAGAGAAAAAGGAAAAAAGAAAGAAAGAAATCTCTTTTAAACTCCTCACACTGGGATGCACATCTCCGTCTGGCTCAAGAGAAAGAGCCCTCATTAGATCAGTGTTAAATATTTAATACTCCCCATACTAAAGACAGAGAGAGAGAGAGAGAGAGAGAGAGAGACAGTGGACAAGGAAGAGACATGTGCAGGAAGCCTGACAGAAACACAGTGCAGGTCATGAAATGTAGAGTAAATGAATGTTGTTCTCTGTAGTTTGGTTGTTTTTGGGAATTGTCCGGGGATGCTACTGGCATGTTAGAAGTGAGCGCAAACATACTAAACGAACAAACCAGCTCCTTCATATTAACATTAATGCATTCAGTGTGTTCTTTTCCACTGGACTCAGTGAGGCTCCTTAGTGGGCATAAATCTAGTATTTACCAGTAAAGCATTTGTGGGATGAATTTTAAAAAGCATGCGTGTTTTAAAAATACATAACATTAATGCAACATATATGCCAGCCTCGCTTTGTAAAGTGAGGAAGATTCGTTCTGAAGCTCTGTTTCTCTATTTTTTTTTCTATCTGCCGCAGGAGTAGACGTGCCCTGAAGGCAGGCTTTGTTAGCCAGGCATCGTGAGAGCATCATGTCTTCTCTCTAATATAATCAGTTTCAGTGAATTACAACAGCGCCTAATGGCATTAGGACCTGGTGACACTCATTTAGCCCATTTATGTCCCTGTATGTCTCAGACTTTGGAAAGTTGGGGTAGAGAGAGAGAGAGAGAGAGAGAGAGAGAGAGAGACAGAGCGGAGAGAGTGACAGCTGTCTAAACAGCATCTCTTCCTGGCAAGACAGAAGAATTACACTGAGGATATTCCCTCCTGGGAATAAAGACAAGCTATTGTGGATTCTGGCCTTAGATAAATCTTACATATCAGTCTGAACGAGGAGGGAAAGGGAAAAGTCACTCCCTGCAGAAACAGAACTCCAACTATTGTTTTTACTGTTATATTGATATAGGACATATTTAGTTTATTTATCATTTAGTCTATAAAAACATTGGCCGTGGTGATTTTCCACACTGTGAAGAGCTCAACACCTGGGTGGTCAGAAAATCAGCAACATCTCAGCCAAAAATTCCATTTGTATTATTTAAAGCGGTCCTCAAACATCTTTAAGCTGGAGTACAGTCAGAAAGGAGACGCTCTATATGATACAGACCTTATAAAGGACTCTTTGAAGCTTATTTTTAAAGGAGAGGAGAATACAGAGTGAGCCGACAGGCATCATTGCTTACACCCGAGTACGAACAGACGTATCTGTATGCTCCTCACACAGCTGAGTCACTAAGTCAGTGGTGATAAATAACATGCGTGATGTCCAGAAATATTTATTAGCGATAAGCTCCTGGCACTCTAAGAAGAACAGCCTTTAAATGCTGTTTTTCCACTATCAGAGATCTGGTTAGTTTCTTTCCAGAAAGAGCAGAACATCTGACGTTTTCTGTCTCAAACTGTATCTAATCCATCTCTATTAATGAGCAGTGACAAGGTTTCTGATCTTAGCAGCAGTTTCCTTTGACTCTGTGTTCACGGTCAGGATCCTCTGGGAGGTGAGGGATTAAAGTTTAATCCTATCGTACTGAAGTTACTCCAAGCAAAAGAACTCAGATTGAGATAAAAAAGCAATCTTTAACAGTTTTTTTATATGAATATGCATTACTAATAAACCGTGTTGTCGAATGACTTCCACCCTCTGGGTGCTTTTGTGTTCATAGTGGACAATTCAACACAACAGCCGGAAAGACTTCACTATATCGTCACTGCTTCTGTCTCCCATACCTGCTAGGAATTACAAAGCAGAGCTTTAATTAGAGAAATAATTACTCAGGATATTGAAACTTTGACTCAAATGTTTATGCTTCTCTCAGCGCAGAAATAAAAAACCATGCAGCTAATTATTCGCCAATTATTCTGGCTCTTTATTTAAACAGTCCCTTAAATTGTTTTAATTTCCTGTGTTATTGTGTTTAGGATGGAGAATCAGATATAATTAGTTTTAATCAGCAGGAAGTGACAGTGTGGAGGTACTATATTTCACTGTTCAATATCCTCTCTGAAATCCTGAAAGACTTTATGAGCTGGCCCCACAAATTGGAGAAAATAAGGCTGACGCATGTGTTGTCTCACTGGGTACCACAGACGTTTTGGAGCTTTCATCTAACCCAGGGAAATGTTCTCATTTGCTTTCCTAAGAATTTTTGGAAAAGATCAACAGCACTGCAGCCCCTCTAAAGCTCGCTAATTAGCACAACTTATTCATTCAATCTGTACAAAAACCAAAGTGTGAACCAACGGTTTGTGGTTTTTACACAGGGTTTTATTTCAGAGTACCTCAGCTCATTTATAGCAAATCAGCTATAAATGCTGAGACATTAAATAGAAAAAGCTGGACTGTGAAACATGGAGTATCGTGCCCCTTCTCAGTGGATTTTTTTGTTTTTTTCTAAATAAGGTCATACAGGCCACCATTGCAACAGAACTTGGACTTCCCATTTATTTCCTGGCTCCTTCAGGCAAACAAAAGTGATGCAAATGTGAGATTCATGAACAAAAAATGCTCGTCTCCGATCTGTTTTCTGATGATGGATATTACACATTCCCCACAGGTAAAACTGACTTTAACTAAAATGTCAAGCAATTAGATTTTTAGGATTTAAAGTTGTTAAGTATTTTTTACAGTACACTATTGTCTCTGATTTGCCACCAGTAACAAATCTTTAGGCACACATTCCTTTTTAATCATTCAAACGGTGTTCCCCAGCTGTGGCATCCACTGTGGATCCAAAAAGCATTCTCTGACCCATTTAATATAGCACTGTTCCACTTTATGAATAAGTGGCACTGATTCTTTGCCTTTTGATGTTGCAACAATTCTGCATGTTTCCTCATGAATGGGGACAAATTCAGACCAGATGTGGAATGAACCGTGTGACAACTATTAGTACCCACAGGAGGTGCCATTGTCTTTCAGCAGCTAATTACATACCAACAAATTTCACTGGAAATCGAGAGAATCTAGAGACAAAAATCAATAGACTTTTCTGTCTTAAAAATAGGTCAGGTCTTATCAGAGGCAAAAGAAGAATGAATAAACATCGTGCTTGTCATGCTAAATAAAAGCCGGCAAAAAAGAAAAAAAGGGATCCACAGGGATCCATACTAGAGCTGTATGATGCTCTGCATGCACTCAGGTCATCTCAGTATACACTTCTAAATGTGGTGTATGGGCACAGAATGCTCTCTGTTTAGAATTTAGACCACAATGGCTTTTATAGCTGCAGTAAAATCATAATGAGGCATGTTGTGCATCAGATTTTTTTTTTAACTTAAAATTTATTAGCCAGAAACTGTTTTACAAGCTTTCCTTTGTCCCCTTATTATAATTATTAGGTGCACTGACATGTCTTTTACAAGGTGGAAAAATACCTCACAAAAATACACACAAAAGGATCCAGTTGTGGTTACACCTCAGTACCCTTTAGTACCATGGTCACACTCGTTTTTTTATGTCGTCAAGGAATGTGCTACGGGTTATCACCAAGAGTGAGTGAAGAGCATCCTGCAGCCTTGCCTCTGCATGAGTCTTTATTTGGAGTTAGAAGAATTATGTGCGATTAATCATCTTTCATCATGTTGCTATGCTGCACTCTTGCAGGCGCTCAAACTCCACCATTTCAAGAATAAGAAAGTGTTTTGGGTCCACTGGGGTCCTTCGACCAGGCTCTCTGTGCCAGATTTGAACTCATCAGTTCAAATAACAAGTTATTGACTTCAAACTTTCTGCATAATTAAAGTGTCAAACTGCATGTGCCTGGAATGAGAACGATATGACTCATCTTCTTCAAGTTTATGAATTTATCAGTCACCCCTCCTATGGTTTCAACACTCCAGCAAAATATTTTACTCCCTGAAGCCACAACTAAAAAAAAAAACAGCCATGTTGTAGAATGTGAATTAGAAGTTTAACTTCTACTCTTTGATAACAGCTTAATATTGTCAGTGTCTTTCCACTGTTTAACACAGCTCATGCAGAAAACGCACCACACCTGACAGGCATTTTCCACACCTGATTGAGGCCTGGCAACAGTTTGAGTGGAAAAAAAAGAATGGAGCCTGTGTTAGAGAAGAGTATTATTGATTAATAATAATAAACGGTACAACGGTACATTCTGATCACCGTTTTAAGAGACGTGAATGAACTCTGTTTGGTTGAAAAGAATTGCTTAGTGTCAAACTCAGTTACTTTTTGGGATGGGAAACAAAAAAAAGATTAAACATCATTACCATGTGTATCATGTTTTATTCACACACAAAAATACCACTTCAGGCACTTGTAAAGTAGGACGTTTGTCTTTCTTCTCTGATGCCAAGAACTGTCCTGGGCTCTTTTTCAAGCATAAGAAACACACAGTAACTCTGGCAAAGTCCTGGAGTCACAAAGACAACAAGACAGGGTTTGTAGGACCTGTGCCACACTGCATCTGTACCTCATTTCTAGCAATGGTATTTAACCTTTGGCCATACGTTAACTAAAGAGACTTTCAAAATAAATGGAATCTCTAGCAGGTAAAAATACGAGCTAAAAACGTTTTTTCTTTAAGAAGACAGACCACAGAAATATTTTTGTGACACTGTTGTGTTTTGGCCAAAGCAGTTTTATAATGTGACACCATCAGCTTTTCTCTTTCAGCATTGGATATTTTTTCTTTCATATCTGTTTCTACACCTCTGTATCACCTACAAACTCTTAATTTTCTCGCTCTTACTCTTTGTGTCTCTCAATCTCCTTTGTCATCGCGGCTGTCTTGCAGTCCCAGAACACTCTCTAAACGCTTCGCCCTTAAGGGGGGCAACTGTTCGTATGTGTCGAATCCAAGGTTGAGGTGCTGTTGGGGCAGACGGAAGAGCAGCAAGTGGTTTCTCAACACCTGGAAATGAGAGTGTGAGATGAGAAACAGGAGGTGGTGTAAGCCTGTTTCTCCTATACGGAGGCTATTTCTGCAGTTTCCTAGGTGGAGACATTGTCAACAACTCAAATTGTCTAAATAAATTGCAAGCTCAGACTACAAGAGTTTTGGACTGATTTATCAATAATTCACACTTCTGGTTTGGGAATATCAGGTAATGTAATAACACAGATCAATGCTTCCCCTTCAGTGAGTTGTTTTTGCTCCCTCAAGCATGAGAATCATAAAAATATCTGTGTAGTGTCTCTTGATCAGAGAGAGGAACATCTCAAAATTCTCCATGTGTGCATTTATCATAATCAGTTCTGCTGGCTCTTGCAGTCAGAGCCCAGCATTAGTCAAATGTTTAGGAAGCTAAAAAAAAAAACAAATCCAGTAAAGCAAGGGAAAGTGGTAGCAGAGCAAACCACCAGCAAGACAGCATGAAATATTATCTACTCTACACTAGCTATAATGGATTTATGGAGGTCAACAAGATGAAACGCTATTAAACAATAGCTTTTTTTCAGCAATTTGGAGAAAACATCATCAGCAGAGGTAAGGAGAAGAGATCGATAAACAGCTGGCAGCATGCACAGAGCAAAGGGAAGAGTGACGCAGACAAAGAGGAGAGGAGTACCTCATTGGTCAGGTAGTAGATTTTCCTCAGCATACTGTGTCGAGCTGTTTCAACCTCCTGGAAAAGGAGAAGGGGATTAACAACAGAAGAAACACTTGCATGTGAGTGAGGCATGCAAGAATGAGTTCCACACAGCTCTGAAATGATGCCTTTGTGAGGCCAATAAATTAGTTTGAGTTGGCAACAATGTTTTTTTTCTTGCTCGCTTGTTAATTCCAAAAACCTTAACAACATCAAATTTAAGGTTTCTCTGAACACAAGGGAGTGCAAGTGATATTGTGAGGTCAGTTCTGAGGCTGCTCTATATTGGCAACATGAGTGCTGCTTGTGTAGACTCCAAGCTCATATTTGACGCAGAAAATATGCATAAATCCCCATAAAACCGCTGAGTACTTCCCACAAATCCAGCCTCCTGTTCAGTGCAGCTGCAGCACCTTCTGGATTTCTTAAATCATTACACATGTGGAGGTTTGCCTAAGGTTCCGCTGCGGCTGATTAAAAAAGCCACAGTCACCATTTTATATAAATACATTACCAGGACCCTCAGAGCAAGCAGGACTTCATCAAGTGAAGCATTTTTCAGAAACAAGAAAAGACTTCCAGTTCTGTTTCTAATTCACTTCCTCATGCACAGACAGCATGTGTGTGCCTCCAGCAGTACTGTACCTGTGCTGCAGCATCCTGAGAGAAGATGAAGGAGTTCACGTGAGACAAGGCAACCACATACATGACAGGACACCAGGAGGACTTCAGGGTTCCCGTTACCAAAGAACGGAAGTAGAGACGGAGGAGAGGGAGCGAGTCCTCAGGTGGGGAGGTGAAGGACTCGATGGGGATGGACAGCTTCAGATGAAGAACATAAGTTGTGTTAGAAAAGAGATTAACACAGCAAAATGCAAAAAAACACCATGATTACCTGCTCTAGTGTGACCCCCAGTGACCTCAGTATTGCCACATGCTCTCCAAACACAGCCAGCCTCATAGTAGCACTGTATCTCCTCTGCAGGGGGAGCAGAACCCAGCAGCCAAACAAACGGTCTCCAAAAGACACAGCTTCATACTGAGTCAAAAGGGCTATATACAAGTCCTGGAAGGAGGCAAGACCTGGAGGAGGGATGTTCAGATCCAAAGAGTCCAGCCTGGATCGCCTGGAAATAAAAAGCTTTTGTTTATCAAGATTCTTAGTGTGTGTTGGAAGCTCCCAGTCTCCGTGTGGCTGGGATATTAAATATTGCATTTGCTTTATCGGACCTGGTCAGCAGTCTGAACAGACCCCAGGTCAGTTTCTGCACAGGTCTCTCCAGGAACAGGTCACTGGAACACAGGAACACACAGGAGAGGCGGGCCAGCTTGGCGACTGGAAGGATCACCTGCAGCATGACAAAGAGAAACAAACATCACCTCAGTCCTACAGTTTTTACAGACATCAATATGATATTCTTAACAACAACCTAATACACAAGGATGCTTGGATTTATTTAAAATGTGTTATCACGTTCCTAAATCCATCTGTTTCATTTTGATCACTGCAGATGAGAAATTAATAAAATAATCTGTATTTTACATGTATTTTTTTACAAAAGCTAATTTGCTCATTTATGATGTTGTCTAATTAAATAAAAGTCACGACTTAGTACCTTTAGAGTATCCTCCCTCCAGACCTCCAGCAGCAGCAGCCACTGCAGACAGTGGGTCACAGTCTGCAGAGCCCCCTGAGGGAGCTCCTCCACCGCTAGCCCCCCACCGTCTGACACCCCTGTCCTCTCATACAAGCTGACAAGCGGGAGGAAAGGCCAGTCAGACGGCAGGATGGGACCGCTGAGCTCTGGGAGGAGGTGGGAGTTGATCCATGGGTTACGACCCAGGAGAGCATCTCGGGAAACTAGCACTGATGACTCCAGATGGGCTAGGTGAGTGAGGAAGCAGCCTCGTATGGACGGTAGTTGGACGCAGGCTTCTCTCAGGAGAGCACCAACAGTCTGGAGAGAGGGAGAGGTGTGGTGATGTATTTCCTCGTGGAGCTTCAGTTCCCCCAGCTCTACAGCCTCAGGCCCACCACTGTGTCCTTCACTGGGGCCAAAAAAAAGAACAGAATCTGTTAATATAATAAACATCACATTTGCTTGAAATGGCTCATCTGTTAGTGTTTTTGAGTATACTGTAATTTGCAAGATTTGATCCCTATCATGGGTCACATTTTTTCAGCCATAATTTTTAGATCATGTAGCGAGTCAGATTACGATGTCAGGCTCTTGCCTGTGTTGGCCCTTTATCCCAGATTAAACTTACGATATGAAGTCCTTGCTGAAGATAATGGTTGAGAGGAGCTCATGTGCAAGGTATTCACTGCCTGGCAATAACCATGGCAGGAGCACCAGCGCCACCTGGTGGTAAAGTGAGGTATGCTTTGCTACTTCTGGCTCAACAGGAACCTGAGAAATGACAGAAAGAGTTCAACACAGGCAACAACTGGAAGAGAAGAAAAGACCAATACTGAATATATAATATATAATAATAGAATTTGGCTGGAACCTACCAGCCTGTGTGCCAGCCGGAGCAGCAGATAGAGGAGGTGGTGTTCATGACGGAGAAACCAAGCCCTGGTGTGAGACAGTATGGGTGTAGCCTGACTGCAGCTACACAGGTAACCAATCACAGGCTCTGACAAGAGGAGGCCAGTGAACTAGAGAGCAGGACGGAGGATCAGGATTTTGTGCCAGCCACAAAGAGTATTATACTTTTGCTGTTGTTTTTGAGAACTACCTTGCTGCAAAGACCTTTATGGATCTCTGTGATTGTGTCCAAGAGGAGCCCCAGTCCTGTTAGAAGAGGGAAAGGGGAGCTGGGGAGAAGCAGCCCAGGACGATCCCTCCATCCGGTGCAGGCCAAACCAGGGAGGTTGGGAGTGGTCTCATGGACCGGATGATTGGACTGGACATTGCACACTACAGAGGAAGACCTGGTGCAAAATTATAATGTTTCTTAGACTGGTAGAAATGGACCTAAATAAGGCCATGTTGGAGATAACAGGCTACAGTGGTTCAAAGTAAAACGTACTTGAGATTTTTTACGAGGCCCTGCACAACACTGTGACACATCAGAGGCAAAAGAACCTCAGACGTCAGCAGCTCCAGTTCCTGAAGAGTCTCCACTGGCCGGAAACAGTTCTGTGAAACACAGTCAATTGTACATTTATACCAAACTAACTACAGTCATCTGAATGGCACAGCAAGAGCTAGAGGGTAGTACCTGTCTTGAGAGCTGGTGGTAATAAGCTTCAAGGTAGACCAGGTAGGGTGGAATCAGAGCGAGGCTGCTGTCTGTCTGAACTGGATTATCAAGGCTCTTGACAAAACTTTTCAAATGCCCCAACAAGGATGCCTGCAACCCTGCGACATGACCCCATGTCACTGGAGGAGGAGGCAGACACTCTTCTCCCCGAGAGCTGTGGTGAAAACAGATGAGGTATCACAGGCATCGTTTCTATGAAAGAATCAGTTTGTTTCCTTTCCCCTCTTCATCCAGACATGTATCTGTACCTGACCATGCCAGCCTGCAGTTCCTGATGGCAGCCAGCAGTGTGTGTAACTTGTGTGAGCAGAGACAGCAGAGCCAGGTGCCGCTGGAGCTGCAGAGAATGTGGAGAGGGAAGAACTCTGTGGACAGACTGCAAAGCCTTCACCAAGGCTGGATACAGGTCTCTGTGGAAACAGTGACAGTAAAGCCATCGGAGACTGTGAGTGAAGACAATATGAATGCACCAATTATTAGAAACATTCTGCAATAAACCTCATTGATTCAAAAGTATGCTGAGCCTGTATGCAATGAGGACACGTGTGTAAACTACATCTCCTGTCTTTTGGCCTTGAAAGACTACAATAAAAACCTGTTGTCAGCATCATCACTCACATGTATAATTTGCAGGCCTGTCCATAGCCAGCTGCTACAGCCCACAGCCTGTAGGCTTCAGTGGTGATCTTGAGGGCCTCGGCTGGCTCCAGCAGCAGCTCACTGGGCTCAGCACTCAGGAGACAAGACAAACGTTCACTAACACCCAAAGAATTCAACTGTGGAAGTAAGAGGACAGAATATGGCAATAAATGCAAAAAAAAAACATTAAAAAGGCATTTTGGTGATGTCCACCTGATGTCACATCACCTAGAAATCAGCACCTTTCAAAATCAGTATAACAATTACCAGTCTGGCAGAAGCATGTCTGCCTGACGTAGCCAAAACTCTTAAGAGCTTAATGGCGCTAGCCAGTGGGTGTCCATAAACAGACTGAGGAAGAGCTGAGGATGATGCTGTCCAGGATGTGGGAAGGAATTCCGACATCACCGTCTCCATCAAGCGAGGACATTCCAACACCTGAGAGTGAACAAAGTAAAAAATAATTCAATAATCTGGTGAATGGATTTCTAAATTAGTAACTGTTACAGCTGTTACCTGTGTGGCAGATGAGGAGGAGTGCCTGGCAATGCGAGTCAGGACCTCCAGAACATCCTGAACCAGCCGAGGTGATGGACGGACCACCTCGAGGATGTAGCGTAGCCTTGGGAGTAGTTTCATCTTTAGCAGACCCTGAAAAGCAGAGAAGAAAAGGACAAGAGGGCCAATTATTTTTTTTAATTCTGTCTCATTTAACAGAACTGTGGGGACAACAAATAACATTTTTAAAAATAACCTCAGCTTGATTACCTTAATAATATCCTGCCTGGCTACATCGTGATCACTCTTCCTCTCTTCTTTCTCCTTAGCGGTCTCCTTCATAATTTCATCCAGCCCTTCATCTTCCTCATCTTCCACCTCCTCAGCAACCGGCAGCAGAGGGAAGGTGGCCAGACCACGAAACCAGGAAAAAGTGCAGTCCAAGCACTCCTGAGGAATAATAAATCAGTAAAATCCCAAGGAGCACTGGATACAAACCGATATTAAAAGAAACAATGTGCGGCTCAGTTACTGCATTAAATACTAGATGTAATACTCTGAGTGATCTTACTTCATCCTCTGCACACACAAGGAGCGCTTTTAATGCCTGCACAGCTGCAGACATCACTCCCTCCACACCATCATCTAATGCAAATCGCAGCAGAAAGAGCAGACCGGCATCCAGCAGAGTGGACATCACACTGCCTTTTAGGACAGACAGGTACTCTCCAGCACGTGCCTGCAGGACACAGAACACAACCTCCTGACTGACGACAGCCACCTTTCACTGTAGGTACGCGATGCTGTGTGTGAGTAAGTGTGTGTACCTTTGACAGGATGTTTGCCAGAGTGGTAAGAGCCAGACTCCTCTGTTGGATGAACTGACTCCGAGAGAGCAGGAAGAGTTCCTGCAGGGAATAACCTGCCCGCTGAGGACAAATCAGTCAAGAGGCAAACAAGAAAAACACGGGTTGTATTTAAAGCTGGCACATCTTCAAGTTTATTAGACAAATAAAGGTTTTAGCTCTAAGCTGTCTGACCTCAGGCTCTTCTCCATGGTGGTGTAGGCCTAGGTGGGTAGGCAGATCCTCGGTGGGTGGAATTAAGGTCCCCGCAAAGTCAAAACGAGCCTGCATTGCCTATTAGAAAAATAAGTGTGTTAGATACCCATATATTTAAATCAAAACTCACTAAAGAAGCCAGGTTTGGGCAGAAACCACTGCTTACCTTCTGGGTTCTTTTTCTTCTGGGTGCAGGTAAGTCTTTTATCCACTCCAGCTTCTCTGGCTCCAACTTATCCATGTGGACCCAATCTTTCTGTGCTTTCACTGGCAGGTCCTCTTCTGATTTGACAGACACACACATACACATACACAACAGAATGAAACCTATCACCTTATATGGGCAGCAGTGGTTAGCACTGGAGAACCTGGTTGGATTCCAGCTGAGCCCTTACTGTGTGGAGTTTGCACATTCTCCCTGTGCCTGTGTTTTCTCCAGGTACTCTGGCTTCCTCACACATTCTAAAGACCTGCTTGTTAGGTCAATTCGTGACTCTAAATTGCCTGTAGGTGTGTGTTCATGTGAATGGTTGTTTGTCTGGTTGTTGCCCTGCGATGGACTGGCGACCTGTCCGGGGTGTACCCTGCCTCTCGCCTGTACATAGCTGGAATAGGTTCCAGCCCTGTGACCCTGTACTACAGGACAAAACAGGTTCATAATATGGATGGATGGATGGATAGACCACTTAATATGACCCTCAGAACTCTTTAAGAAGCCTGAGCTTTGACTGACAATTTATTCCCAGCCCAAAATAAGGACCCCTGAATAACAGAATGACAACTCTATTTATGTTCCTGTTATTTTTTTAGTAAAATAAAATTAGAAAAGAGATCTGTCTCTGTGTCGTCCATTAGTAATGCATGTACCGGGACAGTGAGTATTCACTGAATGATCTGCAGTAATCTAATTGCATTGAGTGGCTATTTCTGGCTCAGACTGGTCTGTCTGCTCCTCAAACAAACTGAAGTCGTCTTTGTGCCTGGACTTAAGCCATACAGCAGAAGCATCCCTCACCCAGCATTGGTGAAATATCTCTAATGCTGTCGATTCATTACTATTTTTTACTTACTTAAAATAAATCATACCCGTCACAGTAGATGGTCGTGGTGCTTTCTCTTCCACCTCATCCTCTTCTTCCATCTCCACTTCTTGAGGTTTCTGAAAACTCATGGCAGCACTGGAGTCTGACTCTCTGCTCTCACCTTTGACTTTCAGGTGTTTAGATGGAGAGGCAGGGGACAGGCTCCTCGGAGCTTTGCAAGATCTAACAAACTCCACCAGTCTAGGATCTGGAAAGCAGAATTAATAATGTTATAGACAGTCATACAACACTTATTATTAACCCTGTAGACAGCGTCATTGCCTACCAAGCTGAGATAGGAGTTTCTTCTGCTCTTCTAGTATCTCAGACTGGGACATGGATTGAAGCTTGGCCTCGTTCTCCATGTGAATCTTCATGCTCTCTCCTGAGGTACATGGGCCTCCAAGCCCCTTACCCGACACCAACAAGGGGCCTGAGATAGAATGTGGCTCTGGTGGACAAAGAGGAGCAAAAAGATGAAGACGAGGACATGAGGATGTGGGGGTGGAAATATTGTCATAACTTGTTTGTTACTGTTATGTGTATTTCATCTGAAATAGTTGAAGCACCTGCAGTGTTACACTGATCTGTGTCCATACTAGTTTTTGGAGGGAGGTTCTGCCCTTTGGGTTTGTGAGTCTGAGTCTCTGCAGGGGAGCAGAGGGACATGTTTCCCTCTTTGATTCTCTGAGCAGCAATCTGACGAGCAAAGATGCTCTTCTTTCCTCCAGCTAACGACAGCGGCACCTGCACAAAAAAAGATAGACGGATGGATGGATGACATTTACAAATTCAAGTTTTACCCACAGTTCCCTGTAATGTTAAAATAAACTGAGCATATACTGAACTTAAGAGAAGAGCAGACATTGTTCCCTTTTACCTGATTGCTAGATTCTGAGCGGTGCAGTGCTTTAGGGAACGCCAAGCCTGTAAACGCTGGTAGAGATACTGGAGTAGAGCTGGTGTCTCTCTCCTTGAAACATAGAAAAACATTATAGATTTGTGGAGTACAACATTGAAATAACTCAAAACTGCATGACAAACTAAGCATAGCACATAAAAACTGCTAACTAATATATCAGATTGACAAAAAGCACTTACAACAATCTTGGAGAGAACAGCACTGATGTGAGTGTCATGTCTGTCCAGCCTTTCTTGAGCATCCTCATCCTCAAAGGTAACACGACTGGCTTTGAAGCGGGACTTCTTTGGGGGTGCTGGTGTCAGAGAGGGGAGCTGGTCTGGAAGATCTGCATTCAAAAACATTAAGTGTGTCAACTAAATCCCACTACTGATAGTATTTATGGTCAATTGGCCAAACTTCTCTAAAGTGTAAGAGAGCAAAACAGATTTTTAACCTTCAATGGTGACAACATCCCTCTGACTTTCACCATTCTCCCCGCCGTCTCCTTCTCCCTCTCCAGCCTCCCCTCTCCTCTTGTCAGGACGGCGTATCACACTGGCAGCAGCTGGAGCTCCAGATGTCAGAAAGCGCTCCTGCTCCCTTAGGAGGTCTGCCTCAGAGTCAGTAGATTTGGGACGCCGCAACATCCCTCTGACACAAAAGACGATGTAAAACTTCTAATCTAGTCTTCTAGGGTGAGACGGCTATGATAATACAAGTAGATAGGTGCCCACAAAAATAACAACACGACTGCTTCTTTGACGACAGATAAACAGTGCCACTGTAACTGAATGTCTGCTGGCAAATTGTACACCCGCGTATGTTAAGGTTTAATTTAAGAGAAACCTGGTTGTAACGCGTGGCTAACGTTTATGCTAGCTACAGCAATTCTTCAATGTAATAAAAAAAGGACAGAAAAGGACAAGTGTCCATAATTCTCCAATATAAACTCCCCATACCCAGCTAAAAGTGGCTTCACGTGTTAAGTTTACATCCCACCAGCACCGCGGATGAACACAACAGCTAACGTTAGCTTAACGATACTTTAAATTATTATACCTTATTTAGTTTAAGGAAAAGTCTTAAAACAATAAAAACTGGTATCACTGAACAGTGTCTGTTATAAATGCTTTGTAATAGTGCCGTCTAACCTTCACTTGTGAGCTGGATCCTGGATGAATTTACACAAGACACCACTGTTCCTACGGAAGATTTTTAATGTGACACAACAGTCTCCACCTTCAAAATAAAAGCACCGTGTGATCGGGGACGTTGTAAAGTGCGTCCTCCTAATTTTCCGAATGAATATACGGTTAAATTATAGGCTTTGAATGCAAAGAACATTTAACCGAGTTGATAGTGATTGTTTCTTTACATCCACGTTTATTTATATCGCAGAGGGCCGGGTAAAAGTTTTGTAGTTTTGTAGAGTTCGCGTAATACTTCCACTTCCTTTGAGGACACAACAACAGTCTTCACCATGTCCAAGTTCAGCTCTGTGATTTGGCCTAAAGTTATTTTATTTGGTGACTCCATCACACAGGTTAGTTCCTGCACAAATGTCCATTTTACAGCAACATCAGTACAGTGCGTTTTGTCTATATTTATATGGCTTTACTGGCTAGCTTACTAGCTTCTTAAGCCATATACACGTGGAAGTAAACAATGCTGTTGAATCTTTCAGTTTTCATTTCAAGCCAATGGTTGGGGGGCAGATATTGCAAACAGCCTTGCAAGGTGGGTGCTAAAACCGTGATTATAGACAGAAACTGCAGCTGCTTGCTGTGGACAAATCTCTGAGTCTAACATTTATTTTCTTCCTATTAGAAAATGTGATGTCCTAAACAGAGGACTGTCTGGCTACAACTCTAGATGGGCCAAGATTGTTCTTCCTCGCCTCATTAGCACCCAAAACTCAGCAGACAACAGCAACATAGCAGCTGTTACTGTCTTCTTTGGTGCCAACGACTGTGCACTGGAAGGTACATCTTCAGTGTGAGAACCAGGAGCACGCTCATCACTGAAATGATTATTTAACAAGTTAATGATGATTCAAACATATTGTCTGCTCTATGCACTTATGCACAACTAATACCTCACTATACTTTAATAAATATCTCTCCAGATAAGAACCCACAGCAGCATGTCCCTCTGCAGGAGTATTCCGAGAACCTGAAGGAGATCAGCCGGATTCTGACTGCAGCTGGCGTGCCAGCGGACCGAGTTATCTTCATCACACCTCCTCCTCTTCATGAACCAGCATGGGAGAAGGAGTGCATTCTCAAAGGTAACTGTGACAAACTTTGCTTTATTTTTTCTATGGACTGTTTCGACGTGAGGATCATGTGGCTGTCTTTGTCTCTTCTCCAGGATGTCCTCTCAACCGCCACAACTCTGTTGCAGGGCAGTATGCCCAGGCATGTGTCCAGGCAGCTGGTCAGTGTGGGGCGGACGTTCTGGACCTCTGGACCCTCATGCAGAAAGACGGACAGGTGAGGTTACAGTAGTTTATCAGCACTGTGGCTCAGGTGTACAGTGGATTCTTCACGAATCACAAGGTTGTCAGGTCAACCTAATGTCCTTGTAGAAGACCCAGGAAAGCTGCTTCAGTCAACAAGCTCTGCTGCAAGTGGAATGGGGATGGTCTATCTATGGTATTGGATAGTGCATCAGTTAAATAATGCCTTGCTGTTTTATGCTGTGCTCATCAGGACTACACAGTCTACCTGTCTGATGGGCTGCACCTCTCAGACAAGGGAAACCAGTTTGTGGCCCAGCACCTGTGGGGACTGCTAGAGAGCCGTGTGGCTGACCTGCCCTTCATCCTGCCCTACTGGGGAGATGTGGATACCAAGACTCCTGAGAGCAGCCTCCTCTGTGAGAAGTGAAGGAGCTGACATTTGTTAGATAGCTTGTCTGCACTGGACTACATTATGTAGTTACTGTAAAATCATCAGTATGTCAAATGGAAGACAATGTATTGATGTTTGCACAATAAAGATATTTTTTATTCTGAGATGTTAGAAGTAATACGATCAAGTAACCTAAAATTAGACATTATAAGCAGAGAAATGTCAGCAGTATACATATTGTCTGATATGTTCTGTCCACAAGCTTTCACATTCTCCTTTTTTTTTGTTGACCGACAGCAAAATACAACACAATGCAACAGTGAGACGTCACAGCAGGTAACAGTGATGAGACAGTATTAAAAACAGATGCATAGCTCAAAATGGCACATACAAAACGGACAGAAAAATGAAATAATTCACTGTGGAACAGTTAGGCACAAAATCTAAGAAGGCACCATATTCGATCTTACAGAAGGAATCAACCACAGACAATACTGGAGGCTTAAAGCTGCTACAGTTACAGAATCGCATTTTTCCCCCCCAAAGGAAACCATCGATGACACATATGCAGCAGAACATATATAAAAGTTTGATTCTCCAGTGAAGTTAAAAATACTTTTAAGTGCAGTTATGACACAGATTAACGACAATAACACAACTTTCAAAATCTTACTGTTTCACACTATGAAATGTTTAAGTTACATTGTTATATCTATTAAAGTTAGTGGAACCAAGTCATCAGGATGCTCTGCAAAGAGGAGTGTATTTCTTTCTGGTTATCTCAATCACAGCAGGATCAAAGAGGTTAGAGCATCACAATCGGTGTCTGATAGGCTTTTACTTGCATAAATAAATGCCATTTTCTTTTGTTTCTGATGTCTTTGCATATTCAGATTTGTAGCGAGTGGGATTTAAGGAAGTGTTTGAGTGACCAGCTCAAAGCAGATTTATCTGCAAGATATCCCAGATTTCAACCGGTGAAGAACATCCTACTGCACTGACGAAATAGCACTAAAACATGTGATTAGTTCTGATTTCATTTGCAGCCACAGGTGGTGGTCCTAAAAAACATTTTCACACCATTTTATCTGACCTAAAAATGTCTGCTAGTCTGCAGTCTCACATGAAAAGAAAAAGTAACAAGTATCAGAAAGTGTGCACTGTTCACGTGGTCCTTTAAACAAAACTCTTGGATTACTCTCAGCATTCTGCCTCTTTAGTATCAATGCGCTCCTGCCTCTTGAGCCGCCGCCGTTCCCTGGCTGGTGGGTTCTGTTCTGTCAGATCCTCGTAGGAGGATTTCGTAGCCGACGAGCAGGCTCCTGCGGTTGTGAAATCGTCCGACAGCCCCTCCTCTCCCAGGTGAGAGTCGCTGCTGGTGTCTTCCTGGATTGTGTCCATCCGTAGCGCCCCTGCGCTGTCCGGGGTGGGGACGTAGCTCATGGCGGGGGCCAGGGTACTGCTGCTGCTGCTGCTGCTGTTGGTGGTTGCGGGAGGGCCCCGGGCCTGAGCCAGGGTCTGCTGCTGAGGCTGTGGGAGCTGGAAGGAGGGCGCGGTCTGGCCGGCGGAGGAGGAGTGAGGTTGATGAGGCCTGACGATGCGCACGGATGCTGACTCGAGGTTGTTGAGTATTTCTTGACTCTGAAGAGTGTGAACATGCATGTGAGATAGAGACATATCAACATGGTCTGTCTGACTGAGGTGGGATCCATTCTCTTTTTACTACACCCTGTTCAATTCCCAGGTTTTCCCCCTCTTTCAGAAGCTTTTGTTTTAATCCCACTTCATGTTTTGTACCCCCATTATTACCCCAAATCTCTCATTTACAGGCAGGAATGAGTAAAATAAACCTTTCAGCCACGTGGACATTTTAAACTGTCAGGTGAAAGTATTCGTCATCGCTGCAGTCCATTTAGAGACACAAGGCCTCCTAAATGGAATGAAGCCATCATTAATTGTATTGGCTGCTCGTATTTATCCTGATCTAGGATCAAAATGTCTGCTGTGAGAAAGGCCCAGAGTGGAATACCCCCTCAGTCTGTTTTCCAATCAAACCTAAAAAAAAACAAAGAAGACTTAACACAGTGTAGACAGCCATTAAAAAAAAAAATTAAAGGTCGCCTATGGAACAATACCATCTTCTTATTGTGGTTCTGAACAGTGGCAGATGCAAACTCAAAACGTCGACACACACTGCATCCGATTTCACAAACGACAACAAGGTGCAACCTGTTTGGTCCTCTCGCTGTTTGAATACTCCCAAAATGCAATCTTGCTTTCTTGAGGTAATTTCTGATCAGACACAGCTCTGCATGAATGGCAGCTGTGCAGACAAACACACTTACAGTAATTCAGTCACATTAAACAGTGTCGTTGACTTTCAGCCTCCCACACTTTATCTGTCAGATAAAGGTGAGTTGAGGGCAGCTAGATCAGTGATTACGTCAAGGAGGAAGCAACTGCAGGAGTATCCCAAACGTGGGCCACTGACCGTGCATCATCATGGACTTAATGGCAACGCATCGCAACACCAAGCCATGGCACACACACTCACCTACGGCGGGAGCTCTACTACAAACTTCCACCATCTGCTGCAGTTCCAAGGCAAAGAGTGATGGACATGTCATTCAGAAAACCCAGCAGTGACAGTGAAGCCATTACTGATGGATTATCTGACAGCTGGTTCACACAGCTTGAGGAGAAAGCTTTGAATCTATAACAAAGCCAGTTATATTACTGTGTTTTTGCAGTTTAAGCTTGTTTTTAAGAACTGTCAAATACTAGCACATTCGATGCTGATGCATTTTCCTTAATAGTGATGTATCACCGAATTTTATGGGAATACACCGTGCAGACAACGACCTTATCCTCAGCAACAACACTTTATGCTTTTTCTCCCTTCACTATTAAAGATGTCAGTGTTTAAAAAAGCAAGTTGGATTAGTCTGGTTAGTGTTGGCAGCAAGGCTAGTGCACAGGATCATATAGGAGCATTAGGAAAAATGAGAAACTTACATTTGGAGGGTAGTAGAAGGGCTTATTGTTCTCCTCATACTGCTGGTCAAGTCGTTTGTCCTATAGAAACAAAGAGGCAGACGGTGAGCACTTTACAATATAACGTAATGTTTGTTTACAGAAGAAATCCAACTTTAACCAGTGCTAAAAGGGCAAATTCATAAAAAATCGTATATCTTTCAAAATAGTTTTTCATTTTCTTACCACACAGTGAACCAGGATACTGAGGGGGATCCAGAAGACGAGGGAAAATACCACGACGGAGCCAACTATGTTATCAGCCAAAAACTTTCCTAATGTAGAGGTGACACAAAACCAAATCAGTTTTAGGCAGCACACTAAATAATGATTTTGGCTCATATTAGCTTATTCTCCGTTTGTTATTTTACATGTTTAAAGCATCCTGAAGGAATGGACTTACCAAATGTGTTTATGTCCAGTTTGTCAATAAAGTCCCACAGCCTCTCAATCACATCCTGCACCTGTTTCATGCACTTTCCCTGTTTAGGCAAGCACATTTACAGTTTTATCAGTGCTACACAGTGATAAGTGATAAGGTCTAAGAAGCGCTCCTGTAGATGTTTAGTGACTCACGCTTTCGTCACAGAATCCCACAGTGCATGGTTTTCCTTTGCGAAGGAAAAGATAACTGCCATTGGTCTGTATGAAGGGAGAGCAGATGCCATCTTTTTTTCTGCAGCACACTTTGCAGGAGTGCTCAGTTTCTGAAGGAAAAGGGGGGATTAAAGCAAACACTAGTCATTCCTTTCACTCCACATTCATTCACTAGATTACCAGATTAAAGCAAGCAAAAACACTTTTCTTGGCATTTTCATTTGTATTGAGTCTAGATGGAGTCAGGATTAACAACATTAATCACAGGATCTTTGGTTTAAAAGCCTCTTACCATTACAAGCACAGGACTGGAGGTTCTGCACTGCTTCACAGAAGGGGTTGCACTCTCCATTGCGACACTGGCCATTGTCCACACATGTTGTGTTGTCAGCAGCATTGTGAGGAGGTGGACACTTACTGCTATTTCCTATGAAATTAAAGGGCAAGATGATACATTTTTCATTCTTCATAGCTATAGCTGCTATTCCTGTGTTTGACCAGAAGGAGGCATCACCTGTGCAGTAGGAGCTGCCTTTGCAGGTAGCATTAATGGGTTCCTGGCATTTTTTTTGTGCCGACTCATACTTGCAATTCTTACAGCAAGGACTGTTTCTGTCACTGTGAAGAGAACAGTTAACATTTGAGTGTCTTTTTAGTGTTGCTAAGTGCCTTTTGTATATTTTATCTGTGTTGGATCTCAGACCTGCACTGTGCATTTTTTTTGAACTTGCAGCCAGAGGAGCAACAAGGGTCATCGTTGAGGTGGAGTAGCCCAGGGTCACAATCCTCTCCGTCTTCCACTCTAGAGTTCCCACATACCTTACTGTTCCTCTCCTTGAAGCAAACAGGAGCTTTGTAACGTAATGTCTTCCCTACGGATATCTTGCTGCAGTTGGAGAAACGCTTCATGAGGGGAGGAAAAAAAGATGGGAGGTAGTGATGAGGTAGGGTTGGATGTTACAGAGCAACGTTATGAAGCTAAAATATAAGAAGCTGAAAAACTGCAATAATAACATGTATCCTCATATATATATATATATATATATATATATATATATATATATATATATATATATATATATATATATATATATATATATATATGAGGATACATGTTATTATTATATATATATATATATATATATATATATATATATATATATATATATATATATATATATTTCACAGAAACATAATCTGTGATCCAGCTTACTGAACAAGCTCATTTATAGATGCAGTTCTCACTCCACATCACACTTTGCATCATTAATTCAGTTTAACCACCAGTGCAGCAGACTGCAGTACAGCAGGTTATATAACATGCATTAGTGATATTGAGTTTGTTTTTTATACTGACTGGTACCTTATTGTTAACATGGTCTCCGCTCACAGCAATAGGGTACATGACAAACTTCCCGCCGTTGTCGTCACTAGGAGCACAGTATTGGACGTTATCAGGATCGTGCTCTGCTCCAAAGTTATGGCCCAGCTCATGAGTAGTAACCAGATCTGCTTCCTGATGACACACAAACACATCAGATACTGAATGTGGTGAGTAAACAACATATATCACAAAGCAAATTCTCATTAGAAAATAAAGAAGCAGGACTCAAACTACTGTACATAACAGGGTAATGGTGTTTAAGAACTGCGACATCAGAGGTCGTTCACACATTTAGCTCAAACGTTTTGAAAACTACACTGTGAAGCAAAGTGGCAGAGGCTTGAGCTATGGAACTGCAGCACAGGCAGGCCAGCATTATTAGTCATAACACCCACACAAAAAGGTGTGTCTGCTGTAGTTAGAGCGCTAAACTTGGCAGGATGACATGTTGCATAACATCCTGACTGAAACCTTGTGCACCCAGCCATTAGTTTTGTCAAAAAAGAGAAGACAAAAAAAAACCTTTGTGAGGATGGTTTTGCCATAGTTCTTAGTGCTGGTCAGGCCCGTGTTGAGGTAACTGGGCTTCTTGGCAGAATGAGATGGGTAGTACGCTACGAAGTGACACAATAACAGAAAAAGGTCAGTATGTTTGATTTTGATGTATATAGTAAATACTCTCCTCATCAGATGAGGGATGTGCTCTCTTACGTTTTGGGCAGAGACCACCCAGGGCATTAGGTTTGGAAGGGGCCACATAGGCCAGTCCCAGCGTCCCCTCATCAAAATCCTGGTAAGTGAATAGGTGGGCCAGACACACGGTGGAGGCGTTGTCAGCTATGTCAGAGCTGAATTGCTGAGGAACACAAGAATAATTTGTAAATTGTATACCAACATTTTTGCAAATCCACAGTAGTGTTGCTCAAAATCAAAACAGATAAATGACATCATGCTGATAAAACTATTGAACTCTTGTTAAACAAGACCTAGTTTTATTTCTATCTGTAGCCATCACCTTGTTATTATGCACAATATCAAGCATTGCATCAGAAAAGTGAGATGGAAATGCAGACATTTAATATACAAATTCTCTAATACACAAACTGTTTTGTGCTCACTTGAAAGTTCTACCACTTGATAAAAACACATCTAATTCTTTTTCTTTAATGTCAACTTTTAAAAACCAGAGTTGTGTCTCTTATTTCTACCTCTAGGAGTTTTTTCACATCCCAGACCTCCTTCTCTTTGTCAGGGCTGTTCTCCATGTTGTAGTGGATCCTGTCACGCGGGCCAGGATCCTTGTTAATGATGATCTGAGAAAACATAATTTAAGGAAAAATTGCCAAGGTAAAACATTTTATTTAACATACACTAGTCCAGTTATTTAGAGGCATAAAGCACATTAGCGTATGTAATTTTTTACATTGCTGCACAATTGCACAGTACACATGGGTTGTAAGTTGAGGCCTCATCTCAGACTTTTAGCAACATTTTTAATCCAGATCCTTCACAGAGATATCGTATGCATTTGAGTTAGTCAGTGACATGCTTTGGGGTTTTCATTTAAGTTGTCTAATCTCCCCAAAGATATTGGGGTTAAATGTGACAAAATTCAAGTTCTTCTTGACAATTACTGTGAAGAAGAAAATAACTCACAACTGCTAAAAGAATGCATATCTTTTCAATGAGAAAAGCCCAGGACTCGCAGTATGACAAACAGTGTCTTTATTCATTCCGAAAGCCTGTGGAACAAATTAAATTACCCCACGAGGCACACACAAAAGCTTTCAGTTCCTCTTAAAAATGCTTTTCTCGAGCCTACTGAGGGACAGCGTTATTCTCAGCCCACTTCCGGGTGTGAAACTATAAAATGAAGCCAAGAAAGCTGTGATGTCTGGGGCTAAAGCCCTACAGAGTGACCCAGAAGTCAAATCCTTACCATACTGTAACACAAATACACAATCAGCTACACACCTGATGGATCTGGACCCCATAGCCTTTGTATTCATCGTCCCAACTGGTGTTCCTATAAATGTCATCAACTCGATCAATCAGCTCAATCTGGAGTGGGAAAATAACACCGATTACACACGACAGCTTTGTCAAGACAAATGGAATAATACAACAAACTGTCATGAGGGTGTACCAGGTAATTGAGAGTGACGCTCTCTTCCCCACGGCCCATGTGTCTAAAGAAACGGTAGTCTGCAACCAGCAGCAGAGGGCAGGTATTCTTCTTATGATCATGAGCCTGTCTCTTCTCTCTGTGGTGAATTTCTACACAGAATAAGCAAGAGAGGGTGTACGGTAAGTTTGGGCAAACAACCATATTGAACCATAGTTATAGACAAGCATGTAAGTCACATGTAAGCTTACACAGACACTGTGTACATAGTAAATGTATCAAGATGTTGAGCAATGAAGCTTCTCTCCAATGTTCCATTGTTAACTGTGCTAATTTTCACATTTAGCTTAACTTAAATATCTTTACCCATTATATAAACAATTCGTTTTACTGTTATTTAATACCTTCATGACTAATTGATTTAGTCATTATACAACAGTGAGAAGTGAAATCCTACGGTGCTTTAGAGTATGATTTTAATGACAAAGAATCTCTTACCCAAAATTCCATTATTCACACACATATGGAATTTGATACTTATAAAACTTATAGAGAAGCCAGATAACTTTATATAGTCTAAAATCTAAACAATCAGCAAAACAGATGAAGGCTAGCAGGAAGACATCGGTGTGAACATTACATCATACACTTGGCTCCACATTATTCAGAAGTGTAGGAGTGCTCTGCTCTGGCATCCACAACAAGCAGTGGGAGACCAGTGACAACTCAGAGTCATCTCATCGGGCAGCAGAGCCTCCATGAATTTTAATGCCTCCTCCATACGAACCTTCACCTCAACTCATCTCCCCCGATGAGTGCTTTCAACTAGGAACCAGTGAGAGGTGTTTCTCCTCTGGCACAATAACATCATTATATGCTTTACATTTCCAACACAGCACAAAAGATTCAAAAGGCATTTCATTGTTACATAATGCCTACTTGTCAGCAGTGTTTATGTGAATATCATAGGATAGGTTTTACGGATAAAAGGCTTTTATTAAAGTCACTGTTACAGAATCGAACACCTACTTCTATTGTCTCAGCCTCCTGTTTTCTTCTCTCCACCTCTTTATCCTCCCACTCCTTTTTTTTAACCTACACTTTACCATCCACAAGCAACAGTGCAGAACCTGGGTTGCAACCAGCCTAACTATGTAGACAGATTCTCCACATACAGTGAAGTAAATAGTGTAGCTCACCATTCGCCTGGTCCATCTCCTCCTGCACTTTCCAATCTCTTCTCACAGTCCGTGGCAGCAGGTCCTCGGCCTCTGCATGGACGTAACCACACACTTTTGGAGAAGCAATGCGGCTCAGATTTTTTATATCATCTGAGCGATAAACCAGCAACCTTCCATCAGTTGGGGAATCCAGAAACCTCCAAAGTGGCTGGATGGTAATACAAAAATAGATTTTACTGGTTACAAAAAGGGCAGGGTCAGCAAATGAAGGCATAGACAGAACTAGCAACAGGCAGCTACCTGCACCAAAAATCTATCAAAAACCAAGGCACACACACACAAAATTATAGCTAAAATAAGCTATAACCCAATCATGTCAGTGTCTGCTCTTTCCCTGGTGAACTAATGTGTATTAAAATCAAATTCTGAAGCCTAAAATGAGCCAATCAAACGAAAAATGTAAAGTTTATCAGAAGAAAGAATCTGTAAAGAATGTTGGTGGCTGCCAACTGGCAGGTGTGTAGGTATAAAGTGACAAGTACACCGATTACACTGTTCCTTACCTCTACGTTGTACTCTGCTTCATCAGTTAAGATGTGAGCGGAAAACTCGTCTCCTTCCATGTGTGCCTGCACTCGTGAATTCTCCTCTCCTGTGAATTCAAAAGAAGTTAACCTCTTTGTGCAAAGGACAGCTCCTGGAAAATGCAAAACTGGGGAAAGAATGCTTTTTAAAGCTTTGATATTCACTCACCAACAACATGTCCAGTGAAATAGTTCTGAAGCTGAACATTGTAATTCTCCTCTTTCCCATGTTTGTCCACAAACACAGCTTTGAAGTTGTCAGTAAAAAGACCAGTGTTTGTGGTCAAGTAAAGCTTGAAATTTCTAAAGGGAAAAAAAGGAGATAAAACTTTATTTCTTTTAACTTAATAATATCTTTTAGGCTGATAAAATGTGGCACACATTCTATCTGAATGCAATATATACAAGTGCCTAGCTGATGCTAATACAAATAAGCATTTTAATCCAAAACTTTATAAAGTTGGATGACAATATAACTCTTTAGAAATATTATAAATAGGATTAAAAGTAGTTTAAGTTTACAAGTTTAAAGAAGTTTAAAGAAGCTGTACCTGTGCAGTGCCCTGAAGCTCACCAGGCGCTCCAGGTGGGAGTGGGTGTGGACGTCCCTCTTCCTGACAGAGTGCAGCTGAAGGCCTGACAACGGCAACACATCGAAGTCTGACAGCATGGAGTCCAGAGTATCTGAAACAGTTTTTGCTCAACTATAACAAAGAGTTGCAAAGAGTTGCACAAGACAACAACAGAATTCAAGAAACATCTGCTCCCACGTCTCACATGATCTCGTCTTCAAGTTTTAACAGCCTGACTTAGTCTACAACTAGTCAGGAATAAATGTCCTAATATTCTACAACAGGAAAATACCGTTGTTGGTTATCAAAAACACATACGACGACTCTAATTTATTCTCAAAACAGCTAGCGGTTACATCGAAGCTAACGTTAGCTTAGGTTAAATTGCTACATTAGCTACTTACCAAACTCCGCGTTTTCTTCGTCATTTTCCACCGTGGTGATTGTTGAGCTAACGGCACCCTGTATCCAGCACAGAGCCAGAAAGGCAATGAACAGTATGCTTCTCATTTTAAGCGGTCTTGTCAGTTACACAAATCATTGTTTAGGTTTGATGCAACGGCTAGCAGAGCTACCCGGAAGTGCTCTGAAAAGGAAAAACTCCACTCGGGAAGACAGCAGCGCCGCAGAGGTCCCAAAGCGGTATTTGGTATGCCTCGTTCCGTCTAGTGGTATGTACCGCTCTCAGGGTGGTACAAGCCGACTTCTAAGGCTACGTTCAGACTGCAGGTTTTTTGGTGTTTACAAAAATATATGCAGCTGCTACCACTCTCCTGTGTGAACGGACCGCGGCCCTGAAGTGACCCGCATGCGCAGAAGAGAACACGACGTCACACAATGTGTGCTTGTGTGGCTTTGTTTATGAAAATGTCCAAACGTAGCCAACATAATTACAACCAAATAATATTAGGAAGAACGCTGAGAAAGAAGAGAGCAGTAGCTGCAGTGTCTGTACAGAGATGCGTGTGGGTGCGGAGTGGTGGGATAGTGATGTGACTGCTTTTAGCGACACTGACTTCATTCATAACATTCATAATTTCATAATAACGAGAACATTTTAATACGTCTGCGAGCGCCTTTCTGTATCACTTTCACGACATCTCCCTCATCTGTAAGCAAGCGCGTTGGGGTTGGGCTCTATACTTCCTGGCAACAGGCGCTTGTTGCTAACAACACCGCTTGTCTACCCGCTCCTGTGTCGCAGAATTGTGACGTCTGTCGCCTTTCACTGACGCTAAAGTCGGATCTATGCCGCATAGCCGTTCAGACTGAATCGGATACGTATCTGATTTAGGACCACATATGAAAGTGGCCTGGGTCGGATATAAAAAAATCGGAATTGAGCTGTTCAGACTGTCATGACAATATCAGATACAGGTCACATTCGTGCAAACAAAAAATCGGATTTGGGTCAGCCTGCAGTCTGAACGTAGCCTAAGTGGTATCCCTCTTTGTTGTAGTGGTACATACCGGTACGTGCCATATGTGCATTTGCTCACATTGCTCTAAAACCAGGTTAATGAAAGCTTTGAGAATGTTCAACCTGTTTAGGGGGATCTTTGGGTTTTTCTGTTTTAGAAAAGACGGCAACTCAAATACACGATGAGTGATCCTCGGAGTCTGTTGCCATGGTAACTCAGCCTCTCATACCCTGTACAGAGTCGAAAGTCTGTCATGTATATCTGTGCAGAAACCATCTGAGTGGATGCTATTTTTCTCGATACAGAGGCAGCTTTAGTATTTTTTTCATATTGTTCTAATTTAAATATAATTATACAAAAATAATAATGTCCTAATTTGTACGATGTCCTATGGACGTCTTTTGGGGACGTCCTATGAGATGGATCAGATGTCTGTTGTAGGTTTTTTCCCCAACTATAACACAAGGGACAAATTATATTTCTGCATCTGCTTTGCCTTTCATTTTTGCAGTTATTAATCATTATATTTTACCTAACTGATGTTGTACATTACCATTCAGTCCCCATCCCCACAGACCATTGACTATAAACTATTTTTTGACATTTTTAGAAGGAACCAAGACCAAAATCCAAAATAAATATCCAACCTGATCATTCAAGCATATGTATCATGGCAATAATAAATAAAAAAACAAGATTTATTCAAATACTGCTGCTTTTATTATGTAAACATCAAGACAGACAACGGGCTTGGATTATAAAATGTTTTATTTATGGTAACATAGCTGATACACAGGGATCCAAACAGTTCCACAAAGGTTTTGGGGACTACAATTGAATGAATAGCAAAACAATAGTGGTCCAAATCTCTAGTAACAATCACCGGACAGACTAACAAATCATCCTCTTGTGGGATGTGTACAAACCTGCATTGAAAACTTGACACTTGGACATGTGAGTTACAGCTATTGTTCCCATTCCAGTGTAATATCTCAAGAGACATGCATGACAGAAATGTCTTCTTCCCATTAGAAATTCCTGTGTTTTGGACCCACCATTTCCCCCCCAAACAGACATGCTTTACAGTGTAAGAGTGGTATCATAACCAGGGCAAAAAAGTGAGGATGTAACCAATGGGCACTACTTGGCTGTGGTATAGTATTCACTGCCAGTATGTAAATGCTCTGGTTCTCCCTGCAGTATGAAAACTGAAGCTGCTGTAACCGTACCACACAACTGTGTAGAGATAGACACACTACAGAAAAGATAGGGGGGAATCTAGTTTTTTTTTTTTAAACTTCAAACATTTCTTATTGGATAATCCAACTCAGTTGATGGGGTTTAGGCATCCAGATGTTCTGCATTTCAACTGACCTAGGGGTCTGATACCATGTCAAGCTAACGGCACAAATAGGAAGGCCAGGGCAAACACAAACAAAAGGAATGGAGGGTTTCTCTTTTCACAAGGTGTTGTCCGAATCTGAGATGTGAAAAGTTTTTTTTTTTAAATAATATCCATTCACAAACATTATCAGCAATGGGAGTCATTGGTAGAATGTTTGAGTGGAGCATTAAAGAATGGAGGATGTGTACAAAGTTTTTTTCCTTTTGTTTTAGGATTAACCCCAACAGTTGAGTGCTTGTGTTTTAGTTTTCATTCTCACCACCCTCTCCACCTTCTCCACCATCGCCCTCCTCTGCAGCATTGTCTGATGTCCATAACTAAGGAGAAAGAGATCTTTGTTTAAAATACAGCCAGTAATCCAAAGTCCTTCACTGTGTGTTACTAATACAGTTAATCAATATTTTGGTATATTTAGGTATTGGATTTAAGCACTGATTGTTCATGCATCCGTTCATACCCCTGAAACAATGTATGGTATCGTTGTATTTTTAAGTAGTTATAAGAACATGTGTAACATGGTCAAATTGACAGAAGCCTGGTAAATCCACTGTAATGATTACTTTTGTGTTGCATGAGAACAGAGCACTCACCGACAGGTTGTCCCTGAGGAGCTGCATGATGAGTGTGCTGTCTTTGTAGGACTCCTCCTGTAGCTGATCAAGCTGTGCAATGGCAGCATCGAATGCCTGTGAGCAACAGGACAATTTTACACATAGTCCATCTCTGGCTGTTTTATAAACTGAAGACAGGAACATGAGCGATGCATTTTAATAAGAATGTCTGTAAGACCTCTTTGGCCAAACTGCATGCTTTCTCTGGGTCGTTGAGGATCTCGTAGTAGAAGACAGAGAAGTTAAGGGCCAAACCCAAGTGGATGGGATGTGTGGAGTCCATCTCAGCTTTGCTGATTTCAAATGCTTCCTTGTAGGCTTTCTCTGAGTTTTCAACAGTCTCTGAAGACAGAGAAATGAAATAAAGGATTGAAATATATACACACAACAATAAGATGTTAAAAATTCTTAGGTCCCGTCAGGTCACTTCTATCATCAGACCCAGCTCCATTAAAGACACAATGGCCTTTTTTGTCTTATACATACAAAATGAAATAAACATAACACTGGTGCAAACTCACTTGATCTGTCCTCTCCAGAGGCAACTTCAGCCAGGTATCTATAGTAGTCCCCTTTCATCTTAAGGTAGAAGACTTTGCTCTCTGAACTCTTGGTGTCAGGAATTAAATACTCATCCAGCAGTTTCTGTAAAGACAAGAAAAATATCATACGATTCTTCTTATTAATGCAGTAAGTAAATATTGAGCAGTTTCCAAATAATCAACAAGAACATCAAGACACCCAACTCACTGTCAACAGTCAAATCTGACACATGTCTAATTTGCAGAAACAACATTCTATATTTACAGAATAATCACTAACTGCTCTAAATTAAGCACAAATTACAGTTTGTACAACACTACATTCAAGTGTCCTATTAGTCTCCAGCCACCAGAGAGCACTGATCCCTTTGCTCTTCATAGCTGCTTGACTCACTGATTAATGAGTACAGTTCTGCTCCATCATGAGTCAAGAGCACGAGTGTACTCGCTATCATCTAAAGGACACATCTTCCTTCGTGCCATTTTTGAGCAGATGTCACTAAAATTGTCCACAACCATGGCCAAGGCCTCTGGTGTGTCCCCAGCTGTCTTCAGCTCTCTATAAGCTGTCATGTCCTGTGACTATGCAGAAAGGCAGGATGCTAACACTGCTGCTATTGCTGATTTAGATAAACAAAGGGATGAAATACAAAAACAAATCCTATGTTGCAAATCACATCCTGTCTGTATACCCAAGACAAAGTCATACATCTTATAATGGCCATGTCATTCTTTCTCGTCTTTCTAAAATACTGTCATAACATTACTAGAGCTAATCTGTGTCAATAAAACTGTGACTTGCACACAAGATAACTGACTTACAGCAGATTAATAGGTTCATTTTGAATTAAAATGCTTCCACAACACCTCAACCTCAATGACAAAAGGCCAATCTTTGCTGACAAGCAATATGGAGCAGCCCCTCCTCAATCATTTACTGATTGGCTCAGCTAAAGATGCTAAGCATTTCACTTTCATTCCATGCTCTACACAATAGACATAAGAAGTAGCCCTGGTCACAGAGCTTTCACACAAAGCTCTGATTTCAGTCACCAGTGTTCGCAAGAAAGCACAAAAGTGAAGAGTGATCATCAGTGTGCGCTAAAAGATGGACTAGTTTTTCTACTAATTACTAACTAATTAAATGGGCCCATGACCTACTAATACAGTACAAAGCAAGATGATGAATGTGCAGGAAATCAAGACAGGAAGCACACAGGCAGCTTACTTGCCAGACCTCTATAGACAAGTTGAGGCATAAGAACTGACGCACCCTCGTGCTGACAAACTCTAAGTCAACACTCACCTACTGAAAGCTGAGTCACAGCCATGGAAGTGCACAGTCTCAGGAACACACATGAGAAGTCATAACATAAATGGCTCAGTCAAGCTGCAAGGGCCATTTATGTTTATGTGTTTATCAAGACAGCAGCTCAGGGAAACGATCTCAATCTCAAGCTAAGCTTCTACCCAGATCTCCTCTAATCCACTATCAAGGCAGGCTGGAAACAATGTAAAGCACCAATCTGTGCAGTTGCATTAGATTAAGTAAGAAGTGAAAGCATACCACCCAGTAAAGCTAAGCTTCAAACTGAGGCAAGTAATGCTTGTGAATGGATTTAGTTCAACTGCTTTCAATGTAGTCTGCAGAAGGGTGTCATTTTTGGTGATCTGTATAAACTGGGCTTTAGGGAGAGTAGGAGTCATTTATGCATGTTAATTCTTGCACAACTCCATTAAGCTTCCATCTGCCAGATATGATTGCTGGGATATTCAACATACTGTACAACACTGTGACTGCAGCATACATTTCCTGTATGTGTGTGTGTGCGCCCACGCTTAGCTTCAGAGTTCATTCTCCACCCAATTCAGACACACCTTGCTGGTGCGTCTGACCTTTTGTCAGTTCACAACCACACAATTCTTCAAGCCCATTGTTCTAAATCCAGATTCCCCAAAGGCAGAAGCAGTGGGTGGACCACATAATACATTCTTGTCCTCTGTAGTGTAAGAAGTTATACTCATGCATGTCACAGGAAACAGAGATGTCATACAATACTGCAGTAAGACGTCACTGAGATTTTAGTGTCCAACAGACCACGAACAATCTACAGTCATTTCAAGCTGAAAATATATATATAGACTGACACTTCTTTTTAATATGTTATCAATTTTAATTATCATTAATTTTACTGTTAGTGCTCTGCATAGTTTTACCTATCTTAAAAGCTCTCCAGCACACATATTTGAATCTATGCGTAAGACTTAAGTATGTAAAAATCGGATTCTTTACCAGAACACGGTTGCAGATCTCATCCAGCTCTTTCTCGACCTTTATCCGATAGTCTTTGACCAGCTCCTGCTTCTTCTTTTCGCTGCCCTCAGACTTAAGTCCGATGCTGGACAACACCCTCCATGCGGACCGCTTCGATCCCACCACGTTTTTGTAGGCGACGGACAGCAGGTTCCTCTCCTCGTTTGTCAGCTCGCCTCCCATCTCTGTAACCTTCTTCATGAAGTCTGCCATGTCTTCGTAGCGCTCAGTCTGCTCAGCCAGCTTGGCATTATGAATAAGATCCGTTCTATCCATAGTTTATATATTTTATGGGGATAAGATGTGAGGAATCCGGGTGTATGTGACAGTCAAGGACTGAGAGGTTAAAAGATGGGTGTAGCACGGGATCAGAACAGAGCTATTCCCCACCAGCTGCGAAAGGACGTTCATACAATTAATAGAAGATAAAACGAGATGCAAGTGTAGAGCTAAATAACCAACTGACCCTAATCTATTATGAAAAAACATACATCTGTCTGGTACGAGTGTGAAAATGGAACAGTTTGACAAAAATCACGCATTAAAATATTTAATGTTTGAAACGAAATATCAACATTTTAGGGGAATCATCCTAAACTATATAAAAACAAAATCAAAAAACTATCTTTATGAAGCTTCTAAGCTGAGCATGACTAAGAGCATCGGAAGTAAGAGACCTGCTGCTAAGCCCTTTTCACAAGCAAACCCGCCACAAAGCTGTCTGCTGCAGTTAGCTAGCCAGTTAGCAGAAAACTAGCTGGCATTAGCTATATCGGCCACTCCTTTCAATAAAAAAATGTAACAGTAGCATTACTCAAACAGAACACCAAACGAATACACAGTTTGACAATCTATCGAGAATAAAAGGTTTAAAAGAAAAACTAGAATGTATATCGTCTCTGACCTGCTGTGGTCTGAATTTGCTCTCCAATTTGATCCGATTTGAGAGATTGGTCCAAAAGGCAAATAACGGCAGCAGAAGCAAGATGCCAACTGAGCATGCTGAAGTAGTAGGCGGTTCAACCATATGCCGACCCTCCAATCAAATGTCCCAATCTGATTTGATTGACAGCAGTGGGTTGGGTTATAAACCAGTAGCTGGTTAGCGCGGGGGAAAGAGGTGGGCCTTCAGTGTTAGTTTGGCTGGCCGGAACGCCGCAGAGACTGGGGCCACGGGGTTTCCTCCAATTAGAGCAAGGAATGAAGACGTCATCGTATTGCCATAGTGATGCTCATCCAATCACATTCCCACTTTCACACGCTGTAGGGACTAGAGGCGGGTGTGGCTCTAGCTGATTTTAGTTGTGCATTTATATTGATGATGGTTTTATCTGGTCATTTTTTTCCGCACGTAAACAAATCCTGTAAATACAAACTGTTCAGTTCACCATGCGTATGTGGGAGTATTGTACATGGCATTGTATTTAACTGTGGCGTAGTTTGTCTGTGCCATAATATTGAACCCACTGCTGCCAAAAATACAAATCAATGAATGTGTAATGGCTACATACAAGCACATCAGTGGCAGGATTCTCTGGTTAACAAAACATATTGCAACAGGTCAGACAGTGACTAATACCCCATACATTTTGACTTCAACTAAAACATTTGACAAAACTTTGAGAGGCTATGTAGGCCACTCAGCCACGTGATACAAAAATATGATGAATATGTTAAAAAAATGAATAATCTCAATAGGGCAAGTCCTGTTACCCTGCTTCAAGGTCTTCAGTGAATATAATGTGGGGGGGGGGGGGGGGTCTATTAAGGGCTGTCATTCTCTTTTTTGAAGTTTAACCCTCACAGAACTTTGTGCTTACTTAATCCCAACCTTCAGTCACTGAGTGTGAAAAGGCGTGGGCTTATGAAAGGTGTAGAAACCTCTGTGGGTGTAGCTGGAAACAACTCTCACTCCCTGACACTTTGACACTTTGCAGATTGCCACATCATGCGTCATGCCTCAGCTCTATCTGTAATGCTGTCAGAACCAGACACGTGTAATTTTAGTGGTTTCTTTGATGATCAAAAACATATTTTAGTTTTTCCAGTTATGTATACACACACACACACACACACACACACACACACATATATGTGTGTGTGGGAGGAAGCTGGAGTCCCCAGAGAAAATGGAACAGGAAGAAAGTGCAAAACTCCACAAAGAAAGGCCAAGCTGGGTTTATATAAGCACACATCAATTCAATCAATAAAATAGATCAATCAAATTGATTGATTGAATCAAACAGGAGAGCAGGGGAGTTTGTTTTACAAGCTCTATGAGAAATAAATGCAGTTTTAGTTATGGTTTTGGGGTTGGTCGAATGTTTCAGTGGATCATTTGTCTTTTTATTGCAGTGAATGGTAAAAATCATTCGCAATGTAATAAACATGGAACTGCGTACACAGGAACTGATAAAGGGTGGTGCAATATACTTCACAGCGAGAAGTTTCCTGATTCAAAGGCAGCAGCCAGCTGGGGCTTTCTGTGTGGAGTTTGTACGTTCTACCCTAGCCTTTGAGGGTTTTCTCTGGGTACTCCGGCTTCCTCCCACATGATGCACACATTAGGTTAACCAGGGATTTTAAAATTGGTTGTCGAAGCGAGTGTGAGTGTGACTATACTTGTCTGACTCTGTGTACCCCGTCTCTCAACCACTGACAGCTGCTATAGATTCTAGCCCCCCACCCCCCACCCCCACCCCCCCACACCCCCACCCCCTTTTGTGGGATAAAGCGGGTTAAGATGGATGGAGGAAGTGATGAGACATCTGTGAAATCTTCGTTTGACCTTCCGAAACAAGTCCTGTCTCTCATCCATCCGCCCATATTTGAAACGAGAGTGGCAAACCTGAAACTTGTTTTTTTTTACTTGAGACGTGCCATTCCAGAGCCCAAATCAAGAGCCTCCTGTCCTCAGTAGGACAGATGGCTATAAATAGTGTTGGTTAATAAGATGGGAAATCCCATGGCCTTAGCTCTAATTTTGTGCTACTGTAGCGGCTTGATTTCATTTCCTGTTGTTTTTTTCTTATACTGTTAATACTATTCATAATGTATTGCAATGTGTAGTGCTTGCTTTCACATCTTGACCTGTCACATCTGTATATATGACACTTGATTGAAAAAGGTATGCAAAATGATAAAAACTTTTGTGTTCAGTAATAATTCAGTGCCCCTCATCAGTGTGATTCCTTGTGATTTGTATTGCAAACCTTGTATATATGGGCTGTGCTTAGTGATCGCTAAATGACAGTCAGATTAGAGGGTGGGCTCCACACTGTGCAATAGTGGGAGGAAGCCTCATAGCAATCAAGCCTCAGCCTTCCAATGCACAGCCCACTCCCAGGTTCTAATTAGAGGTAATTAAAACACACTCCCTTTCACTTTTCCTTACACACACAAGTGCAACACACACCAGGGTTTCAATAATTCACAGGCTGTGATTAGGGCCAACAGAAAATGTAACTCTGCAGGGGGACTGATATGATGAGGTGCTTTTCAGTATGTGCAAAATGTGTATGTGCAGCACTAGCTGCATATGACAACATGACCTCCATCAAAGGAGAATTATGCTTGAATTTAATCATGATGTGGTACCCTTCACAGAGGCTTCCTGTCCTTTCCCGCTGACTCTTCCCTCCCATCTCTCTGACTCAGCCTTTCCAGGGATGCCCGACAGTCAAACATGTTCAGACACATACATACATACGCACTGGATCATCACTGCCAGAAAACCAACACTGTCTCCTAGCCCTGCTCCTTTGACAAGTGTGGACAGAGCCCTTTTAGTGAACATGTCTGCGGACTGTCTCTCCTCTAGCAGTCCGCAGACACACAATACAACATGCTGCAGCACCACTAACCGCAGAAATCTGTCCACCATACAGCAATGCACCTCACAGCAGAGTGGAGGGGAAAATAGCTGCACAGGAGCCCCGAGAGAGGCATCTGTGGCTTTGAAAGCAAAAGAAAGACGATGAATTCAAAGCATTCTACCATGGCTATCACAACAAATGCTTTGGATTATTCCTGGATGTCCTGGACAGACATCACTGACCTCGCGTCAATAAGACGTCAGTGCTAAATAGTACTTAGTTACCTGCTGGTGTAGAGGCTGTTTTCTCACTGTCTCTATAAATCCTGAAGCCTAAAGAAGCTAATCTTCAACTCAGCACTACAGAGTGGAGGTCAACCGATCAGCACATGGAAATCAATGAGCCTTGAGAGGATGCATGATTGGCTTTAAGTCATGTGATGATGTGGAAGATCATGTGTAATATGAAGTCAAAAGCTGTGTGATTCCACCTTGTTGTAGAAGTGTTTGGTGATAGTGTGGGGGAAGGAAAGGTGTTACACAACAAAAGTGGGCTTCCAATACTCCCACCCATGGTGCTGCAGTGGCAGAGACTCAGCCAAATGAAACAGTGATAAGAGTGGGCTGCAGCGCTCCTCCTTCTCTCGCAGCTTCCATCTGTCGCTCTATTGTTTGCACTATCATGGCCTCCTTTCCAGCATTATACATATATATTTCTTTTCATTGAAAGTTGGAAGGCTACTAAACAATTAGCAATATTATCTCTTCATCTGTGTGGTAAACATTGTTGACTAGTGTTTCCAAGGTACACACCCAAATTCCAACACCATGTGCAAATGCTGTTGGGTGATGAAGATGGGAAAGCTGAGTGGGCTCCTGTTTTAACTTGAAAAAGAGAGTATGCCAACGGAGAAAATAAGAGAGTGAAAGTAAGGGGAGGGTGGTTGAAGGCTTTCTTCCAGCACGTGGGATTATGGAGACATGCGTCTGAGAGACATCAGTGTGATGGTTGTAGAAAGTAAAAAGCTACTACACCTCAACTATGTAAACTTGCTATGTATACGTAAGTGATGGCATTTCACCATTTTGGTTTGGCTTGCTTTAATTATCAAAAAAAATTAATCGTTGGTGATGTAAATACACAGACAATAGGCCTGTCCAAAGCACTGAGTCTGACTGCCCCTCCCGTCCTCCTTTATGTAGAGGTAAGCTGAAATGGAAAGTTACTAAATATGGTTTTAGGAACACCTCCCTCAGCCCCACCCTGTGGTTTACCCAAAGGTGAGGTCAGCGGTATGCTTACAGCCATCCTCTGCAATGTGTTACATGTCCCACCATTTGCATTGTTGGCATGTGAATCTGCAACTTAAAACTACTCAAACACACACAAAAAATGTTGGAGACCAAACAGCAAAGTGAAAGAGCTCATGCAAATGTTTAATTTTACTGAGTAATTTATGAGTCAGAATCAGAGGGCACAGCTCAAACATAGACACTGCCCTTATTGTGCTACAATATGCCTGAAGTGAAAGTTCCTAAGATGACTCCCTATGGGTGAGTTTATATATGTTTTTCTACATTGTTAGACACATAGTACAAGCTGCATGCAGCATTATTTAGACAAATCAAGTCACAGCTGAAGGATTAATCTGTGACTGTTTGGATTTGAACATTCCTCCTGTTGGCTTTTAATTACTTTATGCAGACCCTATCATTGACGGTAAACGCAGCTACCTGAACGTGCAACAGTATCAAACAAGGGCAGAAAACTGAAAATGCATCCTAGCTCCTTCTAAAGGTGGACAACCCAGGAGGCGTCCTCCTGAGGGGGACAAACTGCCTCACAAAGGTGAAGCACCTGTCTCTTAGGGTCCTAGTTCCCAAACTTCTCAAACAAGGCCATAATATACATAAACCTCACCAAGTATAAACTCTGTCTGTGTCTCTGTTCACTGGAGGAAGCATCTCTTTTCAGGACACAACCGTGGCTTCAGATTTGGAGGTGGAAGCCTTCCTGCAATGGTAACAGATGGACAGCACCATCTGCAACGAGTAGCAGTATGAACTCCTGATACAAATATGCCAAAAGATCTTTAAAAAAAATCTATGCTAAAAAGGGTTCTAAACCATAAATAAATGTGGCACAATCCAGAACTATGGCAAACAGTATGGCTGCTCTATCTGAGGACTCAGTCAAAGGACCTTTATCTCTCAATCCTGCCGGCTTCAGCATACCACCAGCAGAGCTGACATCTCACATGACAGCGAGGTTGTTCTAGTGAAGCAGAAAGAGTGTTTGGATCCATATCCACAGTGATGAAGTCAGCTCACTGTACAGACGTCACAGACTCGATAAATCACAACGAATGCCTACTTCAGGATCAATATTTGGACTGATAGGTTTGGAGTACTTCCAAGTGCACCAGCTGGAACTGTGAGCAGCATCTGCTGTAAAGCAGATTTAGAGAATAGATGGATGGATGGATGGATGGAAACCATAAGTGAGCTGGAGACTTTCAGTGTAGAAGAATAGGATTTATTCCACAATTAAACACTGAAGATTAGTTCTTCTGGCTGTAAAGCAGTTTACTCAACAGACATACACACAGTCCAGTGCTTCGTGGGATAATTAGCATGGACCACACGAAATGGTTAGAGGGGGTTTGTGTTAATAATTAAATGAGTCAGATCCAGAGCTTTGCAGGCAAACAGCAGCAGAAAGGTCACAGCAGAGGAACAGCTCACCAAGCTCATTTCTGACGATTAAAACACCACCCTGCTATCACTGGAAGCTCATATTTACTGCTGACATGTGATGCAAATGAAGGGTCACACTTCACACAATCGCACACCCATGATGCTCTGGCAAATGTCAGTCCATGTTTGTTTATAGTCCCATGTGGTCCCATATAGTCCCTCCTGTTTAAAAGCACAGGACATCATGAGTTTCTTCTTTCCCATCCTCCTCTTCCTCACCTCCTCCTTCCCCTGATTTTTTCTGACAGTGTACTCTGTCTTTTCTGGGCTGCCTCTGCATGCCTCTGGGGCACAGAATATTAAGATAAACTTAGCAACAGCTAGTCGGGTCACACTGCAGACCCTTATAGAGAGAAAGGGAGAACGAACAAGCTCTGCTTGTGCCAGAGAAAAGGCAGGTAAATCAGGTCAGCTTTAACAAGGAAGCACACCATCTCACATGAAAGAGGTAAAGGTTGTGCTACGCTCAGTGTCTAATGTTTTTGCTGCAGGTGGATGTGTGTGTGTGTGTGTGTGTGTGTGTGTGTGCAAGGTGTCACGTGTGCCACCACTTTATCAGCCCCTTCAGCTCAAGTGTTTGTGGTAGCTACAGCGGACATCTCCTCCACAACATTACACTGCCACCACAGAAGATATGTCCCACACTGAGCTTATTTTTCTCTGCATTTCCAATCTAACATGGTTAATTATCATTCCATCTCATGTTACAGGTTCCTACTGTTATTCCTTGCCTCCTACTGTGGTTTTGTCACCATAGCAATGAAAGCCACCTGCCCACGCTTGCTGTTAAAAACCATGGCTTCATGTAATAAAACTGAAAAATGTTCTCTGTGATATTACAGCTTACATTATCATCAATTAGAAATTGTTACCTTATTATTCACTACTGTAAAAGTAAGTTACTTTATTCAGTGCTATATTTAGAACAGGCATAGAGCCAGAACTGGTACAAATATCCTGTGGCCAAAAATACAGAGGATATCCCTGTAGGAAGCAGCAACACAATGTTTTCCTGGAAACAATGCTCCAACAGGAAGTGATTTATAACACAAATATGGAAACTCTGATAAGATGTGTGATGCCTTGTTGCCAGATGTGTTACATACATTTTTTTTTAAAACCGTTTCTGTAGTTTGAATTTTTAAATCAACCTTGTATGATAACAGTGCTGCAATTTTAGACACAGACAGAGACCAGCACCTTTTAGTTATGATAAATGATTTTCTGAGGTAGGCAATCTGGCTGAAAGACTGAGAAGCACTGATGGCAGAGGAGAGAGAGAGAGAGAGAGAGAGAGAGAGAGAGAGAGGCTTCAATCTGTGGCCAGGCCTCAGGTCATGTTGTGCTCTGATGACTAGCTCTGCTCCCTCCCCTCCCCAAGGTGACCCTGCTCTGTGATGATACAGCAAGGAGAATAAAAATGGCCAAATTACACTAGTTATATAATAAATTTGCCACAGTCCTTATTCTTCTTTATAGGATTAGAGCATATTACAGCTATACTCACAGGACTAACATGGGGGATACTGCAGGAGGAGGGTACATGCAGACAATCCATACAGTCACAACTGTAATAAAACTAGTTGTTAGTGTTTGATTCCAGTCAAGTTTGCATCCTAAATCATCTCCACCAACCTGCCTCTATTAGTTATCTTCTGCCTGACTTTGACTGTTGCCATAGAGACCAGGGGCAGAAAAAAAATACATTGACATGCTCACTGCCATCCCTGATCTTTGTGCAGTGGGGTCATGTGGTACATATGAGAGACAAGCAGGCGGACAGAGAAGGCAGACAGAGGGAAGATGCCAGGGCAGTGTGTCACCACCGGCTGGTCAGTAATCTGCCGACACCTGGGACCACACACACAAAAGAGAGTGTAGCAGAATAAAGGCCAAGTCTGTGAGTTTGCGGTGGCTTCTGGCATTAACAGCACAGTTTTTTTCTTTGTAATTGATGTGACTCAGAAAGCTGTGTACATTCCACCATGGCTGTCTCAGCTGGGCGTCAACAGGGCTGATAACTGGACTGCAGACACAATGAGAAAAACCAGACTGAAACTGAGACAGGAGGGGGTGTGGACGAGTGCAGGCAGGTAGATGGTGGGGCTTTATTTCTACATGTGGAGATGAATGTTGGCCATAATTATGAAAAACTTTTTCAGGTTCTGTCAATCGTGCTGTGTCTGACAAGACCAAAATGATAAAGATGAGGTTGATTAAGTATTCCATTAAATATCTTTGGTTATTATTTATTAGGGACAATATGAAATGCAGCAGAGATGATCGGCTCATTAGCAGCACACAATCCCTTTTGAAATCAATCTTAACAAGCCACTGAAATACATCTATATTTTCTTTTATTGTTCTTTTTGTGTACTGTTAGATGATAAGCTTGTTTTCTTGGACTGGACTTGTTGTGTGTACAGTACAGTCCACCACATTAACACCCAGCTCTGCCCTCGTCATGGTGATGAATACAGGCTCCTTCCCTCTCATGGTGCGATTGCTGTGAATGCTTTTTAAGCAGCTGACAGGCAGGCGTCTCCATGGTTACCAGTGGCACGCCAACGTTTTACAAGTGCAGAGGATTTGCAGTGAGGAGAGTTACATGGGAGCATGTGTGTGATATGATGAGGAGGAGGAGGAGGAGGAGGAGGTTCACATCATGCAGGGGAGGTTTCCTGTTTCCTCCCCTGCATGATGTGGAGTGTCTGTCCATTCTCCATGTCTGTGTTTGTCTACGCATTTTTAAATAGTATTTTTTTTTCTTGCTGCCTCTGTTCACATGGAGACAAAAAGATTAATCAACTGGCAGCACATTATCTTGTAGGCGTAGCCTATATGATAATAAATCTTTTTGCTTTGAGTTGGACACAAACAGATCAATACCACCGTCCTCGCCTCACACTCATCAAGATGAAAGATTGAAGAAGAAGAGGAAGAAGATGAGAGAGGAAGAGGGGGGTGGGGGTGGGTGAGGAGAGAAGCAGAGAGCAGGAGCAAACCTCAACAGGGGAATGAAAATGGTAAAATATTCATGAGAAAGAGAGAGAGAGAGAGAGAGAGAGGAGACCAGAAACGGAAAGAGACAAAGAGTCAGACATGGAGCAGCTCCTAGTGTGTGTGTGTGTGTGTGTGTGTGAGAAAAAGCCAGCATTATCCCTAATAAGAGGCCTCCCAGCTAAGAGGCCTCTTATCAAACGCTGCCTTTTATCTGCAGCGTCAGTTACAACCCGCTGCTTATTTCCATAGACGAGAGCTTCTAAACACTGTCCTACAGGAGGACATTTGCATACAAATAGAGGGGTCAGAACAGGCTGACAGCATATAAAGCCTCCTTTAGCTGAGCGGAGTGTGTGTGTGTGTGTGTGAGACACAGGCAAGTTAAAACAAATCTCTGAAAATTATGTGATGGAAAATGCGGTATAAATGAATGTTATACAACCTGTTTCTATATGAACAGACTGAAAGGAGTGGATTGGATTACAGGATGGTTGGTATATGCTGCCCTCTTCTGGCCTTTAGCTAACACTGCTGCTGTAAATATTGCCTGTAAAGACAGGGAGGTGAGCTTACTGCACTGAAGGGATTTTCTATTAAGTTATACATAATTCATTCGTGCAAGCAAAACAAGCCAAGCCAGTCAAACATACTGTTGCAGCACAGATCAATATAACATTTTACAGTGAGTCGCTGTCTCCTCCTCCCTTTTTCTCCTTGTGTGTCTGCTTGTAGAAACAGGTATGTGTGTTGTGTGGGAGAAGAGACTGAATAACAAACTTCATTAAGCTCACTTAATTCTTAATTCTCTCACAAAATCCTGCTCTTGCATCTCCACTCCTCCAGAAGTCTTCTGTGTCTGCAGTTGTCTCCCCTTCTTCCCAGCTTCCTGCCTCACAGCCTCACCCTCACTCCGACCTCACCACAAGGTTCGCAACCACCAGTCCAGCCTGTCTAATTCATACCCAGTCTCTACTCTAAACACTTGATTTTCCACTCACTCTTCCTCCCACCTCTCTGTCTACTCTTATCCGAGCCTCTATCCTGGTTGATGCCATACTTTGTCCTATGTTTTTCTACACATTACTGCACAAAAGTCTAACCTGTATGTCCAACCTCATGGTTGGTCAATATGTCAAACACATGTTGACATTGTGCAACCGTTAAAAGCTGAAATCACAACCAAAGAGAATCAATAGTTCTTATTACAATGACATCTACCAGTTAGTCTATTTCAGCTTAGGACAGCGTGAGATTGACCAAAATACAGAGAAGAATTGTGCAAACAAACCTCTGAGATCTTCACACAAATACACACACACACACACACAGTAGAAAGAAAAAAGAAACAAAGACAGAGAGAGAGAGAGAGAGAGAGAGAAAGAGAGAGAGAGAACCTCATAGGAACACAGAAACAGAAAACCAAAGGTGACAGTTAGCCAAATCCAGCTTGTCAACTGTAGTGATTTCTCTGCTCCACCCTGGGATGGACTGAACACAGAGGTGCCGCTGGTTCGACTGGTCCCTGCATCTGTTAACAAAAGGCGTCCGTGTACAGTACAAGTGTTGTTTATGCAGGTCTTTGTTTCACACTTTGTGTGACTGCCATTAGTGTAGCCTGGCAACACGTGATGCTGAAATATCAGAAGAGGTTGAGAGTCATATAGACTCTAACACCTTATAGGGCTTCATTAAGTTAATTAAGATCAATACTGATAATATCCAGTGATTAATGAGAATATATTTATTAATCCAGTCATTATTTAGTCAACACCAGATCTACAGTTTTGGAACCTTCCATTGCATAAACCTAATAAGCACTGTTGTTATAGTGTATGGCCACTAATAAACCTTTGTGTGTGTAATGTGTTTAGGAATGTCATCATCGTTGCTCCGTGCACCTCAGGCTCAGAGCCTTGGCTCTTTTTCAAGTGAAACTACTGCTGCTCTCTGTCCGGGCATGACGTTAACTTTTTTCTTGGCTGTCTTGTCACCTGCCTCCAAACTGTTCACAATCCACCACAGAGATCCTGAGCAAAAAAACAAACCATCATTCTTAGGAATTTCATGGGGATTAACCAAAAAAAAACTCTTTTAACCATTGCTGATGGTTTTGTGAAAAGTCAGAAACAAAACAGGTGATGGAGGAGAGTGCAAATGGGTTCCAATGCACAGGATCCTTCACAAGTAAACACCAACGGCTGGCATAAGACAACAGAAACCATGCAGGTACATACATGCCCGCTGACATCCTGCTGACTGTATCCTCACAGAGAAATTAAATATGTGACTGTTTGAACGTGTGTGTGTGCGCGTGTGTGTGTATAATTTCTTTAGTGAAACGTCTCCTATGTCGCTTGTCTACAGCTCTGATCCCATGAATCCATAGTAACGGATAAGACACGTAAATTAAAGCTCGTTTTCTTCTCTCTGTTAGAAAGTAGGTGTGATGACCAGCAGTGCAACAACTTAACCAACAGGAAATACTTCTTGTCCCCACAGTGAACTTTTACTAATGACATACAGATTAACGTATGTTTCTCTTTGCAGGGAGAGGCCTTGACAGTTGTGAAAGAAAGTCACAGATCTACCTATGATAAGTCTTTACATTGTGCTTTTACAAAAAACATTAAGCCAAATCCAAATGTCTCACTATGTTGTTTTGTAACAAATCTTCCAGAAAAAAAAAACATTCTTTTGTTTCCTGCTTCCTCTTAAAGACAAATTTCAGGTTTGACAAGCAGGAAAGATTCCACTGAAGAGTCTGCGCTCGAGTCTGTTTGTGTGTGGCAGAATGCATGGAGGCCAAAGCCTCAGAACACACGGAAATCTCAGCAGTTTTTCTTTTGCCCGCTGATTGATTTTCGTTCTCTTCTGATGATAGAAGCAATTCATCCTGCAGTTAATGTTTTTTTTTGTTATCAAAGCCAGAGATGCCAGCAGAATTACTAACTCATTTTAAAGACCTGAAACACTCTTTGATCAAAACTTGGAGAATTTTAAGGAGCAGAAGGGCACAAAAAACATCCCACATCCTCTATGACACACTGAAAAGAGTTATTCATTATCCATTTTTTCAGATCTAAATACTTAACATTATATTAAAAAGAAATGCTGTGTATGTGCACTATGAATTTCCTTTTGTTATTTAGCTATTCAAAAGTAAATATTTCTTGCGATGAAAAGTGCGAGGCTGTGATTGCCGCCTGTGTAGCTCAGAATCAATCACGGCAGAAACAAAACTGGACTGGGCAGAATGGGAGGCTCAACCAGGCGACAAGTAGCAGAGCTCGTTCTGCAGTCTCCCACGCTTTCTACAACAATAACCGCCTTCACTTGGGTGTCACCTCATCCACAAACGTCTTCCAGCTCTCCAGTCTGCTGCCGCATAACACAAAATAAAATAACGCACACATTGTTGTCTGTACCTGTGTAATGAAAGGCCAGAAAGGGCACTTTGTTTGAGCAAATCTGAGAAATGTCAGACATTAGGATCTCACAGCAGCAATTTTTTTGTACCTCTTCACTAAAGCATCAGTTCAAATAAAGAAGAAACCCACAATAGGAGAGTTTTTTTTTTTGTTGCATCTGATAATATCTCACACCTGTCAACTGAAGCAGACCTGCTCACGCCTGCTTTTCTAATGAAATACTGTGTCAATGTACAATTTAAAAGCATTTTTAATAAATGTCCCTGGAACATAAACCTTAAAAATAGCATGCTGAAGTGTCAGTGATAACAGAGGAATGTCATGGACTCTGTTTGTCAGCATTCCTCAAGCAGGAACAGTCTGCCGCCTGTTAAAGTCTCACGCACTTCTAACTGACTGTAGAAACAAAGCAGGGGTTAAGGTGTCACATTTTCGTTTTTATCATTGAAACTTAGCACGCAGGTTGCATTAAACAAGCAGGAAGCTGGATTCAGCAGAATTGAATCAAATCAAGTTGAGGTCTTGATCATTCATTACTGTGAGATGAAATGGAGATAAAATTAACTCGTTCGAGTTGCAATAAAGTTCGCTACTAGTGTTATGAACATAGTTAGCATCAGCTGATATTTGTGTGTTTTTGAGTTAATTATCCACAAAGAGGAATGTGTGTATTTTATCTATGGTTAAATAAGGTTAAATGAAGAAGAATAACAACAATAATGTAAAATTTCTTTTGTCGAAAAATGAAATTTCTTTGAGCAACTTTTAACTCCGTCCCTTGTGCCATAAACTGCATAAACATCATTATGTAACTTAATAACGGCCTCTTTAATCAGACTGAATGGTCAGTAATATCCACAGCTCAGGGCTAAAACATTATAATGTTGTGAAGAAAAACACACACAAACACTTCATCCACTTATCTGTGTTGGTGGTGTGTGCTTCTGCCTCTCGTCTCCCTAAAGGATGATGAAGGAACAGAACAGTTATTAGCGATCATCAAAAATGTAGAAACATAAGAATTATTGATCAGGGTAAATAGTATAGAGATAAATGTATACTTATCTTTCGCAGCCCTGCTTGCTGAAAGAAAGAAAGAAAATGAGATGGTTATCAATGAGGTGAACATAACAACACATCCGTGAATATGTGCTAATAAAATACAGAATGTTCTGTAAATATGAACTTATCTTTAGAAGAAGAGGGCTCACTGTACATGCTGGCTGTCTCTCTGGGTCTGTCGCTTGTTTCCTGTTCTCTACAAGACAAATAATAAAAAAAGACCATTAATAATGTGACATTGATGTGTGTAGAGAATATGAAAACATCACAGATGAACGGATACTTATCTTTTTGAAGAAGAGGGCTCTCCATGCATCCTGACTGCTTTTCTTCTGGTCTTCACGTCTCCTCTCTTTCTGAAAGACAAATGTCAGACAGACAAAACTTTGTTTGGTAGAACTTCTTGTAAACTATGTAAAATAATAAACATTAGTCTTGATAATCATAACTCACAATGCAGATGGTGTCTCCTCCTCAGCCCCCTCTTCTTCTTCTTCTTCTTCCTCTGCCTCTTCTCCTCTTCCCTAGAAACAAAGTGCAGAAACACAAAGGAAACAGTTAATACATTTTCTGGAACTATGGTCGCCATCTTGGCTCATCACTGTCAATGTTAAAGAGAATCTGTCTGTCTCACCATCGCGGATGAACCCAGAGGTGATCAGGAACTTCTCCTGGGGAGACTCCATCCCTCACTGCAGACGATGAAGACGATGATCTCTGGAAATCTCTGAAGACAGCTCTCAGATGAACAGCACTTGCTCTGGACGTTGGTGATAGATGCGCTTCAGTCTGTAGCTTGGGTGCGAATAAAGTTAAGAAAATGTGGCCTGCTACTTATAGGAACCAATATTATGTTTAAATGCTAAGTAATTTAAATAAGTGTCAGTGTGTGTTTTTTTTTACATTGAGACACTTTAGTGAGAATTATACGTTTTAAATAAAAAAAGTAGTGTTGAGGAATATATATATATATTTATAGCCTATTATATATATATATATTATTAATAATAGGAAGAATAATACAGAAGGAAGGAGAAAGAGGACTCAAAGAAAAGAAAGAAGGAGGCTCAAAACAAAAGAGATAACTGATAAAAAATTACATAAAATAAGAAATAGAAATGTTGTCTTTGGTGCTTGTCTGATTTCCAAATATGTTACTGTTTGTGTGAATGGATCAATGATGGACATTAGCTTAAACACTTCATGAAGTTTGGTCCATTTCATTGTCTGTTTCATTGTATTAGTTTAGTGGTAAATTTGCCACATCCAATATGGCGGTCATGCTGACATGCTGCAGTGATGGGCCAACCTGTTCAATGCGGCGTCTAGGTCTATATGTCTATGGTAGCAGCAAGGTGAAAACTGGTGTACGAATACAGCGTGGACATTATGTCCTGAACCCTTCTTTTTAGATCTGAGGGAGAAAGGTTAGAGACAGCATTAAAAACAACTGCTGAGGGAGTTTTTTTATACTCAAACATTACCTCAAATCCCATTTTGGGGGAAAAAAAGTCTTTATACAAGTCAAATGGGAGTCATTATTAAAACAATCCTAGTATCAGCCATAATTAATCTAACCAAAATGTTAGGACTACATAATTTTGACAAAATACTGATCATATGGGTACGAGTGAGAACAGAATGCAAGAATATTACTGTTTATTGAACAACACTGAAATGTAAACACTGAGAGTCAGCAGCAGTAAAAACAGAAGCCAGAACTGCACAGCACTAATGGCTGAAAACAACACAATCTGGACAATACCTTTGTAAATAAGAGTCTCTCTCACCAATGCATGCACCACTGAACGTGTTCTGATCTTTTTATCTAGTTTCTTTCAGGTACTTTAGCTTATTATTATGAACTACGTCCAGAATCAAAGTCTTGTTGTGAGGTGATGATTAAAGAGTAGACCTTTATTCTTATACATTGCAACACTCTGCTGTAATGTTGCATTGATTCAGCTCGGTTTTCTTCTTCGTACATGATAAACTACAACATGTGAAATGCTGGGACACAAATACTTGAACAAGTAGAGATTCAGTCTCTGTGTAAATACATGAGGGATGCAAGCCAATCATGTTCTACTGGTATACATCACATTATTAGTGTCATTTTGTAAAGGTCGCCTCATAATCACCTTTTTACATGGCTGTTTTGTAAATGAGAGAATGGAAGTTATTATTTCTCATTGCTTCTAATGTCATGTATGTAAATTTGTCACCTGCCAGTCATCATTGCGGAGGTGTGGGATCCCTGTGCGGAACATTTAAATGCCTCTAGAGAGGACACATGGAAAGACACAGGTGGACAAGTGGACTCTTCCTGTAGAAACGAATCCCGAATCCCATAACACCACAAAACAAAAAAAACACTAACCTCCTTCCTTCAGGGTGTGTGTGTGTTTAAGTTTGTGTGTGTGTGTGTTTGCGTGTGTGTTTGTGTGTGTGTGTGCGCACGCATGTGTGTGTGTGTGTGTGTGTGTGTGTGCATGCGGGTGTGCTGTGCCCTCAGTTCTGTTGTTTTTACTGTAATCAGTGTGAGACAATGTGATACCATCTAAGTCCAGCCTCAGCAAAACACACACTCTCTGTCACACTCTACAACTCTAAATGAAAACTCTTCTAAAGTCAGAAAGGTCCCACCGGATCAGTATATATATAAGAGCAAAAATAAACCACAAGTAATCAGTTATACAGGTGTGATGACAATCCCACAATGTCAATAAAATAGTATGTGGATCAGAGCCATCTGTCACTGTGGTGCAGATGTAAACAGATTGAAGTCCACAAATCCTCCACAAATTCAAATGCCCTCTGTGTGTGCACATGTGACCCACAACAGCATGGCAATGATCTTATAACACATAACAACACTGTGTCATTGTTTACATAGACCCAGTCACTGTTTAGCCAACTTTACCACCAGCTCCAAACTGAACGGATGCCCTGCAGTGCCACAAACAGACCTCAGCACAGTTAGAAGTACTGCTAGCTCAGACAAGTGTTCGCATGCTGCAGAAGTAAGGGGAGAATTTGCATCTCATTTCCATTCTAGTTATATGCCTGTAGTAATGCAGGATGTGTGTGTGTGTGTATGGGGGGGGGTGGACAGAGGTAAAAGCAAATTGACTTCTAGGATGAGGGTGGTGTCAGAAGAGTGATGGAAGAGGAAACAGACAGGGGCGATGAAAAGCAGCAGTCGTTGGAAACTGTTGGGAGCCGCTCCATGTGTGTCCAGGGGACAGCTTGTATAGTGCGCCGACAAACATGTCTGCTTGTGGCTGTCTCTTTCAAACAGTCTTAGGAGATCATGTTTTTGCTTCAGGCTATATAACAACCAGCGGGCCTGGCCTGGTGCGTGAGCACTGCTGCTGAACAACAGACTTTCATTAAAGAGTGGAGAGCTTGATGTATTTTCTCTGAGAAGGATTATTTAACTCTTAAACTCACCTTCTAGTCGGAGTTGGAGAACCTGCAAAAAGCGCTCCATCAGTATGATATAAAGATTACACTGTTTTAACTGATACATTTATCTACAGGCAGGCATTGTAGCTAACAGAGAGAGAACCAAGTTTACTCTACTTACTTCATTCACTGTATTACAGGTCTTTGTATGTTGTATTATGACATATTATGACTATTCATGGGTCTGTCCTGGTGGCTTTTAAGTTAATGTACCTAAGTAAAATGTATTTTTTCATTTGACACTTAGCAGAGTAGAACATAGGATAAAATACTTGCGTAAAGTAGCCTGTTTTTTTTTAAATAAATAAACAGTTAGGTGACAAGAAGATAGCTAGATATTTCTTCATCTTATGTGAGAACAGACTCGCTGTCCCACCTAGTGGTGCAAAGTGGTATTATGCGAGAATAAGGACCAGTAGCTATCTTCTGTAAAAACGTAGTACAATCAATCAATATTTTGTGGTTAAATTGTGAACATTTTTAAAAATAAATACATAGATAAAATAAAACATATTATGTCTTTATCTGTTAGTCATGTTATCATGTGTTATGAGGGGAAAAAACAGCGTCGGTTTAACTTATACATAATGACAGACATAGTGATTCTCTCTTTGAGCATTTTAGCTTGAGTTTTAATATTTTAAGCCTTTCAGAATATGTCGGCGCATTCATTTGGGACTTCTACTTGAGTTGCTTTGTACATCCTCCACAGCCCTGACTGTTCCTTCCACTTCACGAGAGTATCTCAGCAGATCTTTTCTCAGGCCTGATCTCATGCTTTGATCCGTATGCTCTGCTTTCCTTTGTCTGTTTCACCTATATGTGCTCTGTCGAGTCAGCATCAACCATCAGCAGCACAGCCACATATTCCCAGCTCCCACACACACACACACACACACACACACCCTTGTATCCCTCCCTCACTGTATTATCCTATGTCCTCAGTGCAAACACAAACAAGCTCCAGGAGAAGCAGGTGTCCCTCCACTGGGATAGATAAACAGTAAACCAGGATCCAGGAGCAGGAGGTTGTGCGTGTGTGTGTGTGTGTGTGTGTGTGTGTGTGTGTGTGTGAAAGAGAGAGAGGCATGTAGGGGGGGGGAGGGTATGTGTTGGGGTGGGGTGGGTAATACTGTTAGTTTCTACCTAAGTGTTTGTGTAAAGACAAACTTTGAATATTGCTGATAGCATCTAAGTGAGCCCCTCTCTGCCTCCGACAAAGCTGTTTGTTTTCACTCAGTGTTTCTTTTTATCTCATCACTTTTACAGTCAGCCCACAGTCGACAGTATTATGCAGCAAAGTAAATGTACAGTGGTGCAGAGCACATCAAATAGATGTGACTTCCACATCCAGTGTCAGTTGTGCTTAATGCATCTATTTTAAGCTGCAGGATGCTGTCAATACTCAACCGTTGAGAGTACCCCCCCCTTTCCCTCTCCCCCCCCACCCCCCCTTCCGCCTTCCTGCTTTGGTTGCATCGTCATTTCATTTGCACGCTTTTGATGATTCTGAGGGGAGTTTCAGGACAAAAAAATTTGCCTGTTTCTTACCTGCAGCTGTGTGCAGGCTGATGCTAATCTGTGCTCCAGGAGATTGTAAACAACTTTCTGTGTGTCATTACCCAGGTAGCATGGCGATGATGTTATCAAAGGTCCACTTTCAGTTAAACAGAAGGACAAAAGTGGCCCACAGACATGAGACCGGGTCTCTTGTTGCTATTTTATTTAGAATACCCTGTTCACTGAACCTCCAATATGAATTCAAAATCATCTATCTAGCTAGTGTATGAAAAAAGAAAGCAACCTTGGCTGTATTTGTAATATATATATATATAATTAATTCTCTAAAAATGTAAATACCTTCAGTGATTTGAATTGCTTTTAAAATGCTTAGAATACAGTATCTGAGTAAATCTTGAATTTGCCTAATTTAGCCAGTTGTTCACTGAAAAAAATATTCTGGGCCATGACACCATGTAGGTATGTATTGTTTAAAAAAAAACAGGCCTAATAATAAAAAAACACTTTTAGTTTGAGTTAGTTTATTTTAATTAGATGCACTGACTCATTTTCTCCAAGTATCAGCACATCATGGTGAAATCACAGCTTTAAAAACCCTGTTCTTCCACTGCTTCACCCAGAGTCCCTCACAGTTCCAGGTACGCCACCAGGTGAACCAATCACAACCTCAGACCGTTTGATTGACAGCGAGGCCCCTCCTTCCCGTACACCTGTAATCCAATCCGTGGCCTTGTCACGGGTAAAACCGGCCTCAATTTCTCAGCATTGCCCAAAAAAGCGAGAAAAGCCGACAAAACCCGTTCTCTCAGTAGGGGACACCTTGTTTGTTGCCGCGGCCCTCATCCAGTGTCAGCGGCGGAGTTTTCCACCGAGAAGAAGACGGGTCGGATTTTCAGTACCAACTAGAAAGTCCAGTTCGACCGACCGAGATGTCACAGGAGCATGACAAGTAAGTTGACTCTCCACTTCTAGCCTGCACTAGCAGCACATGTCACTATAAGCTTGTAATAGTGATTATTATTATTGTGGATTTTTGCACTTTTTCTGCCCTGATGGCACAGATGGATTTTAAAAGGGGTCACTCTGTGATCCACCTCTGACTGTCTGCAGCTGCCGCCTGATCCTTCACAGCCTGTTGTGATATTTGTCCTGTATTAAAGCATTTCTGTAGGATTATTATAGCTCCTGTTTTTTTCTTTTTAAAGGGTAAGTTTACTCTAAAACACTGGCTGCCGAGCGGTGATTGTATCTCATAGTTTCCCACGGTGTGTACTCCGCTTATTTCACCTGTCATGTTCCAGCCTGTACAGGTGTATCTCCACCTGTCGTGCGAGCCCCGGGCGCCTGTTAGAATATAAAAAAAGTGTCCCGTGATAGAGATGGGGCGGTTTAGTGTTTGATTTTGCTCTAAGCTCTAACAGTTATACAGATAATGATGTTTGTTCAGGAATAAACATGGACATACTGTCAGGTAAGGAAAGCTCTCTCTGCAGGTGCTTACAGGAGATTTGGATCACTTAAAAAAAAAATAGAAAATAGGAAGAATATTTTCTCCTGTTAAAGATGATTAGCCCATATTCGTATGGTTTTTTTTTGAGGGCAATGACAAGGAGACTTTTGAGGTGAGTGAAATTGTACACCTGCTAGGCGTTGGCCCAACAGACAATGTAAGCAAGCACAGGACTATCTGAGGTTTTGGTGGATTTTACTCTACATCAGTCATATGTTCTGGCAGGTTAAGGGGCTCAACAATCCGAGTGATGAGCGCATATTTCTCCCACAGACAGAGATATCTCTATTTGACATTAAAGTGCCATTCTACTTTGTTGACTTTTTTATTTTTTACTTCTGAAATCTAATTGCAATTTTCTGTCTGAAAAGCCCAATCAAGCCCTTTTGTTTTGATTCATCAATGGATTATATTACCTTCGAGTGTTATTGCCGGTAAATAATGGATCTTATCAGGTTGCCTTTTATGAATAGCACAATTAGATATAGGATTACTAATTATCACTTTGCTCTGACCATTGAGAGGAAACAAGCTGTATTTGTTGTAGATACTCAACATGGAAACTGAGCCAGACCGTTCACACTTTGTAATGATTACTGTGTTGTGTTGAGGATATCTGAAGATGTCTTTGAAGGGCGTGTAGTTTCCAAGGAAAAATCTAATAGTAAAGAGCGCATCTTATGACTCATCTATCTTCTCATTATTAGGATTGACACGTCATGGTAAACACAGGCAGTGTAAACATTTAAATTTACTGTAAACATGCGTGTCGTTTGTACATACAAAGGTGGTGTGTTTTCGTTTTCAAATCGAATACATTTGCAAAAACTAAAAGCATATTTAAAGCTGCGTATCGGAGACAATCCTGCAGAGGTGACAGGAGGAGCGGAAAAACGATGCAGGCGGCGACTGAGCGTCAAAACTCGTGCTTATTTGTCACAACAGGTTCTCTTTAGCAAATAACAGCAGTTAAAACGTAGGAATGCGGCACGGTCAGGTGCGTCACTTTGCGGTCAGCCTGTCAACCAATGAGTGATCCCCTGAACCTAAAGTCGTCACACTGGACGAGCCTGTAGAGCATCTTTCTGTCGAGACGCCTCCACAGTTCGATGGCTGAGATTTGTTGCACAATCGCTGAAAAGCCTGAACAACAGGTCCTGCAGATAAAGAACATCTACATGGTTGATCTTTCACTCTTATAACCTGTTTGTCTGTTTTGAACCAGGCTGTGATTTATTTTTTTTTTGGGTCTGGTGTGGTGAGTCAGTGTGGAGAGTCAGTCTGCTAACAGGCCCATAAAGAGAGATGCGTACCCCTGCTCTAATCGCTCTAACATCATGGTTAAAGTGGGCACGAGTGTGAATTACACAAACGGTAACATCCCATTCTCTTTTTTTGCAGTAAGCGTGCAGTGCTTGTTCTCCAGAACGAGTCAGGTTATGGTGGCCAACGCCGCTCCTTCACCACAGAAGATGAAGCCTGGAAGTCGTTCCTGGAGAACCCGCTGACTGCTGCCACCAAGGCCATGATGAGCATAAATGGGGACGAGGACAGCGCTGCAGCTCTCGGCCTGCTCTACGACTACTACAAGGTAAGAGGCTCTGACTCTCTTACAAATATTATATATATATATATAGAACCCCCATTCATAGTGACAGCGACCATTACGCAACATCTGTGAGGCAGAGCTTATGTCATGTAACTGATCTAGCTGCCTGCATAGACAGCAGGATGACCTGAGTTGTTGGATGTGATGTGGTCAGATGCTGAACGGCTGTGTTTACCCTCGCATACAGGTGCCCAGGGAAAAGAGAACAATACACCAGCCCAAGACAGATGCACTGGTCTCTGATGTGGATCCCAACAAAAGGTAAATGAGAGTCCTCTCTTAATACCCCCCACACTAAAAATAAAAGCACAGCAGAGGAGAAGAACAGGCAGACTCCGACTCGTTTACATTTTCTGAATTTTCACCTGCTTTCTCCAATTAGGCATGTTTTCAAACAGTTTAAGAATATATATATTTTGAGGGGCAGGACAGAGTGTCAGTCATTCTTTTGTCAATCTCATTGTATTGTTTAATCCCAGATTAAAGCATTTCTTAAATCTACTGTTTCCCCCCCTGCTTCAGGCACCAAGCCCAGCCTGGACATGCCATAGTTCCCCTCCAAGAAGCTGGTATGGAGAACCGGATTCAGGTCCTCAAAGCACCCTTCAATATTCTTCAGCTGTCTCAGGACAAGAGGGGCCATTTCAATCCACCAGGTCTGTTCACAGTTCAGCAGAATCAACAAGAAAATTAGAAACCGAAAAAGTCTGATCGTGAGCTTTTGTCTAATCAGACACGACTGTCACAGTTTCCATCGCCACGGTGCCAAACTACCCGCCCGTCAAGACAGAGGTGCCCACCCACGGCTTCTCTGTGACTGTGCCCAACAACTGCGCCGAAACCGATGCACATGTGGGCGTCTACGACCGCCAGCTCACCCACAGCACAGTGCAGTACAGCCCCAGCACCCAGTCCCGCACGCCCCCCGACTCCACCTTCACCGAGAGTTTCAAGGATGGTTCCCAGGAGGTGAGTGTTTCGATCCCCGTCGTTCTAAACCCTGCTAATGCTCTCCCTACACCCTCCTCCTCCTCCTCTTTCCCCTTCACTTTCCTCTCCTCTGTCTCTCTCACTCTCTCTCTCAGATCTCTCCCATCAGACAATAGGACATTCACCTGATCCCATGGAGCCAGCGGTGGGCTCAGCCTTCCCTGGTTTTATTTGAACATGCCAAAATAGTGGCCAGTGTGTTATTATGCCATTGTCTCACCAACACAATAAAGTGCTGTACTTTTCTCCTACAATAGCCAAAGCCTTTTCTCTCTCCTCTTTGTCGTTTTAACCTGGAGGGGAATTACCTCAGAGTAACCCAACAAAACCCCCGTACAGGAGGGGTGTGGGTAGCAACAGAGCCATTTTTAACAAAAAAATTAAAGGCAGGTGAAGGGGCAGAAGGAATAATAACACTTACAGAAACTCATATAGCAGCTGGTGATCAGAAAGCTTAATGCCACTGTTATATACTCATAATTCAGCTGGTTAATTATAGGAAGAGTCTTTTAAAATGAATCAAAAGCAGCGGTTTTCTGTCCTCTTTTTTCCTGCGCTTGACTTGACACACTGTCTCTATCTGTTTCCTTTGTCTGCTGCAGGTGTTTTCCTTCCCAGGGGATCTCCAGTTACGTATGGCCTCCATGACGCCCGATGACTACACTCAGTTTGACACCGTGCCGGGGTAAGTCGCGCTGCCTGCCGGCCCACCGTCTAACTTCCACTACCACACCGCCATTCAGCTTTTGACACTACGCAGCAGAATGGCTCCATTCATCTTGGTCACAGGGGAGAGACACCGGACTCCTGTCCCGTGTGAAAGACAAGAGTCTATCTGGCAATACACTGATTCTGGGGGTTCCATTAAGTAACAAAAAATCCACCTTTGTTTGTCTGAATTTTAGGAATAATTTCGAGTACATGCTCGAGGCGTCCAAGTCTCTGCGTCAGAAGACGGGTGACGGGACCATGACATATCTCAACAAGGGACAATTTTACCCCATCACCCTCAGGGAGGTGGACAACAAAGGCATGCAGCAACCCATCACCAAAGTCAGGGTAAGAAGCGACAACAAAACCCGAAGCAACTTCAAAACTATTTCCATATGCCGAATATCATTATTAAATTGTGTGTTTGTGTTTTTCATTCTGTTGTGAAGAGTGTAGTGATGGTTGTGTTCGGAGAGGAGAAGTGCAGAGACGATCAGCTGAAGCACTGGAAGTACTGGCACTCCAGGCAGCACACGGCTAAACAGAGGTGCCTCGACATCGGTGAGATAGAAAACATCGGTTTTCAGTGATAAAATAAAAGGATAGTTAAAAAAAAACACAAAACTTGACTGACTTGATGTAATTTTGTTGCTCTAGCTGACTACAAAGAGAGCTTTAACACCATCGGCAACATCGAAGAGATCTCCTACAACGCCATTTCCTTCACCTGGGACACCAACGAGGAGGCCAAGGTGAGAGATTACACAACTTCACACACACACACACAAACGATACTGCCTGCCCTCATGTAAAAACATGCACAGTGTTTAGTTTGCAGGGTCACTGCAGATCCAAGGTGTGAATTTCCTACCTAAGATTGTCCTCTTATTATGATCAGCATCAACACACTTAATGAAGAAACATCACTGTGACTTCCAAAGCATTTAATTAAAATACTACTTTAAAAAGTAAAGTGAAGATGCTGGCCTCTCTCCTCTTGTGTGTTTACTTGGGTTGCATAGAAAAGAGAAGGCGTGTGTGAATTTTCCTGCACTTTGCTCATACATTTTTTGACTGGTCCAACCAGCCTGTCACCCCTATTGTGATGCTGCATGTGTTAAGGTATTTTTACACACCAGACATGTGCAACAAAGAGTGCAGGAATGAGGAAACGAGCGAGGGGGTGGGGGGGTGATGAGAAGGACCGGATCGGACAATTGGCAAATAAAATCCTGTTCAGCAGGAGGGAAAATGTGACAGAAAGGAGGAGCTCCTGTCCTCCGCTTTGTCGTTAAGCCTTCATTCTGCCCTCTGGCACTGCTTCACTGTCAGCCTGAGATGAATGACGAGCTAGCAAACAGACAAACGAGACAAAACGGCGCTTAGGCTTACCCCCCTACACCTCACTGTAGATCTCTGTAGGCCACACTTAACATAAATAAAGTCACATGATTAACAGGATGTGGGCCTAACTGTCTCATGACTCCAGGCCTGTGTCCATAGGATGTTCATCCTTGTGTGTTTTTTGTCACTTCACTGTGTGTGTGTGTTTGTGTGTAACCGCCCCGACATGTTGTTTGAGCATCTTCTCGTGAGGTGTTAGATTACAGAGGAAGATGTGTGTGTTTACTGGGATGTCTGTGTACATTTGAAAGACATTTGTAGAAAATGATGTCCTCACTGTTAAGTTAAGGTTAAAACTAAGGGGTAGGGTTAGGTGTAATGGTCAAAGGTAGGGTGAGTTAAGGTGAAAAGTACACATTAGTGTGTGCTTTGCCTTCTGGGTGATTGCACTGAAGCATAATACTGTATTTATATATGAATATTAGTGGTATATTTGTGAAGGACAGAGCTCCTTCACAAAAAAGTTTTAATGTTTTAAGTTTTCTCTTTAAATTATGGCAACATTTAATCATTTTAACAGGCAGTAAAGCACCTAAAAAACAAAATCCAAGAAGCAACGACACAGTTACTTTTAACTCTCAGAAACGATACACAATCATAACTAGATGTGGAAATTTACTGAGAAATTAAGTGGAATCAATATGTTTAGCACATTTCTTTAGACTGCAGATGTTATCAGAATTAAGAGCTCTAGATAAATAGACATATAAACTACCTGCATTTTACTGCTACTACAAACCTGTTTTCTGCTGTAGTCTGCACATCATTAGTAGAAAGTGTGCAGATAAGCCACAGCAGCTGTTCACATGGCAGCAGAATATTTGGATCATTTTGTACCACTAAAATGTGATTAATTGATGTTGGTAACCTCTATTTATTAAGTGATTTTTTTATCATGTGCCATTGTTATTATGTACATTATGTAATGTGTACTGCTCAGTCCCCTCTATTTCCAAACCTTCTGTTATGTGTTTTGTTGACACAATAGCTTTTTGTTTTGAATACAAGCACCAGGCAGACAAAGAAAAATAAAATAATGTGGTTACTAGAGTTGGCCAAAAGAGGGCAGCATAGAACACCTAGCGCAGTCTGAGGTCTGAACTGAGAGGCAGAAAGGCTTACTCTGTTAAAAGTAAAGTAAAAATGATCAGGAAAGTTTTCATTGCTCCAACTTTTTAGTGCTAATATTGTCTCTCTATAACACCTCTGCCCCCTCTCTCCTCAGATCTTTATCGCAGTCAACTGCCTGAGCACAGACTTCTCCTCCCAGAAGGGGGTGAAGGGTCTTCCGCTTAACCTGCAGATTGACACGTACAGCTACAACAACCGCAGCAACAAGCCCATCCACCGCGCCTACTGCCAGATCAAGGTCTTCTGTGACAAGGGAGCCGAGAGGAAGATCCGGGATGAGGAGAGGAAGCAGTCCCGCCGGAAAGGGAAGGTGCCTGAGCTCAACCCTGGCCTGGGCTGTGAGTCAATATTAAAGTTGTATAATGTACACAAAGCACATTTGTTTGCCAAAAAAACTTCACCTATTAAACTACTTCCTGTTGTCTCTTTCAGTTGTGGATGTGAAAGTACCCATCCTCCAGAAACGCAACGATGTGACCACCTTCAAGATGATGACTGACCTTGAGACTCAGCCTGTCCTTTTCATCCCTGACATTCACTTCTCTACCTTCCAGCGCCACGTGAGTACACAATCACAATCGCAAACCACCAACACTGTCACCACAGTTTGGGCTCATGTAAATAACCTGTTTTTTATCATATCTATGTACCATTTGTAGCATCATAGGCGGTCCATAAACAGTTTGTTTTTCTCTCTCCACCCACTCTTCTGCCAGCTGGGTCGAGGTGACCTGCCTGCTTGCTATTTGGCAGGAACAGAGAGTTCTGGTTTCGGGCTTTGATAGGAGTCCTACATACTGATGGCTGGGTTTCAGACTGCTTACTCACACCAGTGATTCAAAATAAACCAAGGGGGTGTAGAACATAATACCTGTACAAGCACCTTTACTCAAGTGTTCATATGCTCAGAGCAAAGTGAACAGAGAGACTTGGAGATGAGGGCGGTGTTTTCTTACTGATCTTTGGTTACAGGGACCAGATGAATAGAGACATGTAAACGCAGAGCAGAGTGGTTTACTTTCAGGCATGCAGTTTCTCACATGTTTATCAGCAGCAATGACCTCTTCTCAGTGACTGGACTCTGAGCTTTGCTGCTTTCAGTGAGAACACATCACATGGCCTGTACAGAAGTGTGTTTGTGTGTGCGTGTGCACATCTGATCTGCACACATGCACTTTTTAACCATTTGTATTTCACAGGCTAGAGGCTAAGAAGTGCTTCATTTAAAATGACACCACATGATTTTTTTTTATTTATCCATTGACAATTTTGACTAATTGTGAACTTTGACTGCCCCCTACTGGTCAATTATACAATAGTCACGTCCTAAGTTTACTTTGCTGATACAAGCAAAGCTAAGGGGGGGGGGGGGGGGGGGCAGAAGGCTATTTTTGGTGATTGCATTGACACTCAACCTTACTGACTTTTCTTTTCTGCAATCAGTTTATGATAAACTCTGGGTTTGTCGGCTTTCCTCTCAGAATAGAACTCTATTAACAGTGCTGCCTGTGATCAATGCGGTCACAGAGCAAAAGGTTAAAAAAAACTGCAGCTTTCCAAGAGTAAGAAAAAGTATTCTTGCAGTGATCATTACCTGTTTTGATCCTCTTTTTTATTCTACACAAAAAAATCCATTATGTCAGCTGTTAGTTTGCATATTATAAAATATAGAACAGATAACAATTGACTTTTTCAGCCTAGCTAAATAAAGTTAATACATTTCTGATGTGCTTATCATAATAACCTGTGACCCTCCTGTCGGGGTCCTGACCTGCACTTCACCGTACAGTATAGCTGAGTAGCTGGTTTGTGCAGTCCAGGTTCAGCTCTCAGTGATAATGAAAGAATAAATGGGTCAACACAGGAAAACATTTGGAACTGGCGGTTGTTGACTTTGCCTTTGACCTACTTGATAGTTATTTAAGCCGTTTCCACTAAAGGACAGTGGTTAAAATCATATGGAAAACCAAGTATGATACGACATATGGGTGAGAAAATGTCCATAAATTTCTGCCTCTCTGTCTCTCTTTCAGCCTTTCCCAACAGAAGATGGAGAAGAAAGGTGAGTTCACTTAAGCCCTCATTTCACACTTGTTTTATAGGAGTAATGAGCCGAAACAACCTTTACTCTTTCCGAGTAAAAAGGCATACATTTTCATGTATACTGTTTCTAGGAAATGCTTGTGGGCTCTGTGTTGTGCTGTGGTATAACCTGATGTTAAGAAAATTTAAGCAGCAGTCTGTGTCTGTGTCCACTGCAGCTCGGGCATGAAGAGATTACCCTTCAGTGATGATGAGTTCGGTACACCTCCAAACAAGATGGCAAGAATGGATGAACCAAAGAAAGGTATGAGATTCTATCAACAACAAGTGCTATGAGCCCAGCTGTTTGTGTGTGTGTGTGTGTGTGTGTTACTCATGTGCTGATACAGTCTGTGGCCACAGTAAATCAGTGTGTTAAGTTGTGCGCGCGCACACACACACACACTCATGCACACACACTCACTCCTACTCACACATATGCACTCTCTTAGCCATGTGATTATTCCAGTTCTTTCAAAACACACACATGTGCCTGAGGCCTCCACTGACCCAACAAAATACCACTGATCATGTAGTGCACACATACATGCAAATAAGTCCATGCCCTTTACCCTATATCCTATTCATAGACAATAATATTTTCTAATAATACATATATTCTCCACATATACAACATCAAGCTTCCTTCACTAAGCCTGATTAGCAACATACGTTCTGAAGCATGATTTTATGGAAAAGAACCACAATCTCAATTGAACCTGATCAGGTGTATTCCAAAAAATACAACATGTGGTTTGGAGAAGTTTTTAGGGACACATGGTGATTATCAAATGAGAGTCTAAACCTTTGGCTATGGTTAACATGATAAACAACAGTCTACTGGCACTTTGGAGCTTGGCGACATAGTTACTGAACCCTCCATTGTTACCACGGCAACCCATGCAGAACAGTTGGTAATTTCTGGGCACTTGAATCTTATATTATCACATCACACCCAACGAACAGTGTGTCCTAAAGATCTGCTTCTCCTGGTGTGACAGTATGTCTTTATTTTGTGTGTTGCTAGTCATTTTTTTTAAAGGGCCGTAACAACAAAGGCAACTTTTTAGTAGACCTTTGAGATATGCCATGTTTTTCCAGTCAGATAATTGGCAGCTTTGGCATCATGTTGACGCCATTGTGAAGTCGGGAACTGTCAGTCATCTGTTGAACTGGTTCCCTAAAATGACGTTATCCACGTCTGCTCCAGACCACAATGTACAATGTACAAATATGGCCTGTGTATACTATCACCACCACACGGCCTCTCCACAGCCACAACAGTATTGTATGATCCATGTGCATCCTAGGTGGGCTTTTTCTGGGCCCTGAATCACTTTCTGGCAGTGGGAATGTTTAGTTCACATGCCTTGCAGTGTTACTAATGGACCAAACACATGTATGCATGTGCCTCCGCTTCTCTGCTTTGAAAGTGAGACTATGCAATAAAGCCACAAATCTTCAAACCCACACAAATGAACCAAAGCAGCAGTCACAAATAAACCCTTTTATGACTGACTCCCGATTCGTGTTTGTGTCCACCCTGTAAACATACGTTCAAGCTTTGCTTTGACGCTTCCTCCTTCTTTTCTCACCACGCAGTGCTGCTGTATGTGCGCAAGGAAACAGAGGAGGTGTTTGATGCCCTCATGCTGAAGAATCCCACGCTGAAAGGCCTGGTGGAAGCTGTAAGTTGTTTCATGTTGGTGGTGTAAACCTAGCACCATGAATCTCTAAATAATTAGGGGAGGCTTGATGAGCAGTAATGGGACACTCAGGAAAAGGTGGGTGGTTTTAGATGGCACAGTAACACTGTTTGTAGTCAAGAGTGGAGGTAAAAGGTGTAACAGAACAGGGGGGGATAAAAATAGGAAAAAAAAGTTGGAAATGTTACCTAATGGGTCATCAAGTTTAAACATGGGAGTACAAGGGTCAGATACAGTAGTTATCAGCTGAATCAGGTGTGTTTTAGAAGATTAGATACAAGAAGTGATTACTTTTACTGTGCCGGTTAACACTGACTTTTATTTTTCAGATTTCTGAAAAATACGAGCTGCCTTTGGATAAGATTGGAAAAGTCTATAAGAAGTGCAAGAAAGGGTGAGTGCCAGTCAATGACATCCTGATCATAAACATCTGACTTCTAGTGTTTGTTATTGTGTTTGCTAAAACATGACATTATTCCAACAGTATTCTAGTCCACATGGATGACAACATCATCAAACACTACTCCAACGAGGACACCTTCCAGATCACTATGGAGGAGCTGGGCGGCATGTACAAACTCACCCTCACTGAAATCTGATGGGGGCGAGCTGAAGAGCGGGTCATCCCGGGCATAGAGGCGGTGCACAAACAGAGCCGTCAGGTTTACACTTCCCAGCTATGCAGCAATTATGGACTCGTTCATATTGTCTCTGTGCTGTCAAACAGATTTAAAAGTGGTATTTAAAAGCCATAGCTCTTAATAGACAACACTGCTGTTTGGTTAGAGATGTAAGTTATACATTTTGATGGAACCCTTTTTTTTGTGTGTTTGATTTTTGTACACAGTGAGAATATTATGAGTTGCACCTTGATGAGTGCCTTTTACTGTTGTCAATTTTGTTCAGGTTTGCAGAGCAGTTGTAATGCTGCTATACCTCACGCTATGCAAGCTGCAGACTTTACTCATGTTTGATTTTTATTAGTAAATCATCTCCTTCCTTCCTAAAGCCATAGAACTGATGATGAATGGAATCTGCAAAAAGGATGACAGAAAATTGTTGATGGAGCACAAGTGGTTCAGTGTATTAGTACTAAAAAAAAAAAAAAAAAACGTGGCAGTATTTAGTGTGAAAAAGCTTCTTCAACCATCATATAATTAGGGTAAAACACTGTAAATATTTGTAGGATATATTTTTTTGTGAATGACATGGCTTAAAAGATCCTTAAGATCAATTTAAATACTAATAAGTATTACTAAGTGTATTGATAAGATTCCCCCTGGAGAGCAGTTTTCTGAATGTTGGTGAAATAGGTCAGTGAATATCCAGTAAAGTCTGAACAGGCTGTACTGGACGTGCAATATGATGTTTGAAACACTCAGAAAAGAATCCTCCTCTGTTGCCATAACAACCGTATGGAAAGCATGTTTTAGGTGGAAATATGGTTGTATATATATATACACACACACATTTATATATATATCAGCTGAAAATCTGATCTATATGATCTGTTATGTATTTTGTATCTCAGTACTTATTGTGTATATATTTATTAAGAGAACGGATGTGGGACATTGCTGTTTTTTAACCATATATAACCAAATTTCTAATAATTCTATTAATATAATGTTTTTTTCCCCCTTTTTATATGAAGTTATTTTAGCCATACACGTCAAGGGAGAGAAAGTCAATGTGTTTTTTGTCTTTTGTTTTTGTAAAGGATTTGATGCACAAATAAAGGCTCTGTGGTAACTGCTGCTGTCACTTAAGACTTTTTCTTTTGCTTAATAGTGTTCACATATTTCAAACTTTTTTCCAACACTACTTTTGAGACTTCACACAAATAGTTTTACAAATATATGTAAAAGCGTAGTTCTCACCTGTGAATCGGTTTCTGGAAAAAAGGGGGTCAAGGTTTCAGTCACAGGGGCCTTTCGGCCTTTCTCAATCATCCACTCAGCACTGACACCGTGTTTAAGTGCAGGTCAGGGGTCGTTAGTGCTGTGATTGTAAAACAGACTACAGCTGTGTTGGAGGCGTGTTCTTGTTCACATACAGCAACTGATTTACCTCAGTGTTTTTTAGCTGTGTAACATCAAATCTTACTTTTTGAAATATATATTGAAAGACAGAAAGAAGGAAAACCTTCACAAATATTACAGACATGTGAATAAAACTGTAGCTCCGCCTCCTGCAGCTACAACAATAACACACTGCTCTAACACTGATGCTTCACTAAAGGGACCAACCCAGTATTTTTGTTTTCATATTTTAACTACATGTCAACTACACTGTGTGTATTTTAAAAATGCTGTACATCTGCTTGTAAATGTGTGTTTTTACACTGCTGCTTTGGTGCCTTTACTGAGGTAAAGGATCTGAATACCAGTGATTAAATAAACAGTAGGTGTGTTGAGGTGTTGATCTGTGGTAGAGATTAACTGTGTCTGTCCACAGGAGCAGATGTCCGGGCATCAGCTCTGACCCTGCAGGCAGGAAACAGGCATGACAGTACAGCCTGGTTCAGAGAAGCTGCTCGGTCGGAAACCTGGCCACAGATTAGGCTACAATATTTTACCCTTTCTCAATTTTGGTCCATGTATTAATGTCCCAGTTCAGTAGGTAACGACATCACCTGTGTTACCTGAAAAATGTCTTCCTCTCTGCTCTTTCATACAGATGTGCTTCTTTGTTTACTAGTTTGATTGAGGCAATCAAAGTCTTGTTCTTATAATGTGTCCTTGTAGACACAGATCAGTCTGATAGCAGTACAGCACCATCATAAAAGATGACACTCACTAAGGGTTCAGATGTACAGGGAAGAAGACCTCATTTAGTTATAATTTAACCAGCCAGCCACACCAGCGTTGCCATGCTGATATGCTGTAGTGCCGCCACACTGCCATGCCTTTAAGTGTCATCTGCCATCTGCTTTCTCCTGCTGTTTCTTATCATTTTTCATTTGTTTTTAGTAATGTCCATATTTAATCTATCGTGATGATAAGTGATCTGTATTAGTGAGGCAGGAAACAGCTGATAAACTGTTGTATGGTCTGAAAAGAACAGCATCATTCATAGAAAACAAGAAAAAGAACATTTTCTTCATAGCCAGACAAGCAGACAAGCGGAATACTATTCAAAGTGCCATAGAGCCTGATCATTAGGCACCACACATCCTCAGACCATCTCCAGGGAAGCTCCTCCAGGGAGCCCTCAAACCTTCCTCCTGTTCCTCATGTTGCCAGGACAACAGACTGCGAGCTAGCAGCACACGAGTCAGTCGCTCATAGCAACAGATTGGCTTTAGAATCTCGCTCCGACCAATCAGGAGCCAGGTGCTGGAAGAGAAATCCCTGTTGTTGTTCCGTTCTAATGTGTAGGAGGAGGAGAGGAGGGTGGAGTCACGTGTCGTGTGGTACACAAAGCATCCTTCAGTGCAGGGATGACTTGAAGAGGTGCCTCATACAACAGGTCATCTGTGGTTTGCTGTTAAATAAAAAAAAAAACACACCAACAAAACAATTTTGTCAGGGACAGGAAAGCTTTTCTAGGAGTAAAGAGCATTTGTGATATCAACAAAGACCTTTCACTTTTATAGTATGAGCTACTGTTTTATTTACAATTTTCATAACTTTCAAATTGTTGTGTTGTATTTTGTTTGTTTTGGTCAAAGCCTTTATCAAAATTTTCTGCATTTTGTAGCCATGTAATTTCATTATAGGTGTCTCGAATAAGCCATAAAATGTAAGAGATGATGAGATATGGGTGAATTTAATGCATTTCTTCCATTATTTGGCTTCAAAATGACTGAATAATAAAGGTTTTCCTTGAATATCCTTTACTCTTGTAATCAAGCACCCTCACTAAAGTGGCTCCATTTTCCTCCATTCATAAATATTTAGCTACAAAAATGTATGCTGATGTAGAACAACTGACTTTCATGATTGGGATGTCTTTACTTGCTGTGTCCTTTCACCTAGATGCCGCTCTGTAGTGATGGTGGTGGGGAGGAGCAGCTGACAGACAGTTTTTTCCACAACTTCAAATGAGCCTGGAAAGAGTTCTGGGAATTTGAATACTAGAATTAGCGCCTGCATTTTAAACAACAGCACCACCAAACCATATATAGTAATATGAAAACTGAAAAAGCAGGTATGCAATTCAAAAGATTGAGACCAAGTCCTGCAGCAATGATGTGGAAAATCCTGTTTGGCTCTGCATTGCAGAACTAAAAAAAATGTAAACAAGTTGAGAAGAACATAGTGAAAGAATTACATTCAGATTCATCAGATCTCTCACTAGGTTTTATTGAGGTTGTGCTCATGAACACATAACGTCCTGTTTTGCTCACTTTTGCAATCTAATGTTTTTTTTTTTTTTCCAATGACTCTCAGACTGGCTGTCAGAGTGCAGGGGCCCTACTGATATATTTAACCTTGCTGGGGCAACTCCCCCATTTCTGACTCCGTTCCTGGAGTTCCTGAGCTGGGGGAGTTGACTGGGGAGGTGTGCATGCAGAGGCCCACATGGGGCCCGTGCAACCTTTCCTCCAGATTCCCTAACTAAGATGAAGGGAACTGCCCCACTTATATCACAAACAGGCTGCTGTACTTATAGGTCCAGCTGCCTGTCATGCCTCCATGCTAACTGGTTTTCCTCGCAGCTCCTCCCTCTTCCCCTCTTTTTTTTTTTTTTGCTAACAGCTGGCACTGAAAACTGCATTGCCACAGATCCAAGCCCTCACTGCTCCCTGAGGTCACGCTTGTGTGAGTCATACTGAGGCACGGCCTTCCTTAGCAGCCAGGCTAACACACCTGCTGCACTCCCCTCTGCTGCAAGAAGGAGCCAACAAAACTCCAGTTTAATAATGTGCCAAGGTACAATGTGATCAGCTTCTTTGTGCATAAACAGGAAAGACCAGAAAGAAACGTGAAATAACACGTGTCTGGCATAATGATAATAACCTTTCACCTATTATTACTTTCACTATTCAGGTATGTTGGTCACGCTGAATAAAGAATGTATTTACAACATGCACAAGTCTCGCAGGAACATCTCACCACATTTTTTCCATTGTCCAAATGCAGTTGGTGATGAAACAGTTTGCAGGTCAAGACCAATCTGGATTCTCTGATATGTGCTTGTATGAATGAAGTCATAACAGGCCACAGCTTAAACATCCCAACATACGACATGTATGTAAAGTTTGAAGGACACATGGCTACTTACACACATCATAGTGTTTGCTTTGTATATAGGGCAACCCATTCAGAGCATCTGAAAACATGAACAACTATGAAAGTCATGTCTATTACAAAACAATGACCTAATAACACAAAGGAACATCATGGCCAAGACTGTGGAACACATCAGTGACATTAATGCTGACTTTGTTTATTTTAGCCTCTCATACGTGACCCTGAAATGATTTAACAATAAAAAAAACATTCATTTGAAGGAATATTGATAAATATTGGCAAAACAGACAATAAAGACAATGATAATTTGAAAGAGCAATTCATTTGAAGCTCCTTCTAGCTTAGTGACTTTGCATGTGTATTATATATGTGTAGCAAAATGACATGTAGGGACTTGTTTATCTGCATTTTCTCAAAGAAAACTGCACTAACAGCTCCACATACAGAAAAAAAACAACAAAAAAACAAAACAAGACAGGAACCCGCGCTTCGTCTGGCACTGCTGTTGCGTTCAAATGTTGTGGGAAAGGTGGTTCAAATGAGTGTCCCTTTGATAACTTAGGTTTCGTCTTTCAGGACATATTACGAAATAAAGTTTAGGGACTGTGCCAATGTGAAGTAACCTAACGCATAATCAAGTGTTTTTTATTTTATTATTTAGCTCCACCCTCCTGCAGAGTTTAGCGCAGAGCAACATCACTGTGTATCACAGAAAATTACTCATGAAATGATAAGATATCTACATATGTTTGTTTATTAAAACATCCTTTGAAATCTGTTGTTAATTTCTAAAAATATTACGGTAACATGCATGCAATATAATCTAAAATGTTACAGTCTTCTTTTACACAGGCTACTACTACTACTACTACTACTACTAATAATAATAATAATAATAATAATAATAATAACAATAATACATGATAATAACTGCAATTTTCAATTTTGGAAACCGTAAAATTAATAGTTTTATATAAGATAAGATAAATTAGCAGTAAAGTAAATAAAGTACAAAGGTAACAACACTATTATTGGTATTTGTTTTAAAGGTATTCAAGTATACTTGTTACTAATTCCAGTTTGGTGTCGTTTGGAATACAATACGGTTTTTTTTTTATAATTTTTTAAACGCTCCATAGAGCTATTGGTTCTATGCGAGCGAATACTTCCCCACAGCCCGTGAACGCAGCGTAGACTCGATCGACCTTTCGCCTAGTTAAGCGGACGGCAGTTCATCGGGTTTACCCTGACACTGCTGACTCTCGTGGCCACGCCCACCAACGGCCACGCACCCTATTTCCTCCAACCGCTCAACGAGCACGCACTGTTCACGCGCTCTCTTCTCTCCTATTGGCGGAAGCTCTGCACACACTGGATTGTGATTGGTCGGGTGTTGCCACCCGCCGGTGCGTGTTGTGAGTTTTGTTTTTCTTTTTTTTTTTTTTTTTTCCTCCTCCCATGTTTTACACACACAGCTGAGAGAAAAAGGGAGCCAGTCAGAGAAAAAGACGACCTCAACCCTACCCCAGAACAGGCAGCAGTACTGGCAACCGCCGTCTCTTTGTTCTATACTGGCTTTGATTAGAAAGACTTGATATTTACACATCTTATTCCTCAATGCCATCGCGAAAATATACAGAGATGGACGCACACGCGGTAAGACATTTTTTTTAATTGTTGATTTAGCTGAGCGCATCATTTATTTGTGTTTTCTCTTCAACTTCGTAATGTTTACTTGTTTACTTACAATTCAAACTCAAGATCTAAAGCTAATTTCAGCATTTATGTTCAAGTTTATTTCATCTTAGTGGTGCCAAATCAACTTCATCTTCATTGAAAACATTGTTTTTGTTTTAACGATAGCACAGCTTAACGATTTAGCTTTTTGTTCTGTCTTTAGAGGTAATTGCCCTTTCCAGTTGTGATAGTTTAAAAACTATATTATCACATCGACATGTCAGAAAGCCTGTCAGTGTGAAGACGTTGTTTAAATCTGTTTGGTGTTTCTGTGTAGAATCAGTAGGGTGCTTTGTTTACTGTTAAACTATATAACAAAGTTGTAACGTAATAAGCCTACTTCCTGATCCAAACCCGCTTTATGGGGATTTCACATGGCTCATCTCGGCAGCACGTCACTGTTTGGTCTATATTTGGGAAGGGGAGGTGTCCTGGCTTTGGGCCAAGGGCAGTACATGCTGGGCTGGGGTGTAGCCACCTACACCCTACCCCCCCCCCCCTTTTTGCCTTATTTATTGGCAGCATCATGCAGTTTGGCATGGGAAGCACAGGAACAGTGACTGAGCAGATGATGCCTGGAAATAGATGGTGGTTTTTTTTCTGACTGATAGAACAGAACACTTCCTTTTGTCTTATCAGTGAAAGCTGCATCAAGTTAAAAAAAACAAAAAAATAGCCCAGCGATGTGACCTTAAAAGTAGTTAAACTTTCCTGGTTTTACTGTTTTACTCCTTAGACTGAATATATGGATCACTGTGGGTCTTATGCGAAGCGGCGAAGGCATGACAGCGAGCAGTCTGCCTCTAGTGGAACAAGCAGCTGTTCCTCTGGCCTGGAGTACACTGACCTGGAGGCAGCAGAAGCTCTGGTGTGTATGAGCTCGTGGGGCCAGTCCCTCTTCCTCAACAAACCAAACCCCTGCAAGCCTCGACCCCTCACGCCAGCTTCAGACTCCTGCGACTCCCTCCTACCACCAGAAATCTCAGAACCCCCAAAGGATTTTGTGTCCCTCTCCTCTCTGGTAAGACACACATACGAGTGTTAATTCATGTCATTATATCAGTGCTTAAACATCACGCAGATAACAGTTTCCCGGCAGTCAGGTGAACCCCCTGACCTTTTGATGTGAATGTTTTATGATACATGCAGCCATGCAGCCTTGAAACAATAGTGTCTTTGACCTTCAGACAACTTAATTCTTGCAGACGCAGGGTCATAAAAATCACTGTTTACAACTCAAGTGATCATGTGTGTACCTTCTTACCACCTGGGACACTTATCTCTGCAAACAACAAACCCTGATAAAACTAGAAAAACACCTGTCATTGCAATACACTGGGTCATGCTTTAATCCTTCAACTGTCTCTTTGCAGTGTATGACCCCCCCTCACAGTCCCAGCTTTGTCGAAACATCATCCAGCACCACGCTCCAGTCAAACTCTACGCAGCGATGTGTGTCCGGCCCCCATCAACCTGGACTGCCGCCCATTGCTGAACAGACCCCCTCCCTCCCACCTCCGTTGCCACAGCCCTGCAGAGCCATGGCGACGAGCGTCATCCGCCACACCGCAGACAGAACCCTCTGCCAACACCACATTCCAGTGGCCCCCAGTTCAGAGAAAACTAAAGACATAGTAACAGCTACAATGGTCTGCCAGCAGCAGCAACAAGGTATTACAAATACTGAGCCGATAACCACACCTCCATCTCCTCCTGCTCCCACCCTCAAAACAGAGCAGGCCAGTCCACCCAAACCCTGTTTGGACAGTGTCTCCACACCCACTCCTGTCAGCACCCAACTACAGAACAGCCCACCCATTCCCACAACCCTGTCTCCTCCTCCAGTCAACAGCCCTCAAATCATCTGCCAGATGTTCCCAGTCAGCAGCCAATCAGGTATAATCTCAGCCTTCATCCCCAGTGCGGTTCAGACATCCAGTACTGGAATTCGGACTGCCACCGCTCCCATCCTGCCCCAGCCCGCCTCAGCAAACACCACCTCTGTCCAGCAGTCCCTCATCGTGGGCTCAGCAGTGCCCCAGGGCACAGTGATGCTGGTTCTCCCCCAGTCCTCAGTCTCACAGGCCCCTCACTGCCCTCAGACTGTCATGACCTTGGGCAACACCAAGCTGCTACCTCTGGCCCCAGCCCCTGTGTACGTTCCAGCAGGGCCCAGCAGCAGCACAACAGCTACAAAGATGGACTTCTCTCGCAGAAGAAACTACGTCTGCAACTTCCCAGGCTGCAGGAAGACGTACTTCAAAAGCTCACACCTCAAGGCTCATCTTCGAACACACACAGGTGAGGGTTTACTGCACAGACTTCCACAGGGAAGTGACTAACACAGATGAGTGATGCATCCTGTTTGTTAAAGATTCTTTCCTTCACATTGTTTTTCCCCCCAAGACAGTGAGCTCATTGTTTATCTCGGCTAAGCCCAATGACGTTTTTTATGACAGCAGTGTGACTCACTTGTTTTCTTCTTTTGTCTCTCTTGTTTCTTGCTTTTAGGTGAGAAGCCCTTCAGCTGTAGCTGGGATGGGTGTGACAAGAGGTTCGCCCGATCTGACGAGCTTTCCCGTCATCGGCGCACGCACACTGGAGAGAAGAAATTTGTTTGTCCAGTGTGTGAGCGACGGTTCATGCGCAGCGATCACCTAACCAAACACGCCCGCCGCCACATGACCACAAAGAAAATCCCCTCCTGGCAGACTGATGTTCGGAATCTGAACAAAATGGCTGCTGGCAAAACGCCTCCCACAAAACCTAGTGTTACCACACTAAGCATGCTGGTACCTGCTGGCTCCAAGTAGACAATGAACAACTGCCATGCTACCCACTCCTGAGATGCCAGAGGGATGCAGGGAGCAGCGTGCACACCGCCGCTGCTGCTCTATATACTCATGGAGGAAAAAAAAGAAAAATCGTGCACTGGACTCTTTTCCTGCTTTACTGCTCATTTGGACACATTTAAGATTCTTGGTTTACTTTGATATAATTGGTTGATGATATGTATGCACTCTTGCCAAAGCCTTTGTATGAAGTTTGTCTTACACATTTCACCTTCGCCACCTCTTCTTCAACACCTTCTCCACATTTGTGTTGATACTTATATATGTGTTTATGTGAATGTATTGTATTATTTGTCATATTTGGGGAAAAATTTGACATGAAAAATGTTGTAAATATGAATATTAATCATCAGTACTATGATTATACTATGATTGTATCTCATTGTCTAACTTTTCATATTATTTAATACGTATTTGTAATAAAAAAAAACATTTAAATGAGTCAATCTTTGTGGATTTTATGACCTTTCCATAATCTGATTTTAAGAGCAATGACATGTGGGATCAAGGTATAGTCAGCAATCTTTCCCAGCTGCCTCATGCAGAAAAGCCAGTGAGTGGTGTCTGCCCACATCCTGTGTGCGTCACTGACTCCCCCTCAGCACCACCGCCACCCTCGTTCGTCAGCTGAAACTCACTCGTGTTCTTCCAAATGTGCTGACTAGCCTGTGGGTAGCTTCCTGCTGGCTGGATCAAACATTCTTTTTGGTGTTATAAAAGCTCTCTCTTGGCGGAGACCATCTGGGGACATTGTGTCCTCTTCATTAGCCAGAATGCTTGATGAGTCAGAGGAGACCGACAAGTTGTTTGGCGTGTGTTGGGAGTTCATTATCAGTTTATTCCTGCTCATTCATTGCTGTCACGATGAGTGGTGATGAAGCTGTGATTCTTACATATTACACAGAGTAGAGTTATTCATCCACGTATATCTCTTTGTCTATATTTTAGCAAACATTCCCTGTCTTTATGACCCCAGTTGGTCCCAGAGATTACACGGACTGTTAGAAAGTTATTTTCAATATTAACAATCACCAGAGTGGAAGAAGTGTGTGTTTTTTAGTAAGAAATTAAAATAAATGGACAAAGATTGTGCTGTCTGTGACGCTTCTGTCCGCCCTCACACAACATATTCATAAGCAGTGGTCCCACACCTAGTAACAGCACAACCCTTCCAATCAGACCCAGAGAAATATGAACTGTTGGGGGCGCGACCAATCACGCTTCTTTCCTGCTCACCCGCCCATTTGCCTTACTGACCGACATACTCACTGGCCGTGTGCCACCCGAGCTGCGGTCTACAGGGACACCTGCTGGTTACAAAGAGTCATTACACCATTTATCTATTTGCGCTTCACACGCTTCACAAACAGCAAATCAACAAAGGAAAATGGTGCCTGTTGTTATTATTACACCAAACTAAGAGGAAAATCAAATAATCTGTTACACTGAATTGTCATTGATCTAAAGGTTTGACATAGTTGCACTGAGTTTTTTTAATTAGCTAATAATTAAAAACAAAAACTATATATATATAGTTTTTGTTTTTAATTATGGATTAAAAACAACAACATACTAGTATGTTGTTGTTCCAGTATATTTTTAAGGGTTCCGCAATAAAAAATAAACAAAACGTAAAGCATTATAAAACTATACTACTTATGCGGCCCACAGTTTGTTTGTTTAGGGGGAGGTATTTCCTAGTTGCACCAAACCAGAACGATGCCAAACCTCTTGTTGCCACGGTTACATCAACATAAGCGAACCAACCTTTCTCCTTCCTGTCTGGAGTTTTTTCACCTGCTTAAATTCGATATAGACACAAACGAGGTAAACGCAGCATATTTTTCGATTAAGTAAAAAAAAAAAAAAAAAAAGTTGTGTCTGAAATGTTGCTGTTTTTAACTTGTGGCAGGTTTTGTCCGGTAATTTAATTGAGCTATTGTCTTTGCAGTCATCAGCATGGAGGTCGGAGATAAGCTAAAAGAGCTGAACATGACAGCGGATGAAATTGACCGATTTACAAAAGCTTTTAAAGACGAAAAATTCAGAGAAATGCTGCGCAATTACGCCGACGAAATATCAGACCCGGAAAACAGGAAAAAATACGAAGAAGAAATAAAAACGTTGGAGCAGGAGAGAGGAAACAGCATCGAGTTTATCCACCCGACACCATTCATGGCTTTCAAGACGAGCGTGGATGGAAAACAAAAATGCTTCATCAACATTTGTGCCAGTGAAAAAGTTGGGAAGCCTGTATGTAAGTGTGTGACGGAGGACGGCCGCAGGGGGCAGTGTTGGTCTCTGCCTCACAGTCTGCACCCCGGGAGGCAAGATGTGGATCCTAAAGGTAACAAAGTCATCATTTATGACGTCGTGTTCCACCCGGACACTCTGCACATAGCCGGCAAGAACAAGAGGTTTATGGACATGGTGGAGAGCACAGCCACTCAGGGAATCCAGGATGCTTTCAAAGTGACTCTGGACAAAAACAACATGAGACAGCTGAGAACAAAATACAAAGGCACCCCGCAGCCCTGTGTAACTCGAAAGCCCATACCTGGATACACACCAAAGAAGCCATCCGAGGAGCCCGATCTACTCGCCTTCCAGTACCCTGATGAAAAAAGATCTACCACAGTGGCACAAACAAAGTCTACAGAGTCCCCTCTAACAGAACACAGCAGTAATACCCAGCCTAACAGCATCCCGACACAACCTCAGAAACCCAAAGAGCCGACTAAACCAAAGTACACAGTTAAATATAGATCCTTCATTGATCTGCAGGACTTCCGGTGTTCTAGAGACTCAGCCCAAAGCCCCAGACCAAAGGCCATCGTGGTTACCATTGACATGCCACTTCTTAAGTCAGTCACAGACACCTGTCTGGAAGTGAGAGAGAAGACCCTGCTGCTGGAGTCCAAGAAACCGGCCTACAGGCTGGAGCTGCCTTTGGCCTATCCTGTGGATGAAGACAAGGGAGAGGCCAAGTTCAACAAACAGAGAGGACAGCTGACCGTCACACTGCCTGTTCTTCCTTCTAACCTGTCTCCAGATTTGTTTGTAATGTCTGCCAGTGAATTTGATAGTGTGGATGATAGTGAGGGCAAAGATGAGGAAAGTGGTGCAGAAAAGGAGGACAAAGGTGATGTGACTGAACATAAGGAGCAAGAGGGAAGAGTGGAGACAGGTAAAGAGGAGAAAGAAGATGAAAAATGTGACAGTGCAGAGATAGAAGGAAGTGTGGAGGAAGGGGGAGTTAAACAAAATGACAAGAATCCAGTAAGTGAAGTATGGGAGGAGAAACAGAAACATGAGGAAGAAGTGACGAAGCAGGATGATCAAAATGACAACCGAGAGATAAGTGACGATTCAAGGGAGGATAGAAACGCGGAGAATTCCTTTCTTCAATGTGATACGTCTGTCCAAGAAGAAAACTTGGTGTCTGTCAATGATGGTGGTCTGACATCACCCACAATAAATGAAAACCAAGCAAATCTGATGTCAAGTTTAGAGCCAACACCCAAAAGAAGCCTCACAGATGTTCAAGAGGAGACAAAAGCAAATCTACAAGAAAACACACAGGTGGGATATTCTGACATTCAGACTGAAAGGCAAAGTGTGATCAACCCAATTGCTGAATCCGTCTTCTACAAGGTGGGGACAGATGCTGCATGTCAGAGACACACATCCAGTGACGACTCGCCGATTACAACAAGCAACGCTAGCCAGGACGACGTGGAGGAGAGCTGTGCAAGATCCAACGAGACGCCTGCTGCAACGGATGATGCAAGAAAGTCAGGCGGAGGAGACTTTGACAAACAGTTAGTCCTGAGTTCTGACGAAGCAGTCGTCACAGATAAAGACAACCCCCCCACAGGGCAGACCTGCCTAACCTCAGAGTGTGACAACAAGACACCACCCGTGCTACTGAGGGAAATAGATAAAGATGGAAATGAGACAGTGATCAGTGATCATTCCACTTCTGCTGGGTTCACCTTTCACAACACCCTGATGTTTGAGCTGGACTGAGGCAGTCTGTATACAAGTTTCTCTTCATGAATCATCTCAGTGTTTCACAATAAACTACGTCAAACAGGTCAATGAATACTTTTATTGAATTTTTCATGTATATTTTAAAAATTGAGGGCCATTAGCACATTTAAAACCAGCTCCCTTTAGCCACTGCTGGTGGACCCTGAGGCACTGTGTGCAGGAAATTCTTCTAATGTTGGTATTCCCCTGCTGAGTGGAAGTGAGTCATTAGGGAAATCTGCAGGTTGCTTTAAAAAGGCAGCTAGAACAGAAAAAGATTCTCCTGTCCTGGGTTTTTGTCCAAGTGTCATTGCAGTCAGTGTCACCCTGTTATCCCCCCCCCCCCGCCCATACATTGGAGTAATACATTGTAAGTGTAAAAATAAGCAGCTTGAAGCACTTGTAAACAGTTAATAGTCAATACTGTCCTTTTATTTAAAGGTTGGAAACTGCTGCCTCATCTGATTCCTCTCTGCAGGGAGTTGTCTAAAAACTCGGAGTAGCAGGAGAGGGAGCAGAAGTGCTGCTGCACCGGTGCGTCTGTGCCTCCCATGTCATCTACCAGCACCACTGTGTGAGACACCTGATGCAGGTTCATGCTCACTACAGTCTTGATGTAGTAACTGATGCAGACACGGCCACAGTCGCAGCTCTTGGCCAATTCGAGGTCCCGACATAAATGAGCAGGTATGAGGTGAGGTCCATAAGGTATCCTGTAAAGTCAGGCAGAAAGACAGAAGGTTAGCTATAACTATAGGCTGGAAGGATAATACCAGTATTTCTAAAGTAAGTCCTTCTCTTCCTTTTGGGTCTAAACCAATAATAGAAACCAAATATAGCAACATTCAGAAACCACAACAACGGCTGTGAGGGCTCGTTTTTGCCACCAACTGGCTCAGATTGTCCTTGTCGGAGTGTACATCTCTGCACATCATTGTTTTGTACGTACAGATTTGACTGAGACAACTGCTGCCAATCAACGAGGAAAAGAAATGATATACCAAAGCACTATTTGGTGAGACATGCAACAGTGAGACTGAGCTGCAGAGAGGGGGGAGGTTGGCTAATGATCAGCTGCAGTTATTTAGTTTACTTGGCATCAGTATACCCAGAAGCGTGCCAGAAGAAAAGTAGAAACAGCACTTTTAGTCGACAGCAGATAAATGTGAGTGTATTGTAGCCGTACCTGGGACTGATTCATTATCACCTCTATTAATCACTTGTTTACTAAACAAACAAAAATCATACCTGAGGTTGGCCACAGCCCTGGAAGCTATTTCTTGAAGTGGAAGGGGAAATGTAAGCTGCATTGTGTGGTCCAGTGGATTGGGCTGGATAAAAGGATTCCCGAACAAGTCCAGGTTCTCCAGACTCAGCTTACGAAAGTCGCCGGGCAGTGCTGCCAGCTGGTTATGCGCCGCAGACAGGAGCCTTAGCTTGGAGAGTCGGCCTATGTGAAATGGCAAACAAACAAGCTCATTGTCATCCAGTTTGAGGTTCACCAGTTCCCTGAGCTGGCAGAACTGAGCGGGCAGGGACTGTAGCCGATTCTGGCTAATGTCCAGGACCTGCAGGGTCCGCTGCAGGGTGGATAGGCAGAGGGCCTCGCTGAAGGCTTCCAGGTGGTTGTTGTGGAGGATGAGTTCAGAGAGACAGCTGAGGTCACCAATGGTGCCCGGGAGTTTTTTTATATGGTTGTTACTGAGGTCTAGCTTACGTAGAGCTAGAAAGGTAAAAAAAAAGAAAAATAACAAGGTTAGAAATAACACTGCTAATGTTTAATAAGGTAGCAAAATATAATGATTATGTCAGACTTTACCTTTGAGTGTCAGCATTCGCATGTCCACACGTGACAGCTTGCAGTACGACACCTGCAGCTGCTCAAGGGAGTAGGGGAAGTTGGAGGTGAGAGGGTAATCCTTTTTGGAGATGATGGTGAGTTTCTTCTTGGGCTGCTCTACATCTCTGGCGCGAACAGGAGTAAGCGTGGACAAAGGAAGGCTGCTTGTTTCACTTCCCCTGTCTGCCAAACGAGCTGCTGAGAGGAAGTTCTTTAAGCTGTTTGCGTCAGCCTGCAAATAAATTAGTAAAGTTGCAGGTGGATCAACAGATCGAAACTGGTAACAGAAGCAGCAGACTCACAATATCTTCATGGGTGGAGGTGTGTGACTGCATTCCTCGAAATATCCAACCTAAATTCACTGGCCTAGAATATGGTGACACACTTTTCATTGATGGACTTTATGCTGTTGGGAATAACAATATGAAGAGGATGGAAAGAACAGCTAAACACCTTGTAGTGCGATCCAATCTTACAGACCAGCAATACTGTAAAGGTCATTGAAGTTTCTTACAACTTCTCACACAATTTAGAATCTTCCTTTTTTGCTTGACTCGGATCAGTGAGTTTGTGACAGGTTAAACAGCCGGGACAGCTTTGTAACAAAGACAAACAATAACCCTGTTATAGTGCCTGTGCAGGCATGAGCTGCAGTCAAAACAAAGGTGTGTGTGTGTGTGTCTGTCTGATAAATGACTGAGTGGATGGGTTTGTGTTGCCCTCTCCTCAGTTTATTCTATGTGAATGAAGTAAAGTTCAAGGTCTGTTCTAGAAAATAAAAATCCCCACACAACATAAACAGATAATGGTTCTAACAACAACACTGCAGATGTCATACCTTGCTTAAACAAATGTCAACAGCAGGCTCCTTTAATCTCACGGTGGCCTTGCCTTCCTCTACAAACCAGGTGAAGAACTTCTCTATGTTGTCTTTCAGCTGCAAGAGAAATTGCCAAAAGTCAAACAATGGAAAAACACATTTCACAACTTCAGCGTGGGTGCGCATCATGATTCCAACATGAATGACTCAATCTTTCAACAAGTGCTGGCAGGAACGGTGCGGTTTTTAGCAGCACAGGGGCTGACCAAGCTTTGAGAAGCATCGTAAAGGCAGCAGTAGACAGATGGTGATGGTGAAGCATCATTGGTTTGTGATTCTCTTCAGATTCAGATTCTTTATTGTCATTTCAACACAAAAAAATAAGTAAATAAGCAACACATTTTATAGTGTATATAATTTTTACACTCACAGGAAATCAGAATAAAATGCCCATGATGTTGTTCTGTAGTTTTGCTTCCTAGTTTTTAACTATAATCAGTCACCTATGCCACCAGGGTTACTAATCTGGGAGGATGCAGGAAGGACAATGAATAATTTAGAGTAAAGTAGACTGAAGTCACTCAAGTGACAGCTGCCGGCACTGTTTTTGCCAACGAATGCAAAAACTATCCAGAGGTACAAATAGGGAATATTTGTTATAATCATACTGGAATTTCAATTATTATTTGATCTAGAAAACAAATCAATGAACTCCTCTAAACCCTAAAATTCAGTTTATGTCTCCATTATATAATTTATATGGTGATACACCATCACCATCATCTGTTTAGCATTCCACTCCACTTATTATTCTAATTTGTCAAGTTATTTTGTGTTATTTGTATTCTCGCCATCACTGAATAGACTCTTTCTATCAAACTAAATACCAGTTCTACTATTACACTGATTTCCTGTCATTTGTCCTGTCCGTCAAGTCTCTAACTAAACAGATGAATGTTACATTACATTATTGGAAGAGTTGCTGACACGGTTTGACTCTGTAAACTCATTATTTAAAAAAGAAATTCTTCACTATCGTTTCTGACATATTATCAGGCAAAACATAAGTGGGGTTATGATGTTTGTTCAGTGAATCTGAAATGCTCTTTAAGTGACAGAGTGTCAATAATTATATTAGGCTGTGATCGGCATAGTATGGAAATAAACAGTAATAATAAACTCAGCCTTTCACAAACATACATTGCACTACAGTGACAAACTACAGCATAAATACTCACCTTGTACTTTGATCCTGCTCTGTCTTTGGCTGTACAGATCATCATGTATATGTTGCTGCGTTGACTCGTCTTATCCATATGTTTCCCGATGGAGAGCACGGCTCTCGTCCCCTTCCCTCGACGTTTCATCCCAAACGTGGGGAGCAGGCGATTCACTACCTCGACATCACACTGCAGCTTCATCGCAACCGATTATTAAAAGCACCCAGGCTCAATGCCGAGTAGTAATGAAGCGATTATCTGAATGCATACCAGAAAGAAAACTTCCGCGAGAAAAGTTATTACGCTAGCTACTAACTCGCTTAAGTACGGGAGCTGCTAGTTGCACAACACCCAGCCGTGCTTCTCACGGATGTCAACAAAAAGTTGAGCCTTCTTTACAAAACGGCGACTGCATGTAAACACAGCTGAAGAAACGACATACCGTCTGCAGTAGCAGCACCGACACCTTAGTGCCCAGCCGCAGCTTTATTGGCAGTATTTGACACGCTGGGAAGGCGGTGGAGAGTTCTCGGCTGTCAGTTCGTTGGGTTAGCTTTTAGCATAATTCCGCGCGCCTGGGAAGTGACGTCAGGAAGGCGCTTGTTGTCAGCTCGGGCGCGCGTCGGACAGGGACCCGGAAGTTAGACCGTGACGGACATATAATACTTTGTCATAAAATGTTCATAAATGAGCTGCAGTAATTTTGTTTGTTGCTTTACGGTCTGTCATATTTAATATATATGTTATTATATTCTGTATACTGCGTGGATTGATTAACGTATTGCAGACCAGACATTTCTCTTCTAATATAAACATAACGGACTTGAGGTCTTTGCTTATGGTGCCATCTAGTGGCCAGAAGAAGGGGGGGGAAACAATTTTATACTTGAAAGATTTAGTTCCCAGGTTTCACATCATAATGACAAAAAAATGCATACTTATAAACTAGCACAAAAGCAACATTAAAGTGTCCTTGAAGGGTTAATACACCATTAATATTAAATGAGAGTAATATTACACTAAATCAGGGCATTCTGCATAATTTACACATTCACTTCCTAAAACAGTTTTTATTAGTTGTTTTGTTTTCATTTTAGATGAGCAAACTATATAGCTGTGAAGCTGTATTTGTAGCACTGTTCTCTCTCTCTTGCACTTGCAGTTGAGGACAGCAGCAGTACCAGTGAGCTGTGAGTCTGAGAGTGTGTGACACTGTCGTCTCAGATCAACAAGAATGCAGAAAAACTTTAACTTGTTTGCTTCTTCTGTCTCATCCTTTACTCCGAGGTCCTGACAACACTGAGTGACGATCGGGAATTACTGAGTTCTGTATTTGCTTGTTACAGTTGATTTTTAAAAAATAAATAAATAAATAAAATATTTTGTCATCTTCGTTGTTTGCAGCTTTAGAAAAACACATAGGCCTGCAAAAATGACAGATTTATATTAAATATTCAATAATATTTAATAATCAATAAATTCTTCAGATGTATCTTTATTGCTTTAACATTCACATTATGTTCCCTGGTTCACATATATCCCATTTATTCTTTTTTCAGGATTCAAAATGTAAAATAATAATACAAAACTAAAATACTTGTGTCTTTGGTTTTTGTATATTTAGTAACATCATGCAACATTCCATATTTCATGTTTACTTATGACTCTAGTGGATCAATTTTCCATTCAGGTACATCTCACACATACACACACCACTGTGACACAACAGTGGAAAATGTAGGTGATGAAATCAGATCGTGTGATGATGAGAGAGACACTGCTTGTGGCAATGACACTGTTTAAAAATAGACAGTCTGGTAAAAAGACTCTTTAAATTTGTTTTGTTTTCATATTACAGTGACATTTCTTAACCCTTTATTGTCCTTCATAAAGGAGTCTCCACGCAGGTCGACCCTCTCCGTATATAATAACGCCTCACTTCCCTCCTGTCCTCGCTGCCCTCAGTACGGTGCACAATCAGAACAGGGAAGAAGTGTGCGTCTCTGTAAGTTGGTGGACTGTCGCTGAGTGCCAGCTGGCTGGAGTCGGAGCGGCAGCAATGCTCGTCCATGCAGCAGGGGTCAGTAAGGTTGCTGCTGCGGCTTCTCCACAGAGCCACAGTGCGATGGGAGCCGTACATGCGGCAGAGGGACAAACGAGACGTGTCCGAGGACATGTGGGACTGGAAGAGTGCTCCTCGGCAGGAGAAGATAGAGGAGCAGCTGGAGCTGGTGATGGTCCTCCTCCTGTCTCCCTCAGCTCCTCGCCCGTTCGGCTCTCTGCACTCCTCGCAGTCATCCTGGCTTTGGAGAGCTCCGTAGCTCTGAGCAGCCTGGCTGCTGTCCAGCAGGATGCAGTTGGAGGATGAGGTGTCTTGTAGTGAGTTACCTGTGCTCAGGTTTAGTAGCATAGCCTCTGAGTAGCTCGGGACCACCTGGCGGTTGCAGCGTATGTGCCACTCCATTTCAGTGCTGTCCAGTGTGTCCACTCTGGGAATGACACAGCCAATGTTACCCACAGGCCTGTTTTCATCTAGAGGAGAGGGGCTGCTGTGGGTGTACTCCAACCCGAACAGCTTCTCTATGCGATAGTGCACATAAGCAGTGCGGTACTCTATGAGCACTCTGAGTGGCCAGGAAAGCATTAGCAGAGCTGCCAGCCAGAAGGCAACCTGAGAGCTGTACCAAGGCATCCTGTCTGGGTCTACATAGGCTATCAGGCTGTCTCTGAAGTCCACATTCTTCAGCTGCATCCCCTCCCGGGCCTCCATGTAATCATCCAAACCTTCAACTTCAGAGAAGAACCTGGCTCTCTGGTTGAGGTAATCATTTTCTGGGCCAGCCTCGGTGAAGCTGAAACACTTGGTGAAACGCAGGCGAGTTGCTGAATGTCCTTCCAAGCCTCTGAGGTCCCGTGATACGTCTTTCATCCCACAGTGGCTGAAGTCAAACTCGCCCTCAGCCACATGGGTGTTGACTCGCTCATGGTACACCTGCGTGGTGGTGTAGGTGTCCCCATTACGGTATCGAGTCACCTGGCGTGTCCGTCGGACAAAATGATAGCTGATGGCCTTCCACCATATGCAAGGCTGGGCGTGGCGCATCCGAAGCACCCGCTCGTACACGCTGTCCACATCTGCTTTGTACTGCAGCTCACTCCTGGCTCTGCAGTGCCAGCACTCCACCATGTACAACACGTAGAGCATGAACAGGAAGGCCAGGGGGATGTAGATGTAGCCATCAGAACAGGGGCTGTCGTGGTAGATCATGGAGTACCCTCCAACGCCCATCCCTGAGGCCCCCCGCAGGGATGAGGTGAGGGAGGACGTGAATGAGGAGGTGATGGCGGAGTTGAAGCTGATCTTGGTGACCCGAGTCAGCTGACACCAGGCCACGGCGCCCAGGCAGCTGTACATGAGCAGAGAGAGCAGCAGGCAGCGCCAGTGGGTCTCCCGGCAGACACAAGCACCCAGGGACTGCTTGACTGGATGCTGCTGCAGAGAGAAAGAGTGAGAGGCACTTAAAGCAATGAACCCCCTTTAAACATGGCTGTGATTTCATGACTTGCAGTAGAATGCAAATGAACGTGGCTACACTATAAATTGCAGAGCTTTTCCATAGCTAAGCAGAAAATAAATCAAACTACAGAAGGCTCGGTGGAATTCAATTAAGCCTGGTAGTGTCCCTGTGAGGCTGTGTATCACAGCAGCTGACAGATAAATATGACAGGTGTTTTCACACATCAATCTCTTATTAAATTAATTTCACTTAAAATGTACAAGCACGAATAAAGCTGTCACATTAATTGCAAAGGGATGTTTAACAAAGAGCCATTAAATCTGGTAGTTAACTGTTACTATGCATTTGATTGATTGGGTTTAGTGACAACGTTTATTACTACACACCAGGTAATAGAGACCCCCATCTGTATGAATTTATATTTTTTCATTCATTGAATCTCACATCAATAACTATGCCAGTAACAATAAAACCACCTGACAGCATCTCAACCTCACATTAGGAAATATGAATATGGTTCTATTGCCTGTCACTTTTACGTAAGTAAAATGCTCCTCTCATTCCGGCTTCAACACACACTCATCTGCTGAGCACTGCCTGGTTATAGCTCAGAGTGGACAAACAGAGAATGTGCTCACATTTGCAATAACAACCAGCAGTCCAAAGACACTGGCTGAGGGCTCTTTCATCAATGACATTAAAAGTAAAACTAGAAAAAAATAACTATTGTCATGAATTGGATGCCAACGTGTCTTGAACACCTTTTCATGTTTTTGCCTGCTTCGTGTGTGTGACATTCCTCCACACGACATGTTGATGACTACCTCTGATGATTTATGGAGTGAATGGATTTATGCTGACAACCAGCCATCCATTACTGCACACACACACACACACGGAGGAGAGGAGATGTCACCCACTGCCGCTTCTACCATAAATCTTTACTGAGCAAAGAAGGATTCAGTTCTATGTCTGAGCCTCGTGACTGCACATTATACAGCAAACTGCTTTCTTAAGCAAACACCTAACATCTATATTTAAAGGTAGGGTAGGAGATTTCATTCTGATGCACTTTTTTGTTAAATTAGTGTAACTTCTCTTTACAATCCAATAGCAACCGATTAGTTAGGCAGTTTCACATTAAAATGAAGAATATTAATAATCTGAGGAAGCTATAAAACGCTAAAAACATCAGCCAATCCTTCGGGTGGACCCTGCGCAGACTATTGGCTGGTTGTCACTCTCTTCCTGCTCTGCGCGTACCAGAGGAACATGCACTTGATGCGCGTGAATGCAAAGTTAAACACCTGGATCAGCGCAAGATGGCAGAGATGCTACCAGTGAGTCAGAAAAAAAAAAAACGTTTTTGGAAAAGCCACCACCAGAAAACAGCGTGATGCAGAAAGATGTGAGACAAGAGTGGTAATCGACACGATTTTTCAGCGCTGGCGACGACTGAGGGAGCAGAAGCGGCTACAGAGTGCTGCTGTGGTGGGCACGGTTCTTCCGTACAGGTAAGCTGTCAGCGTGTTAACGTGACGCTAACATGACGCTAACAGGCTCTGATCGGCAGATTTCTGCATTTTAAAGCAGGTTTTATTCCATTTACCGGTTTTTCTGAGCTTCTCTCTGATGATCAGACAAACTTGATGTGGATACGAAGACTGTGTTCTTGTCGATGGTCATTATCATGGTCACGTCAGTGCTGCTCAACATGCTACGTTGTCTCTGTGTTGTTGTAGCTGCGTCCTCAGCTCTGCTGAGGGAGAGCAGAGCAGCGTCTTCTGTCATAGACCTGCTGCTGTATCATTGTTCAGTTTACTGCTGCACTCTTTATGTCTTGCTGTAATTACTGTACATTGTGTAATTGTGATATTCTCTCCACAGCTCTGTGATCTTATGACCAGATGCTGTACCAGACCAGTCTTCACCTGCCTGAGGACAGCACGTGATAATAATGATCACTGATTTTGTTCTATTGTATATATGTAATGTATTTTATTTAAATCCAAATACATTAAACGGTTGCCAACATATCTGGTTTTCATTATTTGTGCAGCATTTTAAAATAACAAATGTAAGACATTGGATGTTTATGCAGACCACACACACACTTACAGTTTTTCAGTGAACAGATATGTTTTGTCATGTATGATCAACAAACAAAGAACAGAAGCACCAAACATGTTAGAACCTGAAGAAGTAACAGGTCCGTTCTAGGTGTGGGACGCCTCCCTGCTACACAGGCCTGTGTGTGTCAGCATGAGGATGCACCAGTCACCACAGCATCATCATCATCAAACAACAGCTGGCTGCACCTGCTGCAGGAAGACCATGGTGAGGAGATCAGATGTCAGACAGCTGATGGGTCTGCTCCAGGCTCAGGATTTTAATTCTAATTCTATATTATTTTATATATCATTGGTGTTCAGACTAAAGTAGAGCAGGTAGTTGTCTGGTGATGTGAGGTAGCTAAATATCTGTAGGGAGCAGAGACTGCTCTGTAAACAACATAAACAACAGACAAAATGCACTGAAGATTCATACATTCAGTGCCAACTGGCTTATTGGTTAGCTTTACAGGAGTTCATCCATAACAAACTGTCTACGTAGGAACACAATGTGCTGAGGATTCACAGCATTTAAAGCAAAGATGGTGTAGCGTCATGGCTAACGTGGTGACTAGATTTACATGACTGCTGTGGCTAGTTAGCCTGCAACACAGCACTAGCACAGCATTATTATTATATATAGTATTACGCAACGTTTTCATACGCAACATGTTCGCATGGCAGATCTAGCTTGCAGTAACTGCCACATTTGTTGTCATGTCAATCTGGTGACATGATTGTCTCGGATGGGGGCTCTTAATGCACAATAGACTTCCTCGGTTTGACCATCTTCTCTGCTCTCTTCTGGGTTCTAGGTAGAACCATCTGTCTTGTTTTCAAATGAATATCTGGGAAATTGTTGCTTGGTGAGTGAAATGACCCAAGTTATCCAAATCCAGCTGATTCTCTGAGATATCCAATAAGCTTTCCTTGTCTGTTTTACTCTGTGTGTAAATACACGATACTCGATGTGACCGTCTGACGTGCAGTTATATACACTATATTACCAAAAGTATTCGCTCACCTGCCTTAAGTCACATATGAACTTAAGTGCCATCCCATTCCTAACCCATAGGGTTCAATATGATGTCGGTCCACCTTTTTACAGCTATTACAGCTTCAACTCTTCTGGGAAGGCTGTCCACAAAGTTGAGGAGTGTGTTTATAGGAATTTCTGACCATTCTTCCAAAAGCACATTGGTGAGGTCACACACTGATGTTGGTCAAGAAGGCCTGGCTTTCAGTCTCCACTCCAATTCATCCCAAAGGTGTTCTATCGGGTTCAGGTCAGGAAAGTTCATACACACCAGACTCATGTCATCCATGTCTTTATGGACCTTGCTTTGTGCACTGGTGCACAGCCATGTTGGAAGAGGAAGGAACCCGCTCCAAACTGTTCCCACAAGGTTGGGAGTGTGGAATTGTCCAAAATGCTTTGGTATCCTGAAGCATTCAAAGTTCCTTTCACTGGAACTAAGGGGCCAAGCCCAACTCCTGAAAAACAGTCATGTGACGTCACAAAGTTAAAAGGCTGAACTCCAGCTATGGGCAGAAATCTTAGGCATTGACATGCCTGAAATACCGGCCCATGTTAAAATGATATCTGTCTCTAGCCGTACCTTTAATTGTTTTTAAGGTTATTGTCCATCTTATAATTTAGTTTCTGTAAAATAACATTTTCTTATTTTCATTTTTAACTGCTGACATCAGCTAAAATATTGTAAACAGTGTTTAGCTGTAAATAACATTACAACACTGTATATTAAAGACAATGAAGAGATGTTGAATATTCTTACTTAATTAAATTTTACAGCAGCGTTCAAGTTGTCTGACAGGAAAGTGGAATGGATGACATGCGGCCTGTTTGAGGTGTGATATTATGGCTGCAGCAGGAAGGTGTGGAAGCCGAGCCCCGGTCCTCCTCATAAGGAATGTGTCCCTGTGTTTCAGCAGCAGCAGCATCATTTCTGCATTGTTAGGCTGCACCAAGTTGTGATCCCATGTCGTTGAGATTTCTCCCCCCGGGAGCGAAGCTGCTGCTCTAGTTTTTTCTGAAGGTGGGTCGCGTTTCTCTATTTGGGTTAGCGGGGGTGGAAATGGACCCCCGAGGAATCTCCCAAGGCGAGAGAGCAGCAACGGAAGACTTGTGAGGTGAGACCACCTGTTGACAGATCCATCCAGGTGACTCAGAGGGAGGCTGTTCCCGTAACAGGAACAAGATCAGAAGAAGAAACTTTTCACAGTAACTCCAGTCGCTCCTGAATGAATTCTCAGAGAGGAGCAGGACGACACTGAGCTCCAGTGTCTCATACAGCAGATTTTTTTTCTCTGCATAATTCCTCCCCCTCCGCTCTGTGCAGCCTGGAGTATAAATAACTGTGTTGATGGAGGAAATCTCAGTGCTGAGGTACATCAGCACTTTGGACAGGGAGCCGGGATTATTCAGCTCTCTTATCTCCTCCATTTCTCTCTCTCTCTCTCTCTCTCTCTCTCTGTCACTGTGGCTGGTGTGGTTATATGTGATGGTGGTCAGCAGGTTGCCCCAGCAACACAGTTGTATTATCTCTGACAATGAATGCTTGAATTGAGGGTTTCCATTTTTCATCGTACCAAAATGTTTGCGTTAATCAGTGATTTGGAGGCGGCAGAATGAGATCTTTGAGCTGGTTAGACAAGTTTGAGATGTTTTTGTTCCAAATAGACTGTCTTTTCCCCATCTTTACATTGCCTCAGATCGTTTTCAGAAGGCAACTGGACTTGTAGAATTTTCTTGAAGACATTATTTGATTGTTTCTAGGTTGTTCCACCTTTTAATGCTGTTGTTGCTTGCATGAAAATAGCTAAGTCAGACTCCAGTAGTCCTTATCACCCTACAGGCTCCATCATCACCTTCCAACTGTAAAAACAACAACGACGATCCTTCCTTTTCCAGAAAAAAAGAAAAGGGGGCCTAAAATCTGATTCGGCTCAGGCAGTTTGCTCCCACTTGCCACTCACTGTGTGCATTTTGCTTTAGAAACAGTTGCTGCGCCTCGTCCACATTGTCTCATATTATGCTCGGTGGAAGCTGAAGGAGTTGAAGGACACTTTTAAGAAAGATGTAACCGCCTCCTGCTCGGTGGAGAACCATTGAGAGCTGTGTCAAACCTGTTAATGTGCTTCCCTCCATGCAATTGCATGTAATAAAATGTAACTTTTCAGTGATCATGTCAGAGTCTTTTCAGAATCTTTATTTTTTTGCCACGACAGTTCTTGGTGTCAGAAGTGAGATTCCAGGCTGGTCGTCGGCTATCACCTCGGAATCCAACAAACTCAAATTAATCAAACATACGGTAAAGGGGTCTTACTGACATGATCACTGATTAAGAAACAAGAAGGGGGGAGAAAGGTTGATGAGTAGGCCCGCCTGACGTTGCCAGGTGAAGGCTGTCAAATATTCACACCAGATTCACCAGTGTAAAGGTGAATATCTACACAGATTACCAGAGTAAAGGCTGTTGAATATTTACACAGATTGCTAGTGTAGAGGCAGAGAAATATTTACACATTAACTCAGAGACGTCTGGTAAATTAAGACCCAAGCGCTAGGAATATGGGGTCAAGACATAGTAAGGGGGCTACAGATCGACCTTCCTCATCCATTTTTGATGATATGATGAGTAAAAAATATGGTGTTGATTGTCTGACGTATGTGAAAGAATGGAGTGACAAAATAGGTTTCCCAGACAAAGGGAGTCTGAGTAAAATTCAGTTAAAGGGAGTGGAGGACCAATTAATCAGAGAATTGAATGAATTAAAATCAAAAAGGAAAATCAAAGGTGATGAATTGAAACATTAAGGAAATCAAATTGTGTGTCTGAAGGTGTGACTGACTGAGTGTGAGAAAAGAGAAAGACAACAACTGTAGAAAGAAATGTGTCGAATTGTGAATAAAAAGCAACTGATAATGCACCCGTGTCTTCTCTCTATCCCTCTCTGGCTGGCGTCTGGGGCAAACAACAAAATGCGTGACGCGTTACCCGTCAGCACCACCCGCTTACTCCTCTGATTTATCATCACCTCTAACCTCTGGACAGTCCTCTCCCTCTGCCCAAGCATTGAATGAAAAAGAGGACCACTCTGAAATATCCTCTGCAAGCGCAACAGGCTCTTCATCTACTTCATCACCTCCCCATTATGAAGGCTCAACTACCTAGAAAGAGAAGCTGAGAGGAGCTGGAAAAGGATCCAACAGGCCTGTGTATATATGTCTATGGTGCTCAATCACACTCGTCTTCTTTGAACACGTAATGCGCGTCCGTGTGATTAGGAGGCGTGGCTTCAGGGGGAGCTCAGAGAGAAGGAGGCAGGTGATCTCCTACCCTACCTTTAATATAATATTTATTGTAGCAAAAACAATACTTTGCAGATAACATTTAGGCTTTTTTATTTAACATATATTAAGACTAATAATAAAAAAATGACAGTGCTCACACATATTCCCTAAAAACTTGGGGTTATGTGTATGTTTGGTGCAATATATGTGGCAAATGTTTGTGTTAATGTGTCTGTTAAAGTTTCTGCTTTAGAGTCGGTGTCCCATGGAAGGACAGAGGGCGTGGTGAAATGAATGCAGACATAAGCAGGTACACTTGGATTTACTGACACCAAAGCACAGCTTTGGGAAAATGATACCTGTTAGATAGGCAGAATTTATGGAGGAATAATGTTTCTGTTTGTCAGTGCAGTAGTTTTCCATATCACTGACACAGTGATAAAAAATGACCAAACTAAACATTTCAGAGCAGAGATGCTGTTTGGCTGCAGGTGGAAGGAACAGCACTGAAAGAAACCGGCTTACATGGAAGGAAACACAATTTAACGTAAACATCTTTTTGTGTACATAAACTACTTTTTTGACTTTTGTTCAAGTCCTTCAGTCAGCTGTGTCGTGTGTTCAGTGTGCATTTTGGTGTTTTTGGTTTAAAAAGTAAATAAATAATGGATAGTGCAGCGTCTACAGATACCTCCTCTGGGACATCGCTCTCCGCCGGTGAGTCCTCCACCTGCTCCTGCTCCTGCTCCTCTCCTTCAGCATCAGTGGGACCGCTGGCCGCCGTGTCCTCCGCAGAGTCCTGATCGGAAGAGACCATGCTGCTCTTCTAGCATGTCAGGGAAGAATTATGAGCTCACTCCCCTTGGTTTGCTGTGGTTATGGGTCCGTTCGCTCCCCCTTTCTGTGCAGTGCTCCTCAGCCCCACAGAATACTGGGCCGGAGCCAGCAGGCTGCTGCTGCCGCTGCTGCTGCTGTGCGGGGCGGGAGTCCCGAGACGCTCCCGGCTGGCCGGACGGAGGGGGGCGGGGTTGAGGGAGTTCACCGCAGCAAAGACAGCAGAGGTTGACCATGATGCTCAGCGATGCTTGAGTTCAGAGCCCAGTAGTGGGCAGGGTAGATTGCCTAATAAATCCACGTCATTACAAAACAGCAACACAGCACTACTGTGCTCGTGGAGGCGCGATGATGCTGCGTTTAGGGTAGGAACCGATTATTTCAATCACAGGGGTCTACACGGCGGAAAGAGAAAACAGAACTTCCGGTTGGTCTCATTCGACTAAACTTCACAATAAAAGTTGTGATATTTTTTAAAATCATAAAATAATAATGCTTTAAGTATACATTACAGTAGTTATACAGGAACAATATCATGGAGGCTTTAGTGGTGTTTAGAATAAAATACTAGACTTCTTTGTTTTTTAAATCCACCACAATGACCAGCGGAATTTTTTTTTACCAAGTATTTCATTAAACAAAAAGCGTTTTAGAGCCAGACCCTGTCGGTAGACGGCTGTATTGCAGCTTAAACCACTTCCGCATTGGCCTTATTTTTTAGCCTGGCGGGTTGCCGCTTGGGTGACATTGTTTACATTTACTACAATTTCGTAAACAGAATATGGATGCTATATGTATAAATCCTTTGTTTACAAAGGCATCATCCGTTTTTTAAGCATCATGTAATTCTTCTCCTCACCACCAGGGGCGCTGCAGTTAGCTTCCTCAGCTACACGGAAATGAGTTCGTCTCCAGAAACATGGCGGAGGTCAGTCGGTGTTTTGGAAGGGGAGTGCACGATTTTGCACACAAAATATGTAAACGCTACCTCCCAGAGAGCCAAAATATACACAAGAAGAGAGTAGTACACGCGTCTTCTCTGTCGGCGGCTCTTTTGCTGGATGATATTCGAAATGGAGGCCTTTACGGAGCCGAAAACTCTGAAAACAGAGTCACTGTTGGAGTTTCAGAGGACAGTTGGGCAAGGGTAACACCGGGGTTAGGTGCCAAAGCTGATCGGGAAAATGGGAATGCTGCTGAAAATAATGATTATTCTGAACGTGAGAAATATTTACTTTCTATCATGATGCGGGCACAAATGAATCAAAGAAAGCCTTCTCGATTTCGTAGCCATAGTAAATTTTTGAGGACTTTCTGCGGCTCTCTTCCTCGACTGCAGAGGCCCTGTGGTCGTAACTTGTTCATCAGGGCTTACAGCGGCAATGGAACCAGGTCTGAGCCTCTCTACAAAACCAAAACAGGCTATTATGATATTCTTGGGGTCTCACCTACAGCCACACAAGCTCAGATTAAAACCGCATACTACAAGCAGTCCTTCATTTACCACCCGGACAGAAACGCAGGCAGCGACGAGGCCACTGTCAGCTTCTCAGAGATCAGCGAGGCCTACACCGTGCTGGGCAACAAGGGACTGCGGAAGAAATATGACCGGGGACTGTTGAGTCAGTCAGACCTCACCGCTACCGCCGGACCTGCAGCCAAGGACACCGCCGCCGGAAGCTCAGGGAGGCAGCACACCGACAGCCGCAGGACTGTGGCGGAAACAGGCAGCAAAGAAAGCGTCTACGACTTTGACAAGTTTTTCAAGGACCACTACGGCGAGCAGCTGCAGAGAGAGAGAGACCTAAGATCCCGCAAAGAGGAGATGACGAGGAAACGACAGGAGGGGCTGAGCGACAAGAAGCTGGGCAAGGGTTTGGAGGTTGGAGTTGCATTGATGATGGTCATAGCCATGAGTTTATTGATGAGCTTGAAACACCGATGAAGTTGATGTAGAGGCAGAAGCTGGAGGATGTAGTGATGAACACATGGTTCTGTTGACTCTTCATCCTCTTTTCACGCTACTGTAAACAACAGTGACTCCATTAAAACACCTACCAACAATATGTAATAATGGATGCATCATGCGTTCACAAAAAAAACAAAGGCTGAAATTGAATAATATCAGCTGTCATAGGAGACAGGTTGTTTTTCATAACTCCCCACTGTGCCACAATGTTGTTAACATGTTCATTTAACACACTCATATTCACCGGTAGTTGATTTACAACCGTTAAGTGCTCCAGTTCAGCTTCTTTGGCCTTCATGAGGCCATGTATCTGACAGAAATGCAATGGTAAAGTATGTTGTGATTGTGTTTTAATGTATTGCTATTTATGAAACACTTATAGCAATGTAAGTAATGAATCAGTATGTCTTTAAAGTCCATTTAACAGGGGCATTACATGTACTGTAAGGCTGTGCTCAGACGGCTTTTAAAAAGGTTTAAAAGACAAGATATTTATACAAAAGTATTTCCACTCAGCTTTGTCACTGGAATCTGGTGAAGGTGTTGACCTGCAGAGACATTACAATCTGTATTTTATTATTAGTACTAATAATAAACAAGGAGATTTCTTGGCTGCAACCTTTGCACAGTTGTTTGTAGCCCCCAGCCAGTCATTGCAGTAGGTGTGTGTAACTAATGTATGTTCGCTGAGGGTGGGAGCCATTCATTCATTAAGACAGGAACCAGCAAATGCTGCAAAGTCTACCTTGAAAGATGTGCCTTTGTTGATATTTATTGAAAAAATATCAATGGTTATATTGTTCAGACATTTATCAAATAAATGAAGTTTGAACCGTGCTGGTCAGAGCACAGTGAAATAAATGTTTGGGTCTCTCATTTCCATCAGCACTCAGTTAAAACATTAAAAGAACCATCAGACAACCCAGTTTCTGCTGTATAAGTCCTTTAAAACTTAAAACGATGGAACATTTAGTGCATTTAGAAATTCACAGGTCTGTCATGTCAGTGCATATTAGTAATGAACTCAAAGTCCTTCAGCACAAATATAAATAACTTAAATAAACTTAAATAAAATACATACGTACATAAAATCACAAAACGCACTATAATCAATTAAAACACACATATAGCTTATTTCTTTCTTTTAAATAGTAAATCAGTTTCCAGTTGTTAAGGGACCGGTCTATAGTGCTTGGAGAAAAGTGTGAAAATTCTGCCTCAATGCTCTCAGATAACTGGGTTCAGGGTGTCATAGAGCCGCTGTACAGCTAGTTCCACCATCTCTCTCAGGGAGTCGTCCTCTGTGCATTCATCCTCCCAGCACACCGACTGGAGAAGAGAAGAAGTCAGTCCCATAGCCCAGCATAAACTGTACTGCTACTGTATGTGTCTCACACAGGTTCAAAGCCTCTCACCCTTGTTTCCAAGCAAACGTGAACTGTCTTCCCATCCACTGTCACAGTGATGTTTGTACCGTCACTGAAGTCCACACATTCCACTCCAAACATGTCCCTAAAAGCAGAAGGACACATTGACAAAAGTTAATCTGAGCGAATCAGTGTATAGTCCATAATGTTACAAGCGTGTTAGAAGAGACTTCTAGTGGCACTCACTGCAACATGACTTCTAGCCGAGCTTGGAAGACATCCATGTCCATGGTGGCACTCTGGGTCTCCATGACTGTTAATAAGAAGTTGCAACTATACCATCATCATGGGAAAGCAATGCTCATTTGATTTTAAGGTGGCTACAATCATCTTTTAAATTCTAACTGCAACTAGTGTGCTCAGGGCAGAGGTACAGTCTGCAACAAAGAATAAATATGCTCTAAAAACTTCTCAAGCAATACTCATGGTGTCTTTTTTCCTGCTACTGTGGTATTTTGATGTAAGTATGCACTCATGTGTGTAAAACATCCTCCTGTAATTACAGTAAAAAATAACATTGCACTGACCTTTTTGAGCTTTTGGGTTGGACTGGACTTCCAGCACCACTGTAGTGATGGCATCAGCGTACATGTCATTAAGAGGGTTAGCTACCCACTGACAGAGAATATAAAGACAATGCTTAGATGGGTGATATGGCCTATTGTTCAGAGGCTCTGAATATAGTGGCTGCAGGGAGGACAACATGGATGCTACCTCTCACCTCTAGCAGTACCATTCCGACCTCGTGGATCAGAGTGATGGTTTTAAAGATCTTCAAAGTGTTCTTCTCAGTTCCATCCAGCTCTTCCACATCACCTGAGACAGACAAACAACATGGAGCAAACCGAATGACTCACGGGGCAAATGTAAAGGGACTGAGAGTCTTACCGGTGAGATTCCTCAGATGGCAGACAAGCAGTGAGTAAGGCCCAGTGAAGGGGACGGCCAGGGTCTGTTTGACTGTGCTCATGGCCAGCTCTGTGTACGCTGCACAACAGACACATCAGGTCATTACATGATCGGGTGGTCCTGTGCTCCAAGTGGAAGAACATGAGGGAATTTAAGGTTACTTACTGGATAGGTCAGAAGGGTTGAGGATGTGGTAGTTGAAGTTCTTCTTTACTAGTATGCCTGACACCCTCGCACCCTGCGCACACTTCTTGTCAGCCAGACAGCCCATCACCTAAGAAGAAAAGAGAAGTGTTGAGTCACTTAATTCAAGTATAGCTTTTTGTGGTACAATCTAGTAAAGATGACTTCTAATATGATTGTTCAGAATCAGTTAAAAGATTCAAAATTCTGAATGTAGCCATTTGACTTGGTGCACTCACCTTGGCTAGTTTCTCTCCTCTGAAGTTCAGTGTGACAGCCTCTGTGTTGCGAGGGTTGTGGACTTCAATGTGAACCTGGTCGTTGTCCTCGTACTCCCTGATCAGTGCAGCCTTCAGACGGGCCATCTCATTCTGCTCCCCATGAACCAGGATCTGAGAATAAATCTCAAGTTGAATTTAAAACAATCAGGGAACTGAGCATTTATCAAAAGAAAAGCACACTTCTTTTCTCCTCCCCTACCACGTGTGGAGGTTTGAGGGCCCGGATGAACTCGCTGGTTTGCTGGTAGTCAGTGTGCGCAGAAAAAGAGATGTAGTCCACTGACATCTTCAGCTGCAGCTTCTGTCCAGACATGGTTGTGATCTCCTCTGGCTCAGACATAATGTGCTGCAGAGCATTCGAATCCATTTGAATTTAAGTAAAGACAACTAATAACACCATTTTTTTTATCCCAAACTTTTCCACAATTTACAGTCCTGTTGTGCTCTTACCTTGGCCAGCGTGCCTTCCACACAGTATCCAGCTATAATGACTCCGTTTCTTTTATCAGTGCACCAGCTCTCGAAGAGCTCTCTGGAAAGTCCACTCTGCATCATACCTGGAGATGCCATCACCACACTGGGGCCAATGTCATCAAAGTGATCCATGCTCTGAAAAGAAGAAACACCACAGCTACAGATAATCTGCAATTAAGGCTAAAGATATACAGTAACTCTCCCTGTGTATGTATCCATAACGCTCTCTACCTTTAGGTTGCTGATGTGCTTGAAGACAAAGGGGTTATTGATGTTTATGGCCTTGCGGATCTTGTCATTCATTGCATTAACATAGGTCTGGTACACTGCCATACACTTCTTGGCCAGGGATGAAGCATAATAGATGGGGATGTCATGGAGTTCTGGGTGGTTCTGCCAGTACTCATCTACATAAGGACATGAAACACACACCATAAGTTAAACATACTGGAATTAAAATACAAACATAAATTTCATAACTAACTGTGATGATAATAAACAGCAGTTTTGAAGCTAGCAGTGATGCTGAATTTTGGTGAAATGGCATTATTCACATCAAACATGGCTCTTACCTAAGATGAGCAGCAGCTCCTGGGCCCGTCCCAAAGCAAACACAGGGATTAAACAGCGACCCTCTCTGTTGACGATGTCATGGACTGTGTTACAGAACCGAGCCTCACGCTCCTCCCTCTTTTCATGGATGTGGGTACCATAGGTGGACTCCTGCACAGAGAAAAATAATAGCATCGCTATTTGTTGACCACAAATAAAATTTTTCTATGCGAACACTTTTAATTTTGTCGTACAATGATTAAGATGTCAGGTTTGACACTTGGAATCTCAGCTGCCATTAAATGCCTGTCTTCTTGTCGTGAGAAGTCTCCTGTGTACAGCAGCTATGAAAAGAAAGGGTCACACAATGGACATAAATGTCAGCTTTGTTGCTATGGAAACATAAAATAATAATTAAAAAAAACAAAAAAAACATTACTTTGACTCCAGCTATTTCGATCATAAACATGGCCGCTCCCAGCACATGACCAGCATGGTAGCACCAGAACTTGATTCCGGCCACCTCTTTGACCTCATGGAAGTTGATTGTTTCAATTTTGTCCATGCTCTCCTCCAGGTCAGTCTCAGTGTACAGCATGTCATCTGCAGAGATGTTACTGCAATAAAAGTAAGATTGTAGAATACACCGTAACTCAACAAAAGTCAGTTTTTATTAATGAGATAAAGACCTCTGCTCCTACCTGACTTTGACATAATCAGATAGTAGCCAGCGGTAGATGGCCTTAGTGGCATGGGTCATGAAGGTCCTCCCTTTAAAGCTGGTCTTCTGGAGAAACCAGGGAAGAGCTCCACAGTGATCCAGGTGGAAACTGAAAGGGACACATCCATCATCATTAAATGACATTTTTTCCAAAAAAAAAAGGTATGTCATAACTATAACAGGCCAACAGATTAAGCAGAAGAACATATCTTGGTGTTCCAGGAGTATCCCGGGAATTTATTCATTTAGAGTATACAGTGCAGTATACACAAGATAAGAGGGCAGGATAACAGGGACTCACTGGCTGATGAGCAGCAGGTCTATCTCAGCTGGATCAATCAAATCTATGTATGGGAGTGCATCCATTCCCTCCAAGCCAGGGTGAATGCCACAGTCCAACTGCAAGCATAAATATGACCAAAAATATGAATATAATCATACTGCACCATACATTAATATTTTTATTAATTTTTATTTTATATTATATTAAATATATATATTTAGTCAAATGTATTCAATAAAAAAATGAATTTCTGAGTCTGCATGGTGTACTTGCACACTATAATTACTGTATCACACAATTCATATTTACCATAATTTTCCTTCCTTTGAACTCAAGGATAATACATGACCGTCCGACCTCCTGGCCAGCACCCCTGCCGAAAAATAATAATAATAAAAAACAATAATAGCATTTAGGCTAACACTCATTCATTTCTTGTTATGTTTACACACAGACGCAGATCCTGTAAATCCTCTCTTTATTAATGAATTAACTCACAGTGGGCGAATGAGGAGCTGGTCGCTCTCTTCAGCAGGAACAATCATGTCTACTTTGCGTTTTGTAGCCATTTGTTCTTAGATTTGCAGGCAAAATCAAAATAATGTAAAAAATATATCCATTGTCAAAACCTGCTGAATGAACAGTGGGGGCGGGCCTGTATGAACGACACACTTCCGGCGGCGTATGCAAAATACTGCCGACTAGAATCAAGGATGCATACAAAGGTTCCGGGACACATGAACATCTGGTTTGGCATGAAACAGCTATATGGAAGGAGAACTACAGATGTAACTAGATTACGTATACTTATTGTAGCATTAACTAGCAGATTACCTTTAAGACTACATGGTATTGATATACTTGTCCCTTCAGTTTTCAGTTTTAGAAGTGTTGTCTGAGTGCTTCGCATAACCTTCTATGATTCGTTACGTCCCCTTTAAGTGGGGTTGGGTGTAGGCTGCTGAACTCAAGAGGGAAGTCGTGTCAAACTGTAAATAGAAAGCGCATTTGAAGAAAAGTACGTCCTAACAGTACTCTCAAGCGGCAAAGGTACAAGCAGGTATGATGCTTATTATTTAGCTAATATTATATTAAGTTATTACATTCATATTTACTGCTTCCCCCACGCGAAAGTACTTCGGGTTCTAAGTTTGAATACGGTGGGGGGCTTTTAAGGTGGAGTGAGTTATAGCCAACCACTCAGTTAGCATTGTTACAGTCGGCTGTATGACTGTACTAATTGTTTATGGCTGCTTTACTTCCGTTCCCGTTTTCAAGATACACCGTCCATTCACAAATATCTGCACTAATATGTTACTCTGAGATAATGGAGCTTAATGAAGTTATTGCAGTAGAAAAACTGGTCTAAGCTGGAGCCCCATTCGACGTTGTTAGACATGGTTACTATGGAAACCTCAACAACGATAAGTATTATAAAATATAAGTAAAGGGTGTTTCTGCGCAGCTTTCAGCTGTCAAAAATAATAAAGAGTGATGGTGGTTAAGTCTTCATCCTGAATAATATGTATGTATATGTATGCAACTGTGACTCTAAGGCATCCCTTATTCAGCACTTAACTTAGTGTTATTTATTCATGGGCTGATATTTAACACTGACGTCTGTGATGGTCCAGGTACGCAAGGTTGGAGGGCTGGATGCAGTCGTCATGGTGAATGATGTTCCGGAAAGTCAAAAAGCGCCACAGTAGCAGCAGCTCACAGAGCAGCGAGATCAGCACCAAAAGCAAGGTACAATAACACACACAGAAAGTGCTATCACCTTAATCTTTCCAGTGCTGTCTGATGTTTTCTGTCTCTGCACAGTCTGTTGACTCCAGTTTGGGAGGACTTTCCAGATCAAGCACTGTTGCTAGCCTCGATACAGACTCCACCAAGAGTTCAGGTCGGTGTGCGTGTTGTTCAGCTCTTCTAAACCTCACTTTTTCCTTGCTCTTCTCTTACTGATTGGTTAATTCCCTGTAGGAAACAGCACGTCTGAGACATGCGCTGAGTTCCGGGTAAAGTATGTAGGATCCATTGAAAGGTTACAGTTTGACATGAGCAAGACCCTCCAGGAACCTCTGGACCTCATCAACTACATTGATGCTGCTCAGGTAGGAAGCTATAGAAAGATACACACACATTAGAAGTAGCCTGTACAGCTATCAATATAACAGCAATCATTTATGATATCATAAATATATGTTTTCACAGCAAGATGGAAAGCTGCCATTCGTGCCTGGAGATGAGGAGATGGTTCTGGGAGTGTCCAAATATGGAGTCAAAGTGGCCTCACTGGACCAGTGTGTGAGTGAGAAAGCAGTAGTAGTGAATACTGAAGCACTAGTGGAGGAGGATTATCTTCCTTTCTGTGATGGGGTTAGTGATCAAGCGTTTTTAATTCTATTGTTTGGACAGGATGTGCTGCATCGCCACCCTCTCTACCTTATAGTGCGAATGCTGTGTTACGATGACGGCCTGGGTGCAGGGAAGAACCTCCTGGCTCTGAAAACCACAGACATGAAACAAGAAGAGTGCAGCATCTGGGTGTACCAGTGCAGCAGCTCGGTATTTAAATTTACAAATAATATTTTTGTAAAGACACCCAGATACATCCTGATCATCAACACTGTTACTGAATACCACTGTGTCCCTTTCATTTTGTGTGTCCAAAACAGGAGCAGGCTCAGTCCATCTGCAAGGTGCTGTCAGCTTCTTTTGACTGTGCTCTGACATCAGACAAGTCCTGAGGACTGGAGGATCAGATGGGAGTCGAGGTGGAGAGAAGTGAAACAAATGCAAAAATCTGTAAGAAAAACAGTTACATGGCTGCACTGTGATTGTAACCATTTCCCTTTTTTAATGCAAAGTTGTCATCATTTCGAGAGATCATGTGGAAGGCACATCACTTCATTATGTGTTACCTTCCTTAGATTTTATTTCAAAATAAAATAAAGTTTAAAAAAGAGGGACATGGTTACTGTTAAAAAAAGCTTTGAAACACAGTGCACCACTTTCCACATTGTGATGTTTATTAATCATATTTAATATAAAGCAATATGGTACTATATAGTATATAACACCTTCATGGGAGAAACCACGTGGTATGAAGATTCGACTGATGGTTCTCCTCATGACTTTTACACCGGTATTGGTACAGGTACAGTAGCAGTCACTTTTTACCTGGAAGGTACACCTACACACACACACACACACATTTTGTTTCTTTTAATTTATGGGATTTATCAGTTCTTTGAGTTGAATTTAATTAATGCAAATGTCCAGTGATTTTCTAGGTACTTAAAGTTTGTTGTGTTTTTGTAATGTAGTGATTCTAAATCTGTGAAATTTGTCGACACAGTGACAATTTTAACAGGAAATAATCGGGTGGAAGAATTTGTTTACAGTTGTGGTACTAACTTGACTTCATACAGTACAATAATAACAATGACATTTGGTGCGGTTGTTAAATGTGTAATGGTAATAAAATAATTGGATGTGGTACAATAAAGCAGTGTTTTACTTGTCTTTCTCAGTACAGCCCGAGGCTGCAGGCATACAGATATTCCCCATCAGAGGGAGCTCTTGATACATCAGCTAGTTTTTAGTCTGTGTTGTGTATACAAAATTCATTAGCTAAAAAAAACACAATGATGTAAAACATTTTTTTGTCTCATTTTGCACAACTCCTTTAAAAAAAAGAAAACAACACCATGTATTATTTCATATTTTATTATTCCAGTTTTATTTTCCCATTTACTTGCACAATAAAGTTAAGTCAATGTAGTGATCCACAGACGGTTAATGAGAATGAATGGCGTTTGTGTTACCAGTTGTGTGTGTGTGCGTGAGTATATTTACAGCACAAACACACACACACACACAGGTGGAGCTGAGGTCGTATCTGTAACTGCTCATCAAAACAGTGCATTAAAAGACATTTTACTGCCCAGGTTAACTCTTTAGCTCTTTTTTTACATTTAAATATCAACAAACAAAAGCAAACCTATTTACACAAATAGATTATTAAATCTTCCAGTGAGTTCATATTAAACATGATGAAGAGAAGGTACGATTCACATGCTTCTCATCTTGTCATTCACAAATCCATGGAAGGCTCTGGTTTCAGTTTGGATGCCTAAATATCAACAATATCAACAGAAAACAAAGTTGCTCTGCAACTAAAATGAAGTTAATATTTATATATTTATTTCATAACACATTAGATAAACCTTCGAAACACAAGAGGGACCCCGGAGCTGCATTGATATGAGAATTAGGCTGCAGGAAGGATATAACGAGTGTCTAAGATGGAGACTTAAGTCAGCTCATTTATGGGGGGAAAAAAGTATCAGCTTGTCAGAAGGTGAGAGGAAGCAACAAAAGTCAGCGCTAACACCTTCTTTTCATTACATTCCCATGTTTTTCCTTTCTTAAATTTGCAGCTTATTGTGCAGACGACACACACGCTCAAACACACACACTTTATTTCTCTAATAAGGCAGATGACAGGCGAAGACAGCCTGAGATGTCAGACTCAGCATAAAGGTAATCACTGGCTGTGGCAGCTTTAGTCAGTGTCACGCATAAAGGAGGAAGAACTGGAATAGGAAGCTGTTAAATATGACCTCCCCACTGGGTACAGACTGTGTGTGTGTGTGACACGAGTGTGTGTGTAGAAGCATTCACAACTCCATTTTACACACCTGAGAAAATGGGCTCCCATAGTCTGTTATGAGTTGGAGGCTTTTACCGTGTATCAACATGCAGCATCCTCCTCTCAGTCTGTCATTCAGAAAGGAGGACAGGGAAGTGCTACTTTGCACTTTCCAGCATATTCCAGGGTTGATTTAGCACCATAAGAAAAAAACCTCCACACAGGAGGACTACTACAGCTCTGGAAGGTTGCAGCTACTGTATAAAGCAGACATTTAAAAACTGCTCATGCACAGACATGGAATGTAAGCATGTTCACATTTACCATTGTTAGTAGGTTTAAAACACACTGCTGTCATCTATCACTTCTTTAGGGACTTCTCTGTACAATGCAGCTGATGCAACAGATGAAATGAATACTGTACACACAACCTTCATTATTTCAAATGTGTTGTAACGAGGATAAAGACCAGAAAAGTGCATTTATTGCCAGAGGTCATACACTACAATCATCTTTTTTTTAACATTATAGCCTGTGTCAAGAACATTAACAGCAAGCTTAAAAAAAAAAAAAAACACACACACATACATTCCCACGAGTCACCCGGTGACACCCAGACTTGCCGTCTCCAACGGTTGCCACGGAGACACCAAGCCGCAGCAAAAGTCATGATACAGCAGTGACGCTTTAAACAAGCTCACTCAAGTTGCCAGTGAAGATGATGATGATGTTGATGATGATGATGATGATGATGATGATGATGACGACACCGGGACGACGGTGGATGATTTGTTGGCTGGGTGGAAAATAAACGCTGCTTCCTGAGATCCAGAGTGACCCTTCAGTCAGCGATGAAGTGTACAAACGTAACCGGAAAGGCTCCTCTTCTCACTGGATCGCCTTCGATGTGGCCCAGCTGTGAAGAAGAAAGATAGATATTATTATTATTTTTTTTTTTTTTTTTTTACCCACATCAGTTAGCCCTCTCTCTTTTCTTTTTCAAAGAATAACTACATCACTTGCACATACAACACTACAACACAACTCTAAACACATATTGTACTGGGGATTATATAACGACAATTTCCAATCCTGTGATGATTAAATACATTGATCATCCAAATCCTCAGACTGGAGTCTGTCTATTTTAACTACAAGATTATGAAGGGTGCATGTTAGAATAACATTGTAACACACGGTCATGGTGACCCCAAACAAAATGTGATTCTTTAGACCAGGCTACTTCTTCTACTTCTTCCATTGCCAACTGTAGGCATGTTCAAATTGATTAGGCAGTCTAAATAATGTTATTTAACTCTCAGTGGTTTTAATGTTGTGGCTGTTTGGGGTATGTGTGTTACTATCCTAATATGCACAAAGGTCATTTTGAGTCAAACAACAGACACGACAACAACACTAATGACATCATTTCTTTCTTTTCTTTCAAAATACACCTTTGGCAAACATGTAAACTAAATCATCACAAATCAAATCATGGTTTTCTGACACCAAACTGAATCTACCTGGGAGATCCGCCACCACATCCCTACGGAGCACATGGAGTAATAACTCTCTACATCACAACTAACATCTCAGAAATATTTTTAAAATGACTTCCCGCTTTTATTACCTTGAATGATAAAGAGGACTGTACTTATTATCTCCGTTTAAGTCATTTTAAACGTCGTCTATACCTGAAAATAAAAAGCTAGGATATGTTTCACAGCTGTCACTGTTCATACAAGGCCACAGGTGAAACATGACAAGCCACTGAAGAAATTCAAACAGGAATGCAATGAAAAGTGTTGGCCCAGCCTCATTTAAATATAATTCACACATTAAAAAAAACAGTTTCTACCCACAGTGAAACATCCTTCCAATCAAGGTGTGCTGCTTATTGAAAGAGTTGTTGTGCTGTGATTCGTACACGCAGACACACAGAGTGATATTACTGCTGGATGCAGAAGAGAGATGAAGTACTGTGGGTACCGTGGGGGACTTTGGATCCATGCAGGGACAGAGAAAGAGAAAGAGAGAGAGAGGCTGACTAAATACGGTCATATCTGCAGGGGTGGCTCAGAGGAAAACAAGTTGCAGCTGGTCCACATTCACACAAGGGGCTCCACAGAGGAAGCAACAGCAGGCGGAAAAAGAGGCGGAGGAAAGACGGGGGTGGGGTGGGGTAGGGGTTGTATCGGCCAGAATGAGGTCATGGCTTTTTGCTGTTAGCCGCCATGGTTACCGAGCTCACTGACATCCACATGGTGGAAATAGGACCAGAGCGAGCTTCTTGGACTGGGAGAGCTTTGTGCTTTATTTTGAAAAAAAAAAAAAAAAAAAAAAAGAGTCTGCAACACCAGAGATACTGACCCACCACTCCTGATCCTCCTCTCCATCCACCACGATCACCTCGCCCTCAGAAAATGTCAGCTCGTCTGGGTTGTCGGCCACGCAGTTATAGATGGCTTTCACTCTTTTCGGCCTCTGTTTCTGTGAGACGAGATCATGCAGACAATCTGGTTATTTCAAGTTTAAAAATTGAGAACTAGGACAGTGAGAGAAGATGAAGATGGAGTCATTGTGGTGTTACTGTTTAATCCATCATTCTTAATGACACAGAACTGTGTCAGAAGGTGCCTTTCCAGCCCTGTTATCAGCACATTCAAGGTGTCACAATTTGGACTTCATCTGTAGCATAATAAGCCAAGTCTCCCTTCTTATCCACCTACTCATCTCTTGTGCCCTTGCAATACAAAAGCTACCCCAACGAAATCCCAGGCTCTGCTGGACATTTACACTGAGGACGAAGCCCGGCTTCCATTGTTTTATATTGAGGCACCTTTGTTGTAAAGTCTTACAACTGAGGTAAAGTGGAGCGGTTTGTTGTATAGTGGAAGTGTTCGGCAAAGAAACTGCTGCCTGAAATTCTGCACTGTGACCGACAGTGTTCATGAATTAAAAGACCATAAATCTACACTCCGAGCTACACGGCTTCTCCATTCAAAAGAGGAAGGAGGCTCCGGGCCAAAGCACGGTATACAGGAAGGAAATTTACTGCACAAGTAACTCTAAAACAACAGTGGAGAGAATTCCATGACACTAATAAGAGAACAATACACGATTTGGACAAGAAACTGGTGATGAATCCGTAGAACAGACAGAATAAATAAAGTACAGTCTGGATGATAGGGGACTCACTGAGTAGGCCTTTCTTGGTATCGGAGCTGGAGGCAGGGACTGACTGATGGAGTTCTGAGGACTTCCTGGCACTTCTTTAGCTGGAACAGGAAAAGGAAATTATATCACAATGACAACAACACGCATTTTCAGAAACCCAGAATCTGCACTAAAATAGTTACAGAAGTCACACAAGTGTAGGTAAAATAGGTGTTTAAACACCCTGTTAAAATCCACCTGATTACAGGAGAGGGCATCTACTTCATTAACCCCCCCCCTCCCTCTGCCCAAAAACCCACATTTCTGATGCTTGCATGCATTAAAAACTTGCATGCAACCTTCTGGGAAGTTTCTCTCACCTGCTCTTTCAATAGATCCGGTCCGGTTTAGAGGTCCTCTGCTGAAGCTTTTGTCATTGCTGAAAAATAAATTAAAAATGTGCTTCCATCACAGAGTAATAAAGACACAGAGAACTCTCCGAGGCTCTTAGCAGCTCTGTTACTGATTTATGATGACAGTCTACTCTCACGCCTGTGGGAGATAAAAAGACAAAAGGGGCGACTGTGGAGAGAGTTATTACTTGTCTGGCTCGACCGCAGAGCTTAGCCTGGAAGCTAATGAAGCGGCTAAACAGCAGCCATGTATTCCCATTGCTTATGGGAAACAAACAGCACATTACAAGACAGACATTTAGAACAGTGAGATGTACAACCCCGGGGCATGAAGATAATAAAGCAGAGAACAATCTGGTGAACTCAGTGTTTTACGTCGTTATTGACGTGCGGTTCATTTCTGCAGCGAAAATATAATCAGCATGCACTGTATGTGTGTTAACAGTCTTACCCTGCAGGAGATTTAGGCGGCACAGCACGGGACCCCAGAGGCCCCTGACTCGACTTGGACTGTATGCTCATGGCTTCCATCTTTGCTACAGGAGCGAGACCAAGACCTGAAACACAGTGATTGGGATGCATTTTTGTCCATGTAAAAGAATCTGTTGAATATAAACATTAAACATTTTCACACCTTCCAATTAAATGTTTACTACCCCATGAGCTCCACATCTATAAAAACTATACGTGCTTGCAAGCTTTCACTGAATTTTACCTTCCAAAGCAGCTTTACAAATATTAAGCACGTAATCAGACAAATTGCAAAACTGGACTCTATACCTCCAGTTGAAGTGAGTCTAATTGGGGGGACAGGAGGGTGCATGTTAGGGGGGTCTGAAGACGACCTCTGTCGACCACCCAGGTCTAAAGAACCTGGCTTCCAGCTGCTGGACACCGAGGGCTGACTGATTCCTCCCAGACCGGATAACTGGACTGAGAGAGGAAAAGGAGAAGTGATTATTAAAAAAAAAAAAACTGAGACAGAGAGAATGCAGCACACTTTGCCAGAACCAGCATCCATTATAAAGTCAAGTCGTTTTCATTTCAGTGTAATTGAGAGCGACAGTTAATGAGAGGAGAGGGAATGTGCACAATGCTGAGCCGGGGGGCTGCAGCGAGGTGAGGTGGGGTGGGTTTCTCTGCCTTCTGTTGGCAGCACTCCAGACTGCCACTAAGGGTATTAAAGACTGATCTTGTCACACATCGGTTAAGCTACAAACTTTAAACAAACCTTTTGGAAAAGCTGTCACCAAATTGGGCCATAATGTCCACTCAGACCTGCACATTGAATTAAGATTACATAGCACATACCCACTACAGGCCAGGAGGCCATCTTCAGGTCAGAGAGGTCATCAGGGTTATCTGGACTGTGATTTTGTAATCTATTCACTCAAACAGATATATTCCACTTTGACCTCAAACTCTTATCCTGACTCTTACCCAGGTTCCTTGGCGGCAGGGGTGGAGCGGAGGTGGTGGAGGGCTGAGAGGTGTTGGTGTTTAGAATTGTGCCATAAGTCTCGTTATTGACCAAGCTGGGCATGTAAGGCCGCTGCTTGTCCTTAGTGAGGCTTGCGGCGTCACGGCCCGCGGAGCCCAGGCTGGACTGGTGGTGGGAGTTACTGCTCGGGGCGTAACAGCTGACTGGGCGCTCGTCTCTCCGATGAGGGCTCGGCTGAAGAAAGAAAAGGGGCGGGAGGGTCAGAGGGAGGGTCACATGTAATGGAAAAAAAAAAAACTACATGACTTAATGTCATTAAGATTTCTGTGGTGTTAAGGTTGTAATGCACTCTTTCAGGCAACAAATACACTGAGAACCCAGTGGGACTGGAACAAAAAGTACAAAAAAAGTAAGAAAGAATAGAAGAAATAATAATGGTTCAGCTTTTTATTTTTAGAAACAAATGATCTTGTTTATCAGCTAAAAAAATGCATAAATACTTCAAAGCTTTTCTGCTTGTTTGTGCCTGTTTTTCTTTCTTTAATAACCGTCTTTGTTTTTTTTTTTTTATCCACATTTTTTTGTCATGTCGTGCACTCTTTCATACACTAAAAAAAATACAATCATTCATTAATTCCCTACACTGTCGCGCACCTTCTCATCCAGATCCTCGTCACTCTCATCCAGGTCTTCATGCTGCAGGCACCATTCATACTCGACGTGCACGTGGGCGTTGAATTTTCCTGCCAGCGCTTGGTTTAACTGTATATAAAAAAAAAAGAAAATCGCACACAAACACAGATGACAGACAGTTCTTGCAGGGTACCTGAGCTTTTTTTGCTTGCAGGCATACGCCTGGTCTAAACATAGTGAGCTCACCAGCTCCTCACACTGTAGGTGTTTGAGCCTTCGAGCGATATCCAGCGGTGTCTCCCCGGCCTCATTAGCTGCACGGGAAAACAACAGAAACATATAATCACTGCTGCAGCACAAACACACAGCCCATTTTCTTTCCTCCTTGTTCACCCTGACATGAGAAATGTGTAATTAAAGTGTTTCCCACACCGAGCAGCTCTCTCTGTGTCCTCTTTTTCTCTGAGTCTGTTATCTGGCTTAGTGTTGTGAGGAAAAACTTGGGATGGTTTGTTTTTAATGAGGCGGGAACTCCTGGGAACTAGACTTTGACAAGCAAGGATGTGTGTGTGTGAGAAAAAAAGACGGACAGACTGCACACATGTCCAATGTTAAAATCCAGTATTTCTTTCACTTTAAAAAGACAGATAAAAAAACAAAAGGGCAGTGAGTGAACGCACCACAGCTGTATTGTTTGCTGCTGGTGTGTTTCCTTACCGATCTCTATGGAGGCCTTCCCCCGCAGCAGCAGCTTCAGACATTCACTGTTGTCGGTCAGGCAGCAGTAGTGCAGTGCTGTGCTGCCTTTGGCTGTCTGCTTATCCAAATTTAAACTTTCAATAGACACAGACAAGAGAGAAGAAAAACCCTTAAATTCACTGATACCCATCATATCTCTAATGCTGCTTTTATTATGGTTTTGTCTGCAAAGACGGGTCAGCATCAGACTTCTGTATGCCTTCTGTGTTTACCTGTTCTGAGTGAGGAAGTCGACGATGTGAAGAGACGTTCTGTCCACCAGCCTCACTGCGAGATGAAGAGCCGTCTCCCCTTGTTCCTGCATCAACATGTACTCAGAATATGTCACTTTGTCATGGTAGAGAAATCACAATGGAAACCCACAGGTTGTGGGTAAAATCTTTGTGTACTGACGTGTCCGTTGGCCAGAGGTATGGGCTCCATGAGGTCGACTCCCTCTGCGTAGACCTGTATGAGGGAGAAGATGTCGCGAGCCTTCACCGCGTCACAGAGTGTGTGGAGCCGCGACGCCGTGTCGGGACACTTCTTCCTGGCGAAACGCTTCTCAGTGTACTTGGCTGTGATGAAGTCTTTCCTCGCCTGCCTGGTGGAGACACAGATGTTCTGTTACAGCTGCAAGACGATGGTGTGTTTGATCAAACTGTGGTAAAGTGAGACGAGGTGAGATGGGGATATGGATGAGGGGATGGAGAGAGTGTTTGTGTAAGAATGAGGTTGGAGGGGTTACTTACATGTCACTGGCTGGGTTGGGTTTCACCACATTTTCAGCACCTAAACCAGCCTCCATGATTTCATTAAAGCCAGCATTCCCCACATTCTTGGCCAGCTGTGAAGCACACACACACATATATTAAAACTAGTTGAGTGTCATTTCCAGTGCTTCATTAATTCAACAGTTCAAATCACACACACACACACATCCTGAAGTGTAAGCGCCGGTTGGGTTGTGGCCAACATGACTGGCGTCTTAACACCAAGGAAAGCAATCAGGACTGGAAGCATTTAATCCCAACAGTCCCACAGGCAGTAAATCTTTGCACCAAACGCTGATTAGGAAAGCCAAACAAAATCTCAGCTATGCTGAGTGTGGAGACATCCAGGAGGAGAAGAATGAGGCCGAGGCTGCTACAGTGTTCCGTCCTTGATTTACGTTTCTCCTCATCGTACCTCCCTTCAAACCAAACCCACGCTTCTCTTTGCCAAATTTATCCTGAAAACCTCACGGTGATCCAGTGATTATTATTATCTGATTTACCAAGAGCTCTGAGGTGCTGAGGACATCCAGTGTGAGGGACTGGATCCGAGAGTAGTGGACTCCCAGCTCCCTGTGGATCCCCGAACATTCAATACAGGTGAGGATGCCCAGGTTGGTGGAGAGCCATGTCGGGTCTGGCAAAAAAATAGATGGTTATCAATAAAATAAAAAGAGGAAGCCATAAATATGAGTGACAGAATGTATTTCTGGACTTTGATGTGTCCTTGTGGAAAACTGAGGGCGCTGGAAATTTAACAGCTGCCTGAGGGGCTTTAACTATCACACAACGTCAGAGGAAAGTGACCAAGCTGAGCATGTGAGGGTATATGTGCGTGTGTAGGAGGTGGATATTTCACAGCGATTAAGAAAATATCTGGAGGGAAAAGTAATTTTTAAGTTGAGGAGTGGATTCAATGCTTTTTGCATACATTACAATACCTGCATATATTATATTACTGCAAACATTTTCCCAAAAGCATAGGTGCACATTTCTGATTTGCTTCTAGGTAGAAAATTATTTTCCTTTATTTGTCTCAGGGATTTTAAATTTGCTTTAGGATGCGCCAGCAGACATATGACTACGTCGGCAGAGTCAGGAACCACGGACAAGGGACAAGGGTTTTCTGTCTTTTTGGCTCCTCTCCATTGCAGGATTTGTGGAATTTCTTGCAATATAGGAGTCACGAACAGACACGGACTTATCCTGACTGATCCTGTGCCCGTGTCGGAAGATTTAAATAATTAATGGAGCTACCTGCTGCTGTGCTATGGTGTGTAAAATGTGCTCAGCACCTCTCTCAGTTGAGAAAAGAAAGCTTAGGCACATTAGGAGGAATTTAATAAACTCCCAAGAGCCGAGACTCATTTCTTTATTTCTACAAAACCTCAAATCCCAACCATGATAAACGGTCTCGCTCAACAGCAGAGACTTGTTGTTGTGAATCAGACATGAATATGTTGCTGTGCAGCACACAAACACTCACTGGGAGCTCCGCAGTCACAGCACACATCATTTCCTGTCATCCTCTTCACTTCTCCCAGGATCGCCTTGGTCAGCTCCTGCACAATGTTGTTCTCGCCGACATGATGGTCCCCTTTAAACGCCTGATTTAACGCCTCCTCCTTACTGTTCTGCAGCACCGAGATCCATCTGCAGAACAGGGGAGAGAAGGCGTGACACGAGAGTAATGACAGAGGAAAAGAGGGAGAAAGTAGGCTGAGGCGCACTGTAAGAATGGGAGCAACCACAGAAGAAAGGAACTGAGAGGAAATAGCAGTTAATGGAAAGGAGGCGGGAGGTAAAGACAAGGCCAAGCAGCAGACTGGGTGTGAGGTAGGAAGTGTGTGGAAAGCAGTGGAGGTGGTAAACAGGATGCACTCAGGCAGGAAGGAACAGGCACTTACATCTGACAGTCCTGGTCGTCCTCAGCTTGAAAGTGATACGTTCTGTCATCTAAAAGAAAAAAGGAGAGAATGACAGAACGTGGAGGAGAGACAGGAGAGAGTCATGTGTAGTAAAAGCTCGGAGTGATTCCCTGCAGAGGGCATCAGAGTCATCTACTGGAAGGGCAGACTGGAGGCACAGCTGTTTCTGACTTCAGAAGGGAATCAGCTAAGAAGTCTAAAGCATCATTAAGAGTCGCCGCCACTGTCCTTTTAAAATCCGCTTCTTCTTTCTACACTGCTGTTTGAGCACAGAATTTGGGAAAAGAGGTGGGACTTACGTGATATGAGGTCAAAGCTCCGCTTCTCTTCGGGGTTGTGTTTCACCTGGCAGGTTAGCAGGTTGAGTTTCGCTGGCGGCCGGTTAGCCTGCCATAGAGAGAGGCAGATGTGAAGGACAAAAAAAAAAGGGGGGGGGGGCAGAGGGTGAGAGAAAAGACAACATAAGTTGTGAGTGATAGTGTGGTATTTTATCTGCCTGCTGCTGGAGCCAAATGAAACATTTGTGAGACAAACCAGGCCAGAGCTACATCTTAACATAGGAACGAGCAGACTTCACTGAAGCCGCGATGAGGGAAGGAAGCTTATTTGGCCTGTGGTCTCTGTAGTAGTTCATAGGTAATGGATGAAGCTTATAACTGGCAAGGTAGCAGGAGAAATGTGTGTAACGACATTCACACACACACACACACACACACACAGACACAAAGATCTTGAGTTTTTAGCAGTTTTGCTTACTGTGCCGTGTGAGATGGTGAGGTATCCGTTCTTTGCTGTGCACTTTCTCTTCTGCCACACTTTCCTCAGCCTGTAAGAAAGCACACATGGTGGTTAGTATCACCCTTTTTGATCCCAAAACATCCCAAAATGCAATGAAAAACCTCTGCAGTCTATAAAGGTCATGACTTCATAGAAGGTGTCCTTCAACAGGATGCAGCCCACAGACACCTTCTCAATAGTTCAGTGAACTTATATAACATTTCACAAAATGTTTATTATGATCACATGTTAGAAGGGGAATTAACACACTTTATTCATGACACAGAGTCAATAGAAGAATGTTTTGATTTCATTCTATTTTGAAAGACTCAATTTTTCCTAATAAACAAACAAACAAACAAGAGCTGCTGTCATCATTGCTTTCTTTCTACATCTGATCTTTGTCCACCCTCTCCATAAACTCACCCATCACTCTTCTTGTAAAGGTACCCGCTGCGCTCTGTGCCGTGCTCTTTGTTCCCCTGCGGCTGGTGCAGGCTGTAGGTGGTGCTCTGTCGCACCTGTGAATCCTGGGGGGGGGGAAACAGAAGGGAGGTGTTAAAAGAAGAAGTGCACATAGGAAAAAAGGCAAATGAGAACTACAGAGGGGTAAAATTGCTCTTGGAAATCCATCTATGGCTGCAAAACATCTCGAGTGATGTCATTTCCCTTCAGGAAACTGAGGATGACTTCTGAAGGCTCCAGTGCTGTGAGGCTTTATGTGTGCTGCTGTTATCAGCAGACGCACACACAACCGACAGGATAACACTGGAGGACCAGCTCTGACTTTTCCCCATTGAAAATGTAAAGACAAACCTAAGCACCAAAACATTTAAAGCAAAACACAGACTATCTGCCTTTAAAAACAAAACCTCAGCGAGAGATACAACAGCACAGTGAACACAGAAAATGTTTTTTTTTCCACTTACTCTCCTAGACTTGTTTCACAAAAAGATGGAGGCAGCAGAGGAGAGAAGAAAACAACACGTTTATGTTTACATTAGTGTGTGTGGGAGTGTGTAGGAGATTATCTCATCTAATCATTACAGGAAGTACAGATTAACATGTGATATTTCACTGACATGCTTTTTGACATTGAAAGGACACAGAGGACCTTGTGTGTGTGTGTGTGTGTGTTACCTCCTTCTGCTCCACCTGTAGTGCTGACTTGAGGACCTCTCGTAACTGAGTCAGCTGCTTCCTCTCTTCATCCTGCACCTGCTTTATCTGTTAGAAAAACAGGAGAGAAAGAGTAAAGAAATGATGATGAGCACGTGAGAAGAGAGAGATGAAGTTTCCGTGGCTGCTCATGAGCTGACCGTGTGCAGATCTGTGGCCAGTTTTTCTATGGAAGGTTTCAGGTTGTCCACGGCTTTTAGACCATCCTGAAAGAAACTGAAGAGGAGACACAACGGCTTAATCCCTGATTTAATACATTGTTTTGATGTAGAAAGATATGAACGATACGTTTATTGTGTCATTCATTTGCACGTCTTACTTGCACTGCGCGTGGAAGTACTTGATGAGGTTCTGAAGCAGATCCACACCCTTCTTGATTTTGATCTCGTTGACTTTGAGGAGGTACTGTAAACAGATTGAATACAGATCCAGGCAGGAGGGTCAGAGTGGGGTCAGTTGGAGGGAACGGCAACCAGTCTTTAACATATACAGCCTTTTCATCCCATATCAAGGCACTTCAAAGAAAAGAAGTTTTCAGACAGCCTGTCAGTCATCAGTCTGACTAACCTCGCACATCTGCAGCTGGAAGAATCTCCTCTCTTTCTCCATTTCCTCTGCAATCTCCGCCCCGCTGATTTCTGTCCTGATCATACCGTGCTGCCTCGCATGCTCCTTCTTCTCCTTCTCTATCTTGGTGCTGGCAGGAAGTGACATCACAGGGGTCAAAGAGCACGCCACGTCGGAAACAGCACAACAAATACACAGATGTTAAACATACTGTGTAAAAAAAAAAATCAGCCCTGAAGGTGTCTGGATGAGCAGCTTTAATGGAGGATCCTACACTAACAGCAGAGGGGAAATGAAGTGAATGGCTCATTGCATTGATTTTTATTGATATCACTGGGAATTAAACTGCGCTGAGAGCATAGGGAGGGTTACGTAATTAGCATAAAGATTGTTTACAAAAATCAAGCACTGGCAAATGAGACCAGAACATAAAGGAGAAGGGATAAGAAAGCAGATGTGGATCAGTAGGGGTGGTTTATTTTAGCAATCCACATCCCCTGAGCCCCACAAAAGAAATCCATGAGCACATGTTTTTGTTTACGTTGTAAGCATTAACATCTTACAGATGATTAAGGATGATTACGCGTAGCTTTTGTGGATTGCATTGTGATTATATTACATGTGGCAAGTTTCCTGACAACCAGTAATCAGGGCTGATTTTTCACAGTTATTCTGCATCTCTTGCAGGCAAAACACAAAAAACACAACACACAAAGGAAGGAGGGGAGGCACCATTCCATGCAGCAGGTCATTCTTTTCTATATGCTGCATTTTCTCACAGCATATTCCCTACACCTACATGATGCAGCAGGTTGTTCACTGTCAGAGAGACATATGAGCGTGTGTGTGTGTGTGAGCTGTTTAAGAGCTGTTCATCCTGGTTCATGTGCATCAAGGCAGATCTTGATCCTGATGTTTAACAGTGTTGTATACATAAATAACAAAACGCATTTAGGCATACATTTTGAAAGGAGTAGTTCAACATTATAGGAAATACACACATTTGATCACATTTGTTGCCAAGAGTATGAAGAGAAGACCCTCCCAGGTACAGTAACTAACCAAATTACATTCTTACCGAAGATTATTGATCTACTGTTAAATCAATCTGTGCTAATTTTTTGTATCTGAGAGCAGAGCTGCCCCCCCTGCAGCAGCTGCAGCCTGGAGCTACCACTGCAGAGATACAATCCTCCACGGCAGATGCTGAGGCTTGGATAGAGTTGGTAAATTTCATGCTGTTTACAGTGAAATATTGGCTCCACACACCAGCACACCCATTCCAAGAACTGGTCCCAAATCAAATGTGTATTGTTTACAGCCTCTAGATTTTGATATGAAATTGTCCCACATGCTCACCTTTTACCCACATCTCTACTTATTATGGTAATCAAACCATCTCAAAGCTGCTGCTTTATATTTGACCAGCAGACGTAGGTAGTGGTGGAAATTTTCCTCATCAAACTCCTGGCAAGAAAGCAGCAGGTGCATTCTTTAACATGTCAAACATCACAAAGCATGATGTGGGCACCACTTTGGAAGTGAATATAAATGATTCCATTTACTTCTGCAAGTACACTAATGTGCTATTAAATATACTGTTTTAAATGAGTGATTAAAGTAAGCTAAAACAATAACTTCCAGCAGCTTTCAATTTTTGTGTAAAACTCGCCGTTTGGCCTACAGGAACATTCCAAATTAAGTTTTATTGAGAACACACTGCTGGCCCTTTGTCTGCACATGAATCTTCAGCCCAGACAGCATTACAGCATCATCAGGGCTGCGACTAATAGAGAGACACATGTTAGCCAGGCTGTTTGGCCGCCAGCCAAACGGACAGTCGCTCAACTGATGGTGGGGCTTCACTTTCAGTGCTGTCGGTTCAGAAAGCGATACATTCTGTGTTTAAACTGAGGATAAAACGTCTTAAATCGCTTCCTGAATAAACAGCATGAAATGATATTCTGTGGTGGAAACAGATCAAACTCAGGAGTTGGATGCAAAGGGCTCTTAAATCAAATAAGGGAATTAGAAATGTATGCTGTTTAGCCAAACACTTTTATCTCTTTGTGTCTGTGAAAGAACAGGCAGCAGAGAGATCACAGAAACGACCAGATTAAAACAAAAAAAAAAGTGGGAGGGCTAGTTTTCCAATCAGGCAGTAAAAATGGACTCTATTGACGGCCTGTGTTTGCCATCAATAGAGTTAAAATATAAGAATAAGTCGGGAAACGGTCGGAAACAGTCACACAGCATCCAGATGAGCTCTCGATGTCGGTACAAAGTCTGTACTGCTCGATCAGAAACGGCGTGGAGAGAAGATGTATTACCCTTTCAGTAAAGAATGTCCTTTGCAGCTTGTAAAATATATGAAAGTGCTATAAAAACTCATGTGTTCCGTGCATGCACAGTCACAAAGGAGTGTCAGTGAAAATGGTGTGTCAGCGGTGGAGGTGGTGAGGTGACAGCACGGGCAGGTTATTCACACCATCACAGATGTGTTGACATATTAATCACAGGGAGAGAGGGGGGCGGGGGGGGGGGGGGGGTGATTAGTCGAGACAAGTCAGACAGAGACGGGACGCACATTTCAGTTTAACAAAAAAACACACCGTTACTGATATATTTGGAGATGGTGTAATAGCAAGCTTAAAGTAGCACTGGATCAACAATTCTAATTTCATTTAATTGTAAAACAAACCATCAAACATCCTGCTGTATTTATGGTAAACACATACAAGTTTCTTAATTCTTACACTTTTGTTTCGTAGTCCTTCCAGGCTTTGTCAAAGGGTTTTTTTAGATCCTGTAAAAGAAAACAATCAAAATGGGATCAATACATATAAGTCAGGGATGTGATCAATTAGTCAAAAAACACAGTTCAAAACAAACGGCTGCAAAATCAGCCTTGAGGTAGAAAATTATCTTCTTCTCTCGTCTGCACTGAACATTCAATCAACAATGTCCATTGATAAATAGTAGTAAATGGATAAAAGGCTTAGCTCAGAATAATATAGATCTATATCTAAGAGTAACACTATTTGTTAAATCTTTACATATCCCAGTAAATAGTAAATTTACATTAACCACACACACATTCACACACCTAGAACGCAACCACTGGGGGCAACATAGGGTTAAATGTCATGCCCAAAGACACATTGGCATGCAGTCAGGGTGGGGGATAGAACCGCCAACCACTGCACTTAAAGGAGTCACTAAGATGTTACCATTATGTCAGTGTTCACTGCTCAGAACCTGTCAAAGGATTAGACAGTGTGTGTGTGAGTCATGTTCTTCACAGATGCTGAGCAGCGCACAGCTGTCTGGGTGAGGTTATGGTGGAATGTTTTTGGGAAAGCAGTTGTATTTTTTTTAATCTTTTTTGGAGGAGGGGTGGGGTGGGGGGGGCACCTGTAAAGCACTAACTTGTCTGTTGTCACAGTGATGACAGCGACGCTGATTGTCACGGGTGCGCTTTCAACAGCTGCTTGAGCAAAATGCTTGATTAAACAACATCCTTGCTGCAGCAGCGCTGATTAATGAGCGATTAGAACGAACAAAAGCAGACATTACTGGATGCAATTGGCTGTAAATTCATCCAAATAAACTGTTACTTACTAAAATATCAGGAACATTTAGAAAAAGGATTTCAAAAAGATCAAAGATTTGTAGCCTCTAAATCTTGCTGCATTTCTGTCTATAAGAGTGAGAAGTAGACATTTTTCTGGTTCAGTCAGGAAACAGCTTTAAGCTTTAGTGCCTTCAGTGGGGACTGATCCCACCGTTGACCTACACTTCAACAACAGAGCCGTGGCAGGCTCAACCTGTCAGCCCACAGCCCCACAGTGAAGCTGCCTGGGCCAAGTCAAGGAGCACTCAGCCATTCACTCAACCAACTCAAGGGCAGAAACCACCAGACTGAAGAGGGTGTATAAAAAGGCCATATATAAAAAAAAAAAAAAAAAAAAAGCTGAAACCCAAAGTGAACGAGGGTGTGCACGCAACACAGGAGGCAGCCACAAGAATGAACTGTGTGTCAAGAGAGGGTCTGAGAGAAAAGAGAGGGTGAGCGGAAGGAAATGTCAGAGCCAGAGAGGAGAGAAATGGTAACAATGGCTAAAAATACCAGGCAGTCCGGGCAGGGAAGGGCAGAGCAGAATAGGCCAGGACACAGGGCAAAACACTCCCTCAGAGATCGACGAGCTCTTAGCGCCCTGTTTCTCCATCTGGCTGAATCTGAAGGGCAGAAGAGGTATGTTGTGGCCTTGACAACGGCCTCCATTTGCAAACTTATCACCTATTACTACCTACGACCGCACAGATCCAGGAACAGACGCACATTCCTCACACCTTTTTCCAACAGCTGTACAGAGTGTGCACCGTGGTTTGTTTGTTTGTTTGAGCAGTGCTGATCAGTGAACAGGGATGTGATCTTATCAAAACGAGTGGGTAGTTTTGAGTGTTCACGACCCACTGAACCACAATGTGGCGTCAGTCCAGCCACTGCTGGACTGACACACACACACACTCCAAACAAATGCTGCAGATTCTGCTACAGCAAGGATTCAGACAGTGTGTCTGATGAGCAGATATGACTCATGGTGTGTTGGAAGCACAGACTCATCGATAAGCAGAGGGGGGAGAGGGTCGACCGCAGCCATGACATCATGCCGGAGTCCACTCTGAAAGTCCACTGTTAGCAGAATGTTCTCCTGGACTCAGCACTTTCCTGTTTTCCCTGAGTGGGAGTGTGTTTATCTTCAGCATTAACACTACTGGGTCTTCCACAGCCCCCACCCTTTACAGTGACTGACTGTAGTGAAGCTTTTTAAAATCATTTCCCAGGTGTTTACCCCATCAGCACCTTCGTAACTATGGAAATGGAGTAAATGGAGTAAAAACTGACAGAAAGCTAAAAAAAAAACGACTTATTTTACACATGAAATCCTCATTTCCCTCATGGTAAGGTGGCTGCACAGGTACATGAAGTGGAAAATGGTGGGTTTTTAGCTGAGTAACAGCGGTGACAGGTTGCTAGGTGGAAGCCCTGTAATCATAGAGCCATTAACAGCTGCCTCCCTCGGGGTCATATCATTGCACTCATTTTCAAAGACAGCACTGGCAGAATATTAACAAGCTCTGAGGGAACAATGGTCATCAGAAAATCATTAAGTCCTGAATTAAATCAAATTTAGGGACTGGTAACTATTGTAGCTGCTGCACAGATGCATGAACGAGGGGGCGATTTTAAGGTATCAGAATTATGGCTGTGGCTAAACGCTGCAAAACTCAAAAACTTCAAATGTACACATGGAAAAACGAAATGATCTATGGTTATGTTCTTCTTTCTTTTTGTATTACATTTGTGTCTGTTCCATCTTCTGATCAATGAATACATGTTGCTTTGAAGTGCTGCTGGAAAACAGGCGCCCAACTACTGGGCAAGGTTTTTCCAGGAACAATACAATACTACTAAATAATTTGAATGGAATATTCGTCTGAAGCTGTGCCAATTTCATGACCCCTAAAGACATAAATACAAAAACAAAACAAGAAACTGTCAGAAATGCCATACACATGGATCTCTATAGATTTCTTTGATCTTTAAAATATGATACTCTTTTATATCATCTCATTACTTCATCTTTCTCTCCTCCCTCCTCTCTCTACAGGCTAAACAGTCTGCCATGCAGGTCTGGACTCTTTCTTGCTCCCCCCTCTCTAACAGGTACTTCCCCTGGGACAGAAAAAAAGTAAAGAAGTAGGATAATGACAGAGGAGGAGGATGATGAAGAAAAGCCCTTGGGCAGTGGATGTGAACAACAGGTTTGAAAGGAAGTGAAGCAGCTTCATCTCTCTGTGACTCTTTCTTTCTTTTCTCGCCATTACTTCCTTTTAGTGACATTACATCCATGGTGACATTTAGAAGAGTGTGTGTATGTGTGTGTGTGTGTGTCCTGAGGTATAAAATAACCAGCAGCTCATTAGCCCCATGTCAGTGGGGTAATGAGAATCATCCAAGGGCTAATGAGCAGTGAGTGGGTAAGTGCTGAAGATGTGAGCGGAGGGGGGAAAGGAAAGAGAGGCAGAGGTGTTAAAACAGAGACAAGAAGACAAAGAGAGGAAACCACGAATGAAAACAAAACACTGCGCTCGAAAGAGGCACAAAAGAGCCACAGAGAGGACACGAGGGGACAACAGTTCATAGGTCGAGATGGAGCAAAGTGGTCAAGGGTCATGGGGCAACTGGTGGCTCCATGGCAACCAGGCTCATAATAGCTCACTTAATCGTATCATACCTCAGAGGAACCGAAGCCAATCATGTGGTTTGAAAGTGAAAGGTCGCAGCGGACAGTAACGAGTCATGATTGCATTACGGATTGATGACAAATGTCTGGGTTTAGTCTGGTTGGTGGACACATGTGACCGTGCTGAAAGAATATGAAAAGTGAGGCAGTGTGTTTTCTGGATTCTTGCGAGAACTCAGCTCAGCTCAGGGACCACACTGTCATGCCAGGCATTGAGCTGCTTGTTGTGACCAATCAGCTTCAAGGTTGTTTGGTACCCAATCAAAAGCCAATTTCAAAATGGCCTCCTCTACCTTTTCAATCCTGGAGCAAGCATTTAAAAATCAATGAAAGGCATTTCCCTGTCAGCTGTTGCAATCACAAAAATGCACGTTACAGATCATATGGGATTTGTGCATACTAATAAAGCAAAAGGCCTCACTACTCATGGATATAATTTCTTATTATTATTATTATTATTATTAAACAACAATAAAAAATTATATAGTCAACTCAAAAAAATAAGAGACAACAGTTAGTGGCCCTTTGCTGTATTTATGATGATGGTTGCCTTACCCCTTTGACACCCTTCAGGTCTCCTTTCAGCAGGCTGTCCAGAGGAAACGTGATGATGTTGTTCATGTTTTGGAACTGGAGGAGGGCGGAGAGAGGCACAAATATGAGTCAGAAGGTTACATCAGAGGACTTAAGGCTGCAGGAGACTGAAAGTCGGGGGTCCACCGATCGCCACTGAGATGTAAGTAATCCTTTACGCATCCTGTGTGCTGCTTGTGCGTGTGTGTGCATGCAGGAAACAAACTAAAGTATGCTGCCTAAAGCTCTTCAGTAAATAATGATGGTGATGAGAAGCAAAATAAGGTAAATACAGTGACTGCTGGCAGGAAATACGTGTTCATAAAGAGCTGGCCATCTAAATGAATTCCCATGTTTGCAGGTCTGTATGAAGGGCAGCCTCTGTGTGTAATGCTCCTCATGTAATCTAGGAAGCAAGAGCTCACTAAAGCTTTTTGGAGATTACATCTTCACATCCAGGTCAGGCAGTAGCTCATATTTCTTTACAAGGCGTTGAGATAACACTAATACAAAACCCCAAGCTCCTGTTATACAGCGTCCAAGCACAGCAACAGACCTCACATTACTTTTTTTTTTATAATAAAGCTCTGTCCTCTACACAAAAACGTTGCTTTAAGAGATCCAGCAGATATTTACCGTTGCACTGGCTCTTTGGCTGCCTCAATGGAAAACTAGAGCTACCTCCTCAGGGCTTTAAGTTCCAGCTGGGCTCAAGAGTGAGTGCTCAGTGTTAGAGAACACACACGGCGACTCAGGGGGATAGAGACAATTAAGGACAGCATGGAAATCTTTCTTTGTCCCAGAGGAATTTTTTCATCCTACGCACCCACACACACACACACACACACACGTGCAGTGTATAGACTCACAAGGTTTTTGAAAAGCGCAGTGAGCTCCTTGGTGAAGACAGAGAACTTGAGGAAGGCAGAACCCAGATCAGGGTCGTCTCTGTACACGCAGTTTTCTCCGAACTTCTCCAGGGCCTGAGTGTACTGCTCCTCATTCTCTACGTGGGCTGGAAAACACACACATACACACAGAGATCAGCCAAGGTCTGTCCATGCTCTGATCATGACAAAAACCAATCACTGGGGTATTAATAATATATGATAGTCTTTTCCATGTACAGTGATCCATTCCTTCTGTAACAGTTCCTAGTTTCTTCTATGTATTGATAAATGGTACTGGGCTTATGTTGCCCTTCCTTTTTATTTAGATGGGTACCTGGATCTTGTTAGCCTTGAAGGTGCTACCAAGATAGATGTCAAGTGGCAAGAATGTCCCAGAAGTCCCACAGCGTGACTAAAGTCAGCCTAATGTACCACACGGTTACACCTAGATGATTCCACTTAATACTCTTCATGCCACACTAGGCAGCTGATAACAAATAATGCAACTGGGATGTTGGTAGAGCAAGGGATGGGGCACCAGGGGGACTGTTGCTATGACGACACTTACAGAGAGTAGCAACAGAGATGGAAGGGTGGCAGAGGAGAAGGAGGGGCTCCAAGGTTGTGGGTGTAAGGAAAAAAGTCTGGATGAACACTAAAAGACACCTGCTGCCACATCATGACTCAGCTTTTCAGAGGCCAAACACACACACACACGCATAGATAAAAGAGCAGCCACTGGTTCACTGATGTGGCGGGTTTACGGATTAGTATGGTCATGTCTCGGGCGCAGAGATATCAATCATGTTATTAAAAAGGGAAAAGCTCTGAGTCACTACCTGCAGGCTTCCTCACATGAGACTAATCTAATTTAAGCCACAAAATATCATCAGATGAAAAGGCTGCGCTGATATGAGCTCATAAAATGAGAGAGGTGGACACTTGGAAATAAAATGTAAAGTGTGGTAAAAGCAGAAACTTGTAACTTAAAAAACATAACTTTAACATATCTAGATTTTCCTACTCTTCAGTAAACAGCAGCCCATTCTGCATTTTACAAGTCTCGCAGTGAGATGTGTCATACAGGCATGTAATAAACTTCAATCACTGTCACGCACCAGACACCGACCACACACACACCCACAGGCTGCTGTTTACCCCGGCCCTGCCAGGCTGCGGGCCGACAGGGCGGTGGCCCTGTTGTTGTTTTTGAAGTGGCACATGAGAGCTCTGCTAATTCAGGGCTGACAAGTAGCGCAATCCCGCTCCGGGGCTGCTCAGTGAGTAAATGTGTATTTGTTGTAACATGACCTAAACACAACGCACATGGGGCGCATACAGTACAGCGCTGCTTTGAAGCTCTGTGTGACATGCTGGGCCAGTTAACGTGGCAGGAAAGAAAGGAGAGGCTACATTTTCTACAGAGTTTACACTGTAAATTACCTGCTAATTCACTGTTGACCTGCAAACGCCAGGAAGATATTTCCAATACATGAAGTATGTAGGGGCTCTTTTAGAAATAACAACATGAGCTTCCAGGATTTACTCCACCATTGACACTGGAAATGATTGTTGATTATTGATGTATCCATGATGTATTCCAGCTTCTACATATTGATCATTCATGGACAATCAATCAATAATTCCAACAGTCAGCAGCTGAATATCCAATGAACTGCAGCATCAAGATTTAAATGCTTATGTGGACAAAAAGAAATTAATTTAAATACAACAATTTTAGTTTTCAGTGGAACATCACACCTGAGCATCAAGCTGTGCAACAACTTTAAGACTTTCATCCAAATAGTAGATGTTTCCTTTTTGGAGCTAAGTTTTGTGAGCAGGCTTTATTATCATCTAATAAAGAGAGAGAGAGAGAGAGAGAGAGAGAGAGAGAGAAGAAATCCTATAGTTTGACCGCAGGAAACAAAAAAACACCAGCTAATATCTAGTACTCTACGTTTTACATTCTTTGCTGTATCTTACCCCTGAAGCACACACAAGAAAGTACAGATTCCATCCATGCGTCTGCTGAGGATTATCTAACATCCCAAAAGCTTGTTTTGCAGCTTCTTCCATCTCTCGCATATGCACACACACACAAACACAGACAAACGTTTAATCAGCAAACAGCAGGCCGGCCTCTGCTTCCTCTCTCCCACATTCATTCCGTCACGTGTGGCTCCATCAGGCCGGGCCGTCTGACGTTCAACACTCACTAACACAATGTGCGGGCGACCCAAGATCAATTCCATATCTCTCTATGGACTCTGTGAAAACACTGCTGCACCTCTGTGTCCACTTCACAGTATGGCCAGCGGCACTGAGGGAAGGCAGTGTAACTTAGCCTGACAAGGAGTCACAGGGTTTGAGAAAGATAATTAAAGTAAAAAAGAGGATAGGAGTAGTTTAACACATAGTGTAATCATATGGATATATAGGCAGCTTATAGACACTCGATCCAGCCACTAAACATCCTGCACACCCACACGTACAACATCTGGAGCACAGCGTTCATCATCTGCCTTCACTCGTTATCTGCTCCGCAGTATGGCAGGCCTGTCCTTCCTGCTCCTGAGATGATGCTGCTGCTGCTGCTGGTTTATTCATGAAAACCTGCAAGCTGACAGTTCCCTGCAGCAACACAGGACTCTCACTCATTTCTAAGCTTCATTCTCACTTTTACCTTTTGTATAAGCTTACATTGCTTACTCAGCTTCTCTCTGGAGTGATGACTCCTAAAATACTGTTTATTTTTCATCCCTATAGTAAAGAAATCTCCAACACCCCCCCTCCCCTTCCTCTACATCTCCTCCTCATCATTGCTATTCCTCGAGACATGGCTGAAAATATCCTGCGGGGTTTTGAATTCGGCGGCGTTCATGCCAGCCGTGTACTAGAGTGTATTAGAGAAGCCGGTGGTGAAGCGCCCCATTGTGTGTCTCATTATTCACACTTTTTCTCCCCAGCATCCTCTCTGGAGAACATGAGTAAAACTCATTTTCTTTCTCTAAACATACAGATGGTAAGATACCACAGCACAAGAGCTTCAATGAGTCAGCATCTAGAATTTAGCTGTGGATATATTTTATGAAGACAGATTGAATATATGTATGTATTATTTTGAAGGGATAGGGAGCCATAATCATATGATTGCTTTGCACCATATATAAGCTATATAACCATTGTTCATACATCCATTTTCTTAACCCACTTTATCCCTGTCAGAGTTACAGGGGAGCCACTCATACTCACATATATAGTCAATTTATAAGACCCATATTAACCAGGAAGCTTAATGCTGTGAGGCCAACTCCTGCACTATAATCATTTTTTAAGTACATGTCTCATGTTCTGGAGACACAAAGGTGACACAGGCAGTATTTTGGTTGTATTCAAAACAGAGCAGCTTCTCCATCACAATTGCTGATAAGAAAAGGTGACCTTGGTTAATGTAAGTTTCCTTTTGGGCAGTCTCAGTAGTACAGATGAAGCAGTGTTTACATGTAAACACGTAACTTCAAGCAGAAGTTAGTGTAAAGTTGATTTTTTTTCCATAGTGGATTGGTTATAATGAAAACAAATTGTAGCCCTTGTCAATAGAAATAGCTGCTATGTGTGCTAATTTGTATGAATAAAGCTCATTGTTACTTGTAGGTGGGTAGGCGTAGGTACACTCTGTGCATGTACACCTGTATAAATGATAGCAGTCTGTCGTGTCATGGGAGTCTGCTGGCCACAAACAGGCAGTTTGTGCATGTGTACATGCATATTTGAGGAGTGTAGTGAAGTGAGAACATGAATGTGTCCATGCCTCATCACACACACACACACACAGAGGGTGCCCCTCCCCAGCTGTTCCTTTTGGGGGTCTGGATCAGACAGCTGTCCCTCTGGCCTGGACAAAGCTCACACTGTTCTGAAAAAGACATGCTCAGCACATTGTTCAAAGCTCCCTCTCTCTCTCTCTTTCCCTCAGCAGGGTTCTGTCAGGCAGGCCAAACAAAAGACAGTGAAAACACCCAGCACTGGCACAGCCAGCCACAATGAGCAGGGTAATAACACACACACACACACACACACACACACACACACACACACACAGTGGCTAAAGAAATGGCCCTTGCTATTCTCAGAGACAGTGGACAAAAGGCATTAGGGACATTATGAATAATCACTTATATTCACACATTTTTAGATTAAACTGATAGAATTATGTGTAAACTAACCAACCCCACACAAAAACTACTTTTATGACATCACACACACACAGTTAGTGGAATAAGCAATTAAAGGACAAATGGAGGAGAAAATACAAATCCTAAAATTAATCAGACGGGAGGACTCACCCAGACCAGACGTGTAAATGGCCTTCACAGACTTCTTCATCTTGTACAGAACACTGCGATCCACATCCAGCGCCTAGATAGACACACAAACAGGGACACATCAGCATCCTATTAACAAAGTGTTACCAGGTACATCAGTTTGTGCAAAATCACACTGACGCCTGTCTATTCTGAACTGCCATTTTGTTGCTAAGCAGCAATAAAAGGCGCTGACTTCCCCGTTCTTAATCCCACCTTTTAAACACTGACTCAAGGAACAACTGTTCTTGACATATTTAAATGTCTGAACAGATGCATGTGGTGATTTACACAGACAACAGCCCTGGAGTGATAAAACATACCGTTCAGACAGAGACTGTAATCCTGTGGTGAGTTTGTGTTGTTATTCTGTCCAAATCCTGAATGCATGCCTGCATGTGGTGCATTTTATGTGTGTGTGTGTGTGTGTATCTGCCATCTCCAGTCTGGCTACAAGTAATGCATTATTCAAAGAAAAGCCAAGAATAGACCTGAGCTTCCTCATCAGTTATTGTGTTAGTGTGTGTGTGTGTGTTTATCAATGCAACGCCTGTAATGCGTGCACACACACACACACACACACACACACAAATGTATGAATATCCATAGTCACACACACCTTCCCTCCACTACATTAAGGGGAGAGTGACAGAACAAACACTGCCAGGCCAGCTGACACAATGCACCTCTGTACCAGTGATGAGTGAGGGAGTCTTTTGGGATGAGGGGGATTTTAGGAAATGAGTTTTTAGGGACTTTATTAAGTACGTCCGCTCGACCGAGCCAAAGCCGGCGCCACTTCTCCCTGCCCTGCTCCCCATCTGACTGACACATATCAGATCCCATGGACTCTGAAAACAAAACCATACAATGGCTTCTATTCAGTCATACACACAAGAATACCATACGCAGTGCACTGCCCTGCTTGCAATAGCACTGCAGTAGAAGTGATGACAAAACTTATTAAATCCATAAATCGCTGCTGTTTTAATATCCACGCTTTAGGGTTGCAAAATGGACAGAAGCTCTCCGTTCTCCACGGGGTCACATTCCACCCAGTCACACAGGGAACAGAGAGGGGACTTTGAAGGCAAAGTGAAGCGTTAGAGGATGGCAGAATACAAGACTGACAATGTTCTCTTTCACTCTGGTGTGATGGTGCCTCTATAGAGGCCACCTTCTGAAGTGTCAGGGGGTGAGACCCAGTCAGACTGCTGGGGTGTACACTTACACTAGATAGGTACAGATATTAAAGCAGTACATTCTAATCGAGCATGCCTAAAAAACAAATAATCTGGTCAAACAAGGACAACATTAATCTAATTCTATTTTAATTGCATTTCAATTAGTGTTTGTTGTATTACCCCCCCCCCCCCCCAAAAAAAAAATAAAAATAAAAAAAATAAGGCAGCTTTACCAGAAAAAAGGCAAATTAAAAGAAGCCTCTGAGTAAAAGTGAGACTGTGGTTTTAGTTCCTTCGGCTCCTGTTAAATGACTCATCCATTATCCCATTAGCTCTGTCTGGCACCGACAGCTGTGGCTCAGACCCCACACAGCGACGCAAGTCTCCTAAACAGGTATTTTCGAAACAAACACAGAGAAAGGCAACACGGCAGATCAGAGAAGCATCTCTGTCTACACCGCCAAACCAATCTGACCGCACAAAGTCTTTCAGCGCAGAGTGTGTTTTCTTTGCAAATGATATCACCTCGGGCTCTCTCTGCTTTGCAAGGTACATCTGCTCTATGTGATATGAACAAGAATCAAGACAGCACATGTGCACTCATCAGAGCTTCTGTGTTGATTTCCTGTCCATGCAGCCCATATGCAATGAGCACATGTTCGGATTTGCTGACTCATCATCCCAGAATTCAGGAATGCTGCAAAGCTGTTTCAAAATGAGCCTCATGTGCTCATCTATATATTGATTGTCTGAGGCTCAGTGTGTTTGGGTGTGGAGGATGAGAGGTCAAAGAGGGGTGAGCTGCCAGAGTCAAAGCATGTAACAGTGTTAAACAGCTGAATGGTTCACACAGTCAATTAGATACCAGATCGCCTGTGTGTTTAATTTTCAAGCAAATGATGCTTATCAAAAAGTGCTGAGATAATAACTGAAAAAAGAGGGAAACATAAATAAAAGTTATTCTGCCCCGACTCAGCTGGGCTCTGTAACAGCAGTGTGAATATTTTCATAGAGGAAGAGGAGCCAAATGGACCAAAGATTTATAGCACTCTGTCCATTTAGTGAGTAGAGTTTTTGGTGCATATGCTGCATCGGTGGTCTGCTTTTGTATCATGTAACTGACTATTATTAGATGTTCTGAAGCTGGGCAGCATTTACATTATCCTTGCTTTCAATGTGACCTCATAATATGATCACAAGAAACCATGTGGTATAAATTAAGTTGTGCAAACTGTGATGACATTCTCTGACAGATGCCTATTGCAAAACAATGAGGTTGTGTCTGCAACCAGAGAGAGGCCCCTTTCACACACAGGACAAAAACCCACTAACAGAAAAAGGGGTTGAGGGGTTTACAGTCAATTTAAGTCAGCATGCTTAAATGTAAACTAGGTGGGATTCTCCTTTCTGAAGGTTATTTACTGATTGCCATCCAAGGTTACAGCTCTACTATGATCCATCAGTCCACATACTGCCTCATTTCTTCAGAGTATTAAAAGCTCTCAACACTTTCCTATTATGGCTGCACTCTGCCAGACACTGAAACCTGACTTTGACCTGCATATAAAGTCAGTAATCAGCCCATGAATCAATCTGACCAGGCTGCAGCCCTACAAGCACATTGGCATTGATATCACAGCTCCCATCGACCCGTCGTCTCCCTCAGACAATCAGGCAGTATCACGCTCCGGCAGCCCCTTTCACTGGTCTGACAGGACGACAGACAGGCTGGGTAATAAAGCAGCTGAACACAACAAACACACCGCTTTAAATCACTCTCACCCTCACATGTAAACACACACGTGACTCATCAATCACTTTCACACATTTCCACTCCGCTACCGTCTGAGCACCGCGCCACCCTTTGTCTGAGAACTCATGTTTGTAGTGCATGACACACTTATAACGTGAAAAACTTTTCACAGTGAGAGGGGGATTCCTGTGGTGTGCACCATTCCAGCAGGATCAGAGATGAATCCTGGCACAATAGACCCAGCCTCGGAGCACGGAACTGCTGCTGCTTCACCAGCACACTTCATATAAGATTACAGCCATGTCAGCACTTTTCCTCCCCCTGTTAGCCGCTCACTGTAAACTAACCAGAGTGTCTCTTCCCACCCCCCACCCCCCACCCCCCTAGTCTTTCACTATACTGGCCTGAGCAGGAGACGATACCCAAACTGAATTATATTAATCCTCTTCTTTAAGCATGACATCATCATCGTCATCATTGTGATTTCAATCAGGCACCATCTGCTGCAGCCAATCTACACAGACTATCACAACACTGTGGGGTCACTGAGGCCGTTGTCATGGCGATGATCTGTTCACTTTTGCATTTCCTGAATGGTTGAGTGTTATGTGTCAGGTTACTGATGTCTGTTAGCCGGTGCAGATAGATAATATCTGATGTGCGTTCAGACAGATAGCACAGGAAAGAAGATACTGTAAACCCAATTAATTGTGAGGAGGCTCGGCTCCATTACTGTATGAGGTTCAATGTACAGTTCAAACTGTGCACCATCAACCCAAGTGAGGTGACTTCTTTCTCTCCTCCAACCACACAAAATCAAGAAGGGAGCTCAACATTGGCAGAGGAGCAGCCAATCTTTATCAATATCTCAAAGGCTGCTGCAAACGTCAGCATGTAATTTATATGCATCATTTACCTTATATTGCTAGGCTAAAAACTTGACGGTCACAATAAAAGAATAAAAATCAGGCGCATGAATCCACACCACAATCCTAACTTTCCCTTGTTCTGGAATCCAAGCTGACGGCCATGTTGGTTTTGGGAGTTCAAGCCTTATGACAACATTTTTCTTGCTAAAACGCTTTAAATGGTAAACTGAAATGTTTTAGTAACTGACCTAATGACCAGAAATGAGTGAATATGAGAGAGGTAAGCACATTTACAGCATGAATAAGTAACATGATCTGTTTGATGTTTTTCAAAAGAGTGGTTAATGTCAAACAACATAAGAGGCTCATGTCATATGTGGGACAATGAGGAGGGGAAAGAGTCCAGCCAACAAGCCTGTTTTATCGCCACAGTTTCTCGAGTGTCTGAAGAAGAAAGACATTCCTGGATGATTGCATGCTGGAGTGACTGACAGACAAGACAGAGACCCAGCCCCATTGTTCCTGCCAACTAACTATCTGCTGATGACAGCATGTCTGCTTGGCAAGACGCTGTCCTGCATTTTCTTAGAGGCCCCCGTTACCATACAACACACACATGTCCAAATTTAACAAAAGAAAATCTGGGCAATCCTCCCTGTCTGTAGTATTACTGTCACCATAAACGCACACGTCTTTAAAGCCCTCTCTCACACACACACACACACACACATCTGTGTGTCTGTATAACATCGCTAATAACCTTGCCTAACCCTTTAAGCCCCCACTGCGACAGTCATGCGAGGAAACAGACTGCCTCACACTGTGGAAATCAGGGAGTAAGTCCGCAGCAGTCTGGGATGTAATTATCCAATTTATTTTCAGCGTATGTGGGTACAGTATCTCTGATGGTGGGTTGTAATCCATCTTTTATTGAGAGAGCAGATGTTACACGATTAAACCAAGTAAACTTCACTTGGAGTAAACCACTAAAAAGAGTGTGTTAAAAGGGATATAACACACATAAAAAGAACTCTTTGATGCTGAAATTATGGGCAAGACATCACATTTCTTATATTTATGGTCAGCCCGCTGTTTGGAGAATTAGGAGACAGATGTAATTTATTAAATGCAAATTATCGGGCCTTCAGACTGTGATGTTCGCCTATTGCATTGTAAATGGTTCGTAGGATCATCTACTGATTCCTTCAGGTGTGATGTTATAGCAGTTGCCTGGTCCTGTATGTCATCAGGCCAAGCTGCTGTCTCCAGCTTCACATGTTGGAGTAAACACAGGAAGAGCACTCTCTCCCTCTGTGCTTCAGGATCAGGGAAAAAAAGCTGTAACTCATTGGAAACATATGTCAAATATACAGTCCAAGACTGCAGATGTTTATGAGAAAGCTGTGCCCAAAGTTACATTTTAAGACACCTCTAAAGAAATCAAACTGAAAAAAGCCTTTTCAAGTGTTTCATTCACAACTTTTCCTTCATGCTGAGTGCGAAAAGTCAATATTTGGACAGAAGTGGGTTCTGTGGAGCGGACTGCTAACAGGACATGGTTGCAGGGTGTCTCTGTTCTCTCAGATGTGAGTAGTCAGGCTGCCCCAGGGCAGCATGGAAAAGTCCAAGCTGCAAGTTCAGTGTTAGTGTGGGACAGAGAGAAGTGGAAGGGGGGAGGGTGCTGCTTTTTTTGTAAACAATGTCATAAGACAGTCTGACACGAGCTCATTACACACACACACGCATTTTGGGACAAATCTGACACTGTTACATCTTCTGGTACAATGATAGATTTCTCACATCTGTGAAAGTACATTTCGACACCAGTACACTGTGTCTGTGTGACAAAGTAATATATTAGGAATAACTATGTATCTGTATGTCTGTAGCTGTAAGTGTCCTCACCCATGAGGGACTATAACCCAAGCTAAAGGAGATACAGAGTTAATAACGTTTATGTGTCATTAACCGCAAGGAACCTTGAAAATCCTGTTTTTGGACCTCTGAGGCTGACAGGTTTTGGTTTCACTTGAGTTTTTCTTCAAGTGACTGAAACATCCACCTCCTCAAGTCCTCTGGCATTTTAGCACCAGCACACTTGCTGCTTTACAGCTCCTCGGTGAGCACTACAATGACCACTGTTGAACCACAGCTGCCAGAAATCACACTGGGATGACAGCATCGACTGCAGTACTTTGTGTTAGAGAAAACAAACTTTCATGTTAACGTCTCAGGCGTTTTTTTCAGGGTGTTTCACATTTTACAAGGTGAGAGACCAGGCAAGAACTTTTGTTTCCGTTTTAGTATCCCCAGCCGGCTGCGCTCCTTCGTGGTGATTATACTTCTGTGGCAATGTTTTTTTATTGTGCGTGTCTGAAGCTGACTTTACCGTTTCAAATGTGCAATAACATGCTACTAACACTGCTCTGAATGACTAATACAAAAAAAGTGAAGACCTGTGGCGCCATATTTAAAACCTGTTAAAATGCGCTGCCTCTCTATGCGGGGTGTATTTAATAAAGTTTATAAACTAGCAGGAGGCTGATAAAACCCATAAATATATAAATGTGGTGCAGTCCCTCCCCTGACTTCACCTTGGAGTTCCTCTTTGGCTCTTTTCACAGGTTGTGTCAGCCTCATGGTGTCAGAGCCGTAGTGCCAGTGGCAAAATGCCCAACAGTTACTGCACATTTCTGTGGAGTGTGATGATGTCTGAGAGAGACAGGGGAGGGGAATGACCTGCTTTCTCCAGGAAAACGGTTCAGTAAAGCACTACAGAGTGTGATTGTGAGTGTCACTTCAGATGTACAGAGAAAAAGACCTGCACTTCATACGAGCCTCTTTGAACTGAAAAAGTGCTTCAACTGACATAAACACAGTCTCTTCATGAATCAGAGATCTGAAGAGTCTCAGACAGTCTCTCTCTAGAGATAAAGGTTTGTGTTTATGCGGCTGCAGCATCAGAGTTTAAACGGAAAGGACGCTTATTATTATGCAATAGAAAGTCCAGTAATAGGATGTCTGAGTTAGTAATGTGTTCGAAGGTACGTTTTTTTTTTGTTACACACCCATGCCATGATTGCACAATTTAGGAATGCAAAACTAACTCTAATGTCTCAACGTCTAATCGTACCATCGGGGTCAAAAGCAATCAAAGTAAAACTACTCTGAGAGCCTCTGAGGAGCTCATGTAATAACACAGCCCCACAGTGAAGAAGTGTGGGTCGGTCCTCTGAGTGAAAGTGACAGCAGGACAACACAACTGTGAGGTTTCACCCCTCCCACCCCACACTGGCCCCGAGCAGCAAAGAGTGGCCATGACTACAAATCAATGGTGGAGTTCATTAATGAAGAGGCTAGGCCTGTCAGGGAACAATAGCCGTCAACAGGAGCCGTCTCAGACAATATGGGCCAGGACACTCTGATGGATGAGATGAGCTTTAAGTTCATATCTCCTCCTCCACAATGCCTTTAGTGACCAACCCCCTATCATCTGTGTAGGACAGAGAGCAGCCTGATTTTACACGATCAGTTTCATCTCTTCTCTACGTAAACAGCCCTGCAAGTGAGGCTAGACGGCACACCAAAGTAAAGTCATATCACATCCTAACAGCCAAAGCCCATTGGGGTAAAGGCAGATCATGGCTTTGAAAGGATTGGGGCAGGACTGTGACCCTTGCCCCTTCCATGGGGAGCTGCTGCATCATAATGAGGCCTGTCTCTGGATGATAACATGAACACTGCATTACCAGGCTGAACAGACACCTCTCATTTCAGACAACAGTCCCTCGGGAAGCACTGAGATTGCAGACTCAAACAGAGAATGAAAAGGGACTTTGGTTGATTACCACAGTGATGCACCACGGATCAGGAAAATGTTAGTTTAATTATACACAGCATGGAAGTAGGTCTTTAAAGCATGAAGTTGTGGTGCACCACTATCTAGGACCACAGTGAGAAGTCATTCTTGCATAACATCCAAGAGGTCTCCCTTCTCAGGATGTGGAAGAACGATTGCAGTTGGCTTTGCTTCAACATACTTGGCCTACTACTACTGGTGCCTTAACTACAGCAAGTCAAAGTCGAGGGACAGCGGATGTAGAGTGAGGCCAGAAATCCCATTTCAATTAAAGGAAGTATTAAGCTTCTTAGGTGGTTTACTAAAGACTGGTCTGGATGGTTGGGGGGGGTTTGGTCTGCTCACTTTGACTAGACAGCACATTCAGGCCATGTGTGGGTGTGCCTCTAAAACTAATAGATATGGATTGCCCCTGCATTGATAATCCTACTGTCTGACGGCTTGTTAAAACTTTCCTCCAGGCCACCTGTTCCGGGGAGGCAGGCAGCTGTTGTCCCTGATCAGGGCATAGCCGTTAACACCTACCATGCCTGGAATGGATCAGGGAAGCCCTGCATGGCTCACCCTTAGCCCGGGAACTACTCGTGCATCAACACAAACAGCAGACTGACACATGGAGAAGAGTTACGAGAGCACATTTGCCTTCACATGTTCACACTTCAAGCATAAACTGCTACACCTAAATAAGACATTACAGCGCGAACAGTAGCAGAGCATGACAAACGTTTTGTTCTACAGCAACCGGTTATGCAAAGGAGAGGAGCGCAGACACCAGGGCAGCTGGGACATAAATGAGATATCATCTTGTATTAACAGAAGATTGTGTCAAGTTAGAGCATGTATCCAAAACAACTGGTGGCCTGAGATTAGGCTTAGAGGTGCTATAAAGAGATGAGAGGCTAAAAGCTCGCAGCAGGAACTCCACATTGGCTTTTTTAACACCCAACAGAACTGAGATCACTTCACAAGCCCCATTACTGTGCTGCACACAAACACGAGAAAAGCTACAAAACAGTCTGTGAGAACCAGACTAAAGACTGCACTGCCAGTGTCAACAAGTGCCTGTGCATGCTGTGAATACCATTTCCATTCCCAGAGGTGCTCCCCAATAATCTCTCGACATAATCAAGCCGTTATTCAGCGTGCCTCGAAATGCATAGCTGGCATGCCTGTCTGATGGGCCTCTGTTGGATGAATTAATAGCCAGATGGAAGACTAATGACGTTATGGCCTTCAGGACTGAGTTACCCCCAGCCGCCCTTAACACCGGGAGCTGCTCATGAAAAGCTTGCTATAAATAACCGTTATTCATCAGCAAAAAATGAACAGGCAGGACATAGACAAAGGCTGAGCAGGAGAGTGGATTTCTGACACTAAGGGGAGGATATTAATAATGTAGCAGCTCTGTTTTGCAGATTCATTTCACCACTAAAAAAGTTAATAAATTTACATTGTACACACACTAAATAGAAATGCTGAAGAGAAACATCTGTTTATAGCCAAAAGGAGAAGCGAACTAAAGGTTAGAGACTTTCATGTTGACATGTTCTTGTTGGGTTGAGGTATACCTAATGCTGTGTGTGTAGTAGTAGTAGTAGCGATTGATGCTGGCTTGAACTTGTTGCTGTAAAAAAAAAAATAAAAAGGCAGTTGGGGGAGAAAGAAATTTAAGTCGAGTGCAGAACTTTGGTTACGTGCCAGGAGCAGCTTGGGAATATTTATATTTATGCATCAACAACTTACGGTGTCCAAGACTGCTTTACAAGCAAGCACTCTAACTTTCAAGCAAGTTTAAATTACAAAGCAGCTATAATGTCATGGGACATATTGTGTGTCTGACTGCAAAGAGCTGATCAAAGGGCTACACTGCTGAGAACACAGACGCTTGTCTTGAATATCAAGTAGTGATGTCTGTTGTGCAGCCACAAGCCCTTACTGATAAGGCCTGCTTCTCTGATCCTAACGCAAGCACAACACACTGCCACAAATGCAACTGGCTTGTGTACCCCATCCAGATGCACTTGAGAATAGTTCAAGGAGAAAACTATTGATTGAATCATTTTTTTCGGAGTCTGTGTCTGCCGGGCAGGATTTAGAAACTGGGGCAAAAAATAAAACCTAAAAGCATCACAGTATGTGCAAGTTTCTGGGTCGGGACACACACTGAAATGAGTTTTTGTTTGTGTTAGACATAAGCTCCATACTAAATTTTTGGCTGTCAGGCACTACTGTTGCATTGCGTTTGCTACATGAAAACAGTAATCAGTAGTGCGTACTTGCCCTTACCAAACCAGATCCTGCAGACCAAAGTCAGCACAAGTGTTTAAAGGCGCACAAAGGGGGTGGGGTTGGGTGGGGTGGACATGACACAAAGCTCATATCCTCTTACTGGATAAACAGGTTTTTATTGCTGTGGTTTTACAAATGGACTCCCGCACGTGCACACAAGCTCCCCTGAAAGGCCTCCTAATAGCTATCGGTTTAAAACTACTAGCCTAATTAAGATTATGTCAAATGCAATTAAAGTTTAGAGAGAAATAATTACACACACAACACTGTACACCCATTTACGTAAAGCCTCTCCTGTTAATGTGTTTAAAGGCTTCGCACAACCAACCAGACCAATAGGTCAGTTTATCTTTTAAGACGTTGAGGCTGGAAGTCTGTCGGATTATTCAGATAACACACAAATGCTTGATTTGGGAATGGTAAGAGGGTTGGGTTCACCTCACTCAGGCCTATAATATCTGTATCCTTACACAAGTGTATTAATTGTTAATATCCCTAAAACATTACTCTTATCAGATCCAACACTCTTTTCTAAATGTGTGTGTTATGCCACTTTCATCTGTGACAATATCCACATTTGTTTCTCTGTCCATCAGTACTGTGATCATCATAGAGCAACAGGAAGTATCATACTTCCTAAAGAAGTATACTTCCAATAGTAGATCATGATACTGCAGTGTTTGTGAAACACTGTTTTGAAAGATCTATGATATCTGCTGGCAGGAGATTGTGTGAAAAAACAAACATCTTGAAAGGCAGCAACAACAAAAAAAGAGAGCCCGTTATCAAAAACTCACAGGTGCCAATTCACAAAAACACATCTTCTGAAATTATACACCGGCCCACTGTAGCATTACACAGAACACTGTGCAGCTGCAGTCAGTCCGTCCTCAGCTGTCAGTGGAAGGGTGAGAAGTGAGCAGCATCGTTTTCTAGAGATTCAGCACAATGTCTGCAGCTCAGTATAATGCTGCAAACAGCGGTCTGATAGTTTCCTTTTTCATTCATGAATATGCAAAATGTGGATGCGTTCTCTCATATTCAAGGGGAAAGCTGTCAGCAGGAACTTTTACAGACTGTATGTAAATGTGTTTTTGTTTGCGTGCGTGTGTTTGAAATTCCAGGCAGGCCTTCACACAATAAGTGGAAGTGTTCCCCATGCACTGCCATGTTTAATTGGTCCAACAGACCAAAGTGAGCGAGGTCTAGTTGTCCCAACAATGAGGCCTTGTGTTCCATGAGCCTGAGCGTAGGGGAGGTCAATGTGAAACAACAACACGCTGCCACTCCGCGTCCCTGCACCAACAATTCAGCAGCAGCAGGACTCTCCAACAAAGCTGCCGAATTAGATTCTCAACCCAACAATTCAACCTCACAAGCCAGCAATTACTGCTGACCTGCTATTTAAAAAGAGTAAAATCCACACACTTATTTGCTTACTTCCACAGAACAGGGCATACCTCTCTAAGCAGCACAGAAATGGCTCCCAAGAGAGAGGAAATTACTCCCTATTTTAAAACAAGGGAATGTTGTGAGGAAGACGTGAAGCACCTGTCAGTGTGAGCAGGTGTATGACTGTCTGTCTGCCTCCACAAACACAGGTTAAAAATAATTAAGCCACAACCCTTGTCTAGGTGTGGGGGATCAGGAAGCTTAAGGTAGAGCTGACACTGAGCCCAGATGTGGATTAGCTCACTAAAACTGACATTAAATGCCAAAGACTTATCTCACACATGTCTGATTAAAAAAAAAAAAACAAGCTGTCTGAGTGAAAACATTTTTGAAACCAGAAATCCTCCAAGCATCACCTACCCTAATTTACAGAGCAGAGACACACTAACACACATAAAACACAGAGCCCGCCGCTCATGTGGGAAATTCTATTTTTACCTTGAGCTGTCAGGGCGAGGCTCTGCCATTCAGTATACAAAGTGGGGAAACTATTACAAGGGAGGGAGGCGGTGGAGGGCTATCAGGGAACAAAGCGGAAGTGTCCTTCCTCCTGATGACCTGCGAGTTAGAGGAGGAACACAAAGTGCCCTGTGTGTGCACATACAGTAGCAGTGCAGCTGTAAACTGGGGCAAGGTCATATGATTTACTTCACATCACTAAAAAAAATGAGTGGAAACTGGATTGATTGACCTTTCTAGGGCACCAGTTGGGCATGTCTGCTGTGCAGCCCTTCTGGAAGGAGGGACCCCTTCTCTTCTGTTAACCCTTCCAGGGTCTGTTCAAGCTTTTCCTTATCAAAATAAGGAGTCTAAGGGATTGAATGGATGACAGATAGTAGAAGCAAACTTGTGATTTAGAGCTACATATCTATGCTGACTTGTACCCTTGCTGACTACAATCACTGTGTAATCACATTACAGATCCAGAACGGTATAAAAAAATGATGGATGGAGCTTATTAAAGTGTGAACATGAAGCATAAGAAATGTGTGTGTGTGTGTGTTGTTGGGGGGGGGGGTGTCAAACACCTCCCTAAAAACACAGCCAGGAGCACACACCACCAGGGAGTATCAATGGATGTCTGCGCCCACTCACCTCCTCCAGAGCGGCCACTGTGTTCCTGCAGTGGGACATCCTGGTGGTGAAGTTAGAGGCAGTCGGCGATTTATAATCTTCATTGGTCTCTGCCACAAACTCTGAAACTGTGATTTGGTCCGGCATAATTAATCCCTTTTGCTGGTAAGTGGAAGAAGAAGAAGAAGAAGAAGAAGAAGCAGCACTTTTCTTATTGCCTGTACGGTTTTAGGAGAGTAAAGTTCAGAGCAGTGGTCGCAGTAGTGTCTGTAGTAGCAGGTAGTAAACCATCTCTGGCTGTGTTTATGTCATTCCCTTGTTTGCTCCAAACACAATCCAGTGTTGCACGCTGGCTCGAGGAGTTGCAGCGTCGCACCGCGCTCAGCTACAAGGTGATGGGTAGGTTATATCCCTCCTGCCTCTAAGCCCTTCCCCTCTCCTGTTCCATTCACTTTAACAGCTCGTCCTTTCTTCAATGAATAATGTGGATCTTCCGTGGTAGAGCCAGCTATCCTTTCTCGATGTCCCAAAGCAGCCGCACAGCAGAGGTAACTTCTCCTCCTACCAAGCTCCGGGAAACAACAAGCAGCGCTTCAACGGGAGCGCAAGAAATTGACAAAGGTAGAGGAGGGGATTCAATGAAGCCGCACCAACCAATGAGAAGCAGCAGCTAGTAACTGGCAGCCAATCAGAAGTCAAGAAAGGCGTGAACGCGTGCTGCCTTCAAGTGCGGCTAGTAAACTATCGCATCCTAATCGAAATGTAACTTCTGCGACCGATGAACTCTGCAGTGAGTCCTAAACACTTATGAGCAGGGCGTCTGCACTGATACTACTACAAGGACTCTTCCAGTCCATAGTGGCGCACATGCTCCATGAATCAATATTTGTTTGTTTAGTTTTCCCAAAGTTCCAAATCAATTTCCCATTCAGCTGTGCACTGATCCAGTGCAAAGGCAGCGTGTGATCCAGATATTTCTGACTGCACTTTAATGCAGCATCGTGTCTACAGGGTCACCAGTAGTTTCCCTCTTAAGGTGGAGATTGGAGAGGCAGCCAGCTGTGGGGAAATGATGCATTATCATAGTGAATATGATATGTGTGCTATTTATTGTGTTGTTACATGTGGAGTCGATTTCAAATCTTTTTGGTCTGCACAGATGTTCACTAAAAGAGTTATGATGCTGTGCTGTTTTAATATAACACATATAAGGTAATCGGACCAGCAATTAACAATTAATGCTACCCACTTTGTATCAACTTGTGATCCAGGGTTTAAGTTATGCATTACATGTGGGGTCATGTTTTGCTGTTTTTAGGTCACAGCCAAGAATAAAACTGAAGAAAAAGACATCCCTCTAAATCCTGTTGGGAAAAATGCAGAGGAGAAAGAAAACTTTCTATCATTAGGCACTTCCTGAAACTGTAAAGACTTTCTCCCATGCCTGAATTTTTGTCAACGGGAGCTTTAAAAAAAAAAAAAAAAACTTCACTCCCACAGTGTTCATCCTGAGCTTTGGGTTGAAAAACCTGCTGATCCTGTCCTAGCTCATTCTGCATTCTATCCTGGCAGGACAGTTACTGATATAAATAGTCTAGTGGCGACCGAGGCAAAAAAAAACACAAAAAAAAAACCTTGGCAGCCTTTAAATCACAAACTGGGCTGTGTTCACACATTCTTTTAGCGCTGCAGCGTGTCCTGGCAAGCTGCTAAATCAAGAGCCCAAGACCCAGGCTGACCCTGACCAGCTAGCAGGCCTCAGCTCCCCTTATGAAAGACACACACACATGCTCCCAGTGAACATCTGCTATCCAGAGACCGAGCAGCTCAGTCAGTGAGGTCGGTCCTCCTCACCACTGTCATGACTTCATATTTTCAGTGCCATCTGCCTTTAAAAATGCAGGTTTTAGCCTATAATTCATACCCGAACAAACTAAGAATATCAGATTTTCAGAACTTCACTGGAAAGCAGGGGTTATCCAGCAGGAACATTGTTTCATATTTAATGAGGTCTGAAAAAGTAGGCATATCAGTGAAGGCTAATAAAATGCAGCTGAAGGAAAATGTACTGTGCTGACTGAACATAGCCTCATAAATAATGCACACTGCTTTTATTGTATAACATAATCATCAAATTTTACATTTTACAACCGCGCTGTGTTTGCAGGAGCCCGTTTAAAGCGACGCCGCCGGAGCAGAAGCTGTCAGCTGCTTTTATAAAACCCAACAGAAGCCTCATTCAGCAGCAGAGCCCATCCTGAGCACAGAGCTCGTTTGCATGCAGCTCAGAGCCGTGAGTAACAAGACAGAAATGCAGTTGTGTTTTAACATCTTCAAATGATTTAGGTGAAACTGAAAGTGTCCATATTAATCACTGAGAAACAGACAGCTTGCATTGTGATCATAGAAGCACAGGGTGGGTCAGTGCACAACATCCAGGACAGTTTTTTACTGTCCATCTGGCATTTCAGACAACATGTCGTTGTTATAAAAGGGGTTTGTGCAGACGTCACTTTTTCCAAACTGGACTGCTATGATGACATCAGGATTGTGTAACAGGTGGGATAACCTCACAAACTGGCTTCTTATGTTTGGAATGAATGACTTCTTTGTTACAAATAATTTGCAGTTAATTACAACCACTCCACACCTGAAACCTTTCCAACACAAACTGCCAGCGGAGGAAAGTACCTAAGCACATTTTATCAAGTACTATCCTCATGTACAATTTAAGCTATTCATTTACTAAACCAGTACTTTCATATTATACTTTAACTATACTTTTGCACTTCTGTTTTGTTATAAGTCTTCTCATGGACGATATTAACTTGTGATGAAGTCTTACATTGTGTTTTGGTACCTAAATAAAGGATCAGAATGCTTCCTCTGCCACTGTAAACAGCTTATTCCGGACATTGTTATATCATGGACCACATTAAATAAGCTTGTTACACAAATGAGGCAGCTGCATATGAGCAAAACTGGACGGACCTGAGCGATAGCTGCACATACTTGGACTCTTAATGGGATCAGGAGGGGTGGAGGAGCAGGGAAGAGAGGAGAGGGCAGCCAACTGAAACAAACCCGGTCCTCTGTAATGAGCTCAGGCAAATTTTGGTGTGCGGAGTGGATGCTCTGCTCTCATACAAAACTGTGCTTACCAACATCTGTAGCACTCTTTAAACTGACAGAATGTGTTGTACAGTTCTATGGCAGCAAATTATAGTCGTTAATTTTCGTCAAGCCAGCTGAAAATATCCGGAGGGTCAAAGGTCAGTATTGGAGGTAATTACACATTAATCAATCAACAATGTAAATCAATTAGCTGCTGGATCATAAACAACCCCCTTTATGTGGCCACAGCATTTGACCATTAAAGAAAAACTGAATGTTAATCCCATCAGCCGTGGTGATGGACAGTTGTCCTGGCCTAGAGTTCCATTAATATAAAAAAAAAAAATCTGAGCACTCCCAGATACTCTAAGCAGAGGAATGCCCCGGCTCATAATTTCCATTTAACCTTGCCACCCTGAAGGACACCCAAGAAATAATGTTCTGTGAAATAATTGCATGACATTTTTAGCCAGCCCCTACCACACACTCACTCGTCTGAGTGATGATCGCTAAGAGCACGGAGCTTTGCAGCTGCTTCGCTATCACCATTAGGAGCAAGTGGCTTTTACAGTAATTATGAGCTCTCTCAGGATTTGGCCCTTGTGTGTCCGAGCATATCGGATGTTCCTGCACTTCATTATATCCTGACAGGCAGCATGTCAACCTGGCCCATCCTCCCCTGATTTCCTGGTTACTGTATTTATGCAACCGTTTTACTTTCACTTCCACTTCTGCAGAGAAAATACATTTTGTCTTGGATTCCACAGCAACAATACATCCATTGTCATGATTTGGTATTTTGGGTTCTAATTTATTTCTTGAATATTTTCTTGTTTTGCAATTTAATTTCTTGTTGCTTTGTTATCTTTGTATTATCTGGGTTTCCTGAGTTGTTGGTGTTCCCTGTGTCGTCCTGTTTCTGGTTGTCTATGTGATGTTTTCTTTGGTTTTGTCTCGTTTCCTGTTTTACTTTGAAAGTCCCGTCTCCCTTGTGCTTGTCCTAATGTGTTGCACCTGTGTCTTGTTACCCTGGTTTGTTTCCCTGGGTCTTGTAAATTTGTTTGGATTGTTTCATAATTGGATTTTCTTGTTTTTTGCATTTCTGGATTTGGGTTTTTGGTGTTTATTTACAATAAAACTCACTTGGATTGCTGTGTCCTCTTCCTGTGCCTGAGTCCTCTCCTACCACTCCTGACATCCGTTGTGTTATTGTATAGCATAATATACAGTTTTCATACAGTATCTTCCTGAGGCAGCAGGGAATAGGTCAGTGATGTTCTCCTTTTATCCTCAAGTAACATAAGGGACAAGATAGATAGATAGATAGATAGATAGATAGATAGATAGATAGATAGATAGATAGATAGATAGATAGATAGATAGATAGATAGATAGATAGATAGATAGAAATTCACTATTTTTCTTCATTTCTGCTGAAAACGCATAAGAACACACAAGGTTCAGTGGTTACTGTGAATCAGTCCCTGTATACAATATTGAACAATTCCTTATAGATGTTTCCTTCTTCTCCAGAAAGTGATCTAATGACAATGTTATCATCAATGTCAAACTACTGAGCGACAATTTAGTAGTCAGAGGCTGCTAAATACATGGTTGGAGTTCTTCTCTGTTTCTCTCTCTTTCCTCCTTTTGTGTGTGTGTGTGTCTGTCTTCTTTATGTGGTGACCTGCTCCACTCACCATTGGCTGTCCACACCTGTTATCAGAGGTTCAGCTTTCTGGGGCTTCCTCGCTAGTTTGTTCCATGATCTCTAGACTCTGTGCCATTCTGAAACTTTGTTTCGTTTGATTGTTGCTGCCTTTTTGGATTTTGACTGAACTGTCTGTGCATAAAAAAAAATTTAAAAATCATCCTCACCTAACAAGACCTTAGTTCAGTAGTCACCGCTGCATTTCTTCCTCGCTAATTTAATTCAAGCCAGAGTAAACATTTAACCAGGCTGTAGCAGGTTCTGACTGAATCAGCAACTCTGCTGCCCTGTGAATCCTGACTGACAGTGCCCACACAACTGTCAGGGTGCAAAGTCCCAGACTGCGTCAGATTTGTCCTGACACCAAAACAGATGAGCTGACAGCATGTCAGGCATAGTGATGGTATCATGGTGGGAGACTGCAGAGGATAAAAGTGCACCCAAAATATGAGACGAGTTTCACACCCGTGTATCTCATTTTAAAAAAACTTCAAAGACTTCAAGAAGCTATGTGATGGCATGGTGTAACACAGTAACATGTGGAGCGTCCGTCAGCATCCTCTAGGGAAATGCTAATGGACGGGCCAGTGAGTTCAGTCCATGTAAGTCAATGATTGTGTGAGATCAGACAGACTGTATGCTGGGTGGAGCCTTGACGTCATGTTCATCTGTCTTCCTGTCCGGAGAGCATGTTAGCCATATGGACACCGGCAGCAAAGTGAGGAGGAGATGGACACTGTTTCTCAGGCCAGTTGGGGACATTTTACATCTAAGACATTTGACATGATGGATGACATTATTCCTTTTAATCAGATTAGACAGAATACTTCTCTGTGACTCACTTCCTTCTTGGTCTATTGATTCATTGTTATCAGTCGAACCTTTGTTGTAGTGGACTGAAGCGACAGTTATCCCTGAAAATCCATGTCAGTGAAATCTAAACATTATAAGAACACGTGTGAAACTTAACAGGCCTCCTTAAAATCTGCTGTGCTCACTTCCACTCCTCCCCACCCATGAAGCTTCCATTGTGCCTCCACTTTGCATGCGACATTGGTTTGTGCAATGCTTCTGAACTTTGATGTGCTGTACTACCATGGAAAATTACACTCCAAAATTATCTTAAATATAAAATAATAATTGCACACAATGTGCATTCACTGATAGAAACTCTTAAAATAAAAATAAATAAGGCACCTTTACACCTCATCTGAGAATTATCCTGTACCTTTACAATATCAATCATATTTCTTGTCTTCATAATTAGGCTGGATGTGTGTGGGAATAGAAGTGACATTATAGGGCACTAAAATTAGACTGTAAGTGAGGGAAAAATGAATGTTTGCCCCACCCTTCAGCTAAATATGGCCAGAGAATAAAACAATGAGCTGAGAGAGCTTCTATTTCTCCTACTGAAATAGATGGTGGTTACAGATTTGACTCCACACTTTCCAAATGTGTTGGTGATGTGGGAAAAGGATGTGTGTGTCTTTGCTCAGCAGTCTCTCCTCTCCCAGTATAACAATAGCTAGGATGTGTCTGTGAACAGGAGTGCATTGATTGGTTAACCCTGTTTATTGGTTAAAAAAAAAAATATGATCCCGCACTCAAGTGACATCTCAGTGCTTCCTGCAGGTTGTACTACTGGACTATTTTAAGTGATGGTAGTGTTCTCCCAGCAAAGTCCCATTGGGATTGCAGAACCATTAAAGCAGCCGACACTCTGCTTCCCAAATAAATAGTGTCTGCAGGCAAAATGGAAAGTAGAGAGAGGAGGGGGGGGGGGGTACATGGAGGATTGTGGTGCTAAATACACACATGTCCATCCCTGTGGACCTTCTATTTCGAGAAGCCTTGTCCATGTGGTGGGACTCTGGTCTGACCCCCAAACACAAAGACACTTCCTTTCTGATCTGTAAAAAAGAAAGGCTGCACATCCTCTGAGTGCAAAACATGAAGTACTGACTAAATAAGGAGCTTATGGACTTCTGAAGATCAGCCCAACTGCTTAGTTTGTAAACAAAAGCCACTCACACACTGATAGGGAGTATTTTTTTGGAAGACTGGCTGCAAAGACACTTCATGGCTTTCATTATGAATGAGTGGGAACTTCCAGCACTGCAATTCACAAGCTGCTACATCCTTTTTTAAATACATTAGTGAGGGCTTTGTCTCACCCTGCTCTTTCTCGCCGTCTCTTCTCTTCATTATAGGTGCAGGATCAGTCTGTAAGGAGGGACTAGGCAGGAAGAGGATGTGGTTGCCATGCCTTTCTTTTTACAGACTCAGACAGAACTGTGTCTTCCTTCATGATGGTGGGTTTAATTGGACATCATTGAGGAAGAACAAAAACACACTTTAGTGGGGTGATGTGAATGCAGTGAAGCCCTCTAGCTGACTGCCTGTCTCCATGTCATACTCTCTCTCTCTCTCTCTCTCTCTGTAGTTATAAATGATTAATGGTGCTTATATAAAAGCTGTACATAAGTACATGAAGTGCATGGTGAATGTTTCAGGGGGAGCAGCAGGCTATCGAAGAACTTTCAGAGGGAAGGCATAAATAAATACATCATAATCTGCTATTAAGTGATTAAATGTCTATTTAGAGATAGTCTGTCATGTTCGTATTCTTTCTGCTCTCAATGTTGGCTTATGTAAGCTGTTTTCTTATTGAACATCTGTTTTTTAACATTAATGGAATTCTTCTGTGTTTAATATGATGTGCAGCAGCATCAGAAATAAATCACAATACACTAGCGATGGTTAAATAATTAAAAACGTCTCTTCCTCAAAGGCAGACACACACAGAATGTGCTGAGTCATTCTTTCACATGCATATGTGCACAAAATGTTGATTGAGTTTAGAAACGACATCAGTTCCAGTATCTTTGTGACTTGATCATGCATTGATTTCTATCAATAATCAATTACCTGGAAGACTGGTGGGACATTACTCTTATGTTTATTTATTCAAAATACATCAAACCAGGCTGTAATTGGTGGAAAGGTTGTGGAGCTGTTATTCATTGAATCAGAATTAAGAACATTTTGGAGTACTTTCAGATTAATGGAGTTCATAGGCTTAAGTTTCCTTTTCCTTTTGCTATGACTCATTTAGTGATCCAGATATTTCCTCCCTTGCATTACACAGTGGAACTCCCTGCCCTACTCCATTTTTCCTCTACCTCCCCCTGCTGATATAACTGGAGCCCTGTCCACCAGGGCACCTGAAGGTCTTCACTGTTTATTGCTCCACTGCATCTGTTCTTAATTCTTCATTCCCCCTTTATTCTTGCTCCTTGTCTCTGTAGCAGTTGATTAAGTGCTGCTCCACTGTATAGGTGAGAGATATCCACATGTTTTGTTTAATGTGAAGTCTCATTAATACTTGATGAATTTGCATTTTTTCCTGTCTCGCTAAGTCTCAAGAGACTGGTGTTCTCATTCTCTTTTTGGAGGAAAAGCACATGCCAGATTATTTCCGTATAATTATTATAAGCTTTCTCTGCTGGAATTTGCACTATTGATGTGAACTTTACAGAGGTACAAAGTACAAGGCAGGTGTTGTTGGTAAGTGCTGCCCTCTACTGGCCACTGTGACCAGGTGCAGATAGATAGATAGATAGATAGATAGATAGATAGATAGATAGATAGATAGATAGATAGATAGATAGATAGATAGATAGATAGATAGATAGATAGATAGATAGATAGTGTAATTTAATAAAATCGTTTAAACTTGTAAACTTTTTAAACTGGATTGAGAGTGTTGATAAATCAGTGTTCATTTTGTTGTTTCATTTCGAATGGAGTATTTCCTGTTCTTAGTAACTTGTTCTTCAGAACAATGGCAGACAACAAAGGGTTAAAATGCACTGCTATTGGTGGGACATTGGACCTAGCCACAGTGCATCAGTGGCCTTTTGATTTTTATGTTTTTACTTTTGATTACGGAAACATTTCCTCGTTGATAACCTGGTCTACCACTAGATGGTGCTAATAGACAATGAGACTCTGAAGTTCCTGAGGACATTGCATAATTAAAATAACCAACAACTGTCTTATTGATGAGGGTATACACAATTTTAATTTATAATGTGCCTTGCTTTTGTTTGTTTGTTTTGTTTTTACAAATCAGGTTCAGATTGTTCACAGCTATATATTTCTGAAAACACATTGTCTGTGTACACATAACCTATTCATTGCAACCTCATGAGAGATAGTGGCTACAATTTAGCACAGGTGGCCAGTTTATAAAGTTAGTTTTCTGCAGGTAGTGCAGATCAGGCCTTGCTGCACATAGACACAGTTTGTAGTAACCATGGCCTCGATGTTTTCTCAAACGCATCCAACCAAATGGCCCTCTTACGTCATCCTTTTCCCCTTCACGTGTGGAATGCTATAAATGTGAGAGGGATGGATGGAGGGGAGGGAGGTCGCATGCAACACTCTTCCTTTTAATCTCTACTCGCCTCGATCACCATAAATCAAAATCCAGCATCCACTTAGCGGCGGGAGCGGCTGGTGGATTTCACTTTCTCCACACATTAGGTGGAAATAGATGATTATTAAAGAGGGCCGGGCCGCCATCTCTCAAACCCACACTATCACTATTTTTTTTTTTTACTGTCGTCAAAGCTACCTTCCTGTCAAGATAGTTCACCCCCGTCTCTACCGACACAGTAACCGTGTGCTTCTTTGTGGATAGCGTGCAAATATTAGCAAAGGAAACGAATAAAAATATTTTAATGGTAGCATACAGGAAGTAATATGCTGAATTTCAACGTGAAAATCAGTGACGATATCGTTTTTAAACTACGCATGCTCAGAAGAGGAACATCCGCTAAAACCTCTAGAAACGATTGATTTTTAGTGTATTTTACAGCGTATGCCTGCACAGAATAGGTTGCTAATATACAATATATTTATTAAAAAGTAGAATTTTAACACCAGATGTTATTCACTCTGGGCTTAAAATACGAACTTGCGTACGTAGGACGAAAGACAAAGTGTTCGGACGGTGTCTCTCTCGCCTTGGCGTTGTACTCTTTGTTTTCTGTGTGCTGTGGATGACAAGCGTCCAGCTCGTCGCAACAACAGCACCAGCAGCAGCAGCAGCAGCAGCAGCAGCAGCGGTGAATTTTATCATTGAGGGGGGTGTAGTGAAGTGAACCAGGGGGGAAGGAGACAGAGAGAAAGGATTTACGGACACCGTCCAAGCATGGCTACCCAAACGACAGCATCATGCACTGGATCCACATTGTTGCAGCCAATCAGCGACATTATCAATCTCCCTCTCGACCAGGTATGTGTTTGGGATGGAGAAAATATTGATCGATGTAGAGATGTGTTTGAAACATTTGTCGTTGTTGACATAAAATATATGTGGTTAGATGAAATGCTAGCTGCTGCTGATATGCACCGCCGGTTAGCTTAGCCTCTTTTTTCTGTTGTTGTTGTTGTTGCGGATTTTATGAAAATGAATGCACGAAAACAGTGTTACGGTGATCACCATCAGCTAGTCTTCTGTCGAGCTGCACTAACAGCTAATGTCCTTTGTGTCTGCATTTCTGTGCCCAGAGTCTGATCCAGTGGTATCCACACTGGGGTCCGAGGACCCTCACAAAACCTATAATGGGCTTTAGCAAGGATCACACTGTAATCTGGATTAACCAGTTAAATTTCACTTTAATATCCTTTGTGAGTTAACCCTAGAACACCGTGTGTTCAAGTAGCTGTAATTTTTAACAAACAGACAATCTTGATTTTACAATGGCCCCTTAGATGGCTCTTTGAATTTAATGTATTTGTAATTAAATCAGAATTTGCACTGCACTTCATTTTGTGGAGAAAACAGTGGATGTCACATGTAGTAACTGTTATCCACACTTTTTACATTTCACAGAAGCATGGGAAATGTGACTGCCATGTAGGTGTGGCTTGCTGGTATCATAGTATTTAGGGATAGGTTTCTGATGTAGAGTTCATTGCAAGAAGCATACTGTAAACAGACCACACCCACCAGCGCTCATGTATCTACACCAACCTTACAGTAATAGTTTGTGGCTGTTCAGATTGGATCAGACTCCTCAACAAAATATAGCTTTACTCTTGTTTTATTCCGTATTCAGTTACAGATACCATCTTTGTTCAGGTGATATTCGATGAAACTCATTTTCCGATTGCATTCCTCTTGTGTTTGCCCTCTGTTGTCAGTGCCACTTGTTTGTGATCGTGTCAGCACATGGTCATGCACAGATGAGCCTATTTCCTCCTTAAGTATCACGCTCATAATGTTGTGCACATCTGACATTCTATGAGTGTGTCTGGAAGCATATTTGTTTTCTCATCACAGACCATGCATTTTACACTTCTCTGTGACTTCCTAAACCAGTTTGTAAATGATTCAGTCTGTTAGCTGTACCTAAAAATCGCTGACTTGCTAGTTCAAGCAGTAAACCTTTACCAGTCATCTTTGGGTCATTTAACCTACATGTGTAGACTAGAATGGGCCATTGTTTTTCTCCACCCTGAAGGGTTTCTTGCCACTTAATGGAATGTGGTGAGAAAAGTGGAGGAAGTCAGGGACACATTCACCTGTAAACACATTCTTACTGTCATCAGTACTGTCATGTATATTTTAACAATTAGTGAATCATACTTTCTGCATCCACAAGTATGTAAGGGTCAGCTGGGATCTGTGTTATGTAAATTTTGTCATCTGAGGGTGCACACAGAGCATACAGTGCATGAACATTCATTCATGTACCCACATAAAAGTACACTAGTAGCACTACATGCAAAGCAAAAGGACAACCTGCACATTTAACTTTAAAGATTATAAAAACATCAACATTTACAAGAGAGATTGCTCCGCCTTGTCTTCTGTAAGTGTGCATAAGCACAGAATAGATTTACCTGTAGACCCTGATCTATTGTGCATGTATGCAACACCTCCTGCAAGCTCACTGGAAGCATTCGCTTGGGAGAATGATTTTGGCCTTACAGTTTTACATCACAGATAGTAGCAGCCACAGTTAAAGCACAGAAGCTTAGTTTACATCCTGACTGTTTCAGGCCTTCAAAGCTTAGTGGCATAACAGTGGATGGAGAGACATTTTAGAAATTGCTGTGCAGGAAATGAGAAGTCACAAGTTATGTGCTTTATGGAAGTAGTTTTTTTTTTAGACTCTTGAAACTTAGTGTTGTAGTTTTTCCTTTCTGTTTCTTTAAACACTGGCTCTATAAGAGAAAATTGCATTGCACAAATAGGACAGATAATAATGGGCTCTCATGGCTTACACTGCTTTGTTGGACAGGTGTCACCCTTATGACAGTGTGGTTTGTTAGCCTTCTGCCAACTGGATGCCCTATTGTGCCAGGGCTGCTGTTAACAGCACAGAAATCAATACAGCCACTCAGATACAGTACTATCAGTGTGGCCCTTGGATATTGACTTTCATTTTAATGAAACGGTTATAGTATGGCATTCCCACTGTGCAATATGTTGTCTGTACTGTATGTAGGTATGGTGAGGGGGGGGGGGCTTCTGTGTCGGAGCTATATTGGGAGCTGTGAAATCTAAACTGAGGCTGTGCTTCTCCTTTCTTCTTCTCTCCCTTTCTTTCCTCCTATCACAACCAAAGCCTGTCTTCTGTCAGTAACATGCTACTTTGAATAAGACCTCCTACTGCATTTTTGTGCACCCACACAAACACTGTTCACCCACTGTGATTCAGGGGATTCTGCTATTAAAAATGTGATTTTTTTTTTTCCTTTTATGCTCACAATTACACATCCTGATCCCGAGCTGCCTTAGATCTGGTTGAATTGCTTGCCATAAACCTTGTGGACTGAAGGTCATAGCTGATGTGAAGTGATGTTCTTGAAGGTATTGAGCTCATCAACAAAATCCTTGACATTTTAACCCCATGTCAGCTATTCACCCACTGCCTATAGCTCATACACCCACGTGTTCCTTTAATGCTGCCGACTTCCTTTATCCACCAGTGTCCAGCTGCCATTTCAGTTTGTAAATGTAGGTGCTTATATGGATGCCTCTCACTATGTTTATTTGATTTTAGGCACGTGAATCCGTTTTGGTTAGACAGCTTGCAGGTACTGTTTGGTTTTTTTCTCAGTATTGCATCTATCAAGAAAGCCGTGGCATCACATGGCACAATATCCCATTTCAGTCTGAAATTTAGGAACCAGCTCACACAACCTCCTGACTGCCTCACCAGCATCAAGTCTTAGTGGTTTACTATAGTACATGTAAAAAGCTCAGGGACACAGAATCAAAAAATAACTGAATGAATCATGTTTTCCATCTGCAAATGTATGACTGCATGCCAGAATGCCTACTTTTAAAAGATGTATTTCCTTTAAATGACATGGGAAGTCATTTAAATACTGTAATATATATTATATAATGTAATTTTATTATAATAAACCTTGAAATATAGTCTGTACAATAAGTCATTTCAAGTTGTTGCTCAATAAAAGCAGTAGCATGACTTAATATAAACTTAATCCACTGTTTTTGAGCTTGACATTGCAAATGTAAAATCCTAGATGCTTTCTCCACAAAATGAATGAAGTGCAGTGCAAAATCTGATTTAATTACAAATATATTAAATTTAAATAGCCATCCAAGGAGCCATTGTAAAATCACATTGTCTGTTTCTTATCAGCTGCCTGAACACAGTGTTCTAGAACAAATATTAAAGTGAGATTTACCTCATGCCTCCTCCTGTCTCTGACAAACCTGTGGAAATGTTCACCTGTACCATGTTGTTTGTGGTAGACAAATGACAAATATGCTGGCATTAATTATAGTTTTATGATTTTCTTTGAGATCTTTCTTTGGCATGTAGGCACTCTCACATTCTGAGATCCAGTTCTGCATCTGTATGCAGGTGTATCAAGCTGGGACAACTTGTCCACTGATGGCTGTTGATAATCTTTGTGTTAGCAGAGCATTCCTGTCTGTCTTCAGCAAATGCATTCCTCTCTCTTGCATCTGATAATTTAACACATAATACAACCAATAACAATGTGATTTTTCACAGCTGTTTTTGTTTAATCTAAGAATAGTAGGGCGTTGTTCGGTGGAGGAATATGCAGCTTGTTTGCCTACAGTGAAGATGCTTCTTTTGAGGAATGGGATGTACAGCCTGTACTGTGCTGTGGCCACAAAAGGCCCAGCTGTACAATCAGTCTTCTGTTTATGTGACATATTGGATTGCAGTTTGTCACAGTCAAGGGCCACGTCTGTTATCATGATAACAAGCCTTCTTTTGTTGCTGTTGGTTTTCCCATTAAAGCTATTGTACCGTATGCCTGTGAGGCGACTGTGTGCACTGACACTGCCATACTGTCAGTGACACAAGTCAGTAACACTAACAGTAACACTGAGAGAGGAAAAAAGGATGTATGACTCCTCCTTTTAGTGTATTTTGAAGTGATGGTTGGGTTTGGGGCCTTAAAAATCCCATGTTGTCTTCCCTCTAAGGTCTGACAGAGTCCCCAAAGCCCCTGGCAGCGGCCTGCTGGTCTTAATTTCAAGCCCTTGGGTCTCTTCAGAGTCCCTTCACTACCCCTTTGTTTTTAATTGGCTGCCCTTTTGGGAGTTTTATCCCTCCAATTGATTTCTTTCACTCTCTGTGATGCAGTGCTACCGGCTGCTGCCATTATTATGGTGCACATCAACAATATAAGCATGTGCAATTCTTCCTGGGGAATATATATGGGAAGGCTATACTACTAACAGGTAGTTCTTGTTAGATTGTTTTTTTTTTTTACGATGCTTGTCTGTTGCAAAAGTTGTGTGTGGATGTGGATTTATTTAAAATACTACTTCCCTGTGTTTGCTCTGCTGCGATTGCCCTCTAATGCCTGTTATCAGTTGTATCAGTGTCTGCATTGCTAACATGTAGATGGGCTGTCTTACTGTACAGCAGATAACAGGTCAAAAGGAAAACTCTCGTACATGAAGCACCGGTTTAATGTGTGCATGCTCGGTGCAGCACGTCGTCGGCGCAGAGATCATCAGTTTCATGGAATCACTTATCATCTTCAGATTACAGGCCAGGCTTCTGGATGTAAATGAATGCTAACAAGCCAGTATCAGCTCAGAAGATTTGCCTGTGGCCATGACGGTGCGGTCACACAGTTCAAATGTGTCTTTCTTTGATAGTTGTTAATCTGTTTCTGAGTTGTGTTACAGTTTGAAATGTTTTAGTCTTTCAGATGGAATCTGTATAGTTTCTCTACAGTAATGTGCAGCTGTTCAGCTTTTCTTCATTCACTGTAAGCTTGGTCAGCAGTCGGGATGGGGTGAAGGCAATCCAATATAAATTAGAGCACATGAATATTTATCAGTGTGACTTTGCACTTGTAACTCAGTTGAGGTATAGTCAGCTGATTCACCTTCTCAGGAACAGACAGACAGTCACGTTTACTGAGCCTGAGTCGCCTCACTTCTCAGTGGCTCTACGCTCCAATAAATACTAAGTCCGACTATTGATCGTTCTTAAAGTACAAGTTGCGCTGTCATCTGAAAAGTTTACCTGCTAAATGCTAAATGGATTCACAGTGTTCACCCTTCAGGACCTTCTCATTGATTCTCTTGAACCTGATCACCTGATCACCACAGAGGCTATATAATCTGTGTTTAAAGGGCTATACCACTCAATTCAATGTTTAAACAATGGCTTTCATTCACTTTGTGTAAAAATGCAGTTTTATCCAGAACATTTGCAAAATATGTATATAGAGATTTTTACAGTTCTTTCTTTGTAACTTTTCAGAAGAATCTGCTTTTTGTGCCGAATTTACTAGTGATGCTGAAGCGTTGAAGTGGGTTTTTATTCCATCCTTCTAAAGCCTGCTGCTGTATACAGCATTTGAACACTTGGCTGTAGAGTTTTGCCAAGCCTTTATAAAATTCTGCTCTCCTCTTGTGTGTAGCACAGTTTCTGCATACACTGTGGTGTATCATAGCAACTTTGCTTTTTTTTGTCTTGGTAGAGCATGCCAATGCTGAGAAGATACTTTCCTTCTCTGTAATCCGTACCAATTCCATCTGCACTCACAATCTAGTATTACATTTTGTAGGTTTAATTGCATGAAGTTAAATTAAGGTAACGCACTTTACTGCTTATGGCTAGTTAGGTCCATTTCACCCTTCACACAGATCCTCACTCAGCTAATGAGCAGACAAAATGCCTTGTGTAACGCTCTGGTAACTCTGACCTTTAGGTGGAAGAGAGCAGGATTTAGGCCTCAAGTGGGAACCCAGCACGTTTGTATTGTAAAGTATTGGATTAGTAAGGTCATTGTTTTGTGTGTAATGTTTGTCTTAGGAGTGTCTGGGTGTAAACCACAGAGAAAAGGACCACCACTAAGACCAAGGGACAAAATGTTCTGACAGGCTTCCATTCTTATGTAAGAACATCAAAAAAGGCATTTCTGCTCTTGATCTCTGACATTCTAGTAACTTTTCCTCATCCCATCATGGCATTTTAGAAAACTAAATATAAGAGGAGACGTGGCGTCTTTGAGATGATATCAAATTGTGGTACTTCCATTGTTCGAGGCTGAAACCAGCTCGAATCACATTTAAGGAGCAAGACTGATCATGCATGACAGCACACCCTCCCACTAGACCTCTGTCTTTATAAGTTTCATGTACACAGCTGTGCAGCTCCCTGTTCAAACAACACAAGGGTGGTGATTAAAGTTTGGTTAGAGGTGGAGATACTACTGGCTGTTCTCCCTTGGCAGCTTTGTGTGAATGAATCAGCCTGGTGTTTGTGCACAACATTCAGCTAAAATAGCCTCTATTATTATACAACTAAAGTTGTATTGTAGAAATGCAAATGCCTTGCATTTACAGCAGCTGGAGGTGTAGTATTTATGTTGGTAGATGGTGGTTTTGAGGTAATTGTCAGTTGTTTGGGGGTTTTTTTTGGTGAAGGGTTGATAGTCACTTCATCATTTCCTGAAATGAGGCAGTATGTGATTGGCTGCTGGCCACCTCATAATCACAGCTACTTTTTTCACCATAAGGAAGATGATGTAGTCTAAGGATGCAAAACAGGTGAAAAAGGTGGATTGTAGAGGAGCTCAAATCCACATTCTGGACTCTCAAGACAATGCTAACGTTCCAGTTCCCTTAACCAGAAATACCAGAAAAGTTGGTGACTACCATAGTCACTGTGAAAGAGCTGCCTGTATGTGTCTAGCCAACTCTATTTTAGATTCACATTATGCAACGAACTTAGTTGGATTTCAGTAGGATAAAAAAAGGTTCGTTATGTAACTATTCTTTTGTATTTTTGTTCATTATATAAATAAATTGTGGGGTTAATAAATAGCTTCAGCAGAACAGAAAGTACTGTTGACTAAGCCACATATCAGCTTTGATGTAAGTGAAATTCAGCTTATTTGATCTGTTGAATTGATATGAAAATCAGAATATCACTCTCAAATTAAGTGACATTATAGATGGCTAAGGAAGAGATGTGAATCAACAGGTAGCAGTACAATAATGAATCTATGGCCTAATGAGTCATCAGTCATTTTATTAATATGCCTCCCCTAGCATTTGCATATATTCCTCATATTATGTCTTAAAAATATTACTGCTTCTCTCTCTGTAGTAACATCACTGTATAAATCATATGTCTGGCAGCAGATTGCTAGGAGTTCCTGACATAGAAAAAGGATGTGTTCAAGTCAACAAAACTCAGTTAGCAATTGAGAAGGAGAAGGAAATTGTCTAAAGAAAGATGCAGTTACATCAACACTGTTGGCACTACAAGTCTGCAAGGCTGTCCGAGGAGAACCTTGGAGTATGAAGCTTTTCTCTTTCCTGCCATTTGTGCCACTGCTGTGTTCACTTTTAGCAACATAAGGCCTGAGTGCTTCCAATCAATGTCAGTCAAGGTCACTGCATCTTGCTCTGACCTTGTGCAAGTAACTGGTCTTTGTTGTTGGACTTTCCCGTTGCGCACCATATGACGTATGACTTCTTAAGACAGGAATGATGTGCCACGTTGTAATTTTGCTTGGAACAGGTTCAAGCATCTCAAGACACACATACATATTGTTAGCATCATGGTTCTTCTGGCCCAGGCAGCCCTGCTGGTTGCCTTGTGGGGCATAGCTGATTGTTTGGCTATTAATAGCTGGCCTGACCATAGAGCCTGACTGGGATCTTTAGATCAGCTCAGAGGGGAGAGCACCACTCTGCAGGGTTCAACACTCCTGTGTTGTGCGTGTCTGTGCATCAGTAAATGCCTCCTTTGGGCACTTTGCTCCAACATCAACATAACTACTAATTTCTCCTTAGGCTTTGGTTTGCTTTAGATTTCAGGTGAAGAGCTTGTCAGTTCAGTTCTTCTTGTTTCTGTGTGTATGTGTGTGTGCATGTGTGGGCATTGCTAGTGCCACAAAATAAGGCAAAGCTTTGTTGAATTGGTGGAAAGAACAAGAAGACATTTGTTCCCATACTGTCAGCATGAGGTAGTTGCACTGAGCACACACACACACACCAGAGTTAGCCCCTAGGAGCCATGACCGATTGTGCCACATTTACTGGCAAAGACTAAAGTAGTCATGACATTGCTTGTGTCTTTGTCTGGCTCCAGAGTTTGTGTCTGTGTGTGTGTGTGTGTTTGTTTGCATGTGTGTCATTTTCCTCTAGCCAAGGATGGGGTTGAAATGCGGAGGATGGAGCAGGATAACATTCTGTTTCTCCGCACAAATAAAAGCATGTTCTTGTTTAATATTTTAAACTTTTCCTACATTATTCTGCCTAAGTCTGTCCAAGCTCTCCCTTCTCATCTGTGCCTCATCCACACATTTTTTTTAACATGTAAAAAAAAAACTCTTATCATCAGCTGTTTTTAATCCTTTAGGAATTAGACATCCGTGCTCTTTCCAGCTCTAACCCAACATAAAACTGCTGCCAACTGCTGTTTGCTCCACAATACTCTTTAAAGAGGATCAGTACTGTATATATGTAGTGTAGCATATATGCTCTGCAGACTACAGACTGTGGCACTAGTTGCTTCAAGGCTTTGACTCCCTCCTTTCGCTCTGGCACAAATATGCATGAGTCATTGTAGACAACAGCTGATGGAAATAAAATGAGACTGTGCAGAGTGTCACATAGGCCTGTACAGGGAGAGCGGTGTTGTGGGATTGACTTAATGACATGGAGGGGGGAAAAAAAAAGGATTTTATGCTAATGACTGTCTAAATTTATCTGGACACACACAAATGCACACTTATATGCGCAGACAGGAGCCCACGGGCACAGTAGGTGAGGCTCAGATATAGAGGAGCATACTGCTCTCTGCTGAAAGGAACTATTTTAGGCTCTGGGTGCTAAACGTGGACTGTGTGCAGGGAGGGGTGAGAGGAATACTATTTGTGAAAAGTGATATTATCCCTGTGTGTGTGTGTGTGTGTATGTGTGTGAGATCATTCAAATGAAAGTCATTACCCAAGCAAAAAGCTCCCCTGTGGGAAAGGTGTCCTGCACCTACAGAGAGCAGGTCAGATTCAACAAGCCAGTTTTATGAAGATTCTTATCTGTGTCTGTGCAACATGGGAACCTTATGCACTAAACATTCTCCAACCGTCTTATCATACACAGCGTGCCACAGACAGGTTATTCAAATGTGTTGAGGTCACTCGGGGGTGACGTGTGTGTGTGATGCCTTTTTGACTGTTGAATGAACATTTCCTCGCTCACAAAAGCGCCACACAACCGTGATCCAGATTAAAATACCTTTGCCACAAATTTTATTTTCAAACATTAAGATTAACATTTTGAACTCTGAGATGCCAATGCACAGCTGTGCTGAACAACAGCCTGACAGAGCCGCTAGCATGCCTGTAATCTCTTGCTCTTATTTTTCTAGAAGAGGAAAAGCTTTTCCCAGGGTAAAAATTCCTCGCTATCCATCTGTTCATTCCTGTGCTATCCCATTTCCTTTCTTTCTTACTTTGTTGCGTTGTGAGATGGAGAGATGTTACATGTAAAGTGATTTTTTTTTTTTGCTTTTTACTAAAACTGTGAAGACAATCTTGTGTGAATGAGTTGAAGTGTTTCAGCCTTGAGGGTGTTCGTTCATCTACACATGCACCACAGACATTCACTCTGTATCTCACTCAATAATGAGCTTCAGGAAGCTGGCTTATCTGTCTTCCACTGCATTCACAATGACTTCCCCCCCCTCCTTTTCAGTTCCTTTCTCCTCTGCCAGTGTGTGCATCAGTCTATAAAGTAGATTCTTAAAGCCGAGCTGAGTGCTCTGCCACAGCTGCCAGGAGAAACCGCCTGAGAGTATACTGCCCTTAAGCGTTGACTGGCGCCTGCTTGGCATCAAAACATCTACATCTGTCTCTCTCCCTGCATCTGTGATCCATAGTGCAATGATATATGATTGATCTGCTGAGACATTATTGTCTGGGGTTTGTTAACACAGGTGAGAAGAAGGTAAAGAATAACTTTATTCTCTGCCATACTATCTCTGGGGAGAGAGAGGCAGGCTCCCAGAAGTTGTAGCTTTTGTTATTTACTTGTAGATACGTACATTTATTGATTGAACCACAGTCACACCTCTAGTTTACCCTGCGTTTGTCTTCTCACCTTTCCTCAAGTTGTTTCCACTCTTATTTGCTCTTTATTTTCCCACTCTGGAACATCTTTCAGTAGGTTTGCTGAAGTGCAATACAAAAAATATGAAATACAAAAGTAGCATTTTTTTGCCTCCTTTTGAATCTCAAACTGCTCTACAGCATCGATATACTGCCTTACATTCTGGAACAATAAGAGCACTGGCAGTACCCCAGGGTAAGGTTGACTTCAGACTGAATCAATAATGGAAGAAAAGACATATGTATTATGAATGAAGAAACATCGTACCCTGACGCAGGAGCTTGTCTGTTCCAAAGTGTTAATGCAATAAAACAACTGTCCAAACAGTGGCGACAGCTAAGGATCACGCGTTTAGCCTCATTTTTTAACAAACTTCATAACTGTGATGATAGTTTCTTACAGTCTGGATTGTTCTTGTCATGCAGTGGATTACCTGATGTTCCCAAGGAAGTATAACTTGGATTAATTTAATGTGCATCCAGGAAGCATTGTAGTAGTGTATATATTTCTCACAGATCCTACTGGGAGACTGGAAACGATGGCTCAGATGCTATGATGTTGTTTCAGTGTAAAATCACATCTGTGAGTGAAATGTAGCAAGTCGCCTGGCATGTGGACTTATTACGTAAGTGTTGCTTAGGTAAAGGAGTTTTTGTATTTTATTTTGACTGCTGATGTTCTTTTCTAATTCTTCTTTATCAATAACTAAGGATAAATAATATGGAAACACAACATTTATATCCTGAACACACCACACAGAGAAAGAAGAAGTCCTTTTAAAGGGATAGTTCACATTAACGAATGTGGATTTTAATTAAATGCCCTGAAATTCAGCTTTCTGATTATATGTGAATGTTCCGGTGCATACTGCAGTCATTAATATCAGAATAGTCTTGTAGAGGTATTTCCCAATTCATTAATCACCTGAGTGTTGTGTGTGAGATAGTGTGAGAGGGTGTATATAGCTTTAGGGCACCTGTGACCTCTGATAAACCAGCCATTAATCAACAGGTCTAATTACAAGTCTGCATGAGAATACAACAGCAGGATGTTTCACAGGCAGACAATAAAATTTCCATCAATCACCACTGCGGACGGGCTTTGAAGAGCAGACTCGGGTAATCTTATCACAGATAACACAGATTGTTTACATTTTATTTTAAATGCATGTCTTCTCAATATATTTATATATTGCTAAAAAGGTAACATCATTTTGAGCCTGCCGGTGAATTGACTGTATAAGAATAATAATTAGAGTGGTGTCTATAGCCACGGTCAGCTCTGCATAATTGTGGCTCCTTCATCAGGAATAATTGACTTCATAATGCAGCAAATGTCCATCCATCCATCCAAACCCACTTTGTCCAGCAGCGCAGGGTAACAGGGGGCTGGAGCCTATCCCAGCTATCTAGTGGTGATCTAGGCGGGGTACACCCTCACCAGTCCATCACAGGGCAACATACAGACAAACAACCATTCACACTCACACTAACACCCACAGGCAATTTAGAGAAGGAGAACAGCTGGAGTAGCCAGAGAAAACACACACAGGCACAGGAAGAACGTACAAACTCCACACAGAAAGGCCCTAGTCAGAATCGAACCTGTGAGGTGACAGTGCTAACCACTACACCACCGTACCTCCTGCAAATGACCAATCATTCAAAATAAATGACTTTGTGGTAATGCTAAAGGTTTTTCATCAAGTTACTTGCTATATTCTAATATCCACTGGTAATTGTTTAGACTTGCTAATCAAATAGTTGCAAGTTTAAAAGGTATAATCACTGCAGGCTCCTTAAGGAATAGATCAGTGACAGTTGCAGCTTTTCACTCAGTCAGCACTGTGCTGCTGCCTTGAACAAAACAGTTCCTCTGTCACTCCCTTCCACGCTACATTCCTTCCTCACAAAGCAGCATGTTGATATTGAGGGTGGGGCTGATTTACAGTCTTACTGGCTATTACAGACAGTTCCTCAAGTTCATGTTCAGTCTCGGGTTTATCATTGAACTCACTTAGCTGTATGGTATTTGTCTTGACTGTGGAAGCATGTACATAAAGGTTTACTGTGGATTCTTTGCTGAAACTGTTAAAATTACTGTCTATATTTACATCTATGAGCCGCATCAATGAGTGTGGACTGTTTGCTGTTTTCTAAACCAGCCAGTCAGTCATCAAAATAAAAAAAAAAAAAAAAAAAAAAAAATCTTGTGGGCAGACGCACTGGCTCATAAGTCAGCTTTTCATTCAACCAACCAGCAATGGCTTTTTTCACCAAGAGAGCAGCTTGAAGTAATCAAAGCGTGAAATGACATCCAAAGCTGTGGAATGGGTAAACACTGCTTTTTTAAAAAGAGGCTTATGAAGGCATGTGTAGAGGGAATGTGATTTGTTGTCATTACCAGGGCATTTTTATGTTATTTTTAGCACTTTAGATTTAAAAGAGGAAAGGTGGGGTCTAAATTGACCAGATTTGTGACATTATAGTTTGCAGTGAGGGATTGATTTGGATTAAATGTAGGCCTCCATATTGTTTTACTCATGGTTGAATGATGGAAATAGCAGCCAGTGTCAATAAAAACGAATCTTTATTGGCTGGGTTGAATTGTTTGCCTTTGATCAATAACAGATTATTCATAGTTTGCTTTTAGACACCATAGAAACACTCTCTGCAGCTAAACTGACACGCGTCGGCCAAAGGCTTACTTACATTTTGTTTGTTTTTAGTTCGTTTTTGGGTTAAACTCAGATAACCTGCTTAACAGTCTTTTGTTTGAGCTTCTTCTCATGGATTATATGTTAATTATACTCATCTGAGTCCCAACAGGGTCCCTCCCTTGAACAATACCCTTACAACAATAGAAGAACAAAAGAGGCCAGCTCCTGTAGTTGAGGCTCATGTGCTTATTGTGTGTGTGTGTTTATTTATGTGTACATGTAGAAATGAAAGCCCTGATATATGCTGCCAAATGCCTTCTGATATAAAACACTCAGGCTAATGCTTTAGATGATTTGTTGTTATGTCTCTTAGGCGTGCAGACAAGAGGGCCGATGTACTTAGGGCTATATCTGTCCCTCTCCCTTTCTGTCTCATTAATCATGCATGATCCATAGATAATGGATGGTGCTCACAGTGTCTGTAGCCTTTCGCTGGCCAGCTCAGTGGCCAGACAGATCTGTTAACATGACCTATATACATTGGCTGGGCCATTGTACTTTCAGATATGCAAACGTAAAGATCATTCAAATGTTTGCCTCCTTTAGGGAGCCTAAGTACTGGACAGCAACTCTTAGCCATCTCAGCCACAAATTCCCCATTTGCATGCTACGTATGGTATAAAAGGGGGGTTAACACTTGGTAAAACAACCCACTAGACTAGAGTAAAGCACTATTTGCATAGGAGGAGTATTAGCTGAGGATAATTTGTATTATATATGACTATCAGTCTTCCCTTGCCTGGATTTTACTTGAATGTTTATTAATGTTTAGAATTTATTAGGTTTTATTTTTATTTTACTCTTACTACTTTACCTTATGTTATATTTCCAACCTGTTTTTTTTAATATACATGGAGCAGCTGGAATGAAAGCAATTTTTTCCCCTGGGATCAATAAAGTATTTCTGATCATGGGTAATTTGTGAAAACTGCAGAGGTCATCTTGTCCCATGCAAATCAAGACAAGTCTGTTATTTGTTTGGGTAAACACGGAGATCTAGTGATTCACACATTTTGCAACTTTTCCAGTTCACTGCTGCCACAAATTTCAGCTGTCTTCATTTAAGGGTACACCTTCTAAAATGCAGGATGATGATCCCCTGCTGCCTCATAACTTCATGAATAACAACTGGCACAGTGTATATCGGGGTTTTTATATACTAGTAAACCTGCTGAAATGATAAAGGTGCACACACACAAGGTCATTTTGAAATAAGAGGTATTGTTGGAGAGAAAATGTCGTATGAATGAATGTATGTGTGCAACTATGTTACCTAATGAGAGTGATGAATGTCCCTACCACTATGAACATATGCAAGAAGACACATGCTGCCAAAATGAGGTGGGCTGCAGTCATAATGCTGTCAGAAAGGATAACATAATCAATATGACACAATGTAAATGTCCTTCTTTTCTATTTTACACCTTATAGTCAGTGTTAGTAATCAAGCAGAGAGGTTTCCATTGTCCTCTACCCCCGAGGGATTGAGTCAATTTCACTATTGACTGGAGTAAAGCCTCTTTGCTGTGCCATTTAGAGATATTATGAGATGAAACAAGGTCTCAAGCACCCACTCTGACCCCTCTAATGCAACTTTACTATGACCTCTCAGACAGAAATATTACATTACATATTTTTTTTTAAAGGATGGATATCCTTTCTGTGAAAAACACATGGAGCTGTGTGTGTGTCTCTGTTTTCAGATTACCGTAACTATATTTTCACATGTGACTGAAACCCATTGAAAGCATATATGTGCCCTGTTTGTGTTTCCGTGCAGGTTAACTTTGTGGCCTGCCAGCTGTTCGCCCTGCTGATGGCTGTGTGGTTTCGGATCTACCTCCACCCCAGTAAGACCAGTCCTTTCATCAGACATGCGGTGGCCACTCTGCTGGGCTTATACTTGGCTCTCTTCTGCTTCGGCTGGTGAGTCACTCCTCTGTTTGTCCCGCAGCTCTGTTCTTGTCAGCACTGTGCTTTTATACTCTGCTTCCTTCCTTCTTCACAATGTCTTCCTACAATATAATGATAGTGACATTGTTTGTTTTCCTGCAGACTGTTGCTTTGTCCCAATTTCATGCTGTTGTTAATACATTACTAAATGCTTCTGGATTGTTTAAAATGATGCTGTTATTGTTATGGTTCAGTTATTAGTATATGAAGTGTTATGTAATGAAAGGAAATATTATGTAAGGAAGTGTCTAATTCTACCACTTACATTTTATGTTAACCACAGATTACGTCCCTAACATTACTCCAAATCTATGATTGATTAAGAAAATAAAGGTCAGGCTAATAAAAACAAATTAGTTGCAGCCTAACATGTTTAGCTGTGTTAACTGGTGAGTGGTTATTCCACAGCAGGTTCTTGGGCCATTTTGAGTGTATAGTGTGTGTGTGTGTGTGATATAAGTGTGTAAATATAAGAAGTTCAGGGGAAAAGGTCAACCTTTTTCTGCTGTGCTTTTATTTTGAAGGACCTAAGTTTCCCAAGAGGTTATGGAGTAGCTTTTTGCTGCGCTCCCCCATTAGCATTTGAGCAGTTGTAAACTTAAAAAACAAAAAGATGGTTAAAGCATTTAAATGATATTTTAGAAGATTACCAAGAACTGTATTTGCAGTTGATTGGTCAAGTAATTATTTACTAGCACTTCATCCCCAACTGTGTGTTTGTTTAGATGCCGCAAACGGAGATGTTCTTCATCTAATGTTCTTCATCTAGACTATGTATTTTAAAGAGTATGGAGCATCTGTTCAGTCTGTCTGTGCAGCCTATAGCCTAGCAAATATATGGTCTACTAGGATGCAGCTGATTGTAACAAAGGCTAGTGCAGAGGCATGAATCCTGAGCTCTGGAATTATAAGGTTTCTATGACAGTAATTGTTTCAGTCTTAAAACAGACTTCCCTTATAAGACATTGCAAGTCTTAAAGTTTCACTGTATTGTTTTGAGTTCGTCAAACACCACAAGCTTGAGATATTTGTTCTGCTCCACCCTTTGGCTTTCCTTCTGTTTGTCTGTCATCATCCTTGATATGACTTCTGTTACTCTCCTTCTCACTCACCGCTGCCTCACTCTCCTCATCCTTGCCAAAGCAAATGGGTCGATCAGGTCGTAACTGATATCCAATTAGAAAGCTATTGCGCTGTAATAGGCAACCCACTGTACCTCTGGCACAGTGCCTCTGTGTGTGTGTGTATAGGAGAGCAAACACAGGAAACATTAGCCCAACATTCAGCTGACCAGCTAGTGTAAAAATACTAACCAACTGAAGTATTGCCTGGTCATCTCTGAGACTGATGGGATACTTTGCTTCACCTTAGTGACAGATGGTTCACGTTGCACAGCTCACAGTGAAGTAATCTTCTTGTCGGTGTCGCACACAGCATGAAAATAGGTTTGTAACATTTTGCTTGTAAGAAGTACCATTTGTCATGTTTGTTTCACCAAGAACGAGGATACAGTTTTGTCCAAATTTACCTCTGTAAAAGTCTGCCAGAGACTTTTATTTTCTGCTGTAATTGTAACTAATTAAAGGCCCATATAAATGTCTAGGGGTAGATGCATTTTATTAAGGTGATATACAGTATTGTACTTGGCTCATTGACGCAAGTATTTTATCTTGTCTGAATTATACACTAATTAGAGGAGTAAAAGTGCACTTACTGTAAAGGCACAGTAAGTAGTGTGTGTAATGCATGAATGCACACACACAGAATACCTTATAACTCCCCTAGCATTTGGTCCAAGAGGAGCAGAGTAAAAATGGCCGGCAGGAGGACAGAATAATGAGTTCCAGGAAAACAGGTTAAAAGTTACACTGGTCTCTTTGTGTCTCATCCTTCTCTCTTCCTTCCTCTTCTATTACCGTTACTGCATCCTTTACTTTTTCATTTGCTGGGCAGTTAAAGTCATACATCTTTATCCTCCTATGTTTCCTGCCAACCCTGATGCCCTTGTCCTCTTTGTTGACTCATTACTAACACAGTGTGGCATCTCTCCTCTCCTGGAGGGCTTGACGTCGGTAAGATCACACACTGCGCCCTTCAAAGACCCATCGGGTAGCTGCTGCTACTGTTAAATTGTGTGTTCGTGCCCGGTGTGCTTCTTCGCATGAAGGGAGAGAGGTGGTTATATAGCCCAGTTTGATTATCACACATCTGTTTAATGTGATGGTGTGATATCATGAATCTTACAGCTGCAAGGCATGACAATTAATTAAGACCATAGTGTGATTTGGTGGTCACTATCTTGCCGTGTGACTGAAAATGACACATTAGTGATTACAAAGGTCAAGGCTCACAAGGCGGATTGTGTGACTGTGGTGTTGTAATGATAGAATTTCCTTTCTAACAGTGGCCTGGGATGATAAGGAGGCTTTTTCAATATCATGCAACGTGGAATTAAAAATTGCTAGGGAATATGGCGCATCACTACCACCTACTCTACTAAGTCAGAAAATAAATTTGAATATCAAGGAAAAGTTTATTAATTTCCAGAATTCCATTCAAAAAGTTAAACTTTCATAGATTATAGTTTCAGAGCCCAAATTTTAAACGATTTCAAGTATTTATTTGTTTATTTTTACATAATTTGGGCTCCACGAAAACAGGAATTCAAAAAAATAGAATACTGTGAAGAAATCAGCCCAAATTATGTAAAATTAAACAAATAAATACTTGTAATTGTTTAAAATGTGGGCCCTGAATCTATAATCTATGAAATTTTAATCTTTTTGAATGGAATTATGGAAATTAATGAACTTTTCCTTGATACCTTTCCTTTTTGGAAAGGGTCTGTATATCAAATTAAAATTTCATTAGTGCCACACCAGTATATGTTAACACCACTACATACAAATATATTTCTCTTTACAGGTATTCCCTCCATTTCCTGCTGCAGAGTGGTCTCTCCTACAGTGTGATGGTCTTTGCTGGCCTAGAGCGCATGCACAGGTAAGAGCAGAACTCTCATAGTAACAATGAAAGCTTCAACAAATTCAGTTCACCTGGAAACCTTGTCAGTGATATTAGATGAAATGTTGTATTGTGCAAATGCCACATATCAGTTAGCTATTGATTTATGTCCCGTGTCAAGCTTCATAGGCCTTTTCTGAGTCACGATGACACTGATTGTGCCCCCAGGCTTCCATCTGTGAACATGGCTCATCAAGGACACCACACACACACAGACTGATACACACAATACACACATTGTGTTAGATGCTATTTTGCCAGAATTCAAGGGTATGAGTGCAGGTGTGTTAGTTTCCCTCGGGAGGAAAGAGCACTCTAAATAGATGGTAAGAAAACAGTCATCACACTACACACAAGTGCTCTGTGACAGAAAAGGACTCGAAACCAGGGACACAATAAAAGTGACATCTTTGCTAGATGAGGATGACATCCTGACACCATGCTCCTCTCTACCTTTTATTAACCATGTATTCTGTCTGTGTGGGCTGCGTTACCTAAGCCAACAAAACACTCCTCCACTATATTAAAAGATAAAACTCAGCCAGCTCCCAGGTGAAAGTGCTACCCAGGGTCGGAGAGGAGGAGACCCACTGAGGTGGCACGCACTGACATGCCCATGTTTGCTGAGGCCATTGAACCCACAGGCTCTGGTTTTTGCATAACAAATGAGTCGTAATCACAGCAGCAGGTTGAGATTTAACCTGGACTCTGTGGTTTTGCCACCTGGGTGTACAATATTCAAAAGTTCTTTGCTTTTTGGACTCTGCATACAAGCGGTCCACTGGTCAAACCAGTCTATTCTACAGGTGTCTTATTCAATTTAATCCCAAATCAAAACAGAAAGCTTGCTTTTAATAAAGTCTAGACCTCTTTAAACTAGATCAATTTACTGCATCTGTGAATGCTGATTTGTTTGTGTTGCTCACGTTGAATGCTTCCTTTGTGACAACAGACTCTAAACTCTAGACCCAGTAAGGCTTAGACAAACTTTTCAAACAAATTCTGTACAGAACACCAATCCCTAGCCTAGTGCACCGTGGCAGGAGGTGTATCCTATTTTTGTTTCCCCCAACTCAGACACCCACCTCCTGGGAGAAAGCGTACAGTGAGTCCAGTAAGACAGTGTTCTGGAGCTACAAAAAGCATTGCTTCCCTGACTGTGGGAATGCATGGACATGGCTTAATTCTTTGTTTGATGAAAGGCATATTAGACATAAGAAAGACATATACATATATTTCATACCATTCACCCCCGGTGCAGCTCTTTCTCTCCCAGTGCCCAGGCTCACTATGAAGGCTCACCTGTTGGTCAGGGTGTGCAGGCAGAGAATATTCTAGACGCTTTGCTACTTGGCCTAAAGTGTGAGCACAGCTCGGCCTGCTGGTTCAGGAGAGACACAGAGAGAACTGTGAAATCATTGGATATGGTGTAACCAATGAAGTAGGCTGTGATAGGAATGCAGGCACCCTCCCTAACTGGTACAGAATAACCATAACAGAATAATTAGACAGACCAGATAAAACTGCAATAACGAGTTGGTGTTTTCACCAATTAAGACAGGCTTCACAGTCTGCAGTTTATTTGGAATTTGTGTTAGTTATGGTGAGAAAGCACAACTGTGAACCTGATGATGATGATGTGTGTGCAAATGAATGCTGCATGCTGAACAGATGGAAATTTCCTGTATATCTGTGCATGCATTCGAGCAAGCAAGAAGTGTGCTTAGAGGCATTCACTGTGTACACAACCTTAGATCTTTCTCCTTTTTTAAAAAATTCCAGCCATTTTCATTTTATATATCTGCATGTATGGTGTACTATATCTGTATCTATATCAGTGGCTCTTTGTCTACATGTTAATATGTCTCACAGTGTCTTAAAGGGATATGGAAACATCACTCTTCTGTCAAACATCTAATCAAATGATGATTTAAAAACTAGATTCCTGTTGGGCTCACTGCAAATACAGCTGGTGCAAGATATATAGCACATTGTGTAACTGCAGCTGTGTGCTTCCAGTGTACAGAGGTGATTCTATTGAAACAGGATTGAAGCCAAGGATATCAGACAAAAAAACTGTGACAGGGGTCGGCCATCTTTATTTACATTCTTGGTAAAAAAAACCTAAAAGAAAAATACAGTTACAGAAAACAATAGTATGCACAGCTGTGCACAAAGTAACTTAGTCACCATTAAACATTTTGCTGGATGAATTCTTGCTGCACATTTAAACAAGCACTGCTGCATAGCATGTTTGGGGAAGCTTTGTAGTTTGCCATATATGCAGGACGCTGTAAAATATTGTGCAAACTTTCATACCACTGGATAAGATGCCAACATGGGTTGGATACACACACTGAAATCTCAGCATATAAAAAAATGTGAAAAATAATTATCTTCTGTTTGCAGTGCTCTCTGCACTGTGATAAATAAAAGTAATCTTTTAGAGATAAAGCTTTCAAAAGCTTGAAAAATCTGTCCCTGAATTTAACCTCATTGCCTCATTTTATTTTGCTTCATAAATGTTTGCCGGCAAAGATCAGGTAATGTCTTTAGGCTCTCTGAATCAAGAGGTCCTGTTGTGTTTTATCTTCAGCACTGCCTTGCTCTAGCTTGGTGTGCTGCATTGCTTCTCAGAGCAGCACAATCCTCTTGTTGTTGGCAGCAGAGGCGTGCTACATAGCTAGCTTTGACTTAGGCTGACTCTGCAACTGCTTTGTACCACAGCCTTCGGTTCTCCTCTGTCTTTGGCCATCTGTTGAAAGCTTATGTTGTCCTATGTCGTCCTCCGCTGACCCTGGCACATTATTGGAGTCCAAGTCTTTTGTCCAAGTTTTGACCCGCCTCCACTCCACATTTGATGGTTCAGCCATGTTGCTGAGACCACTGTCTGCTGTGGTGTGTTGAAAAATCCTTATTGCTGTATGCCACAGAAATCATAAGGATGGAAATGTATTATCTCTAAAGGTGTTTGATCTAATAAACTGGAGCTGTGTCAACTAATAATTAAAAAGAAATGTACCAAAATGTCTCTATATTGACTCTATTTTTCTCTCTTTTTCTTCCATCTCTGTGCAGATACTGCTTCATTGTGACTTTTGGCTATCTGATATTGTGTCAGGTCACACGGGTCTACGTGTTTGACTATGGCATGTACTCTGCAGACTTTACAGGGTAAGTTTTTCTAACACCACAGAACACTTCAAGATATTTTAACCAATATCAGAGACATATCCTAGTTGCTTATGAAGCCCAAATGAGGCCACAGCAAATAGGGAATATCTGGTAATTATTGAATCTGACTCCAGCAATCTCAGCACAGAAAAAGGAGCATGTCACACCGCTCAGCTGTGTCCGCGGGAGGATGCCGACAGGGACTGTAGTTCCTTGTGGCTGATTCCCACTCCTCCAGACTGTCTGACAATTCGAGCAGACAGCATGCACTCTCAGCAGGGTGGGGGTGGCTAGTTGCTAGGCAACCTAATGCAAACTCATACTGCCTCTGTGAGGGCAGAGATTTCACTCCTTCAGCTTCGTCTGCTGTCCCTCCGATTTCCTTGAAAATGTCAAAGTCACGTTTTTCTAAATGTCAACGTGACTCTCAGTTCTCGATCATTTTCCTCAATACCCAACATCCAATAAAATAACAGATATTATTCTCCAGTACCACCATCAGTTTTAATGTATAAAATTATGAGCATGAAGGTTAAGGTCTAAAGCGAGAATAACTACAGAAGGTTAATTAAACACTGTTATATTCTCTTTATATATATATACTGATGCTGTTACTATTTTGATCAAATGTCATGTAAGCCTACTAGCTAAAAGATTCCATTAAGAACGTGTGATAAACACTAGCTAAATAAATATGGGATAGCATTTAAAAAAAGTGAATAAATATTGAAATCACATGTGAGGAAAATATCTGTTGAAAAATGTCAAGTTGTTAAGAGTTCAAAACAGTATGAGAATGTGCTCTTTGTTTTTTCTCTGTTCTTTATTAGGCCCATGATGGTTATAACACAGAAGATTACCAGCTTGGCATTTGAAATACATGATGGTAAGACAAGTGTCTCTAAAGGCTGTGTGTGTGTGTGTGTGCATTCTCTGGGGGAAGTAGACACAAAGTGGCAGACGTGACAGAAGTGAAAATGTCACTTCAGTACTCTTTGGGATTTAAAAACGGATCACATGGTCACATTTCTGAGGCAGTAGTCATTTCTGACAATGGGCTAGTGAACCAGAAAGAGAGCATAAACATGGTTATGTAATAGAGCAAGGACCAAGTATGCACACTCTCTTCCTCCCTCGCTATGTAATAGTTTAATAACTGACTTTAAAACACACACTGTTACAAAGTCAAGCATGTATTGGTAAATGTTCACGTATGCAGTGAACATGCTGTGGAAACACTGCAGACCCTTTAAGGCAGAACAGCTTCAGTGAAAGTCTATCAAACTTCCACTGGCTGACCTGGATTTGACACTCACTCAGCAGCTGCTATAACTGAAATGCCTCATGCTAATGAGGGGTAACTAATATCACTGTTAAAATAAACAAGTGCGATCAAGTATCAGAGAGGCTTATAGAGTGAGAGGGCGAGGAGAGTCACTCAGCCTTTTAGTCCCTACTTGAATATTCTCTTAGACTGGATGCAATTAGCAGTCTAATGGTGATTTGTATGTGAGTGTGTATGTGAGTGCATGTTTTTTTTTTTTTTTTTTTAAAGTTCTCTTCAGGTCACTGCTTCTTCTTTCAACTGTACACCTAATAAAGTACGTATGTAAGACTTTAATCCACATCCTCAAAAGCAGTAACATCCACCTCCCAGAGAGAGAGAGAGAGAGAGAGAGAGAGTTTTTTGATGATCTCAGCACCAAATCTGTAGTTTTTCCGGGAACCAGTGACATCACTGCTTCTCAGGAATAATTACAAGCAGTTTCAGCTTGGGTTTCTGCCACTTGGAGTCCAGGAGATGTTTTCTAGATACTGCCCAGTGTCTGTTTGTGTTAGCAACCATTTCTAATAGCAAAAATGACAACTTTCAATGTGCAGACAATGTCATAAAGTAGGTGACATTTAGACTTCTTTTTACCCATATAAACTATTAAGTGCAACTAGTATTTGTGTTTTAGTTGGACGGTGCAGTAACATTGGCAAGTCTTCAAGTAAAAGCATGCAAAAAATGCGTTAATTGACTAAATTGACTGGAGAGTCACATACAAAGATGAACATTTTAAGCTTTATGCTCGGTTAAACAGCCTTTGTTGTTCTGGAATGAGAGGTTATACTGTGACCAAAGGAACAGCAGTAGTCTAATGAATCATATAGCCACAGGTCCTCATAACAAATAGCAACGTGAACAACGGAAACAACCTGTGTTACATGCTGGGTTCTTATTAGGTTATGTACACAACAACCTCTGTGCTCTGTTGCATCACCCTTTCTTTGCACAGGCTGGCTCTCCCGCACTGTCATCTGCTTGCTCATCTGAACGGAAGTTGGTCTTATTTGCATTCACACGTACTTACCGACCTGACCTCTGATGCTCAGTTACCTCTTACATATTTTATTCAGAATATCTTTGTGTATTTTTTTTTTTACTTCTCTGTTGTTCTCCATATCTCGTGTTAAGTGTCCATGTGTATCTGTCTGTAGGTATGATCAAGCGAGAAGGGCAGCTAACTCCCAGTCAGAAATACCTAGCTATCAGGTATGTGACTCAGGTATGTTTTGGATGCATCTGATGACGGCTTCGGTCCGTCCAGTTGAATTAAAAAAGCTGGTTTTGAGTTTAGCATACATAACCAATAATAATTGAAACAGATCATTCTCTGCATTTAAAAAAAAGGCTTTATTGCTGTCTGCATAGGAAATCACCACATGGCTTCCCTTTTTCAGTGTCTCTCTGCTGTCAGGCAGCTGTAAGGCAAATGGTATCTAGGAAACCACATATTGACTACTTTACTGTGACTCATACCACGGGAATGCCTGATCCCTCCCTCTACCCTGCTTTACAACTACAGATAGTCTTCAGTAAAGCATAATGATGAAGCTGAGATATAGCAGACGCATTGTGTAGACGATTATGTAATGAGCCAAACTGAACAGAGAGCATGACTAAAAGATTATTCAGCACACGTTAAACCAGAACCTTGGGCAAAATATAAATAAACTTAAAAACAAAACCCTCCTAAAGCAGGAAAATAGATCCAAACAAGTTCAAATAGAAACAACAGCAGTATACAATAAAAAAGGCCATTTTAAACTGATCATTGTGATGTATTAATAAAAATAGAACAATAATCACAGGCAGCACAAACCAAAATGTGATGCACCAAACTTTTGTTCCACAAACCTCTGCTGGGCTGCTGTGAGTCAGCTGCTAACTCTGGGATGACTACTGGGAAGGTGAGACATTAGCAGTCAGAACAAGCCCTCCTGTTCAGGGAGCAAGAGAGAAATTCAACAGGGAGGGGCACAAAGGGTCGTCTTCTCTCGGAGGGGTCAGTAGACTAGAGGACAGGCAGCCATCTTGGGCACTACGATAAGGATGCATAGGGTTTATTTGCTTGCAGATATTAAAGAACACACTCAATGTCTTTCATCTAACTTTCTGCTTCCGTGTCTAACTGGTCACCCTCAAGTCGTATGCCCAGCTTGCTGGAGTACCTGAGCTACAACTGTAACTTCATGGGCATCCTAGCGGGCCCCACTTGCTCCTACAATGAGTATATGGCCTTTATTGAAGGGACGTGCTACCAGCCACGCCACCAGGAAAACGCAAACGGCAAGGAGAATGGAAAGTACAAGCTGAGTGAACCCTCACCTAAGGTACAACATGCTTCTGTGAAGATTTTCTATAGCTGTAAGATACCACACCGTGTTTTCTTTTTTATGATTCCATTTACAGTAAAGTAAAAGCAAGAAGTCTGCATACATAGTGGCAAATTAGTCCAACTATGTAATGTAAATGTTTGAAAAAGACTTGAAAGAAGCCCAGGGTAATTATAATGTGTTGGATTCCCTTTAGAGAAACAAAAACAGGATTTAATGACGCAAATGTCTACAGACCTCAAGGTTATTTATGCTGTGTTCCTACATTAATAATGTAATCACAGCATTTTCAATGGTGAAGAACACAGACAGGACTTATATAAACATTACAGTACACTCAAGGATTTATCTAAAATCAACATGGTGTTTGGGGGTAGAGTATCATGTCTCATAAATGAATGTCTAACTGGATTTCTTGTTTATATTTCACTTTCTCACCTCCGCCCAGAATGATGTCATCTCCAAGCTGTGCACATGTGCCATCTCACTGTCCATCTATCTGTCGCTGTGCAAGCTGCTCCCGGTGCATCGCTCCATAGATGATGACTTTGTCAACTCCACGCCCTTCCACCATCAGGTCATCTACCTTTATCTGGCAATGCTGGCTCTGAGGCCGAAATACTACTTCGTCTGGACACTCGGTAAGTTGGCTGTGAACTCACTGGACTGTTGTTTGTTCTGAGACCTGTTTGTCAAGTAGTCTGTACAGTATTTTAAGGTGCAGCTCAAAAATCCTCTTACTTAACATTATTTCGTGATATAACAGTGCCATCTAGTGTTGGATTGTAAACTGCATCAATACTTGATGATGCTACGTCTCCATCTGTTTCTGTCACCGCTTCACTTAATGCATGGGGCTGCTGCCAGTTTTTGCTGGTGTGGCACTCAGAAACATTTGTACCTTTCTCCTGCAGCTGATGCTATTAACAATGCCGCTGGATTTGGCTTTAATGGGTACAACAAAGATGGCTCCCCACGGTGGGACCTGATATCAAATCTCAGAATTCTTGACATAGAGGTTTGGACCCTTTTTTTTCTTTAATGAGATATATTACATCAAGTACTAAAGGTCTTTTTTTAAACTAAATTCTAAATGTATATTGTTCTGGATTTTCAGTTTGCCACCAGTTTCAAGTTGTTCCTTGACAACTGGAATATTCAAACAGCACTCTGGCTCAAAAGGTAATACTATGTTAAATGTGTCATATATATCTCTTGTGTGATAATGTGATTTGAACAGAAATTAGATTTTATTGCAGTGGTATAATTTGCTTCCTCTGGTTTTGACGTGTATACTGGATGTGTGCCATGTCTGTTTTCTCCTCAGGGTGTGCTATGAGCGCTGTCCCATTAACCCCACCGCTGCCACCTTCCTGCTGTCAGCCATGTGGCACGGGGTCTACCCTGGCTATTACCTGACCTTTCTAACTGGAATCGCCATGACAATGGCTGCACGTGCAGTAAGTGCACACCTTGCTTCTGTCTAAATCTATAGTTGGAGCTTTTTTTTCTAGCCAAAGATAATAATTCCCAATGTAGCTATTAGATTTCTGTAACTCAGGAAGCATCATATAATGGATGCATTTACATGAAAGCCTGTCACAAAAATTGATTTTTTTTTCTCCAATGCCCTGTTATATCATGAAAGCTTTTTACCACAGCTACTTAACACTTAACAACTTAACAGACCAACAGGAAAATCACTTTATGGACAGTTAAGTGGATGATAATAGGTAGCGTAACTCATTACTAGTGTGTGGCCATTACCAGTAATCTCCACTATGGTGGACATTTCTTATCAGAAAGTAGTAGACAACAACATTTATGTAGAGATAATAGTACTGTAAATGCACTATAAGTCTGTCGGAATATTCTCGGAAAATGGCTGCTGTGTTGTTAATGAGAACCTACAGGCACTCTATTCTTCTGTTTCTGAGTAAGGACATAGATCACTGACCCAGTTACACCAGGAAAGTACTGGCTACTGCTACACAGAGATAAATGTCTCCAAAGAGTTATGACATGTCAAGAGACAGCAGGGAAAAAAAAAGATAATAAGCAGAGATGGGCAGTCCTGCCCGTTGTCATGCAGAACTTTCCGGTCAGTTAGTCCACCTCAAGGTAAATGTACTGTACAGCCTAATGAGTGGAATCTAAAGTTTATAGCTTCATTTATGTTTAGTCCAACTCTCTTTTTTTATCTTCTAGGTTAGGCACAACATCAGACCATACTTCCTGGTCTCTGACTCCTACAAGTGTGTCTATGATGTCATCACATGGGCATGTACTCAGGTTGCCATAAGTTACACAGTGGTGCCATTTGTCCTACTTACTATAGGACCATCAGTCAAATTCTACAGGTATGTATACATGAGTAAAAGAAGTTAATGAGAAGAATAACTGCTTCTTGTTTTTATTATTATAGATATTATGGATAGTCATTGCTTGTGGTATTAGCCTGGGTCTTTCCTTTTCAGGCTCTAACAGTTAAGAAGACAGTTTAATGAGCAAAGGAAGAAGGGGATTTATGAGGAGGAAATAAAATGAGTGCCCTGAATATTGCTTAGCTGCAGCCATGAAATATAAACCCAGTCATAGAAAGTATAAAACAGCCTCAGTTTGTAGGTGTTTGTTTATAAAGAAAATTACAATTGAGTGTGTAGTTTGTAAGAGATTTCACTAAAGACTAGCTGACAGAGGAACATTCAGAGCAACAGTTCAATGTCATTTTCTTCTTCCAAATGCTATTTGATGCTTTTGCAGGTGTTGGTACTTCTGCTTACACCTTCTGTGTCTACTGGTGGTACTGGCCCTGCCTGTCAAAAAGCGTCGACAGGGCAAAGAACAGCAGGACAACCAGACAGATCACAACAGCACAGACAACAACTGCAACCAGAAAGATAAGACCACATGAGGTCCGGGACGGTGGCCTGCAGTCCCATCAGCAGCAGCAGCAGCAGAAACACTGAGACGAACTAGAAACCACTGAGAGCTGTAGTGTGTCCAGTCTGTTTACCTGACAAAGAACCAAATATCTCTGAGAATCCTATCAGAAAAAGAAAAAAACAAAACACACACAAGTCAACGTCCTGTCAAAACTTCCAGTAGCAAGGATGACGGCAATCACACTTCTGACACGGATAAGAGACCAGGATGAAGCAACGGCCACGGTGGTTACTTCACATAAGATTATTAGTGAAAATGAAGACTTCCAAGCTGCCTTAAACCCTCTATGTACTCTGCAGGTAGTAATAGTTACGATGGCACACTGCAAAACTGAAATGCAGTTACATCTGTGTGATGTTATGTTAGATGTTTAGAGTAGGAGTGCAGTATGTGGAGGGTTTTTGTCATTGTCTGGATACAAAGCCTCTGTTAGGTGGGAACAGAAAATGTGTACATGTAAAAGAAACATAACCTTTATCATCAGCTGCCAATTTCAAACAGGCCTTAGGATCCTCAAAATATTGTTTGATTTCTATGTCTTTTTTTTTTTTAACCTTTGCTCAAGAAGAATTCACATTTTACGTTTTTTGTATTTAGATGTTTGTGACAACACTATTGGAAATACATTCTTATTTCTTTATTTTTGTTCTTCTGGGATGAGCTGATCATGACAGAGAGAGTGCCGCAGTGGAATTGACATCTTGTCCATCTCCAGCAGTCTATAGAGTTAAATTTTCTTTTTATATTTTTCATATCTGTTTTTTTTTTTAACATGACACGTCGGACAAATGTGTATTTGAAAGGGAGTATATTTACCTGCTCATAATTTACAATGTTTTTGTTTTAACCCGGGTTTGAGCAGCATTTTCTTAATCTTATATTTGTCACACAACAGGTGTTCAAATTATATCCAATATTGGATTGGATTAAGAGTGGATTATTTTGTTTTAAATCCTTAAAATGCAACAGAAATCTAATGAAGTATTACAAGCCAATCGAATGTAAAGGAAAATATTTCAAAATGACGGATATCCGGGCTACACATTTTTCAATTTGCATTAGTCTGTGAGGAAATCTGATGCAGTTATTTATGTATGTGACATAAAAAATATTGTACAAAATTCAAAGACATAGACTGGCTGTTGTGATAAATGGTCTTATTTCATATTGTGTGCACTTTGTTAGATCTAGGGGATGTTTCAGGGTACATTTACTGTGTAAGTCACTGGTTCTTTTGGTCCATAGCTCACCTTAGGCCTTTCAAATCATCCAGTTTACTCTGTAAAGCAGGCATGAGGTCAGACGGCCAGCTCAAGTGTTTGGTAGAATGAAAGGCGTAATAATAAGCCCCCTCACTGTTGTTTAAATAATAAAATGACAAAATGAATTTAGAGCTGATATGATCTGGAGATTTCCAACTTACAATATTCTGACACTTTCGAGTTTTATTTCTACAAATCTGTCAATAATTTGTTGAACTGGTGCATTTGTGTTGTGTAAAGTAATAACAAAGCAGCAGAGGTGAGCTTTGAACCTCTTTTCTTTTTAAGACTTTCTAACACTTGCATTTTCCTGCCATAACTCTGTGTGTGTGTGTGTGTGTGTGTCAGTATTCATGTTGACGTGATCTCAAGTAAACTATATTTGTAGCCTGGGCCCTGTGTAGGCGAGTACGGCCCACCTAAGGTAAAGGGATGTCATTCTACAAACATAGCGATTATTGCACTGCATGGCCACCCAAACCAGCAGATCAATGCAAACTGCTCCATATGTCCAAAGTGCCAAATCATTAATGGCGCATTTTGTTTTTTTTGTTGTTGTTTTTGTGTGTGTGTGTGTGTGTGCGCACAAATGAGTGCCTGCGTATTTGTGAGCGTGCGTGTGTGTGCGCGCGTCTGTGTAACATAATGGTTATTTTTGTGTCAGAAGGAAATTTATTGAAAGATTTGTATAACAGTACATTAAAATTCTGATTTATGTGGCGAAATAAAGAAATTATTTTTAAACACGAAAATGTATGTTTGGGGCTTTCACTTGTGTCTTGCACTCTTGAGGTTTCTGCCATAAAGCCCCGGATGGTGTAGGGCTGCCGTGATGGTTGACTTTCTACAACTTTCTCCCATCTCCCGACTGCATCTCTGGAGCTCAGCCACAGTGATCTTTGGGTTCTTCTTTACCTCTCTCACCAAGGCTCTTCTGCCCTGATAGCTAAGTTTGGCCAGACGGTCAGCTTGAGGAAGGGTTCTGGTCGTCCCACACATCTTATGGAGGCCACTGTGCTCTTACGTGCAAAATGTTTTTGTAACCTTGGTCAGATCTGTGCTTTGCCACAATTCTGTCTCTGAGCTCTTCAGGCAGTTCTCAGCTCATGATACTCATTGGCTCTAACATGCACTGTGAGCTGTAAGGTCTTATACAGACAGGTGTGTGTCTTTCCTAATCAAGTCCAATCAGTATCATCAAACACAGCTGGACTCAAATGAAGGTGTAGAACCATCTGAAGGATGATCAGAAGAAATGGACGCACCTGAGTTCAACATATGAGCGTCACAGCAAAGGCTCTGAATACTTAGGACCATGTCATATTTCACTTTTTCTTTTTTAATACATGTGCAAAAATGTCAACAGTTCTGTGTTTTTCTGTCCATATGGGGTGCTGTGTGTACATGAATGAGGGAAAAAATGAAAATGAATTAAATGATTTTAGCAAATGGCTGCAATATAACAAAGAGTCGGTGTCATCTTTAACATGGGAGTCTATGAGAGAGCCCTTTAACAAGGGTCATCTGCCAAATGTATCTCCCCCTACAAATTTCAAGCTAGAGACTCCATTTTAATCTTAAAACGCTCATTAGATGCTGCTCTATCAAACTGGTATTCAGAATTTTCTCATTCCGAAACGTTTCCGCACGCCAGGCTCTCAAAGTTGGAGTGGTTTTTGAGGTCTCCTCTGCTGTTACCATGGTGACAGGCTGACACACAGAGGCATACAAAGCTCTGAATTACTCTGATTCTCCAGCAATTCAGATCAATCCTTCACATCAGCATTAAAGCAATGCTTCAGCTGCAGCAATCAAACTTGCATTTTCTTCAGAAAATGCCCTTTTCTAGTTTTTTTTATTTTATTGGCTGTCAACCTGTCCAGGATGTACCCTGTTTCTTGTAGTACAGGACAAAGTGGCTTAGACAATGGATTTATTTTATTTCATGAAAGGCTGTTTACAATTCTGAGCCAAGTCCAATTCTGTTGCTGATCAATTCAAAAATCAATATTATCCAATAATAACTGATCTATATATAGCCCTGCATATAGCCCAGCCTGTGGTGCAATGTGGTGTTGGTGGATGGAACGAGACATGATGTCCCAGATGTGCTGAATTGGATTCAGGTCTGGGTAACTGGCAGGCCAGTCCATAGCATCAATGCCTTCATCATTCAGGAACTGCTGACACACTTCAGCCACATGATTGTCATGCATCAGAAGGAACCCAGGGCCCACTGCACCAGCATATGGTCTCACAATGGGTCTGAGGATGGTGAATCTGCTCCTTCTGTTCTTCCTTGCACAAAGGAGGAGGTAACGGTCCTGCTGCTGGGTTGTTGCCCTCCTACGGCCCCCTCCATGTCTCCTGGTGTACTGGCCTGTCTCCTGGTAGCTCCTCCATGCTCTGGACACTGTGCTGACAGACACAGCAAACCCTCTTGCCACAGCTCGCATTGATCCATCCTGGATGAGCTGCACTACCTGAGCAACTTGTGTGGGTTGTAGACACCGCCTCATGCTACCTCTAGGGGTGAGACACTGACAAAATGCAAAAGTGATCAAACATCAGGCAGAAAGGGAGAGCAGAGAAATGGTCTGTGGTCGGCACCTGCAGAACCTCTCCTTGTCTTGATAACTGCCTCTCATATCCACCTGTACCTGTTGCTTCCTAACTAAACTCTCCGTGTCTTTGTTAAGAATCTCCTCATGTCCATTGTGTGTGGGGAGGGAGCAGAAAAGGCAAACAACATGTCGCCAGACAAATAATACCGTCTACTGTAACTGAAAGTAAACAATATCTTCCTCACAACTTTTCTAAGTTGATTTAACATCAACCTAACGTCACCTAGGGCCAATGTGACAAAACAGTAAGGCTTTAGCATGAGCTGGACTTTGTGGGATGACACTGACGTCACCTCCTCCAGCTTCGACACACTTCACCCACGGTTCTCTTTACGGTGTTTTACACGCTCGCCCGAAGAAACCACTGGCTTTGTTAGCTTCGTTACTATAGTAACGGTATTGCAGCGCTGTGGTAACCAGGTCTGGACCTGGGGAAGATCAGGAACTGTTGTTTAGAAGATATGGAATAAATATCAAATATCTGCATTAAATAGAAAAAAATGTGATTTGTTTCTCTTACTTAACAATTTAATAGAATGTGGGGTGAATCTCCACAGACAGGGAACACTAGACCACCCGTGTTCCCCTCCATGTACATCTGCCTCTGTATTTTGAAACAGCATTTCCTGAAACATGCCAGGAGTATTTACCTTTGACTGTTTATGAAAATACTGACACAGTTTTTATCTAAACACACCAGTGTCAGGGCCTCCGGCTCACGTCAGTGAGGTTTGTGCCCCGCTCCCCCCACATGTTACGCCGCTGTAACCAGGGGTAGTAGGAGGTGGAGCTCCACTGTAGCAGGCTGGGAGCAGGTTAGAGTTGCTCAGTGAAACAAATACACTATGAGTTGACTAAAAACGACATTATTGCCTGAACAGGAACCAACATACAGGCGCGTACAGAGCAGCACTGTTTAGGTAAGACGACTTTTACACTGTTTGTTGTGAAGTGCACTTTTTTAAACATCTTTTAAAGGTGATATAATGACCTGTTGACGGGCTAGCCTCTCTGAGCTAACGTTAGCATGTTAGCTCTGAGAGTTTGATTAGCTTGTTTTGGTGTTGCTTCCTAGTGATAGTACTAAAAAACGAGAAGTCACTGTGCTTGTTGTAGCAAACAAAACCAGAAAAAGACCAAGTGTATTTTTCCTTTACTTTGTTTTTTGGGTCATGTTTGAGCACATGAGATATCCGTGTGCATAGCAGGCTACCTTTCTGAGAAAAAAAACACTTATAAACATTCTATTTAAAGTTACAGATGCACATAGGAAACACACACACAGTGTAATGTTTTATTATATGCTCACACTGTCCTGGCTAGTTTTGTTTAAGGCTTAAAGTTTTCAAAATACAACCCACCTGTCTGAATAAAAGTCTTTTTCTAGATGTTGTTTATATCAACGGTTTTCCAGACAAACCTGTTGTTTTGGATCAGACCCTGCTGGGTCCCCTCCTGGGAACTGAGTCCTCAGCAGTTTCATACCCACATGACCAGCCATAAAGAGCTGACCGTTAAATTTAGAGATCATATCCAGTGTTGTCTGCTCAGTTCACCTCGTACATTTGAATGTTTTCAGATAGCAGCAGAGCTGACGAGGAGAACATTTGTGTTTTTGTTATGATTATAATCCAGTAGTCTGTGTTTTTATGTCAATTCTAAACCATACCTGATACAGAAGTAGGTCAGGGGGAAACCATCACATATGTCATGGTTGTTTTAATACAGGAACATCTGTGGATTAGGCTGTAATTATCAAGATATTATAAAATACATTTGAAGTGTTTTAATAAATCCATTTGTTGGCCTGTAAAATGTTAGACAGTTGTGAAAAAAAAACTCTTGGTTTGTCCAAAACACATTTTAGTATTTTTGCTTTAAAAACATTTTTATTCACTTACTGAAAAATTAATGGACTTGCTGTTTATACTTTTTACAGTCCCATTAACTTGTAAATCCATTTAATTACATTTGTTATTTGTTATTTCACTGCATAGTTTTAATAAATACGCAGACAGTTGAGTCATTTAAACAGTGGAATTATGTCAATAATTTGCCACAATTTGCTCCAATTATTAGCAACCAACTGTTACTTTATGGCATGGCTCATAAAATCAAACTATACAAATTCAACCCGACATCTTAATTGCCCTCATTGTCCTTTTATCTTGTATCAATTGGATCTACGCCAGTGCATGAAATGAATGGAAATCTGGGCGCGTGTGTCTTTTGTGTTCGGGAGAGATGGGCGTAGGCCAGCCCCCTCATCTAATATTCAGCTGTGAGTGAAAACGGGGGGATGCTGAGTGTGAGGCCGGCAGTGCTTGTTGATACCCAGTGCGACTGGGCAAGGAATCAGTATTAGTATTGTTTTGACGAATGTGATTTCACCCCTACACCAAGGTAAGGCTTTCATCTGTTAACTGTTTTTAGTGTTTTCTGTTGTACCTCTGTCACAATTTCTGCATCTTTTATATTTATTTTTTTTACTGTTTTTCTTGGTGGTCTGGACATGTGTCTTGTTTAAAAAAAATGATGTAAGTGTGAGCACCTGTCTAATCACAGATGAACAGAGTGAGAGCTAAATGTTTTTGATTGGTTCTTGTGCTGTGTAGTTGTCCACCCATTGTGCTGAGAGACAAGGAGCAGGGGAGGGTGTGTCAACATGCTCCTACTGCTTTCCCTGTAAACAAAGGATTTTTTTTCACTTATCCTGTGATATGGGAGAACAGTTGGCAGGTTATGCATGACTGAAGAAACAGAGCCAGAAAACAAAAATTGAAAGATCATGCACATTGGATCATTTACTCTGAATTTGACTGTTAAGGCCTTTGTACTGACAGCCAAACAGGCATGTGACATTTAAGCATTTATTGACCTGTGCCTGAGCCGCTTGTGTCCAGGATTATGGTGAAATATTGAGCAGCATGTTCGGTCATTCTTTTATAAAAACCATTGCCAAGGCAACTTGAGAGCCATGAATGCACCTCATTAATTTTGTTTTACTCTGGCAGGAAGTAAGCCTGACCATGATGGAAGAGCCCAACTTGATGAATCATTAATGAGTTTTTTATCGATTGGCTGAATCCCTAATACAACAAAAGAACCCATATTTGAGTGTTTTTGTCCTGTTCAGTCTTGTGAAAGATTTAACATCTGGGCAGCCTGTGTATTGCAGATTGTTATGATTTTGTGATCTTGGTTAAAGAAAAGATGAACATGTTTGCTCTATGTCTGGGTTTTGAGATAAATCTTTAGAACAGTGCTGCAGCCTAATTATAGATAATGTTCTCAAAGTGGGTTGTGTGTATTGATTTGTCCAATGTCTCTCTGTGTCTTACTTTATCTTCTCATCAGTAAAATAGTGTGCAGTCTATTGTTCTTATAGGCAGAACTCTTTTCCACAATGTCCAATTTCAGTTCGTGCACAAGGGTAAAGCAGATACTGGCTTTGATATAATTGAAGCACACAGTCGAGTGCACCAATTGTTACATCAAAGAGTCAAAGTTTAAAGACTGCTGTTTGTCTTCATTGGTATTGGATGACTTGGTTAACTTATCTTGAGGAAGGCATTGTGATTGCTCTGTGTTCATTATATTGAGCAGGCAAATTTCAGTTCATGTTTTCAGCATGAGTAGACAGACTGAGCATATCTGCAAAGAACCGAAATCCCCTGTTAAGTCTTGTGTAATGAGCTTGTTGGGTGCATTGTCTTGTTGTAGCCACACTTTAAAATTGTATTAAAAAATGTACCTTTCCCTCTGAAACACACACACATACAAACTTCTTCAAGGTTTAGAACTTTGTGGAAGTGTGTATTTATATGACAAAATCAGGAAAAACTGGTAAATGGAAACAATGCATGTTGACATGCACAAAACAGACACACCTAAGAAATGTTTTTTTACTTTAGAGTTTCCATAATTTAACTCGTTTTATGTCTTAATCATATATTACAGCCTAACTGTTTGAGCTATGCTGAAACTCCACCCTCACCAAACATCTTGTAGTCTCTGTTTTATGTTTCCTTGAGTTGGTTGCTGGTTTATTCCACAGCATCACATCAAAGAAACACCACACCCTCATCCTGGCCATCGTTTTAACACGTCTCTTTGTAGTGTCATACATTTTAGCTGCACAGACAGGGTAGATATAGTTACTGACCTTTGCTCGCTGTATATGCTAATCAGCTATCCTTTGCTCCACAGTGGTGTACAGGCGGTTAGCAGCCAGCCATGGATACCACTAATTCCCTGAAGATGACCTCTCTGGCTGTCCAGAGTCTGTTCAGCTTCGTGGAAGAGGAGAACCTGGCTGCTATTAAAGCCCATTTGGACAAGTTCAGAGATGTGGACAGCAGGAGTGATGTAAGTAGACCACGTAACAAAAGTATGCAAGAAGTGTTTTGTTGAAAACGTGGAATGTTTGAAAAGGTTAAAATTTAAAGCTACTGTACATTAAAAAGCTTGCATATGTCTTTTTATTGTTTTAAATATCTTTGCAGATTTGTTGTCACTTTGATCTTGTCTATTGATACTGTGAAAACATAATGTTTAATATTCCTACCAAGCTGTTGACATGGCCTATATATATGACATATTCTCTTTCTGTTTATCTGTATTTAGTTGTGCTTATGTATCGGGTCTTGTTATTTCCAGTAAAATAGGATTTCTGTTATCTACACAGGCTATATTCTTTGTTTTTTTAAGCTGCCTTCTTAAAAGTGTGAGTTCCTCATTCCAGTCAGACATGTGGTTGTTTTTTTGCCCTCTGCATATCTGCCTCAGCCACACAAAGGTGTTTGATTTGTGTGTAACACACAGAACTGACTGTAAACAAGCGCAAGGCTGTGTTGTAACCTGTGGCAAACAAATGAAGCACAGTTAGTAGAACATTAGCGTACATTTAAACTGATGGTGGTTCATAGATTCTTTAAAAACAGAGGCTGTAGTGTAAGGGAAGGGCACAAAAAACTAGGTTAATACCTCTTGCTGTTTTTATGCTAGGTTTGTGTAAACATGTAAAAACTCACATCTGTTGGACAACAAGAAAAGCTGTACAATAGTCTCTGACCAATAGAGAGAAAATAGAGAGTGGTGGCCATATGGCAATTAGGGCGTGATTCATGTTAAACCATTAAATAATGGCTCTGGCTTTCACCGCCTTCCTATGGGTTATCAGTGGGCTCAAAGAAAATACAGCATAATTAATTGGCATGTTAAACATCTTTATCACTGCTCTATTTAAATTGCTTTCTCTTTGTTTCAGAATGGCCAGACTCCCCTGATGGTGGCAGCAGAGCAGGGAAATCTGGAGATTGTACAAGAGCTTATTAGGAGAGGAGCCAACATTAACTTGGATGATGTTGTGAGTGTGCACACATAAAATTACGAAATGCCAAATGTGAGCGCCGACCCCCCCCCCCCCCCCCCCACATACAGGTACATGTGGAGTTTAAGCACAGGTGAAAAACAATGCGGTCATTTCAGCTGCATCATCCGGTTGTATAAGAAGACAAGTGGCCTTGATGTTTCATCTTGCTGAACTCACCACACTCAGACTTAGTGCTCAGCTATTATGAGCCATCATGATCCATAATGACCTCTTATTACACACTTTTACCTTCACTCTTTTCGCTTAATGACAGGATCCGCTCTTTAGCCAACACCCTGTGTCTTTTGAGGCCAACCCCCCCCCCCACGCACACGCACACTCTCCAGCACGTATGCACCCTCCTACTAAGGCACACGCATCCATGCTCGCACACCTCTCATTAACATCGCACGTACATGTAACCTGCTATTACACATGGCACACTCAAAACCTACTCACTCTCACAGAAGGAGAGAGTCGAATACTGTAGTCACTCTTATCTCTCACTTTCTCCTCTTTGACACTCCTGTCTATCAAATGAGACATCGTGTTCCTATGAGCACCTGGTATGACCAGCTGGTAGGTACAGCACTTTGACCATTGTTGGGAACCAACATGTACCTCCGCTTTGTCAGCTGGATTTGGATTCTGATGGGAGTTCTCATAGTAACAGCTTGTCTGTCTGTGCAGGACTGCTGGACGGCGTTGATCTCAGCAGCTAAGGAAGGACACATTGACGTGGTGGGGGAACTGCTGGAGAACAATGCTAACCTGGAACACAGAGACATGGTGAGGATATGGAAGAAAGTGGTTCTTTATTTTACACCTGGTGGCAACACTTTTTTACATAAGAACTTGTTTTTTTTTTGTTTAGACTGTCAATTTTGTCAGTGTTTAAGCCCTTGAAAGAGTTGAAATAATATTTGAACACCCCTGGTCTACAGGCCAGTAACTCTGCATAGTTAGTTTCATAAATCGATGCTATTGATAACTAATAAACCTAAAATGAACACCCATACAAATATTGATATAGGGTGTAGCAAGGACAAGCTTCAGGAAGTCAATCTTTGAATGTACGAGAACTGCTAGGCTGCTACTACACAAACTACAATGTCTTTATTTCTGTCTATTGTCACAGCCGCAGTGCTGGTTGAACAAGATAATCCATTAGCTTAGAAATGGACATAAAATGAAATTACTTTCTGTGTGATGGCTCCTCTCTAGTAGTAATCCCATTTACTGAACCTTGTTCGTCTCGACATTGCGGATGGGATATCATTTGGTCATTTGATCCAGACATGTCAGAGTCAGACAGTCTAGCCTAACCAACCTATAGCAGGTGCTGTATATATTATTGAGGCTTGAGGTAATGCACAAAGAGATACCATAATCATGGTCACTACCTGCTTTTGAGTAGCTGGAGACATTATGTATCTGCTTTCACATTGAGCAATAAGCATTATTATAATGGAAGACTTAGTGCATTTTCATATCCTTGATTTTTTTGTCCTCCACTTTTTTATAAAGAATAAAGTTAAGAAATGTACATTTAATTTCTTGACCTGTGCGACTGTGTGGAAGTGACTCAGGATGTCAAGTGACTCATTCGTGTTCAGGGTGTGTCTAAGCTGCACAGGACAGATCACAGCCAGTCATCACAGTGGGATTATAATAAACCGCACTGTGTGATACTGTGCACTGGAAAGAGTGTCACACCATCTGTAAATAGCACATTTTCCTACTACAAAATCTGCCCAGATCTACCTATTCTGTTAGCTTTAAATGTAATACTCTTGCTACATTTACACCTATTTATGATAAAATGATACTAATAATCAAATGCTCTCAATATTACTCTACTTACATTTAATGTGATGTGTTGATTGTCACTGACAAATCCTTTCTACAAATGTGTGTGTGTGTTTTCCACTCAGGGTGGTTGGACTGCTCTCATGTGGGCAGCCTACAAAGGTCGCACAGTTGTGGCTCAGCTGCTTTTGGAAAAAGGAGCTAACCCTAACATCACTGGGCAGGTACTGAGACTGAGAACACAATATATATAGAAAACATGTCATTTTATTTTGGTTGCAACATTTTAAGGTTTTAAAAAGTAGTAAATGTCAGTGAATTTAAGGGGTTACAAAGTTGTGAAAGGGATTAAAACCCTTCTCTTAACCTGCACAGCGCTCAGAACATCATCTGCTGCCTGAGTCATGTGAAGTGGCTTAAAGTATTTGTATGACCGCAAGCCTGACACCGATCATTAGTTACTCTCAGCATGACTGCACCGCTGTCCTCTTCCCCAACAGTACAGTGTCTACCCCATTATCTGGGCAGCAGGTCGAGGCCATGGAGAGATTGTCCATCTCCTGCTGCTGCATGGAGCCAAGGTCAACTGCTCAGACAAGGTAACAACTTACTGACAGATGTTCATTTACCTGTTTTTATTCCTGCTGAAGATGTACTCAGTGGTTTCCTGTTACACATGTCCTTCTCCTCTCTTCTGTTTCTTTCTTTCTTTCTTTATTGTTATTTAAGAAAAAAAGTCAAAAAGGTGTGCATTGAATCATCTGTTGTTACCCATGATTCACATGCAATATTTGCTTATATTCTTCTCAGTATGGCACAACACCCTTGATTTGGGCTGCAAGGAAGGGTCACTATGAGAGTGTGATGCACCTCCTTGCCAATGGAGCTGACGCGGACCAGGAAGGAGCTGTAAGTGGACTAAAATTCAGCAAAGAGCCAACATTGTTATGCTTTCAAGTAGACTGGAAAGTGCCAAAAGGATTTTAGCTACAAAATAAAATTAGAAGGTGGAACAACATACTAAACCACATTATTGAATAATTGATGACGTCCATGATGCAGCACATCTGTGCTCCTTCGAGTCATGTTGCATCTGTCCTGCCAACGAGAATGATGTGGTTGTTTCACAAGTAGCGTCAATAATCAGATGTCACTGCAGTAGCTAATGTTGCAGAGCACTTAATTTACATGCGATCATTCAATCTCTGAATGAGATTTCAACATGAGAATTCATAGTGTTTACATCCATTCAAAAAAAAAAACATGTATGGCATGTTGAGAAACCTTCAAATGTGTAAAGTGCTTCTTTCTTTGTTGCAGAACTCAATGACAGCTCTCATTGTGGCAGTGAAAGGTGGTTACACAGAGGTTGTCAAAGAGCTGCTGAAGAGGAACCCAAATGTTAACATGACAGACAAGGATGGCAACACCGCTCTTGCTATTGCTGCAAAGGAGGGGCACACAGAAATCGTGCAGGACTTGCTTGATGCCGGCACCTATGTCAATATTCCAGACAGGGTGAGGCACACTACCATTATTACCCTGCTGTTTAACACTGACAGGGTGTTGCTGTTGCAAGGTGGATATTGTGAAATCCACTGTGACTTAAAATTCTATCCATATCTCTGTCTGATTTTCTCTGGTTTCCTTACCTCTTTCAGACGGGAGAAACAGTGCTGATTGGGGCAGTGAGAGGAGGTCATGTGGAGATTGTCCGAGCTCTCTTGAACAAATATGCTGATATTGACGTCAGGGGTCAGGTAGGGGGTCCTCTCTCACCGTCTTCAGTGCCTTATTGATGTTTAAAAAGCAGGCAGGGAGCCTTCTCATGTTCTTACCCTGGAAATACTGTTCATTTTGCTCTGATGTGTAAACTTGTATTCATTAGTTAGAATTGCACTAAAATAGTAGTGTCATCCTTGACAGTATGGTTTTGTTGACTCTATGGTTTCATTATAGACAATATAGAATCATATACAACATTGGCAGCTATACAAACTAGTCAATATACCTTGTCTGAGTTTCCTTTGTCCAATTTACATCAGGATGGAAAGACTGCCCTCTACTGGGCAGTGGAGAAAGGTAACGCTACCATGGTGAGAGACATCCTGCAATGTAACCCTGACACAGAGAGCTGCACCAAGGTTTGTATACTTAAACTGTGATCTAATTTTAAAACCACATTTACACATGTTTACATAATATCCTACTTTACACATGCATGGTGTTGTGAAATTGCTAATCTTCACCTGAATTTATTTAAATGTGTTTCTTTGTTTTTAAGGAGGGTGAGACCCCACTTATCAAAGCTACAAAAATGAGAAACATAGAAATAGTAGAACTGTTGCTGGATAAAGGAGCCAAGGTGTCTGCAATAGACAAGGTACTCTTTGCAATACAATAAAACAAACATACAAAACATAAACATTTTGCATTTTGCAATCCGCATGCTCTCTCTTTTTTTTTAATAATTCAGTAAGTTTTGTGTTCTTTTCTCAGAAAGGAGACACGCCTCTCCATATTGCCATCCGAGGGCGAAGCCGAAAGTTGGCTGAGCTGCTGCTGAGGAACCCCAAAGACGGTCGCCTGCTGTACCGCCCCAACAAAGCTGGTGAAACGCCATACAACATCGATTGCACCCACCAGAAAAGCATCCTGACACAGATATTTGGAGCCAGTACGACTCATTACTACTTTCCATTCCTATAGAAGTGTAGATTTGCTTCTCTCTCAACTCTTCTATCTTTCTCTCTCAGAGCACCTGTCCCCCTCAGAGTCCGATGGAGACATGTTGGGTTATGACCTATATAGCAGTGCTTTAGCAGACATCCTCAGTGAACCCACCATGCAGCCACCTATCTGTGTTGGCCTGTATGCTCAGTGGGGAAGCGGCAAGTCTTTCCTTCTTAAGAAACTAGAGGGTAAGAAATCCCACAGCATCAGAAAATAATCTTCCATGAGGATAAACAGTACAGAAATGTGGGAAATTGCTATTTGAGCAGGTTTTAATTAGTTTCTTTGTTTTGGCTTCTCATGTTTCTTCCTCTTGTCAAACAGATGAGATGAAGACATTTGCGGGCCAGCAGATAGAGCCTCTGTTCCAGTTCTCCTGGCTGGTCGTCTTCCTCACACTGCTACTCTGCGGCTCAGTGGCTGTTGTCCTGGGCTTTGCTGTTGATCCCAAGTTGGCAATCGCTGTCTCCCTCAGCCTTCTCGCCTTGCTCTACATCTTTTTCGGTGAGGTGACAAGCGAGCTAGAATTTGGATACTGAATAACTGTTGGTAGATTCTGCTTTGCATGCACTTCTTGTGAAATGTTGGTGAAAGGTCAACTCCTTTTGTCAACTCAATGTTCTGTAAAGGGTCTCTCAAAGAAAACACAGGTTTATTTGCTGTTTGACTTGCAAACAAATACCAAATATATATCAACATGTATCTTACTACAATTCCAGTTGGTTTATCAGATGTGCTTTGCAAGGTTTAAAGTGGTAAGCTTTTGTAAAAGGACTACTCACTAGAGGGTGCCATAATACTACCAATATGATCAATAACCTGATTCTCTCTTACCGACTTTGAAGGGGTTAGCCTGATACAGACCAACTCCAGTATATATAATAAAAGGTTGAATGTAATGAATATTAGCAATGTTGAATGTGTATATTTTGCCATGTGTTCAGTGCTGGTGTACTTTGGAAGCCGACGTGAGAGAGAGAGCTGGAACTGGGCATGGGTCATCAGCACCCGTCTGGCTCGTCAAGTTGGCTATCTGGAGCTGCTGCTCAAGCTGATGTTTGTCAACCCTCTTGAGCTTCCTGAGCAGACCACCCGCGCCCTTCCTGTCAGGTGAAAGAAAACAAAGATGTATACATGTTAACAGCTGTTTTGATTTAAAGACTTAATTAGACGGCATGTTTACAGTTTTAACCATTATTTAGAATCAAACTTCTGTGAATGAAACATGAATAAATATGACCTGGATGACTGAGAATCTCCATTGACATTTTGCAAAACATTTTTCTTTTGCACGCTTCACAGGTTCCTCTTCACGGATTATAATCGTCTCTCCAGCGTTGGAGGGGAGACCTCCATGGCAGAAATGGTTGCCACACTTTCAGATGCATGCGAGAGGGAGTTTGGCTTTATGGCTACCAGATTGTTCAGAGTTTTCAAGAATGATGAAATCCAAGGTGACATCACTGTCTTTGGCTTTATGTCTCATGTAATGACCCTTCAGTCAGTGCTCACATTCACAATAAAAAAATGATTACAGAGTATTACAGTTTGTAATACCAGCTTATGTAACAACAACTTATAAATATATAAGAGAAGGTTTCAGAGGTACCAGTAAAAACACTGCTTATTTTTTCATGATGGCTTCAAAATGCTTTGTTTTGTATATTGTGAATTGGCAATGCAAGTAAAATGCATAAAACACACATGTGATGTAATGTGAAATACATACCAGAGGAATATGCTCAAAAACCCTAAAGGAAACCATAGTTATGTTTGAATCAAGTTGTTTGCATTTGTGAAGGTAGCAGTAAGGCCACCATAGTGGGTAAGTCTTTCTTTTTATCTTAATATTCTTCTCTGCTTTCCTCCAACACCTCAGGTCAAAAATGGAAGAAAACGTGCTGTGTTCCATCGTTTGTGCTGTTTGCCTTGACACTAGGCTGTCTGATCACTGGGATGGCAGTACTGGCTATCTTTAAGGTGGGTTAAATGGCTGATGTATAGTAATATGGCAATACATGCAAGGTTTTGCATAGTTTTATGTGAGGGAAAAGTAGCCTCTGGCCACATATATCTGCTTAAATATAACAGTCCTTAATTAGTTTTGCTCTTTTGACTCCTTAGGTGAACCCTGAGAATCTGACAGTAAATGCAGTGCTGATAGCCATGGCCAGCGTGGTCGGCCTGGCCTTACTGCTCAACTGTCGGACCTGGTGGCAGGTGGCTGATTCTGTCCTCTACTCCCAGAGGAAACGCCTGCATAGTGCTGCCAACAACTTGCACAAGCTAAAGAGTGAAGGATTTATGAAGGTAGAATAATCCACTTTAGTAATTGTACCTAATCAAGAGTAAATGGAAGTCCTTTCACAGCCTGTTGTTGGGGCTAATGTGGCATTCATTTTCTTATGAAAATGTTAAGTTATCCTTCCTAATGCTATAAATGCCTTGCGTACACAGTCATTTTTGTCCACATCTCTTCCCAGGTTCTGAAGCACGAAGTGGAGCTAATGTCAAAAATGGCCAAAACTATCGACGGCTTTACTCAGAACCAGACGCGTATGGCTGTTATCATCGACGGGCTAGATGCTTGTGAACAGGACAAAGTGCTGCAGATGCTGGACACGGTGTGTTTTTGCAAGTGCTTGGGTCTGGGTAGATAAATGATCAGAGCAGCTTCCTCCTGACAGTTAATAAGATAATGAAAGAATCTGCCACTTTGTAGAGCAGTTGCCATGTGGCCCTAACTTAAAGTAGGTCTTCACCTGTGCACACAGAGCCCACATAGCCCTGTTGCACTGGAGCCACCTCAGTGTTCCCAGCTGCCTCCGCTCGCCTCCAGGTTTAAATTCTTCCTCCCAGCTGCTGTAATATGATTTCCTTTTAGCCAAATGTTATTATTTGGTGAAGTAATCCCAGAGACGATGGCAACCTCCTGTGTGCTAATGTAATCTTCTCATCTTTGCAAGCACCTCCCAGTCACTCTGAAACCATCTTCTGTTGAGATTCAAACAGCACTCAGAAATCAGGTTTTTTTCTTACACATTTATCATTTAGCAAATGTAATTTTTCCCCATCTGTACTTGTACTTTTGTACTGCGTAATGAGCATTAGGGATGCAGACACTCATGTGATAGTGCCTTAGTTGATAGTGTTGACAGCTGCTTTAGGGATGAAGGTTCATCGTCCTGCGGGGCCAGACTGAGGGTTCTGGCCAGGGGTTAACAAACCATGAATGCATGGAGCACAAATCGATGTCCTGTGACACTTGGACAATGTCCCTTAGTTAGCAGAGTGGAAATCCCCGGCACCATGTGCTATAGACAAGTCAGCTCTCACAGGAGTCATTAAGTTTTAAGTACTACAGCTGACGGGTGCCTCAAGCTGTCAAGTCAAAGATTGATTTGATTGTAAACAACCTATTTTGACATTAAAACAGTAAACACACAAATCTGCTGCAGAAAAAAAACAAATCTGAAAAAAAAACAGTTTTAAAACATCAGTGCAACAGGGTGATATATTTTTGAAAATAATTGATTTATTTAATGTATTATTTAATACCCCTATAAAGCTATGACAATGTCACACACTAACTTCCTTTCTCATTCCAGGTGAGGGTCCTCTTCTCCAAAGGCCCTTTTATCTCCATCTTTGCTAGCGACCCGCATATTATCATCAAAGCTATCAACCAAAACCTCAACAGTGTGCTGAGAGACTCCAACATCAATGGCCATGACTACATGAGAAACATCGTGCACCTGCCTGTATTCCTCAACAGCAGAGGGCTCAGTACGGCCAAAAAGCTTTGCATGGCGGCCCCCACCAATGGAGAGGCCCTACCTGCTGAGGGTAAAACAACGTATTTTATTGGATAGAAAATCCATAAAAAAAAAACATTTTATTAACCTGTTTTTGTTTCAAATCTAAAATTTGGTACTAGTTTTGTTTACTCGTCTTGTTGTGTGCCTCCAGGATGGCATGAAGACGTGGACAAGAAGATGTCTCAGAACAGCTTGGCTCAAGACCAGGTCAAGTTTGGCAGTAGGACCGCCCTGAATCGCAGGGTAAGAGTTGGTTAATGCGAGAATATTTGGCAATGTTATGTACAATATAGTGTAAAAAAAGAAAAAATGAAGGAACCCAAGACGAGGGAGATCATAGCTGACCTAAGAATGTCATTGGTAAGAGACAATGATAGAAAGAGGAACTAGGACATACTGAGACCATAAGTTAATTTTTAAACTTTATTTTGCTAGGAGAATCTCATTGAGTGTCCTAGCCAAGACATCAACACAAATAACTGTTGCAGACAGGAACACATTTTTCATTTATGTGTTGCAAGTCATCAAGGGTCAGGCTGGGCACTGTGAAAGAATCAAAACATCTACAGTCAGTCATGTGTACTCCCCAGGTCATTTGAAATACTTCAAAATCTAAAAGTAAAACCCAGTTTCATCTTATTGTAGTAGTGTGGTTTGATGTAGATGCAGAGGGATGTATTTGAGTATCATCTGCATGAATGTAGAAGTTTGTGTTAAAAACAGTATTTCTATTTACATTAATTACACTGAATTAAAAGACTTTCAGTTCGCCATTACAGAAGACTTTGAGTTATCGTGAGAAAAGCTGCCTTTGAAACCATCTCTCTCTCCAGTCTCCTCCCTGAAGGGGGTGTTTAGTACAGGCACGGTGTTGGCAGGCAGTGCAGAGGCCAGAGGACAGAAGGAGACACACAGAGACAAAAACAGAGAGGTGCTCGGTGTGTGGCCAAGGTTCCTGGTGTAATTGATGTAATGGCTGTTTATCCTTCCTGCTGCGTTGCCACAGCCTAATGACAAGGCCTAGCAGCAGTGGGTCCCTGTGACAAAACACTGGCACCAGGTCTGCTGGCAGGAGGCTAAGTGACTCTGCTGCTGTCGCTGATGCCTTCCTCCCTCCTGTGAGACCTCCCCCCCCCCCCCCTTTTTTCCTTCCCGCCTTCCTGCCTTGTTTGTTTGTTTGTTTGACATTTGTTTGTACCTTGGGTTTATCTAGTACCCTCAATTATTGGTGTAAGCCCTTTTATTATGGGACAGCATTCTCTTTTTATACGCCGCTAGCTGGCTCTTGGCAGGAGGGCCCTTTTTCTACAAGTGGAGATTAAAATGAGGGCAGGAGGGAACATTAGTGCCTCTCTGTTTTCATGTGGCTTCTCAAGTTGCAGATGACATTATGAGTATCTCTTTCTCTATCTATCTATCTATGAGTATCTCATATCCATTCACAGGAATCATTTTTTGTCTCTGTAAGGGAAGTAATTTAAAAAACAACTGTCAAAATTAACCAATAAAACTGTAAAACTACAGTAGAACTCAAAATGTATTGGAAAGTCAGCCACACATGTCTGTGTTAGACCTTTTCAGTTCTGACTGAGTGGTGGCCATATGTTTCATCTCTGAGAAAGAGGTCATGAGACTGGCGTTACAACTTCAAAGTCAACCAAAAGGCTCGCCTTGGCTCATGACCACGGCAGCTGTCTGATATCATCACAGATGTTCTCCGGTAGATCTGTGTCAATAGCTCGCCTGTGTGTCATGACTCTAGCTTTGCACAGTGGTTCTTTTATTTCTTCTTTTGCAGTCAGACATTTTAGTCTGTATATATTTCTACCATGAAGAGATGGACTGTGTGGAAGGAGAGACCTCTCCCTTACATCCTGTTCAATGAGTGGTGTTACTAATGTACTATAATTAAAATAATTTATTTTTAAATGAGGCTGCATCCAGGTGAAGTGGCTGTGGTGCATAGGAAGTCAATATGAGAACATGAGGCTCTGTCCCCCATCTGCATATGCTCTACTTTTTTCAAGCATAAGGTCTGAAGATGCCATGACCTGAGATCACATGGTGGCCCTGAAATACCTCTTCTCCTGTCTCATGATGCAAAGTGTGCGACAGTCATGCATATGCTTAAGCTTCTGTCAGGCTCTACAGTAGCCCCTGTGTTAACTTGCAATTTGTTTTTAGCATTCTGGCTTAACCTCTCTGTGTATAGTTTTAAGCACAGAATGTGTCTAGATGTCCCGTGGCTGTATTTGCTTTACATCTGTCTAGAAACTGTTGCTGTTTTAGCTAGATATTTAAATAAATATGAAATGCCATGATTTGATGATACAAGTTAAAGTGAAACAAACATACTTACATACTAGACAATATGTAATGTGACTATTCTGTCTGTAAAGGACACATACCGACGTCGACATATGCAGAGGACTATAACCAGGCAGATGTCCTTTGACCTGACCAAACTACTGGTGACTGAAGACTGGTTCTGTGACATCAGCCCACAAACCATGAGGAGGCTGCTCAATATTGTTTCTATCACAGGTAAAAGCAACTTTTTAGCGTGTAAGTCGGCCATTAGGGATATTTTAGAGAGGATAGAGGAGAAAGAAACAAAGAATGAAGCTCTTATGGGATTTCATTGTATGCAATGCCCCCTAACCCTCTACACCATTATTGACAGGTCGTCTGTTGCGAGCTAATCAGATTATCTTTAACTGGGATCGGCTGGCGTCATGGATCTATCTTACAGAGGAGTGGCCTTACAGGACGTCATGGATCATTCTCTATTTGGAAGAGGCTGAGGGTGTATCTGACCAGGTCACTCTCAAGACTATCTATGAGAGGTAAACAAACACACACACAAACTCTATTATGTCTTGAATAGTTACATACCTTATTGTTCAGATTTTATATATAAATATACTTTCTTCTTAGCATTCTTTCTTTTTTTGTATAATTCCACAATCTTTTTCTAACTATGCACTGCAAGACTGCAGCTATTGTTAACATAATCTGAATTCAGTCAATAGAAATGAAGTCAGTTGATTTAGCACAACATTTCCCCTGAACAGATTAATAAGCCGGAACAAAATTCAGACAGGGTGTCCATTACAGTTCTCTGTGAGTTACTGACATAAATAACTCTAGCCAGCAGGTGGCAGTAAAGGATTTTGTTTTCAGTGGAAGCTACATTATCAGTGCACATTTCGTGCCAAAGGCTGTGAGTGCTACACCAATTGGCACAAGTCACAAAGGGACTTTTACTTTAAAACCATACAAAAATGACTTGCATGTAGAGTAAGAAAGGTAATGTATTGTGTGTGTGTGTATATATACAGTAAGTGTTCATGCCTGTGCCTGTGAGATCACAAATAATTTAAGACGTTCTCACCACGGAGAAGAGGAGGAGGCCGACAGAGGCTGTGTTGCTGGGTTTGGGTGCTGTTGTGCATCAGTCGCTGGCCTTTAAAGGTTGCACTCTGTCACAATACACTAGCGCCCACGACTCCTGCGGCAGAGAAGTGTCACAGACAGTTACTGTCAGCTAGTCAGCCAGCTAGATTCAGCAGACAACCCTCCATCCCCCATCTCCAGCACAAACCACTACCTCATTACACTAGGTTTTACGGTTTGGTTTTTTGAAAGACAATAGGTATTGCATTCCACTTCTGTGTAGCAGTTAACTAAATAGTTAACTATGTAAAAACTCAAAGGACAGTATTAAATTTGAAGCATCTCAGTGTGGATTTGATATTCTAGACTTGATCTCAGCTTTTTGGAATTGTAGTTAAAATGTAACAGACCGCCCAAAGAAATGTCAATATTTCACTGTTACTATTGTGACATAATTACACTTCCATAAAATTCAGGTGTGTTTCTACGTCTAACGAAAGGCTGGAATGGGATTGTACTTCCACTTCTTATTAGACTTAATATAGCCATCATCTTGTTTTTGACCAACGGTCCTGTCTTTCTTTATCTTCCTCCTCACTGGGTGTCTTTCCAAATGGCTGCTCTGTTCCGAAGCGGCCATCGAAGTAGCTGCCTTAATGATGATGACAGGAAGCCTCGAACAGGCTAAACAACGCCTTGCCTAGAGGCCTTATCTCTTGCACCGATCTTCCGCTGATAAGACTCAGGCCTCTGTCTGTGTATCTTTTTCTGTCTCTGCTCTTTTCTTCCTCTTTCTTCTGATCTGAGCCACTTTAGGTACCTTTTTGTTCTGGATGAGTTCTTCTGTCTTTTTCTGTTAGCGATGGACAGGCACTTGACTGGCCTCTAAGAACCTTAGGGTCTGTCTGTCTGCTTGAGAAAGAGATAACTCCTTCTCTGTGCTTTCCTTTTCTGCTGTGTGTATGAACACACACATACACTCTTCATGTGCGCACAGGCATGCTTTTTGTTTTGGCATCTTTTTGTAGCTTCATGTTTGACCGTTCTTTATCTTATTTTCTTTAATTCTTTTTAGCACAAAAACCAATGTGGTGTAGAACTGATGGTTGATTTTAGCACACATACATGAATACTGGTTGTACTTGCTCAGCCATTTTTATGCAGCAGAACTGCACATCCCCTGAGCGTTACTAAGTGAATATATTAGTGGTGAAGTGAACGTGGGGGTGAGTCAGCCCCTTATAGGTCAACTGTCGCCCTGCATCTCAGTCACAAGGCAGCATGCTCTTCCTCTCTACTCTTTTTGTAAAGCTGGCTCCAGCTTAGTACACCGCAGTACACGGAGCATCAGAAATATTTGATAAACTATACAGAGTAAAACATTGTGTTTCCGTCCTTATCAGTGCATAAAAAAATAAAAATATAGATTTGGTCATTGTGTGAGGTATTTTAAATGTGGTCATAGTTTAGATTGCATAAAGTAACCTAGCCAGTTAAAAAAAAAAGATGCTGACAGTCACTCTATGGAATGTACCTGAACTCCCAGAAAAGAGAGAAGAAATAGAAACGCTCACCCTCCTATCTCACACAAACACACAGGCTTTCAAAACAGCTAAAAGCTTTTTTTAGCAACTTGCTTGGCAAAAACAGGCATCCATGAAGGGCTGTGAAGTGTCATAGTAGGACACGGCGTGAAGAGAAAAGTGTAGCGCTAATTCGCATAGCAGGAGTGGGCTAGTACAGCCTTCCTAATCTGATGGAGAATGTGTAATCAGTTAATAACCCCAGCGATTTCTATCATTAATAGTAAGACTTGGGGCTGCCCAGACTAATGCAAGGTAGCGGGGGGATAGAGCTGTTTAACAAAGATGGCACTGTCTGTAGAAGATATCGGCTGCGGGCAATCACACTTAGACACACACATGCACATAGAACATACTAAAATGTTAGTATCACTAGCTTTGCAGGAGGAAAAAAACTACAAATTACACCTTAAGCGGCGAGCCAGCATTGTAGCCTGCTCAGTACACTGATAGAAACAAAACAAAAAATGTCTTGGACCAATTTGTAGCCGTCAAATTAACAACTTCAAATTCATATTTTGAGTGCAGTTTTTTTTTTTGATAACCAGCTAATTTAATTTGCAACCTTGTGACCATCATCTTTAATTATATAATTTCTTCCCTGTCTGTCTCGTCTCTCAGGAGTCAGACATCCTTTGTTTTAGCTGCCTTTGCCTTAAAGTATATTGAGTGTAACCAACCTGGCTCTCTTCTGCTTTATGGTCATTGCTTCAAAGCAGCCCTGCCTTTTTACAAAGACTGTTGATGGGCTCAGTATGCATATGTCCTTGATGTTGTAGAGTCATGACATTACTTTCTGCCATTTAATGGGAGCTCGTCTGTAGAGGAACTTTAATTGTCAAGGTCAAGATTTTGTGCAAACACACTTAAGATAATTACCGGTAAATTGGGTTTTAACATCTTTATTTTTATATTTTCAATCAATAAATATTTTTTCCCATAACATATATGGGATGTTTTAAAGAAATATAAATAACATACAGGTTGTTTTTACATTTGGTCAGTGGTGATTTGTTGAAAATGGAGAAGTTTTAGTTGTATCCAAACATATTTGGAGCTAATGATGCTTAAGGCCCTCAGAGAGTTTTATTCCTGGACGCTCAGATCCAGTTTTCAGCTCTAGAAAAAATAGTGTCACTGGTCCACTGAGCAGGTTCCTGCACCGCTCTGACATCTGGTACCCTGTCTGTGCCAGGATGCCCCCGCTGCACTCAGGAGCGCGTTCCTGGCGCTGCACCTGAATTTTGTGTTTATTCCACACCCACACAAGCTACGTATACACAAAGTATTACACTTTAGATGCACACAGGATTTACAGTGATGTCTGCAAGTTCTCGCTGAAAAGGCATTTGATGCTACAAGTTTTTTAAATTGAACTCACATGCCCACATCACACATATACACATCCGATTACATACAGTTATTAGACTTATGTGATACATATAAAATTCACAATTTCACACACACAGACACACACACAGCTAGCTCTCACACCAGTGCAAGAACATATGTCACCCCCAACTCCTCTGAGAATCAGTGTAATTAATCAGACCCTGAGATGCAGGCTGTGTTCAACAAACATGCACACACACCTTCACACAGCGCAGGAAGCAGAACGGCAGAGGAACTGTTGTCAGGTAAAATTGTGGCATTTAGAAGTGCTATGTCAGTGGGTTTCTTCGTATTTAATTGTGTCAAACTTTGATGCACTTTAATTTTGAGGTCACTGTGTATTTCTTTCTACCCTTCATCCTCTCTTCCCTTCTGTTTTGTTGACCTTGTGTTCATCCACCAAACAATCACTCTTTCAGAGATGTGACTGCAGCCAGGCACTTCTGGGACACTTCAAAACTTTTTTTTTTCTCACTAATCAAAGTCTGAATGAATACGTAGCCCAGCAATTCACTCTTAATTAGAGAGACTCTTATCCCGAGTACTGAAACATTAAGATGACACTCTCTTCATTCAGGATTACTTTAATTGGCACAATTATTGTAATTTGGTTGCAATTATGTGCTGGGATAAAAGCGCCATTCCAAAGCTCACATGGGTGATTCCCTTTATGTAGAGTCTTTTAATAAGCTCTTAAATATCTGTCCGCATAAAAATGGCGAGATCCTATTCTTTTCATATAATGAACACTTCTGAACTTTCTTTGCCCACAATGAGAAAACTTTATTCTTTGCCACGCGGCCTATTGTTCATGAGAATTCCTGTCACATTCATAGAGCATTCTATAATCTAGATGCACTGCAAAAGCTTAAAATCTTTTTCTTCCCTCCTTCTGTCCTCTGAGGGAGCCCATTGTCCCTGTGCTAAATCCCCCCAGGAGGTATTTCAGTGAAAAACACACCAAAACTGGTAATTCGATCGCTCATTGCACTGCCATTTGCCAAGAGGCCTAAAAATGTGTGTGAATTTGTAAAGGCTGGTGTGAAGTCACCTATGTCTCAATAGAGTTCTGGCTCTATCGCTGATAGGACACCAGGCATTGAGCCTACACACCAGTGTATCTGCTCGTCAGTCAGATAAAGACTGACAGAGACAAAAAAGGACCTATGCTTGGTGTGAGATAAAGATGGAAAGGTGGAAAAGATAAGAAAAGGCATTGAGACGAAGCTGTCTCAGGAGGTAGAACGAGGAAAAGGAATTAAAGTGTGTGACTGCCATGGAGAATAAAAGGTGATACAAGCATTACTGCTGTGTGAGAAGTTTGCCATTGGTGTGTTAATGTCTTAGGTGTATTAAAAGCCTCAGGTGATGCCACTGCTCCAAGTGAGCTAGTCTATGTGGCGGGCACACGCAGCTTGAGTGTGTGTGTGTGTGTTTTTGGCCTGCGTTGTTGTTCCTCTTTCCCTCAGGTGTTTGCCGGCATTGACTAAGGCATGATTTAGTCTCAGCCAGCTCCAACATAACCCAGCCCCTGCTGAGCTGCTCAAACTGTAAAATAAATTAATAAGTAAATCGATAAAAAAAAAAACTGACACAGCCATTGTTTACAGGTGACACAGAATGTGTGTGTGTGTGTGTGTGTGTGTGTGTAAGAGAATTTTTGATTGCCTGTTCTTGTGTGTGGAGGCTACCACGTGAGGATGGAAAGAACGTTATGCAGCATTCTTTGTTAGAAAATCCCCTTTTCATTTCTTCCTGTAAGCCGAGGTTGAAGGATTAGTCTAATTGGTCTGAAACAAGAGAACTGCTCTGTTCTCTTTTTTCTGTACAACGCACAAATAATCATTTCAAATGCCATAAAAGCCTCTAATACACCTCTGACTGGCTTCTGCTCTTTAGCCACAGTTATCCATCAATGACAGCAAAGTTGTATTAACGTTTAAAGGTGACACCAAGATAGATGAGGAGAGTGGACGGCTGAGAAGCAGACATCTGCCTGATACTTTGGTATTTCTGCAGTGTTGAGCATTATCACTGATCTCTCCTACTTTGCTGCCTCTTTGTGCTGGAACTGCTGGAAGGTGGGGGGCTGATTATAAATAGCAGCACAGGGTAGCAAGAGGGTCAGCGCTGACCTTTAAGCGGACAGCGAGATTCACCACTCAGCCATCGCCGGAGCCACGGGCACCCTTGATAGTTACACACACACACATATGTACACACACATATCTGGCTGTAAACTGACGTTAACATCCTGGCCCTTCAGAAGTCAATGGAGGTCAGGCCCCTTTAGGATCTGTGTGTATAAACCACACTGGAAGGGCAAGGAATGACTTTGAATGACAATGATTTTGCCTATCCAGCCTACATTGATAGGGAGTGCCATCTTTACTTTAAATGCAGCTTTTAATAAGCTGTTAATTTGGCATGTGGCTCAAGGATTTGGTTATCAGATTTTTCTGCTCAAGCAATTTGCTTCTCAAGAAAGTTCTTTATAATCAGTCAAGGCTCTTCTTCCGTGCCTCTCTCTCAAATTAGAGAGCTTTTGTTTTACCCTCTAATACTTTCTACTGTTGTTGTTTTGTTGCTGTCTTCATCTCCTGTGCTCATGTCCTCATCGTATTTCTAAAGCATGCAACCCTTTCAGCAAAGAGGAGCCTGAGAATCCCAAACTGTATTTGTCTCATTCATCACTCATTGTATGGGAGTTCAGTTCTAAAACAGACTTATTCCAGATGTATAATCTGCTGCTGCACATTTGTCTTCCCTTTAGCAGTCCACCCTACTTAACTCTGCATCATACGGCCTATCAACTGACCATTACAGCTTTCAAACAACCACATGTGCTGATACGAACTTCACAGTGCAATTAGTGTCACAATGAACAAACTCTGCCATGACCCTGGGATGCTCCACACTCTCCTCTTGTGCATAAATCACCACGCTGAGGTTTACTGTTTTACTATTTGTCAGGAATGGAGCTTAGTAACTCAGAGAGGAGGGTTCAGTTAAGGTTTTTGGGGTCTGGAACAAGGAGGCTCCGTTTCGGCGCTACACATGAGTTTAATCAGCATTTCGGGGAACCACTGAGTCCTGAACCCCTCTCGCCGAGAGGCCGCTTACTCCGGAGCGGCTTGGGTTTTGTCAGCATAGTGTGTTTCCCATTAGCCTGCTTGTCTCTGTGGTTTGCTTTGGGATGCACAGGTCCAGCTTAGTACAAGAGAGTTTCAATTGCTGGACTAAACTTTGCCACAACTGTATATGGAAAGCAGAGGTGGCCACAAGTTGTCAGTTGGCACTGCCAAAACAAGGCAAGCAAGAAAGAAAAGAAATCTAGAGTGTCCGCAATACTTGAAGCATTTGATTTAAATGAAGGAAATACGTCTGGATTTTAAAGAGACAAACTACATGGCGTCATCTAAAGTGAAAACATATTTTTGCTCTCTCTCTCTCTCTGCGTTTTGGGTGGTGGAGGCCTTGGCAGCTTCCCCTGTAACAATAACCTCCCTCAGTATTGATGCTGTTGGTCCACGCGCCAACTCGCCTATCCACTGTTTTCCCAGAGAGGGCCTCGCTGTTTTCATCCACGCGCTGGCAGACACTGCCAGCAGCTCTGACACGACTCTGACCAGGAGAGGAATGTGCCGGACGCAGGCCTGGTTAACTTCTTCACCCACACACTGTTGTGCTGGTCACACAGTGTCTGACACTGAAACTCTTGAGCTTCTCAAACACAATGTTCACAGGCGGTTGTCTGTTCTGCAGGCATCTCTCTGTCTTTGGGCCCCTTTATGGAAATGTTTGGCAGAGAGACCACCTCTTTGTGGCGTCTGCGAATGTTGTCCGTTCGCACAGAGGGCAGCTGTAAAGAAAAGTCAAGTGGCACATTCATACTTTCAGTGCCCAAAGAGAGTGTGGAAGGGGTAAGAGATGAATTCTGCTCATTCCCATCAGCTGCAGTGTGTGGGAGGTTGAGAGGAGAAGAAAGGCTATGCTCCAGTCAGCTTTGGGACCTATTAGCATTTGGATAAGCTCAGAAAGCTCCCAGTGGCCACGCCACACAGAGAGTGGTTGGACCTAAGAGCCTGTACTGCTGCAGCTATAAGCTGGGTCAATAGGCCTATTGTGCAGGAACGGCTGCTGAGATGCCTGACGGTCTTTATCTCACTTGTTGTTCATCTGCTTGAAAGTAGCACAGCAGCTTCCTGGACACTCAACTCAAACATCCATCCTGTCATTTAGCATCTGATTGCTGATAAGAGCAGCTAAGTCTGACTAAGACACACTAGTAGCTCAGCATTAGTTGAATTGAATTTAGTGCTGCTTTTGAAGCAATTATGTCTTATTTAGAAATAGTTTTTTTGTGATTTATTTGTTCTGTAAGTCCATGCATTTATGCATTTACTCCTCCCTTCAAGTTTCCAGTTTGCAGTCCCCTACCGTGGTGCTCTCTGACATATAATAATGATACTATAAGGGGGAGCTCTGCTCAGTTTTAGCTATACCTCTCCGGTAAGACATGTCTTACCAGTCAGCTGGGAACAACAAGAATGGACCTTTGACCTTTCACTCACTGTGTCCTTACTTCTTTTCATCTGTCCTGACGTAACTCCATGATGGATGTCCTTAAATTTGTTCTTCTCAGCAGCTCCTGGTAGGCTGTGGAAAATAGCTGTGTCTTTTATTATTATATTTTTTGCACTTTCTAAGAGCAAATATATAAATTATATAAATAATTGGTTATAATAAACGTATGAAATAAAGAGGAGCCAGATGTTGGTTCTGCTGCTACATACATACAAAACAATAGTGTCACTATTGCTGTACTTTCTATTTTTGTGTGTTCACTCATCAGCTATATTAGATGGCCCTATAAAAAGATGCAAGATTCCTTAGAAAGTCTTTGTATAGCAAAAGGAAGTGGCCCTGTGTGTGTGTGTGTGTGTGTGTGTGTTTGTGTGAGTCACTGGCTCCTGTTGGTCTGTGTCTACAGACCCACAAATAAACAGCAGTAAGCCAGCTGGAAATGGGGAAAGGCACAGGCTTCTCTCAGTCTGTATATGGGTTAATACAGTTCATGAGAAAAGGAACCAAACACCCACACACACATACTGTACAGTACACACACTTGCACATGCTCACAAACACATGCTCTACCCTTCCTGTGTTTTTTAAAATTTCATCCATCCCCTCCTCTCAGGTGTCTGTGGTGGTGGACATTACAGAATTGCTGTGTTATTGGTGTTGTGCATTCTTCTTGGTGCTGCTTGTTTGTGTGTTTGTGTGAGCACAGGTAACATCTGTTCTGAATCCTACTCATCCTCCGTAGCAGAGGTCACATGAGCGGGGTTCATGTGTATGCCAGCATGGAGCTTCCTCGACCTTTTGGGTCTTGTTAAAGGTTCTAATGGAAGGAACACTGAGAGGGCTTTGTCCATTGGGTCCAGCTGTGCCTCACTGTCCTCCCTGTCACATGAAGGACACACACTCCTATTCTGTCTTCTTTCAGTTTGTGTGTCTGTGCTGGCAGTTGTTGGTGGGGACATTGGATTGGTGTGACTCACCTGGCCTGCTATGATGATAAAATAATCACACCTGCACATTTGATTTACTCAGTATTTTTCCTGATCATGTAAAAATATTTCTCCCACACACCTCTGTTCCAGTATTTCTTGCCAGAATCATACATTTGGTTGGAGACACCCTGTAACCACAAGGTCACAGGTTTGAGCTCTGCAGCAGCAGATGCGTCCATCACCAGCCATCTGTCCTGTCAAAATGTCCTTGAACAGAAGACTAGACCCCTACCTGTTCACTCACTGTAAGAAGTCTGAGGAGTGTCAACCAAAAGCCAAAAATGGAAAATATGCAACTTGCACCTGAGTACATGTATCTGGCACAATGTCACAGAGATATATGAAGAACCTAACGGGAGTATTTTAACTGGATTATTCTAGCTGATAGTTTAGATTATTAGCTAACAGTGTGCTGTGGTGAGCCCTGGCCAGATTCTGACCTCATCTTAACTTATCTAGCGTGTTACAGCAGTTGTACTAATCATCCAATCAAGTCACAGAAAGACCTGCTTCTGTTCACTCTTGGAAAACAGATCAGTCCCAGGGAAAAACCCAACTACGGGCTTTGGGCTGTACTCTCGGCAGGGCATACCAGCGGACAGAGTGGGTGACCCGTTGAGAAGGAGGGCGGTTCGGGGTTGATTTGGAAGGTTAAGCAGGATGTTGGGAGAGAAAAGTATCTACTGAGAAAATGATGAAGGGTTGGAATGACAAATGGAGGGAGAGATGAGAAAAATGTCTGCTCCCTACTGGAGTCTGCTCATTCATCTGATAAAAGCTACGCAATCTCGTGATGAATGGCCAGTGTCAAAAGTCACTCCAAGTTTCATATTTTCATGTCTGAATGATAGCATCAACAAGATGTACTGATTGCTCTGGGTTGTTGGTGTTTGCATGCCTTGTATCCTTGGCTTCATGTTACCCTGTCTTTGATTAAACTGATACCTTTTTAACCTTGTGTAGCTGAAATTAGATTTCCCACCTCAAACATTTCACTATTCCCACTCCATATGCATCACTTTATGCCATTGCCACTTCTGAACTACAACTAGTATTTTACGGTGCGTTGTTGCGGTGGAACTATAAATGTTAAATCCCACAAATAGAATATATATTTGTATTATTATATGTAATTGTTGTAACCCAATGTTATTAATATGATATGTGGTTGTTTTTTCTGCAGTATAGACCGGAAAACTACATCAGACAGTAATCTCCAAACATACTGTTTACTTGGGGCCTTTGATAACAAACATCATGTTAACTGTAGCAGCGCATCATGACGTGCTTCCGTCTGCTGCTTGCTAAATTACCCTGATTGTCATCTTCTCAGGTTTCCTCCTCTGCTCAGAAAAGATAACATCCCTCACTCTATCTGTCCTCGAACATCCCCCCTTTTTCTATCTTGCCTTCTCTAAATCCAGTTATCTCTGCTCTCATGATGATGATGACCGTTGGCATATCTTTTCAATCTTAACAGTACTGCTTGCTATTTCCTCTTTTCTTTTTTTATCAGAATGTAATGCTTTCTGTTGTCTGCTATGAATGCACAAGCATCATCATCATCTATTTCTTTGGTTTTCAGCACTAAGTGGGTGATCAAATTGCAACTTGTCTTCTTCTTTTTCCTCAAATATGTCTAGTTAATATTTTGAATTAATTAGCAACACTAAACTAATCTCATCTTTTTTATTTTTGTCTTTTAAAGAATCTCCAAGAATATCCCCACCACTAAGGATGTGGAGCCTCTGCTGGAGATCGATGGAGACATCCGTAGCTTTGAGGTGTTCCTCTCCTCCAGGACGCCTTTTCTTACTGCCAGAGAAGTGGAGATGTTTCTGCCTTGCACCGTCAACCTGGACCCCAAACTCAGAGAGATCATAGCAGGTCCATACACACTCAGAATATTTTACTCACAGATTATTTAAAAGGCAAATCAACATAAAATGTTTAGTAAGCTATTTGGTTGCCAGAACAGCTCCAGTGCTCTTTGGCACAGATTCTACAGGTCTCTGCTGCAGGGATTAACATTCTTTCAAAAGATATCGCCTCATTTGGTGGTTTGATGATGGCATTGGAGAGTGCTGTCTACCATGTCAAAATCTGATGTTGAGATCTGAGGACTGTGAAAGAGGGTATGAAGTTTTTCATTGCTGCTTTGGACCATTTTCTGGAGGCCCAAGGTGCCTACTTGTACAAAAAATTGATTTGTATGCTCTACAACTGTTGGACTACAAATACTTCCTCTGCTGTAGGCAGTATGTATGCAGTTGAGTTGGCATTTGCTCATAATCCTGGTAATTATCTGAGCTAAATATACCATGCAAAACATTGTGAAGTACTGCACTGCTTCACACTTACAAAGAAAGCAAGCTACCTGTAGAAAACTAAACAGAAGAAGGAAGCTAATATTAGCAGTTTACTTGTAAAGTAGAAGAGCAAGTTGAATCATGTCCCTGAGTCCAAAGTTGGAGAGTGGGTAGAAAACGCCCCAAAGTGACCAACCATGGGGTTAGGCTGCTTATGATTCTATTTAGAGTGAATAAGAAACAGCAGCTTGGCAAAACTAAATGTCCATGTTGCTTCTTAATCTGGTCAACAACCCTATGCAATACCATGGAAAAATGAAGAACTTTCTCTGTGATGTGTGGAATTCAGTGCCAGCTCATTTGGCAGTGACATTACTCATAGCATTGCAGCAGGGTTTGCTCTAAAATCACACACTTCAGGGACTCTCAATAACCTACAGTTTGCTTCTCATTTCCAAACAATCAAATGTTGAGCAGGTTTTCACTGTAGCACTGTGGAGTCAGGTCAGGACAATATTTTTACTCACTGTCACCAATCTGCCTGTAGCGCTGCACCAGATTTCACAGTTTGTAGTTACAGTGACGTAAAAGTGCATCATTATTAAATTGTAAGCCAGAGTGGCACTGTACTTTTGCTACCATGCGTCAGAGTCCATTCAGCCTATACAGGAGTGTCAATGACGCCTAGTGTGAAGCTGCTGCATCATAGTGTTATGAGACCACAGAAAACACACACTTACACACACAGAAAGTCTGTTCTATTGAGCCAGCTTTGAGTCATAGAGGGTGCAGCTGCCACCAGACATCCAGTCTGTAAGTATAGAACACCTTTCCTAAAAGTGTGTAGGTGTGTGTAGTGAACATATCCATGGAACATGTGCTTATTTGTGTGTGTGTGTGTGTGTGCTCAGAGAGTGTGTGGGTGTTTTCACCTCCACGCATGTCCACAGGGAGCGGAAGGTGACCAATGCTCCTACCAGTCATCCCGCTCCCTCCACTCTCTCCGTGACCAGTTGGTACTTGGTGCCCAGTGTCCTGTGGCCAGCCAGTGGGCAGTGCTGTCAGTGATACCCGCCCATGAGCCTGACTCACATCATAAGGCCCTCATTGTGTTCACAGGCTGGATTGGGTCTCACTCAGCGTGTCATTCAGCAGCCACTTGTATAACCAGGAGACATTCTGGTGCCTGCTTCTGTTTCTGGTTCTTACGTTCTTGCCAGCTACACAGAGCCACTCTGTTCTGTCTTCGGGCTTATTTAACTTTAATTTGGGAGGTTTCACCAAAGCTCCCTGCTTAGCTCCTACTCGACTCCTCTTCGAGTCAAATTGATTTATGTGAAAACAATTGTGGCAAAGTACCTATGTAATAATGCTGATCAGTTCACATGGTCCACTTTGCTTGTTTACATGGGTAAATATATTTGTCAGGGACAGCAAGGCTTCTTGAGCCAGAGTCATCACATGCTTGGAATATGATTTAGAAAGCAGAGAATATCAGCACGCCTGTTGTTTGTCAGCAAACAGAGTAATAGCAACCAAAGTGAGAATGAAATTCACATTTGAAGGTCGTTATAATCGTAACATCTGCGCTGATGTCTTTCTACTCTTTAGTTGTTTGATTTTTGTCTATTTTTGATAAGAACAATGTTCTTGCTGTATTCCCCGCAGTGCTTTGAGAGTCAAGGAATTTTGCTCTTGTGCTCCTCATGTCTTTTATATGTATTTTTCTCTTTGGATTCACGACTGTGTGAACTCTCTAGAGATGATAAAATAAAGCAAAGTTATTGATGTGTGGGTGGATCTAAAGGGTCTTTATAGTCATCACCAAGACATGATCATCAGCATCACATATAAACACTTCCTTCTCTTTCTCTTTTTCTATTCTTTTTCCCCTGGCTCTGCCCTCTCTTAGATGTGCGTGCGGCCAGGGAGCAGATGCACATGGGAGGAGTGACCTATCCCACGCTGCCCCTTCAAGACGCAGTGCCCCGTCCTCAGTCAGGTTATGGCCAGCACTCTGCTGCCTGCTCACCGACAGGCTCCTTCGCGGGATCCCTGCCTCCTCAGCCTCACAGTGCCTACTTCAGCGGAATGACAGGCCCTCAGCACCCCTTCTATAACCGGGTGAGGCATGACAGGGACTTATCAGGTGCCCATATTGCTGTAGAAGCAGCCAAGTGAAAATCTGTCTGCACTACATGAAACACAATTTCAATATCTTAGTGACAGTAGAAAAAAGGCCTCTCTGAATATCGCTGCTTATTCCTATGTGCATCATCAAAACTGACCACAAATTGTATGGTTTAGGTAAGATTTTCAGTATGCCATTACACAAAATAAGCAGTTACCTTTTCCTTTCAGCATTTTGTCTTATGCCTGCATGAGCCCCCTCATGATTTTTAATTTTTATTTTGTTTACCTTCCCTCCTTCTGCCTTTTCACATTCCCCTCTTTAGCCTTATTTCCCCCATCATGTGTATCACCTGCCACGGCATTACTCCCACCATGTCCCCTCCTCATCCTCGCGTCCTTCCATTAAACCACCCGGTCAACCCCAGGACACCAATGGACTTGTAAGTAATAGAGTAGCTCTAGAACAGTAGCTGTACAACACTGTGTAACTGAAGTTCTTGAATGTTGTCACTGTTACAAATGTCCTGTTTCGAGCAGTGTTTTCCCACTGTAAGAAACCTCATCTGATTTTTATTATATTGTGTATTCTAAATATTTATTATAAACCTGACAAACTTATATTATAATCAAATTTAAAAAGCCTTTGACTGAGGTTGGAGTTCCATTATAATTACAGTGAACTTGTTATAAGGTCCATTGTGTCAATCTACTGCTTGAACAAAACAGTCTCACCTCCTTTTATAACCTTTCCTCTTTTTCCACACACCTGTTTTCCACCACCTTTTTGTGTCCCTCTATTACCTATTAAATTTATCATATAGTTTCTACTTTTTGTTTACTTACTTTTTCCACTAACCCCTGCGCTCAGCCACAGTCTATCCTATGACCTTGTGAGAGAGTGTGTCACAGTTAGCAAAGCCAAATATGTAGTAAGAAGAAAGAAGTGAAAGGTGATTCCGCAAACAGCATAATTACATTAACATTAACCTTTTTCCATATACACTCTGCACCTATGTCAGGGTGTTATTACAGAGGATGCAAGAGAAGGCCTCCCAGCGTGCCCCTCTGACCCCACCATGGTAACCTTGCTAACATTAGCAAGCTTATGAGCACATGTGTAACCAGTTCCTCTTAATCTGCTTGATGCATAGAGATGTTATTTTTGTTGTTGCATGCATGAAATGCACGCATGTTTGACAGGCTACTAATTTTATCGCTGTGGTTTAAAATGCACAGGAGAACAAATAGAAGTGGTATCACCTGTGTTTTTCTGCCACTGGCGTGACTACAGCTAACTTAAACAACATGTAAATACAACTTTAACTTGCTGTTAACACACATAAGAATGCATGTAGTTGAACTGCAAAGAACTGAACCTCTGTATTCAGAAATTCACACATTTCAGGCAAAAGCTGCTACTATTAGAACAATTTGATGATAACACTACTCAGGAGATTTGTGCTCCACAAAGCCACTTATCAGGGTGCTGCCAGGAAGCATTTAGAGGAGCTGTATGAAAGATTTAAATATAGATTACTGTGTTGTGTAATGTTTCTTCCCACTACCTCTTATCCGTCTTTATTTTTGTGTCTTTAATTTTTTTTAAAATCCTGTCCTTTATGCCTTCATCACTCACTGTCTTAAATTTTCGTAGCATTTATGGTGCATATCTCCCTCCTGCTCTTTTCTCCTTAAATTTTCACACATCTTTGGTTCGTGTTTAATCTCTTTTTGTAGTGCTCACATGTTCTGCAAATCTGGGAATGCATACATTTATATGTGAGACTCTTTGGATATGTAAGCAGGCCTAGCACAGTGTAATTGACTAGCTAATGTATGTGTGAGTATGGATTCCTTGGGCTGCAGGGATTATCATCAGAGCAACTGTTGGTGCGGGGCAACACGCACACACACACATACATACACACACATGCATATACTGACAATGAACCCAGCGCTGGTGGAGCTTATCTCCTTACCAAGACGCTTCCTCCCTCACAGAGCTCTGTTTCCTCTTCCCCATCCTTCTGCCCAGCCCTGAGCTCAGCCCAGCTGTAATTACAGTCTTATCACACACACTGGGAGGGTTCACACATACGCACACAGCCACACACACAGACACACCCGCAGACATTCATGCTTTCACTCAAGTTCTTAGAAGACATGCTTGCTGTCTGAATCAAGGAGTTGTATTCAAGGCCTTCCCTGAATTGAAACTTCTTCTTTTTTTCCTCTGCGCAGAATGAAAGTTGTCTCATTCTCTTGCAGGGTCTGTCTCTGTGTCCTCCGCAATCTGTTCTGTCTGCAAAGATTACGGCTGTAAAAGCCAGCTGACTCCAGCGAAAAAACAAAATCTCCTTGTCTAATAATTCTACTTCCAATAGCCTCTCAATTTGCGCTGGCTGGCTGTGCTGCTGCTGTAAAGGAGCTGTCTCCTCTCCTGCTGTGAGACGGATAAATGTCTGTTGTCAGTCCTGTTCCCCTGATGATGAGTTCAACATGTGTGCCACTGTCTCTCTTCTCGTCTGTCTGTCCTCTCTGTCTTAATTTTTGCTTCTCCGCCTTCTGTTTTTTTCACAGGTACAGACTGCTTCATGGTGTTAGAAATGTCTGTGTGTATTTCTGTCTGACTACCTGTCTGTCTGCTTCTTTTTGTCTCCTTATCAAGCATTTAAAGTCGCTGCCTTACAAATTAAATCAGGTACACTTTTGGTTTTCATGGCTACCTCTGTCTCTGCCTTCATTTCTTTTCTCCATCATCCACCTCATCTCTAACACTCATACATTAATACCCAGCATGTTGTAGAATGAGATTTTATCACACTTATTACTTACAGCAAAACAGAAATAGTAGTAATAATAGATTCACTAACATAGCTTCATTTTAGAGCCTCTAGTTTGTGCACATGAACAGTAGTTAAACTTATTGAGAACCAGTCTTCATCTCCACTGTTACAGAAAGTTGGACCTACTAGTGTGTACTGTATTGTATCAGCTGCTTATTTTTTGTGTCTAACAACCACTCACAGTCCGGCTAAGCTCTGTTCTTCGTTCCCTCAAAATCAGAAACAAAGCCGGAGGGCTTAGTCTGAAGCCATGTCTTAATGGTGTTAATCGGAGAGAGAGTGATGGCAAAGAGAGTAAGAGATCAGTGAAGGAGGCTGAGTGGGAAGGAATGTGAGAAAGGAAGGAAGGAAGGGAGGGAGGGAGGGAGAGAAACTGAGAGAGGGAAGGAAGGAACGGGAACTTTGCTTGTCACAAAGACAGGGAGCCAGAGGGAGAGGGATGTGTGTGAGGAATAGGGAGGTGGCGGGGTTGGGATGAAGGAGGGTGGATGAGGTTTGTTTGGTTTTTGTGCCAGCGGGTGGCATGCTGGCTGTCTGTGAGGCCTTAGACGGCATCAACAGGCAACTGGTATTAGTCACATGAAACCTTGTAGCTGCTGGACAGCATGGGGCTCAGCTCAACGGTGGCTCACAGACTAACCGACTCTGTCCCTTAAGTGTTGTGCACACACTTTATGTGCTTATATATACACAGAGAAAAAGAATAAGAGCAGGTAACGGGGTATTTGGATATACTGGCAGCTTTGTTTACTTTTACACTTACACTGTGTGACTGATAGAGAGAATTACTGTGTGGGATTGTGGTTTTGCACTCACAGAAACAGGACTGCACGTGTCTTTGCCAGGAGTTGTTGGTCGATTTGCCCTAATCAATGATGGGTTTGCCCTAACAGAGTGTGTGAGTTTGTCCTAGTGAGCCTTAAGTCATGAAAATTCTCTTAACATGTTGTTTATGTTCTGTGCTGGTGTGTAGGCCTGTCCTGCAGCCCTGCTCAGCTCCTTGAACACAGATGCTGTATGTGAGCGGCTCAGTCAGATAGATGGAATCGACCCCAGCATGCTGGCTCAGTACACCTCTACCATCAAAAAGGTATCTAGTGTTTTTGCCTCATGAGGTCATACACTTTGTGTGGTTTTATTTATTCTCATGTGTTTGGCACATTGATAAATGTAATAAAAATCCTTTCCTGTTGACTACAGGCTAATATAAATGGTCGGGTCCTTACTCATTGCAACCTGGATGAGTTGAAGAAAGAGATGGAGATGAACTTCGGTGACTGGCAGCTCTTCAGGGCAATGGTGAGACTAAATTTATTGATTGAGTATCTATGCTTAATTCCAAAACATGTTATATATATATATTTAATCATCCACCATCAACAGTTTCCACTTCCTCTTTACTGCTGTAGAGGCCTGAAAATAGAGTCCCTCACTCTGTGACACTCTGCAGACACTCAGCCCTGCCAGCGCCCTCCTGTTGATATATGTCAGCTTTGGTTTTTTCCAAAACGAAGCAAGACAGTATCTCATAATAAGACATCTTGTGCAGTGCCGAGATATTAGGATAGAGATTTTATAATCCGCATTACGAGAAGGGCGCTAGTCAGTCAGCCAGGAGTCCAGTCGACTGAGCTGAGGCTGAAATTACTAACACATGTAGCCGACTCCAGTTCATCAGTCTGTGCTCCTAATGCCAAAGCAGAGCTCTGGATTGGTCGTGTTTTACCGGAGATCGGATACACAGCTCACATAGAAGCAGCTGGAACATGCTGTGGCCTTACGACTCTATGTGAAGACTAGTGTTGTGTTGCCAGGATTCAGCCAGCACAGCCATCTGGTTCAAAATGGCTGACTGATATCTGAATGAAGGGAGTTTATTGTCAGGGAGGAGTGGACAGCTGAGTAGCTCCACTTAAGGGACGCTGATTCTCCTCAATAAAAGCACACGGTATTATTGTTGTCACTGTCTAACTTTGTTTTCACATGCCTCACATGCCTTTACATGTTTACTCAGCTAAGTCCTGAAACTAAAGTTAAACGATTCAAGAGATTCTGAGCTTTGAGCCGTGATATGTTTTTTGAAGGTAATGGAACAACGTCATGCTGAAAGCCAGGCCGTGCTTCAGGATGAGTCGCGAGCTGCCAGCGAGCAGGGCAGCAGCATACACCATGGGGAGCCCAGCCGACGCTCAGGGGGAGCCCAGCATGAAACGGCGGCCTTCAGCCTCAACCTCAGCTTTGAGGAGCTCAGCGGGGTGGGGCTGGAGGAACCTCAGAGACGCAACAACAGCTCACATTGGCCGGTCAGGAGCTTAAATTGCTATCACAATAGCAGATATGATCAAACTTCTGTTTGCACACTGCATATATTAAAGTTGCACCTAACACCCCTAAACTGTCAAATTGCCTTGTCTGCAACACAGTGTGTTGGTGACCTCAGTGGTTTCACATTAATGTGGTTTTGAGTGAGAAAAAAAACAGCATGGCAGAGGAAGCTTACAGTGCACTTGAATTTGGCAGAATTAAAAATACATATGCGCACTGCAGCACACTGAAAGGTGTCAAGGGGCACCCTGTTTGTTATTTTCACCTTCCCAATTCCCAATTTACAGAATCTCTGAGACAGGAGCAAACACTCACACGTAGACAGCTGGCTCTGCTGCTATTTTATATGATCTCACTTTGTGATATTTCTCAAATTTATATCCAACACTGAAAACACAGCACGGCTTTCTCTGCCTCTCCATCTGCCCTGTTTGTCTGTAACTTTTTCACCAGTTCTGAATATCTACGAATCTAATCATAGCACAAAATTTTTAAAAAATGCTACTGTATGTGCCATATGTATATATTTTATTTCAGTGTATTACTCTTTAGCCCACACACAAAAAGCACTCTTTCTCTACAGTCTATGCTATAAAAATATTCATCAGCAAACTCAGGATGTCACCAACTCAACTTTTTCTCATCTTGTCAGGTGGCAAATCACCGCACTTCAAGCATGTCCAGCCTCAACTCCCAGGAATCCTCTAATGACATCTGCAAGCTGACAGACAAGCAGCAGGCTGAGTACCGTGATGCCTACAGGGAGTACATCGCTCAGATGGCCCAGCTGGAGATGTCCGGCGGTGGGGGAGAGAGGCCCGTGCAGCCCCACCCTGGTCAATTCCTTCAGGCTGCCAACTCAGAGGACAAAGGGGTGGGTGGACAGATTCAAGTACACTGTCATGTTTTTGTTATTGATGATGGCAAAAGTTGTTCAGTAGAAATTACAGTATAAGTGCCCATTGTCAGATTACAGGAAAATACCTTGTGGTTAACTGCTGTCATTTACTTGTGTAGGTCTGAGCTCAGCCCATATGTTCTAAAAATGTGCTTTTAAATGTTTTATTGCTCTGGCCTGTGCAATGGGAAGAGTCTTAGTCTGAGCTGGGAAAATGGAGATCGTTGCTTCTTGCGTTTCTTAATTATTGGCTTGTAGTCTGTGTTTCTCTTGGCACTAACAGGGGAGAGAGGAATCCTCTCTTCAGAGGCCTCTGAGAGGCCAAGATCATGGGATACTGTATATTTTTTGTGTTCATCTCATTTTATCCTCTTCTATCTCCTCAGGCTAAGGAAGGAACTGATCAAGACAGCCGCAAGGCCTTCACCAAGAGAGGCTCCAAGAGTAGTGATGCCACAGATTTTGCCTCAGGGACAGATGCCCAGCCCCTAGACCCCATCAGTGAAGAGGATGAGAAGCTGGACCACAGCTTATCTTCCAGGACTCCGGTCACCAGGAAGAAGGGAGCTGGTTCATACTATCACAAGTTGCCCAACGATGATGACTCTGGCCCAGAGGAAGCAGACAACATGACACCTCTCCTCCATAAAGAAGCAAGAGCTGGGGCTCTGTCTTCCCACAAAGGCTCCCAGCCCACTGGGCTACTGACCAAGCCTGGCTTTCTAAATGAAATCCTCCTGGATAAGAAGGACTCGTCTGATTCAGGGATGCGCTCCAGTGACAGCTCCTCAGACCGTTCCCTGGAGGAGGCTGAGGGAGATGGCGAGAGAGAGAGAGAAGCACTAAAGTCCAGTCTGATTGAACTGGAGCTGGAGGGGCTTGTAAAGAAGAGAGGCCTTCTTCCCAGCAGCCTGAGCGGCCTGCAGGACGCCACTGTGGCCCGCATGTCCATCTGCTCTGAGGCTCCGTCAGAGGCTAGCCTAATGGCCAGCAGTCCAGATGAGGGATGGCCTTCCACTGGAGTCAGCAACCTCAACCGCACGGCTAGCAACACCACCCTTAATAATAACACAAGCAGCCCTGACGACACCAACACTAACACCAACAACAGCCATCAGCAGCAGGCTCACATCACAGGCTCAGAGTCCACCACCTCCTCCTCCAGCATCTCACCAGCTGTCATCATCACTCCCGGCAGCAGCACTGCCAACACCACGGCCGCCACCATCCACCACAACCAGAACCTGCGCACCATCAGTCTGGGAGATGAGAGGGAGAGCATCCTCTGAGGAGTGTTTGTTAGAGGGAGAAGGGTCATGTAGGCTGTTGTTGTTGATGTTTTTGTTAGCATAGTTACACTGGTGTTGTGATGTGTTCCAAAGAATTAGCGTAGATATCTGTAAAAGAAGTGTTGAAGAAGCTATAAATCAAACATCCGAAAGCTTTAAATTCTGATTACATTTAGCATTTAAAGAAAAAATAGTTTTATTCAGGTCAAATTAGAATTACTTTTACTTGTTACGACATTGTCCCACATTTGGGTGATTTCCCTGTCACGTGTGTGTTGTGTGATGTTAGTGTGTTTAGTGTTACAAAAGGCAGTCATGACTGAGAAGACATACTGTCGTTACCAAAGTCGTTTTCCTGCAGAATATGTTGTGTGGTGATGTGTTGTGTAGTTAAAACAGGTCAGACATATATAAATGTAGAACTGGAAAAGTTTTGTGATGGTTTCTGTGATAGAAGATATTCATGGTGCACTAGACTCAAAGTGGTACTTGTGTTTTCCAAAGTTCCTTGTGAATCTGTGTTTTGTGAATCAATAAACATTTTGCTGTGTGGACCCTTGAAATTAGTTGCCATTGTTTTTTGTTTGTTTTTTTTTGTTTTTTTTGGGGGGGGGGGGTCATTGGGTCTATTGTTGGTCATCAGTAAACCATCACTTTTAATGTATTTTTCCGTGTAGTTCAAGGGGAAGATCGGTTGACTGGCAGTGGCAGGATTTCTTGTGACCGATAGATGGCGCACTCTCCATACAAACGTGCTGCCTGCTGTTTGTATGGACACTGCCTGTAAGTGTGATGAACTACTGAGGACCAACAACCCAGTGACTCTCAAAGTGAGGTGCGGGGACCTGTATTGGTTCTTTAAGTACTTTTATATTGAGCTGTAAATAAGTAGAATTCATGTATACATTACAAAGTGCTGACTTGATATTGCTTGTATGTTTCAGATGGAGAGTGTTTCATCATTTACAGTTGATCAAGGAAAGGATGTCATAAAGTGGCCCTTGGGGGTAAGGAGGTAAGGATCATCCAATATGTTTGCACAGATTAGGTGGCGGCTTGGTGGTATGAAAAACATTTGAGGAGCCATGCTGCACTGTGAAGGAGGAGATGAATGACAGTTGGGTTTTCACTACAGGGTTCCAATTATGTCACCCAGCAGTCCATATTAGCCACCCCCTGCCCTTCCTACCCCAGTCACTTACACCTGTGATTCCTGCTCTACGGCACAGTGTAGACTGAAACCACAGTCATGCTGGAATAGAATATTTAAAACAATAAATGGGCCTTTTGATCTTGAACAAAACAAATGAATCAGCTGATTGACAATGTGTCCCACTACAATTTGATGACTTTCACTGAAACTAGTGGCTATAATCCATCTGTGGCAAACTTTTAATAAAGCAAAAAAGAGCGGGTCAGAGATGTGAAGCGTAATTGATGGTCTACTTTTTAAAAACACACTGTAGCCTTTGCTATGCTTCAGTGTCTCAGACCGCCACGCTGAACCATTTAATCCTATTTACTTTACATAGCATGTGAGAAAGTAAAAGTGCAGTCAGTTAGTGCGTCCTAAATAAGCGTTTATGTAACTGCGTGCCTCCAGATCGTGTTTGACGCGTGGTTTTTAGACCATTATAGGTCACACACTGCAGGTCTGATAAGGATACTTTGCTTTTGTTGTGATACACATGTACATCCAGCACGACCATACCCATAAATCAACAAAAGTTGGATTATACATGATTTTTACGCACAACCATCCACACACCAAGTTGCGGTTTTGATTTATTTTGTATAAAAAAGGTACAATTTACATTACTTTTATAAAAAGTTTCAGCATAATTAAGTACAACATTACACTTTTGCAGAAGTTTCAAATTCCTGCAACTATACAAGATACTCCCGGTGAGAGTTCACAAACTTTCATTCTTTCATTTTAACTTCTTTTTTTTTGTTCTTTTTTCTTTTTTTTTAAACAACGTCCAGTCCTTCATGTGCCAACAATTCTGACAAGACAAGACTAAACTTTTTACAGTAACTAACCAAGTTGTCTGTTCTATTCACGTTCCCACCTCCGCAAAAAAAGCGAAGACTTCAGCGAGGAGAGGGGACAAGAGGGGAGAAGGGGGAGTGAGGGGAGGGGAAATAATCCTTGTGACAATAATCTCGTTTTTTTTCCTCCCGCTGTCGGGAATATAACGCGCCTTCCATTTTCCAGAAAGGACCCACAAATAAAAAAAAAAGTCTTAAGTTAAATAATAATGAAGTGTCCAAACAGAAAACACATCACATAAGATTGTCCCATAATAAGCAAAAGTCTCTTGATTTCAGCGTCAGGAGGAAAAAAAAAAATTGGGGGAGAGAAAAAAAAAAATCCAGGCCTGGAGGACAGAGGCTGGAGGGTGGTGGTGGTGGTGGTGGTGGGGGGGAAAGTCCTGCTCCCCAGGTCCTGTGTGTGTGTGTGTGTGTGTGTGTGTTTTTTTGCGTCTTGACCAAACACCTGCAAAAGATTGAGAAAGAGAGGCGTGTTTAGAAAATGCAAACAGGGCAGAGATCCGGACAGACTGGCGCCAGGGAGGAAGCCGCAGTTTTTAACATTTAACCAAACACTCCCAATACTAAGCAAACCCTGCGCTCCAGATGTACACACACATTGAGAGGGAGAGGGGGGGCCCGCGCACACATATACACACACACACTTTTTCGCACAACTTCAGCCTACAATCTGGGGAAGAATCAACGTAATTGCCGCTCAGCTGGCGCCTACCCACTTCTTGTACCAATTATGTGCAGACATCGTAGTAGCAGTAATCCAAACAGCCATTATTTTCCTGTTGCAGATGCTCTTCATTATAGACACAAGAGGGTTTAATACAACCCTGACGACTGCTACTTACATACAGTAAACCAAGCAGCCTGGAGCGAATATCTTTCCCTGTTATTCTCCTCCCAATACAAAAATATCTGGAGCTGAATGTCTTTGGACACAGCACGGAAATAAGTACATACGTATGGGTCACCTTTCTGACAGAGAAGTCAATCATCTTTTTTTCCCCCTTTAACTAAGAAATGGGATCAAATTGGCCCCCAAGTCAAGTAAACTGTCATAACAGACGCCCCAGTGTTGCAGCGCAAAAAAAATATACATATTGGGACCATCACAGCAACGTGAGACGACATTAGCAGTGGAACAAATGGATTGGTAAATGGTAATTCTAGCCCATTCTGCTCCAGCAGACTGAGAGACAGGCTGTAGCGGAGCCTAAAAGCCCTGGACAGAATGCAGCAGCAGACATGAGGACAGCCTACTTACCGCTTTAACGATGCAGAGTCCGGCTGTCATCTGTCATCAGCTCTGATGGCAACTCCGGGGACTGAAAACAAACAAACAAACAGACCAAATGTTAATTCTTTTTTCTTTTTTTTTTACGCAGCATCAGATCGAGGTGTCTGCTGTTGCAACTGTGTTATCTAGGTCGGATCTCGTCCTCATCTGATTCTGAACAAAAGAAAAAAAAATACATGCCGTTTTCCTTTTTCCAACAAGCCATTTTGTGCGAGTTACGCATAGGCTACAAAGGCGCACTGCTTATGCGCACAAATAAAAAGCCACTAAATGTCTTTCACAACACACCGGACTGTCGTTTCCCCTGTTAGGATGCGTGTTTTGGAAGCAGTGTAATTACCTGTAATGACAAGATGCTGATATCTGTGTTGAGGGTGGTCAGAGGGGTCCGGGATGGAGTCTGCCCCGGCCGCGCAGGGTGATGCAGGCTGGTTAGTGCGACACTGGAGTCCAGCGCAATCTGCAGGTCCAGGATGTAGTCGATGACATGCTGCAGGATTTCTATCTTGCTGACGTTCTTGTTCTGGGGGATGCTGGGCACCAGCTCCTTCAGCTTGGAGTAGCAGTCGTTCATGTTGTACAGCAGGCTGAGCGGGTCATCCACCGGGGTCTTGCTCCGAGAGATTCCCAAGGAGTGCTCTGAAAAATTCGCGTTGTTTTTCCGGAAGGACCGCACGGGGCTTATTGCTTTCATCTTGTCAGTGTTAAGTTGAGCGGGAGGGTTTTTGCTTGTGTCGATATCTCTCTTCTTTTAAGTCCTGTTTTTGCCAGACGACCAGCGATCAGACTGGATTACCTAGCTGTCAGTGTGGTTTATATAGGCAGCAGGCTGGGCATGCGACACGGGCGGGTCGAGCGAGCTGATTGGGAGCTGTCACAGTGTCGCTCAACGGCTTGCAGCTCTTCTATTAGCTCTTCGCCTTTAGATCCCGCCCATTCTTCACCACGTTACCAGTGGCAACGCATGTTGGAGGCGGAACCCAGAGGGCGCTTCAGCAGCTCCGGTGGGCAATTTGGAAAATTAAGCCCTTACCTGTTTCTGATCAAGAAAATTAATGATTCACATGGATGTCAGTTGACAATGAGATGGCGTGAGCACGCGTCAGTACCTTTGCCTGATCTGGTCTTTGTAATAAAGATCAAGGAAAAAGTGTGTTTAGAAATAGGGTCATTTAAAAAAAACAAAAAACAGGGCACTAAGAATAAAAAGGACAATTTAGGAGTGAATATGTGATAAAATATTGACAGATGATTGTTCTCTTTATGAGCCTGCACTGTCATTTTCCTACTTGTACCGACACATTTGGCTGACATGTGGTTTGGGAGGTGTGGAGCAGTGATGACAGGGACAGGCGCGTCTGATGATTCTTAATTCACACCAGCCCGGACCGGTGTGAAGGCAAGTTTCTGTGGCTGAAGAGCAAACTGGCTCCTTCAGAGAAATGTTTGGACCTGAAGCAGCTTCCAGCAGGAAAATGATCGATAAGTGTTTGTGTGTTTTTACGCATGAGACAATGCGCCAAAGTGCCCAAAAACTTGGGAGATCCATCTGATTTAATATTAGTAGAATAATATAAACCTGCTTTACCTTATGATTGTTTATTCTTTATTGCCAGCAGTCTTATATTTACCGCAGTAAAGAGTCTTTAGTTAAAACTGTGCGTAACTGTGCCTATCAGAAATACTCCAAACTGTGAGTTGATGTCAGTAAAATGTTTTCCTCGGTTGCAGTCTTGTCACAGATGTGTATTTTAACTCAAAGCTGCCACATGAAGGTCCCGTGCAACTCGGTGTTAATTGTTACCTGAGTGTCTTGTATGTCAAAGTGCATTTAGTCATGGCCTATACAAATGTGCCTTTCATATCCGAACACGTGAAAAAGTGATTAACTACAATTGACACTTTAATGTTTTCTGAATGAGTCATTTGTTTGTAGGAATTTCACGCTTCATTCTTCAGCTGGAGGTGACGGAGGCTGTTTGATACTAAGTAATTGCCCTCGGGGGCCGCTGGAGACAGGATGTGATGCGGCTTTGTGGATTAAATTTGCTCCAGATAACATGAATCTGTGTTTTTAAAAAGAAGGTATGATGGTGTGTTAACTTTTGACTTGAATGTGAAGGTTTAAAAACTTTACATTATAGGGAAAATACATTTTAATGTTTTTCATTTATGTAAATTGACTTTGGATAATTCAGCTGAAAGGAAGGAGGCAAACAGTGTGGAGACATTTAAGGCAGCTGATGCAGAAGCCGGCGTGTCTTCTATGGAAAAGAAAGTCCTATAGATCAATAACGTGTGCAGCCTAATGATAAGTCCAGAAAACATGTCAGAGAAGTGTTTTCAGGATCTAAAACACCATCTGTGCCATTGTTTTTACGCGCGAACAGCTTCTCCTTCAGCTGCCTGACGATCCTGTTTTTTTATGCATTTCTAATATAATCTGGAACTCCTGCAGTCTGTGTCCGCATCTGGTGCAATAGGATTTTTCCATTTTCTCTCCTTCTTCCTTTCGCTCCCACAGCTGTGTACCTTTCGCGCGACGCCCCTGACTGATGCCTGACAGACAGGTGATGAATTGGCGCAAGAGCACGTCGGTGCAAAGCCGTGCGAACCACCGCCGACAGCAGAGGCGGCAGAAGCCTCACCCTACCTCACTGTTTCTCCTTATTTCTCCCTTCTCTCCCTCTCTCTCTCTCGCTCTGCCTTTGGAGCAGACTCTCTGGCGCCGGCGCCGTGACGTCACCCCATTCACAGCAGCCCTCGAGCCAGCCCTCCCGGCGCCGCTGAGGCGGTTTCCATGGAGATGGGGTTTCGGGGGATGTCAGTCAGAGGTGGTTCTCAGCTGATCAACCCAGGGGCCGAACCAGGGAAGCGGGTTCGGGTCTCTCCGGGGCCAGCAGAGGCTCCCACCACTGTTAAAACTCTGCAGTAAGTAATGGAATGTAACCAGTATGTTTACGCACAAGTATCTGTTTTACTCCACTACAAGTCAGAACTTAACTTTATATAGATTTATCATACAGAATAAAAATGTTTTGCCTGTTTAGCAGGCTTTAGTTGAAAATTCCACTGCACGACTTGGGTTATTAGGTAAATATTTACAAAGTAAATTAGTAAACAAGCAATAAATAGCAGTAACCTTGGCTCATTAACTATTGTTGAGCTAACCTATAACCAGCCTGTGCGTAATTGGAAAGTTTTCCTCTGCATACCCAGATGTAGGAGCATTGTGACCCATCAGCCTCAGCTAACTCTAACCAAGCCTAAACCTGTGCGTACGACATATGAACCTGTGAGCAAACAGCACACACTTCCCCTGCTCTGAAGGCTCTCTAAAGTTTATTTTGCCTCCTCAAACACTAAGAGACATTCCTCAACCCCAGCGAACAAATACAAGCCTCTATATCCCCCTTCTCTCTCCTTCCCCCCCTCTGTCACCAACCTATTAGTTTTGCCTCAGAAGATATGGTTCAGAAAACAAAGCGGAGCAGCCAGCCGGGCCGGCTGAAGTGCGCCCTGCAGCCCGGCGTCACACTGTCTGCGCTTCGGCCAACTTGTGGATCCTCCTCCCTGTAGCTGCACTGAGTAAATATGAGGATGATGTGAAATTTCCCCTTAATTTGTACAGTTATTTTGAACACGGCAAGAAACTTTTTGTGTGACTTGTCTCTAAGTCCTAACACAATGGAGAATATTGTCTAAATAAGACACAGTATGAGGTTTAAGGTACCACCCGAATAGCACACTATAGATTAGACAGCAGCATTACCATGAAGCGCACCAAACCGTCCTAAAAGTGTGCCAAATCACTTTTACGCACCGAGGAGGAAACACTGACGCCGCTGTTTTGTTTTTTTTTTAACATAAACTCTTTATTTCCTCACTATGAAACCCGTGTACAATCCGCGCACTTATTTTAACACAAACACACTGAGATCCGCTTGTTTTCCGTGTCCTCCTGAAGTGATAGCAGCCCCGTTTTTGCGCTCCCCCGTCCCGGAGTATCCTCACTCAAAGATCTCGCTCTCTACTCCTCTTTGCAGAGCTGCCACGCGCCTGCCGCGTGCAGGAGTGTACGCATCAAACAGTTGCGCAGTTGCTCTTGTAGCAGCGTCGACCCGGTGGGGGCGGAGTTTGCTTTCATACACCCCGAACGGCAGTGATGTGCCGAGCAAATGAGCAAAAGAGCCCTTAAAATACACAAGTGCCAGAATAACCTTTAACTATTGATCTATATAAAAAAATAATCCTTCATTCATCAATTTAATGCAAGCATAAAGATCAAGATATCTGTGTCAATAGTCTAAGTGTTAGTGCAAAAAGTGTTCAATCCAGCTTTGGCCTTGACTAAAACACATCTGTCTCTGTGTGTGTCTTTCTGTCCACCTCTCTTCAGTCTCTCCTGTGGTCCAGATGGGGCTCTCTCTGCTCTCTGAGCAACAGCCACCGATGCCTGGCTCTACTGTAATGTGAGAGGCTGCAGCAGGAGCGCAGGCAGGCAGGAAGCACTAGGAGAGATGGATGGATGGATGGACGGATGGATAGGAGAGAGGAGGTGGCCAGATTGGACAGGGAGACAAAGGCACCATGGCTGCCCGAGTGCCTTCCAGGCTGGTTGTGGAGTGGCCACTCCAAGCGTCCCAGGAGGCCGGCCCTCCCGCTACTCTACAACACACAGCTGGCTGTAGGAAGATGGAGGATGGAGGATGGAGGGAGTATGGAGGTGGACAGCTGAGCCACAGAGATATATTACATCTACAGCTATAATGTAAAGATTTCAACCAACTAGAAGTTGTTAAAAAAAAACACAATTTTTTCTGAACCACTCAGACCCTTTGGACAGCCTGACAACCACCAACCAGTTGGCAGTGTGGAAAAGTTGGCTGCAGTCTAACTTTTGGGCAATATTGCCCGTTGGCACACAATCACACGTTAACATTGCTGTGTCGCCCACCTATCACTGTGGCACAGCTGTCACTGGAGCAAGCAGCCTGTACCCCCCGTAATCAGATATCTGCATATCTCCACTTTCACACAGGGAGTATATGACTGTGTGGGTTCTAGTCGAACATATTGTTTAAAGACGATTGTAGCAGTCAGATTTTTTTTAATGCAGCAGAAAGGAGAACGGGTGAGAAGTGTAAATTTGAGGCTTATCTATCACAGAACATTATCATCCTTAACATAAATGTCATTGTACAGTTTGTCTTCTCTAACAGACGCTTCTGTGAATACATTCATGTACTTGTTTCATTCCCAGCCTGCAGTTTGTCAGCTTCCTCTATTCCAAGGGGAATTGAGAATGTATACGAGACCTGAAACCAGGTTCTGATACCAGCCAGATACAACCGTAAGTGCGTCCTGTCAAACGGTCACTCTCTGATGACATTTTTTTTTTTACCTCAGCATGTGCTGTTCCTCACACCTTCAACCTACTCTTCATAAGTACTTTGCAATTCACTTTAAACTGGAGGCAGTATGATGAAACAGTCTCACCATAAGGTCAAGTCATGTCCCCCTTTAGGAGACAAGCAGCAGGTCCTGGACTTTGTTGATTGTAAAGGGTGAAGTGGACAGAAGCAAAGTCTGACCACTGTGCTTGGCTAAAAATCACAAAGCATTTTTAATAAACTTGCAGTTAAACATGACTTGATATTGTGATACTTACAGTTAATGAAAACTGTAAATATATAAATATAGATATATATATAGATATATAGATATCAATCATGTCAGGCATCACTGTCATTCCCTCCACTGGTCTATATTTATGTTTATATCTCCATATTTGTATCCATGTATCATATATTGTGCTCATACTGCGTACTGTACTCTGATTTGGATTATAGTGCACTTATACTCTTATACTCTGTACTTAACTGCATTTAATGTAACTTGATACCTCTGGCACAATAATTTCCTTCAGGATTAATAAAGTTTTATCTTATCGTATCTTATATTTTACCCTGTACGTTCTGAGCTGCCTACAGAGGAGACGGGAAGTGAAAAACAATCCCATAACATGCAACATGTGCTGCAACATCTTGGTGTTATAGCATTTGGATACAATGGACACACATCCCATAAACTGCTTGTAACTTCTTCTCCTTATAAACTTCTCCCACAATGCATTGCCAGTCACAGCTCAGGAGCTTTATAATTCATCAAGAGTACATTTGTCATTTGTGGCATTTGTTGACTCAGTGTAACATTTGAAGGCTGAGCCGGACAGAGATCTCCCTTCAGCACAGTTCAGTTTGCCTCAGCTGTATCTCTTTGTTGCAGCAGACCCCACTTCCTCCTAACCACAGTCACCTCGCTCTTACTCAATCTTCATCTATTTTTACAGCGCAGAGGGAAGAGAGAGTTAATGTAGGAAACACACTAGTTTCTGTGAAAACAGAGAAGCAGGTTCAGCCGTGGCTGATTCACTGCTCTGTACTGTGTGAATCCTGACCACCCATACTCCTGTTATTTCTTCTGATGTAAATTATGTGTCAGGTGTTTGGAGAAAGGACTTCGAGCTAAGGTCTAATATGGAAAGAGGAAAATCCGTGCATTCATAACGCCTTAAGAAAATGAGACGTGACAGGTGTGATGTGTTTGCATGCTTTAATAAACATGAACGTATATATATTGTTTAAACAAATAAATATAAATGTGATAAACGCTTCATTTGTGTGTGTGTTTTTTATGTCATTTGACTGTAAAAGCCTTCGTTTATCATTAAAATAGTAGAAAAAAACAATTAAATCTTTTCTATTCTGAGCCAACAGCTTAACAACATTACTGCCAAGATGCTTTCCACTGTCTTTGAAGCGTTTTTGTTTACAGGGAAAGTGTGAAAAATGTAGCGCACCAGCTAGTCCACATATAATTTACCTAATATCTTTTTCACTATTCACTTCACACTGTAGACTGTAGGATTCTGGAAAGATGTTAAAAAGCCTATAGGTCCACAGCACACATGAAATATTTCAATTTATATGTTTACTAAACCAGTGTAAATTCTGTATTTTCCATAACATAAAGTGTAGAAATAAACAACTGACTTTAAACGCAACACAGTTTAACTTCAATCAACACAGCATGGCCGAAAAAAATGTAAACAATTCAATCTGAGACCGGCTGTGGAATCACATGACCACAGTCACATGACTAATAACGGTGACATCACGTGGTGAGGGGCATCAACCAGGAAGTAGACCTCAAACAAACAGCAAGAGGTAAGAGAAATGCCCAGTGTTTCAGTGTGTTTTAAACAAATATACATATACAACATAATGTCCTAACACAAGCTGCTTTCAAACATGTAAGGTGCGCTAAAGTACGCCAACTGACCAAAAGGTAACATAGTGGTTACTTAGTGAGCTACTTTGCATAGTGATTCTGTTGTTTTAGAATAAAAATCAACCCATGAATTATGATGTTACCAAATACAGTCTGCACCTCTGTTTATGTTATTCATTGTATTTTGATGCTAATGTTGCAGTGCACTCCTGACTTTGCAGTGCTAAACTCAGGAGTGTTTTACTGCTCTATTCCTGCTGTGGCACAGATCTCAGTATCTCTGCTGCACGCTGCAATCTTTGTAGTTTTCTGTGAGAAATCAGTCCTGGCTGCAGCCAGAATGGCCTCGTCTCGGCCCTTCTGTTTCAATGGGCCGCTGGAGGTGTCTCGTCATCCCTCACATGCAGATTTGCTGCTGTAAGCACGCTGAAGTGGTCAGGTGGATCATTGAGAGCCAGTGCTTTTAACTGATCACAACAACAAAGGTTCTCACGGCCCTAATCCTCTTTGGCTCTTATCTCTCACCCCTCCTCACCCATCACCCATCTCATCGGCTCACGTAGGATCAGACCTGCCAGCACAGACTTTCTCATGCCTTTCTCCTTTTTTTTTTGGCGTCCATTACTTTCTCCCTCTTTTTCCTCTTAGATTGTCCGCCCTGCGCGTCGCTGACGTTCCCCCACGTCCTTTTCTCTTTCACCCGTTTTATCTGCTCTTTTCCCACCGAGGGCATCTGGGTCTTAAAGGACCTTCTTTACCCTTTCACTAACAAAAGCTGAGTCACTTTTGAAATGAAGAGCAGAGTCTTTGAATGACACTTGCTAAGCCCCATTTGAAGAGAGGCTTCAGTCTCTTATCAACAATAGCTTCAGCCCTGTGTGTGTGTGTGTGTGTGTATACGCACTGCGATCAAGCTTTCAGAATGGTGGGAAACTAAGCAGCATGTGAATAACAACTTTCTTCATCTGAGCCATCTTTTACGTCTTTGTGATGTAATTATATTAAATCCTCAAAAACCTGCTGCCTTTCATATTACTGCCAGCAGTTTTTACTTCCTTCCTGTGACAAGTTCCACTACAGGCAGCAGGTTAATGTGGCCATTTACTTTTGATATCAGCAGAATGAATCAAACTTTAAAGGCTATTAGTGTTATTAAAAATGCCCCAGAGGGAGCAGCCATGGCGTGTGTATTTCCAGGGCTTGTGTATGTGTTGCAGTTAGGGTTTAGATTATTGGGACTTATTGGAGTAACAAGCTAATGGAATTAAGGTGCTGGATTTCATGCACCGTTGCCAAGATTCAGCATTAAAAGGATGTGTGCTGAATAAATAGTGCTTTAAGTAGATGAGATTCCGACACGGGAGAGATTCGCTTGTCAGAGCAGCATTGTTTGCTTGGCTCCTGAGCCAGTGAAACTGTCAAGTGTGCTGCTGGCCACGGATAGATGGATGGATGGAGGATTCGCAGAGCGGATTTCTCTACGTTCTAAAGTGAATTTTTAGACGCCGCAGTTGACAAACTCTTCAAATGCTGAAAGCAAAGAAACTTTTTCTCTCATATCTAGTTTTCTTTATGGAAATTGCATGAAGCAGTTTTGGAAGCACACCTAAAGACACCCTCAATATAAAAAAAAGAGGGGGGGGAGGGGTTTCTATACAGATCTATATTTGCCAGTTAATTACGTACATGAAAAGCAGAATCAAAATGAAATCCAAATATTTACCAAAATAAACTCATGTTTTGTTTCATTTCTCCGTCAGCAGTGCCAGAACAGAGTCCTCTCCATTACAGATAATTCATCTGATGTTTGTGTTTGTTGGTGGATTAGCTGGGAGGCGTTGCTGTTGGCCCAGGCTGTAAAATGCTCTCATCTGTATTTTAATGGACTAAGAAGCAGTGGGAGGATGTGGCTCCGTGCCACGATTTCACAGTGAAAGAGAGGATCGTATGTAGCAGGTAATCTATTTGTGAGAGTGTTTTATCCGTATAAATGGAATTAGTGGATGGTTTTGACGACGCATTAAAAAGGCAACAGTGAGTATGAGGGTGTGTGCGTGCGCCTCCGTGCTCGAGGAGCCATATTTGATCGACCCTAATTGGGATTTCTCTGCAAAAATGTTTGTATGCTTTATTGATGCTGAGGATGTGAGGTAAAATAAAACACATAAGTGGGAGCGTTGGTATGAAATCAGAGTGCAGACAGACTGAAGTGGATACACAAAACACACATGGCATGAATTCACAGCTGAAAGACATACTGTCTGTATGTATATATATGAAGTAATTTCCCATCAAGTGATAGGTAGTAGCATCATTTCATAGAAATGTATATAAATTAAATGCATTCATCGAGCAGCAGTTACCTCTTAAAGAGGAACCTGTTGATGCTTTAATCGCCACACTTCACAGCATATTTTTTCAAGTTTAAAGCAAAATGACAACCACACACACACACACACACACACAGAGCCTGCAGATGGTAGGGTCTCTGTAACCCGGCTCTTTGTAGCCCTTTCACAGTATGAGCAGAGAAAGAAAAGGCTTGTCTTTTATCAGGCTCTGAACGCAGTGGTGTTGACATTGGGATGGCACCTAATTAGGTTAGGCCCAGCACAGCATGCATGGTTAACTAGGCTGGCCTAGGCCTCAGGCTCCACAGATCCCAAGGTGACTGGCACACTACAGCAGAATGATACCTCTGACTACTAATGTACTTATCAGTCTTCTAAAAATATCACACACCACAAACAGACACGGTTATTTTTCACTTCCCTCTAGTTGGAAAAAGTTTTGTAAGTATGGGAGTTTTGTGTGACCTAAGATGGATTTTTTTTTCAGACGGTGCTTCCAGGTACCTTTTAATAGAGGTTTTGTAGCAATCAGAACATCAGGCAGGTTTGTCACATGAGCTACTAACTTTATTAGGAGATAGAGCACACACAAAACACTGAAAGTAAAACAGGTCCTATGTCCTTACCTTATTGACACATATGATTACAGTGTCTTTTTAAATCCACTCAGTGACTCAGATCATTATAACAAAGTCTTTAAATACAGTTTCCTGTTTATCCACTGACATGACAGAGGGAGTTTAGTTTCACAGTCCTCTGACTTCCCCCAAGGGACTGCGCTTTGTAGCATCATTAACAGGTTCCCTGTGTGGAATCCCCTTCTCTCCATTTTATTTCCGCTTTATTGCCTTTTTCTGCCTCATCGTAGTGAGATGGTCAAGCTGGAAAGGGGATGTGAGCTGATAGAAAAAGAGGATGTGGCGTCTGGGAGGATCCAGGCTTCCTGCTAACATATGACACACACACACACACAAAAATGGCATTTTGACTCATTGGTAGTTCAGTGTAATGTATCAGTGTCGGAATGGAGATGTTAATGTGTGCAGCAAAACTGGCAAGAGAACATCTTGGCCACTTAAGGTCACATTAGCTCTTCACAGGTGTGAGGGAATCAAATGAGATCATTTGAATGTCTAAGAGTGGGCACAGGGAGGAGAGGAGATCGTCGGGCCCCCTTATAAAGAAAGACAGAAGGAGAGTACTGCAAAAGGAGGAGGAGGGAGAGTAAAAGGAAGAGAACAGGAGGGAAGGAGGAGGGGGGGGTGTCCGGTCATGCTCAAGCCCGGCGTCTTTGAGAGAGAAGAGGGGAAAGACACAGGGAGAAAGAGGGGGAAAAAGAAAGGAGAGCGCTTTGCAAGCCACCCAGGCTTCATTACCATGTCAATCTGAAGAGAGAGAGAGATAGAGAGGGAGAAACAGGCCGGCCAGGGCCCAGCAGTGGGGCCGGATCCATATGGTGCTGCCGGCTCTGGAATGAATAGTGAATGGAGCGGCTGGGCGCTGGGCTGCTGGAATCTGCCTCCAAGCCTTTGTGAACAGGATGACCAAAGACAAGAGGGAGCTCTGCAGATGGCCCGGGCTATAAATAGGTAGCTAGTCTATCTCCGTGCTGTCACTCTTCTTGTCTATCTGCCTCTCAGCTTCCCCTCACCCCCCCCACACCCCACACCCCACATGCTGCCAGGCCCCTGGACACCGGCTAAACCCAGGAAATAAAGGCCTTTGGTTGCATGCCTCTATGATATTGCCACCGGCCTGAAAATCTTCTAGTCAAACACCCCACCCCTCTCCAGTCTTCGAGCATTCATCATTCAGATTTGTTACAGATGCAGGAGAGGTATGGGACTCATTGTGTGGGAAAGTGTTAGAGTGTGGTCTCAGAGAGAGTTGCTAAGTTGCTCAAACATGAGCTGAGGAAGGCAGAAAGATTGAGCAGTTTTCAGTCCAAACTTCTCGCAGATGGACTTTAAAGTGAGTGATAAATCCATGTCCAGATTGAGGGTCCTTTTGTCATTAAACTAAGCCTTAGCACTGCTGTCCATCTGGCTCTGTGTATGTGTGTGTGCTTGCACATGTTTGTGTGTGTAGACACTGGACATGATCCGGTAGTGGGAAGAGCACTACATGCCTTCCTTTTAAAGTGTTGCTGACTGTAGCGCACTATAAGCTAGCCCTCTGCTCTTACATTTTCTTTCTCTCTTACAGACAGACAGACAGACCCCCCCCCCCCCCCCCCCCCCAATTCTTGTAAACACATCTCTAAGCCAGCGTGTGCTTCTTCTGTAACAGCCCCAGACTCTGAGGTGCCTGATCTGTGAGCTAACACCAAAGATAATTGTTAGGAGTGATGGAACCAGACCTGTGGAGACAGACGGAGCATGAGATGACGTGTGTGTGTGTGTATGTGCGTGCAAGTGAGTGTGTGTGAAAAGTAACCCACCAGTAAACAGAAGGGAGCAAGTGGCCTGGATGACTTACGTCTGGACCACACAGAGTAGGAGGCATCAGTCAGGCTGCTGTTGCGTAAAAGATGTGGCGTCAAGGCCGGGTGGCACCAAAGACAGACAGACAGACAGACAGACAGACAATAGAGGGAGCTCTTTCCAAATTTGCCAGGTTTTCGTACCATCCAATGTTCTGTGCTGTTCCAAGTTTTATTGTTTTGTCCAGTTGGAGTTGTATACCAGCTGCTGACTGTGTGTGTGTGTGTAATGACTGCAGCTCTAAACACCCTTCTGACATGTAATGGCTCTCTCGTGGTGAAAGCGGCCAGGTGCTCACCGCAGGCGACATCACCGGGTCAGCCGATGATGTGATGCACCCGCTCCCGGCTTGATGACATCATCGCCCTGCTTCTCCTCGGCAGACTTCTTAATTTTGCACCGAGCAGCTTGTGTGTGAGAGGAGAAATTGTACAGAAGCTATTAAATCTAGTATTGAGAATATTAAAAATGTTTTTCCAAATGACAACCCTCTTCCAACAGCTAATTAGCAGATAATTTCAGTTGTTTCCAATACACATCAAATTGGTTCAAGATTTTTCCGAGGTCATAAAAAATCTTGAGCATTTTTTCAACAATTTTTGAAGAGAAATACTTGGGAAGACATTCCCTGAGCTTGGAAGTAGCTTTTGTCACTAAATTATTCATTTAAAATGAGACTAATAAATATTTAAGACTGAATAGGAGAATAAATGCTTTTAAAATTTAAATTCTTTGCTGTATTCTTTTGGTGAGAATTCCCATTTAAAAGCATGAAAATAACTCAAGTTATCAACAGAATAAGTAAACATGCTAACCAGCTAGCTGCAGTGCATGCTTTTGTATGGCTGAGTGAGTCAAAGCTGCATACATTGTGTTTTAAAGTCACACCTCTTGATCCTGACTTGACTCTCTGCCTCCTAATGCTGCCTCGGTGTGATCTTTAGAGGACATGTTGCTGTCTCTGTTTGTTTTCAGCGGATTTTACAGTCTTGCCGCTTTGCCCTTTCACACAGCAGTCAACCCATCTCCGTTACTACCTCTGATATTGGATCAGAGGCACAAAACAATTGATTGTGCTGTATAACCTCCAGTCCTACATTAGAGGCAGGAGTGCAATCTCAGGCAGAACATTACATTAAATAGACTTCAGAGCAACCTGCATTTGTATTTGATATAAAAATCATGCAACAACCAACCTGTAAGATGATCTGCTGGATATGCTAAACCAGCTCAGCTTGCTGCAGGGACCAGCAAGCTTCACCTAGTGCTGGTGGCCTGAAGAAATGAAGCCATGTCGGCTATACCACATCAATCCTGACTACATCTCACTTTAACAGTCAGCACAGTGGGATTAAAGAGAGTTCTGCATAAAAAGTGGCTCGGTGTGGCTCCTTATGTCAACCATTTGCTAGAATAGTGTATAGTAGTGGTGGAGTACTCCACAGTTGCATGATGAAATGAAACTGCATTATTGATGGTCCCGCTGCTTCTGTTTACTTCCGAGAAACAACAGCAAACCCCTTCTAGAAAAAGGCACTTCACCTTTTTATACATACTGCTCCTTTAAAGCCTTCTGAGTAGAGGCCCTACATCTGTTTCAGCTCTAGCAGACACCTTGTATCTGCATCCTCATTCCTAGAAGATGGTGAAAAGCAGGGACATATGACTTATCTGGCCAAACAGTCAGATATGCTGCTGTGAGAAAATCAAAATAAATAAATATAAAACGGTGTTTATCAGCTGGAGTGAGTTTCTTGTTATGCTGCGTGGCAACAGTCCGTATCCATCACAGCAGTGTTGTGTTGTGTCACAGCAGCCCAGAGGTTGTTAAATGTCTGCTACTAGTGTTCATCTGTGAGGATGTGCCATTATCAAACATGCTCTGCGCAGATGGACAGAAATATCCGGCGCCACGACATCACAAGCGGGTGTGGGGAAAATAAGGTCATGTAATTGCCATATGCTCTGTCATTAGAAGAGAACAGCATCATTATATTACATGAGTTATTGTAACATCTTCTCCTGCTCTGACCTCATGTAACTGTATGGAGTTTTTCTACAGTTTGCAGTAGTCTCTCTGCGTCTCTATGCTACGGCTTCCGGCTGGAGAGGGTGTGATGCAGCTCACCTCCGTGCTGTTCAGGCTGTAGGATGGTTAGGGACTTTTAGACCAAAGCAAACTACAGAGGGCTAAAAGAGATGGAAAGACTTGCACGAAGCAGGACAGATGGGGCAGGGATCAAGGCCCTGTGTCCCTCTGTCCCTCTGCCGCTCTCTTTGGCTTGTCTTCTGTGTCTGATTCAGGTCTTTCAGCCATTATGTGGTGCCAGATGACGACCAGCCTGTGAGCTTCTCCCATTACACTGCAGATGCCTTCTTACCACTTCTTTTAAGCGTTACATGACACTCTGCTTCTGTTTTTTTTTGTTATTTTGTACACTTTAAGAATTAAAAGATTTCACCCAGCGGACTTTATTCTGGCAACCTGCCTTTCCCATGACCCCCTCCCCCTCTACCACCGCCGCCACCACTGCCGCCGCCGCCGTGGCTGACACATGCACATAGAAAGCACAAGAAAATGACAGACAGTGAGACAGAAGTTGTTTTTGTCTTTTCCTTTTTCTCCCTCGCTTCCGCATATGGTCATCCGTTCTGCCTGTCTATCTGTCTGTCTGTCATTACTGTAAATCAGAGGGCTCTTCGGCTTTATCCGAGCGTCCTTCTGGCTGGGACGGCTGCAGCAGATGTTGGAGCCTGGGACAAAATGGATTTCCCCCCGCCGAGAGCAGCTTTTCTTGCCCTCCTTAATGGAGGCTCCTTGAAATGCTAATGCCCCACCATTAGTATAGTGGTGGTCTAGCATAGTGATGGTGGGAAAAAAAAGGGAAGAGCGCAATCCCTACTGAAAAACCTTTGTTACTGAACAACCCCTGGAAAACATACTCTGCTGATTTAGACAGACAAGCGCCTAGCAGAGGTGTGAGAAAGCCCCACACACACACACACACACACACACACACACACACACACACACACACACACAGCTAGGGTGTGTGATGGCATCTCATCCACTGGCCTCCTCCTCCTCCTCCTCCATCCTTTTCTCAAAGTTCAGCTCCAAAAGAGGGATAATGACAATCAAGGATGTGAATGGAGCAATAAAAAGAAGCAATTTCTACTTCAGCACCAAGCATTTAAAGGATCAGGCACCGATTCTGAAATTAGGAGGATTAACTCGTTGAGAACATTTGATGATCATCCACTGCTTACTGTTATCGCGGGAATCAAACGATGAAAAAGCAAAGCTGCTTTGCTGAACAGCATGTAGCACATGTTTTCACTGCTGTAGGCGCAGAGGAGGAGGACAGCAGTTGTAAGAGTTTATTTTTGTGCAGCAAAGAGATGAAAGGGTCTGCAGGTACAAGCGAATATTGATGAAGCCGCTTTGATTAGAACCAGGCTAGCTTCATATTTTATGTAAAAATGAGTGCATAGCATCTAAAGCTAGAAGAGGCTTTTTGCTCTTTTGCTATTTCTTGTTTAACCCCCCCCCCCTCTCTCTCTCACACACACATGCTCACAGATTTATCACTCTGGACACTCTTGTCCCTGTCAGCAGCTGGCGGGCTGAGTCTTGTTTGAGCTTGTGTGTGTGTGTGTGTGTGTGTATGAATGCTTGTGCACCAGTGTGTGTGTGTGTGTGTGTGTGTGTGTGTGTACAGAGCCCAAGTAAAGCCTGCTGCTCTGCTCTGCTGTGCTGGCCAGGCCATGTGGCCACTTTAAAGCTCCTTTCTGAGAGGCCTGTGAAGTTGTTAAGGAGCTCCACTACACTGGCAGTTGGCTCTGGGAATCCCTCTGCCAGCTGTAGCCTGCACACACCCCTCCCTGCTTCACTTCCCTCTCTCTCTCTCTCATGTTCTCCCTCTCATGCTCACACTTGCTCCTTTTTTTTTCTCTGCCCGTCTCTGTCTTCTCTTTCTGTCTGTATTTCACCCGCTGTACGTCTCGTGTTCTCTTCCTCTCTCTGTTTTTCCCCCCTCTCTGTTCCTCGTTCTGACCGCGGTATCTGCATAATCTATGTAGTGAAACATCATTGCGGACCTTCTGTCTCTTCTGGCACTGGTCCGGCTGCACATGTTTTCTCCTGTATACCTGCTCAGATCGCTGGAAATGCACTTTGGCAACCATCACGAAGCCGCGTGTGGCAATGATGGCTATTTAGAGAGAGAGAGAGAGAGAGAGAGAGAGAGGAAAAAAAACGTGGTGAAAATAGTTCTGAAAAGCTACAGTAGTAGTTGGAGCACTAATTGGGGAAACTGTAAAGCTGAATAGATATTTACAAGTCGTAATCAGACAACGAGTTTACTTTCAGCGTTGCTCCAGATTACACACTTTTTGGTATTTTCGGTCTCGCACAAATGCTGGAAGGTTGCATCCCTCTCTGAATTTGGCTGACCTTTGATGGAGAGCAGAGAGCAGGTGCACCTGTGTCCTGTTCCCTGGCTCATGCTCCCAAGGTCTGCAGTGCACATCTGCTTGAGTGCACTCGCTTGTACACACAAGGAGGACATTTGCTTGTATTGTCATCAACTCCATTTGTGGAGGAAGTCCCTGGCTGCAGGGTTACGGATGAATTGTTGAAGAAGGCCAATGTCTCCAATATCTATTCACTGATCTGCTGATATTCACTGAGGGTACTTGTAAACATGTTTTCACTGAGGTACTCTTTATTCTGCAAAATACAGCAACTGTAATTCATAAGTGCAAGGCAGAATTTAGCTGTAATTTTATTTAAAGTACGGCTTTTTCAAGGTTTTTCCTGAGATGCAAATAACACAAAATCACAAGGCTCAGCCTCAGATTGCTCTACCTTGAGTGAGAAGTGATAACTTGTACTTATTCCTTAAAACAGATGTATTTATAGTGTAAAATAAATCCAGAGAATGGCTTGTTGTTTTTTTTTTTAGGTTCACAGGCAAATTTGCTCAAAGGGCTCAAAAGATGACAGGCAACTTGTGTAGATTAAACAATTAAAATACACTTTCTCCTCTCCTCTCCTCTCCTGTCCTCTCCTCTCCTCTCCTCTCCTCTCCTCTCCTCTCCTCTCCTCTCCTCTCCTCTCCTCTCCTCTCTCCTTCCGTCCTTTCCTATCCCTTTCTCCAGAGACGGCCATGCAAGCTGGCGTCCTTTCACTCCACAGATGTCTCTGTTCCTATAGGGCTCTCGCTGCGAGGAGATGTGTTGGCAATCCTGTGAAACACACCTAACACACGCGCCTGGGTACACGCACACGCATTCACAGATGCTCACACACTTGCAGAAACACCCCAAACACACGGTGTGATACTGCTGTTGTCGCCGCTGGAGTCGATGTCTGTGAACTGACTCTCTTATCTTCACTCTCTTGTTCCTTCCTTTTTCCTGTGTGTCGCTGTTCAAAAGACAGACACAAGAAAAGTGAAGAGAAGAAGCAGAACATTTGTGTGTGTGTGTGCACACAACACATCCTGTGTGACAACCTGGTGTAGCCTAGATCCGCTAGAGCTCTCAAGTTGGGTGTGAGGAGGTTGTCACCACATACCTGAAGCTGGCAGGATTAACACCTGTTATGAGCTTGAGTGTGTCATGTGTGTTCGTCAATGAGCATCTCACTGCATTCATTGCGGATTTTGAGGCTTTTAGCTGAGATTTGTTACAAAGAAACTTCCTCAATTCCTCGACTGAGCCATAGAAAGAAGTTCGCTGCGAAGCGAGGAGACAATACACGCAGCTACTGCTGGTTAGTTATTGTGCGGTGAATTTGTGTAGTTTGAATATTTCATATCTCAAATGTGCGTCATCTGTGTCCGTAATGCCTGTTTAGGCTAGCGTGTTGGTGTGTTTTTCTGTTTTTCGGCAGTCGTGCTCTGATATGTTCTCTTGTTGGCTGTACTGTTGTGTGTCACTCTGAGCGTGTGTGAGTTTGTGCGACTGCATGCCTGTGTGTGTGTGTGTCCACAGCATGGCAGTCCATCTGTCTCCAGGAGAGCAGCTTCCTGTTCCTCTCCCTCTCATCTCTGCCACTGCAGGAACACACAACCTGGTCTGACATCCGCTCACACACACACACACATACGTGCACAGTCACACAAATACACACATGTATGTATACTTTCTGTGTGTCTATCTGTCTGTCTGTTTGCCGACACACATTTGTCTGTCTGTCTGTCTTTCCGCACACATCCCCATAAAGCTCATCAAAGCCAGTCATCTGCGTTCCTTCTGTCTCACTGTCTGCCTGCGTGTCTGCCCATCTATTTGTCTGTCATCCAAACGGTCACAAATGATGGGGTTGGGTGTGGTGGGGTTTCACACGCGCCATTTGGCATCCCCACAGCTGAAGCTCAATAAAGTGCTAAATGGTAGGGACACAAAATGGCTGCAACAAAGTAGCTGCTGCAAAATGGCGACATATGGGAGGTGCGACACAGAGTCAAAGGTTCCGGGATCTCTCTGGCCTTTCTAGGTTGTGATTATTTTGAAACAGCCGTGTTGACTTTCTATACGAGGCGGCCTCATCGATCGCCCTCGCTGCAGGCTGGGTCGGTTTACAATGATTGTTCCATGGATCCTTGTTTGCTGGAGAACAGCGGTGCCTGAGGTGTGCGCAAGTGGAGCATGTGGTTGTGTGTGTGTGTGTGTGGGTGTGTGTGTGTGTGTGTGCGCGTGTCCGAGGGGGACATTGATTTGAGCTATTTCTTCTTTGCCACATGACAGATGCAGCCTGTTCACAGTAGAAACGTCAATGCCCACACCTGCTTGGGTGGTGAATGTGAGGCATCACTGATGATTGCCTCTGTGGAGCTGAGAGACTCATGGAGTAGGAGGAAGGACTTTGTTGGGACAGAATTAACAGCGTGGCACACCATCAGTCCTCTGTCAGAGATGAATATCAGTACTTCTCTGTGTGATTTACAGTTAGACTCACAACATATGACTTGAAATGGAGAGCTGTTTATTAGTGCAGTGATTGCAGTATGGTTATAAAATAATAACAACAGTCTGATTCTCCTTTACAGTTGGTGAACATTACCGTACACCACATGCTGTGCCTGTGTTTCCATTCAGTAGCTCTCCAGCAATCTGTTGACTGTTGATTTAAAGGAACGATAACCCTATATATCATATTATCTCTGCACATATGTGTCAACCGTACAGTTTTAAAATACAGAAAGAGATGGAAAATCGTGACAAGGACTTTTCTGGCAAATAGAAATGTTTTAAATGAGGCGAAAAAAAAAGAAAAAAGAAGAGAGCCAGCCCTAAGCGTTGGGGCGTGTTTGACGCAGGTAGGATTATAGGCCCTAATAAGTTATAAATGATAGTAATGGCCATCTGTTCGCCTATAGGGAGCTCCTAGCCAGCTCTGATTTGGCACGCCGAGCCGCAGCACGACAGACACTCCTTTGAGCATTGGGCGTTTAGAACGCAGCCACCTCGTGCCTGGGCATTTGCTAAATTCAGACGTGACACTCTGACAGCAGATGCTCAAAGCTAGACTTCGAGACGAGGATAAGTAGAGATTTTTCCCTCCTCACCAGGAGCATTATGAACACTGTAGTCATGGAGCTGTCAAATGTGCCTCCGATTAATACCAACCAATTAAGACAGATGCAACATGGGGACAGAAAATCCACACACTGCAGGACAGTGCTTGACAGAAATGTGTTTTAAATGGCACAAAACACCTGAATGTTACACTGCTTGGGCAGTAATTGAGTGACTGTGGACAGCTTTGTCCCTGGTAACCGTGGCCTCTCCATCTGTGTGTGTGTGTGTTTGTGCATCAGGGCTCTGGTCTTAGCCCTGTGGCAGGTGTCTCATCCCAGTGCAGTGTTTGCAGTCTGGCCCCTCTAAGCGCTGTAGCCTGTCTGAGGCAGATTACACACGCAGGAGCAGATGGGTGCAGACCTCAGCACCCACAAATACACAAAACAAGGCCAGGCCAGCTGAATGTACTGGATCCATAAGTGTGTGTGTATGTACATGTATATAGACATATATGTATATGTATATATATATATATGTATATGTACAAATGTGTGTGTGCGTATATATCTAAATATACAGTATGTGTGTGTGTGTGTATGTATGTATATATTAATATATGTGTGAAATTACATGTCTCTTTCATCTGTGTTTGCATGTACTGTATCTACATTATGTGTATCAGAGTGTGTACATATTCCTGTGTGTTTGTGCTCCAGCGTAGCTAAAGACATTAGTGGGTAAACATTCTAATCCTGCTGCCCAGAGATGAGGAGGAGAGACTCTCTCTCTCTCTTGCTCTATCTTCCACATACGTCAAGTCCCATATCAAGGCTGGTTTTACCAGCATGGCGGGCGAAGATATTTCCCTCATCTTCCTCAGGTTCCCTCATATCAAAGTAGGAATTACTTGCATTGGTGGCTGGAAGATGCCACACTAATGCACCATGTCTTCTCCCTTATCAGACCCTGTGTGGCTGGGATAAAATGCTACGCCATGCTAAAAAGTGCCCGAGGCTAGAACTGCACCAAAGCTTGCTGACACAAGAACATGGGCGGAAATGCTCTTGTAAATCTAGACAGGGTCATACATTCTCAAAGCAGTGCTAGCATTTTTGAATGTGACAATACTCCCATTAGAATACAGGGTAATTCACAAAAACACCTGATTTCTTCAATTGGGACAAAACTAAGCACATCCATATATGAAAAGCGTGCTTTAAGTTATATATATATATATATATATATATATATATATATATATATATATATATATATATATATATATATATATATATATATATATATATATATATATATTTTTTTTTTTTTTTTAAATATAGCTTTATTAGTCTGGTCTCAGACAATCTTTACAATACAAAAGTAAAATAGCTTTCCCCTAAATTTCCTGATCTGGTTGCTCCTTGGATTATAGGCTTACCAATTCATCATTCCAAAGGTGTTGGATTGGAGGTAGAGCTGGTCCTGCACGCTTAAAGGATTAATATTACACTTTGAAAAATATATATTTAACTTATTGCCTTTTTTGATTGTGCACATGGACGGCTGCTGACACAACAGAATCAAACTACCTTTATAGTAGAAATGTGGAAGCTGTGTTTCAATTCAGAGACTAAATCCTTTGAAAGACACATTTAAAGACCAATTGTGGCATTCATAGCTGATGAAGGCCACATGGAGGCGTGTCCTTTCAAGAATGTAGCCAATCGGGACATAGGGCGTAACTATGTGCCAGCATTGTGTATTTTCTGATGATGACATGATGTCGCCACATGTGTACTCAACTAAATTAGCTTGTAGGTTAGCATGGTGTAACCTTGTTTTGTCCAGAAGTAATAAATTAGATCACCACAGAGGGCCATCAATATGATATATTACAGGTGTAGGTCAAAGGTCAACTTGACTGTGTCTCAATCGGAGAGAACAGTCAAGTTGACCTTTGACAGAATAAGGTTGGTGCAGAGATTTGGTCCGAATTCATTCAACAAAACAGGAATGAGATTTGTTGTATACCTTTGTGTCACAGTCATTTTCTGGACCCTGCAGTTTCACAGAGATGACAAGGTGCTGTCAGAGGAAACTTGTTTTGCCCTGACTAAATTGACAAGAACATGCACACATACACTTATACACACACACACACACACACACACCCAACACAGATGCTCCTCTGTGTGTTCCTCACAGCTGCTGTAAGGTCCTTCATGTGACCGTGGGCTGCTGGTCACACATGAAAAGGAGAATGTGTCACCAACAAGGCTGATATGGGAGCATATAGGCGACACTGCGTGTGTGTGTGTGTGTGTGGATGCAGAAAGAGGAGGGAGCTAGCTTTGTACCATCCACAGCTGTGTGTGTCCTCAGGGGCCTTATGTCCAAACAGGAAGAGGTGTCAGATGGCCTGGGGATGCATCACTGGGACACAACAACTGGAGAACTGTATGCCTGTTTGTGTTCCACACACACTTTTATCTGTACGTCAGAGCAGCAGTTTGTCTTCATTATCTCTGTTCCCTGCGTGGACTCTCCGTTGACACAAGCCTCCATATTACAGAGTGTCCCTGCCTACTGTTTGTAGACACACACATACACAAATTCATAACCACACCTGTGGATGCTCTGACTATAAGTGACTGTCCAACAATAACAGGTAATACCTTATATAAAGACTAAAGCTGCAGTGCAGAAGGATGGAGGGGCCATCATTATTTGTATCCTTCTGTGAGATCACATACACATTGTCTGATATCACAGTTCATGGCTGTCATGTCAAATTACAGTCACTCATCAGCATTTGGAATTGAGATTTGGGACATAGTCATGGTGTATATGTGTGTGTGGGCATGCGTGTGTATTGCTGTTCTTGCATTGTTTCACCTCTCTTATGCTCCTTGCTCTGTTGATATTATGTTAGTGGGTGTAAATGTGTGTGTCAGTGCATGAGTGTACGCTTGTATTTGTGTATGTTGAGACAAATTAGTTTTCAGCTTGACTGCTTGTGTGTGTAAATGAGTTTGAAAGGCTATGTAATCACCCAAGATGAGGACTTTGTGTATACGTGTGTGTGTGCATGTGTGTTTGTGTGTATGTGACGGCAGCTGGACCTTAGCCAACCCCTTGCCAGGTCCTTTTTTTTTCTACGTCCTCTCAAGAATGAAGCATGCACTTGTGAGAGTGTGTGAGAGAGCATTGAGAGTCTTATAATTAACATCAAGAAAATGTCATCTCCTCGTTCTCTCTTAGCCACAAAACAAGACACAATGTTGATCAAGTTTGATGTCACAGAGCAGCAAGGAGCCGCACAGAGAAGGCTTTGTTGAACCATGTGGAGGTGGGTTGTGGGAAATTCCTGTTGATCTTTTTGCAACAGTGATGGGCCCAATTCAACCAAACATCTGGGGGAGGAGGTAGGTGCCCTCTGCATAACCCCATTGATACACCAACACTCAGCAATATACAGCCATCTACATACAGATGGAGCTGTCCAAAAATAGCACAAAGGAAAGTGTTGTATGGTGAGCTGTGTAGGAGGCCGGTACAGTAAGGCTGCATCAGAGAGTGGCACAGTGAAACGCATCTGTCTGTCACTGCCTGGTGTAGACAGGAGAGGTCTGAAAGAGGTGCAACAAAAGAAGCATCACCAACCGGTTAGGCTAACTTCCTTCCAAAATAGCTGGCTTTTGGTCAATGCATCTTAACCATCGGAACAACAGGGCCTCACAGAGGAATTGAAATGTATGATTGCTTTAAAACAAAATTACACATCATAGAAGGAAAATTAAAAAAAAAAACCTGCAGACTTTGAACTAATCAGTGCTGTGGTTCAGTCAAATTTCATCACAACTAAGTTAAGATTTTATTAACTGAAAAGAAGTTTATTCTAAAAGATTCCTGCAACACAAACAAATCTGCCATTCTCAGCCCAACTAAAAAAACTACATTGACTCACTTGTAGATATGATTCATGTGACAAAAAAATCAGGAATTGTTTTGCTAAACTGGTGGTTTTAACTTTTATGTGTGTTTCAGTATGATCAATGAGGAAATTATGAGAAGAGAAAGAGAAATGTATTCTTTTTTAGGTATCACTTTACACATGTGATGCTTTTAGCCATTATTAGTGTTCAGAGGGTTAAAGTTGATGCAGACAATTTGCTAGAATTTACATTATGAAAATGATCCTATGTAAACATGTAAACATATGAATACGGGGACCCCTTTATAGGCTTCAAAGAGCAGTAGTTCTAGTGTTGAATGTGAAAGCGATTAGCTACAAGGAGGAAATATTTTAGCTGTGAAAAGTCCCCTTTAAAGTTAATGAATTGACTCTTATAGACTCACATGTTCAACCTTTACTGTGTTGTAACAAACGTTTCCTTTGTTTAGTTGTTTTTCTTTGCATGCAACTCCTTTTAATTCCTTTGAAGTTGTGCACTTTTGAGCTTTATAAAAAAGTTGTTTTCATTGTGCAAACATTATCTTGCATCCATCTTTGCATCCATTCTCCCATCCATCCCTTTTAAATGTTCCCACACTAGCCCATGGTTGAATTCTTTTCCATTTCACTCATTCCTCCTCTCTCAATTGCTTTCTCACCATTTCCACAGTTATTCCTGCTCCTCTCTACTCTGATATATTTAAACCATCCCCCTGGGGAGAACAGAAGCCCGCCTCAATCTGGAACCAATTGTTTTGTTCGGTTCATGAATCCAGAACCAAACCCTGACAAAAGAAGTCTTGTAAGGACCGCTGTGTTATTTGTTTTTGCGCGAGTTACAGATTGTGCTGTTATCAAAGTATTTATTGTGCTGCCGTGCTGCCGTTGTGGATGCAGCGGGGGCCCCGGAGCCTCGCAGCACATCAAAGCTGTCACAAATATGGAGCAGGGGCCAAATGGCAAGAAAGGCTGTGGGCACAAATGAAATAAGCTAGAACTGTTACTGATAAGGGGCCTCTTTTAAAAAGCTCTCTCAGTGTTGATTGTGCCCTGCAAGTTTGGACTCCTGGTTAATATTCTTACACTTCTAACACTTTGCTGACTTTTCAGTGTGACTGAGTTTAGTTCCATTCACATGTTCAAAGGGTGAACTAATTGGAAAGAAGCTTGGCATTGCAGAATAATGATAAGCAACTGATTAATAAGCTGAACTTCTTTGTCAAACTAAAGGATTCATAACAAACTGGGACCCTGCTCTGCAGAGGAGCCTTGTGCAGTGGCACATGTGACATCAGGGAATAACAGCAGGGTGTCTGTCCCCAGGAGACAGTCTTGGATGTGACCTCTGGCTGTGTATCATAAAGGTGCGCTTGTGTGTGTTTGTGGTGCAGATTGAGCCACTCAGCTGGGAACCTGTCAGCATATGCCAACAAATTGAGTAATGCTGTCGGGAGTTAGCTTAGCAAGCAGAGCCACCTGACCCCAATAGGTCACCTAATGACCTTTACTTTAAATGCAAAGCTTCAGACAAAGAAGCCAAAGTTGTCACCTGCCAAGCTCCAAATGTCAGATCAATCAAAACTTTTTCATGTTATAACATTTAAATGCCTTTGTTGTGGTCAAAGTAAGCACGAAGCGAGCTGCGTTCCGCCCCAGGTGACCAGCGTGTAGTGTGTGTTTTGATGACTTCTTGGCACCTTGACTTCTCACGCGTCATCCTGCAAAGTCACATGCAGAGACAGGAGGGCTCAGGTCTGGACAGAAGTGTAGGAAGATATCCGACTGCTCTTAAACCCATTAAGGCCACCTGGGTGTGTAGCCATGCATGGCTAGAAAGATGGGCCAGGAGGTGTGTGTGTGTGTGTTTGTGTGTGAGCGAGCGTGCATTTGTGTGTGTGTGTACGAGGCCGAAAGGTGGCCAGGAGGAGCAGGCTGTTCGGCAAGATTAGCAGGCTCTCACATGTTGCATAACAGATTCCTCCTCTCATGAAAAACCTGCCTGCACGCTGCCGCCCGCTAAGCAGGATGGCCTTTCACTAACGCCCTCTATACTCACACACAGACACGTATGCCTGAACACACCCAACACTTTGCAAATTCAATGTTAATCCATTCCAGCTAAATGAATCTACTGCGTTGCTTTGCATGGCTATTTGTTAGTTTCTCTATTATCAGCGATGTGTGAGAGGAAAGGTAGCCAGACTGGCCTTCTTACTCACGCAGGTTGAGTCAAAGCCTTAACAAATGTCATTACCCAGACCAGCCTGGAGGTGATTAGGTTGTGTGCTGCTTATGGCTTTGTGTTTAGCATAGGCCTGGCTGCATCCATCCAGGCCAACTGCTGGGTGTGTGTTTGTGCATATGGGCAAGGGCTTGCTGAGGGCTGTGATCCGATGGGTCCTATAACACCAAATCAAACACAGAGGGAGACACAGCCTGCTTATTTCTCTGTCTGTGTGTGTGTGTGTGTGTGTGTGTGTGTGTGTGTGTGTGTGTGTTTGTGAGCTGGGGGGGTTAAGTCATAAACAAGGTCTCCATGGTGACAACAGATGCAACTGCAGCAAAGAATGAAGTTGAGTGTCAGCAGTAAGGGCCCACAGTGTGTGTGTTTGTGCTGGAAAAAACACCAGCAGTACAGGCCCAGTGAGAGTCGTAAACACCAGCAGGCCATGACTTCCACAAATAGATCGCTAAGAGGGGAAAAACAAGAGGCTGGATAAGGGAGGAGAAAGATTATTTCACACACAACAAAGACTTGTATCTAAAGGATGCACACAATGTAATGAGTTTACAGTTGTACAAGGCAAATGAAAATCTTACTCACATGTGTTTCTTTGCCTAAGCTCTGGCATCCATGGTTGAAATCCTTCCTCCCCATAGCTAAAATGCCAACAATCTATTCATCAGTCTTCATCATCTTTCATCATTATATGGTAATCCTCCCAGCTCACTCTAGCTCTGTCTTGACAGCCCCCTGCAGTGTCTCTTTCTAGTCCTGTTGTGTGGTGAGTGTGCCATCTTGATTCACACATCCTGTCAGTGGTTCATAATCCCTCCTTTATGGAGACAGAATAGCACACCGCTGTCTCTTCTCAATGAGTAACTTCAAGGCCAGATCTCCGTTTAACAGCCTCACGATGCTCAATTCTCATTGTCAGATCACCTCTGCTGGCAGTCCACATCTCACCCCGGCCTGATCCCCCCTGCTTTGCCCAGACTATTTTTCCAATATTATTTATGCAGGGACTCTCTTTAGTCTTCTCTAAGCTGGCTTTTTCAAGGCTTTTCACTGAAAGGCTAAAAACATACAAATCTCTCCCAAAAATCCTCCGAAAAACATATGGAGCACTATACCTTAATCAGAGCAGTCACTGTGCATGTGTGTGTGTGTGCTCACTAATATTAGAATAATCCCTGGTGATTATGGGAGTGGTTATTAGGATGAATATGGCAGCAGGGTTGGGTCGGGCCGAGCTGAGCTGAGCTGAGCCCGGGCTGTAGTGAGAAACAGATGTCAGTTGACCCACATCTGCTGAGCATGCTGGGACTTTGGAGTGTCAGGTCATGGCTCTGATCACCTCAGGGACACTGTACATCTGGGCCCCTGAAAGATCACTGCTTATTTTTTTTTCTCCTCCTGGTTCACAGTATCCCCTGAAAGCTGTCTCTCTGCTGCTGTCTTTTATACCTGTGTGTCTTACTGTACACATACACACATTTACAGACTATACAAATACAAATATTTCTGGCATGAAGTTTAGATTTTACACTCTGATCTGGAGATCAAAGGTTTTGGCTGAACTATCTTCTTGGATTGTGACCTAGACTGACAAAGTCTTGGGATAAGTGAGTGCAAACACTCACTGATACAACACTGTGGTAGAGGGGGGGGGGGGGGGTGAATGAAATCCTGGCAATGAGTTGCACATCAAACTGCATAAATTAAATTACTATTATGTGCATGTAGAATGCAAAAATGCAAACTAGTAGCTGACAATCCTTTACTGGTCAATGAGTAAAATAATACTGCATGCATTTCTGAGAAGTGCCTGTTATCCAGCTTAATCTAGATGAAATTGAGATCATTTAAACCCAGTCCTTTATCTCATATACTGCAGCAGGCTGGGACTTGTCAGCAATGCAGCTCCTGTATGTGATTTTTGACTTGAGGACACATGAAGTGTCCTTACATTTACATTTTCCATGTTATCTGACATATAATCTAATTTCTAAATTTGTTCAGCTTCATGACTTCATTTTTTGATTTAATCTGAAATAGTCTGCCATTAACTACAATCTGGTGTCATCTATTCATATCTTAAGAAAGGTAGCATTAATAAACTTTATAAATTAACTTTATTAATAACTTGAATCTTTTGTCAATCATGTTGATGCACAGCAGATCATCCTGTAGGTTGGTTGTTGGATTATTTCTATATTGCAGTTAAAACAACACTACAGAAAGTGCATATGTCCCTGTTTAGGCTGGTTTTGTATGATTTAGGACTGACATGAGTTAAAGTATGAAATGTTTGAGAATTGAGAATGTTATTTGCATAACATTACATCACCACGAAACACGTAAAACCACCTTTGTGTGCAGTGCTGTTGAACTACATTACATCAGGGATGCAGGGACTACTACTCACAAGGGAAAGGAGAGGAGCTGAAACTTGTGGACAAACCAAACATTGTGGTTTTAAGTTATAGTTGCATTTACTTGAAATGATGTGGTAGACCAACACTGAGAATCAGCGAGCACTAATTGAAAACAGCTTGCTGGAGCTCCAGTGAAAACTGACTGTGGGATAGAGTCTCTTTTTTCTATTGTGTTCGAATGTACTGGCTCTCTGGTCATTCCTCTGACATCCCAGGAGGCTTGCGGGGTTACAGTCCAAGATAGCTGGAAGATGACTCATATGAGTCCTTACTGGCTGTCAAATGACGAGTTCACACAGTGTTACATTGCCTACTAAGGAGAGGGACATTGTTCCCAGGATAGACAGCTCTGTGCTGAAACCTAATTTAAAAAAGTGAATAGCTGTTTGACGCAAAACTCAAGGTTATGCAATCACCTGTTGACTTTTCTTAAAGGTACTGCGTGGAGCATCCATCGCCCATTTTTGGCAGTGAGAGTGATTACACACTGTTGACACACAATTACAGGTGACCTCACCTGATGAGTCACAGAATACAGTGTAACACTAGCAATGTCCACAGCTCAGCCAGGATATAAGAGCACGATAACCTGTGTCATAACATAATAACAGCTATGATGCTACGTAGCTTGCATGCACAATCACTACTGATGTGGCTTTGACATGCATGGTCTTACTGGAGCATCAGAAACTATTCTCAGGTTTCTGCTATGCTGATATTTGCTGTAGTCTACCCCTGATTATGAATTCTGGTATCTCTGGCCCCTCATCGTTTTTCTTGTCTAATTTCTCTCCCCTGCCTTTCCATCACTCCTCCTCCCCCTCTTCCTCCTCCTCCTCCTCCACCTCCTCCTCCTCCCTCCCTCTGTCTCTGTCTCACTTCAGCAGGATTAAGGCCCATGCTTGTCATCCCACAGGGTAGAGTGGTTTGATTGGCAGCTGGGTTCGCCATCTTGACATAGGTCTGTAACCCCGTCATCATCGCTGATCATCCCATGCTGGCCCTCAGAGTGACAGGCGCCTGCAGAGCCATTTACTCCTGGTACAGCCGAAAAAAGCCCTCCTCAGTCACAGGCTTTCACAGGCAGTGCACGCTCACACCTTCCTTCCTTTTCCTGAAACTTCTTTTGCCATTCCTTACATTTTCTGTATAAATTTACTCCTTTTTTGATTTTTAAAAATATTCAAACTTCTCACTCCTCGGCTTTCAACTCCTCTTCTTGACCTCTTCTAATCCTCTTTTCTCTCCTCTGATACCAACTCTCCAGTATCTCTTGCAGGCTACTATTAATCTAAAGGAATCTGCCAGATCTCAATTAGGGTAATTACTGTGTTTGTTTTAACTTAACACTGACAACTCCACTTGCACTACTCTCTTTTATCAGGCCCTAACAGATGGGGTGCTTAGTACTCTTTTGGGAAGGCTGACAGGAGTCAGGATGGAGCTGATTTTTGAGCTTTGTGTTTGTCAGCTCAATTTACCTCGCAGAACTGTTTAACTGTGAAGTTCCTCCTAAATGTTTCCCATATTAAAGGCCAAACTTCTTGAGGTAACATGATAGAAGTGAAACAGAAATATATCTTATGTCACATTTGTCCTGATTGTTGTAATGCGAGCAGCCCTATATTGGATAAAATAGTCAAGCTGGAGAGGGGGATGGTGTTCTCGGTACAACGTGCAAGAGAAGGTGGAGGAGGACTCACAATGATTTTTTTTTTTTAAATCTGTAATAAAACTACTTATATTTTGGCAATATTAAAAAAAAGAAGTGGAAAGCAGTATGCAGGCTAGCAGAAAAGAGTAGGAAGCAGTCACACTGTGCATTGGCATCAACATGATCAACATGCCCACTATCCTGCTGTGAATTCTGTGGACTATTACATGCCCTACTCATATGCCAGTTCAATCGGACATCACACAGATTTTGCACGAGCTCGAAAGATAAAGACCAGTTAATGTGCGGTCTGATTAATTTTCACATTTGTGTTCTCAAGTAGCATCGCTTAAAACTGCTCAGTAATTACAAAAAGTTTCAAATTTTTTAGATATTGGGTCACTCTGCCTACATCACATACAGTGTGTCACATATATACAGTTAAAAGTAGGCATCGGTTTTCAATGTGAATAGATAGTCCAGTCGTATGTGCTGTCCAATACTTGATGATTTGGGTGTGAAAACGTGTGTGACCCATTGAAACAAAATAAAAGCGCCATCTAACAAACACACAAAGACAAAGAATGAATGGTGTTTGGCTCGCATGTTAAAAACAAAACTACTGAACTACATTCCCTCTCAGATTTCTTTCCTTGTAACATATTTTCACTGCCACTCCCCTCACCCAGAATCAAAGGTAGAGTTCAGGGAGTTGTAAGCACTTTAATATGACAGTATGGTTATGAGCAAGTTACATATTATTTTGTGTGTTGGACAGTGTGTGCAGAAGGACAGGAGGGCATCAGATGAGTACAGACTGTTTCCACCTGCCAGGTGCCTGTTCTCTAATCCCCCCTCTCTGTCTGATTAAACACACACACACACACACACACACACACACCCACACACACACACACACACACACACACACACACAGGCGCAACAAGGTCATCTCTCTGTCAACCATACAATAGCACTGTGTACCCATCTGGCCTACATCCTAAATACTTACTCTTCAGAAAGCAAATAAAAAGAGACAAGAGCTCACACTTGTGCTTCAAGAAGAGGTTATAGGTAAGATGCAGCCATGGATTAGGAATGTATTATTGTTATAGATTGTCACTGTGTATGTCATAAGATAAGAGAGCACAAACAGTGATCTCACCTTACACAATACTTTCTTTGTGTGATTTAAAAAACATCTTATAGGCCCCGTTCACACTGGAGAAAGTCATTCCAGCTAGAGTAGGATTGAGCCCAGACAGCCTTTAAGCTGGATGCGTTCAGACCTATTTCCAAATCTGGCTAGCACACACTTGTGTCCGCACTCAATCCGGCTTCATCCAGCGTGCTTGCTGTCCTCCAAACCACTAGGTGGCGCCTCGTAATATACAGAGTCCGTTCAGGCCGCGGTAGGATCGCGTGTGCGCATGCGTCGTGCGTTTTTTTGCCCCGTGTCGCGCCCCGTGAACCGGCAGTAGCACATCGCTAACCGGAAGTAGCATGTCGCTAGCCGGATCCACATTTGAGCCAGTTTGATTTCAATCTGGCTAGATCCACCCACGTCCTGGATCGTAAGTGGATCCTCTCGTGGGTGGAACCACCTCTCGTGGGTGGAACCACCTCTCGTGGGTGGATCCACCTCTCGTGGGTGGATCTAGCCGGATTGAAATCAAAGTGGATACTGCTGGATTCGAGGTGTTCACACTCAGAAAAAAAACATCTGGATAGGCCCGAATCCCGCTTTAGCCAGATTTTTTCCCCCAGTGTGAACGGGGTATAAGAGTGTTGTGCACCACTGCCCTGCCAAAACTTTCTTTCTTTCTTTCTTTCTTTCTTTCTTTCTTTCTTTCTTTCTTTCTTTCTTTCTTTCTTTCTTTCACTTTTACTCATGAGTCACATCACTGACAGCATTTTATGCTGGGAGTACAGCGCTTTGATATCAAGAGGATAAGAGGTCTTTGTAGAGACAGTGACACCCACCCTCTTCCTCCTCCTCCTTCTTTCCCTCCCACTCCTCTGCTTTTCCTCCCCCTGGGGAGGGTTGCCTTCTTCAGCCCTCCCTTTGGATGGCTTTTATGTCTGATGAGGTTCTGTGCTGTTAAGGTGAGGATAAGGTCAAACGGCTTCAAAGGCCGCTCTGAGGAACATCACGTTGTGAATGAATGAAGATTAATGCAGTAATATTTGTGTACACTTGCCTGTGGTTTTTGTCTTGCATTTTATGGACACTGACAGTAAAAGCTTCCGCACTGTAATGTAATACGGCGTGATGTATCATAATAATGTACTGGAATATACAGTATAATGCAGAGAGCAGTATTTTCACTGTAAATCCTGGATACTGTGTGTGTGGTTTGATCTACGTTATGATAGCGGAAGAATTCCATGTGGTGCCATGCTGTCTGCACCATCTCCTCTCCTCACCTGTTGAGGCTGTGATTAGATACCGTTAACCCTCGGGCCACAGCTATCACATACAGGTAGAGCACAGTCGGGCTTTAGCTTTCTCCTACTGCTGCGGGACAGGAGGGAGCTGCTCAACTCCACAAACTGCAGACAGTGCTGAAAGTTTGTGTCACAGTAATGAGCAATCTGTCAACAAGTGTACGCTACAGGGAGCTTGGAAAAAAAAAGAAACATTTGGAAAAAAAAAGAAGATTATATGGCGGAAATCTTTGCATAAATTCCCTTCCCAACCACACGCAGCCTCCAAGACAACAAAACTCACTAAATAATCCCCTTGTGATAGATTTTTTTTGTAGGTCTCATTGCTCTTTACCTCTAAGAAGTTTTAAATGTTGCAGTGTCTAGACTAGGCAGGAATAGTTGGACATTTTTGTCCTGCGTTTATTTGCTCTTCCACATAATTGATAGTGTTTGTCTGATCCAGACAGAATCACAAACATGATTGTGGTATTTGGGGTTTTTTACTTCTGGTAACAGCTGTGGAATGTGCTTTCACTCAGGTAGTGCGCTCACTATAAAGCTGAGGTATACTTTGTGCTGTATGGCACTAGCTACTGCCACAATTTGACCATTTTTTTGCACGAAAATATGAATCTTGTGGTATAAAATCATTTCCCCATTTGTTTTTATTTCGATAAAAAAATCTAACATTGTAATTACAGGCTGGGCTGATTCCTGTATTTACAAATTGTAGATTGTTGAAGCAGTTTGTAGCTTTTAATGCGTGTTGACATGTATAAGTTATGTATGTATGTATAAGTACGATGACTTTAGGTCATCCTCTAAGGAAATGAGCATGCTAATGGTGTCTGATTTGTCTTTGAGTTTCTGTTATGTACAGCTTTACTCAATTATACATATGAGAAGAAGAAAAGTTGCCATTATTCAAAAACACGCTGTCAGCCGTTTCTTCAGCACAGATTTCATCCACCTTACATAGTTTTGCAATTGAGGCAAATCAATCATCCATATGGCTGCATAGCACTGAGAGAAACGTGTGTTTTTGTAATTTGGGTGAACTAACCCTTTAAATATAATTACATTTAGCCCTAAGGCGCCATAAAGCAGCTCCAGAGTATATATATATATATATATATCATTGACTCTGCAGTCAAAGAGGATGATTCCTGGCTGTGCAAATCTTGCAAGTGGGGAGGCTGACAAAATAGGCTTGACCCCGGACTGAGGCTTGTTGTGGTGCGGTGTCTCTGGAGGTTGGCTGTGCTCTGTCTGGGTCTACACTGCTCTCTAATCACCCTGACACTGCACTTACAGAGCTGACAGCTATGGCGCCAGAGAGAGACACACACACACAGAGAGAAAGAGAGAGAGGGAGATTGTGCACGTGACAAGGCCCACCTTGGCTTTCCACTTGTTCCCTCTCAAGATAATCACTTTCTATTGATTTTCCTGGAGCGCACACATCCCTGTTACCTTTCAACCTCCCCGATACTGCTTGTCAAAATATCTCAGGGCCACAGCATACAGAGCGGTTACCTATTACCTTTTCTGCTCTACTAAACAATGCATAATGTATGCCAATGAAACACACAGAATAATGGAGGAGCTCCTGCAGGCCCAACATTGTCTGCCAAAATCAATGAGGAAACTTAATCATAAGCACAAATTTAATCTCTCCCTTTTAAAAATAATTAGTTCTGTTATAGACGTTAGAGGATGGTGCTGTGCGATGAAACCCAAACTCTGTGTGCGAGCATGTGCGTGCAGTCAATGCTTCATTCCTTTACAGCTTGTATCAGTGAACTGAGGCGTCACAGCCGGCGCCCTCTGCTACTTACCTAATTAGCTCTAGGAGCCCCTGCATTATTAACAGACCCCCTAAATCATTCAGAGGGGCCCTAATGTGTGTGTGTGTGTGTGTGTGCGAGGGAACACACCAAAGGGGGTACAGAGGATCACTGCGATAATGTCCCTCCCTATTCACGACATGTCAGACGTAATTATTCACCCTGGGAAGACACGGGTCCAGAACACTGGTAATGGCACTCCTCTTATCCCCTCCTCCGTCTCCTCCTCTTCCTCCTCCCTACTCCCACTGCTTTTATGACTGACAAGGTGCTAGATGGCTCAGACACCCTCTCGTATTGGAGGACGGCCGGTATTGTTAGACAAGAATGTTCATGTTACAAAGGTCATGTGTTAATGCACTGAGATCAGCAGGAATAGACGGATAATGTTTATTTTATTGTGTACATGGATCTCATTAACATGAGCAGCTCTGTCATTTGTAGGCCTCATTTAGTTATATTACATGTAATGTACTAATCATTTTAGAGGAATATTACTGTGATAATAGTGTCAGTGTCATTTAGCTACTTTAACCACTGGATGACTCACAATTGTGGCTGTTGTTGAAAAACAGAAGTGCATGATGACAAAAAAAAGCTCATTTGGGAAGCAAAATGCAGCTGAATCATGTTCAGCAGAATGTGGTTGTTTGCTCTAGGTTTAGCAGCTGGAAGTGGTTCGCTCCTTTTGTCAGCAGAGTCAGCAAGACACAAATGAAAAGTCAATATACATCACTTCCTCCCTCTCAGCCAATAACTGCTATGTAGGGATGGTAATATTGTTCTGTATGAGATAATATTTGGCTAGGCTGGTGACCAGGAGCTCCTGCGCTGGTAAATCCACATGCGTTTTACTGGAATGTGACTGTTTCCTGAGGCTCTGCAGTAGCTCTGGTATGTGGGTGGAATTCCAAAACATTGCTGCTCTCTTTATGGCCCCATTTACTATCCCACATAGATATTATGATATATTAGGAATAGGCAATATTGGAAACTAGGAACAGTGGCACACGAATGGGGGTTCATGTGTCATTGATGTGCATGAAATCCACTGAATCTGATTGCCTTTTACAAATGAAAAGTTGAAGTTAGTAGCTTTTTAAAAGTGGTTAAATCTACTCCTGTCGTTACCACTAAATCGGTTACTTTGCTTTTTTTTTGGCTTGCGTGTAAATTTAGATGCAAGTAGCAACCTTTAAGGCCATAAAATAATAAATAGCCAGTGTGCCAAGAACTGCAGTGCCTCAAGTGGCCACTTGAGGCTGGCTCAATGGAGAGTCTCATATATATATATATATATATATATATATATATATATATATATATATATATATATATATATTTGGTATAAGTAGAGTTTGACTAAAACAGAAGTGGCAGATGAGAAAGACTGTTCTTCCTCAGTATTTCAGGCTAAGCCTTACTTGATTTTAAGATGGGTGTGAGGCTAAGTAGATTACAGGCTTTTAAATTTTTTTACAGCAGTTGTAGGATGAGAGAAAAAAAAATATGGCAAGAACTTTAATGGGAAAAAGAATTAGACAAGATAAAAGTCTGAAGGTGGTGGGAGAGAGAAACGCTCCTTTACATCGTTAATCTGGCCCACCCCTCCCCCTCGTGTTTCAATTAAGAAAATTACTTTTTAGTTCAATTAACAATAATTCACGCTTAACTGAATAAAGTTTATTACACAATCAAGGCAACGGTGGAGTAAGCGAGAGGGACACATACATCTCTCACACACACACCCACACACACACAGACACACAGGAGCTCCATGTTGCAGGGGGTGTTGGCGCTCTCATCTCAGGCTTTGGTGAACTCTGTGTCAGACGTTGTTAAACAAACACTATGGAGTTTTTGAGCCTCCACACTGTATTTCCAGTGTCAATCTGATGGTACATCACCTCAAAATAGATTGCATGACACCTCCGTCTTTGCTGAAGAGTGTCTGTAGCCTTTTTTTCATACAATGGGCCTAATATGATGCTTTCACTTGCTGGTGAGAGCTAAAACAACGATGCCGGACTGATGGTGACCTGTGCTGTTACTGTTAGACCAGGAAGTAAAGTTGATTGCTATCTGGAAGCTAACATGCTAGGTAATTGACGATAGTTCTGATAACATGTTTGAGCACACAGCTCTAGTTTCGAAGGAGTTTGCCGGTGGCATTGGCTGTGTGTAGAAAAATTTGACAGTTGTAGCAGACAATAGCGTTCATCAGACTGTGGTGGAACCCTGCGTGCATTTCATCCAAATCCTCCAGTGTATTGCTGTAAGTGATGTTAGGAAGAAATGTGTCACGTACTCTTAGATGGAGGGGCCCCCTCTATCCTCCGCTCTTGGCCTCAGGCAGCAGCTTGCATCACAGCGATTAGCTCCCAAACACAGACAGGAACACTAGCAGCCACATTGTCATAATTGCTATTATCTCCCCTCCTCACACACACACACACACACACACAGACACCACATCACTACAAAACATGGCAGGGACTCATTTGTGGAAGCTTCTGTCCTCTTTTACAACTACAGATGAGCTATCTGCCTATAAAAGAGTAGAAACAGCGCAGCACATAAATTGTCCTTTTTCACATTTTCATAATAATAATAATAATATGCTCCTTGCTTCATCCTCTTTTGTTCCATCCCTCCTCCTCTTCTCGCTCTCTTCCCTTTTTTTCTCATCCTCTGTCAAATGATTTACGCTGCTACAATTATTGGGTAATCTCCACTGTCATTACTCTTAACATCTGCTCTGTCACAATGCTAAAGGCTTTTGGCTGTACTCTGCGACAGTTATTCTATGTGCTTACAGTCCTGTGATACAGACAGACCCCCCCCCCCAGCCTTCTCTCTTTATGTACTATTTAAATTGAGGATATGGAATGGCTTTTATATGAGTGGGGGTGGGGTATGGTTCGGTGTTTTGCTTGTGCTGGTGGTACGAGTGAGAAAAAGATACTGTATTGTGCTATCAAGAGGTCAAGGGTCAGCTGGTGAGTCAAAACTCAGGATCAGCAGAGGAGAGATCTTTCATAATCGAGTCCTGTGTGGCAAACAAAACATCTGATATTACTGAAACCAAAAATAACACCCACCACTCCATCACACACTTATTCTTTCCTGTGTTTCTCCGAATAACAAGCAACTCCCCAGCAGACAGACAGTTAAGCAAGCTAACCTTTAGCTAGTCGGGAGAGGAACATTTAGAGATTTCCATCAGATTACCCTCTCCAGTTTCCATTGTGTGTGTTGGCCCCCCTTCTTGGTACCCCCCCCCCCCCCACACACACACACACACTTGCAGCAAATTGGAACCATTTGGTATTCAGAAAACAGCAAACAGCTCAGATCTGCTGGAACAATAAGCGCTTTCCAACCAATCGCCCACCTGGACTGAGCTGTGCTAAGACAGTTTGATCGCCGTCAGTTCTTTCACCACCACTCAATTGCCAGGGTGATTCTTTTTTCTTCTTCTCTCTCTCTCTTTTTTAAAGCTCCCCTTCTGCTTCTGCTGTCGCCCACCCTCCCCTCTGCTGATTGACCTTCAGCTTCTTCACAAATCAGATAGCACTCAGAAGGGCTATACAGGGTGAATTCTGTCCAGTGAGTGTCAAAGTCTTGTAGCTTTAGTTACTGTGTCTGCACTGTAGCTGCTCTGTGAAGTGCACAGGCTATGTTTTTGTGTAGACTCACTCCACTGAGAGGAATGTAGTGACATGAGTCCAATACTGTGTGATTGAGATGGATGACCTGTTTTATCTGTGTTCTCTATGCATGTGCACGTGTGAATACACCCCTCCTGAGTGCTGGGGGGAACACATTGTGACCCTAGATGTATTTGGCCACAGGAGGCCATGCTGGCAAAGGCTGAAATGATGATTAAGGACAGGGGGCTGAATGGGAAAATGTGGATTAATGAAGCTCAGATAGAATTAATAGCCATGACATCCCACAACAGTGAAGCGGCTAAATGAGAATATGTCGAGGGTCCACAGGAGTCTCAACTCTTGTTTTGCTTTCAAGGTGATGGTAGGAGTGAAGAAGGAAAAGTTTTCTTAGCTAAACTCACTTGTCCCGTCATGGCAGCAGAAAGTTGTTTCTAAACCAGGCAGGCAGGATCCATGCAGCAGGGTTAAGCTTGTTACATACTCCACGAGAACAGAGAAATTTGTTCTTGCTCTCGGTGCACCAAGAAGAAAATGTCATCACTTTGTTCTTGGAGTGCTGCTTTCGGAAGTCTTGCAGCTTGTTCTTGACACATCGTCTGGGTATAACTTTTTTCTTGGTCGTGTCTGAGAACTTTTACCGATACTATACTAATCCCAACCAGTGGCAATCCCAACCAGTGGCAACAAATCTTGCTCCTCCTCCGCTTCAAACATGTTCACCTAAATTGCTGTTGTTCACCGGCGATATGTCTTCAAAACCTGTGTGTTTGTATGCGTGCGCGCAACGTGCGTTGCAGTGGGAGTGTTGTATGAGGAGTTCTGCACACACAAGGCAGGGCTACACCAGGGCCTGTTTACTATCCTTTTGTAGGTAGCCTACTGGTTCAACATGAGCATAAAACCTACAGAAAGTGTATGTAAAAGCCTGGTGATGTTAGTGTTTTTGAAGTCATCTCAGTAGCAGTAACCATTTTTGTACCTGTATCATGTCATTGGACTGCAATTATCTGGTAATAATCTGCTCTCTTGCTTCAGGACCCACCGAAACACCTTGACTTTCAGGCTCTTGTAATGGTCAAGATCAATACCCAGCCCCAATGTAGAATATTGGTAGTAGACATTGTAGACAAAAATAATTTCCGTCATCATATGCCATCTAGGATTAGATTGGAGGGGCTGAACACCATGTTCTCTTTAAAACTGGCACATTTGGGTGATAACACTTTCGCCATATTTATCATGTTTATGCTAACGGAACATATGGACGTATTGCCCTACATATGACAATATGTTATATTTATGCTAACAGAGCAAATTGATTGTATTGCCTCATGTCATCTGATCATGGTTCTGATACAGCCGCAAAAGTCAGTGTAAGGATATAGAGTAGGTCGGGGATGGTAGGGTTACATGCAACAGCGTAGACTTTCACTCAAGCGTCTGGGGTTTAAGACCCCCCTGACACTGCAGGCTGTTTTGCTTTCACTTGCTGTTGAGTTTCTTTTTTCGAGTTAGGCATAAAAAAACTACTGGTTATGGTTAGCCTTCAAAAACAGGGTGAAGGGTTGGGGAAAGTTTATAAAACATAACACTGAACCCATTTTACACGGAAAACCCTTCCCTTTGTGATGAGTCCTCGTCCACATCAAGACATAGAGATACAGCTGGAGAAATATGCACACGTTCTGTTTTCAAGGACTGAAATATTGACCTCATGTTATGTTTTCCTGGTGAGGATGGACTGGGGTGACATGTAGCTGTCAGCCACAAAACAGTATTCTCATGTGGGTTAATTGTGTGTGTTCATTTCTTCTGATGTTCATTATGTGCATTAATCACATTTATATAATAAAAACAAAAAGATGTTATTTGGTGCTGACAAAAAATAGATACTCTGTTCTACAAGCACAAAGGAATACGTATTCGGGCTGTTTATCTGCAGCATGGTTGTCTCTCGGATGTTCTTAGCAGCAGCTGCAAAGCTTCAACCCCCTGAAGTTTTAGTTTGGCTGTTTGAGGATAACAGTTGCTGGACCGTCTTGTCTCCTCTTTGATTTCACCACCTGGTTTGTTGTTCAGTTGGTGGTCTTTCGCTTCTACCTCCTGCCGGCTACAAACATCACTGCGTGCACAGTCACATATGCACACCTGAGCAACTTATTAGCATGTTAAGTCAGGAACAGGAGAATGGTTTGGCTCCGGGGCCTGATCAGTTATTAATGTATGGTCAGTTCTGAGAGTAAATGTTTACCTCGGTCTGGTTAGACGTTAGTAAGAGCCCAGAGGCTATAGGATGACTGAACATGACCTGAATGTATTTGTAACAGTTTGTAACAATATAACAGCTGATTTGTTTCTTTAAGAACTGGAAACAGTGCAAACACAAAAAAGCAACAGTGACATGTCATGGAGAAATTACATTTACATTTTGTTCTCTGCTTTTTTTTTCAGAAGATCCTGAGCTGATAAGGTTGGAGGGATAACAAAGCTGCAGTGCACTAAGGTACAAATCCTGAAGTCAATTGCACCTTTGGGGAAATTTACAAGTAGAAATGTGACTGTTCTATATTTATGCAGCGTCCACAGAGGGTGTAGTTTTTTTTTCTCAGTCCCTTAGTCCCTCTGGGGACACTTTCTCTCCTCCTTAAGTGGGCTTGAACTCCTCATGTTAGACAATGATTACACAACCTCGCTGCTCCCTGCTTAAGTAGGTGACTAGTTGTTGGTACTATAACCTTGGGCGCGGTGGGGGAGAGAAGTGTAACAAGAGAGAAGTGTATGAGGCTGAAAGGGAAACTGAGATAGTGAGCATTGACAGGATTGAGCTCCCAGGTGGGGTGTCACCCTCAGGGGAGGCAACAATTGCTGACAAAGCCGTGTGTTTGTGTGTGTCACACGAGAAGGTCCTGGCAGGTGAATTTCCTCAGGTATTGCTCATTAGAGGACCGCACAGATTCTGAGGTGTAGTTTTGACAATTTGACGTGTGTCTGAGCAATTCAAACCACAGTCTGTATGTTATGTAGGAAAAATGTATTAGGATAAAAACTGAATAACAAATAGAAAGGAACTCCTGTTTAAATATTTTTTTATTATTAAGAACTGGATGTACAAGCTCTCACATTTGCTGCTCTAACTGGCCTGTATTTTTTTTATTTGCTTTTTTACAGTAGCTTTAGTCACATGCCGCCAGTGTTGTTGACTTTGTCGCTACCTTCCCATTGTGAAAGGGTGACCTTCCTCTTTCTCCCACTCTCTGTTCTGCTCGGCTCCGTACATCTGTGTCTGTTTACCAGGCTGCCTGTGTCTCCCTCAATCTGAACTGATGAGTGCAACTCACAGCTGCTCCTCTCTTGTTTCCCGCTGCTTGGGTTGTGTGTTTCTGTGTGTGTGTGTGTTTCAGTGTGTGTAATGTCATTGTGTTCACCAGTGACAGTGTCGTGCTCTCAAATCAAAGACTGGCTTGCTACCACAACACACCTTCTGATCACAGAAACAAGTAGATAAAAGAATTCACAGGTTATTATTCTGCTGTCATCCATCTGTTGTTATTTACACCGGTGTGAGCAGGACTTCCCTGCTACATCCACCTGTGTCACTTGAGCCTTTTGACCTGCATTCCTCTCTTGTCATTCCTTCATGTTTTATCTGTGTTTAGTTATTTCCTGCTGTTTCTATGGAAATTTGACTTGTACACCCCCACCCCCAGTACAAAGATTAAAACATACAATCTAAAGACTACTGAAAAATGTATAAAAGAGATGATTCTTACTTGGTTAAAAAAAACAAAGAGGTAGAGAGCAGGAAGTATATTGTTTCAGTGAGGGCATGGAGAGGAGAAGAGAAGGATGTTAGAAGCAGAATATGTCTTGGGGCTGGTATTGGATAGCAGTGAGAACATGACATCATCAGGACAGGTGTTGTTTGCTCTTGTTGTCCTGGAGTGAAGGTGAGAAGGCCTGAAGGCTGTTTGACTCTCAGCCTGAGCCTGTTGTACCTGTTTTGGATCCACAGGACCTGGTCTCAACTCAAGGTGTTACACCTTCTCATTTTCAGGATGGTGTGTTTGAGTTTGGTTTCATTATAAGAAAACACTTTAGTTACAGTTATTATAAAAACTGGATTTAACCAACTATGTATATGAAGAAATTGATTGGCATATAGACCTTTATCTGAGTTTCTAGATGGAATCAGATTTCAGATTGGACATACTAACAAATGATGTCTGTTTTATGATCTGTCCTCTCCTCATTCAATAGGCTGATGTTATGAATGACTGTTGTTTTGCTCTTGTGTCACAGAGCATTGACATTTGTGGTTTTAAATGAAACATATGCAGTGACTGAAGGAATTTCCCTAAAATTTGCTATAGCACCAGATAAAATCACCTAGAACACTGACATTAGCATCGACTGTCATGTTTTGGCAGGTGTTAGCTTTCTATAAAGCCTGATAAAAGGTAACCTGACATATCTGTTGTAGATTTAGATCCTGCACATGGGTAAAAGTACCAATTCAGTACAACACAGTAATGTAAAAATAAGCTATAAGACATAAACATCAAAGTTTTGTCTGATTTTATTTTATTTTATTTTAGTTTTTTGATTCTGGATCATTTGAATGTTTAAATTAATAAATTCAAATTTACCAACAACAACACATTAAAAGACTTTAGAAGCAAACATTTTTTAGTATGTTTTTGTATCAAAGCTTATTGTGTTGCGATTTTTTTAAGTTGTCGGATAAATGTTTATTTATTTATTTACTTATTACCTTTACTTTAGCATCAGTATCATTAGCATTTAGCTACTCTCATATAGCTGTTATGGCTGCAGTTGATATTATTGATTGAGCATTAACTCAGCTTTAAAATGGTCTCTCTTGCACTGGTGGTGCTTGTGCATAACATTTCTAATGTACTGTATGCACACACAGAATTTACATCTCTGCATGAATTGCATTTTAAACAGACTTCGGGGGACTTCTTGTTCATGTGAAAGTTTCCTAAGCCTTCTATAAATATTTCTGTGAAAATGCTTTACCTCTTCAGGTACAACTCAAGTTCCGTCGGTGTCGTGCTGCCTGTCAGTTGCTGCTGAAATGTTTCTTTTGGTTGTTCATTTGCAATTAGGAAATGTAAATCAGACAGGTGCTGCTGGAATCTATCAGAGTCTGCATTTGTTTTACCTCAGGTATCTCAGATCCTGCCTTTGTAATAACACACACGCACACACACGCGCAACAAGGTCACCTCCACGTATCACTTAGGGTCCGTCTACACATGAGTCTGGTGAGGCTTCAGATATGCTGCATAAAAGAGACGAAAACTTTTTATTGGGAGGATGGAATACAGAGTCTGCCTTGTTTCTGACTGACATATGTTCACTGTGTGTGAGAGAAGAACTGGGATCAACACTCTCTGCACATAAGGAGAGGTACAGCTGCTAGATAGCATTTCTTAGTATGTGTGTGTGAAGTGAGGGAAAGTGTGTGTGTGTGTGTGTATGGGGGGGTACATGGGAATGCACACTTTCATGAGCGTGGCTGTGTGTGTGTGTGTTTGTGTGCGAGTAGGCGCGAGTGACTTCACACAGGCGTAGTAGTAATGAAGCGTGCCAGTGTGGAGAGAGTGGAAGTTGAGTGTCAAACTGGTGAAGAGGAAGGAGGAATCTGTAACATTTGGTTTCCAGTATGTCACATTTCCACCGCATTTTAATCACCTTTATTAATGCCAAATACTGAGCATGGGAGATAAATCCTTGTTTACAAAGACTGACCAATATGACAAATGTGCAATTTTAATATTTGGACTGCAGACAAGCAACTTTTTAAAAGACAGTTTTTAATATTCAGATGCCCTCCCACACGCGAAAGGCACATGCTGACTACATTTACACACATACACACTCTGTGTTTTATGCCACTGGCAACTGCCTTATTCCCACCAGCTGTCTCAATGCATAAAACCCAGGCTTGTTGTTAAGTCTGGGGCTTAAAAGCACTGCCAAAAAGAAAGCTGGGCAGGAATAACGGCATTAATTCTGTGATTTGAGCCACCACTCAGACTCAACATTTAAAAGTGCTTAAAACTAGCAGCTGGTGTCAACAAGGTAATAAAAGCAGGCACGAGGGATCGCTCAGCCTGACTCGTGTCGGGCAGCGGGATGTCCGTGTTAGTTTAAACGGCAGTGATGCGGGCAGAGAGGAAACACTGGCACGGACCACAGCCTGCCGCACTGCCAGAGGCAGAAAGGGCAGTTAGGGTAATGTGAGATTGTAATTTGTAGCTTACCAGCTTGTGTCATAGAAATATAGCGGACAATAGCTTGACGCTGGCCTGTTACACCCACCCTATTTGGTTTCCTCTGCTTTAAAGAGCCCTGCCAGTGACATCACTCTCGCAGCTAAGCCTCCCTCCCTCTTCCCCATCAGGTGATAGGTATCATTTGCCACTTCTCCTGCCAAGTCGGGAGTTGGAAAACTTTAATTTCCCGAGCTCTGGAGACAGCACCAGAGGTTTATGTCCATTACCCAAGCCCTGAAACAAGAGCTGACGTGGACTTGGAGCGAGCTAAGTAGTCTGTGCCGGCATTACCTAACCCCTGAACCTCGGTATCATCTTTCAGCACTGTCTCTCCACCTCATCATTGCAATTTCCTCCCTCCGTTTTCTCTCCTGTTGTTGTCCTTTCTCTGTGAGGCCAAGGTTGATATTCTTGTTAAAACGAAGTCAAGACTTAGCTGGACCTGGGCCACAAAGTGCATTATGATCCACCTCCTCTTTGCTACCCATTAACTTGTCCTTCATGATGTGGCAGCGGCTTGTAAACGCCTCGGCACTTCAGCACTCAAGCTCTTAAATCCACACAGTGCAGTCTGTAAAACATCTTGACTGTCCTCGCAACTTTGCACATCCCTTTGAAAGTGAAACTCGGCTTATGAGTCAGCAGCAGGTTTTTTTCTTCTTTACTTGCATATCTAAATTGCACACAAGCAGCACGTGCATTCACACTTCTTAACCACACACAACATGATAGATACACCACCAGCAATTGAAATTGTTTACAGAGGTTTGTGTGGAGTCACCAGGCGGTGAAGATAGTGTGATACAAAAAAAGGATCCACAATTCAAAACTTTGTGGTTTCATCTGTGTTATTCATGTATGAAATTTTACTGTGTTTTCTGAAATCTGTGCAGAGGTGTCAGTCAAAGTGGAGGACGAGTGCAAGGTGTCCTGAAGGTTAATGGCTGAGGAAACGCTGAGCGATTTAAACACCATATGGATAGGCTCATCATCTACAAGCTGTTCAAGGTTGAACCCATCCAGAACACTGTAGGATTGAGATAATAGCCTTCTTTGCCCAACTGTTGTTAAGCTACCAATCTCCTGTCAGCTGCAGGGGAACTGATAAGCATTAGGACCCTGAGCAACTTTCTGCGTCCCTCCTCGCTCAATCTTTGACTCATTTTCACTCATTCCTCAGTCTGTCAGGTGCACAGCACAGAGGTGCAGATGACACTCTTACTTTTCTTCTGTCTTCCTTTGTACCACCATTTTCTTCCTCCTATCATCATGCCTCTCTCTCACTCTCTCTCACACTCACTCTTTCTCTCTTTCTTCTTTCGTCTCTTCTGCTCACAGCCACACACATCCATCGGAGAGTGGCTCGCCCTCAGAGCCATCTGTTTCCAGGCAGCCTGTGAGTGTTGCTGAAATATGTAGGGCCTAATTAATTCAACCAAATTGTTTTAGAATAGATTAATACAATAATGGCAGCGCATGAAAGGTTATTTCAAGTACACCACTCAGCTAATCTCATCAAAGGGTAGATTTTTACTGCTCTGCACTTGCTGAACACCCACTGCCATATAGACCCTCACATACAGAAGCCAATCAGTATGTGATAGGGGACGCAGTGGCTCAGTGGTAGAGCAGGGTTGTTCAATAAATGGAAGGTTGGTGGTTCAATCCCACCCGCCCTGCCTCCAGTGCACTCACTGGTGTGGTGCACCTTGCTGGTCAATTTCCCTCTGGGATTATTAAAGTATCTAAAAATAAAAAGTTCTCAGCATAGGTGCTGATTTTGCAATGAATTAGTAATGTGGGTATTAGAGATGTTGGTAGGTTGGTTCACCTCACAAGAAGGTTCCACCTTTTCATGTTAACCTAGTTCAAAGTGGGTTGATAAAAGGGATGGATGAACTGATAAAGGTGGCTGAACTGTACAGGTATGCACATACACTAACTTTTGATGACTATGATCTGTTGAAGATCTCAGATCTCACTTAAATCAGCAACCTTTTCATTTCGGACGACTTCTGTGATCCAGCTCGTGCACATTTCAGAAGATGGATCTGTGATTGGTTTTCTTTTGATGGTTGTTTAGCAGAAGAACAGCTGGCGATGCTTTAAATCCTATGACCTCTACAAAGAAAACAATAGTCTCTCACTTGAAAGCACTTTATAAATGATATGACAGTAAACTCATTATAAAGGGTGACATTTTAAAGAGCCTCCATATTAAGGAAGACGGCATTTCTTTGATGTATTATAATATTTGTTGTTGTTTGTTAATCCCTGAAGGAGAAATTTGACCTTCTGGGTGGAAGATGGCTATTCATTCATTAAACCTCACACCCTGCTGCTCTTCTACTTTCTAAAAAAAAAAAAAAACTATTTGTAGTACTTTGTAGTGAAGATCAGTAACATTTTGAAGTTAGATGGGTCAGTAGTGCTCTGGTGCCTCCTTGTGTGTTGTGTCGGGTGCATGTTGGCCTCTGCATGGGCAGAAAACTTGAGGGTAGAGATGTAAGGTTTTCAAATAGGTCTCAGTTCACATTGAGGCAAATGGATTATATTTATACTGAAGCCAAAAAGCATTTTTAAGAATAAGTGTGAGATTTGAAACACCATGTGACTCCTTTTAAATGAAGCTCTTTCTTACTTACTCCTGTGAGACAGTGAGCCTGTTACCATCAGTCACCTGGACTAACCTCTGCAGGGAATGATGCAGACGAGCTGAAGTCACAGTGCTGTTGTTCATCAAGATTAATACCAGCTCACTGTCCTCCCCAGAGAGGCAAACTCACAGATTCCCTACTTGACTTCCAGAGCTGGCTCCTATAGACAGCTCTGGTTCATTAACACGAGTATTATGGCTGAACCACTTGCAATTAGGAGTGTGTTTAAGACGATACCATGCACACAAAAGCGCATGCACACTAGAGTGTGTACACACTCAACCTTACACCTATCACACACATACACACGGAGTCGCGCAGTGTCGGGTGCATTTTTTAAGAGGAGGAATATGATAATGAACCTGGCTTGATAGAGTAATTAACTGGGCTAAATGGAAATCCCACGAGGTTCAGTGATAGTTAGCAGATGTTCTCTGAAATACATTAAAGACCAAACGTCTTGTGAAAGCGGGGAGGGGGGAAGAGAGAGAGAGAGAGAGAGTAAAAAAAAAGAGGGAGGATATTACCACTGTAGATAAAGTTTGGGGTTTTTCAAATAAGGAGAGGAATGCGAGGTCTCGACTTCTGCGGTGGGAGTCTTTTATTTGGAAACAATGTCTCAGTAGGAGGGATGTATGAGCTGATCAGAGTCATGTGGTGCACAGGAGTAATCATTAAACCAGAACAGCCTCAGGTTTTAAATAGAGAGCTTTTATGAGCAGAGAAATTTCTTGTTGGGTGGTTAGTTAAATTTGTTTTTGATTATGTTGCAAAGGCTGCATGTTTAGAGGTCGGAACAAGCCAGTAAATGTGACACTATAACTCTGGGAAAGAAAATGTTATTGATTTCATAAACACTGTTTCTATTGATGCTGATTTTTTACACAGTTTAAGTAGCACAAACATGGTGGAGATACTGTTATGTCAGCTTGCCTATGGCTGACAGGCTTAATGTAAAGTTTGGTTGTCGCATACAACAATATTGGTGACACAAAAAGAGGCGGTGAAGTCGCACTCCACAACTAGCTAGCTTGCTAAGTCATACTGAGAAGAGCCATCTGTTTCCCTGTCTGAACTTTAGAACAAAGACACCAGGCTGTCAAAGTTTCCCTCAAACAGAGAAATGCACCCTGACTCAATCACAAGCATACGCACGCAGGCAACACGCCACAAATACATATACATACACACACACATTTTCCACCCACATATGTGCACTCGTTTTGGACTTGTTCCCTTCTGTTCTGGAGTCTAATGGACTTTCCCATTCTTAGTTGAGTGGCTCCATCTGAGCGAATGAATGTAATTTTGGATATTTCCTCTTTTTGCAAACTCAGAAATAGTTCTCTTTAAAAGAAAAACGAAAAAAAAAACCTAAATGAGGCATGTGGTTAAAAAACACGTCCATGTGTTTGTGCAGAGGAACACCTGTTAATATTAAGTTTATTGCTGAATTTATTCCAGTCAGTCCATGTGGTCAGTAGGTGTAAAGCAGCTGCAGGAAGTGTAATAATGACTTCCTGTTTACTCCGCCTCCCCCCTCCCAGCCCACTCACCAGCTACAGCCGGTCCTTCATGGTGCAGCTCCATCGCTAATATATAATACATTTCCACTGGACACAGACACACAAGCCTCACCCTGATCGGTCTCATATTTTCCATTAGACCCTACAGTTACTTATGAGTGAGCGTGAACTTCCAGTGACCTCACACCTTGATGTACTGATCAATCAGTGTGCTGTTCACACCCTCAGTGCCTCTTTCTAATCTAAACTTTCTTTTTATGGGCACATTTACACGATTACACATTAAGTAAAACCTTATTTTGACATACATAATATGTTTTAGTTGACCAAGCTTATCTGATTGCAGTGCAAGTGAAGTGTGACAAATGCCTGAACATGAGCTCTCCTGACCTAACATGGGATTACAGTAGATATCTAGCTATAGCAGTGAAGCAGATGAAATATGAGTTAAGATGATAATTGTACATAACCTGACATAAAGAAATATTACTGACATTTGGTTATCTGTGAAACCTGAAGTAAACCAGAGGTGCTGTGAGTTGCAGTTGTGGTCGTATCTATCATAAACAGTGCACTTTAAGCGTCACTGTCGATAAAAAAAAAACACAACAGTTCTGTGTGCAGACGTGCATCGTTGCACTAGCAGCCTGCAAAGCTTTCTTCCTTTGTGCTGATGTGGAAGTTGATATACTGCACTTCTCTCTGAAATCTTATTGGCCGGTACTTTGTGATAAGTTGTGGCAGAGCGCAGAGGGAAGTTCTAAATCATACCACCAGATCTGGTGTTTTTTACAACCTGACAAAGATCCAATTAAGATTGAAATGCTGTCTGTGGAGAATGCTGTACAGCGTGCGGAGCATTGCAGTGCAGTTAGCTCTCTGTGCCCACAGAGAACACAGAAAACCGAGCAGGCACGCTGTTATTTCTGTACCTAAACCCTCAAACTCTGCTTGTGATGCTACACGTTGGACAGTTAGCAAGCATGCCTTTCTTTGTGTACATCAACACGTCGTCAACATGACATATAATGGCAGCAGCTATAATCGATGTGTCACTGTCTGACCACCCTGTGCTGCCATGGTAACCTCTTAATAGTCCAGAGTATGGATGTGACATCTGTGTGCTTGGCCTGCTTGATTACTGAAAGGCAAAAACACATTGATTAGACACAACAAAAATCTCCATGACGACTAAATGGTTGTCCTTGTTATGTTAGTTATGAAACAAGAATCTAGGTATTTGTTATTATTACAGTCTCATTGTGTTCTTCGGGCCATAAAGATGTCACTCCGTAAGCTTTTAGAAATTAAATCTCCACCCAAGTTCCACCCATTTGGCACAAGGGTCAGCTCAGTCAAATGCTTCGGTTAATCTGCGTGACATTCCCAGGAAGACCAAATCACTCCATGCTGGTTAACCATTACCAAACTCAATTAATCATTCTGAGACTGTATGAGAATTTCTCGATGCCTGTCCTCTTTTTTTTCTCCCCTTCCTCCTCCTCCTTTCCTCATGCCACTGGTCTTACTTCATCTCATCCTTGTTGATGCCCGCTGGCCGCACGGCCACAAAGCCTGCCTTTCATGTGCCGGTGTCGCAAGTGCTCCAAAGAGCCATCTGCCACCGCCCCTCCAAGCAGATGATAAAGTTAGCATCCTCCGCTTTGCATTCCCCCCTCCCTGGATGCAGACAAACACGCACATGGGGACACACCTACACAAACAGAGACAGCAGACAAACACAGTATGAAAGAATGTTAATGAGTTAAAGGAGGAGATGACCACCTGACTGCTGAGCTAACCGGAAAACATGGAGGCAATAAGTGGGGCAGGGGTGAGCGCAGTAAGGAAGATGAGGGAAAAAGTGTGCCTGACAAAAAAACGAGATATCAAAGAAGTTTGATATTTATCTCTGTACTATTTGTACAAAGTTAGCATAATTTGAACTTTTCCTTAAAATATGTTCACATAAACTGGTCTGCCTTCTATATTTATACATCTTTAATAGGACAAATGTAACAGAAGTCTTGCAAAAGAGGACCAGGTGACTATCCACTCAGCAACTCTAATTTCTTTTTTTGCCATTTTGCATAAACTTTCCTTGATTTCAGAAGCAATTAGAGCTTGAAAGAAATTAAATGAAAGTGACGGTGGTTGACTGCACACATCTTTTCCACTGATTCTGCCACTATCAAGATAATGTGATGTTTCAATCCTGTGGCTGGATGATTCTAGGTATTTCTGCTCAGCCTTCCTGATAGATATAGGTGAGTTAAAATGATTACTGATGGGTCGGAACTGAAAGATCAGATTTGGTTGAGTAAGTGATTAAAGCCCCTGCCTGTCAGTCAACAGATTTAGTTAAATTGGCAGCTTTATCAAAGTACATCTCGCATAGATTAATGTAATCTGATTCTACTTTAAATGCATTTTACTGTCACGATAACCCCAAACAAATCTATAATGATGGCTTTAGCCCCCAACTGAAACAAGCCAAAAGTGTCTAATGGAGTCATCAGCCCCCCCAGATTATCATCATCTGTTTGGGCTTGCTACCTCCACACTCCTGCATGCACACACATAAACACACACACACACACACATATCCCTCAGATTCCCAACTACAAGGAGCAAAGAAGCGTCGGGAGATGTTTAATTAAGACAACAGATCAATTAACAGCTCAATTAGCCGGGCTAATTAGGGGCTCAGTTGGAACAAAAGCTCGCTCTCCTCTGCTCTCGCTTTCTCTCCGTGTCTCTCGCTCGCTGTCGTGCACACGTACACTTGTGCGCCTCTAGGCTCACACCCTCTCGCAGGGTTTGAGCACAGGACATGGTTGTCGCTAAACCTCGCTATAGAGCACATAATCCTACTTAATCATCAGTCCAGATTTTGGCTGAAAATTGCCTGGAAGGGAGAATCGGAGCAGGGATTCTTTCTCCCTTCTATTTTATCTGTGAATGCAGGACGCTGATGATTTTAGAGGACTAATTGAAGTTAGAGCAGCCTGGAGGCCAGGGCATATTTTAGTTAACCTGATTTTTTTGTGACAGCATTACATCATTTAAAATGTGTTTAGCTATTAGACTCTCACAAACTCATAAATCTCTGTACAGAAAGTAACTGCTCACATACTCTGTGTGTGTGTGTGTGTACAAAAGTCATGTTACCAGGTGTAATAGAGCTTCTTGTGTGTATTAAGACTTTTGGCAGCGGTGGTGGGGACACTGCCGACGCTTACATGCTTCTGAATCTGCATGTTTTTGGCAGAAGCTCGCGCTCTGGACTCCCATGCCCAGTCAATTAGGACGACTGTGCTAGCTGGTACACAGCTCCAGTGGAGTAAGCCTGTGAGACAGAATGTATGTCTTCATTAAATGTTGCACAGTTGTTTGAGCAGTGTGCAGGAGAAAGTGTTCTTCTATGAGCTTATATTAAAATAGCACCTGCAAAGACATACAATAGCTTCAGTTTTAATATCACTTATCCTCATTTACTCTCTATCTCCTCTGCGCTGCCCTCTTTTTACTGCGTGTGTGGAGACAGGTGGTGCGAATATAGTATATATATATATATATATATATATATATATATATATTTTTTTTTTTTTTCCCAGCATAATTTCTTACATACTCTTCTGTGTGATGTGTGATGCATTGTAGTTTGTTGTATAGTTTATTCTTAATGTTTGTTTGGTGTTGGCAAGGAGTGTGTTGGCAGTGTAACCTGTGTTGAGTGTGAGATAGATGTCCTCATCTGCCCTTTTAGAGGTCCCTGGGGTGTTTGTCTGTGTGTACCAAAACACATAGCAGGCATGCACATCCACTTCTTGGTGTGTGAGTGTGTATGTGTCTGTGTGTGTGTCAAGGAGGGTTCAGATGCCCGGTCACCCCATATATCTCCTATGCAGCAGACAGGTCTGGGGTTCTGTTGCTGATGCACTGTCTGCTCTCATTACTTAGCAGGCCCAGGAGCAGGCCCAGGCTCGACACACACACACACGAATACACACAAACACACGCAAATACTGTCTTGCTGGGACAATTAAATGCGACTGGAAACACTGGAAGAATCTGCCTAAAGTGAAGGAGACGGCTGGGAAACTGCATTGGATTGATGCGTCTTGAAGTACCTTTACATTACAGCCAGACCCCTACACACAAACACAGAGAGCCACACAACCACAATGGGACGCACTGTGCAAGTCTTGTGACAGGATGACTGACAGAAGGACAGGCTGTTGCCACATGACTTCCTCTCTCTCCCCACACACTTCCCTATGTTCCAGTGTTAATAAATTGTGTCTCAGCAGCTGTGTGCTCTGCTACAGCCTGCTGCTGATATAACAATGATGTCTAGTAGTCACCAACACTTCGTCCAGAAATGTAACTGCTTAGCAACATGTTTGGCATTTTAAATAAGAGAGAAAAAGTATGGAGCAAAGTGTAGAATTTTGTGCTAGAAAATGTATCTTTTTGCTTGTTGTGTGTCTTTATTTTATCTTATGTTCATATGCTCCAATGTGTATTTACATTACACAGGTATGCACTGTCATCTGTCTCATATCTCTTGATATATATCTCTCTATTGACCTCTGGATTAAGTTCTATAAGTTACAGAAGCACCAAGCTATTGAAAAAAACCCAATTCTTTTACCGCAGAGAAACGTGCTATTTTTGTTCTTTGTAACAAGAGAGAACCTTTTAACACAACAACAGATGCTAAGGCTCAACATAGTACAGAGAAAAGTTCAGTGCTGAACAATAATCCATCAAGTACGAATTCAATATATGACTTTGTATCACCAGCCAAACTGTTTACAGGAACATGAGGCCGAAGGAGGCCAGATCGAAAGCACAAATACACAGCGGCATTGGAGTGCAAACAGAATGTTAAATTCTGTATGTCTGTTGCACCAAATACATGCTATTAAATTTGTAATAAACTGCCAACAAAGCATGTAAGTGCATACATATATAAAGAAGAGAGGCGAGGGAGACATTGTGTGCAGAGCACAGCAGCCAGCCAGGGGAAGATTCCAGCAGAGGATAATTGGCCTTAAGCCATTCCTCTGGCCTGCTGCTCTCTGAATAATGCATGGTCTTTTTAATGAAGCCCTTTTTTGTTGTCTTTTTACTTCTCTAGGATGTAGGGTAAAATTAGCATACTCCCGTGTCTGCATCTTAATGAGGGTTTGGCTACTGAGTCTCGGTTGTGCCCATTCTTACTGATCTTAGCTTAAAGGTAAGATAAGGATAGCCGTAACAAGCGTTCAACCACCCTTTCAGTTGATGCAGACAATATGGCATCATCAAAGTATTTTAACAATGATGAAGAGGAGGAGGCCCCTTTTTTCTTGTGATACGGGGAACGCGTCTTACTGAAGTTTAAGGCCCCAGGCAGCTGCAGTTATTAAAAGCAGACAAATGTGAGGCAAAATTAAACATTCATTTACTTGTAAGTGTTCTTTTACATGCGTTTCTTTTCAAAGCTTCATTCTCTCACAGTCATTATTCAGAATGTGAATCCAAAATATATGCATGTGAACATTTTTCACAGGAGGCTTACAGTAAGACCTTTCTCAGCAGCCCAGACCTGAAAGTGCCGTCTTTTTTTTTTTTTTATTCCACTGCAGACACGCTGGAGTCTGGAGTGTTTGAGCCTGTCCTTGAGTGGAGCAGGAGAGCATTCCTCAATCATTGGGGCATGTACAACAGTTCCCTAATCCTACTGTAGGCCTCCTTTCATCTACAGGCTGATGCTTTGTAAAGCACTGAGCTGTGATCAGGCCTGGTGCTGGAGCAGGTCAAAGAAGGCCGGGCAGAGGAGGAAAAAGGAGCAAGGAGTTAGAACTTCTCTGCTTGTCATATAGTATGGAAGTGTCTGCATCGGTGCTGTGTAATATCGCATTGCTTGACGGTTATGTGACGTGTAGCGTAGGATGGAGATGGATGAAGACAATAGAGACCTCATGATGTGTGTGGAAATTGATTTGTGAATCATGAAATGGTAATTTCTCAGGTTTCTTTGAGTGCAGAGGCATCTTTAGGTTGAAGATGACAAATTGCATTCTCTACAGCAGCAGTATTTGGCTGCTGATTTGTTGCTGTTTACTGTAGACTTATAAGCAGCAGCTGAGTGATTTTACAACATCTGCCTTCATTTGTCCAGGCCATCAAGTCACCAGCCTCGCAAATTATACTTGCTTTCTGGCATTTCTTTATCGACTGATTTTTCATAAGCTGAGAGGAGTGGTAAGTCAAGAATATCACGGATGACAACAACAATGCTGGCCTAACAAACCACACTTGGCTCCCATTCTGTTTTCTCCAAACAGAGTTGCCTGGATAATTAACCTGTACATTAACTTCCCAGCTGATAGGAAACGGCGTGTGGATATGAGCTCAGTGAGTCATGGAGATTGATCCTGAGTGCGATGGGATGGCAGAGGCAGGAAGCCTCACAGTTTGGCAGATGCTGCCATACCTGTCAATTCTCACATTCTGTTCAGTCTACCAGGTTCAGAGAGAGTCTCATTTCCTAGTTTGGCTCAGGAAGGAATCTGGCACAGGAACAGAATAAGAAGTGAAGTTACAAGATGCTGCCTTGCTGGGACTGTGTAGCAGCAAACTTTCTGACAGCTTGAGCAACTGACTGTTTTTCTGTGATGGACTGGAGTCACGGCTGGGTTGTTGTTCCAGCTGACAGTATGCACAATTATCATATCTACTGAAAAGTATTGTGTTATTTTGACAGTGTGACAAAGGGATGGCAGGCTTGCTTTTCATTCTAAATCCTGTGCCTCCTAATGAAGTATGAAGGATGGTAGGAACCTCACCAGGACATAACCCTTCATTATCTCTTGTTGTAAACAGCCAATCGCAGCTTCAGTGCGTGTCACTGTTTGTTATTGTGAAGTTGGTGATCATTTCTTGCTCTCACTCACCAACCTTTTTTTTCTTTTCTTTCAATGCTGGGTGAAAGTCTGTGGGGCTCCAGGTCAGCCCACTGCTGGGCATCCAGCTCCAAGTAATGGACTAGTGGCAGCAGGCGCTGGGCACTCGGCAACGAGTTGGGACACAATAGTGGAGGGCTAGTCCAGGCCAGAATCAGGCCAAGTAGTTGCAATCAGTGGTGCATGAGGAGGACTGGCACAGGCTTTCAGCTGCTTCTCCTCTCCTCAGCAGTGAACTATAGAGATGAGTGCTGCTACCAGCTACTGTCTGTCCCGTCTCAATTAGCACTACTCTCTCTGCACCTCAGATGAATATGACAGGATGTTGTGTGTGGTAACACTTTATGTTTACAGGTCGAGTAATATCCAAACAATTCCTGGAAATGATGAAGTCATTTGCCAATAATTATAGTGAAAACAGAGAAGCAGGTGCCAACTCTTGTCTGTATATTGAGAGTTTTAAGAAAGAAGTATTGATATGCTGATGGTTAATATCTAATATATCTCCTCGAGAGCCCAAATTGCAGTGTTTTGCTTTGCTAAAATAAACACCTAGTTTTCTATTTGTTGATTTTACAATGATGATGATGAGCTCAGCAAAAAAATAAAATCCGGTTTTGACCACATGGTGGAGTTTTATTTTGACCTGAAATCCACTGCTTTTGCATAATTTTCACCATCTATTTTTAATAAGCGCACCTCTGTCATGGAATGACAAATGGACCTCCAATCATCAGAACCTCAGCAGTGTTCAATTAACGATGTGAAGGCAGCTGCTCTTTGAGCTCAAACACTTTTGTTGTGTGGTGAAAACAATGAATAATTCTCTTTACATCCCATATGCGGGCACTGGGAGCAGGACAGCAGGCAGGACTACAATCCACAGCTCAGATCAAAAAGCTGGGCGAAGTTTAGGATATGGAGAGGAGCGGGGGAAGGGGGGGGTAACACAGAGGAATGATTGTTTGTGAGCCCCCTCTGTACCATAAGGCAAAAACAAGGTGTGTTTGTCAAAGAGTGAGGATGTTTACATGTGAGGAGTGAACGTGTCGGAGATGACATCTGTGCAAGTTCCTGTGCTTATGGTATAATATCCAAAATGCTTGCAGCAGGCCAGATGTAATAGAAATGGCACCATATTGTCATCAGTTATAAGGATGAAGTCAGGAACACACCTCATGCTGAGATTTCTGCATGAGCTGAAATAAGCTAAATCTCATTTACTGCAGTCAGGTACCGCTTACTCTGCATTTGTTGAAAGAAATATGCTTGTTTTCTTCACAACAGTAGCTTTTTAGGCATTTGTTAGGACCAGGTGTGTTAAAGGGACAGTTCACACTGTTACATTTTTCCTGAAGCCTGCAGTGCTGTTCATCCATCTTGACTGTTTTTATGTGAGCTGCAGCAAGATTGCTGCATTCTCTCCAATAAAATGGAAGTAAATGGCTCTCAGCTTGGGTGTAGTTTGGTATAAAGCAGTTCCCCCATTAAATTGTATTATTTTTGGTGCTTTAGCAGAGTGCTATTTAACCGCCCTTATTTGTGAGAACATATTGCAAGACAATACTGCAAATAAAAATTCACCAAAAAGACAAATAAGTCATTTAGTTTAACTTCACCATCTCCCCAATGTCTTTTTCCTCTCTCTCTCTAACTACAGCTGTGATACCTGTGAAGCTACCGCCAACCCAAAAACACCTACAGTACAGAAAATAAAAGTCAGACTGTTGGTGTGTTGTCTGCAGGGCATTCACCTGCCTGACAGTAACAGAGGGAGAGAGAGAAGGAGAGGGAGGGGAATGATAAAAAAAAGAAGAGCCAACTTTCTTAAACAAAGCTCATCCACATATCACGGATGATTTTTTTATGATTTAGTGTTGAACAGTACCGGAGTGCAGCAGGTTCTGTAACTCACTCAGGAACATTTCCACGAATGGACGGAGAAGTTTATTATTAGCCAATAATTCCTGCAGCTGCAGTCAGTCTATATGAGAAAATATGGGAAAATGATGCAGTGTGTGTTTACCATGATTTGGTTTGGAGGAGGAATCCAATAAAGATGATGAAGAAGCCTCATCTCCGCACCTCGCAGGGCTGGGCCAGGGTGGTGGAGTATTCAGTGGAGTGAGGGAAGAGAGAGAGAGAGAGCGAGCATGGGGAGAGGGAAGTGATTACTGTCGTTAAGTCGACAGGAAATGTTGCATCTCCTTGACGTTTAGTAATGATCGCAGCAGCTGGGAACAATAAAACTCCAACATTGCGCAATTATTGGCCTGCTTCACTTACATTGGATAAAAGTAATAATGCACATTATCCCCACATCCCCCTTTAAAGTCGCACCAGCGAGGGGGAAGAGGCAGCAAATGAGATTTGCTGCACAGGAAGCTGAGTAGGCTGACGGTTATGATTGACTGGAGGAAGACTTCCTGCGGTGTCTGGGTGATGTGACCACTCTTGCTCACTCATTTTCAATCTGTTATCTGCCTTATATTATTTCTCATAATTTGACTTTGTTCCTGTGGGACAAAGAGGGAAGATAAGAAGGTTAAAATGACAACCAGCAGCAGCTTTAATAGACAGGGTTATATAGGTGAGCAAGGCAGATGACATAGATTTATATATGATTGTAGTTTTATTGGTAAATTCTTATATTATGAATTGGTACACTGTGTTTTTTCCTGTTTTAAATGTAATACTTATAATGTACATGATGCAGAAATATTTTGATATTTTTAAGCGTAATAGAATCTATTACTGTCATTGTTTTGTTGTACGTAGTATTTATTTATGACTGTGTGTTGTTCGTGCAGATTCATTCAGATGTGCCAGTGATTATACAGTAAGTGGCTCATACCCGTTTATGCAAATAAAGTGTATTTGAATTTGAGAGAGGGCGAAAGAGGAGTACTAAAGTATCATCTTCCATATTTAATTGAGGCCTACAGATGTCTTTTGACCTTTCTGCTCTGTGAGAATGTGTGAACGTTTGCATGCATGAGTTTGAGGAGGCTATAACCAGCTGAATATTAATGATTGATTAGGGCCCGTCATGGCTGTGCATAAATATCAAGGGTACGTTTGTAGCTCTTCTCTTCTCTTCCTTTTTAAATTATTATGTTTTTAATTGAGACATTTCTAAAAAAAAAAAAAAAAAAAAAAAAAGATGAATGATTGAGAGGGTTAAGTCTTAAACTGAATAGCTGTGTTGTTTGTAAACTGCTTGTCAGTTCATCATCAACATCCTCCCTCATGAGTCCTAAAAAATATTGCTAAGGGCTGCTGTGACATTGCGTAGGAGCACTAAAACCTTGAAGATGCCTTTTTTTTTTTCTTTTGAAGAAGGAAACAAGTTGATCTTCATCTCGTGCCCTGGCTTCCTGTCTGGGAGTTGCTTCAAGAACAAAAGAAACACCTCATTCTGTTGAAGAGAAGAGTATTAAAAAAAGAACAAAAAAAATCTGATGTAGCTCAGAGTGCCTTCTCAGAAACTCCTCTGACACCGGATGCTTATACTTCTAGATATAGCGTGTGTGTGGTTGTATGTGTCTTCCGGGATACTTTTTTACCTCTTTGGAGTGGGGGGGGGGGGGGTTTATGGAAGCTATCAAAACCTCCTCTCTTTCATCTCCTCCGGCCTCGGCGCTCTCTGCTCCTCCGCAGGTGGTTTCCCCTCCAGTCCCTTCACTCTCGCTTACTCTTGCCCACACCCTCTTCACCCTTACCTCAGGAAAAACACGAACACATGCTGCACCGCTGTCCTCAAATAGTTTTCCAATAACTCATAAAAAAACTGGTTGTGAATTTTCTCAGCCTTCTTTCTTCGCCCCACCACTCCTGCTCATCTCAAAACCAGAGAAAGCAGGCACCGGCGGGGATGTTGGTGGTGATTAAGTCATGTTTACTCCTTCTTGGGTTGTATCACATGTTGTGTGTCAGGCCAAAGTGCTGACTCTGTATGCTATTGGTTCACTTTCAGTGGGAGGATTCGAGAAATCGTCTCTTTCTGTTCACACAGGTTTGAACTGTTGGTGCGTTATTGGCCAAAATGGTAGCAGCTTTCTTTTGCTGGTCAGATGGTGTGATGGATGGAGATAGATATTGCAGGGTTTGTATGATTATATGATGAACCTGCTTTATCAGGATGGCTAAACGCCACCATCATTCCCTTCCCCGAAATGAGCCGCAAAAATTCTCGCCACTTTTTTGATCATCTTGCCAATCATTCCAGGTCACTGTTTGTCGCACGTCTTACCAGTCAGACAGTGAGACCAAGTGGCAACGTGGCAAATTCTTGAAAAAAAAAAAATCCCTCTCTCTTGTTTCTGTTTCTCTCACCCCTCTCTCCCAAAGTTTTTCCTCTCTCTGGCTGGGCGGCCGCAGGTTTCCAAACAAACTAGCTGAAACATGTTGTCTGTGAGTCCGTCCGTCCAGCCCTCCTGCTGGGCACCAAAGCTGCCATCCACAATGTAAGCAGGTGGCGCTGGCATCCCAGGGAGAACGGGCAGAGCGTGTGGGCGTCACACAGGCGACGCCAATCCAAAATTCCCAGCTGACCTCCAAACCAAGGCTATGGCTGCGCTCGCCAATCTCCTGCAAAACACTAGTTTTTTTATGTGTGTGTGTCTCTCTCTGGCTATTGTGCGCTTATTTTGCACGCTTAATTTACATATTCTATTAAATAATCACATTTTCTACTTTTCGTGCTTTACTTTGTTCTGTCTTTTTTTTTTTGCTGCCTCTCTCTCTATTTGCTTTGTGGGGGTGCTGTTTAGCCGAGTGGGACTAGCAGCAGGCCCCAGGCCAGCCGCCTTCGGTTGGACGTTAATGAACGGAACAGGAGTGGGCACATCTGATGAAGCTGGCCATGCTGTCAACTGATTTTCATCTGGTGTGTGTATGTGTGTATCTGACAACAGGTGCAGACCAGATCTCTATGCACTGACAAAATACAGACTCTGCTTTGCCAACACAGGTGATTTCCACCTAGAAAGACACACACAAACACACATCTTTTCTACTTTATCTAATTATGAAACAGAGAATGCCTTTAAGACCTAAATGACAGTTTGATTACTTGGATTATCCCCAGAGTCTGAGCTTTTACACTCTCTGCAGTGAGTTCCTCATTGATCAATTATAAATCATTGCCTTTGAGCCGGCGATGTAAAAACCAGTCTGATAGACAAACAAGGAAACACCTGTCAAACACACAGCCCTCAGTGAAACGACTCACCTGTGAGTAAAACACACACACACACACACACACACACACACAACCAGTGGAAGGTCTGATTGACAACATCCTGTTCCTCTCTGGCTGTCAACAGGCCTGAAGCAACAACAGTACAAGTGTGTGTTCATTAGAATAGTACCTGTCTGGGGCTCCCTTAGCCACCTGGCTTTTCAAACAGAAGCAACTAACTCTCCTAATCTTTCTTTCTATATGCCACAGGCAGACAAGATTCAAAGCGGCTTCGAAACAACAAAACCAAACATCACAGCGTTCCCAAATGTCACATTATTGTGTATCGTACATGGACAGAAGCTAACGAGACGGGGAGACAGGAACGTGATTCTCCTTGGAGAGAGACAATTTTCGCTGCCTCGTCCGAGTCCAAAAATAACAAAGAACAAAGGCGGATAAATGAGTGAGTTTTTGAGCACAGGCTAGTGGGCTTTGGCAGCAACCGGGCCAGGCAGGAGGGGAGGGAGGGAGAGACAGTGAGAGCTAGCTAGCGGCCCGTCCACACATCTGTCCACACAGCACGGGGTAGGTTCCAGCGACACCCACAGAAACAGGCTTAACCTTCTCTTCCCCCCACCACCTGTTCATTACTATGGGCCCCCCCACCGAGCCACCGCCACTCTGCTCTTCTCCTCTCACCCGCTCCCTTGTTCTCGTTCTCTCTCTGTCTGTCGCTACTCGTTCCAGTTCTCTCTTTGTTATCCTGTCGTTTTTTTTTCTTTCTTTTATTTTTTTGCTTTTTTTCCCTCTTTCTCATCACTGCAGTGATGCTTTTAGCTGTAGTTAAAAATCTGTGCAAAAAAAAAAGATGGTGTGTTTCTAACAGGAAGGGATCCACAGACAGGTTGTTGTGTGAAGGAGAAAGAAGTGGCCGGCGTACGTGGAAAGGGGAAGAAAAGGAGGCTTTTGATGAATTGTCTGTGAAAGTGCATCAGTCTACCCACATCTTCAAAACCCCCCGATGCCTCTTGTCTACTTTCAGACTCATTTTTCTCCACATTGTTGGTAATTTGAGCATTCTCGCCCATGGCATCATTCATAGTTGGCCCATTTAAATCCCTTTAGAAATTCAATTTGGAGAAAGGAAATGACAAGATTTAGCTTATTGAGTTATGCCAGAACATCATGAAGATCAGACATGGGAATATGTAAGATTGTTAAACCCTCATCATTGTTTCAGTGTGAAAATGTAATCTCTGTACTTGTTGAAACTCATTTGATCCTTTATTTACCTGTAGTGAAGTAGCAGGAGATGAAGGATAAAGCAGCCCCGGTTTCCCTGATTTTTATTTATAGCTACAACTTTCCTATACCATAAGTTCTGTTCAAAACAAAACAAAGGAAAAGGAAAAAAAAAGAAAAACAAATTGCACCCGCAGTCTCTCATATGGTACCACAGTGAGAGCAACTTGGCATGGGCTTATGCCATCATTGTACATAATGTGGTACATATTTCAATCCAGCCAATTATTATTTTTAACCGTGAAAGTGAAATCACATTGTGGGCTGCACATGTAAGGGATGCAATTAACAGAAATGAAAACATGCAACAAACATGTCTTATTTTTAAGCACTCCACATTTCACTTTAATAAATAACTGATGGACGCATCCTAAGCAGCTTGCGTTGTGATTTTTAAATGTTTAAAAACTGTCATTCCATTCCTCATCCTCCTCGTCGTCTTCTTCTTCTTCTTCTTCCTCCCAGTCTGCATTATATGTGTGTCTGCACGTGCACAGGGCACCTTGTTGACTTGCGTTCTGCTCTCTTGGATTCTGCATATAACTCCAGATATTCTTTTTGGCTCTTTAATTGCTTTTGCACAGTGGTCCTGATGATGATAAGGAGGACTTGGTGACAACATCTCAATTTCTCTCCCCAACTGAATGCTCCCCGTTTCAATTATCCTCGCCGCTTTTCCTTTGCCGCCCTCACTCTCTTGCCTCCAAATAAAATTTCATTTCCCTTAAGCCTGCTGCTTTCAGTATCTGATGGCGTCTCACTCAGTTATCCATGCATGGTATTATCAGGAAGACGGGCCCTTACTGCTCACTGAGAGGGAAAGGCTGCAGGCTCCTTATTACATACCAAATATCAGGCACCATATTCAAATCTCAAAGTAGCTGGCTGTGGGGAAATATACCTAAACTGGTTCAGCCTGTTAAGAGTTTTGCACTGGCTCACAGACTTCCTCCGAGTGTTGCTAATTTAGTCATTGTAGGTGTTTTATTTTGTTAGAACGTTTTTTTTTTTGTCTCCTGCACTCCCTCCGCATCTGTTACACTACATCTGAGAAGATAAGAGCCATTTGCAATCTGAGAATGTATTTAATAGTGCGTAAAAAGGAAGCAAAATCCAAGACTGTAATTTAATAGTGCATGTTACATGGGAATGTACTCTGAACTGTCATGACATCAGTGGTTTCAGAGGAGAGAGCGCTCGCCTCGGCTCTCCAAACAATGAAATCATTGCAAAGCGGTGCTTCAAGGTTGCCTACCCATTAAAGAAAGAGAGTCAGAAGGTAAGAAGTTGGATAGGGCCGCTGGGTATTGTGCAGAAAAAAACAAAAATGAGACAATAAACGGTGTGATATCATATTGTTTTATTGCATCCCAAAAGCTCAGAGTAATATTCCGTCCTGAAAAAAGACATGACATAAAAATTCTCTCCCTGGTTATAGCATCACTATGAGTTACTGCCGTGAGCATTTTCCCACAGAGAAGAAACTCATATAATCAGTACAGAGTAATCAACACACAACAATAAACATGTAAGCTATTCAAGGCAGCAGAGATAAGATAGTGTTTAACCTTCCCACAGTTCAGGGTGTTCAAAGGTCTTTTTTAAAAAAACACAGTTGTCCATAAAAAAGCCTGCAGTTGTTGATCAAAGCACAGACTGAATAAATATCTGTCATACATAAGCTACAGGTGATCGGGTTGGTTTATAGATAGCAGCCTTCATTTTATTCAGCCCACAGAGTCAAAGGAACTGATTCCAAACAGCCATCGAATTGTTTGATCTAGAAGGAAAATCTTTTTATCTTCTTCTTTGATTGTGTAGTGTTTGTTGAAAACTTTGATCAATAATTAATTACACCTTAAAAACAGAAAAATGAAAATACAATAAATATATTAATATGCAACAATAAGAATTGTTTATTGTGCTAGAATCCTGATAACACAATGGGTAAAACAAAAAAGTGTGTGTTTGGAGGGGGAACAATATTTGAATGATTTAAAAAAAAATGTTTTTATTACTAAATCTGATTTGAATATTCATAATGAGAAAAAATAATGCCATGTCAGAATGATGATAAAACACAAAATCAAGAGAAACACCACTAAACACTATCATTTTTTCATCAACCAATTAAAACAAAAATAAAATATTTAGTTTTTACATTTGAATAAATTGCCAAACATCCACATAAATAATATATATACAGATAGTACATACAAATAGTATTTGATATCTTTAGCTGAAAACTGACTGAAACTATAAAATCATTTGTGGCTCGTAGTATTGCAATTCAGTTACCTTTTGCATTTAAAGTGATTCACTAATTTTATTTGAATGAGTCTGAGAGGAAAGTCTATAAAGTGTTGTCATGAATGGTGGGAACTTGTCAGCTTTATTATGTCCCTGATAGGAGCTCAAAGGTATGCAATGTTTGTATGCTGTAAAAATGACTGACTAACTCTTTCATGTGTGGACTTTACGCAGCCGTCCAGCCCCATCAGCTTGTTTACTCTCTCAGTTGTTGAACACTTATCACTGTGACGCACAATAAAAAAGCAGATAAAGATGAAAAGCACTGATGACACTTTATTTTTTTTTCTGTTTTGAACCCAGAGCTGTTTTCAGTGTCAGTGTATTGGAGGCAGATAGAGATGAGTGGGAATAATGTGGCATAGTTTAAATCTTAACAATATAGCACTCAATAAATGTGGATGTGTCTTGTGAACAGTTAAAAAAATTTGAGTCACATTAGCAGGCTTTTGTGTTACCAAGGATAAAAAACACATGAGAATGCAGCACTGAGGAGCATCAGTCCCCACCACAGTAACTCTGCCAGTCCTCCTCTCCCTTATTTTGGGGCTAATTCAATTTCCCTCAGACAGACTCTCGCGCGCTGACGCCATCTCCATTACAACACGCAGCCAAACACAAGCATTCATTAATTAGTGGCATCGTTGTCTTTTAATTATGCATGTGGCTTATTAGGCACCTCACCCATTCACCTAAGCCTTCCTGTCTACACTCCCCCCCCCCATCTCCCTGTTCATAGCTGTGCTCATACGGGACCTTTAAACTTCCACCTGCACATTATAGCTCTAATAAAGCTGTTATCAGCCCAGAGAAGGAGATGGCAAACAGGTGAGCAAGAAAAAGAGGGAGAGAGATGGCAAACAGGCGACTGAGGGTTCTGATATGTCAGCAACAGAAATTAGCTAACTGCACTCCCGACTGTGACACAGGCAGGGAGAGAATAAACCCACCATCTCCTCTCTCGCTCTCTCTCTCTTTTCCTCTCTCGTCTTTTCCTTTAATTCTCCTTCTCTGCATCTACAAATGACAGAGAGAGAGAGAGAGAAAGAGAGAGAGAGAGAGGGAGAGAGAGAGCGTCAGCCGGTGAATTTTTACAGCTCTCCAAAATCATTATTGGCAATTAGCGTTCGTCAGGGAAGACAGCAGCTGCTTGTAATTACAGGTAGCCCCTCATTACTTCTCAGTGTAGGGAAGAGGAGGGAGGCAGGGAGGGAGGGAGGGAGGGAGAAAACATGTTCCAGAGCCAGTGTTTATATTTATTTATATATTTCTTTACCCATGATGTTGAGCCACATAATGTATAGCAGCTATAGAGGAGGGCTGGGGGCTTCAGCAGGTGCAGCTTAAAAGAGGGAGGAGGAGGCTCATTATAAACACTACGTTATCATATAAATATTGTGTCGCGCATGTGTGTGTTAGAGTGGATAGGATTGTATATGTATAAACCTGTGTCTACTACTTTTTTTATAACTAAAGTTTTAGTGAAGCTGTGGTAGAGAGCTGCGAGATCTCAGTTAGGATGGGGGCGAGGGTTAAGTTGACCTGACATTTTAGGGCACAGCACACCGTTACCATGACCGAAAATGCAGCGCTGCATGGCACAGTGGAGTGTTCACCGGTGATATGATTCAGCCTCATATTGTGTTCAACTAATTGGTAAAGATAGGATAGAATTAAGGGATGATGCTGTTTGACAGGCCAGTAACTCCCTGGAAAAAGTTGTAGATAAAAAAAGGTCACACTATCTTATTCGATCGCAGGTGTCTGTACTTGAATTTTGTTTCATCATCATACCTTTCATGAACATGTTTTGTACAGAACATTTTTTATCACATTGTGTAGCTTTCAGCCCCCGCATATCTGTCATATCAACATTTTTCCTTCTATATAGCAAAAATATCTTGTGTACCAGCAGGGGCAAGGTTGACATGAATATGGTGGCATAGCTGAAATAGTTGTAGCCTTACTGAGGAAGGCGGAGAGGTGTAGTTCTTTTAGTAACTATAAAAGGAGATCTTTCATGGTGTGATTCGGATGAGGTAAACACATACCTTAGGCAGGGGGCTAGACTCTTATGAATAGTTAATTGATACCATCTGAATGCTTTATATGCCGTAGTGGCTGCCTGGCTTGTAGTCCCCTCACTGAATCCACCATTGCCCAGGGCAACAATCAAACCAATTAACCCAGGGCAGAAAACACTGTTGCCGATTTGTGTATATGTGTGTGTGTGTGTTGTGTGTGTGTGTGCAGCCACAGTATGGACTTCTCTGATCCCTTACCTCAGACAGAGCGAGGTTAGGTTCAGGAGAGTGGACGCCTTGCTCCGTGTCGAGGTGGAGTTTTCAACACAGGGGTCAACATGCAAGGGTTCTCCGCAAGACTAGCAGAGGGCACGCTAATAGCAGCCAAACATTAGCCTCTTAGCCTCCACAGAGGGTTTAGATAGTTCTCAGAGGAAAAGAACGTCTGACTTTGTTTTTCCTCTTGAATGAAATGATTAGCCTCTCTTACCAAGTGAGTCATTTTGGCTCATATGCTTCACAAAGGGAGAAAAGTTCCAACTGTCAATCTTTTGCTGACTTTCGTGACAAGCTGTCATCCCTCATCTCTCTCCCTGTTGATCAGCATCATAACAGGATGCATAACTGTCAATAAACAGCTTACTCTGCCAACAACATAAAGCCCCTAAGCATGTTCTTCCTAATTCATAAAGCATGACCATTTACAGTCTCATATCCTAAACATATACCATAACTGTCTGTTACCAATAATAAAAAACTCTCCTCAGACCTTGAGGATGTCTGCAAAGCTTTATTCACTGCAAGGGTGCTGGTATTTATTTCCTGCACACACACACACACACACACACACCGGCTCCTGCTCAGTTACAGTAGAACAACCGGCATCCTGGCAGCCGAATCGCTCACATTTGCAGGGCATCTCTCGTTTCCACTGTAGACCGTCCAACGCAAATACAAAGAACAACTGTCACATTCAAACTGGAGCTGAAATGACTGGCTGGGTTTCGATTCATCTTGTCTGTCCGGGTCCCTCTTTTTCATTCGCTGCCATGAAAAGTTGGAACTGTATGAGAACCCCGCGCTAGAGGGAGAAGATCAAGTGTGTAAGGATTTAACAGATGGAATTGGGACTAAATGAAGCGCTAATGCATGGATGGTATGAATCCACTGTGCAAGCTGTAGGTTGTGCAGGGACATAGTGATGGTTTAGTGAGTTGTTGATTTAAAGAGGAGGAGTAGAATAGGTTTTAAAACTGATTTTTATAGTTTAACTTAACCTGTTTTTCATTCGAACACATCTGTGCAGTTGAAGAACATGAATACATAGTTTACATATCGCCTGAATGTGTCATTTATTAAGTGGTACACTGAAAGGCATGTGCAGGCTTCCGCAGACACCTCATATATTCCCTTAGTAATTTTTATCACTGTGACTTTGATAATGAGTTCCTAATGTGCTACCACAAGTTCTAAAAATAGGGAATATTATACTTGTATGTTTACCACTCAGACGTGCAGCGTTCTCAGCTTAAAACAAACCTTCCTGCTCCTGCTGGCTGTTAGTGTGGCAGCTTTGAGAAATGGTTTTGTCATTTCGTTCTACTGATGCTCGCACTGCTGCGGTGCTGCATTTTAAACTGTTGAGTCAGATTTCATTTACTAGCTCTTTCATCTGTTTTAACTCAGTGAGGCGAGGCACCGTGGTGTGTGTCTGTGTATGTGTGATTTAGCGGCGTATAAATTTGTGTGGCTAAATTTGTCTGTGTACTATGTTTTGTTTGTATGCGTGTATCCTAATGTGTGTGTTTGTGTGTGTGTGTGTGTGGCTTCCAACCCAGAGCTATTATGTGGAGACAGCAGGTATAATATCTGCAAACCTTTGCTGCTGTGCTGGATAAGTAATGGCCTCAAGACGTCACCTTTATCTGTAGCCACACTCCTGCAGCTGGGGCTGTGTATTCCCTGCCTCACACTTCCTCCATGATACACAGGTGTGGAATTATGTGTGTGTGTGTGTGTGCCACAACACTTTCTCCTGCTTATGTATTTGCCACACACACAAAAAGTGGTCATGAGGAAGGCAGATAGGGCCAAGACTGACACATTCATTTCCTTAACGGCTGTGGATGTGGCGGCAATGACGCCGCTTTTTAAGCAGCTTTAGCCATATATCCCCTACAGACGTTGACAGCGGGTGAGCGCGGAGCGAGGCGCCACTGGGAGCATCCCATCATGCCCTGCAAACAGAAAAAAAAAGGGGAGGCCATGGTGAGGACAGATAGGAGGAAGGAGGATGGAGGGGAGAGATGAAGGAGGAGGGCGAATTTTAGACAGAGACAGAGAAGGCTGAAGCACAGAGATGCAGGAGTAAAAGAGAGAGTGACGTGTGATAGATAGGGAGAGAAAATTGAAATGAGACAGAGGGAGGGAGAGAGAGAGAGAGGTGAGACAAAGGAAGAGTTAGATGGGGAGTGAGTGAGCTTTGTGGTCTCGTGCTCCATGGGAGGTTCAGCCCAATCATTTATAAAAGGTAAATGCTGTCAGGACGCAGGGCGTTTAAAGGCGCGGCGCTGCAGGTGTGATTTATGCTCTCAGTACGGGGCTATAAATCACCCTGCCTTTGTTTCCACAGGCTGCTGCTACTGCTGCTGCTGCCGCATCAAGACATAGCCATCCCCGCCTCATCTATAGTGGACACACACACACACACTGAGGCCCTGAGTGGACAGCAATAAAGACAGAGTGAAAAAGCATGATGATGGGAATGGATGGATGAAGAGAAAGAAGGAAAAGGGGTGAGCGGCTGGAGTCAATCTAAGAGGTGTGGATGTGTTCACATGCACAATCACACATGACTACCAGTGCAGAGCAAAAAGACTTACACCAGTGGTGTAATTCAGAAATCACTGGACTCGACAAAACCTTTTCTATCCACTATAAGAAAGAACAGAGACAAACAATAAGTGTGATTTAAGGAATACAGAGCAGGGAGGAACTCATCATCTGGATGTATAGTAACTTTATCCAGTATAATTTCTGATTGGCAGCCTGCTCTGAATGATCGAGAATGAGATCAGAGGACATTTTCAAATGCGTGCTAAAAAGAATCTCATTCTTTTAGCAGCTCGATTCTATTCTAGATTACAGACTCCAGAGTAGAACATCCTTTGGGTCAATCAGAGGACACCAAAACAGCGCACTTACAGCAATACAATCTGGTGGATAATACTGCATTTCTGAATAGCTACCAATGTTGCACTTACGAGAACTTCAGCACTGAGGACATAGGCAGTATTGATATGATGGCTGTGTGGGAGGGAATGGCACTTCAGCAAGGTCACAAGTCCTGCCTATGACATTGTCAGCATTCTTAAACTAGAGGGGATAAAGCCCTTTGTCTTCCACGAAACACCCACCCATGGGGTTTCAAATGGGTTAAATTTTTATATTCTAAACAGTAGAAGCAGACAGTCAGAAACCAGTTTTGTTGAAGGGGGTGACAAAAGCATCTTTGTAACGATGTCCACGCAGCATTTTGGGAGTCTTATTGTGAGGTGGTGAGTCTTTGTATGACTTCCCCGAAAACACGTTCACTGTCATGAGTTATAACAATAGTGACTAACAGATCGTGGAAAACCCAACATGCAACCTGCAGTGCTGCTTGCAGTTTGCAATATTGAAGTTGCTGCTAGCTGAGAAAGTGTATCTCCCTTTTTGTTGTTGTGCGTCCATGATCATTTACATTTTAACTTACAGGAGGTATATTGGATGTATAGGTTAACAAAATAAGGTGGACTCTCTCTCTCTCTCTCACACACACACACACAATCATGGAAATTATGACATTTTGGAAGCAACAACATTGAAATTTTACTTTTTTACTAATCAGGTAATGAACTGGTGTAGCTGCACTTTCTTCTCGTTCAGTTAACCCTGTACAGAGTAGAGCTACTATACTATCAGAACTACCGCAAATATGATGTTAAAATAAGCAGCGCTTTGTATTCAAACATAATCAATCCCTTCATCCAACCATATTTCAACAGAAACCCAATTGTATTACAGAAAGCAGTCAACAATGCTCTCCGCTCAATACATAATACAGGCGTATAAATCACCTCAGAGAAGGCTCTGTGGCTGTGAGGGTTGGGGGAGGAAAATGGAGCTGTAACATGCAGCGAACACGTACAAGCTGACCTGAATGGCTGCTGGTATTCTGATTTCCCTCAGGAGCTCCTCTCTGGCCTGTGCCGGTGTTTTAGATTCCAGAGGGAGGCCATTAATGCTCAGCCTGTCGACCTGATCCATATGTATGGCTGCCTGTTCATTCTGTTCAGCTCTCCCTGCCTCCCTGCTTGCCTTACCTGACTGTCTTGAGGCCTGGCGGAGCCCAAATTAGTTCCTCGTCCCTGCAAAGATAGAAACAGAACAGCAGCCTGCACAGGGGACACAGGCAGGATGGGTTTCACAAGGTGATTATTCAGACCGTGCGTCTGGACGTGTAAGCAGTGGCTAATAGGCTCTATTTGCAGATGGAAGAGCACAAACAGGTTTTTGTCCTTTTAGATCCGCAACCACTGGGCTATCAGTGCATGACTGATTACCACACTGTCCAGTCAAACAGAGCAGCTATCCTTTGCCACTGCTGTTTGTACGACAAATGGGGAATAGAAATGTTTTTCACAGCAGCAATTATCCGAGTTCTGTTAGGTGAATATAGTTTTTGTGGTTGCACCTCTTATTACCTTTCACTTATTCATCCCTCCCTCACTCCAATGCTGTAGGTGCAACAGCACAGTGGACTAGAATTTTAGAATTCTTAAGCTATTTTTGGTTAGATCTATTTTTCCTGTGTCTTATACAATATCAGTGTTCTGCTCAGTTTTCTCCCTATGTGTCACCTCTTTGATCTGAACCTACATACAAATGCTAAATGTGGAGCCCTGCATCTTTTTAATGGTCACTTATACTTACACCATCATCTCTAACCGGCCAGCTGTACCGAGTAGTGTTAAACAACGTCTAGACAGTCTAATTAACAAATCATCTCTGAAGCAGTAATAACCCCGCTCGGTGAGACAACTGAGCATAGTAGATGACTAAAAAGAGATTCACAGCATCCTTTTACTTCATTGTCCTTTAAATTCTTCTTCTGCATAAATCTTTGTTGCCCGTCCGTTTTGTAATGCCTCGTGCTGAATCACAGGTTAAAAATAATCTTTGAAAAATGGCCATGCCTCACTTGACATCAATTTAAAATGCTACTAGTGGTGGGTCTCTTTGTCTCTATAAAACTGTGAGACACTTTGGCCTTTGTTAAAAATTAAAAATTAATACAAGCAGAAAATAAAGTGTGATGTGAACTGTGTGCTGTCCAGATATAGCCGGCTCTTATAGAGTCCATTTAGCACTCAGCGTGAGTCTGATTCATTTTCACAATCATCACAATACATCCCGGCGCAGGTTTTCTGCAAGATGGAAGGGAGGGAGGGTCAGCAGATAACCTCTAAAAAGCAAGCAGAAAATTTAATTCCCACTCTTTTGTTACGGAGGGATGTACTCAATCACGCAGTGTATAAAACAACTTTTCACTGTCACAGGCACAGGCTGATAAATGAGATTTTCTGTGATCACAGTGAAGTACTCGACATATTTTACATACAAAAATGTGTTCATATTTTTCACTTTATTTTTCACGAGTTCAAAGTATTGTTGTAAACACTTGACACAGGCATTTCACAAAAATGTTTTAAATAATTATTTTTCTTTTTTAAATCCAGTATAACTCCAGTTAAGATTGAAGAGTCCAAAGCAGACTTGCGAACAAAATGTTTCAATTTTTTTAACGTTGTGTTGGTGTTATATTTCTAATAAAGCTTATAATTTCAAGGATGAAATTGAACAGTGGCCGCACATTTTCTCTTCTCACTCCTTGTTGATTTTCTTTATTTGGATCAGAGCTTCGTGTTGACATGTTGAAGCAGAAAAAAAAGGAGTGATAACACCCGAAACTGACTCCAGACCATCACTTTTAGCTTCTATCTGAATTCATAAAAACACTTGTGCGTGCAGTAGTGTATAGTTTCATATACTATTTGACATACCGTATGTGTTTATCAGTTGCCTTTGATTATCATAATTCTAACAATTAAGATTTACAAGTATTTTGCCAAGTGGAAAAAATAAGGCTTGGTGATTGGCTGAGAAAATGATCAAGGAACAGTTTGCCCATCACTTGTTGTTGGCTAAGGGTGTAATCCTAATGTTGGCAGTGGAGGAAGAGTCGAGTGCCTTCCAGTCGACACTCAGGGATTTTTTTTTTAATTTAATGGAGTTTGTGCATAAAATTGTTCCTCTTAATTTTTTCATCTGTGTTTATATATTTTAAACACTTAAAACTGTTGAATCTGATCGTTATATTTTGAAATACTCGCTGCTGGTGAAATGGCTTCACATATGCACTCCTTCATTTCATGAACATGAATGACAGAAGAGTGATGATGTCTTGCCACTGCATCTCTAGTGAATTACCCTGTCAGACTTTCATTAATGACAGCTATAAGCCTGAACATGTGAAGAACATACACAGTGGGACACAGAAGCCCGCAGTATTTCTCACCCTATCCCCCACCCCTTCCATTTTCCATCAGCCTCTCTCCACCTCTCCGCCTTGTAACACTTTACTTTTATAGTGCCTAATAGAACTCTCTCTCTTGTGCGTAATGTGCTTACGAGGGTGTAACAACATTGTGTAAGAGCAAGCGTGCAGAAGTAGCTGCTTGCTTTGACAGTCTAGATGCCTCACATTCTACATGTACTTAAAGTAATCAAAGGATTTTCAATGTGTTATTTCATATCCCGCTTTTCTGTAGTGCTCTGGCTGCACTTTGGAACATGGCCACCCTAACAAGTAAAGTGTTACTAAGACAATCCCTAAAGCAAGAGCTTTGAGAGCTATAACGCTTATACACTATCATCCCCGGTTTAAAAACAAGGGAATTTATCTGGGATGTCTCTGCCTCGGCTGGGGCTAAGGGGACCAAATTACAGCCCCGGCGTCTGGTTGGAGGCAGAGAAGGAAATAGATGGGTCTAGATATAATGGTGATGGCCCCTGGGTGGTTCTCCTTTGAGGGAGAAAGAGGAGATTAGAGTGGAGGTGTGAGCTCGCAGTAAGATTACATTTTCCCTCTTTATAATGGATAAGTGCTTCTCTTTTTTTCTTCTATTTCACTCCCACTATTCTGCTTCTGTTTCACAGTGTTCCATCTCTCTCTCTCTCTGCCCTCCATCACCACACACGCACACACTTGCACATATGCGTGCACACTCCGAACGCACGCACATCTCTCCTCTCTCTCCCTCTGTCACCCTCTCCCTCCGTCCTCCCTCACTTGATCCTTACACCTACGTGCTACAGATGGTTTCATTTTATAAGAGATAAAACCACATTTGGTGGAACTGATTAAACAGAGGGAACAACATCCCCATCTGCCATTTATTCCAATCTGAAATTGCTTGGGCAGATGCTGACATCTTTGGAGATGATTGATTCACCCCGTCTGGCCAGAGAGGAGTGGAGAGGAGAGCCGTGCTGGATCCTCCCCGGGGCTGCAGCTTCCTGCTGCCCTGCCATGGCTCCACCACAGTGTCACTTTACCAGTGATGGAGCCCCCCCCACTTCGCCCACCCTCCTCTCCATCCAGCCCCCCCCCATCTCTTGTCTGCTGCAAGCTGCTGCAATCAGCACAGGCCCTGATTGGACTTGGGCAGGTGAGCGCAATACACTTTAATCATGGGGCCAATACATGCCAGCTCACCCCCACTGTAGGGGTGTGTGACTGTGTGCGAGGGTGATTTGTGTCTGTGTGTGGACGGATTAAAGGTTTGATTCACCCAGATTACAACTAAACAGATTTTCTCACTTACCTCTATCTAGCCATGCATATTTAGATGTCTACAGGCAGGCTAGGCTAGGCTAGGCTACTGATGCTCTAAGCTAAATACTGAATTCATAGCCATATGTCAGTTTGCAGGTATAGTGTCTTTAATTTGACAATGGGATAAGATGAACAGCAGGGACACCTTTTATTCTATGGCATAAGGTGTAATTAAATTTCGCTGCAATTTATGTTGCCATCCACAAGCCACAACTGTCAGCCTCATGTAGACACCAGAGGAAGGGTCAGGGGATCAATAAGGTCACATACATTCATTATGTGTGGAGTGTAAATGTCTGCATGTAATTTCACAATAGTCATCTTGGATATGTTAACATGTTCCAGAAGTGGTAGATAAATTTAAAGTCTCACTTTGGACAATGTAAACATGACTTTGCATACCCAGATGTTTTACTGTTTGCATTGGAGCTAATTTTAAGAAGGAAAATATGGTACTGTGCAGATCTTAACTGGTTGCTAGTTTTGGACTGAAGGCATACGTTTAAGCACCAGGGCTGCAGCGTTGAACTCCGGGTCTCAGCATTACTGACGCAGTATCCTACAAAGGTGCGACACGGCTCTTAAATGTTTGAGTGAATGTCCCTGCCTGCTGGTTGGAATAAGATCGGCCATCCGTAACATGGTGAATGTAGCTCCAGTGTGTAATGCCATGTAGGTATGTGTAGAAACTGTATGATGACTCCCTGCAGACTGAGAATCTCTCAGTCATACAACAGCTCTGGTATAGATTTTAGATTTAAGAAACCTTTATTAGTCCCACAATGGGGAAATTGAAATTGCATTTCATTTGGTTGTTGATTGTTTTCCACAATTGCACTCACCTGGGATCAAAACCTATCCTGTGATCAAACACTTGTCAAACATCAGTCTGTTTGGGAATTGTCCTTATCATGGAGAGCCTTTTTCCCACTGAGGCCACATGATATGAAAAGAATACCAATGGCTCCCCGATGATTAGATATTCCACTCAACCTTCATCTAATCAACATTTATAGTGTCCTGCCTGTAGAATTACACTGCCCTCCACTAAATCGACTCTGCATCATCAGTTGTAAACACTCAAGCATTTTAAGATGGAAAACTCTTCCTGCAAAAGTGCTATCAAAGCCAGCGGGGTGTGAGTTCCAGCGTGCGAACAAACGCACGTAGTCTCATAAAAACTGCTGAGCTGGGCTCTTCAATGCAATCAGGCGCTGGTCTCAGCTCATATACTTGTTTGATGATAACTGAAGATGGAAGGAGAGTGATGGAGCTCTCCAAGGGGACATGGCAATAATTTAGCTAGGGGAGTGGGTGTGAATCATAGTGAAGGCACAGGGGGGCTGGAGGTGGTGGATGAATCATTATGGTGGGGGCAGAGGGGGAGTGGAGTGATGGGGGGTAGAGTCCCTCAGGGCTTAGATCCATCAGACAGAGCTGCTGTGACCTCGACTGCAGGACAGCAGCCTAAAAATGTCCATCTTACTTTTTCAATGTATAGATTCCATCATCTCTGCTTCTATCGTCAAGCATATTATTCAGCATCAGCGGCCTCATCTTTTCCTACTCCATGTCTTTCCCAGGTCTTATGAAGGATGGCTGATGAATTCTTAGTCTGAATGCATACTTTCTCTTCTCTCTGCTGCCCTCCATCTCTTGCCTCAGGCTTCTTATTCTACCTCTCCTCTCCTCTCTCTCCCTGTCTCCTCCTGCTCCCCCAACCCCCGTGGCAGACTCCGATGGGATTCAGAGCAAATTGCTCATCCCTGGAAGAAAGAGACAGAATAATATAAAATGCAAGAAAGTGAATTGTTTCAGTTAACAGACTGCCATTTTGCATGACTGTGTGACAAGACGAACAGTGTGTGCTCTAAAACGCGGCCCTGGCCTGCCCTACTTCTCCCAGTGCAATAATCCATTACCAGCAACATCCACGCCTTTTCAAGAGTTTCAGCTCCCCAAGGCTTTGACTTTGGACAGGCAGAGGTTAGAGGAAAACAACCTGAAAACAGCCTTATCTCCCTACACACGAATGTTTGTTAAGGCTCCCCATTAAGTCTCCCCCTGAATTTGCATATTAATTGCATTTTGGCTCTACTCCCCCCTCACCACACACCCCCTTTAAGGCTGCTGTTTATAGGTGCTTTATTTCTTTGAGAAGACACAGACGTCCGCGGGGAGCTCACCTGCAACGGAGGACAAGAATTGAATTCCACAGGAAATTGCTTTAACTTGAGTATAATCGAATTTGCACCCACACACACCTTGACTTGTGGACCCGGAGGGCACAAATGCACACAGAATTACATGTACAGTACATAAAACTACACAAATCCACACACAGAAAGTACAACTTTAAGGAGTAAATACTACAACATGGAAACTCAGATTTTCAAGCTCTCTAGCTCCCCCAGTAAATCTCCTTTCTCACACATATTTCCTTCATTTCAGACTTGTTTTTTTTTCTGGTGAAATGTGTTTACTGCTTAGACATCAGAGCGTGGTTTGGCAGCTTTCTCAACGAGTGTTTGAAAAGATGTGAAAGTTTTAATGACTGGATTGAGTAGGGGATAAAGGAACAGCTGGAGATTCTGTAATGTAGTGGCTATTCTTATACAGTAGAGGTACACTCAAGCTGTCTCATTTGAAAACAGGCGTTGCAGTTTTATCCATACTTAAGAATAACAGGTGATTGAGCATGCTGTCGTCCCTATCTCCAAAACAATGTGACCATATGGGACTTATTTCAATATGTTATACTGAAAGGCACTCTATATGTGTGATATCACATTATGCATTCTATGTATTATTTTTAATATAATAGTTTCATTTCAAAGATTATGACTCACAATGGGGTTTTTGCCCATAAGCTTGGTTGCGGTGATGCGTGTCATTTAATAGAAAATTCCAACTAAATATGGTCATTATTTCGATCACTAATCATCTCCAGGAACAATGTTTGAGACGACTTGTTTATTATATTCCTGGAATCCAACTAAATTCCGCCACAGGATACTTGTTTTTATTTTCATTTATTGTAATGGTCCTTCATTCCTGCATTCAAATCTAATGATCTGCACTCAGTCTGTCGGAGTAACTCAGTTCCGGGGCATTGATTTCCTTTGTGTTGCAGATTGATCCGCAGCCTGTTACAGCTCAATATGTCACAGCTTCCTTGTAAAAGGGCCACAATAAAATACAGATGCATGAACAGTATGTGTATGGCATTAATTTAATATCACAATTCAGCATGAAATGTAACAGAAATAGTCACTTCTGACTGTAATACAAAGTGAATGGGCTGTTATACTCCTTGCAGACATCACAGTAGCATGTTCCATGTCCAAACAATACCATAACTTTTCCAAACTGTCAATTAGCCACAATGAATGATTTCTTACAGGAACATAGACCCATTTAAACCCCTATTACATCCTCCATCCTCACTGTTGACTCCTCATATAGCCATTCAGAACAATTGGATTGTCTTTCTTCTGTCAGCTACATGTGAGACAAAGCTTTACAAACTAGTTTTGGTAGACCATAAACAGACCCTTAATGTGCTGCTATGCCACTGGCCCTAATGCCTCTGCCCTATCCACTCTTGTGTGATAATATGCGAGCAGTAGCCTGGGAGAACACTGAGTCTCATTACAGCTTCCATTGCAGTGGACCACTCCCCAGATCTCCCTGTAGCGGCATCATCTTCGTTCACCCACTGGACCACACCTCCCTAAGGCAGATGCACATAAGTGTGCATGCATGTGCACACAAACACACAAATCCAATCCGTACTCTTCCCATTAGGCCATTTGCTACAGCGCTCTTCTTTCATTTCATCATGGTTGTCTGACTTCAGTGTCTCATATGTGCTAATGCAGACTAGGCGCAGACTTCCGCCAACATGTGTCTGAGAACAACAGAATGATCCGTGTATCAGTTTTGGTGCATTTATTGATAAGGATGAACAAAGAAACACACAGTGCAGTACATGTGGTGTGTACATGCCCAGCAAGAGCATGCATGGCTGTGCATGTGCTCACATTTGACTCTGCTTTGAGGATGTTTCTATGTGATATGTGTATATAATGTGTTCTAAGGGGTTCGGTAGGCACGCGATGGGACACATAGGGCTGCTCTCCCGCAGATGCAATTAGGCTAAATGGGATTATGCCTATCACATTTCAGACAGGCCGGCCCCACAGCCACCTGGGGGAGAGGGTGATGGGAGGAGGAGGGGTGATGAAGAAGGATAGAGAAAGGGGAACATGGATGGAGAGGTGGGGAAGATGCAAAGGAGGGGGAGAATGTGGTCTCTTAGAGACAGCATCCACTGTAGTTGTAATGCAGGCTGTAGCAAAGCACACTGATGCTATGTTGAAGGAGGCTTTTCAAAGATCTATTGAAAATGGATGCAACAATAAGGACGTACAAAACGGTTCCTATCAGATGATTTAACACATATCTGACCCCGCCTATAGTGCCATGGTATGTTGTCTTTGATGTGATGTTCTATATCAGACCCCCTCCGGTATCAGGCTAAATGTCAGCATCAACAAAGAAAGTGAGGGAAGGGAGGCTGACATTTTCACACCGGGTGATTGTGCGCACAGATTCCCCCCTCTGAAGCGATGCTCTATTGAACTGTGCGGTCACAGGGTTCAGGAGAGGATGTGGATGATGGGGAGAGGCCGTGCACTGTGCTCAGCCATAGATGTATTTCTGAAGTCCTTGTACTTGAGGCATTGTTAAACAGCTGACATGTTTTAAAATCTGAACCTATATCTGTGAACTTCATAGAGTTCAGTGTCTGAAGATGATGATACACAGCATGTTTCCCATCCCGAGTGTTTACAATGGCTTCTGTCAGAAACAGAAGGTCACAGGACTGAAGTATTAATTAAACCTGATACAACCATATCAACCGTATCATGATTCAAACACACCCTAGGCAGTGAGACATTTGGGCCAGTGGTGGACCTCCCTCACCTATACATGCACCTCCTTGGCAGGAGCAGAGCAGTGCAGGGCATGGTAGCGCCATCCTACCAGTCTCCCACGCTCTCTCTCACATTAATCAAAAGGGACGTGGTTGGTTCCCAGCTCACCTCGCCATCCCCTGGTGCCAGCTGTGTTTGGGACAGGCCCTGTTGCCATGCTTGGCCCTAATCACACAGAGTCTTTGTTCCTTCGGCCTTGTAAACACTGAGCCTGCTACAGCTGATCAAATCCAGGGTCACATACGCTCTGACTCATATGCACAAATGCATGGACATGTGTGTGTGTAGAGCCTGCAGTCATCCACATTCTTTCTTCTGTGCATACAAATTCATGCTCTCGGTGCAAAAATATGTAAGCAGCACAAACAATACAAACAAATAATAAGATTTCCAATTTACTCTTTATGCAAAGCCATATCAGATAATGCCATCCACACTGGGATTGATGTTTTATGGGAAGCGCAATGTGTGCATTTGTTATTATGTCAAATAACTGTCTGGATGCAAGTGGACATTTCTTAATGATGAGGAATTAAATGTTCATGGTAAACCACTGAGAGGGCCTACAATATGCTCCTGAACATTGGGGGACAGAGACCTGAGACTTGGGGGGGTGGGGGTGTAAACTGGAGAGCTGTGATAGGATACGGCCCATTAATTATTGAATTTGCTGACGTTATGACAAATGGCGTTGTCCTAGCCCTCGCCGGAGCCTGTGACTTTTACAAGGCCAGCTGGACAGAGTCTCAGCATTTCTACTGTTAAACCACACACGCAGGTTTTTAAATCTGTGCTGCTTCTTTTTCCAGCCTAAGAGCCCACCTGCAATATGGCAGAAGTTAAGATTAAGTAGCCAGGGTAAAAACATCTCTAAGCTGTGGGTCATTTACACTGAAATCTTCCTTGAGAACCTCTATGTGGCTTTGCTGTTTTGGGAATGAGAGTAATTGAGTGAGGGTGCATGTAGGTGAGACAGTAAGCAAGCCAGTGTGGGAGTCAGTTACACCTCCGTGTCGGGTGTTTTTGCAATACGAGGCCAGCAGAGTAAGAATGGCAACAGTGTGCTGTGTTTGCATTGCGTGGGATGGCCCCCTGCTCCTGACGTGTATGTGGTCAACTGTGCCCTAAGGAGGTGTCCACTATGAATTGTGGGTTAAAGTCCTGGAGGCTCAGGAGTGTGTACAAACTGTGAGATACTGTAACTTTAAAACCTGAAAAGGAGGTTCGTGTGTGTGTGTGTGTGTGTGTTGTCTGTGTTTCTTCCTGCCTACGGTCCGTTGTGAATAATCTGTCATAGCTGCATGATTTCATTGTTCATCTGTATCTGACTGCATCTAACCTTCAAACACCTCCAACACGCAAGCAGTGAGAAAGTGAGGAGAAAGTGTGGAAAAAAAAAACAAAAAGAGAAAGCAAGTGGGAGATGGTACATGGTGTACTCTGCACTGAATACAAATGGTTCTTGTTTAGTTTGTCTAAAATAGGTCCCATTGCAGCTGTTAACCTTTAATAGCAACAATGTATCACCAGCGCTCACCTTTATCACTACTTTTAATATGTTGAAGAAATGAGTCTCTGGTGAATTTAGCACGGCTTAAATGTTACTGATTTAAATTACTAAACAACCGGGTACCGCATACTGACTAATGACTCTTTTAATATGAGACACTTAAGACTGAATAGAGTAATGTCAGCGTTTATGAGTCAAACGTATGGTTAAAAGTCAAAAAGGGCATTCTTGGAGCATTTGTCTCCTGTGGTGTTTGCCTAACTCAAAATATAGTGAAAGTCTGTGAGTGAGCCAGGGTCTGCGGGCGTTATTTCTTTCCTTGCTGTGCCGTTGTTAGCGGCCATCCCTGTAGATACTGCCTGCTGCCAGCTGCTGCTCCGGCCCTCTGGAAAAGAGGCTGGCAATTAGACCTTGTGCTTAAAACAAGGTGAGTCAGGACCTTTTAATGGTGCACTATTTCTGAGCTCCCCACACATGTGGCCGCTTAGATTTTTTGCTGCGCCAGAGAACTGAGTGGCACTGAGGCGTGGAGGTTACTACGTCCAAATAACTGAAGTAGTGGGTGGCTCTGTAATGGTGCAGTATTTTTCTGCAGAAACTCTTTTTTTCCTGTGAAACTGAATGCAATGTGCACTTTTACCTTCCACTGGGGGCCATTTGTTAATAGTGTTTATTCTTTCACCACTTCTTAACCAATTTGATTTAATCTGTTCTAACACTGAAGTGTCATTTTTCTAGTCCCTGCTTAAAATTTCGACCATTAACGGGTGCCCTGCTGGAATATACTGTAGCTATCATTATGCATTAGGGCTACTGCTGCTACATGTTAGCACTGTGTTGGCTCCCTGGTGCTTTTTTATCTGGAAGGGTGAGGTTAACTTTCTAATTTTGTCCTCCCGCTCATCTCAGACCTTGATGAGATGCAGGGGGAAAGGCTGCCTGTGTTTAGACTGCTGCACCTTGTTTCCTTGGATCTTACCCAGCTAACCTTGAGTCTATTCAATGATGAGCACAAACCAGTGAACACATTGACATGCATGCTGTCTCTGTCTATCTTTCTCTCTCTCTAAAACATACACAAATATATACAGAGCATGGCGAGACGTGCATGAACACGAGCGTGGCAAGACATTATTTACTGTTGCACAAATAGAACAGCGTAGGCTGAAATAAGAGCGCTAATATCCCTGCTATTTTCTGTTGTGCCTTGAGTGTATAACCTCACATCTGCCTATTTTCATCTATCTTTAATTTTCTTTCTTATTTTAACTCCTTTTTATGGCTTGGAGAAATATTTTCCAAGTATTTTTAAAGAGAAATACCTTAAATCTCAGGGCAATAGGTGTTTTTTTGTGTGTGTGTGTTTTTTAAAGGAAAAGCTTTAAGTGAGAAACAGGAGGCTGATGTTGTCTTAGTGAAATCTACATGTCTGCCAGGTCCTTCCTCAAGCTGTGAAATTTTAATCCTCGGACCAGACTGAAGAGATTCACAGTCATCCATACACTGTGACAGACGTAAAGGCCACCGGTCCTGGACTCTGTTTGGCTGAAGCACTCACTGCAATGTGAGGAGGGGCTATATGATAAATGACAGCCTTCAACCTGGCCAGCCTAAACAGATTATCTTGGCTGCGTCTTCCCCCGGCCAGGTGCCAATGTGTAAAATGGAGCAGCTATGTAAAAAGCATACAGTTGCCTGCTATATGCTGCCTTCTAATAGCAGGAGCAGTTTGTGTGATTTGATTGTGGGTTTGTCATTTCTGTCTACTGATTCTGGCCCTTCTTCATAGGTCAAACTATTCTTCAATATGGAGGTAATGTTGATGTCTGCTTGCATTTATGTGATGTGCACAGATGCATGCATATGTGTGTGTGTGTGTGTGTGTGTGTGTCTGCAAAGAGCTCTTTGTCTTTTGTTCTCCAAGAGATAAAAAGCATCCACTGCTCAGTAACAAACACATAAATATGCATTAATCTGTTCTGGTTGGGCGAATCTGAAGAACTGTCAAGCATCAAATGTAAAGGTCATGCTTTGCTTGCTGTAAGGGGAAAATCCTAGAGACCATGGTTAGGGCACTATTTGAATAAACTATGCAAGCATTTACAAGAAGTAACCTTCAGGGGTAAACACGCCCCCTTCCCTCATCAGGGAATAGATACCATTAGAGATGCCTTCTATCACCAACTTCACCATGCTGTATCAGACTATATGTCACACAAATCGAGCTGAATGGCAGTGAGAGCCAATATTTATTTTTTTTTTTGTTATATTGAGAGCGTATTTTGTCAGCTTGATGTCAGGTCAGGTCATAATCAGATGCACAAATGCAGAAAACGATTCAGAGCTCTGTATTCTTTTTGCCTTTATTTGTACTTTATTTATCAGTTGTATTTCTGCAGTGAATAACACCGTGTGTAGAAACAGATTTTACCTTTTGAATTTTGAACAAAGTGCCCCCCTCTCTAACCCCCCCCCCCCACCCATGTCTGGAGTAGCTTGACAGCCAAGCAGAATGTGGCAGGTGGAGGTCTTTCAGGCAGAGCGAGGGGTGACCTTGCCACTTTTCTCAGTAGAATCGGTTTGGTTCGTAACATTGCGCCAGGTCCCAGAAATGTGCCGTGGCTCTACAGACAGGATTGGTGAACAGAGGGCCAGTCCCAGTCCTAGTTTCATGCACAGCCCCATGGCAGCAGATGCCACATGGCGGCCCCAGAGCCTTCAGCCAGCGAGGAGACGTAGGCGAGCGCCAGCCGGGTCACCGAAGCCCATGTCCGTGTCATGCACAGAGAAGGCCTTCTCAGCAGGCAGGCAGGCAGCCTGCCGTCCTCTCCTGTCCCCCTTTCTTGGAGGCAGAGTGTAACAGCTCGTTTGCACGTGCTTTGTGTAGATTAAAGCAAGAGGCTGTCAGGGATAATTAAAAGTAATAGAGCTTAGCGCTTTGTGGATTAGTGTCCTAGACAGCGATACTACTGTCTGGATAAGTGTGTTTATTTTTGCTTCCTGAGTGTGTGCATACATATATATATATGAGCACATATATACTTCTGTATGTTTTCTTTTCACATACATATTCACAAAGCATACTGACATGTGATACATTATGTTGAACTAATGATAGTCTGTGTTGTCCTAACCTTGTGTGTGTTTGTGTTTCTGAATGAGAACAAGACAAGAAAGTCCTCTCATCCTATTAAGTCAGTTCTTCAATCATCCAAATGGTTGCTTGGGCAAAGTTAATTGCGACTGTGCAGTAACCCACGTAAAACGCATAACAAAGACAGAATAATTAATATACAGAGGACATGTAAAAAACATGGGGCATAATTGACTTGGTTTTGCTCGGTCATTCAACCATCAATCTCTTCTCCCCAAGTAATTCCGTGTTTTTTTTTATTACCATTTTTTTTTAAAAGGATTACCCTTGTCTATAATTATGGTACTTTATTCTCAGTAATTTTTTATATTTACGTCATTTGTAATGACTGTAGACTCTAATATATGTAGTTGCTGTGTCTCATTTCGGACACATATACAATTATACATAGCATGCTGTGTACAATGTTTACTTTGTACACTTGCCAGAAAGCTACTAATTCTAGCTCTACCCAGCTGTTACAAACTGCTGCTTAAACCCAGCATACATGATTCTTCTGTCTTTGCTCTTGTCTGTCAACAGTGTTGTGGTACTTAGGAAAAACACAAGAAGCTGTTTGTATAGACGTATGTAATGTTTTCAACATTCTCTAACCAAAGTGGTGATCATTATAAGAAATGTCAATGCCCTGCCTGTGTGATACTCAAAAGTACACAGCAACAGTGGCATCCCCATTAATTTTGTAGTTAACAGAAAAAATATGAATCACAACCATAGTTATAAGCAACAAATAACAGGACAATAATGTTAATGGTACCTTGGAAGATATTCATTTATAAGTAAAATGTCCTGACAATCCAAACTGCTGTGGCTAAAGTTCAAAAGTAATTGGACACTTACACAAGTCAAACTCAACCATTCTATTTAATGTTTCTAAAGGTCTGTGTTCCCTGGTGATGCTTTGCTGGGTTGTCACAGTTTGAGTCTGGGTCTGCGCCCTCTTGGGTTTCTGTGGCTGTGAACTTTGGGTCATTGTGATGAAAAGTCTTCCCTTCCTGGTGAAACGCTCCTCTGCATTCATTCTGTTGCTTTTGTCAACAGTGAAATAATCAATAAGCACCCGTGGGCCAGTAATGTACAGTACAGATGCGGCACCATGTTTGACAGATGAGGAGGTCATGAGCTCCACATTTTTTTCCGTCTTTCTACCTGTTTCTCTTTGTATACTTTTTTTGAACTGTGACCTGGTCTTTCTGTTATTGAAGCACAAAGGGGTCTACATCTTGAGGTCATCCAGAAGACATGGGATTTTTGGTCTGCCAGGTCATTTACTTTTTTTCTTCTTCTATTGTGCCACTGCTTTTCCGGAGTGTTCTCAATCATGAAATCAATTTTTTTTAATATTTCTTTGGTTTTAACTTGAATTGCTGTGTCTTCATATTTGCATGTAGTTCCATTGCAATAATAGGGGCTCTCAAAATACTTTACTTGGATATAAAAATGACAGCACCGGACCCTGCAATATGAATCAGTGGATGTTTATCTCATCAAAGCACTTTTGAATGCATCACTAATGGTCCAGTGGTTAGCAGAACATATCCTGATGAGAGTTTTTTGGGTAAATACCTCTTTTTTCCCTTTAGTAGCACATCTTGGAGCCAAAGAAAGGTGTACACTGTTTATTCTGATCCAGATTCAAGCATGGCTGTTTTGCTTCAGTGTAAAATGTGTTCTGGTTTATTATAAAAAGGATACAGGCTGTTGAAAATGCATACCATAATGAAATTAGAAGGGACAAAATTACTATTTGGACTTGGTACAGTAATAGCATGATGAATTATGGCACATTTTCTTCAAGGGACATTGCTTGAGGAAATGTTGTAAAACGCCCATGGGAACAGGCAGTCATCAATCACACATGGTGTGGTTGGGGGTGTTGTGGTGGCCCTGAGGACCCAGGTCTGCACAGCAGCCAGCAATCTAAATGGTGACACTGAGTTCCAAGGCCCCCATGGGGCTGCCCGCTCTGTCGCCTGCAAAGAAAACAGATCAGGGGAGAGGGATCAAGGTTTGTTTTCTCCCTTTTCTAGGTCATTATTTATTATGTGAAATATCAACGTCCTTGGCTTGCTGCATGGGATCTTCCTCCCCCCAATTGACAGATCTCATTATAAGATAAACGTGACAAAGATAGCTCATAATGCCTCAGAGAAATGTAACACCATTAGCGGGTCATTGTCATCGTTCTAATGTGTCCTTTTAAGCCGCTTAGTGAACTGGTGCTGAAGTGTGATACAGGGATTAACCTATCAGAGAGTTGCTGCGGAGGAGTTGAGCCGCCATTGATGGAAATTTTTGGACGTGTGGCGATATCTTCCCAGGCGCTACGCAGAGTCATGGTGGAGCCTGATTCCTAAGCACACAGAGGTTTCTGGGATATGGGGGAGGATGTCTGCAGGGTATAGGCATGCACAGAGCTGGGACTGGTGTGTACTTAGTGTCTAATTTTCTTAGTATCAAAAAGGAGGAAATGCTTTGCATCAAAACATATGGGCACATTTTTTCCACTTCCTACACTACATACTGCTGCTGATTTTATACAGTTATCCTTATTCCAAGCACAACAAGCACCACAAACAATATAAATCTTAATATACTGCCAGACTACATCTCATTTCTGGGACAACCCTCTATTAAAGAATGTGCTTTTAATGAGTTAACAGAACTGATATACACGGGCTGAATGTCTGCTTGACTGAATTAATGAGTAAATTTCACATTTGAGTTGTGGAAATGACTTCAAAATGTGAATGACGGCAAATGCTTCCAGGGTTAAATGGTTATTTATGAAGCCATTGTTTAATTCTACCATACAGTAGAACCATCTGCAGTTGTTAGGACGCATCATTATCTTTCAGTCATTCATTGTGCTTTTGGTGACTGGTAGCTGACACAATTGCACTGATCAGTTTCACGACCTCATCAATCATCCTATTAGCTCTCAGCGTCACATTAACACCGTTAGTTAGCAACACAATAAAAGCATGTAAATGATGGCGTGACACACAATACAGTATGTGCGCCCAAAAACATCTAAGGACAAGGGTGACAGCAGTCCTCAGAAACAAGCACGCAGACTGTATGTTGCTTCAGGTTTAATGAAGGTACTGTACCATATTTCAACCAAAGCTGCACTCCTGCATTTTCTAATTTCATGGCTCAGCAGGAATTATCAAAGCTTTTTTGATTACATTTTCATATGACCTTGATCTCAAAGGGCAGAGCAATCAATACAATAGCCATTAGCATCCTGGTAATTGTTAGTGAAATACTAATCATTTCACAGGCCCTGGAATCTCTTTTAGCTTCTTATTTATTTATTGGGCATATGGAGGGGAGAATGGGGCTGCTAGTCGAGATGGATGTGATGAATAGAGCCTGGAGATGCAAATTAAAATGTTTGTAATTAAACCCACTGATCATAATATTTTTTTTCTCTTGCTGCAGTCCTTCTTGTTGTTGTTAGTTTTAAACCATTGGATATTTTTTTTAGTATTTTGTGGGGGATCGGTGCTGGTTTTCTGTTTTCTATTAGTTTGGATATATTCTGTCCTATCTGTTTAGCATAGTGATCCGGAAGCAGTCTTGGCACATGGAGCCATTTTGTTTACATCAGAGAACATGTAACCCAACAATGCACCAAATCACAACGCAGTAGTCAGGGTAATGGGACTATTTATTCAGCTTTGTTAGGAGAAGAGGTCATGTGATCGGGGGATAGTAATTATAGCATACGCTTAATTACATTAGCAACCTCCTGTCTTTTCATATTATCTCTGATGCAAAAAAACACAGAGAGAGATTTGATTATGTTAATAAGCTGCGTTTTATACATGGTAATGGAGGCCTAGTTCAAAGCCATTAGTGCTATGAGGAATATCCATTTGAGTGTCGGAGCTCTCGAACGCAGCTCAGCTCAAAGTGCACATTGTTTAATGGTATTGATCAACGGTCTAGCGAGCTCCAGGGCTTTTGCTCATTACTGTGTCTTATTCATGCTTTCTTGGGTAATGATGCCCACACAGCAATTACTGCCACAGCCATTTAGATGATCTGAGAGAGAAATCATAATCATAAAAGGTGGAGGAGAAACAGAAGAAAAAAAGAATCACATGTCATTATCTGAGAGTAAAAAAGTGCTTATTGAGAGGAAACATATCAAGAGAAAGTACATTGACTTCAGACAAATCTCCATTAACTTTCACCTATCTTTTATAGCTCAGTCTTGTGCGGGCTCATATTTTTTTATACTTGATTTGATATATTTGTATGTTATTAAACATCTTCAGTGGACTGGACAAATTTCATAGCCATCCTTATACAATGAATCAGTCTGGATTCAAGTTGGATTTTCAAGGGGAAGTGCCTCTGGACACATTTGGACAGACACACAATCAATCAGAGAAACAAAGCATGGAAGATAACCTGACTGGTATCAACAACAGACATCCAAAATGACATGCACTGGATAAAGTAATTGACTGTTTTTGGTTTTAATATAAAAACTTGAAATTGCAAGTGCAAATATTTTTGGTTGAGGCAAGCATCAAGTCATTGCATAAAAACTGAAGGGGAGGGATTACAGACCTATTTCACAGAGAGAATTTTAAACAGTATGGTTGGCCAGGCTGCCAATTTTGTTGACTCCTGATGCATCCGTAGTTAAATTGAGAAGTCCTTGGAAATGTGATAGTAGTGTTTTAAATGACAACATTTACGGTAACTCTTCTGATTTCATAACTGAGTTTGTGGACCAGTGAGAAAATAGCTGTGGAAATCAGGTCTGTCCCTGTCCCTTGTCCCCAGTAAGTGGTTTTCCATTGCTTAGACTCTCCAGTTTTCATTGTTGTACCTGCACAGAGACAGCAAACAACCAGCAATGCCTTCAAAGTTTTCACTGTAGCCTGATGTGCCTGCTCTGCTTACATGTAAATAAGGATATACTTTGTCCCCTTAAGAGCTTTTAAAAACGAATGGATGCACGTGCAAACCTTCTGACTCAACCTGACTCCTCTCATGTATTCTTGTCCTGTCTGTCATTCTTTCAGTTTCTGTCTCTCTTTCTCTCTGTTTCCCCCGCTCCTCCCGCCTTTATCCCATCTCTCCCTATCAATGAGGCGGCAGACATCCCAGACCTGCTCAGTCAACTGCTTCAAGATTTATTCTTTGTAACAAATCTGCAACAGCTGGAGAGCCGGGGAATGCATGTAAACTTTGTGTGTGTAATTTGGTGACAAGTCAGGCTTAATCAAGCTCCCAGTGGCTGGATGAGAGGAGCGCAGGGGAGCGGCATATGGGGAGCTGAGTGGTGAACAGGCAGTGGGCAGGGAAGGAGACACAAAGCTCTGTTCGTGTACATTAACATGCTGTACAGTGGGAGCAGCAGCCAGATCCATCCCTGCAGGTTCTGCTTTACTGAAAACATATTTTTATGGTAGAAATGATAGAAAGCACATTTCTTTCTTCCGTTACATTTAATAGACTCGAGGGATCATTTGCTTGTCATCAGCAGTGTCACAGTGCCTTGTCTAATCACCACTTAAACTAGCTGTGCTGGTGCTGCCAAATCAATAGTGCTTATAAAAATTAACCAGCTTTTATATATTAAATAAAGACAATAACTGCATCCTTAGAGGAAAACATGAATCATACAATAGTCTCTCTATTGAAAGATGGCAAGAAGAGTATTATTCTGAAGGGTCAAGGCCTTTGCAATAAATTCCATATGAATTCAGCATAGATGCAAAATATGTGACAACTCAAGAGATTCAGAACTGATTCGATTCAGTGTTATTATAACTACTTTAACCAACTATTATTAGTGTAAACCCATTAGCATGTGGAGCAGGAGTGTCCTGTGATTTGCACATCCGATAGATGTTACCACTTTGGGTGTATTCATTAGCATTTTGGACCGATTAGCTTAGAATCCTAGGGTGAGTTTGCAGACCCAGTAAACGGCCAGTGTTTACGCTGTAGTATGTCTACGTGGAGGTTGGCCCTGTTAAAAAGGAGCATGGCCGACTCTGTCAATATAGCAACCACAGACAAAAAAAAAACCAAAACAAAGTATGATCTTACATTTTTTTGGTAATATATATATATATATATATATATATATATATATAAGAAATGATGTGATAGATACTAGTTTTAGCCTGTCACGTTATTTAGAAGTACGTAAATCTACCACAAGTATAAACACCGTCGCTGTTGGCCTGTTGTATGACAGACATCGTCTTATTCAGTCCAACATACACAGACACTCACACACAATGACAACAGACTGGGGCATTTAAGGGGGCTTAATGTTAATGACGGTGTCTATAGCTGAACTGAACAGTACAGCTGATCCCAGATGCACAGATGCTACACATGGGCAAGAAAAGGAATTAGACAAGGTGGTAAATATATGAAAGAGACAATCAGACCAAGAAAATGACAGGATAAAAGTACAAGAATGAAAAACATTATAAAGGAGAGAGAGTGGGAAACAGATTGAACTATTGATGCGTTTATAGAGAGGGATTGGGAAGGGTCAAGGACTGGCAGCCTAAAATGGCAAGGTTAGAGTGAATAAAAGGGAGTGAAGAATCAGTCTTCATATGGAAACTTCAAGGTTTCTGTTGAAGCATCCATTCACAACTGCATGTTTATGTGTCTCCATAGTGTGACGGTTGAAAAGAGCTATTGTGCATCTACCATGTTTCAAGGTATTTCATTTCCTGTATTGTGAAATATTTTTTTTTCCTAATAGAAGAACCTTTGATTGTACTCATAAGGTGTAAAAAAAAATGATGGTCACAGTTTGTAAATTTGAAAGCTTTGCCTGCCGGATGACTGTTGTACATTCACTACTAGCTACAATTGAAAAAGTGTAAAATCTCAAAAGGTATGTGTGCAAACATTGACAACCCTGAGATACAAAAGAAATAGAAGGAGGATGGGGTAAAGAGGTGTGGATTATGTGAACATGGCGTGTGAGGTTGGGCCAATGTGCGTGTGTTTTGTCATGATGCATTATAGTTTCTCCTCAGGAACACATGGCAAGGTATTTACCAAGCCATCTGCTAAAATCGCCCAGCTGAATTGAGCTGACGTCCAGTTGCTAAGGAAATGGATGCTTTTCAAAGGGGCCAGCCACTGTTGCACACCTGTCAGTGTAAAAAGACCCAGTCTCTCTCTCTCTCTCTCTCTCTCTCTCTCTTTTTATGCTTTTGTGTGCGAAGCTCATCAGTCACAAACTGTAGTCAGATGTGATGAGTGTTCACGCCTCAAAGAAAATCCTCTATTATTATTTAATCCTTTTGTGTTTGTCTCATTCTTGTCTTTCTGTTTTATTGTAAGTTTAATTGCCGGCCTCCTGATTTCTGATCTCTGACTAAAATGTCAGCACTGTGCAACGTCTGACAAATACTAGCTGAGATGTGAATGTGAGAAAGGAGCACAGTGCACTTCAGCACAGTTGGGGGACGTCACTGAGCAGGTGGTTATGATTGCTTTAGTGTCACAATCCTATGGCCTGCGGCTGCACACTTTTCCCAGTAGAAGTTAATGCAGTTGGAGAAGTGTGTCCAGGGCTTGTGATGAGTTTCAGAGAATGTGGCTGTGGGGCAGGGCACGACCTTCGGAGAGACGCTTTGTCATCTCAGCCTGAGCATCGGATCCCTGTCTAGGTGACACCTATAAAGGTCACAACGGGGGCAGACTTTTGGTCATAAATCAACAAGGTAACATGGGACGCAGTGTCCTTTTTGTTCCCAATTCTCCCATCCTGTTTGGGCCTTGCCCTAGATTTAGGAGGAGGAATGATATCACAAATGAGGGGTGCATTTTGACCCAAACTATGAAATTTGCCTAAACCTTTAAGTTAATAAAACTATGCATTCTATCTCCAAATATTTTTTTTATGCAGAGGTTTGGGGTCAGTTGCATGGACAACTATATGGAGTGTCCATGATGTCACCTTTTGGTTTCTTAACAGCCATTTTGAGTCTGTGTGAGGCTCCAATCTTTGCCATGTTGGCAGCATCACTATCAACCTAAAACAGGCAAAGAGGTGGAGCGGGTCACACCCATAATTATGCATAATTTTAAGAAAATCACCTCCCCTACAATTGTGACAAAAAAAGGAACTAATCAACAGAGAACAAAATAGTTTTTGCACCAGGCTGTATATGTTTAACATGCAGGTCTATGGAGATTGACTCACTTTTGAAGACCCCTAGAGCCCCTAGAAGGTGCCTTTTTAACACTTTATCAGCCCTGGGGATTGCCAAGAAAAAACACAGACAGAAATATAATACTACTTTGTCTTAACATACAGTATTCATGGTATATATATATGTAATATTTAAACACTGTGGACTGAAATTACAGTAAAACCTGCCTAGCTTTCAAGCTGAAGCTCGAGCTGAAAATCTGGGTACAAGATCAGAGCTTTTGCTTTGCCTTTGTACCTAGGAGCTTTTGTATTCTACACTATGTTATTACTTTATCATAACAGGACCATCAGCCTTCCATTAGTGAAATATTAATATGCATCTCAGAAAGATAATTGCCCTGGCTGCTCTCATCACATGTGAACTTAGAAACAATCCCTGCTGTCTGTCCGCCACAGAACAAAAGCGCCTTGGATGGAGGAGGAACATCTTCATTTCCCTCACAGAATACATTAGGCCTGTAAGTGGCCTTGGTTATTGCTGATGCCTGCGTTTGCGTCGGGCACCTGGGATTCTCCAGACCTGTTTGATGTGGCCCTTTTCAAGCACTCTGATCATCCTGTTAAATTGCGGCTAATGGACAGGGCCTGCCACTCGGAGAGGCCCAGACAACGGGGGGACAATTTAGTGACACGCACACACCTGTCCTTTGTAGTTGAGCGAGTCATTGTGTGCACAGGCGCATTACTCTCTACGGTGCTCATACAGGCACTTTGTGAGCTGCAGTGTAGCCAGAGCTGCCATTTAGGCCTGAATAACCCCAGGTGCCATTACCTTGGGTACCTGAGTAACCCCCCCCCCCCCCCACCCCACACACTGACCAAACAATACACAGCCAGCGGGGGTTGAGGGTGCTTGTACATACATGTATGCCTGTGTGTGTTATACATTGTGTGGACTTCCCTCTTCTCTATGGGGTATGGGGATGATGCATAGCTGCACCTGTCTCTTCAATGGAATCTCCTCAATGGAGAATAATAGATCAGGAATACAAGGCAATGGGAGATAGGGCATGTTTTCAATTGTGAAATATTATTGTCCATGCCAGAAATGTTTGTATAAATACATGAATTAAAGTTATGGCTAAGACCATGTTTTACATTACTGTGACATTTCTCCTAATTGGCAAGACCAAACACAGTCTCCTTTTTCTTTCTGACTGCTAGCAATCAAAAAAAAGAAAAGAAAATCCTCAACAACATCCAAACTAAAAAAAAAAAAAAAAAAAAATAAAAAATCCAAGGCGGCCCGAGTGAGGAAAACGATACTCAAACACATCACAGGTTTCTTTTCTGAAGTGTGCTGGAACAAATAACTGAGCAGGTAACTGAGCAGAACCTTTGAGAAATGTCCGAGGCTTGGCTCCAAACCAAGCCCATATTGAATGGCACCTAACAGTTTTAAATCAAGTCTGTGTGCCCAGCATCTGATGTGGGAGGGACTGGGAAAGGCTTTCTGTGAGCGCACCGGGAGATTTTTATATTTGAGCTTAGTATGTGTGTGCGTGCGTGTTTGTGTTTGTGTGGACAATGACAGTATCTGTTGTGCCAGAGGAACTGATGAGCAGGTGGTCTGAGTGGGATTCAGCATACTCTCTCTCCCTCCTATTCACACTCGCACTCATTTCTCTCTGCTTCTGTATTTGTGCGTGTGTATCTGTCTGTCTCTCGGGCGGTCTCACTGTTTTTCTGGTTTGATTTTATTTTTTTGTTATATTTGAATCATCATTTATCGGTTTAATGTGCTGCATGGGCCAAGCAGAAAGTTAACTTCTGGTAAAAAAAAAAATGGAGCACATTTGCTTTGAGTGGTTAAAAAAATATATTTAGTAAGTGAGTAAATCTACACTCTGTGGACATGAAATTGAATATGGAAGTTTTGACACCTGCGCTTGAATGTATCTTTGATGTTGCAATGAATAAAACATTACAGGAACTCTCCTCTTCGATTACAAAGGCAGTGCAATGTTACATGACTCAGAGGACTCTGGACAATACCCATCACAGTACACACACACACACATGCATGCATGCATGCATACTTTACATACCTTCACTAACCAGATGTCTACAGTATGTCTATTGATTGCCCCAGTGACTCGCTTCAGTGGCGTTCCATTTAGCTGATGTGAACAACACACTTACTGCCCACGCACACATGCACGCACTTGATCAGCTGAGTACAATGCACTCCTTGCGTCCTTCGCCCTAGGTTTTAATATGACCCATGTGTTCCTTATGACCTGCTTGGACAGTGACACAGTGTTGTGTATCAACTCCATTCAGAGGATCAGGTTCTGGTCCAGCATGTGCAGCTTCACAGAGATGTGGTGTCCCATGTCTTCCTTCCTCAAACTCAGGGACAGGCTGCACACTCGGCAAAGAAACTATGATGGTTATGCAGTAGTATTACTTCAGCAGCATGAATACATCTTCTCAAGTAGCGTGTTTACTCTTACATTTGATGTATATATTTATTAATCAACAGAAGCAGTGCAAATGTATTATCAATTGTATTTCAATCATAACTCAGCCACTAAAAAGGGACCATCATTCACAATCAGTATTCTTATTTTTAATTTTTAAACATTTATGCAATACTAAAATTAATAAATTTGATGTATCAATATATTTTTATAGTGTCATATTGCTCCTGATTCTTACATAGGTATTTGATGTGATTACTCATTCTACTGATGTTTAACTACTATAAGCACTGAATGGTCAAACTTTCATATTTTTAATCATAAGTCTGAGACTCTCCCCCTAAAACTAAGAATACAAAATGTTTGGCTATTTGATATGATTACTGATACCATATTAGTATTGAAATAGTAGAACAACAGATCAATACAGAGCTGTGGAAATAAGCTGGTTAATAGGAAGGTCAGTCAAAAAAGGTCAGTAGTTGCAGTATTTCTTAGATTTTTTCCAACATTTTATAGACTAAATTATTAAAAACACTTCAGATATAGCAAAAATTCAATTTGAAACTTCTAACCAGTATTGTGGTTTTGCTTTCATATATATTTTTTGCAGTTGTGGTCAGAAACTGTATATAGAAAAATGACTTGATATGTGCCACGGCCTTGTCTTGTCAGCACTGATGACTGAGCAAGATGTGGGCTGAGTAACACTGACAGTTAATGACTGCAGTAAATTATAAATAATAAAAGGTGAGCTTTCTTCTGGCCCGTGACAAACACTCGCACAGAGACATGTGAGATGTCTCTACCATCGTGTTCGTGGGATAGATCTCTGCTGTGCGTTTTGTAGAAGCAGTCAGTTTATCATTTAACTCAATTCGCCTTGCTTCAGCCCAAAGGCAAGGAAAAAAAAGCCAGGCAGTTTTAAATATGCAAATATTTTAGGAATTAGAGGCTGATTTGAAATAATGATGTGAAATAAACTATATTTTTTCTGCAGAGGAAAAAGATGTGGTTACTGCAGTCCAGTGTCCTTTCTCATTAAGCCTGCAGAATCTGTGCTACTTTGTGTGTATGTGGATGTTTCTCTCAGACCATCTTCCACTATGGTTCTTTAATTAGGGCATTTTTTTTCTGCATTTTCTTGTTAGCTCTTTATCAGCTGTGGCACCACAACTGAAACCTCCAAACCAAGGGAGTGATGGGTGTAAGGAGAAGAGAGATAACCAGTGAAACTGGTCTGTGGAAATCATCTGAATCGTAATCATTTCGTGTGTGTGTTTGTTTTATCTCCTGCTTTAATCTTACATGAAAATCTGCTGCTGCAGCTCCATTTCATCACACTCTCCACAGATATTTAATTGAAGGCTTCAGTCAGATGATCTTTGTAAATAATACTTTTTAATGAGACTACAAAGTGTGAGAGGATTCATCGTTTGTGTTTTGATTTACGGCTGTAATCTGTTGATAATTTCCATCAGGGCTGGGGTATTAGTTAATATTTATTGGCTGTTTTGTTCAATTGGAAGCTGTAGATCAATAAAGGGGGCACTTAAGAAAATGAGATAAAGGATTTATTTTTATTGGTATTGATTATGAAGCCTGGTCGAGAGAGAGGAGACAGAAAAGCTTTAGGATCAGCTGCTTTTTCCCCCCATATACATTAATTATACAGTCCATATTTTTATGTATGGATGTCATGTTGTTGCTCTAGCATGGAGTATATGCAGATGATTTAATGTCACATCTTTCTGTTAGGAGGTGGAAAAAAAGATGCACCACTGTGACAATGACAACTTCATACTTTTTTTTTAGTGTTTGTTAGTTTGTCCGTCCACTCTGTGCTCATGCAAATGTGCGTGCCCTGGTGTGTGCCTGGTAATTGTGATTATTGTGTGAACTGAGCTGTGAGTGGGTGTTGTCCATTGACCAGTACATAGCAAGCTATGCCTTGGCAGGTGTGGAATGCTACGTGGGCTAGCTGAAGTCCCTGAGCCAGCCTGTTAGCCAGCCAGTCATCAAACTCAGTCAGCCAGCCAGCCAGCCAGCCAGCCAGCCAGCCAGTGAGCCAGCCGAGCTCACAGAAAGGCAGAACACAGCTGTCTGAGCAGGCCTCCATTATCCAGCACTATCTATTGATTCACCCTGTGGGATTTTTCCTCTTTGGCATGGGATCATTTGTGAAGACAAACCAGCACACTAATGTGCAACCCTGCATATATATATATATATACATATACACACACAGAGGCTTGGGAACGGACACACACGTACAAAAAAATGGAAGACACATTTGTACCACCATGGGCTAAAGTCAATAGCCAGAGGGGGATCAGAGTTTTTTCTTACATATTTATTTTCTCTTTTTTCCCCTGACATTAGGGAGTTACCCCCCCCCCCCCCCCCACTTTTTGCCGTTCTGGGTGCTGCTGCTGTGCTGTTGTGTTTTCTCTAATTATAGAGCATGGTAATGGGCAAGGGCCCATAAAGAATATCTCTGACACTATAATTACTTTGGCTGCAAAATGAATCAGATAATGTCAATAGGATTAACAAATGGTTTTATCTTGTCTCCAGCCTTGCTTGCTTCAGTTTGTTTGATATTAGTTGAACATTTTACCGAAGAAGAATTAGGAATCATTTCTCATGCTGTGAAGAAGGTTTTTGTGAATCGCAAAGATTATGTTATTACACAATGCTACACAATAACAAAAAAATATGTTTGCTGTTTTATCCTCCCACTTGTCATTGTATAGACAACCCAGGCAGTAATGATCAAACAAATACACATCTTAATCAGTGCGTGAACACAAACAAACAGATACAATATGAGCAAATGTAATCTCCAGATGATCATATGATTTATGTATTCCTTCAATGCACACTTCAGTATTATTGCCAATAAATACTACGTTAGCCCCGGTCTTTGTTTACGGTAAAATGTAAAGCTTGGTCCTAAATATTTTTGCGTTCATGCCAAGAAATGTCTCTCCATCCCTCCTGTGCTCCTCTTGTTGAATGTATGCTGTGTTCTGGTTGCAGTGCCGGCTAAACAAGGCTTTGTGAACAGGGAGAAAAAAAGTTAATAAATAACAACAGCCGTTAATCTCTGATGGAAAACATCTTTTCATATGAAAATCTCCAGGTTGATCTCCCAATCCCACCACATTGTCAATCTGGAATATGGCGGCCCTAGAGGGAAAGGCTCTGTAATCTGCTCTTAATCTGCGTTCACCCCTCCCTACACACACACACACAATATCCTCAACAGCAGCTGTTTAGCGTGGCGCTGGCTTGTTTTCATCACTATGGATTGTCTTGGAATATCACTCTAATATTTAAAATGTCCCTCTTCTGAGATTGTCTCCGGAGATGATAGGACAAGCATTTAGGGCTATTGTACAGAAGGAATGTGTACTTGGCCAGCCTGTATCTAATTTGGAAATTATAGTGATTACGAGCTAAATATAAAAACCCAGGATTTTGAGGCTGTAAGAGGCCTGCAGCGAAGGCTTACTGTTTTGTTTGCCAGATGCACACACACACACACACACACATGCAAGCACAAGCACAAACAGGAACATTTGCACACAATGGAGGCAAAAGCAGCCTGATGCGCTAAGTGCTGTTGTGTTCTGTCGAGTGCGTGTCAGCTTGTGTCTCCACTGCCCTCTCTCTTCACTCTTGTTCTTCGTCCGTCCCTGCGTCTGTCCATGCAGTGGGAAACATTTGGGGCAGCGCTGCTGAAAGCCTGTGAGCGGGGGGATGCAGGGGCCTTCCTCGGGCTCTTAGTCCACTCTGGACTTTAAATAGAGCCACACACATGATGGCTAACAGATGTTAGCCAGATTACATGCAACATGGGCTCAACCTCGCCTCAACTGCCACTGTCTGTTTGCCTCCACTCAAACGCTCTAGGTTCGAGTCCCCCCCCCCCCCTTCTGATGTCACATCTAGTGGTTAAAGGGTGATCTGCAGGGTCATGGGTGCTGTCGAATAGATCCCTTGCTCTGAGGGTAATGCATAAGTGTGTGTGTGTGCGGGGGGCTTTGGGGGGGGTTTGTATTGTTGGGAAAAAGGGAGCGTGACGAGAGTCTGCTGTGGATATAATTAATAGGCCACATGCGGCTGCACCAAATGTGTCACAGTGAGGGGAAATCAATCGATGAAGTCTGCCAGCATAAAGGGTGTGTGTGCAGGCTGGTGGTGGTGGCGGGGGGGGAGGGGCAGGAGAAGAAGGTGGGGTGGGACAGAGGAGCCAGATCTAAATGAAAGAACAAGATGGAGAGAAGACTCACGTTTAAAAAAAAAAGAAAAAAAAGAAAGGGACTTTGGAACAGAGGGGTAAGGAGATAATTCAGAGGTGATGGAGAGGGGGAAGAAGGGGAGGGGGGGGGGGGTGAATCCACTATCGCTGTTGGATAGAAATCACAGCCTTCAGCAATATCCTGCTGAGACATTTGACATGGAAATTCATGACCGTGTCAATATATGGACATAACGTAGATCTAACACATACATCACAGGAAACTCCCCGGCTGCATATTCAGCAGCAGCTTATCCAAAGCAATGCAGGTTACTGTGAGTTCATTCGTTTAGTATGGAAGTCACAGGCAATATCAAACCTTTATTCCTTCATGGCTGCAGATATCACCAGTGCTTTGGAGCTAATCACGCTAAAATTAGGATGGCTAAATGCAATAGCGTCAATGCTTTGGACTCACCACCCAAGTAGTGAGATATCCTGCGTTCTCAGGGCCCAAAAAACTCTGCAGTTGGCCTGTTTTTAAAGAGTGCATATCTAAGTTTGGAGGCAGGGGAGGAAATCAATGGAGATAAGAGTTGGATAGAGAGCTGTGTGTTGAACAGGCTGGCAGCAGACTGAGAGAAGCAGCCTGTCACCAGCTGCAGGGCCCTCTCTGTGTGATAGTGTTGGTGAGTGTATGTGTGTGTGTGTGTGTGTTCGTTGAACACAGGGACATCTAGGCACTGATAGTGCTGCCAGGCACCAGACACCCGTAGATGAAACAGGGGGCGTTAGTGCAGACGACTGCTGTTGTTGCCCTTGGAGTGTGGAGTCTAAGTATAAGTACACATCTGCATTCATACACAAACACACATATGAGCTAATATTAGGTTTCCACCTGCAACTATAAACTGTCTAGTCTGGGACATATTTATCCAACAGATTATTAAGTGTAATATGCACTCTGGGCCCAAAATGTATAAAGATGAATAGAGCCTGCTCAGCTGTGTAGATAATATTTCTTAGGGTTGACTGCAGCAGACAGTGCTATGTGATTTAAATATGAATGTTAAGCTTAAATAAATCTGTATTGAGGAAATTCATTTCAAACCTACTTTTGCTTTTATTATTGTCCTTAAATAAATTCCTCTACATGTGCACCGATACCTTTCATTTCTGCATCCGTTTCATAATTATGCGTTTTAAGGCATCCAGATATTAGCATAGATATTTAGCAGTCAATGTATCATATTTGTCACCATTTACAAACCAGATACCAGATTACTACATGCAACTATCCAGTGATGAGTGTAAAGCTGGCTGGAGCTTCAGTGTCTCTTTAGCATCTCTGTGGCTTTGTCACATGTGGCACATAACTTCTGTCTATCAGAAGTTGTCTGTTGATGGTTAAAGGGCCCTGCATGTGTCTGGATGCTTGGATGACAGTTTTCCGACAACACTTCAGACACCACATGCAGCACGGTGTGCGTCTTACAGTAGCTGGAGCTTTACATAAATTCACTCTGCACAGCTGTTGATAATTATCTTTATTTCCCCACAGAGCAATACTAATGAATCACTATTTTCTAAGCAAGGATGGATACATTCGTCTTTGATATAACTTCCACTGGTGTACCTGCTCTCAGTTGTGTTAATTTTGACATCTTGAACATTCATTTTTTTTACATGTTGCTGCTTTAGTTTTTTTTAATTATTGCTGATTCTGACTGTACTGCAGTGCTTTGATGAGTTTCTGATATTTAAGAATGACTGTCTTCATGCTTTAGGACCAGCAAAACAGTATCATGGTTCCTGATGGTTCCTACTAAAACAAAACAAAGGAAACATGTAAACTTCAGAAGGTTGAGGCAAGGCATCTGGACTCCTGTCCAGTGCAGTGAGGAATGCTCTGATCTGTACATTGGTAAAACTAAACAACCACTGCACAGAATAATGGCTCAGCACAGGAGAGCCACCTCCACAGGACAGGACTCAGCTGTTCACCTTCACCTCAAAGAGAAAGGACACTCCTTTGAAGACAACAATGTTCACATTTTAGACAGAAAGGAAAGATGGTTTGAAAGAGGAGTCAAGGAAGCCATCTATGTTAAGCTGGAAAAACCTTCCCTTAACAAAGGTGTTGGTCTCAGACATCATCTTTTCCAAGTCCAGTTGCCTTGCTTCAACTTTCTAAATGAATATGACCTGGATGACTGAGAATCTTCATCAACATGAAACTAAACACTGTGTGTAAGGCCCAAGGGTCTGTTAAAGGATGTTGGAGTAAGGATGCTTCTTATAAGTCTCAGGTTTTGTGTCCTCCCAGTGTTATTATATTATTATATATACAGCTGTGTCCAAAATCACCTACTCACTCATCAGTGCAATGCATGATGGTACATATTGCTAGTTGGTGACTATTGGTTGTACGCTACTTTTTTCATTATACATCGTGGTACACATTGAGGGCACTGTACAGGGCCTAAAAGTGGTCATTGCACATTTGGACACGCTACACACTACTGTATATTTGTGTTGCATAGAGCTAAGTGATGTGAAGTTGTATGACATCACTCAGTGTTTCTGTTAGTGGTGCAAATGCAAAAAAGTGTCATGCAAGATGCATTGAATAGTAGCTGCTTAAAAGTAAGTATGGCTCTTACACACATTGGGAATTAATAAATTAAATTAAAAAAATAAAATAAAATGAGGCACAAATCATACCAGCAGCCTCTGTAAGACATGCTTGCTGACAGGAACCTAGAGTTAAGACCAGATGACTCCATAGCACTGTTGACCCCTGCATGCTGAAATTCCATTAGCGCTCACAAACCAAATGTCAGATATATTTTACCTCAGAGTAATCCAGTCGTGTTTCTTTGCATTTTGCTCCTCTGTATGAACTCTTTATAGGTGACAGACACACTATATCAGCTGCTTGGTGGTTTGTTGGTTTTTGGGATATGGAGGGGGAGCAAAAGAGCTGTCACTTGGTCTGAGGAACACACAACCCCAGACCCAATGTGCCTGGTCTCTGTAACACCCCTTGCTGCCTCCCCCTAGTAAACAGTCCATTAGCGTAGTGCTCCAAGGTAAACATATTTACTGGCTGGTGACGGCTTGCCAGTGTGGCTCCTCAGGCCCCGTGGCAGAGGGGATTTCATTAGGCAGAGGGCAGGGGGAGAAGGGAGGAAATTAATGTGCCATTCAAGATGATTTCTTTGTTTCCCATCAACATGATCACAGACAGGCCGCAGGGAAGAGATGATTTACGCACACAAAGGAAAGAGACAGGGAGAGAGAGAGGGAGGGAGAGAAAATATCACAAAAGGCTCCCAGTGCGTGAAATGTCTTCCTTTTGGTGAAAATGCTCTTGTCATGATTTTTGTTATGGCTTGAAGTGCTGGAATTGTTTTCAATCAGAAAAGCTTTCTTGTTTGTCATTAAGGATTGAAAATGGAAGCATTTCTGAGCAAAAGCACCAACAGGCACAACAATGTAATGCAATTTTTTTTTTTTTTAATCTACACACAGTAATCCAACCAATTCGGTGATGTCCTGCAGCCTTGTTAGGAACCTGTTTCATACAGTTTGCTTTTCAACCTGGAGGATATTATTCTGTGGCCTGCCTTGTTTATTAATAGAACAGTTCACCAATTAATTATCTGAAAAGTAAATACAGCTGATGGCGATGAGTTTTGTGGGAAACTAATCTGTGGTGACACTGCTGTAACGTTTGCAAAATAAGAACGCACAATGTTGATTTAGTAACTTTTTTTTGTCCAAAATATCCATCAAATGATAAAGGCAAACCATGTAGGATAAAGCACATTTATATTAGCACAGTTTGAATTTAAGAGGAGCAGCTAGTACAGTATGTTCATGTAGCCTACTCACTACAGTTGGAGTCTGGCTGTGGTTATTTGCCATCTTTGAATTGAAAAGAAGGGAAGGTTCCTGTCAAAAGTAGGCGGGTTGGAATATGACAAACACATAAAGTGAGTAAGACAAACTGGATGTAAGCCTGCCTGTAGTTGGAGAGGATCATTATTAAAGATGAATAAGTTGAAGAGGCAAAGTAACAAACCTGAACAAATCTGAAAATTCTGCATCTTAAATCCATGTGTGAATGGACTCAAAGATCTCTTTGTGAGTGCAGGACTAAGCTGTACTTTACACCTATATCTGTGGATTTAATGAATCTGATTAGAAAACTAGAGGTGGCACCCAGCCATGTTATTTTCAGCAGTGCGTGACCTCTGTTGTTAATAGGAGGTGTTTGTTGTTTTAGATGAAGATGCACCAGAGGTAATTGTCTGCTCAGTTTTAACCTGTTTACTGTTGCTTGGTCAAAAAATATTTACTTACTAATATTACAGCACATCCTCTCCATGCAATTTACATTTCAGTCCTTGAAAATGAAACGTTTATGTATTTCTCCACACTTGTGTGTCCATGGTGGCCCAAAATAGCAACCACAGAAAGGAACTGTTTCCCTTTAAAAAATGTGTTAAAAATGCGCCTAATGCCTAGCCATCTTTTTTTATGCGTAACCTTAACCGATAGTTTTCTCATGCCAAATCTAACTGCGGTTGAAAACAAAAGTTAACAGCGTGTGAAAACAAAACAGCTTGTGGAATCAGGGGGGCTCACAAACTAGATGTCTTGAGTGAACATCCACCATGTTGCCTTCTAATGCAAACTTTTATGACTGTATCTGGTCCATGATTGGATGATGTTAGGTAATACGTCTATATGTCCCAGTTTTTGTGAGGATGTGTTGTAAATTAGCGACCTCGGCTTGTTCTGCAGTAGCAGAGTAGCAGGAGTTACGACGGCCAAAATTGCGACTGCAAACATAAGAGTCTTCAGGTGTAGAAGCATAAAAACAGGAGTGTTTGAGAGTTTCGTGTCACGCATTGGACACATGTCCATCTCTGGAGGTATCCTTGCTACAATGTTGTCAGTCATGTGTAACACTGAGCCTGGCATTAGTTAAGCAAACATTTAGACCCTCCAAAAAAACAATATAAAATTTATACTAATAATATAAATGTCTCAAAAAGACAAATTCCTTAGCAGCATAATGTTCATCTGTATTACTGTGTATTCCTCTGTTCTCTCTCTCCCTCTGTGACTCACTCTGTTTCTCTCTATCCACACCCCTCCTTCCATTCAGGTCATATTCAGGGTTGTATGACACCTGTGAGCGATGTGCTGGGTGACATGAGCTGCATATAAATGACTGTAGAAGAAAAACATGTCCCTCTTTTTTTATTTATACACACACACACACAGTGTATTTTCAGGTGCTCATGTCGCCTTGCTAGGAGGCAGTTCTATGTAGTTGGTGACCTTAGACTGTGGAGCAGGTGTTTAGGGTCTGATAACATCATGACAGAGAGTACAGGTGTGACTACATACAGACAGGAAGGACACACACAGACACACACACGAACAGAAGCAGGATGTGTGTCGTATTGGTCAGTACAAAAAGGCACAATTGTCATACAGCAAGGGATTATTCTAATGTTTGGATACAGCAGTGAGTGAATAAAGTCTATTTAAAACTAGCAAAGACTGCCCACTCGGTGTAAGCTGTTATACAAATATGGATCTGTTCAATACAAATAATGCAAACATAATTAACAGTGATTATGTAGTGTTTCTATTTACCTCCATTTACATATGTGTTGCTTTCACATTGGAAAACAAATATTTTATATGCGATTTCTCCAGCAGTGTGTCTGTGTGTGTCTGTGTGCACAAAGGTAAATGTCAGCTTTCATGTCTTCTAGAGGGGGGAGACTTGTCCTCTGCACCATCATGTGGAGAGAAGCAGTACAGCAGGGCTTCATTGACATTCCTCTCATAAAAGCAGCAGGGTAACCCGGCCTCAGAAAGTAAATCCTTCTTTGCTGAGGCGTGGGAAGGAGCAGGACACAGTGTAAAGCTGATCGATTTGATCCTAACCAGGAAATTGTACATGTGGTTCCAGAGCTAAGAAGTTTGTCCGCTGCACTGCTATCCAATCCCATACTCACACACCCTGAGGATGAATACATAAACTGCTTCTGTATAGCATCAAACAGTGAAGAGATGTTTAGAAATTCAAACTACGGCGCGAAGTGCAGTGAGTTTTTTTTTTCTTCCTCTTTTTTTTGAAAAGTCCTAGCCTGCGGGGTGATGTTTTGTTGATATCCAGCGAGGCCCAAGGTAGAGCCTTGATAAGGACTGATATACAGACAGACAATGTTTTGTCTCTCCAGTTCTCATTGAGCATGACAGAGAGGATTTCAGAGAGACTGCTCTGCCAGATGGGAGATTGTTCCTTCATGGGTATTGTCTGCGAAACGCCTCGGAATATGTCAGCTTTATCTGTGTTAAAACATACCAAACATTTTTGCATGTGATACTGTGGTACCGAAGCTATAGCCTCTCCCATCTGTGCCGTCGCAAACTGTATCTCGGTCCTGCAGCATCCAGTACACAAGGCAGAAATAACTCCACTGATCTGAGGAGAAGGCTGCCACTGCCAAATTTGTGATACGTAAATGTGTGAAATATTGTGATATTGAGACATGGTTCCAGATAGATTATGTTGTATCAGTGAGCTGTGTTTTATCCGTCTCCCCACTGCTCTCTCCCTCTTTCTGTCTCTCTATCTCGTTCACACACACACACACATGCACACACTGACACACATAATGCTCTATCATTTCCCTCATCCCATGCAAGAGGTGTGAAAGGCAAATATATGCTCTCCTTCACTGTGGACATAATACTGAGGTCATGAATGGAATGTTAATGAATGTTTTACCACATACCTCTATCAGTGGTCACACACATGCAGAATGGCACACACACACACACACACCAGTGAATACCAACCTACCCAAAACCATAACAATACACTAATTCAAATATGCATTCCTCTGAAAAAAGACCGGGTCTTTTTTTAGACCACTGCAGCCTGCCTTGACTTGTATGCTACACTAAAAATTCAGCTGACCAGAAGTAAGAAAACAAAAAAAAACATATTCAGCCTCTTTGAATGCAACCCGTGAACTTCAAATCTGTGTCACGTTGGTAATTGCAATTGAAGAAACAAAGGGGACAGAGGGTGTGGGAAGGAGAGAGAGAGGCCGCGGCTCGTAGATCAAGAGGCAGTGTTTGAGTATCTTATCGCCACTGTCGCCAGCTCAACCTGGCTCCATTGACTTTGTGTGGGGATTAGAAAGGCCCACAGCGGCTGATTATTTGGGTGAGTGAGCGGTTCCGTGTAAACAAACATTGTGGCCGGGATTGTTCCAGTCACAACACGGATGATTGGCCCCTGACAAACCCCATATACGCAGATACACACTCACAAACACACGCATGTAGCCACTGTGGTGCATCATGAGTTGCGTCAGGAAAAAGATGGATTTTTGCTCCATTGCTTTTTTTCCTTTACACCCACTGTGTGTGTGTGTATATATATATATACATATACATACACACACACCTTTGGGTAATAACATTGCATTTTGACTGAGAGTGGGTATACTGTTCTGCTCTGAAAGATGGCAAAGCAGACTGAAGCTACTGTAACCAAAAACTGTTGGCATCTGTACACTTGTTAAAGCCAAGAAGAGTCAAGTGGAAGCATATTGGGGGTGAAGGGAGTCTAGCGATTGTAAGAAAAAAGTGTATTATTTTATCAACAACACAATAACATTATGCCAAGCAGATGGGATACCATACAAAGAGGGAAAAAAAAACTTATTTATAAACACAAATCCTCTGTGAGACTCATGTTTTATTTTTACCACAACCTTTCACTGCGCATTTTTTAACCAAGGTAGAGTGAGAAGCGCCCGTGAAGGGGCTGTGAAGTCGGCTGTATCTCCAGATATCCATTCCAGATGCTGGCTAGACTTGGTGGAGCCGGGGCCCACTGCACTGGGGGCTGGATTTAGTTGTCTTTTCCTCCAGGTGTGATGCCTCATGCTGATTCCCCCACATGTTCTATGGGTCTTATCCAAACATGCTGAGGCTGGTGACAGCGCCGGTAGGCCCTGCCTCCTGCCTGCCTCCCTGCCTCTCTTTCTTCGTCTTTACCTCCCCTGGTGGCCCACCCACCCACACTGCAAATAGCAGCCAGTCTTCTTCTTCTTACCTGTCATCAAAGTTACTGCCCTGAATGCACGTCCTTGCACTGCAAGCCTCCTTCCTTCCAACAGCCCTCTTCCCTTCGTCAGACCTCTGTCCCCTCCTGGCTTTGAACCCCTTTCACGGGAGGTTATGTTCACACTGCTGCAGAGCAGTTGTTTCTCTTGTAATTCAATCGTGCTCAACGTCGATGTATTAAACTTGTCATATTTCAAGCCTGGTCAGTTTTAGGACGACATCAGGGAGTGTTTAAAAAATGTGTGGAAAAAAAAGCAAACAGAAGCTCTGCTGTTTTGTGTATTCGTTCCCCAGCTTAACGTTCAGCGTCTGTTTCCATTAAAAGTGTGGGTGAGCAACAATTTTTTTTTTTTTATCATAATGTGAACTAGGGTGATTAAATGTCTCTCTTTTTTGCAGTTGTTATTTTACTTTGCAACATTTTTTCGGTGACAAAACACAACTTTCCCTTTTAATGTACATAAATTCCACCTACTCTTCAGCTTTTTTTTTTCTAGGCCAGGCACAGATAGATGCAGTGGGGGCAAACATTATTAGCTAGCCCACACAAAATATGTTGTATCATGGCTCGAGTTGGACACCTTCCAGCTCTGGCATAACCGAGGATAACATATTTATGGGAAGAAGAAACAAGCCTTCTTATTGCAACATGTTGGCCTTCATTTCTTTGACAGGAATCTGGCTTGGTTCATTAGAGTAGTGCAACAAATACTGATTGTTTCTTTCCACTTTCCAGTTTATAATACTGTTTAGAACTAATTCATTACAAATGAATTATGAAATTAAAATTAACTATGACAGACACCCATGCTTTTATTTTGAATGATGAAGTCAAGCAAATCAAAATGATCATAAAAGTGCTGAAATGTAATTAAATCCAATAAACTACTGAAGCTCCATAGTATTAAGAAAGCACATTTGTGAGTTGTGTGTGCACACATGAATGTATGGAGAATCATTATGTTGTCATAACTTCACTGAGCAATGTCCCCACGAACAATGTAGCAATGTAAACCATTTCCTGATGTTGCTGTGATTAGACACACAGGATCAAGATTTCAACTTCTAAACCGCCTGGATCGTCCCCAGAGCTCATTAAAAAACGCACACAGACGATGGCAACACTTAACTTTTAGCAAATGTGCAGTGACAGAAAGTGACTGCTAGATATGATTTTATTGTTTTTACAGTATAATCACAACTGCTGCGTCTTTGACAGAGGACAGAACTCATTAAATTCACGACAGTCTTAATGCAAATAGCAGTCATCTGTATCTTATCAAGTCATTTTCTCATCATGTGTTATCCAACATTGAATAATATTGTAATTGCCCATTGGTTGTGATTAATATGTTGTGTCAACTTAAATCACATTTTTTGGCAAGTTGAGCTCAGTGCATGATGGGTGCAGCGAATGTCAGGAAGCTGTGGTTTGGTTTGGAAGCTGTGGTTCAGTTTTTACTCTTCATCGTTGCTATAGTTTCCCCCTCTTTTTGTTAGAGCCGGTTAGAGATACTGCGCAGCACAATAATAATGTTTAGGATGACGTTTTTCTTAGTGTGAATAAAGTCTGATTAACTGGAGAAAAGGCTGATTGATAATTACACGAGATGGACTGATTGTCTTTTATGTAAATTTCTGTTTTTAACATATTTCACTCTACGAGCTGGCACTCAAATCCTCAGCACTGCTTCCCATTTCTGAGCCTTTCTCATCAATAGGAACCAATGATACCATGCTGTTAGTTCCAGGTTGGGGCATGGCTAACACCGGCGCTGGGACCCTCAAGCCGCCTTGTCTCGTGACATCATTGCCAGTCATCCATTTAGTCCCCTCTGCTCCAGCTGGAGCTGGATGTTGGACTACAGTGAGGCCCCAGTGCTGGTATTAATTTCTTGGGGCCTGTTGGCGTCCGTCCGCTGGCAGCCCAGCGCCAGCTCCAGCTCCAGCCCTAGTCTCAGCCTCAACCCCAGCTCTGGTTCCATCTCCCATGTAGGAGTGTTACTGGAAAGCTGGCCAGAGGGATCTGGCTCTGATAATCATTCCAGGCCAGACCTGCCAGCATCTGTAGCAGCGTTTGCAGGAGATGGACTTGTACGCAGAAAGGACATGTGAATTAAAAAAATAGGAACATAAAAAAACTGGCACCATCATCCGGCAATCATACATCATCCTTAGAAACCTGTGAAAAATGACCTTTTTCTGTGGTCCATGTTTCTGCAGTATGGCTTTACAGCTTAAAACCGATATGGTGCATGCGTTTGTGGAATTTCAGTGTGGTTTCCAAGAGTTTTAGCAATTTATATTTGTAAAGGGCTGTTTCCAATTGCAAACAGAAGGAACAGTGGAATAATGAAGTGGAACCTTTTAGGTTTTGTGCAGGAGATAAGGCACTAAAGTTCACAAGTGGTTTCATGTTTAATATAATTACCCCTGAAGCGCTATAAGCTTATGAAGAACACTTTCAGATAAATAAAAACACATTTGATAAACTATACGCAGTGTTCAGTTTTTGGAATGACGCCCATGTACTGCAGCCACTTCAGATTATGTTACCATAAGTCATGGATTCTCTGTGTGGAGGCTTATTCCTTTCAAACAAGCCAAACTAATGAAAAACAAACTTGCGTCTTTCTGCGGTCAGCAACCTCCACTTTTTTTTTTTTTTGCTGAAGAGGATAGCTTTCTAGTTGCTGTTTGTTTCTGTCTCATTCACCCTCCTACATCAGATTAACTGTAACAGCATCCACGATGGTTACATCTGTCTCGGTGATTATACGTGTACATAACTGTGTGAGTAGAGGCGGTCAGACTTTCCCACTGGTCTTTGTTCAACCGGTCTCAAGGATTCCAGTGGCTTCATGGGATGCCGCACAGCTTCGGAGGCCATCAGTGAATGTTTAACATTGACTCAACATGAGGGAATACTGTACCTTCCCCTTTATTTATGAGACCAAGATGCAGAATGATTAAACCTCATCTCTGACAATCATTATAGCTAGGCGTGTTTGGGCTGGAAAATCATATTTTTTCCCCCTTCTTCTTTTCAAATGTGCATGTCATGGGTGGCTGATTTACACTATTTTCTCAGCTTAATATGTTGGCTTCTCAAAATGTCAAAATCTACTGGCTTTTTTCTTGGATAGATCACAAATGACTTTAACTCTTGCAAGAGACTTACACTGAAGAGAAGGCAACAAAGTATTAGAAGTTGGAAGAAGATGGAAGTGCTGAATTAGAGGCCCATACTGTCATTATTTAACCTGGAATCAACAGAGTACTGTGCAAACTCAGATTATATTCTAGTATTAACCGAATTGGAAAGGAGCAAGAAGCATCTTATGCAGCAAAAACTTGCACTAGTATTGCATATGTGTGCATGAACACTGTGACTTGCTGACCTCCACCATGATGCCCATGAATCTCCTCCTTCCTGGACTAAGAACTCCTGAGAGCTTTCTCCTACAAGCTGTTGTCCCTTCTGTAAACACAAATAGAATTGTGTGTGTGTGTGTGTGTATATGAGTCCATGGCTGGGGTTATTCAAAAGCTGTTCCACTTGCATGGCAACGCCTCATTACCCATACTGCCTCCTTCTTTGCCCTGAAGTCGGGTGCGGCTCCCCTCACTGGGCTCAGTCGTCAAGGTGACCCAACATGCCCCAGGATGGCAGGCAAGCAGGCAAGCAGGCAGACAGGCAGGGAGAGAGGGGGCTGTTCGCCCTGTCTTTATTGCACTGGGGCCACCGTATGCTAGCTAGTACACTAGGCCCTGGGTAGTTCCAGACTGCTGCATGCATCCCGGTGAGCAAGCAGCTGATCTCATTTTTCAACACACAGCTGCCCCAACATCAGGCCCAGGTGAAGGTGACCTCCCCTGCCTGTTGGAGTCTGTTTAAAAGTGCTCTATAGTATCCAAAATAGTGGCGATGTAATCTTATTTAATTGTTGAGCTTACATCCACAGCATGCAGCGCTTGTAGACACAAATGTGACAGTTGTTGCTGAGTAATTTTAGCAGGCTGTATGATGTTGGAGCTGTTTCTGTCTCTGCAAAATCAGACAGATCAGAAAGCACAGACATGCCTGTGGCTGTATATATCTTACCATTTTATCTCTGCACACATCAATCTCGATCCCTTCTTCATGCTCACTCTATCCATCCATCCATCTACTCATGCCTTTTCTCTCATTTGTCTCTCTCCCTCCCTCCCTGTCTCATCCTGTCACCCCCCTCCCTCTCCCCCTTCTAACACAGGACAGATTGGGAAGCCGTGATGGCGGCACAGAAGTTGAGGGAGAAGCTATTTATCCCAGACGGATCAGGAGGTGTGTGACGGAGGTGTGGACGGTTGCTGCAGGTCAGTGACGTTGGCAGGCGCCAGGCAGGCCGGCCCACATGGCTCGGGGACTGTGGGACTACAGACAGATGGCACCTGGTGGGTGACAAACAATTAACAAACCAACAAGAATAGCTGGATCGGCAGTATACCCACAAGCACAGGAGATAGCAAGAGAGCGGGTGCATCTGTGCTCTGAACACTTTTACTCTTTACTTTTCCTCTTCCCAAGTCTTGTTTTGTGTAACAGTTGCAATTTACCCATGTGTCTTTTTCACAAAAACACTCTTGTTGTTGTGTTGCTATAGAACAGTCTAAATAAAGCAGTGTTGAACATATGCAGCCAGCATATGTTTCTGTTTGTTTCGGTGCAGTTTTGAGAGAAGCAGTGGGTAATTTGAATGTACAATACTGTGAAACAACACATTTGATATCCCCTTAAAGCTTAAGTTAAAGTTATAAGCAATCAGGTAAAGTTTTTCTTTTTGCAGTACTATTACCTGGCACTGTCATGCTGTGTGTGGATGTTTGGTGTAAAATCCATGCTGGAAATTGATTCAGTGTGTGTGGCCAATGGTATCTCACTGTCTAACTGCATCCAAATGTCATGGTGATAGGGCGTTTCTTCACTCCACTCCCACTTACTGCACAGTGGAGATGTCCTCTGCTGGTTGTAAACAAGAAAGTCTGTAAGTTTGTAATCAGCAGTGAGGAGTGTAGAATTATTACCTATACTGAACTCTGTGTGTAAGTAAATGGCTGTCATCTGCTAGAATTATTACTTTGAACTGGCATTGGTCCTTTTGTATGTGTGTGTATGTGTGAACACATCTGGAGTCTAGACTCCTTGGCTCTGTGGGCAGGGTCCTATCTACAAGCAGAATCGAGTCCGGAGACCGGCCATGTTGACATAGGTGACACACACACACCAGCATCTGTTTCAACAGTCAGTACTCTCACCAAATACTCTCTTACCCACACACACACACACACTTTTGATTCTCTCCACTGAAAGATGGAAGGAGGAAGGAGGAGACAGAGAGAGATGGATCCAAAGTTGGGGGGTACAAAGCACCGCCTGCTGAACCCGCAGAGGTCCCTAGTAACCAAAAACAAATGCTACTTCTCAGAATCAGCACTGTAAATCCTCCAGTCCCCTGTTTCCATTGCTGCGTCAGGATATTAAGACATAGAGGGGAGTACAGGATGTGTGTATGTGTGTTTTTGTCTTTTGCCCCCCCATGCTGGTTGTGTGGTTGTGTCTGTATTTTTCTTTGTTGCGTGTGCGTGTGTGGACAGACAATATATAGCGAATTTCCTCTTGAGGAATTATGGTTAATCATGAAAATGTCCTCATGGTAGTCTTGTTAAGGGTGTGTGTGTGTGTGTGTGTGTGTGTGTGTGTGTGTGTGTGTGTGTGAGAGAGAGAGAGAGAGAGAGAGAGAGAGACTTGCTTGTGGGCTGCATTGCAGGGTGTATGCTGAAAGAGCCTGTAGCACTTCCAGATCAGGGAGTTTTATTAGCCCATATCAGAGCACTGCCACTTATGATTTACATCTCAGTGATGTGAAAACACACACACACCAAACACACACATAAATGGATACACTGATATATATGGACACGTCTTAATTTGCACACATACACAAATAACTATGGGACAGAAACCCGGCAGTGGGTCAGACAAAACTGAACAACAGGGAAGACGGATGGATGCAGTCCGTGCAAGATGGATGCAAGTACAAGATGCATTAAATGAACCAATGTGATAGAAAACCAGTCAAAATGATCAGTGCAGTCCTCTGTAGGCAGCTTTACATAATGACCTGACATATTAATGGGATAAATCGTGGTCAGGGAATGACATGCAAAGAATGCTGAAGCTTTTCAAAGGCGGAAAATAAACACTGATAAGACTGTGGGAATAATTGTTAAGAGGTATGACTCTAGGTGCATGGAGCCACAATCACACACTGGCAGTATAGTTGTAGCTTATGTTTCATTTAATACATCTAGTCCATTTTTCATGCTAACCCTTTCTATTCTTGAACCATGTGACGAATGTAATCTCTGATAGCAGGCTGATTTCGGAGAAGCTTTAAATCGATGCTACGAGCTACTAGAAATCTATTTTCATAGAGCTGAATGTGCTGGGCTGCAGTGTTTATACCAAGTCAAATGTTAGTAAAAATAAGAGCCATCTCTGCAATAGCAAATGGAGCTCGGCTAATAGAGTCTGGGATATAAATTTTCCTGTCACCTTCTCAACCTCCAAGGAGCCTCCTGGTCGATAAGGGAGAAAGATTGGGTTGAAAATTGATTTTCCAGAATAATTGCTATTCTCTTCGTCAGGGGGACTCAAGTGTCTCTGAGGCTTTTTCCTATTACTGCTGCTGGCTCTCCAATTTACCTGCCCTGGGTAAATACATGAAAGGGCACAGCCTTTGCCCTCAGCAATCATGGAGGTTGTGAAGCTTCCAGCAGATAAGATTCAGGTTTACTCTGGCACGATTGGCCCGTGGTATTCTGTAGATTGCTAAAGCTTGACCTTTATGACGAATAAAAACATGAAACATAAATGACACATTAGGTTTTTATTGTACTGTGGAGACATTACTAGGTCTGGTTGTGCAGCGTTGTAAACGTGCAGGTCTAGAAATGTGGTGGCCTTTACTCATCACGTTAATGTGACAGATATTGACACAAACATGCCCCTGTTGCAGGCAGCAGTCCATCATTATGGTGCATGTGTGTCATCACTACTTTGATCCTCAAGTAGCAGCTAACAGACAATTTGTAAGGACGGTTCATTATAAAGGTCTTCACTGTGCCAGAGCTACTCCCTCACAAGGTACCTGGTCTGGCCTTGATCCTTTTTGTGTTGTTCGCACTGTGGTAGTTGTCTGCCCAGTTGAAGTCTGCCAGTAGACTGAAATGATTTATACTTGTGTGCATAGGTTGGTCACATATATGAAGCTGAGGGTAGCACTACTTTGTCAGTTTTCAATGTGTAGGGAAGTCAGTCTGTGACAGTCGCACATTTTCAGTCAGTGTAGGCTGGGTAGGATTTGTTAGCATGGTAACTGATATTTAAACAATTATATATATATATATATATATTTATTTTAGCCAAAAGAAGAGTGAATATAATGTAAAACAAAGCAGAAAGCAAAGGTTGTAAAAGCACCCTGCAAGATTTGAATCTGGTCTTCCTGGTTGAACCTGTAGCCTCTCCATTTCAGTGAAATCTCGGCAGCTCAAAGTATGTATCCATCTAATGCCCGGTTTACACTATGCGATTTATAGCGATCTTATAAGACCATTGCATGACACACTATGCGACGTGAATGCAATAAACTGTGGTACGATCGCCATGTTTGATGCATGCACATTGTACGAAGACCATTTACTGAATCGCAGGTTACGACGTACGTCAACATGCGAGGAGGAGGAAGACGTGGATGCGGAGAGACAGGTCGTAGCAGCTGTCACACTGTGAGACAGTCATCCTAAATTTCTGACTCACTAGAATTTAATCTCAGCCTATCTTTGGTCGCAAGACGCCGACAATGGCCGGCGTGGAACCTGTCTCAAAGTGCGACGTAAGACCACCGATTTAGAGCCATGACCAAAGATATCTCCACGATACTCCTACGATGCTGGCCTTTTGTCTGCGATAGCCCAAAATCACGCAGTGTAAACCGGGTATTAGAGAAGTATCCAACATGAGACACAGTTGCCCGTCACCATTTTGTAGCATATGCCTGGTGAACATGGAGCTGTGCCTCACCCATTAAAGATGTACGGTGTGTTGCATTGTACCGGATCATTGTGTGGAACATAGAGAGTGATTCTCTAGCCCTCTGTTCTCCTGCATATCATACTCGGCTGTCATCTGAAGCCTCCCTGCTTTGCTCCAGTGTACAAAACCCTATTGTGGTTTCCCTGAGATAAGCAGACGTGAGAGAGAGAGAGAAAGAGAGAGAGAGAGTGAAGGGAGGGGAGAGAGGGTGAAAGACTTCTCTGGAGGCGCCAGACCTATCTTCTCTATCTCCTCCAGGGAGCATGCAGGCATTCCCAAAGACACTGGTGCTAAGAGCCTCGCCGCCCTGCTGCCCACCTCTTGCACACATAGGAGAAGGAGATGTGGAGATTTATGTCATGGTAACCCAATCTCTTCCCCTGTTGAACTCCCTGTCTCCCCCGACTGCCTGGGAGAGCGAGGGAGAGTTTAAGATCGGTGGGAGCCTGTGAGGGCTGCTGATGTTTTTGCAGGGGTGGACTGAGACAGACAGACCTATATCAGACCTACACTGATTTCTATGTATCTCTTTGTTTTAGCATGTATGTGCATGCATCCATGTTTGATATCCAACACCAGTGACTGTATTTAATTTGTAAGTGAGTGGGATCATCTCCCATGGATGGATGGCTTTGAGAAGAAATGTGACACTTAGAGAAAAAAGGCAAAAAAAATAAGGAGGTCGTGTAAACACATTCACACTCATTCACTCACATGTTAACACATTTCAAGCCAATATTCACACAGTTACATTTTTAGGATGGCTTCCTAATTTTCTTTTTAACATTTTCAACATTCACCAGATTTTCATTTTTATCCAAAAACACAAGAACACAAACTGTGAAAAAGTTTATAAACTAAGCAGATGCTGAGAACAAGTTGTAAAGTCAACACGAAGATTGCGTTACTTCTTCCTATCCGTACCTATTAGAATTCAAAGAGTCAACAATGTAGTGTAGGCGTTCATAATGAATGAAACACAGAATGTGACATCTCCTTGAATTCATAGGTTTAATATTTCATGGTTCGGAGGCACACCTGAGAGCTGAACATATGACTGAATCAAAACTTAATGTGGAACACGCAATATGCTGAAATGATGAAGTCAGTGGGAGGAGGAGACTGAAAGACTGCATCAAGGATGACAGTAAAACACAGAGCTGCAGTCACTTTTTATTTTAAACTTTTTAAAAGATTTAATCCTTTACTGCATGAATAAGACATTAAATGAACGTTCATACTGCATGTCCCACATTTTATCCTCAATCTACCATAACGCAACAACAATGCAACACAGTTGATTTTTAAAGTCTCTTCCTGTGAAGTTTCTCACCTGCACCGGCTCCACACATTCGCTCTCACCTCTGTAGCATCTTCCAAACATGTGTCGAACCCACCAGCAGTCTGCCTTGTGGAGACGCGTTTGTGTGCATTTGTGTGCGCGAAGTAGGCCTTCTTGCATGTGTGTGTGTTCAGCATGACGTGGCAACCCCCTGCCCTGTTCAAACACGGCGTTGGCTGTGCAGGCAGCCTCATTGTCAGGCTTGGCTTGCCAGTGGTACACGCTGTGCCTGGCACCCTGTGGAGGGGGAAGGAAGGAGCACAGCGGGGCCAGGCCGCCTCCAACACCTCTCCCACAGAGCCAAAGGCCCCTCTGGTTGGGCTCTGAACACCAGAACAGGCCCAGGGAGAAATGATAATGAGGACCAAGACTGTGTTACACAGGATAACACGTAGGGATGCCATCACAGGTTTTTAAACTACACACACACCAAGACGTAAACATGCAAATATAGAAACATATGTGCATAAACAAGCCTGCTTGTAATCAGACTGGCTGGGATGCAAGAAAAGGAACTAAGACACAAACTCATTATCTAGTTTGGAGAGGACATTGGCTTATAGTAAAATATTTCGATATATAGTTATTTGCATATTTGCAATTATCCAAAAGCATCTGTAGAATATGTCCTTGAAAAAAGATCCTAGTGGTATGGGTTACATTTTTTTCATTTTGTTATTTTTTAATTTATGTCTAGTATTTTAAGTCCAGTGTTTACAGATGAACTAATTGTGTCAATTGAGTTCACTGTGAGTAAAAAATGGTTCAGCAAAACCTCTAAAATGAGTTGTATTTGTCCATATTTTATGATGCTTTATTTTTGCCATTCACTTCCTCTGCACCTAAAGATAACAAAGATGAATCTCAGCACTCACTGAGAAGCAGTGTACGTCCTGTGTATTGGCTGACAACGATCAAATAATTATGTACATAGTGTAAATAGCCAGATACCCTATAGATGATTCTGTCTGATCTTTTGGATTAGAAAAACAAACAACACCCACCCAGTGAAAAGCCCCCAGTGGACATGTAAGGATCATGCCAACTGCACACAGAAAAACCTGAGCCAACACTTTCAATTCCATAAACCTTAATGCTAATGTATGCACCTTAAATAGAAGGAATATAATAAATAATAATAGATTTAAGTTCACATATTAACAAAGCTCACCCTTTCCTACACTACTTATGTAATAATCATTTGTATTCACTTTAATTGCTAACAAAGGAGAGGAAAACATGTTTCTTCTGGAAGCCTAACAGCAATGCCACCTTAGCTGAAAACTTTTTTTTTAGATGTATTATAACACTGTTTTTCATTTTCATTGTACTGAAAAAGCAAGCATCTAAAAAAAAAAAACAAAAGTGACAGATGTCAACTTAAGTGTTGATAGAATTATGCAGATCCAACATGTGATTACAACACCGGTGGGAAGCGTTTGGGTTGTAGATATAAACCATTGCATGCATGTGTGACTGCTTTGTGAGATGTTAAAGATGAGAGGGGATGAAAATTGGATTAAATTGTGTGTGGCAGCTCACTGTAGGGAGGTAATTAGGGACAAACATTGAGACGCAGAGTCTGATCTCTCCTGCTGGAGGTTAAGTGAAATAGGAGCTGTGAGTCCCAGCGTCCCGGTGGCACAGTGATTAGAATTTCCTAATGTGGGGCTAATGGCATGTCAGCCGGGAGCAGAACCCCTACACGGAACCACTCATAACAACAAGTGGTCAAAGATCAAGCCTGATTAAAGAGATAGAGGAGAGAAACAGGAGCACTTTGCTTCTGTTGATGAAGAAGCAAGACACATCTGAGAGATATGATCAGTTACGTCATCACAACATTCAGGAATGGAATGAAACGATATGCCAGTGTTTATGTGTAGACCTTAACAGATTCATACATTGTAAAGATAAACTATTGTAGACAGATTTCAGTCTTAAAGTCCTGTATTCTTTTTGTCTCTCTTTGTTATCACCTCCTAAATAGTAGCTCTTTCTCCACTTATCTCTTCCTTTGCTTGTTTGTGTTTTGTCTTCACCCACTCTGGACCCAGCTTGCATATTTGATTGGTGTCTTCTGAGAATTACACAGCATCCCTGGGTGCCAGTTGCAGCAGGGTCTGCAGTTGAAATAACAACAATAGTAGCACAACTTGACTGCCAGCCCCCCCGATGATGAAACAACAGGGGGAAACAAAAGCAGCCTCCAGAGCTGCAGATGTTGACGCTGGAAGCTGTTTGTTGTGTGGAGGTGTATGTGAGGTAGACTCACATATGTGTGGCATGCTTTTGTGTGTTGTGTTGATTGTGCACGGCTTCAACAACACTGTACTTATACCATTTATGTGTGTGCGCTTTGCGTGCACGTGTGTCAGAGCTGTGGCCCTGTGGCTACAAGAAACCCAGCTGGGAGGAAGAGTGAGTGCATTCATCCTGGCTCTCAGGGGCTGGGGGCCACACAGGTACCCGACGAGGGGATGAAAGGCTGCTCTGCAGATGTCACCCGCTGGGGTTCAGTGGCCTAGCCAGCAAATGTCATGTTTGGCAGCTGGCACGCTGCTGCTCTCCCACCAGTTGTTGGCAGACACGTCTTCTAAAGGATGCTAGAGTGGGATGCAAGCACCGGGAGCACCCTAATGGGAGCAACATTAAAGAGAGTTGCTGGCTTCTGTCTGTCATAGAACATTAACCTTGTCCTGTTTCCTGCTTCACTCGGGCAGCTGACGAATATACTCCCTCCCTCTCTCTCTCTCTCTCTCTCGCTCGCATTCTCCATCTTTCTCACTTGTCCCTCAGTAACATGTACACATGCAAGATTACTACACACATTGAACCCACTATCTTCTGGCTTACTTTACAAAAACATCATCAGTCTTGGTTTAATTCGCCCAGGTCTGAAAGGTGGTGGTTGTTGACTGAAACTAGGAAATAGCTTCACAAGATTTTCATTTGATCCCTCGCCAACGTATGGTTCTTCAGTGTCAAAGGTCACATGACTGCCCAGTGGTTTGTAGACCCTCCTGCTGTCCCACAGCTGAGCTCCCTAAGGTTACTTACACACAGAAACATCACCTACCACATCCAAACGCCACACATGACTACACATCCAGATGCATTCACACATGCACATGGAAGACAGATCTTCTACGTGTCAACATTTGGTCTTTGATCCCAGTACAAATAATGGTAAATTATGCATATAGAGTGCTTCAAATATAACTGCGTGATGTTATCCCCAGTTTCAGTACGGTAAATGCTTTTATTCCAAAGATCCAAAGTGTGTACAATAGAACAGGGTGTTGTGTGTGTTTTTCCCCTGCTAGTCACACAGTAATTCCGTTGGCATTGACAATACTGTTCCAGTTGTTGGCCTTTGTGTTAATGCTCACCAGGGCCCGTACATGAAAATCCCATTTGTGCAAATGCTAAAGGAAAGCATTAAAGAAAGGTCAGTTTCTCACTGTAGAATTGCTATTTAACAACTCATCAATGCTCCCATAATACAAGACACACATGGGGAATGCCTGGACACGTGTGTGTGTGTGTGCCTGTGTTTGAGTGAGGGAGTTGGCTGATTTTTCTAAGTAGGAAACACAAGATGAATCATTGAGTTCATTTACTCATCAACAAACTTGTAAGAACAGTTAACCATTACCTCTGGTTTGTTTTAGGGTATTTAGTTGGTCGTAATCTGTGACCTCACCACTAGATGCCACCAAATCTTACACACTGGTCCTTTAAGAGAAATAAAAACTGTTTATTTTTAAGCTGCAGTTTGAAATGATACACCAATACATGTGTACACATGTACAAATAAACACGTGTACACTCTCTCTCTCTCTCTCTCTCTCTCTCTCTCTCACACACACACACACACACACACACACACACACACACACACACACACGTGCCAAGTGGACAAATCACACCCATGGGATTTGGTTGCATGCAATTAAGATTATGATCAATGACAAGTCAATCATGTGAGCCTGCTCCACTCTCCCTTCCCCAACTCAGCAATTATTCTCCAGCTGGCGGGGTCTGCCCTGAACAATTGGAGGAGACATTATACTCCTCTTTTTCCATCATTTCTTTTTCCCCCCCTTCTGCTCCACCCTCACCCTCCCTTCCCTGACTTCCCATATATACAGAGTGGTTTGCTTTGTCCTCCCAGTCCCTTGTCCTCCTTCTCCCCCCCTTCCTCCTCCTCTTCTTCTGCCTCTGTGTCATCTCTGTGGAGCAGTTCGCTCTGTCAGTCACATCTGACAGCTCAGAGCCCTTCACCATTAGCCCCTGGCCTCCCTGCCTTCAGAATCCTTGTTAGGTCAAACACCCCTCCCCCCCACCACCAAACAGACAAATGAGGAATGGGTTTAACTTTTGCCTCAGCTGAGCTTTGAAACTTTAAACCTCCAACTTTAAGAGTCGTTGTTCTGGATTAATGCCAAAAAAAATGCACGAACTTATTGTGGTTGCTATTGTTGTCACACAGAAAAAAAGCTGCTCATTTTGTTGACCAGTCAGAGCTGTGTGGAATGTACACAGACAACAGCAGGAGAGGAGCTGCACCTGTCCTCTTCCCTGTTTTGTTCTTTTTTTTATTATTGGCAGCCCAAACCAGCTGGATTTCACAGTTTCTCAGGTACATTTGCTACTGTGCTAGCAACTGCACTGAATAATAGTGCTCAGTGTGGTTGTGTATGTTGAAGAGAGGCATGCGCTCAGCTCTGCCCATTATTCATAATAGAAAGGCTTGTGGGCTGGCCAGCAGACCCATCGCTCCTGTGCTATCTGAGAGCAGATAAAGGAGGCAGGTGTGAGGAGGAAATTAATGTAAATCCATCAGTCTTCAATTAGAGCTCTGCTCACACCCAAAATAAAAACTCCATCTCACACCAACAGGACCCCAGCTTTGTTCACATCCCAACCCCACCTGCACAACCACAACAGTAGCAGCAGCCCGACCGTGTAAACACTCAGGAGCTATATAATGCAATGTTTAATGATGAGAGAGCATGGGATGTGTGATATGTGCAGGTGCGAGGTGTTATCTAGCGTGCGAACAGCAGCCATGGTGTGCACGGTTGTCCATTAGGCTCCCAGTGTGTGGCCCGGCTAATTCCGTGTGCCTGGAGGTGCAGGGGCAGAGGCTCTCCATGGACTGTGGGCTGAGGGAAGAACTGCAGTTTAACCTAATTTGGTTCTAATTACAAAGACAGGAAGTCCACCTGCCACACATACGGCTGTGTTCTCCTCCCCTCCAAGGGTTGGAGAGAGTCTGGAGAGAGAAAGAGAGGGGGGAGGTGAGGGGATGAGATGAGATGAGATGAGAGGAGGCCTATAAAGAGGTTGTATTTTATCTTGTGATGTGTCCTTCTGTGCAGTACAAAGAGTCCTGTCATTTCATATTTACAGCTGATACCAAACTGAATATTTTGAATATCTGTCTCAGCATTAAATATTTGAAAGGCCTGCAGGCCTATAGAGGGGAATTTGAAAGAGCTGTGGGAGTTTTTATAAATGTCAGAATGAATGTTATCAGACAAAGCTGCATTATCTCATGAGTACCATTACAGGTGTGCCAAGCACTGAATCAGCCTTGATGCGTATCTTTTGGTTAGACACTTTACACTTGTTTATTAGTTTGGCTTGCTTGGTGAGTGCAGACATGGTGGAGGTGTTAGACACAACGCCGTGTTTGGACTAGCGTGACATCATGAGAAAAAGTGTGTAGATTAGGCTTTGTTGTTATGTTCTAACAACATGACTTGGATTGGCAGACATCTTGCACGTGCAAACTTCTGTCATATCAAGCCAAGGATGCAAATAAATGTAGCCATCTCAGTTCGAATTTGCTTATCTCTGCAGCCTGCAAATCCTACTGTGACTTTTATGTGTCAGACATTATCAGCTGACCAGATCTCCCAGCGGTGTTAATGGCAGGATCTGGCAGTGAAAAGCTCCCTAACAAGGAGCCTGATTGTTCTGTTAATGTGTTACTTCCTGTTGGAGTCACTTCTCCGGAATGGAGCTGAGTGGCCAGTGCCGGAAGAAATCCCCACATCAGAGCGATCGCAGGCCGGCAAGGGTTTCACTTAATCAGCCATGCCAGCAAAGCCAGAAATGCGAGCCAGTCAGCTTCCACCGCCGGTGATGGAGGAGATGGATTTCACTAAAGCAGGTCTGTGTGACCTGACACCTAGTTGAAGGACCTCAGTGATAACATTAGGCTAAGGTAAATTACACAGGTTTAATATGAAACATTTAGTTATATAGAGGGCTGTTTCTTTATTTAAATATCATATTTTAATGTGCACTTTATCTCAAAAGCAAAGTGCCACTGGTTTGAATGTTAGTGCAATTTGGCATTTGAGCGTTTAGAAATGGTGACTGTTGCCACTATGGATTCCTCCAGCTTATTCCCCCCACTCACGGATTTACAACTTTGATCTCAAGGTATTAAAGTCAATAGTATCCAAACAGGGTATGGAGTAGAGCAGGGGGGCTTATGGGGCTTTAGCACTGCTCTATATGCAGAGAGCTATCTGAGACCAAACAGAGGCAGCATGGGTGTAGGTGAGGACATGATGTGGCAGAGACACAGTGCAAGTAGGAAAAAAGGGAGAGAGAGTATGAGACAAACCAGAGACAGACACTATTTGGCCGATCATGTGAGTAGCAGGTCAACTTCTTGGCAGAAGAAGTGCTGTGTTGCTATGGCAATATGCCATTTGAACCACCCAAGAGTCACGGGCCAGGGCGGCATCATCGGTGTGAGCATTGTTCAAGAAGCAGTGGAGATCAGGGCTTTAATCAGTCAGCGCTGATACAAGGGTGAAGAGTGGGAATAGAGCCTGAGGCTATTTGGAACAGGAGCACCAGTACACATGCACACCCACACGCATATACACCCACACAACCTCACATGCACGCAGCGTCTGATGCACAAACAAATTAAATAATAACGATGCAGAATTTGTGTCCTGCGTGATTAGCGTCATTCTTAGTTAACATGCAGGGAATTAAAAGAGTAAATCCCAGCGATAATAGCTCAATGTATTAACATATAAGACTCATTTCCCTAGCGAAGAGGATCAGTAAGCGATACGGTTCAATATGTGCTACTCCTGTTGGCATGCTGAGAAGCTGCAAAGAAGCAAATATGGAGAAAACGTGTGCCGTGTGCCCAATTTGTGTCTTTTCCCTCCCAGGCTCTAAAAGTCTGAAGAGGAAATCTATCCTAAAGTTACGAAACTTAATAACTGACCGACCATCTGATTCACACCCTATCTGTCCAAGACATGGCACATATTTATTTCCAGCAAGTGATTGCATCAAATTTGTCCTGTTTTTAACTTTGTTAGAAAAAAAAACATGCTTGGCGGATGCACGGCACACACTGGTGGCTGCAGGGAGCCAAAAGCACTTTATTTATGTTTGGATGGCAGTGGGCGCTCAGTTCTGCTTGGCACAGACCGTGTGCTGTGGTCTTTGGCACCTCTTCGCATCCATCCTGTCCCCCTGACATACACTCTCCCCATCTCTATTGGGCCTCTGTAGCATCTTGAGTATGCGTGCGTATGTATGCATTTGCATGTGTTTGGAACTATGCATGTATGCTGTCTCCTCCTGTTTACGTGTTCTTTGAACCGCAGTTAAGATATTTTCTACCCTGAATATCACATAAAAAGAGACAGACAGCAGCAGCGCTTTATATCAATTTTTCACTGACTCTTTATCCATGCTTTTTCAGAAAGGACTAGTAGCTCGTTTAATTAAGCATGAGAAGTTTTTCAGAAAGTGGTTTTGAAATTGAAACTAATCTCCAGTGCACCTAAGGTCATGGGACTGCATTACTCAAAGTTCCAAGAAGAAAAAAAAAACATACTACATGAATTAAGATGAATACATATGCCAGTGGCTAATCTTCTACTTTGAGACTTTGCTACTTGAAACTTACTTAAGACATCACATGCAGGGCATGAGTGACTCATGTGGTAATACCAGCCAAGTGCAAACTCTAATCTTCCCTCAGCTCTGCTTATGCAGGGGGGAGAGAGAACTCTGCCAGGGCGTCCACTGAGCACAGCCATCCCAGAAATTCAAAGTTACAAGGTCGGTGTACATCTGCTGCCGACAGTAACCTAAAGTAAGCAAATATCCCAGGTCTATACCCCAACAAACTCATTTATTATTTTTCCCTCCACCTTTGCAGTGTTTTTCATGCTACCTCGGGGAACTGACTGACCCTCGCTTGGTATATAAATATATAATTTATATCTCACATATTTATAAACCAAAGCAAGGCCAGCCACCTTAAAAGGAAGCGAGGCCTTTTTCCTTGTACCGGAGCTCAGTGGAGTCTGTTGATGCTCAAACCCAGGATTCGTAGCCTGGGTTTCCTCAGTCCGGAGCAGCAGAAGGCTGGGAAGAAAGTGATTCTGGTCAGGCAAGGCAGGCAGGCAGGCAGGCCATCCGCGGCCAGATAACGGCTGATACTGGGACTAATTTGGTCATGTGCAGGGCTGCCGGATGACGAGGGGCTGATAAAGAAAACATGGCAGATAGACAGCTGGGGTGCAGAAGGAGAAGGATGTGAACTCTCCATATCCTGGCTGGTAGATTTTAAGTGTCCTGCGTGTCCATTCATCCATCTAGTGTCTGTGAATTCAATCATAATTTATGACTTGACTAATAGAATTACTTGCTTCGTATTTCATCCCATTTGACAAAACAGAGCAGTTTGACCATCACCACCATGTCGCTAATGAAGGCTCAACTGCACAAGAGCAACGTATAGAGCTGATGGAAGATAACAAATCCTAGCGGAGGAACTGCTGTGCTGGAAACATACCGTGAACATGAGCAATCTTGGCTGATGCAGTATGATCACAGAGCAGCAGCAGCACAGTTTGAGAATCCCTGCCGGGGTCATATGGTTCTGACAGTCCTGGTCTGCTTAGGGTAACACAGAGCCTGCTGCCTGGCCCAGAGAGGGGGGAAGACAGAGAGATAGTGTTCAGTGATGTGTGTGTGTGTTCACTGATTGGCTCCCGGAAGATCGGGCAGTGGCTCAGGACTGCGATGAGGCTGCTGGGAAATGTCTATGTCACCGGTGTCACCCAAGCAAGGCAGATACACAGAGCAGCAGTCACGGACACATTCTTGGCCCAGGCCGATCTCCAAACACACTCACTACGATCCCCCCCCTTCTTGCACTTTCAAGCTCTCACTCCGTTTCCTCTCTCACTCACAGATGCTCTCTCTCTCTCTCTCTGTCTCTCACTGGCATCTAGAGCTCACTTGCTCTTTCTGCCTCTGTCACCCAACAAACACACACACACACACACACACACATACACACACACTTCGACATGTCTTTTCTCTGGATAACCCTACAAAGGGATGTTTTAAGATGCTTCAATCAGCAGTAAATTGTATAATATATCATTCAGAAACATTTATTTTGTTTTTATTTTTTTATGTTTTTTTTTTAATAAAACACTAGATAATTGTTGTCTAATTATATTTATTCAAAAATTCTCTGTTGCTATCCTCTATCCTCTTTAATTCAGTCAAGGGTTGTAACCCTTTCAGTGCACTGCAGGCAGAGGAGCCAAATGAAGCTAACTAGCACCCCCTTTTGAAAGTGCACACTTGACTAGAAAAAAAAATCTTATTCTTGTTATCATCATGTCTGAGGCTCATGAAGCAGGCGAGCTTGCTGTCACACGTGCAAATCTAGATTTGTCCGTCTCTCAATAATAAACAGATAGAATGATGATCTGAATTAGTGATTAATTGGATTTAAAATGTTTACCACAGTAGGTTGTTGAGGATGACCTTTTTATGTACTGTATGTTTGTGTGTGTGTGTGGTGCGTGCTAGAGAAAACAACAGCTCAGCTTTGATTAATATGGATTAAGAGTCTTACAACTCATAATTCACACAGTGAACAAAACATGTTTGGTAAAACCTTAATTCCTCTTTGCTAAGGAAAAAAAAGAGTGAATGAAAGGCAAATTGTCACACAAAAATCATCAATTTATAAACAATTATTTGATTTTTATAGATTGTATCAATCAGTCTAAAAAAAAAGTCACATTCCATGGTGTTGGTGAGGGTCCTGAGTCATCCAGGTCCAGTTATATTGCTTAAAAAAATAGCTTTGGAGGTTTGTGCAGATGAAAAAAGCAACAACTTGTAACATGTATTGAGTGAATGAGTCTGTTGTACTACATCATCACCATCTTTAAAAAAGTCCTCATGCACCAAGCTCCAGTCTCCTGAGTTTAAGACTGCTGCTGCCACTGTATCTAATTCTATCCTTGAGAAAGTCTATTTGAATTTGACACCCATATTGTGTTTAGTATTCCAGACATTGTTTGTCTCACCATCACAATAGACATGCACATCCATCTGGACATTAATCTCCATCCATATTGTAGGCCTTCGTTCAGACACATTTCCAGGCATCCTCATCAGAGCCCCAGGAGTTTGAGCCCTTACACCAGAGAGCGGTGTGGGAGAGGCCCGATAAGCAGCTCAGACTGGATCAGTATAGCAGGAGGGAAGCATGAGAGCTTCTCACAGTCCCTCTCCTCTGTGTCATCTATTCTTCACTGTTTACATGTCTTCTACCCATACTCATCGATTTATGAATTCATTTCTTATGTATCTGCTTACATCCACGCTGGCATGTCTGATCTTTTCTTGCAGCTTGCAACTCGTACACAATGCTTTTGCAACCTATTTTTTTTTTCTGCGATCCTTTGCATAGCAACCTCTTCCCCTCCTCTCTGCTCTAAACCACCTTTTTTTAATTTTGAGCTCCTTCCTCTGTGCTATACAAACACAACTAGTTTCTGCTCTGAGTTTGGAGGCATTGGAGGTCAAAGAGGAGATGGAGGGCCGGGGAGCGGAGGGGAAAAGGAAAGGGAGGGCTGAATGAGTGTTGAGCTGGTCGGTCGGTCAGGTGCAGCGCCACCAGTGATCATTAGGGTTACAGCTGCCCGGGCCAGATTGTGTGCTGCCTGCACCAGGCGAGATGTTTTGCCCAGGGAGAAGAGCGAGCATCTGTCTGTCCCTCCCCGTAGACAGCAACCTCCTACCAGCCTGTCCAACTCAACCCAACTGGTAACAAGGTCACCCAACTCTTACTTTCTCTCACTCACTCACACACACCCACTCTCAACTACTCTGCACTTCTTTTTTTTTTGCTCACTCCCTCCTTTTGCAGACAGCTTTTCTAACTCGCTCTCTCTTCAGGACAGGTTGTGAAAGCAGCAGGCCCTTAGTGCAGTGCAGATTGCAGAGAGAGTGCATGTGATATCTGGAACGAAATGAAATGCATGTGAGTGCAATGCAAATGTGCACACGGTAGCACCGCAGAGCCGCCTTGTACTTCTCAAACTGTAGACTGTTTATTCATTATCTGTGCCCAGTGTTAATTGCATAGTATGATCCTTGTTGATAAAGGAATATTTTAATCATAGGAAAATAATTGGCTCCAGCAATTTAAGAACAATTTTTGAAAACATTTTTTTTTACAACCAGTGTTTCTCCTTATCTTATCAAACTAGTACAAAAATATAATTACGCACAAAACCCCAAAGGGGTATATAGCTATGTGTGTATAGTCACTACAGAACTGACATTTTTAACTTCTTTAAATACTTTGACCTCACGATAGTCCCTGTTAAACTGTCTTGAACCAAAATGTAGATAATATTGAGTTTTATATTTATAGTTTTACTGGGCTGTCTAGTCCCCATGCAATAAAGTCTGAAGTATAGACATCATACCGGAGCATCTGGACAACAATCAAACAAGAATTGTCCACTTAACGGTGTTATAGAGTTTGCATTAAACAAAAACAATGTCTATGTGTGGTATCGAGGGAGCGGCTTCTTCAGTTTCATAAATTAATCAGATTTTTGTGGAAGCTTGAGGTTCATTGAAGCCTATACCATGGACCGCTCCTTGCCTGTGCACTTTTACATCCTGAAATGTCGCTCGGTGCTTTGTGGTTACAAGGCAACCAGTGATGACTTACGAAAAATCTGTCAATTGTAAAACTGTAATGTGTACTAAATAAGATAGAGCTGCAACAAACAACTATTTTGATAATCGAATAGTCACCGATTATTTTTGCGATTATTTGAGTAATCGGATCACGCGTAAATGTCATACTTTTCGCATAAGTACGGCTGCAGCTAATGACTATTTCAATAGTGGACGACTACTTTGGACCGCCGATTTGTCATTGCTTCATCCGCAACCACCACCTAGAGCTAAAATCCTCATGTTTTAAATCTGTGTGTGTGTGTTTGTGTGTGTGCTCACCCATTCCCACGTCTGCCCAAAACACATTGCCGACAACTATAAACACTTACTCTGCACTGACCTACAAACGGCTCACCCGGGTTTCAAACCCATGGCCTCTTGCACCCAAGACGCTGATCATCCTGCTACACCACGAGCCAGAGAATCATTCTCCGCTGCAAATGTGTGACACTTGAATGCCATGCGATGACGTCACTAAATTAGGCGTTAATGCATTTTGCCCTTGAATATTACTCGAGTACTCAACTAATTGTTGCAGCCCTAAAATAAGAGCATATAGTTGAATTAACCATAACATCAATAATGTCTGCAAATCCAACTTGTATTCAGCTTCATCAATTGGTCATGTTTTCCTATAATATTCATTGTATTGTTTTCTTTCACATCATCAGTTCAACACTCCCATGGGCCTGCATGGCAGTGATGGGAACTTCTCTGTAGTACCTTTAAGTCAATGGTTTGAGTCAATGGTCTGTCTGCCACAATGCCAATATTTTATCTGTCACAAAAAGTGTTTGAACACACTTGTAAGTCTTTGTATAAAATCATTATTGCTAACACTTTGTACAACCTAATTGACTAACAAATGTAGCTGTCTGAGCATTTAAAGCTGTGGATACAGCAGGTCTGCTGTTTACAGTCAAATCCTAGCAGATTATGTGTGGAAATCCTCAGAGGAGTGATGTCTTCTTTGGTTGGGTGCCAAACGTCAGTACCGTTTGATAGGGTTTGAGGTGATTTGTTGATGGAATGCATTAGGTGATGGGTGTTAATCTCTCTGATCTTGCTCCGCCCGTGGACTAACAACAGGATTGTTTGAGAGGAAAAAAAAACAATCTTACCAGGCAACAAATAACATATGAACTGTTAATCCATCAAATGCAGCACCACAATGACAACGATAAAGAGTTAATGAAAATGTAGAATCTTTAAGTACTTGTGGGCCTTTTATTTTGCTAGAACAGAAATCAAGATTATAAAATCAATACGCATGTGGTATCCACAGAAACAGGCATCACTATAAAAAGACATCCCATGATTTTTCACACCTGTCACAGCGATCCTCAGTATGTACACATAACGCTCACTTTGAACAAGCAACAAATTTGCTGTGAGTCAGTGGAGTGGATAGGGTTAGAAAGCAGTGAAACCTTTAATTCATTTTGACAGCATCATCTGCACTCAGTTGTCAGCCAGACTGAATGAGCTGGGCCGGGAGCGCACAGAAAGGGGCCGAAACAGGTGTGACACCAACTTTCTGCCTCACAGGAGACGATAAAGCCCTTGGTCAAGAGCACAGCACCTGGGCCATTGTTTTATCACACAAAATGGCTTTTAAGTGCAAATTTCCACTTGGTCCTAAAGGAGACCTGGCCTCTGCACTTGCTTTACTCGTCTGAACCAATATGTGATCCGTCCTCATTTACATAATGGGCAGAATGGAAATGAGGGCCCAGCTTTGTCAGCCCAAGACAAAAAGAAGAAAGAAAAAACGGGGAGGCAGACTGATGCCATTCTGTTCAACTGCATCTGTCAACACAAAGGTGTGATATCTTGAGTCTCATTTGACCACTTTTAATTATGATCAGAGGTTATATTGAGCACTGCTACACTTGCGGTTTGACAAAGGCTTTATAAGTGGCTGCTAAATGGAAGCTAACAACACTTAGACAATGTAAGCACTCCTGTCTATACATTTGGTCTTTTATTAGTTACTAATAGGATTTGGACAGCGCTTGTATTTCAAAGGCATCTTTTGCACTTTTTCGGGCCGCTGTGTGAGCGATGGTGCGAGGCGCTGGCGGCTTTCAGTCTTGTAGAGGCCTGGTTACTTCTGCTTATTTTGTGCTGACTGTGTTTCACTCATGTTGCATCATATGTTTTCAAGTTTCATCTCTCAGTCTGCCTAACAAGAGATCACTGATTGAGGCAGTTGAGCTGGGATTTAATCCCTGTGATGAAACAGACCTTCTGCGTCATTCAAACCAGTAGAAACTTGATCAGATAAATGACCAAACTCTCATTTGTCACAGCTGCTTGTTTATATGTTCAGTTTTACCTGAGGTAAGGTGGCGTTCAATGACCTCTGTAGGCAGAGGAGAGGTCACACTGGGTTCAGCTGTGTGTCCGAGTATTTGGAAGGTGTTTAAGAAGACTAATTTCCTTGTTATGCTTCCATTAGTATGTACCATTTCGGCTCCTTTTTTACGTAGTCAATGATGTTTGAGCCCTTGAAATTTGTGTTTTGGATTTTTCTGTCCTCTTACCTCCTTGCCGATCTTTTTTCCCCATTTGTAATCAATAATATGACACACATAGAGTTTTGCACTTGAGCTAATCGGTGTGATTTCATCAGCGTCTGAAGTGATGCACATTGCTCTGCACCGACATTGCCTCCCCACCACCTGCAGAGTGGGCTGTGTGGCTGGGGGTTCAAACTGCCAGCAGTGGTGCACTGCAAATAGCAAGATGTCACTACCCACATCAACTTTAAAGCATCTTCGCTATGACTCATCTCTCCTTTTTCAGTTAACCACTGCGGGCCTCTTTGACCTGTAAACTAAGCGATGTGGTGAACACAGTGCACCCTGGATTTAAGTGCAGAAGGAACATGATCACTTGTCAGAGCATAAACAGACATATGGGTCATAAAATGTTATTGTTTAGGGATGACATGCATGCGTGTGGTTGAGATCAGCTGTATTTTTGTGATACAGTGTTTATTATTATAAATTTGATGTCACCTGCTGAGAAACATCAACACAATCACATTGTAGATGCAATTTCTACAGGGAAACGTCATTATAATATATGAACGCCAAAGTGATATTACTTTGTCTTTCTCCCTTGCCACACTGGCACTTAAGCACTAAGGTATTTACTATGGTTTAATCTTCTTGAGCTTTCTACAACCAGGCAACACGTCCACATAAATTCTTACATGGACAAATACACAAAGAGGCAAAACCCTGTCGCCTTGTTCTCTGCGAAGGTAGATTATCTGTGAATGCAAGGAGAAATTTCTCGGGGGATGCTTTGGCGCCGAGTAATGAAACTCGGAGAGTGTTGCCTTTGCCAAGCTGAGACATCTGGTCACCTTATCACAGATAAGTGGGGGTTAGTCCTGGCATCTGCTAGAATTAATCCATTTTGCAAACACAGTTATCCTAATCTCCTAAATATGTCATTCCACAACTGTACAAAGCAGTAGGTACAATTTCACCTTTTCCTTCTCTGCTGCACAAAAAGACTGATCAAAGCTCTGCGCTGCGTTATGAAATGTGAACAGTGACACAGTATAGAAGTAGAAGACTAAAAAAGATTTGAAATCAGTGTCACAACCTGCACCTGGCCAACTATTTGCCAGTGCCCAGTCTGGTCTACTGCTAGCCACCTAACATCCTTGCATGAATATTCATGTGGGTGGATTTCTCTTTTGTTGCCTGCCTAGTCAGCAGTCACAGAACACATGGTGAGTGTTGGCAGCACCCGGCCTAGGTAGAGGGGCCGCGGACGGAGGCAGTGGCAGGAACCAGGACCTGTGAGGCTGACTGACATTTCCATCTGTGGCGAGGCCTGGTAATTATCGGGGAGAGGAGCGCCCGCAGCAGCGCGCCATCTGCTAGGGGAGATGGCTCAATGAGGTATGAGCACGAGCGGCACTCCGTCGGGCCACTGCCTGCCTCTGACATGAGGGCTCGCATCTGCTACCGAGGAGCCGGGCCGCCCAACACAGCCTGCCTGCCTGGCCGAGAGAGGGGGCTGACAGGAGGGAGGAGAGCAGCCAAGAGCCCCTCTGACCCCCTCCACCCCCACCACCACCCACAGCCATCACTACCACCACTGCCCTGCCAAAGGCACATTTGACAAACAGCAGAGCCCACTCACAAGTTTTCATACAGATCTAATCAAGTTGTTGGATTTTTGTAAAGGATGCTTCTCAGCTCCAGCTCTTGCAGAGGAATCCATCATTGTCAGTGTCAGTGAATGCTGGAACAGACATACAGTGTGAGATGAGCCCGAGTGAACAAATGTATTGTACAGTATGCATTAGTGGATGCCTGGGCTCACTGTGTGCTTGTTACCAGAATTTCCTTCTGACTCATTTGTGAAAGCACAGTTTTCTGAGACTGCTCGGTTGTGGGAGCCTGGCTCCATATCACACAGCCTCCTCACACACCTGGCAGGTGTGTGTGTGTGTGTGTGTGTGTGTGTGTGTGTGTGTGTGTGTGTGTGTGTGTGTGTGTGTGTGTGTGTGCTGCTTTTGCCTGTGTGTATGTTGTTCTCTCCTCTTGAGCTCAGCATGGTTAGTCCAACTGTGGTTCTGTTATTACACTCTGCCCACAGACATAGGCACGTGCTTTCAGATGCACGCGCACTAACATCCTATTACCAGTGAGCACAGGCTCACTGCTCACTGAGCAAGATGGCTAACTACTGAAAACGGCATCTGTGATGCACACAACTCAAAAACACAAACTGTGTGATGAGGTGTGAAAATAAGATGGATTTGGATTTGCACTTGGATGTGCCCTTATTTAGAAAGGAATTCATTTTAATATTTGTATTTCACTAGCTGACTATAGCACTGTTAGCTTTGTCACAAAAGTAGTTCCTTGTAGAGCCTGATGTTATTGGTAATTTTTATTTATCAAGATGGCAAACAATGGTGACCTGCAGAAATTAGAAACTCACATATTATGTTCAAGTGTGTGATCACCCCTGACAGGTTTGCTTGATTTAAAATAAATTGTTGTGTAGTTGCTTTGTTATGGTTATATGAGCTGGTATGGTTATAGTTTGATGCTGCCCTCAGACCACTGATGTGCAGAGACTACACATCTTTTCTGGTGATGTTTGATGAAAAAATGAACCCAGAATAGTGACATTATGTGTTAAAGATGCTTGTGTGAACAGGGTATAAGAATCATTTTGTGCTTTAACCCATAAAAACCCTTTTTCTGCACAGTATAGCTCCAGCGCGCTAGAAAAATGACAGCAGTGGTTGGAAGGGGATAGAAATGACAACTGTGTGCGCTTTATGTGAAGCTTGTTGCAGATTGGAGAAATTTTGCATCGTGTGTGTCTAAGGTTGGGACCCAAACTTTGCTAAACCCCACCCAGTAGTTTTGATGCCTTATCTTATTGAAAATGAAAGTAAAGAGAACCAATCGACTATGTATGTTGTTTATGGTTGTCTACCTATTCTGTCATTCATTTGTGTGGATGTACTGTGACTAAAGCAGTGTATCTGTGTCAGTTTCTGTGGCTCCTGAACTTCTGCCTCCTACTGTTTCAGTTCTTTAACATCTGTCAAGTCTCTGACAAGTTGTTGTGGAAGTTGTTGTTACCTTTGTGGATCAGTGTTTTCATACTGCCCCGGTGGCTCTTGCATCACTTGAGAGTTACTCTAAAGGAGAGGAAGAGCAAAGACGGCAGGAGATGCAGTAGGAGAGAGAGGGAGGGAGGGAGGAAGGGGAGGGGTAGAGGGAGTGAACGAGAAAGAGAGGAGCACATCTCTTCATCGCAGGATTTTATCTGACTGTTTGGACAGATTGGTAGAATTCAAAATGCAGCAGGGGCCTGTGATGTGGCAATAAAGCGTTTGCCTTTGATCCCGCCTCACTATTTTTTTTTTCTCCCCCGCACATGTGCACGTCAAAATCAATTAGATCAACTGTGAAGAGGCGAGGCAGCTGCGCATTCACACAACAAACCTTTGCATCACCTTAGTTTACCAACAATCTCCTTATTATTCTCATTGTCAACTCATTGACACAAACTCCGGCGCTGCCTTCACCTGCATGCACAACAAACTTCAAGGTGTATGAAAGATGAAATGGCACGCAAATAGAATATCCATCTTAACAGATAGGAACACATGCTTACATCCTAGCCACAGCTGTCAATTACCTACAAAAAAAAACCCTCTTTGATAAGAAAAATTTGAATTTCCCCCCCCTCCCTGCTCTTGGAGTGGCTTTTTCAGATGTCATAGCACTTATGAGAAATTTGTGACAGCATCAACAGCGCCTATTCCCCATTCAGCAGCATTAACTCTGTGCCATGTGTCTAACAAACGGAGGCCATTCTGGAGCCCTTAATGACAAGGCTGCTTCGCTCCTCTCCTCTCCCCCTCGCTCTTTTCAAATTGCTCTCTAAATGAAGTACAGCTGTGTGGACCAGGTGCTGCCATCCCCCTTTCAGAAAGAACAGGAAATTATGAAATCCCCAAATCCTTCACAAATGGCGGGCAGGAGGGAAGGTTGGAGAACGTCAGCTCGGCTTAACTGGTCTGAAGCTACATGTCTCTTGTCGGTGGATAATCTTTCATTCCTCGTCAAGCTCTCTCTCCATCCAACGCTCCGACCCACAACCTATCACTTATAGGTTCATTCAGTCACAGAGTAATTTTGACAGTTTGGCATCATTTTTAGAAACATCTATTGATACTAGTGGGGTGCAGTTTTCATGCAGAGATAAATGTGTGCATTAATAAGAGACATTAGATGGTTTGCAATTACTGAAAATATTTTTTCATATCAGATCTCTCTTGACTGGGAAGAGAAACATTATATTGATCCAATTAAAAAAAAGCTGAATAAATTAAGTTTTTACTTTAAACCTGCAGTGGCAAACAGAGTATCAATTTAATATTCAGAGCTCTGTGTTTGTTCTCTGTGTTCTAGACAACAGAAAGAGCACAACTGCTGAAGTAGGCCTCCTGCTCAGGAGACTGTCAATGTGCAGCTGTCAATGTCTCCATAAAGCCCCATATCCATAATAGACAAAGCACTCATCAAGCCTCAGCTTCATCTGGCCTCCCAGATGCCCCATCACCAGGGGCAAATCCCATCCAGGACTGAGCGGCGCACCATGCAGCCAGATGTGAGCTGGCAACATGGCCGTGGGGTCAACACATGGCAAAGGTAGACCCAATAAATGAATTATACTCTGATTATCATAAATGTGGCATCTGAGCATGGCGCTTCTGTTACTGTTGTTTGGAAGGAGGAATGGTGGGACATGCTGTGTAAGCTGCGACACTGACAAACATATAGATATACACAGGCATGATGTAAACTCACATTGATAGTTCAATGCAACATATCACACAACATATTATAACTCAAATGTGCATGCATGTTTTTGCTATTCATATTACTTGAAACTTAGTGCTAGAAAATTACAGGGGATAACATGATACAGCCAAAGCATATTTAGGATTCTCAGAATGATTCCATGCCATATGCCCTGTATTTGTACATAATTCCACAATGTTCTAGGTCGCTCCCCCAAACATATTCTGTTTCGTCACATGCCAAAAAGACCTTTCCCCCCCTCATCCCTCCTTTCCTCCCTTCGACACGTTTGCATGCGATATCTGGCTGCCCTGGCTCCCTGTCTTCCCCTTTAAAATGCCATGCCAACTTCAGAGGACCCAGGTGTATGGGTCCGTTATCAATTCCACTAACAAGCGTGCTTACTGGGATCACAGGATGCGTTGTGGCTTGCTTTTAAGTCCCCGTCTGTAGCCAAGGCTGACCTGAATTGGAGACATGCAGCCCCCTGCTGATAGCAGCCAACCTCTGATGGGCAGTCCCTCTCCCAGACTTGGCCGGCACTCCGCCTGGGAAGGAGGAGGGGAGAGAAGAAGAACTCTTTGAAATGCTGGAGTTCCATGAAGAATTGAGAAGCAGGACAGAATCAAAGGCTTCTGATATAGGAAAGGAAGAAAAAAAATATAGAATGAAGACTTGGAGATTGGAAAAAAAAAGTTCCCCCTCCCACACACACACAGGCGTGCACTCACAGATCACACATGAACAAAGAACATATCTGATGTTGCTATGAAAACTTATCTGTCTCTTTGCTATGGAGACCTTCACATGAAACTTGTGTTTCTGAAGCACACATTATTCGTATCAAACAGCTTACATTGACTGTAGATTTTAAATGAAGTACATAATATTATTCAAACCGGGTCAGTGGAAGTGCACAGATACTGTGTGTTTTTATGTTTGCAAGATTGTCTTAACAGTATAGACCCATGTGTGGTTAAAAAAGAAAATGGTGAGTCTCTAGCTCAGCTTTGCTGCTGCTTGTATCGGTGGTGATGGTGGCAGCTGAAGGCCATTATGTCCAGGTGGCCTAGAGGATGCAGGGGCTTTACTGAGAGCTATACACACACACACACACACACACAGACACACACACACATGCATGCACAGAAAGCTTCACAGCTGCTAGGGCCCGCTGCATGTCAATTAGGACGGCAGAGGATGTACAGGGACACATGGACATTCACACAGCACATGTATTATGCATGACAGGTTGGATGGACTGTATTGAGGTCTACCAGTAGATTGGATCTTGCAGTTCTGGCGTATAAAAAATATATATTTCAGACAGCCTCACATACACCTGAGGTTCACACACTGGCAGGTGGGTGTGATGTGAGCTGGCTTGTGATGTTTGAGCATCATTTGTGTGTATATTTGTGTTGTGTTTGTAGCCTGTGTATGTCATATATACACAGGGAGTAAAAAGGGGTGCACAGCATAGTGAGAAACAGAGGAAATTGTTGTGACAGCCATTAATTCCCTAGAAGCTAGCTGTATTTCTATTCTCACCTGAACCAAAATGATTTGCATGGTTTAGGTTTCAGTCTGCAGCACTAGGTGATAAAAGAAATTACTTCTTTTAAATAAAAAAATACCTTAGTGCCTTTTTATGCTGCCATTTGTTTGCAGATTTATATTATGTTTGTTAAAATGCAACATGAAGCTTCACAAAAAAAAGAAAAAGACATTTATTTTAAGGTCAAAGCAAATCAGAAGTTATCTACAGAAGCCAGCGCATTATGCTGATTACTCTTATGAAAATTGCATGTAGTGGGGTGAAGGGTCACCAGAGCTTAATTCCGTTTTCATGTTTTGTTTCACACTAGCCAAGCTGTGGGTGTCTGTGTGTGAGGCACTGTTTGCTATTGGCTTTGACAGCGCACAGTGTAATTGGCTCACTGAGGTGATTCAGTAATCGCCTGAGTGACACCTTCCCTGGCAAATTTTGACACTGGAGGTGGATGAGGATGCGGTGGGCTTCAAGTGCCAAGGGAGCTAACCTTGTAGGAAAACCAAATTTAAAGCAGGGAGATGTGGAGGAGACTCTCAGTGTATTTGCATCATGTAATGAAAAGGTACAATGGATAGAGACATTTTTTTATACCCTTTTAACCTTATTGACTTCAAACAGTAAATCGTCCTTGTCCTTGACTTTTTTTTTTTGGGTCACCTTATTTCATCATCTGCCCTCTTCTTCCTTTACTTACTTACTTACTTTACTTCTGTAGATACTCCACTTCTTCATCACCCGACCCCTGCCCGACCCCTCCTCTTATCTACTTCCTTACCTCCTCTTCTCCACGTTTTTTCGCTCCTGGCGTTGCTCGTGGAGAGGAGGAGCAGCCAGCACTGTTCTGTTCCTCAGGACTGTCCTCCTCGTGCAGAACACAGATGGTTATTATGGAGCTGCACATAAATTGATTATGTTGGAAATTAACTGTTGCTGTCAAAGGCAGCCGCCAACCTGTCCCAGTGTGTCCCTGTGCCCGCTGATGCATAGGATCCAGCTGATGGACCAGATGTTTGCACAGTGCGCCGCTCCTTTTAAGGTCAGCACAAAAGTGGTACGGGGGCTCTCTGATCTCCATGTCTTTGTACTTTCTGCCTAGGCCCTCCTGCCTCTTGACATTTTGAAGTAAAATAGGACCGTAAGAAATTTTATTTCCCACCAAAAATCTATTTTATTTTTCACATACAGTATGTTTCTAGATTTATTATATTTTCCTTGTTTATCTTTGTGACTACTTTCTGACACAAATGGATGCTTCCACTTAGTAACATACTGTATATGGGAGGTTGAAATAGGCCTTATGTTTGTGCCAAAAGACCATGTAGTCTCTTCAACAGAACATCATTGCCAAGAGCTCCAAACGCTATCCCTAAGTCGGTCTGTCTTCCAGCAGCTCATTACAGGTTGGTCTGGATAATCATGATGGGTGACTCCTGGCTGTGGCCTCGGGGGAATGACAGCACAATGCCAAACTCAGCAGAAAGTCAGGTCTTAGGAGTGTTGCTACATCGTTTTCCAGGCCTGACCTTGATTCCAGGCCCACTCCTGCATGTTTCCGTATGCATGGCAGAGTACGGAGGACTGCCAAAATCTGAGCCAAACAGGGAAGAGAAGCCCCCTGTGATTCACACACACACACACAACAACTAACAGACACACGAGTAAACACACACACAGACGTGGGCCAAATCCCATCAAGAAGGTTAACATGCACAGGAAGGAAAAGCTGAATAAGTTATTTTATAGAGACGGGATTACAAACAAGAAAATAACTTGAATATAGTTTTTACAGAAATAAGGAGAACCTTTTAAAAACAATCTATTTAGTCAATATGCCAATAACACAAATTGCAAATGATTTAGTACATTGAGTGTCACATCCTTCTTGAACGATTCTCTCAAGCTTCCTCAGATTGAATAGGAAGCATCTGTGAACTACCATCGTTAGTCTTGCAAAGAAACATCCCTACAGCATGATGCTGCCACCACCATGCTTCACTGTAGGGATGGTATTTGCTGGATGATAAACAGTGCCTGGTGCCTAAGATAAAAACATTTCCTCATACTTAAAAATTGTATAATTGTCTTTGGAAAAATTCAAACAACCTATTGTGTTGCTTTAGACTTGGTGGTTTACCCTGTCACCTGACAGAGCACTACTGATGCGGTCATCCTGTGGGCAGGTTCTGTCATCTCTAGATAGGACTTCTAAAACTTGTGTTGTGAAACTCTGACCATTTGTCTGACTCAGGCCAGTTGGTTTGGCCAGACGGCTAACACTAGGAAGAGTCTGGGGAGCTTTCAGACTTTTTCCATTTCACACTCAAAGCTCGAGCCCTGATTTGTTCCTCACCACAGGGTCTTTGGATCATATCTTTGAATGGTCCTTTAATAATAACAACAATTTTTATTTATTTATTCAGCATTGCTGTTTGGTAGTACTAAAGCTTTTTATTTTCTTTTTTAAACTAACAAGTCCAAATAACTCTAAAATAAGTAAATAAATGCAATGAACTCTGAAAGCTGTTTGTATTCTTTTAGCAGCTTGAGGACAGAATAAAAGCTCACTGGTCAGTAAGTGAATCCTATCACAGGCCAGAGAGGCATAGTGACATGAATATGAATGTCAGCAGGTGATAAACAGAGTGGATTTCTAGGACGTGTGACTGTTTGCAACACATACCCCTCACACCCCAGATGTAGACGAGCTGGGGAGGCTGCCACTCAATTCCACGACATCTGAGCAGCTAGCTGCGGTAATTGGCTACAACAGCCGGACTGTATGGCAACGTGTCTGATAGGAAACATAAAAATACAGAAATGAGACAAACAGTTACTGTATGTATGATTTTTCTACATGTGTTTATTTTTACCTGACTGGATGCTTACAGATTTATCATAGCAAGCTTGCCATCATCACTTCATATCACTTTAATCACATGACAGATACTTGTACTTGTACGTGTAAAAGTTTTTGTAAAAAATCTGGAAATTTAATCTCACAGGGAAAAAGATTATCACTTAATTTTGTCTATTTTTGACTATTATGAGCAAGATATCTTCCATACTGAACACTGTGTTAAATGTTAGGCCTATAATATAATAATATAATAAGGCACAATAAATCTCACAATGTACATGCTACATACACTACTCCACCCATATCTCAGTAAGTGCACCATTGTGTTGCTTTTACACTCCACATATATCATCAGTACTTTACAGTGTTATTCTGGCCATGCTAAGCACATACCATGTAGCAGTGTGTGCTACATTTCTTCAGTGGAAGCTCCATTGCATATTAATGAAGGTTTGAAATGTTTGAACAAGTTTATCTTCCTTTGCAATATATTTGTGTGTAATATCTTTCAACAGCCAGAAGGAATAAGAAAATGTTCTGAAAAATGTGCGTCTATTGTTCCATAACTTAGATTATAAGAGAGAAAAGGCTGGAGGATTTGTGGTGATTTATACTCCTCTGTATATAAAGAGGCATCTCCTTTTCTTCTCATCTCTATCAGGCTGGAACACCTTGGCCTGATAGGAGCTCAGAGGTAGCTACAAGCTGAAATGAATTTTTCTATGTTATGTTGTATGTGCACATGCGTGTGCATGTTGAACACATCTGTGAGAGTTTAGGTGTGTGTCTTAATGCATGTGTGTGTGTGTGTGTGTATAGTAGTGGTGGAAGACATTTTCCAATCACTGCTCTGCCGGTTTGTCATTGTTCTGGGAAGCTGTTTGCCACTCTGCACGATTAACAGTATTATCTGTACCTAGCCCAGTCAGCCAGCCAGTCCTTGTGCCATTGTGTTCCTGTCAGGGGTGAGTGCTCTCGGCAGTGCGTGTCACGCCTTCCCCCCCGACAGTAGGGACAGGCTTGGCTAGGCCCAGGTGGGACGTGCTGGCATTTGGGCACTGTCCGCTGCAGGAGGGACGGGGTAGACGGGAGGGAGGGGGTGGAGGGGTTCGCAGAGAAGTGGCCTACACCAGCAGGCGAGAGGCGGAAAACGGGTCCCTTTGCCCAGCCGGAGCCCCAGTTCAGGGGTGAGGAGGGGTGAGGTGGGGAGGGCTGGGAGGCCCCTAGGGGCCACCTTCATGTGCCCTGAGCATCAGGCTCCATCTGGTCACTCTGCAGAGAGGACAGCTTCTGTGACAAGCCCGCTTTTAGAAAACAGAGCAGTTTTCGGTTCACTCTGCCCAACAAGCCATCATATTTTAATGCTATGTTCTGTAAACCATAAAGGACAGAGTGGATCATGGTACACTCGCTAACAGCTGTGGAGTAACTTTAGTGTATAAACAGGACTTCAGAGGTGCATGTATTTTCTTAAACTAGTATCTCAACGTGAACTGAATGCAACAAGAACGTGTCTTACTCACTATTGCATCAGTGAGCCAATAATGTAATACATATTTAAAGGGGTCATGGATTCCTTTAACCTTGATACTTTAAGTGCATATTTGGGCTTTAGTAAATACAGTACTTAATGTGGGTTAGTGCTTGATTTTATTCTTTGGCTTGGAAATTGTTATTGACCTTCATTTTTAGCCCAGCCAGTGTATTTCCAAGCAAAGCGATTGATAATAATTCAAGATGCAAACACTCATATGGAGCCTTTTAGCTAAATGTGTGTCTTATTTGATTTGGTGATGTTGTCTCCTCTGATGTAAATGTCATATTAGCATACAAGTGACAACCTCCTGAACTGACGCTCTCCATCTCTGCTTCTCTCTGGCTCGCTTCCTCCCAGCCCTCTCTCACCGCTGACCCCTCTGTCCTCTCCTTTGATGAACTCATGAATTCATTGCCCTGGTTTTCGGGCCCTTCTCTTCCTCCCTTGCTCTTTACCCCTCTTCCCTATGCTGCATAATTGACTCAGCTGCAGCCTTTGTGATATAATAGCTAGTTTACCTGGCAGAATGACATTTCACAGGCTCTGAGCCACCATAAAGCTAATTGTTCTAGAGCGAGAGGGAGAGAGCAGTGTGTGTGTGTGTGTGTGTGTGCACATATGCAGCTAATGATAAGAGGAGAGCGGCCGCTCCATTTGTGCTGTATAGGTCATCGGAGGGTTAGAAGTGACATTTATCTCAGACCCAGCCATGGCCTGATGGAGTCTCTCTCCCAGCTTTCTCTCTTAAATTTTATCTCCATTACGTTACTCAGATACGTTACTCTTTTTTTATAGTTTTACTATTTTTTGTCACCATGGTGTGTATGCCTGTGTACATTTCTCCTCTAGACTTTAACCAGTCACCCTGCATAAGCAAGATATGGGTCTTTAATTAGGCCCGGTGGCTCTTTTTTCTCCTCCCGCAAAGGGAAAAAAAGGCATAAATATATACAGTACATCTACATGCAAAAGAAAGACAGGTGGCTTCTCAGGAATGTAATTCTGATGTGTTGCTTCTGGTTGCTCAGTGCTGTTTGCCCTGTCCATCTGTCTTCCTTAAAATGAATGTATGGTATGAGTCCATTTGTTCTAACAAATGTCAGCTACCAAATAAGGAGCTGCTGTTTTACTGAAATCACAGCACAGTTCACAGTACAGATGAAACGAGGTCCACCGTCTCTGTTTTTCATTTAAATGTGTTCCAGAGACGCTGTTTGAAGACGTTTAAGCTCGCAGACTGGCAAACCCTCACATTGACGATGCAGTTCAGTCGATTTGTAAATAAGAAATATCTCAGATCTGCAGTGCTCATGTTGTGGTGTGGATGTGAACTTTAGGGTGTGTCAGTGCACTGTGACGTAACACAATTTTGTATGTGGTAAGAGATTAACAGACTTTGAACTTTGAGAGGAAATTGGTACTGCTTTCAATCATTTACTGTAGCTGTATCATTGTTCATCCCCTATATTTGTATTGATGATATTTATACCAAATATTACCATAAAGAATGTCACACTAGGTAAGTGTCCAGGAGCCCAATGATGAATGTGACTCTCCTCCTGACGTACACTGCATAGCCCAGGAATTGAGACCTTGCAGTCTATCTCTGCCCATCATTCTGGTGAATCAGATGCTTTATATAGTCTGAGTCAGAGAATAGAGACCTGTCACTGACATGTTTTGTATCGATTCTGTCTGTCTGACATTCAGATAGGCCTGTCTAGAGTTTCAACAGGGAGAGAGAGAGAATGAAAGATTGAGGGACAAATATATATATATATATATATATATAGAGAGAGAGAGAGAGACGAGAAAGCTCCCAGAGGGCGAGCAGCTGCTCAGCAGCGCAAGAAGATACATTTCATAATGACAACATACTGCTATTGATTCCAGGTTTGAATGGGAGCATTGATTTGATTGAACAGTCATTACACTGTGGCCCTTAACAACCCTAATGTGATCAGACTAAAAGCATGTCTAATGCTGTTTAGCTAGCTATCTTTCAGTGTGCATGTTTGAAGAACACTCAACATTTTGATAAATATGTGCGTTTTTTTCTATCTTTATAAATTAGATAGAAGGCAGATGCCATGTTTGCACTGTGAGATTAGAGCACGGTGATGCTTAGCTAAGCTTAGGTTAGCATTTCTTGGAGCATAGCAGCCTGAAGCAATGACTTGCTCTCAGTATGTGAGATTGCAAATAAGCAGCTGAGACCCAGACAGCTGAAATGCACTTGTGTGTCCATGCTCATCATAGCCACCTTGTTTATCCTGCATCGATTTGAAAATCTGAGATGTAGCTTTTTCCATAAACTACAAGTTGTTGTAAAATTATGTAAATCAACATGATATAATGTAAAACTAGTGATGTTTTTTGATTGCTGAGCTGGATTGTTAGAGGTTGCTTGACTCTTTGTTTTCAGTCTATATGCTAAGCTATGCTAGTTACCTTCTAGGCATTACACGTGAGGGGTATAAATCTTCTCATTTAAGTCGATTTTTAAAAAGAATCTTTATTTTCACGAGCCAGTAGAGATTCTAAACATGCAACAATCCTGTAACAAGCCGTTAGCTAAGACAAATTTATGAAATAAATAAGAGAGAAATCACATATCTGCAGCAGTGTTACAAATTTTATTTAAATAACCTACATTTTCAGGTTTAGTCATGCTCAATCATCCTTTCATTTCAGAGCTCTCACATTTAAAATACATGGCAACACATCCATCCATGCTGGCAGGTTTTGAGGAGGCAAGTCCGCCTGCCTCTGTGTTGAACAGACTGTGGGATGTCACTGTAGCGTCACGAGGTTTCTTCTGCTCTGTTCCTGTCAAAAAACCCACAGGCCCACCCATCCAAGATGGCCTCTCTGCTTCCCACTTAGAGAAATAGATGGAGTGTTTAAGTGTTTTTGTCGAGTCAAATGGCACCAGGCAGATGACTGCATGCTATTACCATAATTTACCCTGATGCAGGCTGTCAGGGTGTATCATCAGCAGGTCTGTTTCCTGCCCTATGGAGCTTATAGGCAGGTGTAGCAATCCACAGTCACGCTGTGCAGCGCGTTCCGATTGTTGTTGTTGTCTGGCAAAGTTTAGCTTGTTGTCTGCCGCAGCTTGTCGCCGGCAAAGTTAGCGTCACTTACTCTTTTCTGGTGACAGCTGAGGGGTGCTGAGTGGCACTCGTCCTTCAGTCTGTCTGTCTGTCCATCCCCACCTGTCTCTGTCTGCCAAAGCTTTCAGGGGCTGCCCGCACAAATCTGTCAGGCAGATGGGGGGCCGGCTTTTTACATGTCACTTGAGGGACGCCCAGGCAACACAATCTGCAGCCCACAATGCAGTGTGTTTGAACCTCTTGAAACCCGAAAAGAGAATCGATGCAGCGCCATGCACAACCCAGATTCTCTGAAGAATGTCTCCATATCTGCCTGTCTGTGTCTACCTTCTGCTGGGCTCCTTTAGAAGAACTCTGCATCTTTTATTTATCCCTTGAAATAAGGCTGGACCCTGACGAGAGCATAGGCTGCACACACAGACAATCTCTCTCTCTGTCACACACACATATACACACGCACACAAATGGGCCTCCTTCTGTTACTGAAAAGTCTGCAATTATGGAGAGAGAGGGGAGGGACAGTTGGGATTTGCATATGTCGTTGAGAGAAGAAAACTACATCTCCCACAAGGCCCGGCGGTGGAAATGAACCAGCTGTCCATGGTTTGTAGATCAGATCCCATCCTCTTGATTACGAAATCACAGAATAATAAGGACCAAAAAGTTGTGGGCCTCGCTGTTTGTTCCTCCTTTGTTGTTCCCTAGAACAGAAGTTATTTTGCTTCCGCTGCCTCCGAGCTGTTTGCCATGTGCCAATGTTTGGTGCACTGTGCTCCACTTGTTCTCCTTTCTCACACAGAAAATCAGAAGGCTCCAGCCCTGCCCCTCCAAAGCTGTCATGTGAACTCCCGCCTTTTGTTTAATTTACATTTTGAGGCACAGCCCATCAATTCCCCCCTTATCCTGCTGCCCCCTGCCAACACCGCCACCCCACCACACCAACTGGCTTCATCAAAAATGCAGAGTTCAAACTAATTAGTGACATTTGGCCATTTGTGAAACTTTCTCCTCTCCAAGCGCAGCTTCTGTCAAGCATGGCCTTATAGCTCACAGAGGATTAGAATACTTTTCATCATTATAAAAAAAAATATGAATACTGTATAGCAGTGAAGTAGAGCAATTTCCACCTCTTCATCTGTGTGACATGAGGAGACATTACAATATGTTAACTAATCAGGTATGTATACCATAACATCAGTTCAACTAGCTCCAAGGCAGAAATGTTTGGGAACAAAATGTAGCAGATTTAAAGATAGATAAGATAGATAAAGATATAGACAAGGGTGCAAATTATATTTGTTAGAACACCAATGTAATATATATATATACATATATATGTTCCAATTACCACAGGGACCACTGTTACCTTCACCTTCCACATCTTTTCTAGCTCTTCTTTAAGCCCTTGGTATTCCTCCAGTTTCTCATGTTCCTTCTTCCGTATGTTGCCATCAATTGCTACATCTACCACTATGGCTTTCCTCTGCTGTTTGTCCACTACTACTATGTCCGGTTGGTTAGCCATCACCATTTTGTCGGTCTGTATCTGGAAGTCCCACAGGATCTTCTAAGCTTGGTCATTCTCAATCACCTTTGGAGGTGTGTCCCATCTTGACCTTCGGACCTCCAGGCCTACTTGGCACAGATGTTCCTGTACACTATGCCTGCCGTTCCATGTATGCCCTGCCTGCTAGCATCTTACACACTGCTGTTATGTGCTGGATTGTCTCAGGGGCGTCTTTGCACAGTCTGCACCTGGGGTCCTGTCTGGTGTGGTAGACCCCAGCCTCTATCGATCATGTGCTCAGGGCCTGTTCCTGTGCTGCTACGATTAGTGCCTCTGTGCTGTCTTTCAGTCCAGCTTTTTCCAGCCACTGGTAGGACTTCTCGATGTCAGCCACTTCCTGTATCTGATGGTGGTACATTCCGTGGAGGGGCTTGTCCTGCCATGATGGTTCTTGCTCCTCTTCCTCTGCATCGGGCTTCTGTTGCCTGAGATATTCACTAAGTATTCCATCGCTTGGGGCTATCTTCCTGATGTACTTTGCTGTTTCATCTTGGATGGTGGCTCTGATGCTCACCAGTCCCCGGCCTCCTTCTTTCCTCTTAGTGTAAAGCCTCAGGATGCTGGACTTGGGGTGAAGTCCTCCATGCATTTTGAAGAGCTTCCTTGTGTTCACATCAGTGGCTTCTGTGGCCTCTTTTGGCCAGTTGGTTTGAGAGCTCAATAAGCCGCTGTCTGTTCGAAACACATTGACACACACACACAGAGGTTTGCTTGCAATAACAAGCAAAAGTCATTGTAGTAATATTTATATGCCCCGTTACAGGGCAAAGGCACAGTACAAAACAGTACAAGATAGCACAAATGATCGCAATGAGTGACCTGCCATTTGCCTTTGTAGAGAACCCTAAAATTACAGACTCAGGACTCGGTATCGGCAGATACTCAAATCGAAGGGCAAAAAAACCTGATTGGGATAAATATACAAAGGCTATTTAATGGCCAGTTACCTTTTAGGTGGACTCACCTCTCCCTGTAGTATGTTTCTAAAAGCTAAAGCTAGCGGTGTGCTGGTGGAATGAACATAGAGTAGCATTAGCTGGAGCATACATACATGAAAACATAGGCATGCTCAAACCCAATGTTTGGATTTCCTATAAATTTTGAAAAACATGCTCTAATGTACTGCAGCAACTGAAATGTGTTCGTCAGGATGAGAAAGAAACCCACTGTGATAATGGAGCTGACTCAGATTGTGAGTTGTAGTGCTGTCTGTCACACATTCCTCCTGAGATGCAACATCTGACTCAGACCCACATGACACCAGTCATGACTTACACACAGTGCTGTGTCGCTGCAGTGTTATCACACAGGTGCCTAATTATTCACACACAGACACACATGCACCTCACATGACTCATAATCAGAAATGAGTGGCATTTTGTCAGAAAGAACGTGCACCTTTGACCTTTCCCCAGCAGCAGTAGCGTTGAAATGTGCTGCATGTTGCTGTCAGCTTGTTAGTTTCATACAGAACTTCAAAAAGCTTTCTAAAATTTAAAAAAGATGGCTGCAAGGCTGAAAGTTTCTGCCAAACTTTCTTGTACCACTGTGTATCGTGTAGAGTCAGGGTGTGAGGGGAGCACTTGAAAATGAGCAAACAGCAGAACATGGTGAGGAATGAAGCAGTGCAGGTGAGGTAAAAAGCTGACAACGTTAATATGGAACCAAAAGGAGAGTGCAACCTGGCAGTCACTCAAATCCTGCACCTGCACCTTTATAAAACAAGCTCTCCGGTGTGCCTCTCTGGCTCCCTCTCTCTTTTTTTTTTGTTTCCATCATTTCTCCCCCCCACCCTCCCTCTTTCTCTTTCCTTTCCATGTGCTGTGGCTTGGGGCGTTGTCATTTTCGGCATGTTTTCTCTACACTCTGCACTCTCTGTGTGTGTTAATTGCGGCCATCCTTGGGGAAAGGGAGAACGATGAGGAGGACCTGTTTGAGAGCAGCCGTGCCAGGTTCTGTAGTACGACTCAGCGTGGAGCTACAGACACCTGGTCTGCCTGAAGGGCAAGAGGAAGGTAGACTTGCTTTTTCTCTTCTCCTTCCTTCTGCCCTCCCTTTTCCTTTCTGTTCGACCTCCGTCTTTCTTTCTTTCCCTCCCTCACTTTCACACATACTCTCTCTGTCTCTGCTCTCCTCGAGCTTGGAGAAAACAGCTGCTGTACAGCCTGTGCGCAGGCATCCCACCTTACCAGCCCAACCTATCCCATCAATCATGGCACACTACATGCTGCTGTTTGTATGGATGCAAGTGTGCTAGAGAGGAAGAAACTTCGAACTTTGTGGGTCAATGACTTTGAAACATTTATGCAGAAGGCCCGACGCCACCATACCAGGTGAAAAGGCTTCAGAATACATCACTGACCATCCTCAACAACTCTTTTTCGAAGTTAGCCATCAGGTACAGGTACAGGTTTCCCTTAAGTTCAGAACTCCTGGTCAAAAAGGAGGCTACGCCCTGTCTAACCCATCACATGTGTAAAATGGTCTCATTTTATATCAGCCTGATTGTTGCAGTGGATAAATTTGGACTGTGATCTGTGTCTGTCAGCACACTGTGCCTTGGATTTATAGTCTGTGGTGCTTTGTCACTTTGTCACTGTTTCTTGGCCTTTCCAATCAACTTTGACATTCACCATCAGCTTTGTGGCCATATGTGCACATGGTGGTTGAGTGATGAAAAAGTTGCCCATTTTCATATTCAAGTCTGACATATTGAGAAATGGAAAGATGCTCGTGGAGTGCTTGTGGGCAAAGACAGTGACATACGGACACAGTTTCTCTCTCACTCGCTCGCTCTCACTCTCTCTCTCGGATACACATGCGCACACAACTCTTGGTCAGCAGCACAGATGAGTTCTGGGAAAACAAGCAGCTGCAGGAGGAGGAAAGGACCATAAGGCTGGACGGCTTGCCAAATTTCATCATCTATTATGGATTGCCTGAGATGCACACTCTACTGCAACCAGGGGCATGCCTCAGATTCACATGCAACTGCAAACTTGTGTGCACAGTCATGCATGTTTATATGCACACCTTTAGATATACTATTGTGTTACATTTACACACTGATATCCATCTAACCAGAACAGGTAAGGTCTACTATTTACCTTACTTATAATAATAATCTCTTTATTTCAGTAGTAGGAATTCAAGAACTAACTTAAGCTAAACCTTGTTTGTCTCCATCAATGTAAATGACTTATATTTAGCCAGTAGAATCTGTAGTCTGACAATTTCCACTTCTCCACAAGCCCCTAAAATTAAAATAGATCCATGGTCCATCCATCCATCCATGTTCAAACCACTTATCTGAGGCTGTGTTGCGGGGGCAGCAGTCTAAGCAGAGACACCCAGACTTCCCTCTACCCGGACACTTCTTCCAGCTCTTCCAGGGGGATCCTGAGGCGTTCCCAGGCTGGCCAGGAGACATAGTCTCTTCACTGCATCCTGGGTTTCCCCCGGAGTCTCCTCCCAGTGGGACATGCCCAGAACACCTCCACAGAACCGGTGACCAAGGGCAGCCATGCCAGTGTCTAACATGCACTGGAAAAGGTCTGACTGCCGGCAATGTGAACCAAACTCCTGGTCCGGGCTATACATGGGACAGCCCTTTAGCAGTGGGCCTTGGACCCCATACTCCCAGAGCACCCCCCACAGGATGCTACGAGGGACACAGTCAAACGCCTTCTCCAAATCCACAAAACACATGTGGACTGGTTGAGCAAAATCCCATGAACCCTCTAGTACCCTGCACAGGGTACAGAGCTGGTCTAGTGTCTCTGCTGGTTAGCGCAAGGATTTTAACTGCCTATTTACACCCATTATTTCACACTCTGTTGAGCTGAGCGAGGGCTTTGTGACTACGATGGGAATCGTTCTGAAGAAGCCATAGTCTTTTGGTCTGTCTGTCTTTTTATATCTATTGGTTCAGTAAGTTATTTATTGGATACGTTAGTTAAAGAAAACAACAAAGGAAAACAACAAACATAAACACGAAAGAAATGACAGCTCCAATAGTTAACAAAATAAAAATGTAAATGGAAACACTACACAACACTAGTTCCTCAGGTAGCACTACACAAAAATGATGACATCTGTTTACAATATGAAGAAATGAGAGGCATGTAAGCCAACCAGTGGGCACTGTGCTCATATCTTTTTTAGTTTTTCGCCCATTATATGTTTGACTTTTAATAGATATTTGATTATTACTACAGTAGCTGTTTTTGTGTTTTGTTGTGCTTACCGTGTAGTTTCGTGAAAACAATGGTGAACAACTACACATTTTATGTTGACTCCAAAACTGAAAAAAACATAAGGTTAAAACCACTTACTTTTTCAGTTTTTTCATCTATTACATTTTTGACTTGTATTGAACTTTAATGGTTATATGATGATCCTGGGTGGTTTTTCATGCTCTATTCTATAATTTCTTGCAAAAATGGTAAAAAACTACAAATTTTAATTTGACCCCAAAAACGAAAAAAAGATAAGGTTAACCCCTTACATATTTTTTTTTCAATTTTTGCACCTATTACATTTAATGATTTGTAAATAATAACTGATTTCAGTGTTATTTTTTATGAAAAATGAAAGTTCATAAAGATATTTCTTGTGATCATTTTGGTGTATAGATATATAGACTACTATTATTTCAATCATGAGAGACTCAGCGAACTGAATGAGAAAGATTTATTAAGTACAAAGTTTGAATGTGCATTGGCGTGCTAGACCCCATCGTGAAGACCACATCCGGAAAGGGGGGAAAATGCAAGAGGAGAGGCCGCTGGGTCAGAAGATCCCCCTGGGGTCTAGACCTGGTGGTGGTGGAGAGCTGGAGGGCAGGAGATAGGAGGCCTTACTGGCGTGGATCTAGTGGTGCTTGGGGTGGAGGAGGGTTGCCGGGTTTGATCAGAAGACAGCTGGAGAAGAGACGAAGACTTTTAAATTTCGTGCTAAGCTGTGATTGGTCAGGAGAGGGATGGAAAGCGACATTGGTGAGGGAGGTGCTTTCTATTAAGCACCTGACTAAGAGAGCGGAAGAGAGGGGGAGCAGAGGAGTGAGGGATAGGAGAAAGATTAGGAAGCGGATAGGGATAAATGGTGAATGATGGGAAACAGAGTCTTCCTGATTGAACTTACGCTAAGAGCTACATAAGGCTTTATAAACAGTATTACTAATACTGTTTTATTTTTAGATACTTAGAGGGAAATTCTTTACGGCTGTGTCATACAATGACTAGCAAGGCGTGCCACAGGCTAGGGTGCCCAAGAACACACAACAGTGACTAGGGAGGAGTTGGGATCAAACCACCAACCTTCCGGTTACTAGACAGCCCTGCTATACCACTGCGCCACTGTTGTCCCCAAGTTGAGTTATGGTCCTGATCTTTAAGGACCCGGCATAACTTTTAGATGACATCCTTTTTTGGATGCCTAAACTTCCACAGAGGGTCTTTAATACTGGTTCAAAACTGATTAAATACAGCTTATCTTCTATTTGTTTTGTCTAGTAGACATTTCTGTAGATTCTGAACAAGTGAGGGAATGTTCCTAGTTTTTGAATTTCACTTTACTTGGAATCAGCCACTTCAGTAAATGGAACACTGCGACGCCTCGAGCCTGAACAACAAATTTGCTCGTTCTGTGGTTACATCTTATAGAGTGGTCTTGGCATTCTTGGGGACATCTTCAGGAAGAGAAAGGAGATAACTTGTTGTCAGGCATGTTTGTGTATCTTTTCAGAGGGAACACTTTGGCAGGCACCATTACCGCCCAGCAGTAAATTGCCTTGTAAATTACAGTGCCGGGGTAATAAAGCCAGATTTGTATATCACCGGGAGTGGAGACTGTGTCTGTCTTGTAAATTTAATTAAACAGCAGGTGCAGAATCAGGTCATATGGCTTTGATGTGCCCCATGTGAGAATGACAACCAGACAAAGATTCTAATACGAGCAGCATTTACATATTTTTGCATGTGGCGGGCGGCTTGTACGGAGGTAGGGGGAGCCTCGCCTATCGCCTTGTACTGAATTACATTTCCCCTCAAAATAAAGACGATTCAAATTAGCTGTCACCTTCAACTTTAATAGATCTACAGTGAAGTAAATGGTTAAAGCAGTCTCTTGTTTGTTTAGAGTGCATATAAATGTTGCCATTATCAACACCTAGTGAATCGCTTTCAGGCTAATTGGGTCTTATTGCCTGTCTACTGTCTACACAGCACAACAGAACTAACCTGTTAGAACGCAATTAAAGCAATTCTCAGTTTCAGTTGGATAAGTGCCTGCAAATTAGTGTATTAGACAACTAGAAATGTGTTCTAATATAGATCTCCTTCAGGTTGATGTGCACTGAAGCCAGAAATCATCCTCTTATGGCTGTGCTTGACCCGTGACACTGTCAACGTGCTGTCTGGGCTCCAGAAGGCCCTTTCCTCCACATCGTTTTTTTTGAGCGCTCTGCCAGAAAAGCCTACAAACGTGTCAGCGGCATCAGTTGACCTGTCTGCAACACCTTCGCTTGTTTCTTTCCTTTTTTTTTTTTTTTTTGTTGGGAGGAAGTGGTTGATAATTACCACCTAGGATGTAGCCATCTGTGCCGCCCTTTCACGGCCTGTTAAGCTCGCTTTTCAGAAAGTTTACTGTTGACAGAGGGCACACGAGAGGAGTGAACGCCAGAGCGTGTTAAAAAGACTGCACACTCAAGCAATATTAAAAGCAGCGCTAAGGAGCTGATTTACAGGCAGAGGGGTGGAGGAGGATGCACAGGAGTAGGTGCTAAAATAGGGGAGGGGGGCTGAGGAGGAATCGTTGAGGTTGGTTGCACTCATTAATAAACCTATATTAGGTATAAAAATAAATTAGATCGTATCGATTTAATTAATTAAAATACCAACCATTTATCTTGATAGCAGCAGAAGGGTCTGATTTTTTTTAGATCATTTCAAAGCACTGAAAAGTGAAGACAGTTTGCAGATACATACACGTCACGTGGATGTTCAGTTCAGCAATATTTTGATGAAGATTCTCATTCAATTTCATTCAAGAGGTTGAAGTGAGGCAACCGGACTTGTAGAGTTTTCTTGAAGACGTTCAACCTCTTCAACCACTTGAGAGTTCAGTTCAGCATGTTCTCACTAGGAAAATGCAACATGACCCTGTTTTAATGCATTATCTTAACCAGCAGTTGCTTTAAAAATACAACAGTGATCAAAAATGAAACGTAACTATGGATGAAAATCTTATTTAACAAAGAGTGAAATCAAAACAGCTTTTGGTGTCAGGGAGATATGAACTCCAGTATGCTGAAAAGTCCACTCTTTTGCATGTGCCCCTGCCTCCTAACGTGAACTTCTGTGGCTGTATCAATATCAAGCAATATTGACAGGCGTCAGGCTATACAGTCATATGTTATGTGATGTTAGCATAAAAGTAACAATGCGTCTTATTTGGTTGAAGTATTATCGACTAACGACGAAATGTGATAATACAAATTCACTGGCCTTTATAGTGCTTTTTTGCTGGCCACTCAAAGCACTTTACATTGAAATGCATTATTCATTCATACAGTGTCAAACCACAGACTCCCAGGGGGGAACCGACAGAGATGTGGCTGCCAACTAAGCGGCAGACTTGAAGCCCATGCGGATATGTCAAAACTTGTAGTTCACGCCGCAAGATGCTCCAGATGCCAGTCATTTCCCATAGACTCCCATGTTAAAATATCACAGTAGCTCTTCAGAAACAAACGGGTGATGTCATGGAAACTTTGTCCATAGTTTTTACTGCCAATGCTGCCGATGTGCGCCTCCGACCACCACCAAGGACACACAGCAATGACTTGGGAGGAGCAAGGTTTGAACCAACAACCTTTCCATTATTGGACAATCTGCTCTAAAACTCAGCCACTGCTGCTGTTTTAACCTGTTGGTTCGGTCATAAACCTCTTGTCAATCATGTTGAGAGACAGGTAGTCAGCAAAGGAGACAATAAACCCAACAGCTCTTGGTCAGTAACCATATAGGCAATGTCCCACCCCTTTTGTTTGATTGCATTGGTCCTTATTTCAAAAGTAGCAGTTTATCACAAATCTTTGTTGTATAACCGTTACACTATTAACAAACTATAAAATGCATAATTGGAAAGACACCTAGTTTTCACATACTGAGAAATTGTAATCATAAATCCAGGGCTGATGCTACACGCCAGGACCTCCTGCTGCACATCCGCTTGCACACACATACGCAGCCGATTGACATATGACACAAACTTGCTACACCTTTAAATCAGATGAATATTCTCCTGATTGAGTTTCACAGTGACCTCCTACTAGTTCACAGTCCCTTTATTGTCCCAGCATGCACACTTGTTCCAGCTCTGTAACTTTTCATCAAAACCCATCCATCAGTCAGAGCTGCCTATTGTCATCAGCCATGAGGGACACCTGTGTTTCTGCAATAAGGCAGCAGTTATCGTCAAGCTGTCGGATATCTGTCACTACGGCAGGATCTGTGTGGAAACCTTCACTGTCAAAACCTGTCAAATTTCACTGAGTCTTTAATGAGAAAAAGGCAAGTGGAAAACCACAGGCTCAGATGTGTGTGAGGGAACAGGTGCATGGCTGGAAGCTGTGGTGGTGGTGATGGTGGTAGGAGCAGTAAGGGTTCAGTACAGTACGTCCTCTCTTGATAGCTGACAATTCTAGTCCCACTAATCAAACACACATCAGCTGCCAGTGACTGCCTGACTGACTGACACATGACCGGCGTTACATAAAGAGCAGTGGGCTGGAAATTGATCCACAAGCTTCATGTTAAATTCACAGACTGTAGCTAGTGTAGCCTTGGGTAATTCAAAAAAAAAATCAATTTGCAAGCTGCAAAAAGTTTCTCACTAAACCAAATGTAAGCTGAAATGAAATTTCCCCAGTTCTGTTTACACCTAATCAACAGTCTGTTTGCATTTTACCCGGCATTAATTGAAAACTGAATCCCTAAGGTGTTGACTATATTCAGGCGCTGTATGTCACCGTGACAGAAAACAAGAGTTTGTTAAACCCGCGGCTTTTTCCACAACCTGGTTATCCCCAGCAGGCCTTCACGAGGGCCAGGTGAGGAGGCTCAGGTGAACGACCCCAGGCTAACTTCACCCAGATACGATCAAAAAGAAGGGAGGGGAGAGTGGGGGTAAGAGGTGAGCAGCACGGTAGAAGAAGAGAAAGAAATAAGATGAGGAAGAGGAGGTGCAACATAAAAGGAGAGGCGATGTTGAAAACATAGATAAAGTGGATTAGTCTCAGAAAAAAATCTGCGTTTTTAGTTGTTATTAAAGGAATAATGCAACTTTTTTTTTTAGAAAATTAATTAAATTCAACAATGGAATGAAAATAGAGAAATAAATCACCAAGACACACACAGAGCAGTGACTTCATGGTGTCTCTGCTGTGTGTTTTCCAACCAAAACCAAACAGTGACTCTAGAAAGGCAAACACACTAAACAATTCAGAAAAAAACAACAGTGACTAGTGAGCATATTGGTTGGATTTCGGGTTTTGTCTTCCCATCTAATACTCACTTAGCCAAGATACCAAATGATTTGCTTATATTTTAATATAAGCAACATTTCAGAAACAGTCTTCAAAATGCTGCTACTGCTACTACTAATGGCTGGAATATCAACACAAACAAATCCCCCTTTTTTGTTGATTCGACAGGCCAGAGCCCATCTTGCTGAACCACAGGAAGCTAATGAGAGCTAATAGGTGTCACAGGCTCAAGGGACAATGAGCAGTACAAGAACATGCTGGGATACAATAGATCAGAGGCGGGATCCTGTCATCTTATGTCAGTCACTGGCTGACATACAATGCCCCCTGGTCACAATTAGAGTCCTGTATGCTGTGTGCAAGTATGAGCGAGTGCACATGCCTAATATTAACCCTTAACCCCCATCGGGAACTGGCAGGGGAGCTGTTAGCTCCTAATGTCAGCGTGTGTTTACTCCATTCTCTTGTTGGCAGAGGGCTAACACTGCCAGTCAGCGTGACATGTCAGGACAGAGGAAGGAACCTTTAGAATAGCCATCGAATCTCAGTGGGACAGAGAAGAGTATGTGCGTGTGGGTTGTTGCTGCACAGCTTCCTGCTCTCAGTGACAAATAAGGGTTATAGAGTTTGCATATATCTTGAAAATATGCAGAAATGCTACAGGTAAACTTACATCCTATTCAATTTTCCACACTTTGTTTAGAGTGTGTATTGTTTAGTGTCTATAATTATGGACAAACAGGATGAAGGGAGTTTGTTTTTAACAGCACTCTAGTTCCCTCTTCTGGCAAACTCATTTTACTCTTACTGTCCCATTTATTACTACAGTACAACTGAGTGCTGAAAACTTTTTTTAGTATTTTATCTTTTTTTAGTGAAATCTGGACATGCAACACAGAGAAATAAAGACATGTATTGATTGATCAATTAGCTGATTGATCAATCAATACATGCAAGTGCATTATTAAACAAATATTTAATCAAGCAAAAAAACATTGCTATCAGGATTTTGATTTTTCCTTGTAAACAGAACAAGACAAAGATTATTTCTTTAACTATTATCTGACATTTCATTAGCCCTAAAGACATCTGCATCTACATGAACTGCCTTTTGCATTAGTTTCCGATTATATTCCAATTATAACAAACCCAAGATGGCATTACTGTATGTAACACAATTGTTTGTTTTTTTTTTTACAGGTAATTGTAATACTTATGATGCTGATTTCCAAAATGTAAAACCTTGAACCTTGAACTAGTATTTATGAACTAGATCAATGCCTCCAGTTCTGCTGAGAACTCCAAATAAGGTCAGGAGACAAATCACAAGGATCCACGTGATAATTAAGGGTAGAAAATCTACATTTCTACACAAAGTTTTGGCAATTTTTAGGACTCAATCACTTTTTTTGGGAAATTGTGAACACTTTTTAACTGATTCCAGATATTTTATACTGTCGAGCTGACATTCCATTCAGCAGCATCAGTACAGTTCCATCTGTGTCTCACATCTGAAATCGCAGTCTTTCTTCTGCAGTGATGTTACAGCATAAGAGTTTGTTGTTTGTAAGTACAGAGCAGCAGAGGAGAGGACGCTGATGGGAAGCAGGAGGAAGTGTTGGCAGAAGGTACAGCCAGAGCAGACCAGCCTGATGGGCCTGCAGCCAGCACACGTGTGATCGCAGAATCTTGTCTTCTATACAGAGCAGGTGCAAAGGCCTTGTCTCCCCCCCCTCCTCATCCTTTTCTCTCTCTCTCAATGCTGCAGCTTGGCTTTCTGTCTCCAGTCTGTCTGAGGTTCATCCTTTTGTCTTCCAGGTGATCCTCTCTTCTTCTTGTCCACCTTTTTCCATTTCCATCCCCTCACCTCCTGGCACTCTCTCTCTCTCTCTGTATCATACTTCATTTGCTCCAGATAACACATCAGCTTCAGCGCCCATCCACAAACCCTGTCACCATGGCGCCCACAGATGGCAACTTCCTGTGGTCCTGCCCAGTGATTGGTGGAGAGACTTCCAAACAGAGAACAGCTGGTGAGGGATGATATATCACCGAGCGTTTGCACTTTCATTTTCTGGGTTGTCTTGTTAATGCTCCCAATCCAGCATCTGGCAGGAAATAGACACAAAGGCAGAGAGAGAGGGGGAGAGAACAACCTGTTCTTTGGCAGACCTTAACAAAAGGCTGACACATGTCTGATGAACACAAAGAGCTACATCGGAACAGACAGAGCTGATGTGAATATGAAGGATCAAGGATGCAAGTTACACAAAGGCTAGAAGACAGGGTGTGAATGTTTTCAGTAAAATGTTCCCAAAAAAACACACTCTAAGGCCATATAGAAGGCAATTAAAAGATGATAGGCGACTAAGATCAGTTTACATTTGTTGCTGATTAAATTTACAAAGAAATTTGCTTTATTCTAAAGGCTGGAAAATCATTTATTATTGTAATTAAAAAGGTTCTGTGATAATGATTTGTCATCTTGTACTTCCTGTTGATGCGCATTATACACTTTTAACACCAGAGGGAGCCATTTCACATACTGATGAACCAAAGAGAATCAAGACAAGAAGAAAGAGGATCAGAATCACAAAAAAACAACAACCTTTAATACCTGGTGTCACAGTGTTAGTGGAACTGCAGATATACTGATGCTGAGTCTAAAGTTGTACAGACTGATTTAAATATGCCATTTTACATCGCTGCTGTCTCTGATGTTTTATTTTTTTAATCTATAATTGTAAATAACTGATCAATCAGGTCCAGAGAATTCTGCTCTTTTAAACAGATACTACACAAATGAGGACGTAACAGAGTAAACAGTAAAAAATATTTTTAAATGAATAAAAATGTATATGAATCCTACCCACTGAAGGCAGGCTGACCAAACATTGTATATCGTGTGGCTGAACATCAAAATGCATTTTCTTAACAAAAGGAAATGAAAAAAAAATTAGACAGCTGGATGTGCTACCAGTCCAAAGATCTGTAGAGGCTACAATATTTAACATGTAGAAGTCAGAGAAAAATCATGCAGCTTCATCTCTTGACGCAAAAAAAATTGCTGCTCGTAACCTAATTCGATCTCAGGATAGTTTGTAAAATCAAATAAAAATTAAAAAAAGGGGGCAAAATATAATTCGATTTCTCCCACAGCTGTGCTGATAACTCATCAGTGTGAAGTGTGAATGCCAAAGCCCTGAACAAAGTCATTATGCACTGTGACACTGCAGTGATTGTAAAGTTTGGCCCTTATGTTTGTTGCATAATATAGTATCTACCTGTTCAGCAGTGCCAGCTAACATAAGCAACCAAGAGCATTGTTTATATTAAAAAAACAACAACAAAAAAACCTTTGTAAGTTTGTGCCTATTGTTTCTTTTTATCCTGGAAATATCATATCAGACCCCTGATGCATTCAATTCTGAAAGAAAAAACCTAATTTTAGCTGCTAAATCCCTCTGTTTTAAACACAGCAGGCACCATACCACAAACATCACAGATCATACCAAGAAGGAAAACAATGATATACTGTGCAGCAGCTTACATAAAGAAGCATTAAAATATATATATATATATTTTCCCCCACAGTGTAAAAACTGTTACTACATTACAAACACATGGTCAAAATGCACGGAAATTAGACAGCTCAGTTTCCTCATCCCTTCCAGGAAATCTGCTTGGCACGATTGTCGCAAAAACAACAAAAGCTTTAGGAGTTGGGACTCACTTTTTAAGGTTAAAAAGAAAAAATGATATCAAATAATCATGCTCGTACAGTAGGTGAGGTCAGTGAAAGCAACACAAGCTACAGGTATGCAAAAAATTTAAGGCTACTAAAAATGTTAGGAAAAGCAGAGCTAAAGACAGGTGGAAGTTGAAGAAGTAAGCTACTCTTTTTAACCACCTTTCTTTTTTTTTTGGTTACTATAGCAACACTTCTTATGAAATGCTACATGAAGATTGGTGATATACACCAGAAAAAGGATTGGGATAAATGCCTTTTTAAAAACGATTGGAATGACTGTGGATGGTGGTGAAACTTCATCAGAATAATGACAGCAAAGAAACACTGTTGAATCTCTTTTTTTTCTTTTCTTTACTGATTTTTCTCAACAGTAAAAGACAAATAAAAAAATGGCCAAATTCTGTCTTTCAAATCTTAAAAAAAGCAACATATATGCTGAGAGTAAAATGGATATTTCCTTAATAAATCCCTGACTAAATGAAAGCCATGATATGCACATGTATTGTGACATTCACTACATAACCCATCATGAGTTACTTATGACCAATCCATAACTTTGATAATGTACAAACTTGCATAGATAAAGTGATATAGTACAGAGCAGCTCAGCATTTACTGTATGTGCCTGAAACATTCTTTTGTAATTTTTTTTTTCTCTGTAGGCTTTTTCTGACGTTCCCTGCAAAGAACAGCTGCTTGTTGTTGTTGGAGGTCTAACTTACCAACGAAACTAAAACATCAACACACTAACATATGCAAGTTTGCAAATTCCGGCAGGTATTTGTTGAGTCTCAAAAAGTGAGAGATCTGATCTTAGTAAGGTCAGAGATACATTATGTGTGTCTGTGGTATCCTGCGTCCATTTGGGAGATGAAGACAATGAATCCACATCCATAACTTTGTGTACTGTGTGCCAGTGTCAATATGGAGTTGAGTTATTTACAAGCCCCTTAAAATGATCTGTTAATGTGCCCTCTACTGGAGGAAAATGCAGGCAAAAAAAAACAACAAATATATGTCCAGCCTTAACATTCAGTTCCTGTTCAGCTCTCCTACTTAAAGAGGCTCAGAAAATACAGGCCCTATGTCACAAAGAACATCACTTGTAGGATAGTTTTTCATCATTTTTTGTTTTTGTTTTTACAGTATGGCTATTAACAAAGTGGCATATGGATGACATCATAGAATCATCTGAATATAAAGGGCTTCACTGACTGTAATACTTTAAACACGCTTTCCCTGGGATTATTTGGATTTGACTTTTTACTTGTTTTAATGCACACAGGGGTAGTGGTGGTGGTGGCGGGGGTGGTGGGGGTGCCTGATTTTGGCTGTTCTCAATTTAAGGCTATTAATTTGGAAACTGAGAATTATGGGAGTGACATCTCTTTTAGTGAAGTATTAAAATATCTCCACGACATGTGGATACAAGGTCCTTTTAATGAACTTTAAATTGGTGTGAAACTTAAAGGGGAATGCCACTCTATTGGGGGAATCGTATGTATGCTTATAAGTCAGTGTAGAATATTTGGAGTTGTTTCGAAGAATATAAAATGTAAGTCGATTAAAGATTTGAGTGGCAGTCCCCTTTAATGTGTCTGCCTAACAGCTGGAAAATACTCTTTAAGTACAACACATAGACATTACTCTGAGCACAGTTCTATTAAAAGCGCAAGATTATAAAACATTGACATCATCAAGAGGACGTGCTGTACATCGAGCCGTGTTAACAACAGCCTCCCATCTCTACCTCAGTCGCAGGCATGACAGAGAAATCATGTTCTGTGTGCAAATTGAGTGGACACCAAACATGCCTGGTGTGACTCTATTATGCTACTGACTGAATCTGTAGAGCTACATCGAGTGTGGTGTTGGTGGAGGAGGGAAAGCTTTTGTAGTGTATGACAAACCGACAAAACGCAGCGATAAAGTAAAAGTTTGTTTAAAGATGCCTCCTGCATGACAGTGTCCACACAAGATTACCTGCCACAGTAACCCACAACTAAGGGGCCAATCCAAGTGGCGCCGACATCCCTCCAAGTCCCCAAACCACCAACGTCTCCACGCACATATGGACCCCGTGGTCCCCCTGACAAGTCTGACATCCTCTGACCTTTGACCCTGCACATTTCTTCAGACCCCAACGTGCAGGGTCGTTTTTTTGTTTGTTTTTTTTTTTTTTCTCCCGCCATGCCTCCCTCATGCAGAGCAATGGATCCCCAAAGCGGCCTGGGGGCTGGCGTGCGCTCAGCCCGAAAAAATGAAGCTCTCAAAGCTGGTGGGAGAAAAAGAATGAAAGGGGTGAAAAGGACAAAAAAAGATGGCCCATCCTTGAAGCAGGTCTCCGCTCCAACTACCGACGGTAAGCTTAGGTTGGCAATGGGTCGTCATCGCCTTTGCTGCACTTGCACTTGCAGCAAAGGACAATGGGAGTGGCGAGTAGAAGGAAAGGGGAGGCGACCAGGAGGAGCAGACCAAAGCCAGCGAAGATGCCCACAACCTGCAGGGAGACAAAACACGACATACATTCATTTAAATGCAAACCTGTTGGCTGTGGATCATGTATGGAAAGTTACCAAAGTGATTTTTTATCTCTTTTATAATGATAATGGGAAAGCAAACATTAATTGAAGCCCAGGCTTGAATTCAATCAAAGCATTGTAATGACACATGTTGGCCAGCAGATGTCACCCAACTCAAACCAAACCTCTCTGAGCACACTGGTTTACAAATGCTTAATGAAACCTTCATTTCTCCATCATGTATAAATTACATTTTCTCCTTTTGACTCCTCTCCAGACAGCATAAAGTTGCACAATAACAACTGAGGATCCAAATAAAACCACACACCATATATAGACTTGTTACCTGGTTACTGGGATATAAACTATGTAATATTTTGCTTACTCACTACTCACATGATTACTGTCGCATTGTAATAGTGCTCCAAACAAAGTCCCACATCTGCTTACATAATCACACAACACACACAGAAATCAAGTAGCACAGAGGATGGTTATGTTCCAGCGGGACCACGTCGCCTGTGGGAAAGTTACATAACTGATAGCAAACACATTTGTGGTTTGTGCAGTAAGCGTGGGCTTGTGTTCTAATTATAGGATGGTTAGAAATTTAAAAGTATAAAAAAAAAACTTATTAGGCAAGACCCTTGATTCACCACATGGGGGAGCTAGACGCCTGCAAATTCACAGCCAGCAGAGCTGAATACATAACTAGCAGTCACATGCGAGAGTGACTTATAATAGCACAATGCTTGTCCTCTCGTTTTGAGGGGGAAAAGACACATTTTTCGGTATCACTTGCAGGCGGTTTTCTGCTTGTTATTAAAAATCGCATTGCTACATCACAAACGTCTATTTGAATCTGGTAAACAGGCCGAGCTATAGAGGGAAGCACAGTATGTGGAGCTCTTATTAATAGATCTTGACGCACCTTTCATGTTTAAGATATGACCCTCCTTCTAGGTAAGGCATCTACCCCCATTGCCCGATATAGACGTGAAATGTATATGTATTTTTGTGAGGCAGGTTTGCGCTGGTACATCCTGTATTTATGATGGAGGCTTTATAGATGTGAAAGAGCAGAGGAGGGGTGAAATGAGGAGACAGAGAGAGAGACACACAGCGCATTGAAGCTGCCTTCTACCAGCTGAACTGTAATCATATGACTCAGCCTGCCCCACTAGGCAACAGATGCCAATGTGTGTATGCTAATGCTGACAAAATAACAAGTATGTTGGACAAAGAGAGGTGCCACCATGAGAATAGATTATTTGGTGAAGGTGATGAAAATTACATGTTGTACCTAACCTTTCCTCATCAGTCATTTTCTTCAGTAAGGGTAAAAAAAGGACCTTGATTATGTAAAAAGTGCACATAATAGGTGGAAGAGTAGGGCGCTGACCATCAGACACTTGCTTCTACATGTGGATCAAGCTGTCCTTTTCCTATTGTCAAGATAATAGTAGCCCATCATTGAAATCACAAGGAGAAAAAAGGTAGGAACCAGAGGGCACGTGTCTTTCCACATGCTGCAGTGTGGCTGAGAAAAGGGTGGGGTGGGGTGGGGGCTGCTGAATGTGACACGCGGTGGAGACAGTGGGTGTTCTCACCTGTGTTCTGTGCCAGATAACAGACGCCCTGGAGTGGCCCAGTTTGTTTCGGCACGGCCCTTTGTCATAGTGGATCAGGAGAAAGTCATCCTGGAACATAAACACACACACACACACACACAAAGACTAACCATTAGCAGCCTGACAGACACGGGTGGCTGTTTGGAGAAAATTGCTTTTTAAGCGACCTGCGTGGTCTTGCGATTATACAATTAAGATTATATAAGGAACCGCTGCTCAAAAGTCAGCCTTATCCCGGTCCGGCTCAGGCTGCCATTTTCATCTGTCTTGTGATGAATTTTCAGAAAAACATCTTATTCGTTTCTTATCAGGCACCAAGGTTAAGCTACAATTCCCTGATAATGACAGATATTTCTGTCACAGGGAGACAAACGATGCGCTCGCAGGAGATTATCACACATGCAAAAACATTACTGCAATATTAAACTGCAGAGATTTCCACAGTTAGAATAAATGCATAATCTTCCTTTTTCCCCCTGCAGTGAAAAAAACAATGTGACTCACATCCAAGGACTCCAGACAGTACCAGCAGAAGGCATGTTTGCAGTTCTTGCACATCATCTGTGCACAGCCCTCATCCCTCTCGATGTAAACTTTACACTTAGGACAGCGCTTGATTGGTGCGTCGTCCTCTTCGTTCTTGTAGAAAGAGCTGAAGAGAAGAGATGCAGACAGTATGTTTTAATACATGATTAAAAATGGACTTTTCTGGCATCGTTTGTAGGTTTAAATCAGGAGCCTATACATCTAAAAACAGCCATCACTAAATGGCCGTGAAAACTATCCAACAATCTTATTCTTCCTCTCGGTTGGTGTCAGGTTTGTCTGTATCTATTTATCTTTTTTTTTTCCTTCTAATGTGCTGACTCCTAACCTCGGGAGGTGAGCAGGTAGCTGTCATTCACCCTTAGACAGCAAACAAGTCTATTGATTTCCAGTTCTCCATGAACTCTGAGTGAATTACAGCCCATTTAAAAAACACCTCCACCACCTCATTTATCTGACACCTGGCAGTCAGCGTAAAACTGGAAAACAAGACAGCTCGGAATTTGCTGGAAAGGGCATTAAAGTACGTATGACCTTTCCTGTGCTGCAGTTAGACTATTACTTATTAAAATCTGCAGCAGCTACTGCAAAATCTACAGCTTGATATACGTATCTGAGAGGAAAACTAGTGAGGCATTCCAGGGCCATAGTAAATGAAAACAATAAATACATTGAACGAATGAATGAATGGCATTTAGGTCCTTATAATCTTTGAGGATATTAATTATATAACAAAGTTTTGTTTTTATTGATAATGGAAGTAGGTGTTCAAAGTGAGATATCATGGGCACAAAGAATAATCTTTACAAGTGTAGTTTAAACACTAAGGCTTTTTAATCCTCTGAAAACCCTGCCTCCGGTTTGGCCTCTGAGCTGGGTCCTGAACCTGTGCAGATAGAGGAAAGCTCTACAGAGCTAATGACATTTCCTGAGTAAGAGGATATCATAAAGAAATGGGTCAGCTCCATGTGTCTCAGGACAACCCTCTTATTCCCCTCACAGAATAATGCTGTGTCATTCAAATAAATAATAAACCACCTCAGCTTGATTAGCTGTAGATTTTTTTCAAGAGATCATTTTGAGTCTGCTGTGGTTCATTTGTGAAAATAAAACTTCAAAGATAAACAAGGATGTGTAGTACCTGTTTTCTCCTGGTAGGAAGGAGGTAATGGGCAAGTTGTTCTCCTGGCAGGCCTGCCCGGGGTGCCAGTTGGCCTTGCAGGCCGAGCAGAACTCAAGGGCACAGACAGCACACTGGACCAGCTGGGGCAGAGCTGGAGAGTCTGATTCCTTTAGTTGGCACACGGCCTGGCAGGTGGAAGAAGGGCACCACGTTCGGCATGGGTCCAGAAGCACCTCTAATGGCAAAGAAAGAAGGGTCAGGTGATGGACTGCTGACCACTTAAAGGTTCACAAGTTAGCGGTTACAGGTAGTGGTCAAGTGGAATTTTAGAGGTAGAAATTTAAATATGTTAGAACAGTAGGTCTCTGCACACCCATAAGGGCTCATACATCTTCTCCAAACCCTTGTAAATATTCTTTTATTACTGCTGGAGGTGGTTAAGAGACCAGTTATATACATTAGATGATGCACTTGCCCTTCTATCCTGTCCTTCCTTCCCCCTGCCTCTCTGCCAAGAACAATGAGCACACATCCCACATGCACTTCTTGGCTCAGCCTGAGAAATATGGAATGGTTACAGCAACTGTTCTGCCTGACTGGACTGGGACATAGATGAGACGGCTCACTGCCCTCATCCCGGCAGAATCAACAGCTTTTCCTATTCATTTTTTATTCATAAAAAATATGTGTTGCCTTTATTTTCTGTGCACCGGTTATAGGTGGAGAAGCTGTAAGGTGAGGAGAGACTGACCACAGTTGACAGCACTGCCGCTGGTACCATAGGGCTCTTAACGTTACTGATACGCAAGTCTGCATTGACAGCATAGAACAAAGCAACATAGATCGCACCATCAAAGGAAGCTTTCCTGTTCATGTGTATTTGATTGGAGCTGGTGTTACTCTTCCAGATAATTCTCTGGATTGCTCAAATCTTTTGTATTACTTCTCCACTGACACCCCATGGAGTAATTCAATGGCATAAATGTGCAGCAGTGGAGCTACACGTGCAAGCTGCGATTGTCATCATCCTTTTGTGTGCAACGGTAAAATAAGATGTCTCAGGACACATAAGTCCACGTGTGTCTGCAATTGACAAGTCATTTGCCCACAACACACCCACTTAAGAGCTCCAGAGCCATTGCTGACGTACTATGGCTGCCTCGTGTTGACTCACCTCTTTCAAATTGGAGCTTCTTGTATCTCTGCATCATCTCTGTGGCCACCATGCACTCGATCTGGGAAAAGAGAAGTGGGAGGGAATGAAGCAGGTCAGACCGCGTATTCATAGACAGAAGCTACAAAATGCCATTACACATTTTAGGAACAAAATCAAATTAGCCACATGCTTTGTAAAAGTTCCTTTCTCATACAGTCATTGCCAGAGTGTAGTAAAAGTGCATATACAGTATAAGGTTCTCATTTAATGGGTAATGAAATGGACATTTGGGCTTTGTAGAAGAACAGTCAATTACAAGATGACGGCATTGCTGACACAATAGAAAGCAATGAGGTATTCTTTACTTGACTGGCAGGAGTAGGCAGGGTTCCATTAAGGGCCAGTGATGCTATTGATTAGAAACATAAGGATGTTGTGTGCTGGACCATGCTGTGCCTATGGGCCTCTGAGAGTGAGTGAAAGACGAGGTAAGTCTATCAACTAAAACCATTTGAGCGAAGAGGATCGCTCTGCCCTCAGACTGACATCTGCAATGAAGCAGGAGCGCTCATTATAATGGAATAAATACACTGAAACAGCAGATTCTGTAGGAGGAGGGGCATGATATGGAATCTGCATGTGCAGGATTTGCCAGTGCTTTAATCATTACCTCATTTTCCTGCAAGTGCCCTCTTTTGGGACAGGCAGAGTCTGGACAGCTAATTGCAGTTTCAAGGCCTTCTTTAATCAGGAGCTCCACGTACTGCTTCAGGCACTGAGGAGACACACAAATAACACTGAGCCATTACAGCATCCAGGCAGTCAGCTAGATCAAACAACAAAACTGACCATGCAACAGAGAAGTTGGCAAACAAACACTGACCAGTCTGTTGATCACAGTCTGTGGTCTCACAAATGGATGCAGTGTTGAAAAGACCAAAACTTCGAGCTTCACTAATCATTGCTGACAGTGACAAACAGCTTCTCTCAGCTCTGTACTCTTTGTTTTGATATGATTTCAATTTAAATGCCCAACAGCTCACTAATAATGAAAATTTTAATATAGCTAGTTAGCATTTACTCTCTTCTGTTTTGTTGAATTGATGCACACATTGAATCAAACACAATAAACACATTTGAAGATGACTGAAAATATTTAATATTGTAATGAACTCTTATGGTAAGAAAAATATGATATTGTCATGTTATGATATATAATAGATATTGATGACCAAATAAACACTGATGTTGATGTGTTTATCAGAATCAGAATCATGTTTATTGCCATTGTCTTGTAAGTCAAGAGGAATCACATTACTAGGAATTTGCCTTAGTGATTGGTGCATACATAAAACGTATAATAATTAACATGACATAAGATAAAAATAAGATAAAAATAAGGTAAATAAGATAAAATAAGGTTAAGTAAAACAAGGTAAATAACGTAATCTAAAAGTAACGCTATAAATTGACATTGACATTACAGACATACAATGAACAGAACAGAACATGAGTGGTGGTTACAAGTATTTATTTTTTATCAGACCAGTTTTGTGTGTTTTTACCTTGATATGTTTCGACTGCTTCCTGCAGTCTTCTTCACAAGTCACGTGATGTCACTGGTAACATCACGTGACTGCAGGAAGCAGTTGAAACATTTCAATACTTGTAGATTATAAAAGGTGATGACCAAATGAATCTTGTTGAAATATGAGTGGTGGCAAACACAAACCCTGATAAGAAAGAGTGTAACAGTGTACCACATGGATCGGTGAGGTGGTACTAGTGTGCAAAGTAGTGCAAGATGGAAGTGAACAGTGCAGATAGTCATCATTGTGCAGTGATTTGCTCATCACTGAGTGTTTCATGTGTGCTGGTTGAATAAGCACATTTGCTGTTATGATGTGAAATCAGTCACTAGACAGACACCGAAGCATAATTTACACTTTTGTGAAATACATCGTTTCTATTTTGCAGCTATTTTTTTGAAAAAAAAACGTATTTAGTAGTAGTTTTCTTTGTTGAATGCTTGCAAAAGCATGAAAAATAGACAGTATTAAGTATAGTTCATATAAAAAAGACCTAATTCACCCTCTGGAATAAACTAAACTAAGTGAACTTTGGTAATTACTGCCTCCACCCAGACACCCAGAAGTGAAAGCTATTTTTGGGTCATTCTTGGACATTATTTCCTCATCTCTAGATTGTATTGGTTTAAATGGACAGAGGGTGTTACTACTCCTCTAGCATAACAGATCCAGAAGCCATGATTTCAGGACAGTAAAACAAAATAAAATCTATCTACATCAGTATATATTCTCTTTTTAAAGAAAGATTTAATTCCCTTTTTCTGTTAAGAAAAACCCCCACAGGAGAAATTCACAAAAACACAGTGGCCCGTACGGGGATCGAACCCGCGACCTTGGCGTTATTAGCACCACGCTCTAACCAACTGAGCTAACCGGCCCTATGGTGACATGACATGTAATACTCACCAGCGTGCAGAAGACACATTGGCACTGTGTTATGGTGGTCATCTGCTCCAGGGGGAACTCTCCAAGGCACAGCTTACATGAGACCAGGGGGTCCACGGCCAGCTCCCATGTGGGACGGTACCGTGCCGTGGTCATCTTCACCGCCACTGAGCTGAAACGACACAGAGAAGACAGACATTAAGAATGGAGAGTCCTGCTTGTGTCCTTTTGCACAAAAACAAAAGAGGCAAAGATGTGCTTTGACACAGTTGTTATGGTGGTATAAGCACAGACTGAAAATGCATTGTGAGTTGTGTCCAGTGAGGCTGCACACACCCATACAAACCGGCCTTCTGTATGCACAGTGACACTAGCTCCCTGCCTAAATGGCTGCTGTCAGCTGTGTTCATTTTTATTTCAGGCCTCATGCTTCCTGGCATTAAAGAAAACACTGTTCAAAAGCTCCTGAATCTCCTGCAGTTATCTGCATCCGCTCTCTCAGCTGAGCTCCCTGTGAAATTTTCACTTGTGAAGTAACACTTTTTTCCCTTCACTAGCAATCATTCTGTCTCTTTTCTGTGAGTCAGAAAGGGTTATTTTAGGCCATCTCATCTCACTTTCCTCTTCTTTCTGTAGCAGAGGGCAAAGAGCTCCCACTCGGCTGTTTACAGGAAGTGGTCCCTCGCACACAACATAAACACTGTGAAGCTCTTCCCATGTTGCTTGGCAACCGGCTGAAGGACTATATTATGAGGTGGAGGGTGCACGGATGGGAGGGACTGAGAGGAGCACGGCACAGGGGAAGAGACAGTTTGCTTTCACTGGTCACAGTCTGCCTCAGTGTGAAGAGAGGACGGTTCACACGAGTTCGCATGATCGCTCCATGGACTCGTGTGCTGTCAGCATGTGTTACACAGAGAAGGGAGTGCAGAGAGACAGTGTGTCCTGTTCTAGCAGAGATAAGGTATCGCTTCTTTGTAAGGAGGAGGAAAAATGAAAGCTAGTACCTCCAAAATAGGTAGATTCATTTCATTATCTTACTTGTATAAATAAAACAATTGAAAGTCTCCAGCTGTCACCTGTTACCAATAAACAATGTTAATTCATCCGATGCTTGACTGATGTCTAATTAATAAACCACTGCATCTCTTCATTATGTCTTCCTGGAAAGTGAAAAAAACTGACAAATAAGGAGGACAAATGAGAAAAACGCCACGTCTGAGTGATTCAAATTACCTGGCATTCATTCATCCATCATGCTAAGCTGTGAGGAAGCGCAGTAGGTTCTGCATTCCTAATGAGCATTGGCATTAAAAGTCCTTTAAAATTGCAATTGTATATGGATGCAAGGTTGACACATGTACTGGTAGGTGATAATGTAATACTACACTGACAGTCTGCTCACTGTAGACATCGACCAATGTACTAAATGACTTGGATATTATTCGAAAGCTTGAAGCTTGTGATGTGTTAGCTTTCTGGCTATTTATTATTTGTTCTACCCAGACTCCCTAAAAATGGGCTTAGTTGTCAGATGATAGCAGATTGGTTGCCAGATTGGCTTGATGACGTTTTCACCAACAAAATGATTAACTGAAGTGATCTGGAAGACGTAGGAGATAAGTATTCTATTACATATTTGTTAGGCTTCATCATTATTTGAACATACAGTCACAAAAAAGGGTAACATATGAAGTATGACAACAATAGAATAATATGAATCCTGAATTTCCCATTAGGGATTAACAAACACATAACACAGTACCTTAAATGTCCCACACCCACATTAGGGAATAAAGTTCCAATTGGGCAAGTAGTTGTACAGTTATTAAAATAAACACATCTGCAGGGATAGACTTTCTGAGCTGAGGTTCATCCACAGGATTAGGCTGATAAGATAGGTGTTAAACATTGAAAGCTGAAGCCTGGGAAGCCCAATCACAACACATGTGGGGTGTTAAACCTGTACAGCTGATGACTTCAATGATAACAATTCCAGGAAGGCTGAAATTAGTCTGTTTTTTAAACTATTAAAACTGATGTCAACTCACATTGCACAGAATTGTACACTTGAATCTGTTTCTCTCCTCTCAGGCTTTATAGCGGCTGTGCAAATGCTGACAGACTGGGTCGATGTGGACAAATGAAATAAGTTCTGCAAAAATGGCCCGAGGAGCGAGAGGGAGCGAGAGAGAGAGAGATACAAGAAAACTGAGTGTTCATGAGTTAACGTGGTGCAGTGTGATCATTCCGATGCATTATTAACTAGATGGTCCATTATCACTGAGAAAAACACACACATATACAGTACATTTCAAGCAATGCCACTTTGCAGGCAGACCACGTGCGCTCTCTGAGCGCTGATTTTCAAATATAGCCTTCCAGAGTACTATATGCCTAAAAAGGTCAAGTCACAGAGTTAAATCAATAAAGTGTGAGTCAGAAGTCAAACATCCATCCTGAATGGTGGTCACCATGTGCCAGTCATCAGTTTGTGAGTAATTCAGTCATAGCCTAACTGGCTGCAGCAGCATTCATGCCACAATGCCTCCATATCCAAGACACACACACGCACAAACAATCTGTTGCATAACAGGGTGAAAATGGCATGACTGACAAGACTTCCTCCAATGAGATGGAAGTGACAGTCTTATGTTAGCAAGCTAGCAAGTGTCCTTTATCCTTTTTGAGAAAATATCTCTCAAATCACCGGGATGTGGGTTTGTGTATACTTAAATTGATGACTTCCTCTCTCCAGTCCAAAGTAGCTTAGCTTATCTCATATTCCACAGATGATCAAAGTCAATTCATACGCATGCCGACGCTGTTTGTGCATTCACACTGACTGCCAGTAGGGGGAGACAAAGTGCAGCACAGTAGCTTTAAAAGCAGATGAGTTAAACTTTAACTTACAAACTGTCCTAATGTATTGTTAATAGTTTCAGAGAAGCATAAGATTGCCTTGCCTCTTTACACAGAAAAACCTCAACATGGCTTCCATGTATTAGTTTTCTAGGAGTGGTGTTGGGAACAGTTTTATTGCACTCTCATTTTTTTTTTCTTGGAAATGTGTGTGCAAGTCAGCAACAGCTTATACACTATAATTAGAAGGAGGGTGAAGGAACGAATAGAAAAATCATCTCTTGTCCCCATGTTTTCACCTGTGTGGACAGTTTCTGTGTAATTATATAACATCACATTAAAATATTGCATAAGGCTCTATTTATATACCCTGGATCATCTAGAGTTAACATGAAGGAAAGCTAACAACTGTTAACTAAGGCGGGCAGCTCACTTATTTTCCTCACACTCATACTTACAGTATAACATATGCACAAATATGTCCTTCAGCTGATTTACAAGAATCTGCTGTCACGTAATTAGACAAGCTGTAGAGGGAGTGTGATGAAGGACAAAGAGTGAAGGCTGCTTTGTGCTCAGCAAGAGAAGGAGGGAATGCTGGAACAATGCTGACAATATTCTACCTGAAGTCTGGGGAAAAGCCAAGACAGTGATGCTCACTTGTGCCATTATTTGCTGCAGCAAAATGACTTTGGCGAGTGGCGTGATATGATACTAGCTGATGTGAACAGACTTTTTTTCTGACCAGCCTCATCAGCAAAACCTGATCTTGTCTAGATGTTGTTCTTGTCAACATTTTGTCTTGCATATTGGCTACAAAAATGTCCCTGTCGTCTGGATTTTGACTCACTGAAACATTTGATTTCTTGCACATCTACATGAAGTGAATCGCCTGGAATCATGGTGCGATGTTTGTGGTCCAGACTGGCCTGTCTGCACAGTGATCATGGGTCTGTAATAAGCACTCAGAGTTCCTGCTGTCTGCTACTCCCTTCCCTGGTTCCTTCCTGCTTTTCCTCCCTCAAAAAGCTGCCCTTTGTAGCCAATTAGTGCAGCCTTTACGTTTCATTTATGTCATATCCTCTCCCTGTGTCCACCACTGCAGAGAAAAGACACAAAAGAATGGCAATGAGCCAGTTTTGTCCTTTTCCCCGAAATCTCTTTACTGCTCTTCTTATCACCTCACTGCGGAAGCTCATCGCCTCACTTAGGCACCTAAACAAACAGGAATAACTAGGGGTGTCAATTTTGCATAAAACTGAGCTGGAAAGTAGCCAAATGTTCACGAGAGACTGAGTCAATACCATTCCAGAAACTCATCATGTGTCTTGGAGACTGGGGAAAAGGACAATACTAATGTGAAGCTCTAAGCAAACCTTCCTTAATTTGTTAAATCTGAATTGTTTGTAACACTGAATACATTTTCCACTTTAATATCTGGATCATCAATATTCATAACAGGGCTCTAGAGTGCGACCATTTTGGGCGCACATGCGACCTAATTTCTCAATGGTGCAACCAAAAAATATCAGAGGTCGCACTGGTACGACCAGCTGTTAGAGGGAGATATATTCTCCGTGACTGTTAAAAGTCTCCCTGTGGTCCAACAACAGACACACATCAGGCTCATATCGTGGTCTGAACCAATCAGAGACCGTGAAGGGCAGGACCCCCTGTGTGTTTGTGTGTGTGTGTATCTTTGAAAACGTGTCTGCTGCGGTCAGCCGAGACCGCAGGAAATCCAGAAGAAGAACGCGGACATATTAGAGCTGATCCTGTGCGGTAAAGCTTGTTCCATACTCCACGAGAACAGAGAGATCTGTTACCCGAGGTATCGGGAACAAGAACAAAGTTAGTTTCGGCCCGGACTTTTTGAAACGTGTGTGCAAAACTCATACGGCCCTCTCACTGCAGCGCGCATTGCGCGCACACAGACAGACAGACAGACGGGTATTAAAGACGTTTCGCTGCAGAACAGCAGAATCCGCAGTTCAGGTGAACATGCAGCAGAGCAGGATTTGTTGCTACTATGCAGGTTTTGCTAATTTGCTGTTGAATGAGTGATGATAACGAGCCGGTCCTGTTCGGGAAGGGGGCGTGACGTGCTCGTAGCTTTATAACAGACTGAACAACAGGTCTGACGGACAGTGTTATCTGACCTGTGTGGTTCATCCATGAAGGCTGAGTCACTCAGCTGGTTTTAAGGAGTTATAGAACATGGTGACATGACGAACGCCCATTTAAACAGTTATTATCCTGCTACAGTGGACCATTGTCTGCAGTGTGATGTCTGCATACAGCTGAAACTGTGACAGACAGAATCAAAAGTCTGTCAGCTGGAGCTCAGCTTTAGAAAGAGAGGAGACACAGGAGAAACAGAGGAAGAGATGTGAGGAAGATGAGAGAAGAGATGCTGTAGCTACATTAGAAATGTTGAAGAAAACAAAATATATATATCAATCACAACTATTAAATAAATAATGGTGTATGTAATTTTAATAATTTTTTAATTCACATTGGCAGATAGATAAGTGAGGAGTGACAGCCAGAAAAAGCAAACAGGAAAATGAAGAGAATTATGGATTACTGACAGGCAGACTTGTTGGCTAGTTTGTCCATAATTTGAATGAGTACTATCAGTACTTTATCAGTAATTAAAATACTTTTTATTTAACTGTGTTCATTATGCAAGGTCCAAATTCATTTTAAGATGATATGTATGTACATAATGTACTGATGCGTACAAAAATATATGGACGTGTGATGCGGTGCACCTAAATTTTGTGCCGGTGCACCTAAGAAAAAAAGTTAGGCGCACCAGTGCAACCAGTGCAAAAAGTTAGTCTAGAGCCCTGTCATAAGACTTTTGCATTGAACACTACTGATGAATTGTGGGAGTGTAGTGGGCAGAATATTAGGCTTGCCAAAGTGCAGATATTTTCCAGTTGATGGTAATTTATGAAGGAAAATAATCCACATTTCAATACTTGTACATACATACAGTATCTTAGAAATTGGCAGGAGATTCCTCTCTAAGAAGCACAATGAAGGCAACAAATGAATCAATAAATGTACAACTATCACTCTAGTACATCTCCATCAGACACATGCGCAGTAGTAAAATATAATCTACACACAGTAGGAACATATGGCTGCTCACATTTCCTGTTAGAACTTTAACATTGATTAATCATGCCATGCTCTATTTCCAGCACACTGTTTGGAAGCATTAACTAGGTCATGGGTTTATGAGCCATAGGTTGACCTGCAACATCATCCAGTGTGTAAAGCCATAACCTGCAGGATGACCACGGTTTAAATTCAATAAACTAACCTAGATTAGTGAGCCAAAGCTCGTGCACACACACACACACTGTCACTTTATTTTTGGACAGCTCGCTGAAAGTGAAAGGTGACATGCTTTCGTTGACAGACAGCGGTTGGGGACAGTCACCGTCTGTCCTTGACATGGAGGGGGGGACGCTAAGAGGGTAGCTAAGAGTTGTGATAGGCCTAGTTTTTGTTCCATGCCCTAAGGAGTTACACAATCACCCAGATGCATTTTGGCAGTGTGAGTGGTGTAGAGAAGCTGTATGTGTGTGTGTGTGTTGTGGTGCCTAGCAAGTCAAAGTCCGTTTGGCATTTTGGGGCAGACAGACTCCGACAGCGGTCATGCCTGGGTATGTAGGGCAAAAAAAAAAAGCTGTGGTCTCATGTCTGCCTGGACACTTGCCATTTTTCTGCTGCAATGCAAGCTAAATACCTGATTTATGTACCAGCTTAGTTGTGTCTATAACCAAGCAGAAGAGCTGGGTGATTTTTGAAGAAACTTCTAGTATTATCAAAACATTTTCTTTTTTAAATAACCCTAGCATAAGTAGCAAAAGTGATGTACCTTTCAGTCTGGACATATAACCTACACTAAGATTTACTGTCTTTTGCTCACTGTGGGGAAAAACTGGAAGTCATTTTAGTTCAAATGACTCTGCAAACCAACTGCGATCAGCTGAAACACTCATGCCAGTTTTCACTTCCTTTCTGGCACAATGCTACAGAATGATGCACTTTGAGCCTCTGCCAAAAACTGTGACTCTCATATGTCTTTCAGTAGACATTGGGTTTAAAATGCAAGAAAAAGTTCAAACATGAGACACTATCCATCCATTCCTCCCTCCTTCCGTTTTCTTTCAAATTTTGGTGTGAAAAGGGTTAAACACAAGGACAAGTGCCACCATAGCAGTAACTCTGTGCCCACTGTAAATCAGGATCTGACAGTCTAATCCAAGAAACCATAATGTTTCCCAAACAGAGAAGCAGAAGAGAACAGACAAGTGAGACAGAACAAAAAAAAAAAGAAAAACAGAAGGAAGGAAGATTGTGACAAAAACATTGCCAATCATGAAACGGAGTGAAATCTCAGTGAAATGGCCTAGACTGGAGGAAATCAAGTGTAAATGTAATAAAAAAAAAGGTTTTCCATAACTCTACGCTCTCTAAGTGGACCATTAGGCAAATGAGATTTAGCAGTACTTAATGACTGAGTGTAAATATTCATGGGATCCTGTTGCATTTTAATTGTTCAGTATCTACAATGAAGACCTACTGCCTCTCTCAGTACCATGTTGGGAAGCTCTACTCTCATTTGTGCTGTTTGAAAACGAACCAATATCTCTAACCCAGGTGATGTTTTAGTACCTGGAAGACAGGACGCAGGAATGAACGTACACCCTGCTGTTCTGATCACACAAGACAGAAAGAGACACGAGATTCAATGACACACTTGTGAGCAACTAGCACGGAGCAAGACATTCGGACAGAGGCTAAAGCAAAGGGCAATTCTTGCCAACAGAGTCTTATTGTCCAAGGCAAGAACAAGAAAAGGCTGTACTGAACAAATGACAATCTCTCCAATACACAGAATAACCAATAACACATCAAATCAGCTTAAAGTATGTTCTGAAATCTTGCCAATTCCACGAGTGCTGAAAACAAGGATCTAAGTGGTAACGATAAGCTCGCTCTACCCCCCCCCCCAAAAAAAGCCATCTTGGCTCACATTATTGCCACAGAAGCTAAGTGAAGATGACAGGCAGGGCCACACTGAGCCTATTTCTATTGACAGAGGCACAACGCCTGGGCAAAGGGTCGACTTTGCTGGAAATCTGTTGTCACTTGCTGCTATACGGCTCCAGTTATTATGTTTACATGCACGCAATGACAGTCTGACATTCCTGATTATTACTTACTTATTTATAGAAAAGCATGCTGGGGAAAAAAAACATCTATCTAATTTGTATTGTCAGGGAAAGTTACTCTCCAATTATTGTTAAAAGACATTCCAAAATTCTCTTTGTGTTTCCATCCAAAACAGAATCCAACAAAATATCAGCTGGCAAAAATCACAGCTTTGAAAGTCTGTTGGCGTACACCAGTGAATGATATTTTTTTACAGCTCATTTGAGACTCATTAGAATTCCTTCTGAATTCCAATCCAAATCAAATGTGCGAAAAAATGCTGCAGTATATTAGCGATGGCTGAATCAACTCACTAAATGGACAAAAATCTGCCAACAAACACGGGGACATGTCAGCCACTGACAGCAGCAGCTGAGATCCAGCAAATAAAGACTGCATTCACTAAAAGTGACTTAGCTGCACACTCTAGCACGCTCTCTGAAATCACGTCTTACGGATGCTTGCTGGACAATGACTTCATGGAAACGCAGAGAAAATAAAATGGAGTCTCTTGTTGAACAGCTGAATGTGATTTGAACTCTCACCACCACCCATCCTGCTGCTGTTTAGCAACACTACAGTTCAAATGATTTGCTGTTATTTGAAACACTCACAATGAATCTGACAGATTCATTCCAGTCCAAGTCCAGGAATAATGACTCCAATCCCCTCCCGTTCCCATTGTTTGATTTTATGTGCGGTTAGATTTGACCATCTTTAAACTCCATTCCAAATAATTCATTCCAAATAAAGTATATCATCCAAATCTACTACTTCAGTTTGTGCTAAAATAACAAGTGTGACTGCTGCACTGTGAGGACTGCAATCACAGCACTGGACAATAGAGTTCTCATGGTCACAGGAGGAGAGGGAAGCACTCCAACAGAGAGGCACTCTAATCTGTGGGGCACAGCAGCACTCACACCAGCAGTGGTCTAAAACAATTCACAAGCAATTTCAGTAATCACTGGCAATACAGACTAAAACAAAGGCGTATAGATTCCACTACATCATGTGCCCACTTGACCATCCCCTACTCCCTGCATCCTCTACATGGCGACACAGTGCTCATCTGCACTCCAGCTCTTACTTTTTGATGAACTTCTGTCTTATAAAGTAAAACTCTGTGTCTAAAGTCCCTCTGCAGCAGAAAGGCGGAAGCCCAAAAACTACCCTAGGAAATGCTCTGACATCCTGTTGTTGGGTTTTCTGCAGACGCACAAAGGATGTGAACCCACTAAAAGTGAGGAAACACAACACCCATCAAAGGCAGAGACTGCCATGTGACTTATCAAAGGACTGAGGTGAAACAATAAAAACATAGTGATACATGTAAGAGAAAATCCAGTGAACAGTGTCAAGGGCTTTAACATCTTTAAACCCCCAATTACATATGGATAAATTATAATACAGGGATATCAGACAGTAATGAACAAGTGTTTGTTATCAGAATTACCAGATAACCTGAAAAAAAGCATTTCATTATCTGCTTCGCAGCATTGATTTAAAGAGCTAGTGGCACATAGGACATGTTTTTACAGGAAAACACATGCATGTATTAGGGCTTAGTAATAAACATGTTACATCACAGAAGGTCAAGTTCAATCACAATTTTTAATCTTATAGGGTGTCATGGAATCAAATCCTTTTGTGATTATTTATGGTTTACATTTTTTATGTAATAGCTTTTCAATTTATTTACACATAAAATGATCACTCTATACTGACTGAGATCATCATCCATCCACTTGATTTACAGTGCCCACCTGATCAGTATATGAAAAATAATGCTGTATGTAATCCGCACAATTTTATCGGATTGATTCAGTCTTGCATCAATCCGATATGCATCATGTTGAAAATACGCAGTTGACCATATATAGAGCCTTTTTATTGTGAAGCAGTCACAGGAAACACAATGGATGGCAATAACCCAGTGGTAGGCTTGTGCAAAATCGTATTGTGTGCAATTAATCGTCAGAAAAACTGTCACCGATTAATATTTGCCACTTATCGATTACGGCGATTAGTGCCTCGTCATGATGATGCATTTTTGTGTGCGACGTACCATCACCCGCAAGCGCGCACTTGTGAGCCCATAATAACAATAATGGCGGAAGGCAGTGGTGTTCAGTTAAATGATGCGAAGCAGCACGTTCCTAACAGAGATTCAATGTCTGTCACCATAAGCCGGAGTACGAAGAAAGCGCAACAAGGCCACAACGCTGGCTACAGCTGTAGTATATAGTGCCGCGCATGCATACGCGACATGCATTAGGTGTGAAGCGTGGAGCGTTGGTTGTCTCTCGATCTTTATTTACGGACTCCACAGCAAGATAGGAAAACATTACAACAGCGAAGTCTCCTCTAGCGGATATTGGAAAGAATTCCACCATACGTTAAGTGATTGTGCTCCTTACGACCAAACTAAGTGATGGAAGGAAGTAATGCAGGTTGATTTGCACAGACATACATTTAAATGTGGAATTGTCCGGTTTGTTTGTAATGTTTTTTCTGCTGCTAACTACAGTATGAGTGAAAACATGCACTAGTGTGTAGTAATCCAGTCAGGTTAATTTGCAAAGACACATTTTTTAACTTGAAATAATCACTGATGTGACTTTTCTGAACTTATTTGTCCTGTTTAATTTTAATGTTGATATGCACTGCTCTGTGACCTTAAGATAAGAACATTTGAAGGACAAAGCTACTTTAAATGTTTGCATCATTTTGAAGCAGTTTGTGCATCTGTTATCAATACATCTTTCAAACATGGCTGGTTGGTGCCTAATAACTACTTACCAGCTTAACCTGTTAGAATGAAGCAGTTAACTTGACTGATGATTTATCGGTATCATTTTTGAACAATGTGGTGATTTAGAGTCAACGACATGTAAGTGCAATTGTCATCCAATAATCATCAAATGAATCGTTATCATCTAAATGCCAAAATTTATCCTGATTAATTTTTTTGCCAATATCGCCCAACCTGGGCTGTCAAACTGTGCTGATCCGTCTGGTCAATCTATTACACATACAGCAGCAACATGAAAACAAGCCAAAGACACAGACAAGGCCGATCCCCAAAGCTCAGGTTTTGGTAACATTGACGTGTCACACAGAGCCAGTTGAAACACTGATGGAGAAAGCCTTTATACCACATTAACCGTTGCCATGGTAACCTTTACATTTTTATTTCGCAGCCTTACACAGCTCCACGAAAAGGGAGACAAAATAAGTGCTTGCAGTCAGTGTGCAATTAGTTTTCTTTCTTAATAGTTTATACTTTTGCTAACTACTGAGATCTCAGCCTACATCCTGAGTCATCTGCTTCAGCTAGTGATGTTCCAGCATCTCTGAGAATGACTCTAAGAGGAGTCTGAACGTGTTGTTTTCATGTGTAGGTGGAGAGCCTCTGCGATAGAGACAGACATAGTAAGAGCAAAGGGTTGGCTGATTCCCAACCAAGCTGAAGTGTGCGAGTTGTACCCCTTTAATGAACATGAAACACGATTTGTTGTAGAACTATAATCTATTGAGACTACTGTGGGTGTCTCCTCCTACAGAATGTTTCTCCCTGACTCTTTTCCAAATTAGTAACTTTACAAAGAAATATGTGTGTGTCATGTGAATGGGATACACACACAAAAAAAAACTTTAGAAAAGTGTTTTTTTTTAACATAATGATCGTCAGCATTCAGGCCATTTTTTTATCAGTAGATTTTGCAACTAAACACAAAAATGGGCCCACTATTGCAGTGACAGCCATTTTAAAAATATTTTGTGGCTCTCTCTCATTAGGGAGTCATCATGATACAGTACTATCACTGCTGGAAATCCTCCGAAATATTTCAGTCAGAGCTCGAAGGAGATGGATGCGTGATTACGAGCTCATTTGTAGAACCCTGCTGTGTCAACAAATAAATGTTCTAACAGAATATAAACTGCCTTATGCTTGCTGCTTGTTTGTGTGAGACTCACTCAACCCCAAAGGGCCTGCTGCGCTGTCCACATTTCTGAAATACTAAATCTTGGAAGGTGTCAGACGGTCAGCAGATTCTGCAGTGCATTATATAACGCTGTCTCACTTTACGAGCCCTACCTGTCTGAGAGAATGGAGCCTGCGGGAACAATTCAAAATGCCAAGCAGCCACCTGGAAGAAGCACAAGCATCACATGGCGCTCTCACACCGATCCTCGTCTCGCCCTAACCTGCTGGATACTGGCCATAACACGCAGAAATGAAGCGCACTCTGAGCAATCAACATCATTTTCCAGAAGCATTTTTAGACTCCACTGCTGGCTGTTTATCATGCACACTGCAAACTGTACACCTGGAAAACCAGCACCCACCCTCAACACTCACTCACACAACACCCCACTGAAATGGCATTTAAGCTGTTGCATAATCCTTGGCGACCTGACAGCACAAAGGCAACCCCTGAAATCAGATTACAGCAAAATGACTTCTTCTCTGGGAGTGTAAATGTTACGAGAAGAAAGGAGCGATTTTACAGTAATGTTCTGTGTATCTGAACAGCTAAGCGTCTTTTAGAAAGTCCAGTTTTACATTCACGACTGGCAGACCCTGTTCAGTTTAGAGATAAAACTCTAAGACTTTAGAGAAGAGACAGTGATTAGGTTTTAATTACTGCTTAGGTGTATTTAAACCTAATGTCACATAACCTGTTCATTTCAGGCAGACTAATCTCCTTAACATTATTTCTTTATGGCCCAGAGATATAACTCCAGCACAGACAAACAGCCTCTCGAGTAGGCTTGGATGTATCAAGTTATTATGCCATTCCAAGGTATTGAGAAATCCTACTGGTGGAACAGTCAGCTGACTGAAAGATGGCATTTACAAGTGCTGGTGACCCTGTCACAGGACTAGTACACAAGTCATAGCTTAGCCTGACTATCTTGGCACTAACCATTGCACTAAATTACCTTTTTCACCAAGACCTCAGCTTATTTAATTTCTGGTGAACTGTCAGGATAGATAACAGCCAAGCCTGCTGTCCTGAAATGGATATTTAACCCAGGCTGCTCTCAGATGGCAATAAAATTATCAGAAATGAAGACAATGTGGATATACCACAAATTGCAGTTATAACCGCGGCCTCTGGGGGCAGGGCCTGAACGTATCAATCCACATAGACTCCCATATACAAATGTCAGCCCGTCTGCATAAAAGTTGCATAACGTGGTGGATATTTCAGCCCCTAAAAATGGAACATGAACATGTTTCTCTGGGTGTATCTCTCTATGTGTTAATGATCGGGTGGGGGTGACTCACTGCAATGACAGATGACGTCTTGCAATATGATCAGAAGTTCCGCTAACATTGGTAAACAATGCAACATGATGTTGTACGTTGGCCAATTTGTCCATATGTTTTGCATGTCAAATGTGGCAGATGATACACCCCATTGTTTTTTGTTACGTGTTGAAAAATGTCCAACTTTACAGCAGAAATAAACATATTTACAGCCTCATTTGTTTTAATAATAAATATGTGGTCACTCAAGACGTAAGCTTCCTGCTTATGTGACTGCCCACCTGCCTCAGCTCCACTGATTCACCACTTCTTTGCCTTTAGTTCACTCAAAGTGGCTCTTCAGACATCAGGGTGACATCACAAACGGCCCATAATCACACACATTATATGGTAGAGACATTTGGCAACATGCAGTGCAAGTATGCATCATCAAAAAGCACATAAAGGAAGATATTCACCATGTTTCCAGGCAACAGTACTTGCAGACTGCTTATGCAGTGTATCTAAAAAGAAGGCCTTGGCTGCCTTTCAGACCAGACAGCATTCAAGAAAAGTGTGTGTGCATAAAAAAAGCAACGTGAGAATCACTCTCTTGCTTGCAAGCATCGAAGGGCAAAGAGGCAACACTGATGCTCAGGCCTAAACTGTGGGCCTTGTTTATTCCAAACACACACACACCGTTGGGATTGCATCATAAGGCAAGATGACGGAGACCTGGAGGTATTTACAATACAAGCACAACGGGCCAGACAGACATAGCAGTCGCTAGGCGCATTATTGCCAAGCCCTACCGTGAATCCAAAACTAAAGTCCTCCAGGTGCTTAAATATTGCATCGAGGCTCAACCCACAGCTGAGTCAAAGTAAAACAAATCCTGCGGCAGGCTTTCCTCTAACAGAGGTGCCTTATGATCAACACCACAATAACACACTCAGCACAGACGAGGAAAAAAAAAATACAGCAGCAACATTTTTCACCACACAGCAATGCCAAGGTCAGAGTGAACCCTGAAAAACATGGAGACAGCGAAGCAAGCGTAACACACCAAAACAATCCTTCCTGTCTATATAAAGAACCTGAGTGCCCTTCTTATGTGCCTGCCTGTGTACATATCCATGTAGGAGTGTTGTTTTTTGTTTTTTTTTAAACCACGCACGCTGAGTTGTGGGCATCATAACCTCATTCCTCCTCACTCTTAAGTCATCCCTGCTTCCTCTGGGAATGAGCTGCCTATAGCTGCTGGTCACTCTGAGCAGTATGTTACTAGACTATCTATCTTTTGCTGTACAAATGCGCAGCAGAAGGGAGGGCGTTTGATGTGTTTATTCCCTAACGGGAAAAGGCTCTTTCTAGAAAGCTGAAGAATGGAAAATGTACATCATAACATCGCCTGCCTGTTTGTGAAAGTGAAAAAAAAACAAAAAAATCCAGTGTGTTCATAGGGTGTGTAAAGGAAAGAGCAGAATGTAACTCCTGTGGAATATGGCTGAAGGCATGAAACAGGAGTGAGAATCAATAGCACAGGATAAGAAGGATCTTAAAAGCCTGTTTATGGCAGGATATGCTTCCCATATGTATTCACTGAATAGCACCAAGACACCACAATGCAACCATTTCTCCCCACAGACTGACATTTAATGGACCTAACGTCTTTACAGGATGTTGGCAATGTGCCTCAGATGTGAGGCTCTACAAACATGTCAGAGGGGTTGTAGCGACGTCAGGCGAATTTATGATAACAAGTCTAACACCAGGATAACTTTGCTTTAACATCACAATTAAGACCTCAATGTAATATTTCTCCCTTTCGCTCTGGTGTCATCTGTCAGTTGTTGCATCCACACACACACACTGCGCTGGTGGTGAGGTGACGAGTTAACGTGTCCTCCACTGCCTCCATTTAACCAGCATTACATCACTGGATTATTTACACATAATTTGTGTACTACAGGGCAGCCCATACTAGGCCCACAGGCCATTGTTTTGGACTGCTGCAGCATATGAAAAGCCACGACTTATGTTTAAAAAATGAAAAAATGTGTACATGTATGTTCATTTTTGGCCCCTTATAGGAAAGTATTGATGATCTTATATTGCTGGAAGCGGTATAAGGTTGTGTGAGGAGAGTATGGTGTTCGTGTAGCACAGACATTACAAATGGATTCTTGTAACACACACACACATACACACACCTCTAACAGCTGTAGCCAACGCAGACTGCAGAAATGCTCAGTTTGTCTATTAGCCTGGTTTCTATGTCTATAATCTGACTGTCCCCCTGAGGGGGACCTGCTGCTTAAAATGGAAATAGCAGGGCACTGAGTGACCTTTCAGAGCTCAGTGAAGCCATCCACTCTAAGCATGTTATGCTTGGAGTTCAGATGAAGCCATCTGCAGCTGTTGTGTTAGAGACAAATATGATCTGGGAAACAATGATCACAATATGTCTGATCAATAAAGTGAGTTCAGACTGGAAAAAAATAATAAAAAAAACTGGCTGGTGTCCTTTTGTAGGCAGCAGCTGCAGCTAGAGCCTATAAGCTGCTCACTACAGCTGTTAACTTAAATAGGTTAACAAAGAGAGAAGCAGACTACAGTGAAGAAGTCTCTGCTGGCTGTGATCCAGGCAGCTACATCATGTGTTGCAGTAAAAAAAAAAAAGAAGAAGAGAAAAATACAGTATGCGACAGTGATTGACAGGAAATCATTGCCTAACAGTGTGTTACATCCAATCAAAACACAAAAACCTTACCTGGCTTTCTGGGATTTCTTGGTGGTGTAACCTCAGGAAGGGCTAGAAAGATGATCTCCTGAATTGGATTAACGAAGAGGCGGCCAACCGGTCAGACTGAGGAGGAGGTGGAGGTGGAGGAAGAGGAGGAGGAGGAGGAAGAGTAGGATATCTCTGAAGGGGTGATGCCCATGTTCATTATGTATCCCTGAAACGTCGGGGCGGAAACATTTGACCTGCTACTGTCGCCTGCAGCGCCTGAGTCCGGGCCCTGGTGAAGCACTGACAACAACCATCGACGTAAAAACAAAAACACACCGTAGAAAAAAAAATAACCGAAGCAGTGGGAAGCATAAGCTGCAGCTGACTCTCTCCCGAGCTGTTTTGTTTGACAGTGGGGATTGTTTGTACACCGGAACAGCGGTCTATTCTCGATTACTGAAGAGTGCGCCACGTCCAGACGTCAGTTTGCTACACGATTCCCGCGAGAAGCGACAGACTATCTTGTTGCAAAGAAATCCGGGGGTGGTGTGTTTACCTCTCTGTCGTTCCTGCTGCCGTGCTCGGCAGGAAATCAGCTGCTTCGCACTGGAGGGACGCCATTTGTCTGCGAAAGGCTTCCAGTCTGCTGTCCTACGCTGCCCCTCAGAGGAGAGCTCCGCACCTACCGGCTCTGCACAAACCAGGGCGCCCCCTGCTGTCAGGATACTGCAACTGCAGGTTTTTTTAGGGTGAAATAATGCTCCAATGCAAACTCTGCCTATTATTAACTAAATACTCAGTTTGCGTTTGAGTGTTTCGTTGCAATAAATAAATAAATAAATAAATAATGCCTCTATAAAACCATACCAAAAGTTTTTTTCTAAATAATTCTGAAAGTAATAATAAGTCAGAATTTTACAGCAGCCCCAACTACTTCTAAAATAGAGCTATTATTTCATACCTTTACCTTAAATGTGACAGAAATTGCTTTCACTGAAGGACAGAAAGACAGACTTATATTTGTTTAATCTACAGCAACCAGCCATCAGTGTGACACTGATTTCATATAAGGGTCAGACAGACAATATGAAATATTGAAATATCCCATAGAGCATCAGATTGTATTCTAAATCAAACGGCCACTTTAATGTGAACATGCAGAGAGCCTGAAGCAGAAAAGCTGCATTGAAGAAAACACTTACACACACATACACGGTATCTATAAAAACAAAGACTTTTCCCTTCGTTTGTGCCTTTCATTTACACATAAACGGATTATTTCTAATAACACCTGCAAAAGTGGAGATTTTGATAAACCCTGCAATTGCGTTTGAATGTGAACGGACAATAAAGGTTTCTTAATCTTAATCTTAAAAACGGAAGCATTCCGGGTAGTGTTTGCATTTCTGTTGGTGTAAGCACTTTTAATGTGTTTGCATTTGCAAATACAGCTCCTCTTACTATGCAGAGGTGCAGAGGTCTCCAGGTTCAGCAATTTTGGAACAACTTCTGACACAAAGAGCCAGACTGCATCGATGAGGCTTCTGATTGGCTTGCACAGCTTTCTCCTTCTTCCTACACTGCCACCCACAGGCTTGGAGTAGTCATGATGGCTCTTGGGAGCGTATTTATGCGATTTAATGTAAACTGAAACTTTTTTGAAAACTATGATGTTTGCATGATGTTATTTTGGAAAATGGAGGGAAGGAAATATTCGTTTTTCAAAACACCCTGCTATGTGTAAACGTAGCCTTATTTTAATGCTGCTGATGAACTGATGAGGAGCCGGTGTGTCCAATCAGCCAGGTGAGGAGGAAACAGGAGGAGGAGCTAACACACACACACACAGAGGAGAAACAGCATGAAAGAATGAGGAACACTAACAGGATTATAAAAATGTGACTCACTCAGAATTCTTAGAAAAATGGTTACTTCTGGTTTGAACGGTATTCCATCAAAGTGTGTACTTTAGTGTCTGCCGTACAGTGTGTGACAGTCACAGTGTAAGAAACAAATGGTTCCCAGTGTGAACATGAAGCACTAACAGTTCTGTAGCAGAGTAAACCTGAACAACACTGCCATCTGGTGGTCACAGAGTCTTCAAGGATTCTATTCTAAATATGATTATTGTTCTACACTGTGTTAGCACATAAAGATAAATCAAACATCATGTTACAAACTACATCTGTCATCTGACAAACAGCCAACACACTCCTGCCAGGAGTTACACCTGGAATCTTCCAGCCAATGGATGGATGTGTTACTATTACACCACAAGAGTCTTGTGTTTGTTTAGATGACAAATGCAGCAGTTTTATTGTTACTTTCTTCTTCTGACTCCCTCTGACTGCATAGGTTGGAATGACTGTAAAATCTATCAAATATATATCAAATATATTCAGTTCCATATAAATAGTCTATAATAGACTTTTAAAACGGAAAATCTGGGTGCTCCACACAAACCTGGAAAGGCTTTACTGTATTTTATATTTTACTATAATTTAGTTTTCTTTATTGTATTTTATTTTATATTTTACTATAATTTAATTTTCTTTACTGTATTTTATGCAGGCAGCAAAAGAAGAAAGACTAGTGAAGCTGTTAAAAACTACAAAAAACCCCATAAAAAACACACCAGAAAAAAAATTACAAAGTAACAAAAAAACAATCATGAAAAGATACAATATTAGAATAAATAAAATAAATCTAACAGTTACAAACCAAGTGAATCGCTCTTAGTCTAGCCCGTCACCTAGGACCAATTTGCCATGGGAAACCCTAGCAGGGGCTGTTGCCCCCGACAACATAGCTCCTAGGATCCTTCGGGCATGCAAACCCCTCCACCACGATAAGGTGGCGATTCACAGAGGGGCCCACCCCCTCTATAAAAACGGCCGACCAACCCCTTCTACTCATTCTCGCTATCTTTTACGTGAGAAACTACTTTGCTCCCTAAGCGTGTTCCAGGCTCATGGCTAGCTGCTTATGTTATTTTACTATAATTTAGTTTTCTTTACTATGTTTTATTTTAATTTATGTTATTTTACTATAATTTAGTTTTTATTTCCTGTATTTAATTTTAGTTTACTTTATGTTATTTTACTATAATTTAGTTTTTATTTCCTGTATTTAATTTTAGTTTACTTTATGTTATTTTACTATAATTCAGTTTTCTCTACTCTATTTTATTTAACTGTATTTTATTTTGCTACAATTTAGTTTTCTTTACTGTATTTTATTTTAATTTAATTTATGTTATTGTACTATAATCTAGTTTTTATTTACTGTATTTTATTTTAATATGTTATTTTAATATAATTTAGTTTTATTTCCTGTATTTTATTTTACTTTATGTTAATTTACTATAATTTAGTTTTCTCTACTCTATTTTATTTTACTGTATTTTGCTATAATTTAGTTTTCTTTACTGTATTTTATGTTATTTTACTATAATTTAGTTGTCTTTACTTGATTTTATTTTAATATTTTATTTTACTACAATTTAGTTTTCTTTACTGTATTTTATTTTACTAATTTTTTTACTGTATTTTTTTCACTTTACTATAATATGGTTCTCTGCACAGTAAAGACTTTTTAAGAGCTGCAGGGGAAAAACATGAAGGTATTATAAGGTATTAATTATCGTTTATCTGCAGTCATCAGACACAACATTAAAAACAGCACTGATTATTGTCACAATGGGTGATATGAGGCAGCAAGTGAGCAATCACTTCTTGAATCTGATGTGTGAAGTAGAACATTTAATGTGCATGTGTGCACAAATATGAATTAGTTTAACAAGGGCCAACTAGTGACGGCTGGATGACTGAGTCAGAGCATCAAACAGCAGCTCTTGTGCTCCACACAAACCTGGAAAGGCTTTACTGTATTTTATATTTTACTATAATTTAGTTTTCTTTATTGTATTTTATTTTATATTTTACTATAATTTAATTTTCTTTACTGTATTTTATGCAGGCAGCAAAAGAAGAAAGACTAGTGAAGCTGTTAAAAACTACAAAAAACCCCATAAAAAACACACCAGAAAAAAAATTACAAAGTAACAAAAAAACAATCATGAAAAGATACAATATTAGAATAAATAAAATAAATCTAACAGTTACAAACCAAGTGAATCGCTCTTAGTCTAGCCCGTCACCTAGGACCAATTTGCCATGGGAAACCCTAGCAGGGGCTGTTGCCCCCGACAACATAGCTCCTAGGATCCTTCGGGCATGCAAACCCCTCCACCACGATAAGGTGGCGATTCACAGAGGGGCCCACCCCCTCTATAAAAACGGCCGACCAACCCCTTCTACTCATTCTCGCTATCTTTTACGTGAGAAACTACTTTGCTCCCTAAGCGTGTTCCAGGCTCATGGCTAGCTGCTTATGTTATTTTACTATAATTTAGTTTTCTTTACTGTGTTTTATTTTAATTTATGTTATTTTACTAAAATTTAGTTTTTATTTCCTGTATTTAATTTTAGTTTACTTTATGTTATTTTACTATAATTTAGTTTTTATTTCCTGTATTTAATTTTAGTTTACTTTATGTTATTTTACTATAATTCAGTTTTCTCTACTCTATTTTATTTTACTGTATTTTATTTTGCTACAATTTAGTTTTCTTTACTGTATTTTATTTTAATTTAATTTATGTTATTGTACTATAATCTAGTTTTTATTTACTGTATTTTATTTTAATATGTTATTTTAATATAATTTAGTTTTATTTCCTGTATTTTATTTTACTTTATGTTAATTTACTATAATTTAGTTTTCTCTACTCTATTTTATTTTACTGTATTTTGCTATAATTTAGTTTTCTTTACTGTATTTTATTTTAATTTAATTTATGTTATTTTACTATAGTCTAGTTTTTATTACTGTATTTTATTAGGTTATTTTACTACAATTTAGTTTTCTTTACTGTATTTTATGTTATTTTACTATAATTTAGTTGTCTTTACTTGATTTTATTTTAATATTTTATTTTACTACAATTTAGTTTTCTTTACTGTATTTTATTTTACTAATTTTTTTACTGTATTTTTTTCACTTTACTATAATATGGTTCTCTGCACAGTAAAGACTTTTTAAGACCTGCAGGGGAAAAACATGAAGGTATTTTAAGGTATTAATTATCGTATATCTGCAGTCATCAGACACAACATTAAAAACAGCACTGATTATTGTCACAATGGGTGATATGAGGCAGCAAGTGAGCAATCACTTCTTGAATCTGATGTGTGAAGTAGAACATTTAATGTGCATGTGTGCACAAATATGAATTAGTTTAACAAGGGCCAACTAGTGACGGCTGGATGACTGAGTCAGAGCATCAAACAGCAGCTCTTGTGCTGTGCAGTGGTTTGGATCATGTGGATGTTACTTTGACACAGAGCTCCATCCTAAACACTGCTGCAGACCATGTCCACATTTCCATGGCATCAAACAGCTGCTTTTAATGTTGGCTGATCAGTGCATAAAATAAACTTAGTCACTTATCTATACTTAACTATATCCTACACTTATCCTAAACTTATCATTCTAAACTTATAGTAAACCTAACATCCTACACTTATCCTAAACTTATCATCCTAAACTTATAGTAAACCTAACATCCTACACTTATCCTAAACTTATCATCCTACATTTATCTTAAACGTATCATACTGAACTCATCCTAAACTTCTCATCCTACACTTATCCTAAAGATTTTAGCGAAGGAAAAGAGAGAACTATATACAACGAATCAGGAATGTGTGCATACCTCCAAAATTGCCCTTCGTGCACTTTCATGTGTAGAAACTTACATTTCTACACTGAATGGGGAAACATTCCACGCAATATGCACCAGCCGTGTTACCTCTACAATCTCTGACGGTGACACCCAGTCAGGTGGGATGACTGTAGGCTGGTCCCCATCAAAGGACAGCAGTAACTGCCGGGGTGCCAAGAGGTAAAGGAGATTCTGTTCAACAGCCTGCAAGAGATGAAGAGAGGAGAGAAATGAAATGATGCTCAAACACTTCAGTACCAACAATGAGACAAATCACTTAGATGGAAGGAGGTTTTCACTCGCTGTCAGCAATGTTTCATCTAAACTCACCCCGTGCTCGGCCTGCAGTCTTTGACGCAGCAATTCTGAGAAGGACGGCTCAGGACTCCTAACTGGCAACGCAGGACTTCCCTGTGTGCAATAATTAGACACTGAGCTCTCAAAACACTTACTAGTACTCTTCAGTTTGCTTCTCTCTTTGTAAATGATTACCCATAAGCTCTGCAGTGGATTACTCACCTCCTGCTGGGCAGAGGTGGATGGCTGGGGGCTGGAGCTCCTCTCTGGCCAGGAGGGGCTAACCTGTGAGAAACACATTGTTAAGACACTGAGGACTCACCTACACCTGCTCTTCTTCAACAGGCTGTTCCTGTGTTTATCAGTTCCTACAGATAACTCCTAGTAGTTTTCTGTCAGTAAACATGTCTCCAGAGTGTGCACTACTCACCTCCTGCTGTGCAGAGGTGGACGGCTGGGGGCTGAAGCATCTCTCTGTCCGGTCAGGGAAAGGGTACACCTGATTGCAAGAACAGGATGGTAAACATTCAAATAACATAAAGTCTGATCAGTTAATAGAACTCTTCCACAGGTATTTCCTGTTTTTATGAATGGCTACAGATAATGTCTGCAGAAGTCAGCTGTCTGTGAGGATACATTTCTCTGGTGTGCTCTACTCACCTCCCGCTGGGCAGAGGTGGACGGCTGAGGGCTGGAGCTCCTCTCTGGCTGGGCAGTGCCAGGAAACCCCTGTAATCAACAATATATTGTTGAACACTGAGCTCTCAAATGATTAATTGTATTCTTGTCTCTATTCTATTCTATTCTTGTCAATTTTCTTGTATTTTTGTGAACTGTTAAAAACAACTGCACTAAAGGTCAGCCGCATTTCACCAAAGTAGTCATGTGCATCGCTCACCTCCTGCTGGGCAGAGGTGGACGGCTGAGGGCTGGAGGGCTGAGGATACACCTATTTGTAATACCAGGATGGTAAACATTCAGTCATAACATTCATAACATAAAGTCTGACCAGCTAATAGAACTCTTCCACAGGTACTTCCTGTTTTTATGAATGGCTACAGATAATGTCTGCAGAAGTCAGCTGTCTGTGAGGATACATTTCTCTGGTGTGTGGACTACTCACCTCCTGCTGGGTGGAGGTGGATGGTTGGGCTGTGGAGCTCCCCTCTGGCCGGGAAGGGGCAGGATATACCTGTAGGTCATTACTATTGTTAAACACTTAGCTCTCTAAATATTCATTAGTACACGTTTCTCTGTACCTAGTGACAGTTTGTCTGAGTGTACATTTCAGTCTGCTGTGGTGGACTCACCTCACTGCAGGGCCGTTTGGCTGGGGGCTCCACAGGGACAGCAGGGCTGCTCTTCTGCTTCCTGTTACGCTGTTACAAACACACACAAAATGCATTTCATTCAACATGTCACATATGATAACTTCTTACATGGATCACACATCTGCAACAATTAGCACATCATACCGTGCATACACTGACAGTAGAGAGAAATCTTAGACACATTATAAAGCCAACAAGCTTCAGTCCCATTAAGATGATCCTTTAAGTCACAGCTCAACAGCTGCTTTCACTTCTGCACTAAACTAGTTTCTTTGTATCTGATCAACAGTCATTATTGAACATGTATAAGCAATGCATTACACATGACAGCATGAACATGAATAAAATAATAGCATGAACATGAATAAAATAATACTATGAAATGTTGAAAATTAATGACGCCTAAAATCCCTTTTAATAAATAGATATTGTGTGTTATTTATTTGACAAATAGATAAATAGATGTTATCTTCTTATTTCAGTCTGCACAGAGATCGGACATGACCATGAGAGCCCAGCAACGCGCATGCGTGATTTGAAAAATGCTCTTATAAATCCTAAAACATGGCGGCATAGCGGACAGTACAAATGTTTTGTAACCCCACCAAACTAAAAATAATTCAATAAATGTATTTATTTCAACTAGTACAACATTTTTTTTGACATGAAAACAGAAGACAGAAAAACCAAAGGGGATGTTGAAGAAACACTTTGACAAAATCACTATTTTTGTGTTTAAATTCAAGTTTCACATAAAAATGAAAACAAAATCACATTCCTCAGTTATCACGCTCACTAATTAGCCAAACTGTTTGTGACAGTACATGTTTTTTAGTTTAAAAGTTCTTTGGTCAGCTAATAACCTAGCTAAAGAGCAAAGCACTAGTTAAGCTAACCACCTAGCATGTTGCAGTCAAGTTAGCCCCAAATTAGTGATAAAAACTATAAATTAATAATAAGCTCACCTTGCCCATGTTAATGGGGAGTTGAAAATCCAAGTTTGAAGTGTTTGTCACTGTAAAAGGTTGTCCAAGTTCTCGTTGTCAGAGTGCTGCAAAGTGCTGCTAATCTCTCAGGGGTCACGTGTGAAATGGCGACATGTGATGCCACCTGGCGGTATTTATAGGGAACCACAGCAACATAGAATGCTCGCGTTCTGTCGTCATGACAGTAGTTTAAAAAATGCCAGAAAAATGCATATATTACATGTCATTATTTAGTGCTTACAAGTTTTATATAGGTTTATTGTTGTATTCATAACTGGTTGTAGTTGTGAGTCCTGGACACTAGTTAATAAAATGTGACAAATTTGTCATTTTTATGATGAAGGAAATTATCACATTTTGACACAGTATTCATTCAGTAACATTGAAATATGTATCCAATGTAATTATACAAATATGTTTCTTGTTGTATTGATTGCTGGGTGCTACACAACCAGTAGGTGGCAGTGCAGGCTCTGTGCAACAGCAAGGATACCTGAAAAACAAACATTTTACTTCATATGACATTTGTTATTGAAACTACATTAACCACAAACACTGAACACACTGAGGTCACACACTGATCCTCCAGCTTCTTTGCTCTGTGACCTGCGGCAGACTTCCTCTGAGTCTGACATCAGAAGTGACTGTGGATCTGAATGAAAGCACCTGGAACCACTTCCATTATTTCCTAGAAGACACACACTGCATTCTAAAATATGAAATGATCATACATCAGTTACACTTTCTGATTGTGAGAATAAAATACTGAAACTTCCACAGTATGGTTTTGTGCAGTAAATTTTGTTTTGTTGACCACAACCTGTTCAAAATAAAGACAAAAGTCAGTTTGCTTCAAAGCACAGACAGTTGTAAACTCGATTCAACGCTTTAACAAAGCTGCTGTTCTGAGTTTGGATCATGCAGCGCCCTCTAAAGGTCCCACCACAGCACTTCAGTCCGGTTAAGGTCTAGACTTTAACTGGACCATTTTCTTCTCAGACACTCTGATGGAGACGTGCTGCTGTGTTTGGGATCATTGTCCTGCATAACCCAGTTTCAGACTGCAAGCTGTCCGGATCATCAGCACTCCTCCACTGTGACTGACAGCCAGGGATGACCTTCATCCAGCACAGGTCCCTGCAGAGAAGAGACAGCAGGTGCAGAGAGAGAAGGTGAGAACGAAGGTTAGAGCAGTGGTGTCTGGAGTCCATGAGTGAAGTATGTGAGGACAGAAGACCAAAAGGAAGACAGCACACTGATCAGGCCCCTGCAGATCACACAGACAGAGTCAGTCCCACATCAACCCTGAGAGGAGACCAACACATACATCACTGTGAGGACTCTGTGTGACTTCAGTGCAGCCATGTCTCCCAACATCGTCCACATGACCTGTCAGTCACTGACCGCCAGAGTCAGTGAATCTACATTAAGGATCACATTCCTTTCAGTTGTCGTTCACATACAGTTGCTAGTGTTACTTCACATGGAAATATGTTGTTACCAGATCTAGTGTGACCAGTTCCACACAGACTGATTTCAGGCCTATCCTAAAATAGGAAAATGTAACAACACATATTGTAGTTCTGCAGAACTATGATGTCATAGAAAGGACACTGATGCCAAACTGTAATGAACAAAATTAACTCTTAAGTGACAAAGTAAAAAAAAAATCAATGATGATTTTCTTTCGATCCAAAACAGATTTATTAAATTACAGTTATTCTCACACACATTATACAAAATCTATATAACAAACATTTAATACTTGATCTGTTTTAAAGGTGCATAAAATAAAGAGGTTAATTGTCCAGCAACACAAGAAGTAACAACTTTTTTCCTATATTCTTCAAACAAACATGATCTCTATTTGGAGGTAATTAAACCAAACCAGGCCAAATGTCCTAAAAGTTTATTTTCTGCTTTATTCTAAGTGTGTTCCTTCTTAAAAGTTTGATTTCTTTCTTATCAACACAGTAGTTCCTAAATATCTCTCGCCAGGTGTTTATACAGGGGTTTGGATGATCATCCTGGATTTAATTGTGGCTTCCTTTGTCGTACTTATGTTTCTTTATGTAATTTGTAGCTTGCTATGTGAATTCAAACACTCCTACAGCACATTTCTAGAGAGGGTGTGTTCTGTATAAAGTAAAATGACTCATTTCCTCTCTTGGACTCCCATTGCTTCTTTGACCGTTCTTCCTCTGTTAGCTTGTTTCTATATATGCTGCCTGTGTGTTGACTTCGACGTAACTTGTAACTCTTAAAAAGCAGTCCTTAAGCCATAAAAGCGCATAAATAAACATAAAACATTCATACAGTGCAAGGTTTTTGTGCAAAAACAGGCGAAACAGAATTTCACCATTCCAGCTTCATGTCACCTTTGCTCCAAACATATTTCCCTCCTCTCTTCAGAAACATTTTTTCATCAAAGCCACTAAAACAAATGGCTTCCTTCACACCGACATCCAGGATGGATTTGGACGGGTCCTTCCTTCCCTCTCGACAGTCCAGGAAACGCATCTGTGAAATAAAGAAAATTAAAAGAACAGTTAAGTACTAGACAAAAAAAAATAATATAGCAAGTTTGTCTTTTTAATAATCAATACTCACATATTCATCCAGGATCAGGTAGGAGTTTCTCATCTGTGAAGAACGTCACACATTGACATTGGCTTTAAAATCATCATTATTCTATCACATGGTATTTTAACAGCAATGCATAAACATGAACATCAAAGATGTTATTAACTAGGCAAACAATTATGTTTTATACTGACCTGCACTACAATTCAATAAGTAAGTCAATAAATATGTCCCGTGACAACTAAAGAGGATGACTATGGCTGGGACACACCTGTTGTTGCCATGGTGACATAACATGACTAAGGTTGACCATCGCTGTGTTATATAATGAGCTTTTGTTTGTTTATGGAAACATCCTGGTCACATGATAACTTGTTAATATGTCATGAGGAAGCATGTAATCATATCTGCAGTCACACGCTTTTCACTACCTTCTCGTTAGACTCAGGAACGAGGCAGGAGACGCTGCTGTGTCTATCCAGAAACTCCTGAAACTGCTGGTCACTGATGACGAACCTCTCTGCCTCTCTCAGGGCTGCCTCCCCTGCATTCTCCCCGTCAATCAACAGACACTGGAATACCTGAACACAACAATGATGTGATAGGATTACACCATGCAAACACACACACACACACACACACACACAGATACACAGTTTCTGCTTCTGTCTCTACCTTCCAGCGGACGGGGTTAAGCTGGATGATGTTCTCCGTCATGTCCTCATCAATGTTGAAGGTGTTGATGACAGAGTTGATCTTGAATGCCACTTTGTACTGCTGGCACCAGTTGCGGATCTTGTAGAGGCTGTCGAGGTGGCTCTTCCTGCCTTGAGTTCGGCCAATCAGCTGGTTGGTTTCTTCATTAAAGCTGTCACAAGAGATGGCCAGGATGTCCAAACAGTCACCTAGAAGAGAAAAAAGCATGAATCAGAATCCATACTGCATATGCATACTGAATGTTTCCTTATCAGTAAATACTGATTTGGGGTCTCACCATATTTCTGGAACCACTGTTCTCTGATCATGCTTCCATTGCTGACGATGCTGACACTTGGAAGCTGCAGGTCCAGCTTACAGTACTGAACCATCTGCCCTAGAAACTCCCCCCTGTCATGCAGGAAGGGCTCTCCACCTGAGAAGTTGATCTTTTCCATCCCTAATAAACAGACATTGAAAATGATCCACATGCAAAACAAAGAAGAAAACACTTACTAATATAAAATAGATAAGTTTACCTGAGTCCTTCAGGAGTCTGAGGCCCCTCTTTGCCTCCTCCAGAGGCAGAACGAAGGAGGTTTTTGCAGTATGAAAACAAAAACCACATTTGTAGTTACACTTGCGCGTAAAATGGTAGTTGACACTTGTTGGAGTGGTTCTGTTTTGCTCTGTGTTTTGGTCCACTTTACTTCCAGCAGCTAAAACTGCTGTGCTCGTCCCCGTGCACGCTCCCGTTGTCCAGTAATTATACTTTGAAAAAACCCTTGCAAAAACGCAAAGAATGCTGCTGATGCAGCGCTGCAGGGACGCGATCACCGCAGAAACACGCATCTTCAGACGTTTTGTTGTGGTATCTACACCGTGTGTGTGTGTGTGTCCGCGCGCATCTGCAGCTTTTATATAGAGAAGGCGCGTCCGTCAGCTGGTTGAGTTTCTGTTTACAAACTTCGAAAACGAAACCGGGTGCAGTGCTGACAGATGACTAGGCGTGATAAAAATGCTGGCTCAAAGTCAAACTGTAATGAACTTACACAAATAATGTAGTTTATAGTAGCAGTAAAAGAAGCTGACACCGTGGTGACATCATAGTTGGATTACAAAGTTGCATTTGGTTTCATTTCTCTTCTGTGCGCATGAGATTTTGTATGGAAGCCCATTGCTGCTAAAGTAATAATAGGAAATAAGGAATTATGCTACTATGTAAAATAATGAGAATCTCTTTCCAATTGTGCAAAATATATTTCCTCAAATACACAAAAGTAACACAAAAAGTGGGTTAGACAATTCTTTGCAGAACCACGAAGGATGACTGAAGTTGCAGTTCAGAAATTGTGCATCAGTTGATGCAGAACTCCTGGCATATGGTCTCATGTAGGCCTACATACAGTAAATGGTCTTCGATCATGGCATCCATGCATCTACTGCCAGCTTTAAAGCTGTTTTATATTATTTTTGGGACACAAAAAAGTGATTATTTTGTAATTCTAACTCAATATTATAATAATGTGCCCTCTTATTTTGAAACAATTAGTTGCTATTTTGATATATGGTATTGTTATTGGGGGAAAAATGCAAACTTATTATGAGAAAGTGTCTTAGTATGTTAAAATATTGAATTCTATTCTACTCTTTTTCCTTTGTTTCATTGCATTTTATTTATTTTTTTTTCATTTTTTTTATTTAAGTGATTCGGATGATGGATGGTATTATTCCTGTTATTCGAATGCTGACATGTGTCCTTCTACTGCACATTAGATGCATTACTGAGAGATAATAAGTCATTATTTCTCATTAAAATGACATTGGCAGCAATGGTTTTCCATATAAAAGGAAATCAGGCTTAATTATGAGGTTCTAACTCTAACTTTTATTTAATTTATCATTAAAAAAATAACAATATTTAAAAATGTGATATGGCATTAATGGTCCTCCACATCACCAGGCTGCTGATGCCTTGTTTCCTTTTTGCAGAAACATAACTTAAGGAAAGCATTCCTTTGCATCAGCAGGGGGCGTCAGTTGGAGCTAGTTTAAGTTTCGTTTTCCCTCTGTGAGACATACTTTCGTTTTTCCTGCAGTGTAAGTAACGCCTCGCAGATTGTAAACTTATTAATGCGACCTGTGTGCAAAGGATGGCAAGACACATAATGTCTCTCCTTCCGCGTTGGTCCTCCCGTGTGTTTTCAGTGGACCTGGATGGAGCGTCTCTTTATTTTGCAATTCAAAAACAGCAGCAGCAGCAGCAGCAGCACCGGAGTCATGAAGCGCCGCCGCGCGTCTTCTCTGCGGTGCAAAACCACGACAGATGTTACTCTCTCCTTGTCTGCAGCAGCGACAGAATCAAGAGTGCCAAGTTCTACTGTGAGCTGAAAGACAAATTGTTGAGAGACTTGCCTCCAGAGTGCCATTTGTCTCCCATGTCCTCCTTTCTGCCAAACGTCAGAAATTCTCTCGTCAAGGGCTATTTTTTAAAAAGCAATTCTGACAGTTCCCCTCCGATAGAGCGACTTTTGAGTGATTTAACACAGCGTGACCCAGTGTTGGTGTGTTCATACTTTCAAAGTGAAGATGGTCAACAGTGGACTCAGCACCTGTGGTCACATACGGGAAGCCAGATGATGGAAATAGAAGACAAATACTATGTGGTGACGTCAGAAGCGCCAGGATACCACCCGGCCACACTAAATATCATCAACTCTGATGTTTTCTACAGCCTTGAAGAAGCACGTGATGTCTTAAAAAAGGTGTGTATGCACTCATTCTGCAGATGGTAAACTGACACACTCATGTGGAGAAGAAAGGTACTGCAATGAATGCCAAGTGGCCTCTTTCTCTTAGTTATCTATTAGGGCCAGGTGCCCCACAGCAGTGTGTGTGTGTGTGTGTGTGTGTGTCCCTCCAGCCTCCTCTCACTCAGACCCTGTCTGTTCTGCAGTGTGGTGACATCATCCCAGAGGCCGAGTCTGTTCTGGAGCTGCTGCCCAGCCAAGCGGAGGCCAGAAATAAAGCAGACTTCCCTGTTATTGTCATAGAAGGCCTGGATGCCACAGGTTAATGTTATTACCTCTTAAATAAATATGTGATCTGTTTGATGTATAGATGTCTTGCTAAAGTGATGGCCGGTTGTTCTCTGCTAAAACCATTATCTGCCAGTGTGCTTGGCCTAATGGAATATCATGTATCATGACCTCAGAAAAGTTACATCACTATGAAAATGGTTTATTGAATAGCTTGCTCATCTAATAGTCTTTGCAAACCTCATGAAACCTCAACCCTGTAGTACGAATGGGAGTTTTAGCTCAACTTTTCACTTCACTTCCTTATTACATTTAATATAAAAGGATGAATTCTTCCTCTTTGTGTCTCTTTGTCCCTCCTCCTCTTCCTCTTCCTTTCTCTTTCCCAGGTAAGACCACTCTGACAGAGTCTCTGCGAGATACTCTAGGGGCCACCCTTCTGCGGTCCCCTCCCCAGTGCCTGTCCCCCTGGAGATCCTGCTTTGATCGGGAGCCACCCCTCATCCGCAGAGCTTTCTATGCTGTGGGGAACTACATCACGGCAGAACAAATAAGCCAAGAGGGCATGAAGGCGCCTGTCATTGTTGACAGGTGAAGTCAGCAGAGATGTTACAGTTGGACTAAAGTCTGATCCTTTTTTTCTCTTCTACAAAGTTGTGGATCCCACAGGGCTTAAGATCTACAGCTCAATATTTAACATCTACCTCTAACACGTCTCTCTCACCTTTCAATCCACTTTCAGATTCTGGCACAGCACAGCAGCTTACGCCATCGCCACAGCAGTAAGTGGTCCAGTGGGCAACCTCCCGGCAGAGGGATCGGAGGTGTACCGCTGGCCCAGTGACCTGCTCCAGCCCAGCCTGGTGGTCGTACTCACCCTGGACCCTGAGGAGAGGAAGAGGAGGCTGAGGGACAGAGGGCTTGGAAAGACAGACGAGGAGCAAGAGCTGGATCACAACCAGCTCTTCAGACTCAGGTGAGAGCACACACATATACAAAAAAGTGGGTTTAGAATTTGAAATATAAATAAAAATGATTAAAAACATGAATTATTAATTAAACTCATTTTCTGAATATTGACTAATCCAATAACCTTTACAGCACTCATATTAGGGTTTACTTTTTTCCTTCCATGAGTAAAAATCTAGCAGTGGTTAAGTTTATTTTAATTATATTACTAATGAAAATGATGATTTATTAATATAGTTAAAGGTACAGATGAGGGTGTTAAAGAGTAAATTAAACACTGGCTGTAGTTAACATCATTTAAAAGATGATTATCACCCTAAAACCTGACAGGTTTAACACTGGCAAGTGGATCCACTGCATGTAGTGAGGACGTCTTTGGAGTCAATAACCAGACAAAGACTGTCCACTTTCATGCTCCGTCTCTTACATAGCGAGTGCTTTATTGATGACCTCCTTTGAATCGCTTTGAGCTTGGTCACTGCTGGTAAGCTAATGCTAGCTACTGTTGGACTTGCACACCAGCCAACCATGTGACATCTCCAGTAGGACAAGATGGTGCTATACATGAGAAGCGTGTAAATAAAATGGTGATTATTTTAATTTAATTCAATAATTTAATAATATTTTATTATGCTAAAGTCAGTGTTTCACTTCCTCCTCAAAATTGTGGCCAGAGCAGGTAATTACACATAAAAGCATAGACTGTACATAAAGATGGCTGACACAGCTCAGTGAGGCCAAATCATCTAGCTTCCTGGGAGCTGCTGTGTTGAAAAAAAGATGCCATCTATATATATCTATAACCCTAATAAACACAGATCAGCTAGCTAACGAGACATAAGCTATGTCTCGGAAAAATTTACTTGAGGAGTAGTTTTAGTTTTTAGTTGGGTCCGTGTCCCACCCACTATAATTGAAGAGACTGGGTTTATGACCACAACTGTCAGCCACTAGGGGGCTTGTTGAGATGGTTTTGGGAGCTGTCATGTCATTCATCTTCATATACAGTCTATAGACAAAAGGGCAGGAAAGAAAACCTCAGTCACATTTGTCTGCTTGTCCTCTCTCTAAGGTAAAAAGTTCCCACTGAGTGTGAAACCACAGAAAGGAGGCTACACACTGCACTGCACATCCACAGTCAGGCCATCTCAGCCTTACTCTGATCTATCAAACACTTAACAATCAATTATTGTCCCATAGGAGATGTGAGCTGATGAGAAAGAGCAGGTGATTAGTGGCTGAGCTGCTGTGCTCCATTAAGCTGGTCAAAACCGGGCCCAGTTAGGCGCTACTCAGACAGGTCGATGGCTGCTTTCATTCATCCTGTGTCCTGACATAATGGTCTTTCCACATGGGACAGCCAGATGTTGGGCTAGCAGAATTAGAAAATGGAGGGAGGTAACGGTGCGCCCCTGAAAGACTGAGAGACTCTGCGGACTGGGTCAATCACTGTCACAAGAGTTACACTCACAATGTTCTCACTACTCTGGTGTTTCAGGGCACATAAAACATTTTTGGAAATGCTGCTGACCCAGTTTAAGTTTGGAAACAATAAGCCTCTTTCTGATTGGGTCTTATCAGTCACTGATGTGTCACATATGATATAAATGACAGACTGCAGCTTTAAAATTTCACACTTTCAGAACTAAAACCAAACCAGCCATATGCTTAAATTGCACATGGTGTCAAAACTGTCAGTTTTAAAAAGTGCTTAAACTTTAGATTTATGTTACGTAATTAAAAAAAATGATATTATTATGGATGGAAACTGTGTACTTAGCAGTACAGCACGCTATCTTTCTCACACATGTAGTGTCTTAACACCTTCCTGTGCTGTAAAGGTGTGAGCATTATCATACTTAAAGTCGTCCTCTGTTTTTACACCTATTTTTCTCACTTGTTGACCATTGTTTGTGTAAATGTGTATATGTGTGTGGGTGTTTTTGTGCAGAGTGGAGGAGGCTTATCGGAGGATCAGTGGCCCAGTACGCATCACTGTGGATGCTAGTCCTTCTGCAGACCAAGTGCTCCAACAAGTGCTGCTTTTAATTAGGGGCAAATGCCACTTGTAAACAGTTCTCCATCTCCCCTGCTGGCAGCAAAAAAAAAGGGGGTCGCAGTATCTCCTTTCACCACTGGGTGCCAGTAAGGTGTTGTGAATGCGATAGTGGGACAGACGGCAGCCAGATTGGACTGTGGAGAAGAGATTCTATTCACAATGAGTAAAAGGTTGAATGGCTAGGGGCCAAAACTGCATGCTACAATCAAAAATACATATTCATGTAGACATGCACACACACACACTAAAAGTATTGTCAAGAATAAGTGCGCATGCTGTTGTGACCTCTCAGAAATCAGCCTTCAGACACAATGTAACTGCACTCTTATTCAGACTGAGAAAGTGGATGGAAACAGTGAGTTAAACTTCATTTAAGTGCACAAAAGTGTCAAAAGATTCTATTCTGTGCTTTTAATTTGAAAAAAAAAGTTTCAGTTAAATAAAACCACACTACACATCTGTTTTGGTGTAAAAGTGTTTTCTTCCAAAACAACTCGTATGCCAACTTCTAAGATCTTTATGTAAGTGGGCTTTAATTTGGCTGTGATGCCACTTGTTTTAATAACCTGAGCGCACTTGAGATCACAATCTGGTTCCTGATGTTCCCATGAGCACAGGCACATTTACTAAGAACATATACCAGTACTGTAAGTCATTTATATAGGGAGGAAGTGTATATTTGGCTTATGTGATGGGAAGATTAATTGGGGGTTTTAGTAATTATGAGCTTGGCAAAGCTGCGGGCTGGAGAAGACAGAGTGACCCATCTCTTTTACTGTGATGCATCAGCAGAGCGCCAACCAATGCAGACCCTATTCATATGGCAATTAATGGAGCGCTGTATATCAATGTCATTCCAATACTCCCCCACATAAGCGCATGGATTACTCCTACTACCAATTACAGCGATTCAATGTTTTACTGAGCGGAGAGATGCTGCGGATGCAAATTTTACCATCACATGTAGTCACATAATCTAAAATAAGGTGTCATTATGTTTATAGAGAATGGATTCAAACACTGAATTCATAAGCTGCCAGTATGTGTTACCTACGTGACACAAAGGGAGGATGTAGCGTGTGGAACTTTGTTTACCAGACGTACCTGAATGGGAAGTTGTGTGTTGATAGCCACATTTCCCTGTCAGATGTTGTTAAGCAGTCAAATTAAAAAAAAAAAGTGGTGATATCATGCCATTACTGCCCCTTGACACGACTGTAATCTGACATTAATGGCCCATAATCACAGTGCATTACACATGCAGTGAAATAATTCTCCTAACATTTGTCATAGTGTGTTTTTTTTCCCTCCTTTTTGGAAAGATTAGGGATTTTTTTATTTCAGTTGTTTTTGTCAGCCAGCCAGGATATACTCAGAGGTTTTAACGATAACAACAACTCACACTTTTTCACGCTGAATGTTTCAAAGGTTTGAACTGCGGTTTGTGGAAATAAATTTCTGCTTCCAATCTGTGGCTTTATTACTAAAGTTGAGTTGCAGGAGGAGCTCAGCTTTATTTACAGTGTCCAAACACAGTGCACAAAAGAAAAAGGGAAGCAAAGGAGGAGACACGTACACACACACACACACACATACATACACACCTAACGCTGTATGGGGCCACTTTGCACTACACTCCACAACTTCAATATTTCATCTGCACAACAGAGAAGGAGCAGCGGAGAGGAGGAAAGCCCTCCATGAAATAATTAAAGATCCAGCAGGGATGCAGCAGCACAGCAGCCGCCGTCCCATCCTAAGTAATAGATCAAATGAAAGCTGTCCCTCAGATCATTAATAATGAGTGCGGTATGGAGACTGAAGGGGTAAGGGTGGGAGGGGACTTGGAGGGCATAGGGCTGGTACAGGTTGGGGGAGGGTGAGAGGGCATCGAGGAAGCACAAGGTGTTTTTATGTGAGTGTGTGTGTGTGTGTGTGTGTGTGTGTGTGAGTTGGGTGGGGGGTGTGAATAGTAGTCTGAGTCCCCTGGCAAAAACCCCAGTGAACCTCACTTGGCAGCCACATGAAGCGGCACGACAAGAGGAGTCATGCATATGATTTGGCACCAAGTGTCTGCCAAACTCTAAAGACCCCACAGCAATGTCTATATACATCTCTTGTCAAATAAACAACATTTTAAAGAGTGAATGGGCAGGTTAGCAGAGGCTAATAATGCTCCTTTCAATCACAGGGGCCTCATAGTTGGATGATTTTTTTGGGAGAGCTAAGTAGGGATGGGATATCTGCAGCAAGGGGGAGGGATAAAAGAGAAGGGAAGAAGAGCCGGGGGTGGGAGAGTGGAGAAGAAGAAGAAGAAGAAGAAGAAGAGGATGGAGGGGGAGAAAAAAAAGGGGGGATAGGGGGCGGTGAGAGTGACGGGAGATGCTGTGCGTGCTGTCATCTGTGGGCTCGAGTCCCTCCAGCATTCTTCCAGCTGGCAGGTACGGCGTTTCCTATACACACACACCACCCCAAATACAGCAAGGAGCAGCTACAAATACCATCCCAGGTCTTCCCTAAATATTCAGCCTCAACACCTGCCAGGTTTGTACACCAAATTGGATTAAAAAATGATTAAAGCAGCTACAAAAAAATGCAAAAGTATGTTTACAGGGGAAAACTAATATAAAACTAATATAGAGAGCTCAAGTATAGGAAGCAGATTATGTCACTATCAGTCATCATGAAATACCAACTCCCATCTTCTTCTTGCGTCTTTGAATTTTATTCTCCAACTAAATTTTGCCCATTCAGCCATTCAGCCATAAACACAATACACATACACACACATACTCAGAGAACTGCTACCTCTCTGAACACAGCAGGTGGTGGCAGACACCCCAGCTCCACTATCCTTGAGTGACGGGTGGTGGGATGTAAAAACACGAAGGGTGTAGGAGCTGAACTGATAGTTGGGGATTTTTTTTTTCAACAGTAAAACTCAAAATGAGGCAGAAATCGCAAAGGCAGAGACGAGGGAATGACTTTGTTGGGAGGTAAAAGGGGGAGGTTGAGGAAAAAAGTTTTGAAAATATCCCATCAAAAAAATGATGTATAATTCAGCAGCTTTTCATCATCATGCTCACCCTTTGTCATGGTGTCTGAATGCTTATTTGCAGGGGCAAAGACAGAATCTCTGTCGATAGGTGCAGGGGTATAAGGCGCAGCAGGCTGTGTATTCATAATGCCATTATATATTCAGGTTGTGCTTATTTTCTGATGTTTTTCAGGGGGTAGGTTCTGTATAGTCTGTGATGATTGCATGAAACCTCACCAGTTTTGCCTGGCGGCTGTTGGGGAGGCTTCACCAGGAACGGTTAAATATTTAAACACTGCTGTGAGATCTCATTAAAAACGGCACATCAGCCCCCATAAGGCCCCTACAGCGCTCCCTCACACACTCCCGAAAAAACCCAGTTAGAGCTCGGTGGAGTGTGACAAAACAGTTATTGTCTATTTACTGTGGAGAAGTTGTGATAAATCATCATATCCTGTCAAAAAAAAAAAAAAAAAAAGGCAGCTGGCAGTTGTGTTGACGAGAGGTAAGTCGGCATATTGGGGAAGAAAATGATTGAGATTCAGTTCTGTCTGACAGCTGCAGACAAGCAGAAATATGGCAAAAAACAAAAAAACATGACAACTAGACCAGACTAATATTTCCATAACACACGTATGAAAACAAGACTGAGAACAAACTTTGGTTCTCTGGAGTCTTCTTGCTTTTCTCAAAAAAAATCTGGGCAATTAATTCCGACACTATTGTTTGGGGCTTCCCTATTTTTAGCCTGGCTACCCTCTCAAATAAATTGATTTCCTGTGGCAAACTTGGAACGCTCCTTATGTGCCATGTTTTTTTTTTCTTCTTCACCCCCCCCCCCTTCCAAACACACACACACACACACATATAGTCCTTTCTTTCCCCACAGGAATAAATCAAAGGCAACACTGCCAAGTTCTACGCAGCTTTTGTATGTGCATCTCTTTTTATACTTGAAAATGGTTTATTTTTGTGTCAGTTCCATTAATGCTTAGGCATGTCTTCCACTTCATCAGGCATCAGCAGACAGCTGAGAAGCTGCTTGCTTGACAGGCAAGTGGATGACTGACTCTCAAAATACCCAAACTGACTGACTGACTCTGTCTCTCTTCCTGTTTCTCTCTGGTCTTACTTTTTTTGTGTGTGTGATTCCACCTCTCATGAGACACAGAGGTCTGTTTTTTTCCTGGTCCCTACCACATGAAATAATGGGCTGGGTCAAAAACAGACTAAGCTCTCACATAGCTAAAGATATTTAAACACTCCGCACTAACACATAAATAAAAGTAGAGCAACTTGATCCTGGATTCTTGTAACAGTGTCAGGGGAGCCAGCGGTCTTTGATGAACACTAGCAAAGACAGATGCATGCTGGTTAAGGGGGGGGGTGGATTATAATGCATAGACTAGTAACGAATATGAATCATTAAGCAGAGCAAATGTTTGCTCAACTTCAGCGGGACAACTGAAGTGTTAAAAGTGCACCACACCATGTCATACATCAGTGTATTATTTTTAATGTGTTTTAAAGTCGCTGCTTAAGTGCAAGAGTGTATTGTGAATCCACAAGTGCATTTCTTTCAAACCAGATGACCGGGGATTTGGTGAGGCTTACGTTTCAATTTCTGTTACCCACTCCCGTAGTCACAGACTGCTGTGTGAGAAGTAAAGGATTGTAAATAAGGCCTTCGGGGTGTGAAAATGCAGAGCGATAGAAGCAGAGACACAGAGAGAGAGACACACACAAATAAGGAAAAAACATACCACTAGATCCCAGTTTCTTATCCTGACTAAGCCATCTGAATCCCTCTACACCCATTTAGCTAGCTCACTCTATGGTTGAGACCCATGGCATTTTCCTACTTTACAGTCTTCTCACTGCACCATGAAAAATATTGAGTTTATAGCAGCTCATCTCCATAATCAACACCATATACCCAACAGCCTACAGGAGGGACTGAGAGCTAACAGGGGAAAAGGAATCACACTGGCTTCACCTTCTAACTCTTCCCACAAGTCACTCCTCCTGCCTCCTAAACAGAGTTTAGTGAGCAGTCCTCAGGGGCCGGTATAAGAGTAGAAATGATTTCATAAATCATAGCTCACTTTGAAGCTGTCCATCTCTGATAAGGGAACTTTAAGCCCATGGTCAAACATTGAGGATATGCAGATTATTATATATATAAAAGTGTTTTTTTTTTTAAATAAAAATATATTTCTGATAAACTGACTGTGAAGAAGTAAACTAAACCCAAACCAGTGACAAATAAAAAGAAAAACTCTTTCCTCTAACACCTTCCTCTAACACAGCCGAGTGATGATGTAGCTGGCTGAAGCCTGACTGGAGCAGTTATCCATCTCGCCCTGTGCTGCCAGCTGTCAGAGTACACAGCTCCAGCTAGCCGCCGGTGGCAGGTGTAATCAATATGGACTCCACAGAGAGTTGCACTACCAGAGGCCAGTCTCCACTCTCTAACCCATCTCTGTCTCTCCAGGGGAAACAGTAGGCAGGCGGGCAGGGAGAGTACGTTTGATGTCTCCTCCGGGCCAAGATGGAGCAGCCCACTATAGCGCTGTTGCAGGGAGATGATTAATCCTGCCTATTGGATGCAGCATCATGTTTGAGTTAGAACAGCTTGTTTTTTTTATCGGTCTGAGGTGTGTATTGTGCTCCAGCATGAAGTTGCATTGTTAAAGATACTGTATGGACTTACCTGTAGAGTCTTACATGCTTGTAAAGACAACTATGGCCCACTTTATGTTCACCCATAATTTCCTATCATTTTGTGATTATGCTGTAAAAATGTAGCAAAACAAAATATATACCTAGAAGAAATAATCTAATATCATTTTTATTTCCCTCATCTGTTGCTAGTTGCTACCAGCCATAGAATGAAGAAGAAGAAGAAGATGCTAGCGTGTCTCACATCACATATGGATGCATGGGTCAGGGTGTGAAAGTGTTACATATATAAGAACCCAAAGGCAGCATTTTGCTAGTATTTAATTGGAACGTTAGAACTACAGACCTTAATGCAAGTGCTTGAGCAGCAGAAGTAGTTTTCTGCAGCAAATCATATTGTAGTAGTAACCATGGCAACCAGCACCCAAACGATGATGTTTTTTAAAACCAAACCAAGTAAATTTGACCTATAAACCCAGTCAAAGGGGCCTCTATGCTTCTATGATACAAAAAATACATTTTACTTTTTTTCCATTTTTATGTGTCAAATATTGATATTCTTTTTCTTTTTATACAGTTTCTTAAACTTAAATAAATAGAAAACAACAATTGAAATTTACAAGTGTACCAGCATCAGAGGAGAATTAAGCCCATTCTTTATTATGAAGCATTGATGGATCTCATTCTATCTTTCATTACATCAGCAGTCACCATTTTTGCATGCACTTCATTTTGTTGTAACTGTATCCTTCATTCATAGTATATAAATCCATTAGTATTAATGTACAATGTACAGTGTCAGTGCTTATTCAAATTTCACTCTGCTGTTTAGTTGTGTAGGAGTTTTGACTGATGCATCATTAACATTAATCTGAGAAAGGGACAGACAGACACACACACATTCAGGAACACAGCAGCACCCCTGAAGGTATTCACTTCTCCACCTAATTTAAAGTGTTCTCACAGTACAACTATGGAGAAGAATAAACAGTGAATTTAAAAAGATCCTATATTTTAATGACTTGTTGTTGTCTTTAAAAAATCATTTTCTGGAATGTTTTCAGGGGATCTGTGGAGGAGTTAGCTAATTTAAAATAGTGTAGATCTCGCCTGAAGACAAATATCTTATGTATTTGCATGTACTGTGCATTTTTTCTCCACATATAGAAGCACTTACAGGAGTGAAATATTTAGGCAGGGGAACTGAGACTTCTTTTTTTTCAAATTCTGGTGTCTCAGAGGCATTTGCACTGTAATTACTGCACTCTTGGTTTTGCTGTTTAGCAAGAAAGTTACTTCTGTTTGGTTTAGAATTGTATTTGTATCTATACTGTGGTAGTGTAATGTTTTTTTCACAGTATCACAATGGCCCAACGTTCCAAGAGAGTGCTATTAGATCAAAAGCAATTGAATCATCTTCACAAAAGACTTAAGGCCAAATGCAACTGGTAAATCTCAAAACCACCTGACAAAGACTGACCTCTGGGTTACCCTGAAGGAAGTGCAGCAACAAAAGGCAGAGATACTATTACAAGGTTAGGTCTATCTTACGGATGCACGCACTAAACTCCACAGGCACACACGAGGGAGGACATCTCTGTGACAACCAATCCATTCCGGAGCAGTGGGAATGGCAAACAGTATAAAATAAAAGGAGGGCTGATCTACTAGATGTAAGCAAAACCAAATCTAGATCAACACTCCTACACTAATGGATGGATTCACCAGTGGGGAAGGAACTTTAAACACCCTTAAGGTGTAATATTTCTCTGTCTTGGCAGCATTAACATGCACAGTGCAGCATTTTAATTTTAGAAATCCACTGGACCATTGCATTTTTCTGTTACAGCCGTGTCAGCCACCCACCATGCTGTCTCCGGAGTTATCTGACACCACGTTGTTTGGCCAAAATATATTCATGTGTCTTTCAATAATCTCTAGTTGTCTCCGTCTTTTTAAAAAAAATCTGTTTTATAATTCTTTTGTTGTAGTACAAGATCTGAAGACTCACGTGTGTAAATGCATGTTTAATCTCCCAGGCTTGTTGTGAAAGGATGTCTCCTAAGTGATGGTTGAATAAGCTGTATGGTTCCCTTATGCCAAAGAAGGAGTAAGACTTCAACACCCAGAATGCACCATGATTGCTTGGTTGGAGGCACTTGAATGAGGATGGAAGACTTCATCCAATATAAGCTTCTTGTTACTCTACATTGTCTACAGTTTGGCCTGGAAGTCCTGTATTAAACTATGAAATACACAATGAGCGTGTGAAATGAATGTGGAAGTACATGTAGTAGATTTAGCAACAGTCAGATTATGTATTTTTTTTGTTAATTAGCAGACATGCTGGATGGGGAGGTCTGGTAGCAGGCTGCATGGAGGCAATGTAAACACTCTTCATTTAGTAACACTGGCTATATTCTAATAAGCTTGTTTAAAATTGGCAAAGTTTCCCTTTAATTACCTTGCAAGGTACCTAGATTCTTATGAGATTTGCAGGTTTGTATCTTGCCAAATTTCAAGCTGGTTGCCTGTAGCCAAACAACAGTTATTCAGACCAATCAGCATCCTGTGAGGATCTACTGCAAAGCACCTGATAGATGATTCACCCAATAAACCTGCCAACTGTTTTTTGACAGTTCTGGGCATCACTGGCAATCAAGCACTGTGTTGAATTAATGATTTCTAGCAACTTGTTTAAGTTGTTAAAGGAATGAAGGCAGGATCATATTTAAACAAAACCTGATTACAGCAGAAGCTTTCACCTGGAAACAATCTCTCGAGTAAGTGTAGCAGTGTGTGTATACAGAATGTGTGTGCATGTCTTTCTATCACTTTCACTCCTCTCATCCCGCACTCCCTTTCCTCTTTCCCTCTGACCTCGATTTTCTGCCCTCTTAAACGACTGATCTCTTCCTCTGACCTCGAACCGGTCTAAGAGTGATGGATTGGTGCAACATAGTGGCCCATTTAAAGTTAACTCCTCTACTTTACAGCAAGCCTGACGCAACGAAGACCTGCGCCTTGCAGTATGCAAGTATGTCACATGTGCAACAAGACAGAAAGCAAGTTTATTTAAAATTCAGACAGCATTCATAGGCTGTTATTTTACAGCTTTAAGAGGAACATCATTTGGATATACATCAAGGAGAATGTGTTGCTGCAGCCTGTAGCAGAAGCCTGATGTCTCTTATTACTTGGAACAATTGTTTGAAAGCAGAGAGGCAGGGATCACACCTGTTCGCCAAAAAAAAAAATGGGGCTTACTGGAGGGTTGTTGCTAATGTTTATACCATCCTCCACGCCGTCCCCACAGGCCATTGAAAACACTGTGGATTATTTAATAGTGCTGTATACTGATGGCAGGCTACAGTTTCACTGCCACTTTATGATCCAAAGCTGGGAAAGCTATCCTTCAGCTGAAAATATGGACAATGTATTGAGAAGAGTTCCATTCTCCATTCTGAGGTGCACGCAAGTCAAGGGGCAACACAACCTCCCTGCACACATTAAATCTAGGTTTACAGACAAATTGGTTGGATGCTTGGCCGGAGATTGCTTTGATTTATGGCGTAATTACAGAGTTTTGCTGCAGCATTGATATGCTGGGCTGTCTGTGCTTTGGCTCTCGTGTATGGTTAATAACAATGAAGCTGTCAGGTCTCAGAGGCAAGCAGACAAGTCTGATGTTACCGGTGGTATGATGTGTGTGGTGGCATATCTCATGTAGCAACCGCAAGTCATATAGAGGCATGTTATATTACACTGCAAGTCTCCAGTATGTCTGCGCATCCCGACTGAGAGAGTAATCAGATAAGATAATGTAGTCAGGAGAGGGAGAGGGAGAGAGAGAGAGAGAGAGAGAGAGAGAAAGAGAGAGAGCAATAACTATAACGCTCACTGTCAGGATGGGAGCGTATCCCTGGGAGGGAGGATCTGTCACTCTCAGCACTCCGTAGTCACGCCTCGCTCACACACCCACACACAAAGTTGAGCTGAAAAGACGAAAGCTGTAGTTGTAGACTGGGAGGATGTTTATAAAGCTGCCAGGCTCAGTGCATCTTTCACGTTGCATTATAGGCGCTATCCTAATTGGTGGTGGTTGGAGGCAGAGGTGGGCCTCATTGGAGGTTCAACCAGAGGCTAGCAGTCTCATAGCATCTCAGCAGCTCATATTTCACTGCACTCAGTGCGCTAAGAGGGTCACACACACACACACACACTCAAACATGCGTGAATGAGGATACCTGTGTGCAAGCAGATTTGCAAAGTTTGCCATGTGGTAGTTATGCATGGATGTGCGCACACCAGACACCACGGTTACAAACTAATTTGCACTCCTACAGATGTACTGTGTGTGTGCCAAGATACACACGCACACTCAAACTCCCAAATTCCTTCCACTGTAAGCACTTCAGTGATCTAATGCTGGTAAAGTACTTCTTCATCGAGTGGATGAGTGACTCCATTTCCTTTTAATTTTGTGACTGTAATCAGAATCCTACCCTCTGCAAATCACAACAGAACCTACACTACAAACTGTGCCATTATACAAATGTAAAAAAATGTTATTTCATGATATTTGCTCCCCAGCAAGCCCATTTATAACAACAGAAAGCAACTGAAAAAGTCAGTTAAAGTGTTAAACTGGGATTTATGTATGCTTTATATAATGCAGTCGAGAGAAATAGTTTTATAAGCATTCATTAGAACATATTTCATGTCATTTATTTATGCTGCATGGCTCTTCTTGCCTTCACACCACATGAAGACTCATGGAGCAAAAATGGAGAGCGAGTTCATTGTCATTTACAATTACTAAAGGAATTCTATGCATTTCAGGTCATGATAACAGCATTTTTGATCAGTAATATGTTCACCAGCATCCACATGGTTATGATTATGTGGAAAATTATGTCTAATGTCATCCGATCAAGGGACTGGTATAGCCACAAAAGTTAGGAGGCAGTTTGGCGATGGTGAGGTTACATGCAATGCAGCAGACTTTCAGTAGGAGCGCGGGGTTGGAGGCCCCCGACACCACAGGCTGTTTGAAAACTATTAGTTAAGGTTAGCTATTTTAGGTAATGCAGGTAAACACATTTGTACTGGTGCATTTTGGCTATACATGCGATAAGTCACAGCCTCATTAACACAGTAAAATATTCCATTTTCAAGGACTGAAATGTAATTACAGAAGTCTCTCTTCAGTTTCCAAATTGTGATCATTTCCTAAACTTAATCAACCAGTGACTGAAAACAAAAAGGAATGGGGCCATAAGACATTATGATGAGAATGTGAAGTTGGGGTCTAGGAGGCCACAAAAACACATATAGTATAAAAATCAAAACCCTGTGTGAGGACATGATGGATAACTATGTACAGATCTCCTCTTATGAGACGTAGACAAAGTCTGCTCTGTGATGCTTTTAAAAAGGTCAGACCACCTCAGTGTGGACGTAACAAATGAGAGAAATTCAAACATCTTCCCTGTTGGCAGTAGTCTGACCTCTGAGTCACCTGTAGCCAAGCAGACTGCACACACTGCACTTTTAGACCTCTGGCTCTCTTTTGCACCATCTCATCTAAACTTCCACTAGATATGAATGAGGTTTGCATCAAATACACTACACCCCCCACCCCCCCACCCCCTACTCCATCCACCCTCCTTTTTCCTTTATTTCCTACCAGCCTTGCTCTAGTGCAAAGTGGCGAGCACCGTCTGATCACTGGGCTGAGCGGATCCCACTGCGAGGGACTTGAGGGGCTCAACTGTGTGATTAAGCAAGCCTCGGTTCCACCAGAGGGCCACCGGAGCAGATGTTCTCATTAAAAATGCAGGCTCTGTGAGCGAAGGAGATTGCCTTGTTCCAAGCAAAACCTGGCCGGAGGTTGAAAGCTCTCATTCCTCTCACTTGTAAGGCCAGCCAAGTTTCAATGCCTGTACACCCTCTAAGCAATGTGGCAACCAAAAAGAAAAAAAAGAAAAATATTATTACAGCAATGCAATCATGGGTTATTCTCCTTAATACTCATGCACTCTGAAAAGGGAAAAGGATTGCTTCAGCTTCTGTGTTTCAAAAATTCAAATTAAAGCATGTGATTTTCCTTATTGCTGTTTTACTGATTATTATCAGGGTGCTGTTGTTTAATTGTCCTATGTGAAGAAAAGAGATGCAAACATTCAGCTTAGCAATAAAGGGCAGATGAGTGAATATGAACACTCTGGGTTTTGGGACTTAAGAACAAGCTGCTGATGACAGCTTGGGATATTCCATCCTTTCCAGCTGGCACCTAGATGAAGACTGCAACAATTAACATGAAACTGCAGTGCACTAAAAAGTGATGCAGCACTCCAGAGGGTACGACTACACCTACAGTACACAGCTGTTTAATAGAATCAGGGATATCCATCAAAAGCTTGTGTAAACCCACAGCGAGACACCAGCGGGCTGAAATCTTTGTTGAACCTTGAGGATAATCCCCAGGGCCTTAAATATTGTCAACACAGACACAGTTGGGTCTGTGATGCTAAAGTTGTTGGAAAGTTAAAGGAGGATTTGAAAGGGGGCATTCTGGTTTTCATCAAACAACTGGAGTTAGAGTCTGATGCAGAGGTTACATGTCAGCGTGAGTGTGTTTATGTGTGCCTACATGTACAGATGCATACATGGCCGCTGTGGTGTGTATGTGGGAGGAAAGGTTACTGATGGATTATAGCCTCCACCTTTGAGGTTGACCCCATTACTGCCCTTCACCTCCCCTTATCCCCCTCTGTTCTTCAACCCCCTTTCTCTTCTGTGCTAACCACACACACATTCAAACCCTGCCCTAACAGTAGTTGCCTCACCCCGCAAGGGCGCGCGCACACACACACACACACACACACAAACAGATGGGGTGAAGAGCACATATTTAACTTGATAACTGAGGTGCGTCTCTGCTGCTGGTAATGGCTACAAACCCAAGCCAACATGAGGCCTCACAACTATGGCCATCACCAGGAAGTTTTTTTTTAATTCACACCTCGGAAAAGGCTTCTGTCCGAATCTGCCTCCCAGTTGTGGTTGTATCTAAATAATGCAAATAATAATTTATATTAGGGGTGGGATTTGTCACCATGGTAATAGTTTTGCCTCATAAACTGTCTATAAAAACTAATGTTTTAAAAGTGAATGTTTTAGGCATATCATTTGTTTTTATGCCTAACCTTAATCAGTCAATGAGTTGTTACCCCTAGCTACCACTGAAAGTTAAACCGATCATAAATCAAATGCGTCAGTCATTCTGGCTTGGCTGGATGGCCATGATGACGTGACATCTGACTACGTGGCTGACGTAATGTGCTCAAGAGAGTGGAGTGGCTGGTGGGTGGTGACAAACTGATATTTCTGTCCATTTTTAGTTTACATAGTTCCCAGTCTCATTCCCTGCACAAAAGATTTGACAGGCGCTATATCCATGTAACAACAGGTGGGCGCCGGATATTAGTGCTGATGCTGTTCTTTAATGAGAAACAAAAGGCTTGTCAGGGATGAGATTATTGTTATTTCCAGCACTGTAGTTCACAAGCTAGCAAGCAACGTACTGCAACAACACACCTGCTTCATGTATTGTAGACGTGCTATGATATATTGATGTATCTAAGATAGTGGCCAATAAGATCAGCAGGTCAATATTTTAGTCTGGCTGCACCAAATATGCACACACTGCTCGTCTCAGAGTTTTGGAAATATCAACTTCTTCCTATGCTTTCTCTTTGTGAGGTTGGCCCGACATCCCATGTACTGATCAAACATATTTGTCTAGCTTAGAATGATGTCTAGTTGTACGCCACTGACATTTCACTCACACATCGGGAAGGCCTTCAGATATTGTAGCCTGCACTAATGAAAGACACCGTGGGTGAGGGAAAGTTCAAATGCTGTCAAGTACTTGTTGCCTTGTTTATTTGTCTCCAGTTATTTCTAGACAGCACTCATATGGTGCAGTAAAACAAACAATGAGACGCTTCGATCAAAGAAACTCATGGCGGCTTTTGTGAGTCACACACAAAAGGTCACAGGGAAACAGCTAATGACTTGGTAAACACATTTCATTTAGGAGAATATTGTGCAATGCACCCTAAGGTGGAAGATAGAGGCCCAAAAGGGAGATGAATCAGCATCATTAAGGAATCTTTCTTAGACTAAGTCTAATGACACACACACACACACACATGTACACACAATTACAGACACACAGATTTATGAAAGATTCAGCAGCAATCTCAATGATGCTCCCTAATGATTTACCATAGCAATATGAGGTGGGAAACCTCAGACATTTTACATAATTCACTTTTCCCTCCTTCTTAAATATGGTGCTGATGTCACTTTATAGATTATTGGTAGAGGAAGACAGATCATTATGCTCAGCTATATCTCCTGGTGTCTGTCTGTTGCTTGCGAGTGTAACTCTCCGATGTATATAGTCCATAAAAGAAATGGCAGTTGTGTAGAACAGACTGTGCTGTTAAAGGAAACATTGTTTGTAACATTCAAAGGCAAGCAGAATTCCAGCATTAAAAAGTGCAATAACCTGTATGTGACAAAGATTTATGTATCCCTGGATGGCGCGCTTCTTCCATACTGAGGATTGCCAGGTAGTAAATTAGGAAATGCCTTTTGGCACCAAAAAAAAGAGAGAGGGTACCCTCCATGCGTGCACACAGACACACTGTAATGTATGCTTATTACTGTGTTCAGTCACAGGCTCAGGGAGCAATATAGCCCGTATGAACTGATATATTCACACACATACAGTAAAAACAAAGAAACCAGATTCTCACCACACCCTTAAACACAATACACTCTCCTCGTGTGAAATGACTTTTAACAATGCAGGGCTTCTTTTTTAAGGGCCTGTGACGTCACTAAAATGCGGTTTAGAGTCACGGCCTGGAAAAACACTCATCCCTCACACACTCCCGCACACATGTTAGCACACAACCCTGGGAAAGAAACCATTATGACACCTGATAGGAGAGAGAGAGATGACACTTTGTCAAGTCTTAAAGAGTTAATGTGAGCTGAGAGCTGTTGTCGGTCTCATTCATACACACACTAATTCCCAGTATGACTTTGCTTTATTGATGGAGAGACAGGGCTGCATGTCTAGTGGTGGTAGAAAGAGAGTGAAGAGGCTGCTGGGTATGATCCATTTATATGCATGCTAATAACAGAGCACATCGGGGCCTGGGACGAGCAGAAAGATCTCTTTATAATCGACCATCCATCATTAAGATGTGACTTTCCCATCAGACACAGCGCATCATTACTCTGCACACACCACAGGCACACAGAGAGAACAAAAGAAAACACTTTATCTGCAATTGTTCTTTTCTTTCATTGCCTCTCCACACACTGGTGTATTTATAGGAGAATCAGACTGGAGCTGGTGAAAGTCAACAGGCTTCGACACAGCTCTGCTCAAAAGGGTCTTTGTGTAGCGTTCGGTAATGAAGCGAAAGCTTCAGTCCCCTCTGTAAAAGACAGTGACCTGAAACTACACATGCTCACAGCTCATGAGATCACTGATGGAGCTGTGAATTCCACCGCACAATAAATGTCATCCGCATGTTTCCAAGCCAGGGTGGCCTCAGGAGTCCCGCGGTGGTTTGGGGGTCACTGCTGAGGTTAGTGTAGCTGGTCTCCGGCGGTCCCAGTGTCAAACCTCAGCTCACCACTCTCAGAGGACCAGAAGGAGGATATAGGAGGAGGGTAGTAGGCATTGGCTTTTTGCCCAAAGGAGCAGGGGCACCAAGGGGCCCTTTCGCTCTTGGAATGCCACATTTTTTTTAGCCCCTCTGTACGCCCACTAGAAGAGAGAGAAACCTGATTGTTTCAGCTGAGTGTGATTTAATCCCTTTTACTGTGAATAGTGCCTTCTTCTGACACATATGCCAATAAGTGCAGTTCCTCAGCACATTAAAATGGCCAACATGTGCCTCAAACAATCTATTATTGCTTAATAATATACATAATTAAGACCAATTTGATTGACAGCTGTCTCGCACTGTGAACATCCTGCTGACTGGGATTAAGCAGACATTAACGTGAGAGTCAAAGCCCCACAGAACTTTGAAACTGCTCTGTGGAAACCTATGGATGATGTCATGGAAGGTCTACCCATGTTCATTTATAGTCTGCTATTACATGAACATCTTTACTCTTACTGAAGATAACAAAGAGCCTTTACTAGGTACAAAGGCTGTGTAAGCACTGGGGAACTAAAGCAGATGCTGAAGACATGAAGATATCCACTTCAGTCAGAATTTTCAAGGAGATATTATATGTGCAGAAAATTGCTTTTGAGAATGTTCCTCTAAATACCATGTCCACTGTGCATGTAACACCTTCTACAAGTGGTCTTTCAGGAGGTTGGAAAATGCATTCAAATCTGTCCATGTCCAAATCTGCAAGGAATTATAATCCAAGCCTCGTTCAACAAAAAAGCTGATTGATGAGAAGAAATCACATACAAAATTTTAACTAGTATAACTAAGTATTTTTAAAAAAAAATTCCTTCATTGTCCTATCTATGTTATTGTAAGATTGAGAAATTAGTCAGGAGGGCAAAACTTTGTAAGTTTGCAAACTAATAGACTCCCGTGTGCTCATGCATGCATCACTTAAACACTGAAACTCACAATAACACAACTTGCTCGCTCTCGCTCACAGTCAGACCTACATATGGCAGGCTGTGAGCAGGCGAGTTGGGCAGCTGGCCGGCATTAAATTGGATCCCTGGGTTCCCCGCTGTTCGACGGGACTTAAAGCCATATTAAAGGCATCTTTCTACAGTCCTGCAGCAGTGGGAGAGGATGGACACTGGCCAAGGAAAGCAGCCCGGTGCCAGCCACACCCCTGGAGGACTGCATCTGCTCTCACTCTTACACCGTGGCCCCCTTTATGTTCAGCATGACATATTGTCCCATGTGCCCATATGCCAGTCGTAGCAGACTACATGTACTTTAACACAGGACCATGCCTCTCCACAGGGGAAATGAATGCACCACTGATTATGTGCATCGTTTTTTTTAGATGACTTTGTGAATGTTTGCGTGTTTATGCACGCAGAGGCCTCCATACTGGATTTATATGGGACGACATATCAGATCACTCAGTAAAGTTTTGGTCACCCCCTCCCCTTCTTTCTTTTGGAATTTATGTTGGGTATTATTTAATCTGTTGAAGCGTTAGATGTAGGAGTGTGTTTGTGCTTCCAGCGGCTGATTGCGACTGGCCACTTGGTGCGGTGCAGATTGCGTAGGCAGATGCTGCTTTATGTGCCAAGCTCCTTTTTATCACCCGGGTTGTACTATACACCGCTAACATAAAGCTAGCGGTGCAGTCATGCCTGAAGAAAGTGAGAAGAGGTGCTTGTGAAATCATTTCCCTTTTGTATCTCACACATAATTGAACCGGTCTCATTTCCTGCAAAAACCAATATGAAGGCTACATTTCAGAGGTGATTAAAAAAACGTCCTGTGAAAGGGCAGTCATCTGTTTGTTGTTATTGTCTGTGTTATGCAACTTTCTGTGTCCGACCAGCATAAACATGCAAAGGTGTAAATGCACGATTGCAGTTGAAGAAGAGCTGTCTCTCAAACTGCCACTTTGGCAGCAGAAAGAGCCCAAAGGATAATGGGGGTAGTCTAATAAGTTTGTTTGGCTTGTTAGTGTGATTGTTTTCTCACAAAGCTAATTAACTGTCTTGGCCCTGGGGACACCTCATTCTATACCCCACTATCACCACCCATCCACACACACACACACACACACACACGTATATACTATTCATCTACCTTGCTCACCCCCCTTCCTCTCTCACTTCTCACCAGCGACAGTCCTGTGTCTCTCTGTCTTTGGGTCCTGTCATGTGTAAATTGATGGAGGGTCTAGTGATTGTCTGTATGGTCCCAAGGTGCCTTTCCCCCAGCTACACAGGCATCCTCCGGATTCTTCCTGGTCCACAGTTGATTACGATAAATCAATCTGAGGGGTCAAACACTTGGACTGGGGCACCCTCATCTCCAGTGGCTGTGGGGGTAAGCTGGTCCAGGATAAGAGGGCGTTTCCTGTGACCCCCCCCTCGACCACATTGTTTCCGCGGTGAGACCTTCATTAAGGGACAAATCTGTTCCTGGAGTTTAAGGGAGAAGAGGAGTGGGGGGGCGAGAAAGGTGTGGGATGCTCTTGTTTTTCATCACATCTCTCTCCTCTACCTCTGGTGGCCTTATTTCTCCGTCTGGTAGGGCTGGAAAACTGACAGGTAACGGCAGAGCAGAGCAATAATGCCATCCCCCTGGCCGGTATAGCAAATAATGCCGGAGATTTAATCAATGGTCGAGAGGAAAAGCAGGGCCAAATCAATAGAAGCCTGGCTGTTTGCTCCCCTGCTTTGAAGGTGAATCCGGGCCTTGCTATATAAATTGGACTAATTGAAGTGCATGCAAGGAAACAAGCCCTTTACAAAGCATGTCTGTGTCAGCATGATACTCGTATGTGAAATTCATCAAGCTAGAATCGCACAGGCTGAGATAACAAGCTGGCATAAGCCTGGACAGAAGAGTAGAAGGGATAAACACAATATTAGCTGCATTCGAGCTGATAACATCCTCATTTATAAGCGTGGGCTTGATTTGACGTATGGAATTACAGCCTATATTTTATTTTCTGAGTAGTGTAAAAGGTTTCAAGGCACTGCGTCCATTCCTCTTCATTTATCTATCATAGAGTAGCTTCAATGATCTATGTTTTCATACTGTACAATGCATGTGAGTGTTAAAAGGGCCTCTTGCATGGAGAGCTGAGGACATAAATCTGGTGACAGTGATACATCTCATCAGCAGAGACAACAAATTAAAAACACTCAGCCATGAGACACCGCTGTTCAATAAATTGGCCTTATTTTCAGGGGGAAAATGGGACATTCTTCACACAAAACAATCAATCAAAGTAAATGACCGTGCTACTTACAAATCTGTCACAGCAGAGCACTGTGGTATTAACCATCAGACCTATCTCCTGGTCAAGTTGAGATCTTACCCTAAGACCTCATTCCATTTCAGGTCTCTCATGGGGGTGGGGCCCATAAGGACCTCAACTTGGCCTTAATTAATAAGTTTTGTAGTAATGGTGAGAACAACAGGAGGTGTTAACCCTGTTAGCAGAGTGGCATGTTATAGCATTAGGCTCCTCTGAGAGGAGGATGGGATTGAGAAGGGGGGGAATTAAAAGATCTCTGGCGTGGATTGGCTCACAATGCACCAGGAAGGAGATCTGAGTCCAAATGAAATGATTGTATCAGATAGAAATCGATAGCAATCCATGCCTTCCTTAATCCTGCACTAGCTCCCAGATCACTCCCCGGTGCAGGCAATCTCTCAGCCATCATTACGACACGCAGATCGATAGTGGGCAGCGAGGCCTCGGTTAAGTTTCTGGCTACACTGCAAAAGTATGGAAGAAGAGAGGATGATGAGAGAAGCCAGAATGGCTTTAGGTGTCTGACAATCACTATCACTGTACTGTAGTTAGATGTAATTAACAAGAGAAGACAGCAGAAAACAGGTAATCTAACTCGCCAAAAAAAAACTTAAAATCCTGCCAAAGCTCCAAAAGAACAAAATCTTTTGTTGTGTTATTATCTCACAATAGGGGATTTAAGTTAAGCGGCAGGTGTATTCTGCTTCAAGAGATGGATGATGAAGCTTGGAACTGTGTTTTATAGTTGTAATCGGAACAGGTGCGCATCATCTATCAAGGCATAATAAAATTTTACAAAGTGCTTTCTTGTCTGCAAATACTCCTGACATCCTGTTTCAGTTTACGCCACGACCAATGAAAGAGACCATCTCATATGTTTCACTGGCAACATCTCAGGGGATCTGAGTGATGAAAAACAGGCTGGAGTTGGATTTTGGTTGCATGGTGATTATATTTATATGATGCAAAAAAACAAAAAAAAATACAAAAAAAAATACAAAAACTGAGAAACACCTGCAGAAAAAAACATGACAAAGTAAATAAAGGAACTTTGATGAGATGTTTGTGCACAGGCTATTTGTCATGCGTTTTCTTCTTGAAAAATTAATTGGTTTATCATTAACACCAGTGGCCTTAACAGCAGGAGGATCCATCATTAACAGCAGTGGCTCGAGATGCCGAAAGCGCCTTCAGGTTCAGCCTCTGCTTTTCTGTTTTGTAGTCAAGTCACAGTGTCTTTTTAAAACCCCTCAATTAAAAAAGGCAAGTTGGGTGCTGCTTTAATGATAGCAGTGATTTTAATCAGGAGCGCGGAATTCCTAGTAGGTCCTGGAGGTCTGGAGGCCTCACTGCACACATCTTAACTTATCTCCTTCTTAAAGCTCCCTGTTTTTAATTTCCCACCTCAGTCAAAGTGTGCTCTGCTCTCCCAGAGCTCCCCCTCTCTCTCTCTCCTCTCTTCTCTCCACCCAACAGACCTTGCTCTTAGGATGCACATATTGAAAGAAAAAAAATAGCACAAGTAATTAATTCCATTAACATCAATATTCTGCTCAGGAGCTGCAAACACAGGCAGAGAGGGAGCGGGTACAGGAAATCTCAGTGATGGGAAGCAGAGTGAGGGGATATGAGTGGGAAGATAGATAGATAGATAGATAGAAAGAAGGATTGTTTACTCTCTCCCTATTCTCTGTTTCTGTTTTATTTTTATAATTTTTTTTACATCTCTCTTCCTCTCCGAAGAAGACTGCTGGCGCAAAGGAACTTCTCCCAGCAATTAAGCAGGGCCGCAGACACTCGGCGTAATTACTGCCGCACATTGCTGCTGTCACAAAACTCAGCTTGCCCCATGGTCATAAAAAAACACGCTGAAGAATATTTAGAAATGAATTATTCAAAGTGATTGTTCGCACTCAATTATTCATGGGGCCCCGGCGAAGGGAGATTTGCATCTCAACGCTGTAAATATTATTAATCTTGCCAATTACAAAATTCTCTGCTGCTCCAAATTCTTCAAATGATGTGCGGCATTTTATAGCCTTTAATGTTTAAGTGGCTTGAAATGAATGTGCCGCAGCTTTTACAAATCATCTGGAAAACGAATCAAGTTCTCTCCAATATGAGTGTGAGACACAGAGTCACACAAACTGCTGAATGTTAGCAGCTCAGACTTCTACCCCAGAAGAAAAACACATCATACAGGAGATTTCATCACCTGTACTTACTAAAACTAATCCACGAGCTACTTGGCCTGATGATTATTTCAAATGACTGTATTTTAAATCACTTTCTTGCAGGGAGGATAGGTCTGGATGAGGTTATTGGTGAATAAAATCTCCTGGTTAGAGTGGTAACCAAGAAGATGTTGGAGAGGTAGATAGGAGATGCCTGATAGCATGTCTATTTACATGCAAAATCCTGATCTTTATCAAGTTTGTAAGTGTCTAACCCTAACATAAACAGCAGTCCCAAAGAAGTGGTGTTGTCTAGAAGTTACAGTGTCCTTCCCATTTTTTACTGCTTTCATTAATGGTGCATGGTCAGTATATACTTATTTTGCAAAAACCTGCGAATAAATAAATGAATAAATAAATATTGCTCATACACAGGATATATTAGTTGAATTCCAGTAGGTGTTGCTTGGAGTGTTGTGTTATCTTCATGGTGTATATCCATTAATGCTGATTAAGCGATGACTGGACCTTTGAGACGCTGCTGTTATATTACAATCACTGAGACACATTCACTGCACTCAGCTGACCTCCATTTAACTAATTATCAGACTGGTAGCATCAGCTGGCTGGACTTCTCTTTAATTAGTCAGTTACTTTAATGATATGATACATTTCTGTTGATTTATTTACTTAAAAAACGGTGTTGACTTCAACAGTAAAGAGTTTTTTTTGTTTTTTCTTTTCCAAAAAAGGTGTTATATCATTTAGAAAAGCGATAAAAGTGGTGAACACTTTGTATTGGCACTGTACAGTTAGGAAAAAAATCATTTGTTCGCCCAATGATAAGGTTTGCACACACCTTGTGTTTTGGATCATTGTCATGTTGAAATACCCACCCACGATTCAATGCCCTGGTTGAGGGAAGGGGGTTCTCACCCAAGATGTGACTGTACATGACCCTATCCATCCTTCCTTTAATTAGGTGCAGTTGTCCTGTCCCCTTGGCAGAAAAACACCCCCAAAGCATGATGTTTCCACCTCCATGTTTGACGGTGGGGATGGTGTTCTTGGAGTCACTTTGCGGGCACTGCAGGATTTCAGTCCTGTTTTCCTCCCAAGTAGTTCTGGGCTGATTCCTCACGTTCTCATTATCATAGAAACTCCACCAGGTGAGATCTTACATGGAGCTCCAGACCGAGCAGCAGTTATTTTGTGTTTCTTCCTTTTGTGAATAATTACAACAACTGTTGTCACCTTCTCAGCCTGCTGCTTGGTGATGGTCTTGTAGTCCATTCCAGCCTTGCGTCGTCCACAGTCTTGTCCCTGACATCCTTGGAAAGCTCTTTGGTCTTGGCCATGGTGAGGAGTTTGGAATCTGGACTGATTGAGTGCTTCTGTGGACAGGTGTCTTTTATACAGGTAACCAGCTGAGAGGGCTCCCAGTGTCAGCTCCTTACCTGTATAACATACACGTGGGAGGCCAGATATACTGCTGACTGGTAGAGGATCTAATACTTATTGTAGTCATGAACATGTGAATTAATTTATAAGTTTTTGAAATGTATTTTTCTGGACTCTCACTGTTCAAATAAACCTGCTGTTACGTGCCGGTACTTGTTGTGTGTATGTCTGTCTCTGCTTTCTGTGCAGGTTCCCAATGCTTCCAGTGGACCAAGTGGATGATCCACACCTGAGTCCACTTGGTCCTCATCAACAGAAGTATATCAGCTGGAGGTGTGCACATGGCCGGGGCCAGTGTGGGCCAACTTGTGGACGCATACACCATGCGTCTTTGCTCCGTCCAGAGGGACTAGAGCATGATAATCAGCGCTGATCTTTTTAGTTTTGCTTTTGTGTTTGATTTACTATTTTGTTATTCGTTTAAGTTAATACATTTAATTAATAGTCACTGTTTCCAACTGCTGTCTCTTTCTCAGGCCTGGGTAACATTATTGTTGCTTCCCCTCATCTCCTGGACTAATTGGGGAATGTAACAAATGGGGGCTCGTCCGGGATATCCTACTGAGGGAGAGTTTCAGCAAGGTCTCGGTGACTATGTAGCTTTGTTGTAGCCATGTAGCCTGCTGGAAGTCTCATGGTAAGTGTGAGCTTTAACCCCATTGACTGTCTTCCCAGTTTAGAATAGGTGAGTGCCCAGCTGGTCTGCTAGCAGCCCTTCCATCGGACACTCTTTTGTTATTTTGCCTTTCTTATTTTCGGAGCTAATCCTGGGCGGGGATCCAGTTCCCTGGCGGGGGTAGGCTTTCCAGGGCCTCGGCCACTGGAGTTCAGCCTTTAAAGATGCCTCGAGCCCGGCACGCTCCAGAAGACAGTTAGGTGAGTTTGTTTGGGCAGAAACTGGGACAGTCTGTGTAGAAACTCTGTATGGTTTAGCTTGTGTGTTAGCATGCGCTTTGTTCGTGTGTTCTCTGCTGCAAGCAGAGGTGTGTTTAGCGTACGCTTCGTCCTTTGTGTTTTCTCTGCTGTAGGCAGAGGTATGCGAGTGTGCACTTTCGTTCGTGTGTTTCTCTGCTGGAGGCAGAGGTGTGTGTGCGCACTCGGTTTTCATGTGTGTTAGCGTACGTTTCGTTGTGTCCTCTGCTGCGAGCAGGGGTGTGTGTTCGCATGTGCTTAGACTTTCGTGAGTTTCTCTGCTGTGGGCAGAGGTGTTGCCAGGCGTGATTTGTGGTGCTGCCGGCCATAGTAGTGGCTGTGGCGGTAGCGTGTGTGGCCATGTGGCCTGTGATTCCATTCATTCTAAGGCAGAACTGGTTCTGTGGACAGAACTTTGTTTCGTGTCGTGGGATCACTTTGTATGTGTTAACCCTATAGTTTGCAAACCGGGGGTTGCTTTTATGGGAGGGGGTGTTACGTGCCGGTACTTGTTGTGTGTATGTCTGTCTCTGCTTTCTGTGCAGGTTCCCAATGCTTCCAGTGGACCAAGTGGATGATCCACACCTGAGTCCACTTGGTCCTCATCAACAGAAGTATATCAGCTGGAGGTGTGCACATGGCCGGGGCCAGTGTGGGCCAGTGTGGGCCAACTTGTGGACGCATACACCATGCGTCTTTGCTCCGTCCAGAGGGACTAGAGCATGATAATCAGCGCTGATCTTTTTAGTTTTGCTTTTGTGTTTGATTTACTATTTTGTTATTCGTTTAAGTTAATACATTTAATTAATAGTCACTGTTTCCAACTGCTGTCTCTTTCTCAGGCCTGGGTAACATTATTGTTGCTTCCCCTCATCTCCTGGACTAATTGGGGAATGTAACACCTGCCATTAAAATTATAGTCTGATCATTTCTTTGTCAGCAAACTTACAAAATCAGCAGGGATTCAAATCATTTTTTCCCTAACTGTATACTGTATGTTGAAAATCTTTTGACATTGAAGATTATTGCACATAAGACTTATCCAAGTTGCTTTTGAAATCTTATAGTTCAAAATATTGTTATATAGTTTGTATTTCATACTATTGGGTGACTTTCTAATGGTTAAATGTATTGTGTTATTTTCTGAAAGCGTACTGTGGTGGGCTAATGACATCCGTTAGTGTTCATTTAAACAGGCTCCCCTGTAATATGTACAACACAAATGAGGAGGACCTCCTCCAGGGCTGAAAGATGACAGATGGTCATCATGTCAACTCTCCCTCCCAGCCTCATTTGACAGGCCTGTGGAGCATGTGCTGTGTATAAACCTGCAGTCATCATGGGGTGAAAGATGCTTTCACACTAACTGAGAGAAAATCTCCCTGCACAGCTGATTTTTGAACTGTAGTGACAGCTGATTATATCATCGGCGTAGAAGCTGCTGATGTGAATAATTTTTTATGTTTTCTATTATTTCTCCTTACTTAACCATCTACTTTACCTTGTTTTAAACATGGAATTTTGCCCGGCATTATCTTTCATCTTACCTCTTTTTATTCCCTTGCAAATGGATGATGGAATTTATGAAATGCAAATGGAGGTCCATGTGCAGACACTTAATTAAATTTATGTCAACTTTGATATTACAGTAAGCCCTTTCTGTTCTTGAACAATGTCACAGATTGTGATAAATGGAATACACGCTGCTGCTGGTCTGCAGTAATAATCTGTCCGGGCCAGTGGAAATTTCATTGCATTAGGTTTGGAGGGCTGGAGGCAGAGACCTGGAGTTTGTTAAATATGTGAGCAGCACATGTAAATTTCCAAAACTGTCAACAAATGAAGAACCCGATTACGGTATGAATTCCATGCACCCCATTGCCATGTATTAATACCACATGGAACACGACTCAAGACACCTTCTAGTGCTACTGACCTACAGATTAAAGTCTTTATTTATAGTTAATGGTAATGTACCATCTTAAGTGACTCCATAAAAGATGACCTTGGAGGAGCATTACTGTAAAGCTAAATGGAGAGCACTACTATGCTGGTGATCGCCCAGCCAGCCACATCAATCCATTCATAAACACATCCATCCACAGAGTCCTGCACGGGGTATCGGCAGCCTGGATTTTAATTGTAACCTTGTGTCTCTTCGCTCGCCCGCCTGCTGCTTCTCTGGGTCTCAGGATGAATGAGAGAGTGACACTTTGCAATGCTTCAGGCTGAGGTGCTCTTCTAATAGGTCTGGACTTAATTAGTATGGGACTTCCCTTAAATGCAAAGATAAATACCAACCCCTTGAAATTAGATCTGCTGACACAAACACAAATATAAATACAGGATACAGGCATACAGATTCTCTAATGGCCTGACTCGCCCTGGGTTTATAACACAGATATAGCTAAGATAGGATGTTTTCAATGTCCTTCCTGATCTGATGTGAAGCTTATAATACGTAAAAGTCACACACAGACTTCCAGCTCTCTTTTCTTTCCCTCTCCCCTTCACTATCTGCTCCATCTCTCACTGCCTCGCAGGCTGCGGAGTGATGTGTCATTTTATAATCTTGCGCTGGCTAAATTACATTAAGAATATCCTCTCATTAATTAAAGCTGCTATTGGCAGCACCTGAGATAAAACAGATTATAAGAGCTGAGAGTGAAAACACGGAGCGGGAAACGCCAGTGTCAGCACTTTGCTTGTGTGTGTGTGTGTGTTCCTGAGAGTAAAGAGAAGGAGCGTGTGTGTGTGTGTGTGTGTGTGAGAAAGAGAGAGAGAGACTGCAGGGAGTAATGGCACAGTTAAGATCTGCTGGTGTGTTTTTGTCTATAGATGGTGCTGCAGCAGTGAGCAGTACACTGCATGACACTTTCAGAGATGGGTTATTCATAACAGGATTAGTTTTAGGGTTAATGGACTCTGTTCAAATGTATTTCTGTCACTTGGTATATGATAAAAACAACTTCTATCCACAATATATTCTGCAACTTTGGCACCAGTTGAGAGACAGCTATCCTATTAGAATGACTTGTTTTTGGTCATAGAGCGCTGTCATTTGATCTTTCAACAGGACTGAAGGGATTACAGGCATGAAACATCTGTGCAGAAATATCCCCTATTCTACTCTGGTTTTCTTGGATCACAAAGTGAATGCAAAATTCAGCCTGGCTTTGGTAAAAGTATCAGTTTCTCTTTGGGGCCTGAGCAGAGTAACTGTGAATGGAGTGTATGAAAGTTAGAAAAATCAAAGCAGATACCACATTAGAATGTGTCAGAGACACCTCCTTCAAACAAAATTAATCATGATAAAAACTTCACATTGAACACACTCCTCTTGGTTGCTGTCAAAATTGATTAATGCAAAGCAAAGACTAGCAAGAAGCTCTGAGAGAGAGAGAGAGAGAGAAACTTGTATAAATATTAAGTGAGTCCGAATAGGAATGCATGTTGCGTTTGTATGCGCCCTGTGCCATTGTTGAGTTCACGAGGGTCCTTTACAAATGAATAAATCACTGCCTTTGGACAAATTAATCAAAGTGCCTAGATGTTGCTGTGCATGGCTAACTGGCGGCAAAGCGAAAAGAGGCTGAGACTCCTTCCCTGGGTGTACTGTGGGACCCTCCCCTCCAGAGAGGCAGAGTTGGAGTGGCAGATTGGGTTTGTGTCCCTCTGAGTGATGTAGTGCCACTTCCCACCTGATACTTTATCACCAGGTCAGATGTTTGTAACACTGATACACTTCTTGCCTTCCTTCCTTCAAGAAAAAAAAATGAAAAAAAAAAATTAGGGGACGGATTCAGATTTCTTTGAGCATGTGTGGACTCATTTTTCAACACACTTTTACAAAATCTTATTACACAGATGTTTTTTAACAGATGAAAACTGGCATCCATAAAACTTTTTTCGTTTTTTAAATATAGTTATAAATATAAATGGCATTACACAGCCACAAGCTAGATAACAAATTGACACATTATGACCCAAAATAACAGAAGAAATATTGTTGACAATGATGCAGCAGGGTTGTCCAATAACTAGAAGGTTGGTGGTTCAATCCCAACTCCTCCCTAGTCATTGTTGTGTGTCCTTGGGCAAGGCATTTTACCTGCATTGCCTCCAGTGCACTACTATTATTTGCTGGAAGCCTTAAGCAATTTCCCTTCTGGGATTATTAAAGTATAAGAAAAAAAAAAAGAAAGAGTCTTTTTAAGAGTGAGCCCCCACTTGGCCATGCTGGGAATTGCAGTTTGATAATGGGGCAGCACCTTGAAAATTGTGTGCCAGTGTGCCAAAAGTGGTGCTCACCAAAAAGTTTACATTTGTTTGTATCTTTGATTATTTTACTTTTAGTTCCAAAATCTTGCGCATGGAAAAATATATACGTTGCTGTCCCATTAAGATATTGGCTGTGAATGGTCAGAGACTATGACTTTGTCTTCAATTCACATCTCACCTTGAAAACACACTGCCAGGATAACCCTGCACTTGTACTGTAAAGTAAATTAGCGGGCGCCAGCATCATGGATGACAGTCATACATGTGACATAGTTGTCACCTGCTCTGTCTCTAGTGTCACCATGCACTTAAGGTAATGGAGACATGAGACATTCTTGCTCTTTCTCCTCATTTTCCCTGAGAACATTTAACACCTTCCTGCCCATTGGATATTGCCATTTTTTTTTTCCGATTCCTGAACTGGTAGCGAACCCGTCGCCCCACCCTGCTCTATCTATTCTCTCCGCCGCTGACGTCTGCTGATGTCCTCTGCAGGGGAAATCACTCTATGAAGAAGTTTACTTTGTGCTAATCCTATAAATGCCCTGCGTCTTCTCTCCTTTTGTCACCCCCCACCCCACTCCCCCAATGATGCAGGCACGCAATAAACCACTTACATAAACCTCTCCTCTGAGACAGCCCAGAAAAAAAAAAAAAAAACAGCTGACATGTTCAAAGTTCCACTCTGCCTTTCTCTCTATCTCCGGATGCTCGTGATTTCCACCAGGAATGCTTTATTTGGATCCTTTATTACATGTGCTGTCCCAAAGTCTTGAAGGGCAGTTTTAATATATGAATTCTCTGCTCTGTAGAGTGTGAAACAAGTATGAGGCACACTGATAAATGTTGACATTTATGGGCACAAATGCATTTCACAGGGCCACTTGTTGTTAAGTGATCAATATAGGATGGCATCAGTATGGGTGAGGTAAGTTCCTGCTCTAGTGGTGAGGAAGGAATATTTTACAGTTGTATGAGCTTACTGGTATCAGTGATGTCATTTTCTTTTGGACCATGAAATAACTTCAATTCAAGTGTTGTATTACTGAAACATAATTGAAAAGTATAAAAGTAAGTGCAATAAATAAATAGTAAAGACACTGCAATACAATACAATAAAATAAAACAAAATAAGGTGAATTGGTGTCATGTTTCCAACAATCAGCCACAGAAATTGCCATGAAAAACCCACAGACATGAACCATCAGTCATTTGTCTTCAGTGGGTCAGAGTAAAAGGGCATTTGTAATAATAATAATTATTACAAATAATAATTTGTAATAATTTGCAAGTCAATTATTAATATTGTTTTAAGCAGGTTTATTAATGTTTAAAAAACAGCTGCATCCAAATGCTAATAAGGCCCCGTTCACACTAGACAAAGTCAATCCAGCTAGAGTGGGATTGAATGCGAATAGCCTTTAACTGGATACGTTCAGACCTATTTTCAAATCTGGCTATCACACACGCGTGTCCACACTCAATCCAGCTTGACCTAGCGTCTTTGTTGTCCTCCAAACCGCTAGGTGGCATCTAGTCCATTCAGGCTGTGGTAAGACAGCATGCATGCATGCGTCATGCATTTTTTTGTCCCGTGTCGTTCCTTCTTTCATTTTTTTTGGTTCAAAAAGCAGTTTATTCCTTTGTAGCCATGTCGAAAACAAACTCTGGATAAAGCTGCTGTACTGCAACGGTTGTTATATGTCTTTTGTACACGACCCGGACGCTGTCCTTGTGAACCTGGAGGTATGATGTCGCTAGCCACATTTGTGTTCAGACCTGAACCAGATTTAAGCCAATCTGGCTAGATCCACCTCCGAGAGGTGGATTGAAATCAATCTGGATATATCCAGATTTGCATTGTTCAGACTCAGAAAAAAAACTATCCAGATATATCCGGATATGGGCCGAATGTGGTGTAAAAGGGGGCATTTGGCCTTGGAATTAAAGCCAATTGTTCCCACTGGACAACATGATCAGTATTAGTACATCAGTACACAGTTGTAAAGTTATAGTTAAAAGTACAGTTGTACAGATCATCAGATTCTCATGCTCAACACAACCCACTGTTGATTCAACAAATCCAATAATATTCACCAAACAAAAACCTTATATGCAACATTCTATATGAAAGGTGTTGTTGATATTTCTTTGCCAATTTCAAAGAAATGGAAGTTATATTAAGAGTTAAAAATACATGTGGCTGTTTTACTGAAAAAACATCTACTGTGAATAAACCTTTTGGTCAACTCCTTTGACAACACAAAAGCAGAGCACATCTGCAGTTTTTAATTGTTATTCTCATCACGACTACATGTCAATGGGCATCTGTTGGCTCTGGGGCATCTTCCTCTAATTTCTACTCCATATTGTGATGACTGGATTTCTCATTCTATACATATAGCCACCATTGCTATTCATCACCTGTTCTTCTCACATCTTTCTATACACACACATCTCTCCATCTCCTCTTGTCAATTCTCTTACCCCCTCCATCTCCACTGAAGCTCCCACACCTCCCCGCACCATATGACGTGCCATCATTCACGTCAAGAGAGCTATTCTCTCTCTGAATGGGATCATAATCAGTCCAGCTTTACTTTTAATAGCCTAAGTGACAATACATTGCATGTGCATATGGGTAAATGTGTGTGTGTGTGTGTCTGTCTGCGTCTGACACCTCCGTGGCTGCATGGATGAGCATGGGCAGATGTGCTCACTGGAGCAGAACTGCCTGAGCGTGCAGAGACTTAGACATTAATGAGATGGTGACAAAACTCACACTCTCCAATTAAAGAGAGTGAATAGGGGCCATTTAAAACAGAGGGACAAGGAAGGATGAGAAATGACAAGAATATCCTGGAGGGAAGGTGATGGTAGGGACCGATGTAGCTGTAGTGTCTGCTAGGAATTGGCTTTCCTTTCCTTTTTTTTTTTTGGAACATCCCAATTTCTTATTATCAAAAATAAAGACATCATTTTTGACCTCTTTTCATGATCATGTGTCCTCGGACATAACATAGTTCTCTATTTCATTAGGTTTTGTTCACTCCACACACGCTTCCCTGCAACAAACAACATGATAAAACACGTGCTAACGCTTAAACGCCTAATCGTCCAGCTGCCTTCAACCAAACAGCCATGATGTTTCGACTCAAGAAAACATCCTGACTAAATTTATGCTGCACATGTCAAACAAACAGAAGTTAAAACATATCCTCATTTGTTCAGCCGCTGGACATTTAACACTTCCTGCAGCTGTTTTAGAGTAAAACAACCACCACCACAGATAAACAGCTGCTGGCTGTTAGTGTGGTCATGATGAATATGTGGAGCTCATGATACTTCTAAAAGAAAATGTCAGAGGGTCACAAAGAGCACGACAGCCTGCACTAAATTGTATAGTAATCAATATATTTGTCCATTTCACTCGGAGCACAAATGTCAGCCTGTTTGTGTGGCTAGAGGAAAAATTAATTCTAAAAACTGAACAATAAATGTCTGTGCTAATAACATAGAGGATGGGTAGTATCCATCGCTCCCTCTGGCCCTTAGTGATGAAGGTCACAATCATTTTTTCACTCTGCTCTACATAAAAGTTAACTTTGCAAACTAAGGTGGGCTACACACTAGATGATTTTAGGCCAGACAGCAGGCCCCATATGAATCTGGTACACTCCACTACTTCCTTGCCTCTATGCCTTTAACCCCTGCAGCAGGGGTCAGGCCCTGGGTTTCAGCAAATCACCTATAGCAAGAACTTTGCTTGTAAAAAATTCTATACAAATACAGGTGAATTAAATTGGGCTGATTGTATCAAAAATAATAATAAATTCACCATAGAGGGACACATGATTCACAAAAATGGCAGCTAGCAGAATGCAGCACTACTTATTAGCGTAAAAAATAAAATACATAATAAATAACGCGATAAAAATGTAATTTCTTAGTTGCCGATTGATGGATTGTAATCTATTTTTGGAGTCTAGCCCACCGGAGAGTCATAGTTAATGCATTTTACCCTGTATATACCTACTCTGTATGTAGCTGTATAATCTTATGATTTCATAATTAGTGTGGGAGACGCAGCACTGCAGTGCAGAAGCTTTGACCTGCATTTTCTAGAACTTCACACGAGTACCATTTGCTCAGACACCACAGGGTTATATGTTGTTGGATGGTCACTCTTGTTATCTACACTGTGCAGGGCCTTGTTACAAAATAAAAAAAGCATCATATAAATGGTATGTACTGTAGGCACATAGTAAGTCCAGCTCCCACCATGTATACAGTGTGTGCTTGGTATGTTGGACCCCTCTGCAGTCGGCATTGATCGACCTCTCTCCCTGGACACGCGATGCAGCATGACCCCTCCAGCAACCAGCCAGTAATTGATCCTGTAGTAGTGTTGTGGATTCCCATGGCACACTGACTCTACATGTATGTGTGAGTGTGTGTGTGTGTGTCTCCTAAATCTTCCTTTGACTGGGCTCCTTGCGGCATGCCCCACCTTTGCTAACCTCTCCGGTGCATTCAGAATGTATCCAAAGGCCATAGTGATGGACTAAGCCTGTGTACATGAATCTATGTTCAAGCCCCTTCTCTGCCTTTTTCACCTCACTCTACTCTTATTTATTCTTTTCTGTACAGTCCACGGCACTTATCCTACGCCTGATGAAACCTCTCTTGCTCTTCGGTCAGGTTTCATTCAGGCTTTGGCTTGGTGATCAAATAGGCCTGTGATTTTATGTAGATGAAAGTAAATCACAGGTCCTCCAAGTTATTTCAATGCTCCGCCACACTCGATTGTGTAGCCATTTTGAGTGACTCGCTTACTATAAAAGAACCTATTTCGCTTCCATCCAGTTTGAGACAGAAACAGAAAAAAGTGGGGTTTGCCAAATGAAAACCTCAGTCTTGCTTTTTGTGAAAGATTAGCAGCTGCCAGGAAGCCTTCAAATCCTCCACAAAAAAATAAAAAAATCACACATGCTACACTTCATATCTACATGCATGAAGTAATCCACACAAGCAGACGTACACACGCATGCTCAGATACAATCAGATAATCACACACACACACACACAGAAACTTCAATCAAAGCAGTTTCTTTCAGCTTCTGTAGCAGTGTATCTGCAATTCAAAGTGCTGTGGGTTTTGCCTCTGCCAAATTACAAGCTCCATTTGCCAGCCTAATTAACGGTTCATAGCATTCAGTGAAATTTATTGCCACAGGCCGGGCGCATGCCAAACCAAACAGGATAGACCTCACAGATAACCGTAAACTTGGCCATGGAACCTGACACCTTGAAAAAACAAACTTGTTACAGGGAGTCTGTTTATATACTCCTATTTCCCCCTCTCTCTCTCACTCTCTCTCTCTCAACCTCTCTTCTCGCTCCACTGTCTCGGCTGACAGTTACTTGACTGTTTCACTTCATGGTCTCTGTGGCAATGGTTGTTAAGAGGGAAAATCCAGACTCACAACCTATTCCCTTTGACTGCAATTCATTGTGCGTTTGTCAGCGGGTGCCCTTGTGGTCAATACTGTTTAGATGCACAGCTGAAATGTGAATCCAGAGGAGAGGACACAACAACAGGATAAGATAAGGCGTGAATTTAAACCCAGCTCCAAAGAAATCACCCAAACGGTCGTCTGTCTCCAGAACAAAATAAAATGCGCTGAGACGTAAACAACTGAGAAAACCCAGACTAGAGAAAGAATCTAAACACACATGTAAGGTCACTGCTTGAACAGTAGAAAAAAAAAAACATTCTGCCCAGCAACTGACATACTGCAGGTTCCAATGTAGGAAGCACCAATAGTTTCTACCTGATGCCTTTGCTGTTGTGACAAAGGGGCTGAAAGGCATCCAGAGGGGACCTTTGTCATGTGGCCTGAACATGATGTCAGGTTCTTACATCATACAGGTATATGACATTGCCTGGCTGGTCCAGCATTGTCATTGGTGGGTCTGTTTCTGAGACGACAAACAAAGCATGTGGAGAACTGTTCAGCATGCACCCATGTGCTACATCCTTAACATATGTGCAGTGATTTAAAGCTGATATATTAAGTGAAGCATATATAAATGTATTTTATCTTCAATGAGAGAAAAAGCATGAAAAAAGACAGAAGGGCTCAAGAAAGTGAAGGATGTAGGTGTTTGGAGTCCAAAGCTCACTTGATGGACAGTGAGTCATGCTCATTCTTTAACCATTTTTGAAACTTGAAAGAGGCCCAACAGTTTTATTTAAAAAAAGTCACAGAAAGGTAAATTTGTGCTCACAGCTGTTTGACACTTTAAAGGTTGATGGGTCAGCAGTCCCCACAGACTGCAAATAAACCTTGTGTCATCACCTATAGAGTGAGGTTTTGAGGTTTAGTGTTATGACAGCTCAGGTGTTCAGCATTTCAGCAGTGCCACCCAACTCCAGCTCAATCCAAATATGACCTATGAAACCTTGACCTTTGGTCATTGTGTAATAATTGTTTAATATTTGTTTTCATTATCTTCATATTTCAGGTCAATAAGTGCTCACACCTATTTAAAATCAACATTGATATTATTAGTTCCCACCGAGCAGCAACCTCCGGGGCTGAGAACTCCATGCTGCATGTCCAACTTTATAGCAAAAATAAACATGTTTGCTGAAATATTTTTGGTGTGTATGAGTAGGTCAAGTGATCATGTTAAGACTTAGAATTTTGCACAATTAATGGCATGACTGCTTTAAATGACAGCAGGTGCTGACTCCGCTTAAGCTCCGTGCTTCCATGACAACCTGCCAACAACAGCTCCCCTTCTTTGCTTGTATTTGGATTAACTGGCAGTTTAGGCTGACTATGGCGCTGTTAACACGGTGAGTATCCCTCATGGCCGGCTCTAGAAATGTAAGGATGATATCATGGATGGTTGTCCATAGTTATGTCCAGTCTATAATTCCTAGCAGCAACACTTCAAATAAGGGTTGAGGAGCACACTTGATCTTAACCATAGTCGAACATAGTCTCCTAACAAGGAGACTATGGTCTGACTCTTGTTTGCGTCTAAAATCTATGCTGGTCATGTTTACAGATACAATTTACATAGTCATGTCTGGAATCAAGCATCATAGTTTGGGTCTTTCAGGCATTTGTTGCCTGAAAAGAAGCCATTATTCCTGCTGCTAAAGCACTTCAATTGAAGTTCATTTGACTACTCTGCATGTCGAAAATTGCCACTAACTTCCTTCAAGTGTGTGATGCTTTCAGACTCTGACCATGCTTCTGTATGCGTGAGACCATACTTGTCTGCTTGGCTGGAGCAGTAATGGGAGGAGAACATGGATGTAGTGAACAGTAACAGAGGGTCATATCAGGATAGGGATATATATCTCCAGTTATGGTATGCTCTCTCTCTCTCTCTCTCTCAATACAATTTAAATAGCATGCCGATATTCTGATTTAATCCATGTCAACAACTCACAAGATGTCTGGAGCAATATTACACAAAGAAAACAACGAACAAACATAAACAATATGTCTTATGCATACAATAGTATTTCTGTCACATACACAAATATGTTCTCAGTTTTATGTTGAACATGAAATAGATCAACAAATCTTCCTGCTCCTAAGCCTGTTTCTCAGTAGATTGCCTACATGTTGCACCATATAAATCATCCCTCCTTCCACATGTGACAACCACCTTCAGTCTGGAAAGAATGCAACCAAGACTGACACGGACAGAGAGTGAAAATATCGAGAAAAGTCCTTTTTTTATGTTTCTGGGCTAGTGTTGCAAGTCTTTGACTCACTTCTCGTGGGAATGGCTTTTTGTTGCAGGTAGAATCATTGTATCAATCAAAGTGAGGTCTAAATGAGACACAGAGGGATACTAACATGGCTGTGTTGCTAAATGATCAATGGCTTGTTCAAGGAATTAAAAGGAGGAGGCTTGGTTCATTAGCACACATGTTCTAAATCTCTAAATCTGGTTCCTTTTGGGGAATACGATTGGGTACAAATCCTAAAAAAACGATAAAAATCAACTACAAAAACAAAACTTAAAAAAAAAAGATCATGTAATTTATAAAGGTAATTAGTTTTTAGAGAAAAAGAAAAAATTGATTTTGAGCTATTTTCAAATACATCCCAGAGCCTAGCGCACATTGTAACACTAAAACTAAGTCTAAAACTGATCTCTGTAATACCTGCCCTATCGCACAATTGGGCCACATAAAAATAAGAATTTACAGCAGCACATGTCGTTTTTCTCCTAAGAGGCTGGCCATTAGTAGAAAAGAAACTGGACCGGGTTTAACTTGTCAGGCAGCTTCAAAGGAGACTGTGTGGGCCTCTTGGAAGCCTCCCCGGTTGATGGAGAATTATTGATTGTGTGTTCAGATATCTTGAGGCGCTGGTGTATAACACTGGGGTTTAAATTCAGCCCTAATGCTCAGCCCATGCATAATTTATGTAGTTCCCATCAAAAGGTAGTAGCAATGCAAACTAAAGAGGTCTCAAGAAGCTTTTTGTTGAAAGTTTTCACACATCAACAAGCTTAAAGCCCAGTATGATTTTACAGCAATAGGTCAGAATCCATGAGAGGAGAGGGAAAAAATAAATACAAATTTACCGAGTGGAGCAGCACTTGAGTATTGGCGGAGGTTTTTGATCTACGAAACATACACCATGATTTATCTTGTATGTACGGTTTACATTGAGAAATAACACTGTCTTGCCAACTTATTAATGGAGCATTTTAAATTCATGGTGTATTGCTTTTTGCGGTTAATTTCTCATACATGTATAATGAGAACATTGCAAGTAAGGCAGACACTAACATGGTGTTATGGCTTATACTATTTTTATGTTGCTTTGCTTCTCGTCTCACATGTAAAACCGACACGCATTAGTTGAATAATGAAAGGACCATTCAGATATTGATCTGTCTGTCTCTATTGAGCAATGCTGCCCCCAGCTATGCTTTTCCACATGGTACGGACATTTATTTAGACGGAGAGGCACATTTGCTTGTAATTATGGAACACCACTGAAAAACGAGCGTTGCTTAAAGGAATATTAGACGCATAAAACTCTTCAGCATTGTCAGTAAAGCTTCTTGTTGCAGAAGTGAGTAGCTGTCAGGTACTGGTGCACTGAAGGTACTGGATATGTGCATTGTTTTTCTTAATAACCGTATCAACATATGAGTCATGCAGAGCAGATTGAGGTAATCTTTTTATCAATTAAACCAAGAGAAAAAAGGAGAAAAGTCATGGAGGAGTGCCATTTTGTTCCAACTGCTGGAACTCCATTTGTAGGAAAAACAATTCAACAAGTTCTGATGTCTGCATAAACAATGACCTCAAGCATAACATAATGATAGTGCTAGTTGCGGTAAGTGCAGAAGGTGGCATTAACCTGACTATCACCCAGATGCTGGGGTTCACGTCCCATGTGGAACCATTAATTATAAAAGTAGTTGATTTAATATTCTGGATTAATGTTTCTGTATAGTTAAACTTGGGGCACTAAGCTGCTTAATATAAAAACTCTTGACGAGCTTCATCCATCCATCCATCTGCTTTGTCCTGGACTCTTTTATCATTGGGCAAGAGTGTAGAGTGTACCCTGAACAGGTCGTCAATCCATTGCAGTACTATCACAGAGACAATAGCAACGGTTTACACTCACACCTACATGTTTGTGGTAGAGCCCTCCACCCACACCCCCACCCCCTAAGACACGCAACCTTTAAACACAAAGCATGTTCAAACCTAGAATCCCTGGCCAGAACAACTGCAGAATGATACATACCAGTCCTTAACAGTGGCACAGAGAGCTCACTTCAGAAAAGACTTTAGCGAATCCTACAGTAAAATGAATGAAACAACTTAATGCAAAAATGTGATGTTATACTAGCGGATAATTGGGTACTGCTAAAGGTGCAACAATTAGACCCTGTTCTATCCCTGTACCTTTCACAGTGAGTGGAACAAAGGTCCAACAGTCCGTCCTTTAAGGGGTTAATAAAGTTTAAATGCTACACTGTGTGTATGTTGTAACTTATAATTCGTATTGCAAATTAAATGCAAATGGAAAATGGGCATTTGGCCAAGTGTTTATGTCAATTACTCAGGTACTAAAATAGATGGCTACATGCACACCATTCTCTACATTCATCAATAAATCATCTATGAACATTCGAGGTTCATGTATATTGCACTAAAAATCTACTCCATACTTATGTTGCATCCAGAAGTTTGAGCACCCAGGGCAAAACTCCACAATCAAGAATACAAAGATTCATGGCTGGCTACAAACAGTGTTTGCAATCTGTCATAGAAAGGTAAGAAAAAGCACTTTTCTTGGCACATTGCACAATTATTATTTAATGTTTTGCTATTTTTTAAAGATCCACAATAAAAAAGTAATGATAAAATTACATTAACATTTCAAGGCCTGCTCATGTGTAATGTCTGCTTCCTGCAGGGGGTGTGTTTATGTCTATTCACTTCAAAAAATGTGTAATTTTTTCCTAACTTTTGCATGCATGTAATCATATCACGCTCTGAGGTATAAAGGAGGGGGAGACGACATGCAGAAAAGCTCAGCTCATTCCATAACAGGTGGTGGAACATGGCAAGAGTTTAACTATTTTTTTTCTTTTTCCTTTATTTATACACGCTGCTCATTATGCCCTCATCTGTGTCTGGCACAGCGGGGGTGTTGGGTTATGACAGTGCCCGTCCTCATTACAGGCAAGCGAGCACCTGAGAGATGAGATGCATTCTGACACCCCGGGCTGATTCTCACCTCCATTAACACCAGCAGGGGGTCACCATGATCTGATTACAGGATGGAACGAATAAGGAAAGGAAATGTAGAGAAACAAGAGGGGAGGGGAGGGGAGGGAGGAAGAGAACGAAGGGGGATGAGGACATAGGTGATGAGGCAAAGGAGAAAGGGAGGACAGGAAAGGGGGGGGCGGCAGGGTAGAGAAGCAGTAAGATGATGAAAGGGGGCGGTTGGAGATGGTGGCGGGGGTGACGGGATGGGGTTGATGACAGCAGCACTTGTCTGGAGTGCATAAGCCAGCAGCCGTGGGGCCTAATGATGGAGGTCATTGGCACACAGCTCGGTAAGGGCGACTGGCTGTGATCAATACCACCTGATGAGGTGTCTGAGTTCTCTCTGATGTGCATCAAAATGGAATATGTTTTCCTCCCCATTTAATCGATAGGAAGAGTGTGAAACTAATTGGGCAAAATTGCAGGGGCATTTATTGATTAATCAAGCAGAAAAACGAGGGGAGCATATCAGTAGTCAGGGCCTCGACATGTGAGGGCAACGACATGGTGTTTTGATTGGTGAAATGAATCGATATCTTGAATATCATTGGCTGGCGCATAAAAGTCAGAGGGGCATGAAATATTAAAAGGCGCCGTGGCAACAGCACCTGCAGATCCACAGAAAGCTGAATATAAACAGACTGGCATCAATTTTGAATGCCAGACAGTCACATAGTGGAAATCACTCCTGTGGATGATAGGATATTTCTCCCTACAAAGCTATCTTCCGTTTCCTATTCTTCTCATGTATACAACCTTTTCAATATATAGTCAATGTGGTGTGCTTTAGTACGGAGCACGCCTTATAGATTTCGGTGTCTTTTCTCCACCGTTGCAAAAACATTACGGTGCTGGCGCTGCTTTGCATTGTGGGAATGTGTTTGAGAATGGTTTCGGCACGGTGGAATGTCACAGTGGGGTCCTCTGAAGGACGGGAATTGTGTGTCTATAATCTCTCGTCTCTGTAGCACTGAACCCCTAGGGAGAGTTGGATCAGGCCACTTGATTCAGTCTTTTAGTTCCACTATGGTGCACGATAACATACAGCGGTACAAAAGTCATCTCCCTTGTTGAAGAAAGATGGAAATAACACCGGTGGCGACTGTGAGTAATGGTGGTATTGGGGGTGGGGGGGTGGGGTGGCTGGTGATGCTGCCACTACCAGCAGTCCACAGATGTGTTCCACATCAGGGAGCATTTGTATTTTTCTGCCCTCAGAGCACATTTGTAGTGTTATGTAAAATATAGCAACCGAAAAGGGAAAGGGGGCCAAAACACACCTCGGCTGTTCACTTCACAGACCACAAAAAAAGAAGAACAAAACAAGATGAGAAACAGCCATCTATATTAGATACAACACTGGAGAGTAAACAGGGAGACTGGTAAAGAAAAGGACAGGCAGAGACAGCATGATGAATCCTTCAGGAGACTATTTTTTTTTTAGGAGATAGATGTAATATAGAAACCATGATGAAATCAGCAGCAAGTACAATCAGCCAACATGTGATGGCGAGGAAGGAGGCAGGAAGAGCGGTGGGTTCGAGGAAGAGGGAAAATCAGCTATGCCTGCTGAGGTCACACAAGTGTCAGGGTGGAAAGAACACTCAGTGACTTGCACACACAATTTACTTAAGGAGATGTTAACGGTCTGGAGGCTACCGGGAGCCGCTTGATAAGTGTCTGGATCATGTATTGACCTCTTAGTGGCCTCACAATGCTGTTGATTGCTGACTGGAGTCAGCAGGGAGGCTGGTGGTCTGGCTCTCACTGCTCCTGGGTTCTAAATGTCTGTCAGCGGAAAGACTCGAGGCCACATTATTCTGAGTGGAAGTCCACCGGGTCTCGTTGTTTTGACCCACTACAGTCCTGTTTACATACTAATGAGGGATTTAGTCTTCACAAGGCACAAGAACTGAATAGCATTAAGGTTTCTCTCCTCTTGGCCAAAAGTTGGTCTGCACTTACAGTAATCTATGAAAACACAGCAATTTGCAAACAGGCTGCCTGAAATTATCACCGCTGGAGCATGTTTATGGATGCAACAGGGTAAAGTTAAGGCTAGTCAATTGACTTTAGCTGCTGGTTAGTAGTTTTGCAAGTGAGCTGGAAGGGGCTGTCCTACAGTATTATGTCCAAAATCAATGCATTCACCACAGGATCTGAAGGCTTTTAGAATTTCAATGCATATCATAAATACACTTGAACATAGTTTGCTTGCTGGCTCTTGGCCAGCTGAGTGAAATGTCAGAAAAAAGCCTGGGGTGTGAGCTCAGACTATTTACTTTTCTAATTTCAAGGTAGATGAACTTCCATGAACCATCTTAAATTTAAGGAAAAACTATGAGTACATTCTTTGGATGAATACCAAATACTATTTTGTACAATATACAACAAAGTTGTAAGGTACATATAGAAGGTACAGCATCATATTTTGTATTTCACACCAGACAGTCTTGTGCAAAGAGACCTCTGATAGACATTCATGTCACTTAAAAGTCAGACATATATTTAAATGAGTGGCTGTTTGGGTGATACTGTGTTTGAACACACATACTCAAGAACCAAGGAAGAGCTTTAACCCAAATGGCATCTAATGCCCTCGGACACTTTACTCGACAATTCCTGCGTTACCGTGACTAACTCTGCCTCATGTTTGACAGGTAGGCAGCCCTCAGTGCAGCCTCCAGCAAATCTCTGAACACTGGGAACTCAGGTTTTAGCAGGGTGATGGGGATGTAGACAGAGGGACTAGAAAAGCAGACCTGCATTTACAACCTGTTTGGGATTTGGCTATTGCACCGTGACTAACACCCCTGCTGTACCACATATGCTGCTGAATTTTAAGTCTGGCATACTGCAGGAGGTACAGGGTTAGTAAGACCAGAGAACAAATGCCATCTGTTAAATAAACAAACATCCCAGCATCATTTTCCATGCAGGAGAAAAAAAACTTTTCAATCCTTAAAATGAATGCACGCCATTACGCCTCAACTCCAGACGGCCAATTATGTTTTATTTTGGCACTTAAAGTTTGTGAAGGAGCGAGGGATATTGCCTATAATATATACACAAGCAGGCTGCCGCCACAGGATTGCTGCTTAAACGGGCCCCTTGGGGGTCCTGAGGTGGGGAGTGAAGGTACCACGGCACGGAGACAGCCACCTGCATGTGTCTGCACATACTGTATCTGTGCCAATTACTCACTGACAGACAGAGAAGGGGGAGTCTGACAGGCCATAGCTGTTTGGCAGATGCCATGCACAAATGCTTCACACCGACTTGACGTCAACGGACAGGACTGAGATGAGGCCTTGTGTCTGACAGCTCGGCTGGATCAGGGCCAGGGAGGAAAATATAGGAGTCAGGGCAGCGGTGAGAGGTGGGGGTGTGGTGGGAGGATTAATATTACATTCATCTGTCTAACGAGTGTGACAACAGCATGACAGGCAGCATATGAATATTGGGGTAAAGTTTGTAAGGCTGTCTTAATGTTTTGGGGTGTTAACTATTTATGAGGTGGAGGGGATTTAAGCTTGTTTGCCCTGAGGCTATGTGGTAGCTTAGTGTTTGAAATTTGGATTTTACCTGAACCTGGCAGTTGTTCCACAAGCTAAGAATAAACTGAGCTGCAAAATAATGAAGCACATCCCACCAACCCCACTCTCCACCCCTCTTTCTTTCTGTCCATCTGTTTTTTTTTCCTCCCTCTGTTTTGACTACCCCATTCTCTTTCCCTTTCTCTGTGCTGTATGTACCTTTTGAATTCATGCTTAAAAACTGCCAGACATGGTCATAAATTTGCTCATTGTGTGATGCTATTGTTATGCAGATCGAGAGGAATTCTGAAGGTAGCAACTGTATCCGTTTCGTTACAGTACCACCAAGCACTAGAAGACATGCTGCTGATAGTTTAATCGCTTGAAATAGTTTGATTCTGGCACAAATATGACTGTAACAAGAAAAAAGAAATGTTTTATCTAGCATATAAAAACAGGCAAACAGGGTTTTGTGTATTCCAGTGTATTCTAAATTCACGCTCTGTGATAGTGACAGTGGAAAGAGTAAAAGAGCCTTCGACAGGCAGACAAGGTCTTTGTTCAGGGTTCAGTTATTAAGCAATGCTTCTGCCAGATCCAAAAGAAAGATTTGAAAACAGTGACACAGACAGATTTTTGTCCCAAAATAAAAGGGAGCTCCAGTGTGAATTCAAAAAAAGCATGTGCAGTGGTAAGATTGGCTGGGATAGAAGAGAGGGAATGGATAAGCATTCTTATCTCCAACATGGTTAAAAAATGCCAGTATGTTGGAGTGTGACACTGTGTGTTTGTGTGCGATTTCAAAGCTGAAAGAATGAGAGGGCTCCCCGGTGACACTGGCCACCTCGATCATTCATGTTTCATATTTGACATGATTACACACACACACACAAACACACACACAAATGCACAGACACCCCACATGCAACAAAGAGCCAGGCTGCCGCTTTGTCTGCATGTCAGTGGCTTGATTCTCAGAGAAGCCGGCTTGGCTTGCGTGACACCATCACAGTATTCCACAGGATCCCCACAGGCAGCCTTGGGACAAGAAGCTCATCATCACTCCCTGCAATCCCAGGTGAATGGCAGGGGGTCACGCAGTGATGAGGAGGAAAGGGCTGGAGAAGAGGCAATAGACCCGGGGCCTATTGTGAAAGATGGAGAAATATCCACATCTGCCAGAGTGGCCACTCAAAACAGGCTGCGTGTAGCGCACGCACACACTCACAAAAAAAAAAAATGCATACACACGCACACAGCAAAGAAAGCTACTCAGATGGGCAGTTCTGTCACCAGTGATTACCCTTCTGCCACTCTGACATGGAGAGATTGGGGCCATATGAACGTCTATGTAGCCCTAAGCGATGTTTAGGGGCAGGAGTCGGTGAGATGTGCCAGTCGCTGCTTATACGGGGTCATAATCAGATGTGAAAGCTGTCTTGTACGCTTACAGGCAGCATTGTGGCGAAAAAGCGCCGCTCCCTGTAATATTGATGCCGCTTTCCAGTGGGTTACATTAAGGGGATGGGAGGAAATTGGAAACACATTAGCAACACCTGATAGCTTTGAATTTCAGGTTCAAGGATTCTGAACTCATCCCACTCATACAGAGGAGCTCAGAATGTTAATCATTCTGCAGGATTATCATCCCAGTGGGTGAGGGATGGAGGAAATCATAACAGTGGTTACTGCATAAAGAGATAGAGGCTTTAGTAAACATGCCCCGTGCTATTGAACTGAGCAAAAAAAAAAAAAGAAAGGGGACCTATTTTCCTCATCAGGTATGCAACAATCAGTATTTTCCTTTCCCTCTGTGTAACAATCTACATGCAGACAGCAAAACAGGATGAGATATTTTGTTTTCCCTGTCTCCTTTCCCAGGAGTCACGACAGTGGAAACTATTTATTAACTAGGTGCTGTGCTGGCTGGTCAGTTGGAGCTCCATAATAGGGTAAGGGGGAAATGCTTGTGGAGCCCTAGATTTATTTGATGCCACTCTCACAGGTTTTTCCAATCTAAGTCCTTCTTGATAATTCCAGTGCTCACATTTAGAGAGAGGCTGAAAATAGCGAGAGAGAGCACATCTCTGGATGAAAGGTGCCTCAAGGGTGGCTATCAGGACAGAGGAACACAAAGTAAGCACCTCACTCACATGCACACTCCAACCCTCAGGGTCTTTGGGAGTGATGAGAACTGACAGTGGTTTGTGTGTGCAATGACTACTTCTGTGTTTGTGATCCACGGCTGCTGGGGCAGGCCTATACTTCACAAAACCTGCAGCATCCAGCGCTGACAGCCTGAACCAAAAGATCTCTCTCTCCCTCTCTCTCTCTCTCTCTCTCGGAGCGAGTGCTTTTCTTTCTTTTCTTTGTCTAAATCAAGACACAGGGGACGGTGCACTGTAAGCAACAGACATGCTAGCCTTCCAAAATGTTGCATCTGCAAATTGTCAGTGGAGCATGTAAGTGGGGAAAAGCTGTGAGCTATCAATGATAGCGGCTAAAAATATGTTCCAAGAGATTTAAAGGGTTGTATCACAGTCTGTACGTCTTAATCGGCATTCATAATTAATATGTGCGCATTAGACACTACATAATAGTTAGTGATTTCAAAGTGCTGACCAGTAAAACTGCATGCATTTAAGGATGTCAGATTGAAGGTCTGGGCACTGTAATGTTGAAATAGTTACACTTACATACATCTTCTCCTCTGTGAACATGCAAGATGCCTTCATGTCAGAGTAATGGGTGACCATATACATAAATTATGAGACGGCTCTTCCATTTACATTTCAAGGAAATCGCTGAAAGTACAGTAAACATGTATGTTTTAAAACTCACAGGCAAATATTAAGTCGACTCTCCCGCTGCTGAAATCGTCACCTTCAGATCTCATTAGGGCACAGATGAGTCTGTGGTTTACACTGTAATGACTATGAAAAATCATATCAATTAATGACACATCACTGTCATTAATTCATATATGCAAATGCCATACACAATACCCATCATTTCAAATAGCTTGAAATGATAAATTCGTCCCTATAATTATGGTGATGATTCAAGTCAATGAGCAAACAAATTTCATTAATGGATTAAAAGCTAAAAATGGTCTGTTATCCAGCACTTAGAGGGAGGGGATTAGCCAACAACCATATTAGACTTATCTCCATATGCAAATGAAAATGATTAGCAATCACTGGTTCCCCTGAAAGCAACAGCGGCAAATAAAAAAAGTTACTGGGGTTGAAACAATAATGTTAACTACTGGGGAGAAATTAATGTGTGGTAGTCCTGCTGTTTTAAACTTGAATCAAAGCAAAGCAGAGAAAAGCTGACAACATTCAGTACACATCTGAAAAACTTACTTACTGTGACTCCAATAGAAATAACTACACAGTGATAAACTATCCCTACAGCAGGGACTGAGACAATGGGTATTTTTTGGCACAGATGACTGCATCAGTGCCATGCATCTTTGGACCATTTTCTATTGGCATTCCGCTTATGTTGGCTCCAGAATGGCCTTTGATGCCTGCCTGAGCTCATATTTAGGTCTCTGTGGCTGTCGGCTGCTGCTGCTGCTGCTCTTATAGCATCAAAATGCAGCACTTCCTCTCAGTGGAGCCGGGCAGCTGATAGCCCTTATCTCATCTCCAGCAGCATAAGCTGTTGGACTGGGGGGGGGGCATGCTGTACCTTCCTGGTCCCTCCAGCTCTCTAACAACACTTTCTCTCTGGGTGAATGGTCTCTGAGGGCTCAATTTAGACTGTGGATGGTCACCCCCTGTCTCAGATTAATGTTGGCGCACTGGGCCAATTCACAGGGATTTGCTCTGGTATGTTCAGCAGGCTGTGTTAAAGGTCTTGGAGAAACAAACTCTGACACGCACGTAATGGTTATACAACCGGATTCACTTGCATGAACAGCCTAGTGGTCACTAGCTTCTCTCCCCTCTCTGTCCTTCTGATAACACTTCTATATTGGACCAGCGTATCCTCAGATGTATCTTGGCAGGTTCAAAATCTCTCCTTCAAATTGCTTGTGCAGACAGAGCCTGTTGTTAATCTTGAATTCATGAAGAAAAGCCTGAACGAAAACCCTAATCCCTCGCCTCGTTATAAAAACATCATGGCACAAATTATCTACAGTATTAAGGCATGGTGGAAGTTCTTTTTATCTCCAGGGGTCCAAAAAGTGCTCTGACTGACTGAGCCTGAGTAGAAAAACACACATCCCGGGAGGACTCACATTGACTACTTGTCAAAGTTTCTTAGTGCAGCCAGCTCTAGTGTGTGCTTCGATGCAAGCACCTCTACCTTATCATCCAGCTTTGGCTGCGAAGAACCAATGCAGCATGGAGAAAACCCTCTTTTTTTTTCTTTCACAGATTAAAAAAAAAAGGATCAAAAAAATATAAAATCGAGCCAAATTATTGAGGATTTAGAGATATCGTCTGATTCTGTGTTAATTTCCTCCCTTAGGACATGAAGGATTTTTTTCTCTCTGTATGCGTTCCCATGAAAAAGAGAATATTAGGTTTCAGAAAATTAATGTAAAGAGATAGAATTATTCATTTCATCATAGAGGGAAATTGAAATGAACTTTATTGACACCACTTGTGTGAATCAGCATTCACATTTCATTGCAGTCACTAGACGAGAAATAGCTGTTAATCCACATCTGATCTACTTTATAATGAAAAAAAAAACTTTTGTAGTGCCTTCACTGTTTAAAGAGTTATCATCGCTAGAGTCATGGAACCACTTATACATTACACGTTTTTTTCTTTTAGCCAGTGTAAAATGCTCCAAAGCTGTGTTTGACAGATGAAACTAAAATTACTGATGCTCTCACATTCTAAAATCCTATTACTATGAAAGCCCCTTATAATTGAGTTGGAAATTTCACAGTCTATTACTAATCATGCACTGCGAGTATGTTCAAAGTCAGTTTCCATGTCAGACAGTGTCTAATCCGTCCTTTTAATGTATCCAATCCAACAGTCCCCTTCATTAGGGTGCCTATAGGTCCGTCTTCTTCTCTCAGCTATAATGAAAGGAGAGGGATGGAGAGAGTGTTTGCTCTGGAGAGAAACAGCTACGTTTTTTTTTTCTTCCTCTATGTCTTTAGATTGTGTCCTTATTAGGGCTTTGCTTTCCAAAGCAAGGTCAGAGCGTCTACCAACTTTCAGCTTTATTAGCCCTGGGCTTGTCCTCAGGCACTAAGTGGCTCTCACGCAACACCATAGAATGCAACCTCTGATTGTGCCTTATGTCTCACTCTCCCTCTTCTTTTCATGTTACACATTAGGCTTTTCTTCCTATCTACCTCGTTCTCCTCTCTCTCTCTCTCTCTCTCTGTTGCTTTCAGCAGTGAAGTTTTCCCGCAGCTCGCCTCCACCCAGGCACCAGCGTGGCTTCTCTCTCCTCCAATCCTCCTCATTAGATTCTGCCTGGATAACCTGAGAAAAGAGCTCCTCTGTCTTCTTCTCCTCTCCATCATAGCCTCTGCCACCCCAACCACAGGATTCATCTGCTGGCGACGAGTGACCTCTGACACTCGAGCCTCGCAGGCAGGATTACAATTGAGTCCGGCTCCGTGCTTTGTTCCTTGTAGCCGAGGAAAGCAGAGAGAGGTCTTTAATGAAATTCAAACTTTGGGCATGAGGAGGTATAGACATCTGAGGACCTTACTTCCCCTCACCTCAGTTGCAATATGTGGAGATCAAAAAACCTTGAGCCAAGCTACATAGAGGAGTGTTGCTCCACACGGTGAATGCACAATGATGATGAGAAACTATAGAAGGTTTAAGCGAGAAGCAAGGGTTTTTGAAGGACTGAAGTGCTGTCAATTATTGTTTTACTTTTCCTTGCCGATGGCTGCCTGTGAGCAGTAAAGTTATCCTAAAAAGTTTAGATCTAGTGGGGATAAAATACATCACAGTGGATGATATATGTAAATATCGCTCATTTTCAGTTCATACTTTGGGAAATGAACCAAACTGGCTGAGGCCACTGGTTTTTATCAGTCTTTCAGGCACATCTGTGGAGCCATCCATCTTCCCCACTCGAAGGTGCAGAGCCATAATAACTGTGGATTCCATATGTTGCACGTTTTTCCAGATTGTGTCAAGGAAGTTTAAGTGTTTTCATTTCCACACAGGTCATGTCTCTGCACAACACCACAGGTGCTGGATTAAACCAACACAAGGCACAAGCAGAGAGCAGCATAGTGATGTGTATAAGAAGATGTTTTTCATATATTATATGTTGAAAGCAGCATTGGGGATATGTATTTAGAATAAAAAAACAGAGTGTGTTTAGTTACTTTTACAAGGTAAATATGGTGAAATCAGAATATAGTTACATTAATTACTCTGGGATTTTGTTAGCTTACAGTTACAAGTCATCACTAATTTCCCCATCAGCCTATTATTGGGACATAGTGTACCTACACCAAGGTAAGCTGTGAACACAGTGGAGCCACACATAACACAACAGGATGGATAATTTGGTATTTATAGATGAGCAAAACACACGCAACATAAATAAATCAGAACTGAGACACATTCTTGATAGAAACTTCCCCTCTATGTGTAAAACCTCTAGCTTCATGTTGGTAGCCAAAACCTGCTTAACAAGCAGTTTTCTTAACCAAATTGTTATCTGACTGTAGCTTGGCCAACCATCCTAATTATTATCCTATTGTATACAAAGAATTGGTCTGGTCCCTAAGGACTTGATTTGGATTTCAAGGGGGCAGTACCAATGGACGCAGAACAAACCGCCTCAGGGTGGAACTGGATAAACATACAACTAATCAGAGAAATGAAGCTTGTATCAAGTTTGAACAAAAGACATCAGCCATGGTGTGCAGTGGAGTAAGTATACCAGTGAACACCAGTGGTGTAACGTTCTGTGAGATATTTCTAGATCCGTTTAGGGTGTGTGCTGCCTAGTGCTCATTTGGAAGAACAACATTATTCTTCGTGTTATTTCCTACTATTACATCACTGGATGAATAGGCCATATCACAGACATAATTATAGTTTAGAAGAAATCACTAAGTGTTTGTTTGCGCCTTGGAAAGCATTGCTTGTAAGTTGAGTTTGCATTTCCAACAAATCATAGCAGCATAATTTAGTGCATTAAACTATCTAAGTGATAAGCTTGTAGTCTGTTTGTGAACACTGTCAGTGTTGGACTGCTACGACTGGCTGTCCTATATTCCTTCACATTCCACAAAAAAAGACTTATTTCATGAGAAGGAAGACAACAGTAAAGACATTTAACTTTTCTCCACAGTCTGACCTTCTCTGAGAGTGTGTTAGACACACACTGAGGACAGAATAGACAGCATTGTCATTTTTGTTATAAAAAACGTAGGCTACAAATCCATGGTGTTATTAGTAATTCCTCAAATATTTTTGAATGGGTATGTCAGTCCAATTTCAGATCAGCATTGTTTGCATGTACACACTACCTACTTTGCAAAGGTAATCTATCGAAAACAAATGACCAAGCAGCAACCTTCTGGACTGTGAAATGAAGACACAGAGGCACTGCCAAAAACTGCAGTTCCTGATGTGGCCACTAGAGGCTGACTTCAAAGGTGAGTTAAAAACTCCATGTCAAAATATCCAACTTTAATATAGAGATAATTATGTTTAAAGCATAAAGTTTATATACAAATGGACGATGCAGTTTCTTCTGAACATTGTATAAAAGGATAAAAAATAAAAATAAATTACACTTCTGCACTTATGGGGTGGATGGCGCTTTGGCTTTACTCTTAGCAAGCTGTCATGTCGTCTATCTTTACTTATTTATTTTTACATTCAATGGCTTTAAAAGTTGGTACACTGGTCTGCCAGTGCATGCCAGATCCATTCTTATCATTGATTGAATATGTAAAATATATCATTGTCATATTAAGGAAATATATTATCACACACCATGAAGCAACACCAGTTTGAGAGTGCACTCCATCTCCCGTAACTGGGAGCATGGGCCCTATAACTATAAGACCTGTGTGATAATATTTGTCGACTGGAACTGTGGCTGGAAAGTATAAAGAAAAAACCTTGCCATGGTAACAGCTGCTGGGATTATGGTTCCTGATGCACTGGGATCAGAGAGCTGGCCATCAGGTACATGTGAAACTCAAACATCTGACAAACTGGTGAGCCACAACTGAATCTCATACAAGAATGAAATCTTACAAACATGGAGTCAAAAGATCTGGACGTTTTTGTTTAAAAAATCAAAGGGTTAAGTGAAAATGACCAGTCTGTTTACTGCAGCTATTGTTGTGTAGGAAAGATTTTTGGTGGAAATAAAAATTGTAAATCACTTTTTCCAGACTTTCTGTGCACCTGTTGGGAAAATAGTCAATTTAGAGAAGAACAAAAAAAAAGAACAAACAAACAAAAAACAAAGCATGATAAGCTCCTTCATACAATATATTGAGATGAGACTCCAAATTGTTAATAATAAAAAAAGAAAGACAAGAAAGAAAAGGAAACTAAATCCTAGAGGACTCATCAATCATTAGAAAGAGAGAGGGGGGGGGGGGGGGGGGGGGGGCTCCATAGCTTGAAGCCCTGCTCTGGTTTTGTCATTGACGAAAAATGGCTTTCCATAGAAAAATGAAGCAGGATCACACACGCACACACACCCGGGTCCTGTATTGATTTTTATGGCGGATGGTGGTGCTGGTGGGGTAGTAGAGGCTGAATGCTCTCAGAGCAGATGTCTAATGGTGTTTAGAGACTCTCCACTTTATCAAGCCAGGCCAGCACTGACAGTTAGATGCTGGAGGGCAATTAAAATTAAAGCCTGCCTGATTAGAATATCATATTCATCTGGATGGTAATTACTATGTCTGGCTCCGTATAAATAATTAATTATGCAAAACCCATGCAGCTGCCACTGGCTAGAGTTAACTGACTTTCTGTCAACGTCTCACAGTTCTAGAAAGGATAAAGAGATTTGGGAAATAAGCTCTTTAGCCGCTATCTGGAAGCCCGCTGGGGTGTGCATGCAGCGCCCATTGAAACAGTGGCAGCCTGCCCTCTGTGTGCAGGTGGCTTCAGCAAGACATTGTGAGCTTTTTCTCCTTTTGAAGATGTATTAAGTTTGAAAAGCGAATGCTCTCTTGAAGGACATCCTCTCTCTTGTGCCCTCCTGCCACTTTGCGACATGGTCTAGCTCTCTCTCTCTTTGTTATTGCACTCTTTCTTGTATTTCTCTTGGCTGTTGTGACAACATTGGATGGAGATTCAGTAATTAGTCCGGATCAGTAATTAAGGCGGCATTTCCTGCCTCGTGTTAAAATCATTGACGTTTGATTGCATCATCTCTGTCCATGTGCACTGACATTTTTAAGCTTGTTAAATCTTGATGATCATGCTTTGTTCATATAACTGCTGATTACCTTTTATGCTATATTGTTCCATTAAGTCTGTGTAAATTTTTACTGAGAATAGATTAACATTTTGGTTAAGAGAATAAAGTGATTTTCTCAAGCATTTCATAATCATTATTAAATATCTGCAACAGACTACCATTACATTTTGCTTTGGTAATCGTTTCTTCTCCAACATCATCAACATAAATTAAAATCTGTCTAAGATTTGATTTCCTTTAATGTCTGTTTGTTCTTTCAATTAATGACTGCACTATACAGACTATAGTACATCAAAGAAGGATGAACCCTCTTTGATGTCACCAATCAGAGCAGCCTAAACCTGCATAACTACAGACCCTATACAATCATTGAGTCATCTTAGTTCCTTAGATAACAGCCGACAGCATGTTGGTATCACCAGCCAACCTAAACACACAAAGAAGTGGAGTGTGAGTGGAGCTGAAGTGGTCAAGCAGGAAGCATGTGGTCTGTAAATACGTTTATTTTTGCTCTAAAGGATATTTTAACATTGGAGTCTACAGTGATTGACTCACTTTTACATCCAGAAGTGGAGTTTGGACGTTGACTTCATTTGAATCAGCTGGTTACCACTCATTTGCTGACCATGCCGGTGTTGCACACCATACTCACTAGGAAAATATAACATGAGGTCAGCACCTGAAAGGGAATGTGTGTGTGTGTGTGTGTTGCCTAGGTGCATGTCTACATGTTCATGGTGGCAGGGACTAGCTAAAAATGGCAATGGCATAAGGGGACAGTTTTCAGCTCATGGTGTCGGGGGGACTGAAACCATGGACTCTTGAATGAAAATCTGCTGCATTGCATGCACTCTCACCATCCTCGACCGGCTTGCTAACATGTACTTTTTACTGTGTTGGATGATCAGATGATCAAACTGTTAGCATAAACATTACATAATGTTCCATATGTTTTGAAGCATGTGTCACATCTGATGCAGTATTATTGACCAAATGTGGTGTTTGTCTGTGAGTACATGTTGCAGTATTGTCACTTTGAGATTATTTAGAGGGTCAGGCAGTTAGTCAGAATGTAGAATGCTTCTCTAATTATTCTCACTAATCTGTCCTGACAGATGTGAATTTACTGTAAATCACTGCAACTACAAAAAAATAATGTTTTTTCTGGTTTTCCTAGATTACCTCAGCGTAGATGTCTCCTGTGCAGGCCGCTGGCCAGACGATTAGCTGAGAACCGGCCGAGAAAACATGGTTCTACCATCCAACCATCTCTTAAATATAACAAGGTGAAATTGCCAGAGTATCTTGTGTCAGAGGAGATAATTAGAAACACCAGTGCTGGAAAGAGTGGTGGGACGGTTCATGGAAAAAAAAGAGACAACAGCCACAGGTATGGCATGTTGAATACAGGGCATTCTCTTCTTATTAAAATTTCTAATCACGCAAATATAAACAATTAGCAAATGTTTAATAAGTGAAGCTGAAATCATGTTCTTGGTGTACACTTCATTACTGTGACCTTCTCCAAAGACATCCATAGCTCACAAATTAGCTTCATGCTGTTAAGGACGTTAATATGGTAATCAAATGCAGAAGGTTATATAAGCAGTGAAGGTTATTCCGTTTCATGTGAGAGAATGTGGAAAAGGAAATTGAAAACAGAGTAAAAGACCTGAAGATCACATAGTGTATTTATCAACCTCTACATGTCTCCTTGGTTACTCTTTCACATTCCCCCAGCGCTGCATTTAACCAAAGCTAATTGTAACATTATGCAAAAGGAGCAATGCTGACAAGCTAGAAAAGTTAGGAACGGAGAGCTGCATAAATCATGTGATAAACAGTGAGCGACTCATGAACTCTGCACTCCAAACATTTCAGAAACCCGATTTTATTGGGCTGAGAGTCTGTGCTGTATTACCTCTGAAACCACAATTGCAGCTTTGGGACCAAGTTTGCCTCCATGTCTGCTGAAAATCCTTTCACATTCAACAGCTGTGGATCCACATTTACAATAGCTGCAGCTTTTACAGTCTGATTTAAAATGTAAGCGGAGATAACAGGAGTTAATAAATATTTTCACACAGCTTTGTGTTTCAGACCTGTTTTTTTCCCATAAGCACGCACTGAGGCACTAGTGTTCGCTGTTGTTTTACTAATGTTGCTATTGATTTTAAGGTTCCAGTGACCACTGGGATAAGGTAGCTAATTATGTTCAACAATGTTTTACTTGATGTATGCATGTTTTCCCTCTTAGCCTCAAGGACTCTGTGGTGAGAGATGACTTGTTACATGCATTCTTTGATAATCTCTTCACAGTGGGAGGTTCTGCGATTATGGAGATCTTGAAGCCGAAGCTGTAGGATATAAGCTCTAAATGAGCATTATTCTGCAAGTGCACAAGTATCATGAAGATAATGAACAAGTGGCTTATGGGAAAAAAAGAGAAGAACTTATGGGCTTGATATTTTTAAGTTTGTAAAATCTGCAAAAGTTGACGGATGAAGGATGAACAAACTCTAAATTGTTTAACAGGAAGGAAGTGCCATTTGAATATCAAAACAGAATGTCTGCTATGAGTTTGCCAGACGTACTGTTGAGTCAACAGACATCTACAGAAAATCTGCAAATCACTGAACCAACAAGCAGAAAATCAGTCAATATTGTCTTTCCTGTGCTCTCAATTCTAATGTAAAACAGCTCCAGGATGGCAGCCCGCAGCGCCATCCTGGCCTCCGCAAACACTTCTGGAGGGGCACCTGGCGTTGCTGGCACACCGGACCTCACCACGGGGAGAGAGGGTGAGGTTTTTGGCTCAGATTTCGAGCTTCTGTTTGCAAGGTCACAGCTGCCTCGTCGGTGGCTCCCACTGCCTCGTCTGGCACCGGAGCAGAGCGCGTCCTCCGATGGCGTCCTGGAGGAGGAAAAGCATCCCCGACTTCCTTGTGATGGCAGTTTTAGACAGCATGTTAGCACATGTCATCCACACAGTCATACCGGGGGGGGGGGGGGGGTACTCTGTGCCAGTGGGGGGAGAAGGATTACATGCAAGAGGTGAAGATCTGAGTGGATGTGCAGCATGAAGATGTATCCTACACATAAGCCAGACAGGTAACTTTACAGATCTGGTTATTCAGTTGTAGATTGTGGGACAGTGAAGACACAGAAGGACACTGATAATAAAGTGTGTTATCCAGCTTTGCCCAGAGTAAGACGAATGGCAGCCATGTGAGCCGACTATAAATGAAGTTACCAATACTTTTCCTTCTTCAATATCACTGCTATCTTCGGGCCTGGTTTGGCACCTGCTGTGGGCAGATATCGACTGGACAGAAAGGAAAAAAGGTTTGGTGGATGTGTGGTAGTGGGGGCTGGTGTATGTGTGTGTGTGTGTTAAGGGAGGGGCTGTTAGATGCTGGTGGCAACCGTCCACAGACACTTCCCCATTTCTTTTGACTGGATGCTGAAAAGATGTGATTCCAGCCAGGAGGGGATGTGTGTGCAGGGGAGGGAGGGTGTGTGTGTGTGTGTGTGTGTTTGAAGACTTAGGAAGAAAAGCTTAGCAAAAATAAATCAAGACTGTTTCATGTAAGATATGAGATTCGCATTGAGCCTTTTCAAATGAGCGCCTTTATGTCTGAAAATGACTGACAGTCATAATAGCAGGGCCGGCTCACAGAAAGAGGAGAATGGAAACGGGCAGGGAGCCAAGTCTGGTTTCCTCATGAAAAAAAAATATGAAGCCTCCAAAATAAAAGCAAAGACCGGACCAGCTGATTTTAGTTTAGTACCGCTCAAAATATGGAAAGACTGGGAGCTCTTCCTGTCCATAATTGCTCTATATCCCCCCCAATCCCCCCAGAAAAAGAAAGAAAGGTTGCCCTAAGTAGTGAAATAGTCTGAAGCGCAAGCGTCTTCCCACTAACAAGCCCTTAAATTAGCCACAAGGACGAGGAGATAGAGGGAGAGGGAAGGAGTAACTGGTGCTTGTTGTAGGGAAGAAAAATACTATAGACCCATGAGCAGCTGAAAATGTAAGACAAATTAGCATTCTTCATACACAGGAGTATACAGGGATGATTCAATGTCTGCAAACAGCAGCCACCTTCTATTATATGGTGTTAAATGTAACTGCAAAGTAATACATTTACAGGAAAAACAAAAGGTGTGAGTGCGAACATCTTCCAAGCACGCAGCTAAAACTTTGGTGCACTATAAACCGCATAAGGAACCAGCAGACTGTGACCACTTTTACTGAGGCAGAGCCCCGTGGATACAGCGTGTCATTCACACGGTGTTGATTCCAATTACACCAGCACACCAACATGTTCAAGATACATAGAAGAAACCAGGCATTTGCAAACATCCTGCGTTATAATTTGACGCCTCTGGAACGGATGCGTTGTTGGTAACATCATCCTGTTGTTACTGTCAGATCAGTTGGAGGCGAAAAAAAAGGAACGTTTAATTTTCTAGCCGCAGAACACACACTAACCACCACAATACACAGTGTTTCATCACCAAACTCTGTGAGGTGTTGCAGGGGAAAAATGAAACAGGAACGGGTCTGCTAATTGAAACGGTCATGCTTCCTGCTTTCCATTAGGATAATTGGCATATCTATTTAGGACATACATATTTTGCGGAAACACATGCAACTGAGCCGTAAATGACGTATGAAAGCAATATAATGTGTCATATAGCCAACAGTTAATAAGCCATCAGCTCAAAAAAAGCCATTTTTTTACAAGTTGGCCAACTTATTTAACCAATTATTTGGATCTTAGATAGCATTCAGCTATCCGCTGTGACTTTCAGAATTTTAATAAACTCAACCACAGTTAACATGCAAAGTAGACGTGATAAGTCACCAGTGCATTCAGGATTAACAGGCAGCGAATAGGACATTTACTCTAAAAAAAAAAAAAAAGCTTGGTCTATTTTCTCAATAATTTTGTGACTGCTAGAGAATAATTTAATTTCTCTAAGGAACTGTATACTTTTTTAACAGGATTATTCAAAAAAGGTTGAAAATAGATCAAAGTTTGTAATATACTTTGACCAGTTTCTAATCAGTCAAAGTCAAGCTGGTTTTCTAATCATACTATCACCTGTTTAATCATATGAAAACTTAAAATTAAGAAAACTGCTCTTCAACAACCTGTGGATGATGTTTTTTTACATTGCAAGTTAAACTTTTTTACAAATTTATTTATTTTTTTTCAAAATCACTCCCTAATCACTACATATGGCCCTAATAGTGCCTCCGCCATTTTGTGTTGTCCGACTTCTTAGTGAAAAATTATAGGCCCCATATAGGGCTCACAATGCATCTTGAAAAGTAGTATCCATCCGTTGGTCACTTCTTTAAGCAATATGTACCATCATGCATTGCGCAAACTGGCAAAAAAAAACGGGAACAGAAGTTACGTCACCTGTCTTATAAACAAAATGATGGTTTAAAGAATGTAGCATGACCGGTTCTGTTTGCTGTATTTATGTTTTGCCATAAAACGTTTATTGGGCTATAACGGCATAAATTAACGTAGTTTGTTTAGCTGGCAGAGTGCGGCTCATTTAATTTGCGACAGCTATGACGTCATTAACGGCGACAGAAAATGACGGAGGTAGTGTCCGAAATGTCCGAAAATGCTTTCACAATGAGTTCACTGTATGGTGCCCTACATTGAACTCCCCGTATGGGGAGAAGGGAGTGATTTCAAATACAGCCCTGGTTTGACTTTGCTAATATGAGAAATCATTCTTGTTGTGCAATGTATGAACTGGCACCACATTGAGTGTTTCTGCGTCAGACAGAGTAAAATGTACAGGCCCCTTAGATTTATATCCCTGTGTTATACGTCTTAATGCACAGGTGTAGCTAATAACATGAATGAATGATGATTGCATTACATTCAGGTGCGGCTGTGCCAGGGTCTGACTGAGGCTAAATCTTTACTGTGAGCACAGTCTTCGCTGCCAAAGAAGGACTTTTACCTGGAAACAATTTCAAAATGTAAAACAAGGCAAATGTAAAACAGCTGTTTCTTCTCAGCTTTTAAGTAAAAAGAGTAAAGCAGCACTAGCAGTGCCTTAATATGTGTCTTTTTCTTTGCTCTGAGATATCTGACACCTCTCACGTTAATGTCTAAACACCTTTCCCATCCAGTGCCAGAGAGCTGGCACACACACACACACCACAGTGTCTTGGCTCATTCTTACATTCCTTGAACGCTTGGTGGAGATTTCCCACCAGCAGTCACCTGATGTTGGTGGTCTAATGGACGGGATGACCCTGTGGAAATGGGCGTGGTGCCACCCTGGCTCTTTCCCATCTGCTGGGTGTACTGGGTGATGTCCTTGAACAGAAATGGCATCAAACTAACACTGTGACCAAAAAAAAATGGAGTCAAGGACAATTTTGAGAGACATGCAATCTTTAAATAGGAATAGGCTACTGTATAGTTGACGAGGAACACTGTGGAGTGTTGGGGTACTAAAGCAGAGAATGATTCATAAATGCAAATACCGGTACATTGATGTACGTCCTCTGATCAGGTTGTTAGGGGGTGATTACTGATTTGTGGATCACACTGATTACCATCACAACAGATCACTGATTGAAGACCAATTTAAAGCCAGAATACACACTTTGATGTAGCTGTAGCAGCAACATCCATCCATCCATCATCTGAACCCACTTTGTCCTACTATGCAGGGTCACGGAGGGGCTGGAGCCTATCCCAGCTATCTACGAGTAAGAGGAGGGGTACACCCTCATCAGTCCATCACAGGGCAACATACACAGACAAACAACCAGTCACACCTATGGGCAATTTAGTGACCAATTGACCTAATAAGCACATCTTTAGAATGTGGGAGGAAGCCGGAGCACCCGGAGAAAACCCACGCAGGCACAGGAAGAACATGCAAACTCCACACATAAAGAGGCGCCGCCTAGCATCAACATATTTCTAATTCTAAAAATAATATTTGTATTCTGTTTTGTCCTGTCTTCCTGCTAACACAACTTTACAACATAAGACAAGTAGCATACATTGAAGCTTTGTGCAGCAGATCCATGTTAAATCAAACCTCCTGAAGGTTTTTAGAAATCTGAATGAAAATGTTAGACACATATGATAGACGTGTTGTTTAGAGGTTTTAATTTTGCCTCAAAACTGCTGAGTTTGCTATTATTATTTCTTTGTCTGACATTTCTCTTAGTTTCTTGCTATCTTTAAAGTAAAATGACCACAAGTTTAAAATGTTAATTAACTTCCAATTTAAAGTAAGGGTTTCTAATATAACCACCATAGTGTGAAATGGGCTACACTACCTATGGTTTTACTGACACTGTTAGTAATCTGCGATTGCTGAGAATAGATCCTTGCTTTGTTGTACTCTGGAGTCCTGTGACTTAATAATACATTTTTAGTAATAATATAAATTATCAATGATTTAGAGGCAGATGCTTTCCTCTCAATTCCCTTTTAAGGTCTAACACTATCATCCTTAACTTGTCCCTTACTCTTCTTCAGTCCTTCTCCTGGACTTTAATTAAACTGTGTCATCTGATCGGCCTTTTTGGAGACAATCTATCAATCAATTTAGAGTAAATATCTGTCAATTATGATCAGAGCCTCATTGATAAGAGCCCCCCTAGTTACATATATGGATAAAGAGATAAAATTCTTCTTCTAAACAATGTTTTTTCTGCTGCAAACATACAAATACACACCAATAAGTAAATAAAATGTAGGCCTGTGTATCTTTAGCCATAGCCTGATGGAGACTGCAGTGATGTTTTTATTCTCTGTTTTTTGAGTATATATGTATGTGTATACTGTCACCACATGCAGAGGCCTGAGGGAGCATGGAGAATTTAAGGATACTTGAACAAATTGTAAAGATACTGCCATCTGTTTAACAGGTGGGCAGAGTGGAAAAATACTTACATATAAAAAATAGAGCAAAGTAAGAACTACACAACAACATGACTGGATCATCATCTCAAACCCAGAGGCCCTGCTCAGGGCAAACACTACTGAGCTTATAAAAAATATCACATCATTATATAAGGAACTGATCAGTTGCTGCTACAAGGAGACTGTTAGTCTAATAGCTGCTCAATTAGTCTGCATCTGAAAAGTGATTTATTGGGAAAGTGTTGTTTTATAAACATTCCCATTAAAACCTTTACATTCACAGACTTGAAAACAAATTTATACAATTACATAATTGAGCTTTAAAAACAGCCTTTTGGGAATATTTCCCCAAGCTCCATACAGAACAAGTGAGAAGATTAAGATGAATAAATGCCATTGTTTTTAACAGCATTGGGAATTTTCTAACAAATGTGCCCACATACTGAGAACAGCACTTCAACTCTATATTCATTTTTTTCCCTAGATGACAGTACAAAATTCAGCTCTTTGTATTGTACTAAAACTAGTTAAATGAATGTAGGCTAGAGGTGATCTGCGTGAACTGACAGCTTGGTAGGCCACATGAACCAGTCAATCAAAATAACATCACCCACACATGGAAATATTCAAATCCTGGCCCTGTGCTTTAATTGTTTACGTAATTTGGCAGAGTTCGGCCTGTTCTTCTAGTAACTGTACCATCACTGCCTAAGACTGTCATTGTGTTGGTCGGGTGTACTGTTCTTTCCTCTTCCTTTTTTCACATGTGGAGGCAGCTATCTGAAGCGTCCACGCCGCTGGATTATCCCACTAACCACCAATCCTTTTGCAACAGTTGAGAGGATGAGAGCGCCTGTTGGATCACCTCCAGGGCCTGCTGGTGCCTCTTCTTCTACTCCGCTTCCAGAGCAGCTCCAGGGCTGGGGCCCGAATCCCCCATCTCATCATCCACTCCCCGTGCCATCTCTCAGCTCAGGCCACACCCCAGCAGGGACTGGCACAGGCACTGTTCTGAGGCCTTCTGAAGGCTGAAGGGAAACAACTGCAGGCTTATGATGGTTTTCTTTTATATTGGGATGTCCTTCTGTGTGTCTTTGGCCTAATCTCAATTCAGTGTTTCTGTTGTGAACAGAAGCTTGCACCTGTCAGGACAGTGCAGGTGGGAGTAAAACCAGCTTTCATATATATAAAGAGAAGGAGGCCAAGCATGCATGCCACACACAAATGCACCTCTGCCATAATCACAAGTGCATAGCATACAGTATACTGTATGCAAATACAAACATATACGCATGTTTAACCATAACAAACACCTGCTGCTAAGATAAAGCACACACTCCCACACACATTAAGATACACTATACACCAGGGGTGTCACACTTGATTTCAGATTGGAACACACCATATACTTCATTCATGTGGGATGTTTTTAGTTTAAGAAAATGTCATTATATCATTGCTATATAAAAAAGAATTCACAGTCCCACCTACACATACGCTAAGGTATCCTTAAATGATTCCTGGTTGGAATTATATGTCACTTTTCACACACAAACTGATATGCCATGGAAGGTGCTTGCCTGACATGCTTGCTCAAGGGCACATCAGCATGGTTAAGGCTTCTTAGTATCAGTGGACAACCCACAGCTACACCTGAACCGGGTTCCTGGGGCTCCTGAACGTTTCACCAATGAGAACATTGCTGTTCATTTAACCCTAGAATGTGCAGTCAGTCTGCAGGGCTTTAGTTTAAACAATGCCTAATCAGACAAAATAGGTGAGACATGGAAAGCGAGAGAAATGGATGGATTGGTTGATAGAGAGTGAACAGGTGTATACAGTCCAAGCTCACTAACATCCAGTCTCAGATGCCCCTGAAGTACACTTTCCACTGGCTGTCCTAACATAATGAAGTGGACTTATCTGAAAATTGCTCTGCAGGTTTGTCCATGATCCCAGCAGGCTGGTAAACAACAAGAAAATATCTATAGAGATTAATAAATTATAATTCTCTGCAAATTTACAACATAATGTGGGTATATGTTTTCTAAAACAAACTCATTTAAAGCTGATTTATATGCAATTTTTCAGTCGAGACCTTAACGCCTCCTGCAGTCACAGTGGGAATGGACAGATTGGCTTCTAATGGCTATCCAATACTATGCAGCAGTATACCTATGTGTTGTTTAATAAGGTGAACTGACCTTTCATCATGGTTATAAATCAATGACATTCTCTCACACTGAAGCAGTGCATGCAAATGCATAATATTATCTTCCCACTTGCAAATGCTCTCTCTCTCTCTCTCTCTCTCACACACACACACACACAAGCAAAGGCAATACATACACAGGAAGTCAAACTTAAAGATTAATATGCATGCTTCATGGCCTCATATTTACACATGTGCACCTCGCTTTTTCATCCACTTCTGAAACACAAAGTGCCTTCAACCTCACTGTTCAGTGATGAAATAAAAGAAATTCATTTCCTGCTGCTACTGTACAGTTTTGGATAAAAAAAGCCTTTGAAATTACCTCGGTAAGTGGTGAAGGGGTGAAGCAGAAATAGATGAAGTAAGATTGTATTTGATTGCAGGTAAATGGTAGATGTTTGTGTTCAAGGCTTTTGATGTTGTTTTTGAAAGGACCTGCTGGCCTTTCATTCTTGATTACTATCCTTCTGCCAAGGCATAATGGCTGAGGTACAGCTCTGTAATGAAGGCATTACCAACAGCAGAATAGAGTAACAACTGTAATGTTCAGATTCCTCTCATTTATTTTCCCAAATAATGCTTCACCTCACCCCACTGCAGCGGCAATAACTGCAAAATCACAGCTAATGCCGTCTCATCTGTCAGAGAAAACAATATAAAAACAATGTATTTCTTATTGCTCTGTCCCGCTTGCTACTGCTCTCTCTCTCTCTCTATCCTTGATCACTATAAGTAGAACCCCTAAAGCAGAACACACTCTCCAAATTGCAATTTATTTTTGCATCATCAACACAAAAGAAAAAGCGATAAACACTCACTGTGTGCCTAGACATACTTTCCCCTCATGGGCCCTGCCACAGGCCCAGATAGAAACATAGGTCCACGCACCGCTGTGTATCTCTTTGTGAGTGTGTGGTGGGGTGTGCGGGGTGGGTATTTGGAATATGTTCCCTGCTTCTCTAATAAGCCACCGGCTTGATGCCACTGCTCTCCTGCATGGGAGGAGATAAGAACTGGCAGAGCAGTGGTGTGGGCTCCCATTGAAACCCAATGTGCTGCTAAGCCCCCTCACAGCCCCCAGCAGAACCTCCAAAATGTACACACACACACACACAACCACACTACAAGCACCTACACACACAGGCTACAAAAGCAGCCCCCAATGAGGTAACGTTGTGATTACAGATGCAAGAGCGCAGACAGCGCATTGGGAATACGAGGTGGAAGGAGAGAGCGGGGAGAGAAAGGAGAGGGAGAAAATAACAAGTATTAAGTCCACTGAGACAGCATTAAAAAAGCACAATGCACTGGTTGTTGTTCAAAAAGAGTGAGACTACTGAACTGAGGAATCTTGACTTTTTTTTCTCCCTTTAAAAAATTACCACACCAGCAAGACTTATCCCACCCTCATTTACTATCTTCCCTTTTTTATATAAATATATTTTTACATGCTCCAGCAACAGTAACAATTATAAGAGGAGAAACGTTTGGGTGGGGGGGATGTCATTTGCATATCAAACCTTGTTTTTCAGACCACATGGGAGTGAAGTTCTCTTCTTTAACCAGTCCAGATTAACCCCATGCAAATGGAGCAGATGCCGAACTCCCATAAATCAGCACTTAAAGAGAGCCTACATCTGTAGGAGACATTGTTATGAAGACCGGCCCGCATCCAGTTATCAGTAATTGCGAAAACTGTTGCTTATCCATCTGTGGAGTGTTTTGTAAAGGAAAGAGTCAGCTATTGTATTTAGGGGGGACACTGCGATTTTCCTTTTGTAGAAAGTCCTATCACCTCATTAGCACTTTTACCAGTGAGTGACCATTAGCTGTCAGCCATATAAATCAGCTGCCCCAGGGCTCTCCTGTCATCCTTTCAGCATCTGTATTCATTTGCAAATACTTAGGTAGTAGACTAACAATGAAGCTTTTTAGATATCTGGCAACGGTCTGCAGTTTCCTGTTTCTACTGTTTGTGTCCTGAAAAGCTTAAATGTGCTACCTGAGTGGAAATTTTAATTGGTATGATAATGGAACTGTGCACCTTTATTTCTAGAGGCAACGGTTATAAATAAAGGCTATTATACTACTGAATAAAAGCTATCAAAGCAGAATGTATGTTTTCCGCACAAGGATCTACATAGTGTACATTTTTTCTTCACCACAGTGAATGTAGATGTCCACAGTTCCACCAATTTGTTTTGTCTGTGGTGTCCACATGTCCACAGAGCACCAGCTGTGCACGTGCCCGAAAACCGAAACAACCGCTGACTCTGAAAAAAGTGAGTCCCATTGTTTCCTGTACCATAAAAAGAAGAAAAAAACATGCAAAGTGAACTATACAATCCTGCACACACAAATCAACTGCCCCAGGCTCCTAAGTTAAGGTCCACTGTGTTGTTCCTGCAGCCACTGTCCCCAGCTTGTCTCCAACATTGGACCATTGATCATATGACAGCAGCCCACACACACACGTATATGTTCCATTCCAGTCCATTGTATTATGGACCTGTTTTGGGTTTTTGAGGATGAGTTGTCTACAGCAGACAATAGAAAACAGTTACTGGTTGTATAGCCACACTCAACCAAATCCAGATACATCAGTACTTTTATTATTCCATGCAGCCTTGTGTTATTGAAAATAATTCAAAACAATGATGTGTAGTGAGCTGTTAATGTTTTGACTAATCTTTAATTTGGTTCTATTTATGCAGAAAATTGAGTTTGCGCCCGTTTTTGTGGTTTTTTATATCAGAAAATATATGAATTAATTAGGCTTCTAATACAAAAAAAACCAGATATTAGTTGATTATGTTTTTTTTCACCTACCACATTATGACATTCTTTTGTTTATTCTTAGACAGCAACCAGCAATAAGTGCGTTTTCCATTATAGAAATGATTATTGCGCAACACATAAACATAAAAAAACATTTCTTGTACTCAAACTGAGAGAAATAATTGTCATTCGAAGGGTTTTCTCTTGAAAGATTCAGAGTATCAGGTATGGATATAAACAGTTTTATCACACTAAGCTTAAAAAGTATAGTGGAAATTCACTAGCTGTATTTCATGTTGTACTTACAGAATGTACTCAGATCAACAGTAGCAGAGCTGCTATTTACAATAACATACTCATACTGTGTGAGACATGTTAGACTGTACACCCTCCGCTAGCCTTCATGGCAGTAGACAGTTTTTAAGGGCCATACTGACAGTCTAAAGCAGGGAAAATCCCCCTCAGGAATTCCCCTAATACCAGAACCTCAGAGAGGGCTGCAAGCGGGAGGGGAGAGCAAAACTGAATGATTGTAAGGGGAGTAAAAAACTGTGGGATTGAGGAAGAAAGAGAGCTACCCAGAGGAAGCCGTACAGGGGGAATGTATACGGACAGGAAGGAGCAGGAGAAATAAGAAAGATTTTAAAGGATTTAGTAACTCAACCTACCTGTCAATATTATCAGGTCTCCAAACCAACCTGAGCATGAGTCTATGGACAGAGCTGCCTGTCAGCTAGAGTTGAGTAAGGGCAGAAACAGCACAGGGTAGGGGTAAACTTGAAGGTTCCATCTCTTTAGATTGGAATAGACCCCATTGACCCAGCTGACACACTGAGTTAAAAAGGCAAAAAAAAAAAAAGTGCGGTAAAGCTTGAATGAAAAGGCATCACTGATTAAAGGGTGAGAAAAAAGAGGGCTCAAATGTCAAAAGGACCTTAATGATTCAGGAATGTCATTGCATATTGCTTTTTAATTGAATGTCATTACATTCAGAAACCATGTAACAGAAAGTGAACATTATAGCATATGGGACCATCGCTTAAAGCACATGTCTATGGACTGATTAATCCTTTTAAGTATTATTCTAGCCATATTCACACTGTACATTTTAATTATAGTTGGAAAATCTAATGACAAGGTCGATTGCACAGTGTTACGGTCTCATGGTGCAGGACTGTTCTGTAGGTTCTTTAAATCCTCTGTATGTAGAATGTTTTGTGAGTCCTGAGTCTGTGCCTAATGTTTGTCTGTGTTTTCCATGTTGGGGTGTGACTATGACTTCCCATTGCTCCTGCCCTCTCTGTAGTGTGTGGCGGAGCTCAGCCAAGCCAGCCTCAATCCTGGCACGGGGCGCTGCCAGGGAGAATAGCAGGATTGAGCCAGCTCCCTCTGCAGCTGTCACGCGCTCTGAAAAGCGGACCCGGAGACCTTCAGAGGAGTCCCGAAACACTTGTGGGCTGCGTGATGGCAGACCCGTGGCCACCATTTGACAAACAAGAATAAATAAGCATGCATTGTTTTCAAGGCGCAGGGCGGACAATCTGAAATGTATGTGGGCAGATTTGTCTCCTGCTTGAGGAAATCTTGTTACGTGCTTAAATACACCCAATCCTCACAATCAAGACTGCCCTCATAGTCTCCATCATCCCCCTGCAACATGCATGGCTCAAGCTAGTTGTCCTATCAATAGTCTATAATTCCCTGAGCTGTTCTATGGAAACACCCCATACATCCAAAATATATGCTATTCCTGGCTGTATTGTGATGTCAAATATATATGCAGTATAAAAAGAAGAAATAAAAAGGAGGCCAATATATTCATGAATTCATTAAAGTCAGCTTTCATGGCATTAGGGATTCTCCATGAACTTAACTACTCAAAAATTCAAGTATTCAAAAGGAGTGCTCTAATCTATATTTAGCACTGCACTCCAAGTCTGACTCATGATGGGATGTTTAAAATAGGGTCATCCGATGTTCTTCATCTTGCCTGTGCAAGGTTTCCTCTTGCGTAACTTAAGTATCGAGTTGTGCCAATCAGCATCTGACCTCAGCCCAAAGTTTTACATGAACCAATCATAAGTACTTAACCAATAATAGTCACGTTTTCCCCTCCAAAAACAGCCCTAAAAGAGGTTCTACGTGCTCAGAACATGCACATGGGGTCCTTTAAGTTCCTGCACTTGAGAAGCAACTAATGCAGACTTTTTGTAAACAAACAAATACAACATAAAAATCACTTTCATGAACACACTTCTCACAATAAACAAGTCTACAAAACCAAGAAGCTGCCAGCTTGTAAAATCAGTCAGCCCCTCTTTATCCTGCGTCTGATGACAGAAACTCTGTAAAGTCATCAGTGACTAATCATCTTTGGTAAGGATAAAAAAAAACCGGAGGAGACTGATCAGGGGGTGGGCTGCTCATAGACACCTTGGGGCCCCATTTTGTGTCAAGGGACCTGTCACCCTGCCAGCTATTTCCTGTTGCAGGGTACACACACACACAAACACACAGCTTCTGCATCCCCTGCTCCTTTAAGGGGCCCCTTGGTCGTCATGCATATCAATGGTTTATGAGCGATGGAGGGGAGGGAACGAGGGATTGGGAAGAGAGGTACAGAGTCAGAGAGAGAATGAAGGGGAGGATTGGGCAGTGCAGTGAGGCCTAGGCAACAGTCGGAATCAATCAAGTCTGGAGGATTACTGCTCCACTGAGTTGTGATCAATAGATCCTGAACACTATCCCCTGCTAGTCGGGCTGACAGGGTAAATGAGGGTCCGAAATCTGCGCCCCACCCACCACCCTCATCTCATCCCAATCCTCTCTCTCTCTCTCCGTCCTCACAGTCACCGCCCCTCTTTTGGTTAAGGAAAAGCAAAGATGTGGTTTTTGTTGGTAGCAAAGAGGGCAAAGACTCCTTCTTGGTCCGCTGGTTTTTAACAATACCAGAGGAGTGTTGCATATTCAGCTGAGACCAACATCTAGCCTCAGGCCCGGGGCTTTTGTACCTCTTGGTGCACTGCTTTCTTGTTTTAGAAACTTTTTTTGGGTAATGATGAATAGAAGGACAGAGTTGCTTGGTCTTCCAGATCTGATTCACCAGAGTGTATTTCACACCCAAGATGTACTCACAAACCAGAAATAAAAGATTAGCATTGAAAACAAGGAAAAAGGACAAGCACACACACAATAAAAAAAAAAACACCAGCAGTGGTTTAAGATTCCAAGGAGAGACTTGTGAGACCCAAATGATACTGCCATCTGATCTGATGAACAAAGTGTCTGGCTGATTGACAGCGAGGTTTCAGGCCCTGACACCAATCTCGTCAGATGTCAGCAATGATGACTTTAAATTTTGTTAAGTAAGATCATCCCTCCTCCCCTCTTCTTTGCTTATACAGCACACACTCCTCTGCACGGCCAGCAGATGGCACTCCTGTTATCCTGATCTGCCGACGTTCATCTGCACGCCTGCAGGCGGAGGAGTTTTGGACTGTTCAGGGTTTAACTATGTGTAAAAGTACCCTAGTTCTCAAATGCCTAGAGGCTGAGGGAGAAAGAACGAGAGAGAGAGAGAGAGAGAGAAAGTGGGAGAAAAAGAGAGGCAGCCCAAATAACAGGTTCCCTGGCCAAGAGCCAACAAACTCACAAATGCTCACACATGCTGCAACATAACAATAAAGCACACCATTCTTCTGTTAATAGCCAATCTGTGTTGCCATGAACATTTAGTCTAATAACTGTTACTGCTGTGTAAATGATGTCATAGGCCTGTCATTGTCTGTAAATTATGTTGCTGTCTTTGACGAGCCTTGTTGTCAATGATCCACCTTTTTACAATGTAACCCAAGTACCTGCCTTCAAGAGTCATAAAGGAAAAACACTTTGCTGTGCTCCAACAAGGAGAGTAACACGGGATATACAATGTGCATGTGATCATTGTTTTCTTGAGGAAAGCCCTGAATCATACCATACAAGTGAAGACATATTACAGGACTACACAGCCGCTGTTAGCGGCACACTGAACCACCTTCAAATGAGCTCAACATGAGCTATGAGGGAGAAAAAAAAAAGAAAGCATAATTTCATTACGGTAGTAATGAGTGGAGAGAAGGACTTGTGTGGAAGCAGTGACCCTGGCAGCTGAGCTTACCTGCAGACTTGTAGCAGTAATACCTCTGGTCAGGTAATTAGTTAGCCATTAATACACAGAGATGATCTGATCTTCCCAATTAGGAGACAGCAGAGCTATGACTCACAGGGACTCAACTGTCAATTTAACTGAACCAACTGAGTGGACCTGGTATGGATGTACACTGTGTGGTCAAACATCCCACTTAGGTCAGGCGACTGTTGAACATCCAGTTAGGGATGAAAGGTTTTAACTAATACAGAAAGCAAAGCAACAGACATTTTAGAATGCAGGGCAGATGAACTCTTATTTTAATCAATCCAGCTGTCTGCACAGGTCTCACAATGATTGTCTGTGTTTTATAAACTTTTAAGCTGCAGGGCTACAAAAATAAAGCCAATACTGAAGTGCAGACAGATGCATTTCCTGAAACAGCCACTTGAAGCGAACTTGAATGAAGTGCTGCTTTAACTACCGGTACATAGGTGCGTTTAGCCATCTGCTAAAGCGCCACACGCCAGTCTCATTTCCACTCACATGCTGTCTCTTAGCTAGCTTAGCTGACAATTTGCACACAATAAAGTCAGTCTATCATTTGCACACATTCACCGCTTGTGTATTTGGCTGATTTCATAACATCAGTGACCTCCTACTGACACCAAATGCCTGACTCGGCAAGATGGGCCATCTTTTCTTAAGAATTACTTCTCTTCTGGTAAAAAAAAATCATACATATATAAATAAAAATATGCAGCCCATGCCTAAGCACCACACAGACCGGCATGAAACCGATCAAACAGCCTCCCAACCTGTAAAGCATCCAGCCCTGAGAAGGACTGCACCCGCTGGGACCGAAGAGGATCCACAGAAAACTATTCCAATCAAGTGAAAATGAGCTCTTTTTATACAACCCACCATTGTTTCACCACAGGTGTTGTCTTATACATAGTCCCATATGCTCAGAACACATTTTACACAGTCAGCAGTTTATTACAAGTACAGTGTAGGTGTAGTGGAGATGATTTGTGTATGAGAAAGGCAAGCTCAGTGGGCTTTGGGATGCATAAAAAAAGCGAGTTTTTTTCTGTGTGTGTGTGTAACTTAAGGTGTGTTCAGCAGTGAACTACACGTTAGATTTGTCTCATCAATGACATGTACACTTAAGGGCTTATGGGCCGAAGCCTGAAACGTAACCAGAAATAGCTAATGAGTGCCAGTGTGCCATTAGCTCAGCCAAGACTAAAATACATGCATTATTCACTGAGAGAAACATCCCAACTTCAACAGCAAACTATGTTATATCCCATCCTATACTTATCTACACCAGGACATGAGTCATTCCACATTCCAGGTCTAATGCATAGGATGAAAGAAGCTGTGCAATTACACAGCATGCCACCTTCAATAAAGATGTAATGACAATATGCTAATCAAATTGTTCAAATGTGTCCTCTCCCACATGTCTCTGAGTTACAAACACATATAGGCCATCCAGACACTGCAGTACATTAGATAGGTATGATCTAAGGAAGCGTGATTGGAACATAGTGTACTGTGCCCGTGGGACTCTGCAGGAAGCCTCTATAATGTGCAACAGCCAGGGCAGCCGTCATATGTTCCTGGCTCTATATTTACTGCTACTGTATAGAAATGCATGGGCCGCCTTGGCACAAACGTATAAGACATTGGCAAGCACTTATTCATAGATGCTCACACACGCAAGTTGTTCACTAGAACACAAAGGCGCACACATGCACAGGGTCCTCCCTGAGACCACACAGCCTCCATACTGAGATCCCTTTCATCTCTCTCTATTGACTACCGTTGTATCCTGTGGCTTGATTGGACCACACCAGACAACATCTCAGAACGTCTGTATCCCTTCCCCGCTCGCAACCTCCCTCCATCACCCCACCCACCCTCTTTCCATACCTCCTTCTCTACCCCACCGACACCGTTCTCATGTTTGCCTTTCATTAGCTTTCATCTCTCCAGCTTATTGAACTCCACCACTGGCATCAGAGTGATCCTTTGATGGTGCCGCTCCTCGACATAAATCCATATTTACCCCCTTTATATATTTCCATGCTAACAAATGATTTGCAATGTCTGCTATTCTTAGGACATAATAGACTATGTACACTACACAGAACTGTTCATGGGGGTCCCGTGGTCTCTAAGGTACGCAGGAGACACCTGAATTGACCTCTCATAAGTTCAGTTTTTCTTCTGCTCATAAGAGAGAGAGCTCTAAAACCATGTTTATATATCTGTCTCTCTCACTGTGTGTGATATACACCAGGCGAAACAGAGAGAATGAAAGTTTAAGGCCGGTGGGCAGGTATTTTTTTAAGGGAAGCACTGTTGTATATACAGATACATAAATTGCATACATAAAAGCATTGATCATTCTGTTTGCTTTGAAATACTGCTTACATCTCTGCTCCCTCATCAAGGTACACCACCTACCCTCCAAGCCTTTATTACACACAAACACACTCCTCTCCTGGGTACAGAGTATTTCAGACTGTAATTGTGTGGTGCTGTAGGTCTGGTGGATTTAGTTCTCCAGTGGGGATATGTGTTAGCAGGTGGTGCACTGTCCCTTCATAATGGAGGATAAAGCCCCCAGCAGTGTCAAACACTACAGTGCCAACTATTTACACTTGGTGTTCATACTAGGCTGTGTCCAGAATCCTTATTCACTGTTCATCCTTACATGTAAAGGGCTAGAAACTGTGCGTCAGATGGTAAAGCACTCGTACAATTATCTTGTAATATTAGCATTATGTGACACAGAATGACAAGCTTGGGTCTCGGTGATTAAAAAAAATTAGCCTTAAGTAACATAATGCACAAGAAAATAATAATAAACGTGCTGATTAATGAGATGCAAATTGATCCACATGAAGTCATTATTATGATGTAAGGAAGGGGTCAGAGTTAGAACCTGATCCAGCAACAAAGGCTTAGAGATCCTTAGAGCTTGTTTAGGACTGAACTGTGGGCACCTCCTCTCAAAATGTTTGCTCACTCTTGCACAAACAATCAGGTCAGACACACTGTAGTTGTATCATATCGACACAATGCTACAGGTGTGAGTCCTCAGAGACTAAAGAAGACCATACATCTCAACAGGAAGTGAAGCTGAAGAATGGTAGAGTGCTACAGGTACTAATGACTGTTTTTAAATGTTATATGCATGTTAGTGGTAAGATAGTGTTAGATTGAAAACAGTATTAGAGTACTTGTTTGTCATATTTTCGAGTATATCACAAAACTACTTGTCTCTTCAGGAAAAGGTCATGGTGTTGGTTCAAAGAGACCCTTTACCAACGTGTTATTTTGTGTTCTGCCAGGTGCAAACAGCATTATTGGCTACAGACCCCAGGGTGCTAATAGCATCTGCTTAGTCAGAATCAGGCAATTATAGTACTGGCAGCATAACAGAAACAAAATGAAAGGAATAAAAATCTACAACAATGGAGCTAATTGCTAATAAAATACTACTGTTAGGACTGTGTGACTGCGTGTTAATAAATTGCTGGTTTAAACATTTCAAGGATGCTGACAGCCACAGACGCACATGTCACTACATGAGTTCAAGCCTTGCAATATTGCCATTTCCCTATGACTGTACTGTAAAGATAATATATAAGGATACTATAAATATCTAAGAAAATTGTGTGGAGTCTTCTGCCAAGCTCGTCTCATGTTCTCATCTCACAGCTGTGCATGTTAGAGATTATCTATGGACAAGGTATTTTCAGCCCTGTATACTTTGTACACTGAGGAAATATTGGCTCTGGTGCTACATCACACCTTGAAACATGGCTATAGTCCTTACACAATCACTTTACAATGATTGTATCAGCAACATCTTATTAGAAACTTGCAGGAAATGGAACACAAATAGACATTTCCATGCGGCCTGTGGTGTTAATTGTTCAGTTTGTTAGGTCCAACCCAGTCAAAAACACCTCACTGCTTTTTAAACATGATCACAGATTACAGCCACAAAGTCAGAACAAAAGTCTAATGTTAAAATGAATAACTTGCATTGCAAATGAGGTAAAGTGATGGAGGCTTTTTTTGTTATTTGAAGCCAAACCTTTTGTTGTCAGATCCAACTGTACTCTGTTTTTAAACCCAGCAAGGGACCTTTTACACATTTCAATGGGGAATTGGCTTTGAATAATTCAACAGACTAATCCACCATCACTGGTGCTTTAGTCTGTGTGGGCCTGCTGTTTGGAGCTACAGCCAGATCGTAGTCAATGTACAGAGATTGAAAGAGATGGAGAGAGAAAGACACGGAGATACAGAAAGAGAGGGGCGAGGGTTAAAGGAGAAAAAAAAAGGTGAGGGTGGGGAGCCTACTTAATGTTAATTACAGTGTGCTTAATCCTGGAAGCTAACAATGATGTCATTGGGCAGTGTGGCTAATGCTGTAAAATAACACCTGATATTAGAGAGCAAATTATGGGTTGTTTGTGTAGTGAAACACCAAAACAGGTACAATCCTCCTCAGATTACATACATTTTTGTAATAAAGATAATTAATTGAAATATGTCTATATAAAAATGTATCTGGTTTTGTGTGTGTGTGTGTGTATGTATGTTTTCTTCCATAGCTATAACTGAACATGTGCCTTACATATGATTTGATTTATTATTTATTTATTTTATGATACTTGGGCTACAAACATCATTTGTGATTAATTGTTGTTGGCTGATTATTAGATGTTAATAAGATGTTAAAGATCTTATTTTGGCTGACTGCAAATATCTATAGATTCACATATTTCTGCCACTCAATGTTAATTTTTGGGTAATGCCCATATTTAAAGCTATTATTAGCTGAGAGTACTTACTGGACCATTGCCACAAGAACTGCCCTCTAGTTCCTGCTTTTTAAAAAAATCAATATTATTTATGGTTTATCAATATTCACCAAACCAAACAAGGTTCTTCTATAATACAAAGAATATTGAGCTAAAAAAAAAGACTGTTAATCATCAGGTCAGTGTCAGGTCGGGATGGGGCATGTTTGTATCTGTGGTAGCCCGTCTATTTAGTGATGACTGCTTCATTGTCGGTGCTAGAAAGAAAACAGCAGAACACTTGCACTTAGCATACTCAAAAAGTATCTGATGCTCGTCTGGATGTTAATACTGGCAGTCTCTAATCTAACAATCCTGGCATCTCACTTCTTTGCTTGAGAAGATAGGTGAAAGGAAGAGAAATGTCCGTTGTTTGGAGACATTGTAAGACAAATCCACCAGAGAAAAAAAAATCAGGCTGCTAAACTGTAAAAAAAAGGAGTGCTAGTGTGTCCAATGCTGCAACAACCATCACTCAGAAGATTGTACAAACTCTGCAGAAATGAGAGAAAATGTCCAGAGACATCCCATGGGTATTAAAAACAACAGAAGCTCTGAGACAGTGTATTGCTGTTGATGACCAGCTGCTGCTGCTACTTGACAATACAGGATCTGTCTTCTCTTCTTCAAGCTGACCACGTCACAGGCAGCAGCTAACACATAAGACAAGTTGTTTTCCCCTAATCACATTTCCTGTTCCCCATTAGATTCATTTATGTGGCTTTTATGGCAGACTTATTATTAGGCTCAAAATGCACATGCATGAAAAAAAAGGTCAAATCAGTGCAACCCTGCTAGTCAAGTAAGCAAATATGACCATTTATGTACAGGCTAAGTGTTTTAGTCCATTACTGTGCATCATACATGAGCTCAGTGCATTTAACATCTGCAACAGCTGAGGAGTGAAACGTTTGTGTACCAAAACAGAGAAGGAACAGCGGCGAGAGAGTGAGAGGGAGGAAGGATATGGCAGCTCAAGTGGTTCTCGTTATAGTTAAAATTATGCAAAAGCGCACTGAGCAGCATGAAAGATCAAAGATAAAGGCCATAGGGCATGCACATTAAGAGTTATAACGAGAGCCCTTAGCTGTACACTGTTTAATTATTGAAACAAGAAACATCTTAGATATTTTAAAGAGCCTCTAATAATGTAGTTTGAGAAGAAACACCCCCGTGAAGATAAAAAAAAGAAGACAAGAAAACACCTTTTTAATTTGCTGAGTAGTATATAGTTTGTTCAGAAGATGAGCATGTTATGGTGCAAAGCTGTTGTCTCTTTTGCCCCACAGTGAGGAAGAACTTTCTACAAAAGAGGCCAAATGAGGCAAATTCATCACAGGAGAATTTTTTACTGTGGCCTAGAGTGCAGACTTTTACAGTGAGAGCATTCACAACACAGCTCTCCAGTTTTACCTGGTTACTGTCATATTAAGAATAAAGGTACGATTTGTAGAATAAATGGTCTCCCCTTACTTTGTTGGTTTACTTACATGTCTACGGCATGAGATCATCAGTGTTTGTGTTTTCTACTATGGCCTTGCAACAACTCCAGGCCTTAGCACTGCTGGTAGGTGGAGGAGACAACAGTATGAACCCTGTGAGAGGTAGCAGAAATGTAGCAGAAATGTCTATATTAGGCTACAAACACAGCTAGGACACCAAGCAAGAGGTCAGGCTATTGTTACATTTACAGTTACAACAATAAACTTGACAGCAACCTTTAAGGAAGTGAAAAGAAACGAAAGTGTTAAAAACAGCAGTTTATCTCGGGGCCACTAGGGGCTGGCTCCAAAAAGAGTCAAACTTTACAGACTCCAAAGTTAGACAAAAATAAACATGTTCACAGGTATAAAAACCATTTTGTTTCATAATTGTGGGTTTGATCACATTGACGGCGGGTGGGTGCCAACTCACAGAATGAGCTTCCTGCTTCCTCAACTACCACAGCAACGCAAACACAGCTCATTTTTCTACTTTTATTACGGATGCATCATCTTGTTATATATGCGACTGATAGACAAACATGAAAGACTAGATGATAAAAATAACAACTCTCTTAGCATTGGTACTTCCTCTCACTTTGGACTAAGGGCAGGCTAAATGCTACATTGATTCACTACTTCATCTTGTGGTACAAAGAGGTATTACACAACAGAGGGCTAGCTGCTTAGCATGCTAACTTCAGTAGTTATCTCTGTGATACAATATTTTACTGTCTGACATAAAATCTTAGCTGTTATTTCTGTTACTATAATGTGAATTGCATTATCTTTATATGTAAGTGTTTTGGACAGCCTTATACTGCTTATGCAGTATTCCCTCTGTGGGCTTCTAATGAAGTACTATTTTCCCAGTTGCTTGTTATCATTTTTAACTTTTCCATTGTTGTTGAAAAAAAAATCTAAATTAAGTATTCTAAGTGTTCCTAATTGGAATAAAAATCATTTCAAAGTGCACACTGGGAGCTACAAAACTCTGTTGGTATTCTTGTAAAAGCCTCTGGGAACATGTCCAGGGCACTGCTCCAGATATATGAAAGCATCTTTAAGCTCCGTGATAGCCTCTCAGTTCCAGAAAGGGTCACTTCTCGGTCCCTAGCTTTGAAAGCTGATAAGAATTTCATGCATTTTGGCCAATAATAGAGAGAGCCAGTCTGAGGGGCCAAACATCTCTGAGACCGAACGCAGAGGGAGGAAAAGGGGGCTAAGGGCCACATTAATCCATGTCAGCGCAGGCCAAATTATTTATCACCTTGTGCAAACAAACGGTGTCCTGGACAGCCTGTCGGAGGGGGTGGAAGAGGGTGGTGTGTGAGGTCCATGAGGGCTGCCAGTGATGCTGCAGCCTGACCCCCATCACTCTTCCTCTTATCTCTCGTCCTCATTACTCTGCAGACACAGGCACCAGGCCCCGGTGACTATACATAGAGCTGAAGGTAGGAGAATAAGAGAGCTGTTGAAGTGGTCCCATGTCTTCATTTCCTGTGACATTTTCTCTACTTTTTTTCTTTCCCTGCAAAGCTATCGCCTGTGCTCTACTGATCAAGCCTGGTGCAGAAGATCTCAGCGGGATCTGCAAATTTATGTGCGAGTATGCACTTGTGAGTCTATGTTTCATGTTTGTGTGTTTGCGGGCAGCATGTGGAGATTGCGGGTGGGAGGGGGTGGGGGGTGCGGGGGGACTGTGGTTGCATCTGGACTCTGGGAAGCAGGCTGATCAGTCTCTCTCACCCCACAGCCAAGCCCAGGCAGGGTTAGGAGTTTCAATCAATAACCGGTCCCTGTAGCTGCCCCGAGCAAGCTGTTTGAAAAGTCAGAGTAGCATGAAATGGCCATTATTAAATTACTGGGACGGACACATTTAGAAGGCCATTGCATTAAGAGAGCAAGCTCTCCCAATTAGTGGATCAGCACATTAATAGCCCTGGATGAGAACACCATCTGATCAGAGATTAGACGCACATACAATCTATTGACCTATTTTACTGGGGCACCGATGGCTACATACAACAATTCACGTCTCCTAACAAGAGTCAAAGTAAATTCTCTTTGCATGATTTATATTTTGGACTCAAAGCCTCTTTGTCTTACTGCAATTGTTCTATGAAGATTTTGCTGATTCAAGCCTCATCCATTTGCAAGCAGTAAAGCTGTATTACACACAAAGAGGGATTGTTGTGAGATCAACATTTCCACTCTGTTTACTATTACTCCGAGTATGTTCTTCAGAGAGGGAAAATAAGAGCTGCTTTATTTCTTGGGTGCAGTGCAAAGCCCGTGGCATCTGTTTAAAATGAGATTGAAAAGGCACGCCGGCGTAAAGAAAAAAAATTTAGCGTGACTCATTGAGTAATAGAGTCACTTCAAGCTCAGTGTGCTGCTTTAGTTAGGTGCAGCTCAAGAGTGTATCTTAAATTATTAGAAATAAGACGACAACATGGGGGAAATTCACCTCCATTACCACGTGTTCCTATTTCTAGAGCAGGAAGATTGGTTTGAGCTGCAGGAAGATGTTTTTTTTTTCTTTTATGAGCTACTTATACTAACACACATCCAAGTGAGAGGATTCAATGTTCCTGCATCACAACATGTGCATTTTTATACAAGCCTTGGCACATCATTGTGTCTTCAGAGCCCTGGGCATATTTTTAGTACTTCTGTGAGTGATGTTTTTAATATGAATTATTCACCCCAGAGAGACACGGCTTTGGATGCAAGGCCTTGTTTTTTTTTTTTTTTTTTTTTTTTTTTTTTTTTAAAGCACCTTGTTTGCTCCTAATTTTACAGCCGGTCAGGCAGAAGTACAGCAGCTAACCTGCGGGTCAGGCTGACAGCTGGGAATTGCCATTCCCCCCCCTGCACTTTCTGTGCTGCTGCAGTGCCTGTGAGCACACAAACACAAGGCTGAGTGCATGTAGGCAGAGGTTACGGTGCACCTGAACTGCAGGGATCATTATTTCATTCTCATTTCAGGGTTGTATAAACCTCCAGCTGCCCCCCCCCTTTTTTTTTACAACACCAGCACCACTATCACATATCACTATCAACCACACAACCCCTTCCCTCCTTTACACTGTGTAGTTTGGCTTTCTTACCCTAAGGCAGAAATGTTTCCAACAGGCCGTGCTAACTGTCTGTGTGTATTGATTACACGCTCCTATATTCACCCACACAGACACAGGCGCAGCATTCAGTTTCACTTGTTAACCCTTGACCCTTTGGATGAGGACTACTCTATATCACATACGTTATATTTTACTGATATAGGCGATATATAGTTGGCTATGATGCTGTGGTGATGCTAAGCAGAATGATTTATAGGTGTTTTACATCATATGGTACTGTTATGGTGGATATTTTGTCTGTTTTGAAAGTTGATTTATTGTGCATTATTTATTTTTTTCACCTTGTACAATGTGAAAATATTTCCACCAGCATTATCCCCCAAAACATGGAATGCTTAAATTTCTAGTCAGCAAACAGGCCAGACACAAATGTTAGGGCACAGTGATGAAATATTGAGTCTGTTTTGATAATGAACTTTCTCTTACCTTTCATAACTCCTGTGACTTGGCTGAGACTGATGAGTGTAGATTTTTTTCATCCACACTTTTCTGGTTTCTAGCAAAGAAATGTAATTTTTTTTTAAAAGTCTCAGAAGTAGTTGGCCTAATCTCACCTCACTTTTCTCTACCTCGTTATGTTTGTAGAAGGGAAACAGGGACAGTTACTGCACCTCCTTACCCTGGTTTGTTAGAAACTCCCAGGTAGCTCACTCTGTTTCCACCGAGGGTAGACTGGGGGTGGTGGGTTGTACATGCAATGCAGCAGACTTTCACTCAGGAGTCCGAAGTCCCAGACACCACCAGCTGTTTTGTTTTCACACACTGTTAAGTTTACGGCTCCCGTGCCCATTTTTGGCGAGTCCCTGCCCCCATGGACGTGTAACAATGTTCATAGGGGGAAAATACGCACACATTCTATTTTCAAGGACGAACATATCAATCACATCATTTTCCTGGTGAGGACTGGCTGCACTTGGTGATTGGCTTAACTCAACATTGGAGTTCTCTTCAATGTTAGAAGTAAAGTAAAGAAGAGAAACAACAGAAAAATTTGAAAAGTAAGAAGTGAAAAGCCTGTTCCTGTAGCTGCAATATCACTGAGAGAACTGTAGCCGATGCATATCCCTGCAGTGTTTAGTGGCCTCTATGTCTTGTCCTGCTGATTCAATCTTCAGAAATCTGATTGGCAAACTTCACCTTTAGGCCACAGAGGCTCTGCTGGTATCTCTGATACCGGCATGCTTTTCCCCTTTTCCTTTTCCAACATCCTTCTCTGCTCATCTACAGTACACTCACAAGAACAAACAACAGATTAGATACCAGCAAAAAAAAAAAAAAATAAATAAAAAAAGAGCTGCCTGCTGCTGCTGCTGCTGCTGGCCCACATGGAAGTGGCCCAGATCTGGCGGTGGAGGGAGGGAGCTGCAGAAGCCTGCTGCCGGGCTGAGGGCCAAGGTTTGATCCCTAGTCGACTGGCGTCCTTCCAGCCCAGAGGAATGAGTGTTCTGCTGCAGAGCAAAGCATGGGGCTCACGCCCCCCCACCATCAGCACCGTCCCCCCTCGAGAATGATAGATGCTCTGTCCGCTCCCTACAGCAGGGAGAAAACATTAGACATCTGTATAATTCAGTGAGGATAAGAGAAAAGAGAAAAAAAAGGATGGACAAGAGAGAAACAGAGGGACAGATTGTGTGGGTGTGTATTTGCACATAAGTGAGACATCGGGCGTAAAGTATGTGTTTTACTTGCTTCTGCTTGTGTGTAAAATGAAAGATATTACAGAGACAAAAAAGACACCAGAGAGGGGGAAATGAGAGAAAGAGGAGCAGAGTGGCAGAGAGGGGAGGGGCGGAGAGGTAGGGAGCTGGCACAGATGAGGCTGGCTCTCACTCAACAGGACATCCTTTCACACATATTACACATGTCCTCTCCAATCCTCTCACAGAACCAGCACTGGAGCTACTGAAAACAGGCCCGTACACTTCAGAGTGACGAAACCGCCGGTATTTCACGGCTGTGTGGTGCTTTGTGATCCAAAGTCTCGGCAACAGAATTTATTTTTTTTTTCCAAGGGTTTAACATTAGGGCTTACCCCTCACAATAGGGCAAGGGTTGGCATATGATCCAAGAGGGTAATCTCATTGGGAGGAAAAAAGATCAGAATTTCAGAACACAAACAAGAAAGAATTTTCCATCCTTTTGTCTGGAATATAATCACATCCAAAAAGATGAGCGAAAGGGGCCAACTTGCCACTGACAAACAAAACCAAATCTGTTCAAGCAATGTGTGTTACTGTGTGCGATCACTGTACTCCACACACAACAACAACAACAACTAAAGCAACTTGATAAATCCCCATCACGCCTGAAAGTTACACCAAATGGCCCCGTTTAAAGAACGTGCTCCTGAGCACTGGCCGACATCCACGTATCAAAGCCACCCAACAAAAGCGAGATTGAAGGCTGGTGCACACAACTTTCCAGGGAAAATAACACAATTATAAGAGTACACAGGCTTCTTCATTATTAATGGAGTTGCTTTTCAACTGCCTCACTGAAAAGACCTCTCAATAATTGATCACCATGGAGACGCATGTCAAGTCAGTGTGCTTGGACACTTCATGAATATCAAATAAATATGCAAAACAAAGGGGTATACATCATTAAGCGCACTTTAAAAGTGTTTTACCGAGGTTTGTTACAAGCACAGATTCTCGGTTGTTCTATGCACCATGACATCAATCGCATTAGTCGATTTGATCTCGCCTCCACTGAAATCTTTCAACGAAATACTAAGAAGCCACTGTGTCACTCGGCATATAATGATCAATTTGAATGGGGGGGGGGGTCGTAGAGGGAGAAACGTGACTGTTAAATTCTGCTTTAATGATGATCCTCAATCAGTTATTAACGAGACATCATTTCTCATTAGTTAATTGAATAACTTGCAAAATGGAGTCCCACGTTCTTCATGACTTTGGATTTATTCAAAGCATTAGAAGATGATGAAGTCAAGATGAGATGGCACAGTGATGTATTCTGTCTTTATCACTGCTAACGGGCCTGATTAAAATATAGGCTGCGGTGGCCAGTGGGATCACACGTGAGACATGTTAGTTCAAAATGTACTTATAGTGGTAAATTAAAATTAAAAAAAAAATGAATCATCAATAATAAAAAACATAAAAACAAAAAATTTGCCAGCTCTTCTGTCTATCTGGCTCTTTTTAAATCAGATGTGCAGTCACAACACTGTTCAACATCTCTCTGTCACAATGTTGGTGTGTTTCAATAAAGTAAATGTATGCAGCCCCGCATACCGAAACATGGTCATCTCATGTGTGACAGGATTCCCAGCTCCTGTTTCTGAGATAAACGGAACACAGCCTTACAAATCAAACAAGACTCAACATGCAGTCGTTAGTCTGTGTATGCAGGCACACCGGTAATTGCTCACACCTTTACAGTATCAATATAATAACGAGGCATAGTGTCAATTTATGATGCATTAATAACCTTATTTGGTAAACAATTACACAACATTCGACACCACACTGTGAGCCCAATAATACACAAGTAATATAAATTCCACAACAGGTTTAAATGCTGTTAATAAGAAGGATTTATGCAGGTTCATTAGTCTGGCAGCGTGCAGAGCTGCTAGCTGTCACCAAATGCCATGCAAATGAATAGCTCTCCCTGAAGACCGCTACCACTCATTTGGTTTACTGCTCGATTTTGTTTTTACAGTTGTGCATAACACACCACACATCAACTGTCATGTCCTCCCTCCTTACACACACACACACGTGTAATGATGATAGCAGTAAGCTGCCCCTGCTGTCATTAATACACCACATTTTACCAAAGGCTGCCTGTGTTTATATCTTCTTATTTTTTTTCTTTTCTTAAAAAACATTTTATCTGTGGTTTGATTATCACGATTGAGAGCATTTTTAACAAAACACTTCCAAACTACATCCTGCGTGCATGCACATCCATCTGTTTATTCTCCATAGCTGGAATTCATGTTTATAAATGCGCAACACATCCTGTTAGCTTTGTTGGGTCAGAGTTGAGGGTTAATGTATGTGTGTGTGTGTGTGGGTGCATGAGAGTGTGTGTGTGTGTGTGTGTGTGCATGTTTATCAGGGAATTGGAGATGTGGGCCTATTTGGGAGGTCTCAAAGCAAGCAGGTGAGAGTCATGCTGGGTGTTCTCTCAGTTCAGTGCTAATGGAGTTCAATCTGGATCTCTCCTCGCCCTGTAGTTGTCAGCGCCCCAATCATTATGGACTTGCTAATTTTGGTTCTGTATTGTGTGTGTCTGTTTTTCAGGAAGCATGAGAGGGAGAGCTGGATAAGGAACAGTATATAAATTATAAATATGGAGATATTTTTCCTATATGTGTATTAGTATGCTGGCCAGTCGAAGCCTATAGTGGTTTGGAAATGCTAGGAGAATACAGATTGTCTTTCTTTGCTCTGTGTAGGTACACAAAGATAAATAAATAGAAAAATACAGCTGTAGGATCATTTAATAAGATGTAAAAAATGCATGTATTGACTGTCAGTGTGAGTGCTGATGTAGAAAATCTCGGCCTTCTTTATTATGAATGAGAGGGGGGTGGGGCGGGGCCTCGTCAGTGATCCCACATCAGCACTTCCCGTGCGACACACAATCCTCCACTTGATAAATGTCTGTCATTGTCTTCTCATGTAAGTGTGGTATTAAGTTCACCTCTGCTGAAAGCATGGGCTGGCTGTTTCCTTTTCCACAGACATGTGACATTAAGCATATCAGAAGAGCCTGTTCAGCACAAACACGGTGGGAGAGGAGAGCAACCAAACTGTAGCTGTCCAAGATGTGGCACCTCTAGTGTCCCATCAAGCTTGTAGGTGGTGTTGCTATAGATATAGTTGTTTATGCACCATCACCACCACCACCATCACTTCTTTCCCTCTTTATTTGTTCCTTTCCACTCAGCAGCCACTTCATACATCATCTCCCCCTGCGGAACCCAGAGGTGAAGTGCTGGCCTCCTCATGTTCAAACTAAGAGATCCTGCTTACTGGTGAAATGGATCACTGTATTAATGCTCTGTCTGATCTTATGGTCTACAGCCATCCTGGGTCTCTTAAACATGCAGAGAAAGGTGGTGCACAAGACAGCATTAAAAAAAAAGAGTGCTATTGTCTTATCATTTTTCACTTTCTCTCTCACTTTGTCAGTAGGGCCATGGCAAAGTGGGGTGTATTGATCTATTTACCCATCTCTCTCCCTTTCCCTCTTTTTCTTTCTGTCTCCTTCCTACTCCAGCGCATCCTCTCTCTCTCTCTCTCTCACACACACACACATGCACACACACAAATCCTATTTCCCATAACAGATGTACCATTTCATCAGATGAAGACCAAGGCCAAGCTTTGAGCTTTCAGTGCTACATGGGATCCATTTAATTTGCAGCAACATGAAGGAAAATGAGGCCAGATCTTGCTCGCCTCAACTCGCTCCACCATCCAGGTCATAATGAGCAGCCTCTAATCAACCTCATCCATTTCTCAAAGACGAGAAAAAAAAAAACATCTCTCATTTATGTACAGCAAAACGTCTCCGCAGTACCATCCGCTATTACACAGGCCAGCTGTGTCACCGCTCAGTTTTACAGATAGTGGTAAATACGTGCATGCCTGCCACACATGTGACTAAAGAGCTGTATTAAAGCATGGTGCCCTCTGATTAAATTGACTTAACTTAGATGGATAATGCAATGCAACCTCATTTTAACACACAGAGAATAAGCTACGTCTTCTTTATCCTTAGTGATAATCTATCACCTTACAATTACTGTATGTATGTTCTGGTTCTAATAATATTTCAGCATGTTAATGCATTTCCAGGAACTGAAGCAGAACAAATGCATGAAAGCACAAATTGTTTTCTTTCCTTGTTAATGGGTATATATATTCCTATTATCCAGTGTGCTTTACTATGTACTGAACAAAATCCAACCTCCGATGTACCAGAGAGGTACACTCACACGTTACATGTAGAAAAGTGCATACCAAACTTTGTACCATACGCAGCCTATTTGCTATTCTTGACATTAAATAGACTCTCTAAGGGATTGAGGTGGGGGTGGCTGATTTTTGCTGATTCCACTCTGGTGGTGAGGGAGTGCAAGGTGGGCCACGGGTGTCAGAGAGAGAGAGAGCCAAGAGGTCCAGGGCGTGTTGAACCGCCAGTCACCGTCGGATGTTAATGCACTGAATAATAATCTGATCTGTCATTAGCCGGCATGCTGAACGAGCGGAACGCATGAATTAGATGAAAAAGGCAAACAACCAGTGGAAACTTGCAGCCGTGAATAACAAAGCCGTTTTTTTAAGGTTCCTGGGAATTTAGCACAGATAGGGCATGATATCCAAAAAGGTTTTCTCCAGAGTATCAAAGACTTTGGAATTAAATATAAAATGCCTCACATTTGGTGGGAACTTTAGAAGATACAATCCCTTAAGGGCCTAAAACAATGACAAACTCATCCTAAATACTGGATATTCTTAAAGCTTGTAGCTGGAAGGAGAAGTTGCTGCACCGCTGTCAAATAAATAAAAAACGGCTTTCTTTTCACGCCTTCCTCTTGTTTTTCTCTCTTGCTGCAGCCACAAAATAGAGAATCCACACCAACCGAACTAAGACTACACATATAGCAGCTTGACGTGACTGATAACAAAAAAGTGATAAATTGATTCACAGACATGGCTGAATGAGTGAAGTGACACCACATTCCTCCAGAGCTTTGTGTTAGTCCATGTGTACTTGTGTGTAATTCCATCTTGTATTGCAGGGCAGCCCCCCCCCCCTTTTTTTTGTTTTTTTGGTCTCATTTTGGGCAGCAGCCATACCTCCTGAGACACCGTCCCTCTGGAAGTCCATCAGCACAACATGGTCAGCAGAGCAGAATGTGTGTGTGTGAAAGAGAAAGAGACAGAGAGAGAGAGAGAGAGAGGGAGAGAGGGAGTGAGCATGCTTGTGTGTGCTGAACAAGCACACTGGTACACACAGCGCTGCTCTACACCTCTCCTATTGCACTGCAGTTTCATCATCCATTGCACAGGTTTGATAGGCAGTTCCTCTTATTAGAAAAATCTAGAGAGGGGGCAAGTCAGTGTTAAAATGAAACCCTCTTTATCAAATTGTGATGAGGTGCCTGAAGTGAACACAAGGTTAACTAAATTGCATATATCCCTTCTGCTGAACTTACTACACTCACCACACCTTGGCGCGCAGAGTTTTAAGACACAGGGGCTTTGTAAGTACAAACGAGATGAGAGAGGTGTTTCTCTACCTTAAATCACTGTGAAATGTGTCTCACTTGTTAGAATTGCAGCTTGGTTCTATAGCCGGGGGCTGAGATGAAGCGTCTGAGGTATTCTGGGTCTCCAGCATCACACCAGAGCTGCTGCGTGTGCTCTCTCCGCCACACCTTGACAGTGACTTTGTGTGACAGCAGATATAATGTGATTTCTCCTGTCCCCGGGGTCTCGGGCTGATGATGGAGACTTCTGGGCTCTGCTTTGCTTGCCGGCGACAGCCATGACAGAAAGAGAAAAAAAATGCTTGAGCGTGATGATCAGTGGCATTTTTCACACGGATTGGAGATCCCTCAGTCTGTGCCCTGATGCCCATGCTTCACTGACAGAGAAATTAGGTCCCTATGTTCAGCCCTGAAATTTCTCGGTTTGGGTTCGCCTCAGTTTGGGTGCAATCATATCGGCTCGCTGACACACTGTCAAGTGATTTCAGCATCTACTTTTTTTTTTTAGCCCATAACAAACACTGTATAGCATTCAGTTCATTTGGTTTGTTTTACAATACTGTCACAAGTTTACAACGAGTGAATGACGGGGATACATAGGGCGTCACTTCTACTGTAAGGGTGTCACATCAGGTGAAGCGCTGGTGTTTCATACCTGCAGGCTGTACAGGCCCCTGCTGTCTCTGCAGGTTATGGGCAAAAACAAAACTAACAACGTGTGTCATGCCTGTGTGTCTGGATGTTCAGAATAAACAAAAAAAAAAAAAACTTCACATGTATAGACAGGAATCTGTAGTTAAAGAAAGGTCAAAATATATATGTAAATACGATGATCTTTAACTATATGCCACTAACATTATTAGTTGAAAAGAATACCTTTGGGCATTGCAATGTACACAATATGAAGATATGAACCTGGATTCTAGGACGATTATATTATTTTCTGACATGTCTGAGTCTACTATATATGATTTAGGCATGTCCCAATCAGGTTTTGATCAAGATTCTCTATAAAGGCGGCAAATAGCAAGTCACTCGTTGCAGCAAAACCTGTGTGTGTGTGTCCAGAGCGCCACGCTAGGTGATTTCAGACACGCAGCAGCTCATCGAGACCTCGAACCCAGGACCTCTCGCACCAAAAGCAACTGTCATACCCTTACACTACGGGACACAGAGCCACCCTGCACAGAAGGCGTTAACTTTGACAGCCCTAGTAAATATATATCCGAGTCCTGATCGGGAGGCAACATCTAATTCCGATCGAGTCTGAAATCACGTAATCGGGCCCGATTTCCGATCATGTGATCAGATCGGGACATCCCTAATATGATTGTTAGACAAACTAATTGACCTTAAACCAGAGACTGTATATAAAGATGCCGCCTCCATCCACTGTCAAAAGTGAGGCCAAAATATCTCACTTATGGGGGCTGCCATGTTGAAAAAAGACACCGTCTTGGAACCAGAATCTGTCCAGTCGAAATTAAGAGGCAACGCCACATTGGTCCTGCCCAAACACCCACCCGCTCTGTCAAATGTGATAATAGCTAGCCAATAACAAGCCATAAACCATTACTATTACTTTTAGTCTTTGGTTAGCTCAGTGTCCCATCCACTAAGATGGAGGGACAGGGCTAGTAGACTGAAGTAAAGGCACGATCCAGCCCTTCAGCAGCGATCATCCAATTGTCTCATCAGTATAATTTGTCTTGCTGAGAATTGGCTAGTTCTAGAATTTTGTCGCTGCATTGGAGATCTAGTGTGGCTCAAGGCGATTGTTATTTGCTTAAGGAAGCACAAACAAACCCAAGAGGAATAATAGGTGCAGCCAAACCATTCTTAAGCACTGATAGAGTCAAATTCTGAGGAAGTACCCTTATTATCTTACATTCTGATTGTTAGATAAGACTGGCAGCACTCCTATTTAAACTGCCAGCCATTAGTTTTGCTAATAAGCCAATCCAGCATACACCCCTGCATGAAACTAACTGGTGTTTCTATGTTTTTTCATCTGCATATTTCAAAAGCCAGGCATATGACACACAAGCTATGCACTGCCTGCCATCTCTTCTGCTCTTTTTATACACTCATATCAACAAATGTACAGTATATGACATAGATGTCTTCCACCCTAAAAAGCCCCTCTGTGTTGTACCAATGCATTGTTACCATCTCCAGCCAACATTGACAGTCACACTCGCTGGTTTTTTTACGAAACACTGAATCCCAGCCTCCTTCCTCACTTCCTTCCGGCATTTTATTCCATCTAAATAATGCAGCCACAAAGAGTCATCGGGGGGATCCATTATAGAGAGACTGATATAGAATGCTGGGATGCATGATCAGACACTCTTATCACTTTCACAGAGCATGTTATGGTGCAGCAGGGAGAACTTTGTATTGTCATGTCTCTCTCTCTAAGTGCTTAACCCTAACCATACGCAATCAGGATATATTACAGAATACTGTCATCTACGTTAGCTCCAGATGATGTATGATGAGGCGTGAATATGTGCTCATGGAGTATGGTTAAAGGACATTTCAGGGCCCCGGTGAAATTAACTTTGTGCTGCAACACTAGTGAGAAGTGAGCGACTACAGTCGTCACGGTTAGTGAAAGACGATGAGAAAAAAAAAAAAAAATCTATCCAACAGCCACACAGCGGACACAGAAAAAAACCATAGTAGCTTCAGAGGCAGTGATGGCATCGGTGAAAAATGTCATAATAAGATTGGAGGCAGTGAAGAAGGCAGCTTCACCAGATGATTTATTTGATGTCTATTCATTTTATTCTCAGCAGCTTCTCTGAGAGGATACTGTTAATTACATATAGTGTATTGAAGAGCAAATGAGCTTGACAGTGTTCCATCATGTTGTCACAAGAGGGAGAGAAAGAGTGTGTGTGTGTGTGTTTGCGTGGGCACACACCCGTTCACAGGTGGAGTCTGTTATGCTCTTTCTCCTTTGCACTAATCTGCCTGTCAGTAATGAAGTCTGAGGCTTAAGTGTGGGAGAGAGCAGGCATCATCCATTAGTCTCATCCATTTCCATTAATGTTCACGGATTACTTATTATTCCCTGATTAATAAACACTCGGCATGCGTGTCCTCACAGCAGCCTCAATAAGGACAGCTTCATTAACAATTAGTTTTAAGGCTATTAATATCCCAGTTAGTGGCATCCACAGCCGTGCAGTGGCTCGACCTATATTATTATTATTGTGAGTGTGTGTGTGTTTTTTTTTAAATTTTTTTTATGAAAGCATCTTTGAGAGAGATGAATAAATATAGGTGCATTAGTCACTGGCATTAGCTTCCACTTTCAAGGTAATAATTTCATAAACAAGTCGCATTACCTTGGTATTTGGACATCCTCAAGGAAAAAAACAAGTAATCCAATTAGTAAACTGAGTGCGGCGATATTGATTTCAGAAAAACATTACCCAATCAATTTTGGAGGAGTAATGAAATTCCTTTACTTTGTAATCTAAAACAGTATGCCAGCGTGTGTGTGCGCATACATAAATGTGTGTATTTGTAAGAGCATAATTTCATGTTAGGCTCAGACCACACCCTTATGGGGAGCAGAGGTCTCCTATCAACACACACACACACACACACACACACACGCACACACACACACACACACACAGAAGCTTGTGATGTTTTTCTCTGTTGCAAGTCAACATACTTACCTCTGCATTCTGAGACAGTCAATGGTAAATGATCACACTCATCCTAAACACCACACCTCTTCAATATTCATGTTAGACAGGACTTGAACCTCTGCCACTCTTAACTCTTAGTTGGATTATATATTGGACACAATTAGATTCTAGTGGAGTGGTATAAATAGCCTGGGGATGTTTGCATGAATTACACCATGCCAGAAACTATTGTAATGCATTGTGTTGCAGTGTTCACATGTTTTTTTTTTTGCCTGTGCAAATCTCCCCGGTCTCATGACACTAATCCCTAACACAGTAAATTCTACGTTGTCTCATTTTACACCATGCCTGAGGTTGTTTTCTTTTCAATAATCTCATAGGCAAAGTATAACTTGATTAGACCCCCCCCCCCCCTAAAAAAGGAAGAAAGCCTATTGATCACATGCAAATGGTTTTAATCGAAGGCAGAATTGTGTTGTGTGAATTTATTTCTCTGTCCTTTAAATCAGCACCTACACACACATGGACACAATCTACAATCCAATTATATAGATAAATAGGCTAATCATGCTGCAAAATTTTACTATGAGGTCTATGGGCAGGTGGATAAGGGTGTAATCATTCACTGTGCTGAATTCAGAGCACAATTTTAGATAAGAGAGATGAGGTGAAAGAGAGAAACAGGACAAAGTGAACAGATAAATACTTCCAGATTAGACATTAACATATGGATCATAAGGGAGCCAGATAAGAGGGGAGACATTTCATTAACAGGGAAAAAAAAACATTTGATTAAAAGACTTTTTTTTTACTGACATCACTTCCCATAATTCAGAGGAAGTGATGTGATGAGCGCCGCTGTACAAACAGGCCTTTGTAGAGGGCGACAAACATGACAAATGTGACAAATGTGACGTGTAGTGTTAAAAAGAACAAAAGTGTTCATGGGGTTAAACGCAGTATGTTGTGAGCTGGTGACAAGAGGGTACAGTCATGCTTATTTATCATGTGTTAACAGCAGTACTTACTGCTGTAAAGCCATAAAGGTACATACGTATTAGCAGGAAAATGGAGTCAAAGTATTGAAGTGAACATATTGTTTTGGTTCCTCTGACTGATACTGCCATATATTATATTAGAAATCCTATCAGGAACAGGAACAGAGAATAAATCTTTAAAGGGAGTTGTGAAATGATCAATGGGAGAGGAGAAAAACACAAATCTGGTTTCACTTTTTGGACTTGAGATCATTTAAACACACTGAAATGAAACCATGTGACCAAAAAAAAAGATGTATAAAACAACTGTCATCTTTAACAATTCATCTGTCCTATCAATTATGTAAAAATTCTAATTATGTATATGCTTGTGCAAGTAGTTTGTTACTCTTTCAAAAAGGTCATACCCAGCCCCACAACCTTCTGACCTATGACTACAGCACTCAGTGAGTCATCACCATACACCTCATCTAACTGTAAAGTTTTGTGTCTGCATTTTGTGTGGCTGAAACGCTACAATGTCGACACAGTCGGTTTGCAGACACACACACACACACGCAAGTACCTGCCAAAGTACTCAAAGCACTCTTTGTTGCAGTTCACAATACATTAGTGTCTCCAGGACCACATATCGCCATGACAACATATAAATACACTATACAATCAAAAGTAAATGGACAACATGTGGTTTCTGGTGGAAAAACTTGTCTGTCTTGATGTCATCACTCTTTATCAGACTTTACTGATGCTTAGTAGACCGGACAGGGAACCAGAACAATGGCAGCCAACAAACACATAATGTTGGCTGGGTGTCCACACACGTTTGTGTTACAATATCACAACCTCCATTAATAAAGTCGAACAATTGGAGGAGCGGTTTTCTTTGCTGTATACATGTGATTCTGTGTCTATAAAATTTATAGTATCCTATGCACATGGAAAGCATCTTGTTTTCATCACTTTTATCTAACAGTATAGTCTTTTCAACAACCGGCTGACTCACAGAACTCAAGCTGCACTAACCACAATCATTGCTATAAATGCTGTATTTGGCTGAGTTCCTTCCTTTAGGAGGTGTTTATTTTGTTTGATTTTTTTTTTATATAATCAATATGCCTCCCTTTGTGGGAGCTAAAATGTGTGACTGTGCACATTTCTTTAACTGATGACAGGACAGACAGCACAAAGTGTGACTGTGAGAGTGTTCGGAAATATTCGAAATGTTGCTATTGAAGAAGAAGAAGAAGAAAAAAAGGCCTGGTATAAAATTTAGCACAGAAAGAACATGTAGTCATTTGAAACTTGTGCACACACACACACAGACACATAATCACAAAAACACATGCTAATGTAAAGTGTACTCATTGTTCCCTGCATGAATAGGGAAATCCTCCCCAACTCCACATGAATGTCTGCTTAGACTAAACACAGCACAGCATGACTGTCTTCACAGACATCAACTAGTCAGAGACAAATGCTTGCACAGTGAAGCCTCAGCTAACCTCTTTGCATGTACACTATTCCATCTGCGTCTGTATCATTCCCAAAACAGGAATTCATACTATTGTTCCATCTGGAAAACTCATTGTTGCTTCCTCAAAGCAACTCATGTTTTATGTCCTACATTACAGCAACTGATTTTTAATTACGCAATAATCATTGTTATTATATGCAGTGAAAAAAGTCAACTTTATAGTCATAGATTAATGGCTTTTAAGGATGAAATGAAAGGTATCATTATGAAATATGCCACTCAGCAAAGTGCAGATGCAATTGGCTGCTTCTGATCACGCACAGGCCACCGCGATGTCTTAACCATAAAAAGCTTATTTCATTACACTTCCCCAGTGACAGTTTTAGTGTCAAAGTCACCTCTATCAATGGTGCTTCCCTGTGAAAATGACTAATGATCAATATCAAAACAATGTCTCCAGAATGGCAAAATACAGCCATAAAAACAAGTATATATTAAATGTAAAACACCTCCAATGTAACACAGCCCTTAATCAAAAGTCCACTAACACAGCCATCACAGGGTTCAATCACATATCTCCAAAAGCACTTAGAGAGCAATTTAATTGGTGTGTAATGACGCTAATCGATTGAGGATGTGTATCTGAAGGACAAACATGTGTTTTTACTCTAGTTTACTAAATGAGCGTCGTTGTCCAATCACAGACAGTGATTAAGGGGGGACAAAGGCGGCACCTGTAGCATCATGATGATAAATTCTGTCAGTCAGAAGGCCTTTGGTCACAGAATATTTCATTCTAGGATGATGACTTCGTCTCATGTGCTATTAATTTAGAGGATGAGTTGAGACCCGTTATTCATTGTACACTCAGTAGCACCTTCTGCATTTACGGTCAGATAATCACTGGGAAGGTCTGATTGCCACCAAGTGTCTCTCTTCACTTGATCAGACGGTGGTGTTTCAATGGTGATTACCAAGCAGAGTCCTTTGGGTGAGAGTCTGCGCCAAAAACCATTAACTAGAAGAGACTTTGAATATGAGATGACACGTGTTGATGGAGACTTAAGCCATGTCCTAACTAAGGGGCTCAGAGGGACATAGTGTGTGCAAGGTTAACCCTCAATGGGATGGTCCAGTCTGTAGACTGTTCATGTCGCCTGGCAATCTACATTTGCATTCAAAAGTCTATTCCTGACTCATTAAGAGTTCAGTTTATGATGCTGTAAAAAAAAGAATCCAGCCATTGATGACTTGCAATGAATCATGGGATATGCTGTTTTTACCAAGGAAAAGAAGGACAGACGTGAGACGACAATGTGTCTGCTGGGACACTGCAAGGTATGTCCTTATTAATTGTGTTGAAGGAATGCCACTATTATGCTATCACAATCAGACAGTGGATTTGCTAGCAGTTTTTGGGCACTCCACATTGCAGACATGTCGCATTCATACATTTTTAAATGTACTAATTTGATGCCTCTGTTGGGTATAATTAGATAGTGTGTTAGGTCTGTCCATTCTGGGCCACCGTAGAAACATGCCAGACTCTGTGCCAGACACCCCCTCCCTGTGTAAATATTACACAGCATCTATAAATCTAAAAACAATTCAGGTGATTAAACACCAATGAAAACATAATTATGAAGTCTGTACTCTTGACATTTAAAATATATTTCCTGCAAAAGATAGACAACATAGAATGGAGTATTTGGCTACAACAATGAATCAAATGTGGTTCAAAGAATTCTAATCAATGTGAGTAATGTTATTGTGACAACAAAACAGCTGAATCTATGCAGATCTAAGAAATGTTTCCACTGCTTCTGGGCTGCATACAATACATGACCTGGAATGAATGTGCTCTCAACAAGCCAATCAATTGGTAATGCTGAGGGTGATGGTGAGTAAAGTAATCCCTTGGGTGGCCCAGGGAAATCTGGATTATATTGCATTCCCACTCAGCAATGACTGTTTCTGCTGGAAGCCAGAAGCAGACTAATCAAACAACATTACTGTAGGTGGATCAATAGGCAGTCAAATTGATGCATTGTTCCACATCCTAGGCATTTCTAATTTATTTAGACGATATATATAAAACTAACTGATTCATAATACATATCAATCCATTTTTTTAATCCACTTTTTTTTCATTAAGCGATCAGATGGATACTACTCTGATGTCCACGTGTGTGTCTGTCTTCTGCTTTCTATGCTGTTGCACAAAAAAGTGTTAGCGCCTGTGAAGCTGCCAAAATATGCTCTGCGCGGTTACAAAACCCCAACAGCTGCGCTGAATAGTATATCAGGACACCTTGCTGCGTCTTATCTGTGCAAAGCAAGAGAAAATCTGCAACAGTGATACGGAGTCAGCCCCACAAAGGTTCAGAGCTGCTTGCTGATTCATAGCTGAGTCTATAATTCTTTGACTGTACACTATAGCCACACGGTGTTTCTAAAAAAAAAAAAAAAAAAAAAAGTGTGATACTCTTTCAAAACAGACAGTTTATTGAAGATAATACTGTACACTGAGGCAGTGTATTGAAATAAAGTAAGTTGATAAAGTGTATGAGCGTGTGTGAAGGGTTTTTTGGTGGTGGTGGTGGGGGGGGGGGTGTAGGGTATAATGCATATAACCTCACGATGTAGTCTAGTGTCTGCTATCAGTTGAGGGGAGCTGCATACATTTCTTTCACAAATAATCTAATCTTTTTAATTTGAGAGATAAGGAAGAATTGACTGTAATTATGTGCAGCTGGGTCTGTGAGGAATTCATAAAAAAAAAAAAATGAGGCTAAGCCCATCTGCTGACTGGGAAACTGGGGGAGGCAGCGACATTGGAGAGAGAGAGAGAGAGAATGAAAGAGAGAGAGTCTAAAATCATTAAATCACCCACTATCTCCTCTCCTCTGTCACTCAGAGAGAAAAAGAGGCACTAATGAAATATTAATGCCTTCCTTATTTTGAGATTTACATTAATCTTTCCTCTCTCTTCTTTTCTGTCTCTCATGCTTTCCCTTCTCCTGCACGTCTCTGTATGTAAAATGTGGTTGAAAGGACTTGAATATATATTTCTAATGAGATGGCCTCGCTACAGGATGTCTCATTTTTCTACCTGTTTTGCAATCCAAAGTTGCATATATTGCACAGCAAATATGTCTGTGTGCTTATGTGCGAGCGGGCGGGTGGGCAGGCGGGGGGGGGTCTGGGGATATGAGACACTGGGGTGGCGGCGGTGGAGAGGGGTTGGGTGAGATGTGGTGTTTGATCTGAGAGTGAAAAGACAGAGAATGAAAGCGAGAACAAGGGAGTGAGTGAGAGAGAGAGAGAGAGAGAGAGAGAGCAAGAGGCGCCGACTCTAGTAGCAGTAGCAGGCAAGAATGTGGCAGTTTCCTCTGGCCTCGTCCCATTTGGCAGAGCTTCAAATGGTAGAGCAAAAAAAAAACAACAAAAAAACAAAACAACAAAAACAACAAAAAAGCTGGGGTGTGCATGCTTCTAGGAGGTGTGTGTGGTGGTGGTGGTGGAGGGGAGGGGGGGTTGGAAGTGTGTCAGGTAAAACAGCCACACTTTTCTCAATGTCCACCCCCATCGAGACCTGAAGCCAAAGCAAACCTGACACCACCTCTCTCTCTCTCTCTCTCAAACACACAAGGAGCTATAAGTACGAGGGTGTTAGAGTTACATCAGTTGTGCTTACACTCACACACAAGGCTAAATATGAAACCTGATTTAAGCCCCAGCAGAACTGATATGTATGCTTCTGACTTTGGAATGAGTTTAGAAATTGGAAAGTACAGCATAAGGCCCCTTGATACAGATCAAAACTGTTTTACCTTGACGACTTTGCTATGAACCCTTTACACTTTACAGTCTGCAGGAAAAAAAAAACTGACACAGCTGCAATTTTACCACTGCACTGTGAAACAACATAAGTGCAGATAAGTATGGATGGTACGGAACATTGATTCTCGAAGTGAGCATTTCTCTGCAGCATGCTGCCTTCTGCTATCCCATCAGTGCTTCATCATTCCCCGAGCGAGACTTTCCTGGCAGAACGGCAGCATTCCCATGCTGTCCTGCACAATGCAGTAATTTCCCTGTAGTGCTTCCATTGCAGCTACATACATTTGCTACACAGAAGTGTGACTTTTTCCCCTCCGGCGTCCTGAGCGGCAGCGTGGCACATGCTCTGAAGGTGTACTGGTGTGGCAGTTGTACACTGTGCACACCAAGGCAAATGGCAAACTGCACACTGCAGGCTGATGCTGTTTCTGCTACACTGTCTGATGCTGTCTGTGCCTGCAGGGGTGTATGTAGGAAGGAGTGCGTGTTTGTGTCTGACTGGTGCAATGGAAGTGATGGTTGGAGGGTATGGGTGTGTAGGTGTCTGGTGTGTGCATGTGTTAAGAGAAAAAAAGTGCCAATCACCATGATAGGCAGTCTTCATCTTCCTTAGAGACAAAAGGACAACAAAGAGCTCAGTTAATAGGCTCAAAGGGCATTGCAGGCTGCCTTCTAACCCTGACGTCTATGGTAGATATGACAACTGGTTCATTCCAGCAACAGTACTTGTCACTGCCATTCAGTTTGTTTATGATATGATATGATGCAAACAAAAAGACTCATCCAACACTTTTTCACCAAGATGAAGAACCACTTCAGTGGTCTTCATTTTGAAAGTGATGCTGCTGTGGATCAGTCTGCAGAGGTCCAAGTGTGTAAATAAAAAACTATAAAATTGACTTCTTGCACACCAATGAATGCAAAAAACTAAAACTAAAAAAAATGTCCATAAGAAATATGCTGTTATCATATCAGCACCTTTACTCTGACTCTGATCTCTCCATTTGCAGAAATACCACATGTTTTTCACACTGCTGTGGTTAAACTTTGGTAAACTTACATAGAAAACATCCCCTCTAGAGCCTGAGCTTTGCATGCTGCAACTCTGACAATAAACACCATTTAAGGGTTTACTTATTACGTAGCAACCAATACACATGCATGACAAGAAACACGGTTGACAGAAAAACAAATCTTGTCACTTTAGTACAAAACACATTTCCTTTTATAGCAGTAGTATTTATAAATCACATCTTACCTTTGCTGCTTAATGTTGATGAGCTGGACTCTCTCATCATTGGTTCAATGGTGGGTGGCAACCAACAGGCTCCAAAAAGACAACAAGTCTGTAAATTAGAAAAAAAAAACGATGTATTTACTGCAACTACAGAGCCTTAACATCTTAATGTGCCAGTTTGTGTAAACAACACTAATCCTAAATGTGACTGCTTCCTTTTATCATCATCAGGCCAAAGTGTTTCTTTTATGTTGTAATGTAAGCTGACGTCTACATTAAACTATATTTTAATATCAAAAATACAAAAATAAACTTCTTCACACATGCCCAATTCATTTTAGGCCTGTTATCTTTGAACAGGTGTGTAAGAAAGGGTTTGTTTGTTGACACAGTCACTGACTGGAAAATGTGAATGAAGAGCATCATGCTGTGTCAGAATCTAATGTTGCTGATAATAATAAAAGCCATATTTCCTCCTGTTGCTAGAAGGCTGCGTCAGTTAATGCATAAAGATATGTTGAGTGCATTGACTTCTATTGAGAGGATATCCTTTGTGCACACAGGACATCTATAAACTGGTGTTCTAATACGGCTCAGTCAACTGTTTTAGCCCATAGAAGAAACACAATGAAGAATCAAAACGATTGCACCATCTTGTCTGTTATTATCCAGCAGACTTGTTGAAGAATGTTGAAGAATTTATCCTAGTTATTCCCAAGTCTCAGATACGAGAGTGGAGGGCACCTTGGCGGTGTGTATTTTTATTTCTGTTCTTCAGGAATGAGAGGGAATAGGGGCACAATTGATCCACAGGCTATTCTTGAAAATATGTTTGACTGGTGCTGCTAGTCTCCCTGTCTCTCCCTTTCTCTCTCATTACCCAGTCTGAGCTACTGACTTCCATAATCCTGGAAGGTTTAACGCCGCTGTGTTGTGATTGGTTAGACATTACATCAGGGTGATGTAATACTCCTAGGACTGGCTAGTGTGTCAGGCAAGGGGAGGGAGGCAGAGAGGAGGGTTGGGTGGGCTGAGTACTGAGTGAAGAGAGAGGAGCGGCGAGGGGGGGGGGGGGGGGGGGGGGGGGGTTTATTGAGCTGAAGAACTCTCTCTCTCTCTCTCTCTCTCTCTCTCTCTCTCTCTCGCCTGCAGCCAGTCAGTGTGCATGTGCAGCCGCCACAGAAAGCCTCTAATCCCAAAGCACACAGCAGTGCTTTGGAGAAGGAGGGAAATAATCAAGACTGTTTCCATAGGCCCCAATCTAAAGGCTGGAGATAAGCTTTGCAGTGCATGCTGCCGTGTGTACTGGTAGCAGCTGTGTGTATTGGGGATACATACACAAAGCAGAAATGGGATTTTTTTTTTTTTTTTGGGGGGGGGGGGCTGAAATTCAATCATTAATTGCAAATAGACAGAAGAGAGGAAGATGATTGTTTGGCAGGGACAGAAAATGCCAAGGCATTAGGTGTTTGTGCATAATGACTCGTAACCAATTTCTCACTTCAGTGCAAGGTACTTTTTTTTCATGGATCCAAAGGTGTTATGCCATATCTCTGACTTGAGATGAGGCTTGTGAACACCAATGCCCTGGGCATAAGCAATGTGTTTTCACCTGATTGCTTTCATAGCATGGTAGACAATGCTTGGAAATACAAAAAAAAAACATAAAAAATAAAAAGTGATGTTGGCAAAATACATTTTCAGTCCCAAAATTTAGATAAGCTAATTGTAACATAAGGTGATGGATAACATTTAGCACTGAAACCACATTAAAGAGAGTGGCTAAAATAAAATAAATTTGGCTATCATCCAATGCAGTTGAAGGGCATAGGAAGTAAACATTATGATCCCTTTAACCAAATATTAGAAATGGCCTTCCAAACTGGAGGTCAAACTCTCACTGCATCCCAAATAAACAGCCTACTTCGTCATTTTGGCCCTTAGGCTCCATGGATGTCTTCCATCTGCCCTGATCCGTGAGTTTATTTGGAAGGGGGCGGGGGGTGCATTCTGTTGCCCAAATTTACAGATAATGAATTCAGAGTGCTGAGGCAACCACAGGTAAATATGGCAAAATACATTCTTCATTTGGAATATTGTAAATAAAAAAAAAGTGGATATTTATGAGCCAAAGAATGTGTTGGCTTTTAATATAGTGTCTCTGTGAAATAGGATTGAAAATAAGCCTGAGGAGACCTGCTGAATATTTTGAGGCTGCCAAGGAATGAAACATTGAATAATGGAATGAGACGTTAAATAAAATGTGCAAGCTAAAATTATGAAAGGTTAAAAGAAGATGGCTCGAAAGCCTGACAGAACTTATTTGCTCAGAATAGTGTCAAAATTCTTTTCCAAAAGCAGTTTAAGGTCATACATTGCCCTGAGTTAGAATCACTTCATCGTCTTGTGTTAAAACTAAAAAGCCCCAGAAAATGAATAGGAGCAGGGTTCTTTTAGAACGCGGACACGTGTACTTTGTGTTGTTTTGAGAGCCCTTTTCTGAGGTGCATCATGTTTATTCATTAACAAACTAACTTCCTGTTGACGTATCAGCTGTCAGCCACAAAAACTGACAGAAACCTCTGAGGTATTATGAAAGCAAAGTCGGACAGCCTTTGAAGGAAACTAGGAGGAGAGAAAAAAAGAACACAAAACCACCTGAATGACAACTTGTCAGAATAAAAGACTGCCATTTCTTATTTTGCTTGAGGCTAGGAATGGAAACTAGGTAATGACTACAATGATTACGCACACACACACACACACATACTGATGCTAACACAGCTACAATGGCTGTGACTGGCTGTCTCCAGAGCTTATTGGACTCAAACGTCATGCATAGAATGAACACAATAAAAACATTTCATTACACTTGCACAGCCTGGTGTTTACACTATAAGGTAGAAGAAGAATACCTGTATACTGAGTCAGAACACCCCCCAGTGCCGAACCTAATAGTTTCACAATAAAGGTTCAGAAAACGTGAGCTGCCTTCATGTTTTTGAGGCTATTGTTGAGAGAAGATTTGTGATCCTGACATCTGGAGCTTCCTGTGGTTAACATTATGAAAGGCTATATTGTAACCAAAGCCATGATCTTCCCCCAAATCTAACCAAGTAGCTTTGAAAGTGATAGAAACGCTTGTTAAAGTGAGACATTTTGACCTGGTTTTGAATCATTAGAATGTGTTCGGTGTGTCTAAATGTCGCCAATCACTTCATGCAGCCTGGCCAGAGTTACTAATTCATTTGCCAGCAAACCTGTCACACATCATCTGACTACAAATCTGAATTTTGGACTACTCTACTCGCATAAGTTAGCATGCACTGCGAGCATCAATGTGGGCAGTTCAGAGCTGCCTTGCATCGGGCATGGACAGCTGATGGAGTTGTCTTCTGATGAGATTTCTTTTAGAGACGGTTGCACAAGCTGTCATAAAAACTTTGGGACACACACACTAACACAGTTTTTCATAGAGGTTTTGTAAAGAAACAGGAAACAGTAACTAAAGTCAGTGCTTTGAAACACATAACAGTGTTTTGTTACTAACCTCAACATGGTTCATGAAATCATGCTATACAGGTTTTATACTATGTCTGCTAGTTTGTCATTTGTCACTGCTTTTGGCATTAAATCTTACTATAGTGGCTCTGATTGGCTTTGTTGGTTAGCTACATTAGCTCACAATCACAGCTGAGTTTCCTATCTATCCCTTTAAAGGCAATATATGACTTTAAGTTTGGAAGGAAAATGAAAGATTAATTGTCCCACATGGAAAATGATCTCATGGTGAAAGTTTTATGTGTGAGTGGATCCTCAAACCATCCTCTGCAACCTTTAAATATGAATGCCAGCTAACCAAAAAAATCAGGCAAAAACCAGAATTAGCTACTATACTGGGCTTGAGTTGCATTCATATGCCTTCTTTTCTGAATATTATTCCTAATTGATCTGTATTTTCATGTAACCTGTCAGCTTTGAGCTCTTTTAGCAGTCCGCCTTCAGTCCTGTACCGCAACATATTGTAACAAATCTCCTTCTGCACTCAGGTCTCTGTGTTTACGCTCTGCCTGCATTGTCTGTGCTGTTATATGGCCGTCTGGAGAGCTCGCTGCCCTCCTCTCCCTGTGACAGAGGTCATTGAGTGCTCCGAGCCTGGCTGACGTCATGCTGCTGCAACCCTGCAGAAACACCAGCAGACAGGCAGGCCAACAGACAACCTGACCGGCGGACACGGTGTATTTATAGCCTTTCCGCATATGCAAGCCTCACAGCAAGCTGCATGGGGAGATACTCCCTAAAGGCAAACCCAATCTCAACATGTTGTTTGTCTACAAGAAGAGGAAAAGACATTAATGTTCTTTGATCAGTTCAGGTGAATCATTCTCTCTCACTGTTAATAAACACAATACACATCAGGTGATACCACATTGAGGATGAATGCTTAGCACCATTATCAAATAAACTATAGGAGACAACTGCCATTAGCACTGGCACTGATGCTAATATTCACCTCCCACTGTCGGGCTCCTGCAAGCTAATCTGCTCTACACTATATGCAAATATGAAACTGTTAATGTCAGGATGCAGCCTAATTCCACATTATTCTCCGGGTAGTGGGCCAGTCAGGTTTGACTTTGAAATGGATTGTGGGTGATTAGCCGGGAATGCTGGGAGAATACCGAGGTCTCTCTGGTGAACCCCGCAGCTGGTGCCGGAGTCAGCGGAGCAACGATCCAGGTAATTAATTCTTTGACAAGCATCAGTGATTTGGAAAATCAGTAAGAATGGCAGACGCTGATCAAAAGGGAAACACGTGGAGAGATGTTTAAACAGGGTGCGTTCAAGGCGTCAGTCATGCAGGGGCTCAGACGCAGGCCCGCAGCCCAAACACTAAACACCGCAATGCACTTAGGTGACTATCAAACAGCAGCAGGCAAAGAGGATACTCGGTGTGTGTTTTGGATTGGCGCTCACCGACATGCAGGAAGTTATGCACCGAGTCTAATTCACTTAATAGAAGTTAACTCATTCAGCACGAAGTGTACAGGCTCCGGCAAATACACCCAATATATACCGGCATGCTTTCAGACACGTATGCATAGCATAAACATAATGTTACAGTGCACTCAACGTGTACAGTAAACAATTCATTTATATGAACACTACAAAAAAATACAGGTAAACCACACATGTATATTCCAGTCACAAATCTATGCATGCAATACAAACACTACAAATGTGCACCCATAAGTCAATATGCAGGCACGGACATGTGGTAAAGATCAATTCATTTTCAGTATTTATTATACATATTGCACTAAGCCTATATCTGTTGAATGAAATGCAAACAATGGCATGATATTCATGGGCATGAGATCACATAGATGCAGGCACACACACAGCACTCTTCATAAATACACAAGAGGTTGGCTTGTCGTTGCTGCCATAGGCTTGATTAAATCATGCCTATATCCCTTTCTTGATTATGTAGATAGAGAGAGAAAAAACACATAAGCGGAAAAACCATAATGAAACATCAGAGGCATGGCTATTACAGACACACTGTCCAGAAAACAAATTCCCCATGCAGGTATTTGTTTTCATCCATCAGTATTCATTATGCGAGTGAATGTATCATTGGAGTGTAGCTATTGATCCAGTATTAAATCTCATTGTTATATTTCTATTCATCTGTGAGCCAGGTGAGGGGAAAAAAAAGAAGGGTGACCAAATGTCATGGTGACAACATGCAGCATTGTCAAAGGTAGCTTTATCGATCAAGATAGACAGAGAAAGAGAGAGAGAAGGGGAGATATTTCAGCAGGACTCCAACCGTCTGACATTTTAGAAAAGCTGTCCTTTCAATTTGTCACCATCTATTGTTGCACACAAAGAGCATAGATGTCTTGACTGAGGCAATTTGAGCTGTGGCCTTCACACCCAGCAGAGACAGTGAGTAGGTTCACATGTAGCGCTGTAAAGTAGGAAGTCTGCTTCATTATATTTATCAGTGGTAATTTTCACAATTCACACGCTGTGTCTCTGAAAAGGTGTGCAGAGCACTGTGCTAGGTTTTTTTTTTTTTTTTTTTTTTTGCTTTGACATTTTAAAGGCCTCGCTGTCACACCATGTCAGTGGTTAATCTGAAACACGATGTGGACGGAGGCTCCATGGTTTGCTAAGGGTCCAATTAGCTTGCCAGCCATGTACAGCAATTCTTCACACAACTTAGATGACTCAGAATTGTCCCCGGTGGGACTTCCCTTCTTTTCTTTTGCCGCTCAGATCCAAATGAAAGCAAGCGGTCTGAGGACTGCGGGAACACGACGGAGCACACAGGCAGAGCGAACGTGGATGACTAAATGAGTATTGTCATATCAAAGCTGAACTGCCACCAAACATGTCAGATCGGAGCAACAACATAATCGGGCAAGGGCAGGCCACTGCTTTCAATGCGATGACCAGGGAAAGCCGGCGGCTGGCCAAGACGCAGGTCAGAAGGTGTGGAAGTTTGTTGGCAGAGCTTAGCATTTCCCTGTCTGTCTGACTCACTGAGGTAATTAGCACAGACTTGCATTTTCCCGGTGTATGGCTTAAAGCGTCTTGTGTTAAAGCAGTCCAGATCAAAACGGCATGTCACGCCACATTATCTTCAACACTGCTCCACAGAAACAGCCCAAGCTATCGAGTCAGCTCTGCTTCCCTGGATGTTTATCTGTTGCTAGGACTGGAAAATCTCCACACTCATTGTTTTGCACCACAGGGAACCAAAGAGCGGATTAAGTAGATCTCCTGATCTATGGAATGACCTTACATTGTGAGGCTCCGACAGGAAGAGCTCCATGGACAGGTTCCATTCAGCATACTTAAATCAAGGGCTCCTTACACCAAGAAACCAGTCCAGAAGTGGATAGGACCAGAAATTAAAAAAATATATTGATATATTTACACACTCAGGAACAACTGGCCCCTCTTATTTACAGGTCCATAAATGCTTGTAGATTTCAAGTCTCTTAATCATCAGATTCAGGCCTTATTCATTTATTACTATAGCGTAATTTCCCAGCGTGGGATGAATAAAGTATTTCTATTCTATTCTATTAAGGAGGATGATCAATATGTAAGTTTTATGTGATGTAGATTTAGTATAACTACACTGAGTAAAAATAAGTCAAGGTGTAGAACAGACAGTTTATATACAGAAATTTAGTCATTAACTATTCATTATGGATGAACAGACTTGTGGTGCAGTGCAGGATAAGGATTACGTTATATTTACCTCTGCGGTACTCATAGACTGATAGGTACAGTGTGTTTACTCTTTAATACCTTACAGGGGAAATCATCTGGAAAGGTTTTACAGAGTAGATTGCATCATGGCTGTTTAATAAAGTATGTATAGCTACTAATGCATTCATCATAGTTTATTTATACTTATTTCTGACAACAAGTTCATTTTTAATCTTGGCAAAATGCCCAGAAAAGTCAAAAAAGTCCTCTTTTCTGATTTAAAGAACAAATTAGACATTATCTTTGGACACAATACTATCATTTATGTATATAAAAAAATCATACTTTGTACTTTTCCGTTTCCATTTTTCTTATTGGATTCATTCAGATGTAGATTTTAACACATTTAGCATACTGGAAGTGGTAAAGGAGAAAAAATGCTGCTTATGGACCCGCCCCTGTTGGGAATCCCTTATTTAGACTTATCTTGTCATTGAAGATGGGATCAGTGAGAAAAGTGACAGGGAGCAGTTAGACAGTGAGACACAGGGAGTTTGGGGAAAGTTTGTCTGTGAACATCTAGGGGGTAGGTACAGTAAATGATGCGGCAGAAACTTTGAGTGAAAACCTTGCACAGCAATAAAGTGATATACACATGAATAATGCAGGAGCATTTAGTTCAGCGCTTAGGCAGAGGGGGAATCAGATGTCCCTGGTGCCCTGAAGGATTCCAGTCTACTGAGCCAGCGTCTCTGCTCTAGAATAGCCCAACACAGACCCAAATGAGAAGCCCAGTGCTCCACGCTGTCCTGCCAAGACATAGACACATCCACCAGAGTGCACACAAGAAAATGAATTCTACACATAACTACACCCACACATAAGCTTCCATCATCACAGATACAACCATACACCCACTCAGTCTTCACTGTCTAGTTTGTCTTGAGTCAATAAACGGTCCTCATAAACATCTTTGCAGCAGCGGGAGCTGATTGTATCACGTTAAAACTGATGATATCACTCATAAATGAAGGAGTACGTGTGTTGAAAGAAGCTCTGCAACAACTCCAGAAACATCAGCTTACTGTTGGCTTTACTTTTAGGTAATACTTGTGGGATTTGGATTTAAAAATAAATCTGGAGGAGTGTGTGTGTGTGTGTGTGTGAGACTGAGGCACTGGGGAAGCAAGCGAGTGTTAATTTTGCAGAACTGCTGAGAAGATTTCATTTTGTCGTCTCAGCTGCCCAAAGAATCAACTAATGACTAATTAATTACTACACATATCCAAATCAAATCATCTGCTTTTCCTTGCTATGCATATTCTCTTTGGCTGTCATTCAACATTTCTCCTTGTAGATCCATTAGAAGCAAATTCTCAGAAATTAAATGATGTCATTGTTTTTTTTTTCTTTAAAGGCCTTAGTTCTTGTATTTATGTGGTAAAAAAAATACATTATCCTCTTTGCTTCTCAGTAGGCCTTTGCACACATGGCATTAATGAAGTGGTGGGTATGTAATGTGTTGACGGCATCACCATTTACCAGCTTTTCCTCAACATTAAACCATTTGATTTCCATTCAGCCAATGCAAATGAGGCCAGGAGAGCGTCGCCTCCATAACATATGCAGCACCTCGTGTGCTACCAGCAGCGACGAGCAAAGGGGGACAGGGGGGCGGGACCGGCTCTTCACATTGGAATGGTAATTCACCAATCAGCGAGGTGACATACTCAGGGCGGAAGAAGGGAGAGCCGCACATAGCTGACAGGGACATCAGTTTCACGAAACATTTCCTCCTTTGCACCTGAAAGCACGGCATAATCACGCGCAGGGGCGATGCACCATGAAATAGAATGGGCGTCCAGATCCGGGGGAGCGGACACAGCGCCGTGTCCACAGAAATGAGGGTCATTCTTTACCTAGAGACGCTGGTGTCAGTGAGAAAGAAGAAAAAAAAAGGCCCTGAAGGTCCGGGTGATACAACTTCATGTCAAAGTTTCATATTTGATTTGAATGATAAGAGAAAGTATCAACAAAAGTTCTCTCTGATGAGCTTTAAGCACATTTTTGACAATGGTATGCTAATGTAAACTGAAAGCTTTGTTAAATTAAGTGGCACAACACAAAATATTTTTGTTGCACGGCCCCATGGAATCACCCTGTTTCCATGAACTGCCTGGTGTGTGTATATTTTTGTGGGCTTGTATTCCCCATCTTCCTCCTCTTCCTCTTCCTCCTCCTCCTCCTCCTCCCCACAGGTCATGTGTATTGTAAGACACATTTGAGCTTGCAGAGGAACAAATGTGTGCCAAGTAAGATAAGGAATGACTGTCGCTAATAGACTTTGCTCCCAGAGAAAGTTCAGCCCGGCCAAAAATAAATAAATAAATAAATAAAAAAAAAACATGCTCTGAATTCTCAAACTAGTGCCTCTCTCTATCTGCCAGATGTATCAGTGTTCCTCCAAGCAATCAAGAAGTAATTCCCTTTATCGGCCAACATGAATATTAAAGTTTTGCGCTAGAGGGATCTGGGGTATAAACACCACCGTCACCAGCACCTGTCGGGGACTGCGGATGTGGATAGTGGATGAAGCAGATGAGTGAGGTGGCTACACAGTGCAATAGCATGGCTGTAAAGATACTGATGGTGGGGCTGTAGAGAAAAGAATGCTGATTAGCGGGAGCGATTAGCATCTTTGTGTTTGGGACCTTGTCACCCGACACATGTAAATTTAAACCAGTGCGACACATGCAGACTATCACTATTAATGTGTTTTTACACCCGATGCAAATGAAGAGTAAACAAACAAATATATAAACACAGAGGGAGGAAAAGGGGAGGGGTTCCCCAGACTAAGGACCTTTTTTACACATATGCAAATGGAAGCTCTCATGGCATGCATCAAGCAGGAAATTAAGACAGAGAGAGAGGCAGAATTACAGAGCAGTATGGAAATGCGCAGATGTGTGGATATGCAGTACTGCTTCATTATTACCGGAAAAATGGCCCGTGTTAATATTCAAACATCTTGATAAACAAAAGACACAAATGAAGATGCTCCCCTGAGGACTCAGGGATGGAACACTGACGATCTTAACACTCGCCAAAACAACAACATCCAACTCAGGGACAAGATTCATCTCTGGGCATGACACACGCTGAATAAACAAAGAATGGAACATGCTGGAACGTTTTAATGCGCATCTGGGGTCACGTCTGGTAACACACTTAGAAACAAGATGACAGTTGGTAGACGTGAAAGCTATCAACACCTGCAGATCATTTATCAAATTGGCCTGCAGTTTCCACAGAGTCTGGACTAATTCTGTCCAAACATAAAAAAATAAAGTCTTCAGAAGTAACAAATGAGCTGAGATCAGAGCAGGTTTCTGTTTCTCTCTTTTTTTTTTTCTTTTTTTTTTTGAATGTCAAATTGCGTCATCTTTTGAGTCGCTGCTGTCTGTGTTTACAGTGGTCATCACTGCGCCCACAGTCAACGCACACAAAGAGACGACCAAGCTGTTGCACAGTCCTTGTGTGAAAGCGCACTATACTGTTGACTTTGTCATGGTGCCATGTTGGATAACATCCACTCCATCATATCCATGCCCAGATGCTACAAGAGAGATAAGTGGATTGAACAGAACAGACTTGTCAGGGATCCCATATATTCCCCCTGAATCTGTGGATAGTTGAACATAAATAGTTTTTTTGAAGTGCAGTGATTTCGTTGCTCTCTTTTTTTATAATGGATTGTTTTACACTGACATCAACTTGGCTCAGCCTGAAGACATGTTTCTTAGGGGAGAGAGTGGGGGGGGGGAGAAAAAGCTAACTGCTGGTAGTATCAAATGTTTTCAATGGCTTTTAGATGCCAGATAATGTAACATTAGCCACCTATTTGAATGCTTAGCTCATGAAGACTGTAGTGAATGGGAATTATTCCTGAAACATCATTAAGAAGGCACATCTTCCCTGGATGTTGCGCTTTGCATAATCAGAAACCAGTACAATTTGATGGAGTGCTGATAATTATCATTAGGTTTTTGCATATTGATTTTTGGTGTTATTATAGTAATGATGCACTTGACTCTATAATGAGTTCCTTTAAAAGGAAAGGAAATTGTTAATTTACACCTTTTTGATTCGATGGTCTGGTCTCTGTTTGCTGGGCTTTATCAGAGTTTATTGCCAACTGATTATTTTGCGGAATAACTCCCTCACAATAACACCGCTGATGCATTAAGTCGAGACAAAAGCAATCTGAATATGAGCATGCATGATTGCTACGCTAAAAGCACCCAACTAATGATTTCATTATTTTGTAATAAAGGGTTAATGTATATTCAAAATGCCTGGTTACTCAGATTGTTCTTGCATATATATATATATGGCTCTTTACAGGAGAGCTCTTCAGCCTCTTTGGGTTTTTTTATTGGAGCGATCAGCACGGGTCAGATAAGGCATATGTTTTCACTGGTGCTCACAGCCTGCAGCTCACCATGCAGCAGAGGGTTAAAAAAGAGATTAGTCAGCTTCCTGTCTATTGCCCCAAAGCCCACAATCACACACTCACTACACCGCATGACCCTGTATATTTTTGAACGTCAGCCAGCTCTCTTCTTTAAGAGTCCAAATCCTGGTGGCTGCCAGTCAACTTCAAAGCAGTTGGGCTGTGGCTGTCTTTCTTAACCTCCAAATCTGGCTGGTCTTGTTACAGCTGCGCTGTGGGGACAGAGTGGGCAGTGTTTGCATGTGTGTGTGTGTGTGTATGTGTGTGTATGTGCTTTTTGTGGACAGAGTGGGCAGTGTACTGGGTCTGCTGATTAACCCCTGGGCCAGGGCCATTCTCCTCAGACAGACAGATCGGCTTTCGCCAGTCCCAGCCCCTGTAATGGGAGCCCGCTCCAACAAGCCACTTCAAAGAGGCAGGGCCAGCAGGAATGTCAGGTTCAGAACCAGAGGGAGCAAGAGAAAAAGGGTGAAGCAGAAGAAGGAAGAGGTCTGTGTATATCTGTGTGTGTGAGTGTGTGTGTCTCAGTTTAAACATGAAAGGTGGGGGTCTCTCTTTCTGGTCAACAGCAGGACTTCAGCCCTATCTGGACCTTAGTGATGCCAGTGCTTCCTTTTTTTTCATTTGCAGCAGGGTGAAGTTGTTTTAATTTAATTTGGCTGCAAAGCAAAAAAGGCCTTTGGGGTAGCTTGGCCTGGATCTGGATCAGCTGTGCTTTTTTGGAGACTGTGTGCAGAGGTTGTTTTTTTTCTACTGCTGCTTCAAGGCAATGCCTCAGCCCCTCTCTGACATCTCCAAACCAAAAAAAAACCCTATCACAGAATATATCGTTTCTTGGCTAACTCTGCCAAATATTAAACTTCTTGGCAGATATAGTTTTATTACACCATAGCAGAATTGGAAATGACAAAATAACTCAAGTGACTCAAATGTGACTCAATTCCCATAGATCTCCATGTTAACATGACCAAATTTACAGCAGGACAAAAAATGGTTTCAGTATCTAATGAGTTTATGTAATAACCATGGGGGGGTGACTTATGCAACTCACTCATTTTAAATGCATAATAAGGGGGTGAACGCTTTAATTGACACGAGCTTCCTGCATCAGCGATGTGGCAACAGTCTGGATCTCCGATACAAGCTCAAAACAGGTTTTCAAAACCAATGGTTAACATCATGGAGGTTCTGTCCATAGTTATATACAGTCTATGAGGGGCACCAGTCAGCATACTGACCTCTGTCTCTCCTCTGTCACAATACACAGAGCATCATAGCTGTGTAAGATGGCCCCTTTAAATCACAGTTTGAGTTTAGTGTGTGCATAAAGACACGTGTGTGATGGTGATTCATTTTCTAATGGGACACGCCCACACAAATGCATTGTCATGAGATTCCTTGAAGTCACACACACACACACGAGAATCCCCTACGGAGGTTAGGTTTGCTGTGGCAGAGGAGTCGGGCCCGAGCAGCTCTGTCGATCACCACAACACTGTGCTGCCTTTTGTGGCTTAGAGACAATGGGCCGCTGCCGGGGAGAGAGACGGGCAACCTGAACCTGACACAGGAAGCTCTTAAAGCTACACAAAACAAACTGCTGAGCTCTGGCATTTCCCCCTACTGAAAGACTATCTCCACCGTCATTAAAGGTGAACTCAATCGTCTAATCTCCTCCAAAGTCACTGAGCAACCACTGCTGCCCCCTCCTCCCCTCCCACCTTTTCTCCTTGCTTCATCTTTCTCACTGTCCCTCTATTCTCACTTGCCTTCCAGGAGATGGTGGCCATCAATGAAATGCCATTAGATCTCTGGGGGGGGTTAGAGGTCATAGGACAAAAAATGTTCTGTTGAATGCGCTCTTTCTGAAAGGAAAGGGTGGGCACTTTGTTTTGCTCTGATCGATGTAAGGCAGTTCACTGACGTGTTAAGCGACATCAAGCAAATCACTTTGGTAAACGTAAGTCCATATTCCCTGACAGACACTGAATGCCTTTTAACATTTGTTTCTTTGTGCAAAACAGGCTGCTTACATAGATCGTAAGCTTTATAACCCGGGAAAAAAAGATTAGCATGCCACTCAACATTTGAGAAATAACAACTGCGGAATGTGTATTTTCATGTTTGAAATCGTCAGCAGGTAATCAATACAATGCCAAGAAGAGAGAGCGGTAAATAACACGTCTTGTGATGTCGAAAAACAAAGCGAGAGACAAGCAGCAAACAAACAGAAAGCCACCCAACCATCACCACTGGGAATATATTGAAAACCCTGAGAATGGACATGCACATTTGCACATACAAACACATTACACTCTGCGTTACCACAATACATATCATTTTGATGTCATCCGCATTTGGCTAAGGCCATTTGCACCTCACGCTTAATATGCTGCCAGCTATACAAATAGCACTGTTTGGGATTCAATTATCTGTTGCCTTTTTAGATTTTTTTTTTTATTCAAGAGCTATGAAAAGGCAGATCTCTCCTCTCTCCCTCAGTGCCATCACTGAGCAAAGATGGAAAAAATGGTTTTCACCCCTCCTATTATCGCATCAAAATCTGCTCGGCCGCTGTGCATACCGGCTCATTACCTTGGTGAAAAAGCCACCTTAACCTCCATTACAAGCTGGCCCTGTAATTAATGACTTTTTAAGCTATTGAACCAAAAGCAATTAGGTTATAAAGGGGGGGCTTGTTCAGTAACGTGAATACCTTTCCTTTATTAGTTGCATCCTTGAAGAGGAGATGCTAACCAAATGTGACAGTCTCTGGAATTAAGATGCTAATGTTTCCAGTTATTTGAACTTGTCAATCAAGCGTTTGTCATTGTTGTCGGAGGTACAGGGTAGAAAAAAAACCAAAACAAAACAAAAAAAACTTCAAAGTTCAATGGTATTTGAAGGTTGAAGAATTATTCTGTACAGTTGGGCTGCTGTTTTGATCGTGCGTGTGTTTGCTTACATGTGCGTAGGCTTAGGCTTGCACATGTTTGTGTGCAAAGCAGATACAGCCCATTCCATCAGCACAGTATGCAGAGCAAAGATAAGACTTCATACAACACATTTGCTTTGTATTTGTCTTAGACTTTATCGCATGTTCCAGTGGAGGTAGACACAGTCGAGACATGTGGTCTACATTCTAATGCCTGGAAGGGTCAGCTCAGCGGTCAACCAGCACATTACTCTATGTCCACAACGGACAGGTTAGAACGCACAAGACTAATGCTGCGGCTCATCCAAAAGGTCATCTGTGGATATTAATGTGTAACTTTAACTGAACCTGCGTGAGGAACAGCCAGCCTCTTTTCTCATTGAGCAGGAGGACACAGCATACCGCACAAAGGGATAAATATGCCTACGGGATGCAATGCAGAGTTTATATGGGTCATTTTCTGCTAACCCTGACTTTTATGAAAGCAAATGAAGAGAAAATAAGTCATTGATATTTTTTGTAGATTTGCTCCAGACAGTAATCGAAAGGCCTGAGCACAATTAGTCAGGCTTTTGGAAAACATCCTTTTTTTCAGATTGATCCAGCCAAATGTTCCACTGTTCCTCATTATTCACCGACATGCAGCCTACAGTACAAACTGCTGCCTGACGATAAATCTTGCAATGGGCTAAAGTTCCCTACATTGATTTTAACCTGTTGAAGCCAGTGGAATAAAGATGTCAAGATGAACACTATAGTAACTGGATGAAAAATAATGTCCTCCTTTAAAACCACAGCTGATATCCTTTTTTTTTTTTGGTCTTTACACTGGGCTTAAAGCTCATTGGCCCAATGAGAAGAATGTCTCATGACATAGTGACAAGTCCAGAAGAACGTCAATCAATCAGAATGTTTGCAGCTAGTTTTAGTCTCTATAGGTATATTAGATGTTGATGTCTGCTTACTAATAACTCATTTAAATTACATCAACGCAGTGAAGATTAATCATGCATGACCCCTTTTACTGCAGGTAAGGGACCATTTTAGAATGCAGGTGGCCTGTGTAGGCATCAATACCTCAACAATACAAGCTTAAATGTAATGTAATGTTTCCTCTAAGGCAATTGTTGGTGTTCAATAGTAATATGTGCATTTATCAGTATTGGCATTGGGCATAAAGAGTTAAAAAATATCAGCATATTGGATTTTTGTGTGTATGTTTTAAATGTGTCAATAAGCAGTAGACATATTTGAGTAATTTCTTAAATGAACATACATCAGTATGTGTATGTGTGCTGTGCGGATCAATTACTGTAATACCTATAATAATGCAGCCCCCTTCATTCTAAGACTGTGATGCTAGAATACATAGAAATACCATTCAGGAAACCCTCAGCGGGAGGTTAATCTTTTCCAGAAATCTGCTGGTCAAAATCAACCTCCTCCAAAAGGGCACTTTTGGACAGGCACAGCACTACTGATAACACATAATGACAATAGATGTGCTTGATTTTTTTCAATCAAATCTTTTCTTACAGCTCACTCAGATCAGACCTTTGTTATCCACTTGCTGGAGTTAGTAATTTATTCAACAATGATTACAGCAGCTATCAGATTTGGGAGTTTGTGTGTATGCAAGAGATGATAGAATAATAAGAAGTGAGCATGTGTGTGTGTGTGTGTGTGCGTGTGTGTGCCCTCTACTATAGCACTTCAGCCCCTAATCATCCTCACTATGCTCAACTTGCAGCAGCAGGAAGGCAAGTGATCAGTGTGGTCATTAAAAAGGATACTTCAGCTGTGGTTTGGTCTTCGCTCTTTGAAGTTAGCAAACATGGTTGCATCAGTGATTATTTATATGCTGGAATAAAATGTTTTTATGAAAATTTGTTCCGCATTGATCACAATAATTACAGTAAATAGAGCTAATTGCAGCAGATTTGAGTGTTTAGTGTTGGCTTTCTGTGATATGAAAATCCTCTGGTTAGCAGCATGGGATGACGGCCATTCGCCTTCAAGACTGACAGCCCAGTCTTTAAAATGCATTCCACGACTCTTACGAAGCTCATTTCTTTTTGCAGCAAATTTGTTTTAGAATTCATTATTTGCCATGAAATGTGAAAAGTCTTCTTCATTAGATAGTGTGAAATCCTTCTCTGTCTGCCTGTGCCTCTCTGAAGTCCAGCTAACCATGTTAATCCCACAAGCTGCGAACTCCATGGCATCTCCCCCAATAGACTCGCAGACCTGCTGTCTAAATAATTGCCTCATTAGTGTGTGGCGCACAGGTATGGCATAAATGCAAACTTTAGACAAGTGTGTATGCAAATCAAATTGCTTGTTCGACACTCTTTATTCATGTGATCAAAAATCAGCTGAATTATACCGGGGACCTCAGCCCTGAAATGGAAATTTTAAGGATAACTAATGCATTTTCAACGAGGTGAACCGTGGGCAGGTTGAGGCTCAGAGCAGATGATGTGCAAATAGTTGACAGCTTTCAACTTTGGAGTTATTACATTTTAGATAGATTTTTTTTTCTTTTTAATTAATGTCTGCTATGAAAAAAAAACACATAAATAAAAATAACAGCAGCATGTCAAAGCAAAGACCTGATCATGGTGTTGTAGGGTTTTCCTGTTGTGGAGGAAACATGGAGAGAATTATTCATCATCAGCTTATACTAGCAGTATTACAGGATGTTAATCAAAACACAAACTCTTTATGAGGTTGTATTATTCAATTTACATGCATTGATACATGTAAAATGACTAATTTGATACATTTTATATGCATGCGTAATGATCTAATGATCACATATTAAGAAAAACCAACATTTTAGACTTTATATGTTCAATTATCTACATGTTAATATTGCATGAAATAATAGCTTTACAGCTTAGATGGTGTGGAAAACTACTACTTGATCAGGGTGCTGCTACAACAGCCAGAGCAATTTAACCAGACGACTTCACCATCCCACTGAATAGGTGCTTACAGTTAGCTTCATTTTTCTCTCTGTGATGATGCACCCGCTGTTCCACCTTTGGCCTCGAAGCTATGGCTCAGAGAGCGTCGCTGCCACGGCAGACTGCTGCCTGCATTGACCGTCTGACACAGACGTGTGAGGTTACCTTGAAATGGCACAGACCTGATGGACGAGATGACTTTTCCATGTACTGTCATATTAGAGAGACAGAGAGCGACGGGGCCAGGTGTTCAGACGAAAACAGATCACATGCCGGATCAGGGTAATTAATCTATTTTGACCATTACACTAACACAAACGGCATCTGTTTATTCAAAAAAAACACCCTTTATTAATGGCATCCACTCGGAAGCAGTAGCGCCATGACGTGTTTTTCAAATGTCAAGATGTCTTGCATTAGCTGCTTCACTACCGTTCATCAACTTCAACATCAAGGGTATTGGTCTGCTGCTGTCTTCTTCCTTCAGTTGTTAGTATTCATACTGTCTTCTATGGCCAAGCACACAGAGAATCTCAAGCAGTGCAAAAATAGTCATTATGGAGATTCGGAAGCCTCCTTAATTTTAAAAAGCAACCTTGAATTATAAGAGAAATATGTTTCTTTAATAAAAGCTGAAAAAGCTATACTGTTCAATATGTGTACGATATCAACATTTAAAATGATTGCATTTAAATTCTATTGTAATTCATCATCATTCAGGCTTTGAGGGCAACTATTATTTAGCATTTCAGTCAATGATTTTTTAATTTTTGTTTTAAAATTATGCACATAAAAATCTACTAATGCAGATAGATAGATAGATAGATAGATAGATAGATAGATAGATAGATAGATAGATAGATAGATAGATAGATAGATAGATAGTTTAGCCAATATAGATGTGGATTGCTATTTAAACACCAGGTAACTTCTATGGAGGTATATGCATAAGCTTTTACATGGACAAAAGCAACCCACTTCCACACACACCCCTGACTTAACTGCAACCCCTACACATTGTAATCACATTAAGCTGCATTTGATGCATTATGTCAACTTTAGTGGCGACCTCCCAGTAGAGGGTTCACTGAAGAAATTTAACATAGCTGTAGCCCATATGTAATTAAAAAGTATGTTATCTCTGGCCAGAATGTTATGGCTAAGCACTGGCCTGGGTCCAGCTAACGCTGATATAATCCCACCCAGCTCTGTTTCTCTGTGCATGGGGTCACTGGGTCACTAACTGCCTCCTCGTGTGCTATTCAGCTGCAGAGAAGGGAGCTGGGAAGCCTCATCGGAGAGTCAAATACAGCTGGATACATCTCCCTGCTTGTTTTTTTTGTGTAATCACCTTTCCATATTTGTGCTTTCCAGACAACAGAGAGTAAACCAAAATGGCATCACTTAAATGATGTTGTGCTCTCAAAGTCATTTTATTCAGTTATATTTCACTACGTGCTGCTTGGGATAAATTATAAATTAGTGCATCCACCGCTATACTTTTTAGTGGTTTTTATCAGGTGTTGATCGATCTCAGCCTCATTAGAGGATGAAGTCTTTTCACACAACTGGCCCATTTGCTGCAGCAAGCCAAGAGGAAGTTCACAGTTCGATCAGCCAAGTCTCAGGCTGTGAAGATGTAGGGAAGCTCTGTCTTGTTTCAACTCACCTTCAAAGCGAGTTAATCAGCCTGTAAAAAGTTGTTCAAGCAGTAGAAAAACATCCCAAGGTAGAGTGTTGGCCTGTACAGTCCCACACACCGCATACCAAGTACTGGCTGCTTAAAAAAAAAGCAGGCAGAGAGGCACACACACACACCATCAAATCTCTCATTCTTTCATTAAGCAGCACTGAAGTGTAGCTTAGGAAGTAGTTCACTTTAAATCTCCTGCAGCCACAGCTATGAAGCTTTCTTTCTTTCTTTTTTTTCATTTGGTCTGATGGCTTTGAGACCTCGCTATGAGTGTAGTGGGTGGTAGATGCCCAGCATGTCTGAGAGTTTGGCGGAAGCACAGGAGGAGAGCAGTTTGAGGCATAATTGCCAGCCACAAGCCTGCCAATGGCTCTCTGGCTGTGAGAGCATGGAAGAGGTCTTGTTCTGACTGGAAAGGTCATGAAGAAACAACTTTTGTACCAGGAGAGGAGGAAAAATAAAAAAAAAATAAAAAACAGAAAGAGTTTGGAGAAAGAACACATTTTGCATCTGTAATAAAATCCTATCCGGCATTCGTATCTGTATTTTGTACTCTTTAAAGAACAGAGAGCATTTTTTTTATACAGCGTACCTAATTTAAATCCACTTTGAACATGTTTTGTGGTGCTTACAGCCTCAAAAATCGTCTGCTGTAAAATGATATCCTCTCTCATAGTTCTGCATGGAGAGCAGATGCTGTAATTGAGCAGAGACTTGATTTCTTGCACAGTCAAATTAGCCAAAGATGACCGTGCAGTGAACTGCAGGAGGTTTAATTCCCTGTGTTTACATCACTGGCAGAGCCTTTGTTTTGTTTGATTCACTATGCTAATATAGACTCCTCTCAGATCGCACACTGAGCAGCAACACACATGCACACAGATATCTGCCTCTCCCAATAAACTCGCTCTAGGTGTCAAAATAAAAAGGGAAGAGTAAAATTGGATTATGATTGTGCATGCGTACACGTGTTGCAATTGGTAGTGTGTGAGAAGGCTTTTGGCAATGTTTTAATTGACACAGAAATGGCACAGCAAAATAGTTTTTAATTACGCTTTTAATAAAATAAAAGATTAATTGGAAGCTTGTTGATTTTTTCTACATTTTAAGAAATCATTTTCACTCGCGCACACATTTAATCACAAGAATAGCAGACTCTTGCTATCACTGAAATGGTACCTGTGACATTTTTGTGCGTGTGTGTGTCAAGATTAAAGATATTTTAAGGGATTTTATTCCCCATGTCAAAGCTGATTACAGATCACCTACAAAGGCTTCAAAGAGACGTTCCCTACATGCATCCCTACATATAGATAAATGTGTATATTTGGCAATTTCCTCTTAAAGAATCGTCTATTATCTTTAACCACACTGTGCACCGCTTAGTGTGGCTGTCTATATATTCTTATATTGACAAAGAGTGACAGATGTGGGTGTTTTTTTTTTTTTTTTTTTTGCACAGCCATACAGCATGCACTTTTGGTGAACCCACTGACTGTGTGGACGCAGGGAGAACTACAGTCTTTTTACACTGCTGAATGGAGGAGGTTTCCTGCTTCGGTAATCCCGAAAGAGCACTTTTAACACTGTGCACTGTAATACTGTGCACGTGATTGGATCTATCATGGCATCACATTAACCATTTAGACTCCGTTCACACTGGGTCTGAACGCAAATGCGGCGAGCGAATCCCGCTAGCAACGTTATACTTCAGGCTTCATGGGGACAGTGTCCAGGTCGTAAACAACCAGCCAACTACGATCAGCTTTGCTCAGAGTTTATTTTCAACATGGCTACAAAGGAATAAACTGCTTTTTGAACCGAAAAGGAACGACACATGCGCCCATGCTGTCCTACCGGGGTGGGAACGGGCGCCACCTAGCGGTTTGGAGGACAACAAAGAAGCTGGATTAAGCTAGATTAAGCATGGACATGTGTGTGTGAAAGCCAGATTTGAAAAAAGGTCTGAATGTATCCAGTTTAAATGCTATCCGGATTCAATCCTACTCTAGCTTGATTGACTTTTTCCAGTGTGAACGGGGCCTTATAGATCCCCTTTTTTGACAAACAAAACTTGATTCCTAATGAGGTGTGATCTTGTGATCGCACAAATATCAAAAGAATCCAGCTTCTCATGGATGCAGATTCCCACATAGCAAAAAAATATATCATCACTATGCTAACATTAGAAACAAAATGATGTCTCAACAGGCTGCACATCACACCAGAGATGTCTACCTGGATTATGTTTATAAAGGTTTGCAAACAATGGATGCTGTTGGAGCACATCTGTATTTGTAATAACATGTTTCCTCCATTATAGTTGATATATATATATATAACACTATCAGACTCAGTTACTGAGATCTGGTGTTTATATTTTTTACTTTTTGTGCTGCTATCTGATCTAATCTCCATGGCAGGCACTCACATCCACTGATTTGCAGATGGAACCGTTTTGCCGTACATGTTGGTTGACCCTTTTTTATCCCAAATTAACAGAGCATTTCTTTCTGCACACAAATGTACCAGAAAGTATAATGGAGTGATCAGTATCATCGAGGCGATTTTGGACCAAACTCAAGGTCGAATTTATTGGTTTCCATTCGTGATACAACCAAGTGCCTACAACCTTCCATATGCCTCGCTCCTCTGATCCAGCTAAACTTCATCCTGTTGTTACTGGCAAGATAACTGGGAAATGAATTGCCGGAAAATAGATTTTTTTTTTTTTTTTAAATTTATTCATGCATTTGTTTATTTTTTTTATCTTTGAGGCCAAATCAGATGTTACAGCGTTAAAAATAAAAGCATGTGGTTAAATGGTACATGGACACATTTAATTTAAAATCAAAGCAAATGTATAGATCATCAGTGACTTCTTTTTTTACACATGGATGTTTACATTCTTCCACTCACTCGTCAATCCACGGACAATCTACTCACACATGGGCCTGATAATGCGTTATACAGACGTCAAGTTGGCAGGGCTTCAGTCTGCATAATGTACAGTCCAAATGCTTCAAGTATTTGCGTTTCTCACATACAGCTCATCTGAAAAGTTCAGCTCTGACAGGCTCGTGTGTCAATATGTAGCCAAAAAAAGGTGACACCTTGAGGAACTGTCCATAACCAGAGCCATCATCCGGCTGCCTTTGGCTGGTGCAAGAAGAATGATAGCAGCATATTGACTCAGCATTTAGCATTAGCATTACATAACAAGTCTACAGAATACGACAAGGATACACTAATATCCTCTGGATCACACACATTAAATACTTGTGTTTTGACATTCCAGCATCTGTCACTTTACACAAAAAAGGTAAGAGCCATTGAGAAATCTACTAGAAATGAGAAGAAGAGTGTAACTGTCATGTTAGCTGTCCTCTCTGATGGGACCAAACTTCCCCAATACATGATTGCTACCCAAGAAGGCAATACCAGTGCTGTTTGTGCAGGAGAAGCACTCAATTAAATATGAAACCTTTACAACATAAAAAAAAGTTTTCAAATTTTCTCTTTATTTATATGCAGCTTGACTCCATTCATGTTTTCCATCTTGGAAAAGATGTGGGTCATTTAATAATAATCAGGGTTGCCTTATATATTCAGAACAATACAATAATGTCTGTCTTATTAGCTGATTTATTTGACATACATGTTGGTTCATTGCTTCTGTCTAATAAGGGGTAATGTGTATCTAATCTATGTGTACTATAAATATATTGTGTGTGTTATGGCTGAAGTGGAAACCTGTTATTGCACTGATTCATGAAACCAGGTAAAAAGGTGTAAAAGACGGTGTTGATAACCATAAGCGGGGGAGGAGGGGTATGTTTATACATTTACACCTGCTCAAACATGTTAATGTGTGAATTTTCATAACACGCATGTGTATGTCAATCACCTTATGGACTAGACATTAAATGTAACTAGTACATTAATAGAACATAATAGCTTTTTAAAGGGCAGGAAAGAAAAGGCGGTCCAACGACTGAAGAGAGCAAGGGGGACTGTGCATGTGTGTGTGTTACGTGTGATGACTTAAATGTGGTGGCAGATGAGGTCATATGCCACTAATCTTTCTCAATGGAGCCTTTGTTCAGCGACAACACACTCACACACACATACGCACACAAGTTTTCAGACTACTTCCTTTGAGTGTTAAGATTGTGAGATGGGACATTTCGACATTTCTTAAAATCCTAATGGGTTTGGTGCTTGGGGGAAAGAGGGTGAAACTTAATTGGAATAGACTTTTCCACCTCTAAATTTTAATGAACTGCTGGGCTGAATGTCTCTTATTAGGTGAAATTGGCCATTAGCATTTTAAATGACCAGCTATCTTCATTATAATCAGGGTGAGACACATTTCTGCGCTCGAGATCTATTGATTGTTCAGCAATGTCAAAGTCTGCATGAAGACGTAAAGGCTGACTACATGTGACAAGCTGAAGCTGAGTGAGGATCACCGCTGCTGCTGCTGCTGCTGCAGTCAGAGCGACCGGGCAGAGACACACACACAAAAAAAGGAATAATCCGTTTTGCACACTTTCATATAATTACAGTAATATAAAGATAATTACAGTGGAGGCAACGCTGCTTTATCATGAGACCAACATGTCCTATACAGTAATTCAATTTATGCTTCCTGTGAAAATAATCATTCATTTTGATTACGCACAGTGGAGATGACACAGTTGTATATTTTACTATATAAGTAAAGCTGCGTGTGTGAGAGTTCAGCAGAAATGACTGTTTTTTTGCATATTAATTAGCAGTCTGAAGTGCTATTATTAAGCGTTTTCACAAGAGAATCTGTGATGAGAGTGGAATACATGCATCAAAAGCTTTTTTACTAATTACTTTGAATTTATGATGATGTACTGCAGTCTCTGCGTCACACTATACATTTTAGCACACTTAATATTTGACAAGGACGCTTTTAATTACTTCTCTTTTGAGAAGGAGGAAAATTCAGCTGCACAGACATTTGCTATTTGATTTCTGTCACTTTCCACTTTCTAATAACTATAATGAGAAAAAAGTGCTACTCATTTAAGTCAGCTTTCAATGCACTAATGATAAGAGAAGCATTATAATTTATTGAATGAATGTTAAATACTGATTTCATGAAAGCCTTTTGTTAAATAATCACTGATGATTTCTTATTAGAGCTTTTCCCACTTCTCAGTTTCTCTGACAGTTTTTCAATTTCTGACTCAAAGCACCCTGAGCAAATATTTGAAAGCCTTTCCAGACTAAAGCAAACTTGAGACCAAAGTTGGCAAACATTTGCAGTGTATATCACACAGACCTCATATACAGCCACAATCACATGTGCCCCCCTAAGTAATTATCAGCCTTGGAGCCCAAAATATGATCACAATAATCTCATTTTAATTTGAGTTATATTGCAAAGAGGAGAGAGGGGGGGCTGAATAATCACATTGTCCTTGTTGGATATGGGGAGAGTTGGCCGGTGTTTGAGAATACTTCCAGATGGTGTTGAGCTGGCAGACTGGCACAGAGGAAAAGCCTGGGACCACCTCCTTCAGACTGAATGCCGTGCCCTCACCCTCACTCGCTCCATGCTCGCTCTTCTTCCACCATATTCTCCTATTTTTTTTCCTTTCCCAATCTCAGCACTGTTGCCCCTCGCTGCCCTCCTGATTTCCTTCTCCTATCTCACAGTCCCCATCTCATTTTCACCTCTCACCTCATTCTTCCCTCCTCACCCGGCCCTCGCCCCTCCCTCCTGTCCCTCCCCACATCTTCATGCTTTATCCAAACAGGTCTTGCAGTGTGTTGGCCCAACATAAGGCTGGAGCCAAAGCAGCAATTCCCCCCCCCCCCTTTCCCCACCCTCCACACTCTCCTAAGGCGGGGGGGCGACAGAACCCTGCCCTCCGATTACACTGGGGGCGAGGGGTTAGAATACAGCCCTGAGGGCCGGCAGCTGTCAATTAGTGATAACTGCCGAGAAAGAGACACACACACACACACGTGTGCACACACACACGCAAACCCCCCCCACCCCACCCCTTTCGTTAATCAGGGGGCCATCACCTAGCAACGGTGCTGAGGAAGTCCTCGATGGGGATGCCTGGTGAGAGGCACACACAGAAATGAGGATGAGGTGGAGAGAGGGATGGAGAGAGCAAGGAGGAGAAAATGATGAAAAGTAGAGGGGGGTAGATGGAAAGAGGATAATGAACCCTCTCCAGAGGACGTTTTTGACGTGAGACAGCCTTTGTCCACAAGAGGGTTCAGTGTTATTTACACAGCATCCTACATATCCACAGGTGCTTGTGTAACAATATTGTTTTAATAAACTTTTTTTTTTCACCTTATTAGCACACATGATGAGGAGTCACAACATGCATCAAAAAAAAGTGTCTCAGTCTGGGAGGACTTTTGAAGGATGTGCAACAGCTTCACGGAAAGAAAGTGATGGCCCGCTCCTTAATATATTCACTTCATCAGCCAACCTCATTGCCTTGTTCCTCCAGGCGAGTTCAGTGCTCTTGCAAACACATTAATATGAGGTGAATATGACTGCTGCATGCCAGAGCTCCCCCCCCTCCCAACCTCCTCTCCGCCCCTACAACCTCCGTCTGACAGAGTGGCAGCACATAGAGCCATGAACAGGTGATAAATCCTTGTCACGTTTTATTAAAACCCAGCCAGGCCAAACAGAACACCTCATATTGAGCTGTAATACCCAAGGAGACACTGTATGAGAGAGCGAGCGCCTTCCTGTTTGGTATGCTCTCCAGCAGCGAACTACTGTCTCTTCTCTTGTCATTAAAGTGGTAGTGGAGGAGGAATAAACTCTACAAGAAACCACATAAACACCCACCCACCCACACACACCCACACACACACACAGCTCTGCCCCCTGCTGGTCTGCCAGACCAGGGGGCAGGTCATCACCACCATCCTTTATATCCTCACTACCAGTAAACACAGGAGAGATAAATGAAATGAAAGTCATCATATAACAAAGATATATTCTTGCACCTTTACTTTACTGACCTGTACGTGGTTAAAGAGATTTTATTATTCACATATACACAAATTCTACACTATGAAAAAAGGAACAACCCTTGAAGCCAGGTGATGTATTCCTTAAAATATTTCATTTTCTCTGCTCCTCCCTGACAAGTGTTTTTCACAGTCGACCTCTGAGCAGGTCAAGCTGCTGACTGGACAACAATAGAAATCATCGCTTTGCTCATTATTTATTTACCTGGCAGAGGGGCACTTTTGAGACAATTAATCAAGTCAGTGAAAGATTTATAAGTAGATTGACTGGAGTGCTCAGACAGTAAATGGGGCAGGTTGTCAAATACAGGGAGTGATCTGTGCAAACCAATTACTCTGTCATGTCATGATGACCCAAATAACCCAAGCAGGGGTTGTTGAAAAATATGAAAGTATGCCTGTGATGCCTGCGGGGTGAGTTCAGTGTTTAAGCAGAGGACCGGACACTGTCATCACTCTGCGGGGAGAACAACCAAACCACTCTCCTGAAGAATGTGGACTAAGAACACACATGTGCCTGTAAGGATACCTCACGGAGTCAGACACCTAAAGTCACACATAAGGAACGAAACTGAGCAGTGCTGACAGCACATGTGGCTTCACAACTGAGCGCACACACCGTATGTAAAAGCTTGTGTCATCTCAGCACATTTTGACAGGACTGTCTGAAAGAAGATAGCCAAGCTCCTTTTCTCCCTCCCTCTTTTTTTCCCCCTCAGTCCCTCTTTCTCCCTCCTGCAAGTCTTTGTCCTTGATGACCAAGCTGTTGGGTGGTCTGTCTGACCGCTGTGACCCTTGCGCTTGGGCTGACGTAAATTCGCTAATGGTTAGCGTCTTGCTCCTCCTGTGACAGCCCTTTTCTGTGCTCAGCTGAGCCAGTACTCCTGCAGAGGTAGAATGGACTGAGAGGGAAACTGGTGCGTGTCAGCGAACCGGGTGGGGTGGGGGTGGTTGAGTGGCGGGGGGGGGGGGGGGGGGGGGGGGGGGGGCGATGCTTGGAATATTTGGGAATATCTCTGTGCTTTCAGTGCTGACTTGAAGGCTGATCAGATGTTGCTTTGGGCCATGGACGCACAGAGTGTACAACAAGTTCCAAGTACAGTTTGTGTGTTTTACCAGAAGTTCAAACCTCAGTGTAAACACACTGACTTTCATCCTTTGATTTTTTTTTAGTTAAAAATAAGAAAATAAAAACGTTTAGGGTCTTTTCCCTCTTCATAGCATGCTTGATTTAATTAGGGTTGTCACGATATTAGTTTTTCAGTCACATGATTACTGTGCACGATTCATTCAAATGCTTTGCATGGTTTCCATGACAACAATATTGTGAAAACAAAAAACCAACAACATTCAGATGTGGCTGATCTGCTCTCATAAAAAAATAATTTCTCTTTGACACATCACATCCTGCAGGTCAGGACAGATGGACACTTCCAGAACAAGGTTTTTCTCCATTTTATGGTTACTTTTGCTCACGACACAACATGATGTCATATAAGTGACTTTTGTGCCACAAAACCTGAAAGTGAATGAAAACGTCTTTACCTCAGAGAGAGGTTTATTTTATGCTTTTGTATTCAGCCTTGGGTGACTACATAATAAATAAGGTGATAATAAAAGCTGATCTATACAACAAAGGAAGCAGAACTCTTTTTTTTTCAAAATTAGATTTACCAGAAAGGTGTTGGCCTGTCTGCCTTTCTCAGATAATTACCATTTTATCTTGTGCTCCTATGGTAAACACATGTAAATCCAGGGCTATAAAGAGATTGTTACCCTGTCTTATTGCTGTTACATTATAGCTCTCACAGCTGGAAGGTCTTAGAAAATTTTGGCATAGTGTTATTGGATGGTCTTGCTTTCAGTTGAGAAAACAGTTTACTCTCCTCCTAAAAATAACAGAGAGAGAGAGAGAGAGAGAGAGAGAGGAACAGGAATTGATTCTCTGTTCCTCGCTGTAATTCAGTCAGCCATTTACTGTAAATATACAGCTGGAAAAAGGCAAAGCTCTGGGCAAACGATGATGTTTGGACTGCCAAATTAAAAAGAAATCTACAGCATGGTTCCTATGATACGCAAGAGTGTTCCCTCTGCATGGTCCCTTCTCTCAATCTCTTCTTAGACCTTACCCTCCCCTTTATAAACATTGCAATCAGCGCATCTTTCATTCTTGCCATGTGTAACCCCACAAACCGAAAACAGATCACACGAAACTATGTTTTACAGCCAAGGTTCAAGGAGTAGGCAGAAAAAAAAAGCAGCTTCAGCGGTGGAAAGTGCAGCCTGTCCTCACCAGAGGTTTTACAATGATTGAAGCAGCTTGGATAACTCTGTGACCTCCTGCTGTTGTGTGAATAAGTGCATGTAAAATATTTCTTTTGCCTAACCTGATAGTTATTAAATCACCAAAAAGAAAGACAACAAGCTGCTAAGATAATCAAGGGGCTAGCAAGGAGCAGAGCTATAGACATCTATACCCCACCTACCACTGCCAATACCTGCGATATGGCTTTACCTCCACCTACTGTACAAATGTGTGGCCAAAATATCTTAATCTTGCTCTAGTTAGCATGTCTTTGCCATCTTTGAGAGGCAAATCTGCACAAGTTTTTCCACTGTCATCAATAATGTCTACAGCTTCCAGTGCTTCTTTAAAGGACTCTGATTGGACAGAACCACCCATGGTTGTGCACGGGCACATAGTTTTAAAGCCTGCCGGTTGAGATTTATGTTTATGTTTATAATTGAACAAATCATATCAGAATGATTGGTGGTTTACCAACTTGTAGCTGAAACTAAGAAACAACCCTTACCAAGTTACTTAAAGGTAGGGTAGGAGATTTTGAAAGTAAACACACGCCCCTTTCTCTCGGAGTTCACCCCTAAGCCACGCCTCCCAACCAGTCTGTGACTTCGGCTATCATGCACGTACCTAGAGCAGGAAGATAGCAGCCAACCAGCCAACTCTACGCGCAAGGGCGCCTCCCAGGATTGGCTGATGTTTTTAGCGTTTAATAGCTTCCACAGATGATTAATATTCTTTCTTTTAAAGCGAAACTGCCGAACTAATTGGTTGCTATCGGATTGTAAAGAGAAGTTACACTTATTTAACAAAAAGTGCATCAGAATGAAATCTCCTACCCTACCTTTAAGTGCCAAAGCCAAAACCAAACATGTTTTTTCTTGCAACCTTTCCCAGTTGATTTATTCTGTGTTTATGTATGAGTATGTGTTGAGAAAGTTACAATGAGAGAAATCAGAAATCCAGGGTCAGAGGTCAGGGTTACCGACAGTACGTCTGTCTGCAAGCAGAGGCACACCTGCCACTCTGCAAGTGTCAGCCTGCTGAGGAGAGGCTCTCGCTTTGGCGTCTCTCAGCCCTGTTTATACAGTAACCAAAGAGAAAGAAGAGCGCCTTCAAAGACAACCTGACTCTCTGTAATCACTCCTGTTTGGGCTTTGATCTCAGGGAGGGGAGAGAGAAAATAATTACATGTTTCTGTGTGCCCTTTTACAATGAATGAAAGACGATGTTAGATTCGAATCGTATGGTAATGGGAGGCTGTCTGTGCGAATGTGATGGGGAGGTGTTGAACGCTACTTGAGGGAAATAAAACAAGACCCGCCGAGACATTTTGTTCTACCAACCCTGAAAGCTTCTGGCAACCTGCCTCGTTCTGCTTCCACAGAGTACATAGGAGGGGTCAGAAATCTACGTAGGGGGCTGACTTTATCTAGCCACCCAGTACAGTGAGGAGGGGGGGGGGGGGGTGGAACACACCATCTGACTGACCACTCTGCATTTCAAAGTGCCTCCACTTATTTGTGCAATGGTCCACTTGGAAAAATGCTTTTATTTTGTGCTGAGCCCTTTTATGAGCATCTCCCTATGATCTGTGTGATAACAGAGCAGACTGAGAACAGTGTGAGGATTCTGTTTTGCAGACATTTTGCTTTGCTTTCATCTTCTATCAGTATGAAAGCCACAGACATCAAGTAGTCTGGAGCATTGAAAGACATGTCTCTATTTATGTTGACATTATGAATATGAGCAAGAGGTCTCCTTGAAGATGTCTAGACATACACATGTAAAGAAAAAGAGTAGAACATTTGAACAGTGAGAACTGGACTTTGGAACCCAGTGAAATGATATGTTATTAATGTCGTCAATTTTTCATCATGATGGTATCTCAGGCTTGATACAGCACCCCTTTCCATATTGAGTTTTGAGTACATGCTTCATAATAGATGAAATGTGATTGAATGATCTGGTCAGAAACACTGCTTGCCTTGACTCTTATGCAATTACCAAGCTAGATGTGAGGACGTGTAATCAATTGAGAAATCTATGACAGTTTCCCCATTTGGAACATGCGGTAGGACAGCCAGTCATCCTTCACATGCCCTTTGTGACTGATGCATCTACTTCACGTCTACAACATGTATGACCACGTTGCGTGCGCACACAACATCAGATCCTGCATAATGTATTGAGGTTGTCTAAACACGATGATGGTGAAAGCAGCAATAAGTATCAGTCATCCTGCAGAGGAGATGAGCTGGTGTTTTGAATGATTAGGCTTTGAAGGGGCTCAGAGTGCTGCAGCTGCACATTTTGACCCTACAAAAAAAAGTCCTAAACACATGCACAACATTAGAATTCTATACCAACAGGCCTTGCCCGATGAGTCATACAACAATACAATGCAAACACTTTCCTAACTAACGACCTCTTGTGGTCTCATGAGTAAGAAATGTTTGTTCCTGAACTGAATGTACACGACATATCATATTATCCACCTAGAAATGCTGTAAAAATGTTTAGGGTTCTTCCTGCACATATTCATGTTGCATCCAATATTTCTTGGATGACCTCTGCATTGATGACTCATCTGCAAGATCGATATTGTTGCCATTTACCCTCAGTTGCAGTAGTTTTCAGGATAGCTGGCTGCTCTGTTAACACATGTGCTCAGTCAGAAATTACACAGACTTTATAAGGAGCTGCATGAACTCAGATGTAGCTCCTCTTGAGTAATATCTGGAAAAGTTCAGTGCAGCTACCCATGGGAAAGTTTGGAAGAAAAGCAAGCATTGTTTCCTTTTTTCCAGTTTTTATGCTAAGTTAAGCTAGCAGATATTGGTTTGAACTATTTATGCACAGAAAGGTATCCAACTTGTCATCTAATACATCAAACAGATATGCATATTTGGAACATAACGGTAGGATATGTACAGTAAACAATTCTTTTTTTTTTTCGTATTACATGGGGACTGGTCAGAATTTCCTGCACAGCAGAGATGTCTATTTCAAGTAAAAACAAAGAATGTAAACATAATGTCTTTTGGCAATACATTGCAGCCCTGCAGTGTCATTCCTGCCTCATACTGCGCTGTACAGTGATGGCACATTACTGCATGTAAGGTAGACCAGCACCAGAGGGAGCTTGCTGAGCTCCACTACTGTCACACCTGTGATTGGGCAGAGCATGAGATGCTAGGAAGCAGGGAGGGATGGAGAGATGGAGGTAAACAGAGGGGAAGGGGAGGGAGGGAAGGAAGGTGGAGGAAATAGATGCACATGAAAGAAAAGGCAGTGACAGATTCAGAGGAGAGGAGGCGAGGGAGGGGAGGAGAGATGGAAGCAAGGAGAGAGGCAGAGGCAGGGAACCCAGCAGGTGTTCCCAGCATGTCTGCCTCCTCCACTGCGGGATCTCATCCTCGGCCAGGGGAATGACGACACAGTATGCTGCCATGCAGACAGGATGAATGAAACAACCCACAAACCATGGCTCTTCATGTTTATCTAAAGTAAAGAAATAAAAACAGGCAAGCTTAAAACACATATATTGCTATGCTAACGACAACTCGCTTCAGTCTAATCAGCGCTCAGGCAGCACCACACATCTGGGAAAAAAAGGCTTCAGAATTCATGGATGACAAAATGGCATTTATGTTGAGGATAAGGACATTTATATAATTTGACTGAGCAGCATCACAGGGTTAACTGACTGATGGCAGTCAGGCCTGCTGTTCTCCTCTGTAAGCCTAATCCTGTTTCTGTGTCAGTTGGTGTGTTTTTATTGTGTCTGATACCAGGTGGATTATGTCGGTTAATTCACAATGAATCAAACAAAAGCTAATACTAATCCAGCGTGAGGCTTCGGTGTGATGTCTGACGCTTGGGATTAATTCACAACATTCCCCAACCAGCCTAATCCTCAATGAACCAGGCAGGATGGTAGCCTAACTGACAGTTTCTGCCTCGTTATGGCAGGGTGATATGCTTCACCTACTTCTTCCCGCGAAAAATCCATTCTGATGAGTGAGACAAAGGGGAAGTCATTACAGAAAGGATAAACTGGGTAAAAACTTTCCCAACAGCTTTTCCTCGGCAGCCATTAAGCCCATCTTGAAGCCTTTTGGAGTGTGTTCTGCTCCTCTTAAAGTTTAGGTTTTGACATTTTGAAATCAATAGGAGGCAGAGAGATGTTTTTTTTATATATATATAGTTTCATGAAGACTGGGTGAAAACACTTCAATCAGGCCTGCAGAGGACCTGACACAGGAGACTGAGGGATCGATCCGTAATGAGTGGAGCCCTACCTGGGTTTCCACTCAACGCTCGTCTCTCCTCAGCAACCACAAATCCAGCAAATCTACCGACCTCACTGATTACATCAACTCGCTAAAGTATATCTTGTCAAAGAAAAAAAAAACAAGACAACACTTTGGTAAGAAAACAGCCTGTGGAATTGTTGTTCAGGCTGATTTTTGCCCCTGTTAGAAATAGTTTTTACTTTTAGAACTGCAGTGATTTATTTGCAGTTTATTTAAAGTGCTGTTACAGACGGTGCAGACTGAATTGTAACTAAATAAGCAAAGAGGAGGAACAATTGATTGATGCAGATAACAAGAAAAGTGATTTTTTTTTTTTGCCATCGCTATTACTGTGAAAGTGGGAAGAAGTGTTAAACTGTCAAGAGCTGAAATGCTCTGTAATAAGTGATGTGAATAAACTGGTAAGCTAAAAAAACTGTGTGCATACTGTAAAGCAGCATCAGATGTACTTTAGTCTAAATTACTCAAAAAAAACAGAAAATCTAAAGTGAGATGACCCCCCCACCCCCCCTCACCACTGCTTCAGAAATGTATTGGCCATTTTCAAAAGATGCTATTGTATCATCAAGCCAGCCTGGTTAATTAGGCATCCAGTTGGCCTTCCTCTCTTCAATACACGGTCCCTCTGGGCCCCACAGCTGCTCCTACTATGGAGGTTAAGTGCTAAAACATGTTCCCTCTACTAGATGACTCACAGAGGTATAGCACCAATAGATTTCTAGTTATCTTCCAGTACAGTATAGGCCAACAGAGAGGGAAAGCAGGAAAAGGTGATGATGACATTTTTCACGGTTGGATTTTTTTTTAACAAGTAGGGAAAGCAGCAGGGAAAAGCATTAAGATTTAAAGGTACAAAAAAGGGAAAAAAAGGTTAGTATTGAAAATCATGTAATAAATAAGGCCAGATGTGTGATAAATGTGCAAATATGTTATATTACACAGTGAAATCTGTAAACATTACATTGTAATCATCCATGTATATTGTGTATATACACGGTAGCACAGCCTTTGTAATTCTTATGCCATATTATAATAATTATCAGAGTTATCATCCAGCAGCTAACCCACTGATGACTGGATAAACTATGGCCTGGCTTGATGTCAGTGGACAGATGAGAGGACATCATAAGTGCTGTGTGAGGAAACAGAAGTACACATTTCTGAAGGCTAAAAACAAACCTTAGTAATTGCAATGAGATTCAGCCATCCTTGCATTTATGTAGGTTTGAATTACAAACCAAGAGTTCGCTCAGGGCAGTGATATGAAAGGTTATACATGTCCAGAGGGCAGGTCTGAGTTAGAATAGTCAGAATTGAAGTAGGCTATCCAGACTGTGTTGTTTCTGTTGCATGAATTAGATATTTAAATAGCTAAAGTTAGCATTAAATAATTGAGTCATCTTTAACCTCTTGTTAACTTGTTTGACAGAATCGGGCACTAACTGTGATCATGTGACACAGATACAGGAAATAGATCAATGTCTCTGGATAAACTTTGAATGAAAACTTTTACAAAACATAACACGTTGAAAATTTTGATTTGCTCCAGAAAGTGTTTTATAGTAAATCTTTACTGGATGAAAGTGTTTCTCCCCTGCTGACTTGAAACAGCTCAGCCTGATAACACCCCGCTCACCTCAAACTCCCTCTATCTCCAGGAATTCATGTGATGTCAACAGGACCAACTGACTCATTCTCCCTAAAATATGAAATGTGATTTAACCACGTAAACACTCATGTCTCAGCAAATTTGGCAAGGCTTAGTCTTCGTCACATTACAATAATCACTGACCCAGCAGTAGAAGTCATCGAGATACTAACACGAACTCCCAAATATACCATAAAAAAAACAGCATGAGGGAGTTTTTTGGCAAGAAGAATCTGGAAAAGCTGTCAAACTATTCCACTATGAGGCATTAAAACTCCACGTAGCATTTTAGCACCTAGTAAATCTGCAGTGTAATATAGTGATGTGAGGTTTCCTCTCTGACTGTGTCACTTTGTGTGAGCTCCGCTGTGGATTTGTTATATGGCGAGTCAGTAAAGCGGTCCAATGTGAAAACCATCTTCCCAAAGTCAGAGAAATGCGATGTGGATCGACGCAGATAATAAATAGCCGCGATAACTGGGGGAGGAACCCATCATCCGGCGGTGAGATGGGTCTGCGCGAGGACGAAGTAGCCATAAAAGCCTGAATGAAGAGATGTAAAACAATAAGGCCAGAGAGGATGGGAGGAAAGGAGGGTGAGGGGGATGTGGAGGGAGGGGTGACGACCCTGGCTAGCAGGCAGAAGATAGAGATGGAGAGATAGACGGAGAGGAGCAGAATGAGAGGGGGTGAGGTGGAGGAAAAAAGGAGGAGGGTGAGTCAGCCATGTCTGCACTCTATCAAAAACTGTGTCAGTCACTCACTACCACCGACCAACCCCACCCCGCCTATACCCTATAACCCCCACCACCCCCCCAACCCCCGCTCCACTCTCTCTTCAAGTCACACATTAATTCCACTTCTTTTAACCGCCAGCCAGGGGTGTCCTCGACTGAATGTCAATCCTCTGTTCAGGGTGACAGGAGAGTGAATGAGGAAGAAGAAGAGAGAGAGAGGGGGGGGGCAGGCACGGGAGGAGGAGGAGGTGGTGAAAACTGCTTGGCTTGCTCAGAGGCCTTTATTTTTTTTTTATCTGAAGGTCTTACCCGACATGACCCGCTCCTTTCCATTTTAATTGCACTCTTTTTAATATTACTCCCATCTCCTCCTCGACTGGCATTTAGAGACATTTGATAAGATACTGTGCTGTATCATAGTGTTTGACAGGCATGACGACAGAACACATCTGAGGCTCAGACGTCCTGACAGACAGACAGAGAGGGTGACAAGTGCACAGACTGACAGTGTCGCCGTACAGACAGGAGCCAACGAAGGAGAATGAAGATGCGAGAGACCATCAAGTTGGCACACAGCAAACCAACTGCTGATGTGACTCCTTTGGAGTTCCGAATTAATCAATGCCAGTCTCATTAAAAACCCAAATCAGATCTGGATTGTAATGTTGGTGCCAGCAGGTTCTCACTGAAACCTGATTCTTTATCTGAAGAATCAGGTCACTGTTGATGCATATGAGTACAAATATGTGAGCATCCACATCCTACTATCATTACACACAAGAGGCATGATAAATAGAATGCAAGCGGTGTATATCTGGTCAACGTCGCATGCGTGGAAAATAATTACACTTAAGCTGACATCCAAGGTCGATGGGCTCCAACAGCTGCCACAATCATTGCTGGCTATTTGTCTTTCTCCTGTCTGGAATTGTGTGTCAGTGAGTTAGTGTTAAAAAAAAAAAACAAAAAAAAAACACATCACACAGAGTGTTTTTCATGTTGTTATATGATAGCACGTGAAGACCTCATTCAGTGAAAAGTCTGAAGCACTTGCATGCTACTTGGAGAACAAAAAAATGCTACATATACTCATGCCTTTACTCCAGTAAGCCTTTACCTCACTCCATTCTGTGGTTCTCAAATGTCTTCAACAATATAGACTATAGGATGCAGAGGCATCCATTGACATGGGTCTTCATGCTTTGGTGCCTATCCAAGAAGAAGAACAGTCTAATGCTGTAATTGTCTCAGCAGTTCAAATTGGCTGCACACAACTTTACCCGTTAACTGTTTGCATGACAGCTATAACAATAATGATGTTATTACTGTTTTAAAAACACTAATTACTCTCCACTATTATTAATGCAATGCTAATGAGTCTGGTTCATACGACCACAAGAGGGCATAACAGATGTACAGAGCTCCATTAGGTTTGAAAGATCAACCTATACTGTCGCTTTCTAGTAAAAAATGGCCTTAATTTAAATAATAAATTTACAATGAACATATTGGTACACTCTATGTAATAGCAGGGTTATAGCTGCAGTCCCTATTGTGACTGTGTATGCTGATGCAGCGTGTTGTCAATGGAGTTGTGTTTGCTTGTGACACCATGGCCTCAGATGGCAAGCAGATGTTATGATGTTTATGCATTAAAGGAAAAAGACAAAATAATCATTACAGTGATCATTATGTGCTGACTCATCTTTTAAAAATATTATAAAAAAAACAGAAATTGTGTTGAATTTCTAATATTTCAGTGAAAACTTGAAAGAAATTTTCATTGCTATACTCAAGTATGCCACATCTCCGTCCATAAACTTCCACTCATCAGGTCCGCCAGACATAAATTGCTTTCTCCTTTCACATAAGAGATGGACAGCTTCCATCCTAGATATATTCATTGCTTGCTAGTCAGAAGAGTATTTCAGACCAAGGTGGTCCCTAAACACTCAGCTCACTGTGCCATGGCCCCACACTTCCAGCAGCCCATAGTGCACTCTCCCCTAAGAGTGAGAAATGGGCATGGGGAGATAGGGAGGCAGTCCTGGGTGAAATTCAAGGCCAAAGCACTCATGTCTCCTCCATCTACCACCTCCCACCTCCAGCGCAAATACATTACCTCCCTCTTGGATATAATCACACCCAGGGAGGAGTGAGGTTTGGCTACACTGTACATGAGCGAGCGAGGGTGTGTTTCTATTTATTTATATGTATGAACAGATCTGCATGCGAGCACTTAGTGTATATATGTGTGTGTGTGCATATAGTACTGTTTGTGATTACCAATAGAAATGTACTGGGAATTAAACCCAGGCCCTCATAAGAGTCCCACTCCAGCTTATTCACTTTTATTAGCACCTCCTCTTTTTCATTAACTGAAAAGGTTACTGGTGGATTGGTAATAACGCCCACATGAATCTCATATATGCTGCCTGCCCATGGTTAAGGTAAGGCCCCAAACCACATTTACCCCCCCACCCCCAGACACATACACACACACCCTCCTCAATCTCCTTCATTCGCAGGAGGACATTTCAATGGCATTGTCCTCCCTTCTGCCTCCCAAACACAGGTAGGGAAATATCACCCAGGGAATAAATAACTCGGCCAGGTTAATTATTTGGCAGACGCGTCTGCAGATTAATAACAGAATAAAAATGCAGAGGTGGACTGTGGTGCTCTGAAAGGTGTGTGGGTGTGTGTGTTGGGGAGGGAAGGGGGGGGAGAGGTTGGCGGCACAGGAGGAGGAGGAGGAGAAATGATGGGCAATTGAGTGGAGTTATTGGAGAGCAACAGTGCATGTGCTGGCTTCAGATAGATGTAGGAGCTAGGGTCTAGCCCCAAGGCTGTGAATATGCTGTCTGGGAGGAGAGAGATTAACTAAGGCAGCTCAGTGACATCATGCCTGCAGAGACAGTTATGAGGAGTATCCATCACGGGCATCGCTCATAAGAAATGGAGGAAAATTATATCTCAAAATGATATATACAAAATAAAATATGCAGCGGGATAGCTGAATGGAAGGTATCTCTCACCATTCAGAATGTTTTCCTCACTGGCAGATACATGATTTCCAGCTGAGCATGTGATCATGGTGCTACTTTTCCACAACAGAAGTTATTCTGTGTTATTTATATATATATATATATATATATTCACTGGAGCTCATAAACTAAAAAATCTACAGAAAATAAATCAGCCAAGGGTGCTGATCAGTTTGATAAAATGAGAAGCAACCCCATGTGGAGTTATTATCATCACAAATGCACAAACAACCCAAATACCCTTAATCTAGTCAAGGGGTAAAGCCTGTATTGACCTAGTGATGTTGTATGTGTGTGTCTGTCTGTCTCAGTTCCTGACCTAGTCTGCTGAGTGCAGTGACAGAATCCCTAAGCCCTGTTCACCTGAGGAGGGCAGACTGGGGTAATTTTCCTCTCTTTGAAGAGAGAGAGAGAGGGAGAGAGGGAGGGAGGGAGGGAGGGAGGGAGGGAGCTGGATTTCCTCTGGATCTGTTTCTTTTTCCCCCCTCTGAGGAAATCTCCATTTATATTACCCAGCAAGCCTTTTTTTTATTAGTCATTTGTGTTCATGTGACTGAAGAGATTTCTTATTTAGATATAGCACTTGTGGTTAATGCTTTCTCACAAACAGGACAGCACACAGTGAAGGTGAAGTATTAGATGCTGTTTTATTTATTTATTTGCATTTGATCTGATCTAATCTACAGGTTTGCCAAACAGGGTAGGATAACAGGGAGAGCTCATTTAACCCAACTGACTGCTGCATTCCTACCATTATTGATTAGCAACAGGTATTAGGTCTTACATTAAGAAAGCCAAACTGTTTTCTAAGGGGCAGTCAGATAGCAGAAGAAGCATCTGAGAGGGGAAAAAAAAGACAGATTGAGCGAGAGCAGTGAGAGGAAACATAGACTCCACAGAGGCCAGAGACCCTGGTCATTTTCATGCACCGGGACCTTTTTGCCTTCCCCCTTCCCCCATCCATCCATCTATCTACCCTCCACCCACCCATCTCCCCTCTCACCCCTTCTCACCCTGCAGGGCAGGCCCTGCCTTCCATCTGTTGTCTGTCCCAGCTAGGAGCAGCCCCATTCCCCCTCCACTTGCATTTACAATTCAATTAAAAGCAACAAGCCCCTTCTTCCTCCTCCCTCTCCTCCCCCTCTTCCTCCTCCTCCTCCTCCTCCTACTTCTCCTCTCATCATCTCTTTTTTTTAGCTGTGCCTGGATGAGCACAGCAGAAAGGCCTATACCCCATGTAGTGATGCAGTCATGACACACACTTACTGGGGCACTGCTAAGCAATACCAAGCCCACAGATGATGCAAACACACAATGACATATAAATACACAGTCAGTGTGTGTGTGTGTGTGTGTGCAAGGGACACAGGAAGATGAACACTCTCGTGCACAATGATTTTTTTTTCTTTCTCTATCCTCATTTTGAATAGAAACAGAATAGAAAACAGGGTTGGTGGGACTAAGCCCAGGAACAATACAAGTGAAGAAAGTGGGTCACACTTTGCATTAGAATAACGCATGTAACGATGATGTAACAAGCCAACAACTGAAAAAAATAAAGTTTAATATGATAAATTAGTGACATTGTAAGACTAAAGAAAACATATTTGCAATAAACAGAGAAAAAAAACTCCCACAATGCATCACCTACTGCGAGTTAATGATTGTGCTCTAGAAAGAAAGTTTCTACAGAGGAATGATGGCTTCCCCTGTCAACACAGTTTATCGGCTCCTAACAATTAACATGGCTTTTTTTTCCTTCTCACTTATGATATAATCTAAAGATGGAGCTTGGGAGTCTAAAATTAAGCACCCCCTCCTCCAAACCCCCCCCCCCCACCATAAATTTCTCTCTCTCTCTCTCTCTTTCTGCTGTAATGTGAAAGCAATATCCACAGGCATCCCTTCTTGTGGGAAAAAAAGAGGGGGAAAATGAGAGTGTTTAATATTTAATTATGGTGGTGCCAACATGCAACTTTTATCACTTTCTTGTGTCATTTGCATCTCCGGCAAGCCCAGAAGATATACACAAAGAGCTAGCGAGAGAGACGGGAAGAGAGAAATAAAGACTATACAGTCAGATGTGAAGAGAGAGAGAGAGAGAGAGAAGAGGCTGAGGAGTATGAGAAAAAAAGAGAGGCAAAGGGAACACGCTGTCATGGGGGAACCCATATGACAGAGAGAGAGAGAGAGAGAGAGAGAGAGAGAATAAGCTTGGGAGAGATAAAGGTGGGAGATATGGGAGGAAAAACAAAATAAAGATGAAAACCACTTGAGAGAAAAGACTTAAAAACAGACCTCCTACTCGTATTGTGCACAATCTTCTGTGCTATATGTCCCCCTGTGTCTCTAACCCCAAAGTATACAACCCCCACTAGCCCCATCAACCGTCTCCCCCTGCAGCAAAGGCCTAACTCCCTGTCCATCTGAGGCGCTGTGGCAGACTGCGTTAATGACTGATAATGTGTGTAATTACCAGCCCAACAGCCACGCGGAGCTGATGAAGAACTAGACCAGCGCTCCACTCGTCATCTAGGGCCCCTTGTTCCCCCTCATTCACTCTGAATGGTGGTGGGCTCTAAATGAAGCCTTATTGGATGCTGCTGCTGCACTTACAGAGCTCACAGTCATTAAGACAGCCATCAAAATGAAAAAAAGGAGGCAAAACTGTCATTACCATAAGAATGCATGTCAAAGCAATTTTGATGTGGCTTTAATTTCAATGCGGATTGTTCAGTCCCCATTATGGTGCATAGAGGCTGTCAGCATTCTCTGCAGATCATATACCTAGGTCCCCTTCCACTCACTACCTTCATACTGGAAGCAAGTAATTGGCAAGTGACAGTTATCACAATGTTCATCTTCTCCAAGTAAAGTGCTTGTTTTCCAAAGGCGAGGTATCTAAACTGCTGTAAATGTTTAATGCCCTGTGCACAAAAACAGGCCTGCAGTCCAGGACCTCCACCTGTGTAAACTCATAAAGCTTGAGCTAAAACCTGGCCGCTGTGGAATGGTGTTTCTGCTCTTTCCCTGATGCAGGAAGCCACAAGAGTCTCAGGGCATGTGGGGACATCGGCTAACATCCAGGCCTCTGCACTGGTGGCAAGAGCAGATGTGAGATTTACAGCGCACACAGCGTCTATGTTTTCCTATCGTTCCATTTCTAGGTTTGCCTCAGGCCCGACTGGTTTGAGCTGAAATACGTTTAGCTGAGGACATAGGGCGAAAAAACTGAAAGAGAGAGCGACTCTGAGCGAGCTTGCAAACCACTCTGCACAGGGAGGGTTTGACTTAAACTGTGGTGCACTGCCCGATGTTCCACATATTCCCTCTCAGGAATAAATAATTTGTGTTTCAAGTCTTTTCTTACGAGTTGATATACCAGAGCCGGTCTGCCTGTCTGCTGAGCTGAACAATCTTCATTTTCAAATGATTACGTAAGACTTTAAAGAGAATAAATTCAAGTCATACAAGAGAGCAAAAGAAACCTAGATATTGCAACGGCTAGCTGCAGTTTGAAAAATTTCTCGAGTACAGATAAAAAGACTCCAAACGGCTGTGTATCTAAAGCAGCACATTTGCAAGCTTTCAATTCTATGAGTCAAAAGTGCTGAGGCTGGTGGCTGCTGATCCTAAATCAGGACCCCTACTTTGTGAACCTTGATTAGAGCACAGGCTGTTTTCTTACCTTAACAATTATCCCAACCTGCTTACTGCTAAAATCACTTTAAAGCCACATAGCTTCAAACAAGTGTAGCTTTATTTCAGGGATTTTGTAGTGTGATGGAAAGGCTAGTCAATCCATGCTAGGAATAAATGGCACTGTAAGTGTGGAATAATGAAAGAGCCTCGTGTTGAGACTCCATCAGCGACGAATCTGTGCACTGTGTAACCCAGTTAGAGGCTGTTAGTCAGGAAGGAGATCGTCAGCACAGCACCCTAACCTCCCCAATCCCATGTCAGCATTGCCTGCATGCAGCCATGAGCAGTAGTCAGACCAAAGTGCTTTCAGCGTCAGATGATCAAAAATGCTCTCATGGAAGGAAGGGGAAGACACATGAAGATTTTAACATCTTAACAACACTTTAAGCTGTTTAAACCTTCAGTGGTTCAAGTGCTTTCTATTTACCCCTCTGCCTTGATTAAACTTTGATTGTGCAATTCGGCTGTAGTTAAACACACTCATAGAAAACAAGGTTCTAGATGGATAAAGGCAGAGTGAAAGAAGCTCTGCTGAAGAAAAATCAATTTCATAGACAAAATGACAATTATCTCTTTCTGAAGAACACTTTTTGTCAGTGGTCTTAGGATGGCAAAAAAAAAGATATTCTGCATACGTGTGATGTTTTAAAGGGGCCATGATTATATTTTATCACACCATAGCTTCATACTTAATACAGTCAATTAAACTCTTCTTCTTTGACTGTACACAGATGTCTTTAACTACAGTCCTCCATTCTACCAAGGCAGAGTTTGAGTGTGAGCCAGCTGGACCTATGGCCTAACCTCCAATCAGTTCTTTGCATTTAAGCAGTTAAAGAACCATCTCTTGGCCAGGAAAACTGTTTAAGAGCGGCACCAACACTTGGCTGCCCTTGAACCAAGACCTACATACGTCAAGGGGGCTGGAAACATGAGCAAGAAAATCAAATAAAATGTAGTGAAGCATCTAGTCTGTCTGATATCAAAGCAGGAGTAGTTCATGGAGGAAATTCCTCACACAGTGGTCCTTTGCACAGTGTCAGGCTACACTAACTAGTGTTTGAACATTGGCTCTGAAGTCTATAGAAAAGCAAACTGGTTCTTTGAAGGCTTATAAAGTTGAGCCAACTCTAAACCGGCACTAGCACCAGACCAAAACAAGCAACACAATTATGAACACAAAGTAACAATGGAGGTCAGGCAATCCTCAAAATATTCCTAAATGTAGGTTTACAGGAAGCTATAGCGTACTCACATGTGTAAGGAATAAAGTGCTATGAGCCACGAGGATGATGAAGATCTGCATCGCACATTGGGGATTTAATTGGTTATTATCTTGATTAGTACAAAGTTAATGCTGATAGAAACAACTAAGCTGTAAGGACATGATTTTCCCCGGTGACCAGAACAGTGTCCATAGCAACACTCAGTTGCATATCAGACCATATAGTGCAATTAAGCAGCGTGCTCTTAGGCCCCGTTCACACTGGAGAAAGTTATTCCAGCTAGAGTAGGATTGAGCCCAGACAGCCTTTAAGCTGGATGCGTTCAGACTTATTTTCAAATCTGGCTAGCACCCACTTGTGTCCGCACTCAATCCGGCTTCATCCAGCATGTTTGCTGTCCTCCAAACCACTAGGTGGCGCCTCGTAATATACAGAGTCCATTCAGGCCGCGGTAGGACCGCGTGTTCGCATGCGTCCTGCCGTAACCGGAAGTAGCATGTGGCTAGCCGGATTCGCTAGCCACATTTGCGTTCACACCTGAGCCACATTTGAGCCAATTTGATTGAAATCAAACTGGATACTGCTAGATTCCAGGTGTTCACACTCAGAAAAAAAACATCTGGATAGGCCCGAATCCCGCTTTAGCCAGATTTTTTTCCCCAGTGTGAACGGGATATCAGAAAATAACTGACCGCAGAATGTGGTAATTAACCAACCAACACTAGTACTACTGCCAGCTAAACCTACTACAATCTAGTGCTACAAATCTGCAACTGTAAGTACTAACAGAACTTAAAACAGTAAGTCAGATGTTGATGTATTGTCTCTAAAATATGCTCAAGTGAATATGTTGGACTTAAAAGTACAGAGCTGTGCACATCAGTGAGTGAGGTATATTTTTCTCCATCCTGCATGTCAGTGGTTTATATTACAGAGAGGAAACAGGCATAGCTGGCAAATCCAAAGCTCCCGGCAATGTCTGAAACGATGTCTGTTTTCCACTCGTGCATTTGGCACACTGAACAGCTGCAGCTATAGCATAACAAACATCAGCTCTCCACCGAGAAACGGACCCATGGAGCTATAGGCACAGAGAGGGGGCTGCAGAAAGAGAGCACCATCACTCCAACTAGTGGCAGGCACTTTGCAGTAATCCCTACCTCTGCAGCTGATAACACTTTTTTTTGTCTATCCAAATCATGCACAGTGAATATTGATATCTGAACCCAGCCAAACTTTGATTTTCAGTCCTGCGCAGGATACTGTGCAGTGAAGTGTATATCTTTTAAAGAAGAAAAAGTCAAACCTTATTAATTCTTGTAGCTCTCCTTGACTTTCATTCTCTACTTTTCAATGTGTTTGTTATCGTTTCTATACCATCTAATCAATTGGTCAATAGATCAATACATAACAAATGACACTGTGGGTGTTAATGACAACCTAGGATTAGGACGGATAATGCTGCCTTGGAAGATCAATCGATTAGCGGCGGTCTCTGCACACTGCAGAGGTGCACGCTTGCTACCGGATCAGCTGCAGACAGGTGGATGGAACGATCTCAGTGGGTAGCACGCACACACACCCTATCCCCTTTCTAACAACTATACCATAACGCCCTTTCATCCAGTCCAACACAATCTCTTAGGAGCCTGGAAAAGATTTGCCCGAGTGCCAAGATGAGAGACCCAGCTAATGCTGAAATGTCAAAGCACGTTAATTAACACAGGGGGCTATAACTGTGATCAAGGCTCCCCTGAGGAACAGGAGCCGTGTACAACCCAATCTCTCTGCCTCAGCCCGGCTCTTCCGGATCGATCGGAATAGATTTTCTGCTTTTGCACACACCTGAATGCTGTCAACAGGAGGGACGTAAATTTGGTTCTCTGTCTGCTTCCCTTATGCTGTATTCCTTCCAATATTTCCCTCACAGTGCATGGAAACCTCAGAAGCTGTTTTTGGCAGATGTGCTTGTTATAAAACAGCCCTGTGTCTGTTTGTGGTGGTCTTGGTTTAAGTCGACTCTTCCTGCCCTCAGATTGAAAGACTCCTTTGAAAACGAGGCCCTTGGAAAGCTTTGGTGGGATCCTCTCCTGTGAGTGCACACTCTTGGGTTCAAACATACACCAACAGACGCACTGACATGGGTCTCTCTCTCTCTCTCCCTCTCTCTCTCCCTCTCTCTCATTACTCAGCATAAGGCTTTCACGCTTGACCTGCTTTTTAACTTTCTGATCTGGATTAGCAGCAGATAATTTAGGGAGGAGAGGAGCAGGGAATGCGTGTCTGCTTGAGCTGAAGGGGCTTACAGGTAGTGCACTGTTATCATTCACAGTCTAACTGAAGACAGAGTTGACACAGCTGCCTCTGAGACTTACCACTACTGTTTTTGTGAGAAAGAGAGAGAGAGAGAGAGAGAGAGTGAAAAAGAGGTCCTGTGTGGACAAGAGTGCATGGAATTCCTTTTTTTTTTTCAAGAAAAAGTCCCCACTCTGCTGGTTTGCAGCTCTGAGATCCAGAGGCCTGCATCTGACTTGTTAAAGAGACTGCCAAGCACAGCAAAACAGAGTGCCACCTCACTCAAGAGAAAATATAGGGCGGGTGGAGGATGTGTAAGTGTGTATGTAGGGGGGTGTTGGTGTTGCAGGCGAGTGAGGGGGATCAGTGATAAATCCATTTACATCCTCCCCTGTTTTATTTGCTCCCATGGACTCTGCTTGCGTCTCCCCCATTCAGGCTTGTTTACCTGGCAAGCCGAGTGTGACTAAAGAAAATTCCCACAGCCTGAGGTGGGATTGGGGCTGAGGTGGAGGTGGAGGAGGAGGGAAGGCAGGTTTAAGGTAGGCTGTGAGGAGACGGGGAAAGGGTTTGGGGGCAGGCGGTGGTGTCACAGAAGGAGAAAAAAAAAGAAGGGGGGGGGGGGGACACAGAATTACTCAAAGCTGTAACCCACCTTCCCTCTCTCCCAGCCCCCCATGGCTTAATTATCATGTGCAGCCTAGTGGAGATGAAATAACGGAGACTCTCACACGAACACCCACACAGGGAGGCTTGGAGAACTCCTTACACACACACACACACAAGCAGACACACAAATGTACAAATAGGAGGAGCGAGACAACATGGTCTGCTTTTAATCGAAGCTAATCGGCTAGGAAAATAAACATGCTGGCATGGCAGACATCTATCTTTGGCTGAGGCTGAAGCTGCTAGATAAGGAGAAACAGGCCTCACAGACATGTGTTCTTCTCTTTAAAACACCGCCTGCTTCTCGTTGGCAGAATTAAGCTTTAATATGGGTCTTAGGAGGAAGCATCTCCAAGGTGAAAAGGTGAAATTATGGGATGGATTTTTCTCGAGACACATCAATCATCTTTAACTCAATTCTATTTGTAGGGGTTGGAGTTGCCCTTCTTTAAAGGCCTAGTGGGTGGGGTGGGGGGAGGAGGTGATTCCACAGCATTACTCAGATGGTCTGCAACTGATCTGTCAAAGTTGCCACATTGCTTTGCAAGAATCTTTAATTAGTAGGGGATGCAGTTCTTTTCTTAGCACTTCGTCATCCCAGCACTGTTCTTCTCTCCCACTCAATCGCTCAAGAGAAACAGCGAGAAGGAAATGCATGGAAAGATGGGAAAATGCTGTGGAATGTAGGCTCATATAGGCTCATTTAAAAAGGGTGAAAGCTTCCGCAATGTACAGGTACCTTTCTGAATCAACTCCAAACCATGGAATCCTATTATGACACAGAATTTATTGTTAACTGCAAGTCAAAGTCACACAATGATGCAATCCCGGACATAAAGCTGTCACACTACACAGATCCATGAGTTCATGAACTTTAATGGTAATCCTGTTCCAAAAATTTTAATTGTCTGTCCAGCTGCAAGCATATGCTACTAAAAAGAGAGAGAAAAAAAAATATATTCACTCTTCATCTGATGTCTTTGATGTTTGACTACAAAATCCTGACCGTTTTGTCAACTGTCGGAAGCTGTGGAGCAGCAGGAGAGCAGACACATACACATACACACCCAGTCAGGTCCGGGGCTAATTTGCGGGGATCACTGCACTGACCCTGACCAGATAAGGTGCCAGTGGACGAAACTTCCTTCATTTCCTCTTGTTGTTGCAGTATGGGAGCACAGGCAGCCACCAACCAGCTTAAGGACAGCAGGGCTAAAAGGTGAAAGCCACGCTCGGCTGAACCTCAGGCCTGATCAAAAGGAATGTGACCTGGGTTTGGGGAGGCAGTGGAGCTTATCAGCCCAGCGTGAGGCTTTGGAGGAGAAGATCCCAGGCACCAGATAGCTTCAGGTAAAAAACCAGGTTTCCTAAGGAATGAAGTAAAGCCATCCTCCCCCCCCCGCCTTGTCCTGTCATTGTCTCTTAACCTCAGCTGAAGCAGTTCGTGCTATAAGTGATAGAAATCAAATGATCTGACTGGCAGTGGGAGTTTACAGGTTTTAGTATTGCGATGTCAGGGACTTAAAATGTAATTATTTCTTCATGTGTGAGTGTGTGTTTTAATGGGCTGAGTGGTACAGGTGTTATTAACGCATGTGTGTTTACACATGTGATTCTGTGCCCTGCCCGCAATGCCTACTAATGCATCATTCATGATTTTAATTGCTAGTAATTAACTTGGGCCCAATTAGCAGGAGAGATAATCAATAATTGTTGATCAACACACAGGTGCATTATCTTTGGTGTGAAGGGTAGTACATTTGTGGACTTGGCTGAAGAGGAAAGCTTGTTTACTGCAGTGCTATGCAAGGTAATGTAATCAGTCTGACTGGCTTGTATGTGGGACGATCTCCTCGTAACAGATAAATATTGAACTCTTCCCTCTCTTCACTTCTCTAACCCGTGTTTACTCCACATTACCGTGCAATTATCTGCTGACTAAAGACCGTGTAGAGACCAGGCTGACAAAACAGGGTATGTAAACACCCGTTCTGATGAACCATCCCGGGCTGTTAATATAGCAAAAAAAAATGGTGCAAGATGAGAATGACTGCAGAGAAATTAAAAGAGATGTAAAGGAGATGGAGGTAAGAGCTGAATACTGCTGAGTCTGGGCTTTTTTCTCCAGGGTCTAACATGGAATGAATGAGGGAAGTTTAAAAAAACAGAGAGAAAAATCATTGGATGTCCTTCCCCTGCTAGGCCTACTAACCACACAGTACTCTGGTGCTCTTCTGAGCTGTGATCAATATTGACGTTGTCATTAAGCAGCTCTCTGGTAATGAGGGTGGGGAAGGGTGTCCTGGGAGAGACATTAGTCCTTGCTAGCCATGTGTCTTGCATGCATGTTCAGTCCACTAAGCATCCACAATAAAACCAACGCTCTTCTTGTTCAGCACTTCAGAAAGTTTCTCACTTTTCAAGTCACAATCAACTCACAGCTTGTAATTATAGTTTTGACTTGATGATGCATTCCACTGTGTTTTTCAGCCTTGCGTGAACACAAATTGGATGCAAAAATGGAAAGCTGTCAATAACGCAACGGTTGGTCTGGAACACTTTAAACCACATAACAGGGTGTGTGTGTGTGTGTGTGTGGGAGAGAGAGAGAGAGAGAGAACGCTCTGTCACTGACTGTGTCGGGGTCAGGAGAGTGTGCAACTCATCCCTCAGAGGGCCTCACTAATAGCCATGCAAACACAAATTTAGCTGTGACACAAAAAAAGGAAAAAATCCAGGGGTGCAAAACCGTTCATCATTGTAGCTAAAGAATAAAAAAAAAACTCAAACTGAAAAGAGACACACAATGAAAGAAGTGAAGCGAGGGCTGACAGATCTATCTGATGTCCTTAGCTGGTGCAACAGATAAACTGGGTATGCGTCAGAGAATGGGATAAGGCACAAAATGAGACTTTGGTGGTTGTGTGTTTCACGCAGGCCCACCCTGTCTCTGTCTGAGTAAACACAGTGCTGTTGCTCGGCTCGAGCAGCAGCAGCAGCAGCTGTGGCGGCCATGGCCACTGCTGCCACTGAAAGCTAAGTTTACTGCGACACATGATGGGTTGATGACAAGCAGCCAGAGCGCACAGACAAGCTCAGGGCCTTTAAGACGAAGTTGAACATGTGACACTTCTGGATGAAAATGCTCGGCAGTGACCGCAGCGGATATTTAGCTGGTTACTGCCAAATATTTTATATGATATACTATAACCAAGTGGGAAGTGAAAACTGTACAATTGAGAGTACATAAACTGCTCCAATAATAGTCCAGTGCCAATGTTTAGGCAATCCAAAAGCAATAAACATCCTAATAGATTTTTATGCACCATAACTTTACAAACTGCAACGTCCAAGATTATGTCTGAATGTGTCTAAATGGAAGAGCAGTGTAAGATTCTAAATCAATGATGTAATAAGAAGGTGGAATTTTAAATGTTAAAGGGTACACTGCAGAATGTATGTCTCCCCTTATCACAGAGTGGGTAAATACACAAAGATTAATGACATGTAAATATGCACTAGTTATTATTATTGTATGTGCAATGGATAAAAACAATGCTATAACACACACGTAGCTAAGCTAAGTCATTGTGTCTGAGTGAGATATTCACTGTCCTGCTGTGAGTGTGAGGGATTCAAGCTGAGAAGTTATACAGTATATTTCCACATTTTAACAGCATAGCTCATAAAACAGATGGAAAAACATCAGATGCCTAAATCTGAAAACTAAACAAACGAATACTCAAATAGCCACTTGTGGTGCCAGTACAGGGAAATATGCTAAGCTAACCCAGTATGCAGTGAAGGAAAGCAGCAGAGAAAAATGTACCATAAAGCCTATTATTATGCAGATTAATGTTGAGGTTTTTAAGTAACGTGTGACACAACAATAACTATTTTCTCAAACTATTGAACATTCATGCTAACAAAGATTACTGTTTTTTTTGTGTTTCACATGAAATACTAATTAAAAAATGTCTGTCTTTGAACTATTAAAAACTGTGGTTATTCTCTGATGTTTCCACTAAGCCAGAGTGCCAATGTTGTTATGTTGTTAAGACATATAAAACAACTGTCAAAATCATAGAGAGGTACCTACTTCCTGATAGGCTTAATTAGCATTGTGTGATATCATTGTGCAAAGACTATATGACAGATGTTTATTTTTATGCAAAAGTCTAGAAGTAAGTTTTCCAATAATATAACTGTTTATCCCAGAAAGAGAGTTTTTTTTTCTATCTTTAGTTTTTCACATTCACTACAGAATCCTAACAATCCAGGATGTATGCGCACTTATAAAGAGGGATGAATGATGCTGAAAAAAAGTATGACTGATTCTGTGACACAATAAGTCTCAGGGATCAAATGCTCTGTTTACTGCTTGCCTGTGCCGCCTCTGGGTAAGAAGAAAAACAACCCCCTCCTCATTAACACAGGCCACTTGGTAGTGTGTCTTTCTACTAGACAGTTGGCTCAGCCAGTTCTGACAGATGTGACACATCCATGTATTTGATGTTTCTTGGGGTGGAGGATAGACACGTAGGTTTTTTTTTTTTCAACTGTGTAGCGTATGGTATGTGCAGAAGTGGTCTATGTGTCTTCTTTAGATGGTTCCCACCGCTCTGTCTGAAATATTGCCGGTGGATTACAGGCTATAGTGAGAATGACAGCGGCTGCATTTCATACAAATGCTGTGAATGCATAATGCACAGCATTGTCTGCATGAACCCTTTTACATGCTAATGCCAACCTTTCTGCAGATGTCTCAGAGGTATGTGCCAGTGACTGCCGAGTGGCAGAGGTGAGGGTTGGTAAAAATAAAAAAGGAATAAATAAGGAATCAAATGCACTGGAAACTCATCAGCACACAGGCTGCCGTCACTCATATGTAACCATATATTAGAAAAAAAACATGTTCAAAAATAGTTTACCTTCATGTGGCGAGGAAGAAAGAGCAGGGGGCGGGGGGTGGGCTTCCTTAGACGGTTTTTGGTAACATGGGCTGCATTTGCCAGCCGGCTCCCCAATCTCTGGAAGTTTCCACAAAATCCTGAGACGTCCCTTCAGAAGTTATTTACGGCCATGTGGAGCAGACAGAAGTCCTATAAGAAATGTATGGCAGAGTCATCAGGATCTGTGATTAACATGTCTGAAAGTATAATCACAGCTAAAGGAAGTGCTCTCAGCAGCATTCGAGCCAGGCACTAAATCCTGTTCCAGTTAATTGTATGGTGTTACGGTAAAGGCCTATGGGCACTAAATGCTGTTGTGAGATGAATGAAATGTTCATTTAGGGTTTTACACAAAGTTCCCACACATAATTATCTTCACTGTTTTCTGCATCCAAAGCAGTGCTGGGTAATAAGTTTAGACACTAATACTGGATTTAGTAGCAAATAGCTAAAAAAAACTGCATATTAATTCACAGTGGAACTGCCAGAATACTTACAGATGTTAATCAACATATTTCCAGGATCACCAAAACACTGACTGAAGGCTGAAACCACACGGATTTATTTCAAAATACACACAAAGCCGTCCAGACTTTTAGAAACGATGCAGACACTACTTCATACACCTTACGCGGAAGACATTATCTTTTGGCCCCATTCACACCGGAGAAAGTCAATCCAGCTAGAGTGGGATTGAATCTGGATAGCCTTTAAGCTGGATACGTTCAGACACGCGTGTCTGCATTCAATCCGACTTAATCCGGCTTGTTTGTTGTCCTCCAAACCACTAGGTGGTGCTTCGTAATATAGTCCGTTCACGCCACGGTAGGGCCGCGTGTGCACATGCGTTGTGCGTTTTTTTGTCCCTTGTTGCTCAGTCTTTCGCTTTTTTTTTTTTTGGTTCAAAAAGCAGTTTATTTCTTTTGTAGCCCTTTGTAACCTCGTGGCAAAGCTGTCATAGTTCCACGATTGTTTACATACGGCTTTTGTACGTGACCCGGAAACTGTCCCCGTGAACCGGAAGTATCACGTCGCTAGCCGGATTCACTAGCCGAGTTGTGTTCAGACCTGAGCCACATTTGAGCCAATCAGGCTACCTCCGAGAGGTGGATCGAGATCTATCCAAATATATCCAGATACGGCCCGAATCCCGCTCTAGCTGGATTGATTTCCCCAGTGTGAACGGGGTCGTTGCCTGCTAGTGTTTAGGTCACATAGTAATGAATCAGTGCTTTGCTGACCATGTTGTCCATACTATAAAGTTAACCGCCTACATGTGCAGGAGGTGATCTAGCATTAGAGCAATTTGCACCCTCTCCTGTGTCCAGTTGTGTTGCATGGAGCACCCCGCATTTTTAGCAACACATCATAATGAGTCAATGACAGAGTCAGTTGATAATTACACCCACCAGGTATGACACGTCATTACACGATAGATGTTCAGCCCAACAGCATCAGATCATAGGGCCAGCAAGGTCTGCACAAGGAGTGTGTAAGGGTGCACTTTAACCCCTCCTTTTTTTAGCGAGCTGCTCCATGACTGTGTTGAACGTCACTTTTATTTCATTTGCGTTAATGTTTCCTTTTTACTTGTAATTGGGATTATGGGCGTTAAAACTACTGGTGAAGGTTAGGCATTAAGAAATGGGGTCATAGCAGCATGGATTAAGTTAAACACATTCTTAACATTTCTTGTATGAATGTGGCCCATAGATTCATGTTAGACTCTTCACTGGGGGAGGGTGCTATTCACCCCTTTAGCCCTGTTTTCTTTTCCTCTTTTGTTACTCAAACAAGGCTTGAGGTGAATTGTTGCTTCCACTGTTGACAGGGCTCTGGTGACCTTCCTCTCAGTGAGTGCTAAAAACACCGGACAGGTCTACCACCATGCTCGGGATCTGTGTTTACTATGTGTCGCTGCCGATCTGAGATCAGCAATCAGTTCCCATTCTCTGCAGAGAAGTGACAAACAAAACTGATCTCTGGCCAGAAATCCCTCTGCTCAGATGCTCAGCTGCAGTTTAAGTCTCTGTTCTCAGGTTTCTGTGCTGCTGGTGTGCATTTGCTGTCCTTCTGACTGTTGACTTTCCAGCCTGCTGCTATGTCTAAATAAACACTGGCTGGGTTTAGGCTAGCTCTCCCATCACTATTCCTCAACCTTATCTGATGCAAGCCACGGAGACTGGGCTGAGCAGCAAATCCCCAGCCTGCACATGCAAACAAACTCCTTCTACTTTAATGCACACACAAGCCACCCACAATTAAGGTAATTGTCAAAATGTTTTTGTGGACATTGCAGATGGATATTTGAAGGGGTATTTTGAAAAAAAATGTTCTTGAGTAGTTTTCTTGAGTATCCCTCGCTCTTTGACGTTCGAGCTCCCAGACACTCAGGACTAATGGAAAACAGATACCTCCCTTCTGAGAGCAATTCTGTTATTCAATAAAAAAGGCTCCACAAATTATTTGTAATTTAAGGATAACTGGATGCAGGGATTGCGTTTTTATTTTATATAATGCTCAAGTCCATTATCTGCCCTTGACCAAAACAATGGAAAATTGGATCTGCTCTGCTATTGATTTAAAATGAATTGTAAGAGAAATTATTGATTGCTTGCAAAAATGCCAATAAAGTTACTAAAGACAAATATTACCCTCTACATTTTTCAATAATAGGGAGACTGCTTTAGCAAATAATGTATTTTGGAACTAAGTGGCAAAGAGAGGAAGAGAGAGAGAGATAGAGGGGAGAAAGGAGGCAGGACAGGGAGGATCTCAGAGGAATCCTCTGTTGGCTACAACCAGAGGTTCTAACACACATTTTAGTGACCTATTAAGAGCATTATGGGCCCCTCGTCCACATCGGCCCTCAGCTCTGGTAATCTGGCCTATCCTCTTAAAAGTGGAATTGATTGAAAGAATTGATCCTCTCTGGGTTGGCAGACACCTCCCCAATAATTACCTCACGTAAATCTCTGCAATCATGTATGAAATGTCAGGATCTTCTGCTCATGCTCAGTAGTTGTTTTGGGTCTCAAGAAAACACTTCAAGAGAGGAAAGTGTTGTGACACTCCAGACTTACTGTCCTGTAATCGACTGTCTTGATAAGAAAACTGAATAAATGAAACAAAAGTGTTGGTTTGTAGTAGAAGAAATCGGGTTGTAATGTCTTTTTACCTGTGCAATTATAATTGAAACACTGATCCTATCTGTGAATATTAATCTTTTCATATACATTCAGATATACAACTTATCTATGTGTGGGTAAACCCATTAAGTCAGGTCAGGGTATGTATGATGACAGGCTTAGGCTTACATGCCGTAACCACCGGCTAACAAGCTGACTAGCCCTCACTGATTGAATGTTATTCATAAGGCCCCTCTGTCGCTGCTAAACAGGCAGCGAGTATGCGCAGGCGGCTGTGGAGCCCTAAAAAGCAGCTGCGAAGATGGGAGGGTGCAGGATTAAGGGCCTGAGCCTCACTCAGATGGGGCATTTCCATGACAGTGAGCTGCGCCACGGCTTAACAGCCCGCCCCTGTTTATGCTTTTTTGGAGGAGAAGCCGGATTCCCTCCCCGTGACAGATGGCCTTTCAGCCACAAAGTGCAGTGTTTAGACTTAGCTTGCTCTGGGACAAGACAGCAAAGCTCTGATGACACAGCATTCAGCACACAACTCCCAAATGCAGAGGTGGTGGCCACAGAAAAGCGCAGAGAACTGGCTGACCCACCGAGCGAGTAACCAAATAACTGGAGAAGCTGCTTGGCTTCAGCTAAATCTGTCAATGAGGGGGAGGCAAAACAAGGGACACCAGAGATAATGACGGGGCTGGGAAACCAAAGAAGTGGTTGGCTTGAAGATACATGACACGACTCAATTTAGATTCAGCACAGTCCAATCTAGAGCTTTTGCTTACTTCAGACCAAATGCCCCCAACTGAATCAATACACCCTGAAAAAAGGGGGAAAAAAGCATTGGTTCTGCTTTTAATTAAGAGGATTGTTAAATTTGGTCAGTTGAAGTGTAAAGAGATTTCTTTATAGGCAGCAGGGCAAAGCAGCAGATTTTGCATTAGAGAGTAAACAGTGAGTGAAAAGGACCAGCTGCTGGAGAGAATTAGCCCAGTCTCATCTGATCCAACACAAACCTAGTGCTGCTTACTCTCAGAAAAAAATCTGGCCTGACCCAGTCTGACCCCTCATACAAAGCCAGAGAGGCCCTGGAGGCAGTGAATTAATTGCAGCCCACTAAGCCTGATAGACCATATCTTAAATAGGAATAAGTTGCAGGCTCATACGTGCTGTAAAAAAAAACAACAAAGACATAAAAGGGTGAAATTATGTTCAAATTGTGCGGAGTAAACAAAAACGAACAATGTTTCTGTAACAGGACAGACCTTACAGAAAGCCGGCTCAGGCTTTGACCACTCTCTGACACACAGGCGGAAGAGTGTGGCATTAGCAAACAACACAAGCAGGAAGCAACGCAGGAAAACTTCTGAGGGACCACAACATCGCACACATCCTGGGAAAAATAGCTGATGAAAAATACAATCTCCTCACATCTCCTCGTGCTGAAATTCATTTAGAGAGCGAAGGCGTTATTCACTATGTTTACCCTGGCTGCTCGCTCTTCAAACCCACACTGTTGGAGCCACCTAAATTGGCCTCTCGCACCATATAGATTTCCCATCACAGGCCAGCATCTAAAGAAGACACAGAGAGGGGAGAGCGGGTGGGGAAGAGAAGAAGCAGAGAGCTCACCAGCTTGATCACTCACCCCATTGTCTTCCTCAGATAAAATACATACTCAGATTAATAGGCCCTATAAGGCAGAGTGATGGCTCATTGCAGTGGGGACAGGGTGCCTTATCGCTCCAATCAGTGACTTTTGTTTTCTCGGAAGGTGAATTATGCAAAGGAAAATTAAGAATTAAGCTGAACCCTACGCAGCATTCAAAGCACAAAGAGGCTACTTTATTAGCCATGTTGTGGACTATTTAGCCTCAGAATGCTGCTGAGGGTCTTCTTGAATAACATAGATAGTCATGTAATGGTCTGGGCAGCATGGGAAACAAGAAATGTCATGTCTGGGGGCTACTGACGTCAGTGGATCAATAGCCCCTGACAAGGAATTTTAAAAGATACTATCTGTCTGACTGCTAGTGGCAATAAACTGAAGATTAACCTTTACGTCCCTCCCAGTCCCAGGAAGTACCCTGAAGGGCATGCTCCACTGTTTACTAATCAAAAAAAGTTGCTTTTTCGATACCGTCGGAGCAGGGAATGGCTTAGTGGCTCTGCACCAGGCCCTGGAAGTTATTGACTTCTTCCCATACCGATATGAGCATCATAAATGTGAAAGATGAACACTCCACAACCAAGTATTATATATCACTAGCACAGCTCCACATATGCGTACAGACACAGCTGGTTTATTAAAAATAAACACCATATATTATCACTATGCTGCAGCGCAAATGTAATAATTCCTGTTGCTGTGCATAGAAATACAAAACATGTAATCACATGACAGGAGAACGATGTGGTTGTTGTTTGGGAGAGCCTGCTCGGCGGGCTGCATAGCTGTGTCCTTTGTGAGCAGCAGAGAAACAAGAGCCCTTTTTCTCCTCCAGAAGCATGATCCTCTTTCACCCCCGTACCTTTGAGCTGGGAGCCAAGGTTTTGAATGGCTGTGACCTCTGTGGCCTCTGCTGGCCCCCACTGGCCCTCCAACCCTCCAGCTGTTCATCCTTCCAGTCCGGCACATTGTCCGGTAGCCTTGGTTTGCAGAAGCAAGAGGACCAAGCACCCCTCTGGGCCGAAGAATTGACCCCCGGGCCAAGGCCGCAACACCGCAGGCATTATACTGGAGTTCCCACATGAGCGTTGGAGCATGACGAGGGGGAGAGAGAAAGATAGAAAGTAGAGAGGGGGGAATTAACTGGGCTATGTGAGGTTGAGGTTCTGAGAGTGGAGGGAAAAAATAAATGAAGTGAAGGAGTGGGAGATGGATGTTCTTCACATAGGATAGGAAATAGGAAAAGAGAGCAGGTATATGAGGGATAAATGAAAAAGAGAGAGGAGAGAGTTAAAAAGGGGGGGGGGATAGGCTGAGGGAGCCGAGAGTGCGGGGAAGCGTGGTCAGACGAAGTAAGCTGCGACAAGGCAATAAGATGGTGCTGCACAGACACAGACAGACGCCAAGGTGCAATAGAAGAGCTTGCTTCCCCTTCTGCATGGCTGGCTCCGATGACAAGACAGTATTCCCTCAGCACCAGCCGCTAACTGGATGATAGCACCAATCTCTCTCTTCTCGCTACCCTTCTCGCTTTCTGTCTGCGTCTGTCTCACTGTCATTAATTTTCTTTCTTTCTTTCTTTCTTTCTTTCTTTCTTTCTTTCTTTCTTTCTTTCTTTCTTTCTTTCTTTCTTTCTTTGATTATTGGTTTAGCTCTCGTACCTTTTTTTCATCTCGCCCCTGTTGAAGTCATATGCAGGCCGCTTATATCAGCAGCATAGCGGCCATCTAAAGCAAACATTAGCCTATAGCTTTGTTTGTTTACCTGTGAAAAATCATTGCCTCGGGCCTATCTCTCATTAGAGTAGCCAAACAAAGACAACGGCAACTTGAGAACGCTTTAAAAATGCCTATAATTTGATGATCGGATGTGCGTGTGTGTATGTGTGTGGGAGGTGGGGAGTTTTGTGCACTTGTGCAAGGAGGGCGGATGGAAATCGCCTCTGTAAAGGATGAAAGCCTCAGAGGACTATCCATTGACTATGAAATGTGATGATCCCCCTTCACCCTCAGACACCGGGAGAGTTCAGCTTAACATTGCCCTGGGCACTAAACCTTGGAGCCTGGCGTGTGAAAGGACTTCAGAGTGTGCAGTTATAAACTGCTGTATGTTTTTTTTTTCCCTTTTTCATATAAAATACCTGCCTCATTCTTCATCCCTTTACATTGTACACAGAATATTTCTAAATTGCATTCTGTCTGTCACAAACTCCATAAGGGGATGGATGACTCACAGAAGTTGTGAGCGTATATTTCCATACATTGTGCTGAGGCTCATAACTGAATGATTCACTGGTTTTCTCATTGAATAGGAGTGTATTTGAATATGAATGTGCGTGTGAAATTGTGTAGTGCATGGCTGTGCATATGCTTGTAATATCTGTAAAGAGGTGTTTGTGCACGTGTATGTCTTTCTGTGTGTATCAGCACACATGCTGGTTGGTGGGGTGTTGGCAGGGTTGTGGTACCCTGCTGGGACCAACCCTGCCCAAGCAGCCTGGTGGAGGGGACAAGCTGTGGCATGTACACACACACACACACACACACACACTGAGCAGCTGCTCCTACTGCAGCTGCTGCTGTCGCCCAACCCAGGACTCCCTTTTCCAAAGGAGGGTAAGAGGCAAGGGTGGGAGGGGTGAGATGGTGTAAGAAAGGAAAAAAAGGAGAGTGGGGAGGGAGAAGGAAAAGTGGGAAGAGGAGTGGGAGAAATGGGAAAAGAAGAAGAAGAAGGCTGACAAAATAAATTGGAAAGATATGAGGAAGAGGTGAGGGATGGTGGAAGGTGGAAGGTAATGGAAGTGTGAGGGAAAGAGAAAAGAACAGGCTAAAGGAAGAGGAGATATCTGAGACACTTAAAGCATTCAGAAAACTCAAACACACACTCTCACCCAATAACAGGTGAAGAAATATCCACTATCACTGCAAACCCACAGCAGCTACATGTGCAACCAAAGAATCAATTTATTAAACAATCATAGTCCATCAAAACATCTCCAATACATACTGTCCATGCATAGGTTAAGCACAGATTAAACTACATCCAGGCCTACATTCCCTGTCATGTATCCTCCATTGAGGACTGTTCAACTAAGCTTAATCTGCATCTGAGAAATCAAATACCCCCAACATATCCCGCTATTGTCCAATCCTCTCTTGAGACTGAAGAGTGTTTGTGTTGCTCCACTTTTAGTTTAAATCCTATAAATCAATACTGTGACGCTGAAATTAGGCCATCAGCTCATGATCGCCTATCAATAAGGTGAACTGGGGGAAGCTTTTGTCCCTGAAAGGAAGTGTTTTGAATTGCAAAATACGTCCACTTTTGACCCTGCAGGTGGAATTGGCTGTGGGGGGGGTGGGGGTACTGTGCGTGTCAACGGCTGCTACCAGGCTTTAGAGGAGAGAGTGATGAAGAAGAAGAGGTGGGGGACACATCGAACGGGTCCAATTAGCAAAGTAATTAGTTAATTAACATAGAGGACCCCAAAGGCCTTCCTAAGCAGCCTTATATAGACCTTCACCATAGTGAGCAGACCTTGAAGGCTTTACTAAGCAGTCCAATATAGACAGAGCAGCTAACCAGCCTACACCATCATCTGTCTCACATGGTGTCAGAGGCACGTTTTGCATTCACGCAGGGAATCTGTACATTCAGGATCAATGTGACATGTGCTGTCAGGTCTTTGGCTCATTGTACACATTGCATCAAACACAAATCATACATGGCTACAGGCTGGTTCCTGTGATACCACATTTAGCCCGTCATATCCTAGCAAGTGTCATTGAAGTGATTGTGCACATTTTATTGCACCAAAAAGTGTATATAGAACAACACCTGATGTGTGAGCTTTTATATCTCTTAACCTTATAAAGATTGAAGCTTTCAGTGTTCGCTGCAAGAAAAGAAGACGAAAGAGAGAGAGAGTTAAAAGACCGTCTGCCCTGCATCGCTTCATAGCCACAGGCAGTTGCACAGAACAGGAGAAATGTGCTTACATCATCACATGCAGCCCAGGCATCCTGCAGAGGGCACTGCTAATAGAAGAAACACAGAGCGGAGGAGGCAACCAACCAACCCAGGAAGAACTCGGCAAGGCACTCCCACACAACTAGGATATCTGACATTCTTGGCAGCCTTTCAGAGAGGTCAGTAGTAAAATATTCGAGCAGAGCTAACCTTCAAGCTGAGACCAGAAGCTTAATTCGTCATTAATTAAAGTCTGCATGGGGTATGGGGATGAATCTTTCCTTGTGAATCTCTAACCCCACTATCCAAAAGTAATAGTCCTCTGATTTAGACAAGATGTTTTGCCCTTGTGGGCGCTGTGTGATATCATGGCAAGTGGATGTTTTTTTTTCTTTTTCTTTTTGGTCCAAGTACAAACAGCGAGACAGAAGGAGGGAAAGAGCGACTCTGCGCCAGTCTCCATGCTGTGACCCAGATAGGGTTCCTTGCTATGCACATGGAACAGATAGTACATGTAACATGTGATGGATGTTCAGCATATGCACCAGGGTTACAAAGTATCATACTGAGCGCGCGCGCACACTCGGCTCTCGTGTGCAGAAGTGTGAATGTCAGAGCAGAAAAATGAGAAACCCTAGTAATCAGCGTAACAACAAACTTTACTTGCTCCTATCCTACAGCCTACAGGCGAGGCTGTAAGGGCACACAGATGCCTTGTGTATGTATCAGACCCAGCTCACCCCTCACTCAGCAGCATTTTTGTGGGTGTAATAACAGCTGGGATCACATAGCTAATGCCCAAGTAGAAGATGACTCTAAAATGAACAGCATTCTTCTCATTATTCTTTTTAGCTGCAAGTGAATCTTTGTGTTAAAGTGAGTGTGTGTCTTTCAGGTTCCAGAGGCGTGGGCAGCCAGCTGCAGAGCTGTTCTGGATGCTGATTGGAAGTGAGTGTTGAGCGCTCAGGACAATTATGGAATCATTTACCACCGCCACGCCGCAGGCAGAATATGAACACCGTGCCATTTGTCAACCAACCACAGGTTTCTAATCAAGCTCACATGTGTTTGTATGTTCGTCTTTATGTGTGAGTGTGTGAAAAGAGCCTTGGCATGTTGGCAGAGGAAATGGAATGTTACTGAGTAAGTGTCTGTGTGTGTGTGTGTGTGTGCACATGTTTGTGGGGGGTAAAGGATGAGTCAAGAACCCTGCCCAGTATTTTGTGTCTGTATATTTGTTTAAATTTGTGATGGTATCCAAATGGAGCACATGAACAAATGTGTGTGTGTGTGTGTGTTGGTGAGGAATGCCCTGCTCGAGCACAACTGTCTAAACATGTCCCTGTCAGCTGTCTCCCCACTCCCCTCATGGAGAAATAACGTAGCGTGAGTTATTTGTTATCTTCACCGCGCCCCACACTATCATCTCACATTGGCCGCTGAAAGGTTGGTACATGGGAATGTCCCTCTGTGGCCTCTTTCAGACTGGAGAAGTGTCTGTCAAACTGGTCTGGGAGCCTCTGAGAGGAGGTTATGAGGTGAGGGATGTGGGATGGAGAAGTGGAAGAAAACACCTCATGCTCCTCTTTAATCAGTCTTCCCCCCCCCCCCTCCTTCTGCCTACAGGAAACACCTGTAATCCATCTCCCTGTGCTGGGATCAGTGTGGTAACGAGTGGCATAAATGTTTTAGGAAGATTTAATTAATTGATTCAATGAGCGATAATAGCAGGCAGTATTTATCACAGGTGCATTTGTGACTTGGAAAAGCCAACGGCAATGTCAGTATTGTGCGCAACACCGTGAATGAAGTAAACAAAAAGAGTGAAATAATGCAATTAGCATTGCAACATGTTTTGATGTGAGTGAAGGCTGTACCCCGACAGTCTTCTGGTTCTATGCAGAGCTTTCACATGTACCTGTCATAGCTGCCGCCTGGCAGTAGTGTCAATGTTACGTGGCAACCTCCAGGCTGAGAAATGAGGCCCCGTCCACACGGATTTGAAGTCTTTTTCATTTCAAAAACGTTCTCCATACAGACGGCGTTGTTTCAGTAAATGCGTGCATCCACATGAATCCGCACAAACCACTGAAAACTAACTAAGTTTAATACTAACTAACTTAACTAAGGTTAATAACTGTGCTTTTTAGGAGCAGATGACAATGAAATCTGTCAGCTGCAGCACCACGGTAACATCTAAATGCGCAGTGGAGCTTCTGCATGCTTTATCGTACTTTTCGGCATAGTTGCGCAGCATTTTTAAAGTGTAGACATCACAAGCGTGTCTCTCCGAAGACCGATGGGATGACCGCAGATCTGCAGCGTGGAGGAGACAAGGAGGGTTGGGAAGATGTTACTGGTAATGCCATGCTTAACAGTCGACTTTAGCTGCCTTTGTTAATAGTCTAAAATTTGAGTGTGAAGAATGAACACTCCTTACACTCATTAGTTGCCATCTTGGATCTGTAGCAGAAGGGGAGGGATTTTTAGCTTTGTTTGTTAAATGCTCCATGGGAATCATCATTTCCTGCTCAAATTCTTGAAAAACATTAAGAACATCAGTTCTAATATAAGGATTTAAGTGTAATAACTCAATATAACTACTAAACATTGCTGTCATTTCACTTCCTGTTCAGCTGATCAGCATTTGGCCTATACAGTGTCATCACCAAGCGATCAAGTGCCAAAAAGTGCCAAGATCAGGCCAATGCTCCTAGGCTTCCATGTTACAATGGCCAACAGAAACAAACAGTTTACAGCTTTAATTTAGTATCTTTAGATCATTCACTTGGCAAACTTATGTTGAGTGACCACCACAGGTTGCCTCTTTGCCCTATTAGATTAGCTGTAGGTTAAGTGGAATCTGGCACCGCCAAAATGGTGACACTGATGTTTTTTTCCCAACTTTTATTTGCAGTCATCACACTGGGAAAACGTGCTGTGGAATTTCTGAGGCAACCGCACCACTCTGAGTGGATAGAGAGTTCCACAAACAGACAGTAACACAGACCTATAAATCGGCCTGCTCTCCGTCTTACCCCCTCTCTCTACCTATAGTGTTCTCTGGTTTATACAAGTAGGTATGCAGTGAGATATGAGTGTTGTAAGCACACAGGGGATTAAGAACTCAAACATTGATCACTGATAAGCAACAAAAAGTGGCCATGCATCTTGTCACTGTCTCTAAAGCGCTCTTCCTCAAGCACTCGACTGTGTAAGTGTCTGTATGTAAAACAATACACACAAAAAAAAGACACATAGTCTGCCCTGATGAATCCCTGTTTGACATAGCTAACCAAGTTCCCCCCAAGACAAAAACAAGCCATTACTATTACTCAAAAGAGATCAAAGACATACCCCAGCTGAACACAGTGTTTGGGATTGCCCTATCTGACAGCCATCTGTACTGGTAAGACAGGAACAAGCATTAGACATTCATAGCAAATGGGGGGAGAAAAAAAAATACTTTCTTCTTAGTGTCACTTCTGATAAATTTGTGCAAGCCACACTTCTCTCGGCATGTAGAAAAAAACTTGAAAAAAGTGAAGTTTATAAGTAGAAAAATAAAGTGAAAACACGCAGACGAACAGTGTGGAAGACAAAGGGGGGAAAACAGTAAGACTGCCCATCCCTCAGTGAGACAAATTGGCAAGGAGTTCACAGTGGGTAAACATCTTCATCTGAGAGCCTGTGGAGCCATTGATGCCCAGGACAAATCAACACGTCTCACAGTTTGCCCGTGCAAAACGCAAATACCATCAGCTTCAAAAAACTATCATCTTCCCTGGAGCATATGAGCAGGGGTTTGCTCCTCTGGGTCTTACTGAATTGGTCTGTGAATCGATGAGAAAAACAGCATTTCAAAGGCTTTGAAAAACTATGAGGTCTTTCTCTTTCTCAGACTTTAACAAAACAGACTCCAACATAGACAGCCCTGCAGACACTTGTGGCTGTGGGGTCCCAAAAGGCTTAGAGATGTCTCTAGTCTTTTCAGCACCGCTCATAAGTAACTTGGTGAAAACAGCTAGTGTAGTTCTGTGCACCCAACACAAGACAGAGGAAGTTAGAAGTAAACAGAGACAAAAGAAAAAGGGACTTGTGAAGAAAGGGAATGATGGTAGATTTAAAGAAAGGATTGTTGGATTCCAGCCTGAAACTGCAGTGAAGGACTGGTACCATATGAGCACTGGTCACGCTGACCAAGCTTGAACCTACATACTGCAGCTTAGTGGAGACATGTGTTTTGGCTATCAGAGCCATTAAAATCCCATTACATAGTGCAACAACACAGATCATAAGTCTTTAACAATCATTTATCATGTAAATTTACCATGGATGATGTATTTACATGTATATAAAGATGCACATTGTTTGACACTTAATGATTCTACTATTCATCACTTTCCCGAATTTGATATATAAACCTTTAAGATTAATAAGAGATGATTTAACTGGAGCAAAAGACGTTAGTTTTCCAGACCGCTGAAGCTTTACCACTTAGGAAAACACAAAGAGGTCACCGGCTGCTTGTTCCTCACGGAGGTTGTTATTGTTGATTGTTCGGTCATTACAAATAGTGTTGCATTCTTTACAGTGAGGGCTAATGGTGTCCTGACCTACAGGGGAGGAATGCCAACTCTCACCACAGCTGCACGCTAAGGCCAAGAGCCAGAGCTGACACCGGGGTCAAAGGTCACCAATGATGTGACTTGATCCTGCGCAATCAATGGACACCGAGGCCCTGGCCTTTGGCAACCACGCTCTGAATGGACAACTGGACAAATGGTAAAGAGAAAGGGAACAGAAAAGACACTAAATATCAGAACGGCAAGCTAGTTCTGGTAGGAGAATGGAGTAAAATGCAAAAGTACACTTTACTTTAGGATAGCGATTAGCTGCAGTGTTTTAAAGGTACAGGCTTCTTCTCCACATAATGTGTTATTTCATCACAAACACAGATAGTCACACTTTCACGACAACAAAATGCAGAGCATGTAGCACACATTAATTAGTTTATAGCTTATAAAATTGGAATATTTTCTCTTTGTCATTAATTAGTATTACTACATTCATTCCACAGGAGGCATTACTCAGAGCAAATCACTCCACTCCCGATGACAAACACAACCAGGCGACTAAACAGATAATGAGCATTTTTTAAGTCTGGGATTGCTCGATCATTAGGATTCAGGGGTGTGTGTGCAAACCATTTTAATTGCAACCCCTGGACACGAGCATAAGCTCTGTAAATAACCCTGCCACTTCATTAATGTGTTCATCATTATCCCATTCCATCACCTAAATGGAAATAGCATTTTGCTTTAACCCCAAGGAGGTACGTAAATAACAATTAATCAGAATGAACCAACTACTGAAATATTTTTCAGCACTAAAAAAAAATTTAAGACCCATAAATTTGACTTTCCAAAACTGCCTAAGATTCTTGGGTGTAAATGCTCATAAATGTGGAGTCACCTACACAATGAGCAATAGACAGGGAGAGCCTTTGCATTGGTCCATTTTCACACTTCATAAAGCAGCGACATATTTATTCCATGCATTCATACTGGTGTGTCCCATTGACCAGGTAACGGCTGCACAACTTGAAATGATTCATTTGCTCAGTCACTTTCTCTGCTTACTTCTGGGTTTTATGTGCGAGTTTTTAGAATGCAGCATTGTAAGGCTTTTTTTTTTGACCTGATGTTTTTTTTTTATCTCACGGCAGGGAAGGGACGAGGAATTACCTCTTTAGATTCGTTAAAATAACAAATGCTTGAAAAAGAGGCTGTAAAAATGCCTTTTTAAAAGGCCCCTCTGCTGGGGCAATTTACTAAAGCTTGTAATTTCCTTAAAAAAAAGACGCATATAAACAGCTTTCTTTTTTTTGGTCAATTTGGTAAATGACATTTTATGATAAAGACATTCAAACTTAACCAGGAATATAATTTGTTCCTTTGAGAGACATGCAGAGATGAGGTCAAAAGGGTAAGCCTCAGGTAAATGTGAGACAGTGGGGGTACACAGCTCTGCTTCTTATTCCTGTCTGATTTAATAGAATCCATAGGGGGGCTGTGGTAAACACAGCAGGGATGTGAACCTTCAGTATTGGGAGAATGAGGGGCTGGTGTTCTACTTAGGCTTCATATAATGACCAACAACCCCCTCCTTCTTCAATCCCCACATACCACCTCCCACTCCACCACTCCTGCCTCCATTCTATAGGTTTGACCACTAAGACCCTCATTCAACCTGTGTATACCAGAAACTTTTCTTTTCCCCTCAACTCTTTCCCTTCTCCAGTTCAGCGCTCGCCTAACTCCACTGAGAGGCAGGTCCTTTTCAGACGGCTGGCCGAGCTCCCGCTGTTTTTATGGGAAGTATTGTGATCCCGCAAGCTCTCTCATGGGGGATCAGCACTTACGAGGGCCGATAGAGCCGCTGATTTGATCTTCTCTTCTTTCACAGCCTTTTTCTCCAGTTTTCATCAAAACTTCTGGGCCCGCTCGCCGTGGGAAGCCTCGTTGCAAATGTGATTCCCAGCATCGCTGTGACATGGACATCGTCGCTGACAGTGGAGACACTGATGTGGACTGGGCATAGAGAGAACAGGAGCTGCTGAACTTCTCGTCAACCCAGCCACATGAAAGCAGCAGATCTCTAAATATTCAGCAGCCCTTCTTTCAAACTGCTTTTTCAATATTTCAAAAGCCATTTATTCTCCAACAGCCACCATCATTTTAGTGAGCAGCATGAATCATGACGTGCCCTTGCAGTTCAATCATTATAAAGGGGAATTAAAAAATCTATGACTTTAATTGATTTCTTTGAGGATCCAAAGTATTGCAGATCTCAGACACTGTTTACAATGACCCTCAAATGATCAATACTGGAGAGCAGTAAAACTTCTTTACTGCAGCTGTAGTGGAGTCATACATACTGTACATTAAATATTAACGCAGGATGTGGAACATTGTAATTTCACAGTTATATTTAGGGATGTAGCTCAACATACAGGTACATTTTAGAAGAATCCTCTAAAGATGGTGTCCAACAAGTTGCATTGATTAATAAACATTGACAAGAGTTTTCAAAAAAATCTGAAGCTTGCACCATGACGACCACTTTTGTGACATCTTTCTACAGTATAATGCCTAACTGGGGAGTTGACTCACTAGAATATGTGTGTGTGAGAGAGGCCTAAGGGAGCAGCTGGGTACTAATTATTGTTAACTAGCTTCTACTTGTGTAATAGACAACTGAGTCCCTCCGCATCTATGCTGGTATCCACACAATATAAACCTTAAGTCACTTTTGCTACTACTAGTACTAAAGATGCAAATCCCAGTGCAGGATGAGTCGTGAGTGTGTGCACTTTTGCACAGAAGTCATAGGAGAAAGATTGGAAAAGGGCAAACACTTTCACCATCTGTCACAGGCTTCTCGCTGTTCATGTTTCCATTAAGACCATTTCTTTTTCTCACACAAACACTGACTGGTCCTATAGTTGTTCTGCTACAAGCACAAAGCTTGAAGTCTGGCAAGACGCACCGCTGTGTGATCTCACAGAAATCCAGCTGCAAGATAATGATTTTGAGAAATGTGGTTCATAGGAATGAATGTGTGCCATTTAACTGAATAACACAGGATTTAGACGTATCTACACGTCTACCGCTGGCAGGATTTGCTAACAATGTCTGAGCCTACAGCACTGCTGCAATGATACCTGGAGGAGGCTTTCCCTCCAGAGAGTACGACAGGAAGTTTTAAAGCCAGAAAGTAATTGCTAACTCATTAGTCAACACTGAGCTACACAACAACTTCCACATACATTGTTCTGAGACCGTAAAAAAAAAACACATTGCCCTTGCACCTTTATGGGATTTACTCTTGTCTATTTTTTCTCTCCCAGCAGTGTTAGTGAGTGAAGTGACACAGACTTGTTGTGTTGTGTTTTGATATCCTCGTGGATAACAGCAGAATGTAGAAGTTATTGTAAACTGATAGTGAGGGCTTATGCGGGGAAATCCCACTGGCACGGCCAGCATTTACTGGTATACCAAAACACAAAGCCAATAATCTCTGTGTCATTAAGAGTGATTTTCCTCCACTCAACCTAATGTGATGACAGAGATAAAACCATGTTGGTCTGACTGTACATGGGAGAATGAGAGGCGTTATTAGCCGCACGGCTCTAACATGATCTGACTCAGAGTTGTGTTCTAATGGCGGCGCTGACAGCAACAGTTTGATCAGTCTCCCTTTCAACATGTGTGATGTACTAATGGGGATAATATACTTTAAATATTCCACCATCAAATGTTTAACAGAGAATTTTTAATGCTTTTAACAAGTTGAATTTTAAACAGTTAAGAATAAAACCAAGCATGAAGAATACTTGACAACACAAAAAGGTTTTGACCCAGCTATATTTTCTTTTTAGGCAAATTTTATGGGGTCATCTGAATTCATCATGTAAGTCCATAACCATGCATTCCAACCAGAGAAAAGGAGCTCTTAGACAGCACTTTTCACAAAGATAGCTTTTAACACAGCAATCAGTGGTTTGCTACATAGATGGGGTGCCGTGCAGGTCATGCATTCATTTTAGAAACAAGTGGAAAGTTGTCACATTTACCAGAGAGAGAAGCCCCTAGTGTAATTACCGCGCTGGCAGATAAACCCCCTGAAATCTCCGCAGATACTGAGACTTCCGCTGCACCTCACACAAACTCGCACAATCGTCTCCAGTCCTTTGATGGCCTTGTTAAACATGTTTGTTTTGGTTTTGACAGGTTTCTGTCAAGGACAGAAAGAGACACGGCGCTCCAAAGGCCAACAATCTTCTCAGTTGTTCCATTCTTTGTTTAGTTAGTCACAGGATCTTAGCTTCCTCATAGCTTCCTCTCTAATGTCTATAATAAGAGCCTCCATGTCTGTACAAACACATTAAAAAAAAAAAAAGAAAGGATTTCACACGCATTACAGAAAAAGACAGTTGTTAAAATTACCAACAGCTATGACATATCAAAGTTATTGTATGGCAGAAATATTCACTGAATAGGCAATGCTAATCACTAGCCAATCAATGTGTAATACTGTAACACTGTCTCACAAGGTGAGCATGATGAGTCAATAATCACTTCACACAGATACAGAGGTAGTGGCATCAAAGAGCCCTTTTTCAGTCAGTCATTGCACATATGCACTCCCCTTGCCCAGTCTTACATGATGTCACCAAAGCACATGCCACTGGTGTGCAATGAGATGTGTGCCCAGTGCCAACTATTTTCTAGCCTAGCGTTGTCTAGCATGGGTCTGAATCTTTTTTTTTTTTTTTTTTTTACAAACTGCAACTCTGTGTCCTTGTTGAACTATATGTTAAATTGTGCCTTGATGATGCTAAAATGAGGCACTGCTACCCCCCACAACAGTCGCTTAATGTTTCATAAATGTCATTCGAAAGTAATTCAGTAAGCACCCTCATGAAAAAGAGATGAAATACAGATTGCCACTGGGTATATTAACACCTGTCACATCAGACCAGTGTCATATTGCACTGCTGTAGTTATGCTGCTTTCTATTATATTTTCTCCACTCCCCAAGACATCACCCTGCCCTCTCAATCTACCCGTGTAATTACCTCATCAACTAAACTATGAACAAAGCTCCTAAAACAGGATTTGTGGAAGTGTGGTGGGGAGGAGGGGGGGGGGCACACATAAAAAAAAGAAAGGAAAAGAGAGAGAAACATATCATCACAACCAACATATGTGAAATGTGTGACGCTTAGAAGTCAGGGGAGCAAAGCCTTTAGGGCATACAATCAATATTACATTTTCCATTGCCACCTTCATAGCTATTGTAAATGGCTTGTGTCAAAAATAATAACAGGTTGTATCAGGAACCTTGGGTTTGCAATTTCGCTCCTAGTGCTTGGAGGCCCCGTCTACTCTCCCTCCCTTACGCCGCAGCCGCCACCACCACTGGGTGTTAATGACGCCGTGGTGGCAGACACTTCTCACACCACTACTGAACCCCTCCTCCCCTCCTGCCCATTCTTTATCTCTTTACTCCTGACAGTTGCAGGAAAATGTGTAAGAAAAATGCTTACTACTACAGATGATTAGGCCTTTGTGCATGTTTGGGCGCTCAGTTGGTAGAATAGTATTATTAGAAGGGCTGGAGAGATTAAATCTATTCTCACTTCTGTTGTCATAGCACTCTAGGCAGCAATAAGCAAGATGAGATGCAGTAATATGCATACTAGAGGGACAGACTCCTCTTAACTGGAATCAGAGCTACTTTAAGTTCTTCTCAGAGAGGGGTACTTAACTGAGGAGTTGATTGCTTTATCTCATCCAGCCATTATCTCATGTGTGCATGGCACGGTCCTCTTTTTCTGAACACACACACACACACACACACACTCACACAAAACGCTACAATGTGCTGGAACTCAACTGATCTGTCTAAAAAAATAAGCACATCTTAAGACAGTCAGAACATTTTAATGTATGAATCTTCTGTATACAAACCACACTGCATTCTATAGTGATGCAGAGTCTCCAATAAGCACTGCCAGCTCCTTTCCAAAACAGCAGGTTGTCACACTTTGAGAAACGTCCCCTGTGATATGATGGTGTCTATCCCCTGCTATGTGATAAATGAGTTTCGGCAAAGAGTGCCATTGAGGTGTGCAAAAAACCAAAAGTAATATAAGATGACAGGATGATGCGGTGGCCAATCATCACGTCGACAGACATGAGCCTGGTAGCTTTGACGTTTCTTTTTTTTTTTTTTTCTCTCTCAGCTTCCCAGAGAGGATCTTTTATACTCATGTCTCTGTGCAAGGCTTTTAAATTCCTTATCTGAAGAGGAATCTGCAGGAAGTCACAGAATCCTAGCTTATCTCAGCTAATTGTGGATGTGTTTGTGTGTGTGTGTGTGTGTAGCCAAAGAGGAGGCGACTTGAGAGGGTGCCAAATGCCGCAGGATGCAGCAGAGCACGTCAGGACAAGAGAGGCAGAGACTGACAGACACAACACAAACATCTCATGGAAACAAACGACACAATTACATCCACACATAAACTGATTGAAACACTCGGGGCATGAGGTGATATTCAATCTCTGCATCACATTTGAGGCAAAAGGCAGATATCAGTTATAAAAAAAACGTATGTGTGTGTGAGCTGATCAGCGCCCCGGAAGAGTCCTAACATAAGTCTAGGATGCTCCCTAATGTAATATTCCACAACATTTGATATGTTCCATTGCCTACAAACAAAAGTGCCCACAGAGACACAACTAAAGGTCATGCGACATCCAGTTGTGCAATATGAGAGATGGCTCCAAAGGGTGTCTTAAGGAGGTGATAAAAAGGTCTGTGACCTTCCTCAAATGAAAGCTCCCCCCTCCTCCTGATTTGCGAGCCACAACCATGGAGAGTGTTGTTTGAGCAAGAGAGAGAGAGAGTGTGGGTGGTCTATCACTGGGTTCGTGCACCTCTCTCTCTCTCTCTGCAAACAGCCAAAATTTACATCTTTTTAATGGTCGTTGTGTCCACTGCCTGTTGTAAATCAGAAATGGAGTTTTAACCTCTAGGAGCCAGCAGGGGTTAGTGCTGAGGGCAACAGCTACTGCTGGTTTGGCCGAGAAAGGAGCAAATGGACACCCTTCAAAACAACATGCTTTCAGACTGTTAGAGGACGAGCATGAGTCACCTTTGGCTTACATGCTATATATAGATATATATACACAGACCAGGTAAAAATAATATCCAGTAACCAATATTTATTTTTACCCTTCATGCTGCAAATTGATGCAAACTGCTGGTATTCTCCTCCTGCCATCATAAAGGCCATTCAAACATTGTGCAGATGAGCAATCAGTGTAAGAGCAGCACACCTGGTAAGGACTCAGGCAGGCCTTCTCTGAAAGGCCATCGGCACGCCGGGAGAATTGGCTTCCTCCTAATTGAGATCCTGGCAGATTATCCTCATTTGATTGTCTAATGACCATCTGAATGAGATCCGTACCATAATAAGAGTCCTATTTGACCAAGCGCTGCAGGTGCGCAAGTGTCAATCTGATGCTTACACCCTTCAGTCTCTGCATTATTAGAATGAACTCAGGAGCCTGTGAATTCTTTTTATCATCATAAACACATGTTAAATAATGTGCTTTTAAATTGGATTAAGATTACACACATGAAATAAAAAATCAGAGCTGACTTTACACTGGAATAAAAGAGGGAAAACGTGATTGATTAGAAATTTCCAAGTGGCAATTTTTGACCTGTCAAACCATAATTCCCATTCGTCATTGCTTCATCAATGTTGATGGGGCTATTTCCGAAGCAATTCTCAGAGTGGGAGGAACACGGGCTTGACCTTATGCAACAATATAAAACGCCGCTTACCCCACCGCCAGGATCAGCCATCCACATGTGCTCAGATGAAGTTATCAATTATGCTCCTGCAAATATGACGCAGTGAGGGAATGACACCCCACTTAGAAGCCATTGCACAAATGTACCCTAAATCACAAAAATGGAGGAGGGGGTAGTTACTTGCAATGGACGCCGATCTTTGCAAGGGTGAGCACTCGTGCATTCGCTCAGTGTTTAATCAATGGATAAAACTGTCTATCCATTCAAGTATTGATGTTTCCTATGACAACTGCTTTTCCACGTATAGCAGGGAGACACCAGAGGCCTTTCAATCATCCACCGGGTGAAGGGAGCACAGAGAAGCAGAGGTGGGGTTAGACACATGAATCTCTAATGCTGGTTTCACCCTGCACGCCCGATTATAGAAGCTCCACAATGCAAGTTAAAGCAGAGGGGCAAGTCAATCACTGTACACGGAGCGCAGGTCTCCGCCGCTGTGTGAGAGCTCGGCTCGGTCATTCCCTTACAATGGCAGCTAATCAATATGGATCCACTCCTTTTGATCTCCTGCCTCTGACCAACAACAATCACTAACAACAGTATAATTGCAATGGCCATAATGGTGCCCATTCTTATCGTCCCACGCCAGAGGAGGAGGAGGTCGGAGAGGATGAGAGATAGCATTCAGACTGGAGACCGTCTCCATCACTCTATTGCAAATGTACACACACAGTACACACGCATTACACACACACACACACACACATCTGCATCATCATGCTCTTGCGGTATTGTGGTATAGACAGTCAGTCCAGTCACCTTATTAACGTCATGTTTAGACACATATCGACCTGACTGCAGTGCTGATCAATCTGTGGTAAGGAAAGACAATAATGCAGAGTTCATCTCCACATTGTCCGACGTCTCTAAGGTGCATAATATGTGTCTTACACATAGAAAACAATCTCCAACTGCTACATGATTGAATTCACTTTTTACTGACTATTAATTAACAATTTTGAGAATTTTGCACATGGCGAAATGAATGCAGACTTAGATTTATCGAGTGCTAACTGGACTCTGATAGGATGATGACAAGCTGCAGCCATTCTAATAGGAGCAGGATCACTTAACGTTTGATGACTAATATGGCTTCTTAATCTCTTTGACTGGCTGCGAACCTATGACAGATCTATGAGATGATGGAACAGACCGGTAACATAATAAAGGTGCCCCTTCTTCTCACTCAGCATCTCTCATATTAATATTTTCATCCTGTAATAACTAAAAGCCATTTCATTACTCATTAATCAGTATCTGAAGCTGCCGCTATCCAGTACACACAGAAATATGATCCTATGATTTCACAGGAAGAGGGATGCATAATGACCCCCGCAGCTGGCAGGGTAATAAAACACAGTATGCATGTTGTCTGTCAAGAAAGCCTACCTAGGCATGCCAAAACAACAGACAGGGGGCCAAAGTGATGTACTAGACCAATTCCGAGCAGCGAGACACAGACGTTGCATCGCCACGCTCGTTCCTTCCAGGCCATGACAATCAATACTTAAAACAACAGCGAGAAAAATATGTGGAATCAGCATCTGAGAAGTAAAAGAGCTACAAAATTGATTTGCAGGAGGCTCATTTAAGCATTCAAGGGAATTTAAACAACGCACATTGTTGCCACTTATCAACCTGTGGGCCTTTTGAGTTTTTATTAAAGTGAATGATGGGTAAATATGACAGGTCAGCATAAAAGAGTGCATCCCTAAAAAAAAGCGGTGGCACAGAGACTGATTTATGGTCATCTGCGTCAGATGTATGTGCGCATGTTTGCGCATGTGTGCGTGTTTGCTTTGTGTGTTTAAATCAATGGTCATCCCCTGATACAAGATGGCCTCATAAATCATTGTTTGTTGATCACTTGTCAGGAGGCAGGGGCCTTATGGCGTTCTCCTAATTATTCCAGCTCACAGCCCCTCTGGATGAATAAGGACAGGAATGCCAAAGAAAATCAAGGCAGCCCACTTTACAGAAATATGGCCGAAAAGGTGGTTTAGTTTGGACGGATGGTGTGTGAGGGGGGTGGAGGTGAAGATGTAAGCTGCAGAAAAAGGGTAAATGTATGTGTGTGTGGTAGAGGTTGGGCAGGTTTGGATTCTAGGGTGCACTGATGTGAGAAATCTAACGTATGAGATATCAGTCTCACAATTCCGTAACGTTCCAGGGGACTCCATCACGACAGCAACACGACTGGCTGCCTGATTGAAATAGGACAAACAACTAAATCTGTTGTTGCAACCGTTCAATCGCTTTGACGTCTTGTATCTGTCTTTAAACACAATTTGAACACATCTTCGTTGCCACTCCTTGTCAAGTGCTTCGCAGAGCCTCGCCACTTTCATGTTTGGGTTTTAAAGACAAACAAAGCGCTCTGTGACTTTTAAAGTAATTGCAAGCATGTAAAATCAGTTTTTTTTAAAGTAAGGAACTGTGTAATGACACATTCTGTCAAATGGTAGGGCTAAGTGGTCGGGGTGTAGTATTGGCTTTCAGAGTCATTAACTTTTCAGCAGTAAGCAGGTTTCTGTCGCCACTGACCAAATTGCTTTAAACGCACAGCAATTACACGGTTGGGGCTGGCGCTTAAAAGATGAGTATTCCTATAGTAAGGCTTAATGGGATTATTAGTGAGTTTTTTTTTGTGAGGGGAACTTGCAGCTCAGAGTAATACTAGAAGCGGGATTATACAGTATGATAGACTGTACCATGCAGCTGGTCTTCGGGTTAATTATTGGATTACCTTTTCTAATTAAGAAATCTGTGAAGTGGAGTTTAATAATTCATTCAACAGTATTACACTTTTCTCTTTCTACTCCTTTTTTTTTTTTTTTTTTGATTTTTCACCCCCCCCCCCTCTCAGTGACTGCCATGTGCGGGCATCGTGGTGGTAACACCTCGTTATTCAGAGTTAAAATGTGTTAGCTTCAGGCTTAAACATGGTCTTAGCATGTTTAAATCATGCTGAGCATATCACAGAAGCCATGTAGGCAGCTCCCTTTGATATATATATATATATAGTTCCGGCATAATATGTGGTTTTGAAAATCAATGAGCAGTGCTCTTTTGATCACAGTTGTGTCCCTCATCTTTACCACTGTGTAAAAACAGAGCGTGACTATCCAGGCGCAGAGATGAGCCGCATAGGCACAGCATGTCAAGAAGTAGAGGTGTAAGTCTGGGTCTTGTGTAAACAAACAATATTTTGGACCTAAAATCACCAGTCAAAGGTACAATGTATTACAAAAAGTTTGTATTTTCTTTCTCTCTTTTCTTTTCTGTCTTTTATTGTATAGCATAGGATTTATCCAGCAATAGTGCAGTGTCATAAGCTAAATTTTAGCTTGTCTTGGGAACCAGGCCAGATGTCATTGGCTGGGTGAGGGTGATGTCATAAGACAAAAAGTTCTCAAACATGAAGGCTAAAGTTGATCAATGAACCCAAAAATACCAAAATGCCTTGTCATGAGTCCTATTATACTCACATCACCACAAGAGGGCATCAGATATGTAAATGCTAGCTGTTTTATTTCCCAAAAAAACTTCAACATGTGGACAAACGCACTGGAAGAAGTCCATGCAACGCTAAAAACAAAGCAGAGTTGCTCGCCAGTGGTTGCTACATTAGTCACTTTCATTAGTCACTATGTGAAAGTTTATTCCACCGTTGCTAACCTTTTAACAAATAACAACAAAGCTGTTGTAATGCCACCTTGTACCCTTCATCGGGCATGCTGGTGTTTTCTGCGGAGTGTTCTGCCATGCCACCTCGCCACTTGACACAGCTGTCAATCCGCCTCTGTTACTACCTGCGATGAGCACTGAGAAGTGAAACAGAGGCGCAACATAATGCACCTTGGTACGTTTCACACAGCACAGAGAGGCAATATAAAGGTGCTGAAACAAACAGTGTGTGTGAATGGGGTGCGATCATGTATGGTTATGTGCTGCTACTATGCTAACTAAAGCCAATATCGCTGTATTGGAACACACAGACTTTTGCTAGTGCCACAACTGTTATTTCTTCACATTCTGTTTAAGTTTTAAGTTATTTTTAAACCCTTTAACAAATGGACTGATGCTATCCTACATCAGGTTATCTTGTCTGTATATTTCAGTCCTCTAATGATACAAAATAATCATTGCGTAGTGTTATGATTGCATAAGATGCAATATGGAATGAAGGAGGGAAATGTAGGTCATTGAGAACACCATGAAGCAGCAGCACTGAGGCAGCAGTACGCAGGCCCGCGTCTGTCTCCCGTATCTGTGAGGACATTCTCAACTGCTTGTGGGTATTTGTAATGACCCAGTGACAGCATTTCTCTGCTGGCGGCTGCAGTACTCAACAAAATGAATAACTCTGACCAGAGAGAGAAGGTGTGTGTGTGTGTGTGTGTGTCAGCAGTGTTTGTGTGGATCAGCGGTGAGGAGTGGAGCTACATGTCACATCTTTTCAGACGCTACAGCTCTGGTCCCCAATGGCGACAACAACAAGAACAACAACAACAACAACAATGCAGAACCTCCAACAATGTGTGTGCACAGCATTTGTGCCATTTGAACATAAAAAAGTGCCTTTCCTGTCATCTTGACCACACCATATGCTCCTCTGGTCTCAGCTTTAAAGTCTGTGTTGTGATGGGAACGCTGTAAGAAAATCAAACTACCGTACAAGTCCTGCTATGAGGAGCTGCCAAGGTGTGTTGTGTTTAAATCCCAGGAATACATTTACTTGCTTGTTCAAGCTTTTGGTGTGCTGTATTTTTTTTATGAATATCGCCATTTATCCATGATGGATATAGATTTAGCATGATGCATATGAATTGTTCATACGCATACATATGAATTATTAAACAATGGGACTCGCTTTGTCCTTTTTTGGGGGATTTCAACATGCAGTGGAGGGCACAGGGGGGTGGCAAGTTTTTTCAAGTCCCACTCAGGTCTTGGCACACTGTCATATTTCTCCATATCCTACAGTAACATCTGAAGTCCTCTCTGCATCTATAGTTGGACAGAGCCATTAAACACTGCATGCAGTTAATGGACTTTTTGGCAGGAGTTGTCAGTTTATAGAAGCATTACTTGATCCGAGTGTCTCCTGTGCTAATTACTGGGGTAGCCAGCGTATATCTGACAATTGTTAGACGTGTCCGACCTGGTTAAAACATGCATTGCAGGCAAGATTATTCAGAAGAATGGAGCTGACATTGCTGCTGTGATTTGGAATAAATGTTTCATGCAACTACTGAACATAAAACACCAACATGCTGGTGCCATTTGTTACACTATTCCTTCCTGTCTTGGTGAAATGAAATGTGCAACAATATATTCATTTGAGTGTGGGACATAATTCTACAAAATACCTAAAAACATCTGTTGGCAAGAATTTCCCTCTCATCAATTTGCAACCTCTGAAGACATGTGGAACATTTTCCTGAGACGGAAATGTTAGAATATAAATTTGAACACACATTCAGAAGGAATTCTAACAGGATGTGTGTTGTGTTTTTTTTTCACAAAGCCTGTTTTTAAGGAGGAGGCAGGGTGCCTGCTATCAAAAACCTTGCAGGATAGCAATCATTAGAACCTTAGCCCCCCTGGTAGGCAAGCCATGCTTCCTGTATAGGGCCCCTGAGGATTCGGTGTGCTAATTATTTACTGAAGCAGCAAAGACTATCAAATGAGACCCTGTGTTGAGTCTAACTGTGAGGGAGGGGGGGGGTACCCTGACAGTGTAACCTGGGTAACATGCAAATAGATGGGAGAGAAAGAAAGGGGGGGGGGGGTGACACGGTGAGAGAGAAAGAGAGGGGTGTATAATGGTCAGAGTGCGTTGGAGGAGTCGAGGTTCACTGGTGAGTCAGGAAAGGTGGGGGCACAGCAGCAGAGTATTAGATTTCAGATGCATATGAATGACCAACTGCTGGCTCTGCTCTAGCTTTAGGGGGGAAATTGCATGGGCTACCCTGGAGCTGCATTTTAGAATCTAGATTACAGCCTGACTTAAACCTGGAGTGAAGAGGCAGGGGGTCATGAATGTCTGTTGTTGGTAACATTAAAGTGAAGAGTTCCAGAAGAGTAAAGTACCTTTCTTTAACTGAGTTTTATTACAGCTACAGCACAGAAAGCTTTAATTAGAAGCAGCATGCCCATTACTTAAAAGTACAATTTGTTGTATTTTTTTTTTATCTTACGCTTCTGTTCATGTTGTATAAGAATCATCCAAAATAAAAAATAAAAATATCTGACAAAAAATTAGGTACACCGGTAGCACCGGATACCTGTGAAACAAGCATCCTCTGCAAGACTGACAAAATCTGCAAATGTAAACTAGTAGTTTTAGTCCTAGGGGACTGCATGATGGTGAGTAACCTTCCAGAACAGAGCGGTTCAAAAGTCAGGCAGGTAAACAAGCTACTAGGAGAGGTTATGATGCAAACTCTAAGGTCACGGTGAAAAATGCCAAGGATTCATTTATACACCCTCTCGATTCAAGATGGCAAGCCCAAAGAAAAGCCGCTTCAAAGACAAGCAACTGTGTCAGCATGTAGTCACAAAAAGAACCAAACGGCTCTCTATAACCAGAACAAGTTCCTAGATAACACCAGAGAGCTGAACATACCCACCAACAAGTTCAATACACAGACCCCTTTGCCATGACAGTGTACCACTTATTCTTACGCTAAGATTTGTCCTTGGTTATGCTCAGTAGAAAGTTTCTTCAGTTTCTTCTTCACACACACACACACACTGTAAGCTCACTGATTAACAGCCAGATGCCCCCGCACAAAAAAACGGGAAGGGGCAACGCTGTAGTCTTAAATTCATGCATGTGGGCACACAGCCAGAGACACTTTATGGGGGCTCTAAGAATATATTCACTCTATTTCCTTAGAGGGTAAGACATTATCTGTTCAACAACACTTATAGAGTTAACACATGGAATTATCCAGAGCAATAAAACATGCATCAAATGTATGTGATTACATATAAAAACACACCAATCTGGATTAAAACATTTTGATTTACCACTTAAAGTCTGCACACATTACGTCTCTATTCAACTATAAGTGGACCCATGACCTTTTTTTCTTATTAGTGCAAGAGGGCTCCTGCAGCTGCTGCAAAGCTCTAAGATAAATATCTAGCACACAGTCACAATTAATTCCAAACAAGGTTATGTAAATCCTGAACTGACCGCAATCAGGCCAACCAACTTGTGTGATTACACTCTAAACAGAGCTCCATGTCATTACAAGTTGGCTGTAATTACACTGAGCCCATTATTGTGGCATTCTTGAAAAAGGGAAAAAGGCTTGGTTTATTTTCTCTCACACACTGTGGAGTGGTGCAAACAGAACGTTCGCCAGAATCCCCCAAAATCTGCAAAATGTCATCCACAGAGAGAGAGCTCCATTCATTTTAAACTCAAGAGTCTGGTTTGAAAAGAGAAGCAGGTGTGCACTCGGGTTCCTGCCCTCTCACCAGATAATTCGCATGAGTGATGTGTGACCTCCAGCAGCTCCCCACACAAAAAAAAAGTGACCTTCTCCCGATGTGATCTTACCACGTGTCAGAGCAGATTCTGGGAGGAGTGATTGAACTGTTTGTTTTTGTGTCGATGAGACAATAGCACTGCCAGCTTAAACTGCTCACGACAACCTGCTGTGTCTGCTTTCAGCGCAGCGGCTCCCCCGAACTTCTTTTCACTGTCTCATTGCCTTTGCTAAAGAATGAAAAACTGCATTGAAGTTGTGAATGGAAAATTAGGCAGCAGCAGACCGTGTGGTTTACTTGTTTCCAGCTACACACACTTATCATCCGCCTGTTGTGTGTCCAAAGTACACCAGGCTAAATCTAAGTTTGTGAAGAGAACTTTTTTTTTTTCCTTTCTCCTTTCTCATTCACTCCCTTCCAATATGTGTGTGCACATGTGCCAGAGTGCTAAGACACTATGAGGGAATTGGGCCTTTGCCAACACCCCCAAACCCCCTCCACCCTACTTCTCTCAAATGTGAAGGGATAGTAAATATCAGTGCAGCAGATGGGGCCGATGCTCCCTCTCTGCATATGGGAGGGGAGGCAGAGCAAATGGATAGCCATCAACAGCAGCAGGAGTCGCCCCAGGCCAAGACTGGAGCAGAGGACATAGGGACCGGACTGTTGCTCAGGCGGGCAATTTTACAGACAAATTCTCCCTGACTATCAGCAAGGGAACAACACAACATTAGGAATGACTACTTATAAGGTCACGGTAGCTAAGATTTCATGCTAGACAGCCATGCCCGGTAATAAACATGTGTTTTTTTCATCTGGATTCACAAGATAATAAATTATATTTACCTGTTTGGATCATATTGCAGGATTCTGTTACACATGGGACTGACTGCCGGTGTGTCATTTCAATAATCTGTCACACACCTTGCAGGATCCGACAGTGTGAAACAGCATGACATGCTTGTATAACAGAGCAGGAGAGGAGAAGGTGGGGGGGGGCTTGCACGGCCAGAACCGGCGTCAACGGCCACCAAGATCCACAGCAGGCAGCATAAATCTTTCCTGCTCGTCAATTAACAGACAGTAAACAGGTTTAAATTTAGGCAAGCTGTGCTGTTATCGTTGTTATGAAACCTCCAGCATGAAGAGCCTATATCTGTATTCCCACAGCAATATTAGACAGCCTCCCACTGGGAGCAGAGGAGCACATGTGGATCAACGATGACACAACATGGACTCTTACTGCGCAGCGGCATAAGCTGAGCAGTGATGTAATGCTTCTGAGCTCACTGGGTGAGAGTCAGAATGGAGGAGGGGGCGTGTGTGTGAAGAAATCATAACAGTCCTTATTATTACTGGATTTAACATCAGAAGGCTGAGACACAGATGAATTTCATCTCTTAGCACTGACACATGTTAGATGTCCAATTGCAAACTGGGAGATCGGCATCCAGTTTTTTGGTCTTGGTATAGGAGTCACGTACAGCGTTTTGGCTGTGACATCCTCGGTTGTATGAATGATTTAAACGCTCAAGGGATTGGAAATTACTTTTTTTTGTCACCCCCATCTGTGGCGGGTTAAAGCTGGATGCCTTGAAAGACAGTATCTCCCTCTGTGTGTCTTCTGAGTATTCTAGATTTCCATTTATTTATTTAAAGAGGAAATAGAAGGAAATTTCAACGGGTCACTAATTTCATTTCAACGTGTACTAGTGGCATTAGCCCTAAGCAGATATTTCAGAGGAACACAAAATCAATGTTGAGATTCTTCTGGGAATAGCCCAGGAACCCATTAGCAACTTTGACCAATAGGTCAGGTAAAGTAATAGCTAGATAAATGTTTTATTACAGATTTGCAAACTGACTTAATGGGGGGGCCAGTACCTGGGCAGCCATGCATGGCAAATATTCATCATTAAATTCTATGGCTGTAATGAACACAAATATCTCAGTGTGCGGAGGCATTTGGTTCTTTATATATTAGGTGTTAAAGATGGGTCTCTGTCTCTCTAAGCAGGCGTCAGAGGACAGACAAAAGGCTGCATCTGTGGTCCCCTGGAGGCCACGTTGGTTGTTACACTAATTGTATTTTATATGACATCATATATGTGCTGTACTTTTTAAACAAAATCAACAGTGCAAGCTGCACTGTTGATTTTGTTTAAAAACTGCACTGCACTGTGGCTTCTCTCAAGGTGCCTCCTTATTTTCTGACACACAAATCAGGCAAAGAAAGGTGAAAAACAAGCACAACACACACTGACCTCATGCCCCATTTACACATGAAACTAGTGGCAAAGTGATGCATTAGTGGACTTTACTTTCACATTATAAGACTCCACACATGTCTCATCAGCCTGCAGAAAGAGCCAGTGTTTACCCCTGACTTGCATATGTCCCATTTAGAGTTTTTTTTTTCCAAGCCCCTCTGTTCATACAGTTCTCAAGCTGTTCTGTGCTGGGCAGAGCGCTAGTTTTCTGAATGAAAGCCAGACAGACTGAGAGCTCCCACACGCTGAGAGCAGCGGCTCCTGTTTCCAGCTCTGTTTCCAAGGGGACCACCAAGCCCACCAATCACAGCCCTCGGCGCAGGCAAGCGGGCAATTCAATTTCTTAAAGCCACAGTGTCCGTTTTCTGTGTTTTGTGTGTGTGTGAGAGAGAAAAAGTTCAACACATTTGAAAAATAGCAACAGGAAAGCACCTCAAACACTGCAGTTTTTTTTTAAGTTTTTCCTTTTTTTCTTTTCTTTTTATTAAATGTGAATTCACATGGTAGTTTGAGCCCATCCATTTAAAGTATCCACCTACATACAAAATAGGCATCATTCCGTCATCACATCCTTTTCAAACGCAACAAATAACACATTTGTGTACATATATTCACAAACTGAAAGGACAGTTGATGGTGGTAGGTACTTATTTATTAAAAGATGAGTCAAAGACAGATTCACACTTGGAATGTGAAGTAACTACTGCCTAGAACTTCCAAACAAAACGTCTTGGCATATAATTAGGTCATATTCCAAAACCTTTTTATCAAACAGACTTCATATGTAAGACCCACATAAAAATAAACAATATCTGCTTTTTTTAAGTGCAAGAAATAAAAAATACAGGTTTGTGGTTAATGTTATTTTTTTTAAAAAAAGAAGGCAGTCTTCAGTTTTAAAATAAAGTTTCATTTTATGAAACAGGACTATGGAATGTTCTTTTTTGCTTGCTTGTTGAAACCAGACCACCACTGTATATCAGACTATGCCCTTTTTTATTTTTATTTTGTGGAACTCTTTCTTTTCTTTTGTTTGTTTTTTTTAAATGCAACATGTTCTGTGTCAGGTATTTCTATTATCCAATCATATGTGTCAGATAACATTCAAATTGTGATATCAATCTATTGTCAATAGTATGCATCACACCATGAGGCCATATTAAATCATTTTTTGTATCAGTTCCAGCTGATTTGTTTATTTTTATTCCTTTTTTCCTGCCCGGATTGGGCTTCAGCATCATAAACATGAAATGATGTTGACAGTGCACGAGTCTGTTTTTCCATCACTTGCTACAATTGTTGATGGTCTGTATCTTAAGAGTATATATTGCACAAAAAAATGAGAAAGGGGGGGAAAAACAGTATGTGCCATAAAAAATACCAAAAAAATCCAGTTGTCACACCTGCGATTGGGACCCATCCACATATCACGAGTATGATATACATAAACTCCTAACTTTACTATATTACAGTACATATACAATCTTGAAACTAGTTCCAGCTCTGAGGTATGTGTTCCCCCATGATGCCATTGTATCGTCTACAAATACTCAACAAATCTGCTCTACAACTGTACAAAACCTAGTTTTAAAATCACAAGGCATTTTTGATGCAAGTTTTAATTTAACTTAATCCTTAAAACCAGGACTCCCTTGCATGCTAAAAACAAATGATAAAGGGAAGAAGTGCCTGAAACTCACTGAAAGCACAGTAAGAACATTCCCTTTTTAACTGTACAAAAATATGCCTGAAAATATCTTACTTTTCTTTTAAAAAGATGAGGTCTGTTATGTATCAAAATGTTTCCTCCACACCTGTATTCTGCAGAGGTTTAGGCTGCTTTAAATTTTCCAAACCAGGAGGTAAACGGAATCAGTTACAAAAACAAAACAAAAAAAAACAAAAAACAAACATTTGCGGCATTTAGAAATTACATAAACCGTTGTAAAGTAACATCCTGAACAATTGTCAGTTCACAGATTTGCTTTGAGTCAGTCCACAGTCCGTGTTCAGCTCCCTGCAGTTTTTATTTTTTTTAGTTTTAAGAGGATAAGATGCATAGAAGTTCACGTATTTTTCCCTTTGTGGCCCATTTAAGCTTGAACAGTAAATGCAGACCTACGAGGGAAAAAATCCATAAAACCCTGTCATGCTGCCAGATAAAAAAAAGTCTGCAGACTTTGCTTTTTTTTTTTTTTGCTACCGGCTTCATAAGCATCTCATTCCTCAAACCTCACCTCACCTCCTGGTCCTCCTCCTTTCTCCAGGACCCTTGTGAAAAAAAACCCACAGGAGGCAGGGCTATAGGGACAATTTGACCAGGACACATATAATTTCATATCTCCCTTCTCTGTTATTACTAGAGAAACTGTTTTTTTTTCTCAGTATGTGAAGACCAGGTCGGAAAAGTTCGCCTCCAGCCAGTCCCCGGCAATCATCTCACTGAGTTCAGGCGTGCAGTAGTCTGGGAATTCAAAGTGAGAGCCCAGGCTGCCCTCACTGAACGAGTCCAGGTCCTTATCCACTAGAGACAGGGAGAGGTTTCCTGAATTGGGGTTGCCCAGCTCCGAGCCTGGAGCGCTGGGAGCGAAATTTAAACTAAAGTCAAACAGCAAATCGTCCGCGTCCTCGCCGGAAGAGGAGCTGCTGCTGGACGAGGAGGAGGATGATGTGGAGACCGACCTGGAGGATGCTGGTGAGACGGAAGCAGCGTGCAATGTGCTCTGCTTTGTAATGCTTTTGATATTGTAAAAGAGTCTGTTGTTGTTCCGCACTTCTTCGTACATGCTCGTCCCCTCGGACTCGGCCGAGGAGCTCAAAGTTGGGCTTGCGGGAACTTTGGCTACGTTGTACGGCCTCAGGCGCTCCTCCTCCCCGGACTTAATTCCCATCCGGTAGTCCTCTTCGTACTCGTCATCATCATCCTCATCGGTGAGCTCACTTTTTACAGTCTTTGTAACTTTTAAGCTGGGAAACACACACTCCTCTCCGTAGCCGTGAGAGGACTTGGAGCCGCTCTTAGTCTTTATCTTTGAGCACTTCTTGCTGGGAGTCTTTGCAATTTTACCGCACTTCTCCGGAGACGGTGCTGATGATTTAGAACTGTCGAGCTTTGGTTTTTTCTTGGGTCTGTACTTGTAGTCAGGGTAGTCAGCCATGTGTTTTAGCCGCAGCCTCTCGGCTTCTCTGATAAACGGGATCTTTTCGCTGTCCTTGAGCATCTTCCACCTCTTCCCCAGGCGCTTGGAAATCTCTGCATTGTGCATGTCCGGTGACTGCTCCATTATCTTTCTCCTCTCGATTTTGGACCAGACCATAAATGCATTCATGGGTCTCTTGATGTGACCGGTGGCTGTCTTGCACCAGTCCGGGTTTATCGGTACGGGGCTGCATGCCATAAATTCACTCTCCTCTGAATCAGTAGCCTCCCTGGACATGCTGCCATCCGTCTCGCTGTTGTCCGTGTGCTGCACCATTGTCCCTCTGTTCCAAGTCACTTTTGTTTCCGGAGTGCAGTGTCTATCAGCCCCACACTGCCAAAGGCGGCTCAGCTCTCTGTGTATGCGCCGGTTCGTCCACGTCCTCTGCGTAATGTCTCTCAAGCTCTGCACTCTTTTTCCAGAGTTAGAAACACCCTTCTTAACTAGTTATCAGCTTTTTCATGTCCCCTGCGTCACAGACAGTCATCCAATCACGTCCCTTCCACTCCGCCCAGCAGACTCCATCCAAGACTCCCCTTAACCCTTTTATTCCTCCCTCTCGTTGGAGTGGAGGTGGGGATTTGTGGTACACAGTGTCTGGGGCAACACGCCGGGCGAGACAGGCATATTAAACACACAGTTAGCGCTATGCGCTGCTGAGATGAGCATTACGCACAGAAAGCGCACATAAGATTAAAGCCTGTTTTCTTATTTCTCCTTTCAAAATGCGCTAGATTATTCACCAGACAGACAGACGCACTGCTGTAAATGTATCCAGTGGAATATATGTAGGCTGTGTGATTGTTTGCTTTTTGTATTTTCCTCCCTGAGGTTGAATACTGAAGGTGGCGCTTGGACACTGTTGCAGACGCCTGGATGCGCCGGTGCGTCTGCTTGTCTGCTGCTGTAGAAGGATTTTAGCAGCTGGTAATAGCTTTAGAGGGAGACCATGTTATTATTAACCTTATCAAATCATAGTGCTTTTTACACATATCTATGAGATGCCACGTGTTATGGTTTTTGTTTTTTTTTTTTTTTTTTAGTTCGTGTTTTTTTAATGTGGCTTGCTCCTTGTTTATTTCCCTGTCTGTATTTGAATGAAGGAAATAGGTCAGTAGTACATTCTGCGATAGGGATCCTTTTTGTAGGGTGTGAGCACCCAAAACACCTGCAGCAGCCCATACACCCTCCCTGCAGCTCTAAGGAAACACTTCAAGCACACAAATTGATAATTTATGTAGGCTAATTGAGCTGACACTTTTATATTAAAAAATCACATAAACCCCAGAATCATAAAGTGAGTACAAACACATGCCATTTTTTTAACCATTTGAATGGATGCTAATGTAGAACATTATCATGCAATTAAGGCAATAACACCCATTCAGATGGTAACATTCGTCTGTGCCGCTTAGAGTTGAGCCCATACTGCCAGGGTAGGCACCCTGCTGAGTTTGCTGTGTCAAGAGGCAGTGCAGCATCTAGCTGGCGTCTCCTGCACCCCCTTCAACCCTCCTTTGCTCTATACGCCGCCCCCCCCCCCTCAACTCTGGGTGGTAGCCAGCAGTGCTATTGGAGGCTGGGGCGATAAGGCATCCTGCTTTTTTCTCTCCGCTTCGTCCCCTAGAGGGCAATCACTTACCCTTTTGAAACCCTCCCCCCACACCCAGCCACCGTATTTTCCCCAGCTGGGGCTTAAGAAGTGTCTCTACTGATACAGAGAGAGAAAGACGAGAGAGAGAGAGAGATGGAGTAGGAAAAAGAGGCACAGAGGGGGAAAGGAGACAACGCTGTTTGAGGGAGAGAAATGCTGAGATAGAGGGGCTCTTGCTTTTCCATCCTTGGAACAGTGAGGCAACCCCCTGTCTCTGTGTGTCTCTCTCCCAGACAGAGATAGGGCTGAAATGCTTTATCATGACCACCCTGTGCTGATTAAGCCTTATCAGATATAGCCTTATGTGTCATGTGTGTGTGTCACGTCTTTGGAGGATGGCACATGCAAAAGCATGTTTTTTTTAAATATTATTCTGTTGGATTCACTAAAGTGACATTTGATCCTCTGACCAACAAGGCTAGAACAGGTTATTTCAAATTACCTGATATTCTATAGGTATATTTTGCAAGCACATGCTGAATACATATCAGCAATGCGTTATAGGAACTAGTCAGACAATTGTGCAACATAACACAGGTGTGATTTTAAAACAAAATCCTTATATTTTTTCTTGTCTATAGATATGTCTTCCTTGTTGGCACCAACTAGTGTTCTTATATCTTTCTATGTGACTGTTTCAGGCTGGATATGAATCACAAGACTGCTTAATGATGAGCACGCAGGGTGGCTGTCCTGCTCATTAGCATGGCTCATTATTGGCTGTGAATGAGGTGTTGGTGTCAGCCCATGCAGCCTATGAGTCATCTTAGGGAGGGTCTCATCGCCATGCCTGCCTCACACAGATGCACACATACCCCCCACTCCTCCCCTTCCTCTTCCTCCCATCCCACCTCATTCAGTGACTGATCAGACTGAGAAAGGAGGAAGAGAGAGAGAGAGAGAGAGAGAACTGTGGGATACTTGTACATGTGGTGTTTTTATTTCATTTTCACTCTAGAGATTACATATGATTAAACAGTAAAAATCCAGAGAGCTGTGTGATTTCCAATACACTTTCCAATACCCCAAAGGCAGATATTTTAATGCTTATTTGCTGTTTTTTTGTGTATCAAGGGAGAGGACATTTTATTCCAGAGCGATGGAGTGTTGAATTAAGTGATGGTTTTCATGTACGAACACTGTGAAAGGGGGATTCAGGAGAAACAATTGTCTTTGCATTGCTTATCTAAAAGCCCCCCAAAGCAGCTGCTGCACTCACAAAGGGCCAGTGAAGCGTTAGATCAATACTAACCCCTTGCTGGAGGCTATCTGATGCTCAAAATGCATGGATCCATCTCCTCTACATAGCCCTGAGACAGGTGTGGACTTCTGGAAGCCACTATCTGATGGCTTCACAATGGGTGGAGAAGAGGTTAGGTGGGGGTGGAGCAGGGGGAGAAGGGAGGGAAGGGGGGGGGTGTTGTTTTGGTACAGCACATGAATATGAACTTTTCACTTGACAGACACGTTCATGAGTACGCTCGGGTTACGATGTTTATTGTCACGCAGTAAACTGGGGTTTTGGAGCCCATATAGTGCTGTCACTTAATGGTAATGTAGTGTAGAGTTTTTGTAACAAGTTTGCAAGTACTTTAGGACACTGATGTCTCTTTCCATACAGACTCATAGCCGTCTTGATCCAGGCTTTGGCTGGAGGGGAAACCCAATATCAACTTATGAATCTGAAGATTTATAGTCTGCACGTTTATAGAACCCATTTTGTTTTCTTAACTTGTGAGATGATACTAAAATGAGCTTTGTCAGCTGGCCCGGCATTCTTTTTGGCCTCATTCCTCAAAGCTCACGCTGTCTTCCTCCCTCTTCTTCTTCTTCTTTTTTCTTTCCAGATAAGAAAGGTTTTGACAATAAGGAGGATCTCACAGCAGTTTGGAGGTTGTTGTTTTATCACTTAAGTGTTTGGTGCCCCCGAGGCCATTTTATGCCCCCCGTTGTTGCTTTACATTCTCGACTCAATGCAAATGTATCTCCAAGGTGTCAGGTTCTTTGTTGACCTCCTTGATGTGGCCTCTGTCTCTCAAGGTCTGATGCTTAGCGGATACTTGAGACTGGAGTATCTTGTTGTGAATGTAAACAGCTGCACGTTTGAGGACTGCACTGGAAATGTTTGTCGCAGGGATACACAAACACAATTGGGGGCCAAAGCTGTTGATGTACTGTGTAACAACCCTTCAACTGAAATAAAGGGAGAAAACACACTCTTTACACACAGTTTATGTTGGAAATATAAGCTATATACTATATACTATGCGTATACTATATAAGCTTATTAGGGGGGCTGCCCACATAAACAATGGCACCACTTTGCTTAAGTTTTATGCAACTAAAAAATACTTGGAGAACAGGTTTCTAAAGGTCCTTTCACACAAGACAAAAAAACCCACTAACACCCACTAACATCTGGCTGTTTTTCTCCAGTGGGAAAGGGTACAATCAGCATTCAATTCTATGTCAAACGACTCATTCATAGACACACCCCTGTCAACAACTCCTCAGTCACAAACCCTTTCTTCAGTCAAGCACTCAAACATCAGTCAGCAATTTTAAATTACCAGTGCAATGGGGAGGTACTTGTATTGTTAATGCTATTTCACCACTGTTTTATAATTCAATTCAATTATTATGCAGAGTAATACCAAAAGTACAGTTTGTGTTCGTAAACACACAAGTATGTACTTCTGCTAATCATAATGCAAAGAGATACTTTTAGAATAAGACTAAACTTCTTCTTAGGCAAAGTGTCTGCATACTAACAAATCCAACAACCTTTCCAGCATTAAACCCAGAGGGGGGGACAAACATTTTTCTGTAGCCGATGAGACATGAGTGGGAGCAGGAAGTAACTGAATACTAAATGACTGAGGCAATGTGGGATATGTGAATTAGACTTTCATTAGCTGACTACACAAACAGCCTCTTTACAGGTGACAACTGTAAGAAAGCGTGAAAGGTTTTCCCGGTCACACTTCCTGTCTCTCTCTTTTTTTTTCTCTCTCTTCACAGTAACCGACATGTCCCACAAAGCAACGGGTATCTACAATGGCCTGAAGGAGATGACATCATCCTGGAGCGAATCTGCCTTACATGCAGTACGGTATGTATGCCAGTAATCATATTGCCATGTCATTCCCCATAAGCTCAGGCCATTTAAATCCTTTAATTATATACCGGCAGCATCGGAGCCATGTTTACTGTGAGAGTGCCGTACCTAGTTTTGTATTGTACATTGTGTCTTGTATTAATAAACTTGTGTGGAGGAAGAGCCCTGCAGGCACTTACAGCCACTGTAATGAGAGTGTGTTTAGTCTGGAGACTGTGTGGGACTAATGCTGATGGATTGTATGGCTGCAGGTCAGGTCTTGCTCTCTTACAAACAATGGTGGAGAGTACAGAGGGGAGCAAAGGGGGGGAAACTTCCATTTGTACAATTGTGAACATAATGCATGACAACACAAGACAGAATTATTATTATTACTGCTCTGAAACAAACTAGATGCAAACAAAAGCAGAGAAATAACAGATGAGAACTATATTTACTACGGCTCCCTGATTGGTGGCGGAGCGGTAAAAATAATGAATCAATTAGTCAAACATTTAGTATAATAACAGCTTCTGAGAAATAGATCTGTTGATCATGTAGGATTTCTAAGTAAAGTTTTTCCCACTGAAGCCACGCGGCTCTGCTTCCCTGCCGTTCCAGCCCAGACTTGCCCCCCTCACGAGATAAGATAGTGTTGACTATAGGCCAGACTGTGTAGAGACTAGTGAGGGGCCTCCGCTGTGCTTAGTCACCCTCATTCGCATCCTGTGCTCTGAAGTTTTACAGGTTTATGATCTTTGCACCGCCAGTGGAATAGTGACAGTTCAAAGCAGCATGACAAATTGAGAATCCATGCCCCGTGGACAAATCTTTGCCAGGATTGTGTCAGGTTTTATAATTAGAAGGTGAAATACCCCAAAATTTAAGTCAGGATTTGTCAGTTTTATAATTTTTTTTTCTTTCTTCCAATGGCTTCCTCACATTTTTTATTGATGATTAGGGCTAAAAGTAAGCAAGATAAAATGTAGAAATGTAACAAGTTCTAACCCGAAATCTACAGAGTATCACCCTACAAGAAGTACTTTCTAAACATGAAAGTGGGCACAAGCTTCAACATGGCTGGACAAAAACAGCAAAAAAAATCAACCACATCAATCAGGCTTTAACCTTGAACAAAAAAACAAGATGAAATGGACCCATGAAGAGACAAACACCTGAAGCAAATCTGAGCATTCACTCTTGTTTGAACAGTGACCAGATAAGATAGCTCAAAGTTATCAGCGCAAGATGAATTCCCAGAGGAACCTCCAGGAGGGGTTTCATCAATGTAGCAGGAGGGAGAGAAAATCAATCCTTCAAACCACACGTAGTGACAAATAACCACCTAAAACTGAAGCGAAATTAGTGCACAACAGCTTCATTCAGGAAGTCAGAAAAGAGAGGAGATATGGATGTTCGCTACGAAAAAACAGTCAGTAAGTAAACACGATGCAACTTTGTAAACATAATCATAATCATGAGGGCCAGAATGAAAACATTTTTTTTGTTTTTTTTTACAGTCATGGGGCCAAACCTTCATACAAGCCTTTGGTGTGCATTCCATCCTCATTTATCAGATTCGCCCGTTCTGACATAAAAATGACATATGTAGAAAATGTATTGTCTCATACGTACCTTTTAAATAGCAACTAGATTCTATACAGAAGGTCATTTCAATGTCAACTTTTATATGCTGAGTGAATCACAAGTAAGTCTTCCTCAAATGCCTTTATGCTCTGTGTACGTCTGGAGAGCAGACAACTTCAATAGAGACCTGCGACTGGCTTTCTACTTTGCATTACATATGCACATATAGACTGGTATTTTTCTGAGCATTCCATCCATATCAGAGTCTCAGTGTGTCCTCTCCATATACTGACTCACTGCCCTTTCCTTCATGTCTCTTAAGGATTTCTAAGACAGACTTCAAGAAAGATTTTCATAAATGTCCTCTTTTTTGCAAATCCTCCACATCCCTCTCTATGAGCCCAGAGCTATCTTTATCGTTACAGTAAAGGTCACTGGAGGAGACTTAGGGATATGGAAAGGCTAAGCTGTGTGCATGGGAGACGCTCTCATAGAAATCTATCTATCCATCTAGAAATCAATAATAGAAGGTTTGGTAATGAGTGTGTCAAGTCACAGTCGCAGAGCCACTCAGGTGTGGCAAAGCTTTCATCAGCCTCATGGCATCTTTATGGGGAGAAAATCGGGCTACTGGGACAATAATGTTGACACTTTAAGCTAGTTATTAGTTTAAATGATTTATATAGACAAAAATGTTTGGAATTGATCCAATATTGTGCAAGAATCCCAGTACTGCATTAGAAAATCCACCAGAAAGACCATCAGCAAAGCATATAGTAATGGTATACACTATATTTGCAAGTTTAAGAGGATCTTTTTGATTCAACTTATCTGCCTGTCTTTGGCACATCTCATATCCCAAAGTAGTACACAAAAAGTCACCAAACTGTTAAAGTATTGTTTTGTGCACAGTGACAAATTTCACAGGAAATTTCACAGGAAGGACAAAATTTAAAGCCATGGACTGCAACTGGAATTGTGTTTTTTTTTCTGCTCAACACCAATGTAATATAGTGTGTTGTTTCATGTAGAGTGACTAACCCTGTTTTTTTTTAAACAGCTAACCATATCCTGTTATGTTTTAATGGCGAACCCTAAAATGGGCCTAAAACATCTCAATTGCCCCCTGGTGGCTGGCAGCAGTATCGGTCATAAAGCCCTGCCTTCTCCATGTTAGAAGATGGAACATGGGCAGCGCAGATACAGCCAGAACAAGCTTCTCCTCCATTTTTTTTGTTTTTTTTTGTAGGGAGACAAGTACTAATTTGTTGTGCAAAAGGCAGAACCTTCTAAAAAAAAGAGACACAGAACTTACCAGAAGAACGGAGAGTAATGTTTAGTAATGTTTCTGTACACACTAATCTACTGTGTATGTATGGAACACCTCTTTTAAGTGGACCCTGAGTAGATTTGCATAATGAGAGCAACAACATGTCTCTGGCGTCTACATTTGAGCATAATCCCAGCCTTAGAGTTGAGCTCAGGTTACTCATTTCCAATTCCAATTGTGCCAACAAAATGACACAAATGAAGCTTTTTACAGACTACATTTGGAGTATAGGGGCATGCTAAAGTTGTGCTACAAATGGATTACAACACTTCCGTCCTCGCACTGCGGGGCGCATGTTTAAAAATACCAGCATTATCCTTTACATGCAAGATATCGCTATGTGTGAGCAGTCACAACCTCTCACCCCTTGATTGCATACAGCACTGTGATTAGACACTGATTATGTTAATATGTGTGTATGATTTTCTTTACTGATTATGCTAATGTGTGGAAGTAATCTCTACCTCTTTCAAAAAACTGAAGCAGGTTTTTATCCCTGCACGTAAAATATTAATACAAATCTCATATCATCAACACAAAATCTCTCGTTTATTATTCCGGTCTCATCAGGTCTTTTTTAAACTAAGTTCCAGTGTCAATAGAGGAGCCGAGGATTACAAGACAAGAGCCGTAAGACAATTCAGATAATGAACAGGAAAGCAAAGTTTGGAGGAACCACGGAGAGAATGAATTTAGTCATAAAAGTGTGAGCGGATTAGCGCTTCTCTTATTTCCAACATTTCCTCTTTGATACGTTTCCTCTGCTAATCTCATTATAAGTGTCTGTCAAGCATACATGACGATTCATTTTAACAAGGTAGAGTTTCCTGCTCTCTCTTTAAATTCACAGGCTGCTTCACAAATGAAAACACATGAGAGATTTTTCTGGAGCCGGCGCCTTACTAACAAGGAAAGAAAGAGAGAGAGCAAGCTTTGGCACTTTTGATCATTTTAAACACAACAGATATGGTTTAAATGGGGGAGTGTGTTTTTCCTTGGAATGGTTCATTTGGATCATAGCAGTGTTTAATAGTATAATGACCAAAGAGCCAGTAGCAGTGCAAATAAATATTCATGCTTATAATGTTTATTCCTTTTCACTGTGCTGATTTTCAAGCAGAAACCTGTTTTCTCATGTTTCACTTCAGGAGTTTTTAAGATCCGCCGGCTGTACAGGAATGCGAGCGCGCTTTCATATCAAATATCACCGCAGTTTTACTATGAAAGTATTGTGAGAATAAAAGGGGCAGCTCATAAAACATTGTGTTCCAGATAAACCTGTAGACGAAGCAACACATAATTAGTGTCTTGTTAATTGGGGAAAGAACCATTACAGCGTACTTAGCGTGATGCTAGACTAAACTGTTTGCCAACAGAACATAATGATTTTAGACTCAGTAATTGTGTTTTGTAGAAGAACTGCCTCCCCTTTTTCTTTTAACAAGAAAAGTGAAAAATATCCCGAGGCATTATATTTGAACTACTTTTATATAACAAGCTGATTGCATAAATATTACATCGCCTCTTTGTCTGCATGTGGTGATGTATGTAACTTTCAAAGCTGCGCTTGGTGAAGGTGGCTGTAATAGGCCTCAAACTAACTGCCTGGATATACCACGACCCCCGCGATCTCTATCTGTCCATCACTGGAGTAATCTGAGCATTGTGGATAAAAAAAAGAAAAAAAAGAAAAAAAAGTGAGAGGTCTTCAAGCACTAGGAAGACCAGTACCTTAATCATGGCTAATCCCTGGTAGCAAGACATGTCTTGGGGCGGGGGGGACACAGGATGGACACCTCACCCCAATTAGCACTAGCTATAGCTTTAAAACCCTATCATTAGGAACCCATAACCTTCCTGTCACTCAACAGATCTGCTGCCTCTACTCACAATTTGTCACACGTGTGCTTTTTTTGTTGCACCTAGGCGCATATATGGATATGTGTAAATGCACAAACATGTCAGAAAGTCTATGCAAATATACTGTTTCCAGAGAGGTGAATAGGGCCTACACCATGTTGCTCGAGGGTGTATAAACTTAACAGGCTGATTTATGTATGATATTCCTCCAAGCATTAATATGAATAGACAGAGTGATGCCCAAGTCACAATGTTATGCCATGTTTAGTATACTCTGCGCTCGACGTATTTGAGTTATACCTCAGAAAAGAAACATGCATTTCAGATAGGTTTCCTTTGGTTAATGAATGATAGGCTGAACATGTACATGCATTTTGAATGTCTATATAAATATCAGCTCAGTATGCAGATAGGGTCCCCGGTGTTTTAGTGCGAGATAGTCTTTGCAGGCCTTTGCTGCTAGACAGTGGTGCATTAACTGTTATCTTGGCAAAAGCACTACCATTAAGCCTGCAACAATAAGACCAGGGTCAAGGATGAAGTTGAATGACAGCTCAGGATGAATATAATTTCCAAGGAAGAGATAAAGAGGGGGTCTTGTACTCACACTAAAAAGCAGAATAATAAGTTTTTTTACCAGGTTGTCTGCTCCTACATATTTTCATTCTTCTGCTCCATTTTGGAAGTGAAGAGGTCAGATATAAAGGAGGACAATGACCAAGCCGGTGAGATTGATGATGAGAATGAACAGGGCACGAAAAAAATCTCGACTAAATCAAAAGCCATTCGCTGTTAATGAAAATAAGAGAGAGACCGCACTGTAAATCATCTTATGGTCTACTGTATTAGTGATAATGAATTCACGCTGCCACGTTTAACCTTAGTTTTGCAATTCATTATATTTGAGATTAACAAGGGAGGGAACTTAAGTGAACTGTCTGCAGGGAATTACAGCTGGGGCCTCATTGTCAATCAAGGATTGTGTTTCGATGTCTTTCATTAGGGGTTGGAGGAATTAAATAAGACTTTCTTTTAATGGCGAACGGCTCTCCCATTTAACGCTCCTCTTGCTCTCCCAAGATGGTTAACTCTTCATTACCCAAATTAAAGGCATCCATCTCTGTTGGCTCCTGCCACATTGCCATGACCTCTACCTGTCAAAACTTTCATGTATGCACTTGAGTGATGGATGATACCCCCCCCGAACCCCATTGTCAAAATTATCCGTTGACTGTCCAACCCTCTCTGAACCATTCAATCCATCTCCCCAGGCTACGTGCCACCAGCCATGATTTAACAATGAAGCTGAGGTGCTAATTTACTCTCACAGAAATTAGAAACTACCTTTTAATTATATGCCTGGGAGTGTTCTAAGAGTTCACGAGGATCACCCCCGAAAGCTTTTAACTCTACTTTGAGGGGGCTGATCATTTATATTCTTCAATCGTTGTTATTTCAGCGGCCGTGCAAAAGGGACCGGAGGGAATTTGACAGACCATCAGGAATTGGAAAGAAGTGTTGAAATCAATGTTCACATTTGAAGGTCACTGCTGTTGTTAAAAGATGTGATAAGATGCCAAAAGTACTTTAAAGATCCAATGCATAAATATAAAATGTTTTTTTTGTTTGTTATGAATGTCTTTAAAACTGTGATTAGACTATAGGGACTGGATTTCCAAATCTTGAATATATGCAAGTCGGGATGTGATCAATAAAAACTGCAGCTGTTTCTACTTCAGCTCAGGAATTGCATCATGCTAAACTGTTTACAGAGGGTCTTTGTTGACAAAGGAAACATAGTTCTCTGAACTTCTTCTCCCTTTTCCCCCCCTCACTATTTGCATCACCTTCAGACACATGTAAATATTCAAACACATGCCACACGCCATACATAAAACATGATATAAGTGGTCCCATTCTTGTCTGACCTCTTGTCCTCCTGCTTCTCTCCTAGACAGATGTAGATAACGCTCCAGACACACCTCACTTCCTGAGAGGAGAGTTATGGCTTCCTGGGAGAGGCAGCGCCATCCCCCCGGAGCCCTGAGGAGTTCGACAGCTACCTATGGAGAGGGCACGTCTCTGACTTGTAGACCTGCTCTGAGGCTTCTCCTCTCACTTTGAGATCCTCCATGTACCTGTCAAAGGGTCAAAAGGCTACGCTCGCCACAGACAACAGGACTGTGTTTGTGTCCCTGAGAGTTTTTTGCATCCGTGCATGTGTGTGGGCATGCACACGCGTGTGTGTGCATGTGACCCCCCCCCCCCCCTCCCCTCCTCCTGTGACAGATGCCAGGCTGTTTATGTGCGAGGTGTGGGAGTACTGTGTGGGCAGGTGGGCAGACATGCATGTGTTTGCGAGTGCATGTGTGAAAGTGTGTGTGGTTTGAGGAGTGGTGTAATGTGAGAAACTGCACTTGTCAGAATGTGCAGACATGCGTGTGAATGTATTTGCATACTTAGGCATATGTGTGTGCACGTGTCCGTACCTACACACACTCTCTCTAAGTGCGTCAGGAGTCAATTGAGAACCAGTTACCAGCTTTATAAACCCCTAAAACTGCTGTCCCACAACCCTGGCATAACAGATGGGGGGGGGACTGCTGGTGCTGGTGCTCTGGCGGCCAAGCAAATGATGAGCTAATCGTAGCAAAGGAGGTGACCATAGTTGGTTACAGCTTATTCAGGATTATGACTCAATCACGGAGGCTTATGGCACTTAGGTAATTATTTAATCAAAGAGTGGACGTGTCAATAGAAGTCGACAAGAGATTAATTATAAGTCAGGGATGGCGGCTTCATTCTGTTTTTTTTTTTACTGGTCCTCTGTCTTGACAGTGGCATGAAGGGGAGCTGATGGGATCATTGGGAAGGGTGAGTGACAGCTCTAGCAGTGCAGGAATAATCACAGCAGTATAGTTAACACAAAACCCCCACCTCCCCCTTAGCAGGGACTGAGATCAATACAGTGCTATCCTTGATTAAAATGTTTAATTAGCTGTATTAAAAGGAAAGCAGAGAAAACATCCTCTCTCCTATGTATCAGGGGGATCTTTAATATGAGCTAACTGTTGATCTGCATCTATTGCTGTGGCTCAAAAAACAAAGTTATATGTGCGTGTGTGTGCGTGTAGCCCTCGGTGACAGCCATAGGAGGAGAAGCAGGCCAGGAGAAGGTGTATGAGTCACCCGGTCTATCCTTAGTAACCTGCCATTATTTATAGCAGACTGTAGGAGGATGAAAGGCACTGGAGAATTTTCTCTTTGTTATCTGCCAACAGCTTTCAACTAATAACTGTCATTTATAAATGTATAGGGGCTTTCATGTTGGAGGGAGTGACCTGATGTATCCTATCGTCACATCTTAAAGGATTACATTAAATAGACTGCTCCTAAACTACTGCAAACATGAGTAGCTTTAGGACAAAAACAGACTTTGCCATTTTTTGTTAATATACTGTATTGAGTCGCTTTCGTGTTTCTTGTTTCAGTCATCTAAATATTTCAGCCCTCTCCGTTCCCGAAGAGGATTGCGGCGCTGTGAGAAGCATCATGTACGCTGATTCTAGGGATTCCCCTTCATGTGTTTCATCCAGTCCCACTGTTTTATTTGGCTGGTGGGGGAACAGGATGTGAGATTTACACCAAACGGGAGCAAGTCGAGACACAGGGATGATCTTAGTGGTTAACTCCCTGATCGTGTCACCAGAGAAGAGAGATAAATGGTGAAAGGAAAACAAGCAAGGGGAAGCTGACTATTTTTCCTAAAGCCGCGCGGAAGTTACTAATTATATCCACTCTGAGACCTACAACCTCCACTGAGACGCTCAGCCACCCACTGACACACATATACACACCCCTAACGAAGATCTAACCTTTGCTGGCCTTGCCGGCTCCTCTGAGGACTAAATTAGAAAGAGAGGAAAATACTGTCGTCCCTCCTTGCTGCTGCTAAAGGCCAGTAATCTCCCATTTACACTGACATTAAGGAGAATCACACTAACACACTCCTGTCATTAAAAACAAGTGAAGGAGAAGAGGAAGAAGGTGTGTGTGTAAGGTTGATTGAGGGCAGGGCTGTCATGCTTGGTAATATGGAGGCTAAGCCACAGAGCCCTCAGCCCCAGGCGGGCAGATGGTAGGGTGGGCAGTGAGGGGCGAGGGTCCGCTATCTCTAATTCTCAGCTGCACTTGTAAGATATGCGCTATGTATGAAATGCATTGGCAAAGATCCACGTCCTTCAACTCCCTGTGCACCCACAGCAGCTCCACCCAAGCCAGCTGTGTCTGTGTGAGCTCACTGGGCTCTGACAGCAGGGATCAAAACAACATGCGAACCAGCCGTGACACAGACCACCATCAAAACAAGTGAGCATCCACAACAAGGCTCCCATGGCTACATCACAAGGGACGAGGTGTGTTAGGAGCGGCGCCGGGTATTCTCCTGTATGTGTGTGTTTCAATCAAACACAACGATGGCTAATGCATTAGTCAGTCGTCTTGTCATACTGTGATGTTGAGGAGCACAATTAGCTCTTTGAGCTGCAGTGAAGGCCCAACGTGAACCAACATGAACTGTGGAGCTTTGTATTCAGATCAAGGGGAAGCTCAAAGCTACGGCAAACTTTACCTTTTTTTGTGTGTGAAAGTGAGCGCACACTTCCATGAGCACAAAGACAGAAAGAATGAGGCAGACTAAGTAGGGGGGGGGGGGGCTTCAGCTCTGAGCATGTATATTGATGGTTACCTCTCAGTCCATATGGGCCAAAGACAGGAAATGTGTTCCTTCCTGTTTGATTATATTGGAACAGAAGAAGCTCAAAGATAGACACGGGATGGTAGATGCATTAGACGGGCCTGCTTATTTTAACTGCACAGGTGTTTTTGATGAAGAAGCCAAATCCTCAACCCATTTAATACTGGGTGTATAAAAAAAGGGGATAAAAGCAAGACAAATGAGGAAAACATCAAAGTTCTGACAGATGAAGCCTCAGTCGATTTATAAAAGCCTCTGGTCTCAAGTTGGGGAAAAATGAAATTATAAATTAGTCTCATTTTTGTATTTTTAAACCTGGGCTCTTTTTTTTTATCTAAATGATTCCTAGGAATATTTTTTTTTTGGTCTGGGTTCACTGGGTGCATGCAGTGCTATAGTCAACCTACATGGTGCATCTGTACACTAAAAGTGCCTAACACAATACCTAACATTTCAATTATGAGAGACTCAGCGAGCTGAATGAGAAAGAATTTATTAATACAATAATTGTGAATTTGCATTGCTGTCCTAGACCCCGTCGTGAGGACCGCGTCCGAAAGGGGGGAAAGCTCAAGCGGAGAGGCCGCTGATCAGAAGACCCCCCAGGGTCTAGACCTGGTGGTGGTGTAGAAGCAGGAGAGCAGGAGAGAAGAGGCCTTGAACTGCATGGATCGGGAGGTGCTTGGGGTGGAGGAGGTTGCCGGATTCGATCAGGAGGCAGCTGGAGAAGAGACAGAGGCTTTTAAATTTCGTGCTACGCTATGATTTGACAGGAGAGGGACAGATCGACTGATTGGTGAGGGAGGTGCCATCTATTAAACATCTGACTATTTGGGAGGTCACTAGAGGGAGTGCAGTGCAGTGAAAGAGAGAGTGCCAGGATGGTGAAGAGGGAGAGGGAAGCGGATAGAGATAAGTGGTGGATGATGTGAAATATGGATGATGTGAAATAAAGTCTTTATGACTGAACTTACACTGAGAGCTACATTAGCCTGCGCGCTCTGTCTTCATCAGGTATCTCCATCTTTTTGAGTCTAAATGAAGGGTGTGGATTTGAATTTCACCTCCTGTTAGACTGTTCAGTCGTTCAAAAATGTGACTGCGAATTTACAGGAAAGCTGTCATGCATTAGTAGCATGGCTAACCCCCATTTTAGCAAATCCCAGTCTCAGAAAGGTAGTCTGTGTGAAATCGTTTTAAGCCGTTTCCATACATGAACTCCGGTCAAAGTCCAGAGAGAGAGAGAGAGAGAGAGTCAGGTCCGGACATTGTCCACAGCTGCCCTTTAGCATGAGCAGTTCACAGCAGGAGGCTATCAGTGTCAGCACCGCTCCAGAGAGCACTTCCTGTGAGGGGAGGGTCAATGCTGTAGTGTGTGCAACAAGAGAACAGCAACAGCCATTGTAATAATGACAGTTTTTTTATGCATCTAAGTCAAACCTTTGCAGTCCTGTGATTGGATAAATGTGGACCATCCCCAGACTGAATGTTTGCATTCATTCGTGAGGATGTGTTGACTTTGTTCTAGGGAGTTGTCAAGATAAGGACCAGTCACTGTGGCATCTAAATCAGGCATTTTCACACATGCAGCATGTGTGAAAGTGGATTTAGATAACAGTAAGCTACACTTTCTGTGCACCAACTCCTTTAACTTTTTCCTACACCATTCCCTCTCGACTCACACTCACCTCACCTCTAGACACACAACAGTTTCTGCCGGACTCATGTTTATAAAGTTGCCAGTGGCAAAAACAGTAGCAACAAATAGCCTCAACATTAGCCTCTCTGCTGAATATTGGACAAATCCTAAATATTTCTGTTGCTACAAATCTTTTAGATTTATCAAAAACTACAACACAACCTGTACAAACTGTTTAAATGTATTTACCAGTATAAAAATATATTGCTAACATACTTTACTCCACAGTCAAACAAAGTGAGAGTGTGATGATGTGAATAGAATCTATCACACACACACACACAGGGGCTCCTTCTGTCACACATGAACCATTTCCTCTTGGCAGCGAGGTATTGTCTGTAGTATTTGTGGGTGACTGGAACAGATAATCAGTTGTTTAGCTGTCCTCTTCTTCCCACAGGAAAGAGCTGACAGCTTCAGGCCATCACTTAGGTCACGTATTAGAGGCCTGCTGCATTACCTTAGTCCACACACACACACACACACACACACACACACAAAGTGATATTCTGTGCAGCAGCCACAGCAGATGGAGTCCTGAGTGACACGTCCTGGCAGAGGAAGGTTACATCATGTAAATAATGTGATACTCCGCCAGACTTTAATGACATCAGATTTTAATTCCACCTCTGTGTTTTATCCCACACACACACACACACACACATCATCATCATCATCCAACTGTTTACTATGCTCGTTTGCATCTGTAAGCCTCAGCTGGCATTGAAATGATATTTATGGTAATTATGAACTTGATTATGACATTTTAACTTAATGTATTCTTAACTTGCTCACTAACCAAGATATTTTTGGAGATATTCTCCACTTTCCAGCGCAGCCCTGCTAACCATATGCTGCTTAAAACTGATTATTAGATTTGATTCATGTGTATCATGCACAATTACTGGAATATAAGTGAACACAGTGGTCGTTTTTGGCACCGCTCCCTGACAGTGGACATGTGCCGACACGACTAAGGGAGCTAAAAAAGGCCAAGCAGCTGCCGAGGCAGACGTGACTTCTGGCTCGAGCCAAAAACAAATGCTGAAAGTATATTTCACTGTATTGTTTACTCAGAAGCCCCCAGATGTTGTGAACATGTGGATGTTTTATGTGGTAGTTAGCAGCAGGTCACGGTTGGACTGCCACTCCCTCAGAAACAATTAATAAACCATAAACAGACTAATGTCCTCTCCACTGAGCATTAGGTTCATACTGCTTCCACACAGAGAGGAGAGGCAGTGAAAATCCGCTTTGGGTGGGGGGTGTACTTCTTTTAACTTTTTACAACTATACAGAGCTGTAGCTGTATAAATAAGGTGGTTCGTTTGACCAGCACTGTGGTGGAGACGGCACGGTGACAGTAAACTGATCATGGCTCTGAACTCCCTGACTCCCAGGCTGTTGTTGTTTGCCTCTGTACACAGACACCTAATCCAAAATGTAAGAGTTTGTTATAAGTAGGGCTTGTTCTGACATGATACAAGTAAATATAGCTGTTGTCTGGTGGCGTCTGATATGATTAGTGTGCCATGAAAGGCTCCATTGAGCACAGGAATCTGGTTTATGCAACATGTCCAATTATAAATGTATAAATGGATGACTGGATCTCAGCTTTGAAGGCAGATGGAAAATTCATTACACCAAACAAGCCTAAATGGGGAAACATGGGAAACATATAGCTTGTGTCTATGCTTTCCTGGCTCCATTTTCACCTGTAATCAAGGTAAAATGAATTGTAAAGCTTGTTGTTGGACAATTTTGGATTGTTTCACACATGCAGACACCATGCACAGGCTAGGTTAAGTCATCACAGCCCCAGGAGCTAGCATTCTGTTTCATCATCACAGATGGCTTATCCCTTACCCAAGATCCTCTAGCAGAGGTGAGGGGTCACCCAGCCATCAGAGGAAGCCATCACTGAGTAGCTGACCCCTCCTCTGGCCCCCACCTTTCATCTGTCTCTCTGATTAGTTTGCCCATGTGACAGATAGCAACTTAAAATGAAACGCCCCATAGACAACCTCCTGGGAGAATCTCTCAAGCAAGATATATATACACACATTTCTGCTGCTCTGCTAGTGAGTGCACTTTCAATTACGAGGAGAGAGGTGGGCCTTCAGATGTTCACTACTCATGGCTCAGAGCTCTTGCTATAGGTCTGCTGGATTTAAGAGAGTAAATCCATCTACTTGCCTTCAGCGGTGTATCAGGTGTCCTCTAGCTTGTCTCTTGTGTTATTGGTGTGTACCTACCCCACAGCCACAGATGTGCGGGGGAGTGTCTCTGCTTGATGTGGTGGCATTCAATATTTATTCAATTTTATGTAATGGACAGCAGACAAACTGAACCTCGCCAACAGCTAGTGCGTGGTTGTTGTGCTCATAGAGAAGGGCATACATTTCTTTCTATTATTCTCCTTTTCCTATAGTTTTATTTAATTTGATTGATAGATGAAACTATACTACTGCTTCTTTCTTTACATATAAAGGGTACTGGATGATGACCATTTTGACTGCAATTCTGGAGGTACAAACCCTGCAGAAAATGTGTCCATTGTTTGACATCACTATTGGTATTGGATTAATCTCATAAAACCCAAGTAGGTCACCTGGTTGAGCAGGCATCCCATAAACTGGTTTATGGTCTATAGAAGCTATAGTCTTCTTGCAACAGTGTAGGTTTGAATCCAGCCTGCATCATTCCCCTTCTCTCACCATTACTTCCTGCTTATGACCAATCAAAGGAAGGCTAAAAAAAGGGCAAATATAGCCTGAAAAGCTCTGCCAACGCTGAGGCAGCTAATGCTAAATAACAACACACAAACGCTTACGCACCTTTTGCTCACCCTGGTTCACAGCAAATAACAAAAGGAAGCTTGATAAAAAAAAGACCAAAATTAGCCAAAATATGAAGACATACATGAACTCAGAATGGTGCTTATTCACTGTACAACATGTATAGTTTCACAATAAAATGCCTGCATAGCAGCAGGTAGGCAGATAAAAGTTCATTCTAGGAGATTGGAGGGCATGATGAAGGATCCGGTTACTCATCAGCCTTTTACTCAGGGAAGTGGAGATTCTTTCCTATCTAGAATTTGTTTCTATTTTTCGAGATCAGTTGGTTTGAAAAGTCACCTTCAGTCACTGCTTGGTTAGGTTTAGGCTACAAATGTACTCAGATGTAGGAAATAATGCTAACCAATCAAAGCTCAATTTTTATGGTTGCCGGGATTGCGAAGCCCATACCAAGAATACCCCCCTCCAAAAAGTTGGAAATCTCAGGTTTTCTGAGCTGTTACTGTGTTAATATCACTGTGAACATATATTCTGCTCTGTGATAGCATCAATCTACTAGAAATTATCAATCACCCTGTGTAAACACCTGTCCTTGTTCAAATGAAACACACGTACCAGGTGCGAAGCCGTTCGTGAGTTAAGCATTATATCTCTTATTCTTGACCTATCATGGAGAAGTGAGAGAATATGAAAATGAAGTGCGGCATGGGTCTAAAGTTGCTCTTCAGACAACAGGTGCAATTGTAAGTGCTGATTTCAAGATCTCCCTTCGCCCTCCACTTAGAGAAGTGTAGGCTGCGTGTTGATGCAGTCATCAGGGGGTGATTTGGCTGATATACAAGGAGACCTATTGCTCATCAGAAAGCTATCCGCCATTCTGATTGAGTCATATGTAGAGCCGCTGGGATAATTTGTCACAGGCCTGCCAGGTCAATGGACTTTGATTGGAACACGGTATGAACTGGAGGATTTCCACTGAGTTGAGTACTCTCACACCCTCACTCTCCGTCTCAAGATCTTTCCTTTCGGCCTGTCACGATCTGATTCTTTTAGTTAAACTCTTGCTTTGTTTCGTCCTTTTAAAAACTTTAAAATCTCCTCTTTGTTGTCTGTGGTTTTTTTTCTAACCTCTCTTCTCTACGTGCTTATATTTCCATGGCCTCTGCCTGGCCTCAGCCTGGGGGCTTGCTTGTTGAAAGGTAACAGAATCTTCCAGAATGACCCACTGAAATCGCTGGGTTGATTCACTGATGTTTCTGTCAGGGAGAAGCACAAAGTACAGGACTGTATTTCCCCCTACAAAAACTGGAGGTGTCCATTACAGTGAAGATCAGAACCCGCCTCCCCAAAAAAAAACAGAAAAGCAGGGGCCCAACTGACCTGTTTTAATGTGACAGAAAGAAGAGGAGGTCAGCACATATACAAACACATTTTTTTTTCCTGGAAACCTTGCCTGAAACACCTGTTCATTTTTCTGTTAAGTTTGAAACTTTGAAACATGTGGAGCTGGCTGTAACTCTGCCAAACGCTTGAATATACAAGCTCAGCTGTGCACTGTAACTTTTAACACTTCACAGTGAAAATCACAGTCTTGGCACTCTTGGCCGAGCAACTCAGTTCCCCTTCATTACCTTTATCCAGAAGGGAGGAAAAAAAAGGAAGAAGAGGGGAGACAAGGGCCTTGAATAACCGTAGAAGCATGGCAAAATACCCACTTTCAAAAACCACAAGATCTTTTTCATCTGACTGTTTTGGCATTGGCAGGTGGGATCCTCAGCACTGACCATAACGCAGGTATGCCTAATCCTCTTTCATGTACAATATCACACAAAGGGAGTATGTGTCCGAGCGAGGAGGGAGATTCATGCAGACATAAAAGGGCTGACATGGAAGGGGGGGGGGTGTTGTATGTCTGTACCAACAATGCCCTGGTCCTTATTATTCTTTGCACATAGCTGTAAGTCTAAACAAGGCCCGCTTCCTGGAGGAGGACTGCTGTGCACTCACTGCACTCACACTGGCCTCGGTGTTGTTCTGCTCCAGCATGTGTATGTGTGTGTGTGACTGCTCCAGCTCCGTTGAGATGACCCTGCTTTCTTTCTATAGGGGCTTTCACTCTGCAAGAGCTCAGCCCCTGTAAAGAGGGAGCCTGTGCTGGTACCTCTCTTAGCCTCTCTTTCTTGTGCAGACGTCTCTTCTCTTTCATTCTCTCTCTCTCTCTCTCTCTCTGTCTGCAGCAGCGGCAGCAGCAGCTTGAGTACTTCCAGCTGCCGACATTGAATACCACCTCCCACTCACGCACACACTCAAATCTGACATACACACAGGTACAAACTGGTCCGGTATAGAACGCACATACAAAGGTTGTCCATACTGTACACATGTACCTCTGCCTCATTTACTGTAATGCCTGCAGTAGTTCCTCATGCTTTCTGCGTCCTTGTGGTGCATTCATGTTGTGGGTCTGCATGTCACCCTGTGTATGTACGTGCAGACAGGGTTGATACGGGTGATGATTTATTGTCCAGAGCTATAATAGACCCTGTAGTCTCTCCACAGAGGCTCTATGACAGACACTCCAACTACTGTAGGTACAGTAACTGACCGTGAAACACACAGCATGCTCCTCAGCCCTCACACCGGCAAAGCAGAGCAAAACAAACCAAGAAAAAAAAAAACACAGGCTGGGGCCTGCAAACACAGATGTACACACACACACATGCAAAGAACTAGTAGCAGCAGTGTGTCTGTCAGTTCTTTCATCGTGTTATGAAATAAGAGGAGAGCACCAGAGGAACCTGTTGCTGGGCTATAAGACCGAAGCAGCCCAGGGAAAAAATGGTAATGCAAGCGAGAGCGGCGGCAGGGGTCTGCCGGGGTGTAACCATAGCTGCTAAACTTGCATTCAGGCCTTTTCCAGAGCTGGGCTCGGGGTATGCAGACGACCTAGGGGCTAGAGACTTAGGGAGGACTTTAAGCCTCTTTGTCAAGCTCCTCGGAGCTCAGTCGACCGCTGTGAAGAGGCCGAGGCATGCAGCTGTCTAGCAACAAGAAACCCCTCATACCACAGATACTGGCCTGTGGTTAAGGAGTGCGAATGTGAGAGAGTGTATGTGGTTCATATTGTTGCCTGAACATGTGGGTTTGAGTTTGTGAAAGTGGGCCATTGATGAATATTGCACCAGGTGAGACAGTTGGTATGTGGACGGCTGAGGAACTATTTCCTGGATAAGGGAAAGTCATATAACTCATCAGTGATATTTTATTTAACATTTTAGATCCAACACAAACACACAGTATATGTGTCTAATTAGTAATATAAAATGATTGCGCTCTATTTGTTGTGATCTCTTGCCATCGTTGATTTAGAATATGTAAGGAAATAAAACAGAGCCAAGAGAAAATAACATGGGTTTTAAGGTGGTAACAAGACTTTTACTTTGAAAGGGATGCAGCAAACTGGCTAACTCAGACTGCTAAAGTCTCATCTTAGCTTAAGCAGAGCTCAAACAGATGTTGTACGTCAGTCTCTATGGAAAGACTGGGGACAAATATGTTAGTATAATTAAAGTAAAATGTAATTAGAATACAAAAATGGCCTCTTTTAGTGGTAGTTTGATGTGGTTCTGGTTTTATGTGAGTATTATTGTATTATTAGGACTAATAGGCTACTATGAAGAGTCTGCTGTAGTTAGTATGCATGTGTCATTGTGAGCATGTATACTGGGAACACAAACACAGTGGGAAAGTGTAGTTTCTTTGCCTTTGTGTTGCGTTTGTCTTTATTTACCTTGTGTACCTCAGACAAAGGTGGACAGATATGATTGGAGCTAATGTAACTTTACTTTTACTGATGTTCTTGCTGCTAGTATTAAAAAAAAGGTGGAGACGATGCTTGCATGACCATACCATACATATTAGCTGATGTCATTTTAATTACTGTTTAATTATTTATTGTTTGTTATCATTAATTGTGATATTTATTGTCTGTAAGATACATGTAGTGGAGTAAAAACAGTTACAGAAACTAGCAAAGTATAATGTCTGCTATCACAACCTTCCTAATGTAGAGGAGGAATAATTACAGCCACCAATAACTCTTTGAACAAGCATCATATTAAATGTAACAAATGTGAACCTGCCATTTAATTGCTCATGAGCCCTGTGATGAATAATTGTTTTTATGGTAAAAAAGCGGCATTGAAATGACAGTCATTTATCAGTGATTCTAATAGACACCTCATCTTCATGAAGTACAGTCTCTCACTCTACAACAGCAGCTACATCAGCACGCCGCAGTCTCACTCTCGGGCCTTGTGACAGTGCGCGCAGACAGACAGAGCCGGAGACAGTGGACAACACGGTAAACCTAAGTGCTGTCTTTCCATGAAAGTATTATTAGTGAAACTAACACCTTCTTTGGAATGCCACAGACCTGCCTGGAGACATGGAGCAGCTAGTTTTTTATGAAGCCCGTCCTTGCACTGCTCCAAATGAGCCACGGTGAATTCTTCAGCGCCAGTCAATCCCTGGGGAGGCAGTCAAGAAAACCCTATTATATTTGGGGGCAGGCACCGCTCAAACTGACAGCAACTGCTGCGACAGCAAAGCTCAGAGAGAGAGAGAGAGACAGAGACAGAGAGAGAGAGAGAGAGAGAGAGAGAGAGAGGTATATTCACCATCTCTACGTGACAACAGAGTAAATTGCACACAAGTTGGTCTCATTTGCTTTGGATGGTGGAAAAAGAACAATGTATTTTGCAGTTAAAACTCAACAAATTGAATTATGCTAACAGCACATTTTGAGTTATTCAGCCTCACTCTTCTTGTAAATCCTTCTTTCGCACAAATAATAAAAGGGAACCACAAACATGAGCCAAGCTTTGTTCTTCAAACAAACGCTGGATATAATTTAAATGATTAAAAATTGCTATTTTATAAAGCCAGATGCCCCCCCTCCCCTGTATGTAACATGGCTGCTGCATAAATCGACCATTTAAGAACATTTTATATCCCACACCTGTAATTATAATCTGTAGTTGCTAAAATCGTGCCCACAGAAAACCGCAAAACCTGCCATGGAATGCCACTGAAGCAGGATAATTACTGCACAAGTCCCCTCTCTGTGAAATATGTATGAGACATTAAAGCAGCAAAAAGAAAAAAAAGTATCATGGACACAGAAGCAGAAGCCTGGCAGGACGTGAGTCCACCAGTGTTGGTTTCAATCTGAGGGATAACATGGAAAAGGTCAAGTCTGAGTCGGCAGATCACACATAATCACCTCCCACACAAATGCCCCCCCCCTCTTCTGCAGTAGCCTGCTGATGAGAGGAGGAGATAGACAGACAGACAAACAGAAAGAAGTGGAAGAGAGAGAGAAGAAGAAGGAAGGGAAGAATGAAAGGCTGAAATAAGAGAAGAGTGCTGCATTATCATTCCAAGCATCAACCCCATAGCAGATGGGCTGCTTGTCTTGGGCTGTGAAGGAGTGGTGTGTGACCCTGTTCACCCCAGGCCTAATGAAAGATTGACTGACTGACTCACCTCACTATGCCAGCGCGTATGTATGCTCCACCAAATATTATTGGATGCAGGGCCTGGAAATGATCTAGAAGCTTACAAAAGAAAAAAAGGGGGTCGCAGCAGAATATTGTCTGAAATTCAGGGCCACAAAGTAAACTTAATCTAAAAGGGACTGTGGTGCTGTGCTACAGGCAGCAGGGAATGAAAAGAGATTTGTTTGCATCTAGTTATGCCAATGCTCTGACATGGAACTGGACACAAGGTTTCAGAGTAATACTAGAACTCTTTAAAGGTAGGGTAAGAGATTTGGAAAATTCAGTGAGTCAGCCAGATTTCGAAAGTAAACACATGCCCCTTTCTCTCAGAGCCCACCCCGAAGCCATGCCTCCCAGTCACATGGACGCATTACCTGGAGACGAGCTGCGGTCTTTGACTTCGGTCATCATGCACGTACCTCTCTGGTGCGCGCAGAGCAGGAAGACAACCAGCCAATACTCCGCGCAGGGTCCACCCAGAGGATTGGCTGATGTTTTTAGCATTTTATAGCTTCCACAGATGATTAATATTCTTCGGTTTAATGCGAAACTGCCGAACTAATTGGTTGCTATCGATCAGCTATCCGATTGTTATCTTCGTTAGGTTGTTGTTCTGTTCTCTGGGTTTCTGTTTTTGTGATGTCTTGCCTCGTCTAGTGCTTCCTGTTTTATTTTGATAGTCTTGTCCTCCTTGTGTTTTGTCTTGTGCTTGACTTCCTGTGGTTTCCCTCCTTGTTTGATTACCTGCCCTTCCCTAATGTGTGTCACCTGTGTCTCGTTGTCTTCCCTGGTCCTGTGTATTTAGTCTTTGTCTTCCCTGCACTCTGCCAGTTTGTTTTCGTCTCTCATGGGGTTTGCTATGTTTTTGATCTTATGTCAGTTTTGTTACCACGTTAAGTGAGACTTTTAGTTTTGGACTTTTACTTTTTGCCCGACTTCTGCCTGCTGTCCTGCAACTGAGTCCTCCCTCACCACAAACTCTGACACTCCTACCCTACCTTTAAAGGAACAGCAGAGAAGACTTTCTATGTATTCATATAGAAATGCACTGTACTGTCTTCCAGTCTATGAACTGAGTTAGTCTCTGTGTTCATTTTGTAGGTAATAGTAGAGTTAAGAGAACTTGGCACCAAATCAATGCCAATATTTTGAACAAGTGACAAACAACCATACATGGAGTAGCTACCTAAGATAAACAATAGCAACAAGCAGCAGTAGGTGACAAGTGTAGGTGCAGGTACACGTCTGCTGCAATGAGAAAAAACTCAGAAAGGAGTGAGGGGTGCATCTGACCTAGAACCCGAGGAGGATATGCACACCCAGGCCTCTGCACAGCACTGCTAATGGCAACACAATCAATGAAATAAGCATCATCATCAACCAGACTTCAGCAGGAAATGGGGAAAAAATGCAGATTTCAGACATTACCACATTCAAAGACTCTTACTAGCTTGTTTTTGCTAACATTTAGTCCACAAAACAACTATTCGCACATGATCGCATGCTAACCATCATGTCAGGCTCCAAGCTTCCATTTGATTTGGACCAAATAGCATTTAGCAAACAACCTACAGGCTGATGTATATATGTCTGTGTGCATTTTTAAAATAAGACTTTGTTTTGAAGAACATTAATTCCAAGCATATATTCTTATGCTATCAAATTTGGGATGAAGAATCATGGGATTTCAGCAGTACACTATCACAGTATGACGTCCCTCATGTGTACACAAGAGATTACGCTCACAACACCCACTGAGCAACCTTGGTTTTAAGTGTATAAATGATTTGCATGTACTACATGTTTTGAAGAGCCTATACCTGCTTATAAAAGTATCACACAATTAATGCAATGCTGGAGGTCACAGAGCAAGGATAAGCAGCTAATCTTGACTGAATGGAAATAGGCTACAGCAGTGAGAAGTGAGCTGCAGACATGAAAGGATGCATTTAGGCGCTTATGAAAAGAAAATAACAGGAGAAACAGAATTAGTAGATGTAATAATTAGAGGTAGCAGTAATCACTGTGTTATTGTGGACTAAAAATCAGTGACATGTGTGTACATGTTCCTTGTTATATTGACATAAACGGTGTTAAGAGAATGTATTGATTCCTAATATTAATGTAAAAGAATCACTGACAGCAGAGCAAAGCACCCTTGAAGAGTCAGAATTACTGCAGCAATTCAAGTTTTAAATGATGTTTGCCGAATTAATTGAGTTCTCCAAATCAAACGTGTGAAAGTTAAATCATCTTATGTCAAAATTAATAATGAAGTTCTACAGACATTAAGACGGGTGACTCTTTCCGCCACATCCAATTAGTTCTTCAGTGCCGTCTGGGTGCCTTTACAGTGTCAATCAGCAGGCAGTAAACATTGTCTTTCAGCAGCAGTCTACCTCAGGGGGACTGCCTTTAAACAACAAAGTCAGCTCTTTGATACCTCCCCTTCTCACCTTTCAGCACAGCCATCCCCAGACGTAAAAGCACACCTTCCCATAAAACACAGCCACAAAACACTAATACACCCTCTTTTTCGACTTTATGGCCTCTCCTCACACAATTACCCATGATCACACAATCAGCGTTTGATTTTATGAGTCAGACCCGTGCTGTGGTGTGTATGTATGCTGGGAGAGAAAAAAAGGTAGGAGGGAAGGGTGAGGAGAGGGGGGAGGGGGGTGGGGAGTCCGGGCAGGGGTCGCGCCACAGACATGTGCAAGCAGAAACAGTGCATTTTATATACAGGGAGACAAGCACACGTAGACACAGACGCTGCTGTGCGTGGACTGGGGGAGATTGGCGGACAGATGCAGCCCAAACACACACACACACAGATCTTCCCCTCCACCCCGCCGTCTCTCTGCGGCCTCTCTCTCTCTCTCCTTGCCCTTAGCTGTTTCCCAGATTCCAGATGACGTCCTGTCAGGAGGGCTGAGTGACTGGAGGTGAGGTTGTGTGATGACAGACCAGGGCCTTTATCAGTGACCAGCACACTGCCAGCTTGCTGTTTGAAGATTAACTGGCAGATTGAAACCCAAAACTGCCGCCGTTCCTGCTTGACTCCCTGCCTCTTTACATATTTGTCCCCCAAACCACCACCACCACCACCCCCCCTCTTCTTTTTTTTTCCTCCCTTCCCTTTTAACCCCTCGCTCACTGGCTGCACTAGGTTTAATGTAATTGGCCTATTTCCTGCATATGAAGTTCCTGGGTTTGTTGTAATTGACTAGGTCTTTTATTGGCTGTGAGACAGGTTAAATGGGAACCAAATGGAGAGGCAACACAGGAAGCTTAGGCTCAGGCTATCTGATACTCATCAAATCAGCCAACCTGGACGAGGAACAGTGAAGTGCTGAGAATGTGGCTGCAGTGATTAGCAGCTGCACGGGGGGATTAGTATGTTAGTATATTGGCATATGATAGTCAATGTTGTTACTAAGATATAGACCGTTCCACACTGTGGCATCAGGATATTGTAATTTATTACAAAGTATCCTTATCAGTCAAGGAAACATCCTCTTTATTTATTTGATGATGTTGTTTTGTAGCTTCAGCTCCTGTAATTTCTCTACAGTTTCCTCTCAGAGGAAAAGAGGCATGGATATAACCTTATTCAGCTTGTTTCATCAAAACATCTCATGCCACAGTAAATGACATTCAACAAAGCTGATATTCAGCTCTTTGATGTTTGCCAGAGTAAATGGACTATCAATGCAAAGTATAAACACTCCTCTATGCTAATGTTTCTCTGGGGGTCTTTGATGGCACCAGTAGTATCTGTGAAGTGTGTTTTGAAAAATTGCATTGGTAAGCCATCCAAAACAGCAAGAATTAAAGCCTATTCACTCACTGTGCCTTTTCAGTCAAGCAGAGAGAGAGTTAAAAAAAATCTAGATTTGGAAAATGGAAGTCTGTAGTGGAGGGAAATTGGTGCGCAAACAAGCTACAGTGTAAGTGTGACTTGTAACAGACAGCGCAGGCCGACCAAACTAACACTGTGGCAGGGGTCCAGTTGACTGCCAGGTGACATCATTTGGCATTGTTTCACCACTCCATTTATTTTATTGTGCTCATTGTCCTCCCACATTCACTCCATCAAGTGGGTCTTTTTCTTGTGTGTGAGTGTGTGTGTGTGTGGTGGTTGTTTAGGTAGTCCAGGTGCACCATGCTAGTGGAGGCTTCCTGTCTCCCACCAGAAGTCTTTTCAATGCCTCCCCTGCCGCGGGTATTGTCATATCCCACAGTGCATCTGAAAAGAAGCAGCAGCCCTGCGTAAATGTCAGAGAGGTGACTTGTTTTTAACTCTTAGCAGGCACAGGGTGTGGGGGTCTGAGTGTGTGTGTGAATTAACACACAGCTGCCTCCTTGCTGTACAGGTTTTTTTTTAAAGTAGGGATTTATAGTGTAGCGCCCCCTGTTGATAGGCTGTTTCCTTGTTGACATTTTGACTTACTGGAAGGTATCTCATAGCTGTAAATATTACCTTTTCTTTTTTGTGTATGTGGCAGCTACAAAAGGTGTCTTGTTTTCCAGAGAGAGAACAAGTCTGGGTTTTGATTTTTTGACTGGCAAAGAAATAAAAAGCGGACTCAAAATATAACGAGAGCCAAATGAAATCTTCACTTTGGCATTAAATTGGTTTAGCAAAAGTCCACCATTATTTGCAGAGATTTCACACTTTCCAGCAGAGCTTCACACTTTCCAGTAAAAAAAAAAGAACAATTTATTTTTGATCATAGAGGTGCTACTGTATCGCTCACAATGAGAGCTTTTATTAAGTGGATGCGTTTTTTAGCAGCACAGCAGGACAATGAGACGAACACGGCTAATGACTATAACATGAGTGAGAAGACAAACAGAGGCCGAGCCAAAGAGGAAGCCGCAGAAGTAAAGCTACGTCGAGTTCAATTAGACCATCTGAAGAGTTTAGCAGGCAGAGCTGACAAAGTCCAATTTGTCCAGCATATTTCAGCCCACCTTTCCCCACATGTGCTCGCTTACTCGCAGCTTTCAGCGCAGAGTTTGGACAAATATTCACACTTTCCCACATAAACCTCTGAGGGAAAGATGTCCTGGACTTTCACTTGGGGGTTAGGTTTATCTAGGAATGCCATCAGCCAAGTTTCCTCCACATGTAAGTTAATTCCCCCCAACACACACACACACACACTGACATATGTATAAGAAAAGAAAAAAAAGACACTTTCCTGTCTGTTTTTCTTTCTCCTGTCCTTCTTTTTCATTCACCCACAGTCTGTTGTACGCACACAGAAACATACAGAGCTGTACCCTGTTGTGAATGTCTCACATATGCCATGCAGTTAGTGGGGTATTTTTGTCTGTGTGAGTGGGCAGCGGTGTCACTCAGCAAGCTTTGAGCTCAGCAGAGGGAGAGCTGTGAAAGCCAGTCACTAACAAGCAAGAGAGATTCCCTCCCTGCATCCCACAGCCAGATGGCTAATCTCGGCAGAATACGAAACACACTTTATAATCAGATTTAGGAAGAAAAAAAAACATCCACTAACACCACACTAACACCATAACAATTCCAATGTCTTGTGGTCACACATCGTCTGGAATGAGGTGACAACAACATAAAACAAAGTCTCCTCATGTCAAAATGCTTTCAGTAATTAGACACACTGGAATGGCCTTGGTTAGCTTGCAAAACAGACACCAGTGCTCCAGGCTGGCCCTGTAAATTGGAATCATTTGTGTTTTCAGGACTGGTGGCGGGTCAGCCTGAAGTGGATGATGGCTGAAAAAAAAGTAGAAAAAAATATATTATTTGTCTCCTTGAAGGAATCGGGCAGCATCCATGCCTCCTTCCACCTCCAAAAAATAACAAAAACAAGATAAAAAACTAAACACTCTCCTTATGCCTACCTCTGCCTGTGGACTGAATGATGACAGGCTACCTGCTGGTGCCGTGCCAGTGCATTGCCCGAGGATGCCCGCAGGTGTCTGAGGCAGCGTATCCATTAGCTACCTGTGTAGACTGCTCCTCGGAGATACGGAGACTGATGTCTGCTTTCCTTCCTTTGCTGAGAGATCCTGAGCCCCACACACACACACACACACACACCTGAAGCCTACCATCTGGCCAAGACTTGAGGACCATGCTGCTGCGGCCTCCAATGGTCTGACCACTTAGCCCTCTTCCTGTCACTCAGCCGATGCTGTCAGCACAGGTGGCATTCCCTTACTCCTTCTCCACTGGGGAAAGGACAACCTGACGGATGTTATTCAGCTTTAGGCTGTACATACAGACTGTGAACAGAAAAAAAACAGATTCCCCCTGTACACTGTAATGCAATGTAAGACATTACAGCATTCCTGCAGAAAAAAAAACTGCTGAGACTGATAACTCGAGTAGTTTATGATGTTGTTGTACCAGAATAAATTACACAAGAGAGTGGAATTAATAATATCATGACAGGGTTTATTTTGTAGCGGTTGCTGCTTTCAATCACAGCCTTCATCATTGCCTGGTTCAGGTATTATGGAAACCAAACATGTATGTAAGACTTTAAGGGATGTTTGCATGTAATAAACGACATTTAAGGACCAAAGTTTAAGGAAATTTTCAGCAAAAACTCATAACAAGTGAGTGCCTACCCTGTGCAACACTAGCTAACAGTCACTTCCAAGCAGCCTTATGTAAAGAAAACTACAGTCTTGAATTGACAGCGACATCTAATTCATTCAGCTAACATTATAAAGTAACCAAAGCCAAACCATAGTGCAAAACAACTGTGCAGGACATTTGCACACCAGAGCAAGGTATCAATAAACAACTCAATGCTTGCAAAAGGAAGCTAACTGCAGTTCACTTTAATGGCCACAGGTGTCACTGTTGAGTATTTACAGTATTTAAATAGATGCTATAACTAAATAACACAATCAACAGGTTTTTGTAGGTTTTTAACTAACTTTAACTACTGTACAATATCCACGGATATTTCTTTAGCAGCATGCTTACTTCATCCTCATAATTTCTTTTGAAATGAATGTGGTTCTGTATTGAAACCAGACTCTGATTTATCACTTCAACAAACACGCAACACCTTCAGCCAGCTCTGATTTGTGCATAGCATGAGAAGTCTAATTAATATTATTTACACTCGGTGTAGAACGAGATGCCTGATTTTATGAATGCCAGGAACGAGGAACAGCTGTTTGATAGAAAGAAACTAATGATGTCATGCCCAGATTCATCAGCGGGGAGCCCAACACCGCGGGGGCTGTCACTCAACAACAGAATGTCAGCGGCAAAGGGGGCCTCTGTTTGGGGAAGGCACTTGTCAATCATTTCTCGGACAGCGGGGAAGCAGGTGGGCTGGCCAATCAGAGAAGGTCCCAGCACAGCAGGTCTGGGGACCAGGAAGTGAAACGCCATCTGGAGTGAAGACGAGCTGCGAGTGGGCAAGTGAAACAAAGTGATGACATGCTGGAGGAAAGCTGGTGGAGTGTGCTGCTGGATATAACAAGGGCATTTGGATTCATGCTGCCTATCACACCATCTCTGTTGTTGATTCTAGTAGTCAGATGGTGCTTATTAAAGATGTGTGCCAGCAACTGTTCCTCTCATATAGGGCTAGAAGACCAGTGTGTGATGGCCAACTAGTATGATAGGTAGAATACTGTTAGCTGCATTAACAGAGTGCGCATACATGGCATCCCACTAGTCCCACTGATTAATGTAACAGACCTTCCATCACACACGAACAGCATATTTATCAAGTCAGATTCTTATTCCTGAATCAGACTATTAGCAGCTGCAGGGTGTCATTTAAACTTTTGACAATTTGCCAGCTCATGACATTAAAAATAAGGGTAAAAAAATAGCAGCAGTGAAAACTGGCAAATTGAAAATTATGACGCGAGTATGATTCGAGGGGAAAAAAATCTATTAAAGCAAGTTCTGCATGGAAAGAGCTGCGTTTCTGTCTTTTCTCTTTTATGTAACAATGATCTTTAATTCCTTTGATAAGAGACAGATCTGCTGAGAGATAGGTCAGAGGAAATGGAATTGAATGGAAATCTTTGCGCTACATTTACTGAATCATCAATGTGATTAATAGCAGTTAACACCTCGTAAAAATAGAGCCGCAATTACAGCGGAAAATTAGGGGCCAGCATTACCATCATGCTAATAAGTACTGACTATAATTACATTTATCGCAGTATTGTCACAGAGATTGATAAATTCATGCTCAATCTCGTTAATCTCTCAATAACATCCAGGACTGAATTTAACAATTTTTTCATCATCCCGAATGAGGAGAGGAGGAGAAAAGAGGTGAGAGATGCAGGCAGAAGTATGAAGAGAGGCAGGCAGTGCGAGAGAAAAAGAAAGAAAGGAGATACGCTCCTGTCCATCTCGAGTATTTTTCATCCTATTCCCAGCAGAGGGGATATAACAGATAATTACCAACTCTAAAAACTGTGTCTTTGTGTGCTGCTCTGAAAGGAGAAACTCTCCAGCACTGAAGAGATAAAGCTCAAAACAAAAGCAGCCTGAATTGGACCAGGATTAGCTTTAATGGTGGTAATTACCAGAGGGGATAACAGCTCAGTCCTCTCTGCCCATCACTGAGGCCCAGAGCAGAGGACAGCAGGAGGGAGGGAGGGGGGTGGTGGAGAAAGACCTGAATCAGGGCCCATCCTTGGCCGCCTGTGTGGCTGCATGGTGGCAGCGGTTTAGCACATTCAATTGTAAAACACTTGGACGACCCATCTATGTCTGGCATCTCCTGTGCTAAAAGCCACTACTGCATCTCACCGCCCCAATAATGGCTGTGCATAAAAAAAGGACTATAGGCCCTCTACACTGTTGCTTCTTGAATTACAATCTGAGCTGATGGCACGGATAAGAGTGGCCTAAATTATAGCAGCGGGGGCACCGAGGCCTCTCTTTCTCTTTCTGTCTCTACCTCATCTTTATTGCTGAGTAGCATCAGCAAGCACCGCACCGCGTGCACCGGTTATTATTTGGATCATTGACAGTGATGGAGTCTGCTGCCTAAAAACAAGAGAAATTAAAAATGCAACATGGTGCCACCTTACACCCACAGTAGAAGATGGGCCCCCTAGACATCAGTGGAAACAAAAGAGAGAGCCATGTGCGACACATTCAGCTGCTGGGACGGCTATAATTTATCTCATTTTAAATCTCTGCCTCCAACTCTCATTTGAATGTCAACCCCTTAGGAGCACCGCATCCTGGGTTTAAATCAAATAAACCGCATCAATGTATGCAGCTGATTTTTCACAATTCTCACTTCTGATACATGTAAACAATTCTTCCAGTGTCGTTGTGCGTGGATGTCTGACCTGTGTGTGGTGTGTTTGTTTCCTGAAAACTTGGATCAATACAGAACAACCCACCAGACAATCAATCCACAGGGAAGCTATCTATAAATATCTCATATGTCCAGCTGAGCCAGACTGCAGTCTGCACAAGTGGACTGCATTAACACACCTTGTAGATTCAGGATGTGTGCAATAAAATACACTGCACATGTTACTCATCTTTACATCGATCATATTAAATGTGTGAATTGTTTCTGTGCGCGTATGGGACAGATGTGCTTCTGCATCAGTGTCAAACAGGTGAGGAGGAAGAAGCCTCCAGCCCAGCTGTACTGGTGACGTCTCACCTCTGCTTGTTTAACCTGTAAAAATTCAGCTTACCGTAGAATGTATGACTGTAATGAGAAACACCATACAGCCTGGCATACAGTTCCATTTTAATTAGCTCTTTTAAGCTTTAACAAAAAGAGCATTTACATGAAAGAATAGACCTGTCATTCAAAACTCCACCTGACAACCATGCTTCATTGGAGGCATGTCTGTAGCTCTTATCAAGGGGGTGAATCAAGAGGCATCATCACATTTCCTTGGTCTCTTAGGCCCCGTTCACACTGGAGAAAGTAATTCCAGCTAGAGTAGGATTGAGCCCAGACAGCCTTTTAAGCTGGATGCGTTCAGACCTATTTTCAAATCTGGCTAGCACACACTTGTGTCCACACTCAATCCGGCTTCATCCAGCATGTTTGCTGTCCAAAACCACTAGGTGGCACCTCGTAATATACAGAGTCCATTCAGGCCGAGGTAGGACCGCGTGTGCGCATGCGTAGTGCGGTTTGTTTGTCCCGTGTCGCTCCCCGTGAACTGGAAGTAGCATGTCGCTACCCGGAAGTAGCATGTCGCTAGCCGGATTCGCTAGCCACATTTGCGTTCACACTTGAGCCACATTTGAGCGATTGAGAGATCCACCTCTCATGGGTGGATCTAGCCGGATTGAAATCAAACTGGATACTGCCGGATTCGAGGTGTTCAAAATGTGGCTAACGAATCTGGCTAGCAGCATGCTACTTCTGGTTAGCGACATGCTACTTCCGGTTCACAGGGCGTGACACAGGACAAAAAAACGCACGACGCATGCCCACACGCGGTCCTACCTGAGCGGACTCTGTATATTACGAGGCGCCACCTAGTGGTTTGGAGGACAGCAAACACGCTGGATGAAGCCGGATTGAGTGCGGACACAAGTGTGTGCTAGCCAGATTTGAAAATAGGTCTGAACGTATCCAGCTTAAAGGCAATCTGGATTCAATCCTACTCTAGCTGGAATGACTTTTTCCAGTTTGAACGGGGCCTAAAGCTCCTGGTTGACCCCCTCTCTCTGTCTGCTCTCTGTAGGATTTATCTTTTTAATCATTCCACAAGAAGCAGAGAAGTGTGTCGTCACTTCAGATGTAATATTTGTAGGCACACCTCTGGAGGGTAATGCAAACAGATATGCAAAACATGATGATGACTAGATTTAGTACCCGTTTTTAACCTGAATTCCACAAGAATGTGGAAGGTGACGCAAGTTAGCTGAGTTACATGAGCGGAGTCAGCACACGAGCCATTTGTGCAAACAAATTCCTTGGGGTTGACATCAAACGTCCAACCACATGTCTGCCTGCTCCTTGCGAGGAAGTCAGAATGGAAATCCCCCTCTGCCCTCCCTCCCTCCTCCAATACGTTTGTGGTTAGTATCTTTTTTTTCCTCCCCTTTTTTCTCATTCTAATCCAAGAGAAACTCTGCAGATGAAAGAAGAGTAATGTTGCTAATGTGCGCGATAGTCACAGCCACATAAACCCACCACAATAAATTAAAGACCACAGGCGTTCATCTTGGCCTCATGTGACCGAACACCCCCACCCCCCCCCCCCCACCCCCCCTTTTCTCAGATACAAACAGACAAACTGTCACACAGTCACACATTGTCCTCCAACGCCCTCTAAAACCAGAAGCAGCCAGCAGGCAGGCGCCCACAATCCCCACTCTGGACCCTATCTGGCTGTGGAGATAAAACCGTACTGTAAACACAACAACGTTTGACTCATCTCAGTGACAGCTCACAGGAGAGAAAACTCTCTCTGTGACCTGTAGCTTTGGCAACAAACACTCATCACGTCACATAGCACTGCATTTTTTTAGTTTTAATGTAAGTCTGACATGCGCATACACTTCAGGCACATATTATATGCTTAATGCTTTTTCCACTGACAGACAATTTATGTGCCCTCTCTCCTCTCCTTTACTTTGACATACAGAAACACACGGCACCCATAAAATTCAGATGTCTCCACACTCCATCCTTTGTGAGACCTTATTGTCCTGGTTATTACCCTGGGTATTGTTACAGAGAATTGGTATGCTTATCAAGGCCTGTAGTCTAAAGTTGATACGACACTGGCCTGGCAGCTTCATTAAGATTGATATCCTGCCGCAGCACACCCAGATGAGCTGATCTAGGACATGTGATGGAGCAGCCCAGCAGAGTTAAGAGAGGAGAGGACAGAAAGAATGAGAGTGCGGGAAAGAGAAAGAGACTACAGGTCCACCTCCCAAGTAGCTCAATTGCCATCTCCTGAGCCACTTGAGCTCAGGAGAGGGGGCCAGGCATGCATACCTCTGTTTAAGGGGACATTCCCTCCCTGTAACCTCACCCTGCCAGTCATAAATTACCTTCTTTTCACAGTGGATGCACAGAAGGCCCCTATAGCCTCTCTATGAGCAATTAAGGCCTCAATAGGATGGTATCAAACCACCCTGACCTTTTCTAACCCCCCCTGTCATTGTCACCTCCTAAAAGGTCCTCTCCATTCTGTCCCCAGAAGCCAGTGGCTCTCAGTGCAGACAGAGTGCACGTCATTAACCAGAGTTTCATCCGTGACAATAAAAATAAGGTCAGAGGTCAGCGAGGCTAGAAGTTTTTCGCGTGTATAATTCTGAGTACTGTTTACAGCTGGTTAAATACAGGCCACTCTGAACCCCAGCTCTATCGTTTCATTAGCGCTATGACACATCACACTGCTGTTTCATTTAACAGATTATTTTCATCCCAGTTGACGGCCTTTCTGGCCATCCTATCATCTGGACCACATTCACTTTGTGTAACCAACTGGAAGGAAACTTCTGCTTTATGAGAAATCCCAAGTGCTAAATTCAGCCTGTGTAGGTCAGGGAAGATTGCAGTGTGTACATGAACCCAGCACACTGGCATGTCTAATTTGCTGCGGTGGACAAAACAAAGGCTTTCATTGATATCTCCATATCGAGTCAACCGAGGATTCAGTGGAGAGACCTGGTTTCCACCGGCCAGACGTAATGATTTATTGCACCACTGACTAGCCTGCTCACTATCTGATTGGCATGGCTGAGGCCCATTAAAAGGCATATATTTTTAATCACTGTTTACCATGTCAATAGCAATGCTAATCACTTCAAAGGTGTGTTAATATTCCCGCGCTGGGTGAGGAGTCCTGATAAACATGAACGAATCCTGGAGCTGCACTCTTAATAAAAAATGACACTGAGTCAAGCGTTACTTCTAAATCTTTCATTTCACCTCCGAAGACCTTCATTAAAGGAAAGAGCCCCAAATGTGAACCGCTGAGCAAACATCTGTTATTGAAAGGCATACCATTAAGCCAAATGTGCACCATTCTCCTTGAGCCGGTATGCCAGGTTTGCCTTTCAGGAAATGATAAGCCCAACAGACAGACGTTAGCCAGAAATGAAATTATTTTCCTTGAGTCACTCATCTGCAGACTCTCCTTTAATACCATTGATAACATAATGGTGTGATCCTTTATTGCACATTTTTATGTTCTTGCCTCACAACCATTATTTCTGCAAGCATCTTGAGGAAGATGGTATGACGTGAGTTTTATGTGCGTGTGGTAAAATGTCAAGTTCTGTCAAGCCCATTGCCCGGCGTGGCGCACACAGAGTGGTATTATGGAAGTGGGGCAGGTCCAGAAGGCCCCTCTGATGGCCTATAGAGTCCTCCCTATATGCACACAGAGTCATTGGGCAGATGTGACCTCGCCAGCACACAGAGGCTCTTTGTGTCCGAGGGATTTAGAGTCCCCTGGGCCTCCTGACTCTAAACATTAACAGACCTACTGCAGAAGGAGAGAGAGAGAGAGACCCTTACTCTGCTGACATGCAACATTAACTGGGTCCTACTCTCTTTTTCATACTTACAATATCAGTAGTGGTCCCGTGTGTATGCACAGTTGCACGCAAAGGGGAGGTGGGCTGATGCAGCTTAGGCAGACACTAATAAGATAAAGCTGTACATTTGAAGGAACAAAAGTATCAGTTATTGCGCTGGAGGTGTATTTATATGTGGCTACTCACTATTGTCTACATGCTATAAAGGTGTCCACTGCAAGCTTCATTCATTGTTATGCTGAGACACGAGCAGAGGTCAGCATCCTTAACACAATTCAACTCATTTTCCAGGATGTGTTTTGAAGACGTGTCCCTCACCAGTGCCGTTAAAGGTTTTGAATAAAGGACCTAATTATCTGTCAGGGATTGATGTTGTGAGCCTGATGTACATGAACTTATCTGAATTCTTGGGTGCCTTCTTTCCTCTCTGTAATAGTGTGATTATTCACTACTATAGTTAGAGCTGCCTTGTGATTCACTGATATTCTCATCACTTTTGCTAATAATAATGATACACCATTTGCATAAAGGAAATGAAACAGGTTACATTTGCATATATTAAACATTTATATGTATGCGTATAATGTTTGCTCATTTCAGGAAACTAGGAAAGATAATAGTAAGACTAAGACAGGAAATAGAAGGAGCAGAAATCCAGAGTAAATATTGGCCTTCTTTATCTGCCATCCCCTCAGACAGGACGCTGTATCATTTTTCAGCAAAGAGCCCCCCTGTTCTTGAGGACTAGACCAGGCCTTGCTTTATTAAATTATCTCCCTTGCTTCGCAAATACAATTTCCTACATAAATCACTCAAATGATCCTTCAGACTGTCAGGTCCAAGAGAGTGTCTTTCTATCCTATCTGCCTCCGACCAGGTTATGCAAATCCCCCACCACAGTTTGTTTGATATCTATTGAGATGCTTCAATTGTGTGCATTTACCTCTAAATCCTAAGCTTGTCCCCATATTATTCTCTCTGCCCTTGATAAAAGTGATACTAAACATCAAGCCATCACCAACTCGGTAATCCACGGCCAAAAAAAGGAGCATGCCAATTTAACTAAGCCAGAAACACTGACCCTGCAACCTTGACCTTGTAAACATTACAATGGGGAGAGGCCACAGTTTGTGCATTGGAGATCTACTCAGAGGAGCACTGGAAAGGGCTTATTATGGCCCCTAAGCTGGGGCTGAATTCAATCACATTGGGAATGGGCCGAACAGAGAAATCTTTACTAGGGGTCAGCTTGGTGTAAGACCCCAATACAGAAATACATAACTGCACCACGTCAGCCAGATAGAAGTCTGCATTATCTCCTTATACAGCTACCTAGCCAGCAGTCTAATTCTGAAGGATAAACATCTGTAATGCATTGGCTCAAATAGGAGCCAGCTTAGGGTGACTCCAGCTTGATCCCGGACAGCTGTTCGGGGAGCGGCTCCGGCCGACTGCACTGGGGGTCTTGGTGGAAGTCCTGAAAAGAGGACCTCCAAACATCCAAAAGGGACAAAAGGACCTCCTGAACAATGTTCTCGCCAATACAATGGTGGTGCACAGGGAGGAAGGGGGCAAAAGAGCACTGCCTATTCTGGGGCATGAATGACCAGCGCATTCCTCTCCAGTCGCCGAGCAGTGAGCGCAGTGACCAAGAGTGACAAGCCTTTACACTGCTTTGTTGACACTCTGTGTACTTGACCAATACGTTCCTTGTGTTCTCTCCTACACCCTCTGCCTTCCTCCTCTGCAACTGCACTCCTGTCGGTTTATTTTGTTTCTGCGTGGGTAGCTTTGGGTCCAATAAGCAGCCTAGTTACATGTTGCTTATATTCAGAATAAAACACTGCTCCTGCACATAAATATATGTAGGGGTCAGGTCACCACGTAGCAACACTGACACACATTTGGAACACATGTTTGTTCTCCATACAAGCCACACATCAGCCATTTGACAAGTGAAATGGGTTAATATAACATATGGGATAGTATTAAGGGTTCATGTGGAGGACAGGGAATTACAGGCTTCCTTCCTCTCTCACACTGCCTATGTCCCTCTCTCTCTCTCACACAGACACACACACGCACACACACACACAAGATCCTTGACCTACTCAAAAAAATCCCCAAATTCCAAAGACTAACAATCTGACATAAAAGGCCAATCCCTGATTAAATTCAAAGTTATGATAAAGTCAGACAGTTGCATGCATAAGGAATTAATTTAAGAAGCAATAGGGAGATGTGAAGCAAAGGCCACAGAACAGCTGGAAATCAGGTGAATTGTGTCTTCCGGAGTAGTAAAAGTCGTCTGATCAAAACTTGAGAGGCCCTCAGTGTTGTCATGGGTGAGATTTTTTGAGAGAGAGAAGAGAACGAGGAGGAGAAAACAAAGCTAGAAAGTGAATAGTTATGCAGCTTGTTCTGTGTGAATAGCTTATCTGCCTTAATTGACTGGGTAAGGCCCGTGTTAAACCCCACCGAGCTTCGACATCAGCAGATACACACCTGTGACAGCCGCGCCAGAATGACGGCGCTCATTAAAAACTTCATTCAGATCTTCAGCAGGAACCCTGTTGAGTCGCTTTAAAGCAACACGCTCATTGGAATGATAGGTGGCAAATACAGTAGCGGGGGAAAATTGGACTTGAAAAGGAATGTCTGTCTCCTCATTTTTTTAAGCCTTCCTCTTAATAACCTGCTTTCCTTTGTACTCTCAAACAAAATGGCTTCTATGGTTGTACACAGGGCCTTTGAAGGTGAGCTGTGACTGGCATACACAGATGTCTTCTTGTAGGGCCTTAATTTGATGCTTGAGCACTGCTGCAACTCACTTATGTTGCCTTCTTTTTGAAAAGAGTAGACTTTCATTTGAGTTAAAGTAAACTGCATCAATTTTTCATGTACTTTTCCTAAAGATAGACACTGAACTTCCCTACTCCCTACTGAGGGTGACTCACACTGTATTCTATGAACTTACTGCATCCTGACACTGTAACCCTGAGGCTGTGGCTGAGGTGGTGCACGGTGGTGTGGTGCGGCGAAAATGAATTCAGAGAGGCGTATGGCTCTTGTGATGAGAAATGTTCTGGTAAATTATGACACAAAGCATAATTCATGTGATAAAAAGAGGGAAATATTGCATAGATGGAGGAGATTATTGGTCCGAAGGCACATACCTCCAGGCCATGAATATCTCAACTACCTAGTGTAAGAGATAATAAGCACCATCTTAATGGTTTATGAATCTCACTTGATTTATGGTTATTAACCATAGGAGAATTACAGTGGTGCTGTATTGATGGACAGGGGGGTGTTTCAGGATAGAGCTCACCATGATAGAAATGGTATAACCTGCCAGCCATGATAGGAAAGCTCAGCTAGTACACAGCAAACCTGACCCAAAAAAAATTATCAAGTTCTAGTTCTGACAATCTTTGTACTGGTTAAAAGAAAAAAAAAAAAAAACTTTCCGCAACTTACAAGTAGCTTCAAGCTAATCATCAATCCACAGATTTTTTGTTTCTTGTTAGTGATGCTAGAAGTAAAAGTAAGAAAAAAAATGGATGGGGGAAAAAAAGAGAAGGGTTTATCCAGCAGCCGACACCGTGCCCATCTTGCACACGCCTCTAGCGAGCACATCCCCTTGTCGACAACCCCCCCCCTTTAAAAAAAAAAAAAAAGGAGCATCAATAAAAGAACTGGTGCAGATTGAAGAAGGCATGAGCAGATTTTCAATGGGATTTCAGGAGAAGGCACAAGGGGCAGAAATCTTTTTGCTTTTGTCTGCCGTTCAAATGGGCCTGATGAGCCTCGAGCTGGAAGCTCTGCTTGTCATAGAGGTCCTGATCTCTTGTGAGAATTGATTTCCATCATTTGGGGGGGGGGGGGGGGGGGTTGTACAGACTCAGGGTGTATTTCTGCCTGGGAGAGCAAGATAAGGGCCAAATGAACTGAGACCAACTTACTGTACGAGGAAAGAAAAGCCAAATATTGGGCTCCTAAGAGTCAGAAAGGAAAGCTTGAAATCAAACAAAAAAAAACATGTTAAGTTCTCGCAGAGTCTGAAATGTTAGATTAGTTTTCAAAGAGTAGGAAGCCCTGTCCTGTTGTGACGTTTTCTCTCTGCCAAGCATTTCATCTGATTATGAGTACTTTGCAATCTGCGACAGCATGATTGATGCTCCACTTTCATGAGGGGAATTTTAACAGCACCTCTTCAGCGCTCAATGCGCACCCAATTATGCGTCTGAGCTGGTAACCTTGAATTTATGTCACCATGGCAACAAAACCCCCGGTCATGCATTATGGATTATCATTGAAATTCTACACCCCTACCTAACATAATGAGAGCCCAGGACTTAATCAAATCAGCCCATTCTCTCTGACACAAAGTAAAGAAGGAGCTCTCATTGTATTGGGGTTGAGGCTGGGAGAAGCAGGCAGGAAGGCAAGCAAGCAAGAAAGCAAGCAGGCGGGCAGGCGGGCGGGTGGCAGACTGGGCTGTGACGGCCCCAGCAGCTGCAGGGCTAGCAGCCTGATAGATGGCTCCCATATACATCAGTGAACATATAGACAGATGGCCCTCAATGCCTGGAATTTCCAACCCAGGAAGCAGCTGTTCAGCCTAACCTCTGCTGTCCGTCTCACCTTGTTGTCATGGAACATTGAGCAGAGAAGGAGAATGTGGATGGTGACATGGTGCGGAGTGTTGTGGAGCACGATGGCGCTTCAGGGTTGGGACAGGGGAAGGGGCTGCTGAATTTACATAAAGGGCCACTTTCTGTCTCTGCCTCCTGTTTGTTTTTTCTTCCTGGCTGTGAAGAATCAGAAAACATAAATAAAGGAATTATTTAACCCTCCTCTCTCTTCCTCTCTCTCTCTCTCTCTCTCTATCAGATGGATGACATAATTGTAGTATATCACAGCACAGGATTAATGCAATCTATTTTTCATCTTCCACCTCCTCCTTCACCACTGTAGGCCCAGCCCGAGCTATTGCATAAAATATTGATTGCTCTTGTGTATTTCTCTCATTGTATGTAAGCATTTTTATTAGCTAACAGGCTAGAAGAGGAAACCAACGTGCCCCCACTCTCCTACTCACTCTCTACAAGAACTTTTAATAGCTCAGCACATTTTTTTTCCCTCCCTCTTCTGTTTTCCTGCATCATCCCTGTAGACTACTGGGAAGCCCTGAAGATTCCATCAAGGGAATACCAGAGCAAGAGAAGAGGCAAGCACAGATTCAAAAAGCATGGATGCACAGATTTATAAGATCTTTGTTTTCAGTGCAACTTGAAACAATCATTTCACAGATGTGTCCAATGCTTTGCTTTTGATGCTAATGTACAGTATTTAATCATCAGTACATTCTTCCTTCTTTCCTGGAAATGCCCACAAAAAATGGTGTCAGCTGGGGATTTAAAAAAAAAAAAAAAAAAAAAAACAAGAAACACTTTAAAACGCTTTAAAATTGCAAACATATGATTCACATAGACTTCAAAAGTTTTTTTTTATGTCTCTGGCCACAACCTTATGTCACTGGGAGGAGCCTTCTACTAATTTGCATAAGACTTTATAGACTTTTTGGGATAGGAAAAAAGAGGGGAATGTTAAGTTTGGATGTTTATTGAGTCTGTAACAACTGCTTTTCGGAAGCAAAGTAACGTGTACTGAGGACACTCGAGCATAGCAAATTTATTCTGAGCACAGCAGTCAAAAGGGACAGCCTATCAGCTTTGGAATACTAATATTCTCTGAAAAATGAAACAAAGAGAAAGTATTTTAAAGTAATAGGAGAAGTTTATGTAAAGCAAATAGGGAATTCGTCGACAGCCTGCTCTAATATATGAAGGGTCTGAAACATCTGCATATTTTCAATAAACATAACAAGGTAATAAATGTTATTTTCTCTGAAGTAAGCACATCACAAGCAGAGGTGTCATCCAAAAACGTATTTTGTGATGTGCTTGATGAAGCCTGCTCATCCCACTGTAATGACACCCCAGCCTCTCTCATGTGTTATGCATCACATCTTGTTACCATCTTTCTCTGAGTACCGCTGTCATCATGTGTCTTCTTAGGGCCCCTCCGGAAGCATCGCATCAGCTAAGGGGAATACACGGCGAAGGGTGGGGGGGGGGGGGGGGGGGGTGAGGAGGAGTGGCATTATTAGATGCCTCTTCAACTTCTCAAACTCCACAAGGTGTCATTCTCATCTATATTTGCTGAGGCCACCTTTCCCCCCCCCCCCCTGCCAGACTAACTCATTACAAGGCAGAAAGGAGAGCAGTAGGTGTGAGTCCATTCTCACAATATATTATTGATGCTGTATTTTTGTTATTAGAACATCCTTCCTGCATTATGCATATCAAGTTCATGGAGAGTATCACTGTTATATTGTTTTACCAACCCTTATAAGTATGAGAACATTCCGGCCTCTACTTGAACCTGGTGCATGTGGAACATGTAGTTCTGTAAAAACACAGTTTTCTTGTCTGGGTTGGCATTTGAGTCCATTGTGAATGCATGTACAACATCTTTCATGTTTGAATCTTACACAAGAAAGAGTCAGAATATCCTGCAAGGTGATGTGTCCACTACATGGTGTTGCATTTAAATCAAACATTGCCTCCGTTTGAATCATTTTTCATGTAATTATTTACTATTTATTTAATTTAGGATACCTTGTCTAATGGCAACAAACGCCAAAAACAGCTTATCGTTTTTTTTGTTTTGCATATATGTGTGCAAGGTGTTACAGACACATCATTGAAAAGTTTCTTTACCGTGACTTTTTCATTAATCATCTATATGGAAGGACTGTTACAAACTAATGACTTTGCCTCTCTTTATAACCTTCCTCTGACAGCTATACTATTGGGTTACATGGAAAGTCACACCAGTGCAGTCCCCACTGTCTCATTTGCATAGAATTAATGATGCATGCATATGCAAATGAGCATTTTAAACAATGTTGATTACTGCCTATGTATTCATAGGCCAACAGTCACACATGTCTGACATGCCACTTCTGCATGTTATTTGTACCACAGTAAAGGGCAACTGGTACCGTCTTTCACCAGTCAGCTCATGATGGCTGCAGGCGGCAGTGATAAGTGATTCCTCTGTGTCTTAACTGGTGTTTATTTACTGCGATGAATCCCTCTTCTGAGATGGAACTGTGTCACCAATAATGTCAACAGAAGAGAATTAGCCATGTTTTCAACAACATATAATATATGCATAATTGGTAGCATTAAAGATAAAAAATGGTGGCAGCTGTACATGTGGCTTCTAACGCAGCAGAATGGGTCTAACACACATTTTCCTTTCCATGAGTAAGGATCTTGTCTAAGACCCCAGATGTTCTAGACCTCCTGAGCTTGTAGATACATCAGAGCCCGCTTTCATTTGATCCTGGCCTGCTGAGGCCCACAGAGGCCCGTGGAAGCCATTCAGACCGGCCGTCTGATTTGGTTAAGGACTCTTCAGTTCTAGGCCAACAGCACTGAGAGCCCCTGCATGTCAGTCCCTCCCCTTTTTGTCTTCCTTTCCTCTCCTCTCCCCCTCCTCGTGTCAGCCCCCTGCTTAGATTGTTGCATTTCTAATATCTGTATGTCGTGCTATGACTTACCACTGCCCTCCAGCAACAGTCAGGAGCAAGGGAAACCTTTAAAGGGATGGAGGAAACAGCTTCTATATTAATATATTGAATTAGAAAGTGGGCAATTATAAGCCATCTTTCTACATTTGAAATCCAAAGCAGTATCTGTCTAAAAGTCTAAAACTGGTGAAGAAGATGTGCTATAAGGTTTATTATCTGAGGGAATTTGCAGTTTTGCAGCATTATCTTCGCTTTACAACCCGGGTCATGGCCCCTGCTTTTACAAGGTCCCATTTCAACATGTATTACATTTTACTATGTCAATATTTACAAGCTAGTTGTAACATACATTCACATTATATTAGTGCTTTGTCACAATATGCATTTATAGACCTAAACTTAATGGCCTATTTCACATCTGTATATTCTTGTAAGGGTAACTCTAAAGCCATGAGTATTTTCATCATGCAAGAGAATAGAAGGTTTGTGTGCAACCCATTTCTTGCCTAGGCTGGCACCTATAAAAAACACAGTATTAAAATCAATATACTAATGTATTTCTTCTTCTATTTTTTATTTCATTTCTGTAGCCTGACACAGAATAGTAATGAATGCTCAGGGGATGTTTACCCCATTTAGATTTCATAGAACTTTGTGTCTGCATTGATTAATGTGTGCCTAACCTATGTTTTCATTATGAGAGGAGGCGATGGTGTGTGTGTGTATGTGTGTTTGAGTCTGTTTAGAGCCTGGTTGGGGGTTATATTTTTGGGGTGGTATGATTGAAACCCCCCATGCCTCCATGTGGAGGTAATGAACCTGAAGACAAGCAGCGGCTAGCCTGAAATTTCATGCATTGAGAGAGCGTCAGGGCATACATAAGGCTGGCTTGGTCATTTGTTATCGTTAATCTTTACATTTATGGCTGCAAATATGTTATTAGGAGGCGTGTCCTGAGTATTTCACTTTGATTGGGCTTTGCTCTATGACATATTGATCAGTTGAGTTGAAGAAGGGACGGGCAGCAGGCCAAAGTGACCGAGACCTTGACTTTGGACATCTGCAAAAGGCATGACCATGAATGCCTGGCTCATTTTTAGCATCCCTGGTAATTTCCCCTTCTAGGGGAATCAAGGGCACGTAAAGCCCATCACATTTAAACCCACCACTAGCTCGCTGGGTGAGAAAGTGACAGTGTACATGGAAACCAAGATGGGGTCCGGCAATGACCAGCAGTCTCCTCTGGATTACATTCCAGGAAATCCTATCCATCTTCATTCAAGCATTTCAGTGCTCAATGAAATGGTACGGTAGGGTAGACCAGATTCAGATTGGTTCTATGGGTTTGTGTGTGTGTGTGTTGGTGTGTGCACGCATAAGTCATATTCATGCCACCTCTACCCTAGACTTCACCAGTTATTCCAGGCTTGTCCTGTTTTGCAAGGCTCTTAACATGCATGCTCACACCCCTTCCACTGGCTGCAGAATTGAGCCCTAATAAGCTGACACGATTCCTGTATTAATCATCCATGGAAATTTTTATAGGTGATCCGCGACTTGCCAGGAGCTCGGGTCAAAGCCAGCAACCCTTACATTATTCTGGCATACAGCTCATGTCTGCTGCTATCCAGGAACGACAGGGCCTGGATCTCAATCAATTATATAGCAGTCTGAAGCTATAACAGCTCTCGCTATTTGCTAGTTCAAGCAGCAAATCCCCTGCTAAAACTAACAGCTACCTATCACATGCAAAAAAAAAAAAAGAAAAATGTGGGAGTTAGTTTATTAATGCACCACGTCTTGCACACCTATTTATGCAAGCGCCATTGCTTGCACCATATCTGTCTTTGTAACTCAGAAAACAATATGCCATTAGTCATACGAATATTCAGGGATGGAAAATTTCCAATTCATGATAAAAAAGGTCCCATATATACATGCACACGTATACATTTGGGGGCAATGTTGTGGAACTCACTGATCAGTGTCTGATGAAGGCAACATTTCTCTCTGTCTGCAGTCAGACTAATGTGAACAGAGGGCCATTTGGCATACTACACTTGGTGACATTTGTGAAGATTTAGATTTGTGGGGAAAGACAACTGGAATAAAATGTGTGTGTAAATTCAGAATTATTCAACATTCAGCACATGCTGATGTCATCTATGTAAGTCACTAAGCTGCTCCTAGGCTGCTGCAGAATGTGCTCAGTAATTGTGGAATGTGTAAATGCTTCATAGATGCGTCAGCGGAACTATTTTTTCCCCCTTCCTTGTTCACGACAGGAGATATTTGTACACAATTGCAAGGATTAGTCCACATGTGGATTGAAAGAATAGCACAAAAAATATTAAATAGCTTCATTGGTCTACTATGTGTCTACATTCAAAGACCTAATCAAGAGGTTTTGTGGCCTAAATTTAAACAAACAGTCACTAACAGCTACAGTGGCCAAGAAACCTCAAAACACTGCAACAGACAACAAAAACACAAATGTTGAACTTAAGTAGCAGAAGCAACAACTGAAATGTGTCCAGGGACCCCCAAAATCTTAAATTTGAGTCAACTACTCATCAGCGATGTTGGTAATTAGACTACTGCTATAGTTTTTGCCTATTATTAGCATGCAAAATCAAATATTCAGACAAAATACTCTCATTTTTGGTAGTGTTTTGAGTATTTTTGTGCACCTAACTTTTAGGCTGAGAAAAGGACAACAAAAGAATTGTCCAATATTTATTGTTAAGGCTGACACATTTTGTTTGTTATACATTTTGATGGTGATGTAAAAAGGAAGTTGGCAGCACACTTAGCCAATTTAAAATGAGAATTAAGGTAGGTAGTGGCCAGCTACTTTAGAACTGAGTAATCCCAGTCACATCCATATTTTATGCTAATGATGGATCATTTTATTAATTCACTATTAAAAGTGGTAGTTTGTATACATATATATAAATAAATTATCATGCTAAAATGTCATCAAGATTAATGGAAAGACCAACAGACAAACCCATTTATGGAAATTAAAGTAACACACTTTTGTAAACTGTGGTCCCTGCTAATGGATTTTATGCACCTTTATGGCAGACAGCCATGGCACCCAGAGAATAGAGATCAGGTGAAAACGCGTAGGTCATTATGCACCCAGACTCCCCACCTTCCACTCTCTCCTTAAGCCCAGTGCCCAGCTCCTGGTTGTAAATTAGAAGGACAAGTTGTGCATGTGCAGCGATCACTGTTTATTGCTCTGTTTAAATTCACCCTGCATTCACAACGACATATTATGGGGTGCAGCTTTGTGTGAGAGAGAGAAGGCATTTAATATAAATGATCTGGTGTTGATTGTGATGGATATACTATGTAGAGACACCTTGCCTTCAAGGGCATCGAGGGATAAGCTATCATTTTCTTCCTCTTACGCATGAAAGGAAGAATGACTGAGGGTCCAATGTCATCATGGTGTATACAATAACACGCCACCACACACACACACACAACCTGATATGCAACAACAAATTGTCGTTACAGCTCTAAACTCTCCCTTTACAAAAAGCAAACGACTCCATGCAACAGCAAACAACAGGCTCCTCAGTCGGGTGAGTGGGTGACCTTCTGTCACACATTTTGCTGAAGCTACAAGCAACTTTTATTCTCAGTAGTGTTTCACCTCCTCTCACCTTTGCTGATATTTCAATAAAGAGAGCCAAAGTGACCCAGCTTTATAAACCTGTGCTCAGCATAATAAGCCTGTGTTACGATTAATGAGATACCCAGGGCATTATTTGTTATCTTACATATCTTATTGATTGCATTGTCTTTCATCTTTGCAGGAGCCCACTCTCTCCCCCTCTCTCTCTGACACTCTTCCCACCCTGTGGCTGTCTGTTTTGCTCTCTCAGTCTCGCTCACTCGATCTCTCCCCTGAGTCCACTGTTCTCAGCTATATAGGAGCTGTTGAAGGTTGAATAGTCATGGCATGCAAAGTGCAAGCTTGTATAAGTACGCTTCCATTACCTGCAGCGTGTGTGTGCTAATAAGTCATCTTAAGTCAATGACCTGTACATATCAAGCTCCTTAAAGCAGCCATCCAGGATCACTGCCCATGCAGGCCCTCTTTACCGTCTTATTTATAACAGACTTCAAAGGTTCAACTGATGCTTGATCAGGCCTCCCACTTTGAAATGTCTGGTGAAAATCAAGTGGCTGCAGGGGAACTGAGAGAGAACACACACACACACATGCACGCACACTCTGACACAAATAGTGCCGTAAGTGTTGATTGACCTCGTCTCACTTCCAGGATATGAGAGTGACGCCTGCAGGATGCTGGACAGGCACGTTTTGTTTGATCACATCCAGCAGCGTGAGCTGTGGCTACTGGCAAATTCCAAATGCTCATTCATTGAAGGGAAGCTCGGCCGTTTAATGGAGGCAGAGAGGATTGGAAGTGACACAGCATAAACAGGAACTGTCAAACAATTAAACAGTGTAAACAGCACAGATGAGCCTCTGATGAATCTGGCTGTCGGAAACCATTTAGCTAGGCTACGTCAAGTTGCCTGAAAGGTGGGTTTATTTGTCTGTCCCTCCATCTGGGACAATTACAAACACAACTATTTGTATGGTGTTTTTAAACATGCACTTTTTTAAAGAAAAAAAAAATCACCGCATTTACACCACTGATCAAAAAGTAACACGTAAAAATCAGCAATACAACCAAATACAAGCTAAACATTGTGACATTTCAATACACACTCACTATCCTACATGGCTCCATTAGCATGTTGCTCAAAATAGACCATTTGTACCATCCAGATTGTGTAAAAAAAAATCTCCTCAACAATGAAGCTATGATTCACTCTCTTGTGACCAGCTGTCCTGTGACAAAAGTTCTTTCTGTATAGCTGATCTGCAAACTTTTAAGAGTTGATGTGTAAAAAAAGAGTGGAAACTGATTTGAATGAAATATCTATAGCACTCTTAAGACTGCTAACATTAGTGGATTAATGACAATGTGCGTATGTGCACATATTTTTAAAACGATGGCTTGATGTTGCACAAAAGTCATTGTTTGAGTCTGTTTTCATAGAGGTGAAGGACTTTATATTGTGGTGAAAATGATCCCAGATTGAATAAAAATGTGCGAAATCCTCAAAATTGATTCTTGATGTTATCTCATCTTTATAAAATGTTGTATAAAACCCACATATATGCACTAATTTCAGTGTAAAAGGTAGGTATACGTGGTCTTCATGGCTGGTAGAGCCTGGAAATTTTAAGAATATCTACTGTCGGTGCTATTCCTACAGCTATTAACCTTGACACTATCATGCAAAGTGGATAAATGGAATAACACTTCTTATAATAGTGAAACAGATAAACAGCAGGAAAAGTAAAAGTAACATTGGTAGTGATGAATATTAATGCAGAGCTGTAAGGCTTCACAGTGAGCGCCCGAATCACTGCTGTATGTTTATATGATAAATGAGTGCAACCTCTCTCTGTGTCAGGGTCCCTTGACCGACAAATAGCAGGCTAATGACAATAGCCAAAGCATATGGTAATGGAGCTTCACAATGCTCTGCTATCAATGACACCTGGAACCTGCAGGGCTGCTATTCATGTGAACTGTAACAATCATCTTCATACTTGGTGTCTACTGTGTATTGTTTACAATGATGGAGCATCTGATTAGCATCAGCGTTTGCGACTGGATTAATCACTCATTGTGTCCTACTGAATGTGAAAGATCTGGACGCAAGATTTATAAAAACAAGGTCCCCAGATTGTCTGCAAAATCAGATTCTGTCAAACCACTGAACAGCCTGCATGCAGAGGGGGCATGTTGATTTGACACCATGCTGCCCATACAGTATATCTTAGAAACACTGGGATTAACGTTCTAATCTCTATTTTAATTCCACCTCAAACATCCTTTGACAGACAAGCACACATACACATTCATGCAATACCTCCCAAAACTCTCATCTGCGCCCCGTCTCCCAGTAGGCAGTGACCAGAATCCTGAATCCCCTCTTAGCTGTGTGAAATGTTGAATAGCTCTGCTCTCCCCTGTGCTAATCCAGGCCCATCCATCCCCACAGCACTGGCCTGTGACAGATACAAAGTACAGGGGAGCGCTGCTAATCACAGAGCCCCTGTAGCCAGGGGGTCAGTGGGGAGCTCCTCTGCCTAAGCAGGGCATCCTGGGAGGCCAAGGCAGGGAGATAGCTATAGGCCTCAGCCCTCAGCGTCGAGCCCTGCCTGTCGGATTAATGCACCTAGAGGGATATGGTGTTTCTGATGGGCTGCAGGCTCACAGGATCACAGGCTCGCAACACACGGAACTTTGTAGTTATTACAACAGTGAGCTGCTACAGATGTGGGCGGTCACACTGTTAGCGTTCAATCCAACAGCAGATTTTCACAGTGCGATAAAAAAAAAACTAAAAAAAATCAGAAAGAAAACAACACAGCCAGAAAGCTGTGACATGAAATGTTCTGTTTACATGTTAAAGCTGTAAGTGTGAATTTAGCTGGAGGGCAATATGTAGAAGAGTAGGAGGGAACTCAAATGGTACATTAGCAGAGAGAAACATGTTCCTGTCCCTTCCCTGAAGGATGCAGCAGCACACTTATAAGATGATGGAGAACTAATTCAATAATTAATGTGATAACCATCATCAGCAGCCCGAATCGATTCTTATCTTTGCCTGTGTTGAGCAATGCTACATTTTTAATGCTCTTGTCATTTTGATTAAGATCATGTCATTGCCTTTGTCCTCACTTATAATATAAGTCAGAGTTCTGAGAGCTAGCAATTTTTTTCTGTTTAATTATCCAACATGCAGCATCCTCTGCTCAAAGCTATCAGAGACTGTACACGTTGGATTTAACAATGGAATATAAATGACACCTCAGCTAATCTCGCCCGTGTTTAAGAATTTTCATGAAGCAGCATTTGTCCAAATAACTTAAGCCTCACTTACTCGCTCATAACTCACTACTTCTATGAAAAATAGCCTCTTTCCCTCTAAACCCCAAATTATCAGTTTAGTCAATATTTCTTGATCAAGTGTTTCTGACTGTAAGCTTTAAGATCCAGCACCGAAGATTTCATAAAAGACTGTTAAGTTCAAGTGGCTGCAAAAGAAGCTCACACAGTCCTATTACAGGTTAAACTATCTAATCCGTAGAGCGATTTTTCTTTTCAATTTTTAAGCCTGTGTTGATCGTGTTGACAGGCAGGCAGTCAATGAATGAATGATACTCAAGTGGAAGTCTACAAATATGCATTTTCTAAATAAACTTAATATAATAATAAATAAAAACTGGTGAAAATTTTACAAAACTAAAGCATCAACTCAATTGTTCCTACTGTAAAAAGAAGGATAGTGCATAATTTAGATAGCAACACAGGGCTAATCAAAAAATGGCCAAATATTGACCTGATTATTGGTCTACTTCCACACATAAATGGATTTCTGAAGATGTTGGAAAACAAGATCCATGTGAAAGGCAACTGTCAAAAGTATGTTTTTAGCCTAACACGGACATGTTGCAATGACTCTGCTTCCCAGCACACTGCTTAAATCATCCCTCTCCCCGCTAACGTCATTAGCAGAAATCCCCGCAGCAAGCCAAGAATGTATGGCTTACTCAGCAGAGCATCATGCAGATTGGTTATTGGATGATTTCTAACTCTTTAACTATTACAATATTAATGAAATAAAGTCGGGTAAAGGACGGAAGCACTAGTAATGCAATGGTGATGCTGTGTAAACAAAAATGTGTAGCACTATCAGATCGACACTGTGTGTGAAATGACCTATTGGGTGTAAACTATACATAAACACTGAGGTCATAGTGCATGCTGTTATTTTATGTGCATTTAGTCTCTGGTCCTGCTTATGTTTACAAACCACTGCTCATAAACCACTGAATCAATTATGATTCAAAAAATCAATTATCCATATAGGAGGCATTAATTCCACTTTGTTGACCATTAAGATTAGGTAGCAGATGAGCACTCTGAAGATAACTGTGGGATTTAGCCGGCCAGATTCCTGTTTTGAATCCTGAAACCTGCATGTCACACTGACACACGTGCACACCTGCATCTGTGTAGGCGACACAGCAGCATCAGCTTCTTGTGGTAGATACACACCAAATGACTGGAACCCTGAGGGCTCAGCTAGCCATGATGAGGAAGGATTAGGAGTGGTGGGCTGTCAGCAGGATGCATTTCTGAGTGCATCTGTGTGTAAGTGTGTAAGAGAGAGAGAGAGCGAGAGAGAGAGAGATCTTGCTGTTTCGGAATTGCTTGCCTGCTGAATCTGGATAGTGATGGCTTTTGGGGCCTAAAGATGTCCTTGCACTTGAAATCCTGAAATGTGCTGTGGAAGTGATGAGGCATTAGGAGAGGGACACACAGGTAAATTAGGTCCAGATCACAAATAATCTGGTAAATGTCAGAGAATGAAGCAATCTCATGTCCTAATCTTGGCAAAAAGTGCAAAGCGTCATTTCCATTCGCACATGCAGCAATATTCCAACTTCTGCTCTTTTTTTTATCACATCCATATTCAAATATCAATTTCCCCACAAGCAGCTGAGTTAAATGATAGAATGTCAGCTACACCGAATGCATTTCTGTGTCTCAATTGTAACCCTGTTTCATATTCATAAACTCTCCACATGACATCTTCCCACTCTTGTGTGATGTCCTGTGTCCACACAGCACTCCTGTTTAGAGTGCCTTCTCATCCAAGCTCTAATTCAAAGCTGAAAATTATGGCTAAGTTAAATGTTCTGTTCCTAATGCACTGAAATAATGCTAAATTACAGCTGGCTGGTTTTATTTGTGTGAATAAATTTGTGAGCTTAATGGTTTGTAAAACATGTTTTCTATGCGTAGTTTACAAACAGGGAAGGATGCTAGAATCTGTGTAAATCGTCAAATACAATTACCCTTCATTTAAACAACAAACAACCATTACAAAGTATAACAATTTTATTTTCAAGCCGTAACCTGTGTATATATATATATATATATATATATATATATATATAGATATATATAAATGTTTTTCTTTAGAAAAAACATGGCGCTGAATCAGCTGTCCTGCCTCTCTCTTATAAACAATGAGACATTATAAATAAATAAATACATATTCTCCATGTAGGGATAATAATAGTAAATGTGAACCATATCTGATCACTCTGTCTGAAATTATATCTACTCCTAACAGATGGTAAAACACTGCCCACAATTAGGCAGCACATGGCCAAGATCTGTCCATTTCTGGAAAGTAAAGCTGACATATTTTCCTGTTATCTGCCAGTATCTGACATTAATCTGGCAATAGAAAAAAGCATTTGGCACGGCCTGCACTGCCCATAGTGGTGTGTGCTTCCTGTCTGCATCTTGGGATAGAACCATATCTGGGACCATATCTTTCTTTTTTCCCCTTTTTTTTTTTTGCTTACGTACAGACTCTAAATTGATTTTGATGTGAATGTGAAGACAATCTGTTGTCATAATAATTTCCATACCCATCCGACGAACAGCCGTTCACTGACTGAAAAAAAACTTGCAAGACTCAGAAGTTGTTTTGTTTGCACCATTCATAAGCATTAACATCAGAATAGTCAACAATTTACATAAAGAATGATCTGAGAATTATCCATCAATTTATCAGCATTACAAATTCTGACATGCTAAATGTGCAGCGTTGTGAGAAGTGACAGCTCCGAACGTGGAGGACGGATGGTGAGCAGACTTTATCAAGATTGAGCATAGCAATAATCAAACACCATTGGACACAACACCTGCTAACGCTGCAGAGATCTCAATTGTTCTGCCACGTGAGAGAGATGGGTACCATCTAATCAACAGAACAGGGGCGCTGTAGTGTTGGCGAGGGGTGTGAGGTTATACCCCCACCTACCCCTTGCAGTTGTTGACACACTGCACACAACACCCCGTACAACAGAGGGGGAAAAGGGGGAGTTTTCAGGCAACTGCGAGGAGTCTTTTATTTTTTGTTAATGATTGAACAAACAATCCTAGCCTGCGAGCTGTGCCCTCTGGTGGGTGTGGCTACCCCTGAGGTCACGGAGCTGCTCTCTAATAAGCATCCCTTCACACACAAAAAAAGTCCAATATTTGCTCAGCAACTGGAGGAGGAGACGGACGAGCCGTTGGGGAGCAGGATTGGCTATGACAATGCAAATGCAGACAGAATGGAACGGTGTGCGTGTGGTAGAAGTAGGAGGTGTGTGTATATGTGTGTGTGTGTGTGTGTGTGTGCATGTGTGTGGAGGGGGGTACTTGAGAGATGGATGGAAAGACGGGAGGGGGGAAAGGGGTTGGTGTATTAAAGGAGGAGGAGGAAAAGGGGATGGAGGAGTGGTGAGTACTGATGGTTGGGTAGGGGGCCTTTTCTGCCACATATAGCACTATGAGGAACAGATGGGGCCTGATAAATCCTGAAAGGGAGGCATTACCTGCCCAAGTCACCAAGCAGCCACAATTATCACAGGGCTCTGGGTTCATTGTCAATTAGAGTGGCAGTTAAAGCCAGGCAGCAGCTGTGGCAGATGGCTGGGATCCAGAGAGGCTGGGGAGCCGGGACAGAGGCCAGCCCCCAGGCTCTCTCAATCTCTCCTCCTACTTTTCTCTCCATCTCTTTCTCTAATACAGCAAGGTCTGATTTAGAGCAGGGTCCACTTTATTATTTACTCTGTGTGTGTATGTGTGTGTGTGTGTGTGAAAGAAGGAAAAATGAGTGAGAAGGAAGTGTGTAGCGAGGACCAGACACACCACTCATTAGAGAGAATGCTGGAAAACAGCATTGTTTGACAGGACTTGTTTTTTTTTTCTTGTGCACCGCCTGAAAAAAAAAATCTCACATGTACAGAACAGCATCTTTTGTGATGTAGTCAGCAAATAGTGCATTCAATACTTGAGTGAGCAATTAGTATTTTCCATTCTTGCGGTTATGGCAAATGTCTTGGCTGGCACTCCTGACCACAATAAGTAAATTATAGGAGGTGAGATCATGATCAATAGAGAAGAAGAGTTGCAGGAGGACTAATCTGCTATACGCACAGTCATATGGTAACAGCTGCTATTTACAAGTTGCAAGTGTTATGAATTTTTTCAGTGCCAGGATTCCTCACTCAAACAGTGTTGGAGAATGCACAAAACCACAATGTGCCGTAGTGGAACCGACTAGGATTGTGAATCCCTTTAAAGCAGCAGACTCTCTTTGGGCATGTGTTTCAGCTCTTTTTTTTCCCCCCTCAGTTACACGTTTCTGTGGTTGTGTGCCAACAATAAGGGCTGCCATCTTGGTGAAGTATATGGGCGACTGAAGGGCAGCCTTTTGCTGAGTTTGTCCCCGTGATCTTCCAAGCAGTCCACAAACCACCCCCCCCTGCCTCCCCAGCCTGAGCCAAGGCTCACCAGCAGGCTTCACTTTCAGCAAGTACCACCATTCATCACCAAGCAGGGGTGCTGGAAGGAGGGGTTGTACGGCAGGGGGCCAGTAACGGGGCACTGTGTGCCCCTCACCCCTCCCCGTTTCTTCTCCACAGGCTGCTGAGAATATAGGCCTCTGCCACAGACAGCAGCCACACTCCTCTCTTACAACCTCTACAATGGAGCTCCAAATTTATTCAGGGGAGGAGAGACTTGCTCCCTTCTATTGCTCCCTTGCTCCTTCACCCTTGTCTCTTGCCCCCTCCTATTCTACTGTTTTGTCTCTTACGCCCTCTTCCCTTGACTCTCCTCCCCTCATCCCTTTCCCCCTCTCCCTCCTCTCTGGTCCCTCTCACCCCTTTTCTCCCCACTGGGGCATCATTCCTCCTACTTTGTTCCGCCAGTCCTGGGCCCGGCATCTGGGCTGTCCTGATAGCAGAGAAGAAGTAGCAGCCTATCCATCTGCCTGCCCGGGGCCTGCCAATGAAGAAAGAGGAGCAGAGGTCCTCATTCATAACAATAGCCATTAACAATACTAACAGCGCTGCTGCTACCGCTGTAGAGGCAGGGGAGCAAGAGGTTATAAGGACTGGGACAGGGGGCTGCAAAGACTGGGACTGCAGGGGCCTGGGAGGGCCTGTCGCCGGGCAGAGTTGGAGATTGCAGAGATTCGATAGGTTTATGGGACAGACAACGCTCTAAAGCATGTTGTTAGGGCGTTAAGCAAGGCCTCAGAGTCTCCCAGGCCTGTAAAGAAATATTGATTTTTTTTTCATGTGGTCAGACAGCATGTGAAGTCCTGTCCTGTCAAAGCTAGACGCTCTCTCATATTACCTTGTGGCTTCATGCCCAGTTACTTAAGTGTGGATATTTCAGGTGTAGTTGAGTGCTTTTGAAAAGTAGAATAGAGACACAGTAAATATTGGAAAAGTGGCCAACTGCGCAGCAACACAGAGGTAAAGTCATTTACTAAGCAGGTACTGTATCAGCACAAAAAAAAATACAGCATACAATGTGGGTGAACTTACTGACAGCCACACAATAGCTGTAATGATGCCCAAGTAGGCCAAATTTACCTCTGGTACTTTCCCGGCTTCCCTCCTGAGTTTTGACACATTTTCACATTTATCAGGAATGCCTATCTGTCTCCAGTAACAACAAAAGGCACCCCCCTCTAAGGAGCAACACTGCATGGAGCCTCCTGTGAAATGGTTACAGTAGGCCCTCCCTCACCATGCCTCTCATCCCTCCAATCAAACTGTCAAAAAAGCACAGTCTTTTGTATAGAGTGTTTTAATTAGATTTGGATGGATTTCAAATCTGCTCTTGTTTCCTGGAATGATTCTGAGTGAAAGAAGAAACCCTGCAACAAGATTAACAGCTAATCTATCCTTTAGTTGCAGCTACTAAAATCTGTCCATCTGGCCGTCCATTCAAACACACAGTGGAGCTTTTTTTAGATAATAAAACTTCAATATTACCCTTTTGTTTGGACATCAGATTAATTCCTCATCTTGAAAACTCTTACACAAGATCTAAAGAAAATACTCTCAGCCAGTCGAGGCTAGTGTGGGTGTAACTTAACTTGGATGTATAGCTTTCTGTTCCATCTCTCCCACATGCAGCACTCACAGAGGTATGCACTTGATCCTCTCAATGTGTTTTCATCAATAGAATTGAATTTGTCCACAGGGCAGTGAAACATACAGTATACCATCAATGAGTCTGATCAATATCATCCCGTTATGGCAACTTATTCTAGGTGGCACAATCAATACCGCACATCGCCAACATCGCTGTCTTACAGACTAATAGTCTTCAGTATCCAATACGGACCTTAACAATCTCAAGACCTTTAGCAGACGTATACAATCCAGACAACACATACGAGTACACGTTAAAGGTATGTACAGCCCCCCTGTGACGCACCAACCAAAGCAATGAGACTTTTTTTTTCTCCACCTCACAATGTGTTTTTAAAGTGAAAAAACACCGCAGGTAAACAACTTAATGGGTCACAAGGAAATTGCCTGGAAACCTGACACAGACTACGCATAATTTGCTGACAAAATTGTCAATGAGTTAATCATCACGGAAAATTGGCAGAGCGTCACAGCTTTTCAATCCATCTCTAATGCATTCAGAGAACTATTGGCAGGCACAGATCTCTCTCTCTCTCTCCCCTTGGTGACAACAAAAGACCAACACAGAGGATGGCAGAGAAAATGTGTGATCTCATCAGCCAACGTCCACTATTAGTGTCTTTGCTCAACTTGCTAATAGGTTTATATCTAGATTTCCCTTCAGTGGTGAAACAATGTTTTTAGGACAGACTCCAGCCCATATCCCAGATTCCTTTGGTTATTAGTAAAGGCCTAGGATAATCTACACAGACATCCTGGTGCCTTATAAAACGCAAAGTTGAAAGAGAATATGTTATGGCTTTTAGGTTTTAGGTTATGGCAGGTGATATTTCTTTATGTCCCCTTAGTGTATTTTTTTTCCTTTCTTACACCTGACCAAAAACTAAAGTCCACACAAATACCTCATATTTAAAATTAATGGTTACAAATAAATGACATCAAAACCTGAATAAGGAAGAAAAACTATGCTGACAAAGTGGCCGTAAGCCAGCTTTTAATCATAGAAGGTGACTTTTTCAAAACTACACGTTTGACCCTTATGTGTGCCCAGGAAGTGTGCATGGACCATGGTCCTGGATCCCTGCCTGTTTATCCTTCCACTCTGTGCCCTTTTTTATAGTGTCTTCATGCTTTCAGCATGCATGATTTCATTTACTGTCACATTTAAAAAAAATGAGCTAAAAAAGCAATGTGTAAAAAACAGTGACCCTGTGAAAAAGTGAAACATTCATTCCTCACTGTACCCATCTGAGGATGTTCTGTCAGCGTTGCCCCTGGCCTTCACAATGTCTTTGCACAGTCCCAGTAAAAAATAAAAAATGAAATAAAAAATGTTTACATTATGTGGAAATGAGAATTTCTGTCATTTTTTTCTCCCCAAATCAACCCCTGCATTAGATTTTTGTAGAGCGGCTGACACTACGCAATAACTGTAAGCTCTTGATACATGTCATAAAGCATGAACTCTGTCTGCTGATAATGAAGCAGGTGACTGCTGTATGGCTTCAGAATGGTCTCAAATGCACAGTTTAATGACTGTGCATGTGTGTGTGTGTGTGTCATCCTTGTGTGGCTCTTTCACAAGGCTCCTGTCAGGTCCGTAATTGACAGTCTAAGTGGGGCAGCCGAGAGGCCAGGCCCTGTTAATTTATTTTCTCAGACTCTCCATCCATATTTATGAGCCCCTGCTGTTTTGTCTATCACCGCCGATCAAACTTACTGTGTAATTGCACTGGCTAAAGCAAGAGAGCCCACGTGACAAGTGGTCACTCGGCCTGCAACATTCACATTAGTATATATTATTTCATTAATTCGCATCCCTACTCCAGGAGGGGAGAGGCAGAGGGGAGCAGAGAGGGATGAGGGAGAGATGCCAGTGGCGACCGTGATTAGAGATCAGGAGTAAAATAAGCTGCCAGAATCAGGTCATTATGCCAGCACCCTCTGATCTGGCTGAAACTAATTGCTGTGGCTCCTGTGGGTGTGGGTCCCATCTCCTTTTAGCCCTAATAGCCATGTCTATCGTGGTGTGGCACAAACTCATTAATCATAAACCATCATTAACACAATGATATCCTAAACACAATAAAGCCAGAGCTTAGGGGAAAAATCTAGTCTAATTTAACCCAATAATAATCAGCACCATGCATCATCTAGCTTTAATGTAAGCTCACCTGCTAGTCATATGACGTGATGATTTGCATTATATTTAACTCAGCAGGGAAAATCCATAGGCTACAAAAAACACACTGGGCATGCTGCTGTTCACCTCCATCCATCCCCATTTAATGAATTTAATTTGTTTACAAACTAACCTCAAGGAAATATCTGCTGGAGAGACCTTGATGTTTGTGGTGTTAGATGGGGGGGCATACCTGTATCGTCAGGGGTAATGGTGTAATTATGTGCTATTTTGATCCCACAAACATACATTCATTTCCATTCATTATGACTTGTTATGTTTTCATCAAAACAACACTGCAGCCTGATGTAAGCATGCATAATGTGGATTACTGGAAGTGGCCTGGCGTTGGCCCGCTCTGGTTTCCCTTTGAACACAGGGTTAGCTTTCACATGGCAAGTCAACATTCCGGCGTGATCGCTGTTCACGATCACTGTAATGGCAGTTGCGTTGATTGCGGCGAGTACTGACAAGCTCAAAAAGTAGTCACATTTCTAGGAGCTGCATATGAAAACTGTTTGATAAGGGTGATTCATCACCACGGTAAAAAAATGGAGGCAATTCCAACACAAACTGCAAACTTTTTCCAAACTTAACCAAGCAGTATTGATGCCTAAACCCAACCCAACACTCCAACATCAGACACCAAGCACTAAAAAACAGTAGCTAAACTACTATAATTTTGGAATTTTGGGGCAATCAACATGTTCTGTTGTACAGAGAGATGTTGGTTCTGAAGTTACAGCTGTCTCCACAACAACAACGTCCTCTATTTCCTGTCACACAGAACAGAAAGGCTACCTCTAGTATAGCTAGACATTCTCAGGGCAATGTGAAGGCCAATGTCCAGCTCAGACGACCCTGACATGACCTGCTCTCTCACCTCCTATCACTAAGTCAAGGTAATATCTGACTGTGTTTAACTACTTTTTCTGCATATACAGTATATTCACATACATGTAGTTTCAATATTAACGTCAACAACAGTTGACCTTCAACCTGTTTGAGAGAGGTTGATATGTTAATACACCTCACTGCTTTAGACTTTGTAAGGACAGCGATAAAGAGTCACGTATGTGAGTGATATTTATTAAGTGTTGCCACCAAGAGTGCTATAATACAATGGTAGTTCTGAAAGAAATGTCACATGTGAATGTGAATGTGTTTATTTTTTGTACAGTACCATAAGCTCAACAAATAGTTAAAAGGCAGCACTTAAAGTGTGCTGGACAAATCATTTAAATCGATCATTTACTGGAGCTGAAAAGCTTTAATTTGCATGTTGTTTCAGATTTTCTCCCCACCCCGCCCCAACACACAAACACACTTTCTCTTTCTCTGTATAAAAATCTCTGATTGAGTGTGGTTGCTAATGGCTGCATTGTGAGTTATAAACTACAAATGAATTCTCTTCAGTCCAAATGAAACTTACTCTGATAGGGACTCCCAGCATGCATTGATGATTATAGAAACCCTCCCCGTGAAATTGTCTTTGTAATTGTCTCACTGCTCATGGTAAGCCAGATACTTCCCTAATAAAGCAAACCGAGAATTCATTGAAGGCACTTAGATAACCTTGAAGAGGAAAATTACTGCCCCAAATGTTTTTGCCTTGAATTTTTTTTTTTTTTTAACAACTTTCCCTACTTCATGTAGTTGTTTTTACCAACATATCAAGAATAGCAGTATTACTCTTATTTGATCATTATATTACAGCAATGTGTCATGTTTACTTTCCTTTTAGCTTGTCCAGTAAGTAGTATGCAAACACACTGGTTAGAAGAAAGTCAACGAGGTCTGTTTACCCTCTGTCATCCTCTCAGGGCATTAGTTCATACTCCACTGAAACATCATCTGTCCCAGTGTTCTGGATACAGACACAAGCTTCTTTACCTCTCGTGTCCTCCTATACTCCATACTAAGCACTGTGTGTCCTAAAGAGAGACAAAAATATGCTGCACTACAAAACTGTCTGCTTGCATAATGTAGTCTTCACTTCATACAGAATCAAAACCTTTTATTTTAACATAATCAGTTACTTCAATGAAAAAGGGGGCGAGAGGGAGATGAAGGAAAGATATGAGGAAATTAATTAAGGCTAGGAAGCAACTTCAGACTGCTGGAATGTGTCCCAGGTGAAAACGTGTCATTGGATTGACTTCTCTGAGAACAGAGGTTGAACCTGCATGCCTCGATTAATCAATGTGCTGTGTTTTCTCTCCTACTTGAACCCAAGGCCAAGCCATATTTCACAGGAACAAATTGAGCAGGGTACTGACATAGGTCTGACCATAAAACCAAAGGTAATTAGGAACCACTGGAAGACGTTCCATAAAAGACAGTGGGTCAGACACATTCAATACACCCATGTGGAAGCTGCGCGGAGACCAACAGAACCGCCAGCTGCCTGCAGACTAAGCAGAGAGAGACCACAGGAATACGGCGGTTGAAAGAAAAGACGAAGCACTTTTTTTTTTCCTCTGGATCTATTATGAATTCACTATGTTGCAAGTGTGCAAATCTTGACAAATAATACCTTCACGTCAGGGCGGTAATTTGATTTCCTGTGAGGTAATCTAAACTAATTGACACAAGAATTGAGTGAGCGATGCACTGACGTTAAGGCTTCCTGGCAGAACATTCAGTGAGATGTTTTCAGTGTGTCACAATGGAGTGAATACATCACAGCTCGTCCTGATGATGGAATCTTCCTGTTTCATCAACATGCCACCTAGTTACAAGGAAAAAACCCCTAATGTTTCTTGATCTGTACACACTCAACAACAACAACAACAACAACGACTTCAGAGTTGCTAGAAAATGAAGGTAGAGCAGCAGAGAAGCCAAGATCGGAGAGACCTATTAGTTAGTCATTTTGCCTAACTGCCCTTGCTGCAGTACACCACTGGTTAGAGGTCCCCCTTTTTTATTATACTGCTGTTATGAAATCTGCCAAGGAGCATCTCTTCTGGCTCTGTGGTTAATGTAGCTCGAACAGCAAATGGTCAGACATTTATTCTTCTGCACTCTCCTCATTACTTGAAGGGACAGAGGAAGATAGAGGGTGAGCCAGAGTAGTTCTTTTCATTTTCAGACAAGTATTTTGATGTTTATATGCTCGGAGAGAGCAAGAGCTGCAGATTGCACCGTAAGCATTTCAGGCCACTGATGAAAAAAAACAGCCGCTGTTATTAAATCTATATTTAGATGTATGTCTGTGGCAGACCAGACCTTGTTGCATAGGATATATATTAACGCCTGGAATTCAATCATCTTTATATTTTGGAAACTGAAAGAACAAGTAATAATAATAATAATAAAAGGAAAGAGAAAAGGCCATGATTGTTTCTATTAACAAAAGAGCTCTGAAACACAGATAGACAGACCACGTTCTCTATGTTTTTGCTTTACTATGCGTAACTTTTGCCCCGTTTACAGCTAGCAATGACACCATCAGGACTTTTAGGGTTTGCATTGTAGTCTGGATGAGACTTTTGAAATCAATACAAACATGCGAATGACACAAGCACCTACCTCCGCTTCCTGATAGGGGCTCATCAGTCACTGGGTGTCCTTCCTTGATTTGTCACGCCACCCGTCACCTCCTTTCTTTTGTTTTTCTGAAAGGAAACAAAGAAAAACAGCATTGACTACCAGTGGTTTATTTCACAGGAAAAAATCAAAGACATTCCTGAGAGGATTTCAAGAAGCTAGCAGGTGCTGTGTAATAGTACAATATATATTCATTTAAAATGAATGTTGCCAACCTTATTTATTTATTTATTATTTCCTGCACACCAGGTGGCCCCAAATGCTGACATAAGTCGACTTTTGGAGGTTAAAGAGTGTTGGTGGGGAGGATCCAGCCAAACACAGAACTCTCACCGAGGTGACCTCAGCTTTATTTCAATGAGGGGTCATTCACTTTTTACTGAGCGTTTACTTTTGTTTTTTGCCATTTTCTAGTCAATGCTTGGTTTAGGAGAGCAGTATGGTATAAACCTATATTGTGAAAATATTGATTTTGTGGATGTGGACCAACCAAAGTCCAACTGTTATTTTTGCAACACACCCAACTGTCCCACATAGTGTATAGGTATTGTGACATGATGGAACTGGAATGGAAAATGATCCACTAAGACTAAAACACCTCATTGTTATTATATGTTTCCCTTTCAGTGTCAATAACACTCCCAAAACAATCACACATGGATTTCATGCAGAGTTATTTATTTGACCAAGCAAAAAAAAAAAAAACTTGGCAATTTAATGTTTCAAAAACATCCATTTGGTCAGCCAGTTATATCACCAGCCCATGGTGGCATGAGAAGATGCAGTGGCAGTCAAGCAGACTTTCCAGATGGCATCCACAGCATATGTGGCATGACCTTCTGCAGCATGGGTACACAGGGGGCACTGAGTCACTGTGCAAACAGCAGGCAGGGTCCTCAGATGTGTGTGCACCCCTTGGGAAACGGCAGCAGAATGAGATGCCCATCACTCTGTGGCTCTGCAGATGCGCCTCACAACTGCCAGGCTTTCAGCTTCATTAGGCCTGGATCAGATACATACAGAGGAGTGCAGCCTGAGGCTATCACTGCAGCCTCCCCGCGATGCGGGCATACGTCCACACACACACACACACACACAAGGACACAGACACATTTGGAATGATTTCTAAAAGGAGGCAATTTCATCAGTGGAGAGATGTGATGGGGAGTTTTGTGTTTTGAATATATGCAGGGTGGGGGGGGGGGGGGTGGGGGGGGTAAAACCCTGGTGACATGAAGGAGTTAGTGAGCGTGCATGAATACAGAACTGGTTTAATGGACACAGAGGGGACATTTGTTTCAAGTTTGACCAAATTATCCACCACAAAGAAGAAGCTTCTGAAGCCAGTGATGAATACACAGATACGACTGAGATCAAGAGGTCTTCAGGCCAATTTACATTCTGCATCTACAAAGCACCGCGTGGCACCAAGGCAGGAACGTAATGGAAATATTCCAAAGTAGCTAGCTTGATTAATAAAAAGCAGTGTTTCTTATGGTGAAATAAGCTGTGAGCAGCTGGACCTTTATTCAGACATTTCCCTCCATGCAATATGTAATTAAAGTGTAATCCCTTGTCTTTTTTAAAATGAGACAGAAAAAAAACGATAATGCCTAACCAAAGTGAGATATTAATTCAGACACACACATATGCATTTCTCTTCTCCACCTCAATAAAGCAATGACATATACGTTATTACAAAGGCTTTAATGCAGATATGGTTATTACAGCAATTTGTATGGGCAACCAGTGCTTCATTTCCGCTTCTGTCTGTCTGTTTCTCATTAAAACCTCAAACCCTATCTATCAGTCGTCTGTTTGTTTAGAGGAACATATTGAAGAATGGAGGCACAGAAGGAGGCACCAAGATACAAATAATGCATGCGTTTGTTGCCAAAAAAAAAAAAAAAACCTTACCAAGCTGAGCCCCATGGATGTTGTGTGTCCAATCTCAAGCATTTGGCACAATCATGTAAAACGTGTCCCATGTGACTCCTCCCAGTTACAACCTTCTCACATCCATGTGTGGATGTTTGAGAATTGACTCCAATATGAGTCACCCACTTCGGTCTGAGCTGTGACAAGTGAAAAATGATCCCAAAGAACGGAAGAGCATTGTCCAAATGTGATTAATATGAAGAATTGTATTTGACTAATTGTATTTGAACATTTGGACGATCTATCAAAAAGCCTGAGACAATTTGTCTGTGCAAGAATTCATCTCAGAAATTTGCCTTGACAGTCATTACTTTTAATGCGGAACACAATATTTAACCAAATGGCCTCAAGCGCAGCGTTGGCAATATTAAATTATTCCGCACGCTACGCTTTCTCCAACAGAAAATCACCCATTATTTTCGTCATTCATCAAAATTACAAAGCAGCTACACTTTTACAGATGCCTGAGAAAACGAAGAACTATTTTTTAAGTAATTTTAATATTTCAATTAAAATAAAAAAATCTAACTTTTCCAAAACTTTGTTGTTTTCATGCACTGAAACATATATGTCACCAGAGAAGATTCACATCGCACATTAGAAGGGAAAAGGTACTCTCAGATTGCATTTTTGGCACTGTGTCAAGAGTGTAATTGAGCGTGTGTGTGTGTGTGTTTGTGTGTTGGTGAGGGTGCACGTGTGTGCATTAGGGTGTTGTTGTGTTGGTGATGGTGGAGGTTGAAGGGGCTTAAGAGAGTTGGGTCACCCCTGTTGCCTGGTAACAAGCTTCAGATTGACAAAGGAAGAGCAATTTAGGACTACTTTCCTCAGAAATCAATACAACAGGCCTGATGTGATGATGTGAGATTAGCCAAGGGAGAAAAGCCAAGATATTTGGCAGGGGTTACTTCATAACCAAGAGAAGAGGGTGTGGAGGAGATTGAATCTGAAACACTGAATATAAAGATATAAGGACTGGCTACCTGGAATCTGAAACTCACTAAAATGAGACTTCTCTAGTCCTTGTCTCCCTCAGGTAATGACAACTTTAGCAAAGTGAACACTCATGGGGAGGGAAGAATCTGATTTTAGCTTTGCTGTTTAATACCATCTGTCACTGACTGCTGCTTATCACTTTCACGGAGCATGTTATGGTGCAGTATGGAGAACTTTGTATCATCACATCTCTTTCCTGCCTAACCCTTTGGTTGATGCGATAACGATACGCAATCAGGATATATTACAGAATTCTGTGGTCTACGTTAGCTCTAGATGATGTATGATGAAGCGTGAATATGTGCTCATGGAGTATGGTTAAAGGACATTTCAGGGCCCCGGTGAATATTGCCCTGAGTGAGGTGGATATACGGTGCAAGGCTGTAATATAGGAAAAGATTGAAGTAAGAAAGAAATGGAAGTTGAATAAAACTGCAGGACAGCTGTAGACATGTAGCCTCTCTTTATGCATAAAACATGTCCGCTGCCTCCTGATGAAAGTAAGAGATTTAAAGTCTGAATCTCTGAAAGTGGAAAAATATTATACTGGAGATTTAATACAGACTACCTCGATAGATACTGGACTATAGAACAGTATTACAAAATAAAGTTTGGGATGCTGTCTCCTTATTTTTTTCATTACTTTGCTTTCATACAAAAATATATATTGTAAAAAAGGTAATAATTCAAGTTGCAGTCACACATAGCAGTGATTCAGCAACATTTGCTTAAATTAGAAGAACCTGTTCAATGGTCACTGTTCTTTTACCGCAGTTTTAGTGCCTAACAACTGTTGCAGGTAATAACTGGCTCCATTATGCTGTGTGTGGGGTATACAGTGAACAAATCTCCCTGCTGAGCAACAAAAACCAAAACAACAAGCTGAAAAAAGTTAAAGCACTCACAAAGCAGCTGAGGAGGAATACATCCCCCTTAGATATGACACATGGTTATATGACCAAAAATGAACACATAAAATGATCGGGTCTGATGTTACCCAATCATGGGACTGATACAACTGCTAAATCCATGTTAGGATATACCATAGGTTGTGGATGGTGGTGTTACAGACAGCACGGCAGACCCTCACTCAAGAGTCTGGGGTTTGCCTCCCCCTGACACCAGCTGTTTGCTTGTTTTCACTTGTTGTCAAGTTTCGTTTGTGTGTGCAGTTAAGTTTTGTTTTCACTTGCAGTTGGAGTATAGGTTACATGAACAGGGTATAGGGTAGAGTCTTAGCATGTCCCCTTCTGCTGTCACCAATTTCAGCTACCATAGTGACAGGTCCTGTCCCCATAAACACATGACTGAAATATCAACCTCATGTGTTTTTTTTCTGTAAAGATATGCTGTCAAACTGCTACTTTGTGTGGTACCAACTCGCTAGCAAGCTGTGTACAGAACAGCTTGCTAGCATTGTTAGAAAAGTAGCTGAAAAAGAAACCACAACCTTATATTTTACACTGTGGAAACTACCAAAAGGCTAAAACTAACTTTTCAGGTGAAGTTTCTGGAAAACAAAATGGTGTATGGGACATTTGTTTTTGTTTTCACCATGTTTGATGCTGTAGAAAAGAAAAAAAATATCTGAACAGACAAAATATCCAACTTAAAGATACATCTATCTACTTTAGGTTTTACATTCAATAGCTAAAACATATTTAAAAAAAAATATGTTTTAAAAAGTACCCCAGAGAATGTGTCTTGTTGATCACCCCACAAGTGAATTCATTTCTTTAACTCCGAGTGGAAGCTGTGCAAACAGCTTGTCTAAAGACATTCAAGTCAAGTGAACCGTAAACTCCAAACTGCCAGTAGGTGCGAATGTAAGTGTGAATTTGTGTATCTGTCCTGGCCCTGTGAGAGACTGCTAACTAGTACATGTCTTCTAATGCATGCTGGGAACCAGTTCAGTGAAGAAGGGCTGATTCTGAACAGAATCTGCATGTATAGTTGGATGGACTTGTTCTCAGATATAGAGGTAGCTGTTGAAGAAAAAAAGTGTCTGAAACTGTACGGTTAATTTGCAGGGATCAGCAGGGACACATACATTTACAGGTAAAGCTTTGGACTGAGGTGTTGTTAAATGACTCTAATCGATTTATCCTCTGAAGAAAAATATTTTTGCTAAGCCAGACTGAGACGTGTCATTTGGAATCCTGATTAAACTACATCTATCTAACTCCAAGCGGTAAATTCAGCCTGACCTGGGAGGTATAGAGACTGAAAAAGGGGGCACTAAACACACACACACACAGTGAGCAGAAAGGGAGAACAGATAAGCAGGTATAGGGAAAAAAAGAGACAGATAGACAGAGTCTAATCTGGATGAGTGGAAGAAAAGATGAAGGATTAGAGAGAGAGAGAGAAACATTCACACTGGCCTCTCTCCCACCATAGTTCAATGTAACAAGACCCTGTAATGCTAGACAGTGAGAGCTCTTGATGGGCAGGAATGTGGATTCTGAGAACACCAGGAGCAGATTGGTGGGGACTGAAAAAAGGGAGGAATGTATCGACTCCTGGGCCAGTGGGAACAGAGCGGCAGGAGAGGATCACCGTGACCTGTGCTGACACCTCTGTCATCGCACGTCCTCCGTCTCAGGCCACGGAAAAAGGGAGGTAATAGGGAGAAGGAGAGACTGGAGGAGGAGAAAGGAAAGATGAGAGGGTGAGGAGGAGAAGGATTGGGAGGGGTGCAGAGGTGAATGGGAGGTGGCTCTATTCAGCACAGACAGCAGGAGGCAGAATGTGTCCAGACTGCAGAGGAAAAGCACATCGTGTGTAGTCTACCTTGCAAGGAATCTATACCAGCCTGAGCATGGGAATGAGGAATGTGAGGGTCGATGTTCCCAACAAGCACATACGTACAACCAATCCTGTGTGCCTTCAAAGAGTGTGATTAATAAAGTATATAAAAAAAGACTTCTTATTTTTGGCAAGGTGACACATCCCTTCAAACAACTGTTAGCAGCAGCATTCACCTGATTCCCAATCATTTCTCATATCAAGTCTACAATCAATCCACTGATCAGCACTTAGGATGTAGTCAGGCAGAAACAGAGTCACCCTGGAGGAATGAACTCCTACAATGATGAAGCAATCAGCTCTAATAAGCTCTCGCTCCCTCTGCTTCTCTCTCTCTCACACTATCTATCTAACACTGCCCGTCATTTACCAATGTCTGCATCATTAGTCTGCCTGGACTGGTCCTTCTGGACTGATGTCTCTGAGTCAAGCCCTGCCACATTACACCGCTGCTCAGGTGCCATAATTCACCTCAGTATGGGAAAAGGGTCAATGGAGAGATGAGGCCTGCTAGCCATTAGCTACTCAGAGGAAGACAGTGAGGTTGTGCCAGGGTCAGTGAGGGTCATCGTTGTTAAGCAGAGTAGTGCAGGGTGGATAGGAAGGTGGGAAATGATGTAGGTTTTTTTTTAAAGGGAGAGAATAACACAAGGAATATTAGTGTGAATAGATTCATTATGAGGCTTGAACCGGTTGTCAGGTAGGTTGAGCTCATCTGATTTCGGTGAGTTAAGGAGATAGCAAACGCTCTTCATATAAAGTAGGGATATCTGGTCCTCACTTTTCTTAGCAACTATGTATGTGTTCTACTTTATAATTGACGTGTATAGCTGGGGACATCAGGAAGTGTTTTAGAAAGTTCTTTAGAAAGGCAGGCAACAGTGAATTTTATGGCCTATGATGTCTTTCTTTTACCATTTTAATATAGTAAATATGGAAAATGGTACCATTGACTTCTGGTATGAAACTCTAAGTACCAATACTGCTATCAGTTCTAATACGAACCATGTTAAACCTTAAAGCTAGTTAATGAGCTATGAGCATTTAAGCATAGCAAGGGTTTGCTTGGAGTGGCAATAATACTGTGGACGCTCTATTGCTCAAGACCAAAGGAGACACAGTGTCAAGTGTCAAGATGTGTAGATGTGTGGCTGTAAGCTGCAATCAGCTCCTGCTGTGAACTGTTAGTGACACAAAATTAAGAACAGATGTGGCAGTGTAGAATTAGATGTACTAACAGCTGACCATTTGAAATTCATCAAGATAATCTGTTCATTTCAGCAGCCAAATACAGCGTTCTGTTAAATACAAGGTCATATAAAATATCACTTGCAAACTTGGCAATTTTTAAAAACTATTCAAGTACATCTCATGAGTAAATTGGATTGTTTGTGTGAGAGAGACAGATGGAGACAGAGAAAAAAGAAAGCCACTACTTCACAACTAACAGACTTCTGACTTAATTCACAATAGCCCTCACAGATCCATGTATTCAAAATGTGCAACATCTATTCTCCATGATCACTGCCAAACACACTCACATCCTAATGTAAACCATTATTATTAACTATTCAAACAAAGTAAGTGCAATATTTCACAACAGACCCTGCAACAATTAACAGCAGAACTTCAACTATAGAACTCTTCTGTCTTAAGTTTTATAGGCGTGGAAAAGTCACAAAAAGTCATTTCCACTGTGGAGACTGGTGGTTTCGCTGTCTGTGGAAAATCTGTCCAATTCTGTTCTCAAACAGGAAAGCCAAGTGGGTTAGGAGGTGATTTGTCCTTGACCATTTATGAGCTAAATCAAAGGGCTTCTCATATAGGGTAAGGTGTGTCATTCTGGATTCTGTTTTGAAATCTGGCCTACGACTTCAAGTGAGAAACTAAATTAGCACCTTTGCTGGCCATCAGGAACAACAGTTCAACGGAACTCCCCTTCCGTTAAGAAACATGTACTCGGGGTAAAGCAGGCACCTGTAAGTTACCAAGGAAACATCCATACATTTCTTCTCATTGTGGGTCCTACGCTTAGCTGCCATTGATCCTCTAACTCTAAGGCAAAATCTAGGGACAGTACCAGAATGAGTTCAGACGTCTGAAACAAAAACGCCTGTCTCTTCCATTAAACTATGAGAGGGTGTTCTTTGGCTGTTGTCTTTAAGCACCGTGTTCACCACAGTTTAGCGGACTTAACTTGTTTTTCTATTGGCATAAAAAGACTGCATGCTTAGCGCAGTTTTGTGTGTGCCATTATGTTAATCACTGTTAATTATCATCATCAAGCAGTAGCACTTCTACCACTGTAGTGCTCCAGGGACCAGCAAATCTGCCAACACTGGAGTGAGTTGGGTTTGTGGCCTATTGTTCATTTTTGCATAACGAGTGTGGATACTTTAAGGATAATGTGTATTGGCTGTGATGTAGTAGAACTAAGGATCATTGGAGTGTTGTTCCTTTTTTTTAAATGTAGTGCAAGCAAAAAAATAGTTGTTTTTATTTTTGCATTTTCATTGTCACCCTCTGCATTAAATGTGGTAAAATTTGGGTGGATCTGGGGGCGGAGCATAAGTAGGGCACACCCCCAACCTGTCAATCACAAGGGCTGCATTGAGGAGGACTTCAAACTAGAAACTGTGCTATGAACTCTGAAATTTTGTACATGGACGTCCATCTTCTCATACGTCTCTATATAATCTTCTTTTTGCAAACCAGTGGAGTTGCACCCTGCTGGCCAATTAAAAGGCACTGGCCAAAAGATTCAGCCCCAGAAGCTATGATCACTTTAGTTAAAACTAGCCATGCTGTGAATCTGAATAATAGTAATACTCTTAGAAGTTGTAGCAGCTCTGCAGATTGAAGTTTCGAACACACAGCTTGCAATCTCCCTGTGCTCTACCTACTGGAATTTAAAAAAAAAATCTATTTTTATACAGAAGATGTTGCATGTTATGAAAAAAAAATGTCCATTGAAGAATCGAGTGACTCGGTCTTGGCTGGCAGTTGGCGCGACTCAAATATCTGTTAACAGACTGCTTCCTGGCAGAGTTACATCAGCTCTGGCACCAGCCAGGCACACAGAGAGAGACATTAGTCAGCACTATCCTCTCGGCGGCTACAGCTACTGCACTGCATCCGGCAGGGGGTTCACAGATCAGCTGATAACTCATAGTTAGTGTCTTTTATTGGAATATAGGTCACTTATAAAATCATACTCGAGCAAGGCGGTCATATTATCCAGTGAGAGTTTGCATGCTCCTTGGTTATTTTGTCTAGGAAATGGTTTTAATAGCAGACCTGTGTGTGGATGTACATCCAGCTGCTTTATCTGCTTCAGTGTTCTGTTCTGTCATAAATTGACATTGTCATTCCTGTAAGATGGTGGCTATGCAGGCGGGCGAGCTTTTTTGATAGAGCCTATTATTCTATGGCAAATTGCTTAATGCCAGCATTGAAGAGGAGGTGACAAGGAGAATGCAAGGAATGAATCCTCTGCTTGTAATCTGAGGCTGGATGTGTCATGCTCTGGAGTTTTATCACCGACACAGCATGGGATGAATTCCACCATTTTCTCTCCACAGGGCCATGACAGAGCTCTTCTTTCTAGCAGGCCCAGAGGGGGAGGAAGACGGAAAAGGGAGCCCAGAGAAGAGAGTACAAAGAAGGAGGAATGGATTGACTAGGAGCTGTTGATAAACTTTTTTTGAATAGTTCTCTGTTGGAAATAGCTCGGCGGCCCCATCGTGAAAGAGAGAGAAGAAAAAAAAGGAGTGAGAAAAGGGAGCAGAAGGGTTTCCTTTGCTTAATCAGAAGCAGCTGAGTGAAGGGCGAGAACAAGTGCTGTTTCACTTTTTCTACGAGGATACAGAAAATGCTTTTACAGAATCCTCTGGCGACGCCTCGCTCAGACATCCTGTATAGTATTCTCTAAAATGAGTCATCAAAACCGCGACCTTCAATCCAATGATATTTGGTGTTCTGATCCTTCACAAAAAAAACCTGACAGGCTCTAATAACTCAACTTCACAAAGTAATGCTTAAATAATTACTTACCCTAATTATGATGGCCGAGAAGTGTTATGCATTCTTTTTTGATAGCAATTCTCTAATTAGCATATTTTCATTATCTTGGCAAATGAATAATTTAGAGGGTCTGTAATAGACATGAATTATTACACTATAGTACAGTGATGGATTTAAAGGGGCACCACACTCAATTTACGTCTCAATCCCTCCCAGGGTGACATGAATAATTAGAAGAAAAGCAGCTCTTGGGAGTGTACAGAAGTTATTAAGGTTGCACTGAGTGACCAACATCTTGATAAATAAATCTCCCTATTATAATTCATTTCATTTTTATTTAATTATTTTATTTATTAAGTGTTATTTTTTAAACACAATTTGAATTTTTATATAATTTTTAAAAAATAAAATTAATCTAGGACAGGTAAGGTGTAAAAAAAAAAGAGGCAGTGGTAAAGAAAATAGTTATTTTGAAAATGAATTATTAATTTTGAGTAATCCGGTAGAATATGCTAGAAATTATATTGCATTCTGTAGCAATCCACTTGTTACTTGATTTGTATGCTCTAATAAATCTTATAAAACTCAGGTATCCTTGCCCCTTTTGTTGTTTACAGGTTGAAATGAACTAAGATATAAATCCCGCCCTCTCTCTCTGTCCCTTTCAGGTGTCATTTCAGATCTCAATTTTACTCTGCGTCTCCCCACTTTCTCCGTATGGTCCAGTTCTAAACAGACTCTGTCAGTTGGAGATGAAAATAAAATGATTTATGTTGTCCCCCCTCCCCACTTGTTCAAAGTAATGAGATTCCATATTTCAACTGGCTTGACAGATGGATTGGAAATTAAAAACCTTAGATAAGTAATGCCTTTTTGATGTTGGACTGTGAATAACTCATGCAGGCTGATTGATTTCAAAACTCTTGTGACAAAGTGCACATGCTGTACAGGGGACAACATGCCCATACCACTATATGTCACACGTTACTTAATGTGGAGGGTCTGACGCTGGGAATTCGCTTTCGAAGGCGGCCTGATTTTCATTCATTGCGGTGCATTAGAATAGTATAGGGTCGATATTTACAGGAGTGATTGTTGCCAAAGCAAGAGGGAGAGGTGATGCATTATGTAGGAGTAGGCGTTTCACCTTGAGAGTGACAGTAGAGCAGCATTAGTTCCAAACCCATACTGTATTTCCCTTCTTAGAATTTGGCAGCCTTATACAGTACAAGTGCAGACACACATCAGTGAGATGTTTTTGCCGGTGCCTTTCTCTTTTTACATCTCCTCTGCTGTGTCTCTTACAGATTCAATAAGATGGCGGCCTTAACTCTCATATTTGAAATCTACTCCAAGAGTATTCTCCTTGCAGAAGTAAAAGCCCTTTTAAGCATTCAGAGTGCAGTATTCATCTGATCTATGCACATTATATCATCTCTGCATATGACCTTTGCAAATGCTGCTCTTGTTCTTCACAAGCGCTACTGCCGCTAGGCTTTCATTACATCAGCACCTGCAGTCAATTTGTGAGAACAGACAGCTGTCTATTGCTCTGGAGGAGACAGAGTGAAAATATCGAACTGCCTCATTCCACCGAGAGACAACAGCGCAGACGTAACAGTGATTCATCAAAAAAAAAAGTGCTTGATGAGCAGAGTCTTCGCTCCACTTTCAATTTTTCATCAAACATTTCAGCCGCGCAATAGAAAAAAAAAGAAAAAAAAAGTAATGCCCTGTTGCGGAACTAGAGGTGTTGAATGAATGGTGTTAATAGTAATCCATGCTGTCACCTGCTGCTGAAAGACAGAATTTTAAAACGTGACCAAGTGATCGATTATGCCAAAGTGTTTTCTGGAGGTCATATTGATTGTAGTTGTAAATGGTGAAGTTATTTTTTTACTGTCTGACCAAACTGACATGACCACACACACGCACACCTATGTAACTACACATCTTTGGATAATTCAGCTTCTTCTTCATGAATTAAAATGTAACCCCTGAATATTATTTTTCCATTCTAGGGACTGATGTTATAGCAGTGAGCCTCATTAGGACCACAGGTGTGTAATACACTCACTCACCCCTTGCTGTTCCCCCCCTGATGTTTCCTGGCTCACTTTCTGTTGTGAGAGAAGCAGACTGCTGTTGCACAGAGTTTGGTGAAAAAAAAACACACAAATCCAAACTTGAAATCACCCAAACTATTTAAATCCTGTGTGTGTATATCCCCATAGATAATCCATCACAAGAACAAATACATACAAATGAATAAATCGAGACAGATTTCAGGAGGTGTCTGCCGATGCCTATCTCTTCCTTGTGTCTCTGAGAAACAGTGGGCGCTCTCATTAGGCACAGGGACGACATCTAGTGATTCATTACCCGCTCCATGCAAAACTCTGCTATTAAAACTCTAAAAGCCATTAGAGAAATCCATAATGAACCCTACCAGCAGCAGGTGCACATAGGGGGTTGGCTCTTGGAGATGACACAAACAACATTGCTACATGACAGTTTGGGACTCTGTTGCCCATTAGCATCACCACCACGGCCATCCTTGGTGTAGTTAATGCTGGGCGGCATTAAGTGGTGGCTGGCTGTTTCTCTCTGTCTCTCTCTCTCTCTCTCTCTCTCTCCTTTCATCTGACATGCAGTGTAGGTCAGTAAAGCTCTGGTTGTTGTTGGCTTGGCACAGAGGTGTTAGTCAAACGTGGTGTGACAGTATTGACTGCGGCCTGTTTACTGAAAGGAGTTCAGAACAGGATCAGCTAAACATACATTATAGTAGATCGATACTGGCTGAAGAACTGAGCAATGAGCTTGATATTAGTCTGGCTTCAGTACCAGCTGGCGCTCGGCCACTTAAGTCTTCCCTTCCTGCATCTCCGACACACGGAATAATAACTGCTGGAGGGGAGTTATTCTGTTGCAGTACCACAGATTGATCTGGTGTGAATCTGGTCTACAGGCTTAATAAGCAAATATATCGAGACTAGCCACTGAGGGAGGAAAAAAAATCTGCAAATGTAAAACAGAGAGCAGAAGGGAGAGAGAGAAATGTGTATTTGGTCTCCTGGGTCTTGGCTCCCCCATCATTATAACCTTAGTCATACTTCATACTTCCTTTCCTTTTATCTTTGACACACTCCATCTGTTTTTCATCATGTGTAACCCCAATATAAATATAGTACGGGGCCTGTGTAGCACGATGCAGAGCCTGAGTACAAGTGTACTTCTAATGATACACTCTGGAGGAAGGTGCCAAGCAAAAAATACATTTCATTGGTCCTATATTATACCTATTTTTTTTTTTTTACCAAATTAAAGTTAATCTTACATGTAGCCAAAATATGTCTTTCAGGTGCCAACTCAAAACACCCCACACTGATTCTGCATATATGGATTTAGCCTTCTAAAGACCTATGTCTGGAGATGTAACTCAAATGAACATGTGGCAGAGGTTTGTGGCATCCAGGCAGCCTAATCCCAATCCCAATCCAGCTGTTTAAAGATGTATATGTCAAACCTGAATGGCTCATTCAGCCATTGACTATTTTACAAGTCTTTTACAAGTGGATTTTGCATTATAGTTAACTCCCAAACATCACACTGCAAATCCAGCGATGTTATGAAACCACAGCAGAAGCGCATTCAGGTTAATGCAGCATATGCTACCACCATCCAACCATCCACCATCCAACATACAAACTGAATGACAGACGGACACCACAGGTAACTCCCCAGATTGCAACCATTCTATGTCAGAACACAATGGCCATACTGACCTCCTGGGAGTGCAAGGTTCAAGACCAAGTGACCCCTAAATTCCCCATCAAACACAAAAGCAAAACAAGTGTGTTCATGCAAGGGTCGCAGTTTACACCAAGAACCACCCTGCCTTTAGCCCACTCAACCTGTGAGCTGTGTGGGTGGATGGAGGACCGATCCGTGGGGAGAGGGACCTAGAAATGAAGTATGTCCTGGGCGGCTGTGATTGCCCCACCGCAGCGTACCTCATCCCTTCTTCCGGGGTATGCAACCATGAAGTCAATCAGCACGACACCAGGACATCAATCACTCAAACTCCCTTTGGGGTGACCTGCATGCTCCTGGAAAGCATACAGAGTAAAAAAAAAGAAACAGAATATACAGGAAAGGGCAGTGGGCATGGGGTAGATTTGTTCCAGTCCATTTCTACCATATCGGCTGCACAATACACCTTATCAAGACTTTACATTTTTCACATTGGTGTACTTTTTAATCTCACAGGTCCTCATACTGTATTGTGTGCTTTGATTAAAATGATACATTCTACCTAGATCCCCATATCTTCCCATTTCACATTATGTCAAAGCAGGGGGAAAAAAAAAAAATTCCTTCTCGATTATCTCCCATATAGTTTTGCATCCTCCTCCAAACAAATCTCTGGCTCCAAAGGGCCCTGGCCCCATTAATAATTCCCTCTCTAATCTTCCCCTTCCATCTGATCAGGTCTTTTCTTCACAGCCCCTCTCCATTTCTCACCTGCCCAGAAACTCCATCAACACCTCCTCCTCTCCCTCTGTGCAGGGTTCACCGCTTTTGATGTCCTGTTGTTAGCTTAAAATGAGTTTTAACAACTGTATAATCTGAAATAACATTGCTTTAGCCAATTCCTGGAAGGAAAGGAAGAGAATAAGAGAGCAGACGAAGAAGAAGAAAGAGCATGTTCTGAGCTAATGCATGTTCCCTGGATGTGTAATGTAATCATTTTTTTTTCTATTTTGAAAAGGAGTATAGAGGGAAGAAAGAAAAAAAAGATGAAATGGATGGATGAGTGAGAGGGTACAGATGAAGAGAGGGCAGGGTGAGAGGCAGTAAGTGAAAGAGTGAGAAAGGGAAGAGGGGAAAGCAGATGGAGCCAGGAAGAGGTTGGGCTGATTAAATCTATTCGCAGACCCCGCGTGGTTGCTCCTCTCAGACAACTCTGATAGGCAGAGGGGATTTGGCAGACTGATCAAAATTATAATCTCATACACTTCTCACATCTTATTGGCAGATGGCATGTATGTGTTCACCCTCCTGAGTTCATCCTGCCAATGATGCCATTCAATAATAGTCAGTGGCGTAGAGAAGGAAAGCACTTGTTCTGATTTTTAAGGCCATGGTGCATCGTGCACAGCTTTTACAGTTTGAAATAACTTATAAAATATGCTATATATGAATTGTTGATGTACCCGGAGTTTAAATGTTTCACTGTGAGCCCGCATGCTGGGCTCTTCTGATGTTTAATTCATAATCATTATGCAACTCAGCAATGGACTAGCCTTTGCTCGACCCCAGTGATCTTTGAGGATTTCATTATTAGAGATAGCAATCTCCGATACTGCAGAGGAAAGAGGACCACGCTCTAATTCACTCCACCATGACTCATCATTACACTCTAGAGCCTCAGCAAGTAGCTGCACCACCTCCTTACAGTCCTCATCAGTACTAATTCCCATTTCCTTCTTCCCCTTTACCTAGCATTAAGTAGCAGGCCCTCCTCCCTCTCCCCGTTCAAACTCTCCGTATTAGATGTCACTAACAGCACTTACTGGTCCTGCAATACAGCAAAGAAGCCGGAGCTGCCTAGCTGCCAGTCCCTGGTGTGGTCAGAGTAGGAGGCCAATTGTGGCCAAGCCATTGATCGCAAGGAGTAATGGATCTGGCTTAGGCTGATAATGCATGATGTAATTGTCAGAGGAGTTTAATTATATGCTTATTACACGAGACAGCGAGTATTCGTGCTCTGTCCCCATTTACTGCACAATCTATGTGAAGGCCATATGGAAGAGAAGGAGAGAAGAAGTCACGCGTGTCACTTCAGAGGAAGATTTAAGGTCTGCATGTACTGTCATTGAACATACATCACATCCCTCTGCTGCTGCTGCTACATCTGACAATAATAATATTGGTTAAAACAATGGGTCTGTGATTCCACATGCACATACATGTGCATACACACATCAAGTTCACCCGCTGACATTGAGGGGAGAGTTAGGGGTCCAAGTTAATCTAAAATTTCTATCATGGCATGCAGTCCCTCTATCCCTCCATCCCCTCATCCCTCCAGGCCATGCTGAACCATAATGGTGGCCTCATCGCATGTCTGAGTGCATACGCTACACTGAGCAATGCTTTTCAATTACCTGCGCTGGAGCCGTAGACGAAAATACATAGCACATATTTCTGAGGCAAAATGCTTAGGTCAGATGCACAGAGAAATAAAATATACCTTATGTCATTTAATTTGACAGTTGTCCTTTCCCAGCTAGTGAACAGAGGTCGTCACATGTGTGTACAGCTGTGTACAGTGTGCATGAGCACTTAATGCAGGTGTGTTTATAAATCACGCTGGGCTATAGCTTTGATTGTATATACAACATCTCAGCTACATTATTCACCCAGGCAGGGAAAAAAAAAACTAGCCAGTCTTATCAGCTCATCATCACCTGTGTAGAAAAAACACTGCCTGTATCCTACACATGAAGGATGTCACCAAAACCCTGAACACTATTGAACCATATCAGGAGATATGGTGGATGACAAAGACACAACAAGTCCTCAATCTGTACATAAACAACAAAAGAGGTTGTTAAACCATGACAAGAGGTGCCAATCATCCAGTTCAGGATTAATTTTTAATCCCGTTGTAAGTAACTTTTACCCATCGACATTACTTGGCTAGGTTTAGAAAAGATCCAATTTAATATAAAAGCAGGGATACTAGCAAGATGTGGCTTTTATGTTTTTACTTCAAAATGTTAATTGTACTATGGAGATTTGATGGTTTTGGTGATTAGATGAAAACAAAATCTGCATTATGGTCAAGCAGCCAAAAGGAAATTCACATCATCCCTGCCCCAGCTTGCAGATTTTATTTGCACTTACTTCATGTGACCACAGGAGGGCACATATCTACATAAACACCAACTGCCTAAATAATTTTAGGCAGAAATTAATATATGAGGTTCACAAATAAAAGATGATGAATATATATATCTATATATTTATATATAGATATATATATAGATATATAGATATATAATAAGAATCAAACTGAAAACTATTTTTAAAATGCTAGCTTCATTTTCTCGAGAGTCTGAGTCATTGCGCTATATACAAGACCAACTGCAAATCCCAGCAGGCATATTTATAATAGTCCGTCATTGAACAACAGCTTACTGCACCGTTTATGGTCTCATCTGATTTCAACCCTGCTGATTCATAATGTGTCAGACTGAAATGTGTCAGCGCTCCACCAAGTCAGGCCCAGTAATGCTCAGGCCATTTTTACCTAGGGTTTTAGATTGTTAAATAAATCCCATTAATAATGTTTTTGGATGTAAAAGGGAAAAGAGGAGTGAGGATGTGGATGAAGGGGGGGGGGGGGTGAAATCTCCTGGTGTCCGCCCATGTCAGAGGCTGCATTAATGAGCTTCAAGTAGGGAACAGAGGCTGAGGTCGGGCCCGTAATGGTGTCCGCCTGGAATAGACGGGGTTGTGTTTGTGTGTGTTAGAGAGAGAGAGAGAGGAAGAGTTGGAATACATGGGGTTATTTGTAAGGGGTGAAACAGGACACCTCTGATCACTGGCTCTGACTGCTGCAGTTCACTCAATGCATTCGCCTCCCCACACAACATCCAGCTGGGCTGGCATTGCTGTTTATGAAGCTGGCAGAAACCCAGCTAAGCAGCTATGAGCTCTCCGTGTTTTTGATATGGAATCACCGTGGGCTCTGACAAAAGTACACACTCGCCTGATTGCACATACAAACTTTGGAAAACACAGTCAGGCATTTGAACCGAAACATAACATCTAGTCGCCTTGTGAACATTAGTTTGGAGGTTACACCCTAGCCCTATTTGCAGCATTTAGCAATTAGGTGGAAATGCTCAGATCAAATATGGAACAACAAACACTAGCAGTTATCTTTTTATAATCTCATGTATGGAAATGAGTGTTTGATTTTCTCCTCATGCAAATGAGATTTTCAATTAACTAAAAAAAAAAAAAAAAAATCTGGGGCTTGGCAGAGCGTTGCGCGCTTGTCTATTGTGTCCTCCCCACACAGAAATAAATTATGAATACCTAAATAGCATTTCACATTCGAGATAATTATAGTGCTGGGAGAGAGAGAGAGAGAGAGGGAGAGAGAGAGAGAGAGAGAGCATCTTTTAACATGCAAATAAAACACACCACTTTGTTTTCTCTTGCAAAGATCAATCATAATTGGGCAGGTACGCACAATCACAGGGGTAATTTGATGACCCATTTTATTTTTGGATCACGCACCCTAAATCTCTGCACTCCTCTCTCATGTGCACGGCTCTGTGTGTACTCTGCATTCACTGACTTCAAGAAAAAAAAAGAATAAAAAGTCTGATTATCAAAGGCTCGTCACGCTGACAGCACAGCACACAGCCACATTTCATGTTATTTTTCCCGTTCACAACTTCAATAAGATATCCCTAGCTTTTTTTTTCTTCTTCTTCTTCTTCTTCTTATTTTAAAAAGAATAGCACGTCGATTCACATTTCACTCTCTCTGGCTGTAGTTGGAAGTCTACATGCTTTTCAAATGGTGGAAGAGTAATTGAATGGAGTTGCACTCTGATCTCCAGTCATTCTGAAATCCTTATCACAGTGTCTGAGTTCAAAAGATAAGGGCTTACTCTGAGGAGCAGCTCCTTATGCACTGCTAATGAACGTTCCGACAGACGATTGTTGAACGAGGCACCAGACAAGTTGTTAACCATGAATTGTGTACACATACAGAGGACAAATGTACAGTGCAACATATATAAATACACAACAAGAGGTTCCACTCGCCACCAACCCACCGACACACACATACACACAAACATGTACATGTCTTATGATTGCCAAGCCAATTAGGCTGTACAAGGGCTGACATAAACATTATAGAGTCTTGGCTTTGTCCTCCCTCAGGGCTGCTGGGTTGTCAGTTCAGCCTGGCCTTATGTAAGTTGCCCCATTTGCCTTCTACATACTCCCTGTGGGCTTTGTAAGCATTACAGTCACTGTCTATAATGTAATCTTGAGGTCAATGCACAGAAACACGGGAGGAGGTCATTCAAAGTCATTGCTGGAAATAAATGGGAGCTGTTCTGCACAATTCTTAGCCAGTGTTCAGCCCTTATCATTAACTCTATACATGATGACAAATATAGTGTAATGTAACAAAAAGATATACCAAACATCACACTTTAATTAATTAATTCATTATTTTAAAAAATATATATATATACAAAAATAATTAACCTTCAATTTTTGTTCAATTAGGTCATTTTCATTGGAGTAACAGTTTTATTTCTTGTCAAAAAATATTATATTGACGAGGCAGGGGTATGTTTTATTATAGACATTCTAGTAAAGTCTGTGGCGGATGCATATTCTCCCATAGTGGTGCAAGAAGAGGAGATATTATCAATAATGATAACTGTGCTGTTATGAATACTACATGTCACTGGATGTATCCGCAATACAGTATTAACAAAAGAGTGGGAAGGAAGCAGAAGAAACACAGAGCAGCTATAGACTCACTATGCAAGATTCAATAGTATACACACACTTTGTACCAAAAAGCTAGAGGAATAAATATATAGAATGTTATAATACTTTTCCAATAACTGCCACAATCAGGTTCTTCTGTACACAATCAATCAAATTGTGTTCCAAGAGGTGTTCCTCACATTTGGGTTTATTCTGTCATTTGGGGTTTCACATGGTGCTCCACTTAGATACCAATGATGGACTATTTAAATGCTGCAGACGTCTTCCTATACTAGTAATGTATGTATGAAGGAAGTATCCTGCAGATGCTGCCCAGTAGGTTTGGGATTTGATTTTCTAGTCCATCATTAACCAAAAAGGTCCAACTAGCTCATCGTGGTCCGTCCATCTGTTGCATCAGCAGTCTCTCTCATATCATCTGTCCATAAAACCAATTAAAAGTCTCCCAGTATTTCTTGGCCCAATTTTTAACCCATAGCCTTCAATTTAATAATACAGCTTTTTATATATTAACAACAAGTTTATTTGTCTACCAGTCATGCCTCAACAGTTTAAGCTTTTTAATTGCTTCTATTTGAGAGGTATTTTAGTATCTATTAAAGCTATTGTGTTGTAATATTTTTGTTTTCATAAAGCATGCAAAATGGTTTGGGGTTAGAATTGTGTGTGGAAACAACAATCCTCATTCTGTATGCAGTGTACAGGACAGTGTTTGCCTGTCAACACACCTTTTCACACACCTGTGCACACAGCACAGAGTTTAGGGGAGGTGTCTCTGTGGTTTTAAAAGTGCTAAAAGCAAAAATCACTTGATGGAACAAGTGCTGAAGTCAGACTCCGTGATGTTTGGATTTACGGTGCAGTAGTGCAGTTGTTCACTGACCACTTCAGTGAGTCAAACACTTAAGAGATATGAGTGTATGTGTGTATACACTGTGTACAGCAAAACGAGAGCGCTGTGAGATTGATGTGAACACCTTTGAGAGCTGCTGGATGTGTTTACCAGTGGATTTCCACTGTACCAGGGGCTAATTCTGCAGGCCTTTACACACTCACAAGTATCAATCTTCCCTGACCTGGCCTAGAGCTGTGTCCTCCCAGAGGGGTAACACTCTCCTTCCATCTCCCCTTCCCTTATCCTTTCCTCTTACCACCTCTCTCCATTTCCCCTCCTCTGTTTTCTCATTTCCTTTGACTCACACTCTCTCCTTCTCGTCCCACCCTCCCTCCATCTCTCTTCCTCTATCTGACCTCATCCTTCCACTAAATCTCTCTGCTGTCAAGCGAAGCACCAGGAACGTGGAAGTTGTGAACTTGTGAGGAGTGAGATCAATAAAGCAAGGACAGGCCGAACGATCCACCTAGAGACAATGTGTTTTGTGCAGAGGATGGGCACAGCGGGCTATAAATCCTGCCAGCCGGGGCCGTCTGCTGGGCAAAAGAGCGCTTGGTCGTCATCATTGTCCTCGTCATCCGGAAGGGGAGCGAAGGAGTCACTGTAAACAGTTACGTCAGTCGTCCCATCACTGCCAGCGGAACAGATAAATCCATATTAGCAGGAGTGATGAAAGAGACTTTGATGCATGTTCATAACCAAGTCGTGTCAATGAAATATGAGTGGGCTGTGTCATATATGTCATGACAACATACTGTGGATGGGCTTTCATACGAGGGAGGCTGCGGATGCTGGCTGGGATGAGCTTACCATAAAAACTGCTGATGATAAGTGTGATTGGCGACTGAGCAGAAGCATAATCTGCAACCTCTGAGAACTCCTCTGACCTTTTATATGACTCGCTGTAATGATCCATGTTATTATAGACGCGTGCCGATCTACTGAAAGATGACAGATATGTAAATCATATCTGTATGGAAACACAGTACCTTAAGTGCTGTTTTTAAAAAAAACAAAAAAAAACAATAACAATAACTAGAGCAACTTCTTGTGTAGTGTGTGTATGTGTGTACACGTGGGTTGAGAGAACACACACAAAATATTTTGTTTATATTCCATACATAAATAGTAGGCTGTTTGGTCCCGTCCCAGCAGTCTTCATATTTCCTGGTGACATTATCAGCTGTCTCCATCGTGTGCAGAGCGGGAAATAAATTGCATTTTTGCCGGTGGTTCTGTGGCTGCAGACGGCAGGAGGAGCATTATAATATAAAACATGAATAAACAAAATCACTCATGAGCAAATGTGCAGGAGCATGGGGAGGTAATCTCCTTTAGGCATGGTCCTTGAAATTAACTCAAAGAATCTGCACATGAAACGTGTTAAGAAGATTAATCAAATATTTCTCCTCCCCTCCGCACCTCACCCCCCCCCCCCACCCCCCCTGCAAACTCCCGCTTCTATTCAAAGTTTTTTTTTCTTCTTCTTCTTCTTTTTTTTTTTTTATTCAAACATTATGGTAATTACTTATTATTTTGCTTACTTGAGGAAGATTGCTTGGCCACAGGTGAATCGGAGTGAGGCAAAGGATAACGCTGTATGTGTGAAATTGTCATATCATCTATTTTCTAATGTGGCTTAGGCTGGGCATGAGTGTGCCAAATGTGAAAGATGTGCATGGCGGAGAGAGCGGAGGTATACTGTGCACAGGGTGCAGTGGGCTTGAATAAGCCAGAGAGTAAGTGAACTAGGCAGATAATACTTTTAAACTTTGAAAACTGTAATTGGAAAACTTGAAAAAGCATACAGAAGAGAGGGCAGGCAGTGGGTCAAAGAATATTGGTTGACTTTCACCACAGACGATCAGGACTGTGTATATTATAAGGTTCCTGTTGATGTACAGCCGAGGAAATAAACCTTCTTCTCTTCTGTGCTATTTCAGTGAATATTGTCTACTGCAGATATAAACAGTGTGTGCAGACCGTGTGAATAAACAGCTGGAAAAGGGTTTTAAAGAAAAGATTATTCCCCACTTCTCAATTTCAACACTGTCATTGTTGCTTTTAATTTCTCCTATCCTATAATGAAATGTTTTGCCTTAAAGTAAAACCCCTCTCTATGGGGGGGTGCACTGATCTGACATCGATTAAATAGCTTATTCAGGTATCGATTGAAATAATACTATGTTTTTGTCCACCCATAAAATCATTCTGATAGCATACCAACTCATAAAAGTGTGAATGGCCCCTTCCTTCTCTGGAAACAAACAAAAGAAGTGAGAAAGGGACCAAGCAAGAGAGAATATTGGGCCAGCTTACATATGTTGGCAAGAGCTGAAAGAGAAAAGGATGCAAGAGCAGTGCAATGAGGCCATGTTGCTATTGGATTAGTAACATAGATTGTTGCTTAGCTTCTATGTTGTATGCTTTTGACCTTATTTGATGTTAGGCTGTATTATTACACAACAAGTATCTAAGACAATGGCAATGCTCCAAATATATGGGGAGCAATTTCTACTCCATTGTGTTGTTTTAATGGGGCTGATTCGTGGAGCTGATCTATTTACTTCAGGTATATGTTTCCAATGCCTTCTACGTCAGGTGGTTGCTGTTGACTTTACTAACAACATACACACAGAGGAAAGACATGAAGCAAGTATTTCACTCTTGCTACGCCAACAAGCTTAATTGCTACTAAAAAAAAATGGTACTAGATCAGTGTCAGGAGACATCAGCCGATGCACCAAGTATTCAATTTGATATTTAGACTGGAAAAGTCAGATCAGTCCATCCTTTCTCTAGACCTATGTTACAGCAGACATGCCTGAGTCACATTCTACCATCATCTGTAATTATTAGGGGTGGGACGGTTCAGGATAAAAATCTGAACCGTTCGGTACACGCGTTTCGGTTCGGGGCGCGTGTTCTGTTTGGTTCTGGACATGCGCATCAAGTAATGCAGGGAGGCATTTTTACCACAGCATGGAGACGAGTGTTGGCAACTTGGCGTCTCTCTCGCTACACTTGGTGACTTTCCAAACTTCCAAACTCTCTGGTGATGTTTGGAGACTGACATGAAATCATTCTGCAGTCAGCTACTGTCCTCGACAAGCAGCGGCCGTGAGCTCCTCCCCCGCCTCAAAACACTCACAGCCGGTCAGTCTCTCTGTAGCTTCACGCAGCAGGTTCAGCTGCAGGCGGAGCAGAGAGGAGAACCACACCACTCTGCGTCCAATCGTGCGCAAAGCTGCCGAAGGTCCTGTCATGGCTTACAGAGCGGGATGTTACTAGCATATATCAATGGCAAAAATAAAAAGAAAACCACGGACATCAGTACCGTTAGCTTAGCCTAGCGTAGTCATAAAGTTCAGGCCATCCAGCTAGCGTGTCGTTCTCTGTCCGACGCGCACACGTGTCTGTGTTTGTGTGTACGTGCATCGTGCCTCTGTGCGCAGACAGCAGTGGTGAAATGTAAACAGAAGAAGACAGAAATGACATGCTGCCGTGCAGATAAGATAAATAACATGAGCTGTTGTTTGTTTAAGAAAAGAACAAGGTGTAGACCCGTTCTATAGAAAGGTTATGGCTTCTGTTATGATCTGGTGCTATATAGAAATTAAAAATTAATTCAATTGACTAGAAACACTGAACTGATTCTTAAATATGGTAAATGTTGGATAATAAGGATATATATGTTGTGCTCATCTATGGTATTTCCAGAGTGTTAAAAATCCTCAACATTGTAAACCAAACTGAAAACCGTGACCTCAGAACAGTGATATGAACCGAACCGTGGATTTAGTGAACCTCTCCACCACTAGTAATTATTGTTCCTACCACAAGGCACTTATCATGCAATATTTCCCCATAAATGATGTAGAGTTCACACACTATTTGTCTGATAATAAAGTTTTAAACATGGTACAATATGTAAAAACATATTGGCTACACAACATATTAGCTAGATAACATGTAAGTAAGGGATTTTGTATACCTGCAGTGGGGGGGGGGTATTGTCAGCAGTTGTAGCAGTGGTTAGGAAAGGGTTAAGAAAAAGAGATTATCAATGATTGTTAGCAAATAAAACATGTAAAAACCAGTAGTATAGGAAGAACATGATCAGGCTGGCAAAAATAAACCAGCCATAAACAACAAGGGCACTCCAGACAGGCCTGTTCCTATGACATGTAACCTGTTACCTAACCCTATTAAACACAACATAATGCATCTGTGTCCCTGTGGTGAAATTTACTGGATAAACATCATTCCCTGTATCTTACACCTCCTCACTGTCATACATCAATTACTGCATATGAAGCAGGCTTTGTTGGGGGGGGGGGGTGTACATTTAAAGAATAAAGGATCAGATGCCACTCATATCCTTTATCAAAAATGGCTGTCAGACAAAAGCGCAGGTAAATCACTCATCCATCCATGTAATCATGCAAATTTGTATTATCCCTCATGTCCCACTCGCTTTTTGTCACTCATTTATGCATACTTTCCTTGTACCTCATTGCTCGCATCATGTTTGACAAAGCTGCTTAAAATGTACATTATGTGTTTGTTTGTTTTTTTCCTCTTCCAATATCTGTTTATCCCTATGTAACAAGAAAGAATCTATTAATTATTAAATGTTTCAGCTATAAAGAAAAACATTATAAAAGTATATAAATCCATCTAGAAAGAGCAGCCAGTGTGACAAAACAAGCCTCTGTGGCCTTCAGTTTCACATCCAATCTAGGCAGACTGACAGAATTTTGAGAGGCAAAGTCACACTCAGACCTTGGAATATGTTATGCTATGGTTTCAGCAGAGAGTATGGATATAGGGGAAGATGGAAGGGAGGAGCTGAGCTGCTGAACGTCCCCAGTGACCAGCGTGTGTGCATGGCTGATCAGTCTGTGGCCTGGTCTGGCCCACGATGACTGATGAGTTGGCAGTGGACCTTGGAGGTTTGGGTGATAGCCTTTCAGTGTGTGATTCACGGGGAGCGCCCTGTGCACTGACATCCTCTCGCGCTGTGATTGAGTTCACAATCGTGAGCCATTCCTCCCAAGTATATATGGCTCCCAAATAAATAAATGGCAGAATCATGAGATCCCCACTGCAATACAGTAGCTGTAACATGCAACCACCTACACTGCTGATAAGATTATCTGTAATAGTATTTTTTTTAATGTATTTTATTCTATTTCTTCTGGTCATACTACTTATAAATGTAGCTAGGTTAGTCAGATTTTATCAACAGTGAGGTCTGCAGCCAGCAGCTTAGCTAAGCATGAAGGAAACAACTGGCCAAGCTCCAACTGGAGGTTAAATCTACTCTACTCTAAACTACCAGCATCTTTAATGCCCACTAATTTATACATTCTCATTTGTTTAGTTTGTTTAGTGTAAAAACAATCATTAGGGAGGGATGTGCAAAACAGGATAAAAGTATCCTTCAGACATTTGCTGCAGTAAGCAGCCTACAGCTTAACAAACCGGTACATATATGCCCATTTTTATCAGGCATGGTAAACATGATGCTCCAGCAAGTCATATACCCAAACTCCCCCATGTTAGTGGATGGGACAAGGACCCAACTAAAAACTACCTGAATGAAAGTTCAACAGACTTCAGTAGAAGCGCTTTAATGACAGGAAAAGATGGAACAGACAGAAGAAGGAGGAGTGGGTCCTTCAGACATGCTAAGTAACCAGGCCTTCCTCCTATCACCGAGTCTTGTGGGCAGGAGCAAGGAATGCCGATTACCTTTGTTGACCATACATTCAAAAAGTAATGAGAGCGTGTTGCCATAGCATAATGGAAGTTGTTCTTATCCTCCCACATGGTATGGTATGGTATGGTCTTATCCCACCTATGTGTGTCCTCACATGTCCATTGCATGGCCTTCTTTTTTCTTAGTTGTTTATTGCATGTGCCAACATGTTGGTATTGATACATAAATGTTAAAACCTATTTAGACTGCACTTTATAGAAAAGTGACCAGGGTGCTCATTCAGACATGACGCCAACACATTCAGATGCTGTCAGATTAATGGAAATGAGAGCATGTCTCAAGTGGCTAAACAAGGACATCAACCTTGGAGCTGTTTGTCCTCTGACTCGTCAAGCACTACAACTGATGTCAGTATCCTTGTTATCAGCCTCATCATCATCCTCTCCTTCCACCACCTATTCTGTATCATGTAAATATGCAGGTTCCTGAAGAGCCTGGATAGACTGAGTGTCCACTCCTTTCCAGACCTCTAACTGAGCATTTGATATCATGTAGAAAGAGGATTTGCACAAATAACTGCATAATCTCCAACAGCCAGTAACAGGGTGACGTAACTGTTGCTGTTAGTGAATAACGAGGCAATATGGAGGTGAGTCATTCCTCAGTGAGAATGGGGTCTTAGCCAAAGACTTTAAGCAGATAAGCCTGTTTGGGCTAATGAATGGGCAGATTCAGAGATGTCATCTGAGATTTCTTTGCCTCATGTAAATGGCTAAAGGACATACTGAGGAAGGGTACACCAGTGCGCCAGCATAAAGCCATTAAAGTCAATAAAGGAATAAGAGAATGTGCAATTTTACAACTCACATTATGTTAAATCTTGTTACAATCCACTAGTAACTTTATTATAAATACATGAGGCATTCAAAAGGACAGCTAACCGTCTTTGATGTTGACAATAAAGGGCTCTAGCTTGCATGACTATCCAGTCACTGTTGTACCAATATCAAAGCATCACTATCAGCACAGGAACATTTGTTTTTCACTACTGCATCCTTATTAAGGGTGAAATTAGCTGAGCTTGAAATGAGAGAGAGCTGCATACTGAACTCCTCATAACGCCGTGGAGCCACAGACAGAGATAGGGATCGGGGGAGAAAACAGGACGCGCCGGCTGTCCAGACCTCAGATGTTCAGCGTGAGGGCTGCTCGTCTTATCAGTCCCCTGAAATGGCCCCCTAATTGGGGACATGTTTCTATGAAATGTGTATAAATTGACGGTAATTGCTTTTGTATGCATGGAAATGCTAATTTTCCTCTATAATGGCTATCAAGAGAAACATGCAAACTAGTTCAGTGGGTTCTTGTATCATGGACGAGAGAACAATAAGTAAATGCAGGGCATGTGCGCAGTCTTAATGTAAAGCAAATGCAAATTTGAAATGGAAGTCATCCTTTTTTTTCGAGTGCTACTATGGTAATCACTGCCTAAACCTACACACTGTGTCCTCCCCATCTCATGTTTTCTCTCCAGAGAGTTGAACGTGGACATGAAATGCGGCATCAGAACACTTTTCTGAGGCAGCGCACCCACTTGAGATGCTGACTGCTTGTGATAACTCCTGGGTTCAACGTCCCATAGGCAGAGCTTTGGAATAATCCATTCTCCATACAGATTTCTCCCACGGAAGCCGCTTTATCCCATTATCACAGGCATTATACAAATGTATACTGCTGTAATCCACACACTTTGAGTCTGATGCTTTTGGAAACAGCCATGTTGTCAGCGACAAACAGCTCCTAATACAGTATGGCACAGACACACTTTGGCACAAGTCAATACAACACACGCTATATACGTTCACAACATTGTCGGAATTAAAATTTGTTGTTTGTCTGTGTGCGACCATGTGTTCGAGCAAACAAGAGTTCCAAGCAAACTATTTTCAGAGGGAGATTCTGTGTGCAGAAAAATTTGGTCTTGGCCGTATGAGGGTGTTTAACATATCCAAGGTCTCCAGCAGAGACATACAGAGACATAAGCGGGTCATGGGGGATGCTGATAGCTCTGTGAACTCAGCAGGTGGTTGAGCGCAAGATGTGATAACTAGATGTTCTCGATGACAACAATGGTGGAGCCGGTCTGTCCCTAATGTACTGTATTTGCCTAATAACACAGCAGGCAGCAGAGGTCTGGGTGTGATGAAGAAGAACCCCCCATCACCAAGACATAAGACATGCCCCATATACCCTCCAGGCCATGTGACCCATGAAGGACAAAAGATAAAAAATAAAATCTTTGTGTTTGTATATCAAAGACAGGAAAAACAAAACAAGAAGTATCTCTAAAAAAAAAAATACAATGATCATCTTGAAAATTATATTTTCATAGCCACTCTTAATTGTGTAAATGAGTGCATAGCAGACAGGCTTTTTGGTCTGGCATCATCTTTCAGACATTATTGTTAAGGTGAAGCTTGCCAACTGATGGTAGAGATTTATGCTTCATTGGCTCGCGCAGTGCTGGGGGAGACATCATCCGCTGGCAGATGTGCACAGCTCACCACTCTCTGCCACCTTTATAATTGACATCTGCATGTAAGAGAATGGCAGCAAGCACCAGTCTGTGCCATGTTTTCTGGGAAATAAGGCAGAGAAAAAGCAGAGCACATCCTGAGAGGTTTACATCAACTGTCTTCTCCTAATGTCTGCGAGTGCTCTGGCATTAATGGAACATATTATGCCTCAAATTATGGAATCATATACAGCAGCTGTTGATCCAATTTGGATGTGGTGCTACAGCTAAAACAAGTCCCTCCAGGGGGAAAGAATGTCTAGTTCTGGTTTATGTGGCAGAATTGTGATCTCTTCATGACTTTATGTAAAAATCCTCCATTAAGTTTAGAAAGGATAAAGACATGCCTCTGAGGATGGAAGTGCAGAACTAAATACAGTGGGAATGATCAATAGAACAAAGCAATCTGTGGAACTTACAAGCCACTACAGTCCAATGATCAAATCCATACATGTGTAATACTGTTATTGGTTCAAATTTCAGGCTGCTGGATTCATTCAATGCCACAAAGTTGTCTGATGTCTCAATATTTATTTTCCCTTTTCTTCTTTTGCAGTAAATTGTATTTTTTTTTTATTGTCACCATTTTTCTTGAAATATTGCATATACACTGAAAAAAATGAACTTCTACCTTCAACTGGGATTAAGTACAGCCACCGTAACTAATCAGATTTCTACCACGGAGAGAATTCATCGAGATTTACTGTGGGCTCCCCTCCATTTGGGGTTAATGAGTGTCTTCCACAGACTCCTCATGGCTATTTCATACCTTGGGGATTTGAATAATTCCCATTGATAGTTTCAAAATCTCAAATGAGACAGGATTAATCAAAAGCAGAGAAAGTAAAGCTGATGAGGGTGAAGTGGCGCATGAGGATGAGGAAGCCCAAATCAGGAGGAAGGTGACTAGTTATACACTAGTGTGAAACACTGCTCGTATTCTTTTAATGGCTGGTGGGGGTCGGCAGCTAAAACAGTGTTAGCGGCTTCGCACGTGAGCATAATGATATTTAGAGCTCAAAGGATGCTTCTCTGCTTTAATCAAAAGACATCTCTACACACCACAGCTGTCATTTTCAATAAAAAGTGAAGATAGCCCATGGTTTTTTTCCTTACGTTCTAGTAAGGTTCAAATATGGGCTATTCATTATAGTGCTCCTTAATTGGCAATTGGCTGTTCTCCACTGTTATTGAGCCAGAGGAAAAGGATCACTGACATAGGTAGATTTTTCAAACCAAAAAATGTTACTCGCTGGATTTAAAAAAACAAGTTTATTTGAATGGATTTTAGGTGCTTTAGCACCACCACTGTCTATTGTCCCACATCTGCTCATTCATCAAGTCGATTTCATTATTCACAGCAGGGCAGTTTGAAAGCTTGTAGAACTTGAACACTTGCAGGGTGGTAGCCCTATGTGGCACGGGCATTGGTATTTAAGTTCCCCCGGATAAATCATTTACGTCAATTCAGTTACTGATGAGGCATGAATACATATGGCGAATTCCGTTCAGACGTGATTTATTTTAATTGTCACACTGGGACTGGCTATTACACTGCTGCAGAATGGGTCACTGCATTAGAAAATTAAAGCAGAGGCTCTAATTTGAAATCTATTTGTAAATTCTGGCCTATGGGATAAAGATGTGCTGAGCGCATATAAATGCCCTCCCAGAGAGGCTTGAACTTATTCTAGACTGGGAAACAGTCACCTGGGTGTGCGTCGCCGCCTCCTCCCAGGCGCACGCTGCCACTGTGCTCAGTCTGAGGGAACTCAAATTAAGCTGCGGCAGAGGCACACGTCTTACATGAACGAGCATACGCGCATGGCGTCTGGGATGCAGCGTGAGGTGTGAGGTCAGCAAGTGTGCGGCTCGCCGGAGGCTACTTATGTTCTGGATTTCATGGGCTCCATTTCCATGGATCATTTAATACTCTCCCTCATTCACATATGGGGATACATTAGTAGAAGTTGCGGCTATAGCAGTTGCTGTCGGCAGTGATCCTTATTCAACCTGGGATCTGTGCAATTAAAGTTGCCAAACTACTGTGTAATCATATAATTCACAACTGTTCCTTTGTGATCTTTTTTTTAGGAACAAACTGCTTCTTGTTTGTCAGGGTTACCCGATGTGTCAAAAGTAAAAAAAAAAAATTATGACAGACTCTCTAACTGTGTAGTTTGAGGCAGCTCCCAAAAGGCGTGCTCCCTGCTGACATGTCATATCGACTGGCAGACAGGCCAGACCCCAAAACCTTGTCTGACAGGTTAGAGTGCATGGAGTAGCTTCTTAAAACTGCTCCTTCACGTGGCCTTTTTGTCTTTTGTTGTCATCTGTGTCTTCTCCACTTTGATGCTTCATACAGTTTGGGACTAAAAGATATGAGGTCATAGTTTTGTTCTTGTTCTGGAGAATATGACCTTTCTCCCCCACAGCACAACTTTTCCTTTAGCGTGTTGTGCATCTTTTGACAGAGTCACAGTGGGTAGTAGTCATGTAAATGCAAATTTTAATCTTAAAAGCAGCACAGATTGGCAGTATAGGATCAGGAAAGTCTATTCCGGTTTAGTACTCGAGGGGGGGGGGGTTATCATGATTACAAATCACAACAATATTAAAACATTGTGACAACAAAGTGAGAGCACAAGTAAAGGTTTTCGTCTTGACAAACAAATAATTCTGTCAAACCAGCTGAAGCTCCGACAGCTTCTTTAAAATTCATTAAAAAAAATAACAATAAGCAGCTTTATTCCAAAGTATGTTTTATATGCATGGTAAAAGATTGATCATTTCCAGCACACCTCTTGCACAGAGCACGAGCACCGCTTCCTTTATTCTGCGAGGACTTTGAATATCATTTTTTTAATAGACCTATGTATTCTTTCTCCTTTAAAGCAAAAAAAAATCACTTGCTTCCAAATGGGCTTTTTTTCCGATAATGATCAAGCATAAGCAGAGAGAGCGGTGGGTCTGAAATAATGAGATCCTATTTCCCTTTCATTCTACCTTTGCCTTCCAATAGTAAAGTCAAGTTTAAGTAGAGAAAGAGGATGATAGATTAGTTGAGAGGGCTTTCTGACAAGAGGGGGGGGAGAAGGAGATAAAAAGCAAAAAAAAAAAAAAAAAAACTACGGAACAGCAGCTGTTCCATCAAACTTGGATAAAAGTGCTGTGTAACGTGCCCCCCCTCTCCTCCCCATCACCCCTCCCTTCTTTTTTTTTTTTGAAATGCCATAGTACCTCCAAATCCCCTCTTGACATATCGGCAAAGAAGAGGAGATGTACAAAATGAGATCATGACAATTGAAAAAATTCCCTGGAATGTCATTCAAATCTAAAAATAAAAGCCAAGGCGAATCAATTATCCAGTTTGTTTTCCTATAAAACAAACTGGATGAAAGCATATGGAGCTGAAGAAACACAGCTCTCAAGTAAGCATGCCATGCGCTTCTGAAGAGCAGTGGGAATGATAGGCATGTGAATGAGTGTACGCCTTTCAATTGACATTTTATTATGCGCTCTGTCCCCGCAGAAAACTCAGAAAACTGAGAACAGAATGTCGGGATTTACATATACAAACATATCTGCTGTGTGTCAAACACTGTATCGTCCAATCAAACTTCTCCAATGTATGATGACATCAGTTGGGGGTAAGAGGAGCTTCTCTAAATAATGCAAATCTGATTTTTCCTTAGTTCTTAAATTGGAAACAAACAAAAAAATATTTTCACATAAATTATGAATATTTACTAACAAATACAGCTAATTCAAAACTTTTTTTTTCAAAACAGTAGACCAACTACACACTATACTACACTACGCATCCTTGGATTAGTAAAACAAATGCCATCACTTATTGTTGCATTCTCTAGCAGTGCTAAATCTTGGCCTCAAAAAGCAGAGCTAATGCCATCCAATGCATATAATCATTTCACCCATCACATCCACAGTGACTTAAGCCCGGGTGGTAATATGTTTGTGTGCAGTTTTACATTTGAATGAGCTGGAGGCAGTGAAGGAGACACAAACAGCAGCAACACAATCAGGATGATCTGCATACACACACACACACACATTCAGAGGAAAGCAACACACGTGGCAGGTAGAAGGCTAAGATTCAGGCAAATAGTGAGAAAATAGGTTGATGAAGATTCTCAGTCATCCAGGTCATCATACGTAGAGAAGATTGAAGCAAGGCGTCTGGACTTGTAGAGTTTTCTAGTGGGCACTCACCAAAGCCACAAAAACAAAACCCCCCAACAACAAGAAGAAGGACAACAACCGGCGGAGAAAGAACATCTCCATTCCATATGTGTCAGGAGTATCAGAGAAACTCCGCAGGATCTTCAACAACCATGACATCCCGGTCCATTTCAAACCTATGACAACACTGAGACAGAGACTGGTTCACCCGAAGGACAAGATTCCCAGGGAGAAACACAGCAATGTGATATATGCAGTGAGGAATGTTCACATTTTAGACAGGGAGGAAAGGTGGTTTGAAAGAGGAGTCAAGGAAGCCATCTATGTTAAGCTGGAAAAACCCCTTAACAGAGGTGGTGGCCTCAGACATCATCTTTCTACCACATACAATACAGTGATTCCATCCATTCCCAGGAAGTTTGCACATACTCACAGTAAGAACAAAGGGCTGTCAATCAGTCCCCCTCCGGCAGTTTCATAGTCGTTAGCCAGTCGTTAGACACACCTGGCCCAGTCAGCCAGAACATCACAGGTAAGTATGGAAACATTTAGTGCTATTGTTTTTTAAGCTTTTTAAGTTTTTTACCCAGACCCACTCACAAAGGTCTGTAACCACATATAAACCATGTTTCCCCACCAAACAGTTAGAACTGATGAAGCTGCTTGGATGAGCAGCGAAACGTCTTCTAGAAAACTCTACAAGTCCAGACGCCTTGCTTCAATCTTGTGAGAAAATAGGTTTACTGAAAAATCATTGCAGACAAGCAGCAACTTCTGAGAAAAACTGCAGTTCCCTCTGTAGCCTCTGGGGGGGGGGGGTGCTCCAAAATGAGTCAATCAAAAAAAATGGTTTAACTTACAGCAGAAATAAACATGGTGGATAAGCATAAGCATAAGCAGTGTCTGCTCAACAGTCCATCATTATCGTCTAATTCACACATTAGTACAGCTCCTCTTGATGACATGTCTCTAAAAGTTGTGAATAGTAGTAAACATTAATTGGCTTTGTCTCTGGTATCACAGACGCTGACAGGGTGCGAATGTGTGCCGACAGTTTACTCTGAGAGTTAGCACCATAGCCCTCAGAAATTCATTTTATAATATTTGTTCGTGGTGACTTATAGATTGTTTTGAGCATTGTCTCGAATGTGAGAAAAAAAGCCATTAGTATGCTTGTTATAAAACCAGCATTGAAAATTCATACCTCTGTCACTGCTGCCACTGCTTCCTTCTTTGTGGAATGAAAAACATTACTCCAACACCCCCTTTCTTGGCCTGAAAATAAGGTTTGAATCGTGTGAATGAATGTCTTTTGCCTTTCTATGCTACACTTCTTTTCCACATTTCAAAATCTCATGATTGGTTCTCAGACTCAGAGTCTCAGAGTGCATAATACAGATATGATATCTAGGTCATGGATGTCCCAATATGGCAGCCTGCATGATAATCAGTAATTCACTTTGCTCTGCTCTGGCTCTGGCTCTGGCTCTGGCTCTGACCACTGACCCCTGCTGACCTCCTCGGAATTGATTTTGCGCATGAGCCAAAAGCAGGCGCAAAATTAAGCCAAAATTGTCAGCGCAAAACAAGAGAGGAGGAGAAAGAGAGCGAGAGGAGAAAATATAACAGATGAGGAAGAACAGAGCAGCATTTGGAGTCTACTGAAAGAAGGTATTTAGCCAGGGGGAAGATAGATGGTTACAATGACTTACTTTGATAGAACATCTGTAGGATAGCAGGACAAAATGACGAGGGCCTTGTGAAAAGCTGTAATTTAATAGCCTAATTTCCTGCCCAGCCCGGCAGAAATATCTGTCTGACACTGACAGCTGATGAAAATGCACCAGGATTTGATTTTCTCCCAAGTGGAGAACAAGTTCAGACCTATCTCTCGCTCTGTAAAGTCCCGCAGGCAATAGTCTGTGCGTGCGTCTGTATGTGTGTATCGACGAGAGCAAAAGACAGAAATTGTGGTTGTGGTTGCTTCTTCCTCAGGGCTAATGACAAATTTAGTGATAATCGTCATGTTTTAATTGATGTTTCCGCACCACTGAGTCAAACCACCAGTGGATTACAACAGGGGGATGAAAGATATGAGTAGTTTTCTATCTGCATTGCCCACAGTCCCCACCAACGCCACCACCCACCACCCCCCAAACCCCAACCCCCCCCCCCGCGCATCCGACCCGATCCAACGCTCAAGGCTTTAATGCATAGCACATGCGGCCCACCTCTGGGACTGCACAACCTGCTCGCAGTCACCGCGTGAGGTAGATGGTACACGCTGTCCCAGCTCCACGCTGCCACTGTTGGACCGGGTAAAAAGCAGAGATATACAAACAGCAAGCTGCTTGATTGCCCGGCGGCCCCCCCAGCGTGCCGCGCTATGGAGAGGACTAATGTATTTATAACCCCTCTCATATGTGCACTGGGAACAAATTAGAGACAAATGAGGCAGGATTCCTTAGCTCGCCCCGGAAAGCCACGAAATTAGGGCAGCATCGTTTTCAAGTAGCAACCAGATCACAACAGCAAACTAATGCAACTTTAAGTATGCTTGCAGAAGTGTCTATACAGTAGACTGTGCATTAGGATCTAAATGCTTTGTACAAGTTGAAGCGCTTATTTGCTATGAAGGCTTTGATGATCAATTGGTTGACTACACAAGATTATTATAGAAGTTCTGTGCTTAACCATCTTCAACGACCGCAACAAACTTCGTCCTACACAGTGCAAAGACAAGACGCAAACAAATCCATGTCTATAATGACTCGAGGAGGTTTACAACACGCAAAGTGCAGAGGCATTAAAAAAATAAAATGTGAAAATGGAGCGCTCTTCAGGACTATGAAACTAAAACACATACAATAGAAATAGATTCACATGAGCTTTAATTACCAATCATCGAGTCACATGTGTTCCAGCATTCAAATCTGTGTGAACAGATACTACAAAGTTGTGCTTTATCTTCAAAAGCATAGATTGGCTGATCGCATATTTCCTGCACAACACATGTGGAATGGTAACAATAGCTTCAAAAGCCATAAAATATGAAACAAACATGTCCATGAAGAATCTGATTGGGGCCCGCCTACCTATGGAGCTATTTTATTTAACAGCTCCAATGAGGCACAGCACAAGCTATATGAAAATATAAATCTGGGGACTCAAAGGAGGGTCACTATCAGTAATAATCTGAACTGACCAATCAGCAATCATTAGCAGAATAATAGTGTATTATGGGCAATACTATTTGATGTAATCTGATTTATAATTGGCACCATAACCAAGAAAAAAAATCAGATGCAAGTCATTTTAGTTTTATTTCCTCACTATGTCACCTGATCCTAGGTACACTACAGCCTGTTTTGGTACCCTGGTACAATTAGGGAGTAGGATCTGTCTGTAACCTTTTATTGTCCACGGAAACATGGAAAGTTCTATTCAACTCAGTCATGTGAGCTCTTTTTGTTGTCAAAAATTGCAGCGAGTAATTCTCCACAGAATGTGATACCGCAATATGTCCTCACTTCAGTGACATTGTGGGTTTGGTATAACAGCTACTACATCAACAGTATGTTTTATTAATTCAAACAAACACTGCGTCTAGATAAAAGTAAACTGTACTCCACAGATATGTTTTTCTAAAGTAACAGCGGCAATAAATCTTTTGTCACCGCTTGTATTAAAAAAAAAAAAAAAAACTCTTCAAAGTGACAGAGAATGTCACATTTTCAATAGTTCACTTCCAGACACACAGTGTCTGCTCAGCAACAAACAACAAACTCTCTATATATGTAAATCAGATCAATAGGATATCCATACAAACGGCCTGCAGCTGTGTGTTGCCATCAAGCAGCTCACCTAATGTAATAAGGAACATCAATAGTTGATTTTCAAACCTAGTGGTGCAGAGAAAGAAAACGAGGATGATGAGATTAGCGCAGCTTGGCTCCGACGTCGAGCTCCATTTTATAAACAGTCACAATTAACACAGACTGTCATTATACAGGGGACAATGAGATGAGTTGGGGAGAATAGATTAATAACTTCACGGCGTGAGTCAAACTCTGCTGCACTACAAAGACGTACTCATATTTGTATCTCGGCGTCAACCCTGACATTTTGGACGTTGGGATATGATAATTAATCATGATAAACTGGCGTGTTTAGACAGAAGGTGCTTTGTGCAGCTGCTTACACACCCATTGTATGTTGCTCTTCAGACAGGTGTAATAATGCAGTTTGACAATCACCAGCGCTATATGATAACACAAAATTAGCAGGTGTTCTCTCTGGCAAAAAAAAAACACCTCCATTAATGGTACATCCTGAGCTACGTTCCCTGAGGTGGATTAAGCCGGGTCTTAACTAATTATGTTTTTGTTTTTTTTTCTAGGAACACACATGGTTATCTCAAACTGAAGAACACTTATTTTTGTCAACATTTTCTTAGAAATCAGTGGCATTTCTGTTGGTATTAGTGTGTATTTTTAAAGTGTAAGAACTAATTACAGGCTACAGCTGTCTCCATGTTTAACATGGAACACACAATTACCATCCATGCAGGTGCTTGTCTTAGACAAAATGCTAAATTAGCAGAAAAAAACTCCAGTTAATGTTTTATATAATGGCACACTACGGTGTCGTCATCTTAAACATTTTACTTTCCCTTTTTTGTCATAAATCAGGTTTTTCTTTAAGGATAATTATTCATGACTTAGGCTACTTAGCAGCTGTCCTTATTCACAACAATAAAATTCACCTGCTGGTTCGCTGCCCATGTGAGACAGTACACACTGTAGACAATTGCCTGATTGTATCTACTATCAAATTTGATTGTCGTGTCATATGGAATTTGTTTGACGTTGATTTTTTTTTTTTTTTTTTTTTTTGGGGGGGGGGGGGGGGGGGGGGGTGGAATCAGTCCAATACTGAGAGCCAGCAACAGTGTAGTCCACAAAGGCTGCTTGTTTTTGCCACAGACCAGCTCAGGTTGGTGTTGAGTGACAGCATCATGGATGAGATTTCTACACACATAGCAGTGTGTCTAATGTGTAACAGAAGTAATAACAGAGGGAGTGTCAGGGAGGGGAGTTTTAAAGAAAGACAAGTGAGAAACAGGAAAAACTGGAGTAATAATACAGAGTCAGAGTACAGGAGATTGCTTACATTTCACCTGTACTAATGCACATTCCTCATGTAAAATACTGTTTGAAGTTTAGAGATATGTGCGGCAGGCAGAGTGGGGTTGTCATACTTTTAAGGTGTGACATGTTTGTTCAGTTTTCTTGATCCATAAATAAAGAATAACCTTTGAATTTAGTTCTGGTTTGCAGTGCTCACACTGGCATTTTTCCACAGATACATAAATCAATAAACAGGGCTAAACTGTTTGGAAGGTGTGTATTCTGCAATCTAATGTACTGGGGTTACATGTGTTGTTATTGTGTTTCCATTATACTTAAAATATCCTTACATGAAATGGTAATGCAGTCTATGACTTTGTGCACACTTGACATGAATCAGCCATTTTTTTTTTCAGTCAGTCAAGCCCATGGTGAACAAGCCGCCCCAGGTTTGTGTCACCTTCATGGCACTCACACAAGGTAAGGTTGTAGGTTGTCATGCTGCCTATCATAAAAACAATGTTTCTTACCCTACATGAGACAACACATTGATTTACAATGACACTGTGAACAAAAGATAACGACTACAAATGATGGGATGAGACTGGGTTGGATATCGATACGCTATGTTCTGTTGTCACTAGTGGTTTGTAGTCTCCTCATTTTGCTATGTTAGCATACATATTTCACTTCTAAAATCTCATTTGTAACACTACAGCTTGTTTATGATGAACCTCCAAGTGTAGGTTTGGGAAGTAGATCTGTCTATCTATTTAAAGGTTTAATCAACTAGACCTAAAAAGATAGAACATGACATGTGTTTAAAAATGAGCTCTCAAAGAGGTCTGACTCACACTAAGATAAAGTAACATGCTAGTATTTGGGGGAGCGGTTAAACATGAAAGTGTAAACATGGTGTTCTCCTTCGTTCATATTCAGCCTTAGCAATGTGATTTTAAATAAACCTGCCATCTCTGTGTCAAAAAAAAAACACAAACCAAAAAAAGTTCACATATTCAACGTGTAATTATTCTACTGCTCTTTTGAGTAAACTATGTTTCACTTCCACTCTTCACTTCAAACTCCCACACAGTCAGACAGAGTGTACTATCAGAGTGCATACTGATAAGCCTCACTTCCTGCACAGAGCCACAGGGCAGAGTTTGGAGTGTTTTACTAGAGAAAGGTGAAGAAGATGGAGCTCTTAGGCCTCCTCTCTCTTTCACTCTCTCTCTCTCTCTCTCTCTTGGCTGCATTGGATTAGTCAGTGCATGGTGAATTAGCCATTTGTCACTGACACAGTAACAGCCTACCAGTTGCTTTTATAGGCACCAGGTGAACCAATAAAAAAAAAAACCCTGCTTTGGTGTCCTCAGGCCGGCGGAATGGCAATTCATCTGCAAACAGGGAGTGCGTGAAAAAACTCTGTTAAACATCTGACCAGAGGGGTGATATTTTTTTTTTTTAATATATTTCATAAATCCTTCACTTCTGCTCCAGCTGATTACATATATGTAAAATAAGTCTTAACAGGAAAATGCATGCATTTGATGATAGGAAAAGAAACCCAATAGCAGAGACGGGGAATAAACCTAATTTAAAAGTAAATATGTGTTTATATAGCAGTGTAAAGTGTATGTTATAGAAGCAACGCCTGCTCTAATTGGGTTTGGTAGTGTGTTTTTGAAACAGTTATTGCTATTCATGGTATATAAGCAGAAGCAAATGGCTCCTACTGCCTGTGGACACATAATTGGGGAGCCAGAGGAAGATTACGGCGTGGAAGAAATAAAACAGGGTTTGAAGGAAAAACAGCCAGAAAAATCATGGGAAGAGAGAGCAGGGGGAAGAGTAATGTTTGGAAAGTGTTCAACCACATGTCTCCAATTCATAATTAACTTTTTAGAACCTTGACAAAGCTATGGGCGTGAGGCCGGTGCCAGCTGAATTATTCTCTTCTTTTTTTTTACTAGCAGATGTGACTCTGTGGTGTTTCATTATGTTTATTTACATGTTTTTTTTTTCGGTGCCAGGCGCACATGAGGTAGTTTGAGGAAGCGTGTGTTGCCAGAGGGCCGACAGGCGCACGCTTTGTCTGCAAGGAAGAATACAGCAGCTCTTGGACGTGGGACCTCTATTTTCTGAATTAACAGTAAACGGTTTGGACAGGAAACGCAAACTGTTTATTTCTGAAACAACATCAGTGCCGCACTTTAAAAAGCAGGTATGCTAATAAGCAAGCAATTTTAACTGGCAGCCACTAGGTAAAGTGGGTATGTGGCTAATAAAAACGCTAATTGAGCAAATTGGATGTTGTGAATCTCTCAGTGAGTCAGGCAATCATCGCCCGCTACTGTACACAGTTTGTTGTCAAGAGCTGACTCATCACATGCTTGAACACGTCACTTCAAAGAGAAAATATTAAGTCGGTAACCCTGAGACACTGTCAGCATGATATGGATGTCATTTTGTATTTTTTTCTCCACAGAAAGAGGGGGAAATTAAATCTTTTAAGTCCGGTGATGTCTCTCCTGTCCAGAGGCCTCTCTTCTAATCACTGTCCAGTGGCTGTTGAGTGGCGGGCACAGGGCCCTTGTTAATCCTTTCCCTTTTCTTTGCAATAAATTATGCATCAGAAAAAGCTTTTTCCACCTCAATGGATGTGTCCCTTAATCCCTGGCTCCTAAAACCAGTTTAATCTGAACTAAGTCATTAAAACAGTAAAGGGATATCACAAAGGACTTTCAAGCCAATTGGCTTAACGGTAACGTGATTAGATCATTGATCTCCCAGCAAAGCCTTGGGCTTCCAGGTGCGAAATGACTATTTAATGAAATCAGAGAAATCTCGTTACTAGAAAATTACTGATCAAAGTTAAGACCAGGTGACTCGGGTGGCACTGGTATCCATGTATGTGGGCAAAGGTATTTATTCTCTAGATCCCCTCTTGACATTACAGAGAATGTATGGGGCCGGAATGAGAGATTGTGTTCTTAATCCCTCACCAGCCACTATCCATACCTCTACGCATCTCTCTAACAGAGATTGCTGCTTTAAGCTTTGATAGCCATCGGCTCTGAACAACCTCCCAGATGCACAAAAAGGAAGCGACCTAATGTCATTACAGGCTGATTAATGCAAGTTCCATCCTACACAGATCTCTTATAGTTGTGTTTGTGTCCTGTAGACTATTCAATCAGGGTCACACCTTTTGACATTACCAGCCTGATGCTGATTATTACCTGAAATACACCTCACTGGCTTTTGCATGTATCAATGAGCGCTGGAAATCTTAGGGTTGTCACTGAAAGGATAATTCCAGCACTTTCAAACCAGGATGTAAAAAATATTGTTTATATAACAAGGCCAAGGTTAAAATAAAATTAAATAACACTACAAACACACCAGCGCCTCACCTAAAGTGGAATAACACCTGACATTACTGAGAGGGATTACGACTATCCTCTCCTATCGCTCAAAATAAATAATTATATCACCAAAGACCTCTTTTCTAATTAATGAGAAGATATGAAATATCACTTAATTTCAAATTTAATTACAAGCCATAATATTTCCTTCATTGGACCGCCTGCTAACGCTGTGCAGTTTCCTCCTGCTGATGAATGTGCTGTGTATTAAAAACAGGAAGGTTTACAGTTCCCTGGACTGCACATGAAATTTCCCATGATGGGAACATTCTGTAGGAAAAAATACAAGGAGATGCACACACACATACACACACACAGGAACAGAGCTGTGATATACACAGGATGGGCTACCATCAGGACTACGCAAGATAAAAAGGTTAATAAACACTTGGTAATGAAAATTAATGACACAAATCATACACAGGCCCTGACACACTTTTCCCTGTTTAATTGCAATGGCCGAGAAGCACTCATTTTAATTACCTATATTACAGCATTGATGTCCTTGAGTGTCAAGCTCCAAAGTTCTCTCTCTCTCTGTGTGTATCGCTACTGATGAGCATTTAAGGCCATTATCATAACCATGACAAAGGTATTGACTTCTATCCTCAGATGAGTTTTGCTTATGCAATAAGAATTGCCATTAATTGGAGTAATGAGGCTTGCATACTGACTTTCAGCACCACTTTTGGTCTCAATCATATAGTGATGATTTAGCATAAAGGGGACTGGCTAGAATCCTGGCTGGGGTCATTAGTAATTTGTGCTTGTCATTTAGCTCCACTTTAAACAGCCTACTGGTTTCTTTATAATCCTAAAAAAACAAATGATTATGCAAATATTAATGAAGCTTAATATAGCTGTGGTTTAAAGTCTTAAACTATACCTGCACAACTACTATATTCTATATTCAACTTTGTCAGAGATTATAGTTTCACTTTCATGGCTTTAATTTAAACTCTCTTCATACACAAAGAGGTCCAACACTATGTGAGGGTGCCCCTTCTTATAGCATGGTGAAGCTGTGGGCTCAAACACAGCAGACAGAGCCAGGAAGATGGACCATGATCTTGACAGACTGACACTGCTACAGATCTGGACGTCCCACTGGAACATAACAATGCAGGTATTGACGTGTCAGATCTCTGGGTCCTGAAACTCTTAGGACCTGATGTAATGTATACTACATTTTGCAATTGCATGAGAGCAACCAGAGAAGCAGAGAGCATGAAAAATCTAAAACCAGTCCAGTCTTTGGCTTTCAAGAAAACCAAACTGCAAGTAAGGTGACCTCTGCTTGGACAGCTGATGGTAGACTATATAAGCAGCTATAAGCTCAAGAAGATCCAGCATGGGAGGCTGACAAAAGAAAACGTCTTCACTCCACTTAGCAAGTCCACAGTGGTGATGACTGACATCCAGGAATGTGGATTTAAACTCACCCTCAGACTACCGTCTCTTCCCTGGTAAAGACTGGGTCACAGTTTTGTCCGTGAGGATGATGTCATTGCTAATGTGGATCCATAATGCTCTGCGGCCGACAAATTCTGTAAATGTAGGAGAGTACCTTGTTGAATGATAAATGTGCTAGGTTTCCTAAAATTGACTCCTTCTACATTAGGCCATAAACGTATCAATCACTCCCCGCACTTTATCAAACAGCACACACTAACACACGCAGCTCATTCTGCAAGGTTACAATATGTCACTCAGAGGTCAATTTAACGGACAAAGGTGTTTGCAAATGAATTAGCAGCAGCACAAACATCGAAAACTAATTAATTTACTAGAAGCAGATTAGTTTGAAATTCCACAAAAGGCTGAAACTAAATTGTTTACTAACGACTGTCTGCAGTCATCTCTGGGGAACGAGCGGAAATGCACAAATCGTAACTTGCTGATTTAGCACTTTGCTGCAAAATGAAAAGAAAAAAAAAAAAAAACAGGAGGCATGCTGCTGGCTACATTTTGATGATGGATTTGAATAATGCAAATATGATAAATTAGCCAACACATAGCATTTCACTAATTAATTATAATTAATCATGTTGAAGTTTTCTGAGGTGTAGTCAGTGATAATGTTGTCTGTTTGATGTATTGCACATATGAAGCCCAGCGTGTGGATCAACCCCTATCTCTGGGCAGAAGCCTAGGCTAGGACTGTGGTTTGTGTTTGTGTGTGTGTGTTTCACTGACTGTGTCCTCCTCTTACCAATCCACAGACGGGATTTCATTTTAATTGACAGTTACCCACATCCATTCGTCAAGATGACAAGCTTAGAGAAGGTGGGGGTGCACCCTGAATGTACTCTGTAAGGTTTAGGGGTGGAAGTGTTTCATTTGTGTGTGTTTCCGTCTATCTTTTAATGTGTTTGTTTGTTTTGTCTATCTCAAGTCTTTCTGACGGGCTCCAAGATAGGTCAATCTCAGCGTCAAACTGCAGCGATGTGTGTTCGTCCGAGTGTGTGTGTTTGTGAGCTTGGGGTCCACAGCCTGCCGATCCATTGATCTCAAGCTTTTGCTGTGAAGTCTGGCCTTTGTCTGCCAGATCTACCTCTCTTGCCGTCTTTCTTTACGCTGTCATTCCCTGACACATGGCTCTGACACATCCTGAGCGTTGCACCGGTGGGAAAATAACACATATCTCTGACCTCTTGAACTCTTTCTTCTCCCGAAAGCCCCAGAGAAAGAATGCTTTAGCTGCCCACGCCTCTTTAAATGTCTACCAGGGGACATGGCTATTGAGACAAAGGGGGTAAGAGAGAGACATTTCAAGACAGGTATAGATCTTCAGCTGGTGTCAGGTATGGGTATCGAGCAAAACAGCTGAGGATTTATAGCATACACACTTCATGTATTGTGCATGGACTGCAGCGAGCCTAGACACAGTGTTGTCAGCAGTTCTCTGCCTGGCTTTCTACTATGAGCTCTGTTCAGTGTTAAATCACTGGCTGTATACAAAACTGGTCAATTCTTTTCCAGCCTGCTGCATTCACTGTTTACTGTATGGTGCTTTACAAACTGACATGCGGAACACCTTTGGTATATAACTAAGTTAAAGCTCTAAATGCTTACTTAACATAAACGCCATCAGATGATGGGGTGTCGCATGTCATATCTGACCCTCATGAGGCCTGCTCAGTTTCGTGCTCACACAAATTGGTGTAAACACATCAGGTGACTGGAGCGCTGACAGTGTGGTAGGGGTTGGGGTGGGGGGCTTGGGGTTTGAACCGTCACATAATATTGTCTTTGGATCAGCCTGAAGAGGCGATGTCACAGATCATTCATAGAGCCTGTGTTGTGTACATTAGGGAGGGAGGGGAGGGGAGGGGATTGGTGGAGGCGGCTCCACAGCAACAGAGGACAGCCTATGGAAAATGCCCCAGCTACCTAGCCAAGACGGTGATGTCATCAGAATAGAACATGCATTTCTGCCACATATACACACACACACACACACACACTAAACTGTCTCCTCCAGCGCATGTTTCCGGAGGGAGGAAAAAATGAACACCTCCCACATGCTGCATCACCTTCAGACCGTCCTCAGCTGTACCACAGGGATGTTGCTTCTTGAATGATTCTCTCATGTAAATCGAATGAACTGCACAACAAGCTCATGTTCATTGGTGATTTATCTTGCGCAGGTGTGATAATGTCAATAAATTGATTAATCAAGCAGTGATTGAGGACCGTATGCTCTACTGATGATTAATATTGATAACTATGTGCCACCCTGCACTTGACAATACAGATTTAATCACACACATCCGAGTTACAAAATACAAGGTTACAAGGTGTGTGTGTGTTTAAGAATCTTTTACCATGTGTGTAACCAGTGACCTGAGGGATTACATCTCCCCCCCAGAGCTCACACTCGCATTGTGTGCTTGCAATAGAGTATTGTATCACTGTGGGCAGCATCTTAAAGAAGTTTGAAAATGTGTGCAGCTTGCTCTTTATTCCTTGCTTTCTAATCCTTTTTGGCTGAACAATGGCGTCTTAGTCAACAATAGTAAAAGCCCTAAAAAGAGACAACTACAAGCGTGGCCGCTACGTCTGAGCGCTGATTTCATGCGAGGGAGGGGGGGGGGGGGGGGACACACAGTGTTCGTGTGTATTTGTGCACATGTGCACAGTGTGGACGTGCCAGTCAATTTGCATGAGGTCATTGCACTATCCCCTGCTCCCAGTTTATGTAATATGATGACAGAAAGTAGTGTACATTTTATACAACTTCCATCCACTCCACTAAATTCATCTGACTTTTTTTCATAAATATTTGACACTATGGATACTAGAAAAGCTTTTGTTAAAGATATAACAAATATATAAAGTCTTTCAAACTGGTCCCAATTTCCGATATCTATTTGTCATCAAGGGCTCCAGATTTTTCTTAATCTTAATCATAAAGATTACAGACAAAAATGGAAAACAGATCTTTGAATGAAGACAGTTTTTCAGTCCCTATCTCCCATTAATCATCAACCCCCCCTGATTTATCTGCTGTCCCTGTATATGAAGAAGCTCCGCCTCCAGCAGCTGCAACGGTAACATGCTGCTCGGTCACACTTTATTTTACTATATATTTTACTATATAATCAGGTCATAATGTATCTATTGTAATGGTCATAACATAACAGTTAGTGTTAAAAACTCTCTAAACATTATCAACAACTTTTCAGACTGCAAAACAATTTTAATGTCTGAAGCACTTAAAATGTCAGCTTTTTTAGGATTTAAAGGCCAAAACATTAAACAAAACACATTTCTTCACATCTTTTTGGTCTTATTAAGGTATTAATGTGGCATTTCCAAGTGGAAAACTGTAAATCTGACAGCACTTAAATTCAGGGTAAGTCCCTCATTAGTGAGATCAAGTCACTCTGAGGTGTGTGTTGATTCTTTTACAGCTTCCAGCAACCGTGACACTGTTTTTTTTTTTTTCCCCCCTCAGCTCTTGGCCACAGACTCAGAGCGGCGGCAGAGCTGATTTGTTGCGCTGCGTTACACCGACAGATCGACTGATTGTTGACAAACAGCTCAACTCAATGCCAGCGCCGGCGCGGTCATCTCCACTCCGCTGCCTGACTGTTTGCTCTTGTGTTGTGATTTGCAGGGTGGGGGGGGGGGGGGGGGGGGGTCTACGCCGGATGACAACCATGCTTCATCCCTCACTTTCATTGCACCATAAAAGGGTGCTCTGTGGTGGTGGATGCTGCTGTTTACTGGTTAGTCTTTGTCATCATTACGTTGTCACAGACAGGATAACCAGAATGACAGCAAAGGGGGGGGGGTCAGTGGAGGACAGTCTGAGGGCGGCGACTGTGTAACCATAGCCGGGGCAGGAGTCACAGAGGGCCACGAGAATCAGCTCATCTGTCCATTCATCTTCATATGGCCTGAATCCCTGATGGAGGGAGGAAGGACACAGACAAGTGTCCAGACTGACATGTGTCTGATCTGAGGCGAGGATCTGTGTTTAGCTGCACAAAAGACAGAACAGTGAAACTGTCTGTGTTTGCAGAAAAAATAGGAGTAACTCTAAAATATAAAAAAATACAAAACTGCTACAAGCAGTCTTTGATCTAAAAAATGATTTGTATGCTCTGCGATCACGCAGCAAACACCACGGGGTGTTTCTGAGATTTGCAAGTTTCCAAGTTGTCTGTTTACATTTGTGCCCATCTTTGCGATTTTCTCGGCTCTGCACCTGAAATAGAGACTTCGCCTGTGGATGAACCGGAGCTGAGCTCTGTTTTTTCTTTTTTTTTTCCGGGGTTAGGTGGGTGAGACAGCATCTTCTGTGCACATATTTCCCTGACTGTGGGTCCTTGCAGCAGTCTGCTGCTGCTGCTACTGGGATAACAAGCGAGGTGGGAAGGAGGGGGGTCTCTGATCTCATCGTGGCACAGCTCGCTTTGCCGGGAAGCAGTAGGATGATGTAATGCTGTTTGCGCAGCAGCAGTAAGCACTTATGAGACGGAGAAGAAGGAACCAATGTAACTATAATTTCAAGAGGCATCACCATCTTTATATATTTAAAAAAAAAAGCATGCTTACTGTAAGAGACATCGCCACTTCCCTTCTGTCTGGCTCTCATACACACCTTTCTCTTTACATTATTAATTGGAGCTAAACTTGTTATTCTATTTTCATGTGAGCAGGATGTGTTGAGTTTATGTAACATCCATTTATATCACTCTGAAAACCTTCATTATATGCTTGATAAATCACTGTGAAAATGTGCATACAAAAATATGACTGATGTGTTGGACAGTTTAATGGCAAATCATATATTCCATTCCAGTTCACCTTCCTGTAAAATATATAAATTACGTACCAAATTAATTGATAGCTTTTTTTCCAGCATCCTACAAAGGAGCCCATACATTTGCATTACCTTCATCTTTCCCCTTGCCACAGTATGAGACAGTCACCTCCAGAGAATCATACGACTCCAGTCCTGTATAATACCGAGGTGAGAATATTATACTGTGGATTTTATGCTAGGCAATTAAAGAGATCACAGTTTTATGTCCTAGGCAGGGCTGGGCCTTTCCTGATTCACAACCCTACACACTAAAGTGGAATAGCCTTGTTCCTCTCTGGTTTAATTGCCCTTTGTGTCCAGATTATTTCCTTCCTAACTGTCCTAATGTACAATACATCCAGCATGGCATTCATCTATAAGGTATTAAAAGGCTACTGATGCACTGAAGCAAGGCATCACACCAGTCAATGAGTGTGCCTGCATCAACTGCCTCTGCCCTCTTACCTCACCTCCTTTTTACACGGCCGTCTTGGCACGGACTCTCCATATTACTGAATTTAGCACCTGCAACTACAGGCGAGCCCTTGTCCTGCGCGAGTGCTTCGGAGGTGAAGCATGTGTCAGGAGCCTAAGACTAAGCCAGAGAGCAAGGAGATGAGTCAGATGAACACTTGTCAGGTGATGTCATCTCCAGTGAGCATTGATGACTGGCCCCAGCTGTTTTGGTGCACTGAGGCACACTCTGCAGCACCTGTCTGCAAGCAGTTTCAGCTCACATACAACTGCAGCGGAGAACAGGCCTGCTGCTCAGAGGGCTCTTATAACTCCCCAATGACGAAGCCAACGGAGGTCAAACGGGGCAGACAGTACAGCTCTTCTCCAGCAGTGTGCTTCCATATGCCAGTTTGGCTGAGAACAAGTTAGGGAGAATGTTTTTGAGCACAAACAATCCATTATTTATTTATTCACATTTGAGCTGTCACAATGTTAGATTTTTTACTACACCGATATCACAGCCAAGATAAATTTGGATTACTGTTTACTGTGTTTTTGACAAAAACCATGTTGGCAGACCTAAATCCCCTGGTAGATGCTTCCTAAAAAATGCTTAACAAATAAGGGGGAGTCATTGAATGCTAGGCTTTAACAATACAATCATTTAATGTGACATTTCAGAAACTGTGCTGACGTGGAATCTCTGAACATCTGTGTCATTATGTCCCAGACCCCTGCTGAGGAGATATCTGATGTCACTCTTTCATTTACCCTAGTGTCAAAACCCCTCCATACACATCCTTCCTAAGCATGCATGTGCTTGCTTTATTCTAGTAAATTCTCATCTGTGGAACCCCATGTGTACTACTAGAGTGAAATAGCAGAATAGCTAAGGGGTGAGAAGCCAGTATAGTACTGGTATCAAATGACCGTGTCTGGCCCTCTTAAAACAATGAGCTGTTTATGGTCAATTTTAACAAGCTAAAGCACTTCTGACTGCTGCCTGCTTCAGTGCTTGGAGCACTGTCAGGGAAGAGAATAGCACAAGATGGCCTTGTGTCATTGTTTCAGCATGCTAGCATGCTCACGGAATACCACTTTGCAACACAGGTAGTCTAGTGAGTCAATGTAGGACTGAGCCTGTCCTCAGGCCAACAGAAGAGGAAGAAGTAATATCATGTACCACAGAAAATGACCCAGAAACAACTTGCAGAAGGCCAATATGAAACCAAGGAGGCAATACTAATGCAACCGATTTCAGCAACAATGTAAAAAAAAAAAAAACCTGCTCACACTCAGAGATGTGGATAGCTGCACAGAACTGTACCCTGCTTTCCTTCTACAATATTTGAATTAGAGTTACTAAATACAAATGTATGGAAATATATCACAGAACATCATAATCAATAGGTATAAGACAAAGTGAGACACTGAATTACTTCCACAACATTACTGTGTGTATAATAGTATCATTTCCGATCATGTGCATGGCTATATCATGACACCCTGTGCACATGATTCAGAAATCAGTGTCACAGGTGTTATGACTCTCTTAGTAATGCAACTATGAGCATTACTGATGACATCACTACTGACACACTCACTTATGGGTCATCCACATTGTGCAACGATGGAGTCATGCAGTGTAACATCCACTTAACATGGTCCCTCAACTAACAGGAGCAGATGAGGTAAATTCTTATGCATAGTTATTTTGTATTACAGCTCCAGGTGGTGAAGGGAAATGCTCTGAGACATGCTGTGGAGAAATAACATGTATTTCCACAACACTGTGTGAAAACACCATCAGCTGGATTGCACACACACAAGGCAGCAGATCCTCTCATAGTAAATCAAGAACTGTTTCACTGTAATAGCTGTACTTTGTAATAGCTATTGCAGTGGAATAACTCTGATTTAATCTAGCCAGCAATCAATATTTTTTGACTGTTATGATTGATGAGTATTAAGTAGGACTATTAGCCATGTGGGGAAAAAAAAAAAGTGTCCGAGTCTAAATTCCACTGCCTGTCTCTCAGTCACGGCACTAATGTGAAAGGGAATAATCTGTCAGCTAATTCAAGAATAGGCTTAGAACTGTGGACATATTTTGTTAATGAATATGTGAATTACTTGTGCATTGATTTCTATTGTGTGGGGAAAATGGGAAACGTATAAAGAACTGTCTGCGCAGGGGAGCCTGCAGACACACTTCATTGACGTTTCACTTGGAGACTACGAGAAATATTGCATATGCTGAAACCAGCAGATTGTGTATTTAAAGCCTCTGGTGAATCAAGGTCGCAGTGGTGACCCTTTTAGTAGTAGCCTGTCATACATTTAGCAGAGCAGGGGATCATTTCAAACTGTCCTCCATCACATTATGACAGATCTTAATTGACTACCGATACGGCTTTGCTGAGTTGACGGAAAAATCGGATTTTAATCTAATCACTGCAATATACCTGATTGGCTTCTAGCAACACTCTGGCATATTAAAACATTTGCATTGCAGAGATAGGTCAGGGAGCTTGTGAACAGCTAAATCCTACACTGTATATCAGGTTCCCAAATGGATTCATTATGGCTTTTATATAACATTATAGACACGCTGAGTTAACTCTATCCTCATGCGACCATTCAATGAAGACTAATCAATAGGCTTTCCTTTTTTAAGAGTAAACTCAAATTATGTCCCTGCTGCTGGGAGATCACTTTTCTTACACTTGAATAAAGAGACGAGTTGAAAAGTTTAAAGTACTGAACTTTAGTTACCCTCTCTCTTTGCAGTCTCTACAATCTCTCTCTTTATTTTTTTTTTTTTTTTTTATTTGCTTTCCCGACCACACCAAGACAATTTCCAGTCAGTCAGTCTTCCCAGGTTTATCACTGAACCACATCATTAAGAGGTGCCCCATGGATCCCTGTCTAAACTGCACGTCGACTCGCTGCCGCTAGCTCCCTGGATAAAAAGCCCAAGGCTGAGCGGGCTGACATTCTCCTGCGCAAACGTAAATGATGGCACAGAGGATGGTGGTCCAGAATCCCCTCAGTGGTCTTGGGGGAGAAAGACAGAAAAGGAGAATGATGATAGATTGCACGGAGAGTGGGCTGAGTGGATGGATCAGGCCTCTCGTACCCAAAGAGCACCATCTGCTGTCAGTTCGGGTGACTCATTCAACTGCGCTGACATGTGCATGTATAGGAGCATGCTGAGAACACATCAGACAGACGTCAGGCGCGCCGATGACGGGCTGCATATAACAGAGAGAGGAGGGAGAGCACCATAGAAGGAGACGGGAGGGGGGTGTTGACGGCATCATCTTTCTCATCTTCACAGACATTTCTGATTTAACTCAAACAAACAATCAATCAATCAGATTTTATAATCAAGTTCATTTGAGAACAGCTATATAGAAAAATGCATTAAAATAAAAGTTCACAATGGCCTGGAACATAAATATCCACCTTAATGAACTCTTTCATTTCCCCTAGTGTCAAAACCCCTCCATACACATCCTTCCTAAGCATGCATGTGCTTGCTTTACTTACTAGTATTTCTCATCTGTGGAACCCCATGTGTACTACTAGAGTGAAATAGCAGACTAGCTAAGGGGTGAGAAGCCAGTATAGTACTGGTATCAAATGACCGTGTCTGGCCCTCTTAAAACAATGAGCTGTTTATGGTCAATTTTAACAAGCTAAAGCACTTCTGACTGCTGTCTGCTTCAGTGCTTGGAGCACTGTCAGGGAAGAGAATAGCACAAGATGGCCTTGTGTCATTGGAAAGGCCCACAAGCACATAAAAGACATTTCTTTTTCAAATATATGGCAATAACTACTGAGTGACACTACAGCACCATTCTTGTCATTTTTCATAACCCTCACTTAAAAAAATATCATCCACCCAAGCATCACCCTTTTTTATTTCTTAATAAAAAAAACTGGATTCCTCTGTAGAGGCCACAATTACACATTTCTATGGTGAGGTGTAAGGTCACCGTCAAAGTCGGGGTCTTGTCATCTCCGATTTCATTTCATGGGGTCCAGAGGAGCCTTATTGACAATAAGGAGCAGCTGTATTGACACCTGTGACGCTGCGCTGGTTTGCCTCGGACTCCCAGCTTCCCCGCTCTCTGCCCACTGGAGAAAACCCACGAGCACAACTGTCTCGGCGTGACGGGGCATGCCAATACTAAAAAGGTTGCAATTTATGAAAGGCCGTGACATCAAAGCTCTGATCAATGGCTTCCATAGGCTTCAAACACTTCACCGAGATTGATTCTATAGGTGATATTGTTACTGGAGATCTGCAGACATGCTGCAAGTGTCAAGAGGGGACGCATGCTCAAGTTTAAAACAGGCAATTCTAAAGGATTTGCGTCAGTCAGGCGGTGTGCTTGGACAGTGATGGGAGACCCCGCTGACCCCACAGGGTGATGCACGCTTGTCAGTGTGAGACAGGTGCAGACTACAGGGGGAATATTATATTATAGTGAAGAGCAGCCTCGCTCGCCAGCAGCAATCACGCAGCCTCTCTCAGCTAAGACCATTTTATTATGGACGATGATGACAGTGTAAGGCTGCACGAGATGGAATGGATGGATGTATGGGATTCTGATGAGATGATCCAGACAGGTCGACCCAAGGGGAGGTAGAGTACATTAGTGTACATCAATGCCAGGAGAGCTTACAGTGGAGATAAGCACACAGCGTTATGCAAACAGCGACGCTCATGAGTGACTTAAGCAGCCCGGGATCACTTCCAGCAACAAAGAAATGCATCACTTTCATAATATATTGAGAATATAAATAATATAAAAAATAAGTAGCTGTTTGTCTTATACATTATGGATATTTTCAAAGCTTGACCTGGATAATGAATGCAAAAGGGCTGCTCGCAGATCCTTTCTTTTCCTTTTCTTATTGAATTATATGGATTCCTGCTGGAGGAATCAATTGACAAAGACCACAAACTTCTGCATGTGACACTAACTCAAGTGAGAGCACACAAATACACAACCACTACCACCTCCTTTTTTTTGTGATGCTGAGGTGTACAGTGAGACCAGTGTCCCTGTCTTGAGGGAAAGAGTGAAACAGGAACATTAAAATAATGTCTGGAATGGACAGGAAGACTCCAGGGCATCATGAATAAATAACAACACTCCAAAAGCAAGTATTCCTTTGTACTGTGTTGTATTTGTCGATGCTGGCAGGAGCACAAGGAGCTGTGGGGGTTGCAGGGGCTTGGCTAACAAGCAAATAAATAAATAAGGAACATGTTCAAAAAGTGCAAGCCGTTGTAAAGTCTGTGTGACATACAAGGCATAACAGCACCTATACAGGACATACGGCACCGCACAATAAAGGGTCTCTTATTTGTTCTTTTTGGACTCTAAAATGCATTGACAGCATTAGTAGCATAAATCAAAAGAAAGGGAGCGTGTTTGTACTTAAAAATAAAACTATGCATTTGATTATTTTGACACCTAATGCTTTTAGCCATCAGCGAGATCATTTTTGATACATTGCCATGTGGGTATAAATAAATAAACAAGACTGATGGTGTGGAATAAATCCAATTTACCATGCAGAAAATAATCAATACATTAAACCGGAATCCCATGCTAAAGCACCTTTAGTCGACAGTACAGTATGTGCTTGTTGACTTTAATTGCAAAAGTGTTGGATGCACAAGCCGTAGGCACACAATTGATAGTAGCCATTAGCAAATGATTAGGTGGACAGAGATGAACTCTCCTGCATTGATTCGGCTGGCTTACATTTCCGACTTTTGCAGGAGGATAAATAAATTCACCTGCAGATCTATAATGCATGACTTTATATTCATAATTTCCACCAGAGAGGCTCCCCGGCTGTCTGCTTTCCATCGTGTGTACACAGAGAAGCTGGCAGCTTGGGCGTCCACTGTGTCTGTTTTGTGCCAAATCATAACTGTTTATTCAGCCAAACGCAGCATTATAAAATGTTCTGCTGTGAAGATTTTATAATGAGACTGAGATTGTGAAGTGAAACCGCAGGCTTCCCCTCCCTTCATACTGCCTTCTAGACATGCTGAAGCCACCATCATATCAAAGCCTTTCTTTATCATTTCCAATTATTGAAAACTATTGTCATTTGTGCCATCTGAACCAAGTCTAATTTGTTTACTTCAATAGCCTTGGAGGCCTCTTTAATGTTTGAAATGAGATCTGTTCCCCGTGGGCTGTCGACTGCCCTGAAAACACATGACAGATTGCACAGGAGAAGTCCTAACTTTGCACCAATAACAGACACATGGTGCGCTTTCCTTCCCCTTAAGACAGTGCATTGCCAAGTTCTTTACCTCACCATCTCAGCATGATTGCTTTGCTTCAGTCCCAACATTTGTTTCATCTCAATCAAAAGCAAACTGTCTACCGAGTTCAGTGGAAGGTGACTGAATCGCTGTGTTCACCTTTCCAACATTGAACTCGCCACTGAGCTGTGTTGTTTGTCCATGTTCTAGGGCACATGGGTAATCAAATAGAGAGGAACTGAACGTTGGTGTCCTCAAACCTAATTTGGATGCTTGCAGCTCTGACCCCTTCCGACCTTTGACATTCCAACCCGACTGAATCATTTATTTACTTTGTCGAGACATAAGCCAGATGAGGGGATTTTAGTCTCAAGGCAAGAATCTGTGGAACTCAAAACACAAATAAAAGCCCGATTAAAACGTAAACAGCTAAGGCCATGTGATACATGACCCCGCAATAACAGTCTATACCTTTTGAGTAATAATCAGTATTGATCAGCGAGAAACGTTTTCACCTATTAAACCAGTCGTTTTGTTGATTTCCATTGATCCAGATCAATTAGATCAATTATTTGTGCAATAACTTGTGGTGACAGCAAATGGCTGTCAATAAGCATTGTTCAACTGCAGAGCAGACCAGGCCCGTGGAGGGTAATATACATATCAATACTTGAGCCATTTCTCTTGCATGTTCACAAAGAATCCGTTGTGTTCAACAAATGGCATTAATCAAGGATCATTCTGGGGTCAAAGGTGAGAAGGAGAGGACAGAACCTGAGAGACAGACCTTAATGACGAAAAAGCAGCAGGCTACATTCTCCCTCCCTCGTTCCCCCCATCTTCCTCTCTCTCTGTCTTTATAGCTGTTTTTTGCAAGCTCCCAACCATGTCTCTAGAGGATTATGCAATGGTGGCTCACCACATATCTTTTTCCAGGGCTATACTTCTGTAGCTCCACTTAGCCTTTACACAAACTCTTAAGGCACACCCAAGATTAAAAACTAGTTTTTTTGGAGTTAACAGTGCTTCCCTACAAGCTCTCCAGCTCTCTTGTTCTCCTGCTGAGCCCTCACCGCTTCTTCAACCGGGCTGCCTGCAGCATACCCACATGTGCTGCTCGGCCAGGTTCCCGCTCCTCTCCTTCAAGCCTCTTCCTTAAAATAGACCCGTCGCGGGGCCTCCGAACGTTTCCTTCCTCTCATCTTGTCCACGCCTGTTAGAGGGTTACAGCTGCTCTCTTGCTGACCACAGTTTCCATTGCTCATCACTGCTGAAAGTCCCAGGCCCCTTCTGGAGTCCATTAACCAAGCCTAACTTCTCCAGATTTATCACCGCTAGGACCTGCAGCAGCCAAAACACCAGCAGTATGTACATGCTGAATGCTGAATGGGCTGTTCTGTATAGATGCAGTTAAAGTCCAGTGCGGCACAGAAATGAGGCCTTTGTTTATTAAAAGTATATTTCAAGGATACCTGTGGTGTAAAGGATTGGACAGTGCTGGCTTTGCACGGTGCAGATGTTTAGAGAAAGAATGAGTGTGCAGTGCTGAGAAGCTGCAGTAAAGATGTCTTACATTGGGGCTGCAAGCGAGTGTGTGGGATGATTGCCATTTTATTTCTTTTAACTTCATCCATGGTTATTTCCATCTATATTTAAGAGGCACGCTGTTTGAAACTAACACCAATCACGAATGAAAAACTGTGATCCCAGCATAACCCCGAGCATTCCTGACTCACATCACTGAAAGGCTATTGAAATGACAGGAATTCAAACCATATTGCAAAAGGCTCATCAGCACTTTCAGTGTGGTCGAGATGTATGTTGATATTCACAGCACAAAAACAAATCTATCCTCTATAAGTAATGCATAGTGGATGAGGAGTCGCTGATGGTCAATAGATTTGCCACCCCGACCTGCAACACTGTCTCTGTTTGTTTCCATTACAAAGCAATTCTTATCATGCATAATGCATTTCTAAAATCACTCCGTCATTAATTCATCAAAAAGTGAAAGAGTCGCAGAGAGAAAGCAGAAGAGAGAGAGAGAGAGAGACAGACAGAGAGAAGCAGAGACAGACTCATGCTGCTTAATTATGCATCCCTAAAAAAAAAGCTTATGGGAGAGACAATGAGTCTTGAGATGCAGCGCTACAGTATTTTGGTTACACATGATAGGCTTATTAATCACAGTAATGAATCATGAGACGGTTTGTAGAACAGTGGAATCAGGGGTAAACAAATGCAGATGATAAGCCGCGGATAAGGCCCTCTCAGACTGAATGGAAGGAGGAAGAGAGGAGACGAAGAAGAAGAAGAAGAAGAAGAAGAAGAAGATGGAGAAAGAGAAGGAGGTGGAGACGATGGAGTAGAAAGAGAAGGAGAAAATGAACAAGAGGAGGAGGAAGAGGAGGAGGAAAAAGAAAGAAGGAGAAGAAGAAGGAAGAGGAGGAGGACGGGGAGGAAGAAGAAGACATGGAGGAGGAAAAAAAGAAAAAGAAGGAAGAGGTGGAGGAGGAGGAGGAGGAAAAAGAAAGAAGGAGAAGAAGAAGGAAGAGGAGGAGGACGGGGAGGAAGAAGAAGACATGGAGGAGGAAAAAAAGAAAAAGAAGGAAGAGGAGGAGGAAGAGGAGGAGGAAAAAGAAAGAAGGAGAAGAAGAAGGAAGAGGAGGAGGACGGGGAGGAAGAAGAAGACATGGAGGAGGAAAAAAAGAAAAAGAAGGAAGAGGTGGAGGAGGAGGAGGAAGAGGAGGAAAAGAAGAAGAGGAGCGTCGAAAAACTGGGAGTGGACTGGACTGAAATATGTAGCGTTTTAATTTTCATGTCTTTGTTTGCTCCCTCTTTATCGCCTTGTTTGCTTGTTTGTTCACTTATTCATTTGATGACTTGCTTTATAATATGCTAAAAACTAGTTGTGCATCTAAGTAATTACACTGTAATTGATGAGCTAATAGACATGTAAATTATGCAGTAGTGTGTCGGCAGCAGAGTAGAAAGAGTGCAGTATGTTGTATAATTACAAACTCCAGCTGCCACGCTCCTGTACAGGAGTCATAAATTAAACACACTACATTTGAATAACCGGGAACGGAGAATATCTTTGCACTCGTGGGAAAGATATTCCATGTGTTTCCTATATATGTTGCAGTGCTCACCTTTACAAGGTGCAGAGCCATGTGCTGGAGTGCAGTTTTGTTGATAAAGCATGTGGTTAGACACGGGTTAGGAGTTCAAATCCCAGTGGGGTCACAAAAACTGCACTCACATTACTGTAAGTTCCTTTGGGTAGAGCCATCTGAACACAGCATGCAGGCCCACTTTACTGCTCTACCATTGCACAAAGCATGTTTACATGTTTACATTTTATTTCTTAAAGTTCATATAAGCCTGTATGTGTACTATAACTCAATAGTGATTTAAACTGACTTTTAGTGATCTGCTGTCATATGCACATCCTTCTCATTTCACGTTTATAATATAATTCAAAGCCAGCTTGAGCCATGTTTAAAGAGGCTGCAAAATTATTGAAGCAGTTCATCTTGTTCCTGTATGGGGCCTGATTGGAAATCACAGTGAGATGATTTGCACACATGCTCCGAAAAGAAGTACTGTTTGGATGTATAATATCAAAAGCTCAAACTTCTTGGTGGTGGCACTGATAGGAGAGGCTCAATTATAACCCCTGCATCAGAGGAGTCATCGGTGCAGGCTGACAGCTTGCAGAGCTCTCACACTATCTGTTACCCTGCACTGTCCCAGTCCTCCTATGTGCTCCTGTACGTAATTACAGTGGTTAATCTTCTGCTTCTCCCTTGTCTCCTGCCTACTCTCTTGCCTTCCTTATTAGCACTTCCTTGCCCACCTGAGATTTTTGTCTTCTTCCCTTCCAATTTTTTTTTTCTTGTGGTAGCAGAGTAGTCCAATCAGAGTTGCCATTGTTTATTGTGATAAGTTGGGATAATGAACAAATGACCTGCCACCTGGAGCACTTAGAGCCTGGTGTTAAACTCGGGTTATAAAAACCTCTTCCAGCTCTATTGATTTACTGGCAACATTTGATTGTACCCACGGGGCAGTGGGGGGGGCTGCAAGGCTGCACAGAGCTCTTACTGTTTTACAGTCCTTATTACACCAAACAAATAAATCTCCTGACCATTAATTCACTGCCTGTGCCCTCACTCTCCAGACTGATAGGCCAAAAATCAGAGCAGATTCAGGCTGCTTGGCAGACACAGCCAGATAACTAGGTAGTTAAGAGGTAATGTGTCTTTTCCATGTGCCCCACTGTATATTGGATTAGCAGACTGCAGACAACTTTTAAGTGTTCTCGGAAGACTTTATGATCACTCTGGACAAATACGGGAAGAAATCATTTGCGTTGGGCTGTCCTGTTATTGCAAACAGCGGTCATTATTTCAATATCCTGTGAGGCTCTGTTTTTTTTTTTTTACGATGCCCCTGCGATGACTTTTTTTGGCTGCTTCTCCCCTTTATACAGAAAAAAAGGTGACAGTTAAGTGAAGTAAACTGCAGGGACAATCCAATTTTTTACAACAGAAGGCAACTGTAAACACTCAGGGGGGCCGACAAATGGAACTAAGAAGTGTTACCGCAAGCTAAATCAGCGAAGCGTTAAGCCCGGATGGTAATTTGAGAATGAGGCAATCCACTTGTAAAACATTAATAAAGGGCCGTCCAATGAAATCCGTTCCTCCAATTTTAACCTTACAGTTTGTTAGAGTAAACCAGCTGATGTTTATTTATGAGTTTGTGCACCTTCTCTCTCTCTCACACACACACACACAGGTTATATACCTTCACACAACCCTGCCAGACCTCAACATTACAGTGTACAGCGCTGTGCCAAAATGATGAATACACTCCCTGCAACACTAGAAGATGAAAGATTCTCTGATTAGCCCTTGCCAGCATGTTTACCATACTTTGAATCACTACCATAACCACTGATTGTACACTTATGTAATGTAGGTTCAAATACACTTTCCATCCTGCCCACTGCTTTCTCTAAAGGCATAATTGTCAACACATGTGTAACACACACACACGCACACCGTAGCTTCACTAACATAATGGAAGCACACACAGCAATATACAGTACATGTGGATGATCTTTAGAGTGATGTCACCTTCAAACTAAAGACAAAAAGCTGCCAAAACCTCAATGACTGGCCCAGATTAAACAGCTTGGTTAGCACGCACAAACACACTTAAGTAAATTCAGATAAATACGCTTTTTTTTTTTTAAGGAAGCACTCAGAAGTCATCGTTGAGTTCTGATGTCTTCATCATCCGGCCTGCTGCAGGAAAAAGAGATGCCTGCTTATCATGCGGCCACAGCATGAAGGCAGCTTTGAACACTTAAGCTCTACAGGATATATGTAGGCTCCAGTACCTGGAAGGTATAGGAGATGCTGGCTCACTGATACCTCTAACTCCAACTGAAGGATAAATCCTTTTTCCCTCGTGGCCAAACATGGCATGTAAATATTCATACGCATACATGGCTGTAGTTCTGATCAATGCAAACATTTAATCCACCCAAACCTCTCACAAACTCACAGCAGATCAAAAGCAGCTCTCCTCCCCTTACCACTTGGGATTGCTGCCATTAAGGCGCCTCGCAGGGCACTCCGGTTGCTGCATAAAAGACCACCAGACGGCTAGCCGGCTAATCTGCCAAATATTCTGTTAATCTGACAAGCCAAGTTGAATAATGAATATATACATTATCACAGAAGGAGGTATCACAGGGGACGCAGTGGATCACTTTCCATGTGGTAGAAGGACATGGCATGTCTGTTATCAGCGTGACTTCTAATGAGTTAATTCACAGGTGAGTGTATATTTATCAGGGCACAAGTGTGTGTGTAATTATAACAAGGTGTATATAAAGGTGACGCTATCTTCATCAGGAACATCCAACACTTCTGATTTAACTAGTAATTACACTGGTTTGTCCAGATCTTCTATTATTCTTTCTTTTTCTTTTTTCTATGTAACCTCTAATTGATGTGTAACTTGTGTACGTGCATATGTTTGGGTCTATAGTGCAGCCTTCAATCTACCAACAATCTAATCACCAATCTAGAACAATATGACCCATGAATGATAAATGAAAGCATGCATGCTGCCATGACAAAATACCTCCTCTTGTCAGCTGTAGCAGCCGTAAATGGCTTTTCACTCCGAGATGCTTGTCTCGATGATTTAAATCAGCTCCTTTCTGGGGCAGCAATTTAAATTAAATAGACACTAAGTTTTTATTAATTGATTATTGCCATTTTTCTGACATGCATTTTACAAGCCTGTCACCTTTTTAAGATCACAGTGGACAACAGACAACAGGGTGTCTACATACAAGACCTATTTTCATACATTTCTTTTGATCCATGTGCCCCTTCCCCCCCACTTATCGCCCCCTGTTTCATTCCACTTCCTTCTGGGAGTAGGGCCTCGCTTTACCTTTCAACTACAACGCGCTACCTGTCACAGCACAGAACACACACACACACACCTCTTGAGAATGGTGCAAGAGGCATGTGACATCTGTTCTCTCTCCGGTGGGCTCCTCATGTCCTCGACCTCATCCACATCATTTCTGAACACCTGGGAGGAAAGGGGGAGGCTGTATGACAAGGGGACATAATGGAGAAAAAAAAAAGGGGGGGGGAGAAAAGTGTGCGCTTGTAATGGCGAGATGGTTCGGGGTTATAGAACGAGGGGGAGCAGTCAACCACAGCATCAGTCAAAACTGCCACCACTCTTCCTCCCACTAACTCGTCACTAACTTTCCCCTCCATGACCTTGACCTGAGTTCGGTGCTTTTTGACAGCACAGGTCCTTGTCGACACCAGCTGTGCCAACACACACTGTGCCAGATGCACAGTATGTAGGATACAGGGGTGCTGAGAAATCAAAGGGGTGGAGTGGCATAATGTGCTATACTGTATGTGAATGTTGCAGTTCACTGACCCGAGCGCTGTGGTAAAATGAACAGCTTTGCAGACTTTTACAGGCTACTGTTAGTAAATTGGGGGCATAAAAAGCAAAGCTAGGAACATTAGTGATGGGAAGGTAAATGTACACTTCCAAACGACTGCAACAGTGGTGCCCTTGAGCGGCAGAACTGATTGAGTCGTACTGCTTAGTGGCAAGCAGTTTACAGTACCACTACAGCGTGCCACTTAAGCCAATGCAGAGTTGCCTTAAGCTGCAATTCCAGTAGATGCAGGCTCTGAGACAGCTCTGTATTGGTTTATATTGACATCTAAAGGGGAACTGTAAAAATATAAAGCACTGAACACTGCAGTCTCATAGCTGAGCACCAACACAGATGTATTTCTTTCTCACTCACTTGACAGTTTCACCACTATTGCTCAATGTCTGTTGATAAAACAATGAAAAATAGACAACACTGTGTGGGATATTAAACCATACTGAGAACCTGGATTCACACAAATATCTCTCTATGAGGCTCCAGACATGCTGGCAAGGTATGATGACTGTCATCTTGTATGTTGCTTAACAAAAAAATACAGTACAGCTGAGGTTTATGGTAACACACGTATTTGGTCCTAAGCCAACACAAGACAATAAAAATATGGAAAACACATCCAGGCAGAACAACGCCAGAAAAAACACTTCGAAGTGTAGGTGCTTGTGTTTTTACAGTCCCTCTGTTCCTGGATGTGGACACAATTGTATTAAAATCTCTGTGAATATTGGCCATAAGCCTCCACAGGTCCTCGGAAGTTTGCAGACATTGTTGTAATATTGTTAATGTCACTGTATGCTGTTCAAAGACCTGACTACAGTATTCATTCAAAATGTTCAGATGGCATCAGATTAATGGAAAGAAGTGCACGTGGGAACAGGGCTTAGCATTTTAGCACTTGCTAGTATACTTTAACCTTGTCCAGTGTTTCCATACATAAGTCATATTTCCATGATGTGAGCAGCCTGAGGCAGAGCCAGTGTCTGTTTAGCACATTGACTCAGCAGGGTCATGAGTTCGTTGGCTCAGGCTCAGCTTCCTAACAGCCTTTTCAAATCATTAAGTAATGAAGTGGGTGCCATTCAAATATAAATGCATCCACAAGCCAGGATCCTTTCATGTTTCAACCCATAAATACTCTTGGATTTTACTCAGAGCCAATATACCTATCAAAGCCATTTCCAACATCTGTTATCCCCCTACAACGAAAAAAAAAAAAGTGTAGGACACTGGGCCAATTGCTGTAGCTGTGAAGCAAAGTGCTCAATAATGCATGGGATACAAGGCATTTATGCTTACTTCTTCTTAATTTGTTAATTGATTATTGCCTAATCTGTCACAGATCCTGGCTCAGAGCCTTATGACGGAGAGTACTGCATTTGAAGTGGCGCACAGGGACACACAAACAAACACACAGCATGATAAGCAAAGCCCCAGATGTAAGTCTCCTGATACTTGCTGATTATTGTGAGCGGAGCCACCGCTGACCTTGGCACATATATCCATAGCAGCCCTCTTCCTGCTCCATCCCTATTCTCTCTCTCTCTCTCTCACATACACAACCTCACTCTCTCTCTGGAGTGGCCCCTGGCCCGCAGCTTATTGGGGGGCCTGGAGCCAGCTTCCCATCTCAGACAGGCCCTAATCTGGGAGGCAAATGATAAGGCTGAGGTTTACAGGAGGAGCTTTGCACACTCACCAAAATTTGCATTTAAAGGCCCTCAAGTAATCTTTAGGCTTATTTAAATCTCAGCAAGACACTAGCAGGAGCGATGGAGGGGGAAAATTCTGCACATCCACCTCCAGTGCTTCTTTCCCATGGTAGACCAAATTCCTGCCATAAATGAGCGAGGATGTGGATTACTTTGCCGTTCTCACAACAGCCCGTCTCTGTATTTTCAATGCCATTTAATTGACTGAGTATTATTATTTTTTCCTTCTTCTTCTCTCTTTCTCTCTGCATCCAAATAAAACCACCACATGGGACAAAAGCTTCAACCACCACTGCAAAGCGATTTGTGAAGAAGTCATTTTTTTGCCAGAAAAATACACAGCCAATGACAAACGCTTGCCTGTGCAAGAATGTTTTACTGGAGTCGATTTGACTATACATTTTTGTTCATGTGATTATAATAAATATAGAGAGAAACATCTGCATTCGTTTTCAAGCCCCCTACAAAGGATTGCTGTTGTATGGCAACCTAAGCAAGACATTATTGTCATGCAGGTTCTTTATTTTTGTCTTATTATTTTAAAGCCTCCCACAAATTCAGTGTTGCTCCGCTGCTGCGTTTGTTCTCAGCACTCAGAATTATTCATTCGATGAAAAGCCAAAAATGGAAAACACAATAAGGAAAACACAAACAAACAGTCACTGGCATTGTGCTAGAATATATTCTGTCCCAGTTTTTGTTTTTTTTGTTTAAGTGTGTGCATATTTACCAGCTACTGCAGTTATGGAAGGTACTGTATGCTGTCAGCATATTCACTTGTTTGCTGGCATTACGTCCTGCAGTATGTATACCATAACAGCACAATGCTTCTGCTCAGCCAATTCGCGTCAGCGTCAGGGGGTTTATTTTCAGCGTGGGACTATAAGGAGCATCCTACACATCCAGAAGGGATTTGAAAGATTAATCCTCACCTTTCCAACTGAATGTATTTAATTTGGTTTGACAAACATCAGCCCTACAGGGACGTTTTCTTCATTAATACTTGACAATGTGCCTTGCGTCTCAGGCCTGAAGAGATGTAGTGCTGTGACGGACGAGAGCATTAAAGTGACCCAGATTCAATCTTTCCTTCCCTACTTGCAAGCTTTTAACACTGAGTATAGCACCTGTGATACAAAATTCAGTCGAGAATGCAACAAAGACCAGTGTTAACAGCCCTTACAACAGGCAGCACAGATAAGATGTGATCTGATGATACTCTCAGACTGTAATTTACAGTAAAATATTCAAGAGGCCTGAGGGGTGTTCAGAAGAAGTTCCTATAGAAGTTCAAAAATCTGTGATGACAAGATGCACCATATTGGCATTACGACATTGAGGGTGAAGTGTTCGCAGCAAACATTTCTGTCCTATCTCACCATTTCTTTGTGGTAGCTGCAGTCAGCTCAAATTAAATGCAAGGCAAGTAGCTTCTTGTAAAATCCCTACATAGGGATAGGCTAAAAACAACCCATAGCATAGTGCTCATCTATATAAAGTGCTCCCCGGACAATAACACCTGACACAAGTGAACTACCTAGTAGGAGAGTTCAGGATGTCTCAGGATGGCGCAGTGGTGGCCCGAGTGTTTACATAAACTCACTGCTATGTTCTAGTTACTTCTTCTAGTAGTTGGGCGTACAAAATGGAAAATGGTTTGACAGAACATTAAGATGTTAGAAGTAGAAGAAGACTGACCTCATAATGGATGTTTTCGCTGACAGTATCTTTCCAGCGTTCCAAAATGATCATTTGTATGCATCTTCTATTTTTTAATAAAGCTCTGACAAAACTAGCATAGTTTATCTGCTGCAGCCACTTGATGGTAATGCACCTAATTAGTATAATTTTGCAAGCTTTGAGAATCACAGTTCATGTTTCATGTTTGCCGGCTGGTTACACTTTCTCTGTTTTTACCACAGACTGTAAAAGTGGACAACATGACAGCTTCCTAAAGCGTCTCAATTGGCCTCCCATAGCTGGCTGCAGAATGGGTCATAAACCTCACTTTCCCCATGTTACTGCATGGGACACGGACCCAACTAAAGTACTCCTCAAATAAATTTCAATAAGTTTATATGTAATCAGTTATTATTGGCTTAAAAAGCAGTAAATAGTGGCCTGTGAAGCAGCCAAGTTACACAAAAAATTGGCTTGCTCCTCAAGTAAGTAGGTGTTTGGGCCTCACTTTTGGACAATGGGTGAAGGCAGAACCACACAATCCATCTTCATACACAGTCAGGAACCTTTAGACTACTTCAGGCACATTATGATGTTCATGATGACCATCAGTGCTTTTTAACAAAAACGAGTGTCCCCTCTCTAGTAAGGTGTACTTCACTTTTTGGTTTTTCTTAAACTGTACAAAACAAGATCGTAATCATTGCCTGTTTCCCATCTTGGTGCTACATGTGGACTATTTAACAGGTAAGATGACATCGACAGGATGAGCTTCCACAATGCCAAGAGACAGCTTTAACTACAGCTGTAAGGTAGCTATAATGTTTTAATACCAAAAACATAACAAAAGTTTTGGCCAATTGCTTCTTTTTTTAAATGTGTTTCTTCTATCACTAGGTCAAAATAAACTCTGCAGAGGAAATACACGCTGAAACGACATGAGGCAACAAGATCAGACAAAACATGGAAATTCTAAACCTGATATCATATTTAATATTCTGCCAGATTTTTCTCTTTTGCATAACCTTCTTTACACTGTGAAGACAGGTCAAGTCAAGCTCATGCATATAAAAGCCGTTGCCCCAGGCAAAGATTTAACCAGCCCGGATGAGTCTCGAGGCTCAGTGTAGCAAACAAAAAAAAAACATCCAATTGCTGCCATTCCAGCTGTGAGAAATACGAGAAGACGCAAATAAGGAGATCTGGACAGAAGCATCAAACTCCCCCCCCTCTCCTCCTTTTTTCTCAGAAACTAACCGTTAGCTTGGCTTCCCAGTCACACTATGGAGACCCTGCTCACTCTTCCATGCTACAGCCACTTCCTGCTGGCTCTAAACAATGCAGACTCCATTTGGGCTTCTGTAATGGCTGACTGCTTGACATAACCCTTGTCAGTGAGAGCTGAGATAGGTGACACTTGACAGATGTGTAATTGCTGGAAAAGCTCACTGACAGGTGGATGAGCTTAAAGACACCTGATATGCTTCTGAGGCTGTTGACGCAGGGGATTACACCTTTAAGCAGCACCAGCTTCCCTGGGTGTTGTTGCTTTTTTTCCTGTGTACTTCAAGAGGGCGGGGGGCAGTGTTTGGATAATGTATTCAAATTGGTTTGATTTGTTTGAGCCAAGGTAGGAGCTAAGCATGACAGCAGGAAAGGTTAAGTCCCCCTGCTATAACCCCTATATAATAAATGCAGATGTATACTCTCTGTGAGGTAATGTATGGTTTTGAAATCATTTGAGCAGGCTTGTAAAGCTTGTGCAGAGGCATGATAGCTTTCCCTCTCAGGTCAGCTCAGGTGAGGTGGTACCAGAAGCAGGAGATAACACCCCACCCCTATAAAAGACAGGAAGTGAGATAAACATTCAGCCCTTGATTAGGAGCCAGGGAGTGGGCTGCCATGTGGGAGGCGGTGCAGTCATAGGGGTGGAACAGTAAGATGTGGATGGGGGCGTGTGTGTATGTGTGTATGTGTGTGTGTGGAGTGTTGTGTTTTATGTGTGGGACTGTTATGCAAATCAATGATCTCCTTCAGTGCAGAGCAGAACAGCACAATGCCTGCACACCTGTCCATCATTCAACATCTCCTGTTCCACCTCTTCAAGCTGGGTGGAAAAAAAAAAATCACTTTAGCTCACAGTCAAGGGGTTGAATGCAGGGGAGGGGAGCGAAGGAGATGTGCTTAGAGGCAGAGACATTCACTTTTCTTTTTCCTTGCCGACAATACCATGTTATTAGAACTGCAGTTACTGAATTGGGAGGAGGGAGACCGATGCTTCTGGATGTGACCTCACTTGCACTGGCACACTACCTCAACCCAAGTCTCATTTCACCAAGAAAGACAGGTCAAGAGAAAAGAGAAATTGACAATATCTTTTGCACCATTATGCATAGACAGTGGAGTGAGATTTAGTGATGACATGGGGGGGGGGGGGGGGGGGGTGGCTTCTACTGCACCCATGAAACTCAACTCAGTTCATTGGGGGTATTTTCCCTTATAACTGGGGTAGCTTTCATCTTGCCTGCCAAAAGGCGTAGCAGCGAAGAGCACCAAAAGGGAGCTATCACTTCCCCTATTTCCTGGCCCCAGACAAAGGCATCCCAGGCAGGCAGCTTGCTGAAGATGATGTATTTCTGATCAAAGAGCCTGGAGTTGTCAGCAGCCTGGGCTAGCGCAGCAACCTGATTGCTCCTGGATAGATTTGTCCCTTTGATCAGAGCAGACTCTGACTGCAGGCACTGTTTATGCAAAGAAAAGATGGCAGAGTGAAATCTACCCGGTGTTGTGTGGAAACAGGCGTTGGGCTGGGGGAAGGACTTTAGCTGGAGGATACATGGGCTCACACAACAATACAGGATGATATCTGTTATAATTACCACTAATGAGATAAGGTTGCAAAAAGCCCTTTCAGCAACTTGTTGCTGTGATGCTTTGCACTGACAGGAAAAAAATATATATATATTACTCCCGATGAACTGATAAAACTCTGTGTCTAATTACAACCACATACATCAGATATATGAGGAAGACGAGTGCAATGTGTTTAAATAACTGCTATTTTTACAAAGTGATCAGTTAGTCACAGTATGCAAACATCGTGCCCACAATTCAAATAACCGCCAGCTATGAATTTATGTGGACTTGAAAAGGCATATAATTTTGTCATAATATATTGATGCAAATTCTAATGCTTAGATTAGGTATATAAATGTGTAACAGAGAAATATTAATGCCATCAGTCTGCAGCATTGTACCTACAAATCCCAGTGTGAGTATCTTTTTTTTTGTACCCGGCTACATGTCAAACATACTCGAGTTAAAAATGTCGACAGAAAGTTAGGGTTAGGTGTGAGACAACATGAAACATCAAGGGACTAGGGCTGCAAGACTTAAGATGTCAAAAAGGGTCTTTTCCAGCCTCACTGTAAAACTGCACTGGCAGGCCTGAGCCGGAATGACTCTATAGTGGAATGAATCCAAAGAAAAAATTCATTGTTTGGAAAAAAAAAAGAAGAAGAATTGTTTACATTCTTTAAAACTTCACAATATCTACATAAATACATATTTAATTAGTGCTGTCAAAAATACTTCTGTGAGAGAGACTGAAAAGAATAGTCAACAGGACTTGTTTTCGTCTTGGCTCCGCATATTAGATGAGTTCAGGTCATAGCTTTCAGGGACATCAGCCTTTTCTGTTTTTCTGTCATGTTAAACATTAAAAAGGTACAGCTCAGCACGCCTCCAGCAGAGAGACGTCAAAGTCAAGGTTAATTTATGGATGCAAAATACTTCATCCATTTTTATTTATTTATTTATTTATTTATTTATTATTTTGTTGTGCTTGTGACAGTTGCTATTTAAAGGGGTACACGTGTACGCACAGTTTAAGTCGGTGAGAAAAGAGGGCTGAGGTGGTTACGTAAGCTGTGATTAACATATCTGACGGCTGCATTTGGGTCAAACAGTGATGGGTAATTCAGGTCATTTCTGACAGCTGATGAAAACAGAAATCATCATGGCGGGCGGTGGGCGTAATTATGTATTTATGAGTGGAAGAGGACCTTGGGGGTAGCAAGCAGAAGAGATGAGCGCAAAGTGCTGCCTTGCTACTGTATGACAGCTCATTTCCCTGTGTGGATGTTTTTTCTCAGCTCGGCGCCAAGCTTTTGTTAGTCCCACCAGCTTACTGTACCTGCCAGCCAAACCTTTTATGGACAATACAGAAGGAGGGTTAAGTGTTGTATTATTGAGGGATGAATCTCTCTGCGGAGTCCACGGCCAAGGAAAAGAAAAGCGTGTAGGTCTTGTTTGTGTTGTGAGGAACTCTACTGGGGGTTTAGGCACATTTAAACATGCATCTGATGTTGAATTACCGTATATGGGGTTCATACATATATCAACCTCCTTTACTGTATGAATCTTTTGTTCTATGCACACTCAGGAAAACGATTCGAAAGCGATTCATATTTAATGATCATTAGTAAATGCATTTTTGTACAATAAATGTATATTTATTTATGTCCTAGTATCTTTGTAGTACATAAATGTATTCTCTGTGGGGTTATGGGCTCTACAAAGAATACATAGAGAACTGAAATAGGAGGGTGGAGGAAGCCAGATGCAAATGACCCCAGAGTTAAATCAAAGCATCTTCAAATCACACCCCCCCAGCAACGCTCTCTGTCAATCCACTGTGACATTTCTGATATAGGCAACACTTTCAATCTATGGCAGCCTACTCCATTGGCCGTGTAAAGTTTAATGACCACCTTTTGTGGAGTGATATGAATAATGTATACATTACAGAGCTTTAAAGCGTCTATGGTGCATCTGTCTCCGGGACGAAGGGAAACCACGCAGAGGACCAGGGAAAATTAAAAAGCCTGAGGGTAAAAGGAGGAACAGAGATAGAAAAAGTTGAAGGCAGTCGCATTAATTTGAATGCGTCAATGTGCCACTTCCAATGCAGAGCAGAAGTCATCAGCACATAGCACACAGCACAGTGCTCGCCACCCCCCACCTCCCTCCCACTTTTTTGCACAATCCATCTCTCGTCTGTTGCTCATCTGTGTCAACCTGCTCTTCACATCAAGAACTGAACATGCGGCGACATGGGAGGGGAGGGAGCGTGTTTTCTTGGAAATTCTGGAGAGCGCAGCAGGTGATGGGAGGAAAACACAAGTCAGTGTAAAGCAGACAATCCCTGTTCATGCGCCCCTGCAGATAGCACTGATCTGATGTAAATAGAGATGGATATGGACTGTACTCTGAATGAAAAGCTCATCACTGTAGGAAAAAAAAAGACTACTACAAACATCAGAGGCACCAGAAAGTGAGCACCTCAAAGTTTACTGTCACTGAGAAAATACATTATTCGCAATGAATTCCTCATTTAAAAAAAAAAATGAATCTAAGGCAAGGATAAAAGGAGGTTAATTGTTACATGCACTTGAAGCAGTTCTTTCTACAGAACACACTCTGAAAACCTTATTGAAAGAGAAGTACCTGAGCCTTTAACCTCTAAGAGCATTACAGCAATAGCTCTTCCTTCCCCACCTTGCTCCATCCTCTGCGCATGCAGACCTCTCCGTCACAGACCCCTCATCCCAGACCTAACGGACAAAATTAGAAATCTCCTCCGTAGCTGGCTGCCGCTTCTCTGAACCTCCTCCCTCCCCCCATCTACCATTCAAAAGATTGGTGGGCCTCTATCTTCTTAGAGATCTGCTCCCTGTTGAATAAGCAATAGAGCGTTCCCACTTCACTTGTCCACGCCAGGCTGGCCTGAGCGACCCTATCCCTCCCTTACCCTTTCTCTCCCTCTTGTCACCCCCCCCCCCTTTCCCTATAACCCCCGTTTCCATCTTCTGCAGATTGCCCCCCTCCCTACCCAGCTCCAGCTCTCAGCCGACATGGACACACAAAAGAAGGCTCCGGCTTAGTGGCCTTGTGATGGATGCATTTTCATAGGCCAATCTCTGTTATCTTGGAGAAACAGGTCTCAGCCTCCATTCTCTCAGGGCTTTACAGTTCTCTCTCTGCCACTCACCCCACCCACCCCTTCTTTCGTATTTTTCACCTCCTCCCTCCATCCCCTCCGTCCTCCTCCACCATTTTCCGAAGGTCACTCATTAATACTCCTGAGCATTGATGCTGACCTTATGACCCTGAGCTTGAAAGCTTGGCTCTCCCATATTGAGCATCCAAACCCTTATCCCATGTATTCTCACTCAGGCCTGGAGTGTGGAGGCCTGGACCCCCCCCCCCCTCAAGGTCAAGGACTGGGTGACATCGGGCCCCAAAACAATAGGAGGCCCTTCCTCTCTCTGCATCCCCGTGCATGCCCCCTGGGTTGTCCCTCTTCAGATTGATTTGCTATGCAGCAACATCTCCAAGTCAATCAATTCCATTCATTTAATGCAGATGCACCAAACTTGAAAATGTATCCATGGATTTCAATCTCTCCTAGAAATAGAAAATCTTTCATATAATGGTTTTGTCGATCGCAATTCAGGTGCAAACAAGGATTGTCTTTTTTGTAGCTCTTATTTAAATGTTGCACTTCATTATCTTTAAATTTACTCTTAAAGAAAATTGGATAGCACTCTGTTTAATGAACTTACCCCATTTCTGTTTCAGTGTTATCTATTTATTTATTCGTAAATGATTGGAAGCAAGGAAGGTGCAAATTAAATGCAAAGCTTGTGACAGACAACCTCACTTTCATTACAGGTTATATCAACAACAATATGTTGTTGTAGTATGTGGCAAAGAAATCAAAAAAACCGAACTTCTTGCCTTCAATCTCACAATATAGCAACCTTGATTCACCCCCAAATAGGAATTGTGGTGTTAAAAAAAAATCCCCCAACAATAAGCTCCTTCATTTTTTTTGCCCACTCTGCAGTTTCCAGGCTCCTCATTTCCCAGCCGTGGAGTTTCACTAGGCCTTGATGTATCATATATCTCTCTGTTTTTCCTGCGTGGCTCTTTTTGGACCTAAGGTCAGAGGGTGAAATAAAGCAGACCCCATTTTGAAGCTGACAGGGTCTCCAAAGCCTGAACCTGAGGGCAGTCCCCCCAGCACCCGGCCTGACAAGAGGCCACGTCCGACAAAGGTGCAGTTTGTTACAAGCTTCTGAGGGGGGGAAAAAAAGAAACACAACAGGGAGGGTTATTTGGTGTTCCTTTGACCCCCTAAGCCCTCTGAGATGAAAAGGCTTTCAATTTTTACCAAGGAAGACCACTTCAGCAGAGGAACACCAGTACAGGCTTCAAAGCTCAGCAGAAATTTTAATCAGAGACAAATTACTGTATATTGTGTGGTGTACAGCGCTCCGCTGCCACAGTTTGGAGGGGCAAAAGGGGCAAGCAATACACAGATAAGAAATGGCAGTGTATCTTTGCAGGCATTGATTGAAGTTTGCATGGCCACTGGAAAACCACAGCAGAGGCTGTTAGTAATGAAAGGAAGCGGAGGAAAAAGCATGATGTATTTGCATGTACCTGCCATCTTAAATCATGCAAGCTGAGGGAAAATATTAATACAACAATGCTGCTTAAAGCAGCATTCTGCCTAATAAAAACATATCTATCCTTTACAACACAAGGGTAAGAGAAAGAGCCTGTGAGTGTATGGTGCCTTATGCCATTTACAAAACATTTTATCAAATTTTACAGAGCCTGCTTAATATTTAAAGCCTCGGTCATGCAGCCTAATGGTCCAGGGCAAGAATAAGCTATTCAGGGGTCAATTGTTTTATTAAGATTAATGAGGGGGAGCAAAAGGGTACGTCATATCTGTACTGCTTTCCCTCTTTCTCTGAGCACCAGTGAGGCATATTAAAAAGAGCGAGTAAGGTTTGCCACTTAGCTTATCTACGTAAGTGGCTTATGGATGGTATTTGTCCAGGACACTCAAGGTACATTTTTTCATCAATTCATTTTTCATCAAGTGATGAACGTACTTCCCCCCACAGAATGCAGCTATTCTTCAGCCGCACTGACGCTCAAGTAGGTTAGACCAGCACAAAGGAAAAAAGGGTTTTCTACAAGCCCTGATAGCATTAAGTACTATAGATTCGTGCATGTGTGCAAAGCTGGAGATTAGCAAGATCTTTAATGGCTGTTTCACTTCTTTTCAGAGTTAAGTGACTGACATCATGAATTTTCCAGAATTTCATTTCATTCATGGCACCACAAACATAGCCAAGACCTGATCTCATCAAATATCATCTACTCATCCCCTGAGTCACATAGACGGTTAACAGAGCTCTGATTAGAGATTGCTGATGTCTAACGGCCATCTTTAATCTACCCAGCAGCCCAAGCTTCTATGACTCTGATGGACTGGCGCATCCTTTGTCAAAGAAATGTCTGTGCTGATGCATCTGAAAGAGGAGCAGATGGAAGCGAAGAGTGGGTGGTGACAACTGAGGCCTGGTAGGCGTTCATCTCCACAGACATTCACACTCCATCAACCATAGCCCCCCCAAACCACACTGATGTCATTGTTGTAATTGCTTTGACACTCGGAAGCTGGCACTAATCCTGTTTGGACAGTGACTTAAACTGTATGGAAACAGGGGACACATTGGTTATGTCCAATAGTACACATCTGTCCCTACTGCCCAGGACAACATCTGTTTGTGCTGCATGTAAATGAAAGGCCAGGGCTTATTCAAAAAAATCATGTTTTAAATGTTAGAAATAGAGATGGTGTAGTGTCTCTTGTTCAATGATCAAACATGTGTGTGTGGCTCTTAAGAATGACATGGCTTGGTGTGCGAATGTGTCTGCCAAAACACAGCAATTACACTTCAGTTGCAGTAAAACGCAGGGTTCACATGGCTGCTAAGGGTGTATTTACACAGTGACCTGTAGTTGTCAAGTATGCACATTGCTGTGAATTTTCCCCAAAGTCAAGGCAAAGGATAAAAAAAATAAATAAATGAAATGAAAGGGACTCTGTTAAAACACATACATGCAGGCTTGGAAAACAAAGATGTCATATGACAGCAAGTCCAGAGGGGTCATTTCATTTCCACTGGACTGCCTCCTTTTCTCTAGGCAGAGAGCATAATGTGAACAATGTTTTAGAGGGCCATCTTCAACCACCATCTTCACAACATGCAAGCCTTTCATGTGTCTGTCTCCTCACCTCAGCCCTTCTATCCTCTCCAGCACGCCTGCATGCACCCTGACACGTTGACAAGCTGGGAGCGAGTCAATGTTGTGGCTGACCCGGGAGGCCGGCCCAGAGAGGTTTGGTTCACAAAGTGAGAGGTAGATAACAAAGAGCAGTGAACTAAAATGCCCCAAGCTAACCTTTAGTCTTGGTCAACATCTGCAAGCTGCTGGAGGCGGGAAGACGAAAAAAAAAATGGTGGAAGTGGACATGTTAGCATGACCCTTGGGTGTTCTAACCATGATGGTGCTTAACGGAGCAGCTCATGACAGACCCGGTTCTCTTGCACAGATAAAAGCTTCTATCACCAAAGGTTTCAACATTACAGTGAACGTCAATTCTCTATGGACCTCATGTTGCACAATCATAATTTCATCTACTGTACAGTAAACACAAATAGATGATAAAACACATTATATAATGCAAAGAAATGATTCAAATGTATTATATTTGGAGGTAATAAAACTTACTATCATATTTTTAGTACAGTGGGAAATAAAACAGCAGAGGCTGAGTATCTAAGGTGATTTTATAATTGATCTACTCCATCCAAACATCCATCCAGTAGGGATGGCACAATATTATCAGCAAAAACATCTGTATCAGGAGATGACCAATAACATGAAGAGCAGAAAAGATTCTTCAAACATCACAAACTGGTAGCATAGCTTTCAACATTGAATATTGAATATTGTTCAATACAGTTGGTTGTTAATGCCTAGTTGTCTACATTAGTCTACATTGCAGGGCATGGACTGGATGACCTGATCTCTTGAAGTCACATAAAGTATCAATTAGCTACTTTATTTAGCTACAGTTTCAATTATGAGCTTTTACAAGATGGTTGCTAACCCTATCAAAATGAAGTATGAAAGTATTTTGTATAATTGATGTTGTGGTGAAAAGATATTGGAATAGACGGTTGAGTTGTTTTTGGTCAGCAGCCGTACAGACAGATTTCACTGGGGGAAAAAAACTTTCAAACATACCACAGCTACAGAGAATAAACAGAGAAACGCTCTCCCCTTTTTCATGTATATTTGTATTCTCAGTCTGCCCTGCCTACAACCAGTCCTAAAATGCTGTTTACTACAGATGTTTGGCTCCAGAAACATAACCGAGTAAAACAATAAACTCTGCTACAATTTGGGATAATATGTAAATGATCAATATTTCTAATTGCAGAGAGGAATGATTGCCATAATTATGTTGACTCTCTAATGAGTCCACCTGTTGGCATCATGCAGAAAACAATTTTCCACTTGAAGAAACATAGCGTATGTAAACTCTGGTGAAATGTAAAACCAATGGAAGGTCTGCTGCGCTCTGGCAGCTGCAGCCTACAATTATGCAGCATCCGGCGATAACTTGAATACCAATCTGACAAAGCAGTGCCTTTCCTCCGAAGACACAGGATGCTGCCTATTTTTTTTTTATTTAAACTGAAAACTAACACAGTGCATCCAGTTCTACTGCAATTAATTTATTAAAATTCATTAGATAAGTTTGGAGGGCTGTGGGAAATACAAAAAGCTGTGAAGTTTGATATTTATAAAGTCTGTGGAGCATCAATTCCAGGAAAACAAAATATACAGTATTACCCATCTACTGTAATCCCACTGCTCACTTCAAAGGCATGTCCTGAAATTCAGGAGGACAGTTATTGATCCAATCCTTCAATGAATCGGGAACTGATAACTGGACACTTCAGAATGCACTTTTATGTCTTCTCACTTTGAAGCTCCCATCTTTCCAGGGGATGTTATTCTCTACGCAAGAGTCTCTTTAATGTCTGAAACCCACACTCCACCTTGGTTTCACCAGCATTTGGAAGCCTTCTCTTCCTTCTCACAGGGCTTACAGGGAATCCTTGCTCCAAATGTAAATGTAAATTAGCGTAGGGCTATGACAAAGGGCCACCTCTCCTTTCATTTCACATGAAGTTGAACAGGTTCCAGGGCAGGATCAGGTCAGGTGTAGTGAAAGAAGAACCCTGGTCTCCTCCCTTTTATTGTCCCTGCCAAACCATCATTCTCAATATCCCAGAGGGGCCTCTCCCTAACCCTCAACATCTGTCCCACTTTACCACTCTGATGGTAGTGAGCCGGCTAGCATGACAGGCTCACTGCAGCGCCAGTTTAGAAACTGCTTCCAGACATCTCTGAGTGCTGTCATCTGTAATTTTCTGCATTTACTTCTTCAATTTATTTGTCTGCAATTTACTTCAACTAATCACAGGTGTGTTTGCACTCTCTCACTGAGAATATTTATACGGACGAAACACATGCGCGCAGCTCGATGCAAGGATGTTTACAAGTGAGATATTTTTAATTACCGAAGCCGTTTTCAATCCGTCTTGTCGCTATGAAGCTGACAATGGACAAACTTTTCACAGCTAGAGGAGGGGGAAAAAAAACTAAAATAGCCGTATTGCTTTGCCCAGTGGAGTCAACCAATGTGCAAGGTAAAGGGAAACACCCACAGAACACATGCAACACTGTGGTGCCATGTAAGAGATCATAAACTCGTGTAAGTGTAAAAACAGGATGCTATATATTTTGTGAAGGATGTTTGGGGCAGCTACAACATTATAATTGCATGCCAGTTTTCCCTTTGGGAAAAAATACCTTTTCCCATATGTGGTAGTGATAAAGTATAGGTTCTCCCTGTCTGGCAAGAAAGGTATATCTGCCCTTTAACTAGACAAGGGGGGAGCAGTATGAGACATAGAGGGAGAAAGTATATAGACAGACAGGATAAGACAATGTGAGAGGATCCAAAAGCACTGCGTGTACAGTTAGTGGGTCTGAAGTGATTGCATGAGGGACAGGAAGGGTGCTCCATTTACATTGTGGCTGCAGAATAAAAAGCAGCTTTGCCTTGTCAGTTTTCTGACTAGCGTCATGAACCGGGAGATGCCCATGGCTGCACGTTCTACCTCAACACGGTTCAATACCTGCTATCTTCACCCAAAGAGAGGAAACCATACACACATACACAGACGGGGGAGTCCCTCTGGTGTGTTTGTGTTTCTGTTTGTGAGCATTTGTTACGAATCAGGCACCTGGCATCTTTTGGGAGAGCAGACTTCACCAATGAGGCCCCCTGGACTGTCATATGTCTTGATGCAGACCAATACCCATCACGCCAAAGTGATCAAAAGCAAAGGAAAGTACGAACCTTGAACTTCACAGTATAATATGCATCCCTGTTGCTTATTATATTCACACACAAAAATCACAGCATGTCACCACATGAATATCCCTCTGCTGATCAAATATTCTAGAAGGCTATTTTTTTCCCTCTCTCTCTCTCATTTTCAGTTAGAATTGACATTCACTGCAGGTTAAATTGGACTCTCTCTTTCTCTCTCTCTCTCCAGACTGCTGTAATACCCCATAGTAGGTATAATAAAAGTAATTACAACAACACACAGGTGTTCCACGCCGCACACCAATGAACATGGCAAACAGCAGTGACAGTGGATGGAGCAAACATCACGGAAAAAAAATTAAATCAAGTGTCATTACTTTATCGTCAGACAGTATAAATGCACAAACAAACAGCATTTTGTTTTTGTCATCTGGTGCTTAACATGGAGTTTTTAAACTCCGTCTGTTCATGTTGCTTTGCTGCCATGTTTCGATTATGATAATCTTCAGTGAATTATGATATGAGGGTTTTTTTTTTTAAGCAGAGTGAGGGCTTTATAAATAGTATTATCGATGCCTTTACAGTTGTAATTTTTCCTGCCCGTCACAATTTCAAAAACACATATTTTGCCTTGTTTATAATTATTTTTATCAGATCAGAGCAGAACACTAAAAGCTCCCCATCTGCATCCTCCAAATCTCATCTGGGGAGAATGAACATGAAAAAAAAGGAAAGGGAGTAGGTAAAAAAAAAAGGGGGAGGAGGGGTCAAAGAAGAGAGAGAGAGAGAGCAAGAAGAGAAGAGAGAAGGTGCAATTACCAAGAGTGTAGTCTGAGGGATGAACTTCACTTCAAAGAGGCCGGGCCCCGCGTCCCATGCTCCACACAGCCCCAAGTACCAGTGTTGTGAGAGTAGGTAAACATGAGCAGATCACAAGACTGTTAATAGCAGCCAGATCTGAAGAGGTCTCCACCTTGTGCCTTCCTGCCTGCCTCTTAGATTCTCAGACGAGCCCTATGCCTGGAAGGAACACACTCACCCTGCGCTCTTAGCTACATAGTGTGTGTGTGTGTGTGCACATGAGCATTATCCCCTAACAGCGTTTTTTTATTATTTTCATATAATTGAACAGCAAAAACTCCATGCTGGAACATTTTTAAACCTCACAGCAGGCTAAACCAACATCTGCCATTCAAAACCCACTGAAATATGAGCATGGTAAGTGTGTGACAGTTTATGAATTATAGAAAAAAAAGTTCTTTTAGCAGTTGTTTCACATGCAGAGTATAGTACATCAGCCTGTGTGTGTGCTCTGCTGCTAAATTAATACACATTGAGACTTATTGCCAAAAAGATATTGTTTCAGTGTGCAGCCGGCAGATTTTCGTTTCACAAAAAAAAAGATACACTTGTGTCTGAAGCCTCCCTCCCTTCCACCAAAACACACTGTACCAATCCAGGCAAAGTGAAGTGCATTTAATGCCCGCTAATCTGTCATCGCTGGATAAATATGATAACGATAGCAGCGATTCCCCTGGAGTTATCACAGGCCTGGCGGCTAAACAGGATTAAACGCTTGGCATTATGCAATGCAAAGAGTGAACAGGAATATTTAAGGATAGGGCAGTGCCTGACCGCCCAGTAAGGAAATGCAAAGTAGCAGCATTCACAGCAATTGGCTGTTATTTTATTAATTTTACATGCTCAGCTGGCGTAATGCTTTGAGAGGTTATTTTTTTAAATCACATGGCCAGGGTTCAACCCCCTCACACACACTTCATGTCAGGACACATTCACCCTGATGAAGTGTCACTGAACAAGACACCCTCATCTCTACCAGCTCTCTCTGGGTGAGATGTGGAGGGGATATATGCTGTATCTGACCCCACACTCTGACCTCCCCAGGGGGGAACACGGACACACACACACAAAAAGAGACTTTCCCTTGGGGGATCGATGAAGAATCACATTAACATACATGATGTATATCAAAGTAAATCTCAGACTAGCATATCCTCTGCATTGCTGATTCTGCCTTAGTGCAGTGTGTGAGCTATTTTTTTCCCCAAACCAATATTTTGGAGGAAATGACACTGGAAAGGCTGCCATCTGTTGGTTATGCTTGGTAACTGCAGCCAAGTGGATGGTGGTGGACCAGCAGGGGAGACAGAAGAGGTGTTTTTTTTTTTGTTTTTTTTTGTACCGAGGTATGAAACAGATCAGAACTGGTGCCCTAGAAGAACAAAGCAAAAAAACACGTAAAGAGACACAAGGGGCAAAAAATCCCAAGTCGTGAACCGAGATGAAAAGATGCCTCCAGGCTAACCTCACAGCTGAAGCGGAATCACCCTGAGTGCTTTTAGTGTGCCTTTCTCCTCAGATGTCATTTGTTAAGAGAGTAAACCCCTTCATGCTTGTGTGAAACTTAATTCCCTAGTCTGTCCTTGAGCACTAAACTCTCACCCTCTCCCGGCAGCTGAGAGTGACCCTTTCGCTAAAAGAAGAGAGAGAGAAAAAAAAAAAAGACAGACCTCCTCTTCGACTCCTACCACGCCAGATGTTACTTTTCGCCTGTGATTTATCACACAGTTTAGATAAGGGTAAACAAATAGTCATCATAGTTATAACTGCAAACACTGCTTTTCCGTCTGGCTTATCGCAGGTCACAGCAAAGTTAGCCGACAGTGTGGAGAGAGGAGGTGGGAGGTGGGGAGCAGAGAAAAAAAAAAGACAAAATTGCAGCTTTTTCTCTGACTCGTCAAATCAGCCTGAGCATAAACATACCAAAAGTCCTTCAACACACACATATAAAACACACACACACACATATAACCCTGAGCCCTGACCTGTAGGAATGTGTGCTCTCTGTGGAGGACGATTAGCTGGCCAGCCTCTTAGCTCCTCCAACACAGAAACCTCATTGTGATAAAGCCTAGTCAATGTTTGCTGACACACGTTATCTCCAGTCCCCTCTCTCTCTCTCTCTCTCTCCCTGGGCCTCCGGTCGGATTGAGCTGCCACAGCTCTTTACAACGATTTAGGGAGCCATTTGTTTTTCAAGGAGCTGTTTACACAATGGCCACCTACCTACACAGGGGACAGAGGGGAACAGCCCAGGAAAGGGGAGTCATTTAAAATATAAATCACACTCATGCCAGCTTTATCTGCAACAGCTCTGCCTTTTTTGTTTTTGACTTCCCCATCTTTTTTTGCATTGCTTATCAGTTAGAGCGATAAGAACAAACAAGATGAGGTTTTGTCAGCAGGCTGCCAATGTTTGTAACTACGAAAAAAAAGAGCGAAAAGAAACACTTATCTTACGCATGTGTGTGCATGTGTGTGAATGCAGAGGAGGGGAGGTGATAAAAGAGAATATTCTTCAAGGAGGATCAATAGTTGTTATTCAGACCTGCATGGGTCCCTCCATAGGAAGCACTGACACTGTCCTAAGAGTCTGCCAGCTGTATTGATTTTAATTTATTTTTAACTTAGTGATGGATATGGGACATGTCATGAGAGAGAGGCATTGGTCAAATAATTACCAACATCTATTCATTAATTGGAAGGCAAAAGAGATAGAACACTCAATATTCATTAAGGCCTGCAAAGACTTTGTAAATGTGCTGTCTGACACAAGGATGTCAGAGAAATATGTCGATCACCTAATCACGCAATGCAAATTTGTCCCTCTGAACCAAAGTCGACACAACATGCTGACAAATCTAACCTGTATGCATTTCTTACTTTGGTTTCCACTAGGAAAAAAATGCAGTGTGAATTTCAAACTGAAATTGCACCAAATAATGGCACTGACAAAACCTAGATTCTTCACGATTTAGCATCAGCTGACAATATACCAACACAAAGCAGCAACATTTAGGCCCTGTTCACACTGCAGAAAGTCAATCCAGCCAGAGTAGGCTTGTATCTGGATAGACTTTAAGCTGGATACGGTCAGAACCTATTTTCAAATCTGGTTATCACACATGCGTGTCCATGCTCTATCCGGCTCTATCCAGCTTGTTTGCGGTCCTCCAAACCGCTAGGTGGCGCCTCGTAATATACAGAGTCCATTCAGGCCACGGTAGGACCTCGTGTGCACATGCATTTTTTTTGTCCCGTGTCGCTCGTCATAGTTCGCCGGTTGTTTACATATGGCTTTTGTACGCCACCTGGACACTGTCCCCGTGAACCGGAAATGTAACGTTGCTAGCCGGATTCGCTAGCTACATTTGCCCTGCGTAGATTGAAGATTGAAATCAAGCTGGATATAGCCAGATTGGCGGTGTTCACACTCAGAAAAAAACAGGATATATCCAGATATGGCCCAAATCCCGCTCTAGCCGGATTGATTTTGTGAATCAATTGTGAACCATCTGGCATTGTTGATTGATTGTGAACGGGGCCTTAAAGTCTATGGTCTACAAACATATGTCTCAGGTCAAATATTGACACAAGTTAGGCTGTTTGGTCAGTGCCTAGCCTAGATGGGACTCCTTAAAACTGCAGCAGAGACAAATGTTTTGTGAAAAAGCTTACAAATTGCATATTTATTTAATTCTTCTACAACCCTGTTTATTAAATCCAATCCCAAATAATGAGGCACAATTAAAGTCGCACACTATGAGAGCAGTAAATCTAATTAACTGAGTGAGCAGAAAAAGTGATCAGATGACAATGTTTTGTATTACAACCTTGGAAGTTTCAGGCCTCCACAGAATATGAATCAGACCATTCAGCAGATGGAAGGTGCGGCTGTTGTTGCTGTAACAGAATCAGCATTCTTGTCATACATAATGCTGCATAAATATATCATCAGAACCCTTGTAACCTGCAATAATTCGCTTGATTGGCTCACTGAGTGCGAGTTCCTTTGGTGTGTGCATCAAGTCAAACTGACCAAAGTGGCCTGTGGGTTCTTGCAGACAGGCCCGTGGTTATTGAGTACAATCACAACACTAATTACCCTGCATGCAAGCTACTGCGGGGCTTTGCCCTTTGAGAGAAGCAATCAAACAGCTGACGAAAGGCTGAATAATCACACAGCACTAAATGTGCTGGGCATAGCGTGTGTGGGTCTGTGTGTGTGTCGGAGCTACTGGATACTGTACAGAACCAACTAAGTAAAGCTAACATTATATTTTGAAGACCTTCTACAGACTGTAGTGGCTGATAACTGTAACAGATGTTTAACTTGTGACATAGTGCCATCCTGTGAACATACTCATCAACTTTTTAGGCAAAAAAAATGGTGGAAAACTACAAACATGACCAAGTAATCTAGCATGAACACTGGTTGCCTAGGCTGACACTGCCATCTGTGCCGTTTGGCGAATTGTCATATTTGCAATCTAATATAACAAAATAGAATTTTTTTTGCAGTATTCACCTTACAAAAATAAAATAATGATCCACTACAGGGTTAATGCCCTAACCCACCCTTCTTTATCAATATACCTGCTATAGTATGCATAATCAGACAACATTGGACCACATATCTATATGATCTGTTCTGGCCATCCAGCACAAATATAATCATGTGGCATCTATTTGTGAGGATGTGTTTGGACTTTTGATCATGCCCACCTAAAAACGTGTATGTTGTGTAAGGTTTTGTTATAAGCTAAATCACAATCTTTCATTAAACCTAACCAACTACTTTAGTGGCCTAACGTTACAGTCATCCAGCCATATGTTATTTTTGGTGTTCATATGTGAAAGTTTAATTTGTCAGATGTAGGGATGACAAGGGGCTTGAACAGTGTAACATCTCCCTTCTGTGGTTAAGATAACTTTGTGATAAGCACTGAGGTAGTTTTTTTTTTCTTCTTTGCAGAGCAAAAACCAAATCAGTAACCTCCATGAGCTCTTATCGCTCCTTGTGTTGTATCACAAGCAATGTTACAGCCGCCGTTTCCCACCCTAAGCTTGGCCAAGGTCACGGTTAAGTTATGATTACAGTATGATGCACTCAGCGAAGAAGAGCAATAAAGAGGTCTCTGCTGAACCATAAAACTGTCAAAATACGTCACAAAGTGCCTGATGCAAAATATATATATATCACAACACTCTTTCTCCCACTCCGCTCTCAGCAATCACTGCAACTTGGCGCAAGCTGAATACTGCATTAAATGAATGTGTTGAAAGAGAGCGAAACTACATTGATTTTAATATCCATTGGTTCTGCTTTAGCTCCATGCACAGATCAATTATTTGGCCTCTGAATAGAAGCCTCCCTTCGCCTAACAGTGATACAATATAAATGCCTATACTCACTATACTAAGCCACCGAAGAGAATCCATTGATTTAATCCATAGTGGTTCAACTGCAGCTCTGCTTTATCTTTGCATTAATGCACCAATCATCTACCAAACTGGGGTTCTTTCTGGAGACTGTGGATAACAACTGATTTTCAGTTGTACCACATATATAGTGCACTCTATATCTACAGGTAGTGCTGTGAAAATAAGCCTTTGGAAAGCGAGGCCTTATATCGAAGTGATTGTGATGGCTGGGATAAAGGGTGAAAATAAGACAGAAAGTGAAAGGAAAATGTAAGAAATTGCGATGTAATGTGATCTTTTTGGGGGTAATAAAGCGTTCCTTGCTGCTATTTATTAAATGTTACCACAAAAGGTCTTTCCCCCCACTTTGAATTCTAACATAACTCATAGCAAATGTGCCATTAGACTCCACTGGCACCTGCCGTGGTCTCATTTCAAGGTGATTAAGATACTTATCAAATTTATTTTGTGGGTGGAAAAACATCAGTGAGAGGAATGTGATTTTTTTTCCCTCCCAGGTCCCTACAGAGACCAAATTTTGACACATTTCCACACTCAGTTTGAAAGTAGCATTTGAAGATGATGGTAAATCACACTCCACCACAGGAGCCATGCAGCAAACTGCACTTTGGTCCAATTTTTAAGCCTGAGTGCCCCACCACCACTACTCCCCTCACCCGACCCCCTCCTCCTTTGCACCTCAATCCACTAGTCCAATGGAGGGAGGCAGCCTAAATGCACCATCAGCATTGGGGTTTGGCTGAGCTGCTACATGGGTATTATGTTCCAAATTCTCTCCAGCTGGAGCACAGGCTCGCCCATCGCCCAAATCACAAAAAAAAAAAATCAACATGGCTTCTTTTTACACCCTGCATCCATCCAATTCTTGCCTTCCCTTTCTCTATCTCTATAAGTCAATGTTTAAACAATCAAGCGCCATACAAGTAGCTTCTGAATTTTAGGGGGGGTATCAGGGAAGGCCATCTTCCTGTGGTTAGGAGGAAGATGGACAGAAAAAACACACACAGTCGGGGGGGGGGGGGGGGGGGGGGGGGGTTTGAGAGGAAGAGAATCGAAGAGAGAGAAAAATAAGGAGAGAGCTGCTGAGGCAGGTGCAAGCCGTCCGCATACAAGGTGGCGATTAGGGGGAAAGTGGCCCTGTGTGAGGCAAGAGGAACATCTGTGCCTATTACTGCAGCACACAAAAGACTGGGGGGGAGTCCACGGTCTCCAACACGAGCAGGGCCTCACCAAACACCACAGGCTGAATTGCATGGCCCAATTTGAGGCTTTCAGCACTGCTTGTCATTAGCATTTGAAAAAGCGAGGCAGGAGCTCACTCACTGAATAACTCGTGGGTTGGAGCAGGAGAGTGACTTAAGAGCTTGGAAGAGGTGGAAGCCCCATTCACCCCACCCTCCTCCCCACCCAGTGCCATGTTACAAGCACAAGAGTTTGGTCAAATTGAGCATGTTGTGGAGTCATCAACGTTGTCACTGCTTAAGATAATTATGCAAGAGTAAAAGGAAAAGGATTGGAAAAAAAAACACGATAAAGAATTTTTTCCACTTTCCACAATTTCCACTTTGTTGGTTTATATAGCTGCAGCTCTCAAGAAATTCCATTCTCTTTTACAGACGTACACAACGATATGACATGCTCCTCCCAGGAGCTGTCAGAACAGCATATTTTCAGCATCTAAGTTGCTCTTCAGAAAGAAGCTTGAATCCTGCATTGCACTGCACCTATACGCATGGCTGCATGCTGTGTCTCCGCATGGCGAATGAGTGTTCAATTTGACTTAACATTTTGAATAACTGGATTTCAAAGTGTGTCAACCTGGTTCAAAAACACAGCTAATGGATGGCAAAAGCATGAAAAATAAAACACTCATTCTGGTGAGCGGTGCATCAAACTTGTATACTGGATTGCACACTTTTTTTTCCAGAATCGAGAACACATGGGAGGCAGATGTATTACTTATTTAAATGCCACAAGGCATATATCTGTTTGCTTAAATATTCCAATTTATTCCAAGACAGTAAGTGCCTTGCTGGAGTGAATTATGGATGATAAATCAAGACGCTGAGATATTAGTTATGACACCATAAGGTTCTGTCTTAGTCAATATGTCTGTTTGAAAGGTTAATATTTACAGTGTTGTATTGTTGAACTGGCAATTCTTAAGAGAGGGGAGCACAACTTTAACACCAAGGCTACAGACAACATGACCTGCAGAGCCACCTTTCTGTCTAATATTTTCTGTCAGACTAAATATAAGGGTTGTATTACAAAATTTCAGACCCCAGATTTTTTGTAGATTTTCAAATTCAGTATTTGTGACAATGAATTAATTTTAAAATAAATCAGTTAAATTAGTTAGTTATTTAATAAGGATGGGAAAAACTGAAAAATCCAGAGCCAAATAAAGTTTTACAGTATAAAATACTTAAACCCACACCGTAGGTTTTCATCTGTCTTCATAAAACCTCCCGCCTCAACTCAGACTGAGTGGCAAAACAACCGCCAACACAGCTGCCTTCAGTAAAGGAAACTTTGAAAACATGAGTAAAACAGACAATTATCTGTTTAAACTGAAGGCAGCTGGACTTGAACACTGACATGGGGCTAGGATTCGGGTTTCCAGACACTTATATGCATTTGATATTAACGCAACAAACTACTAAACTACTACTGGTTATAAATACATGCTTACAAAAAATAAATAGAACGATGTTAAATATTTACTACATGTCAATACAGCACTTAACTAAACATTTAACCAAAGTGGTGTCAGGTATGTCAGACATTTCAGTTACTGGATTCAAGATCAGCAATCCATCTGTAAAACAATTCCTCCAATTATACTGAGTCGTACAGCTCTTTCCCTTTTTAGATCTGTCAATATAGATAAAATAATTTTAATATAATTTTCAGTCAGTTTCATTTCACTATGAAGAATAACAGGATGTCTCTCTACCTATACATCTGTCTGTCTGTCAGTCTCACTTGTTACTAGCCCAGTAGGGTAAACTACTACAAATCATAATCCCCCTTAAACAGCCACATGAGAGACACTAAAGAGAGAGCCCACCGGCAATTACAAGAAAAAGCTAGTCAGCTATCTACAGAAACTGGAGAAGGAACATATAACCAACCACAAGCTCTACTTTAGGCTTTATCCTGGGGAGGTCACTCCACGCCTGTATGGATTCCCTATGAAGCCCCCTCAGACCCCTCATCAGCAGCACAAACCCAGTCAAATACAATGTGGCTAAGCACTTGGCTGACATCTTAGCACCACTCATGGGAAAGACCCTACAACACATGCACAACTCCCAGGACTTTGTAAACAAGGTGAAGAAGATCCAAATGGACCCAAACTAGACAATAGTCTGATTTGATGTCACCTCCTTGTTCACCTGCATCCCCACCTCAGAAGCCACAGAGATGGTAATAAGATGCCTCACACAAGATAACACACTCATGGACAGAACCAACCTCATGCCAGACCACATCTGTGACCTGCTGGACCCCTGCCTGACCACCACGTATTTCCAGTATAATGGCAACTTTTACAGACGGAAGCACAGCTGTGCTACGAGATCACCTGTGTCTCTATAATTGTGGCCAACCTCTACATGGAGGAAAGGGAGTGAAGAGCTTGCTTTCCTGGAACCACCCCCACCCACTGGTTTAGATATGTGGATGACACCTGGCTCAAAATCAAGACCCATGAGAAGAATATTGCCATCCCATTTCAGAGAAACTTTTTCAACAACCATGACAAGACTGAGACAGAAGGTGGTTCACCCAAAGGACAACATGTAATGTAATACAGTGTATGCAGTCCAGTGCAGTGAGGAATGCTCTGGTCTGTACATTGGTGAAACTAAACAACCACTCCACAGAATAATGGCTCAGCACAGGAGAGCCACCTCCACAGAACAAGACTCAGCTGTTCACCTTCACCTCAAAGAGAAAGGACACTCCTTTGAAGACAACAATGTTCACATTTTAGACAGAGAGGAAAGATGGCTTAAAAGAGGAGTCAAGGAAGCCATCTATGTTAAGCTGGAAAAACCTTCCCTTAACAGAGGTGGTGGACTCAGACATCATCTTTCTACCACATACAATGCAGCTTCCATCCATTCCCACTCAAGTGCCCAGGAGGAGCAACGGGCTGTCAATCAGTCCGCCACCTGTAGTCTCCATCATTAGCCAGTCATTAGACACACCTGACACAGTCAGTCAGACTAACACAGGTAACTATGGAGACATTTAGAACTATTAGTTAGAATCTTCATCAACAACTATTAGTTTTGTTTCACCAAGACCCAACCACTGAGGTCCTCCACAACATACACTGGGTACAGAAAGTATTGAATTTTTCACTCTTTGTTATATTGCAGCCATTTGCTACAATCATTTAAGATCATGTTTCCCTCATTAATGTACACACAGCACCCCATATTGACAGAAAAACACAGAACTGTTGACATTTTTGCAGATGTATTACAAAAGAAACAGTGAAATATGACATGGTCCTAAGTATTCAGAGCCTTTGCTATGACACTCATATATTGAACTCAGGTGCGTCCATTTCTTCTGATCATCCTTCAGATGGTTCTACACTTTAAATGAGTCCAGCTGTCTTTGACTGGACTTGAATAGGAAAGCCACACACCTGGCAGCTTCATCAAGAAAACTCTGCAAGTCCAGATGCCTTGCTTCAACCTTTTGAATATGACGACTATTCTTCCAAACTTTACACTTATACCGAATACCATTAATTCGGACCAGGGCAGTGATTTTATTTCCTATAAGGAAATGTGCATTATCTGCAGCAGAGGAGACACCTTTGGGTGAACTTCAGAACACATCTTTTTCTTGAAAAATGACCCTCATTTTTACACTCTATGGCCAAAGCCTGATGACTAGTTTTTGGGCCCCATCTTTAAGACCAAACATTGGGACTCTTTCTGCCCAGAGGAAGTCTCTACTTAAAAAAAGGCAGAGAAAGCTGTTTAATATTTTAAACTTATAAAAATTGTTAAATATATTTGGCCTTGAGCACCTAAATATTGATGTGTGTTCTAGGTCATTATGCACATGCTGTAACTCACTATTTATAACACCACTTAATTTTAAAACATAGAATACTATGATGCTACATTCATCTTTAAACATCACTTGACTGTGAGTGGGAATGCAATGGATTACAGTCGGTAGGAACACAAATGTAATCTAAGATAAATAAGGATATGAATTGACATGACATTACATACAATGAACAGAACATGAGTAATGGTTATGAGCATAGACCCTGATATGAACTTAGTGTAACAGGTACCACATATGGATCTATAAGATGCTACAGTGTGCTAAGTAGTGCAAGTAAGAAAGTAAACAGTGCAAACAGGTCAACAGGTGAATCATGACTGGAGCATGGTACAGCTACTATACTAAAGTGACATTGTAAAGTGACAGTATGATTAACTAGAGTTCAGTAGTCCAACAGCAGAAGGGAAGAAGCTGTTCGTGTGGTGTGAGGTTCTGGTCTGAATGGACCATAACACCTCCTACCTGAAGGGAGTGGCTCAAAGAGTCCATGTCCAGGGTGAGAAGGGTAAGCTGTGATCCGACCTGCATGCCTCAGTGTCCTGGAGATGTACAGGTCTTGAAGAGATGGGAGACTGCAGCCAATCACCTTCTCAGCAGAGCGCACAACACAACACTGCAGTCTGTGCTTGTCCCTAGCTGTGGCCGCAGTGTACCACACTAAATGTGTAAAGACAATAGATTATGCATGTCAGAGAAGTAATTTAGTTTAAATTTAGTTTAAAGACAGCTCTTCATGCAACTGTGACCATGAATGAAAAGATCAACAAGGAGGTTATGAGCTCACCGTTACTTTACTTACTTACTTTGTGCGGCGCTAATCACTGTGTTATAAGAACATGGGCTGACAATGGTGGAAACATTAAAGCAGCTCTAATGCTGTTGAGGAAACTAATCATATGGTTCAAAGAAGCTTCATATATATGACACAGGACATTTTAATGTTTTTGAAATAAAATTTTGGGTCATGGAAAAAAAGCTTGCAGAATCCATGGATGTGTGTATTGTAGATGTGTGTAACACAGGTTCCCATTTGTAGAATAGTTATTTGCATCTTGTAGTAATAAATGGAATCTAGAAAGCCTCTGATCTCTCCATCAGTACAGTGAAGCAGGGACTGCATCAATTCTATGATGTAAATGCTCTGTGTTGCACAGTTAATATGATGTCAGCGCACTATTGACGGATGGACCAGCGGCCGAGGCTGATTTGTTTAATATCTAGTTGAGAGAAATCTATTGACTTTCTTTTTCTGCTGGTCTGCTCACGAAATGAAAACATATCTTCCTACCCAGAAGCTCTGACCTAATATGCCTTTCTAATGTTTTTCAGAAGGACATGCTATATTGTGTGTGGGGGGCATGTGAATGTGAGCATGTCTGTGTATGTGTGTGTGTTTATGTCCATTCAGGACTTATATCGATATAAGCCAGGCTTAATCCTTTCACTCTGATGGCTTCAATGACAGCGGCACACCATCAGATAAGAGGTCATTGAACTGCAGCAACCACCTCTTCATTCAGAATAAATGGGGTGCACCAAGAGTGCACCTTACTATGTGCCACATTGCTCTGGTCATAATGAAAATGTAATGCATTTTGGTTTCCAGCTGCCATCACTACTACACAAGACAGAAGTGATACTGCTGATATTACTCATACAACTTGAACAATTTGTTCCTTGATATGATGCACATACAGAAGAGCAATTTGGCATGTTTGTCCAGGTGTCCATTTTAAAATTCAATTCAAGGTATTTGTGAAGGTGTTTGGCTGCATCATGAGTAAAGATTTCCATTTGTCTGGTTTAAAATTTAAGCCTAAAATCTGAATGTCCATCAACCTTGAGGCCAATATGAGGTAGGCATCCATCAAAGCACATGTCAGACTAATACTCCTTCCTGTATCTTGGCACAGCATGACCATATGGAACAGAATTTGTGATGCTTGGCTAACCAGTCAGGTTGAAAGAAGTGAGTTGTGAATACTTTCTAAAAAGGGAAAAATATCTAATATCCACACGGGTGTTGCTTTTTTGCTCTGTCTGTCTTCAATCCCACTGTGGGGCATGAAAAACAGAAACCACAGAAAACACTGATTGAAGCGCAGCTGAAACATGCTAATGCCCTGATTTTGTTTTCATTGGTAGGGCTCCCTGGCTGCGGCATATCATTTGATTTTTGCATGCATCGAATCGCTCCGTGTGAACTGTCACAACATGTGTTTCTGTCTGCTGACGCCTCAACGAGCACCTCTCTTTGAGCAATCACCTGGGGGATGGCGTTGGATGTTTATTTTGGCAGAAATCCCATCATGAATTCAAGCTCATTTCCTTTGGTCCGAGTGGCGCCCCTGCATGTCATCGTAAACTACCTGAAAATAGAACATGCACATGTAGGCCTTGGAGGCCAAACACAAATTTAAAGATCCTCACATGCTTTTAAAACCTGTGCAATCTGCACCAAACTAATTATATTTCTATCTTTCTATTTGCCATTTTCTCCCTCTCTCTACAGTCCTGATAGTTTAAAACATGGCCCATTAAAACAAGCTTATAATGACAGCATGTTAACGCAGCACAAAAAGAACATCCTCCTTTGCCTTTTCTTCATTTGAATTCAATTATTACCAAGAACAGTTAGACAGCAAGGGAATAATAATAATAATAGTGAGAGCTGCGTGCGAGATGAAGGTGTGCGATGGCCGCACAGTGACATCTTTTGTTCCGTTTTTGGATTGGCAAGATAATGGTGAGGGCTGCCGCGAGGGGGGGGCGGGAAAAGTGGAGCTCACCGTGCAGGTTATCTTTCATGCTGTACAGGATAATCACGGAGTGGTGAAAACCAGCAAGCAGCAGACATATCTTCTTGGAGATCAAGGTCAAAACAACTCTGAGGAAGGTGGAAATTCAGTTTCAAAAACACTCACAGCTGCCTGAAACATATTGATCTAGAGTCTCTTCCCTCTACCTCCAAAGTCATTTCTCTGATAGACTCTGGTAGAAATACATTATTTTCTTGTCATAGGCACCACAATGGATCACTGTTAAGAATATACTGCACTTATACAGAGAGGATAGGGAGGAATTTCTAAAGCCTTGGCATGCTATATTTGAAAAAAAAAAAAACAATTCACCGTTTGACCTCTGCTTTCCATCAGTCCACGCCATACATTCCCATTTCACAAGCTGAAAATTCCATCAATCACAGAGCAAGGCTGCAAAATTAAGAGCATCAGCAACTGGACATCTGAGAACACTAATAATCTAGGTGAGCTCAAAAATAAATAAAAAAATTGACAATTCGTGGAATTGCTATAATCAGGGTTGAGGGATAGATAAATGTTACATGTCCAGTCTGGAATCCAGCTTGCCTTTAAAAATGCATAGCTGCTTTACACACAGAATCACTCTGCAGAAACTTTACACAGACAGATCAATAACAATGCCTAGCACTGAGACCTCTGAGGCATTGCAGTAAGCTCAGCCACTGATGTATCTGAGCCAAGTGGCCTTTGCAACAAAGGAATAGCAACTCCCTCTTATGCCTTTGATTTATGCCCTTGGAAGTTGGTACATATTCCCACCAAAGAGAACGTAACTATTTGACTGAAGTGCTTGATGTTAAGCAAAATTGTTATCCTTAATTCACAAAGAGTTAAAGATCAAAGCATAAGATACAGGCTTAAGTGAATGATTATTCCACATTTTATTTTCATTTCTTCAAACTGGTAAAACTCTTTTTCTAACACTTTGCGGACAGTGACTATGTTTATAAGGCTTTACATGTAAAAACATTTATTGTTCCTCGGTGTGTTTTACACAAGCCGACTGACTGCTGGATGTTGTTCAGGAGCTGTTGCTCCCAAATCCTGCACCTCTCCTCCTTTGTTCTGAGCACAAATCCTTCTTTTATTACCCAGGCAGCAGAGTAAGGTCCTGACCCCACTTCCCTATTGGAGTTTCTTCCATGTTTGATGCCTGGCTCACCCTTCTTGGATTATTGTAATACTCAATGCACTTGCTTTGATGTAATAACTATGTGCAACTTGAAGTCAGTGTGGAATTTGATGGAGCAATGACCTGATAGATGAGAGAGCTTGTGTCAAACATATCCATGTCTTGTCCTACAAGCTTTTATCATGGCAATAGGATGCTTTTTGTCTGCTTTCAGTTCCTTATTGAATTTAAAGGTAGTGTAGGAGATTTCATTCTGATGCACTTTTTGTTAAATTAGTGTAACTTCTCTTTACAATCCGATAGCAACCAATTAGTTCGGCAGTTTCGCTTTAAAACGAAGAATATTAATCATTTGTGGAAGCTATAAAAAGTTAAAAACATCAGCCAATCCTCCGGGTGGACCCTGCGCGGAGTATTGGCTGGTTGTCACTCTCTTCCTGCTCTGCGCGCACCAGAGAGGTACATGCATGACAGCCGAAGTCACAGACTGGTTGGGAGGCGTGGCTTCGGGGTGAGCTCCGAGAGAAAGGGGCGTGTGTTTACTTTCAAAATCTGGCTGACTCTTACCGAGTTTTCAAAATCTCCTACCCTACCTTTAAGGGAGCAATTTATATGAAAAAAATGAAACAAATAAACTGAAATTATTAACAGGATGTGATAAAATTATAGTAGGTCTGTGCATTATGTTGCTGAATTTAGTGTGTTAACCAGCTAGCTGCTGGAACTCTTCAAGTCTGGATATCGAAGAGTTCTGTGTGATATTGCCAAATAGGGCTATGGAGTCGATATATAATCTAGTTTGCCCTCATTTCAACAAGAGGAGATACTTTAATGTGAACATCAGTGCACCCAGTGTTCATTTGTAACATATAAAGTCTCCAACAGCAGGTATGATGGTCTAGTTTTTCTAGACAATTCATCTGCATTAATCACACGATAGTATATGTATATTTTTCTGTGACCGCTAATTTTACCAGCACATGAATCAGATTACTTCTAGATGAATGCAATAATTAACCTTGAATGTATCGAATGAAGACCAACTTAGCAATAAACAATACAAATAAACTTGAATGTAGTCGTCTGCTTACATGTATGAACTTGATCATTCAATCAATGTGTCAAAGTCAAATTGAAGAGAAGGTAGTGGCACTGGTGTATATACAGTACCTCTTATTATCTTCTGCCAGTTTAATTTATCGACTGAGGACTTAATTGATTTACTGACACTACTCTCAAAGTCACCTCATCTGAAATGTACCAGAAGAACAACAACAGCCGCGTCATCACAGATGAGTACCTTATCCAGATAATTAGCTGCTGTTAATCAGATGGAGACAAATCTAATGAGCTATTTATTAAATAATTCTCTGACAAAAGTGTAATGGCTACGATCATGCAAAGCCCAACGAAACACAATGACTCTGTAAACAATCATCTGGTTTCGTGGCACAGCATGAATACAAACCAGCCCAACCAACCAAAGAAAGAGCAAGACAGCAAGTCTTTTTTTTTTTTTTTTTTTTTAAATTTGGGGGCTCGAGTTCAAACAACACAACTGACAACAAAGTCAATAAATGGTCACATCAGGCAATCCCAGAAGCTGACAAGGCCAGGCTATTGCGAGTTCAGAACTACTTACTGAACGCAAGGCATTCTAGCTGACTAGGATCACGTTGATGAAACTCACCTGTGTTGGGATCTGACAGGGCAACTCTACTGAGATTTGGACACATCCATCTTTAATGAGAATAAAGCTTTTTTTGACTACATGGTGCAGAAGATGGTGACACATGCATGCTCTCTTCTGAGTTTTCTCTGTGGCTTCACAAACACACACACACTCACCTACATACACACACACACAGGACACACAGCTTTCTTCAGCAGAATAATTGCATGCCACCCCTGGCTGTCAAGCCATGTCAGTGTCTCGTTAGCGCTTGTATTGGCTCTGTCTGAGCTGGTAGCATCAGGAAAGGTCAGAGTTGCAGTGTCTGCACTGTCACACTGAGCACAGGCTGGACAGACACAGCAGGCAATGCCAAGTCTGTCTGGGTAGCCTGATGCAGGACATTTTTTTTAACACAAACACCTCAGAGAGGAATGTCTTTGTTTGGGTTTCACTTTACTGTAAACATCACCCAGAGTTTTTATTGTGTGGGCTCCAAGAAAAGGTCAGGCCATGATTTTAAGCTCTGCTTTAAAATTTTGTTTAGTAACAAAACAAAAAAAATAAAATCATCACTTGCCAATGTGCAACTCCTTCATCCACCAAAATGTTGTGTCGCATGAATGTAACATGCCTATTTGTGAAGCCCATGAATACACTCTTATGTACTGCAGCATAGGATTGGGCGGTATCCAAATTTTGACACCGTCAAATGGCCTCCACATAATAGAGCTCTCTCTCTCTCTCTCTCTCTCTCTCTCCCCTCCGCGCTGTCACGTCATGTTCATAAACTTTATCAAAGGTCTCCAAAAGTAAAATATAGTACTGAAGTGAAACTGAAGATTCAACCACACAAGGCATCAAATAAAATATGTTTAATATTTGATCCTTATCTTCTATATAAGTACATTGCATTTTTTTATTGACGGTATTAAAAATGATACCGTCGCAACCTGTGTGCCCCGCCGGTATACCTTAATACCTTAATACCGCCCAACCCTACTGCAGCATTAGGTTCTCACACTTTGTAAGAAGACATCATTAAATAAATTAACAGAACATATTCTACTCTTCTATGCAGGGTAGAGTTAAAATCAATAAATGCATTCATAATTCCATCTCCCAGAAAACTGGTCAGTGATTCCTCCACATGGCCAACATTATCATGTGTGCTACTGTCAGGTATTACTCCTTCTCTGTGCATCAACCTGCCCACCATCACAAGGAAAACCCGCAATAATTTTCTTTTTTTCACGCAGCCCTACAAAGCTGACACACTCACGTACACTCTCAATGGCAGAATGCCATTTAACACACAGTGTGCCCTCATGCCTCTATAGGAAAGTCTTTCAAACACACATGCAGAAACACATTCACTTCCCACTTGAAGTTCACTTACTTTTTCTTGAGCTCACTACCTCACTGACCCTGCGTTGAGCAAGCCTGCACAATTGTTGTAGTGCTTGTCAAAACTGGAAATTTAAAATGTGACACACATGTTAATTAAGCCACACTTTGAAAGTGTTGCCATATTGTCAACAGCAACTCAACTTACAGACTGCCGTGCCCCCGCTGTCTTGTTTCTTTCCTTCAAAGATCTGAGTTTGACTCACATAAGCAGCCCTGAATGTGTTTGAGTTTTTTTTTTTAAATCGTATTCAGATTGGGGAGTGGATGAAGGCTGACAGGTGGAGAGACACAAACAGGAAACCTTGCTGATGCCCTGTCTGCCAAACCCCTCTGATATGTGTCCAAACTCTGACGGCACTGAGACAAAAAAGCTAGACCCAATTTATTTCACTCTGTTGCTAGCCTTTCATTTTTGTGACTGGCGCCGGTGTGCTTATCAACTGCAGAACTATTAGCCGTATCAAATCAATGTGTTCATTGCTCTCTCGCCTCCATTGCTTTCTTTTTTTCCCCTCCTCTCCTCCTCCCATCCCTCCCTCTCTCCCCCTCCTCTCACTCACTCCCTTTCTGCCAGACAGGTCAGATATTAGAAACCTGTATTATCAGGTCTTCCCAGGATGCTGGTGGAAAAGTTGATTTGCAACGCCCGATTGAATCTAGTTATCCTTCATCCCTTTCCAACCCCCAGCCAGCTGCCCCAGCAGACAGGAGCCCAATGGCCTATCTACACACAGGTGCCAAGGAATAAAAATATCTATCTACAGAAAGAGGGGGAGGGAGAGAAGTCGTAGAGAGAGGGACAGAGTGTCGGCCCACGTCACAGCTTTGGACAGCTTAGGGAAGGGATGGGGGGGAGGTGGGGCATACTCTTTGCTTTTCCCCATCCCAACTCCAGCCCCATCCCCTTTGTAAACCTTTATCTACTAGCATTATACAGCCATTTATCAGTCAGCAAACAAAACATGTCACACCCGTCATCCTAAATCCCCCCCACACACACACCCACCCACCCACAGGCAGTGCAGAGCAAACCTTTCAGACAAAGTTACATTTGCTGAAAAGAGGCGAGGTCACAGAGGACATTCATTAAACTGCTGTAAGTTGTGCTAATTGAACCCAGAAACTGATAAAGGAAAACGGAGAAAAGAAATATTTATCTGTTGACTGGGTTGCCACGGCTGAGTGGCCGTCAGTAGCACAAAGGGAGCTATTATGGCTTTATCTTCGTAAATAGAGGAGAAAGTGAGTCTTGGCAGCAGACAGAGGGATGGAGGGGTGACGGAAGGGAAGGGGAAGTGGGTGAGGTTGGTGAGTGATGAGAAGAGCGTAGAACTGTGGCTGGTGGAGGAAAAGGGGGAAGAGTGGCAGGAGCTCCAGAAACGCTTCTTTCATCAAGAGGGGAAGGCAGTGTGTGTGTGTGTGTGTGTGTGTGTGTGTGTGTGTGCCCGATTTGTGAATGCAATTACTGTAGACCTCCCAAGTCTGGCTACTGAATTGAATCAACACTGTGGTGGCAACTCGAGTGCCTAATTTCAGTCTGTATGCCCATCATTCAGGAGACAAAACGAGCAATTAGAGTAATGACTACGGCAGGTGTCCTCATATAAAGAGGTGTCACCTAAAAACATCTTTTGTCAGAGAGGTGACTACAACAAGTAAAACACTGAGTTGCAGAGAGCCGACTGCTTCAGAGTTCTACATTCTGCTGCAGAGACACAGCCACAGATCTAAAAGGACAGCTGTCAATGCAGAAGCAGATGTCACCGGGCGATAAATCTGTTGTTTGGACAGGGCTTAGTGAAGTTTCGTCCTTTGACTTTAATCTCAAACACAACGCCCCCCCTTTAACAAATTCCCAAGTCTTTCAGTTATTGGCACGGGTGCACCTGCAATTAAAAAGGCCCCAAAACAAACTTTATTACCAACCAGCACGTCTGTGGGTTTTCAGGCTTTCTGACACCCGAGCCAAATGATGTTTGACTTTTGGGCCTTAGAAACTTTTAATGGAGTTCATTCTGCAATCAACCTGGCCGAGGAGCTGAGTGAACTCTGACTTTGTCGTATTGATCTACCACAATGTGTTTACTGGCTGAGGTCACCAGAATTCCGTCTGCAGCCTGTAAAGAGGTCAATAATGTCAATACAGTAAATTAGGTAATTCTGCTGTAAAACATCCTAGGATGGTCAATTTCCATTTTAGTAAACTTTATATGCGTGACACACAATTACATCCACATGTCAACGTGTCAAGTTGTCACACACTTCCACTGGACAGAGAGATTGAATCTGGACGGGGCAGCAGGCTGTATATCTAAAGGGGCGGATCTATGAGTAAACAAATCACCCTTTTTGTCAAGTCCAATGATAAATCACTCCTCTATAGAAGATGGAGCATTAGTGGCATTTAACCCTTTACTGCCCTGCCTCTAAGTGATAAGGCACAATAGGATGCCATATCTTTTGTGTTTTTTTTTCCATGTACATTTCTGCTTTTGATACAAACACATACATTTTAAATGTCGTAAATAATTTGATCAAATCAATTTTTTTGTATTACAGATATTAAATGTATTCTCCTCACACAACACAAATAATTATCTCACATGTAATTTGTAACTTACAAAATCATTTATTTTTGTCATGCATTATTAGGAGTCACATCACAAAAAGGTTTGACCCTTGTCTTGACTATAAAAGGGGAAAACAATTTCAACAAACAAATTTGTGCTCGACTCCCCACAAATGAAAATACAAAGCACAGCGCAGATTCCTAAAGTAGCAAAGCACATTCTAATGCATTGCCGGGTCCACTAGTCAGCATGTTTTTATTCATCATGTTGCAGATCATTTAGTGTATTTATGTATTTGAGTTTCTTTCTAAAGAAGGCCCTGCAATATGCTATTTAGACAAAAAAAGCATGTCTATCAAAAGGGGTGTGAGTGCCTGCAACTCAGGAATGCACAGTACGAATATACCATCGTCAAATATATCATCGATATCTCTTCAGTTGCACCAAGGCCCTGGCTACATGCATCTTGGGCAAGACATTTCTCATTACTTGGTGGTTTTTAATAATTAATAAGTATTTAATAAATACATTTACTACTTAAGAAGGAGGTCAATTTGAAAACCGAACTCCTTTAAGGTTACTATTCCTATAGAACAGGCCTATGCCTTGTTCTTTTATGAAACAAACTAAATAGCCTTATGTTTTTTATCTTGTTTGCATGCCGGCATGTAATTTCTGTCTACATGGTTGCATGTTTACAATTCACCGCTGCTGTCTATGCACAGCAGGCCGAGCTGTAAACCTAGGGGAAATACTGCTCATCATACTGGTTCTGCAAGTTGGGTATAAGCTCGCTCCCCTCAGGAAAATAGTGTGCAGCAACATTTCAGTACAGCTTCGAATGCATAAAGCTGAAGACTTGCGAACTATGAATGTAAATGGGTTCATACTTTAAAGCATTCCACTTAAACCTAGTACACAACAAGTTGGACAGAGTGGTTCATACAAATCACTAAAGAACTGGATAGATTATTAAGTTCACACCATTCACATATATTCTACCACATGGTACCATGGTTTAGCCTTAAGAGCCCAATTTTTTTTCTAGTTTTAAGGAATCTTTTTGTATCCATACTTCAGCTCCCCTGAGAGCCACAGAGGCAATTATACAACAGTTTTACAGGCTTAGTTATAGCTCTAGTGACAACTAAATTGAACATGTGTAAAATCAGTAGAGTGCCCTTTTAACCAGCGGGCCACCTGATGCCCCGAAACAAACAAATGTAGTTTAAAAGCATCTGTTGGTTCACAGAGCTGACAATAAACTGCAGCACATTCCATATAATACCTCTATAAGAGTGCCTACATCAACACAGCAAGTAACTGCCATCAGGTATTTCTTTTCCAGCACTCCATTTTTACTGTAAGAAAAGGAAAAATGATCGAATCATCCATTCTTTGCTCTGAGGTCATTTTCTAGACATAATTTATGCGTAACAGCAGTTTATAGAGTCAGGAATAAAGAGAAACATTAGTGACAAATGCACACTCCAGAGAACACATAATGTCGACACCAGAGGACTGACAAAGATGTAAGTGCAATAAAAACTGAAACCACATCAAAGAGAAATATTACTTGAAGTGCTACACATGAATTTACATAAAACTTGCAGAATGTAATAATGATTATACAGAAAAGGGACATAACTACAGTTCACTTTTTTTTTAAATGTAAGACTACTTATCAGGAGATAAGACTTTTTGTAGGTGAGTGAATCACAGCACCGTCTCTGTGACAGATGGATCTGTATTACATCTGTGCTGTTTCTCTGCAAGTCAGCTCGACAATTCAGCAATGTGAGAAAAAAGTGCCACAATTTTCTGAAAGCAGTGCCCATTAACCGCTGCTCAGACGGGACACAAAAGGTTGAGCCAGCGGTGAATATTGGAAAAGCTAACAGTAGGTCTTGTATAATCATTGGGAATGGCCAGGAAGGGGTGGGGGTGGACAGGAGCATCAAGCTTCTGTAAAGCACTCCAGACAGACAGACATCACACTAGGCATTCTGAGATGGAAGTCCTGGTAGGGCCTATTGCTTGATACCACAGGGGAAATAAACTGCCTAAAATAGGCACCAGGGCAGGAAATGGATTTTATTGGAGAACTAATCAAGGGGGCCATTTTAGTGGGGCACAATTTAGATTTTGATTGGATTCCTACCGACATCGGGCTTATCAATGCATCTCATACTGGGAGGTGTAATTTGATCTTTGATGTCCACGCGGTGGTCTTGATGTATGTCCTGCTGCATGGGCAATGACTGCTGTGCATGTGTTTGTTACAACTGTTTGTGTGTGTGTGTGGGTGGGTGGATGCTAGCGTAAATGGGCTGTGAGCATGGGTAGATGTCAGGCAGGGAGGTGTAGACTATTGTGCCTAAACTGTCTGCTGTGTTTTCACAGTTAGAAAAGAAAGAGGGTGAGTGTCTTTTGCTGACTAAGGAACTCTGCAATTATTCTATCTTTACTTCCCAGTAACTTTAAAACTAATGGCTATCCAGCTAAATTTAAGCTTATTTCATGAAGTGCTGCTCAAATAAAATATAACTAGAGATGGCTTATTAGCTAGTTTTTATTCACATATGTGTTTGAATGTTAATTAAATACAAATGTAGTGAAAAAATTAGGATCAGCTTCACCTTTTGATCCTTACCATGCAGACTCATGTGGCATTTGTTTTCCAAGATATTCAAGATCAAGACAAGATCTACAGTTTAACTCTTTTAACTAATTTTCCCTTTTTCTTTTAAAGATTACAGTGTTTGTATCAAGCATTCCCCTCTCCATGTGTTACCCAGCATGTGTGAAATAATAATACTTATACAACTTCAGCCACAAAAAAACCCCCCAAAAAACAACATAGTCCTGCGCTGGTATCAGGCAGCTCTAAATTGCATCTGACCAATTGCATCTGACCAAAGCCACCACAGGCTCTTACCAGCCTTTTTCTCCAATATACACTTATCAGGCAACATTATGACCACCTGCCTAACATTGTGTTGGTCCCCCTTTTGCTGCCAAAACAGCCCTGACCAATCGAGGCATGGACTCCACTAGACCCCCTGAAGGTGAGCTGTGGTATCTGGCACCAAGATGTCAGCAGCAAATCCTTTGTGTTGTGATGTGCAGCCTCCATAGATAGGTTTTGTTTGTCCAGGTCATCCCACAGATGCTCGATTGGATTGATATCTAGAGAATTTGGAGGCCATGTCAACACCTCATACTTGTTGTGCTCCTCAAACCATTATTGAACCATTTTCACTTTGTGCCACAGCCATCAGGGAATACCGTGTCCATGAAAAAGTGTACATGGTCTGTAACAATGCTCAAGTAGATTGTATATGTCAAAGTAACATCCACATGGATGACAGGACCCAAGGTTTCCCAGCAGAAAATGAAAAATGAAGCTTTTTTTTTCCTAATTCAAGGTTCATGAGATGACTTCCTTGGTAAAATATTCTCACAAAGTCTCACAAAAAAACTCTATGATCTTTTGTACTTCTTAGAAAGCATGGCTCAGTCAGCTTGAGTAGTTCATGATTTTGCGTATAGTCGTTCCAGCTTCTCACAGATGAACATGGCAGTCAAACATTAGCCCAGCTTGGCAGTTAGAGGCAATAATTAGGAACAGAATAAGCAGGGAATTGGCAGTACGCAAACAATGTAAATGCACATCTGTGAACAGCGTGCACCAAGTTCACTTCTTATTTGAATATTGGCTTCTGCCCGTCACTTGACGGTTCTGCCCATACTATCAGGTGTCCTGAAAGGGGTTTTTAATTGACTTTGACATCTGGTGTGCTGACTAGCAATATCTAAACTCAATTTAGCTTGTAATATTGTTGGCAAGCAAACAGGGTCCAGTTTAAGTCCTGTCCAAAAAGGTGGACTTGACTGGACAGCCGGCGGACTAGCCTGTTAGGAGGGAGCGTGCTCAATCTTGTCCACTGCAAATGTCCATACTAATAGTAACAGATGGACCAGAATGGCCAAAAATAAAGTGATGACAAACTTACAAATCAGAATCCACTGGATATGTTGTCGTTTTTTGTGTTTCTGGAGTTTCCTCTGATATGTGAATGTGTTTCTTATACATTTTGACAGTGAAAAATACTTCTAATATCCCGTTATGCTGAGATGAAGAGCGCAGGCCTCTTTTTTTTATAACATGCAACACTCTAATCCTATTTAAGTTGCAGCCAACACAGACCAGAGCCAAAATATCATCAAAACCAGGCAGCTTTGATGCCAGGGCCAAGACTTTAAAGACAGAGGAATGTGGTAGTGGGGGCTAGTGCCAGGTGTACAATACAGTGTAATTAGGCCTGAATCGAATTATAAAGCAGCGTATAAAATATAATGTAACTCATTAGTAACACATTCTAAATATGTTTCTGTGACTTCGTTTGCAGATCCTCAATAATGATGGAGAAAAACCACACCAGCTGACAATAAAGTACCGAGGGTCAAACAACTCATCTGCACATTAAAGGCACAGCAGCTGAGCAATCCATATGCGCAAGAAACGCATGCTCTGTGGAAGGTGTCAACAAATCGGACCAAAATCAACTGGATAACGACTTGGACATTTTAAAAAGGAGGAGACTGCGGAAGCGGACTTCAAAAAGCTCACACTGACCAGAGCTGCTTTTCATGGCCTGACAGCTCATTCAGCATCCACACATTTCCATGCCACTATTTTCACATGCGAGTGTTTTGCGAGATTAAAAGCACTTCAACGCAACATGCGATGTTTGCATCTGAATGGAAGCCATACAGGCACTGTCACATCACTTATCTTTTGTAGAAAACTGCGGCGTTCCTCTTGTCAGCTGCAAATAATCCCATTGTATCCTGCTGATAAAAGGCAATCAAACAAAGTATATAATTGTGAAGTCAAGCATTAATTGCCTGTATAACTACCGCCTAATGCTGAAATAATTAAGAATGTCTCTTACTGGGGACTGGCAATGCAATTATCACCTTGATGACTGTGCCATACAAAGACGTTCAGAGGAGGGAGACAGAAAACGAGAGAAGCAAATAACTAAAATGATGGGGATAATACAATTAGAACATGGCTGAGAGGGAAAGGAAACAAAAGCTAGACAGCCTCAAGGCTTTTTCCAACAGAGTTGCCATGTCTACACACTTCATTTGCATCCTTGTAATGCCGCACAATTATACTCAATAAGCATCCAAAGCTGTGCAAAAAGCTTGTGCGCCACTAATATAACTGTTTTCATATTTTTTTAATACCACAGTGCATTTAATATCTGCAAAATATCTGCTGCTTGACTTCTTCTTCCTGTCCCCAGCTAGCTCAAAGTTAGATATTCATAGTAGCAGGGGGCAGAAAATGCCTCACATTTACTTCATCATTTGATTCGCAACATTTCAATGACAGCTAATCTGCCTTAAGCTGTGGAGTAATATTCACTGCAGAAGGTGCCACTTTTAACTACATCTTTATTACATATAACACAGCAATAGGTGATATATACAATAGTGGACAAAGTCCTCATCTATAGGAAAAGAGGCGAATGTTCTATTCCTCGTTCTGCATTATTAAAGGTGCAGATCGAATGAAATATTCAACAGATGATATGCTGTTTTAATATTCATAGAAATGAACTTTATATTAGGGAACACATTTTTATGGGAAGTAGACTTGAGGCCACTGATTAAATTTCATTGTTTGATCACTATGCAAGGACATTATGTGGTATTACGAGGGTCGGCCATTGGCCCCCTTTAGCAAACATTTAGGGGTGGCCTCTGAGGCCACGCCACATTAGAAGTTTACGATACTTAGATGTGTTTCAAAGAGGTAAAAGACAGTATGTATGTATGTATATACACACATACATACATACATACATACATACACATACATACTATATATATGTATTTATATATATGTATTTATATATATAGCGCCTGAAACAGTTTTGCATTAATAAAAATGGGAGGTGTGTAGGAAATGCGTAAGTCACAGCATGTCTAAAAACACCCTGATACATATTCATGTATTTACAAGCAAAGATATCACCTAAGGCAATCATGATTCTGTAAATATGAATAAATCAGATAGGTCCCTGTAGTGCAGTTCCTGTACTTTTATATGCTAGAAAGGCTTTAGTGTTGTTTTGTTTTATTTTGTTTTGTTGTGTTTACATAAGAGTATTAAAGAGTTAATTAAGTTTGAACTAAAAAAACAAACACAAGCTCCATTAAACAACTATCAAGAGAGACCCATCAGATGCTGATATATTTTCAAGTTGGATGAGACTCACTGTGATTGGGCCATTAATCTGTGTCTTTCTGAAAGACACACTGGTCAGGCAGATCAAGAGCTGGGGACAGGGGTCCCTGCTGCGACTCTTAACGAGATGGCATTCTCCAGGGTCATGGAGGTTGCCAGAGTTCGTGTCTACTTTTAAGGAACGTGAAACTCTACTCACAGTTTTCTAACAAATATCTAATTGGATTAGGCCTCAAAGAGAGGCCCCTGCTTCATCCCCTGCTTTTGTCAATTCGCCTCTGTGCAGAATGGAGCTTAGCTCGGGCTCTAGACACTAAGAAGGACAGGCAATGGATTAGGTGAGGTATCCTTACCAATTAAGATGAGGCCAGGTGTCGTGCTGATTGCGGGAAAATTGAGACCTCGGCCGACATGTGTCTAATTCCCAACTTGCTGCCCCGCAACCACTCGTTTGCTTTCTGTCACACACTGCACCTACTTTCCCCTCCCTTTTTCGCCTCTTCCTCTCCTCCTTGGCAGAGGTAACCCGAGCTCCCTTCCCTTGACCCTTCTCTTTCCATGGAGAGCTAATCAGACCCACCTGGAGCTCCCCAGGGCTCTGTTAGCTGCTTGCTCAGCTAGCAACAGCTGATCCAAAAAGGGAGTCCCTGGGGCAAACGCTGGGGGCCCGGCATCCAACACACAATAACTGAAAATCAGCCAGGGAGAATTTCCAACTGATGGTTCGTTGAACCCTGAGCAGAATCACCACCTAGCCATAATAAGCAGGGAGTAAAAGACCATATGTGCATATGCACCTGGGAAAAGTGTCTAAGTTTCAGCCACACCATCCAGCTGTATTTTAAGCAGCAAAAAATAGCAATTTTTGGCAAAATACAGAACTTTCTTAATGTCAATCTTGTTCAGAAAATTCTAAATAAATCCAGTTTCAACTACAAAAAATAAAAGAACACTGATACTTCTCCTTATCCTAACCGGCATTAGGCTCCCATCATTCCCACGCATCTGTCTGTAAAACACAAAACAATTTGCTTCTCCGTGAGGAATTAGGTAAATATCATACAAATATCAAGCATTTACAGATTCTGTCTGTTCCCAGAATAACTAAATAAATCAAGCGAGTTATAGCATCACTGTATAAACACATTCAATTTGCACAGTTTTTGTTACTCTGCTGTTTCTGGCCAATGCCCTAACATCACAACTGCCACATGCAAATGACCTCACAGCCCATAATACATGTAACAGTGATTCCCTTTACTATTTATCAAAAAAGCAATACAGCTTTTTTCGTATTATTTGGAGTATTAAATTATTTTAATTTAGCCGAAGGCCAACTGAAATGGAAATGAGAACATGCAGATACAGTCCATTTTGCATTGTTAAACGTTGATCTATGGTTTAATATTTGCTTCCCAACAGCAATGACAATGTGTTATTACCTTGACAGAGGGCCATAATGTGTGCAGACATGCCGGTGATTATTTAAATAAGCCGCCACAATAAATACGGCTACACATGATGTGGAATATGAGGCTCGAGAGAAAATGTGCAGACTAAAAGTTATCAGAGGTTGAGAGTAGAAAACATCAATGAGGTGTACCAGCTTACTGTTACGCCTAAATTAAACCCCAGAACAAAGCTCAAGTATAATGAGACAGGAAATAACTGATCAATGATTTAGGATTTTCACGTGTTGCAGCACGCAAAAAGTTGATTATCTTCGTTGTCAACATGGAAATAACTAGCCCTATATGCCTAAGGCCCAAGGAGTTGGTGCAAGCAGTAAAGCTGCTCGTACACCACTTAATCCCCACAGCTGTGCTGCAGCGCTTCCGTTTTTCCCCTCCATGTGCAGAAGTTTGTTTTAAATAGTTACAGAAAATACTAAATCAACATCAGATTGTTGCTGGAAGTTTCAAAAAGTGGCTGCTTTACAGCAAAGTGCCACGGTGCAGTTGGCATCCACAAGGGACATGCACATTCCGGTTCAGCGAAGGATGCAAACACATTCCTTTGACAAAGACACAATAAGTAGCAAAGCATCAGCTAAAATCAACATAAAAGCCTCTTGCCAAACACCAACTGTTATGAAAGGCGGTGGATAGCGAGCATACTGGCATCCACGGCAATTAGAAGAGAAGGGTTAGCGAGGACTCCGCCTGTCCCAGACTCACACGCCTGCTCCCACACCTGTTTCTGCTCCTGGTCCAAACCAAAGAGAGAAGAGAGAGGCTGGTTACTTTGTCACCGTGCCATCTTAGCCTAGAATTGTCTAATGAGATTAGATGGTCCACTAATGAGCTCTACAGTGAGGAGAGTCAACTGTGAAGTGAAGGTCAGAAATTTCATCACTCAAATGTGCTGTTGGACTTCAGGAGTCATTAACTAATAACAAACAAATCATTTAAAAGGAACCAGCTATGGTATTTTTGTTGGCCCCTTGAGACTTTCTCTCTCTCTCTGTTTTAATGAGCATCTAAAGTATGAAAGTAAAAGGGAAAAAAGCCGCTCTACTATATGAATGGAAATAATTTAGGAAGAAGGTCTCATGTCAAATGCCTTTCTATAGCATAAAATACATGTACTAAACAACCCTATCCTAGCCGACATCTACATTTTTTTTGCAGACGCAGATCACATGTAAACACACTGTTTTCATTACCGCCCTCTGAAATGGTCTGCAATCTGCTTTTTCCAATCACTTTAATGTTTGTGTTCTTTACCAGATGCCCTGATGGTGAGGTAAGCACCAAGGCTGCTTTTTTTTTTGCTGGCACCTTTAATAATGTGCTGACACAAAGTCATACATGTTTAACCAGGTAATAGAAGGCTGTAAAATAATGATCCATATTTGCTTTTAAGACAAAGTATTAATCTCCAGCATCCTTCCCCCCCGCCTGTTCTCCATCTTTTCACATCACAAGGGTTAAGGCAGATTGACCTCCCATCAAATAAAATTAATTGTTTTCGGTATTCATTTTATTTGCAACACAGCAAAGCTGCAATGCTGGTAAAATGTTTACCCATATGTCAGCATTTCCTGTTATTGGCATAGAACTAAATGTTTGCTTTTTTTTTTAAACTCCGGAAGGATTTCTTATTACTTGTAATACCCTGTTAACCAGTGATAAAATTAATTTCATTTTAGCAATATCAGGCAGATATAATCAACATGCAATTTGCTTAAGTGCACAAAACTATCATTTTTGTTAGCGCTGCATATTTGCTGAAGAAATATTGCTTGCCAGAGCGCATTAATGTGAGGAAGACACCTCTTCGAATCAGACCTGAGAGATACTTGTCACCACTATCTCCTGTAATCTGTTTAATACTGTTTATGTCCATCCAATTTGAACATGTGGTATGGAATGACCAATGTCAGTCTCATAATTTAGTCATAACAGTCCGTACCCTATAGGGGCCCTCGATGGATGCCCGGTCCATGAGTACACTGCATGAATAGTGATCCATTCACCCCTCACCTTTAAAAGCCCTGATGGCAACTACCATCGAGATGTAACCTCTCAATCAAACCCAAACCATCCTTCAGAAAAAACAATAAAGATGTGGACAAGCATGTGTGTATGTGTGTGTACATGCAGTGTCAGTTCCGGTGTGAGGATGATCTCACTGACCCACATGCTGAAGGAGAAAAGAAAAAGAGAGAGCTCGAGGTGATGACTTCTCCACTCACTTAGGGAACTTTGACTTATGAGGTGCACTGCATTTAGCCAAGCTAATGCAAGTGAGGGCTGTGCCATTAACCTCGGGAAGTGAGGCAGGCCTCGGCAGTATGATGCATTCAGATTGGCAGAGGACAATATTTCACTATGACAGGCATTACCAATGAATAATTAAGTGTTTAATATAATGATCTTGAGAAAGAGAGAGAGTAAAAAGAAAGACAGAGAGAGAAAGGAGAAAATGGTAATTCCACAATTCATTGCCCTTAAAACCTATCTGGCATTATTACCCAGCAGCATTGCATGGGGGAGAGAGCTTTTGTTGAAACAAATAGGTTTTTGATGGCTCCGCCAGAGTAGTAACGGTTATTAGGTTTGAGAACTCTTTCATGATGGAAGTGGTATCCTGCCGAGCGGAGATCATGAAATTTTAAGTGGGGAATTTACAGCAGAAAGACTGCGGGACAGTGAGGCCGTCTGGGCCATGCCTGAGGACACATGTGTTTTGGTGAAGCATAATGCTGGTCTAATGTCACCGCAAATAAATAGTTAACAAGCTGGAGATAGTTGCGCTTGTAGGAACTGCGGTCTGGCTCACAAACATATCTCCCTTCTTTATTTTTTACTAGAAGAATTTGGGTTTAGACATGAAGTGACAAGGCAGTTGGGAAAAATGAAAAACATCTCCCGTAAGACTGAATCCCACTCCAGAAAATCCCTGTCATGTAGCAAAGCACAAGAGAGAAGTTGTGCTGTCAAATTCCAGTAATAGAACCCCAAAGGGCTACTGAGATTAAGTCAAGTACTTAGGCTCCAGCAAACTGATGTGACAATACAGTGCAGATATTGTACTCCCTATACATAGTCATAGGAAAAAGAAAAAGCTATAAAGGCTAACATCAATTTTCTCACAGTTTATGTGTGTTTTGTTTTTTTCTATCAAAAATTTGAACACTGCTCTTGTCGTCTGTATGAGCCAGGCTGGAGTTTGTAATTGTGATGCTCGTGTTCACATGTGGTTGCAATTTCAAACATCTTCTGAACAAAGATCACTAGCAGAGATCTAGAGATCTAGCACTTAAACTTACACTTGGCTTTGAAATGGCCTTTTACAAAGATTTTTCTTCTAAAACCTCTGAATGTAACGTTTCAAAAACCACAAACACCATTTCTAAAAGGTAGCAAAGCAAGAGAAAAAGTAATCTAACAAAAGAAAAAGAGTGCTTTTTGGTGATGATAATGTACTAAGATTATTGTTATATAATATAGTTTCATCCTTTAAAAAAAAAAAAAAAAGACTTGAACCAACAAACCCATTTACTGAAGTAAAATACAGAATCTTTAGCGAGGCATAGGTAAGGTAACATTTCCAAGAGTATAAATCGAGGCAACTGGACTCAAATATTGTTTTTTGAAGACGTTTCGCCACTCCCCCAAGTGGCTTCTTGTCCAGTTGCCTCGATTTAAACTCTTGGAAATGACATGTTGATGAAGATTCTCAGTCGTCCAGGTCATCATACGTAGAGGAGATTGAAGCAAGGCGTCTGGATTCTAGAAAACTCTACAAGTCCAGACGCCTTGCTTCAATCTCCTCTACGTCTTGGAAATGACTATGACCTGGATGAATGAGAGCATCCACAGATGTATGCTAACATCCATTGACTTAACCATTTACTACTACCATCTAATGAAAATAAGATAATATTAAATCTGCCCAACTTCTCAATCAATGCTGTCCTCCAAAAGTGAGCCAAGGACTCACATATTAGCATCATTCGCAGTCTAGCCACGACTTCCAAACATAGTCTTACATGTCTCCAAATGCCCAGCAGAGAGCTAATTTCACTACTCACACTGGTGACCTTTGGCATCATATATATGTGGTGCTTGTTGCCTGTATGACAGATTCCCATGCATATTCATATCTACATATGGCCTACCAGAATGAAGTCTGTCTTCTTGCTGCAGAATCTGTAGAGCGCATGAGGCAGTTCATTACTGGGTGTTCTCAATTGGGTCCAGTCAAACCCTGAGGATTTGCCTGCATGTGTGTGTCTGTGAGGTCCTGATGCTGGTGAAATAATTTGCTTGTATGTGAGTGTGTGGAAGTAGAACGCATCTGTGTGAATTTTGTTGCGAGTTACAGAGGAGAATAACATATATAATAGCAATGCAAAGAAGGCTGTAAATGTGTGTGTACACATTTGTGGGTCTGTCATGGAAATGACGGCGGCAGTGGGCAGTGTCCGTGTAAACGTTGGGGGTGGTACATGTCTGCATTTGTGCCTGTGCTTGTGTCTTTAAGTGGTGTGTGTGTGTGTGGGAGTGTTTGTGTTTGCTGTGGCACACGCTCACAGGCTTCTCTTGTTTGTGAGGTGAGAAGAGAGAAAAGTGGAGTCCCTCAGCATGCCTCCACCTCCTCTTGCTCCATCTGCCCATTTCGCTCAGTTCTCCATAAATTAAAAACGCTCTACATCTGCTTTGGGGTACATTGTTAGTTGTGTGCATTCGGTGGTTCCTCTGTTTATGAAAAATTAAACACTTTTCTGCATTTGATTATTCCCCCCACTCCCGAAAGCCCCTTTGCGGCAAACATGACAGAGGCCCATGCTTCACCCCAACATGTTGAGAAGACCAGGGCTTCCACCTACAGGATGGAGGAACATATTAAGTAAAAGAAAAAAAAAAAAGAATTAACATCTGTTTATGGTAATAATAAACACGTGTGAAGCCTGGAAATGCCACTCAGCACTGGTATAATGATCTACTTTCACAGCAGCAATCTACCACAGACAACAAATACAAATGTACCACTTATATATATATACCACATATATATATATATATATATATATATAGTATAGTTCTCTAAACTGTGGTTCCACAAGCATGTTTGAAAGAGAGATGGGAAGATAGCCAATATATAAACTCAGCAGAGAATACATGGGGTGGTCTGCAAAACAACAACTACTGTTAAAATCAATGTCCACTTTATTTTCCTCCAAATGATTAAACACTCCCATGTGCTGCAAAAATCCCAAATGTGCACTTGTTTCCTTCCCTAAACTGATCCTACAATGAAGGGACTGACCCGATGAAATATGCTTTTCAGTAAGTCAGAGCATTTGTATGCAAGGAGAGGTGTATGTGCAGATGAACAGACATTTTACAAAGGGACACCGTAGCTAATTGGGACAAAAGGGACTGCAGGATGCCCCCTTAGAGCAGCCAGCCTTGAGTGGAATAATGAGTGTAATCAGAGGTTGTGGTCACAGTGTTGCCCTATACAGAACACCCAGGCCACTGGGGAGGACCTGTGTTTGTCTTTGACATTAACATGCAGGGCTTCAGGGCAGTCATATTTGGCCATGGTTTGGTAACTGTGAGCCTTGTAGCAGAACAGGTGTTGCAGGCCGACGAGGCCATCAATCTCTCGCCGGCCTGTCTCTGTAGGATTCAGGGTTAATTATCATCAAATAAGCCATTAAGGAGAAGGATGGAAGCACAGAGTATGAGGGGATGCTAACCTTGGCAAGAGGGGGGACAGCTGGGTGGCAGAGTTAGGTTAAGTTGGCTTTAGATTGTGTTGCTAAGGTAACCAATTTCTGGAGATACTACTTCTGTAGCATTGCCAAGTTTTAGAGCTAGAGGCCTAGTAACCAGTAAATGAAGTTGCTGTGATTACTAAATACAATATTTGTTGTGGTGTACATAGTGTCCTGAAACATTTTATGTCTAAAGAAACTGCATGTCAGACAGTAAATATTACTTACAGTAAACAGTTGTATCGCTACAACTAATTATGTAGTGCACTTGCTTTTGATCTACTATATGTGCACAGAGACATACTATTTTGATCACTTCAAAATCACAATAATTTGACCACTAGAAACACATTATCAGAAGGGAGCACATGCTTAGGTAAAAAAATAATGACGGGAAGCACCAAAGGTTAGAGTCTATGTTAGAATTATATAGATTCATATCTATATAAAACCCTTTCATAAAGCACAATTTTTACTGCAGTGCACCTTTAGTCTTAAGGGTATCCATCTTAATGTGGATTATTTCATAATGCATAAATGGAAAATGCCATTAAGGTTTCTTTTCATGCTCTTAACATATTAATTGGCATTACAGCGAATGTCAGATCTTACAGTAAATTGTATCCGGTGAAATCAGTGACACCTGACCTATTGAAAATTTTACAGTGTGCTTATACCTTCATTTATCTACTCTATGTGCCCATGAATATTTAAGGCTGACAATTAAACCCCAGCTGACCTGCAGGACAGAGCGAGACCAGTGCTGTCAAAGTGAGGCAGCATAAATGCGCCCACGCAATCACACTCATCGGAAACTCAAAAAGGCAACCTACAATCCCCCTCTTCTTCCCACACACACACAAAATTGCACACAGGCATGCAAGCTCTGTCATAGTGTCATGCGGTCGCAGTGACATGGCCGTGTGTGACAGGCACATCACATATGTGTCATGTTTATGGGGGCATCAACAAAGGGGTTTGCGTTTGGTCTATGTAAATGTTTGGGCAGGGTCAAAGTTAATGCATGTCAGTATATAACTTCACCTTGGTTTTGTGATGCAGAGCAGAATGTGTATAGGAGTACAGGCACCAACACTGAATACTGAACAAAGCATTAAAAAAACACTCTTAAGGCTTAAAGGTATAAGTAAGATTTAGGGCAGTTTTAGATAATGTAACAGAAATATTTTGTTTCTATGTCCATCACTTTTCTTTAGCATGAAATAGGTTCTCATCATTCTCTTGACAAAAGCTTTTTTTGTTTCTTTACACCTGACAGACATGAGGTGAGAATTCACCCTTCGGGCAGCACTACTGCCTATCACAATGAACTACAAGCAGACTGCACGCTATAGTGACTCACCATCACCTCTTAAGGAACAAAGTGGTTTACACAATGCCTATTTCTTCACAATATTTTCAAAGTTTTAGTCAACTGTAACTTCAAATACGCCACTCAAAAAAATAAAGGGAACACTTAAACAATGCAATGTAACTCCAAGTCAATCACACTGAAATCAACCTGTCCAGTTAGGAAGCAACACTGATTGTGGATAAATTTCAGCTGCTGTTGTGCAAACGGAACATTTCTCTGCTCTCATCCTTTCTGCCTGATGTTTTGCTCACTTCTGCATTTTGTCAGTGCTCTCACCCCTAGAGGTAGCATTAGGCGGTGTCTACAACCCACACAAGTTTCTCAGGTAGTGCAGCTCATCCAGGATGGCACATCAATGCGAGCATGGAGGAGATACCAGGAGACAGGCCAGTACACCAGGAGATGTGGAGAGGGCCGTTGGAGGGCAACAACCCAGCAGCAGGACCGCTACCTCCTCCTTTGTGCAAGGAGGAACAGTAGGAGCACTGCAAGAGCCCTGCAACATGACCTCCAGTAGGCCACTAATATGCATGTTTCTGCTCAAACTGTCAGAAACAGACTCCAACAAGCAACTACAAGTAGTGTACACAGTGAAGTATTAGGAAATTGGGACAGTTCCCTCAGTAGCTGGAGGAGCTCATAAACAGATGCCAACATAACTGACCAACAATTCAATGCTGTGTCTGAATACTTCCTGTGTAGACACAGCCGGCGCACCAGAGCTGCTGCTCTGCAAACACTGCAGCCTCAAGGTAGACACAGTGTCAGCCTTGGCTCACCAGGTGGTCAGGTGAGATACACAACTCCCAATGAATGCTAATACTGCTCCACATCTGCTGGATGTGTAAATAGCCAGCTATTAAACATGCCATATTATCTCAAAAGGTGCCAATATGTCACTGTCCTCTCAAGTGGCTAAAAACACTTCATGCAGGATTAATAATTAAATGTATAATTTTTAAAAACTCTGATAAGCTAATCAGCATCAAAGTGAATGAAAAATGTGTTTGCAAAACATCAAATTATTAATCACAAGGGTAAGTGAAACGGACACATTCTAACACTAATAATGTATGGAGTTCAGTTAATGTCTCTCTGATGTCAAACTCTCAGGCAATATTTAATGTGATCGCACTAACAGCGTGACATATTCCCTGAGATATCCATATATACAGAATAATATAATCACATTATGCTCGACTGATCAGGCTGATTTAAGATGTCTCTTTGGAAAGTGCCCACCCTGTCACCTTGTTTTCATCTCCAACCTTACTGCAAGTGTCCCCTGAATATAGGTTATATGGCGAGCCTGGGTTTTAATGATGTAAATAATGCAGTAATTCTGCTGAAATTAAGCCGTCTCATACAGATGCAGGGTTCTTTACTTTCAAAACCAGCATGAGCCACAGTGTCTATAGGTCAGATTACTTTTTCATATGGTATGAAATATGAATGAACTAAAGCTTTTTCTACCCCCCAATCACTTTCTCATATTCTTATCACTGTGGCCGTAAGGGTTGAGGGGGAATGACTTCCAGTCCTAATCATATTGTCATACCCTCAGGTTAGACGTTCCATTTTGCATACCAGAAGAAAATGGCATTGAAAGAGAGCTTTAATATACAGAGTGTTCAACATATGTAAAAAAAAAAGTACTCCCGTTTGTGCAGTGCATTATGTCTAAATGTAAACCCATCCATCAAAGAAATCAAGACAGGCCTGCTGAAAACTTTTCCTTATGTCAATTCCAAACTTTAATGGCTTGACCGATTCTACCAAGAAGTGAACTCGATTACCTTAAGCTTCCATGATGCAGCAATTTACAAGTACAAAAACATGTAAATTGTTTCACACATTGACACAGCCGTGTTTCAGTCCTTTCAGGCTCTCATTCATGTTTCCATTTATGAAAAATGTGTGGTTAGGGATCTATCATTATGGCAATCACTCTCACTGTTGTATCATTTCTCCTCACATTTGAGAACCTGTAGACTGTCCCAGGGCCAGTATTCCCACATACGCCATTATCCTGCACGGTGAATCTCCAAAGGCAATCGGCATCTATGCGCTTGCCATGGGAATAGAAATCGGAGACCCCACCACCCCCTTCTATGACAGCTACCATGCAGCCAGGCATATCAAAGCAGCAGAGTGAAAATGTCTCCTTGTGGAGTAAGAGGAAGTTAGGTTGTAAAATAGGAAATGGATTATGGTTGTCAGACTTTAGGGACTGATATAACAACCCTGCATGTTGCCTTGATCATCACTGACATCTGGGACAGCAATCACACCTTAAGTGGAATCACCACAATGATGACAATTTTGGATGTTTTACTTCTATATTATTACTCATTCAGTTTTCTAGTAAATTGGAATGTGCATCATTCATTGACAAAAAAACCTTATGTTCTTTAAGATAGACACCTGTGCACTAATTGCAACAAACATCTCTGCATTTATCTTCTATTTATTCTTTTCTCTGTGTTAAACAGCAGTATGGCAGTGGGGTTTGAGATACAAGCAGGTTTGATCGGTCCCTTCTCTAAAAATGTCCCCTGAGAACCGTCTTTTAAATGTGTGATTCCAGGTCCTGAGGGAAATACTAGCAGTCATGAAAGCCATATTGGTGACATCCCTTGCCCTGGTGTTTTCACTGTCAGATTGGGATCCACAAGGTTTACATCTGGATCCAATGAAAGGCTAATGTCAGGAAGTTGCAGAATAAAATATCCAACATGAGTCAGGTTGGATACATGCTATACAGTTTTACTGTTAATTATTTACACTGTCTGTATTATATATATAGAACGCAATTCTTGGTGAGTGTCTTATGCAAATCCAGTGCACTCTTATCTTTGCAACTTCATTAATCTGCAGCTGCATCCACTACTTGATCAGGGTGTACATTAGTGCCGTTCATTAACTGAACCTTTTTCTACAGAATATTCAATTGTAACGTGAGTCAGGTCAAGTAGGACCACACAGCCGGGGATTGTGATTCCAGTCATGTAGAGGAGGACAACATACACCCACGTTTAATTGGCTCATATACCCATGTTGAGCAGGTGCTGATAACATCCCACATGCACTGAGTGTGTGGCTCCTCCAACATCAACACAAGTGAAGAGGGCAAGTAAATGGATAGTCTGCTTGAGATATCCTTTGAGTAATTTCTCCCTGTACATTTCAGGCTGTTTAGGGGCCTCATTTAAAGAACACCCCCCCCCCCCCCCCTCCTCTCGACCACTTCACTCATACATACATTACATAAAAAACATTAATATTCACCAGATATTACTAAGGAGAGCAGGAGAGGAGTCTTGCCATATCCAGATGGATGCCCCTTAAATCTGTCTTCAATTAGTCTCAACTAACTTCCATCTTCCAGTTGAATTCTGATTAGCTGATCTGACAATTTACTCAGCCTGGCTGGAGAGCACTTGGTCTCCCTCCTGAGTGCAACCTAGCTGCTTTTGAGTATTGTGAACCTTTGATCAGTGCCCCCTTATTACCTATAAAAGCTAATACCATTAAATTTAGCACTGCCTCATCTCCTTGTCCATAGAGCTTTCCCCTTCTTCTATACTAAAGATCATAGGCTCGTGTAATGACAGAAAAAATATCCAGTGATCTATAAAAGCAAGGCGGATGATAATACCTTTTAGTTAATATATCTCACATCTCCCCAGTGTGTTTATGAACCTGTGGCCTGTCTGCTGTCTGTAACTAGCTGCTTCCCTCTTGTGGCCAACCAGGACACAGAGATGCCCGAAACACTTGCTGGGGTCAGCATGTTTATGTTCCTCCTCCTCGCATTTTAAAATCAAGCAGAAGGAGATCAGAAATGTGTACAACACAAAAACACTCTATAGACATTCATCTTCTTTGCTCCCCTCGTCCATCCCCCACCTCTCCTCCTGTCTGTGTGGAAAGTGGATCACCACAGGAGCTAAACCCTGCCCATTAACATATAGAGTCTTTATTTAAATCCCATTCACTTTTCCATCCATTTAAAAGAGTAATGCCAGCAGGTTATGGCAATGGCATTGCACAAGGCCCTGACTGAGCATCAATTCCATCATTTTATCTGATTGTGAGGTAAACAGTTCTGTGATGGATAAGATCTCATTACACTAGGAATGTGAGAGTTTAATTTCCTGTACATGTTCCATCTTTATTAATGTCACAGGCAGCAGGTCTTCCATTGCAGCACTGGCGACGGTACATCCTGTTTGACACAAACGAGGCCAGTGAGCCATCTATAGGGATTAAATATGGCACCATCAACACCAGCCAATTTTACAAAGTTATTTACAAGTTTAAGCATAAAAAACAATTGTTTTTCCCCAATTATTCTATGTTACTGTCAGTGAGCTTTCTCCTGATGTCCTGAAATGACTGCCAGAGTGGCAGGAGACCAGCTGGCGTAGGAACTTGTATGTATGTCAAGAACGAAGACAGTGACTATCACACCCTGACACGTCCCGTTCAGTGCAAGAAAGAATGGTGGGGAAGGGAAAAAAACAAACTTCAATAATAAACCTGTCAACACTCCAATCTGAATACCCAGGAGTCACAACTGTCTCAACTCTCCTCCCGTGGCAATTGTCATCACGGACAGTCCTGAGAGACAGTATCTCATCTATCAGGCAGTTACAGCTCCTCCTCACATCATCTCTATTTGTCCCATTATATCCTTAACGCAGTCTCAAATACCTCTGCTTCCCCATGAAGGAAATGGCTGTGAGACCTGTTTGTGTGTGTGTGCCATCTGTGGCTTCATTTCTAGCACGGGCTATTGCCTACGCCTGTCGCTAAGACTCTGAGACAGGAAGGTTTGTTTGTTTCCCCCACTGTAATCCTCAGTTGAGGTTTGACGTGCAGTGTGGAGCATGAGCTGAGTTACCCCACAGGCCTCTGGGAGCTGGAACACTGTGGCACGTACTAAGAAAAGAAGAAGAGAGGAAGGAAAGAGAGAGAGGAAGAGAGAGAGACACTGGAGTCCTACAGCCCCTTTGCTACTGATCATTACCATGCTAAATTTATATTGATTGCTGTAGCTTAAGCGCTAAACTGTGAGTTATTCCCCTGACGCAGTCCCCATGTTGGATCCATGGTGGACTGCTGATAATCCTTAGAAACTACAACGTGCACTGTGTTTGGCCACAGGTATGACATATGTTATAAGTGCCAGGAAGCATTTATGTGAACCTGACCAATCAATGCCTCATACCTTTTTTAATAACACCACAGCACAGGGAAGAGATGGCTAGGTGGACAGCAGGAGGGTAGCGGGCACTTGGAACTGCCCTTGCTCTGCAGGATAAATGTGTGTGTTTGTGGTGTCTCTCTTCCTACAGGCACCTTTCATCCACACATATGCATATGTGCTCGCCCTTGACATTATCATCAGCAGATTTGTGCAAGGCGCCCCGAGGTAAGGTTGAAATAGTGCTGAGGCTTCTGAGAGAGTGGCCTGCTTTGGAGAGACTGTCCGTGGGCTAAATACACACCCAGAGACGGAGGCAGAGGAAAGGGAAAAAGCTCAGTAACTGAGCCTAGCAGAGCGCCCCTCAGGGGACAGCAGTAATTAAACAGTGATTAAATTAAGGGGCAATGCGGGCAAAATGCAAGCTGATTGACACTCTGCTGGCTCTCTCTCTCTCCGGATTCAGCACTGTCGTGGAGCATTGCTTTCTATTGACCTCCAATTACTCTCCTACTCTGAATTCTTCAAGGTCCAATTTTCGAAAACTATTTTCTTAACTGTGTTAAGAGCATGGATCACTGCACATTTGTTTCTGAGATGGCTGAGCTGCAGGACTGGAACCCTGACGTTTAGAAAAAAGAAAACATTGAATGCGTAATGTCTCTGTGCTTCCAGTACTATCAATGTTTACTTCAGATAAACTCACAAAGTACAATCGCTCTACCGTTGCACCTAGAGCACTATCAGTCTTTACTACAGATAGACTCACAAAAGTACAATCACAAGACGCTGCCAGTGATTTAGAAACCGCACTCATGCAGAATCCAAAGTGAGTCTCCCCATTCTTGATCTTGTAGTCGGGCAGCTTTAGCAGTGCCTCATCAAATACTCTCCTAGGGGGGGAAATACTATAAATTACCTTTGGTGATTCCTTAGACCCAAAGCAAATAGACAGACAGATAAGCTGAGCAACAGCAATAAAATCAGCTTTAACAAAACAATCAGAAAAAAAAACAAGACACTGAAATTGCCTTCCACCGAATCTAAAATTCTCCGCACGTTCCTGGCTTACCCTGCACGCCACTGTGCCGCAGGTCCTCAGGCCCATGTATAGATTTTTATAAACCAGGTCCTGTGCTTATGAAAATAGTACTGAGGGTCCTTAAACATCTGTTAAGTCTTCTGATGGTGAAGAAGGTCCTCACTCTCTGTAATACAAATTCAAATAGCTGTATGGAGATGGATTACTGGGCAGACAAAGAACAGGGGGCCACTTTAGAGGATGAGTTCAAGATGACAGGTATTGATTAAGTGTTCAATGAGAGCACGCCTATGAAAGGCCAGCCAACACACAGCTCATGAAAGAATCATATAGCTCACACACAAGTTGCTCAGCAAACATACAGGCGTGGAGGCATGAGCCAGTCATATCGCAGGCCCAACAGTTGACATCATGCTCCTGTGGTTACAAGTCATTAAAAAGTAATGTCAAACTTTTTTTATATATATTTTGAATTCTGTTAGCACCTATACATCTGGTTAACTACTGAAAGAAGCAGACAGCATGCAGATAAGAGTACTTTTGAGGATGTGGTTTTGCCCAGAATTATTCTTTGCTCTGAACAGCGTGGTTTGACACCACACATTTCTTTACTCCTGACACTGGCACTGAAGAGAAAGAGAGGAAGGATGTTTTTAAAGATAACATGTGAATTTAATTTCTTGGTGAAACAGCGGAACTGGAAGACTTAGCCTTCCCAAGCATAAATTGTGCAGTGGATGCGTGGTTGTCAGAGTCTGTGATGATGCCGTGCGAAGACAGCTGTAATCGCGGCAGCACTGCCAGCCTGACCCACCTCATCATCCTTGACATTTAGCGCTGCTTCTCTCGCTCCCTCTCTCACTGTGTCTCTCCTCTTTTTCACAGTAAACAAATGTTTTAACCCTGATTTGTATCAGTGTAACCAGATGACACACAGTGACATGTAGTGTGGAAAACTTAGGAGAGTGAAGAAAAAGAGAAGGGGAAAAGGCAAGTAAACAGAAAGCAGTGAAGAAAGGAAAAACAAGAGAGGGAGGAGGCCAACAGGGGGAGCGATCCAGCCAGACTGCCACTACCTAACACAGGGTATCTGAGACTAATCTCTAAGGAAAGCTGTCAGGTCTCTGCAGACAATGTTCTGATGGAAACGAGGCAATAACTGCTTCTTAAAGCCATCATAAATGTGCAGCTTCCTGCCTATGAGTCCCTGCTCAGACCTGGGTGTGACCTCATTACCCTTCGTCTGCACTGGCAGGTTTGCATGCCAAGTTACAGGCAGGATCACTAAAAACCTCTTAACTTAAGCCTCAGTGGGATATGTGGCTTGCTTCTGGGACTTGAAAAACAACATCATCAAATCATTTTTTTTTTTTTTAAATATACAGAGAAAAAAAATCTGTACTTCACATGTGAGGTTTGGTTAAATTTTGAAAGCACTCAAACAAACTGTAATTGTTCATTGAGCAGTAAGACTTTCGGAGTGGAAACCAAAACATTAAGTATGTATGATTTCTATTTTTTTCCATTATGTATGGAGCTATACTGTAAGGTGGATCATATGAATAATCAAAGAGCATCTCCTGTTAAATCAAATATGTCAGAAGGATGCATTTCAGAGACGGATGAGCCAAATATTTCCAATCTGAGATCCATGAATAGCATTGTGACAAAAGACACATTTTACTTGATTACCTCTTGACATTTCCCTCCATGAATGAAGGCAGCAGTAGATAAGGCAATCATGACACTGACATAGTGTAAATATATAAATATGCTCATTTATCCTGGTCTTCAGATAAAGAACATAAGGGCACATAAACGCATGAATGGGCGTCTCTGTGCAGAGACTGTCCCAGCCCGCCTGCTTCTTCGTGCCTGTCTGTCTGGAGAGGCTGACAGTACAGCACCGTGCCCTTCATTATCACTGGGTAATGCTCATCACAACGGCCGTGGCTTTTCTCCATAAAAACCCCAAGTCTCACTCACAATGAGAAATAGGGGAGATAAGGTGCAGGAGACCATTTCTTTTGACATTCACAACGGCAAACTCATCAGTCATGCTGTCAAAGGCACTGGTCCTGGCTAGTTTGGGATTTATGAGAAATAATGATGGGTCGAAAATAGCTGGTAAGGGCTTTGCTTTTTACCTTTGGTTTGGGAGTGTTGTGTATTGAGGCACGCTCTGCATAAAACCCAATTTCTTTTGTCAGTGACCCCTGCGCTGATTTCACATCCAATCTCAGCATGTTCGGGAGGTTTGGCTGGGCCTGTTTGAGCTGGCACTGACATTTCTGCCTCACATGATAAAAGAGAATGGCAGGAATAAGCTTGTTTTTTTTCTTCTTCAAAGAGAGTACATCGCCATGAGCAATAAGAAAGGCTACCACTGCAGCTGAGTTATTCAAGACAAAGTTGGGGGTGTTGGCTCTTTATCACACTATAATGTATCTGTTTAAAGGATTTTGCTTTTCTCCATCTACTTCAAGCTCATACACTGCATATAACTATGAACAAAGTGTGTGTGATGACACCTATAGGTTTCCGAAGAGCTGTTTTAAGTTACCGTAGCTTAGATTAGTGCCATGTTGCAGGGCTAACTTTCTGCACTGGCTGCATCGGTGCGCCTAACTTTTTTCTTGGGTGCACCGGCACAAAAGTTAGGTGCACCGCATCACACATCACACAGCAGTTTTGTTTTTGTTTTTTTTTTGTTTTAAAATCGCTGTCCATATATTTTATGGATCAGGCCTTAACTTGACACCTATGTTAACGCAGATGTTCTTTTCATCTTCTCTCATCATCTGCAGCTACATCTACTGTTTACCTGACGGGCCTCGCAGGGCTGTAGCCAAAGTATAGACAGGCTTAATATTCACATATCATCCTAAAATGACTTTGGACCTTGTTTAATAAACACAGGTAAATAAATAAATAAATAAATGTAAAACTAGCCAACAAGTCTGCCTGTCAGAAATCCATAATGATGATTTAAAGTTCATACAGCATTCTTCAGTTCCCTGTTTGCTTTCTCTCTGTATTTTCTGGCTGTCGCTCCTCACTTATTTATCTGGCAATGTGAATTAAAAATTATTTAAATTATACACACCTTTATTTATTTAGTAGTTGTGATTGAGATATACATTTTGTTTTTCTCAACATGTTTCTAATGCAGCTACAGTATCTCTTCTCTCATCTTCCTCACCTCTCTGCCTCAGTTTCTCCTGTGTCTCCTCTCTTCCTAAAGCTGAGCTCCAGCTGACAGACTCTTCATTCTGTCCGTTACAGTTTTAGCTGTATGCAGATCTCATACTGGGAAACAATGCTCCACTATAGCAGGATAATAACAATACTGTACTATAACTCCTTAAAATGAGCTGACTGCTGTCTGTCAGAGTAACTCAGCCTTTATGGATGGAACCACACAGGTCAGATAACACTGTCCGTCAGACCTGTTGTTCAGTCTGTTATAATGCTACGAGCATGTCACGCCCCCTCCCTGAACATTACCGGCTCGTTATCATCCATCATTCAGGTCAACAGCAAATTAGCAAAACCTGCATAGTAGCAACAAATCCTGCTCCTCCGCTACATGTTCACCTAAACTGCGGATTCTGCTGTTCAGCAGCGAAACGCAGCGTGCGAACACACACCCTAACCCTAAGGCAAACAGGTGAAGTGGAGATGAGGCAGGCAGTCACAGAAGCAGGAAACTAGCCTGTCATTCAGAGTGCTCAAGCCCTCAATTATGTATAATTTTATGTTCATAATTAAAAATGAGTAACACTTCAAAACAACAGTGACAACCCAGCAAAGGCAAGAAACAACACAGGGCCAAATGCTGGTAGTTTCCAATGCAATCGTAGCAGGAAAGGTAGCATTATTATTGTAAACATGTTGCGAGTGGACAAACGTCAAATCACAGAGATATATTTTACACACAACAAGGCAATGTGCCATGTATGAAGCTGTTTGAATAAGCAGCTGGAATCCAGAAACAAAAAGTTCAAAATAGGTAGATTGCAAACAGACACTAAGCTAATCTTACAAAAGCTCCAACAAAGATACAAAGAACACTCACACAGACCGGGCTTTCTGTCTCAGCATCTTTCTCTCCATATGTCCATATCAGAAAATAGGACAAGAACAAAACAGTAATAGCGTGTGTCAAACACTTACATTTCCCCTTCAAACTAGTGACAGGCAGTGACAGATGCTCCCAGTGCAATTGTCTTTGTAAACATTCTGGGACACAATATCATTCATGTAGGAGCCGCTATTGTGCCGCACTTTCTATAAACTTAACATAAATGATTCATTTCAAAGTCATTTGAAAGTGGAGCTGAATATTGTCGCAAGGCCAACATCCTATAGAACAACTGCACAACTATAGATTACAGTTAGTGGGACTTTTAATGGAATCCCAATGAGACCACACTGCAGGGATGTCCTCAAGCACCAAATTATTAGTCAATTTCAGATTATCCAGTTTATTAATTACTATTCTTAATATATCTTATGAAAGTGCCAGGAGATATAACCTAACTACCTACAGGCTGCAAATGAAACGCTCGACATACATTTATATTAAATATATTAATGAAATACTAGATTAGTTGGGTGTGTGGCGAGCCTTTTACTTGACAGTTCAGGGACCTGCTAAAATTGTTCAAAGTGCAACATTGCTTATAACCAAAGTGTTGTGAAATTACCGGACAAGAGAGTTTGGGGCAATTTTGATTCAAGTGTGTGAATGAGACCTCTTAAAGCTCAAGGGTGCTTGGATCTGTGTGGAAATTAAGCCATAAGATTGTAGCTGAGGGGACGGTGGATTGACAACGACATTAGCCCCTCGGCACCTCGGCTGTATCACACTATGGCTCTGTAAAATAGATGGACAGGAATAGCAAATTAAATCTTCTTGATAGTAGCAAGGGATGTACAGCCAGGTTGGTTTGAGCTGTAGGACTGTACAAGTGCAGGACATGAAGGGTGGTGTTTTTAGTGGAATCAAATGAAGTGGCTCTGGAGTGTTTTGGTTAATGGGTCTACTTCAAACATCTTCATAGTGAAGGCACTGTCATATTTATATATTTGAAATGAGCTACTTAACAATGCCCTGTTCTTGAATCAGGGTCAAAGGTCATGTTTCATTCTTTGCTGTTAATTTGAATGCATGTATTGAAGTCTCCACATTGCAAACATGTATGCAGAAAACAATCGTAGCCACAGCTCCGAGAGCTCTCTGAGCAGCTGGCTTCAGCGGCTTTGTTGATGCTTTTCTCATAAGTTGTTTTTCCCCTTCCAGGTTCAGTGACACCACATTGCTTTGCCACAAAGACTAACCTTAATGTAGACAAAGCCAAGTCGGCAAATCCTCACAGAGGCAACATGCATGCACGCACACACTCGGAGCGGCAGGACGTACACAGAGGGAGCAAGGCGTTTTTCAATGCATTTAGATGAGACCTTTAACAAAGGTCCCTAATGCAGATATCAATGAAGCAAGGGACTGGGCTATCGGAGTGAAATTGGCTGACGGAGGGATGTCACCCCTGCGCATGAAAAATGATGGATCCCATTTGTAAACTTCTCTTCCACCCTCCTCCTCCTCCTCTTCTACCCCCCAACACGGACACATGCACACACATCTGTCATCACCCACTCCACCACTGGATATTAAACAAGGAAGCAAACCTACGACTTTGCTGGCAAATAGCAGGCAGTCTGGTAAAATTGGCACTTTACCGGCCGTTTCATCCGACTGTCAGAGGGCCCACAAAGGACCTGTGAGCTTTCAGCGATGACAAGATAGATTAACATCATAGACTTTTGTTTTTCATCTCCCTTTCATTTTCTATACTATTCTCCAAAGAGATCAACAAAATGAAACCAATATCTATGAAGCTTACAAACAAACAAGTAGAGCCATCCAAATATTAGATTTTGTTTGTTGGATTGGACAGTCTATGTTTCTTTCAGCTCACTCTATAGTTGGGCTTCAATAAAGACATAAACACAACACCAAATTCCATATAAGGTCATCACGTTCCCTTTATTTATACCCTGAAACCCAGGTCGAGCACATTGCAACGACTCACAGAGCTTGCAAAAATCATACTTATAAATATATATATAAAGCAGGATAAGCAACATAATATGCATGCTGAGCACATTTGTCAAGAAAACAATGATATATTGCTAATCATCCTAGCATGAACTGCTGCACGTTTAAAAGGCGGTTCCTTGAGTCAAAGGTGTGGAGGTTAATATAGGCAAACAGGCCTCTCTGCTGGAAAATGAAAACTTCCCAGTGGAACGTGATGGCCAGCTAAATGCTGACACTGTGGTTTCGGTGATGGAGTGACTTTGGGAAGGTTTGTGGTCTGCCAGTGTTCAAAGATGTGCCTTGAGGCTAAGAGGGGTAAATTTGCTAAGTTAATCACATAATGAGGCCAATTAAACATCGCAGAGCCTAGGTGAAATGGGAGCTGCCACTGAGCCTCCAGCAAATGAGGCTCTGCGGATTCCCTCTCTGGACAGGGCCTGGACAACCCACTCCCAGCTACAGATTTACAACACGCAGCAGCAACTTAAGCACTTATTTACTGTATGTTGTTAACATACGGATGAACCGAACCTATATTTGTTTACAAATAAAGTGAAATATTTACTTATATTACATATTGCCAACATATATAATCAAAGAGGGGCACGTACTCTACTACTTATCAGCTACTGTCGATGAGTCCACGTCGTCCTCCCTAAATGACGTGATGACGAGATCCAATATGGCGACGCTTCTTTTTATTATTCCCCAAACTCCTTAATTTTCAGAACAGAACTTTGTGCAGACGCCAGACAACGTGTTATCCATGGTCAACACAATGTCATAACGTTTCCATGATCCAGTGGCTTTCCTTAAGTCCTTCAATTGTAGGCTTTCGATTAGTTTCAAGCATCACTAACGATTAGCAGTATGCTAGCGGCGACACACCTGCCCGCTACGCGTTGATTGTCTTCCCGCTTCCCAGTGTCCTTTGCGGCGAAGGTGACGAGGTTCATTTCCATAAAATAAATAAATAAATAATAAAAAACATACATAAATCAACCAAATTAACTAACATCAACATAATAATAGTAATAAAAATAATAGTAATAATAATAATAATAATAATAATAATAATAGTGTATCTATATAAACTATATCAACAACAGTAACTTGATGAATGTGCTATTCATATCACACAGTTGTCAGCCAGTTTATGAACTACAGTCACAAAATGTCTTTATTTGGGGAATTAACATTGCCTAAATTTGAAGGATGTAAGCTTTATTTTACAGTTCAGACTCAATAAGAAATGTAACAAAACAACATTATTTATTGCTTGATTATGTTTTTAAGCGATTAAAATAGAAGGATAACTATTTTCTGATACAAATCATCATATTTTTATTTATTTATATATTAGTATATTCCATGGTAAATTTAAATGGCATCCTCAGGCTTACATGAACATAAAATAATCAACCAAAGGCAAAGGTTTTTGTTATTATGACTCTGATAAGGCCACATTCACACTGCAGTGCGTGTGTGCCCCTTGCAGTCATTTGTGCATCGTTAACAGGAGCATCTGAGTGTTTCTCGAGCTCTTGGAGGGTTTAGAGGAGGATAAATCACTCCAGCAGCACTTAGACTTCACCAAGTGCTTCCTACATACCTGTAACACAGCAGCAGGTTTGGGGTCAAAGATTGTAAGAGGCCATACACTGAACAAGATGAAAACCAGTATATTCATGTTACATCCTCTAACACATAAGAGTGTTAAGAGCTCAATAATCTTGGAGTATCAGCCTCCTCCAAACCATTTCCAGTTCATATACAGTTACAAGGGCCAGAGCATTATGACTCTTTGGGGCATGATACAGAAATAGCTGCTTTACCTGCTGCTGCTGAGGACGTGTGTAAAATATCTAGCTGCAAGAGAATCGCTGTGCCGGACACTGCACACAGCTATAACGAACTGCAGAAAGAGTGCATCATTAAAACATGAATACATGGTGACATATACGGACACTAATGAAAGAATATTTCATCACCATCAAGGGTTTATAAAAAGGCCCACCATGATCCACTAATCTGGATGTAGAGGATTTGAGCCTAAAAAGATGGACAAGGGAAATTAAGGCAGGCACATTTTTACCAGATCATATTGCGATGATTTGTTAATAAAATGCAAAGAGACAGGCTAGATGTGAGGCAGCGACTAAAGCACGGCCACGATTTAGACTTAATCCGTCATTATCCCGTCTTTGAAGTGACCTCGCTGTGCATGTTCCCACTGTGACCCAGAAGCACACTCACAGCTTCTTCATTAGCCAGGATGAAATAGAGCTACAGCACATGCCACTTTGATGTCCTGTCCTGCACTGCTCAAGCAAACACACATACCTATACACACATCGCAGATGTGGCACCGAGGCATGGACAACATTATGCTTTGTAATCAATTATGGCTTTCAACTTTGGGGCAGCACATTTATTACACATGATAGGAGCAGCTAAGGGACAATATTCCGATTGCGTGCTGAGATTGAAATGAAAGAAATTGTATGGTTAGAGGGTAGACAAAGACTCCAATTTTGTACAGCTGAACATCCCTGGCAGGATTTACATAGGTGCCCACAAAAGGCCTATACGCCGTGTGATTTCACTGATATAATTTACGCTTACCACCTTGTGATTTATTGTCCTCAGATCACCGTGTGGAAATCAAGCACAGATATCCTAAAGAGGTCCGTACATGCTGCCAACAAATGATTGCGGTTATAAAAGTTTATCATGGCAATGAAATGGAATGAATCAATCAAAGAGGCTGCAGGTTGCCATCATAGAAAATGGTGCCCAATCATAGGTAGTTATGTGGTAGGAGGTAAAAAAAAAAAAAAAAAAGGAACGAACACAGAGGGTATGTTTGTAGCAACACACTTTTTTGCATAAGGAATACAGTAATTGGATGTGGTCGGTAAGTACAAGAAAAAAGTTACAGACCTGTGCAACAGGTCCTAAATGTATTGATATCAAATGATCTAACTTTATAGACAAAACACATGAAACCATGTCCACATACTAAGTTGATGAATGTGACTAACTGTAGGGAACACTGTCACTGAACAAAGGACATCATCAGAATTTATGTGCTGTCAACAATAAGTGGATGGTGCTCCTTCTTACAACATAGTGGAGAAGTGGGTTGCTGAATTGCAGAGAGAGTCTGGGCAATGACCCCTGTCCTGGAAGGCTGGGTAGAGTCACCACGTAGGACGAGACTCAAGACACGATCCAGGAATAAAAAATGGTTCATCTCCACAGAGCTGGCTTTCTTGCTGGATCATGTCCATGCAGTTATCCACGATTAACTCCAAATGACCAAGGTGTGAGCTCAGTGGGTCCCAACGCTCTCTGTGCCTGATGAGAAGGAGATTCAGAACAACACATTAGGTACAATCTCGGTACTTTTGAGTAAGATTGATAGCTCTTTTGTCTCTGGCCTTAAAGAGACTTGGTAAAAATATGTCAATATAGCTGTAAATGTTCATAAAAAATATATTTCTTACAGTATGAGCCCGAGCTCTCCTCCAACAAAAACTCTGATCCTTGAAGAACATCTGTGTATTTGGCAAACAGTCTGCTCGGGGTCTACCCCCTGACAAAAAAAAAGGTGTGAGCACCCATGCAGTTAGCTGCACAACACACATGTTTTGTGTTTTGTGCGCGGCACAGTAGTAGAGTTCCTTCCCCAGGCAATGGCCCGTCAGGCCAGACAAGAACGCTGGGTGTTAAAGTGTGAGCCGGCTACACAGAGTAACAACACGGCCATCTGCCCTGGGAATGCACACATCCATCTTACTGAGGACAGCCAGTCTGAGAGCAGATAAAGGGGTGAGAGAGGAAGAGAGAGAGGAGGGGTGAGAGAGGACGCAGAGAGTTGAAAGAACAGCAATCTAGACTGGTAGCATGATCTGCATCATTCTGAGGATGTGGACACCATATTAACAGTAAAACAGTAAATGGTGGTTGTACTATGAACCTCATTTTGATTACCAGTTTATTGAAAACAGAATGTATTTCCTTTAATTTATTAAGCATGACATCAGTTGAGAGGACAGCAGTAAGTCTCGGCTCCCACCGTCCTCCCTGCTTCCATAACCATCTGTGTATGACTCAAAACACTGCTGTCAGCAATCAGGGTTCAGTGATATCATCTACCATTTGTTTTTATTTTTAGACCATTTCCTCATCCCTGTATAATCACAATATATGAACCCACTGATACAGCACTCTCTACCCCTCTGTGACTCCATATTACCTTATCACACCGAGAGCTTTTAGCTGTGCTTCCAGCCATTAGCCTCAGACAGTGGGTAGCTACCAGGCTGGAACGGAGAGGGAGGGAAAAGTGGCCTCCTGGTGCCTTTGGATGATGTCACTTGTGAAAAGGTCTTTTTATAACACCACCTGTCCATCTCAGCTGCTTAATACAGGTCTCGAGGCACGTGGAGCCTCTGTATAAAATGACCTTGGACAATTTTCATTTCACATTCGGCCTGTTACTGTAAACAGCAGTCACTATGTCCTTTAGCAAGGCAATAAACATATTTTTGTTATATGAATATCATGGCTAAAAATTAATAATAATAATAATGTTATCATGATATCTACAGATGATAAGACTTTGTCTTTAGTTTTTGCCCACAATACATTAGTGTAAGTGTTTTATCAGCCAGAGCTGTCAATGAACCTATGTCACTCTTTTCAGGGATTTAATCACATTGTAGAAGGGGCAGGAGTTGATCATCACATTCTATGTGACACACCTTAAGACAAAGTACAAGTAAACCAAGAAAAGTATAGAATGGTAACGCAATATAAGTATGAGGTGTTCTGCAACACCCAGCCACACACAGTAATACAGCTATTTTGAGAACAGACAGAAAGGAAAATGTAAGATGCATTTTGTTATTTTAAGACTTTCTCTCAATGTGTGACACTGATTGGTTAAATTGCTCACATTGTGAAACATTATGAAAAGAAAAAAGCGTGGTGATGTTGTGGAGTCAAGTTCACACCTGCTAGCCTCTAGCTGAGCAGGATTAGCATTGGGCACCACTCGTTAGTTCAAACTACTAGCGTGATTTAAGTGTCAACCATTATGCTACCCGTTCTTCTTTGCCACATAAAGTAAGGTATAGCCCCACTTTTCCACAGTCTGTTTGTAGCTCTGCAACAAACAGACTGTGGAAAAGTGGGCCACCAAATGAGAGATGTTACTGATATCAGCTTTAAATATTAAATCTGTCATCAATACTGGGATTGTACCACCCCTATGCTGAATCTTAGAGATAGTAACACCTAGATACAGCTTAAATCTATTATGTACACATATATATATATATATATATATATATATATATATATATATATATATATATATATATATATATACACACACACACACACACAACTGTTACTCTAAGTGCTATGAAATAACGGCACTCCACACTAATCCATCATTTATAATCACTGTAATTATACTGCAGCAAGAGAAACGGATCGGTACAAGCCCATTATTTCCCCACAACTTTGTGGACCCCCTGACTGACCTGGCACTTCAAAGCTGGACTCCATTCAGAGCATAGTGCTCGATTCACAGTAACATCACACAGAGAACAATTGTTCAGCTGCTTACTGAAGCGTTTGAGGCGGTCAGAGTGCCCGCCGTGTACGACGGCTGACATGTTATTGACAGATAGCCTGGGCGCCTGGCCTCCACGGGAGACTTCCAAACAAACAGCTACTGGATACACTGAGGTGATCTTCACATCAATATCAATCAATTATTCACATATTTTTGCCGGGCTTGCGAAAAGCAGCTCGACTGTGTTTCACAAGTGCTAGACCCACATGCATTTTGTAGTAGGTGAATGGAGGGAGCTCAGCTATTACCCCGCATTTGATCCTGCATTTGCGGTGAACTAAGATTCGCACTGTCAAAGCGTGACATAGAACAACAATTAAGTGGGTCAATGATTCTTATTGTGTTGCATTACAGCCATTAGCTTTTATGGAAGAATACATCATGTGCAACAGTTCTATATTTGAAGTAACATGCAGAGACGCCTGTTTTATTCATTTTGAAATTTCTTTCGGCATAAAACCGAGGTCAACTTCTCTGCATACTAAGTGGATCTGAGCTGAATTCATAACGAGGGAGGAACATTATTGTGTGGGTGCCTCGGTTGTAGTACATGCTGGAGAGGAAGATGTAGCAGAAGCACAAGCAGCGGTGCCCAGTGGCTTTGGCAGTACTTGGGGGAGATCTAGTTTATTATTCCTTGTTTAGTCAGTCTCTCTGGACTTTTTCCTTGAAGTGCTTCATATGAAGTAGAAAGTAAAGCACTGCGACACTGTGTTTAGAATGAGGTTTGCTTTACCATCACAGGCCTTCCCTCCCCTCATGTTAGAAGTCAGAAATATTAAAGCTTCGCCTCGAGGTCAACAACAACGGCCCTCATCCCCCCCCCCATCACTGCGCACTTGTGTTCTTCACAGCCACCACTACAAGAGGCGATGGCTCTTTTTTTTTTCAGCTCTACTCCAATATCATTAAGTTGATTCCACTGGATTTAATCAGCATAGTAATTCCTCTCCATGGAAAGATAAGTCTCTCTCAAGAGCAGTTACACCGTCCACTATGCCTGCTGATTAGACACAAGCCCCCCCCACCCCCCACCCCCAAAAAAAATAATTCATCAGAAAACTGCAAAAAATAATTTATCAAAAGTGCTTCTCACAAAACCCGCTCAGGACCTTTGCTTCTTAATAATTAAACTCTGCAATTAGGCATCTTACCACGCGCTCAGTGTGGGGCTCCATGTAATATTCATAACCATACATAATTATGCAATATATTCACTGAAATAAGAGGCCATATATTCACGGTGGGGCTGTCAAGAGGCAAGACATTTTTATTTGGTTTATAACACTGTTTCATCTTATACATGAGCAGCTGGCTTGTGGAGACAGAAGAGAAGGAGGACGTCTGGTCCTTAGCAGTCTGATACTGAGAAGGGAAAAGAGAGGCGCTGAGCAGTGATACTCTCACCATGGGAACCACTAATATCAGAGTATGTGCGTCTGTGGACACAACAAAGACATACCTTAGTGGTATCATACACTGACCACAGAAGATGCAGAAACAGAGAAGATGCATTAAATTAAAATGGGAGTGGAGACAGGGTGCTGTCTCAGGATGCACTGTATAATAAATTATACATAATGCTCATCCCAGCATGGTAAAGAACTATAACAAAAAAAAAAAAGAAGAAGAAGAAAAAGTCGTTCCAAAGCTCTTGATGGTGCCTGAAGCGAATAAGCAACAGCAGCGGTCTACAGTGGACACACTCTGGACAAGGTTGGCTTTCATCATGCGACACAGTTCAAAGCTATGGGCTACGCACACAGAACAAACTGGCAATCAAAGCTAATGTGTAACTGGGCAGTGGTGCACTTCACAGAGCCTGTCGTCTCCAGTGCAGTGGAGATCACACACAGATGTCTCTCTCACATCACAATGGATGATTTTCAACACACAGCCTTTGGAGCTTATTATTTCTCACCATGTAAATGTTAAAAAAAAGAAAAAAAAAAAAGAATAGAAAGACGCATTGCTATTGTGAGCTGCAGCCTTTTGAAGGTCTTTCATGACATGTATATGAATGAAGAAAATAATACATTTTTCCTCCAACTTTACTGTAGTTGACACAGAAACAATTTGCCTTAATACAAACTAATGAAGCGGAGGTAAAACAACCATAGAACACTTGATTATTCTAACCATCCTGAAGCTTTGTGAAGGGATTTCATTTAACACCTGCACCAAGCACTAGCGACGCTCACACATTGCTGTAATGCGGTACAATAACAAGGAACATGCTGTATCCCCATATGATCAATGAACAGCGCTCTACACAGAGCTCTGCTAGACTGCACTGTGTACTTGAGATTACAATGAAATCAATGATGTTACTTGAATACCTTCTGAATCAAAGTACAAAACAATCAGTGTGATTTTTTTTTTTTTGCAAAAAAGAAAGTTGTCCAAGACTTATTATTTTAGGTCACTGTCATTTCAGTTCTGCAAAACAATGACCTTTTTGAATATGACACAGTTTTACTGTCGCTATAATACAGATGTGATTAACATAAATAAGAGTTAAAGTCAAATAGGCGTAAAGGTCGTCACTCAGGACTAGTCTCGGGCCCGGAGAAGTGATTTACAACAACTTAATTTGACTGTGAGGAGTAATTTATCTGTGACAGAGCGAGCCATGCAACTCTCTGCATGTCGTGCACGCATACAGGCAACAATATGCCATGACTGCACACATCTCATATCTACCCAATCAGTCAAGATGCTTTACAACTTCTGTCAGAGGCCCTAACAGTCCTCATAAATTACAAGGCCATTGTACATGGTGCCAATAACTTTTGAAGGAGAATCTCAGCTAAACTGAACCCACTAGTGTCTCTTGCTTTTTTATACACCCGAGTCAAGATACCCCTGGTAAAGTATATGAAAAAAAAAAGCAGGGCAAATACTTTGATGATAGATTTGCTTTGAGAAAAAGGCTTCCTATTTTCAGTCAGCTGCAAAAAAAAAATCCTTTCAAGGATAAAACTGTCCCAGATATTGACATTTTGATGCAGAGCAGGTGGCAGGCAGGGTTTGATTCTGTTAGAGATAACTTGCATTTCCCTTTCACATCCCACTTCCCTCCGCCACGGCTCCGAGTCTACAGTTATGCTTTGCATCTGTGTCATCTGCAGATCCACTGTGACAGCTAGAGAGTATGAGGTATGAATGATGCAGAACCATTCATAAACAGCAACAACAATATAATGTGATAGGGACAGAAAAATGAGTATGTGGGTCTCGAGTTGGCAAGCAATAATGTGTGGTGATTTATTTCCAATGCCACCCGCAGTGCCCATTGATATTCTGCTGGGAAATCATAAGGCAGTAGTGGCTTGTACAGAGCTGTGTCTTGACCCCTAGTACTATGAATATTAGTAATGCATGTATGTGCACAAAAAAAAATCATCAAGAGAGACATTTAAAACAAACCACTGTGTGTTAGATAACTGGGGCACACATGTTTGTGTTTGTGTTCTATGCCCGTGAATGTGGAGGGCGGCCTGCTGTTAGCACAGGATGCAGTGATTTTCCTAGTGTCACTCTGACAGAGGCATACTCAGATTGAAGGGCAGGCAGTGATAACCACCTGCAGTGATTCACATCCTGTTCCATTTAGCCACCTTTGGAATTTTCACAAGGGACAATAGAGGATGCTGAGAAGCCACTGAATGGGCCTCACTACCAAAGCCTATGTTTTGTAGGCAATCAGAATGAAATTGCCTGAGCCAACTGAAAGGCACATTCCCCAACAAAGGGGGATGTCAGGTTTACATCTTTGCTTTGGTTGGGTTTGGAAAACACTATGTTATTATACCCCCCCCTATAAACAAAAGTTTATTTTGTATTTTTTTTTCTAGTGTGTCCTTCTCTAGATCAGTCATATAAAAGCAAGACCATGCAAGTCTACTTAAAAATAAGAAGTCACGGTGGTAGAATGTTTTTTTTTATAATTGCGAAGAATACATCTTTCTTATTCTGTCTGAGTGGCACCAAATTGCCAACAACATGGGAGATATAAAGAGTGGTGAACAATCCCCAGCTCTCAGCGTGGCACGCCTTGATGTGCAGGTGCCTTTAATACTAAAATAAGTCATCTGAGATTGAAGAGGCAAGAAAAAAAAATCCCACTCAACCAGATGGTCTCCATAAAGCGTGGCATAAAGCTCTCCCAGATGTTGAGAGGTGGTTGCAGATCCGGTGACATGCAATGTGAGGGAGGGATTGGTAATGCCGAGTGTATTAGTGGTCTCTTTATGGGTGCATTAGGTGCTGTGGAGGGGAACGCAGGGGCCGCCATGGATGCTGCCGGTGAGCTACTACCCAGGCTTTATGCTTTGATGAACCTACCCTTGAAAAAGCGGGACATCCGTGACCGTACTCTGCTGAGCCTGGAAGACACCTCCCTTTCTTTAGCCTCCTGGAAAACATAAATCAGTTTCTCATATCATCATCTAGTCATATTCAATGCATATGCAGCTCTAATCAGTAAATCTGTCAGCTTCGTCCCCTTTCAGTGATATATCAGATTCGTAATACTCTCCCACATATGCAGTAAATCTCTGACAGAAGCTATGTTTCTTAAAATTCAAAGACAGGGCTGCATGAAGTGGAGAACTTCACTTGAAAACAGACACAGAGCGGAGTTCAGTTCAGTGCGCTCCAAAGTGTCATCTTTCGCTTTTACTGCTAAACAGACAGGAAGCCAGAATACATTTCTCCAGTTCATTGTCCCCGCTGTGGACTAGCAGAACATCTCAGTCTGATTAATGGCTGTACACTGTCTAATGAACAGTAATTGAATGGTATAATGCAGCAGGTCCTTAAAAGCCCAGAGGAACCGCCTTCCTCCGCCGAGCTCTCTGGAAAAGCAAGGCGGTGACATTGTCTAGAGTTGATTATAGTTGACCTTGCATGGGGAGGCTAAGGCCTTTGAAATGGCTAACCTAAGCTTCAGGGAATAAGAGCACGCAAAAACAGATGAAAAACAAATGAAATGGACTGGCATTGGAAAAGAAAAGAAAAAGGATCAATAAGGTGGTCAATAACGATTGGATTTTTATCACAAAATTCTTAAGAAGAGGAAGACAATTGATCAAATATTCCCGCTCGTATTGGCATTTCTAACAATATTAATTAAGAAAAAATGCTTAGCTGACTGGTTGATAAATCAGCCACTATTGTTAAATCAAAACAAATGATAGTTGTAAACACAATACCACACCAGTGAGTACAAATCTAACCTTGTCCACATTTCCTTAAAGTGTATGACATGTACAACACAGACAGAGCGCGCCGTCATGGAATCAATCAGCTCCTTAACAGAGTGCACTCTAAAGGAAAACCCAACCTTCACAGAACCCAACAAAAGTCAGTAGATTGATTATAAGAAAAGCTTTGATAAATGTGCATCAAGCTGTAGCGCGTCATCCTTCGCTCTCTAACACCGAGACAGCCCGCTTTCACTCCGAGCGGACATCTCCACTTGGCAGAGATGCTGAATCTCGTTATTCTTTATTTGGCCTGGACCAAGCAGGTCGATACCGCGCGAACGCCACCGCCTCACCGGTGTACTGTTTGTAAATGTATTCACTATTTAAATTCAATGCAATAAATCACTTAAGGCTTGAGCTGAAAATGTAATCATGTAATTGAATTTGGTCATCAATATCTACTATATACGTGTGCATATACGGGGCATTTCATGAGCATATACGAGCGGCGGAGTGGGAGGAAAATCTGTCTGAACTCAGCTCAAAGTATGAGTCATAGCAGTGCAGTTATACCTCATTATTATTCACAGCCCTCTAAATGATGAGGTTGCTGACAACAAGACAGAGACAGTCTGTTTGGCCTCAAAGGAAAGAGGAGAGCGGGCATGAAAGACGATTAGACTCTAAGTCTGACCTGAAGAACTGTTCTTTCTGTTGTATGCAGTAATCCTTAATATAATGAAATAACATTATAGTGAAACAGAATGAATGAAAAGACACATTTTGGATCATTTGCCTCCAACCTTTCTTATCTCCATTAGCTGACGAATCAAAAACCTGCCTGACAACATGATTATTGCAAAAAGTAGCTGAGTGTGTATGGTGATGATGATGATGATGATTATTATTATTATTCTCCATTATCTAATGGTCATTCTATGCAATCCATAGCCAATCTGAACCAGCAACATGCATGTAGCGATAACTAATGAATTAAGCTATTGATGAGGTCTTTAGGCTGGGTCATAACTGGCCCCTGAAAGTCAATAATTATCCCAATAAGAATATCTTTATTGCAAAAGTGCACACGGCAGCAAAATCATCACCACACCAAAACATCCCCCTGTGGTGTAATTGCCACTGCTTTGAAATTATAGTTTTCATTAAAGCGAAATGTTCAAGGTTATTGATTGCTTAAATAAGACTCAATATCTCCTCATTTCAAAGCCGAATGAAATTGCTCGGAATAGTAATATCACCCAACTATTGTGCGCATTCATCACAGTTACACAGCTTCATTTTGCTGTCCCTCGAGGATTATTAGAGCAAAATAAGTGTATTTAAATGAGTGTAATTTCTAGGAACCACGGACCCATGCAGGATCATCTGTATACACAGCTCAGTTTGACTTCATCACTGTGTGAAGTGCACAATAACCAGAAAAAAAAGACAGACATCAAATACAGCCCTGTGCTATTATTATTATTTCTACGATTTTTTTTTTAAGTTTGGTAGTGTGACATGATATACTGTGCCTACAGCTAAACTCACTGCTACATAAAACTGTACCTGGGGCCCAGATGTCTTTAATCCTGCGTGTGCAGTACCAGCACTGCGTCCTGATTCCTATTGCCCTGCAGAAAGGCTATGCTGGTAAATACACAGTACACAATACACAGAGAGAACCATGGAAACAGGAAAACAGGTTACACATACAACCATTGGGTGAAAGTATACTTGCTGAAAACAGGTCCATCTTATCAGGTCCTCTTATAATTATGGAAATGATGATTACCATAATTGCTGGTTCAACTATTTTTATGTGACCTAATCCAAAAGCAAATGAGAAAATTGGGCATAATAATAAAGTGGAAATGAACTGGATGTGAAATGCATGAAACTTATAATAAGGGTACTTACATCCTTTCTGGAAGCTGCAGACAAAGACCTATGCAGGCATGAACCATCTGAATCATGGAGAGAGGCCTTGCAGGGGTTCGCAGAACAACTCTCATCTTCACACTCCTCTTCAACTATCTTGGCCTCAACCTGCAGGCAGGGGAAAAAAAACAAGATCCCCCCTCGGCTTGAACTGTACTGTACTGTTGTATTGATTTTGCAATATTTATATATTTATGTTGCTTGTTGTACTGAGCATTTGTGAACCTTATCCTGTGCAGAAAATGATATTATACTGTACTAGAAGTATATTTTCCATTCCGTTTGTAGCTGAGCAACACACAGAGAGGTAAAGCTTAATGAGAGTATGGAGTATTCTAAAGCTGCAGATAACTTTTTATCTTTCAGCTCACACCAAAAGTAAACAGCCTGTCGATTTGATTTTGTTCTGACAAGAAGCACGCTGTGATAGTAAACTATGTAACTAATAACACTGGACTTATCATGTGAGTACAAGATCAATGTATGGTACCTGTGTATAGCTCTCCAAATACAGAGTAAAGGATTCTGGGAAATAAACAAACACAGAGGCTGCACAGACGAGCTTCTTGCATGCAGTGCAAAAAGTATATATGCTTTATGATAACTATTGGAGCAAACAGGGAGCCCACAGGCAAGATTCACACACATAACACTGTACTGTCGACTATCACATTTGATATATAAGTTTCTGAGACCTCTCCAAATACTCAATACTTTCCAGAAAAACCTATTGTATACAATGTGATTACTGTCATCTGCCTCCTGAATTTAGCCAGCCCTGAGGAGCCATGTCCAAAATGGCTGCCTATGGCCTGCTATAGGATGTGTTAACTTTATAAAGTTTATATTACATACAAGAATTGCATGAATGTTGTTACGTGTGGTCACACAAAACAGTTGTGGTTGCAGGCCATAAAGGCCCGATGTATCAAATATGATAAAAACTAATCACATGCTTAAGTGATTATTTCATGTCAGGCCTCAACCAAATGCCTTCTTAGATGCTTACTTCAAGAATGCTATCAGCTTCATATTTAAACTTGGTTTAATTCAACTGTGAAGAGGTGTTTTTTCCTAGGCCTTAAAATGGTAGTAAAACCAATAAAAACACATTTTACATATTAACAGGTACACATGCATCTGTAAAGATCCCTGTACCATGAAGCCTGTGTGTTGTTTATCTATGGTAATTATGTGTTTGTTTACTAGAATCAATTCTTACTTCCTGTCTGATAAACAGGCTGAGCTGTTCAAAGACCATATGCTAAAGACCTCATCAGGCTGCAGCACCGTGTGTGATTGTGTTTTTTTTTTTTTTTTACCTGATCAATTGGCAGGTCCACCTTCAACTGGCGATCTTCCTGCACCTCCGCTGCTCCTGCCATCTCTCTTCTTTTGTTTTGTGCATTGAACACGCTGCCCTCTGTGAAAAGTGATTAATCACAATTACCTCATCTGCTGGCAGTCGCCGTCTCATTCTTCTGCACACCCTCTCCCTCTCTCTATGCCCCTCCATCCCTCTCTGCCCTCCCGTCCTCTCCCTTTTCCTCTCCTGTACAACTTCACAAGAGATCAATGTTGCTGTCAAGCCATTTATTTATTTAGAGTGGTCCCACAGACGAAAGGGCCACGGAAAGCCACAGCTGCCGTGCCACAAATGTGGCCGGCCAGCGTGAACTTCCAGTCTGGGGTTAGATCTCGACAGTGACAGGCTGCTCTTGATGCATGTGGGGAAAAGCTCATATGGTAACGTCACACTGTTTTTGTCTTGTAAACAAATTCCTTTTTGTCTGCGGCTGTTAGATCTGATACGGGGAGGAATGTGAATAATGGAACACACTATTGAATCTGCCTCAACTGCATTAAGTAATTCAATTTAAATAATAAATATCCAGGTAATCTGTATAAGACTAAGAGACAATGTATAAAAAAAGACATGTGACCTATAGGTTTGCACATTAAGGGAAGAGAGCCTTTCTTATCGTTACTTTTGGATCTTTCTAAACACAAAAGAATGATGGAAGAGTTGCACAAATCTCTATTTTTTTAGCAGACAAACACTTACTGAAAGTTGCTTGTCTATGCAAAGGCTTTGATGAGGTGATTTAGCAAGAAAAACACATCAAAGTTTACCTCTTTACTCTTTAGATATGTGGGAGGAAACCACATTATAGAACTGATCAGATAATAAACAGCATCATTTTATATGTGATTAAAGGCCTTGTAAAGACCGCCTAACCTTATTTTCTGTCATATCATGATTGAATGCAGATCCATTTTAGAAAGTCTGGAAGAAAAATGTTAGCATCTCAAATCTGACTGGATCTCCACAGATCCTGTACACACCTGGTGCTAACATGTGCCTTTGGTAATCCGACTGGATCAAGTGGACAGATTGCTGTTAATTCACCAGGGGACGTGTTGACATTTAATCGCTCCATTCACATCCTGTGTGCCATTCTTCTTTTCTGTCATATCAAATTATTTTTTAAGTCTCACAGCAGAATATTGACAGTAGTGATATTACTGTGTGAATACATGCTTCCCAGATGTAATGTACGCACTCATTTAAGCAGAAACTGCAGTCGATTCTTGCTGTGACCTGATCACCCAGGACACCTGTTTATACCAGGTGTGAACACAGTCTTAGTCTTGACTTTTGTGCCGCTTGCAACAAATCATTAAAGTTTAGGATCCACGTAACAGGACAACATGGAAAACAACCATCAACAGATGCTGAAATAAACTGCTGACACGTTAGGGGAGGAACTCCTGTAAAGGCAATGCAGCAAGGAACGTGCTGGAACATGACAATTTATCAAGACATCGCTTGTAAAACTGCCAGCATAGCTACTGTATTTTCTTGGGTTAAAAAAAAAACATCACCAGCCCTCAATAGATATTGGGATAGTTTTTAGAGCTGGTGGGTCCTTGACAATGACAGGCGCATTTCTCTGCCCCGTTTGATGGAGCCTTCGGAAGAGGACAGCCTTGTCGTGCTGCTGTTACCCAATCTGTCTTCAAACGCAGCCTTTGAAGGATGCAGCCCCGATGCTAGGACACAGCTGAGGTCTGGACACATTAATCCAATCTGATCGCTTGTAAATAACAGTGTGGAGAGGATGTCCTAAAAAGATCTGATTTGAGTAACAAATCTGTTTTGACTGCAGTTTGAACCAAGTCACAAAGTTGCTACAGTGTTTAGCCTGAGCTAACTGTAAATGAGTATTTGTTAATATATGATCTTGTAGTGGAACGTATAATTAATAACTTATTACCATTTTAGTTCCACCATCAGGAGTAGATGAGAGCATTTTGTTTTCCTCCTACATAGTTAACAAGGCTTTCTGGATACATATTCAACAAAATGGCCTGATTGAATTCATCTATGATTTAAGCCCACTTGACAGTGTTTGAAGTCTTGTTCTGTTTAATATTCACAGAAAAGTGTGGTGTTACTTTCAAAGAGCAGGGAGCCAAGTTCTGGTTTGGACTTTAAAGAATCCAGAGAAAGCACCTTCATCTGCCAAAATGCTGGAGTTCTCTGTATTCTCACAATACACCAGACCCTTACACACACAGAGATGAGGAGTAATGATGCTCACCCTGCACCTGCACACACCCCACATACCCATACTCCTGCATATAGATCTTCAACAGGTTTCTTCACAGAGAAAGAGAGAGAGAGAGAGAGACATTTCTACAGAAGCACTCTGCTTACCCCATGCTGAGAAGAGGACTGGGTTTCTAGACACCTGCCTCTGTTGTTTGCTTGTCTCTGAATTGGCTGTGGGTTTCTTTATGTGGCCCCTGGCTGTGTGCTCAAGGTCCTCTCTGCAGCCTGTGTGAGCAAACTACATGGAGAGACAAAAGAGAGCAGCAAACAGGGCAGATTAAGGCATATTTCCTCTGATTTTCTTCTGTGATTTACCATTGACTTTATGCATGTTTGGTAAAGAGGCAGAAAAAAAACAATGGGGAAACTTGTTTCTCGTTTTCTTTTTTTTTTGTTAAACATTTTCCATTCACCTCAATTTTTCATGAGCTGATATGTTTTGTAGCTCCCCATTGACTCCTACTGTATTGAATTCATCTGGTTCCAATACATCCTGTGCACAACCTATCAATCACCAGGGAGCGTGGCAAACTAATCATTTATTGATGAAATGGGGCAGCCATGAATTTCTAACTGCATTTGTCTTATTTATCAAGCCAGATCAAACAATGAAAATCCAAACAAGCTTAAAGGGAAAGGGAGGGAGTCGCAGAGAATAACTTATTCTTCAGCAGCAGACAGCAGAAGGTTATTGATGGAGAGGGAAGTGAAAAAAAAGAGGTTTGGGACTTAGTTGCATGGTGGGAGAGCAAAGGAGCGAGAGAGGAAGAGGAGAGAAAGAGAGAGGGAGAGCAGTGGGGAGAATTCAGAGTGATGTTCAGACAGCAGGGTACACATCTGAATTAATGCTTCCACAAAAGGCAATTTTCTCCTCACCAGCTCCTCATCCCCTCTGTAGGTAGCAAGGTGAGGTATGTCTCCCTTACAGAGAGTGAGAGACACAGACACAGAGAGGAGAGGGAGCAAGACTTAATGTTTCTTTTCAGCTACAGTGCTCTTTACTGCAGGATCCCTGGGCTGGCTCGGGGGATAGTGTAGTGATCTCAGGCTTCCACCAGAATACACTTTTGGCAGTGGTGTTTGCAAGCTCACTAACATGGAGTCTGGGGAATAGCAGTGTTGTTTCTTCACTTGTTTGCTTTCTTTAATGCACAGGCAAAGTCTTGTTGATATTCTTTTTAATTCCTACAGCCGTTAGTGGGCTGAGGGAGAAAAGGAAGAACAAAAGAGAAGCGAAGTTTGCCTGGTATATTCAGAAGAGTTGAAGCAGAGTTCACGTTCCAGCACTTTACTGTCCGCGGCCACATGAGAGCGACAAATGAGCAGTGCCACTGTTGCATTGGTAAGCTCTTAATTCAGTTTCCTAACCTCAATTCATCTGTGAGTGATGTGAAACGTCTCCACGATCAAGTTCAAAACGCATCTGGACATTTAAAAATTGAAAGGCTTGTTTTCCATGTTGACACCCTGGTGGCGGGATGTAAATAGATAATATTTAAATCAACAACGCTGAATCAAGCGTGTCTCACTCAGGGAGAGTGGTGAGGAGGGCGCAGGGGGAGGAGAAAACATGAGGACGACGGGTGCTGCAGAGCCGGGAGAGTACAGTACAAGTAGCAGTCACAGCGGTGGAAAAGCTGAGGTCATCCTGCCTATCGTTCTGCATTACATATATAACAGTACCGGGTCCTGTGGGAGCAGACAACTGTGTGTATCAGGAGGCCCCAGAGAGATAGACAGAGAGGGAAAGAGAGTGCTACAGCTAGTGTGAAGGGGGCTCGTGGGGGCCGAACAGCAAGTAATCTGTGGCCCTCTCAAGTGGCATGGAACAGGAGTCAACAAGAGGGCACTGTGATATGATAGCCAGGGGAAAACGGGGGTTCCAAACAATTGGACTGACCAGCCTCCAGCTGTACTGGCTCTGGTATCAGTAGGAGCCACTCCCAGGGCCGGGTCCTGGGTGGGTAGACATGCTGGCAGCAGCCAAGGGGTAAAGTTTTCCTCGGGGCATTGCTACTTCCCCTAACCAATGAGATCATGCAGAGAAATGGGGAGCAGCAGCAAATCAGCGCTGATGTCAGGGAGAGCAGCTATTAAAGGTTTACTCAGCCTTTCTGCGCTGCTTTCACAGGACGCTCGCTGTGAAGTGCACGTAAAGCGTATCTCATTATGATTACTATAATATGAAAGTGCGTAGCTTGATGCACACCATTATTCTCTATTCCTCGCTGCATTCCTCTCCCCACTATTAATCTTCAAAACTTTCAACCTCATCATGTCTGTAAACACCTAACTCAGCATATACGTTTGTTTCCAATGGGAACATGGCATGCTGGTGAGTTTCTATATTACACTCTGCAGAGCCGTCAGTTTAGTCAGTGGTTGCAACAGACCAGATGTCCCATTCAGCACTGCAGAAACGCTCCATCGCCGGTGCAGATAGTACAGGACAGGACAGACACTGCTCTCATACGGTGAGGTTGCACTAGCAAGGTTACATTTTACACAGCCTCAGTGGGCATGTTTAAAAGGATCTTTTTACAGGCATTTCAGACCAGACTGCTGTTGTTTTGTGAGGTCAAACTGAAATTAATGATGGACACGACCCTATAAATGTATGTGTGATCACTAAGCTAAACAGCTGACAGATGAAGACAGAGTGGGTAATATTTGTCACATGCATCTTTCCCCTCTGAAAGGTCCTTATTAACTGGTCAGATCATGTTTACAAATTCATGAGGGAGCAGACACAGAGGCAAGGGAAGTAAAATGCAGCAGCATCACGTCTAGTGAATGACTAATACTACAATGAGCTGGCGGAGGCAAAACATAGCCATAGCCCTGTCTCTGTCTCCACCTTATGGTACTGAGTGGAATAACAAGAGGGTTTCTTACCTAATGCTTCTATAGAAAAAAAAGTTGACAACGGTGTTGTTTTATGTCTGGATAAGTGTTAATCTTACAACAAAAAAGCTATTTACTTATTCTAATATATTTCTAATAAATATTCATGTTGCTTTTTCATCCACACATAACACATCCCAAGGTAAGGCAAGGGGCATTTTTCTATATCTAAAAAAATTGGCATCTGCCACAGCATTGTCATCTTTCATGGTTAGAAAAAAATCAGATGTCAGACACATCTCTCACATGGGGCCCCATCTCCACCTCAACCTGCTGAGTAGGCATGTTCTCCTTTACACCATGTGATTTGGTGTTCGTCTCGGGTCCACAGCAGCGAAATCCTCAAATGGATTCAAAGCATTTCACTGTCTACTTAATCACAATACAAATTGTCCCGGTTCTGGTTTGAATAAGAGATTTTTTTTTTTTTCGTCTTCAGTGAGTGAAGTCCCCTCGGTGCATATGATCTGTCTATGAGGCTCACTGCGCTTGATCAAGTGGGCCAGCACGTCTCTGTGGGGATTACCCATCAAAGTGGAAAGCAACGGTAACTCAATGCCTCCTGCAGACAGTGATTGATGATAGTGCTGTTTCATAACGAATTGCGGCCCCACAACAAGTCCCTCACGTGGGAAATGTTAATTGAAATGCTGTGTGTGCAAAGATACACTTTTTGACTGTGATTCTACCGAGGTGTTACGAAGATAGGGAATATATATATGTAACAATTTAGCATGAGAGTAGAAGTGCATCCAGCTCTCCTGCGACAGTACTCACCGCATCTTTTGCATGTCTTTTGTTAATAGCAGGCAGGATGTTCTGCCTGCACAAAAGAGAAGGAAAACTAGTGTTAACAAACAAGGCTCGTGTATTTCATATAAATCATATTTCACCAAACGAAACTGTAACACATCACATACCCTTCAGTCATATTGTCTCTAATGAAATCCCTGTAGGGGACACACTGATCATAAGGGAGGGCTTTAAACTTTTCTGCACCGGCTGCCACATAGTGCTGGTTGTTCTGCAGTTCAGTGGAAGTGCAGACAGGACGCCCATCTAATGTGTAAAGCCTAAGAAAAAAAGACATACCATAACCTTGTGCAGTGTTCAGTTTAAAATGGATATGTTGGAAAAACAGAATATTAGCATTTGAAAAAAAATAATCAAAGCAGTGCACGCCTGACAAGCAGTTCTGGATGAATTCCACTAAACACATCACACCCGACATGGTCCCAATCAGTAATTAATTAGAAACAGCCTTCCCACACAAAATGTGCTGCATTTAAATTGCCTAGGAAGGCTCTTCTAATGATGTTTCTCCATCTGTATAAGAAAAAATTATCTCAACAATGTATTGCTTTATATTAAATTATATTTCTCGGCAAGGCATGGTGGACAAAACTTTTGCCAAAGCAGCCTATAAGACATAAGAATGCATTCTTTTCTCATGACACATGACAACTACCATTACTCTACATAATAAACAGTGATATAAGACATTACCTGAACACAACACCAGTGCGAAGTCGCACTTTCTCTGTCACCATGGCTAAAACATTCTCCCAGCTTCTCAGGGTATACTTTGGGATCCGTACTCTAGCAGGAGGGAGTAACACATCTCCGTTGGTGAAGACACTATGAAGCAACACAGAGATCATAGACACACAAATAAAAATACGTCTTTCATACACAACACACAATCTTTGTATCAAGCTTAAAATCAATACTCACTTTATAGTGCAAGACTCATCAGTAGCTCTTTTCCAGCGAGCAGAAACTACAATTTTGCTGTGAACAACAGGCAGGATCTAAAAGTGTCATTTAAAAAGAAGTGAGGAACAAAGCATTTTTCAGTGTCACTTCAAGTCTAATATTTCAGTTTGTCTCATAATGGCAACTTTATAAGTGGGACATAAAAAGGTTTGCACTTACCTGTTCTTTTTTCTTTTTCTGTGGCCGCTTGGTCGTTATCTCACAATAGCTGCAAAAGCCATGTATGACTCAAAACAGGCTGTACATATACATTTTTTTTTTCAGATCTAACACAACTAATTGCTTGATTTAATAGAAATTGGTTACACTTCTAGGTTAACATGTTTTTTGTGTGACTTAATGCATGTGTTTAAGAAGCCATACAAGAAGGAAGCAGACATATTAAAACTGTCAGAATGTTTGTTTAAATACTAAGTCTCACAATCATCTTTAAACTTCCACCACTGCACATAATTACACACATTCTAAGCACTTTAGAGTACCACAACACCAGCACAATGCGTAAACACTACAGAAAACTCATGTGTGTGCATCAATAGGCCGATGTAAAAGCCTGCTCCCTGCTCCGGGATAGAGATCTCCCCCGACTTAAGTCATCTGACCTGGCTGCATTGTTAGCCAGCACACTCAGACCACACACAACACACAACATGATACTTACTCTAGCCTTTTGAATTGCTCATTTCCGGCTGCAACATACAAACTCCCGTGCTTCAATTCCTCCAAATGCTGCACCCTGTGGCCCCATGTAGGAGTATAGAGCTTCCTCACCGCGCCAAACGGAGCCTCGACCCCTCTGGTCAAAGAAGTCAAAAAATTGTCAAAGGTCAACACCTGCCTTGGATTCACCACTATCTTTCTCCCAGGGAAGAAAGCATCTCCATTCCTGTACACAATTATTGTTTTAGTTGGTGGAACATCAACTCTCCCTGATGTGCCAGGCATGCTGCTACACAAGCTGTTTAAAGAAAAAACAAAAACAAACAGTGGTGGAGTTTGGTGTCAAACGTAAATGTGTCACGGGCTGCAGGTGTTGAGCCTGCGGAGACGTAACTGGAGATAACATCTGATATGGACACCAATTCTTCCACATGAGCAAACCTGCTCTGGAAAATAACTGAGACTGAGCTGAACTGAAAACATACATTAAAACCAAAATAACAGCTACAGACAAATAACTCCAGCTGTAAAGAGACAAATAAGTTTAGCCACCTGTTTGTTTATTTGAACTGATTTCTATTTTCTATCTATAAACCATTACGTAGCCTGCACCACATCGTTCTTTATTGACTCTACTTTTCTCTGCACATTCTTAAAAAGTGCAACATTCCTTGTTAAAATGCTTGCAAATATTTACTTGTGGCTAAATTTACTGCATTCTGCAAGTAAGATGAATAACATCGGACACAGGGTATATCTCACATTTGCAGGTCTTTTTTTGTTTGTTTTTACATCACAGACTGTGCTGTCCAAACTGTTTACCACAAAGGTAACCAGAGATTGTACCAACAATGGTGCCTAATTGGTTTATGGCAGACAACTCCTGGTCAATTACATGCATAATTCATCTCAGCATTAATTATTCATCTCTTAAGGGACTGGTGCTGTGCTTTATTAGGAGAAATGCATCATGCATATTCAAATTCCTCGTCTTAGAGGGACGCAATAGGATATCATCTCAGCTGGGATGCCCATCCTAAAAACAATAGCTGCCAGGAACATCTTCTGTTAATAACTACACCTGAGAGTATCTGAGGATGAAAGTGACAAAATAATCTTAGGTGTGTAAAGTCTTATTTCTGTCATTCATCAAGCACTGTGCTGTCATTTTCATATATTTCATATTTTTAAATAAAGAGTTGTGTCACATGCTAACTTGCTTATCATAGCCTAGCATACTTGCCATGTCATTTCAACCAATGACATCAATGAATCGCCGAGGAGGAAGTACAACGAGCTGCCGTGCGTCTACGAAAGCTAGCAAGCCGCGTTTAGCATAACAGCAAAACGACAGCTATTCTTCTTTGTTAATTAATAATTATAATAATAAACATATTGCAGTCGTTTCTAGCCGTCGTCTCCACAGGCCTCCGTGCACAAAAACTTCCCATAACTGTTCGTACTCCCCCCCCAAAAACACTGGGTTATAACTCCGCAAGCACCGCGTTTAACAGCCGCCTAGCAAGATGGGGAGTTGCTAATCTCATGAAATCTCGCGAGAGTACAACTATCTCGCATCGTGAATCAAAATCTCATTTGAAAACCTCCTAATTAAACTTTCAGCCTGAAAATAAATATACAGGGGTGTTCTATTCTTGGAAGCGGTGTTTCATCAATGGGACTTGATTGCAATGCAAATTATGTTGGTGGTATTATGCAGTATTTAAAGTCACACTGCAAAACAAAGTGAATAGAATCAGAAATACTTTAATAATCCCAGGGGGGAAATTGATTAATATATTGATGTACTGTTCCCTGCAACCAGCTTATGGGCAGAAAATAATGCACACACAATATCTCTCTTTTTTTTAATTATCTGCATATATTTATTGTACAATAAACAACACAAAACTTATTATATGGATATGAATGTACGCCATATTCTGTTACTTTGATTAAAAGCATCCAACCGGAACCAAAATCTGTCTTTTAATTGTACGATTTTCCACACAACCTGCAACCCTCTGCTTATTTGCAATGTTTGTCTATGACATTTTAAACAAATATTGCTCTGTGGATAATTTGCATAGCATAAAAAGTTAATGCAGTGCTTGGCATGCTGTTGGAAACACTAATGAATATCAGAGTATGGGATTAAGGATGCACTTAAACTTGTTTACAAGTTTTAGAAAATAAATAGCTCATAAGCTTGGAATGAAAATAGTAGAAAATAAAACTTGCATGTCATTGTATTTACAGCTCAAACAATACAAATAACTTTTGCTTTTATGATTCTCTTCAATACACAATGAACTCAGACACTGTCCTTGTCAAATTCACAAACAAAATACATGGTGGGATGGCACGCCACATCAGTCCACTCCCCTGAGCCCACCATCTCGACACAGTCCTCGTCATCGTAGGCATTGTTTGGCTCTCCTTTTCTCCATTTGCTGAAAGTTGTCATGGGCGAGTGATCCACATAGGTGAAGACGCCTTCACGGTCGAGGTCATGAATGCCGATATAGACTCTTTGGAGGCCTGCGTCGGTTATGTACCCCGCAATGGCTGAGTTGGCAACCTCATCCTTAGGCATGGTCAGGTGCCCTCCCCTCAGCTGACAGTAGACCTCGGCGTCAGAGTAGCGCTTCTCCTCCTTCACCAACAGATAGACCTTACCGTCTGTCTCTTTAATGCCAGCAACAGCTGCAGGGGAGGGCAGTGCTGAAAAATGAGCACTAGTATTTCTATAAATTTCACATTGACATGCCCACCATTTGCACTTCTATAAGGATAGGAGGTGAAAATAGCATGCAAAACTAATAAAACACACTAATAATAATAATAATAGTAATTTCAAGATCATACCATTTTTAATGAATTTGAGTTCCGAGGATAGCTGAGCCACAAGAATGTCCATTTCTCCAATCATCTTCCTCATTGGTGTGCACTCACATGGAACACCTGATAAGGTAGAAATGTGGGGGATTACCACACTGCTGACCTAATTAATTTACAAATTCCACCGAATGGGTCTGTCTAATCCCGCAGTAATCTCTTTGACAAACTGAATAAGATGGTTAAATATGTCACCTGGCTCTCCGTCAGCACCTCTTGGACCGGGGTCCCCCATGTCTCCTTTGACTCCTGATAATGGAAGTATAATTATTAATCAGCAGTAAAACATATAATGAATGCAATCCCTAAGCAAGTAATGCACGGAGGACGCCTCTGCTAACCTTTCATTCCATTCGGGCCAACTTTTCCATAACGTCCCATAATGCCTTTCTGTCCTTTAATCCCAGGTTGGCCTGAAAAGAGTGCAAAGAATATGCAATCTCTTGTAAAATCAGTGTTATTCTAGTCATAAAAACAAAGACAATCATAACAACAACTCTCATCTCTAAGATAATTTAATTAACATGAAGACAGCGCCTTCAACTCCTCATTATGGTCCCCAGTAAACACTTGTCCACAGCGCTGGATTCCTCATGTCTTGTCTCCTTCAAGTGTAAACACTTGGCCATCTCTGGATGGCCTAGCAGTTTTCTAACAGCACATTATCAGCTCAAGAAATGTGAACTTTACCCCAATTTTTAAGCCAACTGGTAGTGATGAGAAAAAGGGGGATCTGGCTCTATGTCCACCGTATATTCTTCACACACGATCACAAAAGAAAAACATGACACAGTCTGAGTTCTTTGTAGCAAGCGCAGAAACTATACCAATCTCTCCTGGAGGGCCAACTCTTCCAGGCCTCCCAGGTGCTCCCTTCTGTCCTTTATCTCCTGGTTCCCCTTTTACAGAAGAAAGAAAGCAAATCTTAGATTTTAGTTCACTTAGAATTGTATCGGTGTGTATAATATGTGTGTGTAAAACACAAAATCCACAAAAAAAGTGTTGACCTTTGAGTCCAGGGACAAGGATCTGAATAGTGCAAGCCTCTTCTGTTAACTGTTGTCCGTATGATGGCAGTATTGGTGATAAACTGATCATTGCAGACAGTAGGACCATTGGTAGGAGCAGTTTCTCTCCTCTCATTCTTTCACAAGGCTACACTAAAGAAGCAGAACAGAATAGGGAAAAGCTTATAGTTAAGAAGAATCCACAGATTAACAGCTATGTTCACAACTAAATAATGCTGTAATGGTACAAATTTAATGCATAAAATGCATAAAAACATCCAGTTCCAAAGAGCAGTTCCTAAATTTCCCTTTTTTTACATGCAGCTTGATCAGATATGCTTTATTTAATGGATTATATCTCGCATGAAAGCAAATAAAATTACATAAACCAGCCAGCAACCACATGGCGGAAGTTAAAGACACTAGTTTCATTAAAGCAAATCCCCTCAAACTCATCATATCTAGAAATAATATAAAAGCATACAAGAATACAAATTTAAAGCTACAGAAAAATATGTGTTTATATAACATCTCAGAGTTAAAATATCCTACCTGTAGAAGTATTGTTCCTGACAGGAGTGCGGAGTGTTTCCTATACTTGCAAAGATTTGCAGGAGGTTTGAACACTGGTGGTCTTACAGAAGCATTTCATGTACCTCCACAGGCACCACAGTGTGTGTGTGTGTGTGTGTGTGTGATAGGACATTTTATAAACATTGCACAGATAAAGTCCAAAGCAGCCGGGGCCCCACAGATAATTAGCTGGGAAAGTATGTCGAGTGATTGACAGCGTGAGGGATAAATACACTGACTCAGCTTCATAACAGATAATTAGGAGAGGAAATAAATCTATGCTCACATTCTTTTATGACAACCAAATTATATTTGTTAATGACTTTTTGTCTTTTTGCATGTGTTTTCTGTTTAAAGGGCCTGAATTCTCACAATGACATTTGTGCTGTATGTTATTTTGATGCTAAAGTATCAGTTAGTTTGATTCCAATGACAAAAAAAGTCCCTAATTTTCCTACAAGCAACATTTTCTTAATTTTGTACAGCTGCTTTAACCACTCTCGTTTCCCCATAGGTGCCCTTCTTCCTCACGATGATCTCCACTGTATCCCTTGTGTGCTCTTTCTGACTGTGACTGGTAGTAATTGGTTTGGGATTTGGTTTCAGACACACAGACTTGTTTCTCCCCTATAAGGCCACAAGAGGGAGCCATTGACAATTCAATTCAAACTCAAAAGAAAAAAAATGTCTTTGCTATCACCAACCACATTATCAAAGCTGATCAGATTCTTCTTTTGGAGTTTTGTGTTTTTAAACCAGGTCAGTTCTTGACGTGGTCACGTGGGTTCCTATCTTTTGTTGTGAATTATTTAGTACCTCTTGCAATTACTAAGTTGGACTTTTAACTTGTGGACAAAAAAATGTCATGTTAGTGTTTACATGCTGTCATCTCGTGTCAGTAATTAGATCCAATGCAGGAGTATCAGATGTCCTAATTAGATTTACAAACCCAGTGGGAGCCAGTGTTTCAGTCGTGGATTGGGTGTCTCCTTCAAAAATCCCCCCAAAAGTTTTAGATTACCTTCCACTCAAATATTCATGACTCTCAAGGCTACATTCGACGTGGATGGTGAGGTAGCTCTTTGTTTTTCTGTTTGCCCTTTACGTTTATAATGATGAAACGCAAAACAATTAATTTATCATCTAGCCAATTATATTGATAAATGTGACAACAGGATAATTGCATTTAAATGTGTGTGGTTCAAATACTAACGGGTGAATTGAAGCCCATTGTCACTACATGAAGAAAAAACATTGATATAGGTATATAATGAATTGCTATTTTATATTTATGACTAAGAAATGGGGTTATTATAATGTTATAATAATGGGTACATTTTGTAATTATTATGATTAAGTAGTAGATTGAAAACAATTTATAAAAGAAAAAAAACTTCGTGTCATTACTAGTACGAAGTCATAATGATAACCCGGCCCGATTATCGCGATAACACACAGCCTACCTGACTGCGGATCTTACGAGCAACACCTCAACGCAACTTCAATAGTTTACAGTCAGCGTGACGTCACCGCAGCGAGAGCCTAGCCTGTCACCCAGACAGCCTGCTGCTGCTGCTGCCGCTACCTCAGCCTGTCCTGTCCTCTCCTGTCCTCTCCTGTCCTGCTGCGGGAAAAAAAGACCGAGACAACTGGACCAAAGCTACAAAAACACACCCGTATGAGGGACATACAAGCCTGTATTTGACTGTCTGAAGAAGACAAGTGGTAAGTCTGTCAAACTTTTTTACTAAATAATCAGGGAACCACCTGAAAGTACTTTTCATTCTTTGTCGTAGTTCATGAATCAGTTATCATCACTTTTATCTGCTTCTCTTAGCATCCTCTGCTAGATTTTGCCTCAACATATTTTTCATTTTATCTAATGCACTGAGTGTTTACTGTCTCCTCTCTTTATATAATGTTACTTTAGTTTTGTTTAAATAGACATGCTGTGCCTGGTTTTACTTTAGAAAGTGTAGCCTTTGTGCATTTCCAATGCATTTTCCAGCCTGATAGAGAACAGGAAACAAGAGGCAGGAAATAACAGGCGTACCTTCTGTGTGTGTGTACTGTGTCCATTTGTGTGTGTGTGTGGGTCTGTGTGTGTGTGTGTGTGTGTGTGTGTGTATATGTTTCCTCCTCTCGGCTCTATGTGACGTGTTTCTGATTTGCATTGTCTTGTAACTGATGGCTGACTTTTATTTGTCAGGATCGAATCTCTCACTTGAACAACCTCACCTCCCTGTCTGGATTAGGGTCAGATACTAAGAGGATTTAATAAGGCAGGCTGCAGAGTCAAAGTTATGTGTGTGTGTGTGGGGGTGGTGGTGAGGGCGGTTGGTTTCAGTTTTGCTGAGAGCAGTCCTTTGCTTTGTGATGTAGACTTTTAGGTTAGAGGTCAGCTCCTTGAGTGATATACCAGATTGTTTGGATCACAGAGCTCTCTGTACATGTTATGACGACAGATGTAGAACACATAGACTGTGCACAGTATTCCCATTATAAGATCTCTTATTTAAACATTTCCTGTAGTGTTTTTTTCCTGTCTGTAATAAAACTTGGACTGAAGTGGGGAGAGATTTGTGGTTATCACTCATCTAACACACACACACAGTCTTAAGGATCCCCCCCCCACCAGCCTTGATGTCACACTTGTAGGTTGAAGATAACAGACTAGGAAAGTAATCTCATCCTCCTTCCTTCTGCTGCTTTTTTCCTCCTGCTAATGTTTGCAGTTTGTGCACATTCACCAGTAACAACCCTACAGTTTGATAATCAAATGAATTACGCTGCTAAATTTGCATGTGGGAACACAATACTGCAGTCGTATAAGTTACATAAGAGGCCTTTACTCTTTTTGCAGCCACCCTATAGTGGTCAGATTTGTGTGTTGATCTTGAATGACATGTGACTTCCTGTCGGTGTCATGGCTGTGGCCTCACTTGTCCCTTTGATGGTGTGAAATCTTCCCCTTTTCCCTCTGTCAGCCTACTATGGGCAAAGACAGCCTCGCAGGGTAATAGGTAGGCTGCATAACAATAAACTGAGATAACAGCATGCAGTTTATGTTACCCTAGGTGTTATGTGTTATGTTACCTAGGCATTTCAGGGACAATCCCTCCAACCTTCTCCACAATACTGTGGACAAACTGAGAAGCAGCTTCAGCAACAGACTTCTGCTGCCCTGTTGCTCTAAGGAACGGGACGGGAAGTCAACTTATGCTGTATACTGTCACAGTAACTGTCAAAACTGTGATCACAAAGTTGGACTAATGCATCATCTCTGGTGCACTACAAACATTAACTGTGTATTCATGTTCATTTTTCTGCTGCCATGTGTGTATGTGTATGTATATATTATATTTATTGTTCTTTGATTGTGTTTTGATGTATGCTGCTGGTACTACAGCCTAATTTCCCTACGAGGATTAATAAAGTAATTCTTAATCTTAATCTTAATCTTAATCTTATTTAGGGCCATCTGCATTAGATTATGTCTGTTGCAATTTGAATTTGTATTTATTTGGAATCGCTATGTGAGAATGGTGTTAGGAAAAAATCCTTCTTTTGTCAGTGAGTGATGGAAAGTGCAGTTGTGTGAGTCCACTTCCACTTCCATGTACACTAGATGCAATGACCACACCTAGCATATGCCAGATAACGACGCAGTACACGTCCGAGTACTGGACGTTACTGGACTAAACGACTAAATAAAAACAATTCTTACGTCGGATCCAACTTGATGCTGAGTTGCTGATGAACTTTGACTCCCTGTTAAAGGCTGCATCATCACTTCCTATCACCTGCTGTGACATTCAACCTCAATCCCTTCAAGCTTATTGGATCCTCAAGCATAACATCAGCACTTTTGCTGTGAGGAACTCTGAGGTTAATTGAGCTTAACAACACACGTGTTAAAACACAGATCAGTGTTAGTCTTGTGCCTTCATACATCACAGTCGTCTATGTTACTGCAGGACATTTGTAGTTTTTCTGCATCTGGATCCTTGAAGACCACTTAACCAATGGCTGTCATAACAGACAATAAAATGACTGCTTCAGTTTTGTTAGACACTTTAAACACACTTTGGACAGAGCTGTACTCAGGAAAACTCCAGCTGTGCTACACTGGGTAATCCTCCCAAGAATAACAGGGTAAAGGGAAGTGAAACAGACAGCAGTCACCTAATGCAAATGATGGAGGATTGACAATACAGATCACTTTGATCATTTATTCATTGTTATTATTGTTTTCAGTCAGGTCTCACTAATGGTTGCATTCGAAAAGATGATCTTTATGATAAACTGGTGCTGGTTCCTCTGCTACTTTTCATTATTAGCAGAGATGGGGGCAACTTGAAGCCATAGTGTCCATAAAAACAGCAGCAGACTGAGTTTGTTTGCAGTCCTTGAGTAAAAAATGCAAAACAGTATATTGTACTTTGCATGTCCACCTCAATTCACATGTATGCTCTTCTCTGTTTATGTCTTTATAGTTGTGTGGCTGTGCTGACCTGGAGGTAAACGATGGAGGATGGGAAGCCAGTGTGGGCGCCCCACCCCACCGACGGGTTCCAGCTGGGCATGATCGTTGACATAGGAGCCGACGCGCTCACCATAGAACCGCTGAACCAGAGGGGCAAGGTGGGTCATCACGTACACACCCACACATACACACACACACCAGGCCTATAAGCAAAATAGGTACAGCTGGGTAATGGGTGAGGGGCTAGGATAAACAAAAGTTTAGGTTTGTTTTTGCCTTTATTTTAGGAGGGCTGTCCTGTACACATACACTCATGTTTGCATGGAAATAAAAGTTTTTCAGGCGTCAGCATAACAATGTGTAAAATGTGCGAAACATGAGAGGCCGCATGTACGGAGACATGAATAAATAAAGAGTGGCAGCAGGTGTGCTGATAGCGTTGCCTAGAGGGAGAGCGCCTCATTAGGAGGTAAAGGCCACCTGTTACACCTGAGCCATCACGTGTCTCCAGCACACAGGCCTCTGCTGTTTACAGCAGACATGAACTGCAGCGACCGCTCCCGCTTTTCTTTTGTTTGACGTGTCCTCTTAGCACAGCTAGCCAAGCATCATGTCAGGCTTTTTATAGCTGGAGTTTTTGACTGCATTGGAGAGGACGGATCCATTCATGATGGTGTCAGTGTGATCCCTGCATGCACAGATATGCAGAATGTAGCCATTTGAGACAAAAACTTTGATTAATGAGTCACTAAAAGGACTAATAACTGATAATAATAACTAATAATTTTAGTACTATTGGCACTTTTTTATTACAAAGGCATAAACTTACTCCTATTCAGCGAGCCAGTGAAAGAGCCATTGAGTGCTGCTCATTAGTGCTTCGTCTCTGTCCATGACCGCTCTTTTCCCCCATCTGATGTATTGCTTCTCTCACATAGTTGTTATTGTGGATGTCTGATTTGTGCCAAGATCCTGTAGCTGGCACACAAAGCACATTCTGTTTGTGGTAATAAAGCACGCATCATTGCACAAAGTGCATCACATTTACACAGACAGGCAGTGAGAGTGTGTAATGAACGTTAAAGGAGGCAGTCTGTATTGATATTATATTGATGTGAAGTGAAGTGAGTGCGATCCTGCCTCTTTAAATGTTGAGACTTGATTGGTGCCACCGTCATCTCCCTCTCTTGCTAAACACACACCGCTCGCTTGCTCAGTCAGGTGTTCAGATCCTGTTGCTCTCCCACCAAATTATTCATTATCCTGCCATGTCTCTCCTTGTTTTCTCTCACAGCCGACTTGTTCCATTGAGTTTATTTCCATTAACTCAGACTCTTAAACAATAGAGTGAGAATATCAGTAACTAATTCAGCCTGGGAATGTGTCGCACCAAACATCATTACTGCAATCTTGAAACATGATAAACGTGTCATCTCTGCGCACGTTACTTCTTGATGTTTAATACGCGTCTCCGTCTGTCTGAAGACTCGAATAAACATTTGTTTTGTGTCAACAAGACGTAAACAATGAATATTCCTGTGCATAATGGTGGCGGTGCCACTTGTAGCTCATCTGTGTATAATGTAAACGCTACAATGCTGTTCATGTTACAGACCTTTCTTGCTCCGATGAACCAAGTCTACCCAGCAGAGGATGATGTCAACAAACATGTAGATGACAACTGTAAGTTTAACGTCTGCTAATTTATTCTCTGAGAACATGGATTGTAATTGTGTTTTCCTCCTTCCTCCTTCCAGGTTGCCTTATGTACTTGAACGAAGCCACCCTTCTCAACAACGTCAGAGTGCGGTACAACAAAGACTACATCTATGTATGTCTTCCTTTTAATGCTCGCTATCCAGTTTCATCAAAAAGGAGATACAGTAGCAGGTTGGATGTGCAGAAAGAAAGGATCCTTGTTTCCCTAGGGGAAAAAGCACCAGGTGGTAAAGAGGGATGGGAAGCTAGGAAAGGGTCAGGCTGGCAGTTTTGACCTCAGTCGCTCACTTAGGAAATGAGGGGACAGCTGGTAGATGACATGGAAGCAAGGTGTGCCTCACCAGCATCACCTCTGTCATCCTTGTTGGTCAATATGTGCAATATATCATATCATTAACATATGATATGTGTTCCCTAATCATGCTTGTATTTTTTGTCCTCTCACAGACCTATGTGGCTAACATCCTGATTGCTGTTAATCCTTACTACGACATACCAAAACTGTACGGCCCAGAAGCCATAAAGTCATATCAGGGGAAGTCGCTGGGTACTCTGCCACCTCATGTCTACGCTATAGGTGAGCTGTCCAAACACATTACTTTTTAAAACTGTAAGGTTAGCTTCTAATCAATGGATCAATGCATCTTTACTGTGTTACTTATGCTTTTTACTTTTCAATTTTGTAAGCGGACAAAGCCTACAGAGACATGAAGGTTTTGAAGATGAGTCAATCTATCATAGTTTCTGGGGAATCTGGTGCTGGAAAGACAGAAAATACAAAGTTTGTTCTCAGGTATGATTTCTGAATCTTCCCTGGTCCAAAAAGTCTTCACCAGGTTTTAAATCAGCCATTGTAGCAACAATAAAACAACAATTAATGCTGGTAGGAGGAGAAGAAAATCATACAAAGCAAGCAAATGTCTCGAGTTAATGGCTGCCCATATGTCCAAAAGTTAATAATTGAGAACCACTGATATTCATAAAATCTTGAATGAAACAGAATTTATATTAAAGCAAAAATACCAGTTCACACACCTTCTGCCTGCAAATGTGATTTCTGTTGTTTCTCCTTCCATCCTGCAGATATCTGACCACAACATATGGAAGCGGTCAAGATATTGATGAGAGAATTGTAGAAGGTAATACATGAACTAATGAAAACCTATTGGTAATGTATACAATGTTCAGATAGAGGCTGATTAGGAGTCCTGTCCTTTTTCTAATCTGTCAGCAAATCCCCTGCTGGAGGCCTTTGGAAATGCAAAAACAGTACGGAATAACAACAGCAGTCGCTTTGGGAAGTTTGTAGAGATTCACTTTAATGATAAGGTAACGCAATCATTCCTGATGAGTGTGTTGTACATTTGGTGTTGCATGATGAGTAAAATGAATGCGATTTTTTTTGTACTTGTGCCAACAGAATGCAGTTGTGGGTGGATTCGTCTCCCATTACTTGTTAGAGAAGTCGAGGATTTGCATGCAAAGCAACGACGAGAGGAACTACCACATCTTCTACAGGCTGTGTGCAGGCGCATCAGAGGACCTGAAGAAGAAATTACATCTGGACTCTCCAGACAGTTTCAGGGTCAGTGGGATCAGACAGACACCTGACTCTGCAGTGTGTGAATAAAACGAACTGCGAGAGCACAAATTAGCATTTTTTTTAACGTTAATAAATCGTCTGCGATGTATTTTAGATTGAGCATGTTCTCTGGGAGCCATTTTTTTTGCACAATCATCTCCTCCCTAGCTGAAATCAAACCCTCCCCTCAGTGACAAAATCTTTCACAATTGAATTGCGTCTGCTTCGAATCTAATTATCGACCCGGCTGGGGTAAAGTCAGACACTATAAAGGTGTTTACCTCAGCTTTTATTTTCCTCTACCTGCTGAACAACAACATAACAAGCAACTCAAGCTGTTCCTTTACATGTTTGTCATCAAGTCCCTGAGGCGACACCCTCAGCAACAGAGGCAATTACTTCATGCAGTTCAGCAGCAGAGCAATAATAAAAGACAACAGAGAGTAAATCGTCTTGATGATGAAAATCAGTATAAAACATCCCCAGCAGATTTGCCATCAATAGTGAAATAATTCAAACCACTTGATGTTCTCTCTGTTGCAGTACCTGAACCGAGGATGCACCAGATACTTTGCCAGTAAGGACGCAGATAAACAAATCATGCAGAACCGCAAGAGTCCTGAGGTAATGTCCCCACTCTGCTCTGGATTAATTTGTCTAATCTAATGTGAGATTATTACACATTTCAGACTTCAGAATTCTTTCCTCTCATTCTTTCTTGTCAATAAATGTTGCAAAAATAAACAACAACATTATCAATAACAACAATTTTATGCCAAATCGGCTCAGTTCTGTGCATTTATTGAATTATGGATGTGAAAAAAACAAAAAAACGGAGAGGTGTAATTAATATGGTGAAACAATTTCAGGTATAAGCGTGACGTGTTGCTCTCTCAGGGACTAATTATACATGTTCATCTCACTTCTTGTTCTTGCAATTTAATGACTGTAGCACTACAGTTGTAGGTAAATGTGTGTCACTAACATGCCATCTGTCTGTCCCACACGTGTCTGTGTCATAAACAGGACAATAAGGTGACGTTTCTTTTTTTATTCAGGGCTGTGTGCTGCTTGATCTTTAACCTGTATATTTCCTAAACTAAACATTTGACATTCTGCTGTTTATAGTGTAAACAGGAAACAAGGCAGCATGCTTCCTCTCTGTCTGCATGTGCATGTTGGATTTGCTTTGTTCCAGGCGGTGCTTAAATGGCTGCATAATTAACGCTGAATATCGGTATTAAAGAACATTTTATTTTGAAATCACACATTTTTTTCCTCCAAATTCTTCCCATAAGACAATACCTGTAAGTTATTATTACATATAATTGTGCAGCCATTAGTAATAATTGCTGCAAAATAAAGCTCCGATCTTAGGAACGCAAAACTTTTGCTCTGTTCTTTCTATCTTCAGTGTTTCAGTGTAGAAACACAACAGTTGTGAGGACGAAACAGCTGTAGGCTTATAGTTTATAGGATGGTGTGTTTGCAGTGTGTGCCCCTGGCGGACGTTCTTTAACCAGTTATTATTGTATGTCGTTTAAAATGTAAACACTGTCTTTGCAGCATGTAAAGATGGGTGCTCTGAAGGACCCCCTCCTGGATGACCAGGGTGACTTCAACAGGATGTGTGTGGCCATGAAGAAGATTGGTCTGAATGACACTGAGAAGCTGGACCTGTTCAGGGTTGTGGCTGGGGTTCTGCATCTGGGCAACATTGACTTTGAGGAAACAGGGAGCTCTTCAGGTCAGAACCCAAACACAAACTACTGAGAATTCAATTAAATGAATAAGAAGTGAAGCAAGAGAGCACAAGAACAGGAAGTAAACTTAGCAACAGAAGCAGTATTAAGCAACTAAATCCACGGATCATGGCTGTGTCTGAAACCCCCTTAGTACTCAACAGCCCACTACATACTGAGATACACAGGTGCTATGTACTCACAAGGTAGCGAGACTCCTAGCGAGCAGGCAATCAAAGCACATGGACAGGAAGTTAAAGGAACACAGGGAGATTTTAAAAATAAAACTAGAAACAACATGGCAACCAAAAAACTTGATCATGACACTGTGACTGTTTTTTTTCAATAATAATGTAGAGTCTTTTAATCAGACAAATCAAATACAAAACAAATAAAAAGCACATCACTAAGGCAAGAAGACTGTCATGACAAAAAAGACAAATCACAAACAGTTTGCCACGAATGGACCGCTGTCAGCAATAATAGCTGAATATTCATGTTGATATTTGCCTTTTTATTAAGTGTTCGAACACAGGATGATAATTGTGAGCTGTGTCCTTGGCTGTCACACAGTTTTGTCTGAAGCAGTGATAGAAAGGATCCCCCGTTACCCTGGCAACCATTATCCTTTTCATGTGCTTGTCAAGTTTTCTTACTAAATTATTACTTACTACATTAACAAAAAACATTAAACCAGTGTGGTTTGTAAGGCCTGTGTGTGTGTGTGTGTCTTTGTGTGTTTCAGGAGGCTGTGTGCTGAAGAATCAGTCAAACCAGACTCTGGAGTGCTGTGCTGACTTATTGGGCCTGGATCAGGACGACCTGCGCGTCAGCCTCACTACGAGGGTGATGCTCACTACAGCAGGGGGCGCCAAAGGAACAGTTATCAAGTAAAGAGCTTCACATAAACATCTGTGTAACTTCATCTTGTGTGGAGGGGAAACAACCTATCTTCCTCATTTTTTTAACATTGTTACCATCTCAATAATGTCTCAGCCAAACTCACTGATGGTAAAGAGTCCACAATAAATCCAAAAGTAGACAAATATTGGCCTCATCTCCCTAAAAGTGACACACAAGTTAATAATTGTTTAGAAATATTTAAAGTAAATGTTTACAGGGTAAAACGAGCATGTTTAGGATAGAGTACAGCATCGGTACTGTTCCTCTGTACTTTGGTGTTTGAGTGATGGAGCCAGGTTTGGCAGATTAATATTTCAACAGGGCCAGATGCTGGCCTGGCCTGGAAGTGTTTTCTCCACATAAATAATGCATTTTGTATCTGAGGAGGCAGGGGAGCATGGCTGCTGTACAGTAAAGGCCTGGTGTCTGGGGAGCAGGTGGAGTTGAAGGGGGACTGGCTTTGTCATTAAGCCCCAGACAAATCCACCGTAGCCCTGAGGGATGCTGAGGGTAACAGAAGGAGGGGTGGATGCACTGCTATCAGTGTCTTAACTGGCATGCATTATGAAACATTACAACACATAAAAATGCCTGTCTCTATGATGAATAGTTTTTTTAAGCTGTTGATTTCTCTATTTTACCTTCACATATGGAAAATATTACTGTTTGTAATGGATGAGGGACTTTAAAAGGACTGGGTGGCTTGAATATCAAAGGAAATATAGAGGAGGAGGATTCAGAAAAAGAGACCTTTTCATTTTAAATTCTTCTCCCTCCCAGCTGGGGCACCTGAGTTGAACTCTTGGTCAGTGTGGAGCTGCACTTTGTAAAATCGGCCAACCCTGTTTAAATAATTTAACTATAAATGATGTTAAACTGCCATTAGAGAGACTAGTAGGGTTCAAAGTTCACATTTTAGTTTTAATACCTTCATTTGAGACACCTAGCTCGACTGGAGAGATCAAAAAGGAGGGCGGCACAACAAAAAAGTGTCACATCAACACAACTAAACTTTTGCTGCCACATGATAATTGGGTTGATTTTTTTTTTTTAATCCAATAAGAGCAACTAGCATGGCCCAGTTTTGGACTGCCTCTCAGTGCCCCACTTTGTGTGTCCCTGCAGGGTGCCTCTAAAGGTGGAACAAGCAAACAATGCTCGCGACGCTCTGGCCAAGGCAGTGTACAGCCGACTCTTCGATCACGTGGTCAAAAGAGTGAACCAGTGTTTCCCTTTTGAGACCTCCTCCAACTTCATCGGGGTGTTGGACATTGCTGGCTTTGGTAATGAAATGAAGTTGTTGTGTGAGTCGGTGATAAATTTTTAAATGAAATGTCTTCAGTCGTTTTTTTTTTTTTTTTTTTTTTACTGCTGTGTTTGCAGTTTAATCTACTAAAGAGACACTTGTCTGTGCAGCATGTTTCTTAATTTAAGCACCCTGTCGCATAGCCTATACACACTTCATTAAAAGGGCTCTCTCCTCACTGTCATCATTAACAGGATTTGCATTTTTTTTCATTTTGGGGAAATTAATTGTAATGTGTGTGTGCTTTTTTCCATCTAGAGTATTTTGAGCACAACAGCTTTGAGCAGTTCTGTATCAATTACTGCAACGAGAAGCTGCAGCAGTTCTTCAACGAGCGTATTCTCAAGGAGGTGGGTGAGCACACAGAGGTGTGCTTTACTTCTTCTTCTTTTATTTGGAGGGGGAAACCTGCCACTGACAATCCAAACTTACTGACTCTTTCATGAGCTGGGAGGAACGTGGCTGGCATGCTAAGCTCCTCTCTGTTTTCTCACTTACATTTTCCCTCCGTCTCTCCTGTGCACACACTCTCTCTCATTAGAATGCTAATTTCTCAAGGGATGTGATGAGGCTTGTTTCTCTCCTGTGATCTCTTAACGTTATTCTTTTCCAAGGTCTCCAATTAATGCACCACAATTCTGGTTTGAGCTTCTTTCTCATTATCTGAATTGCATGTTTTTTTTTTGTTTGGTTTCGGAGGTGGTTGATGTTCAGAATAAAATCTAAAAAATATTATTTATGATATTTCATTGTTTACTTGCAGGAGCAAGAGCTCTATCAGAGGGAAGGGCTGGGAGTGAATGAGGTGCATTATGTTGACAACCAGGACTGTATAGGTAAGTGGGAGTGACACTTTCTATGTTGACACTTAATTAGTTACCTGAATATGATAAAAATAAAAAATATCTCAGGACCAAAATGACAAAAAAAATCACAGGTGCACTGTGGGTGGATGCTTTTGTGCTGTGTGTATCTGTCTGTACCTATGAACAGGCCTGACATACTGGGATATCATTACCATGTTGCGTTCAAGAGCTTTTGCTGCAAAATGTGAAAAAACCCTGACAGAGACGTGGCTATCTGTAGAACCCACACACCGCAAAATGTACTGAGGTTGCTTTAAGTGTATCATCAGCTCACCCGCATGACATTCATTCGGGCCATTCCTCTGGGCTCTGCGAAAATACACCTGTCAGGGGGGGTGGGACAAAAATACCGACTTCTCATTATCTTGGAAGCTGGCATATCCACGTGTCTGAGGGGAGCATATGTGGGTTTTACCGCCCCTTTTTATGCTTCGAGAAGCTGACGAAATCATCCTCCCCTCCCTTGTTTTTTTTTTTTTTTGTTGTTGTCTCTGTCCTCGAATGCATCCTCGAATTAATGGGACGAAGTAGTCAGTGTATCAAGGTGAAGCAGTTTGATTTGTATTTCAAAGGCTGTGATTATTCAGGTGCGAGGTTAACTGACAGCCGTGAATAACATTTATGACTTGCAAATGACCGTTTGGGTTAGCCATTAATTCACTCATCAATCTTCAGGATTTATGCACAGGTGCTTGTTCATGCAAAATTTTTTTTTTCTAAGGTCCTTGGCTATTAGATTATTTTCCGAACACAGCGTGTCATATGAATAATTCAGATATATGGCTAAATGAGCATCCTGATGAACATGTTTTGTCCTTTGAATATTCACGTCCAGAAACAGTAAACAATGGAAATTTCCTATTTATCTCAGATTCACAAACTGAATGCTTAGTGGTGTGCTAACTGCCCATATCTTAATAAACCATTGGGCATCTCACATCAATGAGTTCACCTGTTTTGGAACAAACATGTAGATAATTGGATAATGCTAGCAGTTATAAAAAAAACAAATTACTTTTATGTTTTTTAGAATCCCATTTATGCTTCACCTGAGTTAAACATGACTTAATAATGATGATGTGGCTGTTTGTTCAGATCTTGTGGAAGCAAAACTAGTGGGGATCCTTGACATCCTGGATGAGGAGAACCGACTTCCTCAGCCCAGCGACCAACACTTGACACTGGCTGTTCACAACAAGCACAAAGACCACTTCAGACTGACGGTCAGGCCTCATCTTTTCTCTCCCTGTTCTTACTTGTGTTAAGTTCTGTTGCAGAGATGCACTTGGTTTCTGTCAGTGGGATCATTTTTTACTGCTTGTGTATGACACACAGTGGCTGTCCCTCCTCTTGTGTCTGTCTTCATTGTTTTTCTCTTACATCAAATCTTTTTAGAAATGTGGCCTTTGACACCAATTCAGGCTTAGAAATGGAAGGTGCCGGCTGCAGCCACACTCTGTAGGGAGAAACTCTATATCACCATATCTTATAGTTCTATTCAGTGAGCAAACTAATGGAAAATAATTGATTTAGTTTATTTAATACGCAGTGTGTCCAGCTGAGACTTTCTCTAAAGTTAGAGGCCTCCTCATTCAGTAATGTTGTGAACAAACAAGATCCTGCTGCTGAAATGGTGATGGATAGGATGAGAGTGAAATCAATACCTTTTTTCTTCTTCCACTTAGGTTCCCAGGAAGTCCAAGTTGGCCATTCACAGGAATCTCCGGGATGACGAGGGCTTTATGATCAGGCACTTTGCCGGAGCAGTCTGCTACGAAACAGTAAATCCTTAACACACGTCTCACTACACTGAAATGTCGGGGGTTGGATGGTGTTCACAAAATCCAGTGCTACTTTCACTGTATATATTACCACTATTTTTTAACAACACTTTTGATTTATTATTGATTTTTAACTGATCTATTTTGTCATAAAACATGAAAAAAGACCTTCACAATGCGTGCTAACTACAACAACAACAATAATAATATTAATTATAGTAAAGTCAAGTTAGCTCAGCTTTACTAATAATAATGTATTGTCGTGTCAAGCAGGGATTGACACATTTTACAGATGTGTACAAACATCTGCCACTAATGTACTTGCATGGGTGTGTGTGTGTCTTCACAGACTCGCTTCGTGGAGAAGAATAATGATGCCCTCCACATGTCCTTGGAGAGCTTAGTGTGTGAATCGAAAGACAAATTTGTTCGAGAGCTGTTCGAGAACTCCAACACCACCAAGGACTCCAAACAGAAGGCGGGCAAGCTCGGCTTCATCAGCGTCGGCAACAAGTTCAAGGTTAGAGTGACAAAAGAAGCCTCCAAACTCAACTAGAACTTACTCAAACTTACTTACGGTGAACGATAAAAAGAAATCTTCAGACCTATTGTGTAACTTTCACCCTCATCAGTCAGGATCCCCCCTCCTTAGATCCCTTCACCTCTTTCCTCTGGGAAATTCTTTCTTGGTGGATAAAGCAGGATAAAGTCAGCTTGAGAGCGAGTCAGGAGAGTAAAAAAAATATCAGAAAGAAACGAGGAGACATTCAGGCTTTCTCACAGGCACTATATCAACAGGGACACAGCAGAAAAAATGCTAAAACCAATAAAACCATCCTGTCATACTGAGCTGTGTTTACATGGATGGGATGCCACTCAGCTGCTTTCAATGACAAACTCCTCATTTGTAAACTCATCCTTTAAGGCACCGTGTTTTCTTCATGAATTGCATCTTTCCTCTGAGCTTGTGTTTGTCCTCTGTTGCTCCTTATCCCACATATTGAAACACACCAAGTTCATCACAGATGAATGTTTATTAATCAAGCAATGTTGGCACCAACAGACTCAGCTGAACCTGCTGCTGGAGAAGCTTCGCAGCACGGTGAGTGAAATCATTGTGGTAAAAATGAATGTGAATTATAGCACCGCTTCAGACATAACAATTACAGATGTTGGATCTGAACTTAACTGTCATGTATGCAGGGTTCAAGTTTTATCCGCTGTGTAAAACCAAACCTGAAGATGGTCAGCCACCAGTTTGAAGGGGCTCTGATTCTCTCACAGCTGCAGTGCTCAGGTAGGACCAACGGTCTGTGTAAATGCATATGTTAATAAGAAATCAATCGTATAATCTGATCACTGACAGGTACAGTGATTATCTGGTAACCATTGCGACGAGTTGATGTGTTAGAAGTATGAGAAAAAAGGGGGAAAGTGGAAGGATTTAAGAGACTGATAGGGAAAAAAAACCACATGAGCAGGAAGTAAAATGAACCAAGACAAAGCTGACATTTCAAAATAAAACTGCAGCTAAAACCCAAGCATTGTTCTTGACCATATTTCCATCGTTTAATATGTGGCACAGCTTCCCATCATGACTTTCTTCAGTCTACAAAATTGATGCTTTTCTAAATGCACCAGCCACACTATGGGAACTCATGATACTTCTTGAGTATGCTGACACTGTATAATGCTTAGTAACAGTAAAGTTTGCCTCATTTAGTCAAGTCAAGTCAAGTCAAGTCAAGTCAGCTTTATTGTCAACTCTGCTATATGTGCTGAACATACAGAGAATCGAAATTGCGTTACTCTTCACTCCGCAACATATAACATGTAACTAAAAACTAAAGATAAATATAAAGTGTAAAAAAATGTACCTACAATGAGGCACACACAAAATACAAGGCACATAATGAAGGCACAATGCAGTAAGAGTGCAAAAGATGTATAGTGCAAGTCAGTGCAGTTGGCATAATATAAACAGGAATGGTTTAACTTATAACAGCTTATTGAGACTGGTATGAGAGTGCAAAAGATGCAATGGTGCAAGTCAGTGCAGTTGGCATAATGTAACAGTCCAGGAATAGTTTAAGTTATAGCAGCTTATATGAGACTGGTGTGACATGACAGGGTAAAAAGTGACTGGTGCACAGAGTTCCTTTGGTAAAGTGGCTGGTACAAAGAGTTCCTATCTTGGGTGGTGGTAGGGGTGAGGGGATGGTGGTAGGGGTGAGGGGATGGTGGTAGGGGTAGGGGGTGGGGGGTGGTGTCAGGGAAGGGGGAGAAAGTGGGGCACAGCAGGGAGAGAGTTCAGCTTCCTGACAGCCTGGTGGATGAAGCTGTCCCTCAGTCTGCTGGTCCTGGCCCGGAGGCTGCGCAGTCTCTTTCCTGATGGCAGCAGACTGAAGAAGCGGTGTGAAGGGTGGGTGGGGTCTCCTGTGATGCGGAGGGCCTTTCGGGTGAGACGGCTGTCGTAGAGGTCTTGGAGGGAGGGGAGAGGGACGCCGGTGATCCTCTCAGCTGCTCTCACTATGCGATGAAGCGTCTTCCTGCAGGACGCTCCTGCCTTATTATATTATCTATAAATTACTGTCATGATGCTACAACAACCGGTGCTGCTGTTTGCTTTTAGCTCCTGATTCTGTACACCGTTGCATACTAAGTAGCATTCTTACATGCAGATTATTGACTCCCTGCATGTTCCTCTTCATTAGGAATGGTGTCAGTGTTGGACCTGATGCAGGGGGGGTTCCCCTCAAGGGCCCCCTTTCACGAGCTCTACAACATGTACAAACAGTACATGCCGGCTAAACTTACACGACTCAACCCACGGCTGTTCTGCAAGGTGGGTTTACATAAATCAGAAAGTTTTCTCCTCTGTTAAATAACAAGCTAATCGCTTTAAAATCAGAGCTTAAAGCCTGAAACCACATTGACCCATTTGAGAAAAGATTACCAAACATAAACAGTTTAGCTGCCTTAGTTCTTATACAATATTGCTGTGTCATTGACCATTGATCTGTTCCTTTGTAGGCTTTGTTCAAAGCTTTGGGGCTAAACGATCACGACTTTAAGTTTGGATTGACAAGGGTGTTCTTCCGTCCTGGAAAGGTAAAACCATGCAGTCATGCAGTAGGTCAGTGTGTGCAACTCAATCTTGATCTTTAATATGTCTGCGTGTGCATCAGTTTGCTGAGTTTGACCAGATCATGAAGTCGGATCCAGACCACCTGGCAGAGCTGCTGATGAAAGTCAACAAGTGGTTGCTGTGCAGCCAGTGGAAGAAGGTGCAGTGGTGCTGCCTGTCTGTCATTAAACGTAGGTGAAACCCATTTCAGAGCTTCAAACACGTGAGGATCTATAATGTAATGTTAGGTTCCAGCACTAATACCCCGTTCACACTGGGGAGATAAATCTGGCTAAAGCGGGATTAGGGCCGCATCCAGATGGTTCTTTTTCTGAGTGTGAACACCTCGAATCCGGCTGCATCCAGTTTGATTTCAATCCGGCTAGATCCACCTACGAGAGGTGGATCTAGCCGGATTGGCTCAAATGTGGCTTAGGTGTGAACGCAAATGTGGCTAGCGAATCTGGCTAGCCACATTTGCGTGATACTTCTGGTTAGCGATGTGCTACTTCCGGTTCACGGGGCGCGACACGGGACAAAAAAAACGCACAACGCATGCCCACACACGGTCCTACCGCGGCCTGAACGGACTCTGTATATTACGAGGCGCCACCTAGTGGTTTGGAGGACCGCAAACATGCTGGATGAAGCCGGATTGAGTGTGGACACAAGTCTGTGCTAGCCAGATTTGAAAATAGGTCTGAACGCATCCAGCTTAAAGGCTGTCTGGGCTCAATCCTACTCTAGCTGGAATGACTTTCTCCAGTATGAACAGGGCCTTATTATTCATCTGTCTTGGGCAGATGTATGCACACCTCCTGATTTCACACCTCCTTCCATAATATTGAAAAAAAAAAGCAGCCTCTAGCAATATGAAACTCCAAAAGCCGGTCCCTGTACCATTACAGTGAGAGCCGAGCTATTGATTTTCACCATTTAACAAAGTGCATGCTGGCTTCTGCTTATTTGTGTCAGAGCATCAGATGAAATTACATTTCAGTTATAACCTCACATTCTGTGCATAAGTGGCCTGAGGAAATGCATGGCTCTGGTCCTGGTCATTCATTATCTCCTCCCTTATTATTCAACCCTCACATTATTATTGCCGTTTCATTTCTATGTGGGAGAGTGTGTAGCAGCAGTTTAAGCAGTGATATACACTCAACAAAAATATAAACGCAACACTTTTGTTTTTGCTCCCATGTTTCATGAGATGGACTTGAAGATCTAAACTTCATTCCAGATACACAATATTACCATTCCTCTCAAACATTGTTCACAAATCTGTCTAAATGTGTGATAGTGAGCACTTCTGCTTTGCTGAGATAATCCATCCCACCTCACAGGTGTGCCACATCAAGATGCTGATCTGACATCATGATTAGTGCACAGGTGTACCTCAAACTGCCCACAATAAAAGGCCACCCTGAAATGTGCAGTTTTGTCTCACAGCAAAATGCCACAGATGCCACAAGCATTGAGGGAGCGTGCAATTGGCATGCTGACAGCAGGAATGTCAACCAGATCTGTTGCTCGTGCATTGAATGTTCATTTCTCCACCATAAGCCGTCTCCAAAGGCGTTTCAGAGAATATGGCAGTACATCCAACCGGCCTCACAACCGCAGACCACGAGTAACCACACCAGCCCAGGACCTCCACATCCAGCAGGTTCACCTCCAAGATCGTCTGAGACCAGCCACTCAGACAGCTGCTGAAACAATTGGTTTGCATAACCAAACAATTTCTGCACAAACTGTCAGAAACCGTCTCAGGGAAGCTCAACTGCATGCTCGTCGTCCTCATCGGGGTCTTAACCTGACTCCAGATCGTCGCCGTAACAAACTTGAGTGGGCAAATGCTCACATTCGATGGCGTCTAGCATGTTGGAGAGGTGTTCTCTTCACGGATGAATCTCGGTTTACATTGTTCAGGGCAGATGGCAGACAGCGTGTGTGGCGTCGTGTGGGTGAGCGCTTTGCTGATGTCAATGTTGTGGATCGAGTGGCCCATGGTGGTGGTGGGGTCATGGTATGGGCAGGCATCTGTTATGGACGAAGAACACAGGTGCATTTTATTGATGGCATTTTGAATGCACAGAGATACCGTGATGAGATCCTGAGGCCCATTGTTGTGCCATACATCCATGAACATCACCTCATGTTTCAGCAAGATAATGCACGGCCCCATGTTGCAAGGATCTGTACACAATTCTTGGAAGCTGAAAATGTCCCAGTTCTTGCATGGCCAGCATACTCACCGGACATGTCACCCATTGAACATGTTTGGGATGTGCTTGACCGGCGTATACGACAGCGTGCACCAGTTCCCACTAATATCCAGCAACTTCGCACAACCATTGAAGAGGAGTGGACCAACATTCCACAGGCCACAATAGACAATCTGATAAACTCTATGCGAAGAAGATGTGTTGCACTGCATGAGGCAAATGGTGGTCACACCAGATACTGACTGGTTCTGAGTCCCCAGACCGCCAATAAAGCAGAAACAAAATGCACATTTCAGGGTGGCCTTTTATTGTGGGCAGTTTAAGGTACACCTGTGCACTAATCATGATGTCAGATCAGCATCTTGATGTGGCACACCTGTGAGGTGGGATGGATTATCTCAGCAAAGCAGAAGTGCTCACTATCACACATTTAGACAGATTTGTGAACAATGTTTGAGAGGAATGGTAATATTGTGTATCTGGAATGAAGTTTAGATCTTCAAGTCCATCTCATGAAACATGGGAGCAAAAACAAAAGTGTTGCGTTTATATTTTTGTTGAGTGTATTAGCAGTCATAGTCTAAATAAGTATGTAAAGGATATTGTAATTGAAACTATAATTTCAAGTAGATGTGCGCTCATCTTGATAAATAAGTGCATCTCTGTTTGTTGTTCTTTCAGTCAGGAACAAAATGAGTTACAGAGCCCTGGCCTGCATTAAGATTCAGAAGACTGTCCGCATGTGGTTGTGTAAGAAGAAACACAAGCCGCGGTGAGCATCCACAACAACACACACACACACACGTCCTTTGCTCTCCTTTCTGTTCTCTCACCCTTTTAATTTAAACCCATTCACACTTGGTGAGATTTTGATAGTTTTCCCCACATCGTGTGTTTACAAGTTCAAATCAATGAGAGAGTTGTCTTCAGAGAAATAAAGTCTCATTGTATTGCTATAGGAAACACAAGGTGTTGTGTTGTTTTGCTTGTATTTTGAAAGCACAGTTTTCTGGAAAAGTTTCCCCACTCTCCTGAGTGGCTTCATCAGCTCTGGGTCAGAAGGAAGATATTTTTTTTTTCAGATTAGCCTGTACAGAAAAATGTCTTCAACCAGCATTGCTATAGATTAGTATAGTAAGTTTAGGAATCACACACGCTTACAGCAGTTTAGTGTGATGTATTTTTTGGCTGGCATGCAGTGATAATGGGGATTTAAGTCTATGGAAATGGGAGCAGCTTGGCAAATGCAGTGTGATATAAAGCTGTAATACTGTTGGCCTCCACCCACAACTTATTAAGCCACACAAGGATGTTTTATTGACAATAGAAAATAGAAGGATATATTGAATATATGCGTTTTTATATGCATGTGTATGATAGATGCCTTGGTTGGCGTTTACATCACTGTACATGCTTTTGATAATAACTTATAAATTGTCCTTCTTAGAATCGACGGTATGGTGAAGGTTCGAAACCTGAAGAAACATATGGAGCGGTTCAACGAGGTGGTGAATGGGCTGAAGGAGGGCAAACAGGAGATGGCCAAACAAGTTCAGGAGCTGGCTGCCTCTATAGATGCTCTGTTTGCAAAGATAAAGGTGAGGCACTGAGAGATCCACTGACATCCAATTTGAAGTTTTGTGCCATCTCACCTGCTGCTCTCTCCTTACAGATCTCTGTGTTGTACACTACGGCCTTTCCGAAGCGTGCCGTGCCCTTTTCTCATTCTTTCTCTTTCCGAATCAATATTTTCAATCACCTCGGGATAAAAAAAAAAGAAAAAAAAAGAAAAGAAGAAGAGCTTGGTGAAGAAGACTCTTCTCCGTTCCGATAATTTAATTTAGCGAGGCTGTTTTGCTAAATTATCAAACTTGGTTAGTGAAATCCCAGCTGTCCCTGTGCAATAAGCACCCCATCTTATTGGACCCTCTAGGTAGAGCAAAGCAACGCGTTCACATAGTACAGAGACATCTTAGCAGGAATGCTGCAGCAGTGTTAATTTTTCACACTTTCAGTCACCTGTACAAAAGCAACAAGTATGATTGGAGTGCTCCTGGAACGTTGAGTTCTCCTGATTGACACTAAAGAACTCCTGGCCCTTTTTGTCCCCTCTCTCCCAATCAGCCGCTCCACCTCTTCAATGCTCATCTGTTAGCTTATTAGAATCCCCACTGTCGACACTTATGGCGTTCTGAAATTGCTCCTGGCATGGTGTCTCTGAGTGAATAATGCATGAGATGCCAATGGCTGTCATTCAGACCTCTATGCATTGGGGACAAGGCCTTGTCATCTTGCCTCCCCGTGTCACTGTTAGAGGCTCACTCTAATGAATCTTCACAATAGGGTGACCTCTTCTGCCCCTGCTGACTGTCTGACAAGTTTGTAGAGAGGGACGAGTGTTGTGGCTGTGGCGTGCAAGTGACAGACGCATTGTCAGTCAGTGTGTTACCTACTGCCACACATGGGAGCAGAGAGTCAGATGAACTGCACTCAGTACCATTTCCTGACATGAAAGCAGCAACATTTCATTCCAACAAACAAAACTCCAACATGTTAGCATCTTCTGGGCATTGTTTTTTTATTAATGAACCCCATGTAGTGTTGTTGTTAAAAGCATTCGTTAGCTTTGAACTCAAGCAAGGCCAGAGGCCAAAAAATGTGATTGTTGAATTAAGAAATGTGTTTCTTCTTCCTCCATTGTCACCATAATGGTGTCATTTTTTTGGACCACCAGACAACGATAATGACCTGGAAGGAGATTGACACAGAGTACCAGAGACTGGTGAAATGCTCGGAGCAGCTTCTGTCCTCCATGCAGAAGAAGAAGCAGGAGCAGGAAGAAAGCGAGAGGCTGAAACGGATTGAGGAGGAGATGGAGAAAGAGAGGAAGAGGAGGGAGAAGGAGGAGCAGCGACGCAAGCAGGAGGAAGAAGACAGAAGACTGTAAGTCATGACAAGAGATGATGGAGCCAATAGAAGTGATGACAAAAATCATCTCGATGTTTTGTTTTGTTTTCTGAAATTTTAGGAAAGCAGAGATGGAGCAGAAAAGAAAGCAGGAGGAAGAGGACAGGAAAAAGAGGGAGGATGAAGAGAAGGTCATCCAGGTTTGGACCCTCACAAACAGCTTTCATTCAAATCCTGTTATTACACTAAACTTTTGGCATAAATATACCATGCTGCTGCAGTAAAATCAAATAAAAATGGCCGAGCTTGGGCTGCAAGTTTGGTTCCGAGCACATAAATCCACTGCCACGCTTCTACCGTTTTCCTCTCAGTGGAAAACTGCCGCACTAGCTCCGTGGTCTCCCTCAGCAACAGCTGGGTCATGACATTGGTCAGACTCCCAGTGGATTACCCACTCCGTCTTGATTGATGACTCCTCTCTCTGTGAAGTTTCTCCCCGTTAAACTACTTCATCCAACCGTTCGCTCACATGTTTAATTTATCACTATTTCTTTCCTTTGGCCTTTTCACTGCGCTCACCGCTTCATCCTCAATTCTGCATTTATTCGTCTCATCTTTCCTCGCCATCCATTCACCCATCTGTTATTCCCACACCACACTCTTTTTTTTATATCTAAAATCCCCCCCCCCCCCAACCCCCCAACTGCGTTTTTATTCACCTCAGACCAGTTGGACATTTGCATGCTGTTTTTTTCTTTCAAGTAGTGACACCGGGCTGTCATAAACCACATGTCTCAGAGGAAAGTTTCAAGCTGCGCTGGCAAACTTTGAGATTTTTGATGGTGTTTGATTTATGTTCAGTGCTATTTTCTGCTGTGTCAGAGGTCAGTTTGCCTCTGTATTGCAGCCTTTGATACTGCAGGTGAACACATCCCATGTGTTTTCCTGTATTTCCCCACCAACGCCTGGGATTCTGCAAACAATACAATACATTCACTGCCACAATCACACAGGACAGTACCTCAGGGAGGCACAGGCTTCTTGTGGACTCCGGTCATGTAACACAGCAGCTGATTAGACCATCCTGCAGTATGAATAATGCATTGTATTCTCACCTAGAGACATATTCATATTTAACGCTCCACAGAGAAAAGTAGCATTAAAGACTTCATTAGTGGCTTTTCTTTAACAGGAGAGATATATATTAGCCAGAGAAATGCATTTATCGCTTAATTGATTAATGCTTCATTTTGGCTGGTAGCATCACAAAAATCTGGAGTCTGAATTTGGGTCAAACCTGTAGAAAATCTCACAGCTGATTGTTGTTGAATGTTTGCACTGCCTTGTTGTGTCTAGACAAATGACCACTAAAGCTTTATTAGCAGACTAACACGCTGGATAAAGGGGTCTAATCAGGCTTGGGCACACAGCAGAGGTCTAACTGTTATGAGCTGTCTAGCAGAATCAGTGTTTTGACAGGAACTAGGTTTGTGAAGATTTTTTTTTTGTCACATTAAGTGTGTGTGTGTCTGTGTGCGTGTGTGTTTGCAGGCGGAGCTGGAAATCCAGTTGGCTCTGGAGCGTGAGGAGCAGGTCCAGAATGCTGCCATAGTGGAACAGGAGAGGAGAGACAGGGAGTTAGCCATGAGAATCGCACAGAGTGAAGCCGAGCTCATCACAGAGGAAGGACAGATGGACGCAGGCCTGCGCAGGTATTGCATATGAAACGCACCGTTGCATGTCACATGTGTGCAGTGAATAAGCAAAAGCTCATGGAACTGCCTTTCTCATGGTTGCTGTGCTTTCTCCCAGTGATGACTCCTTTTCAGATCTTCCTATCTCTACATCCTCAGCCAGAGCCATGTAAGACATCAGTACTAACTGCCCACGTCTAAGTGCACCTAATAATCACAGTAGTTACTCACTCCCTCACTCTCCTAATCCCCATCATAGCCCCAAAGCTGTCAGCTGTTTAAAATAGATGTAAGCAGTTGCAGAGAGCCAACATAATCTTCCTCCTCTGTAGGAATCTTTCATCAGTTTTTATGATCTGTGTTAACTGGATAATCACGTGTAATCATTGATTTCCCAGAAATTAACACTAAAGTGGATGAGAGGGTGCAGTATGGGATTTTTTTTTTTGATTCACTCACAGCTCTGCATGCACCTGCAGCAGTTTAAAGGGAAAATATCAAAGATCTCAGTTTTCATCTCTTGACTGGCACTAAAGGCAATAAGTGGTAATTGCAGGTGTGTTGTTGAAACTCAATTATGATTACTTTATTTGATGAAGTGCAGGGTTAAAACAAACAAACAGATCTGTGCAAAAAATAAATAAATAAATAAAAGAACACCAGCGTACAAGGATAACAAGCCAACCGAAAACAAACATGGAGGCACATGAGAAACATTCAAGAGCAAGCATGAACCAAGGGAGGACACAGAAATCCGCAACAGGCAGAGAAACACCAAAAGACAAGAGTGAAGGGAGAGAGAAGACTATATACATGGGGCTAATAGGGAGCAGGTGAAATCAATGAGCGAATCACAGGTGCAGGAAATCAGACACAGACAGGTGGTAAAAGTAGACCATGACATAGTGAAGTATTAAAATAAAACAGGATCAAAGAACCATGAAATACAAAAAACTGACCATGACACACAAAGAAAAGGTAACTAAAAGAGTTCCTGTTCCTGAAAACACTATTAAATCACCATGACGATATATGACACTTTTTTTAACAGATGTCACCATACATTATGGGGGACTGTTGGCAGAAGTTAGTGGACATGGCATGGACAGAACTTTTCCTTTTGTGTCCTAAAACTTTCAAACAAATCTCATCCTTAGTCCTAATTGGAACTGATACTTTAGATAATGTTTGCTGCTTGCGCTGCATTTCTGTCTGAAGTTCTCCTAAATGCTGATACAGGCCTTATCGGCTGGTCCGCCCAAGCACAAAATTACATTCAGTCCGACACGCTGTTATCTTGTCAGTGCTGGACACCAGGGGGGCCGTGCCGCAGGTGCTCGGACCTCCACCAGGTGTTGCAGCAAAGACAGCCACGTGTGTTGCATGTGTACAGCGCAGACACACACACACTGGTTGGTGTATGTGGAACAGGCCTACATCTTTTTGTCATTACAGCACAGCCTTCACTTCTTTTTTTTTATCACCATCACACACTGACAATGACCCTGAATAAGTGTAATCTTTCCAGTCAGAATGAATTATAAATGGCACTGGTAATCTAGCTAATGATTCGTAGATCAACAATCCTCTGCTCAGAGACATTAGCAGCTATGCCAACTGTAAATAGAGGAGGCAAATCCTTGGCATTATTGAATTAGCAGCCTCAGCTCAGCAGGGGAGCTGGAGACATGAGCTCAGAGCTTAAGTTGCTGAAACTCTATCCATGTATTTGATTGATATATTAAAGCTCTGCATGGTAACATCCTTGTTAAAATAAGCTTTGCCAGCAGAAGTAGCAACATTAGAGGAATTTTGCATTGATTTCAGTAGAAACCGATGTGTGTGGCTCTCCTGCTGACTGAATTTCTGATGCGTTATTTGTGACATAAGTATGTTACTGTGTGACTTTGGTTTGGATCCAAAACACCAAAGTCACACAGCAGTAGCTTGAAAACTTTCCGCCTTGTCACGCTTACCTGTCTGCGTGCTCTGTTTTCTCTAACCCACGCTCATCTGTCCCACGCCACAGGGGTCCTCAGGTGCAGGCGACTAAAGCAGCTGCCGGTGTGAAAAAGTATGACCTCAGCAAGTGGAAGTACGCTGAGCTGCGAGATGTCATCAACACTTCCTGCGGTGAGAACACACCCAGATTTTAAGCATGATGAGGCCTCTGCCTCAGGTGTGTGTGTGTGTGTGTGTGTGTGTCTGTGTGTGTGTGTGTGTGCTCTGAAGCAACCGTTACAAGCAGATTTTAGGTGTTAATGAAATTCATGTTACACCTCCTTTCCCACTATCATTCAGCTCATGTTTTGGCACTTCTGATGCCCAAAACCATGAGATAGCTGTGCAAGCTTTTCAGTTGCATTTCGAAACGATTTCTAGATGTTGCCAAAGTGGCTGTTTAAAGAGCTGAGACTGCAGCTGTACAGAATGTGATCACAAGACATCTTGGCTGCAAAAGGCCAATGTGAGGATGTTCCCACAGCTGCTGTGGCTCATCAGCTTGTGTTTTACTGGTGGAGAGAGGAAATTATCGCCATTACAGAGGATGGCTGACTTTTGCTGCTCCAAGTCATTCCCAGCCAACCCTTTCCTCAGTCAGCATGAAGAGCAGATGCCTCTCTCCTGGCTCTCTTACAGATGCCCCCATAATTGCCACTGTATACAGTACTCTGATCAGAGTAGGACACTCTGATATCCCCGGTGGGATTCCAAAAAAGGAAAAAAAACTGCTTCAAACTGAATATAGCCCCATGTTCACTAAAAGGAGTGAATGTTTTCCTTCAGTGTCTTGTGTTTACATCAGGATGAGAAAGAAAAGACTGGGTTTATGCCCTGTGCATGCTTTATCCTGGTTTCAGAAACCTGGCTATGTATATTTTATCACACTCCCTCTCTTCTAAATATGGCAACACAAACAAAACTGGTAACACAACAGATTTCATAAACAGCATCACAACCATCCAACCATCCATCCATTCTCCAAACCGCTTAATCTATCCCAACCATTGTAGCAACAGCAGTCTACAGTACTTCCTTCCCAGCTGTTCCCAAGTAAGCCAGGAAGAACAGGTCCCGGGTCAGCCTCTGGGTTTCCATCCAGATGGACATGCATGGTAAACCTGTTAGGTTAAGTACCATGAAGGCATCCTAATCAGGTGCATGAACAACCTCAACTAACTCAATAAATTTTATGCCCATAGGTGACAGCCACACTCAGGCTACAATCAATTTCTGTGTCCCTTTTTCCACCTACAGTGCATTTGGCAATTTTCCCAACAAAGCCCATTTCAGTCATGAGAGACTCAGTGAACTGAATGAGAAAGATTTATTAAGTACAAAGTTTGAATGTGCATTGGCGTCCTAGACCCCGTTGTGAAGACCACATCCGAAAAGGGGGGAAATAGCAAGAGGAGAGGCCGATGGATCAGAAGATCCATCGGCCTAGACCTGGTGGTGGTGGAGAGCTGGCGGGCAGGAGATAGGAGGCCTGAACTGGCGTGGATCTGGTGGTGCTTGGGGTGGAGGAGGGTTGCAGATTGCCGTTTGATCAGAAGACAGCTGGAGAGGAGATGGAGACTTTTAAATTTCGTGCTAAGCTGTGATTGGTCAGGACAGGGATGGAAAGCGACAGCTGATTGGTGAGGGAGGCACTTTCTATTAAGCACCTGACTAAGAGAGCGGAAGAGAGGGGGGGCAGAGGAGTGAGGGATGGAGGGAGAAAGATTAGGAAGCGGATCGGGATAAATGGTGAATGATGGGAAACAGAGTCTTCCTGATTGAACTTACGCTAAGAGCTACATTAGTGGTATTTAACATCCAGTTTCTGATTGCCACAGATCCAGTCCAGTTTTTAAAACTGCCCTGCTGCCTTTGCTATATACAGTTTAAATGTTGGAGTGCCTGGAGTAAAAACATTTCTTGATTGTTTTCTGATGCCATGTTGTGTGTACAGACATTGAGTTGCTGGCAGCCTGCAGAGAGGAATTCCACCGCCGCCTGAAGGTCTACCATGCGTGGAAGTCCAAGAATAAGAAGCGCAACGACGATGGGAGCGATCAAAGGGCTCCTAAATCCGTCACCGACTATGGTGAGTGAGGGACATGAGTTCCTGTATGTCCCTGATGCTGCATGTTTCTCTACTGTAATGCTACACCTGCAAAATAGTAAGCAACCACTGCAGACACATTACAGATGATTTGATTGGCTAGAATTAACATCCTGCCTGTGTTTTCCAACATTCAATTAGCACATTAAAAGCCAAGGCCTAAAAATTCAGCCGCCTTCTGTTTTTCAGAAATATTTGTTTTAATTAGCCATGCTGCCAGCCATGCCTTGTTAGGTTCAGCGGATGCTAGTATGACAGCCTTGCTTTACTCATTTCATTCTAAGCTCAGCCATGCACAGAGTGTGTGAACACACACACACACACACACACGTTATTCATCTGCCTGAAATCTCACCGGTGCACTGCGCCCCTCTTCCTTTTCATTTTAAAAACAAACATTAGTTTTGATGGGCAACAGGAACATTAGATGTTCCTCCTACTTTCACCATGTTTTCTTGGCTTTTTCCTTTGATATGATAGCTCATGAAAGCTGTATTTTCACTGCCTTATGTTTGTACCCTTTTCTTGGCCTTCACTGATGCAGCAGGGGTCTTATGAAGGCCATTTCATAAGAGGCTAAAAGCTGCTTTACCTGCCTTTCACATGTGGTATTTTACCGTACTCAGACACTTTCTGGGTCCTTTTTCATCTCAAGCTTTGTTGTTCTGTACTCACTGCAAAAAAAATATATCACAAGGCTGCATTTATCTAACAACTCAAACAACTCATGCTTTGTTGTGAATATTCATAATGATCACCACTCCGTTCTGCTGCAGCCGAACAGAACCCAGCTCCTCCGACGCAGCATCATGAAGTGGCCATGAACCGACAGCAGCGCTATTTCCGCATTCCCTTCATCAGGCCCGCCGACCAGTACAAGGACCCACAGAATAAAAAGAAGGGCTGGTGGTACGCCCACTTCGACGGGCCCTGGATAGCAAGGCAGATGGAGCTGCACCCTGACAAGCAGCCTATCGTGTTGGTTGCAGGTGAGATAGCTGATTCATCATTATAAATTATTTTAGAGCAGCAAAATGCAAATATGTTGTGGTAGAAAGGTTTAGTCAGGAGTTCAAATCTTGGAAAAGGATCAGGTGGAGATATCTAGGTCAGTAGGTTAAAGCTGGGTCCAAAAATACAAGAAAATCCCTTTCAAAACAAGAAATGTTTGTTGGCTGACCAGACCCAAAAGTATGAAGACAGAGATCACAGATCACACAGCCTAATTACACAAAGAGAGAGAAACAGTGAGCCACAGGTGAGTCACATCAGGGTGAGACGGGTAATCACACAGGTGGGAGAGATTAGGACCGATAGCAATATTGGTCGTGATTGATAAAGTTTCCATATAAAACAGGAAATATATATGTAGGGTATAAAAAATATACCACAGAAAACCTCTGTCCTCATCATCATTTAGGCAAAGATGACATGGAGATGTGCGAGCTGAGCCTGGAGGAGACGGGTTTGACCAGGAAGAGAGGGGCAGAGATCCTGCCCAGGCAGTTTGAGGAGATCTGGGAGCGCTGTGATGGGATCCAGTACCTGAAGAAGGCCATCGAGAACAAGCAGGCCCGCCCGACATACGCCACCGCCATGCTCCAGAGTCTCCTCAAATGAACCACAACATAAACGGCACAGCTTACGACAATAACACACACACACACACACAGTCATAAATATGCACATTCAGGGGCAGCACAGTGTAACGCGGTGTGTTAGGAGACGCTCCTGTCTTTTTACTACCTTTTTTTTTTTAAATATACATTTTGCAGTGTAACAACCTTATTGGTGTAGCGTTAGTATTTGTTTTTCTTAATCTATGCTTGAACTGAATATCCACAGTGAGGCCTTAAACTGCAATATCACTACACCATGAAAGTCTTAATCGGTGTGTAGCCTTCTAAGCTATAAACCTGAAACCTTAATGGTGTGAAAGAGGGGAGAATACATTAGAACCTGCGGAGATGCTCTAATGTGTGTCATCCATCATGTCATGCTTTAGTTATCTAAAAAAATTAAGACTAATTACTATTTAGAGGCAATGAACATGTGATTAGTGATAACCGGATTTCCACACTTGGCTTTAAGGAGAAAAATGCAGGTTCTTTCTCATGATGCACGGATAGAAGGGCAAACTAAGAAACAGGATGAGCTGTATTATTTTTCTAGTTCTACACATTTCCATGAGTCACGGCTCACTAAACGGTCCTATGAAGTAGAATGTATTGTTCTTGCTTTTTCTTTCTGGTGGGTTCATGTCTTGCTGCACACTGACCTCCCTGTACTTTCTTAAAAAAAAGGAAAAACTTTTTTGTATCATTACATATTTGTTATGTGAGAGGGGAATGTTTTCATGTTTGCAGTTTTTTGGGGTTTGTTTTACAATATATTGTAATTTTGCGTGTGTGTTTGTTCATGTCATATTTTATTAAGTTAATTACTCTTCCATCGGTTAGGCCAGGAAATTTTCAGTCATCTCATTTTACAGTCGGACATTCCCTCCTTGATCTCCTGCTGTATGTCGGCACTGGTAATCTGTAGAGAATAAACCTGTTCCTGGATTGTTCTCTATTGTTTTTTTCCACCCTCCTCTTTGAAGTTACTAAAGAGAAGTGAAAAGTGTACTGACATGGGTTTGTGGTCAGTGGTCTGTAAATGGATCCGACATCTTAATGGTAATAGCAGCTAATCAGATTAGTTTGTAGATTAATTAAACAACAAAGGATAATGCAGTGCAGATGTCATTACAAAGCTGGTGCTTGTGAGGCCAATGTGGCAAAACAGGATTAAAACCTCAGGACTTACCGTTCCTTTCAAGTCAGTGAATATGTTCTTTATATTTCTGCTTAACTACTAATTTAATATTTAATATAATAGTCAAAAAAACAATAAACACACCAGTAAAACAAAGTAGACATGACTATATGTCACCTATTTAGGAAATGACAAAACGTTTTTATGCACGTACAGAAAAAGATGGGCAGTTGGAGCTGACCAATCAGAGCAAAGTGAGTTTTTCAGGAGGGTTTTGGTATATTTGAAAATTTCTCCTCCAAATATACCAGCCCCAGATTTAATTTTAGGGGCCTCTTTATTTATATTATTCAAGTTTTTAAACTATTACAACAGTAATTTTCTATCTAACACCTGATATCTAAGGCTGATTTTTAATGGAATATATACAAAGGTATACAGAGGCCCTTTTCCAGCAACCATCACTCCTGTGTTCTAATGGTACATTGTGTTAGCTAATCGTGTTAAAAAGGCTCATTGATGATTAGAAAAACCTCCTGTGAAATGATGTTAGCACAGCTGATCAGAGAAGCTGTAGATCTTGCCTGGTGACCCCAAACTTTTGAACGGTAGTGTCAACACTGTTCTGAACCAAGCGGCAACCTTCGGGGCTCAAAGTGGAAGCCCATGCGGAAGTGTCAAAACTTGTAATTCACGCTGCAACAGCTGGGGGCTGGCTCCAAAAGCGAGTCATTTCCCATAGACTCCCATGTTAAAATGGCCGACTTCACAGCAGAAAAAAACATGTTTACAGCCTGGTACAAAAAACCACTCTGGTCTCAGATGATAGGTTCTCTGCTAGTGTCAATTGTAGGGGGGGTGAATTTTTTTACAACTCACTCGTTTCAATGGTATTCGGACTTAAAATTACGCCTAATTATGGGCGTTGCCGCTTGAGTGACAGACAGTTGACGTATCACAGTGTGAGTTTCCTGCTTCCACGATCGCCCGCCCCCCTAAACCCCGCTCGTGCTCCCCCTCTTTGTCCATATTCGGAGTTTTAGTTGACGTGACGCTGCCAACATGGCGGCGGTCATCAAGTCCCGGAACCTCCCACCGAGCCTCAAAACGGCTCTTCAGAAACAAACGGGTGACGTCACGGAGGCTCTGTCCATAGTTTTTACTGTCAATGTTCTGAACTGGCAAAAATAAAGAAAATATTCCTTTTCTTTATGCGAAAAACTTTTTTCTTTTTATTTAAAATGTGTAAAAAACATAATGTCCAAATGTAAATAGACAAATGATTGCTGGTGAAAGTTGAAAAGACGACAGACTGATGAAAACACAGACGGCAGCCAGTATTTCTATGTGTCAACAGCTTATACATTCATTCTCTTTTTTTGGAGACACGACGAGGTTACAATAAACAATATTTATACAATCTAAATATTAGATGCCACCATGGGTATCGGCTTGTAAATAATAAATACCTCAGTGTGAGGAAAAAAACAACCTTTTGCCAAGGGTACAAACACAGGAAATGTTCCTACTCTTCAAAAATAAATAATAGGTTCCACTTGAACACATTCTAAGTCCGCCTTAGTATTTTCACAGCTCTCTGTCTAACGAGACACTTTCATCACAATGAACAATTAAACTCACTGCTGGTCTACTGTACCTGTAACCCACATACAGCTTTGCAACAACAAACAACGACGACGACAACAGTCTGTGTGTTGGCAGCTCCTCAGATGAACAAGGTGTCAGACAACTGTTACTTCAAGACGCTCGTTATCTGATGCCCTCAGAACACAACGTGCTGTGTATTCATTTGGCAGTCGCCACGTCTGCGAGAGACAAGAGGAAGACGGATGACTGGCTTGTTTCATGAGTCATGCAATAAATGAAACAATATTGTTGTCTCATCATCTGTGAGAAGAGTGCCAAAGCATTTATCAACACTTTATCTGGAAAGTGTACAAGGTTAAATGTTAAAAAATTTGCTCATGTTTTGCTTTGTTAAAAGGAAGAACAAAACACAGTGATTTGGTTTGTGAGTGAGAAATCGTCGACAGTTGCACACACAGGTTTTTACCTTTGCAGGCATCATAGAGCTGTAAAACATGGCCATGTTGAAGTTATCACATGTCCACAAACCTTATTAAACACATGAGATATCTATGGATATTACCCTAAAAGTGCATTTTATACTTTATATATATCACTATTTTCTTCTGTTTTCCTGTGTTTAAATCTATGGAAAGCCTGCAGGCTGCTTACCTCATTGTGTGGTATACAGTGATGAAAGTCCACCATATCTGAGACTAACTTTTCGGATCTTGTGGTGTAGAGTTGTCTGGGGATCTGTGAAGACGGAGAGCAGCCGGCCTCAGTGTTTACACCGTGCTTCATTCATGCATTATTGAGGCAGATAAGAATAAACACAGCAAATAAAAGCAAGCAGACTAGTGCACAGTTCAGTCATAAAACCAATAATACACTTTGTGTGTGACTGATGCAAAGATGGATAGTTATTCAGCATTTCCTCCGTAAACTACACATACATACACACACACACACACACTTGATACTTTAACTGCATCTTGCTGCTAATATTTACTCATGTAGTTTCCTTAGAGATGCATGTAGTTAGAGGTGAGGTGCATGGAGCATGAGCTTTTATGCTTTAAGGAAGAAAAAGTAATTAGTTTGTTAGCGCTTACGCAATTAGCTTATATTAGCTGGAAGCTTCAGGTTAGTGATTTAGTCCTTTGTGCCACGCAGCACAGTGTACCTCAATACTCAGGTGTATATTTTCAATTGATGCAAAATGCTCTTGCTCAGACTGTTGGGATTGGGAGGAAGCAGAACTTGAAGGACATGGTAATGTGGACACTTGAGTTAAGACACCGTCATCGTTCTCAAAAACTGGGTTCTCCCTCAAAGTGTTCTCAAAGGCATAAGGAGCATGGGTGTGCCTACGAGGTAAAGTACATGTGAATGACCTGCTCTGGAGCACCCTGCTGAATAATTACAGTAGAAAAAAAGGGGGCTTATACTTACACCAGAGTGACAGCCTTTTTGGTTTTCATACATTTCTTGTTGATGAATATTAAAATGCCAATGATGGCGCAAACCAGGCAGAGACTTCCCACCAGGCAGGTGATTATGAGTGGAGGGTCAACGGGCATTGATACCAGCTCGCTGCAGCGCTCTCCGTGGTAGTGCCAGTATTTACCAACAGGGCATCTGTAACAGGAGAAACACAGCTGTTAGACAGAGGCATGCTCTGTACAGGAGAAACTCTGCTCCAAGCACCAAACGGCTTCAAAAGGGCAATTTCACCTCACTGTGAGTGAATAACATCCTAGCTGTCAATGGTGGGCGGTCAATGCGAGAGGCGGGGTACACCCCAGACAGGTTGCCAGTCTATCAAAGGACTAAGATAGAAAGACCATTCACACCCACACCTACGGCCAATTAAGAGTCCACAAATAACCTGAAATGTACCCGGTGAAAACCCACACAGGCACAGGGAGGTAACCATGGCACCGAAACCACCATTTTGGTGTAATTATACATATGCAAATATAACTGAATGATGATAATGCATGCGCAGCTCATACAAAGCCATTTTCATCAGCACTCATATATGTTGATCATGCATTATGCGCTGTACTAGGCTGAGGTGAGAATGTGGAGTGTGTCAGAGGTCAGATCTGTAATTCTGGATGTCCCTGAACGCACCATTAAGGAAGAATCCTTAAAGAAACCATTCATGTGCTTACACCTGCTATCAGTAGTAGGAAGTACCTGAATAGTTGAATGCATTTACTCAAATATTATGTTGAAGTCTAACACTGAGGTACTTGTAATGTATTACTACTGCTGCTCCTCTACATTTGAGAGTGCAATATTTACATACCTTTCCCTGTGACGCAGGACTTTTGGATATATTTACAATATTGTATTACAGATTTGCATTGCCCGTCTCTGCAAGTTATAATACTGAAATAAATGCTGGAGAGAAAAATGTTGAGCAGTAACATCAGGTCATGTTTCCTTTGTACCTGCAGGTGGCTCCATGACCTGGGATTATTTCACACAGGCCTCCGTTCAGGCAGTAGTTCGGCTTCATGGTGCAGGTGCTCTGACAGGGCAGGCCGTCCACGGTGCTGTAGCCCGGATCGCACAGGCACTCCGCCTCATTGGTCCAGCTGTTCACCACGCAGCGGGAAAACTCGTTGCAGGCCAGGAACTTACAGGGATCTGCTTGGTCAGCTGGGTGAAAGAGGGGTGGAGGAAACGCAGAGCGGAGAGGTGAAGGCTCATTATCATTAACGCAGCCCTCTCACTGTTCGCAGATCTAGAGGAGAGCTTAAAGAACATTTTGATTTAAGTGTGTGTTTATAATGAGGTCACATACAATCATGAGCTCATCCAACCAAAAAAGATGCACCAGATTTACTATACAGGGCCTTATTTACAGGCAGACAGCAGAGTGAGTGAGAGTGGCTGTGTGATGTGGACAGGTGCTCTGACCTTGCAGCATGAATGAGCATTATTCACTGCATGTACAGACTATAGATTTTTTCCTCTTGCATGCATTCCGTGACCTTCCAAGACTGATACTTCACTCGCAAAACAGAGGAATAGACTGAGACTGCACTTTAGCTTCGGGGGACACACACAATCTAAGGCAGCATTTACATAAGCAAGGTTGTCTCACCTGGTTCTACTTCTAAGGAGCGACTGTCGATCTCAATGTCAAGCCGTTTGGATGCAGCGTTGCAGAAGTCCTCGAGCACACAGTGCACCGCCTGTGTGACGTTATAAGGGACCGGCTTGTCCAGTTTCATCCTGCTGTTCACTACCACGCTGCCATTCCTGAAGTTAAGAATTTCCAGCTGCTTGAAGCCAGTCAAATTGGACTGTAAGTACGGCAAAAGCTGCAGGGAAGGAGACAGACAGGAGATTAATTTCTGTTTTCGGATTTGCCATTTTTTTTAAAGATTAGTATAGTTAGAGAGGACACTACTTGCAGCAGACAGGAAAAGCATTTGATTTCCTTAAGGAGGACAAAGATCTTTACTGAAACTGACATGACAACTCCACATTCAGTGCTGTGATTTTTACAGAGCTGATCTTGTCATTTCACAGCTGATTTTTTAATTATTAAGGTCACATTTTACAGTGTGATTGCTATGAATAGTTCATAATTAAATTTTGATGCAAGCATGAAATCCTGCTATTTCCCCACATACTGTGTAATAAGATCCAGAACCAAATTAGAGTTAGCTTTAAGAACAGAGAACGTGCCGAACTGCAGTCATGGAACAGTCGGCGCACACATATAACTATATGTAAATAAACACTTTTATTTTATAATGTCACTTTACAATCATGGTCCTGTTTATTTCCATTCCAGCTGTCGGATCAGACCATCTGACTGCTGACAAAAGGACTGTGACCTTTTTTCCTTAATGGTGCCTGACTCTTCAGACAGTATGTACACCCAATCATGGAAGAGGCAGTCAGTCAAACACAATGGGAGTCGCATCCATCCCATACACATTATGCCTGTTTACACAGTGGTCACTGCAAACAGGAAGTATCTTATATCATCATTGCTGGCCAACAGACCGCATCTTACGACATGCATGAGATGGTGTAATCTCTCAGGTTAAATATAAAATTCATTACTGCATCCAGTGGCAATATCTAAGTGACCTTCCTGGTATAGCCTTTAGCTTAGTAATCATTGTCAAAGCTGTCACTGCTAGTTAGCTAATGCTACTGTCGGATCTCCATGACAACATGGCCCTAACAGCTACTTTGGTCTGAGGGGAAAACCCTGCCCCCCCCCCCCCCCCCCCCCAACATTAGGAAATACAGTAAATAGAGCCATGACATTAATATAGCATTATGGAATATTAGGGGCACAAAATTAATGTGTTTTTTGTACATTTATTTCACACTTATGTGCTGTAAAACCGTCTTCTAAATAACATCTCTGCTGCAGAGTTATAACTTTTAACTTAACTTCCCTCATTGTTCTATTTAAAGTATCCCCACAGACATGATACTCAGATAACTAAAAAAAAACAATCTATTAAGACTGAGGACTGATGAGGGCGGTGCACTTTAGGCAGAGAGCAAGTCAACCAGCTCAAGTAACGGACCTGCATCCGATGTTCATCGATCTGAGCCGGGCCCCTTGCAGACGCTTCATGTTCAGTGTACAGCGGCCGCAGTGTGAGAGGGAGAGATTACGATACTTTAACAGGCCTGACTGTCGAGGCGGGAGATAAGAGGCCTTAAGGAGCTCTGCTCTGATCGGGTTACTTCACTTATCACTGGCAGGCAGTTTACTGAGGCCCTGTTCCATATAGCTAATATCCTCTCAGAAGAGGGAAACTACTAAAGGGTCCAACATCCGGAACACATAGGAAACAGCTGGACACACAGCCCACTGTTTGTTCATGCATTTGTCTCAATGCACGATGTCTACTGTAAACTACTCGTCTCGCTCTACTGCCTTTCGTGCAAGGTCAAAGTCAAGTTCTTTCACAACGACCCTCAGTCGACTGTGAGCTAACACATGCTGTAGACACAATCACATCAGCTTCGCTGAGTTTACACATGTATCTACTGGTTGAAACATCCCTTCACTGATGTCAAAAAAATGAGAAGTCACAAGGAAATTAAATGCTGCCAGGAAAATATTTTTTCTGCTTTTATGATGACATTCCAACCTCCACGTCTAATTTTATTGGTTGCTTCACAAACCAGTAGGTACAGGAGTAATGGAGGAGTGTGATGAAAGGAAAGAGGGGAAATCGCAAGCTCCTGCAGGCTAATGGCTCGTGTATATATAAGACAATACACAGCGACACAAATGGGGTCCAATGTCCAGCAAAATATTACACTACATCCATTTAAATGGGCTGCATAGTGTATATTATTCCACGTTTGGGTCATTACCGTTTCTGTTCATCTGTGATTTAAAAGGCAGCTTGGATATAAATTTGAAATGAGTGCCCCTGCTTCACTTAAGTGGCCCATTTAAAGGAAAGTCTACAGCACTTTATATAATAGGTTGCTGACAATAAATAGCAGATAGGTTGGTCAATACTTACCAGCTCAAACATCTGACCAGGAGGCTAAACACATGATTAACAAGGAGAACTGCAGAGAAGCACGGTTTGGGCAACCATTAAAATTAGAGATGGAGTGTTACTGCCTGTATCTGTATTCCCTGATCCAGACATGGAAAACTGTGGATTTCCTTATGCCTGAATGCTATCAGAAACCTACGCCCACCTGTCCCAGTAGCTCCCATTCCCTCTGCTCCGTGGCATTGCAGCAATCCAACTGGTATTGATGCATCTTCTCAGTATGACGCTTTTACATAACCTCTTGAGCAAGCCTTTAAAATACACCCCTTCTGTCAACCTAAACCTTAAAACTACTCACAGCTGCTTCTTTCATAGATGTATGCTTTAAATCAGAACCTCACCATCTATAATAATGCAACAATGAAACATGCATTTCTACACTAAAACATTCCAACACAAAATGACCCTTTACAACTTTGTGTTCTATTTTATTCCATCATCCCATAGTACAAAATATGTCTACTCTACCATTTAGTATCACTGCTGCAACATGCCTGCAGCTGTACACACAAACTTGACTGATCGCACTAAGCAGATTGGAACCATTAATAGCACGATGTGTGTGTGTGTGTGTGTGGTGCTGGAACTCACTAGAATTACTTAAAGCTTCTTACCCTCCAGTCACAAACCAATGACTAAGGCAGACCCAGGTCCCATGATTCAGACTACCCTGGGTCAGTTTCACTCTCTACTGTGTGCAAAGCCATACACTTTTAGAAACACAATGCTTAAAGCTGCGTGACATTCCTATTAGAGTATTTACCTAGTTCCCCCCCGCCCCCTATTATTCTGCCCCACATGGAGTCATTCAAATGCTCAGCAAGTTAAGGCGTCAAATGTGCAAATATGTACAAAATAAATGAATCTCTTTTCTTTGACATTAATATTAGTCCCATGCATATTTATCAGCACTCACTGTAACAAAGAGTTTTACTGCATGTACAAATCTATAACTGCAGATGATTTCCTTTTAGTGTTCTCCTTTAAAGGGCTAGTTCAACATTTTTTTTTTTTTTAGAAAATTCAGTCATTTGCTTTCCTGTGAAGAAGACTACCAGAAGCAAGTGGCCCATATGTGGTTAGCTTAGCTTAGCACAAATATGGGCTTCGGCCAGCAAAACATCATATCTTGTGTAACCACTTTAAACAAACCAATGTGATTTACACATTTTTGCTGTTGTTAGTTTTGAGCACATTTCATCGCCAGTCGTTATGCTCTGCTAAGCTAACTGACAGATGCTTCAGCACGTTTACTCTTTAAGTCCCATTGCGATTCACAGAGGTCTATTCTGGCTTTCAAAGAAAATCCCTTACAGACACAAAACTTACAAAATAAAAAAGTTGAATTGACCCCACTTTGTTTCACTGGTGTGTCAGCATTCCCAACACATGAGTAGGACAAACTGAGGCTAAGCTGAACATGACCCAAATAGAATGTAAAAACAGAACTGCAGCGCACATCAAAACATTAAGGCAAAACACACAAAGACAACGTTGCCAACATTAGAACTCTGAGATAAAACCAACAGGCGTTAGCGTCCGCAGCAGAATGATCTATGGTTTAATGTAAGGATGAAAGCAGAGCTGAGTATTTTAGAAGTGTTAGAAACGCTGGAAGCTTTCAAAGCTCTTGATACTGCATTTAGAAAGGGTTAGTTAGTGAGAAACAGATAGGATGTGCTCTCTCTGAGGCATTAGAGAGATAGTTCCAATATGGAAGAAAAAAAAAATACCGGTATGGAGGCTAATGTCGTTTGTCTGCTAGGCCCAGATTTACTGGAAGCTCCAGGGTTTGGCGACTTTCTGGACCCAGAGTGCTGTGTCTAATGAAACAGAATCATTTGAGCAGCTTTTTCTTTATAGAATGGCTCCTCTGAAATGAAAGCATACTGCAGATTTGATCAAGTATTTGGCGATTGTTTAAAGCCTTATTGCACTTTTTGCATACTTTTATAAAAATAAGATTTATTGATGAAAAAATATAAATGTATTATTTCATTCACTGTTATTTTTTTAGGTTAAAAAAAATGTAGCTAAGGCTTGCTGCACAGTGCATCCTCACTTTTTTTCACATTTGGGGCTCCTCTAAAACGTGTCCAATTTCATCCCACAATCACTTCACAAACTGTAGTCCTGTCACACTATTAAACTTGAACTAGAAAAGGAAAAAGAATGAGAATGCAGCATGGAGCAGCATGATATCCAGCACAAAGGCTTGTGTACCTACCAGCTCCAGAAACATGTTCTCCAGTGACTTATACTCGGGGGAGCTCCTGTTGAACAGGTCATCAGAAAACATCATGTTAGTGACCCTCAAGCTAAAGAAAACCACCATCTCTTTGCTTCTATCCACCGCTGCCATCAGAGGCGTGCTGGCTTGTCTCATGGCCGGAGCAGCTGTGGATTCGTACGGCCGTTCATCAGACTCCGAGGCGAAACCACTGCCACTCCCCTCCTCCAGGGATCCAGTCACTTCAACCTCTGTTCTATTCTGACCCGACCCTGACTCCTCCTGAATGGTTGAATCTTCAGCAGGAAGGTCCACTCCACTGTGACCTCCACTCGGATCACCTCGATCCTCGGGGGCTTCGCCGCTCTCAGCATTGGGTGGCAAAGACTCCGTGTCTGTCTCTGGTTCAGTTCCCTGGATTGTGACTTCAAGAGCTGGTGGAGTGGCGACTGGGGCTGCAGCTTCTGGGACAGAAGCCTCTGGAACTACTGAAACCTCAGCAGGTATGTCAGACAGCACATGTTCAGTCTGTGAGTCTGGAGCAGAACGGTCTGGATGTTCATCGATGCCCCAATCAGTCTGGTCATGTTCTAGTAAAACAAAACAGGACATTTGTGTCATACATGACAAATTTAATGTATGAATGTGACAAATTCACTGCATGTTTAAGGCCTTGTCTATAGTACAACTCCACTTCCTGGTTTGTGTGTAGGCTAGAGAAGCAATTGGACTAGCTTGCAAACTAGAAGCAGAGAAAAAAAGTATCAGGTAATAAGTTCAGACTGCTGACTTGAACTGTATCTTGGCAAACAATGGCAGTCCAAGCTTTACAGAGGTTTCTAGGCAACTAGCAGAGATGCTGCACAGAAACAGATAAAATGTTTTTTATTAGAAAACAGTTTGTGTGAAAAACTGAAGAGGTAAAATGTGTGTGACGGCTTTAGAGATGTTAGTGGCTGGAGTTCTGAACCGGGCTGTTACCTTCGAACCCTGCGTCCAGTCTAGGTGCTAGGCTAAAGCTATTTAAAGCCTAGTTCAAGCAGAATATTACAGAGGGGAGAGTAGCTGGTTCAGATGCATTCAGTCACACATCTTTGGAAAGCTGAACAGTATTGAAATTCCACTGGTTTAACCAAGTTTGTCAGCACAGCATGACTTTGTAATGACCTGAGCAGCAGGCAGGTTCGCTGCTCGTTAATGGCTTCTAATGTGACGTGTTTCCTCAGCAGGGAGCGTCTCCATGTGCAAAGCCAGAGTGAGTGTTCTCTACAGATACATTTGTACTAGAAAATGCCACTCTGTGCAGTGCTGTACTCCACAGTGATTATTCTACAAGAGAGTGACACAAAATGACTCCTTAGTATTGCCTGTGATGTGCTGTTCTAGTGTGTGCACTGTAACTTCCTATGTTTTGTTTCAAGCTAAAAGCAGTAGCCCAACCTCCAACCTAAAATGAAGGCCAGCAAACACAAATGGTGGCCAGGTGTTTACGCACTTTTGTCCATACAGTGTAGTGTTGTGCTTCTAAGTGAAGTCCAATGTTTGATAAATCAATAAAGCCTTCATTGTTTAGAGTTCTTTGGGAACCTCTTTCTTTGTCTTACCGCCTGTCACCTGCTCCTCAGACTCATCTTCAGTGGGTGGTATCTCTTCCACCTCTGGCTCTGCTTCCTCTTCCTGTTCCGTTTCCACTTCCTGGTTACTGCCCTCATCAGCAGCATCTCCTGTGGACTCCTCCTCCACTGCCACCATTGAAGGAGGCTCCACAGTGAGAGCAGAGGTGGCTTCTGGGAGGACGCCGGGGATGAAAGGCACGAAGGTGTGTGTTTGTGGTCTGAGAGTAGAAGCTTCTAGGGATTCTTCTATCACTGCCACAGTGGGGAAGAAACTGTGGGTGCTGTCCTCTGCTGATGGCTCCTCAGATACTAGAGTCTCAACAGGATTCACGCCAAGCTCCGCTACTGGATAAACTGTGGTCACTGAAAAGGAAGAGGTAAAAACTGTTTTAAACCCAGATGATTATTTTTTTCAGTTAAATGATTGTGACATCGTGCCTACCAGCCTCAAAGTACAGTGTCTGTATGTCCAGCTGTAGAAATGGCTCCTGTTTTAAGGCCTTTAGGATGATGTGCTTGAGTTTAGGAGCGTTCACGTCCTCGTCTGTGTCAGGCTCCTCTAAACCCTCCGGTTCATCACTGAGCTCCGTCTCTCCATTAAAGACCACAGCGTAGCGCACAGACACGTCCTCTGATCTGATCAACAAAACAAATCCTGTCAGAAACTCTCACTGCAGACAGACATCACTGCTAATGGATGTCTGCTCGGGCACACAGATCTCAGAATATATTTGGAATAATGTGTCTTGGGACAAAAGCAATAAAATGCTTCAATAAAAGTCATTTTAGGGGAAAATATAAGAAATTTATGTTTGAGTCTCAGAGTTTTTTTTTTTTTACTTTGTTGTTTATTTGAAATCAGTCACCATTACTGAGCAAATAAATTGTGCCAAACCTTAATAAAAACCTGTGATAAAACCCACCGATATCCCACAACACGTATCTCCTTGAATCCTGGGACGTTTTTAAACACATGAAGCATCTGCAGAAGGAAGAAAGAAGACAAACAGATGAGGCATTTTTTCTTCTTTCCAGCTAGGACTGATGCAATGGACAAAATAAGTTGGGTGCTTGTGGTTTTTCCACCATCAGAAGTCATGTTAAAAGCAGTGGTCAGGGTACCTGTCGATGCCTTCTTAACCAGAGATAATCTGTATGATTAGATCTTCTATTCCAGGCTCACAGTCATTTAGAAGTCTTAACGTAAGTACCTCGGTTGCAGCTTTAAAGCAGTTAAATCAATCAGGGGGAGTTTTACACTTGACAATGTAATATAATAGAAGGAGGCTTATAGACAGGATCTCGTCCTGCTGCGGCTCACCTTGTCTCGGAGCTCTCGTGTGATGTCGTTGTACTCTGGAGCCTCGGGATCGCTGAGCAGCTCGCTGTATGTCTGGTCCACAACGGTGATGCTGAATTCAACAATGTACTCCTCATAGTTCTCTTTTATCATGTTTGGATCCTCTTTGATCTTGCAAACAAACAAAAAAAAAAACAATGATTGGTATGAGCCATGCTTTGGTGTGGTTACACTGCCAAAACAACAAAAAGGTTTTGTAAGGTTCGATGAGAGCTTACCACATCTGCATCAGTTGGAAGCAGGATGAGAGGAGGAGTCCAGGAGCCTGAGACAAAACAGCACTTCAGTGGTTAAATCTGCTGCTACCTGTAGAACTGCATTGAGCTATAATGATGTGTCGTCATGTGTTGAACTCACATTCACTGTCTGGCTCTGGAGTTCCTGTTATAATTCTGGAAATGAAAACGGTAATCGTTAGAATTCCTACAGTACCCAGAAGTATATTGTTAACTATAATGTTAAATGGTATCTTATAGACTGACAATGAAACATTGTGGCAGATGATTGCAGTACAGCAGGTCACACAAGGATGCACAGAAGATTAGAAAGAAATGATTTTGCATTCCCTGTGCAGCTACACCCAGGGTTTGCCTTGTTTTGTTGTTAAAGTCATTTGTTGTTTCTCTCCTTCTAAAAAATCAGCCCACTAACCTTTCTGCACAACACAAGCACATCAGACTCAGTGTACAAGGTGTCTGTGGGTCATGATCTTAGATCATGATGAGTAGAATGATCACCTTGGTGAAAGGCTTTTAGTCTAAGGTTATGAAGTTTTAAAACATCAGTACAAAGCCCTACATATTTGTAATTGTTGAGCCATTAAGCCGTGTGTATGCAACTCACACTCCACTGCATATTATACACTTTGTAAACACTTCATTCAGACTTTAATAACGGCTCTGATGTTTTCTCCAGAAATAAAAATTGCAGTGGTAATTATATAGCAAGTGTTTGCCACTTTGCACATACAGACCATGAAAAGGAGTGTTTCCATCATCAAAATGAGTGTATTCTAAAAGTTACATTTAAACCCAGCTTTCAGAGGGAACTTTGCACCTACCCTTCACTTTCAGCCTCCTCAGCTACTCTCTGGAAACAAAAAATAAAAATAAATCATACCATCAGCTATTAAAGCCTCTCAAAAAAAAAAAAAACACAGAAAAGACAACGGTCGTGTTAAGTGGATTGTAATGGTGCTGGACTCACTCTGGCCACCAGGTCCAGGTGCTCCTGTGAGCTGCTGAAGTTCTGGGCCAGGTCGTCCATGCAGAGGTTTTCATGCTGGCAGGTGTAAACCCAGGCTCTGTACTCCTCCGAGTTTGGGACTCTGTCCAAGAAGATCCTAAAAGCTTCCCAGATGGCTTCCTGACACACTGTAGATAAAACACAGGCAGCAAAGGGTGTTTAAAATATATGAGATAAAACAAATGATAATTGAGACAGACATTGCTGGTATTGATCCTGGCGTCTCTGCATGTGCCATGATTCAGAGATTATATTTAGCTTCTCGCTGCTTGCAGAGAGAACCCATCCACTGCAGCTTTGTATACATGCAGCAGCCTACGGCAGGTATTGTTTGTTATTTGATAAATGTCAAAATGTATATTTAAAGTCATTGCATGCAAGAAAAAAAAAAAAACCTCCCTGAAGCTACAGTGTGTTCGTTGGTGAAGCAGGCGGCGCATTGTCCAATATCTCCGTGCCTGTGGGAAATTTATTTTCCAACAAACTCATTTGTGGAGCACTGCGATTACCTCTGATACACCAAATTAATCTGCCTCATTTTATAATCATATGCCACAGCAGCTGTTTGTATTACAAGCCAATCGAAACAGCCGAGGTGGCGAGTCCTAGCTTCTCTTCAATCACCCACAATCCATCTCTCTTAGATGAGGGATATCAAGTGTTTTTGTATTACTCTCATTTAGTGGATGGATGTCAACAAAGCCCTGAACGACTGAAACAATAAAAACAGCCGTGTGTGTGTGTGTGTTAAAACATCAAAGCAGACAACTGTGTATTCGACTGCTGAGACATTTGTTTGTCTTTGTCTTAGTGCTTTGCTCAAAGCACTAAGACAAAGTCAATGTTTTTGCTTGTTTATAGCAACACAAGACACTCAGACATGATCACGCATGAAATCAAAGTTTCGTTCTGTTTACAGCATTCACCTCTGAGTTTGTAATATGCCCGGTGGCTGCCAATGACTGCTTTGATCGTCTCCTGGGGACACACTTTGACACCTGTAGTGAACAGCGTTGACCTCTTGGTCCGGCGTCCGTCCTGCTCTGCTCCGTCATTGGTCGCGTGTCTGATCGGCCTCGATGCTTCCAGAAGGTGTCTGTACTTAACATCCCTGAGTCCAGACAACCCGTGCTGGTGAAGGTCTGCGGGAAATGACATGACACGGAGAAACAAACACTTGAGGACGAGTGGCTGTAATTGTGTGGATAGTGTGAGATTCTCTAATCAACAACTGATGGCAACACAAAGCCAAAGCTGCTCTCCGCGCGCTAAATGTTTTGCAGCTCCTAACACGCTGTGAGCAAATTCATATTCAACCGGAGTGAATATGAAATATGTTTCTGTGTCACTTGGAGAACAAACATGTTTACAATTATGCAAAAATGATGAATGCTGACAAAAAAGCTGTTCATTCAAAATAAAGGTATGTTTGATTTTAAGTGAAAACATTAAGGAAACATGCAGCTTTTGAATTTATGCATTAAAGAAACCATAATTATAAAAACTAGTGATAGCATTAGACTTTCAGAATGTTTAAAAAAGGTGGTGTTTGGTCTGTTATGTGTGCACACACGACCAAAGAATGATGACAGCATCAGCTGATTTCCCCTCCATCTAAAAGGGAAGAGTAACTTATCACTGTTTATAGTGGAGAGAGTCTGATTTGCTGGTTTGATGATAACATTTGTTACTCTGTTGTTGTGCCGGGAATCAGACAGCTAACACTTACCGCCACTAAGGGGTTTTTAATTTGACAGATACTTAATCCAACAGGGTGCCTCACGGCATCTGTTTAACTGCTGCCTGGTTTGCCTCTGCTGGCAGCATCATGGCCAAGCAATGAGCAGCATGAACTATTCTATCTATTTTAGGACACTATGTATGTGTGTGTTTTTATATTCTGGTATAAAAACATCAAGAGGGCTTGTGACTGGAAAGAGGTCAGATTTAGAAAATTTGGATAAAAAGGTGTGCTCTGCTCAGTGTGAGGAAGAGTTTGTACGGGGCAACGTCCAGGTGTGAATGAGCAGCTATTTAGATCACAGCTAAATAAAGGTGAGTGCGTGTACGGCAATCCTTAAAGAGATTAGCTGAAAGCAACAAGCAATAACAGACACGCCTATTTTCATAAATCTCATGAATGAGATGCTGCCCTAATTTTTCCCTCACCTTAAATAAAGTAACATTGTAAAAGCTCAGTCACACTGCTAAGGCATTACAAGAAGGTAAATCTGTACAAAAGCCAGCGTGCCAGTCAACGCGCCAACACAGTCACCCCATTCAATAAAGCCATTATTGGAAGAAAGGCACTCATTGTGATGCCAGGTGGCAAACCTCAGAGTACTTCTTAAGACAATAAGCCAGGATTTATGAGCCCCAAAACACAGGCGGGAGGTCAGCGGACCCAAATAACAATCTGTGCTTCCTCTGGAATAAGGGAAGCAGAACGGAGAGGGAAAAAGAGCAAGTGAGTGTGAATAATGAAATTAGGGTTTGTGTTCAGAAGAGAGCTTTTATCTGAAGATGCTGCTTTTTTTTTGGGAAGATAAATAAATGGCCCATCCTCATCCAAAAAAGAATAAACCTTGCAAACTGGATTTGCATTAAAGCCTAGAGGATGAAAACCTGTGAACAGTGGGTGTGTTCTCTTGGTTTTATCACATTTGGGGTTTGGCCTTCTTTGCAGAGACCAGGGTATCACTCAATGCATCTGATCAGAGAAGACGAAAAAAATCAGTCTCTTCCTCGGAATGGAGTATTTTTATGCTACAAAATCCTGCTGAGTGCAACTGGCAGGATTATTCAGGTCTCTGAATCAATCACCAGAATTCAGGGTACCTGTCTACTCTACTGTCTGCGGTGTGTGGCTGTTAGCATTAGGCTGAATGTCATGCAAATGCATCGTAAACATCTGTGCAGAGAAAAACGATTCTAAGGCACACACAGCGTGGCTCATGTAGAACTGTGCTGCTACCCCGACACCAAGAACATGACCGCTTTTAACCTATAGTTATGAGTAAATATAGCCCAGTTTAGTGACTGTCAGGCAGGTCCATTCATCAAAGATTGTGGCCTGAAATGCTCTACTTTGTTGTTTTGTTAATAAGCGCCCCATCTAAACACTTGGGAATGAATAATCTCGCTGCCTGACTTGTGCACATGCACAGACATGGGGGCCTCAGAGTGGGCCTTAATGCTCGGTGCAGCCGCAAAAAAAAAAAAAAAAAAAAAAAAAAAAAAAAAAAGGGCCTCACAGCAGAATTACAAGCCAGAAAAGATTAGCGTCCTGCAACACTGAGAACAAAATGGCTTTTGTTTCCTTCAGGATAATGAGCTCACCCGGGTACATCACACAGAACGAGACAACCGGTTTGGACGCAAATGTTTTCACTGGTGAAATTATGCTATCGTTCTCAGGGAGCATCTATTATATGTCACTGCCCTTTATAATTGACAGTGAATATCCATGACCTTAAGAGTGACAGGCTCTCTCCTTAAAAACTAAATATCAAACCTCTTTTCTCCATCTTGCACCAGTTTTCTTTATGAAGCAGAGACACAATCTTTAACCCTGTTGCTCCTGAAGTGGAACACCTCTTCAGAAACTGTACAATTGCTTCAAATGTTGGTCATCTTCTCAAACAACAAATTCAAATTCTGTTTTCTTTAGGAGGGTTAAAGACTTCAATTCTTCACTGTGTTGTCCAGCTCTGACACACCAAAATCTGCTGTATGCGAACCAAAACGCAATCATAATCCCCCAACGTCTGTCTCTGCAAGGTTCTTACCTTTGATTTGACTTGCTTGGAGGGTAAACAGACACAAAGTCAGGAATAGTCCAAACTTCAAAAGCATGATGGGCTAATTTATGTGTTTTTCAAGCCTGAAGTTACCATTTGTAAAGAGACTGTTGCAAACAACAATAAAATCCACAATCTCCTTATCTTAAGTCCGTTAGCAGAGTGTACACAAGCCTCTTCATCGGTGCGTACGAGCTCCTGAGCTCCACACCAAAAGCTGGCAGCCCAGTCCACTTCTATATTTGTACTTATGCTCCCCTAGTAGTGAGTTCCTGGATGCTGATGGATCCCCATGGACAATAGAGGTGGCTGCATGGATGGATGAGCAGTGGGAGCGAGGGAGGGAGGAGAGGAAGAGGAAGGAGAGCCTAGGAAATGGATGGAATTTTGGCTCAGGAGTTTCCTTCTACGCTGTCAGTGTGACAACAGTGACGAGGTTAAAAAAGCAGGCTCCGCTTTGAGTCTAATCTCTTTACCTTCTTCTTGCTGCTTGTAATCCCTGTGAGGCCACGTGGCTGCCTGGCCTCATCCTGTTAGTCACCTTATGGACCTTCATCTGTCAGCTGAACATAAAAAAAAAAAAAAAAACACACAAAAAAACTTCTGCCAGCCACTCAGGACCAGATAACTACTCCTGACACCGCAGCTTGACACCCAGCCTCTCTTTGCTCGATCCGCCTCTACATGCCACTGTCAGACAGCCTAACTCTGTTCTCACTTGGCCAAGGTTCCTTCCCTCAGGGTGCTCGCACTAAATCTGTGCCTCCCGGGCCAGTGAATTTTGGTGTCAGCTGAGGTCAGTATTGCAGTTTTTTTTTGTACTAGTCAAACAATGTGCAGCTTTCTTCTGACTGCACAGACACAAGTTCAGCCCTTCAGGCCAGTCTGTAGCTGCAGCTCTGGCACTTCCTCTCCCTGTGTTTCAGCTGATGGAGAGTCACCTGCTTGATCTTCCTCCTCTGTTATCTGCTCTGTTAACTGTGTGCCGGATGACAAATGAACCTGACAGCAGTTCCCGAGGTGTCTTTCTGTTGCTCAGTTATTCCACTTGCACTGTGAACAATTCTCCTCTGGCTCTGGCACCATCTGGACATATTTTGCCACTGACAGCTGTGCATTGTTTTACATAAAAAAAGAAGGCGTCCTTCAAGGTGTTCTGGCTCAGCTGCTGATGCAGCAGAGGCATGGGTGGCCTCTCCTGTTTCTGGTGTCTTTTGGGTGGGAAAGCTCCATATTGTTAGTCTCCACCCTCTTCTCGAAGAGGATTAGCTGCTCTTGTTGGTTGCATGCAATTTTCTGCAGTAAATAAGGCTAATAGGCAAGTAGGCGTAATCCATCCTGACAGTAATCTGAACTAATTATTATGGAACATCAGAGCAACACAGTTTAAAGCCTTCACAGAAGGATAAATATTAGAAATATGACCCCTTTATAAAGTCACCATGGCACCTTATAGGTGCTATATTGTTTCATTTTTGTGGATCATAATACTATTAATACAGAACAATCAATACGTGTAAATACAATACACAAAGTTTTAGGATTAATAATGCACCCTGTTTAATCTGAACCAGTGCAGGTCATTGCCCATGTGATCCTCGTAAGACTACAGACAGGCAAGGTTACCCTGGGAAATGAAGTTAAATGGCTTCATATTGTTTGTAAATGACTGTACTCACTGTTCCCTATGAAACTTTTGTGGTGTGTTCCAAAATCCTCCTTCCGGTTGGAGCAGTCCAGCCCTCTGCAGGGGGCACCTCACACACCTGCACACTGTCCACAGCATGCAACACTGGTGCACACAGGTGTCTTAATTATCGCAGCCTGATCAGAACCTGATTGGCTAATAACAAATAGATAACACCTGTACCGCATGATAGGTTCAAGGACTACACAAAACGGAGGAAATCGGACCACTAAGGCATGGATTTCTCTTTTCTGTGCATTCATTGGTTTCATTGTACATCAAATAAAAACATGTGTTGTGTAATCAAACCTGACTTTTCCAGTATGCCTTTCCAGTTTATGACCCTGACCCAAATCCCTCAGGATTACTCTGTTGTTCACACATCAGGTCTCGGTTAAGGTTAATCTTAAGATTTTAGTTTCTCAGTGGGGATTAAAAAGTAACTAAATGAAGTTAAAATCTAAAATAAACTGACACTAATGCAACAACATTGTTCAGCCAAAGCATTATTTATGCATTAAAGCAGCTTCATCTTGTAACAGAGGCTGATAAATTAATTATGTATTTTTAGCTTTGCTCTTGAGTCACTTTGATATTTTTTTTGCCTAACATAAACAAATCTTTGCCAGCCCCCCCCCCCCAACCAGGATTTTATTCAGACAAGCTTGACCTTCTCCCACTGGCTGATGACTTGAATCATTGTCCAATTAGAGAGGTCAGTTTAAATTATGCAACAGAGGGAAAGTGGTACTTGCCATCTGTCAGAAGGGGTTATTTCATTAGGAACAGAGCCGGGGTGTCTCTGGCTGACACAATCTGGCACAACAAAATACACCTCTGCTTCTACATCTGTCACTTGGAGCTAATATGTATGTGTGTGTGTGTGCATGAATATTGTGATGTGTCGCTGCCACTGCACTCATGTTGTAATCTGACTCATGCACATAAACAATCATTTTGATGTGAACACACTCGTTGCTTGCTCTTTCCAAAACAGTGGATTAGGGTGAAAAATACATTCATGGGGCAGATTACCAACTGTAATCCAAGGTGATTATAGTAATTGCAGCTCTTCAACAGGAAAAAAGATGGAATTACGGTGCTCAGTTTTTATCTTAATGAATAACAACATATTATATAACACACACAAATAACAATATATATGTTGCAGTGGTAGGTCTATTTAATGTATTTTGTGCATTTTGTAAAATGTATTTCTGCATAATACAAGTGTAAGACTAAGACAAGAAACCATGAGGAATGAGAGTTTAGTGTTACTTTAACCATTAGCTAATGATTAATTAACTCTTTTGTGGTTCTGGCTCAGTTGCAGATTCATCAGCCTGAGCAGACAAAATAACAGCTTTCCTCTCTGTTATAACTCTTTGAGTCTCTCACTTAAAACCTTTCAACAACACATATAAAGCCTGTGTGATTTATTTGCACAGAGGTCCCTGCTTTTAACCTTCCCGAGCGCCTCCGGGCTAGCGGAGGTGCTAATATTAGAGTCACGTTTGTCGTAACATTCCTCTTTGGGAAAATCCACTCTGGGCTGATTATCAGTGTGATCCACTCTTCTAGACCTGCAGCGGTGAAAGTGCCACTGTCAGAACAGAGTGCCAACATCAACTCTGTAACCTGGTACAAGAGTTCACCAGGGAGATGCTCTTACATAATCTAATGACGAAGAGTCATAGTAAACTTCAGATTAATGACACCCAACGTGTGAAAATGTGAAGCCCTCATACAGACACACTGCTGCTTTGTAGGCGCTTAAAGGTAAACACGTTTTCACTGATAACCACCACGAAGGTTAACATGAGTATATGCTCTTTTGTTATTATAAGAATGGACATTGAAATATGTCTTTACCTACAAAGTCTAAGGTGAGGCTGAACAAATTCACTGTACTGTCAATGACCTGCTCATGGCCAGGTGTTGTCTGATACATCAATTGTGTGAGTAATTATTTCACTAAACTAAAAATAAGGGTCTGTAGGAAAAAGCAAAGATATTATTTTCAATATATATTATATAATAATGTCATATAAAATACTTCCCATTCATTTCATTATGAACAATGTGTCCCAATTTACTGACACACCAACAGAGGGCAGCGTAGCAGGAGGCAAAAAAACCCTCAAATGTTAGAAATCAGTGCAGGAAATTTGCACATTCATCCAGAAATAAAGCTCTTATTTGCCAAACAACTTCATCTAAAAACTCATGACTGGAGTCCCTGGATACAAAATCAAATTATTTTTCTGTAGGTGACAGAAAATAAAGGGAAGACAGATGATTGCATGCAGTTAACATCCTAAAGATGATGCAGCGTTTCACTGTGCATGTCTTTAAGTCACATGCTAACATGAGTCGTTCATTTATGATCCTCACAGGTGGAAAGGTGGCAGATGACTGTGAAGAAATGTGAATGTAATATTACCAAAGTGCGCCACTTAGGTGTTTAATAGTTAAGGAAACGAATGGGAGCCAGATAAAATGTGATGTTCCTATTTAGAAAACCACAATAATATAAGGAACAAACCCTTAGAGATGGTTTGGTAAATAATTATGTAGCAACTAAAATGCACTCGACATCTTCAGACTATAGTAATATAATGCAGGTAAATGAGCCCACTAAGGCCCCGTTCACACTGGAGAAAGTCATTCCAGCTAGAGTAGGATTGAGCCCAGACAGCCTTTAAGCTGGATGCGTTCAGACCTATTTTCAAATCTGGCTAGCACACACTTGTGTCCGCACTGAATCCGGCTTCATGCAGCGTGTTTGCTGTCCTCCAAACCACTAGGTGGCGCCTCGTAATATACAAAGTCCATTCAGGCCGCGGCAGGACCGCGTGTGCGCATGCGTCGTGCGTTTTTTTTTGTCCCGTGTCGCGCCCCGTGAACCGGCAGTAGCATGTCGCTAACCAGAAGTAGCATGTCGCTAGGGGATTAGCGAGCCACATTTGCGTTCACACCTGAGCCACATTTGAGCCAATCTGATTGGATTTCGGATTGAAATCAAACTGGATACTGCCGGATTCGAGGTGTTCACACTCAGAAAAAAAGCATCTGGATAGGCCCGAATCCCGCTTTAGCCAGATTTTTTTCCCCAGTGTGAACGGGGTATAGTGAATGTAATGCTGCAAAGAGATGCTGTGATTGCTTCTGTTTTCTGGTGGACTACCAGAAGCATCACACATCATGAGACAGATCATTACACGGGCCTAGGAGTCTGAGAAGAATGTGAAATACACAGAATTGAACTGAAGCAAGACAAACTGTACAAATAAATATGGCAGAACTGGTGTTCCTTTTACAGCCTGTCTGACTGTGAGCACTTGTTGCTCCTCTTTTCTCTGAGCTTTCTCAGTTACTTGCTGAGATACAAAAATAAAATTAGCTGCAGTTTTAGGTGTTAATTGCTTTGGAACAGATTACACAGTAAAGCATTTAGATCTGAGAACACTGAAGCATAACGATTTGTGGTCTTGCATATGTAGACTGAGTGAGATCTATGTGACTAAATCACATGAAACCTCGGCCACACTCAAGTGATCATGTTTCAAAGTGCAACAAACGCTGTGATGCTGCAATTCTGACAGGACAAAGATGTCAGATTACGCACCAGGTGATGCTGTGATTGGATCATCTGCATATATATGACAAGCGAGGAGATTTCAGGGTGAAATTGCTTCAGATAGTTGAGATCAACAATTGAACCATTAAATGTCACATTGATGAGAGCTCACGGCTCTACGCGGTGCTCTTTAAAGTCGACAGGTGAAAGTCCAGACATGAATCCCCCCCCTCATGTCTTTGTTCTGCCAGTGTGAAAGCCCCGGGAGGCTTTTCTCCAGCTGTCCGGGTTGGAAGAGGAGTTAAAAGGCAGCGCTCTCATGCTGGCATGAGGAAGATGGAACCGTGACTCTTGGTATTCTTGGAAAATGTAGCCTGTTTATCGTGATCCCGCCAGGCAGCTTTCATTTGATCTGATATAGGAAAGCAGCAGGAGAGAGACGGCGATGTGGATGTAGAAGAGGAGAGAGGAAGACATGATGAAGTGGGATACAGGAGACATGAGGGGAGGATGAGGATGGAAAAAAAATAGCGGGATAAACGTGAAGAAGCAGCGCTGTTACAGCAGCGGAATGATGAGGAGACGACAGTCACAAGCAGAAAAGGAGGTCAGGTCAATTGACAGCCTATCAGAGATGTATCTCCACACCTGCTTACAGCCCACAGCAGCATGAATAAATCCACAGCCCAATATAAACACGTCAAATCTGCATCAGCCGCAAGCAGACACATACTGTACATCACTGGCTTCTGACAGGCTTGATTACATCATTACATCATCATCAAAACATGAATTGATGTGACACTACAAGACAATATTAAAGCCTGGTCTGAGAATACCACAAAGGTGATCTGTGCTCCCCTTCATGTGTGGATTTAAGTTTTCTTTAAAGTGAGGTTAAGTGGATCAGACATTTCAAATCATGTCAGCACAGCTTTAGCAAATCTAGAGACCTCTCTGTCTTTGTCTGAGGATGCTCTGCCATCTCATCTCATTTCTCACATTTGAATTCTGAGCCGTGAAACGGCCAACATAGCACTCCTTATTTATGGAAATAGGAAACAAAACATGCACACAAAAAAAAATCAAAAATGGTTGACCTAAATGTTAACCTCTAAAAGAACATTCGCAGCATGCTAATTTCCCACACAGAGACTCCAGCCTTCTGACAAAAAAAAGACCTTTTTAAAATTAGCTCTGGTCTAAAATGACCTTTTTGAGCTGTTTGGTTGTCAAAGCAGTGACTTTCCAGGTCAGCCTATACGGAACGACCAGGACCTGACAGCAAGAATAAGCGGAACCATTCAATCAGGAGGAGAGGATGCAGCACAACTTTCTCACTGGCCTACATGTTCCTCCCTCTTCCTGCTTATGCACGGTATATGCTGGCACCAGGGGTGGTCAGCAAGGCTGCTGCCATTTCTGACCATACATGGACGCCATCCCTCAGATTAGGCTGAAATCATTTTTCTCTCCTCACCGTGTGCTCAAACTGACACACTTCAAGATGAATTTGTAGACCTCTGGAATGAGAGGAAGCTGACCTGGAAAACCAAAACATGACAGAATGCTGCTCAAAAAAAACTCCATAACAACACAGTATGTAAATGAAACTCCTCTGTCAATGCCAGCTTACAGCAATGTTCCAAGTCGACCTCACACCGTTACACTGTTATTGCCTAATACATCATCGCTCATCCTCCATCATCCTACAGATTTCACCGCAGCAAGGAGACTTACAGTCAGTGAGCTCAGCGAGCCTTTGGTTTGGGATTGTGTTTAACAGTGCAGTGGGTGCACCTGCTTCAGTTTTCCATATGGTTTCGCTCTACACACTCTAGTGGTTAATCAGGAGACAATTAGTGGCATACATGCAGGAAACCAGTTACATATGAGTCATAAATTTACCATGCCATTTACATTATAAGATGATTACAGTATGTAAACGTATAATCTCAGTTTGTGTCATTGCTCTTGTACTCAAATGATTGAGAGGTTTTTTAGCATGCAATTTCCCCATTGTGGGACTAATAAAGGTTTCTTAATCTTAATCTTAATCTTAATCTTAGTATAAAATGTTCCTAAACAGTGGTATTGTGAGTGGATGCACTTTATTTTACAAATTATGATATTATAAGGGTCTTTAAAGCTGCTCATAAAACGCCATTGATTTAAAAAGTTTGATCGACTTCTAATTAGTTAATATGGATATAGAGTTTATCTCCCGGGAGAATAGTACATAAAGCCTTATGTCATTTATTTCCACTTAAAATCCAGGGATTTGTGTTGCAGCTTCAGAATCACTGTCCCACCCGAGCCACTGCAAGCTATGTTTAAAATGAATGTCCTTATTCAAGTTAAATGGCTCTTAATTCAGTGTTTAAATAACAAACATGTATTAAATTGTGGTAAGCAGGAGGCTTGATTTATTGGGCCGCGTGAGCAGAAAGTTACTCATTAAAGTGACAAGAAGCTTAAGGGTTTGTAGACGAATGAGAGGAGGAGGAGGAGGAGGGAAAAAAGGTTGAATTAGTTTGTGTCAAGCAAATTTCATGCTAATAGCTTCAGTGACATTTTGTGTTGTTATTGCTTGTGAAAATGGGAAATTACAAACGTGCTAGTCAAGTTTCCATCCCAATGCACCTTCTCATGTTTAATATCAAAAGGTTAATAGACAATATGTAAATGATGCCAGAGGTGAGGGGAAACCCTCATTTATATTCTTCAAAGCTCCCTATGAAACAGAAATCCATCTACAGGAGCCATGATGTTTTTATTAGCCAGCATACAGAAGCCAGGTATAAGACCTGTGACTGTACATGTTATGCTTCCTTCTCTTACAGAATTGTTGTAATCAGGAGGGTTTTTGAGCATGAGCCGCCTTTTTCAGGTCATGCCACAGCATCTCAGTTGGGTTCAGATCGGGACTTTGACTAGGCCACTCCAAAGTCATCATTTTGGTGTAGGTGGACTTGCAAGTGTGTTTTGGATCATTGTCCTGCTGCAGAACCCATGTGCTCTTCAGCTTGAGATCACAAACAGATGACCGGATGTTCTCCTTCAGGATGTTTTGGTAGATAGCAGAATTCATGCTTCCATTTACCACAGCAAGTCTTCCAGGTCCTGAGGCAACAGAAGAGCCCCAGATCATCACACTACCACCACCATATTTTACTGTTGGTATGATGTTCCTTTTCTGAAAAGCTTTCCTATGGTCGCTTTCTTATGGTGGAGTCATGAACACTAACCTTACCTGAGACAAGTGAGACCTGCAGTTCTTTGGATGTTGTTCTTGGGTTATTTGTGACCTCTCAGATGAGTTGTCATTTTGTTCGGCCGGCCTCTCCTGGGAAGATTCACCACTGTTCCATGATTTCACCATTTGTGGATAATGGCTCTCACTGTGGTTCACTGGAGTCCCAAAGTTTTAGCAATGGCTTTATAACCTTTACTAGACTGATAGATCTAAATTACTTTTTGTTCATTTCATTCCTGAATTTCCTTGGATAGCTGCATGATGTCTGGCTTTTGAGGATCTTTTGGTCAGGCAGGTCCTGTTTGAGTGATTTTCTTGACTGAGAACAGGTGTGGCAGTAATCAGGAGAAATTGAACTCAGCTCTCCAAGGATGTGATTCACCACAGTTCGTTTATGTTGTAACCTCTCTGGTAAGGACAGGCTGACCAGTTATTAGATAAGACTCCATTTAAATGTGCCACAGATGGACAGTTTTGATTGCACAACTATTATATGTGCAAGAATTACCCATAATTAATCTCCGTCTCACATTAATGATCACATTTTCCTGACTAATGACTAAACCCTAAAACAATTAACCATAATCCAAGTGATTTTTGCATGACCTATAAGGAGGTAAACAGAGGTCACCCTCCTTCCTACAGTAATGCTGTGGACATTGCCATTAATGCACACATAGAGTAGATGGATGGATCAAATGCCAACCAAATCCTCAGCTGTATGCACACCTCCTCCGCCCCTAACTGCCTAATTTAGTGATATATTGCATGTCAGGCTAGAGCTGATGTTAAGTGTGATAGATTCACCGAGCAGCAGTAGTAACAGTCCCACAAGTGTAAACACAGCCAGTCAATTGGATCGCCAGTATGGTCGCATTATTCAGCCCATTTTCTAAGTGTGTCTTCTGATGTGAACCTCTGCAGGATGATTCAGACACATATTCTCAGACATGTAGGTGAGCTAGAGGTGAAACTGAAGCAAAGTGCTGTGAACCTTTAAAGCCATCCACTGTGTTGAAAGGCAGAGACACTGCTTGTGGCCATGGGTTTGCTGTGAAGCAAAGAAGGAATGACTGAAGGCTGTGACTTAACACACACATAAAATAACACCTTCAGCCACACTTGAGCTGGGATGGGTTTTGGGAATATGGGCAGTTTGTCCTCACTAGAAAAACAACACCAGTGCTTACATTGTAAAAATGATCGATAAGTGTTTATGTAGCCGAGCGCCCTCTTGAGGTCATGTGAATAACGGCATGGTCACAATAATAAGACAATGAATAGGAGAGACTATTTTTCCTGGTCTATTAATACGTTTCTTTCTGGTGTAAAGTGTATAGTGGGTGATTTTGTTTCATAACTCACTCATTTTATTTATATTAAGACTTACAATTACACATAATAATAGGCATGGCTGCTTCAGGTGAAGGCAAGTGACATGCCACAGCTTCCTGCTTCCTGCTCAGCTAGTTTAGGTGGACTGTGATACTGCCAACATGACAACAGTTGGAGCCGCCCCAGAGCAGGGACTCAGAACAGCGCTTCCGAAACCTTTGGGTGATCAACCTTTTTTCTAAATAGTGTGACTTGGATGTTGAATGTTGGCAGCAAGACCTGAAAGCAAATCTCCCACACACACACTGGTAGAAATTCTTGGTGATTTTTGGTGGTCACATGGGTTTTAAAATTCAAAATGGCTGCGGGCCACTGCCGGTAGTTTCCACACCTATAGAAGGGATACGATACTCTTTTTATTTCCAACTTCCAATTCCATTTCCTCTTGACACGCTGCTACTTTCATACTGTTTTCCATGTTAGTTGATGATTATCTGCTTCATATTATTCTTTAGGGCAGCAAGTTTTTTATTTGCATATCAGGCAGGTAGCATTTCCACTGAGCTCTAAAAAAAGAACTGCAGTGCCCATCTCTCCTAACATCGTCTATGCATCATCCTACAACACCCTCTGAACTTTGTTCATACACAAAAAGAATTATTTTTTGATAGAACTGTGTTTTTATCTCATTTGTATATTGCAGCTAGTATTCATTTGTATAAAATAAATACAAATATCACATTAAAAAAGTTTTAATCCAGATTAAATCATGCTTTGGACATAGCGTGTGGACTGCATGGAGCGGGTCAGTGGGTCAGAAGTGGCTCTCAGGCCAATGCGTATATGTATATAACAGCATACAATGTATCACTGACAGCTAACATCCGATTCTATCTCTAATTATTATTCACTCCTAATCTCCTTACCTTTCCTCACCACGTAATGGATGAGTTGCTGACTTGTTTCCCTCCGTGTCAAGGTCAATTGTTCTCATCTTGGTGAGGTAATTTATTATTACCAGATGGCTCGTTGTGCCTCCACCTTTCAGGAGGTGAACACTGCAAAGCTTCTTCAATCAGAGGCAGGTGAAACCAAAACGACTTCCTTTAGTGAAGGAATATTTTATAGGTTCATTACACATGTGTTCAGTCTCATTAGCTGTTACATCAGCGGCGTCCTTCACTCCACAGCGGACCTGCAGCAGATCAGTAAACACAGCACATCCAGCGTATAGAAAAAAAAGAAGAAGAAGAAGAAGAAGTGGTTGTATAATTAATGTATTTGTCTGCACGATGCAATCATCTCATGTCAACAACAGGATAATGCGTGTTGCCCTGCAGCAGGAGCAGCGTTGTTACTGACATGCAATTCTTGTTTAAATACACAAAATCATAAACCCTGCTTGTCAAACATCAGCGATTTTCCTGCTTGAAAGATTTATCTGGTCCATTATAGATAAACTGTATCACTGTATGTGTAATGACATGGGGGGGAAAAAAGCACTTAGCACTCTAATGTTGTGGCCAAATTTCACTGCAGTGTCTGAGTGGGTGGTGCAGCGTGTGCCCAATGTGCAAGCAAAAATTCACACAGTTTAGAAGGATGAAGAGAAACACAACTAGGTTATACTCAATGTTACATACACGCTCCAACAGACTGTGAGTTCCTATCAATATATGAAAACATTAGCCAATCAGGCTAAATCCCCTTCCATCTCCAATGCAACTGATGGTTTGGATGGAACGTGTGCAGGAACATCTTAAGTTCTGCTGCTTTTCTATTGGCTGCAATGCACTGCTAAACTAATCAACAATTACTAAGTGCCTAATCCAAATAACAATAACTTTTTTGTGTTTACATTTAAAGAAAAGGTGCATCCTATTTGTATCACTGACCATGAGTGTTACACTGAAAACTGCTGGTCATGGTTACAGTTATTACACATTAAAGCTTTGCCATCCAGTGTGTCACCTAATGTTATAAAATAAACTACTTTGAATCCTCACACACAGTCATGCATGATGAACCATGTGAAAATTCACACATGGAAAGTACACATGTGACAACAGGAGTGCATATATATAAAGCCGACTGGTGTCATGGATGATGTTGAGTCTGGAAGCTGCATCACAAAGCTCTCACTCAGGGAACAATCGTGCCAGACAAATGCTTAGAAGCCTTTATTGCACAGCATGTCTGAACAGATAAATTCCTATGACAACATTTTATTGTATTTTTTTTTATTCCACATAATGCTGACAAATCCTCTGGATAATTTTCTTTCGTAGTTTTTTTTTTGCAGCTCTGCAGGCCAGATTCAAACCAGCCAAACCATGTGACACATGATCAACACAACATACTGTAGATAGAGATTTAATGTAGCAGCAAACACACACACACGTACGCTAAAACACGGTGATGTTTGTTCTGCAAAATTGAACCGATCATGAGAACGTTCAGCTCTGCTGGGTAAATATCAGCTGCAGTTTCTTTGTTTGACACTGATATTATATGAATCTTTTCTTAGTGCTGGGTACGACGACCAGACTTTTGCCCAGCTGCACGAGTCTTATATAAATATAACCAAAGGAAGGAACCCATATATATATATATCTAGAAATATATATATATATATATATATATATATATATATATATATATATATATATATATATATATATATGTGTGTGTGTGTGTGTGTGTGTGTGTGTGTGTTATTTCTGACTGTGAATTACATCCACATCTGTGTACTTGCTTTAATGGGTCAGTTACTGCATGGGTCTAATGTGCTGTGAGTGTCATTAACATACCATCATTAACAACCTTATTTTACAGCTGCTGAAAAGTGACTGATTGAGTTCTCCAATGCAAAAATATCCATATTCACAATTTAATTTCCTCATCAAGTCCTCACTCAGTTCAAACTGTGATTTCTTGTGTGATCAGTTTAATTCCAGATTTAATAGGTTTGTTTAAAGCAAATGTCATTTTGATCTTGACGCAGATGGATATTTCTTCCCCCTGCGTGCACATCTTATAATACCTGTGACTCTCAGAAAGGATATTATTTTTGGCACCCTTTAGCTATATTAAAAAATAAACACCTTCTTGCAGATTAAAGAAGCAGTTCACGACCTGCAGCACCTGAAGCGCACAAGTTTATGAAAAGCTTTCTTGAAGTCCTCGTTAGACATGGTGTATATGATGGGGTTAATGAGGGAATTCAGATATCCCAACCAGGTAAAGAAGTCAAATAACTCGGGGTTAAAACATGTGTCACATGTGGCCACCAGCAGAGTGTAAATGAAAAACGGCAGCCAGCAAATGATGTAAGCCCCGAGGATTATCCCCAAAGTCTTTGTCGCTTTTCTCTCTCTGGCTGCTGAGATGCGCTTTTTCTCCAAGAGCGCATCAGACACCGTCACCTTCACCTGGTTCTCGCTCGTTGAAGAGCCGGTGTCGCTGGATGGAGTGTCGTGTCTCCCGCACTGTAAAGAACTCGTGGACGCTACGGACCCAGGTGAGTTGGTGACCAGATGCGCCGAGGTCAGTCTCTTCCCGACCTTTTTGGGGGACTGCTTCAGGATGCGTTTCCGAGCCTCCACGTATATCCGTCCGTAGAGGACAATTAGCAGCAAAGTGGGGATGTAGAATGCCCCAAAAGTGGAGTAGATGGTGTAGAAAATGTGATCCGTGTTGACACTGCAGCTGGTCAGTTCCTCCGCTTTCACCTGCCTCCAGAAGAGAGGCGGCAGGGAGATGGAGATGGCGATCACCCAGGCAGTGGCCACCATCCCGGCCGCGCGTCCCGGCGTGCGCTTTTTGGAGTACTCCACTGCGTCCGTGATGGCCCAGTACCTATCCAAAGCGATTACGCACAGGTGGAGGATGGACGCGGTGCAACACGTTATGTCAGAGGAGAGCCAGATGTCGCACACGATTTGACCCAGCGTCCAGGTGTGGATGACGGTGTACAGGACGCAGATGGGCATCACCAAAATAGACACCAGCAGGTCGGTGACGGCCAGGGAGGCGATCAGAAAGTTGGCAGGAGTTTGCAGTTTCGTCGACTGGGAGATGGTTGCGATGACGAACGCGTTGGATAAAGTGGTAGCGAGAGTGATAACGGAGAGAATCACAGCCAGACTGATCTGATAGGCGAGACTCTCTGCGCTCTCATCCACAGTGGTTGGATCTGAAACAAAACTGTCATTTGTAGAGTTGAGACTTGGTTCGACTTGACCGGAGAGCTCCATGACTGTGTCCGTTTTTTTTATTCAAAGCGCCCTTTCTCTTTATGAACGTCGCCTTATCCGTGCCATCCAATTTGAGGCATGGCACAATCAGTCTGTAATATCACAACCACGACTCCTTTCTTCTTCATAGTTTTAATGTGAAAGCAGACATCCATCCATCACTGGATTTCAAACTTTTCCGCTTTTCATCCATAAACAAAACTCCCTAACTGTCAGTGCGCACACCAAATAAGACAGAAAAAAAGGTTTCAATGTGAAAGTTGAGAGCTGTGTCCTGACGCCCCAACATCTGGGAGGGAGGATGTCACAGATAATCCACATGTAGGGCAGAAGTTCTCCAGAGCTGCGCCTCCTCGGGCCCCTTGTGGTTGAATGATGAGCCAACCCAAAGTCTCGTTTTTATACAGACTCTGACATCAAACAAGCGCCACTGATCACAGCCTTGTTCTCTCTCTCTCTCTCTCTCTCTCTCTCTCTCTCTCTCATGAAGAGTAGGCTATCTGCTGGGTCATAGTGCTCAGTGTTTCCCATTTGTCACAACTAATATTTACACCACAGATACTGTGATTTAAATACTTTTTATGGAACACAAGGTAACATGAGCACACATGTCCAGCCTCTGTGTAGGCTTTAGTAACTTATAGCTTGTGTTGTGTGCTAGTGTTTTATGGATCCATTGTGAACCACAAAGAGGAACAGTGTCTGCAGGCTTGGTGGTGAACATTTTGTGAACTCATTAAGTGTCAATCAAGCCATCAAATGTGTAGTAAATGTCTTTTATCAAAATCCTATGTCTTATGTGCCTTGATTTAGCCCCCTATAGTGTGCAACTGTTGAAAAGACATATTTTTTTATATGTTAAATTAGAGCAGATGTCACAAATTGCTTAACAAAGAAGAGAGTTCCAAAGTTTAGGAGCTACAAACTGAAAGAAACAGTGTCCCTGAGCCTGGAGTAACCAAGAAACAGGGGGGGGGGTCTGCCAGATCAGGCTTTTGATCATTCAGAAATGATTTTAACGCTGTTAAAATCATTTCTGAATGATCAAAATCAAGGTCAGAGTTTTATTAGACCGCCATCAAAAGCTTGGATAAAGAGTGATTGCTGTCAATGTGGAAGTAAATAAGCAATTGATTATTTTTATGTGTGTTGTGTTCTGTTTTACTGCAGCCATACATTGTATTGTTTTAAGACCCTGGCAGGGCTTATTAATGTTCTATTGATTGTCTTCATCTGTATGTATTGTGGGGCCTCAGTCAGAGTTTATTGCAATTATATATATTTCACAGTGACACACAACAACAGTGCTTTCTACCTGGCCTATGTTATGCATGCTCCGAGGCCTACAGAGCATTGGATTGTGTTATAGTGGGTATGTCACATATATTGTTTTAGCTCCAAAATATAATAAGCTTTACACAGAATAGTGCTTACAGGTACTGTATGTATTGTCCTGTTTATGATGGCTTCTCATTTTGATGATCTCATACCACAAAAAAAAATGTTTTTTTTTCCATCTACACAGTGCCTGGATAAGAGATTTATCAGACATGACATAACATGGTGATTTGTCCATTCATGGATGGAGGGTTGAGGATGATGTCTTCACACACACACACACACCAGATCCTGCTACTTTTGGCACTTCTGATGTGTGAAAGCAGCTGTCATTGATATTGAGTCACTGCCAGTTAAGCATGATGCTGTGAACCTCTCATACAGAACATCACATCAGAGCTCAGCTTCACTTATTCCTTCACTCAGGCTGCAGCCGGATGCTGATCTTTTCAACAGCACATTTTTTTTTGGGGGGGGGGGGGTGAATTTTGTCCATCAGGAAATATTCAAAGTGCGCACACACACACACACACACACATACACACACAATGGGACAATGTCCATTTCCCAAAGTGAGGAACTGAAATGACTCCAAGTAATGAATCTGCTGTTATATATTCTTTTCTCATCTCAAGCAGCTGGAGCAATCATATCTCCCATTCTGCACTACTTTTATTCATCACAAACTTTTAATTGAAATTGACTTAAACTCTGCTGCCTGGGAGTCACATTCCACCGTCTTCATCTGTGGGACTCAGCTGCTTTTGTTAAAGAAAATCTGCACCCAGTATTGCAGTGCAAATATGTTTTTGCTGTTGTTTTTTTTTTATCAGTTTTTATGCCTGAAACAAAAGATACCTGCTATTTTTTCAGATTGTAAGGTAAAGATTTGAAACACAATCTGTCAAACATAAAAAAATAGAACAAAATCTAAAAAAAGGGCAACTATTACCATGCATGAAATCACACTGTTAGTAATGTATTAGTATATTTGGGTCACATTTGTCAGCTAGGCCTACATAATTACATAATTGCATGTTGCATGTTGCATGTTGTTGCAACTGAGGGTGGGTTTGTGCAAAGGAAGTAGGACAAACTAAAAAAAAGACTAGGAAGTTGAACTAAGAATAAGCTTTAAGAAACCAAAAAAAATCAACAAAACATAAAAATATACAAAGAATAACCAACAAATTCCTGAACAAAGAAACCAAGACAGGCAAAGCAGTCCACAAAAAAGGTATGTTTATCCTCTAGAAACTAAAAAAAAGGCCGAATACTCAGGAGACACACAATACAAACTGGCAGGGAGTGAAGGGAGGCACACATGATATACACGAGGGAGGGAGGGACAATGAGACACAGGTGAGACACATTAGGGCAGGTAATCAACAAGGAGGAAGTAAGACACACAAGGGAACAGAGCCTTTCACAATAAAAACCCATGAATATACTAACTAATATCAAATACCCAAACAACCAAAATACAATAATACAAATAAATACAAATATTTAATCAGAAAGTAAGAACACCCATGGATCATGACAGCATCAGGGTGCTCATAGACCAGCAGTCATTGTCACATTGAACTGTAATTAATGCACTGCTCTGCACTGTCACTTCACAAGGTCACTTTAGTATAGTCACTGCATATTGATGACTATTTGCAGTGTTTACTCCATCTTGCACTACTTGTACACTAGTACCACCTCACCGACCCATGTGGTACCTATTACATTATGACATTATTACACTGTTCCACTTGTTCATATAAGGGTCTATGTTTGCCAGTACAACCGCCACTCATTTTATGTTCTGTTCATTGTCTGTTGTCTGTTATGTCATGTCTGTTATGCCATGTCAATTAAGCCTTACTTTAGTTTATTTACCTTAAATTTATCTTAGTTCTATCTTATTTCATGTTAATTATTATATGTTCTTATGTATGCACCAATCACTAAGGCAAATTCCTAGTAATGTGAATCCCCTTCACTTACATGGCAATAAACATGATTCTGATTCTGCAGGGGTTATTTATTTAATGATGTTTTTACTGTGGTAAATTTGGTAAAAGTACCCACAGATCACTTGACTTATAAACAAAATATAGGTAAAATGTTGCATTTTTACTATAAATGTGTGCAAAAAATTTAACTTGAAATTCCAGCAACATACAAATGTATAAAATAAAATAAAACAAGATTTAGAATGATGGTCGCTCTTATGACCATTAAACATTGAAACTGACCAATCAGGGCAGTTTGTGGATTGAGTGGCTTCCATAGCAACAGAAAACATATAAATATCTGGAGTCAAAAATACAAACAACTAGCCTGTTCACGTGAACCTTAGAAGGGTGAGGACATCTAATTGTGTTCTGCAATCAAGTTATATTTATACTTAACCATTTCTCCAGCATATAATTTTTCATTTCTACCTCCTGTCAACCACACGAACACACATTTACAAGCTTGAAGAAGTTGTTTCCATCTTAACATGCCAGGGATGTCAGGTCAGATGATATTTTCTAGGGACACTGAAGTCATTTTAATCCATAAGGCATAGGTAAATATCTCTGACACCTTCGAAAACTACATTAGACATGTTTTTTTTTCTAATGCCAGATAATTGCTTTTGATGTTGGTAAATTTATTCAGGGAACCTGACTGCACATGTCGCAGGAAGCTTTTATTGAATTTGAGGTAATAAACAGTATGCGTGTGATTTCTGTTGTTTAACACTCCCCTACAGGCAGCACACCCCCCTCCATGCTCGGCAGACAGTAACCTCAAACCCTGTGAAACAGATCCTCCTGTGAGCTTGTGATTGTACCCCTTGACTGATCATGTCAGTCTGGCTCCACTAATGCACGCTGCACAGCATGTTTTTGGTGACATCCATTTGGGGTGCAGAGGACATGGAACTTAAACTTTGACATGTATGACCTGTTACCAAAGTCCCAAATGGGTGTTGTTGTCATGACCCAGATCATCATCAGCAGAAGCAGCAGCAGCAGCAGGGAACAACTTCTGTGACTGTCTTTGTTATCTCCTCTTATCTCTAAACACACTGCAGTACAGCACAGTTATCCAGCAACCTGGCCTCTCACACTGGCCAGGAATGTCCTATTTTTAGTCCTGTGCAGTGATGCTTAAAGTGGATACAGTAAACCACATACAAGTTATACAAAAACCTTTTTTTCTAAGTTAAGAGTGTGTGTGGAGCTCATCTAGAGCTCCACACACTCCTAAGTGCCAGTACAACAATGTTAGCAAGCGGCTAGCATCATTTCTACATGTAACTCTGAAACCATAACCCCGATGTGGACATGAGTCTGCACATACTTCTTGGTTGCTTACACGTTCTCCTGTAGGTGTAGCCACCCTACAAAGAGGAAAAAAATTACTTATAGAATACGATTATTAGGGCTTATTGTAAACAATTGTCTGAGGAGCGGCATCAGGACGATTATTTTAATGTCGAACCCTTCCCGACCTCAGACTGACTCTTAATGTTGCGTGCATTCACAGCTCGCGTTGCATGGTGGCAGACAGACACACACAACACAAACCCAAGCCAAGAGGAATATAGATAAAGTAAAACTATGGCAACAACATTGATGCCTTTATAATGTCTCATGCAAGGCAAATACCACAATAGGGTCAGCACGGAAAGTCTTTTGTTTAACGCCTGCACACAAGGTTCTGTGAGATTTTGTTTCTTCAATGGTGACAACAAACAGCAGGTGTGTGGTCTTGTAGTCTGGCCAATTCGTCTAGTTTGTCTATTCAGAGCATTATAATGATTTTTAAAAAATGCCGAATTATACTGTGTAGGTTACTGAAAAGCATAAAGCTTGTTGGGTTACCATGTTGTGTTGAAAACCATGGTGGAAAAATGAATTCAACAATAAATCCCATAGGCAAGGCAAGGCAAGGCAAGCTTTATTTATATAGCACCATTCATACACAAGGCATTTCAGAGTGCTTTACATAAGATGAAATCACAGAATAAAAACATTTTAAAACATTAAATTAAGAAGGAAATTAAAATCATAAAAAGAATAAAATCATAAAAAAAACATCAAATAAAATCAGGATGATTAAATGAGAAGAGTGCAGTAAAGTAATTAGGAGAACGCTGCAGTAAACAAATGTGTTTTCAGGCCTGACTTAAATGAAGTGACTGTCTGAGCAGACCTCAGGTGTTCAGGAAGGCTGTTCCACAGGTGAGGGGCAGAATAACTGAATCCTGCTTCACTCTGTTTGGTTCTGACCCTGGGTACACACAGTAGGCCTGTCCCTGATGATCTCAAGCGTCTGGATGGTTCATAGGGAACCAATAAGTCCAGGATGTCCAAGACCATTCAGTGCTTTGTAGACCAGGAGTAAAGTTTTGAAATGTATCCTTTGACTCACAGGAAGCCAGTGCAGTGATTTGAGGACCGGTGTGATGTGGTCCATTTTCCTGGTATTACTCAGAACTCTAGCAGCAGCATTTTGGACCAGCTGCAGCTGCCTGGCGGATTTTTTGCTAAGACCTGTGAGGACGCCGTTACAATAATCTAGCCTACTGAAAATAAATGCATGAATAAGTTTTTCTGTGTCTTAAGAAGAAAGCCCTTGATCCTAGCAATTTTTTTCAGGTGGTAATAGGCAGACTTAGTAATGGCTTTTATATGGGTGTTAAAATTCAGGTCTGAGTCGAGTATTACACCCAGATTTCTGGCTTGGTTTGTGACCTTCAGTGACATGGAGTCAAGGTAAGCACTGATCTTAGCTCTTTCATTTTTGGGGCCAAAATATATATAGTTTTCCAGGGTGGGGGTGACGTCTGTGCATACCCAGTGTAAATAAATATAGATTAAAATATCCTCATGATTCTAATCACAATGTGATTAGAATCATGTATTCTTTGGAATATTAAAATCAAACATAATTATGAGCAGACTGCTGTTATTCCTCTGTATACAACAGGCTACACTTTCGCACTTTCTCTGACTTTAGTTGCACTTTGCTCACATTTTTTGGGGGCGACCTTTTAGTTATTGTGGTCATCTCTCTCTGTCCTTTGATAACTGACAGCTGGGTCAAACAAGACCAAATAGGGCAAACCCAAATCAGGGCAGATCCCCTGTTGTTATGACATTCAACCCTCCCACACCACCTACCCCAAACCACCAGCGCACAGGCAATGGCTCCTTCCCTTATCCAAGTGTTTGTGAGATGCGACATGGGAGAGATGACCGAGCTGGGCAGCTGGGTCAGCCATGTTTGGAATCTGGGGTCCAAAAAAAATTTGGATTCAAACAAGAGCGGCAGTGTGGAGGCAGAATTCGTTTTGGTGATTTACATGAGTGAAAGTATCAACAAGTAGCACTATATCAATCGATCAATTAGGATTAGGTGCAAGGTGTTTTGTCAAGATTAGATTATTAATGGTGGAGTTATCAGTGCAGCATGAGCAGCATGTAGCTGCTACAGGTGGCAGAGGACAAAAGAAAACACAATGCACAAATCACTTCCACTCTCTCTCTCTCTCTCTGTGTGTGTGTGTGTGTGTGTGTGTGTGTGTGTGCTACCCCTAAACCCAAGACCACAATATGCAGTGCAGTTGATAACTAGAGTCCACACACGTTGTCCGAAATAGAATAACAACAAACATGGAGGGATCTGGATAAGTAAGGAACTGAGTCTAAACAAAGCAGGGGAAACTGTGAAACACACACTAAATACACAAGGTGGGGCTTATAAGACACAGGTGGAATCAATAAGGGCAGGAAGTGACACAAGGAAATAAAACAAGAAAATACAACGGAGAAACATATACCACAAGAAAACAGGCAAGTTAAAAAATAAAACAGGAAGCAATACTGTTAGGTCTCAGGTCTAGGGGCCTATATATATATATTTCCATTTTCTAAAATATTACATACTATACATGTATAGAATGTACAGTAGTGGTAGGACATGCTTGAAGATAAAATAGAACATTTCTGAACATTTATACACAAATCTTCTGTGCTGGAACATTTCCACATGTGTGTGATCTGCATGCTGCATTCGAGTACAATGACAGAACCAAATATAGGACACGTGTTGAGTTTAGAGAAGCCGCCCTGCTGCAGCGTGCCCCAGCCCTGGTCTAATGGGATGCTGTGCCTTCTGCTCCGCCAATCAGCTCTTGAAGGCCTCTGGCTAAAAATGTATTGAGAGAGATATTTACAACTGGAGGCTTTTTAACTTTCCAAATCTGATGATCATATGAAGTCTCCATGTAGGGGATTGTGCCACTTTTTGGAGAGCTGTGCCCCATTTTAAGGAGACCCTCGCTGAGCGCAGTCTGTCTGTGTGTCGCCGGAGCGAAGGTTTTGCTCACTTGGTGAGCATTTTAGCACACACGAGGAAGAGGAGGAGGAAGAGGAGGAGAACGTGTGCTGTAAATGCACTCTGTAAAGCATTATTTTAACCCCTGGAGGAAAAAACATGTGACAGGAAATGAGCTAAGTGGTGAGGATGACTGCTGACTGATAACAGGCTGGTGCTACTGTGGTCCGGGTTATAAGTGAAAGTGGCTGAGTCCATTTAAAGTCCACACTTCAAGAGAGGAGGACAAGGAAAAAAAGTATGTGTAAAAGTAAAGATGCTGCAGTGATACCATTGTGTCACTCACTGAGGATTTCTTACATAATGCATACCATTCCCTCCTCTAACATATCACAGATGGTCTCATTTTCACAATGAAAGAAAGATTACCCAGAGGTATAGATCAAAAAACATTGCAATTGACATGCTGCTTGGAGATGTGAGAAGAAGATAGGACCTGCTAATGTTAAAAGAGTGTGAGAGGAGATTTACTGCCTCCTGGAGGTATACGCTGTCTGATTTTTTTTGTGTGTGTTTGTTTACCTACTTTATGTGCAAGCTTTGTGTACTGAAAGAGACACTGGGTGATACAGACCAGCACCGGCAGAGAAGTGCTAATAGCACACATCAGGGCTGGTGGGCCTGATGCCTCATGGAGTGTGAAAAGCAGGGGTTATTGAGCCGGACAGGCACAGGGTTCACACTGGGAACAAGCATCACTGAAATATCATCACCAGCCTGTCAGTAATATCTCGAAAAACCAGGGCTGGAGAAATATCATGTTGCTGCACACAAGAGGCGATTGTGGGGATGAAGCCAAAAGATCTCATTTCTTAAGATGATCACCTGTCTCACAGACTCACATCCATCAGAAAGTTATCAGAGCTGTGTGTGTGTGTGTGTGTGTAGAGAATGTTTACACTTTGCAAACACAATGCCATCTGTGTATCTGTGTCAACCCGCGTGCCACTGGCAACATCTGGCAAACACCACAAGTTGGTACCCAGCAGAGTACTCAGTCTGCTAGCTGCTGTAAGGCTGCTGTTGGTGGCACAGATGTGACATGTGATCTCGTCCTTGGGCTCATATATACTGTACATACGAAATGTATGTTTATTGAGACATAGTGTAGCTAATTTAAATGACAACAGCTGTTTTATCTCCCTCTGCTGCTGCAGAGTTTTCACACAGGTAAACTTTTGGTTTCCTACTCTGCAACCTGTCAGCGAACGCAGCATGGAGTGCTGGTGGTGGGCACTGATGCGTACTTCTTCACATACCACACTTTTTTATTAGATACATTACTTTCATCTTAACAACTTCATTTATGAGAAGCCACAATAGTGGCTGTTATTTGTCCACTAAGTGGCGCTGGTGAGTGAAGGATGTGTATTAATCAGTGCACTACAGAGAAGGGGCTATTATTGATATTGAATTGTAGAGATAGCAAGAGAGATAATAATGTATTTTCTGGTTATTTATAAATAAGAAACTGTCACCAGTAAGACGCCCTGTGTTTATTATATGACACAATTGTCAGATGGTTAAATATTGGTTATAAATGCTTCATTATTTAATAATAAATGCATTTAGTTCACTGTAACGCTGATAACACGCTGCAACCAATCCCCCAAGGGGATTTTCTTGGCAACCAAAAAGTTTAAATCTCCAATAAATCCTTTAAAACATTGTTTGATGTACTTGCAGTTTTTCTTGTTCCACTACTTTAACACATCCCTCCTGAGAGGAAAAGCCCACGCCCTTTTCTTGTGCCTTATTCTCTTGGTCCCTGGTGCGTTTTTACGCACAGCTACAGAATGGATTCCTGGACGCCTCGGTGCGCTCTCTTGACTTCCCTCTGGCTCGCGCTGCCTTTGCACTTTTTGGGCAGCGTGTCAGCTTTTGAGGTGACAATATTACACACCAACGACAACCACGCACGCGTAGAGGAGACCAGCGTGGACTCTGGGAAATGTTCAAAAAACGGGACCTGTTTCGCTGGGGTCGCCAGGAGGTTCACCAAAGTGTCAGAGATCCGGAGAAATGACACGAACGTGTTGCTACTGGATGCTGGAGACCAGTTTCAAGGAACTGTCTGGTTCAACTACTACAAAGGCGCAGAAGCAGCATACTTTATGAACAAACTTGGCTACAATGCTATGGTAGTTGTCATGTTTTTTTTTATTTGTGATTTATAATCTGCAACTGGTGTGAATATTTGTGCCTTTTCCTTTGATTTCAATGATGGTTGGTTGATTGTTTTAAATGATGTGTTTATTCATCATGTAGGCTATTGGAAACCACGAGTTTGACAACGGGCTGGATGGTCTGATCAAGCCTTTCCTCCAGAGTGTAAATTACTCTGTGGTGAGTGCCAATATTAAACCTGACCAAGCTCTGGCCGCAAACCTGAGTGGTTACTACCAGCCCTACACAATCCTCAATGTGGGCTCGGAGCAAGTGGCTGTGGTCGGCTACACCACTGCAGAGACCCCCTACTTATCCTCACCAGGTAAATAAAAAAACACACACACACACAAATGCTGTTTGACTGATAAAGGTTGGACACCAGATTTCACACTCAATCTGAGCCTCTCCTCTGTGATCTTTAACTTTGTCTTTCAGATGCAGCACATATTTTTTTTCTCCCCTTGTCACAGCCTCTCCCTCTTCTTCCTATGTGTTGCAGGTGAACATTTAAAATTTGAGGATGAAGTGCAGGCGCTTCAGGTTCAGGTTGATAAACTGCAAAGTTGGGGCTATAATAAGATCATCGCACTGGGACACGCTGGCTTTGATGTAGACAAAGACATCGCCAAGCGTGTGAGAGGCATCGACGTTGTTGTCGGAGGGCACACCAACACATTCCTCTACAGTGGTATTTCTATCCTATTTTATTCCATGCATTTTTAACATGAGTTCCTTCCATGCAACAAACCTGCTTAAGATGCACAGCTCACTGTATTTGCAACCTAACTGTAACAGGAAGTACCTCAATGCACTTCAGACCACAAAGATGTTCTTTCTCTGCAGGAACTCCCCCATCCACTGAAGTGCCAGAAGGTTCATATCCTTTCATGGTAAGGTCTGATGATGGGAGAGAGGTACCGGTGGTCCAGGCCTATGCTTTTGGGAAGTATCTGGGATACTTAAAAGTCACATTTGATGAAAATGGGAATGTTATTAAAGCTGTTGGAAACCCCATCCTGATGGACAGCAGCGTATCTCAAGGTAGGAAACAGCCTTCCAGCCTCAGGAGGCTTGGTTATATAAATGTATGTAATTGCAAAGTATTCTCAGGAAGCGTGTTGTCCTGGTTGTGAGATCAGCTCAGGATATCATGTTGTCATGTATCCATGGCAACATCCGCCGTTCTTGGAAAACAGAAACAGAAATAATGAAATATGACTTTGGTTCAATTGTTTTAGAATTGTTGTTTTTTCTCTACTAAAGTTTTTTAGAATGCTGACTTTAATCTCAGAATCCAGATGGATATCTCAGAATTTGGACTTATCCCTCAGAATTCTGAGACTAAAGTCAGAATTATAATAAAATAAATTTAGAAAAAACCCACAATGAATAAAAAAAATCTCTCTAAATCTGTTTTTTTTTTTTCAATCACATGGAAACAATAACTAATGTTTGGTTAAATTTGTGTGACTTTGAAAAATGATTTCAATTGCGCTGACTCTCTCAGACGCAGGTATCCTTGCCGATGTTGCCAAATGGAAAGTGGACTTGGCTCAGTACTCCTCTCATTATGTCGGACAGACCTTAGTCTACCTCAATGGGACCTTTCAAGAGTGTCGATTTCGGGAGTGTAACATTGGAAACCTGATCTGTGACGCTACGGTAATAATGGCAATAATGTTCAAATGCAACATTCCCATCCGTCATTCAATCATATTATTCATAGTCTATTCAGAAAGCATTAACCGCTCTCTGACTCTGTTGTTCAGTGAGAACAGAGATCCCACCTCCACGCTGATTGTTCCTGCACTGTGCCTGTTCACCGGCTACCACTATGATGAAAAGCCATGCACCAACACAAGAAAGTACAGAAAGCAGGACTGCACTGACATTTCCCTTTTCCATGAACAGGTTAATCATTATCTAAAGTATTCCAACGAGCTGCAGTGGAGCCACGTCGCCTTGTGTATTCTGAACAGTGGAGCCATACGGTCAGCGATAGATGAGCGCCACAGAAACGGTACTTATTCTCCATTGTTGCCCCACAAAGACCCCTTTGTTCGGGCTGCACGTTTATAACGAACTGCCATTTATGTTTGTTTTCAGGTACCATAACGATGGAGGAGGTCCTCACTGTCTTACCATTTGGAGGAACCTTCGACATGATCCAGATGAAGGGGTCGACCCTGAAGAAGGTGTTTGAACACTCTGTTCGGAGATATGGAAAGATGTATGGAGAATTCCTACAAGTCTCAGGTCTGCTGACAACACTGTTTTACTGAACATTTCAGAACATGGTTCTTACACAAACACATATTTTTTCCCCCTGACATCCAGGCATTCACGTAGAGTATGACGTCGACAAGCCAGTGAACCAGCGCGTGGTGTCGCTCTCACTGCTCTGCATTGAGTGCAGGGTGCCAAAGTATGAACCGTTAGACCCGCAGAAGACGTACACTGTGGTCATGCCTTCCTACATAGCAGGCGGAGGTGATAGCTACACCATGATTAAAGAGGAGATGTTGAAGCATAACACAGGTGGGAAGCAGATGTGTGTCCCCTGTTCTATTAGCTGAGCTCCAATGTCTGTGATTAAAGGCTTACAGTTACCTAACTTTTTTTAACGCTGCCCTTTCACACAGGTCAGATCACTTAAATGAGTTTAGGACCACACACACAAAAGTGACTCAAGTCCTCTCATTACACACCAAACTCAGGTCACATTTACTTATCCATACAAAAGAAAACTTGTGTGTGTGATGAGCTGCCACGGCAACACTATTTGTTTTGTCTAGTCACACAGTGTACTAGCACACCCCTGCAGCTGAAGGTGAAAGGGTAATTAGTAAACACAGATCACCTGCAGTAATCAGGCCCTGTCTCCCTGTCTCCCTCCTGCCACTTCAATAGCCAGCGGCTTTGTGCTCAAACATGCCACTGCACAGTTTTACAGACATGTACACACTCACGGTGTTGATCCAAACGGCCAAAAATGTATTTTTCTCAACCCTTTGATGATTTGTCAAGGTCCAATGGTGGTCCACTAAATGGGCGGGACTGTATTAATTAGCATTCTTTGCTCGGGTACATATTCTCAGATCTGAGCTCTTTTTGTCTGTTCCTTCTTCCGGTGTGGTTACTCTAAAAGCATTGTGCCTTGCTTCCTCCTATTTAACACCATCTGACTGTAACTACCTTTCTTGGAAACCCAATTTATAGCTTTTAAATATTATTGTATTTTTTTTTCCATGTCTTACAGGTGATATGGACGTTTCTGTTTTATCCAAATACATCTCTGAAATGAAGCGTGTGTACCCCGCAGTGGAGGGCCGCATCATTTTTAGGAACTCGGCTGTCTTCACAGCTCACAGCGTCGGCTTGTTGCTGCTGAGTGTGTGTCTGTCCCTGAGCCTCTGATTGCCTCTGTGCAACTCTGGGAAACTGTGATAAAGTGAAGGGTTCAGAAACTCTTTCAGCACTCGGTTCACTGCCTTTTCCATTTGGCTAGCTTCAAGGATAACAACAGGATCGCAGGGGTTCAGCTTCATATTGGAGATATTAAAATGTTGACATTTCAAAAATACAGGAAGGTGATCTTGTGTATTTCAATGAAATATATTCCGTCTTTTCACTGAATGATGTAAACAAGCCAAAGGTCCAATTGACTCTTATTCTGTCTTAACATAAGAAACTGAGCACTTGTGCTTCTCATCATATTAAAGACACAAACAGTTACTCTAGTTATTTAATGGAAATATGATAAAAAAAAATGTTTTGTCTGCAAATGTGTCAGTGCATCCTGAGTGCATCCGTCCTCGTATCCTTCTGTAAGGTGGCTGTGATGAAGCCAGAATGAAAAGGAAAGACATTAAATATACTTTAACCACGCAAAGTGTTGCTGTCCAAGTCATTTGGAAGGACAACCTTCCTAAACAGCAGGGGATATAAATATTTCCATATTCTAAATGCTTTTTTTTTCTTTTTTTTTTAAAGAGAGAATTCTGAAACTTTGCGTGCACACCCGGACCATGTATGTACAGCTGTTAAACACATGCACACTCATTACCCTGAGAAGAACACGGGACACAGTGTCAGTGCAACACTGATTTATTTATATAATCTATTTTACAAATGAAAGACACAGCAGGAGAAGGTTTTCGGTTCCTCTTCACGTGGCAGCTCTGTCACTGTACATGTTTAGTTTCAGGCAGCAAAAACATGTGGATTGGGATTGGGTGAGTGGGATGAGGTCATGTGTGTCGAGTATGTTAGAACCATATTTGCTTTTGTTGTTTTTTTTGTTTTTTTTACATCCACGGAGCCATCATAGACGTCTCCTTCTGTACCTGCTGTGGACACAAAAACAATTTGATTTTGGATTTAAATATAATGCATGCTAAAATTGTTGAGTTAACTTACTATTCCAAGTCATACGTAATTTAGATATTTACTGTGAGCACAGCATGTGACTATCAGTTGCATCTTTGTCGACCTTATTCTCTCTTCATGACTGAAGCAGCATGGCAATCTGTCTGACTGAAGAAAAATATAGAAATCCAAGTCTAGGATTTGTTTACCTTGTTCAGCTCAGGAAAAAGTTCTTGAATGACAATGTCCAGCAGCACATATGTCAGCTGTGGAAATAAAACATCATCATTAAAAAAAAAAAAAGAAAGAAAAAAAATCCACATATTTTATATTTGCAGAATTCCCTTTTTTTAATTAGGAGATTAAAGTCAGAATTTAGAAAAGATGGAAAAGAAGAAAAACATAAATAACACCACCCCCCCCCCCCCCATAAAACCCAGCAAAATATTATTTATTTTATTACTTTTTAATATTTAATTTTTTTTTTTCAGACTCTCTCAGACGCAGGTATCCTTGCCGATGTTGCCAAATGGAAAGTGGACTTGGCTCAGTACTCCTCTCATTATGTCGGACAGACCTTAGTCTACCTCAATGGGACCTTTCAAGAGTGTCGAATTTGGGAGTGTAACATTGGAAACCTGATCTGTGACGCTACGGTAATAATGGCAATAATGTTCACATGCAACATTCACTTCCGTCATTCAATCATATTATTCATAGTCTATTCAGAAAGCATTAACCGCTCTCTGACTCTCTTGTTCAGTGAGAACAGAGATCCCACCTCCACGCTGATTGTTCCTGCACTCCTGTGCCTGTTCAGGGCATTAAAAAACACGTATGTTTGCAATCTGATATATCACACCAATATATAACCAAAGGCCAATCATTGCAACTCAAAACCTTATTGATATTTATGTGTGTGTGTGTGTGTGTGGCAGTCTGTACCTGTTTGTTCAGAATGGGCTGCTGCAGCCCGTCAAAGAGGAGGCGCACTCCTTCATACTTGGCCTCTTCTCCGATGCATTTCCCCAGAAAGTCTATTAAAGATACGTGGCTTATGAGTTCCCAGGAAACACAATAAAAAAAAAACAGAACATGGCCGCTACAAGGACTGATATAAAGTACCTGGAATATATTTCATCATCTCCTCAAATGTCTTCTTCGCTCGTTTCTGCTTGTCGTGAGCCGAGCGGTGCGGACTGCTCTCACAGAAAACTGAATCTACGGCAAAGAATCGAGCACATTATCTAAGAAAAGGAACATTCAGCATTCAGAATTTCATTGTATAACTGGTGCAGAGCAGCAAACCTCTGAGCAGGGTGATGAGCGAGACCAGACGATGCTCCTGCACCACCTGGTTCAGTTTGTACTGAAGGTAATAATCTGTGTAGACCTCCAGCGTGTTCTTGAACAAGATCCTGCCTCCCATCAACAAGTGGTGCAACCAGTCCGGGATGTGGAACACAACTCGCCCTGACAACCATTAAGCACAGCGGTATATTTTTCATCCTCACACATACATTTGATTTATTATAATCCTGCAGCAATATACAACTTTTTAATTGTTTGCATATTTTGCTTACTTTCTGTGTTGGTGCATATATACATATTAACATCCATATATTAAAAATCCCTTACTAATATTTAAATGCAATTACAGTAACTTTCAAATAATCCCAAATCATATCACATTTACAAGAAAAGGATGGCACTAGTTTTACTTGCTGCAATATAGATACATTAAATACAGTATGTACAGCTGCCTGTGTCCACAACAGCAGTTTTGCACATCAGGAAATGCAATTTTCTGCAATTTTAATTCTGAGGGTAATAATTTGCTTATTCAACTTATAAATTTATTATATATTTAAAAAAAAAAATCCCTTAATCAGTTCATTGACTGTGTGAGTGTACTGTAGTATCTCTAATAGGTCTCCACTTACCCACATACATCAGGTAGTCGTACACCCCTTCCACAGTGATCATTTCCATGAAGTAGTTCTGATTGTGTCTCTTCTCTGTCATCTCTGATCGGCCGGCATTGTTCTTGTAGAGGTCGTTGAAGAGCTGGGGGTGGAGGGAGATATGAATATGAAAAGTGTTTGACAACAAGTAATTGTACCTTAAGACGACACACTACCACTGCATGCATTATGTTTTTATTATAAATATATAACACAATACGTTTTTATTAGAAATAACTAATATTCTTAACTTAAAATAAAATAGTAAATAGTAATAAAGTATTTTATAATAAAGACATAACACCATATGTGTTTGTGATTTAAAAAAAATAAACATGTTTAAAGTGAAATCACTTTTTTAATCACTTTTCGCTTGTTTTATTTAGACCAGAGATCATATACAGATTATACAGTTTCACCAAAATGTTGCCTCGATCTACACAAAAATATGGATTGTGTCTGTGAAGTTTCAACCAATCAGGTGGCTCTATCAGCTCCAATGACAGCAGAACAGCACGGCAGTAGATAGACTGTCACTGGACTCCTGTCCTTTGCATCTAACCTTACCATAGAACATGGATCCAGAGTCAGAGTCAGCCTCCACTGAACTGAGCCACAAGTGGACGTATTTAAATGACATGTTTGAATTTAGAGGGTCTAAAAAACGATTGGTGGATACACCATAATTTTTGAGAAGATATGCACTTTATCTATCAAGCATAAATCACATTGTCCCAATCATTTCACCAGAAGAGGCTAAAAATATGCAACAGTGTAATACACTGACACTCGACAGTCCTCTAGCTCAAAGAGAAACGTTTTACACATCCAACCTTTTTGTCATTTTCTGAAGTGGGGCTGAGGATGGTGAGTTCAGGGCGGCTGGGTTTGGGTTTGGGAGATTCACAGGAGTTGAAGAAGGACTGGATGAAAGGCTCCAGATGCTGTCCTTTCTGACAGAGAGAACACAGGACACAATGTGTGCAGCAGCATGGTTCCCTATCATAAACAAAAAATCTCTATGAAACTGTGAGAAATGTCAAAACAGCAAAGTGACATTTACCATTTGAGGAAGAGATGGACAAACACAAACACACCACAATGAGTCTTACCTCTTTTATCAGCTTGCTGGGGACGGACTTAATGATTTTCCCTGTGAAACATAAGCTTAATCTCAGTGATGTATGTCTCTGTGCCACACACACAAACACCTCTGCACTGCAACCCAAGGTCAGCCTTATCAAACACGCTCTGCTGTTCAAACATAATCCATCTCATCGTCCGCTGCACATACAGTCTGTACTATACCTAGGTTCACATCAGGTAACATCTTGTCCAGGAACTGAGACTCCATACTATGAGGAGACAGGAAGTCGGCCAGGAGCTGGCTGTTGCTCAGCTCCGGGTGCTGCAAGAGTTTCTGCAGAGAAAAAACAAACAGAAGTGCACATGAGCTCCACTCTACACTTATAAAAAAAAAAGAAAAAAAGAAAGTGGATTTGGCAATTTTTCCTCAGCCTCAAATGTTGTCAGAGTCCCTAAATGACCTGCTTTAAAAAGAGTCTATAAAGTCCACCCTGCACTGTGTCATTTTCTCTTGAAAAGCTGCAGCTGCCCTCACAACAAGTGCCACAGAGATCATCTCTTCACCATTCAGGAGAATGATTTATCCTCTCTGTGGTCCTGACACTGAGCACCTGCAGTCCATCGCAGTTTCAGAATGATCAATTTCAAAGGGCTTTTTTTCTGAAAATGTCAGTGAAGACAAAAAAGTGAGGGTGTTCCAATTTAATCCTGATGTCTGGCCTATCACACACATACATCTAGGTATACTTAGGTGTATATATGTGTGTGTGTGTGTCATTCGATATCCACCTGAAGGTACTCCTCGAACTCCTCCCGCTTGGATGTGAGAAACTCATAATTCTTTGGACCAATGATTCTCTTGGAGGGCAGCTGTGCATCTGGGAATGAGCCTGTAAAGTGTGTAAGAGAGGAATGCTGACAAAAAACATTCAGAAGAATCAGCCTTTCTTCTTCTACCGAATGGAAAATAACAGCCACGTGTTTCCCAAATCTGTGGGAAGCTGTGAGACCATTTTTTAGGAACATGTCTGAACTAAACAGAGCTGCACACAGGCCCATTTTTCAAATCACAGCAACAATAATAAAGAGAACCTACCATGAAACTCAGTGAGCTTTGATTCAAGGACGTAAAACTCCAGATATCGTCTGTACACAGACCAGTGCTCAGTCTCATGTCCCACTGCAGGAAAGCAGACATTCAGATTTGTTAAATAGGATCAAAATCTTATCAAATAAAATTAAATTCAGCTGCAAAGCAGAATGACCTGCCTCACCTGCTTTCCGGTCGTTGCGCTCCACATCGATGCAGAACACAGGAATCCTCTCCCTCTTTACGTCATCATCATAGAAATCAATGTAAGGGATTGTGATGTTCCAGGCCGAGAGGTTCCGGGGGGTGCTGGGGGTGGAGGCTGCCTCTAAGGGGGAGTCATCCTCCAGCACCATCATGGCCTCCTCCACCTTGGAATAGAAGGACAAGGAGGATCAGGATTACAAAATGGGTCCGAAGTGCTACTGTAAAGACACAAAGGGCTAAACAATGAACGTGAAATCACCCTCTCTTAAGCTGCACATCAAATTTATTACACATTGTCCTGACAGAAAATTCAAAGAAAAAAAAAAAATAAGGCTCAGACGGAGTCGAGGCCACAGAGCAACACACATGTAAACACAGGATATCCCTTCACATTTAACACAGGGGAAGAAATATTTCCTCGAACTACAGCAACCGTTTGTGTTTTGGAACAGTAAGAACAAAACACACCTGTTTCATTTCTCTCGAAAATTACATATACTCATTTTCATAAGCATCACATGGAGTTTCACAGGGAAACATCTTCTTTTTGAAGACTTGTTAAAAGCTTAAAAGCATTTCATTTTTTTTGTCACACAAAAAAAAATCAATGGATGCATGGGGAAAAAACATGTGTGGCCGGAATCCCAAGCTACGAAAATAATAAAGTTCATCACTTTCTGGATGTCTTGGGTGATACTGAAACATTGAGACATTCTTTTCCTTACTCATCGGCGCCCTCATGTGGAAATTACTTGTACTGGTGCCACTAAGAAACAAAAAACAAACAAAAAAATCTTCCTGCTTTATAACACAAATTAGTGACCTACAAAACGAGAGTTCTTCCTCACCAAATCATCCTCCCCCTCTACCAGCCCATAGGACGGCAGCATGGCACCCTCCATGGTCGTGCTCTTGAACACTCCTTTAATCTTGCTGCCAATGCGGCTGATCCCGAAGGACTCGCCCCTCTTTGACGTGTTCCTGCAGTTCGAACAGGGAGGGATGTCGAACAATGAGTGACAGATGCCACAGGCTTGAAGCAAGGCGCATGCAGCTTCAGAGAAGTGACAGGAAAGGAACCACAGCAGCAGAGAGAGCGCAAAATAGAGAGAGAGAGAGGCGGCATCATGACTGCACACGAGGAGGGAAAAGCTAAGGTAGCCAAACCAAAAGCTGGGATGTCACTTCACAGTTGTCTTAAAGTGAAATGTGTGTGTTGAATGCGCTGCAGGGACCAAAAAAAACACACCACCACACAACACAACACAAAGCAGTGAGCGGTGAACAGGTGTCTAGTTTAAAGAGGATCACAGTTTTTAATGATGACAAAAAGTGTTACCAGTCAACCAGAAGAGGCACAGGTGCTCTGTGTGAGTGCCTGTTAGGTTGAAGGAAAATATACCCAATACACAAGAGGCTGGACACAAAAAAAAGTTACTGCATTGTCAAAACAAACAAACCAAAAAACTCACAAATGAAAAGACAAATAAAAGATCCATGCATCAGCCCCACCATGCAGGCACCTGGCTGGAACCGGGGTCGCAAGTAGGGAAGAAAAGTGGAGTGCATGACATCACACTGAGCGACCTGTGACACACAGATGGACCCTGACTTACTTGGGTGATGAGTGACGGTGGGATAGCGAGCCGTATGGGAAGTTTGTGAACGTGGACTGGGCATGGAGGGAGTTAAAAGATGCAGGTGAAGAGCTGCCAGAGGCGGTGAACAGTGAGGACGGGGACTCGGGGCTCCAGTCCCAGGAACTATAAGCAGAACAGGGTCACATCCCCGCGGGCAGCAAGGAGGGAGAGGACCGTGGATCATACCAAGGGCAGGCAGGATGGTGGTTACAGAATCAGAGTGGACATACAGTCACAGACACACAGCACTGTGGTGGTAATATTTAGATGGCGTATCGGGTGGAACATACGGGCACAGTGGAGGAAGTTTAGGCTCATAGTTGGTCGAATGTGTGAATGAATGCACTTGTCAATGCCATTCTCTGCTGTCTCATCTATCACCTGAGCGGTGTTACTGATGCTGCTTTCATTACAAGATCGTAAACAGATTTAAAAAGATGTAAAATCATTCCTCTTTTGTGATTTTGGAATTAAGCAAAAACATCAGTTTGCAAAGAAAATCATAAAAACTAAAGGCTAAAGCAGCATGAATTCTGATTAGCTTCACTAGCATTATGACTCATGCTATGATTAGCACGGTTAGCTGATTAAGGTCACTTCTCTCATTTGCATTTACAGTAAAAGTACCAAATAAGACTTGTAGTTCTTTTTTTTTTTGGTAAAAATGACAGCAGATTGCAGCGGGGCCGAGGGCCCAGTGTGTTTGTTAGAAAGGCAGAACATCGCCCTCTTCAGGCAGGAATGGAGCGTCTTTTGTATCTGGCGTGCAGTACTGTTTTAGCCAGCCACTGTTTTGATCAGCACACTGATGCCTTATGATACTCACCGAATGTCATCCAAACTCAGGCTATTTCTGGAACAATATGCACAAGGAGTTAGTGGCAGGGCCCCAAAGGCCACATACACACCGCACCCCGAGATGGAAAGATCAATTAAAGCCTTATTACACTGGAAGGTAAACAGCCCTTAGTTTTTTTTTGACTGAAGCCATGTTTATATATTTGATGAAGTTGCACTGCAGTTCACACTGCAGTGAAGCGTGTCTTGTTTGAACCTGACATGTATTATATAGAAAGTTATTAATGTTCTCATATATTATAATAAACATATATTTTGTGTTTCAGTAGTTTTCTTTGTTAAAAATAAACTCTGAGCCTTTATTTGATTACACACAAGCACAAAAGCTGCCAAAGTGAATCCTACCTGCTCATCTTGGAATTTCTGGCAGGGGACTCGGCCCCTCTGAGAAGCTGGCGGAAATACTGGCAAGAAAGACATGGAAACAAAAGACAGCAATCAAATTCATGCATAATATATATTTTTTTAAAAATTATGTATCTAAAGAGCATTTTGCGCTTAAAGTATTCATCACTGCTGCTGTTTATTTAGGAATGGGAGTGGCAACAAAATAGAAGTTTGATATTATTTTCCAGACTCTATTCATGCAGGCTAGTGGCCTGCTGTGGACAATGGCTCTGCTCTGGTCCACCCGGGCGCATTCAATGAAACGGCCTCTGAAGGGTGAAATTCGGCTTGGCAGTTTGGCATAACGCCAGCGTGGGGCTCATTGGCCAGTTGTGCGTCTGGTATTGATGACAGGGCCGGTGGCGGTTGGTTGGCTGGCAGATCGGAAGAGCACAGCTCAACTGAGTCATCGAATTCCGAATCAGATCTAATTTCAGCATTTGGCAGCAAACAGCTTTTGTGTCGGTCTGTGCTGTTTGTGATATTTAGACATCTGAACACGGCACTCCGATAGGATAGAGGTGATTCATAAATGGGTCTGAGCCGTGCGGTGTGGATGCTAACCTCGTCGCTGTGACAGAACATGGGGGTGAAAACATTCTCCAGGAGAGAGAGGACGTGTTCATAGGCTTCAAACAAGCACCTCATGGTCTGCAGTTTCACCACCTCTGCATACGGGCCCTCAGCAACTGAGATATTAAAGAGAAAAAAACAACAACATTATTGTCACACACACTTCTAATTAAGACGTGTTCAGTAAAGATCTGTGTCACATACTGTTGCGTATTTCGTCCACTATAAAGGGGTCGAAGCGGATCTTGTCGATGCTCTCGTCCAAGCAGTACGTCTCATAGATCTTCTTCACTTCCTCGTGAAGCAACAGCTTCTCTGAGTCGGACAGCTCCGGGCACAGGATCCTGTCGTTGAACTCCTCTGAGCAGAGCGTGGTTATGGACTGGTTACACACAGGCTGAGGGGGTTTGGGAATGAAAAGAGGGCTCCAAAGCTCCAGCTAGTTCTAACACTCACCAACTGCAAGGCAGAACTGGAGCACATGGACTGCTCCTTCCTGCTTCAGGAAGTTCATGAAGCGAAAGAGAAGGTCTTGCTGCTCTCTGATCTCCTTTAACTCCAGCTTCAGCACCTGATGTGAGAGACGAGAGTTGTAAACTATCTCCTTCTCTTCTTCCAGGTTACAAACTTTATAATTGACTCCTTGTGAGTGATAAAAAAATACTCTTCATATAGTTTTGTACTTTACACTCTGTTTAAGTTCATTTTGTGACCTGTGGCCTGCTGGATCAGACTTACTGAGGGCTTCTTGTTCCGAGTATCAGAGTACTTTTGTAAGAAGGGAACCAACGTTGAAGTGGGCTCCGTGGCCTCCTCGGGCTGGTGGGATAAAAGGTCAACCATGCCACAGCTGCATCGGGTTCACATACACTTAGTACAAAATGACAAACACGCATACTTACAGAGTTGTCGATAAATATCAGAATCAAATGATTGACCGTGTCCTGAAATGAAAACAAATAAAAACATAAATGTCGAACGCTGTTTTTTTTCTTTTTTGTTTGTAGCGCTGGAAGGTTTCAAGTGCAAAACGGCGTAGAGATTCTGCCCTTATTAACACGTCTACACTCACAGGATCAGCCACGTAGTCCATTGAAGGAAGGAAGACAGAACCAGCCAAGACTTCTCTTATCAGGAGAGTAAGAGATCTGAGAGGAGAGTGGAGAGATAAGGCAGCAGGAAAAGAGAGAATGAAAAAGTGAAGAATGATCCTTATCTCCTTCTGTATGCTGTCAGTAACTGTCTCTGTGGCTGAAAGTATAGTTCATTGCTGACAGAAAGCATGCACTCCTTACTGCCTCAGCGGAGACTCACCTGCAGTCTGTAGCCTTCGGAGGCAGGATGTAAGGGAAAAGCATCTCCGTCATCTTCCTGAGATACAGAAGCTCGTCTCTGCGGCTGCGAAGAGCCACGTGGAGGTCGGGACCGTATTCATCCAGGGCAGCCTGTTGGAGATGCTCCGTGTTCTTCACTACACCGGAAAAGCAGAGATAACATGAGTTCATCTGTTATGCACACAATTGATTCTACGTTGTGTCCTTTACCTTTCTGTCTGGCTTTGCTAATGATTTCAATGTGCTTCATGGAAACTTTAAGTAGTTTTCTAGTGATGAGGGATGCTACGTCGACCTAAGAATGAGAAAAGGACTTCAGAATAATCCACATGTCATCATTCTGCATCTGAGGATTAGAAACCCATGCATCTAACCCTAACCTTCTGAGTTCGGCGAACCAGCACAGCTGCGAAGAAACGCAGAGTCACCCTCAGCTCATCGACAAACGCCTCATCATCAGTGATGTCCCTGAAACAGACACACATCTCACATCTCTACTGTGACCAATGACATATTCTACCACAGTTTGTATTGGCTCACCTATACCAGGGATACACAAAATTTTCCAGAACAAGCTCCAGAATCTAAAATAATAATAAAAAAAAAGTTAGAGTTAAAGTTTATGAGGAAGCTTGATCATGTTTTTAAATTTTTATTTTGTGCCTGTATTACCTCTGAAAGGGAAGCATCCACCTTGGAAGGAACTTTTAGGTCAAGCCATGGCTGGTAGTTTTCAAGTAACAGAGTGGGTCTATCAATAAGAAATAAAGACACATGACGCTGTAACAGAGCAGGGCACTGAGGAAGGCTGTCTGACCACTAGAGGGCAGTGTGACATTTTCCGTCTGACCACACAGGATTGAAAAACTATATATAAAATTATGTATATGTTATGTAGGTAATGGAGTATGAGAGAACATCCCTAACACACCCCCTGCTGCACCACAATACAAATCCAGCCGGCTCACTCACCTGTGCCTTTTGCATTTGATTTTTCCACAGACTGCACAGCTGTGTCCCAGTGGAAACAACTCCTGCTGGTATGACTGCAAGACATATTATTGATCAACAGCAAGCATCATCCACTGTAAGCGCTGATAATGTGACCTTCTGATGCATCCATTCAGCTCGAATCCACCCATCTGCCCCCTGACCCACCTTGATTTTTGGTTTGATTGAGACTAAGATGTTGGGCAGCAGAGACTCGGGCCCCAGTGAGCAGTAGAAAGTGACAATTCCAGCCAGGAAGGACCAAAACACCATTATAATGTGGATATATCTACAAAAGACACAAATGTCTTGTGAAGTGACGAGGGATGGCAGAGGTGATGTTCACTGATGGTGCTGACGGCTTTTACCTATTTAAAAGCACAGTTGACAGCAGCAGCACCAGCAGCAGGAAGCAGAAGACTGGATACTGTCGGCCCAGCTCTCTGACCCGGTCCAGCTTCATCCTGCGTCTTATTTTCTGCAGATAAACCCCAATGCAGCCCATCCTGCTCTGCCTGCACTATATCACTGTAACATAAAGCACACTTAGTGACATGATTGCACGCATACGCTCACATTATAACCGAACAGCCTGCAGTGATTTTTTACACATGGACTTACTGTCAGTGTGCGGCGGATGTTTTGAGCCATCTTTCGCTGTTAGTCCAGCAGCGACACCATCATGAATTTGCGGAAAAAAATAAATAATGCGCAAGCCGCCCTGTTTGTAGGATCAGCGGCAGTCACGCAGCATCATGTCTCCACAGACTCACTCTTCTGACTCTGTGGTAGGTTGTTGTTGTTGTTTGGATAATGGCTGCGCTCTTCTAGCTGTCATTCTGTGTCCATTGAGGTGGTGGGGGGAGCGGGTTTGCTGCGTGGTTGTCAGTGCTGGAGACGCGTGATGTCACCTCCGCTGCGCCCCCCAGCTGCAGCTACCGGCTCCGGTGTTACGCAGAGAAAGGCATCAACCCCTGTCGCGGGTGCGCGCACAGCTAAAACGATGACTACCGGGCTTCAATGCTGAACAGTGTGACGGTAATTTATGAACGTTTACAATTATTAGTGAGAACTTTTTTGTTGCGTGTAGTTAAAACATAAAAAGTCAGTTAAACTTGCAGACAGTTTAACACACAACGTGCTGTTAGCGGCGTCTGATTCCTCCATCAGTGTTTTCACTGGATGTCCTGCTAAGATCATTTTTTGATCAACACATATTGCGTTGTCAAACCGTCGCTTACAAGTGATTTGGATGTTCAGTAGTGCCCGCTATAGCTGTGCGCGTCCCCGCGAGGGGATGCATTTCTCGGCGGTACGCAGAACTCTGCATTACACCTGCAAGGCAAGGCTTGTAAAAGTCCTAACAAACGGGGCCGGGGGCACTCAGGGCGCATAAATGCATGTTGAAGAATTAACCTATATATAACTAAATGTTTTTAAAACAAGGAAAACTACAAAAGCAACCCGCAAATTCATATTTCTTTAGACAGCTAATGTGCATATATTAAGTTTAAATGAGCTGTTGCTCTACCTGCTGAGGAGATTTGAGGTCTTTAGGTCGTTCGACCACAACTCTTCCGGTGCCACCTAATTTAATGAATGTAATTACCCCACCTTCATCTTTCTGTTTACTAAAAAACCTCCAATAACACCAAGCATATCTACGTCTCTGATAAGTATGCTACTGACACTTTTGTCCATGTATAAAGGTTTCTTGACCAACTTTTTTGATGAATCCTTTAACCCTTTAGTGGTTGCATGTCACTTCCACTATACACTTACTCATACAATGACTATTATTTCTTCGGTTTACATCTTTCTTTCTCAGGCTGTTGTCTCAACTTCTCTACAAATACAAATACCACACATACCACGTCGGCTTCTCTTTCCTGATGATTTCATCCCTCCTAAAAAACTTTTATCCAAAGAGTAAGACACAGATAGAAATCAAAAACTTTATTACAAAAATAAGTTACACTCACCTCCATTTTACAGTATAAAACAATTTATTTGCAGGAATGCAAAAAACGTTGTTGGCCACCAACAATAGTTTAAAACTGCTAACATCTTTTTTTTCAAAAGGTGGTTGTTATGATTTTATTGAGGGAGTTAACTGTATAGAAAACTGGGATTGAAGAGCACAGTTTCCTTTATGCTATAACCTGGAAATAGAAATCATTCACTGCAGTATCCCTTCTACCACTATGGGATGATGATCCCTCACCAAATAGTAGCAGCAAACCTTAGGCACACATGCGCACTGGCTGGGCAATATGGCAATTCAGTCATCAATCAAGATTAATTCCAAAGCTCTTCTACATAGTTGCTGTCTTGAAAGGTGAGAAGGGATCATTGAAGATTGACATGATCTTACGAGGAGGGTTGAATTAGGTTCTTTGACATTATTCTGACACTGTTTGAAAATGTGTTATCCATATAAAAGCAAACCCACTGGAATATTACAGTGGCACAAAAGGGACACTGCAGGGCTTTATTTTTGTTTTTTATTTTTTTTTAATCAAAGGCAGTTGGATGCCTGTGATGTTGAAGCCTTTACAAAAGTAACATTTTCAGAAAAACTATACAACCAGTAACTACATACTCTGAAGAAGCAAGGCGGCTAATTCAGTTCAAAATAGGATAAAAGCAGGGCTTGTTCAGACTCATCATATGAGATTGTTTTGCATGCCCCGTTTGACTGTTTGCAGTCTGCAGAGCTGCAGCTGAAATGACTATATTACATTAAGTACATCGTTTTTGCGCTGCAGCTCTTGTGCATATTTTGTATGAAAACAAGCCCTGCTTTCATCAATATAGTTTCCCTATTTACAGTACAGGCCGGGTAGTTTAGTCCTCTGTACTGAGGTAGTCAACCAACCCTTTAAAGACAAGTTCTGAAAAGAACCACTTTCCTGGAATGCCTGACTTATCCATGCCAGGTGGGTACACCCTAAAACCCTGCAAATGTTCTCTTTCAAACATCCAGATTAAACAATTAAGATTAACATGGATATTCCGACAATAAAAATTGCGATTAGCACAAAAATATACAATAGCATCAAGCTCCTTTGAGCCACTTCAAACCTAAGAACTTAAAAAGTGCAATTTCTTCAATAATTATTTTTTTTTAAAAATGGCATGTTCAGGGGACAGGGAAGGGGTAGATTGTAAGGGCAATTCATAAAGCCCTATATATCAGGGCAAGGTACAGGGACATGGGGCAAAGAGGCTGATCTGAGTATTCAGAATCCTCCGTCTATTTGTTTTAAGGTGGCAGTTTCAGAAACAAAAAAAAAGGAGTACAAAAAAAGATTGGGGAGGGGGGATGTTTTTTCTGTAAGGCTGGAATATCATTGGACCTTTGTCGTGCTCATTGTTGTTTCAACATCCATTGCAGCTTACGGTGTAACCCCACACATCAAGTCAGTATCCACTGTGACAGGTCAGGACCGTCCACGGCCCCGTTTCCCTGCTAGATCAACAAAAGGAAAAACAGCATTAGTACCGTCAAGAATCCCTCACAGCACCACAACACTATCGTTCTTTTTCTTTTACTCAAGTCAATCTGTTGCCACGAGTGCAGGGCTCAGCGGGCCTCCTTAAAAATATAGTTTACTGTGAATGACCTCTGCCTGCTGGCAAACAAGCTGACTAGCTGCTCTGAAAGACGACACCTGTCAGTGAGTTATGAGGCCAATAAGCAGGTGTTGCTTCCCCCCCCCCCAGTGACCCCTTACATTTATACCAATATTTCTAGACAATACTTGGACTCAGGTCATCCTCAACATTAATTTTACGAATGCTAATAACCAACGAATTGCTTTTTGCTCTGCATTTTTCTTACAATACTCAGAACTAAAAGCAACAATACATGCAACTTCCTTTTTCCTCACTGCTAAGCAATCATCTGTAACAAAGTCAAGCTAATTTGATTTTTGCCCATTCAAACTTACTATTACACTATGCAGGAACACCATTCACCTCTGATTGTTCCAAGGCCTCCTCGCTGGGAGAAGCCTGCTCGGCCCCTCGGTGTAACAGCACCACGGCCCCTGGTCTGACTGGCACCTCCACGCACTCCTCCCCTTGCGCCTCGTCCTCTCCCAGACCCCTGGAAGTCCTCATAGCCATAGTACGGGTCATCGTAGCCGCCTCGGTAGTTGTGGTAATCATATCCATAGTAATCGTAATAGTCTTCATAGCCGTAATAGTCAGGAGGGTAAGAATAGCCTCCCCGGCCGACTCGTCCTCTGCCCCTTGTGGGTGGTGGCATGTGAGGGGGCCCGTAGTAATAGTAGTCATCATACCTTAGGAAAAACACACCAACTCCATATCAACAAATGTAGCTTCATCAACAGGTTTACATAAAGCTGAGTAGTTAACAAAAATAAATAGTAAAATGGGAGCTCTTGTAATTATATACTCTGTTTGCATTGCACTGTTCCTGCTTACATTTGTGTTTTAGCGGCTTGTCTCTGAGCTTTGCGCTCTTTCCTCTTCTGGTCAGGTGGCTTGGCAAAGACGATTTCAATGTGCTCCCCTTCAAGTTCTTTGCCGTTTAGATCAGCTAAGGCCTGTAAAATGAGTAATGGCAACGTTTATAGATGCTCTCTCATAGTAACTGCTTTGTGTGTCTGTCCAGTGAGAAGGGTTTACTTCTGTACCTTCACTGCACCATCTCTTTCTTCAAAGTGAATGAAGGCATAGTCTTTCAATTTCTTCACTCGCTCCAGCTTGCCAAACTGACTGAAGGTCTTTTCAAGTATCTCCTCTGTAACAGTGCTTGCTAAGTTCCTTACAAACAGCACCTTGACCTGCAAACAGACAATACAACATTCAGAATGGAAGGAAACGGTTCCAACCAGAGAACCCCGTCAAAGATCCTGTGCCTTACCTTGGCCATGACCTCTGGGTCTGGATCCTCAATGGGGTCGGCCCACTCCACAGTGACCACATTTCCCCACACCTTCACTTTGCCACTCATTAGCCGGCGGCGAGCCTGAGCTGCCGTTTTGTGGTCTTCATACTCCAGGAAGCAAAAGCCCCGATTCTTCTTCTTATCATCTGGCTGGTGGTACAATATGACATCATTTAGACCCTCTGTACAGAAACAGGAGAGGTGGAGAAAACACAGGAAGGGGTTAAGAAATATTGTTACAACAGTGAGACCAATGCTGCCTTTACAAACCAACAATAAATGCTTCAAAGTTGATTTACTGCATATTAATATAAGCTTCAATAACTTCAGAAACCAAGCTTTTATTGAAAGAGTAAAAATAAATGTCCACTCAGATCTTAGCGGTAAAGCCATCACTGTAATGTAAATTACTCCAGTAATGAGGATTAGATCATCATTTGGACACAAACAGAAATACTTTTGAAAATATTTAATTTGAAAAAAATTTGCAGGGGGAAGTAAACTAAACCTAAAATACAAACAAAGGCTGTGCTAACTCACCTGTGACTTTTGCAAATTCTTCAACAATCTGGTCTTTTGTTTTACTCTTGGGGATGGAGCCAACAAACAGTCTATTATTGGCCACAGAGATGCACACTCCAATGTGTTTACCCGGTCGAATTTCATTGTTGTTGCACTGCGGAAGGATAGAGGATAGTATATGATGCAAGCCTACATGATGCAGCCTGTGACTGTATCTTACTAGCACATGCTTTCCATATCTATACGTTTAAAAATTATTACTACAACATTGTACGCTTTATAAGATTACTAATTTCTTTGAGCGTTACTGGCTGTGAAGATCCATTTTGACAGGCAACTCTAAAAGACACGCCCCTTTCTGTTATACTTGCAGCAGGGTAGACCTACCAATTTGACAGCCTGCTGTGCAGCTTCTTTAGTGCAGAAAGTGACAAAGGCGTAGCCTCTGTTCAGGCCACTGAGAGGATCCATCATCAGGCGTAAATCCCAGATGGGGCCAGCTTTCTCAAACAGTGGAACCAGCTCATCCTCAAAAAGGTCTCTGGGGATTTTGCCTACAAATATCTGTCATGATGACAGGAGAGAAAAGTATGGTGCATGAGAGGACTTCTTCATTTGCAATGTTAAGACAATGGTATTAATGGGAAAAGATATCCAGTCAGCTCCTAGTGGTATGCTATCAATGTAACCATGGTAACTACACTTGGTCCAAAACCTACAACAGCAAAAATATAAAAGTTTTGTACCTCTGTACCAATAGTTGGCTGTGCCCCTGAGTGGGCTGACTCTGGTGGGGGTCCACCATACTTCCTCTGTCCTGTTGTCACATCAAGTGTGTAACCAGTCCTCTCCAGCAAAGCCTGAGTCAGATAAACATGGGAAGATGAGTTACTGCTTGATCAGTTTTCATGAGAGTGTATAGTATTCAAATCTCTTGGTTATAATGCCCACATGTATTTCTGCACATGATGTCCAGTTTCAAAGCAATCCTTAAATGTATTCTTATTTCTCACTTTGATTTTGGCTTCATCTGGTCCTTTATTTGTGTCTGACACTTTGGTCCCTTGTTTCTCTCTCTGTCTGTATGTCTTCATCACGCCACAAAGAAAGGCACTTTTGTTCTGAAAGAAAACCAAATGAGCACAATCACAATTAAGCCATTAGGACAACTTGATTGTATACAGGACTAACAAGAAGTAGCAAAAAAAAACTATACATCTTATAGATAAAAGCAATCACAAATAAAAGCTGCATCAAACTGCTTTTATTCAAAGAAATTTCACTTAGTATGAAGGAACCATTAGAAAGGAATACCTGAACATGTGAGAGGTCGCTGTCCTTAAACTGCAAAAGGACTTGGAGAGCACCTTCCTCGTTGAATTCTTTCAGAGCCTCAATTGCTCGATCATCTAAGTCACTGTGTGACACCAAACCTGGAGGTTGAACAACATAGAAAACAAATGATAAGCTACTTGTACAGCATACATTACTACTTTATCAAACACAGAGATTTGGTACAATGACTAAAAGAACCTACTTTGGAAACACAATACATCCTGTAAAGCAGTTATGAATAAATAATAACAATTAGAAAAAATGACGAGTGGGACCAGCCTCAACTAAGACTCTATTCAGTAGTCAGGCTGCACTTTACTCTCCAACCAGCACATTTTTGCAGAACTAATCACAACAGATGTGACAGTGCAACTCGATATGCTAGTGCCCCTCTATACAGTGGCTGGGAGTTTCTAATGAGCCAGTCTGCATTCTCTTCTATGGAGGGGCCGTCACCTGTCCCAGGCAGCCACACACCAGACAGCTGCTGCCATTGTTTCTGCCTCAGTCCCATCTGGCTGAAAAGGCCAGACTAGTACTTTTCTATATGTGGCGAACCAAACAAGTCCTAAAATGACCCCGGAAACTTCATCATCCCCATATGAGCCTGTGAATGTGACCAAAGCAACAGATATTTCTGCTGCAACTAGCATATGTTGAGATACCTACACAACACCACTTCACTTTGTGACAGACTATAAAAAATTGTCAAGAGTGGAGGGGCTCATCAAAAAACTCCTAGGGAGAGGAAATTCATTCGCCCTGACACCATGTGGGGAATGCAAATGCTGCAATCATTTACACATTTTCACACTGGTAATGTGTAATTTGTTATTTTGTAGCACTGCAGTACCCATTTTGGTAGGAAACCACAAAAAGTTGCTTCAGGATCCCAATTCCCCCATTCAAAAAAGGTGATAAAATGACAGTACATGCAAGAAATTGATAAACATAAAAAAATTGCATATTGAATATGCAAGTAGATTCATGGTGCCTTACCTGCTATGTAAATTTCATCTAGTTTTTCAGCAACTTTCTGTGGTAAACCAGCTTCTAATAAAGTCTGGAAGTGCTCAGAATGGGTAACTGCAGCAGAGGTGTCCATTGGTTCTTCTGGACCATTTCCATTAATATGTTCTGTGGCCATGTCTCCAGAAATCTGTGTAAATGCAATGAGCCAAATTAATCCTGGGTCAAGGGCAAGACTTGGGATGTTTTCAAGAGAGTGTGAAGTCTCAGACTTGGCAGGTAAATAGTTTCAAAAACAAACAAAATGTGTGAATAGTTATAATCTTGAATATAGAGTGAACATTAAATTTATTAAGCACAAGTTATCAAACAGTGGTGCAGATAAAGTGAGCAGTTATTTAATCCTTCACAGTCAGGAGACTTTTCACTATCTTGATTTAACACTTGCAGCTTTCAGCTGCATGAATTAGAAGCCTCAAAACCTGAATGCTGAATATGGGCAATCAACATGTGACGCCGTGGGCAAGACAGGCAATGCACATACCGAATTCCCCTACAGTTCAGTTCAACAACATATTGTAAAAACAGTGCAACTGTCAGGTTTATGTCCATGTGGCAGTATTTTCCATCCTGGTGTATTCTGGGTTAAGAAGTTAGAGCCAAGTTTACTTGCTAACGCCTGAACCTACAGTCATCTTGGTCGCTGCTGGTGTAGAAGCCTTGTCTGCTATGGTCTCCAAATTACATGTTAGCTTACCTTCTCACTGCTGACTTCAGCACAGTCTAGATAGCTGATACACGTGTTCCATCAGAGAGTGAGCCCCGGTTTCCGGTGGCTGACCAGTGAGCAACTATGCATCCTTTAGCATTTTGTTTACTGACACCACGGCAGCAAATAATGTTACACTATGGTAAATACTACAAATATCTTGTTACTGAAAACCCAGCCCTTACGCCTCACCCCCCTGTATTGATGGATATTTGGGCAGCAACTTGTGCAAAGCAGCAACCAAGCTGCTCCTGTATTCACATTAGTCTGTCCAGCAACACTGAACTCAGCAAAATGTGGACGGCAATCTTTTCTTTAGGCCTAACCTTACCGTTTGCTAATATTAGCTTAACGATATCGTGCAACAGACATGTAGTAGTGTCTGCTAATCAATCTTATTATATCGGTAAGCACGTGCTTTCTCAGTGGTTACAGCAGAAAAGCTAGTAGCTACCTTAGCTGTTGAGTTAAAAACGAAAAAGTGACTGTAAAGCCCTCGCATGAAGCTATATTTTCTTCTTCTTAAAGGTTATCATATTTCTGACAATTAATTATTCTCCCACCGTTTTAATGATAATGTTAGATTTGACGGGGAGGGACGAACTCACACACGTTGAGGCTAGCTAGCTAACTAGCGGGCTAGCTCGCACAGCTAATGTGAAGGCAATCAAGCTAACTAGGGACTTTCAACGGGACAATAACATGAAGCGCTAGTAAGCATTTTCTATGAATGCAGTTGCATTTATTATGTTACTAAGACACAACGCATCTTTGTTTGCATAGGAGTATGGCTTAATCGCCCATTCTTGCCAATATAGTTGGCTTTTGCCTGCTAAACGCTGTTAGCATACAATGACAATGAGCATGTCAGTTCCATGATCTGTCAAAATGGGCTAGCTTAAGCTAGCATGCTAATTCGAACGGAATTTCAGTGAGGCCATTGTTACAACGTCATTTGTCGGTAAGGACTTTACAAATTGACAAACTACGGGTTTAAAATATACTTGGATCCAACCAGACATTGGAAGCTAGAGGTTTAGCCTGCTAGATGCGTGGTTTGTCAACGTGCCGCCACATAGGAAGAGTCCATTTTCAAAAAGCCGGTCTGGAGAAGTCGTTCCCAACCACCACCAGTTTCCACATTGTTTGAAACAGCACCGCACGATTTCAGACTTTTTAGCAATCAATTAAGCAACAATCACGGGACCAATTAGAAGCATTCGCCCTACCTGCCGCTGGCACACCAACGTGTATGGTGCTGATTATTTAGGAAGATAAATGTGATATTTAAAAGACAGAAAAAGTGTAAAACTCCCGGCACTGGTCCGGCTCCAGTCATTCACTCTTGATGATGTAAAATGGCTGCCACGTTCACGCCTCGAGTTTTGTCTCGTCGATGGGGTTTCTTGGACAGCCCTGCACGGGCTTGCCTTGTATGCATTTTACAGTAGAGCAGCAGGTCATCCGCAGCATCCATCATAATTACCAGCGATCAGTGATTCCACCACGGAACCGCTTATTTCCCGCGGATGGACTTTAATAAAGCGGTCCAAAGCCAAGTTACAGCAAAACAGAACATTCTGAACAAACAAACGAAAAAGAAATTCATAATAATTACGGTAAACAATTAATTATAACTGTTATGTCCATAAATATTTTACTAACACTGCAACTGTTATTTACATGATTAATAATAAAATTATTGTTATTATAAGAACAATAAAAATAATAAAGCCTATTTTTTTAATATGGTGTCAAAATGTCATCACGTATCAATCCATATATAACCTACATAAACCAAAAGCTTTATATTTTGCACCTTATGAGAGCACACTTGTAACAGTATATAGTCAAGTGTGCATGAGTGCTGGATAGGGTTAATTTGACTTTCCACCACACGGTGTCACTCTTCTCACGGGTTCAGCACAAAAGACAGAGTCTGTGTTTTACTTCTAATACATTTGCATAGAATATATACATGCATCATTATACTGAAGACATTTATCAAGGGATTATTAGAATAAAAAGGTTCAAAGGGTTAATATATTATTTTCTGGTTATCACTTGAATATCCTCAGCTGCAATGCTGATCTTTCGAAATGCAAATGTTGCACAATACAATGCGACGTATGACACGGCTACAAGTCTGCTATTTTCATCATGACTAGAGGAAATCATAGGCTTATGGCTATAAACAATAAAATTTTAGTAGGTAACTGACTCTGCAGCTCAGAGCATTTACAACCTGGTTGGAAGATTTGGGTAATATGTTATGCAGATGTTGAAAAATAGTACTTCATAATTTGGTCTGGCTCCTTTTCAGCATAAATATTCCATAGATATTTTTAAAGGTAGATTGCAAAGAATTTCACATAAAAGTAAGAGTTAAGAAATGCAGATATATCATAATATTAACATAACATAATAATATCTGTCTCTGCTTTATTACTGCTTATAAACAGTAACTAAGAGGAAATCTGAGGGCCTTCGCACACACTCTTGTGATGAGATAGGGGCCGTGTTGTGACAGATCTCTCATGCCACCGTGTGGAGAAAGTGACAGCTCATCTTCAACAATCTGGCTCCTGAACAACTCAGCAGAACCTCCACCTGTACTCTATATGCCCCTGTACTAAAGAGGTGTGTGGATGAAGTGTAAATTATACCTGCATGGTGATTGTAGTGTAACATAAAGAGGGAATGATTTAAAAAAAAAAAGACCTGAACCTTTACATTCCTTGTAGTAAGAACTGTAGCCTGGCCTCATAATTTACATCGAAAGGATGAATGGGAATGGAGGAATGATTACAGTGACTTATATTTAAGGTGTGTGGAGATGTGTAGAGCTGTGCATAGACTCACCACAATTATGGTCAGTGACTTGGTTGGAGGTGAAAATACCTTGTGGGAAAGCTTGGATCAATAGGTATGTTTCAAATAAAACCTTCAGAGCAGAGCAACAGTGGCAAGGAAAAACTCCCTTTTAACTGGAAGAAACCTTGAGCAGGACCCTGGAGAACCTTCCTGCTGACAGTCGGCCAGGTAGAGGCGGAGAAGAAGAGGTAGACAGGACAGAGAGGATGAAAGAGAGAGAGAGAGCAACAAACATGCACAAACATAATACATTATGACAGGTAAAACCACTGACAAATGAACAGGCAGCAAATGAATAGTCAGATGGAGGCAAGCGTAAGGATCCGAGTGACATTGGACTCAAATGTGATCGCTGGATGACCCAGTGGCAAGGCTCAGTGATGCACAGTTGCATATGGTAACTATAGGCTGGGTCATGTGGTCTAACCCCACAGAAGAGCACTGTAAAAGCATAAATTACAGAAAAACCAGTGCTATTGCAGAATTCTTCACCATGAAGAACTGCTGGCTGATCCCCTTTTCATCCTCAATGAATTCCTTCCATGTTGATTTGTTTTGATTTTGATTTAAACTGCATGTACCACATAGCCAAAGTAATACTACACATTTCAACAACCAACAGGAATTATTGTTGAACCTGACACAAAAGCTACAACAGGAGCCAAAAAGCTGCTGAACGCTTCCATGATTCAACATCTTCTCCTCCACACTTACTGAAATTACAAGTCTTAGGCCAAGGATTTATCACCAACACAACCAAGGACAGCGGACGGAAACTTATGTAAACACACAGAAGAAATTCATATTCATCCTTGACATTTCCGAGGTTGGAGGTGGACAGATGGATATTCCTTAACAACTATCCAACACATCTCTTCATTAATTCATCACTTCTTTGTCTTTTCCTCTGTTTCTTTTGTAAAGTAGCTGCACTAAAAACATGGGTTTTGTATTAATATGCACTGATATCAGGGCAAAAATATACACCAAAATGAACTGAAAGTTTATTTAAAGTATACCTGACATAGCAATAATATGTCTGTAAAGGAGCATTTCACAGACAGACACATATTGGGAAAAAAGACCTTTTAAACAGTGACACCACTCTCAGACGAATAAGCCCTCACCAGAGGTATTGGTGTTGAAATGAGTGGTGTTTCTGCAGCTCTGATCTATCTTAATTAGAATGATTGCATGTAAGCGGTACTCATCATCATGGCATTCAAGAAAATAGAATCTTAAAGCTTTTCCGAAACCCCGATCAACAGCACTTCACACAAATGGCTTACGCTGTATGGTTTTTTTTCGGAATTCCCAGGCAATTGTGCCATTGATGTGTGAAGGTGTGATGCCTGTCCAATAGCTAATACCAGCAGTTAGCTTAACAGGTGGTTGAATAAAATAAAAAGCAATTTTGCCATTATTTTATTTATATCATTTTTTTTTTCAATTTAATCTAATTGTATTGTTGCATCACTTTTTTTTTACAAGATTTTATCAAGTACTGTGTCAGGGTATGAGAAATTTTACAATCACAGAAGAAAAAGTTTCTTGTGTTTGGAAAGACATTGTGAATTTAACAGTAATTTACTCATAACTCACACACATTAAGACATTAAGACAATTTAAAAAAAAATGAATACAACAAACCCAAATGACCAACAAAAATCCCTCAATTCTCTTTGCTGTGACATGACAAATAAAAACAACTGCCTGTTACCAAGTAACAAAAATCCAGGGATTACATGTAACATGCATAATCAGATTGGACGGATGGTGGAAGTATGTTTTGACTTTCCATGCTTTTTTCTTATCATCTTGAGCTTTAAATGGATTAAGGGCAAGGGGGCAAGGGGGCCAGTGAGTCCCGAGATCAGTGATAAGAGAGGTTTCACATAACAAGTTGTCAGGAGCACTGGTATAAAATGAGATGGAGCAGAAGGAGTCCTGTGAGGCATGATGAAGGGGAAACTTTCTCTCAAGCTGGTAATGTCTTTGTGTCTGCCTATATTTCTTTATTGATGGAACAGTTTTTTTTCTTTTGATTGACTTCTTTCTCTTGTCTCCTTATGTTTTAGGTAACTGCTGCCGGCACCATGGGCTCAGTGAAATCAGTCATACTGCCTCTTCTTCTGTTGTCTTTTCTTCTATACATAGCTAATTCTTACCCCAACAATGACTTATCAAACAGTAAGAATTATTTATAATACAAATACTTCTCTGTGTTAAGCATCCTTATCTGTTCCTCTGACACAGACTGTTAGGAATTCAGATTAACAACAGTAAAAGATCTTCCATTGTTCAATGGTTGTGATTGTGCTTTTTTTTTTTTTAAACCATCCTCTGTAGTGGGCTGTGAGAAGTGCGCACTGAAGAAGCATGAGGTTTTCTCAAAGGATAATCCTACTGGTCCAGTTTACCAGTGCATGGGCTGCTGCTTCTCCAGAGCATACCCGACGCCTCTCAGGACCATCCAGACAATGACAATCCCCAAGAACATCACCTCAGAGGCAACGTGCTGCGTCGCAAAGCACAGCCATGAGGTACAGATGTGTGTCCTGCCTGTTTAATATCATTTTCTATCAGAAGATTTAATGGTATCCAAGATGTCTGAATTCAGCTTGACATTATATGTATATATTTTAAGTTTCTATTCAAGGAGGCAGGATAGCAAACTCTAAAACTTTAGCTTTAACACATTATTGGAATGAATTGAGCTCTGCTAAAAAAATGCTAAAAATGCTAAAAACTGTGTTTGGTCATACACCACAGTAGATCACAGTGACTTACTCTCTTTTCTTCTTGATCTGTTTCTCTCTCAGACCTTCCTAGAGATACCTAGGGCAACGGTGAGGAACCATACAGACTGCCACTGCAGCACCTGCTATTATCATAAGATATGACAGATGGGCACCGGAGACTGTTCTGCAGCACACAGCTTGGCAACACATTGTTTCTTTTCTTTTTTTTTATATGCAATATTTCTTCTCTGTTTCAAAATGTTAAGTGTCAGTGATGTATAATTAGTCTACATTTTGCACTGTAATTCACTTTTTGTGTTTCTGAAAAGCAATTAAAATGTGCACACAATGATTGAAAGTGTCTTACTTTGAAATCACTGCTTTATAGTTTATTTATTTTATCTTTATTTTGGGAGAGAGTGAGGTGAGATTTCTCTACTGTAGGTAAAGAATACTTATGTGCAGGATTTAGAAAATGGATTTTGACTTTTTTTTTATTTCAAGTACTAAATAACAAAAATATAGTTTATGGCGACGTCATTGTCATTCTCAAGTCAGCGATCTTCTGCTGAATTAATGAAAGCTTCCCTCCTCATTGATTTTATTGTTGTTGTTAAGAGATTAAACTTATACACTATGCATGCATAGTGCAATGCACATAAACCCTTTAGCCTCTCCAAAATTCAAGAATATTCCCTTTACATCATGTGTTTACATAGATAAAAAAGTCTTACCCCTATCAGTAAACATCTGTCCTGGCCATGAGCAGATGACTATGAATCAGGCCTGTTGTGAATCTGACCCTGGAGCGATAACGAACGTTAATATTAGGGTTTGATTTTAAACTTAAAGTCTGACAGATCTCTTCTTGTATTTTTGGTCTCAATATGGCCACTTTCTGGAGGTCATAGCTTGTTGAATGTGTTGTTTAGCCTGATCCATACAGTTTATAGGAACACCTCATCAATCATTATGAGATTAGCTGATGGGTAAATACATGACGCCCACTTTGTGTTCACCGGGGGACTTTTTTTGTGTTAAGGATGCTTTGTTGATATGAGGGCTACGTATATGGAGCATTGGAGTGTGCTCTGTGCTCTCCCCTCCCCCCTGCGTGCGCGTGCGTGTGCGAGTCTGGCAGCGTAACATCTGTGCGTACGCGGTCGTGATTGTTGTGAAGATGGCGGAGGGGGAGACAGAGAAGGAATATGACACACGGAAAGCTATCGAGGAGCTCCGAGAGCGGTTCCAGGGTTTGACCACAGCTTTGAAAGAGAGTTCGCAGTCTCCGTTGGAAGCCTCTCTGCATTTCTGCCAGGAGTTTTGCCAGGTTAGCCCGTTACCCCGCTGCTCATCCCGGGCAGCCTGCAGCCCCTCTGGCTTCCTGGCCGAGGATGCGCGTCTACGTTTGCTATAACAATGTAGCTAAGGAGCTAGCTGCCCAGCTAGCTGCCTGGCATTTCAAGATGGGGAAAAAACTCCTCGTTGGTTTTCAGTCGTTCTTACAGTGATGTATATCTAGAGCATGCATTTATTTGCAATGTATCGCTATCCATGCGGCGAGAAGTTTCGCCAGTGTGTGTTCACTGTGCATGTATTACTCGTATTTTCCAGGCCAGATGGCTAATAGCAGATGAATGTTGCTAGCTGGTATGCAGGGTCCCCCTGTCCTGTGCAGTGGTCATGCTGTGCAAAAAATGGATAGCTACGTTAGCGATATTTTCCAGGGCGATTGCATTGATTTGCACATAAGTAAATACTTTTATTCGCTATAGAAAATAACAACTACATGCAATAACACTACATCTCAAAGCTTGTGGTTTAGGCTTGGAGTGAAATGGGGTTACTTTAGTGAAGCTGCTTTATTGTACGGAAAGAGCAATGGTTATAACCAAGGTGCTAGCCTGGGCCTCTTTGCACTAATTAATCCATCAAACCACATCAGCGAATTTTTCAATCATAGTATTATAGACAGCATCATTAAAAGATGTAACCTGATGTCAGTGTTAAAGCAGCCGATCTGCCTGCAGCTGGCTGAGGCAGTGATTTGAAGGGGAAAGTGTGGTAGTGGTCACTGACTCCATTACACATCCTCCTCATTAATTAGCCCAGACCACGTAAATATCACGCGATGTCTCCATTTACCTGCAAAGCAGCACAGATTATTGTCATCGCGCCGAGGGAGTGTGAGATTTTAGGTTTGTTACCACTCCAAGCTAACCGGCTGCGATGAATTCATTCAGTTTAAAAGTTATTTTAGCGAAGGGGGCGAGTCTCGGGCTGTGTGCAGACTAGTCGTTGTTTCAGAACAGAGCTGCGGTGATTTAGGATGGCAACTGATGTATTGTGTTCTGTATATTGTGAATTGATGAAGTCTAGTCTTACTTGGTGACAGCAAAAAAATAAAAAAGAGGAGGATAAAAATGTTTATCTTAGGGTTCTGATTATCTCAGGGTAGATCTTGACTGAATTATGTCATAATATATATATATATATATATATATATATATATATATATATATATATATATATATATATATATATATATATATATATATAATCTTAAAGCAATTATTGATTATTTTTTTTTAGTCATGACAGTGTGGCACTGTTGGTTAAATCTAAAAGGCTTGTTGTAAGAGCTAACTATAAATCTAAATATCCATGCACACTAATGTATTTTGATGAGGGCCAGCACAAATTGTGCTTTGTTTACATGTAATTACACATGCACAATAGGTTTACAAACTCTGATATTAAAACTATAAATAAGAAACCATTATTAACTCTTTGATAATGATGTGTCAGACAGTTTAATTGCATTCATTTATAATGTAGAGAATGTCAAAAAGAGGAAAAAATAAAGTTGGATCTTCACATTTAAAACATTAAGGATATGCATTTTGGTAATCTGTGACTGTAAAAAAAAAAACATGTTCATGTTTACGCATAAATAATCTGCATTCTTAACATATGCTCAACAGCTTCTACCTATTGTTTTGCACCCTTTTTCAAGTTGTAACATTTGTATGTAATGTTTTTTTTGCAGGTACTGGTGGAACATGCCGGTCGTTGGAAAACTGACGAGGATCCACTGCCCTTGTTGGAGGTTTACACTGTGGCAATCCTCAGCTTTGCTAAGGCCGCCTCCTGTCTCTCCTCCGAATGTGAAAACGTGCCACTCCTACTTGAAAAGTTAGCACTGTAAGTTAAAGGCATCGTGCAGTGTACGCCGGTAGAAACTAATCGCAAAACCTTTTTTATTTCCTTCTTTTGTGTCTTTTAAACAGCAGCATCCTTGCTACATTGACCTGTAATGTGTTGCATAGTCACATATCAGCTTGGTTCAATCTGGATTTAATCCTTAGTGTTTATGCATCTTTCAAACAGTTTTCACATTAGTTGTTTTTACGAGAGAGTAATCTATTTGAAAAGATGCATAATATCTGAATGTAAGAAATGAAAAGGAAATTTAAAACTACTCTGAATAATACACAGCTATTCAGCTATTGGTACAATGTGCTCTTATGAAGGCAGAGTCCTTGAGGCTGTAGTGCAGAATAAGTATGTAGCAGACCTCTTGGGGAGCGGCATATTTGGGATGAACTACAAATTATATTTTTTCACATGAAAACATGTACACCAAATCAATATAATCAGAGATGATTAAATTCAAAGAGCAAATACAGAGCAGAATCATTTTTGTCTTTTATTCCCATATGAAAATCAGTTAATGACATTTAATAAATATGTTTCCTCTTTTTTTGTACTTTTTCCTATTATATCTAGAATGTCACATTGACTTTACAGTCTGAATAGTTATTCTTGTAAGGTTATTTCTGTTTTGTTGAGTGTGTTTGCATCCTTGACCTACATCTGGCTTTAACAAATGACTGTGTTGGATTCACAGGAGCTGTGCGGAGCTGCTGCTCTTACTGCCCCAGCATGTCCCTGGTGCCTTATGGGAGGAGTTTCAGTCCTCCATGAAGGTCAGTATACCCAGGGGTATTAGATTTTTTTTCTCAGGCTTATCTTTACAGTGATAAGCAATGAAAAGTTAAGCAATTAGTTAGCATTTGGTTTAGGGCAGTTGTAAAGTTGGAAGATGCTGAAATGTATGTATAACTGCTAAAGAAATACATTTTCATTCTCTAACATGAATTGACCACTGCAGTGTCTAAGTGTTTTAAGACTGTATTTTAAAACATGTCTCACATTTTAGAAATATAGTTATTACATGTTTATTTGTCTTTCATTGCAGTTGGCACACAGCCTGTTGCAAGAAAGTGGGAGCACACAGCTCTGCCTGCTCGCAGTTCTGGCACAGCAGGATGGCGTCTGGGCCAACACCACATTAAGCAGCATCCTGTCCAATCAAATTCCTCAAACTGAGCAAGGTTAGTCCTCACTTTTTTATAAAGTGGTCTGGAGACACAATAGCTGTAATTTTGTGAAATAACCATTGCTGAGTTTTCATAGTAATTGTCTGTCTGAATTCCCTCCCAAACCATAAGTTTCTCACCCTTTTTCTGTCTTTGTTCCTCAGTTCATGAGTATCTTGAGTTGGAAGGTCCCACGCTTCTGAACATGCGAATAAAGCACCTTGTTAAAATGGAAAGTGTTGATAAAGCAGCTGTCCTTGCAAAGATGTGTGCGGAATATCCGGGATATGAAGGAAAAGGGAACTTCAAACAGACCTACTTGCTCTGCATCTGCATGACAAAAAATCAGGATCAGCTAATGGAAGAGGTAAGAAACAACTTTCCCATTGTTTTATCAGTTGATTACACCTGAATTATCATTTTCTGGAACCACAGTAATTATTTCCATTCCACGTATGTGAGAGGTTCCAGCACTTTCCTAGGACTGATGTTTATTGTATTGTATTTCATTTCACTTCTCTTGATTTCCTTCTTTTGCTCGCAGATTGCATCAATAGACTGTAAAGACGCTCTTGAAATGATCTGCAACTTGGAGTCAGAGGGCGATGAGAAAGGGGCTCTCTGCTTGTGTACTGCGTTTCTCAAGCGACAGCTTCTCCAAGGAGATGTATATTGTGCCTGGTAAGTGTTGATGTTTCTTTGAGACAAAAACAAATTTACCCTCACTTATACTGTTGCCATGGGAGAATATCACTTTGTTATGCAATTGATTTTTGCCCAGAATGGAGCAATTAATGGAACACACATGCATGGTGTAATACTTGGATAATTCCATGTTGAGAATTATTGCGAATCCTAACTGACTGTATAGTCTGAAAAACCATGTCATTACAAAAAACTAGGTGGGGTCACACATGTAATATTGGTTCTGATTGAACCAAAAATTCCAAGTCCAGCCCAAACATGTTTGGTGCAATTGGATCCATGACCCATGATCCATGCTTTGTTTCAGAACCTGTCTGATTTCTTCATTTCACTGTTAAACACTTTTGTTTGTGAACATTTCCAGGGAACTCACACTGTTCTGGAGTAAGCTACTCATGCGTTTAGAGTCGTCTGCTGATTCTTTTCTGAGCCACAGCAAAAGCATGGCTCTTCTCTGCAGAAGTGTCTGTCACATTCTGTTTCTCATCAAAGTAATCCAAAATGAGGTAAGGGAAATACTTACTGATTTGTAACTACTACCTGTAGATTTCCTACAAATAATTTGCATTAATGTTCTATTTTTTTTTTTAACCTTAGGTTGGAGAGGTGGGGCTTCCAGTGTGCGTAGAAATGTGCATTCAAGCCCTGAAAATGACCTCTACTGACCATAAAGACAGCAAATCTACCATTTGCAAGACTATTTCCTGCCTCTTGCCAACGGATCTAGAGGTTAAGCGTGCATGCCAGCTGACCGAGTTTCTCCTTCAGCCCACTGTTGACGCGTATTATGCGGTGGAGTCCCTGTACAACGAACCCGACCAAAAGCCAGAGGAGGATGGGAGTCTACCAGTGCCCAATTCATTACGCTGTGAGTTACTGCTGGCCTTGAAGACACAGTGGCCTTTTGATCCAGAGTTCTGGGACTGGAAAACACTGAAACGCAACTGCTTGTCACTGATGGGCGAGGAGGCAGCTATTGTGTCATCTATTGATACACTGAATGACACAGATGAACCGGAGGTGGACAATGTGCTTGGAAAACCCCCTGAATACAGAGACCTTGAGGATTTTCTGTTAATCACTACAAACGAACTCAATGAAATCACAGACGAAAAAGAGAAAAACAGAGAGGCTAAAAAACTTAGGGAGCAGGGTTTTGTGTCTGCTCGGTTCAGAAATTGGCGAGCCTACATGCAGTATTGTGTTTTATGTGACAAAGAGTTCTTGGGTCACAGAATTGTTCGGCATGCTCAGAAGCATTTCAAAGACGGAGTATATCTTTGTCCAATTTGTGCTGACAGTTTTGAAAGTAGGGAGGTTTTAGAACCACATGTAGCATCACATGTAAAGCAATCTTGCAAAGAGAGACTGGCTGCAATGAAAGCTGCAAGGAAGGTAAGCAAACCAACTCAGTCCCCTAAAAGTCCATCAAAGATTTCAAAAGTTGCTGCCAAGGCAAGCATGAGCCCTGTCAAAATTGAATCTCAAGTCGGTGAGCAGTTGGCTTCCCCTGTTAAGATAGAACAAACTACATCAGACCCGCAGATTAGTCAGGACTGTTTCTGTCCTGTTAAAAATTGTTCCAAGGCTTTCAAGTTTTTCCGTAACCTCATGGCTCATGTCAGATCTCACAAGAACGATGAAGAGGCCATGAGGTTTTTAGAAATACAAAAGCAGAAAGTCGTGTGCCAGTACTGCAGAAGGCAGTTTGTTAATGTCCAACATCTTAATGATCATTTACAGATGCACTGTGGCAGCAAACCATATATCTGCATACAACTGGATTGCAAGGCCAACTTTAATTCCAACTCTGAGCTTCTCATGCATAGAAAAACACACCCTGAATTTAAGGCACAGTGCATGTTCCCTAACTGTGGTCAAGTCTTTAGTGAGGCCTACCTTTTGTATGATCACGAGGCTCAGCATTACCTAACATACACCTGCCAAACGGACAACTGCGGAAAAATATTCTACTCACAGGCTCAATTCTTGTCTCACCAAGAGATTCATAACACAAATGCAGCAGTAAACAGTTTTTCAATCACTAATCAAACTCCTCCAGCTGCTGCAAAAGTAGAACCACCAGCCGAGAGCACCCAGCACAAAGAAGACAAAGAAGACCCGTGTTCTGCTGTAGTTTCCTGTGAAAGGAGTAATGCTGATGTTTCTCTGATAGATGCATCAAAGACAACCACATCACCGTGTAGATCACCAGATGTCACTAAAGAATCTGGTTCCCTGAAAGTAAAACACTCAATTGAAAGCATCTTGAATCCTGAAATGAAGGAGCCAGAGAAATGCTACACTCCACTGACAAATCCCACTCCAGCACCAACTGATGCAAATCTACCATCGGATACTCCACATGTGCACCAAAATGTAGCTGGGCACACTGATATTCCTCCAGTGTACCCTGTCCCCAGTGCAACAAACCCTATGGCAAGTCAGCAGGAAGATCGACATAATATTGTACAAGGCAATGCATTTCAGAGGGCCGTGCCACAGATTATTTCTCCAAGTCAAATCAAAACAGAAATTCCTTGTTCTCTGCAAGGATATCCTCCCAGCACACCCGCTGCTACGTCTGGCAATGAAGAGAACCTGCACTGCTGTCCATATAATGACTGTACAAGGGCATATAGTACAAACAAAAGTCTGTCTAGACATGTGAAGAAGCAACACCCTGAAATATTTGAAGATTGGAAATTGGCAAAAAAATACAACAAAGTGTCCAAAATTACATCAAAAAAGGTTCAGAGTGGACCTGCTAAACCCACTCAGCCACAGAACCAGGGGGGCAGGCTGTCAAATCAGCCAGGGATACTATGCAACAAACCTGGGGTGCAGCAAATGGATTATCCAGTGGGATGCTCAACCTCACCCGCCCAATGTTATCCTGTATCAATGGAGCCTGTGCCTATCACTCCAATGGTGAACCCCACATTGTATCCTTCATGGGGAAACTCAAACAATGCGAGTGGTGTGATGCACTCAGACATGTCTCAGTCATGGTCCTCACCTCCTATGAATAATTGCTATCCAGATGCCTTCAACATGAATGAGTACCCCTCTCGCAGCTACCCTCAATGGCCGGCAGACCATTATCAAACTGCCTCTCTTCCACCTGATAGAGATAATTCAGTGGCAGCTATACATGGTCCCACTATGTCACATGTTCCTTCAGAGTCAAGTTTGATGTCTCAGTATGTGTCCAGTTCTCTGATGCTGGACAATGGAGGGCAAATGCACAATGGAGGACATCAGTATGGACTTATGAATCCTGACGGTACCGGAGACAGTGTAGATGCAAGAAAAAACAGCGCGAGTATGACAGAACAGTTGGATAATGGAAACAGTATTTCAACAATTGACAGCCTCCCTGAAGGAAGTTACCACACTCCATATGCTGTGAGTGAAAACTCCTGCCTCACTCAGTGCTCATCAGTTGATATTCCTTTGAAATGTCTGAGCCCAGAGGCTCAAGTTCCAGTAAAAGCTACAAATGAAATTATTAAAACAGAGATCTCAGTTCCAGGTTATGAACAGATGGAGAACTCTTTGGATGGCATAATCAGTCCAAACAACATCATTCAGACAGATTTCCCATATGATGAGAGCTGTCCTAATGTTGATTGTCAGGCTAACACTTCGGATGAAAAAGGCAGTGACCCAGACGCCCAGAAAGAAAAACGCAGCAGGTTGAGCAAGCGCACCAAATGGCCAGCAATCATCAAGGATGGCAAAGTAATTTGCAGAAGATGTTTCAGAGAGTTCACAAGCACCAAATCTCTTGGTGGTCACTTATCTAAACGCTCACAATGTAGACCGTTAAATGAAATTGACCTGACAGCAGATCTGCCAACATCATTTCTTGATTTTCTCAATGACCCTCATGTCCCAGACACAAATGGAGCAATATACAGCACGCCAAATGGAGAATTCCCACAGGAATCCTGTAGTCTGACAAGCTGGACCTCACCTATGGCACCGAAACAGGAACCTCAGAGCACAAATGTAACAGACTATTCAAACTCTTTCACAGTGTCTTCTGAAAACCAGCTGGAGAAGGCAGGAGGGACAGCTAATCCACCCCTCACTGTACCTTATCAAGAAGATCACCTCATGGAAATTTCACATGCCTTTCAAAGGTTGGATTTGATAGAGGCCGCACAAGAGAAGATGCGAAGTGCTATAGCCTTGGAGCAAAATGTCAGTCGTGATGCAGTCCCAGATACAGAGAAAAGTAAAATACAGAGCAAAAGTGACGACAAGCCCACTGAAAAGGTTCCTAAACCTTTTAAATGTGACCAAGATGATTGCGAGTATTCATTCATGACAAAAGAGGCATTGTTCAAACACTTGAGTAAAATGCATGATTATTCTAACGAGATGATAGAAGAACTGAAAAGAGCCCCATCTAAACTTTCTCCTTATCCTTGTCAGATTTGTCCGAAGACTTTCACAAGAACGACAGGGTTGAGAATTCACTATGAAAAAGTTCACCGATTGTCAAAGTCAGAAATGCAGAAGCTGAGGATAAGTGCTCGCAATAGACGCGCATTCAGACTTAACAAAGATGGCGTGTGTCCTAACAGTGCAACTGCTGATCCCAATGTCGGTCACACAACACAAACTGCAGATATAATATCTGCTATAAAACAGGAGCCACTCGACATAGCGATTGCACCTCAAGCAACTAATGATAACGATACAGAAGTTCCTCAAATCGCTTCAGGAGATGCAGTGACACACAGCCTGACACCTGACGTATCAACTGTTACTCAACTACCGTTGCCTCAAAACCTTTTACCTGAAGATCAGCCTTGTGAGGTACCATCAACACCAGAGCAACCAAATGTGGCCATTTCCCACATGAGTCCAGATCAGAGAGTGAAATCCACTTTAAAAGAGAAACTTAGTCCTGTTGGCAAAATCAAAGTGGCAAAAACAAAATCAGATGTGTCCCCAAAAGAGTCCTCTTCTTCTGCTTTATCCTCACCAGAAAAACCCAGCAGCTCCAAAAGCACACCAACCAAGGAAGAGAAGAAAGAGAAGTTTCAGAAAAGGTTAAGTCTTAAAATGTGCGACGCAGAAAATGCCTTTAGTCCATATAGACCATATCGCTGTGTACATGAAGGATGCACTGCAGCTTTCACCATCCAGCAGAATTTGATCCTCCATTACCGGGCTATGCATCAGGCATCCCTGCCCCCAACCAAACCTGAAATTGAAACTGAAATAGTAAGTGAACCAGAAACCGATCAGAGCATAGTCAAAGATTATGAAGTCAGGTGTCAGGTAAAAAACTGTTCAAGGGTGTTCATGGGAATCACAAGGTTAGTGCAGCATTACCTCTTACTTCACAAGTTCACCCGTGACAAAGCCACCACCATGATGGCCAGTATGAGCATAGAGACATTTAACTGTGACCGGCCAGAGTGTGGTCTCCCGTTCAACTCTGTGGAAACGTACATTGACCATATTAAGAACTACCACAAGGAAATCGCCATCTCCGAGAGAGGCTCAGTGGACCCAACTTTCCGGTGTGAATATGATGGCTGTGACCGAGTGTACACTACAAAATCAAATCTCCTTCGCCACCTGATCAAAAAGCATGATTACATTTATGATCCAAAAACAAGTGATGGAAGAAGGACTAAAGCTATTGGTCTTTTCCAGGGGGTTGGCAACGGGAAAGAAAATGTAGAAAACAAATTTAAAGTAAAAAAGAAAAACACTAAAAAGAAAGATGGGAAGTCCATTGAACACTGGACTAGTTTTGGGAAACCTACACTAAAGTCGCACGAAGAGGCATCAGCCATGTGCATTAAGAAGTCTGCCCTACAATATCCCTGCATGATCATTGGCTGTGACGCAGTGGAGCGAGCTGAACGAAGTATCTTCAAGCATTACGCCACTCATGGGCTATCGGAAAGATACATCGAAGATCAGAGAAGTCAGTTCATTTTCTGCAAAAAATACTCACGCTCCAGATTCAAAGATGCAAACAAATCAGAAGGCGCATCAAGTTCATCCTCTGAGGAGACAGAGCCTGAAGAAGGAGAGAAACTTTGTGATGAGCTGGTGGATAGAATTGGCCAAGACGACAGTAAACTGTCAAATGATGAAAGTGCAGAATCTCAAGCTTCCAATGGGACCGAAGTTAAAAGAGGCCGTCCCAGAAAACCTGCTCAACCTACACCAGCTTGTCCAGAGAGGATGCAGACCCTCAGAAACCGTACGACTGTTAACAGTTCAAGAGAGAACTCAAATCCTGGTACCCCTACGGCCCAAGAACAACGTGATGATGTGGTAACGCCAGGGTCATTCAAGCCCTTAGGCCTGGAAGACTCTTTCCTAAAGTTCTTGGAAACCTCAGAGTCCACACACTCTTCCAAACGCAAATTAAATGATAAAGCTAGCGCTGAAGTGCCGTCCAAAAGACAACAAACTCATAAACAGAAATCTGCAGTGAAAAGTAAAATACATGATGAATTTAGAGGCTATGAGAATCTTGTAGACTTCAGAAATCCCCTCAATCTCAAATCTGCGTCTAATGTTAAGATCGTCATGGATAAAACATTTTCAGACGGTGCTGATCTTTTGTTAAAGCAGCTACAAGATATGAAGCCCATGGTGATTATAAAAAAGTGGCTTTATAGCGGATCTTAGCCCAACACTTTTTTTCAGCTCAATCTCACTCAGGATTTGAGAAGTTATGCTGCAGAATGGTTTGTTAATGCGTCAGATTTCCAACTGTTAACAGTCATGGTCACTATTAATGAAGAAATGGCCTATTTTGTACTTACTGAAAAAATGTCTTGGATGATTTTAAGTATGTATGTTAGTTATAACCAGGTAATCTCTAGGGCATAGATTTTAGAAACATGTTTGTATTTATGCTTAGTACTGAAGATGTTTTTTTTTTCTTTTGCTAAATGGAGACTTTTAAAGAAAACTATGTTTTTATATATCCCTATGGGATTTCAAGTTCTGTTTGTATTTATTTTATCCTTTTTCAACACTAGTAGACCTATCTGTAATATTTACATGTCTTCCACAAAGTGTTCAATAAAATGTTACTGGTTCTTTTTGTAAAACACTGTCTGGATGTGTCCTTTTTTGTATAGTTTACATAGCTTTGTTTACAATACATCATAGTTTACACAGTGTAATAAAACCTGTGGGTGACATGATTTGCTATATTTATGGAAAATTGATGTAGCTGATGTGTTTTTTTTTAAATGTTACAGAATATACAATGTAACATGCATGTGGCACAACTGCAGAGAGTACATTTAGGCTTAAGCTAAGTTACTTTACATTGAAGACAATTGCAATACATTGTTCTAAAGCAGACATTTTAATATGAGAAATATTTGAAGTTTTTTTTTCTAGTGCATTCAACTAATAATGATAAAAATGTATGTAAACCTGTCCAGGGTATACTCTGCCTGTCACACTTTGACAGCTGAGCTGAGACATGCTCCACCCCCCACCATCAACTCACACAGAACAGAGTGGATTAAGAAAATGAATGGTTAAAAGGGCACACTTTAAGACAATGAAACCATATGTATCATACAATGTGCATACTGCACAGAATAATCTACTATGTTAACTATTAATGGTGCAACTCAGTGAACGCATGAACCCATCAAACTAATTTGTAGAGAGGATTTTATCCAGATACCAGCTTTTAACAACTAAGAACATGTAGGACAGTGAAAGGAGGGTATGTTCAAGATCAGCAGTGTTTTAAAAAAAATATCAAACACAATAAAAAACGGAGGCTCTGGTTTAAAACACTAATAAACACAAAATCTTACACTATAATCTATAATAAGATTATGGAACTCCACGGATGTGCATGATATAATATTCAAAACGGAACACGCTGACACTCGCTGCTGCTGACAAGCTGAACGCAACCTCTTCCGCATACGTCACTTTGGCGGGAAGTAGATATCCTGTCTAAGAAGGGTACACCCAGCCGGCATTTTAAATATTGAGAGTGAAATCGTGCACAGGTCCTGAAAGTGTGATCCGCTGTTTCATCTAACTCACGGCAAGATGTCTACTTCATCTGTGTCAAAGGTAACGTTATATTAAATATGTTACGTACATGCTCGGTAAAGCTCCTGACACAATATGGCCACATGTCTGCGTGACTTTGTATATAAATATCTGACGCTTAGTCTAACTCAAGTATATTGTTATTTCAGGGCTGTTTTGTTTTTAAGCCTGGAGCTAAGAAGAAGAAGACTGTCAGTCTGGGTAAGATGTATTTATGAGTGTAACGTGGCGAGCTGTCAGAGGATCCCCGGTGTTTTTAAGTTTTACTTTATGCCATTTCTCCGCAGAGAGTTATTTCACGCATGGCTGTGAGGATGCTGAAAACAGTGAAGTACGATTTAAACTCTGTCAGGATTTATGGGACAAAATCAAAACAGACACAGAGGTAAGAGCAACATCGAGGTGTTGATGTCAGGATCTGATGTATTTTTTATACATTTAAAGCTTTTAGGTAGCATTTAATAGATCATTGTTGTAAATGTAGATAGTAAAAGAATAAATTAATCACTATTAATGATCAAAATCAGCAAATGATTGTTTTCTTAGCTTTGGTTAATGAAAACTTTCCTTTGGAGCAACTCAAGTGATGGGTCAGCTACAAAATTAGATTTGGAAATCTATATATTGACGTAACATAAGAAATAGATGGCATAAAGTGGTTGTCAGGGACGGGGTTAAATTACAATTATTAGATCTAAATATACCCCAAGAATCGTTTCCTGCTTCTGTTCTTTAAAAAAAAAGAGTTCATATTGTCTTTTGCTCAGATTTTACAGGATGAACTTAACAGGAAAATACTGGACAGCTTGCTGGACTTCACCAGGAAGTGCTCTTCCACTCGTAAACACAGTGACTGGGCATCACAAATGAGGGCCAGTGAAATTCCCACAGCTGCACTTGTGCTCGGTATTATTTGACTTGATAATCACACGCACCGATTCCATATTTTGTGCCCTGTCTGACCTTCCTTTACTTCCCCTCCCCTGCAGGTGTGAATGTGCCGGATCATGACATGACCTTCCAAAGTCTGTCTGACCTGCTTCAGCAGTCTGTCACTCCTCACGTGGCCTCCGTGCAGGCCAAAGAGTGCGGAGGTAAAAGGGGATAAGATTTACTTAGTGAGTCCATTATCAGAATTATTTTAGTATTTTTTTATTATATGTTTGTGCTTAATTTCAGTGTTGAAGCATTTAATGAAGAAGGTCCTGGAGAGGTTGATGGGCACAGTTGTGGCCGTGGATGACGAGGATGAGGAAGAGACCGAGCAGACCGACGCTTACATCCACAAGAGCGTGCATTGCTCTCTCGGTACACTGTGTGATTGGTACATCGCAAAAACTAAGGTGCAGGCCGAGAGCATACGACATTGTCCATATGCATACATTTTCAGGTGCGTGCATAAAATAAAAAAGTGCAGTTTTTTTCTCTGTGTCTCAGAAATCCAGCAGTGGAACTCCTGGAAAGAAGCGCAGCTCTCCAGTGAGAGACGAGCAGCAGCAGCAGCAGCCTCCCGTTGTCATTATTTTTAAAGATTTGGAGGCATTTAACCCAAGAGTTCTTCAGGACTTCATACTCATCTGCAGGTAACTAAGAACCGTCACTGTTTTGACCTTGGTGATACCACGTGTGCTCCAGTAACACCATAATTGAACCATATTCCATAGTCGGTACATTGAACGTCTTCCTCTGATGTTCATCTTTGGGATTGCCACGTCACCGAGCACTATCCAGCACATGTTGCCACACTCCGTGTCCTCCCTGCTGTGCATAGAGCTCTTCCAGTCACTCTCCTGCACACAGCACTTGGCCACAGTCATTGACAAGGTACTCACACTGCATGTGTGAATTAGCAGGATAAGATATTGGACCCAGATATTTTATGTCTGAGTATTATTTCCCACTTAATGTAGATGGCTGTTGATTTGATTTGATGTGTTTTTTTTCCCCCAGTTGATCCTGACACCAAAGTTCCCTTTTAAGCTCAATGACAAAGTGATGCAGGTGCTGATCAGCATCTTTCTCTACCATGATTTCTCAGTGAGAAATTTCATCAAGGGACTACAGGTATGGAGCTACCTCGGTCTGTCAGTCCTCTGTCAGACGGACTAATGTGAAGGGCTTAATTTGTGCTCTGTGTGTCTTCAGCTGGCCCTCCTGGAGCACTTCCACTCTCAGCCTCTCAGTGTACTGTGCTGCAGAAAGCAGGAGGCGCTGCTTCACGTGACACAGCTAGGCCACCATAACTTGGAGAGGATCAGGCAGCTGCCGTCATTCAAGAGGTACACAGACAAAATAATGATTAGTTTTCAAATGTAACACTAAGGCTTTAAGTCTAATATGTGGTCATTCCAGGTATGTCGAGCAGCAGGAAGCGCAGGAACAGGTCAATCTGATGACAGATGACACTCATTTGAAGGTGCATTCTTTGTTTTATCTCAAGAGGCTTATTTTTTTTAAATTTCAGGTCTTTGAAATAGACGTTTTGTTCCTTTTTAGGAGGTGTGTCAGAGGCTAATAAAGGATCTTCGCAAATACCACAAGAACTTTTATCCCATTCTGAGATGTCTCCATGCTCTGACCTCATCATTACCTCGATATCCCCTTGGAAAACAGGCAAGAACTCACCGTATGTCTAGACAATCCCATAGTTGAATTACAGGAGTTCTGTTTTTATATAAAGTGGATTATTGGGTGTCACAGATCAGGGAGCTATATTTAATATGTCTGGAGAAGAACGTATGGGAAAATGAAGATTACCAGTCAGCGATGAAGCTTCTAAGGTAAGCCTGGGCGTCATTTTTAAACAAGAGTTCCATGTTAAAATGCATAGGTTATTAAGCATGGCTCATAATATTGTGATCGAGCACATGTTAACGTTATTTTACCACCAGATGGCAACATACTCAGGGATATTTGTAGAGCAGTTGCGTGTTCAGGTGGCTGAACAGCCATTTGTACACAGTAAAGTAGCACCGTGCCTCTCTGGGAACAAACCAGCTGTGGCATTCTGTAGTAAACCTGCTGTGCTCTCCCTTCAGGATGCTGGCAAAAGATGAGCTGATTGCTTTGCTGCAGAAGTGTGCAGAAATTCTGCAGCCTGTCAAGTCCAAGAAGATGAAGAATGCTTTTAGTCAGCTGGAAGAGCTGCTGGCAAAATTCAAGCAGCTGGATGGTGAGCAGTTGGAAAAAAATCCAGTTTCTCAAGTTTTACCTGAAGGATGGTCTCCTGTCTCAGATAATTATCTCTGTCTAAAGTGGAATAGGCTTTCTAAACATATGTACTCACATGGTTGATTTTTGTGTTCTTAACAACAGCTGTCGCTGAAACAGCCTCAAGTGTGGATGACATAATCACCTCTCCAGTGAAAAATCTTAAGAAAACAGATCTGTTCCAGCTGCAGAAGGTAGCTCACATTTGGACTCCACCTGTGTACAACTGGAGATGTGTTAATAACTTTAATTTTCATCCTGATTGTAGACTCTGCTGGAGTTGAATGAGTCCCGCAGATCCAAGAAGCTGAGTCCTTATGAGATCCTGAGGAATGAAGTGCTAGACTTCATCGACGCTTTAGTAAAGTAAGAGGAATGAGACTTGATGCAAAGTAAAACACTGCAGAAATACATCTAATGCTGTTTTGTAATAACACAGGAGTCACCTGTCTTCACCGGAGGCTCAGACTCTGCATGAGGTCTGCTACTACAGTTTGTCTGCCACTGTGAGACGCCATCTCAATGCAACACCTCGCACCTCTATTCAGGCTGCGCTCAGCAGTCCCTACTATTACCTCCGGGTACATACGCATCACCTTGTTGGAACTGAACATGATGACTGGAAATGTGCATGCTGAGAGCTGATGGTGTGTGTTTTTTTTTTGTTTTTTTTTAGAATGACAGCCTGAAGACTGAGGATGGGACCGTCTCTAATGCTGCTCCTGATATCTGCATCGCCTACAAGCTCCACCTGGAGTGCGGCAGGCTGATCAACCTCTGTGACTGGCTAGAAGTGAGTTTATATAATTTATCAAGGAGAGAATAGGGTTTTACTTCAGTTTTCCTCTCGCAACAATAAGCACCCAATTCAACTTTTCCCTACAAAGTATCCAAGTTGGAGGCTTTTGTTTTTCTTTCTGTAGGGGCAGCTTTATTGATCCTGAGGACCCGTTGTGTCACGTTATGGATTTGGATGGTGACATGAATGAAAACTTGTGTTTGTCTGTCTGCAGGCTTTCTCCACAGTGGTTTCTGCAGCTGAGGGACATGATCCAGAATCTGAACATTTTGGAAAAGTGGATGAGGTGAAGCAGTATCCTTTCAGAATTGAATGACGCATAAATGACAAAGATGCCCGAGTTGTTGATTTTCCTACAAACCAAAAAAAACGAGTGTTTTTTAACTAGACTTAAAAGCGTTTGGTTCCTTAGTTTGTCCTCCAGTGCTCGTTTCATCCGTGCTGTGTCAGAAATCGAATTTCTCGGCTTCATCAAGTCCACCAAGCAGAAGACCGACCACGTGGCTCGACTCACCTGGGGAGGCTGCTGACTGCAAACATGACCGTAAAACACTTGTACAGCTGTGAATACTGTTTCTATGAATTTTGACTTGCATCAGTATTCTCCCTCTAATAAAACACATTTTTTGGCACATTGCACTCATATATCCTAAGATGTGGTTCGAGCATCCTTGTAATGTGTAACAGCTGAGTCAATCTAACTTTACACCGTTAGCACTATGTGGGTATCAGCCTCATTTAAAAAAAATCAACACAAGGGTTAAATTATTGGACTGTTTTATTTACCCAGTCCAAATGTGTTTCGTCAGAACTTTGTTAAATACACTGATAACAGGTTACAGCTTGTAATTAACTGGGGAAAGTCTGTGATATGACAGCTAGTTTGAACAGCGGTATTTTACAAAGATTATTCCCAATACTTGGTGTATTTGGGGAAAAAAGGTCCACATGCATCAAAACAATTCAACTCTTAAAAGATTTATTGTTCTCCAAAGTGATACCAGCAGAACAAAACTCAAAATAAATAAAAACACGGGTGGGAGGGGGAAAAAAAGCTAATTATTCCACATTATGCTCGATTTAAAACAAGAAACCCAAGAACAACAGTTAACACTGTTTCACTTGTGTTTCTTCTATTTCCTTCCAGACTGACCAGCAAACCTTGTGTAAAATTCTGCACTGCTTTATTGTATTTACATGTAACAAACAGAAAACAAGTGACAAAGCCTGGAATGCTGGGAATCATTACAAAAGTGTGATAACTGTAAATACACAGATAGCTGAAGGATCATAGGCCACTGGTAGAGATAGGGTCCGTTCATTTACATCAGGAAGCACCTAGTTGCTTACAACAGAGTGGTAACAACTGACAATAGCTTGATATAAACCTTTGCCCAAAGACGGATATATGGCACAGTAAGAAAAGTTTTATTTCAACTAGCTAAACTGAATCTCTTACAACGATGAACTTTTCTCTTTCATGAGATATTGCAAGACCGCTTGCAGCAAGGGAAAGGCTGTCTTGCCAAAATACTGTGCCACACTCAGGAAACATCTGGAGGGAAGAGAGATAAAATGAAATACAGAAACCAGCTTTGGAAGTTTTAACTTCAAAAAGGCAAAGCTCAAAGTGAGATCCAAGACCTTCTAACATTGAAACAGGAATGTGAAAATAAAGAGAAAAACAACTCACAGCTTGCAGGTTGCTCTCCAAATCGTCGCATTAACTGATCGTGTGTGAACTTCACAAAAGTGTCATATTGTTCTGAAATATAAAAAGACAAACCTCAGTTAGCCCTGATGAAGACATACGGTAGTTGTCTTTAACCACAATTCTGCATAGACAATCAGAAGATTTATCATTGTAACTGTTAAACATGCATGTACTACACATCTAATGGGGTTGATTTTATGGCCTACTGAGGATTTTTTATTTGTCACAAGCCCCTGTTGCCTAGCAACTTTGATGCTTTCATTTAAGCGTAAAACGTCTTAGCTGTAAGCTTCATTTCATCAAGCATCATAACATTAAGCTGTTAGTTTCTGAAAGCGTACACCACCAAAAACAGGATAGATGAAGTAGCCATCATGTGCAAGTGACTGCATAGATAGATCTGCTTTATTTGTTACAGCTTAAGATGGGATTTTTGGAATTTGTTATATAACACAATCAATTTTTCTTAAAGTACTATTTGTTCAACACAACCTTAGTCATGAAAATACACATTTAACTATATTATTAGTTAAATTAGATTCATAAGACTACTTAACACTAACAAACCAAAACCTGATAGAACACCTTTGGGATGAATTGGAGCAGAGACTGAAAGCCAGGCCTTCTCGACCATCATCAGTGTGTGACCTCACTAATGCGCTTTTGGAAGAACTACTAATGTACTGTACATTTGTACAGTACATTAGTTCCAGCTTTCAACATCTGAATAGTAACATCTGTAGCGTAAGTGCTGAATATTGTGCATCTCTTGCTTGTGTATACGAACCAGCCAGTTTTGAAGTCATGGTCTCCTCATATTCCTCCCGCACCTTCTCTTCCCTTTCCTTCAGCAGTCGTTCACAGATCATTCCCACTTGTCTGAGGGTAAATAATGGCTGTTCTTTTCTAGTTGGGGAGACAGCTCCTGAGGATGTTCCTGTGCCGATCAAACAGAATTGTAATGTATGTGGTTTGGTTTGGTTTTAGTAGAGCATTATTCTATGACTGCACCCTCTTTTACCTACCTGGCATGGTGGAAACATTCATAGTGGACGACTGGGATGGGGATTCTGGAGAATAGCAGCACTCTGACTGTTGGTAGCCTACATCTAGATGTTTCCTCTTTTGAATGCGTTTGTACTCCTGTTTGATGCTGTTGAGGATTTGTTCTAGTGGATCCAAAGGGAGCAAGGAAAGACAGAAAATATCAATCGATGACTGGCTGTTAAGTTAAAAAGTCCATCTCCTAGTGTTTTCTAATGTTTCATAGCGTGGCTCAACATGTTAACAGCCCTCGGGTCTTTGGCTGGTCAGCAAACAGGCCAACTTAGCCAACATTAGTAATCTTACCTGCGCTAAGTCTTGACGACGATTCCCCAAATGGCGAAGGCTCCATGCTAAGGTACTTTCTAGGGGATGAGGACGACGGGGACACGGGGATGCATCTTCGCCGTTTGGGGGACGTAGGACTCATCAGCGGGTCGAAATCCATGGTCCTCTTCAGGGTGGCTCCACACGCCATGACTTCAGTTTGTTAAAGGGAGAGGGGGGGTGCAAAATACCGAAACAAGACGATAATGAAGCGACAATACCAGTTACTTCAGATTACTGTTAACGATGGCTATTCTTTAGCATAACTCACTAAATACTAAGTGAATCGTTCTGCTAAAACGTATTTCCATTGGCAAAGACTAACGTTAAATATACTGCGTAGTACAGGCTTTAAATATTTGCTAGCACGCTAACGTTAGCAGTGCATGCTAGGCAGTATTCAAAAAGAAAACAAAGCTAATGTTAGCTTTGGCTACCATTGATGGAGAGTTCGTCCCGGCGTACATTTTAGTATATATAGATGTGAAGTTTTACCTCTTGAGGGAAAAGCTGGTCTTCTTGACTGCGTTCACCAACTAGTGTTCTTGTGAAAAGTTGCTTTCCAAAAGTTGAAATGACGATTAGCCAGCTGTGGGCCAAGTGTCTGCTGATAGATAGTGCTGCTAGCTAACGCAACTTAGCTGCCTGTTTTTGATACGAGGCTGTCGGCTTCTCCGGCTAATGACGTAACGTGAGAAATACAACGCAGTGCATGATGGGTTATGTAGTGAAATACGATAAACAATGAGCTGCTGTCAAATAACAAGCCAAAATTAGCCTTTCTATTCCAAAATGCTGTTTTTCAATGTGATTTCGCTGGAGCGTTTTTATAAAATTCCAAAATTCCATTACGTCACAACCTGCTGAGTAATAAAGGCCCTTTATAATATCGTCTCCATAAGAGGGCAGTGTTACACTACAAAAGACACCCACAAGCAATAACTTTAAACCAGAGGCACCCACAAACTCACAAGATGACCAATAGGATAAGAGAATAATTTATACAGTTAAACACTGTGGCTCTTATAACCTTTCATTTCATAAAGTTTTAATTAATTGTAATTAGACAATTTGACGATATTTTATTGAAAAGATTTCAGCCATGTTGACAAAACTATGATAAAAATAGACAAATTTCACATATTTATTTCAGAATTTACACACTCTGGTTTGAGACGCAATGTCACAATGGATGCTTCACAGGAATACGGCAGCAGAGCTTTTGCACAAATGTTTTCTATGCATGTGTGTAAATAAAAACACTCATGAAACATTCCCCTATTCACTATAAACTAAAGTTTTGATTTGACCAATAAGCCAGTCAGTTCAGTGAGCGTGACTAACAATTTTCCTTTCCAAAATAAATAAATAAATAAGGTTTTCCTTATGAAACTGTAACAAATCACTTTAAGAAGCGGTGATCTCCCATTTAAAATCAGATTTTTTTGAATGAAGACACAGTTTAACTATGAATGATGTCACGTTTGTTGTTCTTAACCTGCCATCTGTCCAAACTACAGCAAACACATTGAAGTATTGTTTTCATTATAATGGATACTGTAGAAAAAAAATCCATTCAGCAAAAAGTTTTTTTTGGGAAAGCAACTATATTATTTACTGAATTACTTTAAAAAGTCAGACAATACATTTTTCTATAGCACAGTATTTTTAGTTATCACACTCCACTGACAATATTACAAAGACGTGTTTTTCAGTTCTAGTCATGTTTTGGCACATTTCACAGTCACGGAGAGGATGGGGCTATTCTACATTATGTTTATCTCACAGTTCGCTGCCTTTCAGACCGGCTCTGCTGTAGAAGTCTCAGTCATTCCAGAAACAGTGACTTGGGCTACTTTTACTGTAGCCTTTCCACAGCCGCCTCCATTTCTTCCTACCCCACCTGCTGTGGCTCTCACACTCCTGGTGTTCCAGTCGCTCTCAGCGCTGTTGTCCAGAGGCTGTGTTGCTCCCCCGCACACGTGACAGATATTAAGGAAGGCCCTGCGCAGGTCCTTGCTCCTCATGGCATAGATTACAGGGTTCACGGTGGAGTTGAGAAGGCAGAGCATGCTGCAAAAGGCAAAGATGGTCTTGATGACATCATTTACCTTACCGAAGAGGTCGTAGACCATGATGGCTAAGAGTGGACCCCAGCAGATGATGAGGGCTACCAGGATCAGAACAAGGGTTTTAGCAAGGCGGAGGTCCATGCGAGCCTGCTCAGGCCTCACCGTCTGCACTTTTGTCCCCTCTGCGGTGTAGACAATCACACTTCTCTGGGAGGTGCGGCTCAACATGCGAACAGCATGGTGGTGGGACTTCCAGAGAATGAACATGTAGGCGTAGATGATGAACAAGAGTAAGATACTTGTCATGCCAATCCAGAACATTAGGTACTTCTGGTCAATCAGAGGGAAAATGTCTGAGCACACAGTGCCCAGACGCTTGCAGTTCCATCCCAGCAGCGGCAGCAGTGAGATGACAATGGAGATGGTCCACATCACACTGAAGGCAATGACTGCTTTAGTCTTGGTGACAATGCGCTTGTATGCCATAGGCCTGTGGATGGAGATGTACCGGTCAATGGCAGTGAGGAACAAACTGCCCACGGAGGCAGTGAAGGAGGCAATAACCCCAGCCAGCTTGAAAAGGAAAATGTTGGGGCTATCCTTTCTGTGGAGGACATGAAAGTCCAGGAAGCTGTACACAAAAATGATGCTTCCTATCAGATCAGCCACAGCCAGGCTCCCAATGAAGTGATAAGAAGGTCGGGATCGAAGTGTCCGTGAGTGCAGGATTACACACAGAACCATGAGGTTCTCCAGCACTGTAAAAGTCCCCAGAGTCAGTGCCAAGATGGCAATTGCAAGCTGCTGACCAGGTGTGAGGATCATAAAACACTCCATGTTGTCCGCAAAGTTCTCCCCACACTGTGCCGCTCCTTCACTCTCTACAGAGGTGCTGTTACCCAGCAGCAGTTCTGACATGTTGGTGGGATAAATGGGAGAGAGTGCACCGTAAATGACCTCCTTGTCTCTGGGAAGGAGCCCATGGAACGAGCTGCTGATGGAGGCAGAGTAAGCCTTCTCAAAGTGGAATCCATCCTTGATGAGACTGGAGTCTGCAGAGGGATCATCGTAGCTAGCATCATTGGAGCCCAGATACTGGACACCTGTTGTGAGCGCACTCATTGTGGTGCCAGCTATGCTGTGCAAAGCCAGCTTCATGGCTGGTTTGTGGCAGTGTGGGGATGCTTAGTGGAGAGGCGTGTGGTGTAACAGCAGGCGACACATACAAAACGACATCTATGAAGACAAAAAAAAATTCCCACAATGAATGCAACAAATCATTTTAAAAATAAACAATACCTGTAGATTTAATGCATTTATTAATGATTAATATGGTGGAAAAGGAGAGTTTCGGGGGGGATCTGGGTATTAACCAGCTGACTCCAGAACAGATGCATCCCAGACAATAGTGGGAAACTGAACAGTTGATGACAAACCTGTGCAGCCTCAGGGGAAATCATTGCATTAAGAATGTAGGACAGGCAGGGCTTTTTTATTAATTAAAGGAGGTCATTAGGCATTAAGCCTTTTTTTTTCATCAGTAATCACTGGATTAATTGGGCATCAAGGGAGATATAAGAACAAGAGAAAGCATTTACATTTTGATATGAGTAATGATGCTATTAATTATTAACAATAAAGTTTACATGGACGAGAAGCAATAACAACAACCTATCAAATTAATATATGAATAAAAAACGCAAAAATGAGAAGGAAATTAAATAAAAAGAACATACCTTGATCCTCGCCAAAATATCCTTCACCGGTCCGTGACGCAAAAAAAAAAAATGAATTAAGTAAATGTTGAGTCTGTTCTTCACTCTTCACTGAGAGTAACTCCAAGAAAATAAACGAGAAGGAAATTATTATCGTTGTTGTGATGATTTACCGGGGGGAATCATCTCGTGCGGACTCCCCAGATATTACTGTCAGTGTCAAACACAGTTGTGCTATAGCCAGGCGACGTGTGTATGTGTGCGTGTGGTTGTGTGTTTGTGGGAGCAGGCGGTTATAAGGCTTCGGTTTGTGCGCCTGCTGATCACGTGATCGGAGGTGCAGCAGGAAGCGCATCCCTGAGCGCAGATAGCCCACATAGATAGATTCACCGTAATCCTGTGAGGGAAAACTGTCACGGTGCAGCTGCATTAATCAACACTAGATTACACACACACACACAACTGTAAGAGTAATAAATGAAAGACAAAACAGAAAGGTAAGAGTCAAAAATATAAAAGACGTATAGGCTACTTAAGGACAAACTAATCTCATCTCTGTGACTGCAGAACTGAATTAGCCTGCATGCGTTCTCTTTGAGCACCACCTATTTGTGCAGGAACAACAGCTGCTCCAGGCACTTTAGAACCATTCATCGCTAAACAAGACCACTGCTGTATGTGCAAAAACATCCACAGATCAATAATCTGATTAATTAATCTTGTCCCAATTTTTTTTGTCTAACTTTTTCAGAGACAGCTCCTCTGATGGCGTCTAAGTGAGATACGTGCACTATATATTTTATGGTTCTTATCTTTTCCATTTATTAGCAATAGCTACAGCATTTTACACACTCATTTCTCCTCTGCCCATGTTGTAGCTCATTTTACATCAGCTGTCATATAATTAACATCATTGACAAAGTTTTCTGCTTCCATGCTCTTTTATATTACTCATATAGCAGAATAGGGAACTCTGATCCATGGCCATCTGATCTCCGTTTCCTACTCTTACCAATGCAAACAGCAGGAGACAGTGAGTGTCGTCACAAAAAAATAATTATTTTCTGCAGCCATTCATTTCTAATATTCGCACACAACACAATCACGCTAATGTGCCGATCGGCTTTGATGACGTCAACGAGACAGAGACAGAGAGAGAGAGAGAGAGAGAGAGAGAGATGTGCGCAATTACGCACATGGCACAGGCACTCTTCATAAAGTATCCAACCATGGAGACACGATCAAACAGCAAGAGCAGCATGGTGAATTATTTCACTTCAAGCCAGGTGAGCTGTCAGTTTTTAAACTGCAGTCTGCTAAGTCACTTCCTCACTTGGAAAAAGGTGTCGGGGCATTTCTTCCGTGCGCTCTGATGTCACGGCACACCTGTTAATGACCTATTTCAACCACCTGCAACCGATCCGCTAATGATAATCTTCATTTGTATTACTGGAAACACCTGTTATTACAAGCACTTTGGTGGGCGACGCCCTTATAAATGTGCTATATAAATAAAACTGACATTGACATTGACGTTAGTGCAGGCCACGCATCACAGCGTGCGCTTCAGCGGAATAAGGTGGCCTGACAACCTCCAACCTACACACACAACAGCACACAGCCAAGCAACCACTGGCTATATACTTCAGAATTACGAACAGTAAACAGCGGCCATAGATGAAGAGCAATATTATTAATAAATCATATGAATATTTGTACATAACAACAACACAACAGATTTCAGTCTGGTTTGCTGTAGCCAGAATGAAACCAGTCAGCATCGCAGCCTCTAATTAGGCCTCGTTCACACTGGAGAAAGTCATTCCAGCTAGAGTAGGATTGAGCCCAGACAGCCTTTGAGCTGGATGCGTTCAGACCTATTTTCAAATCTGGCTAGCACACACTTGTGTCCGCACTCAATCCGGCTTCATCCAGCGTGTTTGCTGTCCTCCAAACCACTAGGTGGCACCTTGTAATATACAGAGTCCTTTTAGGCCGCGGTAGGACCACGTGTGCGCATGCGTCGTGCGGTTTTGTTGTCCTGTGTCTCTGTGAGCCGGAAGTAGCACATCACTAACCGGAAGAAGCATGTCGCTAGCCGGATTCGCTAGCCACATTTGCGTTCACACCTGAGCCACATTTGAGCCAATCCGGCTAGATCCACCCACGAGAGGTGGATCTAGCCGGATTGAAATCAAACTGGATACTGCCGGATTCGAGGTGTTCACACTCAAAAAACATCTGGATAGGCCCGAATCCCGCTTTAGCCAGATTTTTTTCCCCAGTGTGAACGGGGTATAAGATGTTACATTACTGACCTGGACATTACTTCAGATTCTCCCGTCCTTCGGATGAAGTAGTTGATTCACCTGCTCCTTTGTTTTTAAATCCATCTGTAGTTCCTTATGACAGGTATGACCTCTGGCACCAACCAAGCAAACAATAAATGGCATAAATGTCCCAGTTTTCTGCTCAGTATGCTTTCAAATTCCACATTTAAAGTTAAACTGGAAAATTGGAAAATAGCGTCAAATAATAATTTCGCAAAAAAAAAAAAAGTCTCCCTGGCTAACAGGCTGGCTAGCTTGTGATCCTCCACAGCTGGAAGGAATTAATAACAAAGCCCGCCAATTTAGCAGGAAGATATGATTGGTCCATTTTTTTTACTGTCAATTTAAAGTAGTCTGTCATTGACTTGTTGCCGACCTGCTGTAAATTGTCAGTTTGATGTGCTTTTTGAAATTTGTGCAGCTATTTTTACAGTTTTTGGTTGCTTATTAAAGTTGAGTTTATTCACTGTATTGTGATATTATTACATTAGTTGCTGTGAACTAACTTTACATTATTAATTTTTTGTTCTGATTGGCTTGTCCATTCTGGGCTAAAAACATGGTGTCACTATGTTTAGCATATCATTGTGGTTACAGGTGATTAGATCTTAATGAAAACACAACTAATGAGCAAAAATGAGCATTACAGCGTTACCCGTGCTGTTTTTAAAGCACGTCACACACTGTAATTTGAAATTCCACGTCACAGAGTCCATTTTGAATGTCCTCCATGACTTATCTACTTATCTACTGCACTCGGGATGGGGTGTCACACGCTCACACTCACAAGAGTTCTTTTCCTGTTATGTGCAGCTGCTCAATTATTTCCACTATGCACTCCCAGCGGAGCCATCTCCCAAATTACATGTATCTTGTTGTGGAAAATACATGACATTTGGCGATGCAACATCATGGGAAAACAATGAAAGACGCTGCGCGTGATGCCAGTGCTTCCAGTTTTGGCAGAACACAAGAGGCTGAGGAATCATCCAGCTAATTGCTCGACACTTGTTATGCTGAGTTTGAAGCAGGGACTGATCACTTGTGGCAGAACAGTATATCCAATATGTTGTTTTCATCACAGAAAGGCAGACAGTTTAAATAACTGATGATTGTGCTAATGTGATGTATATTCATAAAGGCTTAATGTAAGTTTTTAAATCTCTCATCTTTCCAAGTCTATCATAATAATTATCATCATTATTGTTGTAAAAGTTCAATTTTTCTGCAGGAGGCTGCTGCTATTGTTCCATATCTGGCTGGATGAGGATGAATATTGAAAGTGATTTACAGTGACTGATTTAAGCAGGACTCCTCATGAAAGCTCCATAATGCGTCCCATTTAATATTGATTCTTCTCCATTTACAGCCAATTTTTACTTGAGTGGTTGTCTGCATTATGGAATCATCACTTTGTGTCCACACACAGAGAGAAGTCCACTAATACAGACAAATTCATGCACAGACTTTTTTTAAATTTTTATACATTGATCATTCTTTGGAACAACTTTCTTATTCAGTGAAATCAGAGAGAGAGAGAGAGAGAGAGAGAGAGAGGAGCAGTTGGAGACTGAAAATACAGTGATTACACACCAGACGAGACTCCAAAGCAGCCTGTCTGTGTTTGTTTCAAGGGACGGGAAGATGGGAGAGTGTAGGGAGGCAAGGAGGGAGGGGGGGATGAGGAAGAAAAAGATGCATAAATAGAGAACGGGAGAGGGGAGGCTGAGCCTTGACAGCTCTTATCTGTTTCCTAATTTGCCACTTGTACGTTCTGTTCCTCCACAGCTGGAGACACTTCATGTTGAGTTGAAAAGTGAATTCACGTCAGCTGCAATGTCATGTTTATAAAACTGATTCATGTAAGATTTTATTTAATGTTTCTTTGAGTCATGTGCGTGCTCATAAATCACTTCATTATGCAATTACAACCTAGCTTCATTAGGGAACTCAATATGGTTTGTTGTTAATTCAACAAACAGCCTCAGGAAAAGGCATCAGACAAAATAAAGAGGGAAGTCTGGAAGTCTCTCTCCCCTCTGTGTAAAAGCACAGATCGTCTTGCGGGGAACAACAGCACAGCAGATAGTATGAAAAGCTGTGATTTAATGCCTTCTGGTGTTCTTCTTGGATAGAACGAATCTCCATCCAAACAACACAGATTAGAGCATTAAAGGAAATGATGCCACACTTTAACATTTTCTCACCAAGCAGCAGCAGCTTTTCACAGTGCAGGAACAGACAAGACTAACAGCGTAATGGTCAGTGGGCAGAATCTCCTTCATGCACCATTTAGTCATGTAAAGACCTTTTTTATCTCAGCAGAACACACTGGTAATCACAAAGACTTAGCAGGTGGTTCAGTGAATACTCACTTGCGCAAACATGCAAATGAATGCTACAGGCACAGATGAATTAGTCAGGCAGTAGTGCAGAACTCTCAGTGTTATCCTCCATGGTTATTAGGAGAGTGATACAGTGCTAGCCTCAGAGGATCTCTCCCTCTCTTTCTCTCTGTGTGTTTGTGTGTGTCACCTTTCCTGACTGGAGATGCACTCATGAAACATCAGCCCTGTGAAAGAGTATAATCTGGGATGGCCTCAACAGTGCCACAGGATGATTCACAGCCAGGGAATCATTTATTTCCCTCGCACACAGCTGCAAAGCTTCACACACACTGACAAAAAATACCCAAATGGGCCTGACTGCCATGACACCAGCAGTCACTATACCTGTAATCACATGCCCTTGTTCTGTCAGGGAGAAGAGCAGATGTGAAATTGAATTCTTATTTTTAGTTCTTTGGCGTCCTCATTTAAAAAAAAAAAAAAAACAGATTTCTTACTCAGTAGCTGTGCTATTTTTTTTAACTAAGCCTACAAAAACAAAAATAGAAAAGTTACAAGTTTATAGTAGTAGTTATATTAGATAAACCCCAAACTTGTATTTCATGTTTTTGTCACAACAAAGTGGTTTTAAGGGTGATTTAAAGGGGATTTCCCAGATAGCAAAATTGGTGTGGCCCAAAGCTGGCCCACATCTGTTTGTCACCTCTAAGACACAAGTGGGCCACACCATAACCACATCTCCACAAAAAAAATTTAACCAAATACAACGCAACTGGACCATTTTACATTCTTTTTCTCTAAATCATGAAATTACTTTTTAATTAAGATATTATACAGTATAACAGTCATTGGTTGATTGCTATTTGAGGGGTTTTATTATTGAGAGTGAATGAGGCTGGTCTAAAGATCCAACTGAGTGATAATGTAATGTTATATTGACAAATAATGTTAAAATAAACTCATCTAAAAGACTAATTCTGAGCCTAAAATCTCAAAGCATGGTATTTGTTTATTGTACAAATAGTAGAGATACAGCAGGATTTATAAAATACAGTCAAAACTCTCTATATAACTTCCCACTTTTTGCAAAGGAATCACAGTGTGAGCTCGATTCTACATGAAAACATGTCATGCCCACCACAGGTCTTTGCATTCTCATTTTGCACACTCCATCATGTTTATTCACCCATTACGGGCAAATGCAGCCAGCAAACACTTTGAGAGTGCTCTCACATCCCGGAAGAGTTCTTTCATCACAGACACACTTTGCGCATCAGCTTTCAGCTTCATCACAAGATGAAGAGACTCCACCACAAATGAATTGACATTAAAGAACAAACAGTTTGAAAATGGCACAAGATTTGTTTTGGTGTCTTGATCAGAGAAGAGATACGATATAAGAGTCACATAAGGCTCATCACTAACAGAGACTCTGCATCCATAGAAAGAATTTAAACTCTCTCCTCAGTCCTGATGCATTTGTGGTAGGCAATAAGAAGAAGTTTGTGGTAGCTTTTATGATGTCTGCTGAAAAGTGTTCTGCCATCAATTATAGACAAAGCATTAGCATTGACATTTGGTAAGATGCGTGTTTTGGGTCAAGCATTTAATTCATTTCTTTCTACTGGGTTTCTTTCTTCGTGTTCCTGCACAGACGTGGCTGCCAATCAGAAACATTAAGCTCTTTATGTATGTTCAATTATGAGACAAACCTTTGATCCATTAATGTATGAATATTTCATTCAATCACAGTCTCCAGGGAAACAGAGCAAACCACGGGAGCGGCTGAACAAAGACTGAGGGTCACAGTGATGATATCTCACATAATGTATGCCTTTTAGCTTCTTAATGAAAAGGTTAAAGGTAAACAATCAATGCAAGTGACTTTTCAATTGTAACAGTATGTGTCCCTGAGTCAAATACAATCAAACATGAAGCTCTTAGCGCAAGTTCAATCAGGAAGACTTCTTCCAACCACCTTTCCCTCATCATCCTTCTCACACTTGTCCCACCTTCTCCCTCGCCCCTTTCTCTTTCTCTGCCTCCCACTTAATCAGCTGGTTAATATAGAGCAACTCCCCCACCAATCAGCAACTGAGCCGTCCCTCTCCTGCCCAATCACCGCTCAGCAATTCATTAAAAATTTCTCCGTCTCCTCTCCAGCTGTCTTTTAGATCGATTTCAGCAACCATCCTCCACCCCAAGCACCACCAGTTCCTCATCAGGGCAAGGCCTCTTATCCCCTGCTCTTCTGCTCCTTCACCACCACCAGGTCTAGACCCGGGGGGATTCCTGCCTACACAGCCTCATCTCCTGTCCTTTTCCCCTTCGGATGTCGGTCATTGCATCATTCAATAAATTCTTTCTCATCTAAACATTTAGTCTCTCCTGATTGAAATCATCATCGTCACTGCAGGAGGCCTTTCTTGTGACACGCTCTTATTAAAAAAAAAGTCACATCTGGTGGACAACAGCCGTCAGATAAGACACATGGTTACAATTCTAACAAATCATATGATGCCCAACATCATCCGATCATGGAACCGATACAGCCACAAAAGCCTGTGATAGGTGATAGATTAGGGATGGTAGAGGTATACGCAGTGCTGAGTCCTCAGGTGCAGGCAGAGAAGGGGTTCAGCAAAAGAGTGAGTTTTATTGTTAACTAAACAAAAATCCCAAAACTGAACCCAAAGAAAACCTTAACTTACAAAAGACCAGATCCAGCACAAACAAAGGCAAGCACAGGACTTCAACAGACAAGGTAACAAGACACAGGTGCAACACATTAGGGCGTGGCAACCAATCACAAAAGGCAGGAACACAGGGGAAGTAAAAACACATGGACAAGCACAAGGGAGACAGGACTTTCAAAGTAAAACAGGAAACAAGACAAAACCAAAGAAAACATCACACAGACAACCAGAAACAGGACAACACAGGAGAAACCAACAACTCAGGAAACCCAACAAAACAAGGAAATAAACTACAAAACATACAAAAAATCAAGAAACAAAACAAAATACAGAATCCTGACACAAACTGTCATTTTCCATGGATTTGCCTAACTCTACAGCATGTAACATGATCACTGCCTGGCACAGAAATACTTTACAAAAGATACTTTCACCATTCATGACAACTGTTTACAGACTCCGACTCAGATTCCTGTTTAAAAGCGTGCCTCAGCTCCACTACACCAATGTTCGGAGTTGATCAGACTCTGCCAAGACGGTGACGTCTGGAGCCTCCCACGCTGAGATACTGTACGTGTGAAGGTACAACCATGTCAATAAAAAAGTTGATGGCTGACTGAAGCTTTAACAGAGAGCATGCCCACTTCCTGTTAAAGCCATTGTACTTCTGATCAGTTGAGTTCATCTTTCTAATGGCTTAGTTAGGTTTATGCAGCAGGAGATGTCCTATATGGGCTCTACTACTGTATGTATGAAGGTACAGTATTTATTCTACTATTGGAAAATTTCAAAATATAATGGACATTTTTTTTTTAAACCCATGAACATGTTTGAGTCCCTGTTCATCCTGGAAACAGGAAGATGAGAGAGTGGGCGCTCTCTCCTATAGAAGTGTTCTGAGTTATCAGTGTAAGATTTATCATGACCTGTAAAGAAACATTTTTTGTCAGGTCCAACACTTTAAGTATTGCATAAGCTGTCGCTGACCAAAGTGTGATATCCATGTGCGTCAGTAAAGTGCAAAGTAGAAAAAAAAAAAAGACTGACAGATTCGATTCTAATCCCTGTCAGGTAGAGCTCATATACCCCCCACCTCCCCCACCCTAAAGCAATCACAGCCATCTGGGCTGGAAAATAGATCGATGGCTACAGAGCATAAACAGCCCTGCTGGCAGCCAGCCATCAACCATCACACTGAACTTGGAGAACACAGATGATTCCTTCACTTTATCGCCTGTCACCCTCGTCACTTCTTATCACTTCACAGCTTGTGGCCTAATTGACTTCAGTCTTACACTTACGTGGAATAAAGTTTGAATCATTTGGTGAATGTTCAAAAGTTTTTTTCAGTCACACACCTTCATTTCTGAGGCTTGAAAACTCTGTTTTCTCTTTCTTCCTTCTGACTGAGAAGACGCAAAACAGCTGCACTGTGTCTTTTTTAACATTCAGGTGCATCATCACCATGGAGACTCTGCTGCACCACAACTGCACAAGGTCACCTGTATGCATCTGTGTAACTCAGCAGAGACTCAGAAATAATACACAGTAGGTTGGATAACAGTGCGCTTGAACAGAAGTGGATGAGCATGTTGCTTTGTTCGGGCGGTGTTATTACATTAGGTCACGATTGCGTTCCCACAGGATGGACTGCAGCAGTTCACTGTGCCCTTTCCTTTTTTTAAAAAATCACTTTCATTTTCCTTTCCTTCAGTATTTTGGATATTTCTTTTGTTATGGATATATGCATGAGACTCATCAAAGGGTCAGTCCTTAAGGTCCTGCTGACTCACTGCTTTGAAGATTCACTTCATTTGCATTGTAATGTATGCAAGTATCTCCAACACTGAGGGCACGTCTTCTCAAAACCCTAATGGATCTTGTGACTGAGCTATTGTCAATATTTGTCTGTACACTGATCTGTCTCTGACAGACCAATAAGGGTACGGGTTCCCCCTTTAGGAAACCACCAGTGGGTCCTGAGCCAAGCCGTCCCACTCCATATTCATGTCAGTACATTACACATAATTCTAGACAAAAAAAAGTCATTTTTGGCTATTGATTATGTATTAGAAGCAACTTGATAAAAGCCAGATGTCTTTTCTTCTTCCTTACTGCTAATGTGATTTTGCCCATAAAACACTAGCATTCCGCTAATGGAAACCGATTGGTCAGTTCAGATTACAACTATTTGCAACACAAGCTCCTTCCTCAAAGCCAACTGGAGTCTTTAGATAGATAACTCTATAGGGGTTACTGACCCTTGAGTGCGTCACATGGTGTGTGATGTCACTTATGGTAAGAACAATATTTTTGTACAGTATCATTTTGGCACTGCAATGATTACTGATTTAACCCCTTATACTGAAAACATCATAGCCAGAATTATATTTTGATAGTATGCTGACAAGCATGTATATGTAAGCGCGCCACCATATGGATAACAAAGTGTAGAAATGTAGAAAATGTAGTCCTGAGTCTATTAATTCCAATGGATGAACATGATCTGATTTGTTGAAGCCATGTTTAACAGGCCTACTGCCATTTTTTAAACACTCGCATTATATTTCAGTTACTCCAATGAGGTGAATATTCACTGTGTAAAGAGACCTACCTCCCTCAGCCGCACACTCTCATGACATTTGCAGATGACTTATTCCTGTAATGCTACATACGGGTCATTTCTCCTGCCTTGTGTATTTAGCTCATGCTTCACCTATTTGTATCCTTGTGTTTTTGCAGGAATATATATATATATATATATATATATATATATATATATATATATATATATATATATATATATATATATATATGATATATATATATATATATATCTGTATATATATCTGTATCCTATTTGTATCCTTGTGTTTTTGCAGGAATATATATATATATATATATATATATATATATATATATATATATATATATATATATATATATCAATCGTCCAATCACTGCAGCTGGATTTAAGGAAGCAAGCTGATATATCTGGGATTAAAATCCAGTGATATGTTTTTTTTTTGATGGATGAGTGTATGTTCGTGGTATGAACACACACAGTTTAGTTTGTTTTAGTGCAGTTTAAAATAGATCTAATTCTAAAGAAATTGCATTTGTTGGATGAACCGTGTAAAGTATCCACACTGTTAGGAGGTACATTCTATCAGTTTTGGCTTAACTCAATTTTTGGGTTAACGTGGGTTCAGAACTCATCCATCTCACTCAAATACACATTCATATATAAGGTCAAAGGTCATGACCACCAGAGTCAGTAGTTCATTGTTGAGTTTGGATTGATTAATGATGTGTCACGCTGCCGCACCTGTTCCTGCAGAGAAGACTCCGCACGTTATCTGATTATAGTCACGATCATTATCATTTCAGATACACTGAGCACGAGGTGTCGGCATCACCGCAGAAAATCTCAGCTTGTTTTGCCAAATGTCTGTGTGTGTGTGTGTGTTCATGTGGCATCACAGAAGGTGTCTAAATGATGTCTTTGATGTATGAGCTCTGGGAGGTTGAGGCAGACAGACTAATATTGCATTATTAAAGCCAACAGTTTTTGATTATGATCATTAGAAAATTGAATTCATGTGAAGAAATGATTCCCGTCTTCTGAGGTGTCATTACCGTCCATCTGATCTAGAATATCAGAAGCACAGTGCTTTCATCTTTTTCATTAAAAAAAAAAAGCCACCAATGGTCCTGAGAACAGAAATCTTCTATTATCGCTGAAGGATGCATCTATGGTACATGCATGACTCTATGTAATACTCATGTATTGGCTGTTAACACCTGTTTGAATGTAAATCTCCGTATGGATGTCACCAACAAGTGAATAAGAGTCATATATATGCACATGATCTGTTTTCGGTGTTGAAAACAGATCAACCCCAGGGAGCTGGGATTGAATGAGAAGTAGCTTTGTTCTTGTCTCTGCTTTGTTTTGTTAGCTGTTTTACCTTGAAATTCAAAGCAAGCAAAGAAATGAGGCAAGACAAACACGACGAACAAACCATGCAAGGATTACACAAACAACATGGTGCTTTTGTGTTCCAAGCTTTGTGGCAGATCTTAGCATCTCTCTGGGAGAATGACTGTTTCCTCTCATTATTTTTTGATATAGCATAAAAACTAACGTGGCATCACAAAAAAGTCAGGGTTCATCCTCTGGGTGGGATGGATGTGACATGCAGATAATGACAAATAGTTAAATGACAGATTATTAATGCCACAGGAGTGAAAAACACATCAGAGCTGGAAATCCTCACTGAGGCCATTTTTTTTATTTCTTCTTCTAATCAAACTGTTATCGTGCCATTTTTTTGGTAATCAATGATTACCAAAAGCAGGAAATGTTTTTCACAATAGGTGCCACCTCTCATTTTAATCAGGCTGTAAACAGGATCCTGTGGTGACTCATCCTGTCTTCGCATCCTGTAAGATGATTGGTCTGACTCCATATGGCTATGAGTCTATGATAGTAATCAAGTGGCTGCCGGCTGCCTTTATAGACGAAGTAACTTGTACTTATTTCATTAGTCTCTATTGAACTCTTAAAAAGGTTGGAGCAGTAATCAGAAATCATCTTAATTCTGTCTCACCTCATATAATCACATAGACTGGATTATAGGCACTGATCTTTCTCTTCACCCCTGACCTTTCCATGAAAGGATATTTACTGTCACTATTGAGATCAGCCATAACTGATGGGCTCATTTGTAGGAAAAGTTCGACATTGTATGAAATGCACCTATTGATTTTATACATCCTAACCAGGAAAACATGACATGAAGTTAATAGTTGAGTCCTTAAAAACATTTGTGTGTGTTTCCGCGGCCGCATCACCACATGTTTATGGGGATGGGGACTCGTCATGGCAACCGGAAACTGTTTTCCTGTTATTCATGTTTCACTTAACTCTTCACCCTGATTTTATTCCCCAACCTTAACCAGATGTCTTGTCCAAAGAACACCAGACTACTCCTTTAAAACCCTGTTTAATTAAAAAAAAAAAAACCCTGCACGTGTCAGAAGAAAGGCATGTAACAAAGCTGATTTATGTGACCTCGTGATAGAGCGGCCATCACTGCCTCTTCTGTACTACAATAACTCTAGTTGTGTCAGCTAGGGTTTCATTTTTTTTGTTTTTCAAATGCTAATAAGCATTATTTATGCACAACAGGTCACAAGAGTCTGAAAGGAATATTAAGCATGTTCATTATTCGGAGAGTAGAAACTGAGAGAGCCGTGACACTTACGTTAGTCGATAAAGGCAGAGGACAAGGAAGACGCCTACAAGTTCCCCGTGGGAGAAATTCCAATTAACACTCAAGCTTTCTCCCTGACGTGTTGGCTGGTTTGAAAATGTGAAGAGAAGGAATGACAGAAAGAGAGAGAGAGAGAGAGAGAGAGGAGGTACACACACACACAAACACACACACAGAGGATGTGTAATGTTTTTAAATGTGAAGTGTTAATGCACATGCATTCATTTCCTCCAGGCTAGACTACTGCAACGCCCTATACTCTGGTCTCAGTAAACATAACATTCACAGACTACAATACAGAATGCCGCTGCAAGGCTTCTCACTCATACAAGGAGAAGTGACCACATAACACCAGTTCTAGCTGCCCTTCACTGGCTCCCTGTGAGTTTTAGAATTGATTTTAAGATTTTACTGATGGTTTTTAAAGCAATAAATGGCCTCGCCCCCCTCTTATATGCAGGACCTTTTAACCCCTCACGAGCCTGAACTCTGCCTGAGATGCCTCTAAAAAAAATTAAATTGTTTTTATGTTTTATTGACTTACCTTGTGCAATTCCTGTCTTATTTTATGAATTTCACTGGATGGTAGTTTCACTGTTGTTCCTGTTTTGATTTTATTGTACAGCACTTTGAAACTGTGTGTTTAAAAAAGTGCTCTATAAATAAAGTTATTATTATTATTTTATATAGCAGGTACAATAAAAATACATAAAGTTTTTTTTTCTCACATGGATGGATTTAGACATGTAATCCTATTTTATTACAGAGTAAAACTAATTAAATTGGACCTCAGATGTCATTAGAATGTGATGTAACACTTCTAAAAGTCCAGCTTGCACTCCTGCAGTGCATTTTTAAACTATTTGCACGTGTTTAAATGCAGCCAGAGTGACAAGCCAGCAGCAGGGAGGCCACACTGACAGTGGGTCTGATATTGTTGCTCTGTAAAACTGCTTATTTTTCCTTTCCTTCATGACACATATAAGTTGTATAGAGGTCTAAGAGTTGTATAGAAGTTCTAAGAGGTTAAAGGTGTGGCTGATGATTTTTGGATGCAGGTGCAGGTGCTTTAAAGATGGCTGCCCATATCCTTCAAACTCCTCTTAAGAAAACATACATATTATGTAACACTGACCAAAGTAGCGTACTTTGAATACACTGATCTTTGTGGTCTTCTGTGCATTAATTGTCTTATTGGTCCCAGCTCCCCTGACCCCCTTTTTTTGTCAGGGGGTGGGAGTGTGTGCAGCAGTCCCCCCCCCCCCTCCGCCTCCTTGAAAGGTTTTGAGGAAACTGACGTTTCCTTTGTTGTCTGAGACCTTTTCACTATTGCAGAGAAACACTGATCCCTGCTTGATCTCTGTGTTGTCAGATGTTTGGACCTCAAGCTGCTCAGTATAACCACAGTCTATCTTTTATTTAAATGGTTCCTGCTGGAGGCAGTTATCAGAGCCAGAGGATCCTCTGAGGAGAAGGAGAAGGAGAAGGAGGTGTTTCTTTGCTCCTCTGGAGCAGAAAAATTAATCCTGCCTCTCAGCAGCTCACAGAGTGGATTCTAGACGACAAATTAAAACAACCTTTCAAATGAAAACTGTGGATTTATCAACATAATTGTAATCATAGATTGGTTGGTTTATATTCTTGTTTGTTCTTCTTCTTATTATTATTTTTATATTACAGCATCAACTATTAATATAACTATCAATTATGTTCTGTTCATTGTATGTCTGTTATGCCCCCCCCCCCCCACAATAAGGCTTCCTTGCTGCTCCTCAGACTAAAACTCTGCACGCACACCCTGCCGACTGCGGCTCCTCTGTGGTCGGAGGAACTGCATGTACTCCCACTGTTCAACACACTGCTCACAAAGGCTGATATTATGAGGACAGACAGCAGCCTTTTCAGCGCTGTCAAACAAAGAAAGGGCACCGCCACTGCAGGGCTCCCTCTGAGGCGGCGAGGGCAGCTGTGTGGACTTCTTGGAAGAAAATAAAACTGCACCTGAAGACAGGGAACAGACGGACATGTGTGTGTGTTTTGCTCAAAGAAAAAAAGAAAGAAAGAAAGAAATGCAGGTTTTGTATTTTTGTCTGTTGTCAAAACTTTGACACATTTCTCCAAAATGTTCCTTTATACTGTAATGCTCCCACTTTTTATTCCACGCAGTGATGATAGCGCTGACTTCTTCTTCTATCCTTTGCAAACAAATCACTCTGCTGCACTTTCAGATGGGAAAATGTGGCACTATTAATGTTGCAGACAGTACCTGGGTGTTAGAAGCTCAAATGTCTGGAAAGAAATTGAGGCAAAAACACCAAAATACACACTCATTTATATGAAAATATGGATTATGACTCCTCTTAGGTTTGTTAGAATCCACACACATAAGTCCTGACGGTGCATAAATAATAATACTGAATAGTTTCTGTCATGCCTCATAGATCAGGATGAAGCCACACTTCATCATAAGGCATCACAAAAACAAGAACAAATGCTGTACAGCGTCACTCTAACGCCCACTCTGTGATAAGACGAGGTGTTAATGTATTCCAGCTTGAAGAACACATGAGGCACACTGTGTGCACTGATGTGACATTAATGACAGAAACAGGACTGTCAAATCACACACACTCACACACACATATATAACACACTGCCGATGCCCTCGGGGGATATTTTCTAACTACCGAGCAGCTTGTTGTGCGATATCGAACACTGCAGCCTAGATTTCCAGGGCACTCCTTAGAAGGGTGCATTTTTTGTTTGATAGCGACGCTGACAGGACAGGGCAAGCTCCACTGACACGCTGTCAGTTTCCTTCAGTCAGCTGGAACCTCATGTTTAAAAAATCAGCCTCATAGAAGATTTACACTTGGAAAATAATAGTGTTGAGGTTAATAGGGAAGCTCATTTGTGCCAGGAAAAGAATCAGTGTGACTACTACATCAGGAGAGTTTTATTTTTTTTTAAATTACCCGGATGAAAGTCAAAATATTAATAAACAGTTTTGTTCTATTTTTTTTTCTTTTTTTTCTTTTAAATTTACAGTTTATTTAAGCATCTTGAGCAAAGTAACTCTTTAAAAAATATTTATTTATTTTATGGCAAATGCCATATACACTTCAGTAAAAGTTTATTAGCTTTTAATATAAGACAATAATATAATAAATGCTCAAATTAGAAGAATCAGCCCTGGGCAGCCAGAAAACACTGCTCCTTTGCTAAGAGTTACAGCAGCTCTGATTGGTCTCCCACTCTTACATGCTGTCAGATTTTCATAATTTTATCACATACTTTTGACCATTACTGCTCACATCCTGACTTTTTCCCCCCCCTGGCATACGTGTAGCTCAAGGCTGTGGTGGAGACACATTAATATGTGGACCACACTCACACACACACACACACAGCTATAGCCTGTTGTTTGTTTCATCTCCCATTTCAGAGACATGCTGTCATCAGGAGCTCATCCATTCATTGTAGCTGTCAGCCCAGCCTTCCTTTGGGGCGTCCTGCTGTTGCGACGCCTCCGTGCATATATCATAACTCATGCATCACTTTGTGCACCAGCTTGGTGTGATGACTAGTGGCTCAGACTAAAATATCAGGATATCTTGAAATGTGTTTGTAACTGTTTGTAGCTTGAGAGTGTTTTCTTTGCTGTGTCATTTAAAAGATACAATCAGTTTTACAATTTGCTCATTTCCCTGCTCCTCTGGAGCCAGACTCATTATGAGATAGTGATGCACTATTTGAAACAATGATGATGGTCTAAAAAAAATGTTCATCTTCACATGTGATGCCAAATACCATATGAATTCATGTGAAGTCAAACACATGCTCCTAGGGCAAATCCCTTAATAAAGACAATGGTGTGACACATGGGTCCCTCCCTCACATAACTGATACACAATGGAGAGTGTCAGCGTCACCGGCGGGGCGTAAAGTAAGCTGACAGACAGGCCATGTCAGGAGGCAGTCACTGTGTCAGCTTGCTGAGCGCTGTTCAACATGTCCCCTCCTGTGACTGACAGCCATCCCCAATTAACCTCTAGCTCAAATACAGACAGAAACCACATACACATACACCTGCTCTCCCTCTCTCTGTTTCACACATATTCTTACACACACACACACACACACACACACACACACACAGTCTGGGTGTGTGACAGCTGCAGAGCTTTGTCTTTATTCATACAGCACTAATTGACCTTGTTTTTCAGGATCAGATCTCCTCATGCTCAGCAGCACTCTTTGTAAACATCCTGCAGGCACTAAATGAATTAATAAAAGAAATAACATTTCCTCTAAATGATATTTTTTTTTCTTTTTTTCATTCTCAGTTCACCAAAGTGTCAAGGTAAAACAGGAAGAACATCAGTGGAACATGGTATATTTTATTAAACAATTGTCACTCTGGTTCCCCCTAGTGGTGACAATGGTAACAGAGGGGGAGAAAAAAAATGATTTGTATGTTCAAGCTCATCAATTTAATTTACATCATGATTGATCTGACAAAATGAATCCTGCTGCAGCAGCATGAGGTTCATAGTGCACACTCACACACAGAAACTGTGGACCAATTCATTCAGATTATTTTAATATATTTTACACTGTGCTGGCTTTAAATAATATGGTAATATTATGTTACACATTCTAGTTCACCTTGAGATCCTACAGACTGATAGGGATAGGAGCAATGTCATTATTAGCTATAAATATAGATCAGACTGTGTGTGGTCCTTGGCCAGTAGATGGCAATACATCCCTGTGTTGCTTAAAAGAGAATCAGAGAATTCATTTAACAGCTGTATGAACTGTATGGTTCCCTAAAGGGGGATGATTATGGTACGTGTGGAACCCAAAGGTAAATGGCATTGCAGGGCAGGGAGCAGGAACAGCAGCAGGTCTGAAGTCTGTCTGCAGTCACTGTAAGGTCAGCGCAGTGATCGATCTCTCAGCAGTCTTCTTCTGTTAGAATCATGACTTAGTTGAATGCTTTTGTCAGTTATGACTCATCACCTAAAGGAAGGTGGAGACAAAGGTGTCATGTACTATAAAAAAAAAAAAAAGCTTCAAATGCTCGAGCTTTCTGGTGCCGATCAGGGTCACTTATATATATTATAATAAACTTGTGTGATTTGATTTTATAAACTTTTTGATAATGGACTAATCATACTTATTATCATACGTATTATACTTATACTTATTAATATTATGATTACAAATTAATAATAAATAAGTGTGAAATTCATGTTTTAAAATGAAATAATAAATCAATATGGTGATAATTTGTGTTCAGAGTTAGGCTATGCACAACTTTAATGTGAACCAGTTTTTTTCAAATGACCTATTCTAATGCGGAATGCTAATAAAACTAGTTTAAACGCCCACTCTCACGTTTGCTTTGTTGGGTACTTTTGAACTACTTCCGGCGCCACACGCACGGCTCCGCCTACTTTGCGCTGTTTCTGCATAATGCATGATAAAGCTTAGTGTTCCAGCGTGGTTTGCAATCTGGCGCAGTTGTGTTTAACAGATGGAGAGAGTACAGCAGATGAAAGAGTCCCTCCAGATGCGCATAGACGCGCACAGAGACGAGCTGCACAGTCTGAGTCGGGACATTTGGAGCCGTCCTGAACTCGCCTGTGAAGAGACGCATGCGCACGACAGACTGGTACGATTCTTCACTGAAGAGGATCAGGCATGGAAGGTGCAAAGTCACTACAAACTACCCACCGCGTTCCGGGCCAGCTGGGGCCCCGTCGGTGGCGGAGATGATGAGAAGGGGGAACCCGCAGTGAACGTGGGGTTCCTGTGCGAGTATGACGCGCTGCCGAGTATCGGTCACGCATGCGGACACAATCTGATAGCAGAGGTGGGAGCTGCGGCCGCTGTGGGGCTCAAAGCAGCTTTAGAGAGCCAAACTGAACTCCCTGTCCCAGTGAAGGTAACTGGCAGCGGGCTGAGGAGAGGGGTCAACACACGGTCAACAAACAAACACACACACACACAACACACTTTTACTACCACACCTCCACTGGGTCTTTGTTTAGTGAGTGATCAGTGATACCATGACAAACGCCTGGTCATGTGACTACAGGTGGTTCTGCTATGACCTGCCATCCATGCATGTCCTGTAAAATGATGTCTTCTCCTAAGAATGACCTTTAACCTCCTGATATTGACCTTCTGCTTCAGATAACTGTTCTTGGAACTCCTGCAGAGGAGGCCGTCGGGGGAAAGATCGACCTGATCAACGCGGGGGCCTTTGATGACGTCCACCTCGTCCTCATGGCTCATCCAGCTCAGCAGGACGCTTCGTTCCTGCCCACCGTCACAATCGAAGAGTAAGTTCCTGTTCACTGCGGATGAATTCACAATGACAATTTACCAGCCCACCGTCCCTGATGTTACACAGGGTGTCAGTCAAGTACCACGGGAAGGCATCTCACGCCTCTGCATACCCTTGGGAGGGAGTCAACGCCCTGGATGCTGCAGTGCTCGCCTATAATAACCTCTCTGCACTCAGACAGCAGCTCAAACCAGAGTGGAGGCTTCACGGTGAGGCACGTGATGGCACGTTTCATGCTCACATTGCACGTTGTGCTAAATTAAATATAAACATTTCGTTCCATCTCCTGAAGCTTACAGACTTACTGTTTTTTTAGTAGATCGTAATGATGAAAAGAAATATGAGTGTGAGCAGAGCAGCAGGGTCCTGATTGTCCTGTTTGTGCATCCATTGGATCCAAGAGTCGACCTCTAAACCCTGACAAGAGAGCTTAAAAACTGCAGTTCCTCACATGGCCACTTGAACCTGTCTCCAAAGTCAGAACTCCTCCTATTGTCAGGGCTTTAAATAATGCATCATTTGGGGCATGGATAGCTATGCATAGACTGCATATAAAGACGGATGATGTGACTGCTTCCACCCATTGTGCATAAATGAGGTGAAAATATGGTGTTCACAGGTGCAGCCATGTTGGAAAAGACACCTTGTTTTTACACAGTCTGTGCCAGGGCCACTTCACCCCAGCAGCTGTGATGTCACTTCTTCCTTTTAGCCAATAACTAATTAAATATAAATTTATAAAAAAAATATTTCTACACGAATCATATCGTGATTAAAAACTAGCTAACAAGCCATAAACCATCTCTGAAACAACTTCTTTTAGCTCACTAGTTCGCGTTTAGTTGGTGGGAGGTGGGTTTTATGACCTACTACTGCCAGCCACCAGTGGGTGATCGCGATCATCAGCCTCAAGTGGCCATTCAAGGAACTGCAGCTTTATTCTTTTAGTGCAAAATGTAATGGAAATTCATGCAATAGGTGTCAGGATGTTGTTCTTATGTTCTGACTGTGTGTCACTGCTGCAGTGTTAATAAATAACACATGCCTGACAGTTCTCAAAGATCAGTGAAGTGTCTGTGATCAAAGCAAAGCCCCATTCTGAATACTGAGGTTTTTTTTTTTTTTTTTTAAATGACGGCTGCTCTCCTTCTTCTCCTGCATCTTCGCTGTAGGCATCATCAAACACGGTGGAGTGAAGCCCAACATTATCCCTGCTTACACTGAATTAGAGTTTTATTTGCGCACCCCTCTGCTGAAGGATCTCCAGTACCTGAAGGCCAAAGCCGAGGCCTGTTTCAGGGCAGCTGCCGTGGCAACGGGTTGCCAAGTAAGCTTTTCTTAAAAATACGATTTGCATTCCTCCAGGCAAATGAGTCTTCATATCCCCGATGTTAGTATAATAGAGAAGAAAAACGCAATGTTGGAGTCGTTATGTAACATTGACTCTGTTAACATATTTCTCCGCGTGCTGTTCTACTGTTACATAATTCTTCTTATCTTCAGGCTGCTCCTCTCCTTTGAGTGCACCTGCCTCAGGCTCACATACAGAGCATGCACGGCATATTATTATATACTGTTAATATTGCAATGAAATGACCTTACCTGTCTTTCCCTTTAGGTGGAGATCATCTACCCAGCCAATTCCTACTCCAACATCCTGCCTAATGCCACACTGTCCAAGCTGTATGAAAAGAATGGAAAGGCGTTGGGCATTCAGTTTGCAGAGCAGCCAGCCAGCTTCTGTGGTAGGTATAAATCTAAAATCGAACTTTCATAGAGTATTTTGTTTTGTTGTCTCATCTTGTTCACTTCATCAACACAGTGAATTTCTAATTACCTGGCAGGTTCTACAGACTTTGGCAACGTATCATTTATTGTCCCTGGTATCCATCCTTTCTTCTACATTGGCACAGATGTTTTAAACCACACAGAGGATTACACCAAAGCAGCAGGTATGGGAACACTTGGATCATGGGAATTATGTTGTTTAGTGAAATTTACTTGCACCACGATAAGACGATATTTCAGACGATATTTTTTTTTTCCTCCTCCCCCTGCTCTTCTCCCTTTTTTGTTTTTTTTGCCAGGAGCTGAAAAAGCCCAGTTGTACACCCTGCGGACAGCCAAGGCCCTGGCTATGACAGCTGTGGATGTAGTGTGCAGCTCTGATCTGCTGAGGCAAGTGAGGGAGGACTTCAGCCTGGCCAAATTGAAACAGGAAACGTGACCAGAAAGGCAGATCTTCTGCTGGAGACTGTTTATAACTGACAAATTAGGCAGAGATGACTCTGCTTTGAACTTCATCATCATAGAGTCAGGAAGGCAGGAGCTGAAAAACTACAATGCAGTGTGATATTAACATCATAGCTCATAGCAGCTAAATGGGGAGATGTTTCCCTCGGGGGGGTGGAGGAGAACAAAAACAGAGCAAAGCCAGGGAGTATTAGTACAGTCACCTGGTCTCTAGACTCCAAACGACTGTTAGCATTGTTCACATGTGCTGGATGTATGAACAGACAACACTGTTTGAAACCATTAATCAACTTATCGGATTAATACGTTTCACATTCAGTTGTTTAGCGTTTAAATTTAGCCTGAGATTGTTTAAAGCAGGTGCTAACTAACAATAAACATAATTTCAGTTGTCATTTATTCAATATAAGAATCTAACATAGTTGAGTCTGACTCTGCATCATCAGCATCATAGACTGTATACAACCTGACTGTCACCATGCAGTGCCATAGTCATAACTCCTGCTTAATCCTAATACGGGCAAAGAGACCATTTTACCATAAAGGTCTATAGTGGTTGGCTGTGTCCCATTTCAGGGTCTGCATCCTTCGGAGGACGCAGCCTACGCGGTCTCAGGAGGCCGCGTCCTCCTGAGAATCCTCCGGAGGATCCTCCACCGTTGGTAAATGGGACGGTCTGGCCTTCAAAGCACTTCCTGATTGTGGCGTGACGTCATAAATTTTGCCCCGGGAAAAACAAAAGCAGTCACAGCGACACAACACGGACTACACAACAAGCGGGACAACAGTGTGAATTTAGAAATTTGGAATATTTTAATATATTTATTTGTTGTTGGAGGAAGAGGAGAGGCGGCTCCAGCAGCAGCAAAACCTGTGACGGCTCATTTTCTTCAGGCTGGGAGAGCGCAGTGGGGAGGTGACGGTAAGCTGCTGTTTAACCATATTATTGATCATAATTAATATACCAGTTACTGAGCAAACGCTAGATATATAACCAGTAGATAGACAAATATGATTAAATGTAATTTATATTTTATTCAATTGTAAGACTTGATACAGGGTCTGTTTGTAATTTTAATACTTTAAATAAATAGCTAAATGTGTAAGAACCCTGCAAATAACCCTGAAAGCACTGCTTTAATGTGTCATTAAGCATCAGGTCTGTCACTGCACCAGAGAATTACTGCTGGGTGGAGGAGAGTGGGGCTCCCTGCAGGACCAGCTGTCTGTCCTGGAGGAGGTGTACTGACCATCATCACCTTTGGAGGGTGAGGATACATATTTTATAGCTTTTCGTATTTTAAGCTGCGTTGGAAGCCGCTCTGTTGAAGTTATTATTTTTATTTTTGCCCTTTTTAAAAACATCTTTAGTAACATGGCAGCCGCCGATCGTCCGCTCTGCAAACCCTGATGGACGATGTGGTGGACAGAGGAGACAGGCACCCCCCTCCCCCAGATGATGTCCCACTCACAGCCAGAGGACTCCAAGGTCTTCACCGTGGCATCATCCAGTCCAGCAGCACCAAGGACTCCTGCTCAGCCAAACATTTATATATATGTTCTTTGTGAATAGTATTTTCTGCTGATCTTTTATAAATAATAAACTGTACATTTTCATAATGCCCACTGGTAAATAGTTAGAAATGTTCAAACTGTGTCTTTGTAAATATTGTACATAACAGAACAATAAATGATTTACTGTGTCACTGAGAAGTTGTTCAAAAGTTTATTAAATTATAAATAGGTAATGAAACACATAATGTAACAAGGTTAGAAGAGTTTAAGAACACAGAGACAAGAACGATTTAATATACAATTTAATAAGTAACATTTAAATAACACAGAACATAAAATCACTGCTGTCCACCATCCTCTGTATGAGCTGAGGTCTGTCCGTTCTTTCTCTGCTCTCCCTCTCTCTCTCTCCCTCTCTCTCTCTCCCTCTCTCCCCCTCTCTCCCTCCCTCTCCAGTCTCATCTCCTCCGTTATCAATTGTCAGGTTTTCTTCTGTTTCTCTCTGCTCCTCCTACAACATAATGCCAACAGGCAGAATGACCGTTTGATATAATAACGATAATATTGCTCCTCACGTGAACTATACTTTATACTATACTACAGTAAACAACAAGAAACAACATTCAATCAAAACGTTTAGTTTACAGCGCCTCGTATCAACAGGACGTCATGTTTGTAAATATAAAACTCATTTTTTTAATGCCGCTGTCACTACTAGCATTTTAAAACTCTCCAACTACTGCTCTTTACTTACATTTAAATGTGAATTCGGCACTCCTGCCGGTGCCGCTGCCGCTCGCTTGGTCCGTCATCGTACTATTGGACAAAAAGTAGGCCCGCAAAGCATTGTGGGATATTTAAGGCCACGAAGGATGGTAGCGATGCGTCCTCCAAATTCAGGCAAAAGGAGGACGCATTTGGAGGACGCATTTGAAGGACCCTTCGACTTTTGGCGAATTGGGACAGCCTTCGCGCAGCTTTGTGACGTAAGCGGCCTTAAAATGCGCACTCCGAAGGATGCAGACCCTGAAATGAGACACAGCCGTTGACTCGCTCTCGGAGCCAGCCTCCAGACATTTTTTGACACTCCCACATGGGCTTCAATGTGCTTCGTCTCTTGTATTAGATATAAGTGATGTCCTCCAATCATTGTATTGTAGCAGTTGCCTCCATTTTGAATTGTTATAAACTAAACTGTGGGCAAAAATCAAACTTAACAAGTACAAATAAAACTAATATACCCCCACCATCCCATTTTGTGACTTGAAGCTTTCTCTACAATCTTTGCCCACGTTGGGCATTCCTGATCCTTACAAGCCTTTCACACAGTTTGTGGATGTAAACACGCACATGAGCAACACTGAGGGACGCTGATGACCGATGGGCGATGTTAAGCACATCACTCCAACTGACATTCTGTGCAGTCCCCACCTGCTGTGACAGTCTACCAGACTCCAGCTGGATGAAGATTCAGAGCTCTACTGAGGAACGAAGACAACATACATAAGCTGACAGTTTCCATTGTAATTCTGTTTTAAATTCTCTTACTGTGGATTGTGTCACAGTGCTTTTAAAGTTACATCACCTGATTTAGGTCATGGGAAATAACAGACAAATGTGACCCAGGTTTATGATGAAACAGTGGCCTAAAACACACTTGTGTGCTTTGCTTTTTCATTTTTACATATTCGCCTGTGCTTAGCTTTACAACAAAAACACACGCCTGAATCATCTTCACCGATTAGTTTTCACACACTTTTTTAGCTTGATAGATTAAATATGATCAAAATGGAGTAAATCACTGTTCTCCGAAAAACAAATATGTGTGATAACCAACTAATAATTTGTTGCCAACGATTTTTAACATGGATTTTTTTCCGCCATATTGTTCGTCGCACTTGTAGCTGTTCGTTCTTAGTATTGCAGGTACAGTCACTGTGATAACAATTAGCACAGCTAACACACACACACAGCTGATGGAGATGGAGTCATTAACAGGCTTCCCTGCTCTCTGTGCTGCTCTTTAAACACAGCAATGCTACAAACATTTTAACTGCTCTCATGATTAAGTGCAAAAAATGTGTAAAAATAATTTTTTTTTTAATGCTGAAATGATTTATTTTTTCTCACCACAGCATTTCCCTCCTTGGCCTCTTCAAGGAGTAGTTTTGCTTTGTGGGTCTTACTACCCCGCCGTCTCATTTAGATTTCCCGGCATGCCTTCAAGCAGCTCCACAGGTCGGCTCAGAACCTCAGCCATCCCATGAGTGGTCACCTCTGATGCACAGTGGACATCTTTTTGATGTGTTATCCTTTTTCTGCTTCCTTTGATGCACCCATGCCTTTGTTCATGTTTTATTTTGTGTTTGTGTTTTTTTGTTCTAGTACAGTTGCGCACAAAGTTTAAATTGCCACCACGATCAAAACAAAGGTTTAAAGGCCCTGAAGCTTTGGGCTGAGATCTCACATCCATAACAGTGCGTCCTTCTGGACTGGAGGAAAAAAAATGATGCCTTCAGGGACGACTGACAAAATCTGTGGTCACAAATTAGTATTTTGTTGACAGTTCAAGTTACTTTTAATGAGCATCTGCAAAATAAAAGCAATTTTCAGCTCCGCATTTCAATGCATTGATATTTGCGTCATGTATTACATGCAGGAGATTTTGTTCAGCACCTACAATCAGCTCAAATGAATTCACATTTTCGGAAAGCAAAACATTTATTAAACATTTTCCCACATATATAACATGTTTCATTAGCTCTGTCATAAGTAAAATATCTTTGAATATATCTTTTTTTTTTGCCTAAGAAAGTATAAAGTTGATTTAAGCTGAAAAAAGACGATAAAACTAGCAACTAACGAGTCACAGTGAACCTCAAAGCCTCACAACACCACACAGAGGAGATGAGCTTCAGTTGTATAAAAAAAAAAAGAAGAAATAAAGATATTTAAAAAATGTTCATACCATCAATCAGTGTTTGGGGTTTACTAAACATATATTTTTACATTTGTTTTTGTAATAGACTGCATTATTTTTTTTTGGCGACACACAAATGCAACGCAGTAGCTTGACAGAAAAATAAAATGACTGCATTGATACAAAGTTCACAAGGAAATGTAACATAAACTGAATCATACTTACATGCTGCAAAATAAACTTCAAGAGTGAAAATAATCTGAACTTTCTGAGTTTTTAAAAGTTATTATTTAGTATTTTTGGACAAAAGAACTCCTCTTGTGTGTATGTACAATACAGTATAAAGGTCCGGTCTCCAGGAGACAGTTAGCTTAGCTTAGCATTGAGACAGCAAACAGGGATAATTTAACAAAATGTTATCAGCATGAAGAAAAGAAGGTAGCACTTCACTTTTCTTCAGATGCTTTTAAGTGAATTTTCCCTTGTTTGCTATTTATGCTAAGCTAACTTGCGCCTAGTTAGAGCTTTATATTGAATAGACAAACTCTGTATGAGGGCTCTCCACGTTGTTATCTAACTAGAGAGAGAGAGAGAGAGATAAAAACACATTCTTCAAAATGTCAAACACTTTCCTCTGAAGGTTTTTAGCTGGTGGTTGATTGTCTGGTTTGTACGCAGAGGGAGGGGGGGTATGTTCGTACGCTGGCTGTGCCAGTCAACGCCGCTCCGCTTTACAGTTCACATTTTCAGCGTTGAAAGCGTGCTTAGAGTCACTGCATCGTGAACTGAAACAAAGCTGCACTGTTTGTGCGCAGTCAGTAATATCCAAACAGCTTTCCATCAACAACGCTATACATACAACATGAAACCATGTACATCAGATGGAGTGATGGTCCCGTTAGCTCATTTTTAAACTCATCAGTTTAAGTAAGTGGCTGGGTCGAGAAGGCATTGGTCACCCATCTTTGTCAGTGGTCCCCTTACGAAAAGAAATGAGCAGTTTCTGTATGAAACGCATCTCGACTGCTCTTGTGCAAATGAGCCGAACTCCTCACAGCACGTTGTAGCCTTACATCCCAGATTACAGGTAGATGGACCAGTAGATGATGTTAAAGAGGATGTACGCTCCAGGAAAGACGACCCTGGAGTACTTGTCTATGGCGTGCGTGTCTATCCAGATGTTCACGTAACCTCTGGATGGCTTCACCTGGCTTGCGATCTGTGGGTCGTTCAGTGCCACTTGGGCCAGTATTCGCTCTTGGCGGCCACCATTCTCTGGCATCCCATAATGTCCCGTGGTGTTGGCATCTATAGACCCGTAGCCAGTAATCTGGGGGTCGATCATCATCTCGTCTGGGTTGCCAATGCCACAAGTACACGGCAGCTGAGCAAACGAGATAAGAAAAGAAAGATTGATTTCTGAGAAGTCATGAGATAAACAAACAGAAATCTGTCTTTAGTTTCTTAAAGGTTTCACGTTTTTCTACACACTCACTCAACTTTAGTATAAAACATTGATAGAAGGATGTTTGTGCTGGAAATGTTCCTCGGGGTATGTGGGCAATTTGGCTCCATATGCTGCAGCAGTTGGCAGATGAAGAATTGCAATATAGTGCTCAAGCTGTAGTCCCAGAAATAATTCGCTATAGCCTTGAGAGCAGCTTAAAGTGAGCCAATTTAGAAAATATTTATCTGTTCATTGGAAATGCACATAAATTATTAATTCATGCTTCTACCACTCAAGAAATATTTTAATGTTTGAAATATTTTCATATAAAAATCAGGTCAGCCTTGTCTGTTTTGACATAAAGAATGTTATTTATCCTTCTTTTCACTTGAAGTGTTTTCTTTTAATAAGAAGAGTGGTTTTAAAAGTTTGAACTTAAATATTAGAGCTATAAGATGTCAAGTTTTCACAAATTTATGAAGATAAAATTCAAGAATTAAACAAAAAAAAAATTACAGCTTACCACAAGCAAAAATACAATAAAGAAAAAAACCACTTACTCTCTCCCTCAGCTTCCTTTCTTTCCTCTCCTGCACGGTGGAGAGGTAGTTAACCGCCGCGTACTCTATCACCGACAGGAAGACAAAGACAAAACTGACCCAGAGGTAAATGTCCACTGCCTTGATGTAAGAGACCCGCGGCATGGAGGCGTTGACCCCGGTGATGATAGTGGACATTGTCAGCACTGTGGTGATGCCTGAAGGGGAGCACACACACACAAACATTTACCCAATCCCTGGGCTGGGAATGTCTAATCTGCATCTATAAATTTCATTTAATTTAAAAAACTGGACAGGACTGCAGATGAGACGTCAATATTCTGTTTATTTTGTGGCGCACTAATAAATGTGCTCCCAGCATGAGGGCTGAGGGCTGAAAAAGTTTGGTCTCATGGGATGTTTACCGGGGAGGAAAGAAGTGAAAAAGATTGTTGTGGGATCCAATCAACATGCCTCTATAAATAATCATGTTTGTTTGCCTCTAAGTTAGTCCGCCATTTTTGGTCCAGACTCAAATTACTCAACAACTGAGTGATTTTGAATGAGCATCAGTGGGTGTTATATAGGGCAAATCCTGAGGGTTTTGGTCTTTAATCAACATTTCTTTAAGAACGATCACATGGTTGGTTGATTATTCGGGTTGATTGGCAGGACTTAGCATGCTAACACATGGGAAACTACTCAAATCTCAGCATTTTAGCAGGCTAATGTTAGCTTTTAGCTTCACTTCTGTGAGTTTTTGGTAGACTCATATCATAGCTTAGTTACAGTTGAAGTCCCATGAGTAGATTTAGCTCTTTAAAAACTGCTAAATGCACCATGTAAAGGACGTACAGGTCCCTAATCATGCATGAGTCACAATATCCCCAAAAGCTGATGTCACAGAAAGGTCAGTAGTTCAGAACCCTACAGGAAATAATTAGTTTACTCTTTCTCATTTTCTTTTTTAAAATTTTAGTTGGCTATGGTCATCCCGTACCTAGCGGTACCCTGGCAGGCACGGCCCTCCGGTCGATCCAGAAGGACACCCAGGACAGCATGACCATCAGAGTAGCAGGGAAGTAAGTCTGCAGCAGGAAGAAGAAGATGTGGCGCCGCAGGGTGAAGTGGATGTACAGACGATTGTACCAGCCTTAGGAAAGAGGAAATATCACCATTATACACGCATTGTCATGTGTTAGCCGCTGATATAGCGTATCAACATTTGAAGCAGGGGATCCCAGCTATTCTGGCAGAAGAAGATAGGACACAAAATCCCTTTTATGCTTCAGGTTGCTCTTGCTGGGAAGTGATGTGAATAAAACGCAGGGCTTTCCTGCAGTGCACAAGTGGTTGTGGCAGGAGGTGTGTAATTTTTCTTGGAGTAACATTTAAGGGACACTAATTTCACGTAAGAGATGAAATGAGAATTGAAATCGTGCTTTACATGGATGAGTCACACTCATTTATATATTCAGTTCGCTTTTGTGTGTGTATTAGAAGTGGACGTGTTGTGGATTACAGCACCTGTGCTGCTGTAGAAAGCCAGCTTGGTGGTGGTGTGAAATTTCTGGATGAGGAACTGGGACAGAGATATTCTGTCGTCTGTGTTGAGGGATTCGTTTCCTTTCTTCCAGTACAGCATCAGGTCATCATCTGTGTATGCATCTGGGAGGGGGGGAAAAACATGTAGTGAAAGTGAGTTAAAAAAAAAAAAAAAAAAAAAAAACCCTAAACCAGGGCACGATTTACTATGAACAAGGCTGCATGGTAATGTGAACAAAATGTGTGACAAAGAAGATTAAAAAAAATGAAAACTCCACAGACCCGCTAGCTGTCCTTAGAGGCTGCGATGTTCATGCAGCCTTCATCACACACACCCTATGATTCTCTGAGTCTTACAGCTTTACTGGTGAGTTATGGGAACAGTGCCAGAGGAAAGGGTGTTGAAATTAAAGCACAGCATTCTCTTTGAAGCATGAATGAGCTTAAAAACTTTCATGGCTACATATATCTGACACTTCATAGGATATCTGGGGTGTAAATTTGACATTTTGGCCTCGGGAGGTGAAAGAAGAAAGCTCATGTGGAGTGTCCAAAATTGATTTTCTTTGGTGTACAAGCAGCATGAGGACTACAGAGGAATTTAAGAAAAACACACAAGAAATCATCCTCTGAGACAAAGGAGATCAGAAAAGGGGAAGGTAAGTGATACAGGACATCCTCTGCCAGGAGAAATACCACAGCATTACAACTAGTTTAGTTAAATATCCACCCATAATAACCATCTCTGCAAAAAAAAAAGGATGTGTGTCCATATTTCAATGAACCCACTCACAGCTCTCAATCTCCAGGGAGCAGGTTTGGGTGTCCAGGGGAAAGCGGCTGAGGTCCATATTGCACATGGCAGTGACTGTGACTCTGCAGGGAAAAACATCCATAGTAAATAACATCTATGAGGGCAGAGAGGTGAGAATAATGTCCAAGTTCATTGCTTCTTAAAGAGCCAGTGCGTGGGATTTAGTGCCATCTAGTGTTTGCAAATTGCAACTAAATATTACTATCTCTTCTATTCTATGTGTGGCAGCCATGTTTGTCCGTCCTGGGCCACTGTAGAAACATAGTGGGCTCCATAAACGTGACTTGCTCTGCTATGTATTAGTGAATGGCTCATTGTAACTACAAAGACTAGTTACTGGTGATGGTAGTTAAATAATACATAATAATAGCCTCAAGTCAATATTTTTTATAATGTTTTTATAGGTTACTCCTATGTTTTCCAAAGAGTCATTGCAAACCCAATTTGGTTTATGTATTGCAACAAATTTCTGCTTCCAATTTTCAGAAGCTGCTGCAATCTGCCGTGAAATTAAACTCATCCAGTTTTTTATGTCTGTGTTGAAAAAAGCTTTTAGATAATGTTTTTCATTATTTGTACGTTACAAAAAAAGAACTCTTTCTTTCTTGGGTACTGTATTAAACTTTGCATTTTAAGGAATTAAATAAGGAACTGGGTTTTGAAGGAAGCTGTTTACCTGAGACTGTACAGCACGTTGCCATCAGGATAAACCCTCAGCATGACGTTGTCCGTGGTGGTGTCGTGGATGAAGGAGCGCTTGGAGTGGACAAAGAACATGTCGGGGACCCAGATTTTCTTCACCAGTCGACTGTCAAAGGTCATGCTCTGGTTGTTGGTGCTGGGAAACGCCAGCCGCTCGTCCTTCCAGTAGTGACGCAGGTAGAGCGTCATGGTAAAGTCCTAAAACGGGGGGAACCAAAGTAGGCTAAGTCAATGTGGCAATGTCATGTTGTATCTGTGTTGCATGTCCCTGGGACTTACCATATCCACCTCAGAGATGGTGTCCAGACTTTCAACCTGAACATCAACTCCAACAGGAATTGGAGGACCTGAAATAAAGTATGTCAAAAAACATGTGAAGGAGTGTGTGTGTTTTTGCTTTGTGTGTGTAAAGTAATCATCATGAGCATAACATCTGTGAACTGAACAATCAATCACACAAATCTGTATCAAGTGCTCTCGCCAGGGTCTGTCGCTGATTTGTCTTTGGACCTATCATCCTCATCATCATCATTCTTTTCCACTTCAATCTGAGAAGCAGCTGAAATCTGATGCTGCCCGGATTCATGGCTTGATGTTTTTCCTTTTCCTTTTTTTTTAAAAAATATTCTTTGAAGTACAAACAAAACAAAGATAAACTGTATATTACTACTATCCTCTGTAACAAAAGCCCGTGTGCCTTTATCTAGACTTAATCCTGCAGCCCAAAAAGCTGCCATCAAATCCTTCTAATATACACTGAGGCAAAAGACGTGTATTAACGCTCTGCGCTGAGCTGCAATTGGAAAACTTGAGCTGGCAGCTTGCATTGGACGGTGTCATAGGTCTTCGAGAGCTTATTGCTTACAGGAGCAATGAACCCTGCACAGATCAGCTGCACTTGATGACTAAGGCTGCAGCTTCCACAGCTCAGACCGAGCTATAGGTTTATAAACGACAGCAAACTCTTTCAAATACTGTAATCTCAGCCGCTGACCTCCGAACGCTGGCCTCATGGTGAAATCATGGTCGTCTATTCTCAGTAGCTGCTCTGATTTTGTCATCAGGGATTTTGTCATGTCTGGACTTCGTTTGTAAATGGGGCTGTAAATAAAAAAAAAAACAAGATACACATGATTACAATGTCGAGCGCACAATAGTTAAGAAAAGACATTTTAAATTCAATTTTTAAACTTGCCTCCCAGATTTGTGACCTCCACCCCCTTCCATTCTGGTTTCTCTCCGTGACCTGTTTATTCAAAGCAGCATGAAAAAAGGAACGAATAATAAAAAGGGAATATATGTAACAATACAATAACATTATGCACATGATTTGTCTTCATTTGTTTTTGTAAACATTATAATAATATAATTTTTCAAAATAAAATGAACCCATCTAGAAACACCTCTGCTGTAGTTGCCGCTTTTATTTTGAAATTATTAGCACCCTCCTAACGGGCGTAGAGTAGCAACAATAACTGTGGCTTTTGTGTTTTTGTTTTGATGGTCCTGACTTCCTAAAGAGATGTAGCATATCCAGTTACATCACACTTGTTTTTATCCACAAAACACACAAAGGGCAAAAGAGCATTTTCTCATCACATCCAATTTTAGCCAAGCCAGATCTTTTTTTTTTTTTGTGGTGTCACTTTCTGAAAGCGCTGCCTCTGTATACTTTTTTTTTCTTTTTTTTAAGGCAGCATTTTCAGGGCACAAGCAGCAAGCGAGAGAGGGCGAAATGATGAATTCCAAAAACCCTAAAATGGATTAATAGAGTAGAGCATGCTGTGACAGACAGAGCCAAATCCCTGTGACAACCACAGAGCTGCATTAAAGAAATACTACCACAGAAGAAGAGAGAGAGAGTGAAAGAGATGAAGGGGTTGCACAAAAAAAAAAAAACACTAGAGCAAAATGAAACTATAAGAAGAGGGTTTCAGTGGCTGCTGTGCTCTGATGGGCAATGTGTGCTACTCGTCTGTGGCTATCCAGCAGCTGGTTCCTAATCCTCTTGGCAGAAATACCTCTCCAATCCCCCCTCTCTCTGCCTGCCTACGCCACTCAGCAGACAGCCTGTCTGCTCTCTGCTCTGCGTGGCCCGACATCGTTTCTGTTGTTTTCGTGCAGCCACACGGGCCCTGCACGCATAGATTGCCTGCAGGGCCCTACATTGGGGTTAATGGGCCAGATTTTATGCAGAGGTTATTCCGGCTACTTTAATATACACTGACCTGCAAAAACAGGTGAAAAAAGTAAATATGGGTTAAAAGGGATTAAAGTTAAAGCCATGACCCAACAGATGGATGCCATGTAACGTCAGAATTCTGCATAGTCTCATAGTAATGTTGTAATATTACATTGATGGCACAGTGGCAAATATAATACTTTCACAATAAAGGTTCAGAAAACAGAAATCTAAATTTAATCACATTTTTTCCCTACAAGTCCAGACATGAGACCAGTTGTGGCATTTTGAGCCTTGTTCTTGGTAACACCACAAAGCCTTTGGCCAATTAGGGGCCAGAAAAGGACTCATGTTCAGGCCAACCATCACTTGGTTGTCTGTCTCACAGCCCTAACCCTGACCACCGACTCACAGACATCAACTAAAACTAATAGACCCCTGCATGGTACTGGAGCCTCAGTGTCCTCGGTTGAGTGATGGACCCTTAACTTTCTCCTAGTGTGCCCACAGAGACAATTAGAGCCCCCTGACATGCCAGCTAGACCTTTTTGATCGCACAAATCTCGCAAGAATCCAGCTGACTAGCACAGTAACAATTGCGTTTTTGACTTTGGGACCAGTAAATCTGGTGTGACACTGGGTTGCCTCATCTCACCAGCTACCCTGCTTTGGCTGCCTTGCTTTAGCCGATTGTGTGTGTTGTTCTGCATATTTACGCTTAACAAGCTGTGCCTTGAAATTTCCTCGGTATAAAAACAACAAGATAGTTCTCACATCATCTCATTGTCAGTCAAATTTCATCCACAATTCCTACTTTAAACTTCACTTCTAAAGGGCTTCTTCCTCAGATGTTTTCTTATGTGGGAGTCGGCTGCCCTAAACAAATCCCCCCCGCCCGCCCTCCCTCTCCTTTTCTCTTCCTCCACAAGGAGGCGAATGAAGAAATATAGCGACGACTTTCACAACCCACACCAGCAGCCACCCGACTCGGTTTTTGCAATTTCACACTCAAGGGGAAGAGGAGGAGGATCAGGAGGAGGAGGAGGCGGGTTGGAGTGATGAGAAACAGAGAGAGGAAGAGTTCGATTTCAGCATAAGTGTATGAGATTTCCCCCTCTTCGAGAACAGAAATGAGATTTACATGTGATTTGCATTCACACGATGTGCATGTCAGAGGAGAGTAGACTGATGTGAGAGGACTTTTAACTAGTTGCAACACACACACAAAACACAACAAAACTGGCAAAGCAGAGACCTGATAACGAGGCGACTGGTGTTTAAAGTAGCTTTGAGCAACTTGTGCTTTCTGTTTTCACAGATTTGCTACTGATGATTACGATTGTGCCCGTCTTAACTACTAACTTAATGTTAGTAGGAATAAATATTTAACCTTCAACAAAACAGAATCAAGTTACAACAGACTGGCTTTACCCTGAAGTCTGACATTTTGTCATGTTATTCAGAAGCAGAAGGTATTTTCATGTCAAGCATGTTCATTTGACTCAGATGGATGAGCATGTTCAGCAGATGCCTGCTTGACGTTGCTTTTGATCTATAAATAACAGCAGTTATAGCATGAAAAGTGATAGTGTATCTAAAGGCAGGGGGGGATTATGATTTGACAGGGTTTGTTGAATATATTAAACGGATGCATATCATTCAAGGCTGATAGCATTATGAGGCATACAGCGCCGTACTTTGCCTGCTTGGGAAAGTCTTATCATCTTCACCAGAGATTAACACAAACACTGATTCTGACTTGAGGCTACTGTTGGACTTTGTATTAATAATTCGACAAGAGAATTGTGTTTTAGTACAAAAACATGCTAGAAAGAGTTTTTTTCATCTTTTTTTTGTTGTTGCTGAAAATGTATTACTTTCAGCAGGTATTCAAAACCTCCTTTAAAATGAAATAAACAAACCCCTTTTCCATTATTAAAAAAATCCCAATTTTCCTTTTGTAGCATCTGATGTGACAAAGCAGCTTTTCCTTCTCTTATGTAACAGGACAGTGGATATTTTTGGATGCTGTTTAAGAAAAGATAGAGTTTTTAAAGTCAGCATTAAAAAAATCTTTCACTAATTTGAATTTAATACATCAATGGATTACCAAGTGAGAAAGCAGCTTTCAACAGGTGCAAAATTCTAATCTAAAATTCCATTTCATTCTCACTGCTTTGTGAAAGTTTCAGCTTCCTGTAGCTTGCATTTTAACAGAATTTTGCATTCGTGGTGTGAGACGTGCGTGTTTCATGTCTCTGTAGAACTGTAGAAAACAATTTGTTGTTTAAGAACAAACTTTTTTTAGCCTGTTTCAGAAATTAATCATCATTTTGTAAGTCATTGTTTTATTAAAAAGGTGAAAATACACTGATGGTTTGGGGTTGTCGGATGTTTTAGTAATAAAACAATAAACAAAGAAATAGTCAACACATGAATTTAGTCTGTAAGTGTAACTTGCAGCTCTGCTTTGTACAAACCAGCACTGAACACTGTGATACATAATATAACAAAGCTTTTTTAAATATCTGTGCACAATATGTGGCACAGTGATGTATGTTTTGTAGTGCAACTGTCAATCAGCTACAAATGAGGGGCTGCTTTAATGGTTCTCAGATCTGGTTCAGTCCTGACTAAAACATCTGATCCAATGGATGCATTAAGTAGGGAGCAATTAGCCTAAATAATCACCTGAAAATGACAATGACTACAACTGCTGCAGGCAGGGAAAATTCTCATTAACTAGCCTGCAGCAGTTGTGGGGCAAGAGAACACAGCATTCGGCAGTAGTGCATAAATAGATGTGGGGATTTAGGTCTCCCTCTCTCTCCACTCTCCAATTTGCTGTCTGAATAAGTCTGTTTTCAGAAGGGTGGAGGGAGCAGTGCAGGTGACACAGGAAACACTGGACAAAATTGTGTGTACCTAAAATAATGTCTATATAAAAATAATCAAGTCCATGGGGAACAATTAACTTTAACTCAATTAAATTAACTACAAACCAATTAATGAACACAATTTGTATTCTGTTACACAATTAAAATATACACAATCTTTCACAGAGTAGAGTAGAGTATGTTACTTTGGCTTTACCTGCTTTGTTTGTAGGTTTCCAGCTTGTGACCTCTCGACTGGACCATCTTCCCAGCTGCACCGGCGAGCCAAACACAGAAGAGCACAAGGACAGCATCCACCTGCATGTTTCACATTCCCCAGAGGACGGACCTCTCCTGTCAATCAGAATATACTCCCCTCCAGGGTTTGGAGCACTCTGCCTTCCTGAGACATTCCCTTTCTACAGCACCAGAGCCGAGAAGTGGGAGAAAAAACAGCAACAGCAAGCAGCAGCTACACTGGGCTATTCTACGGCCTGAGTGGAAAACATCCTACGGTGCTTAATCTCCACAGTGGGAAAAGCAATTTTGACTAAACCCATAAATCCTTGAGCGTCAGATGGTACAGATTTGATCCCTCCAGCGGCGGATGCGCCTGCCTCTCTGTGCTCTGCTGTTCTCAGATATCCTGCACTCTGATGTGCTCTACTCCACTTTGCACCGCCCAGAAACACCAATTCTCACAATGATGCAGCATGCTCATTTGTAAGGTCAACGGTTTAGAGACACAGAGAGAGACGCACGCAGACTGAGACGAAGCCGCGTGTTTGATAAAAAGGCATTCTCTTCTCCTGCTGCTGTTTTGAGTCTCAGAATGACATTTACCCATAATTTAAAAATGATTGCAGGATTTATTTATTTATTTTCGCTTGACTGCACAGGGGGGGTTTTTGTTTCTGCCTGATCTGGCAATTTTTCACAGTTTTTTTCCTCAGGGGGTCTCAGGTTTGGGAATATTTTTGGATTACCCCCCCCCCCCCCCCCCCAAAAAAAAAAAAAATAATCACACAAGTATATGTGTTGTTGGCACGATCTGCATAGTATTCCAATAACAAACTATCACTGATACAAAGCAGACAGCATTCCCTTTTCCCTAGATCATAACAATGAGCCTTCCCATTATCCATTTTCTTCAAAAAGAGAATACGTCTGCTTAATTTAGCAATACATCAAAGGCTGCATGGCTATTTGTCCAATAAAACGTGCTGCCAGTCCAAATAAGCCAGTCAAAAAAGGTCTTAGCTGTGACATCACTATCCGCCAGGCCATGTGTCGCCTTTTTTTTTTCTTTCTCTTTTTTTTTTCCCCAGACTGAACATTTGGATTATAAGATCATGAATTTGGGTTAGCTCCATCTACGTCAGTCTAAAAACCGGGTGTAACTAATGTGAGGCATTGTTTGTGTTTCTGATTTACGGATCCTTTACAGTAGTACTGTCAAGTGAGCAAATCATGTAACAGCTATGCAAAAACGCAGCAATTAGGAGAATATTTTCTGCCATACTGTAATTAGAAAAGAAATTATGATGTAAAACAAACTGTCAAACAAGCCCCTGGAGGACGCCGCTGGCTTTACACTGAGTGGAAAAAGCATGTTGTCACCACTAATGGTGAATACGTAAAAGATGCTTTAGCCTCTTTGCAGTATGTTTTCATTCTGATTTTACTTTGACTTTTTAACCCCTATATGCTATTTTTTGACTGTACAAAGCCCAAGATCCCCAGGCGGAGGGCTTTTATCTCTTCCTAAGGCACAACTAAAAAAACCAGAGGTGACAGAGCTTTCGCAGCCAGAGCCCAGAAGCTTTGGAAAACCCTGCCTGATGAAATCATGTCAGCAGATTCAGTAACTTTCTTTAAATCTCGTTTTAAATAATGCTTTTATTCAAGTCCTGCTGTCTTTATTTGACGTTTATTTTTCTGTAGAGTTGTCCCATGCCCCCTGATTTAATGTTACATGATTTGTGATCTTGCTTGTTTTATTATCCATTCCAGTAGTTTATTTTGCATATAGTACGTTTGTAGCACCTGTGACATCCATCTACACACAGTGAGGAGGATGTCTCACTCTTCTTAATAACCATCCATCCGCTCTAAATTGAACCATATAAGATCCATGGCTGTGGGTAAAGATGCTTATACTAACAGTTATCCGATATTAGTTAAAAGAAAAGTGGTTTCTGCTGTGTTCTCATGGCAGCACTCTCACTGTTTTCACTGCAGCACATGAAAACATGTTGAGCCTGAGTCATGTTAAGACCTGGCTGCCCAAGGAAATAATCACTGGATTAACATGTTGCCATCTATATTTAATAAGCCCTGCCTGTGTGTATCAGTTTTAATTTTTCATTAACATTGACTGGGCCTTGGTCTGCGAATGAGAAAATTCACACACAACTTATGTGGTAATTTAGCACAAGCATCCTTTTCAGGCTTTCAGTGGTTTTTGTGCGTCTGTTGTCTTTTGTGGTAATTTTGTGTCTTTTTGTGGTAGCTTTGTGTCTCTTTTTAGTTGATAGGCATCTTTTCTGGTGTCTCTTTGTGGTAGTTTTTCATCTGTGTTTTTTTTCTTCGTGTTTGTTCCATGTTTGAATATATTAAACTAACAGACACACACTACCCTGTAATAGTATAAGGGAGCAAACACATTGTCATCTGGAACATTTGGGTAAAAAAAAACAAAAACGTGTTGCTATCCGGTTGGTAGGTGTGAGCTTAAACCACTGAACAAACAAAACAAGAGTGTGATTAACATTTTCCTCACCACAAATTTCTATAAAAAAAAGTTTGCAATAAAATACTGTGTATTTTAGGGTGAACACATGGCTGTTTGAGGTTTAAAAGTTTGTCAGAAAAAAACAGACACTACCTTTCATCATGGAGGCCAGAGGATCAAGACCAAATATGCACAAGGGTGGGTCATTGTGGTTGTTTAAAATTTAACGAAAGAAAGAAAAAGCTCCAAATAAAAACAAATTCTAAAAACTCAATGTAAAAAAACACAGAACACAGAGAGGAACAAGCAAGCTAAAACAGCTAGCTTTTTGCTTCTGGAAAATTAGCTAACAAACACATTAATTAAAACAACTTAACTATTAAATGAATGTACCTGTGTGACACGGCTTTAAAAACCTTTTTTTTAAACCACGTATTTTACCACGCTGACTTACCTAGGCCCACGCCACGCGCGAAAAACAGCAGCGAATTGTTTTTGTGACACATTATTGATGATATCGATAACTGTCTATTTGTTGTCAATCCTTTCCTGTACCGCTGCCGCGTCACGTTCTGACTTTAACCAATGAAAGGCCGCCGTTACGTATCTGCCTTTTTTGCCCTGAATTTCGTCTGGCAGACCGGCAGGCACACTCCGTTCTCATATAGTGGTTTATCCGCGGAAATGTCAATAGGTCAAAAGCTTTATGTTAAAGTGTGATAACAGCTGATGAGCGCTGGGAGCAGGGTTGGATTCATGACCTTTTAATCTCAGTGTTAACGGCAGGATTTGTGCCTGAGAGGCTACAATCAGGAAGAAGGAAACGTTGCTAGTGTACAGTGATGTCATTGGCTGATGCAGTCCTGGCGGGGCATTGTAAAAATGTACTGAGAGCTCAACGCTAAAGCATCGAGATCAGATTAATTTTAATATGGAGCACTGCTTTCTGTGATATCCGCCACGATCCTGTACATAAACGATATCGTCACGCATCATTGGACAGACAAAAAAAAACATGCGTCAGTGATGATGAAGTTTGATTTGTTTACTTGTTAGTTAGCAGGTGCTAAGCTAAAGAGACGCGCGCTGCCTCATTATTTACTCCCAGCTGTAAATAGCTAGCTGAACCGAGATGAGCACTTCACGGGAAATCAAACGTAAGTCCCGCTATACATACACAGTTTTCTTAAAGGCTTGGGTTTCCAATCCTTCAGTGTTTTCTCTTGTTCGCACCGTGCAGAGCTGCAGAAAGCAAAGAGTAAAGCCCAGGCTAACAACAACTTGAAAGAGGAAGCAAACATCTGCAATCAGCTAGGGGAGCTGCTGTCCAGGAGTGGTGAGTACAACTTGAAGCACTCCCACTGATCCACACTGTAGCTGCTTGATGATTGATGATACATTTACTGTCAGCTGAATGGTAGCTATGTATGTAAATTGTAATAATGCTTTACAAAAATACGAATACATTTAAGAACAGACCACATGATTAAGTGATGTGAAGACGTATTGTTAGATTTCCCAATGTCAGGTTACCCCATCTGTCTTCCTTACTGCACCTACACCCCCCATCCTGCCCCATGTGATAATGATCTGTCTTCTGTGCCTCTAAGGTGATTATGAGGATGCCATCAGGGAGCACCAGCAGGAGCTGGCTCTCTCCGAGGTGCTTAATGACGTGATTGGACGAGCTGTGGCTAATCGAAAGATTGGGGAGTGTTACGCAGAGATGGGGAACACTGACGCAGCTTTGAAAGTGAGTATTAAATATCAGCATGACCTGAGTACTACTTCTGATAATTCTACAGTGATGTACAGATGATACATATGGACTTGTTTACTGTCCCTTCTAGCACCAGCATCGTCACTTGGACCTGGCTCGGTCTGTCAGAGATCATGCCGAGGAGCAAAGGGCGCTGGCCACCATTGGTCGAACTTACCTCTTCCGTTATGAATCTGACCAATCGAGGACCAGTTTAGAACAAGCAGAGGAAGCCTTCAGGAAGAGTTTGGCCATTGTGGATGACCGTCTGGAGGGTGTGTACTTTATCAGGATTATTTTAAACTTTGTTTGTTGTTCTGTGCTCTTGTTTTCTTCAAATGTTTTTCATTGTTTCTTTCTTACAGGGTCAGTTCCAGGCCGAGAGATTAGTGAGATGAAGGCACGCCTCTTTCTCAATCTAGGTCTGGTCTGTGATCACCTGGGGGAGCCCAAACGCTGCAGCGAGTTCATCAGACGTAGTGTCTTCATTGCTGAGTAGGAAGACAATCCTACACTACACTACTAAGTCAAGAATGACTGTGTACAACACTCACTACACTTTATCTATAAAAAATGCTTTAACTGTTTTTTTTTTTCTTTTTGTAGGAAGAGCCAGTTGCTGGAGGATCTCTACCGTGCAAACTTTAACCTGGGCAACATCTGCTTCCGTAATGGTCAGCACTCTAATGCTGTCCGCTGCTTAGAGCAGGCCAAAGAGTGTGCCAGGAAGATTAAAGACAAATTCAGTGAGAGTGAGTGCTTTCACTGTATCGGCAAGGTATGAACCCCAAATTTGTATTTTTTTTTTTTGTCACAGTTGATTCTAGTGTCAACGTGTGTGTGTGTGTGTGTGTTGTGTATAGGTGCAGCTGTCTCTAGGCGATTTTGTAGCTGCTAGGCGATCTTTAAAGAAAGCTGTCAAACTGGGTTCCCAGCAGCCAGTGGACAGACAGGCAGTGAAGAAAGCCTTCAGATATGGTGAGAGAACAAGTTTGGATCTGTTTTTCTTTACATTACTTTTGCATTGTACATTGATGGCACAGTTTGTTTCCCCTATTTGAACAGCTGACCATGGCTGTAAACTTGAGGAAGAGTTAGGGGAAGATCAGGGCAACAGCCTGAGCTCCCATCAGGCTGTGGAGCTGGCAGAGCAGCTGGGAGACCTCTATTGTAAGGTTGGCTGCTACAGCAAAGCTCTGGATGCCTATCAAGCACAGGTGAGAACCATGAAACGATCACATCCCAGCTGTTTAGGGCCTAATATTGACTGCATTTTGACTTCTCCTCTAGTAATTATAGTACAATTACTACTACAACTATTAAGCTGAAAACATAGTGTGTAACAGCTTTTTTATTGCATTGTGGTGTAGCTAAAAGGAGCTGAAGCACTAGGAAAGCCTGCCAGGGAGCTCGCTGTCATCCACGTGTCCCTGGCTGCCACCTACACGGACCTGAGACAACACAACAAGGCCGTGGAGCACTACAGGAAAGAGTTGGCTTTACGGCAGGGCAGCCACGCAGAGGTAATGATGATCAGGGAGATATTTTCAGTGTTTTATGGAGGAAAAACCAAAATACTTTGTTGATTGTGAATCCACCATTAAGTACTTGTGTCTCTGTTAGGAGTGCAGCACATGGCTGAACATTGCTTCGGTTCAGGAGGAGGGCGGATGTTTCTTCGAGGAAGTTGACAGCTGCTACAGTACAGCCTTACGCTGTGCTCAGACATCTGGACAGGCCAAACTGCAGGTTAGTGAGAGCTCCAAATTCACATTTCACATTTACATTCATCCATTATTAAATTTTTTATTTAGCTTAAAAAGATTATTAAGATTTATAAGACTGGTACTGTGAAGGCAAAGCAAACATTATAAGATGTCTGAGATCAGTCTGACACTATCCTGAATGCTTGCTCAGAAACGTGTGCTGAGGCTCTGGCTGGCGTCCCAGAGACGGAGCGGCTCATCCAACACTGATGACACTGAGGCCAGGCTGCAGGAGCTGTGTGTCTCGGAGGGCTGGAGTCCAGATGGGAGTGACGGTGAGGAGGAAGAGGAAGAGATGGACAACAGCGAGACACTGGAGGACAGCGATGTCATCCTCTCAGATTCAGGTGCTTTCCTACACTGAACCGGTCTTCTGCCTTATATGATGTCCTCATAATAGTGGATTCTAATGTTGTGTTTGTCCTTTTTACATGGCTTCTAGATGATGATTTGGAGGAGTATGACAAGATTGTGTCAGGAAGGAGGAAGACAGGAAGGGTGAGTGGTGCATTAGTCATATATTATATACATATATATTACATATTTTTGTTCCACATTTTATTTTTATTTTATGCTATGCTTATGCTATGTCTTAGTGGAACAAGAGGAATGAGAAGGGCGAGACGTCTCTTCACAGAGCATGTATTGATGGAAACCTAAAGCAGGTCAAATACCTGGTAGAACAGGTAAGAAAGAACACAAAAACTAAACTAAAGACAACCTGGATTCCTGCAGTAAGGATACACAAAAAAGTCAGACTACGCGTGCATGACAAGATTATTTTTTTGTATGTCAGGGCCACCCAGTGAACCCCAGGGACTACTGTGGCTGGACTCCCCTTCACGAGGCCTGCAACCACGGTCACTACGGTAACTGATTGGCATTAAACAACTTACCAATCTGTATTTTTCACTGTCTTGTTCTGCACTCATCCCTTCTTATTCTGTCTCAGATGTTGTAGCTGTGCTGCTGGAGCGTGGCGCTAACATCAACGATCCCGGCGGCCCCTTATGTGAGGGAGTGACTCCTCTGCATGATGCCCTGGCTTGCGGCAATTTAACCGTTGCAAGATTTTTGGTAGAGCGAGGGGCTTCTGTCACAGTGCGCAACTCTAAGGTTTGTTTGATTAGATCTTTAACAAAACAGTCATCCCCATGTAACCCCATTATCATGCTTTACCTGTCCTCGTTCAGGGTGAAACTGCCCTGGATACCCTACGTCAGTGGCAGAAGACATACAGCAGAGAGCTGGACCAAGACACCAAACAGGAGTGCATCGCTACAGAGAAACTGCTGAGAAAGGCGCTCGCTGGAGGAGGTGAAGCTTTTACATCATTGTACCATGTTAGCCTTGGTTCAGTTTTTAAATCTGCTTTCTAAAACTTTGCTTTTCTCACTTATCTCTGCCGACCACAGTGCCTGCTGCCCCGGCCCCAGCCAAGCCTTTCGATGCCCTGCAGGACAGCCAGCTGTTTGATGCGGAGAACTCTGAGCCGCTGATGTCCACTGGGGGGAGCTGTTCCCCCAGCCAAGACTGGACCCGAAACAACAGGAGCACAGAGGCAAAAGTGGCAGCCACAAGCCCCAGATGGCGACAGAGCAACGGCTCAACACAGCGGCACAGAGCCAGAGGAACAGAGGCTGCTGTTCTGTATGGGGTAAAGACATGCTTTCTTTACATGAAAAATCAAAACTATACAAGCAGAGTCAGACTAATTTATACATGTATATATTCCCCAGGCTAACAGCAGCTGCTCAGATGACAGTGACTCTGATTGCCCGGTCAGGCCTCTCCATTCTGTCAGGCCCAGACACAGTTTTCTTGCAGCCCAGAGACAAAAGGAAGCACCTCAAGACAAAGAACCTGCCTCAGTCCCCAGCTCAGGTCGAGAAAGTACCAGGGAGGCCCCTGCAGCGTCTGTTTTTGCTAGAGAAGATTACCACAGTGCCATACGTGGCCTGGGAAGCGCCAAAACTCTTCTCCAGGGTATCTCACAGCCCCAGTTCTCTAGCACACCAGCTGTTTCATCCAGCAACAAATCTGCTCTAGTTCCAGAGAACGAGTATGTGTCTGACGACTGGTTGGAAGATGATTTGAGGGAATTCCAGCCAAAGAAAAAGAGGAGGCTTCAAACGGAACATGACAGCACGAGGGGGGAGGAAACAGCTGCGTTTTCTGCAGCTGCGAGTCAAAACAAGCATTCTAGCTCTAACACAGCCTGCAGAGGTAACGATCCTGTGTTGCTGAGTTTGTTGTTGCTCCACACTGCTTTTTAGTTAAATTCACATTCATTATGACCTTCTTCTTTCAGCTACTGCAGTTCCCTCCTCCTCCAGCAGGAGTCTGTCTGTGAAAAAGAATGGCTCACTGAAGCCACACCAGGTCAAAATGACTCAGATGCCAGGGATGGTGCGGTTGGGCAGACGGGAGGTCAGCAGATCACACAGCCCCAACCTTACAGATGATGACGACATGAGACCGGACACACCCCCAGCACCCCCACAGATACACATTCTGGTCAGAAACCACTTGTTATATTGTTTCCTTCCTTTCCAGTGAATCACAGGTGGCGACATAACAAGGTGTTAGTAATGAACAGTCCTTTCTTGTAACAAAGTCTAACTTCAGACTAGTTATTCACGGAAACACAGTGGACAGTTACTAATGACTCAGCACCACCAGGGGCCACGAGTTGAACATGATCTGTCCGAAACCTGTCTCCATTCTTGATTAACTTTAGACAGTGATGAATGTAGCTGCAAGTGAGAGCGGGCTGATTCAAGAAGGTGGTGATCTAAAATTCAGATTTATGTCAGAATTTTGCATCAATCACACAAAGCAGTTTGCAGATCTCAGTTAGTATTTACACACATTGCATACCTGGAAAGGAGGTCATACTCTGAGGGTGCCAAGTCAAGTGAATAGGGCGGTTGAAGGACAAGGTTGAACCCATATGCCTGGACACTGGACCACTGTGTGACAGGGTGTTGTCTATGTGGATGAGCACTCCTCTTGCAGTAAGCCCCTGTAGTAGCCTGACCCTGATTGTATCTCTCACGTTTTTTTTTTACCTTAGTCCACAACTACAAGGCTGTATTTGTCATTCTGGTGGAAGAGTCTGTCTCACATTCTGTTGTTTATATATTGTAGCCTCCTGTTCAAACTTTGGTTGCTCCCATGCCCACATCACTTCCTCTACCAATCAGAATGAGGGTCAGAGTTCAGGAAGATGTCTTCCTCATCCCAGTGCCACAAAGGTTGGTACAACAGTTAATATCCCAGCTTTGACCTTAAAGACCACATTAATGGATTTGCGTGTTGTGTTCCAGTGAGGCAGACTCCTGTACAGTGTCGTGGCTGTGTGAACAGGCGGCTCAGCGTTACTACCAGAAATGCGGCCTCCTGCCTCGCCTTTCTCTGCAGAAGGAAGGCGCTCTGCTCTCCCCACAGGATCCGCTGCTGGCAGTCCTGCACACCAATGAAGAGGTGGACACAGACAAATAAATAAATAATAAAGGCCTGTCTTAGATGTGTTAGACATATTTTAGTGCAGGATATGATGGTGTGTTGTTGTATTCCAGGTTCTGGCTGAAGTTTGCTCCTGGGATCTCCCTCCTCTCCCTGAGCGCTACAAAAAGGCCTGTCACAGCCTGGCAGTGGGTGAGCAACACACACACACACACACACATGTGCTTACACTTCATGTTTTCTTATAATGTGATGTGTATTCCTATAGATGAGAACAACCGCGTCACTCGCCTGTGTGAGGCTCAGGATGGGAGTTCCTCTGTGTCAGTGTGTGGCCTCGGGCTGGCCTCCTCTTCTCTCACCCCCCTCCTGCGTGCTCTAAAACTTCAGGCCAGCCTCACCGAGCTGCACATTTCTGGAAACCGTCTCCCTGACAACCTTTTCCCTGAGCTGGTTGCCACAACGGTCACCATGCCCCGACTTCGGCTGCTGGACGTGTCTGCCAATCGCATTACAGGGGAAGGGCTAGAGAAAGCTGTGAACACTTTGAAAGGACAGAACCACCCTGCTTTTCCAGTAAGCACAGGAGTACACAGATGTGTAGCAATGCTGTCTCTGTTAACACATTGGTTTACTCTGTACCTTCAGCATGACAAATGATTGTACAACCCACAGGACTTTCAACTTTTCACACACCTTGTGTTGTTGATAATTGTTCTTTTCAAATCTTTCATCCTGCAATGTTAACTGAAGTGTCAACAAAAGACCACAGTGTATAAAGCTTATCACGCACCATGCTCATTTTCTTATCAAATTAACATATTTAATGCAGATTTGAATTTATTCAATTTAGTTTTGGTTGTTTCCATCATAGTGTCTGGAGGAGCTCGACCTGAGTATAAACCCACTGGGCGATGGTGTGTCTGAGTCACTGTCCTGTCTGCTGTCCTGCTGCCCACTCTTAGCCAAGCTGTCTCTGCAGGCCTGTGGTCTCACTGCTCGCTTCCTTCAGCAGCACCGACTGCTGCTAGCCAGCGCTCTGACAGGTAACTATCTAATAAGTAGAGGTGGGGTTCACTAGCCAAATGTGCTCACTCATTTGTAATTAAAATCAGCATAAAAGCCAGGTTTAATAAAGGTAAATGTGAGTCTGTGGGAAATCCAGGAGATGCTTACTAATTCACAAACTATACTGTGTAAGACATTTATACAAGTTCGCATGACAAGAAACGATGTGTGAAGTTTCGGCCACATGGGTGGAGAATGTGTCATTACCACAAAGTCTTCAAGTCTGACATTCACATACATGGATGACACCTGTGCTTTTAAAAGGATTCTGAATAATTTTAAAATAGCAGCATCTTGTTTTAGAGAGGTCCAATTTAACTGATGAGAAAATTCTAATCTTCTCCCCTTATGCAGTGTAACATTCAATTGAATTTTATTCATATAGCTATTTTTACCATCAGAATTGTCTCAGGGCGCTTTACAGAAACCCAGAGCCTGAACCCCCTTAAGGGCAACAGTGGCAAAGAAAAACTCCCTTTTAACAGGAAGAAACCTTGAACAGGACCTGACTTATATCCTTCTGATAGCTGGCTGGGTGAAGGAAGAGAAGAAGAGGTAGACAGGACAGAGAGGATGAAAGAGAGGGAGACATGCATGCAAGAAACATCATGCATTACAAACATGACAGGTTGTTGATGTGGTCAAGCAGGCTGAAGCTATTGTATGGATGAATATATCATCAGTTAATAAATAGTAATGAAAATATAATGAATTTCAATTATCTTTCAGGCACTGGCCACCTGAGATCAGTGTGCCTATCCCACAATGCACTTGGCTCCACTGGCTTTGAGCTGGTGTTGAAGACTCTGCCCCTTCACTGTCTCACACACCTGGACTTGTCTTCTGTCTGTCGGGGTCCTGCAGATTACCTGGCACTGGAACACCTCACTAAAGTCCTGTCACAGGTTTGAGTCATTCATGTTGTGTCATTACAGTGTAACGGTACCTGCAGTGTAGTGCTTTACAATGAAGGCTTTTTTTGTTCTCATAGGAAGAGTGTTCTCTGACCCACCTGAGTCTGGCAGCAAACGGGTTGACGGACAGTAGTGTAGCCACCTTGGCCAGGTTTGTGTGTGCTGCTGCACATTTTTGTGTCACAGCATCTGTTACCTCCCTCTGCAGCTGTTTCTCCTTTTGTTTTCTTCCAGGTGCATACCGACATGTCCGACCCTGCGGAGCCTGGACCTGTCAGGAAACCCATCTGTCACCTCAGCAGGCCTTCACAGCATCCTGGCTTCCATCAGAGAGGCTTCTCGACCACTGACACTGCTAAACTTTCAAGGTATGCGTAGAGAAGGTACAGATACCATGTTGGGATTATGCTTATCCAGTGTTCAACAACTGAGGGAATTCACACACAGGTTGTCAGGTGTCCGGCCCCTGGGACAGTGAAGTTCTGGATGGTTTGTCAGAGCTCGTCCAGGATCTCAGACTCTGCTCTCAAGGTCTAAACAAGCTGGACCGACAGGCCTTAAAGCACAGCTGGGATAACAGCAGGTCACGTGGACACTTCCTGGACCATCACAGCAAGTGCCTGCTCTCAGCTGCAGCCTCTCTGTGAGCAGAAAGTTACAGGTGACAGGATTTCTTTATCACTGACAGTGAATTTTGTGCCATGGTATATAATGAGTGTTTTTTTTTTTAAAACCTTAAGGCATTACACACTAAAAAATTTCAATCACTGCATGGCACCCAGAGATTCTGTGTAAATAGCTGTGTATTTGTACTTCTTATTTATACACACATGCTTTTGTTAGCAGTGCGTTTGTGTCATGGTGGGTCTTAACCCTCTTTATTATGTGATTTGATTTGGAAAAAATAATTAAAGTGACTCTTCATGTGTTCTGTCTCATCATCATCACTTTTTAGAAGCTTTGTCTGGATCACATAAAACCACCGGTGCCTGTGGTTTCACAAGTTTTTTTCTTGAGGTGAATGAGCTTTGACAGGAAAGTGCACCCCCATTCACACCTCAGGGGTTACAGCAGTGGCCCAACGGTGCACAATGCAAAGTTATAGAGAATAGAGAATGTATTTATTTTATTTTATTTATTATTAGTTTATTTAAAAGGGGACAGTGCAATTTCAAAATACACATGATTGCACGGTTTAAAAGCCAGAAGGCTAGTTTTCATCTGTAGTCCCACTGGCCATGATTTAAAAAGGCAAAATAAGCACACATACATATACAATATAGTACAAAGACAAAAGTTATTATACAATTTAAAAGATACAACATTTAATCAAAACATCATAACAGGCTTATCCTTTAGTGTTGGCAGCTTGCTTTTTTCAAGTCTTTTGAAATTGTTTATTGGAGCAAAATTGAATTTTTGGCTACTTCTGGTTCTTTTGTGTCATTAACATTGACTCATGGGCCCCTGTAGTCAGCTGACACCCACCTTCAAGGGTGAGAATTTGTTGTTCTTTACACAGGAAGTAAGATGTGTGTGTGTGGGGGGGGGGGGGGGGGTGTTTAATCACATGCTTATTTTCCTTTTCAGTTTCTTAGGTGGCTGTCTTATGATGCCTAAAAACTGTGTGAACTGTTGAGAAAGTTTAATAACAGCAATATGTCTCATTGGTGAGACTGAGGTTTCAACAGCAACCACAACACTGTTTTTTTGTGATGAAAAAAAATCCAACCACAGAGTGTGTTTTGTGAATTTTATTTGATGCTTACAATATAGAGGTGAAGTTAAATTGATACAAAAATGCAAGTCAGAATTCCAAAGTCATGAAGTGAATGCGGAAAAGAAAGCAGAAAGAGAGCATTTGATTTTCAGTCAGCTGAGCTGAAGGTGTGACTAGTCGGTCACAACTGCAATTTTGATTTTTTCATCATTTGGAATGCGCGGATCTTCATTGTTCGGATAAAAGAACAGGCCCAACAACTCCTTTGGCCTAAAGAGAGCACAGCAGAAAATCAGGAGAAATTATTCAAATTCAATATTAATGATGGGAGAATTCCTATTTATATTTGTGCTGACTGGCCTGTATAGTGTAAATAATTTACTATATTGAGTTAATGCATGTATAAGTAAGTGAGCTGATTTCATCTACACTTGAGTGGTGTGCAAAATAACAGTAACCATAAATGGAACATTTTTTGCATATAAAATATTCAAACTCACGATTTAAAGAACAAGCAACATATACAGTGCTAACTCACTTGCATGCTTTCAAGTTGACACAGATGGTCCTCACATCGTCGGTGGTTGTGAGCTCCTCGATCAGCTCTCCCAGGTGACTCTTCACAAATTTGCGGCAGGCAGCTTTCAGCAGTCCAATTTCTTCACAGACTGCGTTCAGCTTTGCTTTCAGTTTCTGTAGGAGCAAACATATTTATATATCACTACTTATATTCTGACTAGATCTTGTGTTTCGCTGCTGCCAGATGTTTTACCTCTGCAGTGCAATTTTTTCCAACCAGTGTCTTCACTTTGTTCAAAGCCCATTTGCACGCCCAGCACAACCCTGGGACCTGCAGATAAAAGAGACAGACGCTGAAAATCAAAGTTTCAATTAAACTCTGAATTCAGGACTCTGGGCTTATAGGGAAAAGCCACACCAGCATGTTGTCTGATACATAGCTTCATTTAAATGTAATCAAAAATTCTTTCATTTGGCCATGTTACCTTGGATGCTTCCACAGATACATCTATGTCCACCTGCTCCTCATCAGCAATGTTGACTTCAATGGTTCTGCCATGGACTGCCCAGACTGTAGAGAAACACACCAGAGATGAACACCATACCCCAGAAAAACAAGTGGAAGCTGCTGCAAAGTAACATATAACAAGTCTGACCTGAGCATGCTGCCAAAGTGCACAGGAGGAGGACGGTGGACGCTTTCATGGCTGTAAGTGAGTGATCATGTCACAGTCGGTGTCTCTGTCTGTATTTATACAAGTTTGAGGTGTGTGTGTGTGGGTGGGTGGGATGAGTTTGGAGTTGGGGGGGTGGAAGGCATTTGTGGTAATGTGGTCTTCTGATGGGGAGAAGTTTCTAGTTTCACATTCCATCTATTGTAGTCTGACCATACCAAGAGATTCTTTTGAATCTTTTGAAGGTATATGAATTTCTTTCACCCATGTCAAATTGCAGATATTCTAAAAGTTTCAGTGGTTTTTCAGCTGACATCTCCCTGCGTGTGTGTGTGTGTGTCTCATTTCCAGTTTTAATTGTAAAAGTTCAGTGGTTGTAACTGGATGTTGCTGTTCCACTAATGCACCAAGAGGGGGAGCTAGCATTTGGTATCCCAGGCTGCAGTGATGGCCTGGTGTGTGGTGTGTGGTTTGCACAGAGACAGGAAGAAACTGGGCAGACACTGAAATAGCAAAGTGTGTCTGAATCTATTCAGAGGAGAGCTCAGACAGAGGGTGCAGTTTTTCTGTCCAAGGAAATACTGTGTTTTTTAAGTTGTGGTCTTGTTTCCTTACAAAAGTGCCTTAACACTGACTATTTTTATTGTCATGATAGCAAACCTGACCCATAGTATTTATGACTGATGCAGCATTGGATTAAAATGAATCACTATTACACACCCAAATCCCTGACTGTGTCTGAGATCTTATAGTGTATACCACAGCAAAGTGTTGTAATGTCATGTTGTAAATGCTTGGAGCACGTTTAAGGGACCTTAGAGACGTCCTAAGGCATTATAAAAAGTAATATTTAAAAAAGCCATAATTTCTAATAATTTACATTTTACATTTTAACAAATAAGTAAAGCCTGTGTTTTCATCTCTGTGACTGGTGGATTCTGTGTAAATTTACTGCCGTTGATTTGAACTGACTACAAAATCATATGGTCCCTATAAATGGGGCGGGGTTTGTTATCGCGTTTTAACAACTTCCACCTGCCGTGAGGACCGCCACAAACAAGTTAGCTAGCTTGATGAAAGTGAAAATAGAAGTCGCAAGTACATCGAATCGAATCGATGTATATTTATATATGTTATGCGATAACTCTGTACACTGTTGTTTATAGACTGAGAGCTAACACAATAAGATGGCTCTTGTTGTCCTGTTTGATAATGCCTCCATGTTGGGGTACATTATGAAGTTACTGCCTGTGGGCCATGTGCGCACATTTCTCTCTTGCATGTCATCAGAGGCGATTCATCTTGTGTGTATTGCATTACCAAAAGTGGTGTGAGGGTTTTTCTTAGATGAGCTCATTATCTTTTGCTGATTCGTGAGCATGGACAGGAATGTTATTTATTTATTTTTACATTTTAAAAGACACGATCAAACATGCTATTGATATAAAGAAGAAATTTTTTAATCTTGTAGATACATTATGTACAATAAAGTATTCTTAGGCATTCAATAAAGCCAAGGTTCAAATGCAGAACAGCCTTTAACAGATATACTATATCTACTACAATGCCACACCTTGCCATAGATGCACTTCACTTTTTTTTTTTCATTATGCTCTGTGCTGAGAAACAGGGAAACCACACAAGTGATCAGATTTGAGGTTAACACAGCAACTAAAAGAATGATTTCTCACAAGGTCACAGGCCATTCCCAGCAGATGCACCCCATCATCATAAGATTCAACAGCAGCCTTTCTTCTAAAATATACTGTAGCTGTAAATCTTTGAGGAATGAATAATCAAATTAAAGCAATTAATAATAGGAAAACCTAGTCTTGATAGAAGATGCTGCAGTTTGTAGACAATACAAAACATTGAACAACACTTCAAATTATCATACATGGAGTTTTAATGTTGATAACAACCTGCTGTATATCATCATCATCATTAAGTGAAAGGGCGATATTTTTGGAAGACCTGCTGAGAATTTTGAAAGCTTTAACATATGTCTTACTGTATGAGCACAGCTTGACTGTTTCTCACATGCTACAAGAGGAACAAACAGAAAACTCGTCTTTATTCTTTCATGAGCCTCCGCCCACCATACCGCACACATGCAAAAATCAGATTGTATCATATTGATTTTAGGTGCAGACGCCATGATTGATTGCAAAGCAGTTTTTATCAAATGAAATAAAGATGGGATAGAAAAGGGAAAAAAAAGAAACAGTTACAGACTTTACAAACAAAGGCCTTTACAAACACTGTAGGTTGGTTATATGAGTGTTTTCATATCTTATGGTATACACCCTTGGATTTGTCATCCATCATATCAGCTAGTGTTACTTTGCATTGGAACATACCGGTAATATAAAAGCATAAGAAAAAAGCTAAAGGAGAAAATTCCTCTGTATGTTTTGAAGAATTGAATTTAGTCATCCTAGCAAATGTTGTGTTTTTGCTCTCACTTTTATAAGCTTGTGGATGAATAAAAGTACAAAGAGAAATAAAAACGCACATATAAATTTTAAGTCCAGTGACACAGTGATCTCCGTTCTCCTTGCAAACAATAATCCATTTCTTGTCCCAGCCTCTCTGACTCTGTACCAAGAAAGATACTCTGACCTGCAACAAAGTGGAGTCTTCAGAAACAAAACCAGCACAGTTTGTCCAGACTCCAGTTTTCAGCCACTTGTAGTCGTTTCCACCTCCTCTGACCTCCAGGCGGCTGACGCTGCATCTCTTCTCCCTCTTTATCTGTCATTCTGTCGTCATTTCTCTGAGCATCTCAGATGATTTCCAGAACATCACAGGGCACGAAGCCTCTCTTCTTTCCACATGCCACTCTGATGAAGCCGCTGTGCTCTCCCTCACTGCTCACACAGATCTGAAAGCCAGAGGTGAAAAATAGAAAATTACAGGAGAATGCAGAAAGCTGACAAAATTTGGACACAAATATTCTATAAATTATATTTTTTGGGATGATTCCTACATGCTGAAACTGACAGTGAGGCAGAGCTGCACACTGCCCACTGAATAGAATCAAAAGTATTAACAATAGGTTAAACATTTAAGGCAAAGTGCAGTGGCTTAGAGAGATCAATGCTCTGCAGTTCAGGACAAAAAAATGCAATCTGAATGATGTCCTTCATCCCACAATGCATTGCAATCTTTCGTCTTCTGCTCTGCAGCTGAGTAGAATTGTGGTCAGAAAATTTAGGGTAAAATATGCAGACCTCACTTCACTTGCAAACGTGTTGCGAGTCTATCGTCATAGACTCCTATGTTAAAATGGCCGACTTAACAGGAGAAATAAACATGTTTACAGCCTGGTACAACTATTCCGTCTGTATTGATTCCTTCCCTTCTAGTGTCAAGGACTTAAAAATGATGTGACTTATCAGCATGAACATTTTGCTTCATGGAAGTTTTGTTACTCTCAATGATATAAGCACAGCCTACAAGGCCAAATTGTTGTGGATACTCTTCTACTCAAGCTTTATACTCATAGTTAGGTCTTCTGGCCCCCTCATATTAGCTCTTGTTAAGCTGGTTGTTTTAAAATCTATATTTCTGTCATTTCTCGATTATTTCTATTTCTAATTCTAATTCTATTTTTTTTTATTAAAATGTATTATATTACATTCATAACTCTTACATGGAATGGGAAGGTGTCATCTTTCTCTGCTGTAAGTCCTAATTTCACTCATTGACCTTCGTTATGGTTTAGAACAGGCTGTGTTTGCGTGCTTGTTCTAAGACCTCCATGGCACCTTCCCCTGGGACTGTGCGACTGGAAAAGAGAGTCAGCGGGTCATAGACTTCTCTAGTGTTTGGTGGTTTCATCTCCACTGGGGGTTGCTTAAGTTCAGTCTCCTCAGAGTTTTAACATGCCCTGGAAAGCATTGTGGGAAAACAGGGGGCCTGAACTAAGTACAGCCATTATGCCAAAATGCTAATTTAATGGTATCTCCAAAAAGGGATTCGGTGAATACGTGTCTGAGCGGGAACAGTGGCTGGAGGTAAGAAGCGAAGTGGGAGCTGCAGGAGGGTAATAAGATGGCTAAAGAGCTGCTGGATAATGTGAATCTGATGTTCTCTAAAAGCTGGGGTGGGGTGTGATGAATTAGACACAGGTGTAATGTGGTAATTTTATTGCCCACGATAAAGGTCATTGCCTCCCCAAACCATGGTGGTGATGACGTTCTCTGGATCAATCCTGCTTATGTTTAGTCTGATTCTAAATTAACCCTATAGGGTTGGGCGGTATTAAGGTATTAAGGTATACCGGCGGGGCACACAGGTGGCGACGGTATTATTTTTAATACCGTCAATAAAAAAATGCACTTGTGTACAATGTACTTGAAGATAGAAGAAGATAAGGATCAAATATTAAACATATTTTATTTGATGCCTTGTGTGGTTGAATCTTTAGTTTTACTTCAGTAGTATAATATATTTTACTTTTGGAGACGTTTGATAAAGTTTATGAACATGACGTGACAGCGCGGCGAAGAGAGAGCAAGCTATAGTCGCACCTGTGACCTGGTCCCTTAGAAGAACACTGCTGCACTTTAGAGGACGAGCCAGAGCTGAGATGGTATTTAGTTTCTGAACGGTGTAGGCACAAGCCAACAGTTTGATGCCGCCGTCTGAGCCAACATTTATAATTTTAATTGTTTCCATTAGAAAAACTTGGCAGCAAAAAACGTGACCGGCAGGTGTTCAGTTTTGTGTTTTTATTACCATGCGTAACTTCTAACATAAATACTGCACAAGGCTGCACTCTTAACATGATAAGATTAAAAACAAACACTGGATCATACTACCGTACTTTAATAACGCAGCGTGCTGCCAGCAAGAACGCTTGACATGTTTGCATGCACGGCACACGGCACGGTATTTACGTATACCGGGGCTAAAATGTGGAGGGCGTTTGACGGTATCAAAATTTGGATACCGCCCAACCCTAACCCTTCATGTGTGTCTTTCTGGCTCTAAGGGTGCTGCAGTTAACCCCCACAACAAGAATATGGCTCCTACTTTCAGCTTGATGTCCAGATATTTAATCCTCCAAAAACACCATACAGGCTATATCCTCCCACAGTATCCTTTACTTTAGATGAGCAAAGGTAGTTTAGATGACATTGTTGAAAGTTTTTAGAGGCATTGTGTTATCCTGTTCTGCTCAGATGTTAATGGGTTACTTGACTGCAACTTGATGCATTGCAAGGCTGCTTAAAAAGACAATGGATGGGAGGCAAAAAGGAAATTCAATTCACATATGATTCGGCTTATGGAGGATAAGTCTGTATACCTGCCCCTCCTTTAGTGTGATCTGGCCTTGTTCTTTGCAGCCGATAAATGTTCTGTTACACCTGAACACTTGGTCTCCGTCCCGCAGCTGATGAGCAAAGGCTGCTGGGAAGAAACCAATCCTGTCCTCTATTACCCCCTGAAAAAACATGGAAACAGCTGACACATGCAGAGGCAGGACATAAGAGGATTAAAAACCTTTTATACATGATTGGATACAACTCTGCAACAGGGCTTTTACATACACCTGTACACTAACTCCTATCAGTAGAGTTCTATGTATGCAGGTGTGGCATCTGGTTTCTCTTTTTACTTGGTAAAGTATCTGTTGTTCAATGACTAAAGAGTCCAGATGTCTGTGTTTATCTACAGCCTGCAGAGAAGAGCAGTGTTAAAAAATGTGTGATGAGTTTTTTCATGGTCTGGTGGCAACAGGCTGCCTCCGTGCAGCCACATTTCAGCCCCCTTTTTGTCTCCCTAATTTATCTGTCATGCATACGTGTCCTGAGTTGGCCTGTTTTCTTTGCAGCTCCACCTAATGTAATTTATCAATCGATTTTTTTTCCCCAACAGTTTTTCTGGGGGAAAAAAACCTACACAGGTAGGCACCTTGAAAAGTAAATTTGGTGCAATATGTTTTAAGATTTTATTCCTACCTTCCACCAGTCGTCATTGGAGTCATCTGCCAATAGGATCCTATCTCCAGCTCTGCAATACGTAGAAACATACAAAAAAATTACACAAAATGTGTCTGAGATGGCAAAACACACATCACAGCATTGTCAGTAAAGTTGGCAAATATCCACCATATTTGATCCAAAAATAAATGCCAATTGTTCCCTTTTCCACTGAATACAAACATAAATGTAGCTCTTAGCGTGAGTTCAATCAGGAAGACTCTGTTTCCCATCATTCACCATTTATCCCTATCTGCTTCCTAATCTTTCTCCCTCCATCCCTCACTCCTCTGCCCCCCCTCTCTTCCGCTCTCTTAGTCAGGTGCTTAAGAGATAGCACCTCCCTCACCAATCAGCTGTCGCTTTCCATCCCTCTCCTGACCAATCACAGCTTAGCACGAAATTTAAAAGTCTTCGTCTCTTCTCCAGCTGTCTTCTGATTGAACCCGGCAACCCTCCTCCACCCCAAGCACCACCAGATCCACACCAGTAAGGCCTCCTATCTCCTGCCCTCCAGCTCTCCACCACCACCACCAGTCTAGACCCCGGGGGGATCTTCTGATCCAGCGGCCTCTCCTCTTGCATTTTCCCCCCTTTCCGGATGTGGTCTTCACGATGGGTCCTAGTGCTAATGCACATTCAAACTTTCTACTTAATAAATCTTTCTCATTCAGTTCGCTAAGTCTCTCATGATTAAAATGGGTTTTATTGGGTATTTGAGCAGTGTGCAAAAGGCCTAAAAGACACTAGTGAGAGGTCCCTGTTAAAAATAGGTGAGAGCAGATGTATAACATCTCTATGTTACTGCAATAGCTGTTTACGAGATCCACATTGGCGCAAGACAAAAGTCGGCGTGCATGTGATGCACCTTAATCCTGTTTTGCTGTAAATAATTTCCCTTTATCCAGGAAATGCATGAATCATTTGTGTCCTGTCGACGCATGTGCCATAATTACAAACATCTGTTCAAAGCCATCTGCCAAAGTGTGTCCAATAAAAAACCAAAAAAGCTGAGCCAAGTGTGAGTTTACGTAATTTTTCTTCTTCTTCCTTTTGCGGTTCAGTTACAAGACTGGTTGGCCTTTGGTCGGTAATAAACACCATGACTCAGAACACACTGTTTACTGTAGGTGAGAAAAGCAAAGCACCTGATGTTGTAAAAGGAGATGAAAACAGGGCATGTTTTAATTAGAAGAACAGGAAATGAGTGATCCAAATATGATGTAAAATCAGCTTGATTAGAAAAAAGTAGTGGGGAAGTCTTAAAAAAATGAGAAGTGGGCTTTTAAAAATTCAGATCGCATCATCATTACAATCAAAACATAGTTGAAGGTAATCACGTAATCAGAGATGTGGCCGCAACTGAAACTAATGACAAACCTGATTTACCGTACTTACTTTAAATGATGAAAGATTTGTCATTTCTCATTTTTACTTTACATGTTTCAGTTTGAATTATTGATTACTGTTTCTGGTGAGGGGTGAAACCGTGATGTATGGGCTTTTGATAAAAAACCTGCAACAAAGGAAACAGGGCTCCAAGAGAAGAGGTCAATGAATTTCAAATGAAGGCTGGCGATTGAAGGAAGAGAGAAAAAACCCATGACTGCACACCAGTGTTTGTGTGTGTGTGTTTGTGTGTAGGATAGAGAGGGAGAGAATAAGTGCACGCTCTTATCACAAAGTCCTCAGAAGGTTTCTACAAGCAGCAGGAATAAATGAGTGCTTAGGCAGAAGGACTGTCAACCCTGAGGGCCTATTTCAAAGCATGCTGCGGATGATGCCTCATCAATCATGGCTAAAGCAGGGGAACAAATCTGGACCCTGGGTGTCAGAATGTAAGAAGCCTTGAGGTTATAAGACATTTAACCTAAAGGCAAACTTTGACAAATACCTAAATGCTGTTTTCTAATTCTTAACATTTAGTGGGAAGGAATGAAAATGAAAGTTCTCCATGTGTTGTTTTTTTTTCCCGATTAGATACTTTAATACCGCGTGGTGAGTGTGAGTGTTTAATATTTCTGCACCTAAAACTCATTGTGTTAGTGATACAATCACACACTGTCCAGATTTCTATCACATAGACTTATTATTTTGAAACATGTAAAATATATATATATAAAAATAAATATACAAATTTTGCAGAAAACAACTCGCTCTCTTTTTACAATGCAGCCTCTCTCTCACCTACAGGTGTTTCTCATTTTATTAAGCTTTGTTTAGTTTAAATTTTTTTTTTTATCATTTGCTGTTGTGTTGGATGATTACTACTCAATTTGTGACCTATATGGTCGAAAGCAGCAGCACAGATTGCCTCTAATGGGACACTTTCAGGTTGTATTCTATATCATGCTGGTTTCTTCCTCTGTGCTATCCTGAGAAATGTGAACGTCTCATCATTTTGACCAAAATAAATCAAGTTTGTGATGTTTACAAACATCATATCCTATCTTAGCTGCTGGCACACTGACAAAGCCTCATGGGAGCCATGAACAGACTTTTCTAAAGACTGTCCATCTCTCTGAGGGTAAATCTAAGACGACATGTGACTGACTGATATTAATAGACTATCACTGGGCGCACACAGGTACCTTTAATGAGGCCACTCCTGAGAAATGAATCTTTGTGGAGCCTTACCTAAAAGGAGGAAGCTAATTAGTTCCTTTAAATCTATTCTTGTACATTTTAACCTGTGCTGCTCTGAACACAGCGATTATGTAACACTCGACAGAGAATGAGATTTTTTTTTTTCTCGCATGAAAAAGGGGGCATCTCTTTAACATCACTCACACATGTCAAAAAGTAAATTAAACACCTTTAGTGCATATACCAGGGTGTTTTTGTACAATCACACAGAGGGTCTGTTTCTGTCATAGCTGCTTTATGTGCGCGGCAGTGCCTGTGCAATTAATCAATAAATTATGATTATAGTGTTATAGTGCTTCCTCTCTCAAATACAAATTTAAGATGCAGAAAGTAGCCTATAAATAATTAAAAAGTGTAATTACAGTATTTAGAAGGTGGAACTGGAACAAATTATTTGGTGATAAATGTGAAATAAATGAGTTCTGTTTTATTTTCTTGCTGGCCAGCAACCACTGGAAAGAAATCATTGCATGCATAGAGCATCCTGTGTAAGTGCTGTGTGTGTGTGTGTGTGTGTGTGAGCCAACCTCATCTCCAGGTCATGGCTCTCTTGTGGGGTGAAGCTGTACAAGGCCACGTAGGTGTTAAGCTTTTGTAGCTGACTTTGCTCCATCTAGAAAACAAAACACACAAACACATTAACACGCACAAATGCAGTCCAACGCTATATTGTCTCTATCCGAAAATAGTCTGTTGGCATTCACATCAACAGGAGAAGCCCTTGTTTACAGCACACTAATAGGCTGAGGACTTGTTCTGCAATCTGTTTCCTCGTCAACATGAGAGTGGGAGAAGCAGGACCAGGTTTTTTTAAGTTAAAATAGGACAGGGCTGTGGGCGGAGAGGAAGTTCTCAGATAAGTGTTAGCACATTTAGCAGGAAGGTATGTCTATCTGGTGCTTTTCACACCTGCTCGAGAACTAGTGGGTGTATTTTCCTTGTTTCGTCATCCGATACCTGTCTGAATCCTGCCTGCTGTGTCCCTGAAATCCATCCAAACAATTCTCTTCCTTCATGGCAACAGGCAGGGAATCGTGGTAATGATTTTGTAAGACACTAGTGGCTTCTTTTATAGGACAGCAGGGGATTTTTTCCATTTTTAAGTAATGAAGAGAAGTGTCTCTGTCCTTCTGTGGTACCCTGGGTTTCACCTAAGTGAACTGAAATGTGTCTGATGGATGAGTTGAGTTTAGAGTGGCCACAAGGCATACTGCTTCACTGGCCTCGGGGTGAAAACAACAACATCAAGCAGTAGCGATCCATTTCAGCTAACTAAGAGATGCTCCCTGTCCTTCACAGGCTCTTGATGTTGTGGTAGCCTGAAACAGTGGATGAGGAGATGGCCTGGAATGCAACAACCTCATTTAAGCGATCAGTAAAGGGCGTATTTAATATAAGGGGAATGGAATATAGAAAATTGGACTAGATTGTTCAAATAATGGCTCCATAGACGTGAGGTAAACTGCAGAGCCAGGTGATATTTCTAAATGTGTTTGCAGGGCAAATGCACTATTAATATAGACATATTAAATGCAGCTTTGAGAGAAACCATTCTGTGATTAGAATGGATGCATTTTATGTTTCCTAGCAGATGGAGAGTTTGGTTTATGAACAAAAGCCATCACCATCTCAGAGATCACAGTATGAACTGCATTATTTTTTACTGTCAATTGATCTCAGAGAGTTTAATGCTAAACCTGAGGAGTGTGAACAGATGGCCATTCTATGTGCAAGTCTCTCATCTCAATTTGGATGCTCCTTCTCTGGGTGAGGAAGCAGCTTTCAAGCGTTTTTCTCTGCTCATTACCCTGCAGAGCCTCCATCTGTCTGTCCGCGAGCCTGAGCTAATGGACCTGTCGGCTGACAGACAAACAGCTCGCTGCCAGCTGTGCTCGGTCCTGCCTGATAACACCACACAATACACTTTTAGCCTCCTCCTTGAAATGGACGACTGAATGGCCAGATTGTGTTGTAGCAGAGCTGTGTGTTTCTCTGTTCGCCTTGTATGGTTATTTGTTCGTTTTCATGTTTTTGTCCAAGTATCTGTGGTCTTTTTCCATTGTTGACAATAGAGATAAACATGCTAAACTGTAAAGGTAAACAGGATAGAAATATGTAAAGTGATCCCCACCATGGAAGACAAAGACAGAGGAAAGGAGCATGAAATATTCATTGCTGCTCTACAGGGAAGTGATAAGGTACTCACTGAGGTTTAACCTTTTTATTTCTCTGTGCTGTGAATTGTGCAGAATAATTACACCCCCACACACACACACACACACCGAAGTTGCACATCCAAACATTAAGGTCAAGGCTTCTCCATATCAGAGCGGCCTAGTGGTTGTGTCTACTTGGGTCTGGTTTGTTACAGCAGAAAGAGAGTCCTGGGAAACTTGACAGTGAGGATGGAGGCGGGGGGCTGGATGCTTAATGGATGCACAACAGGCTGGCTGGCGATCAGTTCTCAGACTAACCATGCAGAGTTCAGGCACTGGTCAGCGTTCAAAGCCTGTTCTCAGAGAGTTGCAGACTAAGCATGTCACAGTAAAAATAAATCTGAAACATTAACTTAAATAGTTAAATAGTGATGTAATTCTTATGCTCACTTCTGCTGTTTACAAAAATGGCTTTTATAAGTAGCACAAATATTCTAACAATGACAACAACAATAATGTAGTGACTTTTAAAATAAGCTCTTTTTTTATTTTACTGACAATTGAGGCCCTAAAGACCTTATTACAAAAAGCAAATACAAGATGATTACATAAGCAGACATCAATGCATTGTGCAACAATAATACTGTTCAGGCTTGTAGTTTACGCACACACACAATTAAACATGTAAAGGGTTTGATAAGTGTGTGGCCAAAGATTTAACTGACCATTTAACTGATGCACAAAGTTTGAATAACTTCTGGGGTAATTAAAAATTGCTAGTCAGCACTATCTGACTCTGCAGTGTTGATGGCTGCCATCCAGGAATATATATTTGAAATAATCCTGCTCTTCTTATTTGGAACCCCCAGACTACTACTACTATTACTACTACTACTACTACTTGAAGGCCACAGAAATCAACCATACCTCAAACTACACACACTAATAGAATTGTTTCTCACCGGCAGATCATCAGATTTTCTCTCTGTCTGGTGGAAATGTTCCGTACCGTTCTCAATCACTGTGAAAACTAAGAAAACAAACAAGCGTCAACCATCTGATAGACCAATGATCAGTATGAAGAACGGCACAGCATACAAACAGTACCTTAGCACTTTCAAATCTTCTTTTGTTTAGCAGCATAGTGGCTTTAGTAATTATGCTTGTGCTTTATTTGTAGTCTTACCCTCACTGTCCAGACTGACTGCTTCAGGGCATAAAGGCTCAGTACTATGCACTCCGCTATAGACATTAGTGTGCAGCTAAATCTCAAGCTACGCACAATGCAGCTAAAGATAAATGCATTTTTTTTGTAATATTCCATAACATAGTCAGAATGAGAAATCAGATAACACAGTTTAGTTTAGGGAACCTTCTTTGATGTTGCAACCTTTTGCAGGAAGTGTGTTTTTTTTTCCCCTGTATAACTACATGGCTTTAATCCAGATGCACACAGTGTGTACTGCAGGGATACTCACCATCATCGCTATGTTTTCTCAACAACTCCTGCCTGCTGCTGTGAGCAACAACTTCCTCTGGAACTTTATCCAAGTCACTGGTCTGCAGAGATTAAATAGAATGGATGAAAATGATTAGATAGGCACATATGAGAGAAATAAATCGGTAGAGACAACCTGGATCAATAGCTAGGGACAAAAACAAGATAAAAGTGATCACTTAACTGGATCTGCACGGTATACATGCTGTGTCATAGCCTACATTTGGAAACTATTATTAAAAACCCCCTATTGAGATTAGATTGTCTTTGTGAGTCTCCACTGACACACACAAACACCCACTCGCTAACAGCTGCACAGGACAGGACAGGATGGCCCAAACCCAACAGACGTCATCATACAGACACTGCACGTACAGTCCAGCTTACATTAGAAGCTATGAAAAGCAGGACAGTACCTCTACAATCACACACGTCATCTTGCTGTAACATGAGCACCATCATCTCCCATCATGACCAGACTGCCTTTATTGGTAGTGTTTACTGCTCTGCAGTGGCTGAATCTATTCAGACTATCAGGGACAAAATACACAGTACATCACATAACAAAGAGAAGATTCAAGTCATGTGGCAAGCTCTTACTGAGTTTCTGTGAGGAGACTCTGAGCCGCTGGCCCTCTTGGCCTTCTGAGCCAGTGATGTCCCAAACCTCAGGGCTTCATACACAGGATCCACCTTGTTGCCACAGGCTTTTAAAAAGAATATCACACAATTTGTGAAAAAATGATGGCAAACAAATGTTCGTCATAGCCAACAAAACCTTGTAAGGGTCTTATAAAACACCTCATGTGGAAAAGTGGTTCTGGGAGAATGGTTACACAAAACTGAAGTTATGATGCAGGGCTGCTCACCAATGGGCAGGACTTCCTTGATACAGCCGTACTGTTCCTGGATTAGTAATGGAGAGCTGTAGTACCGCCGAAAGCCTTTTGGCTGAAAGAGGGGGTGAAAAGAAAGGTGACAGGCATTAGGGACAAATTGATATATACACCACTGCGGGCACACAAGCCTGCTCATTTTCCTCATCGTAGAAATTTGGTCTGCCACACTGGATGCCAGACATGAATGTTTTACTAGAAGAATAATTCTCGAAAAAAACCAACAAAACAAAAGAGTCAGTCTCTTCTGTATTTTATCTGTGGTTAAAAAGCCACATTCTACTACAATATGTTTTCCAATAGAGCAGGTCAATATTTGCATAATGTGAACAGTTTCCCAAGTGATAACCAACCTACATAGAACCATAATTTAACATATCAATTGAATCAATTGAAATGACCAACATGGAGGAATCAAATATGTAGCATATCATGTATTATCTGCCTGTCATGTCCTCCTCCAAAGGCCTCCAACATTTATCATTTATATATCTATTACCTGCCTGCATCCCCACCCATCAATACCTCCCCATCAAGTACACAGAAACTTGAAATTATCCCCAATCCCTGGAGACTGAATGGTATCTGTAGCACACTCAGAAATGATTAATGTATCTATAATTTTTTTTGTTCAGCCATTTTTTTATATTATTTTTGACATGATTAATATTCAGACATGTATTACAGATATGCTCAGTAATAGAAGACGACTGTAACTCCCACTCACAGGACTGCCTATTTTCAGTTTGTTTACATTTCATCCATTCGGGTCGTGGCTATAGTGATAGCTGCATCGCTAATCAGTCCTGATTAATTCTTCACTTGACACTTCTCATAATTAGACAGCTAAAATAAGCAACCCTTGAGCTCTCCAAGCAGACTCAAGGAGTCAGACTTACAGGGGCAAAGTCATTAAGGAAAAGGTTAAAAGAGCACGCTTTGTCGGAGCCCATGTGCTTCACTGTGGCTACAAACAAAAGACATCCGCCATCAGCAACATTATACACTGGTGGGTTAGCAGCCAGTTCATAGAGGGGAACCAAGACAAATGTACAAATCTTATATTGTCACTGTAAAACATATTCATGTATGTTCATAATGTAAGAGACAAAAATATTAATGCATGAGTAAAAGCATTAAGATAATAGCAGATGCTATTTTCACCCAGGCGTAGCCAACAATGCTAATAACATGCAGGATAACACACACGATAAATGGAGGGCACTTCTGATCATGATTTATCATTTATGATTCTAAAAATTCAGTACATTTTTTAATTATTAGCCTGTGCTTCATGCTGTAGCAGTATAAAGCAGTGATGCCCTATTTAGAATTCCTATGATTGTCCACGAGATATTTCCACCGATGATGCATTTTGACCAAGTATCTGACAGTGATAGTCAAGTACTCGCACATAAGCGCTGCTCGTCAAAGGTTGATGAGTGAATCACTGTATTTATCGTGTTCTGAATCAGTCAAACTACTTTTCAAATCGTGTTACTGCAGCAGATCCCTTTTGATGTGTAGCGTGTGCACAGTTGTCAGGGTGTTAGTTAAGAAGTGACTCACTTACTGACACATATTGATTATTATTCATGGTTGATTTGAAGTTGCAAGTGTCCCAGAAACACTGCCTGAGTCTGAACAGTGTAAAAAAAAGTGTGTCACCTTTTTAGTGATTAGTCAGTTTTTTGTCATTGACCAGCAAACTGCATTGCATGTTTGACAGTATTGTACTGACATTTCTATAAAATAACAAAAACAGGTTACATTTCTGTCCTGTTTAGTAGGGAGTCTTTATCATAGCATCAGCAAATACATGAACACTGGTTTCATGTTTAAGAAAGATTCAGAGCATGAGGTAACTTGCTTTCTTTATGAAGTATTCTCAAGCCAAAAGAAACAAGCACGTCTGTCCAAGTTTAGAGTTAGTTGAATTTAGAGCTGCACTCCACTGGGGAAAATTCCCTTTTTATGCTTGACCTCTCAACCTCATTTTCCACTCCTGAGAGCCGATCATATCTTCAAGCCTCATCCCCCTTCCAGGCATTAGTGGAAAGACATCACAAAGGGAAAGACTTGTTTATGCTGTTAGTACAACATTTCCATAGGACGCCAGATACTGTGGAAATTAGTAAAAAAAAGGCCTGAGTCCTACTTCAGTCCCATCTGCCAGTTAGCTGGACTGCTAAGGAAGTGAAGCACTTCTTGGCAGTGGCTTTTACAAGTGTGGCTCCTGCAGTAAAAAAAAAAACCCAGACCACCCTGATGGCATCACTACACTACCAGTGGGTCTCGTTATTTAATGCAGTCAACAGATGATGTGGGATGATAAAGACTGTGACTCCATTCTTGGCTATTATCACCCAGTAATGAAGATGGTTTCCCAAGAAGAGGTGTGGAAGTTACATGGTTGTGATCTGTGAAGTAATAAGATTTAGATGCTGACTTATTGACACAAACACCACCTTTTGCAAACTGTAAAAAAAAAATTGTAAATAATAAAGGTGTTTTTGTAATCAGCTCTAACTTTTTCCTCCATTGTGGCTCCCACTCTAGGCTCACTAGCAGAGGAAAAGCACTAATCAATACAGGCACCTTTCCCATCTTTTTTTAATAGGAAAAACTTTCACAGTGTGACAATTTTCAAATAAGACATCAGAGCTGAAACTGTGAAATGTCAAACACATCATAAAACTGACTCTGACTTCTCAGCTGGGGTTATTAAGTAGTTCACGGTGGCTGTATTGGTGCCGATTTAATGGTTTATGCTGACGGCGGCACAGGCAGGAGTTGACAGAAGTGAGCAGGAGGTCAGCCTATTTGTAAATGGCGAGCTGCATTACTATTATCTAACACGATGATATAACGATGATGAGGACGATGACGAGGAATAGATGGTGGTCACAGATGTACCAGCAACACTCACACACAGGAAAAGTGTGATTTCTGAATAAGCACAATCTGGTGGGAAATGGTCAGACAGCCAACTCTGATATGTCTGTATTATGTCATAAAGACAGATCAGTAATTATATTCCTTAGGATTAAAGTCTCTTAAACTGTTAACGGCAAAGTGAAGAGCGAGTGCACAAGGGTCCACTGAGATCTGTGTGTGACAACTACATGGAATCTGGGATTTTTTCCAAGCAAAGAACAGGTCAGATTTTCTCCCCCTTGTGCATGTGTGTGTCTTCTGTGTTGTGAATCTTACCAGTTTCCCCATGCATCTCTGCTGCCCGACTCCATTCTCACACTTGTGGTGGAGGCTCATCTTGCAGGCTTTGCAGCGCAGGCCGTGCTTCGCCGTGTTTCCAGCCAGGAACACCACGTGCTTGGCTGTCGTACCTGATACACACAAAGGTTAAAGCGTTCACATCAGGAGTTAAAAAATGAAAGTGCAAAAAAAAAAAAATGAGAGGGAAAATATTGTTCAGAACAACATGTCATTCATTTATTCATTGTCTTTGCACATATATTCCTAGCCAAGCTGTCTGGAGCGCATCCCAGCATGCTCTGGGAAAAACCTGTGAAATAGCATGTGGAACATTTTAACAGGGACAAAATTTGACCAAATCTAAGACATGATGTGCACTTCTGCAAAAAGCATTTCAACCACATTTTAAGTCTGTCATGGTTGCTGAAAGAAATAAAGATTACTTGGCTATATTTGTGAGACAAGAGTTACGAAACATTGCAACAGCATTTATTTAGCGTGTGTGTGCACTTGTGCATAGAGGTTAATATTAAATTTAAAAGGACAAAGAAACAAAAAAGCCTACAGGACAGAGTCACACAACTGTGGACGGTATCAGAGAATGACTCTTAACAATAAAATATTGGATTATGTATTTAATAAGGGCTTAAGGGCTTAATAGAAATCACAGAGTAGTAGATAAACATAAATCTGCAGTCAGTGGTCATACTTTTATAAATTTAAATATGTTAAAATAGCTTGATATCCAGAGAAGAAGGTACTTTATATATAATATTAGCTTCAGATTTATTGCTTTCTTTAAAAATTTAAAGGGCCTTGATAATACTGTCTAGAACCCTAGAATATCACAGCCCATATCTTGCTTAGAGCAGAAAAATAATCCCAAAAAACATATATTGGTAGTTATTTTTATTTCATGTGGGCTCAGAGTCTCAGTTCAGAGAGGTTAATGCTCAAATCTCTGCTCTTCTGATGCTTGAAGGGACTTGGGTGGCCCTCGGGTGGCTTTGATGTCAAATATTATCACTCTTCATAGTCAGTATTTATATTGCAGCATCTGGATTGATAAATTGGTGGCCTTACGTAAAATGAGTCAAATTTAGAACATCATCACGGTGCACTTTTACATTTACATAGTTTCAGAAAGTGGTCCAGTTATGTCATCAGCAAGAGTACCGAGATCAGATATGTATTTCTGGACGACAGAGAATCACCACTGTGGATGAAAACATTTCAATTAGCTGAAACAGAGGCACCACAGAAGTTTAGTTTTCAGTGCTTTCCTGGTCAAAATCTTTTCAATCACTCATATAATATGTGTTTCCAGCTTGCCTGCTGTCACTTAACAATATGTAATAAAGTATAATCCACACAGAAGCTGTCACATGGTCTCCTAGCCCCTCGTTGCACTCAACTGTTGTTTCGTTTGAGAGCTATTCCACATTAACAGAGAGAATGAGCACTGTTACCAAGTCCCAGTGCTGTTATTAGTGTAGTCTGGCAGCTATGCACCTCGGGTTCTTTATTGATTAATCAATAAGCACGTGCCCTGCTGTGGCCAATGCTCTCTGTGTGTGCATGTTAAAATATGGATGTGCAAAGAAACCATCGATCTACCATCAAGAGTGCATAGAAAAAAATAAGATATACTATCCAAGCATCGCCACTAAAACACTGTCAGAGTGTGTACTTCTTGTTTAGCATCATGGTGCCAAGCAAACAATGTCAAGTTTTCAGTCCAGATTAGCCTCAAAAATGTTCAGTGTGATGAGAAAGCTGAGGAGGGTCAGTGAGCAGAGGTACGGTAAGCCTGAACTTTAAATATGAAACCAAGCAGAACACCTGATCCCTGAACAAGACAACGAATACAAGACCCACAAAGTCTCTCAAGTCTCGTTAGAAAAATCTCTGCTCGCTCTTCACGTGCTGTAATGTGAACTGGTGTCACGGCTAACTAGATCAGGGCAGCAGCGACTGGAACCTGAAACTCAGTAATAGGTGGAAAACTGGATCTGTATTACCCATTTAAAGTTCCTGTGCTGCTTGGCTGAGCTGCACTGACGCAGAACTGGTGGAGTTAAGTCACACCAAGACGGAAATGGAGAGAAAGCTGATCCTGGTCTGAACCCGACCACAGATCACCACAACAACACTGGTAGTGACACAAGCAGGGAACACAACCTGTGCCAATTTTAGGTCATCCTAAATCAGGTCAGCTGATTGTGCTGTTTAATGAGCACCTCGAGTATCTGAGAGACAGCCAATGTAAGTCCTCGTCCGTCCCTCTGGATGCACTGGGACAGGGAGCAAATGAAGCCCTTGTCACGCTGAATTGGTTTGTTTGAGCTGACTCATTCCGAGACAGGGGAATAATGGGATGCCTCCATGTAAACTAAGAATGACCAAACCACTGTGTTTCAACGTGCAAATATAAGTAGCTGACATAATGGATGGGAAATATGTTTGCCAACCCAAAGACATTCCAGCTGTGAGGAGACACTTTCTTGGCTACTCTGATATTAAAGCCCTTTATTCATTTACAGTAAAGGACAATACTCTTGCCAGATTTTTCATACCATCTTCATCTTGCCTCTTTATTTCTCACATAACCTTCCTCTTCTCTCCTACCTCTGGATTCCCTCTCATGCTCATACTCTCCTTACAATGGCTACACATGGATCCATTAAACTGCCGTTCTTACTAAACGCCTTCTGATTGCCTCTGCAAATAACCCTCACCGCCTCCTCTTCTCCTTCACTTCCTCTTTGTTTAATTTTGGACCATTCATAAACACTAAAAAAGCCCATTTTAAACGGTCAATAAGTCAGTAGTAGGTAACGGCCTGATATCGCTGTCTGTGCCATAGTAGCAATCAGTATCTCAGCATCAGACCTCCTTAATTAGTGTGAAATTCTTTTATGGAAAAAAAGCAAACACACTTTTTACACCAACCAATGAACAAGAAAAACATCTAGATTATTAACAGGAATGAGAACTCTTGGAATAAACGCAGAGTTTGGTTAAACTGTCAGTGAAACAAAGTGTTTTAATTAGTTTACAGATAAAATAATCTTCAAGGTTTGTGTGTTAGAGAGAGTGTGTGTGGTAGTTGTTGCTACATTAAAGAGGTAATCGAAAACACAAGTGAACATGTACAATAATATGCCTGTTGTTTTATTAAATATTTCCTTATTTATTTTATTCTGGCTTCATCTAGTGAGCCTAATGAGTGAGTCAGTGAGCACTCTAATATAATTCAGCCTTTTTTATTATGCATGACACATTAAATTTGTACAGGCTTTTATATAATAAAGGACTCTCCTGTAGGAAGAAGGTGGGTGTTTAATATATTTCCTGTCTGCCGTTTGCAATATTAGCATACTGCTATTCATCTACTGATCAATTATAGTGTAGGGTGGATCGTAAATATACTAGAAATGGGTATTTAAATGTCTCTGCACTGAAACAGAAGTAAGAAGATTGACTAAATGAGTGTATATGTCAGACATTTAAAGATCCACACATAACTGTAACCCCCAAGCTTTAAAATGTGTGAATAATTCCTGCACTAATCTAACTTCATAAGTGTGCAGCCATTTCTAGTGAGCGACTTTTAGCAATGATCACAACATACTTGCACTATCAGCTTCCTCCTCCACTATCTCATCCTCTTGTCTCCTGTGTGATGCCCCTTGACTCTGGGACACTGACAGCTCCATCGCATCTCATTACACACTCACACACATTGAAAGCCATCCTCTCTCTCTCTCTCTCTCTCTCTCTCTCTCATTAAAGCAAGAAAAATGAAGACGAGGGCAGCATCTATTTTCATGAGTGGACCAGAGGGCAGAGCACCAATCACAATGGCCGGGCAGGTCTGACATCACACCTTAATCACCCACCGGCCACCTGAGGCCCATTGGAAGCATATCACTGACAAAAAAACTGCACAAAACACAAGTTTTACCTCTTTGATCTTAAATTTAAATTCCTCGCTTTAACAGACTAATGACTGATCTGGCAATGTAACATATCTCACATCTGAAAAGGTCTTTATATTATCTTGATGGATTTCTACAGCCATTTGGAGGCAGTACAATCCAGATATAAATTAAATTTTTATGATCCATTTTGTGCATTTTGGGTGTCATTTCATGCTTTGGAGTGTTTTAAAGACCTGTCCGCCTAACCCTCACCATCAAGTATTTAATTTAATGCTTTGAAATGACACATGAGAAGTTTAACTTTGGCTGGGTTGCAAGCATAAAATGTGATTTTAGCTGCTTGCTGCAGCCAGAAACAGTGCTAGTAAAATATAGTCATTTAATAAAATTAAAATATAAAACATATGCTTTGATTTTTTTTTATGTATTTCCAATAGCAATTGCTGATAAATTGAGGGGTGTAAACTCTGGCTTTATATGTAGATTTTTAAATTTGTCAGCCCTCTCAGTAATCTGAGGCTTTTCTGATCTGCAGCGGGGTATCAGGGGCTTGTGGAGCAGATGGAAGTGATGGCCCCTGTCATTATCATGCTGCAAAGGCCCTGAGATATAAAGGACTCAGTGGTCCCTCAGTATTGATGGTTAACAAGGGAGAAGGGAGCAGAGAAAGCAGAACATCTGGTGAGGGGAGAGCAGGAAGAGGAACTGGCACGGCTGTTGTTGGCTATCTGACACCAAGGCAGACAGATGGAGGGACGGGGCAGAGTGTGTGAATAAGGATAGAGGTACTTCAGTCACATGTGAGCAGGTCAGATTGGACTCTCAGTGTCAGATGCCTCATTGTCTGTCTGTGTACTGATACACATGGTGTGTGTTTCACTGCTTTCCAATTATTCTCACTGGAGTGTGCAGAAGGCATGTTCTCACACCCTGATGTTATCATTTTATATACCTCCCTCATTTGAATTTATCAAAAGGAAATTCTTGCAGAGGTAGCATCATCATACAAAGGTATTGTCTGATCACACTATAAAGAGAGAGAGAGCATGTTTTAACCATACCTACAATCATGTGGTTGCAGACATCGCAGAACGTGGGCTTCTTGAAGATGTGCTCCATGAAGCAGTGCCCGGCTGAGTCTACCTGCAGTGGGTTGCGTGACTGGGGACGCGACGTGGGGGGAGGCGCGGAGGGGATGGCCGGGGGGACGGGAGGAATTGGGAGGCTGGTGGTATGCGGCGGGGCCATCCCGATGCTGCAGAGATGGCCCGTGCTGCTGCTGACATCAGAGAGCAGCTCTGTCTTGTTTTCCGTGCTGGTTCGAAAGAAGTTGTCGGCGCTCTTACTGCGGATGCTCTTGGTCTTGAAGGAGAGGGAGCGTTTGAGTCTTTGCAGCTGTTGATGAGAGAAGAAGAAATAAAGAAAAATGAAGATGTGAGCAGAGAAGTGAAGTAAATTAATTTGTGTAATAACCTACAAGATAGACTCTAAAACCTTCAGGCAAGTGTCCAGTGGCTTATAAGTGACTCTGTTGAAAAAAACCTTCGAGGTTCCCTACCTGGATGGTAATGGGGTTTGCAGGTTAGGCTGATGCATCTCATTAAAACTATTTCTCACACAGTGTGCTGCCATTTTTGGCTGCAGCCTCTATCAATCTCTTTAGACTTCTCCTTTTACAGTAACATTTTTCATATCGCACCACACTGACAATTCTTTTAACCTCTCAGTGTGTGCCTCCTCCCCTCTGAAACCCACTAAAATCTGGACTCAAATGCATAATAAATAATCTGTAATGTGACTCTAAGGCTCTTCTGGCATCTAGCAGGGAGGCTGGAGAAATAAATTCCCTATTTAGATTTGTGTTTCCTCCTCTTTCCTCTGCATTACAAATCACATCCTCTAAATCTGAAATCCTACTTAACTATCAGTTGGATAAACATTGTCTGCGCTTGTCATTTTGGTGAACATCCCCTGCACAAATTGTTTGCAGTGCTTATCCGCTGCAGCTTCGGTCTGTTGAAGATGAATCAATTCCATTGGTCACTTTGGAAACAATCAATCTGGACCCTTTCACTACCATTACCACCCACACGCACACAGATGCTTTCACATACATATTAACATGAATGCACAGCACCTTCAACCTATTGGACTTCTTGCATCCTAAAAAGAAAAGCATGTAAAGTTCCGCATATGTCTTGTTGTGCTTATTTGCAGAAGCTATATTCTTATTTTTTCTTTGTATTGTTTTATATGAAGCACAGTGAGGAAGTATGTTCATGCAGAGGCACTCATGCTGTGGCACCAAATCTGTAGGAGCTGTGCTCTTGTCATAAAGCGGGTTGGTGGCGGGGATGGGGGCCCTGCAAAAGTTATTATGTGACATTATAAATGACTTACTGCAGCAAGTTATGATGGAATAGTTTGGCAAAAGTTGCAACGTAAAGCAACTTTTATCTCTTTGCACATGCAGTTAATGCAGCTGCAATGGTGGTGGGCTGGAACTAACAGAACGCTACAGTTTGCACAAGAGTGGAGGCTCACCTTGCGCTTGTGATGTTCAGGCCTCACAGTATTCTTAAAGAAGGGATAAAAACACAAACACATCTTTACTTAAAACAACTGAGATAACTAATAATAATCCATCTTCTGCACGGGTATGCTAGAAGTGAATGTGTCAGAAGCTTTAAATCAGCCAGAAATCTGTTATAATATATAAGCCAAAGTATAGGTACACATGCAGCTTTCCCTTAATAATGAAGTGAGAGAGCCTCCTGTGTCCTGTGTGTGAGTTTTGAGGACAGGACAGGACAGGAGAGGAGAGGGGAGAGGAGTGCTGCTGCTCATCCACTACCATGAGTCCAATATTGCACTGCTAATTGTAGTAGTCTGGGCAACATGTGACCCAGATAGATGGTGAAGCGCCTGAGGCAGCTGTGGATTTCTGTCACAAACCCTGCTTTCTACAAGTAAAACCCATATGCCACATATTTATATACAATTTGCACCATACAGCAAGAGCTTTAAAAGTCTGAGGATGCCACAGTGGAATCAAACACTACTTATACAAACTGGACTTACACATAATATTTTATATCTTCTTGAAAAATATACATGACCTATAAAGATTATGCGACTTGTTTTAAGCCAATAGGATTGTATCATTCTTAAATTTAAAAGGATTAATGAGTTATAAAAAAATAATTTCAAAGTCCAGTGTTCTTTTTTAGAAGCTGGTCCCTTTTGAGTCCAGTGTTTTTCCAAAGTTTGTGTACACTGCTGTATTTCATAGGAGTTTAGACTTCTACGCAGTGATGACGCCGCATTAAATCCGTCTGCTGATGAATAAGAAATAACAGGACAGTCCTACCTTGCTTTCCTGCTGGCTGCCGTTCGCCGTCGGGGATTTGGGTGTCTCATTCTGGTCCCGTTCGTCCTCTTTGCCCCCACTTTCGTCCTGAATCGTGCTGACCGGCGGGATCATCCTCTCTTTCTCTGATCTCTCTCAAAAAAAAAAAAAAAAAACTGTTGCTCTGTGGAGTTTGTTCCCTTTTTCCCCCCCACGCTGTTTACACAGTTTCCATTCCTCTTAACAGTCACCGTGACCCGAAGATAGGAAGAGGAGAAGTCATCCAGACCCGCTGCTGTTGATGCGAAGAAGTGAAGAAAGGAAAAGATGAAGAACAGAGAAGAAGTGCTGTCCGAATCAAAAGTTGAAAGTCATTCCAGTTCGGCTTGAAAGTGTCCCGTCCGTCTAAGAGAGGAGGCTGTTGCGTTGACCGTGGCGTCGTGCGTAATGCTGCCAAGACATCTCCAAGTCCACGCTGTGCGCCGTGCGCTTCACGTTGCCAATATACTCTGATGGGCGGAGTGCTGGAAGCGATCAAGGGAAGGGAAGGGAAGGGAAGGGAAGGGCGGGGAAGGAGAAGAAATACGACACAATGACTCTGTCCTGCCAAAATTCAGATGCAAGACACTCATGTAGCTAACCGCCCAAACATCCTACTTATTAAACAGAGTCACTACTTACACGTTTCTCAAGGGGCTGTTTGGACGTGTTGGTCAAAAATATGAATGATGTCTTTGATCTTTTATTGGATTTACTTTAATTGTTGAGACACTTGTCATCAAGACTGAGATTTTGATAGTGAATGAATGATACCCTACAGTCATGTTTGAGTAATGAGATATCCTCATCTGAATCATAATTGTGGGAAATAAAAATCCCTGAAATGTAATCAATCAATCAATCAATCAATCAATCAATCAATACAAATTAGGATTTACAGACATTATTGTTGTGTTGGGACTTAACATTCACTGTCCACTTGACGCTGGCTCCAAAACTGAGTTTAACCCAAAAGACCTCCATGTTACCTTGACAGCAGCAGAAAGAAATGGGTAATAATATTAAGGCTTAAATCTATGTGTGTGTGTGTGTGTGTGTGGCCACTCGGAGCGACTAGCATAACCTGATAGCATCCACACGTCAGTGCCTGTGGAACAGAGGACACTGACACTCTACTTTATATTCACACGTTATCGATCAGACATTATTTAGGAAGTAAACAACGTTATGACACTTTAAACTTTTGCAGTGAAATATGAGGCATCTCCCCCGCCTCAGATGGGATAGGTGTGATGCTGGCTGTAGTGATGCATCACGCTGCCTCCCTCTAGGCTCCCCTGTGCTGTGATGTCCTTGAAGTTATATTGCAGGGTGAAGGAGGCAGGCGTCAGACTGCAGCCTCCTCACTCTTGACAGGAATGCAAACACCAACACAGTCCCGAGGAGCGAGTCTGTTTGAGATCAGAAGGGATTCCCTTGAATAAAAATCTGAAATGAATGGTAACATATTCAAATTTTACTCATGGTTCAAGTCATTGAGTGATTATACATAAACTCTGAAGTCAGCACTTTCAGAACATCTGCCTCACCGAAGAAAGTTCACAAGGACAGAATAACAAAAGTAGTAGTGCACAGAATAGGGTTGCATCTGTTTATTGTGTTTAGTGCTAATACTTATGTGTTTTTTTTTCAGTGAAAAATGTGTAGCTCATTAAAGCCTATAAATGAGCGGAGGTCTTTCACACGCCAGCCGCAACCACCTGGAGAGAGCACAAGACAGCCACCGGAGTGTGAGTCAGTGTTACATTTGTACATGCATGTCCACGTGGTGTGTGTGTGTGTGTGGTTACTGCGAATCATATCAGCAGAAAGAACCAAATGCATGACCGGTGGTGCTAGGGAGAGAGAAGGAGAGAGACAATTAAAGAACATTATCATTTCCTCTCTCTCTCTCTCTCAGCTGTTGGACCGCCACAGTGGAAGGAAGGAAGGAAGGAAGGCGTGAACAGATGAAAGAGGAAGATGGAGGATAGGAGGCAGGGCTGGAGCGATAGGGGTTCATTATTCCAAATGAAAGGTTTCATTAAGGCAATGTGAAGAGCCAAGTTGTGCAATTTCACAGCTCAGTTGTGACCCGCAGTTCTTCCTTCTATTTTTTCTTTCTTTTGTCTCTGTTTATAAAAAAAAAACATCTTTTCATATTTATTAAAGTAAAAAAGGTACTGAAGACATCTGAGTGACCTCTAAACTTTATGTATTACCTCATGTTTAGCAGCCACAAGACGACACAAACGCTGTTGGTGGTCAAACTTCCCAGAAAGAATTCTCAGCTTTGTTATTACAGCTTGCCCTGGTTCTTATTATTCATTTGTCAGACTCATGATTACAATTTCAGGCACACCCACCCAATTCAGTTACACATTAAACAACACTGAGTGCCGTCTATATCCCATCTATACATGTGTAGATTTCTTTATTTATGTTGATAATCAACTTATTGTATGTGTACACCAATACAAAAGTCAGCTGTCATGATTAGGTTATCACACTGTGCTTTATATGCAATGAATGTAATGAGGATGTATTTTAGGATGTGCTGAAGTGTTGGTGTGTAACTGCATCTCTTGCCTTTTGCAGAGTTGTAAAAATGTTGTTATACTGTTTTAGTACCTCACTGCATATTTAATGATTTCACACATGAATGTGTTGTATTGAATTAAAAAAAAAACTGTCAATGCGGTTGCCTGTAAGAACACAGGAGGGATCTACACATCTCTCAGCTCTTGCTGGTCGAACCTGTTGAGTCCAAGCTATGTGATAAATAACAGTTTTTATATGTTTGTGTGTCACCCCTACATGGCAACCAACAGGCACCCAAAAATCTCTTGTATTTTAAACCAGATTGTTGGTATTAAAACAGTATTATACCATAAAAAAAGTTTTATTTACTTCTAACGACGTCTGCATGATTTTTTTATATTGATTTGTTTTTGTACTAACAGTACATAGTCTGCTCTGCGGATGCCCTTTCCCCCTTGTTTTGTCTGGAATACCAGGAAGTTATGAAATCCCCCTCTCAGGCTTTGTCACACTTTCATGTGCCAAACTGCACATTTTGCCTCTTTCTGGTAGCTTCTCAGCTCCTCATAGGAGCATCAACATGTCAGCCTGCTATTCTTGGAGTGAAGTCTCCTGCTCACGAATGCAGCGTTCGCATCACTCTCTGCTGCCAAGAGAGCATGATCAGTGTGGAGGCCTGTCATCACATTCAGGGCTGAAGCAAAGGGCTGACAGAACTAACGTATGGTTGTATCATAAGTTATTATGACTAATGATACTTTCATCTTATCATCATTGCTCTCAAGATTTATTATGACCCCCGACTTCTTGACAAAACAGTGATTGGGAGGTTGACTTTTCTGGCACAATGAATGCTTTCTAATTTAACACTGCAGCAGTCCTATTATTTATATGGATCATAAGGTATTATACAGCATTATTTCTACCAATGGAATCATTTCAGAGCAAACAGCACAGTAATAGAAATTTTAATTTGATCTGCACTCACTGCACATGAAGGGCATCATATAGCGAATCAAATTATCTGATCAGATTATTATTAATGGCTGCTAAAAAGGCCCTTTTATGCCTGTCATCTAAAAGTCTGTGCCATCAATTTAATGTCTGTGTCCTCAGCTCAAAGCAAAACTGAAAATATTAGCAATTACCACTGACCCAGCCTGACATTATACAGTGCACACACACACACACACACACACGCACACACGCAGATACCATCACATGTCCCAGCATGTGTTACAGTAATGGGCAAATGGAATCCCCAAGAACCAAGGCTAATTAGCCTATCTTATTAGGAGCCACACTAGGAATAGTCTCTGCAGGATACAACAAAGTAATGAGACATATGAAGATAGTATATATGTGTGGGTATGTGTGTCTCACTTTAGAGAAATGTAACTTTCTCAAGTAACACCTATTCAAAGCGTTTATTGTCATGTGCACAGTATAGAAACTGGTTTCCCTGTACCATGAAATTCTTACTTTGCTGCTCACACTGAATGCCATAAAGGTTTAAGAAGTCAAAAATAGAATAATTTGCAAAAGAGACAAAAAGATGCAAATAAGTACACAAAAATATAAACTATGGAAGTAAATGAAAAGCTATATACATATAAATGTGCATAAATGTGTGTGCTACATCAGCTGTTGTGCAAATTAAGCAGAGAATGAATCATAGTGCAAAAACTGTCAGGAGGTAAACAATTGTACATGTGCAGTTATGGATTGGATATTAAGTCGCATAAAGTAATAAACAGATAAACAGTATTGCAGTTACTGTTACTGCATGTAAACATGTCAGCATGTAAACAGTCAGTGTGTATGTGCAGGGTACAGTCCAATTATTACACATACATAGTGGTGTTAATAATAATAATAATAATAATATATGGTGTTATTACATGGTGGTATATGTACATTTTGATTAAATCCAGCAGCCTCTGTTCCATGATGCCCCCTTTCACATTGGGCAGATTGACAGACGTAAGTTACCGGTAATAAATAAATAATTCAGCGCTTCTCATTGTATCGCCTATATTTTATGTTTCTGAGGGAAAAAACACTGTCCTGTTCAGTTTGTGTTGGGATGTGAGGCGTTAAATGCATGCAGCCTGCCTGTAGTTCCATTGAATTCCCCCCCACAGCACTGGTTCTAGCAGGCTATCATGATGTATGAAATTGACCAATTATATTTCAAATGACAGTAAACATGACCAATATATATTTTCCCTTTAAATGGGTGGACTTTTGACAACTTCCTCCTGCTGCAAGTAGCCTAACACATACACAAACAAGCTAGCTGTGTTATGAAGATTGGCCTGGTGACCCCTAACTCTTGAACGGTAGTGTAAGTAATTTCATAGAGGAAGATATTATTGCACAGTTATTATTTCCAATACTTATACTTTAACACTGGAAATGTACCTCAACAGTGGTTGTTTGGCACCCGGCTGTTGGACATGGACTAATTGACAGTCCAAATTGACATGGAACCGCAGATGGATTTAAATGCCACTACTTTATCCAAAAGAACTAGCGGAGGGTCGATGTGACCATCATATGGTCAATTTTTATTTATATATTTATTTCTAAATAAATCTACTGTGCCGCTGTGCGGACTGGTTTCATTTTGGCCGCTGCTGCTACAGTTGCCTGTGTTGTAATTGTCACTAATGCTGAATTACATATAAACCTGTACTGTAACTGCTGACTAGTTATTATACTAACATTGTGCATTGATAGCTGATCTGGTGCGATTTTATGGTTGCTGTTCACTGTCCATGGATCTGAAGTGTTGCTAATGGAGGATACTTTGTTATGTCCAAAAATGAACTTATCATTGTTGATTTATGGCAGGTTAGTGAAATTTTTTTTATAAGGGAGGGTGTAAAATATTCGATCATAACTACTAAATGGACCTCTCATTTCATAATGCTGCAGGCTTTCTGTTATCCTGTTTGACTCCATCTCCACATCGGGATTCCTTATGAATACTTTATGTTACTGCCATGGTGCCATGTGCGTAATTGTGCACGTCATCATCCAATCTTCATTCAGCTTGTTGGTGTGTTTTGTGGGATTATTTGAAAAGGAGTATCGATCATTTTAGACCTACTTCAGAAAATAATATATGTTTTTATGTAGTGATAGCTGTCATAGTCTTCTCCTGTTTGCTCATTGAATTGGTGAGAGTTGGGGATGGGGAGGATGAGAGGTCTTTTAAGATGTCCTTCAAGAAATATTGCCTTTATAAACCTCGTGCATGTCACAGCCACCCTAAGTCCCTTTGGTTAATCTTCATTCATTATTAAGAGTTACACATTGGTGTTATTCCAAACATAAAGGATTTCCTGGAGACTCTGCTGGTTGCCTGGCAACCTTATGATGACGATAAGACTCCATGAGGATGAGTGGTAGCCTATTGATTTTCTCTACGAACTGTCAGGAGGAATTCAGAAGCAATGTCTCTTTGGTGTGCCGTTAAATCGTACATATATTCTTGTGAAAAGAAAACCATTACAAGTTTTCAGAACACCAACTTAGCCTCATCTGCTTCAGCTGATTCATGAATCTCCAGCGCCTCACAGGATCTCACACCTCAGAGGTGTAAAACGTGGCTGATTGAGATATTGAACATTCTGTCTGTTTTCTTCACCGGGCTCTAATTGAAGCGAGAGTGCTGCTGTTCGGATTGAAGCACCATTCTTTCATCACTGTATCTGATCCAGTGACGCACTGCTGACCCCCTGTGACCGTGTAACTGGTCTCCAGCTGCTCTTTTTCTGAGTCTCGATGTGTGCCGGTCAGGGCTAATGAGACAACGGAGGCTAAAAGTAGCACAGAACAGCAGCAGATTTCCTGCCTTGCTGAGAGCATTGCATTTCTCTGAGAAGTCAGAGTTATGGATTTGATTAGTTCCACATAGTGTACATCACATGAATAGAGATGTGCCGGAAGATAAAAGAAAGGCCCTGTATGTATAGCCCAATTTTGGGGTAAGGACTCAAACTCATCCTCCTTTACCTTTAAAACACTGACTGTTGACAAAAAATGTAATCACGCTGTGCACACTACATCAAACATGCAGTTCATGTAGAATAACCAGTCTTTTATTTGCACAGTTGGCCTAAAGTGAGATGTTTTATTTATACGCTGGGATCATTTCAGCCAAGAACTCTGATTCATTAAAAGCAAGGTCCAACCGTGCTGTTAATCCCCATTCAACATGGCTAGTTTGATTTTATTGGTTCCTATGGGGAGGATAGTTAAAAGCACAAGTACAAGCACAAAAGCTCAGTGTCATTGCCATATGAGTGGATGAACGCTTCTAGTTGGATGCAACAGAGTAGCAATACCCACAGTCTTTAAAGATCAAGAGATGCTGATATACTGCTGTTTTGAGATATACAAAGTTGGACAATAAATCTGTGTGGGCTTCAGGCCTGAGGCTTTTTTGTAAATTTTTTTTTTTTTACGTTTTCCAACATGTAAAGCGGTACAGCGGTTCAGACCTTTGACAATGACTACTGAGCTTAAGTCTGACATGACTCCCCCTGTATGTAACTTTCACTTTTACAAGTACATACATTTTTACTCGGCTGGTAGCATTTAGCAGCAATGCGCTTGTAAGGAAACTGGTCAGTGGCACACTGCTGTGTTCACTGTTAATAAGTGAAGACAATAAAGATCCATCCATCCATCCATCCATCCATCCATCCATCCATTTGCCATCCATTTGCCATCCATCCATCCATCCATCCATTAGCCATCCATCCATCCATCCATCCATTAGCCATCCATCCATCCATTAGCCATCCATCCATCCATCCATCCATCCATTAGCCATCCATCCATCCATTAGCCATCCATCCATCCATCCTAATCATTTAGGAACAAAACACTATGTGGAAATTATTTTTATAAAAACCTCTGTAAACATACTGTACCATATATATATTTAAAGTACTTGATTTTCCTTTTCCCATTGAAGCCTTATTATTTATGAATGGGTTCCACATAAGGCCATGATTCTGGGGTACCATCTGTGACACATCGAGCTCTTATCAATTTCTCATTAAAACATGACTCTGAGCAGTAGGCAGGGAGATAAGGAAGAACAAAAGGATAACCATTGTCCCCTGTGGTTTGTTTGTTATAACTATCATGCTTATTTTTTATATTTGTATAACAATCTGGTTGTATTAACACATTAGAGCTGGCCCATTCCTAAAAGTTGCTTAGCTGATGAGTGCCAGGTGTCACCCACAAGGATCTTGCAGGCTAAAACAAGGCCACGATGATGACTTGCTCTAATTAACAGTGTATAAATGATGGATTTGAACACATCGCAGATATCTGGGTGCTCTGCTGTTCTCATAATGATTCAATCAGCCTCATCTATAATTCATTACACTGTTCACTCTCTGTCACATTTATCACATCACTTGCACTTTCTGGAGACCACAAGAACTTTTTGAGGAGAAAAACATTTGGTTGTGTTCTTGCCAGGACTTTATGCCTAAGGAAAATTTAATGTTTCTTGGGATAGGGTCCCATTTATACTACTACATGGGTATATGTGTTGATTTAAAGTGCACATTTTGATCTGTAAAGGGGTTGCTACCAGTCTACACTCACAAAAGGATTGACTCTCATCCCATCCTATTCCATGCTAGCATTATGTTCTAAAAATTAGAAAAAATAATTTAAAAAGTGTGTGTTTCCACAGTAAAACTGGCCAGTCAAACATTCATGGTTAATGGTCACACCCTCTCCCATTACCTTGTTCCTTCCTATTCACTTGACGAATAGCTTAATTGACTCTGATCTTGCAGGAATCCAAAAGAAATTCCCACTGGATTCACAAAAAAATAGATGATTATAGGCAGAAGATTAGCTTACACTGGCCCACAACAAGGACTGAAACCAGCTATTTGTGAGCCTTGGGCCCCACCAGGTTTGCAGTTTTCATGCCAGGCTAATTGCCTGGTGCCTGACAGAGATTTAGCACCAAATCAAAAGCAGATTAAGGAAACATGTTTGTTTTTCTTTTAAGACTATTATAGCTGACTAATGTATTGAGAGGATGAAAATACAAGACTGAAAAAGCAGACACCAGGTTTACGACTGTGTTAAGCGAGAGGCAACACCAAGCGCCATCAACAATTCCACTTACAGACGCATTTACTTTGCATCACAAAGAAATCATGCTTAGAGGGCAAACCCACTAATAAGATAGAAACACTACAAAGACCCAAAAATAGCAACAAAAGAGTGAATTCAATGGGGCTGCAGCCGCTCTTAGAGTGGAGCGGTTGCTGTTGTGAGTCATAAGTGTTAGTTGTGTGTCTTGATGACGCTGGGCGGATGCATGGGTGACACTCTGGGTATGGGTGGGCGGGTGGGAGCAGCAGATGCGGTGCTTGTGTTCCCCCAGACCCTTGTCATCCACTTGGTCCCCGCTTCATTCAGCTGGTTGTTGCTACGATACAACAGTGATGACAGCTGAATGCGCGGACGAACACAGAAAAGCTGTTTTCTCCCTTTCAGACACAATAGAAATGTTTTGCCCACATCAAGTCAGTGTGAAGTCAGAGCAGCAGCGGTGATGTCACTTCCTCCTTTTAGCCAATAAACATTTCTACATGAATCATAACATAAATGACCTTGCTCTGTTCTTTATTGAGTGTAAAGATGAAGAAGAGAGCACTTAAAAATCCGTCCTCTTTCATGTGGATAACAAGTAGGACAGTTCGGGAGCTGGTTTGATCATCATGAATATCAATGCCTCTGGTATTTCCTTTGGTATTGCCAAATTGAAGACCATTCAGTTTAAAAAAAACATTTCTGAAAGAAGAAAAGGGTTCAAGTTTCATAATCCCAGAGAAGGACTCAATGGAGTTGTCAGCGTTGAGGTATAGTCAGAGAGGGTTGAAAATTCTACTTTGAATCAACAGTGGACAGTTAAAGTGCTCACTATTTAAATATTAATAGACATCGGCATTTTCTCAAAGCAGAAAATTGGAAATCTTCCCAGTTGACATTACCAAAGTGTGTGTAATATTGTAATATATTGTAATAATAATAGTTATGATATAAAAATCTGCTGGCAATGGTACCAAAACCATTTAGCTATACAAACTCAGCACTTTCTAGTGATTGATTAGTTTAAGGCCTGTATGGATTCTTTGTAGAGGCTGGAATTCAGTGTTTTGTTTTTTTTTGCAACCAGAGTGTGGAGCCAGACACTTTGGAAGGGGGTTTCCACTATTGTGTAGTCTCTAGTTGGAAGTGTTGGGGCCAAGTATCCTCTATGGTTACAAATTGCTGCAAAAATATATTGGGAATGGATTGTTCCTTGAAATGTTGTGCGAGATCTGCTTCTCATCAGGCCTGTGGTTGTTCAAGGTTTATCAAACTGAGCCCTTTATCAGATATATGGAGGTCATAGTGGATAACTGCTGAATTATTTTGTTACTTGTCAGTATTTTGTCATTGAAAAACGTCTAGGACAGGGGGTCATCTTCCAGGTTCTCTTTCAGCAACCTGTACTTCAAACATTCTGCATAATCTTCTAAAGACTGCATGTAAATGTAATGAGAGCTATGTAACTCTGTGTGGACCGTAGGCTGTGTGCTTATTAATCACTCACTGTTTTTTGGAGCTGAAATGCCAATGCAGCATTATGGGTCCATAACCCATAAATAAAAGTGTTCCTCGTCACTCTCAGAAAAATACAAGGTGGCAATAAATACACCGCCTGTAATACATTCTGTTACTCCTGGGCTATGAGAGGGCTCGGTTCAACTCAGGTGTGCCCCCGCTGCTGCACATTTGTCACACAGTTAATCAGAAATTGTAACAATGTTTCTGTCCACTTCTCTCAAAAAGCAATTCCACTGATGACATTGTTCTTTTAAAAAATGCCTCTGGGCAGCATAGGAAAACATCTAGGACACTACAGGGATGCTTCTGCTTCCCATGACAGGCCTCCTTTACAAAGAGCTTCCAGCAACATAAGGAGACATTGACAAAAAGCTCTGAGGCTCAGGGAGATGGAGGAGCCATGCTGACCAGTCAGGATGACAGATACTCTACCTGTTGGCGTGTTTCCAGCTGCCTATCGCAGAGCAGGAAATTGGCTGGAGCTACTTTCCAAGTCAAGACACTATAGCCTAAAGTTGAAGTATTGCTGGTCATTTTTAATGTATCCTTAATTTTATCAGCTTCAGGGATTTTCCAATATCTGGTCACTTGAGTATGCATCAGCTTGTTTTGAAAATCTCCTCACAAATGTTGTAGTTGGTGAAAATGTGTCAATGTCACTTTGAGCTAAAGGCCTGTATTTATAGGTTTAACAAAGCCTCATTTTGACACTGAGCCCTATTAATTGAACTCTCCACAGACATCTCCCTGCATCTAAAATAGGTAGGAAGTCCATTGTAGAGGTGAAGAGGGACAAAGTAGGCCAAGGACTCTCACAGAAAATAGACTACGGCTCACAGTGGGCCGGGATCAACCAGGGAAAGAACAAGAAATGGGAATGAGAATGTGGGTTAACAATAATCCTGGAAATTACGAGCGTATGAGTACTCTGTGAAATAATTAAGTCAAGAAGTGCTACATGTTATGACTGTCTGCCAGGTCGTCTTCAGCTGGAAGCTGAAGTGATAAAGTGAGTGGAGTGTTGAGCATTTTTTATTTTTACACCAAGGTCCAACTTGAAGGTACTTATGTCTTGAAACATTTTATTTTTCTCCTTACTACTGTAATTAAAGACATTTGGTACTTTTTCTCCTCTATATCTGATAGCTGTAGAATTTGCTTTTATGATTAAAATGCTATAAATAAAAATTAGATATTATATGTTATTATATATATATAATATAATAATTATATATATATTAGCAACATCTTAATACAGTAAACCTTTTACTTGTAGATTAATTATTAAATAATACCAATAGATTATTCCATACTTTAAATATTTTTAATGTAAGCTGAATGCATTTCAACACTTTGAATGCTTCATATTTCCTTGTACTACTTTGTACCTTGTACTTCTACAGTGGCATACTTTTTTATATCTAGTTCTCTCAATGAAAGGAGCTCAACACTGCCACCATTGCTTGAAGTATTGAGGTGATTTACTTTAAATAGTACTATAGTTTTAAAAAATCTGAAATGCTTTACACTTCTCGCATTTTTAAGTGTAGGAAGCTGCACAAATTGAACTTGTTATTATAATTATCAAACAAGTGTAGAGAACTGAAAGACTTTTGTCAGTGTATGTATCTTGAATTGATGACACCTACCACAAAATACAGAAGTCATTAGTTATGTTGGACTGCACTGCCCCCTTGTGTTGATTTTCTGCAGTGCATGATGGACACTGACAAAAACTAGGCAGTTTCAAAACATCAGCACATTCTTTATTTACAAGTCCTTACATGACAAAAATAATCAACATACAAGTGGATGTGACAGCAGGCTCAATGTTACAGAGGTACAATGGTGATGTTCACACTAGAACAGAAATTCAAAACAAAGCTTTTCCTTCCATTTATCAGGACTAATGTGATACACTTGGTAGTGTATCAGGTGTAAGGTTGCCCAGCTCCAGTAAAGAGCCATTCACATGCATGTTAGTTTGAACTCAGTTCTTAAACTATATGGGAATGAATTACTGAGAAGGACCAGTTCCAACAAGACTAAGACACTTCAACTCCACTTCATACAACAGCATGACATGGACACGCTCTTGTTCAGTTCAGATTATCACAATATCTGTTCTCACACTTAAGGACTCAAAGTCATGTGGGGATAAACAGAGCAGGAGTGAGACAAGTGGAAGCTGTTGTTTGTCAGGGCTGATTTTTAACAAACAACAAATGTCACATAGCTGGTTAATGTAATTTGAGAATGAAGGGCACATTCAGGACAAAGAGAGGGGTGGGCTGATCAAAACAAACCCATGGCACTTGGAACTAACATGGGAATAAAATTAGGCATTTGAACAGGCTGTGGTAAGGCGTCAACAAGAATATTCTAGTATAATCCAGACTCACACAAGCATTTTACTCTGTATTCATGCTTCGGTCAAAAGCTGTCTCAGGCATCTCAACCACCAGTAAAATCACCCCTTTAATGTCACACAGTATACTGGTGAGTTACAAGTGCACCTGTGTCTTAAAAGACATGCACGCTTTTTAGAGCAACAAGCAACAGTTTACACACCACACAGTTCACTCTTCACACTATTATAGTCATTAATGTAGTCTCACTGCTTTGTAGGGTTTCAAAATAAGTGTCCTGTGCCATTACTCTACATGTGAATCACCAACAAAAGGATAGGTGTAAGAAGCACACCGGAGCAAGCAGCATATGTTGCTGCGTGTGTCTGCAAAAGGATTTGTAAATATAAATGGCAGACATCCATACACATGAGATTAAGTACAGTACATCTCTGTATGTACACTAGAGCTGTTTCATCTGTACACAGAATATGTTCAAGTATGTTAAAGGACTTCCTCACACGTCTTCAGTGAAAAGCTCAAAAGCAGGATGAATAAAATGCTTCCTAAAGAGGCACTCCCCAATTCAAATTCAAATTAAATTAAAAGATGGTTTTGATGTCAGATCGTCTGGTGCCTTCCTTTAAATCATCCCACATTTTTGCACCAAAACACTACGTAGTTAGCAAATGTATTGAGTACTAACTGTAGACATAAAGTAATTCTTTGGAGAATATCAAATGCAATGCAGTGCTTCAGCAGATTATTATTACTGAGAGTTGGCTGTTCCATTTCACACTTCAGCACCAATGTGAAGTTCAGTGTCTGGGACAAAGTATGTTTTGTTCTAACAGACAGCTATTGCCTTAGGTCTGAGGAGCAAGGTTGTGGATCCATGGGTACATATTCCACAGGCAAAGGCCTATAAATAATGAAGAAGGAAAAAACATATCTAAGCAGTAATATTTTGTTATGAAAAACATTAACCTAACACTCAGGGGTTCACTGTACAAAATGTTATTAAAAAAAAACTACAAAAACTCTCTGCTGACTTACATGGAGCAGCAGGATCGAGCATTGGCGATTAACACGTGATCAGGCTACTTCCTTCTCACAGAGGCAGCATCTTCATCCTTAAGGACAAACTTTTTCTTTAGAACTTCTGCAATCAACCCGGCTGAGTCCTCCTCTCTGAGGGACGTGCAGCCTCTGTTATACCTAGGATGATATATACAACCTGTCAAACATGCAACAAACAAATGTTTACCTTTGGATTCTCTGTGTACCACCAAACCTCTTACCTGTCTTTGCTCATCTTCATGCGGTTCATGTCCTTCAGGATGTCCTTCACGTCAGCGAAACTGGTGGACTTTGATAATGACACTGTATCCTCCTCTGCCTCCCGGAAGTCCATGCTGGGCCTGTCCAGATCGAAAGTTGCCGATGCCGTCATAGAAACAGGCGGCAGAGGATCAGGTACAAGCTCTGACACCACAGAGACTACATCTTTCTCATCTTCCTCTTCTTCTTCCTCTTCCTCCTCTGTAACGTCACTGATGACAAAAGAGGCAGCAGCCGTGGCAGCTGGCTGATAGGAAGCCGTCTCAAAAGGCGCCATGGAAAAGCTCATGCTTGTGTCATCGGGAGAGAGCAGATCAGGGGTCAGGGGATTGGAGCCTGAGAGAGAAAATAAGAAATCATGATACTGCTCCCAAAAGAGATTGTGTGAAGGTCTGTCTGCCTAATGTAAGAAGAAACCCCGATCACACAATGAACCCATTTTTATTCAGAAAAAAACAAGCATACAATGCCTGTGAATAGATCACATTTTCCCATGGGTGATGCCTAACTGCAATAGAATCACTGAGATAATCTTTAGTCACTGACCTACAAACTAATGCCAAGTCAACTTATTACCACAGAGCTTAGGGAGAATCAGGGCAGCTGACATGGCAATAACGCAATTGCAGTCACATGAAGACAGTAGCAGTGGTAAAAACACATTCAGCATCAATAAAACTACTTTAGTGTTGATTTCAGTTAACTGCCACAATGTTTACATTTTAAATTTAAGATTGCCGAAAAAACACACATACCTTGGCATGACCCTGGTCTCGTTACTTACCAGAATCATTTGCCACAATCTTTGCAATCTGTGCGCGGAGTCTGCTGAGCTCATCCTGCAGGGCTGTAGTACGGTTCAGAGCAGTAACACCAGGCTTTCTTAGCCCCTCCATCCTTTTGCCCTCCCGACGAAAGTTGGGCACAGAGGAGTTCCTGTGGAGAACCAGGAGTGGTGTGGGCCGCCATTCATGTTTCAGAGGACGCGAGTCACTCCTAAAAACAGATGGATCAGGGATTATTGTCAGCAAACAGCAGCTTCTTTAACTGAAAACCTAATGGAGTAGAAACTGTCTTTTGTATTGTGCTACATGTTCCTTTTACTTATTTTCAGAGGCGTGGTATCACCAATCTGTGTTTGCAGAGAGTTTGGCTGTATAATCTAATGTGCTTGTCTTTGTTAGCACTTGTCTATAACCCGTCTATTGTTAAAAGTATCAAAAAAAGAGCTGTAACTACACCTGTCTGTTACATTATTCTCATTTTCATCATAAACAGCAGTCCTTAAAGCTGCATTTAGTAAACTGCAACATCATGGTCTTGCTTAATGCAGTTAGGGCTAATGGACTTGGCACCTCTCCATAATCTTGATGTTTGTCTATCAAATGACTGACTAGACTTACCTCACTCTGGCATATGTCTCCTCCTCATCTGCAACGATCCAAGCAATGTCAGCTAGGGTAGGAACCATCGGGCCGTCCATAGGACGAAGAGGGGGCAGACCTGGTAGCTCCTAATAAAAAAAAAAAACACAAGTTACAGTATAGAAATGGTACTGAAATATCAGTATAGTTGCACAACCTAAAGCAACACAATTATTAGTTAAAATAATGTTATTTTTTGTACCTCGAAACATGCCCTTTGTGGAGGTTTTAGTGGAAGAGTGGAACCTATTCTTCTCACAACACTGCGGGCAGCTCCATGAGGCTTATTCTGCCAGATGGGTATTACTTCCTGCAAGCACAACAAAATCACTGCTAGGCTCTTAAGGCAATAACACATATGACTTCTGCACACATTACCTGTTAAAAAGCAGAGTTAAGTAAATAAATGCATAAACTTACCGTTTCCGTTTCCATGCTGTTGGTGGGTCTGTCTTATTCACTGTAAAGTTGCACACCGATACGGTTTGGTGCACGCAGTCTTTATAGGAACGGAGCCGTTCAGTAAACAAATGCCATGTTAGTGTGACTGCCAATCGTTGGGATATAAGCAAGTGAATAGTTAGGGCATCTGTTAAGAGAAACAAACAGGAGAACTTAAAAAATCAGAACGTTACTCAATTATTAGCAATTCTTAAACCACTAAAATTTCTGGATTTTTATCACCCGTAGTGTTACACTGTATTATAAGATGATGTGAAGAACTTCCAACATTTCAGCAACAGTATCAACATTTTTAACATTAACAATAATCACTTCTAACCAGAGCCTACAGTACGTAATAGTGATAGGCTATTTTGCTTTGCTTTGTTTCTCTCGAGGAAAAAAGATGATGAATAGGACATACAGCACACCGCTGGGAGGCGGTTAGCTTAGCAACGGGTATCAAACACAGCGTCAGTTAGCTTTAGCAGCTCCACGAACGGTGCCCGGTTGACCCTCAAGTGCAAACTACACTAACGTTTTTCAATATGTTCCGTGTATTTTTTCAACATTCCACGAATGTTGCTAAGATACAACTTACGATAGACTGTAGGCTGAATACACTAAAAGCTATATCATTACAGCTTTTGAGAGTTACAGCTTCTCCTCTTCGTCTTTCAGACTGTTGTCGTTCCTCAGGCCGGAAACCAGTTACTCCCTGTCCTGTGATCTGATTGGCTGAAGCTTCGTGCACTTCCGTTATCAGTTCTTGTTCAACAGCACCTCCTACAGGTGGAGGAGAAAACTGCTGTAAATATACCCTCTAAATAATAATATAGTCATAAAAAAATTGTACCGTGATGGAGTTTATAACCATATACAGTTGATTATATGAAAATAGTATTTGAATCTACTCCATATACTTGTTGGTATCCTCTTCTGAGTTTTAGAAGTCAATCACATATGTGCATCCATGAATAATAAACCTGCCAATCAAGTACATAATATAGAATTGAGATAAATAAAAACAGATTCCAGCTGTGTCAGAGTGCGATGTCTGAATACACAAGATAGATCACTCCCACTTACTTACTTCCGCCGGTAGATCTCTGATTCAGGGCGACGGCGCTTTAAGATTAGGGCGGAGCATGAATATTGAACTTGTTGCCGTTGTCTGCAGTGATATCATAACACTGCAATATGAAGACACGTTCATATGATAATCATCCGTCTCCATTCCTGGTCAAGGTACAGGTTAGAAAAGATACTACTCCGTTTACCTGCTGCACCACGAATTCCTCATTCCTGTGATTCCGCAGCCGATGTAATATTTTTCGTGCCATAGCTGCTGTCTCGATCATTCTGACATGTCGTCTGAGATGCTTACTTCCTCCACACTGATCACACGGCACCTCCTGTATTACCAGGAAGCAAACTGTTGGGTGTTTTTTAACCGTATGACTTAGTAATGCTAGGAGCTGCTTAGGAATGCAGGACGATGCTAAGCTAACCTTGTCGATTCTTATTCAGATATGCCATCCAAACCACCACCCTTCAGGGATGTGAGCAGCATGTGTTGCAGAAATCAAAAAGACATCTTTTTTTTGCTTGGATGAAGTCAGATGATATGTTGTGATATGTTGTATGGAGGCAATATAATGATCTTGGTAAACATCAGTTCAGATTAAATGTAAATGATTATTAATGACACCCAAACTCCACCTTGCTGGCTCATATTGGTTTACATCTGTGTAGTAAATACACAGACAGTAGCACTTTGCTCTTTCTATGCTGTGTATAAAATCAGCCTTCATTTTACTACATCTTTCCTCATTTAGGTGCTGTAACTGGGGCAAAAGGTAGGCATGGGGAATAAAAGGAGGAGGAAGCATGCCAGCTGAGCCACTTGTCCCTCTGCATCTGCCACTGCTGCCAACCAAAACAAACACAAAATGGCTCAGTCTGTGTGGAGGACTGAGACTTTAGGAGCCATGGACCGTGAGCCCCAGAGGGACAAGACCAGGACTAGCTACTTTGGCAACGTGAAGTCCAGGTCAGGCCTCTAAATACATGGATTACTTGGGGGGAAAAAAGCAGACATGTGACAAGTTTAGCTGGCAGATTTAAATGAAACACATCACAATTCAGACTTTTATTAAAATATGTTTTTACATTCTGATTGTGACATGATTGTCAGCTGCTGTTTTTTAAGTAACTAAATGCATCCATGCTCTTGTTTCATATACCCTGTCACTGAAGGGCTGTACGCTCCATCACATAGCATCATGTGGGGGAGAGCTGCAGCATCTTGCCAGGAACTCTGGCACTCTCCAGTCATTACACAGACAACTCCTACTCTCCCATAAATAACTCCAAGCAGGCTGTAAATGCTGCACGGTCACACCTCAAATACTCTTAACAACACTATCCTTAAATCTCTGCTTTTAAAGATACATTAAAAACAGTGGGTGTTGATAAATGAAGACCTAACCCACACATAAATTGTGAATGTGATTTATTAGCCACATATCGTTTTTGACGTCACTGAGAATGTTTAATGACACCATAAAAAAAGATAAATGTATGCTTTATGCTGTGTTAAGTGTTGTAGGAGTAAATATAATATACAACATCATAAACAGTGAAAAGTCTGTTTTTGCTGCTCTGCCACTGCCAGGTTGGGAGCCAAGCTGCCTGCTGGCGTTTCTCAGCCTCCACAGTTTGCAAAACGGCCCTGGGAGACACAACCACAGGCCCGAACCCTGCAAGATGCCGCAGCCAGCAGCCGGTGTCAGCACCAGCCTATCGTGGGCCGACCCCTCAACCACATCCCCCACATTAGAAACCCTAAGCTGCGGCAGTACTACCTGCAAGGTGCCGTGACAGCTTGCAAAATATAAAGGCAAAATGACTAAGAAAGACAATGCTTCCTTCATAATGTGCTGCATACATTGTGGGTAGTCATAATGCCTGACTGTGTGTGTGTGTGTTTGTGCCTCACAGGAACCACATGGGATCTAAACAACACTGCAGTTACAAAAGAGCATGTGGATGGGCAGTCAGGTGACAGCTCGAGTAGCACAGTAAGTCTCATGGGTTTGTTTTCTTGTAAGCAGTGTGGAATACAGCTGTAGGAACAGGTAGTAGTCAGATGTGGCATTATTTATTGCCTTTATGTAACATCTGATAATGTAAACTAGAGGACGCCTTGTATGGCAGGTAATTAGTTCCACAATTTATGGTCTGGAGGGAGTTTGATAAAGAGTGTTCAATGTTCAGAAGTGTTAGAGCTGTTCTCAGACAACATGGGGAAGCAGAGCCTGTTTCAGAGGATTTGCAGCAAATACAGCAAGAGGAATGTATTTTCAGGGATTTCTTCTGAGGTATTGGTCAAATGAGTTTTTAAATGTTAGTGATAAACTTGTAATTATAAGCTGAGTTTATGCTTTCTGCTCTGATGTTGTGCTATCTGGTGCCTAGAGTGTATTTATTAATTAGAGCTTCTTCTTCCATTTCTTAGCAATTTAATGACACATGCCTGTTTTTATCATTGAGACCAGATGTGCTGCATGTCTGTGTTAAATAATGTTCTATCTGTGTCCCATTCCTGTTGAATTGTCTTCTGTTTCTGACTGGAAACACCTTTCAGAATGAATGCTGATACTGAACATTACAGATGGACTCACACGTAATTTATGACTATGAAAATGCACACCCACACAAAAGCACTGTGATTTTCCATGGTCATATAATCTGTCAGGCGCCAGTAATCTAATTTAGGTCAATGGATCCATCTGTCAGTGGATGGCAGTTGTGATGTCTGACTCCCACTGTTTTCAACTTGATTATCTTACTTGAGAACAATCATATTTTTTTTGTTCACATCAAATCTAATCTGATTCACAAATGTTTGGAGCTGATTTTTTTTTTTAAAGTGGATGCAGTCGGTGTTTGAATGTATCTAATTAAATTATATCAAACCATCTGTGCAATTCTGCTGAGCACACTTGATCCTCAGGAACAGCTCAGGAAAGACTGGAAGTAATATGATAAACCTAACTCTAAGACGCTCCTGTCACCTAGCAACCATGAAAGACACAGTTGATATGCTCACAGGGGAAAAAATGTACTCCATGGATGCTGAAGTTTGCACAGTTTGCATTTTTTCCCTTGGGAAAAGACAATTCAACTGCTACTGGTGTGCAATGAATCGTGGGATAGGTTAGCTTCATGAATTGGGAGACACATTTGCAGACATATTTTGTTCACTTCTAAGCTAACTCAGAAAACATGTATTTTCCACAAAGGGTCTCCCTGGAGACACAGTGTTCAGCATCTCATCTAAGTTTGGTACATCCTCAGCAGAGGAGAGCAAAATGAGCCACACCACCACGCAACTATCCTCCTCGTCTGCTACCCTCATCCCCAGAGAGGTAAGAGACAACTGTAATAACCATAAACGTTGACATGGGATTTGCATATATTTTGTGTGTATATAACAGAAAATGACACACCTGCTGCTGTTGATTTGAAATGCAAAACAGGATCTTCCCTTAGTCTAAAGGTCCTAAAGCAGGAAGCATGTTGCTCCACATTTTCATGCAGTGAGTACCTCACCAAAAACCTATAATGAAGGAGCACAATTAAACTGATAATATTAACCGCTTTGACTATTTTAATCTCATAAATTGTAGCTTTAAAGTATCCAACCTTACATCCATACCTATTACCCTCATGAGATCAGATATGACTACAAACAAGGAGAAGGGGGAAATGCAGGCCTGCAGAAAGAGGAAGTGATCACTCATGTCACTTGGTTGCACAGTATGTTCATCTCAATGTCAGAGCTATTCTTATCATGGCTTCCACTCTGAAGCAGCTGCTCGTTCCGAAGGGACAAAACACTTCTACCAGTCAAGGATCCTCTCAGCCAGAAGTGGGTTTGGATCCTAAAGAGAAGCTAGAGGCAGTCACAGATCAGGACAGCACACTTGCTGCTCTGCCTCAGTCCCCCTCCCCAGAGGCAGAATATGACAAACTACTGGTACGTAGGAAAATAACCTTTACTGCATGTTCTGCATTTTGGAAAGCAATGACTTCTTAAAAGATATACTCAGCTTGTATATATTACGATGTACTTTTTGACATGTACTGTTATCACATAAAAAAGAACTGGAAGTTGCTTAAGATAATCCTATGTAAGAACAGGCTATACAAAGTACAAAAAAGAAGTTAAGTAAAGCTGTGGTGGTCAAAAAAAAATTGTGTGTGAAAAGAAAGGGAAAATAATGTCAAGCTGTGTACCAGCTAATACAGTAAACAGAATATATCACATTATTCTGGATTTAAATCTTAATTGGATTGCCATGCTTTGTTCAATTATGTCACACTTAGCAGTGGTGAGGAAGGAAGGTTTTATAATGGCTTAAATGAACATGTTACCATGGAAACGAGCAACATGACACTGCAGCACAGAGGACAAAGACATGAAAAAAATTTGATTCTATCTATTCCAATGCAAGCAGCAAATTCTGACACGTAAAAAAAAAATATTTTATTTTTGCCTCCACCACAGAAATCCAATCATATGGCTCGTTTTGTACATACACTATGCATCAAATGAATAGTAGAGCTGTATATGAATGGAGACATTAAGTGATTTGATTCAAATTGAGGTTTTCTCTTTTTTTGGCCCGGGCTTTGACTAGTTTGATATGTATAGTATAAATGTATCTAGGGTTCAGAAGTTAGAAAGGTGACTTATTTAATCGATTTGTTTGTTATACATACTTATATAATAACAAACAATAAATAATAATATAATTGCTTAAATTCTTCATTATTATTGTCCATTAAAGGCCATATGTTGTTGTTAACACTGATGCTGACAGGATGTGGAGGCAGTGCCGATGCCAGATGGACAACTTTGCTTGTTGGCTTTGCCACCGGAGTGCTGTCAAGGGGACGGACCAGAGGCCATGCCGTATCTCAAACTGTACTGTCGCTACATCACTGACCGCAAGGTGAGCTTAAAAAAAACATACATGACCTCTTTTTAGGTAAATATTTTTGAGCTAATATCAATATTTTCTGTCTCTGTTAGGGTGTGGTTTCAGGCATCCTGCTGGTGACTTCTAATAAAATTTTCTTCGATCCATGTAAGACGCATCCTCTGGTGAAGGAGCATGGCTGTGAGGAATATCTGCTGTCCTGCTCTGTTGACAATCTTGCATCTGTCACCTTCTTCTCTGATATCTCGCATGTTCACTTCAACACGTCCCAGCAGAGGTCAGCGGTGACTCACTGTTGCTTAGCATACAACATGAAATGGAAATACTGCAATTTTTTTTTTCTTTCAATTTCAGGAGAAAAGGAAAGAAAATTTTCCAGAAGTTGAAAACCTACAAAAGACAAACAGGCAGTCTCCCAAACCACAAGGGGGAGTCAGCCCCAGCTCTTGTGTCTGCTGCTCCCTCAGATTTGTCTAGTCTGGCTCAGAGTCTGACCAAGGGAGCCTCTGAAGATGAAGAGGCAGAGAGCAGAGACATGGCGGAGGTTGAGCGGGAGCTGGACAGCAGCCCTCTGGAGGTGCTGTCAGAGGTGACTGTCCTGAGCAGTGCTGCCACCTTCTGCTGTGTAGGTCAAGAGGTGACAACCAAAGTAAAGACGGAGCTGCTGCCCATTGATGAATCAGAAAAGTCCTCTGTGAAGACTCAGAATGCAGGTATACAGAGCAGCGTGACACATTCCTTATTTCCGTCTTTTCTTATTTATTACTGTAACTCTATGTTTCCCAGTGCCTCGACGGTCATCAGCTAGCAGTGCTGGGGGTCTGATGTTTGTGCGGCTGCGGGTTCAGCCATCTGAAGGGAAGAAAAAGGGTGGAGGAGGCTTTCAGCTGGGGTCATCCAAATCTTCAACAAGAAGGGATGCCTGGCTTGCTCTGCCACAAGAGAGGTAATAACAGATCTCCAGCACAAAGATTATAGACAATTCCATTGAAATGTTTTGGATGTGATGATGATGGGCTCCATTGGCTTATCAGCTAGTTTGTAAACTGTATATCTATCAACGGCTCGTCTGGTTTCAAAAACTTGGATTGCAACAGCCAAAATGCCAAATGACAACAGTCCACAAATCCAGAATCTTTTTATACACACAGGTCAAACTCAAAAGTCACTGCATTTCCCATAATTCTAGTCAGTAGTATTTTCAACGAGACTGTTTCAGCCTCATACTGACACAAGTACCAGTATCATACAGACCAAGACCAAGTCAGTATACACCACAAATACTGTCCTGTTGAGACATTGTTCTGCACATAAACTAAAGCTAGCTTAATATGGTACGAATGTATTACCATCTACATCTACAGTGCAATGGTTAAAGTGGTTACTTCATGAGGTTTACTAATCTTCTACTCTGAAGATTCTGAACACATAAACATTACCTTGACCCCAGTGAAACTGCAATGGAATATAAGCCTGTCAGGACTTAGTAACAAGTGATTCACTATATAAGTGCAAGTGTGGTGTCTAGATGCTCATGTACTCAAAAGAAAACTTTACAAAATATAGTACATACTCTGCACTTGCATATATGGTATTAATAATAACAGAGTTATGTTGCAATTTTTCCATGTTGATGTTAACACCTAATCCACCTTAACACTCCATTCATGCAGCCAGTTAATCTTTAACACTGCGATTCTTTTCTTTTCGGTGTGCTTTTTTTTTTATTTAAAGAAGCCTTTTAGGTTAAAGTTGGAAAGTCCACGCCTTCCCTTATTGAGACCATACTGTATAATAGCAAAAGCCACTCAGCCTGCTGATGGTAGTGTCCCATTTCTGAGTGTGTTTATGCAGCTGCCACTATTGTTTGTCATTTCAACATTTCTGAGTGACTCCGTTTGTTCTGCGCTGTAGCTCGGACGAGCTGTACGCCTACCTGAAACACTGTCGGCCAGACTTGTGTATACTTGAAGGAGGAGGAGGAGGAGAGGACGAGGGGGAGCTGGAAGACGACGAGTTTGTGCTCATTGAAGACAAGGAAGGGGAGGAAAAGGATGAAGATGAACTGTTCCAGAGGCACTGCAGCTCAGGAGATGACTGGGAGGTGAGTGGCTTCATCTTAGTCCAGACAGATGTTGTGCCTGTGTGGATGTGGTGGACTGCCTTGTGTGCATTGTTTTAGATATCAATGATTTCATCGTCAGATGGTGCTGATGGAAGACAGTAAAGACAAGGTGACACAGGTCATCGAGAGGGACCCTGAGGGCCTCAGCAATATTGTAGAGAGAAGCCATATTTTGGAGGCGTCGCATGTCAGGGAGGTGAGTGGCACATGTGTAGTGTACACAAACACTTAACTTGCTTTGATAATGTGGATAGAGGATAGTTTGTGTTTTCATTTCTTAGGGACTAATGGTAAAGTGTCTCAGTTTTAACATCTGATATAAATAATGGGTGTTTAAGAGTTGTAAATCATTGTATTCTGTCCAACTTTTTTGGAATTGGGGTAGTAGTTTATAGTAGTTTAATCATTTAGAAATAAATACTCTTTCAATGTATATTTGGTGCAGTGTGTGTGCCTGGCTTATATGTTATGTTTCCTTTGTTCCAGCTGTGTAAAGAGCTTCCTCCCAGGACAGTCGGCCACACGTGGCAGCTGGCTTACAGTACATCCCGTCACGGTGCCAGCCTAAAGTCCCTCTACAGAAAAGTCGGTGCCACAGACTCTCCTGCACTCGTCGTCATCAAGGATGCACTTGATGAGGTAGAATCGCTCTTTGTTAGCGCTAATATAAATGACAGCCCCTGCACTGCCTCTACAATTCGTAATTGCTGTGTTGCTTTTCTTCGTCAGATATTTGGGGCCTTCCTGTCTCACCCTCTGAGGCCCAGTGAGACGTTCTACGGTACAGGAGAAACATTTCTCTTCATGTTGAGTCCTCGCTTCAAGGTAAAGCTGCTTCAGTGCATTTTGTAATTCTGCATTTTGTGCAAGGTCAAAATGCAAATTGACAGAAACTGAATTAAACCGCGCTGACACCACTAAAGCATGTAGATATACTGTAAAAATGGGGCTACGTGCAATAAATTTACCACTTCCTTCTTTTTAAACATCCATGAGAAAGTTTCCTCTGTGCCTTTAAATATGTTTTTTATTCTATTTTATTTGTATTTTGGTTACAAACTTGGTGCCATTGTGTCTGCAGTGTTTCAGATGGACTGGAGAGAACTCCTTTTTCATTAAAGGAGACTTGGACTGTTTTGCGATTGGTGGAGGCAGGTAATGCTTTTTAAGCTTCATCTGTTTTATACTAGAAATGATGGAATTTCCTTTTTAGACCCTTTCCTAACCACTGCCTCTTTCTGTTTTGTCTCAGTGGTCATTTTGGTCTGTGGGTGGATGAGAATCTGTACCTTGGCCGCAGCAGCCCCTGCTACACCTTCAACAACTGCTGCCTTTCAGAAAGCGACGACTTCCGAATCATGGAGCTGGAGGTGTGGACATTTGGCTGACGAGGCCAAGGTGACTTATCTTCTTGGCTCACCTCGTCGCTGCTAGTCACAACAGCATTTAAGTGAAAACATCCATATATATATATACAGTCATGTGAAAAAATTAGGACACCCTTTGAAAGCATGTGGTTTTTTGTAACATTTTTAATAAATGGTTATTTAATCTCCGTTTCAACAATACAGAGAGATTAAAGTAATCAAACTAAACAATGAAAACTGAAGAAAAGTCTTTTCAAGATCTTCTGTAAATGTCATTCTACAAAAATGCCTATTCTAACTGAGGAAAAAGATAGGACACCCTCACATGTATTCCCTCTTAAATTGGCTCAGATCTCACACAGGTATATCACACCAGGTGCACATAATTAGTAGATCGTTACTCTGCATGTTGAATGAGGCTTGCCCTATTTAAACCTCAGACATTTAGTTTGGTGTGCTCCTGACTGTTGAAGTGAGAGTGAGCACCATGGTGAGAGCAAAAGAGCTGTCAGAGGACTTCAGAAAAAAGATTGTAGCAGCCTATGAGTCTGGGAAGGGATTTAAAAAGATCTCAAAAGATTTTGAAATCAGCCATTCCACTGTCCGGAAGATAGTCTACAAGTGGAGGGCTTTCAAAACAACTGCCAACATGCCCAGGACTGGTCGCCCCAGCAAGTTCACCCCAAGAGCAGACCGCAAGATGCTAAAAGAGGTCTCCAAAAACCCTAAAGTGTCATCTCGAGAACTACAGCAGGCTCTGGCTACTGTTGATGTAGAAGTACATGCCTCTACAATCAGAAAGAGACTGTACAACTTTAACTTGCATGGGAGGTGTGCAAGGAGGAAACCTTTGCTTTCCAAGAGAAACATCAAGGCCAGACTGACATTTGCCAGAGATAAAGTTGACAAAGACCAGGACTTCTGGAATAATGTGCTTTGGACAGATGAGTGCAAAATGGAATTATTTGGACACAACAGCAGAGGACATGTTTGGCGTAAACCAAATACAGCATTCCAAGAAAAGAACCTCATACCAACTGTGAAGCATGGAGGTGGAAGTGTCATGGTTTGGGGCTGCTTTGCTGCAGCAGGACCTGGTCAGCTCACCATCATAGAATCCACCATGAATTCTACTGTGTATCAGAAGGTGCTTGAAGAACATGTGAGACCATCAGTTAGAAAATTAAAGCTGAAGCGGAACTGGACCATGCAACATGACAATGACCCAAAACATACTAGTCAATCAACCAAAGATTGGCTGAAAAAGAAGAAATGGAGAGTCCTGGAATGGCCAAGTCAAAGTCCAGATTTGAATCCCATTGAGATGCTGTGGGGTGACTTGAAAAGGGCTGTACGTGCAAGAAACCCCTCAAACATCTCACAGCTGAAAAAGTTCTGCATTGAGGAGTGGGGTAAAATTTCCTCAGACCGATGTCGGAGACTGGTAGATGGCTACAAGAACCGTCTCACTGCAGTTATTTCAGCCAAAGGAGGTAACACTCGCTATTAGGGGCAAGGGTGTCCTATCTTTTTCCTCAGTTAGAATAGGCATTTTTGTAGAATGACATTTACAGAAGATCTTGAAAAGACTTTTCTTCAGTTTTCATTGTTTAGTTTGATTACTTTAATCTCTCTGTATTGTTGAAACGGAGATTAAATAACCATTTATTACAAATGTTACAAAAAACCACATGCTTTCAAAGGGTGTCCTAATTTTTTCACATGACTGTATATATAAAAAAAATCAACCACAAACTGCTGGATTTATCCATGTGATTAAGTGCTGTGGATGGATGGAAAAAGGGCTGACAGCTGTCCCAGAACGGGTTCTGATGGTTGACTCATTCCTGCGGGTTTGGCAGCCAGACTGGAGTTCCGCTGTTATGAAACTGGATTCCTTGAATCCTTGTGTTTGGACGGAGAAGGTTACAAGTCTCAGAGACTGCACTTTGCTATTAATGTGAATCAATAACTTCATGATATCTCATCACTTGTAAAAAAACAAGATGTGCTGATAGGTAAAATGCATGTTCCCATTTTGATGGACTCCTCAGCTGGAACTTGAAACATTGAAGCGTTATTTGAAATAGATTTCTGAAACAGCACGTGTACAGCCAACAACCTCACAAATTCTTTTTTTTTTTTTTTTTAACCACAAATGATCATTTTTATGGGTTTTCATTGATCAGTGTCGCAGATGGCATTAACACATACTACAGTTTGAGAAAAAGCTTCTCAATAGAAAAACATCTGTACTTGCAATAGATCTGAACATCCTCATTCACTTCAAGTGCTGACTCATACAGCGCTGTATCTGAATATGAAAGAGAAGCTTCAAATTCAGCCGTTATCTGTTCACTGCTCCGATAGGCTGATCTACTTTGCGTACATTGTATTGTAGATTAGTCAATAAAATCTAGCAAAATGTCCATTTTGTATGATTGTTGCCAAGAAGAAAGCAAGTTTATTAGAAAAAAAAAAGGTTTTATTTCACCTTGTGAAAAAAATGGCACTGGTAGGGTACAGAATAACAATGTGTTCCCCTTGTGTAACCTTGAAAGTGCAACACTCAAGAGTTACCAATTGAAATTTCTGGATTGTTTCATACGTTAAACTGAAAATAGAACTTATAGACGCACACATTTTCCTGTGTGTCAGCTTTTTCCTTCTTGAAACCTCAAAAAAAATGACCTTTTACAGAGGATACAACCACACGAAAATAACACAAAAATAGGTATGAAATCAATATCAGTACGCAATAAAAACCTTGTTCTTTGGTGTCTTCCTCTAAACAGGAAAAAAGCAAAATAAATCCAACATTTGCTTTAAAAAACTCCAAGAAATGAATGAACCATTTTTATGTGCCACAGTCCAGTTCAGATCTTCCTGCTGCTTTTGTCCCGAGTCAGAGCAGACTGGGTGTTTCCCCCCAGTCGCCCTCAGCGAGAACATCAGGCGTCGCCCGGCTCAGAGAGAGCTTTCAGGCGAAGTCTTCACTAACTGCTGAAAGGGCAACTGGAGGCAACGACATCAGCAGCTCTGTCTCTGGGTCCACTGTGCAGCAGGAAAACTCGCTCAGTCATTACATATTGCACATGTAACACCACCACGTAAAGATAAAAAACACTGAATATCATACTGTGTTGTGATGCGTTTTATAGGCCTCTGTGCTGTCTACCTTTATTATCAACAGTGACCAGCAAGCAGCTACAAGCAGAGAGAGCAGCTGTACATGTTACTGCTCAGTGTGCAAGGCCTTTCATCAATGTATGCATAATAATTCTTTCCCAGTGGGTCATTTACATGTACTACTCGCAATACAACTGCTGTATAGAAAACTTCATCTTACATTCAAATAAATAGTAACAAAGAGAAAAGGCAAACATGTTTTTCAGCTGCCAACATTGAGGAGAAAGCTTCTCTCTGTGACTGTTGGTGTGTTTTCCTAATCTTAGATCATTACCCAGAGGGATGATTGTCATTTCCTCCTGTTGAGTGTCTGACACACACACAAACACACACACACACACATTACTGTGCTAGATACTCCTTGGCCTTCTCCAACCCCTCTTTCAGGAAGCTGATATAAGTGGATGTAGAGGGGTCCTCGAAGCCACCAGAGAAGCTGAATGTTGCTCCCTCCTCCTCTGGTTTCATGGCCGTTTGGTCCAAGAAGAAGTTGGCATTGATGTGGTGGACCTGAAAACCATGTGCAAGGAAAGCTTTAACAGGGACATCTTTCACTACATGCTGTGAAGCCATGCAGGTCGATTTGAATAATTTAACCCTGTTTTAATTTGATAGTATCTATGCTTTGCTCTAGACAGGGATCTGATCACTAGGGAGGACCACATCCAATTACTTTAGGAAGGTCAGTAAATTTGAAATCAAACAATATTTTGATGTTAAAAATATTTACAATGGTTCCATTGGGCAGAGCCAGCATCATCTCCACAGGAAAACTGTACTTTTCTAGGTGTAGGCGGGCCTTTTCGCTCAAAGCAGGGTTCTGCTCATCAGCCTGATCAAAGAGGAAACAGCACGTTGTATTTATACACATGCTGTACTCCATATAAACTGGTTCTCTGTTGTTTTATTGTAATAACTGCCTCACCTGCATGCTCTCCAACTCTTTGACCAGAGACCAGCTGCTTATGAAACTCTGGTTGAGCAGGACGAGGACGGGCGAACTTTCCAGGACTGTCTCCCGGAGAGTTCGCCCCGAACCTGCAGAGATTTGGAGAGAGGAGACGACAATGAAAAAATCATCATTTGAATCATTGAATTAAGGTGGCAGCAGGACCAGTGGAGAAGTCCGCAAATACACAGTTTATTCATCATCCCATAACTGATCTCACCTCAGCAGGATTGGTCATCTAAAGCACCCCAAAGCAGAATGGAATGCACCAGCTTTTTCTCTGCTTCAGCTCGCTCAAAAGCCTCTGAAAAAGGCAGGTAGGACACCTGAACAAAACACAGTGACAGCTGTGAAACCACTGAAATTGTGTAGAACTGTGCTGGAACACTGGAACAACAAATGTACAACTCATTCATTCATGGATGATTACCTTCTTAAAGGGGTAGAAAGTGACCTCCAGGTGGCGAGCGGCTTTCTGCCGACTGATCTCAGAGGTCCATTGGATTTCCTCAAAGACAAACTGGACCGGCTCGCTGCTGCCGTCTCGACTGTCGATGACGTTTCCCTTTTCGTCTATTATGACGGAGGGGGTGGATGGGCTGGTGGACTGCAGCTCTAACTGCAAACAATTTAATCATTTACATACAAAGTAACACTCTAGTGCCTTCTTAAGCTTAACAGTATCACTGCATCCTTACCTGTGGCAGGTAACCAATGTCCACCTCCATGTTACTGCTCTCACTAGCTCCATAGAGCCACTCCATGTCCACATTCAGAGACCTGCCAGAGGACAAGTCAATAGTGTTGACAGTATACTGTATGCACACATGTGGGTGTATGAATATAAAGGGTGTACCTGTCATTGGGGACATAGAGGTGGAAGTGGCGGACGTGTGATGCATCTTTAGAGAGGACAATGTTGCCTGTAAACTGTCCAGGGGTGAACCAGAAGGGGAAGTCTGGAACTTCATTGAGCTGGAATTCAGCATGAATCCTGCAGAGAAAGAGCAGTATGAGTTACTACTAACAGCAAATGTAGTGGGGGCTGATTCAAAGCTGAAAGCAGGGGCTGCCTGCCAAGCTGACTGGTATTAAAATTCATTGTATGTTCTGGATGTCAGTCAGCACTAATGCAGTGTATGCATAATTTAGTTAGTTAATGGGCTAAATGATTCTCTCTCCCCTCACCTGAAGACAATGTCATAATAAAAGTCGTTGATGGCGCGAATGCAGGCGACGGCGCCCTGCGGAGCGAAGCGGGATTTGATGAAGGGCCGAGGATGGAACATGCTTAACAAGGAGTGGACGAGGACCTGCATCAGGAAAGGAAATGGCCATCAGTGTACAGTGTGAACATTGTTAGTAACAACCAACACTGGTTGTGGATAATAAAGATACCGGTACCTCTTTGCCCTTTGGTGTTGGAGGGTGGTAGCGATTGTTGGGCAGGTATCCGGTGAAGATGTTGAGCTCGCTGGGAATCACCCACCATGTGTCTCCCACTTCTATTTTGTTCTTTGGAGGCAGGAACACCCTGAACTGGCTGGCAGAGAATGACAACGAAGGCACTGCTGGGCTCTTCCAAGACCGCAGTCCAGTGAGTGAACTGTGAGACACCTGGAAGGAAAGAAAACTCTTCAGAACTTACCAAAAACCTACGAGCAGAGTGAGTGAATGCTTTCCCCAATCTGTCATGAGACGGAGAACAATAAACCTGCTGTATAAAGAAGGCATAAAGAGTTAAGTGTCATTATCTTACCCCGAGGAATCCATCCTTGCTTTTCGTCATGGAGTCCAGCACCAGAGGCTGCATTTTAGCCTCCAAGGTCAGAGTCTCTCCATTGGGGTCATGGATCTCTTCCTCATCAAAATCTGCAGGGGGTGTAATGCCTGCGAGGAAAAAGCCATCACAGTCAGTGTAGGGCTGACAGGATAGACTGAGGTAAAGTGGATGAACAAAGGCATGAGGCATCAGGCACCTGTGAGTTTCTCTGCAATAGGTTTAAACTCCTCCGGACTCAGATAGAGGTCATGGTTGGTGTCCAAGGAGGAGAAGAGAAAAAGGCCCTCTGCACCCAGCGTCCGAACACTCTCCTCCTATTGGAGACCCACATGCGTCACGACTGATCCTCATTGTCATTTCACATGCTTCAGGGATTTTCTATGCAGCATTAAAACTAGGACAGGCAGCCACATCATGGAATATACACAACAGATGACAACAAAACATTGCCGTGTATCTTTCTACAGTGCAGCTGTACACTGTGTGTCCCTTGTGTGTGCAGCCCTGCCCGGATAGAGATCAGCCCAGAGGCCACAGATTCTTTGCGTGTGCTTCAGCCAGACCACCCTCTCTCAGACAGATGCGTGCCTACCAGCGCCTGTACAATGGAGGGAGAAGGGCGGAGGGAGGGAGGGAGGTGCGAGAACAACTTGGAGACCCTCTAGCCAAACAAGTGTGGATTTAGACAGGAGGTAGAGTTTAAACAGCTGGAACAAATATCCAGCCCCCTAATAAAAAACAAAAAAAACAGTGGAAAAACTGCAGATGTGGTTTTATAAGGCGACTGATGTCTGACAATTAATTACACAGGAGGAAACAACTAAAACACGAGAGAAAGAAAAATGTCCCTAATGTAATCACAGGTCAGTGAATGCAGCAGGAGGTCAGCATATACAGTTTCAACTACACTAATTCATCACGTTATTACAGATGTTGGTCTTACATGACGTTTGAGGAGCTGGGCATCTTGGTAGTACTTGATCCCAAAAGCGACAAAGGGGACAGCAAAGATCATCAGCAGGGTCCGAATCCCCCTGTAGATCCAGGATCCAGAGCCCGGGGTCTTGTGCCCATTCTGCGGCGGAATCTTGCTTCCATCCTCGGTGTTTCTTTTATCCACGTCCGCGGCCATGCTTGACTTCCACCACAGCTATTTAGAGGAGGGCATGATGCTCTGATAACATCTAGAAAACAAGGTACAAGTAATATTCCGTCAGCGTGGACTCTCCTCTTAAGAGTGTTAATGATCTACCGGCGGGTCCGCTGTCCTGTATCCGGGGGATCGCACTTGGTCTACGGCCGATACCCGCACAGGGAGCAGCTGTGAAACCTTAGCTAGCAGCACAGATTTCTTATTTCCCACATCTAATCTGGAACCATATGGACGTGGTTAAGATGCGTAAACACAGCAGGAAATACACACGATAACACCGGAAGTTGACGTTTGTGTGTACAAAATAAAAGCACAGACGTCAGCCAGTTTATAATCTGACCAAATTTGACTTTGGAATGCAACAGCATGTAAAAACGTACATTTAATTATCATTATCAGAGCATAACATGCATTTATATATATATATACTATGACTGACCAGTTCAAATCACCCCAGCTTGACTTTATTTTGACAGCAATTACCGGATGTTCCTCTTTAAATTCTGCTAACTTGGCATGCTGGCACAGTAGCCACTTTTAAAGGGGCAGGGCTGCTTTGTCCATCCAAGGAATGTCTACTAACAAGCTGAAATTATATGTTTTACTGCTAAAGGAGTCTGTCATTAATGTTTGTCGCTTGTACTTCTAAGCTACCAGCAGAGATAAACACCGTTTGTCTGCTCTATTTCCCTTTAAATGTTCCCAACATGTTTGCAAGGTAAAGCTGTATTTTAAATATTAAGTATTAAACAATCTGTTAACATACAAGCAGGCTTTTGCTGTGGTCAAGGTGCTGCCCTATATACCCAGTGATGTACTTAGGTTTATTTATGATAAACCTTTGTGATGCTTTTCCAAAAGAAGGCAACATCTTTGTGACCAAAGTGGTCAAATACTGTCTTTTTCTTGGTCTCAGTCCATTCCTGTGCAGGACTATCTGCATTGTTCTGCACTGTTTGACTCTCTTTGAACTTCTTGACACTTGGATTTTTTTCTTTCTTGTGCTTTGTAGGCATTCAGTATCTTTTATCGCAGGTCTAAAGTTATTTCTGTCACTTCTGCCAAGATGCTTTCTGGTATTATGACAAAAAGTTACTTGTTATACTGTGTGTGTGCTGCAAGATACCAATCCTCACTTTTAAGTGCACATCAAATGCTTAGAGTCACTCAATTTAGACTACATAGTATCATTGCATAACAGTGATTTGTACTTTGGCTAAACAAAGACATCATTTCTTAAGGGAGCTAATAATACTGACCCTGGTAGTTTCTTATATAAAAAAATGACATAGGTGGGCTATTGATTTTGTCTCTAGTCGTATGATCAACATGTGGATATGGAATGTATGAAAAGTACATTTTCATCTAATTTTAGAGGCCTGAAGACACACACACACACATAGAAAATAGGTTGCAGACCTCTTTTATCACAACACTTCTTTCTGAAGAGTTTTACAATGTGTACAGATGGTTACCCCATCTTGATAAACTGTACTGCAGTTTATTATTTCAGTTCCACTGAACTCTGTATTTACATAGACGCGAGGAAAAGAAAGAAAAAGCATTAGAGCAATTTAACGTCCATATCACAGTTTGCCGAAGAGTATTAAGGAATCTGAGGAGACAGCATCAGAAAACACAAGCGTAATCCATACTGGTGATGCCTGGGTTAAATAGTCCAAGAGTTAACTTCTCAGTCCATGTCCTCCTCCACTGGCTGTGTCTTCACTTCAACCATTTTTGGAGGTATGTAGGAGCCCATTCCTGCTGCCCTCTCTGCCTCTGCCTGTGTGTAAGGCTCCTCTCTGAGCTGCTTCAACCTGGATAGAGTCAGAGTTTTGATAAGAGTTATAGGTCAGTATATATATGACTAAAGATAGAATATGATATCTGGAATAATTGTACCTTACCGTTTTTTGTGGACTTTAGTTTTGAAGTGTTCTTTCAGGGATTTCATATCCACAAAATATCTCCTGCAAGACATAAAGATGAGAGTTAAAACGACTTACTAATTTAAGAGAAGAATGAAATGCTTTAAAGGCATCACAACATATAGACTCGTCCCTTATTTTAAGATCTGAAAATTGTAGGATGTGGAACTTTACACCAGACAATCTGTGGAGTAACTTAAGAAGATAAGTATGAGGTCAGATACTGCACAAGCTGAGGCCGAACTCACAGATATGTAGTACTTGAAATTATACTTGTAAATTGCCTCTTGTAAATTCTAGTGTCTTTTGAAGGTAAACAAAGGAACACCTACGCGCAGTGTAAGCAGTAGTGTTGAGCACATCCTGTCACATCGTAGTCCACCTCCTGATGCAGCAGTTTGGCTGCTGTCTCAGGCTTCATGTCTGAATGAATCTGATCCAAGTCTTTGGTCCTGCGTTTTGTCTTCCATGTCTTTGCAATGTTCTTCTTCTTGTCACTCTTGTGGTTTCCTTTTTGTTTAGACTTCCCCATGGCAGATCCTGCAGAGCAAAACAAGACATGTCAGCCCGCAGGGATCGAAATCTGATTAAACGATTTAGAACATTAAAAGGGTAATTTATACCTTGCCTACTTTTTACTACATCTGTCAGGATTATGAATACTAGATTCGTCGATTAAAGTAATTACAATCTCTGCATAGCACCATTACTTGTGTTGTACCAGCTGGAGTACATCTAAATGTCAGTTTGAATTTTTAAATACAGACTAGCTATTCTGTGATTCTCAAATCACACCTAAGTGTGTAAACTAAGCGGTACTCAACTGAGATCAGTCAAAGATATCGCCGATCTTCTTATAAAACCCTTCGCAGATATATTTGTCAGGACTTTGCTTACCTTCACACGTGTGGCCGAGAGAAGTGGAATTTACTTCCGGGTCAACGTGAGACTTGATAATACCGCCGTTCGTCCACAGAGGGCGCCAAAGACCAGCTTATTAGGAAACAAGACAGCTGATTACATCAAACTGACAATAAAATGACGCACAAACACAATTTCTTTATTGCACCAAATTGAATACATATCGCACAACACATGAAAACTTCATTTTTACTCCCGCACTTCCAAAAAACATGTTTATTCTGCTTTCTTTAAATTAAGCAATCAGAGAGCTAGAGCTACGTGACATGTTACGTTCCTGCGTTCTCCGTAACTTTACAATTTCCATGGTAACTCATTGGATGTGACATTGATCACAGATACTGACAGAATGTAACGGAAATAACAACACGAAGACTGCTGCTTTCTATGTTGTTGTTTGTGTACCTACACTTCGATTTGTGACTGCGAAAAAAAACGTAATAAATGATGGGAAAACCCTAGAATTCCACGGACATGTTTAAATACTCCGACAGCAAGTGAAGGAGGCGTCAGACTGCACTGCATACGCGCCGTGGCGGAGAGCGAAGATGGCGGAGAATAATGTCGAACCAGAGTACGAATGGAGCGACCGGGCCCTGGACACGGCTGAAGACACTCTGGTTGCAATGGAAAACCTGCTGGCAACGCTGAGAGCTTTCGAAGACGTACTCAGGCAACAAGAAATATCTATAGCATCCTCCACGGAGTACTGCGACAACTTCTGTCAGGTATTGTGTACATGCAATTTTGAAGCTACAATTAGCCTAACGCTAGCTAACCAACGGTTGTTTTTTTTCCGCAAACTGAAAATAATCTGCGACAGCTGCTGCCCAGTTAGCTAGTTTGTATAATCTGGGTTTGCATTACATTAAGGGGCCAATTGCTACGTGCATATTTTTGTTAACATTTGCGTGTGCATTCAGTCTAACGTCAAAACATGTCACTAAGATGGGCTCATGGAATTGTCAGCTGAGCGATGTGTTGTCTGTTTGTAGGTTTAAGTTATTGCGGCGAAGTCGCCTTATTTAATTAACATAGATATGCATCATTTCAGAATTTGTGCATACTGAAAAAATAGGAAGTCTTATCACAGGGGTTTGCGTGCACATGACATTGCCACAGTTTGCACATCATACATGGCTATTTGTGTGTGGGGCGGGGCAGGATCGCGGTGTGTTTATCCAAAATTATACGCTAATTGAATCCATTAAATGTTTTTATTTGACAGACTCATGTGTTTAAAGCCTTTTCAGGACGATGCACCTATTCTATATCTATATGAAATGTTTGATTGTTATCTCTGGTGGTGTGTTCAAAACCTGTACTGTCAGATGATTTTGTTGTTGTTGTTGTTTCTAAGTTGATTGTCATGTTGTGCATATTTCATGCTACTCCAAAGTAGTCCACGTTTATGTTTTGCACCTTAAATCACTGTGCATTTTCTTTAAATAGCAGAATCTTCTGCTGGAAGCTTATTTGTCTGCTAACTGAACTCACTTGCTCCAGTCACACTAAGAGTTATTTCAGTAATTCTTTCATCTTCCACTAGTTGGTAATTATTTGTATCTCAAAAATATTTTTTGATTGTTAATAAACACAGACAAACAGTTGTGTGTAATTCTCACTTCCATTCGGAAGTAGTCTAGATGTAATTAGTACACTGATGTAGGTCTCTGGGGTCCAGGCTTTATTCCTGGCTCCCTCTGAGAGGCTACTATATATTTAGGCAGAAGGGAATTAATTTAGTGCACCAACCAGCACAGTGCTTCTTGTCTTGTAAATGAGACTCCAGGGATGTTGATAGTGCCGTGATGTTTTAATGCGAATGTGTGTCACCTACATGCAGGTGACAGGTTTAGATGTTAACTCTGCCTGGGAACAGTTGACCATGTTTAAAGCATTAATATTAAGAGTGGAAATTAAAACAGTGTAAAGTCATCACACATATTTGTAGAATACACATCAATTTAGTTGTAAAATATTTATACTACATATTACATAAAAAACCTACAAGACATGTGTTCTCCCTAGAGTCAGATTTTGTAGTGGAGTTTTAGGATTGTCATATGCTTTACAGTCAAATCCCCTCTAGGTCTAATCAGTAACACCTCGCACCTGATCTCATCTGGGATCAGTCTGATGTAGACTAGCATCTTCCCCAGGGTGAAAACCCTGTTAATTCTGACAAATAACTCACATCTGATCTCCTTTTCTGTTTTTCTGTTTTCTTTTCTGGTCATGTTTTTGAACATATTTGGACAAAATTTCTAACCACTTTATCCTTATTATACTTGTAAATTTGTGACTTCTGTTTGTGTTTATAGGCGCTGATGCACTATGCTGGGAGTAGGAACTCCATGGAGCATGGTCTGCCTCTTCTAGAGGTCTACTGCCTGTCCATAAACTGCTTTTCTGTGGCCAGGTCCCACCTCACTGCAGACTCGGACAGAGTGGCCCTTGTTCTGAAGAGACTAGCTTTGTGAGTACTGAAAAAATACATCTTCTGAGAAACAAATACATGGATGCATGCGTACATTCTCTCCACCCTAAAACATCAGAGTTGGTCGAATAAAAAGTCACCAACTCTCTGGTACATGAACACTTACAGCAGTGTGTGTTGAGAAACCCCATAATTGATCACTACCACTATATAAGGTGATGCAGTTAGCTTCACTAGTCGGATCACTCGGCAACAACTGAAAAACACCTACACTGATTGTTTTTGTTGGTGTTTTCCCAAGCTGTGATAGTAAGGATTTATCAGCACATGACACCGTGCTTACTGCCAGTCCTGACAAGTGTGTGCAATCTGACAAAACCCTGTGTCGTCGCACTCTATATAGCTGCTGCTACTACGACTGCTTGATACTAGCTGCTGTGTGTGTGTGTGTTCATCAGACTTGTGACCTTCACTGCCTCAATTTTTAGTCCTGCATTTCATTTGTTACTTGCTTTTTCTTGAGGAAAATCAATCTGTTCAGGAGAGCCAAGGTTTTCTTGCAGACATATTATTTATGATAACCACATTGTCTAAAAAAAAAAAAAAAAAAAAAAAAGAACAATAAAGGTGAATATTTTTTGACGACAATTTGTGCCAAGCCTAAAATTTGCCTTTATGTTGTCTGGAAATGTCAGCTTTTTCCTCAGGTGGGGATCAAACCTCCTCAAAGATGAACAGCTTCCTACATTATTGACACATAGTTTTTCTGAAATTGCTGTGTAATCCTAGGAGATCCATATTGTTGTTACAGCATACTTGGTGACTTGGACCTCTTCTGGTTGGACTGTTAAGCTCTTTGGTGTTAGCTGCTGGTGATGTCAGTGGTTGCTTGGCAACAGATCCAATATGGCTTCTGCTGATATTTTTGTCTGTTGTGTTTGGAATCGGATCAGTGCTAAGGTTGTTTAGCTAAGTTTATTAAACAAAACTCTCCCTCTTAAGTGAAATTCTGCTTTCTTTATTGCAACTCCACAGCCGGATTACACACAGATCATTAAGTGATCATATCTCTGGTAAAACATGGTGTCTTTGGCCTTGAAGACCCTGTTTGGTCAGTTTTTAATGTTGACACGTTAATGTGAAGTGAGGCAGCATGATTGCACTGTCTTGGGTATCCCATCTTCCCTGTATAGATGAACTTTGTGAAAAGCATTTCAACCCCTTCTTTATTTCCTAAATACAATTAAACATAGAGTGCTTATGGTTTTGTGGAATTTTCTTCCACAGTAATTTGAATTAATTGTGCTGATTTAGTTTTGTGGGAATGGACTCATCTTGTTTTTCATCCATGTAGGAGCTGTTTTGAACTGTTCCTGTCGGTGCCTGAGAATGAAATTCCATATGAAGCATGGGTTCAGTTCCACCAGTCTGTTCAGGTAAAAGATACAGTACTTAAAAATATATTTTTGTTGTTGTGTTACTGTCAGAATGCTGAATGTGGGTGGACAAGTCTTTCACCAAAAATGTGTCCTGTCTCACAGGTGCAGAGAGCTTTGTTTTTCCCATTTTTGTTGAGTTACACAAACTATTAGTGCATAGACCCAAGTTTTTAGTGCTTGTCAGGTTTGTACCTAAATATTAATGGTTCTGGTCACAGTGGTAAAAATGAAATGAAATCTCATTTCTTGTTTGGCTAATGTGTGTAGAGTTTGCTGTGCACTTTGCTAAATTAGTTCAAAACGCCCAAGCTGAGCAGAACTGATATGCTGTCAAGTGTTAAGGGACGTTATCACTGCCCTGCAGTTGCTTAGATGATGACTGATATAGACAGAGGATGTAGGTTTAAATAAAAATACTGCATTATTTTTTGCCGTTAGACTGTGGCCTGCTAAGTCTGTGCAACATAAGTGTTATATTATAGTGTTAAGTGTTTTTTTTTCAGCCTGTGTCTTCAGAAATGCTCCTTGTAGGTTAAACTGAAGTCAGTTGTCTTACACTATGAATTAATGGCATTTTTAGTGGTTCATTATGTAAAACACATTTCTGTGTGACTCTAGTGCACCAACACATCACTTTTTAGGGTACTGGTATTTAAAATAACATGCACTTTTCTTTGCTGGTTTTATATGTGACATTTGTTTTTGTTTGTATTTATTGCAGATTGCCCATGATACCTTGTTGCAGTATGGCAGCACAGACCTCCAAGCTTTACTCCAGATTACAGGAGAGGGAGGAGCATGGAGCAACTCGGTCCTTACTTCTCTTCTGACTGGCCAGGTCACCAACCCAGAAGAAGGTTAGGAGGCGGTTCATGAATCTTAGTTCATTTATTTGAAAACAACAGCATATAGTCTTTACTGTCTTTAACATTTATTGGTGGACATCTGCTTAGATTTGGTCTAAATTCTGTTTTCAGTTAATGCCTACATCAACCTGGAGGGCGAGGGCTTCATGGAGATGAGGGTGAAACATCTGGAGAAGATGGGCGAGGTTCCTAAGGCTGTGGTGTTAGCCAAAGCCTGTGCCGAATGCAGCTTCGTCACAAACCAAGCTATGTTTCGACAAACATACGTCGCCCTACTTTGTCTCCTGCTGCCCAGTGAAGAAGCCATAAAGGAGGTATCCCACATTTTGTTTCCTTTCATTGTTGTGACATATATATAATTGTAGTTTTATTGGGATATAGTGTATTCTTTATGTATTATTAATACAACTAATCCCATATATATAAATAATGATCATAAAAAAACGGGAGTTTCTTTGCACCATCCTAAAAAATAGAAACTCCAGATTTACATACAAAATAAGCTTCAGTGTGAAAACCTCCAGCTTGTGGCCTATTCTTCTGTAAAATGGCACTTGTATGTCAAGCTATGAAACATTTTACCCTCAAATTGATGTATAGTGCAATTCAACTATGCTGACATTGTAATAACTTGTTTTTCTTTCTCCAAGCATCACATATTTTATAATTAATTATTGCACAGTGCTGCTTGGTTTTTCATCTCATGCTTGTTCCTTGTTTACCTACAAGCAGTACGTGTACACTCAAGGCCAACAAAATATTATATTGTATTACAGCATTATGTCTGTTCTCTGACAGATATCCAGACTGGACTGTAAGGATATACTTGAGATCACATGCAATTTGGAGACAGAGGGGGAGGAGAATACGGCCTTCATCCTGTGCACAACTTTCCTGACACAGCAGCTACAGCAGCAGAGTCTTTACTGCTCCTGGTAAGTAGACTCACAGCTTATATTTGTCATATTTTGAGGGTCATGTGTGTATGTGTGTGATTTTTCTTCATCCTTTTTTTTTAATGACAGGGAGTTGATTCTGTTGTGGAGTAAACTTCAGAGGAGGCTCGACCCCACACTGGGTTCTCTTCTGGATCGATGCCTTCAGCTAGGTGCCATCGCCAAAACAATCCTCCATCTGATTTACCTGGTCCGTGTGATTCAGACAGAGGTCAGTGTGAAAAGTAAAACTACGGTACTTGAGAAATATTCAAGTAGCCAATGAGGATGGCTAGAATTTACTTGCATGTAGTCTAAGAAAACAAAGGCACTCGTTTGGATTTTAACCAGACACTTGATATGTTAAAACATATATATATATATATATATATATATATATATATATATATATATATATATATATATATATATATATATATATATATATATATATAAACAGCTCCTGTCTCGTTTTTTTTCTCTGCTTAACATAAAGTAATCACTCTCTTTTCAGGCAAACCAATTGGGGATATCTGCCTCAGTAGAACTTTGTGTCAAAGCCCTTCAACTTCCAAAGCAGGATGACTCAGAAACGAGGATCTCCGTCTGCAAGACCGTCTCCTGCCTTCTTCCAGATGATCTTGAAGTGTTGCGTGCCTGCCAGCTCACAGAGTTTCTGCTTTCCCCCAACCAGGAAGCCTTTGGCAGTCTTCAGGAGCTCTACTTGCGGCCTGATCAAAAGTATGACCAGGAAAACGAGGTTATTCCCAACTCGCTACGCTGTGAGTTGCTACTAGCTCTGAAAGCATACTGGCCTTTTGACCCTGAATTCTGGGACTGGAAAACTCTTAAGTATCACTGCAACTCCCTTCTTGGGCTAACAACAGAGTCAGAAGGGGAAGAGGAAGAGACTGTAGACAAACAAGAACAGGGAAAACAAGGCGAGCTACAGGGAGTCGCAGTAAAAGTAGAATTCGAGTACCAAAACGGAATAAATGGAGGTGTTGATGTTCATGAGGAAGATGATGAACAACAACGCACTAACCAAACAGAAAGCCGAGAAGAGTCGGATGCAAAGAAACACAAGTTCTGCTGTAAGATTTGTAAAAGGTCCGTTAGTGACATCCAAATCATTCACCACTCCAAAAGACACGCAGAAGACAACAACCACCGCTGCCCTGTCTGCTTGGAAACATTTCAGAGCAGAAAGGAACTCGTTCCTCACATTAAAAATCACATTCAGAGTGAAACGGATCTTGACACAGATGACCCACAGAAAGAGGACATGCTGAAACAGATGGATGATGATGATGATATTGAACCAGGCGAGATCACCATTGACCCTTCCTTAATGCTATATTATAAATCAACACATGATCCAGAAGTGTTGAATCACATTGTGCAACAAGCTAAAACCGTAAAGAAGAATGTGGACGATGACGAACACGTAACCTTTGACTACATCGACCAACACTTCAAACTGCAGAACCGGGATGAGTATCCGTGTCCAGGAACTGGATGCACTCGCATTTTTAAACATTCCAAGTACTTGTACGTCCACTTAAAGTCAGAGCACAAAGGTGATGAGAATGTGAAATATTTCCACCAGATGAGAGACAAGCGGGAGAAGTGTGTTTTTTGTAGACGCCATCTTGTCTCGGACTATCATCACCGCAAGCATAGAAGAGTTCACTATGGTGATCAGCCTTACACATGTGTGGTTCTAGGTTGCGGTGCAAAGTTTAGTACTTCCAATGAACTCGTCACACACAAGCAGACCCATGGTTACCATCTCAACTACCAGTGTGAGCTCAAAGGCTGTTATGTCACTTACTCTGACTTGGGGCAGATATACCACCATGAAGCACAGCACTTCAGAGACGCAGCATTTACCTGCACTAGCAATGAATGTAAAAAATTCTACCTATCCAAAAAGGAGTTTATGAAGCATTTGTCTACACACAACATCTCTTTCTCTGAAGATGACTTTGAGGCTCAAAGGAGGGCCAAACGGAAGCTATTGAAGACTGTTACGGAAGCAACAGTACGCGTTGCTAGGTCTGTCGATTCAGATAATGGAGAGGCTCTGAACTCTTCATCAGTGAGCTGTGCCTCCTCTTTGCAAGAATCTGACAACAAGGAGCCCAAAGCAACAATGACCTTGGTGGCTGTGTGTTTCGATGGAAGCAAGTTTACTTGTGGTTTTGAGAAGTGTGGAATGACTTTTTCTAGAGCCAGAGATGTCCAGAGACATTTGAAATGTGCTCACCCAGAACATCTCAAACTGGAGAACAAAGAACACAAACATGACAAGGAGCAGGGCACTAAGTCCAAAGGGATAATGATGGAACCTGAGCCAGACGGTGAGGAAAAGGGAATAAATGAGCTCCTGGCTCTATCTGAACCTGTGGAAGCTGACACAGAAAGAAAAGCTTCTACTCACCCCAAAAGCAGTGAAACGCGTTCTTTAAGCGTTCAAACAAAAAATGATGCACTGAAGGAAATTCTTATAGGGCTGAGTAGCCTGGACCTAAATTCTTCATCACCTCACGGTGACTCTCCTCAGTGCAACCCTGACCCAGATGCCTCACAAATAGCTCTTCATCAGGCAATTCTAGCAAAGCCTGTAATGCCTGAAGAAAAGGAAAAGGTAAAAGTTAAAACTGAAGAAGAATCGGAAATCAATGAAGGCGCTGAATCCTTAGCCACTGCTAAGCCATATGTCTGTGAGATCAAAAACTGCGGCTTTAGGACTGCTCAAAGTTACAGCCTACTGCGCCACTATAGCAAAATACATGGCCGCACCAATGAACAAGCCAAGAACCTAACCTCTTTGAAAACCACAGCTTTTAAACCTTACATGTGCCAGTTTTGTTCCAAGAGTCACAGACAGAAACACGTTTTGCGAGCACACTATATTCACATTCATAAACTGAGCGAGACTTTAGTTGACAAAATAAGCTGTGGAGCTGTGCACTATGATGGGAACAAACTGGTCACGTGTCAAACAACGCAGCCAACTCAGTCCTTAAGCCCTAATTTAAAAGCAAAGAAGAAAGAGATCCCGAAGGTGCAGGTCAAACATGAGACAACAATCGATGAGCAAAACTTGAATAATCATTCCACATCTGAGGGAGGAGAGGAGGAGGAAGCAGAGAGTAGAGAGGGTGACGGTGAGCAGAAGGAAGACAATGAAGATAAAACCACACAGGTTAGAACAAGACGTTTGGTTGCTAAAAGTAACCTGTGCTACATATTGGATAAATTCAGTAAACCATTTCATTGTGTGGCAAAAAACTGTGATGCGGCTTTTTCCACTCAGGGAGGCCTGGTACGCCACCTACAGTTAGTGCATCACTACAATCGCTCTCAGCTCTTGTTGGAAAAAGACTTTGATGAATCCCACAGTTCAGAAGTCAGAAAAGAGCCCACCAAGAAAAGGCCTCTCTCCAACTCGGATGACCCTCAGCCCCAATACAAATGTCACTTTGCCAACTGCGGCGCCTCTTACCACCTTAAAAGCAGCTTAGTGCGTCACACTCGTGATTATCACTCTCAGTCGTGTGAGCTAGTAAGGTGTAAATATGACGGCTGCACAAAAGTGTTCAGCCATTCTGAAGCACTTAAAAAACATACACTTTATAATCACTGTGAGTACTACGATTCACTGGTCGTACGTCTGCAGAGCACCCATAAAAAGTCAATTACTGGGTGCCAAAAGAAGCTAATAGTAGCCTCTGAGAGTCCTCAGAAAGACGAGTCTGGTTCACCCACTGCAGAGGAAGACGGTCCAAAGCCTGAAGTGACAGCTCAGTCAGAAGAAACTGGTAAAAAGAAAGAGAAAATAAATTCTTTCAGTCGCTTTGTCTTAAGATCTCCTGAAGAAGCACTGCAGATGTGCCAAGACCGCTGCTTACGCGTGGCCTTCCCATGCATGGTTCAGGACTGCGATTCAGTCGTCAGATACTTGCACAGCCTGAACCGTCACTACCTGAGGGTTCACCACATGCGCCGCGAGGATCTGGTGAAGAATGCAGATAAACTTCTTTTTAACGCAGAGCAGCTGGAGGAGCTGATTCAGAGGAAGTCAGCGAGGCCAACTGTGACAGTACCATGTGTCCCCAACGGGGTTCACAAAAGTGAGTACCAAGCAGAGCCAGAAAACACAGGGGGACAGCCGACGCCCATGAGCCTGCACTCCATCACGGCTGACACGCAGGAAGAGGATAATCACGATCCACTGGGATTCCCAGACGAGCAGGAGGAAGAGCTGCCACCTGTTGAGAGAAATGGGGTCCTGGTTGGAGCAGATGAGGTGCTGTATGGAGAAGCCAGCACAGGTGGGCATGCTGAAGACACAGCTGCACCAACACAAAACAGTCAGAAACAGGACGAGAGGTTAAGCTTGGATAAAATCAAACCTCTTCTCCGCCCACTTACTGTTGACCTGTCACCACCCTGTTCACTACGCTTTACTACTGAGGAGGGCTTCCAAGATACATCGAGCAACAAGGATGGTGGTAAAATGGTAAACGGGTCAACTTTATTGACCACTGCTCCTGTTCGTCAACCACTGAAACGTAAAAACGAACTGTCTGAACAGCCTTCAAACGTAAAAGACTCTCAGCCTAGTAGCCCTTCTCCACGCCCTTTTGACATTGCTGCCTATAAGCCCATTGGCTTTGAGGCTTCTTTCTTGAAATTCATACAAGAAACAACCCCAAAAGAAAAAAAAATCGTCACCAGTGAAGCGGCGAGACACTTTCAGACGCAGTTGTTCTGTCAAGGAGAACAACCAGCTAGGAATCTCTCACACCCGCAGCAGACGCACTCATTCCCCACTGCTGAAGCCCCACGCTATGAGCGGGGACTTCACATCAGTACAAAACTTGAAGTCCATTCTGGACAAAGCCCTGGCTGGGTGTGGGGACCTGGCCATTAAGCAGCTTCAGTACCTCAGACCTGTGGTGGTCCTGGGGCGACCTGTGTGCACCACCACCCTGCCTGACCTCTTCCCAACGGACACCAACAACAGCAAATTGCTTCTTGGAAGTTAGTTTAACTGGGCACCTTTTTAACATGGCTTGACTATTTACTTTGTATTTTCTCCACTTATATATCAGTATTTTGATTTCTTCCAAAAAATGAAGTTGTTATGCTGTTTTGTTTTTCTTTGAAGTTGCCAAACTAAAGAGTTTTAGAAATTAGCATAAGATACAAAACATGAAACACAAGCTTAAACAGTGCACATAAGATCCAGTTTGTTTTTTAGACTTAACATGCTCACTGATGTATATAGTGTAGTTCTCTAAGATAAATGTACAGCTTTTAAGATCCTTAGAAATGGACCGTAATGTATTGCAAGACCTTTTCAAGCATTTGGTTACTTTTCACCTCAGTTTGTTTTCAGTCAATGTTGGGATGCAGTGGAGAGATATTGGCAGACATGTATGTAACACTTTCTTAAAAAATAAATGTGGAAATCAAAAATGACTGTTTGAATTGTGTGATGAACTACATTTTTTTTTTTTTATACCGTATTAAAGTCTCCGTAATTTAATTATTGGAGCTTCTTCTTCAATAGACCTAACTCACTATCTATCTATATATATATATATATATATATATATATATGACATTTTAAGATTGTGGTATAGAATAAGGATATTATTGTCTGTGCCATTAACATTTTAAAGTGATATTCATTACTGTTAGTATAAAGATTATGTGGGGAATTGCATTTATGGTTTTAATTGTAAAGTGGGTACGTGCCTTACCCTGGCAAAAAAATAGATACTACTTGTGGTGTCAGGAGTCCCATAAGCCCAGAGTCCTCTGTGCAGCAACAAAATGACTCAATACCCATTTCAGTAATCCAATCTATTCTTATTTATTCCAGTTAATCTGGGCGTGGCACAGTTTCTCCAGGAGGGTAAATAATACCCTAGTCTCCTTCACAGTTTCAAATATGTGTTTTTATATATATGTGTGTATATTATGAATGGTAAATATATCCATAGTGTCAAAAAAGACTAAAGAAAAAATGCGTTGGAACAATATTATTAGAATTTACTATTAACGTGTGTTGTTATCGTATACATTCAGTCAAATTATAATTATTCACCTCGGAACCTAAATTGCTGTAGATGTTTCAGCGGGGACCGATTTCGACGTTACGCTTTGCCGACAGGCTCGAATCTCGCATGAATGGAAAGATAATAACTGTAAAAGCCTTTGACTTAGGAATGGGAACGGGATACAGGAATTTCTTTTCCAGTCTGTATCTGTTAATTTAACGTGGGAACAGTTTCTCCACAATCCAAGTTTAGTGTTCTGTCTTTCTATAGCGCGAAAGCTCAGTAGCCGCTAGCCTAAAACTACTAGTCAGGCTTCCGTTAGCCTGCCGTGCTAGTCAAACCTTCTTTACCAACAAGACAAACAAGACAAAAACAACAGCAAAGATGCTGGAAATGATACTTGACCTCCCGGTGGAAAAGCAGATATTTTATGCTGTCTTGGGATTTTCTTGGACGGTGTATCTTTGGGAGGCATACCTTTCTTACAGACAGGTAAGTCAATCATTTATCAGTGTCCATGGCTTTATTATCAAACTCGAATATAAGAATGCAGACGATGAGAAAAAAAAAGTGTTGCTCTCTATGAACAGTGACCTTAATTTGGAAATCAACTTCCTATTATGAGGGACTTCCTATTGCTCATAATAACTATATTAGTGCATACAAATACACTCAGTTGAACCAATTCCTACTCTATGCAGGATTAGACAGCAAACTATACACAGGTCACATTGTGGCAGCACTGTTCATATGAAAAAGTTCTAACACTGTGCTTGTTTCTGCAGAGGAGCATATACAGAACAACAACACATGTACCACAGGAGCTTGGCAAGATTATGGATTCTGACACCTTTGAGAAGTCACGTCTTTATCAGCTGGATAAAAGCAACTTCAGCTTTTGGTCTGGACTGTATTCTGAGACTGAGGGGACGGTGAGGAAAATAACAGATAACTTGATGAAAAAAAAAACAATAGAAAGCATGATCTGTGTCAAATTAAATGTTTTTATCTCATTGCTTAAAATGTTTTAGTTGATCCTGCTGCTGGGTGGAATCCCATTTCTGTGGGGCGTCGCTGGAACTGTGACAGCTCGCTTTGGATTCAGTCCGGAATATGAAATCACACAGTCCCTTGTGTTTCTGACGCTTGCTACTCTGTTCAGTGCCTTAACTGGACTTCCCTGGAGTTTGTACAACACGTTTATCATTGAGGAGAAGCACGGCTTCAATCAGCAGGTACTAACGCAGCACTCGCGCTGTAGATCAGGACTATACTGTTGAATGTTGTTTTGTTTTTCATTTTAACGACTGCTCTCCCTTTTAGACGTTGGGCTTCTTCCTTAAAGATGCCGTGAAGAAGTTTGTTGTGACACAGTGTATCCTGCTGCCTGTGACTTCACTGCTGCTGTACATCATAAAGATCGGTGGAGACTACTTCTTCATCTATGCTTGGCTCTTTACTTTAGCTGTTTCTCTGGTTAGTGCTGTTTTCACCTAAAAATGCACCGTTTAAGGCTGATTGTTGGTGCTATCAACTCATCATAATGTGTCCTCTTGTGTTCAAAGGTACTCGTTACCATCTATGCAGATTACATTGCTCCCCTTTTTGACAAGTTCACCCCGTTGCCAGATGGAGAGTTGAAAACAGAGATTGAAACTATGGCCAAGAGTATACATTTCCCCCTAACAAAAGTGTATGTAGTCGAAGGTAAGGCCTACTTAATCATCAAAGGTTCATGTTAGTCTTGGGATTATTGTGTCATGAATATTACAATACAGTAGATGTACTGGTCTTTGATTGTCTTGAATGTTTTCCACATTTCCAGGTTCCAAGCGTTCGTCTCACAGCAACGCATACTTTTATGGCTTCTTTAAGAACAAACGCATTGTGCTGTTTGACACTTTGTTGGAAGACTACTCACCTCTTAACAAGGCTGGAGAGCCGCAGCCTGAGGAGCCAGAGACTGACGAGGCGTCCAGCGAGGCAAAAGCTAAGCCCAAGGTCACAAAAACTGCTTACTTCAATATTATAAACTAAATGAGTTTCCTCTTTGACAGCACTGAGCGAGGGAACACTGCCTTAATCTTACTGTAACAACACTGAAGGCCATTAATGTACAGACTTGATGTTTTAGATGACTAATGAGATGAGTTTTCTTCCACAGAACAAGAAACAAGGATGCAACAACCCAGAGATCCTTGCTGTTTTGGGTCATGAGCTTGGCCACTGGAAGCTTGGCCATACTGTCAAGAACATCGTCATCAGCCAGGTGATACAATTTTCAAATAAGAACTCTTTTAATGACTTTTTAACTATTTGTCAAGTTGATAAGCAACACCTGCTGACATCTCTCTCTCTGCAGATGAACTCCTTCCTGTGCTTCTCCCTGTTTGCGGTGCTGATTGGACGTAAGGAGCTGTTTGTAGCTTTTGGCTTCACTGACAGCCAACCCACATTAATAGGCTTGATGATTATCTTCCAGTTCATCTTTTCTCCCTACAATGAGGTGAGCCAGGACTCTGTAAACTCTAAATCATTATACTACATTGTATTGAGTTGAATATTATCCCTCTGCTTTGCAGCTCTTGTCGTTCTGTCTGACAGTCCTGAGCCGCAGGTTTGAGTTCCAGGCGGATGCCTTTGCACGTGGCATGGGAAAAGCCTCAGAGCTGTACTCTGCCCTCATCAAGCTCAACAAGGACAACCTGGGCTTCCCCGTTGCTGACTGGTTGTTCTCCATGTGGCACTATTCCCACCCTCCTCTCTTGGAGCGCCTTAGAGCGCTGCGCAACGTCAAGCAAGACTGACGGGGCTGGAAGGAGGAGCGGCGGGCGCTGCCTCCTCCGAAGGGCCTCCGCAGACCGCTCCTGGCCCTGTGATGCACCCTGTTTTTTTTTTTTTTTCTTCCCATCTGCCCCTATTTTGTTTTATCTTGTTTTAGCCTATTTTCACTTGCTATACTTTTCTTTTTCCTTTGAAACTTTGTTTGAAACAAAACCAAAACATATCAGCACAAGGCAACCTAAATGATGTTAGCCTGTTCTGTCTCCTTCTCTAGAAACACCTGTTAAGCACCTGCTGTGAGAGATACATCTGGGCAATGTGTGTTTTCAAAAAAAAAAAGCTATTGTCAGAGCACAGATTTAGCAGCTTTGACTTGATGTCTTTGTTTTATAAATCATTTTATTTTTGCACAACTTGATTCTTTGTTTAAAACCTTTCTGGACTGTATGCCTTACTGTTGTGATGTAACCAACTAGGCACCTAAATAGAAGAATCATTTTATGGAATACTTTCTAATTTCCTAGAATATGTTTTATTTTTTCTTGAGCAAAAAAAAAAAACTAAAGACAAACTCATGACAATAGTTTTTATTGATACACAGGCCAGATTTTGCCCTTCAAGTGTCAAACTAAAGAACGTACATTTTAATCTAGCTGTCAGCTCAAATTCTAAAGGAGGAACTCTGTAGATTGCTTGTCACATTAAGGAAATGTGAGTGCCTCTAAGGATCTGTTGTTTTTGGACAAACTGAACAGAGCAGTGCAGAAGATTATGTTTGAAATGAGCTTTCATTTGGGATTTTCACTTTTATTTTATTTCTAAAGCACTTGCTTGCCAGCATGGGTCCAACCATACCTGTATATATGTAACTTTTGGTGATTAGAGTAATTGTGAGAATTGTGAAACATAACAGTGAATGTGATTTGAAAGTTTTAAGTTGAGTTAATTAGTTTCTTCTCTTGGTTTTGGGTCCTTGTTACCTGGCAAGCAAAATGGTATCATAGGGGACCTGGGGGCGAGTGGGGGGGGGGGGGGGGGGGGGGGGGGGTCTGCGAGGTTCCTTCCACCACATGAGACAGAGTTTGGTTTGTTCAAAGAGAGGCCTGTATGCTTTCTTTGCTGCATTGAATAAAATCATAAAAGCATTTGTGTCAGTGTGGAGTCTTATTTTTAACATGAAGAAGTATTATTTCATAATGTTAAACTCAAAAGATTACATGTGCATGACATATAAACAGGGCCATTTATGAGTATGACATATCTTGGATCTGTTTAATAATTTAATTTTAAAGTAGTTAAATTAAAAAAACAAACAACTCTATTTGTCCCCAGTGGGCAATCAAAGAATTCTCAAAAAAAAGTTCCAGTGTGTAATGTAACATAATAAGAATAAAAAAATAAATATATTTGACATATTTTTAAGCCCTTATTTAATAATTTTAACGTAATATTTCTCAGAATAAAAGAAACAATATTTTGCTGTCAAAAAATGTTTATTGTATTTGCCTAATAGCTGTCATTACAATTACAAGAATTAATTCAATATTAAAAACACGTCACGACGTTACGTCAAGAACGTAAAGTATACCGAATCACGCTGTTCATTTTTCAGACTGTACCATTACGAAAATGCAATACTGTCCGTACACTATATTTTATTTTATTTATATTTCCACCCTGAAAATGGGAGTGTTTATTTCAGCGCGCTGTAGATAATATACCATAATATAAATTATTATTTTAACTGCCTCTTCTCGTTAGACCACATGACTTCTGGTGTCGCCGCCCACCCCCTCAGACGTGCTCATAATGGCGCCGTCCTGTTGTGTATTTTTACGTGTGGACAAGGGCAAGCTCCACTGTCACTGTCAAGTGTTGTTTTCACATGTGAGAATCAAACATGGCGAGGTTTTTGAGGCCTAACATCAGGAGTTTTGTCACCTCGCAGCTGAGAATGTCCGACCAGGTAATAAACATCATGTAGACCGCTATTGTGATGTATCTGAATCATTTTGTACTAATCGTCATAAGAATTTAGGCTAGCTGAGTGCCTTTACAGGTTGGTTGTACAGTTGTAGGTCAGATTAAGTTTAGAGTAATTGAGTTTAATTTGAGGAAAATGTATTTGTATCGGTCATTTTTCCGGTGTTTTTTCTCCATAACATGCACCTGCGTCATTCAGAAGAGTCCTGTGTTGTCCTCTGATGTGTTTGTTTGTTTGCTTTGTCTGCAACCGTTTCTAGTCTGTTCCATTTGCCTCCATTATCACCTGGCACACAGAGAAACCCTGTCCTCTTATTTGTGAAGTAGAATCAACCTTAAGCTTCAACATAAACTAGTTTCACAGGGTTTAGCTGACTTTTGACTTATTGTGACATAAACAGGAAACGTCAGAAAGAAAGAACCGTTGCTATGGTGCGTTTTGGGGTTTGTGTCCTAGTTTCTTTTGGGGTTTTTTGTGTGTAATTTGTCTTTCTAACCTGTATTTCTGCAACCCTGACCTGTCCTAGCTGGGTGAGCTGGGCAAAGGTGCCGGAAAAGGTGGCGGAGGTGGAGGGTCCATCAGAGAGGCAGGTGGAGCCATGGGGAAGAAGCAGGCAGCCGAGGAGGAGATGTACTTCAAGTGTGTATTCTTTTTGTGCAATGACTTCACCGATTGCCTTTTAAAATGCAGTTTTCACTCCTTTTAGTCTCTACCTCATACTTGTGTCTGAACAATCCTGTCTGATCTTTCCATCTCCACCGCAGGCGTAAGGAGCAGGAACAGCTGGCTGCACTGAAGCAGCACCACCATGAGGAAATCGAACACCACAAAAAAGAGATTGAACGTCTCCAACGCGAGATCGACCGCCACAAGGGAAAGATCAGGAAGCTGAAGCATGACGACTGAGCGTTTCCTCTCCGTCCCAGACACCTTTAACAATAACTCCTGTTGCTGCATGCACTGTGTTACTGGGCTAGTCATGAATGTGTTGGGTGATGGTTGTTCTGTAATTGCTTAAGAGTTATTAAACCGTTTCATAAAATGATTATTGTTTCCATGGCATGCTGTGACAGATGTTGGACAACTTCATTTGCTGTTTTAATGTGCTGCCAAAGTAGGAAAAACCTAGTGAAAGCATCATATCAGCATCTGGCACAAGAATATCCTTTGGTATTAATAAAGTTAATTTTATCTCATAAGGGAAGGGAACACAAGATTTTTGTGGGATGTATATTTTGACAGTTCCAAGTGCTGTAACAATAAATTGATGAACAAAAATATTAAATAATTTTGATAATCAATTGTCTTTTTAAGTACTTTGTTGAGACAGAATAAACAAATTGTGATCAATATTTTTCCACAGTGGCTCTAATGTAATAAATTAATTTGTCAAAAACTTATTACAACAAATATGACTGAAATACATATATAAAAATACCATGAAAAGTAACTGCACTGCTTAGCTATTAATATTCCTTAACAAACTTGCGTTGATCAAATAAAATGCACAATCTGGCATTCACTTAGGGATGAGGCTAAAATAAACCAAATAAAATTACAAACCTTCACCATTAGCTGTTATCAAAGTAGCCTTTGCATAAGTTTAGTTAAATAACTTACATATTATTAACCTTTTTTGTAAATATTGAATTAAATAGACTTGAGATTTAAATACAAGTCTAATAACAAACAAATAGTCCTCTCCTGTACAGCGGCGGCGCTGTAAATTTAATATCCATCCTGCGAGGCAGAAGTACATGTCGTCACTTCCGCCCACCCCTGCCTTTTACCACGGGCAGCCCCGTTTATCTTTCTTTTCGCACATCATGGCGGACCGGTTCAATAAGGTGGGTAACTGCTGCAGAGGCATAATTCAATATTTCTGCTTTTTGGTCAGAGTTAACTTTGGTGTTTTGCCTTATATCAGTGTGCGATAGCAGTAAGATGAGTTTGTGTAGTCGTTGTTCGTTTCTGAGTATTTCAAAAGTCGTGATTTGGTAACATTTTGTGGCAGCTAGTCGTATCTGAGTGAACATGCCGTCATCATGGCAGCTTCCCTAACGAGTCAATGCCGTTAGCTTGCTAGCTCTTAGCTGTCGTGTACCTATAGGTGTCGGACGGGCAGACTTCAAATAATGTAATGTTTGTCTATTCTTTGTCTATATGAGTGGCATTATGTGATTGGTACGCTTAATAACTATAATTTACTATTAACGCGTCAGCGTGCTTTGACGTTAATGCTATGCTAACGCTACCCGGTACGTTGTTGGCGTCCATGTGCAGGTTATCTCTAGACTCATGGAGCCAAAAGTGTATGTCTTAAATTTCTTCAATGGCCAAACTGATATACAGTTGAACAATGAGTGCCCTTTGCCTCTATAGTCTGGCGGATGACGGCTAGGTGTTTTGAAATGGTTGGAGTTGGTTGACATTATCGTGCAAGTTGGTTGGAATTTTGATCATAAGTTTTATTTTTCAAACCTGCAGGTTCTGCTGCTTGATGGCAGGGGCCATCTACTGGGCCGGCTTGCTGCCATTGTGGCTAAACAGGTCCTTCTGGGTAAGTTTTTTTTATTCATTTTTTTTTCTTTGGCAATGTTTCCCATGAACATTACATTGACCAGAGCTGCTGTTTCCTCAGTCTGTCAGTGATGATTGTATTACCCACCTTAGTTGAGTTTAACAATGAGAAAACTCACATGCACTACCATCTGAGACAGGAATCAAACGACTTACCAAACAGATACTCTGCCTTCTTTTGTCCTAACTATGTTTAAATTTGTTTTGTTAGGACACAAAGTGGTGGTTGTGAGATGTGAAGGCATTAACATCTCCGGCAACTTCTACCGCAACAAACGTAAGTAGAGTGAATGACAGAGTATATGTGAGCCTTTTGCTGGTTGTCGGTGATGTTTTATCACATTAATTCGAGTTTAACTGACCATGAGAAAACCTTACATGCACTACCATCTGAGACGTCAGCACTGCGCACTACTACTACTTAGTCAGTGCTTGTGTATAAAAGTATGTTCAACTTTATTTTTGTGTCATGTGCCTGTCTACAGTGAAGTACCTGGCTTTCCTCCGCAAGAGGATGAACACCAACCCCTCTCGTGGACCGTACCACTTCAGAGCTCCCAGCAGGATCTTCTGGAGAACTGTCAGAGGTCAGAATGTGGGCAGTGGAAACAAATGTTTTTTTTAATCGATGAAATTGTAACTTTAGAAATGGTTTCTGCTTGCATGACATGCATATAGCCATCATCCCTTGTGAATTATAAACAGTGAATTTTTTGAATTGTGTGGAAGGCATTTACTATCTAGCATAAGTGGATCCTTGTTTGACAGTGATGAGCTCTTTATCCCGAAGCTGACATCCATTGATGAGACAACTCTACGGATCTGACTCCTGAGTTGAACAAGGATAAACATTTGTGCTGGGAATAAAACCTTTGCACAGGTTTTAAAAAAGAATGTGTTGACTTTAAATTTTCTCTGTTAACCAGGCATGTTGCCCCACAAAACCAAAAGAGGCCAGGCTGCCCTGGAGAGGCTGAAGGTGTTCGACGGAATCCCCCCACCTTATGACAAGGTCAGCAGACATCTTATTTCAGTCAGCCTTTCTGTTCTGCTGTCTGTGATGTTATCAATCTTACCTACCTTGTTTGAAGAGCATTTTGAAAAAGAAATCTGGTCTGAGACTTGCTGTCCTCACATTGTTTGGATGTGCTGCTTTTTTCTGTATCTGATCTTTTATTCTGGCCTACAGAGGAAGCGCATGGTTGTCCCTGCCGCTCTTAAGATCGTGCGTCTGAAGCCCACCCGCAAGGTGAGTTCATAGTCTGTTCATAGTCTGTTCATATAGGAAAACACATGTGAAATTTGTGGGTCACATTTATGATTTCAATTTGTGTGTTCCTAAAAGAATACATTTGGAAATCAGAATGCTTCAGTTGACCTTGTTCTTACTCAACAGTGATGAGCACTTTATCCCGAAGCTGATCATTAGTGATGAGCATTAATCACGGATCTGACTCCTGAGTTGAGCTAGAGAAACATTGTCTAAACTTGAAGCTTTTTACATATTAAAACTCTAGTTAACTGAATTGAAACATACAAAAACATTTTGTAACTTTGTTTTGTTCAGTCTATACCTGTCAGTGATTTAATGTAACAATTTCTTATCTCTCCCTCAGTTCGCCCTCCTCGGGCGTCTGGCACACGAGGTTGGCTGGAAGTACCAGGCTATCACAGCCACTCTGGAGGAGAAGAGAAAGGAGAAGTCCAAGCTCCGCTACGCCAAGAAAAAGACAGTGATCAAGCTGACTAAGCAGGCCGAGAAGAACGTCGAGAGCAAAATTGCAAAGTACACAGATGTTCTTAAACAATATGGAGTCCTTGTCTAATCTGCTTTCACCTGGGAAATAAAAATGAACACCTGGTCACATGTTGTCAATTCTCCCATATGTATTAGACATACAGAGAATCGAAATTATGTTACTCTTAAACCCTGAACGTAATAGAAAAAATACAGTAAGTAAAAGAAACTACACCGCTCAAAAAAAGGAACACTTAACACAATGTAACTCCAAGTCAGTCACACTTCTGTGAGATCAGCCTGTCCAGTTAGGATCAACACTGAATGTGAATCATTTTCAGCTGCCGTTGTGCAAGTGGAACAGACAACAGGTGGAAATCAGAGGCAGTTATCAAGACAAGCCCTATAAAGGAGAGGTTCTGCAGGTGCTGACCACAGACCATGTCTCTGCTCTCATCCTTTCTGCCTGATGTTTGAGCTCTTTTGCATTTTGTCAGTGTCTCAGCAGTAGCTCTAATAGATTTCACAATCAGTGCTGCATCTGCAGGTCACACATGCTGACATCAAAAGAATCTGAATGAAACTGGGGTCTATGTAGTTGATCTCTATATTTGAAGAGAAAAATAGCACTTTCCTCAACTGCTCCGCATTAACTGATAAGATAATCCTTTATTAGTCCCACACAGGAGTAAATGAGTCATTAAGAGGTTGCTTTGAGAATAGGAGCACATAAATTTGCACAACTGCTGAGGTGTGTTGAGTATTTCCATCTCTGAAAGAACTGGAATATCAGAGCAAACACTGAAGATAAATGGGGGATGGTTGTCGAGCTGTGATTCAATGTGGTGCAGTTGAACCTCTCTGCCAGCAGAGGGCACTGTTGTACTGCATGTGGGTACACTTATAGCTGGTCTTTAGTAATGGTAAATCCCGTTCAGTTGTAATGTTAATCCAGAAGAGTTTTCAACCTTTAAAATATTCAATGAATATAATCTGTTTTAATGTATCCTCAGTGGTTAAGTCTGATCTTAATTCAATAAAAAATAATTCATGTTAAAGCCAAATCCGAGTGAAGCGTAAGCTTCTCTCCGCAGTGTTACACAATATAACTAATATATTTTTTTAAGGATTATGCTTTAGAAAATACTACCTGGCTAATTCTATTGTGGAGTACAATCATACTATACTGAACCTGGTTACTGGATATTTTTCCTGTACAGTACAATTTATCCAGGACAGCTGGAAATTAAGCTGAACTGAAACAAGCAAACCTCCTGAGAGGGAATAGATGGCTTTCAGTGGCCTTTTGCTGAGTTTTCTGTACCTCCTCAACTTAAAATAGGACAAAATGTTACCAACCAATCCAGCTGCTCCTTTCACCAGTACATAGAAGGCACTGTCCTCCTTATATTAATCAATCAATGATCCAATCTAGTAAGAGAGTGGCACTTCTGCTTGCTGTAACACTGCACTCACTTAAAACCTCCCAGTCACATCATCCGTTACAGGACACGATTATATGATCGCATTATTTAAGCATGCTGAACTGACTGCATGATGTGGATGATGTGGAACAGTCTTTTCCTGCCTCGAAGGCTTAAAACCCCATAGTGTGTGTTTTTTCCTCGCATGATTTCATCTGAAGGACCTGAGGAGATAAAAACGTGTGCCAGAAAAGTGAAGAAAATCATGTTTCAGGGCTGCAGAGTCATCATATGAGCCATCGGATTGATCTTTATGTCTCCAGAGAGAGGCTGGGGAGATTTGTCCATGAAACCAATAATGACAAGTGTGTGTTTCTTTATGCTATATTTGACACTGTAGATTAAATATAAACCACACAGCCAGCAATGAGAGCTAGAGAAGCAAATATTACATCCACACATACTCATTCATCTATATAAAGAAGACAAATAAAAAGAGTTTAATAAAAAATGTTTTTGCAAAAATTCTGATGTCACAGTGAACCTGACCTTTATCACAGTCACACACTGTGCACAGTGTTTTTCTTCTTTTAAATAAGAAAGGTTCAAAGCAAAAACAAAAGGGGGGGCTTTTGTATAAGACGCTGAAATATGTATGAAGTTTACTTCTTTTAAATTAGGCCAAGGTGGCCTTTTTTTAAACCAAATCTGGAAATGATTGTTTTTACACATTAGCTTGCCTCGCCTTTGTAGTGTACTCTATTTTTCTGGTTCCCAACCTCTGGTCCAAGATCCCATCGAGGATTTGACAGAGATTGTGGGGACACAAAGATTTGTCTGTTCTGAGGTTGTTAAGCTGTTAAAATCCAATTGCTTTTGTCTTTATTAGTTCTTTAAGTATAAATATAATCAAGGGAATATGAACCTTAAGAAAAGGTAAAAGATTTAAGTTAGAGCTAACAGTTTTTTATTAAAAACATAAAATCTTTTGGTGTATTTGTGTGTACCTTCCTCGAAGCAATGTCCAAGAAGGGAAAAAAAAGCAATGTGTAGTTATATAAAAGCTCTTACTGTGAACATGTTGATAAAAGGTCTAATTTTACAATGACCGTGCTTTCCTGCACCTCATTATTTTTCAAACCACATACAGCAGTGTGGGAGCACTTTCAGCATGCAGCTCTAAACACTGCTTTCTAAACTTTTTAGTTTAGAAAATGCGCCACCTGCATTTCCCTCCCTGTGTCACTTTGACCTGATTTCTGGAGCCACCTGCTCTCTTTCTACTTCTTCATTTTAATCGCATTACAACACAACAGCACATGTGTGGTGACACTGGATTCCGAAGGACATCCCTCAACACAGATCCACACACCTGCCGCCTCGCCACCTTGTGGTGATTAGCTACACGCATGTGTGGGCATTGTGTTTAAGTCCTATGGCACCTCTCATGTGAAACATTGGTTATCCTTTTGATTAAGCATATGGTCCATGGAGAATTTTCTTCTTTTACCAAAAGCTGGCAGGGCATCTGTGCTTTCTATATTTTCCATACTCTAAACAACACAGGCCTTATATAGATGCTGGCCCAGTGGGGGGGATCAGGCAATCTGATGCCTGTCTACCTGCATTAAGGCAGGGAGGTCATGTTTCCAACAAACAAGTGGAGAAATCACGCTGAAAGCTCTGAAAAAAACGGAGACATTTGGATGCTGCTGCCTGCTAATCACACCGTCTGAAACACACTGAACAGACCATGATTGCTCCATGAAACAGCTCCTGCAGGAGGGACATGCTCGGCTCCCTCCTCCCTTAGCTGGCTGGAGTGGAGTCTTACATGAGGATTACTATTAAAGTGAAGCAAAAATACATTTCATTTTAAACAAGCCTTGATGTGGCTGATCTTTGTAGTGACACACCTGGAAGATTTCACCTTATAGTGTCAGCACAGTGTGCATTCAACACACACAGCATGGAGGTAATGATAAAAGCTTCCCTACATGCCAGCATGAGCTGATTAGTTTCCATTTGATGTTGCAATGATGTCTTATGTAAACCGAGTCTGTCTTAGAGCTAATACTGTTGAGTCACTTGAAACCAAATATAGCTTTAAAATCAGATTAGCACCTTTTGAATAACCTGTCCTGATGGTGGTAATTTGGAATGTGGGGTGTACACACAAATCTCTGCTGATGTCACCTTTAAATACCTTAATATGAATTAAGGTCTAATTAATCTGAATCATTCAAATGATCAAACAGGTCTGTGCATGTGTTTTTTTTGAGCAGGGGGAACCTTGTTGGCACTGCAGGATTTCAGACTAACGGTGTTAGTGTGTTACCGACTGTTTTCTTGGTGGATGTGGTCCCAGCTGCCTTTAGACAATTGACCAGTTCCTCCTGAGGAGCTCTGGGCTGAGTCCTCACTTTTCTCATTATCACTGAAACACCACCATGTGAGATCTTGCATGGAGCTGCAGACTGAGGGAGACCGGCAGTTATTTTATGTTTCTTCCATTTGTGGATAATCACACTAACTGTTGTCACCTTCTTGACCTGCTGCTTGGTGATGGTCTTCTAGTCCATTCCAGCCTTGTGTAGTCCACAGTCTTGTCCCTGACATCCTTGGAAAGCTCTTTGGTCTTGGCCATGGTGAGGAGTTTGGAATCTGGACTGATTGGGTGGGTGTCTTTTATACAGGTAACCAGCTGAGAGGGCTCCCAGTGTCAGCTCCTTACCTGTATAACACACACCTGGGAGCCAGACATACTGCTGACTGGTAGAGGATCTAATACTTATTTCAGTCATGAACATGTGAAGTTTTTGAAATGCATTTTTCTGGACTCTCACTGTTCACATAAACCTGCCGTTAAAATTATACCCTGATCATTTCTTTGTTAGTTGGCAACCTTACAATATCAGAAGGGGTTCAAATCATTTTTTCTCTAACTGTAGAGAAAATTTGATTTAGTTTAATGGTAAAGAGCAAGAGAAATATCAGGCCAGATAAGAAAAAATAGACTGTAAATAGACTTTACAGAATGCAGACATCTATAAATCAATAGCTTTTACTTAACAGGAATTGACTATAAGTCATTTTGTTTGACTATAGATAGTGTACTGGTTAGTTTTCTTTCTCTGAACACACACCCCTACCTTGCAGGTTGCTATTATATATGTCATCTTCTCTTTAGACTGATCCACTAATTTTAACAAGTGAATATGATTTAACATTGCTTATGTTATAAGTTATTTCATTTTATTTTTTCAACATGTATAAACGCAGGCAGCGCTCTCTCTTCGGGGATGCTCATACAGGTCCTGCTGATGTAAATTGTTGCAGCTTTGTGAGGGTAATTGAAACAGTTTTGACTTAATGTAAAATTCATATTAGAAAACCTTCCACATTTATATTTCACTCTGGATCTTAGATCTCTGTAGAGTCCACAGCGTGCAATGATATCAAACTGTTTAGCTGCATGTGCGTGTATCTGTATCTGCCATCTCCTTAGGCCACAAACGTATTAATCGCTGCTCATATTTTAGAAACTCAGAGGAAAGACGCCTACACATAACTGTTAGCAACAAACACATCAGCTCCTGTTAATGTTTGAGGAGAAATCCATTTATTATTTGAGAGTCTGTGTGTGCGCTCCTCTGGCAACTTTTTTGTTTTTTGTGTGTTCACAACATTAATGGATGACTGTATGTGCTGTAATATTGAAAATCACACTTGTAGAAACACTCCGGCGTCTTTTTGTTTGTTTTGCTGTGGGACAGTTTCAGACTGAGTCTGTTTTAGTGTCTCACACTCTGACTCTGAAACTGTGAGAACCTTGGACATTATATCCATTTGCAGCCAGAAGCAGCTGTAAAATTCAGACAAGAGATGCACAAGTAATGAGAGATGCTAGTGGGCACACACACACACACACACACACACACACACACACACACACACATCGGACTGTGATCAGAAACCTTCACTGACTTCTCTGTAATGAAGAACCTCTGACGCACAATGCGTGTGAGTGCCACAGTAACTCAACGTTAAGACAGACTTGGTTATGAGCTAACAAGCTTTTATTTTTATCATCTGTGACATCCAGTGTGTGTGTGTGTGTGTGTGTGTGCACAGCACAGCACAGCAGAGTGTCCTTGAGCAGAATAAAGGCTTTCAGTGGTTGCCGACGTTCAACCCTACACAGAACAGTGCACAAGTGCCTCATGGGAAAAACACAAACACAACAAATCCATATTGACACTGCTTAAGAAGAAGACACAACAAAATCAACCACTTTCTATTTTTGAATGCACATGCGGTCTGCAGCTTTCTAACAAGTACAAGTCGATACCATGCTAAACGGAGTGTGCTGCTCACTGTGTGTGAGCGAACCCTACAAAGTAAATGTCAGATGTAGCAGATTCATTGACCTGCACCAGGGGGGGTCATATGGCCCTTATTTTATATACAGACGGTTTCATTAGCCCGTGACTAATCAAGCATATAAACGTCCCAGAGGAGGTATAGTGGCATTTCAATCATGAGAGACTCGGCGAACTGAATGAGAAAGATTTATTAAGTACAAAGTTTGAATGTGCATTGGCGTCCTAGACCCCGTTGTGAAGACCACATCCGAAAATGGGGGAAAACGCAAGAGGAGAGGCCACTGGATCAGAAGATCCCCCCGGGGTCTAGACCTGGTGGTGGTGGTGGTGGAGAGCTGGAGGGCAGGAGATAGGAGGCCTGAACTGGCGTGGATCTGATGGTGCTTGGGGTGGAGGAGGGTTGCCGGGTTCGATCAGAAGAAAGCTGGAGAGGAGATGGAGACTTTTAAATTTCGTACTAAGCTGTGATTGGTCAGGAGACGGACGGAAAGCGACAGCTGATTGGTGAGGGAGGTGCTTTCTATTAAGCACCTGACTAAGAGAGCGGAAGAGAGGGGGAGCAGAGGAGTGAGGGAGAGAGGGAGAAAGATTAGGAAGCGGATCGGGATAAATGGTGAATGATGGGAAACAGAGTCTTTCTGACTGAACTTACGCTAAGAGCTATATTTGTAATCACTGGAACTCTCAACATGAGCTCAAAAGAGGTGCAAGTGCAAGTGAAGGAGGCCATCAAAAACAAAATAAATCCCTCAGAGAGAGACAGTTATCTCACATATGGAGACAGGATCAGTCAGAATCTGATGGCAAATGACTCTCTGTACTATTCCTGCATGTGCTCCAGGCAAATACAACCTCAGACAAACAACAACATATAACTGTTATAAATTATTTAGCACAAATGAAGAAAGAAAACCTGTTCAGTACTAAGTGCCCTTTTACTGCTTCCATTGGATTTGTCTGTGCGATCTGCAGCAGGTGCTGCTGATGATCAGTCCTTGATGAACTGATCATCAGCAGGTGTACAGACCTCAGTTCGCTGCTCTGGAGCATTTAGGTGTGTGTTCAAGACAGCTGTCAATCCTCACAGGAGTGGACGTCCCGGCTAATTCACCCCAAGATCAGAGAAATATAAAAAAAGAGCTACATGTCAGAACAAGTACAGTTTGTTTGAAGGGTTACCAGGAGAAAAAGCACATGGGCGCATGACTGAGGTTCACAAAACGACATTATTATCAGAAGAAATAAAAAGATTGTTTGGATTAATGGAACCAAGAAGGATCTGTACCAGAATGATGACAGAGAAAAGTACAGAGAAGAAAATGAACAGCAATAGATCCAAAGCAGCAGATCTTCAGTCAGACACTGTGGAGACAGTGTGCCAATAAAGCACTGCTGTTTATTGATGATGTGACTGCTGATAAAAGCAGCAGGATGCATTCTAGAGTGTATAGATCTATGCTCTTTGCTCAGATTCAGCCAAGTGTTGTAAAACATGTAAGATGCCGCCGCTTCGTATAGCAGATGGATGAAGGCCCGAAACATACAGTGACAGATATTCTCCACTGGCCAAGTCAGTCACCTGACCACATACCACTGTGTGTAAGGTACAGGCACTACATTACATCTAAAAGAACTGATAGTTCCAGTGGTTCTCCTCAAATCCTGGTTGTAAAAAGTGAAGGTGTTTACCCCAGAGCCAAGAGCTGCAAACTTATTTCACACAGGGTTAAATGCTTTTGGCTTTCCAGCTGCCTTTTCAGCATCCGTCAGCAGGACCGCAGCTTAAAAAAACTGCCATTTGAAGTAGGCAGACATGTGTCTGCACCGGCGCCCAGCAGCCCTCTCAGCAGCAGCACAGCACGTAAGCCATTAAGGCTTCAGATGCTGCCATGCCCATCGGAGCGTGCGCACACACACACACAAACACACAAACAGCCACCTCGACTGATGGAGCTGATCCAGAACAAATTCCATCTCTATAATGGATCAATCTGAACCCTGCACTGTGAGCTGTAAAATCACAACTTATTTTTCTGTTGTGGCCGCTTCGCTTGTGTGAAATTTCTTGCAACGATGCCGAGACTGTCACAAAAATGTTCACACTAATATGTATTAATCACCAAAACACAACTGCAGTGCGATCAGACAAGCTGAGAAAAGTGTGGCAAATAAATAAATAAATGAATGAATGAAGGCTGCACTTTTTTAGTCTAGATGTAATTTCTGTTTTGGCTTTTATAAAAAAACACACACACAATCTCTTCATTCCAGATATTTAACATGCATGCATGCACACACACACACACACACACATGGGAGTGTTATGGGCAGAACTCCTCTGAAATAACCAGTCCTTCCATGAGTCCCCCAGAGTGTGGTGGGTTTTTTTTCACTGCTGCACTGGAGCACAGACAGTCCCGATTCCAGCCCTGTTCACCGAGGTCATGGCAATATACAGTAAGCATGTTCTCCATCACTGCCAGCCATCTGTTCTCTGCTCAGTCAGTGTCTTACTGAGGTTGTTCAGATGTTTCTTCACTGACATACTGGATTTATGCTGAGTATAAATCTTTTTGTATATGGATGTACATCTGCATGTCCCATTCCAAAGGCTCCCACTAATCCTATCAGGTGGATCTTTGTTCTCCCCAACATATCCCAGGATTCATTGTGCCATGGTGATGGTTAAATTCTTTTACAATAGAATACAACAAAGTACACAAACAGAATAGGCTAAACTTTAAAGTAGGTTGAGGAGTCAACAGGAAGTCCTCATAGACCAGATCGTTCCACTTAACAACCCTTGATGCGACCCTTAAAGTCAAGCGTCCTGGTTGCAAAGGACACAGCTCCATACACTGCATGCTCTGAAGGATGCAGTCACAGCTACGGAGGCTGAAGATGCTCTAATTTCCCCATGACTTTCGAGGTATTAAACCTTCACCAGTTGGTGAAATGTATCTTTCTAATGTTGATGATGAGATGAGGCAGGAAGAGCTTTGGCAGAGCTTTCCTAGTTTAATGAGAAGACTTTAACTGACTTCAAGCTGCTGTCTTATTTCTGTTCACTTGATGGAGCTGCAGGGAATGTCAGAAGATGCAGGAAAGAAAGATGTTTGCACACACAAACCCACACTGATGAACACGTCTAATGAGGCTTTCAATCTGGTGCGTTCAAGAACAGCGGTGTGTCCTTGCACTCGGGGCAAAGCGCTGTGCTCACCCACATACCCACCTGAGAGCCGTAGAAAATAATTTGAAGGTACATTTTACAGGAGGTTTTTTCCTCATTTATAACAAGTAGGAACATGATATACAAGAGAGAGCAGAGGGGAGCAGAGGAAGGCTCCCAGAAACATGAGTTTATCTTGATAAGCAGTAATAACACTCACTGAATTGCACATTCGGTATTGATTTCCTCTCCTGTAACACAGCGTGGAGACATTTCCAGTCGTATTTAAGCTTCTTCTTGAGAATCATGGGTGCTTGTATGAGCGAATAAGAAGTGTCTCTATGGCCAGTGTGTTCTGCGGTGCAGTCATAGGGGACCCGCTGCTATAACACCATTAATCAATTCCCCAATAAGCGCAGGGCTTGTCTCGCAACAGCCTTCAAGAGTTCTTGTTTTTGTTTTTTTTCTTATGGAGTTTTTCTTTACCTATGTTCCTTTACTTCTACTTGTTTTTAATGATTGAACTTGGGGGGGAAAAAAAGTACGACACTGCATCATTTGACACTGGGGTGAAATGTCTGAGTAAACCCGGTGCCCACGAGGTCAATTACCGTAAAAGCAAGGACGAGTGTGGGCCTTCACATCGACCTGAGGAAGAGCCACGTCAGTGTTGACCCTGTTTTTACGGTGCTAAGGCAGAAGGCTGCCTTTTAATGATTAGTGATGATTAGTAGGGATGGGACAATTTCACATGATAATGGCCTCACATGATCAAGACAATGGTTGATTTTAGTAGACACTAACTGTTCACGTCGTGACTTTGTTGTCGTTATTGTTTCCAAGCACTTATTCACACAACCACCAGAGGGCGCATCGCTGCCTAACCACAGGCCACCTGATTTGGCCTAAATTTTCTGGACAGTCAGGTTTAGAAGGTATAAAAATGCTAAGCTAACCATGCTAAATTAAGTTGATGTAAAAGCTAAATATCACCACGATGCTAGCATATGAATTTGTCTGGACCTGGTAATTCATCTGTATATGTACACAATTTTAAAATGCTCCAGTTGTTTTGCACAGAGCCAACAACATGGCTGGATGTTAAAGTGCTCATTCTAAGCCTGAGTGAGGCAAAGTGAGTAAAGTACCCCCGTGCATCAAACTGCTTTGCAGTATTTTCCCCCCAAAAACCAATAATGTTCAGACGATTTCGGATGTTCTTTTGTCCTTTTTGTGTTTAACTTTCCTGTAGTGACTTTGAATGTCCAACTAAAAATGAAAATAAAATTCCCAGTTAAATTAGGATTCAGTTTTATTTGAGTTGAGTAGGGGTTAGTGAAGCATATAGTGGAATCTTTTCTCTGTGCAGTCTGTTCCGGTGAGGTCCACAGTCCACCCACTGTTGTTATCTGCTGACAGTGTTTTTGTTGAAAAACACTTATTATGAAGTACAATTTTAAAATGAATATCCAGTCATGTTTCTGTGCACTTTCTAAAGTCACTGTTAACACCAGTTCCATTAGCGCAATACTAAATGCTTGACCATTTTGAAGGGATGGTATGAGGTGAGGCAAGGCAAGGTTTATTTATATACTGTAGCACCATTCATACACAAGGCAATTCAGATCAGATCAGATCAGTTCAGATCAGTCTATATCTAGTCAACACAAGTATCTCGATACTTTTTGAATCTATTTATTGTTTATTCCTAAATATAAGGATGACTTCCTTAGCTGATTAAAAACAAAAACAAAACAATGATCAGTATAAAATATTTATTTTGTGGCACATATTCTGTATAATTCCAGCTGTATTATCTCCTCGAGTAGCTCCAAGAATAAAACATTCACACGCTACGAGCCCCTTCTCTCTCCTTTCCCCACAGGAATACGACGGAACAATCACAGAGCCATGTATGAATGCTTACCTAACTGAATTTATTCATGAAGTCTCACTCGAAATGCCTGGGAATAAATCACTTGGTTCCCAGAAACCTTTCTCCTCTGGCCCCTGTCCCCATTTATTTCTCTGGAGTTTTCCCTCAGAGGAAAGAGGAAGAGCTCATAGAGAGGAAGAGAGGAGGAAAAAAAAAAGGGCAGCAGAGAGAAGACTAACAGAACTCATTTCATTCGGGGGAGGATTTAATTATCAGACTCAAAATGAAGTAGGTTTGCTCAGAGGTGCATCAGCAGGTGGATGATGGGAAACTTTCTTTTGACTTATGAACAAATTGCTAACTTATATGTAGAGCAATTGGTTCCTCCCTGTACTCAGCCTTCAGTGTGTTTTACTTCCTCTGTTGTGATTGGCTGCTTGGCACTCATAGTTTCCACCTGTGTCTCTTCACCCACGTTTAGTCCATGTGCTTCTCTGGTGTCTGCCAGTTTGTCTGTCATCATTGTTGGACTTTTGAGTGTAAAGCTCTAGGACTCAAACTATTTCCTTTATTCTTGCTAAGGTCACATAAAAATAAAAGTGTTGCCTAAAATATTTCCCTCTGAATCATGGGAATACTCCATTAAGAAAAAAGTACTGTTTAAGTGAACCTGACTACCTGCAGCTCATTACACTGTGATCAGTGTCTCGCTGCCGTTACATCTTCATTAGTGTGGAAAGCCAAAGGGAACGAGGTACAGCTTTAAAGCTTTATGTCACAATAAACCTTTTAATGACTCCGTTGGGGAGGAGCCTGGATTTAGAGGGCATCGCGCTGACTCTGGCGAACACCTTCTCCTTGACCTGTTGGTGTCTGACAGTATATAACCTCCAAGAGCCTGTTAGGAGGGATCTGAAATGCTTCATTAGGTGTTTGAGAAGCCATTTGTGTTGCCACCACATTCATCTTGGCCTATAGTGGATCCAATTACCACCAGAGGCTGGAGACGCTGGTGCTTATTTACACAGAGATTGCGGGTGACAGAGAGATTTGGATGCATGTTAATGTGCAATCCGTTACCTATTTGAAATACTCACCGTCCTTCATAGCAGATGTATTATAAATGATGCTTCTCCAGTGTTCACAGTTGATGTTTACGTCCCGTGTCAATCCCTGTGTTCTCACGCATTATGTCGTTATATCAGCGGGTCTCTCCTCCTCTGCTGCCAGTCTTCTGAATTTCCTCTGAGACTCAGCTACTCAGCGCTAACAAGCACAAAGGCATGAACAGTATGCCAGCCCGAAGGTCCCTGCAGGCCTAAAGTCAGAAACACTGGAAACATTGTGGCGTGCGCAGCTGCGAAATAGATGAGCACATACAAGCATGTCAGCCAAGAGTCATTGAATAATATATCTGGGGCTCATGCACGCATACACACTTCCTACACAGATTTTGCATCTGCAGCAGGGCAAGGTGTTTGAGTAGTACCAAGTAGGTGTGTGCTGAGATTTAGCAGCTTGTTCCTGTTCCTTATTGGATTATGCTAAACTTTTCAAAGCTTTCCTTCTTATCTTCCTGACATTTAGCTTTGGCCTTAAGTCTGGTCCATATTTATGACCCTAGCAAGGATATCTGTCTGTAAACTGGCATGCAGACATAGGTTACATTAGTGGTTATTTATTTGTGTCACCAAGGACCAGATAAGTGTGTTGTCTTATATACAGCGTGTGCAATTCCATGATAACACATAAATAGATACTTTATAGATTTCAACTGAATGAGAAAGAATTTATTAATACAATAATTGTGAATGTGCATTGGCGTCCTAGACCCTAGTCCCCCCCGTGTCTAGACCTGGTGGTGGTGTAGAAGCAGGAGAGCAGGAGAGGGGAGACCTTGAACTGCATAGATCGGGAGGTGCTTGGGGTGGAGGAGGGTTGCCGGATTCGATCAGGAGACAGCTGGAGAAGAGACAGAGACTTTTAAATTTCTTGCTACGCTATGATTGGGCAGGAGAGGGACGAATCGACAGTTGATTGGTGAGGGAGGTGCCATCTATTAAACACCTGACTATGTGGGAGGTCACTAGACAGAGTGCAGTGCAGTGAAAGAGAGTGCGAGGATGGTGAAGAGGGAAGGGGATAGAGATAAGAGGTGGATGATGTGGAATAGAGTCTTCATGACTGAACTTACGCTGAGAGCTACATAAGCATGCAGAATATGCTTATCTAATATTTTGCACCTGATTTGTTCGCGAGATTTGAAGTGCAGTGAGAAGTGTTTTCTTTTCTCTTACAGGCTGCATCACTGATGAATATTTCCATTTATAATGACTAATGCAAATGCAGAGCTCCCTCCTACTCCCACTCGGAGTCCATCCACAGATAAGTCTTCATATCAGTTACATCATTTGAACCTGTTAGAGAGCTGTCTGTGTGTACTAGCAGGGCAAGGGTACTTGTGTTAAAGGATGGTGCATTGCTGGAATATGCTTGCCTGGATGACAATAAGGGTTTTTTTTCCCCCCGGCTGATCTAAAACATGTTTTTCTACAACACGTTTTATTTTAATACATTACATAAAGTAACGCTCACATGTTAGTATATCTGATCCAGGAAATCATAATGAATTACCATTGGAGCAAAGACAGGGTTGATCTGATTCTGGAAACCTAGAATAGCATCTTCCCAAAGCTCTGTCCAAAGCCCTTTGGGAATGTACACATGCTCAATAATGGCAAAGGCCAGCAGGCCATTCATGCCACGAACCACAGGAGAGTTTGGATGAAAGTCTGCAGCCAAGGCTGGTGGAAAGAGTTGTGAAGTTTTAGTTCTGAAGCTCGAGGCAACTGCAATATGACCTTAATTGGGCAAAAGTAGTCAGAAAATGTCTTGTCTTATTTGGAGTATGCTGTTATTTGGTATTGTTGTGCTTGTAAATGTAGGGAAAATGTGAACGTAGGGACGACCAATCACTGCCTGATGTCTGCCAGGCAGTACCAGGAAGCCATTTTTACAGGATTACATCAGCTACAGATACATCTTTTCTGGTCCTTTTTCAGAGCCTATGTGCTATTTTTTTCACTCTCCTGGCATTAAAGGTAGGGTAGGAGATTTATTCTGATGCACTTTTTGTTAAATTAGAGTAACTTCTCTTTACAATCCGATAGCAGCCAATTAGTTTGGCAGTTTCGCATTAAAACGAAGAATATGAATCATCTGTGGAAGCTATAAAACGCTAAAAACACCAGCCAATCCTACGAGGCGCACCTGCGCGGAGTATTGGCTGGTTGTCACTCTCTTCCTGCTCTGCGCGCACCAGAGAGGTACGTGCATGATGGCCGAAGTCACAGACCGCAGCTCGTCTTCAGGTAATGCGCGTCCATGTGATTGGGAGGCGTGGCTTCGGGGTGAGCTCCGAGAGAAAGGGGCGTGTATTTACTTTCAAAATCTGGCTGACTCTCACTGAGTTTTCAAAATCTCCTACCCTACCTTTAACATAAACATCGTATATTTGAGTGTTGTGTGATGGATGGGGACTGTTTTCTCACTATATGGTGGTGCAGTTACCGGTTTGGTCCATACGGATAATTTTATTTTTATACTTTTTACAGTCACTTCTCAGGAAAACTGCTGAGTATCATCATTGCACTCACACTGCGGGCCCAGAGCTCTGCAAGTCAACGACTTAAAGACACTTTTCATGAATAACCCATCAGCATCAGCAGCAGTGTGATATGAATGAATCTCATCCTCCAACTTCTCTCTCTTTCTTTGCAGAGTGAGGGTGAGTCCCAGAGGCATGCCACTGTCTCACCTGCTTTACTTACACTGCAACCTAAAGCTGAACCTAAGGTTCTTCCCTGCCTCTGCCTCTTCCACACAAGCTTTGATGTTTCTCTTTCCTTTTCTTTCAGTTCTGTGTCAAAATACCCTAAAGGCATCAAGTGCAGTTGGAAGAGGAAGTGGATAAATGTGTGTGTGTGTGTGTGTGTGTGTGTAGGGCTTTAATCCTCTGTTGTGAGGAATTCAGGGAGGTCCTTGAATTGTCCATCTTAGCAAACACTAAGATGTTTACAGGTGCAGCAGCACAGATGATTGACAGCTTCAGACCAGATATGTTTGTTTTTGCAAAGCACTAAAAAACATCAAGAGACTTAAAAAAGCAAATTTGCCCTGATCTCTTTATGATGCTACAACGTATTCATCCAGTTAGAGTTTTTCCTCCCCTCCTTCGGCTGTTACTTGACAGCGTTTGGAGGAAGCAAGCTTCATTTTAAAACTGTAATCCACTGTCAGATTAAAAGAGTAAAAATTGCCCAGGGTGAGAAAAATAACAATGGTCTTATCTTCTGTCTGACAAAGAGATGACTGGAAACTGTAGTGAGGGAGGGAAAACTGATGTAGCGTTACGTGTTTGGCTTTGTTGGATTTGATTTTTCACCCCTGGTCTGGAGAGAGGCAAGTGAGATAGAAGTGACGGCCGGTTGCTTCAGACAGTGTTACTTTTTTTTTGTCATTGAGGCATTGGCAGTATAACAGATGGACGCCATGACAGCTCCTCAAAAATGAGGCCAAATCATCTTGATTGACCCCCTTGTGGCTGGCTGCAGTATAGGTCATTACTTCTGCCTCCTCCATGGTAGCGAATGGGATGTGAACCCAATTAACAACTAAAAGAACCCCTCAAATTGTTGTCTATCATCTTTAGTCACAGAAGAGTGTCATAAGAAACATCGAAAACGTGAAAAAACATTTGTGTAAAAAGTGTAAAAACATTTGTGCATGACTTACTTTGTCGCAGGTGCTTTGTTGCTTATGTGGGTAAGTGAAAGTGTTGAAGGGATTTAGTGATGAATCTAAACTGCAGGGAAGACAGGAGGAGTTACGGGTGATGAAGAGGAGGGATAAAAACACACACACTCAGACCATTAATCATGACAGCTGATTGCGGTCTTCAACGTGAATATCGTAAATTGCTTACTGATATTCTCATTAACGCTGAGTCTTTTCTCTCTCCCTCCTCCGTGTGACTTGAGAAGCAGCGCTGACAGCGAGATTATGTGTGTCTTCCAGCGAGGTTTGTTTTCACAGTACAATAAATCCAATAATGCGGTTGTTTAAAAGTAAACTGTGCATGCAGGGACATAAAAGACAGACTGAAGAAGCTGCAGCAGGTGTTAACAAGGACTTTGATGGGGTTTACCATATACAGGATAGCCTCAAACGCATCACAAAACTAATTTACACAGCAGGTAAACCCAAAGCCTGAGTGCATGTAAAAGGAAAAAAAAATCACTTTTATGCAAACTAAGACCAGTACACCGTATTAATTTAGTGAGAACAGATTTGCTCTGTAAGACCTATTTCCAGTAAGGCCTTGAGGTGGGAGCCAGTGCATGAGAGTGTGACTGATGAAGAAACTGGACACTAAAATGGAAAAGAAGCTACAGAAGGGTTAATACATCATTAGCTGGAGGAATAGAGTATCAACATGTGGATGACCTTGGATAATAAGAAATCACACCAGCTCCTCTGATGATTCAGGCGCTTTTAAAGAGACACCAGCGGCCTGTTTCCTGGCTTACACACATCTCATTAGGCCAGCTCATTGTTAAAAAAAAGGGATGCAGAGCTCTTGCATGCTCACAAGCACACATATGGCATGGCCAAGACATGTTAAAATGTCCAACTTTATAGCAGACTTTGGTCTCAGTACATTTTGACAACTTCAGTTGGTCTGAATTTTCATCAGGTGACAGGTGGGTGCTGTGTCAGATCTTGAAATGGGTGCTGCTTATCCATATTTGGAATACCGTAACTGGAATTGGATTCAGACACTGCCAACTTTTCAAGGGCCAGAGCCTGCCAGACTAAGCTTCCAATTAAAAGGTCTTTGATTTTTCTTTTTAACCCTATAGGATTTAAGCAAAAACCTATAGGGTTAAGTCATATAAATGTTTGAAAAACATTTGAAAACCTATAGATTTTTAGGGTTATGTGCTCATCATCATAATTCTACCTACCAAACTAAAACATCATGGAAGCTTTGTCCATTTACACTTTATTGACAGTCTACAATAAAAATGAATAATAAACACTGATTGTTTAAATGATCTCAGAAATATGATAATTACTGTTTATTCATCGTTCACTGGAGAACACTTCTGTGTGTAAGATGTTATTTTAGATTGACATGATAAATGTGGGTATTCCCTGTCTCTATGTTTTCAAGCATAAATCCCACTGTTGCAGGTAAACAGTAAGATTAACAATGAGATTAAAAGTCCCTTTAGTAACACATGCTTGAGAGAAAAATAATTTGCTTTATCTGTTTTGTGTTTGGAGTCACTATTCGTGCAGGAAAGTCCGTAAATTTTACTACTGAAGTTAAATGTGTTCTGAGGAAGATAAGGTATGCATGAGACATAGACACTTTTTTTTCCACTTATTATTTTCTATACTTTGACAAATGATGTACAGAACTGCTTGTATTGTGTATTAGAGCATGCATCCGACTGTGAATCTCCTACCCCTCCTGCACTGAGGCTTGTCGTAGAAGGAACACATCTCTGGGAAATGCGTTCCTATATCCTTCCTGACAATTCAAACAATAAAAGCAGCAACAGGGGGGAACACAAGAAATTCAACCACCTAAATCACCATTGTTGATAGGAAAGGTTTGTATTTTACACACACACACACATACACATATGTTCTGTCTCTTTAAAATGTCAAACACTCACTCACTCACTCACTCACTCAGGCCCCGTTCACACTGGAGAAAGTCATTCCAGCTGGAGTAGGATTGTATCTGGATAGTCTTTAAGCCAGATACGTTCAGACCTATTTTCAAATCTGGCTAACACGCAAGCGTGTCCGCACTTAATCCGGCTTGTTTGTGGTCCTCCAAACCACTAGGTGGCGCCTCGTAATATACAGAGTCTGTTCAGGCCGTGGTAGGACTGCGTGTGCGCATGCGTTGTGCGTTTTTTTGTCCCGTGTCGCGCCCTGTGAACCGGAAGTAGCATGTCGCTAACCGGAAGTATCGCGTCGCTAGCTGGATTCGCTAGCCACATTTGCGTTCACACCTGAGCCACATTTGAGCCAATCCGGCTAGATCCACCTACGAGAGGTAGATCTCTTGAAATCAAACTGGATGCAGCCGGATTCGAGGTGTTCACACTCAGAAAAAAACCGCTTTAGCCAGATTTATTTCCCCAGTGTGAACGGGGTATCACTCACTCACTCACTCACTCACTCACTCACTCACTCACTCACACAAAAAATAATACAGTAACTTGACAAGAATTTTCAAACATGGCTGCCTCTGTGCAATTAGCTTGCATGTCTGAGAGTGCTCCTCTGTTCTCAGCAGCTGACACCCTGCAGGCTTATAAGATATCATAAAATGAGCATGTCTTAAAATGCAAATCATGTCCTCCTCCTGTGAAGGATCGAAGAGAACTGTGTGAGACTGGAAGCAGGCAGCAGAATGAAATGTGTGGGAGGCCCGGGATATGTTTTCTCCACTCAGTGACCAACAATCTGCACCAAAGCATCCGAGGAATCCTTATAATTAGCGTGTTTGGAAAAATGAACAGCAGCCTTGATAACCTTGGTCACACATGTGTCATGTAATATGGCAGCAGAACATCAGTGGCTCAAATTGTCTGAGCCTTCAGGTATTTTCACACCACTGGTTCTGCTCTTGCTGGAGCTGTGTGTAACTGTGGGAGCAATTAAGGGTGTGGGTGCCAATCAGACCTGCAGTGTGAAACTGCCAGAGAGACGGACGATGTTTCATAACCTCATACGAGTTTCAGAGGAGCTGCTACAGTGGTATACTGTAGGGAGGGAGGAGGGAGAGGTGATATAAACATAATCAGCATAACACATCACTCCCAGGACTGTTAAAATAACTTGCTGGGATGCAGTGACTGACTGGATCATATTTCAACATCTTCAGGAAACATGGAAACAACCTGTTCAAAGCTTGATGCTGAAATTTCAAAATAAAAGCATGTAGTTTTTAATGATGCATGCATCAAACCACCTTTAATAAGATGAATAACTGATATGTGATCAGTTTACATTATTGATGCTTTTACTATTAATTATTATTATATTATAGCCTGAGTGGTACATTAACCCATAGCTACTTATACTTTTAAAACATATTTATAGGATATTCATATTTATACAAGATATTTAAATATTTCTCAACTGAATTCCTTTTTTGCTCCTGTTTTTTTTTGTACAGATGCGACAAGGTTAAAAACATGCCTGACACCATGTTTTACTGTGCTTTCCAGCAGCCTGAGAACATTTTCCAGTGCCTGCACATCAGATTCCAGCCTGCAGAAGCTCCAGCCGGGCTGTCATTATGCTCGTTTTAAACCATTTTTGGAACCTTTATTTTTTTGATCCTCTTCGTAATTATGCCAGCAGATTCATCCATTTGTTATGGTGCAGCCTTTTTTTGTTTATAATTCCCATTTTTTTGTCTCTGTGAGACCAATCAATCTGTCATTCGCTTTCTTTTTTATTGGAGAATATGATGTTTTCTAGAAGGCACTCGTGCCAGACCTGTCATTTGGCTGTAAAGTAAATATTTAGTGGCATCTATGGAGGCATCTGAAGCTGCTATTGCTTTATTTTTGTGTTTTCATGCACATTACGGCTGCTTTGCATGTGTCTCTTCATTTGTTATTGATTACGTGCCTTAGTTTTTTTTCTGTCAATCTTCAGCCTGTTTGCCGGCTCTCACAGATCTGAGCGAGGCAGCTGTTTGTTTTGTAAACCGTTTCCTTGAAAGCACACACACAAACAGGCACATTCGCACATCTGACGCTGCTCTCACACCTGGAGTTCTGAGACAGCAGAAAGGATCCTTTGTTTTCCTGTGGTTGCTCTTCGGAGTTCAGGTTGTTTGAAAACCAAGTCACACAGACTCGGTGATACACTCGTCATTAAATGGGGAAGTTTCAGTGACCTGTGGTTCTTGTTCGCACAAACCCACAAGGGACAATCAAAACAAAGTTAGACTGACAGCAACTTGTGCTGGACTTATCTGTGCTGGGAGGATTTATTTATCTCTTTTTGGTGCTCCTGACCACCAAAGAGTGAAAAGAGAAAGACGAGGATAAGAGCATTAGTCTGGGCTGGATACAGACAGCATCCATCATAAATAACAAAGAGGGAAGCAGCAAGGAACATAGGTGATGGTGGCCCTGTCTATCAAATCCTACACACACATTAATATGTTTTGTATAAATATGATGGTGATTATTATTTATGTGTTCCAAAATCAATGCTCTGTGGAGGACACTGAAATTCTTCTGCTGAATAAGAGCCTGCCTCCTGAACTCTGATTTGTAATTCATATCAAATTAACCTGTAGCCTAAATTTGAAAACCTTTATTAGTCCCACAATGGGGAAATTGCTTAAGGCAGCCCAGCAAAGAGCGCCATACACCAGTGAGTACACTGGAGGCTATGCAGGTAAAGTGTCTTGCCCAAGGACACACAACAGTGACTAGGGAGGAGTTGGGATCGAACCACCAACCTTCCGGTTACTGGACAACCCTGCTATACCACTGAGCCACTGCTGCCAAAGAAAAGAGTCTTTCATTAGGGTTCCAAAGTGCTTTAAGCTCCACTTTCTTGGCTGCTATGGTGACGAGTTCCACCCTGATTGGCACTTTCGATATGCAATGTATGAAAACATTCACAGGGGGCGCCAAACCTGTATGCAAAGATCGCTAAAAATCGCACAGTGTAGAAAGGCCATTACACCTTATAAATGCTAACAGTGCTGACATGCTAATAGTAAGCTCCAATTATAGCCTCTTATATTAGGGGTGAGGTATTCAGACGTAAACAGCCTTAGGTTCTTATTGCGTCTATTAGACCATGCCATCCCTACCATATCTAATAATTCTAAACCCCATACACAACTTGTTTTATTTGCCTCAAACTACAGAAAAATGTGTTATGATCCTGTGTTCTGTGTTTTACTACTACTACTACTCCAATTCTGGAGAGATCCGATGCAGGTATGTAGTGTTGGACCAACACTGAGAAAACGAGGTAAACCTGTGTGTGTAGATCTCATCTTTCTGTTCTCCTCATACCTCCAGAGGTCATGAAACAAAAGTCCTCCTGATCTTCAATAACAAAGGCAGGAAAGTGCCTTTTCTAGGTTTAATCTGCCTGTGATCCTTCACCTGATTAATCTGAGTAATCAATAAAGGTTTAAAGAGCCATTTCTTTTTCTAAAACCGGAGACTTAAAGGATAAGTCTGCCGCTGTGAGCGCAGCCGTTCAGTCAAACCTGTTCTTTTATGCTTAGATTTCATTAAGGTGAATTTAACATAGCTTCTAGAGCAGCCAAACTGTGTTTCACAGATTGCATCAGGCTTCTTGTGGGCAATTTGACAAAAATGACGTTGATTTTAATTTTTTTTCCCTTGCTCCAGTGTGATAAAGGAAGGACAAAGCTTTCATCTAACAGCAGCGTGGGTGTGATAGCATGCCAAGTCGCCATCACACAAGCTTTGAGTCATCATGGTGGCCAAATAAGCAGGTGTAGGAAGCAGAAGCAGCCTACATTCACCTGTGGGGTGACCGCAACCAGCTGTTACATAAGTGTCTTGTAGTTTCCAGAGGAGGATCTGACTCAAATGGATGAAGTGGGCAGCTTCTTTTTTAATCAAATCTCTTTGTGTGATTCAGAATGTTTGAGTGGCTACACCAAGACTTGGTTCAAGATTAACATCTCTATCAAGGTTGTTTAAGAGGACCTGACATCCTTTATCTCAGTCATGTCCTACTGCTCTTCCCTTGAGAAATCCTGATGTAGATAATCCCTTCAATGAGTGCTGGTCTGATCTGAGGTCTTCACCCCATTGGCCATGCTTCTGAATACATCAATAAGAAGGCGTCAGAAGCCCTTAGTTAACAAGGATGAGCTGTGCAGCAGCAGTTTTCTGAGCCCCTGATCCCAACCCTGAGGTTGAGCTGCAATTCATTCGGAGCCGAATTCATCTCAAGACTCTTGAATTCATGATTTTTCAACAGCCAGACCACATTTCAAATGTTGTCACACAAGACTGTTCTTGTGTGTGTCTGACACATTTTTTAATAAAACACATGTTTTTCTGATCAGCAGTCGGTTAATTTCCTGTTGGATGCAGGGGAAATGGCACATGCTTTATATGAAGCGCGCGCACACACACACACACGCACACACACACAGAAAGTGAATCCTGCATTCAGAATATTAATCATAATACCAACTAGAGATGCTTTTAGACCTTGACTTATATACACTGTTCAAAAAATAAAAGGAACACTTAACACAATGTAACTCCAAGTCAATCACACTTCTGTGAGATCAGCCTGTCCAGTTAGGATCAACACTGATTGTGAATCAGTTTCAGCTGCTGTTGTGCAAATGGAACAGACAACAGGTGGATATCAGAGGCAGTTATCAAGACAGCCCTATAAAGGAGAGGTTCTGCAGGTGCTGACCACAGACCATTTCTCTGCTCTCATCCTTTCTGCCTGATGTTTGATCACTTTTCATTTTGTCAGTGCTCTCACCCCTAGAGGTAGCATGAGGTGGTGTCTACAACCCACACAAGTTTCTCAGGTAGTGCAGCTCATCCAGGATGGCACATCAATGCGAGCTGTGGTAAGAAGGTTTGCTGTGTCTGTCAGCACAGTGTCCAGAGCATGGAGGAGATACCAGGAGACAGGCTAGTACACCAGGAGACGTGGAGGGGGCCGTAGGAGGGCAACAACCCAGCAGCAGGACCGCTACCTCCTCCTTTGTGCAAGGAGGAGCAGGAGGAGCACTGCCAGAGCCCTGCAACATGACCTCCAGCAGGCCACTAACATGCATGTTTCTGCTCAAACTGTCAGAAACAGACTCCATGAGGGCCCGACGTCCACAAGTGGGGCTTGTACAGCCCAACACCGTGCATGGTGATTGGCATTTGCCAGAGAACACCAAGACTGGCGGATTCACCATTGGCGCCCTGTGCTCTTCACGGATGAGAGAAGGTTCATACTGAGCACATGTGACAGACGTGATGGAGTCTGGAGACGCCATGGAGAACGTTCTGCTGCCTGCGGTGGTGGCTCAGTAATAGTGTGGGGAGGCATTTCTTTGGAGGGCCTCACAGCCCTCCATGTGCTAGCCAGAGGGACCCTGACTGCCATTAGGTACCGGGATGAGTTGGATCAGCCTGTAATGTGATTTTCCACTTTTATTTTGAGTATGGTTCTAAATCCAGACCTCTATGGGTTAAAAATTTGGATTTACATTGTTCTCAACATTATTCTACTATGTAATGAATGAAGATTTTCAACTGGAATATTATTATAATTCATTGAGATCTAGGAGGTGTTATTTTAGTGTTCCCTTTTTTGAGCAGTGTATTTACTGAATTACATAATGGATGATAATGCAAAGTGCAGTGTGTTTAATGGATTCAAGGATTGTTGATTAGATAATACAGTATGTATACCTCTATTCATTCTCACAATTCGATTCAGCAGATTTATATTTGCCATAACTGCTGTGAAAGTGTAAGAATCTCTGGTAACACTGATAATACTGATAATATGTGTATGTATTTACACTTCAGTGTGTCTGCCTCACTCCTGCTAAAATTCGACCATGGACCAGTTTTTCAATGATACATGAACACAATCAATATGTGACAGACTGATACATTATTGTTGATATATTGTTGATATATAACTGTGTCCACACATGGCTATGGAACCATAAATAGTAAGAAATGTCCCTGTGAAAGGAAAGTGGCTACATTTCAAAACTAATAAAGTATTGCTTTCCAGTTGACCCTGATTCAAGTGGTAGTTTTGCGTTACCCTGGGGGCGCGCATGTTTTTAACTGCACAGCAGGAGGCTTTATTTTGTGCTTTTGGTTGTTAAATAAAATATAGACTGTCAGGAAATGGAGCAGTCAGATTTTATTCTAGGCCTTAAACTAATAGAAATGTTATTGACCATATCCTGCTGTGGCTCAGCTGGTCCATTACTTTACATCTGTCTGATCCTGGCCAGGAATTCCTCCTGTATGTATATAGGTACAGGATTTTTCACTGATCCAGCTGTAGTGTATTTTGATCATGTGAAATCTGTGGGTTTCATGTGGGGTATTGTGGTTCCTGCCACAGCTAAAACTAACGCTATACGCCAACTGTGCTGTTTGCTCACGCTTGGAGCGTTCTTATGTTGACCATGATGTTTGCTTGTTGTGTTTTAGACTTAATAAATGTTTCATGGTGGCAAAAAAAGCCTGAGGTGCATAAAAATTGAACAAAAAAAACAGAATACCTTTAGTGCTTTTACTGCAGCTGTAACTTTGCTTTTATTTTACAGTTGCACTCATGTTATGAGAGACAGAAAAGAAAAGTCTAAATATCAACATCAGGATATTGAGACTTCATATAATTCTGGTAGATTTTTAAAGCAGATAAAGCCCAGCCTCTTGAATATCTTGTTTGACTCCACTGCAGTGTCCAGCAGCTGCTTCTGTCCCAGTATGAGCTGTGGTTACAGACCACAGCTTGCAGGTTAGCACAGTAGTGTAGACAATCTGTGGATAAGAAGCAGCAACCACTTAAGTTGAGCTGGCTTCAAAAGTGACTCAATCCCTATAGTCCACCATGGTAAAAGGGCCCACTTTACTGCATAATTATGTTGGTCTCTATTAATAAGTTTGCTTTTTTGTAACAACTGGAACCTGCCAATAGGTGACAGAGGTCAGAACCTCCCACAAAGACCCAAAACAGTCCTTCAGAGACCTCTGGGTGACAGAAAGCTTCACCTATATACAGATTATGGTGGATAATTATTACATGTAACATAACATTTAAGTCATTTGGATGGAGGGTTGCTTCATCAGGTGGAATCAATCATTGATTGAGTTCCATAACAGTCCAAACATATACATTTCTGTATAAATATTATTGCATATATAAAATAGTTAATAGATGTGCAGGAATAAGACTCAAATAAATATGCAAATGAGATCATGTATAATTATTCAGTCATTGAGCCAGTGAAGCACGGTGAAGACCTTCATGTCTTCTTCTATCACGCATTATAAATTTCAGATGCACTGCTGATTGCTCTGCTCATGGCCCACAAAACTTGGTGACATATTGAGTCATACTCCCTCAGTGAATCAGTCACACTCTCCTCCTGCCAGTTAAAACCTTCAGTCTTGCATGACAAGCCTGCCACAGAAAATAACAAATGCTCCATGGACGCTTAGAAACCTCCTCCATCCCTCAACATCAGGAAACTCTGCCCGGCTTGGATTTTCATATAATTGCTTGTAGCTGGTTTAATGCGTTTTGAGGTCAAAAGATTTCAGGATTTATGGTATGTTACAGTAGTGGATCCAATGATGCACATGTTCAGGTATCACTGGGGGAAATAGTGGATTAAACCGCAGCAGAATGATCTTCAGCCCACAGACGCCTCAGGAGTGATGGCTCAAATTACAAAAGAGATTGAACTGATAAAATAAGAATCAAACCATTTCACTACAGGGCTGTAAGGCGCAGGATTTCCTAAACATATGATTGGACAGAACCTACCCCTAATATATAGTCCATGCCCGATTGTAATCCTGTATGTACTTCATGTTACTGAATGCCATGTGGAATATTAAATGAAGCTGACAGGACATTGTTTATTTAAAGGGGTCTATATGGATGTTCTGCAGGTATAATGTGTAATGGAAAACTTCTTGGACACAACTCCCACAGTCACTTGTAAGCTGTCAGACATTTCTGTCTGCTGTCACTCAAAGTTTTTTGCAACACATCCATACAAATAAAAGTTACAATCAGTTGATAATGACAGTATATACCCAAGAAATGACAAGTGGGTGTATGGCCATAGCATCATCTGTGAAGCCATTAAAAACAAATGGTTTAGGTTAGGTCATATAATGATTTGTGTTAAAAAAACACATTTTGTAATGCAAAACGGTCCCATCTGTTGCCGGCATTTTTGGCTGCCATGGTGACATATGTCGCACCAACACATATGAGGTGTGGGCAACTGATGTGTACACAGTCGTCCTCATCTTCCTCATATTATGTTTTCCTGGTGATGGTGAGGCCTTGGATCTTGTGACCTACTTTCACATACCTACCCCTCACCTAATTAACTGCCAATACCATTCACACACATGACTCTTCATCACCACAACTTCCAGTGTCTAGGCACCAGGGGGAAAACTTTTTTTCCTTTGGTGATCTGCAATTAAAATACACTTAGAGCTTTATTTTGCATTTACTAAGCCAAAAAAAAATCCTCACTCTTAAAAACATTTCTTGTCCAATAATAACCATTTTGGTTCAATGAATGCCTTACAATCTTCATATAGCAGCACAGAGTAACAAAAGAGTGTGCTTGTAAAGCTTTTCAGCTGTGTTAAAGTCCCAGTGCACTCACAGAGGTACACGAAAAGCTCACTTTGAGGTAAATGATGAAACTAGTCCATTTGGACCAAGGTGGTGTTTGTCTATCAAGCATTGTTTCTGCTTCTCATTCCCATCCCTGCGTTCATTTTTCAGCAGCCTATCCTCTTGGTGTGCAGGCAGAGCTCATTTGTCAGCGAGCGGCTCACAACGTTAAGGATGCGTATCGTTAGCTGGGGACGACAAGGCCTTGTTTCACAGCTGAATAAGCCTCTCAGCATGGGATCCAATTCCTGATTAAAAAGTAAAAAGAAAACACCCTGTGGAAATCTTTCGAATGATGAATAGCTGTGCTCGGAGGGAGTTAATAGCATTTGAGGTGAAGCAGTGCCAAGAAGCCTTTGAGGGACGGCATAAATGTGTTGGATGGCCGACGAAAAAAAAAAAAACGAACGCCTCAACGCGTTCGCTCACACACAGATGCTTACACGCATGAACGCATGCATACACTTCATACTACGCAACACACATCATACAACACACGACCATGGTTTCGGTGTGTGATAAATGTAAAGCTGACAGCCTTTGTTTCTCCTTTCATCATGATTTGTCCTGGCAAGAACTGTGCAGTAATCTATTTCAAGCTTCTTGTTGATGCAAATATTTTTCTCCTACAATTTGATTTGCACTCCGCTGCAAGTGGGAAAACATTCCGTACAGGGATCGGCTTAAATCTCCTACACTTTTCCAAGTTGGCTCAGCTGCTCCGAAAGTGGGGAGTGTTCGCCTTCACCATGAGGCTCCTTCTCTTCATACATCTTTCATGAGGACGTCTACTGTTGATCTTTGTTTGAGAGGAACATCCATTATCAGTAGTTTAAATACATGGGTATCTAGACTGCAAAATAGACACATTGTACATCACAGACACTCTGAGATCAGGATGATGAGGACCCGATCTGACAGATGAGGGGCTGGGGGAGCAGTAGTGTGTTATATTGGAGGACAGCCAGTGCGACATATGGGATGTCTCGTGACATCATAATAAAAAGGTAAGCATGTCAGGATGCTTCATTGTTTGACAGCTCTCATGGTATGTTCAGTGGCAGAGCATTACATTGTAGAACAGAGTGCTCATACATGTTCAGCTGTCAACAAGGGAAAGAGAAATTGGCATGGTGTTGTTTCACGCTGTGGATGCTGAGGAGAGTTTAGCGCTGGTACCAGAAAGAGGTAAACACATATAAACATGGTGATAAAAATATTCAAGTATAAGGGTGTTTGCTTTTTTCTTTGCTTCTCCTTCTGCTTTGTGGACTCATCCTACAGCAGGATAATGAGCACGCACTAAAGAAAACCATGGACATCCATCCACAGATGTAATGAACATTTGGAACACTGTCACATCCTGCTGGAATAACATGAATGGGCTGAGATATTGTGAAATGCAAATACATGATTCAGTACTCCTCTCTAGTGGTTCTGGATTCTTGGATCCCACTACCTTCTTTTCTTAGTCTAAAATACCAGATGGTTTCCTACACACAGCCATGTGGGAAGATGTTCCTGAAATGTGTGTCTAAAGCACAGGCGCTTTGTAAAGAAGTACATGGCAGGTGACTGGAGGAAGCCAAACTCAGTGGAAATCAGTCCAGTCTCATCTTATAATGAAAAAAATCACTTAATTTATAATGTATTGTAAAGCATCATTTCTGAACCACCATCTTTAGCAATTTTGGTTTTTAAATGCCTCAGAGCTTAACCAGTTGTGAGTGAAAACTGAGATGGAAGTGACACAGATGATGTTCCTGTTTATCCTGAGTTTCCTGGTTATTTTGGTATTTTCATGATTGGTTATATTGTTTCCTGTTTTATTTTGAAAGTCTTCTTCTCCTTGTGTATCTTCCTTTACTTCTTAGTGTTTTCCCTACTTTGTGATTGCCCTCATTGTTTGCACCTGTGTCTTGTTTGAGCTTGTCCTCCTCTTCTTGTCACCTTTTTTGTTTTGCCACCTTGGTTTGATTAGTTTATTGGACTCTTTGTTTTTTTTTTGTTTTTTTGGATTGTTAGACTTTTTTTAGTTAAACATTTGCCTTTTGTGTCTGCGTTTGGGTCCTATTTGAACTGCACAAACAGCAGCAGTGCCATAAAGCGGACACAAACCCTGCCAGTTGGAACCATCCTTCACCCTAATATTTTCCTAAAATGGATTTTTATTAACTACCATGGCAGTGGAGAAAAAAAATCCATGCTGATGTGTGCAAAGCAATAGATTGAATGACATCACTATCCTATGTAAATATGAAACTGTAATGGAAATCCCCCTTGCTGTTTAGCCCACAATACAGTGTGCTGTGAAGTATTGTCAGTAGCTGTCAAACATGCACATAGCTGCCACTAGTTCCTCACAGATGTCTAAGGATGTCATGATCCTTGGTTTTACCTGTCATTTTGGTTGGTTTTCATGATTCATTTTATTAGTATGACTCTCTCATAACTCTTGTTCTTCACCCTCTTTCTTTTTCTTCTTCTTCTTCTTTTTTATTCTTCCATACGTTTTTGGCACAGCGTATCTTCAGCATACATTGACCGATTTCAGCCATTCAACTATCAAAATGTTCATCTCACAGACAACATTTCAAGTTTTTTTTTCAAAAAATTATAGTTTTTCAAATATTTAGCAATTTCGGTGTCATCTGCCAAATGTATCTCCTCCTACAAATTTCAAGCTACAGACTCCATTTTAGTCTTAAAACGTTCATTAGATGCTGCTCTATCAAACTTGTATTCAGAATTTTCTAATTCCGAATTGTGTCCGCACGACAGGCTCTCAAATTTGGAGTGGTTTTTGAGGTCTCCTCTGCTGTTACCATGGTGACAGGCTGACACACAGAGGCATACAAAGCTCTGAATTGCTCTGATTCTCCAGCAATTCAGAGCAATTCTTCACATCAGCATTCAAAGCAATCCTTCAGCTGCAGCAATCAAACTTGCTTTTTCTTCAGGAAATGCCCTTTCTAGTTTAGGTTACTTGTTACTAGTCTTTGTTGGTTATTATGTCTTGTTTTATTTTGGCAATTGAGCATATGTCTCTGTCTGTTTTACTACCTCATTGGTTCCATTCTGATTGGGTTATTAGGCAATGTGCTTCCATTTGTGTCTTGTTAAATTGTTTTTTTGAGTATTTTGTGCTTTAAGTTTAACCCTTTTAGTTCTTGTGTTTTTGGAGTTTTGTAAATGTAAAACAAAGATGTCTGTATGTGGGTCCGACCTTTCTCTTATATTATAATAGACAGGGTTATCACCTGAAGGAGCATTTAATGGCTCTCATGGAGCTTTTACCAATCTAATATGAGGAATTTCTTGAAGCTGAATGGAAACTGTATTGTTAGATATTTATTTCTGATTTGGAGATGTGTGTCTATCATCCGTCTCTATCCGTTGATAGCTCCTGGATCAGAAAACATCCCGGTTGTCGTCATCCTCAATTTAAAAAAAAAGATTGATTTGCTCGAATTTGCAGCATAATGTAAGAAGATGGGAACTTTAGATTAAAAGGCAAGATGTTTAAAATGAAAGACCCATCCATTCATCAAATTTCTAAACTGCTTATCATGTTCAAGGTCACAGAGGAGTGAAGATCCTATCAAAGCGTGATTGCAATTTAAGCTATTAGTGATGCAATTATATCTACAACAAAGTAATTAAAGTAAAGAAAGTGGGATGAGTGTTCAGAACCCTCAGAGAAATCTGACAGTTAGGTGCTGATATTATTTTATTCAGTGCAATAAAATGAGATTATCCTGTATTTTTCCATTCATGCATCTCACACACACAGTGTCTGCCGATAAAAAAAAAAAAATGCTTTCTGCACTCCCCATGCACCTGAGAAAACACATTTGCATTCCGTATCCCAGCACATATCACATCTATTTCTGTTTTTGGTGGTGGGTCTACACCTCTAAGTGTTCCTTGTGCTGACACACAGCCCTGCGACTTGCTCCACTTGACTGTATAATAGTGGTGTCACCCCACTGGCAGCATGCAGCTAAGGTCTATTATGGAGTATTGTTCCAATACAGGTTTTTTAATCTGCAAGTGCTTCTTAGCATTTAGTCAGGATAAGATGACGCGGATGGAAAAACAGAAGAAAAGGCTGACATGCAGACAGAAGGACAGCTGCTAGAGAAAGCGCCTGACATAAAATGCAAATGCATGCATCTATTTATAGAGATGAAACGTACAAGCTACAGGATGAGAATCTACTGTGACCCAGTGGTGTCAGAGAAACACACCGTGTTCACTGTACTACATCTACTTGCATTCTGACTGAGTGCAAAGCCAACAGGAAGGACAGGAGAGAGATTGAGGTGCCCCCTTTTTCAGTGCATTCATCATCCTGACTCGATCTACTTCTGCATCCATTCTTCCTTTTCATTATTTGGGGAGGATGCTGCTTTCTCTGACCCTAAAGCAGCCTGACACCCTGTCAATAAAAGCAGCTCTGTTTTTCACCCAGTGCACCTGCCACACGAACCTTTTTTTTTTACTTGGTTTATCAGGAGCACAACCTCCATCGCCACCTTTGCCATACTGTTCTCGCTCTCTTTCTCTTCTGTGTGATGTGCAGGTGTTTCAGGAGGGAGGGTGGAGGTTGACTAGTAGCTCTCTCTATTCATAACAAAAGCAAGGGACTCAGGCTTGTCCCAGCGGCAGCACTCTATTACCACAAACTCTTCAACAAAAGGGGGCCAGCCCTGCAGAGACATTAAAATTCTTACTGAGTGTCAAACCATTAGGCTGAATAGTTGCCATTTAAATTCTCAACACAGGGAAACATTGGAATAAAGTTAATAGTTTAGAAAATAGAAGAGAAGCTTGTTTAAAATGGGAGAACTGTGGAGATACCTAAATTAAAAATCTGGCAATAGGTCAGTGCTGCTATCCATCAGTCCTCCTCTAATGTGACTTTGTTGTTCTACAAATAATGTCGCTTTAGAAGTCACAACCTAGTCTGTCATTAGTGTACAAGGACATGCTGAATTGTATTTTCTCATTTCAATCATGAGAGACTCAGTGAACTGATTGAGAAAGATTTATTAAGTACAAAGTTTGAATGTGCATTGGCGTCCTAGACCCCATCGTGAAGACCACATCCGGAAAGGGGGGAAAACGCAAGAGGAGAGGCTGCTGGATCATAAGATCCCCCCGGGGTCTAGACCTGGTGGTGGTGGAGAGCTGGAGGGCAGGAAATAGGAGGCCTTACTGGCGTGGATCTGGTGGTGCTTGGGGTGGAGGAGGGTTGCCGGGTTCGATCAGAAGACAGCTGGAGAAGAGACGAAGACTTTTAAATTTCGTGCTAAGCTGTGATTGGTCAGGAGAGGGATGGAAAGCGACAGCTGATTGGTGAGGGAGGTGCTTTCTATTAAGCACCTGACTAAGAGAGCGGAAGAGAGGGGGAGCAGAGGAGTGAGGGATGGAGGGAGAAAGATTAGGAAGCGGATAGGGATAAATGGTGAATGATGGGAAATAGAGTCTTCCTGATTGAACTTACGCTGAGAGCTACATTTCTGACACAGAAACATAAAATAAAGACCTTTAACTCAGCTATACCAGTCAGCCTTCAGCTGAAGGACGAACCGACATATAAAAACACGTTACCCTGCAGTCACTGGTTTACTTTTTTCCCCGAATTTCCCTGAGGGACCTTCCCAAAGGGATTAATAAAGTATATTGTATTCTATTTAGTCCACAGAAAATGCAAATTTGCTTTGCTTTAATGCACAAGTTTTTTTACATAACAAGGTTATGTTAGTGTATGACACTGTTCAGGAACACTGTATTCCTTTTACTCCTTGAAACAACACAGTTTCATTTCACATTAGCAGCTGTTAGGAGTCACAGGAAATTGCTCAAGATACACTACAGACAGTGACGAAGCAGATTACATTGAAAGAATGGACATTTTTAAATTCTCTCCACAGTATGAAACTTGTCCTTCTGGACTTGATGTTAATTGAAGTTGACCACAGCGGCTGTTTTCCTGAATGGCATCAATACCAACCCAACCTTTTAAGCCATAAATCATTCATCATACAGCGTGATGACACAGTGATTATAGGAGCCATGACATTAGCAATGTGTCCTGGGTAATATCCTCCCGATCAGTGCTTTGAGAACTGATGCAAACACTGTCACACATAGAGAGACTCTAAAAACATTCATATAGTCATTTTTGTAATTTCAAAAAAATGTTTTTGTTATTTTGGAGAACCCTGAATTCTCCAATGGTAAACAACAGCTCCGTCCACTGAGGAAGACTGCAAAGCTCTAAATGTTAAATTCATTTTTTCTCAAATCCTCCTCTGCGGTGTGGTCATACGGATGAGGAAGAAAAAAAAAAACTTTGCTTCTACCTTTGTTTGTGTATTGAAGCTAAATATCATATGGCCCAATATGTGAGTATTATTTTATGTGGTTACAGCCTTGTCTTTTTCTGCCTCTCTCAGACAGAACTCAGCAGATTTACTGCCCTCCGTTTTCCCTTTATATCAGGACACCTAAGGTTTCTCACAGGAGTGACTCCTTCTGATCATCTGCTCCACATACATCCTCACACCAGCCTGCTGCTGGCTGCAGATTGCCTCCCACCCATCTGTCCTATAGGCTGAACTTTAATTACTCCACCATTTGTTATCTGAACTTACAAAAACCTAGCAGGGCATGATGTCCAGACCTCTGATCTCTGCCTGCTCCCTTGCATTAAGGCATGTTTTTTTTTTTTTATCTCCAGCCTCCTCGTACTTATTTGACATCACTACAGCTACTGTAACAGAAGGGTCCCATTAGGCCAATTTCACTGTATCTGCCTCCGCCTACATGGATGGATGAACCAGAGTCCAAAATTACTGTAATGCACACTTCTCATGAAAGTACCACCATGAGCTTTAGTTTTGGATACTTTCATCAGAGTGCTCATGTAACTGCTTCCTCAGTTGGATGGTACTCACAGTGCAGTGCTAGTATAGGCAGTGTTAGTGCCCAATAGTCCCAGCATAAAGTATTCCCGGTGTACAATTGTGCTGAAGGAATCTTAATATCAGTATAATTCTCGTGAATGCCTTTACACTAAAGGTCAGCATCTATGGGTGAAAGCAATCAAACAGAGCAATTGGAGATGGAAATTAGTGCAACATATATTTTCCCTCTCATCTCATAATTTCCCAGATGTGAGATAAAAGACGTGCTAAATACAGCAGGTGGACGAACGTACAACCTCATTTTCTCACTGCATTAAAATGTGACGAGGATTTGAATTAGTTTCACCTCTGCTGAGCTCTGTGTGAGCTCCTCAGTGATAATAATAAGCTGGCAGCATTATTTTCTTTGGAAAGTAGAACGTTTGATTTAGCTGTTAATATAGATCTTTCATTTTTTTTCCACGCATATAGCCTATAAAACAGAAGTGATGAATACACACAGTCTAGACGTTAATAGGCCCCAGAGACAGGTACCCTGATGACTTAGTGATCCCTCTGGTATCAATAGCAGGTTATCATTTTGTGGCTTTGAATAAAATGACAACATTATATTGCCATTAAATCTTAATTGTTCAAGATCTCCAGAGGATAATGATGAATTATTTACTTGACATGAAGCAGGTCAGAGACATAGTGGGGAAGCATTTCAGTTGACTTAACAGTATTTTGTGGTTCCCAGATGATGCATCCTGGTTATTCTGAGTCAGCTGGGAGACATTCATGCTTTGTGGGATTAGGGACTAATATAGTTTTTATTAAACATAATTCTGATTATCAGCACACTTGTTGGCTCATAACTAAGATACTTATTATTTAGACCATGCACTGGGATCTGTGTGGACAATCCATGCTCTTATTTAGTTATAATTCCCTGTAGATCAATTATATGTTGCCAACACTTTAATAAACTGCCTTTAATCTGCATGTGGAAAATCAGTGTAGGGGGAAAAATGAGTGATGAAAGTGATGCAAATGCAAGCAGGAACAGCTGGGGCAGACAAATAAAGAGGTGCAGTTCCTCCTGTAGCCTCTGGGGGATGACTCTAAAAGTGAATTAACCCCTACAGACCCTCATGTTAAAATATAAATATACATGTTTTACAGCCTGCTTGGAATGATTGGTGGGTGCCCGCTCATATCATGAGCTTGCTGCTTTTGCCCGCCCACTTCAGCTAAACTTGTGCTCCACCTCTTCGCCTGTATGTGGATTAAACAGGAGTTTACTATGACGTTGCCAACATCCATCTAGTTTTACACAGTCTATGTACAAAGTAGAGGTTTGTTGGTTTGTTCAGCCATTAGTGGATTAATTAAACCATTTTAAAACCGTGCCGCATTGAAAAAATTAACTTTAGTATTTTATGTTTTTAGTGAGTGTAATATGCATGTTTAGCAAAGCAAAATGCTGTCAGGATCATTATGTTTGTAATCCTCAGAGAACAGCAGGAAAGTGGTTTTCCATTGGCTGATTCATTTGCCTTTATTTAGCAGCGCTACTTTAATCAATCAGACACAAATATTAGGAAGGTGAGAGAGCCAACACACCGACACCAAACTAATGGCTCATGGCCAGTGATGATAATTATGTCTGCTCAATCTGTATTCAATATCACAGCACTACTTCAGTGTGACACATCTGTTTAGTCAAGCATGAAATAAACGCTGATTGTCAGATACACAGGAGTAATAGGGAAATATTTCTGCTGATAACAGGCTGCTCTGACGTCTACGTTTTCCATTTGTGATTCTTTATTGTTTGGTGCTGCGTTCGTCGAAACCACAAAGCTCTGCATGCAGTTGAAAATGATTAGAGGAAAGGCAGTTTGTGTGCTTTAACCTCTCAGCTCGTCATAGAAAGCATCGACTTCAAAGAGAGGTTTAAGTGATTTATTTAAAAAAAAAGTTTGATGCTGCTTTCAAAAAAGTTTTTACCTCCACTTTCAGTCAAAACTTCAAAACAGAGGAAAGAGAGAAAATTAAATCAGCAAACAGTGAGGTGTTGACCTTAGTTTAGCTTCAATTAAAATTTCCAGCACTAGTTACACAGCAAAATATAAAAATATAGAATACAGGTGTGGGTCGATGCTGACTGGGGCCTTTCTGTGTGGCTTCCTCCCACATACTAAAGACGTACTTGTTAGGTTAATTGGTGACTCTAACTTGCCCTTAGCTGTGAGTGTAAGTGGTTGTCTGTCTGTATTGACCTGAACCAGAACACAGGTTTCAAAATATAAAACAGAGTTTATATTTAAAGAAAATGCCATGTATAATTTTTTTATATATTTGAATCAAATTCATTTAGGTTTTAAGTTAAATCATCAATGGGGCACATATATATACCTGATAAGTTTGTTTTAATGTTCTTTCTTTGATGTTTGATTATGTTTTCCATGTGACTTCCTGATGTCAGCACTGTCATGCAGGTCCAGCTGTGAGAGGCCTGATTGGGCACAGGTGAAATTGATCAGCCTCGTTGGGACAAACCAAATGAACATAAGAGAGGGGGGGAGCTGGGGCTGTTTGTTGTATAGATCTTTGTTTGTTGTTGTTTCAGTTAAGGTTAATGTCATTTAAGTTATAGGTAAATGTAAGGGGATTATTTTGGAATAAATTGATCAGAAGAAACAATTGAATGTAACTGCAGATTCATTTGTGCATGTTCTGTGTTTACTGATTGTAGGGCACCACACCTTTTGTGTGTTGGTAGTGGTAGAGGGTACTGCTTTTAAAAGCTGGGTCAGAGTGGGTGTAGTCTTGCCTGAGAAAAATGGGGAGTTCATACCCGTTTTAAAAAGATGAACTAGAAACTTTCATGTGAGAAAAAAAAAAGTAAGGCTTTGAATCGGTGCACAAGATTAAACCAGTCCTCAGCCATGTGACTTGCAGTTTAGGCAGACCATAAATCACGGTCCAGTCATGAAAGACTCCATCGTTCTCCGGTATGGGATCAATGATCCTGACGGGCTGCTCGCACTTGAGTTTCCTGATATAAATTTAGCTAAATCAAAGAGGTGGGTGTGCAGAATATGTGCTTCACAGCCTTCAGCTTTGTTATTTGGGGGTTTGTTAATAGGTCAAAGTAGACATAATGCTGCCTGTGGGGTGGCTGCAGACTCATATGAATATCAGGCTTTAAGTGTAACAGAGTGAAATAAGATCTCAGGGACAATTAACCTTTTCTTCCTTTTTTTGTGACATTGGTGGCTGTCTGCCACACAGAGCAAAGGAACATCTGAAGCTAAATAAACTCTGGACTCTCACTAGAATAAGAAAAACAGATAGATTTTTATGTTTCGAGCAAACATTAGCAACAGGATGTGACATTTTGAACTGCAAACTTCTTGTTGTTCTTATTTATTGTGTAAACGTATTTATTCAGAAAAAACACACAACAATGCAAACAAGTTTCAGGCCATGTTTAAATTTGCTGAGCAATGTGAACATTAGTTGGCTGGAGAAGGCATTCAGGGTCAGGAGAAAGGTTACAGCCTTTGGGCCGATGATAAACTCTTGACATGTGCCTCAGTCTGACCTTAACACTGAACACACACACACACTGTTCTTCATTTCAACACTGTACACACTGTGCTGTCCACATACCAGCTTTAGCTGCTATGTTCATGAGGTTATTTATCTTTGAATATAATACACAGCTGTTGTAACAGTTAATATACATTACGTTTGGTTTATTGATCTATTAAAGCTACAGCTGAAAATGTCAAGTGATGTCAAAAATATTTTTAAATCACTTTCAGACTGAGCCAAGGCTTTTGTTTTGTATTTTTATTGTGTTTGCATTGTTTCCTGTTTTATTTTGAAATCACTGACGTCCCTCTTGTTTCAGGTGTCTTGTCTTCTCTTCCCTCGTGTGCTCCCTCCTTCTCCCAGTGATTACCTGCTCCTCCCTGATGTGTCTCACCTGTGCCTCATTGCCTCTCCCTTCCCTCACTCGGTGCCAGTTTGTCTTTTCAAGCCTTATCAGCCTTCTCAGCTCTTGTTTTGCCATAGATCTCAGTGTATGACCTTAGTGCGTGTTTTTTGATTACTCTTCTTTAAGCCTTTATTATTTAAGCCTTGTGTATTTTTGATAGCTCCTGTGTTAGACTTTGGACTGTTTTGACCTACCTCTACTTAACTTGGGCCCCGTTCACACTGGAGAAAGTCATTCCAGCTAGAGTAGGATTGAGCCCAGACATCCTTTAAGCTGAATGCGTTCAGAACTATTTTCAAATCTGGCTAGCACACACTTGTGTCCGCACTCAATCCGCTTCATCCAGCGTGCTTGCTGTCCTCCAAACCACTAGGTGGCGCCTCGTAATATACAGAGTCCGTTCAGGCCGCGGTAGGACCGCGCGTGCGCATGCGTCGTGTGGTTTTTTGTCCCGTGTCGCTCCCCGTGAACCCGGATGTAGCACATCGCTAACCGGAAGTAGTGTGTTGCTAGCTGGATTTGCTAGCCACATGTGCGTTCACACCTGAGCCACATTTGAGCCAATCCGGCTAGATCCACATCTCTGGTGGTTGGATCTAGCCGGATTGAAATCAAACTGGATACTGCCGGATTCGAGGTGTTCACACTCAGAAAAAAAACATCTGGATAGGCCCAAATACCGCTTTAGCCAGATTTTTTTCCCCAGTGTGAACGGGGTATAAGAGGCAGGTCAAAACAGTAGCTTTCTTATTAAAATATACACATTGATATGCTGTAAAATAGAAACAGCACAGTGCACTAAGAGTATGAACAGCATGATTACGATAACATACAGGCCTGATCTGATGCTGTAAATGCTGATGCTCTGAAGACCAACAAGTTATAATCCTGTTACATATCACCACACCGCTTTAGGCTACAACAGCTACTCTGATGTTAGCTCTAACCTGGAAGAAGATCAAGATAGTGTTTACAGTGTGCGAAAGCTGGGTGGAGTGAGCTATCACATTAACATTGATTTATATGGAAGCTGATTATTTGCATTGATTTCTCTGTAATCCAGCTCGCCTTTGTACAGGCAAAGAGAGCAGTGTTAGAGCTGTCAATCATACTTAGAAGACCTACAGACTTCGCTGCAGTCTTTTAACAAGAGTCACACCTTTAAATCCTCTGTGTGACAGCTTAATACAGGGGTGTCCTGTAACTCACACAGATTTGTCATAATTCTAGAAGAGGGGGTTAGGAGATTTTTGCAACTTAAAATGCAGAGATTCTATTAAATAAAGTGCAATAAAAATGGACTATACTTTCTTTTGGAATGAAACACATTTCCGCATCATAACAGAGGTCCATATGAGTGAGCAGGATGCACTGACCGTCATGTAACTAATGTTCTAAAAGTGAAATAATATTATTGCAAGGGGGTAAGCACTGCAAATAAAACTGTAATAAACTGGGATTAGGATTGGCAGAATGTGCCATCATTAATTGTCAGCACTGCAGTACTGGCTATACACATAAATACATATATCAATAGGTATGAAGAGGAGTACTGAGACGATTATAAATGGATTTGCATTTCCCACCCGACTGACTCTGATTTACCATGAGACCCCATCACCATACCATGAATTATGTTAATCATGTTTTGTTATGCAGGGTGCCTATAGACAACACAAAGCATTTGCATATGTTTAATTAACGTTCTGTTCACTGTTTATTATTCCTTTCTATTGAACTTTTCTTTGCGGTGTATATGGGGTGAAAAGCAGTTTCCATAACTCTGATAGATAGAAGTAGGAAGAGTTGTTTCAAAATTTCCATTTGGTTCCTATTTTTAACCACACCTAATATATTCTGCCAACACTGAGCATCAGGCAACTGCAGGGAAAACGTCCCAGTGTTAATAGTCGAGGGTTGAGCAGTCCCAATTTAGAGCTAGACTTCAGCTGTTTTTTTTTCTCATATCAATTCTGGACAATGTTTCCAGGAATGAAATCCCCCCCCCCCATAACATATTGTATATGTTGGTATATCAGCCTTGAATGAGCAGAACCAACAATACATCCAGCAGCAGCTTCTCAGTTTCATGGTTCAGCGCGTCAGTAGATGGTGCACGTTGAGTTTTGACATCATCATTACCCACTTCAGAACTTTCTATAAAACCTATGAGATTTTTAACTTCATGTCTTTGCTGGGATTTTATTCATGTCATCCTTCTCTCTGTAGAATGGTGTTACCATCTTCCCAAGTGACACCCCTGCTCTGTCAACCACAGTTAATAGTATCTATAACCTCATGTAGTAATTCTTATCACCGGTACCCCGCCGATGTTCCAGCCTTACAGGCGGAGAAACTCACATAGCTGTGAAAAGAGATGGAACCCACCATGGGTGGCCTCACACACTTGAATGGTGACAGGCGTAGGGAGTAGGAGTATGCACATGATGAACAATGGTGTGCGCACACACACACAGGTTGGAGGGGATTGAGTTGACAGATTGTCTCCAGAGTCTTAGACAGTAAGCGAGGAAATACACTTCCATCTCATCACTGGGAGATTAAAGAAGGACTGGGAAAATACAATCAAGTGCTTTCTGACAGGATAGGAGGTAGGGAGGAGAGAAAAGACAAAAACCACTGATCCCTTTCGTACGTAAAATCCTTAGCAACACAGCGATCAATCAGGACGAGGCTCTCTGACTGCCTGCCATCAGGTTTTTTAAAAGGAAAAAAAATGGTACAATGGGAACACACACATCAGTGTTAGTGAGGTGCTGACTTCTGCAGGTTAGGGATAAAAAAAAGTCAGGGCTTGAGGTTGTGTGACCTCGAGGAGAATGACGACTTCTGCACATCTTTCCAAATGTGGTGTGACAGTTGTACACCAGCAAATGTCAATAATGGAATAAGACAGGTGTGCAGATCAACATTAGACAAGCAACCACAAGCAGAAGATAATGTACCTGAAGTTTTTTTCTCTGCAATTCTATACTTACACTACTTAAAAATAAAAATACAGTCAGTTTTTGAGTCTGTACAAGCAAGAATATCGGCTCAAGTTTTCCAAAAGACATGATCTGTCCTCATCCCAACTCGTTCTCCTGCTGGAACAGAAAGTCCCTGCGGCAGAGCATCCGGGGGGAGAGGCCCTTGAAAGAAACAGTACTAGCTTCTGATGCAACAGCAGCTGGAGATGTGTATTCATGCCATCTGGGGTTAGATGCAGGGGCTTCACAGTTCACTCCATCTCTGCAGCCTTGAGCAGTCCTTGATATTGTTGGGGAGAGTAAAAGGAAAAGCCAACTAAAGCGTTAAGAAAAGTCACTACCAGAAGAGCAGTTAGCCACCAGGTTGCAAGATGTTGCCCAGGAAAAACCTTAACAGGGGTCCCCTGGGACAGGGTTTTTCTCAGAAAGAGAGACCAGAAGCAGGAACGGCTCCACTGTTTGAGTCTGAACCAGATCATACAGCTCTCTTTTTTTCTCTTTTCAAGAATGCATCAAAGGTTAAGTCATAAATATAATAATATGCTGCACTGACATTAGATGAAACAAGCAGAGAAACCTTTTGTCCCCTCTGGAAATATGCGCCGCATTGAACTGAGTGTACAAGTCTGTGGAGGTGTGGACATATCTAGTATATCTGAAGTTTCTGGTTCATTATGCTTGCAGCAGAAAATTAGAAATATGTGGTTTTGCCCTTTGCTCACCACTCGTCTCCTCGCCCCACTTGCTGTCAAATATAAACTGGGAGCTACATTATGTGGAGGTATGGAAATCTGAGCAGCTGTGTAGGGTCATTTGCTCCCTTCTTTTCCAACTCTCCAGATATCACATTCTGATATAAAATGAAGGAGGAAATGATGCAGCTCCGTACATCCCCAGCCCCCAGGCCTGTCAGGAAAATGAGGCAGGGACAGTCACCAAGTTGCTCCCTCATTCACACATATCAATAAATCATGCCATGTGACATTTTAAAGTGACACTTGAATGTATGCTAATACTTTTCTGTGACTGACCCAAATGAATCGTAATGGCCTGCCTAATGTGTTGTAACTAAAGTTATTGGAAGTTTCACACATGCATACAGGTTTGTTTTCAGCCGCAGCAATGATGATCATGCAAAATACTCTCAAAAACATTATTGCAGAATTAACACCTTGGACTTTGGAGTTTTTATAGCAAAACATTCATTGGCCGGTTGACACGCTGCCAATGTCACATGCCTTGTTTCTCTGATTGCTTGTATGTCTACCCAAACCTCAGTTATTGTCAGGGTTTGTGGTGTGGGAGGACACAGTTGCAGAGAGCAGAGCAGTTTCAAAGTCCAAGAGTCTTTATTTAAAGGCCAGGAGGGCAAAACAATACAAAACTAAAAATCACACTCGTAGTGGCAAAACTGGGTGAGGCGAGAACAAAACACTTACTAGGAGAACAGGATCAAAAACAAGACAAAACCTGGATTGCGTAGCATGGCATGGCATGGCATGGCAAAAACGAAGACGAGACCTAAACACAATCCCCTTGAGTGATGACGAGACAAACTGGCAGAGAGTGCAGGGAAGACAAAGACTAAATACACAGGGACCAGGGAAGACAACGAGACACAGGTGACACACATGAGGGCAGGGCAGGTAATCAACGAGGAGGGAAAACACAGGAAGCAAAACTCAAGACAATGCACAGGGAGGACAGGACTACCAAAGTAAAACAGGAAACACAAGACAAGACTAGACAACTAAACACAAACCCAGGAAAACAAAACACCAGAACTACAGGAAAATAACAATAACTAAACACAGATCAAACTAAAAACCCAAAACAAGGAAAACAAAACCATAAATAAACACCAGGTCGTGACAGAACCCCCCCCCTTCAAGGAACGGCTCCCAGACGTTCCTAAAAAACACAAAACAAGGGTTCAAACTAAATGACAGGGAGCCAAAGTTCAAAGTTTCAGAAACAAACTCAAGGTCTAGAGTTCAAGAAGGCCCCGGCCATGGGCCAACAGGGGCAACGGAGACAGAGGTCCCATAAAACAAAGTCTGGGGTGCTTGGGGGGCAGAGTCAGAAATGGAGGGGACAGGGACCCTCAGGGTCCGGGCGGAAGCCCAGCATGGACAGAGCTGAGGACTCTCTGGTGTCCGGGCGGAAGCCCAGCATGGACATGGCTGAGGACCCTCCGGGGTCCGGGCGGAAGCGCAGCATGGACATGGCTGAGGACCCTCCGGGGTCCGGGCGGAAGCCCAGCATGGACAGAGCTGAGGACCCTCCGGGGTCCGGGCGGAAGCCCAGCATGGACAGAGCTGCGGGCCCTCCAGGGTCCGGGCAGAACACCAGCGCCGAAGACGAGGCTGCGGACCCTCCAGGGTCCAGACAGGAAGCCAGAGCCGAAGACGAGGCAGAAGACCCTCCAGGGTCCAGACAGGAAGCCAGAGCCGAAGACGAAGCAGGGGACCCTCCAGGATCCCGACAGGAAGCCAGAGCCGAAGACGAGGCAGGGGACCCTCCAGGGTCCCGACAGGAAGCCAGAGCCGAAGACGAGGCAGGGGACCCTCCAGGGTCCCGACAGGAAGCCAGAGCGGGGGACCCTCCAGGGTCCAGACAGGAAGCCAGAGCTGGGGGTTCCCCAGTGACTGGACCAGTCGCTGGGGCTGAGAGTCCTTCTGGGTCAGGGCGTGGACCCAGATCTGATGACCCTCCAGGGTCAAGGCTGGATGCACCCCAGCATCCAGACAGGTGACCTCCAGTGTCTCTGCCACCCCTGTCTTGGCAGGAAGTGTGGGGGGCACACTGGAGGTCTCTGGGGCAGGCGGCGCCGTCTGGAGCCCGCCCTCTGGCCGAGACGGGGGGAGCGATGACGTCGTCTGGAGCCCGCCCTCTGGCCGACGGGAGGGGCGATGACGTCGTCTGGAGCCCGCCCTCAGGCCGAGACGGGAGGAGCGACGCCGTCTGGAGCCCGCCCTCTGGCGGCCCCGGACGGGATGGCGTCGTCTGGAGCCCGCCCCTGGGCGGCCCCGGAAGGGTTGGCGTCGTCTGGAGCCCGCCCTCAGGAGTTGGGGCTGAGTCGAGGACTGGGCGGGGAAACCAGGGGGGCAGCATGGGGGCCACAGGTGCTGGGAACTCCTCCATGTCCGTGAACGCCCTGGCATAATGGAGGTGGAGTAATAGGCTAGTAATAGCCGATAAGACCGCCTCTGCTGCGTCCATGTTGGCCAGTTTGTACTGTCAGGGTTTGTGGTGTGGGAGGACACAGTTGCAGAGAGCAGAGCAGTTTCAAAGGCCAGGAGGGCAAAACAATACAAAACTAAAAATCACACTCGTAGTGGCAAAACTGGGTGAGGCGAGAACAAAACACTTACTAGGAGAACAGGATCAAAAACAAGACAAAACCTGGATCACGTGGCGTAGCGTAGCATGGCATGGCATGGCAAAAACAAAGACGAGACCTAAACACAATCCCCTTGAGTGATGACGAGACAAACTGGCAGAGAAACCCAAAACAAGGAAAACAAAACCATAAATAAACACCAGGTCGTGACAGTTATTCTGCATGTCTTGGTACTGTGTGGCCTCCCACAGTGATAATGATGATGATGATTCTGTGAGATTTCTACTGGATTTCTATGCACTGGTCAAACGTTATTTGTAGCTGTGCCATCAAAATATCACATTTATTCCACTTATCATTTCATTTGATATTGAAGGCATTTTCCAAATGACAGAGAGAGAGAGAGATTGGTCAGTGAGACATTTCCATATTGACAAGTTTACCCTTGAGATCCTGCATTCACCTTTTCTATCTCAAGTAACAGTTACAGAAGCTGTGCTCCAAAGGGAACCTCTTTGTAGAGCCTTCAACACAATCTCAGCTCCCCCTGAGAAATATTTAAATGAAGTAGCTCGCCATTTTATGCACATCTAAGAAGAGGCAATCTTGGGAAGACTGAAATGTGAAACCTGATTCAGACTGCTGAAAAAGCCAGCAGCAGCTGATAGTCACAGCGGCACTTTAACTTTTGCATTACTTCATCATTTCACAGTGACTGGAAAAGCAGCAAGCGTTTGTAAAGGACTCACTTCATTTAACTTCACTTTTAAAGAAGTGGAAAGACACTTTTTCTTAGAGAAATCTTATTTATCACTGGAAGTGACAGCGCTCACATCTGTCACTCTGAATAATACTCCCCAGATAAACAAGGGTGTCTGTATGTACTGTTTTGAGCTCTATATCAAGCTAAGATGTGGGAAAGCGCTGGTATGTTGAACCTTTATGTAGTGGCAGTCAAGAGAGGGGGGAAGCTCAAGTATTATTGTATAATTCATGTAGTGTCTGTACCTTCTAACCCTATACATCTTAATAATACATGTGCCCTTCTCACCCTGGTATAGCTCCACCATGAAGAGCCATAGAGTTACTAAGAGAAAAGAGACTGAGAGAGGCTGTATGTGGAGGAAAGGAATGTTTTCCCAGATTTTGCAGTGCAACACATGAGCTGACATATTTTATCAGAAATCGCTGCAGACCTTGACCAAAGATTTTACCTTTATTTGTATTCTTGGGTTTAAGGGTGACTAGGGGGGTGATGTTAGTGGATTCCCCATTCTGGTCCAGACTGAAATTGTAAGGGTTATGGTTGCTTTCTTGGTTGGAGAAAAGAAGCGCTGCAGGGCTAAATGTCAGAATGTGAATCCACTGAGTTTATCCCCACAGTTATCTTAACTGGAGTAGAAGCTGGGATGACATTAAATAGACTACGTGAGATGAAGAATGACTTTGGATGCCCACACATTGAACTGGCATCATGTTGGAGGTCATCCTTTCACAAGCATGTACCTGGATGTGCTATTACTCACATCTGATTTAATTATAAAGCGAAGTCTGTCAGGGGCTCCTAGGGAGGACTCCAGTTGCAGTCCACGGAAACAGGCATATAGAACGACTTGTGAATGCTAAACAGACTAGGTCGGTACATGGGAAGGCAGTCCACACAGGCAACAGTACAGGAGGGCGAGACCAAGGCAGTAACATAGTCATAGGTTTTGATAACAGGCAATCAGTCCATGACCAAAAGTACCGACAGATGTGAGGCAAAATCACACAACCAAGTCCATGCAAAAGAAACCTATCTAGTAAGGCTGTCCACTAAGGCAGAGGTACAGAAAGGAGCAAGGCAAGAGGCAATAATCCTAAAGGCAGGAACAATCATAATCGGGAAGTAACACTCGTAAGTCGCTGGAATGCTCGGAAAATCCACAAGACGATCTGGCAAGGGAGACTTGTGAAAGAACAGTTCAAATGTCCACCGGTCCCCAGGGGTCCACAGGAAAACCAGGGTGTGTTACCTCTGGGCTCTGGTGGGTGAAGGTTAGGCAGAAGTATGAGGAGGGTGAACTGGTGACCCCGGAAGTGGCCCAGATCCGAATCCTTACAAAGTTGCGCATTATTGAGATGTAGGAGCAGCACAGAATTACTGATAAGGTTCTAAACTTGTCCAGTCATTGTCCAGTTAGATAGATCAAAGAGTGGAGGTGCTGTTTATTTCTCACCGCTTGACAGCTTCTCTTGTGGCGAAGAACAAAGGTTTGGCTTTGTGAGCTTACAGTATGTATCGCTGTGTTACTGTGTATCCTGAAGACACAAAGCTGTGATCTGTTTGATCTTTTCTGTTTGCCCTGTACACTACCATGACAACTAAATATTTATCTGACTAATGGAAGTCGACTGCTGACTCCTGTAATGAACTGTGGACATAGTGTCACTCACAGTGCAGGCTTCATTCATTTTCAGTGAGGTGGGATGTGTTTTGCTTACTTAAGCATGCTCATCCTCTGCACCCTCTTTCCTTCAGAGACAGGATTTAATGTTTGCTTGTAGTACCAGACTTCTTAGGCTGACATATCCCATTGATGCTGCAACACAAAGAAAGCTGGTCCACTGTTGCATGTTAATTATTTATAGATTGATCAAAAACTATGGGGGAAAAAAACATAGATCAAGATTTAGAATGATAAGAAAATATGTGGAAATATGTAACCTTTAACAACACATGTGTTGGATCTGAACATCATCCTCAGAGAATAATAATGATCAGTGCTCTGTGAGTAATGATATATGTAGGACAACAGAGAGGTTTTAGTTACTGAGCTCTCAAGCCTTCATCTTTACACTGTAATGATTTACGAGCACTGTGCAATCTCCTCAATCTGACATATCTTAGGAACAAATCCCCCAAAGCAAACTTCAAGATGTATGTGAACACCTCTGCCAGGCATGGGCATCCATTAATCCAGTGAGAGATGAGTCCACAACTGGGTTGACAGATTGGATTTTCTATTGGAAGGAAAAAAGAGACACATAAGGAAGTTTTTTTTCTCTATCATGGAAACAAGAGACACCTCTGAAAATAACAAAGCCACTTTAAAGCTGTTCTGATCACCTAGTCTGAAACGGAGAGCAGCAACACCTCTCAGCTCTCTGTTTGGATGTTACGGCCCTTCACTTTTACTGTTTCTGTTCACTCACTGTGTTTTTCTCTGGCTACAAAAGGAAGCTCTGCCTTGCCCATGGGCAACATATCAATTCTTAAAGAGTATGTATACCAAGCCTGGCATCATCAGACAAATGTGTAAATTAGTCTCTCAGTTCATTTTCTATTTTTTAAGAGTGTTGGAAAAGACATTGATTCAAATTCAGCATGATATTAGATGCATGGGGGGATACACGAGGGACAAGTGCATGTGGAAATCTGTGTGAGGAAGTTAAATGAGATCACACATGCCAGTAGTCTGTGTAGGTCTGCACTTCCATTGTCTTATCACCTATTAGGGTTAAATTGAAGTTACCATTAACACCCCTATAAATATCTTATAATTCACTAAATATATGTCAGTGATATATTGGTCCATTTGTTGGGTGAAGCGCTTGATGCCAATGCTACCAGCTGGTGCTGCAACCATCCAGTCTTCTGTTATTTATAGTCACATCAACCACAATATCCCCAACGAAGAGTCAAGTTCCACTTAAAGACTTGCTTCCAAACTGAAATCTGGTCTTAATTTGTTGTTGCCAAGTCATCATAATACAAAACTTTTAAGTTCTAAAGTTGCTCATTTGTATGAGGATCACACCCTTTCAAAGGCGTCAAAGTGATACAGGGAAAAGCTCCAAAACAGCGGAGTTAGTGGAGCGAATAAGTGGATCTTAAGTTGAGATAGAGGTTTTTATTTTTAACAATATGGACTGTAAACATTTCAGACTTAATTCCCCAGAACTGCTGCAGTGCCTTTTTAAAGGTGACACCAATGCTGCTGCCATGGCTGTAATGGAGGTATTGTTACCTTCAAGTCAGGCGAGCAAGTGAAGGAGATTGTGTTTGATCCTGGAATCAGAAATCAGATCAGAGGACTCTTAAATTGAAAAAGGCTCCTCAATCTTCAGGCCTGGAGGTCACAGCCTTCGTGGATTTAGCGTCAAAGATGGATCATCTACGGTAATTTACACTTCAATTAGGTGATGGAATATGCTTTCAGGGGTTTGGATCCTAACCTTTACTTGCATCCACAGTGAAGATCAGAGCAATGTTAATTTGAGCAACAAGCACTCATTAATTTACACTAGCTGAATGTTCAAGTGGTGATAAAACATTATTATAGGTGGTGTAAACAGCACATAGGGAGGTTTACCAGCAACATAATTTGTTGGATGGTATCTAAATAAACTGCCTGTAATTATGGTGAAACCTAATTAGTGGTTACCTAATTGCTTTTGGCAAGTCTTACGTATACACTAGTTTGAATATTTTCCCAGACCTCTCTTTGAGCATTAGTTGGAGCTTTCTGTAATTGCTGCTCAGCCAACTGTAAACATTCAATTACTGATAATGATTTTTGCAGTTTCTCTGCCCTTATCGCTGTCAGAACCACACAGCCCGGTTCTGGTTATTTATAAAGCAGTCAAATCAAGACAATGCAGGGGGTCACTGTTCAAGGCCACCTACAACAGATTCTTCCAGTCCATTAAATGTATGATATACACCCAATGAAGGCTTAAATCGAGAGCTATCTGTTTTCATCGTGTCACGCAGCTCAATTCCCAGAGAAATGACGAGAGGACAGGCTCTTACGAGTTCACAGTCAGCCTTTTGATCTCGAAGCGACTCTCCGATACGGCTTGCTATTGACATTTCGCTGAGACTTCCAACAAGGGACTAAGACGGCAGAAACCATATCGACCTCCTCATAAGGCAGATAAAGGCAGGGCCGAGGTCACAGGGTTACTGTACATGTGTGAATTCTGCTGAAAGCTGTCAGATTTACAAAAAGATTACATGAGTCAGAGTCATGCGGTTTTGACAGCACAGATAAAAACGTCTGCCGTCTACCCACAGTAGTATAACCTGGTTTTGAGTCTGGCTCAGTCTTTGATAGACCTTAAGACCTTTTTAGATTCTGTAGACTAAAAAAAAACATATGCTTGTGTATTTGAAATGGACCACAATGAAATAGGGTGTTGAAAAAGTGAAAAATCCTTCTAGGGAGGATGTTAGGGTGGGTGGATGGCTCAGCAAAACACCAGTGTGGACAATTATCTCAATCTGTTATAAAGTGTTTTAATGATACACTACATTTTTAAATGAGGATGTTGTTGAATGTGATGGTGCAGGGTAGGTCAATTTTTTTATTTAATATTGCAGACTGAGGAACTTTAACCTTATATTTTACATCCTGGCTCATTTTCAGCAGACCATGATGTAACAGAATGTTGTGTTCAGCATATTATATCTCCCCTTATTGTAGCACAGAAGCAGTGTGTTGGTCTGTTGCACCAAACACACAGTGGTAAACACATACTGGTTGTCTAGCATCAGCTCGGCTTTATACAGTGCTTTAGCAACAGCTTGTGGGAAAAACGAATGAGATGTCATCTTATGAAGCCACTGTTACTGGTGTGAAGCTGCAGCGCAGTATGGCTCAGTGCGGTAAGCAGCACTGTATGCATTTGTTGATACAATAACACTGGTGTTATTGTGTCAGCTGCTTTCAGACAGACATGAATTTCAGCTCGGCTTCTCGTGTCACATTGTGACAGAAACACGTTACACTTTTTGTCCCTACATATTTGATTTGGTTTAAATAAAATAAAATGAGTTTGAATGTCAGTACTTTTCACTAATCCAATTCTTATATTATTATTCAAACCTGCCACATCATTGTCAGCATCACCTCCTGGTCACAGTCACACTCTGCTGATGATATTGAGGGCCAGGAACTGAAAGCTGTTATGCCTCCGTCTGCATTGTGCCAGCGGTAATACCGAGCTCCGTCATGTCTCCTGTCACTGAAGGAGGCAGCTGACTTCACCGCCCTTCGCCACTGCTCCGGGTACTTAGTCGAAATTGGAGGCTCATTCCTCCTACTGCAATCCGGCAGCAGTAACACCAGGCTCCCCTATATTTCCTGTCTCAGGAGGAAAACCTTCAAACTGACTACACTGCCCTCAGCCATGGCTCGGGAGCTCTGTCCTATCATGCTCCAGATCTGACTCACAAAAAAGTATGGGGACATAAATATGAATGTTATTTAAATACAAAACTGGTATATTTGCATCTATTGTTATTATTTATTTGTTTGGTTTGTGCTAGATAATCGATGAAGGGATTCAGGCCACTTGAAAAACTGCACATTGTGGCTCCTTATTTTTTAGCCCTGGAGGTCCACAGCTGGTTAAAGTTAAAGCTAAAGAATAACTTAGTGTTACCATCATAACAAGCATCTCCATCTGACAGAGACACTAAGCAACACTGCTGCAGTCAGAGTGAATATTTATGGGTGTTTGCACACCGAGCTGTATTCAATTTTCTGTAATTTAAAAATGTAATAATACCCTGCAGTCAGTCATCACACAGCATCATTACACTATGAATAAAATTGTGTTTTCTATTAACTGATGCTGAATTATGGGTGTAAACTGTAAACAGTGTAACTAAAAAGCATAGTCAGAGATGGTTGCAGGGACTGGTAAAAGGCAGAGACTGCTCCACAGCGATGTGCATCAAACTCTCGGCGGCCTGACTCTGTGCTGCTGACAAACAGAGGGTGTCATTGTACATAATAAATGGGCCTCGAGTGGGTAACCTTTGATCTTGCTGAATTAGTGATAAGGCTCACAGAGAGGAGTGCATACCTGCCTGTGGCGGAGGACTCCGCGTCCCACACCCACTCGCGCTGATAAGCGAATGCATCAAGGAACAGAGGAAGAGGTGAGAACAGAAGGTGATGAATATGTTGGGGGGAGAAAAGGGAAATGAGAGGTGTACTGTAGAGACTGTGATATGAATATAAGTCGTCAGAAAAATCAGGTCTACATCTCAGTGACTCAGTGAGGGTAATCTCTCCTAGCCATATAGGAGCATTATGTATGGATATTGGTTGGTCCATGGCTTTGGTGGAGCTACTTGATGGATTGCCTTGAGACGTTCATGGACATCAGAAATTGGATCACCTGACATTTTTCCTCTGTAACACCATTATAAAGTTGTCAGCTTCTGATTTCTGGTGTAATGTCTCATTTGAATGCATTGGCATGACATTTGGTGCAGACATCACTGCGTATTGTAGGATGAACTATAACAATTTGAAGAAGATTTTCTCTCATCTCTCTGGTGACACATCTAAAGAAATAATTTTTAACACAATACAGAATTAAAGTAACCACAATTTTCACAGAGCCCACACACATCACACAGAATTACAAAATCTGCCAAGACGTTTCTTGCAAACAAAAATGTCTGGGCAATGATTCGAGTTAATGGGCTGATTTAGAAAAAAAAATCATCCACAGCATCATTGATTGGAACTGTCAGACAGAACGCAGTGCGCCTGTGGCTGGGTTCAACAGGGGTGAACAATTAAGATGGGGTTTACAAATGCTTGTGGTGGAGCTACAGTATCACTGCATCACTAATAATCATTCTATAAATGAATATTATCACAGTTTCTTCTCTGATAATGATATAAATCTAATCCTGCTGCTGCTGCTGGAGTGACATCAGAGCTGTGATATTATCAATTTTCTGTATAATAAAGCTACCCTGTACTTACTACTAATAATATTACACTGCACCTCACTAGTGGTATTTTGCCAGTGTATGAGCATGATGTTACCTTTCAGTTGTAAGCACTGCTGAGCAGCAAGAACTGTGCCACTGTGCCAACAAAATTAGCTTAATTACTAATTTAGGGAGCTGCTAAAAGATCAGCAGCTCCCTCAGCTGCTGTGAGTGACGCTAAAACCCGTAATCTGTGTTGTCTAGCATCAAATTAGAAGTTTTGCTACCTTGAAGGAAACAATTTGGGAAGAAATTAAACCAATCTTCTTCTCATTGTACTGTGGTTCTTGTGATCCCACAGCTTATTCCTGACATGAGGCTCACTCACTGATGTGATGCGACACTCTGTCTAACAGTGGCGTTATAAAGGTATCAGAAAAAATGGGGGAAAAAAGAAAATACGTCATCCACCTCTTATCTCTATCCGCTTCCCTCTTCACCATCCTCGCACTCTCTTTCACTGCACTGCACTCCGTCTAGTGACCTCCCAAATAGTCAGGTGTTTAATAGATGGCACCTCCCTCACCAATCAGCTGTCGATCCGTCCCTCTCCTGCCCAATCATAGCGTAGCAAGAAATTTAAAAGCCTCTGTCTCTTCTCCAGCTGTCTCCTGATCGAATCCAGCAACCCTCCTCCACCCCAAGCACCTCCCAATCCATGCAGTTCAAGGCCTCCTCTCTCCTGCTCTACTGCTTCTACACCACCACCAGGTCTAGACCCGGGGGGGGGGGGGGGGGGGTCTTCTGTTCAGCGGCCTCTCCGCTCAAGCTTTCCCCCCTTTCAGACGTGGTCCTCACGACGGGGTCTAGGACGCCAATGCACATTTACAATTATTGTATAAATAAATTCTTTCTCATTCAGCTCGCTGAGTCTCTCATGATTGAAATAGCACAGTGTATTCAATCTTCTCTCCCTCCTATTCTGTATTTATGTCTTCTGTATTTTTTACTAATTTCTGTGCTTTGATCTGCTGACGGATCCCCTCTGGTCAGCCACTTGTTTCATCTCCTGGTTTCTCATGGTTTTTGCCACCCAGGAGTCCCACTGACTTCCCCCTGTCTATTGGCACTGTTTTAAACACTCTTTTGTAAATAAACAGTTTTTCTTCTGGCAGACCTATGAGCAAACTTTAACACAAAACTCATAGCAGACACTTTAACAATTTGCTTTTGGAACCATGTTTCTAAGTCCCATATGACTTCTTATATGAGTTTCCTATATACCATATATTATGTAATATATGTAAAGCATTTTTCTGTAGCATTACATTATTTCTGTTTTGGATCATGCTTCCTGCTCTAAACATGTGGGATTTAGCAATCACACTAATAAAAATGTACCATCACCTACACCATAAGGCATCTGAACAGAGAAGATGTAAATGTAAATATATGTGAACCTGACTACAGTCACAAAGAATATTTGGCAATGCTGAAGAGAGACTGCTTGGTGGAACAGATGCTTCTTAACTGAGGCTAAATACTTTCTCCTGACTGTTGGAGGATTTGCATGAAATAAATAAGTGAAACCTTGCAGCAGGTGTTGGAATACATTAAAAACAAACTTTGTCATTACAAAAGTGAAAAAACTTCATTCAACAACTGTACAGTACTTCAAAATAAATATTTTACATATTCTTATGTATTTAACACATTGGGTGTTATTACTATTCACCAATGTACAAAGTAAAATCCCTTGCACTTGCATTGCAATAAGGTCAGTCTGATCCTACATGCTCAGGGACAGATAATGGTCTCTCTTTTCATCCCCATGGAAGCCTTGAGACGTTTGCCATATAACATGCATTGTGTAAGGGTCTGTATGACCTCCGCCAAAAAGATGTTTCGGTGTCTAAACCGCCAGAGACGAAAATGTGATGATGTGATGATACAAACCTTACCTTCTCTGTGTATCCTGTTTTTACTGCTGTGCTCAAAGCTAGCGCTCACTTTGTTATAATAATATCAGACCCTCTTTGTTTTAATTCTAACTAAAAAGATTTCTTTTTTCTTATGCTTTCACACACACTCTCTCTCCTTCTTTAGTGATTGTTAGATCAGTTAGAAAGAAATAAAAAAAAAATCATGCTGATTTATGCACCCACCCCTGCTGTTAGCTGCACGCTGAGCCGACTGCACATTACCATGAAATTACACTATACGGTAATTACCCATTCACATTCATAAATTCAGAATCCCCCATATTAGCCTCTGAGTCGATAACTTTGATAAAGTCAGTGTAGATGGTTTTACTGATGTTTTTCTTTTTCTTTTTTGTGAAATAAAATATAATAATAGTCCTTGACTGAACAAAGACTATAGGTTAGACATGTTAAAGGCCTGTAAAAAGAACACTGGGAATACTTTACACTTCTTATGATGCAATGGACCGGCAACTTAAACACACTACACAAAATCATGAAAGGCATTAAAAAAACCTGAGCATGAGCAGAGAGAAGACAGTACAGTGAAAGTTGTATGAATAAATTTACTCAATAATCTTCATCGCTAACAGCAGAGGTCACATTTTTAAGCACCCTCCAGTCATTTTGTGGATTAGTAGACATAAAAAATGGTGGAGATGTTTATTACGGAAAGGGAGACATCATTAATAGTTCATGAAACAACACAAACCCATAGAAGGACTTTATACATAAAAAAAAAATAAAGGGAACACTTAAAGAACACAATGTGACTCCAAGTCAAGGACGCAACACTGATTGTGAATCAGTTTCAGCTGCTGTTGTGCAAATGGAACAGACAACAGGTGGAAATGAGAGGCAGTTATCAAGACAAGCCCTATAAAGGAGAGGTTCTGGGAGGAGATCCCTCAGGAGAGCATCCACCGCCTCATCAGGAGCATGCCCAGGTGTTGTAGGGAGGTCATACAGCCACGTGGAGGCCACACACACTGCTGAGCCTCATTCTGACTTGTCTTGAGGAACTTCCACGCAAGTTGGATCAGCCTGTGATGTGATTTTCTGCTTTTATTTTGAGTATGGTTCCAAATCCAGACCTCCATGGGTTAATAATTTTGATTTACATTTACATTTTGTTCTCAACATATTTCACTATGTAATGAATGAAGATTTTCAACTGGAATATTTAATTCATTGAGATCTAGGAGGTGTTATTTTAGTGTTCCCTTAATTTTTTTGAACAGTGTATATTAACAACAAGCAGCATAGACGTTTACAGCCTGATGCAAGTTTGTGACAAGTTTAGATCAGGTCACTTGCAGACTCTCACTACCTCAGACTCAGATTCACACACTTAATGTCAAGTCATGAACAAACAGACTAAACGCTGACTTTGGTTTGGACGTGGCCCTGAACTAAAAGAGAGTCGACAGAACTTTACTGCCTCTTGTATATTGAGCGGGACACAGAGGCGCTGTGTGGGTGAGGGTCAATACTCTGCTGTGACAGTCCGTCTTGCTTTCACGCCGTTCATCAGAGCTCGAGCTGACACCTGTGAATGTGCATATTACACCTGTCTTCATCCATCTCCTGAGCTGCACAATCTTTCCTTGAACTTAAAGTTCCAGTCACAAGCAGGCAAACTCAAGCTGCCACATATTTGCACTCAACCTGCACAACTTTGACAGCCACTTTTTTTTCATTACTTACAACTCCTTCTTACAACTCTAAATATAAATGTTTGTATATGATTTTCTATAATTATTTTGTTTATTTCGGACTGGGATGCCACCAGGATTGTGATCCCCCTGAGGATTGATTTCAGTGTGTCCAAATGGGATAAGACCACAGAGCAGATGGAGATCCAGCAGGAGGGATCAAACCGCTTCTGGACAGGGAATGCCTTGGCATCCTCCCCAGGAGGAGCCAGAGGAAGCGGACAAACAGTTGTTACAGTTTTGTTAGAAATGTAAGGTAATAACAGGTTATAGGTAGGATTATGAGTCCTGGACAGTATTTATTTGTGTCACAAAATGAGACATTAAATGTAAGTAAATGGAGGCAGAAACACTCAGAGCACCTAGACAGGTCTTTCATTTTAAACAAAGTGAGACAGGCAGAATTGATTATGAGAGAATACAAGTTAAAACTAATATTTCTTTACCATGACTTCATTTTTACACCTTTGTGCTGCAGTATGTAATCTGCTTGTTTGCTGGTCCACTTACAGTATGTAAAGTTAAAAGAACTGCTTATAAAAAGCGGACCTTATATAAAATGATTATGCCAGAGCAGACACGCAGCCCCCCCCCCCACTTTAGCTCTTATTGCAGCCTTGTCTTCTATGCACTCGAGGTGTGGCATACAGAGAGTAGAAAAGAAAAAAAAAACCTGAACAACGTTCCAGTCCACCGACTCAGGACTCAGCTGTAATTTCACTTCAATGAGATCTAATGGAAAAACCTGAAAAGCACTGATTGTCATAAAGCGGCTTGTGTATCACAATTAGCTCTGAACGTCATCTGACACTTTCTTCAAATTGGATCCACGTATCTACCTCTGAGCCAAACTAGCCATGACAGGAGGTTACATGCTGCAGGCCGGGGGGTTGCCAAGCGTGCACTTTTGCCGCGTGCTCCTACACATCTATCTTTGTGAGAGCCAATTTGAGCTCTAGGCTTTGGCACTGAGAATATTTTTGCAAAACGAGGACTTCTTCTTCACTTCCTCTTAAGCCTGTCTGAGTGTCAAACTTTTTAAATAACAAAGGGTAAGCCTGGTTATATTTAATGTCATGAAAAGCCAAAGTTAACACTGGACTATGAGTTGATCCTCTGGGAGCTACAGTAGACCTCTAATGTTATTTTTTTTACCTCTGAAGTGCCCCAGAGACACACTGATTGAGCCTATCTAATGGATTTTGTAATTGTAATTGTGAGTATACATCCTAACTGCAGATAGCATACCTGCTTTCCCTGCTGTCTTTAGAGCAGCTGTGGTTCAGGTGGTAGGTCAGATTGCTATGATGGCAGCTAAATCCCCCATTTTTACAACGCTGGCAAGTTATTGAACCAAAAGTTGTTCCTGATGGCAGAGGAGCAGCTCTGTTCCCATTGATGTCTATATGAGTGTGTGAATAAGGAGCCCTGTGGAGTGCTTCAAGTAGCACTAAGGTTGAAAAGTGCTGTAAGTGCAGATCAGATGGGCTATTTCCATTAAACTCCATTAAACTCTGCTGCATTTCTGATCAAACCAGTACCCATATAAATATATATATGTGTAGAGTAGCCTCTTCATAAAAAAACTGACCTTTTTTTGAGCACACTTCACTTGTGTCGGCCATTTCTTCAGCTGCTTTTAACTAACCAGGTTTGAAGCAATGTGGGAACCCATGCGCTGCCCTCTCATCACCTCCTTAGAGAGACGCTTGAGCTTCTGGTGTAGCCATCAGCATTAATCTATAGAACATATAGCTAAGACAAGACACTTGAGATTTGGACAACATGTGTGACAAGAGTTCAAAATCACAGATGCAGCTGGTTAATGCATTTGTTTCCAGACCTACCAGACCTACTTACCTACCTGGGAGCAACCAGTGCCTGCTCATATGTTATTAGACCACCAATATATAAGCTGGTATATCTCTAAAGTCTAGTCTGGTGACTTTTATGTTGAATATTCAAACTTACCCACAGGGTGTGTGTGTGTGTGTGTGCGTGCGTGTGCGAATGTGTGTCATTCATTGAAAAACTCAGCCTGCACTGATTTGTACACTTTATAATTTCAGTAAAAACACACAGTCACACACATCCCTGTGATGTTCTGTAGCCTGCAGGAGGTATCATTGTTGAACAATTACAGCGACACAGCAGGGTGTTGTGTTTTGCTGCCCAGATTCCTCAAACGTGCCAAACTCATTCAAGCGTTTTAATCTCACTGGGAAGAGGTTAAATGAAAAAAAAGAGAGAGAAACTATTAATTTAAACTCACACTCAGTCAGTGGTTGTGAGGTGGGTCTGCTAATGAAAACAGGAAGAGAAAGCCTTTTTTTTTCCAGTTTGGCTAATCTCAGTTTGCTGACATGAACATTTGTACAGGCTGCTCACACAGCAATAAAGCATAAGAAGTGCTAAGATGTTCAATCCTTTTGTATCACTGTCCCTTGTTTTCCCTGGTGTTTTCATTTTCTCTGTAGTTTTTCTCCCTCCGCTGTGAGCTTGGTGCAAATGTCTCACTGAGTCCCTTGGTGGCTCCTCCTGTCTCCATCTTACCTGGTTAAACAGGCACACCTGCATCCATCCACTCATCTACCTCAGTATAAGAAGCTCTCACACCATTTTCACCAGTTTGTTCTGTTAGATTCAGCAGTGGTTATGTTAGGCAGGCTGACTGTTTTCAGTGAATTCTTTGCTCCCAGTGTTTTGTACTTGTTTTCTTCACATTTTGCTGTAAACAATAGATTTTCAGGAACACGTAGGAGGAGAAAATACAGGCTTTTCCAACCGCATTAAGCAGTGGAAAAGAGAGGCTGATCGATCCAGGAAACTGTTTCTATTCTTTAGTTTTTAGGAAACAGACAGCAGTACAGCTGTACATTCAGAAAGTAAAATGGATATTGAGAACTATCCTTATTATTTTACACTAAAAGTTTTTTAGTGTAACATAAGCCATAGGTGATTAGCATAGCTTCACTTATTATAGATTAGCATAACAAAAGGTTGTATGTTAAGAGATTTGGACATTTTTCATATTCATAATTCTAAACTCATAAATATATTTTTTATTGCGTTAGATCATTCAGATTGCCTGTATGTATTTATATGGAGAATAGACAAACCAAATAAACAGTGTGCTGAAATCAAGCTGCAACCTCCGGGGCTCAGACTTGAAGCCCATGCGGAAGTGTCAAAACTGATTTCACACCGCAACCGCTATAACTCACTCGTTTTAATCATATTCAAATTTAAAATTTTGCATAATTATGGGCGTTGCCACTTTGAGTGACAGGCGGTTGCCGTATCACAGCACAAGTTTCCTGCTTCCGCGATGGCCCAATCTCCTTAACTCCGCACAATAAAACTGAAAGTGAGCTTGCAGACATTTGTCCCAAGTGATGGCCAATTGAGTCTAAAGACAGAGCGCTGTCACAGGTCACATGGCTGCTTCGACTCCACATTCCCCCATTTCTGGATTAGCCCAGAGATCAGTGGATATAATAACACTGCAAATATGGCCAAAACCAGAGCTTTCACACTAAGCACTAAAGGAATGATATGGGTGATTTCACATCCACAGGTAGTACTGATTCCCAGTACATATCTCTTTATTGATTATCACATGGCTTTTTCTGCCTACTGATAAATTTAATGATGTAAAGATGAAGGTCATAAATCTTTGTAAACTAGATTTTAAACTTTCTACTACTAGAAAAATCAATATGAGGTGCCACAATGTTGCGGTTGAAATCAGCATTACCCAGAAGTTCTACAAATCCATCTATCCCTGCAGATTAAACACTGCACAGATGGAAACACAATCTAAACAGCTACTAATTTAGGCTCATTTGTATGTTTGGAGAGGCACCAAACACCAACAGCAGAGTGTTTACTGAGTGCAGATTGTTTCTCTAAATGTCCGGTAGCTACAGCTCAGCCCACTGCTGCTCACTGACATAATGAACAGCTGCTGATAAAGGGCTCAGTCGACACACACACACACACACACACACACACACACACACACCAGCAGCCAGCGATGAAAACAACCAAAAACACCATTATAGTATTTGAACAACTCAGCTGTAACCACATTGCTCTGACCTTGAACAATACCTTTGCAAAAGCCAAATATTAATCCAGATGGATTATAGATGGTCCCTCCAAAATGGCACCTGTCAGTCTCATCTGTCTTACTTCCTCTTATAGTAACCTATTTTTTTCCCTAATAAAAGCTTGTAGAGGAGGATTGCATCACTTCAAATCTATGAGACAGCACAATAAGTGAAGCAGCGTTCGGTGAAGTGAGCTGCACGTCATAAAAAGCTCACATTTCAGTAATAATTTACGAGTTTTAAAACACTTTACCTCATTTGACATGTTGTTAAACCTCAGATCTTAGGTCGTAATGCACTGTTCATTGTGTATTGTTTGAATTTTGCAATTGGTGCACACCTTAAGCTGGGTTCAACCTGTTGGCCTTTCCAGTGTTAGCTTATTTGGCGTGAGTGTGAGTAGCAGTGGTACCTGGTTCTGCCATTGACAAATGACTGGTTAGGTGGCACACTGTGTGAAACTTTCATACAGCAGCAGGATCCTTATGAGTTTCATGCAATGATTTGCAAGTCTCACAAACCCATATATATTCCTAATAGAACATAAAGAACGTATCAGATGTTCAAACTGAGACATTTTACCACTTCATGATCATCATCTGTGTATTTTGACACAGACACAACAGACACTCCCTCTTGCTCTCTGGCTTTCAGTCCCTCACATGGTCATGTTCCACGATGACGATTCTTAAGAGGAACTCCCAGCCACGCTAACATCAAGCTCTTTGTCTAGTCAGCATTTAAAGTTCAGTCTGCTTGGTGGGATTTTTGAACTTTGGGTGAAGAGTCGAACTCCCTGAGCTCCCACTGGCATCTGGTGTAAGGATTAATGAGCTGATCCTGAGTCCATCGTTTCCGCCACACAACACAATTGTGAGGAGCAGGAGCCATACTTGACTTAACTGTATGTGTTAGTGTGTGTGTGCGTGCACATGTGTGCATATGTATGGGTGTTTGGCAGAGTGGACTTTCCAGCCCTAACTGCATTGGACAGGTGAGTCATGTGGAAACAACTCTATCCTGGGGCAAACTGAAGGGGAACGAAGCTCGCTGGGATTTCATGCATAACTTAGAGAGGAAAGTTTTAACACACACACACACACACACACACACACACACAGGGGTCCCAAACATAGATAATAGCTATTTTTCTTGCTACCTCACACACACCTTTTACTGTCAGGTTTCAGGAACATGAGAGACCTGCAGCCATGTTCTCATCAGAGCAAATTACAAAACATAATTTAGCTCACTAAGGTCTATAAATGACATTTTATTCATTTACTTCAGAGGAGCTTGGTTAGTAGCTCCCTGTTGTAATCTATAAGAAAACTCATTAGTGACCTGTCTTTTAAAACAGATCTCATAACACCTGCGGTCACACGGAGAGGCCCAACTCCAATTACTATAGATGTATTGATGTCAACACGCTGTGCAGTTTGACTCTGATTGAATTTTCCAGAGTCTTTAGCGCCTCTGGGATTACACAGGTTAATTTTTATTAATTCAAAAAAACAATCGATCACTGCACCACCACTAAGCTGCTGAACAACTGCTGTGACAGAAGGCACACTCAAAATGATAGTTGGTGTCTGGATGGGTACATTTGGGTGACTTTAACACAGCAAAACACAATCTGGCAAGGGGCAGATTAAATTTAGCTTCTAGCCGCATCAATTTGTTGTGCTGTGTGTCCACCCCTTTGGTCCTGATATTTCTACCCCATTCATTGCATAGATTAGTAAATCAGCCAAATATACATTTACCTGAAGTGGGTGTGATGTGTTATATGCTGTATGTCGATGCTGTCCGGCTGTTACTGTGTGTGTGCTGTTTGCACCTTTTCTAATTTCCTCTCACTTCTCCCTTTTCTTATCAGGAGACTGTCTTGCAGCCGTATCTGCACTGCAGCTTCCAGTCTACAGCATTTGTCATAGGGGCAACATGTTTCCTCATTATATTTTTTGCTCCGGTAGCTGTCAGAGCTATTCTCAAACATTTCTCATGCATAATGCTTTTCTCTTATAGTTGCAGCCATTACACTGCACATTCTGCAAATATTTACCAAATAATGTCAAAGTAGGAATGGGGCGGCTTTTATTCTGTTAACAAATCAATCACATTTGTAATATATGTGACAATTTTAGCATGGAATGGAGGTATGTGCACAGTGGTTAACATAGAATGTAAGATATATTTTGTCATGTTACTGTGAAATTCAGCTTTCAATACATATACCCAGCCTAATTAAATTGGATTTATATTGGAGGCAGCTGAGTAAATACAGAAATTGCAAACAAATGCTAACAAAAGGTTAGCTGAGATGTGCTCTTATACATGCATGCTGATACAAGCTCTTCTGGTCATACTGTACACTGAGAACGTTGTGTTTGACGACATGGTGCGCATTGATATTTGATGCCCACGTAGGGATGTATCAAGAGGTATCATTACAACTAATATCACAACAACCCTAAGGCCATGGCTTGAAAAACATATCCACATTGATCTTCAATCTGAATCTATAAAATCTGACCATGGACAGTGTTTATTTTTTGTATCACTGTGAATCACGTACACACAGTTAAATGAATGCTGATGAAAACACGCTGCTTGTGTTGACCTGTCATCTATCCTCCAGACCACTTAGTATATCAAGACTGTATTGTAGCAGCAGGGGGGGAGCAGAGATACCCAGGCATACCTGTCTCCACCATCTCCTTCAAACCCCCAGCTGGGACATCATATCAGCACGTCCTGTTCTAGCCTTAAGGCCTCCACACAGCTGTCTACATCTGGAAGACCTCTAATAGGAGGAACCCAGGAGACATCCTTACCAGGTGCCTGAATCATCTCAACTAGCTCCTCTCAGTGCAGTAGCAGTGCATCCTGAATTCCTGAACTCATCACCTGATCTCAAGAGAAACCCCTGATACCCTGCAGAGCAGGCATTTCCACACCTTGTATTTTGAAACTGGTTCTTTACACATGTTGACCTGTCAAGACAAATAAAGGGTCCATATAATGAAACACAAGGCTCTGTGCGGATGTCTGCAGCGCTACGTGCTATAAGCACCATGCATGCTCCATGAAATTAAGATGACAGGCTTTAAGTGAACAATCCTGTCGATGCCTGTTCACTGTATATGTGGGGAATGTGACCTCCACAGTGGTCAAAATCTATGGGTCTGTGGGTCTGCTGCTGCAGTTACCAAAAGAATAAATTTGTCTTCATTCAAACTGGAACTGACACTCTCCTGCTTTGTTTGCAGTATCAGAACTGCGAGTGTTGTAATGTAATAGAGGGGGGTAATGGGTTTGATTGTATCAGCTTTCAGCTGCAGTCTCAATATATACTCACAGTAATTTTTCTCGTGAGGAAAGTGCATTCTGAATTTTATCATCACATCCAGAAATAGCATTCAGGCCCATCATAAAAGTATTAATACAAAAAAACACTAATGGACATTAGAATGTGATGTGTAATTTATAGGACAATACAAGCTGGATGAAAAAATGATCTGTTCTTTCTGTGGATCATCATTTTTCCAAAATATATTCCCATGGCAACCAGTGAAAGGGACGGGACTTCCTGTTACACTGGATATGACTGCAGTCAGCTGATTAAAGAAAGCAAGAACATCAAGAGAATCTATCTGTTTGAACTCATTTTAAGCTTCATTAGACTAATTGTTTTTTTTTCCATCTCTATTTTATGTTTATTTTATATTTTTACAACATCCCCCTTCTTTGTGTTCCTTCATCTCCTGCGTTTTGTAATGCAGAAAGCTGTCTTTGAGTTATATTTATGTGAAATACACCATCGTTTTTTTTTATAAAGCTGTTATGTTGTGAACTATTGACCATGAAGCATGCAAACTGTCTGAAAGTACGAAATCCATAATTAATGAGGAAAGTTCTTGCACTGTGGGGGAAATCCAGACCTTACAATAATAAAAAAAAAACATGCTGGCATTAGTATTCTGTGAAGAATCTAAAGGGAACTTTTTGTTCTGAGAATGAACTCAAAACAAGCTCTCACTGAAGAATAGCAAACTGACACACGGGCATCAGTCTGCTGTTGTAGCTGCTCCTCAAGACCCGATGTTTAGAGTTTTTTTTTAAAGCGGCTGGTGCTTTTGTGGAGTATTTTATCTATTTTTCCCCTCTACTGTCGCTATGTAAATAAAACCAGCCCGATGTTATTCCGTCTCTCAATACTTTCTGACTTTTACCACCCTGTCTGAGGGACTTACTCCTCGGGAAAGTTGAGCATAAATCTTTAAAACTGCCTTTGGACAAACAACTTTTTTTGTGACTTGCCCCTAAAACAGGTAGATCCATCTATTTTCTTCCTATAGTCTAGCCCAGGTGCATTTTATAATCTCTCCCTCTTTACAAAATATTGCAGTGCCAGAATGGATGGAACAAATGGAAGCAAAAGTGTTCAGGAGGTAGAGGAATGACAGCCAAAAAAAGAGAGGCCTTTCAGGCAGATGCTGCCAAATGTGCAAAAATCACTGACACACTTGCTGCAGGACCTTCCTCAGCACACATGGCCAGTGATGATGATGATGATGATGAGGATGAAGATACAGGGAGTGACTTCCAACACTCATGATGCCCCTTGGCCCTGCCTGATTCTGCAGCTCTTTTTGGCATTCTATAGCATGACTCTAAATGAATGACAACCACTGCAATATCAACCTAAAAACTTGTTTTCCTCTTTAGTTGCAGATATAGTTTAGTTTTATAGACCTGTTTGCAGTGTTAATATGCTCCCCAATTTAATTTGTATGTAACTGCTTGAAGTTGCAAGAGGGTACTGGATAACACTTAAGTACTTTGCATTGGAAGCAACATCGGTCTAGAGGGCCTGCAACTTTGTGTGAGAGTGGCGATGAGGGACCTGACCTTCGGATCACTAAAATTAGTCTTGGGAGTGTAAATGTGCTCAGTAAAATTCACTGCAATCTACCTGTTAGAGGGAGAAGTTGACCTTTCGGCCTCAAGAACACACAAGTAGAACAGTAAGTGGGCGTCTGAAATGAATAGGAGTGATCTTCTGTGGTCACAATGCTCTCAGACATACAACAATAGGGACTTTTCAAAATACTGAATGTTTTCTGTATATGGTTTGTTTCTGTCTGCAGCATGTGACAATAATACAATAACGCTTCTGTTCGGTGCTTTAAAAAACAGGGAGGGGCTGTAAGTCAGATCTTTAAAATGTTTACATAGGAGATGTAATAAAGATATCTGGTTCCTTCTTGGTAAATCTCCAGAGGATTCATGTGGACACTCATCCTGCTTCATCTGCTACAGACTTATATATCACTCTGTCAAATAAAGATATGGTGGGGTTTATTGGAGTCTCGCATGGTGCTGCTGTAACTTTAGTGTCACTGGAAAGCTATATAGAGACTATACTGTTGCCTCTACTCACAAACTGCAATTTTGACCCATATTTGGATGAACAAATGTGAAGGAATTCATCCTTTGGGATAAAATCCTGTGCTGGGTAATCTGAATCATCACCATAAGGACAAACTTGTACTGGGTGTTCCTAACCTCAGATTGACTTTCTCTTTGGAGACACAGCTAAGAATCTCTATCAGAAGTTAGTCCCGCCTCTTTTAATTCTATGTCAGACAAATGGCTTCAGGTTTGCGTCTATACTCTGGTATTCAGAGGAATTCATGGTCCACTCAATGACTGCAAGATGTCCAGGTCCTGTGGCTGCAAAAAAAGCCCAAATCATCACCCCTCCACCACCGTGCTTGACAGTGGGTATGAGCAAAATGCCTTAACTTAGTGAAAGTAAAAGTCCATTTGTGGACTTATATAAAAACAACTCAATGGTGGAAGGATTTCTAAGCATGTCCCTCATGAGACAAAGATGAATAAATCAAAGACAAAACTGTCCTTGTTTCCTCCAAACAGCACAGTTTAAGAGTTTAAATGGAGGCAACTGGACTCAAGGATTTCCAGTTGCCTCGATTCAAACTCTTGGACATGACTATGACCTGGATGAAGGAGAGCATGGACAGACATACAGCACAGTATGTGTGCACCTTAATTTGCATAAGCGATGTGCTTCATTTCTTCATTAAAGATGTCCTGTACTTGGAGAGGCTGCTAATTAGCTTCAAGGAGCTGCTATTGATTCAATTAAAGATAAAATATACAGAAGATGGGAGAGAAACAGCAGTTCAATCGAAGTATTTAATGAACTAACAAGACCAGTCTTTAGGTGAATTAGAAGCCTAATATAGAGTAAAATCATGTTAAGACTCCTCATTTGTCTGCTGTAATTAATTCCATCATATCTGAAGGGAACACAGCTGTCTAAATGTCCTCATGCATGTTTGTCATTGGTGTGTCTGCGCATACTTTCCTTTATCTCGCTCTTTCTCTCCATCGGTCAGTCTAAACAGGTCCAAACAGTTGCTCAGTATACTGTGTGACTTCTCATTACTATCCCTCCTGCAGAATCTCGCTAACAATCTCAGCAGTGCTGTAATGTAAGTTGATATAAGAATTGGTGAGCTGTGGATTTATCAGCCGTGACACAATCTTCCTCTCTCTCTCTCTCTCCCTGCAGCTTTTGGAAACAAGTGGATTTCATTGCACCGGCTGGCAAATAGCCGTCACAGACCACGTTTCTGCAGACTCATAACTAAACAGCCAGAGTAGGTGGATGATGAGGACACTATTGGCTGAAAGTTGCATCTGTCTGCTTTACTTTTCCTGTATCTGTGACATAATTTTGGCCCAAAACTTTAAGCATGCAGCATTTCTATGTTTTAAAATGTATAGCCATGTGAGCCTTACATGATGATAACACTGTCTTGTATTATTGCAGGTCCATTTGCAGAATCACAATAACAAAAATTAGGCCAATAAACAGAATAAATAAACATCATTTCATTGGGAAATTGTGTCTTTTTTGCTGTCCTCTGGTGGGTCTTTGGCCTATATGCTGCTACACTAATGGGTTGGACTGTCTTAAGAAATCCAATGCTCTTGGAAACATGCACTTGAGCTTGCAGATGACTGAGTGTGTCTGTGTGTGGTTGGTTGGTGCAGAGTGTGCGCTCTGTCATCCAGCCAGTCCCAGCTAAATCATCCCGAAACGCAGATTTGAGTGCAACTTGTTGACGTCGCTTAATCTCCCTTCGTGGAGCAGAGTGGATCGCATCAGCAAAGGGAAGCCCCCGCGTATTTCTCCCCCGGGGGGACGCACGGTGCGCTGCGTCTTGGTGCATCAGATGGAGCTCAGCCGGTACACTTTTTTTTCCTCTCTTCACACTTTTCTCACATTCTGGTGATTGAACTCTGGAAACAAAGCGGCATTTTTTTCCAGTAATGAAGTCCATGAGAGAGACACCAAATATAAATCGAAGGGACAAGTTTGCAGGACAAATCAGAAATAGCAGTTTGAACGCTGCTCACAGGAGAGAGTGAAATAGTTTTGGTTTCTACAGACACACAGTGGAGGCGTGAAAGAGTCTCAGCGCGCACAGCAGCTGCAACATCTATAGAAGAAGCTTTGAATGTAACCAAGCTGTGTTCCGTGTGTTTGTATTGGCGTAAATGAAAGACGGCGCTGCCGGGATTCCCTGCTTTTATTTTCCGCTTTTATAAAGTGAAGGAAAAGAGACTATCTGCAAGCAAAAAAAGCGGGAAACATGGTAAGTTCAACTCCTCTTTACATGTTTTATTTTTAATAACATCTTGCGCGAGTGTTAGTTACCATTACGCATGGATAGGAGGGCGCAGCGCGGCAGATACAGAGACTCCTTTCACTTGCAAAAACAAGCTCATCTCACTCAAATGTCACAGATAAATATAGCTACCTGAGAAAGATAAGACAGCTCTGCGGAGAATCCTAAAATGCCCTACAACACAAAAGATGCGACGGAGTGTGATAAGGTCACTTGTGATTGGCACTGGCACTGCTGTTAAAGTCCCGGTAGGACTGTTCTAGTGACACCACGGGGGTTAGGGATGTTACAAAGAAGAGCTCTCTACAACATAATCTGTGAAATAACAAGCTTGTGAGAGCACATAAGATGTGTGACACTTGAAAAGAAAAAAAAAACACCACAATGTGCCAACTCGGTGTGAACAAACCTGACAGGATGGAGACATAATTGTTCATCAAGGTCATTGATTACATCCCTTTAACACTTTACAGACTTGCCCTTTAGCCCGTTACATCAGTGATCCTGCAGAGTATCATTTCTGATGAAATAACTGTATGTTTTTTTTTTTTTTTAAAAACCTCAGGCTGATGGCTGCTGGAGAGTTTAAAATGTGATGCAGGCTGGCTCACAGAGCACAAACAGTGTGCCAGAGATAAGTCCCGGCTCCACTGACAATGATGCTGGCAACGAATTAAAGGTGTTTACCTCTGACAAAGCTCAGTTGTGGCATATGCAGCTGAATTCATTAAACAGATGTAGGGCAGAGGAGTGGAGTTACATGGTGGTGATAAGGCTGATCTCTTTAAAATCATCAACATGATTGTATGTTTCTAGACAAGAATTGTTAAAATTGGCCTTTGTCTTCACGCCTCTCACTTTTGAAGAATATATTAAAGTGTTCGTGAGAACCTTCTTGTGTTGCCATTAGCTGGTGAGGAGGAGCAGTGAGCAGCCTGGGCATTAAGTCCATTTCATGTAGGAAAAAAAATAGACCTGTCCTCTGTGCTCTCAAGCTTTTCAGATTCCTACCCCGGGCTCTCTTCTCAGAGAGAGTGTAGCATTTTTGCTTTAAGTAGCTGACTGATGTGAGAGATACGAAGTAAAATGAAAGAGAATCAGCACCACGGCACTCTGATGGGAAGTATTTTTTCTGCACACAATGTCCCTCCATTTAATTCAGACACACACACACATGTGGGGGTTCCTACTTCCACTGTTTTTCTCTCCCATCCTATCTCTCTCTCACACACACACACACACAATTGACAACTCATTAAAATGACAGAAATTCCACTTCCTACTTAGTAATAGCGCTGAATTAGAAATAATGAATCTTGGATTATGATATTGTTAACTATGTCATTTTCTTACACAGTGATGGAGGAGTTTTCATGAGAGACCACATTCACAAAGGGGACTCATTTGTCGCTCATTAAGCAAAGTAAAATTCACTTTTAATAATTAATGTAGGAACAAGCAATTAATGACTGATGGTTTCAAGGGGCACCACTAATAACATTCCTTTACATGTAGGACATAGGAAATCTGGCTTTTATTTGCCTGGAGTTAAGTTAAGGCTTTTTCATGTTGGTTAATCATCATTAAACTAGGCAGCTCATGTATGAGCTCATAACTAACATATCTAGCTAGAAGCATTAAGAAGAGGTTCAACAGCAATAACACTGGTAGATAACAAACATGATGTTGTATACACTAATGAACATAATATAAAAGATTTATTGCATGCACAGTAATGGTGCTGTGTGGAGACTCATCTCAAAGGAAGCTGAAAATGTAATGTAAATATGTTTCAAGATGATCTTTACTCCTTACCCTGTTTTTAATGCCTAACTGCCAAATCCAGCAGCGAGAATAACAAATGTTAACCATGGGCAAAAATGAAACTTAACAGTGAGTAAAAAAACACCACCATGTTTGAATCACGTTGGGCAATACAATTATCATTCATCAACGTAAACATAGCATAATGTTGCATGTTGTCTATAGGTTCGGTTAGCATGAAAAGAACCATGTGTCTGGTGCATCTGATGGATTTATTATCAACCAACTGTGTCGTTTTTGCGTGAGAACATTTGGCTGTAACGTATCAAAATGTCAAAATAGTTACGCCACCAGCAGACCCCTCTAGGCACCAGGCAGCTCTTCCTCCTGCTTCGCTTCTTCTCCACTGCTTGTTGTAGCCCAACATGTGGAGCATTAGGCTAGGATACAAAGCTTGTTTGCATTTGAAGCTAGTTACTATGACTTCTGAGATGTAAACACATGCAAGAATTTACTCTAAGAGAAACAGTAGAGTACACGTGTCTTGTAGAATTCACATGAAGGTCAACATGGGAGCACCCGATGTGATGCAAACACCCCCAACGTTTCCACTGAAATACACAGGCAGTACTCTGGGTATGAATAAAACAGGCCATGTAATGTGTTGGATGTTTGTGCGGGTCTGTCCGGACATGACAGGAATTTCATAATTCTGCAGGTGGCTGTCATAGCTCACTGAAGCTGAGAGGAGAAGAAGAAGCAGATGGGGTAGAACTGTTGCTTATCATAACTCAACATGAGCCGCGTGGTTTCAGCATGTCATAAGATTTAAAACAGTAAACACACAAAAAACCCTTGTGGTAATTTATTATTCATCACCTCAGTGTTTGTCCTGCTGTTTGCAGTATAGTGCAGCACGTGTGTTATCGGCCTCACAGCCGAGCAGATGGTGAAGCAGCGTCCGTGAAGAGGAGTTTACCATTCAGCTGTAAAACACTCCTTCCTGAGAACATTATTATTGTCGCAACTCTTTGAAGAATCAGAGGAAGCTGTGTTCATGTGCTGATTGCTCAAGCGCCAAAGAACTGTCAGTGCCAGGGTAATGACAAGGAGATACTGGAAGTGCAATGAGAAAGAGGAGACGAGCCCTGACACAATACTCATTAACTGCTCGCTCCAGAAAGATGGCTGGCTACTGGCAGTAAAGCGTAGGCTTTATTCATGCTGTAACAGGTCTCAGTGGAGCAGTTCAAACCAATGTATAAAGCTAAGCTAAAGCCTGGGTTAGTTGGCTTCAAGTCACTTACACATAGAGAACATAGCTTGTGTCGGGTGTGGTGGAAAAAGGACTCAGGCGCAGGCATGAGGGAACTTGCTGGTGAAGATTTATTTCTAACAAAACCCAAACTCCAAAAATACAAAAAGCAACCCAAGAAACTCAAGCAGAAAATAAACAAACTTACTGAAAGGAAGGAGAAACAAAGAGTAACAGGGGAGGTGATGGTGATGATGACAATCTGGCACACAGGGGACCACAGGACTTAAATAGACAAAGGACCAAGACACAGGTGAAACAATCACAATCGCGGGGCAAACAATCAAAGGCGGGAACGCAAGGGAAGTAAAACACACAGACAAGCACAAGGGAGACAAGACTTTCAAAAATAAAACAGGAAACAAGACAGAACCAAAGCAACTTCACAAGGACTGCCAGAAACAAGACAACACAGGGAACACAAGGAAACCTAAAAACTAAGAATTAACTCAAGAAAACAAATGAAGAACCAAATTACAAATCACCAAATCATGACAGCTTGGGGTGAATCAGAATCTTTAAATCCAACCTTTACCTGTCTCCAACAAACCTCCACTGTTTTTTGGCCACTGTTGTGACAAGTCCCACCCTGCCCTGGTGATTTTACACTTGCAACAGCGTGCATGACAAAAGTTATGACTCAACCCAAAAATACACCATAAATAGTTATCTCCAGTCTGTTGTGAGTAATTGTAGGTGTTGTAGGCCTGTGGATTTGAATTTTTGTGTGTTTTGTGTGTGTGTGTGTGTGTGTGTGTGTTTGCTGAGTTCATGAACTCCAGTAGCCTGAATAGCAGTCTATGCTAAAGCTAGTATCAGCCCATACTGTGACAGATGGCCTCTGACTTGCTAGCCACCAGATGTTACCATCCCACTTGAAAAGACTTGTGGGAATAGTAGACCATACAGTAAAAGCCAAGATTTAAATTTTGATTTTGACGGAGATGGAGATGCGGGGTGAAAGTGGCAACAGACAGCACTAGCATCCTCTCCTCCCAGCGTCTGGTCAAAGTCTATCTATCTATGTTGGAGAGAAGGCATCTGAACTCAGATCAAGCATATATGGACAACTAGCATTGCAAGCCACTATGACTATAAACTGTCTCCACAAATAACTAAACTAACCTAAACTAAATCAGTTTCTCAAAGGAGATGTTCAGGAGTTCTTTCAGTATAGGACAGTGAAAACAGAAACTCTTTTTTCATTGAAAAGTTAAACCCAGAGGATTTCTTCTTAATATATATTCACTGAACAGAAGCAGTAAATCGTGCGTTCCACAGGGAAGGAGGGTCTCAACCTTACAAAAAGCTGAAGCCTCTATTTTTAACCTTGCACAGCACACAGACTGTGGGCAGACACACTGAAGCAATGTTTGACCTGTAATACTCTTAATACTCTTTGAAATGTATTATAACTTTGGCAGTTCTTTGTTTTAGGTCAAAGTTATGTTTAGCTGCGTGTTGTCTTGCACATCATGGGCAGTTTCAGTGTTCATAGGGGTGGAAACTCGTCTATATTGAAGCCAAAATTGGTTACCACGCAATGGAGCGGTTTTCCACATAAAATGTGTTTAATGATATGAATTCATGTGTTCTTTAGATGATCTCTGTCATGATGCCGGGTTCTGTTTGTTTTCATTTCCTAATGATTGGTTTCCCAGTTATTCTGGGATTTTGTATTTTCGGGGGTTTTGGTTATGTTTTCTGTTAGTCTTTCCTTACGTATTCCCCTGTGTTTTACTTCCTCTTGTGTTCCCTCATTTGTGATTACCTGCCATCTCCTTTGTCCTTGTTAGTCTGTCCTGTGTCCATGTTGTGTTCTCCTGTGTTCCTATTTGCAACCTGTGTTGGTTGTGTGGGCGGGCAGCAGTGGCCGAGCTGTGGCTCCCCAGGAGGAGACCACTGGTAGCTTACCACTGCCACTGTGTGAATGTGGTGTGAAAGAATAATGCATCTCAATGTAAGCACTTTGAGTGCCTGCCCAACAGAGTAGAAAAGCGCAATATAAGACCAATGCATTATTATTATTATTGTGTTAATGTTTCCCAGCCTTGGTTCTGTGTCTCCTGTTTGCTGATTCCTATGTCTTTTGGGTTTGGGCTTGTCCCAAAAGTCCCCCGGCTTTACCTGTACCCCTACCGTCCCTAGCCTACTTCCTTATTTGGACTGTACGGCTGTATTTGCCCCATGATTGGATGATGTTGGGTAATCCTTCCATGTGTTCTGTTAGTATAAATGTACCAATGTTTTGTATCTGGAGGATGTTTTATCGACAAAATGTGGCGTTGTCACATTTTACCTCAGATTCCACAACAAAGAGAAAAGTCAACATAAAAGCTACATCAAAACAGAGTTAGCACAGTCTGTAACCACTGATCTCACATGTTTGTTACTAAATGAGGTCATACAATGTCACATGGGAACACACTGGCAAAGCACTGGCTTTGTAAGATTCAGGACATTTTAAACCATTTGAGCCATTTGAAACCCATACAATGCACTGATACCGTCTGTCAGAGACAGCAACAACAAACACAGTCAGTCACAATCAGGGGTCGATGCCCTTATACTCTGCAAATAACTTACAAACATACAAAGTGAACTTGAACTTGATGAGTGCTCATCAAGTCTGGACTAAAATCAATTGGCTGTGATTAGACCAAGGGCATGTGTTTTTCAAAACCTTGAAATCTGTGAAAATGCTTTCACACTCACAGGGCTCCACAATAAATTATCATGAAGAGTTGCTTACTCATACGCATATTTTATCAGTTCAGCAACACCAATATGAGTCAGATGTGATTAAAAATTGTTGCTTGCAATGTTTTAGTTTCACCTCTGAAAACATGCAGTTTATACTCCTATATGCATTGTGTGTCAGGGACATGCAGAGACCTTTGGACAGGCAGGTGCTCAAAGTGAAAAAGGGGCACATGGAGCATGAATTTGAAACACCATACAGAAACACCCCGTACAATGTAACTGGTTGAATCGAACCAACCCATATTCATAGAGGGGATAAAGGAGGGATGGAGGTACAGCCTATATCCACAAAGCCATAATTCAAGCTGTACATTTAGGACGTATGAAGATAATGTGTTAAGTTGAATTTAGAAGCTGTAAAAATATTGGGAGGGGGCACCTCTGAGGGAGCGTTTACTCAACAACTATTATTGAGAGATTCAATAATAACTCCTTATTTATTTTAAGCAATGATGAAAAATACAAAACAAACTGAACAGAAAACAACTCTGCCAACCAAGATTATAATAACAAAACAGGTTTACATCTGTTACTTTCTACCTCTGTGCCACCATGACTATAGGCCTCACCACAAAAACCACATTTCACTGTATTCCCAAATAGCATCCATCAGCTGATTTTAGAGACAGACTTCACAGAACAGATCAGATTAAACAGATTACTCAAAGCCTCCAAAAAAGCTGCACAACAGGTAACTTAGTTCACCATGAATCTGTGCTGATTTGTCTGCTTGTGTTGATCAGCACACACAAGCAGTTCAAATGAAGTGACTGAAACACAAAGGGAGGGATCAATATAGAAGAAGAATATAGAACTCACTCCCTGTCTCTCACTCCTTGCCTGCCCTATATGCCATAACATCTGCTGCGCGGTGTGCTTGCAGCTGAATCTCAGACCTCACCTAGTAACAAGAAGTTCTATTTTCTGATTGGCTGATAGGTCGCTAATTGCAGACAGCTGTGGCAGTACGCTGTCGGGTTGTCTGGTTAACTAGCGGCTATAACTTGTTAGAGGTGTGTGCAGTCAGACGTCACACTGGACGCTCATGGTTCACTTCACTTCGTCAGTCATCCTGCAAAACTACACCGTGCACAAACATACCGGTGCTGCAGAACCTGCTCACCGGACCAGCAGTTTATTCCCTCGGTGTCGCCACCAGCAGTGGCCCGACCGTCTCCCAGCTTAGCAGCGCTCAGCTACAGGGCACGTCAGGGCAGAAAGGGCATCGTGGATCATGTGACCGACCAACGTAGATCTAAGTTATTATTATATCGTTCCATTTACTATTATTTTGGACCACACAGACTGACTGTCACACGCAATAACAGTATAAAATAAAATAAAACAAAATAAAAATTCACTTTGACAAAAGCTCTAGCACCCTCCGCCCCCCCCCTCTACACGTGCCTGTTGTGTGTATATACATGTGTTGTGATGTGAATCTTGGCACAAATGCACACATTGCCTTCTGCACACACTGGTTCAGTTCAGTCTCCATTTCATGGTATGTTTTGCTTCCCTCAACAAATCCTCTTTGTCAGTTTTTCTGCTGCTGAATTTCCTCTTTACGCTGGAATTAAAGCAATCCAGAAAACTGAGACTGTATCAGTGCTAATCCCATTGGATTTACAGGCAGGATTATTCACAAGGGACTGGATTCAGCGCGAGAACGCAGTGTTTTATTCACAGTAACGTGCCTCTGTTCACCCTTTTCCACACCATTGTTTCAGCCCAGGGAATAATCCAGCACATTGTACCATTTTGAGGGAAGTGTTAATCATGTTTTGTGTAAATTCAGGATGATTGTGACCTCAGAGACCAGAGGTTTGTGTCTGTTTTCAGTTCCAATCTGCCTTCCTTAGCTTTTGTATTCCCCCCTCTGACTAATCTGCAATCAGGCGGTCCACATAATTAGAGCTGAATCCTTGGATTGAGCCCTCCAGATGAAAGTTGTAATTATAGATCATGACAGTTTGTCACTTACCATGAAAATGACAGCAGGGGTCATATCTGATCCCATAGAAGCTGGTACTCTGCTCCCTCACTCAGGCCATTAGTGGTCAGGGATTCAAGATTGACTACTTGTTGAAAGATGCCTGCGTCCATTACTTGAAGCCAGTTCAGGGAGGTAGCAGCTTCACATGAGGCAGTCGTTTGTTGACTGAAAAACTGGAAGGAGTACAAAACACACCACTGAAGAAAAAAACAAGGCTTCATGCGTGCTCTAATAAGCACTTCGATCTGTAGATGGAGGTCTCTTTTGTGCTGGTTTATTATCACAGTGTTCACTAAAAGAAACCTTTAATCTGTTAGCGTCTAGCTTCTGTTTATCTGATAAACAGTCCTATGTCTCTGAAGTCAAAGTCAATAATTCAGTGTTAGGCTTACACACAGTTACTCTGCAGTGCTACAGTATGGATCCATGTAACTAAAATCCATACAACTCCATGAACCACTTGGCAGAAATACTCACTAATTGAGGACACAGGTCACGTTAGATAGAAGTTTAAAGTGTGAAAAATAAGAGAAGGTCATAGTGTAAGAAGGAATGAGCCAGTCTAGTTCTCTGGTGTCAATAAATGTCTGTGTTAACATTACCCAAACATCACTGAATAGGGTTGTGTATGTGCCCCACGTTGGGTCGATAACATCCTCAGCATCATCTGCACAAGCTGTCTCAAGATCTAATCAGCCCGCTCTCTGCTGAGAGCCCGATGCACCGGACCATCTCCTGCTGCACATACTGAGGATTTCTCAGTACATGCAGGGAGCTGCGGGGCACGATCTCTGATCCAATTTAAGTTTGCATGCTGACCCTTGGCTATATGAATCTCAGTGTTTTTGTTTCACTGCTGATGATCGTTAAAGCTCTATCTCTGATTCAGACAAGTTACGCAGTTGTTGCGGTTATTTTTAATCATCAGTTGATGTACCAGTCATTGCTGGGCATTATCATCCACCTGAACGGGCTTTTAGTGTTCACCTGAGGTGACTGTCACTTCTGTTTCCCTAAATATATTCAAACTCATTCCAACAGTATATTTTTTATTTTTTTAGTTATGGGCCACAATATATCTTATTCTCCTCCCTTTCTATCATCGGTTTTAGTCAATGTGTGACTATTAAACCTTTATAGACTTTCATGTTGTCCTCTTTAGTGCCCCTGTCAAACATCTGCTCTGTTTCCTGGATGGATCATTGTTTCCAGAACCTCTGTTGAATCACTGGCCCTTCACTTTTATGACTCACACAAACAGAAAAGATAAAGATAAAAGCGCTTCTGTTTGTCATCAGCTGCTGATATGAATCCTCTCTGCAGCATGTGCACACACACACACACACACACTTAGATTTACTCCTTACTATCGCTATCATGGCATCCAGAGCATGTTAGAATTTGACTGATGTGATTAAATGACAGATTTGGGCCTTTTGCTGAATAGTCAGTGGCAAAAATGTATAGTTTTCTGTTATTTATTGAACAGGTGTCTGTTAAGAGATGGTAAATGTATATTTGACTTCATATGGAATGATTGGGTGAGGTTATAGAAAACAAAAAATAGAAATTGGTGTTTAGTGTCATTAAAAACACTGTGTAAGACCCAGAGTGGTTATTATCCTGTAACACATATGTAATGTTAACATAGCGCCCTAGGTAGGACACCACGTAAAAGGCAAGGTTTTCATCTTGACCCAGTAAACTACCAAGGCTATAAAAATAACAGTGTCAAAACAAACCCATTACTGGTGATGCACAATACAGAAAAGTAATCACAATAAGGAAATGTTCTTTCTTCTTCTTACTTCTTTCTGCTATATTTTTCACACTGCTGTAATCCTAAGCAAAATGAGTCATTGGCAGTGATCGCTTGGCTAAAGGACAGGTCACCTACTTGCAATCGAATAATAATTATTGAAGCAAAGGGTGTTGGTTGTAAAAATGCCATATGAATGTAATTTGAAGGGAGCCGCTGAGAACGTTTTTTGCTACTCTGCAATCAGCCCTGAAAGCTGAAAGCTGCTGGTTCCAGCAGCGAAGACACAACTCATCATAGTTCTGGCATCGTTTTAGCAAAGTATTCAAACTGAGAAAAGACACAAGTATGTAATCAACCTGAAAAGTATGTTGGATCCACCTTTCCCAGTCAGCGTCCATTGAGGCTTAGCACATCAATAACAACCCCAGTACTCTCACGCCTAGCTGCCATTTCAACATGTACTCACATAAACGACTGTGAACTGATATTGACATACGTGGTCATTAGAGCAGTGGGTTAGAGTACAGACTGACAATAAAGGCTGACAAAGTTTGTCAGATGGTACTATGTGAGCACAGAGGAAGGTTCAGCACTGCATTTAGATGAGCAACAGTGTGACAAAACACTGACATTTGATGTTTCAGTTAGCAAGAAAGAATATCTTTAGGAAGGTGATATAAATGATATCATATCATATCATATATCATAAATATCATAAAAGTGGCATCATTCATATCATAAAAGTGGCATGTGAACTCTAGCTTCTAACTGAAGTGATATGGTGGGTGTTTACTTGTTTATACTTTCACACACATTTGGTGTGTGCTGATTTGATCTTGTGTGGCTACACACCAAGTTTCATCAGCACACTTTGTGGTTTTTTTACATACATAAAGACATCCTGGTTGAAGTCTGGTTAGCACAGAGTACCAAGCTTGCAGAATGAATATTGCAGGACTGTCTGTGAGTAGAACAGAATGGTTTCCTTAAGGCAAAGCCTGTGAGTAAGTACTTTTTGTGAGGCTGATATTCTTGCTAATAATTTGCACTAAACCAAACTGCCATGTTGTCCAGTGTGGTCCTCTCACATTCTCACAGCATGTTGTGACAGATAATGTCTGCATCGGCTGCATCCTAGGGACAATCTCAACGAAGGACCCTCTCAGGTGCCCTATATTTGTCCTGGCTCTGTTCCATTTCCAATGGGTCGTGTACATACTGTGCTGTGAGGAGTGTATGACTGTGGAGATACATTGTGCGGTAAGAGGCTTTCAGATGTTGATAAAGTTTAGATGAAGAGATAAGAAAAGGCTACATTTAATCCACATTTAACAAGCTGCTTTGCAACCCGGTGAAACTCCCAACAAATTGGGAGACTTTCAGTAAAGAAAAAATCCTAATTTTCTCACTAAGAGGCTAAGATGTTCCTTTTTTAACAACCTTTTCCTTTCCAATCGGCTTACAGAAGAGCAGAGATTATCCGTCTCAGCATATAATGAGTCCTGAGGTTTGAACACTATCACTGGTTAACTTCGCTCCTTTCTGCAGTTCATTTTCTCGTGCTGGAATCAGTTACTATTAATCAACATGAACCTGTTGAACCCCTCCAGTGCCATTTCCTGAAGATTAATAGTTTGGTATTCCACATTTGTGTGTGTGTGTGTAGGTGAAGATGCTGCATGTATGTGCGATTCTACATGTGGATGCTTCTGCATGCATGCAGCCCACGCACATACCCTCCATTCTCTCAGGGACCTGCACACATTATACACATGGTAAACCCTTTTGGGAAATAAACAGATTTCATTTGCTATTTTTTTGAATTGTGGTGCAATATGCGACCATTCACGAGACACTTTTCCATTATTCTGCACGGCCATAATGCTGCTGCTGCTGCTGCAAATGGTAAATTCAGGGTAACAGACATATACACCACCTCCCTGTTGTGATGCCTTGACATAGATCAGTTCTGATGTCCTGTTGACTGTTCAAACATCGCTAGTAATGTATATTTTATAGTTTCACACACGATGCAGCCTAGCTATCTATAATTCATGCATGGTGAAGTTAATTTTTTTGCAGCTAAATCAAACAAATGCATCCTGGACTACATGCTGACTGTAGTGACGAGCCAAAGGCATTGGCAGTGCACGCTTGGCTAAGAGACCATTAAAAGGCTCCTCACCTACTTGCACATACTGAATAATGATTACTGGTAGAAGCCAAGGACGTTGGTTCAGCTTCTGAAGTGGGTGCAGAGAGCATAATATATATATATTTACTGTTTATATAATGTAACTGGTTATCGGAGAATCATATTTTTTTGTTGTTGTTCTCAATCTTCAGTTATTATTTTTTAACCTGCACAACATACATTTTAAAACCCAATAGGCGTCTGAATTTGTTGCACATCACTCTAACAACACCAATACTCACACTGCCAGCTGTCACTCGACATCAATTGGGTGATGTAGAAACCCAAGTCCAGGCTGTCACTCAGTAATCTGCAGTTTGTGTCCCATGTCAGACTAATATGTTTTCACATCACTTTCATTCTCAGAGAGTGCGGTATTTGGTGCTATTAAAATGTCTGTCAGCAGAGCAGTGAACATCACAGGAGAGTTCACCTTAGCTGTTAAAAGGAACACAGTATGACCTAAATCCATTGACAACTTGATAAAGGCACTGCAAATTGAAGCTGACCTAGCGAAGGGGTGCAAAAAACATGAAAAATCACCTGAATGCAGTAAGAAGTAAGTAAACCTCGCTAAAGTCTGTGGCCCACTAGTCACTGTGCTGCTTCTAGCTGCCATAGCAGATAATAAAAAGATAGTAGATTTTCCATTTATTCACTCAAATTCAAGGTGATGCATAGCTTCATACATACAACACAGTTCAAAACAGTACCAACCATTTCCAAGAGATCCTTTACTCCATCATCTAGCCCTTCATCAACCTTAGCCTGCATTGATGTAAACTTTCACCCCCTACTCACACACATACAGAGCACATCCATGCTCATGCTTGAGTAAACGCCAGACACTAGCTGACAGCGGAGGTCGAGATGGCTCTACCTCCTCCTAGCTAAATCAATTAGCCTATCTCCGATGGGGCCATGCAGCGTTTGCAGGCCTGCTGCTGGGTTTAGAGGGGTATTATTGTTTCATCCACACCAACATACAGGCTTGCAGCATCTGCTTGGATTTGGCCCAAGCCTGAAAGGAATGAATTGGATTTGTAGTGAATGGGGATGTGATGCAATGAGGCCAACTGGGCAGTGTTGTGATACTGTGTGTGCTCCGCTTCTGCTGTCTGTTAGACCCATATGAGTAAATTCCAAATTTGTTGTACACGTTACGATGAATAAAGATGCACACGTCACCTCAGAGGCCTGTGCTATGTCTTGTTGTATTACAGCTTCAATTTTAAAGCCAGATGTAGACATAATATATTTGACACAAACAGTTTACAACCATTTTAGGAAAGGTCTGCTCTTGATTGAAAATCTTTTCCTCTCATCCACTCATTATGAACCTCATTACCTGATTGTGCTGTAAACCAGACCCATAGGAGATAAGCCTTTCCTTGACTTGGTTGATGTGCAAACTGATAAAGCAGTCAGCCATCTATCAAACATACTATTCTAAGTGTGTGTATGTGTGTGTGTGTGTGTGTGTGACATGATATGTGTGCCTCCAGCAGGGACAATTGAATGAACAAGTCATTGCTGTCCACAACAATCTTCCAGCTAGCTCGCTGTGTGGTACATTGAAGATGTAACTGCATGTTATTACCAGACACTTATCTTCTGAGGCACTGAGGTGAGACTGCCATGCGCTCTGAGCTGTGCGATTCTTCGCCCATCAGCATTTAAAGCCATGATGTGTCTTGTTTTGCTTGGGTATGCTTTCATACATCCAGCCCTTGAAGTACATGCATAATGACCTTGTTTCTCCATTGACCCCATCCATTGCAGTCACTCCTCACCGTGTTAAATTTTATGTGGCACTGATGACAGCCAAAATTTGCATGTGCACTGAAGCAGAAGAAATAAATTAGATTTTGGCTTCTTCTGCTTGTAATGTTTAGCCTAAAGGTCAGAATAAAGGTCAAAAAAATTTTGGATTCTACTGCTTTAAATTTGACTTTTCCTTCTTCCAACTGTTGGACTATGCCTGCAACAGACACTGATTGAATTAACTAGCGTCTGTCATGATCCTGAGTTCCTTTTGGTGTTACTTTCCTTGTTTCAGGCATGATTCTGGGTCTAGGTTTCTGTTTTGATTGCCTGCCTTGTCCTGATTGTACTTACCCATGTCAATCTAAGTCCTGTGATTCCCTTTGTCTGTGCTGGATTGTCTTGGTTACTCCTTGTGTTTTCCTGTGTGGTTCTGCCTCGCATGAACTGAGATTTAGACCTGCATTTGGGTTCTACCTTCAGAGAATATTCCTGACAGTGTCAGTACAGCCTTAAAACAGGTTGTTCTCCTAACATTTTCCTCCATTAAAATGGAGTGTGTATTCATCCACACATCCCTATGCATTCATGGTAGTGGAAAGTGGCGAACATACAAGGGAATGGTTTCCCTTGTGTTTAATGTATTTGAAGACAAACTGTGACCTTGTTTTTAATGCCTACTTAATTAGTAGTTGCTTTAGTAGTTTAACTCTTTGGGCAAAACCAAAACCGCTTGTGTTGTCAGGGGATGCAAACCCCAGACTTCTGAGTGAAGGCCTACCAGGCTGCCTATAGCCCCACTGTTCCTAGCTCATCTCCTAACATAGACAGTTGCGGCTCTTTAATGTTGGGTAACATGATTACATGATCACATGTTCCATTGGCATAAATGTAACCATGAGTTGTATCTGGGGGATTACTATTATCCAAAACCAAATGTGAATTTTTCTTTTGTTAGGGTGTGTTGTTCACAAACCTTCTAGAACGAACTACAGGGTTTTAGTTAAAAATACCTCCTGCACAAGCCTCGCTTGTGTGTTTGTTAAAGTCTTCATTTTATAGTTTTTTCCTTTTATTCGGTCAATAATTATTAGAGAGCAAAAGGAGGTTTTCCTTGAAAGATTCTAAGAAAGTAATTAACACAGGTTATTAATGCACAGGATATTAAAACACTGAGTGTTTTCATGTAATATTTAATATGCTGAATTGCTGTCACAGCCAAATGCAGAATATCCCACCCCCTCCCTCAAGAGCTCAGTTGTCAATCAACACCTGGAGGAGTTCTATTGGGAACAAACATGCACTCGGAAATCAGTCTTTACACCCATAATGTGATGGCAAAAAAAAGTGTTAAAAATAAAAAAGGCAAACATTTGTAATTACTGTGTCCAACACTGCTGTTTATTTCTCAGCAGCTCTGCTCCTTAATAGCCTGTCTATGCACAAACCATAAAAATGAGCCAAAAAATAATCAACATTTATCATCATTAATTCCTCAGGTCTGGCTGCGGTTTAACTAAGCGGTCAGTATACATGCTACCGCTCTTAAATAATAAATGAAAGTAAACCAAAGCTGCAGGCAGGGGGAATCCTTATGTTGTGATTAGCAGTCATTTGAAGTCTTTACCCCCTCTAGGTCATAATCCCACATTTCCACAAGTTCCTATGTCCTTTAACAAGTCATGTTATCATCCTGTGATAATGTTGTTACTGAAACCTGGAGGCAACATTCTGAGCTTCCTCTTTGTAGCACTATGCTCCACTTTCTGAGCAGCATTAACAGTCCATAAGCATTAAGAGGTTCTGTGGGCGAATGTATTGATTTTTAGCACAGCTGTTAAAAATACGATTTTATTCGCCTTTATATTGAAAATTCATTTAATGTAGTTTCACATAGTTTTAGAACTGTGTGTCTCTTGATGACTTTGCTTTTTTATATTCCTCCCCCTAGTCTATTGCAATAAATCAATAGGTGTGTGGGTGTATCCATGCATCTACTTGCCTTACAGATCAAGGTTGTTTATCTGCATTTATTGTCCCTTATGTGCAGGTTATGTCATGCTGGTTTGTGTATGTGCATGCATGCAACAACCCAATAGTTTATAGATTTATTGCTCTACAACAGCAAATGGAATTGCTTCACAACAAAGGCTTGAGAAAAGTTCTTTGGTTACCCTGGTGCACAGCAGGTTAATACTGTAAAAAGGATGTATTATAAGCCAAGCAGCAGCATGGAATGAAAGGAAACAGTGAAGTCGGAATGTACATAATAATGGAGAAGATTGGAGTAAAATAAAACAACTAATCTTCCTTCCTTTTTTCTTTCTCATTTCCTCACCTAGGATGAAAACACCTCAGCGGAAGCTGGGAACCTTCCAATCAGTGCAGTTACTGTGACTGCACTGCTGTGAGGAGGAATACACAAGCATTCGATGCTGCAAATCCGAATAAAAGGCTCTGCCCATCATGGCCTTTTCATCAAACTTGTACATATAAAACCGCATGGATGTCCGACAGTTATGTATGAGCAGCAGACCTTATAACTGCCATTGTTGTTGGCCTGGTTTTGATGTGGGTCGTGTCTCTTCAGTGTTTTGATTTCCCAACATCATCAGAGACACCGCGCACAACCAAGTTTCAACACAAACCTTAATTCTGATGGCTCCATGCGGACATGGGAAAAGATAAGTGAGAGACAACAAGCAAACCTTTGTATCTGGCATCACCATCTTCCTACATGCAACTCCCCGCTTTGCTTGATTGAAAAGGAGGAGCCCATTAAAGCATTTGACAGATAGGAAAGCTTGGACTGAAGGTGTGGTTGTTGGCTGGCAGCTGGTTGGAGATGAGATAAGAGCGCTGGGAGGAGAAAAAAGGACAAGCCTGCCTGACAGGAGCTGAATATAAATGAAGATTTCTGCATCCACACCAGAGAAGGAATCAATATTAAAGAAACAAAATGGACAATTTAGTCAGTGTTGGAAACGTAATCGTAAATCAAATCGTAATCGTCTAAATCATTAGTTGTGAGGTGAAATGATGGAACTAGATGCATGCTAGAGGAGATGAAAAATCATCTCAGCTGTTGAAAAGCAGACAAGCTACTTTACCAACATCCCCACACACATGCAGCCGTCAGGTTCATGTACAATGAGGCGGGTTTAAAGCTTATATAAGCAAAGTTAAAGGCGTAAAGGCGACATGGAGTTTGATAATAGCTCATTGGACTATTTCACCAGTAACTTCACAGAGATCCCTGACACCACTACAGCTCCACCATGGAGTGAGTCCACACTCCTTGGCCTCCAGGTCTCCCTGTCTGCGGTGTTAGCCATCGTCACCCTCGCAACGGTCCTTTCAAACGCCTTCGTCATCGCCACTATCTTCCTAACGAGGAAGCTCCACACACCTGCTAACTTCCTGATCGGCTCTCTCGCCGTCACAGACCTTCTGGTGTCCATTTTAGTCATGCCAATAAGCATCGTCTACACCGTCAGCAAGACCTGGTCGCTGGGGCAGATCGTTTGTGACATCTGGCTGTCATCTGACATCACGTTCTGCACTGCCTCCATCTTGCACCTGTGTGTGATCGCACTGGACCGGTACTGGGCCATAACGGATGCGCTGGAGTACTCGAAGCGTCGCACCATGCGCCGGGCGGGGATCATGGTTGGGGTGGTGTGGGTAATTTCCATATCGATTTCCATGCCTCCTCTTTTCTGGCGGCAGGCCAAAGCCCACGAGGAACTGACAGAGTGTATGGTGAATACAGATCAGATCTCTTACACCCTATACTCCACCTTTGGCGCCTTCTATGTTCCAACAGTTCTCCTCATCATCCTTTATGGACGGATTTATGTTGCTGCCCGTTCCCGCATTTTTAAGACACCTTCATCATCCGGGAAGCGCTTCACCACGGCGCAGCTCATCCAGACATCTGCAGGCTCCTCTCTCTGCTCCCTTAATTCATCCTCCCACCATGAAGCACACCTACATTCTGCCAATGCGGGCGGAGGTGGGGGAGGATCACCTCTGTTCATGAATAGCGTGAAAGTGAAGCTGGCAGACAGCGTGCTGGAGAGGAAGCGTCTGTGCGCGGCAAGGGAGAGGAAAGCCACCAAGACACTCGGCATCATCCTGGGAGCATTCATCGTCTGCTGGCTCCCGTTCTTTGTCGGCACACTCGTCATGGCCATATGTAAAGACTGCTGGTTCGATCCAGTGCTGTTTGATATCTTTACCTGGCTGGGATACCTGAACTCCCTCATCAATCCTGTCATCTACACTGCATTCAATGATGAGTTCAAGCAGGCTTTCCAAAAACTCATCAAATTTAGACGATGCTCCTAAAAAAGCCAGAGTGGATTTAAAAAAAAAAATGGATAACTGGGAGTAAAAAAGACGAATAAGATAATAAATAATATATACACTTAAATGTGTCATCTTCTAAACACATACTAAATGTGATTTTTTTTTCATCAAACAGCTCTGTGCCATAGATCTTTACAGACTTGCGCATGCATTCTTAAAAAACAGCAAACATTTTTACTCCACAGGGACAATGGATGTGGAACTCATCAAAAAGACAAATAAATGGGATCAGAAGTCTATTTCATGTGACACTGTTTATGCTTTGGACCGAAGCAAACAAGGACGAGTGTGAGTGTCCAGAAAGGGCAACCTAAGAGTGACTGGATATAATCCAGTGGAAATGCAAAGCCATGAAATATATGTTGTCTTAATCTGTGTGTTAGCCCTGTCCAGGGTGTATTCATCTCTAGCTCCATCCCCCCATGTGACCCTCTACAGGAGGAGGTGGGTATGGCTCCCTCTGTCATATACTGTATGCTGCTGCTCCTATATATTGCTTCTGTGGTACAGTAAAATACTTAGAAAGATTACAAACTCTAAAAACTCAGTAAAACTGTCTCCACATATGCAATTATACTTGAGAGTGGTGTGTGTGTGTGTGTGTGTATGTGTCAAGTGTTTGACATTTCTACATGCTATCCTCCAGTGCGGCGTGGAAACAGCATCTCCACTCCAAATATAAACACACAACTCCATAGCACTTTACCAAATGTGCTCAAGCCTAACGTAAGTGTACACAATCCTGGATAGAGACAGCAAATCAGGATGCTTAATTTTTTATGGATTCATGTCTTTATTTATTTTTTTATGTAAATGCTTATTTTACCTACATGTGTGAAAGTGTTAGCAGATGCTCTGATGGTAAAGGTATTGACATATTAATTCCAGGGCAGCCATAGGTAAGGGTCAGTGGTTTATGTGCCAGAGCCAAAAACTATCAATGCAAATAATATAGAAACAGGATGGGATGGATTTATAAAAAAAAATATATATATATATATATATATATATATATATATATATATATATATATATATATATATATATATATATATATATACTGTATATATATAAAATAAAGGATAATCATGCCAATAAATTAACATACTGACTGAGGATGAAGGGTGACATTTTTCCATTTTCACACATGGTTCTCTGTGGCCCAATATGTATTCATATTAATAATAATAAAGTTCAGACGACCCTAAGAATGAACAAAAAGTATTACTATTAGTGAGATATCGGTTGATGTTAGGATGCTAACCAGCTTGCCAGTCTATATTTTTGCAATGTGCTGCTTTGAAACACTGGATGGTCTATTGAGCCCTAAAAGATATTACCTTAAGAGTATTAAAGCCTTTCGTGTTAAATCAGCCAACAATCAACCTTTATGAAGGTCTGCTGGATAAACTGTGGTCACTGCTTACTCTCTGCCGTCCTGGGGGTGTCTGATGTGTTTACATCAACTCAATACTACTTTCTATTTACTTCTCCTCACAGGTTTGAGTAGTGGATTAACTCTGCAGGTTGTGATGAAAATATAAAATTGCTAGTTTTATACGAATAACTGCTTATTTTTACCCCCTGAGGAAGAAAACCACATAATTATTACACAGCACATCACAAGAAAGCAGCATTGTCAGCATCTCCGAGCTATTACATAAAAAACATTAGTGATTCCAGAATCATTACAAATTGGACTAAAAATAAGAAATAATGTTATAATGTTAGAAATAAATCATTTCTACACATCTTTGTTTGGTGACAGTAATTCTATTCAACACACAACAGGATGAAATTCGCTGCAGAGGAAAGTAACACTGTGAAAGCACTGATGCAAAACTGCAAGAATACTACAAACAAATATTTGAATAATTGTACCGGATAGCTTTCTGGATTCCTTCACACAGATCCAAGGGTTCCAGCTGAATGGATGATTGGACTTTTAGTTGTTATGTATGTATGAGGTGTGACGCTTCATCTGCTAAATGAACATAACAGGAGTCAAACATTAAAAGACTGTGTTTCTTTGTTCAATCCAACAGTACACACACAGCAGAACACACTGCATTACCTGCAGTGCTCTCATTCTGTCCAGACTGGGCTGGCTGGGTGGCTCAGACTTTATTTCTATGTTGGACCACCAGCTTGTTTGGCCACTTAAATGTGCCATCAATGCAAAATGTATTTGTTTACATTTCATTTACAGCTAAATGTATTTTAATATGCATATTTTATTTTGCTTCACTGCAGCAACCTCATCACTATAATGTGTTCCTAAAGAAAACAAAACAGGCAAAACAATTCTTAATAAACAAATATACATTTTAATCAATTTTTTGCCTCCAATAGATCAGTGAGAGATGCTGCTCATTAGCGCATAAGTAAAAGGAGACAAATACATTCCTTTTTTCCTTTTCATGACCAATCTAAGCTTTGAAATAGTAATCAGTTGTCATTGAAGCTAATGTAACCTTCACAGTGTTTAATTAATTTCTCTGTGAATGCACTAAGCTCATTATTGGCCAAATTAACCCTGCAACAAAATAAATGTGTCCTGTTATATAGGTGGGTCACATTTAACAGTGTAAAAAATACATCTTAATGATTCAGCATTAAAGTAGCTCACCATATTGATTTGGGCCTCTGGGAATCAGTGACCTGCAAATATGCCTTAATTTAGTATAATGTGGAGTATATATATATATATATAGGAGAAGAAAAAAAGTATTATTGGGTTGAAATCAGGATGCGTCCCTTTCAACTGTGTACTTTCAAATGAGGGCTAAAAAAAACTAAAAATGATATGCAAAGTGCAGTCCTGTCAGTCTGGATCAGCTGGGATAGAAGATGGCTTCAGATAATGTTAAGGCTGTCTTAAGCAGTGAAACCAAAAGGCCAGGATGCACTTAACCTCATGAGATGGGAACTGTCACTTCTCGACTTGTGTAAGGAGTAAAGCTAAAAGCGAGTGCGGAGGAAAACAGCCGGAGGAGGGTAAGTGAATGGAAAAGTGAGTGACAGCCTTGCAAACAAACAAAATTAGTCCCCTGAGACAGTCCAACAGGTGCTGCTAACCAAGTCAGGCTAAAGGGTAATAAGGTACAACCTCAACATATACATCACATGGCTTAGCCAGTGGAAATGTTAAGGCCAAAAGGATATGTCAACTTAACAGAGTTTTTACCATTGGCATTGGTATTACCCAATGCAATACACTGAATAACACTATAGTGTCATTTAGTGTATTTTCATTGAATACACTGAATATAGGGATATATGAAAATTGTTCATATAACAATAGGGTTGAGGAAAATTAAAAACAAATCAAAATTGATTATGAACAATCAATACAAGCCTGATCCTAGACTACCTGGTGGAGGTAATGGTTTAGTTAGTTAAGTCATGCAGCATTGCTTGACAAACCTCAAGTATACTAGTATATCTGAGACATCAGTGTCAGGTCATAACCAAGAAATTGAGATTTAAAGAGTTAATTTCAACATTAACAAGAATCTATTAGTAAACCTGATCGAGGATTTTTGAAGGGTGTCCCTACAAGGAAGTTGACCCTCACTACCTAAAGCTGATGAAGTCTCGGGCAGGCATCGCTGATCCATTAGAGCATTTTTAAGAAGCCTTGCGACATTCTGTGAACAGATTTTAAATGATGGCTATCAGTTCATCCACGTGGTTGACGAGAGGTTAGAACTGCTTACAAGTTGCATTCTGAAAAGCTACTACTACTTCATGTTCTTCACATGTTGGTGGAAGATGTGTCAAGCCCATCCTCACCATGAAAACATAACATGAGGTTGATATTCGTGGCTTATGATAGAACCTAACACCGGGTGAAAATACAACTACTCATCAGGGGACTTGAACCTCGGACTCCTGATAGGAAGTCTGCCCTAATGCATAGACCTCCACCTTCTCCAACTGACCTCTTTACTTAGGCGTCCATATACGTCCATATGTGTTACGTTTCTTCTTGGATTTCTTCAATGTTATTTACAAATTATTAGGCAATAGATATATAGCTAGCTGGTATGTGGTCCTGAACCAGCAGACATAGCAAGTCAGTAAAAAAAAAAAGAAGTAACAGCTCTTCAGTTTTCTGCACTTTTTGAAAGAATATACCATCTGTCAAATGGCTTCTTTAACCTGTCCATATTCTGATCTAACATGTCAACACAGTCAGATGATGATTTCTTACTTTCTCCAGTCTGTGCTGCAGTAGGTATAGAGAGAGAGAGAGGATACAGTATATAAATTATGCAGTTCGTCTCAACATAAGACGGAGTGCTGTCCACAACTGGCTCGCCTTTTGATTAACAAGCACATATGCGATCTGACAAGCCTCCCTCCACCTACTCACTTAGACTCCTGGTGTATCTAAACATGCATCATCAGTGTGGTCTATGTGCTTCCCACATACATGCAATTATACACACAGAGTATGGTCAACATACATGATGGATGAATGACTACAATGCAGCCATTTGCATCATCAATAGTACAAAAGAAATATTTTTTTTATTCAAGAAGTCAATCAGTAAAATGGGTTTTATTGAGTTCACTTTCACTCTATACTCCTTAACATTCAAAATCGGAAATGAATAAGTAGAGCTGATGGATCGTTTCAGAGATTTGTTGTCCTCTCTCTGTGTGTACTTAACAACCAACAGATTTTCTTCACAAGCTGAGAATTTCTCTTAAAAATGTATGAAGCCACAACAGCAGGAGTCCATAAAAACATTTGTTTAAAACATGTATGAGCTTCCGACATGTTCCTGCAGACCTCTGTCACATGCTACAGGGTCAGTTGTGATTTTTCTCTGGCTCAGGTTGTGTCTGGAGGTAGATTGTTGCTGTTGTGCTTTCCTGTTATCTTGGTATTTTTTATGATCCATGCTTTTTTTTGTGTTTGGCCTCTTGGCCTTTTGTGTTGTCTTTAATTTCCTGTTTAAGGGTCAAGGTCAGATTCTTTGCGTTCCTTGTACTTCCTATTTTATTTTGGTAGTCAACTTTACAGATGTGTCTCAGCTTGTCTGACTTCCTGTTTTCTTTTTTTTGATTGGCTGCCTTGTCCTCGTTCTCATTACCCTCACCTGGTGTGTTTTTTTTTTACTTCTCCACACACTTGGCACGTCTTTTTTGTTCCTAGTTTCTTTTTATTATTTGTATCTTCTTGTGATTTCAGCACTTCTTGTTCTCTAAAACACATTTTGCGTAGAGAATAAATAAAAAAAAAGGTAAAAGCACACATCCTTGTGGAGATGATGGGGCAGGATATAAAGAGTTACTTTCAGGGAAGTAAGAGGGAAGTTGCTGATTCCACAGAAAGCTACATATTGGACTGAAGGTTAACCAAGCAAGAGAGTGGACTCAAAGGAACCGGTGTTGTGCAGCCGGAGCAGCCTGGTTGGCAGACTGAAGCACTAAAACATGATTAATAGCTGCAGGGGCAGAATTCAGAGGTGAGCAAATCGGTTAAAAATGGTTTAAATGTTTATATAAAAACACTCAAATAACAAATCTTTCTGTATCTTTGGTGCCAAGACGCTGTCAGAGAATGGTGCAGTGTGTTATATACAGATATTCATAAGGCCTGATCAGTAAATATTTGGACTGAAGCTGAGTGATGCTCAGAATAATGACAGGTTTATTCAGTTTGATTTTCTGCACTGCTTGCCTTTGGAAAGCTGGTTATATAATACATTTCTGGAGAATTTTATTTATCTCATAAAGTGGCACATAAAATTATCTGGTGTGTTGCGTGTGTTTCATGAGAACAAATTTGTTCATGTGAAGACTTTTCACAATAAAATCCACTGACTTGCTGAATAAACTGCAAACAAGAACCCTCGACTTATCATAACTTTTTTGTGAATGTACCTTTGTATGGCTCGGCTGCACAATATGTATGCAGCTTAGAGCTTTCTCAATTCTGTTCAATTACTGTCCACTTTTAGAAAAAGCTAAACTCGCTTTGGACCTGTTATCCTTTGAGATGGGCTCCGTAAAAGCTCCAAATCTTTGAGTAAATATTCAGAGAGCACTCCATCAGAGAGCTCTTTGAACCTCTTTGCACTGCTTTCAAAAGATCTGTGATACATCAGTTTAGTCCTGTCCTGTGTACTTTACACGCTCACAGGGAGTCTCATGATAATGATAATGAATGTTTAAAGCTGGGGGAGAGCAGAAAGAAGAAGAAGAGTCAGAGACACTAAATGCACAATGAATCAAGCACAGAAAATTGCATTGTTAGTAGTTACAAATAAAGGTGGACGGCCATTTTACCAAGACTTTTAATAAAATGTTTGTGCAGATTACTGTGCAATTTGTAATAAGGGATGTTCATGTCCTTCATGTTCATGTTCATGTTCTCGAAAACATGTGATCAAATTTTGGTTGAAAGGCCAGTGGCTACACACCCTCCTCTAGTTGCGTGAAGAAGCAAAATCTTCTGGACTCGTCACCATGGTGACCAAAAATGGCGGAGAAGCTTACTGTCTAAAGTTGTGTTTGAATAAAAAAAAAAATTAAAAACAAAGACAAAACCAACTGCACCTGGTTTGATTTTACTAAAGAATTTTTGCAGCATTAAAATAGGGTGGTCTAGTTTAACTTCTTACTTCTTTAACTCTTCCACCTCTTTTGACCAGAGGTGTTGGCTCTCTTGTTTTGAACAGTTGTTTTGTTTACCTGCATCCTTAGACCTATGCATCTCCCTCTGCACTACTTTATTCCCAGGCTTTTCTATCCTTAGGGTGGACAAGCTTCTGCTTCAGAGTGTTGCTGGGCTTGAAGTTTCAGAAATGTGATGTTTGTTGAAGATCCCATACCACTTCATTCAGTGTCCTCTTCTTCTCTGTCTTCTTTTCGTGGCAGATAGAACTGATCAAACAGTGCATCCATCTTCACCTTTGTTTGTTTTTTCTTGGTCACATGCTAAAATCATCGTGATTTACGATCTGTCCAAAAAATCCAAAGCTATTCAAGCCTTTAACATCAGCCTTGCAGTTTAACACCCCCCATTAGCCGTTGCTCTTCCCTTCCTTTGGCAGCTCTAAGATGCAGTACGGATAAAGGTCAGGATATTAAAGGTCCCTGTAACATTTTAGTCACAGAGGCTTTAGCAATTAGCAAACATATGGCTGGTAAAACCTCATATAAATGTAGGTGCCATGTCACCATGGAGGAAGTGATTAACCTCATGAACCCCACACACACAATGGGAAAAAAAACAATGCTTGACAATAATGTCAGCTAGCATAACAACAGAGAAAGGCACTGAATATACCTTGCATGCAAGGATACAACAGATAAACAAGAAAAATGGCTGCCGTAACAACTCTGCAGTGATGGTGTATGACGTTTACAACCATCTTAATTACATTCAGCAGTAAAGAGAAGGAAACATACACTCACACCACTAATACTGTGGGTCTTCCAGCTAGTGATCTATCAGTTTAGAGCAGATGAACCACATCTGAACTCAAAGGGAACAAAAGAAATGGCAATCATCTTCATTAAATCAATTTAGCTGATTATTTTTAATTATTAATTTAGGCATATTCCATGAGATCCAGATTTTTTTGCATTTTCTTAGCATAATGAGTAATTCACCTTCACAATGTAAAGCCCATCAGTGTCTTATATAATTTCAAAACTCTAGGGGCTGGATTACCATTCATTTTACTGCCAACAGACACAGGTGTACAACCACACACACACACAAAACAAAGAGCTGCTTTAGTGTGTTGGTGTTATTCATCAAGAGAAATTCTATATCTCTTAAAAAACAAGGGACGATAATAAGAATAAGAAGAAAAAATCAATTGCATCACATCCCACAATCTGATAAATCTCACCACATGTAATTGTATGTGTAAAGACAGTGAAGCTACAGCCTGGTTGTACATTGAAATACTTTCTTGCAAACACAATTAAACAAACCTTGTTAGGCAGGTCTAAAATATACATCTCTTTGCATTCCTGTAAACAAATGTCTTCTATTATCTTTCCTAATAATGACTTCAGCTCAAATCCAATTATAGCAGGACATAATGTGCTGTGCTGCTGTGTGGAAACCCCCAACCACAGTCATCCACCTACGCTGTCCTCTGACAGCTTCAATAAATACTTCATAGCTCCTCCAGAAAGCTCATCAGGAATAAAAACAGCCTTTAGATCTTAAGGGTTGCAGCTGTACAACCATGTTTTGCTTCCCTCTCTGACAATTGGAACTTATTGAGGTTCAGTGTACAACCTCTGCATGATTATAGTTCATTAATTTGTTTTGTTTAAGAAAACTGTCAGAGAAAGACTTATCATCCAAGGAGGTCCACGAGGACATGGTGACAGCACTAGCAGAGGATGCTCCTTCTTTACAGCGTGGTGAGGAAGTGGGCTTCAAACATGAGAGAATCACCACCATCACCACACAGGAGGCCATTAACAAGATCCGTGACATGATCTTGACAGGTTGATGAATGAGATAACAGTGCACTGACTCAGAGCTGTGTATCTCACAGGAACTTGAACCTCAGTAAACTCCAAATGATCGATGTGGCAGCTCACTGGGCCCTGAATCTCTCTGGGCCAATGATATGTGTCAGTTATCCTGACATTGTTGAGGTGGAACCTGAGAGTTGTAACCAGGGGTGAGACCTGGGTCCAACCAGAGATGAATGAAAGTAAAAAAAAAATGGAAACAGCCACAGTCTCCCAAGAAAGCCAAATCAGTGATCAAGCAATGGCTAGAGGCAGTGCTGCTGGTGGCACCGCCTAGAAACAAGTCGCACTCAGAGGAGTCTACTACACTGATTTTGTGAGACGGTTACTGTGAATAATCCACAGTGCTGATGGCTCCGTGGCTGTGGATTCGAACTTGTCTAGCAACCACAGTATTCATCTGATTTGTCAGCATTATACGTGAAGAAGTAGTTTACTGGCCGCCATTTTGACAGTGGTAATGACCTCATCACATCATCAGTAAGTCATTTACGGGCGTACATACAACACCGGTGATAAGAATATGAGCTCATCCAGCAGTCATAGCAGGGTTATGATAAGAAAGACAAAATAGCCTGCAGTGGTTTCTTGCAGTGTGCCAGCACACAAACACACACCGGCTGCCATCAGATCATTGCTTTACCTAAAGGGCACCAGAAATGATCCAAGAAATGTCTCCCTGCCTGAAAATTCCCAGGAAAAATAATTGAATCCTAATTTCCTATCTTTGTAGAGCGCTGCCATAAGACCATGGGCAGGAGATAAGTCATTTCCATTTTTCCTGCAAAGTAGGAGAGTAGAGACACAAAGGGAACTAATTAGTGTGGAATGACAAAAAGTCTGGTTTTCTGCACATTTTTTTTTTTTTAAATCCCGTTAATGGCTGATTATGTGAATCCGTACCTGGCAGGAATCACATTTTTACATTTCTAAATCCAGGCCTAGAGCTGAGACACAGAGTCTAAAAAATTTTACTGCAGTGATTAACAAAAACCCTCATTAGTAATCCACGACTCCTACACATACAGTTAAGTACAATTATGTAATTACCCATTCAAAAAGCTGTTTGTTCACAGACAGCTGATTGATGTGAGAATGCTTTCTAGTATTATTCCCTTGTTGATGCTTCATATTTTTTTTATCCTCAAAGCAGCAGCGTCTCTTTCATCACTCTCAGGTTCTGATGTCAAATTCAAATTTCTGCCTCACGTTTGACGATGGGGCCTCTCAAGACATGAAGCTGTATTTCTGTTTTTTTTTTTGCCGTGTTGGTCAAGTACATTTATAGGTCAAGTTGGATGGTATCTGAGCACAGCCTCTTATCAATGTGGAAAAGCTGGCCTTTCTGTCATCCTCTGTCTTGGCACTCGGCTGCCTGTATTTACCAGATTAGCCCGGGCAGCTGGCTCATTTTTTGACCCGAGTAACTCAGCAGCAGCAGCAGAGTAGAGGAACTGAGCGGAGAATGAAGGAGGATAGAGTGAGGAGGAGATGGCATGAAGAAATGTGAATAGGACACAGAGAGAGAGGTGGAGACGAGATGAGAGTGACCATAAAGCGATTGAACCACAGAGCGAACCACTTTATCTCTAATGAAATGTGGCAGAATCATTATAATTCAAACATTTTCACAAGTGCTAACAAAATGAGCCAACATTAAATCCTTTCTTAGCATTGCAGAGAGAAGCTATACGCAGGGGAATAAGAGATACTGGTGCTTGAAGTGTCCTGTCCTGTCCTGTGTCCTGCTTTGTTTCTATGGTAACACAATCTTCAAACGCAGCCACGCAATTCACATCTACACAGTGGGCACAGCTCAAGATACATGCATGACTCGCAGCGGACATATAGCATGAAACTGGAGCATATTTGGTTAGCTGCCATTTTCTAGACGTCTGCTGTGTAAGGGTCAGCCTAAATGCTAGCTGTCTCCTTCAATTTGGGTCATGTGTTGCTATGAAAATGTTTTAAAGGCTGCAAGAAATGAACTGAACACTTAAGATAGCACAAAAGTGTGCTTCAAACAACTACTCATCCAGTGGTTGAACACCTGAAACCTGAGACCTGAATGCTTGTTATAATGCTATAAGTACTGGAGGAACCTCCTGGACGGCCAAATGATGGATGATTCCTTAAGTGGGTCATCAGAGGTTGGCAGACTTGTAAAGAAGGGCCCTACTGGCCATTGTTTGTGGTCACATGAAAATGTATATAGAATGTCAAATATGTTGCATACGGAAGAGGATTAGGGCCGCTGAAAAAATAAAAAACTGTCATGACAGAAAAAAAATTATTCTGACTTTAATCTCAGAATTTTGACTTTATTCTCAGAATTCTGATTTCTTTCTCAGAATTCTGACTTTATTCTCAGAATTCTGACTTTAATCTCAGAATTTTGACTTCTTTCTCAGAATTCTGACTTTTTTTAAAGTCAGAACCACGGGTACCTGTAAGCCAGTGACTTGGTGATGAGACCATGGTGGACAGATTCGGATGAAGAGAAGAAGGATGGCCACAATGTCCAATTTAACCAACTTTTTGGAATTCCAGATGAAGCAGTGGCATTAATGGAAGTCCATCAAGTCACTGGCTTACAGGTACCCATAGTTCTAACTGAGAAAAAAGTCAATATTTTTATATTTTTTTTATTTTTTCAGTGGCCCTAATTATCTTCCATATAGGTTTGTCACCATGAAACATTTTGCAGATATAGAGAAGAAGAAAATAGTGATGTTACTTGTACATACTTACATTCAGAGGAGAATAAATATTGTTTATGTTTCAAAAAAAAAAAGTCTTGGTGTCATAGCTTGAAAAGACCATACATTTGTTTATTTAAATGTCTCTGTTTGAGCTTTATTGCTTGTAAATTATATAAAATATGCCTGTCTGTGTCAACCAACCAATGAAAGCCATCAATGGTGAAAAGTACAAAGCGCTCTCCAACATAAAGATCAATCAAAACAGGAATCTATCATTGCAGTTTAATGTGATTAAAAATGTAGTCCCAGTCTTTAGCCTGAGCTCTTCCCTCTTCCTCTCCTCATTTCATGGCACTGACAGCTGCAGCTGTGACAGGCCCTTTCATCAGTCTTTCCTCTCCTACTTTTGTATAATAGATAAAGGGAGGTAGAGCTAGGGGGAAAAAAAATAAAAGAAAGGTCTGACCTGCATACAGAGGGGGATACGGTTACATTATGTTACTTTGAGATTTCCCCCACACTGCTGAGAGTCGACAAGTTTCATCCAGGCAGATAACAGTGATCCCTTCTCCCACTGAGGCAGCATGAAGCCTGTTCCATAGCACGCAAACTCCTGAACGAAAGGCACCTCATCCTGTCTTCTTTAATACAAGCATAGGCTGATCAACTGATGTCCGACCAAAGATTTCAGTGAGATGACAGATGTAGCTGCACGCTGTCAGTCACTTCCAGGAGTCACAAACTCACAGCAGCAGGTATATGGTAGGACCATACAGAAACAAACAGTAATTGGGACCTGTCAAAGGTGCAGTGTTCGTGTTTGTGGCTGCACAAATGGAGCTTAGTGAAGGTTTAGTCAGGAAGACCTTCTTTATTTCTCACTTTTGTAACAAGCTTCCTGGGTCGCTCACTTCTTCTTCTTCACCTATTATCTCTCTCCTCCTTCCTGCTGTCATAATTCTGTCATGGTCACCTCCTTCTATCAGTGACCATGTCATGCCATGCCAATCACGTTCAAGCCTCATATTTAAAACGCAATGTTATTTTCAGATTGAACCCTCAGCTCTCCTTCTCCCCAGTCACCGCCAGTCAGGAGCCCAGGCCAGGTCAGCTTTTGATGCACCCCTTCATCCAGCCCCTCTCCACCACCACCAGGTCTAGACCCCAGGGGTAATGTATCTTAGTCGCCTTCACCTCCCTTTTCTTCCCTTCTTGGATGATGTCACATCAAGGTCTGTATGTCAAAGCACATTCTATTGTACATAATTGAATACATTTGTACGTTCTGTCACTTGGTCTCTCCTGATTAAAATCACATCACAAAGACTTGTGACAAATATTCAGGCAATCAGTACACTGCTTCAAGTTACAACCTGACCTCTAACTTCATGCAGTGTATGCGTGTGTGTGCTCCCTGATGGGATTTCTTTATCGGGAGGCCCCTCTGACCCACCACAGTCCATCCAGAAAACCATTTCAGAGGCACATACTGAATATGTTTCTCACTCTCCATCTTCTATTATTACAGAAAATGTCTGATATCTAAAGTAATTCACACTGTCCCAGCTGTGAAATACCATATCATGCTTTGCAGACAGAAATTACAATATTTTGCTCCGCTGTCAAACTTCCCAGCCTTCTAGACAGCCTAAGCGCTACTTTTGTAGATCCTTTGTGAGACCTCCTCCTAGCATTAATATTTCTCTTAGAACTCTATGTATGACTTTAGCGTGTTTTTTGGACCATCGATTGCCTAACCCTTTTGTACCTTTGCTTCGCTCACTGTCTGCCTGTGCTTTGACCTCGGACTTCATTAAATAAATCTGTTTTTGCCTAACCTCCAACTTTTGTCCTGCATTTGTGTCCGCCATCTTTAATAACGTGACATTAAGAGTACTAAGTCAGTCACTCAATAGCTGTTTTGTCTATTTGAAAGGTGAATGGTCGGCATAACCGTTCCTGATGAAGTTCTGAATCAGAAGTGACTTGTCTTCAATCAACCATAATAACATGTGAAAGTCTGAAGGAGGCCTAACAGATGGCAATCCAAGTCCAGATGGAGTCAGACTGAGTTTTCTGTCCCATGTCCATTTTCTCTTTTTGCACTTTTTATTAGAAAGTTCTGCCATACACGTGTTGCAAGACAAGCCTTCCTCATCAGCAGCAAGCTACCCCATTATCTTTTGCAGCACTTCTAGATGTTACATATTTATTTATGCAAATCTGCCTGAAAAAGTATTTTCTTTGTGGGAATGTTTTCCTATTGCTATTTGTCGAGGCTATACTACAGCAGGCCTATTTAGCATAATGTAAACAAATTTACTTAGGGTTAGGGTTATTTAAATCAACTTAAAATTTACCTGTACCTGCGGTATTTGGAGCAAAATGCATTTAAATTAGCCATTTTTGTATTTTTTTTTTAGCTCACCTGATTAGAACTTACAAATCTTCACCACATGGCCCAAAAGGTTCTTGATAGCAACATAACTGAGATATCTAAAGTGTCCACTAGTCCTAGTTCTAAGGCAGTATTAGCCTTCAGCTAAAAGGAAAAAGGCAGATTTTCTTCTTAAAGCTACATGTCCTTAGAAAGTCAACCTAAATTTGTCCCGTGAACTTTCTAGGTTGACTGATAAAAGTATAACGTCTCTGGAAAAAGTCAGAAATGAGGCTGAAACACAATTGAAAAAGGGTACAGAGCCCTGGGAAGAGCTGTCTGGGGAGCAGTCCAACTCCCGAAGGAAACAAAAAGAGGTTGAAGCTGGAGCAGAGTGAGCCGTAGGCAGCTGAATATGAGTTGTGCGATCCAGGAGCTGGCATGAAACAGCAAGGTGACTGTAGAAAATAGCTACAGGTGATAAGATTATAAGGTCACCTTAGAGAAAGTGGAAAGTTGAATCCCAGAGGAGGATGTTTCTGAAGCACGCAGGACATGAACATTTTTTTTCCAGGCGCATCAAACAAGACATCTGCCAGGGCAGGGTGAGGGCAGCAGGATGCTATCTCTGTGTGTACAGAGCGAGAGCGCTCCATCATGCTAAACAGAAGCATGTGGTGGTGCATGGAAAGAAACAGTTCAAGCAACAGTCTGCTTTCTGTTGTTTAATGTAAAGCCTTGCATGGCTGCTTGTGTGCTGATATGGATCTAAAACAACTATAACACAATTACTTGGATTACTGAATAATGACTTAATCTGTAAAATGTTGGTAAATACTGTTTCCTCGTGGCTCAGGTAGGGTCAGTCAAGGGTGACTGGGACCAGAGTGCAGCAGAGATTTGGATTATTGCAGAAATGAAGCTCAGTTGCAAACATTTTGTTCAGACAAGATAATATCAAGAATTATTCACATGTGAAAATACTGGTATCTCCAGTAATCTCAGATGTAAAATTCAAAATTAGCCTCTTGAAATAAAATGATGAGCTACCCTTTAAATCAATCCACTGCACAATCACAGCTCCCTGTCACGATAAAAACAGGTAAACAGGCCACATATAAGTGTCAGCTCACAGTGTGTGTGTGTGTGTGTGTGTGTGTGCACAATCAATACACATTTGGGGGATAGTGCACCTGTGTGATCAAAACAGTGATTACATGCCCGCCAAGCCATTTCTACCCACCCTGCTACTCTTTTGTTCTACCGCGCAATCTTCTCCCATTGTAACAAGCTGTCCATTTCTCTCTGTCTTCACCTCTTTCTTTTTCTCTGTCCTGGAAAAATAAACAAGCTCTTGTTGAGCTGCCACACTCATTAGCCCCATTGGCTGGACAGCTTTCTTATAAAACAAGCCGCTGTTATGGCAACTCTACACTTTTACCGACTGTGCTACAAGGCGCTTGTGTGAAATAGGTTCAGCGGCTGTAGCAAAGGTTAAAGAATTTACATCAGGCAAATGTCACAAAGAGGCGTCTAATGAAGAGGAAAAGAGACAATAAATATGTGTGAGAGAAAATACAGCCAGTAGATAAATAGGTTCAAGAAGATTTATGTGAGGGGGAAAAAAAGCTGAGGTAGAAAAATAGATCTTCTTTTTTTACGCTGTATTTTTCATCACAAGAGCTTTGGTGAAGTCTATTTATTGCATTTGTTTGTGAATAGAGGACATATTGTGCTGTCTCACACGCAGTCATCCATCCACACACACAAAAGCAGACCCCGCTCCTCCTGTTCTGTAGCATTCACTGCTGGTTCTGAGACAGGAAATGAAGGGAGCTGTATCATCCTGTAATAACACTGTGTTCATGATGAGGCTCTGACCACAGATAGAGGCAGAGATGGAAACACAATGATTCAGAGAACAGAACACTCTCGCAACCTAATCAATACACACCAGCGTACCGCATTGACAAACAGAATAGCAAACAATCCTACTCTGTTTGTAGCCCACACACACGCATTCATCTGCCATGTCAGTGTGTGCTTTCCTCCCCAATCAGTCATGCAAACGTGCATCTTTTAGTTTTGACGGCAAAGTATGTGTTAATATAGATCAGCTGATTTCTTACTCTGTAATTATTTTTCAACCTGTATGGAAGAGAAAAAAATGCAACAAGATCTGTAGGTTGGTTCATTATAATTTAAATTGTATCATAAGCCTAAGTCAGTTCAATGAATTTGATTTTGTGTTGTCAACATGACCCCATCACACACATAAACAGACATGTAGAAGGAGGAATACCTGTAATATGTACTGATCTCCTCATATGCACATGTTCTGAACTGGAAACTATTAAAATGGGACACATAGTTTAAAAGGATGCAACACTGCCACCCTATGGACAAAAACACCTATTACAACAATATAACAGAAAAGAAGTGATAACCAGTTAGAGAAACACAGTTGAACTATGCTGAAGTTTGCACAAGCCATGAAAATGAAACATGAAAATAGAGTTTGAGTATTCTGTGAAGGGTTCTGCACTCGTTTCTTTTGGCCCATATACAATATTTTAAGTATCTATAACTATGATTATTATGAAACCAGCATGCTCACCCACAATGTAATGTGACCATATGAGCTTTACACTGGCTACTAAAACTAGATGGAGTTTTTTTTTTTCAAACTGTAAAAAAACAAAAAACAAAATCATATACAATAATAATATATATAATTAATAATAATAATAATAATAATAATAATAATAATAATATAATAATTAATAATAAAATGCTTTCACTTTAGCTGGGCTATTGAAAGTATAGATGCTGAGAAGAAATGTGAGCTTTATTGACCATGCAGTGGGACAATTAAGTCAATGTCAGGCGGATGTAGCAAAAATAACTTAATCCAATGGAGTCAATACAACTCACACCAGTTGTGTAATTAGTATGACCACACCCAATCAGAATAAGCTACATGACACATTCAAGTCCATCCCCTCTGGTTAATTCTTATTTAGAGGACTTGTTGTTACATGACTTAAATAAATAATGGGTCACTGGCAGGGCCGTGGCCTGTTGACACAGCACGACTGTCCCTGAATCAGGGTCACAGACCTCACTGAACCCATCACACACACACACACACACACACACACACACACACACACCAACTCTATCTCGTCATTTCTAGATACAACGTTGCCCCCGTGTGGCAGAGCCCACACATTACAGCCGGTACAGGACACTGATCTATCGCCCAGGCTGGAGGGTACCGGAAAGTGCGGCCGCAGTAAGTTGGATGTTAACAGCGGACACACAGCGCATTTTCTCCAGTTATGAGCTGCGTCTTTTCAACAAAGGGTGAGCTGTGGCATGCAGCCGCCGTGGAGATAGGATGACAGCTTCTTGTGGCTCGGTCTCAGTCACATGGTGTTTGGATGGTCAGTGGTGAAAACCTCAGTGGTGTAGGTTATAGAGACAGACAGACAGACAGACAGACAGTGTTAACCAGGCTTGTGTTGTCAGTTGTGTGACCACAGTTTCACCTGCTGACTCTGGGGTTTCCCATCACAGCATGCCTCACAAGAGCAAAAAGGAAAAGGTAAAGCAGATTTTAATGCATTTATACTTGCTGTTACTGTTCTATATATTTTAATGTTGTTTCATTTAACACTTCAGGACTCCTCCAAATCTGGAAGATCTAAAAAGTCTGGAAGTAAAAATGGGCCTATTGATGACCAAGACGTAAGTGTTTTCTGCATTATAAAATGCACAATAAGAAATGCATTAAAATCAGCAGAGCAGTAGGATATTTAGGACTTATTTAGCTTCTGTTTGTTTTGTATTAATAGCTGTAAAAATTAGCACATTTGTGGGATTCATTTCTCTGTAACATCTTTTGATCTTTGATCAAAATCTAAAAACGGATTGTCTTTCCTTCAGCTTCTGCTTTCACGCATGCTTTCTATGACCAATCCGTTTCTGCTCAAGTTTAATGACTTTTTGTCCTCGTGAAATGCAAGCAAAGTTGTGCATGTGACACGATCGTATGACTTTATTTTCTTGCATTTGATCCCCGGTTTTCACTCCACTGTGCCTTGTTTGGCTCATGAGCATAAGAGCAGGCATTGTTGGCTGCTATTTTTGTCCATTCTGATGTACATCAGTGCTGCTGAGCATAGTACATGGAGACTGGAAGAGACCTGATTGATTGACTGCTGGACCTGCTGTTTGTTGCTATTGACAGCTCTATCAGCTCCATCTGTGTTCAATTATTCTGTTCACTGAGGTCCATCACAAACTCTGTCAGCAGAAGCAGTACAGTACACCGCCAGCTGTGATCATGTTGCTGCACTCAGAGTCACCTGATCTGATTCGGAAAGGAACTTGACCCTTAACCGCAAGCACTCCTCTCCTCTCCTCTCCTCTCCTCTCCTCTCCTCTCCTCTCCTCTCCTCTCCTCTCCTCTCCTCACCTCTCCTTTTTTGTCGGACTCTACACTGACACTTGAGTAAAGTCATTCCTGTGCCATTTCCTATGGGGCAGGAACTACCTTGCCCTACCCTGCTCCAGTAACAGGATCCCTTCCTCTGCAACTCTTGTTTCTGCAGGGCTCCAATAAGAAAGTTCCTCCTGCAACTCAGCTGATGAGGGTAAAGCAGCCTGGGTCACACTCAGCCGTGAAGAGGGAGAAGAGGTTCAGCACTTCCTCTTTCCCCCTCAGCGCTAACAGAGAGCTACAGAAACTAGCTGCGCTTGCAGGTACTGTATGTCTCCATCACCGCACACTGTTCTCACAGAGGTGCTGCCACTCTTCTTCATGTGTCCCCCACCCTACCTTCTTCATCTTCATTAACTCCCATACAGCAGACAAGCTGCTGTTCTTCTGGAAAATACACTCTGACCTTTATCTAAGATTGCATGTTTGGCCTATATGGATGAAGGGAATCATATTAACAATTCATAGCTTTAGTGTATCCCCATAACCGCCTTTTTAACCTTGAGGTCTTTGCTCACTACATAATTTATAGCTAAGCAGACTGCCCATCAGCTTTATCTGTAATGCAAATGATGTGCAATCAGCTGCATCTCCAGCCTAGAGGAAACAGATATTACCTCATTCATGTAAGATAAGTCTGACTTGGCCTGAGCGGACAGGAGACCAGAGGTCAGTGCTGAAATCAGGGACATCCCATAATATCTCAAAATGTCACCCCAATAAACCCCAACACCAATAAATGGAAAAAAAACTGTGATCGCAGTTTACTTTGGTGTAACAGCAACATAATTATAGCAAACAAGCTGATCCCACTGTCAGAGTTTTAATTTACCATATTGATTGATTCAATTAGTACATCACTTTTTCTGAGAGGAGACAGTTAGGTTGAGGTTTGGACATTTGCATCAATCTTTCATGGCTCCTCCTTTGTTTAGACACAGCATTACAGGCAGGATCTCTGGCTTAAGTGGTTTCCTGTAAATTACACCCAGCTATGCTTTGTTCTCATACCTGGATGAGCCAGGTGACGCTGCAAGAGAAACCATAGAGGCGCAGAGGATTTGCAGAGCCAGAGGGGGACACATTCACAGCACAGAGAGTGTGGTACAGTTCAGCTCATGACTAAACAAAAACTACAAAAAAATATATATATATAAAATCGTTATGATCCTACTACATTATAGCAATCTCATGCCATTTTAGCATCTACATTTGGAGGTCAGAGGTCGTTCACATAAGATGAGTCAATGCAATAGTCGTATGCACATATTTGTGAAAGATGATAAGAGAGAGAAGCCTGAGATATACTGATTTTAATTTGTATGATCAGTTAAGATTTTTTTCTCCTTTCCTTGTGTACGAATGGCACAAATAAACAAGTGCATCTAAAAACTCCAGAGAAAGGTATAGGTGAAAGGTTAGTTATTTTAAAATCAGTCAGAGAGAAACTAGGTTCCAAGATAGCATTTGTTTGAGAGGTCTGAGTAGCTTTAAAAGCTCAGACTTTTTCAAATGACCATTCAGTGCCAAAGGACATTTTTGTACTTTCTGTACTTTGTGCCTCTACTTTGTGCCTGTGTGTGTGTGTGACAGAGGGAGAGGAGCTGCCGGCCTGCAGTGTAGCGGGGACAGAATTTTGTCAGTAGGACAACAATGCATGTTTTATGAGGAAGAGTAAACAGTATGTTGCTCCAAGTGTTGGTAAAACATTTAGTGATTAGATTGTGTTTCAGACACAGAAAAAATGGGCCCATCTGTGCTGCCATCTGCTGGCTGAAAATGGAAGTGGCGTTTGTTTCTTTGGTCTTTTTCTGTCCTCAGTGTATCTATCCCACAGTTCTATCCCAGTAATGCTGCAAAAGTTACTGCAAAACTCTTATTATTTGTGAAATATTGCACACTTACTCAGCCTGTCCAGCTAGGAGGAAGTAAGTGGCAGTTTTCAGCAAACACCGGTGCCCGTTGTCATGGCTGTGGAATGTAATGGCACCTCTTGGAGAGGCTTTGGCCCCTCAGTGAGAGAATGCCAAGATTGAGAAGTGCGATGCACTTGCCCTTCCTCTCCTCCTCTCCTCTCTCCTCCTCCTCCTTATTTTTTGTGCACCAGATCATTTCTCTTATATTAAAAACAGCCCCTAGATGTTACCATGACACTGTGCTTATTAAATGTAACTGCAGATTCATGATATCTGTGACATCACGGTGTCCTTCTTACACTCTTGTGATGAATTTTCACACTGTGTCCACTGTTGGAAAACATTGCACTGCCTTTGTTTTAACTGACAGTAAAAGTGGTTTTGTAACTCCCACTGTTATGAGAAGTGTTGCCTGTTTTGTGTTGTAAATGTGGTTTCCCCCCTGTGTGTATAAATTAAATGCTTCATTATGCAAAGGTGAAATACAGTCAAAGTCAGCGATCAAACTGTCAAGAGGGTCCAGTCGGTGCACGGTGGAGCCGCAGCTCTTTCCTGTTATGTGTCCCCTCTGCATTTAATTTTCTATCCCGATGCATTCATTTCCTGTTTACAGCTAATTTTTCCACAGAGGATGTCAGTCACACATAGTAACATTATGCATCTGCATTATCAAAAACCCTCTCACATGTGTGAAGGTGGTGCAGTGTGGCTTGGCTCTAAATGTGTGTCAAGACTGGAACTAATCATTTAGTTTATTATTTGGTCTTTCCCTCTTGTGTAATAATAATAACAACACAGCTTCCATTGAATTTCTGTGGCTCCTCTTTAGTGGAGACCACTGTCTTTAGTCCTCATGTGGTCTCTTCTCATCTCTCTTTGATTCCAAAGATTCTATTCCCCCACTTCTCCACCTCCTTTTGATGAAGACCAAAGCAGAGATGACTAGGGAGGAAACAATGGGAGACTTTGAAGATTCAGCCAGGGCTCCTCTCTCTACGCACACTCGGAGTATTTCTAGCTGCTTATCCTAAGTCAGATTATACTGAAACCTTTGCTAATGGTTAAACTGAGGAAAGGACTTAAGTCGATCTGATCTAAGATCTGTAGCTGGGACTGCCTCACTGAGCGACACCGAGTGAGTGAGTGAGTGAGGAGGAGCCGCACCAAACATTCCAGCACATGTCCCGCCCCCCTGTGCGACTCTCAGCCAATCGCAGCCCCTCTCCCACATCAGTCTGAGCCTCCATTGCTCGAGAGCGGAGTGAGTTTAACCAATCGGCTGTTGCCTCTGCTGCTCACGTCACTAACTAGCCAGTTCCCTCCAGCAGCAGAGAGCTTCATTTTCTGATCTGCTTTTGTGCTAAAATGGAGGCTGGCCTCTCGCCCTGAGTGGATCGCCTTCCTGGTTGAGGTTTAGATGTTGACATGCAATAAATCTGGAGACAGGATGGTTGTGGATGCACCCAATTCCAATGGGCCTTTTCAGCCTGTGGCTCTTATGCACTTCAGAGGTACGTACGGACAAATTATTCTTCCTGTATTGTCCTAGGGAATTAAGAAGCGGCTGAGCTGTGTTGCTGTGCTCCGGTTCCCCTCCACTGCTTGGTTAGTCAGCATTCAGACGTGCGAGATAACACTGTTGTGTCTTCGTTTTGGTGGAGCACCTTGTTTATGTTCGAAGTGAAAGCACGGTGCTGTTGTTTTTAATGCTCGTGTGCGCGGGAGCAACATAAAAATCAGGTTTTACAAGCTAGCTGCTCACTGCCCATCCCCCCGCCAAGCTAGTGATGTCAAAGGAAGTGAGGTCATAGCCTAGGGAAGGGTCTTCACCTTAGTTCTTAATATGACTTTAATTGAATTTCTTTATTTTGTGTGCAGTTTTTTTTTTAAAATCGAGCCAACGAGGAAATGCTGTACATGAACCCAAAATCATCCGCGTGTCGTCTTCTCCATCCGTCTTAGCGGCTCAGCGTTTTGTCACACTCCGGTTCATCTGGACACAAATTGGTCATAGTGTGTAGGCTGTAGACAGGCACTGCTCTGCAGCAGCCCGCTTCTCCAGCTCTCCACCCTTTTTCTCTGGTTACACTCATGTGTGTGACATGTTTAGGCACCCTTAAAGACGCTTTTCTTTTCTAATGCAAGAAGTTTAAGAGGACGTCTCATGTCAACAATCACAGCACTGCAGTCAGTGTGACTGAGCAACCTGTGAAAGTGAAGAGCAATACAATTACAACAATGGCCTCCTCCTAATGTGTGCACTATGTAGTCAGTCATGTTTGGCAGGGCCCAGCCTATTACGACTGTACCGGGGTGCAGCACAGCTTTGGATGAAGCCTTGGGCTATTATTGATTACACTCTATTGAGCCACAGAGGAGACTGCCTTGAATGACAACTCAGTGTTGGGGAACAATCAGACTGTCTTTGCCTCCTTTTCTTCCCCCCTCTGTCTCTTGTCTGCCTCATCATGCTAACCATGCTAGACCAGTTGTCTTGCATCCTGACCTTTATACAGTTGGCAGTTCACATTCAGCATTAGAGTTTGTCCATTTTTTGCATCTTCATTCACAAAGAAAATGATTGCAGTTGCCTAATCTTCTCCTCTGTGTGTTTTAAAAAGGCATTGCATGGCGCTCTCTTTTGCGTACATCTTCTGTATGCATTCCTCATCATGCATCAAAATAATTTCAATCAATGAATGTGGCCATACTGGTTGCTCATACGCCTTCTGTGACACACAGTCTCTCTCTCTCTCCATAGCTATAAATAGCAGTTGCTCAATGTTTACATTGATCATAATGCACTGTCGATAAAGCAGATTGCCAAACCAGTTCCAACTCCAAACCAGCAGCTGTTCGTTTGACCCATTTACAGAGACTGTGGTTCCAATGTGACTCTCATTATTCAGTATCTTTGTTTTGAACATTAAGATACATCTTTTACAAGATATAATACTTGTTTGTGTGCACGCACATGCTTGTTTCCTAACCTAAGGCTTCTGTTAATTTTATTAATTGAAGTCACATTGTGGTTAACATCAATTTTATTATCACAACACTGGGCCTTTATCTGTTACACAACAACCTGCTGGGTATTTTAGGAGTGTACAGAAACTTTATAACACACAGACAGACAGACAGACAGACTTATGTAATAAGAGCAACGCAAGTCTGGCCCGGTCAGGGGTGCAAGGCATGGCAGCAAATTCCAGGCCAGCTTCATGTCCTACTGCAACCAGGACAAATTGCCAGATACATTACAACACAAAGGGCATGCTAAAGAGGGGAAAGGTTCACTTAAAGATGTTGGTGCTAAAAAGATAATCAAGCTTAATTTAATCCTTTATCTTGAACAGATAGTCCTGATTAGTCTCATTCTTAAACGTGTAACGTCCAGTTGGGAAGGCGGCTCTCTCTCAGACTTTTAATGGGATATGTTGGATGAACCCCTGTCTCACTCCTGTCACCACTGACCATCAAACTCTTTATGGAAATGGCTGATAATGGCAGCTCACACACTTACCCTCTCCCCTGGAATTCCCAATGTTTCACTGTCATCAGGATAAATCAGCCAACTTGAAACTGACACTGCAGAAGTGTGTGAGTGTGTGTGTATGTGTATGTTTGAGCCAAGTCTCCATTATGTCTGACTAGGAGATCTCTCCTCTTACCTTGAATCTGCTTATTCGCGACAAAGCCATGTCTGTACACCTGCCCTTCTCTGTTCTGTAGACAATCACTGAAAACAGGCCATGTAGAAACTGTTTGTCGGTTCTTCCCAAATATCTATATTAGACTTCTTTTTACTGCATTCTCCTCCTTGTTGCACACCTGCAAGAGACAGAATTTGTGTAAACATGACACAAAGAGAAAGAATTAAAGCAATGTTTCACTTTCTTCAATGAGGCTGTACATGTTATCATTGTCAGTGTATTTCCTGCTGTGACTGTGGTCATCTTGCCCACATTTGGGAGGGAGCCAAGAGGAGCACTGAGACAGAAACCAACAAAATTCTGTGGAAGTGGTAAAGGGAAATGTAAATTTTAGTAGAGCCTACCTACAATAATCTGTCAGTTTAAGTGTATAATGAGGATATTATTACCACTTAACATGCAGTCCTTTCCAAATGCAGTTTAAACTGCAAAACCAGTCCAAAAAGAGCTAATGTTACTCAATGCATGTTTCTGATTTGGAAGCTGTTACATGTATTTTTGCTGTCTGTGTCACCAACCTGGCACTGTTGTGTTAGTCATGGAAAAAAACTGTATTCTGAGATAAAATGATATCTGCATTAATTTATCTCTAAATGAGATGAATTTATATACATTTGTGCATTTGTTTGGCAAGCTTGCAGTGCCCTTATCAGCTGGTTATTATTTATACCTTTTCCTCATTTGAGGCCTGTGCCGAATTCATAAATCATAATCATTGTCTTGCAGCCTAATTTGTTTATCTCAGTAATTGTAAGCATTCTGCCCACAGCTTACAGTGCAGCCATAGAAGAAGAATGAGATTCTATTTTTCTTCTGGTGTATGCTATGTTTATGTCTGATACACCAACATCCTCAGTATCAAGCCACTGCTGCGACCACAACCTTACAGAGAAGGTGTTGGTTTTTATGTTTGGCAGGAAGGACAGCTTTCAAGCAGTAGAGCAGTGTTTTTCAGGTTTTACAGCAGCGAGGAGTGAGACGCTGTGTGTATTACTTTGTATAGCAGGGTTTCTCGAGTAACAGGTTGATTTAATTGAATCTTTGCTCAGATAAGAGACTTCTGATTGTACAATTGCAGCAAAAATGTGTGTTTTATCATGTGGAACTACACCATACCAGCACCTATTTAAATAGATACATGTCTACCATGCTAACCACATAAAGACTGTGTCACTGATGTGATGTAAATGAGAGCATCTTGATGTGACAAGCCACTTATCTGTGTCGCATGCAGCTGCACCTGAGTTTAGTGAGGGGCTATTTTTTTTTAATCACAGCTTTAGCCAATGTCAAATCAAAGTTAAATCCAATTTAATATTTTTAATACTTGTCTGGCATTTCATTTTTTTTTGGCCATAACAGAAGACCCTGTTAGCAATAAAATGCTAAAGGTAGTCTCTACTACAAAATGCCATTACCATTGGGCATGTTAAGACTGTTCAATTATACCCTGCAAAGCTAACATTAAGTACCAAACAGAATGAGAGAAAGAAAACCATCAAAGTTGTGTCACCATAACTACATAATTATGGTGTCACTGTTTGTTATTACTGTGCCACATGAGCAGGTAGGAATTCAGAGTATCAAAAGATTGTTGTTTTCTCTTTGTGTTGTCATGTGTGAAGTGTTCATTCTGGCACAGAGTATTTGTTTACAAGCATGTGCTCTTAAGTGTTCTGGTGGAAATGAAGCAAAACTGTCCTCCAACCACCATGGATGAACATAATGACTAGATAGGTGTCCTCTAAATATTTTTTTTTCTCCATGTGTATGTGTGTGTGAGAAATGGCTTGACTGTGACCGTTCACCTAGTTTTCAAATCTTTCTCTATCCTGTCTTCTCTCCTCCATTCTGCTCTGTTGTTCTGCTCCCTTTGTGCTGTAACATCTCAGCCTTTGTCTCTGTGCCTTCATGACTCATTTGCCAGTCTTGATCACTCTCTTGCTGCCTCATATTTCTTGCCGTTTTGCACATTGCTGGTATGACTGTCAGCCCTGACGGTTAAACCGCCCCCTCCTATCTCTTGTGACCCCCTTGTTCTTTGAACATGGCTCCATTCTCACCACTGTGCAGCTCCGTTATGCCTTCATCCCTGGTCTCTTTTTTTTTTTTTCCTTCACCCACCTAACTTTTTTTTCCCCCCTCTGTGTCTCCTCAGATGTGGCCCCCGCGGAGCAGGAGAAGCTCTTCATCCAGAAGCTAAGACAGTGCTGTGTGCTTTTCGACTTCCTGTCCGACCCACTGAGTGACCTGAAATGGAAGGAAGTGAAGCGGGCAGCTCTGAGCGAAATGGTGGAGTACATCACCCACAACAGGAATGTCATCACAGAGCCCATCTACCCAGAGGTGGTGCACATGGTGAGTAGAGCTGGAGGAGGTTAAGTTTGTGGGTAGCGATGAACATGACTTGCAACACGAGTGAAGTGTGGTTGTGGAATAGTACTGGTTTGGAGATCAATAGGAACATAAGCAGTAGGTTTGAGGTTTCAGTGCAGAATTATTAGGTTCCAAGAATTCTTTTCAAAAGAAAGGCTTGTTCCAGCTCCTCGGATAACGAATTGATGTCACCTTTTCCTTTACAATTTTACATGTATATGTGCAAGAGTGTTAGCCCTTGCAATGTTTGCACTTATTTTGTCTACATTTCAATCTTCAGACAATGCTAACTAATAATTGAAGAACAGCATTGTAGATGGAGTTAGCAAAAACAGATTAACTCTTTTATTGAAGTTACTGCCCCACAGTTTACATGTGATTCCAGCCAGGAAATAACAAGGTGTTTTTCTTCTGCCTGAGTTTTCCTGCTTCTCACAGTGGACTTTTTCTGAAAGCTAACACACTTGTTTGTGCAGATGACTCTTCCCTTTCTCAACATCCACATTGATATTTTTAGGATTCTTTTTTGATAAATATGATTGAAAACAAATGTATTCAAATGTGTACTAAGCAGAGTAATTGCTGTTTCACCACAGTGTTTAGTTACTGTACACTTCAGCAGAGGTGAACATGAGCGAGTCCACACAGAAGTGCATGGGTTTCTGCATTGGGGGTTACCCTGCTGTTCACTGACAAGTGGTCACTGACAAAGCAAGCAGTGTGCTTGCAGTGTCAAACCAGTTTGAATTTATTGCTTTATTTAATTTCATTTAATAATAAGCTGCCAGTTGTGCCAGTCTTATCGCTGACATCTGTCTCCCCCCCCCCCCCCCAAGTCTGCTGTTTTTGTTTTTTGAATGGAACAAAGTTAAAGCCAGTAGAAAACTCGACATTGATTCAACCTCCACTCATTACATGAATGCTTTGATTATCTAAGAGGGTCTTTTTCTGTAGTAGCCTTTCTCCTGTCACACGTGAGCAACACATTCTACACTCTCAGAGGCTGCAGCACTCTGTCTGGTATTAATGGAAGAGTTGCTTATTTTATTTTGTTTCATAGCATCTGAAATTCAACATCAGTTGTAAAACAACATCACTGTGATGATAGATGTGTTATCGTAGTACGATCCTCTGCCCTCAGACTGAACTAGTATCATTTTATCGTTATGACATTTCTAGTTTCCATTGTGAAGTTAATGTGCAGGCTTCTTCACAGCCTGTTAAGGGGTTGAAGTGCAGCACAGCCCCAGACAGTCTACCTTGTAGCTTGTCTTTTCAAACAAGGCTCCCAGTGTTTTAGTAGGCCACCTGCACTGTCCCATGATCTGCCTGGCAGGGAACAGCAGCCCACAGGGGAGTCAGTTGACACTGCGAGAGACCAGAAACACAAGACACTTGGATTATTATGGGCCAAACCCTTGGAGGCCAGTTGCAAGGACAAAGTTAACATTAACCTAAAAAAGAAAAAAAAATATTTTCAGGTTAGGCTTTTCTGAAAATCTCTTGTAAACCAGTCTTGGGAGTGCCAGTGGCAGTATATATTTTTATCTGAGCTTTAAATAGATGCTTTAATATCCTAAAGTCATAGTTCATACTGTGACCAAACCAAACGTACTGCTTAAAATTGTGCACTGTCCAGAGGAATTAAACATTCTCTGTATCAATGTCTTCTTCCAGTTTGCTGTGAATATGTTCCGAACATTGCCTCCATCGTCCAACCCCACTGGAGCAGAGTTTGATCCTGAAGAGGATGAGCCAACACTTGAAGCTGCATGGCCCCACCTCCAGGTTGACATATTTATTATTCAGACAGCGGCGATACAATGACCAGTTACTGTTCACTCGGAACACTCTCAGATTATGGTATACTCATGCACACCTTTTAGAATTTCCTCCCATCATTCTCACTTTTGTATTTTTCTCCCTCTGTTGTAGCTCGTCTATGAATTTTTCCTTAGGTTTTTAGAATCGCCTGACTTTCAGCCCAACATAGCGAAGAAATACATCGACCAGAAATTTGTTTTGCAGGTAAGAAACGCTTATTAAACAATCTCTTCCCTATCACAAACAAGGAAAAATAATGACACGACTCTTTTTGTTGTAGCTTCTAGAACTATTTGACAGTGAGGATCCCAGAGAGAGAGACTTCCTGAAAACTACCCTCCACAGGATCTATGGAAAGTTCCTGGGGCTGAGAGCGTACATCAGGAAACAGATCAATAACATTTTCTATAGGTCAGTGCTGCTGTCCAGCTGCTCATGTTTAAACTTGTACGTGAAGATAAATCTCACCATGCGAGTCATTTCGTTAATACGGTCTCTGAACAAGCCTGTGTTTGTTCTTACAGGTTTATCTATGAGACAGAGCACCATAATGGTATAGCTGAACTACTGGAAATACTTGGAAGGTATGCAACTGTAATAAGCTTGTGTGTTTTTTTTCCCAACTTTTACGTCACACTAAGTTTTTACACATTCTTCACACCAGCATTTTTTTCAGATGTTCTTTTTGTGTCCTTCACAGCATAATCAATGGATTTGCCTTACCACTAAAAGAAGAGCACAAGATTTTCCTGTTAAAGGTTTTATTGCCTCTGCACAAAGTCAAATCACTCAGTGTCTACCATCCACAGGTAAACAAAAGAAGAAGCATTTTCTTGATCTGTGTGTCAACAATATATAGCATCATTTACAGCTTCAGATGTATTTAAATATTCTTGTCTAAACATGCTTCGAGTGCATTGCAGCAGCAAACACTGCATTCTGCATGTTTTGTCTAAAACCAGCGTTACATGTTCCAGCCAGTCTGTCCCTTTAGGCATATCGTGTCCCCTGCTGTGTTACCTTCTCTTTTGCTCATGCATAAATTTAAATGCTTTAACAGTTTAATGACTGTATTTGTTTGTGTTTTGCAGCTGGCCTACTGCGTGGTGCAGTTTTTGGAAAAGGACAGCACTCTAACTGAGCCGGTATGTCAAATAAAAACATGTCAAAAGAATTTTCATTTCTTTGCATGCATCGTTTTGATGCTTGTTTGGTTTTGGCAGGTCCAAAAACCACTTATTTTTGCCTGTTTGGTCATTGGCCATCTGATCCTGTATTTTTTTTTTTTTCCATCCAAACAGGTGGTAATGGCTCTACTAAAGTACTGGCCAAAGACTCACAGTCCCAAGGAGGTGATGTTCCTCAACGAGCTGGAGGAGATTTTGGATGTCATTGAGCCCTCTGAGTTTGTTAAGGTGCAGGAGCCTCTCTTCAGACAGCTGGCCAAGTGTGTTTCCAGCCCACACTTCCAGGTGATCACAATTTTACATTAATACCTCAAATAAATGCCTGCAAATGCTTTACAAGGCTTTTATTTTGAAACAGTTCAAGGAAGAGCTTTGTACAATTATACATAGAGGAAAAATGCAATGTGGCTTTGTTAAGTACATGCCTGACTGTGTACTGTATGTGTTGTCTCTAGGTGGCAGAGAGGGCTCTGTACTACTGGAACAACGAGTACATCATGAGTCTGATCAGCGACAACGCAGCAAAGATTCTGCCTATTATGTTCCCTGCTCTGTACCGCAACTCGAAGACCCACTGGAACAAGTAAGCTGCTCAGGTTTAGCATGTAAAAAAAAAAAAAAACAGGCTGTGTGCACTTTACATTGTTCATAGCACTGGTCTGACACAATGCCTGACAGAATAGTTCACATAGTGATCAGAAGCATGTGCAGATGTTTGAGCTTGGTCACAGAATGTACTGCAGACCAGTTGGACGTCTCACCGAATGTTTGCTCAATAGAGCTTAGCATCAGGTTACAGTGTTATTGGTTATACCTGAACAGTTATGACCATGACAGTCTTAGCTGCTTTATGCCAAACATGAAATGTGTAAAAGTGGCAGTCAACATTTCTTAGTATGATACACATTATTATTTTTAGTTTGATGCTTCAGAGCAGAACTTGCCTTTGCATAAATGTTGCCTGGGATTTGTGAAGATTTAATCTGTTTGCCTTTGGTTGTGTGTTTCCACAGGACTATCCATGGCCTCATCTATAATGCTCTGAAGCTTTTCATGGAGATGAATCAGAAGCTGTTTGACGATTGCACACAGCAGTTCAGGGCTGAGAAAAACAAGTATGAACCAATTTTTCAGTTTTCTTTGATCATTTCTGAGTGACTTGTAATTGCAATCAGCCGTGACGCTTCAGCTAAATTGTTGTGGTGAATTTCACACTGATCAGCGGAGGGGAACCGCTTAGTGACAGGCGGTTTGCTGCTTTGTTAAACAGAGAGAAGGCCAAGTCAAAAGAGCGTGAAGAGGCTTGGATAAAAATCGAGAACCTCGCAAAATCAAATCCACAGGTGAGCAGCATCTTCTTCTTAAAGTGCCAGAGGGTGGATGTGTCCCAAGGCTGTATGACATATAGTCCAGTCCATATGTATCAGGACCGTTTGGTTATTGGATTCTCTGTATTCACAAAAGAAAAACATTTATAGAACCATAACGGTTCCACATATACTTATGGACTGGACTTTTTTTTTTTTTTTTTTTTTTAAAGTGTTTTATGTTTTTTGTAAACTAGTCCCATTACACACCCCTTTCCATCTTATCCTAGTGGAGAATATTCAGTCTGTTTACACATTAACTAGACACTGCAGGTAAAGATGGAAAGTGCTATAACAATGTGCTTAGTTGTGGTGACTGGTTAAATCAATCATGTCTAAATTTCTATTTAAACAAGTAATTTTAACTGTAGTGTGTATAAATAAATTGTAATTCTTCCTTTAAATTGATCATTAGTGATCCACTGTATGGTGTTATTTGGGTATATTTTACTGTGATAGCTCTCTTGTGTCTTCATGCTTAACTTGAGTGAATTTAAGCATAAAGACTTGAAAGAGGGGGATCCTGAGGCACAAGCCAATCCAGGGAGACCTGGTTTATAATGTTAAAGTTCTATCCAATACGTTTAAACCAACATTCTAATTCGAAATCTGCAATCAAAATGTCTTCTATCATTTGATCCATGCACCTCAACTAAGGCATATTAAACTCCAGTAGTTTCAGTTTCCTCGTTTCAATTGATTAGCCTTTTTGATTAATTCTCCTTTGCATGCAACTGAAAGTCTTTCTCCATCCTTTTGTGTTTTCGTTTTTGTTTCCCTTTTTCTTTTCAACATAGTTCTCTATGTATGTTAATTCCTCTGACCTCAATAGTCCTGTAGCAATGGAGACGGATGTCCCTTTGATAGAAGATGTTCAGAGGTTAAAAAAGACAGTTGAGGAGGGCGCGACTCAGGTAAACCTGACTTTCTCTCTGTCTACATTCATCTGTCCTCTTCATTTTATTGACTGATGTTGCAAAGTCTTCTAAATAAGACTGCCTTGAACAAGTGATCATATTAATTCAATACACATATTTTTTAAATATCATTTTTTTTGTGTTTTTTTTTTTCTTTTACGCAACCTACTAGATTAAAAAGGACAGAACCAAAATGTTGCCATAGACTAAACAGTGGAAACAAGTGGTCTCTCTTTGTGTGTCTGTTTTCTGCGCATGTTGTGTCAGTAATATGGAGCCCAAAAGTCTTCTGTAATATGGAAGTGCATCTGTAAACACATAGATGTCTGTTATTATGGCATATGACACTCAAAAAATGAATGCATTTGCTGTTTATTAGTAACTTGCATTTGACCATAATTGATTGATCTCACTCTGCCGTATTTATATGATATTGAAAACTTTGGGGCTCCTATAGATTTAAATAGGATGTCTGTTTTTATCGTAATTATATTTAACAATTTGTCTACTCTCACCTGCCTTGGTATGCTGTGGTTGAATAATGTATTCTAATTGTAAATGTTTTAACTGGATCACCCCTATAATTTCTGCCTGGGAAAGTTGTAGGAGACTAACCTGACTGACAGCAGCATAGCGAAAACCTCATTGTAGACTGTTTAATGTGACTATGGCGTCTTACAACATACCACACATAAGGCATTGGTATCAACAGTGCATAATTTGTAATTTGGCCTAAGACCTTTTGTCAGTTTAAGTGACATTTAGACAAAGGTCACTGTTGTGTTAATGTTCCTCACAACTTTATTCAAGCATTCCATTATCATGCATTTTGGATAGCCCTTAAGTATGTCAGATCACACCTTGCATCAGAGTTAAGTAGTGATCTTTATAAGTTCACCACCCACAATACTGTCATGCAGGGAGAGCAGAAGCAGGAAACGTCAGAGCCTTATGTAATATTAATGCTGATGGTAATGTTTTGTCTCTGTACATGTTGGCCATAAGCCTGCAGAGGTCACCAGATCCCCAAAGTTCTTTTCTAGATTGTGATCTTTTGCACAGCAGTGGGTGAGCGCTGTCAACCTCATGCAAGCTCATGCACTTCTTAGGTTGATGTTAGAGTAACTGGGGTGCTCATTCTGATGCAGATTATTCAGATGTGGCTCGATTCTCAGCTCTGGCCTCCTTAGGTGATTGGAATTCTTCGTATGGTCTTGTGCTCCTCCTTTGACCCAGTCAGACCAGGGACAGTTTGACATGTTGACAGAAAACAAAAAGGCAGTGTGCTGATACTTAAACCTGAGTTTCCTTCTCCTCCTTCTTCAGTTGCAGCATGAGCAGCGGAAAGAGCGGCCTATGGTGCGACGCAAGTCTGAGTTGCCTCAGGATATCTACACCACAAAAGCCTTGGAGTCCCACCGCAGAGCTGAAGACATGTTGACAACCTCTGATGGACTCTAGGTCCCACCATCTGCCAGCTCTTGGTCCGACTGCCCCTCCTACCCTCAACAGCCATGGACATCTTCTTGGCCCAGGTGTCAGGATACACTGGGCTTTCCATCCCTCTTTTCACAATAAGTTAATGCTTAGTTCTCCTTCATTCCTGCTGCCCAGTGGCAGAAACCCTGTCTCCACCTCCCTCAGATTTCTGCTTTCTCAGGTTTTTTTTCTTGATTTGAAGAGGAGTGGGAGTGTGTTTGTATCTTTACACCTGTGCTTTTCAAATATTTTCCTCACCACCTTCCTCTCTCCTTCCATCCCTCCATTGGCTCACTGTAAATGTGGAACCTGGCAGTACAGACAGCACAACACAGGTCCTTCATTCCTTCTTACAAGCATGTTCACAGTGGATTGATTGGACATGGTAACATAGGAACTGCCTGACTCACTGTCTAAGGATCGTCTCTTGGTCTCTTCTTGGTTTTCTTTTCCTTCAAAGGGAACAAAAACAGACCCAATTGTCCGGACGAAAGACATGACTTTCCTGTCATCTGATGTATGTTTTCTTTATGTTATTTTTTTGACATCTTGTCAGTGCCAAGACTATTGTGTTTATGTCTTCACATTTTTATCTGTGACTTTAACAGGGACACCTGCCTTTGTTTCTGGTCACTGGTGTTTGAAAGTTATTTTGTTTTTTTTTGTTTAGCACACTTAAGACCAAACTGAGGCCTGTTCTTAGCCTTGCAATGTCCAGGAAAGATGGCGAGGAAAGGGGAAGTTGTCCTGTGGACATCTTGACACTTTCCATTTTATTGTTTTGTGCCATATGCCGCTCTTTTATATGCTTGCTTCCTTCCGTTCATTGGCAATATTTAAAAACCAGACCGTAGCGATGCATAGACGGTTCAAACAATGGTACTTACTGTTTGACTTTAGTTGCTAATGATGATCCTGAATTAAAGAAAGCTGCTTTTGTGTTTGATGACTGCTGTTGTAGCTATTGGTTTCACTACAAACAGCTGCCTACTGAATAGAGAGATGAAGAGCCCACTATTGGATATTAAGAGTGAATAGTGTAAAAGAAATCAGATTGTTGAATGGAAAAGGAGGTACAGATGTGAACTTAGGTCTCAAAACTCCTGTCAGGTTTTAGCAGCATGAAGAAGCCTCTGTGTGCTGTTATGATCAATCATAACAGCTATAACCTCAGTAGCCATTCAGACTGACTCCAAGTGATTACTTTATGAGCTACCAAACACTTTCTCTAAACATACAGGTGTAGCATGTTTGTGTTGCTACCATTTCTGATACCTGGTTTTGTGGGTTTTATTGGTTCTATTCTTCTTGGATGAGGACGCGGTCTGAGGTTGGAAACTGTTTTCCAGTCAGTACCATTGTTTAAACTGAGGAGGTCTGCGAGATTTCTTCATATTTGACGTGTTTGACGTATTTCTTTGTATTGTCTCTGGAGGTTAGTAGTGTGGATGTCAGGTTTTGGATTTTTTGTTTCTCTCTTGTTTGGGCCATTCAGAATACCCAGTGCTGAAAGAGGCTGGGATCCTGAGAATAAACTGACATTGTGACTTGGCTTGTTAACTGTATTAATACTGTATTTGCTTGAATGCAAAAAGATGTAAATTAAAACTTACCATGTTAAACATGTACCTTTTACCCTGGAGGAATGCCATTCACCAAACTGACCAGTTTCTGTTGTGGAGGTCATTGCGTTTATGAAACAGTCCTGCTTGCTAGGAGAAATGTTTTATGGAGGTCCTTTTATTGCTGAACAACAAGTCATCCGTGATAATAAGAGATGATTTAAAAATGATTTGGTGACTTGTTCTCTTTCTGCAGGATCTTTGCAGATCTTTTAATTTTAACATATTATTTCCAAAACATAACTTAAAGTGTCCTTTTGTATGTGACCTGTACTATATGATTCATTTAATATTGTATATATGATTTACCTTGTTTCATGTAGTGTTATATATATCTAGATTAATTTTGTACAAATTGTCCCTCTGTACAGAATAAAACATCAATAGTAAGTGAAAGCAGTCAATCCGGCACATACCGTCTTATTTCTCCTGTTTCGGCTGGACTTTCAGCGAATTTAGAAAAATGTTATTTTTATTATTAAATCTGCAAAGTTTCCTCCCTCCTTTAAGTAACTGACAAATGTTCATGCCCATTGTGTGCTCCTATCACTGTCTTTAGTGGTGTAAAACTATATAGAATGAATAAAGAGATTATTTGAATATATATTTTCAACCATGCATCCATTTTGGCTTTACTTTACTGAGAGGGCACACATCAAGAAAGGATAAGGAGTCCATGTTGCAACTTGATTTTGAACATGTTTTGTGAATATAATTTGGAATTTTTACATTTTTTTTTCAGAAGGAGCCACCAGTCACTTTGGTAAATGGAGAACTTTCCATTATATTTGATATATGATTGGTGTTTGTTTTCAGAAGCTACTGACCATTACTACTGATTAAAAGTAACTTTTTGTTAACTTTATACTTTACACCTTTACAGAGGAAAGTATTGTATTATTCTTGTATAACATTACCCTTTAGGTTTAGTTAATTTTTTATAGCCTCTCTGTGAAGTGATAACCTTGGATCTCTAAATTTATGGAATCTTTCTCTTTTGTGATAAACCAAAAAAATAGTAATTTCTAAAATAAATTGTTCAATTAGCTATAAAATGCATGGAAACAGGGATATTTTGTTACTTTACTGAAGTAAAGGGGCAATATTCATTGATCATTGGCAGTGAGCTGCTTTGGCCACAAGGGGGAGGTAGATGACTGAAAACTCCTGAAATGCACAGAAACACATCTGCAGTAACAGTTACTGCAGACCGGAGTGAAGCATTATCGCAGATGTGCAGGTTGTCTCAGGTAGCTCTTGTGGAATTTGGTAAATAAAAACACAAAAATCATCCACATCTGAACCGACACTGAAGTTCACACAGATCTGTAATCAGTCTGTGATATGGGTCCTACTGGCTTTGTGCAGCACCATGGTTTGATCATTTCTCCAGTGGAAGTCTAACACTGTCATTTCACATTTGCTAAATTAAACTAAATTGCATTTTTTTTTTACAACCTATTCCAGGTAATCCCTTCCTCTATTTTTGGACACATGCTCAATAATTGTATGAAAAAATGTAATTATAATATGTATGCAGTATGCATTTCAGTATACTTCCCTCATTGGTCTGTATCAGGCAGATTACATTTGTAGCACAGATGTGACTCTACAAAACTCTCTCACTGGGATCAGACCAAAAACAGCTTCCGGCTTTTTTTTTTTTTTTTTTATTACTACACGTGCTTTATGGATTACTTCCTGTTTCAGTAATGACGGCGTATTTGTTTTGATGTTGTTGGCCTTGTGTTCCTGTGACAGTTGGCTGTAGTAGCTTATCTCCCAGTGCACTAAAAGAGAGTATTAAATCTTGATGTTACACAAGGTGAAGTCACAAGGGATTGGCGAGTAGACAACGCTGTCTGTTTTGGGGAGAGGATGATTTCAGGAAAAACAGACATTCATCATTTCCGAGACATTTTTGGAAAGATCTATTGGTTTGTCCTGAGCTGACACGGCTCATGGAAATCACCCTGAAATAAACAACTGGCTTAAAGAGGGAGTTTACAGCTTGGGCCCTCTTTCTAAGAAACTACAGACAAATGGGAAGAAAGGACGTGTAATTTATAGAAACCTAAATTCTACACACACATGTTATGTTTTAATTATTGTGACATAACCAGTAGACCTGTTCATACTGCTTTATCCTAGCTAATACATATAAGCTTACACTAGCAGTGTAAATTATCCTAACATTTTGTATAGAGGAGCATAGGACTAAATGAAATAATAAACATTATTTCAGTGTTGTTTATAAAGCCATATAAATTGTGCAATTTGTATGGCTTTGTACAGCAGGCCATTGTGGAGCTCAGGTCCCTGTGCTGATACTTCTGCCCAATCAGGACGCCGTACCTTCTCCAACCATCTCCTCACTAGACGCAGTGTGGTGTTAGCCTCCTGCTGTTGCTTCAGCTCTTCTGTGGACCATGGCAACCACCCCTCAACCTCATCATCACTGGTCTGGACAGCTGCAACTGTTGGTGGCATCTGGCTTCGGTCCTCCTGACATCGGCATTGCCATGCTGTCACCCTGGCCAGTGGTGGATCTTAAGGTCATGGGCCTGTAGCACCTCCAGTCATCAGGCCACCTGTCCCTGTCTGTTTAAAGTTCACGACCCAGGTGAGGGAGGCATGGTTGGTGCGAAGGAGATGGTGGCTACCATGCAGATATGGTTGGAAGGGACCACAGCCAGTAACTCCTGTCGAGTGACACAGTAGTTCCTCTCAGCCTGGTTCAGAGCACAGGTGTAGTAGGCCACAACACACTCTCAATTCTCTCCTCATTGGGACAAGACGGCTTCGACTCCACTGTTGCTGCCATCTGTGTCCACTACAACGGGCTGCTGTCCATCAGGGTAGGTCAGGACTGGAGCACCAGTTAGGGCCATCTTGAGCAAGCACGGTCCCATTCAAAGGCCTGGAAATGGAAAAATGGACATAGCTATTCTAATGTTAGCCCCTATAGGAAGACAATCTAGAACCAGCTGCATGGAACTGTGTATAGCCACGCTGGGTGTGTAACTGCACATCAGCCACAGACGTGCCCAGTCTCACTTGGCCCTGATGAAACTAAATACACCAGAAAAACAACTGACAACCAGAGTAAAGTAAAACCAACTAGAACTAGAACAAAATCAAAATCATGACATGTACAGTGAGACAAAAGACAACAGATAGCACAGAATGTTGATAAAAGGTGTTTTTTTATGGATGGATGGATGGATGTCCAAATTTATTAAACAGAACAGAAACAGAGTTCAAAACAGAAAGATGGGACAAACTCAACAACTAGAAAAACACTCACATGGAGGACCACAAAACGCAGGAAGTGCAAGCAGAGACAACACTAAATACATGGGGGAAGGAGAAGACAATGAGACACAGGTGACACACATTAGGGCGGGGCAGGTAATCAGCAAGGAGGGAGACACAGGAGGAAGTAAAACACACACACAGACACAAAATAACACAGGAAGTAGCCCAAACAATCAATAAAAAATACACAAAATAAAGTCACCTATCAAAAAATACAATAATACTAAAATAATCAAGAAGCTAAGGATTAAGTAAGGAACAAGAGCAACACACACAGGATCATGAGAAAAATATAAGTAGCTGAAAAAACTGTAAAACCCCTAAGGGGTTACCCTTATGTTCTTTTGGGTTGACTGTACAGCCTGAAAACACACCCTACTTAAATATAAGCAGACACTGGGATTGTCCGGAGGCCGGACTGCAGGTCAGCACGCAGACCTGTGGGCAGAGAGACCTGTAGAGGGACAGAGAGAGAGAGACAAAACTGGGAAGACAACAGGACCCAGAGAGCAACAAGTAGATACTGAGTTAAGTACAATTTAGCATATACTGTTGTTACATTTATGGAGTCATGCCACATATACACATAGTATGTCAGTGGACTCAGATTTCTCCTCTTAATGAGGGATTTAAGTTGTCATCAGTCAACATAATACCACTAACATTGAAATGAAGAAGAGTGCTTTAATGCTTCTCTGGTGCACTTTACACACTAGAGAATCTGCCACGGTGATGCAGCTGTCAATCAGCTCTGAGCAGAGAGCTTTAATGTACTGTGACCGCAGTAAAAATGAAAGATTATCAAAGCGATTTCTGCTCTTGCTGCACATAAACTGTGACCTGATGTTAACTCTGGTCACAGTCCGGGGGCTTGTGGAGTGTCCGGAACATGAATAGGTGTCTTAAAGGTCAGATAATCATTAAAAAACTAATAAATAGTAAAACACAAACTGGACATCTCATGTCACACAATGCCTAAATAGCCATGTCTAAACTATCCAATGTGCAACTATGTCTGTCACAGAGCTCTTGAGTTCACCTTTCTTCACAAAGTCTCAGTGCTCGAATGCTCAAATTTCAACAGCCAGCTGAAAGACCAACGAAAGAGGAAATAAAAATTAATTTAACATACTTGTTGATGGTGTGTGTGTGTGTTAGAAGGAAAAGTGAATTCTTACTGCTCCAGTTTCAGAAGCCATCCTGCTTTCTCAAATCCCACAGCATCCCTCTGTGTATCACAGCATATTGTCCTCACCTGCCCTACCTTACTCACAGGTGGCTCCGAGCCAGGACTGACAGACTGCTGGAAGGGAAACCTGCCACCATCTGGAGCATGACACGCTGCCAGAAACAGCCACGGCCAACAAAATGATACATTTCCTCACTAGTGTGTTTGTGTGTGTATGTCTGAAAGAGATCCATCTATAGTGAGGATATTCTTTTATTAATTATTGTACTGACGTATTGATTAAGGAAAAATCATTAGATTATCAAAATAGAAATATAAGGAGGGGTAAGGGGCTAGGCTAAGATGGACTTGCAAGGTGGCAGATTCTAACTTATAGGGGTCCAGGGTTCAAGTCCCCCTGACACCATGAGCTGTTTTATTTTTGCCCATGACTAATTTTTGTTTTTAATTGCAGCTAGATTTGGCATGAATGAACTACTGATTAAGGTTAGGGATCAAAAAGGGTTAAAAAGTTAAGTGAAAATCATATTCACATCATTTTACATATGCACATATGATAATAGTGTATAATTTTATCCAGTACCTACCAATCATTTGTGTTTTTTTCTAACAAGGGATGCATAAGACATCAATATCTGCAGCTATTGGCCTTAAATTGAAATATTGACCACCTCAAATAAGACATCATAATGTCAGTATATAAGTCAGTATATAAATGGGATGCAGTATGAAGGTGTAAACACCTCTGGGCATAGTTAGCATACTTAGCATTCCTTTAGCGCTACCAGTTTCATCAACCCTTTTAAGAAGCACTGTAGGAAGGGCAGCCATCAAAAATGTAATATTTCATATTCCTAGTTCTCAATTAGGTGGCAGTAATGTGTTGGTGGTATGGGAAAAGGAAGCAGCACAACTAGCCAATTACCAATGAGATGATGGATGGATTGAGAATTGTGTGGTCAATCTATTTTAAGGGAAAACATATAGGTGGTCTGAAGTGGCGTTACCTTGTCAATATATTTTGTACTGTTGATTTGTATTGTTGTTACTTTAAATGTTGTATCATTCTGTCCTTTTTGTCTCCAATGTTAAACACAGTATATTTCAAGCTTTTTGCCTTTGTTTAGAGGCTAGCACTGAAAAGTGAAGACAAATGTGTTACAGAATCAGGGCTTTACTCTCATGTATACTTAGCATTCGATCCTACAAATGTTACTCAAACTCAAAATGTTTCTGTTCGCTTTTTAATTCAAAAATCTTTAGACCATCAACTAAATGCTTCGTAGGGCCAGAAACCATAAAAAAAAAAATTACATGTTGTCATCTCACCATCCAGTTTGTGTCAGTCAGTATTACAGGAAGAGATGAGCTGCAAGTTTCTCCACATGCTGCTCTAAAAAACAAGGGCGGAAGGACGGAGGGATAAAGCCAGCTTGTATTTCCTGCTTGTGTAATGACCTCGGTAAATAAGGCAGGGGTCTTCTGAGGTCTTCATATTGATTGGCACGCACCAATGAAAACCAATGAGAGGTTCTGTGTACCTGGCAGTTACAGCCCCTGTCAGTGTCAGGGGCCATACCGCACATACATCACCGCTTCACGCCATTAAGCAGCGTTTGGTGCAGGACAATTTAAATTAAATGCAAATTTAGGATCTGTCATGAAAAAATATGTGTTTACATGAAGGCAGCAATGCAGCAGAAACACACATTTAGATTTAAAGTATACTCCTATTTCTATAGTGTTTCTTACAGCAGATTATTACCTTTATTTTTTGGCTAAATGTTTTGTTATACATTTAAAAATTACAAATATATGTATATATCTATATATATAGATATATCTATATATATATATCTACATATATAGATATATATATATATATATAGTTTGACAGTTAACTGTACAGAAGCATTTGAGGTTTCTAAGATAAATTCATAGCTCAATCCTACAGGGGGAGATGTTACTCTGCAGGGACCGGACCAGTGAAGCAGGGATGGAAGGGTGTGTGTGTGTGTGTGTGTGTGTTTGAGAGAGAAGAGGGCAGCTGAGGTGAGTGGCGGGGTGGCAGCCACAGCCTGAAGCTTCACCACAGTCCCAGCAGGGTAATCTAATCAGCTCTTTCAGAGACTCCTCTGGCTTTGCATCGCTCTCTCACTTTCTGGAAAAGGAAATGAGCTTATTCCTCGTTTTCAAGTGATCTCCTCCATCTCGTTATCTTCAATCTGGGATGTAGCATTCTGAGGTTTCAGGTCGGAAACACAGACATTTTTTTTTTATTTATTTCCCTCATTCATTGCTAATATTGAAGGCATGAATGGATAAAAATGGTTTCGATAACTGTGTGAGTTATAGCTACAATACATGTAAATATGTCAGTTACAGCCATCCAACCGGTTCTGTTGGCAAAACAGTATGATCAAGAAAGAAAGCTGCAACAGATCAATAAATTACACTTAAAGTGAAATCAGCTGTTGAAAGGGCCAAACATATCAATCAGTAAAATCACTGAAATCTCATGAGGTGTGTTTGTATATTGTTGTTGCAGACATATAATATTTATTAGCATTGCCAATATTGATGCATAGCATTTCTCTCTGGATGTGTGTCTTACTGGACTATGTGTCATTAATGCTGGCTAATGTGGCTAATATACAGCCCTTCCTGTATTGTGTCTCGGCTTTCTATGTCGTACTGAGGTCATTTTGTGCTGCATGTGACAAGAATCAAAACCATCAATGTCTTCGACTCATCACAGACCTCAATTGATTTAACACCTTTTCTCCTGAGTGCCATTAAGAGTGACATTTCTGGAACAATTCATCATCTGAAGGGAGAATGAGGGTCAAAGGTCATCAGACAAGAGGATCTGTACAAGAGAGAGGGAATGTTTTATGCAATCACAAGCACTTGCCTTTGGGGTAAAAAGCAGGCAGACTCATACCAGACTAAGGCCATTGACATACATCATACTGAAGGAGTGTGGCTGAGTTAAGCTACTGAGGTCAAAACAGAAGCTCTCTTGAGCAAATATATCGACTGAGGGACTATTTTTATCCCCATTCTATATTTGTTTCAGTCATCATGGCTTTTTAAAAGGCTACAAAAAGCACAATAATCCAATTTAGAACAGCATAATGTTTGGCTTCTGCCATAAATGTCACACATAAAACAATTATAAGCTCCATAACTGGAGATTTCATAACAAGTTGTTTGTCCCCCCACATCCATATATTAAAGTTTTCAACCATTTTTTTAAATAATATTTTTTAATGTTAAAATTTTTTTGTAATTTTAAATAAAATGGTTTTAAGACAGTACTGCCATTTCATTTTACAGTATTTCCATGGTAAACGCAAATTTAAAAGAAAATATTTAACAGACCCCCGTTGAAACTACAGGCAACCCTGAAGCATTTTTTTCACCAGTGAAGTATTTTTTGCCAATTACTGTGAGCTTAACACTGTTAAACTAAAATAGATAGATTTGTTGATTTAATCCATTAAACCACTGACCTGTCACACACCCCACATGTTTATTGCTACAGACTGTGCAAGGCCAAACTCCAAACATTGCATTCATAGTAGTTTTTATTCAATGGTACTTTAATCAACTTCTCACTTTATTTAAAGCCTCATGAGCAGTGATAACCAAAGGTAGACTTTGAGAGATTCTTTTAGCAATTTGCACTTCTGCATAAGACATGAAAAAAAAAACAGTGTTTACACCTTACAAGAAAACTAAGTCAGTAGGAAGACAGGGGTGCTAATCCACCAGGACAACACTCCAGCCCACACGTCCACAGTGGTGATGGCACTGATCCAGAAATGTGGATTTAACTCATCCTTGGCCATCCTGTTCACCTGATTTGACACCCTCAACCAGATATAGCCTATGATATCCATAATAAAACATTTTGAGTTTTTACTTCTGTCATGCCCTCGTTTTACCTCCTATAAAAACAAAGGCTCAGGAGCATAGTGAAAATGTCCATCATACTGACTTAATGATTATGAGCCATGCACTCCTCCCACATGTGAGCTACTTTTCTGACATTCCCTGTTTTTATTGCATTTATGTCTCTCTATATATATTTGCACTAGCTGCACATGTTCTGTACTCCATATATCTCCTTCCAGTCGGAGATGAAACAGAATGTTAAAGCACAGCATATCTGAGTTCCTTTAAAAAAAAAGGCTGTAATCTTATGGAAGCGTGTAAACTTTACAAGGCATCTGCCACAAACATCTGAAAGTATCTTGTGTTAATGCACACTGCTTTATGAATATTGCTTGAATATGGGGAGGTAATTGCTCAGGCTTAATGAGAAGGCAAAATCTTCAAGCTGACACCTCAGTAATGACTACGTTGGTAGGATTATATACATCCACATCCTACATAGCGTGACATACTGACAATTTAAACATGGTGTGAAAGTTGAACTGAAAGCATCCAACTATTCGGATGCCCCTCCATAACCTGCGGTTTCTCCTGAAATATGGAGGATGTGGGTTAATTTGTGTCTTTTATTAGGTGCGAAAGGGTACCATTTTCTTTTATGAGCCGAATATCCCGGAGATTTTAAGTCAGATTTGAGGCACCTAATGATGGGAAGGATGGAAAGTGCATTTATCCCAAACTGTCTTTTCTTTTCTTTTTTTGGTCTTGTGTATAGTTATTAAATGTTTATGCACCTCTTTGAAGAGGTTTGAAAAGAAACTTTTCAGACAGCACAGATACACACTTCCATAATAACAGAGAACGCTAACTTACAGTGTTTATATGTTAACGCAAACAGGAACATACAGAAAGCTACAGAGCACTAAAGTATGACTGACTGACAGTTTATACTTGGAACTTCTTCAGAACAAAAACTCCATGTAAGAGACAAACAACCCTCCCTGGGTGGCATGACGACTGAGAACATATGGCTGCATTGTTTTTTTTTTTGTTGTTTTTTTTTCTGTTGATGTCCGATTAATGAGCACGCCAGTAAACTCCTAATAAAATTCATGCACGTTCTCAAACAGATGGTGAATATGATGCTGCGAGCAAATACCTGCATATGTTAAGTGTCTCCAGGTGTGTTGGGTTAATAATATCCGCACTGTCATCTGGTACAAACACTGAGACCTCATGTATAAACTGAATTAAGTTCAAAACAAAAGTGTCAGAGATCCATTTTTATTCTACTCTGCTACAAGTAAACAGTACTCACAGCAATCAATCATGTCAAGGCTTCGCTAACAAAGACGTACTGTGTTCACAGTGTGACAAATGATATGAGATCCATATGGCTATGGGACATCTCCTTTAAACAGACACTAAGTGGATTAGAAAAAGTGATATAACAATAACAAAACCTATATAAGCCATCATAATGTTTGCATACATTTACTGACACCTCAGATTGATGTGTTTTGGTTCGATGCAGAGAGCATAGCCTAATTTAGCCCTGCAGGAGTCTAGCGACGAGTGTGTGTGGACCAGATTTGTCTGTTGGTCAGTCCAATATCAAAGTGCATTCCTCCATTAAGGGTATAGCTGTGTATCAGAAAATGACTTGCAGCAATTCCATTAGTTAGAATCCTAATGACAGCTAGTGTGGCTACTCTGGCTACACACGGACACGCAGCGGGGAGCAGTGTGTTACTGTGACGTCTGTAGCGTTGCACAGAGCAGAGAGACGTTGGCAAGGTGCAGCAGCTGCGATGTGTCTATTCAGGGAACAAATGTGAGGAAATTGCAGCTTTTTCTGAGAGCTGACACGCGTTGATGCTGTTTATCCTGATGTGCATCGGGTCCAATCAGGTGATGGCGTGTGGGCATCACCAATAAGTCCTGTTGATAATGTTACTTAAAATATCTGACGCATATGTGTATCTATGATGCTGTTTATAATTATATGTTAACCACATATTAGCACTATGTCAGCAAGATGATTCTGGTGATATAATAAATAATAATTATAGTATCTGATCTTAGCTTTAGCATCAGAAAATGCCTTATTTTGGCAGAAATGACAGCTGAAAAAAACATGTATTCACATCTAATACAGATCTTTAACTGGATTGTTGCTAATGCTGCCTGTGCGATCCAAAAAAAAATCTGTCCTCAGACAAGTTATTATTCATATTTGAAAAGGCTTTTACTGACTGTAACATCCAACATATGGAAGAGTGAATCTAGAAATGGAAATCTTCCTCCAAGCCTGCATTATCTCAGATATGCAAGACCATCCGTAAATGCTGGAAGATGTGTGGTGCTTCAGAATTCAAATTAAGTTCACAGCAGCAAAGCTGCCTCTCTGTGCAATGGAGCCATCACCAGAACAGCGGGGGTATTGAACAGACATTCACTCTAATTATAAATCAACCTCCTGCTTAGCCTTCTCAGATTCCTCACACTGGTCTCTCTCTCTCTCTCTCTTGCTCTCTTTCTCTCTCTCTTTTTTTTCTGTCTCTCTCTTTCTTTCTCGCCCACATCTACCCACAGCCAAATACTTTGGTTCATCCAAGGTAAATCTGCACTGGATAAACAATCAACACCATAGGGGATGCGATTTAGACCAGAATTCTGATGAGTATTCTCAGTCTTCTATCTGAAGATGGCCACCGTAAACATTCAGCTGCACATCAAAACTGCTTTACCTGACCACACGCATCCATAACATGTCAAGTAATCAAAACAGAGGAAGTTGTAATACTTCTGCTGCCTGTCAAGTTTTACACAACGTTGCCCTTTTAATGGAGTTCAGTGGTAGTTGTGGTTTGTACATGAGCAATAAACAGGGAGTGACAAATTAGTGTCATTCCATCACCAACGGCTCTGTCTGATCTCCGTTCAACAACAGAACATACACAAGAACTCGTACAGGAAATGATGCAACACCACATGTGAGCCGTGACTCTAGTTGTGTATTAATCACAGGCTTCGTTCCCTGTTGTGTCCACATACAGTATGATATGTATGTTTGACATAGCGTATGTGAAAACATAATAGCTCACTGATGTTCATGCCTCCAGCCACTGAGATTTTCTCAGACTTATCTCCGATGTATCGCAGCCTACAAAACAAGCTTCCCTTCCATTTGTAGGTTACTATGACAACAACGATGTCTTCTAAAAAAAGAAATCAACAACTCCACTGAGTTGCATCTGAATGAGAAACCTCTAATACACATTTTGTATTGGTTAAGGAAGTGCATCATAAACACAGAACACTGTGTTTATGACGTCATTTATCAAAGCTGATTTGTCCCTCAGTCCCGTACATCCATTATATAGGCTATAGAATAATCCCGGACATCCTGTGCATAATCGGTATACTAATGTATATATCACTTTTTTTTGTTGTTCTTGCTTTATTTTTATCTTGTGCAGTCGTGAAGGTATTATCAGGCCACTATGTCATGCTCCTAATGTGATGGCTTTGGCCTCTGACCTGAAAGGTGCAGACCGGTAACCAGGTCACAGGAGGCATTACCTCAGCGGTCATGACAGTAATGGCTGATGCCGATGAATTCTACATCTCAAGTTAATCTGTCCTTAATTACAGCAAGCTGTGCAATGTGGCACGCAGTTCCACTTTTGAAGAAAATACCTTAGACTTCATTCAATGTCCAGTCATTTCTTATGATTCTCAACAACCTAGTTATAAAATGTATTCTTTCAATGTGTAAAAGTGCCACTATGATAGCTATGATAACTTTAAGAAATAAGAAGATATCATCCTTTTTCAATGTAATCATGATCAGACAAAAGGGTGACAGCCTGGTGTCCATCAGTTATCAATTGCAGTCAGTGGATAGCAGAGTCACGTTAGCTAGTGATACAGTACAGCAGATAAGCCCCCGCAGTCTGCTTAACCTTGTATGACCTTTGGAAAGTGAAGTGCTAGTAAACAAGCTTGACCAAACAATTAAGTCAAACCAGCAACAAACTGAAGTCACTGGTAATGAAAGATGTTGGAGAAATATATATCAGGACCCCTGGAGGGGACGACTGAGCAGCACATGCACTTGTGGTAGCCCTTTGCCTTCACTGTTGTCCAAACCACACCCTGAGGTGAAACGAGGAGTGAAGGGGGCCCTGCATTGTGGTGGCTGAGCTTAGGAAGGATTTAAACACTACTACTTAGCGACTCTTAACCTCACTGACCCTTTTGGGACTAATACAAATCCTGTTGTGCCAGAGAATTACATTAAGCCCTTGCCTTGAACCCTGGGCTCCAGTGAGCACATGGACAGGAACATTTATGGAAGACTTTCTGCTGGCATCTATCTATGGCTTCTGTGTTTAGATCTGATCATTGGATGTGTTGTTCGGGATGTATTGGTGTAGATGGACCACACAGATTACTCCTTGTTTGTTTTCTATTCCTTTCTTTACATGGAATCTAAACACTTGAGCTCAACCTCATGATGTCATCCTACAAGTGTCCTGGTTTCACCTCATTCAGTTGTGACTCAAACAAAGTGGAGCCTGTGCTCCAGGTGCTGCTGGTGGTTTGTTTGACTTTTTCTTTCTTCAGAAATAATCTGGAGCTCATTTGGCACACAGGTTTCAATTCTATTCCTTCTCCTCCAGTGGCCACAACATGGCAAACCACGTTTGTCTTGTACAAACCACTTGTGACACAGAATCTCTGTGTTGTTCCTCCCTAATCTATGTGTAGAATAGAAATACAAATAAAGAAATAATAATACATATATATTGAAATAATTCTGGGTGATTATATCATTTAGGAGTTATTGTCTTGTGAAAATAAAAACTGTTTTTTGCTGAATCCTACCTGTAATCCTACCATGTAATTAAAATGAAACAACAAATGAGTGTGTGCAATGAAACTCTGGGTAATTAAATCAAGAGAAGGAGTGGGAGGATTACTGTATGAGTTTTAGATAAATCAATAGAAGTTCAAGGAGTCTTACTTAGGTCATAATGACTGAAATACACACAAAAATAGAATGTGACATTTTACAAGTAAAAACTGAACTGCATACCTTACTCCAGAGGTTTTTAGGCAATTGACACAATACATTATGTCACATCTCTTTTGAATAAGAAACTTATTTTTGGTCCTCACATTTACAGGTAAGATTTGGCAGTATTATGGAAATTTGAAGCTCTTAGCGCAAGTTCAATCAGGAAGACTATCTTCACTCTTTCATTCTTCCAACCACCTCTCCCTTATCATCCTCCTCACACTTGTCCCACCTTCTCCCTCGCCCCTTTCTCTTTCTCTGCCTCCCACTTAATCAGCTGGTTAATATAGAGCAACTCCCCCACCAATCAGCGGCCGAGCCGTCCCTCTCCTGCCCAATCACCGCTCAGCAATTCATTTAAAATTTCTCCGTCTCCTCTCCAACTGTCTTTCAGATCGATTTCTGCAACCCTCCTCCACCCCAAGCACCACCAGTTCCTCATCAGGACAAGGCCTCTTATCCCCTGCTCTTCTGCTCCTTCACCACCACCAGGTCTAGACCCGGGGGGATTCCTGCCTTAGCGGCCTCATCTCCTGTCCTTTCCCCCTTCGGATGTTGGTCATCGCATCGGGGTCTAGAACGCCAAAGCACAAGTCATTCATTCATTGTACTTCAATAAATTCTTTCTCATCTAAACATTTAGTCTTTCCTGATTGAAATATATATGGGCTGAATTGATTTGGTAAATTCAGAAAAGCTTCTAGGAAATGCAAAATCTGTCCCAATTTACCCACACAAACACACACACACATACATATTCACCTTTGAATATGATTCAATTTTAACCCTGACTTAACATTCACCTTCCTGTAATCCCAAATCACAGAATAAACATTGTCTAGACATTCAATAACTGTGGAGTGTTTCTCACAAGCGCCTAATAGATTCTTAGCGAGGTATCTGAGCTCTGTTTCTACTTGTCCTCTAGCATATCAAATGTGTACGATAATCCACTATTGATTAAAAAAGTGCAGTGACAACAGTAGAATACTCAAAGACAAAACAACTCAACTATGGGTATGAGCTGTCTGTTTGGAAGCAAAATAACAATCATTTTCTCTGTCAGTCAGGATGAATTTTTAAAAAGCTGTCAAAGGTGTGAGCAGAATCACATAACACCGTGGAAGTTTTTTCCCAATAAATCTGTGGTAAAGACAACAAACAGAAGGCTGAACTTTAGTGCAGACTGTTATTTCAGCTGGACTGAGTCACCGTGCTGTCAACCATTCTTTGGTTTTCCAGTAACAGCTTCTTGACTAGTCCCATGTCTGTACTGGGAATGCATCATTTCTTCTACAGTGTAAGTTGAGACGTGACTGATGCAAGAGCAAATCACAAACGCATGCTCCAATACAAAAAAAACAAAAACCTTGTTGTCTCCTATTTTCCTCGAACAGTAAAAACTATTAGTCACGAGTTAATCTTATTTACTGTAAAGTAAAGATGCTGATCGAGCTTTCTAAGTGCTAACATCTTTTATTAAGTAGGTCAGTGTGGTTCACACCGGCTGTGGCAAACAAAAATTAGCATACGTCAACAGCATTAGAAGCACTTTCACACAAGTAAATTGCATACACTTGGCTGTGTTGTTGTTTTCTAAATTGGTAAATGAAAACCTGCACATTTGTTTTGGGTGAAAGGCTAATGTGGAAATCAACCATGCGCCTTTCATTCACTCGGGCCCTTTTGCTGGTTATTTCAAGGGCAAGCTTTTGGGCTGACGTTCAAAAGTTCTTTTTTCTTTGGCAAAGGGAAAGCTGTTTTAGGTTAACACCACCCCCACCCACCACCACCACCACCACCCCACTACCCCTCCCCCCCCCTCTCCAGATACTTGGAGAGCTTCATACTGTAGGGTATAGAAAAAGAGGGCCTCACTGCATAGTTTATGGAAACCTCAGGGAATAGTAGAGTAGATGCCGGAGACGTAGGCTGGAACAAAGACGGGCAATTTTCTCTGTCAGTTTCCATCAACTTTTGGAAGGACGTTAATTTAAATGTTTAGTTTTTTTTTTTTTTTAAAGCATCATCAGATAAACTTTAAAAAAATCTGAACTGAGACGTAAGAATATGCAATATGCAATATGCTGGCCTTCACACATGCCGAGCACGTACCCTCCACATACGTTCTGCTTCTCATTATGCTCACTTACATGCTTCTTATTATGTTCGGGCCATCCCCCCCCCCCCCCCCTGCAGCCTATAGCCTTATAGCCATTTATATGTCAGCTGAATTACCACGGAGAAGCGTCTCAGATGAATGTCTTCTTCTTTAGCCGTCTCTGATGTGTTACTCCGTATGTGATCCTCGATTAACCCTAAAAGTCCCCTATGGTGCCTACATATTGCATCCAACTGTTAACACATCGTAGGGTGGGATGGTGAAAGAACCAAGCTAATGTGAAGAGATTTTTTTTTTGTAGTTAAGAGATGGGATGGATTTTTTATGGTTGAATTTCAGCCTTTTCTCCTGTCTGCTGCTTCCAAAAAAAGTGTGGCTAAAAAAGTGTGGCTAATCTCGAGGCAGCGAGTGTACGAGCCTGTCCTCATCTGAACTTTGGGTGGATGAAACGGCAAATACACAACTGAGTCCTGCTGCTGTGTAGCCTCTCTCTCTCTCTCTCTCTCTCTCTTTTTCTCTCTCTTTCTCTCTCGCTCAGCATTAGCTTGCTTTGCTCCGTTGCCACCCGCCTGCACACAGCATGTCAACAAGTAAGATCTGAGATGTGACTGTGTCAAGTTGGACTCGAATCAGGTCTAAATATATGAGAAGAACGCCATTTAGAATTCAGAGAGAGGAGAAGCACAGTTGTAAACAGATAGATACAGTCTATCAGGTGTGAACACACATGCAGATGCAGACTCACACACACACACACACACACACAAACAAACACTAAAGCATGTATAAACAATAGGCAAAGCTATCCACTCCTAATGAAAAGTGCAGGGATGACATTGATATTAAAAAAAGGTGGGGGCTTTATTTCCGTGGCAACCAGGGCAACGGAAGGAACAGGAAAAACCAAAAATACTGCAGTGCGTCACAGTGCTAAATCCCGGTGACTTGTGCTCACATGGTACACAGCTACATTATACCTTCAAACAACCACTGAACATAATACAAAACAAGGATGATGATACCGATGATCCACGAAAGTGATTTAGCCGGCAGCTTCACCAGTGAAATCTAAATAATCTGGTCCACCCACTCGAGTGCAAAAGGCCACAGTCACACATTACAGCACAGGAAGTGGAGACTTGTCATCAGTGGATTTTAGCCTTTGCTGTGTAATTCTGTAATTCTTCAGGAACAAATTGAGAGAGGTCCAGCTGTTATGAACGACGAGATTGTAAGGAGAGCGTTTATCCACCATCTGTCCATAAAGTAGACTTTTATCAGAGAAAAAAGGCATCACTCAATAAAAGTCAGAGCCAAACCATTTTTTTCAGGGTACCAGGCCCATGAAGTGTTTGTTCATGTATGGACAGTAATTTAGTGAAATAAGTCATACTTTTATTAGTTGTTGCTAGCGAGGTAGATAACTGGATATGACTGGATAAAACATAAAAATACAATTGTGCTTACCCGATGACACACTGGCCCGCTGAATAGTGTGACTGTAATTTTCTGCAACAGGTTTGGCCCACAAGGAGGAAAGTAAAACACACACAAGTACACAAGGAAACCAGAATTTTCAAAGTAAAACAGGAAATGACCAAAACAAACCAGGAAAAAAATACTAATATATCTAAAATCAGCAGGAGAACAGTGGAAAACAAGGGATCATGACAACATCTGTATCCGACATGAACATCACCTCTGTCCTCTGAAAGAACACACAAAGCAGCATGGATTGTGACATGATCTCATTCATGTCACATGGCCACACCTCAGATACAGTAAGTACAGAAAGTATTCAGACCCCTTAAATTTTTCACTCTTTGTTATATTGCAGCCATTTGCTAAAATCATTCAAGTTATTTTTTTCCTCATTAATGTACACACAGCACCCCATATGGACAGAAAAAACACAGAATTGTTGACATTTTTGCAGATGTAATAAAAAAGAAACAGTGAAATATGACATGGTCCTAAGTATTCAGAGCCTTTGCTGTGACACTCATATATTGAACCCAGGTACGTCCATTTCTTCTGATCATCCTTCAGATGGTTCTACACCTTCATCTGAGTCCAGCTGTGTTTGATGATACTGATTGTACTTGATTAGGAAAGCCACACACCTGTCTATAGAAGACCTTACAGCTCACAGTGCATGTTAGAGCAAATTGGTTTTATTGGTTTATTAGAAGAGCCAATTGTGGCGAGGCTCAGATCTGGCCAAGGTTACAAAAACATTTCTCCTGCATTTAAGGTTCCTATAAGCACAGTGGCCTCCATAATCCTTAAATGGAAGACATTTGGGATGACCAGAACCCTTTCTAGAGCTGGCTGTCTGGCCAAACTTAGCTAGGAGAAGAGCCTTGGTGAGAGGGGTAAAGAAGAACCCAAAGATCACTGTGGCTGAGCTCTAGGGATGCAGTTGGGAGATGGGAGAAAGTTGTCCTGGACGAAAACCTTCTCCAGAGTGCTCAGGACCTCAGACTGGGCCGAAGGTTTACCTTCCAACAACACAATGACCCTAAGCACACGGCTAAAATGATGGAGTGGCTTCACAACAACTCTGTGACTGTTCTTGAATGGCCCAGCCAGAGCCCTGACCTAAACCTTATTGAGCGTCTCTGCAGAGACCTAAAAATGGAGGAGGAATGGCAGAGGACCCCCAAATCCAGGTGTAAACAACATGTTGCATGTTTCCCAAAAAGACTCGTGGCTGTATTAGATCTAGAGGGTGCTTCAACTAAACACTGAGGGTCTTACTACTTAGGACCATGTGATATTTCAGATAGACAGGTGTGTGTCTTTCATCAAACACAGCTGGATTCAAATGAAGGTGTAGAACCATCGCAAGCAGGGCCGGCCCAAGGCATATGCAAAATATGCGGCCGCTTAGGGCCCCCAAGCAACATTCCATGATAAAATATATATATATTATATTTTAAAAAAATAACATTGATTAATACAAATGAGATGACATTACACATTCAGTAGCATGTATTACACACAGTGCAGCCTATAGGATGATGAAGCATCTGATGATGAGGTGGTGGTATGAAATTTTGCTTAGGGCCCCATAAAGGCTTGGGCCGGCCCTGATCTCAAGGATGATCAGAAGAAATGGACGCACCTGAGTTTAATATATAAGCTTCACAGCAAAGGCTCTGAATACTTAGGAGGATACTTAGGTGTTCTTTTTTAATACATCTGCAAACATGTCAACAATTCTATTCTAGAACTGATGAAGCTGCTTGGATGAGCAGCGAAACATCTTCTAGAAAACTCTACAAGTCCAGACGCCTTGCTTCAATCTTCTCTACGTATGATGACCTGGATGACTGAGAATCTTCATCAACATGTCAACAATTCTGTGTTTTTTCTGTCCATATGGGGTGCTGTGTGTACATTAATGAGGAAAAAAATAACGAATGATTTTAGCAAATGGCTGCAATATAACAAAGAGTGAAACAATTTAAGGGGGTCTGAATACTTCCTGTACCCACTAGATGTATCCAATTTAGAACCACATCCTGAATTTACTTAAGTCTGGTTCAAAAGTCAGGAAGAAAGTCTTTCCATAATCCAGCCCAAGGCCCCCCAAAACTGTGGCAACAGTTTGCAGTAGTAAGACTGCAGAGTAGATTTAACTCTGATTGTGTGTAGTTGAAAGTGTATCTTCAGTCAGAACTTTTCTAAAGTGAGCATCATGTTGGTCAATCAGACACCTTATAGCTGTAGGTAATCGTGGCCATGACACCATGAATATAACTCATTAGACTCATTAGACTATAAGTGATGCATTTATACACTGTGTACAGCTCATCAAACTAATCATTACCAGAATTTACTTGAAATTTATTTAGATGTCACAATGTGGTTTTTGTATTAAGATCGCCATCACAATCAGACAGTAACAAGAAACAATGGCCTGGCTCACACTGCTGCAATCAATCCTGACTTCCTGCTTGGCGAACCTTGTTGGTCATTAGACTTGACATTCTATAGGCTGTATTTGCTTTCAGTTTGAGGCTCATACTCTCAGGTTTTATGACTCTTTTGCAGAAAAAAAATGCAATGAAACAGTGAGAAGTCGTTTGTTGCCCGACTACAGACTGAGGCTGAGATCCGATCACAGTGTGAGCCAGACCACCTCTGGAGGTCTGGCAGGACTAATCACATACCGATCGCGCTTAGATTTAGATTTAAATAGCACTCTAATACCAGGTGTAAATGTGGTCAAACCAGGATTTTCTTCCCACTCGCTGGCAGTTGAATTCAGTCTGTCTGGCCTTATTTTGTGATAATGATTTCACATGGCCTACTTTCTTTTTCTTCAAAAGTTTTTTATGGCTTTTTTCTGTCTGCTTGGAAAAAAAAATCAAATCACCCCCCACAAGGAAACAACTGATTAATAGCTGTAAATTTCCATAATGACAAACATTGAAAGACATAGGTGATATTAATCCAGTCCTGGACTTCCACCCCAAACAAAACCAAATGTATTTTCTTATTTCTGATCAGAACAGCACTCACCTCCCTGCATGAACTCATACAGCCTGAGTTTTTCAATAGTCTGCAGTGAGTTTGCATCTTTCCTTATGGTCTTTTTTTCCCCTTTCCAGACAGCTCCAACACATTGGTTGGTACGTAGGTAGGTGTTTACTCCTGAAAAAACCTCTCACCTCCCCCACAAACACATTAAATATGGAATCACAAATTGAAAGTGGACTTGCTGTGGTCTCCTTATGTAACCAGGTTGTCAGGATGTGATGATTTGAACAAAAAGTTTCGCAGTTCCTGTGTAGGAGGCAGAGGACGTCGACCACAGCTTTTTTCCAGACTGAAACTCATGTTTGGTGAAGATTTTTTGTTTAAATCTTCTGTAGACATACTGTGAAGAGTTATTCAAAAGTCAGTTCAGAAAATTTGGTTTTATGGTTACAAAAATTAAGCTCCACTTGTCAGCATCAGCAGCATCAGATGAAATATGAAAGCTTGTGACATGCTGGGAATGACTTCCCACAGTAAAATGTGTGTACTTAGTACTGGTAACCTTTAAAATGTATCTTTTGGTGTTGAAAGATTTGTTTGATTTTTTTCCGTCATCTGTTCGGAAACTTAAACAACGATCATCTGAAAGTCATGGAAAACAAAGCCACAACAGTCAACAGCATTCTAAAATTCTAAATGGTCCCACACGGAGGTTGTGGGTCACCAGATCCTCAACTATTCCTCCTATGGTACGCAAAATCCCTTTAAATTCATGAATGCATCCTTCCAAGGGCTCAGAGGTCTACAAAATGTCAGCAAGTTGAGTGTCGTGATATGAAATGGTCTGGCCTACGAAGGATTTCCATCATCAGGTGTCACGTTACTGCTCCTGTTACCTAGCAACCTGAACAGCTGCAGTACGTGCATATGAAAGTACTCCTCAGCTCGCTGTATATTCTCCTAAGAAAAAAAACATGATGTTCACCTTACTGGAAAAGAAGGCCACAATCTCGGTTACTTTTGAAGGAGCTTTCAAAATGGGAGAGCTTTGCCGTACTACTTTTTTAATGCCGCCCCTGGAGAATGCAGCTCCTGAATTGAGGCAGCCTTTTTTGCATTAACCTTCATGTTACAGTACCAGACTAAACAAGAAGTTGTGCAATCTATTTCCAATAACCACTCTTGCTTGAACTCTACTAAGCTGTTTTTGAATTCTTCTTGATCTGATGTGTCCTGTTGGCTCTGCCAAACTCTGGTGGTTTCCATAATGCACTTTATTACGTCTATCTTTGACTCCCTGTTGTGTGCAGTTCAGCAGTGGGCACAGTCCTAATTAACTGTGCATAGTGACACCTTCTTCCTTAGAGCCCCATGCTAATTTTCTCCGGGCTCTATGAGCACTGCTGGCTCCCATCCATCCATCCAGCCTGTACAGACATCTTTTAGTTTGTTTCCCAGTTAGCTGAGCTTTAAAATCCTCTCAACCTTCACTTTATTGCCCCAAAGCCCTTATCTAAAACACCTCACCCTTTGTCTTATGTTTAATTTATAAACAACATTATTTATTATTAATAAATAAACTGTGATACCATTCGTTCTGCACTCTTCCCTGTAATTATTAACTTAATAAGGGTTTATGCATGTCAGATGGCTGAGACTGAATAACCTAATATTTCAGGTATTGCATGCACAGGCTAAACTAAACAAGAAGTTGTGTAGAGTGTAAATAAGTGAATACTCCAATTTTAAATATCTTACAGCTGATGCGGTACATGCATATGTACCGCATCAGCCTTCAGCCATGTTGAGTTTATTGTTTTACCTATATATACCACTTACTTGTGGTACAAAATAGTATTACATTATGAGGCAGTATCTCGATCAGTCGCCATTCTATATGATCAGCATACACAGAAATGTGCAGCGATGAAAATATGTGATTTGCGTAGGTGTTGTTGCTGTGAGAACAAATAAAATGCTGTCAAGCAAAGGCAAACAAAATAAGCCAATTTAGAGTCCAAAAAATTCCCCAAATGGCCACTTGAGGGCGGATGCAAGATTGAAATTAAAAATTTAAATTTAAAGTTTAAAAAGTCAATTTTTGCAGGAGAAATAAACATGTTCAGTACAAGAAAAGAAAAAAAGACCAGTCCACAAACAGGATTCTAATAGATCCATCCATCATCTGAACCTGCATTGTCCTGCAGTGCAGGGTCACAAGGGGATTCTAATACATAGCACTCAAAAATCAAAACACGGGGATTTGCTTGGCATCACAACAAAAAAGGAAACCAATAGTGTAGAAACAATTTCCAGGATAGAGAGTTGCAACAATACATCTTTCATGCTGTCCTCTCTTTTACTTTTGCTGTTAGCTGAGTGTGGCTGCCTACATGTCCTCTGCTCCTCCTGTACTTTAGAGATGGATCACACACACACACACCTAGTTATGGCACACAGTGTATGTAGAAAATATGTAGAAAATAAGGGTACTAAAGCAACAAATGCATGTCTCTGCCTTTTATTGTCCCTCTGTCACTATCTCACCCATCATACTTGCTCAAAGTTAATCTCTTGCACTCTTTCTCTGGTCTGAAGCGGGACCTGAAATGACCAGCACACTTTCCCACTGGGGGGGCTCAGACTGATTCATGTGGGAGCTGCTGCAGAGCTTCGCATTTCTTGTCTTAATATGTCCAGGCAGATGAAAGGGGGGGGGGGGGGTGGAAGCAGAGCAAAGTGATGGCACAGACCAGTGCTGCATTTTCATTCCTTTGAAATGGGAGTGTGATGCCAGGATTCACCAGGGGGCCTTACAAAGACAAAGCAATAATGAAGAGGAGAAGAGGGTTACAGAGGGGAGAGGAGATGTGTAGTTGGTGTACGTGAAGCAGGTGGGGGTATAGGAAAACCAGACAGATGGAAGGAAGATGGGGGGGGGTCAGAACTGTAGATGGTAAATGAAGTAATGTGTAATAATGTGAACATGCTGTAAAAGCCTGGCTTTATTTTATAGCTCTTAAAAAGATCATGAAATCCTCTGAATTAACTGGAGGAAACAAACTGTCTCATTCAACAATGAACATGAATAACTCTGAATTAAACACCTGCAATCCAACAAGTCAAACATAGCTTCTCTGTAAATCTTCTGGGTCTGTGTTGGGTTATCAAACACTGTTATATTGATCATAGGGGACAGAAAGGTGCATTCCAACATAGAAATCTAAATGTGTGCAACTGCAGTCAGAAGCACTCCTTCGTCTGCACCGCACCATGTAAAAGCAGGCTCTGTCACCTTCTTCCCGTTCAGAGTTGAGGGTAAGGACAGGGTTAGATAGGGACACAAATGATGCCACAATGGGTCAATTTTTTACCTAAAAAAAAAAAAATGACGCACGGTCGCGCTTGGCTGGAGAGCCAGATCGACAAATTCAACCTGATGCAATCTGGCCGCGGGGCTGATGTACATGGGTATAAATGCAGGCAGTCAGAGGTTAAGGGATCGGATGGTGGGTGTATCTTTGCTCCAGCATTTCACCCAGGAAGCTGCAAAGCATGACCCATCTGGAAACATTTCTTCACACTACTTAAGATTTTCATGACCCGTCACACACTCAGCTACCATTACGACTTGGTTTACAACAGATATTAAACATGACAAATTTTCATGACTACCCTTGTGACAAGCACAGCCTCAAACACCACAACTGACGTATTCACATGAGACACGAGCAACACTACTTTACTGGTCTACACACCAAAACAAATCTTTGGGCTCGACAAAGAAAATCTTCAACAATCTTTCTGATCATATTAAGCTTTTGCCAGACCAGTATATTGCATTATAAGTGTTAGCTTTTCCTCTACATGGAATGTCATGTTAAATGACTTAACAGCTGTAATATCAATGCAAGCCAATGATGTGTACTTAATTTCAGTTATCATGGATGCTATCTTTTTATGTTGACGTCCAAGTTGTAATCTTGAGTAGTTTTTCCTATATGTTCAATAGAATTCCTTCAACAACCGATTTATTTCTTTATCTGTTTTTATTCACACAAATTATAAATACTAAAAAAATGGCCATACACAACAGCATGTCAATAAAATGCTCTGAAAGAAGCCTACGTTTCAAAACTACTTTTCCTGAGACACACTATACACAGACCTCAGTCCATTAAGTTAATAAAAAAATAAATAAAAAATCATGGGCATATTTAAATGCACGCTACATACTTTGTAGAGTACAGAAAAGTGACCTTATCATACACGTTATGACTTGACGAGCTGCTCATACAGTGTTAGGTGACACCTATCACTAAAGAAAGGGGGCAGAGTGTACACCTGTCCAGTTACAGGCTTACTTTATACCAATTGTCTACATCTTGGGAGGCATACAGTGCTCTGTAGCTTTTATCTCAGTGCTAGATGTCTTAAAAATATGGAAATGATAGATTTTTATGTGTTAGAAAATATAAAAAAAGACAAGAGAAGATCCCACAATCCCAAACAAGACCCACAATCCCAGTTCATCACAGCTAATGCTCAGTTTGTTAACCTGCTCTGCCCTCAGCTCGCCTGAAGACCTCAGCCATCATTGTTTTGCTTCACCTTCCTGTCCAGCATCACAAATGCTGCCAGTTGATGTTTGTCCCACTGCTTTAGCGGCATCCCACAGAGACAACTCAGGGCAGAAAACACATCCTATTAAACACTGTTGAGTGCGCAATGACCTTATGAGGACAGCACTGCTTTGATTCTCCTCCTGGGGATTTGGTTTTGGGTAAACAAATAAGCCTCGCATTAACCTTTTCCTGCTCTTCAAACACATCACATGACATACAGAAAAATTGGCTTTGTGTATATATATATATATATATATATATATATATATATATATATATATATATATATATATATATATATATATATATATATATAAAAGAGGCACAACCCAGCAACTCACACTTCACACCACAGTGTTTGTAAAAGCTGAACACAGAAATCTCTCTATCAAAATCACAAAATACTATTTCACAGCAGCTGTAAGAGACAGGAAAAAGGACGAGAGACATTGACACGCAGAGAATAAAAGAGAGAGAGAGAGAGTATGTCAGGTTTTTTGACTCACCCTGTCTTGCTACCATCTGTCCTGAGGACTGGCATCAATGAGTGTACAGAAGGGCGCTCACTAATAAGCTCAAACAGGCAGGCAGCAGTGAAAGAAGCCACATGAGGACATCCTGCAACAGGCTCACCATCATCATTACTTGGGGAGTGCAAATAAGGGCAGAGACAACTGGAGACGCTAGCTCGTGTGAAGACCTGCCAGAAACCCCCCGACCTGCGGAGAGAATGTTTCCGAGAAACGATCAGGGTTCTCTGAAGCTTTTGTCAAAGACTTTTGCAGATATTTGTGAATTCATTGAATGGTAAAAGAACTGCTGATAAAAAGCTCAAATAAGATTGTTAAAAAATATATATTTTGTAATTGTCTGCACAAATATTTCAAGTTAAAAAAAATGAGCTAACCTAAAATATTATCAGGGTCTTATTTAAACCCTGGTGCAGAAATATCATCAAAGTATTTTTTAAGTAAAAAGAAAAACATCATTTGAAGACAAACCAACCATTTAACAATTGAAACATCAGCCATGTTGTTGTAGCTGCACAGTTGAAAGTGTTTTACGGGCAGGAACAGATGGACTCAGACATAAATTAGCATTTTGTTGTGGTGCTCAGGTGGGATGACTTACATCACAGCATTAACATTTATACATTCATATAACTCACAAAACTTTTATGTCCTAGTAGTGATTTAATCTATATGTCCCTTCCCCTTCTTTTCGTTTACACAGTGGCTAACCTGTATGGACCATTGCCAAGATGGCTGCCAAACTAGAAGATTTTGACACCACACAGAGCCAAGTGTCTGCCTTTTGACGTGCAAGTGAACGCACCATGTGTTGCTGTTTTTGTTCATAGCTTCAGCTTCTGCTATCGCTTTAAACATGCACATCATACATACATATGTAACCCGCCCGTATGACCATTTGCTCACAACAAATTGTTATCTAATCAGTTTATTTACAAGCTGAAATGCTGACCCGTCACGCCCACTGTCCTGCTCAGATCACATATCAGCATTTTCCTGTCATGTTGTTTTGCTTAACATCAGACAAAGAGGGAAATGAACACCAAGCCACCCAAACTTGAACTAACTGGTTGTACTTCTGAAACACTACCACGATCCCTGAAGCTACGCTGTACACACATCACAATGCCATCAAAGCCCCCGACTGTATAGAGTGACAGTATCGGTGGCACAATGATGATTACACACAAAAAAAAACATCACGCTTTTCTCTTTCTTACAGATTTCAGAGGGTGAAATTTCCTCCTGTAGAAACAGTGATTATGTCTAAAAGAAAACTGAAGTATAAATTGTCCGGTGAAGGATATGACCAGCAAAGATGAAACAGATTATTATATCATGGTTGTCCACTCCTTATTGGCTCACCAGTTACAGAGACAGACAAACAGCCCACGGGACCAGCAGCAGCAGCAGTAGTTCATTCAAGTTGAGCGTGAACACTGGTGCTCTTTGATTTAGACGGGGTCCTTTAAGGTGAAGGGGAGGATGGGGAAGAGGTAGATTTTTATCGTCTATTCTATTCACTGCAGGGAGAGAGATATCAGTGACTTGAAAGAGAAGGAGCCAGCATTGAAACTTATCATAAATCTGTTTTGTGGGTTAGTCTTTATGATATTCCATCAGTTGTGGTTTCTGGAAGTTCGCCATCTCAATAAGTAAGCAGCCGAAAAAAAAAGGGGGCTGTTTTCCCAGTTCTGCATTGTCCTCAGATGAACCTGGAACCACTGCCAAGAATCCAGCGAAGTTTATAGGAGGTAAAAGCGAGTCGGTTAGAATACATCTCTGGTTTTCAGCCGCAACAACAAAAGAGCAATTCCTCAAAGCAAATTTAGGCACAGCAGGTGAGCCTTTTTACCCTTCTGTTTTCTAGCTGTAGGAAAGTAAAGAGGGTTTAGATAATAGAGTGTTAATACAGTTTCAGCTCAGGGAGGGCCGGAGTGGGAGTGGGGGGGGGGGGTTAGGTTGTGTAAAAGAAGGACAGAAAGATGCGTTTAAATGAATGGCAGATTGAGGAACGATGAGTCAGCTGCTGAACTCATTACAGTCATGTTTCTGCTTCAGTCTAAATAATCTGCGCTCATAAAGGAGCAGTCTGTCATCACATGAAGCACTTGTGATGGTGACGCATACCAGACACATCATTAACTAGCGTCCCTGTTTATCCCGTGTAGAGTCAATCATTATGTTAGCGCTGGGTCTGATCAGCAGCTGCTGCGCCCACAAGTTAGAAATGAGGCGCATGTGTGGCCAAAACAAAACTGTGCCAAGAATAACAATCGCCACATGAAATTGGGATCTTTAAATTGCTTATTTTATACAACCTGTGATCTAACATCTTAAACCTATTTTTGAATTACTATACTAATACGAAACAGATTATTGCATATGTGCTCTATAAAAATGGATGTAAATAAAGTTCATGACAATGTGTCACAAGGTGCAGTTCCCCCTGCTGCCTCTAAGGGGCTGGCTCTGAAAGTAGGTCAATTGCCATATACCTTAATGTTAAAATGTTTATCTTCGCATCAGAAATGAAGATGTTTACAGTCTGGTACAAAGACAGTTTTGGTCTGTGTTGATGAGTTCTGCTTTCATGACTGTACAGTGGATCCAAACCAGGTTTCAAACCACCTCGGCTGACTCCTACTAACGTGATGGAGCTGCTGCTCTACACCAAGCTCATTCCAGATGACCGAGATCCTAACCCTGTCTCTAAGGGTAGACTGGCCACCCAAAAACTCATTTTGACCCAGCTGGACCCCCTCTGACCTTTGGATGCACCATGAAATTCTGTCTATATAGGTGATGAATAAAATATGTGATAAAGGGCAGCTCTGATGGAATCCAACAACTCTTGCGGCCACCATTGCAACCTAAGCTCAGATTTCTCTTGTACATTGACTGAATGGCTCATAGGCAAGCGGCAACCTTCGGGGCTCAAAGTGGAAGCCCATGCGGAAGTGTCAAAACTTGTAATTCACGCTGCAACAGCTGGGGGCTGGCTCCAAAAGCGAGTCATTTCCCATAGACTCCCATGTTAAAATGGCCGACTTCACAGCAGAAATGAACATGTTTACGGCCTGGTACAAAAAACCACTCTGGTCTCAGATGATAGGTTCTCTTCTAGTGTCAATTGTAGGGGGGGTGAATTTTTTTACAACCCACTCGTTTCAATTGTATTCGGACTTAAAATTACGCATAATTATGGGCGTTGCCGCTTGAGTGACAGACAGTTGACGTATCACAGCGTGAGTTTCCTGCTTCCACGATCGCCCGCCCCCCTAAACCCCGCTCGTGCTCCCCCTCTTTGTCCATATTTGAGAGTTTTGGCGGACGTGACGCTGTCAACATGGCGGCGGTCATCAACGTCCCGGAACCTCCCACCGAGCCTCAGAACGGCTCTTCAGAAACAAACGGGTGACGTCACGGAAGCTCTGTCCATAGTTTTTACTGTCAATGCTCATAGGCGTGATCCCTGAGCCCCCTACAGGATATCCTAGGGAACACGGTTGAACCCTTTCTCCAGATCCAGAAAGCACATGTGGACCGGATGTCTTGCCCACCATGAGAACCCTAGTGAGGGTAAAGTGTTGGTCCAGTGGTCCATGGCCAGGACTGCATAGACCTTACCAGGGAGGCTGAGGAGTATGATTCTAAAAAGGTATCAAACCTTAGCCTTAACAGAACCCCACAGTCTAGATGCGGGTAAAGTTCAGCTGATGGAGGCCTTAGGCTGAGATGGAGATCGGGAGGAGGAGGAGGATTGGATGAAAATGGTCTGAAAGACAGAATGACAAGATGCAATGAGAAGCAATGAGAGTCGAAGGAAGGAAGAGAGAGACTACAAATCATTGGACCAGAGAAGTGAATGGTGTTTGTGGACAGCGTGGGAAAGCGGATGTCACAAAGGGGATTGAGGCAGTAGAATCACGGAACAGATCCCTTATTGAACTTATGCCAACGCTGCATTAGTTCCTCACCAGACACGATTTTAGGTCAGATTTTTATTGACATGGTGATGATTCCTTATTTGGTCGATAATACATCCTCCAGATACGACACATGGGGTTCATATTGCCAGATGTCACCTAATCATGGGACCAGTACAGTCACAAAAAGTCTGCTTTGGGAGGTAGGGCGGGTTAGGCATGGTTGGGGGACAGATATCGCACCTGTTTAGGACCTTCTGTCAGGAGTCTGGTGTCATGGAGGTGAAGGGTGTGTTGTTTTCACTTGCTAATTTGCATTTTCTACCTGCAGTTGTAGTTCAAGCATCATTGACTGCTGGTTAGGGTAAGGCAGGCTACAGGCTTAGGTAGAGATCTTAGAATTTGCAATTTTCAGCCATGATTGCTGAGTCTTTGCACAATAGGCACATGTTCTGTTTTCAAAGACTGAAATATCGACCTCATTTTAAGTTTTCCTGATGAGTATGGGCTAAATGTGCTGTGTGGTGTTTTCCTGTTATTTATACTACAGTAACCCTCTCTAGGGATATGTAGGGTTTGTCATAAGAGATGCAGCCAAAGAAGCCTAATCCTAATTAAACAATTTAGTTAAATGCATGCTTTCAGATTTAAGAGAGTGAGAACAACAAACTTTTCAAAACTGTGTTTAAACTGCAAGAAAAAACTGTTAGTGAGACTGTCAAACTTCAAACAGAGCCATCAACCTAAAAGATGTTATTAATCCTAGCTGGGAATGAGAACGGCTGCTCGAGATTGTCAAGTTATAAAAGTATACAATGGTTATAAATTGTATATAGAAGAAGCTATGTTCACCACCACATGACTGAAGCCCCTACAGATCATAAACAAAGCGCTGGGCTGCAGAGTCTGGAGCCTCACCACCCCGCCGTCTGCTGTCTGACTCATCACCCTGACTGGGACCTACAGAGCAATGACATCGCCTCTGTGTGTCTGGTTTACCGTCACCCCGCGTCAAATATGACATGGATTTACTGTAACAGGAGATTAGGGCTTAACCAATATACCATGTGCTCACTAGACTTGGAATGCTTTTCAGCACAGCAGACCAGTGAATGGCATATAGCCAATTGTGGCTAATATGTATGACCAGATGTTGAATCCCCATGGAGTTTAGAGAGATGTTGAGCAGAGCACCCCCGAAAATGCATGACCCAACACTGACTCATTAACATCAATCCCTGTGAGGACATGGATCTGACTGATGAGAGATGAGCGATATATGCTTCTATCAACATCATGATCTATCTGTGGCAGCGTGAATCATCAGGTATGTGTTCAAACTGCCAAATCCTTTTTTCTTTCTCTGTGTAGTTCCAGTAGTTCAAAGCAAAGGCTGTGGATGAACCCTTTGTGAGGTCATCACACGTCTTTGAAACCCACTGCCTGCAGTGGGTTTCCTGCCATAGCTATAGGCAGCACCTGAATCTCACAATCTATCAACCTCCCAGTCAAAGTGGCCACGTCCCTAATTATTCATAAAATGTAACTTTGTACCAGACTGGAGAGGCATTTTAACATGGAGGTCTATCTGGACTGACTTAAGTGGCCGCTGGGGGAAATGGGGCAGTGTTTTCCCTGTTGTCTAATAAAAATCCGAACCCTATTTTATTTTGCTCAAATAATAAAAAAGATTCTCCATGTTGCATCAAGTGTTTTCCCATACAGTAGCAGCTAATGAATAAAGACTGAATGTCTTCTGGTTTGCATTAAAATTTACAGATATGGCTTTAATAAACGGACATTTTTAATATCCTTGTTCACTGCTGTTAGCCTGAACAATGCTGAGCAGGCATACACTCCTTACAGCGGCATTGATTTACAGCAGCAGTGGTAAAAAATTAGCGTGACTGACAGGCGGCACAAGTAGTGAAAGTTATTGGTTTCTAGCCTGTGTGATTTGATTATTTCAGCAGCACTGATGCAGCCAGAGGCATCCCTCATATAGAGACTATTATTTCACTAATTTTTTGTAGTGTTTTATCCTTGATTGCCTCAAACTACAACTAGGAGCTCATGACTCATGATTCAAACCTCATTAAGGCATGCAGTGCTATGTACAGGACATCACACATGATAGATGGTAGCCGCTGGCAAAAAAATCTTAGCTTTGACTGCTAGTGCATGAAATATGAGTTTTATAAGAGTAACAGATCCAAATGACCTGCATTGATTTGCACAGAAAACATTTGCACTAATGGGTAACAGACCTCTAGTAGAAATGAACCAGAACAATATGAGACACCACCACATACAATACATAACTATGGAGAAAGCTTCCGTGATGTCACCCATAGGTTTCTGAAGTGCTTATGTTGTGAGGCTCTACTGGTGTTGACCTGTCCAGGGTGTACCCTGCCTCTCATCCATAGATAGCTGGGATAGGCTCCAGCCCCCTGTGACCCTGCACTGCAGGACAAATCAGTTTCAGACAATGGATGGACGGATGGTGCAATGTTGGCAGTAATACAGTCCACCTAAACTCCAAATACAGGCAAAGGGTTGGAGCGCTAGTGGAACTAAGTCCAAAGGTAGCATCAGTGGTCATGCCCATGATTATGCATAAAGTCCTAATATAACTAAAATGAGTGTTATATACTTCACTTATCAATAGAGACTAAAAGCATTAGTTGTACCATGCTGTAAACATGTTTATTTCTGATGTAAAGTTGTCCATATTAACATGGCAGTCTATGGGTATTCACTTGCTTTTGGGACCCTAGAGGCTGTGGGGGTGAACTGCAATTTTTAACACCTTACATGGCTTCCTCTTTGTGTGAGGAGCTCTGACAAAAGAGCTGAACATGAGCAGCGCATCTGGTGTTAGTTTTCATTTTACAGTGTTATATCGATTAACCCCTGAATTCACAGGTATTCACTAAAGCCTCCAAAGATATTTTCTGCACTGCGCAATATTGCTGCTTTCATCCCATTTCGGTCGCTCTGGAGATGAGTTGGTGTCCTTGTTATACATAGATAGATTGTGCTGTTTGTGTGTTTATTTCTGTGGGTGGATTCTCGCTGGTGTTTTGTATGTTGTCCTTCAGCCGCCTTGTGAGAGCAGCACTCTCACACAAAGTGTTTTCAATATCAATACCCTTAGAATAAAGATGTTTAGAGTAGTGAGTCAAAGGTGTAGTGAACATCTGTAACAACTGTGGTGAGAAAGTTGTGGCTGTATGTGTCCATCAACAACGATAACATAAAAAGAGCCAAGAAGCGTGAAGGAGAGAGAGAGTGGGGGCGGGGGGTTTATATAGTGTTGGGAATTTATATTTTATGTTTCATTATTTAGCTTGATATATTCTCTGCCTTATACCTATGTTTATTATTAACCTACATGAGCAATAGTTCACATCTCGCTACCAGTATATTAATGAGTAACAAGTGTCTGATGGGGAAGTATGTAACCTGAGCTGACCTAGAAGAGAAGTGCTCATTAAACATCTCTAACATGTCTATATAAACACACGTTTGCTAGACCTGAGAGACGAAAAGCCAGCCGTTCCTGTTACCTTGAATGATTAGTGAGTTGACCTGACAAGACTGATTATGCCCTGACCTGACCTGACCTGACTGCAGAAGCTGATATTGCGCAATAGGGTGAGGGCAAGAGTGAGTGTGAATGAATGCTGTTCAGATGGAGAAGAGAGACTAGGCATAGAGGAGTCAGATTGTATTGTTCTTTAATAAGTTTAGCAATGCTTTTACAGTAATATTAATTCCATGTTCAATAGAGTGTGTTTAAGTTTTGTACCTTATAACGAAAAATATATTGAAGGACATCAAGAAGAAAGCGGAGCAATCTCACACAGTGGAGGATTTGGTTGTGGGCCATGGTGCCTCCCCATCTATAGTCAACCAATCAGATGTTATTGTGTTGAAACACGCTGACAATAAAGAGTGGATTATATAATTTGTTTTCTAATCATAAGCATATGTACAATAACATCTCAGATTTTTAGAAGAATGATTGCTGGTAGTTAGTCTTGACTGTGTGGTCAGCAGGTGTTTTTACAGTGCATTAGTGATAAAATGTAACTTACAAAATGCAAAATGCATTTCTTTTATCACTTTCTACTTCAGTGGAATTTATTATTATTACTTTGCAACTTTTGTCTACCAACTTTACTTGCTTTAAAAAAATTAAGATTTTTTTAAACACTAACAGCAACAGAAAGTGAATTATTGCCACATGCAAGGAGCTTGTCTTGGCATTTGGTGCAGATACATAAATCTATAATTTATATATTTAAAAGTGGGGGGAAAAAATGAGTCAAGTGTGTGGTCCTGGTCCTGGTTTGAACCTGCCAGCCAGCTGGGCCTTTCTGTGTGGAGTTTCTGCATTCTCTTCATACTCCAGCTTCCTCCTACATTCCAAAAATGTGCACATTAGGTTAACTGAGGACTCTCAAATGGCCGTAAGTGTGAGTGAGAATGATTGATTGTTTGTGTGTCTCTGTGTGTGTGTCTCTGCCTTTTAACAGTCGACATAGCTAGCTGTATGCCACCAATGCAGCATTTAAAGGCCTTGCCCTATAGTGCCAACGTGCAGGGATGAAGTAGTGTCAGTGGATTAAAGCGTGAGGAAGTGGAAGCCTGCCAAGAGCACGGATGGTGTCAGTGCTGGGCTGTAAACAAAGCCCAGGTGGCAGTGTGCTCATCCTGCTCTCTGACCATAGCCTTAACTCACAACGAGGGTCAGTGGCAATCCTAAGACATCATTCTTGTGGCCAGCGGCCATGCAGGTCACAATGGTGGCTGGTCTTTACATGAATTCACTGCTAGTTTCTAGGTTGTTCTCATCACTGGTGGAGTAGTAGATTGACTTTGTCTGGTATTTTTCCTTCTTGATTTAAAGTCAGTAAAAAACTAGAATATGTAATTATAGCCCAAGCTCAGTGTGACAGAACAATAACAATGAATAGATACTTCAACTAAAAATGTGCGAGGCACACAGGGTTTGTTTGGCCTTCTAGGAGCAGTTAGGCTGTTAAAGAAGGGCAGCTGTTTAAGCAACCAACAGACTGTTTTTAACATTCTTTTATAAGTTTTATGAGTCTTCACACATCAGCCAGGACACATTTAAAATAATCCTGGATACTTTTACAACTAAATAAATCTGGGAGATGTTTGACCACAGAACCAAGAAGATGTTATTCCAGATTCGGAGGTGTTATATATGCTGTGCTGGGGAGTATTATTGGTACCCATTCCAACCAGATGTGTGTGCTTTTATTTTCTAGGAAAACTAAAGAAAAGATCACAGAAAAAAAAATTTAAAAAAATGAGAACATTTTACAACACCTCAAATGTTCACTTTAATTTAAGTAATGCATTCAATCATGATTGTAGCATTTTATGAAAACAAAAAAATGTTGACTAAATATTTCACATTTATTCACATGTATTGTTTGTAATCCTCTTAGCTTTGTATTTATTTACACCAGTTTTAACAATGTGATCATAATCATAATCATAAAATGTGGCGCACCCTTTCCTGCACCCTTGACATTTGGCTGGAACTCAAAGCGGAAGAGTTGACAGAAGGTAATCCCCACCATGTGAGGCCTCGGCCCCAGTTTGGAGGCGGGGTGTGATTCATTCAAATCTGCCGGTGCTATAAAAAGAGGGGAAGTTGCAAGTAACCCAACTTCAACCCACAAGATCGTGGCACGGCGCAAGACCATCCAGGTCGCCATTATAAGTGATAATGAATACTATTAAAGCAATTAAAAATGCAATAGTTTGTTTCGTCCTGCTGCCTCGGTTTCTGGTGGCAGCTGTCATGTTTTGGCTTCTCGACTTTCTGTGCATCAGAAAAAGGGTCTTCTTCAAGATGAAGGAGCAGGAGGGCGATGCCATTGATCCTCCTCTGTGCATATCGGACTCCAATCGTCTCTTCAGCATTGAGTCCCTTAAAGCAGTCTGGCACGGACATAAACTGGACTTTCTGAAAGCGGCACATCTCGGACACAGTGCGCCAAACACTGAAGTTGTTCAGCTGGAGGACCAGCGGCGCAGCCGGATCCTCGACTACGCAAAGGACAAGAGACCGCTCATCCTTAACTTTGGCAGCTGCACCTGACCACCGTTCATGGCGCGTCTGAAAGCTTTCCAGGGTGTCGTGCAGCAGAACGCAGACATTGCAGACTCTGTAGTTGTGTACATCGAGGAGGCGCATCCCTCCGACGGCTGGATGAGCACTGACGCGCCGTATCAGATCCCCAAACACCGGTGTCTGGAGGACAGGCTGAACGCAGCGCAGCTGATGCACCTGGAGGTGCCAGGCTGCCTGGTGGTGGTCGACAGTATGGAGAACTCCTCCAACGCTGCGTACGGAGCTTATTTTGACAGACTTTATATACTGCAGGAGGGAAAGATAGTTTATCAGGGCGGCAGAGGACCGGAGGGGTATCGGATCTCAGAGCTCAGAGGCTGGCTGGATCAATACAGAGAAGAGCTGGAGAGATCCAATAATCTAGTTATAAATGTGTAGAGCTGCTATACAAAAAAAACCACACACACACACAAAATGCTGCAACTTTTCAGTATTATAACTTCATTTAGACAGATTTTTCTCTGCCATTAATGGTTTAAGTGTATTTATTTTATTGTTTTTATATAAAGTGAATTGTTCATCATTGTAAGGTGTCCTAACTCCTTCCTTTTCATATGGACATCTAAGGATCCACCCACAAAAGGTTAGTTTGTTTAAACCTTGTTTGTTGGTGAATACGAGCACTGTGTGTATCAAATGTTTGTTTGTTTGTTCGTCTGTCTCTTTATGTAAAGGCGCTTCTTTTTATTATTATTAATAACCTGTCAGGATGTGAAGATGTGCGCATCACTTTGCTCCTCAGTATTGTTGTGAAGTTCGGTTTTTAAACGGGCTCAATCCAGAGAACCGACACTGATGTTTTTACATACTGGGGATCAGAGTGAAGGAGCTGCTCTCAGCCTGTTTTTTTTGTTTGTTTGTTTTTTTTTTAATGTAAATATTCCGTTTTATGGATATATTTTTCATTCAATAAAATGTTTTGATCTACTTGGTCCCTTTATTATTTTTTTATTATTTATTTCATTATTGTAAATAATGTGTGTGCTGCATTGCATGCTGAGCTGGTGTGTGTTGAAGAATGAATGTTCAATTTCCTGCAGAATAAAGAATGGATTCCTCTAGAAATCTCCTTATTGAAGAGCAGCAACTGCCCCAAAAAGTCTTAACAGCATCATGCACACTTTTAATACAGAAGTTTTTTTTAACTTCTCTCCTCCTTCAGGGTGAAATATTCCATGCCTAATTAGTGGATAGCCACTTAAAAAAAAAAACATCATGAGGAAAAGAAGCCACCATTTGTATTTCCAGTCTCTAAGTGTCTAAGCTTTTGACCTCGTCAACACAAAGGTGGATAATCACACTTTATCCTATTATGTAGAGTGATATAAGGGTCTAAACACACAAATGTTTTCATGGCTTAGCACACCAATCCCACAGCAGAAAAAACACAGCACGGCAGAATCGAAAGTGATGCCTCTAAATATCTGTAATCAGCCTTCAACGGCTGAAACCCTGCAACAAGATTTCATCAAACTTTATACAACTGCAGGAAAATTCCTTCACATAACACAAAAAAACACCAACACAACCTTCACATCAGTTCCAACCTCCACATCTACAACAACCGCTGGGGACAACAACACAAGGATGCTCGTTGTTGTTTAAAAGTGGACCAATCACACAAGAAAATGGAGGAGTTGCTGCTTTGAATCTAATTTGAGCCGGAGTGTTGTGCCACAAATGTCACTTGATGTCTGGAATTAGGCGTTGTCATGAATGACAGGAAGCTTTTTGTCAAGAAAAACAAGACGTGGCAAGCAAAATAGATGATATCCTCACAGCGTTCAGGGCTCGGTGTCTGTGTGGTCCCACAGCTTTCAATAATGAGCAATGTAATGGCTGTGATTTTAGCACATTTAGAGTGCAGGGAACAGCTTTTTGGCACTTCATCAAACCATTAAATGTGATGTCTGAACACAAATAATAGATTTTCAGCACCTGTGCCATAAAGCCCAGCACGCTGCGACCCCCCAAAAAGTCAGACTCAGTTATATTTACTGAGATAAATTGATTTATTACCAAAAAAAACATCTAAATTCTTTTAAATTTCTGTTAAAACCATAGAGACAGAGAAGAATATTATCCTTCTGTTTTTCTCAAATCAGTGTTTTTATTCCATTCAAATTCTTCGACAGCACTCTATTCTAGAAAAAAATTACCTCAGTTGACCCGATCACAAACTGCACTTTATAGCAGACATTACTTTTTTGTTTTAATAAGTCACAAGCCAAAAAACTGTTGGTACCATGGTAACCCGAAAAAAAACAAGTCATTCTGACTGCAGGGGCTTTACAGTGACCCGACTTTACTGCTCATCTGGAACACATTTAACACACAAACATAGTATTTATGTGGCGCTGACAGCTGACAGAGGGGTACCTGGCTAAATGAAATATAACTTGCAGTGTGTCCAATGTGCACCCCTGAATAGAAAACCCCAAGTGGGATTCGTTGGAGCTTGGATTCTTTCCATGTGCGATTTTCCATGGATGTTGAGTTTCATCTGTCTGTGGAGAGGCAGATGGGAACAAAGGGTTAAAGGGTCTCAGGATGGATGGAGAAGGAGAAGGGTGGGGAGGGGGGTACGTTTTAACTTTTGCTGTTCTGTTTTGTTTTATGACTTGAGGGGGAGAAACAGGGGGCTGAGGTGTTTTTTTTTTTTTTTTTTTTTTTTTTATCAGCGTCTCTGGTCAGCTTTGAAGGTGAGGGCCCCTCTCTCCCCAGGGTCATATCACCACGAATGAATGCCTGGTGGAGGGGAGCAGGGGGCCTCTGCACACACACACACACAAAAGGTTTCAGAGAAAACCAGCAAAGCTTTCTCTAAACAACAATTCTTTATGTAAAGATAAACAAAATAGAGACGTTGCTTTACTTTAGCAGTGTCACATGTATTGAATAGTCAACTTCCATTTTGGCCCCTGAATGTTTTTGTTTTTTTAGGTCAGGACACCCAGCAGGAGTCTTTAAAGACATTTTTCCTTTAAAGTGGAGCAGCAGTCGGAGACGGCTGGATGCATCGCAGGAAAAACACATATTGTCACCCAAACAGTGAAGTGAAAAATCGCAGCAACAAAGTGGAAAACGATCCATTATGTGGGACAGCAGTCCTCAACTCATGTCACGGTCTGTGTTGTTTCTCAGGAGAAGAGCAGTGAAATGGAAACTTGAAAACATTACCTGTTTATTTTCACACTGTTACACTGTTTTCACACACCTGACATAAGATACACACATCCAGTGATACTAAATAAAGAGAGCAGCCTGAGTTTTGTTTACACTGAGTAATGGCATGTGCTGGTGTCCAGTGCAATGAAAGCATCACTGCATGCACATGCTACGTGCTACGGGCTCTCCTCTTGTCTTCTTTTAGATGGATGACACCCTGTGGTCATTCCCTGTGACTACATGAGTCTCTCACACATTTATAGAGCTGCACAAGCTCCAACCTGAGGCTCATACTGGACTGAAACACACACTCTCGCACTGTTTAATTCAAGATCGTGTGATGACAAAGTGAAGCAACAACGTGCCTGATTGATATCTACCTCATTATCTTCCAGCTTTGTTGCTGCTATGGGGTTGTATTTATAGACTGTACGGTCAGATGAGATTTCTAACACACAGCAGATCAACAAAGCATGCAGGCAGAACAAGCTTGGATAAAATGGAGATCTTAGTAGCACCACAACAATTTAAACATACTCCGTAATAGCAGGTCTGTTTCTAAACTATTATAGAGGGGAGTGATTGAGGTCTTTACACCTGATATGGATGTACTGGGAGTACCTTCATTTAGAGGTCCTCTGGCTGATCTGAAGCCCCAGGACTCACCCAGGGAATCCCCTCAGGAGGAAGCTGCAGAACAGCGAGCTGCCCATGTATCACTGCTCCCTATGTTGCTATGGCAACCTGATGGAAAAAGGATAAATTAGTAAATTTCTATTATTATTTAGAACCAACAATCAATTTAGAATCATCAATCAAGATTCTAAAGTCTCTCTCGCTCTCTCTCTCTCTATATATATATATATATATTATATCATATGTGTAAAGAATAACACAAGTAGTGTTTGAGTAAATTGACTTTTGATTTTTTTTTTTTTTCATTCTCCTCTCTATGTGACCTGGGACTGACTGGTGCGCTTCATATAGCTCCACCATAGCTTTCTTTCCTTTATCTGATTTATCTGATTAGATTTGTTCCAAGATACCGTGCAACATCTTTTTGTTTCTGTCTTATTTAATCAGTTTAATATTAAAACACAAAAACAAATGAAGGCACAGATATATGTCTTTCCTCTCACGCTTGGTTATAGACATGCCCACGGTCTTAACAAACAAACAGGATAAAGCTGCCATATTTTTTAAAGATAGTATAAGCGACTGGGCCACAAGGTGGAGACAGAGACTGTTATCTGAAGCATCACACCTTCAGGCAGAGTTATCAGCTGATAATCATCCGTTCAGCCCCGGGGAGGAATTTATAAAGCATCGCCGAGCAGGAGAGCAGATGTTCCACTGATTACAGAGCAGCAAGGTGGAATCCGGGTTGGGTCTCTCACTGTAAAACATCTCATGGAATATTAGCCTTGCACAGATCTTGTCTTAACCTGCTTGCTGTGTCACGATAGCACAACAAAAGTGGATGCAATGTGGTGATAGTGGAGTAAATAAACTAACCTTCACGTGTTGCTACAAGCACCTCAGTCAGGTTTTTACATTTTATTAAAAGGACAACAAAACATTTCTGCCCAAAATACAACACCAAATAATGTCAGAGTAAATAAGTGCTGCTCCTATATAAACCACTATCTTCTACTTATGTACAATTAAAATCTAACCCTTTAGTATTATGTGTACAATATGAACACCCAGTTAGACAATATCTCCACATAAACAGCACCATCGTTCAATCCTCATTGAATTATAACGTGTCACACATGCTTCCAAATGTGTTAAATATTCATGAGAACCCCTCTTCCTCCTTAAAGAGTGGGTGGTCATCTCATGCATGAGATCAAATCAGTATGATAAGTGTTACAGTATTGATTTCAGGGCTCACGGATGGAAGGTGCATCACCTGTGAAATTACAACGCTGGCAGTCAGAAGCCACGACGGGACGTCTCAGAGAAACATGAGACATCATACCTGACATCTATATGTATGCATGAAAAACTGTGTATGAAATATTATACACCTACATAGAGAGACAGGACAGAGGCAGCTGCTGCTGGAGTGCTGTGTGATTCTTATTATACAGGTTATCTGACCACAAACTCTATACGTATCACAACATGTTGTATGGAGACTGTCTGGGATTTATTAACTTATCAAATTATTATATGAGATGATTAGGTTGTTTTAGGTTAAGTTTTTTGTCTAGACATTTCATCATCGTACTTGAGAGAGTTCATTTTCTGTCCTCTGACTAATGGATTCACAATTGCAGCTGTAGTGGAGGTTGTAACGACAATAATAAGTTAACAAATAAATATCAGTTTCATTAAAGTTTCATTAAAAATACTGATAGAAACAGCTGCATGTGCTCTGTTGCTGCTAATTCAAATGCATGTCTCAATTTCTAGTAATAACTTTCATCCCAAACTATATTTTAAGGTCAAAAATGAGCAGAAGTAATTACACTAAATGACATCTTGCTAACAGCCACCGTAGTGCTGTTTGGTTTCATCATTTTAATACACCTGAATCATTTACAATCCTGTGTCATGTTTGTCCCCCCACATTCAAACCGAGTCTCTGTACAACAGTCATTCATTGGCTGCTATTATTAGACATTCATATTTGCATCCAGAGGGAGCGCAGACAGTTTAATCAGATGGAGGTGTAGTGTCTCCCAAAGCTGGTGAGTCTAATCTTCTCCGGCAGAATGATGTTTACCGAGTGCTCCGGCTCGTCCTGGCCTGTGCCGCCGGCTTCTCTCAGCAGATGTTCCCTTCGCTGCCGAACAAGCTGGCTGTACTTGGCATTTGCCAGCCACGTCTCGCAGCGCCCGAAAAACACGATGCCCGTAGTACCCAGGATGACCAGGCAGGTGAGCAGAGCCAGCATGCCGAAGCAGATCAGCTGACCGTGGGTGACGAGGACGCCGGAGGTGTGCACGGTCTCCTTCAGGGTGATCTTGAGGAGGTCCCTCTCTGGAGGTCGGAGGAGCTTGTGGAAGGCGTGAGCAGGGAGGGAGTAGTGCTGAGGAGTCAGGGCAAACAATCTGTGGTCCATGGGCCTGGCACTCACCGGCTTGGATCTGGTTTTTGGTCTGTGCTGCACGGAACAGGTGGGACCTGTAAACCATTTCTGGCAGATGCACCGGAAGGTGCCATCGGGCTGCCCAACACACGTGCCCTCATTGGCACAGGGCCGGCCGGCGCATGGAGACAGGCTGCTGGTGTCGTTACAAGTGAACCCCGTGAAGCCGTGTGGACAGGCACACATGAAGGCCAGCCCGTGGTTTGTGCAGTTGCCACCATTGAGGCAGGGGTTAGGCAGGCAGCTGTCAATGCTGATCTCACAGAAGTCTCCAGAAAATCCAGGGGGACATAAACAGGAAGAGGAGGCTGCTGAGCCATCGGCATCCACACACGAGCCTCCGTTCAGACAAGGAGAGCTGGAGGACAGAGCAGCATAACGTCAACTTACAGAAAATAAGTGTGCGCTATCTGGTATGAAAGTTTAGCACAAAATATTGTATCCTGTGCTCATAAAGTAGCAGACAAATGGAGTCAGTCCAGTAAATTGAAATTCAGAAGGTAGATATTAAAGGGACATTTTCTCAGTGCTTTATGTGTGTGGTCCTCAGAGCAGAGTCCTGAGGACATATTTTACTATGTGACCTCTTTTTGCTGCCGTCAAGTGGAAAATATGTGTTTTCAATTAGATGATTTTCAGAATAAGAAAGGTAAATAATTAATAAACACTTAATTATCAGAGAAAATAGTCATAAGGCTGAGAGCATTGTACTTCTATTGAGGCTGGATCTGGAGATGGGTTTTCTTTTTTTCTCTTGTAAGATAATATTCTTAAGATACTGATTGCCAAATACAAATTCATGCAAGTTAGTTTTTTTGTTTTTAGCTATCAGCTCTCTGGGGTCGTTTACAGACAAAAGACAAAATTCTTTCCTATGAAAGCAGCAGCTAAATCGAAGCTTTCATTATGCCGTGGGTTAAAATCATGTATCAGGGAAGGCCTCATCCTCAGGGTACAGAAGACATTTGTAGCACATCTAGCAGAAATGTGTATCAATACAAACGAAGACTTCTTTTTTTTTACACATAACCAGGAGATTTTGTGTCTCAACCAACATACATCAGCTTCCTTTTTGAATGACGTCAGTGGTGACATCATGCAAAACAAACAGTTTGGTAAGATCTCATGTCCACGTGAAAAAACGCCACATCTGCCACATACAACACATGGTTGCATTGACGCTAATGGCTCATATAATCATAGTGTTGCCACACATCATTTTGGGATTGATACAGCCACAAAAGTCCAGTGTTCAACATTATGGACTTTCACTCAGGAGTTTGGGGTTTGAGTTCCCCTGACACCACGAGCTGTTTTATTTTCACTTGCTGGTAACAGCTGTTTCCTTTTTGAATTGCTTTTAATCCTGGCATAACAATTACTACCGGTAATTATGATTTGCCATAAAAATCCAGGTCAAGGGGTAAGTAAAGATCAATAAAACACACAAACTCATAACATTAAACTCATTTTACAAGGAAAACTGTACCCGCTTGCAAAAAAGTCCCCGCCCCCATAAACACACTAACACACATACTTATGTTACTTATGTTAGATAAATTATACCATACTTATCAACAATTGTCTGAGCTACTAATTGCTTTACATGTATATTGATTGTGGTATTGATTTCAGTTATGTCTTCCAAGACTAAAAAACTGTAGGGGTTACTATCTGCAAATGGAAGACCTGTGGCTGTACCAAGATACAGACGAACTGTCAGCCCTGTGCTATATGCACCATATCTGATCAATGCAGCCATGCTTCACTGATGAAAACCAAGGATAGGAAACTAATCAATATCTCTAATAGGAGCTGGTGTAATTACAGGAGTCCCAAACGTTGTGTCTCTGCAGGTCAAAAGAATAATAGCTCCAGCATACTTTTAGACATAGCTGGTGTCTCACAGAGGAGCTGATTAATAAAAAGCTCATGCAGGCCCTTTTAATGGAGATGAATTCCTCCAGAACACAAGTGAAGCTCCATCATCTCACAGTGAAAATTAGATCATTACATGGCCAGATGAGGAGGAGGAGGGGGGGGGGGGGACAGCTGACAATTTGCTATTAATGATCCAATATTACATTTTAGGTGCTTCTCATTCAAGTCAATAACAAGGCTGCCTGACAGAGAACAAACAGCGTGCATGAAAGTATGGAGGAGTATGTGCTATGGCTGCATCCCCAGAGATGAGGGTTCCTCAGAGGATCCGTCCTGTCACTAATCCAGCAGAGGACAGCCAATACATCTCAAAGAAAACACTCTGCTGGATTTGTTTCAGACATCATGTCACTTAGAGAAAAGCCTACATACACAGAGGTTTGTGTTCTGACAGTGGGTGTGCCGGTTTCTGTCAAGGTCGGTTCGTTCAGGCCTGGCTCAACCTGAGTACAGGATTAATGTTGCGTTCAAGTGTTCTCATCGGCCTCTGCGGTCACAATTCAGAGAGTGTGTCCTCCGATGCTTTAATAGATGTAAATGTTAACAAAAAAATGTGTGTCACTTGGTAAACTTGTATCGTCCATAAACACCACCTCTAACAACAACAGTGTATTTTTGTTCTTCTTGTACACTGCAGTTCTGTCTTACTGGAATTAGTTTAGTGCACAGGACTGTATGAGGACAGCTACTTTTAAAATGGACTCACCTTTCATTTGAGTGAGTCTGCATCAATTTAAAAAGAAATGTTGCAGATTGAATGTTTTTACACTTTCTCCAGAGTCAGATAAAAACATCATTTTTAATATTCTTAAAAGACCCCTTCTTTTTGATGTGCAAATGATCGCTGCCTTGTACGTTCTGCATCAATTTTGCACATAAAGAGTAAGGGTAGTGTTGGGAGGACAAGCCTAAAGACAACTTAAGCAATTAGGATGGTGCCAGTGGCACCTGAGCTACCTTTCTTTTGATGCAACGTCTACTCAAATCCTCCAGTAACAATTATAGCTGGCTCTCCACACAAAAGATTTAAAACAGCAAATAAATCCTTAGCTTCAGACCCTCAGCAGACATCAGCTGATAAACAACTCTACCTCAATAAGATTTCTGAATATGAAGTACAAAACAACAAACACCTCCGTAAGGATCATTAAGTGACTGAATGCACAATTATTTTTACAAACCTGGAGCATCTATTTCAACTACTGTGTGACAAATCTGTGTGTAAACTCACTCAATCAAAGCATTAAAGCAATGTCTGACTTTTGACTATATCCCTTAAACTCAAAAAAGGTATTTGCAATAACTTTTTTCAGATGATCGATATGACAGTGATGCTCCTACACCTTCACTAAACTCTGCCAATAAATGGAAGTCCGCAGAAGCTGCGTTGTGTTGTTCAGAGGATTTTTTTTTTTTAAATGTGCCGTTCTTGTCAAGTGATGTTTCTTTTTAAAGCCTTTAAACGACACATCTTTCTTTCTTTCTGAAGTGTGATGCTGTTTCTGATGCCGCCCAAGCACACACATCTTAGCATACCACAGCACAGACAAGGAAGGAGCAAAATGAACATGGCTGCTGGGCAATGACTGTTCCTCTATCTTTTATTTTATTTTTTTTATTTTAGATACTGTATTAATCCCAGAGGGAAATTCTTTACGGCTGCTGCCAAGCAGCGTCATACAATGACTAGCAAGGCGCGCCACAGGCTAGGGTGAAGTGTCTTGCCCAAGAACACACAACAGTGACTAGGGAGGAGTTGGGATCGAACCACCAACCTTCCGGTTACTAGACAACCCTGCTATACCACTTCGCCACTGTTGTCCCATAATCTACTGTACATCTTCAGCCAAATTTAATCACAATTGTGTCAAAATTGCTGCAATTTATAGGTATTACTAGGAAGCTAGAGCCGCAGTGTGCACTTTATTACTTGGTGTCACTGGTTATTGTGGATTGACTATAAAAATAAGCGGAAAACTTTAAGGCTTAGAGGCTTAGAGATACAGTATTTTCTTTTAGGAGATAGCAGAGCGTTCCAGCACACCTTCACACATGAGCAGCGCATTCCATTCATATTTACCTCCTGCAGAAAAGATCACATGTACCCAGGAGGGACAGGATGGCGTCAGTCTGAGCGTGTCCCACAGGGACTCTAAACATCACTCCAGAGACCTACAGGTGACGTCATGGAAGCTTCGTCCATACTTTTATACTGACAATGGTTAAAAGCTGACACTTTTCATATCATCACATCACATCGACTACAATGGAGACAAGTCAGATTGCGCATGCACTATTTAGATACATCATCAGATTGATACACAGTGGCTGCGTAATATTTTCCCTGTGAGGATGGGTTGCCATGTTTATACTGTAATATATGGAAACATGTAGAGCACAATGACCTGGAGGAAAGTGCGCCACACCATGAAAAACAAATGTTGCCATCATCATTTCTACTACCTGAAAGTATCCAGCACAAGAGCTACATTTAAGTAAACAGTGGATTGAACGCACCAGAAACCAGCTGCTAATTAAAAATAATGCTGGTGATTGCTGGATGTGTGATTGTGTATGTGTGATTTGCTAAAAAAAACAAGATAATGATGTCACAGCGTGTTGCTAGTTACTGTCAGTGTCACTGACTATAAGCAAAACAAGTGCTTTAGTTTTGCACTCATATCCTCCTGTCACAGCATCCAAACTGCACCTTTTGTGCAGTCAAGCTAAATGAGCATTCAATATTTTCTCAGCTAACTGCCGACCATTACCAGCACTGGTAGGGGGTGTTTCGATTAAGCTGAAAGACCCTGCACCACGCATTGATTGTTGCTCCTGATAATAAACAAAAAACGGCCACAATGAAGTGATTGGATCCTTCAAATAGAAAAAAACAACAGGTACCCATTGGTGAGACAGCTTCCCCTCCTCAGGTGGCAGTTATCTCCAGTGAAGCCGAGGGGACAGACGCACAGGTATCCGCCCTCGCCCGTCTCTATGCAGGTGGCATTAGAAGCACAGGGTCTGGATGAGCACAGGCGAGTATCTGTCGTGAAAAAAAAAAGAAGAGCCATGCTGTTTTTAGATCTCTGTGCTCTCCTTCTCTCTCTCTCTCTGCCTGTTTTCCCATCTCGTCTTTGTCTCCACTCTCACACTATTCACCTCCCACCGCAGCATCTTGTCACCAAGAACAAAACTGAGAATATAACCAACCATGTTACACAAGCAAGCAGCTCATATGCTGCAACAGAACAAGAGATGTATTGTGTGTGTGTGGTGATAAGGAGGTCAAACCGAGCCAGAAGCCACACACACAAAAAAAAATATCTTTTATTATTCTCTCTCTTTATTTCAGCCTTTGCTTCAGGGGCCACCAGTCATTTTTGTGCGATAATGTCCGATGCTATTACTGACATCTTTGATCTAAATGGGCCAAAATGTAAATGTGACTTTTAGGCTTCTTTAACAATTATTTTCACATAACAACAGCGTGTCAGCTTTTTTATGTTAATGATCTATGTTTCACTTGCTAATAGCAGTGGATAAAGCTTTTCTTTCGCTGACACAGTTTTGGGCTCATTGCCTCTCCCCTCACACTCACACCCGTCTAAAAATACAGTTAACTGTACTCTCCAGAGACGAGCTTCATTCGGTGGCAACCTGTGTGTCCCCACAGCTCTGTGACTCACCGTCACCTCTGCTATGTCAGTGGCGATAAGAGATAGGAGCGTCTGGGGAGCTTAATAAGACTCACCTTGGTCACAGAGGCTGCCCACCCAGCCCTCCTTGCAGACACACTGCCATGCCTTCTCACATGTGCCGTGCAGGCAGCCAGGGAAGGGCACGCACTGGTCACAGTTGTCTCCTTGCCACCCTGGTTTGCACCTGAAAGAAAGAAAGAAAAAAAAAACCTGAACTATTTATACACCACACACACCACAGCTTAACACTCCAGTGATATCTTTTTAAAGTGATTAATTACACAGTGATACAATGCTGTAATTGTTGGTTCAACAGGGGGAAAAAAAGCTTCACAACCAAATGTTTCTGAGCTATTTGTTAGGATAACAGTCATTTTACTGTTCAAACAAAAAGCTGATTTGGCTGTTAATATAATACATGTGCCAAACACAAAAAGGTGCAATCCAGCTGGCTGTGATTGTGATGGCATTTCTCCAAGGGAGGAGGAATATTTTCTGCTTCTGTGATTTATGGAAATATGGCAGCAAGAACAAAAAAGCAAAAACCCAGAGAATAGAAACTGTCATCTACACAAAAATCCGAGGTCTTTTTTTTTCCAGTACCTGCACTTCCCGGGCTTCTCACAGAACCCGTTCTCCGTGTTGCACCCTGCGCTGCATTCCCAACCTTTGAGACGGAAAGAAACGGACAGCAGCGTGTTTGCATCAAAAATGCCCCCCAAAAAAACACATGAAACATTCAGAGCAATGAAATATTCATCCGTTACGCAGAGAGTGGATCGCTTTAGTGAAGAGTTTTTGTGTGTGTGTGTGAGTTAAATCTCTGTGTCGCTGGTAATCAGTTGTGTCAGCGTCTTGATCATAGTCTCAGATTACCTTTGACGATGCCTGTCACGACCAGAATTAGGACCACCGCTGTGAGATGCATGATAATTCCAAAGGGATGTCCCTCTCTGTCCTGCAAGACATGAAGCAGGTTGAGTCTCAGAGCTTCCCCCTGTTTCTATCTAAATTAAATGATATTACTCAAAAGTTTAAATTCAGCCAAAATGGATGCGTAAAGGTGATTTCCACATGTCTCCATTTGGATGTCAGATCTGTAAAATCTCACACTTATTATCTTTGGTTTAAGTCTTTTCTTTCTTGCCTCTTCTTCTGTGAAACAACTGACGCACCGCACCTGAACCACAGGCGTCTGCTCCCAAAGGTATCCATTACGCACAAGCATGCGGACAGAGAGGAAAGCCATTTCATCCCCAAATCCCATTTTTATCACGACAAAAAAAAAACCTTAAATAACTTAAATAAACTGCCTTACCTATGTCGCTCCTGCGCTCTGCCTCCAAATGGCTTCGATCATATTTAATGGGTCTTGCTTTGTTGTTGTTTTTGTTAATCCGAGCGACGTGCCGTTGAAAGTGATACCACAGGTGTACGGAAGTCTGGCTGCTGGTGGAGGACCTGGAGGTTTTTGACGGGACTGCTGCATCGTGCGGCGTCCCAGTGCAGCAAGCTCCTCCCACCTAATCAGGGAGAATGTGTGCACCGGTCTGACCCACTGGAGAGAAGTGCTATAGGTGTACAGTAAAATAAATAAATAAACAAACAAACAAATAAATTAAAAAAAAAAAAACACTAACTGTCATCAGAGAAGTTTTTAACGTAAGTGTTTATTAACACAGAAAACTACACTTTTGTTTGCTCTTATAGCAATATATTTAAAATAAAAGCTAAAAATTGAATCTGCACCATAGTTACACCTAAAGCTGGCTGCTCATGACGCATCAGAGTCGCCTCTTACAGCCTTACATAAGAATGGATTATTGATGCAGGACTGTATTAACTCATTAGCTGTAATGTAGCTGTATTTTACCCACCCCTATTTTTACATTTATGTGGTGCAGTGAACCATAAAAACACAAAGGAGCAGCGTGAAAATTGTTGACTGTGTATAAGCGTTAAATCACAAAAGGTCCTGCTAACCAAGCATTTATCAGAGTCTGCATATTAAGTGGTAGAAGTAGCCCAATAATATCACAATAAAATAGGCTAAATAAAAGTCAGAATGTTAGCTTATAAAGGTATAATATAATGGATAATATTGAGATGTACGATACTGGATTTTTGCTAATATCCAATCTATCCAGGTTACCAGCTCATGTCGGCCAGTGCCAGTGTGTGCCTTTATACTCTAGTGGAATTAACAGTGAGATGAGTAATTAATTTGGTCCGTTTGCATAACAAATTCTGAGCCTGGTGCGTTCTGTCAGTTTTTTGCACACTGAAGAATTGATGTTGTTTTTAATGTGCACACCAGGGACACACCACACATCCATTGTTGTCAACCTATCTGTCTATCAATGTCTGTGCTGACACTTCATTTTGAAGTCTTCTAGCTGAAATCTCATTACTAATGCACATAATTTCAGAATACCATGACTGAGTTTGGACTAACAGTACAGTTGCACCTGTCTTTCCTTCCTCTTGTCTGTACCATGTCGGATTTGTTCACTTGTCTGATGGAACACTTATTTACCGAGCATATTTCCACTGTTATCCCTGCAATACATTTGAGTCCTGTGTCACAACCCATAACAGACAGACAGGCAGATGGGATTTTATTCGATCCACATGGGGAAAAAATTCTTTCAAAAATACAAACATAGCTTAGAAGGGGTATGCTGGTTAACCTGCTGAGCGACATGGTAAGACTGAGACAGCGATATAGTGAGATTAGCTACCTGATAAGGCTTTCTTTCTTTTTCAGTGGTACAACTGGGGCATGATGGGCCCCTCACTAAAGTCTGCTTGTGTCCACAGTTTGATGTAGTGAAGTTGTCTAAGATGTCCAGAAATAAAATGCTCAGTAAAGTAGTTGACTTTTTTCGCCTGAGGGTTTGTTACTACAAATCCCATGAAGAGTCCAGCAAGGTAACCTTCGTGCTGCCTAAGGGAGGATTTCAGACTCCCCCCATTTCAAAATGCAGTGCCTACCTGCCATACATAATAATGCACTGTTCTATTCTTAGTCCACTTATTGCTGTCCGCAATCTTCCCTTATATCCTTCCCAAGGGCAGGGAACGGCATTTTCCTACTCACCAACCATGCTCAGTCTAAGGGTCTAATTATGAGTTTCGCATCTCTCATCCATTAATAGCTCAGAAACAAAGATCCTGAAAATGGTGGCCAAGCAAGCAAACATCAAGGGAAATCTCCGAGCACTTTGTCTTCCTAATCCTGCTTATCTCTTTACAGTAGAAGATGCAACACGTGTCCATGAAGGAAAACCCAAGTGAATGTTTCTTTGTAGAATTACTAATGAATGACAGCACAGATAAATCCTCGTAATTCTTAGTTTTTGAGCAGGTGTTTCTGGATTAAAACAGAGAGTGGGTGACTTTAGACAAAGCGAGCACCAGGGATCCATAAATTAATAGTAATAAGCAACTAATCAATCCTTTTTTTTGTCCTTTTGAAAAGGGAGAAGTGGCTTTATTATTCTCACACAGAATCAGCCTGAAATAAGAATGTACTGCTATAGACATTCAGACAGGAGCAGATGTGGGAGAAATGGATAACGCTCCTCTGATCTGATATAATCTTCTGACGGTTCTCCGCTCTCGTATCTACCAGTTCAATTTGGCTGGCGTGTTTGCTTTCAAACCTCTTGAGACGGTGCTCATGGCTCCAGTTTAACATCATAGTGGTGATGTGAGTGTCGCACGGCAGCCACCAACCAGATTCACATCACTCAGTCTTTTTAATGAAATGTCTCGGGCTTGTATGTGTTTTATTAAAGTGAAGGAGTCATCCATTGATTTATTTTTTTCCATCACTGATCTCATCTGGTAACTGATCTTCTATCTGCTCTGGTCCAGAGTGCTCAGGATTAGGCATTATGGATCAGAGGATGTGAGTGTGTGGATACTTTTGTGTCTTGTTCCAACAAACAATACGTGTGTGTCCATACTACATAGAAAGAAAACAAAAACACAGGCAATACTATGTACCAACCATAATTTAATTGGTTGTAGATCCACCTCATATTCCTGTTTCCTTACCTACATAATTTCCACCAAGAAGAACTGTCAGACAGATGGCTGCACAGTCGCCTCTAGAATCCTCTGGTATACAGAGGAGTATGAGCATGGTGGACTCTAAGACTGTAAGGTGAACAGGTCCTGTGACTGATGATCAGCAGCACCTGCTGCAGCTCACACATTCATTTTCTGTTTGGCTTTATTGGTGCTTAATAAATTATGGCTCTATGAAAAAAATTAGATTGTTGTTTGTCTGGATTTGCCTAATACTAAGACCCACTACAATCAGACCATTTTAGTGTTTTAGAAACTAGTCACATAACCTTTTTGGGGTGCAAACTCACCCCCTAACAGCAAAACTCTTCAGTATACAGCTGAAGAAATGGGGCAGAGACATGCCAAGACTGCACCTATGTCAGTCATGCACTTGAGTTGCTGAGAGTGAACAGCGACTGGTGATGCCTTTGTTTAACTATTTTTGTTGGACACTGACACATATGTTGTTGCTGTCGCATTGACTGGGCAGTTTGTACATCGATGAACTACACTTACAGTCAGCGCAGAATGAACAGACACATTTTGAACATCATCATTAGAACCAGAAATTATCATCATCATACGAGCAAGCAGTGGTCTGTTTTTATCTGTGACATGTAGTCAGGGTTGATTTCCAATTATTATGCATCCAAGGGGAACATGTTTTTCTAGAGTCCTATTTGTAATCTCCATGAAGGTTAGTCAGCAGAGACTAAAATCCCCCTTTCCATTGGGGACTTCTTTTTAGATTATATATACCAGCCATGCTGCAGGTTTTGATAAAGATCGTTTAAATTCCAGTAAAGACAATTTTTGAATTTTAAACACAGTTAATAATGCATGATGTGTCATCCTAGTTCATGTTTGTCTGCTGCCTCTGCAGGTGCAGCTCAAAGGGACTCACCCACAGGCTTGACCCCCACCATTTCAGCTATTGATCCATCAGTACATAACACACTTCATGTCTGGTCATAAAATGAAGATGAAGAAAGGATGATTATAACAGACAATCTGAGTGAGAGTCCTAAATTTGATTTCCCGAGAGCAGCATTTATTGTTCAATATAGATTTCACAATGTAAAGGGGTTAAAGGACAGTGTCGTTATAAAAGCCCTTTTATCAGTCAGACAAGGTGAAAATACATGATGTATTGAGTCACAAAGGAGACACCTGCATCTGCTTTGGGGATGAATGTCTTATTTAATTGCGTAGCTAGGTGAAAGGTGAAAGATAAAACTGAGCTCTAACATCCTCACTGATTTTGATCTACAACTGTTTTTTTTGTCCCACTACACGAACTTGCTGCAAAACCTTTCATTGTCATTGTGTCTCCTTCAGTGAGGCCCTTAGGCACTTCAACAAAGGCCACATTGCTCATGAGTCCAAAACACTTCAGCCGTGAACAGATGCTTGTAGGGACAGATATTTATTGTGTTAGGCATTTATGATCGAGCGCCTGAAGCATGTTGTTTTTGTGTTGCAGCCAGCCTACGAGATCGACCTCTATGAGAAACCTCATGTAGCAAGGACTGAAAGCACCACATTGTGAATACGGGGATTGAGTTTCACTAAAACATAGTCTAGTTAACCCTCTGAGATCAGGGAAGAAGTCAGGATCAGTTCAGAGTTAATCTGCAGCTGCTACACCGGTGGAGGCTTCAAGAACCTGATAGGAAAGGTCTGCAAAGCAAAACCTGCTAGACCAAGGCCCGAGGACCGATTTTATCTCCCTGCTGGCAGGAAATCCCTTAAATCCCAGAGGAGATGCTGAGAAGTCATTTCAGAAACATAAAATGAGCTCTGATACCAAATTTGAGAAATCTAGCTAGCTGGAGTGTTCATCCTGGCACCTTTCCTCTGACAGGAGGAAGAATCATAACCCTAAGTGCACAGGATACAGGATGCCACTTTCCATCATAGAATATATCAAATCCTTAGCCTGAGTTAAGTTAATGGCCAGATTGTTTGTGTTTGTGAGAGGTAACAATAACCAGGACACTTTATGTCTGCCTCTGCACCTCTAATATGATCAAAACCCAGAAATTGGGACGTAAACACAAAACCAGCAAACACACCACATCCTAGGGCCACTTCGTCGCTCTCTATTTTCTCAGCTTACTGGGAAAGCTGAAAAAATACATATATACCTTTTCTTTATGATTATTTCAGAGTGCTCCAGCAAGAATCTGGGAAATGGAAAGCACATTTCTCTCTTTCAAATATATATACCAATTATCTGGAAGGTGGAGCAGAGACGATCTGTCTCCTGCACACCATGCATTTTCCTGGCTCTATATGCTAAGGGATAACTTGCTCTGTAGCCTCATCCTCGAGGGTGTTGGTAGAACTTCAAACACTTTCAACTCCTACTTTTCAGCTTGTGCAAGATCTACTCTAGAATATTATCAAGTAAGGCAAAAAAAGAGGAAAACATTTTAAGTTAAATAGCAGCAAGTATTGATGTTACTGGCAAAACAGAAGACTGAAGGTAATGAGTCATTTGATTGTTACTTATTGATTGCAGGGATCATGCAGGGTGACTCATGCTGTATGTGAAGTTGTGCATTTGCCGACTTCCCTTCCTAGTGTTAAAGCACTGTATTCCACCATTCACTTCCCCATTGCATTCTTGATAGCTCTTTCTTGCAGTGGTGTTACATCAACTTTCCTATGTCTGTGGAGAAAAGTATCGGATTACTCTTTTTTTTAATGGAGTTTTTATTTTAGTTTTTTGTTTCTTTTTGAACAAAGAGTTCCCCCAGCTTCAAAACTACAGTGTTTTTTTTTTCCTTTTTTTTCTCAATCTGCTGCCATTTACAGCCAAAATGAGCCCTCACACTTCAGATACACACAGATGGTTCCTGGGCTTTTGAGCAGCATCCTTCAAAAAGCAACTACATACGAGTGCATCATTGATTAGCGGTTTGACACACTATGTTATCAAGAGCATGCATTGCATGGATATGTAATGGATGGTGATGGATATTTATGCCATCTAGGAACCTGAAGCAGAACACAAACATTTCAACATTAATTGTCTATTTTACTCTCCACTTCACTTTTAATTCAAAGTAGCCACGTAAACACGCAGCGTGCCTGTTAAAACCGTCCTGTTGCATCACAGCATAGATGCATCACTGACACAAATCCTCCCTCAGCCCTCGCGGCTCATCAAACCAGCAGCTATCTGACGTATTAACACTATCACTGCGATCTGCAGGAGCTGAAACTAAGTGATGATATTTGTGGAATTTGCCATCTGCTCAGAAGTAAGCCTGCGCGAAGAGATGTTGAGATGACTATATTTCAATGACGGAGATAGTGTTGTCATTATCTCCATGGCAACTGTAACCTCACATTAGGGAGAGGCTGATGGACAGGGCTGATAGTTTACAAGTGAAGGGGAGAAGAGACAGGAGAGAGAAGACAAAGAAGGCAGACAGTGAGGACAAACGTAGAGGAATTACTTCACCTGTTTTCACTGTATACGCACCTGATGCCAGTTATTCCCGTCTTGTTACCATGGGAACAGGAGGATGATGCTATCTTTTTTGGGGGGGAAGGGGGTGCACCTTGCTGTGACCTTGCATCATCAAGATATAACAGATCACCTTTTCACCCAGAACAGAAAGGTGTGAAATCCAAAAGGATGGTGATTAAAGGGAACATTCGTGTAAAATTAAACACAACAGGAAGCTGCTGTTGTTCCACTGTGCTTAAAAAAACACCATCTAATGTTATGTTAGCAGTGATTTAGGCTGTTTAAAATGCATGATTCCTCTGCACAGTGTCTTCCCATTATATCCAGTTTTAAATTTGTTTTCCACAGAGACATAAAGCATGTTTGCAAAAGTGTGTGTGTGCCTGGACCTCTTTGTAAGAGGGTGCATGTAAAGCTGAATGACTGTTAAAAACCTGTCTGTTTAACTGCTCTTTGTTTTCTACCTGGAAAGCCTCAGCAGGGAGCAAAATTGCACAGGAGCTGCTCAAAGCTGATAGGCAGGCGGCGAGGTAAACAAATGCAACAACTGACAGATAGACACATACAGATACAGGTAAATAGCTTGCAACTCTTGCGGACTGAATCCATCGGCATTATAGTGGTTTCCCCCTCCTGGCATAGATTAAACACATCCATACTTCACTGCAAAACAACTGCTCATCTGTCATTTCATTGTAATTGATTGGTCAAGGTTAGGTAATTTGCTGGCGAATATATTGTAGCTTTTTACACCTCTTAGTGCACACACGTCTGCACGTTCATTTGTGGTCTGTTCATGCGCCATTGTTGTGTCCAGATGTTTGCCTCAGAATATAATAGAGATTAATGGTGCTGCTATAATGCTGCCCCCACTTCTGCTCTACGGCTTCTATCATTACCAACCAGCGTCCATTCCTTGAAAACACATAAAGATTATAGAGTGGGAGGATATGGGCGGAATGACAGAGGAAAGACCTGAACTAACACAATAAGGAAGGATATGTAAAGTGCACATCCAGTGTCTTTACTGCTTTTCCTGTGTGACTCATGTGAAATACTCTCACATAAAAATGATTTTCCCATCCTGAGAACATCCATAAAGCTTTTTAGCACATCCTCAGGCATTTGAAGCCATATTTAAAGGAATTGATCCTCTCTCTTTGTGTGTCCCACCTTGTCTGCATGATCAAATAAAAAAGCTCAACACCTGTCAGTCATTGTGACGAGATGACCGCAGGCCACCTTCTCCTGCAGCCTGCAGTAACAGCAATCGGGAATAAATCTTTATTGCAATCTGACAGCTTTAAGATCAAGTGGTCCTCTGTCTGAGCTGATCAATAACAGCTGCAGAGACAAATTAAAGTGTTGTTTTGTTGTAAGTACAACAAGGATCAAGAAGAAAGAAAAGCATCGGTTCTGCCAAAAAGAGAGGAGTAGCTGTGCTGTTATTATAATGACTTCAGTCTCGGGGAAACTACAGGACACTCTCCTCTTTAATGCCTCTTCAGTCAGCTATTTAAACCCTTACTGTCAGTGCTTAAAGGTGCAATCAGTAATCAGAAAAATATTTCACTTGCTCTTGACACATAATTTCCCAGCAGGGGTTCACAAGTATTGCTCATCAATGTCTGTAACATCCGTGTGCTCTGAGAGCTCGAGCTGCCTCTCTTTTTTTACTGGGTGCACTGTTTTTTTACACTGACTACACAAACATAATATATCACCCAGTTGTTATATTTTATACTTATAATTCAATTTTCAGACTTACCCCTAACGCAAATGGTGATGCTGCATAAACAGTGCTGTATGAAATAATATACACTAGCAAGCAAGAGTGTTGTGAACGTGTGTGGCTTACAAATATGTGTTGGCTTTAGCCTCTAGGATAAATGATTATGTACAACCTCTTTTAGCTCCAGGCTGTTTGTCAATGTTAGTTGCAAGATAGATTTCAACAATGTTGCTATTTTTTTGCGAGAAAAGCACCAAGTTTTTGTCTGAAATTATTAAAACATACTGTAAACCAGGCTGTAAACATCTTTATGCCTGCTGGACATTTAAAAATGGAGCAGTATGAAAAGCCAGCCTCAAGTGGCCATTAAAGGAACTGCAGATGTTGCCAATAGACATTTATTATGCCTTTAGGTGGGGTTCACGAGAACCAGCCGGTCCTCACCAGAAAAACGTAACGTGGTCGAAACATTGTTTAACCCGTTTAACAGCAGGTGAAGACAAAACAGCTCATGGTGTCATGGGGGCTCGAACCACAGACTCCAACCATTTGTATTAAGTTGCCAGCTGGGGTGGATAGTATATTATATGACCACATCTTTTACTTTTATCTTTGCATTTCCTATACTAATGTGACCCCTTTGTTACTTGAATTACAGCAGTCCAGTACATTGAATATATTTGTTTCCAGTCATTTGGGTATTAATGATGTAATTTTTTCTCCTTTTCCTTGCCAACTGTTTTTCTTTGTCACTGTAGCCTTAACCACCTGCACTAAAGGTGTTTGGGTTTTGAGCTGAACTCTTAAAATTAAACTGAACTCGCTCAAATTTCAGCCTGAACCTTTTGACTGTCACCTGTATAATTAATCTAGCAGCTTTTGATTGATTTTAACACCCTGCAGTTAAATCAATCTCACTGTAAAGTATTGGCATCATTCTACACTCCTACGTTGCTCTTTAATGCCAATGTAATTCTGAACGTTCTCATTATTTAATATTGATTACGTTCTGGCACTGCACACCTCCGTTATAGAGACCTTCCTGTGCTCTGTGGAGCTGCAAACATGGGGAAATCAAGCAGGGGATAAGATGCTGCTCTCCTCGTCTAATTGAATCTCACCTCAACAGGAACCTGTAGCTGCCGGTCCAAGGTTAAGGCAGTGTTTATATTGCTTCTCTGCTCGCTCTCACTCACTTCAGTCCCTCGCTATGAATTATTCACTGTGCACTGTGCACAGCAGAAAAGAGGCCAGAGCAAGGGGAGATAAACGTAGAATCTTGGATCAAGCTACTGTACATTCTGTGTTTTATAACACCACTCTACTAAATCTACATTAGATTTCAATGAGATGATTTCCAGTTGAGGCAGTTTTACACTAAAAGCGTTCCGGTTCACTGACATTTAAAGATCGTAGTCATGACCTTCCTGAAATTTTCCATCAATTTCCCCCCGCCTTGCGCAGACTGGAACCAGATAATGAAAGTGTCGCTGCTCCTCCAGCTGTAACCAACATGATGGACCTAATTTCCTCGGTCGTTTCCCCCCCCATCTCCCATGATGCAACTGGACCACCCTTGTGTCAGCAGCAGAGCAAAGAGTTATCACAAAGAAAATTATATGAAACATAAAACTGTGGTGTATTCATCTGTGCAGAGAGGACACTGACAGTGTCTTAAGATAAAGACACAAATGGAAGAAGTATCAATACACAGTAATATTTGAAGAAAGAAATCTAGGCCTTAAACATACATTTCAAATGTGAGAACTAGAGAAAAAAAAACAAAGGAGACAGACAGAAATAAGTCTGTGCAGGTACAGTTCGACCTTGCTCCACTTATTCTGTTTTTGTCACTTGCCGTCTGTCTTTCTAACGATGTCTTTCTCCTGCGCTGAGAAGAGAAAGAAGTGATAGAAGACGGAAAATGGACCTGATGAATAGACGCAAGCTGAAAAGAGGGTGAGAAAGTGCACGAGGAAGTGGCTGTTCCATAACAATGAAGGGGAAGAAGTGTTGATGGAAAAATGAGAACGGCAATGAAAAAAAAAAGGGTGGGATGAATAGGGACAGGCGGTGGCGGCAGAGGGGGCAGGACGCAGAGAGGCTGCTGTTAAAGCTTGTTTAGTGGAGTGTGGTTAAAGCCCGTGAAGTGCGGTGACACAATCAGGAGCAACAGTTCAGAGAGAGAGAGAGGAAAACTCATTTCCAACATGGCTATACTGTGCGACAGGACATCATGATGTGAACAGAATCAATAAATACACCTGTGCCTGTAAAACAAACTCATTATTTGGTCATTTTTGTCTGAATATTTTTTTAAATGATTCTATTATTATTGATGATGATGAAGTCACCTTGGATTCACAGAGGAGACAAATAAAGAGAGAACAAAGAGGTTTTCTTCAATCTGTTATCAGATAATACAAATACCTTTTGTGACCCAACTCACTGTTCCTTCTCAAAAAAAAGATGTTCCAAACAACATCATTAACTTTGTATTATCTCTGATCCTAATAAAAACGAAGACCCGATCTATTTTCATTTTACTGTTGACATAAAAACTGATGAAAAATCTAACAATATGTAGGAGAACAGTTTCTACTGAAGCATGCTACTCCCTGCTTGTTATAGGACGAGCTCGTGGAACCTGTGAGCATGTTACCCCAGCTGTTAATGGGGGGCGGGGACTTGTAGTTAACCACAGGCAACTTAACAACACAGCTTGCTATTGTAAGGGGGTTAAACCTCAGACTCCTGAGTGACCTGCTGTGTGCTTTTGAAACCTGCTACTTCAGCAATTACTCACTAAATTATGATTATTACCATCAAATTCGATGGTCCTGACCAGATTTATATAGTTATATATTTTATAGTTACACTACCCGTCTTCTTATTTTGGCAGCCAATCTTCATAATGGCAGCGTTGCCACAGCCATCAGGTGAACAATGAGCTGTTTGCTTTTTGTTTCTCACTCTGTAATTGTGTTTCCCTCACAGCGAGCGGTGCGTATCTTTGGCAGCACGTCCCGCTGAGTGCCCTTTGAATGTCTGGTAGTGTAATGCGGGAGAATCACTGTTATATTTTTAACAAATGTATGTCATCAGACAGTAGTAGTTGATAGTGTTGACACTGATTTACTCGGCTATTTGAACCAGTCCCAGCGTGAAAGCAGTAAAACAACATGTATCTTAGCAGCACCACTGCTAAGGTAAAGTATAGAGCATCCTACCCCTGATCACCCCCTACATACTGTTTTCAACTCGCATCCTACATTCATCTCACAATTACATACTAGACATGATAATTATTGTGATTGCCTTCATATGTATTAGAATCGAAGATAAAAGAGAGAGCTCTACGGCGAAGACAAAAATGATAATAATCTTCACTGAGCATGTCATTTCCTTTGTCGTGTGGCCGTGTTGTGACTAGAGAGAAAAGACCGGTTTGATTGACATGTAATCTAATTATAATCCCTGTAAAGTTGAAACCGTTTCACTCTGTTGCTTAGAAACAGCCTGCTTTATGTGCCATGAACGCCTTGTCAACCTCAATAACTGTATACAGTGGCGGAGATAAATGTGTAGGTTTTTAAATTGCAACCTGTGTGAAAGGAGAAGGTGTCAAAGCTTTGGAGGCTGAATCACAACACTTCAAATACACATGGAGACTCTTTTAAATCAAACATGATTATAGAAAATCATCAAAACATTTTACAAGTTAGCCTCTCAAAATGTTTAAGAAGGACACTTAATTGGTGTAGTGTGCTGGCAGGTTATGTGCCGTTCCCTTGAGGGATGAGAGGATTTGCTCATTATAACTTTCCTGCACACAAACCACATCCCCTCAGGACAGAGGTACAACCCAACAAAGGGACACACGAATGACACCAAAAACAAGACCAACAAATCTATATCTATACAGCAGCTCCTCTCCCTCCTCTGTGTTTGCACAATTAGCTGTGGATTGTGTGATTATGCGGGTGCGTAGGAGAGACGAGAAGAAAAAGCAATAACATATCTAATTAGGTCGAAGCCTCATGAAGAATCTGATTAGTGTGTCCTCTTCCAGAGGACATACCAATCATAAGATCGAGGATATTACTCACGCTTTTTGCTCAAGTTAGGCCACAAACTTCCCTTTCCCACATTCTAAAAGCGCAGAACCTAACTTCATTAAAAGTAACTGTTGCTTAGAAACACGTATTAGATTATACACAAATGCAGCACTTTGTCCTCGCTAATGCTGTTAGACGTGAGCGATTGTCAGTACATGCCTGCTTTGCAGCTACCTTATGAGAATAGTAATCCAGAGGGAGATGTGAAGTACATGCCTTCATTCTTTATGGTTCTTTCTGTGCTGTGATAGTGAGAAAGTGGGCTACATGATAGCTCTTTCCCACTTGTGAGCCTCTTGTGAGTTTTATACACTTGTATCTGTGCTGAAAACGGGGCTGCACAAACCCAAGAGGGAAAAGCTGCATGCTCAAAGATGCCAACTACCCTAAACACTTACTCATAAATAATACAGGCTTCATCTGTGTCAGGAGAAGGCAGGGATTGTTCTGTCTTGGTGGCCATAGTTGACATTCATAAATGCCAAAACCCAATACAGACTCAGCTCTCCTTATAGCATCCTTTTTTTCCCCCCACCTGATCCATCAAAGATTCAGCATGTGTGATGATGGGGTGCTTGAGGCCCTTTCACTCTAAGGTTAAGAGTTCTTTATGTTAAACTTGGATTTATCAGAGTGAAGGGAAAAGGATTGATGATGTGCAGCAGAAAATTCCAATGAGATTGTAAAGCAGTGCACTCCTGGTTCAGACTACATGGGAACTTCCTGTAGGCCAAATGGAATATGATAGTAACACCTTAATCAGCAATGGCAGAGCTAAAAAAAAAAAGGCACTGACTCCTTGGGAGCTCCTATGGGAGAGGCTCCGGCAGTGGAAACATGCATGATGGTAAAGGCCTCATTCAAGTTGTTTCTGTGGCTGAAAACATGCTGTTACCCTTTAAAAAAGATTTTTTTTTTCTGGCACTGATGAGAAATGCTACCCAGCAAATGGAGCCAGGCAGAAAAGGCCGCCTACAGGGAGCTAGTCCCGCAAGCCATTCAGACCATTCTGAGTCTGCCACAAGCTCCTACAGTGGAAAAAAAACCCTTTTGTCAAGAGACCAGTTTGCTTTAAAAAATGCTTTACCTCTATTTAATCTCGATTACACAATGGCTGCTTGAGTGGAGCCAGGTGGAATTAGTGGCTGAAAAGGCAAAGGGACACACAAAGCACCACTGCTGATTGGACATATAGTACACACCTGCATCTGAATATTGTAGAGCAGGTTTTCCATCCGATATGAAGAAGATGTTTATAACACAGGAGAAGGATTCAGTGTGACATTAAAGTCAGGACAGGCCTTGGTATTTGCAGGGGATTAGCATCCCTGTCATGAGCTGTGTCATGGCACAAATCTCTGTCTGCTGCAAATGGCCCTCCAGATGCTCTTCAGGATAACACTAAGAAGCATTGTCTGGCTGTTCCACCAGCTCCACAACCAACTCGCATCTTAGTCCGTTAAAAAGATGGCAGGGAAGTGAGGGGGACCTGCAGAAGCAAACGATTGAAGCCCCATCCTCTGGCTTCCAGCCAGGCTTGACCGCAGCAGCGCAGCCAAGCGAAACAGCTTCCTCCCTATCAACGCCTCCTTAGCCTAACCATCAAAGCTCCTAATTCAGCTGGGAGCCACAGTCTGATGGGCTCATACAGAGTATGCCCCACCTTTTAATCCTCTGAAGTTGACCTGTTACACACCCTAAACCTATGCTGACAGTTCAAGAGCAGGAGGTGCAGTTATCAGTGTGTGAATACCAACAGATGATCCCTGGTCACATCTATCATTTATTATGCAGTTATGTCTAATGACATGCAAAACTAATAACATCAGACTCAGTGCTGCATGCTAATTTATTAGCATGAGCAGAGGACATACATGCTATGTTGACATTCTGTCAATTGGGTATATTCTAGCTTCGACAGCTAAAAACAAACCAGCTGTGGTTGGTTGGTTGACGGATAGTAAAATAACCAGCTGATTAATTCAGTGTAACAAATTATTATAATTACAAAAACACATCGAAGCAACAGCATCACAACCTCCTATACCAAAGGGGAACAAGTTTTGGAATGTCTGCTCTAAGCCCGAGTATATAACGATGGAATAAACATACCATCAGCTCTGCATTTGAGCTTTAAGACGTACAAACTCATAATTTATGGACAAATGCCTGCCAGTAAAAAAACTGATGCTGCTCTCCTAAATTAGCTTCATGGTTCCAGCTGTTTTTTTTATATGCAGATGTCACAATATGACATGTAATTTCCATAAAATGCCCATTGAGGTAATTATACAGGCATCGCAATGACTCCATTTGCTCTGTATCATGTTGTGACCATTCGGTGTAAATGAGCTCTGATGAGAGTCTATTTAATAGGTACAATGTTCTGTGTGCCGGAGGGCAGTGATGAGAGTAGATAACATAATATTATTAATGTACTTGTATTAACATTTTGTTCTCCTTCCACATCCAGTCTACCACATTTTAGTGGTAGACTAAATTACTGTTTACTTTCTGCTCCACTGTGTTTATATGACAGCTTTACTTACTTTTAAGGTAAAAAGTAGACACAGTGTCTAAAGCGTATTAATATGCTATTATGTTTTTATATTTGTATGTGTGTAATGGATGTATTGTTACTCCAAACTGCTGTATTGTTCTTTTCTTTACTTTTAATGATTTAATCCTACTAATTATCGAAGCTTCCATATTCATATGCACATTTTAAGGAGTATATTGCAAAGGGAAACTACATTGAAACAAAAGTTAAAATATGTGATGCATAAGGCATCTAGTATGAATAAGAAATGTATTTAAATATGTTAACCCACTGTTTACCATAAGAGATATGCAATGGTAATTTGACTGTACATGATTGTAAGATTGATATTAAATATGTTATGCAACTAACAACTTCCCCACATATTAAACCTCATTAGACAAAATGTAAGACAATACAAGACAATTAGCACACATCATTCAAGCTGTAATGATGGAAAGCTTCTAATTATTATGGTCCATGCATTCGTCTCAGCATTATCATTCCATAAATGTCCTCCTGATCTGCACAGTTACAACTTATGAACATCACTTTAAACGGTCCCCTGTATGCAGAAGAAGAGAATACACTGTTCACTTATTCGGAACCAGATAATTGGTCCCTCTGTGGCCGCAAACAACAGTCGTCATACTATATATGCGAGTGCCTCGGCTGTAGCCATGGTAACTGGGAGTTGCATTGATACCCCAATTCTATTTGAGCAAACATACATCAGTGAGACCATAAAGCTGCTATATCCTTCTGTCTGCCTCCCCCTCCCTCTCTCTCTCTCTGTTTCGGAGCACAACCCCACCCTCAGCAGCTCTTTTATAGCTCGCCTACCCGTCGTGACCATCTGCTTTCTTCTTCTTCTTCTTCTTCTTTTTTTTCTAATAAAGCTCTTATAATAACATGTTCACTAATGAGTAAAGATATCTTCTGGTTAAAAAGTGGGATTCGCACCTTTGAGACTAACTCTGGACCTTAATGAAATGTGGGCGCTGAAGGTCAAAGCAAGATGAGCAGAGGAGGCGGTGTTTACTTACAGTCTGGGTCACTGCACTGCATCGAGGTGATTGAAGTTACTCATGATTTTATTTATGTTTTCCAAGGACAATCTGGAGCCAGACTACCAATGTGATAATAAGAATATGCAAATGATTGCCCTTACAATTGAAAGGATATACGACCGGCTGCAGCACAAATATAATCAAGGCCAGGATTATGCGACAGCTTATAAATATTAGAATCAAGCAATGAGTACAGGGTTTGAATTTTGTAATAAACCTCTTCTTTCCAGACATGCATGTGTGTGCATGCATTTAAAACCTGCATTTATTTATAACCACAGAGCACAACACAGCACTGTCAGGTGTTTTATTAATTTGAGGGCCCTCTGGAGAAATAAGCTACACACTGATCCATGGCCATGTTGAGAAAGGACTACAGTTTATAATCAGCACAGTGGAATCCTGGCAAAAGAGACAGAGACACCTCAGATGAAGAAGAACAAACACCACCAACTATGTCTATGTCCTCCTCCTAATACTCTCCATCTCAACAGCCCTAATGCACATTTGAGATAGTTACTCCTCAAAATGTGATGTTGTTTGATCTGATTGTGATCACCAAGGACTTCCTCATGCATGACCACATAATTCATATGTACCAAAGAGTGCGCTTCATGACCAATCTCAGAACATCTCTTCATACTCATTTTTATTCATGGTTCTCTATTGTAACTACGGTGTGTAACACCTAACAAGCCGAACTGCTTCCACCTTCAACAAGCTTCTCTGCCATTTTCACAAACAACACACTGTGTATTCATAGAAGCACAGGAAGGCTCTACACATGATATCTCCTGATGAAGGCTGTTATAAGGTAATATTTACTTGTTTACATAATAGAGTAGGTTTCAGTAGCTCATTTAAACATCATTATCATTTGTAAATACTTGTGTGCATGTTCAGAATTAGATCTAATAATGTACATTGGTGTGGATGCCAGGTTTCTCTGGTACCTCTCTGGTTCCTTGTTTGTGTATGTGTGTCTTTATCTGACTTTACACTACAGGTCTTAGTGCCCAATTCTTTCCTCACCTATATATTATGTGATCAGTTCTTTTTGTTACCATATATTTACATCCACTATTAAAAGCGACCCTGCATCTGATACGCATGTTCACACTTGCCTACCAAATGTAATTGCACACATTGCACTGACTGTTTAAAACCCCACTCCGCCATTGCATTTAAAATATCTTAAAAAAAAAAAAACTGCTGAGTGCATGGGTTCTTTACTTTGTCCTGAAGGGCCTCAATGTCTGCAGTGGACCATTGCCCCACATTTTCTTACTCCACATTTATTCTCAGTTATATTGCCCCTATGCTTTTACATGCTTCTGAATTCATCATCATTAAACCCTGACAGAGCACAACTTCATAATGGAAAATCCCACATAATCACACATAACACTTTGGCTCAGACTGATATGCCTGTTTAGATGTCAGTCTCACTGAAGCATTATTGATACATAAACCAAATGTTCCGCTTTTTCCCTGTTTATTGTTTATACCTGTGTTAAAATACAAAAGTACTTTAGTCCAGTTTAGCAGCCACTTGGTCTAGCCTGTACAATGTTGGGTTAAACAAATCAATTGAAGGATTTTTATTGATGTCTTGTTCAAATATGTGTAAGAATGTTATCATCAGCTAATGGGGATCCTTTAAAAAGATGCACTCCATTGACACAAAATTCATGACAAAAAAATCAGAAAGTTATTTATCTCTTGCCATTGACCACTAAACATATTTTCCTGTACAGCTGTCCTGTGGTCTGTCAGTGGAAGGCATGTGACTCTGTATCAAATTGTAACACAGCAGACACTTTGACTTGTTACACAGGTATAATAATGAAGGCTCAGCTCCATTAGGTGTCCCAGTTATCCATGACAGCACTACAATAGCATACTGGAGCCATTAATAATTCCACCTTATAAATCATTAGTGTACCTGCAGCAGCTTTATTTTCATACATTTATTCTATTCAATGAAAAAAAAAAAACGTCCTGGTTAACTTTGCTCTGTTTGTATTTCACTGTTTGAAGCCATGCCAGATGAAACCAGTCACCCTCAGGCCTCTTTCATAAAATGGATTTTGGCATCATGTTTGAATCTACCATTTCAAACTGTGAGATTAAAAGATGAAATGTCTAATCTATTCTTGGGGTTTTTATAATGTGATCCTCAGACCTCTGAGCTTTGGATGCATGTTTTGAATTTTAATGATTTTATTTGTGTTTGCACTCACAAGACTCTCTCTCTCTCTCTCTCTTTAAATTATCAGAATATTCATACTACACTACTTCTGTATGTACAGTATATGCACATTTTTATAAACAAGGCTTCAGTGAAGACTAATAAAAACATCTTCAAGAGTCCATTCTGCATTAATGCTGAACACTGCTGCCGTGCAAAAAGAAACAATCTGTCTCCTTTAGATTCTCATCACAGAGTTTTCATTTCCATCTCTGCCTGTCTCATTTTTCCTCTGTAAGTATGCTGCGTGTGATTTCCTTTCTGATTTTTGAATTGTATTCAGGCATATAAATTGACCATTACCAGCCGCACCGGACAGCACTGAGCACTAATGGCAGCTCTGTTTTCTCACGTCTCCACCATCCAGGTTGCATCTCTGACAGATAATGGCATCAAAATTACCATAAATCTTCCTAACTTGTCTAAGCACTAATTACTATTGCAGTGAATAAGCAATGAGAGAAGCTGCTCGCCATGCTGTGTTGTTTTACACATTTACTCCACACATACGCCTTCCTAACTGAAGAATAAATTGAAGCTTTCTTTCAATACGTCACACACCTGCCGGCACACTGCATATAATTACACCTGTATATGTGTTTTATTTTGAATCATCTCAGCACAGCTGCAGCATATTCTTAGTCACTCACATCAGACAGAAAGATAGTGATGCACAAGCATATTTTCTTGTCCTTTTACAAGATATATTATTAATGAGAAGAAAATCATGTACCATAGCTATTAACTACCAAAAAATACATCAGATGTAGGAGAGAAAATGTAACCTTTCTTTACAGAAAAAATAGTAAGACTTCCCAGCCAGTTCAATTTCACATCAATATGAACAGCCAGATACATTCTGTAAGCCTGCTGAGCTCAGGCATGAGTATGTCATCAAACAATAGTTTGACTGGGTCTGTGTCAACAAGCGCTGGAGCATGGGTGAATGAGCAGTCACACTCCACTATGAGGAAAAAAAGAGAAATAACATATTACTCTGACTGTGTGTAACCACTGGAGGGCACTGTTGCATACATTAACAGTGGGACAAATACAGGAACGTCTCGGTCTGCATGTGCACGTGCATAGGTCTGAACATGTGCATATACGAATGTTTCAATTATGCTAATCTGATCCGTTCAAAAGCTTTTATGTACAGCAGCGTCATTTATTTCAATTTGCTGCTCCTTACTGTCTTTTCCTCCCCGTAAATGAAAAGGATGCACCGTCATGAGATGCACTCCCATAGATGTGGAATTAAAGACTATTTCTTGTCTCGGCTGTCAGACTTCATATCCTCAGTGCGACAGCGCTGCTGACATTTCCTATAGGTGTCTGTTTTATTGCCTTGGCATTTAGAGGGGAAAGCTATACAGATCGCTCTGGCAGAGCTGGACAGGAAAAAGACAGATCCCTATCACAAAACACTGTTTCCATGACAACACCAATGTTGACAAAGGGGGGGTAATGGGAGTCTGTCAATTGTCTGAGTTCTCATTAATAAAAAGAAAACATTTATGTGGGTCCTGGATGGAATTGGTTAAAATTATATTACAGCCAAATGAGTGAGTGTTACTTGATTTTCTCACGCTGAGCTATGTTTGCTGGGGGAATGCTCACAGTGGGTCCTAATGCAGTGGGCTCATTAAAACCAAGGTAAATCTTCAGCACTTGGTTTTAGCTGGAAAATAAACTTGCTTGTCTAAATAGAGAACAGACACTTCCTCCTGGAAAACCTTGCATCTTCACTAAAACCCAATACAGTTATGGTACTGTAATCAACAAAATACAGGGCAGATACTAAGCAACCCTTTCCAAATTGCTCTGCGAGACATCAGAGCACATCTCTGAAGAGTTCATCAGGCAGATGCTTGAAGGGATTAAATGAGGCATCTGATCTTTTTGTTTCAGTTATGAAGGCTTTGGGGAATCAGGATGTTCTCTGTGGATATGATGAGTCGGCAGAGATCTTATTAGCAGAGTCAGTGTGTATTATTCAAAGAGCTGGGGAATGCTTGTGTTTCTGCATCTGATAAAATTATTATTATCCCGATGAATTCGATTTGAGTTTTCACAACCGGGGCTTCTCTACAAAAACATGAGCACAATGGAGGAAATTAAATGCTAAACAGTTTTGGTTCCTCAAAAGTTTCACTATAAAGACGAAAACAGTTAGCAAGTCATTTTCTGCAGGTACATTTGAATGTGGGAAGCACAAAAGTCAAACAATGATTTTCAGCAATGCAAAGCTGCACTGTGCTGATTCTCAGTGTCAAATTCAACACGTTCTCACAAAACAACGCTACAGTTGGTCCATAATACATCCACACACAACACATGTTAATATGCTAAAGAAACATATAGCTGTATTGCCTGTCATCTGATCTGATGGGAGTGATACAAACACACAAAACAGCTACATTGGGGATGGTGGGTGTACGTGCAACTTGGCAAACCTTCACTCAGAAGTCTGAGGTTCACATACCCTTGACACTATGAGCTGTTTTGTTTTCAAAAAGAAAGCAAAACTTCCCAGCTTGGGATAAATAAAGTATTTTTTATTCTATTCTATTGTATTCTATTCAATAGGTGTAAGGTTTTTTTCATTTTGGCATAAAAACTACTGGTTAAGGCACTAAAAACAGAGAAAGAGGGAAATCATCCTGTACCACACAAATTAATGACATCAAACATATTTTACAAGGAAAATCATTCCAGTTGTATGGTCGCCATTTTTAGCTATGATCGTGACAAGTCCCTGCCCCCATAAAAACATAGAGTACAGATTGTGTTAGGGTTGTTAATGTTTTACATATTCTTACAAAGAGTCCTACAGTACGTGATGTCCCGAGAGTTGTTGCTTTTGCAACTGGTTGCTCCAACTTGTGGTATCATGTTAATGTTTCCAGTCAGGTGCTTTTTCCCCCTCTAATTATTCTGACACTAATCTGTTTCTATAGCTGAGCTAGCATGATTCATTAGTGATGACAAACACCTCAGATGAGGATGTAATTGGTTTAGGACAAAAGGGCCTGCAGAGGGCTAAGTACATTTTTGTACTCATTTTGGCACAGGAGGAGAAGTCAAAGGTTCACAAAAATCAATTCAAATTAAAACATCTGGCAAGGACAGACAAACTACAAACAATAAATAATCAGATTTTACAAAACGATAAATAACCAGGCACTAAAAACTGTGTAAGAAACATACTTCTTAATGTGAGGGGAAGTTACACTGCCTCAGCAAACCTGCTGCATTCTTTACAGTGTGATTTGTAGAGACAAGATGTATCACCAAGGAGCTGCTGGTGATAAATTACCACCCCTTGGCTGATAAGCAAATTGTAATTAAAGCCACTACCAAACTGGATTACATTAAAGTAAGTAGAGCTAGGCCTTGTCCAATGGCAAAGCACTTTATTGAAGTTAACACCCTGTAAGGATTTCCTTTCCTGGGGCCTTCACTGAGCTGTTTGCTTCATCGTCACTCTGTATGCCTTCTCCATCAAATACTCATTTTTACACTTTATTAAAGAGGGTACAGCTGTTGGGAGTGGTGGTTTTTTCAGTGGCTCCACCATCTGCCTCTTTAGAGTAGCTTCACACTGTTCATTCACAGTGAGGCAGCGCTCTTCCTGCTTGGTTAAGTATCATCCTTTGTGCTGTAATCAGTCTTGCACAGTTTGAGGGACATTTAGAGCAAAGAAACGGGAAGCAGGACAAAGAGTGTTTTTACTGATTTTACTACTGGGAAAAATAATCTTAGAAAGAAATATATCGGGTTCAATTTATATGAACTTTTGCTCCGATGCACCATTATGCTGATATATAGTGTACTCTAGTTTATACTGCTTTTGAGCAGGTTCCAGTTTTAATTATTCTGCCAGATAAAAGGATATACTTGATTTAAACTTCACCTTGGATTAAGATTTTATTGCCGATATTTCCATTTGATTTTTCCATTAGGAGTCTGTTTAGGAGAGGCACTGTCCACCTCTCACCTTGGCACCCACCCTGCAATTAGTTTTCATGTGGTTATGTAAGACTGAAGCAGTGCTTAGAATGTTATCGATGCTTAAGCCTACATGTGCTCACATACATCAGAGCCACAGGGGCCACTGATGGAAAGGTTCTGTCTCTTCTGTTGTCTATTTTTATCTAAATGTTTTGTCTTTTTTTCCTTTAGTCCTAAATGTGTCCACAGAAATCACCAATTAGTATGATCCTTTCAGCTGCAGTGCTGACACCACTGTTCACACTTTTAAAAGGTTTTGTGTCTGGATACGGTAACATCTGCTGGGGAGTCTCCTTTTCATCTGACCAAGAGGCAACAGATGCCGTCTCTGCACCGCACTATTCCCTCAGAGATGTTCTGTCTTGAGATGCAACAGATTGTAGCGGTGACAAATTAATTTGATCAAGTAAGAGTGATAAAAGTTAATTAAATCATTACTTCTATTTTCATCTCTGTGCCACAGTGTAATAAACAAGACAATAAAACACAGGAAATGCTATGTGTGACCAATTGATCTTTGGACACTTTGCTTGCCTGCTACCCACAAAGCAGATTTCACGTGGTAGCAGCGGTCAATATCTCTGACCTGGATATCTTGCTGATTTCCAACACTATCCATGTCAATACACAAATTCATTACAGATGGTGCCCACAGACAATCCACTAGTGATGCTGCTGTTGATCTATAATGCTATTTTAAAAACGAAAAAATAGAATTGACAGTCAATGTATGAATGGTAATGATTTGGTCAACATCCAAATGACTATCAGACACTAACCTCTTTGAAACTCATTGTGTACTGAGCTGGAGCAGTGAAAGTGTGTCATACTGCAACAGCTTGGGAACAACTGTTGGAGGCCAGGACAACTAGGGCAGACAATTGAAATTGGGCAAAGCCAGAGGACAGGAAACCATTGGACTTAGCCTGACATGGTTAATTTGTGTGTGACCATTTCACACGATGGTCTCAGGCTTGAGTCTGTACAGAAAGGATCAGCGCGAAGCAAAGGAAATACAGCGATTAATATGGCTACTTTACGACGACAACCAAGATCAAGAACGGCCTCGACTCGGCAGGACCGTGGCTCCTGCTCTTCTACCGCATCCTGCCCTGTCTTCTCTGGACCTTACAGTGACCATGAGGAAGACCCACCACAGCGCCGCCAATCATCTCCGTTACTTAAAAGCTCTCTTTCCAGTCTTCATAGCTCTAATGGTGTAAGCCCAAAAGGTTCCCAGTCCAGCCTTCAGGAGTCTGTCCCCTGCCTCCAAGGATCTTTGTCAAGTCTCCAAGGATCCCTGTCCAACTTCCAGAGGTCTTTACCCAACATTAGGGGGGCAATCTCACGGTTCAAGAGGCGGTCGCTGGGCAGTCTGGACAACTCCAGCCCCAGCCCCAGCCCTAGTGAACGAAGTACCAGCCCCAGCCCGCAGAGTGGCAATGGCAGCTCCAGTGATGATGACGGCAGCTGGGACACAAATAGCTGGAGCTCAGGGGCAACCTGTCTGCTACGCACTCCTGTTAAGCAAGATAGCAATGAGGCCACAGAGGAGCCAGGTGGAAAAACCTGCACAGTCAACCAGGCATCCTCTAGCAGCAGGGCTGAAGACGAAATCATTTACCAGAACCTTATCTTCTCACGCCCTGCACTTGAAGTTGAAAGGAAAAAGGACTGTGCTCCTGAGAAGCCTTGCATTGCACCAAGGAAAGACAGTGGTACCCAAAGTGAGTCCTCATCATGCCTGAGCAAGAAAGTTTCTTCAGGCTCATCCATTCAGCGAGACGAGAAGACCGAGGACAGGCGTAAGTTCTCACAGTTTCTGAATGAAATTACTGGCAGGGTGATCAAAACTAACGGCGGCCCTCCTAAGCCACAGTCCACCCTCCGACATCGCTACCCATCTCCTCCACCACCGCCACCCTCCACCCCATCTCACCCAGCACTCCATGCTGCGCCAACAAATCCACCTCCACCATCAGCTACAAACTTGTGGTATAGCCCAACCAGCTCAAACCTTCAGACCATCAAGGAGTATGACTGCAAGGACATCACAAGCTCCATTCACCAGTGGAGCAAAACATTACCCAGCTGTAAGATCTTAGAGCCAGAGGATATGTTGAGGAAAGTTAAAGGGGAAAGTTACTCACACCCAGAGCACGACCTGGAGCTTTGTACAAAAATCCAGGCCCAGCCCTCCACTGGGAGACTTTATCTGGAGACGGACATTGACAGAGTGAGGCGACTTGATGAACTGGTGGCTAATGGCACCCTCGGGAAAGAGAGGAACGAGAAAGTAACAGAGAAAGGAGTGGAGAGAGGGAAAGAGGGGAAAAACAGGATTTCCAGGGAGAGAGATGGAAACCTGGGGAAGGAGAAAGGGAAGGAGAGTGAGAAGAGAAAGGACAGCCCCTGGGAGAGAGAAAGAGGGGGTGAGAAAGGGACGGAGAAGGACAAAGGGAGAGAAAGGCCCGGCTGGGAAAAAGATGGACAAATAGAAAGAGGGAGGACAAAAGAGAAAAAAGTCTCCAGTTATGACTTCCTTCCTACTCAGCTGGCTGCAAGTGGACAGGCTAACCCCTGTCCTGTCTTCAACTGGACAGAAGGATTTCCCAGAACATCCTATAGGTCTACCTCATTGCCCAGACCCATTAATACCACTGTGAGTACAATTCTGTATGGTAACCATGTATTGAGATGTGTGTCTCTGCAATTATTGCCTTTGTACCAATACAATAGAGGACAATAGACTTCCATTCACAATACAAAACACATTTAAGTGCATAAAAGTTTGACAATAACATCTATTTCTAGAAACAGTCTTTCATTCCCACTGCATAGTGCACAGAAAGTGCTGAATGCTGACATTGGACAATTCTGCATGTCTGTATTGCAAAAGATTGGGGAAAGACATGCAACAGAGATCTCCTGCTGCCCAGAATTTATGTATTGAAACTCGTAGCAAGAGCACAACAGCCAAGTTAGTTGTAATGTTTGAATAAGACTTTTTATATATTATGTTGTCTACAATTTCCTGGTTTTGGAAGATTAAAATTTCCTTTACAGCATCCACCATCCTGCATGACCACATACTGGCCTCACTATTATTCTCTGTATTGGCACTCTATTTTGGCAGCTTTAGTTTGTTGGAAAATGGTGCCAGTGTACTACTGCTATAACTGTTTTACCTAATCTTATTTCCTGATTTTATCATATTTGATTTCTATCTATTAAATGCCTCTGTTAGCCATTATAACTTTGTCTACTATTTTCAACAAAATATGAAAGATTTGTTTGAATATAAAGTTGAAAAGTTGCATTTTGTCATTTATTTTTTATATTTACTTCAGGTATAGTCTAGTAGGAGGTAATGCACATAATGGAATTTTGATTTATTTATGCAGAAAAGCTTTTATTGTGAAAATCAAAATTAGCCCCTGCAGGGCCTTTAAACAGCTCCAGAACAAAATGGGGACTGCACCATGTGCTGCTTGGATTTTATTAAATTATAGGCAGTTATTATATCACACAGAGTTACTTTATTATGATAATTTCTGTAATCATTCTGAGAAATTGTACAAGAGAGGAACACACACTCTCTCTGTAGCCACATCAAGCAGTAAGAATAGATGTAGATTGCTGGAAATGAGGAGCTGAATGAATAAGATTACACAAGCCTCCGATGAGTTCGCTCGGCCTTTATTCAGGGGCTTGGATATACTGTATCATATTGCATCACATTCCGCTTTGTTAGCCGGATATTACTCTTCTCAGACTTATTAGATGTGAATCATTTATGTTTGGTGTTTTGCTTAATTGCATATGACACATCACCCACTTGCCATACAAAACAAAATCTGCAAACATGATTATTCATTAACGAGATGTGAATGGGAAATCTGAATTATTCTGCAGTGCATGTGCAGAACATGGCCCTGCTTTCAAACATGGACTCACAGTTTGAATGAATGTAGATGCGCGTTTTTCATTTCAGGATATTCTCAAGAGCGCTACAGTTAAGGTCTATATTACTTCTTATCTGAGTGCATTAGCATCTTCCTGCCTTCTAAACATTCAACAGAGATAGCACAGGGAAAGTATCGGCCCTTTTGGCATGCATTAGTAAAAATACATCCAACTTATTTTCTACTTACGTACTCAGAATGAAAGAGAGAATGATGGCTTGGATCTCAAACAAATTTCCACTATCATGCTGGGCTGCCTGCTACATAAATTATTTAAACACTTTCCTCCATCTTTTTTTTTGTGCTTTTGAGCCTCAGGCATAGAAATGCCACTCATTGGTATGGCCCCTCACAACCTGTGGTGCTAATACTCCGCTGTTAAATGGGTGGACTTTGACCAGCATCCAGTGGTGAGGAAGCAGCAGCGTTTGGGGTGTAGCTTCCTGACTAGAATGAATTCAATGGATGTCAGCTTCCTAGCAACAGTTCAGGGATACACGTGGCACCAAGAAAACTGCTGCATGGCAGCTTTTCACACAAGGTGCTAAGCACTAAAACAACACATACACTCAACAAAAATATAAACGCAACACTTTTGTTTTTGCTCCCATGTTTCATGAGATGGACTTGAAGATCTAAACTTCATTCCAGATACACAATATTACCATTCCTCTCAAACATTGTTCACAAATCTGTCTAAATGTGTGATAGTGAGCACTTCTGCTTTGCTGAGATAATCCATCCCACCTCACAGGTGTGCCACATCAAGATGCTGATCTGACATCATGATTAGTGCACAGGTGTACCTCAAACTGCCCACAATAAAAGGCCACCCTGAAATGTGCAGTTTTGTCTCACAGCAAAATGCCACAGATGCCACAAGCATTGAGGGAGCGTGCAATTGGCATGCTGACAGCAGGAATGTCAACCAGATCTGTTGCTCGTGCATTGAATGTTCATTTCTCCACCATAAGCCGTCTCCAAAGGCGTTTCAGAGAATATGGCAGTACATCCAACCGGCCTCACAACCGCAGACCACGAGTCACCACACCAGCCCAGGACCTCCACATCCAGCAGGTTCACCTCCGAGATCGTCTGAGACCAGCCACTCAGACAGCTGCTGAAACAATTGGTTTGCATAACCAAACAATTTCTGCACAAACTGTCAGAAACCGTCTCAGGGAAGCTCAACTGCATGCTCGTCGTCCCCATCGGGGTCTTAACCTGACTCCAGATCGTCGCCGTAACAGACTTGAGTGGGCAAATGCTCACATTCGATGGCGTCTAGCACGTTGGAGAGGTGTTCTCTTCATGGATGAATCTCGGTTTACATTGTTCAGGGCAGATGGCAGACAGCGTGTGTGGCGTCGTGTGGGTGAGCGCTTTGCTGATGTCAATGTTGTGGATCGAGTGGCCCATGGTGGTGGGGGGGTCATGGTATGCGCAGGCATCTGTTATGGACGAAGAACACAGGTGCATTTTATTGATGGCATTTTGAATGCACAGAGATACCGTGATGAGATCCTGAGGCCTATTGTTGTGCCATACATCCATGAACATCACCTCATGTTTCAGCAAGATAATGCACGGCCCCATGTTGCAAGGATCTGTACACAATTCTTGGAAGCTGAAAATGTCCCAGTTCTTGCATGGCCAGCATACTCACCGGACATGTCACCCATTGAACATGTTTGGGATGTGCTTGACCGGCGTATACGACAGCGTGCACCAGTTCCCACTAATATCCAGCAACTTCGCACAGCCATTGAAGAGGAGTGGACCAACATTCCACAGGCCACAATAGACAATCTGATAAACTCTATGCGAAGAAGATGTGTTGCACTGCATGAGGCAAATGGTGGTCACACCAGATACTGACTGGTTCTGAGTCCCCAGACCGCCAATAAAGCAGAAACAAAATGCACATTTCAGGGTGGCCTTTTATTGTGGGCAGTTTGAGGTACACCTGTGCACTAATCATGATGTCAGATCAGCATCTTGATGTGGCACACCTGTGAGGTGGGATGGATTATCTCAGCAAAGCAGAAGTGCTCACTATCACACATTTAGACAGATTTGTGAACAATGTTTGAGAGGAATGGTAATATTGTGTATCTGGAATGAAGTGTAGATCTTCAAGTCCATCTCATGAAACATGGGAGCAAAAACAAAAGTGTTGCGTTTATATTTTTGTTGAGTGTAATAACCTAAACATTTATTTTGATTCGATTATATTTTTTAAAGTATATGAGATTAATGTTGATTAATAAATAAAGTCAGATTTAACTAGGAGCACATCATAACAGTAAAAACAACAGCCATCAAACAAGAGGTACTGTTCAATATAAATACAAACACTATAAATTATAAACCAAATATAGACTGCATGATATAAATGTCATCTTGTTGTGAATGGCTTGTGTGAAGCTCGTGTAAATAATAAATATGTACAGCATGCGGTGTATTTAGTTGGTATGTAGGTATAGGGTTAAGTTTCAATGAGTTATATTAAATATAGTTGGAATAATACATCACACATACTTCTGTATTTTTAATGTATTTTCGGCATTAGTTCTTACCAATTACACAACCTTATTTATTTTCATTGTGTTGTCTTTTTTAGTGTCATGGGGTCAAACTTTCTCCTACAGACTGCCAAACATACATACAAATACATGAGGGTCTTCATCCATTAATCATACTATTGTGAAGTATATAAATAGCTCTATATGTATCAAGATGGGAAAAACCCTCCAGAATTTGCAGCCCCCAGCTTTGTACGGCTGGATATGTTGAAGTGTTCAACCTATGACTGTGTTTACCTGTCGTAAATTTACTGTAAGCAGCATCCAGCCTGCTGGTAAGGTCTACCCTTTTGTCTGACAATTTTCACTGAATGGCATCTACAGAAGCCGATTATCATTCAGTGATGCCTTCCAGGAATGCCGACCCCCTCCTCCTCCTCCTCCTTCCCCCTCCCCTCTCCCTCTCTCTAGGCCTGCCCCCTCTGCACAGAGGGATGCTGCTGGTTTGGAGGGATGGACAGAGGGGATTACTGAGCGTTGTCTCATTCAGTAGCTGTATGAGTCATCCTGCTGCTGTATCATTCGCACTGTTTGTAACACCCACACAACACTGTGAAAGAACAGCGTACACACAAACACACACACACATACACACTCTGCACTTCTTTAAACCAATATGTTGGAGCTGTGACTTTCATTATACTTACAATACAACCTGAGGCAGACATACAACATGCAAGCACACAAACACATGAGAGCAGTAGACACACACAGAATGTGACCTCCCGCTAGCATCTATGAAGTCCATGGCCATGAACAGACATTCAGGAGGATGGCTACACATATATGCTGTGCTGCTTTGACTGGTCAGGGAGTTGCATTGGGTAATTGGTTTCACTCCAAAAAATTAAGCCTAAGTGAAAATGTCTTTTGTAAAAACCTGTCCATGCATAATGCATGTGTAACAAACAAATGTGTGCAAACAAAGACCTGTTCTCTCATTCATCTCCTGTATTTTGCATGTTTACAAGTATGAAGACATGACACAGGTGCACTGAGTGGAGCTAGGTTAGAAGAAAAGACTGTAACCCCTCCCATATCAGAATATTAGCCACTTAGCTTAGCATAGACAACTGTGACAACTAGTTATTACAAGGAAACCACTGTAAACTTTTGCCACGTTACCACACACAGAGTTGGCATAGATTATTGGCTTTTCGGCTATGCTAAGCTAACCAGCTATAGCATCATATTGACCTTACAGACACACTGCAAGAAAGCCAAGAAGAGTATTTCCCAAACTGTCAAACTATGCTTTTAAATGTACTTTATTAGTCTGTTTACCTTCCTTCCTTCCACTTCCCATCATCCATCTTCTCTGTTTCTCTTTAACTACACTGTGTAAGTCTGCCTCTCACCCTTGGGCACTTTCTCTCTATTTCTGCAGCACACAGCATTTTTTTTTTTTTTTTTTTTTTTTTTTTCTGTTGCACTGTTAATCTGTCATTTCTTGCTCGGGCCCCCTCCCTCTTTCACTTAATGCTCTCACAACTGATATAGTGCAGAGAGTGAGAAATAATGGATATATTTGTTTGCTGAGACTCTGCCACTCTGAGAGCTCGTTAAACATAAGATAAGAGGTACTCCACGGCGTGCAGTGGCAGCAGCGGCGCCAGATAAATCTGCTTGATAAATATATCTAATCATTTCACCTTCTTTTTTTTTCCTCTTCCTACCAGGAATCTGATGGAGAAATGCAGCATGACAGGAGGTTAGCCACTTTTACTTTTGCCTCCTCTCCTCCCGGCAGTGACACCTCCACCACGTCTCTCTCTCTCTCTCTCTCTCTCTCTTCTCCATCACACTCATAACCCCTCCTCTTCCCTTACACCTCCTCCTGCTGCTCCATTCAATCCTCAGCTCCCTCTCTCATGTTCTCTCTCTCTCTCTCTGCCTACCAGCCTGTCTCCAGTCAGAATTAGAAGAGTCTTTTTCTAAATGCATGCTGCTCTGAGGGGATGCACAGGCACATGAATGTAGTGATCTTATCTTCTGAAAATGAGGCGAAAAGCATATAAACGGTAAGAGAGCGGAGAAGTGCATGCATGTTTCATTAGCTGCTCAGGGATAAGTGTTGCTTTGCCACACCAGTGGATTTGGTGATTGTTGTGAGTACTCTTGTTGTGTCATTGTATCCATGTGTTGCATAGTCTTTGGTGAAAGAAAGAAAAAAAAAAGCCTTGTGCAGACCGCTGGGCATTCATCAGTGCAGTATGTTTGGAGAATAGGAGTACATGTTGTGCAGCATGTTGGAGTAAACTGAGGCTTTTGTGAGTGTAACTCACTGCAGCAGCTGAAGTGAGGTGGTAGCTCCTGACTATCTGTAGTGCAGGTAAATTTTGTATTTTTTTATTTATTTTACCCCAGAATGAGCTGTCATTGGGATTTTACTGGTGTGAGAATAATGAGGCGCCAAATGTTTTCACAGCCCTCAATTAACTCTCATATTCATTCACCGGGCAGGATGATACCACAGAGAGGCAATTATGGCTGAACACGCACATCATGAGAAAGAAAGTTGTTCTCATTAAACCAAACTCCTCACCTTGTATGGATTAAGGGAAAGAGAGACAGAGCAACCAAGGAGGAATCCTTAATTACGTATTTTTACTTGGATGAGTTGAGAATAGAAGCTATTACCTTGTTTTTTTGGGGGGGTGAGCCTTTCTTAATGTGTTGCCTTAAGGTGGCTCTATAATCGGCATGTCAGCATAACGTGTTCACAATATCTAGAAGTTAATTGCTTTTACCTCCAGTGGTAACCTCAAGCTCATGAGGAAACATTGATTTTGGTGATGATCCTAGCTTCCTGTTACATAATTAAAGCAAACAGCACCTCGGATAAGGTGCTGTCCACAGGGGAAACTTTGGCTCTTTGATGTGAGTTTCAAACTTCCTGGAACAGTGGAAAGAGCTTTAATTAATCCCCTAAAAAAAAAAAAAAAACAAGAAAAAAAAAACAAAAGGGGAAGTGAACAATGTGTGCTAACCCCTTCTGGCTCTTTGTGTCGCGAATTAGCTCGTAATTAATGTATCATTAGACGGCACTAAAACGCTACCTGGAGTATACAGAGGTGAAGTCAAGCTCATTACACAGAGGGCTATCGTTTGGAAACATATATGGACATCAATATCTAATCATTTTCTGAATTACACTTTTGAATTTACTAAAGTCAAATTTTAACCATTTGAATCTTGAAGTTCTTGGTGTTGAATGGTGCAGTATACTGTGTTCAGGAGGTGTGGATTTTGTAGACCATGACTTCCTGTTAACCACAGGATCACAATATCAAACTGTCACTAACACAAAGAATTGTGGAATATGTAGGGCCACGGAGAATCTGCCTGTTGCATCAGCAGGAAAAATACATTTTTTGAAGGTTTTGACAGTCTTGTCATGTTGTTGTGACCCATTTGGTCTACAAGTGTGGCCCCTTAAAGGGTGCAGCTAAGAAAGTAGTTGAAAAAGAAGTGCTGACTAGATGAATCATCTGTCAGTCATTGTCTATCACATGGTAACTTCAACCAATCGTATCGCTTTAAAAAAAAATACGAACTGAGGATCTTCAAAGGTGACCAAACAGCAGTTAGCATGTCAGTAGATGATAAGGAAAATGTGCAAAAATGTGCATGTAAAATAGTAATTTCTCTCGGCCGTCCCCACACGCTGTCATCACGCCCATAACAGCCTGCCATATCTTCAGCTGCAAGTGCATACTGTAATTTGAAAGCTGACGAGACAGATTTGTGTGAGTTTGTGATCTGAGGAATCTTGTGAGAATCCATCTGCCACGCAAGACTAAGCGACTCCAACAACAATTCTTGGACTGCACCTTTTTCAATTGCTAATATGTCAGAAAGAAGCTTTTTTTTGCAAGGATACAATCAAAAATCATGGTTATTTTAATGCTTAACATTAAAACCAGATCTACTTAAACGAGTCCAGAGATGAGGATTAATATGTGATGAAGGCTGTCCAAGCAAACCGTCAGCTCCACCTCCCCTGCAGCACACAATGCTCTGCTCCTCCTCAGTTTTCTCAGACAATTCTTGTCACGGATAATAAGCCAAAGCTTATCACCAAAGGTTTTGCTGTTTTGTTCTTTAATTGTAGGCTGAGTGAAATCGATGCTGGTGAAACTGAGATCATCGAGTTCTGCGAGGGAACGAGGATATTAAAACACTATTACCGATATAAAAGTACGTTATTTTATGAGATTTGGAACTTTTTGATAGAGGTAGATAATTGAAACCTTCTGTTAAGTCTCATATTTTCCACCTTGTACTAATTTTCCGCTCCAAGGTCCTGTGCATGGTGGATTGCAGCAACTGCTGTGCTTCCTTTTTTTTATTTTTTGGTTTTTTAATATAGTCTTCATGAGGTGCCACTCTGAATGAGAAAATGCTGAACTTTCCAAAGACTATAATACACCTCAATGTCAAAGTGAAATTGAAAGCTGAAATGCTCAAAGGAGAGTATTATGTACTTAAAAAGCGACACTGTGTCCCTTAAGACAGAAAAAGTGCTTTCTGACAGATCTTTCTTACGTCTTCTGTAAAGTTCTTGATGTCCCAACTGAATTTCTCTGAGAAAGAGTTTTCACAGGTCTAACTGTAGAAGAAGAAACAAAAAACTACTGTAAATGCTGGTGAGGTTAGTTTTTTTTAGAAGGACAGGGATGTGATTATAGAAAAAAGTTACCTTGACTTCATAGGATTTGTTGATTTGATTTTAATTAGGTCTCTACACATGTTTCATCTTACCTTCATCATCTGTATCTATTGATGATCCACTTTGCCACCAGCACCAGCCCCTGGGAGACATCACCAACCTGCTCTGCTTCACACACTCGCACACATACTTTGAGGAATATGCCTAAAGAGGCTTTGTTTGTTCATCCCTCGTCTTTACCTAAGCTAGGCACGTAGCCTGCAAAAGCAGATGCTAGACCAAGTCTCCCTTCAGGTTTCGCCTGAAGCGATGTACCACCTCCCCGCTCTCTCATTCTTCTGTCTAATTATTTCCAAGACAGGGATTTATGCAGAAGCCATTTGTGAGGGTGAACTATACTACAGCATCTGAAAGCGGCTGATTAACGATCTGCCTCGGAGCATACTCAAGGAGTTGTCTTTGAGCGTGCACATGTATGTTCTCTGATTTAGAGCCCCCCCCATGAATCACATGTCTAAGTCTATAAGACTCTTTCTGTCTTTGACTTCCCACATCACCACCCTCATCGCTCCCTGGACTATTGGAGATACGCCTGTCTGCCGCCAAACATTTATACGCCTCTGTCAAAGCCAGCAGGGCAGGGTCAGCTGAGCAGCATAAGCCCCTGGAGCTCACATACAGTAGACCTCCAGTCTCCTATAAGAGCAAAGTCCTTGTATTGTATGTCAGAAGACTACAATGTGTGGAATTTTAATGCAACACAAAAAAAAAATACAGAAGATAGAGCTCAGAGCTTTTAACTCCAGCCCACCGTGTCCACTCACTTTAGCTCTAGTGAATTTTTTTCTGTTGCTCTCATTAATGCATTAGCTTCCTGATCTCTCTTGTCCAGTGTCATGGTTCACAGACGACTCCTATTATATCAACAATAATTTGTTGATACAGCCTGTGCTGTGCTCGGCTGCTAACACACAACCACTTTCCACCAGACAAGAGGCTTTTTCGTCAAACACACGACCCTTTTACTAGCGACATGTTGAACAAACTGAGCACCTATTGCACCCATTACACCTCAATAAACACTTGAATGCACCCCGGAGGGCCGTGCACACTGCTGTACGTTCAGCCCACAATCACGCCAGACCCTTACTGCCCTCCTGCACTGTAATGCATGGTGGATTTCCAGATGTCCTAGCTGGGCTGTGATGATAAAAGGAAAAGGCTTGAAGGTGAAAAGCACAGGATTCATAGGTTCTTTGTGATCTGCAGTGCTGCTGTACTCCACCGTAAAGACTTACTTTATATTACAGTAGTAAATTATTAATAAGGAAGTTGGCTGAATTTGATGTCCTGAGAGTTTCTCGATGCATATAGTTAGTGTTTTTTTTTTCCCTTATTATTTGATTTAACATGTAGGTCTGCATCTCCTTAAAGTGGCTATTTTTAGTTGAAGTTGTATTAACAATGGATCAAATGGAGCTTCTGCAGCTACTTTCCTTTCAAACTTTGTATTTTTCACAGCAGGCAGGGACGTAGTGCAAAAAAACAACCAGAAATCAGGCTCCCAAAAACAGCAACTAACTGGCAAACATAGGCAGAGGCAAGATATTAGACCTAAATTACCAAAAACATCACAGCCAAATTGCTGTGTTGCTTATGTTGCGGCATGTCTGCAGGATGAGTAAAAGTGCAACTGATCTCTAACACATCAACTTTATACGTGATCAGCCCTGTTTATGTTAACACATGCATAGATGCTTATCAGTTCAGTCTAGACAGTCTTGCATCAAGTATGGAGTCTGAAACAACACACCTGATAATACACATGTTTTGAACAGTGGCAGCCGCTCCTTTTCAGGCAGTGAATGACATTACAGAAGAGGAAATGATGATGTTACCATAGTAACCAAACCCAAACTATAATTTTCTAAACATAATCAGGTAGTTTTATGTCCAAAGCTATGCAAACAGTGAGGGATGGATGAAAGATAAAAATACAATATGTTTATATTTTGACCTGATAGTGGCCTAAGATAAGACATTATATTATATTTATAATGGTTCGCTGTAGTGGTACAGTTGATGTATTAATTTATCTCCTCTTTTCAGTCTTGTGTTGCACTGGTAGAAAACCTAGAAAACGATAAGGTTTTACCATATGGAATCAAACATTAACATCTGTGAGTCGTCTACTTCGTGTCCTCTTCAAGCCCAGGTATGTCACGACTGCGTTGTCGTGGCAACCTCACAGAGGACTGAACACCTTCTCTTTCACAGAATTTTAACAATGGACACGTTTTAACTGAGGCTGCAGCCATAACACACAGACATACTATATAAATTGCATAAATTTTTCCTTCAGTTCGCTTCCTCTATTTTTTTCTTTTCGCTGTCTGATTATTGTTGCTTGTTTGAAGGGTTATGAAGAGGTGAAGAGCACAATGAGCTGCTGGCCTGCAGCGCCGTGTAGCTCTACAGCCGTAATATTGTTTATTTATCGCAGGCAACAGAGACGGAAAAAGAGAAAGAGAAGACATATCGTCGATACAAACAAGCACAGACATAAGAAAGATTAAATCTTTATTAATTTTGCCTGCTTTCATTGGGCGGCACTGTTTTTAACGGCAAAAATAAGAGTACATTTTTTTAAAACAATCTCACAATGTTGCCGTTGGCTAGAAAAGAAATTAAGTTTCAGAGTAAATGAACCAGAATTATCGGTGACTTGAACATTACTTGACCTGATGGATCTGGATTCTATTACAGGTTACTGACCAGAGGCTTTTTTAACACACTTTCTTGGTCACCAGTTTGCTGTTTAGCAAACCACAACCTCTATGTCATTAAAGATACAGTGAAACTTAGGCCAACCAAGTGATTTAGCTCTACCTACCCACTGCCCAGGCTTCAAATCTATGTATGCAAATCTCAGCTCATTTTCAGCCTACTTTAGAATAAATGAAAAAAGTAAAGCTCTGAGAAACTCCTAAAGGTTGTTGAATAGAAGTGGAATTTGTGAATTAAAGCTCCTCTCTCTGGGGCATGCAGGCTTTCCAGAGGACTTTTCTGATTGATTCTATTTTGTATTTTAACGTTTATTCTTTTTATTCAGCTTTGATGGAACTATTAGGCAGAGCAGAATTTAAATAAGGCTCGTTTAGGCTGGGGGACACTGATATATTGATACAGTGTGCACAGTGACTACAGCTATATACGGACGAGACCTTGACCTTACCAAGACTTACTGATCTGGAAACATAACTTGACCTGTGAACCTTTCTTCCTACCGCCGAATGTTCAAGCCACACATTGGACGCAGAACATGTTTTTCAGAGATGCAAGGAAGTTTTTAAAATACCAAAACGAAACACAAGATCAAAATTTTATTCACCCATGCATGAATGCAGCTGACCTGAAGTATGATCGGCTACCTTCCCGATTCCTTAATACGATCAATTTTTGAATGTTTTGGTTTAATTGCCTGAAATTGCAACAAGTGGCAAAAGACTACCAGGGTTTGTCAACAACATGACACTTTATAGCGCTATGTTTAAGGGTGTGGACTACAGTCGTAGCTCCTTAGCTTCCTTCTTTTGGCAGTATTTAGGCCTCAAACCTTATAACTTATCACTTGTTATAACACCATCCAAAAAGCAACAGCAGGGTCTCACTAAATAACCAGTGTATATCCACACACATGGACTAAAAGTAAGTAAAATCTGTTTTTGTAATTAATTCCTTAAAATCTGCTGTTTAAAGTTTCAAGAGACCAGTCAGATCAAGTGTGCTGCAGGACAGATGGCGATGAAGCCAATGCAAAGCTATACTGTACCGTGCAGCAAAACAAAGCGGGCTTAGATTGGCCTGTAAGGAGCTCTGAGCTGCCAGGATCACATTGTAGTGAGTGTGGTTTGGCAGGAGCAAGTTACAGACTGGGCTGCAGTTTACTTCCCATTTAAAGGTACAGTGCATCACTTAAAAATCTCTGTGCAGCATTAAAGGTAGGGTAGGAGATTTTGAAAACTCAGTGAGAGTCAGCCAGATTTTGAAAGTAAACACACGCCCCTTTCTCTCGGAGTTCACCCCGAAGCCACGCCTCCCAACCAGTCTGTGACTTCGGATGTCATACCTCTCTGGTGCGCGCAGAGCAGGAAGAGAGTGACAACCAGCCAATGCTACGCACAGGTGCGCCTCATAGGATTGGCTGATGTTTTTAGCGTTTCATATCTTCCACAGATGATTAATATTCTTTGTTTTAAAGCAAAACTGCCGAACTAATTGGTTGCTATCGATTGTAAAGGGAAGTTACACTAATTTAACAAAAAGTGCATCAGAATGAAATCTCCTACCCTACCTTTAACATCCTCCATCAAGGCAAAAACAGTGTTTATACATCACTGCGATGGCACTGGCTCGCTAAACTAAAATCAAGTAAAGAAATTGACATGCTAATTAGGGAGATTTTTTTCTTGTGGTATACAAGCTCCAAGAAGCACACAAGAGACCACAAAACACTAGCTCTGGGCTGCACAACACACACGTACAAATTCCACAGTGCCGTGTGGGGATGACTCCCTGTGGTGGCCCCTGCTGTGTCCCCCTGCTGTGACCTGATCTGATCAAGAATAGTGTGAAATCTGCCTACAAATTGTCAAAATTGATCGAATGCTTGGCTGCTTCCTCTTGTTACACACACATACACACACACACACACAAATAAAACTTTAATGCTATGACTGACATACTGTTTAAAGGATACATAAAGGAGATGAAGGTAGTTTGATGAGTCATAACACAGCAGGGGCAGCCATTCATTATCAGTTAATTTATCCCCGGGAGCTTTTTGTGTTGGAAAAATAGCATTACGGTTACAAAGCCTGTCACTGATTTTAAATAGATTAACGCTATAGCCCTGAACTTCATTTGACACCACCTGCAACTGCATGGTCAGCTCCAATTACAACTATAATTAATCAAAAATATTATCAGTGGCATTTTTAGATCAACCTCTTAGATTGTAGTGGCTCAGATAAAAGTCAGACTTGAAGCATGTAAGAAGCTGGGAGTGCCTATTTCAAGGCCCATAAGTTCTTCCTGATACACTTACGGTGTTTGATATGTAGATAGAAATTACAGCTAAACACTGTGGGGATCACTTCTAAAATGCAATTCTTGTCTTCAGGCAGGGAAATTATGAAGCCTATCATCATTGCACTGGTGGATTAATGCAGAGAGGAGATGTTTTTCTGGCCGCTGGTAGTGCAGCATGCACAAGAGACTGTTGTATTTCTGGAGTCTTACATCAGAGGAAATACACAACTGTTAAGTTCAGCCTCAACCACCGTGGAACAAATGTCTCTAATTATCAACACGTCGGCTCGTGTTTGGTCACTTTGTGTTTTAAAGGCTCTTCTGTGTTGGGAGAAGTTGAGAGGAAAGATGATGGTGATTATGGTTTATTACAATTTTTCTTTTCTGCCACAAAAGCTGTGTCAATTCAGAGGCTGCGTTTGGAGACCTTCAGAGCTGTGCAACAACACTTTCCCTTAAATCAATGCAAAAAAAAACAACATTTTCCTACAGGTTGATCCTGTAGGAAAATGGTTGGTCCACTTTTAAATGCTGCAGCTGTCCAGGCTGCTAGGCAACAGTGAAAAAAAATCTTTAACTGAACAAGACTTGGTGCAACCATCACAACAAAGACGATCCACTAAGCAGTCATTTTCTGTATCTGTGTCACATGCTACTTTTTATCTGCCCCGCCCCTTTAAGGAGTAATAAGGACTGGTGTTGAGTCCTGAGTCAATTGATTGGAAGAAGTGAACGTGATATCAGATTCTGTCACCCCGTAAACACCAAAGTAAATGTTTCACCCATTTGTCACGAGCTACAAATCTTCCAGTCTGGCATCTACAAACACGGATCAGGAGAAATTGAAATTTTCAGCACAGATTCTGGAGTCTCTGTGCTGCTTACTTAAATAGCAGAATTGAGGAGAGGTGGCTCTAAGACCATTAAAGTTTAATACCCTTATTTGGTCACTGCGAATAGTAGCTCTACCTCATTCACATCATGTGGCTCATTAATTGTAAATCAACCTGCTAATTCCATCAGGGCTCCCTGTTGTAAATCCAAGACGGATGCTGGCTGCTAGTGACCTTTAGCTGGTTTTGCATTAAGGGATTTTTTTTTTCTGAATTAAGCTACTCTTGGAGCCATTCTAGTGAAAAAGAAGAAGCGTAGAGATGCAGCGGGAGGTGGGAAGTGTCTGCCTGAAGTAGGTCTGCAGCATTACAACATCCTTTTGCTGTACTCCCTGTACACTGCATTGTGTGTGCAGAATGTGACTAGTTGCAACACAAAGGAAAAGTATTTCAGGTAAAAAAGGGTGTCTCTAATACTTATGAGTGGATGCTGAGGAGAAGAGAGTGTGCTTCATTTACATATCCTTTGAGGTCCTCTTGCACTGCAGAAGCAGCAGTGAGGCTATCAAGAGGTCCTCTGAGGATTTACATCCCTTCATGTGGATACTGTTTACCTTGCCAAACCACACCTGAGGCACCAAAATGTTGCTGTTTCTACCCCCGGGGGGGAGGTGATACAGTAGGGGTACAATATTTCAAACACGCTGCAGGAAGTAGTGTGCATGTGAGGACAGATTCTATAAAGCCACACTGCCTTAAAAATTCGACATGTATTTCTGTCTTCTCCTGGCTCTTTCCCTCTGTGACTTGCAGATAAGAAAACAGCCATAGCAACCGTATTAACAGTGTTTCTAGACTCTGCCATTGTTTCCTGAGCCAATCTTGAGAGGAGATTAAATATAATAACTTAGCGGTGCTATTAGAAATGGTGACAGGCGAAGAAAACATTCATCCTGGTTTGCTGGTGAACTACTACTTTGTGGGTACTGATAAAACTCATGCTGCTGGCAACCCGTCTATTTTTAAATTTATGCTGATGTATCTCTCAAGGACAGCATATAATGTTTTAATAATATGAGGGCCAGTGATATTTAGTGACATCTAACCCTTACCTGGCTGCCTGTCAAATTTTAAATTCTTGCATAGCATGCAGATAGTGACAGATTTACATTGTAGCAAAAAGTGGCATTTCTTGTTTCACACCAGCAGTTATACTTGATTCTGTTGGTTTTAGCTAGCTAACATAACCCGGGATCCAAAAACTTTAACTCAATCAATTTCTCAAGTTTCTGGGTTGATTAGCCTTGGTTCTCCATTATCTGTTATGTGAATATTGCTGGCTACACAGCATCAAAATGTTGGCCGCTGCCCCGAGCTAAGTCATCAGATGATTGCCGATGGGTACACAGATTACAAAGGGGACTAAATGATGTGTTTCTGTCTTGCATAGCCAGTTTGTCTGCAGTTGCTGTTAATGCGCTAAATTAAAAGTGAGTGTTTTAGCAAATGGTGCCTTGTTATCCCTTTATTAAATCTCCCACTAGATTTTTATTATGACTCGGAGCACCATGCTGCCCACAAATGTGCTGTTGCTGCACATAGAGGGACGCCTACACCTGGAAAGGCTTATTTTGGTGTTTCATGCTTGCCCATGGCAGATTATTAAGTTCTTACAGTGCAGGAGACCAGAGTTCAAGCCCCCCCACAGCAAAACAGTAGCACACACGCATTCATCATATTTTTGATTTACTGAGGAACAGCCTCTGTGGTCAGCTGGTCAATAACTCACTGTTCCACAGGGTCCTGCTAGTGGCTGCGATTAATTGTTTAACAAGAAAAAGAAGTAAACAAGGAATAAGAAAGATGGTGGAGAGAAAATTCATAGTATTTTGTATTTTAGAGGTGGTGTTTTGTGGACAAATACTGTATATGAAAGAATCCTCAATAGGATTGGATAGTTTAGCATAATTTACTGCATTCAAATTGATCCCCTCCTTAGTCCCCTCACATTGAACAGGCTCATTTTCTAAATGCGCACAAAATCTCTGTTTTTCTCTGGAGTCAACATAACTAAATGTGCTGCTAAATCTGTGGAACTTCAAAGCTGTTTTTTTCTCTGCTCTCTTGCCAGGGTCATCACAGATAGCCAACTCCTATCTGCCTCCCCAGGCAAGACTTAAAGCTTTGACTATTGGTTTGTGGTTAGAGTTCAAACTTGGCTTCAACATTCAGCAGACCAGCATCAGCAACAGCAACAGGAAGCAACAACTACACACACACATGAGAGCTGAGGCACAGAGAAAAATATGAAAAAGATATATATTGGCAAAACAGCCCTCAAAACCCAGAGAAATGGTTGCAAACATCAGAAAAGAAGGTAAGATGAGTCACTCTGGGGAGTGTTTTGAACTCCTAACATCAGCCTCATTATTGCTGAATCCATTTCATCCATTTTAACTAATGGAAATGGATTCTCATTGGGAGGTCATGACCATTTAAAAAAAAAAAAGCATAATGTTGCATCTATTCATTCCCATCATTTATCTTCACGTCACAGTGTGTGAGCTGCTCTGCGTTTGACGGCTGTCACATGCATGTAGATGTGATACCTTTTAACAACAATGGCTGTGTGCTCAGACTTAATTAACCTGCCATTACAGTGATAAGAACGCAGAACAATTTTCACACGTACTTACAATGGTTCTACTTGCTATGTAATTTGAGTGAAGCAAAAATGTAACAAAGGTTCCCACCTTAACATAGGCACTGGCAATTTTTTGTGGATTTGACACTTTCGATCTGGTTAGTTTCATTTGCATGCAGGTCCCGATGTAAAAGCTAATTGTGGAAGTCACTGTATCTCTCTTCACAACCATGTATCCCTTGCTATGCTCCTTCTTTTTGTTGCCAAGCGAAAAAGGTCAGTTTAGTGGATCCAGTTGCTTTTTAAGTTTCATGTTTTGTAAGATGTGTACATCTAGCTGCTGCACCCTTTATCAGCTATTTGGTAGAAGAAAACGTATTGAAGACGAGATTTTTTAACTCAGCCTGATTTACTTCTGCAGTGTTAGGAAACACATTTATTGGCTTCCTCCTACTGCTTGATGAAGGCTTAATTAGTGCACATCATATACCAAATGGAATAACACTAAAGCCCACTGCCCCTGCCTATACGTCTTTCTGTGGACACCACTTTCTCCTTCTTTAGTGCCAGTTTAGTAATTGAGGCTCCGGGCCGAGGTGAACTTGGAAGGTGTAGTCACTGTGCCTGCTGGTTAGCTGCGCTGAGCCATCAAACCTCTCCGTGAGCCAAATATCCATCAGTCTGGCAAAATGCTAAATCCCCTCAGGGCGCACACTGCCCCCCCCACTCCTTTCATTACAGCATCCATCCCCTCAGTCTGCCCTGTCAGGGTGTTTTCATCCCTGATGCCTAAACCTGCATCAAACGTGTGACAACACACACTGTTGATGTTATTGACCGTGGTGGTGTTGGAAAGCTCTCATGCTCTTTGTGTCTTTTTCTCCATCTTTTAAAGCTGTGCTGCATTCTATATTTTTTGCTTTTCTTATGAATCACCTGTGGTTATGTCTGGGGGCAAAAGTCCTTTCCTATTCTTTCTCTCATTCAATAGAGAAGGGGGTGGGGGGCAGTGTAATGAAATTCACCATTACACCGATGGGAGCTCCTCTCCCAGCTCTTATCCCACCCTGTGAATGGGAAATGATTAGTATTCCTCCTCCATCCATCTCCTCCTCCCCATTGGCCTCCCTGCCTGGGACCTCTCTCACTCCAAACTGCATTACACTGCAGCCACACTTCATCCCTTCCTCTCCTTCTCACACAAACACATTGACACTTTACTTTTTACTCCAGTGCCTTGTCTCACTTTTCTTCCTTCTTTCTCTCGGCTTGCCTCAATCTGACAAACTCTGACAGCAATAAAAACACACCACTGTTGTGACTGTGTCGCCTTCAATCCCCTTCTCTAAACTCTCCCTGCCATCTGTTCAGCTCATTCCACGACCACAAGGATGACCTCCGTAAGCGCCTGTCGTACACCACCCACAAATTAGAGATGGTGGAAACGGAGTTCGAATCCACCCGGCAGTACCTCGAGACGGAGCTGCGTCGGGCCCAGGAGGAACTGGAGAAATTTACAGAGAAGCTACGCAGGTGTGTGTGTGCACCCATGTGCATGACTTGATGGACTGATTGGCTTTTTATGTATGCATGCAATGTCACTATCAATGGATTCTCTGAGTAGGAAGAAAGCCACTATGGTCCTACTTCAACACATCTGGCCAATCTCTGCCAGGAGTAAGCATGACTATTGAATCATCAGTTTCAAAAGTCATGATGATACAGTCCTATTTTTTGCAACAAAATAAAGGGTCAACAGCAGTTTAAATCATATTTTAGCATAGGGCTATCTCACCACATCACATACGAAGCAAAAGCTAACACTTTGTTTTCAGATTTCAATATGAAAGGAGGCCAGATGCACTTCAGTGGAAGTGCTTTGGCAGCTGGAAAATACAGCCTGACACCGTGACATTGGTTTATTTCCAGGCAGCAGAGCATATTGTAGAGGGGCCATGAATTGTTAGACCTAAAGGGTGACGATGTGTTCGAACCTAACCAAGTTAATTTTATCTCTAAACCTAAATAAGTGTTGTTTTATGCATAGCCAAAATGCAAATTAAAAGTAATTTAAAACAGTAAGAGATGAACCCAGGTTTTCTGGCAGAAAGGAAAGGACTACTAGTGTCCATGAAAGTGTTTCATATGGGTCACACCAACAAAGAAAAGTGTGACAGAGCAACCATAATGTAATCAAATACTTTATTGGGCACTAATTTAGAACTTACCAAGAGTTATTCTGTAGTCCACTATTGACAGCTTTTTGGATTTAATTGTCTGACTGGATGTTTAAATGACCTGAAGCACCAATCAACCAATTCCTGCCATCACCTGATTGAGTAATCTCATTAGCATCTGAGTGCTCTTTGAATTTGATGAATTAAGAAATAACAAATTAGTAATTTCTGCTGTCTGTTCCCTGTCGTACCCTTACACACGATACACATACAAAGCAATATGTGAAATGAAATATAAAGATTGTTTTGGCATTATCTTTAACAACTAATGCATGCAAGAAGCAAATTTTTGACCAAGCAAAGATTATTGACCATCAAGCTCTGAATTTTGACCGAATGTTCTCCATGTCTACAAATACGCATGATGAATATGCAGTTTAGAAAAACATTTCCTTGTCTGTGGAATCCTGAAGGGAAGGCAGTGTTGCTGCCTGTGACAGGGTCCCTTGGGACTCGGTCGCCCTGAGTCTGATATTTTCAGGCAGAATATCTTGAATTAACCCAATCGTTCTTGTAATTGGCTTGAGCCTAAATTTTCCATGTTTCTCTAAAAAGACAACAGCACTGCAGTCATTTGTTTTCATTTATGCCCCTTTCTTGGCTTCTCAGATCTCTTTCTTTTTTGTGATGGGTCTTTGCTTATGGTCTCCACTGCCCACATCTGTCTGGTTATGGGAGCCATAAACACACTCTTTGGCTTGAGAGCTAATGTGAAAATGTGATACTGAGCCGAGAGGTAGAAAAACTCCTCCCAACTCCTATTACATCAAGCTTACTCACACACTGGTAGTCTACCAAGAAGCAAAAATGAAATTTAAATTTGATCTCATAGCATCTTCTGAGCATATATCCTCTGAAATCTTGTCAATGCCATATATCTTTGTCTAGATTTATCGGTAGAGATAGGTACATTCAATGATTGTCAATGATATGTTTTTCTTCTGGTCTTTCTAGGATCCAAAGTAGCTATGCAGCTCTCCAGAGGATCAACCAGGATTTGGAAGATAAGATGCACAGGACGGTAAGAATGTTAACTTCACATTAGTGAATTTATTACCTCTGTTTCAAAACAAAATGTTAGCCTGTAAGTCAAACACCTGGATATTGTGCAAAGAAATATTTAGTTTAGTGCATCCTAACAGCAGTCTATAATCATTAGCTACTGCAAAATACATCAGCTATTCAGCCGCTGCTGGTCAATGGTCTGGTCAGTAAACAACTGTTTGTGTGTCATATATAGTATATACATACACTGTAACTTCATATTTCTTCTATGTCTGAACTGAGAGCTGGGAGCTCTCCCTCCCTTCTTAACTGCAGTGCCTGTTTGTATTGATATTAAGCACAGATGCCTAATGGTGTCTGTAGGTGCCACAGACTTCCCACTAAGACTCTCATAAAAGATGTATGAATGTGATGGAGATTTGTGAACTACATACTTGTACACACACACACACACACACACTCACATACTGCAGAACTAAACTGCTTTTGACCCCAAAGCTTGACCTGGACATATTCAAGAACATGGACTGCTGTAGTTACTAGGAAACCATTTCCTACAGATTGCTGCTGAATAAAAGTCCACCTTTCCCTCACAGACTGGAGTTGAACTGGAGTTTAAGCTGCTGGCTTCGGTTAATATAACATTACTGTGTTTTTTTTTTAACTTTCTTCAATATCGTAATATATATTTCAGCAGTTTGACTATCAATATTATTCAACACAAATACTGCAGTACAGATATGATTTAAATAAATAAACAGATCTTTCTCTAACATCATTTAAATTTGCTACAAGTGATTTTTTTCAGCAGATAAAACACTGATGATACATAAAAAATATTGTTAAAATTAATTTTTAACAGTCAGTTTGTAATATGCTGAACACTGATGTCATCCTACGATGAATGAATTTCAGAACTATTTAAGAATTTTAAGTATTTGCTTAAGTATTTTAAGCATGCTGTCCTTATTTTAATTCTTTGGTTTATTCTCAACATTAAGCAGGCTTTTTAGTTCTTTGAGCTGTGTATTTCAACTGCACACACATTCTCATATATGGTGTCAGATTCCGGGTTGTAATTCATAGAAAAAACATTTTGTTCATTCTGTCATTCAGCCAAGAGTACAAGAGAAATGTTCCATCCGCCACAAGCCTAACATTAAATATTTAAAAGCTGCTTCACCAAAAAAAAAATGCATTTCCTGTATTGGTGCTGTTGGCAGTGTAGATATATTGTGCAGATACAAAAACAGAAAACATGTGTAGTGAAATGTAATATGCACCCATGTGCTCAACATAAATCAATGAAGTGTTTGAAGCCATGCTGAGATTGCTTGACCTTAGTTAAAAGGGAAGGTTGGAGTTTAACCATGAGAGGCAGAGTAAAAAGTGAAAAATACGTGTGCTTCCCATCCTCAAATACATAGATCAAAATAAATGACTTAACGATAATCTATATGTTCTAATACAAGCAGATGATTTATGAATTACGATGACATTTACACTGTTCTATCTCTCTCTTTCTCTCTCCTGTCTAAGAAATGAAAAACCAAACATAATCAATTTTAACACACCTGTTCGGCAACAGAACCACTCTCATCTCTCTCAAAGCAATTACATGATCAAAGACAGGGAGCACAATCAATGTCCAAAGTAATTGGTCTTAGCTGCCATGCAACCCCTGTTAGAAAACTATTATAGCTAACTGCTGTTCTGGTCACCTCAGCAGCAGCTGTCCAATCAGATCAGGCTGAAAGGTTTCCCCAGCGTTTTACCCCCTCACTGCCTCAGCTTCAGGACTTGTCGGGCTAAATTAGTGCAGAAGATGAGCCGGCTCTACAGCCAGGCCTGTTCCTATGAACAGTATCTTGATTAACCTGGATCGTAATCTCATCATAAGTTTGAAAGAAACTGATGGAATAAGACGGTTGACAAAAACAAAACTGAGCCACGGTGAGCTAAAGATTCAAATTTAACAGCTAATCTATTGTAACCCGGATGTTGTCTAAATGTAATGTAACTCTAAATAGCAATAGACCAAGGATGGACCCTTATGGCAACTTATACATGATTGTAGGATAGATAATAAAGGCATCAAAACTTTTCTTTCGTTAGTGTGTTAGCAAGGCTAACAAGCAGCTGGCAAATCAGCAAAGCAGGTAGCACACACAGCTAGCCATCTGACCAGTAACCAGCAACTATTCACTGTCTTACACATGTTACTCACCAACGCTGCTCCTCCTCATACATCACATTTATATTTTATTTTATGGCAGCAGATTTTCTAGATGGATTTTCTGTGAACTCACGCATGGTAGAGGACCGGTGAGATGTGAAAATTGTAATAAATCGTTGTGGACATGAAATACAGTACTGATGTTTAGAAGACAGCCATTTACAACAGAGTCTGTCTAGCAGAATTTGTAGCCTGTTATTTGCGATGTTCTATTGTAATACTTACTGCTTTGTCATACAACGAATAGTGTGGAAGACTACAGTGTCTCCCATCACATACAGAACACACACATGTCATGTGCTTTTCAAAGGACTCGTCTCCGCAGCTGAGAGCCTTGGTGTTGCAAATCAGCTTTCATGGCAGGAGACAGTATGGGATTTTGTTTTAAGAGGCAGGTCTCATTGGGATTGCCATTTCTTTTGATGTCATGTCATGCAATGACATTTCAAGGGGGGGGAATATGTTCCTTTGTAGAAGACAGCCCAGAAAGGCAGGCGGTGACAAAGGCAGCTCCAATCAAAACAGACACGTAATTAAAAGTTCTGAGAGGCCTGAACTGGCAAGGTCAACTGAAAAGCAGCGCAGAACAAAACCAGTACATTACCGGCAAGGCAAGACAATAACACTCAAAAGAACTGACAGCATGTACGTTGTGATGATGTCGGTGTTTTGACTGACTTTTAGAAGCATTCTGTGTGGACAATCTCTGTCGTAGCTTTAAAAAAAAAAAAAAGTTAGTTATAGCTAGGCTAGTTATAGCTTGGTGCCTGTGAAACTGTTTAGTAAGTGCAGATTAATCTCTGGGCCTCTTCTGAGACTTTGCTGAACAAGCAGAAAATACATATTTGCATACATCTGTTAGACATAAGCTTTTTTTTGTCTGAGTCTTCTAAATATATCTCAAACAGTGCTGCAGAACAGATGGAACTTCAAAGACTCAGACTAAACACAGACTGTATAAACAAGAATTAGTTATTGTAATATTTGTAAATGTATAACGTGCTATTTTGGATTATATTATCAATTCATGTTTAGTGTGTCATCTTAGTTTAATAAACAGCAGACAGTTGTTGTTGGAAGATCCTGTCTTGAAAATGCCCGGGAGCTGTCCGTGGTGCTGAAAGTATTTGGCAGGCTCAGCTAACTAACAGCCGAACTGGCAGGAAATCAAGGCCTTACTCAATAACTGCCCTCCTAATACGGATAATGTCCACTTCATCAGGAAGTGTCACCACTAACCGCAGCCCTATTGTGAACCGCTTAAAAAACATCCAAACCTTATCATGTCCACTCACCATTACCTTTAAATCAGAGCATTAAATCTTCAGCAGTGAAAGACAAATAACAGACTGTGCCTCTGCAACGCTGTTTCTACAGTAACACTATGATTATTGTTAATGTTACTGTTGTTGAATGTTTTTTAGTGCTTTTAGTTTGGTACTAAATATAGATTATAGATAAATTATAGTTTTGTTTGCTCAGGTTTGGCTGTTTAACGTTCATCACTCCAGTTTTATTTGTCTTTATGTATAATTTAATACACACAATGATGCGGCAGTATTTGAATACAGTGTCTGTGTGGATGTGTATTATTTTTAAATTATTTTAGATTAAGTCCTTGTAGATTCAGAGAGTAATTATTTTCTGCAACAGGGATCACTCACACACACACACACAATGCACCATCAACACAGTGGAAGCAGAGCTAACACAGAGTAGCCAACAAATCACCTGGATGAAATATATTTCAGAAAAAGATATTCTGTCCATACTTCTCCCTTCAGACAAAAACTGACAAGAGGAATGAAGGATAGCTGTATTTTAGCAGCACACTTTATATCTGCCTGCCACAATCTGAGAAACACTCATACACACACACACACACACACACACAGCAAAGAGACATGACTACTGGTCACTATTAGAAGACTGATAGATTTCACTGCACCCACTAACCTGTGTGAATATAAGCAATAAACAATAAATGAATTGATCAAATCATGCAATCATTAACCACCCCTAAGTGACCAGACAGCTTTGTTCAGGAATTCCAGTATGTCCATATCTAGTTATATTAATCCATCACCTGTCGTAACCATTCTGAGTATTCTGTGGGCTTCTGTAGGAAGCACATGGGCTAAGAAGAAACAAAGGGCCTCTGATTGTATTTTTCTTAGTCAACACTATATGCAAACTATCACCATCAATAATATTTGATTTGTGATCGATACACCATATATAATGCATGGCAATATTAGACCAGTAATTGTTAAGCCAGCTAAATGCAAAATGTGGACAACATGGCAGGTTAAAAAAGAGTAATTCTGATTATTCTTATCTTTATCATTGTGACTGAAACTGAATATAAGGATTGCCTATAGTGGTCAAAATAAACAATGGCCAAATCAATCAAAAATAATGGGCTGTTCTGTTTCTGAGACACAAGGAAGCTTCTTATGTTTCTATTACTCTGTATGCATCTCATCTCTCTCCTCACCAAGGCCTGTATGCAGAGCACTAATTAGTCCACTAATTAGTGCATTAGTCCATTAACACCAACATCATTAATCATAATTTCTCAACAGAAAGTGCAAATATCAGACCACCATAGCTGTGAAACCAGACAAATCTTCCATACTTTTTGTTGTTGTTGTTCTAACGATTAACGCACATCAAAAAGCAACATGTATGTTTTAACATTTATTACAACATTTACATTTACAACAACATTTAATACAACTACAACATAGCTTTTTCACCAGCAAAGTGTGGTAGATCATACTATATTTTAGGTTTATGTTCTGGAGCTGTCTACCTAAAAGATAAAACACAATAACAAACAATTTTAAACAATAAAGTGGACATTAATATCTTTATGTCTTCAACCTCAATTGTGACAACTGACAGGCTTCTTTCTGAAAAAAAAAAACTGCTATTCACAAGAGCAAGAATCAATCTGCTTTCAGAGGCTGCTGGTTATCTTCGGAGTCTGATTTGAAACCCTTTTTAATGAGGTTAGAAATCTACTTTGTTTCCTTTTTCCTCTAAAATGAGACTGTAAACTGAAGTTGAATTTCTTTCTCTCCTTTGTGAACTGCAAGCTTCAGTAATTGCATCTCATGGGAGTTAGGCTTCATTTGTTGCCCAGTGAAAAGACAGAATCTCCAGCAGAATAAGTAAAACAAACTGGGGTGTTTCTTAGAAAAAACATAGTTTTATCTATTTTGCATACTGTGCACTCAATTCAACAAACCCTCTTGATCAATAATTGAAACAAGCCTGTTTTTTTGTTGTTGTTTTGTTTCTTTAAATATCTGCATTCTGGTCTGGATAAGGGTGTTCATGTGTCAACTAGAGTAATTACAATAAACTTGCATTCATTTATAGTGGAAAGATAAAAAGCCTTTGTTGTCTGAACTGGCCTGTGGTGAGAAACAATAGCCCTGTTCTTCCACTGAGTCAATCCCTCAAGATATGAAATGTGCGTATTAATCTTCCTTCATACTGATCCTTTACATGTGTGGCACCAACTGATAAGAACATCTTGGTGACAGCATCCAATACAGTGTGACTGGCAGAGATAGCACCAATCAGAGTGCACAGCTGTGATTCCACCGCTGGCCATAGCGTTTCATCAAAGTTACACACACACGCACCCCTCCAAAACCACATGTTCGTCATATTAAGCCCATTGAGATTACCCTTCCTTATTTTCTTTAGATAAAAGTTGTACTAAGTCACCATCTAATCCTCTGTATGTTTAAAGAGCCAGTAGATTACTTAATAAATCAAAGTTATTAAAGTGAGCAGCTGTAGTAACTGTAAGTTAACCTGTGTCTTAATAAAAAAAGGAACGTGATTATTTTGGTCTTAGAAAATGTCATAATAAACTTTGTACCACAAGACACAATAGTGAGTCAGATCTAGTTTTGCCTCAATACAACGTAAAAGTAAAAAGATGTATCCTGTGATATCCTGCTATACAAAAGTCTCGTCAATCATGTTGATTGGCAGGAAGTTGGTGAATGAATGGAGCATAAAGCTAGTGATGGCTCATACTATACTGTTGGTAAGCACACAGCAGGATCAGGGGCTGCAGGCCTAGCATCAACAGCAAGCGGTGATTGCGTAGCTTAATAAAGCACTAGGATCTAGACAGAAACAACAGTTGCAACAGATTTAATTTAAACTTAGTTTAAAATAACATTTTTAATATTATAATTTTAAGTTAAGCACCATGGTCTTAAATTGTATTTTATTTATTGTTTAACTTGAATTTTTGTAAAAACAAAAACAAACATTACTCTTAGTTTCTCTCTGAGTTATTTTAAATTGGAAAAAAAAATGCAGGTGTTTAATTGCTCCCACAGAAACATGTGTAAAGGTACACTTATCAATGTTCTAAATTAACACAAAATGGTTATGTTTGCTGTGAACACAGGATTGCCTGATTATACAGCCCTGTGGCTTCATGTTTTGCTTTACTGCCTCCAACATCACTGTTTTGATTCATTTGCTTCACTTTCATCACTCTAATCATCATCATTTCCAGATGCAGGAGGCAGCTGTTTTCACTGAAAATGCTCTCTACTAAATATATTACACACTACCCGCCCAACACCCATAGGTACACAGTGTACAGTTTGCAGCAAGCTGGTGAACACAGTGGTACGTTTAGCAGCTAAACAGATATTTCCCACAGGAGCTGGTGTAGACAAAACCAAACTAAAAGGAGAGTGAATATTGAAGTTTCTCTTGGTGAATACTAATGCTGCCCTCTGTGTTCTGAATATGTAAATAAATCACTGTATGCTAACAAGTTTTTACAGATTGTTTTGTAGCCCAAAAGTGCAAAAAAAAATCACATGAAAGTCATTTTAATCTGAATTATACCTGAGCGTAGGACTGTGATGGTAGCACCAAGAACAGCTGATGTAGGAAGGAATAGTTTTCTTCAGTATACAGAGTAAGCAATCCAACATTTGATCCCTCAAAAAACATCAAGTTAACAAAAGAAACAGTTGCAGAATATACATATAAGCTATAAAATGCCCTAAAGTGGTCATCTGCATCGCAAAAATATGAACAGAAACCCAGAGAGTAATGAGCTGGAGAAAGAGCAGCAGGGAGCTGCACGTCTCGACAGCTGATTAATGAGACCGTAACAGAATTGGATTTGAATATCAATGCTGCTCTATTGCTTAAACTGACATTAATTGCCACCTATTAGATTGGCTCTGTACCTCTGTATTTCAAAACAATCACAGCCACTGAGAGATTAGAAGAGAGAAGGGTTGGAGGCCAAGTGAGTGTGTCGTTTGTCAGCCGGTGCTGTGTGGTAGGTTTCACAATTAAAACAGTGTGTGTGTGTGTGTGTGTGTGTGTGTGTAACAATAAGAAGAAACCACAATTTCTTTGACAGCAGAACCCTCTACTGGCCCCTAAAGTCTGAACTGTTTATGACATGTCATAACTGGATTTCGATGCTTATAAAAGGTACAGAAGGTAAAGGAATAAAAAGGAGGATATTATGGCTAATAAATCATTCAAATGTGTACTTTCCACATCCATTGTTGCTTCCTAAAAAGAAGATGTATTCTTGAGATACCAATACACCTTACAATAGGTAATGATATTAACCAGCAGTGAGAGGTCAATCATTGCTAAAACAGAAACATCTGAAGCCACCGAGCTTCAAAACCACTTCTGGGTGACATCATATCGCTTTGTCCATTTTTTATTTACAGTCAACTGTTCCCATGTTGGAGTAACGTCCTCTGAGGAGTGTGAATGTGCAGCGCTGTTAAGCCTTTGTGAATTATGTATGAATCTCTGTGGCAAACTGCAGGGTAGTGACCAGCAGCATCATTTAACTCCACTGTTAGCGGGGCTCAAAATGTGACTCCAGCAGGGTCATTTTACATTTTCTTTGACAGACAATCACTAAAAATGGAAAGAGTGTTCTATTTGTCTTCCCTTCTTTTTCCTCCTCTTCCTCCCCTCTATGTATCTTTCTCTTACTCCCAGAGTAATTGATATGATATGAGCTCTGGCAAGTGTAATCTTCTTTTAATTAAGACCTGCTGCTGGCACCAGCTCTTAGACTGATAGTGACTTATGATTCTCTTCCTCTCATTTTTCTTACCCTTCTCTATCATCTTGATTTTCCTCTGTTGCTCCTCCAACTTTGGCTCTCTCATCGTTCTTGTTATCTCAACTCCTTCCTCTAACCCTTTACATCCTGCCCCTCATCTTTTCATCTCCTCTGTCATCCACTGTCTTTTTCTCACACTGCAGTCTCAGCAACACGAAGACGAGAAGAGAGCACTCAGCCGGGAAATCATTGTTCTCAACAACCACCTCATGGAAGCCAAAATGACCATTAATAAACTCAGAGAGGACAATGTGAGTACTCATGGCTGCATCAAGCACCGTCTCAGATATTGTTGATGTGTGCGTGTTGAAACTTTCTTTATTTTTGCAGAGGATGCTCTTAAAATATTTTTTGTTTGCCTCCTGGCTGACAAATTAGGCCTAGAGCACAAAGATTAGGGGCCCTGCGGCTGTTGCCATCCATGCTTGGTCAGTAATCCAGCCTTATTAGCACAGAAATGAAAGTTGGTTTCAGATGCTGAAATGACAATTCTTTAAATAGTTGGGGGGTTTTTTTTGTAAACATTTTCAGCTACTACAAGTCAAATCTGCTGAATTTTTACAACATCCTCAATGTGTCAAGGTGCAACAGCAGATAGAGGAATTAGCTCTAATCCACTGGGTGTTTTATAGTGATTATACCGAAATCAATGGGCATCCTCAGGGCTGCCAGAAGATGGAGCAGAGCTGACGATGACTTGAGCTCAAGGGCATGTGGCAGTCTGGTGCCTCACTTTCTTTGAAGTGATTTTCCTGATAGGGGCCCTCAAGTTCTCTCCGTTTGCTCTATGGCACCTTTGAGCTATAGAGCATTTTGACAATCCTCCCAGATCCAGGCTGGGCTGATTGGAGTTAAAGTTCAGTGTGAGTGGGAGCAGAATTTGTCCCTTTAGAACCAAGTTTGAATTTAGACAAAGCAAAGTAACCTTTTAAAAAATGTCACGCCTGAAACCTCATGGGAAAATAAATATTCATGATAGTGAATATAATTTATATTACTATAAAGTGACTTTATCTGCAGAACCCTATTACATGGTTGGATTACTGAACGGGCAAAACAGGAACAGACCCAGAAGGCTCAAAGGTCATAGATTCCCATGTGCTTGTGTTTGAAATGAATGCTAACATTTGTTTGTCATAAAGTCGATATAAAAACTACAAAGAGATGCAAAACAAGTACACACTAGGACTGAATTAAAGTCAGATTAAAATAATAAACAATTAAACTACAAAGAGATGCCGGATAGCTGTATATAGAAGCAAATTACAAACACACAAAAATCTGCAAAGGGAAGAAAAGGGCATATTGTAGCCAGTAGCTATTTCTTGGTTCACACATTCAAAGGTGAAACTAACAGAGAACAAGAAGAGAAGCAGAATTCCCTTGGACATTTCCTTCATTTGAAATATACACACAGTAAGTTGCAGAAAGTTAAGCCCTCACAATAACTGGCTGACCACCATCTGGAACAACAAAGCCACAGTGACATCCCCATGAGGAACACAAACCATGCAGCTCACATTAACTAATACATCGCCAAGATCTCAGAGGCCTATTTCAACAATTCCCCAAAACTACTTAGAGTCCAAAGGTCCCCTTTCAAATAAATGAAAAGAAATGAAGTGATTCAAAAAGCAGTCACAGTTAGCTGCTGCTGCATGTCAGAGCGGAGGCTTTGATATTACAGGAAGTGTGTGGTGTTACAGAGTCACGGGGAGGCTACACTGCAGAAAGAACTGACCTTTATAAGTGGATGGATCCGACAGAGGAGGAAGAGGAAGTTGTCTAAACCAGTGAACCACCCACACATGCACCCAGACTTTGAAAACAAACTAAAGTGGGCATCTGCAGTGGACCACCGTCACTCTGCTGTAAAAATCTAAAAACCATCCATTCTAAGGGAGAAAGCACAAGGGAGGAGATAAATAATGCTGCACTTTCTTCCAGGCTGGAAGGTGCAGATAAGTGAAAGCGCTGGTACAGGCAGCACTAATAAAATTAGCACAGTCTGCACTGAGGAGATAGAAGATATTACAAATGAAAAGAAAAAGTTAGAAGGTAATATTAAGATCCTGCAAATCCCTGATGCCAACCATGTGGAATAATGGAGCCAAGGTTAAATGTGTTTTATCTAAGTCTAGTCTCTCAGTTTTGATATATGAATTTATTCCTTTAATTTAATGGGTTATATATCAGACTATAAATCATGACTTCCCCGTGCAGTAGCTCAGGATTTCGGGTGAATATATACTGTGTATTAATTGTAGAAGCAATGCAGAACATAATCTACCGATTTCCTACATAAATTGTTAAGCCAAATGACGTATTAATGTTGTAGGTGCAACTCACACACTCTATTCCCACTAGACTCATTTAAACAGCCCTCACTCAGAAGCTCACATGGACCATCAGGCTTCCAAGAAAAGTTTTAAAGTTTGGTGAATGAGGATAATCTTTCTGCCTCTTCCAGGACCTGTACAGGAAAGACTGCAACCTGGCAGCCCAGCTGCTGCAGTGCTCCAAGTCTCACTACAGAGCACACAAACTGTCTGAGGTGAGCTTTCCAACACTGCAGCTACAGCTACATCAGTTTGATACCATGACGGAGCAGCACTTCACCACAAGAGTGTCTGATAAAGGATTACTTAAAACATTTCATAGAAATACTACATTTAGGGTGCATCACCTCAGTGTCACTGAAATCCTGCTCCGGTGACTAAAGTTACATCTTGTAGTGTATGCCCTGTAATTACTTTACTAATTAATTTTAGACATTTATTATGCATTGATTTTATAATATAGACAGCTTCCCCTATTGCGTTCTTTGTGATCACAAACCTTGGTGAATGGTTTTCACAATAAGAGACAGGCCTGTTGCTCATTGCCTCTCCAGTCAGACTGAGGAAGGTCTGCTGTCTGAAGTGCCATCTGTCTGCATCGCGCCTGTGCATAATGAATGAATGGAGGTTGGCTTGAGACGACACCTGATGCACACACACACAAAAAAAGAACACTTTACTCTACTGCAGGGCTGATACAGATACATATGACTACTTCAATAATGAAATATTCATTAGAGAAATTAATCAGGGCTGCTGCTCTTCTCCTGTTAATAATAATAATTTGCTAATAATTTGTGTTTTGCCTACATATATAAACACAAATATATATGTTGCAGTATGCAAGATGATGTATTTTGAACTCTCTAAGCCACCACACAGTAGTGTAAGAAAGAAAAGCGAAGTTTAAAGTACATTTAAATTACAATTAAAGCATTGTTAGGTGTTGCATATTGTGCTGTCTTTCAAATGTAAATAAATAAATACATTTCACAGTGAGGGACTGAATTGGTTCCATCATACACTATTAAAACCTTTATTTTAATATCTAAAACAAGACCTGTGGATGTGTGTGCCATCACGTTGATTAACACTGCAGAACTATGTGACTGTTAATTAAGATTTGCCTCAGATACAGCTAATGCTGAGCTAGCTTACTGAGAGCACATACTGTATATTATCTTGTTCACACCCCCCCCACAGCCTCACCTACTTTCCATCTCTATTCCCTCAAGGAGAGGCAACAGCTGCTAAAAATAGCCCATGCTTGAAAGATGCAGGTTATTTTATGCCAAGACGAGCTTCTATTTCTTAACAAAGCCAAGTCAGTATTTTTTGCTTCTTTTTTTTTTTTACACTATACCCAGCTTGACACTCGGAGCACTGGTTTAATTTGAATCTAAGCCGTTCCCCGTGGAACTGATATGTGTTTGATGGTAGACAGAAGAAAGCAGACTGAGAAAAAGACAGGAAGAGAGAGAGAGAGAGAATGAAAGGTTTTGGTTGAGGAGGCGGTGGTGTGAGAGGAGAAAGATGAAAGGATAAAGAAGAGGAAGAGAAGAAAGGGAGCTCAGTGTGGCAGGAACAGTGCCTACTGACCCTGACCGGCTTTAATAGGCACAAAGAACTGGTCTGTAATTGACAGGAACAGTTTTCTCAAACATGAGCCGATCCAAGAGATTATGTGTCTGTCTGTCCAAAAAAAAAAAGAAGCAAACAAAGAGAGGGCAAGAAAAAAAATCTGATTTTTTTGGTGTACAGCACATAAGCAATATTTGAACACACAACATTTTAACTATGGGCGCTATAATTCCTAAAAGATTTATGAACTAATCTAGAGTTGAGAATTAATTACTATAGAGCAGCATTAAAATAATCTTAAAACACACAGAAAAAGATATTCAATTGTAAGTTTTCATTGAATTTGCTTGCTAATTCTGAAGTGTTCCAATTTTTGCTTTTAATTTTATTCACTTTCTTCCTTGTCTCAGCTGCCACTGGAATTCCAGGAGCGCGTCAGCTCCCACATGGAGAAACACAATCGAGGGAGCAGAGCCACCGTGGCGATGTGTCACTCCAATTACCCCGATGCTGTGCCCACCTCCATAATTGCCAAAGTCCTGGAAAAACCAGAACCGGGAAGCAGCTGCCCTGTTACCCGCTCACCAAGCCCACAGCCACAGGATGGGGAGTTTCTAACAGGAACAGGAAGCACTGATCACCTGAACCGCCGCGTTTCTTATAAGACGTCCGACCTGTACTGCAGCGACACGGCCCTCTACTGCCCTGAACGATGGCAAGTCACAGAGCGCAGGCAGAGTGTCGACCTGCATGGCACAGGCCTGCTGCAGCTCCACGCCCAAAACTCCACTGACAGTAACCCGGATGAAGAGGCTTTCCACTCTGGAAGTTTCTCCCACCACGAGCCCCCGTCGTCCTTCCACCATCATGATGAGTTCGGCACTGGTAGCCTACCGGCTTCCAGTTCCTACTCCAGCTTCAGCCTTGCGTCGGATGATAAGGGAGGAGTAAGTGGTGGGTGTGGGCGCACAGCCAGCAGCACCTTGTCCTCATCCCACCAGGGTCTTTACATGGACTGGCGAGACAGTGGCAGTGGGGACTATGAGCGGAAAAGCATGTCCTCTTATGATAAAGACAGCCCAAGTTTCCCCAAGTCTCATAGCATCCAACACATGGTGATTCCCAGGAGCCCGCAGAAGGGCACCTCACCCGCGTACACAAGGACAGCTTCATGCTTCAGTGAACCGTACCATTCCAGCACCCCACGCTTGGCCTCCTCTCACAGCATGGGGTCTACAACAGGACTGGGCCAGGCTCGTGGAAGACCTATAGATAGCCGAGGTGACGTCCACATCCCTGAGGATGACCTGAGCAGCCGCTGGAGACAGCTTAGCGTGGAAGACATCAACACCTTCTCATCTTCTTATCGTGACATCACAGGGCGGGTCTCTCCGTACAGTTTCTCTGAACGCCACTTTGCCATGGGCCCCTCCAGCAAGGTGAAGGGGTCTCTTTACAGCAGCTTCCAGGAAGGAGATGACGTCTTCCACAGCCGTGTGCTTGACCAGTGTTTTGCTGTAGTTTCCTCCTCGCCTAGCCGCAGCCCCAAACCTCTGGAACACCGTAAGCAGGAGAAAACCTCAGTCCTGTATAGGACCAAGGAGGACAGTCAGGACTCGGACTGCAGTCTGTTCCTCTCAGGGAGCTCTAAAGACAAGGAGAGCAGCGGGGGAGCAACTGCAGCAAGCAGCGCCAAGAAGGACTATGTAAACCTGAGCGCAGACAGCTCGGCTGAGTCCTTACACCAAAGCTCGCTCGAAGCCTCAAGTCTTCAACACTATCCCACCCCAAGACCGAGTGTCCGGCCTCGCCCAAGCTCCAGCTCTGCTCTCAGTGTCGGCCCCACACTTCCAAAGAAGACCTCTCCGAGATACCAAAAATTTGGCAGCACGGGACTGACGAGGAAGGACAGTCTGACCAAGGCACAGCTATATGGCACACTGCTGAATTGAGCATAGAGAAAGAGAATTTCACTTTATGCATGATGATGATGATCCTAACTTACTGTACTGTATTGTATGTCTCCCTGCAGCATACTTGGTGTGATGGGGTGTTAATGATGTTTCATGTATCCTAGCCAAGGCACGTTTCATGCAGTCCGCAGTTTTTTTTCCTATTGTATGCCATCAAGTGTGCAGCTACCCGAGACCAGCTAGTTTTTTGTTAATGACAATTAACTACATTCCATCTACAACACGGAGCCGGCTACATAGAGATACCGTGGTCTTTTTGTGATGTTAAGTACAGTTAGTAAAACTAGCAAACGGCCATTTATTTCTGCTTCAATATACACTATAGTATTGATAATGGACTGAGGTGTGGTGACGTCTGGGAGAGGCTATCCCTTATATATAAGATGTTAAAAAGATTTGTCTATTCTCTTTTCTCTTAAAGAAAAAAATGCACGTTGTATAACAGATAAATAGGAAATAGATTGGATAACACACTTCCAGTTCCTCATTGATGAGCACCTTAAACTGGCTCAACTGTAGATAATAAAAATATATATTTGAAAGCAAGCTAGAACTAAAATTCCTGAATCTGATTAACAGAATAGATACACTATACAGAAGAGTAACTATAAGCTCTTAAGATGTTTAATTTTCATTTAGCTGGAGCATATTTTTGTATCAAAATAAGATGAGGAAATCAGAGTAGCCGTTAAACCAGGACACTTGTGCAATTGCCTTAACTCTGTTCATTGAACAGAAAGTTCCTCCTTTACAGCATCTGTGTACATACTGTATATCTGCTGTGTTGTTGCTGTATGTATAACCTGTTACAACATTATGTTCTTCCTGTCAGCCAGTGTTGGGGAGTAATGGATTACGTGTTCCGACATTACATAAATACACAAAATATGAGTAACTGTATTACATGCTGCTGGATAAAACAAGTCACATAAAAATCATTGTCTTCATTGGAACAAAGATCTTGTTTACAGCAGAGGTCTGACTTTCTCCTGATCGCTTGTCTCACTGTGTGGTCATGTACATATATGGATGTCCATGAATAGTCATTGGAGTGAGAGCTCTTACCGTCAATACAAAATCTTTGATCAAAGCAAAGGTTCTGTGAGCAAACTGGACAGAAAACTGCATGCTGCGGGTGACAGAGAGGACTGCAGGAGGAGTGCAGCCGGACTGATGGGGTTCTGAGAATGAGGATGAAGAGTTAAGGTGTTGCGTTACATGCTCATAATGCTCCTCAATCATGATCCCGGTACACAGTTAGAGCCACTTGAATGAATCAACTAGTTAGCTATTAGCTGCTAGCTAACTGGGGCTGGGGCTTGCAGTCAGGTGGTTTTAAAAAAAAAATGATAAAATGAAGAACCTCTGTTTTATGTTCATATTCACACGTTGTTTGGTGTGTGTAAAATTATATATTATTTTGACATCATTACATTCTGTTTCTGTTTCTCTAAATAGAACATTGATGTGAATGCAGTCAGCTGTAACAATCTTGACATTTTTTTATTGAATGTTTTATACCGTCCTTTGTAGTGAGCAGAGGATGATTCCTGCATTCAATCACTTAAAATGCAAATCAAGTTATTCAAGTATTATGTAATACATTACAAATTACATTTTAGGACATGTAATCTGCATTCTGTACTTTTTAAAACTATCCTTCCCAACACTGCTGTCAGCACACACACAGACGAGGCCAGTTTCTTGGAGAAGGATTAGGTCTCCATTTTTTTTTTAGTTAAAAACGACAATAGTTTTTGGTAATTTGATACATTATGGACATATTTCTACCTTGATGCAAACTTTGTTTTTTTACACTATTGCCGATGCTGGCTTCATTAGCTTAGATTAATTGAAAAATTTTGCAGGCAAGCTGGCAGTGTATGCACAAAAAGGGTGGATGGGAAAGGTGGGCCGATGTGACTAATGGAAGACACAAATGTACAGTGTGTTGTTTTAAACCAGCATGCTCAATTAAGCTATGTTAAAAACACTGTGACACAAAAAAAGGTGTATATATATATTTATACATAAAAAGAAAGTGGCAAAGACATGCTGGTTAGACCTTATCTTATGCTAAATGGAGAGTTGCAGAGATGCTGTCCTACCCTACCCTCTGTATCTATCCGCCTGCCTGTGTAGTTCTATAGATCTGAGGGGCATGAGTGTGAAGGTAAATAATCATCATGGTTAGACTTTTATTTTGGAAAGCCTTTCAATGTATGATTTGAAAATGTTTTAACACTCGTAGAAAGGTGAAGCTTCACCACACTGGCCACACAAAGCAACACAAAGTCTCCAATGATTGGTGTGATATACAGGTAATGACAGGGTGAGAGAGAGGTTTATAAAGTTTTAAACACTGAGAGTGACTCTGCCTGAAAGAGGTTATATCGGTATTCAGTTGTGGACATAATGTATATAAAAAAGAAATCCTGCATACACTACTGTTATTACAATATGCCTATTTTTAATCTAGTTTGAGTTGATGTTATACTATTTATTGAAATATTTTGACCCTGAATGAGGAAGCGGTTCTGCCCTGTCCTACCTCCAGCTCTGTTCCAGGAACTACAGGCCAGCTGTCTCTGTGTCAACACGAATGTCTGTCTGATGCATGGTTCTATATTTTTTGCTGTATGTTTATTTACTTAATAAAGATGGTGAAATATATTGTTGTCTTCCGCATAATTATTTGACATCATATATTATTTTACTTTATACACTAAGAAAAGCATTGTGGTAATTGATGATCCTTTGCCTAATTTATCTCACCATTCATTTCTCGGGGCTGTTGTGCTGTCCTGTCACTTTTGCCTTTTAGGGCAAGTTACTGTCGATTTGTACTGATTTCAAAAGCATCTTTAACTATAGTGATGGAAACCACCTCTCCTCTTCTAAGTGGTACAATCAGTATTTTTTTTTTTTAACAAATGACACTGAATACATGTGTTCCATCTCTTACCGGCATAAATATCACCCAGGTAGACATGCCTCTGTTAGTAACTTATGCCTGCGGGGAAAAAGTTAATGGTAGGGTAGGAGGTTTCATTCTGATGCACTTTTTGTTAAATTAGTGTAACTTCTCTTTACAATCCGATAGCAACCGATTAGTTCGGCAGTTTCGCTTTAAAACGAAGAATATTAATCATCTGTGGAAGCTATGAAATGCTAAAAACATCAGCCAATCCTACGAGGTGCCCCTGCGCAGAGTATTGGCTGGTTGGCTGCTATCTTCCTGCTCTGCGTGCACCAGAGAGGTACGTGCATGATGGCCGAAGTCACAGACTGGTTGGGAGGCGTGGCTTCGGGGTGAGCTCCGAGAGAAAGGGGCGTGTGTTTACTTTCAAAATCTGGCTGACTCTCACTGAGTTTTCAAAATCTCCTACCCTACCTTTAAGGATGATGTTTTTTTTACTGTCTAATTCGTATATATGCAAATCATTAGAGTTTAAAGACACTTCCACAACAATAAATGATGTACACCCACCGAGGGGCTGCAAAAAAAGTAGAATTATTCATAATGGTGTAAGACTTGACCTCAATGCCAAACAACAAAGTTTATTTTAAAGACATATCTTGAATACTGAATAGATCACAAGCATCTGTACTTCAGGGCCCTGTTGTTAACTGGCAGAATCTGGTGATGCCATGACAGATGATGGCATGTTTTGTTGTTTTTTTTTTTTGGTTCTTTCATTGTTTCTCTGTGATGCTTTAAGCTGTCAGTGTGAATGGAAATGTCATATCAGAAGCAGGGAAAACAGAAAAAGCAGATAGAAAAGTGATGTGTGTGCAATGAGTGAAAAACACTTTTTATTAGAAAATGCACAGAGAGTCAGAGAGGATTTTTTTTCTTTCTGTTTTGGCAAACACTTGAAGAATGCGATGATGACAAGGTCCCTCACTGTTATTGAAATAGAATGATGAAGGAAGCTAGGCCGCTTTCCCACTGCCTACCACTTTCGATAAAACTCAGAACAAGAGCTGACTCTTTGAACTGTAAAGAAACTGCCACTGATGGCACTGTGTTGTGTAACTTCATCTGACTTTATTCTGCTTGACAAAATAACAGAATCAAAGCTGAATAGCAAGCTAAGCACAATGGTGGCTGAAGACGTGGGTGTGCTTTTAATATATTTTAAAGGCTTTTGCAAAATACACAGAGTTATTGACCGTTTTCAAAGGAATCAGTACGTTTGCTTACTCCTATCATCTTATGCCAAGAGATTAGATGAGATAAAGTCTTAGGGATGAATTCATGCATGGCTTTTCCATTTAGTATTCCATCTCTTCTCTGGGCTACCAATACAGTCTGTATTTTACTGTCAGTGCCAGACCTTGATTTCACCAGCCCAGTCACAGGTGGCTACAGTCGCAGGTAGGACGGGATGCTGAGCCACGCACAGGCACGGCTGGCTGTGTGCCTGAAGGGTGTGCAGCATGCGACCATTGTGGTAGTCGTAGAAGTGAGCAGAGCCGGTGGAGCTCCCCGAGGCCAGGATACTTCCATCCAGAGAAAAGTCACATTGTATTGCGTATCCCTCGACCTCAAATAGAAATATAATGGTTGTTTTAGGGTTAACCATCAACAAATCCGTTTGGAAATATGGACTTAAAAATTACTTCCTGCATGTGTTTAAAAAAAATGGAAACATGACACTACTATTTGCATTCACTGTTGTTTTTTTTTCCACTGAATTTTGTTAGAGCAAGCGGTTCATTTTTAGACATGTAGACTCAACTGGCGGTGAATAAATATCACAAATTTAAAATTAGATTTGTTAAAGTTAAGATGAAGAGAGTAAAAGCATGAACTTGTTCTGAGGGTTAAAGCTTCTTATGCATTTCAATCAATCAATCAACCTATATTCATAAAGCGCCTTACTACAACCGGCGATTGCCCAAAGCGCTTTGCATAACCCTAACTCTAAAATAAAATTAGAAGCAAAGTGCAGAATTTAAAACAATAATAACAAAATAATAAAACAAAAAGATAAAAAGATAAAAAATAAAAGTGTCACAGTGATGTATCAAAAGCCGTTCTGAACAGGTGGGTCTTAAGTTTGGCTTTAAACAGTGCATTTAAGAGCTTTTTAAGAGACAGTTAAAAAATGAAATTGAAAAATGAGCCTGTTCTTCACAATATTACATATGGGTATTAATGGTTAGTTGGGATTAAAGAGTAGCTGTGTTAATAATTGCAATTGTGTGATAAGTTAGTTATTCAGTGTTTGAAATGTCAGTGTATTAAAGACGACACAAAATAAAATGTCTTGGCTTGGATTGTTAGATATACAGTTGGTATTGAGTGGTATCTATTGTGTCATCTGTTGCCACACACTGCTCTGGTTGCCCCTTTACTGAAGTTACTGTATTATGCTATGTCTATACATGAACTGTTTAACATGCAGGTTATGGTAAATCTGCATATGTAGGTTTATTATACTTTGCACAGTTTTATTGCTGAAGTTTGTGTGTGTAAATCCAACTACAGCGTTTTTGTGTATTGATCAGGCCTGAGTAAGCCCCCCTTCCACACACACACCGCCAACCCCTGAGGCGACAGTCGTTACTGACCTTGTGTCCTTCGAATCGGCGCCTCTTGTTCATTCTATAAGGCTGCTGGGAGGAGAACACGGCCATGTAGTCCCCATTGGTCTGGGCAACAAATGACTCCTCCAGTGGATGGAGAGCGAGGCTCGGACACGTGTAACGCTCCTGGTGGAGGGGAAATTAATTCAATATCTGACCTTTCTTGCCGTTAGTGGCAATGAAGTTAGCTGCATGTTAATTCATCTGGTATGTTTATGAGGTGGACAAAGTAACAGAAATGCAGTCTATCCACTGTGTGTATCATGTGGTAATGTGTCTACTATTTTGTCCACTCTCTTCAGTGCAGGACTCATATTTCAGCTGCTCAAACACTGTCCAGAAACGAGAATTTATTCAATCCAAAAAAAGCACAAAGGTTATTAAAAACACATTTTTTAAAATAGTTGGCACCCAGTAGAGCACAGGCTTCCTCAAGCACTATGTAACTGTCAAAATGTGCCAGTTTCACATGCCTCATTACCACATTGCGAGGTTCACACTTTCACAGAAATGTACCTTGAATGTGTGATTTGTTCTGTGTCAGAAAGTATTTTAAGCCATTTAGCTGATGGGTTAAACATCGCTTCAACTACATGTATCTAGGGGTCACACAATGACTTCTTACATGGTAGATCTGGTTGGAGACCTTGGCCGTGGTCTGGTAGTCCCAGGCGATAAGGGTGCGGTCGGCAGAGTCTCGGCTCACACAGTCAGAGCTGGTTATGAAGTCCACACCACCTTTCAGAAACAGGATGTCCAAGGTCTGCTGGATGCCCGCTTTGTACTCTTTTACCACCTGGAGCCAAACACACACAAACATACAGGCACAAATTAGCATTAAGCCTTAAAAATACCCAGTAAACAACAAGAATAAGTCCTCCAGATACACATTATAATGCAGAGTCACTGTGTAAAAAAAAAACTCACATAGTAATAGCAAGTATAATTTACTTTGCAGCCATCCATGAAGCTTATAAAACACTGAGGATGAATTAACAAGGACAGAAATATATGGACCTGGAGGTAGGTTGACAATGACAACTGCTCTGTGTCCTTGCTGATAGACCTATTGTCACATGGAGACATGGTGTTCAACTCCTTACAATAATATATAGTTGTAATTGCAATCTTTCATCTTCATGACATACTGTGAATGTTTTATACATAATGACCGAAATCACTGGTGTACCTAGTTTGAGGGATTAAACCTATAGCATAAAGGCTACACATTGGGGCAACAGTGGCTCAGTGGGATAGCAGGGTTGTCCTTAAACAATTTCCCTCTGGGATTACTAAAGTATCTAAAATAAAAATAAAATAAATAAAAAAAACATTAACAAAAGTTATGTTATATGTATTATAATATGCCGTTTGTCAGTATGTAAACACAAAAGATGAAAAATCTGTCAGCACGTTGTGACATATTTCAGGTAAAACAACATATCTGATAACTCGTTAGCTAGTGATTCAGACATCCAGGAAAGCAGTTCAGTCTAAACTGAGTGTTAAATTAGTGTAACTTCTCTTTACAATCTGATAGCAACCGATTAGTTCGGCAGTTTGGCATTAAAACAAAGAATATTAATCATCTGTGGAAGCTTTTAAAATGATAAAAAAAAAAATCAGCCAATCCTCCAGGACGACCCTGCGCAGAGTATTGGCTGGTTGTCACTTTTTCCTGCTCTGCGTGCACCAGAGAGGTACATGCATGATGGCCAAAGTCACAGACCGCAGCTCGTCTTCAGGTGATGCACGTCCATGTGATTGGGAGGCGTGGCTTCGGGGTGAGCTCCGAGAGAAAGGGGCGTGTGTTTACTTTCAAAATTTGCTGACTGAGCTGGTCTTGGTCCTTTTAATCAATTGGGGTTATATCATCCCTGACAGGTGTGGTATTAACAACCTATTTTCTGAGGAAACTGGTACACTGTATTAACACCCATTGACACCTACAGGAAGCTACATCTCCACAGTATTAAATCTAAAAACCCTGCAGGGAAGCAATTTGGTGCGCTGAGGAGAAAAATTACATGTGAGCATTCAGATTCTGAAGAAGCGAACAGGATTATCATATAAAACAGTCCATTAAGCTTAATAGCAATATTAGGTTGCAGCTTCACAGGAACAACTTAAGCAGCTTGGATGAAATTAAAATTTGCTTTGAACAATTAGAGGTATACCCTGCAGTGCAGCAGCATTATCTGGTGAAATATAGCATGGGTCATTGTGCAAGGAGAAATGTACACTACCGTGTTTGTATTTGTGTGCGATTAAAGAGTGTGTAGGAGTCGTGGGCAAGAAGCGAGCATTTAAAGCCTACCTGCCCCAGATTTATAGGGCCAAACTGCAGTCAATGAACCAGAGTCAATAAAAATGATAGATGTTCTGTAAGGAGGTTAATAAGTTTGACCTTGCAGCTGCGAGAGTCCCAGGCTTTCACCATTGAACTGTAACCTCCGCACAAGAACACCTCTGGGTGGCTGGGATGTACGGCCACACACATCACCCTGAACTGGTTGTCCAATTTCACCGCCCGCTTCCCTGCAAACAACAAGACATCCTTTGAAACTGGAAGTGCTCACATCTTTGACATCTCTCCGTCACTGTGCAGACAATACATATCCTGGAATCATAAAGTACATTGTTGCTGCAACATTTAGTTGACTAACTAATGAAATACATTTCAATTTCAATGCAGTGAACACTGTGTGTAGTTAAACTGTGCTGTCACTCTTTCAGGTAAAGTTCATGACTCAAAGGGAAGTTCACAAAAAAATCTAGGGATGAATTGCTGCCAGTCACAACTCTGCACACCTTCTCAAATTTATGAAAGATGTTCAAGTGAAAGGATGAAACAGTTACTGTGATTATTTCATGTCAGATGTCGGCAATAATGATATACGAGCGGTCTCCATTCATTTTTGAATACATCTTTCTGTCCATAAAAATTCACTTGATGGAAACCATGCTGCATTTTTTTTTCTTTTGAGGCCCCCCCAGCAGACTAACTAACGATGGTGGGTGATGGCACTGACCTGAGGTCTGTAAGACTACACAACTTTTTTGGTTTCTCTTCATTTCCAGACTGCAGATTTATACACAACTCAAGACAAAAACTGACAAAGATATAGCGATGTAGTGAAGAGAAAAGAGAGTACAAAGTAATGTTTTGGCTAGAGGCTGCTTTATCTAAACCCATTTAAAGATATCATACTTAGACATAAAAGAAAAACACTGAGGGGTTCAAGTATAATTAAGCCTGACAGGGTGCGACCAAAAATTAGTTTCCTGGGAAAACTATGAAGGCAGACTATAAGCCAGCAACTCACAAAGTGGAACGCCTCAGGGTCCAATGGCTGCTCATTAATTTATCAAGCAAACAAAGACGCCATCCAAAACAGTACTAGGCAGTTAACTCGCAACAAAAAATGCACTTCATTACACACTTGTTCTAAAGTCTCTTTAGAAGAGGGTAGTGAGCCACAGCTATTAAACTGCACCAAAAATGGACCTTCTTTCAATTAAAGGGGGACTAGCCCGCTCCCAGATTTGACTGCATTGATTTGATCCAAAGTTTTAACAGGCAATTTCGTCAGGCTCACACTTCTCTCTTAATTGGCTTACCCGCAGCGATACGGGGAAGATCTGTCATCCAGATCTTCCCCGTAGAAAACCCCAGAAAACTCATGTTTGGCAAGACAATGAGAAATCAACATTCTCCTCATAATAAATAGGCCCTTGTCATCTTTTAATTAAGAGAGATTAATTAGCCTGCTTGAGAGGGGAGATAAGGCAGGACTGCAGTGATCTGCTCCTCCCCTCATGATAGTTTACTCTGCAGTCCTGAAAGAACTGTGATCATGCTGTGGAGATGACACGCTCTGGATGACTACACAGCGTAGGACATTAGGGATGGATAGCAGGGGAGCGGAGAGCAGCAGGGATGAAATGGCTATTCCGCCTCATTACAGGATCCACCAAAGCAGGGCGCCGTCACTATATATAAGCAAAAGTTAGAAATGCATTACTTAGCTTTGACAAGCCATGTCAACATAATGTTTGGAATATAAACTTGATAAGCAATAATTTGGTCTTTCAAAATACAGTTTAACTAAAGCATGTCATACAAATGAGAAGGTGAGACGTGGCTATTTTGTTATGTACCTCCCTCAACACTGGACAGTAAACCAACCAAGTCAGTGACATTATTAAATTCCCGATCATGATTCTAATGTATGATAATAAAAGCAAGCCAATGATTGGTATCAGCAAAAAATGGCTTTAATATGGCATACAGGCATATCTGCAGTGTGGAGGTATCAGTGCATAGGTAAGGCCATGGAAAAGAGGAGCTAAATAACACTAAACATTTTATAACCCTTTAAAATGTGTTTGAGAGGCTTGACCTTCACCGTGTGGATATATCTTTAATTGGCTAAAATGAGTTGGCCCGTACCAGCAAAATCCAATATCATGCATTTTTAGGAGCAAGTGCACAAACGTCTGCAGCCCTGACTGATGGAAGCAGACAAACAAGCCGAATGCAAACAAACCATCTACATAACAATCCACAGCAACTGAGGAGGAAGACGGCGGCAAAAAGAAAGAATGCTTACGTTGACTGCAAGACCATACCAACATGAGGCTGTTGATCCATATATTCCAAACTGAATTAAATATTATAGATGTTCACTGGGGCATTAAAGCAGAGGGAGGCATGACGTTAAAAACTAAAAAAAAAATCCTTCATGTCAAATTGTGAAATGCTTTGTGAAGAACAGACACTCCTGCTGTTGTCAGGTAGCACGCATGCATTAATGTAAAGCTGTTCATTTCTTTTGTGCTCAAGCAAGGGTCCGATTTATTTTCCTGTCATAGAAAAGGAAAAACCCTGTGCCGACCTTGCAGGTTACCAGTGTAAAATGAGCTTTCAAAGTAGGTCAAAATGCAGATATTCTTGCCAGTGGCATTTGGAGTGAATGCTCCTGTGTGTGCTGCCTTCATTGTCATCAACCATGGAATGAATGCTTAAGGCACTCTTGATTATGCAGCCACATTGTAAGGCAGTTTCTCTTCCACAATCGTGCAGTGTGTTAAAGACAAACAATGAAAAAAAAAATGAAAAACCTAATACGAAACTTCACTGGAAGCCTATTAACAGATGTATAATTAAATCATTTTCTCTACATACTACAGTATTTAATAAATTCATGACCCCAGTTAGCAATTACACCCAACATTTTGCAAGAAAAAAAAATTCAGCTGATACATCACCATGGTAACCAATAAATAAAAAGGGATGTTTGCACTTCCAGGCAGTGTAGCCTTTGCCTTTGCACAATAGCATGTCAATGGTCAGGCAGAAAATATGCAAAAAGTTTTGCCAATGCCAAAAGACTTTCAAATTTTGGGCCAGGATGTCTACTGCCTACAAAAGTATGTGCTTTTATAGTTGTGGAAAAAAATAGCTCTGCTCCTTCTGATGGACCGGGTTACATGAACTGAATAGTTGCCTGAGGAATGCAGTGTCAAAGTTGTCTTTTTAAAACCAACATTTTGAGGCTGAGGCTCAAATTCCATGCAACTCATTATTTGTACATGTATTTATATTTAGAAAAAAGACCTCTTTGCACATACTATACATGAAACGTGAAAAGATTCAGTCTTAACCAATACGAGGTGGCAAGGCAATAAACAAGTTCACCTAAATGTTGACAGTACTCTTGTTCATTATTGGTTTTAGGGACAGCAAGGATGATGATTTGATTTGATTTTAATTTCCTTTTTATCTCCTCCGGACAGAAGTTCTGCAAATGCATGTGTGAACAAACACAGCAGCCTGTGGCAGAATGTTGATATTTTCCCAGACCGATCAGCTTTTCCAAGGACATCCATGAAAGCACTGGACAACAGCTGCCGCTTCAAACCATCTTTCAGATGAAATTACTTTATTCCGCTCCCTGGCATCTCTGCCTTTTTTATTGCTTACTCTAACATTCCTTCTCCTCTCAGCTTTTCTCTTTTGCTCTGTTCCTCTTAACCTGCTCTACTTCCCAACATCCTTCTCTCTCTCTCTCCACTATTGCTATTCAGCTGTGACAGCCTGCCCACAGTGGCCCACTGGGAGTGGATATAAGATTTTACAAATTAAATTGGACACAGGAACAACTGCTAAGATGGGCTGGCACACCATTCAGGCTGCTTTATAATTCCATTTCTCTGTAAACATAACAGAGCAGAATTGGGGTAGATATGCTGTGGTGACATATAAGGGGTCGGACAAGACTCCACACACAGAGAGCTCAGTTGAAGAGAAAGCATCCAGCTGCCTCCCTTGTTATAGTTAAGAGGCCCTGCATTACTGTCAAGAGCATAAAGATGACATTCATCCTGATTACAGTCTGAGATGCCAGACACTCAGTATCCCATCACACAATCTAGTGTTTACACATGGAGGGAGCGACAATATATATTTTTTTTTCCCATATAACAATGTCGTAACTATGCTGACGTCCTGGCATCACCGTGTTTTAAGCATCACGTGTCAGAAACATAAATCATCTTTCACTAAATCCTTCCTAAATGATGAGAGGGCTGAGGCTCTGTTTAAATAATTGGGGAATTATGCATGTAAGGTATTCCCTGTGTTATTTTTACTACTTGAATGTGATCGGTTTTAAAGTGTCAGTGCTTTAGCCGTGGCTGCATGACAGCTGGACTCCCAACTCCCGTATTAATATGCTAGTAAATTGAATCATCTGCTGTAGGAATGTTTTCTTATTGCCCCCCCCCCCCCCCCCCCCCCCCCCCTGCCTGCACACATGGTCCATTCAATTCTGAAAATATATAATAAAAACAGGAAGAGTTATAGCAATAGTAAAATCTTCAGAAAAAGGGATTCACGCATGAGAGCCCTGTGGATGTCTGACATGGGTTCAAAGCTGTTAGTCTGAGCCACTTTACGCTGGCAGCTACCAAACTATACGAGCAAATAAGCATTTGTTTGTTTACGGTTGTGAATAGTGACGTTCCAGTATAAGGTCATGGTGGTGCTCCTGTGGTGATGTATCCATTATTGATCCCCTTCCTGGAGCTGCCGGTGTGTTTAATGGGCTGGCCAAGCTATTATCCGTAGGCTTTATTGGCAGTATTGACAGACATGCTGAGAGGGGAAGTGCAAACGGCAGCAAGTCATCACAGCCATGTGTTGACCCTAGAAATATACATAGATACCACAGGGGCTTGTATGTTGGTTCGTTCTGTTGAGTTCCTCTGTTCCTGCAAGTATAAACACTCGCTCACTATTAAATGTTGACAGAATGGAATTTGATTTCTGGCAACTCCTTGTACTGTGTAGAATTTAATAAATTGGTTACAAGAAGTTGTAGAAGTTCTCTATACGTTATCATCTTTTCTACTAGAACACGATGCATTTCACAGCAAACCAAATCATTGATCTCTCGTAAATGTCACCTTGAAAAAAAAGCTTTGTATCATCGCACAATGAGACAGCAATTTTGGCTCAGGCTTACCACATATTGTTTGTTTTGTGAGCCTGATTTTGTTTTTTTTTTATTTACATCAGTCTATATGTGACATACAAGAGACAGGAGTGCCATTTTTAGGATGGTCACCACTGAAGTGAGACAATCCTCATCTTCACTACTGTACCAAAACAGATTCTTTAGGTTCTGTAGCACACAGGAAAGTAGGCAATAAAAAAAATATATGTGGATTAAGATCTGAATCCAATTTTGCTATACCACCTATTGATTCATTAAGATTGTGAGTCCTTCATCGTCTGCACTTCTTTGAAATGGGCAGTTACTACGTATGTAGTTGCTTCCAGGACTGCAGATTTCAAAGGCTGCCCCCGAAATAAGTCATGACTACCGACTGAGGCTGAAAGAGAAACAGCTTTGCAATTCATACAATGGGTTTATAACAAGGTTTTAGGCCCAAAGCAATTTAAATTCACTGCACACATAAATTACCACACCGACTTTAAATTTTAGTTTGAGAAATACTAAAATTGCCAGGAAATGTTCACTGGCAGAAAAAAAAGATGTTTAATGAAAAAACAATATACACACAGGCATTCTGGTTTAATGTACCTAACAGCAGGTGAGAGGAAGCAGGCTGTGGACACTGAAGTTGGGTTCAGTTGGGGGCATATTCACAAGGGCACACTTCAAAAACCCAGTGGTTTGTTGTGACAGTTCTCCTTCAGAGCTACAGGGAGAATTGCTGCTACTCACCCGTCTCCACGTCGGTGATCACAGCCGTGTTGTCAAAGGATCCGGTAAGAAGGCGTCGCCCGCAGGGGGTCCAGCAGGCATCTCGCACGGCTCCCGAATGGCAGGTGTAAACCCTGAGGCATCGCCCGCTCTCTGCACCATCCCACACCTGCCAGACATGGGCACATCACATCAAACCACAAGTCACACACACACCTAGGCTGCATCAACAAAGTCAATTTTACTAAGGGCAAGACGGCTTTTTATAGCTGAATCCATTACACAGTTTGTGAAAGCAGAACAACTTGAAGTGGCTCATTACATCAGTAACTGTATGCTCCGTTTGCTTTGACTCAATGACATACAAAGTAAAATGGTGTAGGCATTCTGGGTGACACTGACCCATATATCCTTTACATGACCTGATGCCACAACATCCGGTAAAAAATTAGAAGCAGAAAAGACATCAGACGGCCCAGACCTGCTGTGCACTGCTTCACACCAACAACAAGAAAGGACCTGCATACTTAAAGAAGTTTCCTGCTCTCCCCACTGAAAAGAATTTTAAAAAGGTAAAATACTTGGATGCAATGTGTCCACATGGATATACCTCCCAACTTCTCAAACCTTCTCAAAGATACCCTCACCTAAATTCTGTTGCAATAAAACAAGATCAAATTATTCATGCAAAGTGCTGCTGAGAGAAGCCAAAGCCAAAAACAACCTTCCTAATTAATTAATCCAACTAATTACCTTTGAGTGTGCCTAGAAATCAATTCGCAGTGGGGTGTAATGGCGTTAATGGTTCTGTGTTGTTAGAGGTTTCTGTGATAGCAGACAGAGCAGAGAAAAAAAAAGCACCCAGTCACTGTCTGTTTGTTATGACAGCCATGACTGCACAACCTTGCTGGTCTGAAATATGATATCTTGGTACAAAAGGACGCCTGAATAAAGACATTGATGAATGAAGGAGGTGTTAATCAGCTGCAATATCTTTGTTTTTGTCTCCAGTCACAGTGTCACTTGACAAACATGCAGATGAGTATTGTGTATAGTGTGTATAGCGGCTTGTTTTTCAGACTTCCTGTTGATAAGCGAAAGATTTTCTGACGTGCAGGAGAAGACAAAGGCTTCTCCTGAAGCCAAGCTTGAAATCCTGTAAGTGGCCTGGTATGGTGCCCACAAAGGTGCAGTATTACACTGATAATGAAGCATTTTATGCTTCCCCAGCACGGCCGTGCCCGCATAGGAACTTTGAAGATCTGTGGGGCACTGCAGATCTCTCTCTGGCTCTTTCTCTCTGTGTTTCATTATTAAATATGACTCCTCTACACAGCATACGGAACTCACTGAGAAGTGGTGTGCCACAGGAGAGATGGACAGGGAAGAGTGACATGTCAGTACTGCAGGCGGTAGTTTAACAAACAGAATGGCAGAGATGCCTCCAGGGTAGGAAAAAGCAGCACTTTTAATTGCAATCATCTAAACATTGGAGTGACACATATTTTAGTAGTATTTCTTGCAATGTGCAAAAGGATAGGCCACTTCTCCGTTTAATGTTTGTCTCAGGGAAACAGTGCCATCTCAAGGTAACATCTGTGAAAAAGCAGCATCTATCACTGCAAAGTAGGCTTGTGCAAAATCGTATCGTGTGCAATTAATTGTCAGAAAAACTGTCACCGATTAATATTTGCCACTTATCGATTATGGCGATTAGTCGCGTGTCGTCATGATGACGCATTTTTGTGTGAGACGTACTCTCACCATCACCCTCAAGCGCACACGTGAGCCCACAATAACAATAATGGCGGAAGCAGCACGTTCCTAACAGAGGTTCAATGTCTGTCACCATAAGCCGGAGTACGAAGAAAGCCGAAGAAAGCGCGACGAGGCCACAACGCCGGCTACAGCTGTAGTGTATACTGCTGCGCATGCATACGCAACATGCATTAGGTGTGAAGCGTGGAGCGTTGGTTGTTGCCATAGCAACTGGATGTTTGCTCAGATCAAAGGAATGAACTCCGACTGCCTCCCGATCTTTATTTAAGGACTCCACAGCAAGATAGGATCATTACAACAGCGAAGTCTCCTTCAGCAGATATCGGAAAGAATTCCACTCAGCCGAGAATCCGCGATATGTTTAGTCATTGTGCTCCTTACGACCAAACTAAGCACTGGAAGAACGTAAGGCAGGTTGATTTGCACACACATACATTTAAATGTGGAATTGTCCGGTTTGTTTGTAATGTTTTTTCTGCTGCTGCTCTACAGTATGAGTGAAAACATGCACTAGTGTGGGACATATTCCAGTCACAGGTTCATTTGCACAGAGAGATTTTTTTTTTAACTTTAATAATCACTGATGTGACTTTTCTGAACTTATTTGTCCTGTTTAATTTTAATGTTGATATGCACTGCTTTGTGACTTAAGATAAGAACATTTGAAGGACAAAGTTACTTTAAATGTTTGCATCATTATTATTTTGAAACAGTTTGTTCATCTGTTATCAATACATATTTCAAACATGGCTGGTTTGTGCCTAATCACTACTTACCAGCTTAACCTGTTAGAATGCAGTAGTTAACTTGACTGATGATTTGTCAGTATCATTTTAGATCAATTTCGTGATTTAAAGTAAAAAACATGTAAGTGCAATTGTCATCAATTAATCGTTATCGGCTAAATGCCACAATTAATCGTGATTAATTTTTTTGCCAATATCGCCCAACCCCTTCTGCAAAGGACTAAACAGGCTTCCACACAATAAGTCTGACAAAGTGCCATATTGCTTGAGTGCATATCTTAATGATATGCACCAATAACAAACCCATTCGCTGCACACAGAGTTGAGCTAATCCAAAGCAAAGCATCACTTTTGCTTCAGTTTAGAATAAGAGCTTGTTTATTTGCAGCCCCCCTTTAATTTCACCGGCCACTTAACAGACATGCAGAGCAAATGACTCATTGGAGTAATCTGCTTCCTAAATGACTCTTGGTAATTAAAACTAAATTGGTATTTGTGTTATCAACTTAAAACTGCAGCTTTACACCTGCTGTAGCCATGGCAACGACAGCTGCAAACAGGCTGGAATAATAATAATAGTCTGACAGACAGGATGGAGGAAGAGAAGTCAGAAGCCCTAAAGTAGATGAAGTAGATGAAGTAACACAAGCACAAAGAGGAGAGTGTTAGGACTCCATTGATTATGTCCCATCTCTGTCTTCTGCTCAGCAGAACAGAAATCAATAGCTGGTGTCAAAGAGCAGAAAATCAATAGATGTAATGCATGTCAATAAATTGAGCAACGCAAATAAGCAGAATGGCATCTATGTCAGAATGCTACAGGGAGTGTTTTACACTTCTCCATTTACCAGGGTCAGTTTTCTTACACTTTCTCTGTTAAGTTTTCTGTTGAACTTTAAAAATGCAACATATTTTAGTATCAAATTCACAATGTCATTTGTCACCGTGGACTTCTTCTACACAGCAAGCTTTTGTAGATTGAACAACTAGTCAACAAGTAAAATATTTATATATGTGTATAACAGATAATAAGTATTTTCTTAATTGATCCATTTATCATTAAACTTTTAAAGTCTATAAAAGTTAATGGACTAGTACAACTATTCAACAGCAAAGATTTTGAATTGTGCTTGACAAAGTAAATGGCTAGAATTAGCAGACGTTTTGCTAAATAGTTATTAATCAATAATGAAAAAAAATCTGCTGAACTGGATGAATCTATTGTTTTCTTGAAACAGTTAATGTTGCTATGGTTACAATTGTAACCTACAAGCCAAGTTGTAAAAGCATTTAAGGCACTATGTCAATACATAGCTATAAATGAATAACTAATACTATTTTTAATGAAATCTTGGGTCATTTCTTTCAATCAAATGTCTTTAACATTTCTAAAACATACAAACTTGTTATCCAAATTGGATGTGATTTCCTTTCCTTCAAAAACAATCAGCAAACAATATGATAACTGAGCTCTAAATGTCTTAAACTAATAAATAGGAGCTACCACTGAGGATGTATATGAAATTTCTATCTCAGAACAAAATTATAGACAGACTCAACAAACTATGAGAATTCCATCTGTGAACTGGTTTCACAGAGAACACCTGGCTACTGAGAGGAAGAGATAATTCATGCATACAAACAACCAAGTCTTCTCCTCCCCTCTCCTGCTAGCCTCCACCATCTGCCTTTTCCAGGTGCCAGAAGAGGTGGCCACCATACCACTGCACTTGTATGATTATGCAAATGATCTAATTCATATTTAAATCATTAATTATTCAGCATTCTCATAGGATATTGGTGGACTGTGTGATTTCATACTGGGATAGAAATGTTTAGTCAGTGGCGGGCTGCATTCCTTGACCTTTACAATACAGAAATGAGCGATTGTTTTCCAGGTGTGAAATAAAGAAAAGAAGCGGGGATCATATGAAGGAGAGACAGAGAGAGAAAGTCCCACGGGTCCTGACTTACATTCAACTGACAGTGACAGATAGGATTCTAAGGAAAGTGGTTTGGGTTACATTTATAAATTGAGGCAGCAGGGCAAATATTATATCTCTGCCTGTAACACTGTGCCAATTACACTGGGTGTCAGGTAAGTGATTTTCAATTTAGACTCCTCCAATGCACTTGGCACAGGCCTGAAAATGCTCTGATAAATGGATTTGTTTTTTCTTTATGAAATACTCCTCAAGACCTTAAAATATATGGGGCAGTCAACTATGGCTGGGTATCCTGAGAGTATCTTGTGGAAAATTATGTGGAATAATAATAATTTTGTTGGATAAGCCAGTTAAACAAAATGATCTGTAATGCGCATAAAAAAGTAAAAAAAATAATTAATAATAAAATAAAATAACAATAAATAATAATAATAATAATAATAATAATAATAATAATAATAATAATAATAATAATAATAAATAAATAAAAGTAAAAGTATTTTTTGACATATTGTCACTGTCATTACCTTGAAAGTCTTGTCCATAGAGGCAGACAGCAGCAGATGACTCAGATGAGGCAAAGGACACCACTGCACCATGTTGACTGGACCTTGGTGGCCTCCCAGGCTCAGTGTAAGCCTCCTGGGTATCCCTGCTGCACTGGGTTTTTGAGCAAGATATGGCTTTACTCTTGCCGACACATCTGAGAGAATTTGGCATTCTCTGGTCAGATTCTCCCCAAGTCGCTCCTCAGGGTACTTTGGGTCCACTGTCTCTACCGAGGTAGCAAGCCTCTGTCTCTTAGGGATGTACGGTCTGACACCAGAGACAGTTGGCTGTCGTTTTGCTGGGTTTGGACCAGAGCTTTGCAGCAGGCAAGAATGAGCCGGCAGGGGAGGGATTTTCTTCTGAGTTACAGGTAAATCAGCTGCATTGTCTCTAAAATCTTTCTCTCTTGAGTTACCTCCACTGCAATGTTGTGTCTCCCAGTAAGTGCTGCTCTGTGGCTGAGGTTGATGTTGTAATGAAGATCTGCTTTCTGGGATACTTCCATGATATTGCTGCACAGGAAAACTTGTGGGGCCTGGTGTTACCTCGGAGTCGTTACATACCACAAATTCTTTATTGTGTTCTTGTGACACAGGTTGGACTGATGTTGATGATCCATCATCTTTTTTGTCCAGTGATTCATCCTCTGACTCCTCTGAATCCTCATAGGACACTAATGAAGACATCTTCACATGACACTAGAAAAAAAAACATGACATCTCATTAAAGGCCCGACTGTGACATCTACTGGCTACTTTGATATCTACAGTTAAACGTAGCACAGGTTTTTACATCCTTACAGTAGAGATGTTTCCAGCTTTAGCAGACTTTGCTCTAAATTAGTTACCACCTGGCAGTGTAATATATAAATAATCGTGTTTTATTAGAATTTCGTGGCAAATATGTAACAACCACCGCCCCATATTAACAGTGCACAATGGTAAAAGTGTGGAGAAATCGTGTAAGTAAAAAAACACAAAGAGGAAGAACAAGAAGGAACTTTCCTGTATTCAGTGTTAGCCGTGTTAAAGCTAACAGTTCAGTTAACGTGGGTGAGTAGTGCAGTCCTTGCATGAAAACAGTTAGCAACAGCTAGCTTAGTCAACTTCAGACAGAACCAAGTCACTGTACCAGGTGCTTTTACAGTAATTAGGGACGCCATTAGGTGTTTTAATGCTAACAGCCTGTTACTGTCACAAGGAGTATCTGAAGGCTCGTGTACAACGGTAGTCGTACGCTCACTGATATAGCACAGTTAGCTAAGACTGGCCGTTTGCTTTTCTGTATTTAAACCTGGTCCAGACTGTGCGCAGAAAAAAAAAGCTGCACAGCTAATATGTCGTTAATGGTTGTACCTGCAGTTTGTTAACGTGTCCATTTAATGGTCTTCTGTGCGTTAATGCAGCCACGCATCACCCCCAACATCCCGCAAAAACATTTGAGCACATGCATCATTTCAGAATAAAAGTCATGTGTCGTCTTGCCCGCTCACGTCAAAATATCTTTATGTGTTAAAGCTTTTATTTTGAAAAGAGCAGGAAGGAACGGAAAGAACTGTCCTTCACTTTCGATATTTTAATCACATGAATGTATTTACATTGAGTTGTTGCATTTATTTACTGTAGTCTACATTACACTATACTAAAAAAATATATAAAACTTCTTATATATTACATTCATATAATCAAGTCTCTAATCTAGACATTTTTCGTCGTTTAATACATCGCGGAACCTTTGGGTAGAACCTGTATTCCTGGGGAAACTTTTACCCAAACACTAGTTCACACAGCAGTCTGATGCAAGTTGAATGAGTGAGCTGTCAGGTATTTGTGAAGAAGCTTGGACGGTATGCTGGCTTTATTTACTCTAATTATGTTAGTTATTATAATACCTAATATGATCTTACTAATAGGACCATTTATGTATTAGGGCAGCGTGTGGGAAATCTAGGTAGAATAATCAGACGATTAGCTAGCTTTACCAAGTTAGCTGTCACATATGCAGGGCTCTCAAGTCTCACGCATTGAGAGTGAGACTCACGCATTTCAACAAGTTCAACACATGGCATTTCTCACGCGGAGAAATGATTAGCTTTACCGCACAAAAACTCTTATAGACCATCCTATAAACGAGTCAGACAGGGTACTGTGCGCTCATACAGCTGTCTGCAATTAGCGACCTATCAGCCAATCAAAAATATAATTTCTTGTTGCTGTGTGAGGTCTGAGCTTCAAGTACGCGTTCTGTGGACACTTGAAAACTTGAAATCCCTGTCGGACTCGTTTATAGGATAGTCTATAAGAATCACTGTCCTGGTAATCCGAACAACTTCTCTTTTTGTCCAAACCGAAGCCTTCAGACAAAATCGTATCGTGTGCAATTAATCGACAGAAAAACTGTCACCGATTAATATTTGCCACTTATCGATTACGGCGATTAGTCGCGTGTCGTCATGATGACGCATTTTTGTGTGAGATCATGGTCACCATCACCCTCAAGTGCACACAATAACAATAGGTTCAATGTCTGTCACCATAAGCCGGAGTACGAAGAAAGCCGAAGAAAGCACGAGGAGGCCACAACGCTGGCTACAGCTGTAGTGTATAGTGCCGCGCACGCATACGCGACATGCATTAGGTGTGAAGCGTGGAGCGTTGGTTGTTGCCATAGCAACTGGATGTTTGCTCGGATCAAAGGAATCAAAGTCTCAAAGTCTCCTCCAGCAGATATCGGAAAGAATTCCACTCAGCTGAGAACCGGCGATACGTTTAGTCATTGTGCTCCTTACGACCAAACTAAGCACTGGAAGAACGTAAAGCAGGTTGATTTGCACACACATACATTTAAATGTGGAATTGTCCCTTATTGTCCTTAACCTGTTAGAATGAAGTAGTTAACTTGACTGATGATTTGTCAGTATCATTTTAGAACAATTTGGTGATTTAGAGTCAAAAACATGTAAGTGCAATTGTCATCAATTAATCGTCCAATTAATCGTTATCGGCTAAATGCCACAATTAATCGTGATTAATTTTTTTGCCAATATCGCCCAACCCTATCTACAACTGGTATAATTTTTATATCTGGGATGTCAAAGATGTGGAGATGGCGGCGAGTTAGAAAATATGGCAGCTCTGCTTCTCTGTTTTTGGTTTTACATTACATTTACATTACACTCTGAAAAGTAATAGCTGAAAGGAGCAGAAGAAGCTGAACATTTTGATATATAAACGGTTTCTGTAGCTGAAAGTATGCAGGCGCTGAAAACTTTTAAAAGTTGAAGACTGAAGAACTCTCTCATAGACTTTAATGTTAAATTAATTTTATAAAACGCTTAATATTTTAAAAACTATAAATAGCTGAACTCTGAAAAGTAATAGCTGAAAAGACCTGAAAAAGCTGAACATTTGATCTTTGAATGGTTTCTGTAGCTGAAAGTATGCCAACGCTGAAACCTTTTAAAAGTTGAAAAATCTCTCATAGACTTTAATGGTAAATTAATTTTATAAAACGCTTAATATTTTAAAAACTATAAATAGCTGAAAAAAAACTAAAAGTTGACCCATCATGACCTCAATAAGCTGAACATTTTGACATTTGAACGGTTTAAATAGCACAAAGTATGTCCAAGATACGCTGAGCCAAAAAGTGTACGGAAGAAAATATAATAAAAAAAAAATAAAGAAGTAGAAGAACTAAAGTTTGATTGCTCTGCAGAAATCAAACTAAATAATAATATTGTTACTCTTTATTATTTAGCCAGTGTGAGAAAGATGACAGACTGTCAAGGAGATGGGGAAGGAGCCAAGAGTCCAATGGACCTGTACGAGCAACTGAACGCACAAGGAGACAAAGTCAGATCCCTGAAAACGGCTAAAGCAGATAAAGTAAGTGATGTCACTGCCTGAGCTGAGATTTTCAGTAAAGAGATATGAATTGAAATTTCTTAAACTCAGTAAACTAAATTAATATGTCTACTGTCAGGTATTTGGGTTTATCAACGTTTTCCTTTAACAGTGTGATTTGGTTCTCCAGGGTGAAGTCGATGCTGCTGTCAAGCTGCTGCTACAGTTGAAAGTGGACTACAAAGAGTTGACGGGTCAGGATTATAAAGCTGGATGTCCACCCTCAGAAGACGTGGTTGTCCCAGACAACGGGCCAGTAGAAGATGGAGAAGACACAGTTGACCCATGGACCGTTGCCACCACAAACGCCAAAGGAGTGGATTACGACAAACTCATAGGTGAGATTCAAATGTTGTCTTCATTATAAAGATGAGAGGAAACTGAATGTAAAAATGGAAGTAAAATAAACATTGTGATGTCTCCCCTCAGTGAGGTTTGGCAGCAGTAAAATTGACAAGGAAGTGGTGGACAGAATAGAAAAAGTGTTGGGACAGAAACCTCATCGCTTTCTACGAAGAGGAATCTTCTTCTCACACAGGTTTATATTGTTTCTTATTTACAGACTTCTACTGAAGGCATCTAATGCAGCACATAATTCTTCTTCTTCTCCCACTCTGAATATTATGTTAAGTGAAACATAATGGTGGCAGGGTGAAAAGTTCAAACAGGAATGACCCATTAATAAAACCTCCTTCCAATCACAGAGATATGCATCAGGTACTGGAGGCATACGAGAAGCAGAAGTCTTTCTACCTGTACACCGGCAGAGGTCCCTCCTCAGAGGCAATGCATGTTGGTCACCTCATCCCTTTTATCTTTACCAAGTGAGTGCTCTCTCTCTCGTCTAAGTAAGTCTTGCAGTGTTTAGAGTGTGCTGATAATCCCAGTCTCTTTTTGTACAGCTTACATTACTTTGACTTTCTGACCGTTTGTATAACTGAGAATTGTTTTTTGTTGTTGTTCTAGATGGCTTCAGGATGTGTTTGACATTCCTCTAGTGATCCAGATGACTGATGATGAGAAGTACCTATGGAAGGATCTAACACTAGAAGAATGCCACCGCTTTGCTGTGGAAAATGCCAGGGACATCATCGCCTGTGGCTTTGACGTCAACAAGACTTTTATCTTTTCTGACCTTGACTACATGGGGTAAAATATGATAAAAAAATTAGTTAAAAGTTATATTCTTACTAAGTAAACCATACTGCCGAGACTTCTTAGGATGCATAAGAAGCATCTTTATTGTGTCCAAATGACAGACCAATTAAAAAACGGTTAAGCAGCATGTGTCTTGTAAGCTTTCAGCAGAATTGTCATTCTATTAACTAAAGTTTATACAGCCTTAACTAGAGTAAATTTTCCTTTTTTTAAAAAAAAATGTGAATTTTTTTTTTTATTTCCTGGCAGTTCATCTCCTGAATTCTACCGAAATGTGGTAAAGATCCAGAAACATGTGACATTCAACCAGGTTAAAGGCATCTTTGGCTTTTCAGACAGCGACTGCATTGGTAAGGCAATTGAACTGTAGTACCATTCTTTCCATATTCGACTAGGATTCTTATCGTTTTTCCCCTGTATTTACTGCACATGTCCCAGTTTAGATTTTGGTCGTGTGAATAACGTCTTTCTGTATGGTGTTTATTGTGATTTATCCATCCAGGAAAGATCAGCTTCCCAGCCATTCAGGCAGCCCCATCCTTCAGTAACTCTTTCCCACAGATCTTTGGAGGCAGAAAAGACATACAGTGTCTCATCCCCTGTGCCATAGACCAGGTTAGGACAATAATACAGCAAAGTGACACTACAGCAGACTGGTCTTCATATACCGTATGTAAAATGCAATGTTGTCTTGTCTTACTCACACAGGACCCTTACTTCAGAATGACCCGTGACGTCGCTCCAAGGATTGGCTACCCAAAACCTGCTCTGCTGCACTCCACCTTCTTCCCCGCCCTGCAAGGGGCACAGACCAAGATGAGCGCAAGTGACCCGAACAGCTCCATCTTCCTCACCGATACACCAAAACAGATCAAAAATAAGGTTAGTTCTATTTTAATACAAGCCTGCTCAAATGTAATACATATTATTTTGGTATCTGACCTGTAATCGCTTCATGCAGGTCAACAAACACGCTTTTTCTGGAGGAAAAGACACAGTGGAGGAACACAGGAAGTACGGTGGTAACCCGGACGTGGACGTCTCCTTCATGTACCTGACCTTCTTCCTGGAGGATGATGAACAGCTGGAAAAGATCAGACAAGTGAGGGAGATCAATTTTCATACTTTTTCTTACACTCAGTACATGCTGTGTGTGTATCATTCTTTTAAGTTCTGCACACCCCTCCCACCTTCCATATCTCATTTAATTTCTAATCTTTAATCTCTTCTCTGCGCAGGACTACACTAGTGGAGCTCTCCTAACAGGGGAACTGAAGAAGATTTTGATTGAGACTCTGCAGCCAATCATCGCCGAGCATCAAGAGAGACGCAAACAAGTTACAGACGAGATGGTGAAGCAGTTCATGACACCCAGACCTTTAAATTTTAAAATCTAGCTGGCTTGAACATTAAAGAACAAAGTGCATCATGTGAATAATTGTCTTACGGTTTGCAACAGAGCTGGAGGATGTTCATGTTAAATGTAAATTACTGGAGCGATGATGATGTGCTTCTCTGTATCATTGCCAACACCTTCATGCTCATTGTCAAGCTTCTAGTTGGTTTCACGCCACACCAAATGTACACATGATTAAAGCGTACAAACAAATATTCTTAGGAAGCTTCCTTAAAGACCAACAATCACACAGCTACTCATGCACTCTGCAAAGCTTATTTAACATGGGGAAAAAAATAACAATTGTGTGCTGGTGAAAAGGATAGATGGTGTTAAAGAAAGCATAGTTTGATATTATAGGATATCCTTTAAAGAAAATCATCTCTTCAGTGTCTTGATTCAGGGAACTTAAGCAGATTTGTATCAATAAATGGGACTTTAATCAAGGTAACACTCAGCATGGTTTAAATAAAGAAAAAGTTGAATGTCCCCCTGGGATTAATAAAGTATTTCTGATTCTGATTTAGCGTCTATGATTTCAGGGATCGGGTATTGTTCACGTTGACACACTGCTAGGACTGTGAATATGAGTCCTTGTTAATATTAGCAATGCTAGCATATGCTCCAAAAAAAGAAGGTTTATTTCAGGATAATGAAGAATATGACATTTCATTACATAATATGTTACTTTAAGGACAAACCGTCCTATTTTGAATACTTCTGTTACTGTTTATTCATGAGGGACACTATGTACTTACATGGATTTTGGTATTGTTTCAAATTGTACACAGTGCTTTGATATGGCAGCATGACTTATTTGACTTTATTTTTGAGCTTTTGCAAAAAGAATTTAAACCGACTTAGGGCTACTAAACAAATTCCAAATGGCAAGCATAATTTCACACTGTACTTCCTGACATAATAGGAACACAATCCAGGTACACACAGTGTGGGACTGTGCACAGAACATGTCAGTCTTTGAACTAATGTAAACAAAAGGCTTGGGAAAAAAAAGATACAAAAAATGCAAAAAAACACGTCTGTGAGGAATTCTTATCTACTGCCTGACTGAGTGTTCTCAACAAAGGGAGTGCTGGGAGATTCATCTATAGCTATTTACAACTGTCCACCTACAGGTAAGTGGAGGACATTCCTGCAGGGACAAATACCACAGAGGAGACACGGGCTATAACAGACATTGTTCTGCCTTTGAAATTTCAGAACCGGTGATGTGGGGCAGTCATGAATAATCATGTTTATTACTCATTGCTCAACATCACACCGCTTTTGAAAGACACATACTGTGATGTTCTGCCTCTGTCCTCCATGTGCAATTGGTGGCACCATAAAACCTTTTTATTTGTTTGTTTTTTTTCCAGAGAATTAGTGACATACAACATGCCACAGTGGGCCCAGATAAGGCATGTACACTGTCATATATATATATATATATATTGCTTCTCTTGTTGATGAAGATTCTCAGTCATCCAGGTCATCATACGTAAAGAAGATTGAAGCAAGGCGTCTGGACTTGTAGAGTTTTCTTGAAGACGTTTCTCTGCTCATCCAAGCAGCTTCATCAGTTCTAACTGTTTGTCCAGACGCCTTGCTTCAATCTTCTCTACGTATGATGACCTGGATGACTGAGAAATCTTCAATCTTCTCTACATATTGCTTCTCTATTTGTTGAAAACAACGCAACCACAGAACCCAAATTTTAAACTTCATTAAATAAAATCAGCTTTTCCAGCTGTTGCTTTGCCAGATGTTGGCTGTTTAGTGATATGCTGCACTTCCTTGTGTGTCACGTGGTAGCACTGATTAGCCTTTCTCTCATACATGTGCAGTTTTTTCAGGTTTTCTCGTGAGTCATAACTATAAATAAATCATTTAATATTAATTAGGTCATTTTTTTTTGTATTGAACTGAATTGCACAAGAGTTTACAAAAGTGTTGTGTCTATAGGTTTAAGTATCCTAAGTAGCGGAATTGATAACACTGTTGATTTTGACATCGGAGGGATCAGCAGCGACAGCTTCTACCCCCGCAGCAGCCAATGGGCGTGAGGGGCGGACGGTGTCCGCTAGGGGAGTTGTCTGCCTCCAAGTAATCCGATTGGACTTCCTTAAAAAGGGCAAACACGCTCCTTCTTCTCTGCTTTGAACCCACCCTCCGCCTCCTGCGACCGCACAGAAATAGAAAAGGTTTGGCAGAAAGAGAGCAACTCTGGCAGCAGGAAGCGAGGACACATCAGATACATCACAATAAGACTGTTACACTTTGTTGTTAAAGCTCATTAGCCGGAGGGGATCTTCATCTTTCGTTTACTCAGCATCAGCCGCGGTAAAAGGAGAATACTACGGAAAGCGCTAAGCAGCCTGGCTGAACACCAAGCCAGGGCTGTGAAATAAATCACACAGAATACCCAAAGCAGCCTCCGAAGGAACCTGTGAACTGCTTTCGTCAGACATTAAGTTAGCGTGACGTCTTCCAGCTGTTATACATTTTTCTTCTTGAGGGAATGGCATTGGACTTCGCCGCTGGATGCATAGGAGGTGAGTTTAGAGTGAGCTAGCCACGTTAACAAGCTAGCTAACTAACTAACTAACTAGCGTTAGCATTAGCCACCTTTCTGTTTTTTTCCATCGCCGAGGGGACGCGTGGACAGCGCGAGTTGTGATTGTGTTGTCACTGCTTGCACTTTGTGCAACGCCGTGATTTGTACTGTGTTATATTTCATGTGCTGTAAACAAACTGCAGGTTTATCGATTGAAACTCTTTGAGATTTGACAACTTTTTTTTCCCGCAAGTGCTGGAAATCCCGGATGTTAACGCTCAGGTATGTGACGTGACATTCCAGACGTGTAGCTCACACAGTGGGAGTGGTGCACACGTCCAAAATAATAATAATAATAATAAAGAAAAACATCAGGATCTGTGTTATTTTTTGTAATTACCTTGGCATTATTATTATTATTATTATTTTATGTCCCATCCATCCTGTGTTGTGCAATAATCATTCCACAGTTGAGAGTGGTCCTGTACACAACTTCCGGTCTGTCCACTGAGGCCTTGAGAATCATGTCAGCTGTTTTGCCTGCACCCAAGGCCAGATCCTCCAGACTGTAGCACACCCCAGTTCAGAGCACAGGCACTGATGTGATAAAAGTGTGATAGAGTTGTTAGAAAATGGTGATATTACCGTACTTGATGTTATTTTTTTATTGATAATCAATCAGTTCTTTTACTGATACAGAGGAGTCTTGGCCCTTCCACTGGGTCACCACTAGAACCTGCTTGAATTTTGGTTACATTTTAATTGTAATTTCTGAACCAGGGTTTTGGTTTTATCATTGCCACAGACTGGATTTTCCATCCATCTTTGTCAGAAATGTTGATGCCTGGTGTCAGTGGTTAATCAGTTAAGGACAGCAGATGTGTGTGTGTGTGTGTGTGTGTGTGCACACATTTAGTCAGGTCACGGAGAAGTTGCTGACGTGTGATGATAGTGGACGAGTACATAACTGAACAGAAGTTGTATAATGGGTTTTTTTTTTGGCTTGTTGATATGAGTCAAGGCCGGGGCATTGCTAAGCTAACGTGCAGTGACGTGCTCAGTCTCACGATGGGCAGGCTGTTTGATGTTGCAAGGTGATCATAAGTTTTTTTTTTATTTTTTAAATCCCATCATCTAAATGTTTGTATTTGCATTGTGTAACTGTGACACAACAATGTGTTGTTGCAGTGCCTCTCACCAGGAAGCCACAGTGGTTTGTAATAATTGAAATTCTAATGTCTGTTTTTTTGTGTTTTTTTTTATTCTTAGGTGCTGCTGGTGTGTTGGTCGGACATCCATTTGACACAGTTAAGGTGGGTGTCTGCTCCATCTTCCCTGCTGTTTACTTTTGTCAGGCAATGACATGATTTCAGTGCTCCACTGTGTTGGCAGCTTTTAAATATAACTCTAGGTAACCTCAAGTTACACAGTGATTAGATAAAGGAGCGACTATGACTATTAGAACAATATACATTTTTCCTAGTATTCATATGTAGTTCCTGTCCTTTTTGTTGTTTACTGCCAGATGACAGTATTGTTTTGCAGAACAAGGAGCAGATTTCTCCAAAATTATTGGCTATGTAGCAACATAAGATAGATATTTGCTTTACCTAGTAGTTTACAGGTTAATAATACTCCAGCCGAAGCCAAACTACTTTCACATTGTGTGGTTTAGGTATTTTATTTACATGCTTTCTTTCCTTTTTTACGATGGCAAGGTCAAGTTAATGTTCACATGTTGTGTAGCATCCACTTCAGAGGCACTCAGACAGATGGTAAATGGTTTGGTTGTAGTTTCTTTTATACCTTGCTTTCAATGTCCTTTCTCCCTGAGCTGGTGCCTGCTTAGGGCTGGGGGAGGCTGTCTTTAACAGCAACAGTGTCACTGTGTTGTAGATGAGAGAGAGAAATAAACAACCTCTCCACGGATATGTGACCTAGTAAGTATGGTCAAGGTCTTTCTTTCTCTCACCTAATGTTCTGTTTTGAGTTATAGAAATATAAAGCACAGAAGAATTGTTTTGAATATAAAACTCGGTTAATGTGTTTTTTTTTTTTTTTTTACAACCCCCTAAACCTCCTTGTTTTTTTTTTACCCTGAAAGAAACAATTTCAAAAACTGTTGCCTGCTTGTTTGCCCTGTAAACCTGTATTACAATATTTCCTCTGTGGCCTTAACGCTCTTTCTTGCGACTCTAATGTGAGGGCTGTCATCCACAGGTGCGGCTTCAAGTGCAAAATGTGGACAAACCTCTGTACCGTGGGACATTTCACTGCTTCCAGTCGATCATACGGCAAGAGTCGGTGAGCCTTATGTCATACTTACTTTAAAGAAAATGGGTCGAATTTTGAACAAAAAAAATGAAAAAAAAATTTGAAGTAAAGAAAAGGAGAAGATAAAAGAAAATAAAAATGAAAGGGAAGCAGCAGAAGGGGCAACAGTGGCACAGTGGTATAGCAGGGTTGTCCAATAACCGGAAGGTTGGTGGTTCGATCCCAACTCCTCCCTAGTCACTGTTGTGTGTTCTTGGGCAAGACACTTCACCCTAGCCTGTGGCGCGCCTTGCTAGTCATTGTATGACACTGCTTGTGCAGCAGCCGTAACGAATTTCCCTCTGGGATTAATACAGTATCTAAAATAAAAATAAAAAAAAAGAAGGAAAAAAATAAACATGGAGATGGGAGAAGACGAAACACCTTTTTCAAAGAGACCAGACATAATTGACAAAAACATAATTTTTCCTTACAAAAGGCAGGAGATGTTGGCCATCTGCTTTGATGTTGATACATTCATTTGGAACACACCAAAGCAACACATTTTCATGCACTAATTGACTGAGAAGTTCTTCTAAGTAGCATGTGTGTAGTGTGTGTGTGTGGTCTGTTTGAAGGTCTGATTAAAGTGTCCAGTTACGGCCTCAGAATACAGACATGAGCCAGCATGTTCCTAACTTGGTGTTGGGGCATGGCAGGAGAAGGAGGTGTGTCTGGGGTCAGTGAGGACCTTCTTTCTAGGTAGGCTAAATAAAGCTTTGGATGTCATGCCATTTGAGATTGTGGAGTACGACTAGTCTCATGGCGTGTCTCACATGGAGGCCGCGGCTTATATCACACTTGTACTTACAGCTAATTACAGCTGTATCACTATAGTCGCATAGTTCCAATGCAATACTTCAGCTATAACCACTGGGATTTAAATAAGTGAAATACACTTTCATTTTATTTTGGCAGCTCCATTAGTAATCCCATTGATATCTGTGTGTGTGTGTGTAGGTGCTCGGTCTCTACAAAGGCATTGGTTCTCCAATGATGGGACTGACCTTCATCAATGCCATAGTCTTTGGCGTCCAGGGCAACACCATGCGCAAACTTGGCAAGGACACACCTCTCAACCAGTTTCTCGCTGGAGCCTCTGCCGGAGCCATCCAGTGTGTCATCTGCTGCCCAATGGAGCTGGCCAAGACGCGCATGCAGATGCAAGGTACTGGCGAGAAGAAGTCTAAGAGGAAGATGTACAAGAACTCCCTGGACTGTCTAGTAAGAATCTACAGGAAGGAGGGGATCCGAGGCATCAATCGAGGCATGGTGACCACTTTGCTGCGCGAGACACCTGGCTTTGGCGTGTACTTCCTTGCTTACGATGTGCTGACACGCTCACTGGGCTGTGAGCCAGAAGACCCTTACATGATTCCCAAGCTGCTGTTTGCCGGCGGAATGTCAGGCATCGCTTCCTGGCTCTCCACCTATCCCGTGGATGTGATCAAGTCGCGTCTGCAGGCGGACGGCGTCGGAGGCGTAAACCAATATAACGGCATTATGGACTGCGTCAGACAGAGCTTAAAGAAGGAGGGGTGGAGAGTGTTCACGCGTGGACTCACGTCCACTTTGCTTCGTGCGTTCCCAGTGAACGCAACCACTTTTGCTACTGTGACTCTGTTTTTATTGTACATGCGCGAGGGAGAGGAGTGCAGCATTCAGGACAATGAGCCACCATCTGTCCAGCTGCAGCCTCTGCAGCCACAGACTCAGCCAACCAGCATGTGAGCTGCAGGTGTCGGGAAGTTTTACAATGGCTGAACGCTGGTCTATGATCTGTTAAATGATGACTAAGGTGAACTGATTCAAGGTAAACATCTGTCCATGGAGTATCAAGGTATCAAGTGGTTAGACGTAGTATTTAAATAAGGTAAAAGATGCACTTGTAAATATGGTCTCTTTTTAAACTTTCTTGCTTTTGTACATAATGTTGTTGAGTTTGAAATCATTAAGAAAACTTGACCGTTACAAGAGTTACTATAGCATCAAGTGACAGTTACAGATGTCCCTAAAATGTGGAGTCAAAGAGACAGTATGTCTGCGATGCTGTGTTTAGGTCATAACGGAGCACTATTGAACATGCCTAAGCTTTGTATTCACCAAGTGAGAGAGTGGCATTGATAATATTCTGTTTTACAATCAGTGACATGATTTACTATTTTATTTTAGCCGTCCAATCCCCTCACGTGACCGCAGCATTTTAGCACCTTGTGCTATTAGTTACAAATACAAAGAGAGCCTTTATACATGTATGCTTTTAACTTTGAAATTCCTTTGGATTTGATCCAAATTATGGCTGCTGTCTATAGTTTTAATCAAGTGCGAGGTTACAAATCTCTTTTCTTTTAACGTCATAATCTGCTGTACAGCTGATTAGAAACATTACAGCCATTGCAGTATGACATAATCAATAATTATTTGATGCAGTGTAATCGAATGTTCTGCACATAATGTCCACAGAAAGCACCTTATGGTATATTAAAGTCACATTTTAAACTTTACACTCAGTACATTTTAGATTATCTCTTAATGCAAGATTCTGTTACAGCGTTTCCACTTTTCTTTCTACAGACTTCACTTTCTCCACAAGGGGGGGCTGTCTGACCAGTCAAGGGCAGCAAATTGCCACCTAGAGACAGAAATGTATGTATTTTTGACAGAGCTACAGTTTTTTTTTCTACCTTTCTGTGTTGTATGTTAACTTTTAATGTGATCAGGAACCCCCTGCTTATGTCCCTGGAGTCAGTCAGAGCACTGTGATGTATGGTTACAAGAAGTACATTTTACCACATTAACCACAGAAGTGCAGCATCCACAAACATGCATTTGTAGCACTTACAAAGGGCCCCCCCTCCTCTCATGGCTTCACCTGCAGGTGTAGGTCAGAAGCACAGGTCTGAATCTGCTTCAGGTTCGGTCCAAAGATGTGCATACTGTGAATTTGTGGGTTTTGGTTTTACCCTTATATAATTATGGAGATATGACATCTTTTCTAGGCTTCAGATTTTAACTTGATTTCAACGTTGTGTACTTTTGTTTGGATTTTTGGGTCTGTGTTTTGTCTTCATTAGTGGATGACACATGTGTCCTGTCTTCTTTTGTTAAAAGGGCTGCTTTAAATATCTAATGTTGCTTTTGTGTTGTATGTACTTTGAGTATTGTACAATATCTTGCACCAAAGTAGCACATCCACATGTATTTCTGCTAGAAAAATAAAAGATGTGTTTCTTTTAAAAGGCTGTTCTTTGGTCATCCCTCAGGGCCTAAAACTACTATGATTGGGTTGTAATTGAATGTTGACTGATTCCAATTTCCCACAATGAGAATGAATGAGATTTTAAATGTCGCTGTGGAGAAAACAGTGCTTTATATTTAAAGAGACAAACGCTGACCTCTAGTGGTGGTAGGTGGATTACAGTTTTACTTAAACAAAAATGTACAAATATTTTATTTTAATGCAATCTGTTGTTCTATTCACACAGAAATAAATGTATTCATTATTTGAAATAAGTTATTCAAGTATCGATATTCAGCTTCTTGTTAAGCATAAACATATGCTCACATTATACAATATGCAATAGTATTATGAGCTGTGCAAAAATGGGATAAAACAATATCCCAACACTCTCCTCTCATTGAGATTTAATATTATATAGAGCAGTCACTCCTTGTTGCACAGAAACTGGTGACTGATGACAAAGTGGAGGGGAAAAAAGGAAAGACTGTGGAGAAACAAAGAAATAAATGTGTCTCAGATTGTGTATTTCCTCATGTGTTACCCTGTTATCCTGCTAGCTGGTTTTTGCTGCTTTTACGAAGAAGGAGTCACAGGAGTATCGCAGGAAGCGGTAGATCTCCTCGGCTCTGGTTCGACTCATACAGCCTCCCTTCTGTATGGCTTCGATCGAGCTGCGGGAGAGAAACCATCACATGTAACGCCCATCTGAAACTCAGTGTTCCCCTCTGTTCAATCTTCACTCACCTGTTTATTACATGTGCAATTGATCTGAAGTTGTGGCTCATGTTGAGAGCATGGGCGTAGCTGACTGAAGGCAGGCTCAGGTACAGCTGCAGGGCCTGCTCTCTGTGCTGCCCTTTGACCTCCAGCGGAACAGCGATGCCCTGACCCTTACGTTGCTCTAGATGCGCCAGGTCTGCCAGCAATCCTGCACTTTCTTCAGCGCTGTCACTCCACAGCAGGCGGATTCCAGTACGCACCAGTGCTGCCAGAGTGCTGTCATAGTAACGTGTACGCTGAAGTGGACGGGACGCCTCACCTGGAAGAGTGATGTTCAATACATATGTATAGACGGCGTATGATTGATGTTCATATTTTCTGATGAAGATGAGATGAATATTTTATATTCAAACCTGTTTTGCTTCGATCTTTTTCCACAATCAGGCACACGCGTTCAAACAAACCCTGCAGGCTTTTCACTCTGTCGGCCAAGCGCTTCCGGTTCTGAGGCGTGGCCAGATCCGATTGGCTGTGCCTCTCCACCGCCATGCGGTTGCTGACGATGAAGTAGCTGTTGTCTAGTGAGCAGACGTGGACGGTGGCCGCGTGCTTCTGACGCAGGCAGGTCATCAGTTCCACACCGCTGCTGATGCAACGACTGTCCACCAGTATGCACACAGATGTAGAGGAAGCAGAGGAAGTGGCAGGGAGAGTCTTGAGAAAGGAAAAAAATGAATGTAGTTTTCAAGTCATCTGTATATTTTCCCAGTGTGTGTGTGTGTGTGTGTGTGTGTGTTCTTCTTTGCTCCTACCTGGAGTTGTTTCTTTGAGGACTCTGGCTCTACAAAGTCCAGCTCATCAGAGAGAAGATGCTGAGATTCTACTCTCTGGCGACACCTGCAGGACAAAGATGGCATAGTTGACTTGGTTGCTAAGCATTTTGTACACACAGTGTGTGTGAGGATTCCTTTACCTCTCATTTGTCCATTCTTCTCTCCCTTGTGCTTTGCTCAAAAGTGACACCTTGGATGCTATGGTTGCAGATGCAGAGACTCTGCTCGGCTCAGGCCGTACGGCGACCACACCCCCTCCTGCTGTGAGCCTCCTCTCTGTACTAACTTCCTCTGTTTCCTCTTCACTAGAGTCGTTCACACGTATGATTCGGGTGCGTTTGTTTTTTTCTCCTACTTTCTGTTGCAGGTGTGATTCAGTGGCGATTCCGACCCGTGCTCGGGCTTTGTGCAGGAAGACGCGGCGCCTGGTGGCGTACTGCCTCCTCCCGTCCACGTAGGAGGCCTCGGGCAGGAGCTCAATGTCCTCAGCCTCTTCTTCGCTGCTGCTGCCCAGCTCCTCCACGTCACTGCCCACCACAAAGCTGTCCTCTGCATATGTCTCATCCATCTCAGGAACCTGGTCCGTAGAAAAGCAGATAATACATCATCAAACTTGCATCATTTGCATTTTCAATAAATCAGCTGACGATTATTTATGGAATACCTGAGAAAAGATGTCCATGTTGTGACGGTTTCTGTAGGACATTTTGAATTTGCCTTGGATTGCAGGGCTTTTCACAGACTTCAGGTAAAACCCGTGCATGTCTGAGTCTGAGGAGAACAGACAGGATGTCAAAGTGTAAATGTCACAGCGTTCTGCTTCTCATAACGGAGAAATTGGAATAACAATTGTGCATCACCATTCAGCCCCTGAGAGCAGTGCGTGTTGTCCACCACAAAGCCGCCAAGAGACTGATTCTGTTCTTCGCCGTCCTCTTCGTCAGATGAAACGCCCTCCTCATCCTCAGACAGCAACGCTTCTTCATCCAGGAACTGACGCCCTTTTCGGCATATGGCGTGCTAAGAGGTGGAGGGATGGAAAATGTCAGGGCTGACAGATGCTGAGGGTGTCTGTGCAGCTGGCAGATATTTATCGATGTAACATTTTTATGACAAGGTCATATTAGGAGAAAACTCTGTTGTTACTCTATTTTATGAATTACAGGTCTTTCTTTACTCTTACATGCCAGATTTAACCACAGCTCTAAGCCACACACACACACACACACAACTAGGCAACAACTGAGAGTTATCATGTAAAGAGGCAGATATTTGACTGGTATAGACTAAAGCTAAGCTTAAAGAGAATCCCACACTGTACTCCACGATGAGGACAAAAGGGCTTATATACTAACAGATGTCAAAATGTTAGATAACTAACATAAAGCATGTCGTCAGCCATCTGCTGCTGTACACACCTTAGCGCTGGCTTGCTTCTCTATCTGCCTCTCGGCTCCCTTTGCCGTGGGTTTGCGTGTGACAATGGACTCGCTCTGGAAGTCGTCATCATCCTCTGTTTCATTAGACTGGAACAGAGACACACAAATTAGTCATTAGGCTGTGAATGGATGTACGGTGTAGCATATGATGTAATAATGGTGGTAAGATATGCACAGAGCTAAGATGTTCAAATTGAGTACAATGTAGCATATATTCATTCTGATGGAGAAAATCTTACTGTATTAAGTGCAGTGGCACGTTTCCTCTTCACCACCACCGGGGAGTCCACATCAGCGAAGACTTTGGACTGGCAAAGTAACATTATACAAACAGGGCAAACACTTTTTTTTTTTTGCTGAGACATTTCAGGAGAAGCTTCTGCTGTTCTCATTAGCTGGTTGTCATGGCGACCACAGGCACCTTGGAAATGATTGCTGAGAGACCTGTCTGTATCAGATATCTCCTGTCCTTTTTTTGTATCAAGACTTGAGGTGAACTGTGTTTATTTTCTCATGTCTTTTTTTTTTTTTTTAGATTTCAGGTGTTTTAAAGGTGAAAAGAATCTGCAGAATCATGATAAAGATCACTGATTGCAAGTCTGCTCACCGTTTCTGGGGACGACAGGGGGTTAACCTTGTTCTGGTGTCTTCTTTTGTGAAGCACAACTTCGTCTTCGCTGTCACTGTGGCACTCGGCTAAGAACAAAGTGTGCAGGTGTCAGCACATTCAAACAGAAGTTTATAGATCAAGCTGTTTTGATTGTAACTGTTACCTGGATGAGGAGGGGAGTGTAGCACAGAAAAAGACTGCTTAGCAACGTTGCCTTCTGCCCGTCTCCTCTTTAAGATGGAGGATGCATCTGTGTTACCGGTGTTGCCGGGCAGGAGTGTGCGCCTTGCTCCTGCTGATGTGATGGGAGATGGCAGTGCTGTACATTGTGGAGTAGATATGCTGCGCACTGCAGGTGTCCTCTGCTTAGTGAAGTTATTATAGGGAGTAGAGGAGTTTGAGGAAACCGGCAAAGATACAGTGGAGCCCGGCTGCTTTTTAGGTGGCGGAGGAGATGCCGGCATAAGCGAAGCCTCTCTTTCCGTTTCCTCCTCTGAGTCGTCCAGTGAGTAGCCAAGGTCAAAGTTGACAGAAAACAAGTCATGGCAGCTGTCAAAAGACTGACATGAATGATCTGTCTCAGGTTTTGTTTGTGCTGAGGTGTTTGTTGTGTTATGTGTAGTAGTTACATGCTTTGCGTGTGCCAAGTCAAGCACTTCCTCTGTGTTTGATCTGTGTGTGCTCCCAGCTGACTCTGTGGGGCTGCAGGGTTTTATTGGGGTTTTCATGTGTGCAGTCTTTTCTGTACTCTCAGCAGCGACACTGGGGGACGTCCTGGGTGTGACGCCGTCCTCAGGAGTGGGGATATCTGGAATGGACAACTGCAGGAAGGCTTCGTCGTCCCCGAACAGATCTATGCTCTCGTCCATCTCTGAGCCATGATCATTGTCTTTTTCAGCATCTGTCTCCTCCCTCACATCATCCCTGCTCAAACTATTTTCTACGTCCTTTTTTTCTGCAAGTTCCTCCATGAAGTCACTGCACATTTCCTCCTCTGTTTCCCTTTGGACTTCATCATCTTCAAATACTTCATCCCAAGTCGGACTGGCAGCTGCTGCACAGACGGGCTGATTTGTCTCACTAGGCCAGTTGGAAGAGACTTTTCCACCCTCTGTATCCACTGGAGCGGCATCTACTTCCATCATGTCGTCTTCATCATCATCATCATCGTCCACATTCAGGTTAAAGCTGACTGCGAATGGCTGATGAGGAGTGGGAGGAAGTGACGGAGCAGCCTCTAAAACATCCGGCACTGCTGGTGGAGATCTGGACAGGAGATCGGCCACGCTGGCCAGAATGGCTTTCAGACTCCCATCTGGGAGGAGCTTATCATTGAAAGGTGTGGGTGCCGAATCCCATTTAGGCAGGTAGAACATTGACTGAAGTTCAATGTCTTCATCATTTTTAGCAGTCATCTGTGGAGCACTGTCTAAAGGTACATCCATCCTAATAATGGCACAGTCATCATGGATTTCTGGAGGACAAACTTCCTCTGCGTGATCCTTAGGTGCTTCAGTATAAGGTTCAACAGGACGCTGTAGTGTATTCTCATCAACATATTCCAGCTCAGACCAAGAAAGATGTTTAGGTTTGTCGTTGGTTGTTTTCCTGGCTTTCTTTTTCTTTTGTGCGCTTGTCCCCACGTTCACTTTTTGGAGGTAAGGAAGGAGCTCCTGTTCGTAACGACATTCACCCTGAAACACAGAAAACTGTATAAGATCCACCAGCAGCAAGTGCAGCGAGCTGTGATCAACCTCCAGGATCAATAATGCTCTTAGAACAGACGTGGCACCCTGATGTCACCAGCGTGTCCATACAATAATTAGATCACAGTGCTCTATAAGGTGAGGCCTCATGTGGATACATATCAAGTCTGATGTAACGGTAAATGTTAAAATATAGCAATATATGACAAAATAAGAACTTACTAAATCTTAATCTTTTTGCACACACATCATCTAGCACCACTCATGTGAACGGACCACATGACCTGGAAGTGATTCATCTAAAGTGGTATCCTGCTTGGGTCGACAGGGCGCCATCGAACCTGTGACCAGCAGGAGGAAGCTGCTCGGTGAACCCAGAGAAGGAGGGCTGGAGGAGGACTGTAATTGGACAAGCCTCACACCTAATAAAGCTTCCTTCAAGCCTTATCTGCTTTCTGTCTCTTTAACTGTCAAAACTGTTTAACTGATAAAAAAGCCTCTACACCTAAAATGCAGTGACAAGAAGAGAACACATTACCCCAATTCCACCACAATACGGTTTAAGAGTTTTAATCAGGTCCAAGGCATTAAATGGATTGATTCTGAGCTATGTCTCTGACCTGCTAAGCCCGTACTTAGGGCTCGCAGTTCCCTAGGCTAGGCAAGGTTTTTGTTAATTTGCCATCATGGCACTGCAGAATAAATTTGCTATTTCCTGTTTTACTTCTGATTTATTCATCACTAATAATATTTTTCTCTACTGAGTTTTAAAGTTAAAATTAAAAATTAAAATTGAAAGTTAAAAAAAGGGGGGGGGATCAGATTTATTTTTATGAAATTAAAAGAAATGGAAATTCCAAGGCCGTGCGTGCGGCTGAACATTTATCATCGCGTTGGTTTTGTACTTTTGGATAATTATAGGAGAGGTGGAGAGGCATGTTTTATTTACGAGCTGCTGTGTTTTATTGATGAGGCGTGAACTCAGTCACTGAGTTTCTTGATCAGCAGGTTTATGAAGTGTGCAGTTGCACAAAAAGTACAAGAAACACTGTGTGCAGCATGTTTTCCTGAGCCATCATAATGCTTTGGGAATTAAAAACACTCGTAAAGCAGGGAGCAATCATTTCTGCATTCCATCTAGATAAAGGATTACAGTAAATAACTATCTATGTTGCCTCGTTGTCGTCATTGTTACTATTATTATTATTATTATTAACTGGTTTCAGACCTTGAGCTTCCAGCGCTCTGCAGATAAAATATCAGAGGCTTTCCCTATGAAAAAATACTCTTTACATTAATCACTGTATTAAAAATAATTTTTTAAAATGAGTTGCCAAGGATGTGCTGACATCATCCCTGACACTAGGCCATGTTTTTTTATATTTTTAAAAAAACGCACATGCAGCTGAAGCAGCAAGATTGTTATAAAGCCTCCAGTATTATGACACCACGTTAATTCACTAAGCCTACAAGAAATATGCCCTTAACTGAAAATGATTCTACCAGCCAGCTGAAGGTGGAAAATGACTCATCAGAGCAGATCATGTTGAAGTTGGAGCTTAAATTGTCATTACAATAAAACAGCAGGTCCCCGCTTCAAATATAGGATGAACCATTTGTTCATCAAGATCACTTCTTGGGGTTGTCACCACTTAAAACATGGACATTTCCAGGATTTTGCTGTCATCTCAGGCTCAGACATACATTATTGGATTTACCAGCTATGCAGCTTCTAGGTCCTCCTAAACCTCCAAGGTGATGTGACCAAAGCATACTAATCAGATGGCTGAACCACCTTGACTGGTTACTCCTGACACAAACAAGCTGCTGCTACACCAGGAGCTCCCCCTCTAGGAACATTCCAGCCACTTGTATCTGCAAATTGAGTCACCAAGATCCAGAGGAACCATTTACAAACACCTGCACTTTGTTGTGGTTGCTTTTTGCCCTTTGTGATGCGTATATCTGACACAGGATTGTAAATCAAGTTTAACTTATAATCAAAAATATCAAATCTAATCAAGTGAATTTATAACTCATTTACAGTCCCGTATTTAAGTTTCCATGTTACCATGTTACATTAATTAAATCAACAAGAATTTAAATGTCGCTAATGACGATGATGTCAAAACTGTAAAAAAAAAAAATGTTTCTGATAAATTGCAGAAGTGAATGGCAGCTTTCAGGTTAATCTATCTCGAACACATGTTTTTATTAGATGCAGCTTTGCTCAAAGCTAACTAAGGCTTGTAGTATATGACCTTAGAGCATGGGAACGAGAATCTGTTATCATAAAGAAAAAGATGCCCTTTTTCCAACACTATCTGTTACTAAAACATAATGCATCGAACACAGGATTAAGCTTAACCCATGGCGCTCAATTAAAAAAAAACAAAAAGATTAGATCTGGAGACTGAAAAGTAACCTTAAACAGAGGGAGAGGCCGCGCTGCAGATGGCTGGATGGGTCAGACCGTTCACAACCGTGAAGGAAGCAGCAAAGTGGAAACTGCTTGCTGTTGATTGTCTGAACGCAGCACAATAATCATATGAATTTGATGCTTATGAACACATACAAAGAGTGCATCATCTGTGTTAATCAGTCTGCATGATTTTGTTTCCAAACATGCTGCCTACAGCTCAGGATAAGAGGTGTCTTTGTCCTCAGACTGATGGACACTGACACAAGCTGCCCGAATCCAAAGGTTTTACGATCTGTACTGCAAATCAGAATGATTAGCGCCATTTCAGAGCTACAGTTACTAGCTGTAAACACTGAGAAAATTGGGTGTACATTTAGTTAAATATATATATATATACTTAGTACTTATGTGGCCCACATATTGAAACTCAAAAAAAAAAATTCAAAGACTTTTATGCTGAAAGGCCATAAACATGCAATGCAATTTGTTATTCCACAATAAAAATATGATGATAAACCCATATACTTAACATTATAATCATTATGTCAGTAAGTTTGTGTTTTATTTACTTTAATTTATTTTTATCTCATGTTGACGAAGATTCTCAGTCATCGTTTTCGTTGGCAACTGGACTTGTAAGTCCAGTTGTCTTGCTGAGTTATTTTGATCTCCCACTCCCCTCTACTCAGCGCAGTACGCTATACATGTGGGTCATCACAAGCCGACCTACTTCCAGTTTCCTGGCCTTATGTAACAGTTCAGAGAATGGTTTCATAATCACAGGAGAAGAGGCCTGCCTGTTCCTCGTGGGCCTTCTCATCGTAAAAAGAGACAAAGACAGCATAATGAAACACACACGATGGCCTCAAATGGGCATAATGGCTTCTGGATTCTAAGGCTTTTCTAAGGAGATTTCTTTAAGGAAACAAATGTTTCATTTATGTGATGTTGCTTTTTCTTCCTCAAAGAAAAAGGGCAAAAAAATGGTCTGCAATAGTTAATCTAAATAGAGAGCTCTCAGAACATGTTTCAAATTCCTTACTGCAAAGGTTAATGCTGGATTGTCTCTGTGGAATTGCTGATTTGGAACATTTTCTCTCACTGAAAACAGACTTTAATTTAATTTTGTGAGATAATAGATTAGTCTGTTCTGTGGCTCCAGATCATTTAAGGAATCTAATATTAAATTTGGTATTTATTCTGTCTATAGGCTTTATCTAGTGTTTTTTTTTTCTCCTGTTGTGGGCTTATTTGTCTAACGGTTACATATACCTTTTACGACGTAAAATGACGTAAAAGGTATAAATGGTCAGTATTGTCTGCTATACCTGAATTCATTCATAGAGGTATGGGAGACATTAAGTTTCCATCTTGCCCAGTAATCCTTTTTTGTTTTTACAGGTGGGATCATATTCTCCTTTCAGGACAGGGTCAAGACTCACAGGGGATGGGGGGTGTGGGGTAGGTAATAAGAGTCCACTTGTTATTTCAGCCAATAATCTTAGCTTTATCATAATCTCTGACCCAATTTGAAGGATTTGGACGAAATCGGAGGTCTTATCGATAGCACAATCTTACGAAACAGCAGATGGTGGGATGAGGAGGCTTGTAAAAAAAAAACTGATTCTCTGAGATGATAAGGTAATGGTCTTATATGAACATGGTCATGAAAACAAACATCACCCTGTTTTATGTGTCCTTCCTGATTGCCCATTTCTAGATCTGATGATCTTGTCGATACTAGAGGGAAAAACATAGCTAACAAAATTAAAATAAAAAAAAAAACACACTTACATCATGAAGTGTGTTTATAATACAAGGAATTTTCCTCCAGGTCAAAAAAATGACGAATTTAGTAACTCAACACAAACCACAATTGTGTGTTCACATGCAGCTCAGCTGATTCCTTGCAGCCTGGAAAGTTAGTGAATTTTTGTTCTCCCTTTAGAAAATGCACACTACTGTCTTTCTTTTTTTAATCAGGATTCAGGCCATCTTATGGAACCATCTCCCATTACCAGTAATACTTTCAGTTTCTGATTATACAGGATTTCAATTCATTATTGCCGCTTAGTTAATTTTTCAGCTGTGCAAAACTAATTTTCCATTCTCTCACCTCATTTTCCTCTTTCATTCCGTCTATGAGCTCCATCACTTTGACGAAGTGGTTGCAGCGGAGGGAGTGATCGACAGTATGTGAAGGAAGAGATTTGTGCTGCCAGTGCCTCCATTCCCAAAGAGACAGCTCTCTGGATGGTGGGCCGTCTGTGGAAACATCCTCCTTAATCAGAAAAATAAGGGTTTAGTGTCGCTGGTCTGATTGTGTTTGAGATATATAAATGGCAAGTATTTCTGTGGGCAGGAGGTTTTTCCCACATGGAACCAAGGCAAAATCTTATCATTTATATAAATCATTAAAAAAATATCTTGATCAAATATCTATGAGTCAGTTTTTCCTGTTATGACCTGACAACACATTAAATGTTATTTTGGTTTTTTTTAGCCTGGGAAACAGCCAAATTTGAGATCTCATTTCTGTGATGCAGAGACAGAACACTCTGTCCAATCAGATTTCTAATCACCCTCGTCAATCACAGCCAAATCACAAGTGTTAAAATAAAATAGGTTTGATGTTGTGAAACAGAAGCACAAACACCTGTTGTTGTAAACAACGTGTGTGACATACTTCCAGACAGGATTTGGTAAAAAAAAAAAAACGTTTATTGACCTACTGTCCCTAGTGGTTGCCAAACCTGGGGCATAGTAACAGAAGGAAGCTAGTTGTTGATAATGTTACTCAACACTGCTACAAGCAGAGCAGTTGTCCATGATTAAAGTCACACTTTCAAATATAATTTTTGCATTACATGGTCTGTCAGGTTTATATTTTCCTGTCACTTAGCACCCCGCTGCAGTTTTCATTGCTCTGACTGGTTGTGGGTCTGCTATTATGCTAATAAAGCCCCAAAGAAATCAAAGCAGAGTTACCTGAGGTGGTGGGTCACTGGGTATGGACATGAAGTGTGACTGCTTCAAGGTTGGATGAGGTTCGTGGTCACCCAGCTTCATGGTGGACTCCCACAGGGAATATTCTGTGCTGCTCAGAAAGCCGTCGGACTTTGCACTGCCTTGTTTGACTGCAATCAGAAACACACAAGCAGTTTAGAAACTCACGTTAAGACTGAAATAAATCACAGACAGAATCTGCTCCTGCCTTGTCACTCACTCAGGTTTTGAGGATGGATGAGTGACGCTCGTCCCTCCGAGTGGGACCGTCGACCCCTGCCAGACCTCCTGCCGCTCTCCCTGTGGTCGAACTGGCCGCAGGTGATGTGCATCTTATGGAGGATGGGGTTCACCCCTTCAGGAAGCATGCGGGGGCTGTTGGGGTACATGTGGAAGCCGCTTTTGTTGGCAGTGATGGACTTGTACACGCTGCGCTTGTTGCTCTGGCTCTGATTGTAGGTCTGTGGCAAAATGAAGGCTATAATTATCACATACATGGAGCTGCGTGAGGGTTCATCATTGTGAGAGGAAGACACATGAAGACACTCACCCTCTCTTCCCGTCCCTCAGCCAGGATGACGACGATGCGTCCTTGGCGCTTGCGTCCTGTGCGTCCCATCCTCTGCACAAGGCGAATAGGATTTTTTTGTGCATCGAAGCACACGATGAGGTCGACCTCACCAATGTCTAACCCTTCTTCTCCCACGCAGGTGGACACCAGTGTGTTAAAGCCTCCCTGTCGGAACCTCTGCACCACCTGCAACACAGGTGAAGAAATCCATCTTATGTCATTATCCTACAATTGTATCCTTCATATTGGTGAATGTAGCATACACAAACTGTCCTTTTGACATATGTCAGACATAATGTACAGTTCTATTAATTGTGTGCCTGGAAGAAATGGCAAGGACGGCCTGCAGAGCCAAATTGTGGTGAATGGCAGACATCAGGTGGGGTAGAAAATTATACTAACCTTTCCCGCTATTAAAGAATAATAACTACTTGAGGAAGTGCTATTATGGGACTGAGATGCTGACATCTTTGTCTAAAACATTAAGTGCCACATTTCATTGTAAGAAAAGAACAAGTGAAACACCTCCAGCTGCTCCTTCTGGGTGAAGCCTTTCACCCCCTTCCCAGCTGAAGCTTGGCCCATAAAGGTCATGACCCTGATGAGCGGTGCATGGCGGCTCAACATGGCTGCGATCTCCTGCACGCTTTCCCGAAACGATGAGAAGATCATCACACGTGTGCTTACTTCCTGAGGACCTAATGAGACAGACGAGAATCAAACATTTCGCTGACTTCTTACAGTGTTTTCAGTTCAGCATGCCTGCAGGAATGCTTTGTTCAGTGATCCTCTCCAAATTGAATATGCTCAGAGTGAACACACCAGCTTCCAAATATGTTTTGGTTTTTTGCCTCCAAGTTATGTATCATGTGATTATATGAATTTACAGTATGCACTTTGGATGCTTTTGTGTGTTTAGTGAGGACAGCCTCTAATTATCTTAATCATTGTACAACTATTTATTTAAAAAATAAGGGTACACTTTAGTTTTAACCTATTAAAGCACTGCTTTCCTCACCATTGCTGTCCTCTGTGCTCTCAGCCCACTGTCTGAAGTGCTGCAGCACCACTTCCTCCAGTTTCTCCAGCTTGGGGTGACTGTAAATGAATGGCTCATCTGGACCTACGAACATAGAAAACATTAGGCAGTTCAGTACGTTCCATTTCCAAATCAGATTATAAATGGAGGAATTGAAAACAGGTTAAATTCAAATTTTCCAAAAGTCTCATCTGATGACACTACAGGCTCAGAAATGACGTGGTGAGAATGAGAGCTCCTGTACCAGAAGATGGCTTCGCAAACATGGCCTCCATCTCCTGGTAAAGGTCCATGAACATGGGAGTCCTCAGCAGCTCATTCTTGGCCCTGGACATCTCTGCACAAAATAAGGGCCGAGGAGAGAGTCACATTAAACACATCCTTCCAAAACGCAGAAGAGCTCGACAAACATGTAAATGTGAGGCGGAGGTTAATGTGCTGAGACGAGAGGTAACATGACTGACCTCTGGATCCGTCCATGATTCCCTGGATGTAAAAGAAGAGCGATCTGAGGCCCATCTGCATCAGCAGCTCGTAGCCATGGTACAGGCTGATGCAAAGGGCAAAGTCACCCTCCAGCATTCCCTGCTGAGGACCCTGCAGGAAAGCATGTTATTCCGTGACACCAAGGTGAGACCAGCAGTGAGGTGATAGTAAATTCTGCAGGCACAGGCCAGATTATATTCATATAAAACAGGGTATTCTGCTAATCAGATTATAACATACCCATGTTTTTATTACACAGCCCTGTAGAGTACTCAATTCTGACCAATCGATGACATCATACTGAAGGCAGTTATTTCTGTACATGTTATGTATGTTCTGATCCCTGAGGAACATCAGGGTCCAATATGTTTTTATGTATCTATTTTTTAGGTGCCTATATTTTATTTCTTCAGCAGCGTGATGCACAGCGGTTATTATTCCTTCTAAATACAGTATTTGAACCATTTAATGCCCTCCTATATCACGTGCACCAGCATATCTGTTGCAGACTATAGCGCACATGATAACACACAGTAAACCATGCCTTGATGTGTGGTGGTGGGTTCTTGCGGAACTGATCCCTGGCAAGAATGAGCTGGTACTTGGTGAGAATCCGCAGGTCCTTGTGGGCCATCGCTCGGTTCCTGACCAGACGAGACATGAATTTCTCCAGCACCTGTCAGGAAAGATGACAAAACAAGAAAAGAGAATGTATATAGGTCAATGATAATAGGCCATTTCCTTTGTGTTTGTGCTAATGCATCACACTGACAGGGTAGCAAATCTAGACACACATATATTCCCATTTTGAGATGTGAAGGTCTCTTTACTACTAGTACACACATGCACAAACTGTATTTTTTTTTATACGTGTCGGGGTCTTTCTGCTTTACCCTGTCCTCGTTTCCTAATAATGTGAAGAGCGATGAAAGCAGTTTGTTCAAGAGACGGGTTTAACAGCATCTATTCATCCTCACAGCTCCAAGATAATGGGATGCTGGGTCATTACAATTTCAATTTCAGCTGCAGAATAACAGACCGCCCTGAGAGGAAGAAGTGGGTTACCTTTTGGACTAGAAAATATTTTATAACAGATGACAGCCATTTTTCTGTTGGTTTTTGTTTTGTTTTTTTTGTTGCCTACTTTTGCCTGTGAGCTGTCTAGGATCAGTCTGTTTCCGAGGTGAAATGTGAGTGTGCTTCACAGATTATGGGGACAAAAGCAAAAGGTTAAATAACAACCTTTAATTCCACAATGACCTTTCAGGAAACATCAACAGCGATATCAACTGACCGTCGGTTTGTCCTCCTTGCACTTGTGAGAGACGGTCAGTTGATAATCGCTGGGTTCGGTCAGGTTTGTGCTTTATCACACACAACATACTAATTCTTTGTATTTATCTGTTGGATCAGTTTAAATGCAATGCACCAAAAGTCTGCTACTGCTTGAAAGAGCAGTGATTGTTGTTACATTGTAAAACTATAACAGTGATCAATACATTGTTGGTGGATGTACTATGGTGAACTGTACTTTTGATGTCTAAGTCAAGGGTTTGAAACAACATTTCTACCTTTACTTCCTCGGTTTTGTTCAATTTATTTTGCATGCTAATGCTTTTCTTTTGACCATACAGACAAATTATGATGACACACAATAAATAAAATACGCTAAGGTAAAGTCACTTAGTGCTCTGTACAGTGTTGAAATTCCACCCTAATACAGACCATCAGTTTCACCTCTACAGCCTCCCAGAAGAAGACCATTGGCCAGTTAGCTTGTAATGCTAAGGGGGTGAAGGATTAACCCTTTTTGGCCCTTTTCTCTGCTGCCACCCTTATGCCAGTTTTTGCAACACTATTATTAAAGGGACAAAGGGTAATCTCTGCATTGCTCTACCCCTTCAACTATCCATGTTCCTTAGTCATGAAATTGGCTTGCCGTTTCAAGCACTGAGACAAAGAGCCACAAGCTGGCTACAGCTGCCTCATGGTCTCTATAGCCGGTCAACAGGTGGTGCTCAATGTGAAAATGTGTACGCAGTGGTCAGGTCCAGATTATGAGATTACACAGAACCAGATTAGTGAGGTCACCGTTTGTTTAGTTGGAATGTGGAAAGAAGTAACAGAATGTGCAGAAGGAAATCACTGTTTCACGTCAAATACATTTTACACAGTGTAAGTAATATTTGTTTACTTTCTACCATCTAAATTTAAACCTGGTATTTTTATTAAATCATCAGGTGTATTTAAAGTCGCTGTACAAATAAAGTACACTCATCTCATTCTACACAGTTCTAAAAGCATTACATATATGCAATTTTCTTCATAATAAGACAAGGCATGTGGGTTAGGAATGAAATTAGTGAAGTAGTTCTACAAGAATGATGCAGATGCTAGATTTGGATTTATTAATGGAAATTATTTTTTTTTTAGCAAGAAAAAAAAATCATAAGGTGAAGTGAGGGGAGGAGAGCAGGCATGGGAGAAATGACAACACTATCCATGACAACCTCACTGAGCATGCTCAGTGCACCCAAGAAGCCCATTGGCTGAGGGGCATGGTACTAAGTGACGTGAGGAATCAGCGAAAAAGCCTGTCTGTAGACAGCTATTAATAACAGAACCTACACTAAGCTCAACACTCGCATGTCAACAATGGGGAAGACAAATGTGTGCGTGTGTCTGCACGGTGAAGCTTGCCCTCGAATCAATGAAGGGAGGAAATAATTAGGCTATAAGGAGAGGAGACCCAGTTACTCTGCCTAAATGAAGAGTGGAAATTCCATTATGGTTAATCATGTGATAGCAGATGAGACTGCTGCAAGGGAGCTGTTGTGAATTAAACTACACAATGAACTGCACTGAGAGCAAAGTGGTGATGTGGGTGTATAGATGCAACCACTGAGAGCACTGAGCCTATATTAAATCCTCTTCCTTGTAGAGTACAGTCAGCGTGTCCATCTGTATTTACGCACAGGCTCTCCCATGCGGACTATAGCTGATTATATAATGTCCTCTGTACGTGCGTGTGGAAGGGTGCAACATGGTGGCTGGCTGTTGCAGATCAGAGGAAATCCTTCCCAGTCTGTCCCCTAGTGCAAAAGTTCAAGTTTATTTGTAATCCTCTGACTGGGATTGAGATTTTTAATCATCACCCATATTAAACTACTCTTTAATGAAATAACAAAATATAACAATGTAACAAACGTGATTATTTATATTTTCTATATATATTATCATCCCTCTTTTTTAACTGTTGAGGAATATTTCTATCAAACCTACGCATGCAGTCGTGACAGGCAGACACATGTGTGCAAAGATACACAAACTCATTTGACTCATGCCCTTTCTGCTCTCCACCACTGTTGTCATGGCATCCTTCTCTAGCACCTGGATGCAAACAATCATGTCCATCATTTAGAAACATATTGATTAAACACAAAACAAGGCCTGTAGTTGTTTTTTATTGTTTGTTAGCCTACTGAATCATAATAACATATGTGTTAACATTCAATTATATACCATTATAAATGTATGTACATTTTTATATGTAATGATTTAAAATGTTAAAAATAAAAACTTTTATGGAATGTAAAATTTTACAAAATAAATAAATCAAAATAGTGCCCACTTTTTTTTTTTAACTTTCACTAACAATTGATTATTTTACTACACTGATATTGCAATAATACATAATCATGATCATGTGTGTTGAACCAAATAATTAATTACTATCAAATGAAGAAAAATAAAACCAGAATTACTGTGGGAATTATCCTTTTTTGGAAAATCAATTATTATTTGTCAGTAATAAAGGCTTGTAATTACATTTTTATATTGTGATCAGACTTTTAGATTTTTTTTTTAGTATTTAGTATTATAATTGTATTACTCTAACATATTTAATTGACAGTCGTAGTTACAGCTTCAGTTTATTAGGGTTTTAAAACCTATAAAAAAAAATATAAAATATAGTCTATGTTATTAATCATAGATATTCTATTACTAGAATAAATCTGCTCTCAGCTACAGTATTTAAATGCTGCTTGGACGTTAACACATCTGTAAATATAATCCAATAGGCTAATATACAATAAAAACACTTACAGGTTCTGTATAGTGTTTATTTAATAGGCTATATATTTTGCTATAGGCCCCTGTGTTCACACACTGGAGCCAAATACAGTGAAAGACCATGCTGTTCAGGAGCCTTGGTGTGTTTTGTTATTGTTTACATCTATGACTGGGTCAGAGCGGGCGCGGGTCTCTCGTATTTATGAGCTCGGTATCGCGAGAAGGAGAGGGGGGGGGGCTGCGGGAGCCAGCAGAGTCACGTGGTGTGGCGCTCCGCCCTCATCTCTATAAACACCGCATTCACCTCCGGCTACGGCAAGTCAGGCGTCCTGCTGCTCCGCACGGGAGAGAAGTGGCCGCCGTCACAACTTTACTGTGTTTTCGACGAATTTAAAGCGCGCCCTGCAAATAATATGGCTCTTTATGTCAGCTGTAACACACCGAACACAAACATGGCTAAATGAGTCGGGTAACGCGTAGCAGCGGCTGTTTTGCTTTCACCAGAGAGTCACGGCTCTCCTAATCTGGATAAACCGAGCACCGCGGTCCAGAAGGAAAAACACTGACGATTTGTAACGGAGCGTCACAGATTCATAAACAACAACAAAAAAGATTTTAGACTTTTGTTTTTTTTTTCGATTTGCGTTTTTCTAACGAAGAGAAATGGACCGAGGCGGGTGCCAGATGAGTGGCGGCGGCGGCGGCGGCGGTGGTGGCGGGGGTAGCGACCCGGACCGACACGGGATGATCACGTTAGAAGACCTGGAGTCCTTCTCCGAGGACAGGCTATCAGATTCAGGCAACGGCAGCCTGGAAGAAGAAGGAGAGACCATGGAAGAAGACGAAGGATCAGACCGACTGCTTCATTACTGGCAGGATGTGGCGAGAGGACACCAAGTGGACGTTCCACAAGGTAAACACGTAAATTCAGATCATTATAAATGGAAAGTTTGATTATTTAGAATCAAATGACTGTTGGCTTTATCTTTGTACCGGCCCTTCTTTTTAGAATAAACACATTTTTTTTATTTTAGGAGAAGTAAATCTTAAAAAATCTTAAACAATTTCGCCTGACTTCATTTAAAGTACTAAACTTTTTACCACCATGTAGCCTACATTGACCTAGTTCACAGTGCGGCACGTAGACACAACAGTCCCGGCCTGGATATTCCCCTTCCCTTCCAGCAAGCACGTACAGTTTAACTTTGCATAGCTCAGAGAAAAATGAGTACAGCTCCTTCTTTACAGTGTTTTCATGGGACCTCTGTGATCCCTGGAGGGATTTCTGCTGAGGCGAGAGTTAAGAATCTGTTATTTCAGCAACTTTATGTATGCAAAATAAAAATAAAAACACTGCTATGCTTAAAGTGTATATAACTATATTTAAGCCTCTTATGTGAAGTTTATTAATTCTATAGATCTAAAAGATCTATGACAACATTAGATCTTTTTTTTTCTTTGGCCCACTTCAGTTGTTCGTTGGCTGCAGCTGTGCATGAGGCCTTCTGAGTGGAAACTATTAGTAAAGTCTCATTTGCACAAAAAGCGAGAGCGCAACAAGTGTAGTGGGTTAGAATAAACCCTGAATGTTTATGGAAGCTAACATTTTAATGAGGTACAGGTTTTACTCACATCCAGTCCACAAATATTGGGGTTATGTGGTATATTAAACTAGTATCTACTTCTGGCACATATTATTCTAATAGGACAGTGCAAACAAAACAAAAAACAGACATGTAGGATTTTTGTATAAAAGCACATTTTTTTGGCATCTCCTGGGGCATTTGTTTTAAGGAAATATGCATAATTCATCATTCGGTTTTCATTTGAATGGTTGGATAGTTCATGCTCGACATTAAGGGGGAAAAAAAAAGCCAAGTCAACACAGTAAACGCATTGTTTACAGTTGCGTCAGAGGAAGAGCTGCTTTGTTTTGCTGGGGAAAGCAAAACTAACCAGTGAGAAGGGTTGGTTTTTACCCTACTGATGATGAGTTGTTGCAATAGTAATAAATTAGATGGAAGCATTAGCCCTGTTAGCTGTACTTTAATAAACAAGATGAGTTTTTGTTTACTTAACACCGCATCCTGTCGAAATAACAATAAGGTTACTGAAGTTTAAAAGTAATATTAAATCAAATGTACACTTTAATTGCCATTAACGTATGTGTGTGTAAAATTACATAAAAAGGCAGTGCACTTTTTTTTTTTTTTTTTTTAACATGTATGCTTTGTGAGTTATAATGTATTGTGTGTGTATGTGTGTCTACAAGATCTGTGTAGAATGTGTTCAGAATTGTTCAAGGTTGAACCCTTTTGTGACCCCTGAACTATTCCAGTTGACCAGTCCAGTGTCAGAGTCTGACTTAAGCACACACAGAGGGCCCCCTTAGGCAACACGCCAAACTAACTACACAAAATGGCCTGTACCCTCCGCCTGCCATCTGAAGTATTCATTTCATTTTAAATGTAACATGGCTTTGTCATGAATTTCACTTTGTAACCACTAACTAATAGAAATGTTTGTAAGCACATAAAGCAGGGAGGAGGTATTTCAGTAACTTCCATTACAGTATCATTATCTTCTCTGGAAAATTGTTGACCAGTAACTTGTTGCTTCAGAAGTTATATTTCACTATGTTAAACAAGATGCTTTACTTAACCTGAGACAATCTTGAATAATCTTGAACTCTGCAACCCTCTAAGTCACTGCTAATCACAGATCTTGATTACACAGACATGAACAATGGACCCTTTGACATCATCAACATTTTAATTCATCATTCACAGTAAAACGAATGCTCCAGTTATGTAACTTTGTAGTATTAAACAGACTCAAAGCCTTCTTATTCATTTGGATTGTGTATTGTATAGGCTAGGGTCTCCTGTTAGGCTTGTGTCCTCCTAATAGATCTATGACATGTGACCCACCCATCGCTGGTTTAATATGTCGGAAGTCACTGATGGTTTAACCAAAGTAGAGCTGCAGCGATTAGACGACGACGTCGACTATTAAAATTTAATAAATCATCGACGGGAGATTTTTATTGTCAACGAGACAACATTCAAAAGAACATTTCCTTCAGAATACACAAAGGAAGACAGCGGCATGTAGACTGTGCAAATCAGAGCTGACATTTCATGGCGGCACAACGGCAATGCACGAACACCTTAAACGTAAACACCCGGGAGCTGCGTCAACTCCTCCTCCTTATCCACACAGGTAAGCTAAGGTTTTAATAAGTTTACGCTGATATAGAAGTCACAAAGAGCATGCATGCAGTTGTTCTCTCACAGACAAAACAACTGACGAGAACGCAGTAATTTTGGGGATTCTCGACAATGCAGGTGTTTTTTTTATAAGCCCATATTAACGATTATTTATTTACTGAGGGTAGAAAAAACTTTAGTGTAGGGTATAGCATACATATTGCAAAAATATGTCACTGTCTAATTTTGTTCTTCTTTTTTTCTCTGTTTTGCAACACAGCCCCACGCAAAGACGAGTGGATGGGTTCGTTCAAAACCCCCCGAAATGACTAGTGTACTAACTGAAAGCATCTTGAACATGTTTGTCAAAGAAATGGTAAACACACTGCATCCAGGCTACCATTTACCTTGCAGGAGTCATTTCACCAAACTGATGGAGCAAAAGTATGAGGTTTTTTTTTTCTTTATACTGGATATACATTTCATGTGGAATAAATACACAAGTTGTTTATACAAGTTATTTTTCATGGGTTTTATTTTAATTTACTATAGGATATTATGACATGAGTTAATAGGCACAGCAACTCAAAGTCATGTAAGCACTAAGATGCAATAAAAATAATCGTTTGACTAGTCAACTGCCAAAATAATCATTAGTGACAGCCCTAAAGCAATTTTCCATCTAATTGTTGAGTCCTGAAACTTCAGAAAATGTGATTTTTTTTTGTACGGTAAATATACATCAACATAATTGTATGTGTAGGTATTTTGTTTTACTGTATTATTCTGGGGATCCTGCATTATCCTGGTATAGAAACCACCCACTGAGGCAATTCATTGTCTCAGCAGGAGCCTACTGGGAATCCAGCTACTGGCACATTGTCCTCCCTGTGCCCTCAGACCACAGCACTAATTGAGGACTTAAATGAAATCACTTGCTGGGGCTTTCTGATTCAGAGGGGATTAGCTACCTTGCCTCTACTGGTACTGAAGTTGTGGCCTCACTACAGTACTGTAAATAAGCACAAAGGCCTTGGCTACAGAACTGTTTTGCTCTAATTAGGATGGGGTGGTGTTAGTCTTAGGTGGGAGTGGTCTGCAACAATTTAATTGTCTTTTTCCACATTTACGGTAATTTCGACAGCTTTTATAGAATTAGTTTTTTATGCTGTGGCAAAGATGATATGCAAGAAATATTCACAATGACTCCTTGTAGAATAAAAAGAGATCACAGGAACAGATATTATGAACTGATGTGGATCCAGGAGAGGATCCTGGCTTGTAAATAAGACTTTGAGTTCATTATTCCAAATTTTTTTTAGGCTAAAAGTGCTTTCCAGTTACGGTTAACCCACTTCGCGTGTAACCTAATGAGTGAACTCCAAATTAGCTATCTGTATCTTCCCTTAGCAACAAAACCCCACAAATTATGCACACCATTCACATTGTCGAATATATAATAGCTGCATGTTGATCCGCTCTGATTGGCCATGACACAGAAGACATTTTTCATTTCAGTGTCTGAAACCCGTCTGATAAAAGTTGGCATTTGCATGCTGTCATCAGTACACACCGGTTTTGTTGGCTGACATGACTTCAACTGTCAAAATTATAGGCTCAATGTCTGTTTATGGTCTATGATGAAAAAAAAAATCCTCACACCTGGCACTGTCCCATTGTATCCATTCAACTGACAGACAGCATAATGTACAGAGCCACTTTATGGAACGTGTGACGACAGGTGATGGCTGCTCGCAGTGCAGTTTTTATTACAGAATCAACATATTTGCGTACATCGACTGATACGCTGACACCATTTTATACAGCAACCTAGCCTGTTCATATCTTGAGCATAGTCCGTGTCTACTACTGCTCTTCCTCTTCTGCAGAAAATGCAAGCAAAAAAATGTAAAAATGAACAGATTGAGTAAAAAAAAAACAGGGATAAAAGTAGGTCGTGTCTATGGCTCTGTATTGATTAGAAAAGCTCAGGTGCAAATACAGGCACACATGTGAGTTGCCTGTTCTGGGTCAACACTGAGCGGCTCTAGAGGTGCTGCCATAGAAAATGATGAGTTTGATGTGCGTGCATGCAGTACGTGCCTGCAGCTTGAGGCAACAGGTACGACGATATAGGCTGTGTTCCTTCTGCTCGAGGCTCATATGACTTGAATATTTTACTGTCAAGTAAAATACAGTGCCACTTTTAAACGTCTTAATAAATGAGTTTCATTCTCACTATCTTACACACACACCAGCTCATTTGTTTGATGTCAAATGATTGATCACCTAAATACCACAGATCCCTGTGACCTAGTTGTCCTCCACGGTATTGACCGACAAAATGTGGCTGAATCGGGTTCACTCTCTGTGGCTTGTAAAAAAAATGATGTATAAATAATGTATGATGTATAAATACTAGGATTGTACAATATTGCTTCTACTCGATAAGATGATATAACTGAAACTTTGGTAACTAAAATACTGTCAAATGTGTTTGTAAAATGTAATGCTGCAGTGTTTCACAATCACCAGCTAATGCTGTCGTCTCACCCCCCACCCCCCCTGTTAATACCAGTCTATACCTGGCCTTGGGCAGCTTTAGTGAATGTTCTCTCCATCAGCTCTGGTAAACATTACTGTCTGCAAACATGCTGGCACTGCAGCTCTGCCCAACTGGCAGCATTTTCTCACTCATTCAAATTACCAACACAGCTAGCAAACAGGAAGTCAGAACATTTCATACTGATACTATATATGTAGAATGTCTCGCATAATGTGAAATCCATTTCCAATTTTGTGACTTATGCAGGCAACACTGAGTGTTTATGCTGTCTGGTTTTTAAACACAAATATGGCATTTTAGTGAAATGTTTTCATTCCTGTCAACACGTGCTACTATTTTTTTTTGACCATTGTGTAAACACGCTAAGTATTGTTTGTATGTCTGCTTGACAGATATGGCAGAACCCATTCAACAGCTAACCAGCAACAACCACGGACGCAGTCACAGAGAACACATCCCTTTTACCCTCCTCACACGCAAGGAGAAGGTATTCAGCAGTGGGGAATAGCCTGCTTTTTATTTGATTGTTCTTGTTACAGTGAGTCACACAGAGCACACATGTGCAAACAGCTTTGGATTACACATAAAGTAACACCCGATAAATCAGGCCTCTCAACAAGAACAAGCTCATCTTCTTAAGACGTCGACTTCAGAACGCCGACTACATCATTGTCTTTTTACGGTCACGGTGTCATACTGTGCAAGTATGGGTCAGCTATTTATTTCCAACAAGATGATCGTGCCACCCAATACAATAAGCTGTTAAAACCCCTTAGAGGACCGTATAAATAAAGAAGGTTAATTGGTTTAACTTGAGTTAATTAGTTCATTAAAGCTTGGCTGGAGACTGCGGTTTAACAAAGGACAATCATGGCGCCCTATTCTTAGAGCAGGTTTAAGTGGTCTCAGTGATAGAGATGCATATGCACGCACAACTTGCTTGTAACATAGCCTAAAGCTGTAGAAATACAAACAAGAGCACTCCAAGCTCAATACAGTGATTTAAAAGGCCTTTAAAGTTCCATGGCTAGCATTTTATCTGAAAATACATTCATTTCTAGCGTACATGGGACACATTTTCATATAGTTTGTTGATATTTTGTTATATATCTTTGCAGTGTGGGGAGCTGCTATATGAAAAACGCCACTATGAAAAGGGCCACTGGGCTTGTATAACGATGCGTGAGGACACTTATGAACAGAGCATCTGCTATGGTTTTATGAGGATAATGAGATACATCTGCCAGCAGAACTCTTTAGGTGAGTGTAACAGCAAAAGATCATTTAACACGTATAATACTCAGGCTTTTAGAATCTTTGCTTCGTCCTTTAGTTCATTTTAGTTCCATTTCTTTCATCTAGGAGACTACCTGGGTATGACGCTGCCCATCGTGACAGTGATTCGCACAGACGAGAACCATTCTGTGCTCTCTAATGACGTCACTGTGGCGTACTACCTTCCGGAGGAACATCAGGCCCAGCCTCCTCATCCTTCTGACACTGACATTGTTGTTGAGATCTGGCCTGCCGCCATTGTATACACAAGGTGAGTCTACACCAGTTGTTCTTGATGACCTCACTTTTTTTTTTGTCACCTCGTACTTACACGCTGCTTCCTTCCACTTTCAGGCCCTTTACAGGTCCTACCAATGAAGTGACCATCATTGATCAGATCAATGCCATGGCTGAGCTGCTAGACTCGCCAGGCGAGTGTGTCAACGACTCTTTCATTGTGGCCGGCTACACCAACCCTGCTCACAGCAACCGCCAGAATGAGATCTGGTTCCTAGAGCGACACTGAGGGGACAGCAGCATCCTACTTGTGTGATCCTTGAGCCTAAAGACTCCCAAACACTGCCCCAGCTCAGCCACAGCCTCAGGTGCAACATCGTCTTTTGTCACCACCTCTACCTGAACTGACCACCAGCCTAGCACACTCCATTGGGTTTAGATTTTTTTCTTAAAAACAAGGAGCCATCAATTAAGCCGCATTTCTATTTAAGACAGATTTGACCCAAAAGAACTGGACTTAACCACTGCCATAGTCTCATGAACACAACCCAGATGTTAAGGGGAAGCTTTCAGCTCCTAAGCATAGTGCCCTCTTGTTAAAAGCGGAAATAGTTTTGACGCTTAGTGCTCTGTGAACATGGTGACCACTGAGTGGTGTCAGAAACATGTGACCGACTGTCTATCAGCAAAGGAAACAGGCTCCCAGTGGACACGCAGCCTTACTGTGCTCCTGTTCTGTTGCACACGATGTGGAGGACGCCGTTATTTACCGGCACCGTTTATCTACCATTTCTTTTTTTTTTTCTTTTATATATACACACACACACACACAACAGGTTACATGTTTATGTGATGCCAGTCACACTATATATTTTGTTTTTAAAAAAATAAGTGCAATATAGATAGCCAAAAAAAAAAAAAAAAAAATCAACAAGACAGTTCCTGGGCCACTGACCTGACCCAATCTGAAGGAGTGTTCAGCTGTTGGTATTGGGGATTAGGAAGCAGACCTGCAGCATGCATCACAGCCTCAGACACAACCTCCAGACCAGAACTAGTGGCTTAAACCATAAATAAGCTCCACACAATAGGTGACACTGCTGAATGACAATCATACTATAGATTATATACAACCTTTGCTCTTCAGAAATAGTGCAAAGTCTTGCATTCCTCGTGTCTCATATTGTGTCGTTACCACACAGGAGTAGTTACCTACGTACCTTTGTCAATGCTTTTTACTCGCTACTCTGTGTCAAAATTAGGAAGCATTCATTAATGTATTGTAAATACTACTGCTGCTGGGTAGAGCACAGAGAAGATCTTCTCTGTGATTATATAAAAAAATAGAGGAACGCTAAATTCTGTTTTAGTTCGAACTATTTTTCATGTCACAAATAAATCTATTGTCTATGAAGACAGAGAAATATATATATAAATATATATATGTTTATTCTTTTACTTTCGAACATTACACATACCAATGCAAAGCAACAATATTTTAACAGTAACGTCAGGTTATTTCTGCTCTGGAAATGTATTTACTGTTTGGGTGCCAGTGAACTAAAACTGGAAGTCAAATCATCACTGTGTGAGGATTCTTAGCAGGACAGGAGTGTTTATTACCGCCTTTAAACCAAGGTTTGTGTTGGAGAAAAGGGGGTATATATATATGAAAAAGATTAGGTTGGAATTTGGGAGAAAGCTGGCTTCATTTCACTATAGCCACAAAATAATGTCAAATAAATGTATTATGGAGAAAGCTAGCATTGGGTTGGGAAGGTTTCCCTGTCTCAAGCACTACAGTTGACACCAAATCCAAAGAATTTATTTTGCATTAAATGATTGTAGCATTGAATTGATAATTCTATGACAGCTGTAACACACTTGCAAAGCCATGATACATGTGCAGTAGGGTGTTTTTCCCTTTAAGAGCTTGGTTATATGGGAACATGTGTGGATTTTTTCCTTTCTTTTTGCTTTTTTTTTTTTTAGTGTTTTACAAAAGTGTGGTGTACTGTGAAAAACTGTGCAACAACAAGAGCTACTGTGGATTTTCTTTGTTCAATAAAAACGTGCTTGTCTCCTGTCTTTTGAAATCTACTGTGATGAGATCTTACTGGGTTCAGATAGGATAGATGACACACAAGCTCGACACACTTCTGTGAACGATAGTAGACATTTGCTTATTAAGGCATGGAGCGAAATGTTAAATGCCCCACCCAACGCCAGCGTTTATGCAGAGCAGCTGCTCGAGTTTGTTTGAGGAAAAACATTTGAGCTTCAGGACAGCAGAGGCAAAACAAGTGTATCACGCTGTGTTATCTGTGTGTGTACAAAGTGTGGTTACTCCAAAAAACCCCTGAAGGTTTCCCCTCCTTTTTTATGGGATCAAATGCGACAAACCAAAAGGTGTCACACCCTACTTAACACTGAAATGTATAGTATAATCTATCTCAAAAAGGGCTCCGTGGTGCTGAATTACTGGTAACATGACCTCTCAAAAGAGGGACACACCACAGCATATTAGAGTCTAGCTTACTGTACATACAGTGCCTTAGGGACGCTTTTTAATTTTGTTTTACACATCAGGGCTGCCAGTCAACGATAAGCCGCAAACCGCACCATCAGTTTCCATTACACCACAACACAGAGTGTAAGCTTTATGACGGACATCTTGCTTGTACATGGTGGCCTAGATAGGTGTTCGCGCACAGTCCATGAAACGTCAATAAAAAAAACCACAGTCTGGAAGCACAAGAATAGAGGAAGCCGTCACTTGGACAAATCTAATAAAATGAAAGTGTACACAAAATACCTGCATGCATGACTGCTTCATTTTTCTGATTTGCTCACCAACTGTGTAACTCCGAGTGTGTGACTACAGTAATGATCATTTGCTACCTCTATTTGACATCAGAATGGTTACAGTTGCACACACAGACACACACATCTGTGAGGACAAAATTAAAGAACTCTGCCTTTTATTACAAACAATCCCGCTAGTCTCATAAAAAAAAAAAAAACACAACAAGACTAAGACCTAATGAAGCTAAGTCTACACTTTCAAATGCAGGTGTCACATTCCAGCTGTCCAACTGACACAAATGAAGTGCAGCTGCACATTTACAGTACAGTACCCGCAGACATGAGAAAGAAGGTAGGGTCCGTTAATAATCCAGAACCGGGACTAAAGGCTAGACCCCCACATGCGACAGGATGTTGCTTTCAAGACAAATCCGTCAATTTAAGATTAACTGACCCAGAAAGAACCACACACAGCCGGGAGAAAGACATGTGATGCTGAGAGGCGCCACAGCAGAGCCAAGGGTGGCCACAAGATGGCAGCAAAGCACCGGAAAAATAGTTCCAACTAAATGATGGAACTAAGATGAGACTTTTTTTTGTATAGCTGCATTATCCTAAATCAGAAGTATGAAGGTATGTTACTATTTATTTTTTTTAATTGTTTTAGTATTTAAACTGTAAAAATGGGGTATGTAAACAGAATCATAAGAGGTGCCTACCTGCAGGTAGCGTGTCTGGTAAGCTGAAAGGGCCTCGCCTAGAGGAACCACCACCTTCTCCACACTGCGCTGGTGAGAATGAGCCTGGATGTCTGGGCTCTCCTCTGAACGCAGCTCAACGTGGGAGATGAGCAAATTAGAAATGACAGACTGCACTGACTGCAGAGAGATTGGAAAATAATTAGTTTTTTTTTAGGTCACAGACGTTTTTCAGACCTATATGTATCAGGCTCACCTTAGTATCTCCACCTGGAGTTGCACTGAGGGCCAGAATGCGGAACTGTTGTGTCTGACTGCCGAGCTGTCTGATCACCTATGTTAGGAACAACAAGTGTTAGTCTTCCTCTTGCCATCAGAGCAGTGTTATGTGATTAATTCCTTTGATTTTTTTTGCTTCACTCAGGCACAAATTAAAGTGATTTTCAACCTGTTGACAGTCTGTGAAACGTTTCTGCACCTGACAGTAGGCATGGTTGCCCAGTGCCTTGTGAGCTTCATCGATCACCACACACTTGACCTGCTGAGCCGGGCAGGTGTCTCTGGACAGATCGTTCACCATGACCTGAGGTGTGAGGAAGAAGACACGTTTGGACCTCCATACCTCTTGCCTCTGCTTTGCTGCTGTGCTACCTGTAAATGGGTGGTTCAGGCTTGTTATTGATTGCTGAAAATAAGTAATTAAAAATGAGTGTTTTGTTATATTATCAAGGCTTTTTGTTTACCTGTCAGCTCTGCCATGTGTGCCTGTGGGATCCCCATCACTTTATAACAGGCCTCAATCTGCTGGGCCACTAGAGGTTTGGTGGGAGCCATGAACACAATCTTCCCTGATGGATACCAGCGGTAGAAGTTGTACATCACAACAGAAGCTATAAAGGTTTTCCCCAAACCAGTGGGAAGACACACCAGTGTGTTCTGAAACAAGGCAGCCTCTGATATCTTCAGCTGGTACTCCCTTATAGGGTAATTGGTGGGGTAGATCCATACCTTAGCTGAAGAGCTATCAAAGCCTGGGAAGTCTGGATATGACCGCCCACCTGATGGGACAAGACATGGCCAAACATCACCTGCTCTCACTGTGTTGTCATCTTCAAAGTTATCTATCTGAAGGCTCTTTTCAGCTTCATAAACAGCGACCATCATCAGGTCATCGTCGTCGTAGTCATTTTCAGGTGTGGGCTCCTCTGTCCCCTCTGGTTTCTCAGTACCATGTGTGGACCCTTGACCAAACTCTGTCCATAGAGGATTTCGAGCAGGAAGTGCTGTAGCTACCTGAGCAGAGCCTTTTGGGGTTGTTGTGCGCCGTCCAGCGGCTTTGTTGCTGCATTTCTTGGGTTGAACATCCTTATTTTGGGAAACGGAGGCACCCCAAGTCTGGAACAAAGTCCTCTGATTTGAACCGCAGTTCATTTTCTCTTGTCGTAGCGACAAACTTTATGAAAAGAGCCATGTGTCGTGTAGCAACATTGCAGACTGTTCCTCAACACAAACACAGAATCACTTCCGCCCGGGAGTTTTTCAAAATATAACCCTGCATTAACTCCAAAAACGGTTTAATTTACTTGAATGCGTTTAAATATGCTGTTACACGTTACAAAATGTCATATATTTGTGTTGTATTACACTGAAAACTCAAAAAAGTATGTACAATGTACAATTTCGCGAATATATACTCTTATTTTGTTTGTTTGACCCCGGAAGTAAATCAAAAGTTCGAAGTAAATCCCGCTCGCCTCTCTGCGCTGTCGCTGTCATGTTACCATAGCAATGGACAGAGACAAATGGGAGAAGACAATTACACAGTTTCAGGTAATACATAGACAATCAACACTTTGTGTCTTTATACCTACAATAATGTGCTGCGTGTTGTTTTAAGCTAAAAGGCTAACAGGTTGTTTAGCTTGTTTGCTAAAAAAGCTAATAATCTTGCTTAGAGTTAGCATAGACTTAGCTACCCGATACTGTTACTATAGTAACTCGCTTCTCTTCTCTAGGCATGCATACGCGGATACTTAGTGAGGAAAGAGGTCCGCAGTGCACAAGAAGACTTCGAAAAGATTGTGAAAGAGATTGATGGGGGGTTGACCCAGTTAAAGTGGACGGGGACGGTCATCTCTTTCCCCCACTTCACTGACGCTGTAAGTTTACATCCGCCGCCATGATGACAGTGTGTCTTAATCGACTTTTAACTATACCTTTCTCATGTCCCTGATAGGGCGGACCATATGTACTATCCTGCACCTCTGCTAGCAAGCCCTCAGACGCAGGAGCATGTGTCAGTGCCAGATCCCAGAGCCCTGCGCCCTTACCAGAGGAGAGAGATCACTGTGTCCTGCTGGAGAAGACAGAGGCAGAGAGAGACGAGGCACATGTCTGTTTACCCAGTAGCTCCGAGGAGCAGGGACAGAGGACTGTGGAGAATAAAGATGGAGAGGTGATGGAGAGCCTCGAGAGGTCCTCCATCTGGAGCAGTTTGGAGTTAGACATGAATTACGACCCCTCATACAAAGGTAACATGAACCAGAAGCTTATTTTTGATGTGGCAGTATCATATATGACTGTCAGTCCTCATTTACTGCACAGAGGTTTTGTCTAAGCATGTTGAAACCTAGGAGATGAGGGCACTTCTTAAATTTGTAATCCCTCCGTCAGGACCTCCTCAGCAGCACTGCTTGGCTCAGGAGGTGCCCCGTACCCCAGAGGCCCTTCGTCTCCATAGAAACACCCTCACCATGGAGCTCGTCTGGCTCCAGCAAGCCATTGACAGCAGGAAAAAGGTAATACAGGGGTAAAAATATAGTGCTTCCTTGCATTTATTCAGCAGTGACAACCTCCTGCTGGAATAAAACGGTTTCTGCTGCAAGACAAAATTTATTATGACTCAACATTTGAGGCTTTTCAGTATCCAGATTCCAGAGAAAGTATCTGACGTGTCACAATCCACTGAACCCACTTTTGTGTTTGTTGTAAGAAAAAGAAATCATGACATTATATTGGCTAGATTGTATTGTAAATAATGCTATAAGGCATTATAATGCATGTAATATATTCATATGTTAGATAAAAAAAATGTAAATATTCATAGGTCTCCCTGTAGACCCTGGAGTTGGATTTACAAAGGAATCCTCAATTAACAAGAAAGAAGGATAAAATAAGGATTTCTTGAATGTAGCATCTTGTATTAATGCCCTGTGTAGCACTGAGAATGTTCTAACCCAAACATTTGATTTAGCTTTGCAACAAAAAAATGCTCTTTCAATATTTTTTTTTGTCTTTCTCTTCTCCTTCTCTGCAGTACTTGTCTCTGAAGGACAGACTGAGTGTATCCTGATGATTCACATCCTGACATGTAGTATGAACCGGTCCTGCTCAGTCAGCTGATTTTCCAGAATTTTATACAGAACTTTATTTATTATGTCTTTGGTGGATTATATGAAGTTAAGAAACAAGTAAATTATATGTTTTTGTTTAAAAAAAAAAAAGGAAATAAACTCTATTTTTCTACATCGTTTGTTTACTTGCTGGTTGCTCTTATGTCGTTAATTGGGTTAGGTTAAGGTGCAGGAAGTGAGTGGAAGCCTCAAACAATTCTGTGCTCGAATTTCCTTTTTAAAACAAACAATGGATGATCTGTCACTCATCACATGAGAAGTTCATCTTACAAATATTCACAACAGTGTCCCATTAAGCTGCTGTTGTCTGAGTAGCTCACCTGGTTGAGCGAGTGACCCATAAACCGGGGATGCCGTCCCTGCAGCAGCAGAGCAGATTCCAGTCTGTATGTCATCCCTTGTCCGTTTCCACCTATCTCTGGCAAATAAATGAAAGCTTGAAAGCTTTAAATTAACAAAACTGCTAAATTGATATCATTTAAGAGCACCTACAAAAAGAAGAGATTTGTGTTGTTTTTAGCAACAACTCCACCACCACCTGTTTCATGCTATTTACATGATGTATTTTTTTTTGTAAAATACAAATGGTTGTAGAGGTTATCTTATTGATTCAGCTAACAACACACAGACCCACCCATTCTCCCCTCCTCTTCTGTCTCTCTCTCTCTCTTTTGTTGTGGTTTCTGCCGATGGTTTGGCCCACAAAGCCAGTCATTGCTGGCCACGCTGCCATAGCAACCAGGAAATACTCACCACCGTCAGTGGAGTAGTGTCCGTGTAAGTGTGTGTGTGTGTGTGTGTGGAGAAGAGCAGAACGTGGTGAGTGGGAGTCCAGACACAGACCACAACAACAGAAGGGATTGATTTTGCACCTTTGGCTTTTTTTTCACAGCTTCATTTTCCTCCAGGCTTGTTGTGAGTTTTTCTTAAAATAATCACCTAAAGGTTGTGTGTGTGTGTGTTTGGTCTATATAATTCTAAGTATACAGACTATCTGTTGGGAAAGAATTTAGTGGTGTGTGTGTGTGTGATCAGCTGGCTCCGAGATGGCTGCCAGCACTCTGGCTACAGCTCACCTGCCTCCAGTGAAGAGCGTGGTGGTGTATAGGAATGGAGACCCCTTCCACAACGGACGGAGGTTCGTGGTCAACCAGCGACAAGTGGCCACCATGGAGGCCTTTCTGAACGAGGTGACCCAGAGCATCGGCGCTCCTCTTGCCATAAGGAACTTATACACCCCCAGACAGGGCCACAAGGTCGCAGACCTCCAGGATCTACAAACAGGAGCCCAGTATGTTGCTGCTGGCTTTGAGAGATTCAAAAAACTGGAGTGAGTATCAATGAATTTGACTTTGATCATGTGTGATATATAGTTAGACCAATGTTTATTGAACTATTTTGTACGCACAGTTACCTGAACGCAGGGACAAAGAAGCAGTCTGCAACCCGTGAAGAAGCACAGGTAGGCTTTTATTTTGTAATGTCTTTTAAAGGCAACACAATCTATCACTCATTAATTTAAGTGTAACTAGAAGGAATGCACCTCCACTGTGTTTATACTGACTCAACAAGATCTTCCATTACCAAGACAGGCTTACATTGTTGTCTTAACATTAGATGTGTGTGTGTGTGTGTGTGTGCATGGGTCACCCTTTTGAGCTACTGATCTCTCCGGTTGTCATGTAAATGACCAGAAATAATGAACTGGTCCACATTTTAAAGGCTCTCATGTGACATTAGCTTCAGTCGGTAATTACAACTGCATATTGTCACAGGTCAAATTTGGTATTTAATCTGATAGGCTGATCTGATAGTATGGTGATGATGATGCTCCCTTTAACATTCACACTCATAAGTACACACACAGAGCCACTCATGCTGACAAGCACTTGCTTTGTATTCTGACCAGCTGGCAGCAATGAGCGCTTCAGAGTGTGCTCACCATCAGGGTTACTTTTCTTTAAAAAAAAAAAAAAAAATACAAGAGTGGTGGAGAGTGATTGTGTGTGTGCCTTGGGTCTTTGCCATTTGGAAAACAGATTTTAAAGTCTTACATGCCTGTGTTGTGGTTGCTGTGGAGCAATGCAGGAAGTGTGTGTGTGTGTGTGTGTGTGTGTGTTACTTATGCTTCCACACAGTGTGATCTGTGAGCTGTGTGCGTGTCCGGGCAGGCCTAATGTACAAACACACACACACACAATCAAATCAAATGTTGGCCACTTCAAGGGAAAAACAATAAGAGGAGATTATCAATGCCTGCTTTGTTCCGACCAGACACAGGTATTGGCTCCAGATTCCGTTGACAGAGGACTGAGAGCTTTGAGTGGAGCCTTCACATCAGACACGGTGTGTGAATGAGCCATCTGAGGAGTCTGAGGAGTGATGTTAGTTTCCATGGCGCCAGCACTCGAGCTGACACGAGCGGAATAGTTATTCAGTCATTACGCATATGAGATAAGTGATTGTTGCTGTGATGGACGTGCAGGGTCATTTATGAGCACAGTACGCTCGACATCAATCTGATGAGAGAATTTTTAATATGGATGAGAAAAATGACATCACTGTGATGTTCTACAGTACCATGCATCTGATTTCCTGATCCCACCCCTTTCCTGCAGGCTAAATTAATCCAGAGGCCCAGTGTTTCAGCCAAATGGAGGAAGTTTATACCTGTGCCTTGCATTATACAGTGAGTTGGACTAATCACACACATTAGAATTATGTTTTATATATAATGAAACCTCTGATGAGATGTCCATCCATCCATCCATCCATCCATTTTTCAGTCAGCTGTCATGACATATCTACATGGTTCACTTGTTAAACTCATTAATTTTATGTTGAAAATCCCTTCTTATTTTAAATGATGTCATGATGTTGGCCTCCTCTTACAGTCTTGGATTAGGCCTGTGTACCACCAGGTGTATTTGTGAACACCCCCTTGATATACAGTGCTGCTTGAAAGTTTGTGAACCTTAAAAAGTATGTCATCTGTGACCTCCTTGTGCAGCGATCACCACAAATATCGTAGGTTTCTATTGCTGCTGATCCACAGTGGATTGGAAGAATTTTTGCCCAGTTCTTCAGTACAGAACAGCTACAATCTGAGATGTTGGAGGTTTTCAGGAGCTTCCACATCATTTCAGTTTGACTTGTAAAATGTAATGTTATAATAAATGTGTGCTAAATGTTGCCATATTTTTGCATTAGGCCTGTGTAGCAGCAGTGATACCTGCAAACATCCTGGCACAAGAGAATAGTTATCCAGTTAGCATGTGCAGAGTAAGCAATGATGAGTAATTCATTGACAGAGCATCAAAACAAATATTATGGGCTGTGTTATGAAGCATTATTCTAGTATGTTATGAAGTATTGTTTAAGTGTCTTTTAACAATGCTAATCTCTCCTTCCGTGTATCTGCTCAGTGTTTTCCGTAACGGAGACCTCCTGTGCCCACCATTCCGCTTCATCATTCCTCGCAGCATGAAGCAAGACCTGGAGCAGATCCTGAGTCTGGTCTCAGCGAAGGTCAGCCTACGGACCGGGGCGGTGCGCAGGTCAGTGGCACACACACACACACACACACACACACACACACACACACACACACATCTAGTAAATATCTGTGCCTTTTCAGACTCTGTTCTTTGGAGGGAGCGGCTGTGTCCTCAGCTGGGGAGCTGGAGACTGGCCACTGCTATGTTGCCGTGGGAACGGAGAGGTTCAAGAAACTTCCTTATGTAGAGCTGCTAGTTTCTAAAGCTGCAGAGAGGTAATTGTTATGCAGGGGTGTTAATGCATCTAAGGGCTGCCATGAGATGAAATAATGATAATATTTTGTATATTTTGTAGATATTACCCTGGAAAGAGGAGGCTGTTGAGGAGAGATGAGGTGAATATTTGTCAGTGGTGCCTGCAGCAGGGCAGGTCTAATGGACAGCTGTCAGAAGAGCACAAAAGCAAGAACACCTTCTTTGTTTTTCCTCTTAGAACAGGAAAGCAGGAAGCGGCCCTGAAGACCAGTACAGTGACTCAGCTCTCCTCAACTCCCCAGAGGTAAAAAAAATACACTGGCATGTATCCACACTGCTGTTTGCTTTGTCTATATGCAACACACTGTGAATTACAGTCAGACGTTCGGAGGGTGAAGTCGACTGGAGATGAAGCCGCGGCCCCACAGGCATCCCAGCAGAGAGGCAGGAGGGAAGGAGCGGAGGAGAGCTCTGGGTTCTTTGCCAGACCCGCCAGGATCCGCATAAACCGGAGAGCACCACTCAGCAATGGATCTGGTTAGGACTCCACACTAAAATCTGTGTCTTTACAGTGAGGTTTATGTGTTGTTATAAGAGCCTTAACTTCTCTTGATGTCCAGTTCAGCCCAGCGTGTTTCACAGAGCGCCACGGAGAAGAAGGGAGGAGGTCCGAGGAGCCGAGGAGGTGCAGGAGGATGAAGGCACGATCACAGAGCTTCCTGTGGATCAGGTGAGCTTCACAGCTTTCTCACATTCTAATGCATACTGATTATTTGACACACGTGGTGAATATGTCCTGTAACTACATATCAGAGAGTTGCAGAAACAGTGGATGATGAGGACGTTAATAACACAGAGGAGGCTCTGCACAGCACACAGCAGGTGGGTATGTTTTGTTTTTCAGAGCCACTATTCACCTGCAGCTTTTGTAACAAACAAAAAAAAGGGATATTTATTTATCTGCCTTAATAACACATGATTCAGGTTCACCTTACCTCTTCCTTTGCTTTTTTTTTTTTTTTTGGTTCTATAAAAGGCACTGTCATCTGACCAGGAGCAGGAGTCTAACACTAAAGTACAGTACACACACACACACACACACACACACACACACACATTAAATAAGCAGAGAGTTGGTTTATATAGACAAAAAAACACAGTCAACAATCCGAGTGGTTTCGTTACAGAAGGAGGCTGAGCTGATGAAGACGTCAAGGCCTTCATCAACCAGCTCACAGGGAAAGCATGGAGAGGAAGAGGTCAGTTTATCCACCTCACATCCTGAAACACCACAGGTTATTATAGGTTATATATGCGATTATTTGTGTTTTTCCCTTGGCAGGCTTTAAAAGTTAGCTTTAACCTCTTAAGGACTTGCAATAGATACAGAATACTGATATCAGATACAGCTCCTCACCAGGTTTGGATTCTCTCCACTGGCTTCCAATACATGCAAGAATGGATACCATAATATAATACACATTATAACAATTAGACATCCACTACCGTCCAAAGGTTTGGGGTCACTTTGGGGAAATGTTAAAAATGTTTTTTTTTTTTTCAATGACAATAACATTAAAGTAATCAGACACACAGACATCATACTATTCTAGTTAGAAAAGGCTGATTTTAATGGAATATATACAAAGGTATACAGAGGCCCTTTTCCAGCAGCCATCACTCCTGAGTTCTAATGATACATTGTGTTAGCTAATCGTGTTAAAAAGGCTCATTGATGATTAGAAAACTCCTGTGAAATGATGTTAGCACAGCTGAACTGTTGATCAGAGAAGCTGTAGATCTGGCCTGTTGACCCCAAACGTTTGAACGGTAGTGTATATATTGTTTTTATTTTATATTTTAAACTTCTGTGGTGGTTTATCTGTAAATGTAAGTTAGTATTGAGCTGTAACCTGACACTGATGTGATATTTTACTTCCTGTGACAGGAGAGCGGCGAGGACGCCCCGTCAGTCAGAGCGGAACAGAACCACCCTCAGGAGGAGCTTGCAGCGTCGTAACCAACCACTGTTACTACAGGGCGCCTGAATGAATGTTTAATTACATTGTTAGTGCTTTGGTGATGAGCCAAGGAAACAACATTAACTCCTGTTTTGTTTTAGAAAATAAGAACAAACGCTTTAAGAGATGCTCACAGTATCATCAATGCTGGTAAAAATACATCTTAGCCAAAAGAACGACTGTTCACAGCTGTTTGAATGTTCAATGCTGCGATTTATTCCATACATGTACATATAAAAAAGCACATATTAGAGATATTTGTGGTGAAGAACAGGTGAATGTATTCACAACGTATCAGCAACAACGCAGGAATAGAAAACAGCACTCATCCATACAGTGTCTTGTATCAACGAAATACTGTGACAGTAAAAACATATATTACTACACGTGTGTGTTCTTTTTCAGACATTTCACACATATATCTTCAGTAATTTATCACATTTACAAGGCAGCAGAAAAAAAGAAGCAGAGGGAGAAGAGAAACTTAAGTAGCAAAACATCCTCATGGTAAACAATCAGTCCCCCGAACACATGCTACAGCAGACAGGAGGCTGCTCCCATAAACTGTCCCTGTTAAAGCCGAAGGTGACGTCTAATTGGTCCATTTCAAACCCCTGCCTTATTTGTGTGTGGCTTCTATAGCATCTATGCAGATGCGAGTCTCATTGTGAGGCAGCGGAGCGCTTAAAAGTAAAAGTTAACAACCACCGATTTCTATGGGAGCACCATAAATCCAGTCTGCCTCAGGGGTGAACCCTGCATGAACCCTCCCCCTCAGCTCGGGCTTATAAGAGTTTCTGGACGGGTCTTTTGAAGCTCAGGCAGGGTTCATTTAGGCGCAACTCTCCCACCAGAGCCGCTGCCTGAATCTAAATCTTCCCCTTCGAGTCTTCTGCTTCGGCCCCTTTCCCAGCTAAGGAATCACATGAAAGGTAAGGGATCTCCATTAGTGCACAGGGTGAGTCATATTCGGCTTCACGGCGTCTTTGTCTTCAATGGAGCTTATCACGCACAGAGTGATGCCAGCCATGGTGAGGAACATTCCCACAACAGCCTCTGTAGAGAGTGTGTGTGGGAGGACACGAAAGAAAAACAAAACATGTCAACATAAGCAGTGAAAAGAAGAAGAGAAAGGCTCAGGAGGGAATTAGATGCTCACTGCTTCCCAAATCTCTAAATGCTTTCTATAAGCCTGGTGTTTGATGGCAGCATCCACCGTAGTCCTGGGATATTGTCCTTATATGAATCAATATGACTGAATATCAGTGAGTGAGTATAAAAACAACACAAAACATGGAAACATATTGTGACTCACGTTTGCCTCCAAACTCTTCACCCAGTAACCTGCCAGTCAGCAGAGTGCAGAGGAAGGTGAGGGAGTTGGCCACTGGAACAGCGAGGGACAGCTCTGGAAGAGAGGGAAGACCCTGATTGGTTGTTGTGTTCACAGACTAATGTTAAGGCTAAGTTGGGGAGAAATGTGATCTAAGATAATCATAGTGCAACAAGTAGCTGTAAGGTTCAGTATGTTCATTCACTTCGCAGCGGGGCAAAATAAAATCAGAGGGCTGAATCTGAGAGATTATATAGTTGAAGAGGCACGCCTCATATTTATTAACAATGGTTTGCTACTCCAACAGAAGACAAGAGGGCTAAAATGTTTACCATCGCTTGGCAACAGCATCAGGCTCTTCGTAGAATCATCTCTCTCACCTTCTACTGTGAGTGCTGCACAATGAAACTCTTAATTATGGTTTAATAGATCTTATTTGGTCCATCACTTATCTAATCTAATCTAATTTTATTTAATTTGTGTTTTTTTTTAATTTTTATTTATTTATTTTTTTTATTTTATTTTTTTATTGTATTTAGGGGTACATATTAAGTACAACTGATTGATGTGCCAGTCAATCCATTATAAAAAAAATATATATATTTTATTATTTAATTTATTATTATTATTTAAAAATATTAGTGTTTTAAATATCTTAACTTTAAACTTTAACTTTAAATAAAAGGAAGAAAGGAATATTCCATTTTTATACACACAAACACTATTTTTCTGTGTAATAATATATTTCAAAAGGTGAATTTACAGCTACAGTGTTTTACTCATTTAAAACCTGTTTACCAGACAGTACTAAGGCTACCTTCACCGCTAAAAATCCATTCTGAAACCTGTGTGGCTGCTCAGTTATAATTAGTGTTATTAGCTGCAGCTGAGCTCCCCTTGCTGTACCAGCTGTGACAGGTTTCACTGATTGAAGCTCTGGATTTCACAGAGTACATTTAGCCACAATCAGACTGTGTAAAGAAAATCCAAAGTGTCTAACCTGTGGTTGAAAGTGTGTAGTAGTACACCAAAGAGCCACTCTGGTTCAGGAGGAATGGGACCAGATACTGAACACGGGGCAGAAGATGTATTTAAATATATATTACTTAAACTTAAACATGCAAAACACAGGCTCAAATATTCTGTAAATAAATAAATATACCTTCAGATTCAGGAAGAGAAACTTGACCTCAGCCAGCAGCTGAGAGACTCTGTTGGTCTTTGTCACATTTTCTATCCCCTCTGTGCCTCTTTTTAGGAAAGGGTTAGTGCAGCCCCACAGCACCGACACCAGCAGAAGACTCAGCACCTCCGCTGCAACACATCAGACACACACACATGTGTGTGGTATACAAATCACCCTCCGATAAAAGCGTGACAGACACACGAATAATGTGTTTACAGTAGCATTGGCATGTAACGTTTGTAAGCTAGCTTACTTCCTTAGCATGGACGATAAGATGTTAGCTAGCCTATGCCATAATTATTATTATTATTATTATTAACGCGTAATAGTAACCGAGAACTTGCATATGCATGCATCTTCAAACTAAATGTACAAAGCAAACTTTGAATCTTTGGCAAACAGCATCATTTTTCAGGATAAATTAGCTTGTTAGCTTCTTACCCACGGTGACCATCGTAATGTAAATAGATAAGTCGCATTCAAGACTGTTCTTCGGACATTCGTAAACATTTGTTAAACGACGAGGTCGAGGAATAATTTCAAAAATATTCAGTACATTTTGCCTATAACTTAAAATAATAAAAACATATATGTGTGTGTGTGTGTGTAACAGTCCCGAGCTATGAACTGACGACGGTCTGCTTGAGGAAATGTAATATTTTACAACGAATTGCCTTCTTGAATGCAGCCTTGGAGGATTTTTTTTTTAAATGTTGCGTAACCAAAAGCTACCAGCAGAGGGAGCAATAACTTTCATATCAGTTTGACCTCTGTACAAAAGACTGAACATACAGGTGATCCACAAATAAGAAATGACATTTTTATTTACATTTCATTTACTAATGAACCACAGACAAACAAATACAGGAAGGAACAAAAATAAAGTGCAAAATACTTTGGTGTCAAATTAGCAAGGATTCACTTCAGTGAGTTAGGCTGGCAGATGCTTCACAAAATATGGTCTTCTAAAAGATATGCATTGATATTTTAATGATGGGCTGTAAAAAGAAAAACTAATCTGAGTAAGTCAGATAAATAAGGAATAACTGATGAAAATAAACCTGCAACATGATCTATCGGTCAGTCTTTGTCCTCTGAAGTTTAGACTGGCTTCATGTTTACTAACAAATCTATATGGTTGTCAAAAAATTCAGAAATGTACATACTTAAGACCATCAGTGTTCAGACATTAGTCTTTACTACACATTTCTTCACAATTACTATGAGCAAACAGTACACACCTAAACAGCCTTACATACTGTGAACACTGACTTTAGCCAAAAAGCTATTACTTCAAAACAAGGTCTCCACTCAACCATCACGCAACATCCTTCATGACATCCACTGTTTGTTCATAAAGTATATTTCCTTACACCATCTTGTTTTCCATCACCAGCAGTGGCTCAGTTGTTGGAGAATCGCCAGTGACAACAATACATTTCCACAGGATTCAGTCAGCACAGTATGTGGTCAGGGACAAAGACGACCCGTCAGTCCTTGTCTGCTTTGAGACGAAACCACCCGTCCTTGTTGGTGCTATGTGTTTCCTAACGATGGAACGTCATGTATGGTGACTACAGTGGAGCCGCTGGTGGTGCTGAACTGCTCTATGTGATTCCCCTCCACGCTGCTGAGCTCCACCCTGGGCAGCCGGAAGCCGTTCTCTGAGGATGAGTTGAAGTTGCTGAGGCTGCCAGACACTGAGCTGACTCCCATGGTGTTTAGCGGCAAGTTGCTCTGAACTGTGGATTGGGACATCTTCGGCCGAGGTTTGGAGCCCCCCCTGGCTCCCAGGACTCTGGATGCATGTGTCCGCCTGGCCAAAAAAAGAGAATACAATGATAAATAAAGTGCCATTTGTTTTAACTGGGTTACACAATTATGTCAGAGGAGATGCAGCATTCTCTTGAAATTATTTAAACAGGATTATATTGTTAAAAACATTGCAAATAAAGACATTATGATGTTGAAGTATTGGGGCTTTCTCTTAAATAACAATAAATTATGTACTGTCTTCCAGCACTACAGCATTTTTTAGGTACATTTTAACTACTAATGTACATGAATAAACAAACAAAATCTGACTTAATCTGAACTTGTTGCAGTTAAGGAAGGTTTCTAAGTGAGGTTATCAGGAAGTATCTAAGTTTTAGTTTGAAGGTTTTACTGCTTCCTATCTAGTATCCTCTGCAAGAGGAGACATCCTTCATGAAAGGCAGTGTTGGAACGTAACTAAGTATTTGTACTTCTTTACCGTACTTTACTGTAAGTACATTTTTACGTTTGTATACTTAATTAACAATAATAGTGCATACTTAAGACTTTTCCTCCATTACATTTTGCAGCTATTATCCATACTTTCTACTCCACTCCATTTCTACAATGTTTGTCGTTACCTTTTATACAGTTTCACCAAAATGTTGCCTCGATCTAAACAACGATATGGATTGTGTTGCTGTCTGTGAAGTTTCAACCAATCAGGTGGCTCTATCAGCTCCAATGACAGCAGAACAGCACGGCAGTAGATAGACTGTCACTGGACTCCTGCCCTTTGCAGCTAACCTTACCATAGAACATGGATCCAGAGTCAGAGCCACTGAACTGAGCCACCAGTGGGTGTATTAAAAAAATATAAAACTGATTCATGGATACACCAGAGCATTCTGTGTCTGCCTCAAAGAAAAGGGTTGCTGGCAGGGATTTACTAGTAGTGACATCTGTGTGACATGAGTACTTTTACGTTTAATACTTTAAGTACATTTAAAAGTACGTACTTAAGACTTTCACTTAAGTAGGATTGTTTTTCAGGATCAGACTCAGAATTCCTTTATTTAAACCCCTGAGGGGAAATTCTTTTCTTTGTTGATGTAGCATTTATACTTTCACTTAAGTATGTATTTTGCTGGGTAAACTTAAGTACCAAGCTTTAGTACCTCCTCCACCACTGATGAAAGGATGAAATTGAAACTTAAGACACACGTAATTATTGCTTTTATGCTTGTGACATGATCCCAAACTGATGAATCATTATACTGTATGTCCTCAATCATAACTCCACTACTAAAATGAAAATAAATACAGTAAAAGAAGCCTTATTTTAATGACTTATTATGTCAGTGGCTCAATTGTCTTAATTCTCATATTCAATTCATTTTCAAAATTCCCTTAAAACATTAATGTTAAGAAACTCATATGGCATACAACAACTCATATGACAAGTTAATAAGCTACATTATGTGAGCGAGGGCTCCACAAACAAAATCTGAAGTATTAGATGGTGATAACCAGATTAAACTAAAGCACCTAGGAAGGGAATGTCCCCTCTATTCTGCATGCAGATCATAGATGTGATATGGTATGATGATAGGTTTGTTTTTTTTTTATAACCGTGTGAAAAGATACAGAGTGTAACTAGTCTTTCTTGAAGACGATATAAATAGCATAGTTGTATGTAGGAATTGTCTCCTCTAGCAGGAATGCCGTCCCACCTGTTGTACGTCTTCAGGATGATCAGTAGAAGGGCGAGAATGATGATGATGCCTATTACAATGACAGCAATCATAGCCCCAGAACCTGAGAGACAAAGAGAGGGAAGGAATGAACCCTCTGAACCAGTTTTTGCATGGTGTGCATCTCTTCTAAAGTGTGACATTCTCTTGTTTTTGTTGTGGTGCAACTTGTGTATCCTTCAGGAGTTTGTGTGTCAGAATGTAGCAGTGCTGTCACTCACAGGCAAATACTTTCTATGAAATGCATAAAAAGTGCCACTCCTGTATACGCTAGAGTAGGCTGTGTGATGCAACAGGTTGTTATTTGTATGGCCTGGCTTATCACATTATTGGTACATACGGGACACTGTGAAGATCTGATGGTGTCTACAACAAACACACTGGGTGTGTTTCATTTGAAATAAACAAAGAAGGAAGTGAGCACCACACACACACACACACACACACGGACACACACGGACACAAATGATCCTTACTCTGGATGAGTATTTGTTCTTTGGACTTGGTGACAGTGGTTGTGTTAGATGGAACTGTAGTGTTGGTCACAGGTGAGACAGTTGAAGCTTGCATCTTCAGCAATAACCTGCCGAGACAAAAGTATATTCACTAAACAGTACTGCGGTCATGTCAGGGATCGTTTATGTCTCGTCACAATGACAAGAGCAGAATGAGGAAATGATATGAAAAATGTATGTGGCAGAGGACTGGCAGCAGTGAATGAAAGTTTAACCACAACAATCAAGACAATGTAGGACAGAATAGTCAGTGTAGGCTATGATAGTATTTTTTTTAGTCAGACCAGTGTTTTTTGTGTTTTACCTTGACTTGACATGTTTCGACTACTTCCTGCAGTCTTCCTCAGAAGTCTCATGTGACTTCTCATGTGACTTCTGAGGAAGACTGCAGGAAGTAGTCGAAACATGTCAAGTCAAGGTAAAACACAAAAAACACTGGTCTGACTAAAAAGAATACTATCATAGTTCATAAATAGGTGAAGACCAAATGAACCTTGTCGAAATAAGTCAGTGTAGGCTACTACTATAATACCCTGTTCACACTGGGGAAAAAAATGTGGCTTAAGCAGGATTCGGCCGCATCCAGATCAATCCAGATGTGTTTTTTTCTGAGTGTGAACAACTTGAATCCGGCTGTATCCAGTTTGATTTCAATCCGGCTAGATCCACCCACGAGAGGTGGATCTAGGGACAAAAAAAACGCATGACGCATGCGCACACGCGGTCCTACCGCGGCGTGAACGGACTGTATATTACGAGGCGCCACCTAGTGGTTTGGAGGACAGCACACACGCTGGATGAAGCCGGATTGAGTGCGGACCAAGCGGCAACCTTCGGGGCTCAAAGTGGAAGCCCATGCGGAAGTGTCAAAACTTGTAATTCACGCCGCAACAGCTGGGGGTTGGCTCCAAAAGCGAGTAATTTCCCATAGACTCCCATGTTAAAATGGCCGATTTCACAGCAGAAAAAAACATGTTTACAGCCTGGTACAAAAAACCACTCTGGTCTCAGATGATAGGTTCTCTGCTAGTGTCAATTGTAGGGAGGGTGAATTTTTTTACAACTCACTCGTTTCAATGGTATTCGGACTTAAAATTACGCCTAATTATGGGCGTTGCCGCTTGAGTGACAGACAGTTGACGTATCACAGCGTGGGTTTCCTGCTTCCACGATCGCCCGCCCCCCTAAACCCCGCTCGTGCTCCCCCTCTTTGTCCATAATCGGAGTTTTAGTTGACGTGACGCTGCCAACATGGCGGCGGTCATCAAGTCCCGGAACCTCCCACTGAGACTCAAAACGGCTCTTCAGAAACAAACGGGTGACGTCACGGAGGCTCTGTCCATAGTTTTTACTGTCAATGGTGCGGACACAAGTGTGTGCTAGCCAGATTTGAAAATAGGTCTGAACGCATCCAGCTTAACGGCTGTCTGGGCTCAATCCTACTCTAGCTGGAATTACTTTCTCCAGTGTGAACGGGGCCTAAGTGAAAGCTAACATTAAGATAATTTTAATCACTCGTGTTCTACATTCATTTCTACCAATGACATAAAACCTCTGTGCTCAGCTGGTTTGACATGTCCACTGACGCCTTACAACACTGTTGTTTTGAACAATGTATGTTACCGAGCTATGCTGCAGATGTTGTTTACAGGCATTCACTGCGTAAATCATTACCTTTCATGTCAGGAATAGTTAGAATAGTTAGAATTTACAAATAGCAACAATACAGGAAGGAATATGAAGCAGATGTTGACATAAAAAGATATAAATAATGTAACAATAATCATAACTCCATCAACCTGAGTTATAAAGATAGCAGCCAGCTAACCCTTTTCTGTTCCATTATTGTCCACAATAACACACATACATAAAGACTGGAAGAGGTCAGGGCACATCACATTTCTGTCAATGAGAAAAAGGTGAAATCAGGCAGTACAATATCCTAAATGTAATTACACCCACACAGTCTTTTAAATCCTGTGGTCTAATAAAACAAGGTACTGGTATAACCTGCTCTCCATCATGACTATAATCACACTGCATACTGTCAACAGTGCATGTCCTCTGGTGTCAATTTGCTTCCAGCAAATATTAAGGTCAGCTCTGATATTTTGCTTTTACGTCAGTACACTGTAATCTCCATCTAATCTAGTGTGTTGCAACTGTTGTTGTGTTTGATGCAGAGAGGAGGATCCCTGATACTGTTCAGGAAATAATCTGCACACACAGCTGTAGGTCAGGGCTGTCCCCGTAACTAATAGCTCCCCTGAGACACACGGAGATAACAACTCAAAGCAAACTTCACGTTAAACAATGACAAAGGCAGTCATGGCAGTTTGTTTTGAAGTTCCATAAAAGCAAAAGTTTACATTTACATGTAGGCTTATGGGAGCTTCTGATTTACACCAACGTCACGTGTAGTGCTGTTTCCATTTAGCGCAATGGAACTAGTCGAGCGTCATCTTGGGACTTCCTCATCCTCTTTTTACATAATGACACGTAGAACAAAGGGTAAATAATGAGGTCATTGAGGAGTGACTCAGAGATGTAGTAAACCCTTATTCATTTATATATTTGTTAAGGAAAAAGGAAAGGTGACTTCTCCAATATAATCCTTTATGTAGCTAATTACTTATTTACTTCTAAATTCAGTCAGTTTTGGTGCCTCTTCACTTTCATTTTTAATCTAAGGGGTTCAGTGCCTACCCTGGTGTCTACTCCGTGTGAAAACACATCATTATTTTATTACACTGACAGAGAAACAGAAGGTTTTGCAGTCGTGGTGGGAGCCTCATTTTGAAGCACAACATTTTAATTAGTGGAGACGTATAAAGTAAGAAGCGCTGCATCAAAACGCGACAATTAAGGCTGGTTAGCTGGAGTGACACTGGGAGTGAATCAGAACAAGTGCTCCAAGCAGACAAAATTTGCATCAGCTATAAAAAGCTGAAAGCACACGGAAGAGCTGTCACACACACACACACACACAAACCCAATCCCTCTCTGCTGCCTTTGACTGCTATACCAACTGTAGTCAATTTCCTAATTATGCAAAACCTTTGATTTCACAGCACTTGTGAAGTTATCACTTGCAATATAACCTCTGTAAACCACTAATTAGTTGACTTTATGAGATGAGATTATGAGGTCATATGTTTTTCTATGTCCCTTTTTACCATATCATTGCCTCAGCATGTAATGCATGGACAAATACGGTGGCTTGTATGCATAGATTTATGTATTAAATGGACTGTAAAGCTACATTCTGCCTGCAAGCTGTGCAAATCCAGGAAGCATTGTGACAGATCTAACTGTACTTATCACCATGCTAACACAGATTAGCATTTTCTAATAATAAGATCATGATTTGAAGAAAATATTGGACTCGGATTCCTGATTTTCTTTTTGAGGATATTAATTATGCGTTGGCAATGAATAGAAGTGACATAGTATTCAGACACTTGTGTGTCCTGAACGTGTTATCAATGGCAAACATTGCACAACTGACTCTCTACATGTTGATGTACTATTAAGCTTAGAGGTTAATAATGACATATATCAGGCTTGTTGTTTGCAGAGGTGACAGCTGCTGATAAGTGACTGACTGATCATATGCTGTAGGAGGGTAGTAACACCACTGCTTTGGTAACATAGTAGAGAATACAGTATGTGGCTGATCAATATTATTTTTATGGCCCTAAATCAAAATGACCAAGTTGCCTCAATAGTTATAGTAATAAGCTAAATTTTGCTATATATATATTTACATATAGATATTGATATTTTATATAAATCAGGTCCTTCAGAAAATATTTATTTCAGAATTTACTTAAAGGACCTGTCTCAAAGTTTTAGTGCCACCAACTGGTGAGGATGCAGATTACAATCAATTGATTGACTACCACTCCACACCACATAACATCCTATCTAAGATCTAAACATTGTGGCAAAAGATGGTGGGCTGAGTGGATGATCTTTTCTAAATAGAGGGGTATATATGTGACAACATCACAATAACACCACAGCTACCCACAAGACTTTTAAAGTGACAACTGACTCTTGTTTAAGACAAGAGTCAGCACAAAAAGTCTCATTGACACAGTTCTTATGAAGAATGGTACACTGAACACGACCACAGCGACAGCACAATTATATTGTCCTTCATATCCTTTTAAACATGGCTGATGTACACACAGATGGGAGAGTAAGCTTCCTATTGAAAAAAGTCACAACAATCAGGATATCAGCAGGATAGTATAAAATAAAGGTTATTTTTGCTGCTATCTAACAAAGACTGTCTTGGACAACACCACATGAATCTACAAGGGATTATATGAACCAGCTTTTATCAAGGGGGGGAGGGGGGTAAGGTGATGGATGGAATAACCAAAGATACACAGATAGGCATACAGTAAGAAGGCTTGTTTTCACAGCCTATGCATGTTTGAACAAATCCTAGAATCCTAGAAGATCTTGATCTGTACCAAGGGTGTAGATTTGCTTTTGACATTGGTGGGGAGATTGAGTCCAATGGAAATTCCAACGGAATTTAACCCTTGCTGCACCCAACGAGTTTTTTTTTGTTGTTGGGGATGAAATAATTGGTGGGGACGCGTCAGTAAGCGCGTAAGTGCACATGCCTGTGTTTCACGATAGTAGGCATGTCAACTCTCAAAGAATAGGGTGTGTGGACAGACATAAAACATCACACTAATACGCTTAGGTTTGGTACTGCGTAGTAAAGGTCATGTAAGGATAAGGAGAGCCTTTAGCTGAGGAAACAACTCCAATCAACACTCCTAGGAATACAGTATGCCGCATGCAGCTCGCCATTCTACACAACCAGTTCATGTCTTCAGCAGCTGGACATTGCTGACCTAAAGCTGAGCTCAAATAAGTTCTAAGTATTTTCCCCCCAGACAATGTTTTCAGTGCATTTGACCTCAAATGGATGTTGTTCAATATGGACAGAACAGAGACTGTAACCCCATTACCAGTCTTCATAGTACAGTAAGTTAAGTGGTTGCTGGCAGCAGCTTCATATTTACTCTTAAGCTGGCTGCTACATTCCAAGTGTACTAACCAAACAGTATAATCAGGCAATCACGTTAGTCACAGATTGGAAATACCATAAGCCATAAACATACATCCTTTATTGTCATGATAACAGGTAGGGGAAATCTGTCAGGTAGATTCAAACATGAGTGACAGTAAAGACTGCTGACTAACAAGGACTGCAGCCTGATGGGAGAAAAAACTTTGAAGCTGAACAAATATTATTGATACAGAACACTTACACGACCTAATAAGAGATCCATCTGCAGATATTGAGGACCTGAAAGCATAACTGTAGACTACGTATTTAATTTTAATTAAGAGTTTAAAGTGGTGACGTAAAGTGGTAAAGTGGTCTCTAGTTTCCTTTAGCGGCACCTTTAGCACTAATACCCCGTTCACACTGGGGGAAAAAATCTGGCTAAAGCGGGATTCGGGCCTTTTTCTGAGTGTGAACACCTCGAATCCGGCAGTATCAAGTTTGATTTCAAACCGGCTAGATCCACCTCTCGTGGGTGGATCTAGCCGGTTTGGCTCAAATGTGGCTCAGGTGTGAACGCAAATGTAGCTAGCGAATCCGGCTAGCGACATGCTACTTCCGGTTAGCGACATGCAACTTTCGGTTAGTGACGTGATATTTCCGGTTCACGGGGCACGACACGGGACTGAAAAATTGTATTTCTAGATAAGTTTATTTCAGCTGGTTGGAGATTTTAACATGGTGCCTTCCTCATGTGGCCACTTGAGGAACTGCACTAGGGTATTAATTCCTCAGCTACTAAGGTTGCCACTTTAGCTGTCATTAAACAGTAAATAAATGCTAACTCTGCCTACTGACTAAAAAAAGACAAATCCAAGTTGCTGGAACATGTCACTTGGGATTTATGCAGTAAAGTCTCCACAGACTTCACACACAGGCCTTTATTCTTATTTCATCAGCAGGCCTTGGACTTGTTACCTCACTGGATGATAGATGGTGACTGAACAGACATGTATTTGAATTAAAACCTTACAACAGGCAAAGGAATTTGTAACTTAACCTAATCTAAGCACGTTTTGATGCCAGTGTCCATGTCCTCAGCCTGTCTTCCCTTCACAGTAATAATAGTTTGTTGTTTCACAAATTGCTGCTATTCACTATTGCTGCAGATTCAATTTCCTTTCTTTCACCTTCAGTAAACAAATCATTTATTGGTCTGTTCAGAAAGTGGACTCAGTGCAGAACAGGAACAATTTAGTTTCCTCTTTTCTATCTGAGGGGAACAAAAAAACAAAAAACAGGCAGGCTGTTGGTTTGTCTTTTTGCCGTCAGTGCATTAACTACACCAAAGCCTCCTGCACTCATGCTCATAAACACATTCACAGCATGACCTTCATCAAATGACAACCGGAGTCAATATTTGAGCAGTCACTTTGAAACAGGTTAATAAGGCACTGGTGGGCTGATCAGTTGCCTTAGAGGAGCAGGCTGAGGTCACCAGTATCACGTCACATGTAACTTTGCCCAACCATTGGTTTTCCACAACACTTTTATTGACCTTAGTGAGTAACCAAGGTATTCAGAGCATCACAGACACTAAGTGCTGTAATTAAACATTTAATCAACATGGCTTTATATGGTGTTTAACTGTGAAAGTGGAATTGGACAGCTACTCTACTGGTAGAATAGCTACTGCACACTGACACACCGTTTCTTGGTTGTAATCAAACAGCGTGGTAACCATTATTTAACAATGGCTACCTCCAAAGAAACTTTTGCAGTCGTCATTGCTTTTCATCAGTGGCTTCACATGCAAGGAAAGTGATGCTAGGAATATTGCACCTGTAAGAACTATTTACCGGATCATCAGGAGAGAGGTTCAACTGCTGTAAGGAAGGCTTTAGGATGTCCAAGATTGTCCAGAAAGTGCCAGGACCACTTTCTTCTGTGGACTCAGCTACAGAATTGTGTAGCCACCAGTACAGAGCTTGTTCATGAGGCAAAGACTTTTTGACAATGGTCTGGTGTCAAGGAGGGCAGCAAAGAAGCCGCTTCTGTCCAAGAAAAATATCAATATCAATAATGGACAGACTCAAATTCTGCAGAATGTACAAGGATTGGACAGCAGAGAACTGGTCCAAAGATATTTTTTCTGACGAAGCTCCCTTTAGACTTTTTGGGACTGCTGGGAGATCAGATAGATGTTTGGAGAAGAAAAGGAGAATGCTACCATCCTTCCTGTGTTGCGCCAACAGTGAAACATCCTGAAACTATGCATGTGTGAGGTTGCTTCTCATCCATGGGATAGGGCTCACTCACATTTCTGCCCAAAATCACTGCCATTATTAAGGAATGGTACCAAAAGGTCCTGCAACAGCAACTTCTGCCAATAATCCAGGAGCAGTTTGGTGGAGATCTGTGTGTTTTCCAGCATGATGGAGCACCATGTCACAAGGCAAAAGTGATAACCAACTGGCTTGGAGAGCACAAAATAATCACAAGCACCTGAAGCAGGAAAGTTTGTCAAATGTAAAATTTGTGCCACTGCCAAAACTTTTGGCCATGACTGTAGAAGCCTAAAAACAGGAGTGATCATTTATAGCAAAAAAATAATGTTAAAGATGTTGCTGCTAATTTCAAAGATGAGCGAATGAGCATGTGAAAATCACATGATTTCTGATGATGACAAACATATGTGTGTCTGCTTTGCCTCTATGTACAGTCTGCTTTTCAAGACAGGATAAGAAAGCATACTTTCAAACAAGAAATTACTTCATTTAACATGTCTTCCACGTGCAGCCACACTAATAGTTTTTATAGCAGTCTAGTGTCATAATTCAGTCCAAACCTATCGCTAAGAACATTTGCAAGTCTAATTTTAACTGAACACAGACATTAACCTTGACAAGGATGATAATAGCCAGTAGTAGCGGAAAACACAAAAAAACAGGTGCTCTTTTCTTAGAACTCCCCTACTCGAGAAACTATGCATTAATGTGAACCACTAAAAGCTTCAAGTGTAAATCATGCCCTGTACACGATTCACAATCCACAACTAGTGAGCTTGGAGCAGGACTATACAGGCAGAAGGCATTTACCTACAACGTAGTGGCAACTGATGAGCTGATAAGTGCAGGCATGCCATCAAAAAAGTCACTATCCCTATAAATCCCTCATCCCTATAAATTTGTGTTGTTCCGTGGGTTCAGCTGTTACTCCACGTTTCTAAATAGGAGAGTTTTTTGGAATGCGAGCTATTCCCTTTCACCTGAGACTCACCTGCTGTCTCGCCATGTTGTCTGGGAGAGCTCCTCGTACTGACACACACCCTCACTGGCACAAATTGAACACGCAGACAGACACGTAAAAAGATTGACGTAAACTTGTAGCATACACACTTTTAGAGGAAAAGAAAGGGAGTGAAAAGCAGTGATTAGTGACTTACCTAACCGTCTCACTCTTTGATTTCAGCCCAAGCCTTCTCCAGATGGGAGCCTGAGCAGTGCGGAGCCCCCTCCCTCAGCTGACTGAGGGGGGCATAGTCCACCGGTGGCAGGCTGACAGTCACAGCAGGTCTGTGTTGGCGAGGACAGGATGAAGTAAAAGAGTGTGTGAGCAACTCCAGGAAATAAAAATAAGTCCCAGATGCTGCTAAAGTGACAGTCCCACAGGTACACACAGACAGGACAGACACACAGTTAAAAAAAAAAAACAAGCGGTGTGATTCTGTGGGAATCAGAGTGTTTATGTGAAGAGGAGGAGGAGAGTGTGGAGGAGGAGGAGGCTCTACGCTTGCTCACTAACTGCCCTGAGCTGCTCCTCGCTGAGAGTAATAATCTCAGGCAGCTGGTTTTTCAGGTCCTTCCGCCTGGCCCTTAGGCGTGCCACGGCCGCTGATCAAAAAACAGTAAGACTCCTCTTCGGAGCTGTCTGCTCTGCTTGCCTCTCACCATGACTACTGCCTCTCAAAAATTTAGACTGTCTGCATCTCACAGGATGTCTCACACGACGTGCATTTTGACATCTGATACACTGAACATGAATGTGTATCAGTGTTTTTGTCTCGTTGTGATTAGGGTCAGGGAACAAAAGAATCAGATTTTTACAGTAGCTTCCATTTATAGAGAATAATGACACCATGCGTAAGCACATTTTGTGAGCGTCCAGACAAAGTATGTGGTTTCAATGTTATCACAAATCCATTCATCTTTGCACGGACACATTTTATGTATGTAGTTGATAATTAACTACGTGAACTACTTCACACGTTCAAAGGGTGTTGGGTGTGTATGTAGAAAAGATACAGTAACAACTCAGCTCTATTCAAACAACAACATATGTGTTAGTGTTAATGACCGTAAAGGTAATATTTTAGCCATCTTCTCATCTGTCCTCTCACTTCTTCTAGCATGCAAGCTCTTGTAGCACAAGCATGGTAGTCTTTCGCCAAACTTTGCCAACAACACAGGGTCAAGCCTCATGTTACCTCCAGGGGCAAGGTGGTGCCCATGACTATAAAGCCAGTCAGTGTTGCACCTTTGTGAGAAAGTGTAACTAAACTTCATTTGAGCAGACTCACATTGTTCTGGTTCGTCCCAACAGGCTGAAAGCGCTGCTTAAAACCTGCACAGTGAGGCCGTCCCCATACTCCTGTGTTTACTGCAGATTGGACACCATTACATAAGTATGAATGACAAAGCTCAAGTTTCAGAGAGAAGAATACATCTCTCAAAATGGCATCCCGGCATTGTGTTGTGTTTTAGTCCGGCACAAGTGTACAAAAACACCCTGTGTGCTGAATGTATTCAATTTTACAGAGTGTGAAAAGACAAACAAATCACACAAAAACTATTTGGCTATGGATGATCCACCTGTCCGAATTAAAAGTCACCAGAATAGTTTAACTGGCACACACCCCACAAATACATTAACACCCAAAGCATTATTTTCCTATTATATGCTTTGGTCATGTCTCTTTACTACAATCTGAATTGTTTATTTATAAATTTAAGAAAATGATTTCTTAGTGAGAAAAAGCAGGTCTTACTATTGTGTGCTCTTGTAAGTGTAATGGTGGCCATAAAACCTAAGGTAAATATTTCCCATTAACACAATAATAAAAGTCTGACAAGATGGATTTATGCAAAGTCTGTCATCTCAATAATCTCAGGAGGAAAAAAACAATGACAACTGTAGAGTCATATCTTTTCCCACTGACGACAAAAGTCAGATTTTATTAATTAATAATTTCTGACCCAGTATTTAAGGGCTAATGCGTGTCTGTTTAAGAGCCTGCTAACTAAAACTCCTTGAAAATACTCCCTAGTCATGCCAGCTGGTGACTTTAAATAGTAAAAACTAGCAGTATTAGCTGTGTAATTGTGGAGAGTACCTTAAAGGAATCTGGATCTACTGGGCACGACTAACGACTAACGGGAGCCTTTAACCTGATCTGTTCCCCTCAGGTGCGCGCACATCCGTCACGTTCAACAGTGAGGGTCATTGTGAAGAGGAATTCCCCATTACCCACACTGTGAAGAGAGGCCTTTTTGTGCCACTGGGCAGCACACAGTGTGCTTAATCTCACAGCTGTTACTCCACTCTTTCTACCTTAAAGCTCCCCACTGTTTCACCTCTTTATTATTAAGCATGTCAGCTGTGATGGCAGTGGAAGCTTCAACTAATGGCACTTTCCCCTGTATAGATAACAACAAATCTGTGCTTGCAACACAGCCTTTTGTGAAAATGAGGCAATGGAAAAGAGAAATGCATTGTTATAGTCGTGAGTAGGCATTAGTGCTTTACATGGCTGGATCCTGAATGACAAGGAAAGTGTTGGCTGTAAAATTTAGTAGGTTGCTAAACTGCAGGTCATGACCTTATTGCCACACAGTCTCCTTTCACACATTTCATGCAATAACATTTAACGTACAACATTGACCAAAGAAAAAGAAACGATGCAATCATGAGTGTAAACCAAATATTAACTATTAGCTGTAATATAGTTCTAACAGTATACATGACAGTCTTTGTTTTCCTTGTCATAACTTATAAAAAAATTATCATGCTACACTTTGTGGTGGCTCTAACAAGCTAGCCTTCTGCGCAAAAGACATACATTTTGAAGCTATGCTTTTATTTACTGCTAAATGTCGTTCTAACATACTTACAACGACTTATACTGAAAAATATTGCAGACCATGACCACCTTCTTAGTCTCTTTATTGTTACAGCATCTGTGGTTTAGCACTTTAGCATGCTAACATTTGGGTAATTAGCATAAAACGTATGCTAATCCCATGTTAATAAAAAAAAAAACATACTAACACTTACCACTACTGCTGCTGACAAACTGTTCCCGTCGGTAGTAGTTACTTTCATCTATCTTCCAAGTTGTAAGTTCATTTCCAGGAAAAAAAAACTTTAAAAAATGTATTTAACTGACGCGACAAGTCTGTCACTCGGCGCGAGGTCGTGATTTCAGAAATCTCGCGAGAATTCAGCTGCATGCGAGGATACAATAAAAATAATGGGTCACGTGGTGAAAATAAGACAAACATGATTATATTATTAATATTATAAACTGTTTAGCAAAGTGTCCCCCTGTATTATTATACTGTATTTGCGTGCAAAGTGTAAAGAGCCATCTAAAATAAACAACACTAAACATGGCTTTTAAGAATAAGTCTTTATGTATCTTTCTACGTGAAACAAATGACTATTATACTACACAAATAGAAGCGGATACTGTGAGAGACAGAGACCATCTCCGAGAAATAAGTACAGAACATGAAAATACACATACCGGTATTATAGAACTGTAAATTATTGCTTGTTTTTGCTACTTTTGTTTTCTGTATTCCTACAATACAAGACACAATATTCAGATTTTCAACAGAAACAGTACAACAGTGACAAACGGTATTATTGAGCTTTTTTAGTTAGACGTTCCCCAGAAATAAAAGAAACATTCAAACAGAGTCCATGTTGAATACAACACAATGACAGTTGGTTTTTGATCGAGCATTATTGTTACACTTTTTTTTTGTTTGTTTGTTTGTTTGTTTCCATTACAACATTGCCAAGAGAAGCCATAACAAACTGCACATCAGGACTGGCCTCAGCAACAGAAAAAAAAAACACTTGGCATATGTACATAAATATACATTTTCTTTTCAACTGTGACCAAAAATGTACCAGTTTTTAAAACACCATGACCACGGAGTACAAAAAGTGTCTTCTTCCTCAGCTTCCTCTTTATCACCGTGCACCTCAGCAGTTACACCGATCTGCTGTCAGCTTTACTGTGGCGCCAATAAAAAGTGCACTCTGCCAACACGGTGCGTTTCTAAGAACTGTTTTATCTTTCTCAGAAGATAAGATGGATGATTTTTTTTTTTTGTGGATGAAAACAAAAAAAAAATATCGATGTTGTTCTGAAGTGTCATCCTGCCATTAAACCTGGGTAACACAGCACTGCGCGTCAAGTTGGACACTCGAACTTATCTGAAAGGCCTGAAAGGTTCACACTAGCAAAAAGGAAGTGGAGTGTTTCACTCACTGCAATATGCTGGTGGAAAAGGCTAACCAGGTGTTTAGCTTGTGAGTTAAATAAAACAACAACAACAACAACAACAACAACAATACAGAAACATAGGAAATACAATGTGCTTCCTACTTTGTCTCAAAAAAAGACCGACAAAGTGCCGACATGCACACAGACTTGTCTTTTGCTTATCGATAGTGTTAAATAGCAGAAAGGTATTTTAGATTTCATGCTGCCTAATGACATAAATAAGGTTTCGACTCATCACTGAAAGCCCTGTTTAAAGCATACGTTCATGTTGCTCCTATTCATTAAATGTACACTCTGACAGGGGGTGCAAAGACAAGGTGTAGTTAAGGATTCGTATATAAGGATATAAAATGACAAACATGTTGGAAAATAGGATTTCTTTCTGCTTAACAATGAGTAAGAAAAATGATGTGATGCTGTGATGATGATATAAGATGAGTGAATGCTTTGGTTGGTATATTAGTTAGTATCTCATGAGGCTAGCTAATTTTCCCTTTGTCCTCAGCGAAAAATGCTTTCAGGCAATATTTAAAAAGAAGTACTTTCACAAATTTCACCGCTCGGCTATATGTACAACAGCGAGAAGCAGCGCAAAAAACGGTCGAGAGTCCCACGATTGCTTGGAGATAACAAAGAGATTCTCAGTGCAAAACAAGCAGTAGTAGGTTCCAGAGGAAACCTGACACATAGAAAGTGGGTTTGATGTGAATTAAAACAAACAGAAACATGAACAAAAAAAACATCATCCCATAACCATTGAAATAATGAGGAGAGGGTGGGGGGGGGGGGTGAACTGTCTCTGATCCATCAGATCTCAACAAAAGCGATGGATGCAAATTTGCCATCAAGCTGACGACTGATCTGTCAATCATGAAAGAACCCGTTCGTTTTTTGTTTTTTTTTCTTCCCCCTCCCCTCCTTCCAAAGACGTCACTTTAAACTGTGTGGGAATATGAAGGCGTCATTTTCCCTGTCATCACAAACGACCATAAAATAAATAGAAAACAAACAACAACAACAACAAAAAAAAAAACGCCTCAGCTCCTCATCTACAGAAGTAACTAAGCATGCAAAAAAGTGTCGGGGTATCAAATACATAGTAAGAATACACATCTAGTAGTTTTAGCAAAAAACATCACCTCTCCAAATAATAATAATAATAATAATAATAATAAAAAAAAGACAAAGAGAGAAAGAAGGAAACAACCACCACAAATTTTGTTAGTCACATATGGCGCTTCGTGCTGTGTGTGATGTTAAATAGATTCCTTTTTCTTGATATATCTTGTTAGTATTTGTGTTTTTGTTTCTTTTTTTTTGTTTGTTTTGTAATACATTATATACATGCAGACAAGAGTGGAAACATCACACACTCATTCTTGATGCAAGCTGAACAGGCAAACCAGCAGATATGAAAATGGATGAAAAAGAAGAAAACTGTACAAATAACCTGAAAGCACAATTTGTCATTAAAAAAACAAAAAAAAAAAGAAATGTCTCTTTGTGGTGTTACGTGTCTTCAATCAAATATCACTGTACACATGACTGTGAGAAGAAAGGAGAGGTTTGGCTAACAAGCTAACCAACTAGCAAGCTACTGAGCAGGACTAGCAATGAGAGCTGAGTGTGTGTGATAAGTGACAGGTGCCTGCGTTGGGACAGGTATGTCCAACCCTCTTGCTGTAAACAAGGAGGGGAGGGGGGGTGTATATTGGTGGGGGGGGAGGCAAGCGTGCCCGCCGCTCCCCACGCTGTCCGCAGAATGTGATGAGTGTGTGTGTGATTCTCATCCATCCCCTTCAAGCCGCCTCATTCCATCGCCACGCTCCCCACAAACACCATCTCCGAGCAATGTTTCTTTGTTTGTTTTTCACTTAGTAGTTGAACTGAAATGAGGGGCATCGACGCTCTCTGTGAGTGCAGAGACGAGAGAGAGAGGGCAGGTGTGTTGCGGGTTTTTTTAAGGGGCGGTCGGGGGCCGCGCCGGTGTTCAAAAAGGGGGAGGAGGGGGCGGACCTCTCTAGTTGAAGACTTTTGGGGGTCCGTCGGGACGTCTGGTCTGGACGATCTGCGCTTTTGGCCTCGCCGCCTCGTCCTCCTCCGTCTCGCTCTCGCACACGTGGACGACCACGCTGGGTGTGGACTCTGTTCCTGCGTGGAGTTCGTACTTTTCGCCTGGGAGAAGATTGAGGAACAGGGAAACGGGAGAGAATGACAGTTAGTAGGAAAAGATTTGACTGACTACTGGCGGCAGTAGCTGTGTGTAGATCAAAGATATGTTAAATAAACATTTTACACATATCATTTGGTTGAGAGAGAGTTCACCGCAATGAATCTTTTGAAGCTGCAATGTACAAAGTAAGGACTTATTAGAATTATTTTTAGTCCACTAAATATAAGCCATTCAAAGCAACAGCATATAAAGCTTATGATCTTAATATAAAATGTATGTCATGGTCCATCAGTGTGAATATTTACAACATATATGTATATGATACATCTGTGTTTATGTGTTTTTCTGTTTAACAGCTTCAAGAGAAAAACAAAACACTTTTCCTTAGAGCAGCTCTGCCATTTGTCCAGAAGCCAAACTCGCCAGACACAGATTGAAAACATACACTTGTGAGATTGTATCGCAGTTGCCATGGCGATGAGATCAGACAGCTGGCAGACAGGAGGAAATTGGTCTAGTAGCTTTTCACTTTGGTGCCAAACACAGAGATGGACAGTGAATAGAGTCCTGCTGTTACCACAGGGAGTTGACAGAGGGAGTCAGCGCGCTGTGCTGCAGCCCGCCGCTAATCTGATTTCAGATGGCAGGATGTGAGGCGAAGAACAAAGCCATTTCCTGATGCTTCGTGTTGCTATAGTAACAGCGCAACGTGTCAAAAGTGGTCCTCTAAAATGGACTGTTTGTGAGAATGTAGAAAGTTTAATTATTTGTTGATTGTTGTTTGATGTTCAGTGTTTGCCAAATCACCAGCATGATCATACCCACATATAAAATCATGGGAAGACTCTGCGGACACGGCACACCTTTTTGTCAGTGTTGGGTGACATTTTCTAAAGGTTGCCGCAACCCGATATCTTGTCTCTAAGGCGATCTGAGCAGAAGCGATGCTGGAAAGACTGAGGCTGCTGGGAAAGGTCTTAAAACCTTCCAATGTAACAGTGCTGAGCTGGGCTGCCTTTACATTTCTTAAAAACGTAATACAATCAACATAATAATCATGAGTTTGTGAAGCACAATTCCCCATTTGACTTTCAGACTGATTAGAATGGTGACACATAAACATAAACACCTGAAATAGTGGCCACTTTTAGCTTTGTTGCCTGAAATGATGGCTACTTAACTGAGCTAATTCCAGCTGACCCCACTCTCCAAACTTTTACTACTCTCTCACAAATATCCCCCCCACACACACACCCCACATCAGGGGTTTAGTTAGCGGTCAATGTAGATCTGGCCAATCTGTATGCACACAAAGGCATCCCTGCTAATATTGGCATGGATGCACATTTCCTTAGAGACGTCAGATTGCACCAACTGGGAAATTAAGTGCCCTTGACATTGACGGATGGTAGCCCGCACTATGAATTTGATTAATGGGCTTTCTTTTTTTTTTAAATGACTAAGCCCACCATTGATTACACACACACACACACAAGTTCAATTTAAAATGCTATCATGAGCTTACCCGACAAATTTACAGACTCAATGAGTGAATATTAAAAAGCTTGCACCCTAATTCTGTTGCCCTGATTGCCTCCTACACTCACTCCTTCTGTAACACCCTGCTGAGGTGCGTGAAGTAATTTCCTGTTTGTATCTGGGTTACTGCTCAGAGACGAGTGACTCATGTTAAGATTTGTTTTCACCTTTGTTTCCAACTGTTTTTCACTGTTGTACACGAGCACTGACCTGGACCCAGCTTGGCTACGGCGCACAGCAGGTCGTAGTTGATGACGGGCGTGGCGTCTTCGCTCTGGCTCCAGCCCACAGGTGGCGACGCAGGCGGCGAGATCAGGAACTGTTTAACTGGCTGAGGAGGTGCCAGGTATGACTTGTCGATGTCCTCGTCGCCATTCTGAATCTATCACAGAGAGTTAGCATTAGCATTGAATATGTGAACAGGGAGCAGACATTGCTGTACTTCTTTTAAATATGTCATTGTACTACTTAAGAGCCCGAAGAGCACACGAGCTTTGCGATCACAACTTCAGCCTTTTTAGTCTCAAATTGCAGGCTCTTTCCCATGAAGGGATTTTGGCATTTTGATAGCTGCCAATTGCTGTAATTACAATACCTACATGAGGCATCTGTGTGAGCTGTAAAACCCTTAATCCTCTTACATCAAAGTACTAAGAGGTGCAGCAGGAGCCATGACTGCTGATGCGTTTGTGATAAAGGGGGCATCAAATTGACTTATGTTGACTCATATTTTCCCAGGAAGTATAAATTTGGTGGCAACTACACACACAACACTAGCTTCTTCCCCTCTCTTTTCTGCAGACACGCACACGTACACTCAGCTGTGGTGGAAGATGTGTGTTCGTGTGTTTAATCTGTGTGACTGATGGGTTTTGACAGGAGGCTTTGTGGGTCAGGGGAAGGAAGTCAGGTGTGGCTCAGAGAAGTGAGCATCACCAAAAAAAAAAAAAGAGGAGAGTGTTGGAGAGAACAAAAATGAGAGATCGAATGAAAATACAGTAAGTAGTGGCACTACTCACTTGAGCAAAGTAGAGTTTGAGCTTCTTGCCGTTGAATTCGGTCTCGTGTAGCTCGATGCGTGCGCGAGCCGCCGCCTCTGGGGTGCTGAAGTTGATTCGCACTCTCCGGAAGCTTTTAAACATTTGGAAAGTCACCTGCTCGTCGTAGATCCTAAACAACGCCTCAAACCTCTCCTGCAGGGAGAACACACACATAAATATATGATGAGGCATCTCAGCATCAAATATTCAACATTACTGTGACCAAACCGATTGATTTAATATGTAATTGATTGCCTAAAACCCATACATAAATGTGTATTTTTTTATATAATACATGTAAAACAAAAAACTGTCTCAACTGTCTTGAGGCTCAAATATAACACCCACCCCTATGTCGAAGCTACAGACATGACACCAGCTGCTTTCTACCCATTTCATTTTGTTATAAAGTTAATGGAGAAATTAGATTTTCAGCTTCCCGTCATTTTCCTGCAATCTTCTCTGCCTGTTCCATTTTTTTGTATCCTTGTTTTGTTCTTTATGTAATTATCTCCTTTCTGTGCTCATTCGCCCCTTCCCCCGTATACATCACACTTTAACTACACACATATGATACATTCACACATCTCTTACATGCTTTTTTTTACTCAGTCCTCTCCATGGGCAGCGAATTGGCCTCCTCAGCTGTGAACTCAATCAAGCAGCTCAGTAGGAGGCCAAAAGCAAAAGGAAAAAGGCCGTGAGTGCTGGTTTCTCAGTAATCAGTGGTGCTATTATTTGTCTCCTAGCCGGCCATCGCACGGCAGCCGTAAACTTCGCTGTCAAATGACTCTCCTTTCCACGAATAAAGAAGGATGATGATGACGATGAACTGAATGTATCGTTCTGATAGCAGCAAAGATGGCCATGAACAGTAGGGGCCTGATTGAGACTGCTCTTAAAGGTGCTACCCAAGAGGCACATTATGTCATTCATTTAGCTCTTTACCCTGCAACAATGACATAATTAACACACAAAGTTTGTGCAAAGACCAACTCTACTGCAAGTTTGCAATCAGTGCTATCATATCAGTCCCTGATTCTGTTATTGTGTGACAGCAGAAGACAGGAAAATGAAAATAGTTCCACAGCACTTCCTTTGTCAGCTGACACAGCACCTCTCACCATGATGGAAAGGGTGCCGGTTACCTGAAGGAACACAGGCAACGTGTTGACTGTGAGACATGCCTCTGTACATTAGTCACAGCGCAGTGAGTGGAGACACCAGGTATCTGTAAACTCAGCACACTGAGACGCTGTGTGTGTGTGTGTCCTGTCAGCCCAGGTTACTTGTGGTGTGTAGAGTATTAATGTAATGTTTTAGAGGTACTGTAATTAGACTAAAAAAACAGGAAACAGTAGGAATATGCCCAGAAGATATTCTGTTATTTTCAGAAAATATAAATATAAACAGAATAAATTACTTGAGCTACATTATGCCATATTCCTAAATGATCATGGTCACCTCTTGGTATTGCTTGTCAGATTTTTGGAAGTATGCGTGTGGGCTGAACAGAAGGATTTATACAGCAGTATGATTAGTAACCCTCTCTAAAGTTTGTTTTACATTATTTACATTTGCCCTACAGTTAGTGAACTGAAACCACTGACTGGAAACAGCAGTGGCTCCAGCATCATGGTGAATCACCACCAGTCCCAGAGCCTGAAGGCCAAGGGCCAGTCTGGCAGCTGCATCTATCTGGGTCACCATGAGATCCTTAAACAACAAAACTAGCAGAGGATTTAAGACACATATATTAGTGGTTATAACTATGACAATATGTGTTTTATTCTGTGTTTATAATGATTATGATTTGCTGTCACTGCTAACCGCACTGCTCCCCCGGCCTTGTTAGACCGAGACAGTGAATGCGCTCTAAAATACATGCTGTACTCTCTGCAGAGAAATCACATCATCACCCCGTCTGACACATGGAGAGTTGTAAATGATTCAGCAAGCTGTGAACCACAGTTTTTGCTGCAGTGTGTTGTTCACTGTGGTCAAACAATTTTGAATTTTCAAAACAAGCAGATTAGTGCTTTTCCCTCATAATCCTCCCTCCTTTCCTCGTTATATTTCTAGTTCTCTTCCCCATGCAAGTGCATCTGCTCGTCCCTTTGCTGAACGCCTCGGGGTAGCTGGCTAAACTTCAGAGCTGACTTCACCTCCAGGATCAATGATACCATTTTTGGTCAGGTTTCTGATTCACCATACAAGGTGCATTCTTAAGAAGCAATGGAAAAAAAGTTTCAATCAGGAATGTGTGAACATCTTGATTCCTTTTATGCAACTCGAGGAGAAATATCCAGTAACTGAGCAATTAGAACGCAAGAATCCCAAGAAGCCAGAGGAGAGGGGAGAGTGAAAGTTGAGTAACAGAAGAATGTTAAAAACTTCTGCTGCTGTCAGATGTTGAATGAGAGGCCACACAGTTTATTTCTGTAACACAAAGATTTGGGTTTTTGTCTCTTTATGGAGTCTCTTTTCTCCAGCTTCAGGGAAATCAGAACACAACCAATCCATACATTTTCATGTGAACACAGCAATTTCTTTTATATTTTCTACAATAGAAAGCAATCCTACCTTGGCTTTGGCCACTCAGGAGCACAATAAGCTCGAAAAAGAATGCTGCCACAACATTTAAGCTTAAATTATTGCAGCAGATACAGACACAGCATTATTATTTCTCCCCATGACGACTGTTATGTCAAATATTAACTACTATTGCCTGCAAGCTGAATTAAAACATCGAAGTTACAACGGTCAGCAGATATTTATACATATTCACGTGCTTAATGTAACAACAGGGAGCCTTCTGAAAAGCTCTTTTTGCTCTGATTAGTCAGCCCCAATAGCCTGAGCATGTACCGCCCACCTTTCAGCATCAGCTCTGATGATGCAGTGACCACCATCATGAGACAGGAGGAACATAAATGTTCAAGAGGGTCTTTTGACTGGGCACAAAAGTAGTATATTCTCACAAGTAAAAGATGAATTGTCAACATTTTAATTGTTTAATCGTTTCCTTGGAAAGGTCCAATATTTAATTAGCTATTAGCTATTAGCTATAATTTGGTAGCTATTTGCCAACTTTCTTGATAGCTGTGGGCAGGTATTGGGCTTAAATATGGGCTTAAACGGAAAGCACGCTGAGAGGTGAAAACAGTTACAATGACATTAGAGCTGCAGTACAGTAAAGCTTCACAGAGCTGTATGGAATGGTACTGAGACAAGTGATAATTCTCTGTACACATTCAACCTGAATCACACTTTTGCAATGACACATTGTTGCTGCTGGTGTATTATTATGTCTGAAATAAAGTTTTGTTGCTTCTTGACTCGAATTTCTGAGCTTCCTCTAATGACTATTTGCAAACTCCTGATTGTGGTACAGACATGATTAGCTTGTGAATGACAACAAAGCTCTTGTTTGGCCTATCTGCAGAGCCCACTTAAGCCCTTACTGAAACTTTTTCCATGAGCCTTTCCATGAGCCAGGTACTATGACTCACATGTCATCAAATGCCATGTGTAAAACTGATAAGGGGTAGTTGCGCTCACACACACACACACACATACACACACACAAGGGCTGCTTCCTTAACCTAAATTGATGTTTTGGCATGAGCAGAGATGTGGGGAAAGCTGTCAGATCATGTTCCATAATAGCACACACTGTTTGTTTTTAACCCCGCACACTGATACACCTGCGGCCAACTGGTGCGCAACAAGTGAGCGTGCTGATCACTAATTTATGTGGCCCCTATGAGCGAAACATCCTGAGAGAATGATGAGGAGGAAGATGAGGGGGAAACGAGGAAGAGGAGAGGGGTGTTGAATTACATGCGGATGAAAAGTGGCCTGCTCATCTGCCATCGCTATGTTCCCTGCGGTGACCTACTCCCTTTGTTCTCTTTGTGTATGTGTGTGTGTGAGAGAGAGAGCAAGTGAGTAAGCATGTAGACAATGCATGAAGGATTCTTCCACAATTAGTTTGCTGTGGGTACCCACACACATACCCACGCACACAGTGCATAATACAATCATGTGGCACCATTAAAACTGTACACTAGACTGCAGAGAGAGAGAGAGAGAGAGAGAGAGAGAGACTGGTTTAAACCACACTAAACAGTGAGTGAGAGGACAACAGGTGGGGGAGGAGAAGCAAACATTATGTTCTTGCTTTTATTTTCAACAATGCAGATAAGATGATCAACTAAAGAACATGAGTAAACACACCTTATATCACCCCTAAAAACATTTCATTAAAAGCATTGACATAAAATAAACACATACTCGATAATTTTCACATTAAAGCACGTTCTTCACATGTTATTCTAACCAGTAATCTCGTGTTTAGTGTGGAGGCAGTGAAAAGGAGGAAGTGTGAAGTCACAGTTCTCAAATAGCCGACAACTTGGCTTAATTGAAAGAGCAAGCGCGGCCATCATTGCTGACCGCAGGTCTCTCCATGTCACCTTTACATAACACCCAGGGTTATACCACTACAGGGTGGATTCTTTTTCTTTCCTGCCTTACTTTGTCTATTTACTTCCGTCCTGTTGTTGTTGTTACACAACCGAGGCAACATGCCAGCTGCAATTTGCAACACGAGATCTTTTCCATGCAATCGTTTTCATATTAATTAAACAGATTTCATATCAAAATAAAACAACGTCCAGTATTTGAAGCTCATGCAAATCAACAATTTAAAGTGGGAAGCAAATGTAAAGTTGTTTTTTTTTAACTTACTAAACGATAGTAAGAGTATGCTGGTAAAAATGATAGCAAGCCATTGCTGCTGATGCTTCATAATCATTCTAGAAAAAAAAAAACAGTTGTGGTATTATGTATAGAATGTGATATAAGTGTTTAAATATGAAAAGAAGTGAAAACAATCAGCTTTCAGTGGAGCCCACATGTCCACAGCAGAGAAGAGCACAGCATACAAAGAAGCAAAAAAAGCAAACCCGCACAATAAAAGAGCAACATGGAGAGATATAAAGTGCAGCCACTCCGGTGGTGGCTGCGGGGCCATCCTTCAGCAGATTGCCTCGTGGGTAATGAGGCAGTTATGTTCCTGACGGTAATGGAAAGGCTGTCATCACAGCGGCAACAGGACATGACTGTGGGCATGACTCACATTCAGCAGCACAGAGGAAGTAGTGAGCGCACAGCTAGCTAGTGGTCCTGACACACAATCATCTGAACAAAAGATCAGGCGGCTTAGGGGACGAGGTTTATTGGGCAATGTCAATATAGTTTCTTTTAGAGTCAAGTCAGGCGGCAGAACAATAAACATCAGTGATTGATGGAGAAGTGCTGGGAGAATGGGGAGACAGGAGGGGGGCGATAGAGCTGAGGAATGAACAAGTATATACACTGTTTCACACCTTGTGCAGTAATGAATTAGCCGAGTGGCAGAATCAGGTGTAACCTTGTTACAGGTCCCTGTGACTTGACTGTTTCCCCATCTTATGTAAAAGGCAGGATTAGGTTTCTTCCATGTGCAAGAACTGCTGAGAGTCAGCTGGTTCTTCCTGCTCTGTCGGCACGCATAGTGATTGATAACAAACATTAAATTCTCAACAAATTATATTCAAATTGTGATCAAACATCCCAATTTGAATATAGTTCGTGGAGAAACTACATCCTGTCGGCTTCCACTGTTTGTCAGCTCATTTCGCAGTTTAAATAAGGCTTGCACATTCAGCTGTTTGCTCGCTGTCGACCAGTAAGAGTGAGCAAATGACATAATCTTAAACCCAGCTGCATGCCATGGCATTCCTTTGCTCAGCCATGTGATGAAAAAATTTAAAAAATAACAAATAATTATTTTAAGGAGCAAATATTTGCCATTCAAATTAAAATCTGTTCTCAGCTGTTACAGTATTTCAATCTTGTTGGCACTGGAATAACACAATTCATGACCGTAATCCACAAACTTGTACAATTCTGTGTTGAATTACAACATTTGGTGTTTTGGATCAAAATGAAAAGATTAGCGGGGTCTAATTGGGACGTAAAAGAAGGGTCATTCTGTTTTGTTTTGTTTTTTTTTTTCCTTTGCCGTACCACTCATCTGTCTACGCGACACGTGTGTGGCTTTAGTCTAATCCAGACCCTTGTGCTTGAATAGGATTTGGGTGAAACATAACAATCTAGGCCACAGACCCTCGGGGTGAGTCAGGGACAGCGTTGCACTAAAAATAGATCATGCTGGAATAATTAAGAAAATTCATTTCTTAAATGTGTGGACCATCATTTTTAATTACCGTCCTCCCTACAGTCAAACAAGGAAGGCAGATTATAGAGATAACAGCTGGAGCTGGATAAAAAAAAAATCCTCATACCTGTACGCCTCTTCCTTATCATATTCCATTATCACCACAACTGTTCCATAACACGGAGCCAACTTTCCATTGCTGTTATCACTTGAAAACACAACGGACGTTGCCCGATGCACCAAATATACACGCTTCCATGTGTTGCTTTTGTACAGTACTCCAGATAACCCTAATCTACCTGTACAGTATACAGCTGTATCCGGTTTATTATTGCAGCTTCTTTCAGCTGATATCACATGAGAAACATGCAAATAAATATAGATCTGGAACCTCTTAGTTCAATTTTAATTTTCCAACGGTGTTATCAACAGGTGAAGACTAAAATACTTTTGGGCACAACGAAAGAGACCAACAGAGCAACTTAACAGCACGTCTATGTAGCTTGTTCTCCTTCGTTTGTGTGGATAAACAGCGTGTGTTGCTCATCAGTTTACAGTAATTCAGTAATTACTACCCATGTTTTAGAAAATTACTAAATTGTAAACACACAACTACTTGAAGAAAGGCATTCATTGATTACGTCAATATCCTCCTTTGTGTTGAGGCTGATCTTTCACTGGCCATTAATCAAACCCAAATTTAGGTTCAAATTCTACATCCATGTAAAATCTAGAAAGCATAGTAAGAAAATATGGATTAAGAATATTTTATATTCCCGTGAATTTTACAAATTCAATGTTTGCTAATAATATAGAGTTAACACATTATCTTCCAATGCTGCATGTAGCCTGGAGGTTAGGCTAAGCTATTGTTGATTGTGTATGTGTGTGTTGGCCCATCTCAACACATGGGGTAACATTAGCATTGCAGCAAATCCTCAGTGTTACAAAATAACAAAAACATTCCATGATTAATAGCTCGGTCTGCATTGTAAGCACTGGGGAGGCATGTAAATGGGGCAAGTGTTATTACAGTGGAATCGATACCTTGAGCAAGGAGCTGTATTGACAGGGGCTGACGCCACGGCGCTACATTGCCACTCCCTTGGGGACAATGTGTCCACGGCAGGGAGCCTGAAATCAGTTTACAGCATGCAGGGACACATTAATCCTATTACCACCAATCTGGTCATTATGGTTTTTATTGAGGCAGGAGCCTTTTCTATTCAGTTCAACACGCACACGTTTTTTTTTTTTTTTCTTACATCACACACTCTCAAACTATGCCCAACACAGGCTCCCACGCAGATCCACACACTTTAGTGATGATTACACAACATTATATAAGGTCGCTAAGAGATGCTACATTAACCACTCTGTCTCCACCTACTGCTATTTGTTGCATTTTATCCACAGGAATTAGTGCATCTTCTTGTGTTAATGCAGCATCAGTGGCAAAGATTTAGCATTACAGATAAATAGACACAAGCCTTGATGAGCAGAATGTATACATCATGCTACACTTGTACTGCAGCATATAGGCAGAGGGGGAATGCAACTGAAACGCACTGTGATCATGTGAATAACTATGTGTACAATCTTGTTATCGTGGTAGCCAAGAAAATGATGGAGAAGCTTCCCTTTTCTAAAAGACCTCTTGACTTTTTCCCACTCTTTAAGAGCCGGGTGTATATTATGCTGCTCTGAAAAAGGATGTAGGTGGGAAAATGGGTCTAGGGTTATATCTTTAAATTATCTGCTCTAACTTTTTGTCAAGTTTACAGTCATTTTGAAATTGACTCAAAGCTGTAGACAAGACTTAGGCACATAGATGCATGATTTATTATGTTTGCTGAACACTGTTTTATCTGGTTTATATACTGGTCTTAAGCCTTACAGTATTTTTCCAAGGTAATTGGTTTGACGTTGCTATTTTAGGTGCAGTGACTATTGTGTTGGCCTGGAAATCCAATTGGAAATTCTGACATGAAAATTGTGTTCAACCTCTAACTTCAATAACAACTGCCCATGATTGGATGGCGGGAGGAAAATTGCGGACCTCTACATTCCATCGCAAGACCTTTTTTTTCTTTGCTTCTAATCTTATCACTTCATACTCGTGTCTTCTTGGCCACATGGTAACTAGACACTCCACCCAGGAGACTGTCCTTTGTTATACGTCACCCTAACGGACGCAGCGCTAACCTTTAGCTGACACCTGAGCCCCAGCACTTCTCTAGGGTTTCAGGCAAATGTGAACTACCCATCTCCACCTGCTTAGTGCCCAGACTTGGGGGAGTGTGCACACCTGAGCCCACTGCTCAGACCAAGGATCGCTCAACCCTGCCAGGATACAGATCTGGTTTCCTACCAGCACAGAACATGACACCATCGCCGTCTACATCCACCCCGTCTGCTCCTCTGCCTCCTGCCTTCACCCAGCAACTGTGCAGAGTGCATCAAACCAGCGTTATTAAATGGGAGTCACATTTAAATCTAATTCATGGTTGATGAGAACAAGAGAGTGAACGGTTTACCTGTACAGTTTAAAAAAAGTAAAATCTAATATTCTATATTTGAGAAGTAATGGAATGGCACACTGTTTGGAGCCTTGCTATGCTGCTGAAAATAACTTTTAGAAATAAAAGGGAATGACAACGTGTTATATAAGATTGCAAATTTAAAAAGACAGTGGGAAAGAATGAAAACAACACAGACATCAGCGCTTCAGTTTTGCTAAACTACAAATAACAGATTAGTCATCAAATCTGTCCTCCTTCCACTTAACCAGCATCATATCTGTGAAAAATGAAGCCTGAGAACAGACAAATAACACAAATGACAGACAGACGGACGGACGGGAGGACAAATGGAAAGTGACCCAGGCGGATGGAAAGTTCTCCTGGAGTTGTGTTTGCTGACGGAGGTGTTTGTCTGTAGGTCTGTGAGTTCGCTGACTCACTGTTGTGGTTGGAGTGTGTGACTGTGGAGTGTGTCTGACTGTGTTACTACAGTCTTCTGTGTGTGGGAGAGCAGGAATAAGTAGAAAATAGCTGTCCTCAGCTTGTGCTGCAGCTTGAGTAGTGTTTTTATGACAAGTCTCTATAATAAAGTGTGATGGGGTCACGGTGTCCAAAGCCTTTTTTTTTTCCTCACAGAACCTTGGTGTATTAAATGCCTCACAATTCAAAGAAGAAGCAGATTTCATTCAGCGGAAGTTTGAAGCTAGAGAGGCACTTGACAAGAGAAAGAGTCGTCTGACAGGCTTATTAATTATTTATATGTATATAAAAGGCCAAATAAATAGGCAATCATCAAACTGGCAAGTGGATAAATGAATACATTAGATGTAAATGTCAGTATCAACTCATGCAAAGACCTGGTTGTGCTCTGTTGCATTCCCTTCCTGCCAACATGCTATGACCTTCACCATGTGTCCTGTGCTATCATCTGCTGATGCCTCTAGATTTTCCAGGTAACGACAGTGCTGTGACGAACATGCCATAATATACTACAGCGCCAATCCACAGCTCGGCTTCACCACAACAATAGTCCCTTTTGTCTTCTCCGGAGCACTTTCCTACTGTACACTGCCATCGGCTCTGTCATTATTCTAACAACAACCTGTCCTGTCCGGAGCCTCTCTGTTTGGCTCATTAACGATGTAACCAGCAGGAACAGAGCCAAGGCGTGGGCAAGCCATTTCAACCGTGTCAAAACAATGGCTCCAAAGAACCACAGCATCTCATCTAATTAAAAACCTACCATTCACTTATTTCCTTTATGGCACCCTTTCAAATACCAAGTGTACTGCCTAATCTGTCTTTTAAAGGTCTATAAATAGCAGCAATCTGCATATTAGGTCACCCGAAACAAGAAAATAGGAGTCCGATTATTGTATCTCATCGTCAGATTTAGGCATATTAATAAAAAAAAAAAAAACGCGGCCTTAGGCGGGCTCAGATCTTGTTGAATGATAATAAAAACAAGAGCAGGCTGACAGGGAGGTGAGCTCAATCAGAGGCCACTCCCCACGTGCCCTGCTTTAATCTGACCTCTCCCCCAGCGCTCTCCATCACTCCCTATGTGCCAGAAACCGGGATTAATAGTGTTCTTTGTGCCGTTAGAAAGTCAACCCTGTGTCTGCTCTTTTAATTGTGCACAGACCCCTCCTTTGCTGAGTCTGGGAGACACAGCCTGATAAGAGCTGTCTGACAGAAGGCTTTGGTGAAGACCCGTGCCCTCTGATCATACTGTCCTTCCCCTGGATGACGTTACTATAGCAAAATGAAACTGATGACCTGTCTAACCCTACACATCACGCAATGTGTTGCCATGTGACAATAATCTACAAAAACAACACCTCTGAGGCTCCACAGCACGCCCTGACATTCCCTCAGAAATCTTGAAGATGATGACCTACCATCCTATAATTAGATAACAACTGCAGGGTGGCACGCTGCTGTCTTTCACCTTGGCTGGTCTGCAGTGGTTACAAACTGTAATGAGAGTTGGGAGCAAACACAGCAGCTGCCTGTCTCACTGGGGGAACGCAGACCACAGGGTGAGTCAGCGGTCAACTGTGTTCATATGAGCAGAGCAGCAACATGGAAGAAATATCACATGCACATTGTGTCATCACAAGCCATTTTCTGGGTGCAACTAAGATGAGTAGAACTGCAATAAGAAGCACTAAAATATGGCTGAATGAGGTGGGCGGGGCGACTGGGAATCAAACATGCCTTCAAAAAAACATGGAGGAAGACAAATGGGTGTTCATGCCACATAATAACTTACACTGGCTATTCATAATAACCTGTAGGTATGCGTGTCTACATGGACCTTGATCGACTGACTTGCAATAAAGCTTCCCTTCCTCCATCTCTTTCTGCCTCTTTGGTGATGAGTCAAATCAGACAAGCAGACAAGCAGCCAGCAGGTGAGGGAATATATTCTGACATGGAATTTCCAAAGGGTTTAGCGGGTGAGCCAAGCTTTGGCAGACCATCTGTGTGGCCTTTTAAGCCCCAAAATTGGCATGTTGCAGTGCCAAAGGTGGGGTCCTGGAGCTCACTTTGAACACATTTAAGTGCAACTGCTTTCAGGACAGGCAGAATGGCAAATACCTGCACGGTACCTGGGCTTTGGACCAATCAATAAAATATCACTGCAGGGAGTTAGCAAACTAAATGTGCTCCAAGGGGAGGAAAACACAACGGCATTTGAACATTTATGTGATAATTGTTCAAATTCTCCTGTAGCTGTTATTGTATTGTCTAGCCAGGTGCAACTGCAGTGCTGCTGTGATGAGGAGAGAGGAGAGACACAGAGGGGGGAGAAGATGGGTCTGTCCGCCACTGCGTCTAAAAACTGCCTCACTCCTTTCCTTGCATGTGTCTTGCATGGACAATTCATCACACCCTCCCATTCAACTTGCGCATCAAACCCCCCCCTGCCGCTGTTAAACTTGACACACGATGATATCACAATTGGCGCATTGAGGGTCTTTTTTTTTTTTTTTTTAAATGTAGGTTGTGTCCTACTCTTCTCTCTCCTATTTTTTGCAATTCATCCAGCGTCAATCACTGTGTGCCCTGCGCGCGCGGCGCGGGACGTGCGTCTTGGCGAGCTGCGGCTTCCATTGATAAAAATCCTCGTCTGAAAGAATGAGAGGGAGAGGGCTGCATTCAACGTCACCGAGACATGCATTGCACACTTCTACAGGACAGCATGCAGTCAGTAGGTCGGCAGCGCAAGGGCACAAACCAGCACGCTCTGATGCGTTTCGAGGGCAAAAAAAAAACCGTACCTGCATTTTGTCTGACGTAAACACCTCGGTGTCTACTTCGCAGGCGATGATGGTCACCATCTCCAGTTTCATATTTATCGATGGCATTCCCTTGTGTGGCTGGGGTTAAATAAAAAAAAAAAAAAAAAGAAATGGAGTAAAAGTCTTTCTTTTCCTCTTTAGCAAGAACGCACTGAAAGCGTCTGGTGGCTTCTTCCTCCAAAAAGTTGGGGTTAAAAGTCCGACGCTCTGCCTGTTTCTGCTCGCTGCTTCTGAGCTGGGAGAGTTGCTGCTGGACTCCTCGCTGCACTACCGCGCTGCTAAGAGTGATGCTGCAGCCGCAGACGCACAAACTCTGCCTCTCTCTCTCTCTCTCTCTCTCTGTACCTCTCTTCCCCCCTCTCTCTCTCTCTCTGTACCTCTCTTCCCCCCTCTCTCTCTCTCTCTCTAGCTCCACATTGACGTCATTACCATCCTCACGTTCGTCGTGTTTTACGCCACTACAGTGCTCGACGAACCGTGCAGGGCCACTGCAGAATCCACGGTCCGGTTTATTCCGCTTTTTCTTGTATTTTATGTGAGTGTGTGTGTGAGAGAGAGAAAAACAAATGTGTCACAAGCATTTTCGGTAAACTGTACATGTGTGCATCAGCCATTACCTTTGAACGACGCTGTGACACATGCAAGTCGTGAATGAAAAGTCAATTAAGGAGGCGATATTGGGAGAAGTGGAGCGTATTAAAATGGATATTGATTACATTGATATAACCTAATTTATCATTAAATTTTAGAAAATAAATAAGCTAAATCAACACATCTAGCCTACTATACTAATTGCCCTATATGGGAGCAGTCAAAAAAAAAATCACAGGGCGGTCTGTCACCACTATAATTTTTGACTAATGACAACTTTTTAGTCCATGACACTTGCAATGGCCTGAGTGAGTGGTGTCAGGTCGCCTGCTGTCATTTCACTTTGTATATTGCCACAGCTGAAGTTTCTTTGGCCTGATTTGCCTTTGATTGCCTCCTTGTGCCTGTTGTGCAACTAAGCAACACAAGGTCATGTAAATATAGACGTGACCGTGACATGAAATGACCCCCCAGCTTCTTTGCATACTTGCCAATAAAAGCAAAAGTGTTGAACAGAAAGAGGTGGATATCGCAGCTACGTGAGGGGTGCTAAGAAGTTATTGCAAAGTGTCGGCATGCGAGAAAACATATCAGACAGTTTTTCTGCTCATCCCGTGTGTAGCAGTGAACAATCATACACAGTATATTTGAGTAGCTTCTTCCTCATAACACGTAACATGAAATACTGCCTCATGAGCTCAAATTACTGGATTACCCACACATGCTGCTTGCTGAATGCATCTACTATGCTTTTTTTCTGCCCTCGACAAGACACAATTACATAACCATGCGTGTCGGCCGCATGCTCTGAAGATACTGTACTTGCCTTCGGTTGACATGGTCTTTGGCTTCAGGCTTACGCACTTCAAAATGAATTCATTTGAGCTTTCATGATTTGCGCTTGCTGATCCTGGAAACTTTTTTTTGGTGGGCTGTACTGTACTTTTTAGTGCTGACTTGTTGACTGTAGATTAAGTGTGCTGTGGCTCTTTATCACTCACAGTAAAGCAGCTGATGAAGCTGATGGTACCACTGCTGCCATGGCTCCTTTGGCTTAATTATAATGATGCACTGAGTTTCCATTCCAGCTGAGGACTAGTCATTTCAAATATTCCCACAGACATTATGCCGTTGCATAATATGCTAACAAACCATGTCTTCTTTCCATCACTCAGATCATGCCTCTCCCTCATAATAATAATTGCCGGACCAGCCGAGACAGCTAAGTCCCTATAAGCCATTAATATTGCAGCTCTAGGCAGTGAGGGCTATTTATGTCTGTGTGTGTCAGGCATTGTCCACACACAGCAGACGGAGAAAGATATGTGTGGATGACTGTGACATTCCTCCAGCAGACAGCATCAGTCAGTCTGGAAAAATCTGCCTGTAAATGCCAAAAAATACCATGCATCAGACTCTGAGAGATGCTAGCCTGAGCCTGAACAGCAGCTGCTTCATCTGCTGGGAGTGATTCTGTTTTATTCTTTTAAGTCACAGTAGTATGAGCGGGCAGGACAGGTTTAGATATTATTTCAAAATCAGCAGCACAGCTCATTAATCACAAGCTCAGAAGTGATACGGCGGTGCGCCTTTTCTTTTAAAATGACTCTGTTTTCTGGGAGCTAATGTAGTCTTAGCCCACCAAAGGTTGTGATCATTTATTTATGCCTTGTTGGAAAATTCTTTTTTCACTTGCCCCTATTTACAAAGCACTGGGTCAAACACAGATAGTGCCGTCTTGCTCAAGGAAACCTCACAGTTGAGCAGATGCTTGCTGATGTGCAGTGATTTGAGCCCAGGCCTGCATTATAGGTCACCATTACCATTGTATTTATTCATCACCCCTTTCACCTGGGCTATAACATGTATTCCCTGTAACTACTGTTTACTGTTTACATTTGCACTTTAATCACGTTATTTATAGTTTGTTTACATTGTCCATGGACATTTTGAATAGTCATAACATATGCGGCATGGTTACTTGTATACATTTGTATTTGTATCTTACATAATAAGCTCACTTGTGCCGTAACTTGCCCTCCGGGGACAAATAAAGATTTCTGAATCTGAATTAATCGAATATAAATGTTGTTATATGTCTTTATGTCTCGATGACTCATCCTGCACATCCCTCTGCTTCTTGGTTCAAACACACAGACAGGTATGCCATGCCCCACACATACCTGACATTTATTTCCTTGTTGGCTGCTTCTCAGAGCACATTATGTTGTATTTGGGGCTGAAAACATAACCGTAAATGTAACATATGATCGTATTGCTCCTCATATGAACATGGAACCAATAAAAATGCAATTGTCAGAGTAAGGAGGTGGGGGGGGGGGGGGGAGACGGTGATTGGGCATGCAACGTGGTGGACTTTTACTCTGAGTCTGAGTATGAATCCCTGTCAATGCAAGCTACTTTTCCCCCCACAGTAATGCAGTTTTACAAGGAAGCTGCATTGTGGAGCAGTTATTCCCAGCCAGTGTGTTCCTATAGGCAGAGTCTGCAGTTAGTGGAAAGATCGATGGCAAGATTCTGGAATAGCTTAGCTAATTACACAAAAAGGAACACACAGATGGAATGCAAATTGATGCGATGTTTACAAGTAGTAGTAATGGTGTTAAATGAAAAAGTCTATTAACAATATGATGAAGGTTTTATATAGGGCATAATAGGGCTTGCTGCTGTATCCTGCCATTAGCATACCAGTGCACTGCATGTACACATGACTGTTTTCGATTGTTAAAGCACCGCGTCGATTCGTTTCTCTTGTCCTGGCTGGTAAGCAGGATAGATCGCTGCAGATGATGAAGCACTTTTCTTCCTCCTCTCTGGCCTCATTCCATGCCTCTGCTCCTCCTCCTCCTCATTCTCAATTCTCTTCTCCTCATTCACAATTCTCTCTGTTAGGTCTCACAGTCAGCGCACCCCCAAAAAACAAGACTCCACGCAGGAAAATATAAAGCTTCACCATCTTTTCATTTCAAAGATTTCTCGAAATTATTTCAACCTTTGAGATGCTGTGTTCGTGAACAAATACTGTTACAATAGTATGAGTGTCACCAGTGTTTGGAGCAAAAAAAAATCTCCTATCCTGAGTTGCGATAAAAGCTGGCCTGTATTATATATATATATATATACCAAATATGGTATATAAAAAAGGTGGCTTGATGTGGGGAAACTGGGTGCTTTCTTCTTTCAATAACTTCAGTTCCGTTATAACCATGTAGAAATAATTGAATACATGCAGTATGAATCATCAGATAAAGGCAGCCGGTGAAATGGCAGAAACCTAGTTTTTGCAGAGTCTAACGTTCATGGAGCACTTCATAAAAGATGAGAAGGGGAGCAGGCAGCAGAGATACTCAAAGGATGAGTCGCTGTGTCTTAGACTTACTGACGAGCAGAATTTGTATTCTGAAGTGGAGCTCTGCAGAGGAGCAGGAGGGAGGGAGGGGTGGGGTAGAATCAGGGCAGTGGATCATCATGGTAGGCTGAAATACATATGCTGATGATGCATACATGTATGTTGATGCACATACAGAATCAAAGCATGGTGAGCATCAACACAAAACTGCGTCAAATGTACAGTATGTTCAGACACGTGTGAGGGTGTGTCTGTGCAAACATGCATAAAAGCTCCATGACACTGCAGGAATGCAGATAGGCTGCAGACTCTACATGCATGCCCGAACACAAACCCTGCATCCTTTCGCTGCCAAACTCTCAGTACAACGGGCTACCTTGCTTGGCCCAGCCAAACCAACGCGTGGTGCCAGCGCCAATGCAGCTGCTGTAATCTAGGCCAAGCTATTTATAAAGCAAGCAGCCAAGTACAGGCGCAGGGAGCCAGAGGGAGACAGAGGGATGGGAGGATAAAAGAATGTCTACAGGGCAGAGAGACAGATCTACAGAGTGTAGGTGAGAAAGAGCGGGGGAAGAACAGAGGAGCACAGAGAGCCAGGATGGGCAGGGATGGAATAAAAGTAGTGAGCGGGTGAGTGAAAATAGAAAGAGACAGACAGAGAGCAAGGGAGAGGGAGAGAGAGAGGTCCAGCCAGGTGCAGAGGACAGCATGAATACCTGAGGATGAGCTGACCCGCACATCAACTGTAAATGACAAACACAAGTAGCCTCGCTCAACACTCCAAACTTGATTTATATGGTAGTTTGATGAGGTGACAGGATGAAATGTGAGGCACGGGGAGGTGCCTGCTACTGCTGCTTCTGCTACTGCTGCTGCTGCTGTGTAAAATGTGAAAAATCTTCATGGACTTCTACATGACTTCTGGCAATCAAGCTATAATTAATAGTGATAGACAACTCCCAGAGGTCAGCTCTGACTCTTAGGCTAATTAATATTATAATGGGAACATGACACATGCAGCCATAGAAATAGAATTATAAATATCAATTTACTTTACAATTGGGTGGAGCGCAGGCAGGAGAAGGTGATGTGAATGCATGCAGCCATCAACATATCAATCATTGCTAGCACATGCTAATTTAAGCTGAACTATTTTGCGCTAAAAAAAAAAAACAAATAAAACAATAAAGGATGTTTTTTGCCAAAACTTTATTTTTATTAAATATTTAGGATGAGTTATTGTTTTCTCAAATACTTTGGACAAAAGGAGGGTGAGGCTTTAGCGTATGACTTTAATACAAATTATGACAATTTGCAGCAGCTTTGAAACAGAGATGCACTAAACCCAACGCAGTATCATCTTTTCAGACACCAAAACAATACTGCATTATTCTTTAAAGTCTATGTTGATAGTCGGTGGATTGGCCTATTATGTATATTATGTTATGACCTCATTATGTATAATGAGGACCTCATTATGTATAATGAGGTCAGTGTTGGGGGCTAAAACTATTAGTCAATAAATGGATTGGTATCCTGGGAGCCAGACGAACCTGAGAACTCATTTTCATCTACTCTGGCAGATACTTCGTCACACATTCTGTTGCTGATTGTAGGTCTTCCCATTTTTGGAAATTGTGATTGTCACATTTGTCGGAGATATTTACAAACTGTCAATTATGATACAACCGTTTTTAAGGACACAACAAACATTTTTTTGAGAACAATTCACAAATCACTACAATGTCACTTTCTTTATAATCTTTCGCATTAGATATATTTATGTTTCAGGAACTATAGTTCAAAGCAGGTAAAGATGCTGACATAGAGCTCTGAGAAATTACAATGGATGATGAATCGTTGCTTTCTGATGGTTACTACACTCAACAAAAATATAAACGCAACACTTTTGTTTTTGCTCCCATGTTTCATGAGATGGACTTGAAGATCTAAACTTCATTCCAGATACACAATATTACCATTCCTCTCAAACATTGTTCACAAATCTGTCTAAATGTGTGATAGTGAAGAAGATGTGTTGCACTGCATGAGGCAAATGGTGGTCACACCAGATACTGACTGGTTCTGAGTCCCCAGACCGCCAATAAAGCAGAAACAAAATGCACATTTCAGGGTGGCCTTTTATTGTGGGCAGTTTGAGGTACACCTGTGCACTAATCATGATGTCAGATCAGCATCTTGATGTGGCACACCTGTGAGGTGGGATGGATTATCTCAGCAAAGCAGAAGTGCTCACTATCACACATTTAGACAGATTTGTGAACAATGTTTGAGAGGAATGGTAATATTGTGTATCTGGAATGAAGTTTAGATCTTCAAGTCCATCTCATGAAACATGGGAGCAAAAACAAAAGTGTTGCGTTTATATTTTTGTTGAGTGTAGATGACATTGGTGGCACAGTGGACAATGCTGTTGCGTAGGTCTGTAGGTGAAATGAGATTTTACATTGCAGGATTGATACTAAAGCTGAATTTATGATTTCTAGACCACTATGGATGCTGGGGATGCATCTTGCAGGAGTCTTATATACAGTGGATATGCATCTGTTTGAAGCTCACAACAACAAAAGCGTATCTGAGGAACAAATAGCCTCCAACAGGGTTTAGATTTAAGTCCAAGTTTAAGAAACATAAATGCCATCATTATTTGTCAGTATTGCTATGGCTGTTGTAGTTGTGTATGTCTCATATAAAACACACTGTAGGCTAAATAAAATTGGAAAAACCTGCTTTATGAACAGAGCCCTTCAACAAACAGCATAACGCTGACTGTACCAAACATTGTATGTTTTTGGTTTATAGCCTACATCTGTTGGGCCACCAGCAGCTGTTGAACGTTTTAACCCAGTCCAGCAGCTTAGGAGCTGCAGAGATGAGCTGTTGTATAGCTGTGTGAGAGAGACAGAGACAGAGACAGAGGGAGAGGAGGAGGAAGCAGAGCGACACGTGCCGATGGTTCCACTGATTGCTTTGCTTTGAAATCAGGTCAAATCTTTGGATGGGTTAGCGGACTCTCCGACCCATATGCAGTCATCGCCACTGCTAGAATACCAGACACAACAAAGAAGGAAAAAAAAAACAGGGCAAGGAATGACCCAAGGCAGTCTCAGAGCTTCGAAGACAACACAGAGCTTTGAGAGATGGGTGCCATTTTCTGAGGCAGGCAAACAAAGAGGAAGAAAGAAATCACAGACTCTTCACCAGAGGATAGAATGGGCTCTCTATTCTTTCACTTCAAACAGATCTAATTGAAAGATGTGGGATTCTCATAGCAACTGATATGAGCACAAGTGGTATGCTGGTGTGATGAGATTGGAAACTTAAAAGTGTGGCCCAAAAGCAAACTAAATATAAAAAGGAAAATATGCTTATATGCTATAGCTTTCAGATCTGGTTCAGACAACCGCACACCCACCAGAGCAACAGATGCTCCCACCGTACAAATGACAGACGCAGCTTGCCACACGGGCCCCCAGACGCCATTAACTTGAGCAGATTTATGAGATGGAAGAAACTCACGAGAGAAAATGAACAAAACCAACAAATGAAGGATCTAAAGAAAAACTGAAATATACACAAAATTACACTGATGCAGCACATAAGTGATTGTTTCTCTTGCAGCAAAAAAAAAAAACAAGCGGATAAGCTGTCAATAGTTCTTTTCTGTAAATGACAAGCAGGAGAAATTGATTTGAATGCTGTTCTCCACACCTCTCACCCAATAAACACCTTTTAAAAACAATCCCACAGGGGGAGCCAGCTTTGTAGACAGAGTTATGTAAGTAAACAGAAAGGTAAAAGAAAGGGACAGGATTTATACCACACTTCCACCAACAACACAGCGTGAGCTTTCCATTTTTACAATGCCCCAAAAAGACAGTTACAGATCCAAAAATGGGCTGCTTCCCTTTTTATTCTACACAATCAGCTTTACTAAACTTCCTGCTGCCTGTGGCTTCATTTCAGCTCCTTAATGTTACACATTCATGCCTAAAAGCAATCATCTGCACAACATTTATCTTATTTCATGGACGGCATGATTGCATTTATGCCTCAGTTCATGAGACTCCATTTATACTTTGCTTAAATAAGAGATGATTCTGCTGTTGTTCTATTCTTGAACACTTCTTTTTTTAGACTGATTGAACCAGAAAAACAATCTTGATTTAAATAGAATCACAGGAGCATGACTAAGGATGAATAACACATTGGCTTACAAAACATCCTAAATCTTACAGTTTCATAATCAGCCCTTGTGCAGCAGGGCGGTGGCGAGATGCTGTCTGTTGAAGGAGAGCCGTCGTTTCTTAAGCACAAAACTGATTATAATCACGGATCAAAGAGAAAAAATAAAATTAAATTTCCCCTAAGCTCTCATCTGAAGGTGTGGGGGAGGAACTGTATAAAGCAACACAAAGACGCCGCTATCTTTAAACAGCTATAGATATGTTGGGGGTTTAAATACTATTATGTAACTGGATTTGATTAGCTGTGTGAAGTGACTTTGTAAGGTAATTATATGGTTAATTTGTTCATTTTAATATTGCAGTGTGGATATTTTAACTATTACAACTGCTGCGTCTACCTCATACAAATACACCGAACTCACATTCTTGGTCTTCATGGTGTCCAACCTCAAAATAACATTTGCCCTCTAACACAAGGTGTCTGCACTGTAATAGAAAAGGGAGTGTTAGTCTGCAGAGCACTAAAAGACATGATGGTGTTTTGAGTTATGGCTGACTGAGAGAGTGAATTACAAATGACTGAGGTACCACAAATGATACTTAACAGCTTTTCTGGGATTCTGTGGCGTTGAATCTTACTGTGGGACTGGTCAGGAGTCAGGGAACACTAAATCCTACCAAGGACTCAATTCAAAAAACAGTTTTTACAGATTTGTAAGTTTATCATTGTTAAATCTCACACAGAAAGGTTTTGCAGAAGGCAGAACCTTTATAGTATCTGTTCTTTGAATACTTGGATGGCATCTTGCCTGGCTCATAGGAAGACCTGCTCCTGTTGTGAACGCCTGTAAAGCACCCACACAAAATGACCAACACAATCTATGAGCACAATCTATGAATATCCCATAATAGCTTTGTCAGCAATCTGTTTAAGCAGCAATCAAACCTTGTTTAGTTGGTATTGTAGACAAAAAGTAACTGCTGTAACAAAGCAGCCTTTACTAACCCTGATTTTCTTTTATGCTGTCGAACATAAAATGCTCGATTTTCCTGCATTTAAAAAACAATTTGACATAATGGAATGACTAATAAAAACAAGCTGCACACAGCAGACATATTGAGTAAAAAGCACAGGTGTTGCTAATAAAATTATTGATGTCAAAGCCATGAGTGTGCCAGTGAGTCAGCATGCACCACACCATAGCAAACTGTATTATTTATACCTATGATTTTCCTATGTAGTGACAATTAAAGGACAGTGTAAATGGGTTGAAGGCATCTATGAGTCTGCAGGTTAGAGCCTTATTTTTACTGGCACATCTAGTAACAAAACACTTCAGATACTCAAATTGTAAGAAACACTGTAATCAAATCAAACTGTAGTCAAATACTTGAGTGCGCACCAGGGTTGTGCAAAAATCAGAATTTCTAAATTTAATTCAATTCAATCGGAATTCAGAGAAATTCATTCTTATCACATATCAGTGATAATGATGTTTCACATACATTTTTCTTCCTAATGGAAGAGCAGACAGTAACATTAGTCGTACATTCCCTTTATGTTGAATAAGTAGCAATATCTTTATTGTTTAAAGTAATAAAATGAAACAATGTTTTGGTAAATGCAATGGTCATTTATTAAAGTAGGCTGCCTTACAGGATAAAGTTGTTGCATCTAATGTTCAACAGTTCCTCAAATGTTTTGCCATTGAGGCGGCATCACGTTCGTTGGTCTAAATATCTTGTCTGCAACACTAAATACCTTCTCAACAGGTGTTTACGTGTGTTATCATTTTGCATATTGCTGTAAATTAAAAGTACAAACCAGCGCTGGCCCTCAATTAGCCTATTTCACTAGAGTTTACTAAATGTTCACAACTTGTGAAGTTATCACAATTTTAACAATCTGTTTTGTAGGGTATGTTTTTAATGTTAATTTATGTTGAAAATAGGCCTATTTACTATAATAAAGTATTGTGTAGATAAAGTCCATACAAAAATATCTGTATGAAATTCATGTTGTAATCATACATAATATATGCAATTCCATTCAATTCTGAATTTTGTACAACCCTGGTGTACACCAGCTCAATTTAGCCAAATTGTGCTTTCCATTGTTGTCATAAATTGCTCCCCGCTTTCTTGTGTATGATACACAAAGGCAAAACAAGAACACCGGGTCGGAGAAACAACCCCGGTCAGTGTACCAGAATAATATCCAGGCCGCAGCAGGAGCAAGAGGCCAGGGGCACTCACTCGCTCTACCCTGCATCATGTTTGACCTTCAGCCCACCAAGCACCCGTTCCCTTACGTTCACCCCCGAGGACCGTCACCCAAAATAAAACCCAATCTGACACATGCAAACATATCACCATTGCGCGCGCACTTGCCTGCACAATGTATGTATGTGCAATATGTGCGCGTAAAACGCACTCACACTCACTCTACTTCTCACTTTTCACATCCTCTATCACGCTATCTTTAGTCCCTGATGTTTCAGCGGCACTCTCCTGCACTGGGGTTGTCTTTTTTTATCATCCAGTTTACATGAGTCACACTATCAAACACATTGGACTCAAGTGGGACAGACACTGGCCACCACAGCAGAGTCAACTTTACACATACTTACAGCACTCCATCAATGTTAAACTGCTAATGCATCACTAGGAGCTCTGTACAAGTGCAGTAAATATCTGTTGTTATTAACATTTTTAGAGGCACTCTCAATAATCCAAAGAAAACCCTACTGCCTGTTTTCCTTGAAACTACAATGGCTTACGGCTCCAGCACGGCACTGAATGCTGTCTGCTGCTGCACAGTGGCAGTGTGGGAAAACAGTAAATGTGTGTGTTTGTGCTGGAGTTCCTGCTCACAGAAACATTGGGTTAAAAGACATTTTCACAATGTAAATGGTCAAATTCTTCCTTCTACAGTGAGCTTTCACTATTTTCTTGGTCATCATGGTATAGGTATGTATATTAACACTGGTCATTTAAGTCCTCTTAAAAAGGACAAGCAGAAAAAGATATATATTTTAGAGATGATGGGGGTTCAAGTAATAAAAACTTGGTTAGTGCAAGACTGTAAGCACATCAGACATTTGTCATTTCACATATCCAAAAGAGGATATTAATTTGGCATCATTCTTAATAGCTGCTCTTGCCGTAATATTCATATATAGCCTGGTTTGGATGGTCTCCATCTAAACCTGAGGGTAATATCTGTCTCTTTATGTGCTCAGTGCTCCCCTATAATCACTGAATAGGCACTAACTGTGTTTGTCATGTGTTTGGTTCTGGGCTGGTAGAGTAGTGTGGGTGTATCAGAGCTCAGTTAGTAGATCAGAGAAGAAGCCAAAACACTAAAGATCAAAAGTTTCTTAGTACAGAGAAAACAGGTCATTAGTACCAGCAATCCATGCCCCAGTAAATATAACACCGGACCTCTTGTTAATTCAGTGCGCCTTCCAGATGACACAATAGAATATAATATCATCTAACAATAGAGATAAGCAACTTAAAAACAGTATGCCTGTATGAACACATTGTCCTTGGTGTTTTAGGCTTGCAGCCGGTGCGTGCTTGATTGCACTGGTTATGGATTGAGCAGAGCTCACTCTGACAGCCTCAGGAGCAGCGCTGAAAGCTTTGCTCTGTGCTGATTAGGCCTGATATACACTGGGCACTATGAGGGATGACTTATAATGGCTCCTCTGACCTTTGTCTTGACAAGCACAGAAACCACTTTGCCTTGTTACTTTGCCTACACACACACACCTCCGTCTCTGGCTCCCTCACCGCTTGTTTACACTTGTTTTCTGTGGGTGCTTCACAGCAGACAATGAATCATGTCAAAATGAAAGCCAACCTGGCAGCGATTACCGCATAGAGTAAACAGTATATGCAATACTGTTAATGGTACTGTTGATTATTTCTCAGACAGTGATAAAAGGAAGCTGCAGGCAAATCAGTAAAATCTAACATGGCTTAAATGCTGCAAAGATATGTGAATGCATGACATGACACAATGTGTGCACCTGTACTAAAACAGGTGTGAAGAATCCGGCAACTTGGTGCCAACACATTTAATTTCATTTACACATAAATATTCTAACCACAACTGTTCCATAACCAACTGCCACCTGTAAACACTATACAACAACTCAAATCCAATCATTAAAACCCTGATGAACATTTTAACAGTGCGGTCTCAACCTAAACTGCAGAGGAGGGGACCGCACTGTCGTACAGAATCTCAGCTGGTCGTGGATCACACTGCAGCTGATGAAATGCTAAGATGATGCCAGGTGGAAGGATTTGGCAAAATCTGGCTTGTCTTTCCCTGGTTTTAAGCATGAATTAAGCTTTTTATGTGAACCATGTTAACGATGCTAACTGATGAAACTGTCACTGTCAGATGTTGAAATCTAAAATTAGTTCAAATAGCACTGAAAAAAATTATAGAGGCAGCTACAGCACTTTGCGTATCATTAAGTATAATTTTAGTTATCAGTTGTAGTGAACGTGATCTGCCTTGCACAATCACTACAAACCATACTGTCATTATGAGTCCTAGTCATTACGCAGGACTCCATAATAACTTGTTTGTGACTTCACTGCTAACTCAGTGAATACTTTTTTTTTTACCTTCCAACATCATTCTGTTCTATGCAGCATCATTCATGGGTGCATTGCATTAGCCATTATTAAATGAGATTATATTTTGTGAAGCTTTGTGAAAGAGTCTAGTGTAGAAAATAAGAAAATAGGAAGGAAACCACTTTTTAATTCTTTTATAAAATATTATTTGGAAAAGACAAAAAAAAAAAAGCCATAAATCTTAAAACCCCAAAAAAGGTCAATGTCACATGTGGGGTGAACAACATGGGCCACTTGATATTTTAAGTGAGAAACAGTTGATTTGAGTGCTGTGCAAGACCATTCAAATCATTACGTGTAGTGGTGTGGCCTTTTGTTAATCATGACAATTAATTTAAAATTAGCATAATAATAATAATAATCCCAATCGGGTCAGTGGAGCCGTGGCCTGATTCAGACCGACCTCAGCTCAACTCCACATAAAACAATCCACACTTTTTAAGGCAGCCCTCTATTTTAGCCAAAAGCTGGACAGAGGAACAACATACCGCAGATAAAAGAGAAAGTGTGCCACTAGGTTTTACTTACTTTTCTCTAATGCAGAAGAAAGGGAAAGGCTTTTACGCCGTGCTAAGAGCTTCTTATAAATATAGGGCCACACTCTCTTTCTCTCTAAAAGAGAGAGCGCAGTGTGATTACAGAAACAGCCCATCCTCCTGCATGCAGGCCTTTGAGAGCAGAAACAGAAGGTAATGTCGGTGTTGGGAGAAAGCCAAGAGCCCAAAGACACAAAAATGTAGGTTGCCATGTCCCTGTTCTTCACTGACGATGTAGGATGTCAAGTTTTGAGCAGCTAGAAAAATGCGTACATTTTCTCATATCAAAATAAGATTCTGGGTATGTGTGTGGAGAATCAAACAGCACTGCTGCAAGCCAAAAGCAACCTCAGAAAAACAAACTGTATTTGTCACAAACAGAATTTAATTTTTTTTGTTCTTATTGACACATCATTCTGTCCTCCTTTTGAAAGTTTAAATAAATGTCAAAAGTTCTATTTTTAGCTTCTTTAATTGAAACATTTGGAGAGCATTGGAGAACTCTATTGACATGTTCTGTCTGAAGGATGTGTGGGTGGCATTTCCACTTTAAAGGCGGAGTGTGAATCGTAATGAAGTGAGGAGAGGGGGAAAAAGGTGGGGAGACGGGGTGGGGGTGGGTGGTGGGGGGGGACTTCAGCGCTAGGAGCAATGGGTGTACGAACAGCAAACTCACAAAGCAGGAGTGATTCATTTAAAGGGATTTTGTGCATGCGCCAGATTTAGCCTCTCCGCTTTGCATTTATATACACAGGAAGGATAAATAAAGAATGTTAAGAAGGGGAACGTTAAAAAGAATCAAGAAGACAGAAGAAAGTTACCAAGCAAGTTTGATCAGAAGGAGGAGACGTGCTCTGCAGAGGGGATGGATGGACGTGAAGATACAGAGAGAGACCAGAGGGAGATGTAAGAATGCCAGCTGGAAGGATGGAGGGATGGTAGGACAGCGTAATTGGATTATAGGGGCAGAAAATTAAAAGTATTTTCTTTGTATCCTCCTCCAGCAAACACTGCTGCACTGATGAGGCCCCTACATATACGGTACATGCATGGAAACACACACAGCATGTGAAGGTCTACATGAGCATGAATAAGACTCTATGTGGTGATGATTAAATGCTATGCACAGACACATGGATTAAGGCTGAGTATGGCTCGTGATTCTGTGCATGTCGTGTTGTAATCTGCTGCCCTGCATTCATGTTCCTGGCAAATAAATAACAGCGTCAGGTGTGTGTATGTGTTTATGTGTTTGCGAGTGTGTGTGTGTGTGTTTATGGTTGAGCAATCAGTAGCGCAGCTTGAGTCCATGACTGCACTTCGACAGACAGGAGCAAAAGCTGTGGATGACACCATGCACGTGTCGCTGGGCTTTGAATCTTGGACCGACTGACACATTTGGGCAAGATGACTCAAGCATGCACCAACTGATGCTCCTACTCACGCTCCTACTCACACAAACACACACACACACATGACAAAATATGACCCAGAAAGAGTTTTCTGCAACTCACCCTGTGTACATCCTGTTCGAACACGGCATCGTGGACGCTGCACGCAAACAGCGCTGTGGGAAGGTCGCTCAGATCCATCATCTCCTCCGCCATGCCATCGTGATCGCTCTCCCCAAACACCATGTCCTCTTCCTCCTCATCATCCTCCTCAGGGTCACTGCTGTAGGCCTCCGAGCCATTGCTCCATGCCTTGGAGGTCTCTCGAAGCATCTTGAAGCCTTTTTGGTGGGGGTAAAAAGGGAGGCTGCTGATAGACAAATGGGGACCACAGAGGCTGGCAACTGGGAATTAGAAGTCGGGAGATGAGGTGTTAGTTTATTCTCCATCTTTGTTCTGGGCCACAGTATTGAAGCCACTGGAGTACTGCCATGCACAAGGTTCCCAACAAAACAACATTACACTGCCTCTCCTGGCTAAACGTATTTCCCATAATGCATCGTGCGGCCCGCTCTCCACCTACATAACTGGTCCAGCTTCCATATTTAATAGATCATCTTTATGTTTGCTGGTGCACCCATAGATGCAAACAAAAAATATAGGCTATATGTAGGCCCATTAATAGGGTTCAGTAAAATAAATAATGATTAAATATAATAATATTATTTCTTGTCACACAAACAAATATTAACAATTAAAAGATTGAATTTCGACTTCAAAAATACACTAATTTATCCCTTGTGAATTAATTTTACAGAATAGGAAACTTGCCCTCCCATCCCTTATAATCCTGAGGATGGAGCGCCATCTAGTGGCTCGTTTAAGCATAACCAAGTGCAGTTTGTTATTGATATTTAAAGCACATAACATATAAAACATATAAAAAATAAGCCTGATATTAGACATTTCGTATGACAACATCAAGCAGAGAGTTTATCTGAACGCACTGAAGCCTACATTACTTTAGAAAGGCTTAAAAACAGACCGAGGAGAGGCTTTAATGGCACCATAACATCATCACATGTCTACTGTCCAAATCGCCGTTCAGCATCGTGACATCAACATTTGCTTCGCGTGTACTCAGAGGAAACCCCTGGATATTACGTACAGCTCGTGCAAAAAGGGTGCCACGAGTGTTTATATCTTGTAAAATTAAATATCCCGGAGGACACATTCTGCTGTTAGCTATAGCAAAGCTAGCTTTTCTACTAAAGTTACATGAAAGGCAGCCACGCGCACGCACACACACACACACAGAGATGAAGTTAATTTTCTTTCTAATTTAATGCTAAAATTGTCCGTATGACTCACCTCAGTCCTGTCAGGGCGAGCGGCTGAGACTACCCATTGCAAGCGGGACTTCCATTAATTTGACACTATCTGATGCAGCCTACTCCGGCGTCAGGACCCCGCAGGTGAGACCAATCAAACGCCGGCAGAGGGTCGCGTCGACCAATCAGGTTGCAGCGAAGGGGCGGATGCTCCGCGTCAAGCTTAGGTGGCGGATCAAACAGCGAAGTGGCACACAGCGGTCTGCTGCTAAATGCTGCGTTCATAATAAGACAAGGACGACCTGGACAGTCCAGATCCAATCTGTCTTGAGGATCAATTCACTGTCCCACCTTCTGTGTCAAGACAATGAGGTCCACAAACGTTTAATGTCTCATATTACAGTACAGTTTTATAAATGTACCTGTTGCACATAAAAATGAAAACTCAAAAACTCCGATGTGAATTGAAAAATACACTGATGAATTATTCTACAACACGTGAAACTGTATTTGAAAAACACAAGAGGCCATGAGTCCAAATACAAACTGGATTACATTAACTTTATGAGACAAGATTACACATAAATTAAACGGGAAATAAATGACCTTTACAGCACTGACGCTTCATATATAAAGCTCTTGTTTCATTGGAAGGCAGGATAAATAACAAATGTTGTTATTGGTTAACATACAGATGTTTCAACCAAACAACCACATTCTATTAACACTGAAGAGATGCAATGCAGCATAGTGCAACACATAGATGTGAAATACAGTGTGAGAGACTACATACATTGATTTCTGGACTTGCCATCAGAAAATCAGAGGTATCTACTGAGAATTTATGTATTATTATCATTATTATTATTATTATTATGTCAAATACATGATCACCTATGTTTTAAATGATTCATGGTTTTTAATAGCCCATCTGCCAGCAGCAGATTATTATATACCTCATGTGTACTCAAGGCACATTATAGCAGAGAGAGAGAGAGAAACCTAATAAATACACCAAAATCACTTACAAATTTTACCCACTGTTTTGGTCATGTTAAGAAAAGCAGTAAGTCAATGAAATCCCAAGAACAACAGGAAGAACTGTAAGACAAATAAAGGCGGTTATACAAAGTCAATATGTGCATTGGCAAGTCTCGTGAAAGACTATACGGCTACATCATAACAGTGGTCGATAACTTCGAGGAGTGAGTACAAATCCTCAGTGGAAGAACAGATCACTTATTTGTATGGGAAGTAAATTGCTTCATATTAATGGAGCTCAGTGCTTAATAATTGTGTCCAAGATGACACTGCGCATAAGGCAGGAAGCTTTGAGGTGAAACTCGTCGTATTCCTGAAGCCATGTTTGTGAACTCACAGTCGATAGCTTCAGGTTTCTTCCATTGACAGCTTCTAAAAAAAAAAGAAAAGAAAAGAAAAGCTTCTCGAGGTCACGATTTAGTTTAGAAAGTTTAAAAAAGAAAGCATGCACAGAGGAGTGTGAGGAGATAGGAGGAAACCACCAAGTGGACACTGAGCTGCACTTGTGTTTTAGGAGAATAATCATTAAAATACCCAACTTGGTTACCGAGTAATGGGTTGGCAGTGCTCAGTCTTTCTTTATGTTAGCATGGGGTGCTTCGGTGGATTCTGAAACAACTGCTCGTTGTTCATTGTTTACTGGTAGAGAAGCAGGAGCCACTCCATCGTTGTTGACAAGAGCCCCATAGGAGAAAGAACCATTGAAGTCTGGCTGAACAGGTAGGCCCTTGTCGTGAATGGTCGGGACACCTGATGATGGAAAGTAAATGTTCTTCACAAAGTTTCATGTATGAGAGATTAAATAGTGTAATAGATTATCTCTGATAACTGGTAGTTTATGAAAATGTAATACTAACCATTAGCCATATCCATAGTGACATACGGCTCAAAGGTCTTGGTCCTTCTTCTGGTCTTAGTGATGAGAAAAACCCCAAGAAAGGCAAAAGCAGATCTGTACAGAGCACAACATAATTTAGTTTTATGTGTGTGTATGTAGCAGAAAATGCAGGTGTCACTAATAACAATAGCAATGCCTTATAAAGTTAACAACAGCGAGGCAGCAGAGTGGAATTCAGCCTCTCGATTTGTTTCTCAAAACAGATTTTAAGGACAGACTGTCAGTGTCATGATCAGATCACATTTGTGTGTCCAGATATCACCAATCTATTTGCATGGGTTGCTGTGGTAACAACGTAGGCGTCATCACCAACAGTGCAGCTTTAAAATGTTTGGTTCCAGCCGGTTCCTTTCAGCTTTACCACTACAGAAGGCCAAACTGTCAAAGATGACAAATTACAGAGGCACCTGTGCACAGAATGTAGTTCTCCATAGCGCTCTGCTGGTAGTGTCACATTGCATGTCTTTGTCTCACACAACTGAGACACAGCACACATTTAAATCTGATTTGCGCAGTCCCACCCAGACTTAGGTGCCTATGTAAAAATCAATTTCTCAACATTGATTGATTTGATTTGAGTTTTTTTCCTGCACAGTCTTTCCAAAATCAGTCAGAACAGATTGTTAATCTGTCATGAAACACATTGTCGATTACTCACCCCAACACAAACAAGCAGATGTGAAGCACATCTTCATTGTTGAACTCCAAGTAAAACACAGCCCCTGAAATCAGAAAGGAAGAAGAAATCTTTAAGGACTTTTGTGGTTGGATTTCAAATGTATGTTTTTGTAGAATAGCAGGAGCACTTTTTTTTTTTAATTGTGCCAGGTATGAGCTGTAAACATTGTCATAGCTCACCAGCTATCACAGCAAAAAAGGTAGAGAGGATGTAGTTGACACCGGCAACCAAACAGGAGTCATGCAGCGTACAAGCCTGGGAGAGAAATCTAAGGAATAACACAGTAAACAGTGGTCAACAACTAATGACAACAACAGTTACCTTTACAGCAACCATAGATAATAGCTATTTCTCACCTGGCCTGAAAGACCACCGACGCCACCATGCACACAAACATGACGCTGAAGATCGGGTAGTTAAGCTGCATTGTGCCCTCAATGGTGAGAATCAGCATGCCTGACACAGCCTTCACTGCGATGACTGTGACAGAGCCTGTGTGAGTTAAACACAGATCAAACAAATGAGTTAAAAGTCCTACATGCTGCCTTTTGAACAATAAAAATATAATATTTCTTGTGGATGATTGGAGCTAAGATTAGCTGGCTTCAATAGAGAAGACTCACCCAGGAGAGCTACCAGAAGGAGAATAATGACGAGGTAGTTAGCACTGTGTTGTTTGTAGAAGTATAAAAGCAGGCAGAACATGATAATCTCCAGAAGCTGTTGATTGAGAAAAAAAACAAATATCATATAAACCATACATGAAGCATATAATAATGTTGCTTTGGCAGAATATATATTATAAACAATATATCAGAACTCGCACATCCCCATTTTGCTGCAGCATCTATATAAGGGAAAGCTTAACATCCTCATGTCTACAGCAACCCTATCCTTTTTTTGATGTAAATAATGCATTTGAATAGAAGCCATTTTGCTTCTATTTTGGTTATTGAAGCTACTGCTGCCTGCTGTTTTGCTGTCCTGTTTAAAATAACCACACGCCTGACTTGAAGACAGCACTGCTGACAGTTCTCACTCACATATTAGGAAGTGTTAAAGTGACACATGATGCTCATTTGTCTTACTCATGACACATCTGTCATGTTGTATAAAATACTGCAACAATTGTTTTAATCTGTTAACCCCGAGTGGGGGAAGGAAATGAATCACAGGAGATTTTTTTTGGAAGTTTTGACACCTTATGTGATATTTTTTCATTTAAATGGGATGTCTTACCAGGTACAAAAGAACAGGCCACCCAACAATGTGCTTCACAATGTTTTGTGCTTGGAGTTTTTCATGAGAGTTTGGACCAAATGCTACAAAGAGGTATGTTCCTCCTATGGTGAAGATGTAACCCAGGATCGTCAGCACATAGTGCTCTAAAAAACATAAAGAGAGTACAGTGCATGTTAAGTTAAATGTCAGAATACAGTTAGAGCCTTTGCAACAAAACACACCACATTCCATCACATCATCAGCCTAAGAGGCAGTAAGAATTTGCATATAATGGCACAAGATCAGTATTATTTGCATGAGTGTCTGTCAACTGCACATTTTTACACACTTACTTGCAACGTCCTTCGGTTTAGATTTCTCACGCAGAAAAATAAAGCCCAAAATTGAGCTTGCTGGAACAAGATGATAAAAAAAACACATGTCACATGCTAAATGTATTTGCCTGTAAAAGCATCACTGGTAATACATGAGGTAACATGGAATAAATACTCACTCAGCACAGACACAGCATTTAGAGGCGCTACAATAGCGAGAGGGGCGAAAGCGTAAGAGACGAAGTTGGCCCCTTCGCCAAGACAGGTGAGCACAAAACCACACCACCAGGTTTTGGTGCTGTAAAAGGTACGTGTGTCCTTTGTTCCTGCTAAGGTAACATGGCTGTATTTCTGCAGGTAAAACACAGCAGTGACAGAAGGTAAATAGAAAATCTACTGAAGCACACATCATTTAAATAAACGCATACAGGATGCTAAAAGAGGGATGTTATAAATTACAAATATGGAAGGGATGGGCCATTAAAACATGACAATGACAGTAGCGTACTAAGCTAAAATGATAAGTGCATATTATCACCGTACACACTGGTGTACAGTAACAGCCTGGCACTCAGGGGTTAACCTGACAAGTTTACCCAGAACCTATGCTGACAAAGGACCCGAGGACAAGAGGAACTAGAAAAACAAAGGTTTACTTTAACTGATATCAGGTCACTAGGGTGATATAACAGACATAAAAAAAGCTGTACAATTTTTTTTTGTACACAGGAAGTAGTTTTTTTTTACCTGAATGCTTAAGGAAATGCTGACAAGCACATTTCCAAAAAGAGCAAGCAACGTCCCAATGAGGTTGTCCTGGAAATTAAACATTTATTAAATTTTTAGTAAGGTCAAGTATAACAATAAAAACTACTTGTTTGCTCCGTTCTAATATATCAAATAGGCTACATTATGTCATTGTGCTTATTGACATAATAGTTAGCTGAACATGACAAATGCAGAGTTTGGAGAGCTTTGTTTACTATTATTACAGTTATAAACTGCAGAATGTAAAAAAAGAAGTCCTTTAAACACCTGGTAATGAAAACAGCTATAGTAAAGTATATATATAAAGACGGTTAAAAAGTAAACAGCTGTATATGTCTCACCGTGTAGGACTCCCCTTCGGCTCTGATGTGGTGCATTATATTCACCCTCCGTGGCAGTTTATCAATTATGAATAATAGCCAGACATTCAAATTCAAGATATTTCATTTTATCGCGCTGCTCTTGGTTAAGATTAAAATGTCTATCTCTCATATTTTTGTTGTTTTTTTAAGCTCTAAACTGAGGAAGACATCGTCAGTAAGAGGAGCATCTCACTTCCGGATTGAATTCGCCTGCGCCGTGACGCAAGAGAGTTACGTTTTAAATCACGTGACGAACTAAAGTAAAACGTGTGGTTCTTTTCATATGTTTGAATGACATTCTTCCTTATTGTTCCTTTTGCGTATAAAATAAAACCATACATAAAACTCTTTATTTTTTTTCACTTTTTCAAGTGTTTAGTTTTTAATGTTTAATTTTTATCTTCTATTGTTTGCTTTAGTTTTTCCTGTGACGTGCAGTACGCATGAGAACAGCAGGTTGTGCCATTGAGCTAAAATTAGCCAGAGATCATTCACTGCTGGGGATTGGTACTCAAATACCAGTCAATTAATAAAATTCAGTATGGAGCAGTGCCACTTCAATTAGCCAGACACACTATAGTCATATGATTGAATAATTATTTTTAAGTGAAACCTGTATGCCCATGAAATGGGACAATTTCTTCACATTTAAAAGACCTCTGAAAACAAATAGCCTTTTAACCTTGCCAAAAATCATGATAACCAAATGACTCTCTTGCCACGGCATCATAGGATAATTCTGTCTGACTAACAGTGATGGTATGTTCTCTTTGTATCATTGCAACAGTGAAGGAGGGACAGCGCAGTACGTCAGCAGCACTGTTTCTATAACAGGAGCTGTGGAAATAACAAAGGCAGGTCAATGAAGGGCGTGAGCTGCTGCTTTAACAGTCAGGAGAGTTTTTATTTATATTTCATAAGCAGATAGGAAAACATGATGAATCATTGTTTTCCACGTGTAATATTAGCATTAAAATATGAATCATTTTCTTTTAAGCTGAAATAAACTTTAAAAAGGTTTAATCTATTTTCCTATAATACTGAATTAAGAGCCAGTCTAATCATTTCATTTGCTCTCCAGCAGAGGGAGGGAAGCTCCACAGCTGAGAGCCAGACTTTAACCAGAATTTAAAATAATGTAAATGTTATTTAAGGTTTGATTAAATACACATTTGTCTTGTCCCTACCTGACTCTGTAAATATCAGAATATGTATTTTGCACTTGTTTTTTTTCTGACTCCCATGCTGCAGAAACATTTAGTCACACAAAAAAAGCTCATAAAATGAGGTTTTGTGTCTTATTTCCCAACAAAGTTAACAGGACATTTTGTGCACATCCTTTTGCATCACAGCTGTAATTCACGAAGGCATGAGGAGCTCAGTTGTATAACAGCACAATAACCTATGCAGATATCATCTGAACCCTAAACTACAAAGCCTTCCTCGCCCTTCACGCCTGCCGCAGGTTAATACCTTTAACGAGCAGCAGGAATGAGACATGTCATTAGCCACGGTAGATATTTATAATACTGTTTATGGCTCACAGACTGAGAGGGAGGAGGAGGAGGAGGAGGAGGAGGCGGAGGGCAGACGGTGAACAGGTGCTCCTTTCCTGCGGGTGTTAACAGGTGACTGAAGGTATGCAGGTAAACCTTTTTTCCACTTCAGGGCTCGTGTTATTGTTTTAAAGTCAAAGTAAAAAAAAACCCATCTAAAAACAAATTATGAATTGTTTAATAATTGTGTATTTTTTAAACTTATTTTATTCTAAAAACAAAATTCGATCTTGTTTTAAATTAACATTTTACCTTATTGAACTTTTATGCTTTATTTTTTTGTGTTTGTGTAATACCTAGATAATAATTATATGGTTTGTGATACTGTGTTTATTTTGGAATTTTAATGTATGGTTGTTTTTTTTATGTCATTGTTATCATGCATTGGAATTGTTTGTGCTACATGAATAAAGGCTAAATAATAAGAATGTAATTGTATAAAAGAAGGACAATTACATTTTCACTAATATATCATAAATAAAGTCAATCGAGGAATTGATAGTAGTAGTTTATTGATTAGTTTGTTCTTCATGTAGTTTAGTTTAATTGCAAAGTTATTTATGTAGAAAAAAACATTTAAAAAGTATCTTTTATGTAAACATAATTTTGCTGGAACTTGAATTAAAATAAAAACCAACCTAACAACTAACAAACAAAACAATCTTAAAACATGTGCACATTATTTTATTTATTTAATGTTTTTGTGAAGTAAATGTATTTATTCAGTTTTTTTTCTTTTGCAAATGACAAATGTCCCTCACATCTATGTCATTATGCTTCACAAAGCATTCACCTCAGTAATTATCCCCTCCTCCACGGTGTTCTCATTACTGTTAACACTTCCTATCCCTCATCATTATCCAAAATATGAGCATGAACACACTTTGCCAAAGTGGGTCAGATGTCCTGAAGGTGTGTGTCCTTGTCTTCGGAGGACATTAGGGTCGTAGCACATAGAGGACAGACCTGCTCACTGCCATCTGCGTGTGTGTGAGACAGCTTAAGGCATGAATTACCTGGCTGATCAGTGAACAAGTAAACATCAGTAAATTAATACACAGGACTGAAACTAACACTTATATTTATGACTAAAATCAGAAGATATGTGAGGCCAAGATTTGTTTTTTGTTTTTATTTTTCAGTCAAATGTGCGAATTATAAATTATTTTTTTTATTGGTATTATTAAGCCGTGAATCCCTCTCATGTGTTCCATCTGTGAAGCCTGTCACATTCACTGAGGAGGCTGCTGGTGTCACTATGACTAAAATGAATGCAGCATTTGTTGATGCAATAAAGATCCTCTAATTCACAGTTTATCCTAAGAAATTGTAAAATATGATATGTTAATAAAGAAAAGAACCCTTCCCTTTGTGTGGTTATTTACTTAATGAATAAACATGAGGATATTTTTCAATTAGAAATTTAAAGATTTTAAGCTTGTGTGTCCTCCCTCGTGCCAGTCTGTCACAGTGTAGAGGTCATATCTCACTGAGTCTCATGCTTTTTTAACCTTTGGGTTACAAAGAAGTTTCCTTTGACTTTGCAAGAGTCGAGTTTTACACCTCTGGCGGCACTCTGAAGCATCCTATAATTTACATTTCTCACCTTCAGGTACTGACCTAAAAAAAAAAAAAGGATTTATTCCTCTTAGCAAACTGAAATGTAACTATTTCCCTATTAAAATAGTGTCTTAGGTTTCTTTTCTTTTCTCTAATGCGTGGGCACTGTCCACCATCTCCAGAGGAATGCACAAACGTTAGCGATAAAGTCTGCAGTGTATACATGTGTTTCAAAAACCGCCGGGCCTGGTTTGAAAAACCAAACAGACCAGCATCCATTTGTAATGGCTGAAGAATGCGTGTACGTTAGATAGAAGAAGGGAACCAAAGGGATGTGTTCATTGCATTATGGCACCATATAACAGGAAGTCACTTCTTCATGAGGTGATACACCAGCTTGCGATGGAATGTGAACACGTTATGAAGCGGCGGTGGAAAAGCAGGCTTTTCCTAAATCCTCTGCAAGTCCAGGCCTGTCGTTGCAACACCTGCAGCAATGAGTCTAAAGTGACAGTGACAAAATGATGAAGAATTTAATGTTTGAGTGCAATTAAGCGTGCTGGTTGTGCCAACTCTCTGGGCAAAGGTTCAGAAGGCCGGTTTCGGTGACATTGTATGATTGTGTGTGTGTGTGTGTGTGTGTGTGTGACAAAAGATTGTTTAGAGACAGTTTTTAGTCAGAACGCAGATATTGACTGAGGACAAAAATGGCTGCTTCCGTTTATCGCCCTGAAAGTTGAGGATCAAAATTGTGACAAGTTTAAATGCAAATTTCTCAATTGTTTTATCAAGCACACTTTTAGGTTGTCTAATTTGACAGTAATAATAATTTCCCGGCTTTGTTGAATATTCACATTGATTATCCCATTCAGCCAAACTAATTACCTCACACTGTTTCAAGACAATACGCACCAAAGGAGACAAAGTCCACACAACAACAAAGCTCTGAATCCTGGACCTTTGCTCTGTGTGTGTGTCATACCTCACTATTATGTGTGAGGGAAGAATTACAATGTGCAAATCTCTATAATTATAGGGCCTCTTGTTTTTTTTTTTTCTAAGAACACACATGAGAAAAGCCAAGGACCTCCAAGAAGAATAAGGATACAAATAAAAAATCATAATGGTTTTTTGAATTGACGTCATTAATGTAATTTATATACATTATAAACATTAAGCCTGAGAGAAATGTGATGTTGTACTGTAAATAATACATTATTGAAAAATGTATTTTCACCTTGAAACAAAATACAAGATCATACAAATCATATTTTAGCCATATAGAACAGTTTCAATACATTAATGAATTTGAATTTGTAATTAAGAAATAAATCACATCACACACTTGTACAGAAGAATTTACAAATAATGAATTAACATTTTCTCTGTTTATTAACCAACGAACCTTGAATTTTTGAAGAAATTGTTATCTTACGCTAACAAATCTATTTAATAAAACTTCAGAATCTTCTTTTAAAAAGATTTGATCGATTAATTTTGACCATATAAAAATAACAGCAACACAAACAACATTGGGTTGCATAACACCTATTGGATTTAATCCTAAATTCCCCAAGTATCTGAGGGAACAAAGGGAAAGGAGAAGAGACATGACTATAATGGTATTTAATTATAGAGAATCCCACATAATTAAAGTCATTTAAGTACATTTATGTCATGAAACATATGACAAAACATGTGACTCATGCATATCTGGCGTCAGTCTCACAGCGTTTCATGATGCACGATGACTGTGTGTAATCTGGCTCCATATGGCCTGAAGGATTTCACAGTACTAGAACTTAAAATAGACATTGATTCAGATCCTGTATTTTGTTGGTGTTGATGTTTAAATTCAGTCAAATTTTAATCAATAGCATTGGATCGCATTTTTACGAGATCATCGTCTTGTATGTTTTAGCTCTTTATCTTTTTATTATTATTATTATTGAAAAAATGGAATCTGACTAAATGACTTGTCATTAACACCATCATAAACGCTTAAGTTACAAACTTTTACAAGACTGCTGCTGCATCGCTGCTAATACTGCTTTTAAGTAGCTGTTGTGAGAACCCACATTCATGGGATTATGCTTTTGTAGCTTTTTCCTTCACCCACCTGCTTCATGAGAAGGGTAAGATAACACTTCACCTCAACTATTGACCCCAACATGCTGTATAAGTAGCACATCTCAGAGAGTTGCAGTGAAATGTGCATGTGTGCGTGTGTGTGTGTGTGTGCATAGATGAGTGTTTCCACTAACTTTTGGGGGGTTTGTTATGAAAATGTATAATTTACATTAGGATGGATGCTTAAGTGAAGGATTATAGTGCACACGCCTCAGCTGTGTGTCATGTGTAATGGATTTTTCTACCAGTGTGTGTGTGTGTGTGTGCATTCACTATTTTATTGAACAGAAGAAGTAAGGATGTGCAGGATTTTCAATGATGCCAGTTGCAGCACAGAGTGTCTTCATGTGTGTGTGTGTGTGTTAGAGAGAGAGAGCTTGTCTATCTGAAACCCGAGGAGGGAGAGAGAGTCGAGCAGGGGGAACAAAAGCCTGTGTTTAATTTTCTTTTTTTCCCTCTCTGTTGTCTTTGGTTGTTCCTTCATATTTTCAGCACCCTGCAATCACGGCATCTTGTTAGCTTTGGATTCAGGTTTAACTTGTTGCAGGAGATGACAACTCCCTCCCTCCCTCCCTCCCACCTCCCAACCCTTCCTCTTTCCTCATCTCCTCACTCCACTCTTCCATTCATACTTCTCTGCTTTAATTTGCATTCTCTTTTAAACGGGTGACAAGCAGCATTTGTCTTAAAGGCATGGCCGTCTCCTCCCGCCACCTCTGCTTTCCCTGCACTTCCCTCTCAACCTCCCTTTTCTTCTCTCCTCTCTGACGGATGACTTCTCTGTCATGAGAGACTTAAAATCACACAATAGCAGGTGCATGTCTGTCACATGTGTCTCGAAAAAGTCTGACTTTGGACTGACTGGCTGACCCTGCATGTCTTTATGCATGATCCTTATGTTTGTGTGGATAATGTTTCCTGACTTTACAACAGCTTTAGTAGATTTGGATTATTTCTAACCACCAAAACTACTATTGTTGCTACTCATACAACAATTATTTGCACTGCAATTTCTCACTTCCATGCACGCTCAGATTAAAAGAGGATGCTGCATGTTTCCGTTTGATAATATTGATTATTTTCCATCACTTATATGGTTCTTTCTTTCTTATCTAGTTTATTATTGAGGCATCCAACAGGGGCACTCTATCATGTTTGAGACAGTTTTCTACTAAATGCTTTTTTCATTGAGAAAATAGAGGAAGAAACTAACCACCTTTCCAGCATGCAAAATTAAAATGTCCTGCACACTGTAATGTGCATCCAATTGACAGTATATAAATATTGACAGAGTATCCATGACATTGCCTGTATAGGGCAGGGGTGGTCAATTATAGACCACATTTTTTTATAAATTGGAGATCAGTGGCACAGTATCTTTTGCTGTCATTTACTGCTTACTCATCTGTCCTCTCTCTGTGTGTCCATGTCTACTTGTGAGTGTGTGCTGGTTGTGATGGCGCCATGGACTTTCTGCATGCTTTACCATATATTTTAGCATAGTCGCGCAGCATTTTTAAGACAGTGTGACCGTGTTTCTCTGCAGCGTGGAAGAGACAAGGAGGGTTGGGAAGACTTTAGTGGTGATGCCATGCTCAACAGCTGACTTTTGCTGCCTTTGTTTAATATTGGGTGCACAGTTTGTTTGCGAACCCTGCTTTGCCCAGGTCTGCTCTAGAGGCTAGCTCCAAAAGTGAGTCAACCCCCATAAAGCTCTATGTTAAAATGGCCAACTTTACAGCAGAATGACTGTATTGTGAGCTTCCTGTTCCTACAAAGCAGCCCTTCAAAAACCTATTGATAATGTTACAGTAGCTTCATCCATAGTTGTTTTTTTTAATATATATATATATATATATACTGTCAATAAGATTGACTCATTTTTGGAGGAAGCCCCTAGAGGCCATATGAAGGAACTGCAATTCCTTTGTCACTTATGCAGGGTTTCATTTCTCAGCCCCAGAGGTTGCTGCATGGTGCATCCTTTGCAGTTTAAAATATCACATGTAAATCATTTATCATGTTGTATATACAGTGTTTTCACTTCTTCAAAAAGAATATTAAAAAGCCTGAGTCAGAACAGTCAACAGGTTTTTCTGTAAACCTTCATCAACCACTGGTATCTGAATAAGTGCTTCAATAGAAAAGTAAAAATTGGAATAAGTTCAAAAGAAATGAGGAAATCTGGCGGAAGAAGTCAAAACCCTTATGAGATTAATTATCAGATGAGCAGGTAGCTTTTTACAGTGGAAAACAGATTCATGTGTCACTATGGTAACAGACTTTGGCTGTGGACCAAGGTTACAAGGATCGTGCACCGGTACGTCAATCTTCCTTGTTCCCTGGGCGCACCCTGCTGTGGCCCATGAGCAGGGCACGCTGCGATTGTTCCAGAGGATTGAGGAGAAAAGGGCTGCGTGGTTCCTCCAAGTCTCCGACGAGCCAGGACATGTAGAGTGAAACTGGGCGCGAGCTGAAGAAAGGAAAAGGGAGGGAGCGAGAGAGAGAAATAGACTACAGGGAAGTATCACAGGTGATGAAAAAAAAAACTTATGTTGAATCATAATAAAACTTTTGTACAGTATAAATACATTCAGAATTGATAGATTTCATATTTTCCATTTCTGAAATAAAAATGCACATAAATAAGAGATAAAATGTTAAATTGCCCCACAAATTTTAGATGTATATTATATTGTAGTATTTAGAGATTGTAATAAATAATAGAAATTGTGAGCAAGAGCAAGGCAGCATTATAAAAATTGGTCTTCATACTCTAAATAGGAACCGTGCATACACGTGGTGGTGTTGGGGGTGGGGGGGTAGTTTCAGTTTAAGAGTTGAACTGAAGAGCAAGGTGGTCTGAACATGTTCCCTGTTTTATTTGGGATGATGAAGTAACCAGCCCTGGAAATCTCTCCTCCTCCACTATCCCACGGGAATATCACCACTCATCCATATAAGAAGAGGGACGGGGAGGGATGATGGGTGGATGAGGATACAATACAAAGGTGTTTCTGACTTTGTATAAGAGTCATAATTGATTGAGCATGCACACATGTCTGTCAGCTCACAGCTGCCTTCATTTTCCTCACTTTCCCAATACTGTACAAATGTTAACAGATTGTACAGTGAGTCATGTTAGCAAAGACAATCTGCTAACAAACAGCAGATTGTCACACTGCCACCCAGCTGTGTGTTCCCTATGAAGAATGTGAGCTGTACTGTATCTGCTGTGAACACACACAGAGCCGTGTAGTGTTACTGCCACCAGGAAATTTTAACCATTGTATCAGGTTCAGCCTCTGCAGGGTGTCAAGGGCCCGAGGATACAAGGGCAGAACAAACTCATCATGCAAATATTTATTTTTCTCTAAAAATGACAAATGGTGTAATGCCTCACTGACTCTTCTTGTTCTTTTTTTTAATTTAAAATGTCGCTTAAGTTTGCAGGGAGACGCCTGGAGAATACTTGAACACTACTCGATGGACCCACTGGTTGCCACGGTCACCCACCAGTTTCATATGGTGCAGAAGAACATATTTGGATGAGCTGCAAGAAGATTTGAAACTAAACACTGAGTTTATAAACTCATCAGGAAAATTAATTTAATTGATAACTGAAGTGTGAAATAGGACAACTATATGATTAAAGTCCCATATGTCACCAGAGGAGTCGCCCCCTCCTGGTCATCAGACAGAATGCAGGTTTCAGGCACGCTTTTACATGCTTTTATACAGTATATGCATGCACATAACTGCACAAAAATGCTAACAAAATATACAAATAAATGAATTAGCATTAGCAGTGTGTCCTGCAGCCATTATGCTAAGCTAATCCATTTTGGTATGTTCCTAAATGTGATAATTTGTGGGGAAAAAAAAGAAAAAAGGCTGTTTTACATTAAGTGCTGGGCAGTAGCATTGCAAAAAAGCAGAGGCATTGCCAGTTCAGCCACATGATTTCTGAACCAAACTTCCTATATTTTGGTAGCCACATTGTTTTCTTAGTGTTTCTAAAAGTCATGGTGTAGATTACAGTGAACTAATTTTTTTATTTTAATTTCTACAGCATGTAAACAGTAGCTTATTTGTATCAGTGAGGAAGAACAACAAAGGTTTGATGCTAACCTAAAGCCCTTTATATATATTACTGCTCTGTTAGCTACCTACCTCCCCTAAAAGACAACAAGTTAGAATTGTAGAGAATTCTTCTTCCTCTTCTTCTTCTTCTTCTCACATTAGACCAGACTGACTCATCACCACATGCTAGCTGGATGGCATGGTAATTGCAGTAGACAAATCAGCAGAGCTTTGTTTATAGTGGTTTATTCTTTACATTCTGCTGATAGATTTAGTTCATTTTTGTTCAAATTCTTAAACACTCACATGCTCACAAACAAGGAGCAAACAAAGCTCTGGGCATGTTTCATCATTCAAGGGCTGGAGTGCAATTATGCACATTGTTAATTACCTGCTAGTAACTGCAGATAAGAGTCCCTGAGCTTGTATTTGCCTCAGGCCTTAGGAGGTCAGAATGAAACCTGATATGGAGATGAGTCCAATACCTGCTTTCTGTGAGGGTGGGACCTCTACCGGTGGCCTGATCACTAAATAACTGGGCATGGAAATGTAATCTTTATATGTGTAGCATTAAGACGAGTAAATATAGTATATAAAAAATAAAGAATAAATAAGTAAATATCCTGTCACTGTGTGTCTTGACACTTCCTGTTTCCTTCTGATTGGTGCTATATTAGTTGGTGTGTCAGGTGATATGAGAGGTGAGTGTGTGTGACAGACCTGATCATCACTGGTCTGTATCTGCCATTGTTTTTGTGTCTTTTGCTCTGTGTGTGTGCTATATAGAATAAAGAAAAGCACATACGTGTGTGTCATTCCACTGTTATCTGAACTTCATGCTCCAAAAACTGAAATGTGCTCCGAGACAGAAATGAAAGAGGAATGACTGTAAATAAACACAGACGACAAATACCAGCAGTCATTCCACTATCTTAAACAAACAGCTCTTCTGAGCGCGCCTGTCGTACCGAAGCACAGCGTGTAGTGCTGCAGAATAATGAAAGGACACTGACGAAGACGTCTTCAAAAGATGACTCAAAAAGATGATCTTTGCTTTTTTATTTATACTGTACCTGCTTCAATTCACTTGTTGAGATTCACATTATGTTTTTATGGAGCTTAGCTTCTTATGCACAGTAATTAAAAGTGATTTTAAAAAAAATGGTGTTGCATCAAAGTAGGCCACAGTTGCCCCCAAGCAGAGCTTGAGGAAATGCATTCATATTGAGCAATGCAGGCACCATTGCTCTCTCCTCTGGGGTTTCCCTCCAATCCAAGACTCTGAAACTTTTAAAGCGGTCGTAAAATTCTTCTTCTCCTTCCTGTAAATGTATTTTGTCCCCCACTTGTTTTTCCCCCAAACATATTCTTGCTGTCAACTTCATCATCCCTCAATTTGACCTTTTCTCCTCCCACCTAAACACACCTAAACCTCCCCCTCCCTTCCTCCTCTCCAATCCCCCCCCTCCGATCCTTCACTCGGGGCAATGTGGAGTTTCTGGGAGTGGCTCCTTGCCTGGCCTGGTAGCATAGAGAAGTGAGGGCTGATGAGGTGGGGAGGGAGGAGGGGTCCTTCCAGACTCTTGGAGCCTTTCTGGTCCATGTCAAACGAAGTGACAGTGGGAGAGTTCTGCTAAGGAGGTGTCCTCATCCTCCTCGGTATCACATCACAGGAGGTCAGCTAATTATGCAAAAACACACACACATGAAAATGCACCCAGATGTTAGAGATGTCTGATTTTACTTTTATGCAGACACACACACACACACACACAATTTTCTACCATACAATGACTTTTATTCACTAAGCATCTTTTCGGTTCACCTAAATGCCTGTTTGCATAGAGACTCAGCCTGTGCATCAGCAATTAACTATATATAAATCATAATGAATAGCATCACAAATAAACAAATAATAATACTTGCAAAGGCATAGCAAAAAGAGTTTATTTATGTATTTATCAATTATTTAAAACTACCTGTTGGTAGTTGTGGGCGTCTTTTTTTTCTTTTGGGCAAAAAATTTTTAAATTGAGAAAAGTGGCAAACAAACACTATTTCACAATAAGTGTCTCCCAGTGCTACTGATACTTATCACTAGAACCGATCTCAGTGATGACGTCTGGCTCCAGACCTGCGGTCTATATGGTCAAAAAGATAATTTGCTTCCTGAAAAAAAAAATCTTAACAAAATCACCATTGTTGGGAAACAGGAGGACAGTTAAGGCAAATCTGACAGGGCCTTAGGTTAACAGGTGCACTCTATTACCTGTACAGGCTGCAGTCCCAGAGTGAGAAACAGGCCCAGGGCTCGTATCTCTTTCAACCTTCAGCGCACATTCCTCCATGCCAAACCAAGCATTAGAGCAGATGTAGAGATACACAAAGGAGAAAGAGATGAAGAGATATATACAATGTATGATCAGCCACTGAACAAAAGACATTTGACTTCCATTTTCTCTGGCTTTGCCACCTTGCGACCTATGACAGACTCTCATTGTGTGTGTGTGTGTCTCTCCAGTGTTGTGTGCTGTTGGGAGCTACTGGTCAAACAGTTGTAAGGGAAAGGAGAAGCTGGAACCGAAGGTGAAAGGAAGAGTAAGTGGGAGACAGGAAAAGGAGAGTAGTGGAAGGAGAGAGGTGATGAAGAGCGCCTCTTCTCAGCAGCAGTGGTGCGTAGAGCCAGCGCTGACGTCTGTTTGTGTGCTGCCACGCATGGCTGCAAGCTCACATTCACATGAGCGCAGGCAGAGACCAAAGTGCCATAGCACTGGGGTCCTGTTTTTCTCACACACCACAGATGAGTTTCAAGGCGGTTATTTGAACAGATTGTGACATCCATCCGTCTTCCAATTTCCCGTCTTGGCTTGGAGAGGTCATTACCTGCATAAGATCTGACATGAAAGTGTGACATAAGAGACTTTAAGACAGTTTGACTCAAGACAAAGATTTTCATTCTTTTTTCAATTTCCATATCATTTTTCATTAAGAAAGTTATGCATATATATCCCCTTAACATCAATGGAAGGGCAAGTGGCTTCATAACTTTTATGTCTCTCTATGCATCATATGTCAAAATATGTTGGATTTTACACTTTAGCTACTACATATCTGCACATTTAGTCAGTGTACATGCATCATAACCATCCAGTGTGTCCCTAAGGACGTGTGAAGGGGCAATGCATCAGGATTTTCCTTAAAGAGAAAGGAGAGAAAACTTAACAAAAAGGGCAAAACCTAGGATAAAACTGGTTTTGCTATGTTAATTTTGCATCTCTAATGACCTGTGGGGAAAAGGTGACAAAGATCTGGAACCGGGAGAAATCAGTTCTTCACACCTTTAACGGGTGGAGAAGATGATCGCTACGTCCTTGTCACCCTGATCCTGTCATTATCTTACCCACTGAAATGTATATACAGTTCCTTCTTGACTGTGATTTTGTTTCATTTGTATGTTTTATTTTCTTTTTTTTTGGACGTGTTGAAATAAAGGTGTGTCATACATTGAAAGTCTTCTTTCTCTTTCTCTTCTGAATGAATGCCAAATTGCCTTCAGGCCTCTGTGTGTGTGTATGTCTGTGTGTTTTAACTGCTAGAGTGTGCGTGAGTGTGTGGGCAAGCTGTACAGCACGCACCCGTGTGTTAACACGCCAGATTCCCTCAGGGGTCAGCTGCAATAAGTACACACATACACACACACACGCACTCCTGAATGAACAGATAAACAGCAAATCATATACTCCCTGTCTCTGTGTGTGTGTGTGTGTGTGGGTGGAAGATAATATCCCTGAGTGACATGAGGACGACGCCAGTTCTTGTTAGGAAGTGTGTGTTTTACAGCCAGGTTATTGTGAAAGAGAACATTTCTTCCTCTCATGATCAGCGCAGTTCAAAGAAACTCACTCTCACCCACGTGCAAAAATTGGAAATGAATTCATCAACCAGTGCATTAGAGGAAAAACACTTAGCCAATGATGCCTTCAGTGTATTTTCATTTGTTTTACTCTAGTTGTAGTAGACTTATTAACCATTTGTGTGCTTATTTTATAGATTAAACTGCACAAAACACATCAATCTCACACACAAGGAAACTGTATTTTCTCCTTTATCCTTTAAAATGTTAATTTCTCACGTCAAACTATCATTAACAAATATAAACTTCTTTATAACTGAATAATTATTTACTATTATGTTGAATATTTGTATTCAATTTGTATCTCACAAATATAATTTTCTAAAGATGCACAAATACAAATTAACTAGCAAATCAGTAAATAATTTAAACATTTTGTTGAGCAAGCAACTTTTTTTAGTTTTATTTATTTAAAAGTTTATTTTTTTAAAGCTTTGAACTGTTCCTTTAAATTTGCCCTAACACCAATGAGCTTCCCTGAAGCCCACCAAAACCTATATTTGATATGGAAATGCATGGAGAGAGTGAAAAATGATACTGAGCTATTATTAACATGTCAAAGCTGAGTTCCAGGCATCTCTTGCTTTTCTCATAGTCATTACCAAACCTTTCACACCTCTTGGATCCCTGATCTCACTCCTTTATCCAAAATAATAATGAGATTCAGAACAACCCTGTCTTAGATTGTCATGCTAATGTACTACACACACACACATACAAATTCATTACAACCCAGGTTTCCCTCCAGCCTGGGAAGGGTTAAAAATTCTACACCTGTCCTATCAGACACCTGTTTCAGATCTCAGCCAATCAGAGGAGAGAGGGAAACTCTGCTCTGGCATGAAATAAATCTGGGCCCTGAGCAGAGAGAATCACAACACTTGACTCATCTGTGTGTCACTGCTCTTCTCTGCTAGACTGACAGAGAGAGAGAGGAGAAGCACATATACAAACAGCAAAGAGAAGAGGAACATTAAAGGATCCTATTCAGACTGACTTGGACTGGAGACATGACCAAAGAGACTGAGTAAGTTATCATTATTATCACTTAATTGGTGCATTTTTTTAGCAGTTTAGCATTGGTGTAAAACAGTAAAAGCTTCATATAAGATTCCAAGATTCCAGTCTGAGAGACAGAAACCCCCCTTCTTCCTTTTTTTTTTTTTTTTTTTTTGCAATGGGACCCCCATGTGAAAAATCCCTGTTTTTGAGAAGGGGGTGTTTTACAGGGGAAATTGATATGGACTTGCTACACACAAAGTGGGGTCTGCGGCTGGTCTGTTTCGGCTTGTGTTGTCACTAACCTAAGGGGCCACAAGGAAACACAAAAGGAGACCGGGAAATAAGAATCTCCTCTTGAGGTGTTAGACAGACACAGAGGGCAATGACAGCATGTAATGCATTGAATTACATAATGGCGAAACCTTAGACACGAGCCCACCCTCCCCTCTTCCTCTGTGTAAAAACAAATGCTCTCAGCTGGTTTTAGGGGGGACATTTGGGATCATTTGTGGTTTTTTTTCTCTCAGGCTGCTGGGTATGACAGACAGGTGCACCTTGCTAGCTTTCCACATGAGATAATCTGTAGTCCTTCATTAATCCCTGTGGTTGTGTGGTCTTTCCCTCCTGTCAGCACTTTTGATTAGCTGTTTATCCAGGCAAAACTGCAGCTATTTGCTCTCACACTAAAAGAAGGGGGGGCTTGTTGTCCTATCAAAGAAGATTTTACCTCTGGCATATTTTTGCAAATAAGAGTGTTTATATAGGACTCAGCAATAGAGTAAGAGCTTTTTTGTTTTCTTTTTGTGTGTGTGTGTGTGTGTGAAGGATGTTACTCGGTTGTGCTGTTTTGCAATCGAAACCCTTCACGCTAAGGGGCAAGTATGTGCAGTGCTCCGAGGCTCAGGTGCTCAAACTCCACAGCACCGTCAATCCCCGTTTGTGAAATTGTTTTTTTTTTCAGTGTATAGTTTTGATTTCTCAGTCACACTTACAATATGATCTTGTTCATTTGTTTCGTAGGACTCTGGGACTGGTCTTTCAGAGCAAAAACTTTAACTCTAATAACTACACAAATTACATAATGGATTCCTGGCCCTACCTGGACTGTCCCATTCCTGAGCAGAACCCTTCCAAACCCAGACTTCTCCCAGGAGATGACCTGACAGCCCTGACGATGCTTTATGAACAATGCAAGGTAGAACATAAGGAGTAATGAATGTGCTTTATTCTTGAGATTAATCCCAATTTGCTCAATCTGATTACATTTTTTTTTCATCCAGAACCAAAAGGAGCAGAAAAACGCAGCCTGCAATCGCACTGGAAACATCTGCAAACCAACTGATAGGTAAGTCTGCTTCAAGCATAATTTTCATCATCATTTTTTAAACATGATGTAGAAAGAGAGGTTATAAATACACATGTGAGTAATTATTGTCTACCTGTCCAGCTCTCCCATTTTTGTGTCATTTCTCCATCATCATCTCTGTTAAGTTTCACAACATGAAGACAGATGGTTGTTTTAGCTCCTACTCCTACTTGTTGTGTGAGAAAAGCCATTGTTGGGGCGAAATGTTGTCCCCTCAAACATTTTTAACTGAGAAAGTCAAACACAGAGAAGAAAAAAAAGCTGGATTAAGAGACAAATAGTTCCCACCCTGTCTTTCTACAAGTTCCCATTGCAGTAGACGTTTGCAGAGGCTTCCTGCAGGCTTCTGTAAGGCACAGAGCGGCCACTTTAAAATAGTCTTCGTTCTCTGTTGACACCTGAGTCATGATGACTCTGCAGATAGGGATTGTAGTCTTAATTTATTTCCCTACTTCCTCTTCCTCACAGGAATCTTGCCAATGATCTTGTTTCTTTGGACACACCTGCCAACGTTATGAAGATTCTCTCCGAGAGCATTCAAATCACACATCCCCAGGAAGTCTTGGGATCTAAGCTGAACGCATCCATCCCTAACTCTCTCCCTAACATCTCAGACACATATGCCACCCTGACCAACGTGGGGGCAGATGCTTATGAAAAGCAGGAGCTCAACAACATCTTTGACTCAATTCTGAGTCAAAAGTGGCTCGAGACCAGCACTTTCTCTGACCCCAGCACTGAGGTAAGCTTACTGTCATATGAAAGCAAAGCTCTTTTTTCAAAACTCCGTCTTTAAGCCAAGTCACTAATATGTATCCTTGTTTGGTTGTCAGACTCTTCCTTACAGCGACCCTTTCCCTGAAAACAACTCCAGCCCCGTCTACTCAGGCTCCTACACCAGCTCCCCACAGGAGAGATTCAGGAGTGAGTTCCAGTTTTCCCTCGGCGCTCCTGCAGCTTCTTCTTACAAGTCCAGCGAGATTCCCATGGTGTACCTGAACAAGGGCCAGTTCTACCCCATCACTCTACAGGGGGTGGACAGCAGTGCATGCACTAGCACCAAAGTCAAGGTAAACAAGACTGAAAGAACTATTTTTTGTCAAAAACAAAAACCCAGTGACTATTGTTTCATCCTTGCCTTCAGGACTTACCTTTAAAAGGCTCAGTAAAACACAAATACTTTGCATGCCACCGAGCCAACCCTTCCCAAAAATCTGTCCCTCCCTTGGAACCAGCTCCTTTAATGACTAATTCCTTGCTGACACCCTGCACACTAAGCTGGTATCATTAAAATGACACAGCCCTGTATAATTTATTCCAGTGGCACTGTAATGAGACCAGAGTGCAGGAGATCAGGATCAGCCTGGCTGCATGTGACACAAGTAGAGTGGGGTTAAAAAACAAAAAAAAGAAAGAAAGAGTGGACGAGGACGAAGGGAAGGCGTGGAGCTGTTTCTTTGTCAGACGAATCAGTGGATAAGAATATACGCAAACACACGCTAGCTTACTGCAAATAACCGATGACAATTTGGGAGAAAGGATGGATTTGTAGTGATGAATGAGGTGTAGGCAGGTGTAAAGAGCTGCACAGATCCACATATATGACCCTAATAACCACCTTTTCTTTCTCCACTCCAGTCAGTGGTGATGGCTGTGTTTGAGAATGACAAGAGCCCAGAAATGCAGCTCCGCTTCTGGAATCACTGGCACGGACGCCAGCCGACCGTCAAGCAGAGGGTCATTGACATCGGTATGTTCAAGACGCACATGCGGAATCAGTGTGCATAATTATCTAATTAGAAACCCAACAATGATTGTAATTTTCCTTTTTTTTTTTTGGAATAGCCGACTACAAAGAAGTGTTCAACGGCATCAGCAACATAGAGGAGGTGGCCTTCAATGCTATCTCTTTTGTGTGGAACCCCAACGAAGAGGCCAAGGTAAACACATGCTTGTGATGTTTTTTCACATAAGAATGTAAAGATTTTATGTAGGGCTGGAGTATTGAAGCAATGTGTAAAAGAACAGGTGGAACCTTTACAAGAAAACAAAAAAACAGAAAGAGAGAAAAGGAGCGGCTCAGGAGGGAGGGGAGGAATCCCAGAAATGTGTTTGGCCCTGAGGCTCCTGTCAGCACTGCTGTCCCATTGGCACTAGGGTGGGGTCGCCAAACCTGCTGCAAGAAAGAGACGCAAACAAATAGAATAAACAACACAAACCTTACACCAACCCATGATGTGTTTTATTTATTCTCCAGGTGTTCATCGGTATAAACTCCCTCAGCACGGACTTCTCCTCTCAGAAAGGGGTCAAAGGTCTGCCTCTGAACCTGCAGATCGACACTTACGACTTCAGCTCAGGAACCAATAAGCTTATACACAGAGCTGCTTGCCAGGTTAAAATTTTCTGCGATAAGGTATGTCCCTTTATTTTTATTAACCCTGTAAGAAATGATAATACATTACACATTTTTCTGACTGTGTGATTCTGTGTTGCCTTCAAGGGTGCAGAGAGGAAGATGAGGGATGAAGAAAGGAAAAGATCCAAGAGGAGGGGAAAGAATGCTACTGATGCTAGTAAGTATCACAAAGACAAAAAAAAATAAAATAAAGCAGCTTTTAAAGGTAATTACAGGAGAATCTAATATCATGTTTTTTCCTTCTAGCTAACAAGTCTGTAGTGAGCAGCTCAGTGGGCACTGAGTACACCTTCTTCCAGATCCTGGATGACCACATCACCCCGCCTGTTCTCTTCATTCCAGACTCCAGTTTACAGCGCTTGGTAAGTATATTCTTCTTCTTCTTTTTTTTCTCTCTCTCCTCTCCATTCCCAAAACTGTGCATGTCTGCAGGTAATAGGACAGGCATGAGCTGGAAAAAAAAAGTGTGGGAAAGTATGCAGTGGGAAAAGTGGGCAGGGATGTAAGGGGGTTGTCAGCGAAAACCAGGCAAAACACTGAGATCAAATGAGTTAATTGGAGTCGAAACCAGGCACGGGTACAAGCCGCTGCAGCACCTGACACTGAGATTGAGCCATGGGGGCTTACACGAACAAACACACACACACACCTATAGTGGATTGGGACTCACACCTGACACGCAGCATGTCATGCTCATATTCCCTTTCACTCAGACACACTCGTGTGGTTTAGAGCTCTGCCCAGACAGGCCAGTTTTTCCCACACTGTGGAGTGGAGAAGATGTGTTCGAGTGTATACGGAGGACATGTCAAAATCTTCACCACAACTTAATGAGCAGTGCCTCTCAGTCCTGACAAAGGCAGAAATAACATCTGCGATTAAATAGCATGATTAAGAGTAGGATGCTCCTATCTGTGTCTCCCCATCAGTGTCCATGCTTAGAGGTTATGGGAAACGCATGTCTTACAGTGATGATAACATTCTTTCCATCACACACAGACAGCGATGGGAAGGGGGATATTAAGCAACGCCGTGTCTAATCAGATCTTTGGTCTTCTCTCTGTTTTGTTTTTGTCTGTCTTTAGGCCACTCCCATGGATGATATCGACAGGTAAGCATAGATAGTAAATGCAGCTTGCAATGACACTGACAATTTGCAAATATACATGTTGTCTAATGTGAATTCTGTTCCCGACAGAAGTTCACTCAAGAGGTTGTATTCAGATACCAGAGACCAGAGCAGCTCTCCACCCAGCAAACAAGCCCGCAGAGAAGACCCACAAAGAGGTAGATAGGACACTAATCAATAAATTAGCCAATGAACATGTCCCCTCTTTTTTTTTTTTTTTGCTAATCACACATTTTCCTGCCTTTCCTAGTTCTTCTATATGTCAGGACAAGCATTGAAGAGGTGTTCGATGCCCTCATGCTCAACGCGCCAACGCTCTCGGGTCTACAGGAAGCTGTAAGTGTCACTTTTTTTTTGTCGTCGGATCGTTTTAACCGCCAATTAGATCATCTTCCTGTCAGCAAATCACGCTAACTGTCATCTCATATTGCCTTCTGTCCTCAGATTTCACAGAAGTACCATATGCAAAAAGACACCATTGGGAAAATCTACAAAAAATGCAAGAGAGGGTGAGTGTCCTATTGTTTATTTGGTATGTCTAAGGTGCCGCTATTGTACAAGCGAGTGAAAGAGTGCATCCTGTGCAGATGATGAGTATTAATTCAGGGCTTAGTTTGAGGTTTTAATCTTATCCTCCTTTTGGGAAGCTCATGTGGACAGACCGGGTAGGTAGGTTAGTTGGCTGGGCCCTCTGGAATGTGTTAATTACAGCTAATACAAAAGCAGAAAGACACCTGACTGAGAGAGGATGAAAAAAAAAGACCTGACTGGTGATTATTTATGTTTTCATAACCTCATCTCTTTTCAAGCATCAGGGAAGGGTGTTGAAAGAGTTACAGCGTTTGATAAAGGCTTCTGAGGTTTTTCCTTGTTTCAAGATCGTCTGTCAAGTTGGGTAGTGTCACAAAGGTCAGATAAGCTCCTGACACTTTAGTGGTAAGAAAAGACTACCTGATGGTCTTAGAAAAAAATCATCTCCATGGGCTTTTATAGAGGTTTTATCCCAGTGATAGTCTGAGCCACTTGACTGCAATAATCAGGGGCCATTTCTCAAGACCTCCTGACAAACACTCAAACACCTTTTAGTGATTTTGCCTCTCCTCGCTGGTAGCTATCACTGCAGGGGGAGCAGCTAAGCCAACAGGTTGGGTTACATTCTCCCTACGGTTGCCTCCCTCCTTTTTTTTTAGCTCTTGTCTTCAATCAACCCTGTCCCTGCAGGCAGAATGCATGGGCCAATAGACAGTTCCGTGATTAAAGACTTAAAGTATAGTGTTAGTGTAGAGGAAGAGGAAAATAAGATAAAAACAAATGACACGTAGACAGTGTTTGACCCAAACCTGGTGACCTGTCATAGAGTGATAAATCTCTTATCTTTAAGCAGGTAAATACATTTTTATTCTTTTCTCCGTCTCTAAATCAACTCTGTTTTTGCAGGATTTTGGTCAACATGGACGACAACATCATTGAACACTACACCAACCAGTCGGCCTTCCTCATCGAGATGTCTGAGATGACCACCGGTCAGTTCCGGGTCACTCTGGTTGAAGTATAAGGGCAAGTTAGGTCTATCTGCTCAACGGAAGGATGAAGAAGAAGAAGAAGAACACAGCTGCCATCTATAAAAGCACTGCCCTGTTCAGAGACAATTTAAGCTGTGGACCAAATCAAGAAGAAGAGGACCGGACTTTCAGCTAAAAATGTTCTTCACCGGTTCTTCAGTTCCTATTTGAATTAAATATTTTAAGAGCAATTATTGATGAAGTGCCAGTATGTATATAATGTAAATAGATTTTATATAACAGTGTTTTTATGAACTAGCCATGTGCGTGTCACAATCCATTTTCCACAATTTGCTATGTATTTCAATTGTTTTTTTACACACATTCGTGTACAGCAAATTATTTTTCAAAAGTTGCTATTCTTGCTGCTTTCAATGTATTCATCATTTCTTCTACAAAAGGTGCATTTTCTTGCCCATAATCTGCTCATAATGTTTTTTTCACTGCCAAAAGTATGTTCCCGTTGGTTCCTGATGACACTGGGTTGCACTGGGAGCCTAAAGTCAGACATTTCCACACACGACTTAGTATTGGCCATCATTAAGTGGACATTTCCTGACAGTATGGCGTAACCACAGAGTTTGTTTTTTTTCTGGAAAAAATTCAAAACCCTTAACCCTGAGCCTCAATGCATGTGTGTGTAAATACTCATTTTTTCCCCTTTTATAGCATTTCAAAGCAAACATTTATCCTTGTAATATTTCATTTTTATTATGGCGATTCTGGTTATATTGGTCATATATTGCCCCTTTTATAAGAAAATAAAGAAAAATACAAAATATGTTCTGTGTGTGTCTTGGTTATTACAGTAACTGCCCATTCACAGCCTCAATGAAACACTGGAACCTTAGGATGAAAGACAATTCCTATGTAGGTGTGCATGACAACAATTGGAAGTGGCCTTTGGAGATGACATACCAATTGGAAACTCAGCTAAATGTTCAGATCAAACAGCATTATGTGGGTAACAGAGGTTTCATTTTATCTGTGTGTGTGTGTGTGCGTGCATGCGTGCGTGTGTGTGTGTGTGTGTTATTATATACTGCTCAAAAGAGAAAAAGAAACTCCAAGTCAGTCACACTTCTGTGAAATCAGCCTGTCCAGTTAGGATCAACACTGAGTGTGAACCGGTTTCAGCTGCTGTTGTGCAAATGGAACAGACAACAGGTGGAAATGAGAGGCAATTATCAAGACAGCCCCTATAAAGGAGAGGTTCTGCAGGTGCTGACCACAGACCATTTCTCTGCTCTCATCCTTTCTGCCTGATGTTTGCTCACTTTTGCATTTTGTCAGTGCTCTAGAGGTAGCATGAGGCGGTGTCTACAAGTCTACAACCCACACAAGCTGCTCAGTTAGTCCAGCTCATCCAGGAGGGACCATCAATGAGAGCTGTGGCAAGAAGGTTTGCTGTGTCTGTCAGCACAGTGTCCAGAGCATGGAGGAGACACCAGGCCAGTACACCAGGAGACGTGGAGAGTAGTTTTATTGTGTAAAACTATTATGAGCCTAGCTATTAGGCCAGTTAGCAGAAAACAAAGATGCTGCTATTGGGAGCAACCAGCCCCCTCTGTTGGCCAATAGAAGCACAACATGACCAAAATGTCAACAATAGGCTTGTTTCAAATGTACAATGAAAATAAAGAGACATTTTGGAGGACAGTGCCAGCTGGACAAATGCCATTAAACATGGGCACTGTCCAATAAAAATAACACATTCATCTTGAAGTCACTGGAAAGCTCTCTGCTTTTTTTCCCTATTTGGTGACAGTGTCAGGGAGAAGCAGGGAGGCACACTGTCCTAGATATAACACAGACATCCGAGAGAGGCAGAGACAGACGGGTGAGCAGCAGGAAAAAAATAAGGGGGGCGGGGGTGCGGGTGGTGGGACGGACACAAGGACAGAGACGTAAAATCAGGGAAAATGAAGAGGCAGATGCAGGCGGGGAGATGTTTGATGCAAGGATAGATGGGAAGAAAGAGGGAAGAAGAATAATGAAGAGGAGGGTTACACCATCTGGTGCTGAAGAGGAAATCATGTTAACCGGTTAGACAAGAGCAGGGAGGCAGCCAGCAATCTGCAGTGAGACACACTCAACCACTTCTGAATGGTAAGTGGCTTCATGTGTGCATGGATTCACTCCAAACAAGAAATATTGTTTTCACTTTTAATAATGTACAGTATACTTATTATTATCAGTTCTGTCTTTATTACATCTCTGCAAATATTTCCATGCCTCTCCTGTTAGTTCACTCTTAATGCAGATTGTTGAATGACATCCTGACCTCATGTCTGTCATATTCTCATGTTCCCATCACATGAGCAAAGTAACAAAATGGGAAATAACCTTTATGACATATGAGCACTGGTATGTGTTTATGAAGCTTGTCCTATATCCGTACATCATTTTCCGGCACGCTCATATTCCTGCTCAAACTTTCCTTTCTAATTTAAACAACGTGATTTTCTACCTAATGCTCGCCACTGACATTTTCAGAGGGAATATGTTTTCATTCATTTCAGGTCCAATATACAAACGTGTCAGCTACTGTGAGTTGTGACCTTCAAGCTGATCCAAAACAAATAAAAGCTGATATTTGGGTTACAGGTAATTATTATTTTGCACCAGCTTCAGAGGAAAATATGGAAATATTTTTATTACCAGGAGTCATGCAGAGAGGAGTAAACAGATCAGACGGCTCGCTGACAGCACCGAATGATGGATCATTATAAGATCTCACAGTGTGAAATACTGTCATTGTCATTATAGTCTGTAAACGTCAGTGATGAGTGGGTACAGGGTAGTGTAAGGTGTACAGAGCCTTATATAATTCCCCTGCATTTGCATTTTTTCCACTTTGATTCTTTAAATATATTTGATGAATATATAATGACTAAACTAAAAATTATTTATTGCCTCTTTGCATGGTATATGGTTATTATTATTATTATTATTTAGTGATTTGGTGATTTCAGTGATTTATCTTTTTTTTTTGCACAAACTATGAAAATTGTTTAGAAAATAAAGGGGGAAAATACATTGTTTTTTTTCTCATTTTAATTTTACACACATTTTATTTTACACTAACTTTGGTGTGGAGACTGTCTATGCAAGTGGATACACACTAGGACAGAACTAGGATTTCTGATTTCACAAAAATTAAATTAAATTAAATTAAATTAAATTAAATTAAATTAAATTAAATTAAATTAAATTAAATTAAATTAAAAATTAAATAAATCACAAAAAGATGAACATGTGACTACAGAAAATGTCAGTAATCTCTTAAAATGCCCACTGTTAATGTGCATCATGGCCACCTACTATGACAAAGTGTAAGACAATGTCAATTTTTCATTGTGTAAATATCATGGTTATTGTCAAGACAATCGGTATAATGCAGCATACTCATATTCAAGGAGAGGCTTGAATATCGACAGAGGACTTTCAGTACAAACCACTCTCTTTCCACATTTATGTTATCTCTGCTGAGAGTGTCAGAGATGTGTATTGATTGTGACTGCTTACCTTGTCTGTGTGTGTTTGTTTTATTTTTATTTTTTTTTTCCTTGTCTTCTCTCTCCCAGAGGGCATCCTTTATTTCCTCCTCTGAAGATGCACTCACTCTGCATTCAAACACCGGCCTGACATAATTACTGACCCATCTAAATTCTTCCAAGGTCAAAGCCGTGTCCATTAATCATTCAGAAAACAGCACGCACGCACAAATGAACTCCAACGTTTGTATACACCAAGTAGGAATAAAGGGTCTTTGCGTAGACAGTGTAGTGTAGCTAGGTGATACAGGAGCTACACACAGTCACGTTGAGGCTGGTCAGGTTATTGTATCCTAGCAACAGAGACAGACATCGGCGGTTCTATTTTTTTTTTTTTTTTCCATCCAGTGCAGTAGCAGCGGTGCCAAACCTCCCTCTGCTTTCTCCAGCTCCACTTCACACCTCTGTGGTGTCTAACTGAGTCTTTCTGTTTCATTCAGACAGTCATGAAGGCACTGCAGCTGGAGGAGAGGAGAGCTTCGATGAAGAGGTAGTAGATGTTTATTAAGCCTTTTAAACTTTTGTCTACTATCATTGTGCTGTTTTTTGTTGTGATTTTATCTACACCATGACAACTGTGTTATTTCTGAATTAAAATCTTTTTTTTTTTTGTAGAATAAATCCACACGTTTCTATGGATTCCTGCCACACCAGTATTTGACTGTCCTTCTCTGAACTAAGAGCCACGTCATCTGTCCTCAGGACAGCACATTGACTGCTGGTGCTCTTTTATTTTATTATTTTTGTTTTTTTATGTGTATATGTCTTCTAGCGATTGCACAGTAACACCAATGATGCACACTCCAGCCTCCATGGTGATGGGGATTGTCTTTGCCCCTTTGGGACTTGTCCTTGTTTTCACTGCCGCCATCACCCCTCAGTGGAGAGAGGGACAGGCACGTCTGAGCATGGCCGGGCCTGGGTCTCTCCTTCGTTCAGGAACCAAAGGTCAAGGGTTGGGGGTGAGGTCTGGGTCGGTTGAGGCTCTGCTCCTGCTGCGCTCTGATGGTCTATGGGAGAGCTGCCTGCAAGTGGAGCACTCTGAGCTGAAGCAGTGCTGGCCTGTAGCCGGTCCATATCAGAGAGACCCTCGGGTTCGCTTGGCACAGGGTTTGGTGCTCACCTCCTTGTTTCTCTGCGGCATTGGCATCGTCCTGGCTTGCATCGGGGTGCGGTGCTGGACAGATCTGCCTCTAAGAGGTGTAGCAGCCTCAGGAGGGCTCCTGGTGGTCATGGCTGGGCTACTGAGTCTGACTGCATTAGGGGTATACACCCACAACCTTAAAAGACTTGGGATGAATCCAAGTCAAAGGATCAACAACCCCAGGTTCCCACAGCTCAGCTTGCACCCAGCTGGCTCGCTTTACTTCGGCTGGCTGGGGTCGTGTTTGCAGGTGCTGGGAGGCAGCGCTCTGCTGTTCAGCTTCAAACGACCAAAATGCCCAACGTGCCCATCCCGACCAGAGCTAGCGGCCTGCCCCGCCTGCCGCTCATGTCCTGAAATTACCAACAAGACAGACATGGATGTGTATGAGGTCAGCTGTTAAAAAAACATGGAGGAAAATGAAGAATGTGGACAAGAGTTCTCTTCTTATCAGCTAATAAATCTGTCATTTATTAAAAGAGGTCACTGAGTCGTACTCGAATATAATGAATGTAGCTCCTTCTTGACTTAGACAAGTTGTGGATGTAAATACAAAGTGATGAATGTCATAGCAGAAAAAAAAAGATTCCAGTTCTTGCTGCCTTTAACTGCAACATGTAGTGACTGTCAAGTTGTGATGCCTTTTACATAGTAGCCATGCCTTCGTACTGTTAGCAGAAACGTGGCATTTTTTGTGTGTGTGTGTGAATCAAACTGTGAAATTTGTGATGATTGATGAGACTAGAGCAAATTGTTAGACCTAAAATGTTCCTTCCTGTTGACTCTCACAAATTTGCTTCTTAACAAAGCGAATAACAATCTTAAATCATTTTCTGAAAGAACATTTTTTTAAGTCAGATCAGCCAAAAAAAACCCCTGCCAGTCTGTTTTGTATGACACCTTCACTGAGCAGCCTTCATCTGTTGAATGTGATGTTACTGACATGACAACATGCGGCAGTACAGGAAGACAGTACAGTGAGGAAGACTAAAAATGTACAAACAGGGTGTTTACTCTTTGTAAATGACTCGTTAGTGTCAAATTATTCATGTTTGTTCACACTTTGTGGTGCATTGAATAAAACATTTTAACAACATATTCGCGTGAACTACTGCTTTAAAGGGACATCAAGGGCAAAAGCTTCGTTTCACTGAAGGTTATTACATTTGATTGCTCCTTGCACACACTGATAAAACTGCTGCCTTCAGTGTCACGGCAAAAGAATGAGCTTAAATGGCTATTGTGAGCTGTAAATTGGATCAGCACCTGAAGAGAGAATGAGCAAATTAGTTGATTCAGACAGCAAAAAAAAGCATTCAGTGAGTAAATGACAGACTGTGTTGTATTATGTATAAATATGTGTGACATGTCATGGTTAAAGGGACAGTAAGTGGCGCTATAGGGTCCACAGATTGAGTTTAAAGTTGACACTAATCTTCAATTTGAAAGTAACAAGAAAGAAACATGTCTATAAATTGATATGTTTACAGTTCAGCCCTTAGAGTAATTCAAAAAAATGCATGACATCTCATGTAGATTACAACTGTAATATCTGAAATAAGCACCTGTTGCTGCCTTGTAATATAAAACATACTTCTCATGGCCATTTGATCTCTTTATGTATTTTTCTTAAATATTATATAATATTTTCAGTCATTTAATGTTTAGAAATAGGAACGAAAACAAATCTTTTGGTGTGTTTTTCTGGATTAAAAGCTGCCTGCTCAGTACCTTTGTGCTGCAGCACACATTTTGTAGATGTCATGGTCACATTTGATTGCTGTACAGTATTTTAAAAAGCTACACACGTCACCCTAGTGATGGGATCTATTCAGTGAAATGACTCACGGATGGAAACACGTAGCTAGAACCGCATACCCAATCAAAGCCTGTCAATGTTATTCCCCTCTTTCACCTTGATCTTAATCTTTAAACACAACAGGAATGTCACACAATTCACTGATCGTCTTCTTACCGGGTTTATGAGTCATCACTCATTTGTCTCACAGCATTTATATATGCACACACAGGTGAGCAGAGTATCTCTCCTTTATAGCTACACACCTGTTTTATTTTTTTTTTCCCAGAAGGCATTGGGTCACAGAGACACGTAATCATTCAGACACACAATCGCCCAATTTAGAATCACTTATTAACTTAACACTGGGAGGAAGGACTGTGGGAGGTAGCACATGGAGAGTACACACACACACACACACACACACACACACACGCACACACACACACACACACACACACACACACACAAACATCTACAGCTTTGTCCAGCCCCTTAACCTTACCTTAACCATCACAACAAAGTGCCACACCATTAACCCTTAACTAAGCCTGATTCTAACCTCTATCCACAATTAACCATCTGAAAAAGTCAGGAGTGGCCACTTCAATGGTCCAAAACTCAAATCCGTTATCACAAAGGTAGCTGTATAAGAGCACGCATACACTCATACAGGTACACACACGCCATTACTGTGTAAGTAAGAGAGCTCCAATGTGAGCAAAAGCACTGATTTTGTGCAAATAGTACCTTTATTAAGGTAATGTCAATAAACAAATACATACAGCATATATGGTAAAATTGTATTTACACATTACATTACAATTATTTGTCGTTACAATTCCAAGGAAATACTTAATATCTATATCATCAGAGGAACGATACAACCTTAGAATTGCATAAATACATACTAAACTTGGCAAACTTTTCTTTGCTGCTGTAAACTTGTCAAAAGTCTAAATTAGAAACAATGTACCTCACTGGTACATTTGATTAGAGTGATGATTCAGTGGCAATTTGAACTAACCCATCAGCAGAGGATCTGGTGTAATGCACCTCATCTAACTTTAGTAAACAGCTTTGAGCTGACTGTCCCAGCGTAGTCTCAGATGAAGAAGTAGTTCTCTCCGCCCTCTGCCATCTCACTCAGCTGTTTGTTAATGGAGTCCTGCAGTGATCCTAGAGAAATATCTAAGACCGGACTGTGCTCTGCGTTCTCACACACATGTGGGATCTCCAGAAGAACGTCAGACGGCTCCGCGTCCACTAGCTGCTCCCCTTCGCTTAGACTTAGTCTGCATGCACCTTCCGTCTCTGTTTCCTTAGCGACAGTTTCCAAGGCAACCTTCTTAGTAGGCGTGTCCCGTGCTGCCGCCGCAAGGTCCCCTGCCTTCGAGACCTTGAGTGCAACAAGCTTCTCGATTTCTTGAACTAGCTCCTCGTTCTGCTCCTTCCACTGACGGAACTTGGAAGCTGTCAGATCAGAATCCTCTAGGATTTTGTTGATCTGCTGCAGCTCTGCTTCTTTGGCCTGCAGAGGGAAACAGGCTCAGTGAAGAGACTTCATCTAAAGTGTGACCTTTTATACCCTTAAACACTCTGACAGTTTACTTCACCTTCAGAGTACTCTGCAGAACCCGGAGGGCATGTGCCTTCTCATTGATGACAGGGTTCTTGTTGCGTCGAATGAAAGATTTCCTGAAGTGGTCGTGTGTAAACGGCTGCTCGTGGCCGATCAGAGACACTCCTCCTTCCTTAATGTTGTTTAACATCATGCCCATCTCATCCACTGGGCCACCTTCTCATAGGAACAGAGGGACAGGAGAGCAAAGTGAGAGCAAATACAGATGGAAACCTTTCATTATTTTTGCAAATAACTGTGCCTAATAGGGTGAAGTTAAGAGTATCAGAGGGACCCAGTCTGCTCAGATTAAACCCATTATTCACTGAGCAGCAGAGAGGAGGAAGCTGAAAATTCATACTTGTTCCTTTGCTGCCCTCTGCTGAAGTACTCGGTAATGGCACCTTGTTCGTCTTCCCCTTGGGGCGAGGCAGAGTGTTGGGCTGTGCCTTCTGAGACACACACAAAAAAACATCATTAAATAAGTGGTAGTCTGAATAGTGTGTACGTATGTGTGAGTGTTCATCTTGCTACACCGACCTTGTTTCTTCTGCGAGGTGAAGGAGACGCTTCGCTCTCTGAATCAGTTTCACTGTAACATTCTGTTTGAATATGAACACAAATATAATTTTTTTGTGCAGTACTTTCAATTTTTTTTAGTCATTTTTAAATGGCAGGCAGGTTACCATAGCAACAACAACTAGCAATATTATGACCATGATTATGAGACAGATGGATTTATGTTTTCCAGCGGAGGAACTCAGTTTGACCATTAATAATAATAGGGATATAATAATCGGGACTCACGTTAGCGTACATATATGTGAAGACATTGATGCAAATAAAAAAAAAAGGTACATTTTAGGTGCACATTTTTTAGCAGGAAAACTGACAAAAAAAATCCTCACCTTCTTCACTATCTGGTTGAAACTTCTTATGTTTCTGTATGGCGGTAATCAAACAGTTAATCCACCTGCAGGACACATAATGACAATCTATGTAACCAACATTTAAACCAATATTGTTTTTTTCCTTAATGATTATTGATTAGTACTGCTTTTTTAAAACATGTTTTTAGATTTTGAATGATCACAAAAATCAAACTGCAGGGGGCGCTGTAGACCAACACCCCTTATAGTGTGACTCAACACTTCTAATGCACTCATTGTGTACAAAAAAAAAATGAATGAATGACTGCCACAGACAATCCAGACTCATACATATGCATACATATTGCATGTTTTATGACTTACTTGCTCATGTCGCTGACATTATCAGCAGCGAAGATAAAGTTCTGAAACTTCCGGTGGCACATTTGGAATACGCTGGTGGTGATGAGATCCACCCCCCGAAAAACACATGTTTAGTTCATGAAAACAGGGTGTGTTTTGTTATTTAGCATCACGCATGAGTCCAGACAGATCCTCCACTGTGCACAGGCACAATTAAGCTTCTGTTTCAAAATAAAAGCTTTTCATTGAAGAAGCATTATCAGTTATAATATCTCAAATCTACAAAGCGCCTCATATTCCTGGACAGAATGTTGAAAGCCTGCTATTAAAAACAATCACTAGACTTCTTTCTTACTATTTTCTCTTGTGCTCTCCGGCGCTCTCGATGTTGTAGCTGGCAATGTTGACCAAGCCCTCCGCCTTCTCGTCCTGAAGACAAAAAGAAAACATACTGTGTGTAGAGGATACTGTAAATAATTACTTCCTGATATTATCATATTTTTTTTTGTCATTTTTCTTGCCCACCTGTTGGGTGGTGTACCAGTAAAGGCAAGGTCCCTTGAGGACAAACCAGAAGCGTTGCCACTTCTGAGCGATGAAGACGCTGCTCTCCTTTCTTTTCTTCCAAAGCCAGCCACCACAGTCGGGCTGACCCAACTCACGGCAGGACACACGGCGCCGACTCAGAGCTGTCGTCATTCCTGGGTGGACAGAAAGAGGACAAAGAAGTGTGATAAGTCTAGACTCATTTCTGATCAAATGATGTATCACTAATGATACATTTTAACACTCATTAAGGCTCTCTAAGGACAAATATTCACCTTTATGATGTGACGATTTCACATCGGTTACCCTGATGCCCCCACTAACCTTAGCAATCATAATAATCCCAGTGCAGCCTCCGTCCCATTTCATATGTGATTGGCAGTCTTACCTTTTGTCGAGCTCTTCTTAGTCTCCATATTCCCCTGAAAAGAAGACCGCACAAAGGTCATTTGTTGGTTCATATGGTAATCACCAATAAACCGCTTCAGACTTAAAACTTTCTCACCGTGTGTCCCACCATCTCAGGGCATGAACTGATGCTCGCTCTTTCTTGATTGATTCCCTGAGGCGAAGGACTCCTGAATGAGCCAAAAGGTGATAGACTTCTAAATGAGGGTGACCGGTCTCTTCTGAGATTTGGGGAGAGCCTGGATCCTCCCAAACTCTCAAAATCTGCAGAGAAAAATGAAAGATCCTAGTGACCCACTGGTATCAACCAAAGCCTACACTTACTAAAGTGAGATTTTACCTCAGATAGGTCTATTTTAAATTCTGGTAGTGTTTTAGAAAGGTTTCTTACCAGAGACTGAACGAGTAGACAACCTCTCCCCCTGTTGGGTTTTAAATGAAGTCAGACTCCCCTCCAGCTCCTTGTCAGAGGGTAGTTCTGATTCCTCCTGTCCCATAGGCTCCTGGTGTATCTCTGGAGCATGAAGAGCTCGCCTGAAACAAAACACAGAGAAACCTGGATCAAAAGGTTATAAGAGCATCCTGGTTGCTTTTTTTTTTGGAAAAGTTGCAAAAAAAGAACCATGTAAATGGCAAAACGGAGAACTTCCAGCATCTTAAACAGCCACTAGTTTAGCTTGTGCATGTCTGAGATGAGTTAGACGTAAATGTAATGTACAGAATAAGGATCAACAAAAATTGTGATGAGAAAGTTCAACATTAGGATGGATTTCACAATAAAACCAACTTGAACTTCTAAATGGATAAAATATGACATTATGTGCCAGTAGTCTAAACTTACTATTATTTTTCTCCGAGTGAAGCTGCAGAGTATCCAAACATGACAGAATTATTTACAACCATCACCGCCCACTCCCTCCATTTGCCAGGCGGGCCTGCTCTCCATCAGCTCTCACCGTCTCCTTTTTGTTTTTTTTTTCCTCCCATTTCACCCATGTTTTATTATTATTTTATTCCTCTTGAGTGCATCTTTCTTCATCTTTCCCAAGCTCCCTCATCCATTCATCTCTCCACCTCATCCTTTCCTCTATTTCGCTCATTTCCAGTCAGATGTGGGTTGAGTGGTGGAATTTACGGCATTTGCAGCATGACCTCATGGTAAACCTGCCGAGTACTGGCAGATTAACGAGGTCAAAAGGGTTCGTGGGAGGTTCGGCTCTATCGAGTAAATCCTTGGTAATTTAGTGAAGCAAACGTACAGCGTCCAGCCTGCTCTGTCTGTGCCTGAGTGTTACGCTTATAAAGAACTCTATGTTCCCATAATTCAATTATCTTTTGTTTTTTTTATTGATTCAGCTTCATATTCAGAGTGAGAACACAATGTGTCTCAGATGACACACACATACACACAGGTTCTAGTTCATCCTTGATGAATGTGTTTTGTGAATCCCTCTTTTTGTTTTCATGTTAATTAGCAGATGCATGTCTGTAATGCTGCTAATGGTGCCGCTCCCTGTGTTAAATAAAGGTTATAATAATGATAATAATAATAAAACAAAACAAAGGCTCGCTAATTATCTGGCTTGTTATCCTAAACTCACATGGAGCATCGGATAATTAGAATAGTATCTGTGCGGGCCGCAATAAAACTGTTGGGAGCTTTAGGGATTCTTTTATTGGCTTTAGAAGCAGCTGGAAGTTTGGGGGTGATATAAACAAGAAATGGCTAATAGCTGGTCTCACCTAAAAGACAAGGACCTGACAGAAGCTGCTACCCTCTCAAATATGGAATGCCTTGGATTCTCCTCCTCGTCCTTCTCTCCTTCCTCCTCGGATTGTTCTTCTCTCTCCTCTTCCTCCTTCTGAAAACAAATCAACATCTATGAAGATGAGACAGATGAGACAAAATACACACACACACACACACACAGTCTGTGGAACTCTTCCAGGGCATCCTTTGTCATCAATATGGAGTCGATACGCTCATCTGAATCACATCTTCCTCTCTCACCCTGCAGCATGAACTCAGATTAGCCCGGTAATGGTCACAAGGGGGTGTGAAATCCACAATGTGTGTGTGTGCTTGTCTCATATCCAGCGTGTAAGTCAGTGTGTTAGTTTAAAGGCAAACAACAGTCGGCTTAGCGACTCCTGAGAGCATGTAAGTGTTTATGGAAACGGATCCCAAGTGATGTTAAATGGAAGAGGGGATTCTAGTGAAAGAAAGGCTCAGCCTCCCCTGACGTGTAAACAACCCGCTTTCTGAGGGATGCTTTGTTGTTCCCCCCTGGATGTAATTATCCTAGAATGAACTATTAAAATTATGAGTGTGTGTGACAATAATGCTTCTGTTTTTTTTTTACAAGTTATTAGAAAACTCTAAGCAAAACAGGAACATTTCATGAAAATGATTAGCAATTAAACAAACAACATCCAAACCAAACTTCATAGAACATTTTAACACTTCAGTGTAAACGGTGGAGGAGGTCGTTGACACTGTGACAACTAACCTGTGTGGAGGAGAGCAGGACTGAGCCTTTGCGTCGCACCGATGCAGGGATCTTCTTTAAGACGAGCGTCACTCCGCTCGGGTTCTCACGCAGCTTCTTCACAAGGTTCGCTCTGCTCCAGCCCACCTGACAAAGCAAAGAAGACATTACACACAAAAAGTCTGACTTATACAGATCAACGGAGCAGACCATGATACACAGTCTTTTGGTTATCTCACCACTATCTGGTCATTGACTTGAACGACTTCATCTCCAGCTAGGATCTTCACATAAGGATCATTGGAAGGCTGCAAGAGAAGAAGAAGAAGCTGTCAAAAACATCATTGTTTTATTGATTTGTTTGTCAAACAAGCTAATCAATCAAAATACAGTTTGCCTCCACATCTATTTAGACTCATATAATCCATGTAGTAAAGACTCTGAAGCAATATCAATCAATTTGTGTACATAATAGTTGGACTGAGTTTTGTTGCCAAAATGGAGGCTATCAATATTCTTGACATCTGTGATTCCGGAGAATAATTTTCCATGGAGAAAACGCCTTCACTTGGAAACTATATTTATAAAGAGGAATACAGAGGACTGATAGAGAGCTTCATCACATGGTGCAACAACAATCACCCGAAGCTCAATATCAGCAAAACCAATGATGTTGTGGTGAACTAGAGAGGAACAGGAGGCCCCCCCAGTCCTGGCTAGCATCCAGGGAGGGGACAGAGGAAGTGAAAAGGGTGGACTCCTTTTAGCATTTGTGTGAATGTTGAGTTAAAAATCTATATCCTGTATATCAGTATTTTGTAAATGAATACACAACGACAGCAACAAAATAACAGTCAACGACATGATATGACTGTAAATGTCACATGGAAGGAAGGATTAATAGTATAATTATACATAATTGAGGGAGAACGTCTCAAATCCACAATTTAAGTAAAGGGGTTTGTGGTACTCATTTGTCCTCTCTATGTGTTTGTCCCCATTTATCTTCTCAGCCTGTGTGTGTGTGTGTGTGTCACTGTGGGTGAAGCTCTAGAGTCCAGCTCTATCATCTGCACATCCGAGGCTCATCACTAATCAATCAACCTCCTGCAGCATATACAGACCAGTTGCCCACCAGCTAGCCTATAGTCTATCTCTCCTCCTTTCCTCCCTCCTGAGGTCCTCGGCCTCAACGAGCTCACCAAAAAAAGCTTGAGCTGTTGTTGTTCTTCTTCAACTCTAGCACCATATTACACATATATTTGCTATCAGCAGGCGGCCGCAGTACTTTTACAGCAGCAGCAAGGGAGTCTGGGAGTCTTTGTTGTTGACATCATGGAAAAATAACATCTTCATCTTTGTGTCCCACAGGAGAGCTTCCCTCGTTTATAAGACCTCCTTATTCAGGCCGATAAACACTCCTCCGTCCTTCTATTGCTCCCTTGTAGATTTCATAAGATCTAAGTGATCTTTGACTTTTCTCAGAAAATCCTCTGTGCTTCATCCATGAGAGGATTTCTGTTTTCAATTTCTCCGAAAAAAAAACTCATCGCAAATGCAATATATTTCTATTTAAATCATGACGACTTATAAACAACTTGTTTACATGCTGTCTGCTGCATTTGCAAGAGCAAGCCTCTGGTTAATTTTTATAAAGTATTTGCAGCACATGAGCTCAGATTGGTTTCAGTTTCAAAGCAAACTGAAGGGGATAAGCCAAGAGCTATAAATAATGTGTCATGCAAAAGTACTTCCAAGGGGATTTCTGCCTCTCACAGATCTCATGCTCTTATAATAAATGAATCCAAATTAAAATTTCATAGTTCAACTGTGTACAGAAGAGGGAAGACAGTATTGTATACTGCTAATGCAACACAACAGGCACAAAAAAGACATTCTGGCAACACATTTCCAGTTCCTTCTTGATAAGCAACCCAGACAGACAGACAGACAGGTGCTGCGTTTGCAGAACAGACCCTTCCTACAGGAGAAGTGTAAATAAAAGGTGAAGTGCTGAACTATGAGACAGGCCTGCAGCAGCAAAAGCAAGCTAAGAAAATCTGCACAGAATTTAAACACTGAGAAGACTCACACATAAGTGTGTGTTTGCATTGAGCTCTTGTAAAACTGTATTTAACCTATTGGTCAAAAGGAGCAGGGGGTTGGGCCACACTGCTCCTCAGAGTTTTGGTTAAGAATACTGAGACTGACAGTGACAGTGGCTGGATGAGAAAAAGTCTGACCTCTGTTGCAGATCCGGTCACGTAGTGGTTACTGGAGCCGGTGGACGTTACCTCGATGCCCTGAAGATAGGGAAAAAAAAAATGTTTTACATACATCCCCTCACACAGTGCCATACACAATCGAGTCAAAAGGACTTTCCATAATGGACACATAAACATTGCTTTGTCTTGTTACTGTCATTGATGTTGATGATTCTGCAGGGATATTGATGTCTGTCTCTAGACCCAATCACCTGTCAGTCTGCCCTGATTGATTATTTTAGGTCATAATGGGCATAGGAAGAGGAGACTGATCACCACCCACAAAGCCTAGAGCACATAATCAATAATCACATGACCATAGAAACGTCAATAGATCTAATGCCTTGCCTTGTTTGTGTGTGTGTGGGTGTGTGGGTGTGTGTATATATACACACATGTATATGTGTTTACATTATAGGGTTAAAAAAATTCTCTGGGAATTAACCCCTATTAACATATATATATAAATCATGACGATATATATATGTTAATGGGGTTAATTCCCAGAGAATTTTTTAACCCTATAATGTAAAGCTAATCATTAAGTATGCTAACCCCTTATGGAATAGGGTTAGGATTTGTTGCCGATATTGTTCACCTAATGCATGTTTTTAACCCCTAATGCCAGAGAACCAGAAGTCTTGTCTGTAGTGGCGTTAGCAGTGTTCAAGTATTGACTGGGCTTAAGCTTCATTCAACTGTGACTGGTCAATCTGCGTGCTCTGCAGTCATATATTTGTGAAGAGAACATGGTTGCTATGCAGAAGTGACCGTTGCTATGGACGCCAGGCTGATCACTGAGGAGGATTGTCCCCATTTAGATCATCCAGTCTGATTACATCCAATCTTGGACCCTTCAAGAACTGGTCACTCTGATGCTTATCCTTTACTTATCTTTATCCTTTTTGTATTTTCTTTCTTCTTCTTTGTGAGAGACTAGATTCAATAAAAGCTCCAAAAAGAAAATGCTAGCGTCTGACCTAATGCTTACATCATGTACAGTTAGTGTACATCACAAATTCCTCTTCCTGTCACTTCCCTGTCTTTCTCTCTTTAGTTCACATTGCTCTTAATCTACTGGAAGGCAGACCTCATTACTGGTGATGTAGTTTAATCAGTTCCTCTCTGTTAGCCGAGGATAATCAGGTTTTGTCGCTAGCTGTTGAGCACATCTGTAAAAATGATCCTGTTCTACTGTAGATTTGTTCAGAATTACTCCAACAGTTTCATTAAAGCTAGCTCTCTCTCTGGACAAATTATATGACTGTCTATGGCAAATGGAAATATGCATAACCTGCATAAGAGACACACAGGAGATGATCAGGAAGGACAATTAGGAAACTGAGCGAGAACAAGGAAACGGGGCCGCTATCTTGTGTTTTAACCTAATGGACTGGGTACACAAATTGGAAGGAAAGGAGACAAATGTGGGGAAGAAAATTGCTTTTCACAAATGAAAACTAAAAGGATACTCAATTATGTAGATAACAAGCAAAGGAGAGAGCTATAATTGAAGAACTGAATGTACTGAGTGAAGACAAAAGAAGGAGAAACAGGACAAACGAAACACTGTTTGTGAATAAATAAACATGAAAGAAGGTTTCAGGGAGAGTAAATATAATAAAAGCAGGTACAGGGAGCACCTTGAGTTAGTTAAGAGAGGTGATGGATGGAGGAAAATGATAATGGAAACCCCCTGAAAAAGAAGAAGGAAATATGAATATAAAGGAAGTGTCTGTCTAAGACAGTAAGACACAAAGACTACAAAAGAAAAGACAAAGTGATGATGAGATGTTTCACTGAGAAGTCAATGATGTTTCTTACAGTGATATCAAAAGGTACAAATATAAAAATAAAGGAGGAATGGTTTGATGCAAGATTATGAAAAGCTTGATTTATTCTATGAACTTCGAAACCTGATGGACATTGAATGAATCATTTTAATCAGAAGGACATTACTTCTTAATTTAAAAAAAAATGAATTAATAAGAGAAAAAAATAAATACTTTGCTCCAACAAGATTCAGTTAAAAACAAAATATTCTTCAATCCCTAGTGGAAGTGGAAAGCTATGACTGGCTCACTTGCACCCAGTGCTCTCATGACAAAGATTCTGTATATTTTTGCCGATTTAAATTTAAATTTGAAACCTTTATTAGTCCCACAATGGGGAAATTGCTTCAGGCAGCCCAGCAAAGAGCGCCACTGGAGGCTATGCAGGTAAAGTGTCTTGCCCAAGGACACACAACAGTGACTAGGGAGGAGTTGAGATTGAATCACCAACCTTCTGCTGGACCCCTGCTATACCACTGAACCACTGCTGCCCATTTGGAAGTTTTCTACATTTGATTGTGCAAATTAGAGTGACACAAATGGCTGCTAAGGGTTTGAATGCAGTAGAGTATGAAGTATGAAGGTAATAAAGATAAAAGGTCAGAGTGATTATGAGAAAAAAAAGGCTTTACCAGCTGATCACCAGGTGACACAGGCACCAGATCGACACTCTCCAGCTGAGCGGTGTGGGTGAGCAGCGCTTCAGGGCTGGAGTTCAGGATCCCGTCGCTAAACGCCACCAGCTGACGGCACTGCCGGATAAAACACATCCTGATTTACTGGAAGACTTTCTGATTCTGGTTTTGGACCGTGTGCTTTTAAGAATATCTGATCCAATGAACAAAAGGGGAAAATAAATAGCAAACTCACAACAGCGATGATGTCCTTTTCCCTTTCGTGAACAGTGGCGTCCTGTTGGATGAATGAAACGTGACGTGTTTAGCAAAATGACAGCACAGCAGCCTGTGTGATGCTGATGATATTGGTTTGAAATGGGGACAATCTGACTTAAGGCCTGTCTGTTCTATTTCCTCTTCACAGTGTGAGTCAGGAAGTGAAAGGCCACAGGTTTCCAGAGGCATCACTCCACATTCTAACAGTCTCACTAGTGTGCACATGAATAAATATATCAATTCTTCACAATCAGTCACAATCCGCTTCGGGTAGCTCCCGGATCAGACTCAGGGATCATGGACCACTCCTCCTACATAAGTTTAACAGCATTTCTGTTGAGATCAGATCTGGGTGTCTGATCAGGCCAGCATAGAAAACATGTTCGGTGAATACATAATCATTTAAAGGGTCAGTGTATCATATGTAAAGCTGATTAGCTGATCAGCAGCACGTCCCATGGTGCGACAAATCCAAGGATTCACACTAATCTCCACCAGAACACCCGCACATGATGCACAGACTTACACACAGTGATGTCACAGTTGCTTAAATCAATATAGTGGAACTAAATGTCTTAATGTCTGGTTTCCTACAGGAAAGCTGTTAATAACGCTCCCACAGGCCTCACTAAAGCTGGATCCATACTCCGCGAGACAAAGAGCGGAGAACGCGCTCCACGGGTGGTAAGAGATACAAAAAAAAGGTCTTTTCCGCACTGAGGTACCATACTCCGCGAGACGCGTGTGTGCAGAACTCCTCATACGGCCCGCCCACTAAACTATAAGGAAAGACTTTACTGAGTTTTTTAACACACCACAAGGACGTGTGCCATGGCAAGAGGGCATTATACAGAGAGGGTGCCTGCAACAGCGTGAGATGTCCGGCGATGAGTTGTGAAAATGCGACATTAAAAGTAACAATAGCAAAGATTCAGTGTTTGTGCCTTTATGACCACATTTGCACATCTACTGTGTTCCAATGTGCCTGCGATACTTCAAACTGTCCGGTGACGAGCTGTGAAGATGCGACATTAAAAGTAACAATAGCAAAGATATACAGACATTGTTAACGAGCCTGTTATGCCCGGGTATGTAGGAGTATATAGAATGGTAATAACAGTCACCATCTGGTATGTGTGAACGGCTGTCTGGAGTTATTGGTGACAAATCACCCTGACTTGCCTTTCTTTCTTTCTTTTATTGCTCATCATGCAAAACCGGTATGGTCTTATCTAAATCTGTTGAATCAGCGCTGTTTATACACCTACCTATATACCTGGAGAGGCTCTTGCGCTTCTCCACTTTCATCACGCCCACAATAAATTCCGACCAATCACAGCATGGTTGCCGCACAGCCTTGAAAGACAAAGTTCGGCCCGGACCCTGTGCACAGGAGTGCGGATCAGCGGGCGGTCAGAGACAAAAAATGACGTCATTTTGTGGGCGTAACGTCTGCAGGGGGGGAAAAATGTCTTTGTCTCGCGGAGTATGGATCCAGCTTAAGGCCCGCTGGCTCAAACACTAAGGACATGTGAACAATGAGGTTAAAAGGGGTTAAGAGAGAGGAGGCTATCTTTAATATTTGCTTAACAGACTAATGCCGCATACCATTACCACTCTATGCTGATTTACAGTGGCTGTGATGAGTTACATAAAGGATTGTGAGGGGAGACTAATCCCTGTGAAATGTAACAGGGGATCAAGAGGGAACACGGGTGGATTTCTGGGCTAATTAAAGGCTGTGACACAAGGCTGCAGGGAGTGGTACGACATGATTATCGGCCAGTTCAACTCGGCAGCGTTGTGTTTGCGTCCAGTGTTGCTGTGTTTCCCTTCGTTTGAGTGTGTGGACACGAGACAGACCGAAACCGAAAACAAAACCAAACCACTGAGAGTTGTACACAGACATGTATCTGAGACCAGCTCCTTATGTTGAACCCTATACTTGAATAAAGTATTCCTGTCATTAGGAATACTTCACCATGATCTCCGTTTAGTATCAGCAGTTTTTGTGCCTGCAGAAATGTGCAGGTTTGGCCATTGATCAAATATTTCTGAACCACAGAAATGAGTACTTTGTATTTACTGACAGCGATATGTAACTGACTGCACAGCATCACCTCTGCCTTCACTTCTCTCTTTCTTTTCTGTGTCACGCCATTATTTTTGATTAAAAAAACAAAAAAAAACAGCCAAACCCACCTTCTTTGTTTTCTTTTGTATTTAGGACCATGTCACTAGAGGTTTCCGCACAATGGCCAAAAGCCTGTTCTGCATTTCTTTTTAACTCTGCCAGAACAGGAAATGACACATGTGCCTGAGGTGGGCAACAGGTACACCTGACACTGGGTTAATGTCAGGTGGGTGTGGTTGGGAAAACAAGAGAGCAGAGAATAACACGTTATACCTGCTGGTTTCACACTGTGAGTGTGTAGCACCACTAGATTTATGATAAATTGATTAGCTTACAGACACACTCATGGCTTTGGAAGAAAGGGGAAGAGGGAAGAAGAGGACATGGGCATGTTCTGTGTTTGCCTCCAGTATATTCATGCGCTGAACGTCCTTCTATTCATTCTGCCCTCATTAAGATATTCACACATGAAGTACAAGCTGTACTGAATACGCTGCGCTGATGAATCTTTTAATGTAACAACATAAAGTATGGACTTTCTCTGTGCCAAAACAACTGCACAAAAGGTCAATTCAGAGGCTGATACTCAGGACTGACCTTGTGCATTCTGCGACTATGACATGTTACAGATTAGCCACAGTTCCAGTGTAGACATCAATAAATGGCAGACAATCCATTTTAAGAAAAACTGCAGCGACATTTGAATACAAACTGTAATAGGAGACTTTGATTTCTGTGCTGTGCATCGCTGCGTGCCGCTCGGTCAGGTGGTGGGCTAACTTTGCCGCAACGAAAGCTGTTATTTCCATAGTTGTCAAGGAAACAATGGCATGCTATTAAGTGGGTGTAAGATTCTGTAGACAATGTTCGCAGCCATGTACACACACACACACACACACACAAAAACCCACAGAAGATGAAATGACAACATACATCCATGTTGAACTCACACAGTGGAGCCTCCTCAGGACTCCCTGTGTGTTTTTACATACCTCGGCACATATCTCTTATTTATCAACAGGTCACAGCTATAAAAAGCCTGGCAGCCATGTTTGAACTCTTTCCCACCTGCTGCTCATCTTTCGATCCAAATGTTCCCTTCCTGTGGATGCTCTTTTACACGCCTTTCTGCCGAGGTTGGACTTGTTCTTTGCTCTCAGTTTCAGTGCCATACATTATAGTTTACAAGCCTTTCGGAAACCGGCCCTTCCTTTTTCTTTTAATAGTTCACCCAGCAGTTCTGTTCAGGGTAGTTCAGTAATTCAGGGTAGTTTTTTCTGGATTTTGTTGTCTATTAACATATATTTACCATCAAAAAATCGCATTAAGGCGCCTCAGAAAAGGTTCTTCAACAGAAAATGTGTCCCTTTCTTACTGTTAAGAGTCACCATTAAACCTACATACCTGTATCCACTGCTGAATCCCCTTTCTCCCACTTTCTCCCTCTACCCTCCTCTCGCTTGGACTTTGCTTGCTGCTCGTCTGGTTCAAAGCAAACTGACTCTGTGCAACTCAGATTTGACAACTTCAGTGTGGGATCCCAACAGCAGCAGCTGACTGCTCGGCCCCTCAGGGTGTGAAAACACACACACACACACACACAAAACCACGACACAAAATAAGAGTCCTTTCTTTAGTGTAAAGGATGTGGTCAGGCTATTTCACTGAAAAAGACGTCACGGTGGAGCGTCGAGCCTCCTGACGACGCATCGGACGTCACAGCGATGGAGGGGCCTCCACAGCTTTAAAGCTCCGGGGCAGGTTTGAAAGCTGTGTGAGCATTATGATGATGCTACCGTGCTGATGTGATTGATATGCTATAAAGGAGACCACACATGAGCTTATGTAATGTGACTCAGCTGGAGTGAGTCAACGTGTTCCTCCACAGAGTCTGCAGGTCAATATTGCTGTGATGACAGAGAGATGGGGCCACATGTACAGCGGCTGTCTCAGCTGCCAAAGACTGACCTTTTAGCTCATCTGCTAAAGCCACCTGTCTACACATGAAATCACCCAGCTTTGCTGGTGAAACTATCAAAACACCTGTCTGAATCCACTGAACAAAATGCTATTGAACACCTTTTGAACACAAAAATAGTGTCATTAGATCAACCCCCGAGAGGCACGTATGAGAACAGAAGATTTTAACTTGCTAATCACACACTCAACGTTTAATGAAGGAAAACTGATTCACTGCACAAGGGTGAAAACATCCTATCACAGTCAACAAGCTCACTCACTCCAAAAGCTTCCTTAGGCCGCTGTTAAAGGTGAGTGAATGGATTCAGATTCTCCTTTTGCTGCATAGCAACACTTAAAGGATTTCTGATTTAAATCAGAAAACAGTTCTACAAAAGGCTATATTTAAATGTAGGTGTGAACCATTTAGAGCTATCAAAACAGAAAAAGAGGTGAGAACTGTACCTGTCGTGCTGAGCAGGCGTCCGGAGCCAGCTATATATAAGCTCCACTAAATACTCAAGTCTAATCATTCACACTAAGCTTACCTGTCTACAGTGATCTCTCACTCTCTTGCAGCTCCTTTTGTCTTCTTCTTTTCTAAACTTCAGTCAGGCCGTTTATCTCTTGTGTCGCTGCCTTCTCCCTCTTGACTGTTGGTCTCTCAGCTATACACACTCCCCCAGGAGGGAGTCAAAAGTCATTTAACAGCGCCCGGTGCAATCTCTCTCCCCGAGTCTCCTCCTTCTTCTTTTCTCTCCCTTCCCCTTTGCTCAGCACTCCCCTCCTCCCCTCTCTCTCTCCCTCCCTCCCTCCTCCCCCAGGCAGACACAAACATATCCAGGCCTGTCCTCCCTGCTACCTGCTGCCAGCGACTTACTTTGTTACACATATCCTGTTATTGAAATTCATCCACCTTTATTCAAAATGCTTCATGGAGCCATCATCTTGTAAACAAACCAAATACAAAATACAGGCCTGTTGTATTTTCGCAGCATGCTTCATCAAGGTACAGCCGCCTCCAAATATGCCAGGAATGTAAAGATAAAAAAAAAAAGCATGCCAAGCCGAGGAACAACAGTGCATGTGTGTGTTCTTCTGTTTTTCGTGTTGCTGATTTAAGAAGAAACAATACAACAGGTTGTAGTTCCTCTTTGGAAGTTTAGTGGCCATGTTGTTACCATTAGAAACACATCACATGTGGTTCCTCTTGAGATAAAACACATGCTGTGAGTTTTAAAGATGAAGCAAACATATGATTTGTGTACTTGTAGGCTCCTACCTTGTGCACAATGTCTCCGAGCTCTTTGCAGTAATTGAATATGTTCTTGCTGGTTTCGTGTGCGCTGAGCTGGTATCTAGAAAAGGAAGAGATTGGATTTCATTACTATGAGTTGTTCTTAGTGTAAATAAAGTTTTGAAAAGACAAAAAAAATCACTAAAATTAAAGACAATATAATGTAATGCAGAGATACCTAGCAAATCATCATTAGCTGTACCATCATGTAATACCACTTTTTGCCACAAGGTGGGTTAGTGAGTCCTAGTGAGAGCTTCATTAAGTAAATAAAATACATGTCCTCTTTGTACAAACCTGTTGAGCATAGAGAAGAGGCCTTTAGCAGAGGTGATGAGTTCCACCACAGCCTGCAAAACCTCAGTGGGCAGCTTGGCGGCGCTCCGTCCGTCGTAGCTCTTGTTGCGCCAGCGGCTTTGGATGCCCATCTGCAATGTGTGGGCCACGGCACGCAGCTTCTCTGTAAGACCACGGAGGTTCTCCCCACCTATACCATAGGTCTGGAGACGCACACGTCATAATAAATGATCGATAATTACTTCCTTTCTCTCTCTTCCCTCCGACGCTAAACACCACGTGAGAGCCTTTTTGTGTTTAAGATTCATACACTGGGGCTGAACTGCACATCATCTCTCAAAATCTCTCTTCATTTCCTGTCAATTCTCTACTGTCTAGTTCACTAAAGCCATAAATGCCCCCAGATTCCATAAAACATTTTCCCACATAGCTGCGGGTTTTTATAAACTGCTGCAGAGACTTGTGATTGAACATTGAGCAAAAGCCTTGTTTTTCTCTTGTTCTCCTAGGATAAATACATTTCTCTTTCAAAGATGTCAAAATTGAAATGATGTGCCCCTTAGACATCAGAGGTAGACATTTACTGCCTTTGAGCTACATTTCACTTCACGTGGGGGCATCAGAATGACATGGAGATATTATATATAGCCTAGTGTAAGCCATTTCTTATTTTATCTTATATTAGGTCTGCGTTTTGCTGGGTTTTATTTATTGATTGATTGTTTCTAAAAATTTCTATTGTGCTTTTAGTTGTATTTACACGTCACATGCATTTTTATTGTATTTCTTTTCTTTGCATTTTCTATCTCTGATCATTTCTAACATAATTATCATGAATGCATTGTTGTGTGTACAAATGTGGAGTACAAATTTTTCAGGCGATGTCTGACTGATATATAACCTTAACTCACACAATGAGGCAATACAAATTACAATACAAGGCAACACAATGGAGTCTAATAATAAAAAAAAAATTGACATCAAGCTCCCTCTAGATTTGGGAGGCTTGACCCCACTATTGTAAATACTCGTTGCGGCAGAAGCCTCGCCTGAGCCATAAGCATGTGATTACACTGCAGCAGGACAAACTTGCCACACATGTACACGTTTTTCCATATTACACATTCATTTGCCTCATACGCACACACAGACACACTGCTTTACACACCACTCATTTCACCCACGTACATCCATATCTTAGTCTTCCTCAGAGAGCTTCGTCTCTATGCATTTATACTAACACTCATGCCACACACACAAACAATTCATGTCAAAGACTGTGTAAAGGTGATGCCATAATAGTCCCTCAAAACATCTGCACCTCCCCCTGGTGCCTGGCTGCAGTTTAGGTCATAAGCCCCGCCTCCAACACGATCATCTTAAAGTACTCCTCAAATAAACATTTTTCCAGATGGCTTGTCAGCTAGTTGTTAATCACACCGATCTGTGTTTAATTGCTAATTTTTTTCAATAACTTCATACATTTGGCTTTGAAAAATGAAGGAAGCAACATTGCCAGTAGCCAATAGAGCAGCCAAACAGCTGGCTCGACATGGAAGAGGATTAGTGTCTGGGTGGAACAGCGATGATGCGTCTTCCCCTCTTGACTTCTACTGCACAGACTCTGGTTCCAAGATGGCGTCTTTTTCCAACACGGCATGTGATGCCTTGTCCTCATCTCTTATACAGTCAATAACTAAAGTTTTAAAATCCATTCACTGACTGCATAAACACATTCATACATGCAGTGCAGTGAGCGCCAATTGAGTTACCTGTGTGGTGCTCTCCCTCAGATTCAAACAGAGGCTATGCTCTGCCAACAAAAACAATCCGACAGCATCACCATTGGTCTGAGCATCAGCCGGTCCAACATTCACTCTTGGTTTTTTCATGGGCTCAAAGCTAAATTGCTCCATCCTATAATTACCAGCTCATTACACCACCAACTGGCTGTAGTGATGTATGCCTGATGTGTACCATAAAGCCAGAGGGAACCATTCACACTGTTATGAGTTAGTATGCCATCAAAATGGTAAGCATGATTTCAAGTGGGAAAAAAAACTACTAATTACCACTTTAAATGCAAACAAGCTGATGCACTCACAGCTTTATAAAGTCCTCAAACAAGTTTCTGGTGCCTATTTCACAGGTTATCTGCCCAGCAGCATCAGCCACTTCACTCGTCGTGACCATCTCATCACTGGTCAAGAGGTTTGGACTGGCCAGGCTTTGTTGGTACACATCAACCAGCAAGTGGCCATGAATTTTTCATGGCCTTTTTCAACACTGCGCCTGTTAATTATGTAACCGTGCACTTGAATGTGTTTGGTCTGCTCCATGTGAGCATCCGATGGCCGCTTTTTATGAATGAGTTCAGTGTTAGCGCTTCACGCAGCATCAAGTCAGAGACAGAGAGGAGGCGGACACATGCACCCACATACACTGTGCTCAAGGTAAAAGCTTTTTACTACAGGGAGACTTTACTAACTCATGCAGGCTTTGGTGTAATGTTATAATGGCTAATTCAATCAGTAGTGCAGCTATTTCAACAATTCAACAACAAGCAGTTTAAGCAGCTTTAGCCTTATAGCCTGATGTTTACAGGCGGTTACGCCACCAGAGCTGGAACCTTGCCTGGTACTGTCCTACTCAATTAGTCCATCCAATGAAACAAAGACCATTCTGAAAACACACCACTCTCTCTCTCTCCTCACACACACATACCAAAATAACTCTTTAAGTAAAACTTCCTTGTACAATTGGACAGAGCAAGCATTTAATTAGACAGCAGGAAAAATGGATAAAAAAAATAAAAGGAAGAGTGTGTTTTTTTTGTTTTTTTTAAGTTGGCTTATCCAGAAATTTGCATGTAAACTATTTCAGCGCACAAGCTTTAGTATCCTAATTGTGTTATAGCTGCAGCTGAAGCATGACTCTTTTGATGTTGGCAAGAAAAATAAAATTATACGATGGTATGCTTGTGTAATAGGACAAAAAGTGAAGAAATGAAGTCAAACTCTGATTGTTGCTAGGGGCTCAGACTATCTAAGTGGAGCAGGACTTGTATGGAAGTAAGAATGGTGGTTGTGTATTCTGGCTAGATCTGCAAAAATCCAACAGCTGCTGGTTACACCGTGTAAACATAAGCAGGGCTAAAAATATTATAATGACAGGGGAAAAAAATGTATCTTACAGCTACACAATAGGATGACTGCTCTGTTAATATCCTGCCTTCACCTCCACATCACACACACAGACATGTACAAAACACTGCCATTCTGACTCACGAGAGAGCAGAGTTTTTCCACTGCCTCCAGGACGAGCTCCTGGTGTCCGATCTTTTTGACTCCCAGATTCTCCAGATCCCTGGAAGTCAACTGGAGCAGGTCCATGCCGGATAAACGCCACTCCGACACCGGGTACTGATGCATGGGGGCGTCCAGGCCTGGCCGCGGGACACAAAAACAACCAGACACACACAAACACAAGTATGAATGGAAGCAGCACATAGTCCAAAAGTCACATGCATGTACAGGCATGAAAAAAGGCTTCCTCTGTTCTGCTACATGTTGAGCAATTGACCATGAAATGCAAGTTCAATTAGCAAGTTATAACAATGTATGTATGATATAATATAAATGTCATGTGTTTTAGCTAAAGTGAAAGCACACATTGGCAAAAAATGTACTTAACTTTACTACTTAACTTTAAGAAATAAAAGGACACAAAAAACATCTGTCTAACATAATTATTATTGATGCTTCTTTGATTCTCTAATTATGAGGTATATATATATATATATATATATATATATATATATATATATATATATATATATATATATAAGTATTAGTCATTTGTGCCAAAGTGTGAATAAATGTATGGTATTAGTTCATTATCTAGTATTGCACACATGCATGTTATTATTATGGGCCTGTCAGAACGCACACAGGAGGTAAATCAAAACAGAAAACACTTGCAGCCATGTCTGGGAATACTACCTAACTTGTTGACACTGATCAGAACTGCACTGTTGTGGCTCCTCTCTGAGCGCAGGCCACTTCCTCATTCCACCTCCACCTTTTACTTCCAAGAGGATTTGTGTGGCGATTCTATTTCTGACTTTACCGTCTAAGCCAATAAAGTAACCTGCGAGGCGATCAAGCACCCGAAGAGAGAGAGAGAGAGAGTAGACAATCGCGCATTATGTCTCTTACCTTGGAGCCACTCGCTGACTCTCTCTTCGCTCCAAGACGTTATAGGCTCCATGCTCGGAGTCCTGCTGCAGTCTCTCCTTCAGCTCCAAGCGGTCCTGGCTGACTTTTACTTGTCAGGGCTGCTGGAAGAAGAAAAAGCTGATACTGATTCGGAGTCAGACGATGACGAGTGGCACTCCTTCTCGCAGGTACAGGTAAGAGCCCCCCCCCCCTTCTCCCTCCCACCCGTGCTGTCAGCCAATAGTGCGAAACTGTCAGGGAACGAAGACCCCTCCCTCCAACACCACCCCCTTCCTTACCTGAAGGAACAGCTTGATAACTTTCTTCATAGTGTTGCTTCGTGTAATTTTTACGCGTCATGTGTGCGTAAAACGCGCACGGAATACGGTAATTACACAACCGGATATGGAAGGGGTTGGACACAACAACACCTGCACGATACAGCGCCATAATACTGCTCAGCAGGTTCTATTATAGTGCAACTAATGCTGTGCCTTTGTAGATCAGTCCATTAAAGCCACCCCTGACCCCTAAAAATATCACTTATCCACAGAACAGCAAGCCTAATCCTGACCGATTAACTTGCTCTGCTCCTGGTTCTTCATGAATAGTTTTATCCTTTAACTTCTGGGCTCTTTGATAACAAAAACATCGCCTTTATTAATATTTCATTCAATATTTTGTATGTGTTTCTCCCTCTGAACTATTTATAGTATCAGTAATTATATCAGAAGCATGCTGCTGGAGGAGGAATTTAGTGATGAATATATTATCCACACAGTTTATAACTAGGGTGAAAACACTTCATGGCTTATGTGATGTGATATTTTGAGGAATAAAGGAGCCTTAGGAGTCCTACTTTTAACTTGTTATCCACATTATAACAAAGGAGAAGTGAATCAGTCACTGGTTTGGATTCCTAAGGTCAATATGTTCAATTATTGCCTCCATAAAAGCCATTATATTATGCATATGGGAGACAAACAAATGCGTTTGATCCATTCGAATGAATTGGAAGTTGAATAAATGACTGAATGAATCTGATCTTGTGAGCCTCTCTAGAAACCCACCACCTCATAGTGTACCTTTAACAACAATTGCCGCTGTTGAACGTCCCCTTACAGTAAAGGCCAGCACCTGATAAAAAAAAAGGGTAGAGCCATCAAAGAGCTGCCCTCTGATATCTGGCACCCCCTGCTGTTATTCTCTTTGAAGCAAAAAGAAAGAGACAGAGGCGGCAGCAGGGGGGGGGGAAGTGGAATTCACATGTCAGCAGGTGAAATGGCACCGTGTCCACGTGTTTGTGGCACGCACTCTTCGTGCCCTGTTTGTTGGTCAGAAACAGTGCGGCGTCCTGGTGTAGACCCGTTGTTGTAGATTGGAAATGTCATTGAATGAATTGCTATTGATGTTCTGTTGAATCAAGATGTTCCTGCTGCAAATATGAGAGGAAAATAACAGCTTATGTGTAACACATCGCTGCAGCCTGACAAATGGAGGCTGAAGTCAGATAATGGAAAAGCAGCGGATTGCAAAACTTTCCCGCCGTCATGTGCAGTCGTCTGCAGTGAAAGAGACTTTATTATTGGTATTTTTTATTTGTTTTTTTTTTTCAATATGATACAGAGAACAATAGTCTGATATATTTTAACAGTATCTATCAGTAACTATCAGTAACTGGAATACTGCTGTGTGTTTGTGTCGTCCCTAGTGTTGAATGTACTTTACAGCCTTTCTCCTGCCTTGTTACCCATCCCAAATACCTGAGAAACTCATGCCTCAACATGCTGCTTTTGCTCCACAGCGCACCCATTTAAAACACCATGTCAGCAGGATGTGCATTAGAAGGAAGAGCACTATACCCAACAAAAAGAAAACATGTTTTATGGTGTCAAATACAGCCTGGCTCCCCTTTTCCTCTCTCTCTCTCTCTCTCTCTCTCTCTCTCTCTCTCCCTGATTTAAATCGATCCCCATTCATCTGCAGCCACCCTGTGCTGTTAGCCATTTCTGTGACAAATGATAATTCCAGTCATGTTTGAAATACAATAACGCTATTCGTTCATCATTCTCTGTATGGCACAGACCTGGAGTGATTCTTGAATCATTACACTGTCATGCTATATAGTCTGTCAGCAGAGATTGGATAATTACCCCCTGCTCCATTATAGAGCAGCTAATTAATTTGCTCTGTGATGCTCTCCTTTGCACGGCAGACTATATGGGCTCCGCTCGGCTCGGTTAAAAAGAAATTAGGGTTTGAAAGTGCTTCTGCTGAAACCTGACACACCGAATATTACATTTAGGACTGAAATGAAGTACAGTAAGATGCTGTATATAGTAGTACCACATCCATTTGCATTTATAGTCATCAGTGCTTTATCTGTGTATGTCCTGAATGCTCTCTTGCCTTAAAGTGGAATCACTTCCTTGTGGCTGTTGTATCAACAGATGAATCGCTTGTATTACCTAAACATTTTGCTTCAAAGATAAAAGAGGCATTTCAATGTTGCTGTAATAGGAAAATATGGAAGCCCAGTGGGTTCAAAAATGAAGATCCTGTAAGTTATTATGACATAAAACATGCTGACATTAAATAAATGCATAACAATAGCTCATCACCATGAATCCTTCTCAAACATGGACTTAATATAAATAAAATAGTGACTTCATACCTCAAAATAATAAATGAATACCTCAGGAAAGAAAGAAACTATTTCAAAAATAGCCATGAACCTTCTCATAAATGGACTTACTGTATGGAAATAATCACTTTGTGTTTCCAATAAATCACCAAGCTATGCGCTAAAAATAGACTTCAACTGGGAAATGGCATGCAAAACTGAATACTGGCTATGTATTTTTAGATATAGTCACACATCTATTGCATAATGCCTCTACAACACACACAGGCATCTTCAGAATTAGCTGCTCAAAAGCCATAAAACAGGTAAAAGTAAATGGTTGTGGATGGTGTTTATTGTTTACGAGCCATAAACAATGAACAGAATACCGAGAATCTTACCTCCAAACTGACTTCCACTTCACAACTGGAGTACACATGTATTTGCATTTTTATTGTTCTGTTTAAGCTGAAGGTGTGTGTGTGTGTGTGTGTGTGGGGGGGGGGGGGGGGTTACAGAGCGGGAGACAGCTCTGAGTCATTGCTGTCACTTGTGATGTCACTGGGGCATCATGAATAGCAGGAGACATTCCTTACACATGTACTGTACATGTAACAGTCTCCATCAGTGTGAGTCTAAAGATTTCACCCTGTATTGATCTGCCCATAAAAGGCCTGGCATGGCCCCTCTGTGGTCTGTGTCACTGCAGGCTCATGAAGAAAGTTCATCATAGTATACAGCAGGAGCCATAAACGCAGAGAACATCCATCCATCCATCCTTGCCGAGGACTAGAGAGGGGCTGTTGCCCTGCACATAATGGACAAGAAAAATGAGAAGAGGGAGGATGAGAGATGAGCAGGAGGAGGAGGAGGACGGCCTGCGCTAAATAACAAACACCAATCTAGCATTATGAGATGTCATGGGTTCTCCCTCAGCGGTTCCTGGAAGACAAATGGATGGTTTAACGTGATCTTGGGCGTTGGTGTGACTTTGGATAATACATACTCAGTACTGATGGATAGTTCTCCACCTATTGGAAGGTTAACATCACCCTCAGACCGCATCAACGCTGTGATGGAAGAAACAGTAGATGAACATGTGAAGATGGCTGTGTGTAGACAGCATTCATTTTTAATAAATCATAAATGTATGAATACAATCTGCAGTGCAGTGCTTTAGACATGAATGAATGTGGCACATGATGGACAGTGAGGAAAGGATCCCTGTAGTGTTGAACCTGACACAAAGCTGGCAGGAGTGACGTGCTGAACAACTCCTATCATAACAGCATAACAGCATTTTGCTTCTGCACAGTGACGTCCACAAAAAAATGTCAGATCATCAACCGCTGTCCCGCTCCACTTCATCCATCCCTCTGTCAATTGCCATGCATCCTCTGTCATAATTTGAATCAAATATTTATCAGATCTACAAAGCCAAAGACGGCTATATACCCTCCAGTTGCCAATAGTAACCAAAGCATGGCCAAGAGCAAAAAAAAAACAAAAAAAAAAAAACATTCACTGCTCTCTGCCACTCGGCAGTGAATGAAGCAGAGAAGTGTGGAGGGGTGTATTATATCACTGAAGATTACAAGGACCGGCATAAGAGCTGTTGTCAATGAAAAGAGTGCTGCATCAATGTTAATGTCCGGATGGAAACAAACTGCACCAGTCACGACCTACATTCTACTCTCTCCTTGTCTATTCTGGACTCTTCTGTTCTTTACATCATATTTTATTGTGTAATCAAAAAATCTTATGTAATATCTGTGTCATTTTTAGACCTAGAAATGTGGGCACCAAGTCTATATTTTCATGCAGTTTAGGAAAAGCAGTCCAGACAGAAATAAAGAAAGTCAGCTGCACTTTTCTATCAGTTTTACAAGAATTGATGCAAACCCTTCCTAGTGCTTTAAGGTGCTCCTGACTGACAGCTTTCTGTCACTGGTGCACCTGCTGCACCACGAGCATCAAAGAAATTTACAAAAAAAAAAAAAAAAGCAAGTCTGCATTACGTATTTGCACTTCACCTCTCAGCCGGGTGATGGCGTGATCACACTTGGGCAGAACGAGCAGGAAAAAAAAAGGGGGCCGGATGAAATGGTGTGGAGTCTGCCAATAGCAGCTCGAGTTTAGAGCCTGCTCGTACTACAGAGCCACAGCGAGGTCTCTGCGCGTACAGCACACACACTGCTGGGAAGCTGGCGGACACCGGGAAGTCTCTCTCTCTCTCTCTCTCCCCCCCCTCCCCCCCTTTTTCAGACCGGGAGAAATCACAGGTTCACGGGGAGGAAGACGTTAAGATCTGCTAGTGCGTCGGTTGCAAAGACAGCGGGGACTCCGTTTAATTCCTTTAGGTGGTATTAGACTCCTGCACGGGGCTTATTAGAGGAGCTTGGATCACACACACACACACACACACACACTGTTGGCTACAACGCTCCTCTCTCCGGCTTGTCAAACACCCCCCACCACCACCACCACCACCTTTCAAATCCTGAGGAGCCACCGCGCTTACCTGGGAGGACGCCGTCGCTGTTTACGCCGGTTTTTCGCCTGGATTATTACTTTCAACAATTACGCACAAGTGGCCAAACGACGCCGAAGTCAAGAATCGAGGGATTACTATTGTTTCCGAAGCTGTGGCTTCTGCATGCGAGTCTGATCAGTCAGTGCTGATAAAAATCTGCTCTGACTGGACTTGGGACTGGAGGACTTGAGGAGCTTTTTCACAGACCTGCACTACTTGACAAGAGCGGCACCGACACATTTGGGGAGACAAAAAAAAAAAAAAAATCGTGTGAAAAATGCCTCTTGCTCAGATCGCCGAGCCATGGCCCACCATGGAACTGGTGCAGCTGGAAACAGAGGTAATAAGATATTAGAATAGCAACACAAAACATCCGCATTCCAGGTGCTCTCTACTTTCCAAGTGATTAAAGATTGCATTAACCCAATGACGCGATTTGGTGGTGGCAGCAGCAGCAGCAGCAGCATGCCTGCAACTGAACTGAAACATCACTAATAAATGTATGTCCTGTAAAGGGACTGTGCGTTTTAAACTCTAAATAGTATGTCTTATTTCCCAGCAGACATGTCAGGGGAAACGATCCATTCACTTGCTTTGGCCCCCACAAATGTAAAATATTAGATAAGACTCAGCTGACAGGCTCCACCATCACTCTGTCACTGGTTTCACCTGTTAAGTGCTTTCTATGGTCTCTCTCACAGAGCTGCACATGGAGACCTTTTGAATTTATAACCCAACAGAATAAGTTTCTGATGTAGTATTTCATACAGTATTCTACCAAAGTACATATCTATATATTGTTTTTTTTTTTCCCCATAATGCACTTCAGTTCTTCTAGAATTGTGAAAGAAATGCAATTTCCCCATTGTGGGACTAATAAAGGTTTCTTAATCTTAATCTTAATCTTAATCTTAAAAAAAAATTGTAAGTGGCAACATTATTCCTGAACACCTTTGAGCTGCCTCCTTAAATAAGCTGGTTGCTGTTTTCATGAATATTCAACTACCACATTATGATGATGAGCAGAAGCAACTAGTGGCACAGGATGGAGGTTGCTGCACAACACTTTATTGGACTGGTTTTGCAGTGCAGCACTTTAGCAGTGTGTCTCTTTTGAATTAGCAGGTGAGGCAGGCGATGTGATACCCTTGTTCCCTGTGTGTGTGTCTGATCTCGCTAATGAATAGCTCTGAGCGCAATATTAAACAGTGTCCTCAATCAGCTTTGAGAGAGATCAGAAATGAGGTGCGATTTTTTTTTTCTGTCTCTCTCAGCCAGGATAATCAGTCTGATTTGAAAGAAAATTTTCCAAAATCAAATTAAACTTAAGCCCTGGTTTATAAGGATGGGTCGAGGGCTTGATCATCCATTTCACAGTTGTATGAGTTCATTTTGAAGGGCTGCGTGATGAATGAAAAACCTGAATGTATTTGTGGGGAAAAAAAAGAAACTGATGCCTATTTAAAAAAAACAAAAAAAACAAACAAATAATCATACTGTCATAGTTTGTTCAGCACACTCCACTATTTACAGTATTCTGCAGCATGTGAGCTGGCCGAGTAGCATATCACAGCTGAACAGATGGCAGTGCGGAGACTGTGAAGAGTGCTAAGTTTAATGCTGTGAAAATACCCTCCCTTTCTCTAATAATCGCATCCCTGTGCACTAAATGTGTACGATGAAACCTAATATGCATATGTTAAATATCAGCCTATATGTTGCATTTTTTTTTCCTTGGACCCCTGAAATCCAGCATCTCATAATAATTCATTTGATCACACAAGTCGCTGCCAGTTAGAATGGGAACTTTGCCATTTATCTCTGTCACCAGCCTACCAGCCAGCTGCACACTTTGGTTCCCGATGGTAGCGAGAGAGACGGCTACAGGGCTCGTACTGATTGAGCATAAAGAGTGGGGGCCATGCCAGAGAACATGTTGGGGGTGAGTGAGTGAACAGGGAGGCACAGCCGCGGGAGTCATGTGGACAGATGGGACAGGCAGACAGACGTACTTTTCGGATGGTTGAGGAGTGTAGAAAATTACAAGATAAAAGCCCACCTCGAATACTGAGAACTACCATCTCTATGCAGCAGAGGATGATGTGCTACAGTGCATCAGCTGATGAAAGGTCTTTGTGCCAGTGTTTGGAAGCCAAGAAGTTGTCATGAATGGAAAAAAAAGTGCCTTTTGTGTTTGATGCTGCAGCAAAGCAACAATACAGAAAATGGGTTTTAACCCTTCAGCCATATCTGTCATGAATGAACTTCCCCTCATTGAATCATCTCTGATAAAGGAATTGAGCAAATTTTCTGTCCTAGCTGAGTCACCACCACCTGCATGTGTTTAATTCAGGTTCTCCAAATGTTCTGGCTCATCAGTATGTAGTTAATGCAGATTCCCAGTATTGGATTTGAGGTACAGTGAGCTGTTCTAGTCCAGTAGACATTTGGTCAGTTTTAAGTAAACATCTCCTCGCTGTCCTGTGTGTGATTTGATTTCTTTTATTTGACAGACTCATGTCCATAACCCCTCAAGACAGAACAAAAAAAAAGAGTAGAATAGTAATAGAATTGGTGTGATGGCTCCATCCTCCAGTGCTGTGAAATGAAGCCATACACCAAAAGCTGCAGTTTTGTCTCGCGGCCACTTGAAGCCAAATGTTACAAATGTGTAGATCTCCATATTAATATTAATCCCAAATTAACAGCAGAAGATGTCTTCCATACACAGCGTATACAGATGGACGACAGGGGTCCATCTTCATCCATTTGACAAAAGTGAGGCCACAATATCTTGTGTCATCTTGGAACTAGAGTCGCAGTAGAGGTTTAAGGTGCAGCCATGTGGTCACTGTCTTTATATACAGTCTATAATGTTCACAGGTACAAACCTCAGCTTTTCTTTAGGTTTTCATCTTGCCTGATTTAAATTGTGTTAAAGATATGCATATGAAATCTTGTGATAGATTGGAGTTGTTGCAGGCCCCACCCGCTTCGGCTCTTTGCCCATTTTTCGCAGTGGCCAAGGCAGGATGTAGGCAGATTAAGGAAGATGGCGGCACCCTGTGACACTAAAATCTTCTAAGATTAAGATTAAGATTAAGAAAACCTTTATTTGTCCTACAATGGGGAACTTCCTCAGTGACATTATGTGTTCTTTATACACAGTCTTTTCTGCATGTCACCTTTAGCAGCAGTTTGCTATCCCACTGCTTTTTGCTAGTGCTTGTTGCAGTGCTAGTTTCTTTGTTTGTTCTGTTGTTTCCTTGGCAACGTGCACTTAGGAATTTGGAGGTGTCAAAAGAACCTCTTGAAGGAGAGAGGGTGTGTTTGTTGGGCTGATGGAATGGCTTGCTCGACCTTTCACATCACTTCTCACACTGCCTTCACATTTGTACCTCCACTAACTTTCCTATTTAAATTCAGCTGTGAGGGCAGATCCGTACTTGTATCTGCTTAGTGAGACAAGACGCAGGAAAATAAAAAGTAAAAGTGTACACCTTTGGACTTTTACATGTCAGGACTTAGAGCAGGATTGCACAAAGACACCAAAGGGAACAAAAAGACCTGCCCAAATACGGTTAACAAACGGAATGTGTGCTTGTGTGTGTGTGTGTTTTACTCGCCAGGCGTGGTCACCAGCGCACAATCGCACACTTGTTGTGAGTATGTGTGCCTGCGTGTGCTCGTATGGCTTAGCTGCAACTAATCTGGGTGTGACCTATTGAACACCTGAGCAGAGCAATGTGAGGAGGAGGAAGAAGAAGAAGAAGAAGAAGAAGGCAGGGTGGGCATGTGATAACACAACCCGCTGCTCAAAAGGTGCACTAAGAAGGTTTTTTCTCAGTTTTGAAGGTTTTGTCTAGAATGCCATGGTTTCTAACACACACACTGTAGAAGACAAATACAACTAGTTTTTGTTCTTTTTATGGCATTGACCAGGAACTGTCAATGCACTTTGTCCAATCAGATTATGGGAAAATCTGTCCGAGTCACAAACAGTTGTATTTCTTAGTTGCCTAGTTACAGGGCCGAGCTCCTTTAATCACACTGTTAAAACATTGATTCATTTATCAAACACACAAAAGCACCTTGAGATAGTTTACTTTTGCCCGCTAACAGAAAGGTTCCTGAGAGTAGCTCAGCCTCAGTAAACATGTATTTTCTGTGTGTGTTTGCATTTTTTTTTTAAAAGAAAGCACATCGTTCTCTTTTTATTTGGAACTTATGCTCGTTTAATAACGTATTTGACTTTGAGCATATTTATGAGGCTGTTTGTATGTGTGTGCGTGCATGCCTGCGCTCTTATTGAGGAAGCCCAGAGGAGGGAAAGCACCATTAACTGGGCTACTTGGATCAGCCATGCAGAGCTAATGAGGTTGAAATGTGTTGAGCAGCAATGTCAGGAAGACAATACTGACCACACACACCCACACACACACATAAAGTCACTACACACTTAGGATTTCCCACCACTGGATTTGCAGCCTCTAAACTAAAGGGAGGAATGAAATGAAAGGGTCAGAGTGTTGAGAGTGAGATTATATTAAATTTGTCTGTCGCCTGTCTCACACTGTGCTTTCTCTTCATTTTCCCTTCAGATGGTCACATCTTAAGCACTTCTGTGCCTGACTTCAAACTAGCACCTCGGCACTAAATTGCTTCCATTTCTCCAATTCCTCCCATGTCGCCTTACATTACAGCTTTTATAACTTTTATGACTGGCAAAGTTTGGGTAAATTGATTTGCCTTCATTGGGAAAATGATTAAAGTCCAACTTGATGAACTGCTGCTCTGTAAAAATGCCCGCAGTCTTGCTGCCATTCAGTTTTATAGCTGTTGCTGGTTGTTAAAGTTGAAGCAAGGAAAAAAAGCATGTACAGTACGTCTGGTTGGCAAACAGTCCCGCAGCACAGCGGAGAATATACTGAGTGGTATTACAGCAACAGGAAACTAGATCCACAGTCTGTGTTCTTGCTGTTCAGTACACAAAAGCGTAGCTGCTGTTGCTGCCTTGTGCCTCCTTCAGTGTCTCGACACTCTTGTGTTTGGTTGTTAAGGCCACTGCCTGTCATTGTGTTGACTGCCTGTTTTATTTTGTGCGGTCTAAGGGAAGAGGAAGAGGGCAAGGAGGGAAGTGTACAACCTCAGGGTCGCCTCTGCAATGGATAAACAAAGAAAGAAGCGGAAAGGAGGCAGGATGGTGCTTTTGGGTTGTTTGGGAGGATTCGGTTATGATTATCTGTGAGTGTGCAGTGTGTACTGTTCATTATAGCCTTAACGCAGGAGGTGTTTTTTCACTGAAGGAACTTGGGGCAGGCTTGTTTACAGGAACGGTTCCCCCAGGCCCCATAGTTTGTCTGGGCTGCTAGGAAGGAGAACTCTGTTCCCCCCCTGAAGTAATCCTGAAGGAGGTCTGGTGTAGAAAAAAAATTTGCACCATTTGCACTTAATAAAATTGCATTATGGGAAGTGTAGGATGTAGTATAATTTAAGATTAAGATAAGGATTTACTTTATTAATCCCATAGGGAAATTAGGTTTTAGTAGCAGCATATCAAATAACAATAAATACAATATACACAAGCAAAAACTCTTATATACACATACACGCACATGGCAGCAACAGAGAAAAAGAATATATACATACACACACATAGAAGCGGATCAAAGAGAAGATAAATACGCAGTTAATGTAACTGAGAAGTTTAACTGAGTTCTATTTGATTTATCGAGCTTTGTGTACCACCTGAGTATATGGACTTGAATTAACAAGCAACTATAATTGCTGTTGGCATAGCAACTGTGAACCTCCATACAGCTGACTGTTTGGCTTGTTGCATGTTGTTGTGATGTTGTTGTCATGTCCGATATGCTGCACGTGCTGCTGCATAGCATGTGTTAGAAACATAGAATTTAAGATAATAGAACAGCCCCCTTATCTCTTGCATGATCTACCAATTTAGACTATATTATCAGGGCATCACTACGTGTAGTACTACATTGCTGAGGCACTACTTTAACATGACTCAAAGTCAGGCACCAACCCAAACACTAAATAAAGCTTGATCACTAGTTCTAATGCCTCTGCATATAATGGTGTGTGATAATAATTCATAATTTACACACAATAAATAATTAATGGTTATGATGGATCCACTTACCTTAGACCTCAGACCTGTTCCCACCACTGAACTTCTGAATGCCATGATCCAGTTTGACGGTTCGCCTTATTTGTGTCGCGTGTGTGCAGCTGTCTGGCAGGTGATGATAATTAGACCTGACATTACACTGACCCCAGCTTTTTCAAACATTACATGACAGGTGACACCAGGTGTTCTGCTATTGTGTGCAACCGAGCGAGATGCGCATCTAATCTGAGTGATATCCCACCGCATGTTTAAAAGTTAGCTGGATGAGCACCATGTTGATTTCCACAATAGCCAACGGCAAGGAATTGTTTTCCAAATAACAATGATTACCCTTTTCAACAAGACTTACCTACTGGGGAATGGACAAAGGATGTGCATTTGCGTGTCAGCCTTAGATTATTAGGTTTGCCAGCGGAGGAGCAAAGTGCTGGATACAGTGGACTGCTGCCGCCCACGCAGTCTTGCAAATATTCTTGTATCTCTCTTTCTTTCTTCCTCCTTTGCACACACAGAACCACACGTGATGCGTGCACTGTCTCACACACACTGACTGTTTATCGCATCTGTTTTCTTGACAGAATGGGCAGAGCACTACTGAGGACGGAGTCACAACTGCTGTCAAGGTACGTGGAACAATTGACACCTCAGCAAACACAACTACAAACTCAGTATTTGTGCAGCTTGACCTGCAGTTAGACTTGGACGCAAGTCCTGCGTAGAATTCTTCTGTCAGTGCTTTTCTATGAAGGCGAGCAGCAGAAGGCGACTTTCATCAAAGGGCAAATTCTCAAGTGAATCTTTCATTTTTGAGCCATTTTCTCTGGGGGGGAAAAAAAAATCAAGCCCTTGTGCTCTTTCTATGTGCCAGACACTCACAAAAGTGTGACTGTTGATTTATTCATCTAACAATTGCACTGACAGCCTTCCTGGCTGGAGTTTAGAGTGTTGAATACAGTCTGAGCGAGGTTGGTTGATCGAGCTGTCCGGTCACTGTGCGTCTGCTCCGGCAGAACAGTGAGTGTCCCTGTTTGGCCTGCTTTTACATGCTAACCCATCATACAGACACACACACACACACACTCTTCCCCGCACATACAGAAATGCACTGAAATCACTTAGTCAGCCCTTTCTGCCTCCTGGTTGGCCTCTTGCGCTTCATTGTCCAGCCCTGAAACGTGATCCTGTTTCCTCCTGTGTGCACTAAAGCTCTCCAGTCATGTAACAGAGGACAAGGAAGTGTTCCTTTTTTTTATTATTCTGGCTATTCTGGCCTCGTTCTCAAGGGAGAAGAGGCACTAAAAGAGCACATCGTCTTTTCTTTCAGTTCAGAACAATGTGCTGTGACTGAAGGAGAGTGACTACAGGGAAAAAGAAGGGTTTTTAGCTGAAGGCTCGCTGGTCAAAGCCATTAATGTCTGATGGCAAAAAGACACAAGCTTCTTATATAAATATTATACAGTATTTATGATATCACAAGGTTTATTTTAACAAATCACATGTTCCACCTTTCTAGTTGTGAAATCTGTCTTCTCTTTTCCAGCACCTGCAGGTGTGTGTTATTTAATATCTCACCAAACAGTGTATGTTGTGTAACATCACCGCTGGGTAATAGAAGCAAGTGGCAGGTTGTGTGGTTTAAAAAAAAAAAAAGGGCTAAAAGCTGCACTTCCATGACCACTTCAGTCTTGTTCCTCTTATACCTTTATGTTAAAATCAGTCCGGTACAACAGGGTCTTCTTATCTATCATTTGTCTGATCATGGCACCTGTGCTAAGGTGCACAAACAGCTCTTCAGGAAGCCTGTGGAGGCCTTTTATCTTGTATGAACAGCCCATACTAGTTTCTACTTAAAGTCACAGAGACAGCAGACATGTAGCATTGCATGCTGAGATCATATCTAGGCCTGAAAAGCAATATCAGCACACCACACTGCAACTTGATTCATGTTTATGAAAGCTAGAAATTGCTGTGTCACTAAACAACTTAACAGGCTGCCATGACGGAACTGACATACTGCAGCTAATAATAGAAATCCTGAAAATAAAACTGGATTTGGTCATATTGGTTCTGATTCAGTATGTTGGATTGGTCTATCCCTGATCATATAATGACAATGTGACTGTGCTAATAGTTGAATTGATTATAACCCAGCCCTTGGCAGAGCTGGGTTGATGTGCATTACATGTTATAATGTGCTAATTGATTGGGGAATATTCCAGTAATCTGATCATTTTTTACGTAATCCTTTTAATTAGGGTTAGTCTTCCTAACAGCCTGCTGCCATTCCACAGTAGTGGTTGTTAATGTTACTCTGTTGAGATATCAATATGGATTTAAATATATCTCTATGGTTGGAGGTGCACACGTTCCCAGACAGCTGTGGCACCACGCAGGCAGGGCAGCTGTAACCCGGCGCTGCATCGATCGATACTTAGCCGCTGTTTAAATGCTGGGAATCTGATAATGGCTGCTGTTATCTACTCTAGCCATGGGAGTTATCTGGCTCCAGTAGGCCTAAATAGGAGAGGAGGGGGAGGGAGAGGGGTTAGAGGTAAAGGTGGAAAAAAAGAGGAGACTTTTGTGTGTAGATTTGGAGGTGGTTAGGAGAGGTCAGTCCCAGGGGAAACAACCGCAGCGCTAATGAGACACCTCCTAGCTCCTCTCTTTCATGGTGCAAAAAGCTGAGGAATACACACCTTAGCATATTCCTTGACAGGCAGTGTGATTGTTGTCACTCCTGTGCTCCTTTAAGTGCATTAAGAAACGCTGGCGGCCCACCATTTTCACCCTTTTTAAGCTCATTATTTGTCTTTTTTTTTTTTGCAAAATCTGAGAGACTCTAAAAGTACTTCTCATTATGGACTGAGTACAAATCTCTGCAAGGTGTATTGAAGGGATGATCAGACAGCAGTGCACAGTCACCTGAGAGGGTACTCAACTGATCCGTCTCATCGCATCGGGGATGATATTACCCGGCAATTTACTCCCTGGCAGTAAGCCAGTGTTTCTGTGATCTGCTTGAACACAAGCAAGGCTTTTGGCCTGTTTCTAGCAGCAGTTCACGTCGACTTCATTGCCCTTGAGAGCGCCTGGCAGAGAAAAGAGGATCTGTTCAAAAAGCAGAAACAATAACTTTGAGAATCCCGGCCTCAAAATGGCAGAACAAAATTTGGAATAACACTCTTTACGTGGCGAGACGGTCGACTGACTACCACATAAGTTCGAAGAAAGTGAGAATGAGGCCTTGTTCAGAGTGCCAGACCGGTTTAACATACCCACGTTGTGTCCAGATTGATTTTTAGAAAGTCTGGTGAAATAGCAAATCAGATCTGAAGCACTGATGTGGATTGAAATTCAATTCCAATCTCATTTCTATAGATGCACATCAGTCAAGACTGTCATATCAGATGTCTTTTGTGTGCCTCCCTATGGGCCTAGATACAGCTAAAATAAATGGCCTGATGGGGAACCTCTTCTTCTATAAAGGCGACAAACAGTTGGGAAGGCACATCATCAGCACAGCGATTGACACCTACGTACATCTTTGCCTCAGCAACCCACATTAAAGTATGGTAATGTCCATGATAAAGATAAAAAAAATCCTCCCAATTGGCAAATGTCTTTTAAGGCATGGAGTCAGAGTGGTCTAACAAAGTCAAACCATTCCTAGTTAACAGCACAGGGTCACAGTGAAAGAGTTAAACTACCCCTTTTCAGAGCTTTTGAGGTCAAGTGTCCCAATATTTCTGTGTGAAATTGAAAATTAATGACCCACTGCAAACTGTAATGCATCATTGTTCACTCCCATCAATGAGGAAACACTTCAAAGAAGGACACCTTTTTACATGGACGGATGAAAGGACTCCTTTCTAATTGTGTGGCTGTATAAATGGAATTGACTCATTTTTTTTTTCAGTGAACACCTTTTTGTCTGAAAAATCCATATCTGCTTTATCAGAGAATGTGTGGGTGTGTTTTGATTGACAAAGGCCTGGCAGTGTCAACACCCAGCCCACAAATCTACATTAGAAAATCGGTTATAGTTGCAGTATATCTTAAAGGTAGGGTAGGGGATTTTGAAAACTCAGTGAGAGTCAGCCAAATTTCGGAAGTAAACACACGCCCCTTTCTCTCGGAGCTCACCCCGAAGCCACGCCTCCCAACCAGTCACATGGACGCGCATTACCTGAAGACTTGCTGCGGTCTGTGACTTCGGCCATCATGCACGTACCTCTCTGGTGCGCGCAGAGCAGGAAGAGAGTGACAACCAGCCAATACTCCGCGCAGGGTCGGTTGATAAACACTGGCCCTCCTTTTAAGGCCTTGTTACCACAGATTACAACATTAAATATTTGTCTGACCTCAGCAAAAGCAAGTGGGGCTAATAATAATTGGATAATTCATGATTTTACTGTGCTCTGTAAATGGGAGGACACATTTGAGAGAACACAGCTATTGTTCTAGGCATAAAAAAGAAGGGGAGCGCAGGGCAGCCATTGGAACTGTGCCGTTATTAATTATAAGCTGAAGGAAGATGAGAGAAAACTTGGCAGAAAAACAGAAAGAAAGCTACATGCACAAACACAGCAAAGGAGGAGATAAATGAAACGATGCCCCTGGATTGTCCAGAGTGGGACTTTTGACTCAGCATCATGACGGATGAGTGGAGTCGTGTTTGGTTAAAACTTGACTGATTAGTCAGTTAGATAATGATTAATAGGAATATGTATTGCACTTTATGAAATTGAGTATTATGCAACATTTACTATGCGGTTTTGCCTCTTGTGTGGTTGTGCACTTACAATGATTCCCACTTGTATGAACTCCCACCTACTGAGCCTGAGGGCAGCAATCACAAAGAGGTAGTGCCTTTTCCATTGGTGTCAGTGACTTTTTTTGCTGGTCCCTAATGCAGATAATGGCTTTTTACAGCAGCTAGGTGCTGAGCGAGTGCTATTTGTGCCTCAGTGGCCGGGTGACATGAGGGCACAGCGAAGCGAAGCGGCGAGAGAGAGAGAGAGAGAGAGAGACGGGGGAATTGTCAAGAGTGGAATTGTCAATGGCGGACTGCAGGAGTGGAGCTCAGGGAGGAGGTGAAACAGCAGGCCGCACCTCAGTTGTGGATGCAATTATGGTCGACACAGTTCGGAACAAAAAAAGGAGGAAGTGAATGAATACTTCAGCAGTTGACACTCTTGGGGAAGATGTGTGTAACGTACACTGTTTGTGTTGTAATACCTGTGGCTAATCTGCTTATACCCTCACATGCAGTTCATCTTTGCCTTTAATCAGAAGATTGTCTCAGCACAGCGATGGTGTTGAACGTTCCCAAGACTGATTAAACATTTAGCAGTGGCTAGAGTGTGTAGGCTGGGATTGTAGCTTACATGATGAGCTTTTTGACCTACTGGGCTACTGTTGAGTGATGCGGTGCGGGTTACGAGTCGATGAAATGGGAAAGAGAAGGGCTGTGTAGCCTTGTGGCATGTGTTACTGTAAAGCCTCTGTGTTTGCACATGCATGTTGTAGGCATGGCAACTGCTGCATCTCTCGCTTTCACAAACCTGACCTTGTACTTGATTTATGTAGCTTTGCTTGCCCCTCTACTTACAGGCACTTATCACACACATAGTCTGAAATTTGAATTTACTCTCCCATTCTTCTTCTTTCTGTGTTTTCATGGTGATGATGTGCTGTGCTCATCACTTATATGTATGTCTGTGCGTTATGCTTGGATTTATGTAAGTGGAACACACAAGCTTCTTTGTTATTGTTGAGTAGTTGTGGTTGCTAAGTGACTGCTGGTCACATTAATTAAGAGAATAGAAGATTCTTGTTGAAGTTGGAGACGCTATACTACGAAAGAAACTGAATGAGAGAAAATAATGAAGCTAAACAAAATGTTCACACTGTTGTCTGATAATGTAATACATGATACTAAGACACTATTGCAGAGCAATCTTATGGATTGATAGCATGTTGACACCCTACCACATATTATGGAGAACAAAGAATGTGTTCAGGAATAATGAAGGTACAAATATGGGCAACCCAAGAGTCTACACTGTAGTGGTGGTGCAGTCTTGGATGAGGTGGAGATCGGAGCGCTACGCGAAGAACCATCTGAAAGAAAACAATTACAGAGATAGGAGAAGGGAAGGGAAGGGATCAAATGGAGATGGACCAGAAGAAATAGCCTATATGTTATGAAAGCAGACAGCTAGGAAGGAAGTGATCTTGGTCTATTTTGTTGTACTTTAAACTGTTCTCACTGGTCAGTTAGCATAAAGATTGTAGCATGGCCAGCCATCCTAACTCCTTTTCTTGTTCTATACAAAGAGTTGGTTGGTTTCTGTGGGTTCACATTGGATCTCCAGGGGGAGGTATCACCTGAATAAACGCACATAGATAGACATACAGCCAATCAGAGAAATTAGGCAATGTGACACATTTAACTTGAATGTTTATTAATGTTTAGAATTTTGTTAGGTTTTATTTTTATGCTACTCTCACAATTATACCTTATTTTATATTTCTAACCAGTTTTTTTGAGTATACATGGAGCACCTGGAATGCAAACAATTTCCCCCTGGGATCAATAAAGTATTTCAGACTACTGTCAAACAAAATATCCAAAATGGCGCGCAGTGGAGTAGGTACACCGGTGAATGACTGTTGTCTATTTTGCTATAAAAAAACCTAAAAGCCAACGGTGCTATTAGCAATGCTGCAGATATTTTTGAATGAGGCAAGCAGCGAGTCAGAGCATAAAGACCAATCCCAATTTAGATAAACAGTTCGGATTGGTTCTGAGTGGAACTGGCTGTGAAGGCGAGTTCGACCCAATTCATGAAAAAAAATATGACTGGCCAGCCTATAAATTTTGAAAAAAGGGGATATACAGTTAGAAAAAAAAATGATTTGTTTAAATTCCAAAGATTTTTTCCCCTAACTGTAGTTCCCTTGTCAGAGTATGGATTTATATTTACTCAGTCATACCAGATTGAGGGGAAGTCTCCTCATGCGTGTCTGCTCCCATTTCTTCCTCTGTGTCCGTCTGTTATGGGGGAGCACATTTTCCTTAGTAGACTTACTGCTCCTGTGAGGCCTTTCAACCTGCTAAATTCACTGAACTCTCCTCTGAGCCAGAGGGCATAAAGATAGAGAGAAAGAAAGGGGGGGGGGGACGTGTTTCTACATTCTGAGCTGCTCCACTCTTCCTAGATTGAGATGTTTCCTTTTCTCTTGGCTCGCCTCCCTGCGGGGGCCGTTTGCATTTCACCTCTTGATGAGACGCATCCTATCATTTTAAACTGCTCTACTTACTTCCCTTCCCTTTGGGGTTTTGGTAAATGGGATTTAAAGAACTAGGCGTGTGTATACAGTAGGATGGCTTAGCAGAGGTGTGTGATTGTGCCTCAAGATTTGTTTATATTCACAACAAATCTGAGACTGTCGAAGCTTGCAACATGGAACAAATATGAGTTTATTAAATAACCTGACACTGTCTTCAACCATCTGTTCTGTGTTCTCCTTGTTTCCAAGTACCAATAAATGCCAAAAAGTATTTGCAAACACTTTCTTGATCAAATCATAAGACTTATGATTTCTGTTCACTTTTAAACTTTAAAATATTGTCTAAATTTGTTCCATATTTTTTCAATTTGTACTGGTTTTCAGCTCAGTGGGCTCCTTTTTAAAAGATAATTGATGATAGGATATTGAAGGCCATCCAAGCACTGAGCTTCATAAAGGTTAAACAGATACCATAAAACTTTGTGGAGGAATAGTGATGAGGAGGATGAGGTACGACTTTTAGCTCTAGCTTGTTAGCTTGTTACAGTTAGGTTTATAGTTTTAACAGACAGTGTCTGTTAACATCTCTTAGAAAACCCAACCACCATCTTGAAAGAGAGCGAACAGAGAGAGAAATCTTGCCAGAGGAGTAATGCGTTACGCCGGCATCTGCTTGGCTGCGATCCCCAGTGAGCAGTGGGCCTGTATTAACAAGGTTCGGGCACGCCTTGGAGCTCGACACAGCTAAACACTTCACATTCCACTGCAGGGGTTAGAGGGAGGGGTTATTAATGTGGGAGAAGGGCAAAGAGCGGAGACGTATATGACAGATGTAACACTTCAGGCTAAAATGGAGTTGATGTGCTGTTGTCTAGTCACAGTGCAGCCATACTGTGTGTGTGTGTGTGTGTGTACTGAAATCAGTTGAACTTGAAGCAATTTGCATGTGTTTATTCTTCCTGTTGCCAGATAAAGCGTTACGTCTTGCAGCTGTTTTGTTGTTTACTGCCAGCTGTTGGTGGGTAAATCCATATGTGTGTGTGTGTGTGTGTGTGTGTTCTCATACAGCTGTCTTTAAAAGACCAGTTTGAGTGTTAGACTGTTGAAGTGAGGACATTTTGGCCAGGCCAGGGTCAGGTCAGGGTCAGAGGAAATGGTATGCATTGTGTCAATGAGTGTCCTCACAAAGATAGCTGTACAACATTGTGTTTGTGTGTGTGTGTGGCCAACATTATTTTTGGTTGACCAGGATGCAGCAGTCTGGGACATAAAAACGTCCAGTTGTATATTTTAATAGTGGAAATTGCTGATGGCATCAGCTTAGAGGTGACATTGGTTGTGCCTATCACAGATGTGACTTGTGTGCACACACACACACACACACACACACACTTACACAGCCTGTGCAGGGTGAGAGCTCCAGGGGTTGTGTTTTTATAGCCGTTTTACTGACATCCCTGTCATTATATCATTTGGAGGCCTAATTGCATTGTCTGGGATCAGACTTTGTGACTTTAGGAGGTAGCCTCCAGCACACACGCACACAGATACAGAAAAAGCAGTAGTATATTAATAATTAATCATTTGTGTCTGTTTCTGTTGGATTGCTCATCTTTTCTCGCCACCTTGATGTGTAATATTCTACCGTCTTCCCGCTCAAACATGACTCAGAGAGTTAATAAGCCTCCAGTGTATGATTATGTGCTGGCTTCAGAGTTGACAGAGCTTATCGCTCTTTGCAGTCTTGCTATGACCTGTGGTTTCTGTCTGTTCCTTAGTGACCAAGTAAAGCAAGTGTATTATGTATTGGGCGGTATCAAAAGTTTCCTTAGTGTGGGGATACACAGTGTTCACATGGCACCCGTAGGCTACGCTTCTGTTACACGCAGGCATGCGTCAGTTAGCCTGTGTCGCCCACTTCGACAATTAACCACAGCGCACAATCAATTACGCCTGACATTACACATACATGCCGGAAAAACCACCAGCTGATTAGCTCCAATGTCACTTGAAGGCACAGGTGTGTTGAGGTCACATCAGGCTGCATTAGAAGGAGAAAATGTCCTCAGAGAGGCCAAAGACATAAGAAATAACTGGAAGACGGTAATATTGCTACATTATAATGTTGCTTTTAAACTGCTTTTAGGACAGAGATTGCGTTCGGATTGATGGATCTCATACTCGCGCTCTGTTTCTGCCTTCAGCCAGAAAATCAGCAGTGTCCCAGAAGACTTATGCTCTCCATCATCTTTTCTTTTTGGCAAGAGCTTAAACTAAGCAGCCGGTATTTTATAACTCACTTTGCTGCATGATGAGTCGTGATAACTTTATTTACTGGCTGGCATTGGACTGCACACATATCAAGGCAACACACACACACACACATACAGCAGAGTAAAAAAAAGAAGTCCTCCTGTTTCATTCATCACACTTAATCAGCTGTTGATTTGGGAGGCATGTTTTTGTGCTGTATTATTATGTGACGTTTGTACTCCCCACTCACTCGGCTTCACTTCTAGCAACATCCATTAATTGGGCCAGCTGTCTTCTTTGCTCTCGCAGGACAGAATGTGAACACATAGAAATGCTAATTAATGGTGTTGTCTCTAATAAAAATAAGTGTGGATGTTAATGCAGCTCATGCTGTGATTGGGGGGGAAAAAAGTGCTTTAAACAATGCTCATCTGGAGAGGTGCCTGATGACTTAGTTTAGTGATTTGTGTCTATTTTTAACATTTTATTTATTTATTTATTTATTTATACCTTTTTATACAAGGTGGCTTTTGTTATACCTGTGACAAAACCAGCATGGAATCTAAATGTTCGTCTCGAGGGAATCTGTGATCTGCTGTCAATCGCTAATCGCTAATCGATCGCATTCATTTCAAGACGCAGTCCTGCTCTTGAAACAGATTAAGATTGTTGTTGTTTTACACTCGTATTCTGCAACTGTCTTTACTGCATGAACAAGCCACATCCTGAAAGCTGATCTGTAAATTTGATAATGAGATGAGCGTCAATAATAACTCGAGGCTCTGAGAGGCAGAGCGAGGGTTTCTCTTGCAAAACAAGTGACCTTTATGAGAGAGAGGGTGTTGAATAAGGCTGGATTATGGAATAAAAATCCAAGGATTATTAAGTCAGATGGTACGTTTATCTTTAAATATTTCATTTTAATACAATGTGATTTATGTATTAGAATGAATTATTTATTACATTTTTGTGCAGTACAGCCTAAACATCTATTGGCAATACGTATTATACATAAACAGCATGAAGCACAGTTTTATAGTAGTTTTGACCTTACTGATTCCTTTTTTTACCTCTTTTGTCTGTCACTCTTTAGGTTTAAGGCTAATTAATTAGCTTTAACGGGCAGTTCAGACAAAAGTTAATATTTTACTATGTTACACTGATTTGAAGTCTAGATCTCTGCCCTTTGTGCACTTTGTGATAGAGTTCTGCAGTTGTGCAAGTACTTAAATAAAATGCACATCTTGTGTGTTTTTTATTGTTTTTTTAGGGAGATATTTATTTAATTTTATTCTATTTTTTTTGTTTATTCATGTATGCATGGTTAATTGAGTCAGGACTTGGGCAGCAACATTACTGTTGAGTCAAGTTGCCATATAGATTTATTGTTTTTGAGAAAAAGAAGAAATCTCCCTCTGAACCTTGCACCAAAACATTCTCGAACCATTAATAACATTGCATACGATGTAAAATAATGAATCCTGGGTGAATTTGCTCTTAACAAAAAGTTTTTGCTATTTTCTTGCCTACCATAGACATGCACTATAAATGAACTCACACAACCACCGAGGGCACATAGAGTGCAGTGTAGATTTGAAGTGTTATGAAGCTATTGGGTGTCGACGCATGTCCTGAATATGTCTGCTTTTTTTTTTTTTTTACGCTGCTTTCTCCCTTTTTGCCTCTGACATCCTACGCCATGATGGGTTTTTGTGTGTGTGTGTGTCAGTTTAAAAAGGCAGCAAGGTCTGCCTTATTTAATTACACTTGAACAACCAGACCCCTTGCATTGGTGTTTGATCGTGCGATACAAATCACGGCGATAATGACAATAATGATAATGCATGGTAAACGGCCTCTGGAGTCTGTCAAAGTGGCTCTGTGAGTCTGGTTTAGCGGCAGATCTCTGGATGATGACTGGAAGGGAACCCTGATGACGCACACACATACGCACATGGACACACACACACACACAGCCCTCTAAAATGAGAAAATGCACTGATGCTTGAAGATGCCCTCTTTCTTGGCCTTCCTCATCATTTTGCTCCGTACATTCCAGTACATCATCCTCTTCTCCACTTCCTATCTTCCATCACTTCTCCTCAGCCCTCCTCTCCAATTCATCATTATGTCGTGTAGTCCCGATAAAGCCCAACTATTTAACGATTTGTTAAGCAGGTGCCCTTGACTGTTCTGCTCTGTTTAATCCTGCTCTCTTTTGTTCTTGCAAAGTTTCTTCGTCAAACTTCCTCTCTTTTCTGTGAGGTCAGTCACTAAAAAAGCAAGGACTCACTCAAATCTGAGGTCGGCTGGAAGCCTTTTTTGTGTGATTGTGAATGAAACAAGGTCACGCAAAGGGATTAAAAGGCAAATCGATAGCTTTTTAGTGACTAGTCGGAGCCTTGTTTGGTTCATCTGTTATGTATAAACAACTCTGTTCCTTTTCCTACGTGTCAAGTTAGTCGGTTAACAAGAGCGTCAGTCTCATTATGCAAGCTGGACTTTGCGCTGACACACACACAATCTTGGGTGCAGTAAAAAAAAAATATATTATCAAGGCTTATCTGCATGCACACGCAGACAAAATGCACACACACCATCGTCCACATCTTATCGAGTGTGAGTCATAGAGTTTCTGTGTTTATGCGGCAGGTTAATTGAGCCTCTCCAGAAAATTTTAACACAAATTAAAATGTCTCCTTATTCTTTGAAGTGCCTCTGCAGACCCAGGAGGGATATGTGTGTGTGTGTGTGCATTTTAATGTATGTGCAGTAGTGCTGGGCGGAAGTAAATCAGCAATTATTAGTGATGCTTCTGCACAGTTTGTTGTGCGGTTTAAGTGAAGCGTCATCAGTAGAAACTGATGTTGATGGCTGTAGCAGTTTAGCTGGTGGACACACACACACACATGGTTTAGTAGATGTGGTTTGTAGCCCAATTACCCAGCCTTCCTTTGTCCTAGAAAGGGGCTCTAAATCATAAGATTCTATTATACACAACATAACCTCTGTTCCTCACAGCCCGTTCTTGCTCATCAGCTCTATAGCTGCGGCCCGAGCTCTCCGTTTCCACGGGACACTGTGTTAAAACTTCTTTTTCTCTTCATCAAGAGCTTTCTGGAACATGTCTTAGGATTAATTTTGCTACAAGCAAAGAGGTTTATATAAGTAAATATATTTAAGTTATTTTTTTTGGTTTGGTTTATAGTTTCTGCCCTGAGCTCAGTTTTCCACAAGATCTGAATTCATAGTGACATCATCCAACGCTGTCCGACGTTATAACAATAAGTATAAGCGGTGATGCCAAACATAAGCCCTGTTAATGCAGGATTAGATTGGGACCTCTAGTGATTAAAACATTACGCCAGCCTGTGTTCTCTGTGGTGCATTTACACAGGATAAACAATGTCTATGTTTTACTTACTGAGGCAACATAGTCATTAGGTTACATAACAGATAGCAGCCTTATAATAACTGTTGAGCCTCATGAAAGACTGGAAAGTGTCACTCATCCATTCATTCTTCATGATGTGGCTCTTTTAATTAGTAGTATGTCCTTTTTTTAATCATTTAAATCATTTTTTGCATTGATGCTCATGCTGTAACATCTCAATCCTTTATACTTTGTGGTTTGAGCAGTGAAGAGCCAGAGAAAAGGTGCAGAGAAAGTAGAAAAACTTGCTTAAAATTAGACACAGAGATGCTAATTCACATGCTAATACTATCACGTGAGTTTGTTCAAATATGTTAGGGATTTTACTTTTGCACAAGGAAGGGTATAGATTTGATCGGTGGGGACCTAAAATGTTGTCAGAGACCACAGCAGTGTCTTGTATCAGGCTGTAAATTTGGTTCTGCTAGGTAGGGTATAAAGGTGTGTGTGTGGGCAGGTCCTGCAGTTTTTGGCACTTTTGCATTGGTTTCACTTCACTTTCACACTGTAGCTCTTAAGGCTGAAATTTGGTTGTAAACAAGCCAACATTTGAAATGTTTCTTTTGACAATAAAGCTATTTGCACTCAGAGCTGTGTAGCTATACCTGTGTGCTGTGTAGCACGATCTGTAAACAACACTTTCTTTTGTACCCAGCAGTAAGTCTCTCTGACCTGTGGGTAACTTTGCAGAGGGTGTATTTTAACCCAAACCTAAATCAAGTTGTAGTCTTTCCTTAAAGGTAGGGTAGGAGATTTTGAAAACTCAGTGAGAGTCAGCCAGATTTTGAAAGTAAACACACGCCCCTTTCTCTCGGAGCTCACCCCGAAGCCACGCCTCCCAACCAGTCTGTGACTTCGGCCATCATGCACATACCTCTCTGGTGCGCGCAGAGAAGGAAGAGAGTGACAACCAGCCAACTAAACGCACAGGGTCCACCCGGAGGATTGGCTGATGTTTTTAGCATTTTATAGCTTCCACAGATGATTAATTCTTCTTTTAACGCGAAACTGCCGAACTAATTGGTTGCTATCGGATTGTAAAGAGAAGTTACGCTAATTTAACAAAAAGTGCATCAGAATGAAATCTCCTACCCTACCTTAAGCCAAACTAAACTATATTGCTCTATATTATGGTGCCTTATGGTTAGAGGCTGGCTTGTGGATCTTGGTGTAAATACCTAAAAAGCTGCTGAGTCACTGTTCTCGTGTGGGTCCAAATACTCCCCTCCCCCCCCCCCCCCCCCCCCCCGCCAAGGATTTTGACACAGTAGTAGTTGTTTGTTCATCATTCACATATATATGTGTGTGTGTGTGTGTGTGTATGTGTACACTCACACACACACACATAATGGACATAATGGATTGAAAAACTACCACATTTGAACCAGATGTCCATCAGACACATGATCCACCCATCCATCTATTCAACTCATCCCCTCCTCCATCCATTCATGGCTGCTTTTGCCCTAGTTGTCATGGTTACTATGCCCTTAGCGTCGCTAATCCCTGATTGTGACTGCCAGGAGGAAAACACACACACATGTGTATATATATATGTGTGTATATATATGTATATATGTATATATGTATATATGTATATGTATATGTATATATATATATATATATATGTATATATATATATATATATATATATGTATATATGTATATATATATATATATATATATATATATATGTATATGTGTATATATATATATATATATATATATGTATATATATATATATATATATATATATATATATATATATATATATATATATATGTATATATATATATATATGTGTATATATATATATATATATATACACACATGTGTGTATAGATAGATAGATAGATAGATAGATAGATAGATAGATAGATAGATAGATAGATAGAGACAAACATACATAAATCTTTGTGGCTCTGCTCATAGGGGTTTAATTTCTCTCTCTCTCTGTCTCTACACACACACACATATCATTTATATTTAACAATATGTATGCACTCTAACATAGGCAGACTGGTGATTACACAGAGAAGCCCTGACAGTAAGCCCCATAAATCATCCAGTATGTGTACACACTGTGCCATAGTCAGTGTGTTCTGAAAGGTCCTTGATATTGGCATCACAGGCTGCATAGCCACCCTTTAAAGGCCATCATAATATATTACCTCTGGAATAAACTCAGCAGCATGGATGATGTGGAGAGAAAAGGTTTCTGGCATCAGATTGCACGTTGAAGAAGAGTGTGAAGGCACAGAAGTGCTCTATTTGTGAAGATGGAAGTCGGCAAATGTTACCTGAAAGCATCATCTACAATACATATCCTGCGTGTGCATGGCCTTGTCTCTTTTACCACCTCTTGTCTTACAAAGGGGATGCTGGGAGATGGAAACAGAGAACACACAGTTGCCATAGTTTCACGCTTCACCCTCTCAGGGTCGATTAAGGAAAATGTTCCGATCAGTTGCTCTCATCCTTTATAGTTCTCATTAATATGGATATTGATGGTGTTCTCTGCTCTGCCCTTTTTTCTCTCTTGATTTAATAAAACCTCACCTCTATTTTTTTCTCATTTGTTGGTTTATCACTTTTCTTTTCCTCTACATTCTCTTTCTGTCTCTCAGCAAGTTCAGGTGTTACGCCCAGGAGCATGTAACCTTTGACCCTTGTTGCCATGACAGCAGTAATGCAGGAAATGCAAAGATTCAGATAGAGCAGCATGTTTTATACAGCTCATCTTTCCCAGAGGAAGCCATGCAACATTTACTTCTTGTAAGCTGTTAATTCTGTTATTATTTTCATTTTAATACACGTTATCGTCAGTTCAAGTAGCACCGCCTTGGCTGCGAGCGGAGTGTAAAGATGCAGAATCTCAACTTTTTCAACTGCCAAGGAAAATTCTCACTCATATCTTGATAAAGCAATAGTAGTGAGGTAGGGTATTATTCCTGTTTTTTTTATTGGTCACATTGTTATTCAGCAAAGCTTCCCGTTTTCTCAGAGTTTTTAGATTCTGTCAGCTCACTGTTGATTTTACGGCCCACAAGTGGCTGTTTATGTAAAGAGCAAAAACCTAACAAAAAAATTACTTAATGCAAATCATCTGCATCAAGATGACTCACTGCATCTGAAACCTCTGTGCAAACAAAAAAGAATATTCTCTAATTTAGACAAACGTTTGAGTTGCATGGCTCATATCATCTGAGACATTGACCTTTTTGGTGATATAAATGAGAACATTTTGAAACCAGCAGTCATGTTGATCTCTGAAAGCATTTGTCCAATCAGATGCCAGTTCACTTTGTCGGTCAGTCAATCATATATTGTCACCATCTAGTGGAAAAACTCAGACACGGAAATATAGCTTTAAAGAGTGAATACTGGACTTCATATGTTCATCATCAGAAATTGCCTTCATATGTGGTTAATAAGGATGAATATAACAGTGTTTTAATGTTTTTTTTTAATTAATGCATTGGATGATATTTAAAGAAAGAGTTGAGAGGAAGCAGCAAGTGCTTAGTAAGATATGAACTTGCTATTTTTAGACTGCTGTGACTGGTGTCAAGAGTTTGAAGTATGAGAGTGGGAATGGTTACGAGATAGCAAAGAAATCACATGTTGTGGCAATTGTTTGAGTGTGTGTGTGTGTGCAGGTGCTATAGAGGGCTCCACTTCATCACTGCAGTCAGCCAGCTTAGCTTTAACTCAATGACCTAATTGTGTATAATACCAGCATGAGCTCTTTCTTCTCCTACTTGATCTCCCATTTATCCCTCTCTTTTATCCTCTTATACGTCTTACTGCCATTTTCTGTCTTTATATTTATTTATATTTTTTTTTTGACCATGTCTGTCACAGTGGATTTTACACAAGGCCATTACTTGTCAACTGGCCCTAGAGCTGAACCTGCCTCTCATCTTACTGCTATCAATTGCTGGTTCTATTAATATTCCAGATGCCAGAACACAGGATTTCCTGTAGCATCCGTGCTAATCCTGGTAGATTTCCAGCAGCATCCACCTTCCTCTTATTTATGGGGTCGGTATAATATAAAAGTTGCCTCTGTGCCAGTCTGACTAGACACCTGCTGTTCTCAGTCACTGATGATATTTTGTGCAGTGTGCTGGTTTAAAAAAAAACAAACAAACAAACAAAAAGACAAAACCACATATGTGTTTGTGTAGCTGTGAGCAGATGGGACAGATGGTGGAGAAGGATGTGTATTAACCCAGGATATGCACTCCATCAACAGGTCAAGGGTCAAAACATAATGACTGTTGTTCTTCCTTTTTTGTCTGTGATGTAACAAAATGCTCAGATTTTGTTTTAAAAATAAAACTATTGCTCTTTTCTTCAGTTTACCTCTGTCACCTTGTAGAAGCTCTGTATCTTTTCTGTTGGATAACTGCAGCCACACTTGCAGAGACCAAGATAGGGATGGCTGAGCCAAATGTCCATCTGCACTACCTCTCTCTTTCCACCTCCCCCTGCTTGTCAGTCATGGCTCTAAGAACAAAAAAAAGGTGAGAGGACGAATAGGACAGGGAGAAAGGACAGATGCAGCTTTGTGAGGTGGGAAAAAAAACGTGTGTTGCAGCAGGAACAGTCTACTCATCAAAGAAAAGATAATTGAACGGAGGTGAAAGTGAATGAGTCAGCCCTGCCATCCAAAATATCCTGCCACTCTTCTCTTTGGCCCCCAACCTTCAGAAATCAGGGGGGAGAGAAGACAGAGTTTCTGCCTGATAAAAACAGAGAGAGACATTCCTGTCTCTTACGAGACAGATTTGGGCGCCTCTCTGCAGGCATGTCTGGACGCTCACACACACACACACACACAAACGTCTGTGGGAACACTTGAAATTCCTCCGTCAGTGCATATTTACAGCTATACTGTAGAGCATTTCACTTCATCATATAGATGTTATTCTCCAGTATTCTCTTTCATAATGATAATAATAAGGTTTGTGTCATATTGGTTCTTGTCGATATATGTAATAACAAAAGGATTTAGTCAATCGTGAAAGTTAGACTTTCAAGTACATACCTGTCTCATACCTCCAGCACAAGGTACCCTGAGCAAACCAGGTTTTAAGGGGATTATTTACATGGTGATGGTTTTTAAATGTTGGATTCTCAGATAACAGCCTGTGGGAGTTTAGTAAAAGTAAAAAGAAAAACTGTCAGTGTCACATTGAAGGCGGATCAAAGCATCATTCCATTTGAATTTAAAATTTGTGTCTTAACTACAACTGGAACGCCTCTTCAAGCCACAATTCCAAATCCTGACCTCACAATCCAACATGGCTGATCAACAGTGTCTCTTATTGTCAACAGTGTTTCCTCTATCTGTGAAAACATCTATAATATCTGTAGAACAAACTGCTCATATGCAGGCCAACTGGCCACTGCTATGGATACTGGTTTGCATATTATCACTTAAAAAAAAAATCTTGTTTTAAATCAACATTTTGGTTGAAGTCATTGATTTATTTAGCAAGTAAAGCTGCGTATTAAGCAGATGATTTCTTATGATTGTGTAATTGTAGCATCTTTTCTGACTGCTTGTACTGGAATATGGTCAGCTCAGTAGTGATTCTACAGTAAATGGCAGGCTGAAAAACACATTATATTCAATTCAGTGGTGATTGAATCCAGTCGGACATTTTCTTTATTGTTATTTTCAGTCATTTTTGAAGGAAAACTACCAACATTTTACACATCTTTATTGTGATGGTTTGTTCTCTTTCACAGCACTGTAAAGCTTAATGTTTGGGCTCCTTTACCAATAATAGGATAAAATAAGTATTTTCACAGGGGTCATATTGGCATGAGAGCTTCCTACAGAATACAACACATACATTTTGACATGCTGCAGTGCTCTATAGTGTTTTCAAGAGTCTCATCTTCCCTTCACTTCTAATTATGTAACCACTAAATCTCAGTTATATTGAAAGCAGCCCTGCACAGTATGTATGCAGTGTGTGTTACTGTTGTGTGCCTGCAGACAAAGTTTAGCACAGGATATTTGTTTTCACAGTAATGAGACTGAACCTCTGTTGGTTGGATAGATGTTTAGACTGCTCTGTCTCCGTCCATATCATCCATTACTCTCTCTCTCTCTCTCTCTCTCTCTCTCTCTTGTCCTCTTCTGTCCAAGCGGTCGTACATTTTGAAAGCATGCAGGTGCTGCTGCTCCATTTTTTTTCCCAGGCCAGAAGAGAAGCAAGAGACAAATACTGTAATTATGGGCTGTCACGTTGTGTGTTTTTCACAAACAGTAGCTAAGAGCCTCAATGAACTTCCCCTTCTTTTCTTCACCACATCCAGTTTTCTTTTCTATTGACCTTTTCCTAAACCTCATGTCGGGATCGCTGAAATGCTCGTGACCTTTTAGCTGCTGCTATTGGACAGCTTTGGGGCACTTTTCCAGCCTGTGTCACCTCCCACACGCTGCCTTTCTGTCCCACTTTGTGTCTCCCTCGTTGTAATTGATGTCAGAGCCAGCACTGAGATTTGGATGAGGCATGGAGCTAACAATGTGAGCATGTCCTTACTTGGCTATGACACTCTGCTTTGGAGCACCGGCCGCTGCATTTTGGTGCAGACCTGCACTGGCCCCTTGTGTTTACAAGGGAGTATTGCACAACGTTTGACTCAGATATACATCTTAGAAGTTTCAGACATGCTGAATGAAATACATATTTAAGACAAGCATGCACTTTTCTAGTCTTCTCTGCAAGTTTATATAATCAGAGTGGCTAAATATGCAGAGTAATGCTACCGTGGGACCTTTTTCCTCCCCAACAATTCAGCCTGCTTCTCACATTTGAGTAACTTTAGTTCCCATTTGGTCCTGCCTGCGTGCACTTTGTCATCGTTGTCACTGTGGTGTTGCATACAGAAAGTGTTGGCTAACCGACACAGAGAGAAGCAATCACCAGAGTTTCAGTGACTCCGCTGGTGACATGGAAGTATCTGGACACAAACATGTGGAGGCTCATATTCCGCACCAAAACCCGTGCACACGAGGCAAGTGGCCACTTTTTTTTCCATGTGTAGTAACCTTCAGTGGAGTGTCAGTGTGGATGTGAATGATGATGGGGACTTGCCTGAAACTTTAGGCAGCTGCTTGTGTGGGTGTGATATTTTAGGAGGAGAGGAAGGGGTTATCTCTGCGAGGCTTGCCGACACCCACAGTTGTGTACGCATCCTCAAGGATCCCCCACCTCCCCTAACCCTGAAAAATCGCATTGCTGCTTAAATTTTGTTACTGAATTACAGTGCTAATCCAGATTTGAATGACTGTATAGTTGATATACGTTGACAGATGTTCAGCAAAGCCGTCATCAATACAAAACTCATTTCAGTTTTACATGGTCTGCAGACTACAAACTAGACGCTTTCACGTGTGATCGGTGACATATGTTAATTGAGTTTCTAAAAGTCTCAGCTAAAAACATTTTGCTGGGAAAGCCAAACCCCCCCCCCCCCCTTCTGTTTCTGGAGTTATTGAGCAGGAAGGAAGTGAGGTTGACTGAAGAAAAGAGGAAGTGAGAACTGTGAGGGAAGAGAAGTTTCCTGTCACAAATGTGGCAACCATCTCACAGTGTCACCCTTTTCTCCCCACATTCTCTCTGTGTGTGTGTATGTTTGTGGCCCAGTGTGTTTCACAATACATTACATTTATACTGCTCATGCTAACACATGCTCCATTCAAACACCTCCTAGAACGAGTCTCATATCACCTGGATAGAGAAGGACCATGCCAATATTAGATTCCAGGTAAGCTCCTCCCTCGCTACTCCGACATGGCAGCTGTTTCACTCTTTTTTGCGACCTCTTCTAGAGAATTACCGAGAAAACCCTCCCTTTTCGAAGCACTGGCTGCACTGCAGCGTTATCAGATGTTTGTGAAAGCAGGGCTGCTGAGAGCTGCTGAAGTCATGCTGCTGTGTGGTCAAGAGAGAGGCTGACTCATACAGAGAGAGTGTTTATAGGCCTGCTCTGTCAGATTAAAGGAGCTATTCGTAAGATTTGGTTTAAACATATTTTAAAACATTCTAAAATAAAGCCCGACTGATGCAGTTATATTGGCCTGTTACATGTTACATGTAATATATATATATATATATATATATATATATATATATATATATATATATATATATATATATATATATATATATATATATATATATATATATATATATATATATATATATATATATATATATATATATATATCAACAGTACACTAGGTGTGGGTGCTTTAGATATATTATCCTAATTTGTAACATATAAGAGCCATTTTAATGGTCTGAACCAGCTAGCCTTGGACTATACCATTGCATCTTACCACTTATTACTACTACATGGGGTATTAGCCTATTGTCCAAGAAGAACCTGCACAAAGAGCTATTTTTCTTTAACATCTTGTCAATCAGGTCAATGGATCACTTGTCAATCACTTAAATAGTTATGAGAGCAGGGTTTGTTTTTAGCCTAGCGCTTGAATCTCATGGCCACCAGCATCAGGCAATGCTGAGGACTGGAGCCCTAGGACTGGAGCCCTGGTCCTGGCATTAATACCGTACTTATATCAAATGCCATCATGCTGGTTGGCTCTTTTTTTGTAGCAGTGTCTGGTGCTGACAGTCACAAAATCCTTTGATGTCCATGTGCTGAAGAAATGAAAGTAATATTGCAAAAGAGGTATTTCAATAGTGTGAGGCCACTTAATGACGGGCGAGAGCTGTTTTAGGAGACAGGATGATCAGAAATAGACTTTTTTTTTTTTTTTTTTTTTTTTAACGAGGGGGAAGAGAGTGACATGCCAGGCCACAGACAGGAAAATCTCTGTCATCCTCAGGCAGTGAGTCGTCTGAGTCGTCTCTGATGTGTTGACACTGAGAGGGGACACATCATCCTCTCTCTGCCTGCCTCACCCCTTCCCTCTGGCTTCCACACTGTTGAATTGTGGGTAAAGGGAAGTAGCACACAATCCTGATAAAAGCAGACAATTTTTTTTTAGAGGAAGAAAGATACTCTAGCAAATTTTCCAAATTTCTTTTTGTGTTGGTAAAGTTTCAGGTTGATTCTCTCTCTCTCGCTCTCTCTCTGTCTCTCTCTCTTTCTGGTAATCTCTCTCTCTCTCAGCCGCAGTGTGTGTGTGTGTGTGTGTGAAGTTATGTGCAGGACTGTGAGAATAAGCGTAGGCTCTTCCTTCCTGCTTGCTTTAGGTTCCAGTTCACTTCAGCTGAAGTCAGTCATTGAGGACACACAAAAAGAGAAGGGAGGACAGGAGATGTAATGGAGAAGAAAATGAAGATGAAGCATCACTAAAAAAAAAAAAAAAATTTGTAGCAGGAGGCCCCTGCATAAAGGCCAGAGGCGGAACTAATCCTAACATGAGTGCACAAATGAGGCTCAAGTGCGCTTGTGGTGAGATGATTTATGTGAGGTAGAAGTGTGTTTGCCCTGATATGGACGTAGGTAGGACTTTTCTACGTTTTGGGAAGCGCTGAGATGGAGAACGACAAAAGAAAGTTCAACCTGAGCCGCGTGCTGTTCCTCTACCTGTTCAAAAAGAACAAATCTCTGGCCGGCGACCCCACTCAGTGCAACAGCTGCAGATCAACAGCTTCTTCGGGCTCTGACACTTTACCTGCACAGAGGAACCACTGGACGGTAACGTGACATCTCCTCATGTTGACATCTCTAGGAAGCTGTTGGCACTACTGTCATTTATTTTGAACAGATTTAAACAGACTGTAAAAAGGCAGATAAGGCTTCACTGTTATCAGCAGGTATTTTGAATTGGTGCAGCTGAGAACATGCATGTTCAACCAACTCTGGTTTCCTGTTGTCAAAAAAGGTCCCAGGCTGTTTTGGTCTGTGGTGGCTGCTTAGTCAAAACCAAAAAAAAAATAAAGCCAGGTCATTTTGAAAGTGCTCTATCTTTTGTTTATACTGAAAAAGGAATTATAATGGTGGTAAAAGGTTTTGATGAATACATTCACATGCTTTTCGGCCACTTAATATTGTGCCTGTGTGCATAGTAAGGACTCCTGTGAGAAAGCGTTTCACGCCTCGTCGTGTGAAACTCGGGGCCGACCTGAGAAATCCACTTGTTGTTTTGTGTTGTTGATGTTTTGAGTTGTGGGTTGAGGTTGACACCGGGTCAGCTGTGAGTGTTTCATGTGTTGGAGCTGCCAGCTGTGCTCCACCCTGTCTCAAAGGTCAAAAAGATAGAGAATGCAACAGAATAACCACTTTTTTAACACTTATGGTTCATCGTTAGTGTTACTTCCATTTCATTCTGTAGTCACCATCATTTACTGAAACCTCCTGCGAGTACTTGCTGGGTGTAGGCTAATCGCTCATACATATACAAGCACATCTTGCTTTTTAGCTTCCTCTTTCTGAGCTGTTTGTTTGATATAGCGCTATTTACAACTGTCCTGCTTCCACGCCAAAACCACGACAGTTTTGACCTCCAGTGTTACACAAACACACACTCTATCATCCATTGTTTCAGCCTATTGTTTTCTGACTGATTTATTACACTTTTTTTGTCACTCTTTAGGACGATGGAGTCATTAAGGAGATCAACATCACCCATGTGGTCAAAGAGGGATCAGAGAAGGCTGACGCCTCTCAGTTTGAGCTTCTTAAAGTCCTGGGACAGGGATCCTTTGGAAAGGTAACAGACTTTTTTTTTCATTATTGCTCTCTCTGCACCTCTTCCTGCAAAAAAGCTATAGTGCAGGATTTTTAATGAGCATGTGTTACATTCATGCCAGGTGAATTTCCAGTGCAGATGCATTTACATTTTTCAACAGCAGTTGAACCTCCACTGAAGAGGGGGAGCCTGAGAAGACTTATAGCAGCGTCCCAGTTGAGACCCCCGCATTTAAAGGACGTATTTGTAGTCCGTCACTGCGGCCCATTTGAAGCCTCTTAAATGAAGGATGCATCAGGTGGATCCTTTACTGCAGAGTAAACTAAAGAAGTAAAGCTAAAGAGTAAACTTTACTCAAATAAATCTCACCTGCAGGCTGCTAGGCAACAGGAGAAAAACACAGAAAAAAAACAAACTGTCCGATTTAACAACTGTTGCTTGAATGTGTATATAAGCTCTTGTTCCTCAAAATGATCCATGGGCCATAGACTTTTCCAAGAGTTTAAATCGAGGCAGGTGGATTGTCTCAAGGATTGTCCAGTCGCCTCGATTTAAACTTTTGGAAATGACTATGGCCTGGATGAATGAGAGCATCCACAGATACATGGGCCATAGACTGTATATAAAAATGGATAATCTAATTCTGCCACTGGTCATTGTACAAAAGAATATCTTTGGTCTGTGGTTGGTTTCATGATGCATCCGCTGACATGAAGGAGGCAGGGGTTAAATTCTGCTGCCAACCACTAGAGGACAATTCAGATGTGTTGGCCTCACTTTTGGGGAGCTGTACAGTCTATGCCTTTGATAGTCTCAATGTCACACCACAGCATCCATCTGCAGACATATACAGTATGATCCTACTTCTTGCCAGTTTGTATTTTGAGTGTGTGTGTGTGTGTTTGTGCAGGTGTTCCTGGTGCGAAAGGTGACCCCTCCTGATGCCAACCAGCTCTATGCTATGAAGGTCCTCAAGAAGGCCACACTGAAAGGTACAGTGACTTCTGTAGGATGTGATGCAGCAGCTGTGGATTCATTCTGTTTTTTTCAGTTCTCTTTATTGAAGTTTTTTAAAGAGACAGCATGATATTCAAATATGTTCTAATATTGTCTGCAGTAAAAATCGAAGTGCCCACATCAAACAAACAGACCAACAAAAAACTAAACATCAACCTGAGGATGTCACATATCACCCTTCCTGAGTTAGTCACACATTTCTAACATTAGATTAACCTATAAAAGGTTGTTTTTTTCTCAGTAAGAATGTGATTTTGTCAGGTTGTAGGTGTTACATTACTTTCTTTATTAAGAGTGAGAGGGTGGAGGGCATTTTGTGTTGCCAATTTAGTAAAATTGACCTTCGTGCCAGCAACATTTGAAAGTTACAGCAACCTGCTGCACTCCAAATTGTGCAAGAATGTGGTCTGGGTTCATTTGTTTTTTTAAAGATTCTCGCAATATGTTATAATGTGCAAGTGAGGTCACTTCCTGTTTACAGCTGTCACAGGACGGATCTACAGAAAAAACTGACAGTTTCAGTTTTGTTCGATGTAATCTGTGTAGAAAAGGTCCACGTCTAATGCACACAGAAGAGGAGTGGACATGTTCTTTAGCAGCTGTGGATTCATTCTTAAAATCATGTTAATCATAGTCGTGCAACTTTCACTTTTGGATTTGTTTATTTTTTTTCTTGTGGTTGCACCTTTAGTTTCACATAAAAGGGTGTGTGCTTTTCCTGTAACTTAAAAACATGCACTGTATGTGAGCACCACAAGACCACTGCAGCTTTCTGTGGGTTCTCCATCTTTGCACACAAGGTGTGGTGTGGTCTAGGAAGATTTGTTCCCACAGTCCTTAAGAATAATGTGCAGATTTTAGCTTTGTTTTTTTTCCCCCGGTTTGCTACACTATGCATAAAAGATGTTTACATAAATGCACCTGTTCTTTCTTCAGTGAGAGACCGTGTAAGGACAAAGATGGAGAGGGACATCCTGGCAGACGTCAACCACCCATTTGTTGTCAAGCTGCACTACGGTTAGTCCCCAATCTAAATGTTATTAATGTTATTGGATTAGACTTTGTCATGAAATTTTACCTCTTGATTTATCTAAATGTGTGTGTGTGTCTGTGTGTGTTTAGCATTCCAGACTGAAGGGAAGTTGTACTTAATCCTGGACTTTCTCAGAGGAGGCGATCTCTTCACTCGACTCTCTAAAGAAGTGAGAGCCATTCATTTATCTCCCTCAGTGTCAAATATTTATCTCATTTTTTTTCCATTGTATCATTCCTCATTTTTTATTATTTCTCTCAGGTGATGTTCACGGAGGAGGATGTGAAGTTTTATCTAGCAGAGCTGGCATTGGGACTAGACCACCTCCATAGCCTGGGCATCATTTACAGGGACCTCAAACCTGAAAAGTAAGTGCAGACTGCTAGAACAGAAGAAGAACCGCACTGAAGACACTCATCATTTACATACACAGTGCACCAGCAGTGCTGTGCAAATCTGATATTATCACTTATCTGCATATAAAAGGAGTCATTTACAAGCAAACATTTGAATATTAAATGTCATGGTATTGCATTGCTGCTTGTGTTGTTGTGACTCAGCGAGGGACAGGACAGCTGTTCACTTGTGTCTATCACTGTACTCATCATCTCTATGATAAAAGCAAGCAGTAGTACAATAAGGGTGTCATTTTACATCATCGTTTTGTTTTGTTATTGAGGAGATAATTCACATAATAATTTCACATTCACCACAGCTGCATCCACTGTATCTATGGACAAACCTTCTATGGAGAGTGTTTTTAAAGCTGAGTGCAGAGGAGCCAGCTGTTTACATGTTGGCAATGCCCGACCTCATTTAACCCTTTAGCTAGAGAGACCTGTCACTTTAAGTGTCCTTCAAATCAGCATACATATACTATATAAAAAAATGTACTCATGCTGTGTACACAATGCTGCTTTTACACCCTGCCCCTTATTATTATTATTATTATTATTATTTGTGCTTCACATCCTCCTGTGGCAGTCAACCTTGAGGTCTGTGGAGATTGACTCACACTTGGAGACAGCCTCAAGTGGCCATTTGGGGAACTGCATGTTCTGCCACCTCTGTTGGCTTTATATTTGTTCATTGATCTTGAGTGGGCAAAAATAATTCATGGTTATGCTGCTGTGTTTTGATTGACATTACTTATTCACCTTACAGCACTCACATACGACATCAGATCATGAGCAGGAAACTAGGATAGTAGACTTAAATTAATTAATTTCCTAGAAAAGTCAAAAGTAATGAGTAATTGCATTATTTACTTTAAAATAAGTGGTTGCTTCATTCTGCTAAAACAGTTAAATTACAGTGATATATTATCATTTTGTGCAGCTTGATTGAAACGGCCATTTCCCTTGCTGCAGACCTCTCTGAAGAGATTTTTATTTGGCGTTAAACTTATAAATCATGCATCAGCCAACAGACTAGACAGCAGTGATGTTGTTTTTAGTCAGCACTTGGAATGCTAACAATGCCTTTCTATCATTTTAGTTGTTAGTGTGATGTTATTGCAGATCATTATACCTTATTAAAATAGATGGTGTGTACATTATGCATGTGCTTTTATATTAGAATTTACGGAGCTGTTTAAACCCTGCATTATTGAGCTTTTTATTGTGCATTATTACTGCTGATGACCACTGACTGTTATGCATGTACACATCACACATTACACTACAAAGTAAAATGTTCACACTGTGGTTTCTTTCAGCATTCTCCTAGATGAGGAGGGACATATCAAACTCACAGGTGAGTCTCTCATATCACATTATTTCTCCATCTCACACACACACACACACTTTCTTCTCCTCCCCCCTCATTGACCTTCATTACTCACAGCACGGTGACAGCCTTATCTCACTGATTCCAGGTTTCTGTATACAGGCCTGTGCATGTCCCCCAAGTTAATTATTATACTTTATCTTATTGTCATCCATGATAACCGCCATTTATTTATCCTGGGTCCTGCTGCCATTGAACCAAAGGTGAGAAGCGGTACAAGTCACACTGATCAAGGGGGCAAGTGCTGACGAAGATTAATGTCTGTGAGTTAAGATGCATGTTTGTGAACGCGTGTGATTATTTTTTTTTTTAATAGATTTTGGCCTGTGTAAAGAAGCCATTGATCATGAGAAGAAGGCTTATTCCTTCTGTGGTACTGTGGAGTACATGGCTCCGGAGGTTGTGAACAGACAGGGACACACCCACAGCGCCGACTGGTGGTCATATGGTGTACTCATGGTAAGACGAAAACATGAAGTCAGTTATTCTTCTGTGCTAATATAATCATGCATAAGCAGTAGATTGTTTTCTCTCTCAGTTTGAGATGTTGACAGGAGCGCTGCCTTTTCAAGGGAAGGACCGCAAGGAAACTATGAATCTCATTCTGAAGTGAGTACCATCTGGGTGCTTGAACAATTCAACACAAAAGGCTTGTTGTCACATGCTGTAGCTACTCAAAAATGCCTGGTGTAATAATTAAAATCTGTGCGCCGTCTGTCTCTCCCTGCAGGGCACGTCTAGGAATGCCTCAGTTCCTCAGTGCAGAAGCCCAGTCTCTGCTCCGGGCCTTGTTCAAAAGGAACCCCACCAACAGACTGGGTTAGCACAAATGACTTTCACAAATGACATGTTTGTGTAATTTTTTTTTTTGCTGCTAAATGTTGATGTTTTTCTTGCAGGATCTAATGCCGACGGCGCAGAGGAGATTAAGCGTCACAGTTTCTTCTCCACCATAGACTGGAATGTGAGTGTCAGACTGTGTAATGAAAGCTCAAATATATGCAGCAGAAAAACAAGGAGGGAGAGGATCTTATTTCTAGTATTGATTATTCAATATTTTTTCTTTGTAGAAACTCTTCCGAAGAGAAATGAAGCCTCCTTTCAGACCAGCTGTGGCGCGTCCGGATGACACCTTCTACTTTGACTCCGAGTTCACTTCACGCACGCCTAAAGGTCCGAAGAATCCATAGTTTGTAGTTTATTTGAAGGTGGAGTAGTCAGTGTGTGTCTTTTAGCCTTACCCACCTAACCAATAACTGCTAAAATATTCTAAAAGGATTTATTATATACAGAAACTGCAGAATCAGCCAACTTTCCAGTGGCCCTTGAATGCATCATTTAGAGCCTTAAAAAGGCAAATGGTTAAATATGTACAGCAGATTTATTTATTTAGAGGATGTATGCATTGAAAACAAAGACATGTTTAAACTGTGTTTGCTTTCATATTGGTGCAGGACAAATCAATACTGTGCATTATTTATTTCAAGGAGACACATCAGTGATCAAAGCACCATTAAAGTCCATTTAAATGTTCAATTTGTGCTCATATAAAAAGCAGACACACAAAGTGTTTAATACACATCTAATACTTCACATTCTTTTCTTATTTTTAAAGACTCCCCTGGTGTGCCCCCCAGTGCCGGAGCTCACCAGCTCTTTAGAGGCTTCAGCTTTGTTGCTTCGACCCTGTTGGAGGAGGAAGGTGTGGTGGAGCCTGTGCAGCCTCCGCCACACCCAGTGGTTCAGGTCAGCTGTTAGCCACATTCATTCAGTTGTTCCGAGGCGTCTGTTGGTTCTCACTGGTGATACATTAGGAGGGGAAGAAGGCCAGAGTGTGTGTGTGTGTGTGTGTGTAAGGTTAAGAAACAGGAGCAAGATTCTGTTAATGCCTGGCCGAGGTGGTGTTCACTATGTGTTAGACTCTAGAAATAGATTCAGTTATTTCCCAGAAAACCATCCCTCTACCTCGCCGCCTCTGTCACTGTCAGCGTGTCACGCCTCCGACACTCTCTAAATCTCTACTCTTCCTATGCAGCAGTTACATGGCAAGAATATGCTGTTCAGCGACGGCTACATACTGAAGGAAGACATCGGCATGGGCTCGTTCTCTGTCTGTAAACGATGCATTCACAAGGCCACCAATACTGAATATGCTGTCAAGGTACGAACACACACACAGACAAATGATCACAGGATATATAGATCAAGAGAGTGAACGATCTCAAACTGAATGTGTCTGATTGTCAGATGATTGACAAGACCAGCACAGATCCCTCTGAGGAGATCGAGATTCTGCTTCGATACGGACAGCACCCTAACATCATAACGCTGAAGGATGTAAGTCTAAACGCACACAGCTTGTCGCCATCTTGGTTGTTCAAAGCTGAATATAATAGCTTGTGTGTGTCTCTGTCTCAGGTGTATGACAACAGTAAGCAGGTGTTCCTGGTGACGGAACTGATGCGTGGAGGAGAGCTGCTGGATCGGATCCTCAAGCAGAAGTTCTTCTCGGAAAGAGAGGCCAGCGCCGTGCTTCACACCATCACCAGGACTGTGGAGTACCTCCACTCGCAGGGGGTGAGGAGGGGACATATTGATCACAACTAATACGTTGCGATTACAGTATCAAATGCATATATCTTTGCATCAATAATTCATGTATGCGTTTTGTTTCCCAGGTGGTGCACAGAGACCTGAAGCCCAGCAACATCCTCTATGTTGACGAATCAGGGAATCCTGAGTCCATCAGGATCTGTGACTTTGGCTTCGCTAAGCAGCTGCGTGCCAACAACGGCCTGCTGATGACCCCGTGCTATACTGCTAACTTTGTAGCTCCTGAGGTGACTATACAGTCATTGTCATACTTGTAAGGGTTAATATTGTCCAGGCTTTTTGAATAAAGTGTGTCATGTTGTCCGTCACAGGTGTTGAAGCGTCAGGGCTATGATGAGGGATGTGACATCTGGAGTCTGGGAGTCTTACTGTACACCATGCTGGCTGGGTAAATAGCAACTTCCTTTGTTGGTTTTTCTTTTGTCAGGCTCTCTGTATTCATCATGTGTCTCTCCTGTCAGCTTCACTCCTTTCGCCAACGGGCCAGAGGACACCCCGAATGAGATCCTGAACAGAATAGGCAATGGTCATTTCAGCCTGACAGGAGGCAACTGGGATACGGTCTCTGATGCTGCCAAGGTTAGAGCCCCAGATCTGTCTGCCAGCTCCTTCACTGCTATTCCTCAAGAGATGATGCTGGTTTCTTTATCAAGTTTTTTTTTTTTTTGGCTACTTTTTCTTTCAGGATCTGGTCTCTAAGATGCTTCATGTGGACCCACATCAGAGACTGACCGCTAGGCAGGTTCTCAAGCACCCCTGGATTGTCCAGAGAGATAAACTGCCTAACAGCCAGCTCCCACACCAGGACCCTAAGCTGGTCAAGGTAACGCATCTCAGTGCATCCTGTAAACATAGACATAACATAAAACTAGCATTCACTGTGTGAAAACTTTTTTGACTGCATCTTCTCCTGTGTTGAGCCCTCTTATTGTCTGATGTCCTAAATAATAATAATAATAATAAATCACCATACTGCTGTTAACTCACAGGGTGCAATGGCCGCCACCTACTCTGCCCTGAAGAACTCCCAGCCCACCCCAGAGCTCAAGCCCATTGAGAGCTCCTTCCTGGCTCAGAGGCGTGTCAAGAAGCTTCCCTCCACCTCCCTGTAGACACTTAAAAAAACAGCCAATCAGCTCACTGGAGTCTGACCAACACGACACCTACTCCTGGCTCCAAACCACCCAGTCAGCTTGCTCAGGTGGGTAGGACTTTTAGTGTCCACCCACCAACACCAGCCAAGGAACACTGACTGTGGTCCTGCCCCCATCTCGTGACATCAGTTGTCCCGCTCTTGCTGTCATCCTCCTCGTGTGGGCTGCTGTTAGCCAATCTCCTTTGGACAAAATGATCATGAAGATGGATGAGGGGAGGGTAGAAGGGCAAAGTCTATTAAAAAAAATGGTTGCAGGTTTTTGGCAGATGTATTAGTGCTGTGTGAGTGTATGTGCGAGTGTGTGAGCGTGTTCGTGCATGACCTGCCTCGGAGTGGATGCAGCCATGTTTTTTTTTTTTTTTTTTTTGATCCTCATCGTCGCTGTAATGGGTTGTCATTCTCGCTGCACGCCTTTCCGTCTGCTTGTTTTGTCGTCCGTCTTCCTGTTTCTTATTCGTAGAGATGATGAGCTTTATATTTACCAGTCGTGCTGCCAAATCAACCACAGTACTGTCCGACTGCTGTTAAATGTTTTTTCATTATGAATATGAATATTACACATTTGTTGCCATATATGCCTATTAGGCTTTGGTACAGCCCAGAATATGTGGATTCTGGGAAACCTTTTGATTCATTGTCATTTACAGAGAGGGTGTGTTTATGTGTGTATGTGTGTATGTGTGTGTGTGTATGTGTGTGTCCGTTGCATGACTTGCAGGGTGTATCTGTACTGTCTCGCGGGATGCTGCAGAGTCATGTGCATGGTCTGGTGACGTGATGATGATGTCATGTGGCTTCCTTGTTTCGCTTCTCTCCCCCCTTCCTTTTTTTTCCTCTGCTTGGTCAATCTGCTGGCAACCATATGAGATTATTTTTTATTACTACAAAAATCTAGTAAAAAAAAAAATAGGTGGCTTTCTGTGAAAGAAAACCTGCCCAAGGAATAACGTGGCATGTTAAAGATTCGATATTTGCTTTGTTTTCTCTGTTTTCTTTCCACTGTGTTTCTTGGATAATGCATATTGAATGCCGTTTCCTGTGTTGGCTGCTTTCGTTGTTGATTGTTCCTTTTTTTTTTTTGCTTTTGTTTTTTTTTTGTCCAAAGAAAGTGGTGATTTAAAATAGTGAAAGACATGCTGAGCACACCAGAGCCTGTGGACTTGATGCCGCACAGGTCTGTCCTTCTGTTTTGAAAATGTAACTTTCTTTCTTAAACTTGTCCAGTTACTAGTTAATATTATCACATAGACCTGATTTTCTTTTTCTTTTTTTCATTTCTGACATCTTTCCTTGTTTACATTTTCTAAATTTAAATCCTCCAAAAAGAAGATTTAATGTGTCAGTGTAAGTTGCTTCACAGGTCCTGCTTTCAGCTCAGTGCCTAGGCCTACAGGTGAGGCAGAATGTCTTGCATGGTTAACACATGATTTAAAAAAACAAAACAAAACATAAGATATTGTACATGTGTAGAAGGAAAGACCTGTGTGGCTGAATAATCTCTGAACCAGCTGTCTTACCTCAAAAGGGATCAAAGTTATATTATAATTCTTGTTTGGTGGCAACGGTCTCCCTCCTTTGATTAAATTTATGGTGAGATGTTATTGTATGATAAAGATAAAGATTTTTATATCTTACAATATTAAATTGAGTTGCTATGACAATTTTTGTCTTTTTTTTCCTTTTATTTCATAATTTGACCCCCCCTGCCATGGTATTCTTCTAAATATTCAAATTAAAAATATTCTTTTATGATGCGATATTCTACAAGATTTTCACTATACACATACAGTAAAGAGCAATCAAGAACAATTCTACCAGGTGAATGGTCCGATAAATATAAAGTGCTGTGTCCTACACTTTTAAAATATAGCCTACGAGGTCAAAATGGCTATTTAAGGTGATCATGAAATAGGAAAAATCTGAAGAAAGAGAAGATTATATGTGTGTGAGTGTGGGGGTTATGGATTGTCTGAATGATCTTATCTCATACATCAGGCCATGTCTGGGCCAAGGTAAGCTGATCCTCCTCAGAATCTGATGAGAAATAAATACATCTTGGGGAAAAATGTACCACTGATACTATGAAAATTAGAGCTATAATTCATCAATATGTATGGTGGGAAAAATGCATGGTGCATGATGGTGGTTATGGTCTCACTGTACGTCGTTTACGCAAGTTCTGACCAGTCCAATCAATGTCACGTTATAGTCAATGTCATTTAATTCACACTTCTATAATAACTTAACAGCTATTAGGGCACTATAAAAATATAATGTCGGCATACAAAAATAATTATTCTGACAGTAAGATGATATTATTAAGACATTGTGTCAAAATAAACAAAAATGTAAATTGACAACTAAGAGAGGGGAGTAGAAGGGGGATGAAATCAGAAAGATTCCTTTCTCACAGATAGGCAGTGTGTTAAAAATGAAAGGGCACATCGGGCACATTATCTGTAAGACGGGGTATGAAAATTGATGTTTGCAGAGGTACAGCAAAGGACTGCTGCATTGCTGTCATTGTGTGCTACCACAGATGGTCACTAGAGGGACATAAGAACCAAGTTTCTAATTTATGCACCAATCTACTGTGCTGTTTTGTCAAAGCAGTCTGACAAGTCAAGACAATGAGTTTTGAATTGTCTTTTAATCTTGTATCTAATCTATAGGTAAATATAGAGATGTATGCCGACATTTTAACTCTAGATTCAGTTAATACTATCTATATATAAATGACCCCATCTGCTCTCCTTGCATGTAGCATTTTAGCTGTCAGGTTGCTTCACCTCCTCCCCCTGTGCACTGCTGTCCGCTGCTATAAAGCTTAGCTGTGAGTATCAACTTGTAGTATCAGCACATTTCTCCTCCTGCCTTTGAATGTACAGCAGCGTTTACTCACATAACAAGACACACACACACTGTGGGAATGCTGAACATCTGAGGATTTATGCTAAGAAGATGCACACAATGTACCAGTAATTCACACTGCGATGAATGCCTTCCTGCTAACACACTCCATTCAGCCTGCAGCAGCAAGAGGCAGCATCTGATATTGATTATGGAACAGCGGAAAACTAGCATCATCACCCTTGTCTGTCTTGAAGTAGAAAAAGCGCTGTGCTCCTTTTTTCCTGGTGCTGTCTCCTCATTTTTACTGCACCTATCAGCTGGAGAGGTGTTTTTTGTTTTTTTTTAACAGTGCAAATGTGTGTCTGTGTGTGTCCTTGTCTGATTTGAGCTGTACAAGAAAGGTTGTCAAGGGCTGAATATTAGAGCAGATATCTATTTAAGGAAGTGTGGGTCAAGTAGATTACATATAAACCAATATGAATAAAAATTTATTACAAATAAATTAAATTACATTTTGCATGGATATACAAGTACAAACTGAAAGAGCAGAAGTCCATAGATCATGAGCCTCAGACTGAAAAAACATAGGGGTATACTCTTACTTCTTTTCTTCAAATTTTTGACATTCCAAAAAACTTTTTCTGGATTTTCTGAACTACAGAATGTGTTTGTTTATTGTATGCTGACACATTTGTTAGTAAAAAGCTGAACAAAGGCCTTACTGTTATTCGACCCCCCAGACTGAAAAACCATAGGGTATACACCCATACCTGTTTTCAGCAATCTTTTAACATTCCAAATTACAAAATGTGTTTGTTTATGTTATGCTGACATATTTCTCTGTAAAAAGCTGGAAGAACCCCCCATACTGTTACATGACCTGGAGACTGAAAAAACAGAATTGTGGCATTCATTATGGAGAGACTGTAGCTATAGCACGTAGGTCCAATAACAAAACACCACTCGGGTTCAGTTCAGGGAGACAATTTCTTCCAATCACACCCCTACTGTCTTCAAGTCCCCCCAAGCAAGTTGATAGAGTCCCCAGTCGGAGTCCTGGCTGCGCCATACTGGGCAACGCTGATCTTCACACTGAAATTTTCACAAATTTCTACCGTTTTTTTTCTCTTAAAATAAGAGAAAAAATATATTTATATAATGAAATATAACCTTGTTTTTGTAAGCATAAAATTCTCTATTTTTAAGAGAATCTCCAAAACTCACACTCACTTTCCCTCAACAGAAAGGATAATCAGACACACAGATGCTCTTTCACATGTGTGTTCATAGGCAAACCTAAAATACAAACACACCACCCAGATTAAAGTAATCTGGAGCAGAGAGTTCAGCATGAGACTAAAAAAAAACTTTCATCGCACTGTTAGTTATAAAGAGAGAGAAGAGAGGTTAATGGAATTGGGTAAGGGATAATGGAGTTTGGAAGGATTTAGCCCTAAAATGCAATTAAATCTGCATTGTTAATGAAAGAACAAATGGTCTTCTCTCTCTCTCTCTCTCTGTGTATGTGGTGGTGGTGGGGCAGTTGAGAGGGCAGTGACTGTTATGTCAAAACTCTTGCAGGTCAAGTCTTGCTGCTCAAGATGTTTGCCAATTTTGATGGCCATCTGTGTGAGCAGGATTAGAGTGAGTAGTTTTCAAATGTGGAGTTTTATGTAACCAATAGCGTCTTCCAAAAATGGGCATCATGTTAAAAAAAAAAATACTACACTGAGGCATCTTGTGTCGATCCCTGATGTGTTTATTCAAGAAGGAGAATGATGCTGCAGGAGGATGTTCCATGTATGTAGCTTGTTTTGAAAAATGTGCATATAAAATCCATTCTCCTTTCTCTCTTCCCTTTGCTACATTCTGCATTTTCCCCTCTCTCTCTCTCTCTCTCTCTCTTCTCTCTGGAGATCAGTCAAGCTAAAAGCAGCAGGAAGAAAGTGCTGCTACTGCTAATGCCACGCCAATCCCGGCATAAAATGCAAAAAGCAAAGACTTAAATATGCATGCACATAGATATTAACACCCCCCCCCACCCCCACCTCTGGCCTGCTAAAAGCTTCTATTGTTTCGATCCACTCTGGTGGGAAAGCATCACTCCTTTAGGGCCCTAAATGCACCAGGGTTATTAACGAGTTGTGGATGTGTGCGTGTTTTGTGCTGTTACTTTGCATATCACTTCTACAGTGCAGCCGGAAAGGCAAGTCAATACTTGTCTAGACAGGGAGAGCAAGCTGGATATTACTGTAAGATGTGATATTATACCATGTATGGAATCAGTTCTGTAAATATAGTGTCAGTACTGAAAAACATGTGTTTAATTTCACTGCTAACTAAGATTTACTGCTGAATTAGGCGTTTCTAATACAGTCAAATGGCTATTTTTAATAACACTGGTTTAAAGTTTTTCATGTTATTTAAAGCCTCCCAATTCACAGGTGCAACCGAAATTCAGCTACAGACACCAATGTCTTTAAGAAGACTGCACTGTGGGCATCATGTTCAAACTAGAGAGGAATTGTGAAAGACAACGCTGAACAGCAAGGTGATAAAGGGACAGAGAAGCAGTAACATCACCCCACCCTCATGCTTGATGTAAAAGCATTGTTGCTAGGGGCAACCATGCGAGTGAGAGAATAGAAGAATTGTGAGAATGGAGAGACCAGCTGGTAGGAAGGATGGCAGCAGAGAAAAAAATGAGTGTAACACCATCACGAAGAGAGAAAGAGACGTGACACTTCTGTCCTCACTCCGCCTCACTTGACTGAGCAGAGCCTCAGATGATGACGACAAAGCAAAACAGTCAAGCAGAGGACACAACAGCCTGCCAGCATCAGCAGCACAGAGGAAGGCTGCCCAATCATCAGCTGACATGCTTATGACTTCAGCAGCCAATGAGATGCCAGCAGGCTCCCTCCCCTGCACAAGCACTCAGACGCAGAGACAGCACCAGCTTGGCTCAGATATCTTATTAATGAATGGAGCCGTTCCCAGGCTGCATCACTGCACATCTCAGCGCGCTCTGCTCAGCTGCTCTCTCCTCTGACAGTGGGGAAAAAAAAAAGGGGGGGAAACGCCAACAGTCACAGCAGCCGCACAGGAGGAGACAAACCCCGGCTATGAAGGGACGACAAAGACACACTGCAACCCACGATGAGAACACAACTGAGGATATGGCAGCAGCTATCAAAAGCACGGACCCACAGCCTGATCTTCCTCCACTGGATTCACCATCTCCATCCTCTTCTTCTTCTCCCCCTCTTCCTCCATTAGCCATGCCACCATCTACATCTGCCTCCGCTCTGCTGGCACTGGCGTCACCAGCCACCAGGCGCTCCATTTCCATGGGGGACTTCCGGAGGGTAACAGGGGCTCTGCTGACGGGTTCAGAGCCCCCATCCACTTCTGCCACGGCCCCTTCCTCCAAACTTGTTACCCCCAGCTCCAGCATGGAGTTTGAGGCAGCTCGGCGGCGCCTCCTGGAGGTGGAGGAGCGCCAACGTGTCATCAGAGAAATGGAGCAGCGGTTGGAGGAACTCAGGGAGATGTTCGTTCGCTCAGAGCAGGAGGTGGTGATTCATGGGGAGATAGTGTCACGGATATCTAGCACAGCCCAGCAGGGAGAGCTGTACGTGGCGGAGAACACCCAACGGTTGAAGAAGGGCATGAGGTTCAAGAAGCATCGACCGACCATCGTCTTTACCTCCATGCTTGGACTTCGCACGTGCCTCCCTTGGCCTGTGAAGCTCAAATAAGACAACAGAAGCTTGCATTTCATCCATCACTTTAGAAATATGACCGGGAGAATAGACCTCCAGTCTTTAGCTATCTCATCAACACGCTGCTCTCCAGTTTTCCACATTTCTGCTCTTGTATCCCGAGGCTGGTCCTCCACGGCTTTAGAGTGCCTACAGTATTCACAGATGCTAGTAAAGTGTTTCCTGTTCAGTGTGTTTGTGAGGAAATGATCTGGCTTGAAAGCCATTTAAAGCCAGAAGCAGTGCAATGTGTCATTATGTCTTGATTGTTTTTCACTGATGCTTTGCTGCCTTTGGTATGAAGGAGTGATTCAGGTGGTATCCATGGTGCATGCATGAGTCATTCTTCAGGTGATGTGGAAGGGAGAGGGTCAGAATGACCTGCAAGGGATCGTGTAACTTATGCAGCAGTGCACATTGGGGATTATGTAATGTAACCTTTTTGTCAGTAAGGAAAAGCGAGAGTGGAGTAGTAAAAAAAATGATTGAAAAGACAGACAGCTTTAAAGAACCTGCCGCTTCGGTCTGATAGGAGAGAGAGGAGTGAAGGGTAGTGAAAGAGAACCACAGCTAAAGATCACTGCACTGTTATATAAACCCATGGATGCAGAAAAAAAAAACATGCACAAATTGTGGAACCCACTTGGCTGATACACATAAAGAAAAATGTGCCTTGGCTTCTCTGAGAACACACTACATCTGTTTTTTTTGGCAGCACCAACAAGGGAAAAAAAAATAAAGCAAGGCAGCAGGACAGATATTCATGCTGGGACAATTCCACCTGTGGCCTCTTTTCATCCAGTCACCTAGCAACCACTCATCTCTCCATCCCAAATCCGCTTCCACAAACATACAGAATGTATCCAGCGGAGTGCTGTTACTATGAAAAGGATTGTGAAGTTAATACATTTGCTTAAAAATTAATCAGAGCTACAGGCTGTATAGTCAAAAAAAAAATACTGACATTTATTTGATGATTAGAGGCTTCACTTTGTTTACTGTTGCATGCATCAGCGATCAGAGCTAGGGCAGGCCACCACTATTAGCTGACAGTGTCTTTGACAAGCTATTTAGAGTACTGTGTGTAAAACAAGAGCTTCACTGGTATCACTCTTATTATCTGAAATGTGTTTTAATTCAGGGCTTGTAATCCTTTCACTCGTGCACAGCACCATCTTTGTCCTATATAGCACAAGATGGCCTATTTTATACTTATAGATCACAGTCATTTTTTTTGCCCTATTTCTTCACTTCCTTGCTCCCATTTCTTTTCTCCGTGGATTAAGCAATCTCCTGCATTCATTTATTCCACACCCAATCCCTTTGCTTTAGCTGCATTTGTGTGCGTAGAATGCACAGCCAATACACCAGGGATGTCTATTTTTGGCATCTGAAGGTTATAGCAGAGAAGGAGAGAGAGAGAGAGAGAGATTCAGAGATTCAATCTCAGCACATAGATGGAGGAAAAAGGAGTGCAATGTTATGTATGTGCACTACTTTAAATGTGACATTTCTTGCAAGTGCCCAATCCCTGGTGGTGCTTTGTTTGCTCTCCTATCGTAAAAAGACCTCACCAGAGAACAAAGGCTGTTTACAAGAGAGGCACATGATTGGACTGTATCCATAAAATACTCACATGCAATTACAGTAAGTTTCCTGCAATTGAGAAATGTTACTAAATCATTTGAAATATTGGAAAAGCTATTTCTTGCCCTGCAGACAAAGAGAGGAGAAATCACAAAAGTTATTTTTATGTAAATCAATTAGAATGAGGCGTTGTGGTCAGTTTTGGGCATTTTTACATTTTTGACATTAAGGGCTTAAATGATCAAAGCTTCTAAGAAGCGTAGTTAAAGGGACAGTCTGTCAGTTTTATAGTTTCTGTCAGGGAGGGTTAGCTTGAAAAAAAAAGGATGTAATAGAGTGATGTCATCTGCGTATGGTGTGTTCCAAATGTGGAAGTCAGAATCTTAAGCAGATTTTGTACCAAAACACCAATTTCCAACTCTAAAAAAAATCCAAGATGGCTGTTGTTAATTAGCACATCTAACTGCTACAGTGTTTGTATGTGCAAAATACTGTGAACTTTGCTAACAACACCTTGAATTATAGGAGCATGATATTAGTTACGCTGACCTGTGAGGTTAATGTAATGGAAGCAACATTATTTAAGGCAACACATGATAAACTGTGGACTTGAAAGAGGCGGGTTTTTAGGATGCTGAGAGTCCTCGTCACTGTTCGCTATGATGACCTTATCATTGAATGTCAACTATATAAGCATTCCACATGGCCAAAGTTAACTGCTTACTGTCTTTGTGCACATCTATACCAAACAATATCCAGATAGTTGCTAGAAAAATGCTTTTGCAGAGGTCTCATATAGGCCTTAAACATGTACTCATGGTCCTATGTATATATTTGCTTTTAACATGCCTTATGCAGTAATTGAGCATTGGCAATTACAGTTATGATGGTAATGATTAAGGATTTATAAAACGGGGAACTCACAACCGTCATAAACCTCATCCAGACACATCTTTATCAGAGCAAGAAGAGAACACTGCTGTTGGACTGCACCTTTTTGTGTTTTATAGGAATTTTAAAAACAAAACAAAAAAAGACTACATTACCCAAAGATCTCTGGGCCCACTTGCAGATTGAATGTATTGTTAATTACTCAAGTTTTTGTGTTGTTTTTCTCCTGACTATATAATCACATATATCTCCTTTGAGCCTGTGGTTGGCAGTTAATGCTTTTGTATTTTCAATGCCGCTGGAATAAACTTCCAACTACACCTGCGGCTCTCACAGCCCTTTACTGACACAAATGCTGGCTGCTAACCACAGGTCCAAAACCTTCTTTTATTGATCTTTTTTTTTTTTTTAATATTTTGTGTTTGTTAATGTGTAATGTGGTATGAGATATGTTTATGTTTAAGAGCACAGAACGTATTGTTTCTCTATAGCAGGTGTTTATTACCTTTATTTAAAGTATGCTGACTGAGAGCTGTATAATGTAGTATGAATGTCAACTTTAGAGAAATTTAAGTAAATGCAGGTTTGGTGCTTTTAATGTTAAATAAAAGCTAGTTGCAGAGTAGCAACTAGCTCAAATGAAGGTTAATTTCCAAACCTTGATGTAACTGATGTACTGACACTGCTTTTGCTTTCTGCTACAAATAATGAATGTCCTGTCTTATGCTTATTAGCTTCTACTGATTAAGTTTTCTCAACACTTATTTACTTGAGCACAGAGCTACAATGTAAAAAAACTAGAAAGTATTAAAATATATTTCTTTTTTGTAAGATAGGCTGAATTATTAGAATAAATGGACCTAATGAATCATTTTTTAGACTAAATGTTGTCTTTTCTGGATACTGCCAGCATAAATATGTTGTGAGATCTATTAGGGTCACCTTGCAGCAGCAGCAGCAGCCTGGTCAGCAGTGATGTAACAAGATCCTGCAGGGCCTGAAAGGAACAAACTGTGAAAAAAAGCTGCACAGATTTAGTCTGCCTTATTTTCTATCCTATCACTGTGTCATTTGCTTGTCCATTACTGCCCTTTCTCAGCTGATTACTTGGTTAAATGAAGGTTAGATCACCCTGTGTTTCAAAAGTGCAGAATTACTAAATGCATCCTACTTCCAAGTGCTCATTTTTGCAAGCCAGGATTAAGCTGATGTTTTTTGCTGTTGCTCACTTAATGAAAGGCATTATGGGTATGCATCTTAGCATGTTGGATATTAGAAAGTTGGAAAAGCTGCTTTTATGTTTTGTTTATTTTTTGAGCTTACGGACCCATATAAAGTTGATGCATAAAACTGCTAATAATGGATGTGGGCCACACTTCTGTGGCATATAAATCCACAGATTAGTGCAGGTTCTACTCTTCACTTGATGGATTATTATTATATTGAGTGTGCATATTACATTCAGTTATGTGCATGCATGTGGCTATGGTGATGATACATTTATTATGCAATGATGTAACATTATGCAGATGTGCATTACTGCAGGCCTAACATGGAGGTACAGCATGGGCTACTCAGTTGGCAGAATAAGTTGTGGCATTATTATCCTGGCTGTTAGAGAGGTGGCTGGTTATGTAAAGTGACAGGTTGGAATTTCATCATCATGGCTGGGCTCTGGGACAGAGAGTCAGGGCTAAGCGACGTCCGGATGGAGACTAAATGAGGCTGGAAGCTGCAGGGAAAACTGCCAAGAGAAAGGGCTGAAGAGATTAGGCTTTAGGAAGGACATACATATACTCTCAGTTTGGGAGAGGGAATGTCAGAAAATGATTACTAAAATGTAGACATACAACTTCTTTTTTTGGTCTTTAGAGCAGAAAAGAAGATACTTTAACAGTCTATAACATACAGTGGTGCTCGAAAGTTTCTGAACCCTTTAGAATTTTCTACATTTATGTGTAAACGTCAGCCCAAGTCCTGACAGTGGAAGATGACAACCCAATCAAACAAATGAACCTCCACATGGTCACGCACAACGGAGTTTGCCCCGATATGCATGCACAGACAAACACACACACTGACTGCACTAAGTTAAGCTAGTGGTTGTGCTGCCAGACTAGACAGTAGCACTGATCCATTCACTTATCTAACTCTAGGGGGTATTTAATTGCCTGTCACTATACCTCGCTGGCATAGATGAATAAAGAAATTATTTTCAGTAAATTGACCGATTAAGTGAAATTGGATAATTTCCCACACACACACACACAGCTTATGATCACTAGCAACACACCAATGTGCCGTGGTCCACTGGTTGGAAAGCACTGATACTGTATAAGCCGCCATTATATTCCATTTGATTGCTATCCAAAGGTGACATCAAAATGGAAGTAGGTTTTTTATGGTGCTCAAACTCACTAAATTCAAGTAATGTGTGTGCTGGCATTGAGCATTAAAGACACAGTGGCATTGTCCTCTATACTGGAGATGAAAACAAAAACAACAAAAATCGCCTTATTTACAGTTTAACATGTTTAATGCCACATGTATTTTACAAATGTACTCAAAAATGAGCTTTACATTCAGACAGAGCTCCTTCTTACAGCTGTAGTCACAAGGCTGATAACCAACAAGGAAGTCTTGTGACTTTTTTTGCTTAATCATCCACAGTGTAGTAAGATGATATCAGTAGAAGCAAACAGACTCCAGTTTGTTTAACGAGGAAGTAAACCTGCCCACCTTTGTTCATCACTGTCCTCTCGGAACAGAATACTCAGAGCTGTCTCCTCTTATTTACACAATAAAACAGAAGATTAGCAACACTTTTTGTAATGACATAGTCCTTTATAATGCATAACAGATGATCTATATACTATAGATGAATATATATAAAAATTTTAGACATATGTACAACAGCCTCTGTAATAGCTGTGAAATGTGTTACATGTTACAAGTGGAGGATTGACACCTCTCCCTCTCCATGCTCTCCTTTCTGGAAGCTCCTATGTGTGTGCATTAAGTGCAAGTGTGCTTATGTATATTTGGCGTGGGTCTTCAATGTCCACTGAACAAATTACGGCAGTGGGGGTGCAGCTAATAACAAGCTTTTTAAGTGCCATTTCCGGGTAGGGTTGAAAAAGTCTTTTTTTCCCCCCTTCTAATGCACCATCCAGGTCCTCTAGAGACCAACGCCTGGAGCCGGAGGAAACTGGATCCTCCACACTCCGTGCTGTGCTGGGAGTTGAGCTAAAGTTTCAGATCTCCCCCTGAGCTGCCAAGACGCCTGGTGTTTTTTTTTTTTGTCTGAGACAGACTGGCAGGCACGTCCCAGGGCAGGCTGCGGCAGACGCTGGGCAGGTCGGAGCCTTTAGTATACTGGCAGGTTCCATTCAATAAAAAAAAGAACCTACATCCTCATTCAGTACACATCTACAGTTCTGCCAACTCTCTATAGGAGTTTAAAATGCTTCAAAGGGTTTTTTTCTGCCCTGCAGGTACATGTTACCTCTATACACATGTCTAAGATCACTATAGACAACATCTGCTAAACAAATGTGGGATTAGCGGTTGAATGGTCAGAGCATTCGTACCTCTGTCACACAGGCTTTATGTGTACCTTTCAACGTCTGGCTTCTAAAGTGAGTAAATGTTAATCTGGTCATCTCCAGGTTTCCCCTCTGCCAGTATTTCTCCATATGGAGCTACTGTTAGATAACACTGTCCTCTGCTGTGAATGAGTTCCTCTTTGTGACAAAGTATTTCTCCATCAGTCAGTCAGTTTGTGTACATAGTTGACAGGGAAAGTCCCGCTCCTGGATGGTTCTCCCTCTATGTGACCAACCTGTCAGAATAAGCAATAATGCTTCATTTATATATATAATAGATTCAATCCAGAGCTATATCATCAAGTACACAGTCTGACATTTCTGACTTTATAATCTAATGTTATACTTGAACAACAGCAGACAGCTTGTGACATCAAGAATCTGTAGTTGCACTTACCCACCAGTGGGGGTCATTAGAGGCTGTCACCACAATGATTTCATCTTTAAAAAAGGCCAGCTGCTCAGAACTGACGGCTCTGCAGTCCACTAAAGCCTGGACACGCTTCTGATGCGGTCTGCTGCCAGACACCTGGAGGACACATGCGAAATACTTCTTAGACACAACTTTATACAGACATTGGTTAGATTAAATAAAAGACTGTGACATGGAGGACTTGAACTACAATACTAAAGCAAAGTGGTTTCTGTGTGCTTGTACCATAGCGTTTCTGCGAGGCCGTGGGGCGCAGGTCACAGTAGGTGAGGATGAAGGGGCTGGAGCTGGAGCTGAGGGGAAGCCTGCACTATTATTCCCCACTAAGCTGCAGTACAGCTCCTCCTGGCTGCCCACACAGGTCGGAGACAAAACACCACACTTTGCCTGGCTGCCTCCTCCACCGCTGGTGCGACGGTATGACGTGGTTTTCTCTGAACTAGACGATGACACAGAAGTAGCAGGAAATTCCACTTTAACTTCCACCTCATTACCAACAATACAGTTTGCATGACACGTAGCTGGTTTTCCCTCACCTGACTGGACCTATGTGACTCTGAGAGGATGGTTGTGTGGGACTACTTTGAGACCCAGAACTAGTACCAGGTTGGCCCTCACAGGTCTGCCTCTGTGACCTGAGCAGACCTCCCTGTCCATGGGGAGACTTAGGGGGTCTCCCACCTTGGCTGTGGTTTTCTGTACTGGGTGAAGGAGGACTGTGTCTGGACTTTGTCTGGGAACACGGCGAGCGGGAGGCAGGGTTGGAGCAACGTCTCGATGGGGGGTTTGCTTCATGTGTTGTGACTGAAATCTGAGGGTCTGAGCGACCTGTGGAGGTCAAAAGGGGACATCGCTATATGATTACAACTCAAATTTAAAAACCATTACAATGCCAAGAGCTAACACAAATTCATACACACAGTAGCTCACCTCTTTGAATGGATTTCGCTGGTAGCGGTGGTGGTGGCATTAATGTTCCAGAGGGGGCGCTATTGGCCGGAGGATTTTTGTATAAGAAGTCGAGATTCTCATAAGTCTGACACGGTCTGGTTCCTGTGCTGGCATTGGCACCATTACTCCAACGGGCAAAAGAGGATCCACCACCTCCGTTTGAAGAGAGAGGGGAACGGTTTTTGGGTAAAGGGCTCACCTAGAAGAAGGTGGATAAAAACGTTTCTATTGATCTCAACTTTTTATTCAGTTCATTTTAATCATTCATGAATAGCATCTCTAATTTTTTTTGTGTGTTTTTTGTTTTGGCTAGAAGACAGGGACAGAGGTGTGTGTGTGTGTGTGTGTTTGTGTGTGTGTGTGTGTGTGTGTGTGTGTGTGTGTGTGTGTGTGTGTGTGTGTGTTTACCCTTTCATCCAGGTCATCCTCACTGTCATAGAACTCTTGAGACTGTGTCTCCCATGTGAACTCCACATGGATCTGAGAGTTGAACTTCCCACTCTGGGCGAGCTCCAACTAAAACACACACACACACGCACACACAGGAGGACAGACACACATACCTAATTTAATTGGAGGCAGCTATGAATCAACCTACTTGGCTCAACATATTTTAATATGTGGATTTAATTAGCACTTTTTTAATGCAACAAGACAACAACAAAAATAAATGGGGGGAAAAGTGTGCATATTTCTTAGAGCCTATTGAGTCCATTAAATTAAAGCAGATAAAACGTCACCTAAATCCAAGCTAGTATTGTTTTTCAAATTCAAAACAGACCCATAGAACAAGGATGTTCACTACGGATGTTGCAGACAGCTCTGACTCAGCAGGGCAGATGGCCGGTAAGAAAATAAAAGCAGTTTATAAAAGATGCACAGAGGGACCTGATGAGGATAGGATTCCTCATCCTGGGAGTTGAGTCCTTAGCTGAGCTTTGCTGCAGAGGGAGTTTTTTCAAGGTAGTATGTCCAGCTGTGGAAGTTGTGTTGTTTTGTGTCTGGAGCTGGGTATTTTAATATTGCAACTTGACTCCTCAACTGAACTTGAATGCACATCTGACATGTTTATTTGAATTAAAAGTTTGAGGTCTCACCAGCTCCACGCACTGCATGTGCTGCAGCCTCCTCGCAATATCCAGAGCCGTCTCTCCTCCAGAGTTTACTGACAAAGAGACAAAATAAATGTTTTTCTTCCTCATAAGGTGACAGAGAAATATAAGTAACATATTTAAATGTACCTGTGTGAAGGGCTGCCTTTGCTTTGAGCAGTAACTTGAGTGATTCAGGCTTGTGATGCAGAACGCTGTAGTGGAGAGCTGTGTTTCCTTCTGATGTTCTTTTCTCCAGACAGTTGCTGTAGAGTGTATCACTGTCAGTATATAAAAATCCTGTTCCATAGTTGCAAAAGCATAACACGTGTCAAAGTCTGACCTGTTCTGACAGAGAAAGTCCACAAGTGCTCGAGAGCTTCTTTCCTCCAAACGCACTGCAAGATGTAGAGCCGTCTCTTTGATCCCCTTTTAAACAAGATGAAGTGAGGTCAAAGTGTTGACCCATAAAGAGATATTCCATATGCACAGTTTGTCTCCCTTGAGTGCAACTAATCTGTCAGTCACAGATATGAAGTTGCAGATTTTTGCATCTTTATATAAGTTGTCCCTGAAGCTTATATCAGACTAATCGTGTGACAGCTCTTGTGTGTCTACAAGTAAAAAAAAAAAACATTCCTAAAGCTTTAAGCACGACTTGTTTATGTGAAGAAAGTGCCTGTGTAATTCAATGAGCCTCTCTCATTTGTTCTCCAGAGATGTGAGCTCTGACCTAAAAGCTGAAATAATAACTAAAACCCAGTCAACACAAACAAACAAGCACACGCATAAACACGCTGAGATGTTGACCCCAATACGCACGCAGCTGAGGGCTGTGTGAAGGAAGTGGCTGACAGGAGGGTAAAACATGATTAAAGACACCACAGGCGAGGAGTTGGGAGAGACAGCAGAGGAGGGGAAGGCAAGATGAGAGGATAAGGGACAAAACTGGGAGACTGGATTAGAGGCTAAAAGTGATGGGAGGGTCTCAGTGAAGCCACATATATAAACCATGCTGTAACTACCCACAATTCTTCAAATTGTTTTTAACAATAAGATGAATTTATTTATTTTCCACAATTTTAGCCACAGTACTAAAATGAAGTCAGAAACAAGTGTGTGTGTATGTGTGTGTGTTGAGCTAAAAACAAACTGGGTGGGTGGCCATGACAGGATGTAGCCGTCATTCAAACTAAATACAGGACATGTGTGGGAATGTTGGAACACTTTTCAGGAAGTAATCCTGTTGGTTAAATCGACTCGTCATCCTCACCTGTCCTTCATGAAGTGTGAGTGGTTTAGCCAGGTCTGCTCCTTCTGCATACAGCTGCAGAAGCGAAGTGAGGTCGCGGCTCCGCACGGCATCATACAGCCGGCCCGGATTTGTTTCATCTCTGCGTAGCACGTACCGACGTTCTGCGTACTTTGCCACAATGTACTCCTTTCTGGCATTCCTGGTTGTCAAGGAAACATGTTTTAATCAAAAATCCTTAAGATATTTTATGATGTAAAGTTTAAGGGTTTAAATGACGTCTGGGACTCACATGTCACTTTGTGGCAGTGGTTTAACGGAGTCATTTGGAAGGCCTGCCTCCATGATGTCATTGAACCTGGTGTTGCCAATGCTGACAGCCAACTGGAGTGACACGCAGTGCGGTCACATGAAGCCATTTCAAAGAAAAAGTTACATAATGCCTGTGATTAGGAAATCATGACAACAGAAAATCTAAAACTGTGTCTGGGAATTTTTGTGTGTGTGTGTGTGTGTACCAGCAGTTCAGAGGTGCTCAGCAGGTCCAGTGTGAGAGACTGAATCCTGGAGTAGTGGACGCCCAGCTCCCTGTGGATGCCTGAGCATTCTATACAGGTCAGGATGCCCAGATTGGTTGACAGCCATGTTGGATCTGAGACATGGGGGGGGAAAAAGCAGGTCAGCGGGCTGTCAATGAATTTTCACTTTCACTTCCTGGATCAAGCTGACCTGGAGCTCCACAGTCTGCACAGGCCTCGTTGCCAGGCATTTGTCGCAGCTCAGCGATAATGGCTCGAGAGAGTTCCTGGAGCCCGCTGTCCTGGAGGTGAAGCTGGTCTCCACCCAATGCTGTGTTCAGGGCCTCCTCTTTACTATTCTGCAGCACTGACACCCAACTGAAGCACAGACACACATGTAGAACATTGTTATTACACTTTATTTAACATTTTTTAACAAGAGGTGAAGACAAGAGTTTGAACCTAGACCCCAAAACATGTGCTGAAACACGTTTCTGCTCAGCCATTCTGCAATAAGTCATCGTCATTCTCACTTTCTAAACTTCAAAACCCCATTTTTTTAAACTGTGGTGCTTTTCTCTACAAACCATTTTCATCTCTCTTTGTCCCAAAACTCACACAGCATACTGCATCAAAGAAATCCGCCTGGAGGCCCACACACAAGGGAAGGCCATGGGACAGAAAACCCCACATACAACCCCCCCTTCATCCAAAACCACTTCAGAACACACAAAGGTTCCCTCACTTGCCATTTGTGGCCAGAAAGAAAAGTCCCACCCAGAACCAGCTGGAACAAGGAAGCGGGAGGGCAGTATTGTGTACACTGTCAGCTCCTCTCAGCATCCAAATCTTAATCTTATTTTTAACTTAATCTAATTTCACTGTTTTTGTTGTTTTTTTCTTGAACAGTCTTGGCTGTTTCTGCAGAGTTTCTCTCCCCCATGCTAAGACAAAGTTAGAAAGACATGTAACAACTTATACAGTGCAGTGAGAAAGCATGCAGCCTATGGTGGTACAGATGCTTACATCACACATTCCTGCTCATCCTCTGCCTGGAAATGATACGTCCGGTTATCTGTGAAGAAATAAAAGTGTGTAGTTATATATTATTGGTAGATGGAGACATTTGCATGACTAAAATTGGCACAGAAAAAGCTTTTTATTATGAATCATAAGGAATGTGTGACGTTTGTGCCAAAGTCTCAGATTCTAATTTCAATTAATGTGGGAGCAAAGAAGCAAGCTTCCACACAGCTGTGCTGCAGATGATTCTGCTTTAATGACGATCTGTCGAGAGTAAAGTTGAAGGGTCAGGAGTTGAGAATGAACCTACGAGTGACTAGGTCAAAGGTTCTCCTGTCTTCTGGGTTCGGCCGCACCTGACAGGTCAGGAGGTTCAGTTTGGCCGGCGGTCGATTGATCTGAAGACAAAGGAGTTCATGTCAGTATGAATGGGAGGTTTGCTTTAGATTTTACTGATAGATGCATCACATCACTCCTCACCGTACTGTGGGAAATAGTCAAGCAGCCAAATTTGACCCCACACTTCCTCTTCTGCCAAACCTTCCTGATCCTGTAGGACGAAGAAACACTGTTCATGCAACATTCTCAACACCAGTTATTAGTCTGCATTGGTAACTGTTGCATTCTCAGTTTGAGAAGCAGTGATCTAAACACTGTGCTGGCTCAGTTTACTCCCCTTCACAGCACTCCACTCCTGTTTTCATCATCTTGATTGAATCAGGTAAAATAGCTGTTCTGTTTTGCGTCAGTGGCCTGGGGAAAGTTTACTCTTCTGCCTCCTCCCATTCGCCCTACTGAACCACATCCCCTCTCTTTATCATACAGTAATCTACCCATGTGTGTGTGTGTGTGTGTGTGTGTGTGTGTGTGCATGACGCAAATGTTGGATCCGTTCACTTAGCAAGTCTGCCAATAAGTTCCACAGGAGGGGCCCCTGCTTGAATCTTCATCTCTCAGTAATGAACACCAGCTGGGGCAGAGAAAGTTTAAGTTTGCCATTCTTTGTGCATGCAGGACTCACTTCTGCCTTTGAGGCAGCTAGAAAAACTAACCTACAAGTCCTGCAGTGACAAAACACCTCCTAATGGACTGGGATATATTAAAATACACGACTATTTATAGCAATTACAACTGTAAAAATGCATTTTGTTTACAAAAAAATGAGCAAAAATATAACTGAAAATGTGCACTGAACTGAAGAGATTAACGCACCCATCGCTCTTCTTCAGCAAGAATCCAGATTTCTCTGTCCCATACTTCTTGTTTCCCTGTGGTTGGTGGATGCTGTAACCGTTGCCGGAATTTTTCCGATTCAGATACTCCTGAGGGAAAAAAACAAAGATTTCCAACTTTAGTTGAAAATAAATCTTAAATTGCAGATCTAGAAAAGCTTATGTAGATGCATTTTACTCACCCACAGTAATTTGGCTGCTGTAAAGAGTATAACAATTAAGCATTACCTCTTTCCCTTCCACTTGTAGAAGTAATCTAAGAGAATCCCTCAGCTGAGTGAGCTGCTTCACCTCCTCGTCCTGGTCCAGACGCACCTACAACATAACAGTATTTAATGAGTTCTCCCATGTCCCCATTAAATCATATACAATGCTTTCTTTTTATTTGTTCTGGGTGTGGAGCGGGAACACATCAGAGCTTTGTGTAATGGTCTAAATAATGCAGAGCAGAGCTGAGTATTTGGGCGTGTAGTCTTGGGAGGTTTTGGGAGGGAGTCTTTGGGAGGTTTTGGGAACAATCTTGCATGCAACACAAGCTAGCTGAACTCAAATATTTTTATTTTTCTGAGAACAATAACACAGATTCTATCTGAATTTTCTACTGAGGTCTGGCGTGTCTGAACAGGCCTGTTAAGAACAGCCCGCGAAGAACCAGAAAAACCTCTAACGCTCCCAGTATTACAGTCAACAGCCTGTTTCCAGTGCTCAACCCAGAAAAGGGAAATTTAGTGCAGCGGTTGGAGAAATAGGTGTGCTCTTAAGGAAGGAATGAAAATGAGGGATGCTTTCAGTTTCGTCGTTTGAAAATAGGGGGAAGAATTTCTGGGAATAGACTCCAAAAACATTCTGCGGGTTCAGATGGGGGGAGGTTGCAGTGAGTGAGGGAGGCTTTCTATCAAAAGGGTTCACCAAAACACAAAGAGGGGGCTCCTACTTTTCATAAAAGAATTAAGATCAACTGCATGTGTGGGCATTTTGTGATAACATCGTAAACAGACCTTCTTAATCATAGATAATGCATGCAGACAGACTGGCAGCAGATGCTGTGTTTACCGTGTGAATAGAAGAAGCCAGCTTCTCGATAAAAGGAGCAAGATTTTCAGCAGCTTTCAGCCCATCCTGAAAGAAACTGCAACACATGCTGAGTCATTACCCTACTTCCCACCAACCAAAACATCACGTGTAAAAGCTGTACAAGCAGCTCCGTACCCACATGAAACCCTCCGTATGATTAAAAAAAGGGAAAAATGGTTAACAACAATCAAAAAAGCTCGTAAAAGCAAAACCAAAGAGCCTCAGCTACTATGCAAAACCATAGGTGAAGATCAAATCAATATGTTTTCTAGGTTTAGGATGTCTTCTGATTACAAAAAAAGTTACTGTTGGGCTGAGACTGACCTGAGCTGAGCCTGGAAATATTTGATGAGGCTCTGGAGGAGATCAGGACCCTGACGCACCTTCAGCTCCTGGATCTTCAAGAGATACTGAAAGCACACAACAACGACTGTATGAAGCTACTGTTTGTCAGTATATTTATTCTAGACGGTTTCATAGGTCATGTGCAGTCATTTCAAAACTTGAGCCAGTCAGTGAACTTAGACTAGAGTTGGATTACACACTTAAAATCATGTCTACATTCTGAGTTTGAACGGCGGAAAAATGGAGCTGTGGAGTTTTAGTTCTGTGTGGAAGGAATGACTCCATTGTCTTTGCTCCATAAACTCCCAGTATAAATGACTGTGTCCCTCTGAAGCAGCTTTCTGTGTGCAGGTTTCTATGTGAATTTATATGTAGAGCATGGAGTGTTTAGGGGGACTTGCAACAAGTGGAAATTCCATTTGCCCTGCCGCTCCTCTTTGTCTCAACAGCTGGTGTCACTCAGGATTTGTGTGTGTGTGTGTTTCTCAGCTACGTGTGCACAAGCTGTATGTAATACACCACCTGTATGTAATAGTGTGAATGACTACACAGTCATTTCTAATGTTACAGGACTCAATTAAACCAAATATAAATATACTTTTTCCTTTTTATTGATTTATAGAGATGTTAAGAAAAAAACTTGGAATCTGGTCATCCATGGATGGAATATGGAAACCAGATATTCAGACCACCCCTGCGAATTAAATCAACCCAAGCTCAGGTGTATAAAAGGTGTCTGGAGTTTGGTATTTTGACTGGCGCTAATCCACCTACCTCACACATTTGCAGCTGAAAGGTCCTCCTCTCTCTCTCCATGTCCTCCCCCCCGTCCGATCCCTCCGTCCTGATCAACCCCAGCTGCCTGCTCTTCTCCTTTCTCTCCTTCTCTAGCTTCCCTCTGACAGGGCGGCAGAGAGAACGAGTTGGATGAAAGACAATAAAGGGAGAGGTGTAATCTCCTTATAGCATTATAAAACACTTTAAACCACAGGCAGAATGAGATCAAATGATGGCTGTAAAGTGCGAGTGCCTTGGTTTTATTTCACAGCAGCGTAATAGAGAATGGCCTCGGGGGGATGATCCTATTAACCCATTAGGCAAACGTGTGTGACTCAGTAATTTGTGGGGGGAAAAAAACATGTGACTCTTATAATTACAGTAACACACTGTGCAGCCATAAGAATGTAAACCAAGAGCAGTTAATTACATTTTGATGTCGTAATCCTTCCAGCTCTTCTCCATATGTTTCTTCAACTCCTGTGAGAGAAAAAAATAGTAAACACATAAAGCTGCATTTTACAGACTTCCTTGCATAGAGGTCAGACATATAATACACACAGACATGATTACTCATGCCAGCTCCTCTGCTATCTGGCTGAACAGGATCTCAGCAGCCTCTCCTCACTGTTACATTGTGGCAATGCTCAGCTGTCCAATCAGCTGTGCAAAAGACAGGGCAGTGACAGGAGCTTACACAAGCATTAGCCTGATATTACTCACTAGTCTGCTGGCAAGGCAAATCAAAAGGCCAAATACTGGGTAAGACACACACATTAGGCACGGGGATGGAGCTCCGTCTTACCCATTAATCTGCACAAATAACCTCATATTATCCAGCATCTCAACAGGCTAAGCAGAGACTACAACACAGACAGACGGCATCATCCTCTTAAGAAGGAGAATCCATAATAGAAACTGATTTTACAATGTTGTATTTTAATAATTTTGGACAGTACTGATTATATACACAAACAAAGCTACTGAGCTTCCTTAACTCTCTTTAGCAGCCATTTTGCAAATACAACCTCAGCTGAATAGACGAACTGTAAGGTGAACAGGACCTGTGCAAAACAAGCCCAAATCATCACCCCTACACTGCCGTGCTTTACAGTAGGTATGAGGTGTTTCTGCTGAAATGCTGTGTTTGGTTTTCAGCGGACATGGTGGTGATCATAAAGAACAAACAACTCCACTTTGGTCTTATCTGTCAATAGGACATTGAGTCACAAGTGTTGTTAAGATGGAATTTGGTGTGCTTTTTCTCCTGGTAACCCCTCAAACAAACTGTACTTCTTCTAATTGTGCTGTCACATTAACACTGAGCATGCTAAGTGAGGTCTGTAGCCCTTGGGGTGAATTTTCTGGGACGTCCAGTCCTGTCAAGATTGACAGCTGTCTTGAATATTTCCACCTGTGAATACTCTTTCTCACTGTAGAACATTGAACTCCAAATAGATTGATGTGCAGTTGCTTCTCTAACACTATTGTTTATGTCTTTCTCTCTTGTCATTGTGTTAACAGACACCTGGATGCTGCAGAGCAGCGAACTGACAAAATGTCTGTTTTTACAGAGGTCTGCACACCTGCTGATGATCAATTCATCAAAGACAGATGATCAGCAGCACCTGCTGCAGCTCACACTATCAAATCCAATGGAAGCAGTAAGGGGCACTTAGTATTGAACAGGGTGTTTTTTTTCCTTTTTGGCTATATAAATAACAGCACTGTGAAAGAAAAAAACATGTCACACATTTCATTCAGATTCAAGTAATAATAAAGATCCCATCAAAACTTATGGCGTCTGCCCTAAAACAAATATATAAATACGTCCATACTCACTAATCTGCTGTCACGAAGTTCTGTCTTCAGCACATTTTCCAGAGGAAACGCCATGATGTTGTTAAGGTTTTGCACCTGAAATATGGAGGAAAACAAACACTGAATGTTAACATATTACACAACACAGGTGGCTCTTATCTTCTCCTGTGTGGGCAAACACACACTCTTACTGTACGTCCCTATGGACTCGCATTTTGGGAATGAGAGTGGAAACCCACACAGTGGTGAGTCACCAGGAAATAAAAACACCATGCAATAATAACACGTCTTTTTTTTTTTTTTTTTTTTTTGAGGGGGGCAAAATGATGTAATGAAATAAATGAACTGTTTGAGGTTTTGGATGGAGATAAAATGGACTCAGATTTGCAGAGAATGAATCAGACAGCATGACTCTTAACAGGTTGCACTTTACAGTAAATATTCCTACTAATTCCCCTGTGTATGGGAGTAAATCACATATTATTTTCACATGCGCTTATTATTCATCGTTTCCACTTGTCTCCAGTTGACCATTGTGCTAATTTACAGTCCGGACTTTACTGTAAATGTCACTGCAAACTTTCCATGGATTCTGCTGAAATACAGCCAAGCTGCAGTCGGCTCTTAGCATAAATAATGTCTCAACACTTCCGTGAACTGACGGCACAGCTAACCTTGATATGTTGACACAGAGGCTTGGAGACTGGTAGTGTTGTTTTGGTTGTTACACCAGAGGTAACTAATAGTTAATACATGGACTACTGACACAGGGGAATTCCAGCCCACAGATCAATACATGCGCACGCTTAGGAGGACAAAAAACATGGCACCAAGGGACTGATTGTGCAGTAAATCCTTCTATTTTTATGGACACAGCTACTTTTCACATGTGTAAGTCTCCTCTGTGAGGCCCTGACTGACACATTGGGAGAGAGATGGTGAATGTGTGCTGGTACTGACACACACACACGGAGGTCTGGGATGAATTATCATCGCCATAGAAACTATCGGTGGGAGAGTTCCGGAGTAACCCAGTCAAAAAAGGTGCAAGCATGCAGCTGTTGAAAAGCCCTGTTCCTCCATGCATCATGTATGGAGCACACACACACATATATATAGTACATGCAACATTTTATGGTGACAGATGTGGGCTTCTTCCACCTTCTGCTGTCACACATAAACAAACCAAATTTTGCTTCTTTGCTCACCAGATTCTTGAAGAGGGCCGTGACCTCTCTGGTGAACACAGCCAAGTTGAGGAAGCCTGTGGAGACTTCGTTGTTGTCCTGGGTCAGGTGACTATTTCCCAGGTTCTCCAAGACCTCTATGTACTGCTCCTTGTTTTCCACATGTGCTAAAAAAAAAAACAACACATATAGACAGAGAGTGACCGAAGATGCAGACAGTATAAAGTGGCAAAAAGAAAAATCAGACAGACATTCCCAGTAGTCTTGGGAATAATTCAACAAGACAAGCATGTGGGATAAATTAGTACTGGTTTACACCCATCCTGGAGCAGGAGACATGCAAACACATATGGACTATGGGCTTATAGGTCCCTTTACTAAGGGTCATGACCTCTCAGTCTGAATGTATAGTACAAGTATGTATAGTAGTATCAACACTACTTTGGTTAACACAGCAACTGCATAAAACTAACACAAATCAATACAATTAAAGCAATGTAAATTATCATTTTCTATCAACAATGTAATGAAACAACATTATTTGCGCCCCAATGAATATTTCCTTCTGTTTCAAGTATTTCCCACATATGCAAATAAAGCAAAGATTTTTTCCTTTTTCAAAGATATTTTTTACATACGTTTTATTCAGAAAGTGTACATTATTTCACTTTGTAGTCTGATAGAAAGGAGTCTGAATATACAGTGCATTGTTTCCTATGGGGCTGCATGGCTGCAGACCAGTCAGAGTGGACACTGTCCACAGCCCAAAGCACAATGGGCACATGATATGAGCATCAGAACTGGACCATGAAGCAATGAAAGAAGGTGGTCTGATCTGTTGTTTTGTTTTTTGTTGTTTTGATCAGTGTAATGCTTTGGGCAATGTTCTGCTGTGAAACCTTGGGTCCTGCTGTCCATGTGGATGTTACTTTGACATGTCTACTTAAGCATTGTTGCAGACCATGTATACTCGTTCATGGACACGGTATTACAGTAGATTACATCTCTTCTGTTGCAGTTTCCACAAGACAAATATAAAACAGGGAGGTAGACTGACACTTGTACTAACAAAAATTGGAACATTTTGTATGGCTGAAAAAATTCTGAATTAAGGAAGGAATGCAGACACAGCGCAGGAGGGAAAAGACAAAATCCTAAGAGGTATAAAGAAAACTGAGCCGCTGCGGCTGCATGAGTCTTTTAAAAGTATTCTAACAAACAACATACATGCAACTAGCAACACAACAAACAGCTGAGTCACTGAGGATGATTTTACATCTGACCTTTAACTGCCAGATACCACCAGAGCCATCTCTGCGCACTCTGCTCTGCCAGAACACACACACACTCGCAAAGCCACAACATCTTGGCAGAAAAGTGGCACTTGGCTTTTATGGGAAGCGAGAACGAAACAAGAGAATATCTCAGTGTGTGTATATGTGTGTGTGTGTGTGTTTTCATGTGTGACATGGCCATCAGACCAGCATGGGGGAGGAGTGGGCGTACAACTTTGAGTCAGACCGTCGATCCATGATTAACATCAGGGCTGATTATGGGGTTCAACAACATAATGAAGGAGAGGGGAGGGGGGGAGCTCCCGTCGTCACATTACTGGAACTAACCCCATCTGATTTTACTTAGATACAGAGGATGGAGTAGAGAAGGAGAACCAAAAGAGAATAATAATGATGGAGCACTTCTCTGCAGATGCTGCATAGAGCACTGCTGACTGCATCTGGTTGCCTAATTCTGGGCAGCTGTCTCGCTGACTCACATTTACTAAAACCTACGAACCTCTAAATGGGAAGCAGGCTTGTATGAAAGTTCAGAAAAACAACTTCAGGATATGTTATGCAGTTCCTCTGTTTCTCCCGCGCAATTTTTGAGGTTAACACTCACATCTTATGCATGCTCATATTTAACAGATCCAGGGCAAGCTATGCCCTACATGCTCTACATGACACATACCAACTGGGAAAACATTTAGTGGGGTTTTAGATCACCAAAGGGGGGGGGGGGGTCATTGTAATTGAATGCCATTTACCTTAACACATACATTCACCACAAAACCTCTGAATTTTTAATATAAACACAATCACCCATCAACCCACGCACACTGGACCCATAACAAGGGGCCTCACTCATAAACACCGCAGCCCACGCGAGTCTGATGATGTCATCCGCAGCAGGCTTATACAATGAATTATGTAGAGGCTCCCCTATGCACAGAACAGCTCATCCTGCCATAATAGAGGTTGACCTTATGTTGAGTTGACATACTTTACTTGACAGGACAGAAACCACTGTGTGTGAATTTTGCTGAGACTGACCCGCTGCTACTTTCACTTCTTATAAGCCCGTCACTTCTAGCAATGTAAATACACTTGAAGAACTTTTGCAATTAACGGTTCCTTCTTAAAGAGCAGTTATATGGAGTTTCCCTTTTTACTCACTGTCCCGTTTGTGGCTTTAAACATGGCAGGTTTAAAAAATATACATTCATTTTTATAAATAAGTTAAAGACACTTACAAAGCCCAGAGGTATGAATAGCTTTGATCATCTTCTTCATCCTCTGCAGAGTTATGTGATCCATCTCCAGAGACTGCAATAAAACAGAAAGGCAAAACAATGTGCTTAAAATTAAAAGGATAGAAAGGACAGAAAGAATGTGATTGCATAAACAGTCTGTCAATCGCAGTCCATTTAGGGCTAACTCCCCCAAATCACAATCGTAAGGCTGCACTGAAGAGGAAACACAAGGAGATTTTTGAATGCCGTTAGCACTTAACACCTAAAACATGCCCACGGATGCCCTGTCCTCATAGGACACCGACTGGTGCCACCATCTGTAGCTCAGGTACAAGCTGCCTTGCAAAGTAAACCAGTGTTTGTAATGGAACTGTGCTATTAATACATATTACAGGAATTAAACTGAGAAACTGTGTCTGGTTATTTCTCTCACGGAGTGTGACTAAGGCAGACAGGTGAGTAAGCAGCACTTGTCTGTCTTGCAGTGTTATGTACAGCCCTAAATGACGTCATTAACCTGTCACTTTCCAGGTTGGAAAGACAACTCTCTCCGACTAAAATGACATTACAGCTGGAAAAAAAAAAACTGGACCCACGATGCAGACAGTCAAACGTCTTCTTTGTATTTCAGCAACCTTTTCTAAACCAACAATGTTTGAACCTACATCCTGTTTATTCTTCTCACACAGGCCACTTGTTACACTCGCGGCGCTCCACCCGTGTGGCACCAAGAATAGCTTTAATGACTCTGCCTTGTTACATGGTGTTGTTTGCACCCTCCAGTCTTTCCCATTCAAGTCCACTCCCTAAGTGTTGGTTCATTAATTAAAAGGCAGTGTGGGTGTTGTGTAATGTGACGCTACAGCCCATGAGTGGGAACGTGATTTAGAAGGGATGGGAGTTGCTCATGGATGCTGCTGCTGCTGCTGCTGTTGCTGCTGCTGCTCCACTGTTTGGCAAGCAAGGTGGAAACAAGCTGGTGCAGGTCAATGAAACAGGTTGTTCAGTTTTATAACGTAAATAAAACGGTAGCAATCTCTGGTTGTACAGCAAAGCTGAAAAATACAGTGGTATATGATCCATTATTGCCTCACCACACTTACAATCTCTAAATATTCCATTTCAATTTGAAGAAAAAGCTAGATCTGTCCTCGCTGGGAATGACACGAAGCCCATTGAGGCTCATTTCTGCAGGAACTGAAACCATTCCTTATTTCTGTCTCCTCTAATCCGGCGAAACAGGCAACAATCAGCCAAGTGTGTGTGTGTGTGTGTGTGTGGGCGAGGGGGGGTAAATGGTGTCTCTGTCTCCTCTGCCATAAACCACACACATGCCCACACATTATACCAGCCATTAATCAAGCCAGACCCTGCTGAGCAAACTAAACATAATAACCATATCCATCTAAAAGGAGATTGTTGCGCTTACATCTGCCTGTCCGCACATGTGCAGGATTCCGGCAAGACCCTTCCCAAACAGTTATGTCAACTATGTATTTTCCAGTGTGTCAGGTCCATAAATAAAAAAAAAAATCAGGAGCCCCAAGATAAATGCATCAGACAGCTGTGTAAAACTGTTGTCTTTATAAAAACTGGATTCTGCATTCTCCATCTATGCTTAGCAGTCAGTTTCATGCCAAAGAGGTCCCAGACAGTGCCTCTCATCTCCCTCCAACTGTCTAGTACGAACCAAAGCCTGCATTACTTAAAAGTATCCAAACTTCCAACCATTACATTTTTCAACATGATGCATCTTATTTAAGAAAAAAAATTCTCTGTGGATTTTGGTTTTGAAATGGAAAATTCAAAGCGGATATAATTAAAAACAGAGGTCACGCCAGAACACCAATCCAAGGAAAGATTCACTTCGTGTGTGTCGATTATTTATTTAATGGCAGAGTTCATGGCTGCCTCCTTTTGTTTCCTCCTTTGCCTGGGGAGCTTTGGGAGATTTCAAACAAACACAAATGCACACAGAGAGTTCTCAAACAAGCCTTGAGCCAAAAAAGTATCAGTTCAAACCAGAAAACAAAATGGCACACAATACTCTTACTATAAAACTATATATACTATAAAACGATATCCCGAAATGATGCCTCTTTCTGGCAGGTGTCCTTGTGCCTGTTCTGTTTGCGTCCCATCACAGTCTCACTCCCATGAGGCAGAGGCCAAGCATACTCTCTCTATGCTGTATCACCTCATGCAACCTTTACATTTCTGCTGAGGCAGGAAAATGTACACAGACTTCCTGTGAACATCCAGCCTCTCCTGAAGACAAATGCATACAGAGAGGACACACACACAGTTAAAATGCCTTCTCTTATTGTGTTTACAAAGGATGCTATGGATAAGGATACTTTTTAAAGTGTATTAGCTAACCAGGGCAGTCTGCTGGTGCTGGATACAGATACTGAGTTACTGAGAGCTCAGATTGCTCTCTGAGGCCAACAGTAACTCAATCATTCTGGTGCCATGACTTTCAGCCTGCCATGGTGCTGTGGGTGAGGATGAACCAATGAAGATGAGCACATTTTCCTCTCATTTGGGGACAGATGTGTTGCTACCTTCTTCAGGATCACAAAAATGAACTAGAAAACACAACCAAGATGCATCAATGTGATGATTCATAACATGTAACTTTGTGTGTGTGTCTGTGACGCAGATATATTGTATAGGGAGACTTAGGGGTGTTCAGTTTAAGTTGTTCTTTCTGTGTCCCTGAGTGGTGGCACTAGTCCCGCACCCAGAGCCAACCTGCATCCTGGTACATGTAGTCACTGCACAGGTCAGCAAACTTCAATCACAACTACCATGTTTCAATTGACTACAACTACAGTGACCACACATAAATATTGCCAGATTTTCACTACAAATAAATATGACACCATTTCTTTGTATTTATCGCCACAATGATGATGTTTGCCCCCTATCGTTCCAGACTTTTTATCAACACACTGAAGGCACCCTTCAGGCAACAGGCCGCACATGAGCCATTCCTACACAGGTAAACAACAGATAAAGGTGCACGTCTCTCTGCGCCTCCCTCCCCCTACCTCCACCTCCTCCACCCAGCTCACCTCCTCCACGGTTGAAACTGTGTTCCGACAGTCGCTCATTTTAGCCTGAAAACTCGAAGTTCCCGGCGAAGACAAATCCTCGTTAGTCAGGACCACAAAGTCCGAAATGCTTATGCGCTCCGGCATGTTTCAAACGAAGCGTCTTCGACAGTCACTGAGGGGGAGAAAAGTGTGCCAAAGTTTCACAAGCGCATGTAACTCCCATTTGAAGAAAAAAAAAAAAAAGCAGCGAAGACTTCTCTCTTTCTTTCTCTGGCGTGTTTGTGGAGAGGCTGCAGAAACAGTATTCCTCAGTGCGGCTTCCTTAAAACAATTAAAGCGAAGAGCTGAGTGAAACCAGAACTAAGTTCTCCTGACTGAGAGAGAGAGAGAGAGAGTGTGTGTGCGCATGGAGGTGCACCAGAGCGCGCGCTATTGTGTGTCCAGCGAGGGAGGGAGCAAACTCCATCATCACGTGGGAATGTTTGTGATTTCTGGCACACTGAGAGGAGAGAGAGAGAGAGAGAGTATGTGTGTGTCTTTGCCCTCTTTCATTAATACTTCTCATTTCTATGCAAACTCCTGCGAGTCTGGAGCGTGGTCGCCATGGATATGCAGAATGCCTCATTCACTAAACTAAACTAAACTGAAGGAGAAGGATTTCAATGGACGAGCTATGAGCTGCAGGAAAAAAAAAGGTGAATGGTTATGATTAAACCTTTGCCATAAATGAAAACCAAAAGTTACAGCTGGCATGAGGGGACAGCTTGTAAACGGAGACAGTTTCATGTGCACTGCCCTTTAATCAGGAGTTTAGGGGGGCCTATTTTTTTTGCACCTTGATCCTCTTGGCTCTTAGCTCCTTCTTTTTATCTCGTGGAAAAAAAAACCCTCATTTTTCATTGAGGGAAGTCCCACCACATTGACATTTCCTGAAACCATCTGAAAGAAAATAAGACAGGGAGGTCTGCACCAGAGAGAGATGAGAGAGACAGAGAGTGGTGGGAAAATGGCAAGAGTTGTGTGTATGCAGCATAAGTCCCACATACCTGGTATTGTGAAGGCCGTCATCTCAAAGAAAGGAGGTGTATCAGTGAACCTCGCCTCTGGGGAGGGGGGTGAGCAGCCATTTATTACAAGTGCAGATGGGTGATTTTTAAGAAACGTGTCAAATACAGTTGCTCCTTTTACCACAAAACCACATATTTGCCTACATTAGTGTTATAAAGGAAAACACTGGCTTAGGCCCTGCACAGCAGGCGACTTGAGGTTACGTGGACCACATTCATGCGAGGAAAAACAGACTCAATTTGTGCTTCTACACAACTTCCCAGTGAATTAGCTCAGAACGGATGTGGTGCCGTGTTTATATTCACGACGATAGACAAGCTGCTTTTGTGTTGCAAGTCTTTTCATTTAGAAATAACTCTTGTGACTTGTCTGATATCATTGTTGTGTTGTAGTCACACACACACACACACATCCACATCCAAAGGAGTGCCGATCAAACATGTTCATCTGAAGGGAAGATTGTGGACTGAAGTCTCCATAGGAAAAAAGCAGTGAAACTCTTTCCTTAGCCCATTAATCGTTATGAGAAGTGAGGGCAGGCGACAAACACATCCACATAAATAGGTTTGGTGACCCATTTTACTGGGGCCTCATTTACTCATTGTTTCTGTAGCCTGTGCAGTGAAAAAGACCAAATCAGATATATATAGTAATAGTGATATATGTGCATCTGTGTGCTTATTTTGCATGCATGTCTGGGCTGATGTAATGCTTTTCCTGCATCCCCAACAATACCCCTCCTTCAGTTTCTTTTGCAGCCGCTAGTAAAGAAGCAGAGCCTTTGTGCTTCTGCCAGCCTTTGTAAAACTGAGCAAACCAGTCTGTTCAGGCCTGTTCATATAGTGAAGAAGTCCAAGGACAGGGAGGGGCGGCTGGGGATAATGACGGAGAGAGTGAGGCGGGGAGGATGCACCGTGCACGGAGGAAGACAAAAGGTGAAATGACAGAGCGGGGGAAGGAGACGAAACATTGTCTGAAGTGACTCATTTAATGCTTTTCTCCCCCCCCCCTTCTCTCCACCCTTTTCCTTCCTAAACACCACATACTGCACCTATTCCCATATCACAACTCTCCTATCACTCATAACTTTATCACTTCACAATGAATTCTGGAGCCTTCAGTTTTGAGGAACAAGGGGTACAGCTTCTCTCCCTTTCACTCTGACGCACAGACATCTTCCAGTAAAGGTTACAGCTGCCAGGATTTCCTCGCTGCTTCCCAGCAGAATAGACGAGTAGCACAAGAACCTCCAACAACCCCCCACCCCCCACCCCACCGTCCCCCTCCTACCAAATAGTCTCCCTCATCTCTCTGCTTGTTGACTCAGCTCCACTAGTCCTGCTATCAATTTACTACCTCTGTCAAAGGCAAGAGGCCCAGGCTAGGCTTACCGTAAAATACCCCCTCTCCTGGCCGACACGGATGACTGAAAATAGGAGGATTGGAAGGGAGGAGAAAGGGGGGGGGTTGATTTATTAACACAGGACCTCAGTTTCCTACAGGAATAAGCACACTCAACAATGCATGGTCCCTATTTAATCTACCTGCTTCAAAAGGAACACGTTCAGCATCATTCAATCACTGACATGAGCATGCACAGCAACATTTGGGTATACCTGCCCACAAACCCCACCCTCAGGCCCGTTGTTAGTCAGTCGGCATGGCAACAACAAGAAGTTATCCAGATTTAATCACAGGCAGTACAACTTGTTTGTGATTCATACAAATAATTCGATTCAGAAACTCACAGCGTCATTTGATGCGTCTGGATTTGAAACCTGAAAACATTTCTCTCGATTTCGAAAAACAGACCTCCCATGCTGAGGTGGTAAACACAACATCACACTTCCAGGTCCTGAATTTACCATAGTTGACAAATTGCTCCAACTACTAATAAAAATAAGTGTCCCGGCAGCCCTCAACAATGACATGCAATGTTTGGACACACAGTGGGGAGCTGTCACCTCATTTTATGCAGCACTTGTGCACAAAGAGGCATTTATATTTTGGGCATTTTAGGGATTCAAAACTCGCATTTATATCAGCCACAGCAGTCGGTGTCAAGGTGTTTTCGGTCTGCTCTTTAGATAGCATATAAACCACACACTCATGCATGTGACATTTCAGTTTACAACCTCTTGTTAAACAGAGGCCATTGTGCACAACTTGGCATTGCCAGACATCTGACTTTAGTTAATAAACATGCAGCATGTTTCAGTTTAAACGCACCTGTGTGATATTAGGAACTCTTTAGACCAATATATTTGTGACATTTTTTTCTTGCACCACACATCAACCCCCTCCTCCTCCTGCTGCTCCAGCAGAATGCATTGACACCAGTGCACTTCGACCCCTCGGGGTGTCCGCTCTGCTTTTGTTAAGCTTGTTTCCAAAGCAACAAGCTTGCAAAGAATGATGCACGCATTTTTTTTTTGTCCACCTGTCTGAACGTGTTTATAATTCCTTCAGCGTCATTGTCGATCTTCCTCTTACCCTCAATGGGAATGTCACTTTTTATCAGATCAATAGCTGCAGTGGTTTGTTATTTTTAGACAGAAACCCGTCATAGTTAGCTTTGAGTCGACCTACTTTTTTGGATCAACAGCAACAGTAATAAACATAAACATGTAACAGTGTTACACAAGTGTAAATCATGGCTTCAGTATTTATTTATGAACTTCAAACAGACCACGCAATATTACAAAACATTAAGTGCTGCATGTCATACAAAAACTGCTCAAAATCTTCTGAAAAATAGGTATAAATACAAAACAAATTATGTACAAATACCAAAACAAATAATAATGCTCATTAAAAAAACACTACAAATTCTGAATTCACATTCTATAATCTATATTGTAAAAAAAAAAATACACACACACACACCACACATTGTGACACCCATTACCCAAGCTGTCAAATTTACACACACATACACACATTTTCAAGTTTTGTTAGGACAGGACACTTAGCTTATCTCCTGCAGTGTAGAGGGAAAGCCAAAACAAATACATCAGCATGAAATTCTAATTTAAATTTTTTTTTTTTTAAAAAGAACGCTTTAACAAATAAAAGTCACATGTAACCGAAAGCACATGTCCTTAAAAATGATGCACCATAACATGGAAAAATCCAACTGTGGGTCTAAATTAAAAACTGAACAATGCCGGTTTCTGTTAGAAAAACAGAATAATTCTTTTCAAAATAAGAGGAGAAAGAAATCGCTCCTCTAATTACCTCAATTAACCCCTCATCCACCACATCTGCAACACAGATGTGGTGGGCTATTTCCAAGGAAATACAATAGTAGTTGTACACTACTACATCAACATCAATGAGAATCATCTATCACACTCGGATAAATGGAGACACTGGATTGGAAACAAAGCTGCCAAACCAATAAGAGAGAGAGAGAGAGAGACCCTCCCACTCAGTCCAAGATTGTTTATGTTCGCAACGTAGCCATTATCGGTCATTAGCCCTGGGTCGCACAAACCCCCTGCACATTTTGGCACACAAAGCAGCACCAAACAGGCACGAGGCCTGTCACGAAGTGTAAAGCAGAGGGACAGCAGAAAACCAGTTCCAGATGCTCTTTCACAGCTTTGTTTGGTCAATGGTGACAATATTACAACCTGGCATTAGCTTACTCTCATCCAGTGATTGAATCCTGTAAAGCTGATCAGAAGTTAAAGCTGACATAATACAAGGCTGCCCCCTATGGGCCAAAGAGTGGCACCAACACTTTAGACCCGTCAGGCCTAAATAAGTAAAAGAAAATTATTCCTGAGTTTTTTTTTTTTTTCACACTGAACATTTGCTTGACACCCAAATGCATCAGTACTTTAGCTGATGATACGATATTAAAAATATCTGCTGTTTTCTACTAGATTTTATTTTGTAGCGTAGTATGACAATATATATAAAAACAAAATCCCTGTTTTTTTTTTTTACTGTTTCTAAGTCACCCTCCATCTCTAAATCACATCTTACAATATGTACAAATGATTTTTACCTCATTAAAATTAACAAAAGGAGGTTTCTCCTTTGGAATCAAACACATTAAAACTGGCATGACAGATAAAAACAAACAAGTGATGGCTTCATAGTGTCATTTTGAGACAGATTTTGAGTTAATATTGCCACCCTACATTTTCCTTCCCCATCCTTCATGTACCTCAGCTCTTCAACAAATCTCCTAAGTCGTAGGTGTCGAAGAAATCCGACACTCCCTCGCCATCCTCCAGGCTCCAGAGGTAATCGTCGTGGTCCAAAGGTGGAGAGAAGCTGACAAAGGGGGTGTTGGGGTCCGCTGTGAAGGAGGTGCCGGGAAGCTGGTCCTCTGTGATCTGGAGCAAGCTAGGTGGTAAACCCAGCAGACCCTCCACGTCTAATAGAGAGGAACTGGAGGCTGCAGCTGAGGAGGAGGCCGGGGCTGGTGCAGACATGTTGGCTGTGAAAGGAAATTTGTGAGATTTCTGTTTTTGTAGCACAGAGGCTTACTGCTGCTGCTAATATTCATATTACAGTGAATATTTACTGCAGAGAAATCAGTGCTGCAAGGCCCAGAGAAAACAAAACAAGCTGTGATCTCTTTTGTCAAAAAAGGCTCTTAACCTTTTAACTCCCAAAATGCACTTGGGCTGGTTAGTCAAGTTAATTTAGCATGTTTTCATGCAGTAACACTGCTATCACGGGATAGTGATAGTATCCTGTGACCATTTGACCATGTTAGATTTGGTGTGTTTGTAAAATTCTTACTGCAAAAATGCTATTTCATGCTATTTTTCTTTAGTTTGTCTGCTTATTGTTATCTTGCAAAGCGGTCAGTTTGTAATCGAATACATTTAAAATAATGGTCCCACAGTACGACAAAAACCCTTACGAATCCCCAGCTTACGTTCCACAGGCTCCTCTTTGACATTGTAGCTTGGTGGTGCCATTGGGTTTGCAGCTGGAGAGCCCATGGTTTGAGGGAATTCTTTTTTGGGAGTGATGGCACTCTTAACAGGGCTAGCATCTTCAAGACCCTCCTCTGGACACAGGTAGACTTCTATGGGTCCGTTTCTACTCTTTAAATAGATCTGTAATGACCCCTGCTGTAAGGAGAGAAAGAAACAAGATCCAAAAAATAAACATCTGTCTGATGAACATTAAAAGAAAAAAAAAGCTGTCTTGAAGAAGCGAAAGAAGAGGTGCCCTCACCACTCCCGCATCTGGCACCTCCAGCTTGGTCTCAGCAGGAGCTTTGACGGCGATGACCGTCTGGTCTCTGGCGATGGAACGGATGTCCTGGTACGTCACATAGCCCAACGTGCAGCATGGGGGTCAAGGGTTAACAACAGTAGAAATAATGCAGTGTGCATATAGATGCCAAAGACAAGACAACCCATAGCACTAGAGTGTAAAGGATATCTCTGGCTGTCTTTATATTCAGTCATCTGTTTGAGCTGCGATGTGCTGGACTGAATCAGTTCATCCAGAGACCTCTCCGCTCTCTCCAGGTCTCCCAGCTCTTTCCTCAAGGCACAGGCCTTCTCTCCTCCACTGGCACCACCTTCAAATACATCCCCGACCCTAGAAACATACAAAAAAATTCTGTTAATTATATATTATAGGTCTATGTCAGTTTGGTAATAAACTTTGAGCTCAGACAATAGGCACTCTACACAGTGGGGGAGTACAGAGGAGGTCACAGCCACTAGGGGGCAGTTATGTGGCGTGAGGATAATCACACTGAGCTGTGAGAATGCTGACATGCTGTATAGCCATTCTCTAGAACAGCTTTTAACATTTATTAATGTGTAATAATATGTGTATTATTAAACAGGTGTTCAAACTCAAAAACAGTGGAAAATACATTACACAGTGTTTGTATCGTTTGTATATATGCACTTATCTTTTTACAGAGCCATTTTACAAACTGAACAAATATGTGTTAATTCTTCCCCACTGTGTAAAAGAAATATATGGCCCTTTTCACACAGATAATAACACTCTAATGCTATGAAAGCCCCCTTTATTACGCTGCCTTTGCCTATTCACAAAATCAAATCAAGCCATGTACTGCACCCTGAGTGTGCTTTCAAAGGGCGTGCTAGTAGGTGTGCCTTCTGTTAATTGTCTTATGTGGGGTGATCCACATCCATCCCTCTGTTGTATTGTAAGAGGCTATAGTTTCTCTAACCGCTGGAGGAAGTGCCATGTTTTGTCTCCTCACTGCTGGAACGGAACAATTCTCAGCACTCAGTTTTAAGGGTCAATATGTTAATGAGCTGAACACATTAATGCACAGGTAGGTGATGATCTGTCACAGATTCCCATTTTATTTCAAATAAACCTATTCTCTCATTTGCATTTGGACTTACAGCCACTGGATGTTGTTCTTGGACTTCTTTCGGATGAGCTGGACTCCCTCTAGGACATTGGTGATGTCATATATGCGTCTCTTCTGCACCTCCAGGACTTCAGTGGCCCAGTTCAGATCGAGAACACCGTCAGGGGACTCGGCAATCAGACCCACGAATTTCTTGGTGAGCAGGCCCAACGAGGTGTCATAACGCGTCCGCTCACCCGGAGACTTTGGAGCTGAGAGGGAAAGACACCCAAATACGACACATTAGATAAGAACACAACTTTATAAAGATTCTTAATTCCTAAATCTACGCTGTGTACTTACTCCTTGGACTTGGTATCCTTGCTGCTATGCTGGCTTTCCCTTTTGGTGTGCGGAACTCTGGGAGGTAAAGAGGGTCCTCTAGATCCAGCTTCCTTTTAGCCTAGAGAGAAATAGTTTTCATTAAAAACCAAACTACTGGCTGAATCACAAGTTATGAGCTAGTGTTTAAATGCAATGCGTGGAACTGCAACATCAGTGCCGGCAGATAGGTTTAAAGAGGGTTTGTTGAAAAGTGCTGCGTTGTAAATGTGCCAACAACTCTCAAGTGCAGGAACAAAGCACCCCCCTACCCTCACCCTCACACTTTCCCAAAGCACTTCAAGAAAGGCTGATTTTGTGTGACCGTGGGTGGGTGGGTGGGTGGGCTCAATAGGCTTTCGACCCATTGCCTTCAAAACGCCAGGAAGTCCCTGCAATCACTCACAATGACCTCTCCTCCCCCCTCTCCTCTGTGCTTCTTTCTTTAAGGCACTCCACACACACACATGATTAACTGCAATGCATCATACACTTGGGCAGCTTCAATCCAGATCACACACACACACACACACACACACACACAACCTTTGTACACCGATATAAACTAAATATCTTCAAATGCCTTCCGCACTGGCCTATATTAGAAAAGTGAAAGTCACAGGGTCTGAGAGGGGCCTGCAGTCAATCATTCCCCTTGTGTGTGTAAATGCACCCACACACAAAAAAAAACACTGCGACTGTGACTGAGCTGCTGAGATGTGGGGGTTTTTAGGCAGACATTTGAGGCTGGTGGGTAATCTGAAAACTCACCTATCTTTATTGTCTCACACCCTCTCCTTTTGCCTGCAACAGTAACCCCCCCCCCACACCCCACCACCGCTTCAGCTGATTCAGCTAACAGGTTTAGGCAACTGGCTGCTTCAGAGAAGTGGTGAATTGACTTGTGTGGATGTGCCTGTGTCAACGAGTGCATAATGAAGGCCGCCATTGTCCCAGCGTGCTCCCTGACGCATCCACCTGTTGACTTGCGACATCTGGAGCTGCGCTTTTTAGCAGAGGGGCAGAATTTAATCCCTCCAGAAAACCTACCACAGGACAGCTACTTTAAAACAAAATGGCAATGTTTAATAAGACATCTTGTAGGGATTAAAAGTTGAGTTTTTAGTAGCTGTCACACACAGATGGTCAGAGTGAGGATGTACTGACTGTCTCCAGGCGATAACAGCTGTAGTTTAGAGAGAGTTGTCAGGCTTTGATAAACTCCACAGTCCCTTCACAACTTCCATGACCTCAATGTGCACATCAAGCTGCACCATGTCGACATTTTCACATCTACAATTTGAGTCAGAGCCACAGGCAGGGCGACGTGTTGTAAGAAGAGAAGCAACGGTTTTACCATGCAGCTGTATGAGGTAGGGTGGGGGCTTTGGTTGCTCCCCTTTTTGCATGAGGGATTTCTGTGGTGAGTCAACCATATTACACAAACACTATTACAACTATTGGAAAGAAAAGTGCAACCTGTTACAGGAATGTTGCCTGATCTAAGTTTGACCACCTGAACAGAGTTCAAACGATTTAAAAGATTTAAAATCTGTCCCAGTCTATTGTAGTTATGTATTTGTGCAGGCCGATTGCTTTAAAGAGAAACAGGAAAGGCCTGAGTCAGCTCCTCATTAGCCCTTTATCTCTAAAGACTTACAGTATCGCTCTCGCGTTTGCTTTAACCTCACCCCGCCTGCCCAGTTACACCCAAGCACCACACATGGCCTCTCCCCTCTGCTGTACATACTTTGCTTCATTCCCATCATCTCTGTTGTGGATGTTGAAATCTCTACATTGTCATTTCACACAGTCCCACGGTCACGTGCAGGACTTCTGCAGCCGGGCCTCTCCTCAAACCAACAAACCCTGCCGGTCAGGCTGCACGGGACTCTATCCAAGCCAAGGGCAAGTTACAGTATGCCTGCAAATATGTACCACTCTGTGAACAGAACCCCCTTCACTGCCACCACACCTTTAAAAAGAAAAAAAAAAACAATGGCTGCATGAGGACTGTCAACATGCATCTCAGGAGCTAAAAAAGAGAAGGGTGGATCTGCCCATTTGGGTGGCTGATGGGGGAAGGGGGGGACTTTGAAATGCAAAGCTGCCCCTATTGAGGACATGAGGACCAGAGTTGGCCTGAGGCCAGGGTAAAACAAGGTGAATGATAGGAAGAGAGCATGCAGTTGGGAATGTGACCAATATCACACCCCGGCATCAGTCTCAGTGGAGACGTGTGGGAGGGGGGTTCTCAGAAGGTAGAAGCTCAGCAAAGCATTTCCTTTAGCTAAAATAAAAGAGTGGTGGATTCTACACATTCCACAAAAGTCTGAGCACACGCACATGTGACATAAGCAGGGAATGACTGGGACATTGTTTCTGGTGAGCATGTGTCCAAACTGCCTTTTAGCTGTAGTGACCTCAGCTCACAGTAACCAGAGGAAAAAAAATGACTGATTCATTCAATTCATTCACTGGACTTCTGTAATACATTTACATCACTATCAAAACACACACAGGCTAAAACTCACTGATACACACCTTTTACTACAGTGACCATGATTAATCAGTAAAGGCTAACAACAATCACTGACACATTAACTTTTTGAAAGCACGTGCCACATGAGCAGACTTTGAGCAGATTGGGAACTCAAGCTTTTAATGTTAAACAAATCATCCCCCAGTCAAAACAGCTTACAAAAAAAAAAAAACAGCGGGCGTTGCTGGTATGTTGTTTAAGTTAAAGGAAGTGAGCTGAACATACAGAGGCAACATTTCCTGTAAACAGAACCCATGATTGAGCTTCACAGACGCTGTTGTGTCAGCAAGAGCATGAAGGAGACATCATGAAGATTTAAAATAATGTAATCGTATCAAATAGATTTTGCATGTTATATGCTACGGCTGGGCAGATGCACTACTTATGTGCTCCTTTTAAGCATAATCATAATGACACCCGTGCACCTCAGACCAAGTTTTAGAATTTTTGTCACCCGTTAACGAGTCATCTCATGTTTCCTCCCAATTATACTTTTAATTTGGTGGTAAAAGAAAAAAGTACACCTGTGACAGACAGCTCTCTTAAATTTACTCAAAAAAAACTGTGGTCACAACCACAGAAACTATTATCAATGTGACAACACACAACGCACAGGCCTCTTATCTGTACCCATAGACCCAGTTAGCGTACATGCCTAAATAAAAGTCATAAAGTCAACTTGGATATATAGATTCACCTTTGGACATGATAAACCAGGTGGCAGCCTCTTCCTCACTTTACTTATGTCCAACTAATCCTATTGAACGGTCTATTAGTGAACACAGGCTCAGAGGGCAGGGGGTTAAACATGAGATTTGGAGACCTTGTAGCTAGACTAGTGTAACCCCTAGTCTCGCTGCAATTCACTAAATCTGCAGAACGAACACAAACAACGGCAGGTGTGCAGGGCGCTAACACACTGCCGAGTGTGATCCAATCCTCTCAGATCAAGATTTTCTAATAATCCTCCAGTAACAAGACGTAAACTCAGTCACTAATGTGTAAATATATACCTGAACACACAAAAAAAAACTCCTGGGAAAACACACCAGTTGTCCGGTTATGACCTCTGACCCCTAACCTCCTCCTTACAGTGACAGGAACAGGTTACGCAGGTCCTGTGACAGGTGCACATGAGGCAGCTGTCTGCTGGTGCTGTCACAAATTACCAGTGACTGTGTGTGTGTGTGTGTGTGTGTGTGTGTGTGTGTGTATACATTAGGCGTCTTCCAGCAGCTCACTGACTGCTGTAAAAAACAAAAAAAAGCTGCACCATGGGGACACTTCTCATTCTTTTTCTACAAGATGGGGGCCCCCCATACAATATCAAGCACCCCCCCTCCCTCATCAAACACACGTAACACACACATGGCTGCTGGTTTTTGTCTTGCTACAGCTGGACTGCGGGGAGAAAGATGACACACAACGAAGAATGAGAGCACACAGCCTTCATGCAGCAGTCACACTGACTCCTCTGTGGCTTATCGCGTCAAAACATATTTGAATGCGCCCTGATCATGCCACTGGGAAGCATTCATTCCCCCCGACACACAGACACACACACACACTGTACAGGACACATAGTTATTAAGCAGCAACACAGAAGTGTATTGTTGTGTGTATGTGTGTGTGTTTGATTCCCTACCGGCAGGCGCCCGGAGGATGATCTGATGGGTTTAGCTTCTGGTCCGTGGGGGGTTGAGTACAGGCTGTTGGCTCTTTGTTCGGCCGCTGCTGTGTTGCCGATCTGGGTGAAATAGCCGGCCGGTACCGTGTTCATCGGCGGACTAGACAATCCCGTGTGGAAGAAGTCGTTCTTCACTCCTCCGGAGGACAAAACCTTCAGCTTCTGCTGGGAGCACGGTAGCCCCACTGCTGACCGACCCGATGCCGGCGAGACGCCTTTGGGCATCCGCATCATTTTTCCTGAGTAAACTAGATGTAACCGTAGTGGTGAAGCGAAGGGAGAAGTGTGCTTTTAAACACTGACCTGCTAAATCTGCTAATAGCAAGGTGCGGCTAGTTACTATAGGAATATAACAATAACAACACCCGCAGCAAAAATAGCCAATAAAATGCAAACATGCACACCTTATATGTGCAATATAACCGTATTTTATGATTATATTCGTTAGTACACAGAGCAGACGGGTCGCTGTTGTTATCCTTTGTCCTATAACATAAGTGCAAAGGAAACTTGTCTTACCAGTTATTAGGAACTGATCCTATATATAAACTATTTATAAAGTCCAGGATTTACAGTCCGTTAACAAGTGTGGCCTCCCTGAGATCCGCTTCAAGCTGGAGGTTTTGAACGGCTACTGTGACTCCCTCTGATGCTGAATCCGACCCAGTGTGTGCCTCCTGCACGTCCACCTCAGAGCTCCTCTCTCCATACAAGAGGACAAGAGCTGGGGAAGGGAAGAACAGTCTTTTTAGCGCCAAACTTGGTCCCGCGAAATTTAGATCTCCCGCGGTTAGAAGTCGCTTCGGATTGGCTGCCGGCACGTTCGGCTTGTCATATTTGCATAAAACAGTTGTACGAGGAAGGGAGCTGATCCCCCCCTCCCCTTAAAGGGACAGTAGCGTGATTTTGAGACATGATGTTCTTTATTAACAATTTAGTTATGGAGACAATGAGCATCAGTCCAGGCTGTATATTCACTCATACATTACAGAAGTATATTTTTTTTTCTGGATATTACAAAAAACTATAAGCAATAAATACTTAATATTTGCCTGTTTATTAATACAAAACTTATCTTGTTGTTTAGGCATGTTGTTTGACTCAATAAAAATTGTATTAAAACTTTCTGGAATACCATAAACAAAGAAAAATAATTCTCAATACACACTTTTGAATTAAATTCAAATATTTAATGTATTAACAATGAATTTTGTCGTTGTGAAGAAGTGGAGCAGTCCATTCAAATAGAGGAGTTAGAAAGTAGGCACTTTATTAAAAACAGAGTTAGTAAAAATAATATATGAATATATTTAGATAACAAGTAACTATGTATAGTGTCCTTTTGGAGGATATGTATGTAGTAAGAATCACTTGTCTTATTATCTGTGTGGGTATTGTGATGAAAGTGCATATCAGCCTGTTGCAAGGTGTTGCTGGGGATAGTTTGTATATGATAATTGGATTCACCCAGCACCACTCTTGCTTATTGGCTCAGAGGAGATATTGAAAGAAAACACCCCCTCCCCCATCTACAGCTACCAAACCCAAGCCATATGACTTGACCCCCATTGGCCAAGACAAAGTAGACCCTCAGACATACAGAGCCTATTGTCAGGCCTTCGATATGAGCTACATTTAAAATAAAACAAATCATAAATTCATTATTCATCCTTGCTGTTTTCTTAATATTGTACACCAAGACTTTGAACAATGAATAAGTGTGAGGGGGGGAAAAGCTGACACGGTGGCTTGCTGCTTATTACACTGGATTAGACCAGAAGATAATTCTTAATTGTCAGCTGGACAAGAAATTTGCTTAGTTCACCACGCAGTATACAACTAGAGGCTGCAGAGTGATCGCCACACAGTGTAACTTCAACCATCCACACTTTCTGTTTCTTCCTCTTTTACACCACACTGCCATTTTTTTATTTGCCCTGTTGCATAATCTCCAGTAATGGGGGTTTCAGAGTTGTGATTTATTCAGATTGAAAGAATTGTTCATGCAAAATTTCAGGATATTGCATGAGTCCAAGCTTGCTCAATTAGATTGGACTCCATTTAGAAAGCTTTAGTCAGGAACTACTGCTGACGATTTATAACTATAATGCTTTCAGGACAAATACAATAAATCTGTGAACCCATGAGCAGTATAAAGTTCATATTGTCAAATGTTAAACTATGAAAATATGCTGAAATTAGCATTATTAACATACTTTGATTATATGCCCCCCTTGAAGACTGTTTATCATCGGCTTTCACCTCTGAATAGATCATTCAAGTTTGCATTAGTTTATATATATGTTAACATGCTCATGTGCACACATTAGACCAACACGAAACAGTCACATATATACAGGAGCTGTTGGTTGCCACAAGTTAAAACTCGTTCATGGCCTCTAAGTCAGTCGTCTTTAGATTATACTGTGTCTAATGCCTCTTCCCTGCATGCACAGTGCTCTGCCTTATGTTAAAAAAGAAGCTTATCATGTGTTTAGAATTCATACATTCCTGAGATGTCAAGAGGACACACGATGATGCTACAATAAGTCCTCATGCAACATCCCCATCTTGTGGTATGGACTGGCAGACACACACGCACACTCACTTCCAGTTACTTGGAGGCAAGGAACCCATATGTTTATATGGGAAAATAGCAGTAGTAGTAGTAAGAGTGTCAATAAGGTGTTGATACTTCTTTAAATTCATTTACATACCATTGCTTGTGCTTGTAATGTGCATTTAGGTGTTGGTGGAGTGCTGTTCCCTTATTAGCATAGCTGATATGAGGGACAAAAAAACCCAATAATGTACAAAAAACAGGTTATTTGACCTTTAACAAACTTTTGGGCCTTAACTATTTTGCCTGCGTTTTACCTGCCTGAACAAAAACATCTGTTCACCAATGTCACGCCGAACATAGACAATATGACTCCCATTGAGCTCTTTACAATGACCTCTCTCCTGGTTCTTCTTATTTACAATACACATTGTAACATACTTTGAAGCAGAGGCAGAGCTGGGAAACTGCACTGATGGATGATGGATGATCTGAGGAATCAGATAATCAGTACTATTTTTTTTACATCTCTGCTCTAAACATACATTTATATTTTTAACCAGTTTTGTGTTCTTAGAAATGTTTTTTTTTTTTTACATCATCCTACACTGTGTGGTATTTAATAATAATAATAATGCATTAGTCTTATATTGCGCTTTTCTGCTCTGTTGGGCAGGCACTCAAAGCGCTTACATTGAGATGCATTATTCTTTCACACCACATTCACACAGTGGCAGTGGTAAGCTACCAGTGGTAGCCACAGCTCCCCAGGGGGAGACTGACGGAGACGTGGCTGCCAAGGTGCGCCTACGGCCTCTCCAACCACCGCCGATTCATTCATACACATTCATACACCAGTGAGTGCACTGGAGGCAATGCGGGTAAAGTGCCTTGCCCAAGGACACACAATGACTACAGAGCTGGGGTCAAACCGCCGACCCTCCGGTTATTGGACAACCCTGCTCTACCACTGCTGCAGTATTTTGCCATTTGAAAACTAAATTCTAATGATTATATTATGATTTATAAATAATGATAAACATTATATTTTGACATTCTTATGTGGATGTGCCTTACAGAAACAACTTTAGGTAAACTAATTAAGTAGTAATGGTTGAGACACACACACACACACACACATTTGCAGTGTATAGTTTATATACTGATCAGACATAAAATGATGACCACTAACATGTGAAGTCAATAACACAGATTGTCTCTTCATCATGGCACGTGTTGCTTGGTGGGATATATTAGGCAGCAAGTGAACAGTTTGCCCTCAAATTTGATATGTTAGAAGCAGGAAAAATGCTCATAATGATTTTAAATGAGTTTAACAAGAGCTAAACTGTGATGGCTAGATGACTGGGTCAAAGCATCTCCAAAACTGAAGCTCTTGTAGAGTGTTCCCGGTCTGCAGTAGTCAGTATCTATCAAAAGTGGTCCAAGGAATGACCAGTAGTGCACTGGAGTCAGGGTCATGGGTAGCCAGTGTTCATGTGGGGAGTGAAGGCTGGCCTGTGTGGTTCAATCAACCGGACAAGCTAATGTTGCTCGAATTGCTTAAGAAGTCAATGCTGGTTCTGATAGGAAGGAGTCAAAATATACAGTGCATTGCAGTTTGTTGTTTATGGGGCTGCATAGCTGCAGACCAGCCAGGGTGCCCACATTGATCCCTGTCCACAGCCAAAACCACAATGGGCACGTGAGCATCAGAACTGGACCATGAAGCAATGAAAGAAGGTGGTTCGATCTGATGAATCATATTTTCTTTTACCTCATGTGGATGGCTCAGTGTGTGTGTGTGTGTGTGTGTGTGTGTGTCGCTTACCTGAGGAACACATGGCACCATGATGCACTAATGGAAGTAGGCAGGCCGGCGGAGGCAGTGTGCTGCTTTGGGCAAAGTTCTGCTGGGAAACCTTGGGTCCAGTCATCCACGTGGATGTTACTCTGACATATACCATCTACTTGAACATTGTTGCTGACCATGTACACTCTTTCATGGAAATGGTAGTCCTTGATGGCTGTGGCCTCTTTCAGCAGGATGATGTGCTGTGAACACAAAGCGAAAATGGTTCAGGAATGGTTTGAGGAGCACAACAAATTTGAGGTGTGGACTTGGCCTCCAAATTTCAAGATATCAATCTAATTAGGCATCTGCAGGATGGAATGGAAAAAACCCGTCCAATCCATGGAGGCCCCACAACTTGCAACTTATGGGACTTAAAGGATCTGCTGCTAACATCTTGGTGCCACATACCACAGCACATGTTCAGGTGTCTAGTGGAGTCTATGCCCAATGGGTCAGGGCTGTTTTGACATCAAAAATGGGACCAACACAATTTTAGATAGGTGGTCACAATGCAACACCTGATCAATGTATAGTTATCAGTATAAAACAAAGCACGCTCTACTTTTAAAGTACATTTGCTGCCCACAGACCTTGAACCAGAACCCAGTTGGGAGCTGGGAACCTATTCCAGCAGAAAACTACAGGACTCCCCCACTGACATGCACAGCTGCAGTCAGTTAAGAATCACTAATCATCCCAACATATATGTCGTTGCCTGTCTACAAAGGCAGAATTCATTGTAATTCAATACAATATTGTCTCAACTATGAGCCAATAATGACTCATTTTGACCACTAGATGGAGCTGCAGCTTCATTATTTGCAGCAAAGGCCAAACATTCCAACTAGGTCAAATTGTTCAATACTGCAATAAACAAGAGAATGATGTTTTTGTTTTGTTGTTGCTTCTTTTGGTTTAGTAAGACTATAAATAAAAAAGACAAGCCGTTAAAAAGCACAACACTTCTCTTTAATGCACGTAATGCTCCAGATGAGGCACTGGTGGTCACGGCCAACATCTAATTCCTGAAATTCCAAGAAAGTCCACAAGGCAGAGCAGTTTGTACCAGATAAGTGTAAGTAAAATGTATTATTAGAGCATGGCTTCTAAATAAAGCTTCAAACACACACACACTTGACCTATTAAAGACTCAGAGGCATGCTCTTTAGATATTTTTAATTAATGCTACCCAAGTGAGGATGCTCTTCTGCATTTGTTCTAATCTGATGTCATGAATGGAGAAAACAAGATTTCCCTGCTCAGCATTTATATGGCACAGTTGCTTTAAATTGGTTTTAACTCTTCATTGGAAAAACTTGAAGCACTCACAGGAAACTCCCCTTTCGTTTGATTTCCAACCACTCAACCTCAAGATTCATCTCAATGCATCCTGTTGTATCAGCATTTCATTGTCATCCAGGGCCAACCAGAAAGTCGCGTCAGCATCACATCTCATTCACTGTTTCATACCAAAACACGACACACCTGCCAAACCGCTTAACAACATGTTTTTTTTTATTTCATTACATAACATACAAAGCAAACTTTTATAATAAAGAGTTTATGAAACTCACAGAACATTGTCTGTAGAAATAACACAATCCCTACAAACATTTACAATTAACTCTAGTATAGAGTTCTGATTACACCCAAGAAAACCCAAACTCCCATTCAAAAAGAAAAAATACGACATCCAAACTGACACACACCTCACATACCCACAGCAGATATGTACACATTCTTATGTTTCTCTAGATCATTAGAAAACATTTTTTTGGGGGGGTGATAATTACATGAGGTGATATAAGACATGGTGTAAAATATAGTTTCAGGATGGAGAGCAGCCCACAAAACAAAAACCAAAAAAAAAAAGTTTGTTTGGAATGTGACACAAAAATATAAGGAAATAAAATGTTAATGTAGCAAACATTTCTACTTCTATCTATAAGGAATCTGCTGGTCGCTTTCAGTTTCCAATCCTGGCTTCTGCTTTGGTGTGTTGATTTGTCTGTCCAGGGGCCAAAGAATGAGTCTCTGTTTTCTTGCTCATGTACTACTGTTGATCCCCACTCATCTAGGAAACAGTCCACTTTTTCTTTTTTTCTCTTTCTTTCTTTCTTTCTTTCTTCAAACCCTCCTCCTCCTCCTCCTTCTTCTTCTTCTTCTTCTTCTTCTTCTCTTTCTCAAATACCTATCCCACCCTTTCTGCCCCTCTTGTCCTCTTGCCCGGAGTGAAGTGGAGACATGTGTTTCCCTGCACCTGCATGGAGAGAAAGGAAGAAAAGTGAAGTCAGATCTCTCCCTCTCACCCTCCCCTCACTCCCTCCCTGCAGAGGGGAGCAGACAGACTGGCGCCTAGCATGGAACTTTCATTAACCCCAGGCAGATAGCAATGAATCCGCTACACAATCATTGGCCTGTCTAATTGGCAGCCATGGTGAATGTGGAGGAAAAGGTTACTTTCATTTCTTAACATAGAATTCTTACTTCTTACTCTCTTTTTATGTTGTGTTTCAAATTATTCATACTCAAAGTCAAAATGATATGAGTATTCCGAGCGCACGACGCAGATGGAGAACGTGCGTATTTACGCAAAGACCTTATCCTTTTTATTTCCATAAATCAGTAACATATTAAGATTGTTAAAAGAGAAATACGTACCATAAACTGCCATCCACATCCTAATGGCACACACGACCTTCTTCTTTGGAGAAATTGCGAGTAAGGTCCGCAGTCTGGACAGAAAGGAGAGAAGCAGTCTTAGAAACTGGAAATATTATTCTAGTTAATACAACAGTAAGAGGCTAAAGAGGGCTCAGAGGGGATCCACTGCTACCGATTCACCAGATACAATATCAGAAACATGCCCAAAGGTAGAGATTTAACATCCACTCAGCAAGATTTACGCTCATTATGTCGTATAAAGGAGAAATCAGTTGGTCAAAGAAACACCCCTCCACCCTACAGCCAGCATCTCCCCTCACCTTTATTGACAAAACCATCTCCGGCGCGGCTGCGTCCTCCGCCTCCAGCGCGATCTGAAGGTCGAAGATGTAGTCGATAACATGTTGCAGAATCTCCACCTGGCTCACGGACTTGTTCTGTGGGATGCTCGGAACCAACTCCTTCAGCTTAGAGTAGCAGTCGTTCATGTCGCACAGGGCGCTCACAGGCTCATCCAGACACGAGTGTTTATTCCGGTTGATGGCGAGACTCTGCTCTGAAATACAGCACACGGCCTTGTAGCAGCTCCTCACCGAACGGACGGGACTGATAGCTTTCATGGTAACAAAAACAAAAAGTGGCTGAAATGATAACGACGACAACAACAAGCGACGCAGGTTGACGTTTGGATGCGAGTTGCTTGATGAGCTCTTTCCTCGTTGAGATATCTGTCCTGAACAGCTACAGTGCTCTGACAGCGACGTACAGTTAGGGCTTTATACACTGCGCGCCCGCACACGCCTCCTTTCTCGCATCGGATTCTTATTGGCCAGTTTGGAGAACGAGCTCAATCTCATTGGCTGATGTCACCTTGTGGAAGGGCTGGAAAGAATGAGGAAATTAGGCAGGGATGCCTGAAGGGGATTGTCGATCAATTAGGTAGCTATCTTTTTCAGGTAGTGGTACTTATTTAAGATGGATTAAGTTCCCAAAGAAGGCCTCTTTAGGAGTAGAGAAGGTTTCCCAGTGAATGAGGATTAGTCTGAGGGGGTAATATGGGAATAATGGAAAGTGGCTGTTAAATTATTGATTTCACTTCTTTCTATCCCACCATGGATTTGGCACATCATCACACAGCAGCACATCTCAGGGATACTCTAACAGTTCCCAGGCCTTGTAATCACATCATTATTCTGAATCTATTTGGTACATATAAATAAATATTATAAGTTTACACGTGAGAAAACACAATACCAAAAACATGCCAGAACAAAAATAGAAAGTTGAAGATGATAATAAGCTTAATATAGGTAAAAGGTCAGTGGAAAATCAGATTATTTCTACATGAATCATTTATTTTGTTATGATAAAACATTTCATATTGTTACACATGCTGACCATCTATGTATTTGTAGCTTAAATTTTAATATAATTCATTAAATGTCTGCGCAATTAAAATGTCTCTTAGGCATATATCATCATGAGGCTGTATGCGCTCTGCCTGTCAGATCACTAGCAAAATATGAACTCTTTTGGGTGAAAGTGTTTCATAAAAGTTGGAGTTTTAACAATTCCAAATGTTCTCCCGTTTAGTTTACATCAAAGCACGTTCCGTTCTGCTCCTATTTGGGACTTATTTTCCCCTTTTCTCACAATCCTGTTTTGTGGAGGAATGCAGGCCTGAGCCAGCTGTGTGTCCTATCCCGGCCCAGCTGTGTTGATCTAACGCGCCAGTCCCAGACATGCTGGCGCCAGCCTCCCGACGTCATCCATTCACCCCGACGCGCACTCCCCTCTTTGGCAGACGGCCCGCCCTCCCCCGTGAACCAGCAGAGGGGAGAGAAGCAGAGGCGCTCGGAGATCGGATTGGCTGACCTGTTCTGTCAGTCACGGACATGGCACTACGCCCCCCCACCTCACGCCTCTCTGCTTTGGTTTACAGTTGGACTCTGAAAAATTAGAGGAAAATCTTTCCAAATAGTCTGCAACTTTTGTAATGATGACATAGCGCAGAGACGAATCTCTTCATGAAAAGGAACAGGGCTGAAGCGTTTAAATACCTCATCCACAGGAAAGAAAAGTCCATTTTATTAAAATTACAGTGACGGGCTCAGAGACTTTGTCATATTGCCTCAATAACCACAGTAGTAGTTGGTTAAGTGAGCAAGGTAAACACTGATTCTTATCTTTATTGTGGACACATTCGTGCGTAAATGCGCACGGCTGGAGATATCCTCCCAATTATACAGATGTTGGAGTCCCCCCGCTGCACCCCCCTACTTCGCTCCATTGACCTCATATGACAAGTCACTCACTTTAGAGCAAACCATAATATTGAACCGTGAGACTTCGATCCAGTGCTATTTTAACGATATATTAAGTGAGCGGAGCCGAGTATCCAAACAAGACTTTGACCTTAAATATCTTTGTTAAACATGTCAATGGGAGGACAAATATTGTTTCAAATTTCCCAAGTCTTGTGGGAAAATAATTGTTTGTGTGAGCAAAGTGAGTGAGCAAATTTACCAGGACTGGGAATTTGACAGAGATTTGGGAGGCCTCCATGTAGGAACAGAAGCAAACATCCAATGGGCAGTTTAATGATCCACAGAAGGCACTGACGGCAAATTCATACCTCATTTTTAGGAACTATTTCCAAGAAGTCAGAAAATGTCATCAGACATATTTTCCTCTGGTTCCCTGTCTGCAGATTCAAGAGCTCTCAATGCCTAAATATGTGTGGAACACACACACACACACACACACACACACACGCACTAGTGTGTCTGGGCAGGGATCAGGTGCTTGTCGGAAAGGCCCCGGACACAATCGGGTCTCTCTTTCAATGGATGGGAGAATTCCGAGCCCGGCGTCAGTGAGTCTGCCTCTCTCCCCGCCCTCCCTCACCCTCTCCCTGCTCCTCCGTGCAGCTGGACGCAGACAATCAAGCCATCAACAATCGCCACGCATAATTAGCAGCTCCCCCTCCTCTCTCCTTCTCTCTCTCTCTCTCTCTCCCTCTCTCTGTCTCAATTAAATTTAAGTCCACAAGCCTATATTTTATTTACTGCTAATTACTACCAAGGAAGGAAAAAAAACATCTTAAAATAATAACATGGCTTGTGCTTCTGTGTTTCCACGGGGTTTAGAGTCCAACCCTCTCCACACTTCTTTATCTCTCTGCGCACCTTAACATAAACAAAGTGTCTCCATTTACTTCTGCTGACAACAGACTGAGATGTAAAGTAATGAGGCCCATCTTGTGAGAGGGAGAAAGACAGAAGGAGGGCTGAACCACCACACTGTCATGTGGAGAGGCAGTGTTGTATACAGAAGAGTATCTTTTTCATCCACAAGTGCAAGCCCATCATGGGGAGATAATTAAGTGGCAAGACACACAGTGAAACTTAATTCTTTGTATCCCTGTGTGTGTGTGTGTGTGTGTGTGTGCGCTCATGTGTGTTATGCAGGATTCCTCCTCCTCTGCTCAGCGTTTTCTCTCCAGTCTTCCATCAAAGAGGTTTCAGTCCACTGCGTCAGCTTTGAACGGCCTACAGATCCCAAGCTTTTGTCCCAAGTGACCCAGGCAGTGACACAACATTTTATGCACACTGTTGTTCTGTATCAGTCACTTGTTATTTATGTTTGGCTCTCTTGTTCAGGCTTGTGCGTAATGATGTTGCTGGATCTGTAAACCAGAGGGTAACTGATGTATCAGGAAATTATCTCATTATCTCACCACTCATTGATTCATGCACTCTCCCACACTGTGGTTGTGAGGCAGAAGGGCACACACTCGGATCATAGGATTATGTTTGAGCAATTTATTCTATGACACAATGGCTGTTTAATATACGTTGCTTGAACCTTACTTCAACACATTTTTGGCCTAGTTGTAACCTCTAATGCTGAGAGATAAAATAGTGCAAAAAAGTGCAAAAACTGCAGTTTCTCAAATGGCCACTTGAGGCTAGTGCCAAAAGTGAGTCAATCGCCATAGGCCACTATGTTAACATAGCTAACTTTACAGCAGTATTAAGGCTGATTTATGGTATCGTGTTGGCGTCCATGTCCATAGCTCTATGCAGAGTGAAGGATTATGGGAATTTAGCCGATGTAGATGCTACAGAGACACAATTATGTGCAACAGCATGTCCCCCTTGGTAAGGATACATTACAGAAGTCGAGTGCTACCTGGTACAAAAGACGTAACAACAAAGTAGCACGGCAAAGCAAAAGCACAGAGATCAACACAACACTCTGTATCACTCCAATGTTTGTTGTGGCAAACACAAAAACACCTATAATTGTTACACTGTATTTTTGAGACTGATGCTATGGTACAAGGACCAATTACAACAGGAAAATGTACATCTGCAAAGCTCTGCATTGTGCCAATGCAAGACCAGTGCAGTGCAGAGGCCCCATTCACGCCTCCTGTTTGCTGCAGTGCTGTTGCACTTGTAATGCACCTCGCCGCGTAAACTGCTTCTTATTGCTTCTGAGCCAGCATCAGAGGGAGTAACAGAAGCAGATGAACAAAAAAGTAAACATGGCTTTTTTACTACTATACTGCTTTAAACATGGCTTTCAGTTTTCCAGTACAGTATAAGCCAAATATATTTGGTAACATGTTATCCTATAAAGAAGAGCTCCACTAACCATATTTGACAGAAATACAGTGTATCCAGCATGCATTTTAAAATTCCTAATAAATCATACTGCCCACTGTGGGAACTGAGCTGCCCTTGTTATCATGTTGTCAGGTGGCTGGCTCTGTCCATGTCCTTGAACGTGAAGATGTTCCTGCCGTCTCTCCGTGGAACTGTACAGCAGATGGGACGCCCACAGCAGAAGGCCATAAAACCCATGGTCACCACACACAAGAGGCCAAAACAAGCTGAGCATAACGTTCAGCGTGACTGTACGAGTGGAGAGCCCGCCAGGTGCTGGTCACACTATTGTTTTGTCGTTTTCATCAGCTGACTGGAACAGTTGGTTTATTCTGCAGCCGCCCCAATGAGGATAAACATCTGGCTTTGTGTAAGCAAGGCCAGACTCGGTTGGTGACTGTGGTTGGTTGGAGTCTGTTGGTGTGGGCGAGCGTGATCTGATTAGTCACAACACCTTCCATCCAACTTGAAACAGGTTTTGAGATTTATGACTATTTTTTTTTTTTGCTGCATGTAAAGAAGACGGAAGAAGAAGACAGAGTTTGGAGATTACTACCAGAGGATGACTGTATAATTATTATTATTATTTTTTACAAATGCTCTTGTGTAATTGCTGCTGTGTTGCAAAGGGGAATATTTGTGGTAAAGGCACTATGGTAAAGGTAACTATGCCCTGAACCAGATCCAATACAATGTGGTCAACACATAAAGGGTGTTTAAAACCAAGTCCACTTGACTGCATGATCTGTTTGTTTAAATACATCCAAGACAGTAAGAGGAGACGCCTGCAAGAGGACACAGACATGGAAACAATCTCAGTATTTTTAAGCAATTACAGTGCAGTGTTAAGTTGCAACGGAAAAAAAGGTTGACTGACTTTTAATACCAGCACTGACAATAGCCAAGATATTAAAAAATAACATATTGATATTATGTTAATACAACACACATGCCATATGACAATGGTGTGTAAATAATTGTGGCTTTAATAAAGAGAAGACACGGAATGCATGAGAAAGATGGAGAGATACAAACAGGAAATGAATTTGTGTGATCAGGAAGTCCAGCGGAGAGAACAAGCGGAGAGAGCGTGGACTCCGGGGCGACTGACAGAAAGAGGGATTGACAGAAAGAAACGATGTAGAGGGGTCTCACGCTGCTGCAGGGGTTCAGCTGGTCAGGCTTCACAGAGACACGCACACAGAGGCCATTAGGTCCCTGGTGGGTATCTCTGCACCTGTGTGTGTGTCATGGATTTCTAGGTCAAGTAGGTCCCTGAAATCTAAGATGAACCACAGCAGTGACTTTCTCCTTCTGTCACTGACATTGTGCTCTTCTACCCCCCCACCCCTCCCTTCACACACACACACACACACACACACTTGCCACCCCTCCCTGTCTGTTTCTTGTGCTACTAATGAATTGAAACAGTGCGGACTGGGACATGATACACAGCTGATTTCCCCCACTCCTTCACACACATCACAAACACACACGTACCCTTTCTTAATCTGGGTCACTGGTCCCCCTCCTGGTCACCCCTGACGGACCCCTCCAGACGAAAGGGGGCAGAGTGGGAGCAGAGAGGTCTGGGCTCTCAGTGACCTGATTAAAAGCCCTTTACAGAGACTCCGGAGCTCCGTAACCAATCAAACAGCTCACACACCCTGGGTGTACTACTGGACTGTCACTCATCCTGACATATACTTTGATACCTCCAGCATTTTCTTCCTGATTGGATTAGCTCCTACAAAACCATCCTTTCACACAGTTTTTTTTGCTGCAGAAAACAAGACACCGTCCTCCAACTGTCACAAAACAAACCCTGTGTTATTTCTGAGAACAAATTCAGAAGTTAACACAAACATAAGTCAGTCCTAAAGAGGGTAACACTACCAGGAAATTCCTATATCTGTTTAGCCATGTCTGGCCTGTGTGTATTGTATAATGGACATTTCCTGCTAACATTCCCTGGTCCTCTGTAATTACTGAAAATATCCTCACACCACTAAATTAAGAGTCTGGCCAAAGTGGAGGGCCAAAGCAAGTCTTCTAAAAATGTTGCTTCCTTTAGTTTAGAATGACCAAAAGAGGACGTTTGGAAGAAAGTTCTCACAAACTTGAAGCACATAAAGTTAAAAAAAGACAGATACAAGTGAAATGATGTAACGAAACTGATAAAGACACACTGATGGGTTGGTTAACCAAAATGAACAACAACAAAAAAAAACACACACACACAGCCTGTGTGAGTGACTCTGTGGCATTTAGCTGTGTAGGTAGTTCTAATTTTACTTGCATAGGTTTTGAGAGTCGTCTCTTGCATGTTTTCCTCCACCCTCAGAGGTGGGCGGTGGGGGGTGGGGGGAGGGATAGTAATTCACACGCCTCTCTCGTGGTGATTCTCAGGAGCCACTGTCACAGAGATTACAACATAAAACCACCCTATTTACTTTGCCTGTGCTCACCTTGGCTTACTTAAAAAGCAGCAAGCGCCGGCGCACACTTGCAAAGGACACACCATAGTTGTGCAATTAAAGGTCAACTGTTTTCACTCGGCATGTTCACATAGTACTCATTGTACCATCACAATACAGGATTCCACCACTGATTATGACAAAATTATACACTACTGTCTAACAGAGCTTTCATAGCTAAAGGGCCTAAGGTCAACCACAGTGTAATGTCAAAGGTTGGATAGCTAACATTTAGGCTAAAATCTATATTATATATTTATACACATGCAAATCATATGATAGTCCTCAAAACTATCACTCAACCTGGAACTATAGAGTCAGTGCAGCTACTGTGCTATTTTTAGTCTGAACTGCCACCAAGACACCTACAACTTTCTTTGGTAAAGTTGAATCATTAAACCCTGTGATGTGCTAATGTTTTGTCCTATCAAAAGAAAAAAGCACGACACACAGTGAAGATATAAATAAAGACATATGGCCTCAGCACAGTGATGGATAAGATTAAACTAACTAACCACATCTCTGCATTGTATTCACAAAAATCAAAATAAGGATAAAGGTGGGGAGCTTCATCCTTTGTTATCTTATCAGTGTCAATGCAGTCAGCAGAGGTGTATTATAACTGAATAGGCCTCAGCCTAATGTGACAGACAAGCAATGGCAAAGTTAGTGGTCAATCAGATCTGTGTGTGTGTGTGTGTGTTCATTCACATCAACAGCTTTATAATGGCTGTTTAACAACTGGAGTAGTGCTCACCTGTGTCAACGCTTTGAGTGACTGAGTTAATTATTGTCCTCCAGACGTCTGAAAGATTACAGAAGACAATGTGGAGATCAGATAAACGGAGAGTGTACCTTTCTTTTCAGCCTTAGGGCAAATCAGAAATCAAGCTTACACTCCTCTGCTGTTTAAATGTCACACATGAGCAAAAGCATCAGCGCTGTTATTCACGCTCGTTTAAAGATAATGCTCATAAATTACTTTTCTGTTCAGGCCAGATGTGTGCCCCTCTTGTCAGGGGGAGGCAGGCGGATGATTCCACCCTCCCCGACCAACAACAACACTCCACTGTTAGGCTAACCTCCTGGTGACTTAACCGCAGCATCTGGCAAACGTTAGGCTTCACCTGAACCCACCGTTTACGCTGTAATCTGAGCAGCGCTCTTGCAGATGCGGCTTCAGCAGGCAGAGCTTAGTGTGTGATCATACATGTGCATCTGTGTGCTCAGCTCCCCTAGCAAGGGCTTTAAAAGACAATTGCTCGGTTCAGGATGGGAAGCAAAGAAGCTGGAGCAGAGCACAGCAGGAAAGCCCTTTTCACAGAGCGCACAATAACCACCCCAGCCCCAGAGAACACAGTGCCTGGCTTGCCTAGTGAACGCACAGCAGTGACAGTGTGCCTTGCACGTGGTCGAGACGGGTCTATGTGTCCTTTTGTTAGAAGCGACTGATAAACGGAGGTGGGGGGGGGGGGGGGGGGGGGAACACAACAAAACAGACAAGACCTAAAAGACAATAATACCACACTCCCTGCACAGCTGGCATATTTTCTGAGAAGCTATTTCCTGTAAAAAATCTGACACGGGAATAATGATGGCTTTGATTGGGCCTCAGTTAACGGGAGGCACTTCCTGTTCCTTTGTATTGGTTTCATTGTGAGGCGATGGGGTGGGAGGGGGAGGAGTGGGCAAGGCAGGGTTTGGGGGGGAAACAGCTGCTGGAGATGACACAGTCAAGAACATCCCTGTGACCTCCCACCCCACCCCAGCACGCACACACACACATACACACACACACACCCTCCTATTTTGGTAGACCTGTCACTTTGAGTTCAACATGACCCACTTAAACCTCCCCTTAACAGTGAGATGAGAGAGTTAAGCCTCATTACAGACATGACTATGAAACATTTACTCTCAAATCTCAAGGGAAACGTTACTCATGTTAAAGTTCAAAAAGCAAGACACAGATTAGGGACTCTGGTCATGTCTTTTTCTAGTCCCTCTGCAAAAGTGACTTTAGTAGAGGGGTAATACCTGCTGCAATCAATTTACAGGAAACATAAATTTACAAGAGCATTCTTTGACCTTTACAAAGAGTGTTTGTTTTACTCTTAAGTATTTCCCATGACTGTCATGTTGGGATGATTGATACAGAATGAGATGACATAAGCATGAGAGTCTGCAAAAGAGATCTGTGTATTACTGAAGTTTGTCCGCTAACTCCCTAGCTGTGATGAGTAACCTTGCATAATACCACTGTATGGGCTAGCTAGTCAATTGACTAGACTATAGTGAGCCGTTGTTCTGTCAAATATTGCTACCGGTAGTGTGAACTGACCGCAGCGTCTAACCTTCTCATCCTCTAAACACCTGAGTGTGCAAGTGTAGTACTGTTAAGTAGTGGAGATCGATCTAATTAACACAAATCAACATAACACCAGCACAGTATGTTGATGAAGATTCTCAGTCATCCATGTCATCATACGTAGAGAAGATTGAAGCAAGGCGTCTGGACTACACTCTACAGAAGAATGGCTCAGCACAGGAGAGCCACCTCCTCAGGACAAGACTCAGCTGTTCACCTCCACCTCAAAGACAAAGGACACTCCTTTGAGGACAACAATGTTCACATTTTAGACAGAGAGGAAAGGTGGTATGAAAGAGGAGTCAAGGAAGCCATCTATGTTAAGCTGGAAAAACCTTCCCTTAACAGAGGTGGTGGCCTCAGACATCATCTTTCTACCACATACAATGCAGTGATTCCATCCATTCCCAGGAAGTTTGCACATACTCACAGTAAGAACAAAGGGCTGTCAACCAGTCCCCCTCTGGCAGTTTCATAGTCGTTAGCCAGTTGTTCGACACACCTGGCCCAGTCAGCCAGACCATCACAGGTAAGTATGGAAACATTTAGTGCTATTGTTTTTTAAAGTTTTACCCAGACCCACCCACTGAGGTCTGCAACCACATATAAACCATGTTTCCCCACCAAACAGAACTGATGAAGCTGCTTGGATGAGCAGCGAAATGTCTTCAAGAAAACTCTACAAGTCCAGACGCCTTGCTTCAATCTTCTCTAACAGCACAGTAGAAAGCTCCACAGAAAACTATTGACGATTGATTGCATAATCCCTGCAAACCTTCGAAAGCCAACGTCAGCAGTTCTCTGCTTCAGTCTGTGTGAAAGAGCACAAGCAGAGCAAAGGTGGAATGAAGAGGGTCACAGTGGCTTTATGTGAAGGCACCCTTCAACATCTGGCGTGTCCTCAGTCTGACAGAAGAAGAAACAGCAGCACTGCTAAGGCTGCCGACAACATGCAGTGACATCAGAACAGTTAGTGTTCATGTCCAGCTTTGAGCTCATCCAACAACCAACCTATGTGATGATGGTTCTGATGATGCTGTTGCCATGGGCCCAAGAAGGAAGGATAGGAGGCCATGAATCTGTGCTAGGCTCTCCATTAGATGACATATCAATGTCAATGTCAGTTTTATTTATATAGTACATTTATAAGGGCGTTGCCCACCAAAGTGCTTAACATTAAAATACATAAAATAAACTCAAACTGATAAAATACATAAAAGAAACAAACTGCAGTAAAATACAATAAAACAAGGATACAATCATAAAACATAAAATCCTCAAGAGCTGCCAATACTCAGGCAAAGGCCAAGGTGAACAAGTGAGTCTTAAGTAGAGATTTAAAAGTGGTGAGGCCATTTGCCAACCGCACAGCTAGAGGCAGAGCGTTCCACAGAGTGGGAGCCACGACTGAGAAGGCCCGGTCACCTCTAGTTTTTAAAAGAGATTGGGGGACCTCCAGAGCCATTTGGTTAGCAGACCTATAGAGCTCTGTAGGGCCGATGCAATACCAAGAGGTCTGATAAATATGCATGCAAGCACTTCTTAAAATCAATTCTGTGCTTCACCGGTAGCCAGTAAAGTGAGGAAAGCACTGGCGTGATGTGCTCGCGCTTTTTTGTCCCGGCGAGAAGGTGAGCCGCTGCGTTTTGGACCAGCTGCAGATGGTGAAGCTCTGACTGTCCAATTCCAAATTCCTCCTATTTCCATATAGTGGAGTTTTGGCTCAGAAGCTCAGCAACAGGAGACAGAGCGCTACCACTCAGGTAAACAGGCTCTCTTCACTTGGTAAACTGCTGCTATACAAGTCTCATGATTAGTAATGCTATAACTTCTATAGTCATGGTGAGGTAGTGGATCAATTCCTAACGTTGGTTTATGCTTTGTATAATGATATTAAATTGCCCATTCCAGACAAAGATACAATGTATTTTTAACAGTTTCCTTAAAGCAGATAAAAATATTACAATGTCTCATATATCACAAAATACTGTATACAGACAATAATAAATACTGTACGATCCAGGCTTGATTCAAATACTGCAGCAATACCTGAGTGAGCAACACGGTTTCGACAGTTTGTTTAATCTTGTATAAAATCAGCAATTACAGTAGCTATGGCCCATCTGTAGGGCTGCAGTTCTTTTTATAGTAAAAAAAAACAGTTAAATGTTATTCAAAGGTTAGAGTTTGCGACGTGTCTGTTAGGTTCGCACATATCTAAGGGAAGTCTCACTTGTTATCTGTAAAGGAAGGTCTGTGGTTCTGAAGTTAATTGCTGCAACAGCAGCAGCAGCAGCGTGAGGCATCAGTGAGACATTCACTGTTCTGTTGGAAACCCGACGTTGGTCTGTGTAGTCTGGAGAATAATTCTCATTCTTAAAAAACTGCAAGGCATCCTCCGCTCACACACACACACACAGAGAGCGACATTTTCTATCTGAGTTGACGTGAAGTTTTCCATTAGTGTTTTTGCAGAGATCACAGGTTGATCTGTTTCCTGCCACACTCAGTGTTTCGCCACAGAAGCTAACCAGTGTTCATCTGCTCTCTGCTCTGCATTGAAGATGATCACTGGAAAATCATCAGAACAACTTTCACACACACACACACACACCACAAACACAGATGCATGAACACATGTTACTGCTCAGCTCTGTTTGGCAGTTATTCTATATTAGGAAAGCAATGATTAATCTCATCTAAATCATAGACAATTCTATTATTTCTCCATCCTTCTTATTTCTTTACGTGTTTCTTTCCTTTGCTACATTTATAATCCTACTTTTTTATATGATTACAACTACACCACTGTTCTTCTCTCATCTGTATTTTCTCCTCTGATCCCTCTCTCCAGCAGTGCCAGTCTCTAAAGAGGCCTGATGTGAGCTCCAGATGTTGAAGCAGACTAGCTGGAGACAGAGAGGGCAGAGGGCTCTCCCATACCTCCATACTTGCCTGCTTCTTTTCTTAAGCAAAAAAAGAGTTTGTAGTTAATTCTTTCCTTAATTTCTTGATTTTTTCCAAACTGCTACCACGCTTTGTGTCATTTTTAATAACGTTATTCATGTTATCATAGTGCTAAAGGTGTTAGCCTAAAGAATGAAAACATGGGCCTGTCTACGCTCACTGTCTGCTTTTTTTTGTTTTTTTATGATTTTTGTTAGATTTGCCTGATGTTGTCGAGCAGGTTTGTTTTTTTTTTCCGCCCTCTTGTACAACACATACTGTCATAAATAAACATGACAAACTTTCCATACAGACATCACCAGTAGTTTTTTTCTGATGAGGGGTTTCCCTGTGATATATAGGACCAAAAAAGTATCATTATTATTTATTTTTTATGTTGCACAAAAACACAATTTGTTGTTATTATTTAATTGTTAATCAAATAACGTTGAACCCACTTGCTAACACCTGAGGCATCACCATTACCATGTGTAATTTAGTCTGAAGTAGTCTTCCACACACACACCCACACATCCTCCTCCCTATCTTAGCTTCCAAACGTTGTCTTCACGTGAAACCTTATTGGTTGGGTCAGAGGTCATCCAGCCTCTAAAGATACTATCTGTGTACGTGAACACCCATTCATCAACCGCGGATGAAACGTCACCTTCCTCACCTCTCGTCCCATACTGCACGTCTCCTCCCTGCACCACTGTCATCCAATTTGTGAGTCCTGCAGTTGCTCATGAGTTCTTCCTTCAAAGGACACATTGATCACTGACAGACAATAGAGACGAGTTGTTCAGCGGCAGCAGCAGGGGTCAGAGCTGTGAAATCAGGCTGCATGCCAGGGCTAATTGAACTCAGGGTCACTAACATGCATCACTGACCATGCACGTTACTTAGCATATCTAAATGCACTGATAAGATGTGTGTGAGCGCGCGTGTGTGTATTGCAGGTAATTTGAAGTAAACAAAACAAGGCAGCCATTACATCAGAGGGGCAGAGTTAAGTGCTTTTTTTAGTGTCACTGATTTACACTAAAGATAAAGGCATTATTCATTTAAATAGCTGCAATTTGATTTAAACACCAAAACACAACTGCTCAACTTGTCATTAAAAATACACTAAATGCAAATATGACCATTGTGATGTGTTGAGAGACCACAAATCATGCATACCTTCTTAAAAATAGACTGGCCACATTATCTTCAGAGCCACATGAAGAGACACCAACCCATAGCCCACATGCAAATGTCTAACTATTCAACAGTCACATTGGAATAGCTGCTAAATCCACTTTTCTTTCATTAGAACACTTACTGGAATCTGCAACTGGTCAACTCATATTTCACCTGCTGTGACTCAAAATCTCCAAAATATTAAGAAGCAGCCATTATTATAAGTCACTAAAAAGACAACTGTAGAGTCTTAAAGCAGCTTATTGACATGGTAACGTCAGTCATAGAGCTATAATGAGTAGCCACCTTCAGCTACCAGTCAAACCACATTAAGTCAACCTGGGTGTGTATTTATAAAGAGTCTCCCTGCATGGTGAGTACTATCACAAACGGTGTGTGACACAAGTGCTTGGTCCCAAACGGTAACACACATTGTGCCAGAATCCTTTACATTTCATGGCTAACATTTGGTTATAATCATATTATAGCCTGACTGAGATATGTCCTGCTTGGCTTCTCATCGAAATGACCTCATCTGTGACCGGCTCGCTGACGGAGGGAGTGTGTGTGTGTCATCAAGACTACAGGCCTTCTACCTCCTTCAAAAAATCTGGAGCAAAGGGTCACTAGTTGCAACAGCACCGGCTGTGAGTGTGTTATGCAGGGTGTGCCCTCGTGTTCCCTTTCTTACCTCTGTTGCAACCCTCTTGTTGCTTGACCTTTGACCTGGCCATCTGACCTTTAGAGTGCTGACCGCTCCTAGGTCATCCAGCTGTGAAATAAACTCTGCTACATCCTGAAGTAGCTCTGCACGTGTGTTTCCTTGTAGTCCGTAGTGTTTGATCACATTTTCTGCATAATAAAATCCATGTTGTTATAATTGCTTCTCCATACTTTTTTTCCCCCAGATTCCTTGCCCCCTCTGCAGAGGATTAGAAGAACTGCACTCTAGTCAAAACTTCCAGTCATATCAGGTGCATTTAAAGAACAACAAATTTAATATTGAGCCGAATTTCCTTCATATTTTGAGATATTTCTGCTTTTTTTTTGTTCTGGCTGTTCTTTCTTGTTAATGATAAATAATGACATCTTATTTATAGAAGTCTAAAACATACACAGGAACAATTTATTTGACAAAGTGGAGTGTTTAAGACGGTTGTCAAACCTCTACCGGAGAGAAAAAGCAGGCACACAGATTTCCGTCTCTATCACACATGGCTGCTTACAATTTTACCTAACAACCAGAATCTGTCACATTAAAGGAGCAGTTCCAGAAAAGTTTACAGCTCATGGATGTAGTGTAAGCCTTTAAATCTCTCTCTCTCTCTCTCTTTTTCTATTTGAACTTGTCAGGTCCCCAGTACAGCACACAGGGCCCCCTTTTCGTCCCCTCCCATCCCTCTCTTTCTCTTTCTCTCCTTCCTCTATCTCTCTCTCCCCCCTGCTAGGATCCCCACAGCTGCGCGGACCAGGTGCGTTCCGCCCCGACACACACACACACACACACGCACGTACACACACACACACACACACACACCCTTACACCCGCCAACGGACGCAGCAGGAAATGCCTAATACCAGTTTTAGAATGATGCCACTATGCCAGCATGACAGGGAGGCTGCAGGATCTGTCACAAGAAAAGGCAGCAGAGAGAAAGTGAGACAGAGGGAGAGCAGGAAACTGAAAGAATCAAACAACTGCTTTATTCCTGAAGGTTATGTTCAAGTTGAAAAAAAAAAACTTCTCAAAAAAGCAGAGCATCCACTCCTTATGGAAGTCAAGTTTCCAGCAAATCTCTACTGACACTGCCAAAATACATCCGGCTACAATTCTCTCCAGGGATCCTCAAGTGAAAGGGACCTCTAGTATGTATGTGTGTGCGTGGGACAGCACACGCATGTGTGACTCTATGTGTGGGTGGATGCACATGTGTTTTTATAAAAAAAAGTACCAGTTATTTTGGTCTGTGGCTCACCACAGCTCACACTCTCCCCTGTGTTGTACTCATCTCACATGGCCCCAAGAGGAGGTGAAGAAGAAGAAGAAGAAGAAGAAGAAGAGGGGTTGACAGACAGCAAGTGAACAAGACAAAGGCATATTTGTCAAAGGGTTTTCACAATACTCCAGTTTGCCTTAATCATTCACTTTAGCTCTTGTATTTCCTCTCAAATATCTAATATATAATCTCAGAGAAGGCAGCCACAATGCAATGTTTTATATATATATATAATATATGATGGAAATGAATTGTCTAAGTAATATCTGATCAGTTTTTAAAACAAAAGTTTGAAAATACATTTCCTCACAGTCCCTGTCAACGTCTTCAAACTACAAACAGCAAAAGGCCCACATATATGAATTTATAGCAAAAAAAAGCATCCTCAATCAAACTGGAACAACAAAATATTCACTAAAACTAATATTTTTCAACATGATCCATTTTCAAACAACACTGAATAGTGAGGAATCCAAATTTATTCTTTCACTCAACAAACTTGATCAAAAAAATTGTGGCATAAATGTTCCATTCTCTGCTTTTCTTGCAATAATAGCAATCCAGTTTGAAGTGGCACCACTGTAATGTAATAGTCTATCACACAGTTTTGGTGCTGAACACACAGTGCTTCCCCCCATCATTATGGAGTCTGAGGCAGATGTACTGTATCCTGCTCTGTACCCGTTAAGCAGCAAAGGATGAGCATCGGATCATCACGCTATCCCAGTCCAACATAATGCCACTATTACTGATCACACATGGCCATAATATATGTTTTAATATTAATAGCAAATGTGTTTTCAGATCCTACTATCTAGAACAGAGGTGTATCAGAGGTCAATGGGAACAAAGTGCTTTCTTACAACAGTAATCATTGTACTGCCACACACATACACAATTGCACACCCTGCTGACACCTCACTGTGGCCACATTCTCACCTCAAAAGCTTTCCATTCACTGACTGACAGGCCAATGTTTCCACCGGCGGATGTTTTTTGAGGGCAGTGTTTCTTTGAAAAGACGCACAAACTACTCAGAGAGCTAAACCCGCGCCTTCGGTACAGAACCTGAGGCGCGCATGCGTGTGTTTTTATCATTTCTTAATAAATTAACACAACAGACGTCGCTACCTAAAAAAAGGTCATCAGATTGGAGAATGATGCCTCTTGAGTTGCAGCTTCCTCTGTCCTTATGTGGAAGTAAGACACTATCTATACACAAAAAGTAAAGTCACACACACACACACACACACACACACACACAGACACACTCCAACAGGAAGAGTGTGGGTGTTTTGGGAGCAGCTGCATGGAGAGGCATCAGACCCAGCTTCCTCCTGGTGCAGCGAGCACCAACCTCTTCTCCCTTTTCTCTTTTCTCTCCCTCCATCTCTACTCATTTCCTTCACATTTCTTCCTTTTCATTTCTCTTTTACAGACAATATCGCACCATCATCTTATGTCGGGTTTTCTTTATCAAAAAAAAAAAAAAAAAAAAAGATTAAATCTGTACCGTTGACAGGAATTTGCAGACTGTTGCAAGCCTTCAGAAAACAGTTTGCACATGTTGCAATGAACACGCAATGTGTGCGCGTCTGTGCGCGTGTCCCGTTTCTGTCCTCTTTCCTCGGAATGGTGACACATCAGCACATCACCAGCACGAAACCCTGAATGTTGCACAACACATTCATGCGCTGAGCTCTAATCGAGGGCTGGTTGCGGCGCTCTCACACACACACACAGACACACACAGACACACAGACACCTGTGTGAGGTGAAGCTGAGATGACTCCGAGTACAGATGGACAGAGCAGATAACCAAATGAGTATGAGAGAGAGGGAGAGAGATGTTTTGGAAATTTAACTGTTACACATGTGCCTCAGCTGTGGAACGACAATCTCTGATTGTTGCACAATTTATCTTTGAAGTGGCTTGATCATAAAAATGACATGATAAACAGGATACACTGCACCATATCGAATCAAGGGCTGGTGGAATCTTCCTCTGACACAAGGCTGAACAGGTGCATGTGCATTGGTGGCTGTGTTTCACTTTCCTAATGCTATCAGTCCCATTCCAAACTCTCCTTTACTTTAACCCCTCTTTGCTACACAGCGAGCACACCCCAGTAGTACACCGCTGAAGACACTCTCACAGCAGTTATTTCTGTGTTTCCTGTGTGTCATGTGGCGGCAGTGCGAGCTAGCTAGCATGGCTGACAACACACACAGGCTCCCAGGTGCAGAGTGTCACGGAGTGGGCCATCAGCCAGAAAGTCTGTGGGCCAGTTAGGGCCCTGCAGCACGTGCTGCCAGTGCACCCCACCACCAACACCATCCACCCTCAATGCAACACTACTCCCCAGTAGAAAAGAAGCACATGCGTGAGCTTGCCTCGTTTCTTTTGTTATATTTTTAATGTGACACACCAAACCTGTTTGCTAGAAAACACATACGTTTCCAAGAAGCTTTGGTGGTTTAAGTGCTGATCCACTGCTGATACGTTACATGATCTCAGAGCTAAAGGGTCATGTTGCGCCGACAGAGGCGACCTCCACTGAAACCCAGCGTGCAGAGGCCACCGGGGGTCTCGCCTGCCCTCTTCCCCCAGCTCGCCCCCAAGGCCTGCAGATGCATCGACCCAGACAAGGCTGCGCTTCTCTGGGAAGCACAGAGACGCTGCTGTGCTCTGGTTCCTGGAGCCCTGATGCTCTGATTGAGACCCTGCGCCCATGCAGGAACCAAAGGGAGGGGAAGGGAAAGCTAGGGAGGGGATGCAAACACATCTGGCATCTGCAAAAAACCCTGCACACAACCACTCAGATCATCATGAGAAAAAATGTATAGAAAAGCAAAGCTCTGTTTGCCCTTTGCAAAGGCACAGAAGAAGACAGCAACCCCCCCTCCCACACACACACACACACACACACACACACACACACACACACACATTTAGTGTCTACCACCTCTAGAAACGTAATTATGTAAAGGCAAAACAATTCTCCAGCTGGAAAGATCGCACCAGAATACACCACTCCACTCTATTGTTCTATTTATACAGCTCACCAAACAATGCCATTTTGATGTCTTTAACAATGAATGATGTCACCGCATAGCATCTAAAGAGGAAATACTACTTTCAATAATGTATACACAGAGGGAAATGTATACATACATATGGTAAAATCTGTTGAAGCTGTCAAGGGGAAGATAAATGATAAGCTGTGAAAGGAGGACACAATAGAGAGCATATCAGAGCGCAAGAGAAATTGTGTGGGTGCACAGCTCTGCAAGGTGGTGTGTTCTTTTCTTTTGCGTGGGCGATGCCTTTTGCATTAGGCAGCAGTACAGGACGAAGTTAGAGGTAGTGGTTGGTACGCACACGTGTGGGTAAGGTGCAGAGTACGTCAGATAAACAACCATTGGTACTTCTGATCACAAGTGCAAAAAATTTTTTTTTTTCATCAAATGCATGTCTGAGCTACCTCTTCTCTGCAGGCCAGCTGAGTTGTAGGCCAGTGAGACGCATAGCAGCAAGCCGGAGCGGTACGCTCTTTGTGGCCAGCTGTGGGGCCATTAAAGGCCCATCTGCAGACAATAGGCTCTGTCTGAAGGGCACACACACACACAGAGCCTGGTTCCTGTCCTGCACTGCCATCACTGTGTTTGTGTATGGATGCGTATATGAGAGTACCATGCCCTATTTTAGTCAATAACAAAAGGAATACACAGAAAACACACACACACACACACACTCAGGCAGCTACTTCTAAATGTCACTCATTTTGTAATATCTTCTTCATATTAGGCTTTGTAGGTTATGCACCTAAAATTAACAGATATCATCTCAGATGGTGGAAAAACTGACTTGCCTCTTCAAAAACTGGGGAAACCTTTATTATAAAGGTTATCTCCACTTTTCACACACACACACAGAGAACACAAAACAGAATGCAAAAATACAGGCAGGCACTGGAAAACAGCTAGCTGGCCCGACCACATACCTCTCAGCGCGGTTCGATCAAGCAAGCCACAGCTTCACATGCCTCGACACACACACACACACACACGGCTGCTGCATGCAGACACATGCAAAAATATCTGTCCCAATACTAAAATAGGCCCTCAGAGGTTGCACCTGCACCTGTGCCCTGGTCCACACCTACACACAGGTGTCAGGATGTGACACATACACACAGACAGAGAAAGAAAGATAGAAGAGGGAGGGGGAAAAACAAGAGCAGGGTGAATCACACTACTGCGGTCGACCAAAAAGCTTCTTTTTTTTTCAAGATAGCATCGCTGTATTTTGATTCTCATTTTTAAATAGATTTTTAGGTTGATGAGTTCAGTGATAAGTGCTGCACATGAAACGTCTGCACTTGCTCCTGTGTGATGTGTAATCGTATCATATATATTAAGACTTTTATTCTTCATTATGGCTTTGCGGGAATAGGAGTGAAGGGTTTATAAGCAAAGTGTGTATCATATTGCATACATGAGTACCTCCAGTGTGTCATTCTGTGATCCAGGATGAGTGTCTTTTCAATGTGTGAGTCATGCTCCCACAGTGGTGGTATGTCCCTGCTCAAATGGGGCAAAAAAAAAGAGGGATGAATAATCCGCACTTATCTGCATACACGCTGCATAAACACAAGCAGCTGAAGAAGAATCATTTTATTTCCAAAGTAGATAGACAATAGAATAAGATTTCACAAAAAATTATTGTTTTGTATGTATCTGACAATATTTAAGAAAATATGACAAATTATTGTCCTGTGACAATGAGCAATACAACATTTCTACATGATTATATGACTATTTTACAACTAGATCTGTGGAGCTCTATTGTAAAATGTCGCCACCTTATGGAAGCTGCCTGCTACTGCAGTTCAAAAACACTGCAACAGCTTGTTTCAATGCATTTTATAATGTTTTTGTGTATTTTTTCTATAGATAGAAATGTACTTTAATAACTCATAACTGTCAGAATTATTACACATGTATGTTTCACAGGGCAAATATTTACCTCTTCCGGTATTTTTTGGTTTTTAATTATGGAAGTTCTATTTTTTCAAAGGAAGTGCTGCTGCAATTTTGATGAATTAAACCAGAAATAAAAACCGAGCCCAGCAAACTTGGCTTAGCTAATTGCTAAGCTAAGTCAATTAGCTACTCTTGTGCTCAGATGCAGTGATAAATCAGTCAAATATGACATTTGTCTTTAAATATATAACCATCCATCAACGTGTGCCGTTTCTCACCACACATCTTTCACAGCTCATCCTTCCTGGATCCAATGGGACAGGAGACGCCGGTCCCTTTGAGGCCACAGTAGCCTTTAGGCACCTTCTTCAGGTATTGCTGGTGGTAGTCCTCAGCATAGTAAAACGTCTGCCCCTCCAGAATCTCAGTGGTGATGGGACCGTGGCCTTTTTTATCCAGCTCCTAAAAAAAGGAAACAAAAACAGACATCCACTACAGTTAAAACTCATCAGTGTCATCCCTACGTCAACTAAAGTAACCTTTGACCTCTGAGTTTTAATGACTGAATGATTGGGGCAAATCTGCAGAGATTCCTTTGTGGCATGGTGTGTTCACATTCAGCTGATGATTGACACACATTTATAAGATAATAAGGGTTAAAGCGACTAAAAGACACCTCTGTGAGGAACTATATTCCTCGTACACACTGTTCAGATTCTGCAGTCTGCTTCTATCAGCAGAGTCATGACACACATTCGGCGCTACTTTCTCCGATCGCTGCAACTTCCACCAAACGAACACACCTCTTAAATGGTTGCTTTATTCTGCAGTGTATTGGATGTGAACTCCCAATACCTCTGACTAATACAGTAAAGAGCTTGTGACTAGAAAGCAGGGTGATTGAGTGACAGAAGAAAGGAGCATCTTTTTTCTTTTTGTAGTGCAGCGTGCCTCTGTGGCTCTCTCTGCGGGACAAAGCATCAAAGAGTATCCGCTCTCTTTGAGAACTCCTTAAGACACTTTCACACTTAGCCTTTTCTAAACACCTTGAGAAAAAGCTTCAAACAGCACACTCCTTCCCTTAGACACACACACACACACTAAACACGTCTGACAGATATATCAAAGGTATACCTGCTGTGTTGAGTGGTTTTCTCTATCTAATAATACCAGCGCTCAGTCCTCTCTAGATCAGTGCTCCTGAGAGCTGACAAAACAACAAGTCGGAGGTGCACCGGGACTCTCTGTGGGCAACAAGTAACTCGTTACACCTCAGAACAGTTTGCAGCGTTAAGGAGCTCTGCTCTGCTTTGCTTTGCGGGGGCGTCAGCAGCGAGCAACATGAAACAGAGGCTCTATATATATTGAATCTAGGCTGTAAACGTTCTTGTCAGGTTCTGCATACGCCCTGTCCTGCAAGACACCATCATGGGTCCATAGTGCCTGAAAACGGCAGACTATTTCTCTTTATTGAGGAACTGCATAATTTGCTTTTTATTCATTAATGATGGATTTGTCAAAAACCCATTTTAAAGGTTCATAAGAATGAAATGTATCAACAGAGAGCAAAACTGTTTTGTTCCTGGCTATAAACATGTTTATTTCTGCTGTAAAGTTGGACTTTTTAACATGGAAGTCTGTGGGGATTGACTCACTGTTGCCCTCAGAGGCTGTGGGAGGAACTGCAGTTTTTGACACTTCCACATGGGTTTCACTTCTCCCTCCGGTTTGTCTGTTTTTGCTTCATCCAGACAGAGCCCGAGACGTTGTGAGTGTGGTATGAGGAAACACACTCTAGTGCCTCAAGTTCTTAGTGTGTAAGAGCACAAACATGGAATAAAGCCAATCCTCAGAATGGCATTAAAGCTGTGCCAGGAGATATTTAGACTTTTAGACTGTATCAGAAAAATACTTGGCGCCATCTTGTGGGGCACAACAGTATTACACCGAGGTACACCGAGACCTGCAGCATGCAGCTGTGTGTGTTATGCACACAGGTGCCTCTATACTCTGGTTTCACTCATTGTGAGACTACTCACACCAACTGTCTGTGGGGAGAACGTATATGCAATCGCTTATTACTACTAGTATTACTTTATAGACATCTGTTTTCACTTGTTTTTTTGTCAAATAAGCCTAACTATATAGACCATGCACATAAAAGCAATACAAGAAGACTGTGAGATCTGTACATTCTGTAGATAATCTCGGATTATTAGGCTAAAAGGTCGAAATACAGTAGAAATGAATAGACACCCTGACAGAAAAAAAGACATAAAAGACATAATTATCATTTAAACACATTGATAACAATGTTTTCAAGCTAAAGCAAATAAAGCTTCCTCTTCAGCTTTGTCTAAGATGCTGTATATTGTTGTGGTTTTCAATGTAATTCTGTATTGAAAAATTGCTAAATGGCCCTTTGAGGCTGGCTATTGGTCTCATCTTATCTTTATATATGCAATATATGTGTAAAAAAAAAAAAGAATCCACTCACAGTCCCAGCAGGGTTAGACAAAAAAAAGGGCCTGAAATTGTAAGAACTGACCCTCATGGGGGGATTTTAATACTTTTGAAAGTGAATACTGAAAAAATAGTCCTCTTGGTCAACATGGCTGCTCCTAGATTTGTTTCAGAAATGTTATCCTTGATCTTCTATATCACATAATCCAGAGTAGATTAGTCCATCAAAGTGCTCTTGCCAGAACAGAATAAGTTCTACATGACAGTGTGTAAAAGCTATAAAACAGACTGATGTCAGACATGCAGCTGGGTAGTGTGTAGTTCTGTCCACATGGAGGCAGTGTGGTACTAGCTGCGTGTTTGTGTGTGCTTGATGTGATGCAGTAGAGTCAGTAAATCAAAGCTTCGCGCCCCACAGAGAGGCTGAGGCAGCAGCTGACCTCTAAGTCCTCAGTGGCTACCGCTACAATGTGAGGACTCTAATCTCCCTGTGGTGTCCAAAAAAGCCAAACTACACCAACACCAACGCACAACACCAGCCTCACAAGCACGCACCGTATTTATCATTCAGATGCAGGGCTGACACAGAACACCCCATTTTCTCTGCTTATATCACACAGGCGTCGGAACGAGTCAGCCGACACGGGCATGGAGCTCTCTTGCACATCACGGCCTAATTAATCAGTCATCACCCACCCAGACCACAGTCCGGTGAAGAGAACCCCCTCCAGGGATGAGGATGCTACATGTGAAGACAGCACAGTGTCTGAGGAAAGCTCTGCTACAAACACACACACACACAGAGACCTCCACCCTGACACCCCTGCTCTGCTCCTTCGCTTTCCACGGCAGTCACAACACGGCGGCCATTTTAGATCTATAAATCAGAATGCATGGCGTCATGCCACTGTGTATAACCTTATGTGGCTTTGCTTTCTCGCTCTCTCACTGCAGCAGCAGCGGCAGCAAAGGAATGGAGGGAAGAATATGGAGGCAAAAATGGCAGCTATGGTGGAACTGAGAGAAAAAGTCAACTAGGTGTCGTCAAGTTCAGCCTTTTGATGCTGATGATGCTTAAAATGAGGACAGAAATTGGCCAATCTGTGCATTTATATATTTGTATACATGTGTTTGATGTTAGAACATCTCAGTGCGCATGTGTAATACTCAATTTGTGGACAAAAATCATCCCACAGTGCAACATTATGGGGACACACTTCATAAAACCAGTGTAGATTAGGGATTAGTGTGGGTTTTGGTAAAGGTTATAGGGTGAGTGAGTGTTCATGGTAATGACTGTAAGTCAATGGAATGTCCTCCTAAGAGGTGAAAATGTGTTTGTGTGTGTCCAGGGCTGAGCCCACTCAGCCCAGTCAGCCCTTCCTTTCTTCACGCCTGTCGGAAAGACTCCCATGTCAAAGACATGGCTGAATGGCTGCATCTCTCTCTCTCTCTCTCCTCCTCTCTGACTCTCTCCATCTCCCTCCATTTCTGATTCTCTCTCTCTCTCTCTCTCTCTCTCTCTCTTATGCGAGCACAGACCACCGCTTCGTGCTACCAAGTCCTCTCTGCTTGCCAGCCAAGCGAAAGAGCCCCCTTGCGCCATCACCATCGCCAGAGAGGCGGCCCCGGGACACAAATAGGACGTGACACCCCGAGAGAGAGCGAGAGAGAGAGAGAGAGAGAGAGATGGTTGAGGAGGAAGGGGAGATAGAGGAGGAGGAAAAGGAAGACATAGTCTCTCCACCTCCTCCTCCTCCTCCTCTCTTCCTTACCCCACTGTCTTGTCTCTCTGTGTCGTCTTGCCTCGGAAGGCCTGCGGCTGCAGAGTGGTGGGGAAGAGACACGCACTGACATAGAGTTTGTGACACTCGATGACTCATGGTGAAGACATTTGAGGAGGGATATGACCTCAATTCAGTGATTTATGTAATCATCCCCGAGTCCACTACTCACACTGGTTCTCGGACCCTTCGCTTGTAATCATTTTTCTTCCTCTACTCTAGACCTGGTTTAGTGGCATTAACATAATTAAGAAAATGATTGCTATAATATTTTGTATTAGGTGTGGAAAATAAATATAAATTAGAGAGCGGTAAGATCTTTACCTCGTGTTGGTGAAAAATTAGTGCAATATATTTAACGTTTACATTATATTTCAGCAGCAAAAAACAGCACAGGTATTATATTATTGGATTGTTATGGATTATCATCATTTATAGCTTGATACTTGATGAAATAACTGTATATATATTGGTGTTTAGTTTTTCTATAATAATGTTGAAATCTCTAATACCTCATCTTTGGTTTGAAATTTAAAATAAAATGTAGAAATATTGTGTAGAATAAAATCTAAATATTTAAGTCAAATAAAGAGATTTTCGAGGACTTTCTAACACTTCACTGCTTGTGTATGTACTAACAAAGTTGTACAGTCAACTCCAGGTCAAATGACAACTTAAATTTTCGTCCCCTTTTGTGGTTAAATAAAAGCGTCTCTTTGCCGTCTCTGCCACAGATTCCATCCGTCCCTTTATTGAAGCAGTGCTCGCGCACAGTTCGCTCTGCATCGGCTGCAGGAAAAGAAGACAGCAGTCACTGGCATCTGTGCTGCTGTTTCACTAACATCGGTAATCAAAGACTGTTTGCAAATCGGTTCAAGTTTTCCATTGTCCGACATGACACAGCAGAAGAAAAAAGAAGAGAAAGGGCAAGAGTTGTCTGCTGGAAATGCAGAATAGAGTTTGTGTCGCCTTAAAAAAAAAAAAAAAAAAAAAAAACTCTGCATTGTCCACTAATTTCAACCTATTGCACAGTCGCTGCTGTTTATCGGCTGCAGCTCTGATTTGCCGCGCCAATTTTGGTTTTCCGCCCGCACTCCTGTCTGTGACTTCTGTGACTTTTTTTTGCCATTTCAGGGAACCTGTTTAAAGCAGCACTCCCAACAATTTTTTTATCGTAAAGACTATGAGATTCCTGCCCACACCGGATCTAAATCCAATTTAACTTTGACTGCAGCTGCACACCTGAACTCTGGAAAACACAAAAAAGCCCTTCAACGTGTTTAAAAATGTAAATACACTCCCGAGTGCTGCAGACAGCGCTGAAACGCCGCTGCCTGCAAACACATGAAACAGCCTGACATGATACTTATCGACTAGTCCGCGGCACCCATGCTTGCCCTCAGTGACCTCAGGGAGGCAGAGAGAGAGAGAGAGAGTGGGAGTGATGGAGAGAAACACAGACATGGAGATGGTGAAGAAGAGGAGGAAGGATTATATACAGACTGATGAATGAAAACACACTAATAATATGGATAATTTGAAATCCCCCCCAAAAAAACACAGCAGAAGCAGTGTGTTCTTTCATCATCACACCATGATCACAGCTGAGGGATGTACATTTGCTATTTATTCCCCCTGATTCCCCCACCCCGTGCCCTGCTCTGTTCATCTGGTTTTTCCCCTCTCTCAGCGCGGGTCAGGCATCCATTTTAGCTGGGCTCTAATCTTCAGTGAGCGCTCCTACATTTTGTGAGCGAGGAAGCCAACACTCCTACATTTTGAGAGAGAGAGAGGATGCGCACACTTCAGTCTCAGAGCGAGGCGATGCACGTTTTTTTTTTTTTTTTTTTTTTTTCTAGGGCAAACAACAAGTATCTAAAGATCCAAAATGCAGAAGATCAGCGCCGCAATCCACAACATCTCACGGGCGGATTTAACAACCAGTAATGTTTTATACCTACAATAAGAAGAACACCTTGTTAAGCGTTGATCGATCTGACAGATGAGAGCATCAGTCTGACTTTTGAAGACTTCCTAAAACAAGAAACTGTATCCAGAACCCTGAAACCTGCTGATGCTGTGCCCTGTTTTAAGAACCCCCAGGCTCTTCCTCAAGACTTCTAGCCCCATATGATCCCCCCCCCCCACCCCCACACCCATCATCCCAACCCCTGTGCACCCCTCCTCTTCATCCCCCTTTTCAAGCTCATTAAGTTAGGATGCTTTATCAGAGGACACACTCGCCCCTCCAAGGCCCTACACACATGCATGTGCACACACACACACACACAATATTCCAGCCGGCTTGATAAAAACCTATTGTTCATACATACATGCACACACACACACACACACACGTGTATATATAGAATCCCTCGTTCATCCATTTTTCTCTCCAAAACCCCCCACCCCCCACTTCTCTCCTCCTAATCAACTCTTCCCATCCCTTCTCTCTCTCTCTCTCACCCTCCACTCACCACCACCACAGCCCCCCAACGCCCCTCACCCAGCTCTAGGGAGACAAATTTTTAGCAGAGAGGGAGGGATGGAGAGAAAGAGAGATGGGGGAGAAAGAGGGAGAGAAAGAGATGCACTCCTCCTCTCTGCTCTGCTGCCACAGCGGCTTGGCTACAGAAGCCTTTGATGTTCTGCAAATTTCAAATTTCATTATAGAGAACCCCCTTCTCTCCTCTCACAACCCTCCCACCCCCCCACCCCAACCTCCCTCTCCTCTCTCTGCTCTCGCGCTTAAACAAGCTTTTCTGCCTCACCCCCCCCCCCCCCCCCCCACACCCTCCATCACACACACACACACACATCCAACCCCCTCTCAATGCTGAAGTTAAGAAACTGAAAGCCCTGCAGAAGAGACTCTTCGTATGGGTTAATTATTCATTGGGCTGTGCCTGTATGTGCCAAATGTATGTCTGTGCGTGTCTGTACGTACATACAAGTGTATGTGTGTGTGTGTGAGTCATGAGCTGGCAGAGTGGGGTGGAATCTGGATTTTGTGATTCCTGTCTTATCTGTGGTCGTCTTAGATCGCCTCCACACACTCTCTCTTGTCACTCTACTGAACATGCATCCACTTCTCCTGATGCTCTCCCAGAGAGCATTGGCCTTTTAGGATAAAACATTACACACACACACACACACACGTGCACACACAGACCCACACTGCAAGCCTTTCCTCTGTTGAGATGCCATTTTCCAAGCCCGGCGTTCTCAGCATCAATGCGGCAAGGCAACCATTTCAGGGCAGAAAGCTGCCATTTTGGTTCAGAGCGTGTCAGCTGCTTTGAGAAGATTTGTGCCCCAGTGGCCCATCAGATGAAACTGGTGTGCCACTGAAGAGGCTGACAGATTGGTGGTGTCAGCAGCGTTGGTGGGGAGAGAGGGTGCTGCTTGTCCTCTAGATGTTGACGTCAATGTGTGTGTGTTTTGTGAGTGTCTGCTGAGAGCTGGATTAAGGTTTTTGGCCTTTTCCCTGACAGGAAGGTGACAAAAATATAATGCTTAGTGTAAAAATGCTTTTTGCACTGTAATATGAACCCAGTGACCCCTGGGCTGTGTTCGCTCTGGTTACACTATCCATGCACAGGCAGTGTATGGTGAAGTATAATACATTTTCTAGTGTAGGTTGTTCTCTTAAAGATAGGGTAGGAGATTTTGAAAACTCAGTGAGAGTCCGCCAGATTTTGAAAGTAAACACACGCCCCTGTCTCTCGGAGCTCACCCCGAAGCCACGCCTCCCAACCAGTCTGTGACTTCGGCCATCATGCACGTACCTCTCTGGTGCGCGCAGAGCAGGAAGAGAGTGACAACCAGCCAATACTATGCGCAGGGGCGCCTCGTAGGATTGGCTGATGTTTTTAGCGTTTTATAGCTTCCACAGATGATTCATTTTCTTCGTTTTAAAGCGAAACTGCCGACCTAATCGGTTGCTATCGGATTGTAAAGTGAAGTTACACTAATTTAACAAAAAGTGCATCAGAATGAAATCTCCTACCCTACCTTTAAATGATCATTAAAGGAAATGAAATAAGTATTCTGGATTACAGGAGCAGAAAGAGGAGCAAAGGTGATCATAACCCCCCCATAATATCTGGTCCTGAAGTACCGGCCACCAAATGCTACCTTAAACCCTGCTGTTCAAGCTGTGTACATGCACTGCGCTTTGTATGGGTAAGATGGACAATAGTTTTTGGACACCACATCATTTTGGACGACACTATGCCCAGTGACTGAACCATTGGGGCCAGACATCGTGTTCCAAGACAACAACAAAACATGTTAGACCATCATCAAGTACAAAACCTAGGTGGCTCAAATAGCAGTAAGTGTGCTGAGGACACTCAAGAGCAGCTAGACATGCGGCCATTCAAAGTCAGAAGACTCCTTGGCCCCGGCGCGCATCCCTATAAAAGAACCCTTTTGTTGAGCCTCAAGCCTAAGAGGCCTGGCTGACCTATGGTAAACAGAGCAGAGCAAACATCATTATATATAACATCTATTGTTCAATATTTATTAGCTCCAAGTCTACCAGAGTCTACAGATTTTTATTTGCCAAGGTCTGAAATACAAAGTAAAAACACATTTAATGGTGTACTTACAGAGAAAAGCAGACACAAAATCATGCTTGACTCTCCTCATCCTTCTGCCTGTGCAGCTTATATTTTTTCTTCAAACACCTTGAGGGAGCATGGCCTAAAACCCAAGCTTGTACCCGTGCGTGTTTGTGGCAGGGTCACCATCAGTTGACAGCCGCAGGGTGGGGGGTCACCTTTAGTTGAAAGCCTGTCAGGAGATGCCGCTCTGATCTGATTGCCTCTTTTTTTTATGCTTCCCCCCACTCCCCAACCTATCCACCTTCCTGGTCCCAGCTGCCACCCCCCTCTCACCTCTGACCCCAGCCCAAGGCCAAGGTTGGGAGGTTGTTGCCAGAGTAACGTAACAGCCCCCCCCCCTTCCACCCGTGGCCCATGACTGCTGACCCCACAGGAGCGCAGAGTAACCATGACGATTATAATTTGCTCCCCTGCCAGCTCGCCAATGAATATTGTTTAGATGGATGGAGAGGAACCAACAGTGACGCAGGGATGGACAGATGGATCGGAAAGGAACAAAAGGTGGACGCGTGGCTGACCCATTGACCCTCCTTCAATTTCAGCTTAAAGAAATAAGGTTTCACTGAGTGGATGTAGATAAGTGTCATCTAAACGGAGCTGGTTTGGTTAACCAAACACAATAAGAGGTCACCTCTCCACACAGTGGGCTTTTAATTGTCTTTCAAACAGCTCACGCTCGCCTAACGGCTGAAAGTTTTCCCCAGCTTAATCTTGTTTTGCTCACAACATGACAAAATATTATAAAATATGAACACCCACTTTAATATTTTTAAATGGCATGTGTGTGAAATTGTGACAATGCGATTTAAGACTGAGCACCAAATTAGAAAAATGTCATTAGCAGCTTAATTTCACACATAGCTTAAATGTAAAAACATGCTTTAGTATAAAAGTAGCAGGCTAATGACACCTTCAGATGTGTGTGTGTGTGTGTGTGTGTGTGTGTGTGTGTGTCACACCTGCTGGAAGGCCGCTTTGCTCCTCAGCGCAGTCTCCTGCTGAGCTGGGTTGGATGTGTAAATGGCCGAACGATACTGAGTACCACGGTCATTCTGCTGCCTCATACCTGCATAAAAACCACACAAAAAAAGAAAGAAAGAAAAAAAACACACACATCGCAAATAAGTACCGCAATCTCAGCAGACACGGCATCATTTGCATGTAAAAGGTTTTCACAATTATGTCATCATCCTCAGCATCTTGAATTCATGAAGCCAAATGAATTCAAAGATCACAGCCGATTGGGGCATTCATTAAGGAGACTCGTGGTGTGTAGGTGTACGGGCACATGTAGGTGGGTGTTTTTTTTTCTTCTTCTTTGTTATCTATATGTCAGAATTTTCATCAGCTTTACATCAGTGTGTTTTTTTTTGGAGGAGGCCCAGGACTAGTGTACCTTGATTAGGAGGCCAAACAGTTGCCATCACATCTATGCTTTTCAGATGCTACAATCCTGTGCAGCTCTGGCATCAGTGGACGCCTCAGCGGCAGGGTTCTCTCTTGTCATTATCCCTCCCACTCAGCATTTGTTTCTTCTGTTTACTTTCATTCTTTCCACATCCTTGTCTTTCTCCATGTCTGGCCTTGTTATGGGCTGAACTACTGTGTGTCATTCAGCTGCCTTCACCTCCCATCACAATGTTAATCATGCTTTTGTTATTTGTCCCTTTGAATTATTTTTTTATTAGAACTCCGTTTACTCCACTTCAAGGCAAGAACACAAGCTGTTAACACAACAGCTGCCACATTATGACCCTATAAACCTGACGTAGGGTCATAATGTGGCAGTATTTACATTATCCTTGTTTTGTGCAGAAATTCTTAAAGGTTTATAAGGTCTGTAAATAAATTCGATGAGGCACAGACCAATCAAAACATTTAAAAAAAGAAAACGACAAGCTGAAAGACGCTGAATAATGGATGACTGGTACTTCAGAAACACTTTTCATACTACACATAATATGGTAAATCGACCTAAAAGCATAGAGTCACAGTCACAACTAACAGATATTTTAGTACCCAGTTAATGTTAAAATGTATGAAATGATTATTTCATTCATTTTAACATTAACTGGGTTAAAATTAATGAAATGATTATTTGATTAATCAGATTATAAACTGCACAAATAATTGATGGCTCTCATCCAGCTATCGTTAATATCGTCAACTACATGGATTACACATAGCACCCCTGAATAATAGTACAGCCTCAACGTGGCCTCTTTCATTCAAACTCCACAATGATAATCCCAAGCAAAATGGTGGTTAAGGACTCGACAGGATGTTTTTTCAGCCTCTTGTCCTTCAGACTAGGATGTGACTAAGATGTTGGTCCAACAATGGCTGAAGGACTGTGCTCAACAGTATTTACACTGCTGTTGATCAGAGATGGAGCCAATACATATCTGTGGGTATTGCACCGTTTCATACTGCAGACCAAAGACAGGTATTAGTGGATTTTTAGTGTTTTCTTTACTCACGTCATGTATTGTGGTACAGCTGTAGGAAATCTGTGCGTCTTTCAGAGTAGATAAGGCTTGTTGAGCATGTTAGCTTTATTGCATTTTCAATTTTGTCAAACAACTGTAACATTCACTTGTGGCAGAATTACATTTTTCCTCTGACTGTGCACAGACATCTCCCTGACACACTGATCTGCATATCTTGTTCTCTTTAGATTAAATGTTACCTTACATCATAGAGTGTCACAACCTATCTGCCACACAGTCTGTTCAAACATAATGGCTAGAAGTATTCATCTGGTCTTCATTCAAATCAGAGCAGACAAGCAGACTGCAGCCTGCTCTCCGGCACACAGTGAGATAAATTCTGTAATGTTGCTGCCTCAGAGAATTTGCTTGACTTCCAACCACAACACTGTGCAGTGGAGGAAAAATGTACAACGTATATACCGTCCTACAGATTGGGACAGTGTTTAGCATGTTCAGCTGCAGGCAGCCCAGTGCTGTGCAGTAAAGAATGATTACACTTAAGCTATTTTTTGAGAATATATGTATTTGGGAATATATGAACAGCAAAATGGCCTCTTTTATTCTGTGTGCATAGGATGTTCCGAGGTTATTGTTACAGTATAGTACAGTTCATTCTGTGTAGCTGAGAGATATCAAGGTCACAGCATTGCCAAAGGATAAAGCCAGTGGAGACCATCCATAAAGTGAGCTGCTGAGGGCAAACACTGACCAGCGGTGACTCGAATTGCTCTCTCCAGTGCCAAACAAATAAAAAATGTAATCCTTCTGCTGCTGAATTTCCATGTGGGCTATTTTTGTTGGATGCTGCTGCTAGTACTAACCCCACAAGTACCTTACTGTGGACAGATATGCAGCAGTGCTGAACACTGGGTTTATTTTGTTATTACAACATTATTAGCCACATACAAGCTAATGTCATGATAGAAGGCAAGGTTTAAAAAGCGATTCTATCTCTAATGCTTTTGGAGCTTGCAGGCAATGCATACTGGGAGATGTAGGCCCTGCAAGAGAGATGGCTTACTTTAAGGCCATACTCTACGAGAACAGAGAACTCGCTCGACGGGTGGTGAGAGATAAAAAAAAAAGTTTGTTTCGGCACGGAGGTACCAATATCCGTGTGTGTGTAGAACTCCTCATACGGCCCTCCTACGCAGCGCACATCACACACAAAAGGTTGACAATGCAATTGTATTGTAAATTGTGAGCACAGTCGTGGTTACCTGGCCTAACGAGCTGATAATGTTCAGGGAAGAGGGCGCACAGCATGACAATAGATAGAAGATCAGTGTAGCTGACTGTAGCAGACCTCTGGTCTGTGTGAGTTTAATTCTGTGAACGTGTGGATGACTGTCTGCAATAATACATCCCGTCTCCCGGTGTTTAATGTGCGCGTCGAGCCGCTGTAACGCAGTGATCGATACTGGGATTAGTTTTTATCGCCACCTTTTGGACAGACACTCTCCTCTGTGCGCCGTGTTTCTCCTTCCAGGAGCTGTTTTCCAGCTGCATCTGAAGAAGCTCTTGCGCTTCTCCACATTCATCACGCCCACAATAAATTCCGACCAATCACCGCATGGTTGACGCACAGCCTTGAAAGAAAAAGTTCAGCCCGGGCCATGTGTACGAGAGCGCTGCACAATGGGCGGGCCGAGATAAAAAATGACATAATTTTGTGCGCGTAACGTCTGCAGGGGGAAGGGAGTTCTCTGTTCTCGCGGAGTATGGATCCAGCTTTACTCTAAATAAGATTACAGGTTAAAAAAAAACCGACTGGTTAGCTTAGCATAAAAATTGGATGCAGTTAGTGTGCGCAGCTCTTTAAATGTTAACCTCTTATTTAAAACAATTCTTAAATTATTATCACATTCAAATATTTCATAAATTAACACTCTCCAATACTTCTGCCATCTTTCACTTTATTTCATCATCCACCATTCAATCCTCAATTGTCTGTCTTCGCATTCGCCTCCCTTTTTCCTCTCCATACTGTATCTGCAGCGCTGGATGTCGGCCATCTTGCCCCCAGCACTGTTGTTCAGTGACAAGGCTAATGGTTGCCCTCCATGAAAGGCCACCAAGTCACTCTGCCATTGGCTGTCCAGAGGACCCTTTACTCTGATTGGCTGTCTACGGAGGGGTCTTGTAGCTTTTCTGGCACTTGCACCCCCACCCCCGACCTTCCCTGCTGACCCATGGATCTGACCACACCAACCAGTCACACAGGCAAAGCCACACTTAAATATGCATGTGCAAAATCATCAATTAGCAAGAAACAATATAATAATGAACTGTTTTACAGCTGAACAGAACAATCGTTTTCATCTCAAATAAATGCTTGATGATATGGAATATCAGAGAAAAGTCAAGAGACAAACACCCTGGAGTGATAACTGCTTCCAACACAATTAAAATTCATCCTCTGAGATCCATCCACCATCAGAAGAGGAGATGCTCCCTAATCAAAATATTAACAACATCCAAAATACCAGCCTTTGCTTTTGATTCTACTGACTCCAAATACATCCCCATAAGCCTTCAGTCCTCAAAGAAACTACAACGGCAACAAATACCACCCAAAAAAACTCTCCCCTCCCGCCTACACAATCTCTCCCCTCTCTCCATTTTTAACAGCCCCCTTCGTTATTTTCTCCATCCATCAAAGGCGGCAGTAATTATTAATGAGAGCCTCCCTGTTCTCTCTGCATTATGCATGAGAGCCTTGCCTCTGAAAGCGGAGGGTAATGGGGGTGGACAGAGGAGGAGGGGCTAACAGGTCACACATGCGCACACACACGTGCACACGCAGTCACTCTGGGGGGGGGGGGGGGGGGGTCATTGACCTATGCCCACAAAGCCAAAAATATTAATTATCTGCCCCGCCGCAAATATGCCCCCCCGTACCACAAAATCAGACAAAGTGGGAAGAAGGTAGTCTCAGAGGGCCCCTGTCTCTCTGACAGACGCACCAACCTGAGCACACAAATGTATGCCTACTCTTACTTAGGTTGTTGCACTGAAACCCACTGAGATTTCTTGCAACTCAGTAAAATCTCTTCTAGTGTTTACCCTTGCACGATACAAAAAAAAAAAAGAAAAGAAAAAAAAAAACATGGCTCCACTCAGCTTGTCCCTGCTGGCTGTTGGAGATAAAAGCCTTCTATTTCTCAGACATCCAACTTCACCTTGCCGTCTCCATTTTGCAGTTTGCGCCAGTTCACTTTTCTTCTTGCCTCCTTCCAGCTTCCGTTCCTTGTACTCTTTAAAACATTCATATGCACTGATAAGCCATAACACAGTGTTCCCTGATAGGTGAAGTCAATAATACTGATTATCTGGTTACCATGGCACCTGTTAAGTCAGCGGGATACATCATGAGGATATATTGTCCCTAAAGATAAGGAAACCTGACTTTAATAAGGGGCCAAATTGTGACGGTTGGCATCTTCACAACTTCACCTCTTGTTGGGTGCAAAGTAGTCCAATGATGGAAAAGGGCTGAACCAGTGACAGGATCACTGGCAGCTAAAGCACTGATGCACATTGGGAACATGGCTGGCCATATAAAATACACAGTTTGTTGCATTTGGCCGCGTAGCTGCAGACCGGTCAGGGTTACTGTGCTGATCATAGTATTAAGGCTAATTGGTACATGCTTTATGCTTGAAGGATTACAGAGAATAAAGAATCACAAACATTTCAGCAGTCGTGCTATTGTCAGTGTCCGCAATTAAGAAGTTTCTGCGTAATTGGTGCCTTTCTGCATGTTTCTGAACGTGGAGGAAAAACATCTGAAGTGAATTCTGAATTATTGCACTTGGCAGTGAGTACCAATTAGACTGCAGCAGAGTGAGTGCTAATGAACAATCTAATGTAGTTCCTTTTTTCCCCTTATACCTCTTAATATCAACCTTTCCATAAACCGTCATTCAACGCAGCTCTGATGTCTGAGAGCCCTGCCCTGCGCCTGGTGCTGAAAAACCAACAGGGATTATTTGGTGTTGATGTAGTTGTCATTTCTACTATTCTGCTGGAAAAAAAAATACACAAAAAAGTATAATGCCTGATAACTGCAGTCTTCCCTGTGTGTGTGTGATAGTACTCGGGGTTGTGCCGTGCCCCGCGGTCCCGTTACGACTGTGTGCGTGCCAGCAGAGCTCTCTCCTCCTCTCCACTCTCAGCTGCTATTTTTGCCCTGTTCTTATGTAAGCTGCTCCTGACGCGCTGGAGACAGAGGCAGAGTAGAGAGCTGGGATGGTGAGAGCATCCCCAGCGGACACACACACACACATCTCCTGCACGTGCAAACACATGCACACATATGATCTTCTGTATACACATATAAATATATACAGTATGCCCAGTGAGCATATATATACACACACACACACACACACACGCAAAGCAAAACAGAAAGTGCTGCTCTGCTGACTGTTGACAGCACGGCGGCAATCTTAAAATCCGAATCGTGCACGCCTCAGCAGCGGCGCTGTGACTGTGCACAACTCTAAGGTGCAGATTACTGCAGCACCAATCATCAACTATTTTAAAAAATCTGTTTTATCTCGCTCCTCGGTTTCTATTTTACCGAGCAGTGCTCTCTAATATGATCACTTCATGGTGCTGGGCATGTTGTCAGAGCACTGTGACTGTGGCCCTCAGCTGTTTATTTTTAGCCACATCTAAATCTAACAAGTAGAGCTTGCTCTGCTGTTCTATTCAGTCCGGATGGGAGCATATTGTTGGATTTCGCAAAATAATGTCTCCGTCTACTATAGGCAACGCTCAGGTTAGCGATTTCCGTTCATATTTTGATCTCCTATTAACTGCAAATTTACATATTTTCTTTAATTTCATTTTTTTTTATATTATTATAACTAAATTATTATTCAGAAATCAATGCAAATCACTTTCTAATCCAATTTTCTGTCAGGAACGAAGCGAGTTAAACTTCCCTTAAGGCCTCATGTTTAAAAAAAAAAAATATTGATTTTTCAAATGGTGCACATCTTATTGTCAAGCAAAAAAAAAAAAGTGTGTGTACTGTCAAATCACATCTACAACCTTCCAATAGAAAAACAGCACAAAAGTTATCTTACAAACACAAGAACCAGCAATATGTATAACTTCAATATACTATAATCCAACAGACGTGCAGGACTCAACCCCCCACGCTGTGCACACACACGTGCCACAATCTCCATAAATTAGGCCCCGTCAGGGTGTGTGAGGGCGTAATAACTGACACCTGGTAATGAGCTAGCCATCCTCAGCCAACTACAGGAGAGAAATGAGGTCAGATTTGGAAGTATGTGTGTGTGTGTGTGTGTATAGGGGTGGATGGATGGGGGGTGGTGGTGGCAGAGGTCACAGGTCAGAGGTTCAAGGTCACCTCCTCAGGGGGATGGGGGGGTTACCTTTAGATAGGCAGGGGTACCCCTAAAAAAAAATTGAGGGATGCGGTGACACAGCGGGGACATGGGGGAGGGCACCCCAACAGGGAATTGGCGTGTGTCGCAGCCAGCTGGGGTGGAAGGCGTTGTATAAAGGAATATTCATGCTCATTTCAATTGTGGTGGAGTAACTGCCACCAGCATGACTCAGATGGAAGACAGCTTGATTTATGTCTATTTTGTGACCTGACCTCTCAAATGTGCGACAGCAAAAAAAAAAAAAAAAAAGTTAGACACAATGCCACTCCAACACCCTGAAGCTTCCATATTTTTGGACAAAATCAAACTGGCTGACGCTTTATGAAGTACACTTAACATATATGTCTTTTCTACGCCTACAGGGGTTAGCGTGCATGTACGTGCAGACGTTACCAAATGAGGACAGCTGCGTCTGCCATTTTAGCAGTGAGCTCGCTTGTGTTTTTGCGTCTATATCGGCATATGCCTGTAATGCCTGTTCACTGACGCAGCAGCAGGCAGCACCATAAATACTGCATGGCCTCCACAAAAAAAAGAGAGGATGGAGGGAAGGAGGGAAGAGGAAGTAAAGGAGGGAGTAAAAGAAGAGACGAGGGAGGAAACAATGAGGATGGGAAAAGCCTCGGTTGTTAAGAGATGAAGGGCGATGGAGGTTGGGATGGGGGGGGGGGGGGGGGGGGGGGGGGGGGGCTAACGGAGGTAGAGATGGGAGAATAAGGAAAGAGGGGGGGGGGCAGAGGAGAGTGACTAAGAGATAAAAGAGGAGTGAGTGGATGGGAGTGTGTTTGTGCGATGAGCGGATGGCCTCGGGGAGCGGTCGACTCACTGTGCTGTTCTGCGGATGCACTGACGGGGGCTCCGGGGCCGCTCGCTCGCTCACTCGCCCCTCTGCTCCGAAGAGGACAGAAGTTTGGGGGGAGAGAGAGAGAGGCGGGTGCAGGTGAAACGGGTGAGGTGAAACAGATGAGAAACTGGGAAAGAAAGTGCAAAACATGGATGGAGGGAAGAAGACTGAAAGGAGAAGCGTGACCAGATATCCCATCCTGCACTGGGAGTTAAGGGGACAGGAGTGAAACAGGGCCTGCAGGCCTCTGCAACAACTAACAGATTATGGCACTTGTGCAGCTCTGCGTGCACGTGTGTGTGTGTGTGTGTGTGTTATGCCTGTTCACATGTACAAATGAAGTATAATGAGCACTTGTGCATAATGTGAAGTCAACAATATGCTTGTGTGAGATGCGTTCGCATCACAGCACTCAATCAAATCACATCTGATGCTGCCCCTCTGACGTGCACACGTCACTTTGGAGAGTTTGTGCCGTTCACTCCTGTGAAGCTACGCTACTGAGGAGTTGTCTCAACACAGACATAAGAAACTTATAATATGGGAGCGTGTTGAATGGGGGGTTTATGCAACATCCCAGCAGATTGAGACTAGTGTTGCTGAATATGGAAAGAGGGCACACAGCAAAGGCTGCTGGGAGTTTCTGATTGGCTGCTAATGTTGCTATCCAGGCTGGGATTGGTGGAGCCGACGCAGCCCGACATCACGTTGTCGGGACTAAACCCTTTTGAACTGAGGCAAAGCAGAGAGGCACAGATATCAAAACACACACATATGTGCACACACACACACACACACACACACACAGAGGATGCATTAAAAGGAAAGTATTACATGCAAGTGAATATGCACCTGTACATACTTCTATACACACATGCCAACGCAGAGTGTGTTTATATAGATATATAAACAAACATGGGCTCTGTGTGGAAGCGTGTCAGGAGGTAAAACAGAATTCATAATGCTCCTGGGCTCGTCTCCATACATGATCTCTGGTGAATCTGTGTAGTTAAAAGGGAAAAGAGTGAACTTCCTTAATTTCTCCATTCTCTTTTAAGCCCAGCTCTAAGGTGGACAGAATAAATTGGAGCTTAAGCATGCGTGAAGGCACAGCCAGCGGGCCCCTTTCCACCACTCCACGCTACATTTGTCAAATCAGAGGAATTTCTGCTACACGTGAACCCAGAATCGGAGAAGAGAGGAAAAAAACGGCAGGGATTCGCATTTAAGTCACGCGCAAGCAGGAACACTCTTAAAAAAAGAAAAAAGGGGAAAAAAGTACATTTGTGTTTATTTTGAAATGTGTCGCCTGGTTTTAACTGTGACAAAAAAAAAAAAACACACACTAGCGGAGTGCATAGACAATAAGCTGCATGCTATTAATAAAACATGAGATGAGACAAGGCAGTGAGTCAGGGGAAATGCATGACTACTCTTCTGGCCTCACTGCCTTTGGCCCGTGGTGTGTCGGCTTGACTCTGCCTGTGCCTTTGCCCGTAGTAAGACGTGTCTCTGCCCTTGGCTACAGCGAACAGGAGAAGAATTTTATCTGATCAGAAAGATAAACCTCAATAGTCACTTTCTTCTCCCCCACCCAACCCCCACACCCCTCTCTGCACCGAGAGTGAAAACTGCATAAACATATTTGTGCATGTATTCATCTGCATGTGGTAGATGCACAAACATGGCTGACATTTCAGTGTATTTAGGTCACACAGCGTATGAGGAAGCAATCATGACAGATGCAAAAAAAAAAAAAAAAAAAAAGTGTTGCGGGTAGCGTCACACACTGGGAGTGTGTGCGTGCGTGCGTGCATGTTTTAAGGCTGAAGGTCGGGCCTATGAATCTTTGTTCCATCTCTTCCTCAAGTTGTCATGCACCTGCCTACGTACACGTCCTTCCGCTCTCACACGTACACGCACACAGCCTCCATCATGTGTCCTCCTGGTGCATTAATGTTCTTACATCACCTCCTCCAGTGAGCACAGAAAACAAGAGAGAGGAAAAGACTTGAATAGATGCAGAGAGAGAGAGGGAGAGAGAGAGAGAGAGAGAGAGAGAGAGAGAGAGAGAGAGAGAGGGGGGGAGGTTGTAGGGGGATGGGGTTTCTGTGTGTGTGTGTGGGTGGCACATATGTGGCATGCTGTATAAAATATGTAGTGTAGGTATATGGACTATTTGCATTAATTAAGTGAAGTGTACCACCATTGCAGCAGTGGACGATCCTGGCCTTCAGTATACTGGATCACCAAATTTAGTCTCATCATTCCTGGAGAATGACAAAAGCCTGGTTGACAGTGGATAAAGTGCATGCCATGCGAAGAATTTTTGTATTTTTTTGCAGTTGGGGCTGCACCACACTGGTGTGTCTCTCCATGGATGGCTGGATCTCAGACACATTAACACTGTCTGGCGTTGACTTACACCCATGAGACCCCCTTACACCCCCCCCCCCCCCCCCCCCCCCCCCCACCCCAACACCACCACTACCACCACTGCTGCCGCTGTCTCACTCAAGCACGCGTCTGGGCATCATCCTTCTGCTCTAGTACACCCCACGCCCCTTGGGACGGGTTTTATTCGAGGGGGCGACTTTGGGGTTTGTGTGTACCTTGTGTAGGATCGTGGCTCTCCCAGAAGCGCTTCAGCAGCTCATTGAGGCTGATGTCTTTAGGGGAGAAGACCACCCGCACCACCTCAGTATGTCCCGTCAGACCTGGAGGATAATCAGAGGTTAGCATTAATCAAAATATACACTGAACAGTGAACACAAATAGCATATTTGTGTGTCATTGAGTGCAGGCAGAGGACACTCCACACAAAAAAAAGTGAGAGGGTGACAGAGAAGGCACAGGAAAGGTTGGAGCTTATGTTGCCAAAAGCGCACAGACACTCGCTCCTGTCTGCAGCTGCCAGGACCCTGAAGCTTCAACAAGCTGCCTGCAGGCATTCTCAAATTGGGGGTTGCTGTAGGTCTCACATGTAGGTGCGTCGGCACACATTTATAGCAGCAAAAGTAATGTCGCAAACGCAGCTTGAGGTTGCACCAGTAGAGACTATGCATGGGTGCACTGTCTGTACTGCATACACACACACACACACACACACATGTGCATCAGGTGCATTGCAGATAATAGGAGACTGGCTGCCAAATTCTTGCATCTGGTCTGAGACTCAGTCTTTGTCTGTAAACGACACTCAAAGGATCATCACATGCCAAATCAACACGGAGGACTTCAGCTGTTTAAACAGGCCAGAAATGAACACTTGGTAGAGTGTAGGAGTTTACATATAGGCATACGAACACACCGCACACGTTTTGCTGTGAAGGAAAGTCAACAAGTTTTGTAGAAAGCAGAAAATTCAATTGCAGCAACAGCAGCTGTTAAGAACTGTTAGAAAAGAGGTGACTTGTCCCAGCTGAAAGGGGTGAAAGGCCGAGAAAAAAGCTGCTAGAGCGTCACTGTTTGGCTGAAGGACCCTTCAGCATGGGTGAGTAGCCGTCTGGGTGATTAAAGCCCCGCAAATCAGCATGCCGTCCTGCTGTCCGTTTTTTTTTTTTTTGGGGGGTTGAAAACAGCACTGGACACCTACTCAAATACTTAAAAGTAGCTTTAGGAACACTTTTCTAACAAGCAACAGTCATGAGTGTAATAATTGTCATCACTAAAATCTCTATGATGGCTATGATGTACCAAAGGTTGCTGCAGCAGCCATTGCTAAAGCTTGCGTTCTCAAAAAAAATGTAACAAAAACAACAAGCATGGACACTGATCAGCCATAACACCAGGACATCCAACTGTGATGCACCGTGTTCTGACGCCTACCTATCAGAAGCAGCATGAACTTATCAGCAGCAACTCCACAAGAGCTGCAGTTTTGGAGATGCTCTGACCCAGTAATCCATCAAGGTTGTACTTAAAAGTCATCTAACTCACTCTACACATGAGCACAGGGCAGCATACACACAGGATCCTATATTCTGCAACAATATGTTTACATAATTGTGGGTCCTTTGCTTGCACATTTGATTCTCTTTATATTATTTTAAAGGCAAACACGTTCAGTGTCTCTCATACACACTGTGCAGGTGCTCTCCTGCTGCGCTCTCTGCTGAGGTGCCTCGCCCGCGCTCACCTGGAGCAGCCCCAGTGCACCTGGCACCGGCAGAATCCTGCTGTGAGCTGCACATGTGAACAGGACACACCGGATCTGATTCTGTGTACTGTAACTGGAGTTTATGTGTGAGCAGGGCTTACTTTAGTTCTGATGAACCTGGTGAACTTTTGCAAAGACATGCCATGTACTGTTTTCTACCAATAGTGAGTCACTTTTGGAACAATCCCACGGCTTTATTAAAGATGTTGTCAGCCTGGTGTGAGAATTGGCACTGTAAAGCTAAGAGACTAAATGTTACATAATCAGCCCTGAATGCTGTGTTGTAAATGAGATCAAATATTCTGATTGATAACAGCATCGTCCTCTCTTCACCCTCAGCTGTCTCTGCATGTGTCTGTCCTTCCCAACACGAATCTGACTGCACCTCAACCTCTCCTATTGCTGTCTGTCAGACCATCCACCTATCCGCCTGTCCTTCTATCCTTCCCCTGACAGTTCCATCAACCCTTTTTCTTTCTGTCCGTCTGCCTGCCTGCCTGCCGGCCTGCCTGCCTGTCTGTCTGTCTGTCTGTCCTGCCCCGGCTCTGTTGACAGCTCCTCGGTCTCATGCCGTCGCAGTGTTGCTGCTCCGTCATGGCCACTGGAGCGACGCCTGCACTCCCTCAGCCGATGGACAGGTAACCATTCCTTCTCACACTTCTCAAAAGTTTATTTTACTCATTCCCTCACTTGCTGCAGCCTCTCTTTTTTTCCCCTGTCATCTGTCTCCATCTTCTTCCATAGCTGACCATCTTGTTGCCAGGGATCTGACAGAAATAGAGACCAGGAGGCAGACAGATAGAAACCCAGTGATGGGCTCTGCTCAGAAAATCTGCCAGCCAAGCCCAGAGCATCCCTCCCCTACTTTCCCGTGTGCCACCCACCCCACCCCACCTCCACGCTGTGCCTGCACCTACACACACACACACACACACATATGCCTGCTTGCAATGATGTGCCCATCCCATGACTCCTACAAACACACAGTGTTTCGCAGTGAGACATCTTCATTTGAAACATACATCAACTCCCTGCTAAATAACAGATAAATTCAGAAATCGGGACAGGTAGCCAAACATTTTTAGCGCCTTTGATAGTGAATACACAGATATCGGCTTCACCAAAATGCACTCTCAGGGAAGGAAGCCTGCTTTATACACAGTAACCTCTGTTGGCAACAAAAAAAAAAAAAACGCCGCAGTACAGCACAGTACAGAGCCCAATCCTTACAAGTAGGTCATGGGGGGGTGGGGGTGGGGATTGGGGGGGTGCAGCCCATCTGGAGCAGTGCATTCTGAGTAGTTGACTGCAGATGAAGGGAAGGAGCAAGAGGATGAGAGAGCTGTACTTAAAACAACCTTTCCAATTCAGTATCTTTCTTCTCCATCCTTTTGCATTTTTTTGGAAAGGGGGGGGGTCTATTGAACCCTTACTGATCGCACAGTGAAATGTCCTGCCAAGCCTGTTCCCTTCCTCACAGCCTGATTGGTTAATATGAATCAAAGAGTACATGCACGAGTGGCGTTACCTGAGCAGACCTCGTGGTAGGTGGGGTTGGGGGTGAAGCCCCCGCTGTAGCCCACCTGCGTTGAGAAGACTCCTGAAAGACGCCAAAAAAGTCTCTCGGCTCCCCAGAAACAGCCCATTCCTTCACACACACACAAACACACACATGGTTAGGCCTTCTGTTATGATTCCATCCACCAACATTTCACCAAAAATGTGTCACAATCTGGCAACAGAGAGATTCCATATTGGGCTATTTCTGATTTTTATAAAGTGTGATGGTGCAGTCTCACCAAACATGATGGTCTCCATGCCTTCTGGAAAAGGCTCCACAGTGGGATTCCCATTGACAGCATGCTTTTCTGTGAAGGGGAACAGTATGCAATTAAAGCTGCAAGCAGCATTGCGGGCCCTCGCGCACCTTGCGATCCGCGGGGCTATTGCTGTCTTCTCTCCTATGCTCTTGTCTCCTATACTCTCCTGTCCTATGCTCTCTTTTCCTCTCATTTGCAGAGATGTACAACAAACACATGTTTACAACCAAACTTTCCTGCTACCAGTAGGTGGCGCTATGACCGTATCATCCTATTAGCATATATATCTGTTCAGACTCGGGTCCATAGCAGTACTGTAAGATTTTGTCCACATTGCATGAAGTATATGGGTAGTACTGCATAAAACACAGCGAGTTCCTTTGTAATGGCGAATGGTCAACTTTGAGGCCACTCCCCCACCACACAGTAATACTTTTGAAAGAGTTTTGGAATGCGTCTATTCCCTTTTCAGCTCAATTGCATGAAGTATGCGAGGCATGAAAAGTTTTATAGCAGGGTCAGAAAACGGTAAAAATTACAAAAAAAAATCAAAATGGTGGACTTCCTGTTGGGTTTGGAGGGGGGGTCCAAGAGACTTTTTTGTGCGTCTTGGGGTGATACACATGTGTGCTAATTCTCATGATCCTGTGTCAAACTGGCCAGCGGGGCTACGCGTTAGGGCAATAAATACAGTGAGTTCCTTTGTAATGGCGAATGGTCAACTTTGAGGCCACGCCCCCGCCACACCGTCAGACTTTTGTAAGAGTTTTGGAATGCGTCTATTCCCTATGGTGTCCTGAGTGGACACAGTGAGTTTTAGGTCATTTGGATGAAGTATGCGAGGCGTGAAAAGTTTTGTAGGAGGGTCACAAATCGCCAAAAATTTACAGAAATTTCAAAATTGCGGACTTCCTGTTGGGTTTGGAGGGGGGGTCCAAGAGACTTTTTTGTGCATCTTGGGGTGATACACATGTGTACCAATTTTCATGACCCTACTCAAAACAGGCCAGGGGGGCAGGCAGAAAAACCTATGAAAACACAACATTTTGTGTAGCCAGTAGGTGGCGCTCTGTCAAAGCCTCAATATTGTTGTATAGATGTGTTTAGGGTCAGACTCTGATCATACATGTGACATTTCGTACAGATCGGACAGAAAACGAAGAAGTTATAGAGACTTTCTGTGTCCTCAGAAATGGTCAAACTTTGAGGCCACGCCCCGGCCACACCGTCAGACTTTTGTAAGAGTTTTGGAATGCGTCTATTCCCTATGGTGTCCTGAGTGGACACGGCGAATTTCAGCTCAATCCGATGACGTATGCGAGGCGTGAAAAGTTTGGCAGCAGGGTCACACATCGCCAAAAATGGCCACAAAAGGTAAAATGGCGGACTTCCTGTTGGGTTTGGAGGGGGGGTCCAAGAGACTTTTTTGTGCGTCTTGAGGTGATACATATGTGTGCTAATTTTCATAATCCTGTGTCAAACTGGCCAGAGGGGCTACGCGTTGGGGGCGCTATAGAGTCATTTTCCTATGTGCGTTTCAAACGTCAGCAAATTTCAAAATTTTTCGGGCGAATGAATTTTTCTACCAAGTTTGGTGAGTTTTTGGGCATGTTAAGGCCCCCAAAAATGCGATGTAAGGGGGGGAAGGAAGAAAAAAAAAAAAAATGAAAAATAATAATCCTAAGGGTTTCAATAGGGCTCTTGCACCATTCGGTGCTCGGGCCCTAAATATGATAGTAGAAATCAACACTGTGGTGCAACAGTATAAATGACAGTAGAGGCCCATTAGAAGCCTTATAGGTCTTTCACTTGGTTACAGGCTGACCCAGGCCAGCGGATCAGAGCCGGAGGATTCTGTGCAGGAAGACATTTAAGGGATTACACAGCTTTGACCGCCATTCTATCCCTGCTGTCCTCTCCTCAGTGCCCACAATTAAACACACCGATCCCTCTCTCTCTCTCTCTTCTACGCCATGTGTGCCCACAAAGCACACTGATGATGATGATGATGACACTTCGTGGGTATGACCTCACACGCGGGGTGAGAGGCCGACACCCTAATCTTCGTCATGTTAAAAATACCCAATAAGTAAAACAAACCAGAGTGCTGAGAGGTGGCACTCTGCTGCCAACTGTGCTGCACGGAATTAGAGAGCTAAAAAGGAAGTGTGTGTGTGTGTAGCCCCACAGATGTGTGAGGAGGATTAGGGTTTAAGAAGACTGAGGTGACTTAGCGTGCAAATCTCCACTAAGCAAGGCTGGTTTGTACTGCAACCACTAATATTAGTCTGCAGATAAACAGGCCACAGGGTACACTAAGAGCTTAGAGCTAGCATTCATTATTGGTATGTGCCTATGTTCAATGTGCGATTACTCTCTGGCTGCTCAGAGATGTTATGTGTGACATTGACCTGAATACAAACAATCTCTAATCTGATACAGACATAATAGTTCATTTCCTAGATAGGCCCGGGATGATCTCTAACTGTGACAAAAGGCCAACAGCTAACCTGCAGTTTATTTAAAGGGATAACAGCGAAAGATGCACTCGAGCTGAAGTGTGTCTTTGGTGGCGCCTTTTTTTTTTTTTGATATTTGACAAAACTGTTTGTGCTGTAACAGATTGCACAGGCATAAAGGACTAAAATGTCACAGAGGCCTGGCTGCCCTCAGGCAGTCTCTTCCTGCCCTCCTGTTGTGCGACAGTTCTGTCTTTTAGCAGCAGGTTGTTTGGCACTGCCAGGTCATGTTCACGGGCACAGTCAGCTGCACTCAAAGTCTATCTGTGTCACTGGATGAATATTCTGCTGCTGTTCGTATGGGCTGACTGGAGGTGGCAGGAGGACGGGTGAAATCTTCATTCTTCTGTATCGCATCTATGCTCCGCTCGCCCTCTGTTTCTGGCCGCCGCGATAAAAAGTGGTGAAGTTGCCAAATGACTGTGAGAGAGAGAGAGAGAGAGACTAGTGTGGAGGAGGAGGAGGAGGAGGAGGAGAAGTGGGAGGAAGAGAGACATCAGCCTGCCAAAACAATAAAAGGAGTAAATAGCCAGTGAGAAGCAACAGATGAGGGTAGCAGAGAGGCTGTGAAGGATTCTTTTGGCTTTCGGACCACCATGCCTTTGGGCGCTTTATAAAAAGACCAAGCACTTCATCCAAGAGAGAACACAGAGAAAACAAACAAGCAAACAAATAAACAAACAATAAAAAAAAAAGAGGTAGGATTGAAGTTAGCCAAGAACATGCCGACACAGCACTGTCCAGAGAAGCAAACTCCGAGCCAAGCAACCCCGCCCCTCTCCATCTCCACTTTACACTCCACGCCACCTTCCCATCATCCCTCACTCTCCTCTTACGAAACACGTGCGCGGCTGCCTGCATGCACACAATCGGCCACACAAATCGCTCGCGCACCAACCTCTGCAGTGGGTATTTCTCCTATGGAGCTTCTGGCAGAGGTCCAGACGGTGCCAGTCTGGCTCCTTTCACCGTGCCTGGTCCAGCTTTACCCCTCCTGCCAGACCACCACCGCCCCCCCACCACCCACCACCAACCCCCTTACGCCCCATTCTGCCAGAATTACCCCCATCTAACACACACAGGCACTGAGAAAGAACTGGCTGAATACCCTCAGTACGCTGCTTCACTATGCCGGCAAAAGAAAGAATAGAGGACGACAAAAAACAAGCTGGGAGGGTGACTGACTGAGCTTACAAAGGAGGAAAACAGGCTCAATATGGGGGAAGGATTCATGAAAAGGATTTTTTTCCTAACTTGGATGAGATATGGGCGTAATTTCTTTTGTGCGTCTTTGTTTTCAAGGATATCTGAAAAGCACAGTGCATGCTATACAGTAGAGCTGGACTAAGGCGGAATACTTTGGTCGGCTTTTGTTGCTTTTAGCATGGCGGCTGTAGGTGGCTGGACCAGAACCAAAACATCGGACCCGATGCCCTACCACTCTGTTTCAATCGAGGTTACCACCGGTCAAGGTCAACAATTTAGCGGCTAATAGCGTCTACTTTGACTTGTATTTCGGTGGGTATTTAGTCTTTGTTACCCTCCGGTTCTTGCGTTTCTCACCCGTAAAACTGATGTCCAAGCGCTGCTGCTGCCTCCTCACACAGAGAGGTGCTATCGCTGGATGCCAAAACTGGTGATGGAAGGTCGATTTCCAGGCTGCTCTTGTTTATTTCCTTCCAAAAAAATCCATTCTCTCTCTCTCTCTCTCTCTCTCCCTCTCTCTTCCCCTTCCCTCCCTCTTGCTACTCCTCTTTCTAGCTTCACACAGGTTGGCAGGGAGTCAGGCACGAGTCGTCGGAGGAGGCTGATGCTTTATACCGGTGCCAACTACCCTCTGCTGTATGGGAGGATGGGTAGGGAGCGAGGAAGAGTGGGGCAAAGGAGGGGTAGGGAGGGAAGACTGGTGGGAGGTGGTCCATTTTTTAAAAAACAGTAAGAGGTAAGTAAGAAAACAATGCTGCCGTGGCCTTATAACGATCGCACCAATGAGGATGCAAGGTGTCCAGATTCTGGAGAGCACCCAGTCATACATTCCATACATACTGTATCCTAGCAACAAAAACAGTTGCTATGGAAAGACTGGCTCCATTATCTTTTTCCAGCAATATGGAGGCACATCCTGTTGGGGCCTGCTCCAAAAAAAATGCATTTGCCTTCATGCACATCCTCTGCAAATATGCCAAAGCAAATCCATCCATCTTTCTACACACCAACACGCATGCTAGGCTAATCTGCGGGTCTGCAATTCACCTGACTGACTATGAGATGGAAACCAGAAGAAAACCATATTCCAGGTTACATTCCCACGCCGAGGTACCAGCCGTAATCAGTGAGCCACAGCGCAAATCCCTCTCATTTATTTATCTCATGTTTGTATACTTCATTTACATGCCTACATATCCTTTATTTGCCCACTAAGCTCCCTGTGAAGCCAAAAAAAGCAAAAGGTACCCAGAGAAATAATGCTAGAAATATATCTTCGCCATGAACCTGCTTCTGAGAGTTATAGTGAAACATGGAACAGAGATTGATTTTGGTCAGCTGACCCCCCCCCCCCCCATCCTGTTTGGAAGAAATATTGGCAGTCTATCCTGCACTGACTCAAAATAATAGCTGCTGTGCTCCTACCATGTAGCAATCTGCCACTGGATCATTCTCGCCAAGGTCACAGAGTACATTACAGACGGCAGCGAGGGAGGGAACGCAGGACAACGGGACGTCTGAACGACAAGCTTCTTTAAAGAGGCTAGAGGGCTGGAAGCAACTTTCAAAATCTTCATTGTGAAGGACCAGTGTGTGTACTTACAAACACACACACACAGACTAGGCTGGGACTGCACAGGGCATATGTGGAGACAGTCCTTGCAATCCTTAAATTACTCATGCTTACTGGCCCACACCGACAAACACAGAAGCATGCTATTCCAACACACACACACACAAGAACAACCCGGTCCTAATCTAAACTGCCCCCCCACGGTGAAAGGGGTGGAACAGATTTCTGCCATGCGGTGTCTCCGAGCTGCTTCGACAGACGGAGAAGGAACTTACGACGGGGCGGGGCCTTCATGCGCATAATGCCCAGATGGGCCCCTGGACGCTGCGGCACTGCTTCATCCTATGCACTCTCCAAACCACCCCAGCTCCCACAGTGTACTTTGTGGATATTACTGTCTGGACCAGGTGATGCATCAGGTGCACCATCCTATCATCGTACACAATATAGTACGATGATAGTAGTATGATGCGCGAAGACGTTTGGCTGCGAACGCCAGTACGCTTTTTCCTCTGAGAACTTGATCCATGCAGATCCTGATTTAATCAACATCTATGTGTAAGACAATCCCACCATATATCCCAACAGGCTTTTGCTACAGATGCACTGGTTGACACAGGGGTTTAATTAATGTCCAAAGACAAGAAGTATTACAGCAAATGCCTGGTTTGAAAGTTTAAGTAAGGTTCCCACGGACCAAAAAAGGGAAACCAGTGTAGGGCATTCTAATCATTTCTCATCATATATTTAGACAGTAGCATAAAGAAAGGCCTCACCAACAGCACATTGCACCACACTCTTATCCAAACTCACAAATCCTGAGGAAAAAGTAAAGTACGCATCACATTCAGAGAGAAATATTTCAAGACGGAGACTTAAAGACTGTAAAATAAAGATGGACGACGCAGCTTCGCTTACACCTATTGTACAAAAGTGAGGTCAAACGTCATGGCCGCTGCCATGTTGGAAACAGACACCACCTTGGAGCCATCCTGCGCAGGTCGAGATGTAAAGCCATCGGCAAACAACCTAATGGTGGCATTTATATTTAGAGAGAGCAAACCAGTGCTAATATTTAGCGTACTTACCTTTGGATTTTACTCTGTATTGCTACTTTTACTTAAATACTACTTAAATATACCTACTAAATAATCAAAGTACTTCTTGTGGTCCAACAGCAGTTCATTTAAGTCAATATGACACCATGTTAATTTGTAAGGCCCTGATGTATTTTGATAGGACATCAGCATGATATAAAATAAAATTTAGATAACACTGTATCCCCAGTGGATGCATCAAATATGACGTATATGACGAGGTGTCAGAAATTGCTAGCAGCTGCTGCTGTCTGTTCATGGTAGCTCAACATTAGTGTTCATGTGCCAGTTTAATTGCACTATAGACAATAGAGATGGGCAAATGAAACCTTGTGAAGCGTTTGAGGCTTATTCCTGATTGTACTGAGAAAAAAAAAAATATTTGAAGCTTTAAAGCGCCAAAGACCGACCCTACGGGGGGACATCTAGTGGTTAGCTGCAATCATAGCACATTTTCGTGATTCCAGCGCCAACACAAAAGCACTGATGTCAGCTGTGTTTTCATTCTGAGAATCACTGTCTAAGTACACATATACGTGTTATAATATTTTGAGATGAATTTACTTAATAAAATATTTAAAACGTCCTGTTACTACTTAAACTTGACGGGTTTCCTATACACGGCGTAACTGTCTTCCATGCACAATCTCCATACAAGCTTTCTAGCAATTGGTCTCTTGCCACACCATGAAGCAGGGAGCGAACCCCGAGCACCAAGGATTCAATTCAGTCTCCTCACTTCTGGTGTTTCATTGTGACGTAAGAAGCTTCAAACACACATATTTGATTTGATACAAGCCTCCACACAGTGTTTTGAAGCAGTCTGCTACATCAGACTGCTTCAAAACAGGCTTCGGAGCCTCAGTGTCAAACGTTCCATCTCTAATAGAAGAGACTCAAACATTAGATGAAAAAAAAATTGAGTTATTCCAAGATAATGTCAAGAAGTTAAAAAAAACTTACTTTGATAAGTAATATTTTGTACCTGATTTCCTTAATCTGTGATTATTAATCTGCCTGTGGGCCTTTGTTTTTATAGAAGGGGTGGAAGACGCTCTGCTGAGGGAGCACAGCATGGCTTCAGCCCAACAGAATCCGGAAGGCTTTTAAAGCCAACAGATGTTTGGAGAAGTCTGTCATCGTGCAGCTGTGGTTTTAATCTGTATTTTTGACTTTATTCAACCAGCTATCTGCACATTGTTTCATAACTCAGCGGCAGCTTAACGGCAGCGCAGTTAAACGCCATTGCAATTATGCCTCTTGATTAATGACGTTGTTTTCTGTCATTACTTTCACATGGACTGTGCGTTTATGACGCACGGACACCTCTCCCCTGTGCGTCCCTCCTTGGCGTTATTTACCTGACACGACCATTCTCTCCTCCCTCCCTCTCAGAGCGCGGTCTCTGCTCGACATCTGAGTCTTATCTGTGATTGTTTTCAGCCACAGCGATGTGAGCGACACATGGGTGAGAAGAATAAGCAGCCGCGCGGCGTGGGTTTGTGTTGGATTGAACAACTTTAAGAGCTGGAGATAGTCTTCCGGGATGCCTTCATAGCAGCGTCGTGGGTGCGTGTGTGTGCGCGCTCCTGACGTTTTTACAGCGGCGACGGGAGGGGCGGGGGGGATGGGTGGAGAGAGACGGCGGCGAAAACGCCATCAGTATGAATATTCATCGTGCGTGGGCAACGTCGTGCGCTGCATATTAACTAGTCAAGGGGTTAATATGACTTTGGCACAAAAGCCTGCAGAGCAGCGTGTGCGGGAACGAAATTAAATTAAAATAAATATCCGCGACGTGCAGCATGCAAATGAGCACTCACCAATTATCAGCCCTCATGCTGTGGGAGGCGCTTCTGGTTGGACCAGGTTGGAATATGGATGGATGGATGGATGGATGGTTAGATTTCCCCTTTGTGTTTTTTTTTTTTTCCTCCACATTAAGGAATGTGTGCTTGAGGTTAAGTGTCCACTATTAAACTGCTCAGACTCTGCTTCATATATTATATATTAAGAACTCAAAGAAAACAGAGGACGCGTCCCCACAGATCAACCTATGCACGAAGTCATTTGAATATTCTGACATCCATTAATGTGTCAGCTCCAGGTTGTATTTTATGAATCCTGACAGCTGTATTTTTCTGTAGAAAATTACATGTTGTGACATAATAAGCAGTTACACACCCGACTGAGTCAGAGGTGAGGTAAAACAGCGTACTGTACAAGACAGTGTGTGGATACACCCATCATCAGTGGTGATCCTACAGCATCAGAAGTATCAGTACACATTGTTATAAATAATCTGTTAAAGTAATATTATGTATATGTGTTTTTTCAACACTAAGAATATGGTTGATTTTCATTTCAAACAACTTGAAAGTGTGTCGGCCTTAGGAGGCCCCTGACTACCCCCCGGGGGCCCCGTGCAGTTTCCTGACTTGTGTGTAAAGTGAATTATTTTGGTTTAGAATTTCTGGATATTTCACAGTTTTCTTGATGTTTTATATCGATTGTGTCACTCTTGTCTGAAGAACCACTTTTTTTGTGTGGTTTTTGGGCCTTGAGGTTCCAGATCTCACACATCTCCCTTGATCACCCTCCTCTCGGGAACACGTCCAGCAATATTACTGCTGTCATACAATACAGTGACCTATAGTGGTCCAAGACACAAAGAAGCCCCACACCCTTCTCACTCTGCCTTCACATTTTTTTCCTGCTGATCAAGCCTTACAAAACGATGTCAGAGTCACAGAGCAGACTTCTCTGGGTTCTGACTTCAACCAGAGGCAGACCAAAGTCATGTGACGGTAATGACAGCGATTATTTGCATGTGAGAACTTAAAACATTCTCGTACGCACTCTGAAAGCAGACAATGAGAATAACAAAGAATTCAGGGCATTGTTCCTATATCCTGCGAGCCAGAATAACATCACACCCTGCTGGCAATCCCCCTTTCCTCTCTCTCTCTCTCTCCCTCTCTCTTCCTCTCTCTCTCTTATCTGCTGGGGAAATGAAGCTCAATCACCTGCGGAGGAGCTGAGGGCGGCACAGGGGACTTTGCAATGCAAATGCCAGGTAATTACCCGAAAGCTAGGAGAGTGGAAGCACACGGATGAAAATAGAGCAGGCAGAGAGTGAGGGAGAGAGGGAGAGAGAGAGAGAGATGAACCGAACACTGGGTTCACATGCCTGTTGATGCAGGATGATTGGGGTGTGAGGAGGAAGAGGAGAGGGGAGGAAAAGGTGAAGAGAAGGATGCATGGGAACTACAGAGAGAGAGAGAGAGAGAGAGAGAGAGAGACTGTGTTGTGTGCATACATTCCTCCGTATGTCTGTTATGTGCACACACTTGGGTGCATGATGATTGCATGTTTGTGTGTGTTTGGCGGCAGCTTGCAGCTGTTTGATTGTCAGTGAGTGAGAGAGAGCGAAGAGATGTGCAGATGTGAGCAAAGTATCAAAGAGATTACCAAATGACCTGGAATTAAACTCTGCAATACATTTTAACACATACCCCCCCCCTTTTTCAGTTTGACTGGGAGCCGCTTTGGAAGCCGTACCTTAGCCTTGTCAGTTTAACACAATTTTATTTAATAAGCCACAATACTTATTTGTAATTCAATACAAGGGAGGCCGCGGCATTTGTTTGTTTGATTGTTTGTGTGTTTGTGGAAGATATTACCAAGCAATCGTGTGACTCACAAGCAGTTTGCACCTCGACTCAATAGCTGCCTCTGATTAACATCTGAACAGAACGGGAGCCAGCCAACCAGAAAACTGTTTTGGCGATTTAGTGTAATTGTGGCTTTGCTAAAAGTCTCACTTCGCCTAATTAGAATAATAAATCATGCCGCCTCGTTGTTTTCAAAGGGCCCTCCATCGTCTCGCCGAAGCAGGTGGGATTGTGGGATGGTGTGAAAAAAACAAAGGGTTTGATTGCTCTGCTGAAGCTACAGTCAGTTAAAAGCAACGCTGGCGCTCTCTAGGGATTCATATTCAAAAAGTAAGGCGTATCAATTCATAGAGGCGAGTGGGGGGGGGGAAGCGAACTTGACAAATTTTGATTCATATGCTGGCCCATGCTTGACTTCACTTGACATAAATCACTCGGCTCATTGGGAAATGGAAAGAAGAGACGGGGGTACATTTGAATGACATGAAAGGCAGAGGGCGGGATCGCACCTTTCCACCTTTTCCAAGATGGTCGCTGTGTACATCTTCGTGAATACACTTTCTGCACAGGCCCTGTCATGTTATGCCGGGTGACCTTCCTCTCTCACCGCTCGTCTGTCATTGTAGTGACACAAAACAAAACAGAGAAAGTACAGCAACGCACATTTTCTTTCATTTTTAGATGAATTTTGTGACATTTTTTTTTCCTCCCAGAAGCCACAGCGCCGTCCTTAGATGTCTTATATGGTCTACAAAGAACAACCATAGAATATTCCAATTATTCCCCAATGATGATTTAAAAAAAATAAATCTAGTAACAATAGTTCTAGCAAATGGCAGCAAAACAAAACAACAACACACAGAAGAAGAAAATATGTATTCCTGATGAATAATATATACCATGCCAGCTTATTCATAACAACAGATGGATGTGAATTCTTGTGAAGTGTCAGCTTCGAGAACAACTGTGACAACTTTCTACAGTGAGGCAGGAAGTGCATCTCTGACTCAACCTTTCCTGCACTGATTACAAACTGTATGCACTCTGTTTTTTTTTTCGTACATTCCTACACTTTCCATTTGACAGTCATTGAGCCTGTGTACTGTAACACCGTGTTTGGATGTGATTCTGAGGAGAGCCAGGTTGTAGCGACTCTTTAGAGCCGTGTAGCATTTTATTGTGATTTTTTTCATTTGTTTATTTCACTGGTTCGAATAATTAAATTGAATTTGTTCAGCGCTTTTTCAGTTCACTGTAGTAGAGGAAGCCGTGCATGTGTTGTAAATCTGGAGAGCTCTTGTGATTACGGTATTACAGGGGTTGTTGAGGCCTAGATTCTAAGTTTAATAGCTACTTGTTTACAGATAATGAGCGTGAAGAGAAGAGCTCGCCTGTTATTTGGGACTTTTTTCTCATAAAGCCACCCGCAGCCTTCAGACTATTGAGTGTTGGATCTCTTTAGGATGTTTGTCCCTGTTTAAAATGTGCTCATTCAGAACAGGCTAACTCCACTCTGCACATCCTTGGGTCCTAGGCAGTACACCTGCCACGACGCTGTGGTTGCGTCCCCTTAACAATGCCTAAACCTCGGCCCTGCATCGAGGTCATCCTTGAACATAATGACACACTTGAGGCACAATGAATTTCAGATGGTGGCTGCCTTGATCACAGTGTTTGCAGAGAGAGCAGTGCTAACGCTAACAGAACCAGCTATAGCAGAATATGCATACAGAAATTTGGCTTTAATTGAGATGTGACTGTCACTGTAAGATAATAAATGGAAACAGTTGACAGTATCCAACAATACTTCACATTGTCTAGTAGGGATGTCCCGATCAGGTTTTTTTGCCCTCGAGTCCGAGTCTGAGTCCTTTGATTCTGAGTATCTGCTGATACCGAGTCCCGATCCGATACTTTCAGGATTCTCTATAAAGGCACTCATTGCAGCACTGGGAGATTTCACACACGCAGCTCATCGAGGTCTCGAACCCAGGACCTCTCACACCAAAAGCAGCTGTCATACCCCTACACTACAAGACACAGAGCCACCCTGCATAGAAGGCATTAACTTTGACAGCCCTAATAAATATATATCCGAGTCCTGATCGGGAGGTAATGTCCAATTCCGATCGAGTCTGAAATCACGTAATCGGGCCCGATTTCCGATCACGTGATCGGTTCGGGACATCCCTATTGTCTAGTAAAAGTTATGTATAGTTCGGAACATGGCCCAGACACAGTTTCTGGTTGTTAACTGACCATTAACCAACTATAGGGATCTTAGTCATGTGAGGTCCTGCAAGATCCACCCACAGAGGTCCTGAACACATAAAACTCAGATTCCCAACCAGAAAAGTAGCGGAACTGAAGAAGCCACTTGGGGGAGTGGCGAAACGTCTTCAAAGAACAATCCTTGAGTCCAGTTGCCTCGATTTAAACTCTTGGAAAAGTATAGTTCGTAAGTTGAATGAGCTGCAGTGAGTGAATGAGCTACTGCACACACACACACACACACAAAGAGGTTTTTTTAACTCAAATGTCATTGTACATAAAGCTAAGGTTGGGAGTTCTGGAAAGCTAGCTGTTCCATCCAAACACAACCCCTCACCTTGGGGCTCCTTCACAAGCCCCACCCCCCACACAATTGTGCACAAGTACCATGAGCTTTCACAACTTCACAGAGCAGAAAGAGAACCTCTGTCATTCAGAAGTGGAAAACACCGGACAGTGTCATTATTAGGGTTAATCACAGCTGTAGCATGTCAGCCTTACAGCATGTCCTCAGACAAAGGGCATATTTTGGTCATTCCCACTCATTGTTATGTTTATGCTAACAGAACATATGATCATAATGGCTGCTGTCATCAGATCATGAGACCAGGTTGTTGGAAAGACCACTCCCGGCCTTACGGTCTACCAGGTAGTGATAGGAAGCCATTTTTTTTACATGATTACATCAGCTACAGATGCATGTGTTATTTTTTTTGCTGTCACAAGACCATTAGAAGGAATATAACAAATATTGGATAACATTTCTAACACTGGCTTAGCAAGAGAGAATGGTCTAAAAGTGTTAAAATACAAACACCTCTCTTTGGAACCAACTTGATGCTGCACTGGGTACCCAGCAATACACATAAGTGTGAAATGGACTGGGTTAGCACTTGGAACAGATATAAACACAGATGATAACCATGCTGTATATAGAAAGATGCACATGCACCCATGTATTTGTATTCTGTTCTACAAATGTATACTTTATGCATCCAGGAGGGGCCACGAAGGTCAGTGTGCCTCTGCTTGTACTCTATATCTGGGTACCTAGCAATTTGTGGTGTCAATAGATGCAAGAAACTCACAACAAGATGAAGAGAGGCTGAGTGAAGAGCAACCCTTATCTGTGCAATTTGTCTCCTAAAATAACATAAAGGCAAATTAAGTGGATGCTGTGTGTTAGCATGGACTACAATCCCAAAGACGCCTGTGCACATTAAGCATCAACGTGTGTGTGTGTGTGTGTGTGTGTGTGAGGGAAGAAGACAGAAAAATTCAGACCTATATAAATGTATAATTACTGCATGTGTTGAAAGGTAGAGAAAGCAGGAGGTGATTTGAGTGAGCTGCGAGTCCACTTCCTCTCACTCTGGCGCTCCACCCATGCTAAGAGTGGCTGGGCTAAGCTACTCTTGCCCTACATACAGCCTAAACAGCAGATTACTGACTGTCCCTCTAATCCCATGCACCAGGGCATGTGCCACTGTCACCATGCAGCAACCACCCAATCACCCTGCAGCCACCACCACAGTCCCTGCTGTTCTGTTAGCGGTACAACCTCCCCCCGTCCGCTCCATCTTATTCCTTCAATCCATAACATCTTCCGTTTTTTTTTTTTTTTTATCATTTTGGATTTTAGTTCACTGGATGTCGAATTCACCACATGCTTTCTCCATCTTCCCTAGCAACACCCTGTCCCATCCTCATGCACTCAGTAACCCCACAACCCCCCCACCCACCCGCCCTCTCCCAGTGTTAACCTCCTCATGACCACCTGGCATGGGATCGCTTCCTTCAGTCCCTGCAGCCTCACCTAAACCACCAGTCCTGAGATTAGGGTTAATCTGGACCTTGTGTCATCCTGTATCTATCCACCACCCCCACATCCCTATTCTTTCCTCCCTCCCTCCTCTTTTACCAAAGAGGCTTTGGTTTAAAATCCTTTATTGTGAACCCCCGCTCCCTTTGCAGTGTCTTTCCGCCTGCTGCCAACTGCAACTTTTTCCTCCCGCACCGCATCCTCAGCCAATCCTTAAACAGATACTGGTAGAACCTGTCTCCAAGCTATGCTGGTGAGGAGATGCAAGCAAAGGATTTTTTTTTCTTCATTGTCTCTCCCTTCAGAATAAATTTGGAATTAGGAAAGAACTGTTTTTTTTTTGCGTGTGCTAAAAACGAACGCTTGCTTTTACGTGCACGCAAAAGACCCCACTGTGTGTATATTCATGATCACGATTGTGTGAGAGTGCTTGTTCATGACAAGGGAATTAGTCGAGAGAATTCATCCTGTACCACTCTACTGTCCTCGTCCCCCCCCCCCCACCCCCACCCCCTCTCCCTCCACACTACATTCAGCCAGCCGTGTTCTTCTTCTGGTCCTCTCAGCCTGAGGACACAGTGAAGGCATGGAGGCCCGAGTTGGATGAAGAAACCGCTACAATGGTGCAGAGAGCAAAGACGTGCAAAGAAAAGGAGACAAAAAAAAAAAAATAAAAGAGGGGAAAGATACAAAGCGCTAAAGCTGCTTTCCATTTTTTTTTTTTCTTCTTTGTCTCCGGAAATAAATGGCAAATTCTCCCTAAAGCAAAGTCTCCTGTCTTGAGTTGAAAGGCCAGGGGAAAAAAAAAGCATTTGGCAGATACTGGTAGAAAAGGAGAGGTAGGAACGCAGCGACAGATGTAGGCCAGTTATAAAGGGCCTTAATGTAAGGGGAAAAGAGAGAAAGACCCTTGAGCACGAGAGAACCTGCGTGAGTTGGACGCAGTGATAAAACAGCATGGAGGATGCACCGAATGATCAAAAGACGCTGAGCTTATGATGTTAATGTCAAATTCCTTGTGTAATCATAATCAGCCAATTTGCTGAGCAGTGTTTCATTTGTTCCGATTACACTGTTCGTTTATTAAAAGAGCAAATGATTATTCACACGATTCAAACCAAGACACACACACACACACACACACACACACAAATGTCATTTAAGGATGCAATAAAGTTCTGAAAAAAATATACTAGGGATATAGAATCCCAGTACACAAGCACGGAGAGTTGAGTGGAAGAGTGAGAGATTAAAAGGGGAGGGAACATGCTGAGAAAGGAAAAAAAAAAAGTAAGAGAGCGAGCGCAGAAAACGAAGTATGTTCAAACTGATTGTGCAACAAAAAATGTCCACGGAGAGCAAGAAAGGGAGAGCGAGCGATGTAGTTAATGGATGTAAATTAATTGCTGTCATGTGGATTCTGATCCCAATAAATCAGGGTCAGTGTGGTCTCCGGTGCCATCTCTCTCCATAGCTGAGAAAAAAAAAGGCAAGGAGGGAGTCACAAAACACACTTTTCAATATGAGAGTTATTTTGTAAAAGAAGATCAGATGGAGCAGAAATTACATTTGTAAAAAAAAATAATAATAATAATAAAAAAGTTTTAAAATAAATGAAGCTACATTGACATACAAGTGCCATCATGGAGGTTTAACAAAAAAAAAAAATGAATCCAGGATGCCAACTAGTGCAGACCTAACTGGGTTATAAATGCAATGTGGTCCAATGAATTAGCCATGCTTATTACTGAAAATTACCACTGTGCTTTCTGCTTAACTAGGCTGCAAAATTGATTTACCTTATTTCCCCCAGTCTATGACCATCACAAAGACATCCTGTTATTATGAGGGCTATGAGTATTATTGTATGTGTTAATCAGAAAATACGTCAACCATGTATTTTAATTACAAATCATACAAGGGCAATTTTAAAAAACAAAAGCTTCATAATGTGTTGCCCACACGTTAAAGAAGAAGCCGGCGCGCGGCAACAACACCAAATTGTCGAAAGGAGGTATATAAAAAAAAAAAAAACAGTCAGCACTGATGTTTCTATATTAAAAAACAAAAAACACTTTCCGTTCATTACCCCTGTGCATTACAGTATGCCCCACATTATATACTGTACACTGTTTTCTTTGATACTGTATGCCCCAAAGCAAATCAGTCATGTTCAAACAATAATATCTGAACATGAGAGAAATGGTGCAAAATGGGAAGTAGGTCACATAGCAATTTATTTGACAAAAAGGGATGGGGGGTGGGGAACTGGGGCATGGTGTATGCAGAGGCAGCAGCGAAAGGGTTTTTAGGAGCACAGATCAGATAGAGTGTGTGTGTGTGTGAGATGTGGTCGACCTGGCGGTAAAGTTACAAGATGATGAAGATGTGATAATGTATTTTTTAATTGGTAAATACTACAAACAACAACAACCATACTACACACACACACACACAAAACAAGGAAAACACTCACTCATCAGAGGCTCCATTACCCACTCTAGTGAAAATAGAAACTGATATTGCAGTCACTGGACCATATCAGCACAACTGACACAGAGTGTGTCAGCAACATTGATCAGCTATCAATGAACAGCCTGGCTACACCACCAACACCACCAACACCACCACCACCACCACTGACGCAGCTAAAGAGGCGAGCTGCACGTATCGCGGCTAATATTTACAGGGTAAATACCCAAAATCCACATACTGTAAATACATGTATTCCCCTGCACGGGCACCCACGCGCTAGTAAGCTCTCTGGCTTCTTCCTGATCCTGTTTAAACCCTGTCATCACTGAGCATCTCATCTGTGTGAACTATGCATGCACCAAGGCCATATACCTCTGTGTTCCCCACTGACCTGCAGCCTTTAACAGCTTAGCTAGTAATGAAGACGATGCACCTGCTCAGCCTTACATTCCATAACAGTTTGTAATCGCTACAAAAAAAAGAATAAAGTTTTCAATAGAAATGCACGATGAATTCAAAGAAGGTCAGATTCATTCTAAATATTATCCTAATGAAAGATTCTGATGCAAAAAAAAATGCGTTTTTATATAAAGAAGAAAACACTTTCTGCCGCACCGAAATCAAATATTTGAAAAACATTTTAAATAATGTGTGAGTTTGTCTAAACGCTGTGTGTAACAACAATTCAATCTGAGGGGGGGTATTGGGTTCATGTGTTCCTGTTTTGCATATTGAAAGACTATCTACTGTCTATACTCTCAGCACAATCTGCACAGACTGAGGACCTGTAAAGCCACATTAACACATGAGAGAGGCTCTGGAGCACCAGTCTTTTCTAATGACTCGATAATCCGACCCAAATGCTGCCTGCTTGCTAATCTCTCCATCAGATTACCAAACTAGGGACGAGCACTGCCTATTTGTCCCGGCCTGTCTCTCTCTCTCTCTCTCTCTCTCTCTCGTCCTGCCTGTCTGTCTCTTTGTATAATCGCTTTCTGCTTGTGTTTCTCTGTACGATGAACGTTCTTCTCTTGCCTTCTCTGTGATCTTCCTGGCTGTGTGTCTGCAGAGTGGGGTTTGCACGACCGTTCGCCCCGCTCTCATCCGCACTGGTTTCTAAAATGGAGGACGAGGACATGAAAAAGCATGTTTTTTTAAAAAAAAAAATAAAAAAAATCTCCTATCTGGTGTCAAAGATGATGCACATTTAATACTGCAGTATGCATGAAATGTCATCAAAAATATGCAAAGAGTTTTACACAAGAACAAAACAAAAATGGAATTTTTGTCGAACCTGTCTCCTCTCCATCTCTTACAATCGGAAGGCCAAGCTGCCTCTACCGTTCCAGCCCACAAGCTGCATACATGTAAACACATCTAAACTAATTGTTGCACATCAGCCGCGTCTGATTCTATATATTAACTATAAAAACCCTGACGCCGTCCTCTGCCTGCAAGGCCCAGAGAAGCGTCTCTTTGATTTTACAGAAATCTCCATGTCTGCTAGTGTGTGTTGTATTCCTGAGACTGTGTGTGTGTGTGTGTGTGTGTGTGTGTGTGTGTGTCTCATACACTCATACAGCGCTCAAACTTTATGTCACAAAATAACCAAGCTAAATTATTCTGCCTTATACACACCTGGCATTTCCAGTGCCGGACTACAGGCAAGTTGTATTTATTTAAAAGAATATCTAGAATGTTGTATTCCATCAAGGTGTGTCATTCCGTGTGATATTTAAAACAGATATTTGACACTTTTGCTTAAGTGGAGATCAAAGGGTGTGAAGGAAATGTGTGTCAAATTGCTACCGTGGAGACATGAAGCCTCCCTGTTTTTCTTTTTTTTCTTTTTTTTTTTTTTTTTTTTTAGCCCGACAGACTGACAGCAGTGACCGAACTTCAAACTGCTGAATCTAAATGTGATTTTGTGGGCACCAGATGTAATTTCTTTCTTTCCTACAGCTAAAGCAGATAAAATATGGCAGCATCATGGCGTAGGGCTAAACAGCTCCAAAAAAAAAAAAAAACATGGAGAAACTAAGACAGCTATTACAAGGGGGGGGGGAAAAGAAAAAAAGTGGAATACAATGGGAAAAGTCAAAACATGAACACATAAAAAAAAACTCCAACAGGACGCATCTCTCCCTGCACAGATATGACAGTTGTAGATGTCGACACATTTCAAAATAATGAGAGAGGTTAGGAGCGGGGATATCGAAATAAGATAAGTGGTGAAGTGAAGCGGGAGGAGGAAGAGAGAGATGGAAAAGGAGGAAGAAAAAAAAAGAAGTAAGGCTGGCCCTGGTAGATTCAGCACTGTTAGTGGAGGAGGAGGAGGAGGAGGAGGAGGAGGAGGAGGAGGAGGAGGAGGAGGAGGAGGGATGGGGGGTGTATAAGTGTGGCTGTCCATTTCCCGGGATCAGCTGATGGCCGCGGATGATGAAGCGGAGAGGGGTCAAGGGTCTTTGCATTGTCAGCCTAGAACCCCCCCCCCCCCCTTTCCTACCCCCCCCCCCCTCCCCCTCCTGCTCCTGCTTGCTCCCTCCCATGGGGTTTCCTCCCTCTCTCCCCCACACACACACACACTCTTACATCCATCCATCCCCCGCTGCCTTCTGCACATTTACATACATTTATCAACACCGCGCGTCGCCGTGCCTCACCAGGACGGAGGATGCGCTGCATGCATTACTGGCTGGCTGCCGCTGCAGTCTACACTCCATCGCATAAGTCACAAGTCATATTTATAAGCATTGTGTTCCAGCACTGGTGCAGGCTGCTGTGTGTGTGTGTGTGTGTGTGTGTGCATCGCCATGGAATGTGTATGCCAAAATCCGTGCACATCTGTGTGTGTGTGTGTGTGTGCAGGACAAGACAAGGCCTCTCATCCTCCCCCAACCCATCCTCCCTCCCACCCAACCATCCACCTCTTCGGTATTAGGCCTACCATCCTCACCCTTCACCGATCCCCCCCACCCACCCTCTCCCATTCCCACCACACACACACCTCCCCCCACTTTGCCTGTGTAATCCCTGCCAGCTGGCCCTGTTGGCTAATCCCTCTGCACTGATCAGCTGGGCCACGCATCCAGTACGGGACAGGACAGGGACAGGGGCAGATAGGGGCGGGACACTCTATGTGTGTGTGTGGTGGGGGGTGGTGTCGACCAGAAAGCATAAATTGAAGCCCGTGCCTTCGCCTCGGCGCAGTGTGTCTGTGTGTGAGCCAGTTGCCTGTTCCTCTTCGTCCGTCCATCCCTTATCTCTCTCCTCCTCCTCCTCCTTCTCCCTTGGATCCTTATACATATATACCGAGCCGGCTTATATATGTATATTTTACGGGGCTTTTTCGTCTTCCTTTACGGGTTTTGTCTTGATGGATTTTTTTCTAAATGATGGTGGTTGGTGGTGACTGGGTTAGAGTTTAGTTTTTTTTTCTTCTTCTTCTTCTTCTTTTTCCTCTCCTCTTCCTCCCCTTGACTGCATGTGTGACACCTGCCTGCCTTGCCTTCCTCCCGTCCCTTCAGTCCCCCCTTTTGCCCGACATCCCACCAACCCCCTGCCTGCCTGCCTGCCTGCCTGCCTGCCTTTCCTGCCTGCCTGCTCCCTTCTTGCCTCCTTCCAACCCACAAGGACCTTCACACAGGATGGAGCTGCGCAGTCACAGCTACAACTACAGCAACAACAATAACAAAACCAGGACCAAAGGATCTGAAGGAGGAAATACTCTGCAGCTTCTCTCTGCTATTTTTTTTTTTTGACAGGAAGGATATATTTGAAAAAAAAACTGTTCTGTTTGTGCTACCATAGGCAAAAAAAAAAGAAAAATATAGAAAAAAGGAAAATTTCTTGGAGAGTCTTGCATCAATTTTTCCATTCATCTCTTTTTTTCCTCTGCTAAATTAATATTTGTTGTTATTTAGATGCTGTTTTCTATGGCTATAGTTACATGCGCAGAGTGCACAGAGAGAGCGAAAGAGAGAGAGAACAGTAGAGATGGAGAGTAGGAGGGAGGGAGGGAGGGGAGGGTAAGGTAAGGAGGGGGAGATAACGACACAGCTTTACTAACTGTAATGAAGAACTGCTTGGTCTTGGTTAAACCAGTACACCAAGCTCTTTAACCAGGAGCGGTGGAAGGCAGTGCCACGGGTGAGGACGAAGGCGTAGCAGCGGTGCATCGTTCTCATGAATATACTAGCCGCCATCCTTTTGTTTTGCTCTGAAGAGAGAGAGAGAGAGAGAGAGGGAGAGAGAGAGAGAGAAGATGGTCTGCAGGAATGGTAGCAATCAGGTATAGCTTGGGCTGCTGCTCTCTTTATGGTGCAACAAAGGTAGCTTTTGCTCGCTCGCTCTATCTCACTGCCTGTTTCTCTGTGCTCTCTCTCCCCCCCTCTCTCTCTCTCTCTCTCTCTCTCTCTGTGGTGCTTTTTTAATGATGTGCTGTAGTAGAATGTCTTCCTGCTTTGATGATGTATTTTTTGTTGTTGTTGTTGTTGTTATTTGTTGCTGGACACCATTTAAATCCACATGCATTTACACACTGTGCGCTGAGGAATCACAATGTCATCATGTATGTCTTTTTTTCTTTTTGTGTTATTCCTGTACTGTCTGTATTTTCATTGCACAAAAAAAAAAAAAAAAAAAAAGAGGGGAGAATGCATGTCGGTATGGGATTAGCATGCAAACGTACTTTGACGTTGGAAAGGACCGCATAGCCGCCTCTGAGCCTACAGGGACGAGAGATCACAGGTGAGGAGAGGAGGAGGGAGTCAGAACAAGGGATGGGACTGGAAGAGATTACAAAAATAGCATGTGTGCGTATAAGAAGATGAGTTTTTTTTGTTTTTTTTTTGTAAGTTTGGGTTTGAGCTCTTTGTGTTCACAGTGGACCTTGATTTAATTTCAATACAATTAAGGCACGCGGTGAATGCCAAGAGAGAAGCCACAGTCTTCGCTCACCTGAGAGACCGGCGGTGAGTCGCTGCAGGACAGGAGAGAGGCAGCTGATAGCTGCACAGATGGATGTTCCCAACAATCCCTGTGAGATTAACAGGAGAGGAAGCATTAGGGCCAATTTACAGAAACACTGACAGGTGTACAGATCAGAACAGCAAAGCAGAGAGGAGATAAAGACACCGTAACCAATGGTCACCAGTCTCTTAACATAGCATATATTTATATAAATACATACTGGTTTCCATACTGTCACAAACAGTCAGAGCCGTAGGCAGCCTACCAGTGTCGGTCCTGGGGCCAAATGGACAGAGGGATCACACTAAGGGGTGGGGGGGGGGGATTTGCCATGTGGTGACAGAGGGCCACTTCAAAGGTCTGTGTGTTTCCGCATGAGCGTGCACTTGCCCTGTCTAAGAGGAAGATAGAAACAAAAAAACAAAAAAACAGAGAAAACTCTGGGGCTTTGCACAAAATTCTCATTTCCATGATCACCCATACTCAGAAAATACCCCCCCCCCACCCACCTCCTTCACTATCATGCCTTTGCTTGTGTTTCTGTTCTGCAAAAAAAAAAAGTCTCAATAAAGACGTCATTCCATGGACTACATTTCTATTTGTGCTATTTTTGAAGTTTAAACAAAAAAAAAGAAAGAAAGAAAGAAGAGGAAGAACCCCAAAGCACATCTAGTCATTTAAATAATGAGCTTCACTTCTGCTCGTATAATCACAGAGCTGCATCAAATGATTCAAGCTGTAAATCGCTGTAGGCAATGGAGATGTGAGTTGACCTACATCTCAGATGATGGAGGCGGAATACACACACACACACACATACTCACACACAGAATTTTTTTAGATTCATATCAATCTATTTTACTTACTGCTGTGGCTTTAATTATAGTTTTTTTAAGGCTTTTGCAGGTCTAGTCAAAATATGACTCAGAAAGAATATCAGGGGAAGACTGAGGACACTTAAAGATAATAAAATAAATACAATCCTTGGTGGCATTTCATTATTGCCTGACATGAGGGCCACATATACCGAGACTAGAGAGGTCATCAACTGTTTTCCAGGCTGTCTGCACATTATGCATTTTTCAAAACTCTATATTCAAATTGGGACACTATTGGAGGGGAATATATATATATATATATATCATCAGTGTGGGAGCCCATGGCGATGGAGAGCAGGTGACCACATACAGACATACATGTTAGAAACATCATCATTCTTATTACTATATAGCACTAGAGTTTGTTTTATAATGCAGATAAATTAAAGACAGGTAGGAAATTAGAGAGATATTTAATTTTTTTTTTAAATATTTATATTATATTAAAAAAAATAAAATATTGCTGCAACCATAGAATCAATGAACATCTAAGTATTTTTTTGTATTAAAAAAAATGCAGTCCTGATATATTGTTTGACTAGAGTGTGTTTTTAGTTGAATTTCTTTTCTTTCTTTAATTTGATTATTTTATCCTTTATTCAGCCTTTCTGAAACAAAACGCAGGAAAAGAGGGGGAGAATGAAACAAAGTCATTTAGTCATGTAAATAGAGGTCGGGTTGGCGACATGGTGAAGCGTCACTAATGGAAGAAAGAGATGGATGCCTTATGATAATGAGAGGAAAATAAAGCAGAACCATGACCTTGCAGTGCAATATGAACCCACAGACACGGCGCGCTCAGCGCTCCCGACTCAACAATGCTTTCCACGCGAAGTGATACAGAGGTTATTTCTAAATATTTTCATTTCATTTACATGTGAAGCAACAGAAATGTTAGCCTCAGTGTGATCTCGTTATTCTTTTGAATTAAAGTCAGCAAAGAGAGATTGAAGTGAAGTGAAGTGCTTCTTGTGAATTCAAAAAAAAAAAAAGAGTCATCCTAACACTTGGGACTATTTCTTCTCACCATGATTGCAACTTTTTTTGGTTTCTTCATCGCCTCCATGTGTTTAGCTCGGTGTGCGCTGACTGTTGACCCCCGCACCTCCACCCCCTCCTCCATCACTTTCTCCTCTTTCTTCTCCTCCTCTTCTATCGCCTCGGTGGCTGTTCTATGGCCGCTCATTTGCATCCCAGGAGGGGCTAAAAAGGCGTCCCCCAGAGACGCGCAGATAAGGGTCACAGGAGATCCCCTCGAGGCAGCGTGTTTGCCACGCACCCTCCACGCAGACAAGACACGTGCCGTCTACCTCCCCCTCTCCATACCCGCACACACACGCACACACACACACACACTGTCCTTTGACTCCGTTAGTGATACTAACATTATATTCTATTTTGTAAGGCCTTCCTTTAACAATATGAACTAAAGAAGACTTTCTGAAGGATCAGATCGAACAATTAAAACCAATATTGTTTTCTATGACTGATACTTATGACATCAGTAAATCAGTTATAAAATTATAGCAAATAAAACTTTCAAACTTCGGCGAACCCTTCACATATCTGATATCTGAAGTGCAATCATACTACTGTCAAAGCTGTGTGTAGCTTTTCCGTTTTAAATAAAACTGACATTTAAATAATATGTTGTAGCGGTCTGATTAAAAAAAATGTAGCAGTTTGTTGCATTAAAAAAAAATTAAATACCCAAAAAATCTGAATCAGATTCTAGACGGATTACAAAAGGCCTTGCTGCCGAGACCTGTTTAGGAAAAACATTAACAGGAGGACCCTGCTTTGGCCAGGATGAGGAAAGAACCGAAGTAAACAGTCCTCTGTCGCCCTCTAGCGTTTGCCTCTTTCATTACACACAGAATAAGGAAAGAAAATGGCGGACTGCAAATGATTTGTGCTTACACGCAAAGGATGTTTTACCTGCACATCCTGTAAAGATCCTGCACGGCATCAGCAGGTCTGCTCAACACATTACAGCTACATCAGCATGAACTAGTCCTACTTGTAAGTTTATATAGACCACATTAGTGCCACATGACCTCACAACCAATTGATAAAGACACATTTTACTCACATCTGACAAAAAGATGACACAGCCCAAACACAACAGGCCACCCATGTGACTAACAATGGCCAATGAAGAGAGAAACCCACATATGACTTTGTGGAGCATCTTTATTATGCCACAAATAAAAGCCAGTAGTTCTGAAAGAGGACCTTGCGTTTTTTTTTGTTTTTTTTAACTCACCAACAATGACATTCTGAAAATGGTTGAAGCTGATTGTGATATTATAGTATGTAATGGCTGGCTGAGCAGAAATGGGGATATTGGGAGTGCAGAGGGCAAGGTAGGTTTGGAGAGTGGAGAGGGTGGGAAGGGGGGAGAGTGACCAGGCTGAGTATGAAGGTTAGGAGAAAAACATTCATATATCCATGTGGGAGAAGAAAAACAAAGAAAATAAGTCACGCTGCATGACAAAAACTGCTTTTCACAGTCAAACAAGGGGAATGCACACCGTTCTGCTGAATACACCACATTTATTACTTTTGAACTGATTAATAGAAAGAGTGAGGGCAAGGCCACTCGCATCACTGTCTTTAGAAAATGGAGGAAGGAGACAAAAAAAGAAAGCGGCTCATAGCAACAATGAATTAAGTTATCCAAGAGAAAGAAAAATGGGGTAAATTAAGTCCAATGAAGACAGTTAACTGAGGGGCCACACTTTTTTTAGACCATAAACAACATACAGTGAGCAAGGCTCTTTAACTTAACATTTCTTCTGCTTTCGAACACTTGACCCTCCACCCTACTCTTCCTCTTCAGATCCATCTGACCCTTCCTCCCCCACACACTCCAGCCAAAACACATGGGAAAACAAAACAAGAGGGCCTTTTTTTCTGAACATCTGCAGTCCTCTCAAACAAAAACATGGCAACCATGTACAAAAGATTCTGGACTGAGTGTAGTCGGCACCTGCCAACGATGAAAATCCACTGAGGAGGCTCCGCAGGGTCCTGGTTGAAGATGTGAGCATCCTCAGAAGACAGAGGTGGGGCTGTGAGGGGGTGAGGGTACAAAGAAAATGTGACAAACTGCCCATTCTTCACTTTGGGACTCTATGGTTAGCAAACACTACAAACTTCTATTGGATTTGTGTGTTTGATTTGACAATTACAGGCTTGCTCTTGGACCATAAAAACAGAGGATGATCCTTTCACTTTGAAAAAGGATAAAGGAAAAAGCAGCATACAAGGGAAAAAGCATATGTAGTGGAATGGGGTGGGGCAAAAAGATTTCACCTAAGGATGCTATGCATTTTTTGTAGTCCTATGAATAATCGTTTCCTTTCTTTTTACTACAAGTTCGAAGTAAGTCTTTAAAGTCAAAAGAAATCAAAGTCTTCATTTAGTTTTTTTTGTCCTTTAATTCTTCACCCCTATTAGAATTTCATAGAGAGATCTGGATGTAATGATGTAATGGGGTGGACAGGGCTTTAGAGGGGGCCATTGCAGTCTTTTGACCAAAGCACCAGCTGTTACTTGACTCGTCCTTGGCGCTCCTGGAACACAATCAAAAGAAAGTTGAATCACTCAAAAAGTTATGGACGATGACACCAATCATCAGAACGCAACACATTATATTGAAGGCTCTTACTAGCACATATGAGATAACCAAAACTATTTCAATCAAATATTAAAAACACCATGTTGCTTGATGACAAATGTAGGGCGAGGGTACGGTAAGTTACCTGAAGCCTGTAATGACTCCTGTTGCTTGGGTTGCTGGGATATGGCTCGCTGCCTTGGACCTCCACCTGTCACACATAGGAATAAAGACTGAGCATGACTGACAGCTTTCAGATTCAGACAAGCCTCTGCACCTAAATCATATCTAAGCCACAAAGCTGACCAAATAAAAACCAGTCTAGACTGTGAACATTAAAGGATTTTGATTATGTAACCTCACAAGGTGATGATCCAAAGCTAGAATGCAGATTACAACTCTTCTTATCATCCAACGTCAACACTTTGAATCCACATCAAGCCATAGCTGCCATGCATGACAACGTATCTCGTGATAAGAGACTTCAGTTTTCCTCCACCGCTATGCAAACAAAGCCCGTTTACCAAAGTTACCTCAGATTCTTGCTTGGACATTTAACTGAAAACTCCCCTATGAGATATGACAATTTTAGAAAACTCCTCATCTCAGCAAGATTGCATTTTATGAGTTAAATTGCACAATGTTTTATATAAAATAAAGATTGTGTGAAAGCACTAACTTGTAACCAGGTAACATGTTTCTATCCCCAAATATCACTGAACTTCAAGAAGTATAGAAACATACATAAACGTATAGCAATAAGAGCACATATAACACTGGTGTAACTACACCTTAATAATCTGTTATGTTAAACTTTGTCCCATTATAAGCTCACAAGTTTACAGATGAGGAACAACTGTGCTGAATGCATAGATGCCCCAGCATTTTTAAATCCAAGGAAACAATTGTTACAGTGTTGATATGAAGCGCAATTCATTTTTTGATGCCGAAGGTTAAACAGATTTCACCACGTTGTATAATGGAGAAAAAGCATAAATTTCCCATAGACCTTTGCAGGCTGCACACCAAATATGAACGATAACACAGCCAAAATGAATCAACTGACTCACAATACACATGATTTTCAGAAATATGTGCAATCAACCAAGTATTTTCATTGTATAATTCTAGCTTTGAGAAAACATCAACTTCACTCAGTGTGTTATTTTGCTTTAAGGGCTCACATATAGAACAAAAGACCAGTGGGAAAAAAAATGAAACAAACCAAAACATACAAAGTGATCAGGTCACCTGCAAATCCTCATACCTTTCCTAAATGCCCAAAGCATTGTTGTACATGCACATACATACAAACTACATACGCTGCATCATTTTTTAATAGAAGTGAACATCGCTAGTTTTCTTTTATTTATTCATTCAAGTGTTTGGACATTCAGCGGGAGCTTGGTTACCTTTTTCACACACTCTTCTTCCTCCTGACGCTTCTCGTAGTGAGAAAAGTCGTCGAAGATGGAAGTGGTGTGTTTATATCCAGCGATGATCTTTAGCACCTGCCTGGCCTTGTCCAGTGGCACCTCCTGTGTGTCCCGAGAGTTGGTCACTGGCTTATTTTCGTTGTTCTCCAATCGAATGTGCCTCAGCTGACTGTTGGGAACGTCCTTAACAAAGATCCAGCGCACATCAAAACGACCCTTCCACTTGTCCTGTGACCACACGCCAGCAGACGTGTTGTAGTCCACGGGTGAGCGCATCTCTGCCACACCACAGAAGTGACCACTTCCATTGACACTGAACAGAAGATAAAGCGGCCCTTTGCCACCAAGCGAACGGTAGGCTGCGTCAAGCCTCTTGTTGCCATGCTCCGTGCTGCACCAGATGTTATACTTGATGGAGCGATGGATGTCATCCTCAGAGTAGCTCTTGATGATAAACACCCTGCCCTGCTTGGGATTCCAGTCAAAGTCCTTGGGGTTATAATTGTTTACCATGCGCAACTTCTCTAAAACTGGGTGAGGCTCAGAGGGGACCCCGGGAACCACACCGACACCAGAAGAGGTGGGAGGTGACTGGCCTGTACCACTCCCACTGGCATCCCCAAATCCATTGGCCCGGTTCCGCGGAGGGACCCAGCGAGTCGGTTGAGAAGGTTGCTGCTGTTGGCTTGGTGGAGGAGGACCCTGGGAGAGAGGAGGCTGAGGCATCTGACCCATACCTGGCTGCCCACCGGGTGGTAGCTGATGCTGCCCCATCTGAGAAACAGGTGGAACCAGCTGTCCATTGCTCAGGGGCATTTGTGGGTTCCCTGCAGCTGTAGCTCCAGGCTGTGGGGAAGCTTGGTTGGGTGGCTGCCCGTTGCTGGGAATAGGGGGCACCTGCTGAGGGGTGGTGGCTTTAGGCATCGTGCCCTTGTTGTCCCAAGTGCCAATGTCCATGTTGTGTTTAATGGGCGGAGGCGGCAAATTGGCACCAGCCATGCCACCCTTGGTTTTAAGCTTGGGTTGAGGCTTGGCTGGTTTGCTGGCAATATCAGCCCAGGAGGCAGGCTTGGCAGGGGCAATTGAGACAGGAGGCATGCTCGGAGGTCCTACAGATGACACAGGACCAAGGGGACCCCCACCAGGTAGCCCAGAGCCAACTACCTTGGGAGTCATGTCCGCATTACCACCTGGAGCAGCGCCGCCGATCTTAAGCCCCGCCATGCCCTGGTCAAGGCTGTTCATACCAGGTGCCTTGTTAAGGGGCTCATTGGCAGCAGGCGCAAATGGGGACTGTCCATCAATCATGGCACCCCCAAGTGAGCTGGGAGCATAGGCATAGCTGCTGCTGTAGCCAGAGCTCTGCGGTGTCCCCGACTGTCCCTGAGAGCTGCTATTTCCCCATGCCGAAAAGTCGATGCCGCTGGGGAAAAAGTTGAAGCCGTGCTGGCCTAGGAATGGGTTGCTCCCCAGGGGGCCTGGCTGGCCAAACATAGCGTCCGGGAGGTAGTGGGGTTCACCATTGCTCAGCTGTCCATAGGAGGCCAGGTAAGGCATAGGAGGGTCCCCACCTGTGGACCATGCTGCCTCATTCAGGGAATAGGAAAATCCTATGGAGGGGCTGTAGTAGCTGGGCATGTACGAGTCCGACATGGCCGTATAGGCATTGCTCTAAATAGGAAATAAAAGAAAAGAAAAACAACAGACTTAGTGACAAGATCTAGAAAACACGTCTTTGCATTTTTAAAATGCATATACCTTGTTCTTGCAGATCCAAAAGTCAGACCAAGATAAAAGATGAACAGGAACATGGAATTATAGTCATTACACATCACAGATTCATGACATCGCAATGTATCTGTAACACTCCTGATTTCTTAGTATTCCTCCTACTATCCTCTAACGGGAACTAATGACTAAACAATGAACTGTTACTTATAGACTGTTGAACAAAAGGACAACAGCATATATTCTTCTACAGCATAAATTTCCCAGACAACCACACACACACAAATAAATAAAACCCAAGGCCAAGGAAAACAAAACAGTCATATGCTAATTCCAGCTACAAATGCTTCAGTTCTCCCAGTATTTCTTAGTAAAGAAAAAAGCAAGCAACTTTACTCTAAAAACAACTCAAGGCCAGTGGAGAAAATGACAATTGAGCTTGTACATCTCCTGGTAGATTTTTTTACCGGCATTATCTGCAGTCCAATCAATGTAATAACATTCTGAAACCAGTCACTCTATCCTAATTGTATATCTGTGGATGTGCATAGGCTATAGATATTGATTTGCACCAAAGTGATATAGTAAACCGACATGCCAAGAGCAAACCAACAAGTGCTCATCGTTACTAAGTACTTGTTCAATAAGACAATTTAAATGTCCTCGTTGCTATGCAAGAATCCTCAGTAACATGTCATCTACAACAACCTTAGTGCAAGTTAAAGCCTGTGAATCCTCAGTAGTTTGAAATAAAAAAAGGCTTTAACCAATAAAAAAATCTTAGAACTCAGCCTTACTATAAATGATTCAACTGGAAATAAGCCCCCCCCTTTAACAAACATTGATCAAATGCTTACCTGTCTGGCCTGAGTATTCAGGTAAGGCTCAAACTCATCGTCATTCAAAGTATCCTTTTGGGTCACAGCTCCGTTTTGCACTGAAATAAGAACAACATTGATGTAAACAAACATATATACACTCTGTGGCACAGATGTGAGAGACTGAGCGATGACAACAACAGGTCAGTTTATTGTCTTGACTACTTGTTACGTTGCCATGCTGCTCCCTGAAATTATCAATGCCACAGGTAAAAACCCTGAGCATGACACAACACATACACAAGTGTGCACAGACTGCTGTGGCCTAGTGATGTATCACAGTTGTTACATCTTGTTGCCATAAAAACACAATATAGAAATTGATCGATTCCTACATGCTCAGACAAACTGAAAGTTAGGACACAATCAATCACATTTAAAGAGCAGATATGATACATGTTCAGTGCATGCAGACCAGTGGTTAGCCGTTTGTTTTCACAAGTGTATCAGCGTTCTGTTACAGGTGATGTTACTGATGACAAGAAGTTATTCGAGAGCTTTTAAGGTTATGGACATGTCTCCTTGAAAATAAAAGGGGTGATTAACATGAGTGATATTACATTCTGGAAAGCAATTACGACAGAAAAAGAGGCCCTTTTAGGCACAGCAAAAGCATGTCGGAAGACGTGTCATTTTGGGTTAACTTAGCAACCTGCTAACGCTAGCACGCTAGCCGTGTGGTCAGCTGCATGCAGTTAGCAGCGTCTCCATGTTAACGAGCGCCAAGAGCCCTTTCAACTTGACGGACTTAGCTAACATTAGCAGAGTGGCCAGCGTGCTAGGATGGCACCTGTAGCTTATCACCGCAAACATGTCCTAGCATGAATGATAGAACGAGAGAGCGATTACTTCTAATGAATCCTCGCCCTTGTCCCAAGCAGAACCAGGAAAAGAATGCCGATGTGTATCATGTTGCCATTTAACGTTAAGCTAGTGAGGAAATAGCTAGCTATATGCTACCTGTGGGAACCTTCCGAGTGCAATTTCAGAGCTGTAAAGGACACTCGATAGACCAGTTAAAATGCTGAGAACACCATCTTAAGACAAAATGTCGTTTTGGGTTAAGTACAAGTGTTAAGACAACATGAAAAATAGTCACGACATGCACTGACAGGCCCGTTTGCCAAGAAGCTAGGGAACCAGCATCCGCGCACGCAAGATTTTCAAAGCGCACGGCACGTAAAAATGTCCGCATTCACTCAACTTCAGTCGATATCGTTAGACAGGATTTGTTCTTACCTTTATTAGCTTGGCCTTTCGGTCTCTGGATTGGGTCCAGGTGATTCATGAAGGTTTGATTTATGAGAAGAGAGGAAGGGGAAAAAATAGATGAAGAGATATATTTTCAGCAGTCAGTTCCTTTAGCAGGTGGTCAGGCCTACTGCACTACTGAGCCACAGCCGCTGCCTCTGAGCTAAGCTATCCTCGCTAGCCGTCGCGATGCTGAGAAATTTGGCCCTCTTAAATGTTCAGAAAATACCTCTCTTTACCTGTTCAAGAAGGCTGCTGGCTGACATGTCTTTCACCCCCGGAGCCTGTGTAACTGTATTTACTCCTAAATAAAAGCGGCGGGGCGTAGAATTAGTCTAGCTAATGAAGACTTTCAGCCAAGCGCCCTTATCTCTACAGAGCCTGGATTCTACACAATGGCGGGCTGCAGTTTGCTTGACAGACTCCTCAACATGGCTGGGCGGCCCTCGTCAACCCACGATGGCATTTATTTAAATCGAACACACGCCCCCTACTGGCCTGGAGGAGCAGGTCTAAATACCTGAAAATAAACTGCGCCTCAAAATATTTAATACTAAAATGTATTAACCCTCATGCATTGTTCGCAAACACTACCCTAATGTGTTGTTCGGGGACAAAAACGTCCCCTAACTTTAACGGTTTTAAAAATATATTAGATAAATATTTTTTTGAAATTTTTTGCATAGACCTTTTAATTAACTTCAGTTCTAATCAACAGTAGTGACTGGATTCTTTTGAACCTTTATTACAGTCTTGGTCATGTCAAACATCAGTAAAAAAATTGACTTTATTGCATTATTAGTTTTTGCACAGCACTGGATTTTCTTTTTTTCTCCCATTTTGTCCCATAGACTTACATTATAAACACACTTTTTTTGACTGCACAGCCATGGCACTAAATAATCATGCATTGTTGATTGTTGGTGGTTTACCCTGTTGGTAGGAGGTAACATTTGTGATTTTTACAGTTAACAACTTAATTACCATATTAACCCTTTACCTGCAGGCCTGTGCTCATGTAGTGTAGTTTCTGGCTTGTATATGGAGTTATAGGGAGTATTTTAGCACATAATTGTGTGTCTACACACTGTGTGTGTATGTTAGAGAGGAAGAGAGCCATTTGCACACTATCAGGGAAGGAAAGTCAGGAAAATAAAGTTACTAAGTAAGTGAAGTGTACCTAATTCAGACGTACAACGGCGATGCATAAGCATGTAAAATGAAAACATCCAGGAGTTCTGGCGTCTGAAGTTGTGGATGGGTAAAATAGCTGTTTTTTTTTTTTTAGCTTTCGGAAAACACGTCCTCCAGTAGAGTGACTTTACTTTTAGGTTAGTGTCTCAGTTGAGATCACTGAATTAGTCTAAGTGAAGTCTAAGTGCCCCTTTTCCATGGTGTGTTGCGCTCCACACGACCATACGTACATGTGCATGTTACTAAATAGACACCATAGATAGATAACTTGATAACATAATAAATAATCATTGACTAACCAAATCTAATCTACAGTTTAGTCCCCTACTAAAATTAGTATTAAAAGTAGTTTAGTAAAGTAAAGTAAAGTAAATTTGTTGCAGCCCTAAAAGTAAGTGCCGGGCCCTTTGATGCTGAGAGGTTCAGACTAAACAAAACAAAAACACTAGTGGACTTGCATGCATCCTCCTGGTCATTTAATGGTGACAAGAGCAGCAAGCAGCATGAAGAGAGGATTCACCTGTGCATGAGTGAAGGATTCACTTGTGAACGAATGAAGGATTCGCTTGTGAACAAGTGACGGATCTACTTGTGCAGCCTTCACAGCTTCACAGCCTGGCCCTTCATAGAGCCAGGCTGCACAATCATTTCCAGAGATTGTGCACAAGTGAATCCTCTCTTCATGTTGCTTTCTGCTCTTCTCACCATCAAATGACCACAAGGTCACATGTAAGACCACTTGCCTTTTTGTTTTGTTTAGTCTGCACTTGTAGACATCAAAGGGCCACACGTGCATAGCAACACTTTCTTTGTTTTTGTTTACTATGAAGACTCTGTGGTTGTGTGTACTCACAGACAACAAGATCAGTGTGCAAATGGCTCTCTTCCTCTCTAACATACACACACAGTGTGTAGACACACAATTATGTGCTAAAATACTCCCTATAACTCCATATACAAGCCAGAAACTACAGTACATGAGCACAGGCCTGCAGGTAAAGGGTTAATATGGTAATTAAGTTGTTAACTGTAAAAATCACAAATTTTACCTCCTACCAACAGGGTAAACCACCAACAATCAAGAATGCATGATTATGTAGTGCCATGGCTGTGCAGTCAAAAAAAGTGTGTTTATAATGTAAGTCTATGGGACAAAATGGGAGAAAAAAAGAAAATCCAGTGCTGCTCCAAAGGTCTATGCAAAAAAATTTCAAAAAAATATTTATCTAATATATTTTTAAAAACGTTAAAGTTAGGGGACGTTTTTGTCCCCGAACAACACATTAGGAAGAAAAAAAGAAAATCCAGTGCTGTGCAAAAACTAATAATGCAATAAAGTCAATTTTTTTACTGATGTTTGACATGACCAAGACTGTAATAAAGGTTAAAAAGAATCCAGTCCACATTCACCTTTTCTATTAAAAATGAGCCATTTTGTGTGTTTTTTTTTCAATCTTCAGCACCACCCCTTATAAAATTGGTGATTAAAGGGTTAAAATCCTGGGGGAAAATGATTTTTTCACTACTGTTGATTAGAACTGAAGTTAATTAAAAGGTCTATGCAAAAAAATTTCAAAAAAATATTTATCTAATATATTTTTAAAACCGTTAAAGTTAGGGGACGTTTTTGTCCCCGAACAACACATTAGGGTAGTGTTTGCGAACAATGCATGAGGGTTAAAATCACGATATTTATAGTTAGTTGATTTGTTAGGCAACGGCTAGGATTTTGCTAGACAACGTCAATCAAAAACAAATCAAAGATCAAAGTGAATAACAATAGTTTGATTGCCTAGCAACTAATTATAGTTTGATTGCCGTTGCTAGGCAATTTCATTCAACTATCAAAATGTTCATCTCCGGGCCAACTTCCAAGTTTTTTTTTCAAAAAAATTATAATTTTTCAAATATTAAGCAATTTCGGTGTCATTTTTAACATGGGAGTCTATGAGAGAGCCCTTCAACGAGGGTCATCTGCCAAATGTATCTCCTCCTACAAATGTCAAGCTACAGACTCCATTTTAGTCTTAAAACGCTCATTAGATGCTGCTCTATCAAACTTGTATTCAGAATTTTCTAATTCCAGATCGTTTCGGCACGCCAGGCTCTCAAAGGTGGAGTGGTTTTTGAGGTCTCCTCTGCTGTTACTATGGTGACAGGCTGACACACAGAGGCATACAAAGCTCTGAATTGCTCTGATTATCCAGCAATTCAGAGCAATCCTTCACATCAGTATTCAAAGCAATCCTTCAGCTGCAGCAATCAAACTTGCATTTTCTTCAGGAAATGCACTTTTCTAGTATAATATCCATATACATTGCACAGCGTTTTTGTAAATAATAAGTGATCAGCTATAATTTAAAATTGTTTATGTTAATTAGTGATTCCTTGTTCCATATGATTTAATGATTTCTATCATTTGTTGGATATGTTTTGTTTCATTTCTTCTGTTCTAATATGCTTAGTTCAGTTTAGTCACTGGAGGGGACATTTATATAGGGTTTTTATGAATTCAGGGTTTCTTTGTTTTAATGTTAAATATTGAAGAAGTTCAATAAAATACACCATTACCCTCCTAAAACCACCTAAATTAAGACAAAATAATAAAAAAAAGTATCATTGCTGGGCTCAGTGAAGTTAAACAAAAGTATATGTAGCTGAACTGTGACAATGTGAAGTTTCTGGAATACATAAATACATAAAAAGAAGTTTTCATCGCCCTCCAGTATTGACATACAGAATAGTAATATTCTGAAAAACTGTGAACTTGTCATTTCATACTTTTGCCACAAGGTGGCCTCCTAGGCACTGTCATGAATTGTCACAAATGATCATTGAGCACTGTTCTCTGTTCGTCTTCCTGTTAATCACAGTGAAAGGGTATTCTACTGGCTCCTCATCAGCAGATGCTTTCGTGGCTGTTAATTTTTAGTTTTCAGGCATTCATTGGTGAAGTGTTGTTAGCGTCCCTTCCGGCTCTGCTGACACTAATTAGACGTGTCTCCATGTGATATTGTGTCAGTGTGTGAGTCATCCTTTGTGAAGCCTATACCTGCCTTTAAGAGCCTCAAAGTAGAACACACTATATGTTCTGAAAGCGTATGGTAAGCAAACACAAACGATTCTGCTTTTCCTAGATTATGCTTCACCATCATCACTAATCAACATGGAAACTTTTTATATAATACTTTCGGTGCCATTTTATAGCTTCTCTAACGTGCTTTTCCAGAACATCATGCAGGGCAGTGGGGTAAAATGATCACCCCATTCACCTCTGAGCTACTGTATCTGGCATGTGACTAAAATGCACCCAAGAACACACACACATCACATGGTCAGGAATAACCCCATTCCTGCAGTCACACATTAAAACCCTGCAGGGAAACAAGTGATGGCAGAGATCACATGACTTTTCTCCACATAAAGGCAATTTAAATTAGATTTTTTTAATGCAAAAAAACAAAACAAAAATACAGAATGACAGTGTGGAAATGTACAAAGCAGTGTGTTTATACACTATGCTCAGTGAGTGTATGAATAACACAGGCAAATAAGGATGGTAAACCAGTAGCAGCGACAAGACATTTGACTTGTGAAACATGCCTAGGACAGTAGCATGGCATGCATGTATCATATTCCGCCTTTCAACTCTCAATCATTTTTGGGTGCTTGACTTTTTTTTTTCTCTCTTCAGCAGAGGCTTGTTGACTGGTGTGGATTGGACAGGTGGCATAGCATGGAGAAGAGCTGGCCCTTTACCAGCCAATAAAAATAGCTGTGGTCTCCATGATGTCACCGGTGAGTAAATCATAGCCCCTAAGTGCAGAGAGAAATAAAAAAAAAGTCTTGACTTCTTACACTCTCTCTTTTGTTGGTAAAAATTTAAATCTGCATCCCTTTCCTATTTTTTTTTTTGCATGTTGCATGTAGGATATAAAAGATGGGGCTCCACACTGATCGCTCCAGGCACCAGCAACACTGCCATCTTCAGCCAGTCGCTCTGGCTGCAGTTGCCAGAGAGGGTGTACAAACTAAAGCCGGAGTCTGATCTCACTCCCATACCTGGCATTCTGAAGCCACAACACCATGCTGCTGATGAGGAACCTGATCAGTCGTAAATCTTCCCTGTTTGACCATGTGACATGCCAAATTTGTGATTCTGCCCTCTGTCCTCTCCCTGCATCTCTTTACCTCTGCCCGCCGCCTACCATAGCTGCCCTTCTCACTGCACCCCTCTCTGGCACACAGAGGCGGGAATGTCAGGCAGTAAGGTGACAATCCCACATGTCCAGGATTAGCGTTTCTCTGTGCATGTTTGATGCGTCTGTATGCATTGCTTTGGCTTTATATCTGTTGGTAAGTATGTGAATTTGTGATGTGTGTGTGTGTGCCTAACTTCAGCGACCTGATGGCGGTAACAGGATGTCAGGAATGTAGCACTTGTCAGCCTCTCAAAGGATGCTGTTAATTCACATTCTGTCCATTTCATAAGGTTAGTCTTTAATAAACAGTGGGCATGGACTGGATTTACCTGAAGAGTCTATACTAATATTCTTCTGTTGCTGTTTAAAATTTAAAATCTTATATCACAATTTTTCGACTTCATCTCAAGCAAACAGCCAAAATCGCAGCATATTTCTGAGACGGTTTTCCCCTCAACTGTAGTTCCACTGCTAATTTAAGCACAGTGCAAATAAATAAATAAATCAACTAAAACACACTGTGGAGAGTGTTGCCTGGCAGAATTATTACAGGCAAATCAATCAGAATGAATACAATCATGTATGGCCATGTGATTAAAACAGTGATAATTTTAGGTATTTTGTTTAAAGATATATACATTTAAATATTGATAAAGTGAACATTAACATTCAAACTGATGTTTGAATATTGAAAATTGGATGGTTTCGTATCAGACTGAAATGACTGACATATATAAAATAAAAAACCATGAACAAATGTAAGATTAAGATTTACTTTATCAATTAATAATTAGTAGCAGCATATATAAAAGAACAAAAAATACAATATATACATACACACACATAGCAGCAAATGGAAATACATTCAATTAAGTGTAACTGAGAAGCTTAAAGTGCACCTGAGATGATGCATTAGTCCAAGTTTGTGAGCACAGCTCTTTGTGAGCTGAGAGTCTGATGGCGGACGGCAGGAATGACTTCCTGTACTGTTAGAGCAGTCCATGATCGTCAGCAGTTATCCAGCATCCTGTCCCTTCGCCACCTCCTCCAGGTTGGCAAGCTCAAACCCAACAACAGACCCTGCCTTTTTAAATGAGTCTGTCCAGTCTGGCGTCCTTTGCTTTAATGCCTGCTCCCCAGCACACCACAGCAAAGATGATTGGTGCTCGCCATGACAGACTGGTAGAACATGTGGAGCATCCTACTGAGAACATTGAAGGACCTGAGTCTCCTTAGAAAAGTAAAGTCTGCTCATGCCCTTCTTGTAGACAGTCTCAGTGTTTGTGGACCACTCCAGATTATTGTCCAGTTGGACAGCCAGGAACCTGAAAGTTGGACTGCTAATTATCCTGCTAGGATTGTCAGTGTAACGGCCAGCTTGCTAAGCAGTTCCTGCTGAAGAAGAGACCAAGACTAATTGATAACATGCATAATGTGCAATATAATTATTGCTGTCCAATAGCAGCATCTTCTAAATAGTCTAGAAACCCTTGAGAATTTAGCTGGTCTTTTCATATTATTTTCACCCATTTTTATGAAAATGGAGAATGTAGAATTTTCACTCTAACTTAAAAAAATGTGTCACATTTATCACCATCATGGTGAAGATACAATCAATGTTTTCAGCAGCATTAAAATAGTGAAAAATGATGAAAGCATCAGAATAGTTTTTTCAAATCTCCGTCAGCCACTCCCATGACTGCCTAATTTGTAGTAATTATGACTTAATAAATAATAATTACTTTACCATAACATTAAATAACCACAAATTCCAACGAAAAGCTAATGCAGTAAATTCCTTATTTATATTTAACTGCCCAGTAGCCTGTGAAATCCTGGGTCCTGGTGGTCTGTGTGGACAATGAGGAGGTTGTTTTTGGGAAGAAAATAGCTGCACACTTGCACATTCTATCACAGAGGATTTATCACCAACATTTGTGTAGAAGGTTGAATGAGCCAGACCTGTCCATATGTGGCCCCCTTGTATGTGTATGTATGTGCCAGGCGTTCTGTGTGTGTTTCCGATGACACTTAGAGATGATTTTGAACAGCTGAGATGAGTTTGTGTGGAACTGGACAACGAGGCAGCTGTACATCTCTGTCTTAGACACACACACACACACACACACACAGGCATATAAACAACAGTGGAATCCTAAGGTTCAACCCCCCCTGGGACCGAGCCAGACTGAGACCTTAATAAAGGACTTGTTGTTTCAGGAGGTAGCTTATATGGTTTAAGGTTCATATTGCAACAAACTCTACTGTGCGGACTGTCAAACTTATCACAATCTCCTTATTAGCACTTAGTAAACCTACATTATGTCTAATCATTTTCATGTACTCACAGCAGGACATATTTCTTTAATGTACTCAGGTATTTCTAGGACAGAGTATTAAACTATTAATGGCAGTGTTGCAATTTGAATAGTGGTCTAAATAAAACCAGGTTGCCATTACTACCTCAACTGGCCTGCAACATCTCAGCCAATGAGAGACTTTGCCTGGTCAGACCTCTTTTAAAAAGGGGCGTGGCCTAGATGTGCTGAAGGGTCACAAGGAGTGATGTAACCTGTGTTTATTTTCAGCATATACAAGTAAATGTAGACACACACACACACACACACTTGCTCGCAGAAACACACACACACATGAGCAACTGTACACTCTCACATACTGTTCTTCACATGCAAAGATTTCAGCATGCAACTATTCAGTGTCACCGGCTGAGTGTTGGAAAACACTGCCACGTTTCTGCAGTTTGGTCGACTCTCTCTTGCCCCTCTTCCTAGTTTGGTCAAAAGTGTGCACACATGCTCTGCACGTCAGTGATTAAATAGAGTAAAAGGTGTGTGTGTGTGTGTGTGTGTCACTAGGGAAGACAAGAGAGAGGCAGGGACAGAAAGAGGCAGAGACATTTAGTCATGGCCATTAATACTAGTAGTGGCCTCCCCTTCCCTTCCGTCAGCTGCAGCTGTTGATCACGCTGGTGTAACAGTGAGCTTTCTAGCATTGCATCACTCTTTTTCTCCTGCGACTCACGTCCCGCATTACCTCGCATGTACATGTTGCACATGGTGCAGCCTCCAATAGACCCAGAAATGATTCATTCAATTTCCTTATGCAGAGCTATGCTGAATATTTACTTTATTAAAACAGCTATGCAAAACTATAGAGCATGCTGAGAGCTTAAGTATTGCCGCTATTTACAATTCATTAGCATGCCAATAACCTGCTTGTAGTTATTCATACTATGCATTGATGTATGCATAGCAAGACAGTGGTCATGTTCTCCATCTAGAGAACGCAGCAGAGGGACGATGTAACTTCCAGAAGGAGCTCGTCCACTAGCATACATCAGAGACATTCCACCTCATCTGACACTCGTCCATGGAATTCTGCAAATTTTCCACACTATTCTCACAGGCATTCTGAAGTGCCTGTCAAAAAGACTGGCATGCCCAAACACTAAGCACCTGTAAACACTTAAAACAAGAGAATAAGACTACAGTACGTTGGGAGATTGTTTCTGACTTGTGTTCAGCAGGTTTTTCTGAAGTAATGTTTGCATATGGCTACATACTGAGTTGACTGCTCCTGTGGTGTTTGTGATTGTCAATAGGTATGTTTTGTGTGTGTGTGTGTGTGTGAAAATATCTTTTTGTTTGCACTGCTGATAGGTGATAATTTGTCATAGATTTGTGCAGAGACCCTTTCTCGTCTCTGTTAGTATGACCAGTCTATGCAACCTATAGTTGACACCTATGTGTCATTCTGGGAACACACTAAATACTTTAGATGACTTGAGGGTTTACTTGGCAACCGATGGCTGTTTTAAGACCACAGATACTTTGTGCTTGGACTGAGCACAAAGTTTTCACGTATCCAAAGAACATAGGGAGGAATAAGTCACACAATCACATGCGCTTATTGTTGTGGGGCTGGTTATAAAGCTGGGTGACTTCATCCAAATCTATTTGTGTAGCTGGATGACATTCTGTTTAACCTTTATTTTACACCAGGATTATGATGTTGTGGAGCTGCAATTAGTCCCAGCTTTTTCTAGAAAACACTCTTGCACATATTTGAATGAGAATTTGGGATTTATGAAGCTTAATAGAATTTAGTCCGTGACTTTAGCACACATTAATCTAAAAAAAAAACGAATCCCCCTTTTTTGTGCGCAAGTTATATACCTATACAGATATTATGTAGATGTGGGGGTGTTGGTGGTGGTGATGTGAGGGGGGTGGAGGGGGTGGTAAAGGTGGGAGGGGTTGACACAGAGATGTACAGGACAGGACACCCTCATGCATGCTCCATAAACCTCACCACATTTTGCTAGCGCAGCTGTTACGGCGCAAGCAGGGAGCGGAGAGGAGAAGAGAGGTGCGCTCCTTTTCCTTGAGGGACTATATCGAGTGTGGCACCGGCTTTTCAAACATTGATCGTCGATCACTGGTCACAGTCTTTTCTCCTCTTCGTCGAAGACCGGAATGTTGTCGCTCTCTCCCTCATTAAGGTCGGTTTCAACAGAACAGTGAAGACGCCGGTCAATTACCATGAGCTGTTTGGATGTTATGTACCCAGCCTATGGACATTACGCACCGTACGCACCGTCTGCTCCTGCTTTTATCAATAGCTTACAGGTATGAAGTGATAAAAACATTACTATTTAGGAAAATAATATTATTTAAATGTTCTTTTAAAGGGGTTTTGAAGCTACTGGCGGGGATATGGGGCTGTTGAAACGAGGAATAATTCGTTTAAGAAGCCTGTGCGTAAAAACAAACTAAAAAAAACTGATTTAAAACTGTTAAAGTGTTTTTTTTTTTAAAGTTTATGATCTAAGTGCTTGTTTATTTTAATCAATCATTTTAGGGATTTCTTCGTGCTCTTACCAAACACAGAAGTCCTTCCGCACCCACTTATATTTTGGCACAAGCACGGTTGCGCGCACGCATACACCGGCGCTGCCCCACACAAAGAAAAACATTATGTCAAAATGTCTCATAGACAACTCCAGAACTGTCCTCTGCAACACCTGTCTTAACTCTCCCCGCTCCCTCTCTCGCCTGTCCCGTACCCCCCCCCCCCCCCCCTCCTATATCCCGACAGGCTCCCACAGGTCTGAGCAGCACTTCGCCTCACCGCCGGGATTTTATGGACACTCCCAGCGGTCCCGAGGGAATGTCCGGGGGCCCAGGCGCTGGAGGATCTACTTCCTCTTCATCTTCATCCAACTCTTCCTCCTCTTCCTACACCCCAGCGGCTTCGAGGCAAGAGGATGGCCCCAAGGAGAAGCAGGAGGCCCCCGAAGCAGAATACCTGACTTCCCGCTGCGTCCTCTTCACCTACTACCAAGGAGACATCAGCAGCGTGGTGGACGAGCACTTCTCAAGGGCCCTCAGCACGTACATGGATGGAGAGGGCAAACGGCGAGCACCAGACCAACAAGGCACAGGTACACAGGAAGACCTAAACCCAATAAATGTGTCAGTAATGCAAATCAACATCTAGTGTGTATAAAAAAACAACCATCATTTCAGTTGGCTAGAAACACAAATTCAGGTAAAACTACAAACAACAATCCCCTTTCAGTCTAAACTGCATTAATTAAAGTTAACATAAAAGTTAGATAAACAAGACCTTTCCTCCAGCAGGCTACATTTTTGCACAGTTGTCACAGTTGAGGCGTCTTGAACTCTGAGGCCACACAGGGTGACCTGACAGCTCTGCAGAGCACAGCAGTCAGTCAGACAGGTGATGTGATCAGGTGACAGGACAGAGGGCTTGCTTGTTGGAACTGTTGTCCCTGGGGAGGTCAGGGCAAAGGGTCACGGAGGTTAGGAGCTGTTGGCACTCAGAAGGGAATTCTTCGACGCCAGTTAGGCGATAGTTTTGAACCTGCATGGTATGCTTCGGCTGAGCTCGTAGTTACAGATGAGAGTTTAAAGCATAGTGTCCACAATATTCAGTAATTATCACTCTAAATATTTGTTTTAGGTCAACACAAATTGTTTAGAGGACATAGACATTTCTTTCTTTCAGCAGCTGGAATATATTCCTTGGATATCCATGTAGGGCCTACCCACTCCCTCACTGCTGTTAGTTAGTCTCTTTCCTTGTTCAGCCGGACGTCTTCATTTCGGCACCAACACGCGCTCCCTGCCTCACAACAGATGCTATGTTTATACACGGCCGTAAGCGCACAGCCTCGCCGGCGTATCCCCTTCAAACGTCTCCATGGCTGCCATTCTGACTCTCGATCCAGCTCCTTTCCAAACCCCAACCCCCCCCTCCCCACAATGGTCGCTCAGTTAGTTGCCCTCCTCAGATTTGTATATGTTGTGGTCAGTGTGATAGCAGCGGTGTGGGAAACACTACCTCTCATGGTTTGCTGCGTGGTGTCTTTTTTCAGAGGAATATCTAAATATAAAATTCTATTGCTAAAAACATAGAATGGCTTGCTGACATTCTGTCAAGGGCGAGGAGATGGGGGGTGGGGGGGGGGCAGAGAAAACAACAGGTGGGGGTGCAGGAGACACAAGAGAGGGGCAGTGGGGGCTTGCATAGGGACAGAACTGTGTGTCTGAGCATGTGTGTTGTGAGACTTTCAGGAGTAGTGGGACTGACATGAGAATGAGAGATGTCACCATAGCGAGTGATTTAGGACTCTGTGAGGCTTGGGCTCTCTCCAGGTCCCAGTGTCTGCCTTATATAGAACTCCAGGGTATAGGGACGTCTCTCTCTACCTTTCTTTCTCTCTCACTCCCACTGTCTGCTTGAACGTGGTTGTGTTTATTTCTGTGTCTTGTTGGGGCTAGGGCTGTGTGACAGTATGATCCAATGGGGAAGATATCTGGGCCAGAGGGTGTAGCAGTCATGTGAGTGACATCTACGTTTTAGCACGCGTTACTCCACTTGCACAGCTCCAGCCTTTCCATTTGCCTCTGTAGATCAAGTGATTCACTACACGGTTGTGCAACGGCTCATGACTTGGCTCATTTGTGACGTTGGTTTCCCTTTTAGACACCCCTTCACCCAGCAGTCGACGAAGCTTCCCCCCATCCTTCTGGGACAGCACCTACTCCTCACCTCAGAGCCGTTCGCACTGTGAGCCGGGTGCGCCCGCCTATTCCATGGACCCGTACGCATCAGGGCTGCACCCGGGCCTGCCTCATCCACACGCTCATCCTCACCCACACGCTCATCCCCACTCCCACCCTCACCCGCCGGAGAGCTGGGGGTATCCTCAGGCCCAAGCCTACGGCCCTCCAAGGCCTCTCCATGAACTATATTCACCGTCAGCTTTGGAGCCCCACTATGGGCCCTTGCTCATGCCCACCGTGAGGCCGCCTCATCTTCCTACCTTGCCAAGCCACTATGAAGTGAGCAAGCTGGAGCCCACTGCCTCCTGGCCCAGCCTGCTTCCCCCAGGAGACGTCAGCCAGAGTCTGGCACTCAACATCGATGCAGGTACCCACATGACCTAAATGAAATGAAAGGACAGATGCTATAAAAAAGTATACAAACATTATCTGACTGAAAGACTTTAGACTCTATGAATTATAACTATTCAAACACATGTATCCTTATTATGCTTTAACCTTATGAAAGGTAAAGCATATACTTGTGATGGCTCCCATGAGGATAGACACACACACACATACACACAATACATCATAATCATCACAGAAGCTCTCCTTAAACAGGATGTTTGGCAAAAGTAGGCTCCATGACAACCTGTGTTCTGTTGTTAGCCGTTGTCCTCCTCATTGTTTCCTTGTCTTTTTTATCCCCTCAGGCCTCCAGCAGCACAAGAAAGGCAAGGAGCTGTACTGGTTCTAACGAGCCCTTCAGTCACACTGACCAGCCATTACCAGATCCAATTAGTCCCTGGACCTGCTCTGCTATTGAAGCAACGTGTCCCTTTATCCCCCCCAACACACACACACACACCCTACAAACACACACACTGCATCCATCCACCCCCTTCTCTCTGCTCCCAGCCTCCCCCTGCCAGTATACAGCCTTGCTCCAGGTCGACATGTGTGCACCATGGAGATAAAGCAGAAAGAGAGAGAGACGCAGAGTGTCTGAACTGTCTATAATCTGTGTTGTCGCTCTCTCTTCTCTCTCATCTCTCTCTGCGATGCAGCACAGACCTTGGCAAGGTGTGAGCCACAGTGACCTGTTTGGACTGAGAAAGACAGGATCACAACAGACTTTTTTTTTTTCCTCTGCAGAGGACAGAGCGATAGAGGGATGAACAGAGGGACAGGGAGCAGGGATTTTCCTCCAATGTCCCCAGTTATCTCTTGTCTCACGCTCTGTGTTTTTACAGTGGTTGTCATTATCCACTTATCTGCATTTCACAAATGCAACATGCAGCGCTAAACAAGAGCAGCAATTTTGGCGGTTTGTGTTCTCTGACTGTCATCACGAGGCCTTTTTTTTCGGTTGTTATTATATTGCTCTCTGAAATAAAGTGTTTCTATTTATTGGTGTTTATAAAAATGTTTTGGTTGGCCAGTGTTATGAAATTATCATGGTTCAGTTGTTACTTTTTAAAGCAGAAGAAGTGACGCAGCTGAGCTTTTTGGTGGAGTTTTCTCATCATTTGTGGAAGTCATTTCTCAAATAACATATCAAGATTTGTTCAGTTAAACAAGCGATTGTTTGCTCTGAACGCTGTCAGATAAGATTTGATGCTGTTCCGTTTTAGTTCTTGATTGTCTGTTTGATGTTTTGAATTTGGACTTTCTAAAATATTTGGATTTTTTTTTTGTGCGTGTCATTTCTCATTTTTGTGTTGAGGAAGAAGATGGTGATGTCAATAAATATTTTTATGGTACACTTGTCGCATCTCCTAAATGTTTGCCTTGCACGACATAATGGTGGCTCATTTAAATTAAAGTAAACATTAGCTTTAGGAAGCAAGAATTGTACACGCGTACTGATATGTTTTAATCCCACAGTAGCGCAGCCAGATGTGATCAAGGTTCCGCTGATAGACTCCTCTTATTTGAAAGGCCTTCCATTTGAATTCCTGCTTGCATTCACACTTTGTCACCTATAAAGTGGGAACGAGTGGTGAATGTCAGCAATGCGTAACAAGAGAAGAAGCCAGTCATTCCAGCTATGCACCAAATGTTGCTGTGTTATTGATCCGATAATCAGATTATGCACTAAGGTATGCCAGTGTGGGACACTGTCACAATTTAGCGGCTGCTATGTGTGACCCCTCCACCCCCTTCACCCCCCCCCCCCAACCCACTCACCTACCCCCCCCCCCACTAGAGTGCAGCCAACTATGTGATTGGCTTTAAGCTGAGGAAACATGTAGAGTAATGAAATTAGAAGAGTTTAGCAGGGATAGCTTTCCTCTCCAAGCATCTTACTGCCATTTTACACTCGCATTGTCAATGTGCACATAGAGGTGCTTTTCACACCACACTTTCCAGGATGCATCCTGGACATTTTTACACGATACTACTTAGCATTATCCGCATAGCGCTAATATTTCCTATTCAAACTACCACATGCTAATCATTTGTACAAAGTAAAAATATCCAATATAAATGAATGGATGCTGGTCATGACTGGAAGTAAAAATTAATTGTTCTTTTGCTTATATTATATTAACAAGATAGTGTATATGAAAGTAGGTTGAAGCAGTTTCAAAAATAGGCAAAGCCCAAGACAATGCTGCCATCTGCTGGTGAGTTTATAAGACAGGAACCCAAGACTACAGTAGCCACATCGGTCCTACAGTATGAAAGACAATAAATTTTGTGTTAACCCACTCTGTGTTCAGCAGACACTGGTACACAAGTACAGCTATTAAATTAAAAGGAAATTAATTATTTATTTCTAATTTTTAAGCCTGTAATATGCACGAAAATGAATAAAAATGTCCATGGAAAAATACCTCCAAAAAATCATATGCAAGAAATAAATAACATAAAAACAAATGCTCATGCTGTCCTAAAGGATTGTCATGTGACCCAATGAGCGCTAAATTTAAATAAAACCTTAATAAAACGGCTAACCGGGGGGGGGGGGGGGGGGGGGGGGGGGGGGGGGGGGGGGGGGGGGGGACATGCACAGGGAGAACATGCAAACTCCACATAGAAAGAAGAAAAATGTAGCATTTCAAACATAACTTTGATACATATGAATCTGGACATTTCCTTTCCTCTACCAATTACGCAAAACAAAATACTGTGATATTCCCTGACAGAGAAAGTATGTAGTATATTATTACATTAGCATAAAAGCAAGCATAGCTCTGAATTTACTGGTGCAGCTATATTCCTACCCTCACATATGATTATGAAATTGAATTTAAAACTTAAAGAAAGAGATTGTGAACATATATAAGCATACGTAAGCAGCCGAAATTAGATTTTTTTGTGGCTCCAGCCACTTTAGGTGGTTTGGGCATCCAGTTAGAATGCACCCTTAAGGTTGTACCAGGCACAGCTACCTGGACAGACACCAACAAAATAACCCCAGGACCCAGTGGACAGCGTAGAAGCAACTGTTGATCAAAGTTACTGAACAGAGGGAGGTCTGGGCATCTCTGCCCCCCTCCGCTCCTGTTTTAGATTCATCGGTGGGCTGAACTGAATATATCATATGTTATACCTTATGGAGACTGAAACATTTCAGTAGTGATTTTTTTATTGGCCCAACAGAAACAATTATATGTGCAATTTAAACAAAAAAATAGGCATGTGCATACATGTGGGCACCCTTATAATCACATTCCTGACCTGTAGGGATTTATAGATGACAGGTTGCAGCACAAAGCTACTTTGATTAGCTCGTTAGATCTTCAGACAGGTGGAATCAATCATGAATTAACATGTCTGCTGCCGCCATTTTCAGCTACCATGGTGACAAGCCCCACTCCCATGACAGGAAGTTTTTGCAATTGTGTATGAGGCTGCCTGGAAAAATAAGAGTAAGGGAGTTTTTACGTCAAATTTATAATCACAAGATCAGTGTCAGTAATTTAGAAAACATTTTGGTAAAATCCATGTAGTACTGTACTTATCATAGGGAAGCCTGTATGAGAACAGCTGATTCATTCTGACAGTGTGTTGGTTTGCGTCAACATTTACAACAAGACCAACCCTTAACCCACAAACAACCTCAAAGGTAACAGCTCATGTGACCTGTCACCTGTCACATGATGAGGAATGTGGATTAACATTTGTTTGATCTCATCACGTACTTATCAAATGTGAAATATATTATTATAAATGTTTGATATAGGTGTTTCACATATTTAAATTCCATTAGTTTCCAACTGATCCTATGATTTAACCCTTAACCGTGTATTCACCTGACCTGTTTACTGACTGTATAAGGTAGTAAACACTTTTCTGACACACACATCCAACTTGATGATGTCAAAACAAACTGAAACACACGAGTAAAGCACAAAGTAAACATGTGGTGTGGAGTGGAATTTACATATTGTTTTGGTTACATGGTTTCAGTTTCACCTTTACAGACAAAATGTGTTACCCTATGTCCATGTCCATCTATGTCCACCTCTGCTCACACAAACCTTGTTCTAATGGACCTGTGCTGACCTTACATCTGAGCCTGTCACATGACCTGACTTGTAAAGGGTTTATAGTTCAGCCTTCTGACTGTGCATGGCTGCACTTGAATTAGTTTCACTGTGAATTTGTTGCACATTTTAATCCCAAATACTAAGTGGTAGGACACACTTATTTAGGGTTAAAACAAGAAATTCAACTTGAGTAGCCTTTAGCCAATCATTGATTAGGAGACACTGGTGTATTGTTAAGATTGTAAATCATTTCTTGCACTGTACACTTTGAAGAAACTTGTACTCATTTTAAGTCTTAGCCCATTTATGTTATATTCTACTCCACACTATCCGAGTGAAACATCACATTTGTGGCTTCCGACACCTTTACATTATAAATGAAGGTTTTGGGAATGCTAAGGAATTCTGCATCCGTATATTAAACTATCCAACTAGCAGGCACCCATTAAAAAATATAATGAAACTAATGTAAAAAGTTAAAAGCTCTAACTGCAGACCACTATAATGCATGAGTACTTTTAAGCTAGTGATTTTTACAGAATGAATACTTTCACTTCCTCCAACACTTTGGGATGGTGTGGACCAGGTTGGAAGCTGTTGGGCATCACGTTTATTGGTGTGGTCCAACAGACATCAATGAAAGTTAGCCACCTAATACATAAGAGGAGCTTATACAGTGAAATACTAATAATACATATACATATGTATAAGCATGATTTTAAGGCTGGATGGACTGTATTGTGAGCTCAGTTTGACATTTGTGTTGACTATCTGCACATTTCTGACAGGAAGTATAACCTAAGTGTGTGTACAAACACAACAGACTGCACACACTGCACAAACAGGCAAGTTCGTGAGATGTGAATTTAATGAGCTCTGTAAACTTTTAGCCTGCTTTTCAGTTTTCCTGACACAGATCACAGTGTTTTTTATGATCTAAAGTGTGGTCATAACACTGAAAGCCTTGTGACAGCTCGACAGTAAGACATTAAGAAACACAGAAACATGACTGACACCTTGCTCAGACATGCAGATGTGTGTGTCCAAAAATGAATCGGTGCACCCTGTTAAGTGTTTCTCACTTCTCTTTTTTTCCTCTCTCTGCTGATGATTATTCAGTATCATTTGTAAATCACTTTTGTATTTGCACTTATGTTCCCGACAGCATGCTACAAATCAGACTTTGCAGTCACGCTGAAAAACAGGATGCGCGTGGGGAAACGGAGAGGAAGTCTTGAATAACTGTAAATGGAAACACTCATGAATCATATATTAAACAACATCGAAATGCCCGTTTGTGTTCACACCTAAGACTCGTTTTAAGGCTAATAACAAGGTATAACAATGAAAAAAGGTTTGGCATGTGTGTGTTTTAATAAGTATTATGTAGCGATAAAGATGGAATTATAAAACATGATCCTCCATGTTAATCAGTCAAACAGACGTTCAGTAAGTGGGTGTGAGCCGCCCACCCTTTCTAAGAAATAAAAACACCTCCATCAGCTACTTGCCTTTTTTCCCTCTGTGGCAAGATTTAGGTTAAATCAGGTGGCACGTTGATTACATCAGCACATACGCAGGATATTTGTGCATGTTGTTTTTTGCCTCTCAAAGATCCCCCATCTCTTCTGTGACTGGAATCAAGAAGATAAATTCCCAACAGGGGTTTGTAATGTGATGGCAGTTAAACAGAGAGAACGTGTTTCTTCTTTATGCTGCCGTCAGACAAAGTGCTGACTAACCGATCATGTCCTCATACAGTACAGTAATTTATGACACTCATGTTCTCTGTTTTGCTGAATAAGGAATGTTTTTTCTTTTTTTAAAAAAGGCATCATGAGAATCTCTCATGTAAAATAACCACCTGTTTCTGTTTGAATGATTGACGACTCCCTCTCTTTGTTCCTCCCTTTACGAGCTGCTGACAGGCACCTGACTGGAATACTGTAGTCATAACTGAAGCCAGCTATATAAGACCTCATCTCAGACACAACCCACTGTCACCTACAGGTTGTTACACCTCAAGCTTCTACTCACGCGCTGACAGGTATGTAACACAGAACACATATACTTTCACACACTTTAGACTGACAAACAGAGAGAGAGAGAGGCAGAGATGGAACAGTAAATCAAAGAAACTCAAATCAAAGAAGCTGAGGCCGCTAGTGGAGTGCACATCCAACCTCATGCACAGCTGAAGCTATAACCTGTGTGGTTTCCTGCAAGTAACAGAAAGATCTTCTTGTTCTGCTTGTGTTCAGTGAAGATGAAATCGCTGCTGATCGTCGCCGCTGCTCTGGCTGTGGCCAGCTGTGCCAGCGTCTCTCTGGAAGACCTGGAGTTTCACGCGTGGAAACTCAAGTTCGGTGAGTCAGTGGAGACTCTTTTTTTTGTGTTTGATGAGAAATATGTACCCATTCGCACATGCTTACATGTGTGGGAGTCACACAAATGTATTCACATGAAGAACTAAATGAAACAAAATAGAGTCCCAACACCAAACAACATGATAACTCTCATCTGTAATCTTGTTGTTTTGACTTTTTTTGTGTGTTTTTTTGAAAAACAGGACGGTCATACAACTCTCCATCAGAAGAGGCTCACCGCAGGGAAATCTGGCTCAGCAACCGCAGACTGGTTCTGGTACACAACATCATGGCAGATCAGGGCATTAAGTCCTACCGCTTGGGCATGACCTACTTTGCTGACATGGTATGTGCCGAAAAATCGAATGCACATGTTTAACTATCTAACACAATTGTGACTGTGAATGATAAGAGATCCTTTCATGTGACACCCTCTCCAGGACAATGAGGAGTACAAACGGCTGATTTCTCAGGGCTGCCTGGGTACCTTCAACGCCTCCATGCCTCGCAGTGGCTCTGCCTACCTCGGGCTGCCTGAAGGCAACGACCTGCCCAACACCGTCGACTGGAGGGATAAGGGATACGTCACCGACATCAAGGATCAGAAGCAGTGTGGCTCCTGCTGGGCCTTCAGTACAGTATGTTGAACTCCTCTCTTTTTCTAATGCAGCCAGCTGTTCCCTGGATTAAAATCTCACTTTCTCTTTCAGACTGGCTCACTGGAGGGTCAGACCTTCAGGAAGACAGGAAAGCTGGTGTCTCTGAGTGAGCAGCAGCTGGTTGACTGCTCTAATGAATATGGAAACATGGGCTGCATGGGAGGCCTGATGGATAACGCCTTCAAGTACATCCAGGCTAATGGAGGGATTGACACAGAGGAGTCCTACCCTTATGAGGCTGAGGTGAAGCAAAAAAATATTTTATATTTGATGTACAGCTTTTAATGTTTGTCTTCTAGCTTATAAAAAAGGCAGAGGTGGAGATAAAAAAAAGACATTCAGACTGTGTAAAGAAATTATGATCCTGCACAATTTGCACAATGCTGCCATCTTGTGGAGAAAACATATAGTGTCCAAAACCCAATTTCTATCTGTGTATTAAAATATTTTTTGGCACATTTTAGGATGGTCAGTGCCGTTACAACCCTGCCACTATTGGTGCCACATGCACGGGCTACGTTGACGTGACACAAGGTGATGAAAACGCCCTGAAGGAGGCTGTGGCCACCATCGGACCCGTTTCTGTAGCAATTGATGCTTCTCATTCATCTTTCCAGCTCTATGAATCAGGTGGATGCTCAAACACTGTGTATTATTAAGTATAAATAAAAAGAGAAATCTATCTAACTAATCTCTGTGTGCATTTCTAGGACTGTATGATGAGCCTGAGTGCAGCAGCACTGAACTGGACCATGGAGTTCTGGCTGTGGGTTACGGGACTGAAAATGGACATGACTACTGGCTGGTGAAGAACAGGTAAAGACACAGCTACCACTCACCTAGTGGAGTTTTAGCAGCTAAACGTTCTTAGTTTATGGCTGGCTGTAATTTGTATGTTTCTGTAGCTGGGGTCTTCAATGGGGAAACAAGGGATACATCATGATGACCAGGAACAAAAACAACCAGTGCGGAATCGCTACTGCAGCCAGCTACCCCCTGGTCTAAACAGGTGAGAGGAAACTTCATCGCATAACTTATAACAAATAGACTGGCATTCCCAGAGATAAATGTTTGATCATTTTCATTTTACTTTTTTAAAAAATACTTTTGAAGTGAATACTACCAGTGGTCAGTACAATTTAATTTAATTTCATTTAATTTAATTTAATTGATTGTTTAATATTTTTCTAAACTTTTTTTTCTTCAGGGCTCATTAGTATTAATTTAATAATTAATTTAATTTAATTTTAATTTTTTAAATTTACATTTAAATGAATTAATTTAATAATTTAACTTACTGTTTTTATATTTTTATTATTAGGGTTAGGACTTTTTTATTTTATGTTTTTTTCTGTGTCAGTCATAGCCTAGGAGGTGGTATATAAACAAAGCTTGATTCATTAGAAAAGATATTTGTCAGTCAAAGCTGATGCGTCTGTGCGTCTGTTCTTAAAAACTGCATTTTAAATGGAAAGCAAAGTTAACCTAGTTTGAGTGCTCACTTCAGTCAAGGACCTGCTGCAGTATTACCATCATCACCTGGATGCGTACCATTCTAATCTGATGCAACCTGTCAGAAATATTGTTATTTGGACAGCATTTTCAAGCTTGATGTGCTGATGCACTTTGAACATCAATGCAGTTTCTAGTTCTTAGACTGGTCTGTGTTTGTGTTTGCAGGTCCACAACTTCCTTAGTGAGGAGAAGAGCAGTGAACACATAATTTACTTTAATTAGTTTAGTTTTTTTAATGAGAAAAAAACCCGTTATCTAAGAAATGTCCTTTAGTACTTTAGTACTCCAAAGTTTCTTTTTGCACAGCCTTTTTTTATGAAGATTGTAAATCAATATAAATAAATAAAATGTTTTAAATTGAGGTTGTAATAAAATGTGTGAGTTTTTTTATTATTATTATTATTTTGCATTAGAAATGTCTGAATTGGCTTTTGAAATATTGCAAAAAAAACAAAAACTTGTGATTCCAGCAAGATAATTAATACAAATTAAATGCCCAGGTCCTGTGGCTGCAAAACAAGCCCAAATCATCACCCCTCCACCGCCGTGCTTTACAGTGGTACAGTGCTTTGGTCACTCAGCAGTTACTGTATGTGTAACAGTCGCAAATTAAATCTATGAAATGTTTTTTACATAAACGGAAGAAGAAGCAAACAGAAGTGCAGCAACATAGTCTGCAGTGAGGCTCTACAGTAGCATGCAAATATGCAGGATGAGTCATGCAGTTGAGAGAAGTTAGTCAAAGGTCAACAGCTCACGACAGGAAATAAACCCCTTGACTTACCGTAATCACTGCAAAAACTGTGCATTGCTAAACATGACAAACAACAGACATGCTTAAAGAATTAGATGCTTCGGCTGCCTGCTCTGCACATTTACCAGGCTGATTGGTAATTTGCCCTCAGTCACAGCTTATGTGTTAAACAGTAAATTATGCTCTGTGAACACATGAAAGGGGCTTTTAACATTATAAATACACTTGCTTTATTTTATTTATAGTGTTTTAGATGGGAACTTTGCTCAAAGACAAGTTTAAGACTTTATCTCCATGTCGCATCTGGATTCACTTTATATACCAGTTTGGAATGACATAAATAATTCACTTAAAACAACTGTTTTTCTTCCACGAGAAGCGCAGAGTGATACAGCTGCAGCCTGCGGCTCGCAAACCTCAGGCCAAAGATAAAAGGCTCCAGAAGTGGTGAATTCATATCTGCATGTTGGTTTTCCTGCTGTCTTTGTACTTCTTTTGGGCTGCATCTATCTTTTCCGGATAGGGTTTTACTTTCTTTGGCATTCTGTGGTTTGTGAGAGGTTATCTCAGATTCATCCATCAAATGCAGGTAAGAGGAAAAGAGGGGAAAGTGAAAGGGGATCTGGCTAGTAAATGTGAACACATAGTAACACAATGACCGAGACAAAGTCTGAAATTATACACTTTCCGGTCGATGTGGTAAAAAGCCAATACGGATTTCAGACAAACCTCTTATGTCTCCTGACCTCTATTACAGTCAATATTTTTAATAGACTGTCTTTTGCCTTCAAGATCATCCTCTGCCCACATTCTCCCATCTGCCCTGATAAAAGGTTTTCATATTAACTCAAGAAGGGAGGACAGGACGACCCGAGGACAGGTTGCCAGTGGCTAAGGTCTGAACGCAAATGCGGCTAGCGGATCTGGCGAGCAATGTCAAGACTTCTGGCTTCACGGTTACAGTATCTAGGTTGCTTACAAAAACCAGAATGAACAAAACGAAAGAAACCCCCTGTCTTACCGCAGTCCGAACGGATTTTACAATGTGGTGACACCTAGTGGTTTGGAGTACAGCAAAGAAGCCAGACACAGGTTTGAAAACAGGTCTGAACATATTTGGCTTAAAAGCAATCCAGATTCGATCCCCCTTTAGCTGGATTACCTTTCCCCTAGTCTGAACAGGGTCTTAGGCGCACATCTTTAGTATGTAGGAGGAAGCTGGAGTACCCAGTTTGTCCTTATATATGGCTGCAGTTGTTCTTCCAAGGGACATTAAAATTTACCATGCCTAACATACCCCACTCACTGACAGATGCCATGGTAACCAGACAGTCAGTGTTACTCACTTCACCTGTCAGATGTCATAATGTTATGCCTGATGAGGTTATTCTGTGTGTATCTCCGAGCCCCACTTATCCCTCTTTGTGTTTATTGCCTACAGTTGTCCATCCATACAAAAAAAAAACAAGTTACACAATTTTCTAGTCGCTTAAATGCATCTTATATTCATGCAACAGGGCTGCCTGCTCAGCTGTAATATAAATAAGTATCATTATTGACATAGTTTTCTGCCTGGATGCTTTGCTTACTCTTATAACAGCAACCTCATTGTATACCCAATGTGCTGCTCCATAATAAATAGCTTCAATGCTGGCTCTCTGTTTTATCCATTCGCATACACGATGCACAGCATTTAATAGGCTTTATAGTGACGTATGTGTGAATGAAGAATCTGTCGACTGTTGCTCTTTTTTCTTTTATATCTCTGTGCCTGGCTGGTCTCAGGCAGGAATATGATTCCACCCTCTCTGGCACTGTACACATTTGAATTACACTTGTGTTTTTTTTTTCTTCTCACATTTGTTGTAAATTCTGTCTGCTTGTTTCCTTTTTTTTAATGCGTCACGGATTATACTTATTTAGCTTTTTGTTCTTCCTTCTCTATACCAGGCTTTAACTCCCACCTTTCAAACAGCATAGTTTTCTTTTAGCAGATACCATCTCCAAACTCTGGTTTAAGCAGTACCCACACCAACTGTGTGTAAAGTAATCCCATAATGGAATACGGCCTTTCTTTCAGCAGTAATTTGTAATGCTTTAGGGTTTTTGCATGTAATCCAACTAAAGAGCGGCACTTAAGTCGTTTTTCTTACATCTCTATTGAACCTTGGGCATGAGGAAGGTTGCTGCAGACGTCTGCTGCTATAAATACATTTATAATGCTTAAAATTATTTTGTTCATTTGTCATGGACTATTCAGGCTAACTGCATTTAATTTACTGCACTCACTGAAGCAGAAAAGACTTTAAATCTGACTGTGCCCATGCTACATGATGATGATACGTTCCTTTGACGTCTTTGTTAAAAAAAACTTTGCTAATAATTACAGTCGGTGAAAAAAAAGAGATTGTTCTCCTTTTTCTCCTGTGAGGTGGGTGACATCTGTTTTAATCGTACTCCAATGTAATTAATGAAATCACATTAAGTGCTTGTAATTCGCCCATTCTAAATGTCACATCAGGTCTGGTTGTGATAATATTTGAGGGGAGGTGGAGAAACTGTGAGAAAGTGGGAGAGCATATTAGGGATTTAATCAGCTTGTGTGACAAAATGTGACCTTGACATCTTACTTTTTTTTCCCCTCCCTCGGCTGCAGCTTGGAAGCAAACATGCGCGGACAGAGTAATTGAAAGGGAGATTTAAATTATCTTTTGTCAGGGGAGTTGCGTAACAGTGGTAGAAAAATAATCTCTGCCATTTTATCAGCACCCCGATGTGACAGTATTCAGCCAATTAGGCTTGAATGATTGTTATCCGGTGACCATTATTGTCATCTTTCCTTTTCTTTTCTTTTTTATTTTTTATTTTTGGGAGAATGAAGGAGGGCATTCTAAAGTTGGAGAAAGCAAAGGATGAAAAAGCTCCCGGAGACAAAAGGAGACAGGAGGAGGGCCGCGTGAGAGGTGAGTCAAATTAATTGGTTTTGCTAAATCCTCCTCAAACAGCAGAAGCCAATGTGGTTCCACAAAAAGGCCATTACCGGTAATCAATTTAAATCTGTTTTACCCTTCCCAAGGAAACCAATTAGGCAGTGTAATTTGGCTTTTTTGATTCACAGCATAACCACTGCACAGGACAGGCCATCCAATTGGCTTCCTGCAGAGAGGGACAAGTGAAAACACTGGGAGGTGTTGCGGGAGCAAACAAATCTATTGATCTGAGGGATCCAGGAGCGAGGAGGAGATGCAGGAAGCATGGCGGGGTGAGGGGAATTTGGATTTCGTTAGAAGAAAAAAAAAATAAACACTAATCCTGCTGCTTTTATTAATTAAAGCTGAGCTTTTAGCTGAAACTACAATTTTCTCCTAATTTTAAGTTGTTTATCATATTTAGAATTTATGGAACCACTCTTTTCTGTCACCAGATGGCAGCACTTGACTACTGATGATTATCTCAGCAGGTTGTCGTCCTGTTGGCCTGGCTTGAATTCTTGTTCAAAGTCAAATACACACTTTGATTTTTGCAGTCACATGTCCTTGCAATGTGCACACATACATGCATTTCCCTGCATGAACTGCGTAAACCCATGGCACACACACACACACAAATACACTCCGACTGTCTGCATAATCAACAATGTCAGCGCACAATTTCAGTAGATTGGCTGTTGGGGTTGGTGCTGAGGAAAAGTGTCAGTCAGCCGTGTCACCCACCATAGCGAACAAACAAGCCTTCTCCTATGGGGCCGCATTTCTGCACCGATGTGTTATCCATCTCCCATCATGCCTTTCTGCATCTGTGCAGCCCCTTTCGCATGTGTTTACTGTGTGTGTGTGTGTGCACGCGGAGAAATGGGATGTCAACTGGTTTGTCATAGTAATGGGGAACGTGTGATTGTGACAGACAGGAGTTCTGCATGACCGCACACAAAACTGACGCCCCCCCCCCCCCCCCCCCCCCCCACACACACACACACAAACACACACACAGTAAAACCTTAGAAACTAAATAAGTCAACGGAAGCAAAACCTTGTGAAAAAATGTTTAAATTAATTTAGAACCTGCTTGCATTTATAAGATCTCACAGCCGAGGCCAATAAACAGCACTCACTCCTCTATTTGCTCTTTAAAATCTTTTTTCCTCCTCGCTCCATCTCTCCATCCTTCCTCTTAGCCAGCTGCATTTCTTGGACGGCACTCCTGGCTGCGGTCTAAGAGAGGCAAGTGAAGCTAACCGTTTGAGAAAAAAAAAAAAAAAACAGCCCTGGCAAGGCCAATTACATCCAGACAAAGCACATTGCATGTTATTGTGTTAGGGATTCATGCTTGATTGACTGAATGGGTTCTAATGAGGCTGGGGAACGACGTGCAGGAAAGGAAGAAACACTCCTCCGGTCTCGCTTAAGTATTGAAATCACCCACAGCCTTGTGCACGTACTGCGATGCAAAAGGTGCACGATGGCAAATACAGTGAAGACATGTACACAAACAGCAGATCTTTCTCGGGGTTCACGGCATCTGTGAGTGTGCAGTGGGAGGCATATGAAGATGAGATATTATAGTGGAAGGTAACTTGCAGTTGTGTTTGCAGATATTTCCGTGTGAACGCTTAAATCCCACCGGCGGCCTTTTATAGTATCACTTGACTAGGTAGAGTAGAATATAGCAACAGATGGATGGGTAAAGCCCTCAGCAATGATAAAGAGTGTCAGCCGCGCCTGTAGAACAGATGTTAGTTTTATTTTTGTGTTACGTCTACTAAGTTTCACACCTTTGAAGTTTTTTTTTTTTTTTGTCTCCCTGAGGAATAAAATCTAAAACTACTTGCGGCGGAGTAAAGCACAATAACAAATATGATGTTTCCCTAGATCACTGTACACAAATTACAAATTGAAAAGAAAAATGAAATTAGTCAGCGCAGGTAAGGCAAAGAGACGGCGGAGCTACAACTTGCAAATGTGCATCTTAATGAAAGGATTTTTAAATGCTTACATCCTCAGTAGTGTGTAAACAAACCACACTTTTAACTAGTGACTTTAATCATCTGTATAATATGCCCATTTAATTAGATTCCATATGTTTTAGTCCAGCATAGAGCGTGTGCTTTTTTTAACTCTTCTTCTTTTCTGACCTGCCCTTTCACATCCTCCTTCCAAACCCCTCTCATTCATCATCTCGCATTGCCCCTCCCTTTTCCTCCAAGCCCTCTCCTCTACGTCGTCCATCTCCCCCTGCGCTGCTGGGTTCAGGGTGAAGGGTCAATTGCTTAGGTGCACCGCAGCGCCTGTTTTTGAAGGAGTAGTCATGTATCTGTCTTATCGGTGTCTTTTATATTACCTGACAACTCTTACCCACAGGAGATGGCCCCACTTTTACCCGCAGTTACGCGCTCCTTCAACACACACCTGTGTGTATACATTTTCTGTTCCTCCTCCTCTCCAGCTGTCTTCCTTGCCTGACCTTTTTCTCCCACTGCCTTCCCTCCTCCATCGATAGCCAGAGCTAATAAGGCAATTAAAGCCTAATTAAAGGAGTCTTCAGAGAGAAGGAAGGTCTCAGGCAACTTTATGCGTGCAAGGAAGCTGTGTGTTTACTCATGCTCTTGCGAGCTCCCTCTCACTCTTTCCTGACCACCACAACAAAGTGAAAGCACTGAGATAATGAAAGGCCAGAGGAACTGTACACACAGACAATTTTTACAGAATTCATTTTGGTACAAGGGGATATTGATAAGTTTGTGGCCCAATAAAAACTCAACACAACACAAATGGATCCCCTCTTTGTAGGAGTTGGCAAATCTAATCAAGCTACAGAAAGGGGTCCACAGCTGCAAAAATGGTATGCCTTCTTCATTTTAGGGAAGAAGGAGGAGTCTGAGGGAGCAAGTTCAGATTAACACGAGAGATCTTGGTTCACATTACCACTCTGGACTTATGGGCTGGAGAGAAGAGCAATCCTCTTTAGGGATCAAGAATAGGAATCAAAAACAAAACGTGATGACCCTTTTCCTGGTAGTACAGGTTGAAGCAAGTTGAGCAGCGAAACGTCTTCAAGAAAACTCTACAAGTCCAGACGCCTTGCTTCAATCTTCTCTACGAATTATGACCTAGATCAGCGGTCCCCAACCTTTTTTGCACCACGGACCGGTATCATGTAAAACAATACTTTCACGGACCGGCACAGAAAAAAAAAACAACAAAAAAAAAAAAAGTGCATAAACAGACTCTTACTCTTATGCTTAATTAGTGGGAGCCTTTGAGCTTTCCCAGCAATGAGGCGGTCCCATCTGGGGATAATGGGAGACATGACACCCGAAGTGTGTTTCTTATGTCCAGTCCACTCTGTAATTTTGTTTTGGCCGTCGTTAATTGCTTCAGTCGTTCTTGTTCATGTTTTCTTCCATGGCTTGTCTTTTAATGCAGGGTGCTCGGTCTCGCAGTTTTGAAGGCTTCGTTGCCTCATTTGCGAGTCTGTCGCCACATATCACTCAGAGCGGACTTGGTGTGTGAGAATCACCTGTTGCAATAAATCCGTATTTTAAATAGGACTCCTGATATAGTCTTTTAAATGCAGGTTTCTTTTTCTTTGAAGGGGTAGGCTCCTCTTCTTCTGTCTCCTCGTTAGGCCTTTTCCCCTTTCCGAAGAAGCTCTCCAAAGACGTTTGTTTTTTATTCATTTTTGCTGCTTGTGGGCTTAATTTTGGGGCCGTATCCCGTGACCGAGACAAGCGTCTGGGCAGGTGCTTAAAGGCACAAGCGGATGAATCTGATCGATTTATAAATGAAACAGCTGTCAGACTCAGATAATGAATAATATATGTTTTGCTCAGTCTTTCTGTGCGGCCCGGTACCAAATGACCCACGGACCGGTACCGGTACACTGACCTAGATGACTGAGAATCTTCATCAACAAGTACAGGTTGAACATCAGCAATTAGTAGAAGCCAGAGACTTGGGGTGGTTTCAGAAGTCTTTCAGATCCGCCACAAATGCAATACGAACTTCTCTTGACCAAGCAGCAACCTCAAGGGCTCAGAAATGAAGCCAATGCTGAGGCATCAAAAACTGTCCCCAATGACCTCCATGTTAAAATGACCAAATGCTTGATGCAAAAAACAATGTTGGTCTGTTTTGATACGTTCCTCATTTGTGACAACTCTGCAGGGGTGTCCTTTCCTTGATCTTTTAAGATCATCGATGGAACTTGCCATTGGTCTTCTCAGTTATGGTGATCATTGCGAGTAATCTTCCAGACTCTCTCTGCCACTCTTGAATTCTCCTTCACACTATGCAGTATGAAGGAGCCACATTTCCTCTTGGACCTCGTTGGGTAATAGCCCATAGAGATTTAAATAGCAGATGAGTGCATGAAGGCCATTGTCCATTATCTCAGACAGTGCTGACTTGCAATTTTCCATCAAAGTAACAAGAGCTGTTATTCATCACCTTCCATCCTACTCTACAGATTTATCCTCTCATTTGTAGTGGTATCCAAAAACGGGTTACATGAGCTAACCAGCTAATTTGTTCAGCTTCAACTGTATTTATCCAACCAGCCCACTCATTGTTGTCAAATTTGCCAGCACAGATCAAAGGGGCCCTGTGCAGTATGTCAGCCAGGTTACCCATGCTTGGCACACTGAATCAAAGTCAAGGATTAAGAAGTGAAACAGGGAAGGGTTGGGGGAGGCGGATGGTTCAAGGCCATGTGAGAGACGATCATCCTCTCTTTGGGGTGTGAGCTGCTTGTCACAAGAGTCTGCGGTGGATCTTTGTTGTTTTTTTCCCTTTTCTCCACGAACTTCCTAAAGCTTCCCGACGCATACAATCGCCGTGTGCACTTGTAGTCTGAAACAAAATCTTTACCCCTGATTTAGAAGGCACTTACAATGCATTAGCCTTGTGGTAATTACTAGAAACTCAATTAGAAGAAACCGCTGAAGACCAAGACCAAACTGGAGGGCTTAAGCTGCAACGCTGGTAAATGGATTTGGAGTTAATTTAGTGAGTCAGAGGGTGAAACAGCCATCAGTGATGTTTTAAGCTGCAGCAAGCAACCTGAGCGCTCAGAGCTCTGTACCGTGGGCTGATCTCCTCTGTAGTCTGCTCTCAATTGGTATTCAGCTTCAATTTGGTTGGAGTGTTACAATTAAAATGCTGTGGGAGTGACTTTTTTCTTCAGCCCGTCTGTGTGCATGTGGCAACCTGCAGTGACAACATGCTACTTCTCATCGATGCTTACAGGTGAACATGTAAGTGTTTGTACCACTCCTGTTCAGGGTGAAGTAAGATATATAATTCATGGATCTTCCTATGTTCTCTAACATGCCCTTCAGGCAATTTTATGACCTTAAGCAGTGCCGGTCGATTTCAAAAGAACATTTATATTTACAGTGTTTTGTGTCAGTTTGTGGTGAAAACATAACACACATGGCTAGTTTGAAGAGTGAAAGCCAACAAGGTTTGGAAAATTCGGCAAATAAATCTAATGGTTAGTTACAGTGGCCAGAACGATGCATCGGTATGTCTCGAGCGGTTTCTATGTGTAGCGCTGACCCCTGGGAATGTAATGCGCACCAAGCTGGTAGGTCGTATCAGACTTTGCCATCTAAATCTATAGAGAGAGCAGATGGACTGCACCTTGGAGAAAGCGTGGGCGGGAAAAAAAATCCTGCCTGTCCCTGTATGTGTGCTTGTGAATGCTCCTATCGGTGCCAGCCTGTGTGTGTTTGCCGTGTGTGTTCATGTAGGTGCTACTGCAGGATCTTGGCTTTGGCCTCTGAGTAAAGTTGTGTGTGTGTGTGTCGTGGGTTGGTGAGTGGGTGTGCATCGTGTGAGCACTGCTGCGCCTCCTTTTTTTTTTTTTCTAGGGGACCAGATGGTGGTGGAGCCGATCGCTCCACTCGCCATCATCACTCAAAGACAAAGGGGGAGAGAAAAATAGAAATAGAGTTCTTCAGATGTATAAGCTTGTGTAGTCAGGATTTTACAGTGACATTTCTGGAATTACATCTGACTTTCTCCAAGGCAGTGCATGGACTGTGGGATCTACTTTCTGAAATAGGATAAGTTTCACAGTTTCAGCAGTGGTGAAATTAGACACAGCACTGAATTTGCATGCATAAAAGTCAGCCCATAGTCAGCAGGAAACATAAGGTAGATAATTCAGTCCTTGAAAACTGAACATGTGTGTGTATTCTCAGGCCACATTTCTACATGTCCGTGAGGTGGGGACCTGTATTACCCTAACCCTAACCCTAACCCTAACCCTACAAACCTTACACTGTTTTTAATGCCTAACTTTAACTAGTAGTTTATAATGCCTAAACCCAACCACAGGTGAAAACATAACAGCTCCTGGTGTCAGGGGACTCCCAAGACCTGCAAAGTCTGCCACATTGCATGTACCCCCAAACCTACATCCTAACTTGGACTTTTGAAGCTGCATCAGTTCCATGATTGGATGACATCGAACAATACAATCATATGTTCCATTAACATAAGCCTCACCAAGTGTCATTCTGAGGATTATTTATCGACCAACTGTTGACCAACTAAATTGCATCAAATTAAGGATTATAACTAAATCTGCATGAGCAGATGCAGGAAAAGGGCTGCCAGCATTGTGCTGGGTAGAATGAAGAAGAGAGAATTAGGAACTCTGCCACACAATAAAAACTCTACTGCACATGCAATAACAGTTTCATTCCTCTCGTGTACTTCATATTTGGAATGAAAATAAATCACCTTAAACCTAATTTAAATGCAATTTATTTGGTTTTCATTTTGTTGGGGTAAGACAATGAAGACACATTAAGAGTTCCACTATGGTGCATACCAGATTAAAGAACTACACTAAAGTGCTTGATCAGCACCAGTGTTCCTACCGTTTCACCGCTGAAGCGCATGCTGTGCAGTATGATAAGGACAGGTGTGCACATTGCACAAAGACAGCGAACCATACTTAGCTGACAGGCTGACGCCCCCTTGTGATGTTTTGCCTCCACTATTCCTCAAGAGAATGTCTAATCATGTTTGATGCTGAGGAGGCTGAATGCTCAAAGGCAGCATGTTTCAGCCTGTGAATTACAAAACACGTAAGCCTGCTCGTGCTTCTAATCAGACTCAACATTGATTACATGTGATTAGATTTCTGTGTAAATGATTGATAGAGATACATTTTCTTCACTGCTAAGTATGTACAGTATACTGCCAAAGTAATCCTGGGGGGTAGCTGTCCATGTGAAATTCTCTATGATCTTCCAAGATTTTTTTGGATAGTCGGAGCATCCTTCTGGCTGAACTGAATGTCTTGATCCTGCCATACTGCAATGTGAACTGATGCCAAGTCAACCAAATATATTTTAGCTACAATCTGACCTCCATTTTGTCTGTATCATATCTCTCAAGGGAGCCTGGAGAGGTTGGAGGCCTGGTTCTACAAGCATCACAGTGTAGTATCAGTTTTTAATGTACTATGTATTTTAATAGACTTTATCTAAAAGGTCTTTAAGAGTTCAATCTTGGAATTTTAGACCGTTAGGCCCCGTTCACACTGGAGAAAGTCATACCAGCTAGAGTAGGATTGAGCCCAGACAGCCTTTAAGCTGGATGCATTCAGACCTATTTTCAAATCTGGCTAGCACACACTTGTGTCTGCACTCAATCCGGCTTCATCCAGCGTGTTTGCTGTCCTCCAAACCACTAGGTGGCGCCTCGTAATATACAGAGTCCGTTCAGGCCGCGGTAGGACCGCGTGTGCGCATGCGTCATGCGGTTTTTTGTCCCGTGTCGTGCCCCGTGAACCGGAAGTAGCATGTTGCTAGCCGGATTCGCTAGCCACATTTGCGTTCACACCTGAGCCACGTTTGAGCCAGAGCTATATCCACCCACGAGAGGTGGATCTAGCCGGATTGAAATCGAACTGGATACTGCCGGATTTGAGGTGTTCACACAGAAAAAACACACCTGGATAGGCCCGAATCCCGATTTTTTTCCCCAGTGTGAACGGGTTATTAGTCAAGTAGAAAAACATATTTTAGAAGCCACTGGACTTGTTACCATGGTATTAAAAACCATGAACTTTTCCCAAACTTGGCCTACATATTTTTCCTATCACATAAAAAAAATCTGATTTGAGTAACTCTTGTAGTCTGAGTAGTCTTATGTCCAAAGTAACAGAAAACTATATAAAACTAGACACACAAAAAGTGAATGGTTTCCATTATGAAAATCAAAATGATCACTGCAAACATGCTGCCTTCTAAGGCATGGTGTACACTGCACCATCCATTCGTAGCACAGCTTCAGTGAGCAATGTGTGAAAGCTTTGCAGCTCATAGCGTAACATTTCTTGCCGCTCTATAAAAACGCACAACTACACACTTTTGTTTTTTAATCTTTCATACACTTGTAAGTTGATTGTTACTGCACTCACTCCACCTCCTCTGAGATTTTAGAGTATGACTTCTGTTCTCTCCATCTCTATAAGGAACTATGTGGAAAATGTTGCTACTCACATTAATCCGAGCCTATCAATATGACCATAATTTGACATCTATATATACTCTGTTGTATTGATTTGTGGCATTTTTGTTGTGTAAACCAACAAGTTTTTTTCTTTGCCTGCAACAAACAATTATTTGGTTATACTGCTACAAAAATAGCCCTGAATTAAGTCTGCAGTAAAAAAAAATACACAAGAGTTTTAGTTTCCTCATACAGGCTGTACTCCTCCAATATTCTCAGAATCCCTCAGGTCCAAAATTACAACTAGTCTTTAGCGGATTCAGGCTCAGCTCATATATAAAGGTCATACGTGACTATTAATGAATATCTTTGTTCCGGTCTGTGTCTCTAGAGCTTGCTAATTGAAGTAGCATCTATTTCCTTACACCCCTTGGATGTACTACATGCCGACGCAGGAAGAGACATTTGACAGAAGTGGATCTTTTTCTTTTTCTACCACTGCTGCTAACTGTGATGGTGTAGCTAAATGAGGCCTGTGATGAACGCCATGCCAGACAGAGGCATCCAAGCCCACTACTTCCCCTTTTCCCTCACTGCCTGGTGCGCAGTGCAATGGCCAATCAACCGCTCACACAAAGGAGGAATTAGCATATTCCCTGGCACAAAAATCGCTGCCTTAATTGCAGCTGCATTGAGCCCGTGTTCTCCACACCTCCTCTCCACTCTCTCTCTCTGTTTTTTTTTTTTTTTTGCTCTCTTCCCATTACCAGCCTCTCCAAGTGTGTTTTTTTCTGTTATTCTTTCACGTTTCACTTCATTCCTCCTCCAATCATTCAGTCTTCATCAGACAGCTATTGTGCAAGCTCAGGGGGAGAACACAGAAAGAGAAAGATGGGGGCTGGGAATGTGTTTGGCATGCTGTACCATAGGAACAAGGTTGTCAGTCTCAAATGATGCTCTCATAATCAGCGCATTGGAGCCGGGCTGCTGCACAGAATGACAATATCAGGCTGATGCTATATGTACATTACTGTGGTCTCCCTTTTGGCCTGACAATCTTTCTTTATCTGTGTGTGTTTGTGCTCCTTCCATGACTATCTTGACATTTTTTTTTGGTTTGTTTCTTTTAGGCTTTTCTATCCTCGTGCCGTTTTCTGGCACACTTTACACTTCTTGTGCACATTTTCCTTCTGCTCGCTCCTTGCTTTGCCTCCAGTGTTTCATCTCCATTTCTTTCGGAGTGTTGTTTGCTTTATTTTTTCGCTCCTTCTCACCATCACCCTGTCTCATTTTCACTTGTTTTTCTTGTGTTAATCACCGTGGCAAATAAGCAAGAGGGGATTTAAAAAGGTTTCTTTAATGTTAGTTTTGTTTTTGGGTCTGCTAATAGCGTACCTCTCCATGCTCCAAACACCATGTCACTGCTCCATCCTCCCACACTAATAATAACAGTGGCACAGTAAAACACAAGCCATTGATATAATTATAGTCAGTCAACCTTTCAGTCATGCCATCAATGCCTCCACCGACTATCATCTTTCAAAGTTTCCTTACCCAGACCTCCTGCAGTACTGTCATATTCATCTGAATCTGCTCTTATACTATCACACTTGTATATCTGCCTTCTAACTCTGTTATCATCGCTGGGTGCACACACACACATGCACACACACGCACACGCACACACCTATCTCTGCTAACACTGCCACAGCTTTATCTCTCCTGCTGTACTGTCACAGTTGTGGTGTGTCTGTCTACCTCTGCTGTTGCTTGTAGTTTGTCTCCCAGCATTGCTGTTGTGGTAACAGTGTTTATTCTGCCAGTCAAAGACGAGGCACAGACAGCATCACTCATCTTCCGTGTTGTGGAGAGAAGCTGTGGGGAGAAAGAGAGAGAGAGAGAGAGAGAGAGAGAGAGGGAGAGAGAAGAAGAAGAAGAAGAAGAAATGAGAGGCAGCAATCACATTTCAGACTGCAAAGAGTCCCTGGTGGCTCACACAGTTGTGTGTCTGAGATAAGCTAGGGTCTTGACTGCTGTTATGCAGAATTTCCATACTGTACTCGTGCTGTGATGCAGACACAACTCGAGTGGATTCTCATCCACTAGGAATGGCATACTGCAGAAAGAACTGCTAAACTGTAATCTATTCATTTAGCCTCATCAGTGCTTATTTTTCCTATTTATATTCTAAATAGGTAACAATAAAACAAACCAACGTGACAATTGATATGGATACAGTAGGTTAGAAATTAAACACTTAAAACACACGCGTCATTTAGAAGGAGCACCACCCAGGGTTCAGCCTGGGACCGTAATAAAAAAAAATTAAAAAATTAATGAGATATTATTAAAAGAATCAATTAAATCAATCTCACATCAGAGGCTGCAAGCCCTCAGGCTTAGTGACCTGATACAGTTAAGTTTCTATTGAGCAAAATAAAGTAATCCTAAACCATAAATTGGTGTTTGAATGTAATTAATAGAAGTTCAACATCAACCGCTCTCAAGGTGCAGGTGTGAGGAGGTTGTGCCTACTTTGAGGACGATGCAGAGCTGGATGCTCAAAGATCAGAACCTCAGGGCTGATCTCATCTGACCTGAACTTGTGAACAAAGCAAGTAAGAAGTTTTTATCTCAAGCAGATTTTGGGCATATCTTTTGTGTGAAGAGAGCTGCCCAGAGTCAAGATACAAATTCCTTTGTCTTAAAGTAATGTCTATATTTAAACATATATGTTTAAGTTTTATACCTAAGAATCACATCCTCTGTATCACCCTGACCCACTGACCAATAACTAAAATGACTGTAAAGTGTAGGATGATTGTTTTGCCAATAAATACAGTTTCAAATATGGAAAGGCAAATTAGTGGTCCATACAAGGACTATTGGTGTTGAATGGTAAGAAGTGGACAATGTCCACCTCCAGCTCAGCAGGAACCTGCTGTGCATGATCATCTCCTGCTCAGAGATTCCAACAAATTAGCAAAAAACTCTGTTTCAGAGGCACAAAGTGTGGACCCTGAGAGGCTGGAGTGGATAAATGAGTTAATTTATTTATTTAGAATTACTTTTTGTTTCTGATTTCAGTGTCATCATTTATGAGGAAAACTTGAGTCGGCACATGTATTTATTGTGGATGACATTATTTTGTCCAGCTCCTTCATTTCATTACATAGCTGCAATAGCTGTCAACATTTCACTGGGAAAAAATATGTTGCAGACACAACACACAAATAAAGTTAAAAAGAACAATGTGTCACTGTGCATAAAACAGTTGATTCAAAATTACATGACATCACATGGGTAACCCATCTGTGATATATGATTCACAAACTGAAAGAGCAACACATGACCCTTACCCCTGCTATTAAAGGCTATTCATCCACTGGCTTATTATTATATTGTCATTATTAACATATTGACAGCACAGAGAATATTCTTTAATATACATATTTAATATATATTCCGCTCTGCCATGTGAAGAATGAGTATTTACTAGTAGTAACTGTAATATTGTGTTGAAATAGCAACACATGAAGATGTTTTCATCCTTGTTCATCCTCTGAATTTTACAGAGCTGCTTTGCCCGTGATTCCTACAGATAAATCCTAATAAGTGTGGCTCAGTGGTATCAACAGTGTTTAAACTGGAAGGCCTGCGCAAATAGCCTCTTTATTAATAATGCTTGACAGGGTTTCTGGTTGGAAGCTAAAGGCTCATTAGAACACACTAACTAGTCCCTGGTAGCAGAGATGCATGGCTGCTGCTGGTCTCTAATAACGAAGAGACTAATTGGCTAATTACATTCACAGACAAAACTCATGAGTGCCTTGCTTATGGACCTCATTTCAAAGGGCCAGCATTTTAAAATGCGTGGTGTAAAACTGGGGTCACTGTTAAGGAGGCTTGCTGTATAATGAACACACGACCACACACTGACTAATGCAGCTGCATTTGGGTCTATATTCATACACAAATGTGCACCAAAAAAAAAAACAGTGACTTCACATCACGCAGCTCATTAAGAAAACTGACTTCATTAACATGCTTTGTAATAGACTTAATATAGAATGAAAATATTGCTCTGTGTGATGTGAGGGAGCACAGGAGTAGCATAATAAGTCTCTTTGTTCTGTGGCTCCACAAAAGTTATCAGGTTGACAACCTATTTCTGGGAAATTTTACACTTTGCTCCAGCTTTTGAAATAGGTCCCAGTGGTGAGCTAAATAAAGGAGAGATGGGAGAGTCACAGGATGAAAATGAAGAGCTGGATAAAAAGAAGAGGAGGGTAGAAGGAGGAAAGAGCAGATCTGACCCGACAGGAAGTCTTTGACAGGGACCCACACGGCAGGTAGCAGAGGTGCAGGACTCTGACACTGGAACTTAGCGCATAGTCATCCATCACCGTGGCAACTCTGCCTGTCAGTACAGCAAGCCGAGGGACAAAAAAGGAGGTGCCGGGGCAGATGGGAAGGGAGAATGAGGCTTGGAGTTTGATGCCAGAGAAACCACGGCTGGAGGACAACAGCCAGGATGTGCATTAACACACACACACACACAAGTAAAATAGGGGCTAAAGTGTGTGTTGACCGATGGCCTTCCCTGTCCCTCTGTCCACTCTGCAGACCAGCAGTCTGGAGGAAGTAGATACAACCATCCATCATCAGACTCCTCCTGTCTCTGAGACCTCTTAGCCATTCTGCTGCAAAAGTGTGTGTGTTTAACCGTGTGTGTGTGTGTGCGCACGCGCGCGCTTTTTGTACCTCTGCCTTCCGCATGTTTTTACATGTCACGCTACAGCTATGTGGTGACAAACAGAGAGCCAAAAGCAGGCATTCATTTAAGCTTATCTCCTTGTCGTCTTATTAGCGAGTGCCAACAAGCATCCGGGTGCATGAGAACATTTATATAAGCTCTGTTTACTTCTGGAGTGCTTACAGGGAATGGGAAGAATGATTAACATTTCATCTGACAACAATGTCTTTGGTGTTGTTGTTGTTGTGTGTTTTGTGCGTCGCCGGAATATCTCACAACACAATCACGCTTCAAGCCAATCAATAACAATCAGAGTTATTCAGCTACGGCCCGAGCTGTGAGCTCTTCTGAGCTTACTCTCCGTCTTCATCTCAAAATCACAGTAAATTCACAATTATAGCTGATTGCCATCATCACCGGCTTGTTGTTAAAGGATTAAGGGAACACAAACAAACCGTTTGTGGTCAGATTAAGAAGTATGAGCAAACAAGCAGTCGGCCGTTATGGTATTTTTCTCAGTTTAATGACTGTTGAAAAGCTGCTTTGGTCAGAGCCCCTATGGAGCAGCTACACTAAGACATAATTATTAGTTATACCATAAAGCTATAATAAGGAATTTGCACAGCATTATATACTGTGTAGGAATGGCTAACCAAAGTGTTAGTGTCTTATTAGCCTCAGACACTCACTGCTTGTACAGTACAGTGTCTGTAATTCCATTTCTTTCAACAACAGCAACACAGTACAAAGCACAACTTTAATTTCCTACAATTACTCCAGTGCCAGATCTGTTTCACTGTGTCACATTTGTGGGAGCAGACCACTTCATTTAATTTTGCTACCACCGCTGCTTAGATTCAGTGCAAGATTAAAACATAACTCAGTTTAGAGTCTCGAAGGGAAAAAGGCAATCATCAGACTGTCTTGTACCTAGTTAAATTCCACACAAGGCGGATGTAGAGCAAACTATATGATATTGATATTGCTCTGTATTATACCAACACTCTCATAATCCTCTGTGATGATGACTGATGCTCGAGGTGCTGCAAGTCAAGGATCACTTCTGTGGCGAAGTCTCCAGAGGCTGGAGGACGAGATCAAACCCCCAGCTCGCAGCAGCAGAGGTGAAATGATGTCAGAAGACATATGATATAGAGGAGGCCACTGTGTCAGAGGAGCCAAAACAAAGGAATAGGATGCCTATATATATATATATATATATATATAATTTAGTTTCATTGCCTTGACTACTGCGTCTGAGCTGAGCTTGCTATAAATAAAGGTCAACCTTAATTACAGGTGATGAATCAGTCTAATCTCTGCAGTGTATATATATATTTTAAGAATATCTTATGTTATTCAGAGCGCTGATCACATGGAAATGTTAGCAGCCTGGTAACGAAATAGGCTTCAGTATTCAGCGCAGTCACCACACAAGGACGAATCACAAGCTTAATAGTGTTACATTGCTTTAGAGCATGAATGTGTACTGTAATTCACATCGAACTTCAAATGACCCAAATGCCCAGAAACTCCATCAGAAGCTGATTCAGCACAATGCCATTTCTTTTATCTTATGTACTGTTTTTGTCAAGCATCATGTATTGCATCCTTGTAGTGTTGTGATAGGGCCCTGTAACTTTATCTAAATGTGCAATATCTGAGGCAAAAATTGAGCCAAAAGGCTTTAAAATATCAACATTTGAGAACTATATTTTGCTTATTTACTATGTGGACACATACAAGAGTTCTTGATGGGGACTACCCAAAGTGTCACACTACAGGGGTCTAGTCTGATCTCTTGAAACTACTATGATAAAAAATGAATTTTACCTCCTTCTACTACAGGCCAAAAACTTATCAGTCATCCCATCTATAATGGAAACATTACATGAAAACCATTCTATGTCCATAAAGGAAGTAGTTCAGGCACTAAATAAATCAAGTCTCAGTCTGAATTCTTTGCTCAGGGGACTATGATCTGAAAAAAAAAAAAAAACGAAGAAATCTTTAACTGCAGCCATTTATTGCTTGTATCAGAATATTGGATGAGAGATAGATTATTCAGGGCCCCACAGTAACAAACAGGGGAGGGCAGTGTTCTTCTGATCGATCTATCTCATCAATATTGAATCTGCTACAGTGGTAAACTACACAACGGCTGAGGCGTGGAGGGGAATGGGAAACAGAAGCAAGACATGAGGGAAAAAAGACAAGAAATGGGGAAATCAAGCATCAGTTGGATTGTAGAGTCAAACAAAACACAAAGGAATCTGAGATAATAACACCAGCATGGGATGGCTACATTATTTATATTTCAGATAGACTATAGACAGATAGTATAGGTATAACATTATCATCGCTCTTTTAGAACATTATTTGTAAAAGCACACTTAAGCTGTCTCAGCTCCTGCAATAACGTGACTGCAGCCTCTAACATAATGATGGTGCCTTTAAAACACTCTAAAATGTTTGTAACACAAGTAGTTATCAATGACTGGTCTATAAGGGCTGGTGTGTGGCAACGGTATCAGGGAATCAGCACAGCAGCCTCATTTGCATGGCTAAAAATGTTCACATTTGTATAGGTTACAACACTTAAGAGATTCATCTAATTGGCCCACGTGTAATGCAAGTGTATGTGTGTGTGTGTGAGCATGAGAGTGTGAGTAGGCTTACAAAAAAAAAATAGAGCAGCAGAGACTGCTCGCCAGTCCATTAAAGCTCTTAAAACATCAACTCAACAGGCATCACTGTGGCCAGTTTTATTACTGGAGTACAAGGAGAGTACAGCTACATCACAGTAATAACCTCCTGTTGCTCTTCAGCAGTTTGAGTGATGCTCCCCTGAGGTTACTGTATGTGCAAGTGTGTGTGTGTGTGCGCTTGCATGAGTGTGTGTGTGTGGAGGAAAAATGTGTGAGCGCATGCAAGTGTAGGTATAGTCTATTTCTTGTGTGGTAATGGGAGCTACTGAGAGGGATCATAATATCAGTTACACATTCTGCGCCATCATCTTGGTTAATACCGAAAACATTTTCTGATATTGCAGATGTTCGGCTTATGCAAAATTAAACCATGTGACTCATTTTTATTTTTATAAATACCCTCCAGTCTTCTCTTCAGAGACTGATAACTGCCCACCGAAGAAACTGACAGACACAAATTCCCTGCACGCCACCTGGACCAGCTGAGACCATCAGCATCAGTCAGACTGCACATTATAGATTGAGCTACCTAGAGAAAAGTCTGTGTGATGTCTCCTGTGTAAATACAGATAATTATACAGAGAATTTCCAGAGTGAGGTGTACTGATGATGTTTTTACTCCCTTCCCTTCGTGTCTGTGTATTGCTTTCAATCTTAATACAGCATTGATGTAACATGTGTTCGGTCATACTGATAAGTTCTTCTTCTATATTGGAAAAACTGGTATAAACATTGGTGATTTATGAAGGAATCGTATGCTGGTACATGCTGTGAACAATCAATAGGCATTTGGTTATTAGTTTCTCTTTGATACACTGCAGTTTGCAGAAAATGTGAAGTATGTGTGATGGCTGGAAGGCCATCATCTGTGCTCATCTGAAATTGATGTGCATGGACAGGCATGGTTTTACAAACCCAGAAGTCCAAAAAACAGAACTTGTTAACATGTTTTGTGCATATGTACATCTCAAAGATTAACTCTCGAGTTGTAATATATGGGAGTAAATTATTTACACTTGTACACGGTAATCTGAAAATATAAACGGGCTAAAACGAATGAAAAATCACCTAAAAATAAATCAAAGTAAAGGGAATTGTACCCCACAGATGTGTAATAGTAACTAACAATGGGAGCATTACAGATGTCATGGCATGTGGAAGTTGCTATGGTTATACCCACTGAAAGGCCAAAAGATTAGAAGCAAATAGATTGCTGCAATTCACAGAAACAACTGGAATGGTTAATACTGTATTGACAACTGGTCTATTAACTATATGGAATCTTTCACCAATTGTGGCCAACCTATACATGGAGGAAGTGGAGATATGTGGATGACACCTGGGTCACAATCATGACCACCATGAAGTGGAACGGTTCACGGAACACATCAACACAGTGGACAACAACATCAAGTTCACTCAGGAGGACACCAGGGACAACAATCTGGCCTCTTTGGACTGCACAGTCTACATTGAGGAGGACAGGGGCCTCTACTTGCTTTTTGATTCCTACCACCAAGGCCCTGCAAACTTGTGGCTGTGCAAATTGGGCACTCCTCTGTTACAACCCCGCTCAAAGGCTGCAAGAACAGGAGCATAAAAAGGTTAACCCCTACCTGACACAGAACACAGACCGGAACCACAGCACAACTAGTGGTGTGGAGGGGTCGTCACACCTCAAAGCAACAAACATGACATCCCTCCGACCTGCACATTGTTGAAGCTAAACAACCACTCCACAGAACAATGGCACATCGCAGGAGAGCCACCTCCACAGGACAAGACTCTGCAGTTTGTCCTCACCTCAAAGAGAAAGGACACTCAACAATGTTCACATCTTAGACAGTGCGGACAGGTGGTTTGAAAGAGGAGTCAAGGAAGCCATCTATCTATGTACATAGCAGAGGTGGTGGACTCAGACATCATCTTTCTACCACATACAATGCAGTGATTCCATCTATTCCCAATCCAAGTCACATGTGCCCAGTAAGAACAATGGGCTGTCAACCAGTCCCATCACCACAGCCCCCTGTAGTCTCATAGTCGTTAGCCAGTTGTTAGACACACCAGACACAGGTAAGTATGGAGACATTTAGAGCTATTGTTTGTGAGTTTCTTACAGACCCACCCACTGAGGTCCTCCACCACATATAAACCATGTCTCCCCACCAAACAGTTAGAGCTGATGAAGCTGCTTGGATGAGCAGAGAAACGTCTCTAAGAAAACTCTACAAGTCCAGTTGCCTCACTTCAACCTAGTGATTGAAAATGACCTGGATGACAGAATCTTCATCGACACTTTTGTTTCTAATATCTTCAGCACTGTCTGCAGCATTTGTAGCAGAGTATGCAGCACAGCTGAGCAGATGGAGTTTCAGTGAGTGGGATGATGTCTTCATGGTAATATGACTGTAGTAGTTTGTGAAATTTATTGGTGGAAAGTTAAGTGACAACTACCTAGCGATGTGGCTAGCCAGCTAATCTTTAGTATTGATATAGGTTTTTCTGCTTAGATATCAGCATTGGCACTACAAATCCAACATGGGTTGGGTTCCCTTTTCTAAACCTCAAATGGTGGCTATGACTATGCTTTAAATTTAAAAGTAAGAGACATCTCATGCCTAGCAGGTAACTCTTAAAGGAGGCAAGTTATTATTCAAGGCAGAACACTTAAACTCATTTTAAATTGCATACTAAGTTTTTGGATTACCGCCACCTTCCAATAATTTCTTTCAGCTGTCATTTAGCATGGAGTACACTATTTTCCATTTCCTGCCAAAGCAGTCTGAGCTGTAACTTTCATGGGGCTGCCTTTTTATTCTTTTTCATTCCAGAAGCATGTCTGCATTGAAAGACAGACAGAAATAGCTACAGAATTACTGTCAGCCACGGTACCTGCTGTTCTCTTAAATAAGGAATTGCACTCTGTCAATTTTATAGAAAATTACAGCCATTTTCATAAAACAGTGTAGTTATCACCACCCTGACTGATATTCTCATTTATAAGTCCTATATGGAATTTAATAGGATGCCATCTGTGAGCAGACATATTCATAGCTATGACTTAAATAAGTACTGACACTAAATGAGCATCGCTGCAATAAATACTGTATGGTACGCAGAGAAGAGGACTACTTGACAAAGAAGCTAATGAGATTGATTGATTGGATGCTCTTGTCCCTAATTACCTTAATGAAGAATTAATATCATCACTGAATATTTGTGAGAGTGATTATATTATGTTAACGTTTCATGATTGTGCCCAAGGAAATGTGAATGGTCTGTTGTCAGCTACCTGCTGCAGACTGAATCGCTGCAGAAAAAAACACACACTATTTGTATGGAAGTCACACCACTGGATACACAGCTAATTAGTCTCAAGCTCAGTATGGGCACAGTTCCAATTATTAGTCAATGTGCCCTTTTCGGTGCACAACAGTCATTCTCGTGGCTGTTGTGTGAGCGGTGCCCTGTCTGAGTGGTGGTGACAGGCCAGCCAGCAGTGGACCATCAGCTGAGAGGTGATGGATGGTTCTCAAGTAATGGGTTGAACAGGAGCCGCTCAAATCTGTCTCTGGCTATGGTTCCGTTTAAGACACAGAGATTTACGCAGTCTACTCTGCTGTGACACACACATGCAGGCATTTTTCTGCAACAAAGCACACTGAGCACACACTGCAATACTACAGTCAACCTGTTTGTCAAATACACTTTGGAAGAGGTGTAGCAGCAATGTCTTTAAAGTAATGTTTATCCAAACCAAATCCAAGATCTTCAAAGTGCGCTGAATACTCACATACCTCGCACAGCAGTCCCATTCCCATAAGCAGTCCTTACACATTAACAACACAGTTCAATTCTCATAACGCTGTGCAAAACAAGATATGAATAAATGACGCCTATAGGCAGACAGCTAGTTGTCTATAACAGCATTTACCTGCCGCACAACATACCTATGAATAAATAAGAGGTATATATTCATAATTTAAAACACTAATACATTAGGTTAAATAATAATAATAATTTCTTTTTTTAATCATTCATACTATCTTAACACTAAATAAATTATTGCATGATAAAATCCTGATTTTTTTCCCCCTCAACTGCTAACTTTAGCAATGCTTATCCTATTAGCATATATATTATTATAAACTCAAGGATTGCCCTGTGGACCAGGACAGGCCCTTGTATTTGCTTATTAATTGGGTCTGATAAGTAATAGCTTCGCCAATGGCCACTCATTTACCTATCCTATCCTAAACATATCTCAATTGGACAGATGTAAACAGTGGTGGAGGAGGCGCCGAAGGTTAGTACTTAAGTAAAGTACAATTACCCAGCAAAATACATAAGTAAGTATACATCAAAAATCCTACTTAAGTGAAAGTCTTAAGTAATTACTTTAAAATGTACTTAAAGTACTCACACAACGACTTGTGTCAATATCTAGGTGGTGTCATTTTGATAAAGAATGCAGATATAGCTCCTGGTAACACTTCTGCCTCTACAGATGTCACTACTAGTAAATCCCTGCCAGCAACCCTTTTCTTTGAGGCAGACACAGAATGCTCTGGTGTATCCGTGAATCAGTTTTAGACCCTCTAAATTCAAACGTATCTTTTAAAAACTCCCACTGGTGGCTCAGTTCAGCGGAGGCTGACTCTGGATCCATGTTCAATAGAGCCAACTGATTGGTTGAAACTTCACAGACAGCAACACAATCCATATTTTTGTGTAGATCGAGGCAACATTTTGGTGAAACTGTATAAAATGTAACGACAAACATTGTAGAAATGGAGTGGAGTAGAAAGTATGGATAATAGCTGCAAAATGTGTTACCTTTACTTAAATAAAGTATAAATACGTACACATTTACTTAAGTACAGTAAAGAAGTACTTTTTCCCACCACTGGATGTAAATAGGGTTGCACAGACAAAAAGTGTTCATAAACACACTACCCTCCCATCCCTCAAGCAGTGTGACACAACCCTGTGAGATTTAAAAGGTTTGTTTTTCCCCCGTTTTTTCTTCTCTTTCCCTTCTTAGGTCAGCTCATTCATCTTGAGTCCTGCTGAGACGTCAGAGCAGGGTATGCCTCAATCGATCAGGAAGTCTTACTGCCCTTTGTATGTGTGTTTCCTCATGCATGTGATGTGTGTAAATACAAGAGGTCTGACTGGAGCATTTTATTAGTGGCCACAGGCAGCGGCAGCAGTGGCCTTTTGCTTTCTCTTATAGCACACATATCTATGCTTCTCTCATCTTCTTCATTTTCTCCTGAATTTATCCAGCTTTCAGTCCTCCCACTTCTTTATTCCACCCAATCCCTACCAACACTCCTCGCTCCTTCGCTGACCTCTACACCTAATCTAGCTCATCTCCGTTTCCTCCAATCTTCCTCTTCTCATGCTCCAATTGAGACATTTGACAGCTTTATGGCTTTATCTACTGTCCGTTTACCTGTCATTTCCTGTAGTGACACCTAATTAGCCACTTGTCATGAGAGAAGGCTGGATGGTGGGAGGAGGCACATCGCGGCGGGATTATTTTTTTTTTTACAGATAACAGGCGGCAGTGCTAGGAGATGTGGCGAGAAGGCCAGAGTAGAGAGAACGATTGGTGGAGGAGAGGCGAGAGGTAAGAATAACAGAGGGATTAAGGTGTGGAAAGGGGGTTGGGAGTGTGGAGGGAAAAGAAGGCAAGGTGATTTCAGGGAGCTGAAACAGGATCGGAAGACAGATGAGAGGGGATGAGAAGGAACAAAGAAGTTCAGGATCCACAATGTCACAGTTGAGTTCTCAGGTGAGATTCTCGACGGTCCCCGAGCAGAAGCTAATAAAATATGTCATCACCTCTGTGTCAGAGAGGCAGCCTCAAATAGATTCCTGCACATCACATCCCCCACGCACACAGGCTTAGCGAGCTACACTATGTGATCTGCTGAGAGAGCGTGGGAATACCAAATACAGACGAACGGTATTGGCAGAAGATCACTAAGAGTGGTGAAATAAAATGTAAAAATATATATCCTCATCTTTCCATCATGTTTTTTTGTTTTTTTTGGTTTTGAGTGACATATCTGTGCAGCGTGCGTGCCTATTAGTGTGTGCACATGTATATTTGCATGCATATGAGAATGCAGCCACCTGGTAGCAGCTGCTTCCCACTACTTCTCATTGATAAAGGATGAATGACAGTAATTAGGCAAGCGGAGGTAGCTAATAGCTTCTGTGGGCAGAGGACATACTGTATACATGAATTGGATTCTCCACCCGAAAGTGATTGAAGACATTCGATTTGAAGTGTCAGCTACATAAATACACTAATTAGAAAGTGGCTGTGTCAGCTTTACTTTCTCCCTCACATTGGCTGGATGCTTTAGCATTAATGATGCATGCCGAGTCTATATAAGACAGGTTATATTTTTAAATAACATGTGCAGTAGCCAAATGTTTCATTTACAAAAAAGAAGCAGATATTCTCATTTCAGTCAGATCAAACCAAAGAGAGGCATCTTTTGACAGTATGAAGATCGGAAGAAAGTTGGTACTTGGTACTAATTGTGAGTAGTTGGTTCAGCCTATCCTCACCAATATAAACGTAAGAGCTCAATATTTCAGTCCATGAAAACAAGGACTGAAATATGGGGTTTATGGGGACCTGTTGTGAAACCGGTTCCTTGTAAAATGTGTTTGTATGTTTTAAGACAAAGCATTGGACTTTACCTAAGCCCTTACCTTGTTATTAATGCTTAACCTTAATCAGTAGCTTTCAATGTATTACCCCAACCACAAAATGAAACTTCAAAACAGCTTATGGTGTCTAGGGGGTACTAACCTAACCTTAACGTCCTGCTAACACAGACTATTGGAGCTCTATCGATCCTATGTTTGATGAGGTCCAGTAATACAATGAAATGTACCGCGGTGTACTGTCGACCAAATGTGGAGTTTTTTTGTGTAGTCTCTCCAGGCCTGCAGCCAATACTGTACTCCACCATTTCGATGGTTGCATATTAACAGCATGGACATCATAGCATATAGGGTTATGGTCATAGGGCTGGACCCAAACACTCAGGTATTTGTTTAGTAGGTTTTGGGTATTGGGATTTACATTTTGTTGAGGTGTGGCAATACAATGTACACAATCTCATCTTTTAGACTGGCCCGCTATACTCATTCACAAAAATAGGGCTTCTAAAAAAATACTTGTTGCCTATGTCACATTTTTCACTTCTCTGATTGGCCCAGATGCAATTTATTCTGCGTCCACTTGTACTGCCCCATAGATATCCAGCTTGAACTACAGAGACCAGTCTTATATTTAGAATAGAAAAATAATGCGGCTGTGAAGGTTAGGTATTCCTTATACACACAGGAAGGCAGTTTACTATCTTGTTGTGATGAAGACTTTAGCACCACTGAATGACACTGACACAGAGGCAGTGTGCAAAATATGCGGTTTGCAACCCACCTTACAAATGGATAGGCGGCAAAAGTTCCTGTGTCCAGGGTTTCCCATACATAAACCAATCAACGCCCACTGCCACAAATTGATTCTGTGGGCCCCCTCCTGAGGTTAGATCTAAATGACTTGAATTCATTCTTGGTTATAATTCAACCAATCACTTTAAACCCAATATGGCCCATTTAAAAAAAAATAAACCTCAAAAATTGGTTTTATCTGCCAAAAAGTGATTATGGCCCCCACAGTGAGCCCAGGGGCTTATTTAAAGGTGTGTTAAAGGTACGGTAGGAGATTTCATTCTGATGCACTTTTTGTTAAATTAGTGTAACTTCTCTTTACAATCCGATAGCAACCGATTAGTTCGGCAGTTTCACTTTAAAACGAAGAATATGAATCATCTGTGGAAGCTATAAAATGCTAAAAACATCAGCCAATCCTATGAGGCGCACCTGCGCAGAGTATTGGCTGGTTGTCACACTCTTCCTGCTCTGCGCGCACCAGAGAGGTACGTGCATGATGGCCCAAGTCACAGACTGGTTGGGAGGCGTGGCTTCGGGGTGAGCTCCGAGAGAAAGGGGCGTGTGTTTACTTTCAAAATCTGGCTGACTTTCACTGAGTTTTCAAAATCTCCTACCCTTTATTTATAGAATAAAGATTGAACTGAATAAATTCGAAGTGCTTCTTGTAGCTTCAAAATTGTAGACATTATTAGACACACATACAGGTGTATATTTATAGCAGCTTCAGAAAGTGTGTGTTTGAATTCCTCTTCTTGAACACCCTTTGCATAAACCCTGATGACCGACTCCACCGACTGCTATGACACTGCAGCACTCTGCCGCCAAGGTGCCAGCACAAATTGCTACCTGGTCTGTGGGAAACACTGTGTGTCACAAAAATGCTGCACACTACTTACAGACAAGTCTGAAAAAGCTCTTGGGGCAGCATTATTTATGACCTCTGAGTGACTAACAATTCTGAGATTATGCTATGTTACAGTATGGAAAGAGCTGGTTAGCATAACTTATGTACAACATTTGCTTTTTACATAATACTGTATAACTTTACATACTGTGGCTAATGTTATTTAAAGTTTGAATATTTAAATTTGTCCAGAAAATTCACAAGCACTCAGCCTGCAAAAACCTTTCCTATTGTATGATGTGCAACCAAGTGTGAGAATAAACATCTAAAGGGGGGAATGCCTCATTATAGTATGATGACACTAAAGAAACAGCTATTGGTTATTCATCATCTGAGGTGCCTAAATCACCTCAGACTCAGCAAAGGAAGACAACCTGATTTTTTTTCAGTAACCATCAAACATGTCTGCAGTAACCTCTATGCCTCCACAGCGTGACTCTGCAAGTCTGCTGTCCAGTGCTGCACAGAGGACGCGTGGGCTCCTCGAGCTCAGTAAAGCTCCACAGAGAGTCAAGTGGATGATCAAACGGTCGGATCCGCTTTAAAACCCTTAAGAAAGTCGACTGTAAAATGCTTTGAACATGGAAACACATTATACACCCCATCAAGTGGTCCGCTGGGACCGCACGCTTAGACGTGTGTGTGTGTGTGTGTGAGAAAGAGTCTGCGTCTGCTAATTGCTCACTATAAAGCTATGAATCATGTCATTTCCATAAGTGCTGAAATCAAACATAAAAGAATCGTTAAGCACCACACAGAGTGACATGACCATTAGCGCATATGATAGCTTTAGACCAATCAATGCCAAGCTGACTTCAAGCCTGTCTCACGGTTCTCACTTAAAGGTCAACGTCTGACAGATCAATAATGACAAAACTTCCTTTAAGCGGACTCTGTGCTTTAGAAGAAATACACAGGGTGAATATGGGTGGAGAGAGATTAGATATGAATAAGATGAAACTGATGGAGGAATGAAGATGGACAGAGATATTGAGAAAGGATGACAGGTGTGTGTGTGTGTGAGAGAGAGAGAGAGAGAGAGGAAAGCATGCGTAAAAAGGATACAAAAAGCTGTGGAAGGCAGTTCACACACACACACACACACACTTACTGTAGAAGGGTTGTTCAGTGTGTGGACAGGAAGCAGTGCAGTCTGCTTTGTTTTCTCAGCTCCATGCTTGTTGGATTGTTGTTTTCAGAAAATTAATGAAGCGAATGTAGGATACTGATAACTTGACCTTAAAGGGGAAACTTTGCATATTTTAAACTAGTTGCCTTATTAGAATACGGTTGTTATATGTAAAAAAGGACAATGTCTCCCCTCCCTCCTATCAGCCTGCTCCCACACCTCCTTGCTTATTTGCCACCAAAATTCCACAGGGTGTATTTAAAACATATCCTCTTGATGGGAAATGGAAATGATGCGCCAACTACAAACTGCACTTTTCTACTAACCTCATAGATTGAAGCCTGACAATAGGAGCAACATGTGCTTACGAACAAGTACCACATTTGATCCAATAAAACACCTGGCAGATATCACACATGGTTGTTTCTGCTAACAGAACATATAGACATATTGGCCCGACATGTGACATTATGTTACATTTATGTTAATGGATCATATGATAGCATTGGCTGACATTATCCGATTATGCGACAGATAAAGCCACAAAAGTCAGAGTAAGGACAGATATCCAACGCAGTGCACTTTCAGTCAGGAGTCTGATGTTCGACTTTCCCGAACTTTTATTTTCACCTATTTGTAAAGGTTTTTTTTGTCAACCTCATGTTCCATAATGCCGACACAAACATTTTTAACATGACAAGCCACCAGCTAAGAAGGGCAATGCATTCTGGGTCTGGAAGTCTTAAGGGAACACTTCACATTTGACTTTTTAACTACACAATTTATTTATCTTCCTGCACTTTGGACACTGAAAATGAATATTAAGTCCATATTCACTCAAAGTGAATGATCATGTTGCTGCAGAGGAATATAGCATTCAATATTATATCAGTATTTTTAATATTGAATTGTTGCCAATATCCAATATGCTGATATTGTCAGTTTCTTCAAACATCCCATGATGACACAGACGTTCATATTTTTCCATCTAATTACACAGAGCATTCAGGCCCCGTCGTCAGGGAGACGAAAACGGTCATATCTGCATCGGTTATGTGTTTTTGCCACACAGACTTGAAACTACTGAACTTCTGCTCCTCTACTAACACAGCGAGCAGAAAGTGGACTGACTATAAAGTTTTTAGATCCATGTTATCTGCATACATCTCACAAGTTTTGTGTGCATGCCCTGTGTCTTTTGTTTAGAACGTTTAGGAACGAAATTGTCTTTGTCTCCGTGTGGACGGGGCCTCAGTCTCTTACGACGCAAATGAACATGTTAAATTGGTTAACTCAACTTGTATTTATTTCATTTCCTCCCATGGCCAATGCAGAGCTATCCCAAGCAGACATCGGTTTCTGACACTTTCAGACATACTGTACCAAATATCCTCACTGATCCTCACTTGTGATGTCTGAACTGGGGGGTGTCAATGTAATGGCTTATTGGCTGATATTGGCAAATATTTGCAGATAATCTTGTGCATCCCTACTATTTTTCTTTGCATCATGAACAGTATATTTCCTTCGCCTCCCAAATGTTGTGACAAAAGACTGATGTCAGTTCACTAATATTGTATTTTGATAGTGTTATGTATCTACTATATTACTAAAACTGCTCTGAGCTGTAGGAGGTCACGATCCCGAGTAATGATGACTAGCATTCATTTTCACTCTCAATTTCTTCTTCTTATTATGGTGACAGCACATGTGGACAAATAATCCATATTGAGGTATTGTCTCTGTACGACAGTTGACTGCAGGGACAGACACACTAAGGCTCCTCCGCTGATGATTCACTGCCTTCATGCATATTTGTTTGAGCTTTTACATTCATTTGAATTTAATTGCAGTGCTAATGGTTATGAACTGGAAAATGTTCCCTTTTCCCTGCTAAATCACCCTGCATATTGTTGCTGAGTCCACAAAGTCGAACTCATGCGAGCTGCAAATGGTGTGTTAGAAAGATTGATAACAAGAGCACAGTCATTAGTTGTCTTGTTTATCGCTTCACGCTTCAATTCATGTTCGCAAACCAGGGATCATAGTAAAAGGATATCCTAATGACTAATATGTACAGGACAAAAGGAACTCTGCCTTTTTTCCCTTCCTTTAAACATGTACACACTGAAAGCCTTGTTCCTTCTAGCCCTTTCTTCCCCTCCCTGTTTCACCCTGCTGCCGCTCTGGGAGGTTATGAATATGGATGGAGGCTGCTGTAGAGGGGAGAGGAATAGGCCAATGATCCACAACCTCACTCACACTCACACACACTATGCACTTAGTTTATGTGAATGTGCTGCCTGTGCCTCTTAATGCCCATTTCTCTATGCTTGGCTTCATGTCAGTGCAGGAATATGCCCTGAATGTTGTTTATTGCCAGAATTCAAAAAAATCAGATTTCAGAGCTCATTATTCCTGTGAAAAACAATCGATAATTTTCTGTCAAATCGAGGATATTTTATGACGATGAAGGGTAGGTATCAGTGGTGGGATCAAAGGCTTGTGTTTCATCTTCATATAATGTAAAAATGTGTGAATGAAATCCAGGTAACTCTTCCCAGGAAATTACCCACACGTGTCAAACTGCCACAGCAGGAAAAAAAAACAATAGTTTGGAATAATTCTATGCATTTGCAGATAGGAAATATGCATGGGTCAAAATATAATCTGTTTGAACTGTTAAAAATGTATAAGGTATTCTAATATATTCTAATATATTTCTTACTTATATAAACTTGTTTAAAATGATGTGAATATTTCAAACAAAAGACCTGGTGTAACCTCTGCTGATGCACTCTATAGAATATATAAAGCTAGACAACAAGGTTTCACCTACACCCATTGTACAAAAGCGATGCCATAATATCTGGCTTGCAGGTGCTGCTGTATTGAATAACATGCCGTATTTAAGCCACAGTAGAGAGGTCGAGAGGGGAAGCAAAGCGGCGTGGTCACTGTTCCGCTTCCACGTCAAGCACCGGTGAGCACCCTTCCTCCACTTTGTGTAGCCTGGCTGCTGCATTGGCTACTAATGCAATGTTACTTCCTCTATTAGCCAACAATAATTAGTTAATTATGAAGCAGCAATAAACATGTGTGCAGTATATTGTAGTAGAAAAGGACAATTCACTCCATTATTAGATGAAATCAATGTACGCATCTGTCTACTTATATGTCATCTGCCCACAAAAGTCTAGCAGGCAGTAGGCAGACTGATGTACTGTCCAACAAACAGAATCTAAACACTGAGCTTTAAAAGCACTCACAATCAGAGGGTTGGAGTAAATAATTATTGTAGAGATTTGCCTTTTCACGTTGAAAAACAACAAATTATGTTACCCTACTTAGATTTTTTTAGTTTGCTTTTGGAACCTTTAAAGTAAAACAGACATGAAGAGTGTTAAAGGTAGGGTAGGAGATTTCATTCTGATGCACTTTTTGTTAAATTAGTGTAACTTCTCTTTACAATCCGATAGCAACCGATTAGTTCGGCAGTTTCGGTTTAAAACGAAGAATATTAATCATCTGTGGAAGCTATAAAACGCTAAAAACCTCAGCCAATCCTATACGAGGCGCCCCTGTGCATATAGTTGGCTGGTTGTCACTCTCTTCCTGCTCTGCTCGCAACAAGGAGGTACGTGCATGATGGCCAAAGTTACAGACTGGTTGGGAGGCGTGGCTTCGGGGTGAACTCCGAGAGAAAGGGCCGTGTGTTTACTTTCAAAATCTGGCTGACTCTCACTGAGTTTTCAAAATCTCCTACCCTACCTTTAAGGTCTTGTTTTTAAGGTCAGTGTACCAAACGATGTCTAATTTATGTAGGGAGGAGTAAAGATAGCTGAAGACTTATTTATACCCACATCTGCAGGAATAAATACATATTTTATTTTAGTTTGGGCAACTACAGTATTGATTATAACGCTAGCGGCTAACCTTTCATCTTTCTTCAAAGGTGATTTTGCCCAGCACATGTTAGCATTCTGCTAATTAATATTGATAGAGGAAGACTATCCCAACCAACACTGACAGGAGATGGCAACGTTTTTTAGGCTACAGCTTTATAGAAACTCATCCAAACCTGCATTCTGAACTAGCTCCCCCTATGAAACAACTAAGTTGCGACCGGAAATTCCACAGAGCCAATCACACAGAAGAAAAACAGGGCTTTAACCAACTAATATAGCCACTCAGGCAGAAGGTGAACACAGGGGCCACATAAAAAAGCCAGTATAAGAGGAATAAGGATGATGCAAAGCTACTATAGAGGAGTCCCTGGATAGAAATAAGGAGATAGAAATGAGCACAACAGGTCCCCTTTAAGGCATTTACAGTGGAAGTGAAAAATATGTCTGGCACCATACGGGTCTGGCACCATACCATACGGGCAACATCTGTGTGATGCAGCTCAAAAGAGAAAAAAAAATCTTAAAATTAGAAAATTGTACAGTCTTGGCAAAAGTATGCTTCTGTGTGTTTCCAAGTTTAGAAAGGCGATGAGGCAGCAGACAGCTCGTGCCCATCAAATCAGTCTGAGAGTCAGTGAAATCACTGTGTGTCTGTCCCACTGTGTAAATCACAACTGCATATCATACCAGCCCGCTAACACAGCCTGTGAATATTTTACACCTTCAACAGTGCGTGTGTGTGTGTTAGAGAGAGAGAGAGAGAGAGAGAGAGAGAGAGAGAGAAATCGAAAAAAAAAAATAGAAAAATAGAAATTGTTTTTTATCACGGCGTCTGTAAATTACTGATTCTGTAGACAGCTTGTTAGTTTCACCGCCTCTCTGTCTTTCTTTTTTGGAGCAATTAAACCAGACAATTGCTCCCCTGGAATTGCCTGTCTGAAAGAGGCTCAGTGCCAGCTACTCAGGAGCCAATATCAACCCCTCTCCCCCCTCTCCCCCCCATCCCTACTTGCTTTTACTGCCGCAGGCTAGCCCGACTTCTCAAATGTGATAACATGAGTGGCCAAACAATAGCGCCAAGTTTCTGCCAATCACAGTCACAGTCAATCAAACACAATTGGTTTTCTACTAGGATGACTACAATAAGCGCACAGCAGTTATAAACTTTTAGGAGAGCACTATTTTGACATCTGTTATTGTTGGGGTGAGGGTGGGGTGTGGGGGGGAGAAACAGCAGCTCTCAGTGTTAAGCACAAAAGCAGCAATGTGAGAGAAACGGAGCTGAGAAAAGTCCCAACTCCTGTGGAATTTTTCTGCATGTTTATGGCAGAGAAGGAGAAAACAATTTGAAAGATCATGTCAGAAAGTTTAACCTTTCCCGGCTCACGGATTCTGCTGACTCTCTCTCGGGCAGTGCTGTTCCTTTTCTTATTGTACCTTCTGTTTATTCACTCCTTGTTAGTGTGACTGAGACTGGGAAATAAAAAAAAAAATAAAAAAATAAAAAAATAAAAAAAAATGAAACAACACTTTTTGACAGGAACCCACAACAGCTGTCAGAGGGATTCAGCAGTAAAAACAAAATGCAGCACTGTTTCAAATGGGGAGGAGGAGACAAACAAAAAAACATCTTTTGTTTTTGGTACCTGACTTGGGTATGGATGAGATACGAAGCAGATGCTGTGACAGAACTGGGGTGATTGAAGGCTTGGGAAAATAACATTTCAAGGGAAGTCCTCGCAGATTCCTGTAACAGCTGCTTTGAACAGTGTGGCAAAGATTTGAACAAAGCCTGTTGTTTTGATGCAGGTATTAGCTTGTTAGTTAGCAGCTAAATAGGCGCTTAAATTAATTAAACTGTGGAAATATGCTTTCTAGTTTTTAAAACGTGGTAAAAAAAAAATAATAATAAAAAAAATCTCTGACAATGTGAGCAGCTGTGATCCCCATTCAGTCTCCCTGGGTGATTTCAAAGCCTTGTTGACACATAAAGAACAAGCTTTTTATCCATCACATTGCTACATTAAAATGTCAAAAAACTTTTTAAACTGATATTATACGTTGACTCATGCACTTGCATAATCCTAAACAATTTCAACCACGTTCAAACTAAAAGAAATCTGTCATTTCCTTTGTATCCCTTTTATTCCTCAGTACAGCGATGCATTCCAGACAACAATGCACTCAAGTCTGTCTGACCTCTCCCTGAAAAATCATAAGAGCACTCAAATACAGACCTCGTGTTCTTGAAGACACAGACGTCACAACAATGGCACGACCTATATGCCTGTGCTGTATACGCCAATCTATTCCACCAACCCTGACCTCAAAATTGGATCCTCTGTACAACAGCAGCACTGAAATCTGTGGATGTGTTGCTATGGGGTTTCTATGGGCAAAAAAAGCTATTATTGCTAACAAAGGCCAAAGAAAACTCACATTAAACTCAGGTGTGATGTTATTCACAGCTTTAATTTCCAACTTCTGAGGTAATTGAGAGGCACCATGATTAATGGTAAAAGGGGAGATGATACATCATCAAGTGTGTAAAAAGGGAAAAGAAACTGGCAACGTAGCCGTTTCCTTTTTTCTTCTTTCACTTCTCTAACACTGTTTTATTAGAATGAGAGCACGACAAGAATTCTGCCTGAATAAAACCACAAGTGACAACACATAGGTTTCATCAGCAATAGGCAGGAAGACAACAACTCCCAAGATCCCATGCTACTTATCAACATCAAGCTACATTTTTTTTGCCTGCCTGTACGCACAAAAAAAATGGTACCATGAGGTTGATATGGTATGTGCGTATTTCCCTGGCTGCATCTCCACATGACTAAGAGCCAAACACTTTGAACCATGCTTGGGTGAAGGAGCTGCTTAGAAGTCTTTCCTGTTTCCTGTTTGGCAGCAGCATGAATACTAGCAAGAGCCTTTGATATCCTGATTTTGTGATTTTTTTCTACTTCGCTGCAACTTAACCTCATTTTTATCAACATATTTGAGTCATTTGTGGATTGTGAAACAGAGAAGAGCAGATGATCAACACGTTTTGAGATATTTGACGGATTGATGTTTGGAGCTACTGCTATTGATCTAGTCCAGTCTGTTGCACTTTGATCCTCTTCGAGAAACATAACCATAATGCCACGAAAAAGGTGAGGATGAAAGTATTAGCCTGTCCATGGTTCATAAGTTACTTGAACAACAAAAGACATTTTATGAAGAACTACTTGAACAACAAGAGAAGAGTTACAGATCATGTGTTCAGGTGATTGTTGACTCCATGTTTGGTCGCATGGACAACTTGATCAAAGATGTTCAAAGCCTGTCTAAAGATGTTGATGAAGACATAAAATCAAGCCTCCAGTTTTCACAAGCTGACCTGGATGACCTAAAAGCCACTGTTGTCGACCGAGGTGAAAAACTTCCAAGGTATTTCTGACAGCATTCTTGAATATCAAGCTTCCATAAACAGCTTGACAGCAAAACTGGATCGAATGGATAACCACTCTAGAAGAAAAAACATTCTGATTGATGGAGTTCCCGATGACAAAAAAGGAGGCATGGAGTGAAACTGAGTCCAAAGTGAAGAAAGAACTTTGTGAACATATGAAAATAGACCCAAAGCATATTGAATTTGACAGAGCACATCGGACTGGAAAATATGATCATTCTGGCCGACCCAGGTCTATTGTGAATGAACTGCTTCGTTTTAAGGACAAACAGGAGATTCTGAAAAGAGCCAAATCACTCAAAGGCACAAACATCTTCATCAATGAAGACTTCTCTGGAAAAAGTCCGCTTGAGACGTAAAGAACTACTGCCTCAGCTGAAAGAAGAGAGGAAGAAGGGTAACGTTGCCTTTCTGAGATATGATCAACTGGTTGTGCACCCTCCACGTTCTAATAAAATAGACCTGAGGCATGATTAATGTACAGGTGTTCATCTTAAAGTCTTTTGACTTCTTGGAGTATCTTAATTATGTCTGCTATAAATAAGTGTCCAGTTGCTGGTTTAGACTTCAATCCATATGATATTGATGATAATGAAAGGTCATACAATGACTTTATTGACCCGGATAAGAAATGTCTAATATTGTTTGTAATTATTACAATGAAGCTGACTTTAACACTTTGTTTAATGGTTTAACAAATCAGTGCCCAAATAATAATATTTTTTCCAGTCTTCACTTAAATATATGTAGCTTACCAAAGAATTTTGATAACTTTATACAATTTTTAGATTTTCTATACTTGCTTTGTCTGAAACCTGGCTTACAGATGATTTGGCACAGCTTTACCTTTACCTCGATATAATGCTGTACATTTATGTAGACAAAACAAAAAGGGTGGAGGAGATTCTATTTATTTACACAAGAATTTTGAATTTTTTTTTTTTAGTCTGCTGTAAGTATGTGGGTTGGCTACATCCAATGGCTGACAATGATGTGCAGTGATAACTCTACACCGTGCTCTAAATTAAGACACAGTCATTAGTGATTATGTCACCCCGCTGTATCTACCACAGAATACAGTGCAGTCCATCAAATGGGGATGTCCCGATCCGATCACGTGAAATCGGGCCCGATTACGTGATTTCAGACTCGATCGGAATCGGACATTACCTCCCGATCAGTCGACTCGGATATATGTTTATTAGGGCTGTCAAAGTTAATGCCTTCTATGCAGGGTCAGATTGGGACTCGGTATCGGCAGATACTCAAAATCAAATGACTCAGACTCGGAGGCAAAAAAACCTGATCGGGACATCCCTAATCAAGTGTATAAATTCCTCTGCTGTATTGCGACAAAATTTAGGACACACAGGCTACACTCTGACAATCCCACAATGCAATGTAGCCCATTACAAAGAAGGGCATTGTGCAGCTCAACAATTGATGACGTTAAATAACGATTAGGAAGTGTCCAAAATCTCACTCCATTGTTGAATGCAGTGTTAGAGTAAACACACACGTTCTCACATATTGAGTATAATGGCTTTTTCCTAGATGAAGTATGTTACAACCTAACTGAATGACATAATCTCTGTGAGCTACAGGAGGCAGAGATTTACCAGGCCTCCCAGCGGGTCGAGCAGGTGACTGACAGATGGAGCCGGGCTGGCCAGCCTGTTGACCAGCTGGTTCTCCTCTGCAGGGCGGCCGCTCTTTCCCACCACTGGGCCACTAATCCTCCCTCTGCCACTTCCAGTCAGAGCCCTGACCTCACGATCCCTCACTGGTACTGCAGCCACTTGCTCGTGACTTCCACATGGAGAAATTGCATCATAAGGAGGTTAAAAAAAAAAAAAAAGAAGAAGAAAAAAAAAATCAGGGCGTGTAAAAGCTGAGTAACAGAAGGTTGGCGGATCAATCTCAGCTGAGACATGGTGATATGATTTGTGACAGCGTGATATTCCCTGACATAATTTCCCCTCCACCAGCCTCCTGCTGCGCCTACACTGAACTCCTGCAGTTTCTTGATCTTTCACGGCCTACCTTTGCACCACAACCTTACATTTTTTCATGCATCCCTCTTTTTCCTTCTTTCCCCTCTGTTATTTCTGTACCTCAGCGCAGAGCAAACTCACTTTATTCCACCTCCGTTTGCACTTCTTAAAATCACCCAACAGAGTTTGCCATCTGTGATATACACTCATCAGAACACTACTCTCTAGCCAAGTTGGATATGCTTTTTGCTAATAAGGTTGTGAGTCTACTCTGAGTTTTATGGCTGTGTTATATATCAGCACAGGTTTGTTCTTTAAAAACTTGCAAATTATTCCAAGAATCAACTAATAGGAGGAGCAAGCAGCTGCAGCAGCAGAGGAAGAAAGATGACAGATAAACTGTGAGGAGACAGAGAAATGAAACGGGGGAAGGATGAAGCTCATGATCTATATAGATATATATTGGCAGAAATATTTCACCTGAGATTTTTGGCTTTCTCTTCAAGAAAAGGAAGAAAAGCACTCAGAGCTAGGAGGGACTGTTAATCTTTGCACAAAATATATACCTGGGTCATGACAGGCTAATATCTCTTGTGATAAATCAATGCAGCTCAAGAAGAGTGTTGCCAGAAAAAAAAAAAGTGAAATGCTTGCAAAACAAATGTACCCAAAGCAAAGAGAAAAAAAAAATCACATTTTGTGGCAGATACATGGGGGCTCTAAAATCATCTGGCCATCAAGAATGCTGACTCGGTCAAACTACACTTCCCAAGGAAACAACTCACCAACATCCCAGCTTCACAATCTTCAACAGTAAGATTTAGATGCTGCTACTTTCCTCTAAACTGCTTCCCTGAAATGATTCTGCAGGATGAGAGAGAATTATTGCTTCATTCCCTTTTTGCATTTTAAATGCGCTTATTTCTAGAGAATCACAGAATCTCTCTTACAGAAGTTTGATTTTACAGAAATGTCGTTTCCGTCAAGACTGATATAGTCAAAAATAGATTTTTTTATGTGCAGTTAAGTTATATTTGGTGGTATGGCTCGGGATATCTACGAGCGTACATGGGAGGCCTAAGGCAAGGTTCGGTTTGAAAGCACTACATGACAGAGCCAACAAACAGGACATTAAGGCGGTATAAAGATGGAGCTGCAGTGGAGGTGGGCTGCAGAAGCAGAGATGGGTTTTAAAATAGAGCAGTTTAAATAAGAGCGCATCTGAGAACTGTCAGTTGAGATGTGTAAAAGGGAATCAGCTGATTTACTGATATGAGCCAAACTGGGATTTAGGCTGGAACCATCAACCTGGTGGTGACATTGTTGTCATGTAACTGTGCTGCAGTTTGTTTATAGTGTAACATTAGCTTGTTGTCTACAAAAATCATTGTTTATTTAAGAGGATTATCCTGCTTGATCATAAACATATCATAAGCTTATTTCCCTTAATAATCCAATGGAGAAAAAAAAATCACATTTTATTGAGTTACAGAACACACCAACCCAAGTATGCACCCACCTGCAGTCATGTGAAGAGTGTGTTCTGTAAGTTTAACCAATCAAGTAGTTTTGATGCCATAACCAAAGATGCAGGAAGTAGGAGTGCAGTGGGGACTGCAGCACCCCCTTCTGGCAGGGGGCTGTAATCACAAGCAAGTAAAATATTATTTGTATGTCTTTATTTATTGCACAAACAGTCTATAAAATAGATTTCTTAGTAAAGAGTGTTGGTGGCCCCCTTCCCATATGTTACATAATAATAATAATTGTTAATATTTTTGGCAGGCTCAGGCATGTGTCATAAATGCAAAATCAAAGACTACAACTATGTCAATTAAACCAAGATGTTGGTCTAAGCAAATCTGAAGTAAAAATAATTAGCATTATGTTACAAGGAAGTGCTGTGTTACAATTTTTCCACAACACAGAATCAAATCAGTCCAGTCCAATCACTTATGCTCTGCAATGTCAGAACATGCTGCTGCATTATTCCCATGTCTCAGCTGCTGACTTTTTGCCAGAGGTATGTAGAGGTTTGGCCTCCATTTTGCATAATTACATAGAATTAAATTACCATAATACTATATATTCTGCAGCCATCAAATGCATATGTAAGACCAACATGCTTTGGTCTCAAGGCAGATCTCTTCATTAGTAATAAAATCAGCCAATGACAGCTGTCATTCTGCCAGCAAAACTTAATGTTGTTAACTCAAATGAGACGCCTACGTGTGTCTGTTCCTGTCAGGACTCAAACAGCCGTTTTCCAAAGAGAGCAGGATCAATAATCAGCTCAGCGGTGCTCTGATAGCGAAGTCAGACTGAGTCATGGCATTGGCCCGAAACAGCACAGGGTGGCTATGTGTTAGCCGCAGGCTGAAGTGCCTGAGAGCAAGCTTGCATGTAACTGGAAGGCACAGACTGACCAGCCCTGTTAAACCAAGCATGAATGACAGGTCCTGTAGATTGACAGACACACTAATTTTGGACAATAATGATGCATAAGTGCATCTACGCATTCAACAGAACACCCCATCGGCTCTGCAAGTACAACGCCAGCCACTCATTAGCCTTTATGTAACTGTCCGTGTCTCTCTTCACGCCAAATGTCCCAGGAAAAGCTTCTAGGAGAAGGGAGGGGGATGGTGGGAGAGACTAACAAGCTGTGTCTCAGCTGGGAATCATTTTAGGGGCTGCACCAAACAAAACGTCTTTTGATGTGAAAGATTTCCTCGTCTCCAAGGGAACATTAGGTCATTCCCCAAAAAAAAATTGAAAAAGAAAATGGCACAAAAAGCGTGTGCATTTGTGTGGGGATGTGTTGTAGGCGGTTCTCTGCTTGTCTTTTCAAGTTGTCGGGAGAAATGAGAGAATGAGTTGCACGGTCCACAGATTTCTGGGCTGTCCTCATTAGAACCTCTAATGTCTCTGAGTCTGAAGCCCAGAACTACAAGGCCTCACCGAGAATATCTAAAAGATTTCTGATCTGTCAGCTGCCATGAGTCATACTGAGTCATGGAATATATGAGAGGGGATTGTGTTATTTTGTTTATAGCATTAGCTGAGCAATTTCGTCACAAGGCCGGGGGTTTAATTTGGATTTTGACATAATGAATCATAAAATATGCCAGTATATTGTCTCTCCTAATGGTGATGATGCTCATCATGGAGAGCTTGATGTCTCCTAAAAAACACAAACACACACACACACACAACCCTCTGACTGATCCAGACTGTATCCATAATTCACCATGTGCAAGCACCTTCTCAAGGGCAAGTATGAAGTCTTACCTTCAACAACACCAAAAGGAGATCTCCTGCAACTCAATTTATGGAGTTCACACAGGCACTGACTGCACTATTCACCTTCAAGGTACAGAGAGCTTGAATGAAGGCGGGGTGCTCAACCATGGCTGCATGCACCTCTATCCATAAAAAAACTCCATTTTTAATTCATAACGCAGGCGAACATAAATGCGCTTCTATTAAATTGGAAATGGCATTGTGGGGGCAAAAAAAAAAATAAAAAATACTTTGCCACAAGCCAAAAAATAGATTAAGGAAAGTAAGTGAAGAACTCAGAGGGCAATTTAATTGAAATCTATACGAGTGGAGGAAAAACGCAAGTTAAAAAAAAAAAAAAAAACTTTTTTTTTTCTGGAACGTCATTTTTTTTTTTTTTTACTCAGTTCAAAGAAAAAGGTCATTCTGCTGCATTAATGTGCCACCATTGATGATTGGTTTTCAATCATTCATTAAAAACTTACCACGCTCCGAGGCACAAAGCTATGATTAAGAAACATTCCCCCCCCCCACCCCCTTCAGTCTGGCCACCAGTCCTCCTTTTCCCTGCTTCAGGCTCACTCGTCCATTCTGTTCCATTATTTAGTTTCTAATTAAAGCACCTGCAGACATTCTCTTAGCATTTACTGTACATTCACACTCCATGTGGTCAGAACTGCTGAATTAAACACTCCGGCAGCCCTGAATGCCGTGTCGTTGTTGAGAACATTCTTAGGTGATGGCCAGAATGCAGCTGCCACACTTGTTCAAAGCGTCTTTCCATCAGGATCAGACTGTTTTATTTCTATAAATAAATGCAGTCATGTCGGCCACGGGGTGCTGAGAATCTGACACAGATATTCTCACAGGGATCAAGACTAAAGGAGCCAAGTGAAACTGACAGAAATTGACCTTCTGCAGATCTTTCTGCCAGAGTCAGACAGTATGGCACTTTGTCAAACCTGATCTGGTCTCATGGTGTCAGACCAAAAATGATAGATAGGTGTGAATGCCTATCATGTATTCTTCCTCACTTAAGCTGGCTTTCTATTAGGCTTCAGAAGGTGCTAAAGTACCATATTATGATACTGTGGGCCACTTTTTTTCCATTTGATATATCAGCGGTAACTTTACACTGCTCAAAAAATAAAGGGAACACTTAAACAACTCAATGTAACTCCAAGTCAGTCACACTTCTGTGAGATCAGCCCTATAAAGGAGAGGTTCTGCAGGTGCTGACCACAGACCATTTCTCTGCTCTCATCCTTTCTGCTTGATGTTTAATCACTTTTGCATTTTGTCAGCGCTCCCACCCCTAGAGGTAGCATGAGGCGGTGTCTACCACGCACACAAGCTGCTCAGGTAGTGAAGCTCATCCAGGAAGGAACATCACTGCGAGCTGTGGCAGGAAGGTTTGCTGTGTCTGTCAGCACAGTGTCCAGAGCATGGAGGAGATACCAGGAGACAGGCCAGTACACCAGGAGATGTGGAGGGGGCTGTAGGAGGGCAACAACCCAGCAGCAGGACTGCTACCTCCTCCTTTGTGCAATGAGGAACAGGAGGAGCACTGCCAGAGCCCTGCAACATGATCTGCAGCAGGCCACTAACATGCATGTTTCTGCTCAAACAGACTCCATGAGGGCCAGACATCCACAAGTGGGGCTTGTGCTTCCAGCCCCACACCATGGATGGACAACAATAGATGGAGCATCAGTGCCAAATTTTCCCATTATTTTCAACACCAAATAAATTAGGTTTTTATACAACTGTGGTTTTATTTCAATTGTACATTGTGAGTAGTTTAAATTTGCCTAATAAAACTGTAGTAGATTCAAAAGACTGTCTTGGGGGAAATGGGCACATCATTGATGGATTTTCTATTTTTTTAATCACATATTCAAGCTGAATTGATAACAATGAAAGCTTTGTTTTTATTTATTATATGTCTACATCTGATGTCACTGATATTTACAATGTGCAGTTCCTGTTTGGCAATATTTCCACCAATATTCAGGATATAACCTTTGCAGCATCATGTGGTCTGTCACAAAAGCCCCACTGATTGGTCTCAGCACCCATCATTTTCAGAGAGATAATTGCACTATAGAGCCCAGGTGTCCCACACACTACGCTGCACGCATCTATCATATTTGTATATTCTCCTTCTTCTGTATAGCTGCGTAGCTAAATATAGTGTGAGCTTGTCGTGATGGTGTCAATCACCACACACTCAGACCAGCCGGATGAACAGGTGGCAGCCACGTAAAGTTGTCATTATAACCACGATGCTGCGAAAATTGAATTTTCTTTTCTTGAGTGTTTTCTTCTGAGCAGGGCCTTTGCTAACATCCCACTGGTTTTTAAATGAATTGCTGCCCACATTACAGGCTCCGGTTACACTTTATTTGTTTGTACACATATGGCTTATTAACACAGTAATGGAAAAGCCACATACCAATGAATCAATTAAACTTATTCTGGAAGTTGGCACATGTTTTGATTGTGCTGAGCGCGGTTCAATTTCCCATAGCTGCATAAGCTGACAGCCTATCAATTGATCCTGCTGTTTCTGCAGGCCATGTAGTTTACCAGCAGGCAGAGCGCCAGCTACATGGAGAGAGGAGCTGATCTCTCTGACCAAAGGACAACGAGGATGCTGCTATGTTTGACCACCCAGAGAGCTAGCATTGATGTAGAATCCAAGTAATCTGAACGTTCCTGTGAGTGCGCTGAAAACGGGTAACATGTTGACCCGTTTTCATGATTTTTTTTTGCCACAAGGGGGAGCGTCAAAAAACTATTACTGTATTACTGTTTCTGCTTGTTAAATGTGAAAAAAATTAATCTTCCTCTCAGAGCTAAGACACCAACGCTGTACTATAAATCAGACATTAAGTGTAAGAGTGCCTCGACAAAGTCAGACTTTGTTCACCAGGGACCTATAGGGCATCCACTTAGACAAAGTAAGATTACATTATTTAAGGTAACAGGCATTCAGTATTTGACAGAAACTAAAACGATCTGTCCTAAGCTATTTATTAGTTGTCTGAACCTGGGAAAGATGGAAAAACCCTTAAACCACACTGATATTTTTTCTATTATGATGACATGTGTATTAACTATTTAAGTCCATTTCAGAGTTAACACAATAAGCCAGCCAGCCTTACCTTCTTGTTGGTGTGTTGTCACCTGCTGTCATCTGCTGGAATGAAGCAGATATGGAGAAAGATGTTAGTTTTTTGATTATATTACCATGAGCCTGGTGGTTCCTGCTACAAAGGGGACAGTTCCTGCATGAAGTTTCTGTGGTGGAAAAGCACCCCTGACCTGACATGATCTTTTAATGTCAGTTGAAGAGACACTGTCCCCATCTCAGTTTAGCCCGATGCTATAATACAATTAGCTAATTAGTAACGGAGTACAGGTATTAAGTCATAACGCAAAGCAGTGAATGAATTAAAATCTCTTTTTTATAAACAAGAATAAACAAAGTAATTACAATACGTCTTAATAAAGATATAAATGTGTGTAGCAGCCTGTCAACAAGGTGCTATCATCACTTAGAGTTTATGCAAAACTCACATGAGTGCATTTGCTTTATTTGCTGACAACTCGTAAAAGTTTGGCACAAACACACAGAAGGCTTCTTCCCTTTTAGTTTTTTCTTTCCTAATACTGCCTTCTTAGAAAAAAAAAAGCCATTCGCTGCTGAGCTGTCACATCACCTTACTAATGAACTTATAGAATACCGCAGGGACTTGACCAAACTTGGTAGTCTGTAGGAAATGATGCAGGGTGTGATTGCCGTGAGGTGAGAAGGTCAGACACTGTCCAAGTCTCTCGCTAATGATGTCGCTAACTGCCTAAATAAAGCCAGCTGGAGAAAGTGCTGACGCGGACAGGAAAGGAGGGGGAAAAAAACCAACAACAACAAAACCTCACACCTTCCTCTACCCTTCAACTCAATCCAGCTATATAGTCTCCAAGATTAACTTTGCCCTGCTTTACTCCCTGCCCCAATTCTCAGCGATACACTTCCAATTAAAGCTTAATTATAAAGAACTTCATCTATCTGGGAAACACACATGACATTACATATTCACACTTCCAGTCAGGGTACAGTAGTTTGTGGGTAATGATGATGTACAATCTAATAACAGATTTCTCCTTCTGTCAAATCAGACGCTTATTAGCATTCATGGGTGCGTCCAATTAACTCCTCTGATTAATGTGCCAATCAATTGAACTTAATGATTAGTGTTATGGAACAATGTTGCATAACACTGTTAAACCTCACTCAAACAGCGGGAGGTTCTGATTAGTCAGACAAGTGCACAACAAACTGTCAGTGAAGTGGGGGGGTGGGAGGTTTAATGAGAAGAAATGGTCAGAGGAGTTCTGAGGAGAAGCTCTGAGTTAAGTGAGCGGTAGGGGAAAAGCAGCAACAAAGGAGAGGTACCTCAACACAAGATTTACTACATCCAACACTATATGGGTCAAAATAACAGACAGAGATTTCATTTTTATGTTTTTCCTCACAGAAGTATATGTTATCGAGCAAATGTTGACACACTGGAATGAACATATTTTGCGGATACAAACATCTAAAGCTTTTGTTTCCCGCTGTATTTGTTGACTGAAATCGGAGAGGTGGCTCCTTCAGAGACACACTGTCAACTCCTGTAGCGCGCTGAGCACATCATAACACCGCATAACACATTTCATGGTTATGTTTCACCACTCAGCATTCTGGAGGGCCATCACGCTGATGAGCTTGTATTTCACTCAGACAGCGGAGGCTCTTTAGCTTAGCTTGCTAATACTGACACTCCTGGCTCACTATACTTTGCAGCTATATTATATTATTATATACAATAATGTGCTGTGTGCTGTTCCCGGATTAAAGAAGAGAGGGAAGTCTGAAAAGTGTTGCTATCAGCCCTCCATTTGAATAATGACACAGTATCTGATTAGCATAGAGGTGGAACACAGGCCTTGCACCAATTACATCACCAATACTGTAAGTGTTAATGTCAGCCAAAAATTAATAGAGACCATCTATGCATTTCCAATGCATTGCAATGATATCACGACACATCTGTTAACAGTCCTAATGGAAGTGTTTTGGTTTGGTTTTTCCACTGACAGAATCAGAAGTCTATGACAACAATATGGATCAGATTTCCACAGACATGTGACCAAAATCAGTTCAGAGGTGACTGAAAGACGACTACTGTTATGTGGGGAGAGACTGTAGGTAGGACCCAAAGGCATGGGCAAGATACACATAAAGAGGACTTTCAATGAAAAGCCAAAGTACCACAGAGATTCAATATACTAGTGGTGCCAAAGACACAAAGAAAAGGCACAAGGACCAAATCCAGTTGTGAGGGTAACCAGGCACAGGTAGATCTTTCACAATGTTCCTTCAGTTTTTTTTTGGACATTGGCATATGTACAGCCCTGTAGAGGTATTTTCACTTAGGGTGAGATGTGGACTTTAAGTAGGCCATTCCAAAACCTTGATTCTTTTAGACATCTTTCTGATGAAGATTTTCTGCTGTGCTTTGGATCATTGTCCTGTTACATGACCTAATTTCCACCAAGCAGTAATTGTCGAACAGATGGCTCTACATTTGTGTCCTGTGTCCCTAGGATGCAAACATAGTGGGTACAAGGTGTTAAATGCTGAAATGTTACGCCATGTGTATACTATTAAGGTCAAACAACTTTGGTCACCAATGTTTATGTATTTTTTTCCTCTTAGCATTGTGTTAATACACACCTGAATGACAGCAAACTGCCAAAACATCTGTTTTTAATAGCGCTCTGTACACCTGCTGATGATTAATTTATCAAGGACTGATAATCAGCAGCACCTGCTGCAGCTCATTCAATTAAATCCTATGCAATCAATGTTTTGTTTTATTTATTTATTTATTATTGCAAAAAACATGTTTATTCCTTTTGGCTTCGTTTTTTTCTAAGTAAATAATTGCAACTGATCTTTTGTCTGAGGATGTATCTGTCTAATATTAAGACCAGCTATGAACAGATGATTTATAATATTTTACATTAAAAAAAAACTGACAAAACAGACTTTCGAACTTGACTGTAGCATGCCAGAAGAAGAATTAGTACAGTGTGCCCCAGTATGCAATGCCAGCTGCAAACATGCCAAACATAACACAATGTTCTACCACATCTGGTCACATGTTTTAGAATGCAAGCCAGCATACTGATGACTGATGACATAACAATATAAAGTAATGACGACAGAGCTCAGAGCTTAGTTTGTCTTATGTTTTTGAGTTGAAATAATAGACAGAGAGAGATATACGTAAACTGACTGAATTTCACAGTGATCAGGAAATAAAACTACAAAAAACAATGAACCATGACACAAAGGGGAAAAGGACTACTAAAATACGGGGGAACAGAAACCATGAAAACTACTGTATACGTCTCACTGAGGGTTACAAGGGGAAGATTTTTTTTATTAGTGGCAACAAAAAAAAAATGCACCACACACTGTGAAACTTTCACAGGCTTTGTTTGGGGCCATCATCTGTGTCTGCAGCTGTAGTGCTCCGGTGTGTGATTTCATAAAGCCTTTACAGTCAATAGTTTGCAGTCATACATTTGACTGAGAAGTGAAGACTTTTTTTTACACCAAAGCACTTTTTTCCTGGATAAATAAAAATAAAAATTCTTGTTCCAAGAGTGAGGTGACCTGCAGCAGACAGAGTGGAGGTTATCTAATGCTATTAACCTGTTTGCTAACCTGGCATCAGTGTTTATTAAGGCATGGCAGGATAGGAAGGGGGGAAAAGGCTATTTTAATGGACTGTGTTTTTTATGGTTGCCTGGATGCCAGATTTTAAACAGAATTCTCATTTACAGGTCAGGTTTTGTGCAAAGATTGTGTACCACCAGGGTGGCGTCTGACTGATTGCACATTTCTTTTGATAATTTTGAAAGGGCAGCTTAATTCCACCGCAGCATCATTTCTTTTCTTCATTAATCCCAATGTAAAATCATTTACTTTTATGAACATCATTTACACTGATGAACAACATGTTGAGAGACCATGTCAATTTCCTGGATCTTTCATCATCCCACAGCGGACCTCAGCCTCATTCAGCCAAATCTTGCAGGCATATTGGTCAATTCAGACTGATGCTCTAAATTACAAAAGAGGAAAAAAAAAATGAAAAATTATATTCTAGAGTAATTTACAAAAAGGTTCACAGGGCTGGCGTAATGAAGCCAACATGGAAAAGTTTCAACTTATTTTCAGCCACACACAGAAAACAATAAGCCCTCTGGCTTGCTTCTTAATTAAAAATCTGGCCAGAGAGAGTTTTTTTTTTTTCCCTCTGTGTGGCCCGTGTGGTGAGCTAACTTGCCTACAAGCTTACCAATGAAGGAGCCATGTGTATGACATTGTTATTATTCAAATGCTATCATGTGTATATCCTCCGTGGCCAGACTACCTACGGGGCACCGTTATGTGGCACTTTGACTCATGTTTAAATATCACACAACTGCTCCGTTTCAAGATAAGAGCCTGAATTATAAATTCTGAAATAGCACTATACAAAACTGTTATCCTGACCAACAGCGGCTCTGACTGGATGCGCGTGTAAACAGAATTTTTGTGGCATTACAAAAAGGCCTCTGGAGCCTATTAGAGCTGAGTCATAGATAAACTGAAAACATGTATGGCAGGGTTTGAGACATTACAGTGCTGTGATTTATTGTTTACTTTCCAATGCAACTCTGTGATTCAGAAGGGTCCACTCAACAATTGAGTCAGTCTGTGACTCATATAGCAGCAGGGGGGAACATGATGTAATAGATCATAAAATATGTTTCCATTTTTTTTTAAATGTTACATGCCAATAGGGACAAATGGGGGATTCCATGTCAATTTCAAGAAATAAAATAAAATACTAAATACTAAATAAAATACTGGCATTAAAAAAGATCAACAAACCAGGGAACACATGGGACATAAGGCAACTTCAGGGGTTAAAGGTAGGGTAGGAGATTTTGAAAACTCAGTGAGAGTCAGCCAGATTAAACACACGCCCCTTTCTCTCGGAGCTCACCTCGAAGCCACACCTCCCAAGTGAGCTTGACTTCGGCCATCATGCACCATGTACCTCTGTGGTGCGCGCAGAGCAGGAAGAGAGTGACAACCAGCCAATACTCCGAGCAGGGTCGTCTCAGAGGATTGGCTGATGTTTTTAGCGTTTTATAGCTTCCACAGATGATTCATATTCTTCGTTTTAATGCGAAACTGCCGAACTAATTGGTTGCAGATTGTAAAGAGAAGTTACACTAATTTAACAAAAAGTGCATCAGAATGAAATCCCCTACCCCACCTTTAAGAAACTAATGTCTAATGCCTGCAGTTCCTCTAATGACCACATGAGGGTGGTTCCATATTTGTATTTAAAACGATATAAAAGTACAAATGGTCAAACTTTAGATAAAGATGAATATCTCTCCACTGTGCAGTGTGACTCCTGGTGAACTTTTAAGTAGTAAGGAATACCCACACATACATGGATGGTGTTTATTCAGCTTCACCTATGGTAATATATGGGCTCAGGGACTGCCGTGATAGCAATGGCTGCATCCTCCCACAAAGAGCTGCTTTAGAAACCCTATGGGTAACATCACTAAATGTTCATCTGTTATTTACAGTCTACAGCACAGAATAATAAGAGAAATATTCTAAACAACATGACCGCTGTGCATCCAAGCCCATAAAGTGGCATCCTGCTGCCTGAGCTATTAGAAACCTCTTGCACAAATTAATTAAAAATACCACTCATGGACACTTTCCTCACATTACATTACAGACATGAAAGAAAAACAGTCTTCATCTTGATTTTGTTTTATCACCTCAATGTCATTTAGTAGGAAAGACTAAATGCTGTTCTGAAGCAACTACACACAGATCGACCAAAACATTCTGACCTCTGACATGTGAAGTGAACAATACTGATTACCTGTTGTCATGGCACCTGTCAGGGTGGGATGTAATGGTAAGCTAATCCTCATAACCTTCAATGTTAAAATGGTACCAAAAAAGACAGATCCAGCCTTGACAAGCTGCCTTTTTGTGACATCTGAAGGGAGATTTTTTATAACTGACCACCAAGACCACTTTGAGTGACTGGCGAGTGCAGACTCACAGCGCAAGCTTCCTGCTTTTGCAACCACCCGCCTGCTTCAGTTCTATGACGGTCTGAGCTTCCCCCAGAGAGTCCATAGTTACAGTATATACTGGCTATGGTCAGAACACACACAGTTGGGGTTGCATAGCTCAAATATTCAGGGTCAATCATGGCAGATCGGCATGTACTGTACATTTCTGTGTTACCTTGTCTGCATTGAAGCTATTTGGAAGCTATGGTAACACTGTAGAAATTGTGAAATGTGTTGTCTTCTTCTGCACACAGTAGAAACAATTTAGTTGTTAAAACAAAGGCCAGTTAGTGTAGATTGACCAATTCACCACGTCCCTTGGCATTATGTTTCTGCCTGAAAGGCCTGATGTTTTGTTCAGCCGTGCATCCATTATACTGATAGCGTTTCCTCCGTCTACGCACCCCTCTGACCTCCTCCCATTCTTCCTCTTGGCTTGGGCTCTGATCTGTGGTGTGAAAAGCCCCAACTCCCTGTTGTTCGACAGGAAGAGAGTCCCAGTGTGATGGGACTGAATGTCTTGCCAACACACACTGTGGAGCGGGCGCCTGTGGAGGTCTGTATGGGCCCTCAGATGTGGAGAACAGAGAGACAGACCCTCCAATAACAACGGCCCTCTGTATTCAGACACATCCTCCATGAGACACTCTGCCAGTGATGGCCACCTGCCCGATTTACACACAAACAAATGGGCACAGGCCGTATGCGCACACATCTATGCCTTTCCTTCTCTCACTTCCTTTTTTTTTAAGCCCTCACACACACACACACAGAGACCTGCTTCAGCAGTGACGCCAGTGTGTGTGACAGATAGGGCCATTGTGAAGCTTGCTACAGCTGAGGCCCTGCATTTATGTCACTGTGTGGCACTAGAAGCACAGATGCACGCTGTTACAATGCACAACAGCCTAAATTAAGACTGCTTAATCACACACAGTTATGAATATGTTCACACATAACTCATTTTATTTCCAATACAACACAGTGGAAACTATGAAAATTCGTTTGAACGACATTTGAACCGGTTTCCTCAGCAACACTTTACGAAAAAAAAGTCATTCATTTTTGATCCAACGCCAAAACGAAACAGCCATGTCTGAAAAGAGGGTTCTTGTAATCAGCCTCAGCAGGACCAAAGTTTCATAAACACAGCTTACAAGCCAGCAAACCAGAACCCCCCCCCAGAGCCCCCACCCGGCCGAAGGACGATGAAAGGAGTGCTTCCATTTCACAGCCTTCATTACCTGCAGCACTTTCTTTCTATTCAAAGAACGCTAATCATGTATTACTCCAAAGACTGTACCGCTGCTAGGTAGCAAGTATCAATTTTCATTCAGCGCCAAATGTCAAGTTGTTTGTATGTTTCTGAGCCCTGAAATCATTCGCTTAATAGGCCTGCTGTTTTTTTGGAACGTGGGATGGGAAACACTATCACTGATCACAGTTATTAGAAGACAGGGTGCTGTATGGAGGTAGGTGGGAAGTATAAACCATATCTCCATCGGCTTCATGCGTTTTTTTTTTTTTTGTTCCCCAAAAGCTGAGGCGAGAAGACTGATAGGGGTTATCACTCCAAAACATGTAATTCATCAGCTTTTGACAAATCCATATCTGACACAAACACCCTCACCAGCAGCTATACCTTTCTTAGATTTTTCTGTTTCACTCCAGATGAAATCTACCATGTGATATGTGTGTGTGTGTGTGTGTGTATCCATAGGTAAGGGGGGGATCAATTTGAAAGCGAAGGGGGATTGACAGTGCAGGATTGAACAATATTTATCTACAACTGAGCTGAGGAAAATAGGTTTGTCCCAGATGACATTTTCATCGATTGAAACATGTACTGCCCCCCCCCCCCCTTTCCTGCTAAAAATGACTAATCTCGGGACTTGTGGTGGCGGTTTTGTTCTTGGGAGGTCAAGGTACCATGTCCGCACAACATGTTGGACTTGAGATGAATTCTCTGTTTTATCCCAAGAAGGATTTCTCAATCTTGCCCCCGACTGAACTGAAAGGCAGGAAAGGAAAAAAAGAAGAAAAAATCCTCAGATATCTGAAATGTGATGTTCTTTTTTTATGAGAGGGCCAAAAGGCATGAACAAAGGGAGTCTTTTTCTAATGCCAAACATTGCTGTGAATATTGTTTGACCGAAATTGACATGTTCTAACACCAAACTCCTCATCACCAATAAAACTTCAGCAATGGTTTGATGAGGTGATTTGAATTAAAACCAATCTTGTTAAGCACTATGTATAGAGTCATTACCATCTTGGAACATCACAGACAAACAGCAAAGGCACCACAGGATGCATCTGGTCTCATAAAATGGCTTCATACTGCTATGTCGTTATGTGGCCCCACAGAGCAATCATTGGACCTAATTGCTGCAAGAACACAGCAGTCTGTGCCCATTCAGCAACTTTGTTCTACAAATATGAACCTATTCATGGTAAAAATGATACATGGTGGAAAGAAATACAATTTTGGGTTGAAGATTTGTGATCGAACGCATCTTAGATCTGGTTGGCTGGCCAGATGGTCCCGATCTGACATAAACCAGATTGGTCACGCCAAAAGTTGCACTGCCAAACTGTCACAGAAGACCAATCAGCATGGCTGACATTAACATTCATTTTAGAGATTTGTAAAGGTCATATCTTTTCAAAAGATGTGAATTCATATGGTTTGCTCTTTGGTGTTCTGGTTATTTTCTGTTACCCTCACACTAAGGTCAGACTTTGAACCAGGAGGGCTGCTTTCAATTCTCGTCAAGTGCACTCAAGACTCTGCACTTTTACTTGACTCTGGCTACTTTAGATTGCTCTCAATAAAATTTCCTTGATTAGGTTGAGAAAAAACATTACACGTTTGGGTTTCAGCATCAGCTTCCTGCGAGCAACTCCCAGAAACTAGGGACCTGTTTATGCGTAGCACGGAACACCCATTGTACAATAGTGAGGTCAAAATATCTCAATTTGCCAGGTTGACTATGCATTTGAAACTAAAATGACATCACCATCTAGTGAGAAATACACATTTTTTTCACCTCACTCTGGGAACTGTCAATACAGTCTATAATTTATCCAAGCAACTGCCAAATATTGCTCTTCTAAATGTGTCTGCTCATGCTAATGCTAAAAATATGTTGTTGAGGAGAAACATACCTGAACACATAAAACTCAGATTCCCAACAGGAAAAGTAGCAGAACTGAAGAAGCCACTTGGGGGAGTGGCGAAACATCTTCAAAAAACAATCCTTGAGTCCAGTTGCCTCAATTTAAACTCTTGGAAAAGTAAGGTTTACTGTAGGGGGTACTTTTGATTTGGATCCTGAATGAGGTGTTTGTATTGAGCCTTTTTATTCTGTTGTCTTTCTTGACTGTAGCCAGAATAAAAGGCTCAGTGTAACTAAATACTACTTTATTTAAACATATATTAAATCTTCTGAAATTATTTTGAGAAACTCTCTATACTCTATCTGCCCCTTGAACATACCAGTACTGACACTAGTACAGTCAAACTTAATCCATTGTCTAAATCTTGTTTTGTCATTAGGCCCTTCCTTAGACACATCTGCTTGTTCATGGGCCCCTGAAGAGTCATATTGAACAGTTACACTCTCTCCCTGGTGAGTTCAAGGTAAATTCCACCCGGATATGGTCATGGTCTGCTGTGCATGAATCATTTCTGTTAAAGACTTGCAGGCCAACACTGGTTCTCTAAAGTTTTTGGTGAAAATGTGTTAAATCTCCTGATGAGTACAAAGCCTCAGCAGATCAGTGTGTCAGTGTAACACATACACTCCCTGTAGATATGCAGATTTGACGTGCTGTAATCATCCCAACACACAGTTTGCCTTAAATTCATTTGTAGCATTTTTTCCTCCTCCTGTTTTTGAGCATCTCTCTGCCAAAAACCCAACGTTTCTCCCCAAGCAGTATCTGGGGGATAACGACTCATTGAGTCATGCCATTAGATAATGGCTTTGGAGGAGTTTATTCAAATAAACACAGTTCCTGGATGTAAAATGGAGGCAGAGAGTTCAGTGTTGGTGTTGCTTTTTTTTGTTTTATTTTGTGGGAATACCAGGGGATTTCCAGCGCTGCTGCAGGGCCCCATCTGTTGTAGATCGAAGCAGCATCACAGAAGCACTGACCCGTACTGCAGCTGCCCTGTCACAATATTGTTTTTAAAGGTATACTGCAGCAGCCATCTGCACCTTAACGCCAGTGGCATTCAAACAAAACATGAGTGTAATGCCAATAGTAAATACACAGAAATCCTTCAGCAGGTCTTCAGTTCATCGTTTACTTATTGATCAGCTGGGCTCCCTGGTGATCACAGCAGTGTGTTGGCTCTTGTTTACGTGTGTGGGCTGTATGACAGTGCCTTTAGCTACCTTCAATGTGATCATTAGCAATAATATTATCAACAGTGCATATTTTAAACAAGATACTGAATAAATTATGTCTAGTTTGCAGTGCTCTTGGAGACCAATTTGAATTTACTCTGTGAGATTATCATATAAAATATTAAAGGAAAAAATGAAATGTGGGAAATGGGTTTTTGTTTTGTTTTCCCTGGTGTGATGCGTCCAATGCCACAAACGCAATAGTGGAAAACATAGCTGGTAAACAACAGAAAGCTTCTCAAGTTACCTGGAGAGGATCAGAGGGAGAAAAACAAATGAAACGAATGTCTCCGTAAGGGTGTCGTGTTTACATCGCTGCCAATCAAGAGTTCCAGCCGATAAATACCGATGAGTACCACTCATCACTGCAGAAAAAGCCAGCACTTATTGGCCCTTTTACTGCATTTCTATTGATAAAATGAAATATTACAGTTATTAAATTACAGAATGTATTTAAATCGAGGAAAGTAAGACCAACCATAATACATTTCCTTCCCTTTATTTATACGTATACGTAATAGTATGTGTGCAGTGCAACAGTAAGGATGAGACCAAACAGCCGTAGTGGAAGCTACGTACACTCGGCGATGCAGCTTTAAGGCTCTGTGCGGGCTCCTGCGACAGGAATCAGTTTTTGGCAGATGATTACTTTTTGGAACAGCGGGATATTTGCACAGAGAAGATAGCCGGTGATATCTGGAGTTTACCAAAGGTCGAGGCCGGTTCTAGGCAGGGGCAAGAGGGGGCAGTGCCCCCTCAAATAAATGTCTTGCCCCCTCAAATCAAATTTTTAGACGTTGAGAAAGCACATGTTATTATACTCACAAATTTAATATATTACGCGTTGACAAAATTATCATTGGTAGCGGAAAAATCTGACAAGAAGGGGCACTTTTTATTAGCGTTCCGTCGTGTCTGTCCGTGTGTATTCACAGGCTTCAGCGCACACACACAAACCCTGAGCCCTGAGTAAACATCCAATCAGCGTCCGTATGCAAATGAGTCAACACGTAGTGTAGTGACAGGTTTCAGTGTGGTTACGGCGAGGAAAGACATAGAAGAAGCTGCACACACGCAACACCGGTTCAACACTTTGCCACAATTCACCACGACACTAAGCATGCTTATTTATACAACGTGCTATCAGAGACAGTCCGCGTTGTACGAGTGAAGTTCTCTGCCTTCTTACTGGCGGCACTCGCTGCAGCGCCACCCATTAGTCCTCTTGCCCAGTCCTCTTGTGCCATTTCTATCAGTTTATTTTATGTGTTTCTGTCTACATGGTGGCGTTTTTAAAATTTACTGCAGCTGTCTGCAGCGCCCCGATGCGCATACACACACGCAAACGTGTGCGCACACAAGCACACATGCAGACACAGACAGGTGAGCCCACTCCCAGCAGCAGGTAGTGCATGTTGTTCGGCTCTCTGTTGCTCATGACGTGCTAGTTGGTTTGACTTAACTCCATAGACTATGCTCAGATAAGCCATGGTAATAGGCCTACCACTACTCATAATAATAATATTATCAACATTATATTAACATAGTATTAATATTAATATCATTAATAATAATAATAATAATGTTGATGATTGGGGCCTTTCCAGTGTTAAATGTTCTTTAGAAATTAAAGTTTATTAATCTTTGAAAGGGTGTACTTGCATTATATGTCATTATTATATTAGTTGAACATGGTCTCAAAACGACAATGTTATCGCAATCATTTCTCTTGGCAATTAATCACCCAGCAAAATCTGTTATCGTGACCTGTTCATTACATGATCTATAGCCTATCTGCTGTGCTTTATATATTTTAGTGTTACTTTTATTCATAAGACTACCTTTTAGTTTTGTAAACTTAAACTTACTTTAGATTAAATAGTTTTGAGAATGAGACCATCCAGATAAATGTTATGTTGTTGATTAATAAAATCTGGATTAAGGATATTTTACTTTACTTTTTTTGTTTTCCCCTGAGGGATCCACCTTATAGTGGTCAGGGGGATTGCGTGCCTCAGTACTATACCAGCAGAAGCTTAGTCTTCAGGTGGGACTCACAAGTTGGACAGGTCTGAAGATAGAGGCCTGACAAAGTGCAATCCACTTCTCCAGGCTGGCTTTGGACACAGCTAACAACCCAATTCAGCAAGGAACATATTGTCACTATAAGACCAGAGGACAAAAGTGCTTTAACATGAAGTGTACACATGATGCCCCCTTCACATTTCTGACTGCCCCCTCATACATGCCTGTCTAGAACCGGCCCTGCCAAAGGTTAGTATGATATACTGTGCTCAAAACACAGCTGCACAAAATTATTGTTGATTCAGAAAAGGTTATATTATCATTATAAACTCAAGCTTATTGATAATGGAACATCCCGCACCCAAATTCAGCATAGACAGAGTTGGTAAAGCAGCAAACAATTAGGCGATTTAAGGTGAAACGTGGTTATGTTATAAAGAATAACAAAAAACGTTTCATTATTTAAGTTAGTTGCATTGCTGTACCATATTTATGTTTTATTGTATTTATCTCATATTATACTATTTATTTTAACAGAAGATACAAGATTACAAGAACAGGTTGACATATGGGCTGTGGACAGTCTTGAGTTTTTATAGTGAAATTAAAACCTTCAGCTTCAGCTGTTTACAATCCATCCATTCCTTGAATGACACAGAATCTAAAGATTGGAGTTGGTGAGTTGTTGGTGAGTTGTTGAGTAATTCATGAAACATTTTTAATTCCTCCAATATAAAGTCCAGGTATTTGCATGAGCAAATTAATTCTACTGGCCTGTAATGTCTGGAGTTGCAGTGGGGGACGCTCCAGACAGGGTTCTAGTAAAAATATATTTGTCTTATCACTCAGAAATAACTGAGAGAATTGAGATTGAACTGAATCTTACCAACCACTACGACTCTCTATCCCCATGGCGCCAAGGTGCCACCACAAATTTCTACCTGGTCTGTGGGATACACTGTGTGTAGAAGAGGAAAACAGTTGTTAGATACACTCAACAAAAATATAAACGCAACACTTTTGTTTTTGCTCCCATGTTTCATGAGATGGACTTGAAGATCTAAACTTCATTCCAGATACACAATATTACCATTCCTCTCAAACATTGTTCACAAATCTGTCTAAATGTGTGATAGTGAGCACTTCTGCTTTGCTGAGATAATCCATCCCACCTCACAGGTGTGCCACATCAAGATGCTGATCTGACATCATGATTAGTGCACAGGTGTACCTCAAACTGCCCACAGTAAAAGGCCACCCTGAAATGTGCAGTTTTGTCTCACAGCAAAATGCCACAGATGCCACAAGCATTGAGGGAGCGTGCAATTGGCATGCTGACAGCAGGAATGTCAACCAGATCTGTTGCTCGTGCATTGAATGTTCATTTCTCCACCATAAGTCGTCTCCAAAGGCGTTTCAGAGAATATGGCAGTACATCCAACCGGCCTCACAACCGCAGACCACGAGTAACCACACCAGCCCAGGACCTCCACATCCAGCAGGTTCACCTCCGAGATCGTCTGAGACCAGCCACTCAGACAGCTGCTGAAACAATTGGTTTGCATAACCAAACAATTTCTGCACAAACTGTCAGAAACCGTCTCAGGGAAGCTCAACTGCATGCTCGTCGTCCTCATCGGGGTCTTAACCTGACTCCAGATCGTTGCCGTAACAGACTTGAGTGGGCAAATGCTCACATTCGATGGCGTCTAGCACGTTGGAGAGGTGTTCTCTTCACGGATGAATCTCGGTTTACATTGTTCAGGGCAGATGGCAGACAGCGTGTGTGGCGTCGTGTGGGTGAGCGCTTTGCTGATGTCAATGTTGTGGATCGAGTGGCCCATGGTGGTGGTGGGGTCATGGTATGGGCAGGCATCTGTTATGGACGAAGAACACAGGTGCATTTTATTGATGGCATTTTGAATGCACAGAGATACCGTGATGAGATCCTGAGGCCCATTGTTGTGCCATACATCCATGAACATCACCTCATGTTTCAGCAAGATAATGCACGGCCCCATGTTGCAAGGATCTGTACACAATTCTTGGAAGCTGAAAATGTCCCAGTTCTTGCATGGCCAGCATACTCACCGGACATGTCACCCATTGAACATGTTTGGGATGTGCTTGACCGGCGTATACGACAGTGTGCACCAGTTCCCACTAATATCCAGCAACTTCGCACAGCCATTGAAGAGGAGTGGACCAACATTCCACAGGCCACAATAGACAATCTGATAAACTCTATGCGAAGAAGATGTGTTGCACTGCATGAGGCAAATGGTGGTCACACCAGATACTGACTGGTTCTGAGTCCCCAGACCGCCAATAAAGCAGAAACAAAATGCACATTTCAGGGTGGCCTTTTATTGTGGGCAGTTTAAGGTACACCTGTGCACTAATCATGATGTCAGATCAGCATCTTGATGTGGCACACCTGTGAGGTGGGATGGATTATCTCAGCAAAGCAGAAGTGCTCACTATCACACATTTAGACGGATTTGTGAACAATGTTTGAGAGGAATGGTAATATTGTGTATCTGGAATGAAGTTTAGATCTTCAAGTCCATCTCATGAAACATGGGAGCAAAAACAAAAGTGTTGCGTTTATATTTTTGTTGAGTGTACATTGGGAGGAAAATGAAGCACGAGCAGTAGCTGGTGAGAGAAAAGAAACAGCTTCTGCTGTAGTGCTGAGAGCAAGAACACCAAGGGGTTTGCTGGAAACAGCCTAAAGGCTACAGCAATAAAAGATTGAGGGTTTCTAGCTAATCACACACAAGCCTTATGTTTACCCAAACCCCTGACACTGTGCCGTCAGATGTTGCTACCTGCCCTATACAATGGCATCTCCAACATTTAAACTCTGATGTATGTCTGATGAATGTGAGCGACCTACATTTTGCCACAGAGAGATGGAGTTTAAACAAGAGTCAAGTGAATGTGCTTAGTTTGACAACTCTGTAGCTCTGTGGCTGGATGAAGTGTTTAAGCTCAAAATAGACATCACTGCACACACAGGAGTGCTAAAAGCTACAAAGAATAAATCTACCTCACCTTTATGCACTTTATTAAGCCTGCTATGTGCTTTTTGGCATCGTGTGATGCACTCCTGTGGACTGTAACCATGACGACTTTTTCTAAAACTAACCATATCCCGACATGAAACCATATAGAGGAAAAGTAAACTAAAACATTAGGAACAAAGTGAAAATAAACAGTGTAATACATCCTAAAGTGTGTTGTGAGTTGAATTGACCGTCAAGTAATTTGCATAAAGTCTATTTTGGCACCTTAATGCAAATGTGCAACATCCAGTGCAACTCGACACCTCAGCCAAACTCCAGCCAGATAATCATAAACAGGCACCATGGATCTAAAACAATTGACGATTCCTAGACTGCTTGACTCGTTTCTCACCTCAAAAATTGTCAGTGCCACATTTTGCAGAACTAATTCCAAGACATAAGAGACTGTTGTAAAACCAGCTGCCATGTTACTGTGAGCTGCATAGCAGCAAGCAACAAAGCAATCAGATGCAGCCAGGAGCAGTAAGCGCTGATGATTTGTTTGTTGTTCTGTCAATCATTAATCCTGTCATGCCTGCAATGTCAGGCGATCAGTGATGGCCTGGCCAGACATACGCATGCACGGCGAGAACTGTCTCAGTGAGATGGGTCTGGAATACCTCTCCGTCACAGCTATTACACCAATCATAACCATTTATCCAAAATGGGGCGGACTTTATGTGATGACTTGCTGCTTGCCCTACTAAAAAAAGTCTTTGCAGAGTTGCTAATAACACCATGGATTTCACATTTTTATAACAAAACTGACATCCTTCACACACCTACTCCACTGCACGTTGTTTCGGATGTCATTTCTTGATACTAATAATAATAATAATAATAGGCACTCTAATCATTCTGCCTACATCACATGCATGGTGTTTCTGATTGGTTGTCTGTTCAAAGTGCAGAGAATAGTTTTATTACACATGTAGATCTATTAGCTCCTACTTCTGACTGTCAGCCCTGACATGACCTTTTACAGGCAGAAACAATTAATAGCAATGTCAATGACCTTTAACCTCTAATATGTGATGAGATGGGTGTGAGAATATGTTGCTTCAAAAGTCTGAGCAAGCAGGCTTTTAAAATGTCCCCATTGTTGTCAATGACAGAGTAGATGCTGCTATCACTACAATACAAATGATGATTTCAGTTCTTAATATTTGCTCATTGACGAGCTGTTCAGAGACATGAACATCCAAACAAGTAAAAGCAGAGTGTAAATATGGGACATTTTTCATACACGCTGTAGCTGAAGCCTGTTGGGGAGCTCTCTCCTCCGTGCGTTATTGATGACTTAAAATAATACTGAACTTGAATGCAACATATCCGCTATAGAAACATGTCATTAATTTTTGAATTTTAGCTGTGCACTGGTGATGATTGTAATGTTTCAGAGCTGCCTGGTGGCTCGATGTCGCTTACTGAATCTACAATTTATGAGGAAGGGAGAAGGTATTGTCTCTGTTTTAATGCTTGATCTTACTTTCAATTACACCTTTTACTCTCAGTGTGAGTACACTTTATTGTCTCCTTATTGTCACCCATTTCCCTCCTGCCTGTGTGTAATTTCAGGAACAAACTACTCTCTACGCTCCTACATTTCTTCTGTTTCTTACTTGTGTAATTGAGTGATCAATGCTGGATGCACGCTGGACACGCACATGCTGTTGTAGACAAGAGAATACAGAAAGTGTGTGTCAGATTTACACTTGGCCTCGGGGTGTGTGTATGCGTTTGTGTTTGTGTAGCTGTGCTGTATTGACAGGCAAGCTGTGGCGAGGCCTCAGGGGGCTCTCAGGGCTTTTAGCTGCACCCTCGTTTAGACGGCTTTGAAAAGAGGAGCTTGGCCTCTGTGGTTATCGCTGGCACGTTAGAGGGAGCGAGTATAGATTTTATCCTTTTCACCTCCCACCTCTTTTTTTGTGCTTTCTCATCTATTTATCTCTTTCCGTCTCTCCAGCTTTTTTTCTCCCCCTCTCTTCTCTCTCTCTCTCACCTCGTCCTTGCAGTAATGACAGCAATTCATATTGAATTTCTCTGTTCTTTGAAGGTGATGAGGATGAGGCTTCAGGAGATGGCAGGATGCAAACAACTATGAGGTGGCAGTTCATCAGAAACAAAACCCCACTGGGGGAAAATGGAGGTGGTGATGGGGTCTGCTGGAGAAAAGTCATAAATGGCAATAGACTAGGATGGTGCGTGTTTGTTGGACTTGATCGTTAAAGATAAAGAGGAGAACGGGCACAAGCACTCTAACTGGGAGTTGGAGAGAGGACCTGGAGGAGTGACGCGGCCCGGAAATCACACAGGAGATGAGGAGAAGTGGGCTGAGCTCCAGTAAACCAGGCTTCACACTCCAGAGACCAGCGTGAGCATCATGTGCATCCTTATGTCATTGAATGGATTTACTGGCAATCCGTGTTTTAGAATTGTAGCAGCAGATGTCATAAAAAGGGTAAGATGGGATGAAAATCGAGACTGAATGAGGGAGTAAAGAGAAAAAAAGCTTCATGTGTGGTCAAACAACGAAGTCAACATATGAGCAGTCACTCCTGCTGAGTTTGTGTCATATTCATTTGACATATACTCATTGTATGTGATCACGAAACTGCCTTATATGTTTTATATCAGGGGTATTCAACTTCAAGTTGAAGAGGTCCAGTTAGAGGAAGGATTTAATTGGATGATTTATTGAATATCTGCGTGACGGAAACAACCAGACTGCAACCTGCATCTCCGAAAAAATTACAACATTATTATAAGACTATTTAATCGTTTTCTGAACGCATATCTGTTTATGGAAGCTGCCGGAATGCCGTACTGGACCATTCTGGCCCACATTAACCCCGGTGTATCCAAGCGGCAACCTTCGGGGCTCAAAGGTGAAGCCCATGCGGAAGTGTCAAAACTTGTAATTCACGCTGCAACTGCTGGGGGCTGGCTCCAAAAGCGAGTCATTTCCCATAGACTCCCATGTTAAAATGGCCGACTTCACAGCAGAAAAAAACATGTTTACAGCCTGGTACAAAAAAAAACCACTCTGGTCTCAGATGAGAGGTTCTCTTCTAGTGTCGATTGTACGGGGGGGGGGGGGGGGGGGTGAATTTTTTTTACAACCCACTCGTTTAAATTGTAGTCGGACTTAAAATTATAATTTTAGGCGGTGCCGTTTCAGTGACAGACAGTTGACATATCACAGTGTGAGTTTCCTGCTTCCACGATCGCCCGCCCCCCTAAACCCTGCTCGTGCTCTCCCTCTTTGTACATATTTGAGAGTTTTGCCGGACGTGACGCTGTCAACATGGCGGCGGTCATCACGTCCCGGAACCTCCCACCGAGCCTCAAAACGGCTCTTCAGAAACAAACGGGTGACGTCACGGAAGCTCTGTCCATAGTTTTTACTGTTAATGGGTGTATCGCTGTCTTTCTTTTCTTTTCTCTCATCTTTTGACATGTAACCTGTCTGCAACTTGTATTGTAGTCGCAAATTTTACCACCTGAAATGCCCAGATTTGATTGGCTGAGAGTTATCACGTGGGATGGATAAACTCGCATGCAATTGGTCTGTGCGTTTCCTCACGCACAACTTCCATCTGCAGGCTATTTGTGGGTATGTCATTTCTATGATCAGGTGGCGTTAGGCAATACCTCAGTAATGTAACACAAGGACAGTTTAAATTGAGTAGTTACGCACATGAAATGCCAAAAAAAGGCTTTGGACTTAGCATTATGGCTGCGACGATGTTATGCGTTTGATTCAAACAGTGTTAGCTGACCTGCTTTTTAATGGGTAGCTATAATTTATCTTTACAACAACATATCCAAGAGGCAACCTCCACCATTGAGAAACTGAAGCCCACGCTCATGTGTCAACACCTACAGTTCCTACCAAGCTCCGGCTCCTAAAAGTGACTTAATCACCCCAGACTTCAATGCTAAAATTTACAGCTTTACAGCCAAAATTAGCATGTTTACAGCCTGCTACAAAAACTGTTACGGTCTCTGTGAGTCCCTGAGACAACTGTAGTTCATACGAGTTGAATTTCATATAACGTACTTGTTTTAATTATATTAAGACTTTAAATGTCACATAATTAAAAACAACAACAATTGCACTAATTCAGAACTTCCCGTTTCTGCAACTGCTTGGATGCCTTTACTTCCATCATGGTCCACCTCTTTGAAATGGGTTTTGAATGGACCCAGGCGCTGCCAACATTGTAACGGTGTCAGCACCACACAGTGACTGGGTGATACATTCAGAATACCAGATGAATTAGATGGATTTGTTGATCAGACATGCTGATGACAAGCTTCCTATCACAAAGAAATATGACTTGTTACACTGCTGTGCAAGTGACCTACTGTAACCAGGGTGCATCTAGGCCTCATCAGTCATTATTATTATCAGTATTATGTTAATACCAAGATCTGCTTCCACACCTTTAGAGCACCATCCTTTACATTCAAGGATAGAATTAATGTTCGATCACTGTGACTTTATGCTCCTTGTTTCCTGCGATTGTGATAAACAACTCAAAATGCACAAATGTCCATTTGAACTCAAAGTTGAACTGAAAACTAATTTATAGTCAAATGACACAGGCTATAATAATAGAATTTATATGCAAACATAAATTCACACAAACGTGAGGAGAAGATAAGTGAGGACACTTGCTTTCCAAACTTTACTGTCTGCTCCATAAAACGCTTGGACGTGGATGTTTTTTCACTATTAACTGCAGACTGATCATTCTTCATTCCAATCGTAAAATTTGGGACTAAAATGATATGAATTAAACCCATCAAAGGGGAGCATCTGAGAGCAGGACTGATGATGCTGGAGTAGATACTCAGCTGTGCCTCAGTGTAACTTGTTAGTGGGTAATTAGGTCAGCTTGTAACATCAAACGGCACAAATGCTCTCATGGCTTCACAGTCCCGTGCATGCAGCCACATTAAGGCAACGGCCTTGAAAAGCAGAAACATTTTAAGAGTTACACATGATGGGACACAGACGATTCAAACATTGGAGAGCACCTGCTGTGTAAGGCTGCCTGATACACACCAGATTTTGGGGGGGTGTGAAGCTGAGGTTTGTCACAACCGATGATTTGTCCAAATAACCTTCTACTGCTTATACTAGAGGGGTTCTGATCAGAGTTTTTGGGGAAGTCAACAATAACTGATTTCTGAAAGCAGAATGGCTCTTTGAAATCAAATACACTCTTTCTGAACAGTGAAGAAACTAGCAGTTTGGTGCACAACACACAATCAATCAATGAGATTGAACACTAAGGCCCCGTTCACACTGGAGAAAGTCATTCCAGCTAGAGTAGGATTGAGCCCAGACAGCCTTTAAGCTGGATGCGTTCAGACCTATTTTCAAATCTGGCTAGCACACACTCAATCCGGCTTCATCCAGCATGTTTGCTAGCCTCCAAATCACTAGGTGGCGCCTCGTAATATACAGAGTCCGTGTTCAGGCCGTGGTAGGACCGCGTGTGCGCATGCGTCGTGTGGTTTTTTTGTCGCATGTAGCATGTCGCTAGCCGGATTCGCTAGCCACATTTGCGTTCACACCTGAGCCTCATTTGAGCCAATCCGGCTAGATCCACCTCTCGTGGGTGGATCTAGCAAATCAAACTGGATAATGCCGGATTCGAGGTGTTCAGAAAAAACACATCTGGATAGGCCTGAATCCCGCTTTAGCCAGATTTTAATCATGTTCAAAACACCGACAAGACCAAGGAGATAAGAGATTTTTGGTCTGGTTACCAACAACATCTCCTACTGACCGTCAATGACTGGATGGAGGAGGAGAGGGTCCACAGCACCAAAACCCTCCTGAGACAGCACATGACTGTTGTTAATAAGACACAAAAACGCCTTCATTACTCAGCAGACTGCAGCAGAAACAAGTCATATTAAAGCTGACAATCATCCTCCATATTTGTTTTCCTTCTGAAATCACGTCTGATCATGCACACGTCTCCTCACCTGTATTTATTACTATAAATGTTTATAAGGAAGGTTAAATACTCAATTAAAGCAATTATTTTGTGGAAAATAAAAACAACCAAAAAATAAATAAAAAAAAAAAAACTTTAGTCCAGTCAAAGCCCCCCGCCCCTCCCTCCCCTCTGTCGGTTTTCTTTCCATCATCCACATGCTCTGTCCTCATTCCTTCCACATTCAGCAGGAGGACGCAGCCGACATTCAGGACACACATACTATATTAATGCGAGCCATAACTCAGTCAGACTGCCTTGATGAGATCCATAACCACTGTACAAATTTACGGCCGCTCAACTTTGCACTCACGGCCGCATGCTCACCTCCACTCGCCCTCTTCTCCTTCAGTGGAAGCCATTACACCGCAACTCCATAAGCGCTTTAGGATAATTAATTTATGGCACAGCACTGTGACATCCTAAAGTCCTTTTTGAACAATTACAATGTGGTCAACATGGTCGCCTTGTCATAAGGAACAACTTACAGTAAATGCCCCCTAATTCTCTCAGGACAGCAGGGCTTTTTTTAACCTGAGGGTGCAGATAGTTCTAGACAGGCTGTCAAGCATGCCGGGATTAAGACCTCCATGGCCTCCCTCTGAGTTTAAGGTCAAAGGGCTGCCCATCCATGTCAGAGCATATACGCTGACTCTCACAACAAATGCAAAATCATATCTGTTAACATCCTGTGACACTTGTCCCAAAACATCACTAGAAACAGAACAGCAGAAAACATGTCCGCCAAAAGACACACACAGCAAAACCAAAGTTATCCTTACCTTAGGGAGTTCATTCCTTTTTTTAGTTAACTAATCTGCACTTTAACTTTTCATTTTAACATTTAAATACATTCCTCTAAAACTAAAGCTGGCTGTTTAGTTGTTAAAATATCTGTGTGGAATCAGAAGGCTCACACACACACACACACATCTGTCTCCTCTTTGTGTAATTACAGTTCTTCTAGGCTGCGTTCAATCCCAGCAAAACGTTGCAAAACATGGTGTGAAAGGAAACAGCGGCTCACTGAACATCCTGTTGTGTTACGTGAGTATTCCAATTATTGCACATTATTTGATAGGAGCTACTGTGTCTTTGCAATAAAAACTGTGTACCAATAAATCAACAATAAAATTGCATGACTACGCAACTATAGAGCAACTGTGATAACAAGATTTGTGTCTTTTTTTAAGCATTTTTTAAAACTAGGTATGCTGTTAAAATCAGATGGGGCTGATCCATGTGATTTGTCTGATATGTCACGCTATGCCACAACCGACACAGAGAAAACAACATGAGGTGAGCCAAAGAGTCAGCTGTATGGAGATATTTCATGGTTGCTATGCCAACAAGTTCAAAGTTTATCTGTTAATATGCAAAGCCCAGGTATCCGTATCAGGACAACACAAACACTCTACAACAGTGGTCCCCAACCACCGGGCCGGGGACCGGTACCGGTCCGTGGGTCATTTGGTACCGGGCCGCACAGAAAGACTGAGCAAAACATATATTTTTCATTATCTGAGTCTGAAAGCCGTTTCATTTATAAATCGATCAGATTCATCCGCCTGTGCCTTTAAGCACCTGTCCAGACGCTTGTCTCGGTCACGGGATACGGCCCCAAAATTAAGCCCACAAGCAAAAACGAATAAAAAACAAACGTCTTTGGAGAGCTTCTTCGGAAAGGGGAAAAGGCCTAACGAGGAGACAGAAGAAGAGGAGCCTACCCCTTCAAAGAAAAAGAAACCCGCATTTAAAATACTATATCAGGAGTCCTATTTAAAATACGGATTTATTGCAACAGGTGATTCTCACACACCAAGTCCGCTCTGAGTGATGTGGCGACAGACTCGCAAATGAGGCAACGAAGCCTTCAAAACTGCGAGACCGAGCACCCTGCATTAAAAGACAAGCCATGGAAGAAAACATGAACAAGAACGACTGAAGCAATTAATGACGGCCAAAACAAAATTACGGAGTGGACTGGACATAAGAAACACACTTCGGGTGTCATGTCTCCCATTATCCCTAGATGGGACCCCCTCATTGCTGAGAAAGCTCAAAGGCTCCCACTAATTAAGCATAAGAGTAAGTTGTCTCTTTATGCACTTTTTTTTCTGTGCCGGTCCGTGAAAGTATTGTTTTACATGATACCGGTCCGTGGTGCAAAAAAGGTTGGGGACCGCTGCTCTACAACACACACAAAAAAACGCAAAGAAAAAGTGTGTTTTTTTAAAGAAATAGAAAAAATAAACTATATATGTGTCTTTACAAACACATGAAATCAAATGACTGATTCTTATTCCAGGGTTTAATATGACGCCGGCCCATCCTTTGCAGCTATAACAGCTTCAACACTTCTGGGAAAGCTTTCCAGAAGGTTTAGGAGTGTGTTTATGGGACAATTTTTGACCACTCTTCCAGAAGAACATTTGTGAGGTCAGACACTGATGTTGAACAAGAAGGCCTCGCAGTCTTCGCTCTAATTCTTCCCAAAAGTGTTCTATCAGGCTGAGGTCAGGACTCTGTGTGGGCCAGTCAAAACTCACTCATCCATGTTTTTATGGACCTTGCTTTTGTGTACTGGTGCACAGTCATGTTGGAACAAGAAGAGGCCGTCTCTAAACTGTTCCCACAAAGTTGTGAGCATGCAGTGTTATCGGAGGTCTGTATCGTATCGTGGTGTCCTTCACAATACACTGTAAAAAGCCCTTCGGTGGTGTTGTCTGTATATTTCTTCCAGTAAATTAATTCCGTTTTCTTTCTGAATTTATTTAAGTTGCACATAAGTAAAAAGTGTGAATGTTGTGGTAACGTAATATTATCTATCATAAAATTGATTTGACTGAACTTCAATAATAAATTGCTTTATTTTAAATTGTTCATATCCAAAGTAAAACGTCACGACCCGCCCACAGCAGCATAACAATGGCACCCGTTCCTCATTGTCACCTACACCGGAGCAGCGGCATCTGTCTGTTCCGGTCTGTGTGGAGTGTTGGCGGGCTACATACAACACGCAACACATGTAAGTAACTATTTACTGACTTAAAGTTAGGATTCATCCAGTAACATTAAAAACAACAACAGCAGACGTTGTCCTCTTGTTGGTCTGAAGAGTCCGACGTTGATTAATCAGCTGTTGCTGCAGTGTCAGTAATAGCTGGACTTTGAAGAACATTCAACAGAATATTTACACTGACAGTGGAAGCAGAGTGGAAGTTGACTCTAAGGTAACGTTAGCCTCGGTCAGTGTTCTGTCTCAAGTCACTGGTTAGAAATGTTAGCCTCTGTCCAGCTAGCAGACGCTAGCAGCACGGCCTCTCTCTGGTTCACATGTCGGTTAAAAGTGATGCTACCTGCTGGGTTTGTTTGTTTGTTTAAGCGCATCTCTCGCTGTGCAGCGTGGTATCATTAAAATGCGTAGATATGTATAGGCTACGCGTGTTGCTGTGTGTGTTATCAATTTTTCTGTTTATGTCACACAGGGAGAACTGGAGACCAGTGTCCAGGAAGACTTGAAAATGCAGATGTGTCTGTGGAGAGCATTACTGTATAACAGTTTCCATATACATACAACAGATCCATGATCAGTAAGCACAGGAGTTCCTTCAATGACGATGATTAAGATTAAGATTAAAGGTTTCTTAATCTTAATCATCATCATTGAAGGAACTCTGTTATACAGTAATAAACTTTGGAAACTATTACCTCTCTTTCCTCATTTGTTAAAGTTAAAGCCATGCTAACTAATGTATTGAAGTAGATTGCATAAATAATATAAATAATTTATCTAAATTAATGAGATGAAGTAATTTAATGTTACTTATTATAAATAAGTGTGATGTGGTCAAAATGCTGCTCTTTCAGTTTGGTTAAACTCAAATTGTTTTGTTTTTCTTGTAGACTCAACTTAATTTTTTAGCATACGCTAAAATAGATAATACTGATTTTTACCAACTTAAAATTCCAAGAAGTTCACTTCTAACAAAAAGTAAGTGGAAAATCACTAACAAAAAAGTAAGTGGAAAATGTTGCCTTCATTTTTTTGAGTTGACAATAAGTAACATTTTTTACAGTGTACCCAGCTCTACTGTGAAAGTGTAGGGGAGATTTTCTTGGCACACTTTGGGTCCCTTAGTACCAACCCAGCCTAGTGTAAAGAACATTTGTTGCAAAACTCCACAAAAAAAACACACAACCTTCACATTTCATTTCATTTTTATGCTTGTTAAATGCAACATATTCAGGATAGGGGTTAAGACAGTTCATCAGTGCTACACAGTGTGGAATCGCATTTCAAAAACAAGCTACTAGGTGCTACCAGGCATCTACCAGCTGCATCGTCAGCTAAAACTGCTCAGCACCCTGTTGTTAGATCCTGGCTTAGCTGAAGAAAACTAAACCAAACTCTCTGTGAAATGATGTCAGCGCTGCAAAACATTACAGTTTGGTGGCACTCAAACATGCTGCTTGCAGCTAGTTTGTGTATTTACAATGAAGATACAACCCGGCTATGGGCTATGAAAACAGACTCATATCACGGTCACGGCCTTCTCTCAATGTGAACTGCATATGTTCTCCTACATCCCAATTGTCATTGTCCCCACATCACCATCATCTCTCTTCCCTCTTATTCCTTTGTTGGCAGAGTTACAGCTGAGTGGCTTTTTGCCCTGTTTGTTCTGCAGAGCGGCGGGACCGAGGAGTGCTGTCCGCAGACTGAGTTTGTGGTAATTAAAGCTGGATAGAGCCCTATCAAGTAAAGCTGCTTATGTTTAATACAGTCAGCCATGCAGACATGGACCGGCGGCACACGGCCCGGCGCAGCAGGGGGACGGCACGGCACACAGCCTTCTGCGCATAATCCCACCCAATGCATCAGCATGAGAGAGAGAGAGAGAGAGACAGAGATGGGACGAGGGGAAGGGCGGTTGTTACGCTTGGGTATCAGCAAAGTTAAAGAGCATTTTATTGTGTGCCAGTGTGCAAATATGTGGAGTGTGTGTGTGAGAGAGAGAGTAAAGGGGGACAGGACAGTTGAGAGGGGATGGAGGGAGTTGCAGAGAGTGAGAAGGATTTAGTTTATGGCAGATAGACTTCACTGACTAACTCCATTGTGTGGGTGCTCTGTGCTGTGTGTGGATCAGAGACGGACAGAGTGTCCTCTCCGCTTAAAATCTGCTGGCATCTCCAACCAGACAGTCAACTCACTCAGAATAACGCTGCTGTGCTCGCTATATATTTTTTTCTTTACCACCATTCTTCTCTTATATTTGCAAACACAAACACTAAACACAAATAATATTGTTTATATATCCATCTATACCGATTTGTTAACTGTTGTCGTTTACTTAATTGTTCTTTTTTAATTTCTGTTCTTAATCTGTAATTCTAAAGTTTTTATTTATTTAGTACTCTGTCTACATTTTCTTAACTGTTTAACTGCATCTACCAAATACTATTAATCCTCAGATGTCTGTCATACAAACACACAGTGGACAGAAGCAGCGAAGTGACAAATAAGGTTTGAATCCAGTTAAAGCAGCAATGCTCTTTACTATAAATACAATACCAATTGAAACGGCACCCCTTCACCTAGAAAAGGGCATTTCCTGAAGAAAATGCAAGTTTGATTGCTGCAGCTGAAGCATTGCTTGGAATGCTGATGTGAAGGATTGATGCTCTGAATTGCTGGAGAGTCAGAGCAATTCAGAGCTTTGTACACCTCTGTGTGTCAGCCTGTCACCATGGTAACAGCAGAGGAGACCTCAAAAACCAATCCAACTTTGAGAGCCTGGCGTGCGGAAACGATCCGGAATTAGAAAATGCTGAATACAAGTTTGATAGAGCAGCATCTAATGAGCGTTTTAAGACTAAAATGGAGTCTGTAGCTTGTCATTTGTAGGAGGAGATACATTTGGCAGATGACCCTCATTGAAGGGCTCTCTCATAGACACCCATGTTAAAGATGACACCGAAATTGCTTAATATTTGAAAAATTATATTTTTTGAAAAAAAACTTGAAGTTGACCTGGAATGTCCTCTGTGAGATGAACATTTTGATAGTTGAATGGCTGAAATCGGTCAATGTATGCTGACGATACGCTGCGCCGAAAAACGTACAGAAGAATAAGAAAGAAGAAGAAGAAAGAGGGTGAAGAACAATAGTTTGAACTGCCACAAAATCATTTAACAAATATTATAGTGTCAGGCTGCATGTCCATTGTGGACCAAAGCATTGAGTAAAAAAAAATCTTAAATAAAACTCAGCTTTGAAGGTTGTTGGAGTGAAAATACATCATTATATTTTACACATATTTCTTTATATTAGGTTGTGCCGTAGGTTCTCTCTACTGACAGTTTATGTGAACATTATTCTGTTTTACGGCGAGTGTGTACAGCCAATCAGCCAAGCAAAAAGTTTGTGGGTCAAAAACAAAGACGGTGTTTAAATTTTCCCGTGGGCAGGCACTCAGGAAAAGAACATTAATCAACAGGTGAAGAGATCAGCACCTGCCCCTTACTGCAGCAGCAGGTAATTATAGCCTTACACAACCTTCTGAACACACTGATTAAGACATTGTTTGGGGCCACAGTTATAAATTATTGGGTTTTAAAATGCATATATTACCTGCTTGAACTCAGCTGGAGAATAAATAAAAAAGTGGAACTTTTTATTACCAATAGGCAACTAATAATTGAATTCTTTGCCTCTGTTCAAATTGGCCGAGCTATGACTGCGACTGTGCGTATTTGCATAACTGATTTCTGAGAAGTGGAGAGGGAGTTGTCCGGCTCATATTCCTTAATGAGAGGCGTACAGTACTGTAATTTCACAGCTGTAATGTGGCATCAAATTAGCCTTTTAGATCAATGCATAATCTAACCTCAGCCCAGAAAAAAAAAAAAAAAAAAAAAGATCCGAGTGATCCTGTCTCCAAGAAGGCTGCCAAATCCCCCAGCATCCTCCGTAGTGGTGGTGCCGTGATGACACTAATAAGCTGTAAGCTCCTCTTCTGATTTAAGACAACCTGAAATATAACACTAATTCCTCTGATGAAAGGAATGTTATTTCTATAAATGTGACACATGTAACACAAGCTGAGGCGAGAGAAGGAGAGAAGAGGAGCGCATGGGGGATGAAGACGAGGATTTGCTTTCTGTCTAATGCACATATTTGCTGAAGTGGCTCCAGCCAGTGTCTTCTGCGCTGACCTCCTGATTTAAAAAAAAAGGAAAAAAAAGGAAGGTTTCAGTGTGATATTCCCTCCCACTTTTTCTCAAGATGTTTGATCTCTGAGCTCAGAAGAGGGTATTAGACTTCACAGAGGCGAGCCGTTGATACCCCGGGGATCAATACACCCTGGCTGGTCAATTCATTAGAGCCGTACAGTGATTAATTAAGCTGTCCTATCCATCGGAAGCTGGGGACGACAGAGGACGGGGGGAGAAGAGATGGAAAAAAGGCGGCTCGGCTCGACACGGGTGGAGTGGAGTGCTGAAATGTGAAGCTCAGCTGTGACGCTCGCTTCTAGGCTTTTTTTCATCTGTCTTCACCCCCTGTCTGCTCTGTCCTTGGAGCTCCTGCTGTTCATTAGAGGATGAGGAGGAAGCTGGATACCACAGTGTGAAATAGGGAGAGATGCTAATCCTGACAGGTTAGTCATTAAGAAGCCCTCAGAGAGGAGGAAGAGACGGCGTGGCGGGGAAGGGGAAGGCATAGGATCGTCTTGTTACGTGGTCAGACATAATGTAAAGCCGAGTGACCTTTGACCCCTGCAGCAGATTCTTTTCTTCTCTTTCACGTTGGTGTAGTTTTCAGAGAACTTTTAAATGTCACCGAGTCTTGACCTTTGACTCTTGAACCGTCCGCCAATAGTCCTGTGACGCCGCCATCGCCATTACCACCCCAAAATTAACCATATGGACAAAAACGCACACACACACACACACACAAGCCTGAAGTGGAACAGGTCACCAGCATTCACGTTATCATTGTATTCACAACCTGCCTACATCTGTCAGTGCTTTCACACCTGATGGCCATTTGGCTCTGTGACATACTTTTGACCTCAAAAATAAAAAAAAAAAAAAAAAAAAGAATAGGATAACTCAGTTGTTTGGTGGGTCTAGTATTTCCATCGTTGTGTGTTCAGTGTTGGACATGCTGCAATATAATGACATGAGGCTCGCTAACTTTAGCCTTAGCTCAGCAGGAAACAAAAGTTGCTGATACTTACATGCAAGATGGCGTTTAATAGGTGCCACGTTTATAAGATTTAAATCCCAGATAATCGTTTCGATCCAAAACAGATTTAGAATAACTAGCTATATCATTTAATTGCTATTAAATAAACCTGTGAATGAGTTTATAATCATAAAACAAATATATCAGACATGAATCAGCCTATATGTCTTAATGGTAATCTTTGACTTCCCCACAGGAATAGACTAAACTTTATTTGGATTGGATGTTGCAGATCGGTGGTTTACTAAGCCTTGCCTTGATTGGTCGTTTTTTTTTAACCCTGCACTAATATTTGGTTTGTATTGGTCTGGACTGATTGATTGGTTCATAGCTCGGCTCTGATTGGTTAGTTTTTAGCCATTCTCAGATTATTTTGTAGCCCTGCTCTAAATGGTTGATACTGATGCACTGAATTGGCTGTTTTATAGCCCTGTCCTGATTGGTGGGTTCATATCAATCTTTTTTTTTCCAGCTCCTGAACAAATCAACTCAACTACAGGTTCTCTGTCACTGCAGCAGTTTGTCTTGAGTCAACATGATGGTTTCCTCCTGACAAAATTCCCCTTCAGCAGCAAATCTTTCAACACGTGCTCATTTTATGTGAGCACAAAGGTGCTCAGTCAATGCTAACACATTAACATAATGCTGAAGGGATTCAAATTATAGGCCCTTTGAAGCCTTCGAACGTAAATTGGGCGAAATTACAACGAGCGCGGGTGGCTGTCGCAGAGCCTGATGTCTACATAATTACAGTGTGCTGCCTTCTTTGGCAAGAAAAGAAAGCTCTGATGAATCTGGCTTGATTGCCAGTATTTAGCACTATCGTCCTGATTGCACACGTACAGTGCATGTGACAGTTCAGGTTTTCCCTCTTACGGTGTTTATCCGTCTTTGTCTGTGAGTCCTAATTTTACCTTCTCTTTGTGCAGAGATCTCTGTCGGTCTGTCTTTGTCTCTAAATGTGCCTCCCTGCATGTATTTAAAGCTTCTTCACTCCTGTGTGACGATGACACTGGCAACTTCCTGGCTGCTAAAGGGGAACGAGTCAAAGCCCTGTGTCTCCATGCGTACATGTTTAATTATTCTGTCTTTGTGATGGCAACATTGGGTCTAGGTGTCGTTGTGCACGGGACGACGAGCTAACAAACAATACCAACAGGTAAGACAATGTACTGTAATACAAATCAGCAGCACAAACACACTTGAGTCCACCCACACAAAGCTAATTACTGGGATCCCTTTTTTTCCCCTTCAGCTGTCAACACAGCATATTCCCTGCAAGGTGACGAATAAGCAAATGAAGCTACTCCCCCCCCCTCCCCAATTACACTGATGCATTGTGAGATTATTGTTTCACACAAGAGATATTACCTCCATTTGGCCTTGAAAACTTGTTAGATGAGCATAATTATTTATTTTCATGCAGACAAGTGATGCATTACAGTCTGCATTCTCCGACAGTTGGTATTTTAGGGCTTGTGTAATGATATCAAGCCGAGTTAGGATGAGGGAAAGGAGAGCAAAGGAGAGGACATAATCCACCACCAGTGGGATCTGGAATCTGGTATTCCCTTCCATCCAGGCCCTGGGGTCCCATTTTAGATAATCAGTATTTCACAAATAGGACTATTTTTTGCGTCTGTGGAAATAGCTCCTCAGATGATGGCTTCACAATGAGGCAGGATGGAGCTCTCTGTGCTGGGAGAATGCTTTAAATAATAAAAGCACAAGGGGTTTCATGAATAGAGTATTATAGGGATGTGAATGGAAGCTTCAACTCGCCCCACCCTCCTCCTCCTCCTCCTCCTCCTCCTCTCTGCCTTTTGCCATGCAGGCTCCAAAAAACACTCAGCCTACTGTCCGGCTTTCCCCCCAGGAAATGCAAAGAGACAGATGGAGAGAGAGAGAGAAAAGGCAACAACACATAAGCACATTAAGCTTATATTTATAGGGCCATTACATGATTTTGGAAGAAACATTGACTTATACTTAAAAAAGGGCCTTAAAGGGTAATATTACACAATAATATGAATATGGCTTGGGCCAGTTTTTCTGACTTAAAATAGCAATATTTGAAGGAATTCATTAAATGATGAGTACAAATATTATTCCTCAAAGAACAATATTGTCCGACAAAGTCCTAAAAAATAGACAAATTGGGAACTTACAGGTCATATTTACATGCAAAACAAAAAGCCACATTAAAAGTTTGGTATTTTGTGCTCTCCCATACAGCTTCACTGCATGCAGGCTGCAGTGAATCAATAAACAAGCTTCCAACAGTTAAAACCATCACAGACATGGGCATTGCTGCTGGAAATGGCCTACCTACATTGTGTATGAGGCGAAAAAAAAAATATATTTAGAAATTACAATAGACAGAACCTCTTAACAGAAAGCACGGTTATTGGTGCCAGAACATGCCGACCTTTCACACACATCTCTAGTGTGTACATGTCTGAAAAGGAAAAAATAGCCAGTGACTAGCAGTTCTCTGTTGATGTCAGAGGTCAGAGGAGAATGGTCAGACATTTGAGATCTGAAATAAAGGAAACAGGGACTCAAATAAGCCATGGCTCTAACTGAAGTCTGTAGAAGAGCATCTCTGAATGCACAACAACCTTGAAGCGGATTGACTACAGCAGCAAGTGTCACTCCTGTCAGTTAAGAACAGCTACAATTCACACAGTTCACCAACACTGGACTGGAGAAAACACACGTCTGGCCATTACTGCTGCCACATTCAGATGGTCGGCTCAGAATTTGGAGTAAACAACATGAAAGCATGGATCCATTCTGCTGCTGCTGTAATGGTGTGGGGAAGATTTCGTTGGGCCCCTTAGTACCAACTGAGCATGGCAGTCTACCTGAGTATTGTTGCTGACCATGTCCATCCCTTTATGAGCACAGTGTACCATCTATTGATGGATACTTCCAGCAGAATGACACACCATGTCACAAAGCTGACATCGTCTCAAACATGACAATGTGTTCACCGCACTCACAGTGACCCAACACAACACTATTTACTGGAGATTCACATCATAGATGTGCAGCCAACAAATCTGAAGCAACTGTGTGATGATATCATGTCAACGTGAATGAAAGCATCTGATTATTTCTAGCACCTTGTTGAGTCTATGCCACAAAGCGGGTCCAACCTGGTGCTAACAAGGTAGCCTTCTGTGACTGATCTCTGTAGCCTCGCTGTGCATTTTATTTCTGGGCGTTCCTGTTATTCCACAACCACAACTGATCAAGATGGATTTTGTGCGTCTTTTGCACGTCAGTTATCGTGTGTGTGTGTGTGTGTGAAGCTGGCAAGAGCTCTGACAGGTGGACGTTTGTTAAAAGCTTGTCCGGCAGCCAATGGCCTTTTTTTTTAGCAACCGGCAGACGAATCCACGGCGTCACGTTTCCTTCTCCCCCCCCCACCCCCCACCCCCCAGTTCACGCATCACCACCTGGCGCTCTGACAGCGGCTGCTGCCCGTCGTGGCCCCCTTGTCAAACCCTGTTGGCGTACCCCTTGACACCTTCCCCCCCCCATATCTCCGCTCAAAGTGCCAAAAGCTCAGCCGGTGAATGTTTGATTTCTATTTATTCATGTGGTGCTCCCACCGCACCCCCCACCACACACACACACACACACCCTCGCTCTTGAATAACTTTCAAAATATACTGTGTATCTAAAACACAGAGCAGGCTGCCTGTGTACGGGAGCTGTCAGGAGGCTGTCATGTTAGTCTGCTCTGCCTGGCAAACACACTGTCTTATGAATTCATGAGCTTGAAGTAGAAAAATCACTGCAAAAAGTGTGTGTGTGTGTGTGTGTGTGTGTGTGTACATATGTTTGCCTTTGATTATGCATTTGCATGTAGGTGGCACTGCTTTGATGACACATAAAAAAAAATAAAATAATTAAAGGCAATCTTAGGTGAATATGTGAAGGATGTGACCTCATAATTCTACAAAGTTGTCGGTTGTTTGGAGCCAGACTTGCCAACCTGTTTAAAAGAAGGTTTATCAGCCCCCACACTTTTTTTTTTTATGTAAAAGTTCGTCTAATCAGCCCTCAGTCTGGACTGATTTAACATTGGAGCCCGTCTCTCCCTGTTCTTAATCAAGCTCTCATCATGTTTCCCGCGCTCCATGAATGATTCACTGTCAGTCAGAGCGGTGCGCGTGGACAGCCTTCTCAAGGACCTGTTTTCTTGTCTGGAAGTTCTGCAACAGTTTCTAGCTTTTTAAGATAAAACTAAATTATTCTGGAGGCTTGAAAGATTGGGGAAAAAAACAGTGGAGGGAAAAGGGAAGGGAGGGGTATTCTAATGTCACAGAAGACTTCCCTCTGATAAAAGTTCAGCACAGCAGTGCTCTGCAGGTCAATGAGGCTTGAATGCGAGGGCAGCCGCTGAATCCTTAAAAAGATTTTATGTGCGTCAAACTCCTAAAGACACAAGCCTGCAGGATGTAAGATATGACGTGCAGACACACACACTCACTCTTCAGACAATGGAAACGGTGTATTTAAACTCTTTCCTACTCATGTGAAGTGGCCGCACAGACTGCAACAATGACTTGACATTTATTTCTTTTTCTTGCTGGGGACCAAGCTGGCTTGCCCAACATGGAAAATGCATGATTGTCCTGGCTTCAAACAAACTTCCTGTCTGATTTCTTCTTCTTTTATGGTTCTGACAGGAAGATAAGATAAGATAAGATAAAACTTTATTAATCCCGAAGGAAATTCTTGTGCCAGAGGTATCAAGTTACATTAAATGCAGTTAAGTACAGAGTATAAGAGTATAAGTGTCACTATAATCCAAAATAAGAGTACAGTACGCAGTATGAGCACAATATATGATACATGGATACAAATATGGAGATGTAAGGTGCTAAGTAAACATAAATATAGACCAGTGGAGGGAATGACAGTGATGCCTGACATGATTATCTAGCGCTTCTCCCTACAGAAAGGGGAGGAGTTATACAGTCTGATGGCCACTGGCAGGAAGGACCTCCTGTGGCGTTCTGTGCTGCTCCTCGGTAGTCTCAGTCTACCGCTGAATGTGCTCCTGTAGGACAGCAGTGTGTCGTGCAGGGGGTGAGATGTGTTGTTACGAATACTGAGGAGTTTCCTCAGTATCCTCCTCTCTGTCACCTCCACCACAGACTCCAGCTCCACTCCCAGTACCGAGCCAGCCTTCCTAATGAGCTCGTTGAGTCTGTTGGTGTCGGCCGTCTTCATCCTGCTGCCCCAGCACACTACAGCGTAGAAGATGACGCTGGAGACCACCGAGTGGTAAAACATCTGCAGCATGGTCTGGCAGACGTTAAAGGATTTGAGTCTCCTCAGTAGATACAGGCGACTCTGTCCCTTCCTGTATATTGCCTCTGCATTTGTGGACCAGTCCAGTTTGTGGTCAATGTGGACAACCAGGTATTTGTAGCTGTCCACAATGTCCACGTTGGTACCCTTGATGCTGACCAGGAAGTACAAATGTACAGCCTTTACTACTAAAAAGTACCAACAGCGATTGTTGAAAACAAATATTTTTCTGCACAGCGAACAACTTCAGTTGCATCCTTTAGCGGCCATCTTGTCTTTGTGTGCATGCTCAAGTCAAGCTAAGATGTATTAGAATATATCAGCATGTTTATTATGTGTAGCAGCTGTGTTTCGTGGGCAGTCGGCTGGTTCTTTTTCGAGGGCATTATATGCAAACTTAATTTCAGGACTATGGTGTCCCGGAAGGAGAAGTTGGCTCTGCTAAGAACAGCAAAGAACATGTAATATCACCCATGTAGTGGGCCACCATCTAGAAGGCCACTGCCTTACATACATTGGCTAATTTTAACAGGCAGGCACAACCGACCCCATCATTTATCCAGTTGCGCACATGTATACAAAGACTGCTGTCCCACACCTGGGACACAGTGCTGAAGAAGCCGGACTACAGGTGGTGCTGTTCTCCCTACTACCTGCAGTAGTGGGAGAATGGCGCCACAACCTGCATAAAATCAGCTGGCAGACACGTCACAGGTAACATCACGTGACTTCTGAAGAAGAAGACTGCAGGAAGCAGTCGAAACAGTAGTCGTAAAGGTAAAAACACAAAACACTGGTCTGATCGAAAGAATACTCTTATGGTTTAAAAAAATGTATACAAATGTATATAAATGTATAATGTAAAGGTGCAGAGTACAGACTCACTACCTTTTCACTATATGGGGAGTTTGTCATCAGGGACTCTGTAGTGAGCATGGAAAAAATGTGTCACTAAAATTTTGGACACTACACATATAATTTTCTCATCAGTGTTAGTTGCATTATTGCTGTCACAATTAAAACACTCCCAACCATTCACTATTAAGCACAAGGCATGACAGTAGATGATGCTTATCTACCATTACTTCTACTTTTTACAATGCATTGTGGGATACACCAAGTGCAATAAACAGTAGATTAAAGCTATAGCAACAATCGTTTACCAGTATAGTAAAAAAAAGTTTACCCCAGTATATTCAGCTGATGTCAATTTTCAATAGAGACCCATATGCAGTATTTCCTCCTGCTTTTCCTTTCCTCAAGCGTCACATCCTCTAATCCTTCGTCCTTCCTTTCACCTCCTCTCCTGACCCTCCCTGAGTTCAACATTTGCTCAGCTAATAAGCACAGCATTTCAGCTGAAACCATTTTTTTTCCTCTTGATTTACTGCGCACCATGGCTGCTCTCCAAATTAGAATGTTTATTTATGGCCATCAATATTTAATTGAGTTTACTCTAATCTTGCGTTAGTGGGTTCAGAAGTCTCTGCATGGCTGTTTAAATATTAAAATTAATTGGAGCGGAGATACTGTAAAGAGGCTTGGTTTAATTGTTCTGGGAGAACAGGTAGCTTCTGAAGCCTTGGCATGCAGAAGGAACACACACATACAAATAATTGAATACACACGGTGTGTGCTTTTACCAGATGAGGTCTTAGAGATTTTCTGATGAATGCACAAACAGGATCTTGTTCCACGGTTAAGTTGTTGGGTAAAGTGTTTGCTAAGTACGTTCATTCAGCTGTGGTGCAGGCTAACAGGGTTAGCAATAATAGCAAAAGTTTTCCCATGTGGTTCAACACAGAGATAGGTTTAAATATTAGAAGTTTGCTCATTCTACATGCATTCATACTAATGGAATCAATACTAATAAGCATGTTTAATCCATAATGAAAGATCTTTTATTTAATATCTGTTTTTTTCTGTTATTTTAGAGTAAAGAGACCATATTATGCACATTCTATGTGCAATCATTTTTCAAGAAACAGTACAGCTGATTAATCATAATGAAGCTGTTTCAAGAGGTCGCTGTCCGATCGCCTGGTGCTGAAAAGCCTTGTCTATTCATAATACTACTGGTATAACTACACTAAAACTGCAATTCATTTATTTATGGATTCTTCTCTCCCTGTGTTTGCCTCTCAGGCTTGATGCACACACAAATATATAGGCAATATAGTAATCAGTAATCACCAATTATCGGAAATTTCAACGTGTCAACGCAACCTAGTGTGATGTGACATTGTGTAAAGACAAAGTTTTTTAAAGGGAAGATGGTGTCCTATGCCAACTGGATTTCAGAACTATGGTGCCTGTGAAAGTACAAAAGGTGAGATCTGGAAAAAGGAAACGTATCCATTAATAGAGTCGGAATGTGCTATCTCTTAGTCACAAATTACATGACATCTGTTGTTATTAGCATAATTAATTACTGAACTTCAAAATAATCTCTGTATTATAGTAAGGTTTAGTTGGCTTTTAGGCTGTGTAATCATGAGCTAAAAACCTGTGCGCTTTAATTTCATTAAATAAAATTGAATCAAAGAAAGCTGAATATATATTATTATATATTATATATTATATATATTATTATATATTACAGTATATAATATAGACTATACACTTTTCTTGTTATAAGAAAATTGCGTCATACTTTATGTTTTCAATTAGGGGTGTGCGATTTGACAATACAAGAGGGGGTGGGGCGCGTATGAGGAGTTCTGTGCACGTGTACATCAGATGCAGACAGAGGCAACAGCTAATGACGTTACCAAAACAATGATAACGCAGACGCGCAGTGACAGCAGCAGGTCTGTTTTTCCTTAAATATGATTCCCATTAAACTTTGATCATTTGTGTTAATTTGTGTTCTAAATCACATTGAACTTTTACTGTATTTATTGTTTAATACTTTACAGAATTACATTAGAGTCTTCTTTTTAACCTATTTGAAATAAAACGTTATTTTGTTCTGTAATTGTTATTTCCATGTTTTTTGAGAACTAACACTGAGTGCACGTTATCAGAGTTGTTTGCCTTAATTGATAGTTTAAGAGAAGTGACAGTAGGCTACCTTAAGTCATTTACACGGAAACATAGTCTCAATGTAAATACAAATCGCGATAAAATCGTGATCGTGATTTTACCATTAAAGAATCGTGATATAATATTTTTGTCATATCGCCCACCCCTATTTTAAATATATATTCCAGAAAATGTGAGTAGATAAGTAAGTCTTTTCTTTTTTTTCGAAGCATGGTGCTGGCTGTGGTACGCTCACACACTGATTTGATGTGAATCATTCTTATTAGATGGGATCCAGAGCGGCTGAGTTTATTTTGACATGATTAAGCTCAGTTTTGGTAGACTGAGGTATGAAAACAGGTGTGAAAAGCAGCAGAGAGTCGGTGTTAGGCCTGGGGTTATGCTGTTGAGGTGATTTAAATAACACTGTCTGTCTCTCTTTTCATTAATACACTTTCCCCTCTCTCACAGAGCCTCGGGGCATACAGCTACAGCGGCGACTGAATGAAATTCTGTTTTTCAAAATGAGCAGCATACTCAAAAGCGATGGTAATCTCAGATGTAGAAATTGGAAAAGTCAGCACAGCAAATGCATCAGCAGCTTTCCTCCAGACAAACATGCAATATTGATTCTCTTTTTCTGAACAGGTCATATTTTATGTGTTTGTTTTTAAAGATTTCAATATTGTGCTTCAGCGCTTTTCAGGTAGACGTTTGCCCGTAAATGAACATTAATGATGCTGAACTGGTCACTTAATAAAAAGTCTTAATTGGACGTGTAATAACTTCAGCAGACTGATTCAGATACAAGCACATTATTTACCATAATGGAGTTCAAGTAAATAACAAATAAATAAAAGTCTGGCAGAAAAAAATGAATCCCTCTGATATTATTTCTGGCTAACAGTCACTCTTCCAGCCAATTCGGCTGACAATGAATTTTCAAATGGTGAGGACATCAAGAAGACTGATACGTTCATAAAAAAGTGCTTTCACTGCCACATAAACAGCAGCAGGAAATTAACTGGAGTTTGAATTGCAAAGGACCAACAAACGTGTCGAGGTCTATGATCATTATCCCTGTGAGGAGGACGCAGGAATGGATGGATGGATGGTTCCCCGTAGGCCCGTTCTGAACTGTCATGCCAAGCACTTTGCATTCCTCCAGACTCATTTCTGCATGTATATTACATGACTTTGAAAACATTTGCAGGGCTGCCAGTCTCTCTCTCTCTCTCTCTCTCTCTCTCTCTCCGTGGATTAATCCATACTGACTCTCATTACTTAATCTGCTACATCTAAATGCAGCTCGGCTGTCCTCGGGGCTCTGCTTCCAACAAGCTCAATGTAATAAAAATTGCAGCGTTTTGTTCTTTGTCTGCTTTTGACAAACATCCAACAAAAGCATTTAAGCTTTGGCAAAGTGAAAAAGACCTTTTTACATATAAAAAAAAGAACGCTCTTCATTTTCAAGTGTGTGCTGAGTGATGAAGTTCAGGTGTTCCTTTTTTGGAAAATAAACTCTTCATTTGAATTCCATGCAGCTTAACTGAGGCACCACGGTGAATGGAAACCAATAAAAAGGCACTTGTGCTGCTCCTCAACTACACAAGAAAAAAAAAAGACACCATCAGTCTGATGCCTTTCTACATCCAAAATCATCTGTGCATTAAAACGGATATTTCAACACATATATGGCCATTTGGCTGAATGCCTGATAAAGCTGTGCGTCATGCTTAGGGTATCAGTTTAGACACCCCCCCTGCAAACTTCCCATCTGCAGCAAGCTTCTATGCTATTTTTAGCTAGCATGACCACAAAAAGGTGCTTAGCTATTAGGCGTGGGATGGTTCAGGAAAACAATCCGAACCGTTCTGTACACGGGTCTTGGTTCAGTTCAGGACATGCACATCAAGTAATGCAGGGAGGCATTTTGACCGCAGCATGGAGGTGTTACCAACTACTCTCTACAACGACTCTCTCGCTAAATATTGTGACTTTCCAAACCTTTTGTCGAAAGCAACTAGCGACAAATCTACCGACTTTCTCTGGTGATTGACATGAAAGCACGTATAGCTCTACTGTCCTCGACAAGCAGTGACCATGAGCTCCTCCCCTGCCTCAATCACTAATCACTAAGCTGCTGCTGGCCCCGTCAAGGCTGACAAAGTGGGATGTATCTAGCATATTTGCAAAATTTAAAAAACAAAAAAAACACTTGCATCAGTACTGTTAGCATAGTGTAGTGTAGCAAAGCTTAGCTTAGTGTAGTCAATGGAGTTCAGGCTATCCAACCAGCATGTCAACTAGCAACGGTGACCAAAACAACACATGTTCTCTATGCAATGGTGGGAGTGTGCTCACCTGTATAGTGTGCACACACGGGTCTGTGTGTTTGTGTGCACGTGCATTGGGCCAATGTGCACAGACAGCAGCGGTGAATTGTGAACGTGCAACCATGCAGAAAATGACATCCTGCCGTGCAAGATAAATAACATGAGGCTAGTTAGTTTGTTTATTAATAGAACAAGGTGTAGACCTGTTCTATTTTCAAAGGAAACCTTAAATGACTTCTGTTGTCATCTGGCATAAAATTGACTTGACCTTCTAAGGGGAAACACTGAACTGATTCTTAAATATGGTTGGTATGTTGGATAATTAGGAAATATATTTTATGCTGATCTATGGTATGGAGTGTTAAAAATAGAAAAAAAACTCAACAATGTAAACCGAACCGAAAACCGCGACCTCAGAACCGTGATACGAACCATTCCATTGTCTTAATACTGGAAAGAAAGAAAGGCAGAGCTTGCTTTGCATTGGAGCTAATGAAAGTCGACAGTATGGATCTGTGCTCGTCCCCATACATCTTATTATATATGGTCTATAGGCTCGGCTTGGTAGCTTGGCATCTAGCTATGCTGCAACATCCATCCCGTCAGAACAGCTGCAGGAAGATCTGCTCACAGCCTGGAGCAAGCCTCCCAAACACAGTGTGAAGATGCTGCTTATGTTTACATGCACAATGACTAATATGTAGCTTCATAATTTGTCTTATGCTAAAACCTACTTGGCTACGATAAGAAAAAGGTCATTGTGTAGGTTAAAAACATGTTAATACCAGGCCCATCAGGAAAAACACCCGTTTTCTTGGTTACCTTGGTAACAAATAATCGTACAACCACACAAGGACGTCATATACATGAGCGCCTGGCCATTTAAATGGTCAGCAAATGAACCCTGGTAAATTTAATAATCATAATAAACTCAAATTAATTTGCCAAGACATGATTTTAGAATATTTAAGCAGGCGTGATACAGACGTTCCTGTGTGTCTTTGCTCTGGTTTCTGAGGTGACAGTTTTATAGTATTATAAGTCTGATAATAAATCTGCCCCTGACCAACAATCCAAAGCAGGTTTTAGTAACGAACCGCGAGGAAATAAGGATGATCCCAGAGGGATAGAAATGGAGATGAGAGGAAGGTGTTGAGATTTGGGAAAGAAGGGTGAAGGTGTGGGTGTGTGTGTGTGTGTGTGTGTGTGTGTGTGTGTGTGTGTGTGTGTGTGTGGGTGTTAAGGGGTCTGACTGCTTTAAATTTGATGGCACATTGCTGCAACGGCTGAAGAATTTTATTAAGAGTCTTTATATCTTCTGCCTTAAGCCGGCCCGATCAGCATAATCCCTGTCCAAACAAGAGATAATGAATCTTCTCTTTTAGTATTGGGTTAGATGGAGGAAAGCATGATACCAGTGAAGGGAGGGAGAAGTGCACAAATTATTGGATTTAGATTAGGAGAGGCCTATTTTAATGGGTTTGAAGTAATACCACAACGTTAATGAAAAGTTGCCCCAGGCCTGCATGATTGGACAGGAATGTAGGTGTGTGTGTGTGTGTGTGTCTGGGAGTGAGATAGGGGGGAGCGCTTAATCGAAAATGCCCAGCTGTGTGTTGTTTTTTGTTTTTCATGCAGTGTGGTCGACGTGTTGCGATTTATTTTTAGCTTTATGGGTATTTTTAATGGACGTCTGGCTAATATTTATTTATTTTATTTTTTTAAAAAGCATTGTTGTGTCTTCCAACGCTCTCCGTGTGGTTTTATTATTTTTACTGCAGCCTTGATGCAATGTCAGGCAAAACAACAGAGGGAATTTCTGCTAATGTATTCATCTAAATATGGCTCAAAATCATGCACAACACCTTCCTCTTCCTCTATTTTTATGCATTTCATCCAAAGAATGCCTCTTATCTGTATATAGAGGCTATAGAGAACAGGTGTTGTGCACCTGTTGCACAGGGTTTTAAAAAAAAAAAAAAGTGTGAATAACTAATCCTTTCTCACGCTCACATTCAGCCAACCTCTGAAAACCTGTTTACATGCAATCATTGCTGCTCTTTTAAGAAGCTTTTAAAAAGAAGTGCCAATTAATCACAGCAGAAACATCTCAACCTTGGCATTCAAAAAAAAAAAGAAATGACCAGAGTCTGCGAATCCACTTTTGAAAACAGTTGTGTGTGTGCGTGTGTGTGTGTGTCTGTTTTAAACAAAGCGGTGCACAAGTGTAGTACATAAAAGAGCGCTGCTGTACAGGCTGTTACTGTAGCAGATGTAAAAAAAAAAAAAAAAGAGCTGGATTGGCAGATATGGGCAAACTGTGAGACAGACAGAGATGCAGACTGTGATAAGAGCAGACATGTACACGGCTCTCTGTGGCCTCCCGTCCTCCCAGGAGAGCTTAACCCAGACTTACCTCCAACAATCACGCCATTGTATGAGGAAACAAGAGCAAAGAGAGAGGGAGAGGGTTTCCTCATAGTCTTAATAAACTATTTTTAAAATTGGAACCATTTATTCTTATTTCCATGCAATCTGACACCAGGTACTCTATTTTTTTCATGTGCGATTAATGAACATAAATGTTGGATATAAAGGTTTTAACAGAGCATGGCAGCCACAAGAGCTCTCTTTTAATATCACATATTCAACAACTAATAGGAAAAAGAAATTACAAATTAAATCAAGAAACATTCTGTATTTATTGACAAAGATCCAATACCGGTATTTCCATTTTATAGCACTTTTAGGCTTAACACAATGGATAATATAAAAATTTTAACACACATCAGAAACCAACAGCGTCAATAAAATACTTTTCCTGTGAATTTTCCTGTAAACTCATTTCATTTCATCAAACGTTCAAATGACTTTATATGCGCCTAAAACAAAAATCAAAGATCAGAGGGGGAAAAAAAATCCAGAAACTGAACATCTATAATTAATTTCATTGACTTCAGAGTCACTTTATAAGGATGTTCTTAGTTTTTTAATGTAATGATACACAACTCATTTGATATCTTTTAATTCAATTTAGTCAAAGAATATTCATCAAAATTGCTACAAGACTCCTAAGCCCAACACAAGTGACTACAATAGAAGTGGCTACAAGGCAATGACACTGGACAGCGCCCAGCAGTAACAAATGTGTTTCTTTCATGTGTTCTTTCATGTCCTCAGATCACTATGAAAGGAAATCAATGATACATTGAATGTACGGTTCCATCATTTCCTACCTGTACTTTCCATGGATAATCACAGTCAACAACCCACCAGTAACTTTACTTTGAGGACATAATAATAAAAGAATGTCCATATTTAAATAGAAAAACTGCTCTAATTAGGAAACCGGCTAATTTAGCATTTAGCCGACTAATACTCGTCGACGGCAAAACGCAAAATTCTCTGACCCGTGGTGCAGCAGGTGCTTTGGGTGCAGGAGGTGCTGGGTTCAAAACCAGTATAAGCCGTCTGTTAGGTAGCGGTAATGCACTTCGGGATGTGGGAATAAGTGACACTGACACAGTTTAAAAACATTTTTTGTATCGTACAGACGTTTCGTCAACACAGATTCGGCATTTCAGAAGAGGAGAAAACTTTTGAAAACGGGTCCTACAGTGTTTTTAGTAGTTTTGTGTGGACGCACACATTTATTGAAACGATGTGGTCTGTACAAAAAACGTTTTGGAAACGAAAACAACTTCATCTTTGTGTGTATGTGGCATCTATTCTTGTTCTATGGGGCTGTCGTTAGTCTGTAGACGCGCTGCTATAACACACACACACACGCTGCAAACTCAGAGATGCAGTGAATAGATCATCAGGCCCATTATCCGATACCTGATCTAGCTATTTAATTATTTAATAATCGGAGGGCTGAATACAGGGTACTGTTATTCTGATTAGCTGTCTTTTAAAAGAGCAAACCAACAAAATGAGAAAAAAAAAATTGCCAGGTTTCAACCTGTAGAGGGCAGTCACTGCACACTTTTATTTCACTTTACGGAAAAATGAAATATTATAGTAAAGTAAAGTAAGTAAATAAAATTGTGATTTTAAAAGATGCGATTAATTCTTAGCCGAAGGTTGTTATTATAGTGTTCACAGCGAGCTCGACATTAATGGTTGTACATCAATTTGGACGATTTCAGACATATTAGGAATTCTGAGTGTATTGTTGCCCAGTTAACAGTCTTGGATTAATTTCCAAACTAAAATCAAATACATTTATTTATATTAAATGAACAAACCACTCTATTTAAGTTTCAGAAAATCCATTATTTGAATGGAAATTGTACTAGTCGCCACAAGGAGCAGCGTTTCTTCATTAGTATTGAGTAGTACACACAGTATGTTACAGGTGGGTAATGTAACATGGAGGCATAATTAGCTGAATCAAAATCACGCAGTACGTTTTAATACCTCCACAGCACGAGGTATGAATTCTCTCACTCCTCTAATTATTTGACCCTCCTGTGCCAATTACTGCTGTATTGATGAAGGCCCCAGATGTGTCGTGCTAATAATTATCAGGGTAATATTACACATTTCCATGTGCTCACTAGGAGGTTTCTCCTGTTAAGAGCTGTGAGCCTGCTGCTACATTACACCAGCCTGTGAAATTGATGTGGCTGTCAGCTTCAATTAGAGACATAATGTCTTGGATCAGAGGGTGACTGGGCTGGAGACAGGGCAAAAAAAGAGAGGAGGAGGAGGAAGAAGGAGAGGGTCAGAGGGGAGGAAATGTTGTGGCTCTGACTGAAGGGCAACAGCCAAGGGGGAGGAAGGAAAGGTCAGAGGGTGATGGCTGGTGTGAGGAGGTCAGAGGAGAAGCTATGGATGAGTGAACATTTAGAGAGAAGTGCTTAGTTACAGATAAAAAAAAAAAAAGATGAAGCTGCTGCAGTGGTGCACGTGGCTCCACTGATCTCTGACAGAAAAAACCTGTTAACATCTATCTGTCATGAATTCATTCAGAAATCATACAATGTAAAATGCAATATTAGCAAAGTATAAGATAAAGTACATTTTATTACGCCTTTATGGCACTAGGAGGGGCTTATCGGGTATTCTGTGGGCCCAGCTGTGAAAAAAGGGGTTGTAGCTACTGTATGCTTGGAAGAGTGAACACCTGGAGTGGATGCTGTGGAGCACCTTGGGGTGTCTTTAACCCTATAAGACTGAAAGCAGCCTACATCGAGCTTGGCTTGTAGGTTTGCATCTAGTCACTGGAGGTAAACACGCTCACTGCCAGATAACCCTTTTCGGGAATGATGCACTAATAACCATCTATCCATCTGTCCAATCCTGCATTGTTTTGTCCTGCAGGATCATAAGAGGCTGCAGCATACCCCTACTGTCAATGGATAGGAGACAGCATACATCAATCTATCACTACAACACAGGAAACAGGATAAGATATGTAGTTGAACCGCCCTCCAAAAGGTCACTTCCCTTCTGATTGGTCAGCTACATTGGCCACATTCCTTATATTTTGCTGATTTGTTAACCAGGCATGTTAGCTCCTAGCTAGCTTACATGGAGATGTTGATAAAAAAAAATGACTGCCCAAACCTGCAGACATTTCAAACTAAAAAAAACAATTAGGAAGAAAATAAGCATCTCTTCCATTTGCCATTGCTCCCAGCCTCTACTGTGGACCATGTGGGTGATGAGTTGACATAACCCAGGTCCCAGGTTTCCCTGTGCCAAAAGGATGCTTTACTGCTTTGTCCCTTTTTCCCTTGTGCCATTAAGATCTATCTCATCAAAGATGAACCAGAATTCACAGGTCTCAGCTGGTCTGGAAGCAGCTAAAAAACCCCTACAAGGAGACAGATACCCCGTTCACACTGGGGAAATAAATCTGGCTAAAGCGGGATTCGGGCCTATCCAGATGTTTTTTTCCTGAGTGTGAACACCTCGAATCCGGCAGTATCCAGTTTGATTTCAATCCGGCTAGATCCACCAACGAGAGGTGCTACAGCGGCCTGAACGGACTCTGTATATTACGAGGCGCCACCTAGTGGTTTGGAGGACAGCAAACACGCTGGATGAAGCCGGATTGAGTGCGGACACAAGTGTGTGCTAGCCAGATTTGAAAATAGGTCTGAACGCATCCAGCTTAAAGGCTGTCTGGGCTCAATCCTACTCTAGCTGGAATGACTTTCTCCAGTGTGAACGGGGCCAGAGAGGTTTGGGTATCTATGCTCCTCCTATTGCTACCACAACCCTGCTGGTATAAGAGTACATAGTTTCTGAACTGAAACTATGAGGCTGTGTTGACCTAATATCCAAATCCAGCAGTGCACCATTATCAACGTTTTCCAGAAACAATAAACTAAAAAACCATTAAAAATACTTAACGACTACTGGAACTTACAAACACCAAGGCAAACAACATTTGTTCAAATGCGGAATGCTAAATCTCAGTTCTATTGTGTGTGAGTAAGTGTGCGCTGACAGGACTGCATTCATGAGCGCCTGCCAGGCCAGAGTGTTGAGATTTAGTGCAGCTGCAGATCTGACAAGACAGATTAATCTGAGGAAAAAAAAATGTCCTTTCTAATGTTTACACCCGCTGCGTGCCCATATTAATTACTGACACACACACACACGAAGTACAAATCCAGGGACAATGCAGTCATTTGTCTCCCTGAACACACACACAGACATACACAAAAAAAGAAAGAGCCATGCTAATGTGACATCTCTTCGTGCCATGGGGATGTGGATGAGATTATGTCTGCTTGCACGCATGTGTGTGTGTGTGTGTGGGTGTGCGTGCACTTCGGAATATGGCAGGAAGTTCATTACCGCCTTACGGCTCAGTGTGAGGCCACCAGGCACAGAGCATCTCGCAGGGGCCTCACCGGCATGCTGGGAGCTCAGCCTGAGGGGAAACACACCCAGTATGACGGCGCATCCTTAACAGCACATACGTAACAGAAAGCATAAATCTGTAAACAAATAATCCCAGAATAACTTAGACCTGCTGTTTCTACTGTATTATTAACAATCCATGCATTATTAAATATCTATTCTGGACACCTGCAGATAAATAGTTTTGTTTACCTGTAATGATTCAAAACAAAAATTAAATGAAAACTGTAAATCAGATTGTGAGACATAATGAGTGGAGGTACAAATTATGAAAAGTTTTTAAAGGCTGAAAATAGAAAAACTATACACAGAATGTGAAGAAAAACGACATACGATGTTATAGAAAAAAAGCTAACCATCATCTCACATCCATGCATAATACCGCAAGATGGATTAATGGATCAGTGTACTGATGTCAATAGAGGCCCTTCTTATATTTTTATAACCACTTCATTCATATTGACAGACAGGTAGTCAGAAAAAAAAAACTGAAGATCTTGGCAAGCGACCACTGGACAGCAGTTTGTATTTAGCCTGGAGGCCTTTTCCCTGCAGCAAGCTGAGATAGCACAGTATAGCTGGCAGATGGTTGTTAGATGATGCTGCAGCAGTGTGGCGATTGTAGACGCACAAAACTTGAGAAATTTGAGGAAGGGTTGCCAAGAAACAGAAGGGTTCTCACTGAAGCAAAAGCAACGTAGCCAGTAATCTAGAAACCTTATAGCAGGGGTGTCCAAACTTTTTTCAGGGAGAGACTTGATAATGCAAACGTGTCCGAGGGTTAACAGTCCCCCGATGACATTATATTAAACAATAAAAGATGTGTATGCTGCTATTTAATTACTTCATTTCACACAACAACGGTAACAACCTTTAAGCGTTTTGAATTTACAGCATAAAATTACAACATTCAGAAACTGTGCGATTGTGATATTTGAGCAACAGGCAAGTGATCGATCATATATGGCAGGTCTGGGTTGAGAGCAGCAGTAGACATCAGTAAAATGTCACATAGACTATTATAGGTGGAAGTCATTTAGTGCTAAACTCAAGCGGGTCCCGTTGAATTTTATGTGATGTTTGCACAGGTTTGCAGTGCACATGAACGAGACATAAAGACATATTGACGTGCCTTATGACAGATTAGTTTGGAAATAAGTGCCGCGTTTCTACATACATACAGTAAGTACTGCCGGCAGTTTAACTTCACTTGTACAGCACGGACACTCTCTAGCAGGTTGTGTGCATAAGCATGCTTAGGCCCCGTTCACACTGGAGAAAGTCATTCCAGCTAGAGTAGGATTGAGCCCAGACAGCCTTTAAGCTGGATGTGTTCAGACCTATTTTCAAATCTGGCTAGCACACACTGTCGACACTCAATCCGGCTAGATCCACCCATGAGAGGTGGATCTAGCCGGATTGAAATCAAACTGGATACTGCCAGATTCGAGGTGTTCACACTCAGAAAAAACACCAGATTTAGCCAGATTTTTTCCCCCAGTGTGAACGGGGTATTAGTCTCATGGTGAACTGTGTTAAAGTGCTGGACCAGTGTTGCCGTAACCAACTTCCAAGCCCTTACGGCACCGTGTGACGAAACAGACAGCATGAGCTGACGATGGTCTGCTCAGAACATCATGTAAACATTACAGAAGACAGAAGCCGCGAAACCATATCATTTCAGACCGCAGGCCGCAATTGGCCCATGGGCTGGACTTTGGACGCCCCTGCCTTATAGGAAACTGGAAAGAGAATGCACTTCTATAAAAGACTAATTATTGGTACTTCCCTGTGGAGATCCAATTCAAAACCACACAGACCAGACTTATTCTTTAAATAGAAAAAATTAGGATGTCCAGCCAGGATAGAATGTCCCACCTGTCAGTCATCATACATCCCAAGCTAACCAATCAGATCAACACTCAGAAAAACAAACGTTGCCATAACTGTTAATACTTCCTCATGTATGTATGCCCATTGCTTAAAACCTAGTTGTGTATAATGTTTAACAGAGACTGTCATTTAGTACACAGTTGTGTTAAAAACAGCAATTACTGTTATCTCTAATTTTCACGGTACTTTGAAATTAGTGTTATTTAATGTTTCATTTAAAATCCAATATATTTCCCCACATAAAAAACACACGAAGACAGTATTATTATGACTTAATGAAATGAGGACAAATACGAATAAGCGCCAAATCAATATACCTTTGTTTTTATTATTAGCCGTTCTGCAATTGATGTAAAATTGTTCAAGAAATCTGCTCTTGTATATTATATTTATTTTGATGTTAGATATTAATTCAATGTGCTGCAGTGTGTAAACGACAGCCATTAAATTGAGATTAATGTCAGCTTATTTAGCAGCATTACAGCGATGGAGACTTTGTACTGTAAACCAATGTTTCACATACTTTTCCAAATGTACTATATGCGTAGATTTCATAAACACACACTGCATCACAATAGTAAACTGTGGCTATACTGGCTTGATCTAGGCACACTGTCAATATCAAGAAATCAAAGAAAATCTCTTTAGAACTCCATTTTCCTGTTGCAGCCGTATTTTTTATTTTTTTATTTTAAAGCAAAACAGAAAAAGAAAACAACTTCTATATTTGAATTGGCTGAATTTATCTGTATCGCCGAGTCAGAGGATTATGTGGCGTCAGAGAGCTGCACTCCACTGGAGTTGAGGTGTGTGTGTGTGTGTGTGTGTGTGTGTGTGTGTGTGTTGGTGTGATTGAGTGCTGGGCCAGAGTGCAGCGAGACACAGGTGTATTAAATTGGGTCAGCGTTTTCATTTCCCAGGGTGAACACACACACACACACACTGAATTGTGCTGTTTCAGACTGAACCCTGATACAAACACACCTGCACATGCCAGGCATACACACACATTAGCTCACACACTTCTCAGATAAGTAGGATTAGGAGTTATTTTTTGCATGGGGACAAAGACTCCATCTGAATCAGACAGAAGAAGAAGGAGCAGGAAGGTGTGTTTCCTTGCCTCAGTTTTACACTTGTGTTTGTGTAATATTTCCACGGCTGCTGTGTTCAGGGTTCAAACCATGGGAGGGCAGAGTCACAGGAAGGTCAGCTCCCTTCAAAGACCTCTGAGCTTCCGTAACAAGCAAGCGGTGTTTTAACTGTGTGCACTTTTGTGCCTGTTTATGGTGACCGCCTTTCCTGATGTTCACCTTCACATGACTGAACATTCACATCCGTTTAATAACAGCAGCAACAACAGCAGCAGGAGCAGCCAGAACGCACCATCATGAGAGATTCAAAGCAATGCTGTTAGTCAGATGCTGCAAGTCTCAAATGCCTTTTCCCCCACTTGCTACATTATTATGCTCAGCGATTAGACAGAAAGACTTTGGAAAACATTCTATATACATTAAGCAACATATAAAATGTACAGAGAATGGCAATTCCTGAAGAAATTGCTAATATTATTGCTGAAGTAGTTCAAAGGTTGCTTAGATTGCCTTTTTAAGCCTCTGCTCCCCCCACTGAGCCAAAGCTAGAACAAGATAGAAGCAACTTTTGATCATGTGTCATGCGCAGATTCACCTCCAAACACAGAAAAGAAAGCAACGCTCACTCTAAGTACAGCTAGTTGACGAGAGAGAAAAAAAAACAATCAGCCCAGTTATTACATTACAATCTAAGAGACAGCAAGAGAGGACAGAGCGCAGCAGATCTGATGGTATGTTCTATAATCTAACATGAGGTCAAGCACAAACATTATGCCCGCTCCATCTAATCTGTAGTGTTTTATAGCTCACCGTCATTCAGTTTGGAGAGCGTTCCTCCTCTCTGTCGCTCGGCTATGTTCTACCCGTTTAAGGCACTCTTAAGCCTCTTAAAAGTCCTCCTCTCTACTCTTAACAGTTTTTCACCTTAAGACCCTCTCTTAAGGGCTAGGATGTCTTGTGAATCACTTTTATCTTAGAAAACGTCACTATTCTGAGAATCTTAGGATTTCACCGTTAAGGAAAACACTAAGAATCTTTGTGAATATGGCCCCTGATTCTTAAGGATGGAAAACAGCAAGCCAACAGGAGTCATAAATATACACACTGCTCGGGAACACCTCCTAGATCTTAATGAATGAAATATTCCAGTTGAAAATCTTCATTCATTACATAGTGAAATACGTTGAGAGCAAAATAACATAAAAATGATCAATGTAAATCAAACTTATTAACCCATGGAGGTCTGGATTTGGAACCATACTCAAAATAAAAGTGGAAAATCACATTACAGGCTGATCCAACTTGAGTGGAAGTTCCTTAAGACAAGTCAGAATGAGGCTCAGCAGTGTGTGTGTGACCTCCTTACAACTCCTGGACAGTCTGTGGTGCAACGTGGTGTTGGTGGATGGAGACATGATGTCCCAGATGTGCTGGATTGAATTCAGGGTCTGGGGAACAGGGCAGGCCGGTCCATAGCATCAATGCCTTCATCATGCAGGAACTGCTGACACACTTCAGCCACATGAGGCCTAGCATGGTCATGCATCAGAAGGAATCCAGGGCCCACTGCACCAGCATATGGTCTCACAATGGGTCTAAAGGATCTCATCCTGGTACCTAATGGCAGTCAGGGTACCTCTGGCTAGCACATGGAGGGCTGTGCGGCCTCCTGGATGTAACCTCCTGGATGAGCTGCACTGCCTGAGAAACTTGTGTGGGTTGTAGACACCGCCTCATGCTACCTCTAGGGGTGGGAGCACTGACAAAATGCAAAAGTAATCAAACATCAGGCAGAAAGGATGAGAGCAGAGAAATGGTCTGTGGTCAGCACCTGCAGAACCTGTTCTTTATAGGGGCTGTCTTGATAACTGCCTCTCATTTCCACCTGTTGTCTGTTCCATTTGCACAACAGCAGCTGAAACTGGTTCACACTCAGTGTTGATCCTAACTGGACAGGCTGATCTCACAGAAGAGTGACTGACTTGGAGTTACAGTGTTCTTTAAGTGTTTCCCTTTATTTTTTTGAGCAACACACACGCACACACACCAAATTAGTAAATAAGGTGCTTATAAAAACATCAATATTTATTTTGAATGTCCCACTGTAAGTGTAAACTCAGAGAAGGCCAGAAAACAAGATCAAACTTGAGTGAGAGAGTGATTTCGGAAACAGCCTTAAAGCAATAAACCTAAGGTGAATCTTACCTTTGCAGCGGCCCCTTCAGTCCGGTTTCACGTCCGTTCCTTAATCATGTATATATCCCTTTGGTCCGTGAGGGTGCACGGTGTAAAAACAAGTGCTCACAAATGTAATCCAAAATGTTAAAACCGACACACACACACATAAAAAAAACTCCACTTATCGCCACCCATGCAGATTTCATTCCAAACTTCCAACGGTCTATGTGCAGACTTTCTGAATGTGCTCGTTTCTCGTACCTCGCCACCTGACAATGGCGGTGTCAGCACCTAATTACCTCAGCATTCGCACCTGGGACAGCTCTTGTATCAGAGCAAGCGCTCTCAATGTGGAAACCCTATTAGCCGCGTCTTTCATTGTTGGCAATAACACGAGCTGTGATTGGCTGTGGGACGATGGTTAGCACGGCCAGGTTAGCTGCATTGGAGCTCAGCTATATATAAACTTTACCAGGCTCACAGACACGTTTAGCATGTATTTCTAGGAGATTATTATCATAGTTTGATTATATTAGTGTGTACAAAAAAAGAGGACCACTGTCTCCTGTTTTTTTTAGCTTCAATTTAGAAGAACCTGACTTGCTCGGTTATAATAATAAATAAAAAAGAATTAAAAAAATTAATTATGCATATAATTAATTTTTTAATTAATTTTTATTTTTATTTTATTTTTACATATTTCCTGAAGAAAATGCAAGTTTGATTGCTGCAGCTGAAGCATTGCTTTGAATGCTGATATGAAGGATTGCTCTGAATTGCTGGAGAATCTTTGTACGCCTCTGTGTGTCAGCCTGTCACCATGGTAACAGCAGAGGAGACCTCAAAAACCACTCCATCTTTGACAGCCTGGCGTACAGAAACGATTCGGAATTAGTAAAATTCTGAATACAAGTTTGATAGAGCAGCATCTAATGAGCGTTTTAAGACTAAAATGGAATTTTAATGAAACTTGTAGGAGGGGATACATTTGACAGATGACAACAAAATTGCTTAATATTTAAAAAAAAACTATAATTTTTTGAAAAAAACTTGAAGTTGACCAGGAATGTCCTCTGTGAGATAAGATTTTGACTGAAATCGGTCAATGTATGCTGAAGATACACTGCGCCAAAACACGTACGGAAGAATAAAAAAGAAGAAGAAGAAAGAGGGTGAAGAACAAGAGTTTGATTGCCTAGCAACGGCAATCAGTTGTAATGTCACACACATGATACGTCTAGACATATGCTATATGCTACACAATCAAATTTGCAGAAAATAAATGTACAAAAAATAAAAATAAAACAATAACCACATTTAAATAATAAAAAAACAAACAAATGTAAAATAATAATACATTTTTATTTTATTTAAAAATGTGTATTAAAAGTGAACAGGTACAATATTGTAATGTATAATTAAAAACAGCTGTTCAGGAGCTGATGGACATGGTGTGGTGATCATGTGACACTTAAATTGACCCCCCCCCCCCCTCTTTTTTATCACCTGATGTCTGTCGACACATTTCCTCAACCACAGAAAAGTTCCCAGCTACATGTATTTACCTCAGCATGGCTCTCACACCCTGTTATTTTCTGCTCCACTGCCACAACTTATATTTACAGTAAATTCAACTTGACACAAGTGCAGTACGCGCTGTGTCAGATTTTTGTTTTGGTAGAGGGAGTGCATGTAGTCAGCGCAGACAGATCTGACAATGGAAATCGCACGTACACACGTACACACACACCTGTTAGACGTTCTCTGTCAGCATTAGGTGACACAGCAGGCCTGCAGTATTCACACCTGTCTAGATTACTCAACACAGATACGGAGGAAACGCAGCGGGGAGGCCTGTTGGACGGGAGGAGGGGATTTATCATTTTAACCAAGCTGGATAGATTTGATTTTTTTTTTTTAGAAGCTACTAATGTTCATACCTTTAGGGGAAAAGAAGTTTATACAGTGCATATTAAGCCTAAATAAGTCTCTTTGGCAACATTCTTAGTGAAGAAAAGCTGTGGTTGTCATGGATACGGTGTAATGCTACGGCAGTTAGGCCTCATTTACAGTCCTATGTAAGTGTTTATACCAACATGTTGTGAAATGACAAAAAGGTCTGTTTATCTGCTTCTGTTGCCTAGCAACCGGCAGTTACCAGATACAAACATTTAAAAATGCACCCATTGGCTGTTGTGTTATGTTTATTTATGCCACGTATGATAAATGAGGCCTGCACAGAAGACCGCTTTTTAAGAAGTACTGCCAGAAAGGGGAGCCACAAAATGTAAAAGAAGACTTTTCCTCCACCCAGTTGATGAGTTTGTAAAAAAAAAATACACTCTGAGGTCTCAAAACAAACAAACCTGATGCACCCACCACACTGCATCTCTCAGTATGGCCACTGACACACAAAATCCAGCTGCTAGACTATGTCACTCGGGCACAGGTGCCCAAAGAAGTCTACAGTTTCATTCATCAATCTGAGCATGAAACCTGCAACAACTGTGCCCTGTATAACAACTCACTACACACACACAGACACACACAGAGAAACAGCTGCACTCTGATGAATGCCCTATATTCATTCCACAGGAAGCCGCTTCATCTGTCACTACTGATGCAACCCGTCTACTCGACCCATTCAAAAACACACACATGCGTGCACACTGACTCCACTTCTCCCTCTGATTATACTCCCAGCTGGTCTCTGCGACAAATGCTCCTTTGATGCATCTTCCCGGGGGCCAAATCCACCGTCAGCACCCTCCTCTTCCTCCTTCTCCTTCTCCTCCTCCTCCTCACTTCCACATCTCTGCTCTTTCTTGCTTCCTGCATGACACTGAAGTCACCCCCCCCCACCCTGATGATGCTCCCTATTCAGCAGCACCAGCTTGACTTGTCCTCCAGCAAGAGGATGAGAGAGGAGGATGTTCCATCCTTTCCTGCAGAGTGTGAGCTGGAAGGAGACGTCCACTTCAGAGCTGGGATTTATTTATTTTTCTATGAATGTGATTTTCCACCACACCTTAACACACCTTTAGTCATTCCGTTGATGAGATTAAGCTTCTGTTTTAAGCCTGGACTCAGACTTTTGATGACACCACCAATACCTCATACCTATTCATCATACCTATTCATACCTATTACCATATATCAGAGACTGTGTCCCTATGTTTTAAGGCACTATTTATGTAATAAGGTGGATAATAAGTGTTTGAATACAAACATCAATAAAAAAAACATATTTTATTTTTATTTGTTACAAGTGTATACACTAGTAAATATTTCTTATGTTTACTAAAAAGTGTATGTAAAATTTTAATTTGTGAGCAACAAGAAAGAGAAGATCTGGAACAGGACCTGGACCTGGTCCTGAACACGCCTGGAACTAGGGCGTACTTCAGGAGAATGGCACATGCTCCACATGACAGCAGACCTCACCTGGATTCTGAACACCTCCCACCTGGTGAAGAAATCTCCACAAACCCTTTTCTTCCTCAGGACAGGACACTGAAAAAAAGGCCGGACTCTCCTCTCAGCTGATGGTGAACTTATAGAGAAGAGTGTTTTCTCTTATTGTGTGTCTGTGTGGTACGCCAGCTGCACAGCACAGGACAGGAAGGACATGGCCCGGGTGGTCAAAACAGCACAGAGGACGATGGAAAGCCCCTTTATAGACCTGGACTATAGTGGCTACAAGTATTTATTGCCACAGGATCCCACCCACCTGGGTCACAGACTTGTTTATTCCCCTGCCTTTAGAATGGAGATACAGGTCACACACAAACACATCATAACATGATGATTATCCATCTATAAGTTATTTTTCCCTGTCTATCTAACAAATGAAGTCTCATGCTCAGCATTATGATGTCAGTGAACTTGACCTTTGACCCTAACACATGCAGCTGTCTGATGTTTTGTCATAATTGGCACATGTATTTTTGACGCACTGGCCCCGACCTTTGACCCCTATCTGGTTGCACCTGTTGCCCGTCAGAGGGGGGAAAAAAATAAAACCTTCTGACATCACTTCCTGTATGCTAGCAGAGGCCTCACATATTTAATTACAGACCCCTCACGTTCTTAGCATTCTCAAGTGTTTTTCTCCTGCCGAGTTAATGTTGGATGACTGACGTGTGACTATTCGCACACGTTTGGGGCGAGCATGTAAAACACAGCGCAGGTCTGATGTAGCACGACATTAAGCTTTTAAGCGAGCAAGACAACCTCTGTGACGAGTTCACTTCCTGCATATCATCAGCGTCTAATAAAACAGACCTTTTTGCAGCAGGCAAGTTCAAAGTAGAAGGCCACATCTTAATTCCTTCCTCCACTATTTTTTATTTTTTTAACCCTACTTGATCTGATCTGAAGACAAATCTTGAACTTTTCACATTTTTATTTCCTGACACACCTACCTGTAAAGTCCACAAAGCCACATCCAAAAAAAAAGATCAGCCATAAAGAAGAAGTCCAGGTAGATCAGTCAGAGGGAAGCTTGTAAATATGGTTCTTTATTGCACACATGACATTTCTTTTCCTTTTTTTCTCTTTTTTTTTTGGCGTGAGCAACAAAAACTGGCATTACATTTTTTTTTAATTTTTTTTTTACACCCTATTCAAAATTCTCAGTCTAACTGTCTATATAAAAAACAAGGTAACACAAAAAAAACAAAACAAAAGGCTACTTCACATAAAAACTTACAACTCCACAAAAATCTCACAGATATTAGTGCACCACTATATGGATGAGGAACTTAACAGTTTATATATCATACTAGTAGAATTTTAGGAAAATAAACATAACTTTAAAAATCCAGTGGGGTTAAAAAAAAAGAAAAAAAGTCTCATTCTGTGTTTTGGTAGCATTTAACCCTTTAACCACCTGAGTGCTACAGATCAATACTGATTGGTTAACCTGCCGTTTAACTCATTGGAGGAATGTTTGTTAAACAGAAGATAAATAAAAAAGATTGACAGGTGGAAAAAAAAGGTAGTTAGTAGATAGATACACTGAATGCCCAGCGACAGATTTAGAGCGTGGTGGACTCCGCCCGGCAGTATGCAAAGCAGCCGCATACTGTGGTCCAATCAGAATGAAGGAGTTCTCAGTGGATCAACCATAAAAACTAAACTAAAAAAAAAAAAATGGTGGGAAATACTTGTGACCAAAATAAATTGGTCATTATAAAGTGAAAAAAATTGGCATTTTTTTTGTGTATTGTGTAAAAAAAACAGGGAGACAGAATATTGGCACTTGAATGATTAAGTAGAAAAATATATAATTTTCCAATCTTGTAAAAAAGGCACTTTTTTTTAAAAAAGAAAAGCTCAAAGCTGCAACTTTGTTAGGCAGTGTTTGTAGTGTATTGTGCTCCTCTCTGACAGTATAAAAGGCTCCTGGACCTGAAGGTTAATGGACGGATTTTTTTTTTAGCTCATTATGGCAATCATTTATTTATTTATTTTTTTAAAAAGGGCCAATCTGAGATTTATAAATAATAATAATAATAAAAAAAGACAAAAAAAATCCAATCTCTGCCTCTACTTGCTCTTGTACACGCAGGTGTTGCAGGCGAAAACACCCGTCTTTTTACACATCAAAGACACAGAAAATGTTAATTTCAGAGAGCAGAGACGTGTTAAGTTGGATGTTAGACACTTTTAATCCTTCGCTTGCTGAGACATGAAGAGAATAGCGACAGATAAGGCCGAGTTTGTTTTGTTGTGCAGATTTTTCAAAATAAAAGAAGGAAGAGAATAATAATAATATTCCAAAAAAAAAAACACACTCAGTGGGGTTAAAGTAATAATCGGGATTAATTAAGTTAATCTTTTGCTTGTGTGTCAGCGTCAATACCTCGAATTAGTGGAGAAAGGAGAAAGCTGAATAGAGAGAAGGAACCTGGGGACGAGTGTACTGACACAGCAGCACAATCAACAACAGCACACACTGGCAGTGTTTCAGACAAAAAATAAATACTGTGGCTAGCTGAAAGCCATATCAGCGTTTTTACACTAGAGGAAATAGTAACGTTGTTCTTGATCCCAAAGCACTTCATATACTGGCATGCAGTGCTGGTGCGTGTCTAAGCATTATGGACGCTCCCAAAAGTGGCCCTGTATTAGCCGTTATATCAATAAGCTGAATGGAGAAGTGTTCACCAAACAGCTGGCACCAAAAAACAAAAAAAAGAGGACATTCACACTGTCTGCTATAAATTTGCCCCGAGTGTCTTCTGTAAATATCTCCCTACACATATAATGTGTCCTGATGAGATGTTCTGCTCTACATTCACAGTGAAATTAATCCTTTTGAGATGACTAATGTGCAGTATTTTTGCACAGATTGCGATTAGTCCTGTGTCTAATAGTCTTTTTTTTTGACTGTGTGCTTTGTTGCTGACCTCAAGCAAGCTTTTTTTTGCTAACACCCATCCCCACTCCAATGCCTCCTGCTCGTCTCACCAAAGGAGTGAGTGAAGTCAGTGACACACACAGAAGGACAAGACGACAAAAAAGGACAAAAAAAAAAAAAAAGTCGACTCTGAAAAGAGAGACACAGCAGCGAGAAGGGATGAGGGGAGGGCAAGTATAAAGAGTGCCAGCAAGGTTTTCTCCAGTACAGAGGTGAGAGTGCGTGAGCAGGAGTGAGGGGACGCTTATCAACTCGTGCAGTTTCCAGTTAGGTTGTGTGTGTGTGTGTGTGTGTGTGTGTGTGTGTGTGTGCGTGCGTTGGTGTAGTGTTTTGTGTGTGCGTTTGGTGTTTTGTCAGTCAAGTGGAAGTGGTGGCCAGACACTGGTTATGTGTTAGTCCGTGATCCAGACCAAAAAAGGTAATACATTCATGAAACTGGTTAAAAACACAAGACAAAATATCAGCAAGTTAGTAAAATTCTTACTAAGAATGTTTTATTAAAATAAATGCCAAGAGGTTAATAAGAAAAATAACAGCATACACCATGAAAACTAAATGCAAGCATGTAAAAATACTTATGACAAGGGAAACTAATAAAGTAGCTAATGAGTTAAACAAGCCGGGAATTGGCAAGAAAACAAAATATAACAGGGGCGGGGGGAAAAAAATAAAGGCAACGCTCCCCACGAGAGACAGTTTTAAAAGAGATGGAGGGGGGAGAAGAGGAGGAGGAGGGGGGAGGGAGGGAGGGAGGGAGAGAGGTGAGAGGGGTGAAGAGCAGAGGTGGTGGTGGTGGTGGTGGTGGGGGGAGTTGTTGCGGATTTAATTTCTTTAAAAAAAAAAAAAAAAAAAAAAAAAAAGAAGCACTCAGAAACATGATTAATATACATATAAAATGAGATTAGAAAAATACATTATAAACCTGTAACAATGGCTGTTAATTACATTATCATACATGTAGTAGGCAGGCCAGAGAGAATACGGTAGGTATAAGAGTCAACCTTTCACCTGATGGACTTATCCAGCCTTTCACAATGACACAGCATGTTGTAACATTGCAGAGAGGGAATTTTTTTTTTCTTCTTAATACTGTCAAATGCTGAATAGCCATCTCTTGCTCCACTTTAATATTGCATTTCAATTTAAAATAATAACACTGAAAAAAGAGAGCAAAAAAAACAAAAAAAAAATATTTCATTGACCTTTCGGTGTAACAGCATGATGAAAAGAGAGCTATGAATAGAAAAACAAACTGCCAGGGGTTATATTGGATCTAAGAATTCCTCAATATAATGTTATGAGTTTGTTTCACCTTCTGGCAATGAGCTGTCAGTTGTTTCAATAACTGAAAACTATTTGGCTGTGAAACGGAGTTTGCTTCGTTTCATTTATCCAGCGCGTCCGTTATGTCCATTATGAATCTCATGATTGTATTGATAGTTTTAGTCGTCTAACTGACATCGAGAGACACACGCAAAAAAAAAAGGATGCTTTCAGTCTGCAGCTGTTGAAACAAACGGGCGCAGTGCCAGCTGGGGATACTCTCCTATCCGTTGAATGTTATGTATTTTTCTCAGCTCATGATCAAAAACATGTTCTGGCAGACTACTAAAAAAAAAAAAGTTTTGCTATTGGCAGTTCCATTTGTTCTAAATTAGTCACAGTCACCAAAAAAATAAAACGATAAATCAATACAATATTTCATATGATTATTAAAATCTGAATAAAAGAGAACAAAACCTGCTCATACAGCAGAGTAAAGGGCCATCGAGTTAAAAGGAAAATAATAACAACAACAAAACATTTCAGGAAGACAAAACCATGGCACATTATTTTTAGCTGGTCAAAACGACTGCTATTCTTTTTGCATAGAATAACTTCGGTAACACCACGTTAACGGCGGGAGCTACCCTGCTCGACTATTCAGAGCGTGTAACACTTTAGCCATTCCTCTCTGCGCCATCTTGGTGGGTGCTGGATATTTATTGAACACAACTGGAATACTTGGAAAAACAGAAACCACTGTTGATAAGGCACTTTAGATTTTTTTGATCCTTTGACGCTCTCTATGTCTGATCCTTGCGAACTTTTTTTTTTTCCCCCACTGGTTTGGTCTTTACTTTTCCATCGTATCCAAGGTAACAGCACTTTTTATTTCCCCTCACCCACTCGGTTTTTCTGTTTTCTCCCATACTGTTATTTTTTTTTTTATTAGATTTTTCTGATTTTGTAACTGCAAGTAAAGTATCAAAAGCTAAAATTGCCAAAAATAGATTTTTATATTTTTTTTCCTCATCTCCAGCACCCTGTAAAATTATCTATTTTTTTGTTCTCTTCTGTATTTGTATATGCAATGACAGATATCTACATTTTTATATAATTTTATATACATACATATATATATATATATATATTTGTGTGTGTATATATATATATGTATATATATATAAGACGTATGTATAAAGCAATTTGAACAGGCAGGCATGGCTTTCACATCCTATTTTTTTCTTGAGAGAGTTGAACGAAGGATTGTGGGCTCAGAAGTCAGACTACCATCAACAGGGAAGTTGTGACACATTGTGGATGCGCTTTCGGATTAGAAATACGTTTCATCAGTTAAACAAAGAAAACAAAATGAATATTAATAATATGGAGGTAGGCTTCAATTAATGCCGACCTCATGTTCTAATGATGGGTTAAAAATAATCAAAGGATGTTTTGGCAAATATGGCTGATGAAACAACTTAATATCATGATAGACGCATTTATGTACAGAACTTCCAACGTGCCCTTCCCCCTGGCTATGCACTGTAGCATGTTGATTTAGTGTTAATTGCCTGTGTTCCCCTCAGAAAAAAAAAATAGCAGACACGGGTCAAGGGGGAAAATTAAAAAAAAAAAATCATCTAACTGACTGGCTTGTCTGTTCCAGCTGAAGGCAGGCACCAAAATATTACACCCTTCCAAACTCTAAAAAAAAAAAAAAAAAAAAAATCACAAAGTGAGCCCTCTGTGAGTGAGATGCATAATTGCAGATATATAATTCACTGGAAAAACCCTTTGGCTAAATATGCACACTTATAATACTTTTTTTTTTGTCTTTGTGATCACAGCTCAGCTAATTTTTCCTAAATACATCAGGCACTGTATAGTGGATGTAGTGTGGGTGGGGTGGGGGTGGGGTTTGGAGGGGGCGTAGCAATGGCCAGTAGCTAATAAGCACTGCTCCAATATCCCCGAAGCCTCCGCAACACCCTACTTTCATTGTAGTATTAAAACACACACACACACAAGCACACACACACACACACACGCGCACACCCATCAGCCCAAATAGTGACCTTCCCATCTTGCCCTTCATGTCTTGCCTGCTTCAAACATTAGATTGCATTTTTCCAGAGATAACCACCTGCCTTATTTAAGCAAAGCTAATTAGTCAAATATGGTCAACAGAAAAAAAAATCAAATAAAAATAAAACCCAAGTGAAGAAAATGACTCAAAAGAAAAGCATTAAAACAAGACAGGAGAAAAAACAACACATAAATCATAAAAAGCTCCTTTTGCAATCATTTGAGCCATGCTTTTTTTACAAAACAGACAGAAAGCTGTTTAGAAGGGCACACCCAGAATGTGTCAGCTCATAATTACATTTTTTTGTGAATAAAAATGACAGAGTTTAAAACAAGTTAATGTGAGTGTATGTTCTCGTTCCTTCTATTTCTTTTTCTCTACCAGTAGGGTGGGTGCTGGATCAGGGTGGGAGCAGGTTGGTGCTCTTACACACACATATGTATATCTTATATATATATATTTTTTTTTCGGGGCGGGGTCAGGGAAAGGGGGGAGGGCGGGGCGATGTCATTACTCTGAAACCAAAAAAGGTTTTGCGTCAAATTGATGCTGAACTTTTGATTCATACTAAGTGAGGTCACCAAATCAGAACGATTAAAGGGAGGGCCGGGTGGCCAGGGTGGGGTAGGGTGGGGTGGGGGTGGGGGTCTTTATTGCTATATAATTCAGTGCAGATTCATGAGTAATACCACAAACACATCCACCCAGTATATGATTCATGAAGAAAAAGAAAGAGAAAGAATGGGAATTGAACTCAATGAACAGAGGGAAAAAAATGAATAATACACAACTTTTGTTGGGCTATTGTTGTGTTGAAGGTTCTGTGTTGGTTTCTACTGTTTTTTTTTCTTTTTTTTTTGTCAGAACGTGTTAGGGTAACTGTACGGGCAGGCGCCTCTCTCTCTCTCTCTCTCTCTCTCTCTCTTTCACTTGCGTCCGAGAGGCTAGCAAAAGGCAATTACCAGTTAACTGATCAGCAGGCAGGCTTGGGGCGGCTCGTCATTGGGTGAAGAGTTCAGAGGTCAGAAGGTCATGTGTTAGTTGCCGGTGGCGGCTAGGTGGTTAGAAACAAAAACAAAACAAACAGAAAAAAAAGATAGAAAGGATATTAGTGTCAGCAAGAAGAGACTGGAATGACATCATTTTAACAATAAAATGAATGCAATCTCTCAATGTCGCCCCCCTGCTCCTAATCCCCCTTTGCCAACATCATGAGATGAATCCCCCCCCCCGGCTAATCTCATCATAATCATGACGTTGTCACGTCATGATCCCAACTACTTAAGCCCCACCCCAGAAACAGGTAGCCCTGGCGGTTTAATTTTAAGCGCACATTGCCCCCAAAAACCAAATAAACAGAAGCAAAGAGAGGCCGAACAGACAGACAAATATCTAGTGTTTTAGTGTCTCTCAGGTTGAAGTGCAAAGTTACAGTGTGATTAGTGTTAAGGAGACTGAATGACGATAACTACTGTTATGTGAAGGATAACTGCGACTAATGTTAAAATGTGCAATGAATAGATGAATCGCTGTTTTCCGATTCTTTCTCTTTATTTAGCAGTATATTTTTATAGAATATAAATATACACAAAACCATAAATACATTTGATATAAAATGCTCAAATATAAAATGACAGTACCTCATGTACAACTGAAATATTAAAAAAATGTATTTTAGCTTTATTTCAATGTTTGCGATACACTGGAGAGAATGCAAGCTACCTCAGCTTATGTCTGTGCGTGTCTATTCTTCCATAGAAAAATAAAAATCCAAAATAAAATTCTTAATTTCAAGGTGAAATGGTGCCTGGTAGCAGCATGGCTACTTGTCATCTGCCTGCCATGTCTCTCAGATACAGTATAGAAATGCTTCTCCTTTTTTTTTTCTTTTGCTCCTTATGAGCCGAGGAGATAAATCATGTATGGGAACAAGCCTGCCCCATTTTAGGCTCTAATCTCACATCAGAGGAATGTCATTATACATCTTCAACACTGCCTGCAAAACTACTACCTGTCCCGGCTTCACAGCTGCATTAACCAAACTCTTTTGCCTGAGCTTTGACATATACACACACACTCTACATATAATGTATATGTTAAGTACTAAATGTAAACATAATGTGCATACCACAATCAACCATTTAGCTGGTGTGTGGATGTATGGGGTAGGAAAGGTGGCAGGGGGGGGGGGGGGGGGGGAGGAAAACAAAATAACAAGACAATGTACAAATTCCCAACTAAGGCATTAAGGCATAATAGGCATAATAATCATTGAAATGCATCAGTCAATAAGCAAAGTGTAGCTAGGAGACTAAACTGACCTCTGTCAGCGGTCACAATCCTTTGGTAAGGATGGACCCGCGTGTCATGCCGTCTCACTTTAGTAGCCATTGCACCTAGATTGTAACAGGTCCACAAGGTTAGAAACCATTCACTTTGAGGAGGGGAAAAACAGTCAACTTTTACAGTGATAACATTCACATTTATAATGCTTGGATAATACAATACACAGAATATAACATAATACAGATTATAGTACATATACACACCACGTGGATCTTTCTTTTTTTTTTTTTCTTTTTTTTTTTTTTTTTTACATAGAAAATTGCAGTAGAAAAAATTAATACACCTTTTTGGAGATTTACTTAGTATTTAAAAATGCATAACTTAAGTACTAAAATTCCACAGTGCTCAGTGTTTTTTTTTTTGGGGGGGGGGGGGGGGTAAAGGGTATAGGCGCCTGGGCTGTCTAGAAAAATAATGTGACTCTTCCTGTGGGATCCAGAGAGGAACTGAGAGAAATTTGTCTCTTTATTTTGAAAGGTGGGGAAATCCAATACAGCTCTGATGGTAATTGAATAGTGCCAGACACCACCTGCCTCTCCCTCTCTCCTTCATTTTCCCTCTCCCTCTTTCACCATTTCTCTCCAGGTCAATCTGCTCACTGGTGGCAGACGCTGTCATTTTCCCCCATATATTTGTCACAACTGATTTCTTCCTACTGCTGTGGTCGACGCTGCCTCGTGCGCATGACACAAACGGGTGCCTGGCGCTCTTGTGTTCAAGTATTACAAAAATGTGATGTGTGCGGGAATTAAGACAAAAAAAAAAAAAAAAACAAAAAAAAAACGATCGTTCCCAGGGGGAGCGAGGAGGTGCAAAGTAAGTTAAGGATTTTGGTTCTGGCATGGTCAAGAGCCAGATTTGGCTGATGACTACACTACACTGAAGAAGCAGATGGCCTGATATTTTCTTATTCTCAGAGATGGTGACTAGATACAGTAGCGCAGGCGGTCGGAGCCAAGTCCATGCGTGTGTGTGTGTCTGTGTGTATGTGAGAATGAGAGTGAGCATGTTCCACAGGGCCCAGTGTTGCTGAAGGCACCAATCGATAGTGTGAGTAAATAAAATGCACTAAGCTGGTGTAACCCTGCAAGTTAAAGAGAGAAAAGCCAGTCAGCTGCCCCTGTCTGTTCCACACATGACTCCCAGAGGCACCTCAAATACACAGGTCAGCTAAAATCGCATTTGTGTCTGCTGATGCCAAGTGATTGGAGTCAAATTAAAGCTGGAAAGTGACCGACTAAGGCGTCATCTGTCTTACATGGGAAACAGCTTCTATACAACATATAGTACACACATCAGAGTATTACTTCCACAGATGTGGTCTCTTTGGTAGCAAATGTGTTGAGCTTAAAGCACCATTGAGAACAAATATAATATACAGACCCTCGTATTGAACTGTCCTCCTGACACAGAAACTACGGGGAGCGTCAGGTATCAGCACAGGGCTCCAGTTCAAGAGGGGTGAAGCTAAGACAATGGAGAGAGGGGGAAGGAGGAGAAAAAAGGAAAGACTGAAGGAATTTAATGAACATCCCCAGTGGGAGTGAGAGAGGGACTATCTACAGGCATCAAGGGCTGCCTGCAGAGAACAGCGCACAGAAATGATTTCAAAAGCTGCAGAAATCCAAGGGGATCTGCCGCCAGACTGAATATGCCTCCAGGCCAGTGCATGAAAGGGTTAGAGAGCAGGCTGCGAGTATGTGAGTGTGTGTCTGTCAGTGTGTCTAATTTCACACCGAGGCAGGTCTTCCTATATAAACCTTACAGAGAAAGGGGCAATGTAAACCTGAGAGCACAGCTGTTTGGCTAAAATGTAGCTAAAACTCTGAAATAAACCAAATTATAAACAGACTCTTCTATTAGCCTAAGCCCTCACAAGGTCATTTTTGTCCCCCTTTGTCATTTTAATATATATATGTCCATATGAGCCATATAGCTGGTCATCCCATCACCAAGAGCTTCACCAGCACATCCACCCCGTGACTTTGTTTTGATCCTCAGGTGGACACGACATATTTACCTTTCAACAAGTCCTGACTGTGGCTCAGGGAAGCTGCATCCAGCACCCCAGCTCCGGGGTAAAACAAGCTGCCCTCCTGTCCAGGTTGGCTAAAGCTGGCCGCTGTACCTGCTGCACCCATGCTTCCCCAGGCTCTCTTACCTAGAACCCCACTGTGCTCGATGGGGTACTCCAGCAGGGAGGTGGGTGCCAAGGCGTAAGGGTACTCGTATGGGGTGGTGTAGATAAGCCCGCCATCCGGTGTGGGAGGCACCAGGGTGGGGGTGCCATTGGGCAGCATGGCAGCCATCTGAGTGGGCCGGATGAGGTTCATGATGGGGGCCCCAGCTGGTGTTGGGGGCCGGAGTGCCGGAGGAGGCAACACCTGACCTGCAGGGGCCGCTATGAGGCGGGGGCCCTGAGCGGCTGCCGCCGCCGCTGCAAGAGAGAACGCAAGGGTGGCTGCCATAAGCAAGAGAGCGAAGGACAGGAATAGAAAGAAAGAAAGAAAGAAAGGGGACAAAAGATAAAGTGTAGTGTGGTCGATCATTATCAAAGATGGACATTGAAGGGTGAAAACACAAAGTGGGAAAAGGAGGCAGAACGGAAAGTAGCAGGGAGAGAAGGAGGAGAGGAGCAAAAGGGAAAAATTAGTCCATGCAATGATCATGGTGGTGAACCACAAAAGCGACAATCTGTTGCAAAAAAAAGGTCATCAGGGCCAAACGAAACAAAAAACATAACCCCTTACACCAAAACACAAGCACAGAACACTGCTGTCATCCCAATGCATTTCAAGCAATCACCATAGCAGCTACACATTCATCTACAGCGAATGCCATATGTGAGGTATGACACGGGTGCCAACAGAAATGGAGCTGATGACTGTATGTAGGCCAGGTGGTAGTTCTTACTCAGTTATAATAAGAAGGCTTCAAGTAATCTAAAGAAACTTTATACAGTCAGCAGTCCATTTAGGTTGGATGACAAATGAACACACAACTGTCATTTTTCAAGAGCTTATGCATTAACTCCTACTATGACCCGTGCCACACAAGCTTCCCCAAAAGGCAGGTTGATTAAATCAATTGCTATTGTAACTGCGGTTAGGTGGTGGGCTAGTTCATCATGGCTACCATTCAAGCAGATGTTAAATAAATTTGAACGTTGAAATTAATTATTGTAACCCCATAAAATCTGGACTAAGATGATATATACATTTCTAAATATCATAGGTGATCACAAAACATTGCAGATGTGTGATCTGGTGACTGGCATGCAGAGTTGAGCGGGTGGAGTACAGTGATGTGCTGAAAGTCGGCCAAGAGCAAGTAATAACAGAGCGACTGCGTCTGGATTGCAGGTGAAAAGGATGGATGGAGGGATGGTTGAGGAGGAAATAAATATGGAGGAGAACAGAGTAGAAATAGTCCTACTCATGGTTGGAAAACTAAGACTGTGTGGAGAGCCTGAGACAGAGATATATAAGAGTATGTACACATTAGATCTGACTAAACATGAATTTAAATGGAGGTAAACTGCATTAGTTAATAAAGATTCAGAAACAATGTGTATTTATCCTGATATAATTATATGTTGTTAAAATATTAGTTATGTATGGTGAAAAGCAGATGGATCGTCAGCTCACTTACGTGTTTTGACATTGTTGTCTCTGTATGTCCCATTGAGAATAGCTAGCTCCATCAGCTGCATCTTCTTCAAATTGTCCTCTCCCTCCGCCTGCGAAAAAAAAAAACCAGACATTTTAATATGAATTCACAATAACACGCTGCACACTAATTCCACATGAGCGGAGGCCCCTTCACAGGCCAGCTGAAACAATCTACATGACAACCGTTTCACCTAACCACTTGCCTGGGTGTTAAACTGCTTCAGAGGGGCAGCTAAATCATTTGGACATGACATGTCATCTGTTCACCAGAAGCATCGTTTGGATTGGGTTTGGGGAAACAGAGATGGAGATAAGCTTAAGTGCTGTTGTCATGGCAGAGTGCCTTGTTGTTGCTAAAATGCTGACAGAGACATTAAGTGTAGGAATGCATATTCATAATCCATATCAGAATGATAATTACTGTAATTTTCTTTGCTCCCTTGTGCGCAATCAAATGCGCAATAACCGCCCTGGCTAATGTCAGTCCTGTCAATTAATGTTTGGATAAATAAATACAAAAGCAGCAGCCACTGTCATTATTGCCAAATTAGGGGACTGAAATTATTCACGGAAAGCAATTAAGATAGCACCCCCTCCTCCCACTCACACCCATCGCATTCCTCCCCCCTTTCCTTTTCTGCACACCCCTTCCACCCCCAAATTCTATTTCCCCTGAAGCAACTGAACACTCAATAACCATGACAACACAAAAGCCCCTGTGATTTTCCAGGTTGTACATCATAATTTAAGCAGGGCCTTATGTGAATTATTCTCCAAAGAGCATGGTTGCCAAGACAAGCTGACCTCACGGCAACCTTAAGTGAACTTTGTGCTTTTTTTTTTCCTGCTGTAAAATTGTCACTTGCTATTTCAACTCACAAATGGGCAGCGAGTGCATACAGTGAGCATGTGAATGCATTGTGTGTACAAAGAGTAAGGCGAACCAGCCTGTTGCGGTGGCAGTAATAAAAGCAGAGGCAGATACTGAACCTCCTCCATTTCTCTATTCTGTCTATGCGCAGAGTCTCCTGGACGAATTCACAGTTCAACAACAGTCTGCCGCTCCATTCAGAGGACGATAAGGAAAGAAAAGACGTGGAAGGGAGGAGAAAAAGAAAAGGGAAAGGAAGAAAAAAAGAATGGGGGCTCAGAGTTAAGCCCTCCCCTGAGACGCCTCTTCAACACAGCCGTAGAGAGAGGAAGAGAAAGAGCGAGGTTAAGCAAGAGAAAAAGTGACAGAGACTGGTCTCCCTTGACTAAATATAAGGCAGTGGCTTCAGAGCAGTCAGTGCTCTGCTCTGTGTGTGTGTGAGTGCGTGTGATGTTTAGTGTACCACAGAGCTGCCAATTAATGACGCAAGGAAACTCTCTCTTTTGCTGCCTCCACTGTGCCGTCTTTCTTTTCTCTTAATGAAAAACAAAACCCAAACTTTTGCATCACTGTTCCCGACAAAAGGACAGATTAAAGGCTCGTAATGCAATCATCATTGAGGCAACAAACAATTCACAATTTTTATCAAGCATTTTTAAATAAATAAACTAATTAGCATCTTAAGTTGTTTCGAAAATGAAAATAATTACTTGCAGGTTAAGTGCTATTTTGCTTCCTCACCATCAACCCTCCCAGAGGGTGATGAAGGGACCACTTGACATGCAGCATCAACACTAAGTTAACATAGCCCAGGTCAATGGCTAACATGCCTAACATGGACCAAATCATGCTGCAATCTCTGTGTAAGCAATTGTTCACATGGATGAACCAGCCCTGAAACAGCTGCCTATCACACACCTTCTGTATCCAACTCCTCTCGGCCTTTCCCCCCATTTCTCTGTGATACTCTCATTTTCATGTCACTAAGTCAATCTGACCATGTGTTGTACAACCCTGTCTGTCAGTCTGCTACAATTTAGTAATGACTCTCAGTCAGTCAAAACAGGTGTTTTTTTTAATTTTTGTGTCAGCAGTTCTTTGGAAATAGGCCAGCATGACTTACTAGACAAATTGAGAATGAGGAAAGTAAAGAGAAAGAGCCTAAATATAATAAAAACTGGAAAAAAGCACATATATTGTTGCCTGCTTTTAGCAGCAACAAGCTAAGAAGATAATGAGCATTGTGCGTTCTGGGTGTTGCTCTATAGCTTCTTTTCCCCCTCTTTGGCATAAGTGAACCACACAGCCCCTTACTGAGGTCTCTGTAGCATTGCTTTTACAGACAATCAAGATTTATATGGTCTATCTTTTCAGCAGCAAAGTATGCCAGTTAACTTTTAATCTTGGTCTTTGTCACTGTATGGAGAGCAGTTTCTCTTGAGACCATACATTCTCTAAAAACACACAGGCCTTTGGCCTTCCAATACCAGTTGGAACAATCTGTCTTCTTGCCTCTCAAATGATGTTCAGGCAACCCTTGTGAACAGTGTATCACTAGTACAAGTGCAAATATTCACTCAGTACTAGACTAACAGCTGCCCAAATATGCTCATTATCTGATTTTAAAAACGTTAGAGGACTATATGTGAGAAAAACTGGCTGCAGATCAGTACAAATGCATGCTGGGATATGACTGTTAGAGCTGCCGTTTGAGTGTGTGTTGTATAATGATGGATCTGCAGAGTTGTTGGGGTTAAATGGGCGCAGGGGAAGAGGGTGCCACCATCCATCCAATTCTGCATAGGTGGCACGCCGCCTGTTGAGAGGAGAGAGACACAAAATAGAGGGCAGCAAGAGGGGAGGAGCACAGATGCTGCTGCTAGGATGAGGTGTGTGTTTGTGTGAGAATTGTGTGTATTCTCAGTGGAAGACTGCTGATATAGCTCCATCTTCTCGCTAACACAGTTTGTTAGCTAAAGCTCCCAAAAGCTGGCAGATCATTTCTGTTTTACAACATTTCTGAAATGAGCCATTTTATTTTCTTTTCCTGCATCAAAATACAAACTTCCTTCTGCAACATTTCAGCACTTTTCTCTGTTTTTATTTTCTATGCTTTTTGAATGTTTGGAAAGTGTCTTCAATATTAGGCCTGAGGTTTATACCTCAGACAGAAATGATGCAGACTACAACTGTGTGAGCAGAACAAAGATGAGTCTGATGGCATGGCTGTAGTGGAGCTGGATTAAAGTGTGTAATCCCTGGTGCACGACAACTTTAACACTTTAATTCTGCCTTGCTCAAAAGTGTCATCACAATTAAGACACTCCCCACTCAGCAAGCATAACCCAGAATAAAACATTGTTTCAGACACAGCCATCACTAGACTGCATGCGTGTGTGTCTGTAACGATCTGGCTGCTGGAATACCCAGGAGAGGAATAGCTGCTGGATTACAGAATGAGAGGAATGAGCCAAGGAAGTTTTCTTTTATCATCCCTAACATACGCACATGCATGTGTGTGTAACGGACACGCACACACCCTCACGCTGCTGTCCATCAGTGAAAAAGCCACTCAATAAAGCTGCTCTATCCACAAGAATCAGATTCAATCAATGAGGCCTATTTGTGAAATCAGCAGAGCGGTAAAAGCTATCAGGGACAAGCAAGACAGAGGGATGAGGGAAGGAGGGAAAAGGAGGAGGGAGATGGGAGTGTGATGAGCTAAAGTAGGTGAGCCGTGTCCCACTGCTTACCTGACAACCCTGCGATGAGGTCACTAGATGCATGCTAAATCACCGTCATGCTTCACCCTTTTGTGCCTCTTCTGATCAAAGCTTATGCCAATATGTTTGAGGAATACAAACTGTAACTAATGGCAGTTGTTGCAGACAGCAGAGCTTGGTATATGCAGCATGTGCGTTTGGGCAACAATAAGCAACAGATGAGTGACTTACTGCACTTACTGCATTCCCCTCAATACACCAATTCTAGGCCCTTTCCTATCCACCTCATCCACAAAGAAAAGGTACTGGATTAGGTCGGGTACATTTTCTCGTCTCTATAGCTGCAACTGAGGGGGAGTTTTTTTTTTGCTCTATCTGGCAAGAGTCACCATCTATGCATCTCAGCTCAGAGACATGAAGTGATGAGCAGAGAGAGAGAGAGAGAGAGAGATACGGAATGAGAGGTGGAACAAAAGAGTACTAGGACGAGAAAAAGTGCTGCAGAGCTAGTACAACAGAAAGTGTGAATGATTGTTTTTGAGTTGGTGGTGAGATGGAGAGATATGCAGGGAAGAAGAAAGGGATAGCTGGAGATATGAGACAAGAAAAGGCAGACAGTGTAGTGAAAGCCAATTTGTCTGCTCCCTAGTGGGCTGACACTGGCTAAGGCCTGCTTTCCTTCCCTGGCCTCACTGCCAGTCATCACAAACAGGCGTTATGCACACATGTGAGTACACACACACACACACATCTTAGGCCTGAGCGGGGCCAGGGTCAGGCTCTCTCCAAACTACTCCAATTACCTCAGCAGTAAACACAGCCTGCCCTGGCTGCCTCCTGGGATACAGAAAGAGGCAGTATGTGTAGAACCGAGAATGAGATGGGAGGGTGGGGGATTCAGAGTGGAGAGGAAGAGGAGGAGGAGGAGGTGGTATTGGGAGCCTGAGGGAGGGAGGAGTAGATGACTTCATGTACAGGGGTGGAACTGGTAGTGGCGGCAGCTGCTTTTTCTCGCCGTTCCCCTCCCTTTCTTCATTCCCTTTTGGTTCCTTCCCAAACTCTAACATGTGGAGGGAAATGATTACTCTTGCCACACTGCCAAGACGACTTATCAACAATTCCACACTCTTCAGAAGTAGAGGGTTAGAGAAGAGGAAGGAACGAGCACTTGTAGCGCGCCTCAAAACATCCTCACACTAACTATATAAAGTGACATGAAAGTTTAATCAATTCAAGCCAACCAAAGAAAGCTTGGGATCTGGATTGGGGTAAGAAATGAAAACACATGTGCAGCAAACCTGATTCCCATGTTTTCATAGAGAGGCCATAAATCTAATAATTGCTCCTGCAAAAACAAATTCTACACACGTCACTCAATCACACCATTTTTCCAAGGCTTATAGAAAAAGAAGAAATATAGACACAAAACACATGAAACTCCTTTTTACTGTTCAATGACAGGACCATGTATGAATCAATTTTTTTAACGCTGTACAAACACATCTAACATTTTCCATTTACTCGCCATAAAAACATAATTAAAGAGTGGGTAGGATCAAGTGCTGTATGTCCTTTCAAACTTTCAAAAGGCAATTTTCGTTCCCCTGCCTTGTTCCTCAGCTTTTGTGCACATATCTACCAAGGGAATCAGGCTTCAACTGTATTTTTCTTTTCCCCAAAGACTAACAACGCAATCCCCTGCAACTCTCCTCTCTCACTGTCTTATACCTTCACAACATCCTGGCAAAGCCTCTTTATTTCTCCTTTGCTCCTTTTTCTCGCTCGCAGACAGCTCTGTTAGCAGTGTGCACCATTAGTCATGCTAAACCACCAACACACTAGCTCATTAGCATAGAAGTGAACCTGACTCCAGTCAGATTATTACACACACATCATGGCTGCTCCGCCCCATTACTGTCAATCACACAGCTTTACTGAGGTACAGTTGAAAGTGGCAAGTTACAAAGTCAGGGACTAAGTCTTCTGGTAATACTTCTCTTTCTATGTATGGGCAGCAGTTACAGTCTGAGCCTCAGAAGTGGCACTTATCTGGGTCTACGGGGCTTGTAATGGCCTTTTATTGTGCTGGAGAAGAGTAAAGTGGGCAGCCCGGGTGTTCCATGGTAACCCCATCAATGTCTGCTGACAGACCTACAGACCGCAGACTCGGTGCCACCAACAGGACAAAGGATAGGAAAGAAAAATATTTTATCTTTTTATACCAGCGTACTGTACTGTCTAGAATCCAAAGAAAAAAAATGTTTCTCTCTCTCATCAAAAGCATTTCCAACAAGAGGAAAAGCTGTGTGGAAATTCTGTGTGATCTTGTTTATCCTCAGAAACTGGGATGGAATTCTATGTACCATAACAGCATTAAGAAGGGATTAAACTTCATAAGAGTAACTAGAATATATATATGTATATATATAAATATATACAGATGCAACAACACGATTTAGATATATTATTAAAGCTTGTTGGCCTGCAGTGGCTTTGACAAACAAATGATGTTACTAGCTAAAAGCATGAGGGATCATGCAGTGTCTCCATGCTGTGCGGCCCAACAAACAGCTGTCTCTTTCTGTTGTACCCTCTCATCGTCATTATCATGTTCCCTGCTTAACAAAAAAAAACCTCCTTCTCTTTCCTTTGCCTTTGCCTCCTCTCCCTTTCACAATGTGCACTCCCAAGTCCTACCTTATTCAGCCATGTCTATTCCATCTCCCCTTGCACTTTCCTCTCTGTTTCCCCGCCTCTCCGTTTATCCCTCATTCCACCATACTGCCAGACGGTGTATTGTTCTGTTGCTGCGATCCTTTAATGCCATCCAATCGAGCAGGGAATATCTTGAAGGGATTTGGCCAGGGATGATTTGGGAGCTTTAAATACAGCTCGGGGATTTGCATCAGATTCAGAGATCCTGACTCAGAGCTGATCACGAGAACCTTCTCCTAAAACAGGGATCGAGGCACCTCCCGCAAGATTTGGAATCAAATGTGGAAACCTAAAAATTTTATTACATATGGTAGTGTTACAGATGTTATGTGCCTTCTCGGCCAAGACAAAAACACTGGGATTTCAGCATAGCTCTGGGAACAACAGCAAAAAAAGACAATCCAATCCAAGTAACACCATGGGACAACCAGTCAGCAATAAACCATGAATGAACATCACTGCAAAAACTAGTGAAAAGGGGACTGACAAAAACAAACCAGATGAACCCAAGTGAGATAAACAATATAAGCAAAGCCTCTACACACAAGATACCATGGAGGAGGCAGAGAAATCCATCAGTCCAGAGCTAGCTGGTGGAACTGAGAGAATGGAGTTTGAAATGACTTGAGCGATGGCTGGTAAAGCGAGGCATCACAGACTGTAGGAGCTGAATTTGATGGGCAGCCTTTGGGCTCTCTAAACGCTGAGCTCTACACAATCCTATTTTCCTGCCTAAACACTGGGACACGGTGTCACCAGAGAGGCACAGATGAAAGCAGCATGTGTGTATGTGTGTGTGCATGTCTGTATGTTTGTGTTCCCACTTCACAGATGTTGTAGCTTGGCCCTAGTGCGGACCCTGGGGAAGTTCAGAAACTGCTGTGGGTGGACAACATATGAAGTGGCATGTGCAACAGACAAAGGGACAATGTGGTACTTAGACAATGTGCACAAGTCTCGATCAGCACTGAACCTTTAGATGCAATGAGGCCCAACTGCAACTCTTCTCCGACCCAATCAACCCAGAGGCATATGCTCACTTCTGCATTTTCTTGCCTCTCTGTAAAGGGATTAAGGGGACCTTCAAAGAGAGGCAGAGAGATTGGCCAGGGGCCTGCAGGGTCCCTCTTCTCACCACTGGAGAACCAGGGCAGATTAAAAGTGCCCGGGTCTCTCAGCCTGCCTTGTTAGCCGCCTTCTCCTCCTACCAAGTGCATTAGGACACTTGAAAACCTCCCCTAGAGGAGCCAAGCACAACCAGGTGGATTAGGAAGGAGGTTATTTTAGAATGATATGAGGGACCTGGGTGGTTAGGGACTGAAATGCACGTGCATGTGTGTGAACCAAAATTAAAAAGACAGTACAAGTGGGCAAGGCAATTTCGTAAGTGGTGCAGAGGGCCTGTGTGTGTGTGTGTACACAGAATGCACCTTCACAGGGGATCAAGCCGGACATAAAAATCTAAATGAATGAGGCCGGAGAAGAAACAGGACTAATTCCCCTCAGAGAGAAATGAATGAGATGGATTAGCAACAGGATGATGTTTCAAGGAGAAATAAGAGAATGAAGAACTCGAGAGAGTTATTATGCTGTGATGAGGCTTGGTTCAGGACCATGAATGGTGAACCATCACAGAACACAGACAGTAACTGACAAAGCAGCAGCATATCAGTCTCATCTAGCCTCTGGACAGATGCACATACATAAGAATTCTGCCTAAGAGTGTTTTCACACCAAACCTGTTTGGATAGAACAAATTCTGGTATGTTTATCCAGTTTGTTTGGGCTGGGGAGGAAGCTGAAAATTGGTCTTGCGTTCAGTCCAAACAACAAAAATATTATCACAGTTTTATTCCTAGCAGACTCTGGTTTACTTTTGGCAGACAATCTTTGTACTCAGAAAGCTAACAGACTAAACTTACATTTAGAGATAGACACCACTATATGCAAATGTTACTACTTTATCAAATCTCTTGGCATGCCTTCCCATTGTATATCAGCAAATTAAAGTATAGGAGGACAGGACCATGGAAGGTGGCCATTTTGGCAGGTTGTTTCCTACAGGCCTCCTGTTACTTTAGGGTCAAAACCACCTGCTTGCCCCTCTGGAGATGAGAATGGATGGCAGATGGTGATGTGGAGCGAGCAGAAAGGCAGTGGAGGAACCCCTTGGGGCAAGACCAGGCCAAGTCTCTCCTGTCGGATTTGGCCTTCAAGACTCGGAACATAAGATAGAAGCTCACTCATTACAGATAGATATTTTATTGATCCAGAGGGAAATTCAAGAACTGCATGTAGCCGAGCGATGCAAAGTGTGTACTGGAGAAACGTGTGTGAGACATTTGTCTTATCTCTCTCTTAATATCACTTTTGCTCAGCAATGCTCACATATTTAAAGTTGAAAAGTGAAAATAGTTTGGTGGCTAAAACAAAGAAAATGAAAAGGTGTGCAAACAGTAAAATGTATAATAAATAATAAAGCAAACCTTTTAATGTGACTGAGAGAGGAAAGTACTCTAATGGTCTCCCACCCTGCACATTGCTGTTATAAATACAAAAATATTTTCTATTCGTCTGCTTCTCTCAGAACAAGCACAGCGGAAAGGCACCAGTAAAAATAGCTCCCCAATTCATGTGTGTGTGGTCATTTATTTTCTACTCAGTACTAGTGTACTGAGATGCCAGCGAAGGTCTCTTCTGAGACTGCTCTCAGGTGTTTGAAGTTAATGCCAGCATTTAGGCCAGAGGAACTGGGTCCAAAACCATTTTTTTGTCTACAATGACACCAAAACAGGCATAAAATGACCAGTTAAACCCAAATGTTTAAAGACAAGCCCAAGAGGAGGGGATGTATACATGTCAATGTGCATGCTTGACTTAAATACTCTTCTATCTGACATCACTAATCATGCTTACACACTCATTCATCAAATGACATGTAGTGTTAATCACTATTGGCACAAGTGTCAGAACAGCCACATCTGTTTCCTGTGGTGAATGCTTTGAGTGGTCAATTCCAATTATCCACTTATCTCATCTAGATCATTAATCGGAGGTGATTTATACATCATGGTTTAAGTGTTTGCTCTCTACTGCTCACCTGGTTAAAAGGTTTCAATGCATGTCTATGAGGTAAATGTCTCAAATGTGTTAGCTGGAGCAGAGATGAATTTAAAGGCTGGACAAATCAGTGAGGAGTCGAAAGATAATGATGAAAGAGGACAAGAGGATTGTTAAGAGCTCAAAGGTGACACTTCTGCCAGTCCAGATTTTCTACTGTCTGAGAAAAGCTAAAAAGACTGCACATACCCACATAGACTAAGCAAGAAAACAGCATTGAAGGAGGAGCACTGTGATGCAGCCTCGCCATCTCAAACAGAGGTCACCAAGTCAAGGAAGCCAATTAAAAAGATGATTAACATTCATGTGGGAGATGCGGCGTCTTTGTGCAGGTGGGACGGGCTCACCATTCTCTCAAACACACATATATAATGGGAGCAGTGAACAGCGCAGTCCAGCCTGTTGTAACTGTGGTGTCCTGGGAGGTGGAGATCAAGAGGTTAATATGATCCAATCCACCTCCTTCATTAAGCTGATGAAGGTAATAACGGCCTACAGGGAACGAGAAACCCTCTACCTTCAACCAGCCAGCAAAGATTTCAAACCCATTTGAGTTGGCTGGCACATTGAGATAAGAAGTACTTCTGTAATTTAACACAAAGGCTGCATGGAACAAGAACAAATATTATCACTTGTTTCAAAATCTTCAAAAGCACTGAAGTCTAATAGCATGCATTGCCTAAGCCAATCAGTGCTCATGGATATGGGTGGATATAATGCACGACTGAGGATATGAGCAGGGAAGTAGATTAGGAGTAAATAAGAGGAGAATGGTAGTGATAGGTAGGCCTAACAGAAAATAAACATCATTAATTGGGGAGGCACACATGGATGGATGCAGCCAGATGGTGTTTTGTTCTCATTTGTCATACACTGCTGACAGAGAGAGAGAGAGAGAGAGAGAGAGAGAGAGAGAGAGAGAGAGAGACAGGACAGATGAAAAGAAAGAAAGAGAAAACAAAACAAAAAGAGGTGTTTATTGATTGCAAAGTCATTACACTGCAGCCGAGAAGAGGCTTCCACTGCTTAAATCTAGCTCTGCCTCTTCTTCTCTGTGCCTCAGCTCCTCCAGAATGAGTGATCCTGATGGTGCTGCCATTGTAAACTGTGCCAAGCCGGATGCATACTGGTGAGTACAGACACAACACCCCACAGATAGCCAAGCTTGGCATCCATTAAGGTCCATCTGTCTGCCTTTCACAGAAACACCATCTACTGTATGTTCTTTCACGAAGGTGGTCCATGGCAGAGAAGAAAAAGAGACAAGACTCGGAACAAGAAGAAAAGGTGGAGACAAGTTTACCAAACGTGGTCTTGGCAATACAGGGAGAGCAGTAATCCAAACACGGCAACAAAGTCAGGACTCTAAATTTCTTCTCAACAGTTGAGGCACTGAATGGTGCAACCATCACTTAATTCTTTTATATGTACTAGATGAATGAGAAATGTTAAAAATAGAACGACAAAAAGGGGGAATAAAAGGATGGATGGGGAAAGAGAGGGAGATGTAGCACAAGAGGGAGCAGCGAGCTAGAGTCGGGAGGCAGTACTGGGTTCCCACCATCCCACAAATGGAGAGTAGTGCTTGAGGCTACAGTCTGCTCCGGCTGCTACTGTGCTCACTTTGTTCTCAGCAATGACAGTTTCATTCAGGGAGACATGCACTTGGCTCTCCAGGGCCAAAGCGCCCCTGTGCCAACTAGTTCTTTCTTTTTCAGTGTGCTGTTCTCCTTTCAAACTTAACCTTTCCTGCTTTCGGATTCTCTTTATGTGTGTGTCAGTGTGTGTGAGAGATTCAAAGCTAGCCAGCAACTTCTCTGAAAGTGCTATGGATACCTTGCAGCAAGTGCCGACTGCCTCTCTGCTGAATCAGACGCAGAGCTGCCTGGTATGATCCCAACCACGACTACTGACCAGCAATCAAAGTCTACATTACCAGCTAAAAATGAATAGAATAAAAAAACAAAACAATTTAACTAGTGTTCCCTAGTAATCTGTAAGTAGCCGACTTGTCACTACAAAGCCTAACAATTTAAATCTCTGAGAAAGCATGAGGTGCTGTAGTCAGGTTTGTTTCCAGAGTAACATGTTTACATTTAGATTCAAGGATTTAGCCTGCTAAGGTTTTTTTAGTGCCAATTGCAGCTGATTGCAACAGAATACTTCATTTTTAGATCCTTCAGCAACATTAGAAATAACCACATACAGTTCTATCGTAACATAACTGCTAAAAAAATAAAAGAATATATGCTTAATGCATCTCTTTATTCTCAAAGCACATGAGGAAAAAAGGTGCACTTTAATCCATCCAATGGGCTTAAAAGTCTTAAAGGAAAATGTAAACAAAGATGTTTCTAGCACTTTTCTATAGCACACCTTTAGGCTAAAGTACTCAGGGTTAAATGCATATCTGTCATTTTTTCAGAAGCCTTTCAAACAGAGCTTTGACCTGAGGGGTCAAATGAGAATTGACTTTATCCATAAACTACCCACTGTATACACCTGTCAATCACAGACAAACACAAATAAGATGCACCAAAAGGCTACACAAATGATACTTCTTCCTCCCTCACACCCTCACTCCTGTGCACCAGCCCATGTGTTCCAATTAACTTTATTGCATTAGTAACATATATTATTGCCACAATTTAACGTTTATTCCTATCAGTGATGTTACATATGTTCTTGCTGTTGTAAAGAATATCAGCTTTGACATAATTAAAAAAGGTTAGTGTGAATATAAAAGAGTAAATGTTTCAACCCATGCTGAGGTCATCTTTGGCCTTTTATGAGAATTATATAGTAACAGCTCTTAACCCAAAGTCCATCTAGATCTAGTCATCTGTGTATGTGGCACCCTTTGTGCTTCAGTTGCAAGGCTGAGGCTGATCACACAGCAGAAGAATTTCTGCATTTGCCATCCTTGCTTTATTTGACATAGAACAGCTCAGCAGAAGATCATTAATAACATATGGACAGAATTCAGTTGGATTTAGACTTAAGCGGGTGCCTGTTTACACAAGTCAGCTGAGGGCTGATTATTATTTGTGATGGTACCATCTTTCTTCATAATCCTGGTATATAAACAAGTCAGGTTTTCCCCCTTACTCACAATTGGACAGACTTTTCTGTCAATCATATGACAATGCCTGCCTGCAGGCCAATCAGTATTGCGCTTTGGCACTTCTAGGCACAGGAAGGGGAATTCAGGGTTTATGCATACAGCCCTGCAAGTATCTGTGGAGGTTACCTAAAGTGCACTGGGGCTCTGCTGCCGGCTCCGTTTGAGGGCCTTAACGAGGGACTCAAGGGATGAATGGAGCATTTTAGTCAGAGTGTGTGTGCGCGCATGCACATGGAAGCATTTTTCTAGGCATGTGAATCTGTGAGTGCGTGTGTGTGTGTGTGTGTATGTGCACTAGGGCAGGATCAGTGGAGTAAATCCACACTTGAAAGAGTAGCTCAATCAAGCTCTCCCACCCTTCGCTCTCTCTCCTTCTCTCTCTCTGTGCCTCTCTCATCTTGCCGATGTTTCCCTGCTCCCAGTTCATGTCGAGTTGAAGAGTTCACAGGACTAAGGAGCAAAAGAGCAATACTGGGGGCAAGGAGGTACAAACATGCACCTTTAACATTCTCCATTAGAGCTGTTTTTTTTGGCTTCACGTCATCTGACAGGGTGTCACAACAGTCAGTATGATTGGATAACATAAAGAAAATGTGTTCACAACAATATATCAGAACAAATCTTCAGAACACAAAGAAAAAACAACAGCAGAACATTTTGGCTAAACAGTTCTCAACATTCAATACAATAAATAAAAAAATCTCTCTCACTCTAAGCCAGACTGTGTGAGTTTCACTTAATAATTAAGTACAGTGCTTCCTATGCCAGACATCCTGACATCTAACCCCAATCAAGTCAAACGTGTTTATCCTGGGTCTTTGCTGCCTTTTTTCGGCTGGGCTCTGCTCAATGACAAGTAAATCCTTTCCCTCGAAAGGGAATAAAAAGCATGACCTCATTTTGTTTCATGTGCGATGCAATAAAGGCAATTTTACGCTTTCAAACATGGAGAAGATGCCCTTCATTAGAACAGTACATACTCAGTGTGTCCATACTTTAATCCCATTTAGTTTAGCATGATAAAGGACATTACTGCCAACCAGTTCTACATCCACTTGTAACATGTAGGCAAGCGTGCAATGACAAAAATACAGTATCCTCGGGGGTTCATGGGGAGATAACGCACCAACACAACATAATAGATGCTTATTCCTTTATTATTTCTACCGATATTTTGATTCAAACTTTAACCTAGTGTATTTCTCTCATCCATATAAACATTTTCCAAAATATCATCCCTAGCAAACATAACTGACAAATGACTCAAGTAATAACCTTTAACATTTGACATATACAGTATGCACAATAGGGATGCATCTCCCTTTTATATTATTATAAAATAAGAAAGGCCATATTACTCCTGAAGAATCAAAGCATTTATATGTAAATTTAATAGGCTCAAGAAAACAGGCAGCAGGCAATGTGTGTATCTAATGGAAGGATCTTTTCATTAAGTTCAGTGAACAAAGATGCCTTCCCTGAAGGAAAAATAGCCTTTGGTGGACCGCATTTGGTCATTAATTAGCTCTCTAAAACTCTTATTTGAATTAAGGGGGAGTGAAACTTTGTGCGCAAGATTTCATTAGTGCCTCAAAAAAGCTAGAAGCTGCTATCTTGTGTTTGAAAAATAAAAGAGCTTCTCTTTCACCCACTCAACATTTCAGGTACGGAATTACCAGACCGTCTTTAATGTACTTGTCAGGCCACAGAGCACACAGAGATTTCTAGAAAAGTGAGGAAGCTATTTCTGTGGCACTCCATTCAGATGAATTTTAGCTGCAGAGAGCTGTCATTGACTTAAAAGGGTTTTTTGTTCTGTATGTGTTGACACATGTACTAACAGTGACTCATTCTGCATGACTGTTTAGAATGTTGTCGCTTCTAGATATGGCTACATCCTCAGGTTTTGGTGCACACACACATATTTGTGTGTGTGTGTGTCTACATTTAGTGTGTCAACATCCTTTGTGTAAAGAGATGTGAACCACTCCTGCACTCAGAAACAAAACAAGTGCCTGCAGAAATGACAGACAGCCTGACAAAAAGACAAGCAGTCCTAAAACAAGGGGACATGAATTGAAGTGTTTTCCACACTGTCAAACAGGGTTCAGGCCCTCTTGGAGACATACAGTATAGAAATACTATACAAGACAGGAAATGCATGATGGCACATGTCTGATGTTGCTTTAAAATGAACGGAGCAAAATCTGTCCAGAAGTTTTTCTAAGTAAATAACAGAGTATCTGCTTGTTTTAGACACCAATACCAATTTGTAAGATGTAAAATGCAGAATGTGCTAAAGTCATTCCAAGTGTATTAGCAGCAACACAAGCCAGAGGAGAGAAGAGATATGAAGCCTAGCATGCACCCCATTACTGAATGTAATGACAGGCTATTCAGAAAAATTACAAGCTGAAAAATTGTAATGCTATTACATCAGGAGTAAAACAACCTTGTTGCATCTGTTTCTCACCATGACAAAACTGTACTGATATAATTGAATATACAAGAGAAATCGGCTCAATAGTCTTACAGTTCAAGTGATGCTATACACCTTCTTTAACCTTGCACGCCCTGCATTGGCCGGCCCTGTTTTTCTGTAGACCACTAAGCCATGAGCGTTGCCACCTGGTGGCAAACCCAGCCCTACAGCTGCCCTGTCCACCTGGTCATCACAGTGATACAACACAGCATGCCAGAAAACTACCAGCGACCGTCACCAGTGGCACAGTGCATAAGGAAGTCTGGACAGAAGGGAAGCGGAGATGAAATGTGGCAGTCACAGGAGGCGTGTGCAGATAGTTATGTTTTCCACTCCACTGGAAGTATAGCCAACCTGTTCCCCTGGTCTATATATGGAAGTAAACAGGATGCTAACAGTGGGGTAGAAGTGGTATGCCATATGTAGCCCCATTATCCTGTTGTTTTGACTAAGATACATGGAAAAGCTACCCTTAGCACTCTTGAATCAGAGCTGAGAGCACATCCTCCATTTTCTTGTTTGAGTACACTAAAAATCTTATCAAGCCATAAGCTGCTCCCAACATAGGCACAACAAATACATGCAAGCTTGTGTATAGTATGTACTCACAGCAGGTACAAGGAGCTTCTTGACCTCCTCCACCGCTCTCCTCATCTTGATCTCAGCTCTGGCCTGTGTGTCCTCCACTGTGATCAGAACATGAAGGTCTTCATTTAGGTGTTCCCAGTTTGGCTTCCCTCTGTTCTGCTCCTCCTGGACAGAGAAATACAGAGAATGAGAGAGATGCTTAGTGAATGTGGCAGTGTGGGTGTGTTAGAGCACCAGTGCAGTAACACAGTATATCAGAGGAAGCGGAGGCGAGAGACAGGCATACACAGAGGACGATGTGGCCCTGTGAAGGAAAGCAGAATGACAGGACTGGCCCTTTAGTCAGCTATTTAGCTTCAACTTTGAAAGGACACCCTTCTTTAATAGATCTCTCGCTTCACACAGACCAAGATGACAGCTAGCCCTGCAGCAATTAATATCGGTGAAAGATGGATTGGTTGCAGGGATCAGAGAGAGATGGATGCAGATTTTTAAACCAGCCTAAAAGAAAGTAACGTAAAAGTAAAGTATTGTGGAACTGAGTAGGCACACAAAAGTATGCCTGTCTTGAACATGCATCTATAGAAAATAGTGTCCAGGCAACAATAGCTCTCAGAGCTGTTTTCCTTCCTATAAAAGGCAGCACCAAAGTACTCACAGGCTCCCAAACTGAAGCACTAGCAGAACCTGAAAGCCAAAATGGCCTGTATTCAGAACCAACCATCACTGCTAGATAGCCTTTCACCACAGTTAAATGGGGAGCTGTTTCAAGATTTGAGCTGGAGTGGCTAAGGTTTGAAAACGCTTCATGTTTTCTGCTGCCCTCATGAAAAGCCCAGTCATACCCAAATCTTCTGTGAAAATTGAATACGTAGAGACAAATATAAAGAAGCCTCACGTTTGCAGATTAAAAAAAAAAAGTGCTCTTCTATTATCATAGGTACTTTCCTCCTTCTTCTTGTTGCCCCGCTGACAGTAAATGTAGTGAGGAGACACTGAGAGCTCTCTAAAAAGCTTTTGAGGTTGTATCGCATGTCACTGTACAACCATGAAAGCCAGCAGTTTGAAAGCTGACTACTTCCCCCTGAGGTGAGGAGTTGAGGTCTAGGCTGTCTGAAAAAAAAAACACAACCTCAGCTTCTCTGATGTGTGACACCACACTAAAACATCAAAACAAATGTTCAACTTTTAATGTTGAAGACAAAACAGGATGGTAAAAATGAATTGAAAGGAGGTCAAAGTCTTGAGCAGTCAACTGCATCCTATCCTGCTGTTGGTGCGGGTTTGTACAGATTGTTGATGAATACTATGCCGTTAACTCCCACCCATACAACCCACCTCAACTTCAGATCACTGCTCATCTGAGAGTAGTGAGTTACTGTGTCTAATTACAAACAATGCATTGTGGTGCTCTGCATGGGGTCCACCTGACACGATTTCAATCCACTCAACCGTCACCACAGAGTGAGAGGGAGCATGCGCACACACACACACACAGAGCTTAGAGCTTGAGCTGAGTGCCACCCACCTGCTTTCTACTCCACAGAGAGCTGTTGCCATGGCACTGCTCTTTACAACACACACACACACAGAGAAGAAAGTTCAATATTCCATTCTCGTTTTCCCCTTTTCCACACATGGGTGGGGGTGGAGGGGCTAGTTTCAGCAGTCAGGCCATTATTTCACCATGGCTGTTTGCTTATGGGCTGTTAGGGGACATGAGGACTAGAAGGTGAGTCAGCAATTTCTAAAGGGGATAAGACAGACAGACAGATTCTGTATGCAGGACACATTACAAAAACACATGGTGGGCACATAAATGTACATATACTGACAGACTGTTGCAGTAGTTGGACCTAAAAAGATTAGTTGCTTGTGTTGGTGTGAATGTGCATGCCAGCACAGATCCTGATTTGGTAAGGCTTGTAAGTCTGATAGATCTGGGAAAAGTGCACACACAGACACACATCCATGCATGCATGCACACCCACACACCTCGCACCAGCATGACTGCCTGTGAACAAGGTCACTGTGTGCCCTCTGAGAGAAAGTGACAGCATGACAAACAGGAGGAAGACTGGAGGGGGAGGCCGAGTGGGAGGGTGAGAAACCAGAGGGGAGGTAAGGCGAGAGCTAACTGGAATACTGGGAAGGCTGCTGAATATCCATGCTGGCCAACATCAAATGCCATGGCAATAACCACATAACAGAGGGCAATGAGCTTTTTGGAAAAATATGTAGCATGAATAAATAGCACGGGTACTGACTCTAAAAGCAACGTCAAGATCAGAGAGAAACGCTGACTTTCATCGTCTGCACAGCACCTGTTTGTCTGGTGGAATTCACAACACTCAGTTTGAACCCAATAAAACTTAGTCCTCCGATCTCAAAATATGGCTAGCACCACATGCAAAAAAGTTAAAAATAAAACAGCGCTGTACTTTCAATCTGACTGCCCCCCCCCCCTCTCCCCCCTCTTTTTCATAGTATACTTTAAAATAAACAACAGTAGTAATTCAACCAACTTTCATGATACGTTTTTGATCATATTATAGTCAGGTACACAACACTGGTAAGAGTTTGTGAGTGTAACATTGTGCACAATTGCAGTCTTAATTCCAGTCTTCAGTGCTGTGGCTGGAGGTCAGTCTTTTCCTAATATACCACCTAGCTGTACCAGTAGGAATTTGGACAATGTGGTGTTACAGTTCTGTCCCAGCAATGTTGCACTTTAACAAGTCATAAATGACTACCTACAATGTCGCAACTCCACTGCACTGACAGCCTCTTTGCCTTTGATTCTGAAGGACTTTCCAGTTAAGGTCAATGCAACTGAGACTCAGTGCCAGCAGACCAAACACGTGCAGCAAAGAGCTGCAAAGACAAGAAAGGACAGGCTATAGAAGAATAACAAATCCAGCAATAGAAAAATATAAAATTAAATGGGTTTTCAATTAAGACATAAAAACATAAATGCTAATATTGGCTCAACAAAATGCTGCTGAGACTAGAAATCCAGCTCACAGACAGCTATGGGAGCACAGAAGACACAGATACAGAACAGCTGTCTAAACGAAATATTTTAAAGCAATTATAAGACCAATGGACTTTAAAGTCTTAAGAAAAAAAGCAACAAGCTTGTATTTGCACTTGGTCAGGAGTTAAGAGATAAAATTGAAACAAAGCAAGTGGACTGAACTGCAGCTACAACACGCTAATCGAATTTACTGTCAATGTCACCTCTTGGTTCTAAGCAGTTCTACTGCTGCAATCCTGCCTATTGGCTGGCAGAAGTTGATGGTTAAACTGGAGGCTTATTCTGCCAGTGAGCGTGCTGATACCACAGTTTTAGCCATTATGTGTCTGGACAATCAGCAAAAACACAAATCAAATTTCTCCAGGTGAAAATCTGAAAGGACATTTAATGTGGCTCTGAATAAACAGCTGTCTACTGCACTAAGTGTAACCTCACAGTGTGTGCTGACCAAAATGGAATAAGTAATTGTTTAAGCAAAAAGGAATGGAAATCTGTGTTCTGTCTGTCAATACCTGCAAACGGCTCTCGTTTTGCATCAAGCATAAAACACTGTCGCAATATAATAGTCCATTTTTTAACTGTCAGGGCAATAACTAGAAGACTGGAAGTTACATGTGATTTTGTCTAACTCAACAAATGTGTCAACAAAGACCTTTCCCAGAGGATCTGTACAGAGGAATGTACAGACACTCACAGACAACTAATGTTTGGTCTTGTTTGAGGTGAGTGTGAAGTGCAGTCTAAGGACAGGTTTTTATCCTGTGTTAGACTCCTCCTGTCTCCTTCTATTTGAGCTGAAACACACATACACAGTCACATTTAGTGATTACAATGTGCCTACATGGATAAATAATTGATATATAGGGTACTTCTACTGGATCACCGCGTACTGTATTAATTACAGTATGTATAGACATATCAGTTTGTTGCAACCGATTTTTTTTGGCTTGTATTTCCAGTCTCCTGGGAGGTCATAATATCTTTGCCTAGTGTTGCCATAAAACAATATTATAAATAAATCCAGGTGACTCTCCCCCACTATCCCAGTGACAGGCAAAATCTGTAAGTGTATGTTTTTGTCTTTTTTTTTTTAAATCGAGAGCCGATAGCTGATAGAAATCAGAGCATACCTATAATGCAGAGCTTAGGTTTGGGAATGTGAGGTGTACATGTGAACAAAACAACTAAAAGACAAATATAATGGCAATTACAACATCCCAGATTATAAGCATTTGTTCATTTGTTTTCAATCCTCTTTTCATCTTTTATTCCACTTGATGTGCTTTTCTTCTCTCACCATTATTGTTCCCTGTTTTATTTTCCTGCTTCTCTCTCTCTCTCTCTCTCTCTCTCTCTCTCTTTCTCTCTGCAAGACTTTCTCCCACTGCGTAGCTCCAGTGAGCCGTCTCCCCGTCAGGCAGTGCAGCCCAAGAGGGAGTAACCAGCTGAATTATTGAGAGCATAAAAATGCTGCCGCTAATGGATCCTGAATAAACACACTGGCTAAGCTGCTGCCGTGGCATCCTCTGCTGCCACAGGGCATCAAGCTGAAAATACTGAGGTTGAGGATGCAGTGGCGAGAGGCTGCCGCTCTGGTTTTGTCTGTGTGCTGTGACACACTTCCTAAGCTTTTGAGTCCAGCAAGCAAAACTCAGTTATTCTTGTGATTTATGGATGCAGTATAAAACGAGCCTTCTCCTGCTTAACCCAATGTTACCGTCTACTCCAGCGTGCTCTAAAGTAAATGATAGTGACAGGGATTGGAGATGTAATGTGGCAATGAAAAACAATTGGAATGTTACAGTGTGCAAAACAACAACAAATACCTCCTATCTTCAAAACACTGAGTAAAGGAATGATCCTGGTTGTCTGTATTTTGTGTAAATGTTTAACTATCTTGGGCCTTTGTTAGCATAGTAATTGCACAGGGCCTTTGACAGGTCCCGTCGAAGCACCACAAAGAAAAACAACCAGGCACACGTCATTAAGTTTTAAGATAGTAAGAGATTATGAAGTTAATCATAGATTCATGTAATGAGCTGAGACGAACTTTAGGAGTGAGTGAGTGAGTGAGTGTGTGGGTTTGTACATGCATGAGTGTGCTCACTCCCATTTAACTACTTCTGGATCTAATTCCAAGGAAAGAGCCACAGCAGAGCATCTTCATCTTGTTCTGAGATAATGAACACACTCCAAGGGAAATGAGGAGAAGAGTTAGAAATTAAAATACGAACAGAAGCACCATAAAAAGAAAGAGGAAAGGACAGAAACGCTGGGCCCTGCAGCGTACTACAGCTTCTAAGATTATGACTCAGCTGAAAATCTGTGCATGTCTGTGTGTGCTTTATCTGTTCCGCTACTGCACATTTTTATTACGTTGCAGTGTGAGAATTTGGGCAGAAAAGGTTCCTCCCATGTGCGGAGGGTTGAAAGACTCAGATTTATGTAAATGCATTGTAATATAGCACCACTGCCTGGCAAATCTGAGCAACAAAGAGAGAAAAGATTTATCTCTAAAAAGGTGTCACTAAAATGTGGGGAAAAAATAAACAACAAAAAAAGGCCCATGGGTGCACAGACGTATCACATACCACAATTTTAAAAATTGTCTTCACAGTAACTTCAACGTGGATCATTAAATCTGATCTGCTACACTTTAACTCCCTGTTGGAGAGAATTGCTGCAACAACTACAGCATACAATATTTAGCCTTTCATTGTTCAAATATCTTGGTTTATATATATATATATATATATATATATATATATATATATATGGGGCAAGTTAAGGTCAAGGCGTGATTTCTTCATGCCTTAGATGTGCACACTTGTGCGCACACACATGCACACACCCCTTTATGTCTCCAACCTCAGCTCCAGGTCCAGGTCCAGAAATAGAGGCTGCCTCTGGCTTTTGGCACTGAGCTTTACTACTGCGTCCTGTACTTTCCACTGAACAGCGTTTTGCAAACAGCACTATCAGATGTCAAAATGCAGCCACCAGGCATCAACTCTGTGTGTGTGTGTGTGTGTGTCTCTGCCTCATATTTCTACAGGCTTGGTGCAAAGTTTTTGTGTGGCCGCCATACTGGCAAATTTCACAGCATTGTGTGACACTGCAAGACAGATAATAAATCATCGTGGAGAGGACGAGAGATGCGAGATTTGGTGTACACTGTTTTTTGTAAAATGTGAAAAACTCGTGAGAAGAGTAAATTTCATGAAGCATACTGGGCATGTTGCCACGCCGATGAATAAACGTACCTTCTTCTTGTCTCTCATAGAGCTCTTCCCTCGCACCATGATTTTGCATCCCGTCTCTGCTTCCAACTGTTTGGCTGTAAGTCCTCGGGGGCCAAGGATTCTCCCCACAAAGTTATACTGCAGATACACAGAAAGAAACACAACATTAATACCATAATGGAACCCTTATAAAGCAATGCATACATATATCCAGTGCAAAGAACAGTTTTTTCCCCACCAGCCACCAGCCTTTCCTTTACAGCTCTTTTCACACATTTAACCTATGGCATAGCTGGTGATTTTCTCTCCTCGCCATAGTGACAGCACAATCACAAGACGGAGTAGGGTTGACTTGCCGCTACTTCATCCATCCCCACAGATGTCAAAATATTCTCAAACACAAAAATAGTGTATTAACTACACTGAATTAGTCTGGGTGGGAATAACAGGAAGGAAACAGTGGAAAGTGGAGTGGGTCTTGAGGGGGGAAGTGTGTAGTGAGTGAAGTAGAGTGCTTCAATTTTCTTATCAAGACCCCTTTCTCTGGTGAGTGGCTTTAGAGCTTTGTACCAAAAGAAATTATATTTACCAACATAATCCTTCCCACATGAGACTGGTTTCCAGGATAAAGAAAATGTGTTAAAATAATCCAGCACAATTTTCATTCAAAATAAAAACAGGAGTAAAATCATGCATAAAGAGGTAAACCACCAGGTAGAGAGCAGAAAAAAAATCTACTGGAAAAAAAAGGCAACTTTCTGCTTTAATGGAAAGCTTTCTTTGACAATCAGAAGCAGAACTATTCATCTCTTGAGCAGTTAAAATGAGCTTGACACACTTGTATTAAATTCTTAAACATAGTCACATCTGCTTACGCACTTCACCGCACCAATGCCTCTGCAAAATCCAAAAGGCCATCAGGAAAGTCACATTTAATTACAGAGGGATTACAAATTTAACACGATGTTAGCGTATTTCCCCTAAACAGTACAAACAAAACACCAGACTGTTGTTTTTCTTGTCCCTGTCTGTAGCTACGCCTGCATCCCTGGTCTTTCTCTAACAGGAAAGACACACCCTGTGGCTGGAGAAATGCTGGAGTCGCTACGGATGATCATAGCATGTGGCTACGCAGGCTTAAAGCATGTATTTTTCCCCATCACAGGGCAAATGTCTGTTCAGTTAATCACAAAAGATGGTGCAGGGGCAACATTTTTGGAGTGTGTGTGTGCTAACTGAAGGATCTGAGGACACCTGTCCTCGAAGGTCAGCCACCAACAAAGTATGGTGGCTTGCTTCTACGTAAACACACACAGCCTTAAGGAACAGAAGAGAGAGCTGTCTGTCTGCATCATAGTACACGCGGCAGACAAGGCTGAACCCATGGCTCTGAGCGTTATAGTGGAACTCCTACACGGCACACGCGCGGCTTCTAACCCATTAAACTGAAGCTACAGTGACAATACACAAGATGCTGTTACATAGCTTACTCTGCTAGCAACTGCAGTGTAAATTTTTTTTTTTAAGCAGACACATAAAATTTACATTTATCTGTAGATTTCTCTGCAGATATGGTGTGACAGCTCCCATCAGCCTCACCGGCTACAAAACCTTCTATCAGTCCAAATCCCATTAGATTTACAAACCATGAATATATTAAATGCTTACAGTACATGAATTACAAAATAAGCCCTAAAAATATAACAGATTAGAGAAAGGGTCTGAGGTGTAGGCTAGTTAAAAACCCCAAAATTATAAAAGAAAGGGCGTGTAATATCTTATTATCTAATGCAATTCTCCCTCTGACAGTTAAATGTGGTTACTGTAGCCACGAACATAGTGATGACAATTGCATGTGACGGAACAGTAGCCTGGGGTAGGAAAGCAAAAAGAAACAAAGATTAGTTAATGATGATGCCACAGAGTCGTAGAACATCTTGCTTTTCCACTACTTGGAGAGAGCTATCGTGAGCAAGAACTGCCAAAACTGCCACCACACTTGAGAAGCTTCCCCACCAAGCTCACTACTCCGTCTAAGAGGTCGCTCATAGATAAAAAGAAGCGTGTGTGGAGGCTTACATACAAACACACACAATAACAAGAAGTGCATGTGTACAAGCTCACCCACAGAGCAGGTGCAGCATCTAGCCTAGCAGTCACTCGTCAACATCACTCAAAGAAATCTTCAACGCAAACATCAAATGACTGTCTCTGCTTTTGAGTGTCTCTCCACAGTCTGGAGATGTACCAAGAAAATACACAGGTGCAATAAATAAAAATAAGCCCAGATTATCTCAATAAGTCAATGAAAATCATTGTTTTTTTTAACACTTTTTGTTTCTTCTACACTGGGGGACTTATCTCCTGGATGTTGATATGCTATCAGAAAAAAAAGACAACCTCTCAATTTAAAGCAACTGGAATGTGGGGACAATAGACAGCTGGCTGGATGAGTTAACAGAATGGTACAGAGCTATCAAGTCTGCCAGGGACATCTCTCAGTAGAGCCAGAGGAGTAGGATGGATACTGTGCCCTCCCTGCCAACTACACTATCCGCTCTTGTTAAACTATCAGGCCTCCTCCACACCTACTAAAAAAAGAGTTTTCATCTTGTGTATCCCTGCTGTTAAATCAACTGCACTGGTTACACAGACTGATGTCTTGAAAAATGTAACGTCTGGGAAGCGGTGAGACTTCTGGCTGGTTTTCTGAAACTTAGGATCGTATCAAGCAGACACTAGTGACAGGGAAGATTCATTCAATTCTGATTACAATTAACAGCTAAATTCCTCTCTTGCCTAATATACAGCAAGAGGTTTTGAGGCACTGGGATCTGTATTGGACTTTTCTTTGTTTGAGTCTTATTTTATCTTAGTTTTCCAAACAAACATAAAAATACAAAGACTTATGGTATGCAAACAGACATGTGCAACACAAAAACACACACACTTTGATACACACAAAGCCCCCTTCAGGACAAGGGCTTACAATGACATTAAAGGGCCTTTGTTTAGTTTCAGTTATCGCTACTCCACAGGCGGGTTATGTTGTGAGCATCTATGTCTCTGTGTGTGTTTGTATAACAGAATATATAGTGAACTCTTGCAGACACCCTCGGCACCCTGAGCTGATAGTCACATGGGTTTGTGTGCATGGGTTTGTTTTTTTTTGTATGAACAACTGAGAAACAGCAGTTCCACCAACAATGCTCACAGAAGCAGAACAATTGTGCCTTTGACGGTGTTTGTTTTGGTGGTGGGGAGACAGGAAATGAGATCATGCTGAGGGCTCTGGCTGTGTGCGTGGAAGGCTTATCGAAGAGCAAGGCCAGGCCAGGACAAGAATACCAATCGCCTATTAGTCAGTCTTGCTGGGCTTATGGAAATGAGCAATAGTTGATTCAGTGCAATGTATCAATGCAAAGTGGAATCTGGTTATGCCAGGCACCATCAACTCGCTCTGGCTCTTAATCTCCCACCATCTTTTCACTATCTTGACTCTGAAAACAGAGCAGGCTTCCTTTTCCTCTTTGTCTTTACACCCAGGATTCTTGCCTTTCCTTATTTTGCTTATCCATCATCCCCCTGTAGTGCATGAGCCTCTCAGAGCACAAATCAATGTCTCTCTTTTTACTACACAAAACCTCCCCAGCCACCAGCCAGCTGCCTGCCTTTAATCACTTGTTCATCTTTGGACGGAAATGTTCCATGATTCAATTAATCCTTTGCATTTGCCTTTGCATTGTGGTCCCCACAACCGGCACACACACCGGCCTCATCTTCACGTTAAAGACAGGATGGAAGGAACATGACATTAGTGAGTAACCTACAGCAGCGTGCATGCTTAGGAGGGACAAAAGACGTGAGACCAGGGCAATGAAGGAGTGAAAATTAGACTTAGATTCCACTTGTGACATTTTCGCCTTAAAGCCCCATAGACTTCAAAGCGCTCTATTCAGCACATCCAGCATTTAGTGCCTAATCCATTGCTCCTTTGATAATTCTGTTTGGGTTTATTTTGGGGTTGCAGGCAGAGTGGAAGTGAAGCAGAGTGGGGATAGATAGATGGAAAGCGTAAAGACTGATGTCGGGTAGAAGTTTGGGAGAAGTGAGCGTAAGAAGCACAGAGCAAAGTTTGTGAACTTCTAGATAAGCGAGCAGTTGAACGAGAAAAAAAAATGATTGTGAATGTGCTGATACTGACACAGCAACAGCATCTGGTGTTGAAGCTTCCTCCACCTCTAAAACTCCAGTGCTCATTTATATTTACAATTATCTCTTACTCAGATATTGTTTTACTCAAAAGCATACATTCAAATGTCAGTGGATGCATGCAAACAGACAAAAGCTGACACTACATCCTCAGTGCAGCCTTAGATCCCTGTGTGGTCAACCAGCTTCCTTTGTCCTTTAATCTCACTTTTCACCTCTACACCTCTCAGCATAGTGATGCAGATAGACAGGCTGAGGCAGCAAACACACTATACACTTTGTTTGCTGGCATTAATGCAGTTATAAACACACATTTAACACCTTATAATATTGCCCTTTATCATATTAACTGACTACAACAAACACAGTTCTCTGTTTAAATTATCTTTGTAATTACCTCCTTATCAAAATAGCTAACCAGAAAACCATCCGTTCATCAAATTATCATCATCATGCATGGCTGGCCGGCTGCAGTTATCAAAATCCTCCACTCTGCTGCTCTATCGGTGAGGTGAGATGAGGTGTGGGGCGGTACATTTTCAGGACTGGTAATGACTTAAGGGGGTCAGAAGGATATCAGGAGCTGGCATGATAAGTGATGACACCCTCATGGGAACGAGCTTAATGACTCTCCCTGTGCAGGGAACTGGCTGGTTTGGCTGGGCAATTTTACTGCAGTGAAACAGAGAGGGCCAGGACATTCTGTCTGTTCAAACCACTAGAGTGTCTTTTTTTTTTTTTGGTAGTCACAAATCTTCTTGTGTAACAGAGAGGCATTATGACGCATTGAAGCAAAATGTTCGGGTATGTATAAAACAAAGGAAAAAAATGCGTACCCCTGAAACTAACATTTAAAAACATATTTATTGTGTACTCACTTTTATTATTTGTTTTTATTTGTGTTGTCAATTCTGCAATTAAATAAGTTTTGAGTTCAGTTACATTACAATCCTCTCTCTCTCTCTCCAATAAACAATAAAATCCAGCCTTGATGAAGTCATTTGCACAGTGCCATTTGCCAGATTTTCTAAACTTATAACTAAAAATATGGATTTTCCAGGGGACTGATGATCTAATGACTGGGACAGATGAGGGGAAACTGGGATGGGAGTTTGTAAGCTAAACAACACAAAGTGCCAATGACAACCCCATAAATACTGCCACAGAAAGCAACTGCAGAAACGTTTAGACTGTTGTTTTTAAAGTAGGTGTTCATTCTCTTCTCATGGATGTCTGCAAGCTGACAGTCCTGTTTACCAGTTGCTCAAGAGCTTACGTCTAACCAAAGGTCTTGTTTCACAGTGTCAGCACAGCAGAGGGGGCTTCCGTGTGTGGCCGTTTTCAGTTCTAGGCATTTCTCACCACTGTGTGCCCTGCACACAACCTACCTGCGCATTTCACAGTAAGCAAATACAAACACATAAGGAATAAAGTGGAGACAGAGACGCACTTAAAAGACATGTCACACATCCTATCAGGTGCCTGAAGGTCAACGGAAATGACATGCTGAGCTGTCAGTCAGCTGCCTATCAATGTGTACGTGAGTGTGTGCTCGGGAGAGGAGCGGGAGCCACAGATAGCATTTAATTGAAGGTTGAAGTTATCAGATAGCCTGCGACTCAGCTGTCAGTCAAGATGCAGTCACCACGGTGACGCTTCACAGTGTTCTGCACCGCTGACGACATCAGGAAATGGCTGACATTGAAGAATGGCGAGGGGGCGGGTAGACAGACGGAATGATAGAGATACAGGCATATACACACACACACACACACACAGTTATACAGACAGATGTGGTGCACACAGGCCAGAGGAGACACACACTTAAGGGAATTAGAGGTGGAGCGTGCTGGCAGAGCAAGTTATTTTGGTAGAATTGACATGCAGTACTGCACCAGGCACCAGTACAATCTAATTATCTACTTGTGAAACTTGAGCAGGGGACACATAGGTGATCCAACAGAGAAAGCCCTGTTGAGTAAACATGACCTGGGCCTAAGTATATGCAAAAGTCAAACCGGAATTATTCATGAAAACTAGGAAGAGGGAACGGAGATGGAGAAATGGTAAAAAAATGATAGCAATGTTTCCATGGCAAGTGAGCTGATGCCTTAAATACAAAACAAGGGACGTGGCACATCATTCCATGCTTTTGGGAGAACCTTAAATTGTGTCACAAGTACACACACACACACACACTTTCAGTGGGGAAATTGGGGGAAATCATTCAGAAATGTGAGAGGGGGGATAATATTCCCCAGTCTAATAATCTTCATTACCGTTTCCTCTCCTTTAGCAGTGGGCAGATGGGGATAGAAAGTGAGAGGATAGGAATTTTTCTTTCCATCCTTCATGAATTTCTTTCCCCTCTCCCTTTTTTTTCCTCTCTGAATTTACATCATCCAATTTCTTACCGCAATACTAAATGGTTCTACTCGTCATCTTGCTTGAGAATACAAATCGGGATCAAGAAATCCTGTGACTAGTGTGACAGGTTTGGTTCTACCAGATGATTTTATTCCCGTTCTGCCCACTTCACGAGTTTCAAATTTTGCAGTTGCAAAGGTCGGTGTGAGGAGCAGTTAAAACATGTTTGGACTTTCAACCCTGTGCACAAACAGGTAACCTGTCAGCAGGTGTCCCCAGAAAAATACATTTCGTTTGCTGCTGCTGATTTCCCTGGTTCCTATCACCACATCTATAACAATGCTGTCCAGCCATTTCCCTCATTCCCTGCTTAATGACTACATTTGCTGGAAGGGTTATGAATGTGTAAGTGAGAGTGAAGACTGTGTCAATGCATTTATTGGGCTTGTACCTTTGTTATCTTTATTTGCATGTTGGTGCGTATGGTAATTTGTGTCTCCTAAGGTCATCAGTGAGTCATCTTGGCCACCAGGGGGAAGCCTAATTAATTTAGTAGCTTTCCTGACAGCTCGTAAACACAATACAGATTTACAGCCCTGCTCTGTGCAAAGTAGCAAAGCTCAGCAAGTGAAGGGAACAGAAGGGTCATCTGAGGATGCCACTTTTAACAGTTGGTGTGTGTCCGTGTGCCAGGGAGGCATTCCATTAGTGTCTCCACAGTCACAGGTGGTACCGTGTTCCACAATTTTTTCACAGACCTCCCTCACTCTTCTAGGAAAAATGTTCACAGGGATAGCACAAAAACCACCCACGAACACAGACACAATACAGTGATAGCAGCAATAAACAGCATGCTTATCCAACAATAAACATTTCTATGAGCAATAAAAATAAAACACAAATACTGATTTTTTTTAAACTGAGTACAGTCACTAAGGATGAAAGGTCAAAGACACGATGTGGTTGGCTGCTCAGGTGCTGGGTCTGGTCTGAGGGTCAGCTGGAGCTAAACTAATCCCAGCCAGTCCCTGGAGACCTTTTATCAATCCAGTTGGGGGGGGGTGCCAGGCAATCCATGCCTGGCTGGGCCAAGCCCTGCTCTATGGTGTCTCTTATGCTTTGTCACCTCCCTCCATTCATTTCCTTACTTCAAGCTGCTGGGATTACGAAGAGAAATGTTGCTCTTCAAAACATGACACAACCATTAATGTGTGTGCAAAAGATTACCATGAGGACAGGAATGTGGCTGAGTGACAAGGCCTCTACTGGCTGGCCTACGTGTTACAACGGCAAAACCTTTGCCATTCCTTCCCAGCTGTGTGTCTGCATCCAAATGTCTTTCCATCTGAGACAAGCTGTCAACACTTCTGCTAAGCAAAGTTAGAGGTAAGTCCAAAAGATTTCCATCTCCTTTAACTGAATATTTATGAAATTGCAGTTTACTTTTCAAGGAGTTCTTCTTTTCAATCCCCTTACAGCACTAATCTGCTGCTGAGCACGCCTATAAACACCCCGGCATGCTTGGTTTCCCTGAGACCAGGACCAAAGTAGAATGGAAACAGATACAGCTTTAATGGTGATGCATGATCAACTTGGGGTGCATGTTAGTAACAAACAGATGGGAGCTGTGTATAACCAACTTAAGGAGGTGCAACATAAGAAGGAGAAGAACACTAGCACTGAGGATATACCACATACATACTTGCTCACTCCTTGTGTAAGAGTGTTTCTGAATTCTTAGCAACTGTCACTCCATTGATGACATCACAAAGACCTACTACCTACAGCAAGAGGATCAGCTTCATGTGCAGCTGTGTATACCAACATTATTTTGAAGACACTTACATTTGTTTTGATGAGAAACTAACAGTATGCAAGCAACATATCTTCATCATAGGAACCATAATAATTTTAAAAATGTCTTGCCTTCTGGTTCCAGTGTATTTATTAGTCCTAAAACAATAACAAATAATCTGGCAAAGTATGTAATACAGCTGCTACTTACGTCTGGGTACTCTTTGACAGGCACAAACAATTTTTCCTGCAGGTGAACAATGGGTCCAACTGGTTCAGGCAGTTCCAGTGGGTGTCTGTCCACAAGGCCATTCACTGTGTCGCTGTACATGTCTTTACGCACTCTGTTGATTTCTGAAAGGAGACAAAAATATGTGGTAAGTAACTGAACAACAGCAAGGCATTTATTTATTTTGTATTTCATAAATTACAGTCATTGATTTTTGACTTGAGGGCAAAGATTTAATGTGGCATTTTAAACCTGATAACATGATGTGTTATTTGTATTGTTGAAGAATTATGTAAAAAATACATATTTGCATTTTATGCTTTCATGTACCTACAGGACAGCAATTTTTCAAAACAAACTGTGCCTCTGTATGAAAATTATTCAATATGCCACTGACAAAAGTTAGCACTGTATTATTATCATCAAGTTAAGGCCACTGCGTTTCCTTTCTCCCTCCTCTGTGCTCAGAGCAAGTCTGTGCGAGTGGCTGAGCGTGAGCCCAGACACAGAATTTCTCAGGCTTAGGTAAATGCCGCCTTCAGATCTGATCCCTCTGTCAGATAAAACTATTGGACCTCTCTCACTCACACATACTGCCAACAGAGATTTAGCTCCAACTCTTTCACACACACACACACACGCACGATCGCCTCGTTTTTATTGCATGTGTATCACTCACACATTCACATGCAGGAGGAATGCTGTGGGATGCTGTTCGAGACAAAGCATTTATTCATGCTGCCCTTCCTGTGTGTGTCCGTCTGTGTGAGCATGTCGCAGTTAGAAGAGGATAGATTTCTGCAGTTGTAACACCCATTAATAAGTGGACATCGGGTCACACTTTTGCTACCCACGTTTGCCATGAGTGTACAGTCAGAGCACTGCTCAACCAAAAAGGGCAGCAGAAGCCTCTACAAATGAGAAGTGTTTAAGTATGAATAAGCTGCAATGAAATGGTAGGGCTGGGCAGACCCTGAGGAATTATTTGTGTGTGTTGGGAAGGTGGGGGTTAAGTATTAGGCACTATTTCCATCTCCCATGAGACTTTCTGGCAGAACTGTAGCTAGGGAACCTGACACTCAACTATAAATGCCCTTAGTAAAGCATGCCTGACCTCCAGATCATACGCTCACACTAGTGGAGGTTGGTCAAGTTTACATCAGTTTGAACAAGTTGTATTCCCTATTTTGTTTTAATTCACAATATTATCTAAATCTATAATCTATAACAAGGATTAATTCAAGGGTGGGCAATATTTTTATTTTCAAAGCGGACACTGCTGGTATTTACTGCTCTGCCCTCTCCTCTCCTCTCGCCCCGTGTGCATGCACATCCACTTACAATACTCCACTTACTTACAATGCAGAGTTCAGAGCAGATAGGTAAACTAAGGGTAACTTTACTGCAGACAGCTATTGAAACTAATAAAAAACACAACAAACAACCACATCCCAAATATCTGAAAGGGACCTGGAAATATTAGAAGAGAGAGAGAGTTTGGATTAATCTGTGAAGTTATTTGTGTGCATTTCCCAAAGAAAACTGAGAAAAATATCCTCCCTGGATATTCTTAACAACAGGTCAAAAACTGTTACTGTTGAGGCAGATATAAGAAAACATCTGGCCTGCAGCTGTGCGGCCAACACCTGGAGAACGCATTGAAACTGCTAAAACAAGCCAGAAGACTCAGCCCAGAACAAGTCCTGCCCAACCCGCATGAACTAAGCACTCTTCGGTCAAAGATACACCCAAACCTTCCCAAAAATGAATTCATCCTTAAGATATGTAGAGAACAGATTACATCAGTCCTGACCGATGTGTGACCAGGCCACATCTATCAACTGAGGGGCTTGGCAGTGACACATTATACAGGGAGGAGATGAGAACAGTCTGACACAGGGAGTAAACAGAATACTGGAAAAAACAACATAGTTAATCACAAGTTAATGTGAGATTTATCTAAAACACCCAAAAAGTACCTAAAGTTACACCCTTAATCATCAAGAAAGTGTGAATACAGGGTGACTCATAGGACTATGAAAATAGTCGGTTAAATGCGTTATGTGAGACAGACAGACCCATAAGCTTAAAATCTAAATATTAAATAAAAACAACTCTACTTTACATGTCTTACACATACAAATACACCATTTGTACCAGGAACATTCTGCCATCAGCTGTGCAATTTGAAAGCCATGAAAAGCCAAAAAAAACTAACTGATATACAGAATTTCTACCATGTTTTTCAAGACTGTTCAGACAATTCAATAAAGTAAAATGCCCAAAACTGCTTGGGATTAAGAGGGTTAACACATTTGTGTATATCATTTCATTTGCTGATGTGCTTATGCCGTACTTGTTACTGATTTTCCAAAAACTATTGCAACCACAGTCACAAGTCTTAACAATTTTTCTGCCTCTGGCCTCATGAAGAAAACATTAACTCATAAGAGCTATTTAAGAGAAAATCTCTTTTCTACATGAAGCTTACAGCAGAAATATACCGTTATACTGGACAGTAAACACTGGGTCAAATGCATTCAAGAACATTTGTCCTTGAAAAAAAACAACAAAAAAAACAAAACAAAAAGACATTCGCATGTGACAATACAACCCAACAACCAGCAGCAGCAGCAACCCCTCCTCTCTCTAATTCTATTTCCTCTGGCTGAAATGCCACATTAACATAAGGGGGCCGCGCTGGGCCATCAATGGAGACGTGCGGCATTTGACAACCTCTAATTTCACTGCAGCAACCCTTTTCTGAAGCATTGCGCTCACCTAAAAATTACCCCCTGCCTTGCACAGCCGACAAAATCATTTGTCTAGCTGTCCACCCCAGCAGAAAAGGCTGATTTTGTAAGAAAGTGTGTGTGTGTGTGTGTGTGTGTGTGTAAGTAGAGAGAGGGAGGGAGGGTGTCACTAGAACAGACAAAAAAGGAAAAAGAAGACAATGAACTGCAGAAAAGGAAGGGTAAGGCCTTTATATGAGAACTTTCCTTGAACTTGCACGACAAAAAGAAACATCTAATGTCACGGTTTTAAAGCAGTAAGCCATGTTCTTCTGTTCAGCCATATCTCAGCTCACTGCCAGTGTGTCATCCACAACCTGACTCAGCAAACCACCCAGACACACAGCACTTTCTGTCAGAGCTGTCTATTTACTTGTGGGGGGGCCGGGTGTGCACTACAACAAACGCAGAAATACACACAGGAAGGAATTATAATATCTCTGTTTAGTTTTTTACCCAGACATCTGTCAGGAAGAAACAAAAATTGACCTTGAGAGTATAGGGCACAGAAGAGGGTTCGATGAGAAGAGACAGAGAAAAGAGGGAGAATTATAACCACAGTGCTGAGCAAGCAAACGGAGAATTTTTCTCTTGACTTGTGCTGCTCTTTTGTGCCTTAATGCAAGTTAAAACATTTCATTTTATCATTCTCTTTTTTGTTTCTCTCAATTTCTGCCCCCTTTTTCCTCAAATCTGCAGTGAAAAGAGAAAATGTCAGACTGCGGCTGCATATCTATCTGCCCTTTGTCAACTAAAGAGACGATTTCTCCACATCTTCGCTGTGATCTTGGCAATGGCGGGAATGAGTACCCAAAGGGAGGGAAGTGGGAGAGGCAGGTGAAGGAGTTTAAGAAGGACTAAAAGGACTAAGGGAAATGTCTTTGAGGTGAGAGATGAACTGAAGTGAGGCCTGGTGCCTGTGTTCAGTCCAAACAGTATATTCTTGACCCTGAAACAAGGAAATCTGAAAAACCAAGGTTCATTCACTGGATTTGTTTGGAACAATTACTCCACAAAAAAGTGTGGGGATAAAAAACAAAGAATGAAGCTGCCAAACAAGGGACACACTGGAATCAGAATCAGTCCCTGTGAATGTAAAGGAAGAATGTAGTAATGAATAAGAATGAGTAAAACTTAAAAAATAAAAAAAACGTCCATGAGGAGATGCTGTAATCAGGTTTGAGACAAGTGAGCATCATTCAACCAGACCTGCTTCATAAGAGAATGGGAACAAGTCCATTAAGAGTCCAAAAATAGACATGCTCCATAACTGCTTTGTCCTCACCCTGTAGCTCACAGCAAAATGTCCTTTGACCATGCAGAGCACATCTGTCCGTTTAAGAGCGTGTAAGAGAACAAGAGAGAGAAAGGCAGGGTAAAAGAAATGTTATGGGTGAGTAATCAGTGTGATCAACGTTGCCTCGGGAAAGCTGCTTTAGATGTCTTGTGATGTATTATGTTGATAATATCTGGCACCTGAAACAGATCACATCTAGCACCAATTAATCTTAAAGCCAAAATGATCAAATGTTCACCTGTGCGGGGACTGAATGAGTCCTTCCAGTTTACGGTGATTTGAGATCAAACGCTTGCAGTGTTCAAAATCATTCCGTCTTTTCTGCTTTAGCGTGCATGTATGCTCTAATTCATGATTTAAACAGGGGAAACATGACTAAAATCCTGCAGTCAATATAGACATAAAACTGTGGAGCTATCCACAAAAAAAACAGTTACACCTAAATGTGCCAGAGCCGAGTGAAACAAGACTCAGGCGAGGAACAAGCCTTTTCACTTTAAAGCTGTGCACTTTAGCAATCACAAAGCCTGGGTACCCGTTGCAAGTGAAAGGATTTGGGCGTTTAATGCATTCCTGCCCTTTATTCACGGCACAGACGACTTTATCCATAACGACATTCCACTTCAACAGTTTAGGGGTTTGGCAGGCCAAGCATATGAAAGACGGGGGGGGGTTCTTTTAAAGCAGAGAGCAGAAGTATAGTGCGCATTGGTGGGGGTGACTGAGCCATGAAAACGTATGCATTTCTGAGTCTTATCGTCAACTCACAGCTGTCTCTCTTCCCCTCCCTTTTTTTGCAGAGGAAAAAACTTTCCTTGTGCTACGGTCTTATTTTTACTTCCTGATCTTTGATTTAACAGTAGGCCTACTCTGCACAATCCTTTGACGTTCATGCACAAACTACTCCTGTGCTGTTAATGAGTAAGCTGTACTTCATTTCTCACACGAAAAAAACAGGCAGTTTAAAAATGTGCCGTTCCAAGTGTTTGCATTGGGGAGCAATGACATTGCTGAACTTTAATGTCAACATCCTGCAGCTGGAGGGTTTATAATTTACCAGATTCCAAATATAATGGGTAAGAGGAGTGCGGCAGCGCACATATTAATCACAAAATGCTAAGTGCAGGATATTCTACTTAGAATGTCTCACTTTGGTAGTTCATAGAAGCAGAACAGCATTGTTCAGCATGGTGGTTTCTCAGTAAATAACAACAGTATCATACAGACAAGAATAGATAACAACTGTGGCTTATGTTAATCACCCCAAGTAAGTGAATACCGTGTCTCCTGCTAGATCAAACACACCTACAAAAGCATTACCCTGGTGTGTCTATTAGCAGTACTCTAAAACACACTGAGGTGCAAGTGATTCCGCCATGGCTTCGATTCACGGTAGACATAAAGAAAAGGTAATAATGAACAGCAATCATTCTAGTCATACAAAAAACATTTGCAGTGATTGCTGAGAAGTGTCATGCACCTACAAATTAAATTGCCTATTTTAATGTGTAGACTTGATGTTCATTGCAATTAGGTGGAAAAAATATGTTTGTATCAGCCTGAATGAGCAGGATAATAATTAAAAAAATCATTGTTGTGCATCCCTGGAAGAACAATAAAAACTTTGGCTGAACCTTTGGCACAGAAGTTGCTCTATTAAAAAAAAGACCAAAGGAATTGGTGCGGTTCAGGCAGCATATAATAAATATATTGAAATTTGACTTTACTTTGACTGATGCTCACAGTTGCTTAACCCTGACATGATTTGGATAGAAGTGCTGACCCCCCCAAAGGCTGAGGGGTCCAACGGGCTCTAGACAGAAATGACGGTATGGTTTTCAGCCAGAGGAAGAGAGATTTATATTGTGTGTCGGGGATTTTCCTAAGGCAAGCTGGCGAAAAAGCCTCAGCGTCAGGTCTTTAAGTAGATCAGAAACTAAATAAACGACTGGTGTAACAAGGTTTCTAGATTCACTCCTCCCTGAGCCAGGTGGGGAAAAAGTAATGAAATATAGAAAAACATTCACATAAACAATCTCTTACCAATCATATGGGTAAACTGCAAGCCAACACACAGGCAAGCCTCTCTTTCATCCAAATTGGGAATGGACTAGCAATACTTTCTACACAAAAAAACAAAATGCTTACACGCTACAACAGTAGCTCGATCTCTGGTTAAAAAAAATAGCAGAAAATACATAAATGCTATACATGCAATTTCTGCTCTCTCATCATCAATAATGGGCTGATGCTGCATGAAAACACACATGTAGATTCAAACTTCACACACTGCTGAAGCTATAGCCAAGTAATACACAGGAATGTGTGTGCCCCAACACATTTTTAGTATAATACATACCAAAACAAATACACAACTAAACATTAAAACACCCACACACACAAGCTAATGAGCTTGTGTGAGTTTAGAGGCAAGGCTCCCATGAGAGAATGAACCCACAAAAATAACACTCCACACGGAAGGAGGAGGGAAACTGCCTTAGAGAAAAATCTGCTAAACAAATACAGCAGGAAACAAGAAGGAAATACTGCTACATCTCGTCTCTATCTTGCTTTACTAGCCACTGCTTTATATTTAGTTTAGTGGCACAGAGACAAATTTAAAATTACATAAGCACACATTGTCCATCACTGATACTGTTAAATTATTTTTTTAACAGACTGCTGCATGTAAGGGTTCAGTTTTACCAAAGAAAGGAGGATTTTGCAGCTACACACTTACATGAGAAACACTGAGGAGCTGAAGACGCAGTCTACCTCCTCTACTCTGGCTGAGCCCCTGAGAATATGTATGCTAAATGCAGAACATGTAGGTGTGGTGATGGCCAAGAACAGCAATCAGCAAAGCCATTAATCATAACTGGTGGCAAATGCAATGTTTTCTAGGGCTGTCAGTGTGACTGCATGCAGGAAGGGTGAAGAGGTGCCAGGCTGAATGTGGCTTTCTGTGGCTGCTGGCAGCAGCGGTTGATGGTGTGCTATAAATATGTCATATCATGTTAGTTTGGTGATTAAACAAAGCAAACAAACAACGATAGGAAGACCAAATGAACGGTAGAGGGGAGGAGAGGCAAGAAAGGAACAGAAACTGAGACAAAAGGGACTGAACACACTGGAGGGTGAAATACACGACTTCACAAAAGTTAAGAAGCATGGGCAATACCATGACATGTCCAGGTGTTCTTTTTAACAAAAGTTCTCGCATTATGTTTACGTATATGATTTTGAGGTAATGCAATTACAGTGAAGTTAACCAACCTGCACACAACCTGCATAAAATCAGCTGGCAGACACGTCACCGGTAACATCATGTGACTTCTCACTTTACTCTTACTTCCTTAGCATTATTTCCTACATTTTTAAAGATGCTGCGTCACCAATTCAACAACTAGTGTGAAATATTTACACAGTAAGAATCTATCCTCCTCACTGTACATTTCCAACCCGCAGCTTAAAAGTGAAATGAGTATTTCAAGACTTTATCTGCAGAGCTATTAGGACTTCAGTCTAAAATTAGAAAAAGGGATCATCACATTTGATGATGTGGAACTGCTTTATGGGGCTGCCTGTTGGTGGGGGGCAAGCTGGCAGCTCAATGAGCCGTAGGAGTACCAGTTTTTTTGCACTCAGTGGGGTCTACCATAGTGTGGGGTGAAACTGGCAGGGAGGGCTAGCTCAATACTGAACCATAATGGTTTACTCTTAATGGCTGCTGCGAGTGGCCAGAGTTCATTACTCTCTGCGTGGGGAGACTTTTGATAGGATGGAACTTGACTGCACGCCTGGTCGTACATTTACACTTGAAGAAGGCACCCTGAGATGAATGATCAAGCTAGAAAACTATTTACTTTCCTTCACACACCGACACAGATGCAATTCCACTGCAAGACCCACCAGGGAACATTAGTGTGGTAGTTAACAGAAAGCAAAAGCAATTTCTCAGGGTACTTTCATGATATTGCTAATTATTCAGCAATTTTGGAAAAATGAGTTCTGCGCTAATACTTCCCCTTTCCTTTTTTTTATTTTTTTAGTAGCCCATATGCTAAGTCAGCTGAAAAGCCAACCAAAAGCGCACAAATGCAGACTCAAGCTAAAGTACAAAGCTATATTGCTCCTTTTTGCCATCTAAAGGGGGAGCAATATGTAGCGTTAAATTGGAAACCACAGCAATACACATTTAACAGACTGACTTCAAGAAAGAAACCTCATGAGCTGAAAATGGTCACAAATTGGAGAGACAACAATGGTCAAAAAGGGTAACAAGCCTGCCTAAACTCTGTTGCAACAAAGAAAATGTACTTGACATATCTGCGCGGTTACATGCATACTTCAATGCATACATGCGTAAGAAAGGTGCAAACAACAGGTCAGGTTAATCAGCATAATCACAAACGTTACCTGCCTGTAAAATCAATCAGACAAAAGTGAGGCCCCTTCGTAGCTACTGAAGAATCTCCCAATAACTCAGCTTTAGCCCATTTACTTATACCTCTAGTGATTTTGTCAACAGACAACTTGGCAAACCCTTTATTCACTGAGGTCCTTATTTACACTACAACCATTATTTACACTTGCAGGCAGACACCAACCCCCCCCCACACACACACAACAACAATGCAGGGGATGCTATGTAAAACGAAGCACGGGAAGCATACTTTGAGCTCAACAAGATGTGAGAATACAAGATAACAAGTGGGAAAAATAACAGGAAGAACCGTCAGGAAGCAGGCTGTTGCTGTGTGTGTCTGTTGTGTATTCAAACGGTCCTTGACCCTATTCTGTGTTGATTGGAACTATGTCTTCTGGTCATTGAAAAAAAAAAGGGTATCCTTTTTCCTCTGCTCAAGACCTGAAAGTGCTAGCGAACAGTTGCGTTTCCGGTCAGTTGTCAGAATGGCCCTTTGTTTAAGATGTTAAGATGGAACTAGCTCAAAAAGCCAACGAGAATCAAGCAGGGCAGCTATGAGCTTAAATATAGGACACCAATCAGAAGATCTAAAAATGTTCACTTCTTAAATACATTTAAACTGTGTAGCTGCCCACTCTGTCATGCAACAATGGCAGGAAAGGTCCAGCTGTCAGAAGAGGAAACATGAGAGGAAGAGGGTGGAAGGAAAGGCTCCAACTGTCAATGTGACTGGAGAAGATAACATGCACTGTGCATCCTGTCCCAAGCCCTGTAACTAAGAAGACCACAGTGCACACAACCAATTTGTAGGAGAATGGAGAACAATTTGTCATATTCCTTACATCATTTTAAAGATGATATGTGACTTTGCATCTCTGTGTTATCTATCTTTGCCGTTTGTCCCCAAAAGAAAAAAAACCTACCCATGAAGGTTGTGCACTGGAAGGGGGTGATTCTGATGTGAAATTCTGCATTGAGAATGTCAACAAACACACAAAAACATTTTATTTATATATACTGGATAGGTGGCAGAGGGACAGAGTGTGGAACTACCACATTCCTTTCACTCTTATCATCAGGGAATGAGGTCACTAGATTACAACAAGAAGATACTAAAGCCACAAAACACACAGAAGGGGAGAGGTAAGAGCCTTCAAGCATAGTTTCATTAGCGATTCATTTTCAGTGCTGTTCTCTGTGAAATGCAATCTCTTCACCTGTCTATTGAACAGAATTAAAGCACGGCCTGACAGCGAGGGAGGTATTTACCCCAGAGACAATATCAATCCATTTATTTAAAGCACATACACAGACATGTCAATGTCGGTAGGTGTGCAATGTAAGAATCAGCACCTCTTTCATTTCATTAGAGGTCATAGCACCAGGCAACACCTGAGGGGTAACACTGCTACTTCCTTTCTGTCGCAAATGCATACGCTACACAGCAAATTATTACATTGCAATGTAGCGTTTGAGCAAAGGCTTGTACCATTTACAGTGCAGAAAACCCTAGTTGTATGTTAATTACAAATACAAGACAAACAGGTTACATCACAAAGTGTATGTGTGTGCTTCTGTGTGTCAGCTTCTTTCATCCCCAGGCACCGGGCCTGCCGGGGCTTGTAGCTACCATCTTAAGTTCCAGTCCAACAGCCACTCGCTGTCCCTGGGTGTGACAACATGCAGACTCACATCACAGCTGTTGTTGTGTCTTTGTGCCGGCCCTTCATTGTCTTCACAGCCTGATGGGCCATTTTTTTTTCAGGATCAGAATCTCACCGCTTCAAACGCCTACTCTTGTGCAATACAAATTAGACATACAAGAAATGTGTTACATATCTGGATGGATATATGATTCACTGCCAGATATTAAATTGTTCTTGGTCGAGGATGGACTGTGCAAGTGTTAGATAGTCATAAGTCAAACTGGTACAACAGTTTGTCTATTAAGAAGAAAGAGTGTAAAGGCACCGAAAAACTCTGAAAACTGATTCCCTTCCAGATATCGAGATTGCTTATCTTGAGGAAAACGCAATAACAAAAAATGAATAAAAGAACTCCCTCTGACCTACTCTCTTCTATCTGCTGATCAAAGACCTGCTTTTTGCCTGTGCATTTGTTTGGTCTGGTTGTCTGGTCCTAGAGATCATCAGGTTGATCTGTTTTGTCTGCTCAGTCATGTTGAACGTACCATTTGGAGGATGTTGGAAGGGCCATAACAACTGTGTCAGTGTGTCATAATGAAAGGCGAGGGATAAGAGAAAAAGAGTAAAGCCTCCTCGCTGACTCAGCTGTCATTAACTAAGCTTCCACTATGCTTAAGCCTTTAAACATCGATCTGCCTCAAAGCACTTGGGTGTGAGAGCTTAACAAATCTACAGCCAGTGGGTGCATGCACATTGTCCTCTACCAACCTGATGTTTGAGTCTGGCAGTGACTGAGTGGAGAGCTGAGTGCATACTAGGGTCCTGAGCACAGACAGTGAGAGCTGGGCTGATGCAAACCGACAGACCACGTTGCAGGCCTTTAATGTCACCACTGGTCTTCACATGAAAGAGGCAATGTAGCCCCAAGGCTGGATTTTTGCCACACATATGAGTAGAGAGACAGAGAAAGGGAGGGAAAGAGAAGCTGCAAAAGAGAAAACAAATGCAAGCAGCGAGAGGATGAAGATGAAAAAAAAAAAATCTGAAGAAACATGAGATGAGAGAACAGAACAGAAAGACAGAGGGGGAAAGAGGGTGATGGGAGCTGTAGAGTCACTGTGCTAAAATAAATAGGTGAAAAGACAAAGACAGGAAAAATGACTCATTCCCCTGGGAGAAGAGATACTGATTTTCTCTGCTGGAAAACACTACGACGACAGTGGAATATTCCAACTGCTGAGCACTACATTATCAAAAATGGGGGGCAATATAACCAAAAAAAGAAGAGAGTGATGTATGTAAATGTTTAAGGAAGGAAGATGTTTAAGGAGAGGGAGACAACAAAGAAAAGTACATGTGTATGTGCATCATGGAGGTGTAGACGGAAGAGAATTCTGCATGGTGATGAGGGAGGCGGAGAAGAAACAGAACCAAGGTCTGGTTCATCGAAAGTGTCAGACGCTCAATAAAATAAGGTTGCAGATAAAAAACTCCCCTCCCAAACAGCCTAAACTGACGTCAGACTCTCCAGGAGAACTGAGTAAGGGAATGAATAGGAGGGGTAAGAACTGGGAGCTGAAGGGAAGGATTAGAGGGGACAGGGAGTGACAAGTCCATCTCCTAGCAGACCATTCTTCACCTTAAGGTGTCAACAACAGCTGGCACCTTGGCACCTTGCTCATGCCCGCACCTGTCTCCCCTGTTGTGTCGACACACCGTCTACTCCAAACTGCAATTTATCTTCCCTCCCCCTAAGGGCCACTAATGTTTACAAAAAAATATAATTAATGTATCAAGAACAGAATAAGTTGTATATGCAATTCATATGTTAAGACTTAGTCTCAGTGCTTCATGTCTGTAAGCGTGTCCTGGCATGTCCTGTGAAATCATATACACCAGACAGACAGGAGCAGCTGTGGTCTTACACAAGATGACAATAAAACATCACCTTTTAAGTCCTTTATAGTCAACATGCCTATGTAATGACAGTGATTTAAGATGGCGGAGAGCTAAAGTTTAGCTGAGGAGCTACTTCTGAGACACAACAGCTTAACTGTGCCAGGTGGTTGCTCTGTAGTCATTTTTTGGCCTCAAATAGGAGACAGCAGGAATGTCTCTGCACACATAATTAACATTTTGTTGTCTGTTTAGCACTTGTAAACCATACAACTACATGCAAGCAAGATACGATACATTAGTCAGTGACCTGACCCAAACTCATCTGGGATTAATGCCCAAGTAATTAAGAGCATGGCATGGAAGACCAATGAAATAAAATGACATTAGCTTTGCTTGCTAAATTGTGATTTAAATGTATTTTTATGTTGTACAGATATACCCTTTTCATACAAAGCTCTGATTTTTATTGACACGCTGCAAGTTGTTTCCACTCATCATTTAACTGTGTCAACAGTGTCTTTTGTTGCATAAACCTCATCACTCAGCGATGGTTTTGCACTATATCTTCAGCTATAATTAATCAAATGACAAATGCAACATGTAAATCCATTGCAATGTAGCGGTCTTGTTTGACATACAGTGCTTGTTGTGAGAGTACTCCTGTGTATGCTGGTAGAAACGACCCAGTGTGCGTCTGGCCCATTAAAGCACAAAAAGCCATTGTGTGTCATTTGCTGAGGGGAGAAAGTGAGAGACTGAGGGGAGGCGTGTGGAGCAGAGGGAGGGGTTGGTGACCTTCCTCATAACCAACCAGATGACCTCATTCACAGCACATAGGAATCCTCTGTCTCCCCCCACTGTTCTTCATCACCCTCACCATCCTCCCATCGCTCTAAGCAGCCTTGCCTTTTCTGCTTTCAGCCAGCACAATCAATCAACCAAGCAGGGACAGGGTTCATGCTCACTAACCCTTTCATATAGACAACGCATTCTTTCCTACCAGTTATCTGTGGGTTTTTATGCCAGTCTTTCCGATGTCACACACACAGTGCTACAGAGGCTCTTTGTTTCTCCAATTAAAGCCTAATCATACAAAACCACCCATTGTTTCTGCTCTGTAATCTTCTCCCAACCCCTGCACTGATAAGTTTGGACAGACTTAAGCCTCACCACAAACAGACAAGCAGACACAACCCCTAAACAAACAGAGTAGACTCAAAACTGGTTCACTTGTAATTGCACAACCCTGATTTCATTCATGTGTTGCTACCATCACTGGGGGTTGGGTGCGTTGCACATGGGTATAAATCATGCTAAGCAATGTTTTACATTACCGCACAAGACTGCATGGCAGACAGCCACCGTAAAACACAACTGTGCGGCACATGTAATTGGAGTTATGCTAGACAGTTGCTATGTGTGACTGTGTCAGGGAGACAGGGAAGAACCTGCTTAAGCAACTGAAACATTGCTGGAAACAGAAGGTTGAACAGACAGTGAAATAAACAGTAATCTGTGCATCAACACAAACTGTGCATCAACACAAACTGTGCTACACTACAAGCAGGGAGTGACCTTGTAATCCGTCACTAAAATAATGGCCACAACCTCATTCAAGTGTGACAGAGTAACATGGTCTTGCACAAGTGCTAAAAATTGAAATTGTGTGCTATTTTTGAAAAAGTGTATTCTGTCTATTGTTAATACCTAAACCTCAAACAGCACTTGGAAAATATTTACAATTCTTTTAAACAATACTTTTGGCACCAGCACTAAAGAACTATTCCAAGGGGCACTCCCAAAACACATGCTAAAAAGATTTGCTCACTTTTTCAAAGCAACACCTGAGAAATTGAAAAAAAAAAAATAAATAAAGACATCATGAGCATTCAAAAAGTAAACCCAGCGGGCAAAAAAAATATACGGTAAATAATTATCTGCATCTACAGCATTACTGAGCAAGTGGCTTCAGAACCACTTCCTAAACGTAAAAATGTTGAGGACAGACCTAAAACTGAACACTAAAGAGCTTGTTTACAAATGTTTCGAAGACGAAAAGGACAGCCATGTGTTTAAGAGTAAAAAAGTATTAAAACTGGCAAAAAAAAAAGTTCAAATTGAAGCTTAGAAACTCAGTCTGTATCTTGCATTTTTTTTTCAAAACTTTTTGTTTTGTTTTTGATTCTGCACTATATCAAGGGAGTACAAACAAGCACCAGGGAGTACTGTGAATGGTGCAACATAGATTCTGACATGTAAGGGCTGAAAAAAGGTGCTGAGGCTGTGGAAATTCAGAGAGGCAGCTGTGACTGCTTATGGTATAGGAGTTCCCAACACTTCTTATTTGACGGCTACAGAGGAATCTCACTACATCTTGCCACCTCACTTTCTGTGGCCCTTAGGGAAGGTTATGGCAGCACCGCCTGCTCCTGCCAAGCCTCACAGAAACAACACGGGCTGCTGAGGGACAGTTAAATTATTCATCTTTGATTTATCGGCTAGCCTGCGACTAGAAACCAAGGCAAGGGCTGAAAACCAGAGGCAAGCTGAGCTGCTGTGGTGTTTGGAAGAGGGTGGGGTGAGCAAACCCCTCTGACTACAGGGTTTGGATGAAGATATTGGTTGGGAAATGCTGCAAATACTAACATTACAGATTTAGAGGTGAGCGTGTCATTAAATTACAAGATTTCAGAAAGACACACATGGGTTTGAGCTTCTATTCTACAGCTTTAAATCTAAAACCTCTTAAAAATTTCAACATACTTAAAGCAAAAAGTTCCTATGTGTCACTGTGGCACTTGTGTGGAACTGAGCTAAAGTATACCAAGAGGGTGCGTGGGGAAAACAGAAACCAGGCTGGAGGTTAAGTGCTCTGACTGTGCTCCTGGTAAAATTCCTGTGCTGGCTGCCAATGCTCGATTGCCATTCCTCCTATGAAAGGAGAGCGAAAATGAATGCAGATGGGTGGGCGAGTTAGAGAGGAACAAAGTGAGCATTCAGCTCATTTTTTTCATCTCCGTTCTTCTATGATTAAAATCGGGAAGAAGACAGGAAATAGTGACAAATGTTGGTATGATTCCTGAGAAACTTTGCTGTTAGCCACATATCTGTTTTTCAGTTTAGAGACTTAAAAACAAAGACAGAAAAAGAACGAGTGAGGCAATAAAGGGGACTGCTCTGAGAGAGGCGAGTGGGAGAGCTATTTGAAGCGCTCAAAGAATGTGGCAGGTTGGGGCCCACCCTTTTCCTAACTGAGAAATATTGTGTGCTGCTTATCCAACCAAATGTGTAAAGGAGGAACATGATGAGAGATGATACATGATGTAAGCTAAATTACTCAAAAGAAAGCTAAGAGAGACAAACCTCTGTGCAAGAGGGTAAGAGTAGGCCTCACTTATCACCAGAAAAAAACAGTACCCCCCACCCCTTGAGTCTGACTGAAATTCAAACCACTGACTTGCCTTCTTTACAATACATTCCTATCTGAAATGGACATACATTCTTCTTTAAACTCCTTTTTTTGCATCACACAGAAACGAAAACAAACTGAAAGCTGCCATGGCTTGGTAAGAGGGGGGAAAAATGACAATCAGGTATGTGTCAATGAGCTGTGGTAATATATTTGTTCCAGTTTCCACTTAACCCTGCTTCTCATCATATAGCAAACACACAGAGCCATTACTGTAGCATTAATACAATGCACACAGAGAACATTCTTCAGGGAAATTCGGTGCATCTGGTTACCTCACTCTCATTTTGATGCAGTTGCTCTGCTGTTAAAGCTTGGGGGAAAAGAGAGATAAAATGCCTCTAGCAATGTGTTGTCTAACAGCCAGCAGTAATATAAGGGAAGACACTTAGTCTTGGCGACAGCAAGTTAGATAGTCAGCCAGGCAGTTGGGGTAGGGCATAAAGACAGGAGGCCAAGCAGAGACAGCGGCGATAAGGAGGCCCCAGCACTCACGGGATTGGGGCCTAAGATAAAGCGTCTGGAGCTGTCGCTGGATGACTTTATCTTGCAGCATCTGCAGGGGGAGTGGCATTCTGGGGCTAGAGCAGAGCAGGGGAGCAGACTGGGTCCGAGGCTGGAGTCAGACCAGGGACTGAAGCTTACTCGAGACACTGCGGTGGGGCTACTGGATAGAAAGGCAGCTAGGCAGAGGCATGTCAGAGGAAAGACAGGCAGAGCAACACTTGCTCCTGCTACAAACTTTGCACCTCACCCTGTCAGACTTATGCCACAACCTAATTTATTACCAGCCAGAAACAGCTGAGAAAGAGAGACCACATGAGGGCAAGAGAGAGGCAGACAAAGAAAGACAGCACAAAGCCTCCAATTCTGCTTTCTCACTGGTGGCGACGGCTCAGTAAACCAGCTCACAGAATGGCTCTTGGTTAATTAAATTCCAGCTTATAAGTGGTGCTTTGGGAGAGCATGTGGGGAGAGAAGAAAGAGTTGGGATAGGGGGATATAACAGGTTTCTGCTTGCAACAACAGTCTTGGCCTAACACCCTCAATTCTCCCTTCCTGTCAGTCTCTATCTGTGTTCTCTCACAGCTCTAAGCAGTATCTCACTTTGCGAGTGGTGCTCAATCTTGTTAGCTGCTAAATTGATTGGATGTCAGAGGTTACTGCAGGTCTATCCCTGTACCGAGTAGCGACAAGGGTCAACCTACAGTGAGAGAAGTATCGTGTTGCAACATCAGACAAAAAAAAGGGACAGAATGACATATATGATTAACAGAAACATGGGATGGCAAAATGTAGACTTCTAGCATTCCCCAATTTATCACAATCTGTTCTTTAAACAGCTTTTCCCAAAGGACCCGTTCCCTACAAAGGCACTGCAGCAGACAGCAGACAGTTTGTCCTCCAAACACTGACAGCTCTCCCAGGAATGTCCTGTGAAATCATGGCACACAGCGACAAACAAGAAGACACAAAACCGTATATGCAAAAGGGGGATGCTGCAGCCAAGAACAAGTGGTACATTTTACTGCACTACTTTGCTACACGACAAAGAAAGTGATGTAAACTATCATTTAAAAAAAAAAAAGGTCAAAAGGCTGGTTTCTCTGACAAAACTATGATCATGGTTGTTATGATAGCTGTGGTTTAAGAACCAACACAGGGTCTGAATATCACAGCTCTCAGGTGTTAAGTTGTACTGGCACTTTTAGTCACAGTATAACAACTTTGCACATATCGTGTATCTAATCAGAAAGCGCTTTTGGTTTTGGCTTCCGTAAAGTTCCTTTACAACAACAAAATATAAAACCCCTCCCTTTTTCCTACTCTCTCCTACCTTAAACACTGCCTGCACATCACTACAAGGCTACATCTCTAGATGTTATATGGTCTGTCTCCCTCTGCTAAGAGAAAATATAGCAATTTGAAGCAGCTTGTTGGCAGGCAGATCGTAAAGAGAAATAAAAAAACTCCATAGCAGGTGTCACCTCAGGGAGATGAACAACTGCAATGCAAGGGGATTTCAAAAGGAGGGCCTGTCAATCGGCCAGAGTGACCTTGTGGGAGAACACACATGCATACTGGGAAAGTAACAGGGACTTCCATGCACGAATGCCATGAAAGCGGTGTGGGAGCAGTCATCTCAAACACACACACACACAAGGGTGGTGTCGGCTTTCTTCCGCCATGGAAACAGCTGTGTAGACATGCACACGGCGTTGGGTGGGTGACGGAGATGTGCAGCTGTCGGAGGGGTATACTCCAGAGAGATGGACAAATTGGGAAAGAGTTTCAAGCGTTCAAGTGCAACTGCTTACATTTTATGCTCTTATTAGGTGCACAGACGTCTGAAAAACGAAGGCGTTTAAGCTGCTCCGTCACACTACAAAACATACTGTCACAAAAAGCAGAGGTTGTTGTGGTAATTATGTTGACAATACACAGAAACCTTAAAGCCTCAGGTAAACCTCTGTTGACAGGTTAGGACTGTTCTTATTGTCCTGTCTTATCTGTACTTTCTTTGCATTTAGGGATAAGTCTACATAGTAGCGTCTGGTTTCCATTTGTTGCCTTGACGAGACACCTACTTTCAATAAGAAACGAATAACTTGTTAGGTCGAGCTTCATTAACACCACAACATCAAAAGATTTCCTTGTAGGATCTTTAATGTTGGAAATGACACACTCACAGTGAAGGGTGAGGGCTATATTAACTGCTGACACTAGCTACAGAACACAACAACACTGAACCACACAAATAACAATCTACAATAAAAAGTTGTTCTTCTGTAATGAGTTAAATTCCACACTTTAAAAGTACAAATTTGAAACACATCTAGTCTTTTCTTTCGTTTTGTCAAGATCATTACAGGTTGCTTGTACTAAAATGAAATTGACGTGGTAGGTTTGTAGGCTGATGGAGAGTAAGCGAGAGAAGATTGGCCCCAAATATCATAAACTCCGACCCTATCCAAAGGGAGTGCAGAGCCAAGCAACCTCTAACAGAAACCCGGCAGCCAGACAGCCCTCCTCCTCCTCCTCACAGGGCTGGCTTTCATCTCTCACACACACGCGATTTCTGGCGGCTGGGTAAAGTTTGGGCTGGTGCTGTGGAAACCCTTGTAAACCTCAGACTTGTGTGACTTTACAGCAGCAAGATGACGGGAGGTGGGGCTGGGAAGTTGCTAGAGCTCCTGCTATGATTTCTCTCTAAACACCAGGGGAGTTTGTCCGTTTTTCTGTGTGGCAAGAGCTGCACTGCGGTGACCTATCCAACATAACGACACTGATTCCTGACGCTTTTACAGCCTCAGAAAACCAATACACACACACTTACTCCTCATTTTTGGGATTTTATTGGCTAATCAAAACAATTTTTTAGCTATTCTGGGATGTAAACCAATATTTTTTTAAGAAAGTTTGCAAGTGAAGACAAAAATAAAGGGCAATTTTAACAAGGAAGCTTAAAAAAATAGTTTCTGCCTTTAGAGAAGACAAAAAGCTGCTTCTTGACTATTCTTTAAATTAAATCAAAGCCCCCCCCCCAGAGCTGAGAGATTTAAGTTTAAGTTTTAAGTGCAAAACTGTGGAAATTGTCATCCACAAAGCAGATTGTGCAATTTAACTTGTCCGATTTTAGCCAGCCTCAAAAATAAAGTGTACAATTCTAATCTATTTCAGCAAAATAGTAAATGTATTATGATTTTTAACAGTTTGCTTTACATGTTATGGTTTGACTGATGTGCGTTTACAGTGGAAATAAGGGAAGCAATGGCTCTCTCTTTATCGTCTATCAAGGAAGCCAGAAAATCTTTGCAGACCGGTTCAGCAACTACATACTTCAGATGTCACTCATGCAGACAGACAACCGAAACCACGAAGTACGCGTTGCCCTTTAACTTCCCTATTGCCTGAAGTAAAGGAAAGTGTATCCAACAGTTTGTGCGTATTATTATTATTTCTTATTCATCATGGTCCAACATCCGCACATCTCGGGGACAATCTGCCAGGGGGGCTGTGGCGCTCTCTAGTGTCCCCAGCTCAGTTACATAAACCATAGGTCCGACCTTCCGCTTAGTCTAGCTTAGGTTATTGATAGTATCAACATAAACAGGCGTATGAGGGCCGTTTTTTTTTCTTTGCCAAAAATCTGTAACAAGATGAGGAAATTGCGTCTGGACGGCGCCGCTGACAAAAAAAAGCGACGCAGTTTTTGGTAGAACTGACCAAAAAAAAAAAAAAAAAAAAAAAGAACACGACGACTGCAGCAGCAGCAGAAGCAAGGGAAGGAAATATAACACAGAAACAGATCCTCCCCTCAAAGACAAACGAACGAAGAGCAACAAACACGAAGCGGTGTCGCGTTCGGTGGAGAAAAAAGTTGAAATAATCTTCGTGCACTCTCCTCCTCCTCCCAGCTGTAACTCACTGGCCATTGTTTGGGCAACAAGCAGACACATTCCTCCGTGCTGTTTGACTCGGCCGCTGGGCAAACACTAACCCGATCCCCTTAGAAGGGTAAAAAAATAAATAAAAATAAAGAAGCCACACTGTGTAATGACAAGTCGCTTTTTATTGACTATTTACAGCAGACGTCGCTAAGTTGACGCCGTGGTTTTGGTTCCTGAAGAGTTGAGCAGACAAGCAGACACCCAGGCAGGCTCGCTAGCTGCAAATGTGGCTAACCCGAGCTAAACTGCCGAGGAACATGTGGAATCAGGCCCTGGTTTAATTGAACACATTGAACTGTCTTTTCAAAAGTTGTCTACTGACACAGTTGTATGTTTTTTTTTTCCAAGTGAGTTAAAGAAAGTTTGCACTTCGTCACACTACGTGGACGCCGGAGCTTCAACTCTTTAAACAAATCTGGCTGTGGTCTAAGTTGGAAGTAACTCACACAGGATACCACGGGATTTCTTGTTCTGGAAGTGGGGGGGAGTTTTTTTGGGTGAGTGTTTCAGTGGCTGCCACTGCTGGGGGGGGGGATAAAAAACAAAAATGGTGGGGTAGCCGATGCTTTTTTTGGGGGCTCGCTGACGGGTCTGCAGCAGGGGGATACCCGACGAAGCACCGTGGTCACGCTTCTATTCTCCCCCCTCTCTCTCTCTCTCTCTACATCCCCGGGGTCTCGGTCTCTCCCCACCCACCCTCTCCAAAATCTCCACCAGACTGCCACTCACCTTCATCTAGAAGCCTCTCTAGATGTGTGAAGATCCCGCAGAGATTTGGCAAACTGGTCATAAGCTTCTTCTCGTTTAATAATTGCATTAAATAGTCGGGACTCGGCCTCGGTCGCTCCTTCACTTCGGCCTCTCCGACCATCATCTTTGCGGCGAGAACGGGAAACAAACCACCGCGAAACACAGAATCCTCTTTTAAGAAAAAGAGAAAAAAAAAACGAAAAAGAAAAAAAAAACTTGCAGCTCCAATCCCTCGCTTCCCTCCTCCTTGTAAGCAGAAGACTTTGTAAAAACCCCCCTAAAATGCAGGTTTGGTTCGTTCTTGTTGTTAGAGTGGAGAGGGGGGCAAAAAGGAAACCGTTATCTCCCTTCCAGAGACTCGTGCGCCGTACTCTCCTCTCTACGCCGTGTGCGCTCGGGGACGTTCGATTCCACCACTGTAGGCGCGAGACACAGTTCCACCGGAAAAAGGTCCGTCCTCCTCGGCGCTTATTGGCCAGTGTGGATTTCTGGGAACTAATAGGACAGCCAATGAACGCTACGCTTCGACTCGAAAGGGGGCGGGGTGATACTGTTTGTGGAATGACGGACAAAAATGCAAACCAATGGGACGCAGTGCGCAGGAATGCACATAATGCCCCTGAAGTGTTGTCAACACAGAATACTTTCCCCCTTCCTTTTCTAACAGCAATGTTACAGGCTATCTCTTCTAATTTTTCCAGATTCAGCTTTTTTTTTTTTTTATATAGTTTTTACTGTAGCATAACTTTGATTAAACAGCCAGTTGCCAGGGCATAAGGGCATATGTATGGGATTAAATCTAGATTAGAGTGCTGGTTTTTTAATGTGAAGGAATAAACACTTAAAATAACAGAAATTGAGAACTGCCACACTCATAAATCTTTATGATTCTGTGGATTCCTTAAAATTTATATATATAATAAAATGTATATGTTTATAAATTTAAATGTGTGTGTGTGTATATATATATATGTGTGTGTGTGTGTGTGTGTATATATATATATATATATATATATATATATAACTTTAATTCTTCAGACTTTATTTCTTTATTTATTCACACTAATGATGTCCAGTGTCTTGCTTGGTTATGTGCTGTGAACCTTGATTTTAAGGAACCTGAATTGAAACCAAATGCCTCAATCTGGTTTATCAACTTTCTGCTGAGTGACACAAGCAGTCAGTCAGAAACCCTAACAGGGATATGTCCATGTGTAAATGCCATTGCCCTGACATGTATGTATATGTGTTATGATGTGAACTTGTGAGCTAATGTATCTAAACTGAATGCTGAATGCCAATCCAGTGTGGAAACAACATTCCTGTAAACACATGAAAAACACATAAGCTCCATTTGTCTATTAGATTTTGCAAGGTCTAGAGTAATTCTATGTTCCTCGGAGTGATGTGTCCTAATCTGGATCATTGAGCTGGTTTAAATAGTCATATGTGGGTTGTGTTCAGTCCCCAGCTTCATGCATGGGGCTTGTATGTCACAGAGGTTTTACAGTTGCCAAGACCAGCCCACGAGTCAGACAGACTGTGGATTTCACGTGTGGGCTTCATTTCAATGGGCCTGAAATATGAAAAAAAAGATCAACCGTTGTAGTCCATATATCCTACAAGACATCTATTGTTACTCAAGACTTGTACATCTTGTTATCTGTCTTGGGACCGATTGATCAATGCCCTGGTAATCAATACGGCCTTTTCATTGTCCTGTCCTTGGGAGGACCTTTCTACATATCCTCTGAAGATTAACATCTTTGATCAATGGAATGCACACGAACCAGCTACCACCAGTTAAAAAAAAACACAATCGGTCAGCTCTGATTTTTACAGCTGTTGGTCGAGAGGCACCCAGCTAAATCTGAGCCCTGACCTTGGCCTTCATTCAGTTCGTCCAGTCACTTCTCTTTGTTAAAAGTAGTCCCCACAACAGGAGTATGGAGGTTTCAACAGCTGCACTATAACCTCCTGGCTTCAGTTTGTCACCACTGTGTGTGTGTGGGTATGGAGAATAGGCAGTTGAGTCCAAGGTCTTGGAAATAGTGCAACATGTCCGATAAATTGATCAAACGTACAAACTGTGCGGCTTGATTACACATTGTGTCAAGAGGCATTAACACAAGAGACATATACTACACATACACATAAATATTAACAAACAAAAACAAAAAAACAACACATGTATAGTCTTTAGCCAATGATATGACAAGAGTCTCCACATTACAGTTGGAGTGGTTGCCTTAACAACCAGCACAACACATTTATGGATGCTGCTTTTTCTGCTCTTCAGCCAGCATCTACATATAGCTACAGTATGTGATTGCTATTATTACTGCAGAGCCTCAACTCAGTTTTCTGGTAACCCTGAAAAAAGCTAATGAGAGCTACAGGTGCAGAACAGTCAGTCCTTACCACAGACTGTAAATACAGATGGACCAACTTTCGATGATGCCATCCATCACCATCACCATCTTGGCAGCACCCAAAACTGCCTAATACACTAGTTAATACAAACATGGGCAAAGCAGTAGACTCTCAAAGTCAGAGTTAGGGGGTGGTGGGTGGTCAGGCATCACCTGGAATTGTATTTTATATTTATATTTTTTTGGTACAAGGCTGTTAATGTCTTTTGGTGCAATTGTTATGTACAGCTGGAGCCAGCCTCAGGTGGCCATTAGAGGAACTGCAGTTTTTGGCGGACCAGAAAATGGCAGCAGTGGTAGAATTTTGACGGCGATCACACTCTTCTGTGAAATGTATGGATATATATATATCAAAATCTGCCTGTGGAGGCATCACGGAAATGTTTGAAAAGCTTTTTGTGGATGTGCGAAGTTTGTCTTGTACTGTTGGATGTTTCTAAGCAGCTTTGTTGGCCAATCCAAAACAAATTGGTAAAATGGTAAAAAAAAAAAAAATATCTGTCATCCTAGGAATCATTAGCAGTGAGGATGTGTTATTTTTGCATGCTTTTTTGTGCTTTAAAATACTGTTCTTAGTAGGATGTACTGTAGAAGCGCTACACTTAGCAGTTCCCTTTGGCTGGTCTTAATTTTAACCAATGACCATAGAAAAACGCTGAGAGGGTTTTTTTTTTTTTTTGCATAATTGCTTGTCATTTACACCTCCACAAATTACACAGGACATGTAATATTAGTCCTGTCGTCCAATTGGTCTGCAGTATCAGTGTGCTATCTTAAAGCCCAGATGATAAAACATCCCTTGAAGTCAAATACTGATAGGTGATTTTAGTGGATAAGACCAAGTAGATAGGCAGAGGGAATTAGAAACCCAATTTTTCATGTGACTCGGAGATAGCTAAATTGTTCACGGTGTTGACTTTATGTTTCTTTTTTTCCCCCCCTTTCCTTTATTCTTTGAATATAAGCGATGGAAAAGTCACAGTCCTCTTGCATCAAAAAGAATCTGGCATTTTATTCTGAGCTTTGAAAATGGGTTTAGTTCTTATCACTAACGGTGTGCATGGTAATTTGCACCTAGCCTTGCGCTCATTCTTCTCAGATGGGTCACATACGGCTTCCACGTGTGCACTGATATGTGTGTGAAATAACATCACAGTGTCGGAGGAAAAGAGAGAGAGAGAGAGAGAGAGAGAGAGAGAGAAGCAGACAGGCAGAGCATACCCAAATGTATGTGTGTGTGTGTGTCTGTGCATACTTGTGTCTTCTGACAGCCTGAGAGTAAACAGAAACGATATTAATCCCCCCACCGCCCCTTTTGCTCCCCCTGCCCTTGTGTTTTCGTCATTTTTAATAACACGGTTTCTATTCAACAATTAATCCAATTAACAAGGATCCAGATAATTAATGAACATGCGTTTAGCCCCTTTTGAAGAGAGGCTGTTAGCTCACTCACAAAGAGCTCCGAGAGCGCCCTGGGTTCTCCAACTGAGAGTATGCTACTGCAGACAATGGGGCCCTGGGTAGGGGCCCTGTAGCTTGTTGCAGCTTGCCTCGGGGGGGCCTCACTGCCGCTGGAAAAGCACGTAGGAGCTGGCAACTCCATCAAGGCATGGGGCTGCCTGCGATAACGGTTCTAGAGGAGGCGAACAGAGACCCACGGGCTCTGATAACACACATGCATACAAACAAGTACAACATCTTTCCCTTTTCTTTTTTTTGACTTGTTAGTTTGGAGACTGCGGGGAAAAGGAGCAGGCAGAATCTGGGTCATTTACATTTTGAGGAAGGTGTGAACGCAGCGCGACGGAAATAAATGTCCTTCTAGCAACCAGAGAAACACATAATGTACCTATTATTCATTTTAACTTGTATCATATAAGCATGGCATGACAAACATCCCGCTCTGGTTTGTGTGCATGTGGTCACGCACTGGTGCACTCATATGTGCTTTCTATTGAATAGTGTCTGTGCATTTGTTACTGTCAGTAAACAAAGTAAGAGCAAAGGGATAATGGGCTAAAAATGAATGCTATACCCCATTCGTCAGTGTTTAATCTCTTTATTCTGTCAGATTAATCTGCAATTATGAGACTAAATGACCGATCTGTACTGTTCACAAAACATCTTTAAGCTAAAAGTAGCTGACTGAGTGAGGAGGAACTCATAAAAATGAGAGGCGTGTCAATCCTAAATTTAGGAGCCCTTAATTTTTGGTCTGAGAGTAATTCACGAAGCATAAAAAAGCTAAAAGTAGCGCTGAAGTCTGAGAAGCAGTTCAGAGCTAACTCCTAAAACCTGCTTACTAATCAGGCAAAATCCACAGATAATTTCACTCTTTACACAAAATACAGCTACAATGAATTTTTAAAAGCAATATATTTTGATGGTTGTGTGATCATAAAAGATTTAAAAGCCAATATGACCGCATGGGGTGTTTTGCACAAGTCTCACGACTGAAAATCTGTGTGAGTGGTGCTGATAAACGTCTCAGCCATCTGTCAGAATTATGAATCAAACCAAAACGCACTCATCGGACTCCCCTGCACCTAACAGAATACTACAGGAAGTCTATTAAATAAATGAAGATGTTTTCTGGGCAATTACTGGATTTTTAGGTAAGAAAAAAATCATCTACAATTTATCAAAACATACCAGTGACCTGTTTACTAATAGACACCATAACCATGTTTACTCACTTATTGTACTGTCAAACATAATAACAAGGGCAAACACCTCCTTTCTAATAGTTGATGGATTCTTCTTGTTCCTCAAAAGCACCTTTTCATACATGTTAGCGTGATTTTTATTGATATTATATTAATCTTTTGTTCAAATATAGATAGCCTTATACTGGTTTTCCTGCAACAAAAACATCCATGTAGCATTACAGCTGTGTGTGAGTGAGGAGGCAGGCCTGGTGAGGGGGCAGGAGACCTCTATACATCATGTTACATTTGACACCTTCCTGCTGACTGCATTCAAAGAGGTCAAAGAACAGCTACAAAAAGATGTGTTTTCCACATCTCGGCCTGGCTTTGGCTGTATATCTAAGGGCCAGAAACAGGAAGAGACTGCATGCACACTAATATGTTTTCATTTTTAAACAATCTCCTGTTCCTGCTCCTGAAAATGCAAGGTGCTTTCACACGGTGCTATAATGATGCGGGACACAGGAATTGTTGCAAATTGCCCAAATAATAGCTTTCTTGCTGTGCATGTAGGCAGCAGTCTAACACATCCTCATACTTAGATTGCCACCAATTTCTAAAACAACATAGTGAAAGACAAAAAAAAAATCCTATCAACGCAGACGGCTATATAGCTACTATAAAGACCCCCTCTTATGTGCCATTGGTTACTTTTCTCTTATTGCAAACATCACTTTTGTTTCTTCAGGAGATTAGGTGTTAAAAACAGGGTTAGGTTTAGGTATTTATGTTAAAAGCTACACAACTGTTGTAACATCAAACACAATTTACAAGACAAAAACCTTCCCATTTGCTGTGCCATTGATAACTACCATGGTGAGGAATCCTGCCCCAGCTTTCAAAGGGTATGCTGGCATTGTGCAAATCAGAGGTGTCAATTATCCCGTTCACACAGAAGCTAAGGCCCCGTTCACACTGGAGAAAGTCATTCCAGCTAGAGAAGGATTGAGCCCAGACAGCCTTTAAGCTGGATGCGTTCAGACCTATTTTCAAATCTGGCTAGCACACACTTGTGTCCGCACTCAATCCGGCTTCATCCAGCGTGTTTGCTGTCCTCCAAACCACTAGGTGGCGCCTATACAGAGTCCATTCGGGCCGCGGTAGGACCGCGTGTGCGCATGCATCGTGCGTTTTTTTTGTCCCGTGTCGCGCCCCGTGAACCGGAAGTACGGAAGTAGCATGCCGCTAGCCGGACTCGCTAGCCACATTTGCGTTCACACCTGGGCCACATTTGAGCCAATTGAAATCAAACTGGATTCTGCCGGATTCGATACTGCCAGATTTTTTTCCCCAGTGTGAACGGCGTATAATTCAGCACTGGGACTACATCTATTGCTACCTCTGTGCAGAAAAACAAAGTGCATTAATAGGAAAGTGCTTTTTGACCTGTTACCTTAACTTTTTCCCTTTAAATATTACATTTTATTATATTCAACATAACAAAGATGCATCGGTGCTTTCTGTAGTCCTGTGAAAACGGCTGCCCATTTAGCAGTGATTGATCAACATACATGACCAATAACATGCACCAGCCCGGCTGTGTTGGCATTTTTAAGCTTGTCTTTAGCTATATGTTAGCAGTAATGCTAACATGCATTCTCCAATATGCAAGAAACTTCTCTGCTATTTTCTTGGCTACCATGGTGACAAGTCCTGCCCCAAATACCAGATTAAACAATACCTCTTATTCCAGTCACATGAAATAAAATACATAATCATTCTACAGATGACCAATCAGGAAAGGTAAAAAGTAGTGACCAATAAGACCTTATCAGGAAGCAAATGCAGGTCTCTGTGTCACTATTAACCCAGAGTTTTACAACAAAACAGACAAAACTGCTGCAGCCATGTGGGTGCTAGGCAGCCATGTTGGATCTAACCACAGACTAGAGGATATATTTTTAAGAAAAAAGAAACAAGTGTTACAGTGTGCGGGGTTGCATGAGGAAAAACTGTATCACAATTCAATTTGATGCTACAACATTGCCGCTCTTCTGTGTTTCTAATAACTCATTGTACTCTCCCTACCGCAGCTATTCTCTATTTTGTTAAAGGTCACCTTGGGGGTTGTAGTGTAGATGGTCCAGTGGTTTGGCAATCTGTTGATGGAAGTGCCTGTTGGCCTGCCTGTTGTCGCCCAGCCAGAGGGAGGGAGATATAGAGAGAGAGACAGAGGGGGGTTGGATGGAAGGGGGAGACAGCTGGAGCCACTTCTGATAAAAGTCCAGACTCCCACCTCGAACCTGCTAATCGTCAATCAGCTGGAGGAAGTGACACACTTTTACTGTAAAAGACACTTTAAACAGGCCGAGGATAAACACGAGTTCCACACAGCCCTTCTCCCTCATTCTGTCCCTGGTGGAGAACACGTCGGTGTCAATACAGCTTAAAGAAGTCCAGCCGATGCTACATCTGTCCCCGCCCATTGTTAACAGTGTGGATCCGTCCCTGCTCCCACTGCTGAAGATGCCTGTATTTGTTTGCCTGCTTGTTGGCCTGTTTGTGTGCGCCTGCCAGCCCGTGGCGGGGAAAAGAAATGAGTGTTTGTGAGTGATAAGACCTGTAGAGGAGAGGAAGAGGAGAAAGATGAACAGAGAAAGTGGGAGAAGGAGAGTGACGGTGAATCCTCATTGATCACATCTGCTCTGAGAAGGATTGATCCTGCGGTGTGGCCTGGGATCTGAGCGGAGATAAGAGAATGACTCACAAACCCAAACCAGTAAATCAGGATGTGAGATTTTTTTTTTAAGCAGACTTTATTAATATTTAAAAGGAGCCACACAAAGAAAACAGAACAGGAGCTTCTTTTTTCCTCTTTTTATTCCTTCACTCTTGAATTAAGCCTGTGAATTAGACACCTGGCATATGGAGAGGCAGATAGATAAATCTCCATTGTGCTGTCCTGTCTCGCACATGCTCAGTGGCTCCCCGGATGAGTCCGCCAGCCAGACGTGAACAAGACGAATCATTCCCCTGGGGGCATTTATTTCTGTTGCACAGCACAATCCCCTCATTGCTGCTTCTAACAATCTGCCTTTTGAGACTATAATGTTAGGAAAAAAAAGACACGGGACAGCAGCAGAAGAAGAAGAAGGGACAAGATGAAAACAGGAAGGAAGTGATAAAGGGGAAGACAGACGACGACTTCCTGAGCACTTAATAAATCCGTCGCCGGGTCACCTTACAACATGCAGCACACAACTCAGCTTTGATCATATTAAGTGTGACCCACATGGATGAATTATTTGATTTTCAACACGGGGAGACGTCGAGCACAAAGTGGGGCATTCGCATTCAGCTTGTTTGCTCAGATAAGGGAGCGTGGTGATGTCGTTAAGTGCCAGTTGTCGCCTCAATTCTCCTCTGTTTTTCACACGAGAAAAGGGGGGGGGGGGCAGACAAACAAGTGGTTCCTTCTTCTGTCTTGTATTCCTCTTTCTGCAGCTGACTGCTCCTAAATCTCAGGTCGCGCTTGAGCTAGACAGCTCTCTCTAGCAGGTGACACAACATCCCACTTCCCTCCATCCATCCATCTGGACGTGGCCCACACAGCCTCTCCTTCCTCTTCATTTCTCTCTGGTCTGTCTCCCAGCTCAGGTGCAACCCATTCTTCTCTCTCTTTACTCTCCTCTTTCCCACTTTCAAACACACGCACACACACACACGCACACACACACACACACACACACACACACACACACACTACAAACATTGTCATGCACTTTTCCTCTGTAATTGTCTTCTCCTTCTTTCCTCAGTCTTCCTTTTTTTTTACCCCTTCCATCAATAGAATGCTATCAGCTGGTTTGTGTAGCTTTTGTTACACAGCTCAGTGCAATACAAAAGCTTTTGTTGGCCTGCCACTGCTGTGATGTGGTGAGACGGAGATGCACAAGGACAAACTTGAGCTCCGTGCCAGCTTTCAGAAAGTCACTGTTCATTCTGAGAAAAAAAAAAAAAACGAACAAAAAAGCATTTCAACCTGATGGCTGGAGTAGCTGGTGCACACTGCATGCCAGAGCCACACACACAAACACACACGCACACATAACTTGTCTGCAACTGTTAATCTGTGTAAATTCTGCGCATAAATCGTCCCACGTCGGTGCAATGCTTAGCGTTTCCATCAGGGAAATGGCTTGCATGTGTTCCTCAGTGGGAGTTATTGCTGGCTGCAGGGCAGCGGCAGCTGTTGTTAGAAGCTGAGCTAGCTAGGCTAATAATAACCCCAGAGCTGAGCGAGTGCCCATGGGCCCCACATTGCCTGGGGTTTGACCCCTGGAGTCTAGTTGCAATGGAGAATGGCACTCAGGGCCAAGTCCAGGATTACAGAGTGCTACCACCCTTGTAAGGATGAAGGCAGGTGTAAAGGAATGCTAGTGGGTAATGTTGGAACCTTGTGAGAAAGAGAAAGATATAATATAAACAACCATACAAGAAAGAAATTTTTATGTAGCTTTGCATTTTGAGCGAAAGCACAACTTCCTTCATCTCTTCAGATGATACAAATCTGGTGCGAGGTGGCTGAGTAACAGGATAGATAAATACCACATGCCATCAGGCATATCTTTGACAATAGACAAGAAATAAACAAAACAAAGAAACCTCAGAAATCCTCTCAACTGAAAATAATAATGTGGCTTTATCTGCAACTGATAATATCTGCTGCAGGGAAGTAGAGCAGGATGTTATGACATGTGCCCTATGACTGGGGGGAAATACACCAAATAGGTAGCGATCTATTTTCTTATGTATGTTGGGGCATCTGCAGTCAGGAAATGATCAATGGCTCATTATGGGAGGGGGGGTCACAATATTGTGATCAGGATCATTTCGGCGGCTCTATGCTAAATTTGTCGCAGAGGCATTTTTTGTGCCACATCTGAGGAACACAATGAGGTAAGGGAGGAATTCAAATAACGTGATGGTTGCTCTGTCTAGCCTGTAGGTCTGAAGCAGTCATGCAGTGATGCTTTTGATAGACCAAATAACCTCAATGGCTGCCTCCATTCCCATTCATTTCACAGTTCGCTCCATTACTTGCATGAGCAATTACAGCTTGGTGTAGATGTTTGCTGTTGTTTGCCATCACTGTGTGCGTATATGTGTGCTTGTATTACTCATGCTGGGGGGATGTAAATGTGTTTGTACGCACACATTGCAGGGGCTGACACGAAGCAAGGCCGCATGATGTGAATTATGGGAACATTATTGGATTTTAAAGCTACAGTGCGGAACTTTTGTCTCATACTTCGTGTAGAGAGAGAGAGAGAGAGAGAGAGAGTAATTACAGACCGCACACCATCGGCACATTATGTAAAGTTGAACTTGCCTGACTGATTGGTGACAGAATGTTGTAACACAAGTACCACCCATGGCTCGGCTAAGTGACCATGATGTCACCCATAGAGTCTGAAGAGCTGGTTTGAGTCTTTCCAGCTAGAGTAGGATTGAGCCCAGACAGCCTTTAAGCTGGATGCGTTCAGACCTATTTTCAAATCTGGCTAGCACACACTTGTGTCCGCACTCAATCCGGCTTCATCCAGCGTGTTTGCTGTCCTCCAAACCACTAGGTGGCGCCTCGTAATATACAGAGTCCATTCAGGCCGTGGTAGGACCGCGTGTGCGCACGCATTGTGCGTTTGTTTGTCCCGTGTGGTGCCCCTTGAACCGGAAGTAGCATGTCGCTAACCGGAAGTAGCACCTCTTGTGGGTGGATCTAGCCGGATTGAAATCAAACTGGATACTGCCGGATTCGAGGTGTTCACACTCAGAAAAACACATCTGGATAGGCCCGAATCCCGCTTTAGCCAGATTTTTTCCCCAGTGTGAACGGGGTATTTGGGGAGTTCTGACCGTTGTCCTGGTGCCAACATTGTAGTCCACTTCTGGTTAACCAGAATATGGGCAGAAGGGTGGAGCACAAGTGAAGCTGAGGCCGATATGAAGTTGCTGAAGCAGTGATCTTGTGATGTGGAATTTGCACTCATCTGCCAATCAAAGCGGTCGAGCCCATAATTACGTACAAAGTCGTAATATTCTCACATAATCTTCAATAGAGAAAAAACTCCCTTTTTCATACCAGGTTCTAGGCGTGTTTATTTCTGGTCTAAATTTGGACATTCTAACATTAAGGCCTATGGAGATTGACTCACTTTTGTCCCCAATGGCCTGTGGGGACAAAATCCCTGTATTGATCACTGCGTTACAGTGGCTCGATGCACACATTAAACACCCAGAGACGGGACGTATTATTGCAGACAGTCACCCACACGTTCACAGAATTAAACTCACACACACCAGAGGTCTGCTACAGTCAGCTGTACTAATCTTCTATCTATTGTCATGCTATACGCCCTCTTCCCTGAGCATTATCAGCTCATTAGGCCAGGTAACCATGACTGTGCTCACAATTGCATTGTCAACCTTTTGTGTGTGACGTGCGCTGCAGTGTTAGGGCCGTATGAGGAGTTCTGCACACACGCTTCTCAGGGAGTGTGAATACTCCGTGCCGAAATGAACTTTGTTCTTGTTTTTGCCACCCGGGGAGCGAGAAGAAAGTTCTTTGTTCTTGTGGAGTATGTATCCAGCTTTAGACACTTCCAGCTTTATTTCCTGCTGGACCTATTAGCTATGGTCCTTTGAACAAAAACGGCACTAGATGTTGTTGCCAACTTTGCCACGACATCTCTTCGATATCCATTTCTGTCAGAGTGGTAATGTCACCACTGACATCTATTTGAAAACTAATAATTATGCTGATAATTACTGCGCTGCATTTAATCTAAATAAGGTCTTTAGGGTAGGGTAGGGAAAGGAAATGAAAGCAAGCATGTACAATGCGTGCATCTCTTCTGTACCAATTTCTTCAATTCTTTCCACACTGTCACCTCTCTTCCTGAAGAGGCCCAAACACACACTACATTTAGCATTTAATACCCATTAGCGCCTGTGATGTGACCTAACTAAGCCAAAGCAATCAGACAGTCTGGCCCTTTAAGTGTGCAAAGGTGGCAGTTTCAGCAACAGAAAACAAAAATGTTCACTCAGTTTCACTTTGCCCTTTTTTTCCTCTACCCCCCTCCCTGAGCTCTCCTTCCCTTGCTGACCAGCCGCTAGCCTGTGGCTCAGTAAAATTGGACAGGTGAAGCGGGACACCAGGGCGTCAACGATACAGTTCGACAGAACTGCAGGCTATTCAGAGTTCGATCGGCTCATTAAAGGAGAACAGAGGTGAAATTGTAGCCCCACTTTTAAGAGCAGCTCATGCGCCTGTGCCGTCGCTGTATTTGCTTTGCAGGTTATTAGGTTAAAATGTGCTTTTTGTCTTGAAAAGGGGGAGCAAGCTCGGCACTCTCACTTTCACCGCACGGATCAAGCAGCATTGCAGAGAAGCAGCCTGGCTGCGATCAGCAGTGTGGAACACCTATTCAGTAACATTCTTTTCAAGATGTGCTGAGGTTGAAATATGAGCATTATGAACCTGTCTTCTGCTTGAGAATAGATTCCTCCGCAGACCTGTAAAGCTGCTTCTGCTGGAGACATGACTTACAATAAGAGACGGAGCCGGTGTCCTTGTGAGTTTTCAGAAATCAATTACACTCCTGTTTCCCTGGTGGGGGTCGGGGCAGAGTTGTATATGTATAATGTGTCAGCGTTATGTGAGTGGGAGTTACGGCTGTTAAAACTTCTGCACGCAAAAAGTTAATTCAACCAGGGAGGCACGATGAGAAGTCGGTTAACGATGCCTACAGAGCTACTGGATAAACAAAGACTGAACACCGAGCGTTCGCTGAGATCACTGTGGGGTATTCAGTTCAAAGGATGTTAACCAAACATATGTGTGTATTTGTCTTGAGGAATGCTGTCGGTCGTCATTCCTGCGCGCGTGTTTAGACAGGCTCTGTCTCCAGCTGGGTTTGTGACAGAATGGGTACAGTAGCACAATGCACAACACAAAACAAAAAAAACACAAAAGCAGTGAAGAGATAACAGCTTTCAGATGTTTGCCATTTCAATAGAGTACTTAATATTTATAATCCAATACACTGTGTGACACAGGCTTGAGAGGTGGCTATAGAAGTAAAATTGGTGGATTTTTCCTTTTTTCTTTTCAGCAAAATCTTATATCTGTACAGAGGAATCTATTCCCTTTGACATAAATCTTTTCTTGGTGTGCATCAGAGCGTCGTGGGGGGGTGAGTGTTTGAAAGTTAAAGGATAGATTTCTGGTGAAGTTTCACTTAAAATCAACAGAATTTTTCATGCTTTTATGCATTTTTGAAAGAGGCATTGGAACAAAAAGTCAGTAGGCTCTGAGGATTGCTTGTCAGCTGTCTAAATAAATCACCAAAGAAAACAATGTGTCAATTCAGTTAATATTTTAACCATGTGCATGATCTCAGATAAAGAGGTCAGGAGTTGATTAAGACATTAATACTGACAAAGAGGACGAGTAAAGAGCCAGCAACAGTTCTACATAGCAGTGCATTTAAAAAAAAAGAGAAAGTGTCCATCGGTTTTTTGAGAAAGTCATAATATGTAATGTAAAATGTATCAAGAACAGCATGCACAGATGTTTTCAGGACAGGAGCTACATCCCTGATATAATCCTGCACCTCATGAGACCTGCAGCAGTGTCCCACCTGGGCTAAGGTGAACTCTTTTAAGACACATTAAGCATTTTGTTTGGAAATCAGTCACCAAACCAGTCCAAAAGGAAGGACCTTGGGCTGCCACGTCATCTGATGCTGTTAGTCCACCCATCTATCCAACCTTAGGGTTGCAGTAACAGCAGGGAGACCAGAATACCCCCCTTGACCTCCCTGTCTCCAGCACCTTCCTCAGGCAGCCAAAAGATGTCACCTTTCCAGCAGGTCCTAGGCTGACCTTGTGGTCTCCAACCAGATGCTTGGTACACCTCTAAAGGGAGGAGCCCAGAGTGTGCAAACCACACAGCTTCAACTAGGTCCTGAGCAGTGAATGTACTCTGAGCTCCTCTAGGTTTTCCAAACACCTCACCTGAACTTGCTACCCTACAGAGAAACCTCATCTCATTATTTTGGTCATATTACATAACCAAAGATGTAGACTCTCTCAAATATTGAGAGCTTCAGCTTCTGGCACTGGTGCATCTGTCTATGATCGATCTCAGTGAGATACTTTAGCTCCCTTACATGGCACTTGCTGGTCCACTTTTTTTTAAATTATGTCCAGTTTAGAGCACCTCATACTTCCATTTAAATTTGCAAAGATCATCGGAATCCTCAGGATTTAGCAGCATCCCAGAGTGCTGACCATCTGACCATCCCAAAGGGGATCTCATAGAGACCCAAGAGACCTAAAAGATCCACAGTCTGCTATCAAAGCAGCCTGGGCTTCCGTACAACCTCAGCACTCTGATCAACCAGGATAAAAGGAGTGAAGGTAAAGTAGCTGCAACCAAATTTTGAGTGTATAACATTTCACAATATTTTGCATATAGCTCTCAAACATCTGGAGATTTCTGTTGATCACAGTATGGATGTTATCTGCAGAGGACCTGGGAGGTGATTGAGCATGAGAAAAAAAAACAAAGACAGCTCATATATTTCAGCTCGGTCTGGGTCATCACAGACTGTGAGGTTGATCTCAGGCTTCACAAAGCACCACCTGTGTCCGCGCCGCACCACCGTGCCGCAGACTGAGTCTGCAAATGTCATCCTTCCATCTGACTTCAAACCCAGCGGACGAGGCTAAATTAAATTTACTCCTCTTATGCCAGTTGGGACCGAACGGCAGAAGAGTTTTTAACTGTTCAGCTGAAAGTTTAATGAGGCGGCCTGCAGAGAGGGTACAGGACGTAGGAACAGGCCACAATGCCGCTGCGCTGATGCACATGAGGTACAAGGCAGCGATCCGGAGTCTCGCTCCGCAGGTAGGGGAAAGGACCGGTGTTAAGATCAAATAACAAAAAAGAGGAACTACTCTGCTATGTGTGTACGTGCCAGAAACATTCACCGAATCAGGCGAAGAACCTCCCATCCCTCAGGACACACACACACACACACACACTGCTGTAAAACACACAAAATTGCACAACAGAAGTCAAGCTGCGTTCGGGGGAACTTGTTATCGAGAAAGCATTCTTAAGGTGTCCAGCTTCCACTCCTTCTTTCACCAGCTGGCACACACTTTAACACACACATACACACACAGATGGCGACTTTATCAGCACAGTGCAAACTGCCAATCTTATGCCACTGCACTGGAGGCTCAAAACACTTTTTAGGGGAAGAGTGCACACACACACACACACACACACACACACATACACACTTCTGCACACACAAGTTAGCAAAATAAAAATGTCCTGCTCAACGAAAATATCCTGGAGAGAGTTCTTTATTTCTGGAGGCTACAAAATGAAACAAAGAGACTATAAAGTACAAACTTAAAGTGATAGCCCACAAAAGATGTGGCTCCAGAAGAGAGGAGAGCCTTATCATTAAATGCACATGTGTTGTGAAAAATTAACAGCCGCACTTAAAAGACCCCTCTTTCTTTAAAAGGCCCTTTTCTTTCACTCCTAATTAGACCTGGAAAGAGAAAGGGGCGCTCAAAACCTCATGACCACTCCTCCCAAACACTCCATCTTTTATTCTTTCTCAATCTTTTCTCATCTCTCATCTCATCCGAGACACACTCGCCTCCTCTCTCATTTTTTTTTCCTCCTCGCCTTTCCACCCATCACATGGCTTCCTCATTAAAACACAAAGAGTCAGTCCCATAAAGAGGGGCTCTTAAGCAGTAACACGTCTATGATCTCAAGTCTGCTGCACTCGCTTTTCCGCTCAAGCCTCACTCATTTTACATGAAAGTGAATTCTCCAGCCGTGCTGTGACCGCTGGTTAGCCTGGGCGCACTGCAACTTTTACAACCACGGCTTAATTTAGCTGCTATTTACTGTTGTCCTCTTTTAGTGGAACAACAATAACTGGGCGCACACTGAGGAATACGACTTTTTTCGTATCTAAAAATCGGGTCGTGTTTTATTTTTGAGCAGGCCACAACACAGCGATCTGCACCCCTAGTAGTTAGCAAAAATCCTATATAGCTACTAAAAATGTAACCATCTGAGCTGTAAAAGAAAATGCAAAGCAATCACAGGGGACCGAGGACAGAAATGTGCTGTGATGTGTGCACATTGGCGGTGAAAAGTCAAAAATAAAGTGACAGAAGTGAACTCTCAGACATGCACTCCTTTCTGTCAGCCTGACAGGATCTGAGCGCGTCTGATGGCCACTTTTTTTTGCGAAGGTCTCAGTGGTGTCTGGCTTGAAACTATATGTTTAATATAGTGGGTGTTCACAGAGAGGCAAAAGAGACCTGAGATCTACTAGCAAACAAAACAATACAGCTAAACTGGCCAATTTATCACATGTGTTCGGAGTTTCAGAGCCACATGGGGGTTGTGCATATTAATGCATCATTAAAATAGGACACAGGAACAATTGACTGTGATGAAATGGAAAATTCACTTTACATGGGCCAAGACGTTGCCCAAATGTACCAGGTCCTCCATTCAAACAGATATTAGCCCTTTTTTTTCATACAATTCTGCTAATAACACGCCCCTCTGTGCTCGTTCTGTGTATGATCAATCAATCAACTTTACAAGCGCTTTTCCTGCAGCCTGGTTTAGTGGAATTGAAAATGCACGTGGCTGATAAACAAGAAACAAAGAAAGTTTTTCATCAGTGTTTAAGCTGTTTGAGCTGCAGTAGCTCGTCTGTTGGGTCACATGCCAGAATCACTCCCCATGTGCATGAAACGCTCTGTCAACAGATTATCCCCCCCCCCCCCCCCACTTCCTTGGACCATTTGAGGACAAAATGTCAGTGGGTGGGATGCCTAACATATATCCCACCCACTGTCAGGTGCCATGGTAACCACATAATTATATTCATGTCATGTTAGAATGTTGTATGCACATATGGCCTCACAAAAAGGTCACAACACTAACATTACCCATTAGCATTAGCTTCATGATTGTCATGGTTTCTCATTCAGTGGACACATTTTTATTGTGCGACAGAAATAGCACAATTAAATGGCAAACAACAACAGTGATAAATGAAAAAATAAAAACAATATCAGGAAATGCTGAGATAAAATATAGCAAATAATCGTGATACTACTGTGAGTATTTCCAAAATGATGTATGTTGATTTGCATATAAAGTGAGGAAGTGATATTTAACCACAAGCAGTCACTCTGGATCACTGACTCTATATAAAGATGGACAAAACCTCATCAGTGACATCATTCAAAACTTATCACATGAGTGCTTTCAGAAGCTCCGGTACCATGGCACCGTGACAGTTCACCTACTGTAACTACTGGCTAATCCTACAATGAGCAGTTTTATCATATTCTTATGAAAGCATGAGGGATATTAATATAAATGACTGCCTTCACTTCAACAGATTAATGAAGCCATCAGTAGTACTATGATCATGTCTGGAAGGGCTTCACATGGTGTGTGTGTGTGTGTTTGAATGTTGTGGGTTAAAAAGCCAGGCCTGTGGAGAGTCACCCCCCTGTTAGAGTGGAAATGAGCAGCCGAAGCCAGCCCAGAGGGAGAGCTTGGCCTTCACGCAGAGAGCACAGGGAGAGCTGGTGGAAAAGGTGCGGCTTATAGGAACTGGAGGCCTGGAGGGAGTGGGAAGCCAGAAGGTCCAGCAAGATGGAGGGGTGGGGGTGGTGGTGGGGTGGGCGGTTTGGAGAATTGTTGCTGTTGCCATACTGAAGACTTTCTGAACACATTCAACTGCATTTCATCTTCTGAACTGTTGGAAATCCAGCAGCATCAAAAGGAAGAGGGCAGAGGAATTTGCAATGATACTCAATATTTAAAGAGCAGCAAACGGAGAAGTGTGTTTAAGGAGGGATGGAGGAAAAAAGGAAAAGGAGAGGAGCACAGGGGGTGAGGGTGTTAAAAGCTGCCTCTGCAAATGTCCTTCAGCAAAATAACTCTTTTTTCCCCCATCTTCTCTCCCCCTTTTTGCCTTCCTTTTTTTTTTAACTCTCTGCTTTGGGCAATATCCGCAACCCAGGGCAGCACAAGAAAAAAAAATCTTTAAAAACAATCATAATAAAAACTCCCACCCTGTGAACCGAAGGAAAAAAAGGGGCCCTAAGCAGGATATGGCTGTCTGTTCCTCAGAGGTAGAGGAAAGGCTGGTACAGAGACAGACAGGGGGGATTCTCAGGAAGAAAAAGGACACTGATACTTTGTTTCTGCTTTTTAATGCTAAATCCAGGGACTGGGTGAGGAATCCATGTATCTATCTAGAAGGCAAGAGGGTGTGTGTGTGTGTGTGTGCCTCTCTCTCTCTCTCTCTCTTTCGCTCTCTGCCCCTGCTGTGATTTCTGCCAAACCACAACTGCACACAACAGCTGCAGCCTTCCTCCTCCTTCTCCTCCATCCCTCATTCCCCACGGTCCTAAACAACCTGTCTTTCCAAATCAAGCTGAAGACAAGCAGTCACAGATGTAGGCAGTTTGACTCCCCCCCAACAAATCCAAACAAAAACAATCCAAATGTTTAAATGTTAAAGTTTAAATGATTAGCATCATTATTTCCCATGATATGCATAATGCTATATATGCTGTGAGGTTGTAATACCCCCCCCCCCTCTCTCTTGCCAGGCACAGGCTGACACACACACACACACACAGCTTTGTGAAGTTTAGCTCCGAATTCCGGAGCCAATCCGACATCAACCCACCTGCCTTTGTTTCTAATCAACTTACCCCTGATTGTGGAAGTTCCATGTGAAAGCAGCTTAGAGGAGGCCCCCCAACACAATAGCTCTTTGATCACAGCAGCCTGATGCAGAGGAGAATCAATGAATGTGTGTAGACACAGAGGTTTGGCCTTGCTTGTTAAAAAAAAAAGGGAAATAGAGGAATGCAGGTTATGAGTGTGCACTGAATGTGCTGTCATTCTTCTTTATCACCAACCTGATAACACTCCAAACCCATTTTATCTTAGCTTATTTCGAGCATTTGGCCAAGGAGAAAGAGAGAGAGAGAGAGAGGGGAGGAGAGTAGAGTAACAGTGGAGGTGACAGAGGGTGTTTTTGAGGAAGGAGGTGATGGGACCACTGGAGAAGGTCTGTGCTTAACAGCAGGGCTCTAATTAAAAGGGCCTCACAGTTGGGCGCCAGGCAGGCCTCTCATAAAGAGACTCACACTCTGGCAGAGAGGTGGGAGAGAGACCAGGTGTGTGTGTGTGTGTGTGTGTGTGTGTGTGTTTAACCACAGGTGTCTGTGAATGAGAGTGTGTGAGCGTAGAAGTAATTACAGTATGTATTTGTGTGGATGTGAGGTATGTGTGTACGCGCACTGACACATACATGTGGAAAGCGACTAAGTGTGCTCTGATAATTGCATGTGACAGGGACAGAAGGAATAGGAAAATAGAATCAACCAACCATGACACAGGCGTGCAAAGCTATAAACACATGAACACCTTTGAGTGTTTAGTATGCAAAGAAATTATATTATTTATGAAAGGGGGGCATCTAGTCATTGCAATGAAATGTAAATGACTGCAATTCACCTAGAGGGCGCTAGTGAGATAGTCCTCTGCTAATATTTGTGCTAGAGTGCTAAAAAAAACTAGTTTTTTTCATTTTTGGCTGATAGTATGGCAGTAGTATTGATGATATGTCAGAACTTCTTATATGATTGCTCACACTAGCATTCTGCTAATAGATGCTGATTCAGAGACAGTTCAGGAAATCCTCCCTCAGTGGAAGCCAGATACATTCCTGTTGGTGCTCTGCTGCTGCTTGTTGGAATATTGGATCCCGTAAAAAAGCACCTTGTGTTGCATGACTAAGGCGGGGATCCCACAGGGTGTGTCTGCAGCACTGACTCCACCACGTTTGTGTTTCCGTCCTAAGCACAACGTCAGGTCCACCTGGAAGCGTTTCAGAGGTGGGGTGCCCCTAATAAGCACTGCCTGTCCGGACCTTAGACTTCAGCAACTTCCAAGGTGCATGATTAAATTTTTTTTTTTTTTTTTTAACAAAGACGTTGTTTAACAACACACACAAGGTAATGACAGTACAGTGAATTTGGCTTTGACTGAATTCTTTCATGAGTTGATGGTCTTTCTCTGCTGTTTTTGTGCCTGACTTACCGTGCCTGCCAAATCTGTGATTTACAACTGAACTTATTTTAACTCCATGAAATTTTGTGCTGCATTTGTGGGCTATTTTCTGAAACATCTCAAATTCAGACAGCGGGACATCTCTTCATGTAGAAATTCTGGGCATTTTCCAACTGCCTCATGTGTGAGTAGGTGCATTCTGCAGCAGGAGACATGGAAGACATACAAGTATCAAATAATCAATGGCTACATTTACATGCACACTGTATTTCAATGGGGTGAGGGTGTCCCCGCTTTGGCTGCTTTCCCTTAATTTCATATTATGACATATTATCTCATTATTCATTTTTATGCGCTGGGCGACCTGGTTACCTAAACAACAACAGACCAGCCTCTAGATGCACCCCACAGGTTCATTTACAGGTCAATCCTAACTATCACACTTGGCAATCTTCCTCAAGGCACCTGCGCAAACCCCCTTTTCCAAAGGCCCCCCCATCCCATCCCTGTCTCTACTCACCCAAGACAGTAATAATACCCCGTTCACACTGGGGGAAAAAATCTGGCAGTATCAAATCCGGCAGTATCCAGTTTCTATTTCAATTGGCTCAAATATGGCTCACGTGCGAACGCAAATGTGGCTAGCGAATCTGGCTAGCGGCATGCTACTTCCGTTTAGTGATGTGCTACTTCCGGTTCACGGGGCGCGACACGGTACAAAAAAAAACGCACAACACATGCGCACACGCGGTCCTACTGTGGCCTGAATGGACTCTGTATATTGCGAGGTGCCACCTAGTGGTTTGGAGGACAGCAAACAGATTTGAAAATAGGTCTGAACGCATCCAGCTTAAAGGCTGTCTGGGCTCAACCCTACGGGGCCTATTACACACACATTACACGTCATACTCCTGTTTCAACACACAAAAGAGACTCAAATCTGATCAGGTCTAGGTCTAGGTCAACTAGGAACACTGTGGCATGTGTACAGTCACAAAGCGGCATCACCTAAAACGTCAACATTTTAATAAAGCTTCATGTGTACGAGATTCAACCGACCACAACTTTGCACTTCAGCCTCTTTCTCTCAGACTGGTTATTTCCCTGAAAATGCCCCCCCCCCTCTTTTTTCCCCCTAATGGATTAGCAAGAGGCTGACCGACAGCACAGCTGTGGCTCACAGAGACACACACACACACACACATACGTACATAAACATACACACACCTGGAGCTGTGCCCATTCCCACTTTGTTGCTTTTCCATCACAACCTTTGTGTGTAATCAATAGCAGCATTTCAGATTAACACAGCTAGCCCGAATGAGGGCTTCAGCCTCAGTCACATCACATTACATACACATACACACAAACGTGTGTAGATATCCACATGAGATTGTGGTGAGAGTAAAGTAAAACAATAGGCTTACGGCCAGCAGTAGTTTATTAAACCCCCACAACCCCTACACCGACCATCATCTGGCTGCTCATGCTTACTGAAGTCTAACCTTTGCTGTAGGTCAGTGATCTCATTTTCCATGTGTTCATCCAGCCAAGCAGTGCTCAGTCTATAGGCTAGCTACTGCACAGTGCCATTTTCAACCTGCTGAAAGTTGGACATCAGCAAAGCGGTACGCCAAGCGGAGGGAAAACGTGTCAAGGTCAGATTGCATAGCAGAAAGTAAGACTGGAAAAATGAGTAGACAGGGTTGAGACGAAGATGCGCCTGAGCTGTACAGCTCTTAGATTCCTATCGATCCAGGTGCCACTGGCTTACTAGACTACATCTGTAGGTAGGTACACAGCAATTGAATTCCAATTCTACACTTCCGCCAAAATCCTGTCGTGGATTTGGCCAGTCTTGGCTGAGAAACCCCAGGCTGTGGGCGTCTGAGCACGAGGTGAGAGAATCTACTCGACTCACAACCCTCATCCTGCTCATTTCTTTTTCAATTAGCCAACTAGACCTAGCCATGACCGAGAGCAATATCAGCTTGCACCATTTAGTCATGCTTTTAATGCACAAAGAGGGCTCATCTTAGATGATGGATCAATGCTATTTTCCAAGCTGTTACCATGTCCATTATTGTTTCAATTACCACCACTGAGATAATGGTTATCCCAGGCTCATCTTATCCAATTCTAGCATGATGCATGCATCTCTGATTCAGCTTCAGTATGCCTATCACAGGACTAAAGGACAGAATCATCTCTCGTTATGTTCCCAGGTATATCACACTGATGGTTTTTAATTATTTTCAAATTAGATCCTGCATCGTTCAGGCCGTGATAAATGAGACCTTTTAAAGTAGGTTCAAATCTGGGCCACAAAATATGGACTTTATTATCCAAGTTTGGGCTAGACAAAGTTCAATGTGTACTTAAAGCTTCCAACAGCGCTAGTCAAGGGACCAATTCTTCCACTACCCTCCACCAGGCCCACACCTGTGTGTATGTCAAAAACATAATATAATCTAGGATTATTTTCTTTTTTATATACTTTTTTCACCCAGATTTGAACGAAAACATAAAATAATTCTGTTGAAAAATCAATTTTGGTTGTTTTTGGTCAGCTGATTTTCCAAGCCTAATCAATCAAACCTGCCACTTGTTATAGAGGTTAGCTCAATTCAGAGCGCTTCACAAATGATTGATCAGCATAATGATAATGATAATGAGACAGATTGGGTGAGGCTGATAGCAGGTTAAAAAAATAGGTCCCAACATAAAGGAAAAAAAAATATATTATTAAGAGACGAGAATAAAATTAGAAATACATAGATGAGAAAGAGAGACAGTGATAAAAATATTGCAGAAATACAAGTGAATGAAAAAAAGAATGAATATCAAAAAGTGTCTGTTGGAGATCGACACCCCCTGGCCTACAGACTCCACAGTGCAACAGTATGTTCTTGCTACAGCTTCTTAAGCTGCTGCATCTGTGCTCTTCTGCAACATAAATACAAATTCCAGTGAGAGCTTTTAACAGTAACAGCCTACACCCAGAGGACCTACCCCGTCCCACTCCGCCCGCCTGCCTGTCTGTGTACCCCCCCCCCCCCCCCTTGCCTGGGAGGAGAGTGTCAGCGCTGTCAGGTGTGAGTCAATGCCGTCAGATGCGATCTCATTACGCCAGCTTACCTCAAGGTTAGCAGTGGGCTGCTGGCTAGGCACAAAATCGATCCGCACCAGGGACAGGCGTTAAAGGCCACCGCAGTGCGCAGCTCGCACCGACGGACACAAACCAAACAGGCAGCGCGCTTTGAAATGCAAAGGCTGGGTACTCACATAACAAAACACACTGTAGAGCTGGTGTGAAAGGGTGGACATTAACATAATAACATATTGGAGTTGCCTTCAAACTTTCTACAAATATATCCCATCATGCACTTGGGCCCTTCCATTCCTCAGGTATAGAGACGTCAAATTAATGAGTGTATCAGATTATAAATAGGGAAGATTATTAATTCCCATCCCCAGTGCTTTGTGACTTCCTGTAGTATAAACGAATACAGAAGAAATGAATATTAATAGGTAACAGCTTGGCTCGTGTACCTTTTGCACTTGTAGCAGGTGTCCACACGTGTGGGGGGGGGGGGGGGGATACCAGCGCTTTGCTAAGACTACCCACCATCCCTTCCTCTCATTTACACATCTTAATGGGTACAGAGAGCATATGTTTAAGTTTATAGTTTTTTTAAAGATTGACTTTCTTCCAGGCTTTTGAATAAAACATGCAGCGCACAGCTTGGGCACAGTGTGGCTACTCTATTTCATTAACACCTCCTCAGAACAAGTCTGGGTGCACAAATAGTATGTTTGTCCTCATAATCTAAATACTCTGGATAAAGAGATCATTGTGTTACTAGGTTAATGTCATGAAGAAGCCAAAATAAGACAGGAGGAAACTGGAAGTGATGTCTAATAAAAGGACTTCTGGACGATATAACATTTGATTTAAAATAGTGTTAGCAGGCCATGCTAATGGTGGTTCCAATCCAACTGTTGCTTCTCATGCAAACCTTATTTGCAGTTCTCCCATGGGGTTGTTCCCAAAGATGGTGCAAAGTCACAAGACACAATCTTCTTAGTGTGTTTACCAGGCAGGCTATATACAGTCCTCACTCCAGCAGCAGCCCGGGTCCATTTCCAGCCTGCTGAGATTATAGAACATACCCCACAGTAGGTACTCTCTTCATCCCTAAACACAGGTCTCAAACAGCTCAGACAAGGCAGATTTCCTCCTGTGGAAACACATGCAACAGGCTAACAGCTAATTAGCTAAACTATGCTTGCATATGATTTTACCAATGAACTGGAGGACAAAGATGATGAGATCATGACCTTAATGAAGGAGGCTGTACACACCGAACAGATAGGGATATGCTCGTTGCTATGGCACCTGTACAAGAGTAGGATTCATAGGATTCATCACCCTTCAATTCAACTGGGCGTCGCAATCTCAATAGTTGATTTCTGCTTCTCTAATCAATGCCCCCACCAGATGTGACACAGAGCATGCCTAACGCAGCTTAAACAGCCATACATGTGATTTCTTTTGGAGTCTTTGAGTCTTGCTCATGAAGAAAAACAGAACTGGAAGAAGTACCACCCTTTGGTGTATGATAGAAACCCAGAGCAGCCAGAGCTGCTGGTGAGGAAGAGTGTTTTATTGGATTGTGCACAATGAGTCATCAGCACCTTGCTCTGTCAATGTTAGGCCAGACTCCAGTACCAGGTTAAGGCCAACAGCTGATCACCTGTTTAACTGCTGTTATTGGACAAAAATGAGAGAAAATGTCTATGAAGGAACAGAAAAGTGAAGAAGGAACGACCTGGACAACAAAAGAAAGAAACGGAATCAAAGGAATCGCTCTCATAAGGACGGCATATGTCCAGACAGAAGCTCATGTGGGTTTCAGGTGGAAAAACTGACAAAGGAGAGAATGAAAGAGAGGAGGAGAGTGACAGAGAGAGAGGAGGTCGTAGCGGAATTCAAAGAGATTCCATTTGTCCTCTTCAGTCGTCACAAGAGGAACATTTGAAGTGACATACTAATTTCAGTCAGTGACAAATCAAAGTCTATCACTGATATTACCCCAAAGTGTGCCGAGTGTCCTCGCTGCACTTCGCTTCGCTTCACTTTTTTTTTTTTTGCAAGTCATTGAAGAAACGTGATTGTAGTTTAAACATCAAAAGAATAAGGTGTGCTTAAGCTTCTTTACCTCATCCAAATGTGTGCAACAGACACACCTGCCCACACACACACACACACACATTTATGCCCATACGCAGTGATGGGCTATGTGCCTGGCTAATAAAATCACTTTAGTCTTCATAACCACTTTAGCCTTGGAAGCTGCCATCGATGGAAGGACAAACACACACACACACACACACACACACACACACACACACACACACACACATTCACAGTACAGGAACGCACTGTGAGCGGTCCAGCCCTTCCATTAGCCTAATGAAGTGGCTCCCTAAGATGGATGACATGACATCACCTCAACCACCAATCACAATATCACCCCTAAAAAACCTTCCACTAAAAGCCCCTCCCCCTCCACTCACTCCCCCCCCCCCCCCCCAACACCACCTTCCATTGCTTACTGCACCAAATGGATGAGGAGCATTCCAGGGCCCATTCGGCCCACTCACAGCACTTTTATTGGTCTGGTTATTTATCTCTTTAATGCAATTGGCCCGAGTGGATGCCTATGGATGTGGAGAGCCAGTAAATCACGGTTGGGTGGGGGCAGCGGCATGATTAAAAGAATTTTGGCTCAACAATGACAATGGCACCAAGAAGATGGCTAAGAAGTCTGTCTGCATGCTGAGCAGGCAAGCAACTCCTGGAGGACATTGTCAAGGGACAGAAAGAGTAGGTTCCCAGAAGAAAAGTGAAGTCTTATTTCTCTATGGCCCCGTTCACACTGGAGAAAGTCATTCCAGCTAGAGTAGGATTGAGCCCAGACAGCCTTTAAGCTGGATGCATTCAGACCTATTTTCAAATCTGGCTAGCACACACTTGTGTCTGCACTCAATCCGGCTTCATCCAGCATGTTTGCTGTCCTCCAAACCACTAGGTGGCGCCTCGCGATATACAGAGTCCGTTCAGGCCGCGGTAGGACCGCATGTGCGCATGCGTCGTGCGTTTTTTGTCCCGTGTCGTGCCCCGTGAACCGGAAGTAGCACATCAATAACCGGAAGTAGCGTGTCGCTAACCAGAAGTAGCATGTCGCTAGCCGGATTCGCTAGTCACATTTGCGTTCACACCCGAGCCACATTTGAGCCAATCCGGCTAGATCCAACTCTCGTGGGTGGATCTAGTGGATTGAAATCAAACTGGATACTGCCGGATTCGAGGTGTTCACACTCAGAAAAAAAACATCTGGATAGGCCCGAATCCCGCTTTAGCCAGATTTTTTTCCCCAGTGTGAAAGGGGTATATTAGGAGGCTCCGGTTGTTGCTGTCTTGGCATTGCCAAAGCATATTCAGCACCAACAACATTTGCAACCACAGATATTTAATAGTGATTCCCAATAAGGTGGTTTCATCCCATACAGACAAATACAAAGGCTCTTTTTAACATGCACAGGCCACATTTTAAGGGTGTAATGGAGATTGACTCATTTTTCACAATTGCTGCGTACATTTGCTGCAAAATTTGCCTGGGCTGCAAAACCAACCAAATATTTCTTGAAGCTCAGCGGCAGCATACAAGCTGAATAGATGAAATGTAAATGAGGCTATGACAACCTCATTTACAGTTACAAGTTAATCCCAGATATATAAAATAAAATAAAAATAAAATAAAACAAGAATTAATAGATAAATATTTGAATAAAATAACAAATTAAATATGGTTAGGGTGAAGTGTAAATAAAAACATAAAAAAATAAAAATAGTGAATAGATTAAAAAAAACAAATACCTAGAAACACTAACATTAAAGAAAATACAAAATAAATTGCATTTACATTTAAAAATTCAATTGAACTGAAAACAATATATGAAATTTTTGCAAGATGCGCAAAACCACAATATGAAACCAATACACACATGATTGAATGAGCTACTTGTAAGAGGGAATACTGAAATATACAAGCAGATAGAAACAGTAAAGAGCAGTTAAAATGTGAATGGGCTGAGCTTTTCAGGATGCCTGTTTGATATACTGACACTGTCATGTGTTTCACTGTCATTTGATAAAGGTCGAAGGACCTCGACCTCTCTCCATCACCGCACTTCTCCTAGTGACAAACATCAAGAGTCTCTGTCAGGAATACGATTAAAAATGTCCTTTCACTAAAGAAAGTATGTATTTAATAATTGTTTTGCAAACTAATAAAAACATATTTTCACATAAAAACACTTCTTGCTGGAGGAGACTTTTGTCCTCTCTCTTCTTCACCTGCTTGCCCCCCCACCCACCCTCAGAAGGACAAAGAGTAGTGTTTATGGGTGGAAGGATGCAGGTACAAGCATCCATAAACAGCCTGTGTTTTATAGGCAGCGGTGAGGCTTGGGGGGTCTGTCAAGGTTTACGAGTGTTCGGGCCCTTTAAAGAAGGAGTGTTTAAGTGTGGTATTTACATAAAACAGGAGCTGTGCTGTCCTTCTTGAGCAGACCTGCACCAATGTGCAGGCTGAGACAGACACGTCATCAAGACCAAGGACACACATATATATCTGGTTCTGCATGACGTGATGCCAAACACACAAAATATTATCTTTGTATAAATTGCCTTTGCAACACACACACACACACACACACACACACACACACACACACACACACACACACACACTGGTCAATTTGGCCTCCATCATCATTGGACGTTCCATTGGCCAACACGTTGTGCCTTCTGCTAGCCTGTTTGTTTTCCAGCCCCCCCTCCTCCTCAGTTTTCTCCACAGAGATTGAAAAAATAGGGATTTGCAAACACAATATGGAGAACCGGCTTTAGCTTCACAACGGGACTGTACACATGGAGAGGGTTTATCATTATGTGCCTCACCTTTACAGTATGTTTGCTTATTATTAGCAGATGTCCCTACCCACCAGGGGGAAGGTGCAGTCCAAATAAAAGCAGCAGGGAGAGAGAGAGAAAGAGAGAGAGAGAGAGAGAGAGAGGGGAGGGATGGGATGGGAGGATTCAGAGAGGGTGGGTGGGTGTAGGGGTTGGAGGGAGGTATAGAGATATGCTGGGACAGCAGTACCACCCCGACGTGAGTCATAGGACACACTGTCAGCAGCCATCCAACATCACACACTGACTCATTACGCTGGAGGAGAGGAGATGACAACACTAGCCATGATCAAGAAGAAAGAAAAAGGCACATCAGTGACAGGAGGAATGAGAGGACGCAGTCAGCGGTTATGATGGTGGCAGCAACAATAACAACAATAACAACGGCTCTTCATTTCTTTGTTTTGAGCAGATTTAGGCTTGTGCTGCACAGTTTAGCTGGAGGCTGGTCGCCTAAAAAAACAAGAAATTCAACTTTTATTTGTTTACATTATTGCTTTTTCTATCTATATTATTGTGTTAAGTATACATACGGGACCAAAAAAGGCCCAGAAACTGCGTGCAATCCTGAAGGTTAATTTGTCCAATTTGGTGACTGAATCCAGCTTAAAATGAATTTAACAGAAACATTTTCACTTTTGTTTCTGAATAGAATGATGAATAAGTACAGAGAGAGCAGCTGTGCATAACTATAACTGAGTGATGAGTGTCTCATCAAACAGAGAAATTTCATTTACACTCATGCTTCCTGAAACATAAAGTGTCCTTCAAGCTGTTTTTAAGGATATTTTTTTTTTGCACTTGGCTCCTCATAATTTAACACACACACAAATCTAATCTGCCGAGCTCCCATTTCAAACATCCTGACATCTGACACCTGTCTGTAAGGGCTGTAAGGGCTGCGTTGCGCATGAATATGTGATTTCATTTGATTAGGCCTTCGAGGCCTTCATGTCACATTCATACATCACCACGTAATTTCAGCATAATAAACATCCCCAGATGTACTCTCCGGGGAGCTGTAGACTATTGACAGGTTTTTATCATCAGCTGTGCACATGTGACTTGCTTGTATCATAGCTTTTCAGGATGTTCGTCGGGCTAAGCACTGTCCCCTTAGCCAAGTGGAACCAAGCAGGACCATTAGGTCGTCAGAGCGAGGGGAGACTATTTATTTGGCTGTTTTCTGGCTGTGGCTGTATTATCTTCTGTGATGCTATTTGTCTGAGACCAGCCAAGGCGCTACTGTGACAGTACGGGGATGGTGGTGGTGGTGGTGGTGGTGGTGGTGGTGGTGGGAGGAGATGAATGATGGGCCCAGAGACGCAGCCAGTTTTGCTTCGCTGACAAACTGGGGCAAGAGGCTGGAGGGATGTGCGGGAAGAGAACGAAGAGAAAAGAGCAGGAGTGGAGGAGGCCCGGACAGGTAGGCGAGGGTGAGGGGACAGCCGATTTACAATTTACAGCACCTGTAGGCTGTGATTGATCAAAAGGAGGAGAGGGAGGGTAATGGTGTGCGGTACAGTGTGTGACATGGGATGAAGTGATGGGACGGAGGAGAGGGTTAAAAGCAGACATACAGAGAAAAACAGAGCGTGTGAGAGAATGAGAGGGATATAGGTGGAGGAGGATAATAAAGACAGAGTGTGGAGAAGACTGGGAAATGAAATAATAAAAAAAAAAAGAGCAGGGGACCGAGATAAAGACATAGTAAGAGAGTGGGAGCTGAATAAAGAGAAAAGGTCGCTGGTGCAGGAGTGTGTGTGTGAGGAGAGGAGACGGAGGGAATATATATTTGTCCCCTGATGGGAGTGTGTTACGAGTCCATCTGAGGAGAAATGAGATCAGTGGCTGACTTAGTAGTAGAGGAAGACTTTGCTGCCCTGCAGCTTACACACTGACTCAACACCCTCTCCACCCCTGTCTCTCTCTCTCTCCTTCACTCTCTTGGTCTCATACAACCTGCAGCGCATTTAATCTGCCGGACGGTTCGGCAGCCGTGTTGAGGCTGGCGCGCGTGTCTGTGTGTACGCCCGCAAAGTCTTCTTATTACCCAGCCTCCTGTCCCACTCTACCTCTCCATCAAATGACTCGGGCAGTCTCTCTCTCTCTCTCTCTCCACAACCCCCCCCCCCCACACCCCCGCTTGCCTCTCCTCACTCTATCTCTTCTGCTTCATCCCAGCTGAGACCACAGAGGAATCTCCTCATAGAATCACCCACTAAATCATCCATCCACCAAACAGACACCTTGGCAAACACTCTCACTGTGAGCTTTCATTTCCAATCTAAACACACGGAGGACGGAGGCTGTGCGCGCGCACGTGCACGCGGAGGGGAGAAGCAGCAGTCTGGCTTGCCACATGAAGACCAGTGCACATGCAAAGGAATGCAGTAGTTTTTCAAAGAATCCTTCTCTTAGTAACTAACTAGTTTTAAGTGATTAGCCACAGAGATACACCTTTACAAAGGCTAAAATAAATAGAAGAAATTACACTATATAATTTTTTTTTTTTTGTAAAATTTAGACATTTTCTATAATTACGTGTAGCAAAGAAGTAATATTGCAAACTGTAACCCTACTACTGTGCAATATAGTCCAATAAATGTTATATTGCTTAATTCATAAATGTGCATTAACATCACTTTAACTTCAGTACACCTTTAGTGTTTAAATGTTGTGTTAGTGTTTAGTGTTTAGTGTATGTATTTGATATGTATTGTATTCATTACATGTATTAAATATGAATGTTTTCCACTAATTATTAATATATACAAATGGAATTTTTTACTACTTTGCCACTGTTTTAACTTTCCTTAGCAGTACAGACAATTTACATGCGTCCATATGACATAACTGTACTCATCAGTGGGTGTAGGCGAGGCTGCGCATGGACATCTGTGTACCCACCCATACAAGGCGGTCTCACTCAGACCACATCACATATGGTCAGGGTCTGGAAGCATAAGGCTGCACTTTGCTCTCACCTCTGGCGCTCCACTAGTGTTTTAACTGAAAAAAAACTTTCAGACAGTATATCACTGCCATCACACACACACTGATGCACCACATAAACAGTGAAAGCTAACACAGCACCCCAAAAAAACTTCAACTGACTCATAGTGTAACACAACACTCATCTTCTCCTTACAAGTTGGCACGCACAGGCCCAACGCCTGGTGCTGGTGATGCTGCGACAGAGTCAGCGCCAGAGGGGGGGGCGAGGGAGGAGAGGAATGTCAGCCATAGGGGAGGCAGATTAGAGCGCTCGGAGGCTGCTGAAGAGGAGGAGAAGGAGGAAGAAAAGGAAGAAGAAAGATGAAACACGCGAGGAGCGCTGAGGTCGAGTTAGCTAGCTGATGCTATCTGACTGAGATTATATCGCTGCTGGGCTTACCTGATTACAGCACTGTGCTGGAGGACAAGAAAAAGACACACACACAGGTTGTCATGCAGATACAACACACACAACCTGAGGGTCCAATGGGACGCAGCGTTGTAGATAGATTTGTACATCACAGTGGTTGTTTACACCTACCGTACATGAACTTCTCTATTGCAAAAAGGGAGGAATACATAAGATGTATTAGCGAGTCCACCAAAGCTATTCCTCCCCCTCACTCCCTTCTACTTCCAGAGCAATCATCCACAGACTCATATAAAACACACTTTCTCCTTGCTCAAAGTTTCCTCTTGATCTATGTTTCATGCCTTGACTGGGGGTGTGCGAAAGCGCACTGCACTGCAGCACTCACATAAAGTCACAAAATTCTCCTGGCCTTATAGGATGAGGAGAGAGAACTTAATTAATCACCAGTGTCTCATTTTCTCTGTGTAACACTCTCATTTACTCTGTGGCTCATTTTTTTGTCTGTCACTCTTCCCTGACTGCTCAGCTATATAACTATGTGGAGCTTGATGAGAGTCTGTTGCAACTTCATTCTTTTCCAAATCGACTCAATTAAACGTTTGAAGGAATTAATATTTTATTATGAATCTCTTTTTCCTGATTTATTTCACCAACATTGTTTTTTCTTGAAGTCAACAGACTATTAATCATCGGGTCTGATTTTTAACCATTTGGACTACATTTAAAATATATTAAAAAAATAAAAAAACAAGAAAAAAGTGCCATAATGCACAGTTTATAACCTAATACAGATAAATAAATATATCCAAATCCACTTTATTCTGTGTTTTAATATATAAAAATACAAAAACAAAAAATGTCTATGTTCACCTAGCAAGCCATGGTTGAGTCACTTAAATCAATCAGATAATCAGATGTCATGTAACAGCTACTTATTGAGTTATTGGCTGATCTGAAGGTTTTCTATACTTGAGGTGCAGAGTCAAGACAAAAAAAAAACAAAATAATAAAAATATATTTAGTGTCTCTGTTACACTGTATGAAACGGAGTTCTCTCCACAGACATGCAGGACTTTATATTACACCCATCCCAACAGGTAATCACCACATTTGGTCGACAAGTACAATTAAATGGAACATATGGACATATTACCTGACATATGACGTTATGTTTATGGTAAAGGAAGACATGATCATATTGCCTGACATCATCGTGTTGTGGGACCGATTTAGCTGCAAACAGTCTTGGGGCAGATGCAATGCAGTAGGCTTTCACTTAGGAGTCCAGAGTTCAAGTCTCCCTGACGCCATGAGCTGTTTTGTTTTCAAACAGTTTTGTTTTTCATCACAGTTTGATTTGGCATGAAAACTACTGGAAAACGTCAGGGTTTATAAGCCAAAGATCACCACACATTTTACAAATTCTTCTACAAAACAAAGAAAACTCTTCCTTGTTAGCGGTTGCCATTTTTAGCTAGCTGGGAATGCAGGCATGCTAGGGGATCAGATGGTTAATTTTTACAAGCAAATCCACCGAGCAATTTCTCATTCATTAAGCTTCTTAAATAAAATCATTTTATTTGCTTTTCTCTGTTTTATTCTAATAATCAACATTAATGGGAGTTTTTGAGGACATTGCCTTGGACTGTGGGAAATAGGGATAAATATTTCGCTGCATTTTCTCACATATGGATCGAACGACTCGTCAAATATTCATAATAATAGTCGATAATGAAAGTAATTTTAATGTCCTGCCATACCTGCACTGGTTCCTCTAATAGCTTTTGCCTTAACCAGATGAACAAATATAAATCATAGAACACTGTTAATCAATCCCTTCTAATAAATGATCTCAGAGTCGTTTATTAGGAGGATCATATTTTCCTTTTAAGGGTACACATCCTCCGAGAGAAAGGATTTAAGTTCTGCGCCCGAGAGAGGGGGGCAGAGTAGAGTCGATTAGTCCTTTTTGGTGAAGATCATTTATATTAATAACAAGCAGGACGGAGCCTGCAGCTGTGCCTGAGCTCATGTCTGTGTGATAAATGCTTTATTGGTTGGCGTCCGATTTTTCTTGAATATTCATTATTAGTATACATAGATTTTATGCAGTCATGGCTTTCATTCCTTACAGCGATTTCTTATAATCCATAGAGGTAAAAATAATTTAATGCCAAGAAAAGTTAACATGTGAAGTTTGCCTTGTTAGCACACTATTATAACTTCCTTCAAACTACATCTACTTCAGTCAGAGAAAATTAACTGCACGACCCACGGGCCTCCTCCAGCTGCATCCTGCAGAGCTGCAGCTGGATACGGGTGTGTGTTTGCTGGAAGGGAGGCAGATGCATGGAGCAGAGAGAGTGGGAGGTGGAGAGAAGCCAGTCAAAAAGTTATGAAATATGCTCCCCCCCCTCCTCGAATAACCAACGCCCAAATCAATTTGTTCAACGTCCAAGAGAAGCGGGTGGACTACAGAGGAATGTGTGGAGTGGGCGGTCGCTCAGTGCATCCAAGTCCATATCTCAGACAAACACAGCCAGAGTGTATAGAGGGATGGAGCGATGGCCAGAAGGGAGAGGGACACACACACACACACACACACACACAGTTTCTTCTTTCTTTTTATTCTTTTGAAAGATACTGCAGTGCACATCATTTCCATATTTCCCGAATCAATGACTACTTCACTTAGACTTCATACATTTTTAACTCCATATACCCTACATGGCCAAAAGTAAACGGACACCCAGAGAGAGAGAGAGAGAGAGAGAGAGAGAGAGAGAGAGAGAGAGAGATTACTCCAATCAGTATAAATCTACACAGACCACCATCATGAGTTAAATAACAAAGATACATTTTTCCACATGCATTTGGCTTCTGTGCACCACCACACTGAATTTAAAATGAAACACTCTTGAGTGAAGTCAAGACTTTCTGATTTAATTCAAGGGTTTTGCCAGAAGTGTGGTATTAACCATTCAGGAATTATAACCATTTTCACACACATGTTTGGTGGCTCATATACAGTATAATGGAACAAATGGCCGAGTCAGGAACACTAGATGAGGTGTATAAATGTAAATACAGAAGCTTCACACCAAGGTGTAAACTACTGGTCAAACACAGGAACAGAAGAGACTAGAGAGATAAGATTTAACAGCTGAAAAAGGCCTGCCCAGCTCTGGAATAAAAGATTCTTTGGACTGATGAAACCAGGATGAACTTGTACCAGAATGATTACAAGAGATAAGTAGCTAACAGCTCTTTATCCAAAGCATAGCACATCTTCAGTCAGACATGATGGAGGCAGTGTTGGAGGATATGTCTGCCAATAGAACAGGGTCACTGCTGGTTATGTCCATGGTTCCAAGACTTCAGACAGTCATTGACCACACTGACAACATACATCTTTATGGAGACATTTGTATTTTGGTTTGATTTTGTCTATTAATATATTAACACATTCCTTTTAACCTGCCAGAACTAGCTTGGTAACCATTTTCAGGTTACCACGGTGATAAGCCCTACAAATTCTTTTGGGAAAAAAAAGCTGCACTAAATATGCAGAAGACTTGGCACTGTACTTTTCCACAAACTAACTTGTGTGCCTACTTGTATGTAGATACACTGCTGCTTAGAAAAAAAAAGATAACACTATATGGACGATCAATAAATGCCTTTGTCATTAGGGAAGCAACAACAACACCACTGTGCTTGTACGTCATTGCAGTGAGCAAGGCGCATGCATCACCAAAGTTCAAATATGTGACCACTGAATGTGGTGATAAAGAAAGGCATACACAAGGCATGAAAAAAAATGGAAAGAAAGCTGAGATTGTGCGTGTCTAAACTGCATTTGTTCCAAGACCTCAAAAAGAAAGCCACATCGTACAAAGGGTTTCCAACCAGGGAGGAAAATCAAGCAGCAACATTGTTGTAGAAGGTGAAACAGTACATGAAACAGACAATTGTTTTATTATTACAGAAAATGCATCATATTTTGTTACTGCACTGAATCATAGACTGTGTGTAATGGATGAAGCGTCTGTGACGTTACCCATAGGGAGGCTCAGACTGTTGCCATGTTGTCAGCCCCATAGTTAAACTAAAGTTCCTACAAGCTACAAGGTGGAGCTGAGCTATAGGTAGGCAGTGATGGAAACAGGAAGCGCATGATGTGAGTCTGTCAGTGCCTGCCAACTCATCACAAAAAGAGTAAGTTAGATGTGATCAATTGCTGCTTGCCTAGTTCACAATTTGCAGAAGTGCTAATAATACCTTGGGTTTTCAAATTTTTAGACCACCCCCTCTGCCTACACCGCATGCTTCTTTTCTATACAAATGTGTCCAGAGCAGCCTCTAGAAGGGGCTGGTTCCAAAAGTGAGTCAATCCCCATAGACTCTTATATTAAAACAACCAACTTCACAGCATCATGTGTACAGCCTGGTATAAAAAAAACTGTTTTAGTCTCTGTTGACAACTTTCTACAGCTGCCTGAAACCTCACTTCCACTTGTGCTTCACCTCTTTGCCTGTACTTGGTGTTTAGGCAGACTGTAATGCTGCCAACATGGAAACAGTCAGAACTTCTTACAGATATTCGAAACAGCTGAAGCCATGGACACCCCGTCTATAGTTACATGCTGTTTATGATCTATTCTGCGTCCATTACTGGTACTGGTGCCTAAAATTAATATTTTTTCTAAATGACAGCTGATACATGAGCTGCAAAAGGAGATTGCAAACTACTGTAACCCATGTGTTTTAATACACCTCTATCCCATTCTCTTGGTAAAATGATGGCAAATTGACAGCAAATGTGGAAATATTTTAACATAACAATATTGGATAGGTCCAGCATTTTGACCTGTAACACTATGACTCTATCAAAAATGTCTATAAGCTTCAGTGGACTAGCTGAAGTGAAGCAAGACTGAGAGACATAGAGAGATGCAGCACAGAACAAGACTGGAAAAGGCCTGCAGGCAGCAACTGCCCCATGTGCCCCGCTCAATAAAGGCAGCCATTTTATGACCCGGCACTGGGATTTTAATACTCTTCCTCTTTCCCTGTGTCTTTCTCACTTCCCTTTCAGCTGTCCTTTTGTGTCAGAAAAGCCTGCATTTGAATTCTTACGCTGTCTCACCCCCCCCCCCCCGGAATGAGAGTAGGCCTAAAGCAGAGGGAGGACAAACGCCAGCCTAACCAGATTAGCAAGTATCCTATTTCTTACACTGACAAATTAATTTCCGTACAAATTAAATGAACGGGGGCCCTCCCTTGATAATTCTTTGGGAAATTGAAGATGGTTTGGAAGAACAGAATAAAACAACATCTTCTACAAGAGTAAAAATCTAATTACCAGCTTAGAAAAATAAAGATAGGCTAATAAATTAAGAAGGAATGAAGCCAGGTCCTATATGATCTCTAAGGTCGAGTAAATGTGAAACACAATGTGCAACAATGATTGTAAAAAAAAAAAAAAAAAAAGGAGACAGAAAAAACAGCCTTGTCTATAACAGGATGTGCTATTTTCCTGCAGGCAATGGCTAAGGTAAAAGACAATAATAAAAGTGTAGGAGAGGGCGGGAGGGAAGACATAGGCTGAGGAAGGAGGAGAAAATAAACATCACCCAGACGAAGACAAAAAAAAAAAGACGAAGAAGAATGGATAAGGAAGGGAAGAGTGTGAGTGGCAGGCGACGGCACAAGGCTGTCTGGGCTCAGGCTGTTCAGATCCACTGACATTTACAGAGTGGCCGATCGCTCCTTGCCATCCCTCCCCTTGAAAAGTTCAAACGCACACAGATCCACAGAGGAAATGCTACGCCGTGTGGATTAACACTCTCCCTCACATCTCTCTGCAGGCCTCCCATGCATCTTTGTGTGTTGCAGCTGTCACTCTGCCTGTCTGCCTTCAACAACAAAGGATAAATTCCCAGTCTGGTTCAAAAACAAAACTTTTCCCTGTGTGTTCCAATGTTGTGTGTGTGTGTGTTTAGTGACCTGCCCCCTAGCCAAGCCAGGCAAACACACAGGTAGAAAGAGACATGTGGGTACCTAGGGTTACTGAGTGGGGCCTAATTAGAGTAGTGCGGTCACACAGGGGCAGCACCACAACACGTCCACGCCATGTACCATTCACCACATCACACACAAACACACACACACGCTTGTTGATACTGACTAGTTGACCGGTTAGGGAGAGAGTGTATCTGTTTTTCCCTCACTTATCTTATCTCACCTTTATCTGTCCTGTTACATTCCTTTCCTTTATTATCTGTATTTATTTTAGTGTTGGGGGTTGGAGAAAATGCAGAGACATTTCTTAATAGAGTTTAATTATTTCTGTATTTTTATAGGTATCTTTATTTAAATGTAACCAATAAGTATATAAATATATTAAATATATATCATATACATAAGTTAAATTAACTGCAGTTTCATTTTAATTAAGTAATTTACATTTAATTAATTTAGGTTGGAATTAGTATTATTACAATAATTATTATTATTGATTAATAGTTAGCTAATAATGAAGTACTAGTATGTAATACTAAATTATGTAAAAATTCAGTGAAGTAAAAGCTAATAATCCATAGAGAATATCTAGAGTTGGACAATTTAACATGTAGGTCTATGGAGACTTACTCACTTTTGGTTCCAGCCTCAAGTGGACACTCAATGAACTGCAGTTTTTGGTACTTCTTTACTCAGGCCTGGAAGCTGTTGACTTTAGGTTGTTTTTCTTTCTTTCTGTGAAAAGTGCTAAATTACATTTTCTAGCAACATTCGTTCAGCAACGGACTCCAACTCCCACGATGCACCACAGAGAGATACAGAAATCAATTCCTGCCTGTCGCGATGCATTCAGTCAGTACAGTGGAGCTGTAAGCTCTTCTATAGACAGCTGTGTGTCTTTCCTAATGACACACATCATCCTGGATGATGACCTGCAGTCCGGCCCGTGAAGTCTCTCTTGCTCTACGTTGTCGGGGGGCACAAACACGATCCTCTGAACACCCTCTGACCTCTCCTCCACTCTCCTTAGTCTGGATCATACTGGGTAATATCGTCTCATAATCTGTGTTAACTGTCTTCCTTGTAGTTCTGTGCCTCGCTCTCGCTCTCTGTCTTTGCAGGTCTCAAGACCTGCATACTGACCTGCAGTCTCTCCTGTGCTCATCGACTTCACTAGCCCCTGCTGCTCATCCTTGCTATCAAATTACTATTCCTACTTATGGACCGACGATATATATAGATATCTATTGCAATATAATCACTGTTTCATCTTGCTGTCATGTTTGCTCTGTACTGTATCATGTTTGTATCATGTTTGCTCCTCTCTCTCTCTCTCTCTTTCTCCTTCATCCTCTCTCTCTCCTCTCTCTCTCTCCTTCATCCTCTCTCTCTCTCTCTCTCTCTCCCTCATCCTCTCTGACTAGCAGCAGGACTGGTTCCCCCTTAAGTTGACGGGTCCTGCTCAAGGTTTCTTCCTCTTAAAGGGAGTTTTTCCTTGCCACAGTGCTCTTAGGGGGGTTCCTGTGAAGCGCTTTGAGACAATGTCTGATTGTAATATGCGCTATATAAATAAAACTGAATTGAATTGAATTAATCAAGTCCAATCAGTATCATCAAACACAACTGGACTCAGATGAAGGTGTAGAACCATCTGAAGGATGATCAGAAGAAATGGACGCACCTGAGTTCAATATATGAGAGTCACAGCAAAGGCTCTGAATACTTAGGACCATGTGATATTTCACTTTTTCTTTTTTAATACATCTGCAAACATATCAACAATTCTGTGTTTTTCTGTCCATATGGGGTGCTGTGTCTACATTAATGAGGAAAAAAATGAACTTAAATGATTTTAGCAAATGGCTGCAATATAACAAAGAGTGAAACATTGAAGGGGGTCTGAAATTCACCCCTGGGATAAATAAAGGAATTCTGATTCACATACAGACAATAGACTAGTGTTGGTATGAACAATTTCCATTTAAAAGAGGTATTTCATTCGGATTAATGCAATAAAATTATGAAGTATTGGATAAGGCAGAAATTATAAGAGCACTATGATGACGTCACTTCTGTGCTTTAACACCTTTCTCTGGTGCTTGAACCTTCGCCTCCCCCACCCCTCACGCACCCCGAGGTGAGTCCTGCAGAGATGATGGTCGGCCTGCCCTCTTCATCACCTCTTAATCAGAGCGTTGGCACCGACTTCCCAGAGTTGGATCAACGTCAGTGACCCCGGATGTCATCCTCACATCCCTGTGCTGTCTTTGAGGCGGCGGCGTGCTCTCTCTTAAACGAAATCTTATTTCTCCTTTTTTTCCCTGCTTCTCTGTCTTTATCTCCCTCTGGCTTGGAGTATTAACCCAGGCGTGATCTTTCACAGCTCTGCTTTGGGTTTTGCTTTGTTTTTTTCTTCTCTTTTTTTTCTGAGCTGTGCCCGAGTTTTGTGTAATAGCATGTGTTATTCTAGACTTTTTTTGTGCGTGTGTGTCAGTCAATATTACCAAGACCAATAGTTATGACAAATGATTAACAGGCTGTTCTTTTGACCACAGGTACAGCAGGCGTATACAGCCACTGCTCTCTTGATTGGATTCGATTGCAGAACAGCTGCAGTGTAAACAACACTGATTGCACATTGTCTGCAGGAACTCTTACTTAGTGTCCAAGATTAGGGTCTGTTTCTCTCTGCAAGAGCTGGTAAACAATGACAATCAGAATAAAAAACAGCTACTGACAAACAGGTTTGTGTAGTTGGTTTATTATAAATGTTTTTATACGAGTTTCATATCTTATCTCATTTTATTCTAATAAACTCGCTAACAAGCACTGAGATATCTTAGGTGTGTTTTGTTCACATTTTTGCATCTAAATTATCACACACACACACACACACACACACACACACACACACACACACACACACACACTAATACTAAATTGATAATTATGACAATCTGACGTATTTCTATTTATTAGTCAAAACATGCAACTTTACTTTAGGTGTCCCCTCTATGAGGCGTACTATAGACTGGAATGTTATTTTTATCTTTGCATACCCAAAATAGAATCACTACATAAATTCTAGCCTTAATCAAACATTTCATCCATCCATCCATCTTCAATCACTTATCCGGGGCTGGGGCAGCAATCTAAGCAGGGACGCTCAGACTTTCCTCTTACCAGACACGTCTTCCAGCTCTTCCGGGGGATCCTGATGTGTTCCCAGGCCAACCGAGAGACTAGTCTCTCCACCGTGTCCTAGGTCTCCCCCGGGGTCTCCTCCCAGTGGAACATGCCTCACCTCTTCAGGGAGGCGTCTAGGGGGCATCCGAAATGGCCGAGCCACCTCAGCTGACTTCTCTCAAAGTGAAGGAGCGCCAGCCATGCAGAGCCGTGTCAACCAAGACAGCTGCACAACGTCCAGAGACTTAAGGTACCCAGGGCGGATCTCGTCCATCCCCCGTGCCTTGCTGCCAGGGAGCTTTTCAATTACCTCTGTAACTTCAGCCTGGGTGATAAATTACTCCACCACTGAGTCCTCAGCCTCTGCTTCCGTAATGCATGTTGGTGGGATTGAGGAGATCCTCAGAGTACTCCTTCCACTATCCAACAACAGGTCGAGGTCAACAGCTTCCCAACTCCTCTGTAAACAGTGTTGGTGGAGTTTCCCCTTCCTGAGGCGCCGGACGGTTGGCCAGAATCTCTTTGAGGCCGACCGATAGTCCTCCTCCATGGCCTCTCCAAACTATCTGCCAGGCCAGAGTTTTTGCCTGTACAACTGCCCTAGCTGCAGCTCCCTTGGCCTGCCGATACCTATCAGCTGCTTCAGGAGTCCCACAAGTACACCAGGCCCGACAGGACTTCTTCTTCAGCTTGACAGCATCCCTGACTTCACCACTAACCATAACACATTTGTCTCAATTACTTTTCATGTATATGTATATTTCTGCATAAATATGGGCCTGAATAAATAAATATGTTTTATATGTTGGTGTCATTGGTTTTATTGGCTGTCAATGTCTACTTTCAGGACAGAAGGAAAAATGGCTGATGTCTATTGTGTCTCTATTTATTTTCATGGTGGGATGGGAGTAGTCAGCATTGTCATAGAGGGAGATGTGACAATTGTGTTTTGTAATAGGACTTTAAACATCTATCTATCTTACTGAAATCTAAACAAGGTAACATCTTTCAATTGTCAGCCTCTCTGGTGTTGCAGGATGTCCACAGGCTGATTTAGGCCTGTGTTCACACCTGGCAGGTTTGGTTAGATCAGGGGGCTCAAACTTGCGGCCTGCGGACCGATATTTTGTGGCCCCCCCACTTGACATCAAAGTTTAGTGTTAGTGCGGCCCGCACATTTTTTTTTCCACACACACTTATTTGCTGAGGCTTGCCCTGTGCGTTTTACGTTGTTTTATCACTTATGGGCTACCATAGCTCATGCACGTGCCAGCTTCTTGTGGTGTTTCTTCTTACCTGTTATTAATAAATATTGAGAAGATTGGACCAGTTGTACTTTTTTTGGAATATTTGAATCCCTAATTTGTGGAATACTTGAGCCTCACCCAGACTACACCCACCAGCGGGTCCCCAGGTAAGTTGAGTTTGAGACCCCTGGGTTAGAATAATTCTGGTGTGAACACATCAGGATATATCCAGATCTGACTTTCTGAGTCTGAACAACACAATCCAGATATATCTGGATTGATTACAATCCACCTCTCTGAGGTGGATCTAGCCGGATTGGCTTAAATCTGGCTCAGGTCTAAACGCAAATGCGGCTAGCCAATCCTGCTAGTGAAGTCACACGTCGGGTTAACAGGGATAGTGTCCAAGTCGCGTACAAAAGCTACAGCTTTGCCCATAGTTTAGCCTCGTCAAAGCAACAAAGAAATAAGCTGCTTTTTGAACCGAAAAAACGAAAGAACAAACAACACGAGAAAGGGGCTGCCTGAACAGATTCTGAATTTTACAAGGTGCCACCTAGCGGTTTGGAGGACAACAAAGAAGCCGGGATTGAGCGCGGAAATGCATGTGTGATTTAAAAATACGTCTGAACGCATCCAGCTTAAAGGCTATCTGGATTCAATCCCACTCTAGCTGGATTGGCTTTTCCAGTGTGAACGGCCTTAGGACCCATTCACACATCCTTTCTACCACATACAATGCAGATCCATCCATTCCCAGGAAGTTTCACTGCAAGTCACATGTGCCCAGTAAGAACAAACGGTTAACCTGTCCTCATCATCACCACCTCATCTCCCCAGCATCCTCATAGTCGTTAGCCAGTCGTTAGACACACCAGAGCTCCAACAGACAGTCAGATCAAAGAACACAGGTAAGTAATGGGACAGTTATGAGCTATAATCATGTTAGTCCCTCACAGATCCAGCCACTAAGGTCTTTCAACACGTAAAAGCCCCCCCCCCCTCTGTAGGCTCATATTCGTTAGCCAGTCGTTAGACACACCAGACACAGTCAGTTGTTTGTAAGTCTCACCCAGAGCCACCCACTGAGGTCCTCCATCACATATAAACCATGTTTCCCCACCAAACAGTTAGAACTGATGAAGCTGCTTGGAGGAGCAGAGAAATGTCTTCAACAAAACTCTACAAATCCAGGAGCCTTGCTTCAATCTTTATAATGAAAATGACCTGTATGACTGAGAATCTTTATCAATACTATTAGCCTTATTTCATGCGTGAGAGGTGCTATACAAATAAAGTTGGTTACTACCCACACACACACAAGCATCAAAGGTGTCAATACACAACAGTATGTATGTGTGACTGCACTGTATGCTTTGCACCCTCCTTGCTTGAATCTGTTTAAGTGTGAATGTATGTTTGTGTGTGAAGTTAGGAGGGCATCGACAAAAGGTTTAACAAACACACAGAGAAAGAGAGAGAGGGCTAGAAGATGTGCTTCCTGACTTCTATTTTAGAGCCACATCCAATATGGTGCCCGGTGCTTTGCTCCTGAATCATTCCCCTCAGGTATGTAAGCTCTTCATTAAAACTGTGGCAATCAGAGGGGGGAAAAAGTACTGCTCCTCGTAAAGAGAATAGATTACTTCCCCATCTTTCACAGAAAGCTGTTTGCTAGAGTAGACACTCTCCTCCATTTTCATTAGCGGCCTGACTACTATATATTCTCCATATAATTGAGGTTGAAACCTTCTGCACTGTAATGGGTCCTTCCATAACAGTCTTTTAAAAGTGAAAGCCTGCCATCCTTGGGCACTCTGTGATATGGACTTGTGTTGTGCAGGCTGTGTGTGTGTGTGTGTGTGTGTGAGTGTTATCGGACAAATCACTTCTCATCTTCCTCTCATACTACTTTTCAAAGGCAGCTTTGGATAAACAAAGGCATGTCCTCTCTTTCTAAAGAACTCATATCTGAAAAGATTAAATAAAAATACATATCAAATCTCTGCATCTCTTCTCAGCGGCTAACAGCAGAGAAGGTACTTCAGCTTTTGTCTTTGTATTTTAAACAGTGCAGTTTGGCAAAATAAGCATAATCTTCAGAAATCCCTTTATACAGTTTAAAAAAAAAATCCCCTAATCATTATTTTTTATTGGACTTCTTTTATGTTCAGTCCTTTAATGGTGTGTGCTGTTGTTTTTTTTTTACGATAAGATGTTTGTGCAAGAAAGAGATTATAATGTTTATGATTGTTTCATTAACTACAAACCACTTTATAGACCCGAGAGTCAGCAATAACTGCAGGGGCCTATTGGATTTTGATGCATTTACTTACTCCAGTTGCTAATAATGGCTTAGCTGCTGCACTGTGGCAAAAAAAAAAATCCTGCTTGTGACAAATGCATCTCTATCATCTTCCATTCCTCAATCTCAGACTGAACATCTGAGAAGATGACATCTGAGGAAGACTTAGGCTGATGAAAAGGGGCGCTATCTAGTTCAAGACTTCAAGAGTAGTGAAGGACGTTAATGTGGTCACAAAGCAGCACTTTCAGATTAGATTTGTCTTCAGGGCCCTGGTGTGATTTGGCTTAGCCTTTTCACTACAGATAGACAAATATAAGAGAGGAGACACTGTGGCGTAACCGCATGACAAAGAATAATCTCTCCATCCAAGCTGAAACGCATCAAGAAGATGAAAGTTATATCCTCCTACCCCATCTGTGCTATCCAAACCTTTGAAAACGACTTCCTCTAGTTCTAAGTATCAAACACCTGCACTCTCCCCCTGCGTTCTTTTACTTCCAGCCCATTAGCCGAGCTCACGCCATCAAACCTCCTTACAGCGCGGACAACTTCGTCCTCCCCAAAGTTAGCGCTGGGTTTGATTTGTGGACGTGCGTAAATTGAAAGTTGCAGTCGAAGTCAAAGAGGAGTCATAAATAGAAGAGCAGGAGAGGACAGCAGCAGACTGCCTGATCCAGGGAAGGTGGGGGTGGGGATTGATGGAGGCTGGCAGTCTCTCTTAGATGAGAAATGCATTCTTCATAACTATATCATCAAAACATATCACTCCCAGAGACAAAGTGTAAAAGCCACAAGCGAAGAGGGCTCACAGAACATGTGGACATGGCTCATTAATGTTTTGAATCTTCTGATAATTCTACACAATATTTCCTGAAATGCAGCATTTAGTTTTTTCCACAGTTCAACTGCAGAACTCAGGTTCAGAATTATGCACCACAGAGAGATGTTTCAGAGGTCGGGGCTTTAGAGGTCTTAAAGAGTATTCAAACTGAATTCCAATGAATTTTTTCCTCTCACTTTAGTGATTTTTTGTTTTCCTTTTTGAAGGCTGAAGGATTTCTGTTTATTTACAACACAGAGGCAAAACTTTACCGCTGCTGAGCAGCAACATGCACATATTCTTGCAAATTTGTTTCAAAGCCCGGCCGCTTTATTATTATTATTTGTTGCACATAGCTCTACACTGTTATTCCTCCACTTCTTACACCTTCTTTTCCTACACTCTTGATTTAATATAGGTATATCTCAGCAAATACAAGGTTTGTTTGTATGGTTTTCTATCAAAGTAAAGATTATTAAAGCTGTCTAAGTACTAGGTCAGGGCAGCTACAGAAACATAACAAGCCTGTGCTCACCAGGAAAACATAACATGAGGTCTATATTTTAGTCTTTGAAAATAGAACATGTGCGTATTTCTCCGGGTGCATTTCTATGTGTTGAAAACAAAACTTAACAAGAGTTAACAGTGAGTGAAAACCAAACAGCTTATGGCGTCAGGAGGACTCAAACGCGGACATGGTCTTTGTATGAACCATTTGTCTTATTTGTGGATTTTGCCTTTTTAACTCAATATATTTCTCACTTTATATTAATCAGGGAGTCCCATAAAACTGCCTGAGAACATTCAATTTCTATTATTATCTGGAAGTATGACGCGTTTCATCTTTAGAGCCAGTCCTACAGATGGCTGACGTGTCAATCAAACACTATGTGCAGAGCAATATCTCAGAAACACATTTGTCATGTTGGATGATTGACACTTTCAAATTTCAGAACCAAATGCATGAAGGCATGAAGAGGTAGTCCCATAATGTACTTCATTGTCCAATCACAAGGGATTACCTACTTTGACTGATGTAAAGAATCACATATAATGGGAATCATTGCACCCTATAGTGGAAGTATCCCACGATGCATCACAAAAGTTATTATAAAACTGATACTACACAAGTATTATGAATCAGCCCAGCAATCATTTTAGTTGTGCGACAGCAATGATAGAAGTAACAGGGCTAAGAAAATGATAGAAGTTATTATGTAAGTAACGTGTCAAGATGACACAAAGGCATGGGATTACCAAACTACTACATTAAGATTTTGCCTTAAAATACTACTTATTATCATTATTCAGGTCATTATTCAGGTATCTTAAGGCATCATTTCTACTTAGTGTTGCTGCCCTTAGTACCAAGGCACAGAAATGAAGGTTAAAATAATTTTTGGGTTAAAGCCATCCATCCATCCATCTTCAACCGCTTATCCAGGGCCTTTCCTCTCACTGGAGACTTCCAAGCTCCTCACCCTATCTCTAAGGGAGCACCCAGCCACCCTTCGAAGGAAACTCATTTCAGCCACTTGTATTTGCAATCTCATTCTTTCGGTCACTATCCATAGCTCGTGACCATAGGTGAGTGTAGGAACGTAGATTGACTGGTAAATCGAGAGCTGAGCCGATCACGACAAACCGTTACAACGACCGCAGAAGCTGCACCAATCCGCCTGCCAATCTCCTGCTCCATTTTTCCCTCACTCATGAATGAGATCCTGAGACACCCAAACTCCTCCAATTGGAGCAGGAGCTCTCCTCCCACCCAGAGACTTCGAGGTGCTGACACCCATCCCAGCTGCTTTGCACTCGGCTGCAAACCGTCCCAGCGCACACTGATGGTCCTGGCCCGATAAAGCCAACAGGACAACATCATCTGCAAAAAGCAGAGATGAGATCCTGTGGTTCCCAAACCAAACTCCCTCCTTGGTTAAATATACTTTAAAAAATACACAGAAAATTGTAAATAAAAATCTGGATCTGTCTTATATACTTAAAACTCACAAAAACAGTCAGATAGATGTTAAGGGAGTGCAGCCTGTGAGGGAATCATTTCTGTGCCTTGGTACTAAGGGCAGCAACACTAAGTAAAAATGATGCCTTAAGATATCTGAATAATGATAATAAGTAGTATTTTAAGGAAAAATGGAGAGTAAAAGCCGGAGAGTAAAAGATTCAGTTTAGGGAGATTAAACTTTAGGGAGAGAAAGAAAGTGAAAAAAGTGACACAAAAATAGAAGTTCAAAATCTGAAACAAATCCTCCTGAACGCGTTCTCATCACTCACCAACACTGAAGGGCCACAAGCTGGACTAAGCATGGAATCCGCATCTTTTTTTTTTTTTTTTTAACGCAGAAATGAACAAATTCCTGCAGCATATTATCTAACCACCCACTGCCCCACTTAAAACTATGCCACCACTGCTGATCTAGATGAAACTGAAATGTTACCATGTAAAATGCTGACTCAGACCAGGGTCCCCCAGCTCATTCTGCTTCCTGCGTCTGTGTTTGCTTAAATTAATGTGCATGTGTGAACACGTCTTACACTGGGCTGTGCATTTATAATGTATAAGTTGACACCGTGCATCATCATTCCAGTACATATGTGGGGCCTGAATGTGTGTGTGTGTGTGATTCTATAATGCATCAACATCTGACACTGGTGTCATATATATATATATGTGTGTGTGTGCGTGTGTGCTGCAGAGCTTGGCTCTCCAGGGGACCATCAGTGTGTGAGAATAATAAATTTGAGAATGGCAGGGAGAAGAGAGGCTGCGACCACCTATCGATCCCTCTGCTGTTTCTTGAATTAAGAGGGAGGGAAGATCGTGAGACACACGGGGAGAGAGCGAGAGCGAGAGCGAGAGCGAGAGAGAGAGAGAGAGACAGGAAGAGGAGCAAACAAGCATAGGATGAAAAAGAGATGAAAATACTGTAGCAGAGAGTGAGGAAATAAGTAGAGTGAAAGACAGCCGAACACCGAGTCCAATTAAGTACCATCCCAGCGGAGGTAAGGTGTCCCCATCCTCCCTCCTGCCAGGGCTTCAACTTCCAAGGACACACATCCTGTCACGTGTCCTAACACACACGGACCTCAACGCGCATTCATTACATGACAAAAAAAAAAGACCTCCACCTATTTATGCACACACACATTTCCGTAGGGACACCGCCTTTGGAGTACCGAGCGGTGCCAAAGACGCCCGGCGCCAGCAGCTACCGGTCCTCAGGGTGCAGATGTGTGCCAGGGGCTAATCCACTCATCTCTGCACTGCCCACCCACCAGCTGCTGCTACACACTGCACCGGAGAGAGCTACTGCATCAATTACAAACACACATTATGTCTTCATGGAAAAGAGAAGACTCCCGCACACACACACACACACATATATGAACTCACACACACATATACACACAGAGGCTTTGGCCTTGGAGGTGGCTCACTGTCTCTTAGAAAAAAAAGCCAAGTTAATGAGTGAGGCCTCTGGCTCTAGTGGCTTTGGACTATAGCAAGAGCGAGTGACTGAATGACTGGCTGTGGCACTACAGCGGGATTAGAGGGATGCTTCATATTGACATAGAGAACAAATCGACATACTCTAATAATTCCTTTTCTCGTTGCGAGGCAGCGTGAGAGGAAATAGCAAATGGAAGGGAATAATAGAGGTCGAGGCACACGGTCTCCTCTGAGTGCTTTTACCCACCCAACCAACACATCCCCCAACCCACCACCCCCCTTTCCCCACACACTGCACATCTTATGCTCAAACATACAAACACATTAATGCACACATTTGTACACATGCGGCGAATGAAAACAAGTTACAAGTGGGAAAGAAAATACACACATAAGATGGGCACATATGGTAAGACAGAACAGGAGGTGGTGGTGGTGGTAGGGGTGGAGGTGGGGGGGTGGTGAAAGAGTGAAAAGTGAGCCTTGTGAGCAAAAAAAAAAAAAAACAGGCAGAGAGAGAGGGAGGGAGAGAGAGAGAGAGACCCCGGTATACATTTTCAGGGCCGCTTTAAATTTAATCTGGGCCTGGATGCAAACAACGCACCAGCCCGGCCTCAACAGGGTGCTACGTGCTATGTGTGTGTGTGTGTGTAAGTGTATGTGTGGGGGCGGCTGAAGGATTGGTTGCCACGGAGATTCTGACATATCGGGCCCCACTCCCTGCTGCCCTCAGTTTAGCCTCGACAAGTCAGAGAAAACGCTCAGCGGCGGCCCAGGCTAATTTACAGTCTTCCCCTTCTTGTTCTCTTCCCACCTGTCTCTCTTCATCGTCTCTCTTTGTTTACATCAAAGTTGCATGAATTGTACTTCTCATTGTGCTCATTTTTTTTTTTTTGTTCTTCGTCTTCTCTTCGGTAGCCCGATGTAGTCGGAACCTGTTGTTCTCATCTGGTGACAGCCAAACAGGGCCTGTTGTAATTAGTGTGGAATTCTAATGAGCTTATCAGGTCAAAAGCAGCTTAGTCCTCCAGGACCCTAGCAGGGTGGAAATTAGCCCCACTCCCTTTCCAGACAAAAAAAAATAACACACACACACACACACACACACACATTACACAAAAACACATTGTGCATACCGATGATACAAGCTTGATTCATTAACAAACACTCGCTGACAAATTCAGCTTCTCCCTCTCCTCTCATAAAGGGATTAGGCCACTTTACATCAGTCGGTTCACAAAAAAGAGAATTATTATTGTGAGTGGCAACAACAATAGTAATAATAACAAAAAAAGGCAACGGTGGTGATGTGTGAGGCTGTCGTTGTAATAAATGAACAAGTAGCTGGAGGGGGTAAATAAGTGATCTGAGGATGAAGGGGTGGGTGGGTGGCTGGGGGGGTGTTTGTACACAAGCAAACAAGCGTTTGCACATGTGACACGCACAAAAAAAACAAACCCACATCTTCCTTTTGTGAGATGCAGCGTGATAGGCCGAGGCAGCTTATCTCCATTAAATATCTGCGCAATTAGGGAAAGTTAGGGCGAAACACAGAGAGGCAGAAAGCAAAGAGGTGCATCGATTCACAACAACAGGATTATACTCCAGAATTTGAATCGTCAGATGTGTTAAGGATGGAGATGAAATGATTGAGAAAGTGTGCAAAGCATATCACATCATGTGTGTAATGTACTGAAGGATTATGGGAAAACAGAAGCAGGGGGTTGGGTGGGATAAATCCGTTTCCTGTATTTGCCGCTTCCATCTGTTTTATTCAATCACTTGCTGTGATACTTCTCTCTCTCTCTCTGTGTGTGTGTGTGTATGTTTTCCCACCAGGGGGAAGATGGAAAACTGAAAACGTTTCGATTTTTTGAATAAGCAGAAGTGTGAGATTCAAGACAATCGTCGTTTACCCGCAGGAACAAAGGAAAGCGTCTCCACAGGCCTGCCACGGGAAATATGAAAGTCTATCAGGTGGAAACATTAAACTACTGCTGTTAAAACAACAAAGAAGCATTAATAAAGAATAGACTTTTTTATGATCTAAGTGGAAATCATACACAGATCTTGGCCAGACAGACAAAAAAAAAAAGCCAGAGCAGCAGTCTTCCAAGGTGAGACAGACCCTTGCCATAGACCCTGAGAGTTAATGAAGCAGTCCTTCCCCTATTATATCCGCCTGCATCCACTACAGCACAAGGCAACAGACAAGCAGACAGCCCTCCTCTCCTTTAAACTCATCCCTCCCAACGCACGCTGTAAACCACACCTGCCTCTGCCCAAGACAAAGACATAAATCTGCTCTTGTTTCCAGGTAATAAAGAACTTCTGATATAAGCAGAGAGAGAGAGAGAGAGAGAGAGAGAGTGTGTGTGGGATAGGTAAGGAGTGGGGGCCTAATAACACCAAGAATGAACTGCAGCGGCGGCGAAACAGATTTATTAAAGGAGCAGAAAACACATCCCGACTAATGAAGTGAATAAAAGATTCATGGTGCTGTTGCCAGATGATATAATGATCACAGAGAGTGAATTACAGACAGGAAGTGTAATGTAACTGCAAGAGGACATACAAAAACAAAACAAAAAAAGAAAAGAAAATGGAATGTTTTTGTTTGGGAGGTTTGTTCGCTGGCAGCAAATTACTCACCAAGTTATGTTTGCACTTAGCTGCAAACATTTATACGGTGCTAGATTAAAGGGGCTAAATATTCTTTATTCAATCTTTTGTCCAACAAAATCCATTGATCAGAGTGTATGTCTAGTATAAATCAGTTAAATAAAGGGGAGTTTCATAATGTCTATATGTTGATGAAGATTCTCAGTCATCCAGGTCATCATACGTAGAGAAGATTGAAGCAAGGCGTCTGGACTTGTAGAGTTTTCTAGAAGACGTTTCGCTGCTCATCAGTTCTAACTGTTTGGTGGGGAAACATGGTTTATATGTGGTTACAGACCTATGTGGGTGGGTCTGGGTAAAACTTAAAAAAACTTACAAACAATAGCTAATAGCTAAATGTTTCCATACTTACCTACAAGTCCTCTACAAGTCCAGACGCCTTGCTTCAATCTTCTCTACGCATAATGTCTATACTAATTTGTGTTCCAATCAGATCTGACAAATGATTAACAGAACTATCTCAGTGAATTTAAATGCAGTTATTGGCACTGAATAAGACATTTTCCTCTGTGGTAAGACCACATGTTAGTGGGTTTTTGGTTCAGTGTAAAAGCAGCCATAGTCAGGTATTGTGTCTAGTGAAGTCAGTTAGTCAACTTTTGAATATTTTGTCCTCAAAGTTGCAGGAAATATGGACTTTGATAAGAACCAAACAGTGATGGCTATATAGTTGACTGGCAAGATCTAAACGGGCCTGAATAGGACAAAAAGTCATATTATGTAATATATATTTAAGCATGTATGCTAATTCACCAGTAGCCTAAGCTCTGACCTCTTTCCTGTAGGGCCAGTATAAAGCAGGATTCCCTTTAAATTCAGACATTCCAACCTTTCATGCTCTGAAAACAAAACCATATTGATCCACCACTACAAGAAATCAGCCAAAATAAGCCTATTCAGTGTTTTTGTGCTAATTATTTAGCATTTTACACCTACTTTGGCCCCTCCCACTCGATTAACTGAAAATGTCAGCGATCGAGCAAGCTAGAGACAAAATGAAGGGAAGGAGCGGTGGCGTTGAAGCAGTGAATTACAGAGGTCATTATTATCAGATTGTTTCCTGGCAGTCACATTCTAAATCACAAATAAACACATTCACCCCTCTGCACACCTCAGCAACTTCATGCAGTTCATTGTCACCTCTCTGGCACTACAGCTCTATGGCTATCCAGAGCGGAGGACAAAGAGTCAGAACAGCAAAAGAAGAAGAAGAAAACTGGAACATGTAGCACTATAAACAGCAGCTTGTGGAAGTACTTTTGTAGGAGTTGTTTTTAGGAACATGCTACATAATACGCATTTAAACTTTGTGGACATTCTCTAAGTACTTTTGCCAAACCGACATATTTCCTGGGGCCACTGAGGACAGCGTTTGTGCACTGGTGTTTCCAAATGCAACATGTAATTTGTCACAGTGTGTTTTTAGTGAGCTCTTTTGTTCCTGTGAAGGGAATTTTACTTGGGGTTGTGCTTTAGATGTACAGTGGTGCTCCAAAGTTGGTGAACCTTTGTATATTTCTCTATGTTTATGACCAAAAACATGAGCCTAATTTCACACAAAGCCTAGGGCTAGGGCTGAAGCCTATACTCCAGTATGGAACAGCTTCAATTTTGAGATGTGGTGGTTTTTCCTTAAATTAACTGTTTGCTTCAGGTTCATCCACAACATTTTAGAACCAGTTGTGTGTTTTGTTCAGAGATTAGAATTTATTGTTCCATCAATGATGTCAAGCTCTTTTGGCCCAGATGCAGGAAAACAGGTTCAAACCATAATATTACCACCACCGTGCTTTACTGATGGGATAAAGCTCCTGTGCTGGAGTGCAGTGTTTTCCTTCCTCAAACTTCTCATATAAACAAAGTGGCTCATCAATCCACAAAATACTTTCCCAGCAGCCCTCTGGTTTGTGCACATGATCTTTTCTGGGGCAGTGTTGCTTTTGCACACTATGGTTGTTCAGTGTCCCTGATGCGGAAGATTTGAATTTGTACAAAAATTGTAAAAAGTCTAATCGATCTGCCTCATTCTGCCTGCACCCCTGGCCTGTTTTGAGCAGGATCATGAACATTGGCGCACATATGTATCATCCCAAGAGGCACAAAAAAGTCTGTTGGACCTGCCCCCTCCAAACCCAACAGGAAGTCCGCCATTTAGAATTTTTTGGATGAATTTTAGAGATTTGTGACCCAGCTACAAAACTTTTCACGCCTCGCATACTTCATCCAATTGAGCTGAAATTAACTGTGTCCACTCAGAACACCATAGGGAATAGACGCATTCCAAAACTCTTACAAAAGTGTTACGGTGTGGCGGGGGCGTGGCCTCAAATTTGACCAGTTGCCGTTATAAAGGAACTCACTCTATTTTGTTTAATTGCTTTGTCTACTTCTTGGCTGATTTTTTTTTTTTACACTCTCAAGCAGCACTGTATCATGCTCAGCTCTGTTGTTCACCCCATAGAAAAGGTTAAATCACACTCACTATTTGAGGTCTGCTACACTGACTGGCTGAGATTCTTTTTGGAGATTGCCTGCAGCTACACAGAACCCATTCACAGATATGTCTGAGGATATTGCCTTACTACGGGTGCTTCCCCAGGGAGGCCTGGGTTTTCCACAGCATCTCACACTTTGCATCAGATAACATTTCCACTAATATCAATATTGTATAACTCAAACGGTTGTCACATCTCATTTTTCTCCATTTCATCAGCAGAATAGGGCCTGATGAATTGCATTTCTCATGAAATGACAGCACTCTTTCCTTAACATATTTGATCTGGTTTGTTTTTGTCTTTCACACCTATGCAGCAGACCGGGAGGGTGACTTTGTTGCGTTTGATTTATGCTTTGTGCGGGCGCACTCGCATGTCCATCTGTTTGCACACGGGGTTTGTTAATGAATAGCTTTGATTTCCTCCCTGGTAATTGAACATGTCTTGCCTCCTATTTCCAACACAAGCTTGTCTAATACTGTACAAATCTGTCTTCATCACAATCTAGCAAGCATGAAACACAAGTCAATACTACGCATCCTAGGTTTTCTGTGGAGATACAGTAAAAATAAGACCAAAAGAAAAAGCTATACGGTACGCAGGTAATAAGATAGGAGAGGACATGTTGTGCTAATGCGTGGTTTATTACACCTCCATGCAATCTATTTGACTGTCACTTAGCCTGCAACATGTTTAAAGATTAAATAAGCTCCATTTCCATTCCACCCCGGCAAAATCACATCTCACATCCTTGACGCCCGTCTGTCATTTCACAGCCATGCAAGGAACACGCCAGTGATCTCAATCTTTAATGCGGCTAATGTCAGAGAGAAAGAGAGAAAGAGAGAGAGAGAGAGAGAGAGAGAGAGAGAGAGAGAGAGAAAGGGAGGAAAGCAAACAGAAAAAAGAAAGAGGGAAGGATAGGGAGAAGATGACAGCAGAAGAGAGACAAAGGCGAGAGAAATCGACAGTGTTATTCTTGGACTGGATGTGAGGCGGTAAGTATGAGAGAGGTTGAGGAGGGGAGGAGGGGAGGAAGAGGAGGGAAATGTCACGGCCAATCTCTAATGAAGGGCCTTCCGGGAACTATAGTTAGATAAATTATTTAAAGGCTTTCATTTAAAAATGTCCAAAAAACTGTGCTGCGATGATTTGCGCAGGGGCTAGGGAAAGGTCAGCTGTGTGTTGGGAGTGCTTCATTAACCTCCCACCACCTCCCTACCTCAATTATTTCTGTCAAAGAGCACCTGGAGGGGAGGAGGATGAGGAGGAGGAGGGAGAAAGAGAAAGAGGGACAGAGAGAGAAAGAGAGAGAGAGAGAGAGATAGGGAGGTAGCGTGGCTGCTGTGGCCGAGCTGATACCACTCTGTGGCAGAGCTGAGGGGCTTCGGCTACGTTCAGCTTATCTCAGAACCTGGTGGCGGTCCATTCCAGGTGGAATGTTTGGGTGACTTCTGAGTTGTAAAATCCCTGGAGATGTGCAGAGTGAAGTGTGTGTGTGTGTGGAAGAAAACTTGCTGGTGCCCAGGCCTTGGGAGTGTTAAATGCTTTGATCTTGTGAAAATGTTTTCTACAACTGTGGAACTAACAGAGCTCCGAGGAAGTTTGATGACTCAAACCTCTGCTCAACTTTTTTTCAGCAGCTTGGATTGTTCTTTTCCTAACAGTTCATATGCCAATCAAGCATCTGCCAGAGCGATGAAGCGTGTGTTGGTTTCAGTTTGTCCTCAGACATAAACAACAGAACAGAGATACAACATGCATGATGTTGGGAGTTTGAGGAGGAAATGAGCGCCATCTTGTCCTAGTGGAGACAGTGACGTGACTGGGTTGGTTTGGTGTAGTAGTCTGACAGTAGCTGGCGTTACCTAATCAGCAGTGACGGCGTTAACAATGCTAAGGGAGGCCATGCTTCTAGTAAGTCAGCAACCACAAAAAGATCATCCACTTAATGCTTTGTCCCTTAAGCAGAAAGTGGTCCACTGTGTAGCGGTGCTAAATTTAGCGAACCCTCCTGGTAGTGATCACTGTGTAAAAATGGGACATTGTGGTGGGGACAGATTTTTAATTACACTGTTGACTCGCTGCACCAAAAAGTCAAGAGAGGGCCCCTGTGTTTTTGACACACTCTTCTTGCAAGACTTGGGGGTTCAAACCATCCGACTTGGGACAAGGCGGTGTGTGTCCAAACTATGTCTTTCCCCCAGTGTTCCTTTGCTCTTTCTGGTATTTACAGTATGCTTCTGTCTTTGTGTCATATCTGGTTGCATTTGCAGTGCATTGATCTCTCTTGTCTAGCATATAATTTTCTTTGTGACCCTCAAGATGAGCCAGAGAATTGAAACGCTAACCAGGCTGCATTTTTTTCTTTAAGTGGTACTTAAAGTGCTTCACAGTTCTTCGTATTCATCCATTCACAGACACAAAAGCTCAGACATTCAGGCACTGTTGCTGCAGAGGTGCTCATCTATCTGCTATCAGGGGCACGTACATGGACTGGGGATTGAACCAGAAACCTTACAAATCAGCAGAAGTTTTACTGCCTAAATTTGTAAGTTTGTAGGTGAGACAATAAGAAGGTAGGCAGACCAACAATGCAGAACTAAAATCATCAAATAAAGATTGATTTAGAATGTAGAGAAGATTGAAGCAAGGCGTCTGGACTTGTAGAGTTTTCTAGAAGACGTTTCGCTGCTCATCCAAGCAGCTTCATCAGTTCTGTTTGGTGGGGAAACATGGTTTATATGTGGTTACAGACCTATGTGGGTGGGTCTGGGTAAAACTTAAAAAACTTACAAACAATAGCACTAAATGTTTCCATACTTACCTGTGATGTTCTGGCTGACTGGGCCAGGTGTGTCTAACGACTGGCTAACGACTATGAAACTGCCGGAGGGGGACTGGTTGACCGCCCTTTGTTCTTACTGTGAGTATGTGCAAACTTTCTGGGAATGGATGAAATCACTGCATTGTATGTGGTAGAAAGATGATGTCTGAGGCCACCACCTCTGTTAAGGGAAGGTTTTTCCAGCTTAACATAGATGGCTTCCTTGACTCCTCTTTCATACCACCTTTCCTCCCTGTCTAAAATGTGAACGTTGTTGTCCTCAAAGGAGTGTCCTTTGTCTTTGAGGTGGAGGTGAACAGCTGAGTCTTGTCCTGAGGAGGTGGCTCTCCTGTGCTGAGCCATTCTTCTGTAGAGTGGTTGTTTAGTTTCTCCAATGTACAGATCAGAGCATTCCTCACTGCACTGGACTGCATATATCACATTGCTGTGTTTCTCCCTGGGAATCTTATCCTTCGGGTGAACCAGTCTCTGTCTCAGAGTTGTCATAGGTTTGAAATGGACTGGGATGTCATGGTTGTTGAAGATCCTGCGGAGTTTCTCTGATACTCCTGATACATATGGAATGGAGATGTTCTTTCTCCGCCTGGTGTTGTCCTTCTTCTTGTTGTTGGGGGGTCTTGTTTTTGTGGCTTTGATGAGTGCCCACTTCGGGTAGCCACATGTTTGCAGGGCCTTCCTGATGTGGTGTTGCTCCTTCACAGTTTGTACAGTTTGTGCTCTGTGCTGCAGGGTCCTGATGACTCCCAGTTTGTGTTCCAGTGGGTGGTGTGAATCAAACAACAGGTACTGGTCCGTGTGTGTGGGTTTCCTGTACACTTCCACATTGAGGCTCCTGTCCTCCTCAATATGTACTGTGCAGTCCAAGAAGGCCAGATTGTTGTCCTTGGTGTCCTCGCGAGTGAACTTGATGTTGTTATCCACTGCGTTGATGTGTTCTGTGAACCGTTCCACTTCGTTGGTCTTGATTTTGACCCAGGTGTCATCCACATATCTAAACCAGTGGGTGGGGGTGGTTCCAGGATAGGAACTCAGGGCTCTTCTCTCCACTTCTTCCATGTAGAGGTTGGCCACAATAGGAGACACTGGTGATCCCATCGCACAGCCGTGCTTCTGTCTGTATTGTCATTTTAGACAGGGAGGAAAGGTGGTATGAAAGAGGAGTCAAGGAAGCCATCTATGTTAAGCTGGAAAAACCTTCCCTTAACAGAGGTGGTGGCCTCAGACATCATCTTTCTACCACATACAATGCAGTGATTCCATCCATTCCCAGAAAGCTTGCACATACTCACAGTAAGAACAAAGGGCTGTCAACCAGTCCCCCTCCGGCAGTTTCATAGTCGTTAGCCAGTCGTTAGACACACCTGGCCCAGTCAGCCAGAACATCACAGGTAAGTATGGAAACATTTAGTGCTATTGTTTGTAAGTTTTTTAAGTTTTACCCAGACCCACCCACATAGGTCTGTAACCACATATAAACCATGTTTCCCCACCAAACAGTTAGAACTGATGAAGCTGCTTGGATGAGCAGCGAAACGTCTTCTAGAAAACTCTACAAGTCCAGACGCCTTGCTTCAATCTTCTCTACGTATGATGACCTGGATGACTGAGAATCTTCATCAACATTGATTTAGAATCCAATTCTGCACATTCTCTTGCTGCACTGACACTTTTGCATGGAATGTAAGTGATGTGATCACCTATGTGTGCACTGCTGCCCAAACTCAAACCATCTTGACAGTGGAGTGAGTGGAGAGCCAAACAAATGGATTCACGTCACGCCATTTCTCAACATCTGGTTTATACAACCTTCATCCGTTGAGAATATATACTGCTCTGAAAACACATGTGACATGTTTAGCAGACAGCAATGTGAGAGGAGGACTAATACATTTCCTTTAAATAATAAGTCTAGACTTACAATCTGGCTAGCAGCACAAGTGCTAACCAGATACCGTATGACAAGACCAAGTTAAACATAATAGATTTCTATGTGCAGAATCGCCAAGTATGCTTCTCGAATGTTCCCAGGGCAGACATATATCTTAAACCTCTCTATCTTTCTCCTTTGTGCTCTTTGTCTTAATACTCTGATCTCGTCCCAGTGAGGAAATAGCAGACTAATTGTCAAGCTGTTCCTCTAATGCCTGATTTGTGGGTGGGGGGGGGGGGGCAGCTGTCGACTCCCCTGAGCTTGTCAATAAAGAGAAAGACTTAGGAGAGGAGAAATATGATCTCGCTAACATTCCTTGAAATTCCTCTAAATTTTCCAGCATACCGACTGCTAAGAGTCAGGCAGGTGCTCTCGCGTGAGGGCGAGCGAGTGCATCTGCGCCACGTCGTGGAAGGAAGGTGGTGTTTCTGTATAATGTTGTTCGTAGGACTTTTGTCTTTATTCAGCTGGCAAGTGTCAGGCTGTCTTCCACTTAAGAGCCTTAATATAGGCTGCTACATCAAAGGTGACTAATCAGGCTGACAGAGAGAGGTGTCACGCTGTGTCAATCCTTCAGGGCCCGCCGCTCGTCTCTCAGGACGCCCGCTCCCGTCTGCTCTGACCTCGAATCACCCCACACACGTGCACCATGCAGGCACACAAACTGTACTGTGCACATGCTAACCCAGGAATACCCATCTCACTGGGAATCAATGTGAAAGATGACTTGGTTCAATGATAGGCCTCTGTTGATGAGAGCTGATTAAAGTGGTAAAAAATGGAAACTCATCTTGATGTATTTGGGTCAATTTCACGTCCACGGCCGCTGCTTGGTCAGGCCTATTTCTAGCAGAAGTGGCGGCGGTAATTAATGGGTGATAACGGGCACATTTAATTGGCTGTAATCTATCCAATGAAGCAAGGAGCCTCCATTCTTTTGAGGACAAAGGCCCGCTGGGAGGGCGGAGGAGAAATCTTACTTCATCTGTAATGCTGCAGGCATACAGTGTGTAGAGTGGACCATATATCAGCATAACAATACAGCAAACTGCGTAATGCAATGCAATTAAACAACAACATTCATTTAAGGCATTGTAAATACACATCCTTCAATATGAGAGTGACTGCATCTTTCTCCATGAGCACGATAAAAAGTGCCTGCTACTTAACATAAAACTCAATAAATCAGTTCAAGCAAGCAGCGCACTGTATGTACTCATCGCTACTCGGTTCTGCCCGAGAGCTCACTATACAATCTAGATCTACCATGTGATAGAGAAGAGAAAATGCAGTCTGCCAAGAACTCCTCCCAGAAGAGGTCCAAATACTCATTTGCATTGAAATGAACTGTCTGAGGCATGCATGTGTGTGTGTGTGTGTGTGTGACGATATCCGCACTGTGGATGTGTGTTTTGTCAAGGGGTGTTGGCTTCTGTGTCGACCTGCATGGATCACTAGTGATGGGGTGACTCTGCAATCTCACCACCCGCTCTCCAGCCCCAGGGATGCAGGTGGGAGGAGGAGGGTGCGGTGGGTGGGTGAGTGCAGCTAGCTGTACTTACACATGGTTCTGTTCATTCCAAGGCTGCTGCAGATCAGTGACACAAAGAGAATCAACAGAAAATCTGTTTCTAAAATCCAATGTCCAGACGTATCAAAGCACACAGTTCACCTCCATCTGTTTCACAGATCATTGGGCATCCTCCAGCTTGATATTTTTTTTGTTTTTTTACCCTTGTGGGGTGTAGCCAAACAAGCCCCTGATGCTACAGCATAAGCCTGCGGTACCTAAACATGTAGTTTTTTTTTGCACAAGCCAGCCTAAATCTTCTAAGCCCAGGGTTTGCTATAACATTAGTTTGGAGAACATCAAACAATAGCTGATTGAGTCTGGCAGCAAATCTGCTACGGGGCATGGTTTTAGTTAACACCCGCAACAAGAGAGATTGTGCTATGATTCTAACTGACAACGCTGTTATTCCAAGAAATTTTTTTTTTATTGAATCTCTGCTCTAAATACAACATCACTCACCTCTATGCTCGCTCACTATCGCCTAACAAATAAATACAATGCTATAAACAGGTTAGATTGTACACTGTCTGTCATCATTGAGTATCAGGTGTGTGTTGTGTGTTTAACAATTGTACATCTTCTGTTTCTGAGTAACACCAGGAAAATGGACCACATCACACCGGTCCTCAAATCACTGCACTGGCTTCCTGTGAGTCAAAGGATACATTTTAAAACTTTACTCCTGGTCCACAAAGCACTGAATGGTCTTGGACCAAAATACATCCTGGACTTATTGGTTCCCTATGAACCATCCAGACGCTTGAGATCATCAGGGACAGGCCTACTGTGTGTACCCAGGGTCAGAACCAAACAGAGTGAAGCAGGATTCAGTTATTCTGCCCCTCACCTGTGGAACAGCCTTCCTGAACACCTGAGGTCTGCTCAGACAGTCACTTCATTTAAGTCAGGCCTGAAAACACATTTGTTTACTGCAGCGTTCTCCTAATTTCTTGACTGCACTCTTCTCATTTAATCATCCTGATTTTATTTAATGTTTTTATGACTTTATTCTTTTTATGATTTTAATTTCCTTCCTAATCTAATGTTTTAAAATGTTTTTATTCTGTGATTTCATCTTATGTAAAGCACTCTGAATTGCCTTGTGTATGAATGGTGCTATATAAATAAAGCTTGCCTTGCCTTGCCTTACATCTGCACATTTATACAGGGCTTTTAGGGTATTGTGTATGAGTCGCACAACAAGTACAGTCGCAGTTGTAGCATGGAATTGAAAACATCTCAGTCAGTACTAAATAAGGTGATTATTTTTCATTTTTCCTCATAAATATATGAAAAATCATAGGACTATGAATGAATGTTTAAGCGGGGGGGGGTCTATTAAAATTTCTCAATAGATGTATTGATTTGAACAACAAAAAACATGTGTCACGTCAAACTGAATAAAAACGCAAAGATTAAATTCAGGTTTAGTATAAAAAAACATCAGTTTGGTCACCGTGGTAACAAAGGGTCACCATTTTTGTGACACTTTCTGACATTTAACCAATCACAGACAGGGCTTCGATGTAGGAGAAAGGATCATGCTGTAGGTTAGAACCTTCACTGACACTGAACAAATTATTTTAACCCTTCATCTCTAACATACTTCTCCACCTTTTTTTTATTGCTACCATGGCCACACAGCCTCCACCTTTGTAAAGATGAGGCACAAGCCACTTTAACATAGTTTGTATCAATATGTGTTTTCTTCTTTCCCCCGGTGAGGTCAGGTCAGGTTTTTATGTTTGTTTTATTTATTTAGCAGACGCTTTTCTCTAAAGCCACTTACGAGGAAAGAATAAAAGAGACAGTTATTATAAAAGCAATTCAAAACACTCAAGGAAATAACTAACAAACCCTGTAGTCAAGGCGAGAGATGACCGTGGCATACACTAAGAGCTGGGTAGGTGATGTATGTGTAGCTGACAGGCTAGTTAGCTAGCTCTAAGTTCCTTGAATGGCAGAGAAGTCTGGCGTACAGCAACAGCACTATATCAACATGAAGGATTGTCCTGCTGCTCACATCCAACTAAGAGTTAATCTCAGTAAGCAGGCCCACTTCCCTGGCGCTCGACTCAGTTCAGCTGCGAGTAAAGAGCGGGGTTCAGGCAGCTATGAGGCCTGAGTCAGAGGTTGTACGAGTCTGCACCTACTCCTCCATGGTTTTATTTATAATGTTGCTAATAGCTACAACTGTCAACTAATTCATTAGGTTGAAAAGCCCGAAAAAGTCCAACAAGTAGCATGAAGCGAAAAAATTAAGTACACTTGAGTGAAGTGTCAAAAATGTAGCTCCTTCATTAAAATCCAGCACTGAGCCCGAGCCACCCTGATTGTACCACAAACATCAGTGAAACAGGGATAACAGAGAATACAGACTCACAAAACACTGCACCAAAAAATATGAGTTCCCTGGGGTAATCACATTAGACTGCCAAGTCAGAGTTCCATTAACAAAAGTGCATTTTTACCTTCTGCGGTAATGTAAGATTTCATTACAGAAATGGCCTCTCTGTTCAGTATTATAGGGAATGAATGATGTGTATTGTCAGAAGTTTTGAACTCTTGCCATGGCCCCGGCAGAAATGTAAGAGGACAGCTTTCTTTATAATAATCTGCAGACTGATGCCGTCCTTCCTCTGCTCGGTTTCATTTTGTTCAAAGGCAAAAACTTAAAAGCAGTCTTATAAACAGAGCAGTTCAATGACACAGACAGACAGACTAATCAGTTCTTTTTTAAAAGGCAGACCTCACAGTACACCAATCAAGCAACCTTTAAGTTACACTTTATTATTGATGCTTTTTTTTTCTCCTGTGTGTTGTTTTGTGACCTGTGGATGTCCACACGTCTGTGTGCGTCACGTCAACCTGACGACTGAGGTCTTATTGGTGTGGGGGGGGATTGAAAATCCATTATTTCCCACAACACTATTGTCTCTGATTGCCGTCTTGTTAGCTGCTTTCTGTGGGAGGATTTGATTCTGTCATGAACAGACACCAGTCGGGTGTTTTGACGTCACCGCCAGCACTGAGGCTACATTAGTACCATTTATGTAGGGCACACACACAGAGGCATATTGTTTGTATTGGTAGCCCACATTGTTAAATTAGCTAAATCAGCAATGGATATTACACTGCTGGCTGTAACAAAGTTTAAAGAATCCTTAAACTTGTTTGTAAAATGACTTGTTTTTGCAGGAACCAGCCACATCATTGGTTCTCAGACAAATTACATGCTATTGTTTCAGGCTGTCCTCATAAATGTCTTTTTCAAGGCAAGTTAAACACCCACCTGTATGGAGCCAAATCAGGGCCATCATTTCTATTCATATTCATCAGAATTGTTTTTGAGGTTTTCTTTATACTTATTGACCGGAATTTTTTTTTTTTCTAAAGAATTTCAGTTTTTTCAACATCAAAACATAAAGTTTCAGTTTCAAGTTTTAGTGTTTGATTAAATTATTTTTTTCAAGTGAACAAAACTTATGGCCCTGATTCTGCTCCATACACCTGTTGTTTTATGAATGTTATATTCATATATTATATATTTGTGAATGAAAGACTTTATCATGAAGACACTTTATCATTTACTTTTTCTCTGGTTTGTGAGAGCTGGAAGTTATTTCTGTCTGCTAATTTTGGGTGTACTTCCTGCTGTGCAGCAGATTCAGTGTCCAGCAATGCAGAAAAAATGAGAGAGAGAGAGGTCAAGGCTGTGGCTGCGCTAGCCTCATAAATGGATACAGCTGGTGGCGACCATCTACATACTGAACTGCTGAAAGAAAACAATAGATGTTACCACTGTTAAAATAGCCAGTGGTCTGCTGCATGGATGGTCTGGTTTTAACCCTATATAGGGCATTACAATACTGTAAAGTTTAAATGTCTGCGGACAGGATAACTTAGAAAAACTAATGTTTCTGTCAATACAGCAAACACTTACTGCTTTATTTGAGCACTTTTACCTCCCAGACTGACAGGGCATCTTCATCAAATGTGACGTGTTTAGCCCTACTAATTGTAGCCCTGTCTACAATGTCTCATTTACCACTCTGGAAAACAGCTTTTTACCAGATTTGTGAGAATTGCTCAACAACAACAACAACAACAACAAAAAATTGACATGTGGGCGACGATTCAGACATTTAGAAGGCAGAGTAAGTTGAGCCTCCCTGTGCAAAGCATTATCTATGGATCACAGCACATCTCCACTGAGTGCTCTTTATAGGTAATCAATAGGCGAGCTGGCTTATGATGGCTCTCACTCATTACAACTCTTTAATAAAAGCCCACCCTGCGGTGACTGCTGCTTCGAGATGTACAAGCACACACACTCACACACACAGCCATATGGGAAACTAAATCTCTGTTTACACACTCCAGAAAAAAACAAAAAACAACACAAACAGAGAGAGAACAGCGTCCTTTGCTAGCAGGCAGCTCAATCCAGATCATCTACAGCTGCTGCGACATTACTGGGTTTTATCCCTGCAAGCGTAGTGAGATGTCCTGTTAGCGAGGACTTCTGAAGTATCTCTGGCTTAATCAATATGCACATCAGCTTTTTTTTTTTTTTTTTTTTTTTTTTTTTTTGATGGGGCGCTAGGGTTGGGAAAAAAATATATCCAGGCACTTAAATGCTCCAATCAATGCACTTCAGTTTGCATTCATCAGAAGCCAAACTACAATTCTTGAAGCAGAGTGAAGACAGTCGGTCTAACATATCCTCCAGCAACATATGCTGGAGGTGCGTATCATTACAAAGCAGCTGTTCCATCTCTCCGCACATATGGAGACAGGTGACCAAGCCTTTTTTTTTCCTTCAGTATGGGGGGGGGGCTTGTGCAAGAATATAGGGTCACTTTGTCATATGCACAGGGTGAGGGGCAGGGATGTTAGGCAGAAAGGGTCAGTTTTCCACGAACTGCCCACCAGCCGGCTGTCACTTGTCAGGGGGGGAGCACGAGTAGACATAAATAGAGAGAGAGAGAGAGAGAGAGAGAGAGAGGAGCGGGTGACCCTGCCTCACACTGTCACATACCGTAGCACTCAACAAGCGCACAAGTTTTCAGAGCAACTTAAATTACACTCTAGCATCTGTTTGGTCGGAGCACCCCCACCAACCCACCACGCACACACACACACACACACACAGACACACACAGCCATACACCACATCCTTGGTTAATACAACATTCTGCATAAAGATTCATTTATACATGTAGGAATCTGCTCCTAATATAACTTGCGCTTAACGCTACAGAAACCAGAGACTGTGAACGGTTATGATCTAAGGCTCCTTAAGGTGCTGCTCTCAGAGGGGAGGATGACCTTTCTCTGCCCAGAATAGCCGGGCCGTGGGGGGAACAAAAGCCACAATGACAAACACACAGGAGAAGACTCTGACCCCCCTCAGGGGGCAGCGCACATGTTCTGAACTCCGGCTCCAATTTTGAGCTGGTACACCTGCACGCAACACAGAGCGCACAATAATACACGTCTCAAAGCGCTAAAAAAAAAGATTTCTTCCTCCTTAAAATATTAAAAAGTAAGAACATCTTTGTGTTTATTGGAAAAGGGTATGATAGAGAAAGCAATTATTTGCTTTCTAACACAGAGTTTGAAGACAAAACAAGCCTATTAGCGGATTAACTTAGCTTAGCTTCACATAAAGGCTGGTTCTGTGCAAAATCCATCCTTGTTTCTCTGAATCATAGACTGTACTGCCTTCAGGCTGATGCTTTAGGTCAATCAAAGCACAAACAACCTTTAAAAAACAGCCATAACTGCACAGCACACTACAAAGTGCAATAATGAATATTGTCAAGTGAATGTCTATCTATGTGTATTTAGTCAGGTTGTTTCTTTTAATCATTCTTTAATCAATCTGTACCCAATTGTGTTGAAAATATTTTCATATGTTATATTTTCAATACATAACAAGGTGTATTCCATCCAAATTCTGTAACCTCCAGGCTTCCCATCTCTTTGACAGCAGTCTTTTTTGGGCATGCCAACTTCTAATATCTCACTATGACACATTCATCACCATGAGCTTAAAGATGGCATCATAACCCTCATATGCTTGTTCACTTGCCTGACTTTTGAACTGCTCAGTTCAGGTCAGTCACTCACCACCATGCAGTCCCCAGAGGAACCTTCAGTGATGTATTCTGAAGAGCCCTTTCTCATTGAAGTCTCCATCATAAATCAGGTAGATCCTTCATATATCCCACGATTCATTTCATGCTAGCAAAGATTTGTTGTTTACAACTGAATAGAGCTGACTAAACTCTTAACAGCAGAAGATTACACATTTGAATGTCAATATCAACTACAGGTTGCTAGGCGACAGCATCAGTGCATCATAGGAAGTCTTCCACAGAGCAGACCATCCCATTTAACAACAATTGGCATGAACTTTGAGCTCAACACCTGTGGTTTATGAAGCATACACCCCTGTAGTGTTTGTGCACATAAACACACATCTCTATACTCTTACTCTATACATTATCATTTTGTGACAGCTGCTACCTGAGCTCAAAGAAGACACTACATATTTCAGCCTTTGCGTGTAGAAAGAGACAAAACGCTGGAAAAAATGTGTGTGTGTGTGTATGTGTTACTATGACAAACAATAAAGGAAAAAAGGTGAACAGGAGACACTAAAGCAGTTTGGTATCAAAGCATTCTCAACCGCACACAATCTGTCTACGAAAGCTTTTACACAAGACAGTGGCAGGCCCTCATTTCAGTGCAACTCCCCAGCACAGAGCTGAGATTTCAGCATGTTTGACAAGGCCACTCAGTGGGGACAGGGACCTAAATGTTTCAGGCGCTCATCGCCTCATTCCATCTCCCTGTTGCCTCCGTGCGTAGAGAGAAAGTTGAGAGAAACAGCAGGACATGCTGAGTATGAGAGAGAGAGAAAGAGAGAGATGAAGCGAGGCAGTGAGTGAAAGCCATGGGGGAGCAGGGGGAGGTGGTTCGCCTCTCCATCCACGCCGACTAAATATTTGATATGAGGAGGTGGTGGTGGAGGACAACCATCTCCTTTGGGAGTGTGTAAAGTGTCCCAGAAGTGCAAGGGTGGGTCAGGACGTTACAAGGCTGTCCTCAAGGTGAATTATTTATCTAGCAGAGGCATTATGGGTGGATGGCAGTGGAGAACAAAGAGGCCGAGGCTTTTAGCACACACAACAAAATGTGAAAGCAATGCATGGTCTCAGATATACAGAAGATTAAATTTAGAGAAAGGTACATTAAAGCAGACTGTTTGAGTGGGGCTATAGAAACGGCTACAGGTGGAAACCAGACACGTACAATCAAAGGCCACGTTATAAGGCTACAATTTACACAGGCTCAGAAGAAGATTGTAAAAACACTGCCTGGGCTGATGAGTCTCTATTTCTGCTACCACAGAGTCACCTCCATGTTGGCATGGATCCACCCTGTCTTGTATTGGCGGTTTGGACCGCTTATAACCAACTGAGGCTGGTTTAAAGGTCACAGCCTACCCGACCGTTGCTGCTGACCATATCCAACCCTAAAGCTGGATCCATACTCCACGAGAACAAAGAACTGCATTTCTCCCATTTCGACACGGAGTAATCAAACGCCCCGAGAAGTGTGTGTGTAGAACTCCTCATACGGACCTCCCACTGCAGCGCACGTCGCACACAAAAGGTTGACAATGCAATTGTATTGCAAATTGTGTTCACAGTCGTGGTTACCTGGCCTAACGAGCTGATAATGTTCAGGGAAGAGGGCACACAGCATGACAATAGATAGAAGATCAGTGTAGCTGACTGTAGCAGACCTCTGGTCTGTGTGAGTTTAATTCTGTGAACGTGTGGATGACTGTCTGCAATAATACATCCCGTCTCCTGGTGTTTAATGTGCATAGAGCCACTGTAACGCCCTGATAAATACTTGGATTAATTTTTATCGCCACCTTTTGGACAGGCGCTCTCCTCTGTGCGCCGTGTTCCTCCTTCCAGGAGCTGTTTGCCAGCTGCTCGTCTAAACTGTCCATCGTCGTTGTACTTCCTCCTTCCAAGTCTGTGTGTTCTGCGTACCCGAAGAAGCTCTTGCGTTTCACCACATTCATCACGCCCACTAAATTCCGACCAATCACACAATTGTTCTCACACACCACTGAGAGAAAAAGTTCAGTCCGGGCCATGTGTCCGAGAGAGCTGCAGAACAGGCGCTCCAAGATCAAAATGGCGTCACTTTGTAGTCACTTTGTAGTCACTTTGTAGCGCGCTGGCAGCGAGAAGAGAGTTCTTTGTTCTCGTGGAGTATGGGTCCAGCATAAATGAGCACAGTGTACCATCTTCTGATGGATACAAAAGATCATCAGATCATCTCAAACATGACAATGAGTTTACTGCACTCAAATGACCTCCACTGTCAACAGTCTAAAAGAGCACCTTTGGAATGTGGGGAAACAGGAGATTCTCACCTTATTGGCACTGATCCACCAAAAATGAAAGAAGTTCTAAAGGTAAATAGAAGTAGTACAGTAGACCTGATACAGGTGTATGTACCTTCCTACCTTATGGCTTCACTTACCCTGAAGTATCTCAACTTCATGGGTGAACCCATGCACACATACCATACGGGATCTGGACAGACTGGTGACCTCTTCAACCATTGACAGCTAAGATAGGCTCCGGTCCTCACCATGACCCTGCAGAAAGGAGACAAAGTGGGTTAAAAATGGATAGATGGATGATAAGTGACTCCATGTTTACACATGAGCTCTGAAGAGATTTGGACATTGTCCAAGGATTGAGGGTAGAGTTATTTCTACATCTTCCCTAGGAAGACATAACGACAAAGAAGTATTGTGATATGTGTAAATAAGAGTCAGCCCACAGTGTTTTGATTATGTCCTCATATGTTCTTGTGTTGGCACATTGAGATGCAGATTGAGTAAGACAGGCCTGTTTCATGTTTAACAGCCAGCACTGATACTAGTATGTACACAGTAGGAGTATTGAACTCTGTTTATATGATACACCAGCATCATTTGCGCTCATTGTGAATGATTCATTTCCTGTTTTCAAGATTTTGGATCAGTTATCAACAATACAAACAGGGCATTGATGACGGAGCTGCAGTTCTTATAAACCAGTGCATGTCATCAGCAACATGAGGAGCCTTCGGAAAATTCCAAGCAACCCACTATAAAATATGATCCCAAATAGCAGGCATACTCCACATTCCGGTGTGGTGCATGTGTGAAGCGGACATTGATGTTTATATCCGCACTATTGACTTTGAAGGGCATTGACGACGTGTGTGTGTGTACGCATGCCTGTGTCACAGAACAGATCCTGACGGTAAATAAGGCAGGACTGTGGGAATTTTTTCAGTGTTAGCACAGCAACGACTGTGTACCACACACACACACACACACACACACACACACTGAAAGGTCCTGATAATGGTCTCCTGTGCAACTGGTGAAATAACAATATTATTTACAGATGAAGCTGCAATAAATGAATTATGCAAAACAATGTACAATGTGCATTTTGAATTACAATACTGCACATTGCCAGAAGCATATTTAAATATTCATCTTTTCTTTTATTAAATGAAATGTAACCATTAGCAATGTTGCAGCGCTGAGAAGGCGAAGTGCTTGGAGCACTGTGCAGATAAAGATTGCAAGTGACTCCATTCATGTCTGAGCACACATTTAGCTTGTAGCTTGCATGCAAACACCAAATCTATTTTTGTCACATTGGTTTTGGAGCAGATTTGTCATTATAAGCAAATTATGTGGTTTACAGGTGACCTGGATCCTTTAAAAAGAAGAAGAAAAAAAAACAAAAAAAGATCTGTCCATAAATCTGAGACTTGGGGAATGTAGCAGGATGTAGCTTCAGGGCACCGCCATTGTTTTTTTTAGGAAAAGCAGCTTGGTCAGATGAAGCTTTTATTGAGTGTAACGCTCAAAGATGCCATTAAGGGGGCAGAAGGAAGCAGAGGTTCACTGAAAAAAAAAACAACTTTAGCTATAAAAAGACGCACAGGATCACTAATGCTGGACAGAAAATGTGTTCTGAATAAGTGGACCATGGAGTAGCTGCCACATCCTTGTAAAGGGAGATATTCAGGGTATATTCACTATATATATATATATATATATATATATATATATATATATATATATATATATATATATATATATATATATATATAGTGATATGGTAGTAAGAAGACAGAAATAGCAGAAATGTGTTCAATTGTTGAAAAAACTATACACACGCCTGAATACGACTCACTTTCACCCCTGGTGACTACTAATATACATCGTCTAATCTAATATACAATGCTTTGTTGTACTATGCTATCATAATGAAGTCAGGTATGAACAGGAATCTGGGTTAAACATCTCCAGAGCTTTTACTCTGTATCACCTTACCTACCTTACCTTACCTATTTATTAGTGTACATTCTACCCCGATAAGGTACCGACAGGTTCAGAAAATTGACTTGTTTGTACACAACACACATTAATAATAACCACATTAAAAGTCACTATCACTCTTTAAATGGATGGTGTAGAGGTAGCATCCTGGTTCAGGCTAGAGAGCTACATACAACAAGATTAAGTGTAATGTGTTAATTAGGTTTTAAAATAGCATCCACAGAAACAATACTCTGGACATGCCCACACATGCACAGTTGAGTAGGTCCATCCTTTCCCATCATTATTTCTTCAGATTGCCAACAACCTGGATAACAAAATATGTAATTAACCTTGACATCAGAGCAAGTAAAACACAACAACAAACAATGAGTACACAGGAACTGAAGGGGGAAAATAAAAATTTCTGTTTGTGGTGGTGTAAATAGTGTGCGTTAGAAAGCTTGACTAGTCTAGAGTTGAGTTGCATCCATTAGACATAGTGAGGACTGTAACTGGTGCATGCTGACATGCTTGGGAGAGAAAAGGGGATAATATTACAATGCTAAGGAGGGGGGGTAATGGGGTGTGGGTCTCTAAAGACAGAGACAGACCAGACATGCAGGAGACACACTGCAGAAATGACAGGTGTAGAGGGATTATTACTGGCAGCCTGACGACTCCTGACAGTCTTAAGTAATTCCTAAACCCCAGAAATACATTCAAGGTGTGTCCTTGCCAGGACAATAAGTTCAGGGAGCCTGTGGAAATTGTTGTTATTTATATCGTGAAATTGTGCCTTTTTTTCCCCGCATTCAAGCTGTGAAGGTGTGGCTGCTTATGGAAACTGACAGGCAACCTGGCGCAAGGGTGCGAATGCTGATACAAAGTGGGCCGGACAAATGTCTGCACACATACCAGCATCCTGTCGCTGGCTGCCCGCGGAGATGTCAAACACAATGATGTGGTAGGAGGCTGCAGGAGAGCTGCCTCGCTCGCTGCACACAACTCATGATACACACACACACACACACGTGCAAGGACATGGAAAGCACATAAATCCACGCACACATGCTAAAAGGGAATAACAACAAAGCAACCTAATCCAGGATCTGACTGTAACGATCACCTGTCTTTAACAAAAACAGCCAATGTTGGCGCTATTCATCTCACTCTATTGTCTAATTTCGACAACTCGATAATTGTGTTACATGTGTCAGGCCCCCGGAGCCAGGACAATCCTGCAAATCGTTTCAAAGTGCCCCAAATTCATTAATTACAGAGTGTGTTAATCTCATTGAGATGGGATGGAGAGGAGAGAGGAAAGGACCCTCATAACTCATCCAATTAGGTAATTGAGTGCTGCTTGGATTAGAAGGAATGAAAGAAGGAGCCCCACAGAGAATAAGAACTTCTGCTTCCATACTAAGAATATATACATAGTCATCTACAGATTAGAAGTGTGCCAAACCTGATCCTAGCCGTCTAAAAGTTCAACTTTCACTATAGTCCAAGACTTAGTATTTAGTGAGCTGCGTGAAGGTAGGTGAACCCGCTGTCAGAAGAAGGGTGAGCGAACCTGAACCTTTTCCTACTCGATCAACTACAAGGATCATCTGCCTGGCACTTAAGAATTAATTGATCTCTCCAATGAGAATGACAAACAACATCAAACTGCATCTGTGTTCCTGGTGAAAGAATTCAGAGGCTTGAGGGTGTAAGCTGTGCTGACCAAAGAAGATTTACATTCAAATAAAGTAGAAATGGTGTGTCAGACATTACAGAAAAAAGAGGGTTCTAAATACATCTGTCCAGAATTTAGTGAGTCCTAAAAGATTTTGCACCGTTTAATTTGGAACATTAACAAAAAAGTGTTCCAAAAATCATCAAGAACACCTCTGGGGTGCCAGATGATGGGTATGTGAGAAGACATGATCAGAGATGAGACAACCTGTCAACACACCAGCTGCAATGAGATGGTGGAGAACTTCAAGCAAGGCTGTGTTGGTTGTACTGGCCAGCCTCCGCACACTGCAGCAATCAAAGTGTTGCTTGTTAAAGTAGCAAACTGCTCGGGCAAAGATGCCAAATTCCATTTCATTTTGAAGCATACTGCCAGCCTCAGGGCTTTCTGCCACTTAAAGAGTGGATCACATCATTGCCTTAAGTGCTTCACATTGCAAAATGCACTATGTACAATTTAATGAACAAATCAACAAACAAGGCACTCCTCTCAAGCAATTAAAGTGAAAGTCAGAAAGGAAGCGAAAGTTCGTTATCTTGACTTGATAGTGGGAAACAAATGTGTTCCATGTCCAATGGAGTCTGAAAAGTTTTGAGAGGGTCAGACAGTCCGACGGTGTTGAGGTGTGTGGGTGTGTGTTTTCACTGAGCAGTCTGCCTGTCTGACTGCAGAGCCGCCCAGATTATGCATGAATCTGGCTGCTTATCAGCTGACCTTTAAATTGAAGCCGCAGAGTGACTGCGGGCCCAGGGGCTGACGCTCGCACCTGATTGGCTGCTCCGCCTCAGACCTGCTGACAATAGAAATTAACAGAGCCAGGTGGGCATACCCGCAGGCTTGGATGGAGTATATACGGGAGTGGAGTGGAGATAGAGGAGTGAGGATGAGCAGGGGGGGGAAGAGGAGGAGGGTGGTGACGGTGGTGTGGGAGTGGGGTGCGCATTAATATAAAAAATATATTTCCAGTATTTTTCCTCAACCTCCTGTCTTTTCTTAAGCTTCAGGAGAGAAGGAAAAAAAGTCATTATGTGCTGTGAAGCATGCTAACGGTGGAGCAGGTAAGAACAGACGAGCTCGGCATTACCTGGATTTCATCTCTTGCTCACTCAAGCTATCTCACCTTCCATCTCTCTTCTCTCTCTCTCTCTCTCTCCCATGCCTCCCTGTATTTTAATAGAGGAGGGGGGTCGTCTCGCCGAGCCGTGATGGTTTGATAGATATCTCCTGTTGGAGAGGGGTACATGGGAGAGGAGACAGGGCGGTGGAGGATGAGGTATATGTTCTGTCGTCCGCAGGGGGGAAAAAGGAAGCTCTACGTGTCTGTGCAGGATGATGGATTACATGGGAGGCCACGGGTTTGTGTGTGTCTAGGTGTTTAGGTGTGTGTGTGTGTCCCGTCCACTGTGTCGCTATGTACACAATGAAAGCATGGAAGTGAATTAATTTTTGGACACGGCAGCTGGAAAAAGGTCATTAAATAAAGCAAATGTTTGTCAAAGGGAATCCCCAGGAATTAACTTCAACAGCATATACGCAACAGCACGGTGTTCTGGCAGTAGACGGGAGAATTATGCTGTATTGTGGACAGCAGCACAGGTGGTCCAGCACACAGGCATACGCTTGGCCTTCTGTCAGATTAAAATGAGCCGAGGAAAAAAAATCCAAACATTTAAATTGCCTGTGTGTGTGTGTGTGTGTGAGGGCCATTCCTTAGTACAGCATGTGATCTCCATGCAGTGTCCTTTCCTGCCTGTCAGGGTGTGTGAATGACAGAGGGGAGGGGGGAGGGGGGGCCATCGCTCCCTGTTTATTTTCATTTCATTCCATCAATCAGCATGCCGTAACTGATCCACCATATTCACATGCAACACGGGTTGTGTGTGTGTGTGTGTGTCATGCGATACACAGATAAAGCAGGCCACAGCTCCGCATCTGTCACCGACACAAAAACCTCACCAGTAACCCGGACACAGAGGAGAGAGAGCCACTATTACAACCTTCGTGTGTGTGTGTAGGCACAGCGTCACATGTGTGTGTGAGATCTTATCATAGCTGGCCACATTCCTAGCAGGAAGATAAAAGAGGCCAAATGAGCCAAATCACTGCTGTGTGCAGGCAATGCATGTGTGTCTGTGTGTGTGTGAGAGAGAGAGAGGGAGAGAGGGTGTCAGTGATGAATAGGTGTTTAAGGACCTACACCTTACAGGTAAGTGGAGAAAATTATCAGGGCAACAACAACGCAACAATGTAGGCTCAAATAAATACCACAAGCGCCCCGCAGACAAAAATCAACTACACACACACACAGATACAGAGGCTGAGTCATTAAAACCTCCTATGTAGTCCTTGGCCATTTATGCGTTACTTATGAAATGGAAAAAAACCTGGCTTAAAAAATTCTCCAAAAGCCTTCACAGTGTGCGCAGCATATCTTTGTGTAGTAAATACTTTACTTTACACATCTACATCAAAAACTGAGAGCTGGCCACTTTCAGGTGAAAACTGTATCATTGGCAGTAAGAAGCAGCAATGACCATTTTATTGGCAGCATATAACATGAATCAGAAAACACAACCGCCTTTTGACTTGTTGAAATTAACTCAGCGTGACTCCCTCAATATGTTTTGCTTGTAAATTAACAGTTCTTATGCTTATTTTACCATTTTTGTTTTGCAACTTTTCTTTTAAACATGTCAAAGATCAGCTTCTTAGTCCTTAGTCCATGATGACTATGCAACGGTGGGAGCAGAAACATTCTGCAGCTCCTCCTAGGGGATCCTTTAACTTCTCCTGGTCTGGCTGGGAGATGTAATCCCTCTAGTGCATCCCGAGTCCGCCTGGTGGCCTCCACATAAGTTTCCTTTGTTTTGATTTTAAAGGTCACACCTCTTTAAATCCCTTATCCAGACAGAAAATGTTCTGTTTTGCTTCGGGTTGTTGTTTTTGTCTTTTAATCATGGGCTGCAATGGCAAGCTTGTAACAACCGGATGAGTCAAAGCCAAGAATGCAGTTAGTCTAGGTTTCCATGCTACAGACCGAAAAAGACCAACAAAATGGAGCTAGTAAAAGATCTGACATCCAAATTCCAGTCCACAAACAGGAAGTGATACAAAAACAAAAGAACAAACTGGATCAGGGACCTTGGAGATCACACACACAACATAAAGCTGGATAGAGTACAAGAACAAAGCATGGGTAGGCATTATATAAATGGGTTGCACAAAACCACAGGGACAAACAATTAGGAACAGGTGTGATGGAAAAAAACAGGAACAGGAACAGACCTTTCAAAATAAAAGAACAAGTAGCCAAAAGCATACCTAAAATATTACAGACTTTTGGCGGACTGTGGTGCTGCCAACATGGCGGTGGTCGGAGCATCCTTGGAGCCGGGTGACGTCACAGAAGCTCTGTCCATAGTTTTAGGCCCTGTTCACACTGGTCATTCAAGTCATTCCAGCTAGAGTAGGATTGAGCCCAGACAGCCTTTAAGCTGGATGCGTTCAGACCTATTTTCAAATCTGGCTAGCACACAGTTGTGTCCGCACTCAATCCGGCTTCATCCAGCGTGTTTGCTGTCCTCCAAACCACTAGGTGGCGCCTCGTAAATATACAGAGTTCGTTCAGGCCGCAGTAGGGCCACGTGTGCGCATGCGTTGTGCGTTTTTTTGTCCCGTGTCGCACCCTGTGAACCGGAAGTAGCATGTCGCTAACCGGAAGTAGCATGTCGCTAGCCGGATTCGCTAGTCAGATTTGCGTTCATACCTGAGCCACATTTGAGCCAATTGAAATCAAACTGGATACTGCCGGATTCGAGGTGTTCACACTCGGGATAGGCCTGAATCCCGCTTTAGCCAGATTTTTTTCCCCAGTGTGAACGGTGTCATAATGGTTAAATACCAGCATTCTTTGCAGAGTGTGAGCCCCCGCTGATGTCACTTAGGCCTGAGCTTTGCCAACTCAACATGGCTGCAGAGGGCAACAAAACAACACCATAGGAAAGTATGGAACACAATGTTACGTATTGTGTCTATAGAAAATGAATGTAGAACTCATGGAGTCATGGAGAACACTGCAGACTGTATTCTCTACAGCTTACTGCTTTACACAACTTTACAAACTGTGTCTCTCCCTGATATGACATACAGTAGATGAACCCCCACCCCCTCCCCCCCATCTCTTCAGGCTGCGAAGAGGAATTTGTTGGATGACAGAGCACATCTCTCCTTCTTAAAGAACGTTGTTGCATTTCATTAGGGATAAGATTCATCACAGCAAGCAAACAAGAGAGCCGTGCAAATCGTATTGGAGGAATTCCTACACTGTCCTCAACATTGTCTCTCACACACTCACACACACACACACACACACATACACACACGTGCATAAACCCACACCACACAACAGTTGATGCACAATAGGCACAAGGCAAACAAAGCTGAGAGAGCTGATTCAGGAGACAAAGGGGTACATCAAGGACGGTGATACTATGTGATCGCTCATTATTGTGCACTTCAAAATGACACATTACTGCGACTGTGTTAATAATGGCGGCCAGCTGCCTGGAGTTAAACAGGCATACTTTGTATTTTTTTTTTTCCACTGAACAATGGAGGCAGTCCTATAGAGGCCCGGAAACCCACAAAAGGCTGAACATGCAGGTCGTGACTTCTGTTCTTCTGGTCAGAGGTTCAGTTCTGTCTCTGAGTGAAAGAACACCCCAGGGTCCATTCTGAAGATGTTAACTTCCTGCTCCGACCTTGGAAAAAAATGGTTCAGATAAAGGCCTGTATATCGAGCAATTTAACAGGTCACAACCCTGTCTCTGAGCGGGAGAGACATAGTGGGAGCATGTGAACACAGCCTAGGGGATCTGTCCCATGATGAGATGCCGCTGATATCTAAGTGTAGCCCTGACCCTGCAGCAGTGGCTGTCAGTCTATTGATTCACAGCCCAAACAACTGGGGAGACAGGTTGTGCAGCCTCAACTTGGGACATTATACATGTGTGTGGATGTCTGATAGAGCCCAAAAAGCCGGCAGACCCACACTAGCAATGGCAAAGCCTTCGTCTACGCCCATGCCAACAGCTGCATATGGGACACAACAGATCTATTCATGACAGATGTACACAATTGCAGGCACTTGGCACAGAGTGGACAGTGGCCCCGTTGTGGCCCATGAGAGATGAGAGGAATGCCATGCGAGCTCTGTGAGTTACAGTGTGGGAGAGATGTTACCACACACACACTACGAGACAGTCCTCTGTGTCTCCCACTGTATTAAACACAATGATAGTGCCTGTCTGATCGAGGCGGCGTGCTGGCTCCGGTTGAGACAGGCCCGAACGAGCGTGGGATGCTTCCTGGAGGTGTATGTAAGAAATATTAGATAATAGATGGACTTCAATGAAAGCTTTGATATAGAGATACACAAGACAAAGACGCACAGAGATAGAACTGTCAAATATTTGTGTGTTAGGCAGAGAGAACACAGAGTTCCTCTTCACACAGTGTTTGTTTTCCAGTAAGAGAAGCATTTGATTGTATTTGAAGTTGAAGGAGTGGGTGGAGGAGAACATGAATTGATAGATCATCTGAGCCTCAGACGGAGAGAATGGAAGCAAATTATCAATCTATGAAGTTCCTTTCTTACATGGGTAAACTTTCCATTCAAACTTGGAGAGAAACTCCACTGGATGGCTACAAATTTGCTGAGCAGGAAGCACTCTCCTTGTTTAGCAGATCAGGCCCCGTGCTTTGGCAGCTGTGCGGACCTCTTGCCGGTGCAGACCGGTCTCTCTGGGAGAGGTCAATAGCGGGGGCAGTCTGCCAGGTGAGAAGGTTGGCTCGGGTTTAATCGATGGTCGGCAGTGGAGGCCCAGGCAGCGGGCAGGTAGAGGGGCGGTAAACACTAAGCAGAGATAAAAAAAACTATCCCTGGTGGGGTTCACCGACCAGAGTTGGCACTAGAGAAACTCACGCTTCAAACTGGTTTAGAGGATTGATTTGACAGCTAATTTACAGAGGAGATTTGCATAAGGCTACGCGCTAATAAGGCAGGCTTTTCTTTCCTGTCCTTTGTCTTTTCCCCTGTTATCTCTTTTGGCTTGCTCCTTCCTTTTTTAGACCTCAGCAAATAGTAACAGATAATGTAAGCGAATTAAAGAGACAAGAGATTCAAATTGGATATTGATTAAGAGACTAAAGCCTTGTTTTTTTTCTCTTGTTAAAGCTTGTGTTTAATCATTAATTCACAATGTCACTCCTCTAACATCCTTTCTTGACTGTGTTGGTGTTTGGGACCAGTTGAGCCTTCAATGGACCCACATCATGTCACACCACGCTAAGTGCTTTGATGCAGCCGCACAAAGAGCCGTGCCTATCCGATGCAAATCTGTCCCAGTGTCACCCAGGTGGAGGCTTTCACGGAGAGCAAGGACAAAGTCTCCTCTTTAACAGCCTGGCACAATGCAGCCTGACTGACAGCAGAATAGACCAAATGGAGCTTCTCTTGTCGAGTGGATGCTCAAGTGAAGAGAGAGAAAGGATGCAGGGACAGACTGGAGGAGACAGTTTACTGCAGCACAGCATCTCAGCTGGCAAGCTAACACTGAATGATCTGTCTATACACAGTACAAAGTTGAAATAATTTGAGTTCACCATTGTTATTTGAAGTTTTGAAGTTATTCTCATGCCTCTGTGGGTTTTCTCTGGGTACAGCAGCTTCAGCTTTCCAGGAATTTATATTGGTTGTTGTTGTGAGTGTGAATGTTGTCTGTCTCCAGACTGGTGACCTGTCCAGGGTGCATTTGTGTAAGTGCAGCGTACCTTGCCGCTCACCCATCGACAGCTTCAATACACTTCCTCTGCCACCTCCCTGTGACCTTCTAGTACAGGACAAAGCAGGTTAAGGATGGATGACAATTGTGAATTTCTATATAACACAGAAAGGGTCCAAGTTATTTAAGAATAAAGCTGTGACCACTTTGAGTGACAAATGGCAAGCTGTTTTCTTATATGGTCACGTGCCCATCTCAGCACCAAAAGACCTCCACCTGGGAGGTAGAATATATCAAGCACTGCCAAGGTGGCACCTCCCCACACCGAGCTTCAAAAAATCTTGGTGGGTGACATCACCGGAGGTTCCTCCAACTTTATTTACAGTCTTCGAGCATCCAGAAGACCAAGGCAAATGGAATTGATCTTCTTGATATATTAACGGCTGAAGAATACATTGTGTTATGTATCAACTGTTTTATCCAATTATCTTGGATTCAAGATTTCCCTCTCCCGAATAATTGTGTGCGTATTATTATTTTTTCTTTTTTGTCTTTTTTTTGAATGGCTATGATGATGTGTAGCAACATAGGCCTCCTAAGGAGAGGAAGAAGAAAGGTGTGGACCACAAAAGGTCCCCAAAACTGACCCCAGGGGAACGTAGAAGCTAAGTGTGATTTAGCGGGCTTAGCAATGCAGCCATGTTGCAACCATAAATATTATGACAAAACATGTTTCTTGATGTTATAAGCTGATTTAAAGCTTGTTGTGCAGACTGTATACTTGCTTAAAGACCAGACCAGGACCACATTGAGCCACATTTGCATTGAATTTAAAACAAAAACAGGTCTGCAGTTTTTTAACCACCACTTCTGGGATATAAGGCTGATTTACTGATGTTTGTTCAGGTAGGAGAAACAGTAGAGCGATTCTTACGTCGGCAATTACATGGTACATGAGAGTGGGCTTAGCAGACAGACACAAAATACACTCAAGTCTTAACCCCCAACGTGCCCCCTTTTCCTGGAAAGCACTTCCTTTATAGCTGTGCTTTGATTTAGACTAGCTTGTCTGCAATCAGTGATTTCAAATGCACTGGGGAGGCTGGAGTAAGTGAGAGCCAATCACTGGGCTATTTGGCCTACAGCTGCACTTAACTCCATCTCCCACTGATAGAGAGAACAAAAGAGAATGATGGAAGGAGAGATGGAAGGCTGGAGAGATGAAGAAAGACAAATGGAGAGAGAGAGAGAGAGAGAAAAGGGGGAAACAACAATAGACAAAATGTCAGAAACAGAAATAAAGAGACGTGACAGACAGAGAGCAAAGGGTTAGAAAATCACTGGTGATTAGCAACCAAGTCTGACATATTTTTCAGGTTTTTTTTCTCATGTGAGCCTCTGCATGAGTGTCGGTAATTCCCTCTGTGCTCCCTAAAACAGCATACCATGAGTTAGGAAAACAGCTACGTCTCTTTATGAAGCATTAAACTGTCATTTGATGCCTGCTTCCACCAAAAGAGGATTGCAATGGCATCACAGAGTACATTTCGCCAGTAAGCACAACAACAAAAACACAAAACAAGACAAAACAGTCCAAACCAGGAAGCAGCTACAGTGGAAGACACTGACAGACACTGAAAATATCAGAAAAACAGAGCAGGAAATTAGTACTAGAAGAAGAAAACAAAACTGTAATTACCTGGAAGGACAGAGATGAATAAGAAAATAATCAATTTGGGAAAAAACGATTGCTGCGATTTAAGAAATATTTGAGTCTGTTCGCCGTTGGTGCCTTTGAAATGTAAATATATGGCTAACACAAACTTTCTTTTTGACTCTTTTCTTTTTCATGAGTAGAGCAAATATCACACATCAGGAGAGACTGCATAAGAAATTGTTGATGCTGTTTTTTATGGAGAATTCAGGCTGTACTGTTAAATACTCAGCTTTTAACCACGGAAATACTTTATTAATCCCAGGGGGAAATTGCTTAAGTAAGAAGTACACAAAAGAAGAAATCCAAATCCAGTCTGGATGTAAGAGTGGGACTCCTACTAAGTTCCCTTTAAATAATGATCGTATATTTTAAAAGCGGGTTTAAACATATTTACTGGTTTGCACATTTTGAAACATTATAGCAACATTTGGCTTGTCCTTAAGTACAAAGTTTCTCGATTGCCAGCAGAAACTTTTACGATTCTGTGAGCTCAAATTTACAAAGTTACAAAATCATACAGTTTGACCGACATTCCATTAATACAGTGCTGATACTGCACTTCAATTAATTGAAGTGTTTTGGCAACATGTAACAAGCTATTAGCAAATTACATAGCTACAAATCTTTACTACACATCTGTTCACATTAGCAGATTTGTTCCCACTAATGTGTGTTTATAAGCACTTAATAAGGCGCTATAAGCTGTTAATAAAGCATTAACAAAGTCTATCTAATCTTATCTGTGATTTACAAGCCTCTCCAGGGACACATTTATTTTAATAATTAACTAATAATACAAGATAGGTTGTACATTGTAATTACACATATTATTGGTTAGCCTAGCATCAAGATATCATGATCACGCTTTTTTTTGCAGCCCCCGAATGTGTTCATGCAACCACAACAGATTTATGGTGACACTGTGACACTGACACCAGTGCCTTTGTTAAAATGGCTAATCATAAAGTCATAAATATGCCACATATTACACACACAATCACCCTGTCCAACACACATGAACCATTTCAACATGTGCACATTAGAGCAAAATGTCAGGCTTCAGACGGTGAAGAACGTGTTCTACAGTACAATGTGGAGGAGTCCCGAACAAAGTGGATAGCATTGCGGTTATTTTGTGATAAAATGAATAATTAAACCTGGACCTCCGCTTTGAGTCCGTCTCAGATTAGATTGTACAGGCATGACTTCATCTGGATACAGAGGAGCGGAGAGATGGAGATGATGCTGAATGAGCAAAATGTATTGTGCTCCATGTGCCATCTCACCCATCTCTGCCGTAGTGTCTCCCCAGACAGACAAGCGCAGAGATATCTGCCATCACTGAGATAAGGTGGAATGTGGAATGACAGGAATTTCAAACCTACATAACAAACAATGAAATTCTAATTACCAGCCAGCGCAAACAATTTTCCCTGCTGTGACATTTGGACCGCGGGACTGTTCAATTATTCATCAACACTCTCGCCTTGCTGGGGGAAAAAAAAGAAAAGGAAAAAAAAAAAATGGCCTGATACATTACCATCGGTTTAAAACCTGCGTTGGGACAAATCTAAATAAAGTAATCACCTATTCATGCCGTCTGTTTCATATTCAGCATAAGAATAAAAAAATAATGGTGGCCTTGTATTCTGTTTCCTTATGAAATGTCAGAGGCAGGGTGACACCCCATGGCGGTGAATTGTTCTCACTCAGTGTATAAATACACTTTTTCAGATCAGAAGGAGATGTTCCAGCACAGAGGCACAACCGAAGATCTTCTCTTAATGAAAGTCTCATTTTGGTTTCAGAGCTGAACAAACACTGTGCCAATCAACTGAGGCTCATGGCAGGCATGGCTCTGAATCCACCTCCCTATTTAAAGAAAGTCAGAAAAACTCCCAACAACAGCATTTCAGCAACGTTTTACCTTTTCTCACTTTGAATCCAGTTTGGATAGAAAAAACAAACATTTGTGTGCCTTGAATTTATATGGCTGTTTAACAGAAACACAACAAAACCTTGTGAAATTTCAATAAATCAAGCAAATAATGTCTGTTTTTCCTTCCTCTTGTTTACACTTAGACTCAGCAGGTGTTGTGCTGCCGACTGAAGAAAATGCAGTGAGAACTCATAAGGGTGAGAACTCATCCTATTTTGGGTTTTCACAGCATTTAAAGGTACAATACAGGAAAGGAAATTAATTGCATGGGGCCACCAGCGAGCTTATAAAGGGGCTGCAAATTCCCCAAAGGACCCCCTTTCAGGTGTTTGTGTTCCTTCTGCTATTCATTCAATCCTCAGCTCATTCACTGATGGCAGCTCATTCTATTAAACTGCAATCTATCTAATGATGGCTATGATTTACCCATTTCATTTGTATTTAGGTTTTATGTTATGCATTTATTTTTGACTGATCCGTACATTCCTTGAATCAGTGTTGTATTTTCAAGGTAGCCAGTGACAGATGCTACATTTATGGCAACTGAAGCTTGATCTCTTTGGGAACTTTGTGGGTGGCATAACGTTAACCCATCTTCGTTAAGCAGCAAATGATGTTGCTTAGAAATTAGCCCAGCATGGAAAACTGCAGTTCTACCAGTGGCCTCTGGGAGCTGGCTCCAAAAGCAAGTCTGTCCCCATACACTCCAATGTTAAAATGTCCAACACTAAATGACACTTTCTGCCTGGTGTGTAAATCTAATTTTGCTATTTGTGACAATTGTATGTGAGATAAATAAATATAATCTACTCATTTTAATTGTTGTGCATACTTAAGAGCATCATATCTCTCCGCCTATTGTTGGTCTTTGAGCCAGAGACTACCGAAATGGTGACAAGCACGGCTTAAAATAGGTCTTTGGGAAAGTAGCAGGTGGCTTCATGGAGGGTTCATCCACCCGTTTAATGGTTTTTTATTAAATAAAACACCATTGCATCAAAACCTGTCCTTTATTTTTAAGTTTTTTTTAAAGGTTATGTACCTTTTAACAGCAGGGCAATGGGAACATGGTGTACAGTAGGAAAGAATTCAGTCTTTAAGTCACTGAGGACAGGGCCTTAAAGTATAATGTCAGCCAGAGCCTTTTTCTCATTGTGTATTCTCATTGGGTGACCTGCAGTCATCATCAAAATTCACCAGGGCTTGACGTGGCTCAGTCGCTCTGCAGATAAGAGCCTGCCAGCCACACTGAAGATGTATTAACGTCACAGGAGAAAAATATATATCTTGCCATTTTAAATTGCAGACGGCTCGTTACTTTCTTCCTCTTTCCGCCATCCCTTCTTCTCCCCTTCTCCATAGAAAAGTAATTAATCTGCAACAGAGACACGGACTGCCGGCTCTGCCTTGTGTATGGTTAAACAGGCCTGATTTTTAATAAACCCAAAAAGTTAATAAGGAGCAGGCCATTTAAAATTCCATTATCAGGGCAAAGTGTGTGTTTTCATGGGGAGCATAACCATCACCTTTGGTGTGGTCTCCCAAAGGCAAATGACCAAAACTGCTGAGGGGGTTTGAACTTATAAAATTCTGTCTAAGTTAGCAAGTCGCCTCAGTCATCCTCTGCATAATTTGAAGTAGTGAGTGCTACTTCTTGATAAAGGGCAAAACAGACAATAGGCCATCCAAATATTTAAATTACAAAAATTCTGCCAGTATATTTATGATATGCTGCTCTGTGAAGCAATAATATTAGCATTGAAATGATCGTTTTTTTAATCATTTGAAATTACTTGGAAAATAGGCAAACAAGAAACAATAATAAGGTTACAATAATGCAGTTACATGATGAAAAAAAACCCATACTGAGTCTATGTGGGGAGGCATAGACCATAGTTTGCCTAAACTCCCAGCTATTCCGAATACAGGCAAAGCTCAAGCTGTGGATCTGCAACTGCCTCTCTCTTTTAACCAGCATCACCTTAAGGAACTTACAAGTAGAGACCAAAAGCCTTTTAACGTGTTTATTTCTGCTGTAAAGTTGGACATTTTAACAAGAGGGACTATGGGATTGACTCATTTTTGAAGCCAACCCCCAGAGATACAAAAAAACTGCTGTTTTTGACATTTCCACATCAAACTAAAGCCTATTTATTGTGATACTATTCATAAGAAACAAGAAAGATGACAGAAAACATGGTCAGGAATTCATGTCTACATATTCTTATTCGTCTTGTTTAAAAGTTTGCCACATATTTCACATATTTTTGCCTCTGTGTGGCAACAAACAAGTACAACAAGTAAAATCTCTGCATTGGACCAAAACACAGCCAGCTCAGATCCACACCGGAGCCTTTAGAAGGCTCTCAGCGAGCACTCTGTGCGACTCCCTGCCAGGGTCAGTCTGTCACCGTGTCTCTGTGTCTCCAACAGCCCTGCCTAGTGTTGGCCGTTACGCCCCTGTGCCTCCACAGACATCCAACACCCACACATAAACAAGACACACACACACACACACACTTCACGTACACACCACCAGCCAACTGTCCATGACATGAACACTACCGCAGGCTCACTGGGCGCCACTTAAAGGCTCCCACTTTGAAACTGACACTCCACTTGGCAGTGGCGCCAAACAAAAGACGGTTTGTGTGTGTGTAAACCTAAGCGTGTGTGTGCCTAAATTTCCCAGCTTAAGCCAGGCTATGCATTCCGTCGGATTTCTTGTATATTCAACTTTTTTTTTCCGTCCACCTCATTACATACTTTGCTATTTATTTTTGGAGTCAAAGACAACTTCACCCTGACACATGACCTTTACACACACACACACACACATCCATCTGCCAGCTAGTGTGTGAACACGTCAGCAGAGGAAGGTAAGGAGGCACAGGACAAACGCACAGTTAAAATGTAGCACGTCAAAGCATTCATAGCAGATTATCAGGCGAGCTTTTAGAGCCGCCTTCTTCCGGCAAATGCAAAAACAAGGACGTGTAATGTAATAATAGGAACAGTATGACTGCAAAACCAAATTAGGATGTCAAATCAGGATAGGTCCCGAACAGCAGAATGCACTATAGTGGAAAGACAGGTGAGTCTTGCTGTGCTATTTTTGTTGCACTAGTGTGTGCGAAACAATATTTATAACTATGTTAATATATTTATAAGACAGACATACACTGTCATTATATTAATCAATATGCTGGTCATGATAAGCTCACAGTGCATGTTAGAGCCAAAGATTTATACTTCAATTGTATTCATATTTTTTGTTTATACATTTACTTATAAAAACTAAACAAACTATTATTATTATTGTTAATTATAAGGCACAAACCCGAAGTAGCAGAATTATATTGTTTCATCAACTATTTCAACTACTATATTTATACTATTAAAAATAAAAAGACTGCAGATTCATTTTAGTGTAATGCACAAATTCTACTATGCTTAATAAGAGCTGTTTTGCTGTCACAGTCATTATTCCTCCTATCAGCAGTAGTTGTAGTTTATTATAAAAAAATATAAAAATAACTAAAAAAAGACATACATACAAATTTAATAAATGATTTACAAATGTGCTATAAAAAAATAAAATCATTTAATTATGGGTTTTAAATACACTCATTGGGCACTTTATCAGTTTACAACTGTTCAACTGATTGTTAAAGCAGTACCTAATCAGCCAGTCACATGGTGATGCATGGTGTTGTAGGTCTGAGGTCTTTTTGAAACTGCTGATCTACTGAGAGTTTTACACAACAACCTGTAGTGTTTACAGGTCTACAAAAGAAAAAAATATCCAGTGAGCAGCAGCTCTATGTTGATGTGAAAGGTCAAAGAAGAATGGTCAGACTGGTTGGAGCTGATAGAAAGAAAACAAATAAGCACTGAATCCAACTGAAGTCTGTAGAAGAACATCTCTGAATGCAACAACAACAACCTTGAAGCAGATGGTTTAGAACAGCAGAAGAGCACACCGGGTGTCACCCCTAACAGCTGAGAACAGCAAACTGAGACTACAATTCACACAGTTCACCAACGCTGGACTGGAAATTACTGCTGCCACGTTCAGACGGTCGGCTCGTAATTTGGAGTAAACAACACGAAAGCATGGATTCGGCCTGCCAAGTATCTGCACCTTATATCTGCACCTTTGGGATGCGGTGAAATGGGAGATTAACATCACGTGCAGCCAACAAATCTGCAGCAACTATGTGATGCTATCATGTGTCATAAGTGTTTCCAGCACCTTGTAAATCTAATAATCTAATAATATTTACCACAGTAAATATAATGTCAATGGGGAGTTTCTGTAAATAGTTTGTATCAGTCCTTGTTTTTTTACACACACACACACAAATCAACAACACCCCACTAGGCATGAGAGAGTGCAGTCAGGGCAGCAGACGGGAGAGGGGACAGGGAGGTGTGGGTGCCACTGTTACCACAACTCTGATGTATTAAGCCATTTTAAAAAATGCAAGTATGGATCGGTATTCCAGGCTATGGCCGTGAGCGCAGGCAACCTTTCAAATCTCCTAATGGTAACATGAGCTAAAGACTGATGGGCAGGATGGGTAAGTGAAGGCACTCCACTGTGGGCCCATATGAGTGATCACAGTTACATAAAAGCATATCTGTGCATTCAAACATGATCATAAAAAGCTGTTTTTGTGATAATTCTGCCTTCTGCCTTCCTCTGTTGCTCTTTAAATTTCAGAAAATCTATTGCCTCTCTTACAGTTCTTCACACACACACACACACACAATAGTAGGGGACAGCTGTTCGAGAGATTATGACACAGCGGCATGTGGCATCTTGTGGGCTGACATGTTAACACCTGTTTACACCATTCACAGGCGGATAGAGAAAGGCAAATACAATCGGGTGGCGGATGAAGACGTCCGTCCTGCTACGGGCCAAAGGCGGACTTTGATGTGGCTCGGTGCTGCGTGACACATTGAAGCGCAGCCTTTCATGTGCGAGGCGGCATCAGAGGGAAGCCGCTCAGGCGACACAGGGCTGAAACGCACAGCTGACCACTAGCAGCCTGTCCTTCAGCCTCCTACATGCGTTCCGATATAATATGTTTACATGCGTCGTGGATCTAGAGTGTGTATTTATATCAGATGCATCGGCTGAGGCAATGCAGCCCAATGGCACCATTGTTAAGCAGGAGGTCAGGGGGTTCAGTTTTTCATGTAATCAAAGGTAATCCCATTGGTGCACAAGTAAATAGCCCGCAGTCGGCAGCAGCACTTGAAGACAAGAGGGGACACTCATGCACATATTAACATATACAATATATATATATATACACACAGGAGCACAGGGAAGCACCCTGCTGGCTGCTCGGTGCTGAAATGTCACCCTGTCAGTGACACTGTGTGCTTTCAAGTCCCCAGCCTCCTGCCCAACTGCCGGTCAGAGTTGAGACTTCAAAGCAAGCCCTCCCCATCTGACTCTCACTGCCAATCCTCACAGAGACAGGTCTCCCCCACCCCCTTCCAACCCCGGGGTAAACACACAGAGAGACAGAGAGGAGAGACCAAAGATGGAGAGATGGCAAGATGGCGACAGAGAGAGCGAGCGAAAGAGAGAGAGACACACAGAGAGAGCTCCCACTGTTGGCGCACAGAGACAAGGCTGATTGCTTTGAGGCAATTTGCCGGGCCAACCTTGACCTTTCCCCGCGCCTGGTCAAGATCATCATTGTGAGTCAGGCCACTGGAGACGAGAACAAAAGCAAACATTAGCCCAGAGAGAGGGAGTGGAGGGGCAGAGAGGGTGAGGAGAGGAGAGATGACACTGCAGCGCCGCACTGCTTGCTAGCCAGTGGCAGTCAGTGGTGCACAGGGACATGTCGTGCCCTAAGCTGCCTTTTTGCATCTGGCTACAGAACCAACACTATCATAGAACAACTTCACATTGAAATATTGACTTGGAGATGGATGGATTACATATTAAGTGTACATTCTTGAAAATTGTCAACATAAAGGTAGTTATCGAACAAAAAAACAAAGCATACGCTTTTTGTCTATACAAACACTAGGTCTGGGGATGCACAATATCATCATCACCATCAGTATAGGCCAAAAAAATGGACCAACAGAACATCAACAGTGAAATAAGGTGACACACTGAAGATATTCAGCATAAAATAATGACATTATGTTGGTGAGCATAAAAGAGACAGTAGAAGGATGGACCAAATCTCATTGTGCCCACATCTAGTTCCAGCAAAACATCTTCAAGGAAGTCAAACGAGTCCACTCATCATTTGGCATAAAGGTATTTAACATTAGAAGATGAATTTTACCCACTTGGCCTGTACGATCAAACACTGTACGTCTGCTGAGTTCATTAGTCATCTAGTGAATTATTTATTTATTATGGGTTGTGTGACATAAACACATCACATGTTATTATCACTTATGTGTAGAACAGGAGGAAAAACCACTGTAAACTGCTACATTGGTGCTATGCCCGGTTGCCTAGCAACACCTATTGTTTAGATACCTTTAGGGTAAACAGGCTGAATGTACAGTCCTGGACATAAACCATAATGCAGCAGAAGTCGTGCCGATGACAGTCAGAGTACACTAATTAGTTACAGAACTACTGATGTTTGCGTTGTCTGTTTGCTGCTGCAATATTGAATACTGAATATCGAAAACATGCACAATTATGATTTATTAATATTCTCATGTCATGCACATCTTGCATGACATGCACACCTGCTACTTCACTGTTTCCCAGTATAAAGCATATTAGGCAATATCAAAACAAATATTATATAACTACATAAAACCCATATTAAATTAGGGATGTCCCGATCAGGTTTTTTTGCCCTCGAGTCCAGGTCATTTGATTTTGAGTATCTGCCGATACCGAGTCCCAATCCGATCCTAGCAAAACGTGTGTGTGTGTTTGCAGAGCGCCACGCTAGGAGATTTCACACACACAGTGGCTAATCGAGGTCTCGAACCTCACACCAAAAGAGTCCTAATAAATATATTTGAGTCCTGATCAGGAGGTAATGTCCGATTCCAATCGAGTCTGAAATCACGTAATCGGGCCTGATTTCCGATCACGTGATCGGATCGGGACATCCCTATATTAAAATAGTCTGATTAAGGTTATTAAGAAGTCATTTTAAAACAAAACAGACAAAGTTTAAAATAATAAGAAGAAAGAAGAAGAAATATATCCTGAAAGTAGCCCCCAGACCTGTTATTTGCTGCTGATAAATCATCACATATCCCATTTACGCATTGATATAATCTCACCTGCTACTGTGAACCTGTGATGTTTAGGAATAAATTACCTGGGAGTATAATGAGCTGTTGTTGTGCGGATGACTCGGAACTCTGATGCTCATAATCCAAATCACATAAACAACCACTTGGGGACCGATTGAAGATTCCAGTTAGCACTAAGAGTGGGGACAATCAGCAAGCACTTACACATGCTCGCGCTTTTCCACGCACACACACACAGATACATTCCCAGAGAATCTTAATCAGCTACTGTGCTGAGCGGTAACTCTTGCATCCGTTATTGATTGTCCGCTCAGGTTTGTTTGTCTTTGGGTGCCTGTGGGAAATCCCCCCAGAGTCCTGGGAGTCAATGAGATCAGAGCACAGAAAGACTATCAGCCAGGTAGCAGCAATTAGCCCAGGGACCTAGACCTGCATGTCTCTTCTGGTCAGCGGTACAACAGCAGACACAGAAACAGGCTGGACAAGGAGTGAGTGTGCTGGGAGGCTCTGCTCATTAAACAACAGTATCAGAGGCCCACTGACAGGAACAGGAGAGCAGGGGGGGATCGAAAACAGCAGGTTACTCCTTTAAATACATAATACCTGGATGTGTGGGGAGTGTGATTTAACGTGTGACTGGGTGGTCTGCACAAACATAAACATGCATGTAGCCCATGTGTGCACAGACATGATGTGCTATTATTAGCCTTGTCTGCCAGGGTGGTGTGAGTCATTTATGTTAAAAACAGAGGATGAGATAGCACAGAAGCTGCACAGCAGGAGTGTAGAGGTGTCAGACAGGATGAAAGAAGACAAGAGGAGGGTTCACATGTATATGCATATGTGTTTTTGTGGCTCCCGAGGTAGCTACTATGACTATATCAAATGTGATTTGGACCAACAAACTGTCCCTTCTCATTATATACAACCAAGCTTCACTGTTTGCTTGTGGCTCTAAGTGATGATACAAGCGAATACACAGCACTCATGAATCCCTAACAAAACCGTGCACAGTGGCACAGCAGAGGGTCCACATACAATGACATCAGATTCAAGGCATCCACATGAAAAAAAAAAAAAATCATTTCCCAACCCTGCAGAAATCAGTCAGAAATCAGACTGACTGAAGACGGAAACGAGTTGACAAGACCTTCTGATAGCAGGCAAAAATTGCACGGCTCACCAAGCTTTGACTGGTGGCATGCATGGAACACATAAGGCAGCTCCAGTAAAAGTGGTGTAAATGTCAGACTGTCTGTGCGTAATTAACACAAAAGCTAATAGCATGTGTTCAGGCTTTTTTATTGTGACAAAAAACACACAGCATTAGTATTAAAGGGTGTCACCATATCATCACATGATATCAGTGGCCGGAGGAATTCCAATAACAAAATTACTACAATGACTAATATGTTATTAATAAAAAGATCATCATCTTTCTACCACTTATTTGGGGTCTGATCCTGTGGCAGCAGCCTAAGTAAGGAAACCCAGCCTGCCCTCCACCAGCTCCTTCAGGGGAGTTACTGAGGCGTTCCAAGGCCAGCTGAGAGATATAATCCCTCCACTGTGTCCTGGGTCTGCTCTAGGGCATCCTCTCATCTGGACATGCCAGGAACCCCTCAATGGGGGAGGCATCCATGGGGTATTCTAACCTGATGGCTGAACCACCTCAATTGGCTCCTCTCAATGTGGAGGAGTAGTGACTCTACAATGGGTTAAAAACGCAGATTAAAAAGGCAGATTAAAACCGGAAAGCGATAATGGTCAACCATATTCTACTAACGTGAAATCTGGTAGAAGAGGAATGAAGAATGATTGCGGCTTCAGTCTGGTAGGCAGCATAAAGTTGGACACTGCATGAGTGGAAAAAGTGGTCTGATGAGTTCAGGCTGACCCTGTTCCAGAGTGATGAGAGCATCAGGGTAAATAAAGAGGTGGACAAAGTGATGCTTCTATAATGCCTCGTGCCTACTGTACAGCTTCTGATCTGGGGTTGCTTCAGTTGAGCAGGTTTTTCCATTAATGGATTTTTTTATTCCATAGTACAAGATACCAATGCCAGGAATTGCTATTTGATCCATTATACAGCAGCCAGATCCAACACATGGTTACATCTATGCTAACGAAACATGTTGACATGTTCTCTTCTTTCCAATTATGGAATGGATGAGTGAGGAGGTTAGGTTGTGGACGATGTGGGTACATGCAATGCTCACTACGGAATCCAAGCAGGCTACCCCTGCCAAGTACCCCTGACACCATGAGTGGTTTTGCTTTCACCCGGTGTAAAGCTTAGTTTTTTGCCTGCAGTAAAATTTCATTTAAAAAAATCATCTTTAAACACATAAATTTATAAAATTGAATACATTTTACATAGAAAACCCATTGCAGGATTGCCATTTTTGGCTACCATCAGAACGAATCCCCACACTAATGCTTCCAGAGAAATACACACACACACACACATTCCGTTTTCAAGGACTGAAATATTAACCTCATGTTAGGACGGGCTGTCTAGGAAGCATGAGACATCATTTTCACACATGCATCAGCCACAAGCTCATCTAACCAGTGCTTTGAAAAATGCACACTGTAGTCACAGCACAAAGGTGGTTGAATGAAATATTGATCTCTAACAGGATCAATAACGTGTACTGATTTCTGTGAACAAAATAAATCAATACAACCATGTGCAGCATTTAAAATCCTGCATTTGAGGGCAAGAGGATGGTTTCCACAAGGAATTACTGAAGAAGATACCACCACAGGTTTTTCTGGATATTCTCCTTAGGAGGGATAAGGAAATGTATTGATTAGATATTGATTTTGCAAAAAATTAACTGTTTTTCTTTCATTTTTTTTCAAGTAACAGTGTGGGTTGTAGGCAAGCTAACACCCTGGCCCGGTCCTGGAGAACAAAACTGTTCTCCACCCACAAACGGAAAGAAGTGTGTCACATTGCAGCTCCAACTGCACGCCAGCTGTTTGACAATGTTGCTATTTTAATTGACGATGCCATGAAAGACTCGACCTGGATTCTGCTTTCTGTTAACACAAGAGCCGGTTTCTGTATTTAGATGAGCTGGCAGACGTCAATTACTTTAGCTTTGAGGGGGAGAATAGGCATCCTAGCGGTGCCACTCACACACTGTGAGTCACTCATTACGCTGTCTCCATGGACAAACAAACATCCATTTGTTCTTGGTGGAAATGTATTACAAGACCAAAAAGGAATGCGGAGCTCACAGATTACAGAACGTGTAAAAGATAGGGCAGAGATATGCTTTGAGAGAAGTTATGGAGATGCAGGAGGCAGACGTGAACTAACAGGAGCTAAAAATAACAACACGTATCACAACAGAATTCCTACCAGTCATCAGCTTCCACTTCTAAAGCAGCCACTGCGTCGATACAGCACGTACATGTAAGGTGTGGAGGAAAGAGTGTAGATGTTGTATCCCAGCACTATCTGTAGGACAGAGCGGGCATTGTAGCGCCACAGAGCTATGTGCAACCTGTGGTGATTAATGAAGTCTAAATCTTAACGTCTACATTAAAAAAAAAACGGTTTGGTCGATAATATGTCTGCTAACTCATGGTTAGGTTACTGCTAAAGGAACATATTGTATTGCCAAATGTCATTTGATGGGACTGATAAAGCAGCATAAGCCTGATTAAGGAGGTGGGTATGGTAGGGTGGACATGGAAATATCCAAAGAGGGGGACTTTTACTGTGTTAAGTTTTGTTTAATGTTTAGAATCATTGTTTTAGATGCTCTACATCAGTCCATGAGCGATCAGTGGGTTGTTCAAAAACATACCCTATTTCTGTAAGTTGACCCACACTTGACCTTTGAAGCAACTGGATTTGTCCCTTGGCAAAGATGAAACATGACAGCAAATGTTGACAAAACAGGCGATTGAGTGAAAAACATGACAGATACATTTTGCCTCAGTCCAGACATGTACAGCAGGCCGTGTCAGTCATTGTCTGTTAATTTAATAGAAAGATGAATTATGAGCATTTCAGTTATTTTTTGCAAAAATGTGCTACATGCTAAAAAAAGTTGAGCATTCCTGTTAGCATTGGAATATTAAATTAATACTGGACATATTAGGAGTGATGAGAGCTTACACTGTGGCCTCCAGGGTCTTCATTAGGCCAGTGTAAATCTGGGTTATTTTATGATTAAGGTAAAAAATCATCAGCCAGGAAAGTTGACTTGGCTGAAAATGGTCATCATGGTTCCTCAGATTTTTCATGTTACCTAAGGATTTCATAGTCATGTGACATATTAACATTTTTACAGCCCACCTCTACCTCCCCCTGTAGGTTAAACATGAAGTGGAGCAAGTGTGGAGCATTAACTAGAGTGTTAGTCTAATCCTACATTTCCATTGGATGTTATTTATGACAGGAAAATAATAAATGCTAGATTAATTCTAGCCTATCAGTGTTTCTACATCCACATCAAGATGCACTGTAGAAATGTCCACACTGCCTGTGGAGACCATCCGGAAACTGAGCTGCTGGAGGACCAAAGGCTACTGTGGTGATAAGACTGGACCAAAGGTGTTCTTACGGAGTGTTGGATCGGCCCCTTGCCAAGTGCTTTTGTTTCAAAGTTATTTAAACAGTGAGGTATTAGATGTCATTTGTTTTTTGTACAAAGAGCTTCCTGGTACATGTAGACAATGCAGGGAAACATCAGTCGATACATGTAGGAACTTAGTGCGTCAGCTCACTATGGATGACCTCATAAACAACCAGGAAGGATTCTTCACTTTGAACAAAACATGACTGTACAAATAGATTGATTCAAGTCACTCACACACACACACACACACACACTCCCTATCATAATATTTGCTTAAGCAGAGACCATACAGTCTGATCAGATGGAAGAATTATGTGCTTATGATAATAAAATAAAAAATGTATTCCAAGTTTCACTATCTATAGATACACTAAATAAAAATAAAACAATAAGTATAAAATGTGCAGCTATTGCACAAGGTTTTACATGCAGACTTGTTATTGCAGAGATAAAATCATAGAGAAAGGTCAACAGATATAAGCAGAGGTGGCATTCTTCAGATGTGGCTAATTTCTACATGTAGCTAATTTAGCAGACACTCACAGCAGGTTGCTGCTACCCTGAAATACAATTCATCTACAAGATGTTAACACATGTTGACATCTCCTCCCTATTAACTACATTAACACAGGGCCACCCTTAAATTATTATTTTCTTATTTTTCTTTCTTTTTGTTCACTAAATTAAACTAAAAAACAACATTTGCAGCTAATTCAAGGTGTAATTAATCCCCGGCTGAGAAGCTTCAATGGCAGAACCTCTCTGAAACTCATGAGCAACGCTTCACACATAATAATTTATTCACACTAATCCAACCTTGTTTCCGACTGTGCCACAGGTGCACGACACACCTGTGGCCACAACACTTCCAAAAAATCAGTCAACACGCTGCGTGTGAGCTTGCTGTGAATATGAGAGGGGGAAAAAAAAAAGAAAAAGAAAAAAGGAACAGAATATTTTGACTTTCTTGGAGGTCACAATAAAAAAGAGCAAGCCTGGAATAGGCAAACGATAAGTGCGGGAAAGAGGGAGTGAGTCACTCTCGCTATCTCCCCTGACAGCTGTTTCCATCTAACAAGCATGCAAGTATGCTCAATTCAAAGCACTAGTAGCCGAGTGCATGGTGTCAATTGAAATGATACCTAACACACGCTGGATGAGACAATTTCGTGGCTTCAAAGATAGTTCAAAACCAGGACGGAGGGAGTTATGAATTTTGTGTGAACCTGCCTCTCTTGCACACACATGAAAAACAGTGTGCGTGCAGCATGCACGCTGAGATGAAAAGAACTTTATTTAGTCGCAAATGGTGAGTCGAGGATTAAAGGCAGGAAGGTGTTATTAGAGTAACAAACATTAGCCAGAATAATTGAAACAGTGATCCCGCAGATGGGATTCTGTTATTGAGCGTAAAGGGGAAAAAAAAAAAAAAAAAAACGACTTCTTTATCACATTTAAAACTTGTTCATAACAATTCTACGTCATTTTTAGCAACACGTTCTAAAGTGGTCCGGCACATTCCCTATTTACACAAACTGTCATCTTCAAAAAAATCATTATTAAGTTTGTTTTTCTGCAGTATCCTTGTTTACATAAGGAACAAAGAATAAATTTGGTTTGTTTTTGCACTCCCACTGAGAACCCATCACAATTCCATAAACAAGAAAGGGACTAAAACCAATTAATTTGCGACACACATTTCAAACTTGCCACTACAAAGTTGGTCATATCTGGCGATGGCTGTGTTTGTTTACGTTCCTCAAATAACTCGTGCGGTTTCACATGCAGGGATGGAGGGCTGTAAAAGCAGCTGAAGTGGGTGTTGGAAGAGACTGTCTGGAACTTGCTCCAGTTTTAAAGGTGAGACGGCTAAATAAAGCTCAGATTAGGACTTGGCTCAGTGTGCGTAGGACCCTCTGCCACTGTGAAGGAAGTAGGCCAGAACAGTGGAGGGAAGAAGAAGGAGGAGGAGGAGGAGGAGGAAAACAGGAGGCGATGGACGTGACAGGAGCTGTGCATGATCCGACTGGGCGAGGGGTGTGGGCATTTTTTTAAATGACCTACCGATGGTCGTGAAGTTCGCCACGCCAGCAGCGTGACGGTGTGTCTTCTCCGTGCTTCCAGTGATTACGGCTCAGCAGCCAGAGCTTGACAACACACAGGCAGAGTGTAATCAAGTCAGAGAGAGGGAGGTGTAATCAGCATTTCCCCTCCAATCAGCCCCAAAATCACTGTCTCTAATCTGCAGCCAGCCATTGATGGGTTTGATTGATAGGATGGATTTGTTATCTGGCTGTGGGGGTCTGCAGGGAGCAGAACAACAAGCAGGAGCAAGAGACACAGTCAGCTTATCAGCTATCGCTACATTTGTTACCGCTCCCCTTGTTGAGCAAGCAGAGCTTTTCCTCACAGGCTACAACTGCTGCTCTCCTCTCATTTATCATACAGAAGAATTAAATGTGGACACTTCAAAGTACTTCCACACACAAGGGTCCCCGGGGGCATGTGTTTTCTCCCTGTTTAAAATGGAAAGGGCCTATCCATCACTGGCTGTTTGTGATGGAAACAGAAACCACAGTATTTCTCTATGTGTCGTGTGTGGCATATGTGCATTAATTACTCGCTCACATGTGCGCGCGGCTATGTGTGTGTGATTTGTATGTGTCAGATGCACAGAGGAAGATAAGGGGACAGAATAATGCTTCTTCAGCACGCCAATTGCTGTGCCTGCAGTTTTGATAAATCTTTGCTCCTCTGCCTAACGCCACACTGAAAGAAAAAACCCTACAAATGTTCAAACAAATATGCTCATTTCCAATGAGCATGTGATGAATGAGCTCCATTGATTCTGTGCATGAAGCCAAAACAATAGAGACCAAGACAAATGTTTAGCCTGCTTAAGATAACAAGGCGGCTTCAGAGGCAGCGTGTGTGACATGTCTTTGTGCATTTGAAGAAAAATGGATTTCACAAAAATCAAGAAAATAAAGATGTTCTGTGACTGGATTAGACTATAATCAACAGGCAAATGATTGCAATGTGAACTTGCTCTTCTGTTTTCCTAGCTGATGTGAAGCTTTGTGCACAGGGTGAATTATTAGAGACAGAACATCTGTGGCTACATGTTGGATTAGCATCAGTTAGGTCCAGTTAAAGGTGTAATAATGTTCTTTTTTTTAAATTCTGAAGATGTAACAATGTGTTTTAGTTAGGGATGTCCCGATCTGATCACGTGATCGGAAATCAGGCCCGATTACGTGATTTCAGACTCGATCGGAATCGGACATTACCTCCCGATCAGGACTCGGATATATATTTATCAGGGCTGTCAAAGGTAATGCCTTCTATGCAGGGTGGCTCTGTGTCTTGTAGTGTAGGGGTATGACAGCTGCTTTTGGCGCGAGAGGTCCTGGGTTCGAGACTTCGATGCGTGTGTGAAATATCCCAGTGTGGTGGTAGCGCGACACACACACACATGGGTTTTGCTGCAATGAGTGCCTTTATAGAGAGTCCTGAAAGTATCGGATCGGGACTCGGTATCGGCAGATACTCAAAATCAAATGACTCAGACTCGGACTCGAGGGCAAAAAAACCTGATCAGGACATCCCTAGTTTTAGTGTAGCAAAGATATCTCTTATCTATCTAAGTTAGATGGGTGAATGAGGGACTGTAACATCTGCTCAGCCCTCAGTCCAACAAGAGAGGAAGAACAAATATCATGCCTCTGGGACTAAACCTTTAAGGCCTCTTGGGACTGGATTCAAAAGTGAGTTAATCCCTATAGACCTCCATGTTGAAATGCTCTGGATAAGTTCCCTGTTTATGACAACAGAAAATAATAATTCCATGACCACTTTTAAGTGACAGTTTGGCTTTTCCTGCTTCCATGACTGCTCCAGTCACACTCCACCTCTCTCCCTGTATTTGGATTAGTTGGGAGTTTGGGCAGACTCAGAAACCTTCACTGTCTATGGTGTTACCAATGGACATCATGACAATGGTCATCATTAGTGGAGGCAAAAACAACAGTTGCCCCCTGGTGGCTGGCTGCAGCATAAGTCCTGAACCCTGCCTCTACCATGTAAGTGGATAGGACATGGACCCAACTAAAACTGGACGTACTCCTCAAATCAGTTTTCCCAAAGTTGGGTTACTAGTTTTTTTAATGCATTCATATTTAATTAGTTATTGTTGGCTAAAAAAGGACGAAGTACATGCACGTTCAGCAGCCAACGGGACATCCAAGGGATGCAAAAATTTGACGGGGGAGTGTGCGCCACACCGAAGTGGATGGGTGTTTGGGCAGAACAATGGGCAGCAATGATGCAGCTTCACCTCTCCACCTCCACTGCACAGACTCTGGTTTCATTATGGGGTTGTTTTCGAACACGGCAGTGCCTGTAAGCAATGTATTTTGGCATCACTTTTGCAGAGCAGGCAGAAGAGGAACCACATCATCCATCTTTATATATAGTCAATGATATTGTATATGATGGCCTGCTGGTTAAGCTACATGATCTGTACTTCTATCTCTCTCTGCAGTGCCTGATGTCAGAGATATGAGGATGATGTATGAGTGATGTATGAGGAAGTGGAAGCCTGGCTTGCCTCGTTTCGGGTCATGTGGTAAGGCTCATAATGTTGACCGGTGTGTTTATCATATTTGCGCTAGTTTCTTGACACTTCTCATCATTGGTTATGTGTAATTCTTGTTCAGACCATCATAATGAAGAAGAAGTAGGAAGCAGTAGCTTTAGTATCCAAATTACAGAGACAATAGCGACCCCTGTCGGGAGGAATGCGTTACAACTTGAAATCAAACTGCAACTTTAAGCTAAGACTCACTCCTTCCACACAACCCAAGCAGGCAGGATAGAAGTTTTAAACACTGAGTTGCCAGGATCCCTTGGCCCACTGAGAAGGAAAATATTATGAGACACAATCAAAACCTCCAGAACATCCTCTGAATGAGAGACTAAACCATCTAAATGGACCTTGAGGTGTTTTGTCATCTGCTGCAAGAATCAACCATGAACTTTCCATTCCAACATAAGTAGGTCATCTGAGGTATAAGTGACCTAATCCACACGTGTACACAGGTGTTCAAATTCAATCCCATTTAAAATGAAAGACCACATTGTCAACAGGACCCGAAAGTCATGAGAAACAATCAGATGTAAGTAAACTGCTACTGGTTACAGTACTATCAACAGCATGAGTATATGACCTCCACTGCACATGTAAAAACTACTGTTAGCAAGGTTAGCACCAGCACTGAGGAGATTATTGCACCCTGTTTACATGTCAACACTGCACACGCAGTCTTTGAATGTCCTCGCTTTGGAAGAAGTGAAAGATTATTGAAGTAAAATGTGCCTATGTGTGGACACAAGGACACAAATCCCCTAATAATAAGTAACAAATTCAACAAGTGATCCTCAATCTGAGTGTGGTGAGCCTTGAATGTCGACCCTTTGCTACAGAGCAGCGGAGACGCAGCATCAGGAGCAGCAGACAGTGTTTTTAGGGCCAAGCAGCAGCAGCAGCAGCAGCAGCACAGTGTCTGTCAAGGTTCTGTCCAGCTCATAATGGGATGTTCTTGTTGTTGCCAGCGGATAACTCTCATCCTGTGTTCTGGACTAGAGATCAAAGAGGGCTTGGACTCCACAGTGCTACCAAGGCCGCATGGAGGGAGAGGACAAAAACAGGAAGGGTAAAAAAGAAAGGAAAATAGAAGAGCATGTGTGAGAGAGAGAGAGAAACAGAATGACGCCATGCACTGTTCACCCTCACAGAAAGATTATTGGCTATTCTTCTATTTTCTGCTTCTATTACAGTGAAAAGCAAAGAAGAGAGCGAGGGGGGGGAAGATGAAAGCCTTAGTAGAGTGGGACTGCTTATTTAAATCTAATCCAAAAGGTGGAATATGATGAGCAGTCGCACAACGTTGGGTCTGTATACACACAGTCACCTGTTCGACCAGCAGGATCCACAGTCCAACTCTTTGTGAAACAGACAACAGTTGTGACTCCAAAGAACTTGTTGGGTTAATAAAAGGTGAAGTGGAGAATTGAGGCATCTCCACTTCTGACGCCCTGCCTGGCCCCTCTCTCTGTTAAGGGTCATCAGCGAGGGGCAAAGCTCTTTGTCAGGTGATGCAGAATCAACCTTTTAGAAGTACGAGCAGCAGCCCCAGCTGTGCCGGTGATGATGTCCAGAGATAAGAACGTGGTTGGTTGCGATGAATATCAAAAAACCAAAACCCCCCCAAAAAAGGCAAGCAGGGTGATGTGTGAGCAGCAAAAACAAAGAGAAAATAAAGCCAGGGTTACGCACAATCACACAAAGCTCATTCGTCCACCTGCAGGGAGAAAGATGTCTTTCCACAGCGTTTGACGATAGCATCTTCAGTCCCATGGTTCAACACTCTCACCGGAGACCTTTGACTGCATCTAAAGAAGGGGATTGTTTCACAGAGTTGACTAATGTGCTCTGCACATAGCCGCTTATGTAGGGGGATGAAAGGTGAAATGTGGTGGTGCACGATTCTGAGCACACACGGAACAGCGACTACTACTAGAGGATGCATGGGTCAGTGTAGCTTGACCATGATCTTTTGATAATCAGATGAATAACCAAAAGGAAAAGCCTGGCTCTACACAAACTGCTGTTTTATTTATTTTTATTTACTAAAATAAGAATTGAGGAATACTGAAACTTACACTGGCTTAAAGGTAGGTAGAGAGTCAGCCAGATTTTGAAAGTAAACACATGCCCCGTTCTCTCGGAGCTCACCCCGAAGCCACGCCTCCCAAACAGTCTGTGACTTCGGCCATCATGCACGTACCTCTCTGGTGCACGCAGAGCAGGAAGAGAGTGACAACCAGCCAATACTCCGCGCAGGGGCGCCTTGCAGGATTGGCTGATGTTTTTAGCGTTTTATAGCTTCCACAGATTATTAATATTCTTCGTTTTAAAGCGAAACTGCCGAACTAAATGGTTGCTATCGGATTGTAAAGAGAAGTTACACTAATTTAACAAAAAGTGCATCAGAATGAAATCTCCTACCCTACCTTTAAAACACAAGTAGATTTTACAGCCAAAAATTTTTTTTTTATAATTTTTTTCTCGATTGTATACAGATTTATCACAAATGAGCATTTTTTGCAAATTGGATCCAATCTATCCCTGCAGGTGGTTTAAAATTTCAGTTGGATTTTTACAATTGTGTCTCCAAACACATGCCTCGGCCTTCCAAACTCATAATTTAAACGTTGCTTCTCTGTAATCTGCGATGTCAAATCACAGAAGTGACAATCAGAATCAAGTCTGCTACTAGCAAAACAACATAAAGAACAACAGTCCATAAACAAAATGTGTTGCAGCAGTTTTATGACTACTAATGATGCCTGGACACATACTTCTGATGTGTAAATTAGGGTAAGGACAGTTAGTCCTAAAGATCTTGGACGGACAATAACAATCTATAAACACACAAATCTGTACAATTGCAGCAAACACACAGGAAACATGTTTGCCTCTCATAAATTGGAGCCCTGTGGTCACTGGCCGCTAATGATAGCTCCACTTATTCCTTTATGCTAATACATACACACCATTAATCAGATATCATAAAGGCAAGGAGTTCAAAACACTCTCTATATAAATATATATCTATATATAAATATACTAATACTAAGTGTCTGCACATGCTCTTTTCCTTTCCCATGTGATTGCTGAATTTTATTTACACAGTACAACCTATGGTGTCAGGCAGCCATGTCTACAACTGCATGTTTCTTTAAAGAGCATGAACACGATTATTGTTGCATGCATTTTTTTTATACGTACATTTGGGCTATTAACTTTGTAAAACAAAGGGTGGCCATTGCATTCTCCTTCAAGGATTGCGGTCTAGTGTTCTCTTTAAGTGCAGCCATGCAAATGCACATGATACTGTGGTGACGGGCTTGAAGTGAGCCAACTGGTCTTGTAGAGCAAAAATGTCTTCAAGAAACTCTACAAGTCTAGTTGGCTCACTTCAAGCTCTTGACTGTGGTGACTGTATGGTATTCACATATTATTGTCAGTAGAATGATGAATTAGATCAATTAAATCTTCAACTTCAACACAACAACACAAAGCATGACCATCGCATCCCATCTTGGTGCAATTTCTCCGAAGATCTCCATAAATCTATCGTTCTCTTAAAGTATACAATGAAAACACACATGTAGGGTGTCCTTCTGAGAAATCCAAGCCCACAAGCTAGTAGAGAGTGAGTGGCACTACAATCAATAGAAGAAATATACAAAGCTATATGTACTAGAGAGAACAAAAGCCTTTCTTCTATCTAACTTTGTCTGCTTGGATGTAAGAAAAATAGCTAGTACCCAAAGATTGTGCACAGGGATTATGTTTGTTCAAGCTCCGCTCCCCCCATTTCCCTACACGCACACACACACACTCACACACACACACACACACACAAATGTATTTCTTGTTTGGAATAAGAAGGGAGTGAGGGGAGCAGAAACAGTGCAGTGAAGCACATGTAATTACAAAAGGCAATACAAGCTGTGCGTCCCCAAGTCTCTCTGACCCACATGGAGGAAGTAAGTCAGAGCTTATCAGGGTGCCACAGAATGAGGAAATCTTCCAGCAGAGGTGGCAAGTGCTCCCTGCTCTTTTCAGATGTGACACATCAGGAAGATGACGGTGCTGTCGGGGGTGGGGGGGTGGAGGGTGGAGAGGATGGCAAATGAGGAAACAGTCCCTCCCCCTTGTTCTTTTGGCAGCCAGCTATCTCTGGCTATGCAGGTTAACTTCAAGAAAAGCAAGATGGACGAGATAAACACGTTCAACCGTCACCTCGTGTGTAAGAAATAAAAACATTAGCCGTGAAGACAGTAGTGCTATTGTTTACTACTTCTGCCATGGCCGCCGCTGTGTTTACTTGCCGCTGTATGTGTGAAAGACACAGTTTTGTTTTGAAAATTCCTGTGGAGAGACTTGATAGGAGTTGTCAGATGACAAACTGAGCAGCTCGGGGATGAAGATTTGGTGAGGATGAGGATGCCTCTGACAGGTTTACAGCAGCTGCAGCCTGTTTGGCTGGAGTGTTTACTTTTCTACTGGAAACACACGCATGCTTGCATATAAAAAGAAGCGTGCATGCAAACAGGTGAGACCAGATTTTTTTATGATGAGGACAAGGATGAAAACAAGCAGAGGTAGTAAAACTACCACTGTGCTTTGAAGAATATAATTCACTGAGGTGGATACACATGTACTGACGCATGCACGACGGGTGCAAAAAAATTGACTTTCGGCTGGTCCAATAACCTCCTGGAGAGTAAATAGCATAGAGCAGCGACAAAACAAAAGAACAAGCCTGCTCACAGTGCAGTTTGCCTCCAGGATGCAGGTCCCCATTTACCTCTGCTGATTCACCGGTGGTAATCACCAATATGGCTGCGGAGAAATAGGGAAGGATAAGGAAAAAGGGAGGGAAAAGTCTGTTAAACAGAAAGAATGAGGATACATGGGAGGGCTTTTGAATGAAATATGGCTTATATTATTTCTCTCTGCTCTCCAGACAGGGCCGTCTGTCATGGCAAGGAAGGGGGCCAGAGAAAGTGGGCTAAGTGGCCAGGCCATTTCTTGTGCCTTTTCCAAGTGGCTGAATAGATATTAGGATTTTACAGGCTATTACACATGATAATTGCACAGCATATTGAATTTTAGGCAATTTTCTCACACCATTTTTTTTTTTTTTTTTTTGCTCTTTCTTTCTATAAATAAACATTTTACAGTATGCAAAGTATCCATCACATGTGCACTGTCACTTGTTTGTGACACACAATCAGCATCCGGCGTTTGAGTAAATTCAATAACAGCACTCTGCTAATTACACGGCCTAAAGCCAGCTTTAGCTCTTTAGATATTCATCTAAGCCAATTAAGTGGGAGGCGGGCTGGGGACGGGACATAATCCTTGTTTGAATGTTAGAGTGCACATTCAAGAGCAATGTCAGGAGAAGACACAGTCCACAACAACAGCATGGCTTTCCCTGCGATGTATTTCCCCCTTATGGGTTAAATGCAGTCTGTACTATTGTACTACAGATTTATCTTTTTTTTTTTAGCCAAGAAAAAAAGGGAACAACTGTAACTTGTGCCAAATTAGAGAACCATATGTTCTTCACAGGTGCTACTACCACAACTTTATCATCTTCAAAAAAAAGCTGTTATGATGAATCCTGCGCAACAGAAAAATGAGAATAAATGCCAAAATCTAAAATTAGCTCAAGTGTCTGCATCATCAAATAAATAAAGCGGCAACAGCTGACTAACAGCTGGTATTTTTACATAGTAAGAGAGTTACCACTATATAGTGGGTCAATACTGATACACATTAGGGTTTCCTAATATTACATTTTTTTTTACCAATATCCAATACATTGTTCATCCTCTTCTGACCAAGTGCTGATGCAGATTCACATATATCTCTACCTAATTGCAGAGAACATTTTGAGCCTTCCCAATGGTGATATTAACTTCAGGTAATTATTAATTCAACTTGTAGCAATGAATAAATGCCAACGCTGATGCTATCAGCTATGCTAGCAGTTTTCTGACACTTCTTTTACTCTTTAGCTTTAACACAAATTATGTATTCAAATTAATTGTAACTGAATGTGTTCTATTTAATTAACTGTATTGTTTTTTTCTGATGCATCTTTGTGAGCATTTTGAGTATTCTGACTTTGCTCGCTGACTTAGTTTTGGCTTCTGTCAGCTTATTGATAAAGCATTAACTTAGCAAAAAGCATATTCGCTTTACCACAAATAAATAAATAAGGTTCCCTGCATATCAGCCTGGTTCTGCTCAAAGGTTCTTCCTGTTAACAGGATTCCTCGACTATGTCAACTTAACTGCTCGCTCTGAGGGTTTCAGGCTCGGAAGTTTCTGAGACCATTTCCATTGTAAGATGAAGTTATATAAATGAAATTGAATGATTTGAATGTGTACACAAGAGCAGACCGTACATGATACAGCAAGGCAGAGTCCCATGAGTGTAACTAACATATATATGCATAACAATCACCTAAAATGAATGTTATTCAGCCCTGCTGTGACAGTAACCATGACCGTTACGAGCAATTTCCTATTAAGATTCACTCTAAGACAGTATTCTCTTCAGCAGAAAGGCTGTCCCAGTCAGAGCTCAGGCATAATGTGTGTATGGGGGTATTTGAGCAGCATTTAGCCTGTGCACCAACCTGCACACACGGCACAGCTTAGCCATGATAAAAGGGAAAAGCGAGAAGACAGATTATGAAATGCTGATGGAGTACCCTCAGCACTACCATTTATCAACATAATTAACCATAATCAGCACCATCCGCAGAGATGGATGACGGAGGGGAAGAAAGAAAAGAAGGTAAATTTGTGCTTAAGACGGCACATGCAAAAGAAATCAAGCATTTAATGTGGTATATATTTAACAAAGCTCTGCAAAAACACTGTTGAATGTTTACTGCAAAGTGTTAATGAGATAAAAAAAAAATGAGAAATCCGTGCCTAAGCGTATGCATATGTTTGATGATGATGATGCTGTGCCTACTACTGCAGCTGCACAAAAAAAACAAAAAAAACAAAAAAAACACACACACACTGCAGGTTTGGCAAGCCGTGCATCTCATTTTAATAACTGCTCACTGGGGTCAGCTGACAAGCCGACAGATCATCTGAAATACCCAGTCAGCTCACGCCATGTCTCCAGCCAGGTTTCCATTACACATGCTGATCTCTTCGTCTTCATTCATTATTAACATCCATATACAGCCGGGGCCATGTAGGCCACTTTATGGGAGTTTAAAATTTAAATACTTCAAAATTCTTGGGTAATTGGGACGATGACCTGACAGCAGAAAGGTGCCTCGCTGCATACAATCTCAGAGAGACTTGCAGCTAATATTGCAGTGACAGCGTTAAGGCTTTTTGTGGGTGAGTCACGCTCTGCATGTGTTATTACTGTCAAACCATTACATTAAGTGTTATCTCAGTGTGGGGAAGGAACAGTAACAAACAGAGCAGCTGGTACTATAGTGGTGTTTTTTTTTTAAATATGGCGGATTTAACACAAGTCCTAAAAGTGAAGAAAACATTTATTTTGTTTGTGTTTAACCATTTGAGTTCACTTGTATAATTCATTACTGCCAGCTATTCTGCCCCAAACACAGCAAAACAGGTCCAAACCATGATACTACCACCACTGTGCTTTACACATGGGATAACGTTTTTATCCAGTATGGCAGTTTCACCTCCTCCCATTCAAACTAATTGAGACCAATTGTATTTTGGTCTTATGCATCCACAAAACAGCTCCCCAGCAGCCCTCTGGCTCATCCACATGAGCTCTAAGCAAACTGCAGGCAGCATGTATAATGTTATGCAGAAATATCTGAAGGATTCGCAAACTTCAAAGGACCAGAGGCTTTTTACGGATTCATAGCAAGAACACGTATCAGATCTACTACTCTGTGTCCACACTAATATTTACAGTATATCCCAAATTTGATTACAATTCATTGGAAAAGGTCGTGAAGTTACTTCTTTTTTTTTTTAATTATCTCTGGGTATGTATAGAACGAAGCAAGCGTCTGCCAGAAGCCATTCCCATACGACCCTGACCTTTTCAGGAGCTAATAGAATTACAGCACACTGAATGGCAATTAAATAAACACATAAATGGAAAACAAAACAGGCAGAGAGAGCACGGGAGTGTAATTGCTATAAAACCCCTTAAGGTAAACACATGTTCTCGCACTAGGCAGCCTCGGTGAGATATAGGTTGATGAGGAGGAAAGGGAGGAAGAGCGTGTGTGTGTGTGTGTGTGCAGAGAAGGAGAAGAAGAAGGAGGAGGAGGAGGAGGAAGAGGAGGAGGAGGGGAGTCAAACAGGCGAGGCAGGCTAGCCTGTGAATGTGTTGTTAATTTAGCCATGTTTTAATTAGCTCTTGTGCCAGAGAGCAGTAAGGGGGCTGATGGGGAGCCCTGAAGATCTTAGGCAGACTGAAAGAGGCCACCAGATTGACATGCCTAACAACTGCCCGTCTCAGACCTGCAGCTGGGCACACACACACACACACACACAGTCCCACAGCTGTTCTAACCACCCAAAGCTAAAAAAAAAAAAAACGCCTGACAACACACACATGCTCGGTCATGCTACTTTATTAACATCTCTCCTTTTTTTTTTAAGTTTCATTATTTTGATTCCTCCTGTGCCCTCTGTCGAGCTTTAATTAAATCATGGTCTGTTCTTTTCTCTCTCTCTCTCTCTCTACTTAACAATGCAAAGACAAAAATCTGACAGTTGCTTATAATAATGCTCCCGACTCTCGCTCTCAGAGGGACAGTCTCTGTTTACAGAGTTCACACTTCAGCTACGTTGAAGGCTGTCTGCTCTGTGTATATGAGGCCAGCTGATATTTAAAAAGTTTGACTATTTTATGAGTTTCAGTCGTGTAACAGAAGAGAAAAAAAAAACAAAAAAAAGAATGGAGACAATCCCCTCTGAGCAGCAAACAGCGTGTGCCCTGATGGAATAAGCAAATATGAGCCTAACTGCCTTAGTTTTCAGAGGGGGATTTATGACATGCTGTCTTATTATCTGTAGGTCGGATTACTGCCATGCGTTTCACTTCAAAATAAAGAGGTTCCATGCCACATAAAGCCTGTGTGTTTTCACACTGTGACACACTCCCTTGCACTTTCAGCGCAGATTTAAAGGATGACTGCGCCACTTTTTTTTTTTTTATTTATTTACTTTTTTGGTGGGGTGGGGTGGGAGGCGGCTATTCTTTGCTGGCATGCTCTCTTGTTTGCCTTAGCGATCAAAAAGGTCAAGAGGACGTGCACATTTTTACTTCTGTGATGAGCTGTCCACTTGAAATGGAAAGTAATTGGTCGGTGAGTACCACTGTTATGCACCAGAGCTCTCAAGCAAGGACAGATTAAGCTATACCTGCAGATGGAGATAGGCCAGGGTCTGGGGACGAGAGAGAGAAGAGGGGGTCTCCTACTTGACTTTGAAGACAGCATAGAGGAGACGGAGGGCTTGAGATGAAGGAGACTGATTAACAGAGCTCACTTCTTTTATTTATTTTATTTTTTTTAAAACAGTCAGACGACATCTGGGGAAATATGCAGCGGTTGCTGCAGCAAACCGGAGCCAACATGTTTATTGTCCTGTTAATTAACAAGGATGTGGTTAAGGCTGTTAAAACACCGAGTCTATGAATTCAGGAAGGATGCAGGAACAAATAATAACAAAAAGATCTGTCACAGCGCACGAGCTTCTCTACTCACAATGAAGACAAATATTGTTGGTCAACCCCTCTCACAACTCTCCAGTGTGCACTTAGAAATGTTCTCTGCATCGTGGATGAGTAATTGCCTTATTTCCTGAAGCCTAAGTATAGGTAACTCACTTGTCTGCCAGTTGAGTTGTTTGATCTGCTTACTTTGATCATACAGAATGTAGTGTTGGCCAATCGAATTTGACTGCATGCTGCAGACTGAAACTCAGTCTTTTCCCATTTCCTTCTTTCCATTTTATTTTCTTATATAAAACTCATGATCAGACACTGGTTTTTGGGATGCTATCAACATTCCTAGTCTAAATAAACAGTACTCTAAACAACTGAGAACCACAGCAGAACAAACCTTGTCACACACAGAAGACATCATCAGTCTATACTACACCAAATGTCATGCTTTTACTAAGGGGGTGTCCTAACAGCAGGAAAATATTAAAAGTGTTCGTTTCTGGCACCCTTCCTGTGGTTGTTCTACTTATATAGTGCATGGTAAATTTGGTGTTTGTCACCTCGGTTTAGGGTTAAAGCTGACCAAGTAGTTTTAATCACAGCTCTCATTGATGTTCCCTCCTGGATGAGCTTCACTACCTGAGCAACTTGTGTGGGTTGTAGACACCGCCTCATGCTACCTCTAGGGGTGAGACACTGACAAAATGCAAAAGTGATCAAACATCAGGCAGAAAGGATGAGAGCAGAGAAATGGTCTGTGGTCAGCACCTGCAGAACCTCTCCTTTATAGGGCTTGTCTTGATAACTGCCTCTCATTTCCACCTGTTGTCTGTTCCATTTGCACAACAGCAGCTGAAACTGGTTCATACTCAGTGTTGATCCTAACTGGACAGGCTGATCTCACAGAAGTGTGACTGACTTGGAGGTACATTGTCAGGAACATGCAGACCTGTGGACGGGCAGGTGCTCAAAGTGAAAATAGGGCAAATGGAGCATGAATTTGAAATGCCATACAGAAACACCCCGTACAATGTAACTGGTTGAATCGAACCAACCCATATTCATAGAGGGGATAAAGGAGGAGTGGAGGTACAGCCTATATCCACAAAGCCATAATGCAAGCTGTACATTTAGGACATATGAAGATAATGTGTTAAGTTGAATTTAGAAGCTGTAAAAATATTGGGAGGGGGCAAACTGGGGGGGGGGGGGGGGGGGGGGTTCTGGGGGTCCTCCCTCAGAAAATGTTTAATGAAGTAGAAGCCATTTCCTGCATTCTGGTGCATTTCAACACCTATTTTACCGACAGAAGTAAAGGGTTAACTCAACAAGCCATGATGACAAATACAAAACCAACTGAAAATGAAACAGTTTTGTCAGCCTCATGGTGGTTCTACACTAACAGATTATTAGAACAAAATATGTTTACATCTGTTACTTTTTAACCTTTGTGCCACCATGATTTTAACCACAAAAACCACATTTCTGTTTCACTGTATTCCCAATGAGACCAGATCAGCTGGACAGATTTTAGAGACAGACTTCACAGAATAGATCAGATTAAACAGATTAGAAAGACATTACTCAAAGCCTCAAAAAACGCTGCAAAAAAGCTGCACAACAGGTAACTTAGTCCACCATGAATCTGTGCTGATTTGTCTGCTTGTGTTGATCAGCACACACAAGCAGTTCAAATGAAGTGACTGAAACACAAAGGGAGGGATCAATATAGAAGGAAACTCGCTCCCTGTCTGTACATAACATCTGCTGCGCGGTGTGCTTGCAGCTGAATCTTAGACCTCACCTGGTAACAAGAAGTTCTATTTTCTGATTGGCTGATAGGTCGCTAATTGCTACAGCTGTGAGTGTGCAGTGCCGTCGGGTTGTCTGGTTAACTAGCGGCTGTAACTTGTTAGAGGTGTGTGCAGTCAGACGTCACACTGGACACTCATGGCTCACTTCACTTCGTCAGTCATCCTGGAAAACTACACCGTGCACAAACATACCAGCGCTGCAGAACCTGCTCACCGGACCAGCAGTTTACTCCCACGGTGTCGCCACCAGCAGTGGCCGACCGTCTCCCAGCTTAGCAGCACTGCAGGGCACGTCATGGATCATGTGACCGACCAACGTAGATCTAAGTCATTATTATATCGTTCCATTTACTATTATTTTGGACCACACAGACTGACTGTCACAAGCAATAATGATATAAAATAAAATAAAATAAAATAAAATAAATTTTCACCCTTTAATTTTTTGAGCAGTGTATGAAACCAGCCACCAGACCGCACTTTTGACTACTGTGTGTAAATATATGACTTAGTGATACAATTTACCTGGTTAAGTTTACAACATAATCATAATTTGTAATTTGAGTATTAATTGGGTATCATTTTGGGATACCCCTTCTGCAGCATGATTATTTAAGTCTGTTGGACTACTAATTATATTGAAAACTAAGCCTGAGTGAATGCTAAGTGCCACCTTAAGCATCATATATGTGACAGCACCACAGAAACACAAGAAAAGGGATTCAAGCAGCTTTTGGTTTCCTGCTATAAAACAGAAGGGTACTGAAGCAAAGCCTCTGGACTAAAAGCCCCCCCACAATCATTTCCATAATTCATATTTCAGTCAGCTTCCAGTAATGTTGGACACCAAAATAGAAATAATGGATTTCCTGGTCCTTCTTTTTTCACTCATCACCGCCCATACAATACCTGCAGACAATCCACCCCCACACAGAGATGCGCACGCACACGCACGCACACACACACGCACACACACACACTTCTGGCCCTTGACCAGCAGTATCAGAAGACTGGGCTAGCTGCAGGCTTCTAATTGGCCCCATTCCTCCTCCTCCTGTCTCTCTCTTTGTGCCCATGAACGCACCAGTTATTCTGTCTACTACATGTTTCTGAAAGGGTGGACATACTGAAGTCTGCTCTTATCCAAATACAATGAAACTCTCCAAATGAAAGCAAAGAGGAAAGACAAGGCCAATGTCTTAAAAAGCATCTGTGCAAAAGACAAAGCGAGAGATGCTGACAGAATGGGGATGAGACAGAGAGCAGAGAGGCTGCAGACTGTGAGCCATGAAGGACGGCCGTTGAAAGATCTGCGGCGGGTGTCTCATGGACAATGGCCTCAAGGAGGAACAGAGGAGGCGATGGTGGACACGCGTCCCACCCACTGTCTCCTGTCTAACCAATCAATGAGCTTTTTGTTGTGATGTATGTGACCGGACGTTTTATGGCATATGTGCCGCAGTGTCTGGCTACCACGGCTCTGTAAAGTGTTGATTATAAAAGATGGCAGACGCACACTCTGCCCCCCCACCCCCCTCTCTCTAGCCTCCATCTACTGCAGAGCCAATTTGCTAATGGATGCAGCAACCTTGTGATTTATTGTTGTCAAAGATACGCTTCAAGTAAAACGCTCTCGATGATTTAAGTTTGCAGGGAGAATTTACATTTGAAAGCCAGCCCACTCTGGAGAGTGCCTCACATCAAATATGCAAAGTTGATTATGTGGAGCATCTATTTAGTGGTTCTAAATCATTGTTCTAGGCCTCTCAGTGATATTAAACTCTGTATGGATTGTCTGTGGTTTGTGTCTATTCTTGGAGTCAGTTTCTGAGATGGAAATTAAAAGAGCTACCAGTGCTGCTACAAAACCCGAATCCTTCCACTGCTGGGGAACTTCGGTATTAAGTCTGCATTAAAGGTTAAGGCACTTTCATTGAATGTTACTGGAAATTTCCACTTGAGTTGAAACACTGTGGGCAGTGTGCTGCAAGTGGACCAGGCAGTCTGGAGGCCTACAATTTTATGTTCTTATTATTATTCAGTGAACACAGCAGACAGTTTCACGTCCTCTCACTTGTATCAGCATGCCAGATCTATAGCCCTCCATACTGTATATCTGACCTTTCTTAACCCTTGTCAGTACAGTACAGAGTTATTACAGAGGCAGATTGTAGGAATGCCTGAGAGTTCCCCAGGGTGTCTGTCTCTCTCTCTCTGGCTGCTGGTAGAACCAGCTGTGACTCTTCTCCAACTGTTTTTTGGGGACAGTGGCTGCAAATGCAATCATATTCGTCTGTTTCACACATTCAGTTCTGTCTCATCCACAGCCTCTTCTTACTGACAATCCCACCTCCACCTCCTAAAGTGTCGTACGACCTGCTTTTCAGAGGAATCGCCACAGATCAAATAAATAAACATTCTTTTAACTCTGGGGTCAGAGCCACTTTGATATATCTTGTGCGCCAACTCTTGTATAAAAAAAAAAAAAAAAAAAAAAAAAAACACAAGCACAAGCACAAGCAAGCACTATCTATCATTTTTTTTTACAAACGCACAACGTAGACCATCTGGATATGTGTAATAAAGTGATATCACATGATACAAAAAAGTTATAAGGCTTAGAAATCAAATTAAAATGATTAAAATGTGATGTCAGTGCTTTAGCAATCACAGGCACCCCAAAGGGTTAAATACTTGTTTTATTTTGGAAGCTGCTGACCACGTAGCCAGGAGGCTTCAACTCACTAAGATCCTAAGAAGCAACCTAGCAGCAAACATTTGACCTGCACTTTCAAAATAAAGGTTTTACATACCATTCCTTCAGAATAAAATTAGAGCACCAACAGGGTGCACAGACTTCTGAATGGGTTTATATTCAAGCAACCACATATACTATTAATCCTTTGAGCCCAACCTTAAGACATTGCTTATTGTTCATTAGTAAACATACTAAAATGCACAAATACTACACTTAGTCTCTCATTTTTGTAGCAGGGTTAGGCTAACGTCTGTTTAGCCACTAGCCGTGAGAATAGCACTGGTGTGCTTGAACACGTGCCTTTTGTAAGTTTAACCTGTGGATTAAGCTGAAGCCATGGTACCTGACCATGGTACTGAGACATGCTTGGAGACAGTCAAGAACACGTTAGAGTCCACTGAGCAGCCCTCGGGCACGGCCTTAGGGTCTCCCTACCAGCGTGCTCAGTGACACAAATGGACACACATGCGGTGACTCAATGATTCTGTTCTGACTTAGACCTGCTGCTTTCACCACAGGGAGAACGCAGCGCTGTGCCGTCGCCTCAGCAGAGTCTCATGCACTTTTCAAATGTCATCAGTCATTAAAAACAATCTAATAGTGATCATTTCAGCACTCGCAGATAAATCACAGCACATTTGACACTCAGGGACCATTTTCATTCTGCACTGATGGATGTCAAGAATGTCACGCTCGAAACCTGAGGTGCTGCTCCACACTCGGCTGGATTTGGATTTGCTAATCTGGTAATACCGCCTTGTCAAAAAAACAGATCTAGATTGATGAAATCAAACATGCAAATGAAAAGAGAGTGACACAGTCTTTTTCCAGGTTTAAGGCGAACTGACCTTTCAGTTGGTGACGCAGCAAGGTTGTATAGATTGTATAGAGACATTAATGTAAGCAGATTGGAGTCTAAAATGACTCTACCTCACCTTTCAACATGCCCAAGCCAACACAAACATATCTGACTGGTACACGTGTATCAGCTTGGCTGTGCTCTCTGAGTCTGCATGTATGATCAAACAGATATTGGACTACAAAATCTCTTCCTTCGCCTTCACATCGTGACATGTTAAAAGGCTTCATTAAAGCACAGGGCTGGAGATACAGCATCATAGGCAATTTTCCATGCCTTTCCTTGGGAAAAAAAAGAGGAACCCATTGCTCGAAACAGGGCCTTCAGATGAGATATAATACAGCACCCCACCGCCTCTGTGCTGTAATCTACGGTGATGTGCTTGGGCTAATGGGAGTCTGACCTGCAAAAGAGCTCATTGGGCACCATGCAAAGAGGCAGAGTAGAAGAAGGGAGGTTAAAAAAAGGGGGATGGCAGGAAGGTAAGAAGGAAAGACAGAGAAAGAGAGCAGGAGGAGGAAGATAAAGAGAGAGCGATGGGGGAAGAATGGCTTCAAATTTTCTGACAATGAAATGTCTCCAGTAATTGTTCCTGCAGTGATAAATGGTGTTCCATTGTACGGTGGGTCTCCTTGCCCTTGGGAGTCAAAGAGATGAGGAGGCGGGGAGGGAAGTAAAGGGGGTGGGGGGTAAGCAGAGATGGACTGGCAAAGCAGCATTTAACTTGGATTCGGCTACAAACAGTCAACTTTCTGAAGGTGACGATTTGTGTGTATACATGCGTACTACAGTGTTTGTGTGTATCTGCCATCAGCCTGTTTGTGTCTATGTGCTGTATGTGTCGAAGGTTTTCGAAGTTTTTTTTTTTATTCTTTTTTGGCGAAGGGAACCAGCAGGCAGTACAGTTGTGAGTGGGGTTCCTGCCCTTGGGGATGAGACTGACAGAATAAAAACACATCATAACACTGCAGTAATATTCCCCTGACAACACGCTCAGAGCACTTTGTGCCCCAGAGACATTTTTGCAGCTATCCATGGGGAAGAACATTTACCATGCTGTGACTTCTTCAGCAGACAGTCTTTTAGAGGATAATTCTAGCATGATTTCAGCTTCAGATCAAGTGGGGGGTTTTTTTAAGGCTTTTGCTTTAGATTCTGTTGAAGGGTTTTTTTTTAGCCTGATTTTCTTAAATTTCTATGGCACATGACATCAAAGTGATTGGCTGTCACTGCGCAGAAATTATACAATTCATATGATCTACTGGACACAATCGAGGCTTGCTGCAGTGACAAGACGGCAGCATCGCCTGAGGCCGATCAAATAATAACATGACAAACCTGAATCCTAAATCATCCTGTCCAAATTTAGCTTAGCAAGACCTTCAGTCTTTGTTGGATTCTCTCACATATGAATAAATATCCAACAACATGACAACCACATCCAAACCAACAGTCAGCACCACGTTATGGGCGTGAGGCTGGTTGGATCCACAGATTTTTGAGCGACAGGGCAGATTTCTGAGTGAACAAGTAATCACGTGATCACATTCCAACACGTCCCTGTAAGAAAATGTCACATCAGGCTGATAATACATCCTTCAGATATGACACAGTTCTGTTTACACAAAAACAAGTGGCCAAAATGGAACAAATGAATCATGGGACCAATATACAATACCGTTCGAAAGTTTGGGTTCACTTGGAAATGTCTTTTTTTTTTTACAATGAAGATAACATTAAAGTAATCAGACACACAGTCCAGACATTGTTAATGTGGTGAATGACTATTCTAGTTAGAAAAGGCTGATTTTTAATGGAATATATACAAAGGTATACAGAGGCCCTTTTCCAGCAACCATCACTCCTGTGTTCTAATGGTACATTGTGTACCAATCATGTTAAAAAGGCTCATTGATGATTAGAAAACTCCTGTGAAATGATGTTAGCACAGCTGAACTGTTATGCTGATCAGAGAAGCTGTAGAACTGGCCTGGTGACCCCAAACTTTTGAACGGTAGTATATATACATGTTGGAATGTAGGTCAGGTTGGTGGTGTCACAAACAAGGCAGTAAATTTTCACTTAAGAGTTCCAGGGTTTGGGGCCCTAAACACTGGAAGCTGTCACGTTTCAAATGGTGGATTGACCTATCAGTATCAAGTATTCCCCATGGCTGTGTAACAATATAATAATTTTCCACTAGGAAAAGGATTTCTAGTCAAATCTTGTAGTACAAACAGCAGTACGGTCCATTACTGGCTGGTTAGCATGCTAATTTTTAAGACTCTGCTTAACTGAGCCAAAGGACGCAATGTTGTGCATCCTACTGAAATATCTGCACTAATGTCTACAGATCTGACGCAATCTCCTGCTCCATGTGTGAAAACAGCATCTGATATGTTTAATTCATAAGTGTAGTCCAAGATTTAATGTATTTCATCTTGCTTACTCACTCTATTAACCTCCAAACTACAACACGAGGCAGTCAAGCAGCCACAGAGAAGATGTTATGCATAATTTAAAACACCTGCGTAAAACAGTGACTAAACAAAGATCTGGCTTTGGTTTAATCGTCTTAAATGTGGAAATGATGAGGTTTTTAAAACACTTCCACAACAAAAACTCCCACAAGTTAGCAGATGTACTCTCACTTACTCATGTTAATGTCTCACGTCTGCAATGGTTTAATGAGTACACGCTCAGTGGCATACTTGTCATTCATGTCATGACATGGTTACATACATAGGTAGCAATAACTGAAGGTATTTGAGTCATGCAAACGACGTAATGTTAGAAACATTTGTCGCTGTGTGTCCAAGCAATGCAAGAGGAATGGCAGCTGTTTCCAATTGCAATGCAATTCCAAGACATAAGGACGGGGCAGAAGAAGCTGTTCAAGCTTAGAAAGGATGAAGGTAAGAGGAGGAGGACACAATGTATATGCTATAGAGACTGCAGAGCGCGGAGTAAACCATGACATACATTAATCACTCGTGGCCTCTCTATCCTGCATACCAATGATGACGATCCTATGCCGCAATCTTACCTACAGCTGTGGCACTAACAGACCCAGGTGTCACATGAACTGCTCCAGTTCCTGCTCCTTTTTCTTCCCCTGTGTTTTCTGCATTATCTCTCACCCTTGTTCCTGTCTACGACAGCCTCCCATTTACACACACAGACACACACACACACATACACACACTGTGCATGGACGCACGCATTCATCTTATCCACCCTCCCCTCTTTCTCTTTGGTCCCTGCTGGCCTTGGACAGGTCCGTGCCAGGCAGAAAGCAGGTGGCTGAAAGAAAAAGGTTACACTCATTATACAGATTAAACCTGTAAATGCCCTGTCATTGGTGTAATCGATGTGCCACTTCATTGCAGTGACTTATTGATCAATCTCGTCTGGGGGTCGTACACAGTACATCGTTATAGCCCTGATAGTAGCAGGGACTGCTTCTGTAGAGAAGATGCACTAACAGCCTCTCAGAGTGCTCTTATATCAGGACTTTTATACTATTGAACAAAACTATGCATCAGCTATCAAGGCTGAAGTTTTTAAGAAACATTACAAAGGGTTATTGATAAGTCTAAGTTGTATATGGACAGAGACTGTATATGGACACCATGACAGCTCTTCAAAAGTGAGGCCAAAATATCTTCAGCATCCCCTGGTGGTTGGCTACAGTATAGGTCACAAATCTTTGGCTTGTTAGCTAGATTTTACCACGTAGATCTGTAATCAAGTATGATTGTATTTAATAAGCTATTGAAAAAGGAGTTATGGCACAGTCAGTAACCTATGAAACAGCCATGCTACAAACAGAGTTAAGGGAAGGGTCTGCTTTTAGTACAATAGGCGGAGGCGGAGCCACATCATCCATTTTTATATCTATATCTATATGAAGAAGGCAACAAGTTACTGGTTAGGATCTATCAAGGGTGCCTGATTCTCATAGTTTTATCTTGTTACCCTTGGACATTAAAGAAACATGGTTAAGATGACGAAAGAATCACTGTTTAGGTCTCACTCCAGTGTCCCAATTCAGTGCATCCTTTAGAGAAAACTCCTGACTCAAATCGACACAACAAAGCTGTCCATTTTGCAGGGTCCATCATATGTGTCCTTCTCTTCACCGGAAATGCAGAATGGAGAAGGTGTTTCCAGATCCGTAGCTGCCAAACACATCCTAAAATAAACCAATGATTGTTGTATTCTTTTTTACAATTATACTCCAGAAACTAAACTCTAATGATGACTGAAAATGTCTTCCACAGACCCCACTGTCTCATTTAACAAATGTTGGTGCAACCTTCAAGGTCTCTATATTGAATCACTGGTAGTGTGATGGTCAGTGCATGTTGTGGCATCTATTGATGTCTTTAGAAACCTATTGCCAAATCAGGACCCTGTGAATTATAAAGCAACACTCTACGAACCAGAGCCTGCAAAGTCTTTTCTTGAGCATGGCAATCTTAGGTACCACAGCACATCCTGGTTGACTGCTGAGGTTGACAGTGCAGACCTGCAACATTCAATTACTTAAAAAAATAAATACCACAAAATACCTTAACTTACTGCAGAGAGATTCAGCCCATGGGCACCTTTTCAACAAAGCTCTGTGCAAATCCACTTTATTGTTGGAAGAAAAATCTCTCCACTTGTCTTGATGATGGTAATTACAAATGATAAACATCTAAAATAGCCCGTTTTCTTCTGTCTGTGATTGTTTTCACCCAGGCAGCGACACTCAATAAGTACAATAGGGAATAGGAAGGAAATTAGGAACTGCAATACTCAGAGCTACAAGAAATGGTACAAAAAAGGGGCTTAATACAGTCAAAAACTGACAAGGCACTAAATATATGTATACAGTTCTGAATGTTTGACAAAGGGGGAATAAAAGATATGTGTGAAAGTCATCCCACCACCTGTTCAGTATTATCTGAGGCCTCCAGTGAACTACAGTGACTCCATTTTGCCTCAGTGAAAAGAGATACATTTGGCTCCTTTGAAAGGAAACCCTTTACAGCGGGCAGAGAAGAAAGGCAGAGCATCTGCCTCGCTTCACATGTCGCCTCCCTCTCCCGACCCACAGATCACACCAACCCATGGCTACAAAGGACATCAATTTGTGATTACAAATAACACAGCTCTCGTCTTTGCCCATATTCAGAGGGACACTGGCCACACCGCCCACAGCTCCTCTTTAGAACTCCTCTGTCCCCGCTGCATCAGTGGGGTATCTGGGCCACCTTAGGATTGGAAAAATAATTGGTTCTGGTAAACGGATTGATAGGAAGTGTGTGATCAGGGAAGCAGAGTTTGCATGATTATCGTGCTGCACAGCTGCACACTGCAGGTTTTCTTTGTTTAACAACGCCTTGCTAAGAAAAGCCTTGATTGCTTGAGAGGCCTTTGTTTTAAAGCAATTGGCCTGAAACAGCTCCAAATAAATTGTCAGAAGGCGGTACATATCAAAGATCATTGTTTTAGCTGACCTTTTGGACCCTACTATTTTGTGTCCCTTTTCTACAGTCACAGGAAGATGTGGAAATAGGAGCCTAAACATTCCCTCAAGGAAGTGTAGTGACAGGAGGTTAGGGCATATGGCAAAAATGACTGGAATTTCTCGCCTGTTGCTAAGGGGCACATCTTTCACGTTAGGCAGCTTTTATTTCAACATCACACACCCTCACAGAAGCACCCAGTCGTCCATCTGGCAGTGCACGTACACAAAAAAAGAAGCAGCACATTTCTGAGAAATGCGTCACTTATAAACAGAGAGCATTTGAAGACCATCAGCTGAGAAATTTAACACAAGTGTGAGAGTAAACTCCTACAGTATGAGGAGCCATATTAAAGTCACCATCATTCAACACCTTCTCCCTTCACCTTCAGTTATGGATGGAAACAGATGACCGGGAAATTGCACCCTGTCTGACAAATGGCAGGATGGCATCGCTCCATGGGCTGCCCACCGGCAAACTGCTACTACTGAAGGAAAGGACATGAACAAATCGCCTCCCGCTGCTCCAATTACCGAGAGCGCTCATCTCACAGAGGGACCGCAGTCAGCTCTGTGGGAGGGGGATGGAAAAACACTACCATGAGTGAGGGCGTGCGATGATGGGGTCAAGGGCAAGATGACATCTCATTCCAATCAGCGATCAGCTGTAATTTGTTATTTCAGTCCATCAGACAGGTGACCAATGCAGTTAGGACATTGCTGCATAATTCAAACTGGTAATGCAGTAGGATCCACTTTACATAAGTCCGCTATGGTAATGCGAAACACCCTCTTCTAGTGAAGCTGATGAACTCTGCGGTGAAGTCAAGAATTCACCATTAGCCTGAGGTGCTCCTTTAGGGGAGTTGCTAAGTTTTGAAAAATATAATCGGGGTAAAGCAGGGATGAAGGTTGGGGGGCTCTTTGTTGGATTTAAATGCTGCACTGTGTTCCCTGTGACAGGCCGTTGGTAATTTATTGCCGCAGCCATTACGGTTATTAGAAAACTCACTCAGGAAGACAAATGGCAGCTTGGCTGGTCGTTGGTCTTCCGTCAGGGCTGACAAAGGGAGACGTGGCACTCTTCGCTATTGACATTTTCGCACCTAAAGTCAAGTTTTGCCAGCGGTATTGCAATTCAAACCCACCCCACCTCCACCCCCCCACTTAATAGGCTAAATCATCCCTGGGCTTGGCATACAACTTTTCTTCATTTCATTTATGAAAACAAGGAGGAGGAAGAGGAGGAGGAGGAGGAGAAACATCCTGGTCAGCAACATGGCACAGTCTTTAAGGACAGCCAGATTTTTTTTTTTCCTCTTCCTCTCAGACTGACGGATAAAATGAGTCTTGCCATAAATAACTTCTATCACAAAGAGCCATTAAGGGCAGACCGTTAGGAGCGTCTGAATGGAAGCCATTTCTTCTGTATGACTGAAAGGCGGAGGAGATTTGAGGCGAAGGCTCTTGTGTTCAAACTCAACATTTCTGAGGCCTGTGAGTCATATTTCACTCAGTGGCCCAGAAAGAATGACAAATGATTCCAGTTGTTTTGCAGAAATTGAATGTGAAAGGTGACACGGCTATCAGTGAGGGGTTTTGGCCCCAACAATAATACCTTGTTCGGTAAAAAAGGAGAACACAACACTGAAAGTTTGAATTCACCACACACATTTCTGAAGTCTATGTGCTTAAAAAAAAAAGTCTTTAGTTTACATGCGTTTATTTCAATATGCGATGTGTGAGGTTCTATCTTTAGAATAACAACACTGTATTTCACAGAAACACCCTTCTTGAGCCATGGAGGAATTTGAACCTATTAGTGATACCAGATGAAAGTTCACAGGGGTCAAAGCGAAGTCACAAGGGAGTTATGGCCGGTAGTTGCAAGATATCTGCTCTGGAATGAAAACAGGTCAGAAGGCTGATTGAGCAAGAATCATGCACCCAAATTGTGCAACAACTTCTCTGTCTAGACTGAGCAACATTGCCCTCCTTTGGCCTCTCTGACTGCTGACTTGGGCACAAAGTATAGGCAGTCCTATGAAAAAAAAAAAAGGTCTGTGGTAATTGTACGTTTTGCATGTTTTCCTGGGAGGTAGCAGGGTGCTGAGTAGCTAATGGGATGTCATGTAAAGGGGAATGCTGCATACACAAGGGGTAATGGTGATGATGACACACCGTGCTGAAAGCTTCTACAAATGTGTGGCATGTTTGTGCATTTTTTTTTATTTTTTTTTTAACACAGCACGTTCATTGTTTTGTATCAGGAGGCGGCCAAAAGTCTCACTGTTATTGTAATGATAGTGAATGCATTCCCGGTCACGATTTCATTCTGTTGTTACCGGGCAGGGTGAGAACACATAAAAGCCTGTGTATTATGACGTGTGTATTCTCCACGCTAGGCTTTTATTGAAGATATGTATTGGTTTAGCGAAAGGGCAAGGTTCAGGGCAGAGTGGGGTTAACTGCCATTCCCTGACAGCCCAGATGAGAAAGTGATGTGCGCAGTGGGAGGTCACTGTGTGTCAGTCCGCCAGCTAACACTGGCTCATTGGGAAGCCGGCATGCTCCATTTAACTTCACAGGGCATCCACATCCTGCATGTGTGTGTGTCTCTCTCGCACATAAAAGTCGAGGTCCTTCCCTTGCTCAACCCCCAGCCTCTCCTATGCCTCCCTGCCTCCCGTCGCCTTACTAGGAAGCCGGAGTCACTCTGCCTCATTAGGGTAATTGAGACAGGTCCTCCCGAGACTAAAGAGCTGCTGAATTGCTACCCACTAGTGCATTTAAAAGACCACTTCATCAAGCCCTTCTGTCTATGTGTTTTTATTCTCATCCTCCTCTTCCTCTTTCTTGTCATACTTCTCTTTGCTGAGGTGTTCAAATGATGCTAATTGCGAGTAAGGAAGCAATCTGTGGGGTTGGGAAAGCTCCTTGTCCAGACAAGTGTGAATGGGTGACAGCAACAAAAAAAGCTGATCTGTGGATATTAGGATGGAATAAGGAAGGTGAAGGAGGAGGAGGAGGAGACAGTGAGTGAGAGAGAGGAGAGGAAAATCCACCACCTCAGCAATTGTGGGGGCCGGGCTGCACCGAGCTGACAGCGACACCGCGATGGCGGCCAGCGAGGGGAGGTGTGCCAGAGCACCCGTCATGTAACAAGTCAGATTTAGCAATACTGCTGGGTCAGGTCAGAGCTAACATCTCCTGCTACCACACTGAGGCTTCATCCAAGGAAATACTGTGTCATGTGTGAGGGTGCATAAGACTTAAACATTAGTAGATGAGAGACACCCATCATGCTCTATATATAAATACCACAATCCTCTTTCCATTTTTCTTATTTCCCCAGCTCTACTTATACACCTTCCTCCCTTCCGCCCCGTCTTATCAGTGACAGGCTGGAAACAGAAGCAAGATAAGGCGACGCTCAAGCCAATACGAGGCGCGGTGGTCGAACACTCGGGCAGATTACTCATTGACATGTTTGTCAGGTAACAATGGGCCGTGCGTGGCTCAAATCGGTAAATGGAAGCAGAAACAATGAGGCAAATTTCTCCACCTAATGCATTATGGGTCCAGAAGTATTAACAGCTAGATCCAGGCACCACGTCCCCTGAGGTGTGGAAGGACAGATTACTAAAATGGAGCTGTCTCTGCATACCTTAAGATGTACTCTCATGTCACTCAAACAGACACACAGGACACATTCCTACATGTAAACTCAAATACACCTTCTTCATCGCTGCACCCATCTGGAAAGCAGAGCCATTAATATTTATGTGTAGCCTACCAACAGTGTTTGTGCACTATTTAACAAGTTTCTCTGCAGCAATCCTGACTGATTGTTTACTGTAGTACTTGAGGGCTTCTGTGTAGACCCCCTAAACCACATATTGAAAAGCACATTTGCTCATTTTTTAATATTACATAATTAGCCATTTTATCATACAAATAAACTGCAAAAACAGGCAGAATCCCTTTTTTGATGGTTCTCAAATACACCATATGGCTCCATCTGAACATATAAATAAACCTAAGCTCATTAAAATCACTTTATTTTAATGAAAGATTAAATCAAAAATGAACTGTTTGCACTAACGACATTATGCCAAAGCAAAATATCCTGCACTCGTCGGCACAACTGGGAAGATATGACTGACTGACCCTGTAATAGCAGTCACATGACAAAAATATGTTTTACTTTCAATTAATTTCATTGTTGTTTCATGTTTTTATAATAAAACTAATCACCCACATATGCTACATTTTCCTGCAGGCTGCAACAGCTAAAATAACTGCAACAAGTGTACACTCAATTCTCAGGTCTCATCTGTGAGTTGACAGAGTTGGAGTCTCAGCGTCTCCATCTGCACTGATGTGTTTCAAGCAACACCAGTAATTGCTGCTACTCTGTCATCTGCAAATAACAGTACCCCTCTTGTAGTAATAGTGTCTCTTAGTGTGATGCAGTCAGTGGATTTTTTTTTTTTTTAAGGTCAGGCAATTTCTTCTTCACAACAGTGCCACAGTTCTTATATTAGGTCAGTGTTTCCCAGTCATAGACTATTTTTTTTTTTTTTAAATGTATATAATTTGATAGGACTGGTTAACTAGAGAGCATTCCAAGGTGAATGCGTTGCTCATCTGTTTCAAATTTCTTTAATAATATCTTCTTAGTTGAACTCAGCTGCACTGTCAGACCTACATTTAGGTTACTATGATGTAGTAGACTTACAAAATAGTAAAGCAACAATATCCTGCCTCAGTTTTGGTACTTATGAATCAGTACAAAATTAATAACATAAACAGAGTTACAGTGACATATGCTGAAAAATGTCTTCAAATTACCACATAACCTACATTGTTCTCTCAGAAGGATGCTGGTTATGTGTCTACACAAATTCCAGTTTACAGAGGCCGAATATACGACGCTGTGCTCACATCCCAAGGTACTGTGTTGCTTTTTTCATGCAAAATATCAAAAGTTAGCACATGTTTTATGTATGTATTTATTATTGAGTGGCACTATATGCATCTCTTCTGATTAATAACTGATCAATACCTGACGAATAAGTAAAAACATGCATTCAAACATTATGTAAAACAAACCTTTGATTAAATAATGAGTGGTGATATAGTTGTGAGTGTAATTAGGCACATGTGGACTAGACACTGTAGAATCAGCACTTGGGCAGTATTTGCTGAGATCAGTACAGGAAGCTATCGCCAAGTGCACTGGAAAGATATAAAAATGTTTTTAAAAGCAGGGATCCAAATATCTGCCTCGTACACAATGATTGTGTTTTATACACAGTTTGATAAATACACTCTTGGAGTTCACAGTTCATTTTCCAAAAAGCCCATCAGACAAACAGTGGGAGTGCATTCTAGTCAGGCACCTGCCACATTGAACAGCACTTAAATCAAGAGAATGGCCTCTACTCCTTTAAAAATGTTGCCATTTAGAATTATTTGAGACGCCGCTCCATCACACGGCACTGAATCATTCAAAACGTCTCCTCCCTCTGTCTTCAAACATTATAAAGACTGGGAGCTCCTTGACACTGCAGCACAAGAAGATTTTGTCCCTTAGTTCTGCAAAGTTTTTTTTTTTTTTTTTTTTCCTCCACCCAGACAGCTCCCGCTGGCTCAATTAACTATTGATCAGATTTTGGAACCGAATGTAAATAATTAACAGAAGTGGAGATAGCATCTGCAGTCCTGCAAACAGCTTCAATACATGAGGCCTCCGTGCCTCTGATCAATAGGGCGTGGACAGCATGCACACTGAGGACCTTCTCACAAGTAGCCACGGAAACAGAGAAAATCGCTTTTTTTTTCTTTTTTTTATTTATTATCAGACATCGCAGCTGCGTCAGCACAAAAAAAAAAAAAAAACATCAAGACCAAATCAGACGGTGGCTGTTTTATTGTAGATACCAGTGAGTGTAAAACTGCCTCACTTTGACATTTAAAGGTGATCTAATTAATTCTCTGATGTGACATAATAACAGGTAAATGAAAACTGGGTGCTGTTTTTAAAAATTCTACAGTGAAAATCCATCATCCTATAAGCAGCTCTGAGGGCAGTGATACCCAACACAGCATGTGTAAGTAAAGATGTGAGACACTGTAAAGAGACGAAGAAGCTCCTTGGGGAGGTGAGGACTGTACAGATCTATTGTAGGGGGTGGAGGCCCTGTATTTGAATTTGAATGCCTCCCATGATCCACAATCAAGGGTACTGACAGGGGCACCTCTATGTACAACTACCTCCGGCAGATATAGCCACGTGCGATTGCGTATGTATGTGTGTGTGCGTGCACAACTGATCACTCTGCGCAGTCATCGGCCGCCGCATTATTCCAAGGCACTTTGTACAGTGCATTAATCACAGGGACCCTTGAGCGCTTCCATGGATCCAAATATTCTGACCTTGAGGTTACAAGAAAGACATTAGTCCTGATCTGTTCAAAAGTATTGGAGACAGGGTGGGGAGCAGAGGGAGGAGGCACAAAAGCTTTCAAGGTAATGAAATTCTGCCATAATTTAAAGGAAAAGACTTGTGGGGACAAGCCGGGGCCAGAGTAAGAAAAAAAAAATCCAATTTAATTTTTTTTTCTTTTCCCCCCCTTTATTTTAAATTAGGCTTAAGTGCATGTGGGGGGTAGTTTTTCTTTCTTTTTTTTTTCTAACAAAAGCATGATAACAGCATTAACGTTAAGAATGAATCGAATCATTTCCAAACCAATTAACCTTTGACAGAAAGGATGAGTGGACAGGAATGAGAATGGTGCATAGCAGAGAAGAGAGAGGTGGGTGGAGGGTGGGGGGGTAGCAGAAACAAGGGCCTAGAGATCAAGCAATGGGTGGGGTGAGGTGTGTGTGTGTGTGTGGGGGGGGGGGGTGCTATCTGAGAGTGGGGACGTGGGCACTATAAAGTAGGCTGGAGATGCTGAGGAATGAAGAGGACACCCTCCTCCCTCCCCTGTGTCTGCCATGCCCAGCCTGACTGATAGCAGAAAAGGTCTGCAGTTAACCCCACTTATACTTTATGCTGGCTCTCACTCTCCGTCTCCCCCCCTATCTATCTATTTCTACCCCTCCCTTACTGGCTCACACACAGCTGCAGCCGGTCCATTAAGTTAATTAAAGGCTCCATTTTGAGCTGGAGCCCGCTAGCAAATACGAGTGCCAATCAATAGATCTCTGGCTTATTTTGTGGGAGGGAGGGGTGACAGCACTGGTGCTGCATTCAGGGGACATGATTTGTAGCCTTGGCAGACGTGTCATGTCCCTCTCTGTCTTGTCCTCTGTCTCTGTCTAATTTGGTAGCCACCCTGCCCGTTCTGCGATCTCCTTCCCTCTCTTCACTCTGATGTCATCTATCACTCCTCTCCTTCTTTCTTTACCCCCAGCCATCCACCGATTTTCCCATCTGTCTACAAGGAGTCGCAGTCCCACGTTTTGGCAATAAGAGAGAGAGAGCGTGCACGCATTTGTTTCAGTCACCATCTGCGCGGGGGAAGCCAGCTGTGTGGGTTTGCAGCTGGGGGTTGAATGTGTGGGAGGCCAGGGGTTTAGCACTAAAGGGTATCCAGGGGGAGGATGTGTGCTCGGGGACGTGGAAATGAACGGCGGGGCAGAAGCGAAGGGACTTGTGATAATTGAGCAGATTCACAAAACAGAATGTGAGGCTGATTGTCCATGTATGCACCCGTGTGTAAAAGAGTCAGGCTTAAGCTTTGGCATGGATAAGATAATCTGTGGACTGGTCTGTGATGTAACAGGAAGCCCGTCACCATCAGTAATATGAGGTCGATACTTCCAGGCCTCGTAAATGACACTGTGCATATATCTGTACAGGAATTTAAAAAAAAATGGACTCCTGGATGAAAGTCTGCTGCAGTAGGTTAGCGTCAACCTCAGACTGTTGCAGCTGGATGTGTCATGTGATCAGATAATGTCCTGCTATACTTCCATATGTTCTGAAAAAGCCATCCATCCTAAAGGTAGTGTATAAGTATACAAGCAACTAAATTATAGACCGAATGTGGCATTTATGTGGGGATGTGCTGGAAATATACCAGCACAATCACCTCTGGTCTCTGATTATTGGCTGTCAGACTGTGTGTGGGCTGATCATTAGAGAGAGAGAGAGAGAGAGAGACTCATGCATGACAGAACCTGTGTGGCATCAGTGGAAAAGGATGCTACTGCCAACTGTCCCCTCATTCCTGCTTTAAGTTGGAAACCCAGAACAGTAGTGGTATTGGCACCATGTGAGGGGTCTCTCAATGGAATTAACAACAAAGCTTGCAGCTAATAAAGAAGCTATCAAAAAGACAGCGTTGCCTAGGCCCAAGGTGTGCCTGCACCATAGACACAACACCATAGACAAAGCTTCTGTGATGTCATCCGTAGTATTTTAAACCACCATTTTGAGTCTCTGTGAGGAGGTCTGACCATTGAAAATTGGCAGTGTCATGGTCCACCTAGACTCCAAATACAGGCAAAGAAACTGAGTGCAAACAATTGAGGCTGAGTAGTCACAAAGAAGGAAGTAAAAATTTCTGCTGTAAAGATGGACATGTTCACATGGCAGTCTAAAGGGTATTAAGTCACTTTTGGAGTTAGCCTCTAGAGCTGGGTATCCCAAACCTTTCAGACCACGACCCACAAAAAGACACATAACAGCCCAGTTAACACCAAGGTAACTTAACATTTTCTCCTTGGCTTGAGTGGCAGGAGGTAGGGGTAAGATTTATCCTTTAAGAAATGAGACATGTTTACATTTATATGTCACCACATATTGTTGCTAGCTGCTACATAGAAAGATTTGATGAATGTCTAAAACATCTGAGATGCCATGGTCTGGGGCAACTGTTGTTATCTTAGTTGAAAGGCTATAGACATTTTTTGGGGCGCTCAATTGCCCAGTGTGGCCATATTTCTGAGCCATGTATATGAGCTGGATCACTTGTTTTCAGATCCATAGGCATGACTAAAGAGTTTAAGTCATCTTTAGAGATAACAACTTTTCCAATGATTCTCCATTTGCTCCAAAAATAAAATGAAAAATCATTTTTTTACTATGGAGAGTGCAGAAGGCCCACAGGCTAAACAACCATCATCAGCTTCATGTGGCGTTCTTCTGCTATGAATAATGGCTCGGGGCGGCAGGCGGTGTAGCAGTTCAAGATCTGCAGACAAGCTCTCTCTACTGGATGCCTCAGTTCCAACCGGCCCTCCATTCCTGCAGTCTCACACAGCAAGCATGGAAGTGGCGCAACTCATCGGGTTCCTACCCAGCAGTCATTCCGACAATTCTCTCCCTCCGGGGAGGCAGCTCATACACGTCCTGATGGTTAGCCAGTGTTGTTTGTTGGAGGCCTTTTCCTTCCACCTCCCTCATCTACTCCTCCTTTCTTTTCTCATCTCACATTTTTCAGTGAGAATGCCTGCTGCTTTTTCCACTTCTCTAATCTAAACTCCCTCTTTTTCTCCCCTCTCTCCTCTCAGAGAAAGCCCAGGGGGCCTTGTTCATATTCTCTCCTCTTATTGTGTTTCATCTTTTTCCTTATGACACAGAACTATCCCCCTGGAGTATCCAGCTTTCAGCCAGGGAGCTGTAGAAAACGCATGGTTAACCCCGTTTTATTCTGTCTATTCAAAGGTTCCCCTGACAAAGCTCTGGTGCTCACAGCAGATAAGAAATCACTGCCATAGAAGACAAGGTATGCATGCAACAGAATTAAGGAGAAGGTCATATTCTGTAAGAGCAAAGCGTTTAGAAGAAGCAGCATTTTTAAGCAGGATGTTGCAACATGTTGTGCAGTTTATGAAACAATGGAGGAGCTCACTTTCTGAGGCTGTAGCGCGAGTACCATGGGAAAAAAGGCTCTTAGGGTGCTTTCATACCTACAGTCTTTTAGTCTATTTGAGGCAAATAGACTAAACGTGCGCGTCAGCTATGCTCGGAATGCAAAGTGTGGACAAGCTGGAGCTTGCCTGACGGAGAGGGACACAACAGCTACCATTATATCTGCAATGGGACGCCAGGACACAAGGCTGACTAATTGTATATTTTAATATATAAGTCACACCTGAGTACTGAGGCATACCCAGCCAAAGGATGAAAAAAAAGTGCGACTACGATACATAACAAAACATTTTTTACTTATGTGTGTGTGCAACTACCTGTGTGCTTCATCTTGAAAGTTAGAGGTACTAGCATTTCTTTGTGTGTTTGTTACTGCTGGCATGAATTTACTGTCCTAATGAAATATTATATATATATTGGTGGTAAAAATGTGGTATTACACATTGGTACAGCCTGAGGTTAGCTAGTTAACACGCTAATTTTAGTAGCTCAGTCTGCAACACAGACAGACAGGGCCATTTTTTGAGCTTTAACTTCAGTGTATATTTTGTTCATCAATCATCACAGTAATTAATCGTGATCTGTGTGTAGAAAGAGTAAGTGAAGAAAATGTCTTAGTCTCGCGGTCTATACGCATATTTCTAATACACCATTATATAAATGACAAATCTGTGACAAGTAACTGATCTGAATTGACACCAAAACAAACGATGTACCCACGTCCTGTAATACAGCTGTCAAAAGAAGGGTCATCAACTACGAGGTATGACAAATAAAAATGTGAATGGTCGGACGGGAGAAAAAGCAGGAAGGGAGGGGGAGGAAACGCAATGACCTCATCTCTCTTTCACCCTACTCTTTCGGTCTTGCTCCGTTTCATTCTTCGTCTATCTTTCACTTGTATCAAGCGCGCACTCCCACCGCATTTCTCAAGCACATGCACCTTCATCCTCGGTCACCCTAACCACCTCATTTCTCCATCCCTCCCTCCTCTCCAACTCTCATTCTCTGCGTAATTCAATCATCCCAAGGAGATGGATATCCGTCCCCTAGGAGCGCTTACGGTCTCCATTTCCTAAAGCGCTTGATCAGATTAATTGATTGTCGCCCCCCCCTCCACCCCACCCCACCCCACCCCACCCCACCGTTTTCTCTACGCCCCTTTTGTCGACTGAGGTTGCTGTGGTGGAGGGGGTGATGCAGAAATCAGGTTTGCATTGATATTTTTTATAAAATGGCTTTTCCCTTAGGCCCCCAGACAGGCCCCTTTAAAGGACAAAGGGAAATAGATAAAGTACATGAGCGAGGAGGAGGAGGAGGAGGAGAACGAAGGGGGTGATTGGTGAAATGAATGGGCGGAAGCCTGCAGAAACAGGCAGGATTTATAAAGAGGACAAAACAGCAACGTGGAGTGTACAGGAGACAGAGCTGAACAGGAGATCAAGGGACAAGATAAAGCTGATAGTCGATCAATGAAAATAAATAAACAAGACTGTTTAGGGAGGTGTGTATAATACACGCGAGGTGTGCGTGCATGCATCTGCGTAGCATGGGCGTTTTGGCTGCCAGCCCACGAAGCACAGCAGAGGGTATAGATGGGAGAGTCAAGCCCCACAGGGAACACAGGAAGACCTCAACTCATCCATTATAACTGAGAGCCAAGCGGCTGCCATGTCTCCTGATTGCCGAGTCCCAGTGGAGCTCTCTCTCTCTCTGTCTCTCTCTCTCGCCTCTTTTTTTTTTTTTGGCACTGGGGATCACACTAGATTACGGTTGCTGTTCCAGGCCTTTGGCTCCTGCGTCGAGTCCAAACACACGCACGCACAAACCATGCACACTCACACACAGACGGCGGCGGATAGGAACTCGCTCCACTCCCTCTTATCTACCTGCCGCACATGTTCCCCATACGTGTAAAGCTTTTACCTGAGCGCCCCATTACAGCTGAGGCTTTTACCTCTGGAGAGCCAAATTACCTTTCAGATACAACCTTCCCTTTTTCAGCTTGCCCTTGACATTTAGTTCACTTGCATTTTTTTCCCTGTACATATAGACTCACACAGAAAGGCAGACAGAGGTTGCAAACAGACACACAAATTTCTAAAAAGTTGCTTTTTAGAAAGATTAAGGGGGGAGGGGGGGCATGGTATTTGCAATAAAAACTGCCTGCTGCATGTGACACATTACATGACTGTCTGTGGGGGACTCTTTGCAGTTATTGTTGTCTGCACACTACATGTGCAGAGAGCCCATCCTACCAGCTGATATACATGCATTATCCTATAGCAGCGGTCCCCAACCTTTTTTGCACCACGGACCGGTATCATGTAAAACAATATTTTTACGGACCGGCACAGAAAAAAATATATAAAATAAAAACAAAGTGCATACAATGACAACTTACTCTTATGCTTAATTAGTGGGAGCCTTTGAGCTTTCTCAGCAATGAGGCGGTCCCATCTGGGGATAATGGGAGACAATGACACCCGAAGCGTGTTTCTTATGTCCAGTCCACTCCGTCATTTTGTTTTGGCCGTCATTTATTGCTTCTGTCCTTCTTGTTCACATTTTCTTCTTTCAAAAAACTCCATGGCTTGTCTTTTAATGCAGGGTGCTTGGTCTTAAGTGCCAAAGCAGCTTTGAAGGCTTCGCCACATGTCACTCAGACCAGACTTGTGTGAGAATCACCTGTTGCAATAAATCTGTATAGGACTCCTGATATAGTCTTTTAAATGCAGGTTTCTTTTTCTTTGAAGGGGTAGGCTCCTCTTCTTCTGTCCCCTCGTTAGGTCTTTCCCCTTTCCGAAGAAGCTCTCCAAAGACGTTTGTTTTTTATTCATTTTTGCTGCTTTTAGGCTTAATTTTGGGGCCGTATCCCGTGACCGAGACCAGCGTCTGCAGGTGCTTAAAGGCACAAGCGGATGAATCTGATCGATTTATAAATGAAACAGCTTTCAGACTCAGATAATGAATAATATATTTTTTGCTCAGTCGTTCTGTGCGGCCCGGTACCAAATGACCCACGGACCGGTACCGGTCCCCGGCCCGGTGGTTGGGGACCACTGTCCTATAGGATTCAGCAGTGGGTTGGGGGGGGGGTTGTTCTAGCCTGAGGTACCCTAAGGAAATTCCACCAATCACCCAGCAGGCTTGAACATCCACTGCTGAGTCATGAAAAAAACTACCTCTGCTCCAATCATGCACCATCTCTTTGCACGCATTTGGATTAACCAAGAGTTAGGTGGACTGAAGCTCTAACAAATGAAGCTTCCATCACAGAGGTGCAACTAATAATAATTAACCCAGCTGATAAAAATTAAGAGTGGCGCATGTGTAAACAGTGACCCTGAAGCAACAATATAACATTTGAAAATAGCAGCTGAAAACAGCACAATAAAAACACAAGAATTGATACAGAAAATGATTCAAGCCCACTCTTCTTCCTTCTAAAAATAAATATGAGTTAATGTTTGCAAGAAATCTGCAAAGAGTGGTAGAAGTAAATAAATTATTTCTTCTCCCCACTGATATACTCCTTACTCAACGAGTAGGTTGCTGCCGCTGTCATTGCCAGTCAAAACACATTTTGCTTTGCAGGATTTGGAACCACAGACAGGCCTGGATGTTTAACCTGCTAGGTTTATCTCAGCCCTCTGATCTGGGGCTTTAATCTGCGAGCTCCAAAATACTGTCTGCGAGTGGAAAACCAGGTTTGTGTACTGTAAACTTGGTGTAGGATCCATCAATGGCAACAGACCTTACCTCCATCTATATGTATATATGATGCAAGTGGGCTTGCACAAATGTATGTAATTGGGTGTTAAATGTATTGTTTGCAGCAGATTCTGCTGAGAACTAAACCCACAATCTGCAGTCAAATGCAAGTTACATGCAAGACTGCTCACACCAGCCAATTCTGCACTGACTGCTCAGTGAGAAGCAGAGTTGTATTTATTGAGTGGCTCTTAAAGGAGGCATTTAACGGAGAGAAAGGGACTCAGATGTATTTTTCAGCAGTAGTTAGACCGACTGAAGCTGAAGCCAGAGGGAATGACAGCCTCACAGGTTAAAATAGGGTTTCCAAACCTCAAGCTGCATGGTTTCTGCAAACACAAAGCCCTACACATATAAAGATAAAGATACAAATATATCAAAAAAACAGACTAATAAAATAAAATAAACAGGACTCAAGGGGCAATTTGTCTCAAGAATTAAAATTACATAAATTAAATGTATTCTTATACACCCTATTTAATCCATGTGTACTGCTTAAACAGTGGGCTGGACAGACTCCATTGACCAATATTATGCCACTCTGATGGTCATAAGGTTATTATTTCTATTAAAGATTATTAGAGCTCGCTCTAAATTGAAAATTTACATTGCAAATTAATTGCAAATCTTTACTCCTCTAACAGTATATTAAATTTATTTTAGACAGAAAGAAAGAGAATATTCTGCAGAAATATATATGTGTATATATATATATATATATATACACACACACACACACACACACACACACACACACACACACATATATATATATATATATATATATATATATATATATATATATATATATATATATGTGTGTGTGTATATATATACTACATGTGCAGAGCAGTGTTATATATATATAACACTGCTTATCACACAATCTGTTTACCCAAACTACAGGATGGACTGAGGCTCATTATCAAATTGAGACTTAAGGCAAATTATTCGCATTAAAAGAAACATGCATCAATGCAACTTTTCTAAGGCCTTGTGTTTTTTGTGTGCATGTATGTGCGCCCGTAATTACAAGATAATTTTTCTTCATTTACTCTCACACAACACAACACCTTTTCACATGATATAACAGCAGTAATTAAAGCATGTCTTGTTTTATAAGCTTACTTTTTATGTATTTTTTTTTAAAAAGCAGCATATGTATTGCAGACTAAACTAAAGCTTGGTGCTTTATTATACAGGGATTAATGCTTGTATGTAACTAATGTAGCGACACCAGTACTGGGAATAGTACCTTCCACTGCCACCCAAATAATGTTTGGAAAACAAAATTGTTTCCCCTGAATTGATTTCCCAGCAGGATGTGAACTCATGCAGCCGCCTGCAGCACCAGCGACGGAGTCTTACATTGTAAGAGGAGAAATGTTAATATCATGTAGCCGATGATTCATTGAGAGGCCACAGGAACACACACACCAAATTCTGTCTGTGCTGCTCGGAGGTAGTTTGACCATGTCGAAGGACAAAGTAAGTACCTGTGCACCTGGGGATGCTCATATTGATCGGACCGGCTTGTTTAGCTAAATATGAAGCCTGTTCGTCTATTTCATGGTCAATTTGAGAAGTGAGCTGCATCGGTTGTTTGCTATTTCGCACAAGCAAACATGAACAGACAGCATCTTTGTAGGAGGGAATCTGAACTCCTGACCTGAATACACATGCTCATCAACACACACACAAGCAGACTTTGTATACTTTGCAGCCCACAAACTAAATCAACACAGCATTTATTTTTCTTTCCGAAAGACTCTCCATCTTTCTTACTTTCCCCAGACTTTTTTTTTTTATTTGCTCGGAGGCTGAGCTCTCAGACTGGGATTGATCCTGAGCTGCCGTCTTGAACCTGTGCCCCGAGGGCAGCTCAGTGCAAACACGCAGCAGCCCCTCTCCACTTACTCCGATCACATACACACTTTCTGTTACACTCTACACACACACACACACGCACACATGAAAACACCACACAACACAGCTGACTGTCTTTACCTGTGCTGCTTCAGACAAACAGAAGAGAAACAGCACTCACACAGGCGTCTCATCCATTAAAAGATATTCCACAGACACTTTCTCACAAAGCTAAGAGGCACGATTTGGAGAATGAACTCTTCTTCTGCTGAGAATTTTCAAATTGACTATAAGTTTTTGGGAGAAATCATTACAGTGGATGTGACAGCAACAATTTCATCCACCACATCCCATTTGCTGAGTGCTTTTCATGGGCAGCGCACAAAATAAATCCTTTTTTTTTTTCCAAAATTCATTTGAACATTTTACATAAATAATTCATACAAAGAGATGCTTTTACAGTGTTTTCACCTGAAGACAGACAGCTAACTAGCAAGAGTGCTCACACACACACCTTTCTTTCTTCCTTTGAAGTAGTAGGGGGAAAAAAGAGGAAATGGGGAGAAGGGGGGGGGGTATAATATGCTTGATTCATTTATCATTGCTTACTATGAATAAATTCTATTAGGAGTAGTTTCTGCATAGAGGTTGTGAAGTTATACAATAGCTAGCAGCACAGTGGTGCCATATACACTGCGTTTGTGATTGATGGGTTGTGTGACTGACTGACGCTTGGAGAGACGAGGTGTGCAGCCTCAAAGTGGGATAATCTGCACTGCCGCCTGCAGGATAACAGCCCACACTGGACCCACGAATATGTGAGAAACTGTCATCATCACCTCAGCCGAGTCGATAATGATGACGATAAATGGTGTTTGCATGGCACTTATCAAGCCTTCACATTCAAATGGCACATCAGTTTGACAGCAAGGGTGGATTCAAAGATTCAAACATGAGACTATACAGACAATAAGAATTTCGTGGATGTTTTTAGACAGATAGTTGCCTATTTTTTTTTTTTTTTTGTCAACAAATTGTGAAACCCTTACCTTACATGCCTCTGCTGGAGATCTCCACCCTCCACACACATGTGTTGCAGCAAGTTGTTCCACCACCTGACCAAAAAGAGAAATATAATTATGAAGCAAAATGGAGAAATAAACCAAATGAGACACACACACACAAAAAGTCAGACTGTTGTTTCATGAAATCAGAACTGACTGTGTTTTCTCCTACAAGAATAAAAATCACTCCCACAGCCTTTTCTTTATAGTAATTCGGGCAGACACATGTGCCTGCTTTTCTGCTCTTCTAAGGAAGGCAAAACACAGATAGTGTGTGGTTGTGTGTGTGTGTGTATGTGTGTGTGTTGGCCCTGTAGCCAAAGGCACTGCCAGAGGCATTGTTAGGATCATCTTTTTTTTCTGCCTCCATATTGGATATGTGCTATTACTGTGCCACTGAAAGCCAAAGGGACTCCTATCACATCAGCCGCAGAGCCTGCTGCTATTGTGGTGGCCTCTACGGCGGATGTACGGAAATGCAAAAAAAAAAAAAAAACCTAATTGGTTTAACTGTAACTTTTCACTGAAGACCTCCGGGGCGAGATTGATCATTCAATAGTGGAGGAGGACGTTGTAGCGGTGGACGAATGACAGGAGCCGGTCTTTTCCCTGTCTTTGCCCCCTTCTTTGTGCATTCCCTGCCATCTGTGTCACACTGGCAGATGTGTTACCACCATCAATCCTGAGATTACCGCACATTGAGAAACTGATTTTTGCCACAGCTGTCCCAACGCGCAGAGCAGGACGTTATTATCCTTGGCATCCTGTCTAAGATTGATGTCCAACTTGAGTGATTTTTTTATACCGTACTATGACACTATGATGGATTTTTTTTTTAGGTTACATCATACACCACTGTTGCCTGTTTGTTACATAATTCAAAAAACAATCTAGATCTTAAAGTCTGCAACCACAAGTGTATCTCAGTAAAAAAAAAAAAAAAAAAAAAACGCCACCAAGGAATGATGCAACGCAGATCAAAGTTTAAGCTACATGTGAAATGTGGTGTAGTACAGCTTGACTCCAGAGAGAGAGAGAGACGAGAAGAGAGGAGAAACTATTACTAGAGACCCTGAGAGAGTGTCTCCGAGCACTCGCTGCATTTAAACAGCCCTAATGCACCGTGAGATTGCAGCGTAGTCATTTCAAATGAATCCTTTTGGAGCATTTGTTTACCATGCCAGGGAAATACTGAATAATATTATGCTGAATTAATAGGCGCAGGTTTGTATACCTGCAGGAGAAAAGGCTACCCAAAAACAAAATGTCTGTGACTAACAATGCATGTAAAAACACAAGAAGAGGCATTGCCTACTGTAATGGTACAAAGGAAATCCATCACAACAACATGCACGCCTATTATCATCTAGTAAGTCCTGTTTCACTTCACTTTCAATGGTTTGTGTAATCATGTTTAGTAACAAACAAAAATGTTTTTTTATAAAGCGTACACTACAGAGAAGTTGCTCCATTAGGTTTCAAACTGTTGTGGGAAACATTTGCATTTGTTTCAAAGATGAACATTAAAGTTCTGACACAAAATTCTTTTGAAAAAAGGTGAAACAGCGGGTGCATATGTGTCCAGTGCCCTCCCATGGTCACACAAATGTAGTGTCAAATGTGTATTTATTATTATTATTATTATTATTATTATTATTATTATTATTATTATTATTATTTTTCCCAAAGAGACAGAATGCTATCTGTCAATCAAATATTACTCCCAAATTTTTCGGACTTAGGGGGGATTAAAGTTGTATGAGTGTTAAGTTGGAGATAATTTTGTGTTGAATTATTTGTCCAAATGTAAATTACAACTGGACCGAAAACTGAACCCTGTGGTGCACCACAGGCAATTTATGTTAGAATGATATCTTAGAAACTTGTTTGTAAATGGGTTGTCATGACAACTATGGGTTACTGAATGTATTTGTGTTTATTTTTAACACACCCTCACAAGTGTATGTAACATTCAATATTTACCTAACCCAGAAACAACAGATGGTCACATTACTGCTGGATGGCCAGGACTACACATCTGGCAATGCAATCGGCACACACACACACACACACCACACACACACACAGTGTTGCAAGAAGGGTTGAAACCTGTCAGCCTCCTACACCCTTCATGTGCAGTGTGTTAGCATAATTGGTGACTCTAAATTGTCTGTAGGTGTTAGCATAAGTGGTTGCCTGTCTCTTTATGTCCGCGCAATGGACTAGTGACCTATGCAGGGTGCACATCACCCCCTCATCTGATGACAGCTGGGATAGGCTCCAGCCCCTCTGTAACCCCGTGCAGGGTTAAGCGGGTTAAGAGAATGGATAGATGTAGATACAGCTAGCAAGTAGATGCCAAAAACATACACATGGCTGGTTTTAACAGTCTGAAAATATTGACCTCTGTATACTCTCTACTGGTAAGGATGGCAAGGATTTTTAGTGCCTCAACCTGAGTTAAAAACTAAAGAGATGCAGCATCTGCAATGGGTCGTGAAGCATTAAATAGAAAGCCACAGTCCCATGAGGAACACTAACCTCCTTGGTGAAAGTCTGGAGGAAAAGTTACAACCACCACCATCCGCCTCTACACCACCTTCTGTGACGGCTTTTATGCGCATCAGTCACATGACCACATTTACGTCACCAGATGCATCATCACTGGCTATAGATAAATAAATGAAAATGAATGTGTCTACTAGCAACAGGAAACGATACATTCACTGTTGTTTGAGCTTAGAATTACCATAAATAATAGTGTTTCAGCTTACCTCAAAATCCTGCTCCTGCCTTGTCTTATCAAATATGATAATGTTTTATTTACATTCTGAAAATACATGTCAGTATTATCTGTTTATCTTCCCTCTTTTTCCCCCCCATCTGTCTCTTTTCATTCCTTTCACTGCAGGAGTTGATTTGCAGCACTTGCTGTGGAAATAGGAAGCTGTAAAGCTTGCGAGATCAGTGCTGCTCCAAGCCTGCAGGAGTGACAAAGCCCTCATATCCAGGTAGCTACGACGGTTGTTGAGCCACGTTGCACAGGGAGGCTAAAAATAGCTCAGACTGGGCAGTGAGGAGAGAATGAACTCAGACTGCATTGACTGGCTGAGCAGCTTTTATGGTCAGAAATGATGATGCTGCAGTCAGTTCAGTGGCCTGTGCTCATAGCTGAGTTGTTGAGAGCTTTCCCAGCTATCTGCCAATTTGCTTTCCAATTATCATCACTGACGGGAAAGATACCTTAGCATTCACACACACACACACACACAAAATGGCACATTTACACAAAAACACAGAGGTGCTCTCCTTTCTTGCTGATAAAAGGGTCATTTTTTTCACCTTTAAGGGGAAATGATGAGGGGAGATTATCACCAGCTGCCTACTTATAGATGCATGTGGTATCCCTCAGGGGTCAATTGTATTGTTCAGTCACAATGTGTTTCTACGTTGCTATGCAGATGACGCATAGTTATACATTACTGTCTGAAACCTGATGTCCTATGAAGCCTAGCTGCCATTCACTGTCTTATGTAAATATTTGGACAGTATAAAATTGTCTCCAACTCCAAAACATCTGTTTCATTATAATACCATTCTATTGAATTTAACCCTTCTAATCCCACAGCCCCCTTTTTTGGGTGGGCTTTTGCATGCACCCAACAATAAAAGCCATAAAACACTGCATTAACCGTGTGAAATAATAATCATTGCATATGATCAGTGGTGTCCATTAACACACTTCCATAAATCATTCAACAACACTGCTGCTAAGCCCTAGTGGTTGTTTTTCACGATCTCAATGATGTGAAATGTTGGCTGGCATAAAATTTACCCCCAACTCAAAACCTCAAAAACAAGCAACTTTATTGTTAAATCCCACAAGAACCAGGTTATCACTTTGATTAGCCTTCTGAATCCAACCATCATTACCTGTGGTATACCACTAGGACCAATTTTAGGTCAAATTCTATTTTATTTTTAGTCATCTTAGCCCCTTATCTTCTAACCAGAAACTTAAGAGTAATGTTTAGAGTCAGATTTAGAGACACCATAAAAGTTGTCCAATCCTGTTTATTTCAGCTACCATCTCCAAAATTAAACCAATACATTTACAGTCTGCTAGCTACCCTGTCTGCGCATTTTATGGCTCCCTGTATTCCCCTACCTCGTCTGCATGTGTGTCTTTATATATAATGCCATGCTTTATATGCTCAAATTTCATATCTGTTCTAAACAAACAAAAATCAGGAAAAAAGGAGACTATACCATAGGACTACACAAACAGACAACATACTGCCCCTCAGTGGGGGGCCATAAAGTGTAAGAGGACAGGCTACAGAACAGAGAGATGTGGTGTAAGGCAATAAGTGTCTGTTTTGTGTGCCCCTGGTGCACACATCAGGGAGTCATAACAAGGCTGTGCTGGTCAGATGAGCTCCAGGCTGTCATTTCTCTCCTTCATCTTCACTCTGCCTCCAGATCCGTTTCCACCCTAATGCTGTTGTCCGCTCCAACTACATCCACAGTAAACCTGCACCGCTGAGAGTCAACAGTAACCCCACAAGCACACACACAAACTCACAAGCAAGCCACACATGCTGAGCTCCCCGTGGGCAAGCCCCTGCAGAGGTGATTGAACACCGGCAGGGCCTTGTGCTCCTGTCATTTATAAAAGGTGTCGCCATGAGAAACAGAGATGCTCCCTCTAACCTTATTAGTATGGCATGTCCGTGGCTCTCCTGCCTGATGTTGACACGCAGAGAGGAGAGGAATAGGTAAAAGGCGTAGACGAAAAATGCAAGCAAAGCAAGAGAGGCATGGGCGAGGATAAAGGTGAGGCAACAACGGGAAAAAAACTGAAGACTGAAATGGGAAGGGTGATGGGAGAATAGTGGATATGATGGGAAGAGGGAGACAATAGGTGTGGCTCATCAATTCTGAGGGTGAGAGCGTGATGGTGGGGCTGCTGCAGCATGTAGGTGATCCATCACTGGGCCTTCAGCTCTCTCTCTCTCTCTCTCTGCCACCACCACCCTAAAACTCCTTTGAATACCCCCTGATAGATGTCTAGTGAGGGTCTGTCAGTTCATTGCCATCACGGGTGTCGCAGCGCCTCTAGAAAACGAGGCCCTCATTAATCTCGCTCTTCATTTCAATCCGTCCTCTGCCTTTTGTGTTTGTCAGGGCAGAAATGCATTTTGTTGCCTCGCATTTGTTGAGGGACAAGGGTGCCACTGCACATGATCGCATTGCATCACCTGTTTACTGAAGCAGCAAAGGAACCCGCTTGCTTGCCCTCTCTCTCTCTCTCTCTCTGCTGCTGCTCTCGGTTGAGAAGTTATTGAAATCTAGCCTCATACAGTAGGACGTCTTTCCTGAGGGAGGGAGCAGAAGATGGAATAGAAAGGCCGAGGCTCGCCTGATAAGGTCAGGTTGCAAATCGCTGCCACAGGCGAACAAAATTAGCTCTTTTTATTTACAGGGCATTTTTCTGCTGCCTGCTGGCGGCTCAGGGCTACAGATCTGTTCTTTATTCTAAAAGAATGCATTTAAATGAACAAGAAACAGACAGTATAATTGAGGTGTTTAGACTGTTAGAGGGAATCACTATTTCAGTTTGGTTGTGGATATTTTTGCATTCCTTCTTCAGGGGTAAAAAAAAAACTTTTAGGAGGCAATATATATAGACAATATTTGCGCAGCTCTCTATGAATTTCTCATGACCAAACACCAAGAAGTGACTGCAAGTGTGTTTCCTTATGCGCAGAAATTAGTCGTGCCGGGGTTGGATGAGAACAAATGAGTAAAAGGCTCTCGGTGGATGGGCTGAAACCACAGACTGATGAAAGGTAACAGAGTCTTTTGTTCCGAACTCACAGGACTGGAGAGGTGTGCTTTGCAATTGTCACCGTGTCACAGGCTTTTGCATCAACTGTATCGCGCACACACACAGAGCATTTGTAATGAAAAATGACGACACGGCTAGGTGAAGACGACACAGCGCGCCTGCCGCCGCTACAAAGACACCAGGATGAAACGGGTGACAGCCACCTGCTATTGAACTGTGCACAAAAAGGGATAACTTTAAAGAAGAAACTTCAAAAAGCACAGAGGAGCACCCCACTGTTTTCTGTCTCCTCTAGTTTAACCCCATCACTTAAAGAGCGGCATAGACACGGGGAGATGTTAACGGGATGTGAAAGAAAGGTAGGAGTGTAAGGGGAGGAGTGTAAATGAAAGAGCAAGGAAAAGAGAGTGAGTGAGACAGAACAAGAGAGAGAGAGAGAGAGGGAGGGAGGGAGGGAGGGAGGCAGGGAGCGAGAATGCCCTGAGTATTTTCCATCTTGCTCTGTGTGGCCCACTTATCAGCCAGGCAGCAGGGCAGCCTTATGCTTACAGAGCCCTATTGGCTGATTCATATCACCAAACCACAGTTGAGATGATGGCACACAGTGAATCAGCCTGCATGGCAAAGGCAGAAAATATTAGCTCTCGCTACTTGTTAAAGTGAATAGGAAGCGGCATGCACTGAGCCCATGACGCCAAAGAAAGATGCAGCTTGCTTGACTCCCCAGATGCACTTTCAATGTACATGTTCAAATTTAAATAACTGCACATATGTACAGGTTGTTTTAAAACCAATATCTTTTACCTAGAAGTGTGACTTTTTTAAATAATTTGTTGTGACAACCTATCCAGTTGTTGAGGAGAACATGACACAATACACAGCCAAGTAATTCCCACTGCAAACACACGAGTTAAGGCAATGTTTCCAATGCTGGAACTGTCAGGACCATTATTGGGTGAAAAAAGGAACATGTCCTTTACAGATTTACACCACGGTAGTGTAATCATTTACAGGAACAGCCCCCTAATAAGCGCTTGCAGCTTGCAGGGTCCTAAAAACTTACAAGATGGTATACTAAATTAATATCTCCCAGCTCAATTTGCAACATATTAAGCTAACAAAGCCTTCCCTTATTTGGCTGGTTCTCTTTATGCTTCTTCTTATGCTGGCTGTTTACAATGATGATGAGCCTAATCCATCGTCATCACTAAGGTTTTCAGTCCGGAGGTTCCCTAGGTTCTTTTTCTTCCCCAAAGGTCCAGCAGTGGGAATTCACATTAGGTAGCCTGGTCACCCATCCCATCCCATTCTTCTATTCTATTCTAATAAGAGGGATTGCAGACCAATTTTATAGAGAGAAGAATTTTAACAAAGTAAACGTCTGACCAGGTTACACATTAGGGTGCAGGCCGCCCGAAAATGGCTCGTTAGTTCCTGCAGTACGAGGAGTAACATATGGAGGAGGTATTTCTGAGGGGCCAGTCAGAGGTTATATAAATGACTACTAAAACAAGGAAGTGAGAAATCATACAACAAGGAACTGCAGGGTTTTTCCTGCTTATTTGGCTGGTAATCACATCCAGAGAGATTGATTGATTTATTACTTCATCTTGAGTCTGATGGATTCAAAAGTGCAGTGCAATGGAAATGAAAAGCCTAAAAAGGGATAAATTAGATGCAAATATCCTGAGTACCTGCAGTGGATATGCCCTGTAGTTATGCAGCAGCAGGCTTCCAAATCTATGTGCATGTGGGTTATATACCCAGGCACTTATATCTAGATTTATGCATTCGCTGATGTGTGTTTAGAGCTCCGCTCAGTGACGACACCTAAAGGTATTAAGACACTGCACAGGGCCATGAAATTACAACACACAAGGGAAACTACATCACTGACCTGCTGCATTTGCACTTCCAGTTTTACTCACCATATAACTAGCTTCTAATCAATAAACATCCTCATAACTGATGACGGAATGAAAGCCACCTCATAGAAAATTAATGATCCTGAAGTCAGTTACAGCGTTCTTTGTTAGTGGTTATGGAGGGCTGGTCACAGCTCAGAATAGCTGCATGACTCATCCAGAAGTTTCTTTTGCAGGCAGTAAGGAGACAACTAAGCTGATAAGGAGGGCTGATAGAAAGAAAGTGGTGGTGGTGGTGGGGCGCTAGGTGAGTATAGACAGACAGGCAAAGAGGTGACTACACACACTTTAGTGTGGAAGCAACATGGGACCTGTAGGAAAGGTTTGATTTGGCAGCAACAGGCGCCCCCACAGGGGATGGGAATGGGAGAAGGACGCACCCGGAGCGGCAGGAGGCCATCGATTTCACTACGGAGGCAAATATAGACAGACAGACAGCCACAGAGATGTGAGAGGAGAGAGCAGGTCAGTCTGCAGCCTCATCACACCACAACACACACACACACACACTTTCACAAGTGTCACAGGTAGGCCAGCACTGACAGATCCCTAAGGAGCAGAGGGAGGCACGGGGAGATAAGCAGACTGCACAGGTTCTACCTCTGATATGGGAATATTGTTTAACAGTGCAGAACATTATCTTGGTGATTAGTATGTATTGCAAAATGAACCCCAGGCCCTTGGTCTTATCACACGTCCAGTGTGACTTTCTATTCCTGGAAATCGGTCTTTTGCTCCCTGTAAGGCCGTCTGTTAAAAAATGATGCTGGAAGTTTGCTTACAGAGACACCATGCAGAGACCAAAGCCTGGCATGGGCTGAAATGTGACCTTTACATAAATTAAATGGGAGGGAAGCACACTGAAGTCTACATCACTGCTGCCCCAGAAACACATGCTCAAATCGAACACACACAAACACACACACACACACACACTCCGCATCCTTGACTTACTTGCAAATAACCAAAAAAAACTGCCTCTTAATCCAAAATTTGTTTGCTCGGCAGACTAACAGGAGACAGAAGCTCCCAGCAGAGGCTGTTACAGGAAGTTGTGAGTGATATATATATAGAACAGAGGTCTGTTATTTTGACCTCCTGAGAGGATAATTCTCTGAATGATAGTCCACCCTATGGATTAGCTTAAGAGACAAAGAGGAATAACACTCTTTTCCTCCTCCCAGGATGCCTTGACAAACTTTTCAACGTCTCAAATCTCACACTGCCTGCTGCAGCATGTCTCGCTCTGACAGAGCGGCGACACTTTTAGCTAAGCTACAGGGAGGCTATAACACGCACACATTGCAACAAAGAAATATAAAACGTGCCAGCGACCTCTGGTTTATTGCCAATAGCAGAACTTGTACAAAAACATCAGTATCAATCTCTCTCAGCATCATCCATTCATCTATCCATCCATCTATTCAGTCACTCCTCCCACTTCTCCACCTCTTGCCCCACATTGCAGGTTGTGATGCTCCTACAGTGAAACAGGTGTCTGCGCCATTAGTATGAGTCTTTCCGTACCACCTCCTCTATCCTGCAGCTTTGATGACAAGCATAAATCAAGGCTGTAAATCAAAGGTTTGTTACAATAGCAGACACTGTGCTCTCAGTCTCGGTGTCACATGTCAGGAGTACAGGTTATTGTCAAGCTCAAGAGCCCAGGGGGAAAAAAATAGGACTACTGCCTTGTGGCTGTACCCATCCACCTAAAGGTCAGATTACTGTTAATATATGTGGCTATTCACACTCATATAGCACATGTAGTAACAAGATTCAAATAAGGTGTGAGCATGGTGCATGGAGCATGGTGTATTAAGTCCAAAAAGTGTGTTTGTGAGGTCACAAAGACCTTTGACTGCTAATTTGTAAGTGGTTCCTAAAATAACCTGTAATGCTGTGTTCCATTAGTACACATGGAGTGTATTTACGTGAGTGAAATATGAATCTTAAGCAAAGCAATAACCAAAGTCTGTTGCTTGTGCACTCACCTACTAACCACTTCCAACATGAAATTGGCTAATCAGACACATTTTGCACATACATGCACAATGTAACACTTGTAGTGTTTACCATCTCATGTGTGAAAGATGTTTTTTTTTTATTCTTTGTGAGTTTCCTACACCATCACAGTACTCTTATGTTGTTGCTTTGGTCTCCTTTCTTCACATGTACTCATGAAAAAAATGTACCACGACTTCACCTCATCACACAACAGCAGCAGCACCCAGGGAAATTTACATAGTACACAATTAACTAAAATGTCAAATATGAATATGTGCTAGCAATACTGCACAAATCCTTCTGGCTGACGATTCACATATATTAATATGTTTTTCCTATAGTGAATTCAACTAGTGACACATTCATGTCCTTAGTGGAATTTTATAATTTCCTTAACAGTATTTCGAGTACTAGCCTACCAGGGGTTCTTAATTAATCACAACAGAGTGTGAAGCTCATAAAAATGAATGGACAAGAATGGTGAGGGGAGCTTCAATTATCACAATTTGGAAAATTCTGTTTAGGAACCTGAACCATTAAATAAATAAATAAATAAACTAAGCTAGCAGTTTGTAGTATCAAAAGCTTTCACCCTGCAAAGATACAAAGATACTTGCCCTTGACACAGGTATCTCCATCTTATTGGCCAATATATACATCATGTATTCCTGTGCTGTACTATATTAATAAAACAGTTGATGCCAAAATATGATGCCAGTCTTATCAGAAATCAGATGAAAAGATATTGTCTTTTTGAAATTACACAGTGTCCAAAATGCCATACTTTCAGTCTGAACACACTCATTCACTCAGATTAGCCAGGGCTCTAGAGTGCGAGCTAATTTCTCAATGGTGCAACCAAAAAATATCAGAGGTTGCACCGGTGCAACCAGCTGTTAGAGGGAGATACATTCTCTGCGACTCTTAAAAGTCTCCCTGTGGTCCACATCAGGCTCATATTGTGGTCTGAACCAATCAGAGACCATGAAGGGCGGGACCCCCGCGTGTGTGTGTATACATTTGCAGTCTGCCGAAAATCCAAAAGAAGAAGAAGAACGCAGACATATGCTGCGCAGAGCTGATGCTGTGTGCTAAAGCTGGTTCCATACTCCTCGAGAACGGAGAAATCTGTTCGTGTTCCCGAGGTGACGAGAACACGAACAAAGTTTGTCTCATCCCAGACTTTTTGAAACATGTGTGCAGAACTCCTCATACAGCCCATTATAACAGACTGAACAACAGGTCTGACAGACAGTGTTATCTGACCTGTGTGGTTCCATCCATGAAGGCTGAGTCACTCTGACTGACAGCAGTCAGCTGGTTTTAAGGCGTTATAGAACATGGTTACATGACGAACGCCCATTTAAAAAGTATTGTTATTATCCTGCTATAGCGGACCATTGTCTGCCAGTATGAGATCTGCATACAGCTAAAACTGTGACAGACAGAATGAAAAGTCTGTCAGCTGGAGCTCAGCTTTAGAAAGAGAGGTGAGGAAGATGAGAGAAGAGATACTGTAGCTACATTAGAAACGTGTTGAAGAAAACTAAATATATATCTCAATCACAACTATTAAATAAATAAAGGTGTATATGATCATTTTTAAATTTTAATTACCATTGGTAGATAGATAAGTGAGGAGCGACAGCCAAAAAATACAGAAAGAAAGCAAACAGGGAACTGAAGAGTGCTGTATGAACTTTGAATCTTCATTATGGATTTCTGACAGGCAGACTTGTTGGATAGTTTGTCCTTAATTTGTATTACTATCAGCATTAAAATATTTTTATATAACTGTTCATTATACAAGGTCCATTCATTTCAGGATGATAAGTGATTATTAAGCCTGCTCATATAGAATGTACTGATGTGTACAAAATTATATGGACAGTGATTATGAACAAACTGCGGTGTTAAGTGTGCGGGTGGGTGTTAAGATGTGGTGCACCTAAATTTTGTGCCGGTGCACCTAAGAAAAAAAGTTAGGCGCACCAGTGCAACCAGTGCAAAAAGTTAGTCTAGAGCCCTGATAGCACAAATACGTACACAATTATAGACAAGTATTTACAAGAATGGAGTGCTTGGTGAACTCTAATTTAATGTCCGACATTTTTAGGATATTATTGTGTTTCCCAAAATGGCTCAAACCAATCCACAAACTTTATGCCTCCAGTCGCAATGGAGACTACACCCTCTCTCTCCTGAATCACGCTCCAGTATCTTTCCCCACTCATAAAAAAGGCTTCTATGATTATCCTTGGCTTGAATTTTTATGTCTTTCTCTGGCTCGTCCCCAAGGAATATGGTCAAGGTAATATGATGATGACCCTCAAGACTCCTCATTAAATCACTCAGTATCAGCACATCAACTCCAAAGCGTTCAAAAAAAATACAGCAATGATAGTGAAGATGACCTCCAAAAAAACTGGCAGGGAGTCTTTTTTATCTGTAAAGTCACAATCTCTTACATTAGCACTCACATCAGCATCCGTGTCACAACCCTATTCAGACAGCCAGACAGACCATCCAAACAAAGTCGGTTAGATTCAACAACACTAAAGAGATAGGTGTCAGACTGGCAGATGGAAAGTTGAGCATCTGTCACTGCACTGAACCATTTGGCTGAAATCAAAGGGAGATGAGCTCCTTCAAAGGACAAGGCAAAGCGTGTCTGAGGCCAGACATGCTCTGCTGTGCTCCGCAGATAAGGGCCAAGAGGTTATATTGCTTTTCTTCTGTGTCTCTCTTTGTTCTCCTCTGTCTTAAGGGAGTGGGAGGGAGAAAAGGGAGAAGAAACACAGACACAGTGAGAGAGAAAATGAGTCATGAACAGGTTGCCTGTCTTCCTCTGCTACACAGCGCTGTGTTGATCAAACACTCGTTAGTAGAATTTGCTTGGTGTTTCCGGACGACGGGCGTAATGAGAAGAGGTGGCTGGAGCAGAGGGGTGCCAGGCCGTGATGTGGATGCTTTCTGACAGCATCAGAGTCCATTGGCCTTCCAGCCTTTTCCTTCTCCTGCATTCTCCAGCTTGCAGCAGCCAGAGCTTTTGCCTCCAGCGCACCTTCGAACTTGGGAGCGCTCCGGCTCAGCTGGATGCGAGGCATGAGCTAAATAGCGAAGTAATCCTCGGTGGAATTTTGAAAGGAACATACACATACTTCTAATCTCAAAAGGGTTTGGAGGTTTTACTGTCTTGGCAGCGGGTGAGGAATGTCACAGCCCTGGAGCACAGTGTATCTGGCTGGCTGCTGTGCGTTTCTAACCACAGTGCTCCTCTGCCCTCCTATACTTCTCCTGATTGCCTTAATAAGTAACCTGACAGAAACGCTCCTCACACCGCAACACGTTAGTTTTTCTGACACCATTACAAGGCTGCAATTGCAATGCATGCTGGACTTGTCCTTGAGGGATTACAGACACAAAGCCAATTTTGGTCTCCCTCAGCAAAATTCGAAAAGGTCAGGCCAATGTTATTGCATTGATGGTGATTTTAAAAGAATTTCAAAGCAGGGGGTGGCAGAACAAAGGCCACCATTTGGCATTATTGGATTGGAACAACTGTGTTTGTCAGATACATTGATTTTTCTGCTACTGGTTCCCATTATGTTGATGTAGGCAGTGTGCGAGCTGCCACATATGACCCTGTAATCATGCCTAAGAGTGGCAGCGTAGTGCACTAAGAAGAGATCGCTCTCCTCTAGCAAGGACACGTCAGGGTGATGGGTGATGGCGACGGAAGATGGGTGAATAACAATTAATGACCGCTTCATGACCCTTTAATGTCATGAAGCATTTGTACTGCCATGTACTATGTATATTAAAGTGGGGACACAGAGACACAATATAATAATTTGTAATATATATAATATATAATATAAACACAACTAAAAGAGGGGACAACTTAAAAGCCAATTACAAGCAATTGTTAGCTAAGAGTTGTAAATCGTCTGTAAAGAAGAGTATATTTTGAAAAACAAACAAAAGTAGTTTAGTTAGTTTTAAAAAAAAGGTGACAAAATGGAACTATACCCAATAAGAGACACACACTGCTGGGTACAAGTAGGTCCTCCATGTTAAAATGTCTAACTTGATCTACCAGCTTCCATGTTAGTTTCACTTAAACTCACATTGATGCCTGTATTTGGATTATCCCTGAGTTTACGTGGACTATGACATTGTCAACATGGTGACTATCAGAGACTCAAAAGAGCTCCTCAGAAACCATATTGTGTGGTATTCAAACCAGCACAAAATAATAAATGTATCAATTTTAGCACTTTCTCAATAAGTAAACATGACACAATAGAAATCACCATCTACTGCACTCAACAAGTGCTGCAATTTTGAAGATGCTCTGACCCAGTCAACCAGTCACCAGTCTAACTTAGTCAACTTCGACTAAATGTTCACTTGCTGCCTGATATATCCGACTCACTCACAGGTACCATGGCAACCAGATAATCAGCATTAATCACTGCACCTGTCAGCTGATCAGTATTTATTATAACATATGTTGTATTTGAATGGGATACATATACAGTCTTATGAAGGATTGTGTACGATTATTGCCATTACCACAAATGCATTAGCAATTTTAATGGGTATGTTAGTGTTTAAGATCCTTTACATGTTTAACTGCAAAAAAGAAAATTTAAAGTGAAAGCTGAAAAAAGCTCACAGAGAAAATGACATCTATGAATGTCTATTATTACATTCATAGATGTAATAATAGACCAAATATATCCATTATAAAGAGACGGGCTTTCCCTCGCCTAATGGATCATGTGTGACACTTGGTTCCAAGTATATAGTATATAACAAAAAATCACATCAACAAATATTGATCATAACACGACTGCACAGACACATTTGAATTCTCTCTGCTTGTAGCCATGATTGTGTAAGGATACCCATATATTTTAGATTGCACTGAAAAATGAGCCCACAAGTGACTGTACAGCATTCATAGAGCAAGCAGTGTATTAATCAAACTTATTTTATGGTAAATTTCAAACCATTTTATACTGGCTCCAGTGTCTAATGAACAAAATGAGCCGTGTTATACTGATTGCATGCTTGTATGTTATTGAACTCAGCGTTTAATGCAGCTGACGCTAAGTGGCTAAGAGAATGCTCCACATTCTTGGGTTTGACACAAGAAGGACACGGCTCACAGAAAAGGTCTAGATGTCCTCTGCATTGGTTATCGCATGACATAGGGCTAATTAACTCGAAAGAAGAAAATAGAGGCCCTGCGAGAAGCAATAAACTTTCTCTATTAAAAGCCATCTAATTAGAATGCAGGCTACGAGGGCTTGAAGGAGAACATAACAAACAAGGAGGCCAGTCTAATTGTCAAGCGAGCTCTGAGGAAAGCAAACATAATGGACATAATCAGCCGAGCACCTCCTATAAGGTCATGATGGACTCTTGTGGAAATACTTCTCCATATCTGACTCAACTTTCCAGATGGTGTTTTCCTCAAAAGGTCACAGACATGCACTTCAGATGGCACGCCGTCAATTATAACCTCATCTGTTTGATTTGATACCTGGTGTGGGGAACATGAAAAAGAGGAACTAAAATCTGACAGAACCTACAGTGTGATCTAAATATCAATTTTTTTTGCTTTTAAAGGATCAAAGTAAAAAAATGTAAAATAGCCGTCCGCACCATCCACCATATCACCTTTAATAATTTCATGTTCTTTTATTTGCGTCTTTTATGTCAGATGGAGCGAGCTAGCAGAATGTCTACCAAAAGTTATGGGCAACTCAACTTTAAAGATTTCCAAGTCAGCCAATGCTCTGTCCACTCCAAGGCCTTTAGGCCCCGTGGTTGATCGATAGTAATGGAAACGCCAGCAGGCCTCCGCAGCCCATTGCCAATTTAACCTGTTTTACCATGACTCAGTCCTTCCTCAAATAACCCGGCTGCTTACTGGGATGAACTGCAGGCTTCTGTTGCTGATAAGATGAGGAGCACAGGGAGGAAGGATGCAGGGGGAAAAAAACAGTGTGTGTCTGTGTGTGTGTGTACGTGTGTCTACAAGCACCACTGATTTAGAAAACATTTCCATGAAGCAGCTCAAGTGAGGCAGGTAAGCAGAGGACAGGCGAGGGAATCTACAGCATCCAATGGAGGAAACTTGCCTCAACTTGCATATGCAAGACACACACACACACACACCTAGACACACACCTACACACACAAACCAGCCGGCTTCATGGCCAATTTATGTATCACGCTGTGTGCCTTATGAGTCCCCATGTCAGGTAAATGTGTTTGGAGTGACGGTGAGGGCTGATTTTGATGGTGAGTGAAAAATAATAAATAGCTTTCAAGGATTCAATCTTGGTCAACAACCTTCTTTCTATCTTTTTTTTTTAATGTTAGACTGTGTTTATGTTGTTTTGCCACAGGATTAAATCATTTTAACTCAAGCTTTATCAAATATAGAGATATTTAATTTGGTTTAGATTGAATCTAGATTTAAAAAAAATACACTTCAATTTAAAGTGAAATCACATTTAACAAGGTTGCAATGAACGTCTGTTTAAAGCCTAATCAAAGATCAATTCTCAACTGCCACTTGTTTAATTTGTTCAGATGGATTAATTTATTAAGATGACACTGTGGGGTTGGAGCGTCAAAGGCAAACAGCAACGACTGACACAATTTTAACGCTAAATCACTATAATACGATTGAATTTGATTATCCTAATTGATTTTGTTTATAAAGTTGTTTCATCCTCACAGTCCTGGATGGTTTAATGAAACTTCAGCAGAGAGAGAGAGAGAGAGAGAGAGAGAGAGACGACACAAGGGGGCCGAGACATCTGCTCAGGTATATAATGATGATGCTGCGGGGGAGGAAGGGAATCAGATATGGAGGTCACGTTCGCTAGCACGGAGTCTCCATCTGTCCCCTGAGGTTAGTGGGGTAAGCCAGGGATGACGGCAGGGGCCAAGGGGGGTAGAAAAGAAGTCGGGCGGGTTGTGTGGAGGGATGTACCAGACTTGGAGGACACTGTCTGGTGGTTCATTTTTTATTTATCTATTTATTTTTATCCCAGAGGCCAAGCAGACAGTAAATGAGGTGTGAGTGTTATAGAGTCTATCGTCTTAGCAATCTGCAGACCCTGCACAGATCCTGCACAAAAACCGAGGTCAGGATCAGCTGTATCAATCTTAGGTAAACTCATGTACCGGGGCATATATTTTGTGCGTTTGTCAGGCAGCTGCTAGCACAGTTGTCATGAATTGACATTAATTTAATACTACTATTTGGAATACAAATGTGAACAAAATGTTGATGTTCTCTGCAATTAGGTGAAAAAATATGTTTAAAATGTATTTATGAAGCATTTTTGGAGCTGAATATCTCTTCAATATCATCAAAATGAGTTATTTAACTTAACAATGTAGAGTGTAACATAGGCCATTGTTGGCAGAGAGTGGTGACAGATGGTGTGGCCCCCATAGTGTCAAAGATTCATTTTGGGATTACATGACAAGACAGAAGCAGCTGACAGAAACGGATACAATATGCGTCGAACAATTACTTTTGCTTACGAATGAATTAACTGAGCAACATGACCTGGGAGTAGCGTGCATGAGATCATCATGAAGATGATTTTTCTTCACTGTCTTAATGCAAAAATCTAGAACAGACATTAAAATTCTCTTCCTTACACACAGGGCCTTTAGAGGCCACGCTCCATAGCTGCAGGACCTAAAAATTCTGTACATTCCAAATAGAACACTTTGTTCTCAGACTGCTGGTTTGCTTGTGATTCCCAGACTCTCCTAAAGTAGAAAGGGAGGCTGAGCTTTTAGCTCTTAGGCACCTCTCTTGCGGAACCAGCTCCCATCGCTGAATCTGTTGTCCTGATTTGACTGAAAACTTCATTTGTGATAACGCCTACATACAGTCTGAGCCATTGAATTAGGAGCTATAGATTTAGCTATATTCATAACTATAACTGACTAGCGCACTATTTAGCCATCTCTCTTTCTATAGGCCCATGGTACTGGGGAACCCCAGATTGACCAAATGAGCAGTTTCTGCTGTCCCCTCCTCTATTTGATGTCCTTAGCTGTGTGCATCCTCTCTCTCCTTATGTCCTACCCACCTTCTCCTTTCCTCCTTTACCTAGGTGACCATCAGCAAAGTTAAAGGGTGAGTGTTTCCTTGCCACTATAATCTTAACTGCTTCCCTGCGGCTTCAGCCTTTGGATTTTCCTTAAAGGCCCCCAGAGACAATTGTAACTATAAAGGGCGCTAAAGAAATAAAAATAAACTGAACTGAAAAGAAGTAAATTTTGTAAATACCAAGAAAAGGAGCGTGGGTGCTCCCTTTATGAATGATTCTGTATCGGTAATAAAGTAAGGGGAAAACAGCTGCAGGCTCAGCAACAAGCTCAGCACCTGATCACATTTGATCAAAAGCTAGATTATATTCATTACTGGTGAGTGTCATTAATAACCTGCAATAGATTTCTGTCGAAGTTCTGTTGTTTATTGGTATTTTAATTGCAGCAGCTGTACTGCATCAATCAACATGCTAAGAATGCATGGTGCAAAGCATTGTAGTAAAACCAAACTTTTGTAGACCATGTAGTTTCAGACTCACGTCAACAACACCCAAGACAATGGTCAAGGCACACCTCATACCCCTGCACTACAAGACAGAAAGTCATCCTAAGCAGCATTACGCTCGATTAAACGTTGACAGCACTAATGCATATACAGCCGAGTCCTGATCGCGAGATAACGTCCGATTCCAATCGAGTCTGAAACCACATAATCGGGCCCCATTTTCGATCACATGATCAGATCGGGACACCCCTATAAATATATATATATACATTACCAGAAGAGGAAACACTACATCCAACAAACATCCCAACAAATTACACACAAAAACAAATCAATTTCAGGGCATGTTGATGATCTAAGGTCAGGCATTCCACATCTTCAGGATTCTATAAATCAATAACCTATCCACACCACTGCTCACAAGTGAGCTCAACAGTTATTGAGCAGATGTTTTTACTGTTAGGAGTCTCTGTTAAAGCAGAGAAATGGATTAAGTTAAGCACCTCTGATTGGCTGCCCACATGCCTAAATACGTTCATCAGTTCAAACAGAGGTTGTATTTAGCCTCAGAGAGTCGTAATGTTGGTGGAATTAAGAATGAGGATGTTATCTTCCTACAAGATGGTGCTTTAATTTAAAAAAAAGCAGCAGAAAAATGGCAAGCTAGGGTGAAGTTTTACCCATACTGTACGCCCTTTTAATCAACAGAAAAAAAAAAAATGCTGGCAGCCTCTACCACCATGTCTGTGCCAACTAAAAGTTACACACTAAGTGTACCAACACTCCAGACCCAAGTGATATTGTGTCAAATCTGTCTGAATATAAGTGTAGAAATAAGCCAAATCTGCATACAGTAATTGGGTTGTGCGACAAGACAAAAACAGTGCAATAAAAATCTGACAACTTAGAAAGTTGCCATCCTGTTAATAGTGCGATAGTGTTATCACTTTTTGTCTAGCCTGTTTCCACATAAGGATAATGATTGCTGACTTTCACCGAGGAGCTGTGTCAGTGGTCTACATGTTGTGTAATGGATCCATACATAGATGGAACTGAAACTGTCGACTCATTGGGAGTCACATTGGGAACTAATAAGCGAAAACAAGATGAAACTAGCACCAATATACCTGTATACTATTTAGTGTACTAAAGAATTACTATAAATACATAGTCAGGTGAAGTATGCCAAACGTACCAGGATGTTCTACTTCATCAAGTCACAATTCATAGTATGCGTAGTCAGCGTACATTTTTTGTTACCCATAATACTTTGCTCAGCGAAAACTATAACACATGACTGAGCTGCTAAGAAGCAATAATGGCAATGACAGCATAAAAAGGCAGCAAGTGTCATTTTGGTGCATCTAAGGTTAAATTAATGTAACATTAACCACCCAGACACAAATGCAGGAACAACACAAAAACAGGAAGTACAATCAAACGGCAACAGACTAAAAACCAATACCTCTAAAAACAACAACAATTAAAGCATTTATTAGATATTAGATAATTGTTTCTCTGCCACCATCTTGGTTGCCATGGAGACAAGTCATCACATATGATTGTATTGCCCAAACTCATCTATAGCCCTAAAAGTTCGAGTAGGGAGGGATTAGTGTGGGTACATGCAAGCTGGATGACACTCACACAGGAGTCCGAGTACCCCTCACACTGTGAGCCGTTCTGTTTTCACTCGTGTCAAGTTTCGTTTTTTATTAGCAGCTGAGTTTGGCTTAAAAAATAAGTGGACACATAAATTTATAACATTAAATGGGACCGGGTTGCTTGGGAAAAATGCACATGTGTTGTGTTTTCAAAGACTGAAATAGCAACCTAATGCTACATTTTTGGGGGGTTAGCACAAAATGGCCTCTTGACCTACAGTTTATTGGAGAGAGTAGTGGTTGTGCAGTAAATTGAGCAGATTAGCTTGTGGTCTGGAAGGTCTCACACCTGGTCACTGTTAGAGGTCATGTCCATAATGATGCATAGGTTTGATTATCCAACAGATAATAATTATCATACATAAAAATTACCACAAAGTTGTGCTGAAGATGGAGATTATTTAAAGAGAAGAAACATGGAGCTTGACAGGGACTGGCTCGCTTTGTTAAGCCAGCCTCAAGTGCACATCTGAAAACCATCTATATTCTCAGCTGTATGTGCATACAGTATCACACTGTGCAGGTGTTGCTGCTGTTTTTGTCACCTAGTTGGAACAAGCCCCTGACACAGAAAATAACAGCTTTGTTCCCCTCTCTGTATGAAACACAAGGTGATGACCTTCCACCAGAATGTAAAGTACATCTTCTCTCTCTCTCTCTCTCTCTCTCTTTAAATGCTCGAGGATGAATCACTGTGGTGGTGGTGGTGGGGGGGGGGGGGGCGGAGTTTCAGAGGCCTGTGCTATTGATTCAATTTCTATGACCACAAATACTTTAAAGCATAATAAGCCTATGCTTCAAAGTCCCTGCACCCGTTCAAGGTTTGAAATGGCCTTGTCGTTACCTACAAATCACAGTTCTCTGCAAAGCTGCCCTCTCTGGAGTGATATGTCAGTGACCACGGTAAAAGGGAAAAAACACAGAAGGCAAGAGACATGTGCAAGCCTCTGAAAAATGTAATGGTTTTTGTTGAGGATTTAGCCTGTGGTATTGCCGGCGTGCAAGTATCATTCATGTTGGCGACGTAGCAGATCCTCTGGGGGAGATGGTGAATATTAAAGGGCTTTGCGGGAGCCTTCCTGGTGAAAGCACTTGACAGGAGATTTGTTTATGACCTTCAAAAAAAAGGAGGAAGTCAATGATAGCGGCCGACTGCCTCTTTTGCATCTGAAGGCAGTCCCCGAACAGCAGAAAAAAAAAAAAAGAAGAAAAAAAAAGGCTGCTGCAGTTTCAATTTCGAGGCATCAGAACTGTGCTGCTGCTCTTCTTCTACTTCTATTCATCACAGGTCTTTTAAGTCCAATATGAATGCAACAAAGAAACAACTGTCTCAGAAAAACAGCCGGGACACAGAAAAATATGATGTGAAAAGCAGACCGTTGCTTCCAACATTAATTAATTGAATTGTTACAGACTTCTGATGCAAAATCTACATGAAAACTAGAAAAATAGATATAAAACATCCTGACAAAACTGACATTTTTACCACCTTTCTGACAAAACAAGTGGTAAATCTGCCTTTGAAATACTGAAACATATGAATGTGTTTAAGAAGCTAAATGACTTTATTTATTTACACTATTACAGAAATAAATACTAATGAAGAGAAATAATGTAAAGATAAATGCACAAGAAAATTCTTCAAACTGACATTTTAAGCGGTATTCTAGCTCCCCAGCTGCTGCTGCTTCTTTGTGCCAAGTGAGAATGAAGAGCATGAATTAGCAACCTTGTCACTCCCACTGTGTTCTCCATACAGTGTGATTACACGTAACCAACTTGATTTTGAATAACTGTTCAAATAAGTAGCACACGTACAGCAGAAGAGCACAGAGAGACCATGATATTTACAGCTTTTCAAAGCAACCAGTGTGTACAGACTCCCACTTGTTGTTGTATGAATATGAAAAATGTGTTGTTCTCAGCGGGAACATTTTTGTCACTATAGCTGAAAATGGTGTGTAGAGATGGTCAGCCAAAACTAACTGGGGTGTGGACTTGTCACCGTGGCAACCACAAAGGCTCAGTTTTCCTTATAAAATGTTTAATATTATAATTGTGTGTTTATTTATTTTAATGACTAAACCTAACCAACTACATTTTAAAATGTAAATAGACGCCTTATACACTATTTGCATCCTGCAGCTCTGTTTTTACTTCTAAAGTTGGAAATCTTAATGCTGCAGTATACTAGATGTGTACCTGATTATTGCTGGCATTATTGATTGATTGTCAGTAATTAATCAATCAATGTATACTGACATTCTGACAAACCAATGAATCAGATGCTTTATAGGCTGGACAGGGAAGCAGAACATGGAGGCCAGAAAAGACATATGGTGGCTGACTGTCCGCATACTTTTGTCCATAGAGTGTAGTTTAAATGACTAAACTTAACCAAGTAGTGCTCCCCTCCACCTCCTTCTGTAGACGTTTGGTAGCCTATGTATTGCTCAATTTACACTATCAAAGGGTTAAAACATGACAATCGAAAGTGTCTGCACCTGGTAAAAGCACACCGAATGTGCCATTCACGTGTGAAAAATGTTTTGCAAGTGAGACTGAGAATCATGTGACTTTTCATAATAATACTATTGAAGAACATAAACATGCCCTGAGCTCTCACAGGATGACCTGTCCTTCCCTTCAACAGCTCCTGGGCTACTTCCAACAAAGAGACACGGCGGATCGATCACACCCTCAGCTCATCATTATACTCATGCAGTGGACACTCATCCAGAAGTAAATACTTAATGATGCTCTTTGTCTGGCAGGTAGACAGAGGCCCTGACTCTCAATAAGCTGGTTAGTGAGTGGTCCGAGCACTGAATCATTCCAATTTAGGGATGTGGCACTTTTAATCTTCCAATATCGTTCTTGCCTCTGGAGACTTTCTTGGGTGAACTTGTGCAACTGTTATTAATCTTCAGCGCACAGGCAATTTCTCTAAAAGCCCCTATTTGTTTTTTATGGCTCCATTGAGAGAGGAGGGTATAGCGGCAGAGAGGGAGACTGTAAACAAGGTATCCAGGGCGGGCAAGTTATGTCCCTGTCAGCATTCAATGCTGGTCTCTCCTTCTTTCTCTCTCTCTCTCTCTCTGCTTCCCCTCAGAGGATTAAAAAGAGGAAGAGGGGAGTTTTCAGAAAGCAAACTGTGCAAACTGGAGCGTCAGCACGAATTCAGCCGGACTGAGAAATGACTGCGCTATCTCACTCCTTGTGACTGAGCAGAGCCGAGCCAGTCAGAGCTCGCAAGAAGGATCCATGAAATATGAAAAAAAAAAAAAAATGTTGTTAATTTATGTCGGAGCATGTGTGTATCCGTCCCTGGGGTATACACATCGGTCAAGTTAATATATCTCTTCAAGGACACATGCAGTGTCCACACTAACTGCTCATTAGCATTTTCTGTCACTAATGATGCGTTGTGTATAAACAGGTAGGAAACAGGTAGAAAAAGAAGAAGGAAGAAACACAGAGTCCGCCATATACTGAGCTTTGATGAATATGTTTCTTATGCATCTGCACTGTGTCTTCATCATCGTAACTGTTGTCCCCTGGTTTGATCTCCAGCTCATTTGCTGGGCCACCTTCAGGTTTGGCAACCATTGTCCATGGTGTGGGAAAAAAACAGCATTTATGATATCATTAGAGCAGATACCGGTACCTACAAAGCAGAAGGGACCCAGAGGGGGCTAGCAGAAGGATCTCAGCAGGGAAAGGATAGCAGAGGCTCTGCTGCAGAGACAGTCGCCCCCCAATTACCATGAAACAAGACAAACAGCCATTAGAGTAGGCCATTAGGCAGGAGGGAGAGCGGCCAGGGGCTTGTTGGGTTTAACACCTCGTCAGGTTGTGAAAATCATCTGCAAAAGTAAACCAGTATTGTTATGTATGTTATTTCCTAGCCTTTTCTATTTTTAAAGTCTACTATACCAAACCTGACCAGAATAATAATATGTCCTAAAGGAACACTGCAAAATGATAAATACATTTAATGCACATTTAATTCAATAAAACACTCTTATGTCCAGGAATAATCCACTTGGGGGGGGGGGCCCTCCTGCCGATGGCTGGCAGGGTAGAGGAGGCGACAAGGAGGAAGATATAGACAAAGGGGGAAAGGAGCGAAGATCAGAGGCTATGTGGGCGTGTGTGGACTGTGTTTGACATCCTTCTAACTCTATTGGTTTTCTGGCAGCCTGGGACACCTTAGACCACTACAGCTCTTATCAGCACTTTGGTGACAAATCATTTTCAGTCTGGCGGCATTCAATGTCAAACTGAGCAGGCGTCCAATCAGCCAGAAAAAGAATCAAAGGATTAATCTGACAGTTTAGGAAAGAAAAAGAGTATACTCTCCGTACAGTGTGCACTAAGGGTTATTTACCTTTAATGACATTTCTCCAATTTCTTGGCTTTTTTTGTAAAGGGCTTTGCCTGTTCATCTTTTTGACAATGTCAAAGGGGTCGATCACAACGCACCATATTTAACCTGTAGTGTAGTGGAGGTATTCAGGTATAGACTGAGATGGGGTGAATTAATTCCATTTTATTTATATGGCATCTTTTATAATCATCATACTAAGCAAGCTTCCTGTTCTCATGTTGAAGAATTTCCCCCTCGGGGATTAATAAAGGAATTCTGATTCTGGTTCTGATACTCCACCTCTTTTCCCATATTTGGATTAACCATGATTTAAGGCAGACTCCCATACAGACTCAAGGCAGCTTCAGGCAACACCACATCAGGAAGGCCCTGCAAACCTGTGGCTATCCCAAGTGGGCACTCATCAAAGCCACAAAAACAAGACCCCCCCAACAACAAGAAGAAGGACAACAACCGGCGGAGAAAGAACATCTCCATTCCATATGTGTCAGAAGTATCAGAGAAACTCTGCAGGATCTTCAACAACAATGACATCCCAGTCCATTTCAAACCAATGACAACACTGAGACAGAGACTGGTTCACCCGAAGGACAAGATTCCCAGGAAGAAACACAGCAATGTGATATATGCAGGCAGTGCAGCGAGGAATGCTCTGATCTGTACATTGGAGAAACTAAACAACCACTCTACAGAAGAATGGCTCAGCACAGGTTAGCCACCTCCTCAGGACAACACTCAGCTGTTCACCTCCACCTCAAAGACAAAGGACACTCCTTTGAGGACAACAATGTTCACATTTTAGACAGGGAGGAAAGGTGGTTTGAAAGAGGAGTCAAGGAAGCCATCTATGTTAAGCTGGAAAAACCTTCCCTTAACAAAGGTGGTGGCCTCAGACATCATCTTTCTACCACATACAATGCAGTGATTCCATCCATCCCAGTAGGTTTGCACATACTCACAGCAAGAACAAAGGGCTGTCAACCAGTCCACCTCCGGCAGTTTCATAGTCATTAGCCAGTCGTTAGACACACCTGGCCCAGTCAGCCAGACCATCACAGGTAAGTATGGAAACATATAGTGCTATTGTTTTTTAAGTTTTACCCAAACCCACCCACTGAGGTCTGTAACCACATATAAACCATGTTTCCCCACCAAACAGTTAGAACTGATGAAGCTGCTTGGACGAGCAGCGAAACGTCTTCAAGAAAACTCTACAAGTCCAGACGCCTTGCTTCAATCTTCTCTTCATAACTATGACCAACATGTAGACATACATTCTGATCACAAGCCTAAAATGTCGGAAACAAACCCACCTTAAGGAAGCCTCCAAGGCAGGATTTAGATGTGGTGTGGAAATTATTCATTAAAAATACTGAAACAATGTTATGTATGCAGCTGGCCACTGCATGAACTCCTCTGGCAGAGCAGAGACATAATGGCCACAAAAGCCCCAGGTCTGAAGCCAAGTGTCTCTGTTTGAAGTTTGGAAGGTGCCAAGTGAGTTACCTGCTTTTCTTCCTGTTTGCTTGCTTCCTGGCCAGTGAAAGCTGGAAGAGGCTCCGGCCCATGACCCTGACCTGGAAAATGTCAGAATATAAAATATGACCACACAAAATAATTAATCCTCTTCTTGACTCAATAAAGTCTTTTTAACTTAAAGCGTGTGTGTGCGTCAAAATAGCAAGAAGTCACAAAAGCAGAGCGAGCACCCACCAGCAGAAACATAAAACAGTGTCCCTGGGTATGACTGTTACCAAGTGTGCTTCATTTTTCTTTAATTCTGCATTAGCTGCCCCTCTATTGATCTAATAATCAAAATGTATTGATATTGCACATGAGAGCAACTAATGTGACCACAACACAGGCATAAAAAAATCTCATAAATACTCCTTTTAATGGAGAATCCTTTGAAAATAAAGTATGGGGGGGGGGTGCAGACAGAACTGAGATGGATTACCGGTATAATGGCCTTTTAGCACTGATCTCTTGGAAACGCTGCTCTGAAAGCCATCATCAGATACAGTCATAAAACTGCAAATGTCAGAAATACCCCAAACACAGCCTCGCTAGCTTTGTTTTCACTCCAAACAATAGCAGTTCGGGTATCAGGACTAGTAGTCTGTTTTTCCCCAGAGCCCCTGATAAATCCAAAGGCGCAGACAAACGGCAGGGCAGTTGGTGAGAATACTTGATATGGGCACAGAGTTGCGAGGCCTCACTCGTAAAGCCACAGCGTATTGATCTTCATGCATTATAGAAGCGGCTTTGAGGCCAGCTGATATTGGAAGGCATAGCTTTCACCCCTGTGGAGCACACACACTAACATGCCCACTGGACCATAGCAGCAATAATCAGACACAGATGACAAACATATGGGTTACACATCTATTATCCGTACTCAATGTACATTCATGGTGTCTCTATGATGCACAGTCTTAAATAGATTACATGCCGGTGTGTGACTGTGTGGCTTTTTTTCAGTCTGAAGGTGAATCCATCAAGCGGCGCATGTCTCGCAGCATGACCTCACCGGTTGGTGCTTTCGGCAGCGTTGACAACACCTAACCCTCAGGAGAATGGAGCTTTACTATCACCTGCGGGTCAATGTCACATGAACCTGAATGTGTGAACAGTGACACCGGTGATCCCACCGTGGCACACAAAAGCCAGCTTCTGCTGCACACCACTCCACTGTGGACAGTAATGGAGGTGTTTTAAAAGGTTTTTTTTCATATATATTTTTTATATATTTTTTTTTCTTTTCTTGTGGCTATAATGCATTCCTAATATTGACTAAACCATCAGCAGCACATGCTGGCAGATTTGAATCACGACTAATACATAAAGAACAGCATGGACCAGGCCAAAGAGTCAGTTGTGTGGAGGAGTTTCATGCTTGTTTGAGTAATAAGTTCACTGGCTAGTTGTAGTATCTGCAAAGCGAATATTGGATTGCTAAAGCTCAGGTGTTGGTTTTAGGTCTGTGAAGTCGGATCCCCTGGAATTTTCATTCGCTATAATGGATTGTATCAGTTTGGTTTTTCTGTCACTGTTTAGGTTTGGGCCTCAAAACTACTTGGTTAGGTTTAGAGAAAGGTAAGGGTTAAAAGTTTGGGTTAAACCAGTCATACTTTGGGAATTAAAACATGGAGTTGAAAAAATAAATTTTAATCAGTCCTACAAGAGCAGACTAAACAGAGAAAACGTCTCCTATGCCAAAAAAGTAGTAAAACTTCAACACCCAGAATGCATTGCACTCATTTCTTTCACAGCTCCTATTAAATCCATTCAATATTTTGACACATTTATCACATTAGCAGTGATTCTGCACCATGTAAGGCTGCACATATAAGTAGCCTTATATCCGTTGTTCATTTACACACACACACACACCCCACATTCTGTTGATGCACGCTGCTTCGAAATCAATAAAATGTCTCATTAAACACTGGTTACAAAGCAAACATCATCTATCTGCAACAACAACTCCACCACCATTTTCTTGGCTTCCATGATGATGCCCAAGACGACTGTCACAAGTGCAGGGAGGCACTTCAGGGCTCATTTTAATTACTTTAAAAACAAAACCCGCTACAGCAGCTCCACTTGTACGGCATTGCAGCCACTGATCTGCTCCTCCTAATGAGAGTGAAAGCTCCAGCTACAAACAGAATATGCTATGCTGACAATGATCACAAAGTACAGTATCAGCTATTATCTTCAGTCATTTTTTTACAGTCTAATTACTAATGTGAGTGGTGGACAGGAGGACAGGAGCATAACCTGAGAGAGAGGCTTGCTGGGTAATGGGGGGACATTACTGCTTAGGTAGACTAGGCAACAAACAAGGTACTGTATGACTTAGACATGGAAGAAATGAAGAAGTTTGAGGTCTTTTAGAAAGGGATAACATGTTTGTTCCACAGGTCACCAACTGATGAAGGGAATGTATGTTTTTACTTTTATTTAGACAAAGACTCTAATGATAAACTCCCTTTTAGTGACAACTGTACGGGTGATTTTTTTTTTAACTCACTCATTTTCATTATAATAGGACATAAAATGATGCATAACCATTGGTGTAACTGCTTTAAGTGACAGGCAGGTGCCCAATCACAGCACAAGCTCCTTTTTTTCCATGACCACCTGCCTTAGCTCCACTTTTGTTCCACCTCTTTGTCTGTATTTGGAGTTTAGGCGGACTGTGACACTGCCAACATGGTGACAGTCAGAGACACTCCAAACAGCTCTTCAGAAACATACAGTTGACGGCACGGCGCTTTTCCTACAGGTTTATACAGTCTATATAGTTTGCTATTGATAGGAAAGATTTGATTTATGTTTTATATATTTCGCTTATTTCGAATTTGTTTGTATGCTGTGCTATCTCCTTAATAATTGGCCTATAAATTCTAGGGACAATTATTGTTGTATATAATGTTCCACATACACTTTTCCCAAACAGCACAGCTAGGTCCTTCATTGCAAATCTTCCTGGATCTTGGTTAATTTAATCCCACATATCCATTGTTTGATATATTTCCATATTGATTTTTTTCTTGCTTCCACATTGACTTTTTCTTGCTGTCACCATTTAAGCTTTATCCACTTTATTCATAACTTGGTTGCTACAAAAGCTACAAAATTCTCTTTAAAAAGTTGAAATCCTAACTTTAATACATTTTTTTGCTGCCATACCATAAAACAAAAAAGCAAGGAGAAAAAAAAAGCAAAGGTTTAGATTATGATCTAAAACCAGCTCTGCAGATGATGAAACTTTCTGCCCATAAATTACATTTTCAAATTCATCCCAGTTAGCATAAATGTATGAATGTCTCCTCTCTCTCCTCTGGTCTCATGTACATGTTTTTTAAAATGAAACTATTCAAATCCATTCCCCTCTTCTTCTTCTTCATGCACACAATGCCTCGCACAAACAGAACATCCCTGCGGCGACAAACTGTGTACGGCAGAGCAAATGCAATTTATTTTAATTTCAGAAAAAAAAAAACAGCATGCTTCTCATTCACCTGACTGATGCCGCACTGCTCTGTGTATAAAACATTCAAATGGAGACAGACACGCTTTTATAAGGCCTGTATGTTTCAAAGCAGGTTCCCACTAAGTAAAGATGATACCAGAGATCCTATCAAATAGGGGCAGATGGAGGTAGTGAAAGGAGGGGCGGGACAAGAGGATTTATTTTTTCTTCCCAGAGAACTGAAAAGTCATCTTTGCTCACATCACATCTGCCTCTCTATTCCTGGAGCAGGAGGCTTATAGAGCCTGCCTCACCGGTGTTCCTGACATCTTGGCTCTGTTAATTGCAACATTTGCAGCCGTGTTGGTATTCAGGTTAGGCCCTTAGAACAGATGGTGTTTAACTTTAAATATTATTAACACTTCCCAGCATTCCAGATCCTGGGTGGGGGTTATAAGGACAAGCAGACGTGTAGGTGAAATTACCACAATTTCCATAACAGTGTCAAAGGAGGATATACAAATTGGGATAATTTTCCAACTGTCACCACTTGTGTGTGTGTGTGTGTGTTTTATTTTCTGCATAATCAGCCTGTGTATGACTGCGTTACCTGTGCATCATTGTGATAATTATATATACTGTATGTATGCATTAAGATGCTGTCTACTAAATCAATCAATCAACCTGTATTTATATAGCACTTATATAAAATATTGTAAAATAAATACAGGAAATTAAGTGCTTAGTAAAAAGCATCAATCAACACATGCTCTACACCGGTGACTGTCAACTGGCAGCTCGCAGGCCACATCCGGCCCCTCAAATATAACTAAATTCAGGGTTAGCCTAGATAGGAGGAAAACCACGTTTCTAGTGTTTAACCCAGGGACACGTCGACATACTAGTAGGGTGGGATCAAAAGCTCTTATAACCTGAACCAGCCTGCCCTCAGTCTAAAATGACATTAAAATGGTGGTTATGGTTTAACACTTCTTTTGTCTCTATTGTCAGGCTTGTCGGATTGTCAGGATGTTCGGTGTCTCGCGTGCGTTCTTATACAGTTCATTTTTGTGAACGTAGCTCTCATCAAATCTGAAATAGTAATTTTCTCTCAGCTAAATTTCTTCATGTTCTCTGTGATGGCGCTGTCACCCACTGTCTAAGGTGCGATAAAAAAAAATAGCAGCCTCCCCCACAACAGCTTGACATCCTCGTAAGTATGCAGACTAACTGTCGCAATCGCCCCCTAGTGGTTTGCCGCTGTATAGGCAATGAGTCTATTAACACTGAAAAAGGCTATGAATGAAAATTGGAAGGAAAATGTATACATTAATATATCAATAATATTTTACAACATCATTATTATTATTTTTATTGTAGTGTCTGCTGAGAATAGTTCTGGCCATTGGACAAATGTAGCTGATGACCCCTGCTCTACACCAACAGAATTCAAATGCAATGTACACACATAAGCACATGAATAATTTATCTGTTCTTTTTATGTACACATTAATGGAGAACTATATGAACTATACAGTATATGCATACAGGCAGCATGTGCACGTACAACCAGCTGAGAAATTGTTTGTTTTTTCTAAAGCTAAACCTGTAAATAGCTAAATGACTTCCCCATACTTCGTAGAAACCTTGTTTTCACACTGTAACATTCATTTGTAAATGCATTGCATCTCTAGACAGGTGTCAAAGATTAGATTGACCTGCTCTGAATATCGTGAGTGCACTTAAACGCTACACTGACAGTAAGAGCACGACATTCAAAAACTGTCTTATTCAAGAGTGAAAAATCACTCCAAAAGGCGGCAGTGCCAAATGACTCCCCGCGCAGCCTCCTGGTGAATGTGCATTCAGTCCGTCTGAATCTGCTCTGAAACGCCTTTGAAATATATATGACAGCCATCTGAACGGCTTCTCTGCAAATGCGCTCAACTGCTGGGTGGCGGCAGAGGTGTCGAGGAGGGGGGGTGACACGGGATGACTGGAAGGCACCGCGAAACAGGAAGAAAAGAGACGGCGTGGAAAGAAGGAATAAAAGGGAGATGTTACTTTAGCGTAGTGTAAGGCACAGTGGCAAAGGGAGAAACGTGTGTGTGTGTGTTTATGCAAGAGTGAGCATTTCTCTGTTTGAGTGGATTTTGAGTTTGGTTTTGTGAGGAAGACATAAGACTCTTTTTGTATGTATGTGTCTGTTCCGGAGTATGAGAGAGAAGGAGGGCGATGTTCCCGAGCATGCACTGATGTGTCACATCATATTTGTCACATTTGAAGGGACAGCCCACCCCCCCTCTGTAGTCCCCAGTGCCCTGACCCTGCAGTCAACATGGTGCTGCTTCGCCCCTTAGCCAAACAATGGCCACCATCTCAGGGACTCACAGTAAAATGCTGCCATGTTGTGAGTATGCTCATACATCTTTATCAGTGCAGGTGTGCAGAAAAAAAAAATCACCCCCCCCCCTTCCTCCATTAGAATTAGCAATCATTTCAGCTGATTGCTTAGCGATGCTGTTTTATCATTCCTCACTAACAGTGCAGAGCAGCCACCCACTGAAATGCTGCCGGTGTAAAACCAGAGGAGGTTATTAATCTATGAATAGAGGTGATTGCAGTCTGGCTGCAGGTGAATCATCTGCACTCTCTCTCTCTCTCTTTTCAGTCCTTAACAGGTGCAAGAGTAACTGCTTTAGTTACCCTGGAGACAGCCATTTGAAAGGGCAGACGAATCCACTCAGGATCGCGAGGGTTAATGGAGAAAGGCTAAGCTATACTGTAAAGTGCATGGTTGAAAAATGGCATTTTGTGACAGATGGGAGCTTCACTGGAGACCATCAAGTCGCTTTATGTTTACATCACCGTGTTTTAAACTGACAGCTTCATACAGTCAAGTACAAGGACGTCGAAACTTTGTTTAAAGAAAAGGGCTTGAGATCAGCCAGCTGTATACTTCCTGAAGTCAGTCAGATACTCATCACAGCATCCAGTGGCTGTCCAGGAGCAGCTAATTCTCGCAAGCATCCCTAATTTTCAGTCTGCTGAAATTTACTTAATTTACTATGGTTTAGAGATACTGTGGGGGACAAGCTGTGCTGGATCTCTGAACTAACTGAAGCAGAGAGAAAGTTCTACATCTGTGTGGCCACTGAGAGATTTTAGTGTGATGTCTTTATCATAGAATCCAGTCACATGCTTCTCACTTGCTCATCCCATAAACAAATGTCATAGTTCTCCTTCACCCCAAGGCCCAAAGCTGCATGTTATCACTCTTCACTAACTGCCCATTGAGGCAAATGTAACATAAGGTCAATATTTCAGTCATTGAAAATGGAGCATGTGTGTCTGGCCGTTCATGAGGGCAGGATTTGTCACCATGGTAGCCCGAAAATGGCGACTGCGGAAGGAAATGTATCTAATGCCTAACGTTAACCTCGAGTTAAAAGAAACCAGTTTGTGGTTTGAGGGCGATGCAAACCCTGGACTCCTAACACATACTTTTGGAGCAGTGACTCAATGATTTAATGACTCAATATGATCACATGTTCTGTTCTGTTTTAATTTCATGGCTGATTTACAGCCAGCATTAAGCATATGAATATTTGATAGGTATTATAAGTATTTGTTTATATGTATCACACACTGTACTCCAAACAGTGCGTCAGTACTCCACTCACACGTTCATGTGTGTGGGCATCTGTCTAATGATGTTCATTTACAGTGAATATAATGTGCCTTCCTCACACAGAATGCTTCAACAGGACGAATGGCTTCCACTGAACTGCTCAATACACTAGCTCGGTAACAAGGAAGTAGGTGTGAGGGTATGAAGCAACTCACTGCAACGTCATGAGTGTGTCTGGCCTGTGCTCTGCGTGCAGGTGAGAAAACAGACTGGTCAGGAGCTGGTGTTTAGTGCGGGCTCACCTCTGGGCTCCAACAACAGTCAAAGCGATTACACAGATGAGCCTCTGCGGTTTATTCCAGCGTGAGACGAACAGACGTGCCGGATGCAGCTCTAACCGAGAGAAAGAAAACATATTGCACACTCTTGCCTCTTAACAATGCCTCCTACTCCTCCAGGGCCCCTCCCCTCGCAAAAAAGTGACCCCTGTTCGTCAGCGTTGTTTTGTCCCTTGTGTCAAGGGTTTACATGAATTCTTTAATAAACTAGTTTTTTATAAAACGCTGATCACTAGCAGAGGGTCAAAAGCTGTTTGATATAAAAAAAAATGGCACAATTGCTTTCATCTGATACAGTTTCACTGAAAACGCACATCTGTGGAGACAATGTGTGTCCTCTTAATTACAATTATTATTTCATGAAGGTAATCAGGCATGCAGTCACTGCCGGTGATGATTAAGAAGCTCGAATCTCAAATAAAATAGATTATAATGTGCACAATGTGAAGAAGACAATACATTCTGAGTGACACCATATAATGTGAAGAGTATTACTACTCTACCTAATGTCCGTCACAAGTGTAATAAAGCACTATAATATTAAAATTCAAACTTCTCCACACTAAATGCAGCACCTGACTGAGACCGTCCCACATTCTCTCCCAGTTCTCTAGTGTTGCTGTCAATTGGTGATCACCATGTTCCCTATTGCAGCCTTTCCTCAAGTGTTGATCAATCCTCACTTTGCTTAATCTCTGTAGTGTTGTAACGTGTCGAAGAGCTAAACAATGGGGAGGCGAAGTGGTTGTTTTAGTGCAAAAATGTGTTTTTTTTTTTTTTTTAGTCTAATTAAATATGGTTTACACATCACAATATGTGCAATATGAGCTGATGAATAAGAAATGTAAATACATGGCGAATTTCACTTTTTGCCATTCATTTTTCACAAAGTAATAAAGTGGCTTTTTTCATCTTCTAAAGTTCAGTGCACAAAAATACCTTCTCACTGTACCCAGGGAAATAAGTGTAAGTTATCATGGCTTTAGCATGAGCAGACAAGTTTGAAAGTGATTAATTAGTGTTTCAGTATCAGTCTCTGTCCACGCCGCACTCGACAGTCCAGGTAATGTAGGAAACACAGACCCCTTTAAATGTCTTACTCTTTGTTATATTGCAGCCATTTGCTAAAATCATTTAAGTTCATTTTTTCCTCATTATTTTACACACAGCACCCCATATTGACAGAAAAAAACACATAATTGCAGATTTATTTATAACAGAAAAAGTGAAATATCACATGGTCCTAAGTATCAGAGCCTTTGCTGTGACTCTCATATATTGAACTCAGGTATGTCCATTTCTTCTGATCATCCTTCAGATGGTTCTATACCTTCATCTGAGTCCAGCTGTGTTTGATGATACTGATTGGACTTGATTAGGAAAGACACACCCCTGTCTATAGAAGAGCTTACAGCTCACAGTGCATGTTAGAGCCAATGATGATCATGAGGTCAAAGGAACTGTCTGAGAAGCTCAGAGACAGAATTGTGGCACAGATCTGGCCAAGGTTACAAAAAAATTCTGCTGCATTTAAGGTTCCTAAGAGCACAGTGGCCTCCATAATCCTTAAATGGAAGACATTTGGGACGACCAGAACCCTTCCTAGAGCAGAAGAGCCTTGGTGAGAGAGGTAAAGAAGAACCCAAAGATCACTGTGGCTGAGCTCCAGAGATGCAGTCGGGAGATGGGAGAAAGCTGTACAACAATTCTGTGTTTTTCTGTCAATATGGGGTGCTGTGTGTACATTAATGATGAACAAATGAACTTCAATGATTTTAGCAAATGGCTGCAATATAACAAAGAGTGAAAAAAGTAAGGCTGTCATACTTTCCGTACCCACTGTAAATGCTAATGACCCCAGTGCTAGGACCACTGACCAGGAAGGAACCTTTATCTGAATAGCCCTAGGTAGCCTCAATTAATCTTCTGCAGGCTGCTATGATGGATCAAGAAAAGAAGAGGTTTAAACAGGCAGTACAGTGATTTTATCCAAAACATTGCCAGGTCATCTTTGTCTGATAATCCATATGGTAAATAATAGGAGTAATATCACTTTTGAATTCTGTACTATAACAATAGATACAGTGAGAAATTAGTTCTGAAAGACTCAAGGATCAGCAACACTAAGGCTACGTTCAGACTGCAGGCCAAATCTGATTTATTTGCCCATATGTGACCTGTATTGGATATTTTCATGACAGCTATGCCGCATATATCCGACTTTTGCATCATCGAAAGGCGACAGACGTCGCAATTCTGCGACACAGGACCGGGAAGACAAACGATGAAGCGGAAAGCAGTCAGTGGAAAGAAAGTGAGGTTTTAGAATTAATAAATATTATTATGGAGGACAATTCTATCCTTATATATTAAAGTATTTCAAAAAGAAATGGCAGAGCGAGGGTATAGACGCTCCTCCGTTGTGTCCTCTTCTGCACATGTGGGTCACTTCAGGGCCGCAGTCAGTTCACACAGGAGAGTGGTAGCAGTCATTTCACCAAAAAAACCTGCAGAACGTAGCCTAACACAATGTAGCAATGTGCATGCGTTAGTTGATTTGAAGCAGACATTTAAAAACGACAAGTTACTTATGTATTATATTTACTGGAGGAGTCATAGTTAAAAGATAGTTGAAAGATCCACAGGGAATAAATCTATGTTGTCTAACAGGGACCTTCTTGTTCGTTTTCAGCCACCATGAGTCGACCGGCCACATCCCTTTATCACACATCAATGACATTCAATCGATCGATGCACAGATCTGTCGCAGTTCACAGACTGATATTTAATACATGTCTGCAGCTGCCACACACAGCAAGCACACACACCCATGTTCAATTTATACCAACCTTTTTGTTGTCGTTGTATTTGGACTTTAACAATATAACTTAACTGTTATATGTTGGATTTTACATTAAAAAAAAACTATTTCACAGGGGCACCATGACTGTGATCGACCAGATCCTTTTTTTTTCCATTACTAGAAGACGTCTATGTGAGACTGCCACTTTAACATCCTGACTGCTTGTGTTGAGGTTTCATTTCCAAGACATAAAAAACAAATCTGATAGTTCTCTTTTGATTTGTGGCTCAGTTAAAAGCCCTGCATATATCTGCCTTTTGTCCCTGCCAATAATTCCATCACTGCATCCAGAATTCCCTGTTGAATGATTGACTTGTAATAGTAGACATGACTCTTAATGTGTCCCTCTTTTCAGGACTTGACTGAATAATTTATGCATGAGTAAAATGATCAGTTGTAAAGCTTTTAGAATCAAGTGCAGTTTCCTTTTTTGCTGCAGCAGCAGCAGCAGCACCAGCAGCATCCTTCAGGGGTCATGGCCTACGCCATGTTGTATGACACCAGCTAGAACTGCGGATGAAAAGGGAGTAGAGGCAAGAGAGACAATGAGAGAAATGACACAAAAAGAGACAGTCGAAAGGGGAGGGAGACACATCCAGAGTGCAAAAAAAAACAAAAAAAAGGGGAAGACAAAAGACAGAGTGACAGAAACGTGGGAGGTATATGCTGTTTGTCAGCACAAGGAGAGCAAAATGTCAGTTTTTGTGCTGCATCAGTGAGTGATGGCTGCCATTATCCCACCCAATGGGTATAAGCAGGAAATATTAGCACACAGTTTCCACAGCCAAATGAAACAGTCTTCAGAACAGAGTTCTCCACAGTGGGGATACTCGGGAGTCTGCATGGAAAATGGAGTGTGAAAGCATGCGAGGCATAAAGACTGGTGGGGGCAGACATAAAGACACCAAGGGAGGGAAGACAAAAAAAAAAAAGAATAAAGAGGGAAGAAAGGGAGCAGGTGTCACCACACACAAAAGACAATAGCAAGAAGACTAGTGTCAAAAACATGGGAAGGGAGGAAATTAGAACAAAGGAACTCAGCGTCCCTGTTGTTTCAGAAGTTCCTGCGGTGTTTTAAATATAATGGCCTCTCTACACATAGTGAGATCTGACATGCACTGAACAAAGTGGCTGAGGCAGATATGGTGGTTTGGGGCACTGCTGTGGGATGGGCACAATGAGAGTGGTAATTATAGAACAAGCACACCTCGCTGGCTCTCAGCACACAGAGGGAAACTACCTGTAATTGTTTTAGCAGAACGAATGGTTATGTATGCACTGTATGTGTGCAGGCGGGGAACAGTGCAGAGGGGAGTACTGTGCTAAACATTCACCTCACTGAATACAGATCAAGGTGACGTTGATAATGTGTGTCATCTTGGGAGTCGCTGCCAATCAAAGTTTCAGTTCATGTGTGTGAATGGATTGTGGAATGATGGCCTGTGGAGTGAACTGGTGAGAACAATCGTACAAGTGTAAAAGAAATGTTGTGTATATGTTTTTTTTTCTTGGTATGCAGCTAGCAGCTATATTTAGCATCGAAAAAATTAGCTAGGATGTTTATCGACATCATGTTGCAACCTTAAGGACTGAGACATAAAGCCAATGCAGGAGTGTTAAAAACTGCAGTTCAATTTGCAGCCTCTAGGGGCTGGTTCTAAAAATGAGCCAATACTGACAAACTCCCATTTTAAAATGGTGGGGGCAGGGTAAGCGCTTTGAGTGACAGGCGATTCACAGCACGAGCTTCCTGCCTACCTCAGCTCCACTCATGCTCCTCCTCTTTATCTGTATTTGGAGTTGACTGTGACGCTGCCAACATGACAACCACGGACACTCAAAACAATGCCTTAGAAACCTACAGTATATTTTGAAACCTTTATTAGTCCCACAATGGGGAAATTGCTTAAGGCAGCCCAGCAAAGAGCGCCATACACCAGTGAGTACACTGGAGGCTATGCAGGTAAAGTGCCTTGCCCAAGGACACACAACAGCGACTAGGGAGGAGTTGGGATCGAACCACCAACCTTCCGGTTATTGGATAACCCTGCTATACCACTGAGCCACAGACATATTTAGAAGCAGTCAATGGTCAACATCAGTGGCCAAATCTTGATATGAAGCAACTTTTCTCCTGATTAATTGGGCTGAAAAATAAAATGCTAGTGTCCAAAGGTTTAGACAATAGCTTGCTTGTAAACAAAGAGTCCAGTATTTTTGCTTGATGACTCAAAATCAAGAGACTCTGACTTAGACTTCGATCCCACAACGTCGCTGATTGGTCGCTTGCCTCCTCTGATAAAACCCATGTGAGACCGGGGATAACCGCAAGAGGCCACTTAGGAACTATAGGTTTTGATCTCAGTCATGGAAGTTGAGTACAAAACACAATAACATACCACAATTATACTTTCAATTTGTTACAATCCAATTATCAGAAAAATGTCCGATCTCCTCTGTAAAACAACGGTCACTATAATAACAAAGTACACAGTATTTTAAATGTTGAAGCTTCTTACTTCTTGAACCCCGTTTGTTGTTCTCTGTAACCACACTGTACACGCTGCAGCCTGGTACTGTTAATTTTATATCAATTTGTCTGCTACCGTTATACGAAAGAAGAGAATCCGTGCAATCCATCATTACTGAAAGCTGATTTTTTTTCCTGGTGTATTGTATAGAAATGACAAAGCTGGCCAATTAGAGTACACACACATACACCCACAGTGTGTGTACTTTGTAGGCAATATCCTATGTATTGATCAGTCCCTCACAGGGGGCAGGAAGGTGCAGAAATTAAAGCTTATGTACGAAAACGCAAAATACCGTTGTCATGGTAACCCCTGGTGAGTCATTAAAGGCTGTTTGGGAGGGGGTAATAATACTATTTGCTTTAGCGATTAATTGATGATGCTACATGAGCAGGTGACATAATGGTTTTGGTTTATTACAAACTACAGTACAGTCTGTGAAGCCTGATCAATAAGTGGCCCAGCAGACGGGCTGTACGTTTGATAATGCAGTAAAAACGTATTACAATATTATTGTGTGTGCGATGGGCTAAGTGTTTTTGTGTGGCAATGTTAAACTTACTTATGACCAGAGGAGTTTTTTTTTTTCTTTTCTTTTCTGCAGTGCAGAATAACATTCAGCTGAAACAAAGTATGTTTTCCAGATACTCAGAAATGCCATTATTTTCTTGGCACAAACAGGACAACACGCTGGCACCTGCATGTGTCAAGATGAAGCCGCTGAGATGAATTTGCCTCAGTAAGTGATTCACAGTCCCCTGGGCCTTCAATCAATGTTATTTTTCCTCCTAGATTTGTGATGGCAATTTTTGCTCGTTTCCCCTTTGATGATGCAGGTAAAAGAATGACTCAGGAAATCAAACCATTATCAGAAAATGTCACGGTGAGTCAGACAGGGTTTGTACACTCCCAGTGAGCAGCTCAGGTCTCTTAAAATGTGTGTTTTTTGTTGGTATTTTTTTTTCTTCTTTTGGCATGTCTAAACACACTCCAGTGTAACACAGGTGAGGTTAAAATAATGGTATTCAGACAGCCATCTAAAAAAGAACCAACACATAGTTCAGCCCATCTCACCTGCTCTGTTTCATCTCCCTCTGTATCAAACAAGTCAACAATATGAAGGCAGCAAACTAATAAAAACAAAGACCTTACTGTGTACATCTGATTGAGAAGTGAGAGGAGGTGAAGAGAGGTGATGCAAAGAAAACTGGAATTGTACACTACAAAGAGCTCCTCCCTCAATAGAAGTAGAAATGAACCAAAGATGGCAACGTGTCAGCGCCGAAAAGAGATTATTTGTTTTCAGCACTGGAGGAGGGCAAGAGTGGAGTGATGATTTGGTGAAGCCAAGAGAAATATTTTTTATTTCAACCTGTTTGCCTTCAATACAAGTACGGCTCACAGCACAGCCATGGATTACTGGACAGCCCCACTGAGGGGCCAGAGGGGGTCAAAGAGCCCGTGGTGGTCACAGCTCCTGTTTGTCATGAAAAGCTGACGACTGCACCAAGAGATGCACAACAACCACAGGTGTTAACCACAAAGACACAAACAGCCACAGAAACACAATATATACATACAAAGATAAGCACAAAACCAAAAAGAGCAAAAAGATGCAAAACACCTACACAAAAATGCAAAAATACCCACTAAGAGATGTGCAATGACTAAAAAAAAGTTGTATAACAACCACTGAAGGATGCACAACAACCACAAAAAGATGCAAAACAATCACAAAAAAGATGCACAACAACCACAGAAAGATGCACAACAACCACTGAAAGATGCAAAACAACCACTGAAAGATGCAAAACTCCCAAAATAGTTGCACAACTACAAGATGCAGACACCTAACAACCACAAAAAGATTAAAATCACCCACAAACCTGTGTCTAACACCCATAAAAAACAATACACAACACACATGGAGATGTGAAGCATCTACACAAAGATACACAACAACCACAAAAAGATGCAAAACACCAGAAAAAAAGACAACACAGGGTGAAGTAGATGGGTGGATGTTGGTGCTTCTATCAAGTCACAGGTTGGTTGTCTTATAATCCATCTGTAGCTACATTATACAAACAATACTGCCCAGCATGGGAAATGTTTTCTTCAGTAGCAACAAGTCGTCTGTGTTTACCTGCAGATGAAATGTCACAGTGGTAACTGTTAACTTCCTCCTCATAGTCAACAGCGAGCCTGTATACTTTGTGTGCCTGCCTGCACTCCTTCCTTGTCTTTTATTGAAGCGCTGACAGCTCGGCACGACAATGAGAATCAGATTGCGGGAGATGATTGTGCTTTTCCATCAACACAACTGGTGAATGCACTCATTGTGCCTGCGATTGTAAGAGCACTGACAATTGATTTAAAAAGATCTTTTTCCTATTATGTCTGCAAAGCCTGGAGTATGATGCTATCTCCCAGCTATTCTCAGCCATCTTTTTAAACACCTCCTGCAGACATTTTCTGGCATTTTGGTCCAGATTGAACTAAATGACTATAGATGTCATGGAGTTTCATTTTTTTGGGGAAACAAGGACAGCGTATGCCTCTTACTCTAAATCAGTGAACTCCGTTCCGCGCTGTGACAGTTGAATATGTGTGGGTGACAGTACAAACAAAGGTGAATCGATGCATTTCCCCGAGGAAGAGAAAAAGCAAGGTTGAGAGGAAGACAGAGAGAGAGAGAGAGGAGAAAAGACTGAGAGATGAAGGTGGCAGTGTGACATAGGGAGTGTGACAGTGTCATGCAGACTGGTTTCATCGTTTCTCCCCGGCGCCCCGGGGAGATCATTAGCTCACAATATGGAGTCTATCAATCCTCACAGAATACCACTCTCCCCTCCAGATACATGTCCCGTCTGTCTGCCTGTCTCTGTCTATCTGTCTGTTTGTCTGCGTGCTGCTCATAGATAGTACATTTATGATCATGAAAACCTAGTAAACGTGCTATATATCAGGAAGCCCTCGGGGGCATCTGATGGAGTAGCCTAAATAGTAGCTATTATCTTCTGATAAGCTCATCTTCTGTCCTGTGTGTGCCTGTCAATGGTCCGTCTCCCTCTTTGACATGAGTTTCTAGGCTGAGAAACAGAGCTACTACACTAGGAGTCTATATATATATATATATATATATATATATATAGCATATGAACACAGTAGACAGCCATCTAATGGAATTGGATGCTAGCAATTTATCAGGATGTCAGCTTGATAGTGTCCAAGTCTGCCTGAACTCCTGGTTAATCCAAATACAGGCAAAGAGGTGAGGTGGAACATGAGTGGAGCTGAGGTGAGTCACAATGTGAGTCAGGACCTGCCTGTCACTCAAAGCAGCCAGACCCTTAAAGGTAGGGTAGGAGATTTTGAAAACTGAGTGAGTCAGCCAGATTTTGAAAGTAAACACACGCCTCTTTATCTCGGAGCTCATTCCGAAGCCACGCCTCCAAATCAAATGGACGCGCATCACCTGAAGACGAGCTGCGGTCTGTGACTTCGGCCATCATGCACGTACCTCTCTGGTGCGCGCAGAGCAGGAAGAGAGTGACAACCAGGCAATACTCCGCGCAGGGTCCACTCGTAGGATTGGCTGATGTTTTTAGTGTTTTATAGCTTCCACAGATGATTCTATATTCTGCGTTTTAATGCAAAACTGCCAAACTAATTGGTTGCTCGGATTGTAAAGAGAAGTTACACTAATTTAACAAAAAGTGCATCAGAATGAAATCTCCTACCCTACCCTACCCTACCTTTAATTATACAAAATACATGTTTTGCATTGCAAGACTGTTTATTCTGCTCTAAAGTTGGACATTTTTAACATGGAGGTCTATGGGGATTGACTATTTATTAGGATTCCAGTGGGGTGATATGTCTGGATCACTGGAACGGACAAGAAGCAAAGTCAACATGATGATGATGATCAATATTTCTATTTAATAAACCGATACAATTGAGAATAATTCTAGACTATGACCTCCATTTTTAATTTTAAACCCTAATTTTAACCTGTTCTTCAATACAAACATGGCTAACAGCTACTGATGTATTACTGGACATTCCCAATAAGGGGTCAACGACAGCTCAAAAAGTCAACTGAAATGCAAATAAACTGCAAAGAGACTAATACTAAACAAAACCAAAAACTACACAAAGATAGGGCAGCAGTACTTTCCAAAGTAAGATAATGCACCGATGACCCACTGAGGTGGCTCTGTTCCTAATTGGAAAAAGGATGTCACACAGACATAGACACACACACGTGTTCATACACACCCACGGAGACCCTCTGGGAGGTAATCTCTCTTCCTGTTCCGGCCATGCGTGGTCAGCCAAGCGGAGCTGCCACCTCATTGTGTCCTTCTGTACCAAGGCTCTGTACTCTGGTCTTCCTGCAAGCAAAGAGAGAGGTAGAGTGAGTCGGCAACAAGACACACACACACACACACACACAGTTGCATGGAGTCAGATGCCCTGCAGGACAAACAAAGAGATTTTTACAAAGGCTGCAGCATCCGATTCATATTCTGTGTGTGTCTGTGTGGGACCAGCTTGGTCATATTTTACTATAAAAGTAGCTAAAATTAGACACCAAAGAGGGCATGTGATAACACAATACATGGTATTTATAAAGCAAAATGTGCATATATTATCATATGTAAGACTAACTCCCATGTTTAATAAATGTCAATGTAAATAATAAATATGATGTGTAGTAGCCTCACTGCTCCACAAGTTCTCACAGATACATAAGGAAAGCTAACAAAATATAGCACTTTTTCCATATCATTAACTTCATAATATCCAGCTCTGCTTTCAATTTGTTTCACCTAAGAGGTTTTTAAAAATTCATTACCATTTTGTGCAAAACACTTCTGGGAGTATCTCATTGATTTCTTATTAATTGGTTGTTTGTTGTAATAAATTATTTCGCTCTTAAGGCAAAGAATATGTAAAGTTGGCATGCAAAAGAAAAAATAAAAAAATAAAAGAGGCCTCGGGGGGGAAAATATTCATTTGCTAAAGAAACAACACTGATGTAATCAGCAACTCGTACATTTATATTGTCAATGTCTGCGTTGCTCCCCGAGCGCTTCAGGATCAATACATGCGTCTGACTGCAATAACAGAAAATGACATGATACATTTTTTAAATGAAATTAATATAAATATAAACTCCTTAGTGAGTGTCATAACAATCAATCGGCCCTGTCAGGGTTTATGCAGGCTCGTGTACGGTACAGTAGCACGTCTTAGCGGCTCTTGTTAATGCGTTATTGAAGCTGCCATCCTGATTCAGTGTATTTATCGCCTTTTTCAAGTTTATTTACTGCCGCTCGTAACTCATGTCGGCGTCAGACAGACCATTCCTCTCTTCTGCACATATAAAACTTTTACTGGGCTAACAAACAGCAACAGGGACGCTACTACGGACCAAGAGGGAGGGAAGAAGAAAAGAAAAGGATTTATGGCCGCTTGTAAATTTGTCCATCAGAGCTTTCAGCTGCATTTGCTCCAGACAATCAAATAGAAAGAAAAAAAAAAGATGTTTCATATTTTAGAAGGATGATATTCTGTTTTTAAACCCAAGAGGGAACAGTATGATGATGAAAATGTATGCAAAGCCACAAAAAAAGCTCACCTTTCCGAGAATCCCTCTCATTAGCTTTATGAATTTAACATCACGGTGGAGAAAGGCAGCATTCACTTAGCCTGATTCTGTTTACTGGTTAGCGCTAGTGATTATTGTTTATTACCTCAATAAAAGCCATACAATCCACAGCCTTCCTGTGCCCATCTGCTATAATGACAGCTTAAATATTCAGAGCTGTGCAGCAATAAAAATAAAAACAGAATGAGTAAAATATAAAGTGCATAGTGTAGTTGGATGGCTTCCCCCCCTTTTCCAATCCAACCCTCCCGTAGGGTTCGTTTCTTTCATACACCTCCAGTTTTGGATTGAGAGATGGACTGGCATTGAAAAAGCGCACATGAGGAATGGCTTCTTTTCTTTACCTGCGTACACCAGCAGGGACGTTTATCCACACACACACACAGTCGCATGCCCAGAGGACACGATATAACGAGATAAACCACAACAATTTTGCATGCACAATAATTACACCGGAGCATCATACATACACTGCATCAATTAAGCTAACACAATTAACTCCAGGGCCGTGGAGGATCTTAGAGGCTTGGTGGAAACCTTATGAGGATTTGTACCGGGTCTCTTTCAATCCTCATTTCATATCATATTTTTTTTTACTCCAAGTATCATGTAGCCGTCTGCGCCATGCACCTGTGGAGTATTAGGAAGCCCATTTGGCTCTGATTACATCCCTCCGTCCCTGGTGGGCACTGCTGTGTTTTGTTGTCACATTTTCTCTGCCAAAGTGTTTTGCTTTTTGCTTCCTTCGCCACCGCCGCTGCTTCCTCCCTCCTCTTCCTTTTCTCTCTCTCTCTCCGTCTGTCTCCGCATGGCTGCGAGGAAGGCCACTGTAGGCGATCAATACCTGACAATATGGCAAAATCATATATTTTTTTTCCTCTTCTTTAGCAAATTCAATTTGGTCCTTAACATTCCAGTGGCTTTAATTAGATGCCCACGGTTGCAAATTGCAATTTACATTTTTATAGTTTTTCGAGTTAATTAGCTTGCTCGCTCAGCCAGACCCGACTTGTTTATGCTTTCCCCAATTCCTTTTCTCATTCTGCTTTCTCCCCCCGCCCCCTACAGTTTGAGGCCTCGACTTGTGTTCTGTTTACAATGGGAAGAAAAAAAGTCCCACAATTCCTTCTCAACAAACTAAATAAAACATTAACACTACTTTTATTAGCCATCTAGAAGATAGGCTGCCAGCCACGGTGTGCTGTCTGGACTTCATCAAAAACTTTTCCCGCCTCACTATGTTACATCCCATTGCACAAAAACATTTTAATCATCTACTTTATGAGGACAGACCTTTTAAAAGCCACTGTGTGTTAACTCAAATACCTCTACAGGGTTGGACTGAGCGTCTGTGCAAACAGCATGCAACTGAAAATGATGTATTATTGATTACCTACTGTTCTTACATGTCTTATTGTACAGCTGTGTCTTCTTACATTCACTTAATTAAGTGTTTTTCACAGGGAGGGAAGCTGCCATGTTGGTTCCGGTGCGAATGAGGTATGATGTACATGGCTACGTGTGCCTGCCTGAGCTGATGAACTTAAGACTTTTTCATTAACACATGCTTTGCTGTGACCATGACAGCCACGTAAAGTCAGAAAACACTACCAAAAGTGCTTTAAATTTCACAGGAAATAAGTGTGTATCACTAGAATGCAAGCTAGTCTATATGTGCATGAACAATGTCTCTCCTTCCTTTCATGCAGCCTGCTCCAAGAGCTCCCAGTTCATTCAACAGCAACACTTGATCTGTCATCTGTTGGACTCAGCAGAAGAATTAGGCTATATCCACACAGAGATTAATTAGTTTCAAAAACGTTTTCTGTACAGACGGCATTGTTTCAATAAATGCGTGTGTCCTCACGTATCCACACAAATAGTGTAGTGTATTACACTAGCGTAGTGTGCTAGTGATGGTAACCTTCATTACTTTGGTCCCAGCTCTCTGCAGTTCCTTCAACAGGTCCCCCTATGTAGTTCTGGGATCACCATTCTCATGATCAGTTTGACCCCACAGGATGAGATCTTGTGTGAAGCCCCAGATCGAGGGAGATTATCAATGACCTTGTATGTCTTCCATTTTCTAATACTTGCTCCCACAGTTGATTTATTCACACCAAGCAGCTTGGCTTGCCTATTGTAGATTCACTCTTCCCAGCCATGTGCAGGTCTACAATTTGGTTCCTGGTGTCCTTCGACAGCTCTTTGGTCTTGGCCATGGTGGAGTTTGGAGTCTGACTGTTTGAGGCTTTTATCTTTTATAAAGATAACGAGTTCAAACAGGTGCCATTAATACAGGTAAAGAGTGGAGGACATGAAGCTTCCTAAAGAAAACATTACAGGTTTGTGAGAGCCTGACATCTTGCTAATACTTATTTCATGCAGAAATGTAGAAATCATTTCTTTGAAAATCCTACAATGTGAATTCCTGGATGTTGTTTTCACATTATGTCTTTCACCTATGATGAAAATTACAGACCTCTTATCATTTTAAGTAGGAGAAATGCACAACCGGTGGCTGACTTTTTTGCCCCACTATATATGCCAGGCCTGTTAAAGTTACCACAGAAACACTCCAAAAACAGAAAAGAATACATGGTGAATGCACACAAAACGTGTGTCGTATCGTTTCAGAAAAGTTGCGGAAACATGGAAATAACGTGAAATATCCAAAAATTTGTGTATTTCAAATAATGTCATATGATGCCATATGATAAAAAAAAAACCTTTTGAATACACCTAAGCTCATCTCTGTGTGGACAGGGCCTTAGGCTGGCAGATCTTATCCAATTAAAAAAAAATAAAACATGGGAGACCACAGACACACTAGACGATTCAGCTGTCTGCAGTAACAATTTCACAGTGGTGATTCCACACGAGATCTCACAGAAACGCATGATCAAATGTGGCATCAGCAGGAAAACAAATATGGAGAATGATTGACACTGCCAGCTAGCCATTCTAGTCATATAAACAGATGGACGAGGTGTTTTTTTCCCCCATTACCCCTTGTAGAAAAGCGAAGCTAAAAAAAAAAATGTAATTTACAGCTGCCACTATAGAAGAAGAGGCCAGCTTGGAACCAGAGTCTGCACAGTAGAGGCCTTTCAAACACTGGCCCACTTCCACATCAGTAGCTCGGCTGCTCCATTAGCTGCTGACCATTATGTTGTTTCCCTCTTTTTTTTGGCCAACAACAATGAATTAAATACAAAAATAGTGAAATAAATGAATCTTTGAAAATCAGTGTGATAAGGACTAGCTATGAAGACATAAACTATTACTGACAAACTTTATAATGTCACAGATGGGGACACAAGGACAAGGGGGGGGGGGTGCCTGAACACTAGAGGAAAGTCACTTAAATAGACATAGGATAAAGAATATAGTAGCTAATAAATGGCGGTGTTGAAGTTTTACTATCTTTCGTCAGCCACAGACCTTTTTTCTGCTGTCTTTTCTACTCTATAAAGACTCTGCATTTATTGAAAGTGCATCTTTTCAGAGCCAACAAGTCAAATAAACTTGAAATAGGTGAATAAATAGTTTTGGTTTTGCCCTCCCTTTACTTTAAACTACTGTTAGAAAACTGTACGATGAAATAAGGCATTAAAGTTTCCACTGCAGAGTGCTATTTGTTTGTCAGCCACCAGAGAAACAAGACACTGCACTAACTAGTAATTTTCTGTGTCTGATTGCATTGATTCTAAACAGTGAAGTGAACACAAACATCATATCACAACCATAACCTATCATTAGCATTATAACTCTTATACCTTTCACCAATTACTAGCTGAGCCTTGCCCTTTTATGAGAGGCTCACCTGTGTGTCTGATGTTAGGGTTTGTTTATTGTTGTTATGGAAACCACATGAAGAGAACACAGCAATCTAATTACCAGTGATAGCCAGGATAGCAGCAGAAGCTAAAGCTCTTCCTACTATGCTACAGAACCATGAGGAATGGAAAGTAACACTAGCTACTGGCTCATCATGATCAACAGCCGTCCTGCTCTTCATCTCCTAGACTAGACTATCCTAGACTATCAATGAATCAGACATGGATGGAATTGCATGAAATTCCATCATAATGACATACATGTTCTAGCTCACCTTAATACAAATTCACAATTCTACATCCCCAAGTGCAGCATGGGTCATTAACATTTTTCAGTTTGTATCTCAAGATGGAAGTTTCCATCACTACACACACAGTACAAGCAGCATGAAAGCACCCCTACAAATACTCATGTGGTTTACCTCGCCTCAGTGATGTCCCAGAAACATATACATCTTCCCTGCCAGTATATACCAGAACTGTTTGCACCCATGCAAAGAAATAAATCTGCAAAGTGAGTGATCTGACCTGCTACTGTCAAAAGAAAAGACAAGACACAGCATCTCCTTTTGTAACTTGTTTTTCCTTTATCCTTACCCATTGTCATGTTAGACCTTACTCTCAGATGACACACATCCAAATGAGGGAGAGGAAAAAAAGGAGGCAGCAAAGTCTTTGAGTGTAAGACAGCAGGAGAGAGAGAGAGAGAGAGAGAGAAAGCGAGGGACTCAGTCAGTCAGTGCACCAATCAGCCGAGCAGACAGGCAAGTCACCTCTACTGTCAGTCACCAATCCCCCTTGTGACCGGAGGAGTAAATGAAACACGGCCTTAGAGGTCCTTCATGTTGTCTTCTGTTTCATCGTCTTCTACCATCACTCTTTATCTCCTTAACAGACATCAGACATTTAGTCATGCAGCCCTGGAGACCGGTTGAGGGACCAAGGGTTGCTGACAGCCAGGAGACCATGTAAGCACTGACCTCCATTACAGCACAATTAAACGACTCGTCCCCCCCTCCAAGGTAAGAGGTAAGATTCCTCCTGTTCCTTCTGTGTATCTCTGCCTCACCCCCTCCTCCCTGTGTTCCACGCCATCCCTTTGCTCCTCATTAAAGCATCACATCTATTTAGTGAAGTCTTCGCTGACATATTGAACAGCATGTTGTTATTGTTTGAGCGGCCTATTACTTCCAGGGCCTCCCGAAGGCAGGGAGGACACTCATGGGGTTAACGTTCATGTTAAACCGCTAATTGGTGATTTTACGCTGATAAAAATGAGGTCAGAAGATCACAGGAAAAAAAAAAATCGCACTGTATTGTGTAAAACATTTATATACAATAAAGTTTGAGATATAGATATTATATTTCTCAGTACATATTAGCAGAAGTCTTAAAAGTCCACAAAGGGAAGCAAAAATGAAACATTGGATTTGGTTAATTATGTTGGTTGTTTTTATCAACCTTTCAATAAGCAGGTTCCACCAATGATGGCGAACCATCCCTGCCCATATGCAGCAAAATATGCCCAAACCATGATACTACCTCCACCATGCTTCACATATGGGATAAGGCTCTTATGGATGAATGAAGTGTTTCACTTGCAACAATTTGAAACAAAATCTATTATGATATCTGTCCACTATACATTTTCCCAGCAGCTCACTGTTGTTTATGCAGGGGCTTCACAAGCAACTGTAAATCATAACCCGCTCCTAAATGCCGTAATGATTGTTGAAATGGGGCGGATAGAAGCTCTCCATCACATGACAGTTTCAGCATTTAAACATCAGCTGTCAGATCATTTCATGGACCAGAGGCTGAGAGCACGTTCTTTCTTCCTGTGAGCTTTTAAATACCACAGAACAAATGAAGGAATCAATCTCTGGCTTTCACACTCAGACAGTCTTTGCCAATCCAGCAAAGACAAATAACCTTGACTGTGAAGGAAAAAAAAAACGTTGCAGGACAAACTACCCACAGGATGAATTAACACAGTATCTTACTGATGGGTAGGCTTCTTTTAAGGACTGCAAGTGCACAAAGAGGGCCTTGATTTTTAAAGTCTGTAGGGATACCTCTATGCCCCGCAGGCTGCATCATTATAGGCGATATGTTGGTGGAAAACATGCCCAGGGAGCAGCTCCCGGCTCTGAAAGCACAGCATTTGAAATCACACAGAATTTTTGAAAGCAAACTTTTGTGTTGCTTTAGAGTTTCTGGTGCTTCATGTTTCTGCATAACGGGCATCTCAATCATAACTCTTTCCTCTCTAATTATAGACTGCTTGTTTTTCTATAAGCTCAGCTGTGCCTGATATTCATCTCATTTTTTATGACAGCTCTATCCCAGTTTTGTTTGATGCCCTAACTTCAATTTTCTATCGCAACAACTGTTCTGCTGCGGTATAATCTCTGCCTGAGGGACAGGTTGAGGGGGGGGGAAGGAGAGGATAAGAAGTGGGGGTAGCAAGGAGGAGGGAGAGCCTCTGACCTGATGTTCTAGCCCCTATCTGCTAATTAGGCCTATTCTCAAACCAGATGCTTATAATTAAATTTACATGCAGCGGTGAATAGCCGGATAAAAAAGAACAGATCTGTCAGGAGGCTGTGAAGCCACCATCACACGGTGTGTAAAATACACATGAACACATAAAGCTCATTAACGGAGACAATAAAGGGAAGAGACCCCCAGAGCACTCTAAACACCATCTTGAGTTGTGCCCTGGAAGCACCCGCCCACCTTCTCCACCCGCCTCCCTCCGCTCTGCTGTTCGTTGCCCTTCCTCAATCATGTTTGCGTTAAGATTGTCGATTTTGCACTCCAGCTCTGCACACTGTTCGGCGGCGGCGTGTTTGTTGTGGCTGATGTGCAGCTCCCAGAAGCAACCTCACCACCACCTTCTCCATCCCTCCCTCCCTCTGGAGGTTTGCAGGAGGAAGAGAAAGATGAAGAAGAGGGGAAGAGAGAACAAGCTTGTCTTCAATGCAGAGCTGGCACAGTGCCCTGGCTGATGGAGCTCGATGCAGAAGGGAGGGGGGGGCAACAACACACCACAACAGAAAAGCCTTACTCACTCACTTACTTCCACTTTGATGCAGTGGCTAGTTAATTATTGCTCAGAGCTATTTAAATACACCTAATTAAAACAAATGTAAAGCAGATCATTAGCTGAAAGATGTTAGCTCTTCCCCTTTTGGAGAGGATCTGGTGGGGCGGAGGGCATCCTAGATTGGTCAGTGGTTGCTGAGATATTTATCAGGAACCAAGCCGATGGAGGACAACCTGGCACCAAAATGCCATTACTGTTTTCCTGTCTTTTTTTAAAGACAAACAATGGTTTAATTTCAGGCAACAGCTAGCTGCACCACAAGCTGATCAAACACACTACATATAGAGGGCAGACTATCAAAAGTAAATATCAAAGGATCTGACAGCCAGAGGTCTAATTGCTGTTATTTCCCATGTGCTCCTTGTTCTATAAACAAACAGGAGCACAGAGAGGAGGAAGAGTAGGGTACTTAACAGGATGAAGGAGTGTTCACATCAGAGGACTGAGTCAAAGCCCTGGTGTAATGAATCCAAGTGTTCATGGAACAGCAACATCAGCAGTGTTGGGGAGTAACGGATTACATATACCGGCGTTACGCAGTTTAAAGAGATGGTAATTAGAATACAGTTACATTGTTGAAATCAGTGGTACTTTCATGTGTTATTCACATAAAAATCATTGTGCTTTGTTGCAGCAAAGATCTTGTTTACCGCTGATGTCTCACTTCTCCTGATCGCTTGCCTCATTGTGTGGTTATGTGTGTATGAGGGCGAATAATCATTGGCGTGAGAGCTCTCACTGTCAATACAAAATCTTTGATCACCGCAAAAGTTTTTGGGGCACGTCAACAAACCGGACAGAAAGCTGAATTGTGCGGCCAAGACTGTACTGCTGGACTGTTTGTAGTCCAGAGTCTGAGGATGAAGATGAAGAAGGTGTTGCGTTGCACACACAACCTGGTGTTGTGCCAAAAACTGATTTCCATCACAGAAGCCCTAAAGCTGCCTCGCCGAGCTTGCTCTACGGCTGTTTGGTCTCCTCCGTACTGTTGCAGCACACACATACTCATAATTTCATGTCTACAGTTATAGCAGACAAATTTGTTTATGAAATGGTAAAGTTTGTGAAACAGAAACAACAGTGTCCAGTTGCAGTTTGTCATGCTTGTATGAGTATGTGTGTGCGGCAATAGTATCGTTGACACCAAACAGCCGTAGAGCAAGCTACATACACTCAGCCAGTGGCGTAGGAAGCATTAAAAATGTGGGGGGAAACCTTCTGTGGGTGGGTGGTGAAAAAAAGTACATTAATATATTATGAAATATAATATAATAATATGTATAGAATATAAGTAGTGATAAGTAGTTGCGATTTCCTGCAGGTTTTAACAGGTTGTTAAACTATTTTACCTACACAAGTAAACACTTAATGATTTCAGAGACAGATTAAACAAAAACTTGATTTTAAAACACGGTGACATACAGAAACTAATTCCAAGTGAAACAACAGTTTTGTCAACCATACTGGTGCTACTACACTAACAGATTATACAAAGCCTCCATATCTGCCGCCTTCTCTCATTTACAGAGACAAAAATCTGGCAAATCTCCCTCATGCCCACCTGAGAGAGTTTTCCCGTCATCACTCACCTCAGCAATAGAACTTCCTCCACTTGCCCTACATGCTGGCCCTGCCTCTGACTCACTCTCAGTACCAATATGGAGTAGAGAGATGGAGATAGATTGTGCTTTACTTTTCAATTAACAACCAATACAAGTGAGCTTTAAAATATATATATCATCAATGAAATAACATCAGCATATGTTGATTTAACACAGTGGTCTTCTCATCATCTGAGTTTCAAAATGTTGTTGGACCATGAACCAAACTCTGCTTAATGCAGATAATACTGAAACACTAAAAATACTAACTTACATACATACAAAAAAAATGCATGTCTTTGTTTTTATTTGCTTATAAAACTGCTGAATTCACAACAAACGATGTGTTTATAATGATGCACTGCCTTATCTGCTACATCAGTGTTTCCCTGTTCATATAAAGCACCACTGTGTCCTGACAGTCCATCACATTTATTTTATTCTTGCTGATAAGAATACGAGCAGGTGGCTATGTGCACTGGCTAGGCGAGGCTGAAGCTAGCAGGCTAACAGGAGCTAACCTGCCTCATTACAATATGGGTTAATACATGTATACTTTTTAAAACTGTATTCTTAAAGGTAGGGTAGGAGATTTCATTCTGATTCACTTTTTGTTAAATTAGTGTAACTTCTCTTTACAATCCAATAGCAACCAATTAGATAGGCAGTTTCACATTAAAACGAAGAATATTAAGATTAAGATTAAGAAACCTTCATTAGTCCCACAATGGGGAAATTGCTTAAGGCAGCCCAGCAAAGAGCACCATACACCAGTGAGTACACTGGAGGCTATGCAGGTAAAGTGCCTTGCCCAAGGACACACAACAGTGACTAGGGAGGAGTTGGGATCGAACCACCAACCTTCAAATGGTCAATCAAACATGTAAAATCAGTGGCAGAATGAGCTGCAGCTGTTGCAGGTAAACCCACATCACATAAGACAGCTGTGCAGTGTCCATTAAGCACCACTACAGTGCTGTCAGAAGCTGCCATTATATTTATTCTATTCATTTAACAACATGTATTCATTAAAAAATGGTCAATAATACACCCCTCAAATATAACACATGGATTGTCAAGCATACATATGAATGTACTGCTCAATGTTTAGTAGATTTAGGAGTGTCAGTGGTGGTTCGATGACTTCCATCACACACACATCCATCCTCCATGACAATGACTACGCACATTCACCTGCAACTGACGCAATACATCATCCCTTAAGAGATTTAATTGGCAGCTACATGAATGCAATGTTATTATTCCAAAGATGGAATAGTAATGAAAGTAGCCGTAAGACGTTAATCAACCACAGGTAACCTTAGTTAAAAAAAGTACACCAGAAGAGAAGAGGAAAGAAAATGAGAAGAGCTTTTGTTGTTCAGTGAGGTAAATCAGAAAAGACCCGTTCTACTCTCCAGAAGTATGAAGGCTCCTCTCCTGTGTCAGACTGTAATTAACTATTGACCGTGCCACCCACAGAAACCAAGCAGCAGCAGACAAAAAAAACCTAGAGGGCTAATGGCCCTGAGAACGTGATACATGCCTTAAAGGCCCTTTCTCTTCTCTGCTCTGCTCTGCTCTGCTCATCTTTTCTCCCCAGTTTAGGCAACGTTTCAAATTCACGCTCAGACGAGCCCGCCGCCGCCGCCGCCGCCAGCACACACCATCAACAAGTTCAGTCTTCCCAGGATCTATGGATTTGTTTGATCCAAGTCTGATGGCAATTACACACCTACACAGATGCTGCCAAACACACTCTGAAAGCCTTCTTCAGGCACACATAGATGTTTGTGTTCACTTGTTTTTTTTTTTTTTCCTTTATTATTTTTTGTGTCGACCGCGTGTGTGTGTGTGTACCTGTGTGATGGAATTGGCAGCAAAGACAAAGGGAAGTCGAAGAAGAGTAGAGCTGAAGAAAGACAGCCAGGACAATTAGCAGCAAACATATACACCAAGCTATACCAAGGGACCCCTACTTCCTCTGCCCCACGGGTTGACAAGGGCTCGCATGCAAAACACATACACCCACACACAAGTTATATATGCACACAGGGAGAGAAATAAACAGCCCTGCAGTGATGCGCTGCGGCACGCCTGGGTCGCTCCCCTATGGACCGAGAAGCTTCGGTTTCTGCCAGCATCCTTTAAAATGATTGATTTGGAGTGTTTTTGTGTGTCAGGACAAATCAGAAAAGTGCGGAGATAATTAACAGGAACACAATCAGTCTATCATTGCACCCCCCCCCCCCTTCCTCCATCAGATATGGCCACCTGATGCAAATTAACAATAATTAAGGGGGAACTACAGTATTTTTTCGTGTCCATCGATGCCTTGTCAATCATTTTCTCTTATGTATGTGCGGAATAATTACCACCTGCAGCACAGATCCCCCTCCGCTCCTGTAATTACAGAGAAATAATGCCAAGCCGAGTGTATTACCACACATTTGATTGAAGTGCAGGTGTGTGCCGTCCTCCCACTACAGCATGAGCAGGCACACAAATTATGTAACGGGCCGGGGCTATACGAGGATAAAAAAAAACCAAGACACATCATTTAAAAGGTAGTCGGAGAGGACATATACTGTTTCTCCTTGATATTATAATGAGTCTCCGTGGTCTCCAAACATGCCCATAAATTTTCATAACTGGTGGGTGGACCATAGTTGGCACAGAACGTGAACAAATGGCTCTGTCTCAGGCATCATGAATATCAATGAAAGATGGAGGGGGGCAATGTGAGACTAGCCAAGCAAATCCTGAGACTGGATCCTAAAAATCTCCCCAAGGCTCCTGATGACGACTGGCCTGTTTAATTCTTCATTCCGCCTCCACATAGATTACAATGATCACATGTGGCTTTCTGCTTGGTATTGGGATGCAATCAACACCCTGCTGGTTTCTGTATGAACGCTGTGAACTATTCATATCAATGCTTGAGTGCCAATAAAATAAATAAATATATAAATGAAAACAGCTGATTGCAGTTAAATTGTTCTCTAGCATTTTAAAATAAACAAATCATTACAGCATTAATTGTGGTAATATAATCATTGTTTACAGTCTCCACTAGGATAACTGACAGTGTAAGCTTTTGGTGTGTATGGAGATATTTCTGCAGGATATCAGCACCAAAATGGATTTCTGACTTTAAGAAGACAGCCGTAGTCTTCAGGATGGGTGGAGAAAGTAAAAAGCTGAGAAAATGTTTATACCTTACAGCGAACCTTACAGTAAGAATCAACATCATCTGCTATATTGCAAAACAAAAAAAAAGTCCCGAAGTGTAAGAGGTTTAAAACTGCCATGTTAGCATTGCTGTGTCCACCTGAACTCCTGGTTGACTCAAAAACAGGCAAAGAGGTGGAGCGTTAGTGGAGCTGAGGCAGGTGGGAAGTTGGTGAGAAATTACTGGCACTCAAAGGGGCCACACATTTCATTTCTAGCCAGTAAGCTAAATGAAAATTTAGGCCTGCAACCAAAACAATCCTTGTATCTTACTGTAAAACATGGTTATTTCTGCTGAATAGTTGGACATCTTAACATTGAGGACAATGGAAATTGAATCACTTTTGCACCAAGAGACCGTGGGGGACATTTGCAACTTTTAACACTTACGCATTAGCTTTAACTTCTTAGCCCCCGAGGTTGCAGCTTGGTGAAGTGCTGAAGTGTGAGAGGATGAATGCAGGAAGCAAACTACGATTTCAGTGGTCACGCACCCACCATGAACACAGAAGCAGCGATCTGAACCGATTGGTACTTGTCTGTAAACATGCTTCTGTGAGTCCAGGCGAACCAGTTTCGTGCAGGACTCGTCACTATGGTAGCCAAGAAGCCATGTGCAGATGGAAGAAGCTTACCTGAACAATAACATCCCACAGATGACATATGTAATATGACAAATATGACTCCAGCTGCACCACATGCTCTCACACAACCGCTTACCTGCTGGTGGGCAGGAGAGCTAATAGTTCCTGGGCTCAACCGGCCTTTCTACTGCAATAACATTATGAACAGGATGGATGGTTGAGCCTCGACATCAATATCTACTTATCCATGTGTCCATCTAGAAATCGGCTAAGAGGAATGTGATTAAAAGGTTGTGGGATTCATGCTTTCAATTCTATTGATCTCCCTATCTAAACTATTATTGGAGCTTCAACTACACACTCACATGTGCATGACACATGAACACACAGGCCAAGGCACACTGAGGATGTACGTCCACATCTATATATATCAGCCTGAGGTAGACTGACAGACGACCGTATTTCCTCTCCCTCACACACACACAGGAGGTAACACAGACTTTCATATTGCCAGGGCAAGCTAGACAGCTAGTTTGCTATGAATTTAAAGCGATAAGCCGAGCAGGGGTGAGCAGTAGCTATTCCTGGACATTAGGTGCACAAAACCGGGCACTGCGGGAAGATTTATCTTCTCCTCTGAAATTTCATTTGAGGAAGGAATAATAAGGCATAGGAAATGAAAGTTAATCATGAATCCTCTCTTACTCCTAACCCTCCCCCCCCCTGTGACATTGGCTTTGAGAGCTTGGATGAGGCCTGCTTTATTTAGTCAGGAACCTTTTGTCTTTTTCCTTTCCCCCCCTGCAACCTCTTAAATGCTTCATAAATCAGCGACAAGCCGCACACTTCTGACGGTTTGTTGTCCCACAGAAATTAATTACGATGAGAGAGCCCTTCCTTCCACCAGAGAAACAAACTAGAATGAAATGCTTCAGCATCTAACAGCCGTCCGAGAGGCAATGCAGGTGACAGCAGAGAAAGAAAAGATTAGAAAATGATCCAAGCTGTAATGTGTGCTTTTTTAAAATGTATCTAGGTGCATTTGTATTTCATTTATTTAATGCTGTTATATGTTAAATCAGCCACATTACTTAACACAGCCATATTTGTTTGTAACTGTATCATAAAGTGTGTAACATATACACAAACTATATGAATAAATGATGAGTCCCTATAGGGCAATGTAAACAAATCCTGAAGTAATCTTTATTTACACAGCTGATAGGCACAGTTGTCCTTATGCTGTTTTAAAGTTGAGTCATTGTGAGGGGCCTCACAATGACTCATTGGATTTATTATGTCCACCTGATCAGCTGCTAGTTAAGGTAACATCTGATCGGCCAATCACATAGTAGCAATTCAGTGCTTTTAGGCAAACTGAGCATCACAATGTGGAAGAACGTGTCTTTGAATGCATCATGGTGGTTGGTCTAAGAACAAATGTTGTTTTTCTTTTAGAGCACACAGACTTCTGGTATCGGCAACCTTTTTACCACTGATTGATTATGGTGATGTTGTATACATGACTGCGTCGTCCAAATGCCTCCAGTCCTTGAACACTGTTTATCACTGTGCCTTGAGGTTTTTGACTGGCTGTACCCGCCTCACCCACCACTGTGAGCTGTATGCCAAAGCTGAGTGGCCTTCCCTGAGCACAAGGAGGCACACCCACTGGATGGCATTGGTCTATAAGACCCTCCTTGGTTTGGCTCCACCTTATCTGTGTACTCTTCTCCAGTGAACTACCAGCCACTATGCCCTACGCTCCAGTGGCATTTACCACCTGCAGGTCCCTCATGTACGGACTGAGCTAGGAAAGCGGGCCTTTAGCTACTCTGCCCCTTCAGCCTGGAATACCCTCCAAACTGATTTAAACATTTCTGAGCTTATCTCATTTAAAATTTTTAATTCTTTATTACACATTAGGCAAAAAGCGTCCATTCATCAGTGCCTGTGTTTTTAAGATATCTTTCTATTGCTGCACTTATTTTTACTGCTTGGATAACTGTTTTCATCTTGTTTACCAACTTTAAAATGTTGTTCTAATGTTCTTGACGTGTGCTGCTGACCACTTGGCCAGGTCACCCTTGTAAATGAGATCTGGATCTCAATGGGTTTTTTTACCTGGTTAAATAAAGGTTAAATAAAGGTTAAATAAAATAAATAGGTGTTTCAGGGATTTTCACACACATCCATCTCTACTGTTTACAGTGAATGGTCTAAATAAAAGAAAATACCCGGTGAGCAGCAGTTCTCTACTGATGTCAGAGGCCAGAGGAGAATGGTCAGACTGGTTTGAGTTGATAGAACCAGTGCTTATATGAGATCCTGTTACTAAGTGAGGTCTGCAGAGGGGCACGCCACCTTGAAGCAGATGGTCTGCAGCAGCAGCCTTATTGAATCTCTGCCACCAAGATTGAAGTTCTGAAGGCAGAAGCATTTCAACCTGGTACTTACAAGGTAGAGCTAATAAAGTGGGTGATACATGTGTACATGTGGAGGAAACGAACTGCATACCGGCACACTTAACATTCATCACTCTGAGTCACATCCACAAGCGCAGCATGGTGTCAGCTGAACAACGGAAACAGTCAACTGCCATGTAATTGGCTGGTTAGATTTTGTGTTAACGAGCAGGCGAGCAGGTGCAACTAATAAAATGTCCAGTAGTGTTACCCACATCCGTTGTTATTTAAGCCATTCCAAGTTCAACATGAAGAAATGTGAACACCACTGGATATTTTCTGGATAATTGTTAAAAAAGTTTTTTTTTTTTTTTTTTTTTTTTTAAATAACGTAGACAAAACTACTCATTCAAAGAAAAAGAAAAGCATTTACCAAAGTGTCATCATCATCATCATCATCGTCAACTTTTTCTACCATCAAACAGCAGGATTCTCTGTTACCACGGCAACCAAGAAAATGAACAAGAAACTTGTTCCTGCCGACAAAGACAGTTAAGCCCGTTTGTTGGAGCCGGATGTCAATAATATAGTGTTTTGTTTTCACAACACTGTTGTCATAGAAACAAAATCTGCATCAAGCGTAGCGGCGCCCCCACGGTGTTATAATGTACTTAACCAGGCCTTCTGTTTTGACTTATCTGATCTCGACTATCTATCTAGTCTTTTTAAAAGTAACAACTGAAAAGTGCCAAGACGAGCTTATTTCAAATCAGACAGGAGGAAGCAAGCAGACAGGCAAAGGGCAGGAAATAAATTGAACAGAATAACAACACAAATATTGAAGGAGTTCTTGAAGCCTCAGCTGTAACCCAAATAGGCAGCTAAATGGAAACAACCTATTAAAATGACCTTGGCGTGTGCTGCTGGCCCCCTTGTAACACACATTAAAATACACTTTATGCAAATTGGGTAGAAACGTGAAAAAAAGAGAATGCATATTAGCATAGTGGCTATATGGGGCTGTTTATAGCTGTAGTTTATGGAGGGGAAACCAGAGAGTGATTTTTATAAGGCTCAGGGAAATAAAGGCTTTATGGCTGTTGAACACTGATGGCAAAACCCAACAGCATATTCTTCCATCCCTTATTGAGATCAAGAGGTTTAGGCATTTATTCAGGCATACATGTGAGCAAACACACAAGTAAATACACCACAGACACCTACTAAAGTGTCAGGTGGAGAGTAGTCAAAAGCTTGAATGCAACCATTAAGCAGTGGTTGATGAATCCAATTTTCCCTTGAATAAAGGAAAGCTGCTGTCTGTCATTCCTCTCAGCAAGTCACTTAACCTGAATCGCTTGTGTAAACACCCTGTGGGATAAATGGGTATTATCTTAGAAGAGGCCAGGAGCTGGCAAAGGCAGAGGGGGTGATGAAAATAACGAGAAAAAAAGCTATCGCTTCCACTTTCTGGACAATGAGGATGGCTGTAATGAGTACCGGTGTGTGTGTGTATGTGTGTGTTTGTTTGAAGGGGGGAGAACGATGGAGAGGTGGCGAGAAAAAAAGAGAGAGAGAGAGAGAGAGATCACTGAAATGAGGTGTCTGGGATGCTGATGTGTTTTCAGAGATACACAGCGTTAAAGTTAAACAGCTCTCTGAGCGAGGTGCTTTAACGCATACACACCCCTGACTGAGTCGAGCCGATCCAGATTGCCTCTCTCTCTCTGTGTGATGTGACTGTGGTTAGCAGGGCTGTGATTGGCTGCTCTGTTTACCTGCCAGTTAGGCGTTAGAAAAGGGAAAGTGTTCTTTTTTACACTGTTCTTTTTTTTGTTTTTTGATGAAGAACAGTTTACTTACTCTAACGTTGACATAAGGTTGCAGAGAGATTAGAGAAGTCTTCTCGAGTTGTTCTAATTACAAGAAGACTTTAGCAATCTGCCACTAGAGAATGATCAAGAAATGCAATTAAATCCTATGAGAAGGATGCTCGTCTCTCTCTTCTACCTTCAATTTTCTGTTGCACTATAATTAAATACTTCTTACCTACCATCTCAGACTCATCTCTGAAAATATACGTAGAATTAAAATTCATAATCCGCCCATCCACTGATGGATTCACTGATGTTTTGAGTCATTATTAGTTTGATTGCCGTTCAAATCAAATCAATCAAACTCTTGTTCTTCACCCTCTTTCTTCTTCTTCTTTTTTATTCTTCCGTACGTTTTTTGGCGCAGTGTATCTTCAGCATTGACCGATTTCAGCCATTCAACTATCAAAATGTTCATCTCACAGAGGACATTCAAATATTAGGCAATTTCTGTGTAATTTTTAACATGGGAGTCTATGCGAGAGCCCTTCACTGAGGGTCATCTGCCAAATGTATCTCCTCCTACAAATGTCAAGCTACAGACTCCATTTTAGTCTTAAAACGCTCATTAGATGCTGCTCTATCAAACCTGTATTCAGAATTTTCTAATTCCGAATCGTTTCTGCACGCCAGGCTCTCAAAGTTGGAGTGGTTTTTGAGGTCTCCTCTGCTGTTACCATGGTGACAGGCAGACACACAGAGGCGTACAAAGCTCTGAATTGCTCTGACTCTCCAGCAATTCAGAGCAATCCTTCACATCAGCATTCAAAGCAATGCTTCAGGTGCAGCAATCAAACTTGCATTTTCTTCAGGAAATGCTCTTTTTTCTTCTACTCTACTAGAAAAAGAATCATCCAGCAAGACAACAACTACAAGCACCCAAGTGGTTGTTTAGGCAGCCTAAACAGCAAGTGAAAACTTCCTGGAACTACTAGGTGTACATGCGTAGATGTGTGGGTGTAGATCTGTGTCCATTGTTTGTAGGAAAGACACAAATACAGGCACCATTTTCCCAGCAGACAAAAAAAAAATCATGACAGCTCTTGCATGACAGCCCTGTCACCATCCATCCATCAATCAATCAAACTTTGCAACATAAAAATGCACACACACATACACGTCAGAGGGTGGGTGTGAAAATACGCTGATGGAGTGTCATGTCATTTATTATCCAATATGTAACTGAGAGAGGAATTACGAGGCATGCTGAAGAAGTGAACAAGACACCTCAGCGACCCTGTCTTCGCAGCCGGGACTCTGCTCCTAATATGTGGACAGAGAGGGGGGGGGCACAGGTTGATAAAGATGAAGGACTGACAGATGAGAAATTATACCTTAAAGGCTCATCTGCCTGGTAACAGCCTTTTCAACTGCCAGTCAGCTATTTGCGATCGTACCAATTCATCATTAGAGTTTTAATTACCAGCACACACATACAGCCATGTGTGCAGCCAGCAGTCGTCTCTGGACGTCCTCCCTTTCCGGTCTCTGTATCCCGAGTGTAAATCAGAGCCTTAAGCAGGCAATATCCTCTGCCAGTCCCTCTGCTCTCTCTTATCTTTAAGCCATATATTGCCTTTTTCCATGCGGCAATTTCCCCCAAACTTAGCCTGCCTCTCCCCTCAAGACTTATGAAGATCAGGTTTTATTGGTTGGGGTCTCCTACAAGTGGATTCAGAAAGGTATGAGAAGATGGGGGGGGGGGGGGCAGGAGGGAGGAATGTATAGATGTATTTGCAGTAGAGTCAGGAATAAGGCTGACTATTCAAGCGGTATCTTTTTCCAATTGTACACACTGGATATCAACCGGCGCTGAGGCCATACTGTGGGAAGTGTTGGTGAAAAGGTCACGGTGCCGCCTGGCTCACTGCATTCAGTCAATTTGTTCAGCTGAAGACGGACCAGAATGAGAGGACAAGTGTAGCATTTGAAATGTGTCATCATGCTTCACTTACCTCTGTAAAGAACGGTCATTAGTATGATTAAATGCCACATCAAAAACACAGAACATGATGCATATTGATTATGTCATTACACCATATCAAATTGATTCTGCTCCCCGTTTGATATTTTTTTGCACCAAGGATGCAATATCATTTGAGTGACAGCTGAATTCTGCCGGTCTGAGATGGGAAAGGTTGCTACATACCGAAGGCGTGGACATATAGATAAAATATGGTTCCTGTCATTTTGAATATTAAATGAATTATGCATGGTTGGATCTCATTCATTTTGTGCGTGTTGGAGTTTGATAAGACCCATGTAAATGAACTGTATTTTCAGCCACAGTGGGAGCCCATTGTAAATGGAACGTCAAACGAACAGTGTCATCTCACTGGAAATAATGACAAAAGCAGTGGGAGAAATTATTCACAGACTCACTTTTATGGCTGTTTTTCATCCTAAATTACAGAGCTTGAGTTTCAGCTTCTTATAATTACCATTTGTAAAATATGACGCTTTAGTTTCTCAACATTAGCAAGGGCTCATTTTCTTCACCCCCAACTTGGAGGACAGAAGCATTGAAGTTATTAAATACATCTGCCAGATAAGTGATACCTGAAGAATATCTGTTCTGTTCTCCGCTCTGTGTCAACAGCAGCAGTGGAACAGATCGGCTGGGATTCACCATAATCTGCTGCGTGATCTCAGAGTCTTATTGTTTTCCTGCATTGAGCTGTGCTTAGACGGCAGATTGAAGGCATGTTGTACGTGGTCCCATGAGTCAAAAACCCTACAATCAGCCACTACAATGCATGTAGGGCAGCAGCTTCAACTATTTTAACAGTTAATTTACCAGCTATTACGATTAATAGACTACATTGGATTATAATGGCTCATAGGCTCTTTGCTTTTCAGGTTAGCATGAGGCTAATGGCTTAACAAATTGTGTTATGTTGGTCAATGTGATGCTTTTGCAGCTACATCTCAGTCACAGTTTATTCAAATGTGAAGAAGTTTGTGATCACGTCAGGCAGATGCTTCTTGCTTCAGAGGAGATTCACTCATAACACTGGGATAACACTGGGCATGTTTGCACAGCGTTTTTGTTCCTTCCTTAGCACAACAACAGGTCCAACCAGGAGCATTTCAGAGATGGAGAGTTCCTAATGCTTCCAGATGTATTTTTTTTAATGAGTTGGAGTCCAGTTATGGTGTTTCATTTTGAAAAGAGTTCTAGTACCTGACTTCCTGCCTTCTATATCAGGTTGGTGCAGATTGATTGGTGCACCCAAAAATACATTGGTATCTTTCCAGGAGCAGAGTCAAAAGGTCATTTCCAGGACGCTTTTAAAACACGCCATGGCTCGTCTAGTAGGACCGCATTGACTGGAGTGGCAGCCATCAATGGGGTAGCGTGGCACGGCCACAACACTTCACCAGGGGGTTACAAGGTGGATGCTGCAGGACAGCTGGATAGATAGATAAACTATCTGTAACAACAGAGTGATGCAATCATGCCAAGAAAGCTCTGCCTCCGTTTCCCTCGTCATGGTGAAATGCTCCCAGTCTTCAGATATATAGTAATAACTTTAGCCATCACCTCCTGACCTACTTCCATAAGCAACACTGAACAACATTTAACTTTAGCTCCACAGCATGAAAAACACACACGATGACATACCCAACTAGAAAAGGGCATTTCCTGAAGAAAATGCAAGTTTGATTGCAGCTGAAGCATTGCTTTGAATGCTGATGTGAAGGATTGCTCTGAATTGCTGGAGAATCAGAGCAATTCCGAGCTTTGTATGCCTCTGTGTGTCAGCCTGTCACCATGGTAACAGCAGAGGACACCCCAAAAACCACTCCAACCGTGCGGAAACGATCCGGAATTAGAAAATTCTGAATACAAGTTTGATAGAGCAGCATCTAATGAGCGTTTTCAGACTAAACTAGAGTCTGTAGCAATGGCAATCAAACTAATAATAATCAACAACTACAGTCATTGGAAGTGTATCATCCTCTCCCATTGACTACATTGATTGCAGATGAGTGATGCCATTCTTCTTACATATTTATGCATGAAATCAGTCCCAAAGGTTTATCACCTTAACATTGGTAACAGTAGCAACACTGCTTGTAACCTTACATGTTCACAGGATCGATGCTTCCATTCATTGTCTATGCAGAACACTGTCCGATGCATTCTAATAGTGTAACATTACCTCAAATGTGAATCCACAGTGAAAGCAATCAGATACTGGCAGGAAGAGTTTGCCGATTTGTTTGTTGGTCTGTCAATCGTGAGTCATCATGTTTAATAGAAAGCCCATGTGATTAAATACTGTCTTACCCCCAAGTGCGTGTGTGTGTATGTACCTATAAATAAATGCATTTTGACAACTGTTATCACACATTTAGCATAATGGGACCTATTAGTGCCTCACAATTGACTTACAAAACCACAACATGTTATAAAATCTGTTGATAAAAGTGTGTTATACAACACTGCCATGGCAGATTATGCAAATCTGTACCTCGACTAATGACATGAAAATTACATGTTCATACTACATTAACATACATATGAGCTCATACACAGTTATGTGCTGGTGTGATGTCCATGACAGATACATGAGCTAATGCTTGTATGCATACATGTGAGTGTCTTTATGAGTCTGTGCCTGTGAGTGTGGCTAGCTGTGTCTGTGTGTGTCTGTGTGTGTGTGTACAAGCAGCCAGGCACATACTGTGTTTTCCTCCTGTCTGACGCTATAATAGTGTGTCCTGTGGATTAAGTGATATAAATGGATGGCTCTTCCTCCTGATGCACCATCCACCTGAAGGAAAAAAAAATAGGCCCCCTGAGGACCAAGTTTCCCTACATTGTGTCCCTCCCACCACGACTGCCATAATCCAAGGGCCACTGCTGCAGTCAACAATGAGGAGGAGCGTCAATTAAGATGCATCACACCGGCAGAGGATGTGGTTCATAGTGTGTGTGAGCAGCGAAATAATTTTTCAGCAAAGATGGAGAGAAAAATAATCATCCTGGATGTATTTTACAATCACACAAGTTTTAGATTTAATTTGAAGAATAGTACATGTGGCATCCATCCTACTGGCCCATACCATCATGTTTCTGGCAACAAATGCCTTTTATGTGATGATGGACAGTGATTGACAGATGGTACATCCAACCACACAACAGCTTTTTAAGATAATGAACCAGGTCAAAAAGGAGGAAATTATGAACATTGGCTGTAAGATAATTCAACAAGACAATAATAATAATAATAATAATAATAATAATAATAATAATAATAACAATAATAATAATATAGTGTCATCATCAAGTATATTTATGATCTCTTTAGACTAAGAATCATGATGTGACCAAATGCATGCAATGCAACAACAATGCAAGATTTCCTGACAGGAAAATGGTACACTTATCTTGTCTCAACTGTACTATGTAGAATAACTGCATAAAATAATCAGAAAAAATAGTTACACAATGTTAACATACTAGAGTTTTATTTCTTATTTATCTGTTGATGCAGATGATCCTGTGTTTGATCCTTATGTTCTTGAGATGTGTGACTGAGAGACTGTTGAGTCCTTCGAATTTGAAATCAATAAAATGAGAACCCACCACTGGTGTCCTAAAGGCAGTAAAAAAAAAAAAGAAAAAAAAAAAAGACCATGGCTGTTGGAAATCACTCCCTCACTCCTTACTCCCCACTCCCCATATGGGGAGTTCAATGTAGGGCACCATATAGTGAACTCATTGTGAAAGCATTTTCGGACATTTCGGACACTACCTCCGTCATTTTCTGTCGCCGTTAATGACGTCATTGCTGTCGCAAATCAATTGAGCCGATCTCTGCCGGCTTAACAATCTCTGTTGTTAGCAGTTATAATGTGTTCCTTTATAGCCCAATAAACATTTTATGGCAAAACACTAATAAAACAAACACAACTGGTCATGCTACATTCTTTAAACCATCATTATATTTATAAGACAGGTGACGTAACTTCCGTTCCCGTTCTTCTCGCCGGTCTGCGCAGTGCATGACAGTACATATCGCACCATCGGATGGCCACTACTTTTTCAAAATGCATTGTGGGATACATTGAGGGCCCTATATGGTGTCTACAATTTCTCACTTAGAATTCAGACAGCACTACAAAATGGCGAAGGCACTATATAGGGCCCTGTATAGTGATCAGGGAGTGATTTCGAACACAGCCCATGTCACACAAATACAGGAAGTGACTGCTCAATCTGTGTTACTTGCTGTTACCTTTCCTTTCCCAATCAACTGTTGTTGAACCTCTGTTTAAGGCACATCTCTGCTGCACAGGGAAATTAGATTCAGCACACAAAAGTGGGCACCAGCAGGTCACCTCCAAATTATTAATGATGTGCCTTTAATATGCATTACATATCTACAATATAAATCTGAGCATCAGTAGGGAGGATTTTATAGAAATATTGCATGAGACATGTTAAAGAAAGATTTGCAAACCGCTTCCACTTTGTATTATGTTCACGAGTATATTCCAGGGATAAGAAAGTTAAACAAAAAGTCTATTTTCAGGACTTTAACCTACATTTGCAACATGCAAAAGTTTCTAATTTGCATCACAACATCTTCACGGCGTACGCCCCCCCCCCCCCCCCCGCTCTTCTCTGTCTTCCTCCTGTCTCTCTCCATCACCTCCACACCTTCGCTCAACTCGCTACCACACATCAGTAACAATCTCATTTACCGCCCCATTAATTGCTGGAATCCCAGACACTGGTGAGAGAGGTGCGCCGTGTGTCTGTGAGAGAGAAGGTGTGTGTGTGTGTGTGAAGTTGTATTACTAACACTGTGGGGACCTAACTGAACACATTCACGAAGTGGCCTCCGGGAAATGGGTGTATGATAGGAAACGCAGAGGTATGTGCTCGTATGAAGTCTGCATGCATGCTGCAGGAGGAAGGTGAAGCAGACGCCAACCAGGAAGTGACAGAATCTCCCAATCTACAACAACTCAACACAATGTACAAAGTGTTAGTGCTACATATTGTGATGATTTGGCTCAATGTAGAAGCCATTCTTCTTCACTGACTTTCTTATTAAATCTCTTGAGTGGCAATGGAGGATATGCAGATGAGGGCTAGATAATAAGAAAGATTTTAAAGTGCACTTTTGGCACACTACTATGGTGTCTATTTTGCTATTGAATAACAGTAACACATACTATCGTCACATCCCACTGCTGTGATACACACACACACACACACACACTCATAAAAGCAGCAAAAAAAAAGAAGAGTGGCACATTAGCAGGGGGTTGTTAATGAAGTGAGTCCCTGCCAGCAGTAATGAGCGTGCATATTTAACTACATTAACATCCCCCTGTTCCTTCTCGACAGTGCATCAGGTAGGGCATGACGGCACTCACAGTCAGACATATTACAGTTATTTGTTGCAACATTGATCCAAAGCATCAGGAAGCTGCTGCCGTATGACCAAGAAAAAAAAGAGAGGGGGGGAGTGGGAGGGATGCGGGTGGGGTGGGGGGGGGGGGCTCTGTTTTTGTCTGATGCTCTCTAAGTTCTGTGGATTTGCTCTGAGCTTTGTTTGTATTTGTGGTAATGCTTTGAGAAGGCTGCAGCATTTTCCTTTCATGAGCATCACAGGAGAGTTGTCTGATCCGAGAATGAGAAATGTACTTCCCTCAAAATGAAAAAAACAAACCGCTAATACCTCTGGAAGTGAATAATAATACCTCAAATCTGCATCTAACCCTCAGTGAGGTCATCATATGCTTCTTTTTTTTTTGTTTTTAATAGGAAGCTCAGTGTGGTGGCTCTCGATCTATCGCCATCTTGGCAGCACGAAACATCGCCTATCCGACGCCTTGATGCCTAAACAAACTCATCTCCTGTCACTCAAAGTGGTCACTTTCATAAAATCCTCTGAATGCCAAGCAGTTGACACATTTTTTGGCTCACTGCAATATAACACCTCTATGGAGGCAGCACAATCCCAGCTAGAAGCAGAGACAACACAAACATGTCTTTGGAGCAGTACAACACTGTCACAGAGCCAAATCAAAAGTTTCTTTTTTGTTTGTTTGTTTGTTTGTTTACTAATTTTTTAGATTTATTGAATTTACAGAAATTTTAAATGTTTTTACTAATCTTAGGAAAAAGAAAATCCATCCATCTATAGATTTATACATATATTTTCACTTTTATAGCCTCTATTTAGCACATTGATTATTGAAAACCTGCAGATTAACTAAAACTAATTAACAAAATTTCCTGAATTTCCTTTTTGTCACATATAGAAAATAGAAAAAAAATCTAGTTATAAATAAATACACACTTTTTTTTTTTTACAACATTTTTAAGTGTACTTTGAAACTGAACATCGCATTCCAAGTGCCATTTTTTCCTGTGGCAAATGGTAATAAAAAAGCATTAACTGCAGACCTATCATTCAGTTTTGGGAGTTTACTTTATACAATTTTATGCTTTGACAGGTATTAAAAATAGGCTGTAAACATGTTTATTTCTGCTTAAAAGCTAATGGAGGGCTGCATGTATTGACGTGTTTAAACCCTATAGTGGCCATTTAATGTAACTGTATTTTTCTAATCATTACATTTGCAGGCAGCTGTGGATTTATAACATAATTTAACAGCATTCTTTTTTCAGTACCCAAAAACACAACTATATGGTATAAGTGGCAAAAACTGCAGCTTCCTCTGCAGCCTCTAGGGGCTGTCTTAAAAAGTGAGTCAATTCCCACCTCAGCTCCACTTGTGTCCACCTGTTTGCCTGCATTTGGAGTTTAGGTAGACTGAGACGCTGCCAACGTGCAAAACGACTTTTCAGAAAAAAGGCGATGTTACATACAGATCATCCATAGTTACACACTGTCTATGTTTTACCCTCAGCTTACTTAGCTGGATCTTTTCTAGGCCCATGTCAGCTGTATTCCTGATGTGCAATAACTCTAATGAGAGTCTCTGCATGCAGGGCACATCGAGTGGATACTTGGCCATGAAATGAAAGCATAATTACACCAGGGAAGTACTTTTGTCTCTTCATTTTCTCTCATCTTCACTATTCTGTGCTCCGTTGCTTTCAGGTGGGCCCATTTCTAACGTGAATGCTCTCAGGGGCGGCCTCCTCGCTCCGTCTCTCCATCTTCCTCTGTCCTTCCTCTTCCTCAACACAGACAGGCTTCTTTGTAACAATAATTGTCAGGGTGAACTGGGAGAAAATGGAGAGAAAGGACCCAGGCGTGCGACGGGCTTGAGTTCCAGATAAAAGGTCAAACTGATGGATGGTTGCGAAACACTTGGCGCAAGGACACAAGGTTATGACATCTTATATCACCACTGTCTCTGCCACCAGTGCCATCAGCAGTGTCTCCATCAGCGCGAGTTTTATATTACCAGTAAGTGGCAAGAGGTATCTGACATTCCAAGGCTTTTGCGAATTGTTCTCTCGACAGTTCCAGTTGGCATTTCTCCCTCTCTCTCCCGTTCTCTCTCGCAGGTTTTACTTTGAGATGAATAGGGATGTTTAAGTGGTGGCTGGGGATGCCGTCAAACCGTCCTTGAGTGTCACACAATAGGCACAAAGCAGAGCAGAGAGTGGCGCGAATAGGAGGCGGAAAGAGATAAGAGGGAGAGGGTTAACAAAGAGGCTGTCAGAGACTGAGGCGCTTTGTCATTGTCTGGAGTATTTAATGAGCAAGAATTAAACAATGACAGCCCGTAATAACCTGAGAGCAGTGTGTGTGTGTGTGTGTGGTTGTTTGTGTGTTGATACGGAGGCTTTGCTTGAGTAATACCTGACCTGTTGTTTAACATATATTAACACACACTAGCAAGGTGTACATTCAGATACGCAAACACTGTGTGCGACTGTTAAACAATGATCACATTATCAGTACAGATGCAATACTACCACTTTGTGTAGCACACTGCGTGTAGTATGATATGATGACTGTGCAAGTAAGGTACCAAGCCAACACACACTGATGGCCTCTAACTGACTTGCAGAGCGGTACTTTGTCTATACTTTGTGTAGACACACAATATAGTGTTCATTGATACAAAGCAACAGCTGCAGCCACAGATTTCACAACTCTCTTCTCTCTCCTTTCCTCATTGGTTGCCAAGGCAGCAACTATGGGAGATCCATCATTTCAAATTACAACTGCAGAATACCCATAATGCACTGCACACAAGTGTACATCACTTTACACATGTCTTGCTGTCCCACTGAGCATCCAAAACTGCTCAGTACCTCCGCATGGTTATAGCATGTATACACTGACTATATGTCAATACACATACTGGCTATTTGCAAGTGCATTGATGCTGCCATGGTCACCATCCTGCAAAGGTAGCAGAAAGAAATTCTGAGATCAACCGGCACCGTGTTGGCAGCATCCTGATCCTTCTAAACTCCTATTACAGACAAAGAGGTGGAGCGTGTGATCTGTCACTTAAAGAAGGCAGCATTAATTATATGATATTTCAAGGTTTAATATAATTAAACAAGCAAATGATTTTAATATTTTTCAGAAATAAAAAAAACTTTTTTTGGCCATTTTAACATGGGACCATAGACTGTATGAAGATGGATGTCACAACCTCTTCAAAAGTGCCCCCTGGGCATCTTTTTCTAACACTGCAGCAACTATAAGAAACATTTTTTGGCCTTACTTTTGTACAATGTGAGAAGGAGGTCCTGCATCACCCATCTGTTAGACAGTCAGTGGAATTGACTTACCCCTAGAGGTTGTAGAGGGAACTGCAGTTTGTGACACTTCCAAATAAACTAAAACTGAAACCTACACAGAAGTGTACGCTGCCTGAGGACCAACCAGCTGCAGCTCTGGTAAACATAACATTATACATAGTATTAATTGGATTAATTCTGCACTCTATAATGATCAGCTGCAGCAGCTAGCATTAGTTAAGGTGATCAGACCAACTAACCCACACTGGGGCTGGTTGTAATTCACACACCTCTAAAAACACCTGATCTCTCTTTTAAAAGATATAACTGGTGTAGCATCTTATTTATGTACGAACAATTAGCTATAATGCATAAGGAGACTCAAATCTTTGTCAATCATCTGTTACTCAGCTCATTTTTATTCATCATTTCATCCATATTCAGTGTTTTCTAGCTCGGTTGTGTAATTTTTGCAATTTGGCTGTGTGAAGCTGTGATCGGCAGTACACACATCTTTTATGAATCAGTGTCCAGCCTTTCGGCTGACCAAACTGTATAAGCAGGAAGAAATAAAAAAAAAAAGGCAGGGTAACAGAAGGAGGATTTACAACACCTACTGTAGCAATGCAATGCTCGCACTGAAAGAGAGAGAAGAGGCCGCCCACAGCTGCTGAGAAAACTTCCTTTGTAATTGGTTAAAGGAGCAGCCCACATGGACACAGTGTTTACTCATTTTGATGTCAGTAGGAACCAGTATGGAGCCAGTAAACAGCCGTACAGGAAGTTCCAGCCTTTCACAGGATTACTGATGTGGGTGGAAACATGCAATAAGAATGACTTTGTGCAGATAATGGAGGTTATTTTAAGGGCTTGGATACTGAGCAATTGTGCTGTTATTCCAAAATGACAAGTCCTTTGTACATAGTAAAAACTTCTTTTTTTTTTTCACGTGCAGTGGCATCCTTTTTGGTTGGTTGATAAGGTCATCCAATCACCATTTTTTGCTGTCTTTAGAAGGAATATAAGTGCAGAAAAAGCACAGAAAAAACATACATTCTCACTGTGTAATGAAGGAACATGAAGCACTAGCAGCAGCTAATGGGAAAGAAAAGTGGTGACACCAGAAGGGTGCCTATTCAACAGGCTGTTAGAAAATAGCACAATAGCATCTCTCAAGGGAGAGCTCAGTGGCTGGATAATGACTTTAACCTGAAAAAGGCATTAATGTACGTTTAGGAGACTCTTGATCTTTTAGGCATAGGCAACATTTATACAAAGATCATGATGCATGATGCTTCCCATTGTTTCATTACTATAGGCCTCACAGCAGCTACTGGGCCTGAGTGGCCAAATCATTAATGTAACATGAGTACAATAGTGTGCATCCCTAAAACCACACATATTAGCATCCTTACAGAAGGAATATAATGGCAATGCTAAGCTAACATCAAAACAATAAAAAACGCTGATTGATCCACCTGGACCAAGATAAGCAAATACAATACAGTCAAAGTAAGCTTTAAAGCAATTTATAACATAGCAGAGGACATTACAAAGTGCTTAAATCATGTCCCCTCTGATGGACCACATGGGACATTGATTCCAAAAGAATATGACTAGTAGTCTATATTTAAGCTATGGGGACCCAGTGATGTATGGCGCATTTACCTTCCTTGCTGCTTACACAACAATAATGTCCAACAGTGAGAGCAGTGGGGCAGAATCAACTTCAACCTCTAATGAGGATTTATTATCTAAAAAGTGAGCTGCCTCAGTGGGTTTGGTTACAAGAGGTCAAACGTCCAAGAAGACATGAGATTTTACGAAATATGCAAGAGAATGGTTACAGCAAAAAAGGCGGAAACCACCTATCCACCCATCTACTACAGACAGGATATATGAAGATACATGAGGAGGAGATGCAAGCAGCGAGTGATGTGCAGCCTAATACAGCATCCCAGGTAGAAAAAGAGTTTTTAAAAACATCTTTGCCTGCGATGAATGTTATCATATGCGTTTTTTTTTTGCCGGACATGTTGTTGAGCGGAAACTCAGAGCCGAACATTTGCCTGACTGTTAACTACACCTGCAATGACAGGAAACTGCACACGACAACAACAGGTGTGTGTGTGTGTGTGTCTGTCATCAATATACATTTTTATTTTTGTGTTAACATTTAGACACAAGGTATGTTTGTTCATTGGATCGCTGTTTGTGCTGATTTGATTTTAACATTTTATGTCACTGTTAAACTAAAGTGTTAAGCTACACTTAAATGTTTTATTTTTTGCACATTTTCACATCCACATTTCCAGTTAGGTGATATAGTATGTCCTAAATGACTGTAATTATTTAGAAAAGAACAGTGGAAATGTCTCTCATAATGCAGTCTGGAGGCTGCAATCACTGATAATATATTGTTCTCGGTTTTTCCTATATTATCATAAATATGATTACAAATTTCCTTAAAATGTTGTGATATAATTTAGAGGCAACATCACCCACTCCTAGTGTAGATTTTGTGCATTATTCTCCACAGAAATATAGCCATCACATTGACACGTTCCACATCATTCTTCTATCTATCTTCTCTAGCTTCAGTGGCTCAGCTACCAGTAAGCGCCACACATATAGGCCCCATTCACACTGGAGAAAGTCATTCCAGCTAGAGTAGGATTGAGCCCAGACAGCCTTTAAACTGGATGCGTTCAGACCTATTTTCAAATCTGGCTAGCACACAGTTGTGTCCGCACTCAATCCGGCTTCATCCAGCATGTTTGCTGTCCTCCAAACCACTAGGTGGCGCCTCGTAATATACAGAGTCCGTTCATGGTGCGGTAGGACCGCGTGTGCGCATGCGTCATGCGGTTTTTTGTCCCGTGTCGCGCCCCGTGAACCGGAAGTAGCATGTCGCTAGCCGGATTCGCTCGCCCCATTTGCGTTCACACCTGAGCCACATTTGAGCCAAATCAAACTGGATACAGCAGGATTCGAGGTGTTCACACTCAGAAAAAAACACATGTGGATTGATCAGGATGCGGCCGAATGCTGCTTAAGCCGCATTTTTTTCCCCAGTGTGAACGGGGTAATAGACACCTCTAGAGTTTGACTCTAGAATGAGCAACACTGGAAAATAAACCTCTCTTTTGATAGGGGAGAAACACTGAGCGGGCCCCAGCTCAAAAGGGGCTGGGGACCAACCAGGTAAAGAGTAGACATGATGCATTACAAGACGAATTTCCCTGAGGGACCTTCCCAAAGGTATTAATAAAGTATAATCTATTCTATTCTAAGACACAAACATAGCAGGTTGTTGTCATGATCTGTTCCTAAATTGAGCTAAATAGTGTCTGAAAACAAAATTTCAAGTGGCAAAGTAATCAAAGAACTTTACGCATCGTCTTTCAGCATCCAAGGACGTGCCACACACAGACGCCCGCAAAATAACTTCTGCACCGCAGCGCCTTAATGAGCATAATCCCCCACGTTTGAATCTCACAGCCTTGTAAAAAGGTTCGACCACCCAGTTTCTCTGCTTTCCAGCTGATTCCAATTAGATGCTCCCATTAAATAATATTGTAATGCGGCGTTTTACTGAAAAGAGAACAGGAACAGAGCACATTAAGACAGCTTCACATCTCCAGAGGTTAATCTTCCATTTTCAGCCTAATTTACAGAGCACCAGGAAATGTGCATGCAGGGAGAATTCAAAACAGGCAGAAGAGGGGGAGGGAAACCAGAGGAAGCACCATCAGCGAGGAGAGAAAGTGAGAGAGGGTGAGGGACAGTTGCTGAATGAAAGAGATGGTATAGATACATATATGTATATATATATGGAGGTAAACAGAGGGAAAGGCCTCGGCGCTCCGTCTGGATTCCAACCAGGCAGCAACACTGCATGTAGAAGAAACATTTCATTTGTTCTCTATTTGAGTGGAAAATGACTGGCTGTGATCCAATCAGACTGCCTGTCACTGGGACGTGTGAGTGAGCGAGCGAATATGAGGAAACACACAGCAAACCGGGCTACCCTGCTGCACGCATCAATCTCCACCATCAGATTAAACACGCTGAAATTAATCCTGACCAAATGGCCGATATGCAGATCACACCGCCGCATGTACATGATGCAGCAGCATCTGTCTGAAAAAGGTGGATGGAAAAACTCTGACCAACACGGCACAGATAGAGATGTCTGCTGATTGTCTGTTATGTCATTGGATTAAATATTGAGATTGTGTGTAAAACAAAATAAGGTGTGTGTGTGTGGGGGGGGGGGGGGTTCTCAGGTCATATAAATATTAAATGAGGTAACAATAACATTGTGGATGTGCTGAAATAGGTCAAGCTGTGTGTGCGGCTGATCTTACGCAGTAGAGTGAGTGTCTGCTTTGAAGAGGGACGCTTTGTGTCTTGATACACAGCACCCCCTAGAGGATAATCCAAATCAGGTACCCAGGCCTGTCTGTGTGTGTGTGTGTGTGTGTGTGTGTGTGTGTGTGTGTGTGTGTGTGTGTGTGACAGATTGAAAGAGGAAAAGCAAGAGTGAGGGTATGTGTGTGTGTGCACTCACTAAGCGTTCAGTTACGCTGAGCTGAGAGGGAGACTCAGTGACTTTATACTCCTGATAATCTGGATTAAAACCCTCTGGGACAGCTTTAAACACTGCTGGGCATCTCACACACGCGCACACACACACACATACACACACAAACAGTTTTTAAAGATTACATTATTCCTTTTCTCAGACAATCTGTGGGCATAAAAATGAACTGCTTTACTTCTATTTTTTTAATCTAAAGGTTGTTATTTACACCCACTTTATCCTCACCCCTCAATAAAATGTGAGGTGATTTTTGATTTACACTCATCTAAATCCTTTCTAGTTGACAAGAACATTCTACCTCTTAGAGATGCTGAGTGAGGCCGGTGTTCGATGACATGATGGTGGGAGGGATGGAGAGTGGGTGGGCCCTTGCTCCGCTTGGCCCAGTGGGAGTATTAGGTTTGATTGGATTGGGGCTGGGGATTTGTGTATTAAACTGAGATTACCATGTGATCCAGAATTTCGCAGGGAAATCCGCACAGAGTGGTGTGAGAGAGAGAGAGCCTGCAGCGGGATCATGCTGACCTCCTCTATGCTGCCTGATTCTATTTGTTTCTGTCCTGCCCCTCTGCTGGGCTCTGGGTTCAAGACTTACGTTGCATTTACCATTTATGTATTCCTTCCATCCTGTTGCGTTCACTAACATTTTGTTATAATCTCCTCCATATACACCACAATCTATTTCACTTAGTTCTGTTTCAGTCCACTTCATGACAATCTGCTCTGCTTGCACGCATGCTGTTCGTTGTTTCTCTTTGGTTTCTGATCTGCTGCCATCCACTCCACAGTCTGTTCCATTTTATTAGGCTCAGTTTATTTCAGCTTCTGGTCACCTCTTTTACAGTTTGAACCATTAAATCAAGAAACAAACATACTTTAACTTGATCCAGCAAGGTTCTGATAAGTCGAGGCCTTTAACACCATCAAAATCAGTACAAGGAGTTACATTGATGTTTGAAAGTTTATACATAAAAATGACCCAAAACATCAATGAAAGCAACCAAACAAATGAGACCAATATTATACTTTGTCATAAATTATTCAACATTACATGTCTGAATGAACCTATAGGATTTGTAGTTAGAACTCTATAAAGCATGGTGGTGGTAGTATCATCGTTTGGTGCATCATTTGTGGAACAACAAATTCTCAATGATAGCAGTTTATTCTAAAGTAAGTTCGAGGATCATGCTGCAAGACAAGTGGTTCAACAAAAGAATGGTTAAAAGAGAACAAAGTTAGGTCACAATTCTGACTGAAATGTTCAAAGTCATTTGTGGAAAACAAGCGGAAACCTTCGGGGCTCAAACTAGAAGTTCACATCGCAACCACTGGGGGGCTGGCTCCAAAAGCGAGTCATTTCCCATAGACTCCCATGTTAAAATGGCCGACTTCACAGCAGAAATGAACATGTTTACAGCCTGGTACAAAAAAACAAACATTCAGGTCTTAAATGGTTTAAAAGGTTCTCTTCTAGTGTCAATTGTACGGGGGTGAACTCACTTGTTTTAATTATATTCTGACTTAAAATTACGCATAATTATGTGCGTTGCCGCTTTGAGTGACAGGCGGTTGCCGTATCACAGCGCAAGTTTCCTGCTTCCACGTTCGCCCGACCTCCGCAACTGACGCTGCCAACAGTCGGAGTGTCCCGAAGCCTCCCACCGAGCCTCCCACCGAGCCTCAAAACGGCTTTTCAGAAACTCTGTCCATAGTTTTTACTGTCAATGGTGGAAACCCACCACCATCTTAGAATCGAAGCTATTCTGTACTGAGGAAATGGGCTAATGTTGCTCCAAGCTGCTATGGACGACTGATCAGCAGTTACCCGAAACCTTTGGTTGCTTTTATTGCTACACAAGGATACTGAAAACAAAGTTTTAAAGGCTTTAACTACTCACAGATATGCAAAAGTCTTTATTGGGGGGGCTCACTACTTATAGGCAGGAATCTAAACAAATTCTAAGGGTTACTGTTACCCCACCGTATTTCAATCAATTTCAGAAGCAGAAAGTATGCTAGCTTAGCTTTAATGCTGTAACTGTTTCTGTTTATTTCTGCTGTAAAGTTTGTACATTTTAATGCGGAGGTTTCTGGAAAATGACTCACTTTTAGCAGCAGCCTCAAGTGGCCACTCAAGGAACTACAGTTTCACATTCAGTTGGTGATAACCTACACATCTTTTAATAGAAATCCTTTCACCCTCACTTTCCACTGCACTTTTGTTCATCTCAAAGTTGATTGCGTTTCAGATACAAGAAAAAAAAAACAGTTAAGGATGAGTCTGACACTGCTGTGCTTTTTCTTTGGGCTACTTGTGGTAACAAAGTCTCAGTGACGCCTCCGCTGCCCACAGATAAGAGTTATTATCTGAGGCTTTGTCAACTGAATGTGATCATCTTATTTCTGGGGACCTTTGCCCCTAAAAATAATGATGTTTCAGGCAGGTTTTCATCCACATGATCTTCCTCGGCAGGGAATTGTTACTGACCCCCGAGTGCAACTTCCGTAAAAGAAGAGTGAATTAATTTCATTTTATTTCTTATATACTGTATATAGCATGATGATGTCAGATGAAAAGTTCAAGCTGTCCATAAAAATTCAAGTAAATGCCAAAATAAGGCAGCTATAGTCTACACCTTTGATATCTCCCTATATTTTCTATTTTACATCAATTTATAATCTATACAGCCAATTTCACTGTTGAATCCAATTACTTTTGCTGCTTCACCAAACTAATTCCCCACAGGGATCATTAAAATTTCATTTTATCTTATCTTAAAATACTAATTTAACTTCGAGTCCTCACACCTTCGATGCAGATTTTCTCACAGCTCCCACGTTCCTTGTCTCAGACTCACCAAGAACCATGTTTGACTGCCAGAATGCACACAACCCGCACTTGTGCTGCTCATCTCCTCCTTCTGTATCCATCTCTTGACATTCTCCGTTAATGGCTGTCTGATTATGATGCGTCCTTATTGTGAACGGTCTTTATATCCCTAATGCTCCGCAGAAATACAAATGGCATCTGCTGTACTGATCTCTGTATTGTCCACCAAGTTGTGCGTATGTGTGGATGAGAGCCCGCCACATTGGAAATGGACATCAAGATTCAGTGACAGGAGAAGTGTGACAACTCTGTCACAAGCCACGGACATGAATCCATGGCGGGTCAACCTCGCTCCCCACCCCCTCTTTCTCTCTTTCTACACAGAGGTAGAAGTATTGGGCCTACCGAATGGGTCATTGATTTTCTGTCAGCAATGCAAGGGCTGAGGGCCTATTAGGCCAGAACCAGACAGACAGACAGATGTGCACACACACACACTTGATGTGGTGCCACATGCATCTAAATCACCTCTGGGTATAAAGTTTAAGATTGTTCAGGATACATTCCTACCAGTGGCAGCTGGCCCATAGGGGGCGCTGGGGGACCGCCCTCCCAAAGGGTGGAGAGGAAAAAAAATGATTTTCTTTCTAAATAATATTATTATCAGTGCCATTTTAATTAATAGTGTGTGCCTACATGCAATCTAAACTATATAAACAGCATTTTCACCAACTGACTGTCACTCAACAGTGAATTTCTGCCATTTAGTCTGTTAATAGAGTTCTTCCAGAGTGCAGCGAAGTAGCCAATTGTGGACGGTTGCTAGGTTAAAAATAAAATCTTCAGCCAATTGGCGTCGCGTAAATAAACGATTATGGGGCACTGGAGATGTCGCCCCTGACACAGAGAATGCCGGGAAAGGAATTGCTATGAGGTCAGGGGTTAGTGAGTCAGAGTAATGGCGACCTCAACCACAGTCGAACCTCCACCAAATTCGGTGAGATTTCTCTTAAACTACCCTTTCATGAGAAGGACTATGGCAGAAAAAATCCATATTAAGGAGCTGGGACCTGACAAGCCCGAAATAACCATCACCATCACGACATTCAACAGGACATTTAGCAGCAATTGGCGCAGCTACTGTGCGGTTGCAATGGCTAGCGCCTTAGTGGAGAGGCTGCGCACCATCCTTTCCGTGGGACAAGAAGAAAGTTGATCGCCCAGGCCTATGATGGGGCTTCAGTAATGAGGGGTGCCAGTGGAGGAGTGCAGCTTACGGTACAGGACATCTATTCAAACGCTCACTACGTTCACTGTTATGCCCACCAGTTAAACCTGGTAATGCAACAAGCAACCTCGCACATCCCTAAGATCAGTCACTTTTTTCCGACATGGGAGGATTTGCTTTTTTTGCCACAAGATCCAGCAAGAGAACCGCAGTGCTTGATGAGGTGGTGGCGCATCGACTTCCAAGTGCATCATCAACACGGAATTTCAACAGCCTGTTAACACAGTGCCACGGTGGAAGCCTATCCCTCATTGGACAAGGCCAGACTTAAAACAGAACTGTCCTTGATCTATGAAAACAAGGAGTTCCAGAGTTGCAGTGGTGCACAGGCTCTCTATCAGTCTTTGATGGAAAATAATCTTCAAAACTGTAAGTCTTCCAAACATCCTCAGCACCACACCGATGACAACATCAGAGTCAGAGAGGTGCTTCTCTACTTTAAGCAGAATAAAGACTTTCCTTAGAAACACCATGTTTCTATGCTCTCCATAGAGAAGAAACTGATACAAGACATTCCTGATTTCGACCCTAGGGTCATCAAGACAGATAAGCAAAGTTCTTGTACAAATAACTCTCCACCCCATTCACTTCATCTTCTCCCTCTTTCTCCCTCAACACATACTGTTGATTTGTGTAGGTTCAGCTGATATCATACTCTAGCTATAAACTTGAGCATTTTTTTTCACCAGCCACCACTGATTCCTACACTACACCACTGCTAAACCAATTTACTATAGCAGCTTAATGAAGACTAACCTAACACCAGGCTATGAAGCACTGATTCATTTCCATCTTAAGCTGAAAATTGTTTCAACTCTGATTATACCCAGAAAGTATGAAATTCACCTGTAGCCACACAGAGCAGCACAGGTGGTGTGAAACTAGATTAAAAAGTATTAAATTAAACGCCAAAATTCTGTAAGTCCAGTGAGAAACGTGCTTTTTAGAAGCCGACGACAAAGTATAGCTGCAGCACTGCAGTCACACCTGCATGCACCTTGGAGTTTCCACACGCTTTACCGTACATTTCAGCATAGTTGCACATCTCCTTTTTAAAGAAATGTCATTGTTACTGATGTGCTTAACAGCTGAATTGTGCTGCCTTGTATTCATTTTTGAGCAAGTATTCATTTGCGGGCTGGACCGGATAGCACTATTGGACTGACCCATACACAAATCTTTTCTTTGCAGATATTGTAGCTGTTAAAGAAGTGTATAATACCTCCATACAGCTGACTCTTTAGCTTTGGTTTCAGCTTGTTTCTCTATGTGTTTGTTGTAATTCATGTCTACCGGCATGTTGTAGCACACACAGCCAACAAAGAATTAAACTGCCCACAAATACAGCCACATTATCTGTCCTGATACATGATCCAGCTCCAGCTATTGGCTCCAATATTTGATTTTAATATCCAATCATTGCATCTCTAGAAACCACACAGGAAGGAAAAGTGAGAGTAAACTTTTTTAAAACTGCAGACTGAGACCAGTGATATTAAATGATCACCTCATGAGTCTGTGGCTCATAGGCTGTAATGGCTAATTACAGGACTGCTCATTTTAATAACTGCAGCTCACTGTGAATAATAAATACAAAATATGACGAGTAAACAACTTTACAGGACACTTTTTATTTTATTATAGCATTTCCAAATGTACAAAAACAAAAACATAAAATTTAAGGTTGCACCATTTTGTCTTCTGATTGCTGTTCTGCATTAGCATAGCAATGCTAAGCTACATTGTTGTTTTTGGCAACCACAGCTGCCAGTATATCTTCTGACAACAACACATTTTTTTTCTAAACCGAGATGTCTGCACTTCTGAAACATGATCAAATATTTTTATATCTCTAGTCATTTGACTTTGCCATGTAAACCGTATGTAGAAACAACTGTCCCCTATATCCAATTCATACAACCTTCCTACATGCTAATTCTACCTTTCCTCCTCTCTCTGAATTTCATACTCTCTCTCTCTCTCCCTTTCTCTCTCTGAAGGACATTTGGCTGATTGATGGCGGTCCAGCCGTTTGTTAAGAGGCTCCAGGTGGAAAGCTGTTATCAGCTGTAGGCCACAAGATTACCTCCAGCAGCTTTCTGCTCAAACTTCTTCCCCTCTAAATCCTTCCATTCACAAGCTGTTCCTAAGATAGTACACATATACACACATACACAAATATATGCCAGCTACACTGCTCACACTCACATGCATACAAAGATACAGATGGCCACACGCACCAGAACAGATTGTCTTTGATATTTTTTCCATTATATTTAATACTCTGTCTCTCTCTCCTTTTCTCTCTCTGTCTCTTAAGTCAACATCATAGTGTTGACTCAAAAAAAAAAAAAAAAGTCCTCCGACTGGCACACTTGACTCTCTTTTCCACGTATTGACCCTCAGATTCAATCTGCTTTACCTGTCTCTGTCAGTCCGCCTGATCTCCAGCTGTTTGAGCCGTTAAAATATTAACAAAGGGTCTTTTCCATCTTGCTCTTTAAGCACTGTTCTGTGACAGGTCTGACACTGGAATATGAGAGGAAGTTAACACCTTTAAAGAGTTGAGCCGCGGACACGGTGAGAGACAGGTTAGTCACATCTTTCACCTCGAGGCTGCTTTTGACAGGGTAGCTGAATGCAGCAGTGAAGAAATTGAAGGCTGTTCAACACTGAAAGCTATTTTATAGGCTGGCTATGGAGTACGTTTCAAAAAGCAAAATGAATATTCTATTATCAGTCAAGGTTACATTTTCTGTCACCAAAAATTAGACCGACTGGATTGTTGGTGAATTTGTCCCTCTGAATGGGTCGTCACTCTGGACCACAAGAACAGGGAGATCCAAGGGCCCACCAGGGCTGAGTTTCTGTTCGTGCAAGTAATGCCTGCTAACGGGCGCTCCTGCTAAAGAGCATAATATAAGCTTTGCATAGATCGGCAGTGCATACAAGCTAATATTCCAGCAAAGTGATAAAAGATGCCAGATCGACAATTGTCGTCTATCCATTCGAGGGCATTGGAGCCTTTCCCAGCTCATAATGATCGAGAGGCAGGGTACCACTCTGATGCTAGGCTAACATAGAAAGACAAGCATCCAGTCTCTTACACACACACCTATGGACAAGTCCCCAGTTAACCTGACATGTACTGTATTTTCCAGACTATAAGTCACACTTTTTTCATCCTTTGGCTGGGTATGCGACTTGTACTCAGGTACGACTTACAGTTAGGCCCAGAAATATTTGGACAGTGACACAACTTTTGTTATTTTATTTTTTTACAAAAAAATATTCAGGATACAATTATATAAGCAATATGGGCTTAGTGCAGACTCTCAGCTGTAGTTTGAGAGTATTCACATCCAAATTGGAGCAAGGGTTTAGGAATTACTTTATTATGTCCCCATCAATAACATCACCCTGCCCCCCTTACCCCACCTTCCATTAACAACCCCCCACCCTCCCCCATCAGATCTCTCTCTCTGCTCTTCTGTGTCCACAGTTACCATCACCACAGAGGATGTGAGGAGGGAGTTCAGTCGCCTACGACCGGGAAAAGCTGCAGGACCGGACGGACTCAGCCCCAGAGTACTCAGGGACTGCGCCACACAGCTGTGTGGGGTCTTCCAGCACATCTTCTCCCTGAGTCTGAGCCTGATGACTGTCCCTGCCCTGTGGAAGACAACATGCCTTGTTCCTGTGCCCAAGACCAAACATCCAAGCACACACAGCGACTACAGACCAGTTGCTCTGACTTCACATGTGATGAAGTCTCTGGAGAGGCTGGTCCTGAAACACCTGCGTGCTGTTGTGGAACCATCGCTGGACCCCCTGCAGTTTGCTTACCAGCCCCGTATTGGAGTGGAGGACGCCATCATCTACCTGCTGCACAGAGCACACACCTACTTGGAGGAGGCAGGTAACACTGTTAGAATCATGTTCTTTGATTTTTCCAGTGCGTTTAACACCGTGCAGCCTGCCCTTTTGAATAGGAAGCTCCTGGACATGCAGGTAGAGACCCCACTGGTCACCTGGATCACTAACTATCTTACAGGTCGACCACAATTTGTGAGGCTGAGGAACACCGTCTCGGACACGATAGTGAGCAGCACGGGGGCACCCCAGGGCACGGTACTGTCTCCATTCCTGTTCACACTCTATACATCGGACTTCAGACACTGCTCACAGTCCTGCCACCTGCAGAAGTTCTCGGATGACTCTGCCATTGTGGGCTGCACCAGCAGAGGTCGGGAGGCGGAGTATATGAGTGTGGTGGACAGCTTTGTGGAGTGGTGCGGACAGAACCACCTGCAGCTGAATGTCACAAAGACAAGAGAGCTGGTGGTGGACTTCAGGAAGCACCAGACACTCCCAAACCCGGTCAGCATCAAGGGTACCAACGTGGACATTGTGGACAGCTACAAATACCTGGGTGTCCACATTGACCACAAACTGGACTGGTCCACAAACGCAGAGGCAATATACAGGAAGGGACAGAGTCGCCTGTATCTACTGAGGAGACTCAGGTCCTTTAACGTCTGCCAGACCATGCTGCAGATGTTTTACCACTCGGTGGTCTCCAGCGTCATCTTCTACGCTGTAGTGTGCTGGGGCAGCAGGATGAAGACGGCCGACACCAACAGACTCAACAAGCTCATTAGGAAGGCTTGCTCGGTGCTGGGAGTGGAGCTAGAGTCTGTGGTGGAGGTGACGGAGAGGAGGATACTGAGGAAACTCCTCAGTATTCGTAACAACACGTCTCACCCCCTGCACGACACACTGCTGTCCTACAGGAGCACATTCAGCGGTAGACTGAGACTACCGAGGAGCAGCACAGAACGCCACAGGAGGTCCTTCCTGCCAGTGGCCATCAGACTGTATAACTCCTCCCCTTTCTGTAGGGAGAAGCGCTAGATAATCATGTCAGGCATCACTGTCATTCCTATATTATGTTTACTTAGCACCTTACATCTCCATATTGTATCCATGTATCATATATTGTGCTCATACCGCGTACTGTACTCTTTTTGGATTATAGTGACACTTATACTCTGTACTTAACTGCATTTAATGTAACTTAATACCTCTGGCACAAGAATTTCCTTCGGGATTAATAAAGTTTTATCTTATCTTATCTTATCTTATCTTATGATCCAAAGCACACCGCATCTTCTGTAAAACATGGTGGAGGCGTAGTGTGATGGCATAGACATGCATGGCTTCCAGTGGCACTGGGTCACTTGTGTTTATTGATAGGGATGTCCCGATCCGATCACGTGATCGGAAATCGGGCCCGATTACGTGATTTCAGACTCGATCGGAATCGGACATTACCTCCCGATCAGGACTCGAATATATTTATTAGGACTGTCAAAGTTAACACCTTCTGTGCAGGGTGGCTCTGTGTCCTGTAGTGTAGGGGTATGACAGTCGCTTTTGGCACGAGAGGTCCTGGTTCGAGACCTCGATGAGCTGCTGTGTGTGTGAAAGCTCTGGACACACACACACACACACACGTTTTGCTAGGATCGGATCGGGTCGGGACTTGGTATCGGCAGATACTCAAAATCAAATGACTCGGACTCGGACTCGAGGGCAAAAAAACCTGATCGGGACATCCCTATTTATTGATGATGTCCCATTACAAATATAATGGTAGCTGTTCCGTCCCTCTCCTGACGGTTCTCTTCCACCTCCAGCTTGTCCACACTTTTCATTCCTAGCATAGGTGACGTGCACATTCATGGACCGTGTGCTTGCAGCTGAGCCGATAGGCCGACAGGTCGCTAATTCCAGACAGCTATAGCGCACAGTAGTCGCCTTTTACTCATTTACAGAATGTTTATAGGAATTTCTGTGCAATGAAACTATTAATTTCTCTGCGTGAGGACTTGTTGAAATGCGTGTGTCTCACTCTCAATGCCCTGCAGCCGCACCACTTACTAATAGTCCGGTGCGACCAGTCGCACCAGCCACATTTTTTGGCTGGTGCGACGTATACTCCGGTGCAACCTATAGTCCGGAAAATACAGTATGTCTTTGGTACCTGCAGAAAGGCCCCAACCAGGAACCTTTTACCTGGTAAAGCTGCCAGTGCTACCACTACACCACAGTGCTGCCCTTGACAAGTATGAAGTCAGCATCTGTCCGTCTCTTACTTATCTGAATGAAGGTCAAAGTATGTGCCGCGCAGAGGATAAAGCCTCAGTCACACAGCCTGTTCAACAGTGTTGTTATGCACTTCGCTGTACGAAAGGAACAATAAATACATAAAAGAAAATATGTGTTTTGTGGGGTATGGGTTGCACTGCTGTGTGCATGCCTGCTGTAGAATAAATAGGTAAAGTTCCATCCTATTTTTTGTCTCTAGGATTATTGGTGGTAGAAACTCATAACAATGCTGCATCTCCATTTAGAAGTCTCCAGCTTGGTTAGCCACATCTGTCAAAGAAAGCGGTCCCTGAAAGTGAAACGCAGCATCCGCTAATCTGCATGCTCTTCACCTCTGCAGCCTTCATTCGTCTTCTCTCACAAAAACAGGCAGTGATTCAAACTCGGAGGAAGATTGAGCACAAGCAGGAAGCAGACAGGAAAACAAAAAAACAAAAGACTGAGCGGGAAGACAGAGCCGTGGGACAGATGAAGAGAGGAGAAGAGACATAAGGACGTACGCGGTCCAACAGATGGAGAGCTATGGGGATATTTGGAGGATACATGAGGCAGTTATCAACCTATTTGGTTTCTTCTACAGGAGCGCCCAAGTGTCACTAATGGCAAAGTAGGGGCTGGTAAACACATTTCTGTGACAGCACAACACTGCTGAAAAACAAATCAAACTCTCTTCTTCGCATTTCACACCCTCTCAACCCTTTTCTCTCCATCTCCTTCTCAATTACTCATTTCTTGCCAGCCTTTTTTTGTCTCTCTCTTTTTTCTCCGTCTGGTCAGTCTATTCCGCTTCTGTCTTTCCGTTTCCTCCCAATCCATCCCTCATATTTACCCCGCTCTCTCTCTCTCTCTCTCCTCTTTTTCCAACCAAAAAATGAAAAACAGGGCCATATGTGCGAGGACAGCTAACAGAATTGCGCTCCTGATGTTCCTGCTGAGGCAGTAAAGCATCCCTCTCTGCAGGCCGCGCCCACTCCAGCCCTGCCCGGCATGTGCGCGGACAGTTGGCGAGCGCTGCGGCGCCGAACAACACGGAGGCTGCTTTCTGGCCGGGTGTACCGTGATGAGACTGGGAGTGTAAATGAAGCTTCTGGGTCCTTGTGTAGAGTTGCTATTCCGTGTACGATGGCTGTCTGAGCTGCTGGTGCAGAACAGGAATGGGAAGTGCGTTAGCTCCTCTCTTCAGCAGGACACGGAAAAAGAAAAATTAAAAAATGTGAAAAAACTCAGTACATGTATGTAAGATGAAAGGCTGTAACGTGTGCTTTCTCCCCCCCGCAGCCTCCAATGAATCCTTTCTTAGCTGTAAAAACACTTCAAAGTGGAGTCATGGCATCAAATGAAAGCTTGAAAGTAAGCACCAGCATCTATAGAGACTTCCTCTTCTTCCTTAAAATCGTGTTTTGCTTCTTTCTGACCTTCTCTTGAACAGAGCTGTACGTACATGTGTGTCACTTCTTTTCATACACACACAAACGCACACACACACACCGCCTGCTGTCCTTCAAGTTATCGATCCAGGAGTTACATTTTATTTACGTTCTTTTCTTCAAAGGGGTCAGAGCACAAAAGGCTAATCTATTTGACACTCTAAATAAAGCAGCGTTAAAGCATCCTCTGACTGATGTAGTATTAGGTATTAGAGGACTGTCGAGTGTGGCATGACATTGCTTTCAAGGTATTTTGGAAGCTAATCTGCCGTAGTTGTTTGGAAGAGGAGCAAAAGTGCACAAGCTGGGTGCATCTCACTTAGAACTTCAGTCCTCAGTCCAACCGGGAGCGTTTCTCTCAGGAACATCTTCCTTTTCTTTTGATTTTTTTTATGTTCATCTGAAAGGTTAGTCAGCGTGTGCTTTGGATATACGTTGCTTGGCAACCATGGTTAGTCCGCCTTCGTGTACTTAGTTTTAATTCCATTCACTAAGTCGGATGTAGCTCCTTGCACTTCACTCCTGATGTTTGTTTTTTTCCACGATCCCTCGTTCAAACTGGTATGAGGTGTTCAGGGAACATCTGTAAATTCTAGCGGAACAGAAACACTGCACAAGATTCTGCATGCACATAGGTCAAACACGTCTTCAATTAATTCTCAACATGAGCTGACATTTATGCACAACTATAAATGGAAGAGCTCTCGCAGAGTTCAGCTTGGTTTCATTTGCACTCTACCAAATAGTTACGTTTGATTACAACGCTGGTGTGATCTCTTCAATCGGTGTGTTTCATTTGAACACGTGAGAACACCCCCCCATGCAAACAACAGTTCACATACATAAAGTGGCTTCAGATGGTGTTTGTATTGTAGTTTGGTTGCCTTGATCCAGACCATATGCAAAAATCCTGATTAGACAGATGTTCAACCCTACTAATAATCCTATGCCATATGTACCATAATGTAAATTGAATTACTATTTACTACTATCTACTACTGGCCCACAGACCTCTTTTTTTTCCTTCTATCTGGATAACCCCCTGGTGGCTGGCTGCAGTATAGACTAGAGCATGACACGAGAGTGGATTTTCACTCCCCTGTCATTCCACTCACAGAAAAAAAAACCCTGCCCCATCCCATTCCTGGGCCGTGGTAAAAAAATAAATCCCATCCTGTCCCACTCAAAATTAGTCCCACTCCTGCCAGCTCTATTATCTCTGCATTTAACTTCCGATAGTGGCCGGCACTGTCCGATCTTTTGGCTCACTGAAAGATCACTACAAAAAAAATGGAGGCGTGTCCTTTTGGTTGTTTATCACAGAAAATCATAATCCATTAATGGTGTTCTAGGTCCTGCCCGCTCCCATTGATTTTTATTCCTATCCCATCCCAATCTTGGGATTTAATAACATTTTGACTCCTATCCCACGGGAATCCCACATGAATCACGTGACCCGCGGGAATTCCCAACAAATGTCATCCTCTAGTGTAGACCATAAACCCTATGTCCTCCATGTTAGCGCAAAGCTACATAAACCTGCATAATTGGACCCAACTTTAAAACTTAAGTACTCCTAAAATAAATCTGACCTAGAAATGGTTTATGGATTGTTAGCTAGCACACTGCCCTGCATTCAAATGCTATTTTTTTTTATACTTATTAGCTTAGCCAAACCAAGCCATGCTTTCTCTGAAATGGCAGCATCCTGTGGTGGGATATTTTGGAACTATCATTGGCCATGTGCATTTAGTTCCATGTTTGTTCCAGCTTTAGTGCGGAACACAAACACAAACTTCTTTGTTCTCATCTTACTTTAATTTTAGATTTATCTCTGTTTTTTATCGCTTAGACTAAGTGCTACACTGCCCAAATCTCTACAATGAAGAACTAAAACTGCAGCAGGTGGCGGCGAACAGAAGGAAGATTTTAAAGTTGGATGTTTAAGAATAACTTTAATCTGATGCACTACTTTAAAGCCAGAAGATGCTAAAAAAAACCTATTTAACAAGGAGTGTCTGTACCATTAGCCACATGCTAAACATCACATACATTACACAGAAAAATCAAGCTTCCCCAGCCACATTCGTCCTACTGTATTAACATTAAAATCCATCTGAAGAGCTCGGCTGAGGCCTTGTTTTGACACCACACATTACATTAATGCTGACAGTGTGACACAGCTGCTATTAGCTCTCTCCTTCTCCTCCCTCTCTGCCTTCTCACATCGCACCCCACATGCATTCTGTTATCAGGGAAGGTGTCAGAAGAATGTGCTTAACACTTACAGCGAGCATTGTGTATCTGTATGTGTGTCCATATTTAGCGAGGTGACACTTTGGATCGACCATGCGCTACTACAGAGACCCATACCGGTGTGTGTGTGTGTGTGAGGGGTTGCACGGGTCACTAAGTTGCTAAGTACTGCCAAGGAAAAGCCAGTAGGGGGTTGCTGATGTTTACAGAGGCCCCTCAGTAACACCTATTATGTGTGTGTGTGTGTGCTAACCTCTTCCTGGACTTTAATTCTTCTGAGGAACATTAGTAACAGACCAGAACACTCCCATCTGCCTCTGCTCTGTCCTTCGATCTGCCTCTAATTTTTTTTCCCCTCTCTCCTTGTTTAATCATCTTTAAGCTTCTTTTTCTTTGCTGCTCCTCCCCCCCCCCCCCCCCCCCCGGTCTCCTCATTCTGTCATTCGTACCACCTGTTCTGCCTGACGTCTCTCCGTGTCCCTCCCAGCACGCTGCCATCCTGCTCACACCTTCACATTTTAAACTTAAAACACTGGATTACACAAAATGCCACCGCTGGTAAGAGCTCCTTTTGTTGCAGCCTCCTCTGTCTCTCTCTCTTTCACACACACACACACACGTCTCCAATGTGGGGAATAGTAAAACTGAAAACAATAAACGTTATCAAAACAGCCACTGAATTCACAGAGATAAGAAATTCATTAGGCGCCAGCTTGCTAATGACGTGCAAAGAGATGAAATTATGGCAAGGACAAAAAGGGCGGAAGAGACGTGTGTGTGTATGTGTGTGTGGAAGAGGAGGTGAAACCAAAGAGAATGTTCCCCAGGACGGGACGCCGTATCGCGGCGTGCCAGCTCAATTGGCTTGTGACCTCTGCGAGTCGAAGAACAAAACGAGGCCTCGCTCGTACTACAACAGCCCGTCTCTTTTCTTTCTGTACCACTTTGTGTTACTCCTCTCCTCTCCTCTCCTCTCCCGTACGTCTGATATCAATGCGCTCACATACTCTGCTCAAGGTCACTGGAAGCAAGGCCTCCATTAGCTAATAATAGAAAGTTCACAACCCTTCGCCTTGGCGGGCGGAGACGATGAAAAGGAATCACATCCAAGGCTGTTATCCACCTGCATTTTGTGCTGAGAACAAAAAAAAAAACTCACAGGTCCATCTGTGGCACATCAAAAACAGAATACCATAATCCCACTGTCAGTGCTTCAACACACACACACACACACAGAGTACACATCCACCATCTGCTACCAGACCTGCCCTGTGTTATACCCCCTCTCTCTGTCCGGTGCTGGATTACCCTCTCAGTATTTACATCTTGCAAATCCAGCCAGCGGCCTCTGATAGGGGCCATCTGTAATCTGAAGGTTATATTTGCAGCGTTTATGTGTGTGTGTGTGTGTGTGTGCATGTGTGTATTCTCGTGTGTGCATTGGCCTGTAATTTGTTCCTGCTCAGCACAGGGACAGTATCAGCGTCCGTGACATCTGTTCAACACAGGGCCTACACAGCAGAACTGAGCGCATCATCTGTGCAGTGCAGCACAGGGATAACACACACACACACACACACACACACATATATATACATAACACACACACACATGTTGAAGCGCACACAAACAGGAAAAGGAACTGGTGTTTCTCAGGTGTTTCCTCCTAACCTGACTCATTTCCTGCACGTCTGTCCATCTTGGACAAAAAAAATAATAATTTACTAGAATTCAAATTATTCAAATTATTATTTATTTTTGTACCATTCTAAAAAAAAAAAAACGTAAAGATTTGTAAATGTAAATTGTAAATAAAATTACCTGAACTGAACACAAGAGACCCTCCTGCTTACATGAAGGGCAAATTAAATTAAACAGAAGAGATTTTAGGCATTAATTTGTTAATTACTTCATTCATTTTGTATTACACACTTAATTAATGAAGAATTATGGAAATCAAAGAAGCAGGAGTTCTTGTGGGATTTATTGACGTAAAAAAGTTGGACTCATAAAATAAGCCTTAAAATTGGGGCTACAGAGGTCACAGCGTTGGGTGATAATGCAAAGCTTATTATCACACGGGTTATAAATTTTGGACAAGCTGCTCAGTTATATTACTGAGTATACTGATGCAAATGGCCATTTTTAACAGCACCAGGTCACTAAACATCATTTCTTCTCCCCTATCTTTTGTTCAGTTTGTCTTACAGCCCACAGTGAGTCTAAGATGAAAGTAGACTTGGGACTCTGCCTCTGCAACATCACATGCTCATACAGCAACAGACTACATAGCTCCATCTTGTATAGTTAACTGCCAGCTTCAGGTAACTAGAGTGCTGTATGTCCTTTTTACATCACTTTCCTTTCCTTTATGCACACACACGCACACTACCGGGTCAGTTGGAAATGTCTTTTTTTTGTTTTTTTTCCAATGAAGATAACATTAAAGTAATCAGACAGACAGTCCAGACATTGTTAATGTGGTAAATGTCTATTCTAGTTAAAAAAGGCTGATTTTAATGGAATATATACAAAGGTATACAGAGGCCCTTTTCCAGCAGCCATCACTCCTGTGTTCTAATGATACATTGTGTTGGCTAATTGTGTTAAAAAGGCTCATTGATGATTAGAAAACTCCTGTTAGCACAGCTGAACTGTTATGCTGATCAGAGAAGTCATAGAACTGGCCTGGTGACCCCAAACGGTAGCGTAGATCAGTGATGGATTGGTTTTGACTTGAGATCCACTTGATCAACTTTAGTGGCTGAATAAGCTGTGTGGCTTGCCATACTGGGTTGCGATCAAGAGCCGACAATGTCACAGCCGGAACGTGTCACAAACACACACAGTGGGATTCATGGGTAAAAGAATGTTAACAACACCACATGTGCATGCAGCACAAAACCCAAACTTTTGAAAAGACGAGGCAAAAAAATATATCCAAGACTCCAAGACAAGTGTGCCATCAGTCCTGTGGACTCTTCTGGCGTACTATTGGACACCTCCTTCAAACACATTCTAGGTGGACGGGAATATGTTTATTTAACACATGGAATTAAATCTGTTTTCCTATGATTTTTTACATTACTATTAAATATCTGCACCAGAGCACACAGGCCTCATATGTGTAGTCAACACAGCGCCTCAGCAGGCGGAGGACCGGCTCTGAGGCTCAGCGTTGAAGCTTGTTCTTCACCGCTCATGACAACAACACAAGCAGGATCCTTGCAGAGATGGAGAGGAACAAAGAAAGTCTGAATTGAATTTACAGCTCGCCCATTGGGACGATGGCTGAAGTGACGATCGTCTCTGTTCTCTGCTAAAATGAAATATGACGGCGAGGGGAGAGGGAGAGGAAGGGGGGGGCGAGAAGAGGGGGGGGGGGGCTCTGTGCCATTTCCTGCCTGGCACAGGAAGCGCCCATCTGGAGTTGAGTGCCGTCTGTACTCTGCTGTGGCGTGGCATGTTGTTGTAATAGCTCTTGTCAGTGCCGTCACCGTTCTCAATACTGTTATTATTTCTGAAGCACTACAAAAGGCCACAGACACAAGGGGGGAAGGGAGGAGAAAGAAAGGTCATGATTGAAGACGCCATGCTCTGGACCGCTGAGGGGAGGATTGGTAAAGTGGACAATAAGTATGGAGTTTATCATTTGAACTGTGTGGAGGGGAGGGTGGTGTGTGTGTGTGTGTGTGTGTGTGTGTGTGTGTGTGTGTGTGTGTGTGTGTGTGTGTGTGTGTGTGTGTGTGTGTGTGAGGTGGTGGGGGGGGAAAGAGACGCACGCTGGCAGCTGCCCGTACGACTGTCACATCCCCACCGCCCGCCACAAAAACAGAAGGAAGCCACTCGTCATCACTGTGACAACCACTGTGTGACGAGAGCGGGGAGGAAACGTATCCATCAAAAAGTGAGGCAGGGATGAGTGCACACTTTAAGCTTTCCACACACACACACACACAATGCTTTCATATTTCATTTGGGTCATCAAGAACAACTGTCACCGAGAGGATATCTCTGACTGAATCTGCTGTTCTCTCCACTCTACAACATAATAATGTGTTTTCCTGGTAATGAAGTGACAGTAACCCCCCATAGGGTGAATGTTCACAACACACACACACAAAATCAGAAGAGAAGACAATTCAAGTATGAAGAAAAAAAATACCCCAGAGCCAGACACTGTCACAAAGACACTGAAGGCAAATGCATGAATTCATTTAAACAGAATTAACCCATAAGCCTGAAGATAGCTCATATACATGTCGAATTGTTTTTAAACATACGCTGACTGCCCAAATTTAAAAATAAAGCCTTTCTGTTTGTTCATATGAAAATCTGCCTAAATGGATTTCTCTTTAGCCCGAAGGAAGGCTGCTGCTGTGCTCTGCCGACAACTCTGAGTGCTGGGCGCCATCCTGTGGCTGGTTATATGTCTGCAAGTCACACCAGCACTGAGATGAAGCACAAGACAGGAGCCTGTCAAGATTTACAGAATGTACATTTTGGAGAGACTGCCTTGATGTCTCTCTCTCTCTCTCTCTCTCTCTCTCCCAAAATGTCCCCTGACATTATTAATATCAATGTTTGCACAGGTAATGGCTTGTACAATTACACAAACTGAGTCAAAATCAGTGCTAAAACTGGACGATTTCTAAATGATATTGACTTTGAAAAGTACATATTTACAAAGTGGAAATGATGAAAGGCATTCATTTGTCCTGTGTGCCATCCTCATTTACTCTCACCTGATAAAACACTGAATTACATCTGCTGCAGTCTCATAATTGATACTTGTATTAGGACAAATCTAAACAGTGTTGCCATATGAGGAAGAGGCCTGACCTCTGCATGTGTCTGGACTGTGGAGGAAAAGCTGGAATGTCCACAGAACGACCCCGGCTGAGGCCCCCCGTGAGGTATCAGTGCTAACCGCTAGCTGCAGTTAGCTCTTACTGCAGAGAAAATGGTAATAAATTCAACTGCAGAGTAACTAACTCAGTGTGATGCTTTACTTAAGGGGACACAACAAGGGTTCATGAATGACTTATCAGAGCATCTACCAGTTCTACTCATCATCATCATCATCATCATCTATGGACTTTCATTAGGAATAATTAGGCAGCACTTATTAACAATTCATTAATTATCAAAGTGTTCATTCCACACTCATTTCTGAATTAACCAACTATCAACAAATCATTAGCTACTTCATAAAAGGGGGATAAGGAGCTAGTTATTCATTCCCTGCTATAATTATTGTGTAATGTTGCTACCTATATGTATACATAAGCAACACCGGTACACAACTTTCCATATCTAGTGTCTAAAACAGAGATGATTTGTTATTTTTGTGTGAATTCTGCTGCCCTCTAGTGGCCAAAACATTGTACTATCTGAACCATAGTTTTACAACTATCCTGATTTTCCTCTGTCTTTATTCATTTGTTTTATGTCCAATTGCGTCTACTCACTGTCAAGAAAAATACAATGGTGGCCCGTTGTGCTGCTAGATTGCAACAGGACATACTCAGATCTATGATAGTTCTCTATGCACACAACAGATGTGGTGGATGATGGTGTGATGATGGTCTTATTGAAGCCTATATTTTGACATTACTTAAAAAAAAAACAGCCCTCCAGTTTCTTTAACCTCTTGGTAGATAATGCCCTCTTCACTAAAGTCACAGAGGTAGTCAATTGAAAAGAAGTAAAACTAGACAAACAATACCCGATTTAGAGTGGCTGCATGCAACCACACAACGTGCAAAGACATTTTCCTGCCATAGACCTGCAGGAGTGCACACCGCACCGCCGTCTGTGACGAGAACCAACGCACAGTGCAGGCAGAATAATAAGTGAATGATGAATAATAAAAGAATAATGACTTGGGGTAAAAAATGTGCGCACACATACATATGAGTAGAGATAATTATACAGCATCACCATTTGTCTCTCTCTCTCAGAAACAGGGGTTCCTCTGTCGCCCCTGGCATACACAGCTTCATTAAGACGAAGTCACAGACAACCAGCGGGCAAGAGGAGAAACGTTATCTGACATTAGATCCGTCTCTGCAAATAGAAAAAGGAAATAGCTGTGCAGAGACGAGCGACAACTTGTTGTTCACGAAATACCTCCGACACTGCATTGATATTTATCTAAGAAGTTCTCATGAGAAACATTTTTCTTCTTTCTTTAAAGTCAGCTCATACCTGCCTGTTCATTTCAGCCACAAAACACAAAAGAATTGTCTGCAGGAGCCTTTAACGCTGACAAAAATTAAACATTAAAGCTAAAAAATGACAATGAGATCATTTTCCAACACTGCTATGACTTTGTAACTTAATGTGTCCTACTTAGACCTGGTCCGTCACCCTGGTCAGTCCCCAGAAACACTTCCATAATATTGAGTTTACACTGTGTACACTCCTCATTTGCAGTGATCCCACCCTGCACTTCTTTTTTTTGTGAGTTTGGGTGTTGGTTGCAATGTCTTCGGTAACTGTACATAGAAACATGACACAAGAAAAGAGCTATGTTCTCACAAATCATCTGTCTCAACCACATGTGGTTATTTCAAATCTATGGATTGTGCCGAGCTGTGTTCAGATGACACTTTATAAACTGAAATTACTTTTCAATAGAATCCTGTTCCACTATGACTGGTCACCATTTGTGATATTTTACAACACTTACAACACAACTGTCTTTTTTGTCTGCACATTAGTTTTGCTAAAACTCTGTCTACATCAGTCATCCTGAGTAATACAGCACGCTGTGCACTGCCTTTCTTTACCTGTAGGTGGCTCTTCCTAAAGAACAGGAAGGATGTGAGCACACAGCTGGTGAGTTCACACAAGTCTTTCTTTAAAATTAGACAACTTCTGCATGAGTTGTGAGTTAGAGCAGCGATGCAGGATGTATCAGAGAATACAGATCATTTCCGCCCAAAGCAAACACAATCCTCACATACAGCAATCTGAGCTGAGCGCACACCAAAAACGCGCATGAATAAACATATGCCTTAGCCACCGCGATTTCATGCCAACGACACAAGCGACACATGAAAGATGCAATTACAAAAAAAGCACTGCTAAACATGATGAATGATGTCTTACCTTGGCTGTGTTCTGGTCATATATACCGTGTAGATGTGCAACCTCCCATGTAGTCTGACAATCCTGCGTGCATGAAAGCTGCTGTCCTGGAGGCCGCGTGTAAAACTGTGCGCAACAGCGTGCCAAGCGCTCCGATGTCCATTTTGTCACTTTGTCACTTTTAATGGGCGTGTCCAAATGATCCATATATTGGTTGATTGACTGATTGATCGATTTTCAGTCAAACTTTAATACTAAGTCAAAAAAAACTATTCAACATAACCAAAAATTTAAATTTAAATATACATGAAACAGTTTGTTTGTTTGTTTGTTTTTAACCAGCTTTGTCAAATGGTCAAACACTAAACAACAAAGGAGCAGACGCTCACTAAACGAATACTCGGCTGGTGATTTGTTGACCCACCTGTTAATAACCTCTTTACCCACCTGCGTTTGTCCAATCAGCGCAACAAACCATATGACGTAATCAGAATGCGCCGCTGCGGAAACAACAAACCGCTTGCTAGCACCTGTTGCTACAAGAGAAAATATGTCGATATTTCTGATAAAAGAGAGGCTTTTTTTCACAACTTCATACCACCGCGTACTACATAATTTGCAATATGAACCAGTTCAGTCTCCTTTGATGGACAGGTTTGGAAAAAAGAAAGTAAATAACACTGCTAACGTACCATTGGCTAATGCTCTAAAAAGACATCAATATTCAATTTGTTTAGCCAGTGGATACTTCATTGGCCATAATACAGGTCATGTTACTTCTGGATTTGATATTTCAAATATTTTAAAGTACAAGCACATAAATAAGCAATAAATATAACACTGAGCCTGTTATAATCATTAACCACATCCTGCAGGCTACAGATGGATTCATTTACCCAACATGAAGGGAATTTGGGGGTCTGCTCTGTTCTGTGACTGAGTTTTTATTGGAACACGTTAGTTTACACGGACCTGAAGCGCTCCCTGTGTTGGTCAGTCCAACTCAAGCACATACCTTCAGATCAACTTGGGGGCACACACCAGTGCTTTAAGGAATATTCATTAACACATAGAAGTATACAAGTATAAACCATAGTAATTAAAAACTAAAACCTAAAAAATATCATTCCAACAGGTCACAGAGGCCAAGAGGTTCTGCTGTCAATCCCCATCAGCCCCTGAGAGCCACATCAGGATCCTTCCTCCTGCAGAAGCACAGTTTAATTTTATGTATATATTTCAAACAGGTGTTAACCTTTTCCTGCTTTGAGCTCCCGACCATAGTCGAGAAGTGCAGAGGAGCGATGGACAGCTCCAGGGACGAGCTATGCTCGTAGTTAACTCCCCACTGTCACACAGCTGGATCAAAGAAGGCCGCAACACTCTTCTCCTTTTGCAGGGTGGCAGCTTTATTTTACTTTCCTTCCACACTGTACATGTACTTTGTTTAGCAAGCACTCTTCTCATCAGTCAATAACTTTTCCCTCTTTCTCCTCCTCTCATCCCTACACACAGGTTCTCTCTCTCTTGCACATACTCGCCCATCCACGCCGTCACAGGTATGTATTGCAAGCCATTCATATCACATAACAACAACTAAGCGCCATGTGTGAAAAGATATTAGAACTTTGGTACTTTTACAAACTGCTGGAATCCAAAAGAGAGTAAAATAAAACATTTTTTTAAAAATGTGAAAATCAAGTGTATTTTCTGGGTTGCAACTTAACAAAGTTGAGAGCAAGTGCTCCATGGCACTGAACAGTAGCTGTTGCCTCAAATAAGCATTGCTCTCTCACAACTACAAAACCATCAGTATCAACACTTTATGAGTATGAAAGTGCAACAAGTTACTCCTCTTCAAAGAAAGGTCTCAGAACAGAAAGCACCTCTGTCAGACCATTAACCTCAAATGTGCCTGTGGTCCGCCCTCTACATTTTGCACAGTGCTCAGAGGTCATCTGCCATTGCATCACGTCTGTGAAGACTGGCTCCTCAATGAATCCTAAAAGACAAAATGACGATGAAATGAATAGAATATACTTCATTCATCCCAAGCTGGGAAATTTCACTAGATGCATGTCTCCTGCAATCACCAAGTGTTACCCTGTTCACACTGGGGGAAAAAAATCTGGCTAAAGCGGGATTCGGGCCTATCCAGATGTTTTTTTTCTCAGTGTGAACACCTCAAATCCGGCAGTATCCAGTTTGATTTCAATCCGGCTAGATCCACCCACGAGAGGTGTATCTAGCCGGATTGGCTCAAATGTGGCTCAGGTGTGAACGCAAATGTGGCTCGCGAATCCGGCTAGCGACGTGCTACTTCCGGTTCACGGGGCGTGACACGGGACAAAAAACCGCACGACGCATGCGCACAAGCGGTCCTAACGCGGCTTGAACGGACTCTGTATATTATGAGGCGCCACCTAGTGGTTTGGAGGACAGCAAACACGCTGGATGAAGCCGGATTGAGTGCGGACACAAGTGTGTGCTAGCCAGATTTGAAAATAGGACTGAACGCATCCAGCTTAAAGGCTGTCTGGGCTCAATCCTACTCTAGAATGACTTTCTCCAGTGTGAATGGGGCCTTAAAGAACAAAGAGGATGTAATTATAAGGGGAAATTAAAGGTTTTCACCTTTTTAACTATAAGAGTATTCTTTTCAGTCAGACCAGTGTTTTTTACCTTGAGTCAAGGTAAAAACACTGGTCTGACTGAAAAGAATACTCTTAAGGATTAAGAAAGGAATGGGGGAAAGAGGAGACAGAAATACTCATACAGACGACACAGCAGAATCCTTGCTTGATGACCAGCAGCTGGGAGGGCGTCAGGATGACTCTAGGATGACTTGAGAGGTAGCAAGACTGGTGAGCTCCCTGATTGCTACAGTGACATCTGGTAGGCTCTGTGCTGCTAGTACAAGCTCTTCGACTTTCTCAGTGACATCTCCAATGCCAGCAACATCATCATATTTTCCACTGTAACAGTACAAATACAACAGATATGAACAGGTTGTATTAGTAGTGGTGTAGCGTGTAACTTTGGAAGTGGTTGTGAGGTGGAGGCCTAACCTTTTGTTTTACATTGGAATAAATAAAATGTTTTTTTAGCAAGCATTATAGAAGCTGCTGTCCATACATTAGTAATAATGGACAGGTCCCGATCGGCTAATTTTTGGACCCAAATGCAGACAAAAGTAAAGTTAAACGAAAGGTGAGCTTTAATGAAAGCCAAAAACAGTCCAGGGCACAAGAAACTAAACTAAACTCAGTCCAGAACAACTAAAAAGTTCAAGAGAAAAGGAAATCAAAAACCAACAAACCAAGGAGATCTAATCCAGGGGAGGACGGGAGGACGGGAGGAGTACAGAGGACGACAGGACGGAAGAAAGCCAGGTAAGACGAATAACACGGCACGGGGAGTGACAAACAATGAACTGACAAAGGGGAGCATGAGACTTAAATAGGGGCTGAGACGAGACACAGGTGAGAACAATCAGGAAGGAGGAAGAAACTAGGAGGAGACTAGAGGAGGAGAGAGGGAAGGACCGAGGATCAGAGAGCAGGAGGGAGGAGGAACAGAAGGGACGACAGGAGGAGCAGAGAAAGAGGAAGAAGAGAACACACAGGAAGAACAGAGAAGAAATAAACTGATAACCTATAACTAAATAACAAAATAAACATGAATTTTACAGCAAGAATCTTTTGTGCATTTTGTTTCCAGTAGGTTGACCCTTTGAAATGGGGTGGGAAAGGAAATCAGTATGACTTAACAATGAGTAAATAAAAGTAGATGAAATGAAAACAAAACAAAAATTACCTGTTGTGCCTTCTGATTCTAAAATTGCATTCCCATGTGCATCAGTCAATACAATGGGGTCATGACTTCCAACGGCATCTTGCACTTTTCCAATGATCCCCTGAAGAGTATAGCCTCACACTCTAAAAACCGGACAACAACCATTCTGCTGGGACTCAACCTCCCACCACCTCAGCAAGTAACACCGATCTGGAAAAATATATATAATAAAATAATTGAAATCACGCATTGATTATTCTTCATGTTATAGCCGACAACGATTAAAAACTGCACTGACAGAAAGGGTCAAGAGTGATGCAAACTTCTATACTATGAATATGCAAATATATTTTGACATATGACTAACAACATTTTAGCAAACCTGAGTTAGGGTTAGCTAACAGGATGATAGGCTACTGTCCTCTGGGCCTTGAAATGTTGAAATATTTTAGAAACAGTGGCTCTTAGAGGGGTGCATGAGCAGTTTGCTGTAAAGTTGAACTAGCAGCACCCGCAGGCCCTCTCATAAAGGAAAACCGTGGGCTCATGGTATTTGAACTCGCTGAGGTCTCCTCTGTCTCACCATGAACCTCATAGTGAGTTCCTGAATTAAGGTCCAGTGAGCTGAAAACACCAGATGATCCAGGAAACAAGGCCACATTTGTGTCATCGGTCAAGTAGAGACTACGAGTTGAGACCTGTAAAAATGCACAAATTACATAATAATGATAAGTGTTTATAACCATGCCTATCTCTGTGAATATATCTAATTCACTACTACATTATCTTCTTAAAGTCCACTTTCCATGTGAAATTAGAGCAGATCTGATACATAGTGGAAAGCAGTATGTATCCATGGTTAGCCATGGTTGCTAACATATGTTAGCAACCATGGCTAACCTTAACGCTTAACCTTAATACCTGAAATATGCGACTGAGTTTTTCTCCAGTCATGTCTTCCTACCTGAGAAACACTCTTTTATTGTTTCGGAAGACAACGTACTGGTCCATGACGGTCAAGGGTAGTGTCGACACACGCGTTGCTGTAAGAAGCTACAGTTCGCTTAAACGCGAGATTGTTATAAATAAACAACGGTAGGTGGCGACAATGCTCCAGCCAGTAGCAGGCAGGTCTACATTAAATACAAGAAGAAGAAAACAATGACAACTTCCGGTCTCTGAATTAAAAAAAAAACACACACAGAAAAACGGTTGTTTTTCGTTTCTGTCTCTTCATGAATATGTATTTCATTACGCTTTGTAAAGAAAGAAATTCAAAGTATTTTTTTTTTACATTTCGGCAACTCCATTCAGACCCACCAAAAAAGTGAAATGCCTCGTATTTCACTTTTGATTTGTGTATTTTAAAACGAAACTCAAATAAGCGCTCGTTTTTTATTTTTTAATATCAACCTTTGAAGAAAAAAAAAATCCAAATACCAAAAGATACACGGACCCTTTGCTGCATCACTTCGGTCTGACTCATGCAAAACTTTCATTTCTCATGAAAGAAATAAACTGAATTATGTTGACAATAACATTTGTTCTACTTACTCCTAATCTCCTAATCTCTCTCTCTGTCTGAAATGCCGCAAAACAGGTTGTTAGAACTTCAAACAAAAAGGAGTGGGTGAGGAATTGGTTGTATTTGTTGTAATATTACATTCAGAATAATCCTGTAGTTATGTGGACCGAACTGATACAGCAAAGGAGGTCGGTGCTGGGTCAGTGCGGTCCGTCCTTCTTCTCTGCTGACAGGCTGATACAGACTGAACTAGTGGCTGAGCGAGTTATGGGGCGGAGATCATTAGAATATTAGAAAACGCCGTACGACGTATGACGTGAAACGGCGTTTTCTGCGGCGTATGACGTAAAGTACTGGCGAAATGTGATATGAATGGCCTGCACACACACACACGCCGCCTGGTCCTCTTAAAGAGACACGGGCCAATCACATAACAGGTTACGTATGATCAGCTGATTTGTAGATCGACAGTAACAATTTACCGCATAAAACACGCATCTAATGACCTGTTCTTACATGTTTTCATTTCATTTTAATTTTTAAATACGGCTGAATTAGCCTAGGACACACTGTTGAGGACCTGCACGTCCCTGCTGAGGTGCTGTGGTGAAATGAAGCGGTATGTCCGAGTCCACTGTGCGGTTTGAAGATATTGAGATACTGATTATTTTTTTTTTTACAGGTAGGTGAATGAATACACCTTGACTGCGTTTTGCCTTGTTACAACACACTGTCAGCTGTACAGCTGCTCACATATCGGTGCATTTTGGTTCGAAAACATTGTGTAACAGTCCTCCCAGGACCACATGCACTGTCCCACGGTCAGACTCGTCAGCAGGCAGCAAAAAGTAGCTAATGCATTTAGTGTGTAGTTCCCATGTTGTCTGCCAATAACACAAGAATCGTCCATAGTGTAAAGAAATTAGCCTTAATGAAATATATAATCAAGAAAAACAGTTCTAATTAATCAATTTATCATTTTTAATAATAATAATAATGAAGCAGGTACACAGGCAGACATATTGGACTTTTTATTTTACAGCTTAAATTGCACTAAGGCCCCGTTCACACTGGAGAAAGTCATTCCAGCTAGAGTAGGATTGAGCCCAGACAGCCTTTAAGCTGGATGCGTTCAGACCTATTTTCAAATCTGGCTAGCACACAGTTGTGTCCGCACTCAATCCGGCTTCATCCAGCGTGTTTGCTGTTCTCCAAACCACTAGGTGGCGCCTCGTAATATGGCTAATAATGTGGCTAGCCGGATTCGCTAGCTACATTTGCGTTCACACCTGAGCCACATTTGAGCCAAGCCGGCTAGATCCACCTCTCGAGGGTGGATCTAGCCGGCTTGAAATCAAACTGGATTCAGCCGGATTGGAGGTGTTCACACTCGGAAAAAAACACATCTGGATTGATCTGGATGCGGCCAAATCCTGCTTAAGCCACATTTTTTTCCCCAGTGTGAACGGGGCCTTATTAACCTGTAATAATACACAAAAGGTTAGTCTAATGCAAGATTAGTTTGCATCTTTTTATACTTCTGAATATAATTTCTGTATTGTAGAACAGAAATCATCCTCTTACTGTTGTCCTGTTTACTGGACCAGGTGTTTGAACCCAGGTGTAGCTTTGTGTTCCTTGGACTGTGCAGTCAGTGTAGGTGTTTACCTCCAGTTTCAGAACCAGGATGGAACCCGTCCGGGTCGCGGTGGTGGGAGCTGGTGTGATCGGATTCTCCACTGCGGTCTGCATCGCTGAGGTGCTTCCCTCCTGCTCTGTCACTCTGCTGGCTGAACGTTTTAGCCCGGACACCACCAGTGATGGAGCAGCTGGGATCCTGTTTGCTGCAGAGTTTCCAGGTATGTAACTATCACCGTCTCAGAAACAGTGCTGCATAAATAAACATGCATATACATTTGTTTTCTAACTTTTTGACGACAGATGTTACTGTATTTCTCCATCAGATATCCCCTTGGAAAGACAAAGGCGCTGGTTCAAGGACAGCTTTGATCACCTGCTGGCCATTGCTCAGTCTGAACACTCACCTGAAGCCGGAGTATTTCTAAGCACAGGGTAACAGTTGTTGTATAGATCTGTAAAAAGGGAGGCAGCCGGACTATCTTTGCACTCACAGATTTCTTTATGATCCGTCTTCCAGCTGGCAGATTTTCAAAGATGTTCCAGCCAATAAGAAGCCCTTCTGGTCGGATTTGGTGATTGGTTTTCGACAAATGGCCGACGAAGAGCTGAAACGTTTTCCAGATCATAAATTTGGCCAGGTGTTCACCACCATAAAGTGTGAATGCTCCAGTTACCTGCCGTGGCTCAAGAAGAGGTTCATCCTCCACTATTAAATGCTCTTTGTCATGATAATTATTATCATACTCCTACAGTGTAAACTCTTTGTGTTCTAAAGGTTCATGAAGGCTGGAGGCCAGGTGGAACAGAAAAGAATCAACAGTCTACAGGAGTTAAGCAGCAGCTTTGACATCATTGTCAACTGCTCAGGTCTGGGCTCCAAAACATTGGTGGGTGACCCCCATGTGTACCCAGTGCGAGGCCAGGTCCTCAAACTGGAGGCCCCTTGGCTGCAGCACTTCACCAGAGACAGCGACGGGAAGACCTACATCTACCCCGGAATCCACAGCGTCACCGTAGGTGGGACGAGGCAGGAGGGAGACTGGCGCCTGCAGGTGGACGAAGGAGACACTAAAAGCATCTTGGAGCGCTGCAGCGCGCTCGAGCCGTCGCTCAGAAAAGCCAAAGTCCTGAGCAAGTGGGTCGGGCTGAGGCCGAGCCGGAGGAACCCGAGGGTGGAGAGGGAGGCGGTGCAGCTGAACGGCCGCCAGGTGGCTGTGGTGCACAACTACGGCCACGGGGGCTGGGGAGTCACCCTCGCCTGGGGTACTGCCCTGGACGCTGTGGGGCTGGTCCGGCAGTGCCTACATGAAAGGCGTCCACAGGCGAAACTGTGAACAGATCCTGAAGATAAAGCCTTATGAACACAGGACAGAATGAAACAGCATTTTTACAATAACATAAAAGACACTTTTATTAATTTAAGTATTAGAAACATGTTCTACAAAAGTTTTATAATTAAGTTATGTGTGAGCCTGTTCCTCTGTAGCTGCTAATGCATAATAATTGTATATATATAGACATTTGACTGAGGTGCTGCTAATAAAAACAAGTGTACAATCCACAGAACCTTCATACCTTTTCAGTCACTAATATAGAGTTCATATTTTCTTATGTACAGTTAAAGTCAACAACAATGAGTAATGTATTAATGCAGGAACTGTTCCGCCAGCACTGCTGCTTGCGTAACCGTTGGCATCTGATCAGCCTGGATTCAGCTGAAAGAAGTGACTCCAGTTTTAACTCCACCTCAGATTACAAAGTGGTTTATGGCACACTGCAGTAAAATCTAGTTATAACTTCAGTGCCATTATCCTGCCGCTGTAAAGTGACCCCATACTGTACAGATAACTTGTTAGAAACCGGCTCTTATGTCACATTAGGGGTTTGTCTTCCAGTCTGAGAGCCCAGATTTCTTTTCATTTTGAGCCGGCGAGCTTCAGAAGTGGCTGAAATTGAACGACTCTTCTTATCCTCTGCAGAGATGTGATCTGTGCAGCTGAGCCTGCAGGTGGTGGTTTCTGTTGGCGGGAGCTCTGGGTGTGGGTTTGGTGATGGAGGTGTAAGGACTGTGGGTGGAAGCTTGGCGTGTGTGATCTGTGTGTTCTCTGCCCGCTTAGGAGCATCTTTGTCTGAAGACTGCACGGATGGGACCATGATGGCGTGTGTGCTCTTTGTGTTACGGGTCAGATTCCAGTGTTTGGGGTCGAGGGTTTTTCTCTTCTGCCGTCTGTGGTGGACCGTCAGGGAAGAGCAGCGCCGCAGCTGATGTGACGTCGCTGCGTTTCTTCGCAACTCCACGCAGCTGTGGCTCCGATGAATGGGAATATGATCTCTTGCTGGGCTTGGCAGTCTTAAGCTGTTCTTAGGGGGGGCAGGCGAGGGTAGACATGTGGGTTTACTTTGCTGTGAAATCTTACTGGGGCTGGTGGAGGTCAGGGGCAGGGGGAGGACGGGGAACTCTGGGGACGGGAGGTGGCTGGACTCAAAACCAGATGAAGACCTGCTCATGGTTGAGGGTGTCTTTTTGTCCCTTCCTGAAATAAAACAAGTGTGTGCACATCATGCAGCCGCCAGTCAAGTATTAAACAGAACAGGCAGGGTGAAGAAAGAAGAATCTACACGTGTGCTACGATGGATGATGAGTGAAAGAAGCAAGCAGTCAAGTGTGGTAAAGCATGGAACAATTTATTCCTCACGCTCAACCATGACAGAAGCACACTTCAGAAAATGCTGAGATTCTAAAGCAGCCACGCTTCAGTCAGATGTGGCTTCAACTTTGACCGTGTTAAAACATTTTAAAGTACGTCCTCTGCATTTTAGTGCATTTACACTTATACAAAATTCCACATTTTAACCAGTATTATTATCATTATTATTATTAAGTAAATAGTTTAATTCTTCTTTCTGCATTGCGCAGTTTTTAGGCACATGATAAAATATTGTGCAACATTATATTTTACTGGACTAAAAAAATATACACACAAACAGCAGAAATACACTGTACAAGTGTGGCTGATCTGACACCACGTTCTCCAACCACGTGACTGTTTGACATTCAGAGCCCTCATTTACAGTCAGCACAACCATTTGTAGACTTAAGCCAAACCAGATTACCACAGTAAGCAAGATATAGCTATGAATAAAGCAAGCAGAAGGTTTTAAGTCTAGAGTTTGTTTAAACACTCTTGTCACACGTCGGTTTAACAGTCACGCAAAAACCACCACACAAGTCTACAGATCTATGTGTGAGTAGACCTACGAGCTGCTCCACATTTAGATTGTTTGAGAGTGTTAAAAAAAGTCACTGCTCAGTTTAACATTAACTTCTAATCCAGTAATAATTAAGGATTAAAGAAAGGCAAGTAATGTTAACTCTCAAAAAGCACCGAACAAACAGACGTGACCGCAAAACAGGTGAAAGTATGACTGCGTTGAAGAAAAAAAAAACACAAAAGAACAGAGTGCAGGAAGTAGATGTGACGATAGCAGAGTCTTTCCAGAAAAGCATGAATTTGGTGGTTTGGAATGCTCGAGCATCGAGAAGGACTGGAGACCACACCAGACATGAGAAGGATGAGGCAGAGGAGGGCTGAAGAAGAGGACAGTGCTCACAGGCGTGTCAGGCTGTCATTACCGTTCTCCAGGTTCTCGTTGCTCTCGTAGCAGCCTGAGTCCCGCGGTGAGTCTCCCAAGAGGCCGCGCCTGTCCAGCAGCAGCTTCTCCTGTGAACCTCCAGACTGGCAGCCTCGCTCAGGGTCGCTGCTTCCTGTAAGGCACGATGTCGCGTTTAGGTCTCGAACAGAAAACTGCCGTTTGTAACGTTACTGACACTAAAGGGGATTTTTTTTTAGGGGGGGGCTGCGGTTTAGCTGACCCACCGTCATACTCTTGCAGCAGCTCCACAGCGGTGAGCAGAACAGCTCTGTGTTGAGGGTCTCTGATGTTCAGCTCGTCCAGATCCTCCTCCTCTAGCAACTTGAATGTGTCCAGGTCCTCGTAGCCGTTGAAGAGGAAGGTGGGAAGATGCTCCTGTGGAGAGAAGAGAAGACAAATGTTAAACAAACAAATCCATAAAAGGCCTAAGAGAAGGATTCATCTGTGTTTTGAGAGCTTTACTTTAAGGTTGATACGATCCAGCAGCTCCTCCACTGAGGTGGGTTTGGGTTGCCGGGCCTTCCTCCTCCTGCGTGTCTTTTTGGGCTTCACCTGCTCCTCATTCAGAACGTCCACGTAGATGAACTTAAAGGTGCCAACTTTACCATTGAGCATCCCCATCCACGTCCCCATCGGAGGCTTACTGATGATATCAATGACATCTCCACTCTGCAAAACAACAACAAGTGATGCTTGACTTCCTCTAAGTGCTACAATCCCATGCATTAGGTGGTCTGACCACACTTTACCTTCAGCTTGAGGGAGTCTGTGTCATAGGGGCTTGGGGTGAAGTCGGTATGAACGAGAGCACGTCCACAGAAGGGTCCTCGGTACGGCAGCTCGTCTTCCTCTCCGTCCTCAGACTTCACACTCTCTCTGTTGCTGTTGGAGGAGTCGGTCGTGCCCACTGTCTGACCACCTACGCAAACCACAAAAGAAGAGAGTGCCAGATGTCGCAGTTTTCTGAGAGACCGGAACGTTTAGACTATCTCAAAGGCGACAAGTGTGATAAACAACAGAAATCTGGTGTTTCAAGGCTAAGTTAAGACAAACAGTGAGGATTATCTGCACGTACACCTGTGAACTCTGTGAACACACGGACTTACTCATAGAGCTTTGGCCACTAAGGGAACTCCTCAGGCTCTCCACAGAGCCTCCAGGCTTCAGTTTGGGTTTCTCCAAAGAGTCAGAGTCTGTATGGGGTGAGTGAGGGCAGCTGGATACACGGTCTGGGCTTGACTAAAACAGTGGAGGATGAAAAAATTATTATCTTATTATATGCTTCACAATTGTTCCATCATCGGTTGAACAGGTTAAAAGCATACCTGCTCAGAGAGGGAACAGTGGTATCTCTTGGATATGTGTTTTCTCATCGTCTCCCTCACAGACTTGACCTTTTTGCCCAGAGAAATACGTGATGCTGGTGGAGACCTAACGCCATCTCTCACACCGTCGTCTCCATCTTTGTTCTAATTTACATACACAGAGCAAAAAAAGTAAACAAGCAGATCTCACTGAGCATCCAGCAATTCAGACAGAACACATACAGTGTTGTTGTTGTCAGAGATGCCTGTGTGCACTGATCTGCTCGTCAGGTCGAAACCTCCAAAGCTGCAGGCTCTCTGTGGAAAAACAAAACATGAAACCAGGTATAAAAAAACCACTACGACCACTGATGAACTCTTGCACACTCCATATCCTCTGCACTCACCCCATGGTGGCTGAGAGGGCTGAGGATCCGGTGACGCAGCTCTCCATCGGTCACCGATCGTGCAATTTGTGGTTCGGTATCGATGCAGCCTTCTGTTTCAGAATAGTACGATCCGCTGCATTCGGCTGGCTCCCGCACCTCCTCTGCTACACTGCTGGTCTCTTGGTGAACAGGGCTCCCGCTACATTTGCTGAAAGCCTGGTAGATCTTCTGGCTGCTGCACGTGTCCAGACTGCTGGAGGAAGGGGACGTGGTCAGGCTGTCAGAGTCCCTGTCGTAGGTGAGCTGCTCCTGTAGAGCTGCAGCTAGAGAGTCTGCTGGACAGGCTGAAGGCTTCTTCTGCACATCTGAATACACAAAGATGCTGGGATCTCCACAGGGGAAACCATCTGTCTCTGAGTGAGGAAAAGACAGGAGATGATTAACGTGCCATAAAAGGCAGCTGTAACTGTTATTACTTCTTAATCTTATTGATATCACTCATGCACAGCAAAATACCCATCTGCAATAAACTGGATCTCATTTTGTACATTTTTCCACACAGAACCACAAACAAGATGGCTGCTACTTCTAGGTGTGCCTCTGTTAAACATTGTCTGATAGTGTTAGAGTGATAGAGTGTACCCTCTGCTCCAGTTCTCTTAGACTCATCTATTCTGATCAGCTTCTTCTTTACTTTCCGGGTGGAGTTGACCAGTTTATGGAGCCTCCTGAAGGTTGCAGACTCCTCCAGTTCATTGTCTGACAGGTCACAGGGCTAATAGGAGAGAAAACATTTAGTCTCACTAGAGAGCGTGACAGATAAACAACACCGTGAGAGTTAACAGGTGAAAGCAGCTGCCGTTTTTTTCTTTTGAAGTGTCTGCTGTGGATGCTGCTGTAACTTAATATACATATGTGGTAGGAAACCACAGCGATGACTCTGAGGCTCATGCAAACCTGTGTGCTCACAACAGATGTGAAGGCGCTTTTTATATGTGGGAAAAATGAAAAGCTAGCTACCTCAACCATCTTTTAAAATGTCAGAGGTACATTCTGACAATTGAGCTGTTGACCAAAACATGTGCAGCATGCGTATCCTAAAATACATCTCAAGAAGACAAAAAAGAGAGCTTTGCATGCGACAGAAGAAGAATGATGTACATCACAGAAATATACAAAAAAAAGAAAAAAGTGAGGTGATCACACACACAGTGAAGAGAAAGAGTCAGGCCATCCAGACAAATCTGAAAAATGTGCCTTGAGCCTGAGCCCCATAATCACCCCACCCATGCATAAAAGAGCTGCTGCCTGCATAACAGGGCCCTGTGCTGAATCCACCCGCTCACTACAGCACAATAGGGGGTTAGCACTTTGACAGCAATGAATAGAAGTCCATCCAGCGCCCTGCAGTTGGGAGAGGGCCCTGAGCTGCAGGGCTTTGGAGGGGCCCCGGTTCATCGCCGGGACAGGGACAGAGCGAAAGAGAGAGGCACTGTCAACAGCTCAGCAGCCTTGGCACTGGTAAACCAGAGACCATCATGCACCGCATCATGCTGCCTGAAGTAGTGATTCAGCATTAAAAAAACCAGCTAAGATGCCCTCAGGGTTTTTGAGACTTACGTTGCAGCTGAGCGACTCATTTGTGTTGGGACTGGAGGGATCGGTCCACTCCGAGAGATCAGACTTACACATGTGTCTGTTTTGTATCTCAAACTCCTTCAACTGCAAAACAGAGAAGCCTGTTAGTTACTGATACCTAAAGTCCACTGTCTCTAATCTAGCATGTGGTGAAGTGACATTTATTCCTGAAAAGATACATATATCATACTTTATAAAACGTTATTTCATTGTTTTCATGATGGAATTCACTCTTGGAATTCATTAAACAAATTGTTTTCTTTGTTCCCAAAGACAGGTCCTTTTTACAGCAGTCTTTCACATCTGATATGTAAAGGCAGGTCTTTGAGTATGCCTACCCGCGCCAGGGCTTCTTCAATAGAGATCATGTTCTCCTTCACCATCATCATCAGCTGAATACGCTCTTCGTCACTCATGGTAATTTCACTGGCCACAAAACCAACATCATCGCCTAAAAAAGCCGAAATGTCATGTGAAAAAAGTTTTTCTAAAGAAAACGTCTGAAGGTCAAAATGACGTGTTGATGAATAAAATGAATGAATGAATGAAATATAATCTTTGCGGGCTTACCTGATGTACCTTTAGAAATCTGACGCATCACTCCCCTCTGTGACTTTCGGAAACTATGCCAAAAAGACTTGCTCTTTTTCTTTCCGTCCCACTTTCCTATCACACACATGCAGACAAACCACAAAATCTAAAACGGTAACACCACATAATGAAACTACAATGTTGAAAATAATGCTCTAAATTTTCTCGACGCTGTTTTTGATATCATCAAATTTAAAAAAAATAAAAAAATAAAAAAATACAGAAATCCAATAAAAGCTCAGCTTACCTCCTGATCCATCCTCTGAGCTGGATTTGTGCACAGGAAACCTAAAAAATCAATCGAAACTTTAATTACATCTAAACGAAATACAAAAGAGGATCTCAAGCCCTCGAACACAGCTATACCTGCTATCCAAAGTTATCTTCTTCATCGTCTCTGCTATCCCACCATTTCCCTTACAGAATCTTTATTGTCCCCTCAACTTGCGTCAGGATTTAAATAAAAAAATATTACAAAAGAAAAAAAAGTCACAGTAGCACACTGTGCCTCATGACAGCAGCATCCTCGTAAAAAGGCAAATCAAACTCGTCAAAACAGATGAAACAGACTGGCTGCTCTTGGCTGATGAACAAAGGTCAGTGCTCCACAGCCATCGCTGGAACAATAAAGCCTTTTTCTTGTCTAGTTGGGGTTTTGCAGCAGCAGCGCAAGCGTGGCCTCTGCATTCCCCGCACACTTTCACCCTCCCTCCCTCTCTCTCTCTCTCTCTTTTTTGTCTCTCTGGTTTGTTGTGTTTTTCTGTCTCACTTTCTGTTGACATTTGTTTCTGGTAAACAGATCAGACTCTGCTTTGCCTTGGGGGCTGCTCTCTAATCAAAAATTCAAATGATATTAATGTGTTTGCATGTTTTGCTAATTAGCGATGTTGTGTTTTTTGAAGAGAAGCAGCCATTTGTTGTGTGTTGAAGAGGTTAAATTATAAATATAGTTTTTACTTGGAATAAATATACGCATTAGATTATTTATACACACATATTTAATAGAAAGCAGTGCACTATAATGGACAGAGAGACATCAACATCGTCTCTCCTCTTCCAAATTCTTCAGTCAAATCTATGTGGGAGACAAAAATATTTGAAATACTTCAACATTCTTCTTTTGTGTAGCTCTAAAAATCATCTCTAAAGATTCTACAGGGTCTTAAATAATAATGCCATAAATAAACCCCATGCAAATTAGGGTCATTAGGAATATGGCTTCTACAAATGTAAACATAATGTCAGTTTGTCATTACGTATTGATACCACTAGAGGGCAGTGCAAGTTGTGTGTTAATCCATGAGTCACGGTGAATCTCACCGACCCATATCCAGGTTCTGAATAAGACAGACTTACTCACACAGTAATAATTAAATCCTGACAACAGGAATATGGCTCAGCTTTTCTCATCGTGTCTCTTTGACAAACCTAATCAAATCAATGTGCTGCAGTCCCATTAACTCTTTCATCTTACTCAGCTTTCCAATGACAAACGTATGACTAATCGTACTAATCCATCAAAAGAAAAACAATGAAGGGAAGGAAGGAAGTGTAGAGGTTATATTTTATAAATATGACCTGGTATGAGGAGGCCTCCAGGAAACAGAGATAATAAAGGAGGAGTAATCGTGACTCAGCTTCCAGGAGTGACGTGACTTAAATAAATAATAACTACATACCTTCTCTCTGTGTCTGGGGTTGACGTGGTGCTGCTGAGGCCCAGCGATTCCTTAAGAAGATGACAAACATGAACATGTGTAAATGGATGCAGTGTACAGTACACTTCATTAAATTATGATGCCTTACACTTTGAAATGTGTAGAAGAGAAAGCCTATCCCTGAATTAACGGTCTGTACTAATCTTGTAATTTTGTGGCAACAAAAATCCCAAATATTTAGAATAATAAGCCTCAAGGCCACTTTTCAGCAGCACAGTCAGTCAAACGTTACCACTTTGCTCGGGACAATCATGACAATGCAATTCCACTGCCTCTTATCAGCCTGTCTGCTGACGCACAGAGCAGGAAGCGGCCTTTCTCCTGGGCTCTGACACACTCAGGAGCTGGACACTCACCTGGATCTGGGAGCGGAGCTGCAGTGATGTGGCCATTGACTCAACCTTTCCCTGAAACACACACACACACATACACACACACACACACAGGGGAAGCGGAGGAGAAAATTATAGTGTCATCAAAACTGAAAATAGACATAATCATCGTCTGACTGAACCGGCCGAATAACACCGGTTATGTGTCCCTGGTTGTGATCTCTACACTCGCTGTCTCACTGACTGGTGTCTGCACATATCTGACTTTCACAGTCGTGTCAGAATGTTCATCTAATTAGATGAGAAAATCAACACAACTCTCACATCAGTGTAGGTGCAGATTTTGTTTTTATACAAAACAAAATGTTATATATCGAGGCCTTTCCAAAAACATATACACCCTGCTGATTTAGCCCACCAGCTCCAGGTAGCGCTCTGCCTTTTCAAAGAACACCAGAGTTTTACATCCAGTTGCAAAGCTGGAACAACAGCAAGCCAGCAACTACTGTAAAAGTACGGAAGAGGTTCACAACTCTCCAGATTAAAAAAAAAGTTTCTGATCTAAAAGAGAACTGACAATGAGGACAAATGCTCCATAAAGCAACTAGCTCTGAGGGAACCAGCTTCCAGCTGTAACTTGCTGAATGGACACATATTAGAGTGACATAAATCTTGTCATCAACCACAAGTATGCAAACTACATCGTGATAGAATTTGCAATAAAGCAGCAGAAATAACCTCAAAATTCAGTGCTGATCTAAGCTCTAAGCTGCCAGTAAATAAAGACTGATTAGTTTGTTTACCATCTCTGTGTCTTGCACTACTTTGCGTTTCCGTAGCTCCTCCATCCTTTCACACACGTCACTGAGGGAGGTGCCGTAATACTGGGAGTACTCCTGAGCCAGGTCGTGAAGGTTCCCCACCGAGCCATCCTGCAAGAGATAAGGAGATGTTTAACTCAGACCAAGGAACAGAAGAGGAAGACGACACCCCACAGAGGTTGAGCAAGATGCCAAACAGCAGGCCGACTGACCACTGTCATGATAAGCCATTGTTTTAAGCTTTAGGGCTGTGACCAGCAACACAAACATCCAGGAAACAGAGAGATAAAGCACCAGGAGAGTAAAAAAGCATCAAGCTGTGATATTGCCTCTGTCTTCAGCAGCTTGCAGTCTTCCTGCCCGTGACCTCTTCCACCTCCTCAGGCCACAAGAGGCACTTTGTGACGCAGCTCAGACGCTCTCACGACTTGACTTAAGAGGCCACAGTTCAATCCACCGTAAATCACAAGAAGCAGAGTCAGTCAGTCAGATGAGTCCTGAGACGGAGAGCATGCACTTGGATCTTACCCCCTTTTAGTTTCCTGCAATTGTAAATCTGAATGGTGTGTGGGAAGAAGACAAATCCCTGTATTTTTTCTGAGGTTAACAAAGAATCATAGTGTTTCCTTGTCACTGCAATAACTTAGTATCTAAACAAATAGCGGACCAATGTGCCAGTTTAGACACTGGAATTATTGAGGCTCCTTCTACTACTTCTTTGATGGGAAAATGCAGAAGCCTGTCGCACCATCACTCCATGTGTCTCTGAAGAATTATGATTAGCTGCAGCACTTAGTATTTAGCAGCTGCTCAGATCTGATCTGGACAGAAAGTCAAATACACAATTTGGTTTAATGAAATGTTGCCATGGGAAGACAAGCTGTAAACAAAACAGTGACATACTTCACACCTGATAGGAAGTTAGCAGACCACAACGTAAATGTTAATTGTGAGTCTGTCTATCTGTTGGTCTCTCACTCCCGTTCTAGCTTTGTTTTGGCCTCTTGAGGTGATGAAACCCCTTTAGCTGCTAAATCCTCCATTATGTCCATCTGCTTGTTGCCAATTTGTGCTGACCTGTGGGGAGCGTGGGGAGTGTTTTACGCTAAAAACAGCTGCCTGTTTAGGAAATGACAGTGTGAATGGGGAAAAGAAAGGATAAAAGGGTGATATATGCTAAAGAAGCTCCACTGAGGTGAAGAGAAGTAATACCTTATAGCTACAGATGTGATCTTGTGTGTCACCCTAATTGATTAAGTCTGTAAAAATGAGCTGAAATGTATATTTGTCTTTATCAGGCTAATAAAGGGCAAACACACTGTATTGCACTGATGAGTAGCAGACCAACAGCCTTTTGAATCCCCTGGGAATGTTTCCATTTTGCCTGCACTGTAGAGTGCATTTGCAGCATTGTATTGCTTTCTTGAGCTGCACAGAATTGTGCCTACATAGTTTCCAGTATTCATGTTAAGCCACTTGGTGCATGAAAACATGTCATGCAGCTATAATAGTCAAGTGAGACTTATTTAAAAACCAGATCTATACAAGAATATTTTTTTAATACAGCAGGATTACAGGTCAGCATGTAGGAGGATAACTCGTCATCACAACTAGTCATGAGTTGACTAGACAGACAAACACAAGCTGTGTGTCAGTAATAACCACCCAGTGTGATCATAAACAGTTTCATGCGTTATTATTATTATGCTTCACCCATGCTGTTGCCTGAACGTATGCAAATGTGGTTGCTGAAAACAGTCCCGTGCACTGAAAAGTAGTACTGTAGGCTCACTTGTCTCAGCTCATGATAGACCGTGACTGGCTCAACTGTCCAGAAAATAGGCCCATTCATTTGGTAAATGACATGCCCCCGGGGCGAATATGGCCCTGAAAATCTGGCTGCTTTTCATATAGTCGAGCAACAAGGCTGAGAAGCTCTGCACTGTGCCTGGCTGCAGTCGCTCTTCTGCCTCCGACTGCCACCGATCCACATAAACAGTCCATTGTAACACTGCCACATGATGTTACAGCGCCCTGAGAGATTATTAGATATGGTGTTTACATCCCTGTTACACATGAACGTAAACGCAGCTAAATCATATAGAAGAACAAAGCGATTCAAATAAACACTCAAGGCTGAGGATTCTTGCAAAAATAAGAGTTCTGCGAAAGTATTCCAGTGTGCCACAAATTTGTCCTAGAATTAACAGTGTCTGAGCCAAAACTGCAGCATGAGACATCAACCACAGAGGCTTGAAAAGAAGAGTGTGGTGTCACATTTCTCAGGCAAAGAGCATCTCATAGGCAGACAAAAGATCCACGTGCCCTCGGGGCTCAGAGTGTCTAATGAGTGTTTTTACACTTCCTCTGTCCTGCCTAACCCATTTAGGCAACCAGAGCAGGGTCACAAATAATTTAATTTATCCTGAGGGTCAGATGATACTTGTAGGTCTTCAGAAATCAGTGTGAGAAGATGAGTGGGCACAAAAAAAAAATGAGATGAGTGACTAGAATCTGTGTTTTAGAAAACATTACATCTGGACAGATGTGGCAAAGCAACATTTTCTGCCCAATGAGACAGTTTATAAGCAAAATCACCAAAAAAAAGTTCCTATCCTGTCTGATGTGCTCACTTTAAAGACATTTTCTATTAAAATCTTGTAAAAAAATACTTTAAATCAAATGTCACTGTAGGTTTTTAAGCTTATATGATAAACATAATGACAACTGGAGATGTCCTAGAGAGGGTAGCTCTAGTAATGTTTCATCATTTATTTATACTGTGTGAAAATCAACACAAATTCCAGAGTAAGATCAAATAAAAGCAACATGTCTTTGGAGACAAGCCTTTTAAAAAAAAAAAAAATTTCCCCCAATTAATCTATTGAGAGCTACCAGCTCTAACCAAAGGACCACATTCCAGTGCAAACATAAAAATACACTCACCACAAACACGCATCTGACTGCCAACAACAGCTCTCCAGTAGCTGCCTCTCTAGTTCCACCACAGTTCTGTAAGTGAGAGGCTCCGTTTTTGAAACTTAACTGAGTGGAGGAGGACAATACATCCTGAAGTAAAAAGGGGAGGGGAGAGGGGGAGGCCAGCACGCATAAATTAGCAGAGTTTGGTTGAGTTTAAAGAGGAGGAGGAGGAGGAGGTTTGGGGAGTCGCAACCACATATGACGCTGGTGCTGCAGGGTGGGGCGCTGTGCTTTCTCCAGCTGTGGCCCACAGGGACTGGCTGACTCACATGTTCAAATAAACCACCACCTCTCAGTGTATGAAAGTGTGTCTGCATGTTTATGTCTGGAGCAGAGTGTTTTCATAAGAAATGCTGCATATGGGTCAGTTGTGCCTTTTTTTCCTGATATCTAAAATATATGCTGGCAATAATGAACAGAAGACTACACTCAAGAAGACATGCACAGTTGAGCTAACTCTATCTTATCATCCATAGTCTTATTTATTAACCACCTGACACAAAAGAAGCAAATAAATACTCTTAGATAGAAACAGGCCAACAGTATGTAATCCGAATGAATGTCTGGATGGTGGCTGCACTTCTGCTTCCTGTACCAGCAGGTGGCAGCAAATAGTAACGCTTCAACAACACCTTCCAGTTGCTTAGTGAATGCATGAGGGCAGAGGGAGCAATATTAATGAGTTAAAAAGTTAAATTGGCCACAAAGCAGCAGTGATGTGATTTTCATCCTCTGCTTACTGCACATAAACAGTTTTGTATTTACATAACCTTAGGGTTTAAAGTATCAGGGCAGTGACCTCATTTGCTTGTGTCTGTGAGATTAAGTGTGGGGAAATTACCAACAGCATCTTTGTCTAATCGTGACCCTTGTGCCAGTAATCTTTAATAACTGACCACTGACTCCAAGGCAGCAGCCGCAGCAGCAGCAGGAGGCAACAATACCAGGGTCAGATTTGTGGCAGGGGGGCAGCAGATTATGCTGAGCTGCAGATGGATGGTGGAGATGGTGGAGGGCTACGTTCGATGTGTGGTGCCAAAGGGCCGAGGAAGATCAAGCTCAGAAAGGGCAGTTTTCTGCCTGGTTACACAGTGGCGGGCTGCTCGTCACGTCGGTGCACAGAAGAAGCCGGAGATGTGCCAACCTGGAGCGCTCATCTGAGCTCGGATCCCCGAGGAGATCACTCTATGTGCTCAAGAGAGCAAGAGACATATTCATCTGTCTGTATCTAGTTCTTAGGCAAATCCTCACATGACACCGATTACTGTTGCGTGCTACAATGGAATTAATGTTTACTGTGATACCTGGAATCTAAGGATGTTGCCCTAGCAGCAGAGATGGGTGATATTAAAATCTACACTTCACTTTAAGAATTCTTCTCCACTGCCTCCAAGAAAGCTGGAGGGTAAAAAACTGATTAAGTGCATTTTATAGTACTAAAGATACAAGTGATGATATGTATTATAACCAGTGGTGGAGGAAGTACTGAAGCTTGGTACTTAAGTAAAAGTACAATTACCCAGCAAAATATATACTCAAGTAAAAGTAGAAGTGCTACATCAACAATCCTACTTAAGTAAAAGTCTTAAGTACTTAATTTTAAATGTATTAAAAGTAAAAGTACTCACGCACTGAATATATATTATTGATTTCCATTGCAAAGGATCTGAACAGGTTAAAATAATCAAACAAATCATCTTAAATTTAAAATTGACAATGTGTAGTTTTAATTTAAATTTTCAGTACATAAATCTTTGAAATGTACCCAGAAGCAGCTGTGGACAGGTCAGTGTGTCATGAGGCAGGCTGTGGGCATCAAGTGAACAGAGAGGCTGCTGATAACAGGCATTCAGCATGTTTACTGTGTCAGTGTTCCTGCTGTAGATTCATGTTATGATTCATGTTAATCAGACATTAATGGATGGACCTGTGTTAGCAGACAGCAGCTAACTAGTTAGCTAACTGAGCCAGAGCACCGGCATCATGACTGAGGCTCATTACAGAAACACAGCTGGCAGCGTGACACCACCTCCATGCAGAGTCTGACCTCACATCAGTCCAGCACTGTGTTCATCACATGGAACAAGGAACTACAGACACTGTAGAAATGTAGTGGAGGAGAAAGTACAGGTAACAGCTGCAACATGTAATAGAGTAAAAGTATAAAGTATGCACTATTATTTCTACTTAAGTATAAATACATAAAAAATTACTTAAGTACAAGTACTAAGTACAAGTACTTAGTTACATTCCACCACTGATTATAACTGCTGCTATTCCAAAAGCACCCAAGGGCCTGGTCTGAATCAACCCCCCCAAAGACACAAAAGGAGGATCAGTGGAACGGCTGAGTGGATTTTGACAAGTCCCAAATGAGGGTTTGATGAGAAGGGTCGCACAGTGACATGTATGCTGTCAGTCACAGGCACACAGATGGCATAGAGAATACCTGCTTGTGTTTGAACTGCCTTAGTGAGGTCTGCAGCTCAGAGCTCTGCTCCCACTTTTTCATCCTGTCTGTCACTGAGCAAACGTCTGTCACCGCTGACAGAGACAAACCACTGGCTTCACTGCTGAGGAAATATCTCATTCTCAGTCTCATCCTAAAGTGACAGACACATGCAGGCTGATTTTCCATATCCACACAAATAAAAGTAGAATTTGTGGATTATTATTATGAATTAAAAAAAAAATGCAATCACACACTGTTCCAAAAAGCAGATTAAAAACAGCATTGTTGTCTTCTGGCATGAAAGGAAAAGTATAAAGATTATGCCACCAGGAGAGACAGGGTCAGGGATCCAGATTAAAAAAAAAAAAAAAAAAAAAAGAACGTGAGTGAAACTCCAAAGAGGATTAAAAGGGCAGACAGGAGGCACGGAGCAAACCTTTTGTCCACAGCCCTAAATCTTGCAAATCTGATGGGGATTTTATACATTAGCTGCAAACAGGGTAGATTTAGATATAGGATACTATAGTCTCAAAAACCTCTGAGCTATATGTGTGGAAATATAAGCATAGAAGGAAACCCTGCCTGTATCACCTCTCCCTTCCTGTATGCCAGTGTGTTTGTGTAGATTGTTCCCATTCAGGTTTAATTCAGTGGTGCTAAAAACAAATACAGAGAGCTCCCCCTTAATATTCAACACCATTGACACTAGAATCTCCATGTGTATCCCTCTTTTCTGAAAGGCTCCATGAGCGGCCTGGGGGTTTGTTGTGGAGCAGCCTGTGGATTGTTCATATTTCCCGGACCGTGTTTAATTCAGAGGTGCTGAAATCACTTCATCTGCCCCTCACCCCCAGAGCTCTGGTAATTACCCTTGTGTGACTGTGTCTCCCTTGAGACGCATACGCTGCCAGCTTCGCAGTGTCTCGGGCTGTATTATCAGCGCGGCAGCTCTGCTCGATCCTTCACAAGACCACAACATCCACTGATCCTCCGGTGAGACGCAGCGCAGGAGTCAAGGGCAGCTGTCAATCATGAAATGTAAGATCATGGGGGCCCCAGAATGAGGTCATTCTACACAGTGAGGAAAAACAAAGTGAATTGATCCAATCAGGAAGAAAAATATCCTCTGGACGTTTCTCTTTTTGAAATATTTCATGGGAAAAACGTGCAGAGGGGGTAAAAATTCACTAGACTTGAAAAACAGAAACAATTTAGATGAGGAATCAAGAAGGATGAGACCTATGACCTAAGAGGCGACAAATGTAATGTTAAAATAAAAGCTGAAAATAATTGTGGAGACTCCCAGATATTATCACTTTGACTGCCCTTTGTCAGCCTTATCAATAATGTCAGGCTTTGTTGGCGTTCACTCAGGCAGAAGCATTAAAAAGCCACTTACTGTGGTGTGTGTGTGCCAGAAATAGCATATTTAGTCTCTTTTAGGTTGCTAACAATGCATTTTCCTTACTTTTGTTTAGCATTTTAAATAAAAACAGTGTCGGTTAACATTAAGTTTCTGTCCTGTGGAGGCCAACAAAGTCATCAAACGTAGAAAACAGGAGTTGTAGAAGGTCGACTCCTCAGGCTTTTAGCACCAAGACTTGAAACTGGGTAGTGTGAAAATAATACTACTTTGCCCTTTTTCTAAGCTGTTGTTAACACGTTCCTGACAACACTTTCTCTTATTGTCTAGTCAGAGCTGGTATTTCTACTAGACTTGCCAGTTGGTTGCCCCCCCCCCCCCCTCTGGGAGATCCATTTCTCAGAACTGCACCTTCACACCGTGATGATGAACTTCAAATGTTCAAAAGGCAGCTCGCACTGATTGCACATGTCCCTTTGAACAACTGCGACGTCCCAACAGAGCTGCTGACAACGACTCCTGTCCAACTCAATTTTCCTCCTCTTCTAAACCCTTTGATGCTCAGTCTCTTCCTCTGTCATTCCAGGGACATCCACCTTACAGCACCACATTCGTTAATGGATGCTAACCGCAGTTAGGCAAGCATGCGCTGACATCATGAGAATTGCATGAGGATCTATACTGAGCTTATAAACCAGGTAGGAAGTACTTCAACATACACGGGAGGTCTTGCTTGGACAACACATCTTAGCTCTCAATTGATTTGGTAGAAGAAAACAACAACAAGAACACTGACCCTGTGATTGCATTTATACATAATCATGAATTGGAATTCCAGCCAATTTGCTGTTTTCAGATTGTAGCAGCCTCATTATAAATCAATGTTTGTGTGTTGTGCACAATTTTCCATTTAAAGTGATGCCACTGCAGTTTTAGGAGCAAATAAAAGAACCCTTTATTTTATTGTTCTACTACAAATTCTATTTATTTTTAATCATTACTATAGTAATATAAGTGTTATAGTCCTGCAGCTCTGGGGCTCCATTTAGAAAATCTGGGCAGCCATGTTGTAAAACTATCATATACATTTTAATAATGCAAAATGCTTAAAGTGTATTAAGCCAAGCATAAAGAATTAAAGGAATAAAAAATTCAATAATCAAATTCATGCATTATGAATGAATTTCCTTCCAGCTGGCTCTATAATTCACACAATACAATGAAAGGTCTTTCCAAATAGACACAACAAATAAGACTTCCACCTTAAACATGATACAATAACGGAAAGGATTGCACCTTTAGTTCTGCTAATTATAGTATCAATTTTGAACACTTATCCTCATTCTCCCTGCTTCTATCTTCTCCTTATTTATACCATTTTCACCCCTATTTTCTCCCCTTCGTTTTCCATAGGCCTCATGTACTTTCTACATTATTTCTCCTGCCACTTTGGACTACAGTCAGATGCCTCATTTTGCCTCAGGATGCATGAAAAGAGGCATCTTGCTCATATTCTCAGAGGCTCTAAATTAAGACTACGAATATTGGATATTGAACTTGGGTAATAAAAATAGAGAATGTATATGCACGTCTACTCCAGAGGTGAAATAAAGGCCATGGCGAGCCGAGGAAAGCAGAAGTACCTACGGTAATCTGTGCTCACAAAGAAGTGGTAGTTAAAACAATTGATGCTGCTATGTGCTGTTTTCTTATCATGTGAATAAATTTAAGTGGATGGATGCCAAAAAATAAATAAATAAATACATTTTGTTAACTAACTAATGGCTGCAGCTCCAGGAGGTAGAGCTTCAAAAAAACAAAGCTGTTTCCGAAATACAACCATATTGTAAATTTTGCTGTGTTGCTGACAAAAGCCTCGTTTAAAACGCACACTCAGCTGCGAGCCTTTGATCCTTCCAGCCGCATTTGGCAGTGTAATTATGTGTGGAGAGATCTAAATGACCCTGGTGGTTGAGTCAGTTTGTTTACTACTGAAACTGGCTTGCACAGGGCTGCTCATACAAGCATAATGTATTATCATACTCCCAACTGAAACAGACACATCACTGGATGGAGACTAATTTAACCCTGGAACACGAATCAACAAAACAAAACAACTTAGCTGTGTTTTTATCATGTGTGTGTGTATATATATTTTATAAAAATATATATTTTACAGGAAGATCACCTGCCAAGTTTGGCCTAAGCATAGGTCATGGGGGTAATTTTTTATTTGCTCTGTCCATCCTGCAGGCCTTGCAGATACAATACCTGTCGTACAGCTTCCTGTCATTCCTCACAGAAATGCACATTCTGCATTTCTTTGTAGCTTCCCCAACATCGCTATCACCAGAACACCCATATCCTCTGTTTTTTTTAATGTTCACTTTGAACAAACAGGCACAGAGTTAATTTAAACCAACGGTCGTCAGAAGTATCAAGAGGTTGTACATTTTCCACAGACACAGAGGGAATCAAGCTGTGCTTAAAACATAATAGTCACAACATGGAGCCATTTTATCTGTTCAAACATAAGCGCGGGTGCAAGGATAGCAGCTTCCAGCTTGATCAGAAAGTGGAGAAAAAGTTCAGTTTCCTGTGCACATTTTCTCTCCTCCAGTCACTGATCGGTTTCAGAAGCAGCTCAGTAGAAGGGCTGGTTAATTATTGGTTTAACTCAGCCAAAGCGAGGCATGATGCCAGGAAAACCAGCCAAAACATCTCAAAACCTCCAGCTAGGACAGACACAAATGACTGGAGGTATGAATGAGCAGCTGTTTGAGCTGTTGGCACGTTGTCAATTCTGCTACAAAACAAGCTCTTATTATAGTTTAAATTAGTAAATGTTATAATGTTAGTACAAAAAATGTAATGGTTCCTTTAAGAGTCAAGGTATTTTTGTGATTTTTGCTGTTCTCAGACAGTTATGTCACCCATTTTGACACAAATGACATCCAAAGTGGTCAAAAGATTTGACTCCTTTCTGCAGAGCTCAGAGTGCCAGACTCTCAAAATATGTCTGTGAAACATGTGCGACACTGACACAGATGCCAGATTTGCCAGTGAAGCAGAAAATAACTCTGTATGTCGCAGTGCACTCTGTCCACTGGGCATCATTAACTCATACACTGAAGGTGAGTACCACAGATGTCGTTCAGATGTTGACCATACACAGTGAAACAGATTTAATCAGCTGAACAGTCAGTGAGTGTCACAGAGGGAGCCCAGAATCCCAGGCACTGTGCTGCAAATATAAAGGGATTCACAGTGGAAGCTGAGCTGCCATTGTTTGAGTGTAATTGTATATTGATGGACATAATAAAAGTCAAACCTAATTACTGTCGCAGAGCTGCATGAAAATTGTACGAGGACATGCACTGGAACAATCGTCATTAGTGGCATTAGCCCAAAAGCTGTGCTGTGAGGGAAATCAGGGTAAAAGGGTCAAGATTAAGATGCAGTCTGGTGATCAGGAAATGGCCAAAAAAATAATGGAAAACGGCTGAGATAGCTGCCAAATTTCCACTCAGCTATTTGCTATTGCTATCTTATCAAATCAGTAAAGACGTCAATCCTTGAAATCTATTTTTGTTATAGTTTTTTATAATTAGCACACACTTCCATCTTCAGGAAGTGGAGTTTTTTTCTAAACCCCCGTCAAAAACCTGAAAAAAGGTCTGGTTTCAACCAAGCGGCAACCTTCGGGGCTCAAAGTGGAAGCCCATGCGGAAGTGTCAAAACTTGTAATTCACGCCGCAACTGCTGGGGGCTGGCTCCAAAAGCGAGTAATTTCCCATAGACTCCCATGTTAAAATGGCCGACTTCACAGCAGAAAAAAACATGTTTACAGCCTGGTACAAAAAACCACTCTGGTCTCAGATGATAGGTTCTCTTCTAGTGTCAATTGTAGGGGGGGTGAATTTTTTTTACAACTCACTCGTTTCAATTGTATTCTGACTTAAAATTACGCCTAATTATGGGCGTTGCCGCTTGAGTGACAGACAGTTGACATATCACAACGTGAGTTTCCTGCTTCCACGATCGCCCGCCCCTCTAAACCCCGCTCGTGCTCCCCCTTTTTGTCCATATTTGGAGTTTTGGCGGACGTGACGCTGCCAACATGGCGGCGGTCATCAACGTCCTGGAACCTCCCACCGAGCCTCAGAACGGCTCTTCAGAAACAAACGGGTGACGTCACGGAAGCTCTGTCCATAGTTTTTACTGTCAATGGTTTCAACAAAATATTTTTCCTTTGGACACACAGGAAGGAAAACCAAAATGATGTTCCTTCTAGGCAGGTAGCCTGTCAGCACAGATGTACTGAAGTCCTTCAGGTGTAATCACATGGAAAAAAAGAGAAGAGAAGAGAAGAGACATGTCCCACTTTTAAAGGGCAAAAACAGGCAATAGAGGTCAGACTAAAAACAATACAATACCTACTACTTATTGCATTGAGGTGACGTTTCCATGTGTTCTGTAAGCCAGCCCCAAACTTCACATTTTGCGCTCTGCGATTATCTTATTGATTGATCAATTCAAAGTATTATCACCCAGCTGAGGTGACATGCTGTCTTTGCTTTAACTGAAGTATGTATGATGTTCACTGCAAATAAATCAATGCATGTATGTGGAGACAAATCATACATGTGTCATTGTACAGAGCTAATGAGACAATAGATGACCTCAGTCACGTTTCTCATATTAGACATTACTGGTCACCACAGAGGCCATTACTGTCTAATAGGCATCAGAGAAAACCTGCCTGGACGATGGACACCATTAATCGTATAACCTTGACAAATACATCAGGACAAGGCAGGAAAAGGCACACAGTTGAAATTCTACAGGATCTGAAGACACAAATCAAGACTCAAAATCATGAATGAACAGCTGTGTTTTAAGATCTGAGAGCGTAAACACTCATCAGGTCTCAACTATCATCACAGGCACTCATTAAAGAAAGTCAGCAAGTCGAGACGCCCAGTAAACAAACAAAAAGTAAAGCCATGCCAAAAGCCAAGAAGCTATCTTTCACTTTAGAAATTTACATCCATGGTTGAACATGGGTGGGTCTGTCTGTGCCTCATGTCATCCATGTAAAATGTCTTGCACTTTGAATCATTTTTTTCTGCTTGCATGACTCCAGGGAGGAACCCTAAAAAGCTGAGAGCTAAATGTCAGTGACTCTACCCTCACCCTTGTTTACTCTGCCGCAAATGCTTTTTACAAGCCGATGCGTGCGGTCGGTCTTGTATCTGTTTCATTAAAACTTGAAGTAAGTTCAAAACGTCAAAGTTTTACTAGGACACTGAGTGATAAATGTTCACAGTCCACAGACTGATGTGTTCAGACACAAACACATTAACATGAAACACACAATGATAAATATTCAAGACAGTGGATTTGAGCCACGAACATGCAGCCTGCCTGTCTGTCTGTCTCCAGGCAAACACTGGCACAAGCAAGATGCCTTCGAGGAACGGCTGCAAATGCATCCGAGGAATGGATTGAGCTGTGATGCATGCTGTCAAAACTACTTTTTTGTTAGTAATGTTTTACTCTTTTAGTAAATTGTTGAGCAAACTGAGACAACTCCTATTGTGAGAATGGACCGAAAAACATTCTGGTGCGATGAGTCACATTTTGTTCTGAACTGAATCTCATGGAGAAAAATCATCTATGTTGACAGCTGTCAAATCTAAAGCTAAACTTACAAAATAAACAAATATAAAAATGGGTGGCAGTGCCTCTCATTCTGTCCTGCTCCCCTAATTTGAATTTTATGTATTTTTTTTTACACAGTCAGTGAAAGCAGCACTTTCCTCCAAATATACTGCCCCTTTCTAGCTGGATAAACAGGATAAATCCCCATCCAGCTGCTCCACCAAAGGAGATTAAAACAACTAATTTATTTGGCAACAAACTCCGCTAATCTGTCTTTAAACATATTGTTTAATAAAGTTAATGAATTCCCTGTATTCAGCATCCACAGTTCCACAAATCAAGGAAACATTCCACCGTCATGTAGAGGACGATATGTTTACCTTCATCCACAAAACAACCTTTTCACTGAACTTAAAATTTAAATGCCAACAAAAGCTTGGCATGCTTCATAACAGTGACATAATAACTGTATGACATTTAAGAAACTTTCTTCCAGATGTAAACTGTCATCATGAATAACAGTCAAACAGAGGTACGCAGCAGGCCCCAAAAAAAAGACCCTAATGAGTCAGGTCTCTGTTTCAAATGTATTATTTTAATATGCATTAGATGCCTTGCTGTGGGGGTCCTCAGCAGTGAATCACCCAGACTAGGATCCACCAGACATGAGGCCAGAGGTCCTGTTGAGAGTGTGCCGGCCTCATTGTGCCATATGGAATTTTTTTTAGTTTGTCTGCACTAATCTTAGTGAAAGCCACGGGTACATCAACATCAACATGCCAAGTTCTAAAACCTGCTACTGCAAAGGTGAACCCCGGGCTTTAGTATCACAGCTGTCACCTCTGGGAGGATGAGTATGGGAGCCTGCAGCGGACTGGCCAGCAAGACATGCCGGGGTGAGTCATGAATGCAATAGCTAATGGGCCTCCTGTCAGTCTGCCAAATCAGACTCCATAAGGTACCGAACCAACACTCAGACACTCCGCCCACGGGCAGTCATTGAGCTAATGACTACACCCAAATGCACTGCTGAAAACAGAGCCCTCAAAGAAAATTCCTTCAGTCTTGACTCTTTGAACAGTTTGTGCAGTTTGGCACATTGTGTATTTATAGCACGGCGGCTGACCCAAATAGCTGTATGATCACAATTACTTCTCACAAGGCTTATTCAAATCCTTCCACTTCTTTCCATACGTTAGAGGTTGGGCAGAGGGTAGGATGGATTTAACCTGCTTTGACAGTCTTTCTTGATAATCACATTTGAATGGCTTCCTTTTTAGGTGATTTATCATTCAAATGTGGGGGATGATCCTGTGCGCTACTCAAACACACTTCACAAATACCATCCACCACTCCTGTTGTATTGAGGTAACGAAAGGCGCTTCAGTGTTCGTCATACTGCACTGCAGCAGTGAGGCGCCTCATGCCTTAACTATTAGAGCATAAAGAAAGCCAGATACTGTACATGAATACAAAGTCTGCTCATATATGACATTATCAGATCACACATTAAGGTTAGTCACTTCAATCGCACTGCAGCTTCAGCACATATGCTCTGTGACGTACAACCACACACAATTCCTAACACACACAATACACAGACTGAACCCTGCAGTTCGTACAGTGAAGCATCCTGAACCGAAATTCGATTTAAGCATAAAATAACATAAGCGAATGCTTGAATGTACTCATGGTCTCTGCACTGCTGCACTCCAGAATATTAAAATAACACAGTAATGTTTGTTTTGTTTTGTTTTTTTGGTTGACAACATAAAAGCAGAATTAATCTCATATTTAATTATATTTTGCAGAATTAATCCTTCAAAGCAATGTGAGGTTCAGTCCTGATGATGGTTGCTTGTAAACATAGGACCAGTGTTTGACTGCCAACCTGTGTCCCGCTGGGCTGAGCTTCCAGGGAAGCCACAGAAGGTGGGGGTGGGATTAAAATGCGAGTTATAAAAACGCAGGTGTGTGTGTTGCTTTTTAAGGTAGCAAATGAGGCATCAACAGAAAAAAAAGCAGCAGTTCAGCCAGAGTTAAGAAGACGTTAACCTCACTGTTTAAGCTTCCCAAAGGATATTGTAATTTTCATGAATAAAAACAGCTAAATTCTAAATTGTGTAGTCTTGAATGTGTCTTGTTTTGCCAGTAAAAAGGGCAATAATCATATAAATGCTAATGTGACTAAACACGTAGGATCATGGCCTGGCTCATACCAATTACAGCATGAATAATTAAAATAGCTGTTCGTCCTTTCGAAGGCATTGTATTCCAATAAATAATTATACAGGAAGTCATTATAAACAGCTATTACTGCAGTGCAATCAATTAGGTTTAACAGAGCCTATAATGAATAATTATATCTACCAGGAAATCTATGCAAATTATAATAATAGGCCAAAATCAAATTTCCAGCAGATCTGAGCTACAATTAGAAAAACAGAATGAGATTACAGTAAATGTTCCACAGGGAATCCTCTAATCAAATGGCGATTGATTGAATCAAGCCACTTAATTCCTCCCTCCCCCTGAACATTACAGCTATAGCAAAATGGAAGTAAACATAAAAAGATTTTAATCAGAACTGTTGTCTATTATTATTCAACAAATTGCTCTAATAAATGAAGGAACCTCTTTGCCTTCCCAGACAAACACATTTGGCAGGTGTACTTCCAAAGACAAATGGAGAGGTGGTCTGGATCAACTGAGTAAACTACCACAAGTAAAGATGCAACTGACCTGCTCCCAACGGGAAAGGTTTTGTATGTGCACTGCATAACTTGAGCACTCTTTAAGCAGGAAAAAGCTCACTGACCAGCTTCAACCTTCAAAACCCACACATGCTGTATAATATCTCTATGTTGGCAGGGGGAGGCAGAGGATTTACCCAAGCTACCATTATTTTGGCACACTTGAGTGCTGTCTATTATGGATCGGTTCTACTGTAATACATCTCATTTAACATTTCACTAAGCCACTTGGCACTAACACCAGAGGATGTTTAAAACGTCCACAGCCTGCTGCTGCCCAGCAGCCGCGCAGTTCCTTCCTTAATTGACGTACAAATCCAACATAAAACTTCTGTGGAATTTGGAGGAATCAACACACGATGTCACACTAAGGGGCTAACAGCTGAAAATAATCCAAACACAGACCCGAAACACTGCAGATGACTAAAGCCCAACCTCTGCGTTTCAGTTTTATGCAGTTTATCACAGTAGTCTTAACACAGACATGTGTGGTGTACTTCCAGTCCAGTTTCTTGATGACTTTTGTGATTTATTGGTCTGAAATTTGTGAGTATTTTAACTTAAACGTGCAGTAAGAAGGTATCACAATAACTATAGATTACATTTTATATTGACTATTACTTACTGGGCTGCCCTGACAACTGCTAGGTAACGAGTAAGTTATAAAAAAATGTCAACCTCATACAGTCACTACATGGTACTGATCAATAGAGACCAGAACTGTTTGAGAACCAGGCTGTTGGACATTTTAACATGGGAGTCTATGGGGATTGACCTCAACCTCTGGAGTCAGCCCCTAGAGGTTGTGGTGTGAACTGCAATTTTTCCAAAAAGTTGCCACTTGTTTCCATCACTAACAAATAAAGGATAAGACGCCCATAAAAACCCACCTGGAGGCCAAAGGATGTACACACTTCCGCAGCCATGATGTAAACATATCTAACATACAGGTTTTAACTCCAGAATTGTAATCTGCTCTGACAGTTGGTAAACCCCCAACATGTGCAGACATACACACACGCAGATTAAAGATTAAGCATGTAAACAGCAACAACCCTCTCAACAAAGGCTTTACAATAAACAGTGATACAGCAGACTCCAAGAAAAGACCAACACTGCCACAACTAAACTAGCAGCAGGAAAAATGAAGACATCACCAATTTTGCTGGTTGACAAAAAATGGTATAGAGGAAACTAAACCAAAATCTTCAGAGGCAACCTGCATGCAGAAGTGTGCTAAACAGATATAAAAAGTAACAATCAATATTTAACAACAGGCATTAGGCTACGTCTTATGGGCACATGCCTGTTTGCACAGAGTGCAGCAATTTGGTTTGCCCCGATTCTTTCAGTTGATAACACAACACCCACTCTAATGGTTTCAAACGTTTTTTTAACAGTGCTATCACTTTCTCCCAGCCTCCGAAGGAAAACCTAAAGGAAACTTCAGAGTTGTACAGAAACACATGATCTTCTGTCACTGCCATCTACGTTCCCAGGAGGTGCAGCCAGCTGCTCCTCAGAAGCTTTTTAAAGGGGAACAGGTTTTAACACAGGAAAACATTACTATCCATTTCTGAAAGAGTTCCCACATGTACTCAGGTAAGCTGTAAAAGATATTCAGCTAAAAAAAACACTTTCAGGGAAGCAAACTTCTGTTAGAGGTAGGGTAGGAGATTTCAATCTGATGCACTTTTTGTTAAATTAGTGTAACTTCTCTTTACAATCCGATAGCAACCAATTATTAGTTCGGCAGTTTCGCATTAAAACGAAGAATATGAATCATCTGTGGAAGCTATAAAACGCTAAAAACATCAGCCAATCCTCCGGGTGGACCCTGCGCGGAGTATTGGCTGGTTGTCACTCTCTTCCTGCTCTGCGCGCACCACAGAGGTACGTGCATGATGGCCGAAGTCACAGACCGCAGCTCGTCTTCAGGTGATGCGCGTCCATGTGATTGGGAGGCGTGGCTTCGGGGTGAGCTCCGAGAGAAAGGGGCGTGTGTTTACTTTGGAAATCTGGCTGACTCTCACTGAGTTTTCAAAATCTCCTACCCTACCTTTAAGGTCCAAGAAACACAATATTTAATTTACCTGTAACAAACGGAATGTTTATCGTTTCCTAACATTTTTATTTATTGCCAGAGTACGGGCAGCAGCATTGGATGACTTCCATTAGGAGCCCGGGGTTCGAGTCCCCCTGACACAGCAAACTGTTTTGTTTTGTTTCACTGTAAAGTTTGCTTTAGCATTAAAAAATATTGGTTAAGGATGGAGATTAAAAATAGGGTCATGGGTTAGGTAAAGATGAATTTGTAACGTTAAACATATTTATGGAGGAAAACCATTTCCTTCTGCGGTCGCCATTTAAAGTTACCATCCCGATTCCCTCATGAACATGCAGCTGGAGAAACATTACATTTTTCTGTTAAGGCTGCCAAGGAAGGCCAGATGAGCTACATTGACACAGAAGTTACACAAAAACAAGTGACTGTTGTTGTGGCATTGTCTGGTACTTCAATCTAGTGGGGTGTTGGAAAGATTATGACATTACATAGCTGTTAGCATGGCTTATTTATATGGTCTTACAGGGACTTTTTTGCATGCATTCATTCCGGTAACTTGCTGGAATGTGAAATAAAAGTTATTTTTCTTGGCAGATATATGTGATTAATGACCCTGGATTGTATAGGAATAGTATCATATGCCACCTAAAAGCTTTATTTGAGGCAGATCATGAATTTTTCTGCTCTCAGTAAGACCTGACTTAAACATTAAAGCACTCAGGTTGATGGATATCACTTGAAACTCCTACTTCCAGAATATTAAGGGTTTTATTTTTTCAGGCTCAAGTTTCCAGCTGTAGGTCTGTACAGAGAAGATACAGCACACAAGTGATCACTTTCAACCAACATACATTTTAGCATATTGTTTTAGCATATGTCTTTATCACAGTATATATGAGCAATGAAAAATCCTGTGACACACTTAAACTAAAATAACCCAGTAAGACTAAAAGAAGGAGGCTAATATGTGAAACAAACAGAAATGCACTATAGCCGCTCCATTTCACTTGGACCGCTTGGAGTGTATACATTATGTATGCTGACAGTGTGACATTAGGCACATTAAATATTCTCAGGAAAGCAAATGCAAGATAATGAGGGTGAATTCAAAGTGCACGTCCTCTTAATTTCACATGGCAGTGAGTACTTGAGAACATATTCTATGCAAATGCATCACAGGGATAGCAGCTCAGCTTACAGTTTGTTGTGGTTGAATTAATGCAATAGTGTGAGTTGAGCTGTCATTTGAAATTCATAAAGGAGGAGGGTCTAAGCTGCTGTATGAAGAGGAAGAGGGGCGGAAAGTGGGTCATAATCTGAAGCTACAAGATTCACTGCACTATAGGAATGTGATCCTAGGCTTGTTGGCTATATAAATGCCCACAGCCTCTCTCAAAGGTCAAGAACAATGCATTGTTATATATATAAAATGGCAAGTTCACTTGCATGGACAGACCTTAACCCTGATCCAAGGAATACTACACAGCTGGATGGAAGCCAAGCTGTGGACTCCTGTGCTGTAGACTACCAGTGCATGGAGGCAGCAGCAAGTCTGCTACAGCACACTGCCAGTCACTGGATAAACAACAAGAACTGATGTGACATACAGTATGTTCCTGCTGTCCTTTACACTGCAGGATTTACACCACAGGGAAAAAAAAAAGATGCACTTGAGAAACTCACTCTCATCTATCTTGGTATGAAACTTAGCAGATCAAATTGTACCTTTAAGGCTGTGGCAGCATGGCTGGACACCATAAAAAAACCCAAACAACAGACAAAAGATCAACCCTGGCTTGATAAATAAATGTCATGTCACAGCACACTGCACAGCCTATAACAGTGGCATCAGTGTAATCCTTTTGCCCTAGAGGCTAAGTCACTAATGGACCAAAACATCAAGCAGATGGATTAGAAGTCTGATCATTTCTAAAGGCAATAAAAGTCAAAACACAATTATTCTATTGACAATAGCAGCAATGAGCAGAAAGGAAGTCACTACTTAATAGACTGAAACTGAAGTTTCTGTTTCAGTTGGTCAAACGCATGTTTGTTGTGTCTTTGTTTTATTCCTTGTTACCCCAGATAACACACAGTTTTTGACTTATGGATGTCCCCAAAGAAGCACAGCTGCATGGAGTCTGGCATTAACATTTAATGCAAAGCAGAAAGTCTGAAAAAAAAGTATGTCAGTGCTGGACTCCATTGTATGTCTCACTATTGTTGTAGCCCTTCTGAAACAAAATGAGTCTGGTCAGTTTCTAGTAGCAGGCAGGTAATCCGACTAACCCTCTTCTGTCTACTGTAGTGGCTGGCAGACATTTGCTGACCTGCTAAATGAGACTGGACTTAATTTTAAAGGTGACAGCCAAACATCTGCAGAGATTTGACATGTATACCTGCATGTCTTCCTTTTTTTTTAATCCCCTTTTTGCATTTTGAATGAGCCATGGGCAACCTCTGTGTGAAGGAAATGGAAAAAAAAGGGGAATGGAAAATTTATCAGATTTAGACAGACAGCCCACACTGCTGGGACACCCGAATAGTTCTGTCTCTTCAAATTGTTCACCCTTACATCACAGGCGAGGTTGTTAAGAATTGTCTTTTTGTCCCCACCCTACACAAACCTTCTTATCTTATTTTTTTGTGGGGAACTATTTTAAATAAACTGATCTGGTACGAGATGTGACAGAGATAAGTCAAAATGTAAACCCTAACAGCTGTACACTGTATTAAAGGGCAGCACAACACTGAAGATTAATGTAAATAAAATAAATACCAACCTATAACCTCCCATTCGTTCACTGCCTTCATGTGAAAAAAGTACAGTAGCCTTTGCATGTCCTTTGTTGTTATAATCCCTAATGCATTAAGTCACACGGAGTCACAATATTAACATGTGCCATGTGGAATTAGCACTAATGTATCAAGAGACTGAGCATGTACACAAACTTTAAGCTGCACATACACATGACCTATATTTCAAAAAGAAATGCAGGACTAATAGAGTGTAATATCTCGAATGTAAAGTCCCTTCTCAGTGTTGGATTATTGCCGTTAGCCTGAGGGTGTGTAGACATTTCACTGAGGTTAGTTTAATGAATCTTGATAAAACATTTAGAAACATTACTGCACAAGTAGATTTTATTAAAATAAAAAGCCGTTTAGCCTTTAACTGATATAAATGACATAAAACCTTTCCAGTGTGCTAGTACATTACATCAAATCATGCAAAATGCAAAACATGCAGCATAAATAAATAACATTAAAGACATTTAACTGCATTAGCTTAACAGTTGCCTCCATCTGATGGGGGAGAGGACCTTTTCACCCACCAACAAAATGACTTAGAGTACTTGCTAACCACACTGAAATGGCCCATCATACACATGCAGTAAAAATAGCCCACCAGAGAGCGTGGTTAGACCTTTGAAATGGAACAAGATCAAGGTCACTGTGCAGACCTCCGACAGCCTGGTGGTGATGCAACACTTAGAGACAGAAGGGTTAGATGCCGAGGGAGATGTTACACATATAATTCACATGAACAAAGTGCACGAATGTCAAGTCAATTGAAGGGCGCGTTTTAGCTGTTTGGAAGTTAATTGTCACATACATTTTTATGATATTTAAGCCGTTTGATGTGCTTTCTTATCTCACCACAAAGTTTATAAGACTGAAAACCCACAAATACAGAATAATATCGCTGCTTTACATTAAATTGCGCACTAAAAACTCAATTTTATTTAAAAATCACAGAACCTGGACCCATTTTTTTATTTATTTGTTTGGATCTGAACTACTTTGTTATCACACCATTGTTGCAGAATGATACTCACTGCAGATTGGTGCAGCGATCGAGCCTGGAGCCTTGAGTCTGGTGGCCTTGAAGAGACTTATTTGGATACGAAAAGGCTCTCTGATCACAAGATAATGTGGTGATGATACTATCAAAAAACATTAAAAAAAACTTACATTTAAATATATGATATGATATATGTAACATCACAGAAACTGTGGCCCGAACAAGTTGCAGTTCCTCAAGTGGCCACTTGAGGCTACAGGCTACTCTCTTTTATAACAAGAGAATTTCAGCGCTGAGCTGCAGCATTTGCTCAGACTTAAACTTCCTCTCTTACTTCAGCCACCATGTGTCAGGGGCTTTCTCTGCCACAGAGTGATTTAAATTCCGAGAACACCATGTAGTTTCAAAGAGCTATTTAGAATAGTAATACAATAGCTGAAGCAACTGAGGAGTGTTTCAAAAAGCATGGGGTGCTTAAGGGAAATGTTTACACAAAATCCCTTCCTGAGCTTACTAAGCCTTCAAATGGCGTGTTAGTCGACATAAACATAAGTGTGTGATGCACTTCTCTAGGATTCTCTGAGCCCCACCAGATGCTCTCCTGAATAATTTCTATGTAAAGGCGGCACAAAAGCAGTGAGCCATTTAAAGGAAATTAACTGTATAGGTGGATATAAACAGGTCAAGTGACCCTGGACATGTTTAATCTTAAATTCACAAATATAGGTCAGTGCTTATGCCCTGCTTTACACAGCAGTTTACATTATACATAGGGCTGTATTCCCAGTGTGAACAGCATCTCTGATATCTCTCAGCTGTGATATAATGTGAAGGTACAGTGACAGCTGTTCATGTGCTGTTTTGTTACCCATAAATGTGGCATCTTCAGGGGGAGGGGAACCACACGAGGGACAAGCTGGACAGGAATTTAATGAATGTCTAACTATAAACGACAAACGTGATCACGGCATGTTAAGCTCTTGAGTGCTCTGTGCGATGCTGTTCAAAAACACCCCACCCACCAACTACCACAGCCACTGCCCCACCCCTGCAGCACCATCGGAGCAATAATCCAGCGGCATTCATCATCGCCCAGCGGTTTTACCTAATCTATACTGACATAACATGAATAAAGGGCCATAAGTAGGACTTCCCTGCAGAACACCACATGTTAAGCAGGAAGAGCAGCGGTAGCTGAAAGAGGACAAGCTAACGGAGCATCACACTGCTACATGACTAGATTGTTTATTGATGCACCATGAGATATGTGTGTATTCTGAACTCATAATCCCACAATCTGAATGACTTTTTTTTTGCCACACCAAGTATAATTTTCTACAGTGTTTAATCCGAGATTAAGCATCTTTATTTATCCTTTGATCTGTCAAATGACAGAGAGGCTCAACAGTCTGATATCACCTGGTGGGTATAAAGGCTCCAAAATACTCCACATGGAGGTGGATGGTGGCTGGTGACCTCACCTTCATTTTTACTTTAGGTTAGGTGTGAAAAGTTTGTCAACATAGAACACATTTTACAAGTCCACCAATGAGGAACAAGCTTCGCCACCATTTTTATGGCTACCACAGTGAAGAGTCCCGCCCCAAACCACACATTTGACATCGTCAGGCCACAGTAGAAAAAACAATTATGACTAGAACACTTTAGTCATGGAAGATGGATTGTAACTTATGAGTTATTCTATCCATTGATCACATAAGAGTGTTTTCTGAGCACAGCCACATGAGTACTTACACTCAAAGACAGTTAATGTTCACCTTACTCTATGTACGAATAAAACTTTGCACCTGAATCTAAGAAAGAAGCTCTCAAATTCAAACCCAGCACTGCGAATATTAGTGCTGTGACTCGATGCCACCCAAGTGAGTCTGAGGTAAACAGCCATTAAACTACGGGGCCCCTTCTGTCATTAGTTTATCAATCCTTTCTGCTCCAATTAATGTTACACTGTGTCTGTTCACAGTAAAATGTGTGCTGGTGTTTTAAAACCAGCTTCCTTCAATAAAAACAGTCCTATTCAGTCTCCACGTTGTAGGCACAAAGGCGGAGACAGCTGTCAGCTGCTGCAGATCTTGTATTCTGCCAGGTTCTATTCAGAATGTCTTTTCTTCCGTCAGCAAGGAGCCTGCTGGTTGTTGCTTGTCCTCTCCTCCAATCCTTTGGCAAAGCTACACAGGGAAATCTTCTGAACAGCTAACATTTGTTCACCATTCTGGGGGACGCTTTTCAATCAAGGAGGCCTTCTGGGGTGCTGAAGCTATAAAGGAGAATCCTTCCAAACAAGGCTCAGGCGAGATGAATAATGTGATGTATTCATTGCTGACGAATGACAAAGCTAATAATTTGGGGCACAGCTAGTGTAGAAGTGTCTTAATCATGTTGTTGGAGGCTTATTTTACATAAGGCTAAATTTTCTTTGTTGTCCACAGAGGATCAGTCTTATAGAGCACATACAACAAAGTGGGTATCATCATTAATTGCAGTCATATTTTGTTTTGATTTATTGTAGTGCAGAGACATATCTTCCGCTAAAAAACACTTAAATGCATTGTGTACTACGTATGCATTGTTTGCCCTTGCGTTAAATACAGTAGAACACTTGTCACTGCAGCTAGTGTTTAGGTCATTTACAGCTCAACCAGCTTTAATTGCATTACTTTCCCGCCTCTCAAAGTCACAAATATGTCCTATGGGCCTGTGAGAACCAGTCATGCATGCATAACCCACATAAAAGTACACTGCTCATCAGTGGGAATTGATTGTACTACTACAGAGGCACTGTGGGATTACAGATCAAACCAGTGCAGAGAGAGCAGGACAGGACAGGACACAGCCTACAGTGACACAATCATTTTCAAGGTAACAAATAAGCATCTGTGTCCTCACTGACCTCCATGTTAAAATATCCAAATGTATATAAGTTATTTCACAGTTCTTTAAGCATCAAAACTACTTGTTTAGGTTTGGCCATAGCTCATTGTTTGGGTTAAATTTTACATTACCACTATAGGCAAGTCATTTTATGGTATTTAAGCAAATAAGATGAGAAAATATATCAATAAACTCTAAACAATTATGTACACAATAATCAAAATGTAATATTTGACTGCAAATCAAAGTAGTGGCATTATTTTAATTTTATACAGACAAATGGTTCAGCTCTGTGCACAATTAAGTGCAGATGTATTGCTAGAGGAGCCAGACATATCCCAAAGCTGCTGTATGCTATTCCTGGTGAGAAAGTGGGCCGTACTGTCCTACATACCTGCCTTCTGCAACTGTTTAACGGTCCAAAGCTCATGAACCCGAAAGACCAAACTGCTCCAAAATGCATTTCACATAAAGCCAATCTGTTCCTCACTTAAGCTGAGACTTAGGTTCACACAGTAAATTAGTGAAATGCCTTTAAAACCGAGGAGGGTCAAATTTAATGAGCAAAAGAACGGTTGGCTCATAACTTAAACTGAAACACTGCAGCACCATGACATAACGCTCCCATGTTAACAACACAGAGGAGGCCAGAGAAGCTGAAGTGAACATAAATCATTTGTTAGTGATGGCCATTTGCACTTTTTTTTAAGGCTACATGACTGGACCGTACTATTGTTACTACTCCATTCACTGCAGTAAAATATTTTTAATACGTTTTCCCAGTGAGTGAACTTCCAACCCCAGTATGACCGTGCCAGCTGCGGAGGAGTTACTGCTTTTAAGTTAAGTAAACAAAAAAATGTAACTTCTCTCTGAATCTAACTGTGCCTGTATTGGCTGTAACCCAGAAAAAAGGGTCAGAAGTGAATCACAAAGTGCCTTTGCACTTAGTAGTTTGTAAGCTCTGAATCTTTTATGAGCTGCATGTGCTTGGAGCTGTGAAACAGGCCAGAACCACCGAGTTCTGTAGGTCTACTGCAACTGTATTTAAAGCTTATGGCACCATTTATGGGTAAAATAATCTTCTCCAGATAGATTTTCATTACTTGAATAAATGACAGCACACTAATCATTCCACTCCAAGCATCCTCTGATTTGTTGTGATACAAAAACCATTTTAATTAAACTGTAAAACTGCACCTGGCTCCCTCAGAACCCCTTCATTCATTACTGATGAGCAGCATTTTAAACTTGTAACTGCTGAGGAAAAGACACAACCAAGTATGATTGTGCATTGAACAGCAGCAAAGTCTCTTGGCTGACAACACAAGCTGTGTCTGAAAGTGTTAAGATATTCTGAGGTGGTGTCCAACAGTGCCGCTTCGCTGGGGATTCATTCTGACAGGCTGTCACAATACAGCTAAAACAGATTCCTGTAACCAGTGCACTGTGTATTGACTAATGGTAAACATCAGCTTTCTGTGATATAATCAAATCTAGAACACGCCACTTCTTCCTTGGAACAACTATCCTCTGCAATTACATTAACTTAACAGTCGACAAGAGACAGGACAGTTGTCTGGGACAGAGAAGCTCTCCACAAATAAATAGACACAGTAAATCTATCATACAGAGTAAACATCTGTCATCAAGCCAGACTGATCCATTGTCAGAGGCTTTTTAACCTTTGCTTATATGTTAACTGTGGGCAAGCTTATGCCAAGCTGTTAACCAATGCTACTGTTAGACTGCCAGAAAAAGAAAGGAAGCAGTTCGCCACCTTACTACCTGCACACTGTATGTCTAATTCTACAATAGTTAACTTGCAAGCATTTCTTTCTATAGGTAACCAACAGTTGGCGCTTGCCAGCAGCCAAGGCAGGCATCTGCTTTGGGGCTCCAGGCCAGTTGGAGGGCCCAGAGGACCAACAAACTTTAACTACAGCAGTTTACAAAAAAAAGTTCACAGTGACATTAAAGAAACCTCCCTACACGGCCCTCGCCTGTGGCCTGACTCCACTTATAAGGCCCCGTTCACACTGGAGAAAGTCATTCCAGCTAGAGTAGGATTGAGCCCAGACAGCCTTTAAGCTGGATGCGTTCAGACCTATTTTCAAATCTGGCTAGCACACAGTTGTGTCCGCACTCAATCCGGCTTCATCCAGCGTGTTTGCTGTTCTCCAAACCACTAGGTGGCGCCTCATAACATGGCTAGCCGGATTCGCTAGCCACATTCACACCTGAGCCACATTTGAGCCAATCCTGCTAGATCCACCTCTCGAGGGTGGATCTAGCCGGCTTGAAATCAAACTGGATTCAGCCGGATTGGAGGTGTTCACACTCGGAAAAAAAACACATCTGGATTGATCTGGATGCGGCCAAATCCTGCTTAAGCCACATTTTTTTCCCCAGTGTGAACAGGGCCTTATTTGCAGTTTTACAAACACGTACTTTTAAAGCCAAAGAAAATGATTATTTATATCATAATGGTCATGGACCCCAACAGACTTTGCCTACAGCAACCTGTACTTTATCAATAAGCCAATGGTTGGGCCAATGTTGCCGCACGTTGGGCACACCTTCATATTTCATCCAACCATCCATCTTCTGAACCAGCTTTGTCCTGTAGTACAGGGTCACAGGGGCCTGAAGCCTTTCGCAGCGATCTACAGGCAAAGAGGCGGAGAACAGCCTGGAGAGGTCGCCAGTCCACCTTCGTATCTCAATACAAGAGTATTTCTACGACATTTTCCTTTCACATATTTGAAGAAAGTATATCCAAGTTAAGAGTTTTATCTCTTGCTTTTGTAGTCATTGTGTATTTCTCAATCCTCTATCAATTGAAGCACTTTTACTTTTAAACTACTTTTCTTTTTGTGTCTATTTAACACAATGCAATGAAGCACGGATGATTCTGCAAATCCGCCAAACACCCACTCACTCAGTTCAGTTAGATTTAATTCACCAAGCCCTTGTATAAAAATGTTTTGATTTAATTAACACTGCAGCAAATCTCTGTAGCCCTTCGCCAGAGACACCAACACGTCCTCACGTCAGCACCATCAAAGACATTTGTCACACCCTCCGTCACATACAAAGCATATTAAATTCCATGAGACATCTCTTGAAGATGTCCAGTGTCAACTTGCTGCATGAGAGGAAGTAAGAGGCGTCCTACCTTGTGCGTGTAAGGTGCTTGTCCCAGGTTGATGCCATCTTTTGCGAGTTTATCCCTTATCAGGACCTTGAGCTTCAGCTTGGGATAAGTCACAAAGTCGTTACAATCTGTGAATCTCAGGTTATGGTTTCCGGGACAGGAGGGCTGGTGTACTCCTGTGATCTGTCTCTGCGCCCTCAAAGTCTCCCAGTCACCCATCGAAGCATTCAAAGGTTCTAAGGTGAAGTAGTATCCAGGTGATTTCTTTCTGTCTTCCTCTTTCAGTGCCTGCACGGCTGTCAGCAGCCTTTGTCTGTGGAACTGGATACGGACACCGATGGCATCCAGGTCCGGTTCTCCAATTTGTTTGCAGACTTCCAAGTCATCATACCCATTGTCAATAAAAGACTCCACATACTGTGACAGGTGGAGCTTCGTCAGCCACTGGAGGACGAGATTCGGCCCTTGGCTCATCTTAAGACTGGTCATAAGGATGTTTACCTTAAGTGCACATCATCATCTTCATCTCCATCCACACTGCTGTGCTGAGGCAGCCCTGCACCGTGGTCCCAGCTTTGATCCAGACTCAGTCCTAATGAGACACATCTATTAGTGGTGGGGATAAATAACAAAGCAGGTGCATACTTACAGCAGAAAAATACAGTTAGCTTCAGATTATAAGGAGTCCTGGCTGGTGTTTAAGTTCTTCAGAGCAAAAAACAACAAAAACAAGTCCAGACTGTAAACACACTCCACCTGTGACTCCTCTTACAGGCGGCTAACTTCAGCAAAAGGTCAAATCTGCTCCATAAGGACGCTTCGGATGTTTTTAAACCAGTGAGCCAGACTTTTGAACACAAAGCTAGTAAACTACTTCACGTCGCCCCCAGTCCGTGGCAAAGTTAACGCTAAAACTCGAAGTAACTACGTTTGTGTTGAAATAAAAGAGGTAGAAACAAACACTGGCGCGTTAACAGTTGGTGCTTTCCTCATGCTGTATCCATCCTCTTTGTCTCATTCATTGCAAGCGGCTGCAGAGCAAGACGCTGCGGTCCATCAAACATTCATCCGGAGCAAAAAATCATCTGAAAGGATGACGCTGAAACCAGAGCGACAAATAACCACTCTAACGCCGCTGGTAGTAAATAAAAACATCAAAACATTTTCATATCGGTCCAGAGTGCACTTCTTGCGGGTTACTTTGCGCCCGGCGTCAACCGTTTTTAAGTTTGCTGCCCCTCCGCTCCATCCGTCGGCTCAGTCAGACAGTGCGGATGCTGCTCTGTGCTTCTGACCGCCGCTTTTACCCCGCTGGATGACGGGAGTTCCGCGATCAATGGCGCCACCTGCAGGGGCTTCTGGGTAATGTAGGATTAAGACAAAAACAAAATAAAATACAAACAAAACTATTAAATACAGTTTATTAACAAAAAAACTAATGTGAAAAAATAAAAACAAATAAAATATAATAAAAATAAAAGTTAATAAAATGTAATAAAATAAAATAACACATATTTTTTAACTATTAAATACAGTTTATTAAAAAAACAAATATGAAAAAAAACAATTCAATTAAATAAAATTATTAAATAAAAAAATAAATAAAATAAATACAAACAAAACTATTAAATACAGTTTATTAGAAAACTAATGTGACAAAATAAAAACAAATCAAATTTAATAAAAATAAAAGTTAATAAAATTTATAAAATAAAATAACAAATATATTTTAACTATTAAATATAGATGATTAAAAACAAATATTTATTAAAAAATAAATAAAACAAATTAAATATCTTAAAAAAAGTAGACACACTGATATTTTTTTTTATCTAGGTGAAATTAGCAATTCATGACTTCTCATAAGTAAAATATATGACAATGATCTTCGTCAGTACTAGACTAACACTGTAAAGAATTTAATTCTAACAATTAAAAAAAGTTTCAATAAAGTCAGTGAGCAAGTATGACAGAAAACACCAGACACATTTAATTATGATTGGTTTTACATTTATTTTCCATTGCACAATAATATCTATATATACTGTATCTACAGTCTAAATTGTTTGTGGCAGCAGATTAAGTCAGACATCCATGTGAAATTTATTTTAATAAAACTGTACAAAAATTGCCTACTATGAGAAAATACTGCAACTCCACAGATATTCATCCCAGAAGACAGATGGATGGAAGTATGGCGAATGAGAAAACCCTGGAGCTCTCCTGCATAATGCTGTAAAGCCTAACAGCTTTGATTTCGAATGCATTTCTAACAGCACAGGGAACACACAAAGAGTTTCCATGAAGCAAACGGTAACATTAACAGATGTACCAATAAAATAAATATAATCTCTCACACGTATACAATTGGCATGATCAAAATGAAAATGGGACACGCTTCGGATGTGTGATGACAGCTTCAGTTTTGTTCAACATGGTGGTTAATACAAATGCCAAAACAGACAATCTCTAAGAGGGATAATACATGGTTGTTTCAAGTTTGTAAACACTTAATATCATGCATCCTTCAATGTGCAATAAGAGACCATTTAGGACATATATGTTGCAAACTGAAGCACTTCAAAGTTGAGGCCACACTTTGTATAAAGACTCCGCAGCCCACCCCACGAGGAGCTGATCCTCCTGCAGTAGCAAAGCTTAAATCTGAGATGAGTATGTTCAATATATACCAGGAAAATGTTTATTGTCATGTCTGGCGGATTATTATGCACAACCATTGTTCGGACGTAATGTGTGTTATTCTTTCCCCCAAAAAAATTACATTAAAGGTATTCATTTTTAATAGATAATTATTGAAATTAAAAGTATATATATATTTGTTTTCAAATATATAAATATATCATAGAATCATTAACCTGACATTGAAAACAAATCTGAGAGTGAAGCAATCAGCATAAATTGGCAAATGACACAGATAAGCATAGGTTCTGTCATGTTTTGGTCCTTTGAAAAACAAGAAATATGGGACTCAAAAGAAAAAAAAAACATGTTAAAATTATACTAACAAACTTATTTTAAGTACAAAAAAATAGTGCAAAACCCACACAGCTGCTGTTCCAAATGGGTTTATCTCAGTAGTATATATTAAGATTCAAATCAGCCATCTAAAAGTGAAGAGTTTTATTCCAAAACCCAGTATCTCCACCTTGGATAAAACATGTTTTAATACTCTAAAATAAAAACTGATTAATTTACTTCTAATCAAAGCTGGAAATGCTGACTTTGGAATGAAACTCTTCAAATTCTCTTTGCACATGTACAGCAGTTTGGGACAGTAATGAAGGTTTTCAAGCCCATAAAAAAAACAAAAAAACAAGCAAAGCCAATCTGCTTCCCCTCTTCCTGACTGACGCTTACCTTTAAGAAAGGAAGGACAAAAAAAAAAAAATCAAGACAACTTTGTGAAATTAAGCAACTCTTTGGTGTCGGAAAAGAACATGGCCGCAAGCGTACAGTATGTCACATCGCCTGAACCTGCACTGTCAGATTTGTGTCCAACTGTCTCGCTATTTACAACATTTGGCAGCAATCTGGACCGACAAACTCTTGTTTCTCTTTTCAAAATAACAAAAAAAACCCGACAGATGATGCTCCTATATTGACACAAATAGCAGCATATCCTTGCACCTCATGAAAAAAAAAATCTAACTACAATAGGATTCTAGTTAATCACATTGAAAAACACTTGTCAAGCAAAAACAAAAACCTCAGAAAGACCTATTGTAATACGCTGTATCTATGCAGTTAGTATAAACATTGGCGCCCATACACATATTCCTGAATATATGTATGTTCACAAACACACAGATATACACATAGGTAAGAGGTTAGCATATATGCATCATGAGGCAAAGGCAGAAGAGAAACAGTTTTTAAGTGAACGGTTCAGAGTGAGATGACCAGCGGCACGGCGTGGAACACTCTGCCGGCAGCTACGAACACACAGACGGCGTTATCACTTCCATTGTGCTGTAAAGAGACACATGCTTTTTTCCCTACACATTGAGAAACAAGACAGAAGAAAACTGCTACGACAGAATGCCAGAAATAAAAACTTAAACTTTGTAACCAAAATATACATTTATGCTTATTATATTTAAGGACAATCTTTGTCTTGCCCGTCAACACATCATCTTTATAATGTGTGACTTGGCTACATCCCCTTTGAAGATTACAAGACCCTTCAGGGGTTTTTTTCCAGTGTATCCACTAATTTTTCGGATGTAAACTCTTTATTGGGGGTAAACATTTTTCATTTTTTTTGGTGTTCTTCTTTTTCATTCATGTTTATCCTACACTGATCCAATAAATAATAAAACCAAAGTGACTCTCTCAGCTAAAAACAACTCGAAAAAGGTGTAAAAAATTATGATTGGTGATGAACTAGGGTTCTACCAGCCCTTATTCTGTGAGAGGCAATAGATTCATTATCTCCCTGTCCATTTTTTCTACTATTCTAAGTGCTTGAAAGGCCCTTTCTGAACATATAAAGACAAAAACAGACTGACAAAGGGTTAAAGGACGAATGCTAAAAAAAAATAATTTAGACCCCAAAAATCAAACAAACACAAGTCTTTCATTGATTCACTCATTCCTACAGAGACAGACACGTACATTGACTTGATTTCAAGTACAAGCGTTCATCAGACTTTTCTCCTCATTAAGTCCACTGTGTTTGGCAGACACCGTAAAGGGCAGAGAAAGAAAAAACTAAAAGAAAAACAAACAATTGCAGTCAGGCCACCACAAGTACATTATTATTTTTTTTTTGCAGAACTGTCTTTCCTCTTTCAGAACAAAACAGCAAGGTGTGTAGAGATATACTGTATATATGAGACATATACGAGTGCATGACGAATATGAAAGGTCCCCTCTCTCCTGGTCTGCAGACTGATGTGATCATCGCTCTCAGGTGAAATGGAAGAGAGAGATCCATTTCTTTCGTATTCTCACTGCATTGGCCCGTGTCCACTCTGCAGCAGTCCCCCGGTGACTGAGGTAATGCAGAGTGATGATATTGTGCTGAGAACAAAAAGCATGATTCTGTTGAATTCCCCCCCCCCCCTGTGGAGAGAGACAGAGAAGAGAAGAGGGACCTGCAGCTCCTCAGAGATACTGGTGTGTGCGTGATTACAGAGTCCAATGCTCCACGCGCTGCCATCAGAGCTGGTACCACTTCTTATCTTTGTACTTCAGCATCATCTGAGGACAGTGAAGAGGAAAAATGAGGGTTAGACATACCGAGTTCACCTGAAAACTATGATGCTGTTTAGAAAGATGCCTCTTCCGTACATCGTGGGCATGTTTGGAGAAGGACTCTGCACTGGCCATCATGGCTGCTGTTCTCTCCTCCAACTCGCCCAATTTCTGCCCTCTCTCATCCAGAGCTATTCTTGCACGAGCAAGGTCTCCAACAACACCCGATGCTGCACCCTTCATGCCCTCCATGCCGCCCGGGCCCGGGATGTGCTGAGCCAGGCTACGAGAGGCCTTCCCGGCAGCTGTTTCACCAACTAGCAAAGACAGGAGAGGTAGAAAATAAAAGAAAGGTCTATCGTTCTCTCCTAAAATATTTATATAATAAAGAGTCTGTACTCACAGAGGTCCTCCCTGTCCAGAGACTGAGCTCCTCCCCCAAAAAGGCCTTTGAAGAACCCTCTGTTTGGAGCCTCGGGTGTCTCCACAGGGGTGAATAACTCACTGAGCATCTCCTGAGGAAGACAGGATTATCAAGACTGAGCTCTAAAGCATCACAATGTTCCAATCTGTTCCAACTCGGGTATCTGACCTGCAGGTTGTCGCAGGTCTCCTGGCTGTAGGTGATCCTCTGGATCTCGGTAGCGGAGGTGAGGTACAGCGCCTGACCCAGGTTAGAGAAGCAGAACGTTCTGGCTATCCGCATGTCTGTCAGCGGCAGGTAGTTCACATCCAGCAGAGGCCGGAGACTGGGCAAACTGTGATCATACATAAAGTAATGAGCATTGTACTTTTGTTACAAAATGCTCTGTACAGATCTAACCAAAGCCTTAGGAACTGATGATACCTCAGCGTCATGATGTGCCCGTTAGCACAGAAACAGGCAATGCAGTTGGCTCCGGCCATCTGCACGACATCAGCCCTCAGCACAAAGGAGCTCTCTGTGATGTTGTGTTTGTAGATGCGGGTTTGGGAGGGCAGGGCCACCACCTTGGCCTGTTTCTCCGAGCACAGCACGGCAAACTGGCCGTCCGGGCCCTCTTGTGACGAGGGAGGGGAGGCTGGCCTGCGCCTCCGACCCTTCTCCTTCTCTTCATCTGATGCATTCGGGTCATACCATGGCTCGTAGGAAGGGGGCAGCAGAGTTCCAGTGGAGTCCAGCAAGGCCATAGTCATGATGCCTCCTTTGAGACGGACCAGAGTGCCTGAAGAATGTGTACGACACCAAATATTTTCAGTTAGGAACAGTCAAATTAAACCAAAATATAAAAAAATATGGTCAACAGCAAGGTCAGTTTGCCATAATAAGTTGTAAATCTTTATTTGCAACCTCTGTACAGCAACTGTAATGGACATAGACAATCTTTGACCATCTAATGTCGTCCAAAAAAGAGTTTCACTTGCTGTAGTTGTTGCACTTTTGCTAATAAATATACAGTAAGTGACTCAATAAAAACGAGAAATGAAAAGCTTCCCATTCTGTGGTGTCATCACAATCCCCCTCCATCTATCTCCTCTTTTTAGTGTCACTGTTTGAGATTGAACTGTTTGTCAAAAAAGGCTGTGATGTATCTTCCTGTCACACACAGATCCCCATCTGGTGAATAATATCAAGTGCAGTTCAGCCTCTTACCACAGGAGGCAATGCCGACCGGCTGCTGCAGCCGCTGGTCCCCGCCGGGCGGCAGGCTGAGGGCCACCATCATCACAGAGCCCTGGGTGGTCCCCACCAGCACACAGGGGCTGATCACGCTGTCCGTCTTCCTGGGGAAACTCTCACAGAAGTAAAAGGAGGAGATGGCCTCTCGAGACTCTCTGTCTATGCTGGTTACACTTGAACTACGTGAGCGAGTGAATGAGTTATCCTTGGCATCTGGACGGCAAGAATGAGCAGAAAAAACACAAGAATGAGGAAGTGATTCACAGAAATAAAAAAGGGTTAGCACAAATTAACCAGCAAGAAACAGGAAACTCAGTTACAAGGTTAGAGTTTCTTGCTGCTATAACAAAGCAGAGCACACCTTCCAGAGAAACGACCAGTGCAGAAAACAACACATTTTACAATGTGGACAGAAAAACAGTGAGATGCTCACGCACAGTTTACATCCACTGAACCATTTTTTCTTTGGGTGGCTTTTTTCCATATCCTCAAAGGTAGAGATATGCACATAGTACTACAGTGCCTCCCAAGGAAAAACTGGTATTTAAGGAGCAAGAATTATTAATGCCTCATTGCTGAGCTGATGCCAGCTGCAACACAAGCTTTTACCCTCGTTAAAAAGATAATGAGGGATTCCAACGTAAACACAAAAAGATCTATGACACAGAAGGGAAGGATAAACACATCGCCCAGCCCGTGTGCTCCTCACAAGGAAAAACTGTAAACAGCAGAAGTCAAGCCAGTGGAACCTCCTCAAAAAGAAGGAAACGGTAACTGTGAGAGGATTAGTATCACATGTCAACAAATAAAGTCCCAGTAGTGTGGGTTAGTTATTCCACTTCAGCCCAAGTCGGACCATGGCTGGTCCACTCACTGCGGATGGGTTCTGACAAAGCTCTACAGACGGCAAGCTTTCGGCCCATCATGGCCTCCGTGTAGCCTTCTTTCACGCAACAAAGGCGCTTCGTAAATGTCCGAGAGTGCCATCGTTGGAACCTATGCTCTGCTCCCAGTGCAAACAGAGAGAGTGTTGGTCTCAACTTAGGGCAGAAGATCCCATCAGGAGTCTCACAATCACAGCAACACGCCACTACACATTCAGCAATACTATGAACCTATTAAGGAAACACAAAGGATCTGAGAAACTTAAAGGCATTTGTGTTGGCTTACCCTGGTCTGGCTTTTGCTCACTAGACGAGCTAATTTTCCGTGACATCTTGGCTGTAACAGAAACAAATACCCCTAATTTATGATGAAAGATGATGACTGAGAGTTTAGAACTTTATAACAAAGGAATCAATCATTATTTGTTGCATCTTTTACTGTGCAAATCCGTAAGAAAATTTAAATCCTAATGGCGTGGTGACACTATCTGCAGGGCAACTGTTGAGGACACACATGGTCTGCAAAAGACAACTCATACAGGGTGCAAAAAATATTCAAGTAATTTTTGTTTGGTTCTTTGCTCTTCTTGGGTATGATTCCCCAAAAGTTGCCTGTTTCAGTGTACAACCACCCTCACAGAAACCATGTGAATACAAACGAAGCAGAGAAGCATCACAGACAACCGGAGGGTGCCTGTAAAGTCAAACAAAGCAAGAGGCAGTGAAGAAATAAGGTGATTACAATTCAGGGAACATAGTTATGCAAAGAGAGTAGGTGGAGAGAAAAACATAATCAGTGGCTAGTGAAACACTGAAGCCCTGGAATCAGAAACACACACAGCAAGTCGAAGAGAAATAATTCACTTTAAGAGGTTAGATATTAGTGATGTAAAGATCGCGGCAGGGAGCAGATTTTCTATGCTTTAATGGGTCAAGGAGGGGGGCAACAGTGGCGCAGTGGGATAGCAGGGTTGTCCAATAACCGGAAGGTTGGTGGTTCGATCCCAACTCCTCCCTAGTCACTGTTGTGTGTTCTTGGGCAAGACACTTCACCCCACCGCGCCACCATTGTATGACACTGCTTGTGCAGCAGCCGTAACGAATTTCCCTCTGGGATTAATACAGTATCTAAAATAAAATAAAAAGAAAAAGCTTTAAAAGTAACATGTTCCCATAATACAGCTAACAATATCTGCATAGAAAATCTGATGCCTGAAATTTAAAAGTCGTGCACATCATAAGGAATCCTGATTAATTTTAATAAATCAACAATAAAACTCCCCAAAGTACCGTTTGTGATTAGTACAAAAATACAGTTCTTGAATGCGCTTTCAGTCTTTAATTGGCACAAGACGCACAGGCTGATTATGGCGCAGCATGGTTAGAAGGCTGTCATTCAGAGAGAAAGAGTGAGCCATCACAAAGAGTGCAGTCTGGAACATACAGTACCAAAGTCATTGGCAACCGTCTTGGAAAAGCGTCTGCTTTTGAACTTCACTGGAAATAAGGTTCGAAAATGTAAAATCAGACAAACGTTGGCCATTTTTAACATCTAAAATCTAAGGGTACACGTGTTGGAAAAAACAGTACCCTTCTCTATGAACTTCTGCTTTCGTTCATCATCTGAATTGCATGGTGAGGTAGATCCTATATGAGAAACAGCAGCATTTTGAGAAGTACAGCACTGGTTTGTGGCGTGGTGCACATCACAGAGGCTTACCTGAAGTAGGTGATTTGCAGCGGTCCTCTGAGGCGTTGGACCCATCGTTGGAATCACAAAGAGCTAGAGGAGCCATAGAAAGAGTGATTAAATATGGAGCCTATAAACTCTTATGTTATGTCCTACAGTGCAGGTGATGGTGAAAATAAGGGTCACCTAGTAGATTAAAGGCAGGGGGAGCTACCTGTCAAATGTACTCAAGTGTGTCTAGTGCAGGGGTCGGCAACCCGTGGCTCTGGAGCTGAAGGTTGCAGACCCCTGGTCTAGTGACACAGGTGGCAGCATTTAAAGATACAGAGCTCCTGTAATCCTCCCACAACACTGCTGATTTCTAAGGTAAGCACTGGAGAGTTTGGGATGCTAATAATAATAATAAAAAAAACAGGGAGTGCACAGGACCGAGGGAAAGGCTTGGAGGACAACAATGGTAGGGTAGGAAGGAGAAGAAATTCTGACACACTCTGAATGACTTACTCAAGTGAGATGAGCGTAGTTTTTTCACAGACTCAGAATACAAGTTAGAAAGTCTGGACATGCAAGACGTCACAGTTGGAATGTCTTTACCAAATCACAAAAGAGAGACCAACAGTCAAAATGGTGAGACAGAAAAATGACAGGAAATCATACAAGAGAAGAAAGCACTGAGTCTCAGGGGCTCGCCGCTAAATTTATCATCATATATTTATCAGCTAATATTTATTTATTCAGTTTGCATAAATTAAAGATGCAAATAAAAGAGTCTTTAAGTCGAGCAACAGGCCGCTGAGACTGAAAAGAATGAACACAAACAAAGTGAGTGACAGGATGATTAGGCAGAGAGAGAAAAACACAATAAAAGATATGACAGAACAGCAACGCTTAAAAACAAGCTAGTAAACAAGTCTCATATGTCACTTTGTCAGTGAAATGAATCAAAAGATAATTCTGTCAGAGTGGAGCAGCTCTGATATGGCACTCTACAAGGATCACAAGCATGCATGCTCCACTGTCTTTGCTCTGTCCAACTGAACAGATGGAGAATCTGTCAGCAATGCCCCCTGTTGAGGGAGAGGAGCTACTGCAGGGGGCGGTGCTCATGGTGCGAAGTCAGGGCAGCTGCCAAGTGTCAGCTCTGCCTCCCCTAACCCCCCCCCCTCTAACAGCCAGATAGTGTTTGGCAACACACAGGAATAAAACAAAAAATATTCAAATGAATGAAGCACTTGGTGTGTTTTATTGAACAAATTAAACAAAGCTGTGATTGGTGGAGTGCAGCTCACCTCCAGAGGGCTGTCGTGCTTTACGTGGGGAGTGAGGCTGCCTCTGATAGGGGTCAGATGGACTGTACAGCTCTGATGTACCCATGTTGAGAAGCAGAGTTTTCTGGAGGTAGTCTACCACAGCCAGACCGTTACTGTTTCCAAACACCACACTGAAAAACACAGTGGAATCAAGATTCAGATGCTATTTCTGTTACTTAAACTATAATTTAGGCAGGCTTCATTTACAGTTGTACTTTCCAAAATGCACAATTGCTGCCTTCATTTAGACAGGATGCAATTAAACTTCTCTGCTGTAACAGATTTAGCACAAACTGGACCAGGATAACCACCACTACGAAGACAAGTGATGTGATTTTATGTCAAAATATCAGGCCGGAGAGACTTACAGGCCGTAGGAGGAATTGATTGCCAGGCTGGTGATCTGCTGAGGCGGCTCCCCACTCACCCACACCAGCTGGATCACCAGCTCCACCTGGTAGCCCGGAGACTGCTTCAGCGGGGAGCTCCGCACCCTGCATCACACACACAGTGGGATAAGACAGCAGGCTGTACTTCACACTGGAATGAATGATCAGCCTTTGAGTGCGATGCGTTGACAATATGAAAAGGAACGTGTCCATACGTTAGGCATGGTATATTGTCTCGTGGCCCATCAGAAGAGTTGGTGCCTGTGGAGGGCTGAGTGGGAGGCTCACTCTCCTGAGGGCTGGTGGAGGCTCCTGAGGTTGGCTGGGTGGGGGTCTGATCCCCTCCTGGGTCAGGAGAGTCCACATCGCTAAACTCACACTGCATCCGCACCTCCAAAAGCTAAACACACGAAACAAATGACAGAAAAGGAGGCTTACTTTGGCGGGGAAGAAGGACTAATTTCCCCTAATACTGTGGGAGTGATTGTGTGCCTACCTGAACAACTTCAGTAGTGACTTCCTGTTTGCTGAACCTATAGATGATAACGTGAGCAGACACCCCGGCCACACAGAGCATCCTGCCCTCAGGACACCAGGACAGGGTTTGGATGGCAAATGGGTCCTCATCCACTATATCGGTGTTTGGCTTGTCCTCCTTACCACGAGCCCTCTCAAACACCTTGGCAGTCTTCAGCTTGTACAGCACTTGAAGCATTACTTTGAGAAGAGTGAAGGACAAAAAACCCATGATGGTTCACTGGCTGCAATCAATGTACTCAATCAGGTTAGAACAGGCGATGTGCTGCTGTGTCTAATACTGTAGTCTAAAGCTCCTGCAGTAACATGTCAATAAGGGTATGCAAAAATCAGCAACATGGCATAAAACCAACAAACAGCAGAGTACTCACATGCAGAAGCATCCCAAAATTTGATGGACCCATCAGCATGTCTATAGGTTGTGGAAAAAGCAGAGGAAAATATTTAGAAAACTGAATAAACTGCACATGGATGTGCACGTGGATCAATAATAAACTGATTAAATTAATCACAGACCCTGTGATTATAATCTCTGGGTAACTCTGTGTGCCTTGACCCCAGTTTCCCCCACTAATGGGCCATTCCTGAAATGAATGAGGAGACATTTGTTATTTACTTCTGCTATCTGCTACATTAAAGTAAGCTTCTCTCTGCAGTGCTGTCTCCAAGAGCACATGTTCATATAAAGTGCACTTAAATGCTACAAAAAGGAGTCATTTACCTTCTTGCTGTAACCTTGTCTCTTTTGCCGGATGCCGACAGAGTAAAGTGCAGGAATAAGTTCAGCAGGACAGTCGGCAAAATACTCACAGCAGGTCACTGGTGATTCATGAACACTCAACGGATATGGACTCTCAAATATTGGATACCTGTGATAACAATTATATTGGAAAATCAGCTGCCTAATCATCTATGGTCTCGCAATTTTCCAAGAAAGCTGAATAATTACCCAATCTGTCCTAAGTCTATTACAACTAAATCCTTCTCCAGAAGGACCACCACAGCATAAGGCTCCTGAAAATCTGGGAGACAAATCAGAACCAAGTTAAAAATGAACCCGACAACCTTTCACAAAACAAGTCCAGAGTGACTCTGCTCACCGTTTGGATATGGAGTTTCACACAGCGTTAGGAAGTCTACAATAGGGTAGTCCATCTCCAGGACGGCAGTGCTCTTTCCATGCATCACAGTCAGACAGGCTCTCCTCCCCACAGTGTCGTAAGACAGACCTCCAGACAGGACCATGAATGGGTCCCTGAGTTCAGCAAACAAAACACTTTAATTGCTTTTTCAATAAACTGGGTTTGTTGTGGAAAGGTAGAAAGCTACAGCATCCAATGAGTGCTTCAACGGCTGAAAGGGGACGTCAGATTTTACTGTTGTGCTTGGCTCTGGAGATTGTTTGGCCCCATTTCCTAATTTTTAATTATAATGACAACTATATTAATCCCTGTCCTCAAATACCTGAGAAAACGTTGGGAATAATTAGATCAGTTTCTGACAGATAATGCCAGATTTGCCAGATGACCCTCGTTGAAGGGCTCTCTCATAGACTTCAATGTTAAATGGCTTTTGAATTTTTATTAATATTTTGAAAACAAAACATATTTTAACAAATCCGAATACAAGTTTAATAGCCCTTGAAGAGCTGAACAGAATGATGTTTGAACGGTTTCTGTAGCTGAAAGCATGCGGAACTAGTTACATGTCAAAGTTGAAGGTGGGTTTGAAGGCTCCTCCATAGACTCCCATGTTAAAAATGACGCCGAAATTGCTTAATATTTAAAAAACTATAATATTTTGAAAAAAACTTGAAGTTGACCCAGAATGTCCTCTGTGAGATGAACATTCTGATAGTTGAATGGCTGAAATCGGTCAATGTATACTGAAGACGTACGGAAGAAGAAGAAGAAGAAGAAAGAGGGTGAAGAGGTTTGATTGCGTAGCAGCAATCAAACTAAATAAACAAAAATAATCACACAGGGCCTTCCTAGCTTTCCATCTAATTTCCACTGGTATAAAGATGCTGTCAAGAAGTCTCGCCTCCATGTATCTAACATGGAGAATAACAGGAAAGGCTACTTTGAGTGCAGGATATGGTTTAAAGCAGAATCGGGTGAGACACAGGAAGGGTGGGAACTCTCCACCGTCACTTACCCAGCCCTTGTTGTTTTGTACTCCACTTTCAGGATAGGCTTGCATGGTTCTGGCTTTTTTCCATCCTTAGGCTGCTTTCCTGTTGCAGATAAAAGAAGAATACGGACACATGGATGCACAGTATACGCCATCCATCTGTTTCTGTTGTACAAGTCACGCCTTAATACATATATAAACAATACAACTGTGTGTACACAGCAACGCCTACCATGTGGCGTGATGATCTGTGCAGGCTTGGCTGGGGTTCGTACATTCCACGTGGTCAAAGTGCCATCAGAGTGGCTGCAAACAAACTGTTTACCCTCATGGTGCCATGCGACTGAGTGGATTGCCTTAAAGACACACACAGCAGCACATCATCACTGCAGGAACACTTTCACTGGATGGTATTTTTTAGCCCACATGGAGGTCTGATATTTAAACCCAGTTCAGGACGTGTGTCTGAATCGATCGTCCGTGCGGCCTAATCAAGACTGAAACCTGTTTGTGAGGCAACAGAAAACTGAGAAAACTAGCTCCCCTCACTAGAATTGAGCTGGAAGAAAATAATGCCTTACCTCATCATAATTGTAGCGGTAGTCAGCTTTTTTGCACTTTAAATCCCACAACACCACTACCCCGCACTCGAATCCAATCAGAAGCTGCAACAACAAGAGAAGCAAAGCTCAGCTCAGCTGATTGCTGTGAAAAACCACATTCTGCAGCATGAAGTTAACATGACCGCTGTCTGTGCTGCTCAGTGGATGGATCATCTTCACAACTTGTTGTTTTTTTTTTTAACTAAGCAGACAATATTCAACACATTTAAAGAAGAAGGAAGTAGTTAACAGTAGTTAGAAGGAAGTTAGTGTTGACTTACTACTCAGAGTATTCACAGAAGTACAACAATATCGGGTTCAAACACAGCTATTGATTTCCAGAGATGTTTCTTTCTAAGGTGGAGTTAACAATTCCTGAGAAAAACTGCTCATATTTGAACTCAATAGCCAAACAAACAAACACACGGCTCCTTCCAGTGTTCCTCTGTGAGCTCCACCCACCAAATTCATAGACACATGGCTACTAAAAACATCTGTGACACTGCTACATGTATGTTTCTTTTTTAGGTTCTATGTTAAATCTTGATTTTAAAAATAGAGGAGTGGCATTTTTTGAGGTAAACAGAGGATGAGGTGCTTTCCAACATCTCCAGATAGCTGAATGAAAGTATAAGCATCGTTGGAAATGTATTTTCAAGATCTCAAAAAAACTTATTCCAAAGTACGCTGGCTCTAGGTTACATTCTTCCTCTATCTTGACATTTCCTGGAAATAATAAGTGAGAGAAGAAATCTTTTCTCTTCGATTCTGACACTAAAATCTGAAGTAACATTGACATTTTAATTAGCTAAAAATGTCCTGCCCTCATTCTGCACCGTAGCCGCACAAACTATATTGACATTGTGTCGTCTGTGCGGCGGCAGTTATTCAACAGAATGAAGAAAAGAAGAAAAAAAACATCACAAGACAGAAAATAAAATGGAACGTTTGCTTCTAGGTGGTAGACATGTATCAGTTGTGAAACAGGGTATGTGGTGTTTAACAGTCAGTCACCTTGCCCTCATCCATGGGGTTATCACTGATGTGGACAACAGGCCCTGGGTGTGTCTTGGTGGATCTGTGAGACAAGAGGCAGAAGAAAAAAAAGAGTAAAATTTAAAAATATTTGGGTTGTATGCATGGGCGAAGTACGAAAAAAAGAGGCAATGAGAAAAATCAAATATAAACAAAACTCTGGTGCATCAGTGCACCAGAGAAAGAGACATGACATATGAGAGAGAGAGAGAGAGAGAGCAGGGTCACATGAGGGTCTATGAGAGATTATAGTGCGTGGAGACAGGATCACCGTGGCAACAGAGCAAGGGGCATGGAGGAAGTGAAGGGCTGGCCTAAAGAAAAGTGTTGCTGCCTCTGAGTGTGGTCTGGCTCCAGTGGCTAATGATCTCATTGCTGCTGATGAGTCGATACAGTCAAAAGATGTCGCAGTGAATAAAAGGGAGGGAAGGAGCAGAATATGCACTGGAGCCGGTATTCACCACAACACCATCGCTAAGACAAGCGGCTGCTTTTCACATCAATAGTCATAATAATAAATGTATGCTGTTTATTCCTTAAAATACAAGACCACGAGTGCTGTGTCTCACTGCAGGAGTGTGAATCCACAAGTTTACACAGAAAGCAGTGTGTGTGTGTGTGTGTGTGTGAAAAAGACATCTCTATCAGGGATCTGACAACTCTCCTGCTAACAAATGACTGAATGTTATGTTTTCAATTTCACATTTTCCCTATAATCAGATGGGGAAAATCCTTTCCCATCTCCACTGTCTGGTTCGTTATCTGAGCTGGACGGCACACTTTGCTTTGACACTTTCAAAACCCAACGTTAAAAACGCCAATTAAACAATTTTTGCTGCCTGTCACTGTTTAAAATCCATTTTTTGAAGCACACTTGTGGGTGCTGTAGAAAAATGACAACTTCTACTGGCTTAAGTTTTCATTTCCCAAAAATAATAATCAAAGACTTTTAAAGGTTTTTTGACACTTGGGCACGGTTACAATGGGGGATGTCAGGGACACAGGATAAGTCAGAGAGGGTCATCAAGTGGGCACTTCCTATCTAGAGATTTTCTGTTAAATCAGGCAGCAAACACCTCCCAGAAGACTCAACAGCGAGTCCTGGCATGGCACAATCACCACCTCCATTGCCGCCCTCACACTGATCGGAACTACACATTCTCAGCTTACAGGACACACTGTATCTGCAAAACACAGGCATCCACATTCCTCTGCATTTCAGAGTTTCCTGGTTGAGTGTCAAGTGCACAGAGTAGATATGCAAAATGGGCGGAGAGGAAAGGGACGACGGTTGCGAAATACAGACTCACAGTTCGATGGCTTTGTTCCACATGATGACGTAGCCTGAGAGAGTGAAGGACTCCACGTTGACAATGTGGATGTTTCCCCTTTCTGAGCCGATGTACAGCCATTTGCTCTGGAAGGGCAGGTGGCAGTATGTGATCCTGCAAGAGATCGGGATTCAGCACAACATTCAGCTTTTCATTACCTCATGACTCAATCCCATCTAAGGGGTCATCCTCGTTCTAATCGAACTGGTCCAACTGCAAGGAGTAGCGAGTGACTAAGATTTAATTATAAAGGCCTTGCACTGTGTCACACTAATGAAGCCCGACTATATATAGATCAGAGGGGAGGAATAGCAGAGTAAATACTGCTGTCTTTTCTCAAGTGGGTGGAAGAAACATTCAGTCATGCACCACATTTAATATCAAACTGTCTGGGCTCAAGTTAAGTGATTTGCTGCGTTTGACTGTCCAGAAATCATTTGAAGTGATTGTGAATGATGGATTCTGATATGAGAATCCACCACATCAGTAGCAGCTAGCTGCTAACCCAGCGCTGGACATTTAAACCGTGTCCTCTTCCATTTGACGACAGATCGTCCTATTCTAAAATGTTCTTTTGAATGCGTCGTATTTTCTCTGTTCTAAAGGATCCTCCTGAGCCTAACCCAAAAATATCCCAAGATGCATTGTGCACTGGTTATAGTCGGTTGCAAACGTAACTAAATGACTGCAGCTATCAAAGTTGCTAGGCAACAGGAGTGGCGAATCGTGACAGCTGGTGACGCAAATACGACATTCTCCATATGCCAGATCGAGATTCAACCTCTGTGGCCCTGAATGGAGACGCAGCTACAAAGTTAGACTGCCGGTTTATTTGTCTGCATGCTGTGTTAAAATAAATAATCAATGCACTGCTTTTTTTTTTTTTTTTTTTTTTTTAAATCTGATTTAAGGGCTGAGATGAAATCAATTTGCAAGATAAAACAAAACACACATTTAGAGAGCCCATAGACCTGAGCATACAGCATCAGACAGCTGTGGAGTTGGGTAATGTAATGGACTCTATTCCATCCATAACAATATCATTTGATCCATTATTATTATTATTATTATTATTGATAATTGCATCAGAAAATGCTATTGAATCTCACATTCATTCAATATTTTACCACAAGAGGACAAGCGATGCATAATCCTCCCAGATCTGATGGCAACAAAATAGCTAATTATACAGTGCGAAACATGTGGCCAGCTGTTCGGCTCTGTGTTTCCCTTTGTTCACACATCACAGAGAGACAGATGCAGAGTCACTGCAAACACAGAAGCACAGAGAAAAACACGGCACCGTACCTCTCCCTGTTAAACTTCAGAGAATGCAGGATAGCAGGGATTTTTTGCCTCAGGTTCCACAGGTGGATGCTGTCATCAGCTAAGGCACTCACCAGCGCCCCCTGCAAGAAGGGTCACACACAGAGAGGTTAAACCTTGTAGCTGTGCTGTTTTATGTGGCTTTATGTGCTAATACTACTATGTAATCAATGTGTAAAAGCATAATTCATTCATCAATAGTGATCCATATTAGCAGCAGCATCCAAGATATCATGGTGGTGGACAGTGAAGAGAGGAGGAGGAGGAGGAGGAGGAGGAGGAGAGAACATCAAACAATGATACAAGAAACAGGAAATGACAACAAACCTCGTTGATCAGGAACTGGAGCTGGATGACAGCAGCACCGCTCTCATGCTGACAGTAGCACTCCACACCCGCACGGCCAAAGCTGAAAGTTGGCTCCGTCAAGGAAAACTAGGCAGTTGCAAGTCAAGTTTATGCAAAACATAAACACATTTTTCCAGGCTCAACTGTAACTTGACATTTCCAGCTTGACAAAAGCATAAAACAAACCGAAAAGGTGAACTATAAATAAAATCAGTGGGCCTTGTCTCTTTATTTATTCACATGCGTCAGCCAGTGTGACGGCAGCATGATCGGGTTAACTCACACCTTCTCTGCTGGACTGCTGAGTTCAGGTTGGAGAATTCATGTGAGCCTAATCCGCCCATTCAACAACAGTAGTTAGACCACCCATTCAGCTAACAGGAGACGCGTGGCTTCTATTTGAACTGTGTGCTCGCTGAAAGACGGAACAAAAATTGCAAGACTGCAGGCACCCGGGCTGTTATGCATTCCACAGAAACCTCCAAATACTTTAACAAAGCCTTTATTTCAGACAGGCCTGTAATCACCTTCACAGAGATAGTAGGTGCACAGACACCAGCACGAAAGAAGAGGCTGCATAAGATCTAATCACACAGAGGATCTTTAGACAAACAGATTGGCCACAAAGGTGCACTGTTTCCCATACTCTTGATGTGTTCATGCCAAAGAAAAGCTCCAAAGAGGTACAGTTGTGCTCTTTATCCGAGTCCAGTTTGAGCTGAGACAGCATAATAACTCTGAACAGGATTAACGCGGCTGTGATCAAACAATCCCTCAGTTCCTTGAACAAACTAAGGTGGGGTTTGCAGGAGTCTGTTGTTTCAGGACAGACTCAACAGTGGGCATCACTCCTGCAGGAGGAGGACAGCAGCAAACACAGACCTTCAGACCTTCAGCTGGCGCCAGCTGACGGCAGTTGGCAACTGAACTCACATTCACCCGTGACCTTTCTGTCCAGTTTTAGCTTCTGGCCCTTGTAAGTTCTGTACAACATTTGTCAGAATTATTTATGGATATCATGTCTCCACACAGGTCCACAATGGAGGAGGAAGAGTCATCAAGTCTGTTTCATACCCTCTGGTCATGCATAAATAAGAAGTGAGAAGAAACAGTCTAAAGAGCAAGGATGCTAACATGTAGTCCTGCTGCGTGTTCTTATCAGGATGGTGCAGTTCATCCTGGCTGCTAGTTGCAGGTTATTCCTCTGTGAGAATGAATATCAGTATAGAAAAGGTGTCTTAAGTGACACTGCTGCAATGTGGGTTAGTAGTGCTGCTACTTTCAAGGCGAGCAGGAAATTACAAAGACAAACCTCAAAACAAGATTTTATCTGTGTGGAGAGCAAGTAGAGACTTCCTTCCACACTACACCAATCAGAACCCTTTACTGTGACCTCACACGTCAGCAGCAGGTGCAAAATACACAGCCTGTCCCTTTATGACTTGTTTATTATGACATTCTGGCACAGTGAGAACACAGAAAGCTAAGTCATACTACTAAGAGCACAACTTTTTTTCTTCCATCTTGAACATTTCAAGATCATAACCAAGACTCTACAGATGTCACATGAGCCTCTCTTCAACATCAAAACTTCCCCATTTGGTAAACCAGCGCGGTTCACCACAGCATTTCAACATCAGCAGGTTTTCCTGCAGTCAACTGATGATCATCAGCACAGGAAGTTTCCTTTATCATGTGCGCTAACAAACTGTTAAGTTGAGCCTTGCTACTGCCAAAAGAAGAGGAAGCTACAGGGTCAGAGGCTGCAGTGGGAGCTACTCAAAAGCAAAACTAGTCATTCCCCTGAGACGGTTAATTACAACTTTCAAATTAAAGTCAAGTTTGAAAAAGTTCAGTCTTTCACTGTCGTTGGTGAATTATCGTTTGTTGCCAAAACACAAGGCAGCCTCTGGAGCGAGCGCTGGAACGAGCAGGGAAGTGTCTACAGTAACACACTGATTAAAACACTGTAGTAGAGACAGATCTTGTAAAAGCAGACATTTATTGCTTGTAGACACCTCATTGAGCTTATGTCTACTGAGCTGTGGCAGCGTTTCCAAACTCCAGGGGCAATGAGGTGGATCGATACAGCCCGTCTTTTGATAAATGGACCAATTGCCTGAATGACAGTAATCCCATCAGCTCCACCTTGCACATTAGGACAACATGGAAGCTGTGTGTGTGTGTTCTGTGGGAGTCGGCCACTGAAAACACACCGCTCCTCTCTTAATCTGGAGAGTGGATAAAGACAATGACGGGGCCGCTTCTAATGAGAGTCTAAACAAAGCAGATGGGCCTCCTCTAAGCAGGATATCAGCACCGGGGGAAGCCAGAGTTGAGTTGAAGCACTTACAGGTAAGGCCCTGAAGGCATCACAGCAGCATCACCTACATATGAGTAGACCATTACTATCACACGCAGAGTTTTATCATCTGAATTCCAGGGGCACTTTTGTTGCTGTGACTCAGTTTGTTCTGCCGTAAAAACAAATTTTTATCCGTGAACACAAACAAATACAAAACTGACTTCCAACTGCCCGAGGGGGGGTCACAGTCAGATCACCACGGCAGCTTGATTGTGCATGTGTGTCTGTGTGTGTGTTGTGCACGTCCAGTTATGTTTACAGCACATATGAAGTGGCATCCTGGCACTGACTGGGCAGCACAGTTGATGAGGTTGGCTCCTCGGCATATGGCAGAGGAGCTGTTCATGCTACTGCAGAGATACCACTAATGAGCCCGGGTGCTCCAGGAGAAAGAAGGCTGCTGCCTGCATGGAAACACATCTCACCAGCTAGTTTCTACGTATTTCCCTCACAGTGGTTCAGATATTTGTTCTGTTGAATGAGATCAAAAGAGGCAAAAAAAAGGTCACTTACTGGGTGAATTCCTCAGACTATGAGGAATGCTGAATGGCAGCTTATGGGTTGAAGTTTGCAGAAGTGACTCCACAAACATGGGGGTCTGGTGTGTGTGAAAATAAAAATCATCCAGGCTTTAATTACTCCCTTGTGTGCCTCTCTCTCTTTTTATAAAAAGGATACAGCCTCAACGCTCCAGTCTGAGTCCCAATGGCCAAGATTTTCTGTACAGGGTCAAAGGCCATGGAGGATGGTTGATAGGGGAATCCATGACGCACAGTCTGCAGGAGAGAGCAGAATTTATATCAGACCTCCAGTCATCCAATCAATCACCTCCGACACAGTCAAGCTGATGTTAGTGGAGGAAAAACATTAACATAATCTCCTAGAACTTTAATCCATCAATGTGGAAAATTAGACTCATTAACAAAATAAATTAGATAAAGCATAAACATTAGCACAAATGGGGACTGGGATATTTTTCTGCTTTCTAACTGTCTGCCTGATCTGCCTGATCTGTGCAGGCTACAATCCTGTAAAACAGCAGTAGTACATTCATACATTTCAATCCATCCTGAGGCTCATATCAGAAGCCATGGATTGCTCTTCCTTGCCAGGATCATGCAGTCCCCCAGCCACCAAAATATCAGCATCATCATCATCATCATCAGCCATCTATAACTCAATTGTTTCTAGTTGGAAACCTTGCCCAGCCATCCATGAGCTGCGTGCAGCTTGCACCCGATTATGTAACAGGTAATAATGCCGTGGCCCTGTAACCTAGGGACGTGACCTGTTAAGCTCTCAGCTGACAGGGAAGCTGGTGGGCTGGCTCGTCAATATGTGGAACACATACCAGGCACTGCCCAGGCCAAACAAGGTTTGCATTATTAAACCGTGGACTGTGACTCTAAAAACAATATTCACATGCATTGGAAGACACAGACACATACAAACAAGTTGAGGCTTAAGCTTTAGTATGAAATCTCTGCTTCTTTGTCCTGAAACCTGTTTACATGCAAACGTGTCCTGGTTTATATGAGAGCACAGTCTATATTTGCATTTTGAAGAATAAGATGCTAACAAGGTGTCTAAACCAGAATAAATGTGCCAGATTACATGTCAACATGTTAGGTTCTTCCTCCGGCACAGGAAGGTGTTAAATACATGCAAGAATATTCTGCTTTCTGCCAGGTAGCAGGCGATATATTCTGCTTCCTCAAGACCAAGATGAGGCTCTAAAGCAGGTTTTTCAAACCATAATAACATGCACAGACCATCACTCCTTCAGATTAATCTAAATTACACTGCTGTGGCCTCATATTAGCTTAAATTATTATTTTTACACAGTAATGGTAAAAGATTAAGCTCAAAGTCAGCAAATATGGTGCTAATGTACAACCACTGCTGCAAGATTAGGAGCAGGTTTGTTATTGGAGGCTAAGTTAGAATGATAAAGAAAGAGCCATGGGAAGCTGGAAACAACCAGGGGGACCCAGCCAAGCAAGGCAGCCAGTGTGCTTAACATTGATTCCCCATTAATGTCACTGTAGCTGTAACTACTACTGTTAATATGTGGCTTTAAATCAGCTGCTGAGAGGGCTTCACCGGGCAGCACGGACGAAAACAACACCGCCAGTGTTCGGTCACGCCGCTGTCATCTGACTGTCAGTGAGCAGAACCAGCCTGTTACCATGAGCATGAACCCACCTTGCAAAGCTGGAAATGCTCCGACTGGAGAGTCTCCTGGACAACATCGTTCTCCTTGGGAGTACCAGGCTGAGCAGTTGCGGAGGAGGAAGACGAAGAAGCCGCTGTCAAGCCGTCCAGCACCTTCCTAATGTTAAACTTCTTCATTTTCCTCCGGTACAGACGCGAACGTTTGAAGAAAACAGATCAAGCGAGCTACCATAAATTGGATAGAGAGGGGGGGGGGGTAGCTGCTAGCTAGTTAGCCGAAATAACGCACAGTTAATATCTTTCTGTATACATCTCACATGTTACGGAGGGTGTTGCCAGCGCACTCTCCAAAAGCACCCGAGTCACGAACATTGATTAAGCGTGTCCTTTCCGATATCAACGGTAATCCGCCATTTATATGGCCAGCTTTGTCGTTATTCGATCGGGATCAATCGTTTCCGTGAGCTGTTTCCCCCAGCATAGGGCTCAGCGGGTAGCAAGCTGGCTACGGAAACGCAGTGAACTGCAGCGGGGATTGAGTCTGCGCTCTGCGGTCACCCGGATGCAGGACCGGTGTTACAGTGGATTCTGTGACCTGTCAGATTATGTGACCTCGAACGGAATGTGTTCCAAAGAAAAAAAAACTCTTTAAAACCACAACGAGGTGGCTCTGTATGTTTATAACTGTTGGTAAAAAAAAACGGACTTAATATAAAAAAATTAATATAAAAAAAGTGCCAAATATATAAATATATAATGTGTCAAAAATCTTTAAAAAGCAGGTAAAGCTAAGCTAATAGATAATAAGATTAAGATTAAGATTAAGAAACCTTTTTTTTTTTTTTTTTTTAAAAAAGCTAATAATGGGCATTTTTCTGCATGTTTTTATGAATAATCACTCCTCCTAGTTTTTAAAAACTGAAATGTTGGCTTCAAAAGTGTTAAATTGTTAACAAATGTGTAGGGTGGTGTTATCAATATGATAAAAAGCATCAGTAAATCACCAAATAGAATAGAATAGAATAGAATAGAATAGAATAGAATAGAAAATACTTTATTAATCCTAAACTGGGAAATTTCACTATTGCAACAGAAAAATACAGTCACTCAAATATACTATAAAATAAAAAATACCTCTAATGGTAAAAATTAAACAGTATAAACATTATTTACAGCAAAATAAAAAATATTTCACCACAGTCCTAACCATTGTAATAAAACCTGCTTTGAAACAGATTTTTTAGGCCATGTTGTGAAAAAGTCCACATTTCATTTATTGGCTGAGGCATTCTGAAAGCTGTGAAGGAAGGAATTTCTGCACATGTAATATAAAAAGCTCCACGTGTGTCTTCCATAGGTCTGTGTAAAGGTGAAAAATGATACACGTGGGTCCCTTTGTAGTCTCTACCACACTGTTGTTCATGCGTGGAAAAAATAGGCCGTGCTTCCTCCTTCCTCGCGCTCCCACAGGAGGACAAAATGGGTTATTTTATCTCTGGAGAGGATTATCAGTCAAACTAGAAAATCTGGTTAAATGAAAACCAGACAAGACGTTTAAAGGTTTCCCCTTTGTGACGTGTCATTTTAAGGTCACATTCATATGTCTTTACTGGATCCAGGAAGCAAGAGGCACGTGTTAAATAATACATCAGAAGCAGCCAAGTGGAAGAGATAGAACAGAAGAAAGAAAGGTGACGTTTGTGGTTGATCCCAAACACACAATTCACATGTAATAAATATATAAAAGGTTTACATGCAAAACATTGAAGCAACTTATCAGTTAAATGGCTGTTAATTACACTGCCAGCAGCTAAATGTGAAACCAATTGAATTATACAGCAGGTAGGATGTTTTAACCCTTTAAAAGAAGCATCGAGCACTTTAACCGGTGATACGTCAGAGGCATTACAAGCCGACAGAACCTGATTTATTTAAAAACATACTACTAATAAAGGTCGACTCGTTCATGTGATCGCTGTGTAAGATGTCGTTCATGTGATGCCCTCAGCTTGTGTCATATTTCTGTCACCCTGAGGCTAATTAATCATCCCTGCATGTACATACTTTGCACACTAGATGGCGCAGTCTACCAACATTCTATGTTTCTGCAATCTGACTGTTTTGTTGCAAAAAAAAAAAATCCAGCACCATGGACAGCAAGGCTCCTACTGATGGATCAGGATCATCTCTGTTTTTTTATTGATTGATTGATTTTGATGATCAGCTTCATGGTTTGTCACGTGCTTCAGTCAATTCAACATGCATCATTTTCAGTGTCGTATACTTGATGAAGACAGACCATCATAAGACCATAAGTCACTCAGGACAGAGTATAATGGCACAGCTGGGACGCGTACGCAGCTTTGCTCTTTATCGTCCTTTTCAACAAGTTTGACTGGATTGAAATTTTCATGTGATCATGAATATATGAAGGAAGCTGCCAGAGAAAATGCACGCTGGAGGGCAGATAAAACAGGGCCGTATCAATAATGCACAAGTGATGGGATCTGTTGTAGAGAGTGTGACTGCCGCTCATATTTATAAACAACTAAGTGAAGAAGCTGAGCTTTTTTGTGTCTGATGTGAGGAGGAGAAGAAGAAAAGCGAGTATTGGGGCCGGCCTCCCTGTTGTGACTCCTGAATTTAGGTCTCTAGTATCTGGGACGTATATCCATAATTAGCATTTGTGTGTGTTATATCCTCCATTTTCTTTACCCTTAGGCCCTGCTGCCACATGAGGTAAACCACCTTCACCACAGCTTTACATTGCAAATCCTGTGATCAGGTTAAAATGTATGGTGTTTTGTTTTTTTACAGTGCATTGTTTCAAGGTTAAATCAAACTACCTGGATGTGAGTGTGGACACTGATACACAGTGGTAGCCGGCAGCAGGATGTGGAACAGTTCCCTTGTTGCACAGCAAGGACGCAGAAAAGTAAAAAGTGCAGGACAGCACTGAACAGATCGGTGTGCAAAAATAACCTGAGTAATACACAATACACCCAAAGTGCTGCCTCTGACACTTTAAACGCTGCTTACAGAGCAAACATTCATGTGTATTATAACATGGAAATATGGGAATATGATTGTAATGAGACACCCGGCCACACTCAGCCTTCCTCTGGGTCAAACATACATGATGCACTTTGCTTTTAACGCGTCCTTTTTACTACGTTCGTGCCATATCTGCATATTAGAACTCTTACAGTAACTGTGTACACACTGATGCTTCAGTAATTATGTTAAATAAAGGAGACCCAAACCAGGATTTCCACTTAACATACGTGTCTACATTTTGCTGCTAGATCCTTCAGGATATATCTGCTTCCAGTGTCTCACTCCTCTTTGGGGAATTTTCACTAATTTCTCCCCCTCTATTATAAATAAATAAATAAAATCAGGTCATGCTGATAGCTTTTTGATTGGCTGTGATGCTTTTTATGCCTGGGTCTGAGCTCCTCTCACAGCGCAGTGATTAACAGATAATTATATGCAGTGGTTGCATAACCAGATGAAGACTGTTTGACAGTTAGAGCGTCTGTTTTTTGTAGTGTTTGTTTGTTTTGTATGTGAGGACATCAGAGTTTGGTCAATCACCAGCTCGTCTCAGTCGCACAGGGAGTGTCACAGACTTCCCAGCAGGCCGTGCGTCCTGCTGGTTTGTTTATTATCTTGACTGTATCATAGGGTTTATCAGAGAAATGAGGTGTTTATGAGGCAGCACACACACAGCTCATGTGTTACTGTTACTGCCAGGGCAGGAAAAAAAAAATAGGAATATGAAGCTTAGTGTCTCGTCTCTGGCTGCGGATTCATCATTGGAAATCAAATGCTTGTTCCCCAGCAGCACAAAGCCTGGCTCTGGTTCTCCCCTGGAGCCTGGCTCACTTTGATCCTGTCCCAGCAGCGCTCTTCACTGGACAGGCTGGTGTCGCACAGCATCATTTGTTTGACAAGGAAGGCACCTGCCTCATCAATATTTATATTGTCCTATAAATGGTGGATAGGGGGGGGAGCAGGGTTTAGAATGTGCATGTGTCAGGTTAAGTGTTTGAACTTTTATTGCAGTGTTTGAGTTCATTTTTCAGGTAGACACACACACCTTTGCAGAGCTTTCAAACCAACACAGGAAGCAGTTGTCTTTACAGAAGCCGTCCAAAGTGGACACCAAGTCGTCCTCGTCCCTCCCTGTCAGGTCGCATTTGTTAGCCAGCAGGACAGCGGGGATCGGATGTCCGCTGTCGAGACAGACTTTAGTGTCAAGATCCTGCTTCCAGACAGACGCAGCCTCCAAGGTGGAGCTCTGTGTAACGTCAAAGACCACCAAGGCTCCCATCGCCTCTTTGTAGTACACTCTGGACATCTTCCTAAACCTCTCCTGGCCTTCAGGGAGGAAAAAACAGACATTTTTTTGTAAATAATTCCTCTGATTTGTGTGTTCACACAGATTTAGAAGTGAAACCATCTCTATTATGTGTAATTGGCATATTTCTCTGTGTTACAGTGTGTTATTGTACAGACTCACCTGCTATGTCCCAAAGCTGCAGCCTCACCACTGTCTTTGAATCCAAATCAATTGTTTTTAGGGCAAAGTCCACTCCGACAGACGCTTTGTATCCTTCAGTGAAGCGTCCATTAATGTACCGGCTGATTATGCTGCTCTTCCCAACGCCTAAATCTCCAATGACAATGTCTGTGCAGACAGACACTGAACTCATCCTCCTGGAGGCGTGGAGAAATAATCTTTTCCTGAATAAACAGGCTGCATTTCAGCTCAGCGTCTCAACATTCTGGAATTTCATTCTTCCACACAAAGCCATAAACCTTCGACCTTTGATTTCAAACCGTTACAGCAGACAAGACGTCATGAAACCATAAAAAACAGGAGGCAACAGCATAAAAAATATTTAATTTACTCCAATCAAAACACGTGTCCTTCAAATGTCTGCCGCAGATATAGGTTCAAACTGCAGATGTTTATTTTTATACTGCTCTGCAGGCTGCAAATAGCTTATTCAGAATATTTCTAACAGTAACACTTACAGTTAGTCTTAATATTTAGGAAACTGACTGGTGTGTACAACCAGTCACACATAATAATACAAGCATCCACAGCTAATGAGTTCCTTCTAATACTGCGATTCATATAGATAATCATCCGAATACCAAAATATGACAGTTCACACTTCACAAAACGTCATGTATCTTATACAACAGTCTATACAGTTATGAAATCAGATGTCTGATTAGAAAAGATACAAATTGAAGCCACATTTTAAATCAAATAAATGTACGCACAGGAAATATCGGAATGAAAATGTGGCACTTGAACTCTGCTACATTCGTGATACAGTCGCCTGGCAGTGCTGCATCAGTCTAAAAATCCACAGATTATTATTATTATTATTATTATGTCCAGCTGCACTCCTCCATCTTTAAAGGAAGAGTTTGATCAATATGCATTTGAGTTTGTTTGAATTGATCAAAAAATTACACAAATGTTTAAAAGATGAAGATAAATTTCGTGTTAAATTACATCTGTATGTTAAATATGATGAACAACTAGCTTAGCGTAGCTTAGCTTAGCTTAGCATAAAAGGGGGGAAATGTTCAGCTAAAATCTAACAGCAGCTCTAAGGATCATTAATCTTTATACAAAAACCAAAACATTGCACGTTCCCCCCACTTTGTGCTAAGCTAATGTATGCTAGCTGTTCATTTTTAGCTTATAAATATGAGAAGTTGTTTCCTTAAAATAAAATCAAACTCTTCCTTTATGTCGCACACATGACAGAATACACACAACACATTTCTTAACATGCTGATGATGTGTTTGAGTTTTTTTTGCATTACAGAAACTAAATTCACCTTTTTAAAATCACCTGATTCTTACCTCACCTATACATATATATATATATATCAAATAAATCTCTATATACCACTTTAATACATGGACATAGTTAATTGTTTCATAAGAACAAAATTCTTCTATTTTATTCTAAAAGCTTGTGTTGTATGAAATATACAGTTTGTTTGTTGTGTTATTTTTTCCTACTGCATACAACATATCAAAGAATTTTAAAATGCAGCACTCACTGTTATTATGTAAAAGCTAAGAAGATTATAGAGTGAGAAACGACTGTTCAGACCACAATGATTGTTTTCTTATTGATCATCATATACAGCACATGTCATTATAAACAACTTGCCCTCACAGAGTGGAGGAGCTCTGCTTGAAGTCTCTGAGGATGACGGAGGCATATGTCACATTTGGAGGCGAGCACAGAATCGACTCGGACACCGGCGAGTTGGGGAAGGGGCTCACTGGAGGACCGGAGCAATCACGGAAGGGGGAGGGAGGCATCAGAGCCAGAGAGTCCTCCGTTGCTGATTTGATCTCGACCAGGTCCTCCTCATCGTGAATCTGGGCGTTGTTGTACATGTAGCCTTGGAGAAGGCCGAACTGCTCGTTCTCCATCTCCTCCTCCTCCTCCTCTTCCTCTAAAGGGGAGGCAGGCTCCTCATCGAACGGGTCCAGGTGCATAGGCAGAACCGGGTCCTGCTGGATGAGGTGAGCCTGGTGGTACACTGGCATGCCACCACTCACGGCCACAGGCATGGTACCCATTTTGCTGAGCTCAGGCATGTCATTGCTGAACTTGCTCACCACCACCACCTCCTCCTGCAGGTGGTCCATGATGACACGTTGGGGAATGGTGCTATTTTGCAGCTGAGGCTCGGGGGAATATAGCTGCACTTCCTCACCCATGTGCTTTATTAGCCCACAGGCGGGCATCTGCCCGTGGGCCATCATGGGGGGAGTGGCAGGGGAGTTGTATCTGATGGGCTCAGTCTCGTCCTCCTCGGCCACATTGTACAAAGTCTTAGTGCTGAGGTCTGAGAACTCCAGGGCTGTGTTTTGGTAGGTATTAGTTAAGGGTTTGATGACAGCCATCTGATTGGAACCTGCTTCCTGTCTCTTCACATGCACTGACAGTCTGTGCCACATGTGATCCCCTTTTGGAGGATGTCTTGCACCTGGTTCAGACCATGACACAGACTTTCCATTAGAACTATGAACAAAATAAAGATGGCTGTTACTTCACAGGAACCCAGAAAGGTGGAGACAAAAACAGCATTTCTGGTTCATGTAAGTTTATTATAGAAAGTATTGATATTGCAGGTGTTATTACAGGGCCTCTGCAGGTTTTAGATGGCAACGATTCCTCAAAGGGGGACTTTAAATTGAAGTACAAGGGGTGTTTGATAAGTTTTTGGCCTCAGGTAGAGGAAGTCATTCTAGAAAGCTATTTACACATGTGCTCCACACCAGCAGTCATGGATCCCTTCCTTAGAGAAGTTAGCATCTTGGACCACCAGACAGTGGCAACCACAGAAATCCTTCTTTATCTTTAGGAAAAGTAATGAGAGTGCAAAATCAGGAGAACAGGGCAGATGATAGACCCTGTTAGTCCTCACCGCCTGTCAGAGTCTTGTTGAGAGTCTTTTCCATGTAGTTCAACAGCAGCACTTTACGTTTACGTTGATTGATTTCACTCTATTAGGTGCCAAAGACACCCAACCAAAGTCTCATCCACGGTTACAAAGTGCTGGAGAAATCTCTGAAGATCTGCCTCAAAGCAGCAGGTTGTCCATTGGCCGTGGATGTCAGTATAACGTCTGCGACATCTGTAGGTTGCTAGAGAGCCATTTTGAGTCTCGGTGAGAAACTCCAACCGTCGCCATGTTGGCAGTGTCACAGTCACTTGACCTGCAAGTCAGCTTAAGGCGGTCCCGCCCATAGTGCTGATATAATTAAAACGAGGGTGCACAGTTGTCACATAAGAGGCACTTATCAATAAAGATCAGCGAACTTTTCTCTAGCTGTGAGAAGGTGCACCCTGTTGCCACCATGTCCTTAGGGTCCCTCCTTGGGTGATAAGTGTTTGAGACAAATGACTTGCAGTTTTAAGGCAGAAACATCACTCAAAGTGAAAATGCAACTCACCTCCAGCCAAAAACTTATCAACCACCCCTTAAGGTCTTCAGTGTTTTGCAGTAGGCAGTAATGATTCGTGTTATGAGCCCTGAAGAAACCCTGTATTCTGTCTGTGATCCCTCTTGCCATCCCTCGGCACACAGAGATGCTTGTTTTAATTTCAGCAACAGATCAGAGGTGAAGATGGCTGTGTGAATTGAGTCCTGACCTACATCTGTCACACTTTACACCAGGAGCTCCTATGAAAGTAAGTACAGCAAGACATCAGGCTCCCTCTGAGAGTAAAACCAGCATCCCTGAGGTGCCTTGGGAGCAGGACTCACAGACTCAATTAATGAACCCACCTGCCGTTTCCTGCGTTCTTCTTCCTCTTGAACATGTTGAGCAGGCTGTTGCTCCGACAGGCAATTTTGCCGTCGCCGACATGCATGCGCACGGCATCAGAGGTGGTGAAGGCGCTGCGCACATTCCGCTCCGGTTTGGCGATGATGATGTACATCTTGGGCGTGAACATGCACCCCAAAGCTACAGTCACACTGAGGCTCACAGAGAAGGACGTGGTGATGATCTTGTAGTTGCTGCCAAAATAGATCGGCACAAACGCCAGCCAGATTATACAGGTGGTGTACATGGTGAAGGCGATGTATTTGGCTTCGTTGAAATTAGCAGGAACGTTGCGGGTCTTGAAGGCGTAATAGGTGCAGCTCATGATGAGTAAGCCATTGTAGCCCAGCGGAGCCACGACACCCAGGTTGCTGGTGTTGCAGATCAGGAAGACTTCTCTGATGCTGGGGTAGGATTTGATGGGTTCAGGAGGCTCCATGATGATGAGGGTGACCTCCAGAGTAAGCTGGACACTGATCAGGATGAAGGCGATGACCACCTGAGCCCAGGCGCTCATAAACCTCGGCTTCCTGGTGCAAATCTTCTTCTTGCTGCCAGCCAGGATGCGGGCGATGCGATTGGTCTTAGTCACCAGGGCCGAATAGCACATGGCAGCTGAGAGTCCGACGAGGAGTCTCTGGAGGTAGCAGGAGGCCACGGTGGGTCGGGCTATGAGGGTGAAGGGACACAGGTAGCCCAGGAAGATCCCAGCGAGGATGATGTAGCAGAGCTCCCGGCTGGAGGATTTGACCACAGGTGTGTCACGGTACAGGACAAAGATGAAGGTGACAAAAGAGGTGACCAGGATGCCCAGGCAGGAGAAGACCACCTGGATGATGGACTCTGGATTGCTCCATTCCAGGTAACGCAGAGGGATTGGCTCACAGACTGAGAAGAGAGAGAGAGAAAAAAATTTTTAACATTTTTAAACATTTTTAAATTCTTTGTTGTATAGTTACATTAAAAATTAATCAAAAATCTCGTAGCTTGAGAAAATACAGTAAGTCTCAAAGTAGGTTTTTAGCTCAACTATAAATAAACCCTTTTCTCCTCAGCCATGGCCAGGCTGGGCTGCAGCCAGAGGAAGAGGAAGAGAGGAGGAGGTGCCGGTGCTGCAGGACAAAGTAAATAACTGCATCCAAACAAGACCCCCCCTTACTGCTTTATGTAGAAAACATCTTAAATGTTTAAATTATTTACAGAAGAAGAATAAGAAGAATAGTTCTACTGTTACTGTTGAACCTTATATTATACTGATTCTGCAAAACAGCGGGGTGATAAAAAATAAATAAATAAATAAACATGGGACTCTTAGGAGGCAGGATGATCCTATTAGGAAAATGTCTTGTCTTTGAACAGGCCTTTGAAAGTGGGCCAGAAGAGTGGTAAGTGAAGTAGGGCTGCTGTCGGATAAAACGGTGAAGATGATGAATGGCTCTCAGGTGTCATGGGAAAGCAATGAAAATAGGACGGAACAGGTTTATGAAATAGTGCCGCACAAATCTTAGCAGGGTGCAGGGTGGAGGGTGCAGGTAAGGAGGGGGAGGAGGGGGAGGAGGAGGAGGGGAGGCTTGAAAGAACTTAACTTTTCCCCCCCCTTCCCTTACACAGACTCTTATCAGCCAGAAGAATCTCTTCTCATCTCTGGAAGGATCAATCATGCAACAAGAACGCAGCCTGTGGTCGCCAAAGCAACCTAAATTGATCCAAATATTCTTTTTTAATAAGGCGAGGAATTCATCAGGGAGAAAACTGCTGATAAATTGGTGTTTGGGCGATTTACAGCAGGCGGTAAGTGGAGCAATACTTTAGGTCGTAGCTCAGAAATAATAAGATAACACATCTCAGCTGTTTAGCTTAGCATGACTATGAAAAAAAATGGTGAGATGCTGATCAGCTCATCAGTTGACCAAAAAAAGGGACTTAAAATGATTTTATTGATCACAAAAGGAGGAGGACATTTGGTAGTTAATACATCTGCCAAATACGACACATGGGTCAGTTTCTGCTGATCTATGTGATCATAGGAATGACAGATGAAACAGAAGAAGGCAGGTGGGGATGGGGGTGGGGGTGGTACAAGGAATGTAGCAGATGTTCACTTTTAGGAGTCCAGGATTCAAGTCCCCCTAACAACACGAGCTGTTTTGCTTTCACCTACTGGGAAACTTTAGTTTTGAATGGTGGTTGGATTTATAACAAACAGCCCGACTCATCCTGTGGTAGCTTACTTAGAAGTGAGTATTAGAGAGGTTTAAGTCCTGTGCTATGTTTTCTTCCAACTCTTGCAAAAAAAGGACAATCATAGTATCTAAAGAAACCCCAGCTAAGTCATTGCTTGCATTTAGATCCTACCTGCCAGCTCTTCATCAGGCCACCAGCCCAGCTCACAGGCCTTGCATGTGAACTCATCCTGGACATACTCATTGTCCTTGCAGGCTGTGCAGATCCAGCAGCAGCTCACCTCGCCCTTTCTTATCACCTGGAAGGTAAAACATGCAAAAAGAATATATAACACACTGATATAAGTGCAAAAACAAAACAAATGTGTAGGGAGCGTTCTTGACCTTGATCTCTCCTTTGGAGCAGGGCTCGCTGCAGACAGAGCGCACCATGTCGCTGCGGTTCATCTGGATCATGTCATCATCAAGGCTCAGAATGCCCTCATGCCAGGAGCCGATGTTGATGTAGTCATAAACACCAGGCTCCACATGCTGGAAGTTCATGATCTCATACCTGAGGACGAACAGAAAGGGACTCATTTGTACTAAACGGTTCCAGAAACTGAAACTCTGCCTTCACGTTAAAGTTAGAGTTTACCTTCCAGGTGAGTCGCCGTTTTCATCGAACCATATGTCCTCCCCGGACACACCTGTGAAGGTCGTTCTTAGAAGGAAGTCCAATAAGTGGCTTCCATCAACAGGCTTCATGTTATCACAGAGCCCCACGTGGCCCGGGCAGAGGTGGGTGTGCATGTCATGCAGCCCGTGGGCCATCGCATAGATGGCATTGATGACAAAGCCCATCTTGCTGTCTTGAACATAGTTGTCCTCCAGACTTTCATAACCTGCCCATACATGAGACAACAGTCAGTGTCCTGATCTAAAAAAAAAAAAAAAAGAGCCTTACAGGAGGGGCCTCATTGCTGCAAGCAGTAGCATGTTCTATGTCATTTCGGGTGTACCGAACAGGTGCATCTTGCATGATGTAACATATTACAAAGGAGTGATAGGGTGCTCACAGATGCATTCTTATAATTATATCCTCATAGTTCAGACAGTGAGCTACATTGATCTTTGCCTCAGTGGGAGACGCCTTTGAAAGAAACTGGGAGCCAGGGAAAATGACTTAAAAAAAAAAAGTCTTGTTGCCATGGCATTTCTGCATTCAAGAGTCAGGATTCAATCAGAGTTGGTCTAAAACTCAGCACCAACCAGCACCACTGGGATTCTGTCTCCTCAAGCAGAAACCAACAATCAGCAAGTGTTGCCTATAGGACTAATGATCAAGACCAAAATGATCCTCTAACACACCCTATCAGTTCCATGTAATGCAAGCTAGAAGCAGTCGCACTGTTTTCTGACAAAAGAGCGGAACAGGTACGAATGATTTGCCAGAACACAGACAACTTTGGTAAAATCAGCATTTTAAATACATGTGTGAATAAATAGTGTAAATCGATAAAATAATTATAGTCGTTAATCACATGTCTGTCTGAAAATTCTGCCCTTTATCACTGTTATGTGATATTTTATGCTAATTTAGTATAGCATGATGAACAGAATGGGAAAAAAGTAACAGAATTTACTACAACCATCTTCATGTTTGCTATTTGTTATAATTAGTCACTTAAAAATATGCTAATTAGCTAGTTTCCTGTACTTGAATGACGGATGAATCTTAAAGCTACAATGCAGATTTTGTCTCCCCCTTTTGGCACTGTGAAGAATTACATGTAATACACCGATATAGGCTGTGTTCGAAATCACTCACTCCCGACTCCTCATGTTCAATGTAGGGCACCACATTTCGGATTTTCTGTTGCTGTTGATGACGTCATTGCTGTCGCAAATTGAACGAGCCGATCTCTGCAGGCTAAACAAACTACGTTGTTAGCAGTTATAATTTGTGCCGTTATCACCCAATAAACATTTTATAGTAAAACATCGATAAAGCATAACCGGTCATGATACATTCTTTAAACCATCATATTTATGAGACAGGTGACGTAACTTCCCTTTCTTTTCCACGGTCTGTGCAATGCATGATGGGACCAGTGTTAATTTTGTTGAATCATTTTCATCATAGCTTTCGTTAACGACCTTTTTTTGCTGATAAAAATGAGACGATAACTAAATATAAACGCACGGTGCCAAAAATGAAGACGGAATGTATTGACACTTTCGTCAACGAATAAAAACGAGATGAAATTATTGATGGAGACGAGATCCAATCAGAGGAAATTTTGTTTGTGGAAGGGAGGGACGAATCAGAAAACGGCGGCAGAAAGCCAATCAGAAGTGATCTCTGCGTCCTAAGGACGTTACGCACACATTTGATGTAACCCCACGATGCAGGAAAAAGCCGTACTCATGAATGGTAACACAGAAACGGGAGAAGAACAGACATATGGACACATTTAATGTCAAGACAAACAAGACTGTAAGAGCCATATGTTTGAGTAATTGTAAATAGGTGTCAGAGGCATTAGGGGGCGCTAAAGGGGTGGCGCCCGTGGCAGTGCCACAGGCTGCCACAGGTGATTTAAGTGGGGAAAATTAAGGCATCCGGGGCTAATGAATGGGGAAGCAAAAGTTTTTTGACTGTATGAAGATTGCTTTTTGAATGGTATCATTTTGTTGTTATGAAGTTGAAATTTTAATTTATTTAATCTAAGTCAAGAGTTAATAAACCAATATTATTTTACGGCAAGATAGAATCCCGTTTGATTCATTCAAATACACGTCAAACAAACATTGGGTATCAGCCGGTAGCTGCATGTATTGGACGTAGTAGCTACAAAGACGGTTTGCAAACCGCGTGGAGCGACTATCAGCGGTAAAAACGCAACAAACCCAAAAATGTTGATGACTAAAATGTGACTAAAATGAAATTATTTTTAGTCACAAGACTAAAATAAAAAGTAAATTAACTGCCAAAATTAACACTGGATGGGAAAAGTAGTGACCATCGGATGGACACTACTTTTCATGATGCATTGTGGGATACATTGAGGGCCCTATATGGGGTCATTAATTTCTCATTAAGAATTCAGGCAGCACTACAAAATGGCGGAGGCTCTATATGGCGCCATATGTAGTGATCAGGGAGTGATTTCAGACACAGCCATAGTTTATTTTATCCAGCCTTACCAGAAGTGAGCACTTTCAGTGTTTAATAGTTTGTAGTAAAATTTGAGTCTTGTTTCCTACACTGTCTCTACAACATGATTCTCCCGCAGCATTTCACTGTATCCCTGCTTTGTGAGCATCATCCCTCGCTGTGATGTTTGCTGCCACTTGAGTTACATCAGGTAACGATCGTTACAAAAGCACTGCGGGGAAACTCGCTGCCTGTGCAAACAAAACACACAAACAGCGAATTCAGTCGGGTGGCAGCTGGGTGAGCGTCCGATGGGGAGCTGCTGGTGATGACCTAGTTTAACAGCTCCTTGGCTTTGACGCTCGCCGCACTCACTGAGCTGTGTGAGCTTCAGTCATGATGCAATGATGTCATGAAGTCAGCATGCAAGCAGAGGACCTACTGCCGCACGTCAGGATTAGTCGGCTGCATGACAACTGAACCTTCTCCGTGTGTGTGTTACATGAATTAAACCAAGAATACTAAAATCACTATTTCTGTGGCTGCATGCAACTAAAGCCGCATCAGCCAGTTACCATCTCACTCAAATGTTATTGGGCTGTTTCATAGGACTGTGTTAAGGCTGGAGAGAGTGGGAGCAGACAAAACCCAATTGTTGGGCTCTCACTGCAGTGTAACAGAAAAAATGAAAAACATCCCAATAGCTTCATATATTAGAGGTCAACTGAGATTAATTAAAATAAAACTAATAAAGGATGAGCTAATATCTGATAACACCTTAATATCAGTCAACCTCTATGTATATATTTCCAAAGTGAGGAGCATTATGGTTCCATTCAGAGGGATTGACTCACCGTCTTGGAGTTCTACACCAAAATAAATACATTAAATTATAAATAATATAATAATAAAAACAATAAAAATGACAGGAGAGCAAACAATAACTGTATCTCCACTTACGAGACCAAAGAAATACTCTAATAATAAATGCTATCAAAATGTGATGCTTCAAAAAAAAAAAGATTAAAAAGGTGCGATGAAGAATCTGGATTAACTAAAAAAAGGAAAGAAAGAATGGTGTGTTTTTTTTGTTTTAGTTTTTGCTGCATGCATTATTTTATATTTACGTTTATCAATTTATTTAAAATGTTTACTTCTGTAATCCTACAGATTGACAACGTAAATATATATAAATATATATATATATAGGATCTACATTTAAAAAGAAATATGTGTGAGCAAAAGGAAATTATGTCTCAGAAACATGCTTGTTGAGCATTGTTTCAGAATAAATAAACATAAATAAAATAAAGAAGAATGACTACATTAAGTTTGGGTTGAATTTACCTAGGTCATCATCCTCTGTGAAGCCAAGTGTCACAGAAATGAACAATGTGAAAGAAATATGTGTTACTGGATTGACTTGGAGAGAACTCTACCCCCTGGCAGTCTAATTCATAATTAAAGAGTGTGTTCCAGTTTGTGGGGCATCCTCCTCTGGGCATTAAACATGTCAGAACAGTTCAAAAAGACAAGCTGATGTGCACGCTGCTGTGAAATCGTAACTAGAATAAACTACAGGAAACATCATTATCGCTTGATGAGCTGTTAAAGCTACCTGAGCAGTTTCTTGCATAATTCAGGTTCTCCTGCGGGTGTCCAGGAAGGCGGCACTGAAAGCGGTACTGCCAGAACTCGGGGAACCACGGGTTACGGGTGTTGGTGCTGAGCCTGAGTTTCAGGAAGTAGTCGTCGAAGGATGAGACCTCTTCAGACTGCAGCTTCACAGTGAGGCCGCCCACGGCCTCCTGCTCGTAGCCCTCCACCACCTCGACTCGGTCTGCCCAGCCGTCACTGCGGGGAGGAACGCAATCAGAAACACATTTTTAAATATAACCACTGACCTTTGAAGCAGCCACAAGGTCGTTTAACTGCAAAACTGCAATGTTTTAATTAAAAAAAAACAAACAAAAAAAGCTTTTTGCAATAAAAATCCTCTAAAAAACAAAACAATCAGCAGGATTTGCCTGATTTGCATTTTTTTTTTCAGTTTATTCTGAAGGGTAGCGGGACTGTTAAATATCTATAGCATGTGGAGTCATTAACCCCTGGGGGCACTTGGAAAAATGTAACTTAATCAACATTTTAATTTGTGTGTTTTCTTTTTGTTGTATTTGTTTTGTATGGCTTGATTGTGTTTTTGCACAAAAAACAACAAATTCTCCCTCCTTCTAGCCATGATTGTGTTGTTTCCATAGAAGTACACGGGCTGTTTTTACAAAATGAGTCAAAACAGCCAGAAACAGGTGGCAAGAGAAGAAGAAGAAGAAGAAGAAGAAACATCCACTGCAGACATGTGTTGTGTTTAAATCTACATACAGCCACACACAGACTGAATCCAGAATCCTCCCCTTTGTTTCCCTATCAGCCTCCCTGCTGCGGGGCGTGGAGTGCTCACTGTACTTGCCGAAAGGAGGGGAAAAAAAAAAAGTGCACAGACACAATCACAAGTCCAGTGAGATTCACAGATTAGTGCTGTAGCAGCACAATCTGCCCTCAAGCTCCCACCCAACACACACACACACACTCCGAGTCTTATGTGTGAGTTTTGCGTCCACACTGGTCATAATTTGTATTTATAGTCTTGACTTTTTCCAGTTTTATCCTGTTGCTGATGAGACAGGATACAAAATACACCATCCCTTTCTTTACACATGCATGTTGTTGAGTATTTTGGATATCTAGGGCAAAAATAATAATCAGGTTGTGTATTCGAATCATTTGTAGTTCATCCAGAGGACAAAAATAACCCGCGTTTGGTTTCAGCAGCCGAAGCCAGCAGCACGTTTGGCTTGGCTGGCACTTCAAGAATGAACTGACAATGACTGTCCAGTGTGAGAGAGCATCAACAGTACCTGACCATCTGCTTCTCAGCATCACACTCCCCCCAGTCCAACACTCCGACTGCCAAAAACCTACAGCTCTGACGCCAACACACACTGTACGGGTTTATAACACAGCTCTGAGATCACACCTTTATTAATCCTTTAATATGGAACTATATTTATGTTTATGAAATGATTTATCTTATGTGGCAGTGATTAGGATTTGGGAGAATCACTTTGTGAGCTGAACCGGGTCTGATGAGCCGTGTGCTGTTGGAGCTGTGAGGGATCTGTGAAGTGAGAGCAGCCATCTCTTTCATCCTCCACACAGCAGAAGATGGATGGCTGATGACCAGCACCTTGGGCACTTCGTCCACTGCACAGGCATGTGCATGTGTTCACTTACTGCATTGCTCTAAAAAACATTTTTCTTTTTCAGTACTCTCCTTGACCCAGAAAACACACACACACACACACACACACTTGTGCCCTCCTTATCTTCCCAAGGAGACTTCAGTGTATGGTACAAATCCAAGTGAACGTTTAGGCTTTAAAACGTTTTTTACTTATTCTTTGAGGGTTGCCTTAACGCATTCTCATCAGCCGTTGTGAGCCACACATTAACAAATCCCTTTCAGTAAATTAACCATAGCTGACTTTTAGCGTAGCCTCCTTTCAGGTGCGGCACCATCTCCTAACAGGACTTGAGGTGAGCAGAGACGCCACAAAGAGGGAATGTCTGTGCCGATATGGGCTTTGATGTTCACTACTGCACATTCCCCAGCTTACGCTGGAGGTGCTGTCCCATATTAGCCCATCCTGCCTGTGATCTGACAGGGAGCGGGAGAGCTCGCTGTGTGGATGCATTATTCATTACTGAGCCTGACTCAAAGCATCTCTTGCTTTCAGAGGAGGAACTCTGCTTCCGGTAAAAGAAGAAGAAGAATATTTCAGTTCCATATGAACTTTTGGTACCACAATCCATCCTGACTGCAGCTAAATGTTGGATCATGTTTTAGTAGAAATGTGCAACACAGCAAAAAATCTCATTAAAGGTAGGGTAGGAGATTTCATTCAGATGCACTTTTTGTTAAATTAGTGTAACTTCTCTTTACAATCCGATAGCAACCAATTAGTTCGGCAGTTTCGCATTAAAACGAAGAATATTAATCATCTGTGGAAGCTATAAAACGCTAAAAACATCAGCCAATCCCCTGGGTGGACCCTGCGCGGAGTATTGGCTGGTTGTCACTCTCTTCCTGCTCTGTGCACCAGAGAGGTACATGCATGATGGCCGAAGTCACAGACTGCAGCTCATCTTCAGGTAATGCGCGTCCATGTGATTGGAGGCGTGGCTTCGGGGGTGAGCTCCGAGAGAAAGGGGCGTGTGTTTACTTTCCAAATCTGGCTGACTCTCACTGAGTTTTCTTCACCTTTAAGAAATCAATAAATCTCTGCATGTGTGTGTCCGTGGCCATGTTTAACATTTGCTTTACTTGACAGTCTACTCTAAAGCAAAACAGTATGGTGTGTCTGTATAACAATCAACCGTCCAACCACTGGGATCGTCATGACAAAGAGTTTGGTCATTTAGCTCCCTCGGTTAGCACTAGCTCTGCTCTAAGGCGGCTATGTCAGACGCTAAGTGCACAACCAACCATCATCCAGGCAATTTTACTGAGGAGAAGATGGCGTCTTTAGTCGGTCAGTCAGTACGACCACAAGCTAAAGAAGAGCTAAAGTAAACTCTGCCACAATGCTGTGGCACAAATCCTCATTATTGAGATGTGTGGCACCATTAAAAGATTTTTCTGAGTTTCATCACCATTAAAATCTTCTGTGAACCTGCAGTTTAACAGCAAACCAAAAAACTTTTCTTCCCTAAAACAAGCCTGACTGACAAACCTGAAAGCCCTGTGGGAAAACATTCGCTAACAAACCTGCCAATTAGGAGGAACTCTCCGGCTACGCCGAGCCGTCTCATGGCCATGAGCAGCCCCCGGACTGTCATGCCTTCACAGAAGCAGACAACAACTCGGGCTTTGGGCAGGCGCTCTCGCAGCTTCCTCAGCAGCCTGTCGAAGTGCTTTTCCCCTGCGTTACTGTAGATCTTGTCAGAATGGGCGATGCAGAGGCCGTCCTGCGAGGCGAGCTCTTTGAACACTTCCATCCCGCTCTCCCCATAGTTACCTGTGAGAGACATGAGGAACTGTCAGGGGAGGTTCAGAAAAGGATCAATGGGCTGTCATTCAGGGCAGTATGCTGTTATTAAATAAGCCAGTGAGGTTCTACTGAGAGCACGTATCTCCTCTTTTAGCATTTAAGTGGCTCACTGTGTCCTCAGACTTCTTTATATGGAATCAAGAGCAGTGCAAGTGGGGCAAACAGGGTGACGGTGACCTCAACAGCAGCATCTGAGGACGAGAGGGAGACTAACACAAGTCTAGATGTTCACAGCCAATCAGCCAGAGCATCACTCACGAACCTAACGTCCCTAATACCTCACCCACATGTTTATTTTAATGCCAAGATGATAAACAGATCTTCACTGCTGTAAACAAAGAAGGCTGGCCAGGTTTTTATTAGCTTGTATTTAAAATAAAAAGGATGTTGCAGCTGTTTTAAAGGTGTTTCGGGTATCACATATAACATTGTGGGAGGAATTTTATAGTCAGTGTAATCTCTCTTTGCTCTTATGAGCTTATGTTATAGATATTTTCTAATTTTAAGTATCTGTTACCCAAAAGCACAGTGTAAGTGTGATGTTCCAAACAGATCAAGTGTGTTTTTGATGCATGAAAACAGTACAAACATCACTCTGGATCTAATTCCAGCTAAAAAAAATAACGTCTGTTTTCCTCATTAAAGGATATTATTTTCCAATTTAATCATTTTCTGTCAACAGCTGCTTGGTTTCAGCAGTTCATCTCCACAATAGTGAAGACAAAATCCGACTTCAACACTTGTCAAAATTCTGTACTTGACGTATTTATTCAGCTCTAGTTGCAACAGAAGCATGAGAAGCAGCTGAAAAGTGTCCTTTGTATGCAACCAGACTTTGTGGTTACTGATGCATAAAATTGAAAGCTCCATTTTCTTTTTCCTGTCTGCAGCCACCTGCTGTTAGAACATCAGTCCACATGCTGCATAGCACACTTATTACAAGGTAAACAGTAAACAGTGATTGAATCTGTGCTTAGTAAGAACTTCCTGTTGCCTCAACAAGCAGAAACAAACACATTTATCCAACTGTGATGATGTCAGAGAGACTGGCTGTGCAACAAACTGTGGACTCTAACATTTAGGGAGCCACCGAGGGTCACATGAAGAAAGGAGGAGGAGAAACAAGAAGTCAGTAAAAGGTCATCCTGTGATTTTTTTCCCACTCTCTTGTGAGTCAGCTCCACTCTCTGGAAGTGTAATGTTTTAATTGACAAAGGTGTCTTACCCTCTGTGTGAACTGCAGACACGTAGGTCCAGTTGTATCGTTTGACAATGTCCAGCAGGGCTCTGGCTTGCAGGGTGTCGGAGGGCACGACCCTGAGGAAGTACTTGAACAGAGTCTTGTCGCTGAGGTCGATGCTGGTTGCAGAGTAGGCGATCTGCGGGATGTTAAACAGCTGCAGCAGGTTCTGAACTTGAATGGCAACAGAGCTGGATCCGGGCCCGATGACTCCTGCAATGGGCTTCTTGGTTGGTGGGGGCTGGCTGGAAGGCACCCCTTCTATGCACCACCTGGAGCCATCCTTGTCATCTCTGATGGAGATGAGAGAGTCTCGTATGAACTCGATGCTCTGCTCCAGAGCCACTGAAGAATGCCAGCAGGAGTCCCTGATCTCACAGCCCAGGGTGATGTTGGGCAGCAGGTTTGGGTCCGAGTTAATCCGATCCAACGCGTGGAACATGGCCTCCACTCTTTGGATGCCGTACTGCTCGCGGATCTCTCCACATTTCCTTTCTGCCACCTTTTCAGCTGAGGGTTGATGGTGAACAGAGAAGAGGGCACCGATTATAATATCCCCATCCATCCTCGCCACCAGGCGGGAGGCAGAAGTCGACACCACTGACTTCTCATACTTCCCCTTGGACAAAACAAACGCCTCAAACAGTAAAACCGGCAAATACAAAATGCTTACTGCAGTCAGGTAAATCATATTCGACATTCTGGCACAGCTGCTGGATGCAGAATCATGTCCACTTGGCCATAATGGAGGTCCATCAATCCTCTATGTGCATGTACTCAGCTTTTTCTTCAGTGTTGTCACCCTGTGTGAGACATGGAGCATTAATCCTCACACACACAAAAAAACAAATTCAAAGATTTTACCAGCAAATAACACACAAACAAATATAATATAGGAATATGGGAACAAAACCACATATCAACCCCTTTAAGCTTCAGCACCACAGACAGCTGCCACTGCAAGGTTTTAACTTTTAGCCCTTAAACACACACATCAACACACACACACACACACACACACAGATGATTATCAACTCCACCTGATACACCTATTTCACCGTTTGACTCCTTTGTCGCAGCTGTGTCATTTACAGTCAGCATTACAGCTGCATCCCCATAACAGGTTGAAGAACAACAGACACACTGAATGAGAACCATCACACGTGAAGGAGGGAATGCAAAGCTTCGCATCTCACAGTTTGACAGGTATGACTTTTTTTTGACCTACCTGCAGCAGGCAGCTCGGGACATGGTGGATCTCCTGTGAAGAAGCCAGACTGGACTCTTCTGCCGAGAAAACGAGATGGGACTGTCTCTCTCTCCCCCCTCTCTCTCTCTCTCTCTGCGCTGATCATGAGATGCCCCCTTCTTCTCCTCTTCCTCACTGCATCTTAAAAGCGGGTCACACACACTGCAGTGTCCCTGATTTCGAATCGCAATCTATACACGTCAGGAGCGGGAGTGATGCATCGATTAATGAGAATTTTGGGAACAAAATGATGATCCTTCACGTGTTCTGTCCATCCTAGAAGAGCCTCTACCTTGAAAAGCTAAGAGGGGAAACTGTAACCAACGCACAGCGGGAGTGTACTTATATTTCAAATGGAAACTGCGAAGAAACTCGTCAAACTTCACATGAATTGTCCCTCCTGCGTCGTGTGACACTGACAGATGTGATGCATTTGCAATTCACTGCTGCTGCCGTAAACGGAGACCATGCTCTGCTGCCATCATGTGGCTGATCTGCGGTACTACCTCTGATCACAACTTCATAAAACTTTATTATTAACTTGTTTAAAACTGTTGGGTCACAAAAGAACCTCGGGAAAAAACAGCGCAATCAAGAAATAAGCATTTTAAATTAATAACAATAAAAACATTATATAATAAGCAAATAACCACAAAAACATTAAAGCATTTAATATTTATGATTTTTTTTTTAATGTTGATTTTCGTCAGAAAAAACATTAACAAAATCACCACAGACTAAAAGTTAAATATCTATATACGCATTGGTTTCGTTGTATTTAATTATTACACGAACCCGTATTTTCCAAAACATCCGCCTGAGGTTGACGTCACTTCCTGCATTTAAAAATGGCGGATATCAACATAGATGTCTGTAAATGAAGTGTGTTTTGGGTCCATTTCAGCCCGATTATGTGGAGCCTTTTCAATATGAACCGATCGATTGAAGCAATATTAATAAGCTAAACGTCCAGAAAGTAAATATGCTTCTTTTTATTCCACAGCGTACTGTTGCTGTTAACTACAAACTTTAGCTAGGAGCAAATATTAAAACAGTAGCGATTAAGCTAACATGTAAACAAACAATAGTTCGGTAGCTAGCGAACAATTAATGAAAGAATATCGGACCTTTTGTGCAAACGATGTATTAAACCTTTACTACAGCGTTTTAGTTTGATTAGCATTTGAAGAGATCACGATGAGTAGCCGAAGAAAAAGGGCCCCTCCGGTGAGGGTGGACGAAGAAGCCAAGAAGAAGTTGGACTGGAATATGCTGGAGGACCGTCAAAACGACCTGGTCCATGAAGATGACGAGATACCGACCTGCTCCATTCTCACAGTAGACCCTACTCCCAGCAGCACCTGTCTGTCTCCAGCTGAGGAGGTCACAGAGACGACCTGCACCCGCTCTGTCCGGTTTTCGGAAGAACTTCCTGGCACCTCGTCAGACATCACCTGTGCCTCCACCTCTCTGGCTCTCACCGTGCTGCCCACTTTGAAGCTGAGCCACACCTGGAAGGCCCTTATCGGGGAGTTCAGCGTCCGGCCTACATGGCTCCCATTTGACTATGAACAGAAAGCTTTTATGCTCCACAGGACAGGAAATCAGCTCTGCCTCAGTTACAGCAGCTGTGATGAGAGCTTGGGGCCACAGTGGAAGCCTGATGGGGATACTTGTACGGCTGTGTGCAGCCTGAGTAAGGTCCCACTGGAGGACCTCGACTGGCTGCAAAAGAGGAGGGTGGTGCAGCTCTGCCACCAGCCCAAAGAGGAGTCAGTGAAGGTATGAGGGTGTATCAAAGTGTCAACACTGCAAACTGTTAGAAGGCATTTATTTTTTTAAAGCTGCTGTTGCAACTAATTTGACAGGTGGAGATTTACCTACTGGAAACTGGACTTGGGAAGCCAGAGTTCCTCAGCGAGGGAAATGCTCGTCTGAAGAAAGCAAATCAGCTGCTGCAAAAGTTAATGGAGTATTTCTATGATTTTATCATTCCTGGTGAGTCCTCATGTTCAGTACCTGGTATAGACAAAGACACAATGTATGCTTATAATAAAAACAACATCCTGTCTAGATAAATAAAGTGATTTCTCTGTTGAATTATCCATGAAGAGGTTGTAGAGAATGAGGAAGACGAGTGTGACACGGACCTGGAGAGGCAAAATGTCGAGGAGCTCTACGATTACGTCAGGCATCTACATCAAAACGAGAGCCAGGAGCTGACATATGATGTTCAGCACAAGGCTCTTATTCCTGTACTCAGGCCATATCAGAGCCAGGCAGTCAACTGGATGCTGAGGAGAGAGAAATACAGAAGCACAGCAGTGAAAGGTAGGCTAAGACACTGCTCATGGTTTCCAAAAGAGCTGATAGAATTAAAAGCTGCAAACTGTAAAAATGACCTAATATTCACTGTTTCTCCACAGAACAATCACTGCATTTCCTCTGGCGGGAGCTGGTTACTTTGTGTGGCAAGAAGCTGTTTTACAATCCTTTCACTGGCTGGTAAAGACACAGATTATCATGTGTTCTCTATAATGTCTTAGGATAACATGTTTGCTTTGTTTGAGCAAAACGTTATAAAGTTATATAAAACCATATTGTTTTGCAGTAGTGGAGGAAGTCTTAGTGGCTGATATCTCCAAAACAAACCTCTCTTTTTAAGCTTAATTCGAGAGTTTCCACTTGCCGGCATCGAGTGGCCTGGTGGGATCTTGGCTGATGAGATGGGACTCGGTAAGACAGTGGAAGTTCTGGCTCTCATCCTGTATCATACCCGGCAAGACCTGGAGCAGGAGGCCCTCACACTGCCTGTGGTAAGGATAAGCCACCCTTTACTTCCTGCCGTCTTTCTCTCTCTTATCTTCACCTATTTAGTTACAATGATTTCAAACTCAAGGCATCGGCTAATTTATAAATGTATTTTCATAGTGATTTATCTCTTCTTGTAGGGAAAATCTGTGAATTTCTTTGTTCCTCCTCCTCCACTGGAAAGAAAGAAGGTTGTCCACTGCAAGCCTGAAGTTCAGCCTAAGATGAAAATATCCTACCCAAGTATGTCACTCACCATCCTCTGAAAGAATCCCGCTCAGTGTTTAAAGTTTGACTTTTATGTCACATTTATTGTCCTGCAGCTGTGCGTGTGATGCTACTCACTGCAATAAAGGAGATGCGATCTGGCAAAGGAGCCTCAGTCAATGCTGTCTTTGCCTACATCAGAGCCACGTACGGCTATGACCTCCTAAAGAACCGCAATCACATCAGGAAGACGCTGACGAAGCTCATAGATGAAGGCATGGTGGAGCGGGTCAAAGGTCGAGGCTTGGCTGGGTCCTTCAAGCTGGGAAAGAAATACAAAGACACAAAGAAGACATTAGCAGGAGCCTCCAAGCCTGTAAGAATAGAGAAACAATCAAAGGATTTTTAATGCTACAACTACTGACTTTGTGTTTTCTGTGTTTGTGTTCATTAGAATTTCAAAATCACAGCGCACACACCCAGGAAAATGTTTCAAAGACGAGCGAAGGAGAAGGCAGAAGTAGCTCTGCTAAATGCTCTCTCTGAGTATCAAAGAGAGCTGAGCTCAGAATGTCCTACAGCCGCTGACACAAAGGAGTGTGATGAAAGCCTGAATGATGAAGCAGATCAGTCGGATGACATGCTGGAAACTTCCACAGCACCCTTACAGACGTCTCGGGATAAAAGTGAATTTGACACACAGGGCGAGTGCAGAATGAATGATCTGCCTGAAGAAACTTCACAGCTAGAATCACATGAGGAGACTGAAACCCCCACCAGAGCGTCAGTTGTCCCTTTTAACACCCCCGACTATCGCTTTGAGTGCATCTGTGGTGAACTGGGCATCGTTGACTACAAGGCTCGGGTCCAGTGTATGAACTGTCAACTATGGCAGCACGCAGACTGTGTGAACTATAAAGAGGAAAGCCTTGAAACTACACCCTTCTATTGTCCCCACTGTCTGGTAGCCATGAAACCGGTGTCCACCGGGGCCACCCTTATCATCTCCCCAAGCTCCATCTGCCACCAGTGGGTGGAGGAGATCAACCGGCACATCAGGTCCTCTTCTCTACGGGTGCTAGTGAGTAAACAAAAACATACACGGGCTTCTCAGAAGATGTCATTGGTTACGATCTCAGGAATTCAAATACTGATGCTAAATGTTAGGATGAATGATATCACTGCCTGCATAAGTAGAGCTTGCAAGCATAGTGCAACATTAAAGGGGAATTTCACTCATTTTTCATCCTTAATTCCAAGTGTTTTCTTGATTAAATTGTGCGTTTGTTCTCTGCTGCAGATGTGTTCTCTGCAGCAGCTGCTGTGTTAATGCCCCATTTACTGCAGCTGTTACACCTCCACAATTAAATTTGCATGCATGTTCAATTTCATGAACATAAACAGATGTCTTTTAACTGCATACATTTACTGTAAATATTTACTTTCATGTCTTAGCATTATGAATATGTTTTCTTTTCTCTCAGGTTTATCAGGGTGTGAAGAAACATGGCTTCATCCAGCCACACATGCTCGCTGAGCAGGATGTGGTCATCACCACGTATGACGTACTGCGCTCCGAGCTCAACTATGTAGACATCCCTCATAGCAACAGCAAAGACGGGCGCCGCTTCCGCAACCAGAAGCGCTACATGGCCGTGCCAAGCCCCCTGGTGGCCGTGGAGTGGTGGCGCATCTGTCTGGACGAGGCTCAGATGGTTGAATGTCCCACTGCGAAGGCGAGTTGAGGAAATCCACTTCATCTTGTGTGTCTGAAAGGCTGTTTATTCAAAGTAAGTTGCTTTTTCCTCATCAGGCTGCTGAAATGGCTCTGCGCCTTGCATCTGTCAATCGCTGGTGTGTCAGTGGAACTCCTGTTCAGAGGGGCTTAGAAGGTATTGTCAAGGAAAATCTTTACATGCAAAGATTTTAAAAAAAAAATCATAGATCTAACAAAGTGATCCGCTCAATTCTGCTTTTGTTCATCTTCAGATCTATATGGCCTCATGCTTTTTCTTGGAGCTGACCCATACTGGGTGAAACACTGGTGGGACCAGCTGCTTTATCGCCCCTATCGCCGTGGAAACACAGAACCTCTGTATAACGTAATTGCACAGATATTGTGGAGATCGGCCAAAAAAGACGTCATTGATCAGGTAAGGATTTAGAAGTTTCAAATTTCTGGGTTCGTTCTTCTTTCGTGTCGTCTGATCTCCGATCCTCTTCTCCGCTACTCCAGATTCAAATCCCTCCTCAGACAGAGGAGGTGCACTGGCTGCACTTTTCCCCTGTTGAGGGTCATTTCTACCACCGTCAGCATGAGGTCTGCTCTCAGGACGCTTTGGTCAAACTCAGGAAGATCTCTGACTGGAGCCTGAAACTCGGAAGCCTCGACCGCCGCACCGTCAACACCATCCTGTACCCCCTGCTGAGGCTGCGCCAGGCCTGCTGCCATCCACAAGCTGTGCGGGGGGAGTTCCTGCCTCTACAGAAAAGGTAGTTGACACTTGTGGTCAAGAGGTCTTTTTTTGATGGCAGCTGCAGCAGTTAATTAAGGCATTGCATCATTAGGGACGGTAATGGACCCCAGCAATCTTTTTTTGTCAATTATACAGCTTCCAGTTGTGTTTATTTAAAGCTGACCCATTCTGTGTCATTTGCATTGGAGGATTTGCTAAGTGGGATTTTCTTGTCTCCTCAGCACCATGACGATGGAGGAGCTCCTGAAGTCCCTGCAGAAGAAATGTCGAGTGGAGTGTGAAGAAGCTCACAGACAATTGGTGTGCGCACTCAATGGCCTGGCCGGAATCCACATCATCAGAAGTATAAAACCCCACTTCTATTCTATTCTGCTCCCTCTGCTCCCAGTTTCCCATGGGAACGATACTGTTTTTGTGCTTTGTAACACTTTTTTTAACTGAAGAGGGAATATATGTTGTGGTTTGTATAGCCTCATTAACACAAACTATGATCTTTTCCTTTGCTGCCTGCAGATGAGTTTGTAGAGGCAGTAGAGATGTATAGAGAAGTGCTTCGTTCATCAGCGGAGCACAAAGACAGACTGAAGACGGATTCACTGCAGGTATATGGCCTCCTAATTATCACCCCTTTCTTAAAGAATCTGCTATTAACATGTAGATACTGACCAGTCTTTACTTGCTTTGCTTTTGTGACCTTTTTTTACCATTGTGTAAAAACAGAGGCTTCATGCCACACACAACTTGATGGAACTGCTGAGCGCAAAGCATCCTGGGATACCTCCAACCCTGAGAGATGACCGGCTTAGTGAAGAGGTAATTCACACATATTCATTGCAGATTAAAAAACAAAACAAATCACAGCTGTAATTTTGCTTTTTACTTTTTTTTTTTTTAGGCTGAGCAGCTGCGACAGCACTACATGACCAAATACGACTCAGAGGTGGCGGATGCCCATCAGGGCCTGCAGCCGGTGCTACAGAACATCAAAGAGCTGAGACGAAAAGTGAGTTTTTAATAATCAAAATAGATCATACATGATCAATTAAGTACATCTAACAGAAAAAACGATTAACGATTAACTTTCTACCTCCAGGTCAACCTGAACTCGCCCTGGTGGCTGGACGTTATTCAGAAATCAATCCGCTGCTCCAATGATGATGACCTGGTGTCCCGCATCAAGAATGAGCTGACATCCAGCTATAAACAACAAGCTAACAAGCTCTCTATGGCAGACAAGTGAGCCATTATTTATCAAAATATGAGGTTTTTTTAAGTTACCCTGAGACCCACATGAAAAATAAATTGGGTCTCCTTTAGGTTCCGTGATGCATGTGGTCTGCAGTTTCTTCTCACCACACAAATGCAAGATCTTGTGAAATCTCAAAAGACAGTGCAGGATGCGGTGAAGAGTCTGGAAGGTCCAGCTTCAAAAGAGGTTATTGAAGAGGCCACCATTTGTCACCTCAGGCCGATGCGACTCCCACTCAACAAGTAAGTCAAGCCGTTTTTTTTTTTAGAGCCAATTAGAGTTTGTACGTTGGAGCTTGTTTTTTATAATAATTCAAACTCCTCTTCTGTGTTCCAGCTGTGTTTTTTGCAAAGCAGATGAACTCTTCACGGATTATGAGTCCAAGCTGTTTTCTCACACGTAAGTTCTGAGGCTAACACTCGAAGTGTATGAGACATCATAGTGTCACTAAATCAGAAAAACTTCGACAGGGTGAAGGGTCAGACAGCCATCTTTGAGGAAATGATTGAGGATGAGGACGGGCTGGTGGATGACCGTCTTCCCACCACCAGCAGAGGACTGTGGGCTGCCAGCGAGACTGAACGCACTCTGAAGGCCATCTTGTCTTTTGCTAAATTAAAACGCATGGACCCGGACCTGGTGGAGGAGGGGAACACTTTTATGGAGCTCTTTGAGAACTGGAAGAAGGAGTACAAGGTTTGTGAGCGTGCTTAGAATTCTTTAAGGATGCCAGAGACTTTTTTTTAAATCCATAGATTGAAAAAAGAAGATTAAATTAAAACTGGCAACATTGCACTCCTCAGGTGCTGCACGAGTACTGGATGGTGCTGCGCAACCATGTGTCGGCCATTGATGAGCTGGGTATGGCAACAGAGAGGCTCCGTGTGCGTCTGCCTGATGAGCCAAAGCCCAAGCTGCTGCACATCATAGAGCCACATGAGGTGAGCCAAAGACGATGACACACGTTTTGAAAACAGCTGTTTGTGCTTTAGACCAGGCTGGATGGAAATATAAGCCTTCATGTAGCCTCAGTATTTGTTTCTTTTCTCAGTGATGTCATTATTTTACTGCATTCTTGACCTCTGCCCTCGGTTGTTTTGCTCCCAGGTGGAGCAGAACAGAGTGAAGCTCCTGAACGATCAGGCTGTGGCAAAGTCGCAGCTCCAAAAGAAACTGGGCCAGTTTCTCTATCTTACAAATCTAGAAAAGGTATTTGATCGTATCCACAAAGTGCATCACTCCTTTTTTAAACTCTTAAATGACCTGAATTTTTTTGTTAAAGTCTCAGGACAAGTCTACTGGAGGGCTGAACCCAGAGCCATGTCCCATCTGTGCTCGGCCCCTGGGACAGGAGGTGAGTGTTGTTGGAGGATTTCTCACAGGCTGAAGCGCTTGAAAAACTTGGTCAGCTTTTAAAATTTAATACTGCTTGAGTTAGTGTGGAAGGAAACAAAACACCTTCTGTAAAACTGTCTTATCGACACTAACCCGGGACTGTAATGACATCTAGCTTGAGGCGGACTTCTTTTCCTCCTGTACTTAATGTGGATTTCTTTCAATGTTTGCAGTTTGCCTGATTTAAAAAGGAAGCAGGAATTTCATGATTGAGATTGAGAGAAAGTAAAATTTGGGAAAAAAACAACAGGAGTTGATGGATTTTAAAAGCTAATTTTGCCTCCCTTGTTAATTAATTCTCTTCTTATTCTTTTCTTTCCATCCCAGTGGGCAGTGCTGACTTGTGGCCACTGCTTCTGTAATGAGTGCATTGCTATCATTGTGGACCAGTACAGTGTGGGCTCCAGGCGCCGTGCCATCAAATGTGCCATTTGTAGACAGACTACATCCCACACTGAAATCTCCTACGTGTTCACCACCCAGTCGTCGAATCAGGACCAAGACATACCTGTCAAGGTCAGTGTGATACACCGTCCTCATGTAGGTACAGGAGGAAGAGACAGTTTCAAGATGAAACTTTTTGTTTATTCCTGTATCTGACAGGGAAGCCACTCTACTAAAGTGGAGGCAGTTGTGAGAACCCTTAAGAAAATTCAAGTGACTGACCCCGGTGCCAAGTGTCTCGTCTTCTCCACGGTAACTGTAAACTATCTCTGCTCTGTGTAACATTCAGTGATTTATTTTGGTGATCTCGAGTTTGGACCTGACCCAGTTTGTTTTTCTGTATCTCCTCCGCACAGTGGCAGAGCGTGCTGGACATTATCGCAAAGGCATTGTTTGATAATAACATGGAGTTCTCGCAAATCAACGGAATCCACAAGTTCCAGGTTTGAGTCAGGAGCATTTGTGCATTTTGCTGAATTAAACTGATTTTTTTCAAGCTTAAAAACTTTTTTACAATCAAACCTAAAATGTTATTATTTATCCTTTTGCTCTGATTGTCAGCTGGGCTCACTTTCTTGCACATAAACACATAAATAAAAGCAAAAAATGTTGTTTTGAAGCCATCTATTCATCCAGAGAATACTGTGATTTCACAGGAAAATCTGAGTTCCTTCAAATATGAACAGAAGATCAACATTCTCCTCCTCCCTCTCCACACGGGCTCCAATGGACTGAACATCATCGAAGCAACTCACGTGTTGCTGGTTGAGCCAATTCTCAACCCAGCTCACGAACTCCAGGCGATAGGCAGGGTGCACCGGATCGGCCAAACCAAGTAAGAAGCACTGTTTTTCAACTTTTAGCACTAGTGCATGATATATCTTGTTGATTATACCAAACAGGTCAATTTAATTTTTTGTTTGTCCTCCAGACCAACATTTGTTCACAGATTCCTCATTAAATCCACAATCGAAGAACGAATGCAAGCAATGCTGAAGACAGCAGAGAAAAGGTGTGTGTGAGTCGCTGTGTAGTAACGCTGTCGGCTTTGTATTGTGCCACAAATGTCACGGATAAATACCTTTTTATGTTGCAGTCACACCAGCGCGGCCATGAAGCACTCAGAGGCCGCTGTGCTGACGGTAGCCGACCTGGCCGACCTGTTTACTGAAGACGCCGAACCTCTGGAGTGAATCTGCACACAGAGGGACATCGACTCAACAAAAACAGGCAAAGAGAGGACAGATTTGCACATTCCAGTTTTTTTATATAGCCTGTAGATATTTTAACCAAACACTGACAACACACAACACGTTTTTAATTGTACTCCAGCTCAGATTTTAAAACTTTTTGCAGTTGTATTTGTGCTGTTACACTGTAGCATTGTGTATCTAACTGGGTCAGTAATTGTACACGTTTGAATGGATGGTACTCTGTTGTTGTTAATCTAAATATACTTATGTACAAATTCACTGAATGCTCAGACATGTGAAAAATGGAGGGGGTGTTTTGACACCATTCAGGAAATAAAAGCCTGCCAGTGACTACTACTTTTGTTTTGGGTTTTTTTCTACATTGAAACAGGAAGGAAGCCGTTCATCTCTTCTCACTTTTGCACTTTACAGCTTCACCAGATGAGATCAGAGAGAGGAGAATCTTCTTTAAGACAAAACAATGACAGACAGTTGAGCCTTATTTGCAAGACAAAACGCCAAAGATTCAGTGTCTTGGAAACTAATCTTGTAAATTAAACTCATAAAAAGTTGAAAAAGTTTTGCACCTTTTTGCAGCAACTATCTGTTTTTATTATCATGGTCAAATTGTCTGAGTGAGTTTTAACAGTTTTATGTAAAAATGTTTTTGTTTCTTAGCTTTTTTTTTTTTAATGTGATGCATTTGCATACTTGAGTATTTTATGGTCTCTTCCACCACACACATACACTCACTGGTCCTTGGCATTGTCACTGAATTGCCCTTGACTTGTAATGAGTTTCTTTTCACCTGACTGGCTGGGATTCCCGCACCAGTAAAGATTTTAAAATGTCCGGACAAAGGATGCAGACAACAAAGAGCGCCAGCCCCGTGCTGCTGCTGCTGCTCCTCTTTACATGGTTACCAGACCCCCCCAATAGTAAGGAACAGTTGTAAGATGTTTACTGAGAGGACATCGCCGCAGTAGGCGGTGACATACGTGTTACCTTGGACTCCCCTCAGTTCTCCCTATTCATGTGCGGAATCTCATTGTTGCTGGGGACATCATTCAAGCTGGTGTTTTAAGGCCGGAGGGAGGCTCCCAGTTCATTAGAGCCGTGTTTCGAGGGCTGGAGTAAGAGAGGGGTACTACGTCTTCTGGTTGACAGCAAGCTGCGGAAGATTCAGACTTTCAGTGAAAAAGGCCAAAAAGGCAGCAGGGCTGTAAGAGAAAGGAGGAGGAGAAGAAGAAGAAGAGTGTTTGGAAAATGGCACCTGTTGGTTTGGTTTTTGCCGGGTTGCTCTTCACCATGAGGATGGTCACCTCGACTGTGTATCTGGAGCCTGAAGAGGAGGGTAAGCACACACACCTGAAGAAGAGATGTCAAGGGTCAAACAAATTCAAAACAACTTTAAAGTGATATTTCTGACTGTTATTGCTCACACGCTGAGGATGGATGAGCAGTCAAAAATTTTTTTACCAGACCTTCACATCAGCAGGACTTTGATTTGGCTTTAAACGGTAGCTGTGCTGAGAATAGATCTTTATACATGGTAAAACAGTGTGAAGCAGCACTATCATCTGCATTTTAGTCATTGAATTTCTTTAGTAATTTTCCTTAATAGTTTTGCTCATTTTACCCTTCTAATGTTTTTACTGCATACTTTTATATAAAGTTTCTTATTTTGGGCTACACTGTTAATGAGGCCTCAAAACCTCACTGTATCTTGAATTACCTATTTTAATTCAATAGCTGCCAACTTGGTTTATTCCTTATTGATTACTGCATGTAAAATCTGGCAGTATTTGCAAAGGAAATGAAACAAAAATAAAAACAAAGCGCTTTTATCTCCTTTCCTTCAGAACTCAATGAAACTGTAATTTGCACCAACGATCACATGGAGGTTGTTATTCCGAGTGCTTTTTTCCTCAAGAAAGAGCCTCCAGTTTATGTAAGTCAACAGTAATTTTTCCTCAAACTACCGTTAACAACTGAAGCAAAGCACTTGTAATTTTTTTTTGATAATTGAATATTTGACTTTATTCCCTGTGTGTTTTCTTGTTTAGGTTTGGGATTTGCATTTAAATGATCCAGAGTGCCGTGGCGTTGAGGTCGGCGACGACTACATTTTCAGCATAAAGACAAACCTCTCGGACTGTGGAACCATCATGGTTTGTGTTCCTTCTAACTGTGCGTTTCAGGAGTCTAACTAATCAAATGTTGCACGTGAACTTAGACATTTAGAACACATCTTCACAAAAGAACCAGTCCTCAGCTGTAACCAGCATGAAGACAAACTACTCTTACCATCTCCATTATTGACAACATAAAATCCCCATCATAATAAATTATCTATTTTACGATGTGTACGGTTGTTGTGGTAACTTTGCCTTAAAAACGAAGCAACTTTTGTCAGTTTAAACAACGTTTTTTTCCTGCAGTGACGTAAATGTGGACTGTGAGGCTCTGTGTTCAGATGAAGACTATGGCATTAGCTCATAGCAAGTATAATAAGATGGACAGAGAAAGGCACAAACTCTGAGGCCAGACAGAGAGGAGTGAAGAGAAAAGACAGGGGGAGTGGCCTTTATGTCAAGAAAGAAGGGCAGTGTTGTTCCTTGTCTCTATAACAGCCGCGGGGCCTTATTCAAAGCAGCAAGGGGACCATGAATGGCCTTGTAGTTCTAAATTATCAGGATTTACATGGAAATGATGATTATTTGTTGAAGTCCACTGAAAGGGAAGGCCATAAATCACTGGCCAGCTTGCCTCTTTTTATTTTAATCCAGCCACTCTTGTGGATTTTGTGAGTTTTTAATCCCTGCTTGAGCACACAAGTGTCCTTGAACTGCTCACAAGGAATGTATGAAAGCAAAAGGTTAACACAGCTTTCAGACGTTAGAATTTTTACAAGGTTTTTGCATAGCAGCTGAGGGAAGTAAAGCCCAGTCTGGATTAGATGGCTGTTGCTAAAGGGAAGGAATGCTGTAAGCTGTCAATCTCACCTTCACCTCGACCGTCAAACCATTTAAAACCGCCAGAGAGGACATGACCGAGTTTAAAGGTCTGACATTTTCAGTGAAACATGACAGTGTCCTCACTCATGTTGGAGTGATAGTGTTGCATTTATAAGTGTTGTAGTGGGGTTCAGCCGGTCAGTGCTAGAGGGGGTGTGATTGTGTGTTGACCACGAACCACTGAAAGATGTTAAAGCCATTCATTCAGGTATGTGACCACAGCCTCCATCTTCACTCTGTGGGGGACCTCAGACACCACCTTTAATGGTTTTATCTACGTCACCAGGAAGAATTTTAAACAGTATTACATTTATATTTAGAGCAACTGAAGGCTGCTAAATCTCAATGATTTAAGATGATTATCAAATCTGAAAGCTGTCACTTTTACACACACCTTGGACTAAGGTCAGAGAATTTACACACAATACAGACCTCCAGCTTCTCAACATGTAGGTCTGCTTTTTATCTCATGTAATAGTAAATACATTACATTTTACGTGCAGTTTTGTGACTTGTATATCCTGGAGATATCATGCATATTCATTACATCTACAAACTTTTGTGAACGCCACTTTACAAGTTCAAAAATTGAACAGACAAAGTTCACAGCCCTGATTTACAAATAAAATTGATTTGTCTCAGCCTAATTAACTTAAAACTATGAAAGGATGGTTAAAAGTTTAAGATGAGTGTAGATCACAGTCTGTAGGTTAGTGGATCTTGCTCCATCAGTTCCATAGAAGCCACAGATTCCACGCAGGTGTAACAGGATTCAATAGCAACACATCACAGTGTAATCTCAATCCTTATGTGAAGCAGAAACTCACAGTCTTAGTTGGGCAGGCAGTAAGGTGGGGACAGGCTGGCAGAACACCCAAGCAACCAGGAGCAGAATCTGCATCAAAGTCAAAAATACAGACAAGGTCAGCAAAATAAAGATAAGATAAAAAAGATAAACAGTCTAAATAAAACACTGGAAAGTCTCTCTTTGTAGTGTAGGAGAGGGGAAGGACTGAGGGAGAATATATACTGGGTTGAATGAGATTGGATGTAGGTGGGTTAGTTACAGTTGGAAAACTGGACTGGAACTAGGAAGAAGATGCAGCAGTGAGTGGCTGTGGAGAAATGTTGTGAAGGAACGGGCAGAACTGTGACAATAGATAAAATTTAAAGAAAGACGCTCTCCTATTCCTGCAGTGATAGTGACCTAATGTTATTCTCTCTCGTTCTCTCCTTCAGACCTCTGATGACACACACATCATGTTCATAAACACCATACACAACAACTATTCCGACATCATCACGAGAAACTACATCAACATAACATTCGTGTGCCGCTACCCCATCAACTACATGGTCCAACAACCCAACGGAGAGAACATGATCAGAGTGGACGTCAGGTGAGCGCTCTTTTCTTCTTTCCTCTGACCTCCTCTGATGTGACGGTAATATGATGCGGCTGCTTTCATCACTACAGAACCATCACTCTGAACACAGAGGACGGGAACTTCTCAGTGTCAATGCTGCTGTACAAAGATGAAGCCTTCCAGGACAGGTGGACAACTGTGCCCTCTCTGACCCTGGATGACGACATCTTTGTTAAAGTGTTCATGGTAGTTACACACTATATTTAAAGGTATATTTTGTGAATAATCTTAGAAAGGTCAAGGGTATATTAGCTTAGCTTCGACTTTAGGAGCCAAAACGGATCAAAACATTTCAAGTATTCTACTACTGGCAGCTATTTTTGGATGCTACACAATGTTAAGCAATATGTTATGTGTGTAGACGTTCCAAGCAACTCTGGAAATGCAACACTGCACTCATGACCAGACAGTGCCTTGAGTGCTCCTTCTCTTTCATGTTGTTATAACACCTGTTGTTTACTTGACTCAGCATTTCATGGCGTGAATGTTTTGTACAGAGAGTGACTTACACCCTGTCTTTGTGTCAAGATACCGGCTCACCTGATGCTGCGTATGGAGAGATGCTGGGCAACTCCGACCAGCGATCCCTACAGTAACATTCAGTACACCTTCATCAGAGACAGGTCTGCCTCCAAACATATGAATATATTTCTTCACCACATTTGTCAGCAGCTCTCTAAGCCCTCTGTTGAAATATGAAATAAGAGAATTTGTTGCCTAGAGAGCTGGGCAGACAACACTCAGAACCTGGTCATGTGACTCCTGTCTGAGAGGCCACATGCGTTTCAGCTCAACAGCTGTGCATGTCCTTGACAACCGAGCAGTGTTTGGTACTGTTAGCAACAGCGGGGCAGTGAAATGCACAAAGATTTCACAACGCCAAGGGAGAAAAAAATACTCAAACAAATCCGTCTGTCGCTGTGTTGAATCACCTGCTATTGTGTTTACATTTATTTCTTAGCTTTACAATGAAAGTACAATTTTTCACTCAGGAATGAAAAGCCTCACTTGGCTTCTCCCGTCTTCACTTTCTAGCTGTCCGGTGCTGTCAAACGAACAAACCCTGAGCGTGATGAAGAACGGGCAAGGTCCAGAGGCCATGTTCCGGATACAAATGTTCAAGTTTGTCGGCAGCTCTTACACCAACGTCTTCCTTCACTGCAACGTCCAGATCTGCCACAGTGGCCCAGGACTGTGCCAGCCTGTGAGTGAGCTCATTCCTCAGGCCAGTAGTCAGAGACCAGTTCAGACAAGTAGCCTGCTATATGTGAAGCTTACTGTATGCCCTTAATATAGAGCTGCCCTTATCTCCTTGTTTGCAGAACTGCTCCAGTGAAGATGCATTAATGAGAATGCGGAGAGACATCCCACTGTCCCACACTGTGTCTTATGGACCAATCAGACGACAATTTAGCGACAGTGAAAAGCCCAATCTAAGTATGTATTCATGTGGCTCCTGTGACAAACCTTAAAAGGATGAAATCAGTTCATAACCATATGTCCCTTCCTCTGTAGATGCAGGCAGACTCCCAACTGTCGAGACGTTTGTCCTCGGAGGGCTGCTGGTCGTCCTGCTGCTGATCACAGGTGTGTTTGGGAGGCTGTGGTTTCGCTCCAGACGTTTTTACCCAGCACGGGAGGCGCAGCTCACCCTGTCCAACATTCACCACATCTCAGAGGTGGCCTCGTGAACCAGAGCTGAAAAATGGACATAGAAAACATTTATTACAATAAAAACAGCTACGGCAAAGCACATTTTCCTCTTTGTAAAATTATTTTTTAAGAAATTTAGATTAATAAATGTCTCCATAAAGTGTGTCCCTCCCTCCTTCCTGTGGCATTTAGCCTATTTCCATATAAGATGTAAATATTTAAATATGAGCCACAAATATGTTGTTTCATTTTTCATGAAGGCTGCACAAAATGTATTTTAACAGAAAACAACTTTTACACTGCTTTTGTGTAACCTTGGGATAGATTAGCGACTCTTTCTTGTGTTTTTGTGTCAGGTAGCTAAGCTCACTGTTAGCCAAAAGTTAGCAGCGATTAGCTTCAGCTAGCGAGAGCAACCGCGACTAGCGATAAATACCAGCAAATTACACACAATTAACACAACTTCAACTAGTGCAGCAGCATCGTTACTACAGTTCATCTTACCCTGTATGTTTATATTGACGCTGTACCATAATATTACATAGTTAATTCGTTTAAGCTGCTGTGTAGTTAGCAATTTATCGCGGGGCGCAGGCGCACTCTCTGCTCGGGGGTGGAGGTCAGGACTCCATCGCGCCAGGAACCCGCCCACTGACCAATCAAATGACACACCTGACTTTTCAATATGGCGGTTGTAAATATCAACAACTTCTATCAAATGTTTACTAAATTAATAGGGAAAGTCTTTATCATGTAGAAAGAAACAAACAATATCAGACTTCTGCGACAGAAGTAGATTTTATCTTTAATTAAAAATATATAGAGTATCAGCTGAACTCACTAATGTGCCCAACGAGCCTCTAAAGACATGTTCACAGTGATAAAATGTAAAACTGTCCGCAGGGTATTCCCCTCCATCTATTTCTGTGCTCTCTCTCTCTCTCTCTCTCTCTGGTCTGCGTCCATAGACCTAAATCTGACTGGTCACTTTACGTGATGACGTAGTAGTGCGGAGCACCAAACCAGGATCAACACAACTTCGGACCGACTCAGAGCAGCGGAGGACTCACAGCCGGGGGAACCAGCCGCCGCCAGATCATATCATAAGGAGCTTTAGAGACATTTTATACTGTGAGGTGCTTATGTAGCGACGTATCACGTTTTGCTGATGCCGACGGCGTCGATATAAGTAAGAACATATAAACCAAACACACCAAGAGAGCCCCACAAAGTCTGGTAAGCTGTTTCTAGAAGCTCCCAAGCTAGCTAAGTAGGCTAACTGCTAATGCTAACTGACTGGCCATGTTGTTGTTCTTTTGTTTAGCTTAACTTAAAAACTTTATAAAGTTAACGAGCTACCCTTTGACATCGCGCTGTTATTATAAATAGAACATTGAAGAGTTAGACTGATGGTGTACATATTATAGGCGTTTAAGGCTGTGATTATTTAGTTGCATTACAACCTTGTGGCTGTGTTGTTTTTGTTTGTAGCAGTTTGCTAACCTGCCAGTTATGCTTGCGTAATTTAGCTAGCAGTTGCTGGCAAAGGCAGTAAATACTCAACAATAGCACTCCTGTGTTGCGTCGCTGTTTGGGCTTGCAGCATTGTTGCTGGTCTTTAAATAATTGTTTCCTCCAAATCCCCTTCAACTAAGTAACACCACCAAGTAAGCCCGAGGCTAATGAGTCAGAGGTATTTACCTCGTGAAAGTGTTGCGTCTGTTGGACAAACAGCTTCTGAGAGTTCAGTGCCTAAAGTTGCAGGTTCAGGTTAGCTACTGAAACAGCTTTTTAACATGTGTGCAGGCTAAGTTACCGCTCCATGTGCAGGTGTGTGTAGTGTGTCATGTGTGTATGATTTCTCAACTAAACCTTTTCCTATTTTGTTTCAGGGTGGAACACTTCACTCCTTTTTTTTAATCTGCTACAGCCAGCTGGCTTAAGGAGAAGTACAGCAAAAACATGGAGACCACACTCCACCCTCATTGCCTTAAATGCATCAAAAGAAGGTGCATGGTTAGACCAGAGAACGGGGTCTCCTGTGACCTTATTGGCTGCCCTCTTGTTTGTGGGGCAGTTTTTCACTCATGCAAACTAGAGGAACATCGGCTGCTGTGTCCATATGAGCGACTGCCTTGCCTAAACAGCGGCTTTGGCTGCCCATTTACTGTTGCGAGGATCAAGATGGCACAACACCTTGAGACGTGCCCTGCAAGTATAGTATGCTGTACTATGGAGTGGAACCGCTGGCCTGTTAGCTATGCTGATCATAAGTCCTATGAAAACTTGAGCAAAGACTTTGATGAGGTGGAGCAGCTGGACATGGCTTTGGCTCTGCAGGATCAGAGGATGTTGTTGGAGTCCCTTAAGGTCACAACCACGGTGTCAAAGAATGGAGATAAAGATGAAGGTGACAAGATGGCCACAGCGTCAGGTTTACCAGAGAAAGAGATAGGGAACGGATCAGTGGAGATGGAGCAAGAGCCCTATAATGAGCTATATAGGGCTTCAGTGGAGACGAGCAGAAGTTTAGCTGCTGCCTTGGACATCCTGACAAATTCCAAGGACATTGATGTAATAGTTTCAAATGTAAATGGTGAAAAGACTGCTACAAATGGAGACAATGGTGATAGCCATAGTGTTTATGTTGCAGAGGGAGGGAAGAATGTGGACATGCAGGAGAGTGACTCTGACTCAGAGTGTGAGCTCGGAGCAGTAGGTGGAGTGGACTGTGCCGTAGGAACACATGGTGAAGATGGTATTAACTGGGTGGAAGAAAATGACTTCTTTGAGCTGCTTTTTGAAGAGAAGGATCAAGAAGAAGAATCAATGGAGGAACCGATAAATGATTCCAACCTCTCCTGGCCAGCGATGCCTCAGAATTACTTGCCCGTTGTAGCACTGGAGCCCCCTGTGCCTCAACAAGCACCACCTGCACCTCCAATACCATTCCTGCTGCCTGATGAGGTTAGAAATAATTTCTTGCAACACTTACCCTCTGAACTCAGGTATAGGTGTTTGGAGCGGAAACTACAGAATGTAGAAGTGCTTAGAGGAATAAGTATGTTTACATTTAATGGACGTCGGGCCCTACTGTCAGACCCTTACTTGATTCGAGCAAAGATGGAAGACAAGGCGGTCGACACGTCTGACCTGGAGGTGGCAGACGACCCCATGGGCCTCCACGGCATTGATGTCATCACTGCAGCTTTGCTCTTTTGCCTCGGTGATTCTCCAGGAGGAAGGGGAATCTCGGACAGCAGGTTTGTTGATGGATATCACATTGACTTTGGTACGCAGACATTCTCCTTCCCTTCAGCCATACTCGCAACCAGCACCATGGTGGGTGATATTGCCTCAGCCTCGGCCTGCGATCACGCCAGCCCTCAGCTTTCCAACCCCAGCCCCTTCCATACTCTTCGGTTGGACCTAGTGCTGGAATGTGTGGCCCGATACCAAACCAAGCAGCGCTCCATGTTCACGTTTGTGTGTGGGCAGCTGTTCCGACGGGACGAGTTCTCGTCTCATTTCAAAAATGTTCATGGTGACATCCACGCTGGACTCAATGGATGGATGGAGCAGCGCTGCCCGTTAGCCTACTATGGCTGCACCTATTCCCAAAGACGATTCTGCCCGTCTGTACAGGGCTTCCGAATCATCCACGACCGGCATCTCGGTTCCTTTGGGGTGCAGCCTGGTTTGCCTTTGAAAACTGGGGACAGCAATCAGAGAAAGTCTCGCCACGTTGCCTCTCAGAGCGATCAGTTCAGCAGTCTTCCCTTTGAGGTGTTACAACATGTAGCAAGTTTCCTGGACAGTTTTAGCTTGTGCCAGCTGTCCAGAGTGTCCCGCACCATGAGGGACGTGTGCGCCAGCCTGCTGCAGATGCGCGGAATGGTCGTTCTGCTGTGGGAGAAGAAACGGCGTGCCGACGGGTCGCCTTCGTGGCAAATCACAGACAAGGTCAGTCCTCGTGATGCAGTTGTATTTAGCTTTCTTGTCTTCTGTACTGACATTAAAGGTGATGAACCTTTTTTTTTGTTTTCTTCAGGTTTGGCGTTTCAGCACAGCCTTTGGTACAGTGAATGAGTGGAAATTTGCAAACATCGCAAGTATGGCCGACCACCTCAAGAGCTGCAAGTTCAACACAATTGCCCGTCGGGAGGAGGCAATCCCTCTGCCATGCATGTGCTTCACCAGAGAGCTCACAAAAGAGGGGAGGTGTTTACGTTCAGTCCTCAAACCGGTTGCATAGACGATGAGGTCATGAACTCAAATGTTTTTCCTCAAGTGTTTACAAACCTAAATCTCTTCAGGCCTCAAAAACTAAACTGTACTCCACTCCAGTGGAAACGATCTTCGATCCAGTGAGCAAGTGAGCCGCTATCTATCTCAGCTGAGGCTGACATGCTGCAATCACAGGTCAGGACTGTAAACAAGTGACAACAAATTGATATGCTAGCCTTTGTTCTTCCATTCTGATGGACGTATTAATACCACTGTGCTGACGTTGTACCCTTATCTACTCCTGACATCGTTTAAATACTGATATGTTTTTATTTTTTATATCAAACAGACAGTACTGTGCTACGTTGAAAAGAATAGAGCCTTAACTTGAGATGCATTTGATTTTCTAGTCATACGGTTTAGAACATTTTCTCCCATCGCTCCTTCCTGGAACCGTTTACTGGTATCTTCCACGCTTTTATATCTCCTCCTTTATACCTAGAGTGACCACACACGTGCACTGCTTAGAACTACTACATGGCTTTTCTGCTACATCATAAGACTGACCAAACATCTGTGCTTGCACAGCGTGTCACTGTGGGTGTCAGCGCCGACCACATTATGTTCTTCTGAATGTAGCATGTTAACAAACGTGGTCCATCATCTTCTTTTCTTCTCTCCTCTCTGATTAATGGGCTGGCATGTTTGTCAGAGTGAAGCAACACTACTCACCAGCCACGGTTAAGCTTGTGTGTGTTTTTTTTCTGACCAAGCTACTTTGTGGTGTAACCAGCATATTTTTTTAGGTCCTCTTCTCCTGAAATCTAAATGTAGCAACATGAATGTACTCAGTAAATGCATCAGTGAGTGTGGTTAGCTAGCAGGAAGCTTGGTTTCCTTCCCTTTTTGTGTCAGACCTCATAAAACCCGGCAGGCCAGGTTTTAGGAAATATATAACGGGCACACACACTTCCCGCCAGCAGTGGGCATCGCTGATGATGTTCATTTTGATTATTTATCACAGTCGTGTGGATTTTTGGCACTACATGTTCACTGTATTGACATATGGTTGGTGTCTCAGGGTTGTAGCATGAAGCTTTGCGTCTTTTTGATCATTGTGGGGTTTGAGAACTGCCTCAGTATTAATATGATGTGCGTTGCAGTGCAGGAATAACAAAAAGTGTGTTGTGCTCAGATTAAAGACACAAGGTCTAAAGCATGAACAGGATGTGTGTTATTCCCTTTTGTAAGGAAATGTTGACAAGGTGGATGAAAGTGTCACAGAAAAGTAACCTGTAATGAAATTAATGAGAAGTGGTGTGTGTTTTTCTTCTTTTTTATATACATATTTTTTTGGGAGTTTGATGTAAAGCTATCCAAACTAAGCTGTCTTTTTATTCTGTTAAGCCCCCATCCATGTTTGTTTTATGTTTTCTAATTTTTGTACTGGTACTTTTGTTTGAAAAAGATGAAAATCTGCCTTTTTTTAGATCTTAGATTTGAATGAATGATTTGCACATAAAAGGCATGTACTGTAAAAGAACATTTAAAGCTGAGGGTTTGTTTGGGTTTTTTTTTTAGCAGGAGTTGTGCTCCCTCCTTATTCTGCATGAGTTTGATGTCTTTTGGAAAATGTCAGTCTAATTTATACAGTTTATTTCTCAGGCACCATGCATTGATATAGTACATGTTTTTAACAAATCTTCTGACCACTTGTGCTCAGCCCGACATGAGCATTAAATCAGAGCGATGTACTGCAGATCACCTCTTTGATTTTTGTTTTCAGTCTGTGCACCTGGAGTGTATCAACATTTTCATCAGTATTTTATTTTCACTCCTGCCGAAGTGTGTGTTTTTTTTTTTGGTTTTGTTTTGTTTGTTTTTTTTTTCACCACAGGATGCCAGCTTCATTTGTTTGACTTTTGAAGCATTTTAATAAAGAGACTCTTGGTTTTTCAAATGTCTTTAGTCGTTATTGCAGCAATTACAACATCAGAGAGCCTTCTGGGTTAGATTGAAATGTTGTGTGTGCATGGGGCAGTGTGCAGTCACTACAGATACATAAAGGTTTCAACACTATGCCAATTACAAAACATATAACACAAGCTTAAAAAAAAGTAACCCAATGTGTGGTTACTCGCGTTTTGCTATAATAATAAATAGCAGTATTATTTCATTACATATTTGACAGTGGCCGTTCTCATCTTCTACCGCTAGATGGCGCCATACAGAAAGAAACTGCAAGTCAGTGTTAGATCTAATTCGGTGTCACTGTGTGTTTGAAGCTGCATAAACAACCATCGTGGTCAATATTTAAATATGTAAATTACATAGAATAGTTACTAATAGACGTGTGAAGTAACTACTTTTATTTTGATGGTCATATTTCCGGTCTTCTGGGAGAATTAATGATGTACTACAGATACTACAGCATCGAAAAAAACAGCATAGTGTGGGTTAAATTCTTTCATCCATCACGTAGCCTAAATTTTGAAAATCTGCAGTGGAGGTTTTGTTTACATTTGGACCAGAATATTAGTTTTACACTCAGGTAACATAACTGTGGGAGGGCGTTTCCTATATGTTCACCCTGAATAAAGTCCCTTCTTCATCTGCTTACAGTTCGCAGCTGACTCACGGTGTTTCCCCCGTTGGGGTTTGGCTTTTTCTTTCTTTCTTGTTCCTTTTGAAATAATTGTCTGCGGTAAGTGTTAGTGGAGAAGCTAAAATTAGCGACGTGTAGAGTCATGAAATGATTGACTTTATGTTGAGGGAGGTCGGAAAATAAAGGTGAGAAGTTCAGAAGCTGGCTGATTTTGAGGGATATTTTTATTGTTTATAGCAGAACCTTGTCTTACATTAAAGGGAATGTCACATCATATATCCGCAGTTTTTTATTTACTTTCATAGGTCCTATTTAAAATTTACTACCAGGAGTGGGGTTCGAACCCACGAGGACTATTGTCCATTGGATCTTAAGTCCAACGCCTTAACCACTCGGCCATCCTGGTGAACGCTTGCTACGTCACAGCTGTGTGGTCGGCAACAGATAAAGACACGTGACCACGTGTATGCATCAGGTAAAATCATGATGCCTCACTTAGAATAAAGCCAGTCAGACTTCCAGGAAACACATGCCCCCAACCAGCCGCAGAGGCCTGCTGAGGAAGTGTTGGTGTTTCAACATCACGCTCTGAACGTTACTGGGGTTACTGCTGTGGGCGAAGGACTGCAGCACACGATGAAATAAAGTTTTTATCTTATAATCAGTGCACACAGAGCCGCTCCGTGACCTCTTTACTCTCCTATTCTCTGCATTGTTTAACCGAACACCGTGTACATGCACTGATCCAAGTGCACTTTTGCGTATGCACATGTTAATTACTTTGCATCGCATGCTAAATTTGTTGATTAAACATGACATTTCATCTCTTGAGAAACACAAAGCCTATTTGGCAGACGTGTAGTTGCACAATTGAGACAAATCTCTCTCTTGCCTTCCCCAGCTAACCACAATCGGAGGTTGTGTTGTTTTCACAGTTTTACTAAACATATGTGAAGCAATGGCTGCAGACAGAACCAGGCTTGTGTAGTTAGACACACCTTCAGGCTCTTTAGAAATAAATTTTTACTTTATAGGCAAAGCAAAAAGTTGCAGACTGAGAGTCGTGCATGCAGACACTGTAATCAGGAAATGTGACAACTGCACACATTTGCATACCAGCATGGGGCTTGAAATGACTCTGGACTGTTTTCTCAGTCCAGTTCCGTGAGGACAATGGTGGACACATTTACAGGCATCTTTGCAGAGGACGTTGATTTGAACCCCCCTCCTGATTATTTACAACAAGGGAAGCAGCAACAAAACAGCTTCTTGCATGGATTGTCCTTCTTGTACTTCACAGCCTTCCCCATCTGTATGGTCGCCTTGACAACATAGTCCTGAGTTGCGCATACGTTTGCCTCTATGTTGTCCAGCATGCAGCCCTGCTCCTCCACCAGCATCGCCATCTGGGAGAACAGCTCCTGAATGTCCCTGATGCGACCCTCTAGCTCCAGCAGCTCCTTGTGGCGGTTCTCGATCTCGTTGAGAGCAGACCTGGCAGTCCTCCCCTCCAGCAGGAGGTTATCCGAGAAGACGTTCCACTTGCCCGTCTCGATCATCTCGTCTATCTGCTCCCTGGTCACCTCCTTGCCCATGATCTCCGCCTGCCTCTGGATGCGGCTCTTGCAGTTCTCTCTCTGGACCATCTCGGCCTCGTTGTACTCTGACATGGCCTCATGGAAGGAGTTGGTCAGGGACACGTACTGTGAGCGCACCATGCGAGCCACGGCTGATGTGGGCCCGTACTCCTTCTCCTTGTTCTTGCTTAGCGTCCCCAGCTTCTCCAACCGAGCGTAAATGGCCTCCCCCCTGGCCTTGATGTCCTTTCCTAGTGCGTTGGAGTCCCGCTTGATGCTGCTAAACCTCCTGACAGACGTCAGGAACCTGGTGTTCTGCTTCCCCAGACGCTTCACGTCCAGTTTGAGCAGCACCATTTCCTTCCTCATCGCTTGGCCTTCCCTGTAGATGCCATCCATGATGTCTTCACCCTCAAAAATGATGGCATGCTGCTCCAGATCCTCCTCATTCTGGTAGTGGTCCTCCTCAGGCCTCTCCTCTGCAGGTTTGGAGGCGAAGGTCTGCAGCTCATTCAGTCGGTCCCTCATCTCACCTGCAAGAAGAGTGAGAAGCTTTAAACTGACCTCTTTAGAGGACCACTGACATGTAAAAGAAGTCCTGCAGACCACCCAAATAAACACCTGGAATGGAGCAGTTCCTCCTGAACCTAAGGAACCTAAAGATCTCACTCACTGGTTAAAGTCTACACTGTGGCTCCCTTTCAGTTAAACTTAAAAGCTGAGAAGCTGAGAAATACTGATTTCTTACATCAGCTCATGGATCTGTTCCTGTAAAACAGTTGCACCACCTTACTCCAAGTTCCTGCAAGATGGGAAAACACTGAATCACTCCTTCCTTTGTTCTGTGGTTCTGCTAAATTTCATCAAAACAAACCAAAGTTCCATCACATCACATTTTTATACCTACAAAAAAGTCCCTGAAAAAGACGTGGTACAGGGTGGAGGCACACAGGTTAGTTCCTGCAGTGGAAAAGCAGCTTTTAGTAAGGTCACAGACGGATCTTTCCTTCTATACTATCTTCAATTTAACTGTCATTGTCATTGAAGATCACTACATAAATAATATACATCTGAATATCCTGTCTTATAATAGATAAGTGTGAACAGATCTTTTTTATGAGCAGTAAGGGGGGGGCGGGCCCCTTCTGTGACCCTGTTTTAGACCCAGCTCCTCATATCTCACGGCAAATTTCACGCTACTTTCTGAAGACATATAAAGATGGATGATCAAAGGGAAACTGATATCTGGCTTCCCGACTTCCCCATCTGCTGATAGAAATTAATTACACTTCATTAATTTTGTTGTTTGCTTCTGTCAGAAACAGTTACGCAAAATGACTTCCTCATCAAATGAAACAATCTCATTATTTACCTCAAAGCAAAAAAAAAAAGCGACGATCACGATAAAAATAAAATAAATGAAAAACTATAACAAAGTGCTTTTAATCGATGATATGACAGAGTGCACATACCGTGTGGTGTTTCCCTCCAGCTGAGCTAAGTGACCAGAGAAGAAGAAGATGCGGGAGAAAGACGCATTTCCTCTTTTTCTCGGTTGTAAATGTAAATTTCAACATCAAACAGTGTCTTTAAAGGAGCTCTCGCAGTCCTTCATGACACTGACACACCGATCACAGCGTGCAGAGCGGCTTCTAATGCGGAAGGTCACGCCTTCATTCTTCTCTCTCCCCCTCACACACACACACACACACACATTTTCGCACTTTTCACCGCTTCTCTGGTTCAGTCCAGGAAGAAGTGCAGTTTGTAGGTTGAAGTGCGCAATTTGCGCATTTGGCCTTTACCCACACTTCCCAGTGACAACTTTTTAATCTTACACTCAATTAATGTAAAACAATGATACATCGCATCTTTTTTTCATCCTATAATAAAAAAAAGACCTAAAATATTTCACAATAACTTCACCACAAGGTCCATTAAACAACTCAACCTTCATATAAAGCTTATTTACATAATTAACTTAGAAATGTATTTCTGTATTTACACGTTAAAGAAAAAGTCTGTACACAAAAAAAGCCAGAGTGAACTCTGAGGAAGTATTTGACCAGATTTGGCTTTAAAGATTTTAACTTACACATAAGCACGATGTACTAAAATGACCAATAATGTAGATTTGATTGAGTAATTGAATAATTGTACTAAATAATGTAGAACAGAGAGTTGATTGATTTGGTTTGTGGCGAGCAGCTGTGGATGTTTTTAGTGTCTTGGACATACAGGAAGTGGGCAATAACAGCTATGACATCATCATCATCATCATCCTCATCTTCCCTGTCTGGGGTGTGGGGCTTCAGAGGGACCCTTCAACCTGTTGGTGGAAACTGTTACCAAGGCAACCGGGTCCTCTGTGAACCAGTGCAGATACTAAGTCGCAGTCTGAGAGATCATCTAGCTGTAGTAGCATGGGAAGCAGCCACAGAACATCTTCTTGAAGGGGTTGTTCCTGTCGGACTGGGTGGCTCTCTCCAGCTTGGCCACGCCGTCCTGAACGATCACTTCGGTGTTTTGGACGTTTTTCTGGATGTTTTGGACCTCGGCGCCCTGCTCCTCTATCAGCACCGCCACATCCAGGAACAGTTCCTGGATCCCCTGGATCCTCTTCTCCAGCTCCTGCAGCTCCTTCTGTCGGTTCTCGATCTGCATCAGGGCGGAGCGAGCCGTCTTCCCCTCCAGCTGGACACTGAACACACACAACTCCTCGCCCTCCATGATCTCCTCCAGCTCCTGCTCGCTGACCTCCCTGCCCACCACTTCCATGTGTCTCTGGATCTGCCGTTTGCAGGCCTCCCTGTGACTCATCTCTGTGTCGTTGTAGCTGAACATCACCTCCTGCAGAGCACTGCTGAGACAGTGGTACTGTGTCCGAGCAATCCGGGCCGTGGGGTCGGCGCTGCCGCGCCGGGCCTCCAGTTCATCTCTGAGCTCATTCATCCTGTGCAGACGCCTCAGGACAGCTTCTCCTCTGCGTTTGACATCTGCCCCGATGGCGTTGGAGTCCCGCTTTGTTACAGTGGGGAATGAGGTCATGTTCAGCGTCTGATAGTTAACTTCCTTCAGCTCGCCGATGTCGCTCTGGATCTGCTGGATTTCCAGACGAATCTGTTGGGCCTCCTGTAGGACTCCATCCAGGTCCTGATCTGGATCTGCTGCTGGGGCTGCAGCATGCTCTGACAGGTCGTCCAGCTCCACTGAGCTGGAACCTTCAGAGACAGTCTGCACCTGATTCAGGTGGCTCAGTCTGTCTCTCATGGCTGAAAGGGAAGTCAAAAAGAGAGAATTAGAGTTTTACAAGGGGGGTCACTGTCCTAATGTTTGGAGGATCAGCACAAAAGAGAGTAAAAGAAGAGGAGAAGCATGTTCCAGGCTGAACCCTCAGCTCCTTTCAGGAGTTGTTTTTGTGAGCAGCAGTCAGATTGGAATTCAGACAAGTTTTTACACCACTCTGGATTCAGCAGCTGCACCTCTGTAGGTCGCAACCAGTGCTGCACAGAAAGCCGTCTCCTCTGTTATCAGCCAGACGAAGGATCAACTCATACTGACATCTGATCACATTGGCCACATTTAAAAGAAAGAAATTAACATCTTAGCACTGATGACTAATCGTGCACATCAGGCATGCGGCATGAACGTAGCTGTGTGTGAAAATATTGATCAGTGCCATTTTAAACCAAATTAAAACCTCTCAGCTGATGTTTAATTGGATTTTAATGATTAATGACACGTAAAAAAAATAAAACTTCACTCATCAGCGACAGGAAACAAGCTTCTACTTGTTTAAATGTCTTCACAGCAGTGAAGCCTGAAGGCCTTCAGACAGGCCTGCGGTCAAAGAAACAGGAAAAATGTTTTCGTAGCAGGAACAAGAATGTTTTTTTCTGTCTCTGGTATCAAGTAATCTTAGATGAATGCTCTTGATCAACTGGAGCATTTAATCTCTCTCACGACTTACCAAACAAGTTCCCATCCAGAAAAGTACTTCATAACTAAGCTTGTAATTTGGTTTTAAGAAGATAGTTATACTTAGAACAGACACACAATCTGTAGCAGCCATGAATGGTGTTACAAGGAAGTCTGGTTGTGTTTTTTTTAAAACAGATAATGCACATTTTTTTTTACAATTTTTGACAGTTTCCCCATAAACTCCAGTACAACAATGGGTCTGATTTGAGGTTTTATCACCTGTGCTGTGGTTAAATTTCATTACTAGAATCACACACATGTGAATATACACAGTAAATGTATAAAAACTGCATTCTGCGCCTTACTTGTACGCCCGTGGATGGTTTGCTGATGTTTCTTTGCCTTGTGTAGGTAAAGTGGGCCGTGACGGCTGCTGAAATGATTTTTTAAAAATGTTACTCATCATGTCAGATGCACCTGTTTAAGAGGAAAGATTTTTAGAAACAAAACTTTCTGCATTCCTTCAGGGTCACATGCAGGGTGACGTACAGTGAGATAAAGAAGACAAGCCGCAGGAGGAGGCACTGTAAAGATGTTGTGTGTTTACATGTCTGCCTATGGGCTCAGGGTTCACAGCTGCTGTGTAATGGGTTGTTGTTGCTGTTTGAAAGGTCGTGAAAAAGCAAAATGCAAGACAGACGCATGTCTAAAAAAAAAAAAAAACTAAGAGGAAGTGTTTTAGATACGTTATCTTACAAAAGGAGGCGTGACCAAAATGTTCATATGTGATGATGAGAAGCTGCAGTGAAGACGTCTGCCTGCATTATGACTCAGTGTGCACACAGTGAAACCATCACCTGATTACCAGTCATGCAGCCAAAAAAAGCTAAAGCAGAAGATGGAGGGCTGAGTGGTGGGCGGCTGTGTGACAGAGTCATTTCCACAGGCGGAGGCTGTGTACACGACTAGCAGTTTCCACCAAGTTTGAGTCACACAGGGGATTTCTAAAGTAGAGAAGCATGAAGCTAAACCACAATTTAAAGAGCTGTCTTTATGTTTTACTGTGATACAAAATGTAAGGTGCCAATAATTATTATTACTTGAAAATACCTCAGATTTAAGTTAAATCAATCTAGTTGTTTGTTGCATTTTTCACTTTGTCCAGCAGAGGTCAGTGCAACAGCGCCCTCATGTGTCAAACCTCTTCAATGTGTGTTTATGATATAAAACATTTAATAAACCTTCCTCATGCACAAAAATCTTTTTTATGTAAAACTTTATCGTAACTTAAATGATACTTTTGATTGTTCCCATTATGTTGTAAAATGTAAAAACAACATATTTTAAATCTTGTTAAATTGTTTTCTAAAAAAAAAAAATACAATTATTTATGTCAGCTCAAAAAGTTCTAGCTCAAATCATGTTATCTGTTTCTTTCAGTCAGCTGGTTCTGATTTGAGCAGCATCGTGTTTTTTTTTTTACTTTTAATCAATAAACTGTGTTGCATGAGTTTCAGATGCATGTTCAGCATCGATGAGCATGTGATCGGCAGGCCTCCTATGCACTCGCTCCTCAAAAGGTTCAGACCCCGCCGGACTCAGTTAAAGACAACACACTGGCAAACTGGTTTTATTGTGACTGAGCCAAGAATGTATTCTTAATGAAAGCCAGTAAATCTGCTAAACTCACGGACAAAGGTCCACGCTGTGCACTTCGCAGACTTGAAAGCAGTCTCCCTTTTTTTTCCTGCCCTGACATCCCTACAAACATGCAGCCATGCCAACGTTTATCTGTTGATTCAGAAATAAAGGATTACATTACAGGGCTAAAACTAAAATGGGTCAGAAGAACAAAGTCTCTTCTAAATTTAACTGTAAGCACCATCATCCAGAATACTGTCCTGAAACATCACATATTCATAAAAAAGAATTATTTCTGAGGTTGTGTCTCTTCTCACCTCTGTGGGATACCACCGCTTGTACAGAGAATTGTTGTTTAAACCTTGGTGCTGGATTTCCTGGTCTGGGTGCCTCATCAGATCATCTCCACCTGTAACTAAAAAGCTCTTTATTCTCACATCATTACATAACACGTCTAGCATGATCACTTCTTATTGTAAATCACTGTAACATTATGAATTCTGCACGTTTAATCTCATTTGCTAACAAACAAAGCCGGTGTGAAATGTTCATTTCTCGCTCTCAGACATATACAGTAGAACACAGAGAGAAGAGACAACAATCTCTAAACTTTGACTGTCATACTTAATCTGATTTCATAAGTAAAGCCTGAACATGAACTTGTGGTTCAGCATTAGAGTAAAAAACAGGTTGTGAGGCTGCAGATTTGAATTCCATCCCATGTTTACTGTGTATTTGGATACCTTGGAAGGAGCGGGCACATCACGCACATGCAGACCGACTCACTGAGGAGACCCCCTGCATCTTTATTGCATTAGGTTGCATCAGGCTTCAGGAGTTAAGGTTGCTGTAATCGGTGGAGAAAACATCAGCTGTTTCCAGTTACCCAAAGTTGTGACTCTAATTAATTCAACATATTAACTTCGTACTGAGGTTCACATAACAGCACTACTGTCTCCGAGCATCTGATCAAATTAACATGAATGTCTGTCATGGGTTTGGAGATGTTCCTCTGCTCGAAGATTTCCCAAGGTCTCACTTTGTTCAGCTGAGCTGACACATCGCTCCGGCTGGGTTAACCTGTCCTCAGCTCCAAGTGCTGTAAGTGAGGACACAACTGGAACACCTTTAAAATGTGCCTGTTCATATTCCAGCATACTGTCTGCAGCTTTGTTAACGTGGATGTCAAAACTTTTATGAAAGTCATATCTTACCTTTAAAAACTAAAAACTCTGCTGATTAAGAACAGACATGAAGGAGGAATTTGGCCTAAACTGCTGACAGCGGTGTGGACTTTAACCAGGCAGAAGCAGGAGGGGGATGCTGCTGGGTCACGCTTCTTCAAACACTATTATATTACTTCAAATAAGGAGGAAACAACATCAGCTCTGTGGCCTCTTCACTCACCGCCAACCTCACGCCATGCAGGCCACACAAACTGTTGTCCAGACAAAAACAGTTGTCCAGAGGCTTGTGTGTAAACCTCACAATTAACCTGCCGTTTGATAGAAGGTCCCTGAATAAATGTGTGGAGGAGAGATGCTGGAAACAGCTGATGCTTCCACACGGGTTCAAGGGATCACTGAACGGCAGAGGGATGCATTAAAGTTGCTCTATACAGGGAAAAATAGGACTGGGTTACAACATCACAGATGCTACTTTTGCATCTTTACGGTGAACATGCAGCCAGCTGACTTGTGATGAGTCCCACATTTTGTTTTTTCCCCACATGAGAAATTTAGATCGGCTACTTTATGCTATGCTAAGCTAACTGCCTGCTATTATTGGCGAAATAGGTCTAGACAACGACTTCAAAGTCATTTAAACTGTGATGTTATTTGCAGATGAGGTAACTTCAAATGATAAATGAAGTGCAACAAATGACTGGTAGGCTATGTCTCTCAGCTAATGAGGTTAGAACACTGAGTGTGTGTGTTCATAAAAATCAATTAAAAAGTCTAAGAGTCCAGAGAAGTCGTAATACGCATGAGATAAGGCGGAAAACCAGAAGTGAATGCTCTTAATCTTCAGGTCGTGAGACAGAAGGACCCATGCTGCCATGATAACACCTCTTTCTAAAGAAGGTCTTGCAGTAGCAAAACAAACCACGAATAAAGATAAGCTGATAATGTGCCTTATCCTTATGTGTACCTTATTCAACACTATAGACCACCTGACAGCAGAAAAACTGAAGTAAACAGCAAATATCTGATATTATTCCAACAGCTGTAGCACCGTGTTTGAACTCATGACTGAATAAATGGCAGATCAGAAAATAAACACATCAATAATTTAACCCTCTGTCCTCTGGAGTCATGTTGAAAGGTCGAGCAGCTTCAGACTGGAGCCGACACTACCTGCCCGTTCTGTGTTTGCCTTCCGCGCTCATGATGTTCTGCCCACATGTCTCAGCTTAAATCTCCAAATCACATTAAGTCAGGAGTTCCACTGTGGCGGTCAGTTGATTTCCATTTCGAAGCAAACTTCTTGCTCAGCTTAAAAAGTTATGATAATCATTGGTTTGATATAATTCGGCTTGTTGGGATAACTTATATCCACTAAGCCAAATTATATTATAATGCATTATAATATATAATACTATAAATGCATTAAGATGACAGAAGAACAGGTTGAAGCATCATTCTTAGTAAGACCCACAGCTGGATTGTGAGGCAAACTGTGGCAGTTTATATGGAAATAACAGATTAACAGTATTAATTCCTAAATGACAGATATTAGAACTTAACTGGCACTTTCTAATATGTCTAAATCATGTATTTGTGATTAATCTGGCTTAAAAAACGTGGTTTAAATCCTGTCTTCTGTTCCTCCTGCTTTAATCTCAGCTGATTTTAACCTAATCTCTAATTTCCTTTATGTGGTTTAGGAGGATGCTGCTGCAGCACTTCAAGAATTTTTATAAATAAAATACATTATCATTATCATCCTCTGACATTTGATTGACATAAACAGCATAAACATCCAGTCAGGCTTGTCTTATTCTCTCCAGAGGCCCCATAATAATAAACACCTGCATACTGACAGGAGTCATGTCCTTTCAGGACAACAACAGTCCAGCTCCAAATGACACAACATGGAGTACATGCATCATACATGTGATGCACATCTGACCGACATCGTTAACAAGCTGTCTGCACAATCACCAGCTCTCAGACTGAAGTGTGGCTGGTCATTTGTTGGAATTAATCTTCAACTTTAATCTGATGTGACAGAACATTCAAGCAGGTTACAGTCTGTATGCGGTGAAACTGTTCAGATTATCTTCTGGAAGCACTTTTATAAAAGTTGGACCACACAGTTCGTGTGCATAAATGTTTTCCTTGCTTTTGTTGGCATGGATTATTAAGAAGTAATAAAATCAGATTTTACACAGCATGAGAAGGGTTTGCATGACTTTCCCCTCCACCCTCATGTGATGCACTTCAGATTCAGGCACCAGTGAAAATGTCCCTTTAATCGCTTTAACTTGTGATCACACAGTGCTGCTGTTTCTCTGCACTGTGCTGAATGTACAGCCGCGCAGGTTCACGCTTGTTGCTCGGACATTTTCCTCACCCCTCTGAGGGGAAGGCTGCAGTTTTTCTTTTTTTTTTTTCTACCTCTGTCGTTTTGATGCAGAGAGAGGCGGGCCGAGCCGGGTCGGGCCGGGCCAGGCTCGGCTCGCTTCATGTGATCCTGCAGGGAGGTGTTTAGCTAAAAAGAAACAGTTTTTCCAACATCCTGGCTGCATCATTTGAGAGCTGACCGTCTCCTCTCGTCCCACGGAGGGATACCGGCTGGCTTTTCTTTTTCATCGCGGGGGATATTTCCTTTACTTGTGCGGCTCATTCCGGACAGTGACGCGCTGCAGGTCTGATTATGGGAGACGCTCAGTCTGCGCAACGGGAAGGCAAGAAGGATGCAGCAGCAGCGGCGGCGGAGGAGGAGGAGAGCGGAAAAGTGGATGATGTTCAAATTGAGGGGAATATCGAAGACAAGGTATCATCTCATCTTTCCACGAGTCTTAATGGATTCAAATATCAACTTGGCAACAGTCCTCTTTACGCATTAAAACCTTAAGAGGCGCATTTATTTGTTATAAAGATCTTTTTTTAGTTGCCAGCTGTAAAAAATGCTGAGGCTGGGATTTGTTGTTGTCAGGGAGGCGCAGACGCCAACACATCCATTAACACCAGAATAAAGGGCCTTGTCTCTTTTTAAGTGCAATAAAGTGTGCACATCCAGTCATCCAGGCACAGAGCAGCTATTAATCAAATGATTAACTAACAGACAGGGTTTCATTTTCTTATGTTGCAGTGCAGGTGCAACATTCAGCCATATTTTATTTATTTATAAAAAAAATGAAAAAATGATATAAAAATGAAAAAGTTATTTTAAAACACTTTAAATGCACTTTTGGTTGGTTTGATGATGGAAGCTAAAAGTTTTACAGTGTTATTGTGATGTTGTGAAGGTTTGCAGTTACTGTAGATGAAAAAGTAAACTGCATGGGGGGGAATAATGACCTTTCATTCTTAGAGGAACCCAAGTAAAGCCCATGGGAGAGATGGAATTTCCCCTCTGCAGCACTCAGCAGAAGGCTACATTGATTATTTGTGTACAGCATCATCACCAGGTCACGCTGAGCAGGAAGTCAATTAGATGGTACTGTTTTATATAGAACTGAAGAAAGTTAATGATGCCTTTCAATCTAAATATCATGTCGACTTGATGGTATATTTGACCTTGCAGGATTACATCATTTTTAAGAGAGGGATGAAGGAAAAACATGCCACTGCTGCAAGTTATAAATACTACAATAATCTGATTTAAAGAACCGGCACACTGTGTCACTTCTGTGCACAAAGCTGCCTAACAGACGGTACTCCAAGAACAGAGATGTTCTCTGCCACTCAGATATATATTAGCTTCAGATAACTGAAAACAAAGACCTGCTTGACCACAGCCCATAAACAGGCCAGGTAAACAGTGAAGATCTGCAAACTGGCAAAAATCAGGTATAATCCTATTATAAAGCTTTATGTCCTGGCATAAAGTCTTAATAATGTTATTTTTGTTTTTTTACATCCACATGAGAGAAAAATGTATTAAAGTCAGTCCTGTGATTGTATGGGGTGGGAATTGACTGACAGTATCTGTAGCAGGTGAAACAGCTGTTTTTGTACCAATTTATTAATGTGATGGGCATGTTGTTTTTGTCCACTAACCCCCCATCAGACTTCCCCCTATACTAATCTGTCTCACAGTTTAGAGATTGAGACAATTAGGATTGTTTACTGTGAGCTACAGGCCAACATGGTATTATTTGTTCACAAAATAGGACTTTGGAGCCCAGGATAATCACAGAGAGAAGTGCTTTGTTTGTGTAGAAGCACAAATTGATTGACACATAGTTTGTTTGCTGCATCTGTTGTGTGTATTTGAAAGGACGATTTCTGATGTAACCAGAGGTACATTCAGTTTTGTGCTTTGTTTCAGCCTCTCAAAACCAACGGACAGATCTCTGAGCTGAATGGGAAAGCAGACAGCACTATAGCAGCAATTAATGGTCACTGTGAGGATGACATTGCTGCAGAGGGTGGGTATCACCGGTCACTGACAGTCAACCAAACAAATTTAACACACACTCCGTCACAACTTAAAGTACCAAAACCAAATCTAAAGTTACAAGTCTGACCCAAACATAGCTCTGAAAGACACATGGACAAACAAATAACACATTTTCCTGTGAGACCATGATAGTGTAAATAACAAAAAGATTTTTCTTGCAATCAGTGTGTTTCAGTAATGAATTTCTTTTCTGGTTCAGCTATCCTTTGTGCAAATGAAGACATTAAACAGACAGAACAGCCACTTAAAGGAGTCACAAAAGAAGAAACATTAGAAAATGCAGACATTAATGAAAAGACATTACCTGATGAAGTTGATGCTAATGAAGAAGCACCAGAGGAAGTGATCGAGATGGATGCAAAGCAGAATGACATCAATGAAAGTTTTAAAAGATTTTTCAGCAACATTGGGCTGAAACTAACAGTAAAAAGAGGCTCCACTGTTGAAATACCAACAAATGTGCCTGAAGGAGAATCAAATGAACCGGAAGAAGAAGTCAAAGAGGCTGCAGAGGAAATGAGAAGTGAGAACACTGAACAGAATGTGGACTTTAACACAGCACAGGAGGCTCATGATAATGATTCCACAACGTGCCAGACAACGACCGATGTCACATCAGACAACTTTCTAGAAAACGCAGAGGAGAAAAGTACAGAAACCAAAGAGGAAGTTCAGTCTGATAATGTAGAGGCCGAAATGACATCATCTGTAGGTGAAGATGCACTGCAGGGGGCAGTACCTGAAGAGGAACCACGTCCCACCTCTCCAACCTGTCCTGAGGAAGAGGTGATCGAATCTCCTTTGAAAAGGTTCTTTACAACTGGAATCTTTTCTGGTCTACGAAAGAAAAAGAAGTCAACAGAAGATGACGTGGTTGAGAAAGAGCTGTTGGACATGGGGAAAAATGAGGCAACTGAAGAAACTGTGCAAGACCAACAAGAGGCTAAAGACACTGCTACAGGTGTTGATGCAGCTTTAGATGAAAGTGAACTTAAAGAGGAGAGCTCTCTAGAAAAAGCTAAATCTGTGCCTGTGGATCAAGAGAAGGCAGCTGAAATTCTGAATTCTCAAGAAAAAGAAAAAGTTCAAGCTAGCCCCCTAAAAAAGCTCCTGTCAGGATCTAGTTTAAAGAAGCAGAAGAAAAGGCAGAAAGGCAGAAAATCCAGCAATGCAAAGTCGTCCGACTCTGGTGAACACGTTTCCGATCAGCTCCTGTCATCTACAGAATCTGCTGAGAATCAGAAAGAAGAAACTCCTGCACAACCCCCTACTGAGACAGCAAGAGAGGAGGACAGTGCATGGGCCTCCTTCAAAAAACTTCTGACTCCTAAAAAGCGTGTGAAGAAGTCCACTTCGGTCCAGGAAGAGACTCAAATACCAGCTCAAGTAGAAGAAGCGAAACCAAGTGAAGGAGAACAAATATCAGATCACAGCACGGAAGAAGGGAAAAAAAGGAAAGACTCCTCAGTGTCATGGGAAGCCGTCTTATGTGGATCTGGGAAGAGAAGAAGCCGAAAAACATCGGACTCTGAGGACGAAAGCCCTCATATTGATGATAATAAGCAAGACAGTGGACCTAAAGAGAGTGCAGAGTCACCACCAGAGAGTTCTGATGAGGTTCATGAGACAGACATTTTGTCTGCAAAACAAGCAGGAAGTCCTCCAGAGGATGATGGGGGGTCAACATGGAAGTCATTCAAAAAACTTGTCACCCCAAAAAGGAAATCAAAGGATGAGGATGAAAGCAAAGATATTGTACAGTCTGATAGTGAAGTTACTCAAGATGAGACCTCCTTTTCTATGAAGAAGCTCCTACCTGGACGCAAAAAAAGAAAGTCTGCTGAAAAGCAAGACCAAGTGTCTTCAGATGAAGCCGAGAGGGAAATAGCTTCAGATGATGAAGACTCTGAGACACCAGCTGTGGTTCCACTGTCTGAGTTCGACACAGCAGAGACGGTGGTTCAAATACAAACACAGGCAGATGTAGAAAGTTACCAACCAAAAGAAGGAGACACTGAACTCCAGAAGGACCTCATTGATGAGACCGCTGAGCCAGTCCTGCCGTGTGAAAATTTAGGAGCAGAAGAAGTCCAAGATGATGAAGCTTTAGCAAATGAGGTATCTAAAGTCCCCATCACCACTGAAGAGCCGGATGACCTTACAGAATCAATCAGCAAACATCAGCAACTCAGTGATATTCCAGAAGAAGGCCTCATTACAGAGACCATGGCTACTCCAGCCACAGAGGAGGGAAATAAAGATGACACCATAGCAGAAGAAATCACATCTGACGCCGTAACAGCTCCAGAGCCTGCCGACGTTACCACAGCAGATGAAACAGAGATGATGTCTGCAGTTTCCCAGTTATCTGAATCTTCAAAAACATCTGGCAATACAACACCAGTCCCAGCAGAATATGATGTGAAGGACACGGAGTACTTACTGCAGCAAGTTGCTGAAACCATCTCCCTAAGCCCAACGGCAATCCCAGTGTATACAGAGGAACCAAGTTCTGAAAGGATAGTTTGTTCAGTCTCCCATCAAATACATGAAACGTTCATAAAAGAAGAGCCAAACATTCTAGAAATACACAGAGGATCAGATGCAACCGCCTTTAAAACAGGCCTAAATACTGAAGCAATCGATGCAATCAGTGACCTTGCAGCAACAGCCCAAACAGAAAGTTTATCTGACATGAAAGAAGCCATTTCAACAGAAATTGCATCTGAGGTTCCAACTGAGGAGTTTGACACTGCTGACACTGCTGTAGATGAAGTTCACACGGTTTTAGAGGTGCAGGAAAGTATTAAGGAATTAGAAATGACTGATGTAGAGATGGCAAAAGTTGTCACAGAAGAAGGTTCTCTAGAACAACAGGAGAAAGACACCTTAAAAGCTGCCTCTCAAGAAGCAGAATTAGCTCCTGCAGAAGCAGAGGAGACAACGGATGTGAAGCAGGAATTCTGGATTCTGGCAGAAAAGGAGGATCAGATCGGCAAGGAATTTCAGGTTGAGGATGAAGCACCTCTAGTGGCAGATGAAGCACTGATAAGTGCAGAGGAGGCTCATGTTGAATCACTTGAAAAAGAAGTACCACCGTCACAAGATATGCCACCAGAGGAAACAGATACCCAGGAACTCAAAGAGACAGCAGCTGAGCATCTCTCAGAAGAAGTACAAGGAGCTACATTAGACTCAGAGGAAAGTGAACCACTTGAAAAGGAAGCAGCACTGTCAGATGACATTCAACCAGTAGACATAGAGCGCATGGATGTACCTGTTGAGCAAGAAATCAAAGAACCACAGACTGATGCTCCTAAGGAAGACCACTATGAAGTTACAGAAGAACAAGAAGATGTACAAGACGCTGCATTAGACTCAGAGGAAGATCAACCACTTGAAAAGGAAGCAGCACTGTCAGAGGACATTCCAACAGCAGACACTGATGAACCCAATGAGCAAGAAAATAAAGAACCACAGACTGATGTTGAACATGAAGAAATACAAGTACTGGAAGTTGTCAAATCAGCCACAGACTCAGAAGAGAGCAGTGTTCAACCACTTGAAAAGGAAGAATCACTCTTAGAGGACATTCCAGTTGCAGATATTGATACAGAGGAACCCAAAGAGACAGAAGAGTACCCCCCCGAAGTAACTGTTGAATCAGAAAACATAGAGCCACAAAGTGATGCTTCTAAAGAAGAAGTTCAAGAAGTAACAGAAACTGTGGAAGCAGAAATATTTGATTCTGAACAGGGCAGCTTTCAATCACTTGAAAAGGAAGTGCCACTCTCAGAGGACATTCCAGTCACAGATGTTGATACAGAGGAACCTGAAGAGGCAGGAGAGCATCCTCCTGAAGTAACTGTTGAACCAGAAAACAAAGAGCCAGAGACTGATGCTTCTAAAGATGAAGTTCAAGAAGTAACAGAAACATTAGACTCTGAAGAGGGCAGCGTTCAATACCATGATAAGGAAGTGCCACTGCCAGAAAGCATTCCTGCAGCTGATATAGACACAGATGAATTAAAGCAGTCAGCAGAACCAGAAAACAAAGAGCCACTGACTGATGCTCCTGAAACTGACCATTCAGAAGTATTAGAAGATGCACCTTCAGCCGTGTTAGATTCAGAGGAAGGTACTGCTCAGTCACTTGAAAAGAAAGTAACACTTGAGGATGTAGCAGCAGCAGAAATGGTTAAATATGAACCAGAGGAGGAAACTGTACCCACTGGAGTCAATGTAGAGCCAGAGGATGCTTCCAAAACTCAACACAGTGAAGAACCAGATGTTTTACAACCTGAACAAGTTGCCACATCTGATTCAGAAGCAGGAGGCCCTCTGTTACTTGAAAAGGAAGCAATATCTGAGGATATTCCAGCAGTGGAAACAGATGAACTAAAACATGTAACAGAGATCAATGTTGAATCAGAAAAAGAAGAAGAACCAGTGGAACCTGATGTAACTGAACCCGAGGCAGAGACTAAGTCTGCACAGAGTGCTGAGGAAAGCAGTGCTCAGGAAGATACATCAGAAGCAGCTCCTGAAAAAGAGACTGCATCAGTCACAGAAGAAATTGAAACCAAAGTTGTGGCACAAGTGGATCCGGCCTTAGAGATAAATGAGGATCAGAAAACAGAGAGCGCTGCACAAGAAGTAAAAGACAGCATCCCTGAAGTTGTAGACGAGATACAACCAGTATCTGCAGTTCAGGTTTCCTTTGTCAATGAAGAAGCAAGTAGTATTCAACTGTTAGAGAAGACAGTATTCTATGAAGAAACACCAGCACCACATGTAAACAATGCCGGGGTCTCAGATGAGCCCACACATGAAGGGCATCTCTGCGCAGTGCAAGTTAATACTGAGGGAGAAAAAGTTGGCCAACTTCCAGAAGCTGAGACAAAGACTGCTGCAGCCAAACATGCTGTGGTTGCACAAGTAATCACATGTAATCTAAAAGATGTTTCGGCTGCCATACCTGATGTCTTGATTGAGAAACCCTCAGAAGTTCGTGAACCTATGATAGACAAAGTGGTAAGTGAGACAGAGCTCAAAGAGACAATCGAGACTGCAACACTGCTGGAAGTGAAAGACAGTGTTACAGAGACTGCAGAGGAAGGCAATGCAGTCATCATGATGCACGTGCCAGCAGCAGAGTTTGAGGACAATCACAGAATCCAAGTGCAGGTAGTCGATGTAGATATCAAATCAGCTCAGAATATAGTCGACGCAGTAATAGAGGTAGGAGTTACAGAAACCAAAGAAGTCATAGACGTGTATCAAGAAAACATCGATGAGGTGGAAAATCAATCAGCCACAGCTGAAATCGAGGCAGATGTGACTAACGAGGAAAACAAGGTGACTGTTCAAGAAGTCACTCAACATGTAAAGGAGAGCTTACCAGAAACAGCACCTGAACCGCTGGCTGCCAGTATGGAACAAGAAGGCAAAAAACAAGCGGATGCTGTGACAGAGGAAAGTGAGATGGTTGAATCAGGTGAATCAAAGGTAGTGGAGGGTCATGAGGTGATGAAGGACAGCCCTGAAACATCCATGGAAGGACAAGAAGAAGTGACTGCTGCCATCAGTGATAACTATGAAATTACAACTGAAAACCAAGAGTCTGAAAGTTTTAAGCAGTTATCTGATTTCCCAGAAACTTTAGATGAGTTCATCCATGATCAAAAAGAGGATTTGGAAACTAAAGCTGAAAAATCAGAGATGTACGTCCTTGCACAAGAAACAACACAACAGTTAGCTGTGAAGAAAGCCAGTGAAACCGACACAGAAAGACAAGGACTACAATCTGCACAGAACCAGATCGTTACACCTAGTAATGCTGCATTAGCAGTGCCACAAAACACTGGGATCATCTCATCAGTTGGTAATGTAGAGTCACCTTCAAGCCTCTCTTTAGAATTTAAACTCAACATACAGTTCGGGGGTGTAAAGGCACCAGCACCCCTACCACCTCCGATAGAGAGAACTGAACCTGTGAAACATACTGATGTGTCTGAGGTCGGCATTCAGGCCGTAGAACCGGTAGAAACTGTCAGGCTAACAAATGCAACACAAACAGTGGAGAACGAGAAACAAGTGGAGCTAACGGAGGTCGCCGTTCAGGCAACAGAAAGCCAAGAACCAGCCTTAGACTCAACTGAAACAGCTGTGATTGCAAATCTGCCAGTACTTCTGGATGTCGGCATCCAAGTCATGGAAACGGCAGAAACGGTAGAAAAAATCCAATCAACTGAGAGAGTGACCCCGAATGTCCAAGCTGCAGAAATAATTCAACCAGTGAGGCAGACAGAGAGGAGAGAGGTGTTCCTGAGTCTGCCGGAACTCTCTGAGACCTGTGACCAAGAAGCTGAAGAGGAGCCAGTTAAACAAACTGAGGAGGAAACTGACCAGGATGTGTGGTTAGATGCTGAGGAAGACATCCTGACTCAGGAGAAAACAGAGGCGCCCCCTCCTGTGATGGAGGAGCCGATAGAATCGCAGGCAGAAAGCAAAGCAGAGGAAAAAGTAGAAGCTGAACATGAGTTTGAAATGGCACCAAATATGAAGACTGAAGAGGAGGATAACCAGCAGGAGGCGCACAGCGCTGAGGGGCTGTGCGATGCTGAGAGCGACAGCGAGGACTTCGCCGTCGCCCTCGAACACCCGGAAGTTTCAACTGCAACTGTCACAGCAGAAGACTGGGATTAATGCAATGCAAATGTCACTGACTGGTAAGTGTCATTTTCAATCATTTATCCCTTTTTATTAAGTAATACAGTGAAATAAATCAATGACCTGCTGTTGTTTTCTTTCTTTGATCAGGTTGGACAATCAAAAGGAAGACAAGGTTTTAAAAAAAAAGCCATAAACGCTGTTTGTTTCACATTATATTGAACCAAAATCAGCTCGTGAAACTAGACAGGACTTGTATGTTATCAATATTGAGGTGTGTGAATTATGACAGAGGTGTATGACCTGGCAGGTGGCATGTTGTGCGATTTTAGTGGCGAGACTAATAATCACATCAGGTCTGTCCAATCACATTTAATAGTATGTCATTAGTAAGATCATTCTTTTCTTTTATTGTCTTTTATGGTTAAAAAAAAAAGTAATAATGTGTGTAATCAGATAATTAATCTTTTTTATCATATGTAGATATTTGACTATGTTACATCTATGCTCATCATTTGTTTTCCATCCATTGTTTGTTTCATTTATGTTCAAAGAATCTACAAACAGGCAGCCCTAAATACAGCAAGAATATTTGGTATTATTATATTTTATCTTGTACATAATAACTGTTCTGCTTACACAGGATGAACGATGCGCTTTTTCAGAAAACAGTTTCTATTGTGAGAAGATAAGAGAATAAAAGCATGAAGAGAGCATGGCAGAGGAAAGGTAATATTGGAAGGATAAATTAATGCTATATTTATAATTGTAGTCAGCAACGCCTTAAACAATCATGGCAGCTTTACTTATAACACTTTCATGATGAGAGAAGCTCGTCACAAGCTGTTTTGTTGTGTCCTTTTTTTTTTTTTTTGCACATACTCTTCTTAAACTGATGTCAACTAATGACTAAATGCAAAATATAAATCTAAACGTTTATTTGTATTTATACATTTACCAGTGTTCTATTAATAAAATATTATTTTATTTGAATTAACACACGTTACCCTCTTGTTATTGCTTGTGTACTGCAGCACAAATTAAACAAAGAAAGTTCTCTAGTTGATTCTTTTAACCAGCAAACATTTAAAAATAAACTCTTTATTGCATTTGCTATAACACAGCACTCACAGGTGGAGGTTGGAGATCTGTCACGTACGTCCTTTAACAAAATGCAATCTTGCATACTAAACAAGACACAGAAGTAATGAGACAAAATTCAAAAGTCAGGAGAATATTACTGTAGTCAGGTAATCCCAAGAGGTTTGAAAGTCCCACTAATGTTTTGTCGACAGCAGTAAACATCAAGTATGATGAAGGACAGCCCTGAACATCTAATGAAGATGCTCAGCAGCCGAAGCCTAAGACATTCAGAACTGTGTAGGTCCCCTTCATGGTTTCGATTGTTTCATATTTCACTGTTTGAGTACCTGTAAGCTTCCTTTTGATCTTGGAGCAGCAGTCTAGAAGATCATTTTAGCAAGTTCAAACATAACCTGCAAGCAAAACAAGTAAAAAAAAAGGTCAAAATTTCTCTAGGTTAATAAAAACGCTGCATACTTATAGGTCGTTACCTCGATGGTAATGAGGATGACTATCATCCACTCCAGCCTCAGGCTGTGCTTCTCACTCAGGTGGCTCCTCATCAGGTCGGTCAACTGCGTGCAATGTTCCAGCTTCTCGTTTACAACCTAAAAACCACAGAATGTGTTTTAAGCGATGTCAAAGATAAGGCAAGTGGCTCTCACCTCATATCATTTACTTTGACTCTGCGGTTGATGCTGAGGAACAGACATGTCTTATCATACAGTTTTTCCAGGTTTTCTCGATCCCAGTAGAAGTCAGGTGTGAGGAGCAGGTCGGACCTCAGGTTTATACAGTGTCTGTGAGGGGAGGAAGTGAATAAAATAAAGTAGATGAAGTAGATATGACAACTGAAAATACCTTGTAGAGTTACTTAAAGTTGGATATATGCTCAAATGTTAATCAAACACCAAACAGGCTGAGAGCGATCTCTGCATACCTTCATGCCTTTCAACTGTTGGAGGTTTTACCAATGCGAACACAGGCCCTAGTACTTGTTTGACCCTAAATCTATTTCTGCTTTTACTCAGGTCTTCTTGCTGGTTAGCCAGAATTAGGTTTTGTTGATCACATCAAGCTGCACACTGAGCTGCTATTTAGAGAAAACTGAATTTACCTTAACGTGAAAAGCTCTCCTATCTTCTGCATGACCTCTGCAGCTGACAACTTAACTCTTTTACCAGACTTCAGCGTCTGTGGGGGGGAAAATAAATCAGGGAATTAGCATTAATGTTTTAAAGTGACACCCTTCACATGCATCATCTGCCACACAAACAACCATTACACACATTGAATTATTTATATTTTCTTGCTGCTTTCTGTTAGGAGTCCACTGTACCTCTGGAATTGATTGAATTGACTCTACAAAGTTGTCTAATGACACCTCCCATATTGCCAGCTTGACTGGAAAAACAAAGCCAGAGGTTAGGCTCAGCATTGTGGAAAATCACTTTGATTTTAAAGTTAAGATTCTCACCAGACAAACATAATGCATTTGAAAATGCAAATTTCTCCAGCACCGCATCGTGCAGATCTAAATCGTCACTCAGCATAAAGTTGCCGCGCTCAAGCCGCGTATTTCCCCTGAGGAAGAAAAGATTAAATTTTGAGAAGGAAGACAAGAGTCTGAAAGAACGACTAAACCAAATGAAGACTGTCATACTCTCCAAGTGTGTAGTTTATCTCCTCATTTTCCCAGTGGACTAATGCTACTTCATAAGGCTGGATCTCATGATGTTCCAGTATTCTCAAAACCTTTTTCATCTATGAGAAAAAACATTTTTTTAAATTGCCAACTAATTAAAGTTCACTAGAACTACAGCTGCTGTAAATATAGACATAACAACACATAGCAATATTTACCATTTTCTCCTCAACATTCCAGAAAACTACTGAGCCTTCCCTGGAATTGAAGATTGTGAAAGTCAGTCCAGGGAACTTAATTTAAGACTTGCTAAAGAACACAGATTACTGAGTCACACACAAATTTGCCTTCCTATAATACAGTAAAATCACTTTAATAATCCTTTACATCACTGATTAAATACTTCACTCCTACCTGAAGAAAAATATTAGAGCATTGTCATCTGGTTTTGCAGCCACATCTGTGCTTATCACCAAAACATGTGAGGCATCTAAAATGAAAACATGATTATTATAAAAGTTGCTTCACATCACACTGGAGTTATAATCCATGAGTTTAAGTCTGCGGTCATACCTCTTGGTAAAGCTACCTCCTGGAAGCCCTGGCTTGTCAAGTCATGACAGAGAGTTGGCAAATGGTACTGATCTGCTGTTGCAAATGCAATACACTGCATCATATCCTACAGAGATAAACATGCTGGCTTAGTAACAGAACCCAAAAAACTAAATTAATGTTAACAAATCTGGTATGAGGTCGAATCACCTCGTCCTCTTTGAGGGAAGGCTGATTAGCCCGAGAGGGTTGTTTTGTCCGTGGTCCTTTGGGGGCTCTTTTTCCAAGCACTGGTAGTGGTTTTAAACTTGGTTTTAACACTGACTTGACAACATTGGTGGAATAAAAACACGTCTGTCGACTACTACAGTTACTCAGAATCCTGGGTTGAGTGAACAGAGCACTGCTGAGACTTTTGAATCCACATCCACTTATAGCAGGGTGACTTCTGTGCATGTGCTGTTGATAAAGAGTGTTCTTTGAGAGGATCCATGGACCAGAGTGAGTCCTTGGTGTAGATTCATACGTGCATGGCTGGGTAAACTGGGAGAAAGCGGCTGAGGCAAAGGTGCAGACTGGTTTGCTGTCTGCAGGCCGATGAGCTCCCAGTCTGGACCACAACATCCGGAGAAGCATCTTCCATGGACAGCTAAGCTACAACAACAAGTGCACCTTCAAGTTGTGTTTAGACTGTTTAAACATGTACAATAATATCACAGCTCTATAAGGTAACATGTTAGTCTGATAACTATTCCATTCACACCCAACGACTTTTATTTTACACCTTAAATTCAATATAAACACAAAATATAGACCAAAATTAGCAAGGCTGACCTTGACTACATTGGTTAGCAACATCTTTACTAGTCTCCTGGATGGCATTTAAATAAAATATAAGAAAATTACACATACAACGATTACAGTTCTACATTAGGCGCTGACTTTTGACTGCAACAGTAGATGTGTGGTGGTCAACGTGCTGCATGTCAGTGTGCAAATTGCTTTAGCCACAAGCTAGCTTACCAGTACGTGAAAAAGAAGCGACACGAAACAAGTCGGTATTAAAATGATTCAGTGAGTCAGAAAACAGCGGAGGGGTTAAGTGGTGAAAGTAAAACGGAGCAGTAAGGTTAACATAACGACATGACAGCTCAAGGAGGCGTGTTCGGTGTGTTCGGTGTGTGTTAATAAAGTTTTTACCGCTCATTTCCGTGTTTTGGATGACGTAACAACACGGGGTAGGTGCAGCCCCCGAGTGCTGACTTGCAGGTTGAGGTTTCCTAGGTTTAAAGCGCTCTCTTTTCACATTTAATCAGGGTAAAACTGAAATTTTAGCGCCAAGTAAAGATTATTGCGCTTTTATCGAGTAGAGGCAGAATTTAACCTGAGTGCAATGTGGAAAAAAGTCAAATTTGCCATTAACTTGCCACAAGGAAACACAGGGGTGCCACAGAACGCAGTCTTTGCTATTATATTCATGTATTTTGCATGATTAGACAACTAATGAAAAGCTTAGCATGTTACTGTAAGCATCCCTAGTCTGTCTATAGCGTGTGGAAGACAAGGCTGCCTGAGAGTCTAAATTCAGGGCATATAATTCACTCAATAGTTGACCTTCACATGAATGTCCACCAGCTCCCTGCTTCCCTATTGTCTTAGATATTTACTTTGCCCAATTCACATTAAATTTTTTTTTTAACTTTACATTTAATTTGAGACTAGAAATCTTGCCCATTTCTTTGAGGTTTGGATTAAAAAAAAAAACATCTTGTATTTGAAGTCTCTTTTTCTACAGCACCCCCTCTGGTTCATCCCTGGATGGATACCCAGTGTTTAGTGTTGCCAGGAGACTTCTTACAACAGAAACAACCATAGTATCTGCTGCTTGTGCACTTCCCCTGCAACAATTTCAAGTTATGGAAAACTCTGATGAGGTAGGCTTCACAAAAAACATTTGGAATAGTGGAATCATTTGAAATTATGTAACTTCTTTAAGACATTTCTTTTTGTTTTTTGATGATTTTCAGTCTAACGTGAAGGAGAGGCTGAAGATGAGGATTGCTGTTTTAGAGGAGAGTGTGAAGTCCTGTGAGGTGGAGTGCAAAGCCAGCAGAGAGACGGTGCTGAGGCTGGTGGCAGAACTGGACCAAGAGAGGAGGAAAGCTGCCAGCAGCACAGCAGCACTCGACTCACTCAAAGTGGTACTCACAGAACCTAAAAGTCTCCTTATTGATCTTTACAGTGCAGTTAATCGACAGCAAAAGTCTGCAAGTGTTGTGGAGAGTAAGTTTTTCCCCTTTGTCTCTGTCAGGAGCTGGATGGGCTGGCACTGGGTAGGAAGAGTGTGGAGATGGAGAAACAGACCCTTACTGAAAGGGTGGAGGCCAGCAGGAGAGTGATAGAGGCAGCCAGGCGAGAGTCACACTGTTTGGAGAAACAGGTGGAGGAGCTTGGAAGAAAGAGACAGGTGGCTGAGGGGGGACTGCAGGTTTTCCTGGAAAAAGTGTCTGGAATCCTGCAGGAGAAGTCTGACACAGTCGTCCTGCCCACAGAGAAGGATATCCTACAGAAACTGGATCACCTCTGCAACAAGGTGTGGAGCACTGCATAGTACACACACACACCACACACACAGCAAGTAACCAAATTTGTACCATTGTGGTTCCTCAGACTGTGTCAGAGTTGGAGGTGAAGCTGAGTTATGTCTCTGAGGAGCTGAGTAGGCAGACGGAGCTCCAGCACGGCACACAACAGAGGTCCCAGCTCGCTGAGCAGCAAGTCCAGAACCTGAGGGAGAGACTGCAAGGCCTGGAGGCTGAGCTGCTGACTGCGGACATGCAGCGTGACGAGTGGCAGCACAGCAAACAGCATGTGAGGAAAGCCACGTTTACAGTAAAGGCTGCATTTAATTAAGTGCTCAGTTCAGTGATATGCAGCAGGTTTGTTACAGTATGAGGACTTCCTGGACCAACTGTCTGAGACCATGAGGGTTGACAGTATTGCTGCTGAGCTCGGCTTCGACATGAGGCTAAAACTCATCCTGTCACGTGCAGAACAACTCGTCAAACAAGAAGGAACTTCTCTGCTGGAGAGCAAAAGTCTGACCTACACCTTACAGAGAAAGGTAACATCTTCTCTTAATGCACATTAGAACGATAGACCTCCAATCAAAAATAATTCTAATCCCTGTTAGGTAAAGTCACAGAAAGACCAGCTAGAGAGCAAAGGGCTCCACATCCAGTTTCTGAGGAAGAAGGTTTCAGAGCTGGAGGAGGAGAAGAGGAGCCGGTCGCTGCTGGCTTTGGAACGAGAGGATGTACAGGCGAGGAGGCTGCAGAAAAAAGTGGAACGTCTCCAAGGCGAACTGAGGGCCGCTAAGCAGTCCAACACTGAGCTCAAGGCCCAGCTCTCCCACACCGATGACCTGAAGGTAGAGGGGAGAAGGGTGCGGACCCCAATTCACCCCAGAGGCATTTTCACCTCATAATGCCAAGTGAATTAGTGTAAATTCTGTAATTTTATATCTGTTATACAACAATAAACTCACTGTTGTTTCACTAAACCCCCGCTCGGGTCTCCTCTGTGTCTGACATGCCAAGCTGAAAATCATGGAACAGAGTCAGACCATGCAGGAGCAGAAAAAGAAGCTGGATCAGCTGCTGGATGGGAAGACGAAGGTGGAGAAGAAGCTGAGTGCAGTGAGCCTAGACCTGCAGAGCCAGGACAAGAGGACCAAAGAGGACCAAGTCCAACTCGACACGCTCAGACAGAGCCTGGCTCAGCTGACCGAGAGGCAGAGAGAGGTGAGGAACCAAAGAAAAATACATTCCAGTGCGGTCCTGCTTCCATTTAGTGTGCAAGAAATTAATAAAAAACACCAGAACACCTGCCAGTCTGTACAGTAACATCACAGTGAAGGTGTGTGGTTCTTCTTTTCAGTTGGTGGACTTCAGAATGGTCGTTTCTCAGATGTTGGGCCTGGACGCCACTGCATTGGCTCTTCCAAACCATGACATCATCAACCTTCTAGAGAGCCTTCTTCACACCCACTACCACCACCACCACCATCACCGCCTTCATCATCACGTTAGCAACATGCCCTGGCACTGTGCTACTCACCACAGTCAGCCTCACGTGCTGCACGTCCACCAACAGCCTGACAGCTCCGCGCTGGATGTGTCTCACTCCCGCTCTGCTTGTCCTGGAGATGCACTTCTACTCCATGAAACTTAAGTGTATTCATTCAGTGAAATATTGATGTATCTAAATAATTCAACTTATAAAAAAAATCACAAATATAAGACAAATATCAGAATAAGGGTTTGGCATTCATTGTTGTTGGTCGCATATACATACATTTCTCATATTAATTCTATTTTTTTGCATTATATACACATGGTAATATAATAATCCTGGACTGTTATACATTAAATACTGAACTGACAGTCATACAAAATATACATTAGTTCTATATGTCATTATTCTCAGTCTTACAGACATGTTTAAAAAAATAAAACAGCAGAATGTATAAAGAGCACGGCCGATGTTAAACTCTTGAATTGATATATATTAAAACACATGGCTACCACATGAATGGATGTAAATACCACAGACACAGTGGAGGATGGTAAGAAAATGAAAAGCAAAGATTAAAACCACATGCCAAAATACAGGTAAAAAAATAAATGCAGTGTGTAAGATATGTTCATTTCTCGTTGCTTTACAAATAATCGCGTTACAAGCAGATTCACAGGCTATTTTTCAGCATTTAACTTTGGTGCTATTCACTGACAGTCGGGTCTGAACAGTTCATTCATCCAGCAGAAGTCCACTGTGGCCAAAATGGACACAGCATCACACAGACTAACACAGCAAAGACGCTCGATCCAATGTGCTACACACACGCACAAAGATATTAACGGAAGATGGCAGCTGGAATTCTGGATAAATGGGTTTTCTCCCCCTCACAAGATTATACTGATGCAACCTCAGCCTGCCTACACACTACACAGGAGGTGGTCCGTTGGTGTAGCTGAGCATCGGGTAGAAGGAATGAGCAAAGTTGTTGGACTGAGCACAGTAGTCCTCCTCAGACATTGGCAGCAGGAAGGCGAAGACCACCAACAGGAGCAGGAAGAGCTGGATAGGCAGCGCCACCCACAGAGCGCGCCGCAGAAAGCTTCGAGCTGACGCCGCCGTCTCCAAATCAGAAGGGGAGGAAGCGGATCCAGCGCCGCTGCGAGACCTGCTCACACACACGCACACATTTACAATGCAGCAGCATACAAGCCTCAGGTTTAGTTCAAAAATCAGTGAGAATGCACAACATTCCTTATTTTTCATCTCAATTACTACCTTTTACAACTGTGTAATCACATTACAACGCCAACCTTAAATGTCCCAGACGGGTTTTTCTTTGCTACATAAATAGACTCAGCAGATATAACTAACAAATTAAATTTGTCTAACTCAATAAACACACTTCACTTCATCTACATCTTAATTTAATATCGTTCTCTTCATTGTTTTTAGGTGTTGTCTGCCTGTTTTCAATCCAAATAAGATCTCAGTTCAGCGACAGGAACCTGCATGGCAGTGGAAGCACCATGCTGTGTTTGAAGGAACACTGCCGACACAGTGGAAAAAGCAATGTTGGGACAACAGTGTTTAACATTGCCATCTACATGCTGACTGAGACTGAGGTGGATCAACACAAAGACAGTCACAGAACAGGCTGAACATTCTGTGATTCTGACAAATACATGTAACATGTGAGCTTGCATTCCTTTTTGCAAAAGGTGTTAGGATTAAAGACAAAAGGGCATGCTACAAGGATGGACATATTTAAACCCTTAAAAGTTTGTGTCCTGTTGAAAAATGCAAAGCATGCCGAGGCAAGAAGAGCGTAGCATTTAGAAACAGCTTCTTTTACGTGTTTTAGAGAAGGATTTGGGGAAATAATTCACCTTATTATTAACACTTTTGTAGGTAAGAAGCTGGAGCCAGGAAAGGGTTAGCCTAGCTTAGCATTAATACTGGGAGGAGGTGGAAACGGGGGGTTTCTGCCTGCTTCCAGTTCTCCTTTACATTCACCATCACCCTCGGTAGAAAGTGTCCTCAGAGGTCAGTCAGAGGACACGATTCGTTTAAAGCTTGCTGCCTACAGACCGATCGGGCCTGCTGTGCCCTGTAAACTGCAGGAATGCATGAACGAAGTGATGCATGATTTTTACACTCCTGTGTTGTTACCAAAGGTGCCCCTTGACCACTTGACAAATGGAGATCTGAGAGGCGAGACTCACAGATGACAGACTGAGGCGGGGGTGGGGGGAGGGAGATGGTGGAGAGTCAGTGAGATAGCATCAGCAGAAAAGAAGAGATGTCACACACAAAAGAGAGCGTGAGAGATAAAGAGAGAGAGAGAGAGAGAAACGCAGCCTTTGCATTGTTCATTGCAGACATTTACTGGCTCGGCAATTTAGGAGAAAAAAGGTGTGTGCGTGTGTGTGCTCAGTAACAGCGAGGCAGTGTTAGAGAGGTATTATAAGAAGAAACGCCCTGTGGTTAGCCATATCAAGCAGCCAAGGGCGCTGGCGGAGAAGAGGCCTTGCACTGTTTCTTGTGACACTCTTTATCCAAGGTGCTGCCACTCACTTCCTCACCTAAGCTTACACAGACCGTCTAGACTTACAGAAGATGATGGAATTCACTATCATGAGCTGCTAATCTGGCACAAAGCGTTAAAAAAAAAAAAAAAAAAAAAGCAACGTTTTAGTTTGCCTTTATTAAATGTTAGAAAGCCTGAACCAGTCTCCCTGTGCATCATGGGCTGATGAGTTCCATTATCTTCTGGGTGTGCTAGAAACCAACAGAAAGGTACCTGTGGTGTGGACTGCTCACAGAGGGTCCAGGCTGTGACAGACTACATTTGCCCCGTTGCTGTTTGCAATGAACAGGTGGGGGGGAGGGGGAGTAAAAGAAAGAAAGTATGTTTCAGTCCAGGCAAATCAAGACAAAGCTATCGATGAAAAGAAAACCCAAAATGAGAGAAGAGCAGCAACAAAATCATACGTGAAAGGTGATTTTCTAAGCGCTAAGAGTGTCTGACTACTTTGTAACTAGGAAGCTACAGACTGTGCCATGTGGAGCATACATCTCTTTGGTAACAGTGACATTTAGGAACATACACACAATAGAAGCAGTGGCATGCTTATTTGGACTGATCTCTGGGAAAACACTATTGTTTCCTACAATATAAAACAAACACAACATCATGTTCTACACTTCTAGCTACTGTGCAGCCAGTATTCCTGAGAACAACACTAAAAGGATAAGAACTCAGAGGAAAGTCTCAGAGAGAGGAAAGAGGTTTTTAGGTTGGAAAACACTGGAAGAGAAAAACTAGGGCAGAGAAAGTCTGCCGAGAAGAGGAAGAAACAAAAGAAAAGAAAGAAAAGAGTTTGTATGGGGATAGAAAACATGCAAGAACAGAATAAAAGGCTGGGAAAGAAAAAGGTTGAGACCCCAGAGGGAGGAAGAGAAAAACAGTGGAGGTGTGGAGGAAGGTGTGAGGAGAGATCTTGGGATGGAAGGGGTGAATCGGGCCTTCAGCTGGGGCAATTCAGGGCACGTGTTACGGTGTGTGGGATAACCAAACGCCTGCTTTTCACAGAGCATCGTGCACGGGCAGGGTTTAACGTTACCGATCGCCGTCGACTTGGCGTGCTCCTTCCTGATACAGGACTGAGGGAACCAGACGTGTCCAGCTCGTCAGCAGACGACCAAGAAGACAGATCCTGATGATGGAAACATTCACAGACACAAGACACGGCCAGAAACATTAGCAGATAATCAGCGTGTGAGCCCACTTAGGGTCCGGGGCCACCGGGTAGTGTTGGAAATCCAGCGTTAAGAGGCAGGCAACTGAAGCTCTACCTGCTGACTGCTTGTGATGTCCAGGATCTTGGCCAGCTCTCGGAGGTCTCGCGTTACTTCCTTCAGCAGCAGTTTGAGGCGGTTCCCAATGACGTGAACCTTCTCCTTGGCCTCCAGGCAGTCGCTGCCCTGAGAGTTGACCAGCAACTGGAGGGACATGTCCTGTAGTGAGGCGACTTTACGCTGAGAGTCCAGCAGCTCTTGTCGGATTTGCTGAGGGGAAAAATAAAATGAATAAATACAGGGCAGATGTGGGAAAAGATCATGCATGAAAATAACATTATTATTCAGTACCGTGAGTGTCTTATGATGCTCATGGAGAGTGTCACTGTCCTGGATCGGGTCAATGGGAACCACCTCATTTCTTCTGCGATCAATGTTTTCCAGCCAGAGCAGCAGACCGTGGCTCATCTCATGAAAATCCTGCGGAGCAGACATACATCAGGAATGTAAACAAACAAAACTGCACCTGTTCTGAGGTAACGGCCGGCACTCACTTGACACTGCATCAGAGCCTCCTGTAATGAAGACCTCCAGTCCTCCAGTGAGCTGCCCAGTTTGTCCCAGTGGTTGTTCATGTCTTTCAGCTTGGCTTGCAGCTCGCGGGACTCGTCTGCGTCTGACTGCAGAAACTCTGCGCTGCACAGGTTGATGGAAAGCACAATAGCTTTGCGCTTGTCGTACGCCTTCTGCAGCTCCTACAGACAAAAGTGCAGGTTCATAAACGTAGCGTACACTCCCAGGCCTCAGATCATGTCATGATAGCATCAATGTAAGAGCAGAACATAGAGATCAATACCTTGAGCTTTTTGATTCGCTGCTCTATGGTCTGGATGTCCGTGCTGATGTCCAGTCTCCGCTGATGCTCCAGCTCTTCCTCCGTCTCTCCCAGCCACGTCCAAACGTTGTTCAGGTCAGAGTTCAGCTGCTGCCACTGCTGCTGGTTCTGCTTTGTGCGGATCTCTTTACTGAGGTCCTGAGCCTGCAGGAGCTCCCAGCGCTCAATAACACCTAGATCACAGAAGAAGAAGAAGAAGATGAAACCCACTCAATAAAAGCCTTGCATCATTGTTGCAGAGCAGCTTTTGCTGCAGTATTACCTGATGTCTGGGACTCTGAGCTACTGGGATCTGCTAATCCAGACACAGTATCCTCTTCCTCCTTCAGCTCAGAGCCCATCCTCTTCACTGTGTCAATACTGCCGCGGCACTCACCCAACAGTCGCATCTACAGAACAGATGTAATTATTCTCATAGAAAAATCAAAACACCGTCTCCAGTAAACACAACAGACTTATAAATCATAAAGTAGGATTAATTATGAATGATGTATTAATATTTGTGCTGCACTGTAACACATACATATCCCATGTATGAGGCATCCAGCTCTGTGCTTGTGGGAGTGCGGCTGCGGATGCTGTCCATTTGTTGCAGGTGGAAACGGCTGATGTCAAGAGGGTGAGCATGAGAGTCTGCAGAGGCAACCTCTCCTGTGGACACAATATTAAATTGTCATCTATTGCAGAACACATCAATGAAATCAATCATTCTAAAATAAGTGATTTTTACAAGAAGGTAAGGTCCTGCTCAGACAGAGAAACAGTAGATGTGAGGAGCCAGTGATGAGAAGAAGTAGACAGGAATGCAGATTGGTTTTCACAGCCAGTTATGGTGACATTTAACAAGCCACAGCGCCCCCTGCCTGTTGCTATTGCATCATTTGCAAACATTACAATCTCAACACCTTGTTTGTTTTAAGGATTTGTATCTGTGAGGACTTTGAACGAATCTGCAATCCTTTCAAGAAGAACCCAAGAGGTCAGACTTGTTTGCTGTGATAAAAACATAAACATGCTTTTTCTGAAACACAAATGCACACCAAAAGAACCCAAACAGGTTAGCTACACAGCACACTGCAAGTCAAAACAAAAGTAATAAAACAAAACTAGTTAGAAAAGAAGCGTTAGGCTGAATTCCATTTCTGTTCTTCTAAATCAGAGCCCGCTCATAGCAGAACCAGTGAGTTCAGGGCATAAAAAATGGAATTGACCCTAACCACTGAGTGTTAGGAAGTGTTGCCATTGGTTACAGCTTGTGCCCAAAGTGTGTATAAGTGAGGAAATCAATACAAATCAAATTTCCAAGCTGGTGAATAGGCTACAGGTGCGATATGACTCAGAGTCTGTTAATTCTGGCCCCAAACGCATGTGGCATGCTGGGGTCTGCTTTGCCTACCAGTGGAGGACCTCAGTGTTTGCTCAGTTAGTTTAACATAGGCCTCAGTGCTCTCTGGAATCACTACATCTGGAAGAAACATTATACAGTACAGACATTTAGCACAGGGCTTTGACGAAAGAAGCTGGTACTTCTTTTTCCTTTTGCCTTTTTCACAAACCAGACTTCAAGTCTTTAAATTTTAGGAGAAAATGTGCATGTACAGAAGCTAACCTGACAAACCGGAGGCAGGTCGCTGCAGGAAGTCTCCCTCCTCACTCTGCTGCTCTCTCAGGGCCCTGCTGGCGCTTTCCAGCCCTCTGCTCAGGTCGTAGTCATGGTCCCACTCCAGGGGAATGGAGTCCACGCTTGCCGGGGTGTCCCTGCCCGAGCGCTCGGTCCGGAGCTGGGCTGCCAAGGAGGCTGAGCGTCCAGAGGACGGCAGAGGTGACAGGAGGCCGTCCCCCAAACGTTCGCTCCACGGCAGGCCGGACAAGTCACAAGGCTCGTCCAGCTCCAGCTCGCGATCCGAGAACGAGACTTCGGTATCATCGTCTGCAAGCTGAGAACAAAAGCTGGATTAGGATCCAGGCCACAACAGACGATGAATCCTCAATGTGAGAACCTCTTACAGGAAGACGGATGAGTTTCTTGTAGTAGCGCTCCACTCGACCAAACACTTCCTGGCAGTAGCGCTGCAGCTCCTCCAGCTCCTCCTCGATGACAGCAGCATCCAGAGGCTCACTCTTCTCTATCAGAGCTTCACCTTGGTGGAAGATGTGCTCGATCTTGGCTGTCGTCAGAGAAATCTCCTGCTGGAATGACTGTGAGTCCAAAAAGAAAGGGTTCTCAGATCCTTAAAATTAAAAATAAAGACAGAACAGTACAGAAACAGTGTGACAACACTTACCCTGAGTTGTTTAATCTTTGCTTGAATGTCACACTCAGAGAAGTGCTCGATGTTGGTCAGCTGCAGGTCCATCTCTGTCAGCCAAACCAAAATGCCGTCTCTGGCTGTCTCGAACTCCTCTCTCTGACTAATAAAGTGCTGCAGATTTCAAGTAAATAAAACACTGTTAGAATGATCTACAATCTTCTCTGTGTAACGCAACAGGGACACTGTACCTTGAGCCTGCGAAGGATGGATGCCACCCTCTTCTGCAGGTTGTCCCATCGCTGATTGGCATCATGGGCCATCTCCCTCAGACGACAGGAAGAGTCAGTGCGGTTTTCTCGGGCCAGGCGGCGGTATTGCTTGTTGATTAACTCCAGTTGGGTCAGGCTTTCGTGGACTTGTCTTTGGAAGGCCTGCAGAGACACACCCATACATGCTTCTCAGAAAAAAAAAATGTAAAATATGACAACATGAAGATCGTCCCGTATGCTGTGATGGATACCTCGAATTTCTTCAGTTCCTCCTTGGCTACAGTGTACAGTACACCAGAGGAGTTGGGCAGAGCAGCAGTCTTCTCCGAAGTGGCCAGCCACTCATCGAAACGTGTAAAGTCATCGAGGAATTTCTGCCATAAACGCCACGTCTCCTCAATCCTAACAATGGGAAACAATCATTAGAATGTAATATTTACACATAATGATAATATCTGTAATCTTCATTTGATGTCCTACTTTAATCTCCTCTCCATAGACAAGGCACAGATGCTCCTCCAGCGGCGATCAAGGCTACGGGTTGCCTGCTGGATGGAGTCGCACTCTGCATCGGTGGCGCAGGCGTCACAGTCGTGCAGAAGCACCTCGCACAGATTCAGTACAGACGCCACTCCTGTACTGTGCTTCTCTATGTCACGCTGAAGCTCCTGACCAGCAAAAAGAAGTGACAAGAGTGTGAGCATGATGGAGTGTGAATAGGACACACGGAGGGAGTGAAGGATGTCTCCTCATTACCTGCTGCAGATCCAGCTTCCTCTGAATATCCTGGAAGTCACAGGAGTCGTAGGCGATGGGTTTGGACAGCTCGGTCTCAATGTGGGCGAGCCAGGAGCGTAAGCTGCTCATGTTTTTATCGAGCTGCTGCACAGCCACTAGAGTTTCTCTTAGCTTCTTCACTCTGTTAACAACATTAGTTAAATATGTTAAAATGATGAAAAACACGAAAGAAAACCACTTCTCGGTTTGAGTATGTACTCACCTAGCTCCGATGAGATCCAGGAGATGCTGCCAGCGGTCGCTGACTTTGTGGAGTTTTTGTTCGATTTCAGTGGCTTTGCTCTGATGGCTGGCCTTGGCCAAACGCTCTCCTAGCTGATGAAGGCGGAACTTGTTTTCCTCTGCCACAGTAATCTCCTCCTGGTAGTCCTGAGACACGACACAGTACAACCAGGCAATTTAAAATCTCTGACCACAAAAGCAACAGAATCAGTGCAGATTTTGTTGCAGATATTCAACTACGACTACATTAATAGCCATAGATTCTTTACCTTGCGAAGCTTCTCGATCATCTCCTCAATGCTGATGTCTCCGTTTTGGGACACCTTGCTCTCCATGTTGGTGAGCCACTCGCACAGCTCCTTGTGCTTTTCGTTGAACACGGTCCACTCATTCAGCTTCTCGCTCACCTGCTGTCTGCGCAGCGACAGCTGCAGAAACGCATGCAAACAAAGGAATTTAAATACATTTCTGCGCGATTATTACACGCAGGTACATATCTTTAAAGGAAGTGGGGCAGCAGCGATCACTGCACCATGACTGTTTGATTTGCATCACGCAGCAGGAGTGTGTGGCTCTGTGCTTCCTGTGTGCGTATTTCATCTAGTGCACACAGGATGCGACACTGCAAAAAAAATCGCCTTGAGGTTTCAGATCATGTATCAATCTGTTGACTCTGCACGCAAAGGTAACTGTGCAGACTAAAAAATATTAAATGCATGGTGACTGTCTACAGTATCTACAGCAACACCATCTGGGATCAACACAGGACTACAGGAAGTAACAAGAGCAAAAAACACTTCTAAGTGTTACAAATGCCACTTTCTTGATAAGGTGTGATATAAAATCTGTGAATCTGAGAAAAATGTAAACAATTTCCCATTAGCTGATCAGATAAGCAGCACACAGTAAATGCAGTGTAGAGAAGCCTACCTGGTGGCAGATCTCATCCCACTGTCGATGCAGCAGCTCAATCCGTTCCTGCAGGACGGAGAGGTCCTCGGCACTGATGTAGCAGGACAGAGACTCCCTCAGTACGGTTAGATGGGCCAGGTCACCGGTCCAGCCATCAAACGTGTTCTCCAGATCCTGCCCCAACAACAGTGATGTTAATGAAACATTCACTCATAATGAAATGACTGAAAAAGGCTCAGCCTTCTTACACTGCAGCGCATCTGCTCAGCTTGCAGATCCTCGTGATGATCGGGCAGAGTCTGGGAGAGCTGCCGTTTGAAGGCTCGAAGTTTTTCCAGTGATCCACAAATCCCCTTTTCACACCTCTCCCAGTCCTGTATGACACAAAAACAATGGATTACAACAAGTAGGAATTCCTGTACTCCACAGGCGGCTGGCATCCCATCTGGTTTACCTTTAACAAAGTGGTAAACTCCTTCTTCTGTTCCTCCAGGCACATGCTGGCACTTTTCCATCTCTCCTGGATATCCGTCAGCTCCGCCTGCAGGGTCACCTCCGCCCGGCTATCAGCCGAAAGGAGCAGCTGCCTGCCAGCCTCCACTGTCAAGATGTAGCTGCCCTGCTGACGCTGTAGCACCTTTTCCTTCAGCTGAACCAGGAGAATTTATTTATTAAGCTATAATAAACGTTCACATGCACACAGATCCTGCTAAAAGATCATTATTCCACACCTGAACAGCATCCAGCATGGAGCGAGCTTGTTGCAGAGGAATTGTATTCCCTGCCTGAAGCACCTCTGCAGGATGAGAGACCTCCACCAGCCACTTGCGCAGCTTCTCCACCATTTCCCTGTAGCGCTGCCACTGTCGGATCAGACCATCAATGATTCCACGCCTCTGCTGAGCGCGCCGCACTACGCCCTGCCACTGGTTACTCAGCAGAGCCAACTTCAGGTTGAACTCATTTCTGCAGAAGAAAGTATTAGTAAGTGCTGTCAGCAAAGAATAACACTTTGACAAAGAGATTAGATCTCATCTGGATTTTTACCTGTCATCCACCTGACCCTGCTCCAACATCCTCTGTCCATCACTGATGATGGAGTGGAGAATCTGCTGCCGACTGAACATCTCAGCTTGGAATAACTGCGGAACAAATTCTTCATGAATAAATAACAAACAAAAGCTGCACAAGCGGCAGTTTTACTCCAGCTGCACCCTCACTTCGTGGGCCTTTTGCTGCTCCATCAAACTCTGGAAGTTCCCAGAAATTTCCACTGCCAAATTCTCTTCTGTTTGGACCAAGAACTCCATCCACGTTTCACACTTTTCAAGGAAGGTCTGCTGCTGCAGCAGGAATGACTGGAGTTTGCTGCAACAAATCATGTAAATACACTGTGTCACAACACGCCAAGCAGCCTTTACTGTACATTTATCACTCAAACAGGATTTGAACCCCTTTAAGAGCGGCTTTCACCTTCCTTAGTGACATACCTGAACCTCTCTGTGGTCTGTGCTGAGGCTGTGGACCAGGTTCTGTTGAGGTTCTGCATGCGTTTGATCTCTGAATCGTTGAGAGGGAGCCGATAACCAAGCTCATTTAGACGCTCTAATTCAGGGGCCATGCTGCTGAATTTTAACATGAGTCTCTGTAAAAAGACAGAAGTTACATTTCTGAGTGTCTGGTTTTATCGTGACAAGCAAAAAAAAAAAAAGACAACAAAAAACCTTGAGCTCATCCATGCGGTCCTGGATGACTGTCAGGTCAGTGCTGCCGTTGGGATCTTGCAGCTTCAGAGCTTCCTCAGCTTCAACTATCCAGCACCCCAAAGATTCCAGCTGATCATTAAAGGTTTCATAATCCTGAACTCCAGTCTGGAATAAAAGAGACAAACACGTCAACCCACATGTATAAAATGTACCATCTGATTTGCTGACTGGATGTGGTTCTTTCACCTGCAGGGTGGTGAGCTGTCTGGTCAGCGCCTGTTCCACCGCAGTCAACCGTTGGTTAAGAGAGAGGTGGTCAGACTGGATGGCAGAGGCGGCTGATGTGTCCACCTGCTGCTTCAGCTGCTCCCCCAGTTCTTGGAGAACCTGAAGTGAGGCCTGCACTGGAGCTTGGGACCGGAGCAACTCCTAAAAGCAATGAAATTTAGAGTAATTACTCAAGACAACATTATCCATCCTGCAGAGCTGTAGCCTGACTTACGCTGCATTCTTGGATCCAGTTGGACACCTCCTCGTCAGCAACGTCCTTGCTGCAGGTGGTTTTGAGGAGCAGGTCGGCCTTTTCCTCCTGCAGCTGGATGCTGCTGCAGCTTTGCTCATAAAGCTCCTTGTAGCGCTGCCACAGCTGCAGCAGGGCTTTGCTGCTCCTGAGACGCTCTGCAATCTCCTCCAGCAAACCAGTCCACCTGAGTACGAATAGTAAATATTATAGATGCTTTATGGAAGCAAAATAATCAATAAAAAAATAACTTGGTTGTCAGGATCACCTCGCATTGACATCCTTCAGGGCATTGTTGAGAGAATCCGACACTGAAGGGTGACACTCTCTCAGCAGCTGGTGGGTGATTGCACCAAACTTTCTCAGACTGCTCTCCTGTTTTTCCAGTTCTTCTTGCAAATCCTTCACATGTGGCAGATAAATACATTTAATTCACCCGCACTGATAATAACCAACTTTATAAAAAGAAACAGCAGACATGGATGAAGTGCTTCTTCATCCTAACACACCTGCAGACTTTGCACTTGCAGCTGAACAGCCTCCAGGGAGCCTGTGAGGAGGCGGAAACGAGACACAGAGTACCTGCCCTCCATCAGGTAGCCATTGATCTCCTCTGAAGCCCGTTTGTATAGACTCCACTGATCCAGCACTGACGTCAGGCTGATCTTTAGCTGCCCTATCTGTTAAAGAGGAAACAAAAACCACTCGGTGATATTCAGTAAAGGTCAGAAAAGAGCACGCCAGGGAAGAACAGAACAGAGCAGAATAGATGGATCAAAAGGGTTACCAAGTGGTCCAGGTTTGCCCAGGTGTGATTGACACCTTGGAGCGTCTCCATGACGATAGCACAGGCCTCATCAGTCTTGTTCTGGACAAGAGCACAGCCCTGCTCCTCTACTCTCTCTAGTTCTTTCTCCTTTTCTTTCACCAGCTCCTCCATTTCCTGAAAGCAAAAACATTTTCCTTTAATCAATGAAAAATACTTGATCTAACAATTTGCATAAATAATAAATCAGGCCTGCCTGGCAGTCTTTGAGAGCGTTCTGCACAGAAGTCAAATCCTCTATCCGGTGTTTCCTCTTTAGTCTTTCTTCTTGAGCTGTCATCCAGGATTTCAGAGCCTGGACACTACTTTCATATTCCAACCACATCTCCAACAGGCTCTCTAGGAACTGGATCTACACACAAATCACATCATCGTCATCGTGATCGTTCTACTTTACACTGTGAATTTGAACAATATAAGTTTGTTAGAGCCTCACCCTCTCATTGATGCGGCCTTGCAGGATCTGCCAGCGTCGGTTCATGGCTCCCAGGCGCTCTGCAAAGTCCGTCTTATCACTGCGCTTGCTCTCCACATCCTGACCGCTGATCTGCAGCACTGACTGGTTGACAAAGTCCACGGTCAGCTGCTTACAGCTCAGATCTACTCTGAAGCCCTGTAGCAATAAAACAAAGAAACATATTGGCAGGAGGAAAAATCACAAACACTGGCATAAATCTGAAAGAGTTTGGTACCTTGTATTTTTGCAAATAGTCTTGAATCACATTTGAGCCCACAGCACTCTTAAGATTTTCTTCATCCTCCTCGATGACATTCTCCATCAATGATATCCAGTTAAACAGCTCGGATATGGCATGACGGGAGGCCAGCTTTTCCATTTGGATCTGACACACAAACGCACACAAAAAAACACATGTTACTAGTTTAAAAGCACCGGTCACTGAAAAACCCCTGTATACATGCGTGCAGCAGCAGCGGAGAGGGCTAATCCTATTTTCCCCAGTAGCAGCTAAGCCTGTTCAGTGCGGCTGCATGTGACGGTACCTGATGCAGCTTCTCTTGGACCACTGGGATGCGTGTGAGCAGCTCACTCCACTGGGTGTCGATGCGTGCCAAGTCAGAGCGCAGCACCACGGTGTCGACCTTCTTGAGTCGCAGCAGCTGGTTGCCCTCGGAAACCACCGAGCTCTTAAGGCTAGACTTTCCCTCAACTTCTTTAGAAAACTCCTAAATAAGACAAAACAGCGAGGATTAGTTTAAGTTTGTCCACACATAGAAATCATCAATAATCAAGCAAGCAATAATCAAAAGATGATCATCTGACCAGGAAAGCAGAGAGATGCTCTCTGACAGTTTCCAGCTCCTGTGGGACTAACACCGCCTGTGTGTTCCAGAACTCAAGACGCTCCAGAGCAGACTGCAGCCATTCACTGACCTCTGCACACTCCCTTTGATACCTGTAAGCAAGCAAACAAATTAACAAAGGCATGCAGGTTATCTTTTGTTTTGTATTCGATGTCCTGATGTCAGACCTGGTCCAGTGTTTCAAGATGGCTTCAAGGCGCTGTAGTTCCTTGTTGATTTTGGCGGTGTTGTTGAGCCAATGCTCTCCCAACAGTGCGAGTTGATTCTCCAGTGCAGGGCAGCAAACTGACAGTAGGAGATGTTTGCCTTCATCCAGCACCTGGTACAGCTTGTGTTGGTGCTCTGTCAGTCTCCCCTTCAGCCCCTTTACAGATAGAGATTTAAAAAAATGGACTTGTACTGCCACCAGCTGAGAATACAGAGCAACTTGGTCCAGCAGTGAATGGACAGACACTTGAAATTTGAATTGTTACCTGATAGAGTGAAATTCTGTCCATCAGCCTTTCTTCAGATTCTTCCACGAGGCCGACTGAAGGAATACTCCCTTCAACTGCCTCCAGCTGTCGGTTCAGACTCTGGTAATCCTGCATCAAATGGCACCAGGTCTGGAAAATAAGGTTTATTTTAAATTAAAATACCTTTTGAACCATTAAATGTTTAATTTCTTGCCCAGACCAGGACAATGTGTTCAGATACTTTGAGATTTTCACATGAATCTTCTTCTTCTCTCTTACCTCCAGGATACACTCCAGCTCGACTCCTTTACTGTGTGCCTGTTTGAGGACGCTCTGTGCCTCAGCTAGTGTCTCTTCCAACGTTTGGTTCTCTTTAGGAAGCATCAGGCCGCTGATTTTCCTGAAGTATGTCTCAGTTAGAATCATATGTGACTCTAGACCCTGGAAGAACTCCTAGAAAACACAAACAAATACAAATTTTTATCAACAGATTGTTTTCTGCACCATTAGAAAACTTTACTGCTTTATGTTGACCCAACCTTGTGCTTGTCCAGGTGATTCTGGACTTCCTCCACAGAACAGGCAACGATTCTCTGATCGGCAGCCATCTTGTCTTTAGCTGTGTCTACCAGGTCGGTCAGGTCCTGCAGAGCGCGCTCGTACTGCTCCTTCAGAGCCATGTTCTGGTTAAGCCCGCTGCGCCGGGAGCCCACAGTCATCACCAGCTCCTCATACGAATCCTAGAAAGACACACAGTCTCTCTTTCAGTTTGTTCTGTTTATCAGGAATGAGTGTGTGAGACTCATTAGTGATGTTTCTTACCTGTAGTTTCAGCAGTTTATTCGTTGATATCTGATCTGCCTGTAGAGTGGCTCCTCTGGTTTTAAGTTCCGTGATTCTCTGTTCGAAGTCTTTCAGGCTCTCCTCTGCACTGGCGATGACCTGAGGGATGCAAATGATTTTTGTTGTTCTGTTTGCACTTCACAGTCTGTTTGTGTGTGGAAAAATAACTCAATACTCGCATTACCTCCAGTTGTTTTGAGGCTGGTCTGTCCATGGCTCCAGCCAGGGCTTGAAGTATCTGACATTTGGTCTCAATTAAAGCAGTCTGAAGGAGCTGCAGTTCAGTCTGTCACACAAAATATAATTTACATATCAATGTGCAATCCATGACTACATAAACATCTAACTGTATCAGGCGAACCTGGTAGGCTGTGAGTTCATGTGCTCTAGTCCTCATGTGGTCGCAGCGCTGCCCCAAAGCACAACCCAGAGCTCCTAATCTCTCTTTCAGGCAGTCCAGGTTGTCTTCCAGGAGTACTCGGTCTTCATGTCTCATCCCTGAGGAACCAGCCAGCAGAGCCTGGCTGAGCTTCACCTCGTCTGTCACATGTCTCACATCACTCTCCAGGCTCTGCAGAGAAGGTAACGTTTTTTTAGATCGCCTTGTGGAGATTCCTTAACAGTATTACAAATCGCGGTGTGCAATAATTAACAAATCCCTGTCGTACCTCCTGTTTCTGCAGCTGTGTCTCTGTATTTTCAGCCAGGAGCACCGAGCCAGAGAAAACGTTGTTCTCCACACCATCCAGCCAGGAGGAGGTGGATGACACAGCTGTGTAGAGATGCTGTTCCATCTGCGCCACCTGTGTCTCGCCGCCACCGGGCTAAGGACACACAAGAATGATTTCTGTTGACTTAACATGTACAGTATCATTATAAATAATGTCAAAATGTGTAAGAACCTGAGTGGTCATGTCTTCTACTGTCTGTCTGAAGCTGTCATACAGAGTCTTCAGGGAGGAACTGTCCGCCTGGGTCTCCCCTTTAAACATGGACCCTGCTGTGGTTACACGAGAAGGTCTGGAGAAAACCTGACAAATAAAAGAAACAGAAAGCAATCAATGCTTTGCTGTGTTTATAACACTGCTGCATGGTGACAGAGGGGCAGACAGAGCTCTGTACCGGCTGCTTGTGGTCCTGCTCCAGGGTTTTCTGCAGGAGCTGCAGTTTCGTTTTGAGCTCTAATCTCAGACTCTCCCATCTCTGCCTCATCTGCTCCCGTCCAGCCTGAGAGTCCCTCTCAGCTAGAGCTGCAGGTGAAAATGGCTCTGTGGTGCTGCAAAGTTACAGAAACAGGAATGAATTATGTTCACCTCAGTTTCTACTGTACTTATGTACATATAATTGCACAGGGAGTACCTGGCACTGCTGGGCGAGGCCTGCTGGATGAGGATCTCTTCTCCTCTGCTGGCAACTGACTGAAGCAGCTTCTTTTGTTCGGCAAGCTGCTCCTCCAGTTCCTGCAGGGGGGAACATGTCAGACTGTACCTCGCTTAAAGTATAAGCCTTTTCTAAATTATATGCAGGTTTGTTTTCTTCAAGTTTGGTTCATTCAAACAGTATAATGAGCATTTTACTCTATGTACTGAAGGTTGAAAATTACCCTCTGCCTCTGCAGACTGTCTTGGTGCTGTTGGGTTCGTGTGGTGCGGGCCTGGGCCAGCCAGTCCTGCACACTGGGGCTCTGAGAGAGACTGGAGTCTGATTCACTGTCTTCCTGCTCCTGCAGAAAACCCTGTAAGACCAGAAAGTGTATTTTAGAACACAAATGTAAGTCAGCCAAGAAGCAGAACTACTAAAAACACTCTTTTGATTTATGTAACATTTTTCCTCACCTGGATGTTGCCTTGTTTGTCTTGTAGCATCCTCTGCAGCTCCAACAAACCACCCTTCAGCGTGCGTAACTTCCTGGCCAAATGTTCAGCCTCCTCCCTGGTGTCCGTCCGGCCCTCCAGCAGCAGGTTCTCGCTGTGCATTGACAGCTCTGAGAGGGCCAGCACCTTCTCTTCAATCTCCAGCAGCATGTTCTGCAGGAGCAGGAGGAGAGAGGCCAGCTCAAACATGGTGTGTCACTCCGCCACCCCCCCCTCTACACAACAGACCCTCCGGGTCTGGCAGAACCCCATACACCAACAGCAGCGGCTTTCCCTGGCCAAAGGACAGGGAGAGCGTTCATCCTTGGCCCACCTCTCCGGCCTCGCCTCCTGTGCAACATATTACCGCTAATCCTTCATGCTTCACGCTCTGCAGCATACATGCTCTTGCTTAAATTCAAAAATGGTCCTGTACAGCACACCATTCTAAGTCCAGAACAGTTGTCAATGTCCATTAGTGAATGTTGCTCCGATGTCTGAAGGGACATTTGGTTACCAATAGCACTCCTCTGCGATTGAGAGCTTCAGCAGTTTATTCTAAGGCAACTGTCCCACCCTCCCTGTATTCCAGGATTCTCCTACTTGGATATTCTAGCAGCTTTGTCACCAGCACCAATCCTGGTAGCAAGCTCTTCTAATCATCAGGAAGCTACAACCCCTGACTGCCCCGCCCTATGCTTCCAACACGCCCATGTGCCACACAGACATTTGCATAATCTGCTTAAGACTAGTGCTACAGTCGCTTAGGAGTCCAGCCATCTGAATACCCCTCTAATGCTCTTGTTTACCTTCTGTAAGGCCCCTGTCTCCCGGGGATGATCCATATGTAATAGGAAAAGCAAAATACTGAAAGATAAGACGTATGGAAATAATCCACAGCCAAATATCTTTTGCCATAATGTGCAGAGCCAGTGACAGAGAAGTTCTCCTGCTCTCTCCTCAATCCTCTGACATATGCATTGTTAAGTAACCTCATGTTAATATTCATTAATCCATTATCCTTAATTAAAGCAAAGATTTAAATGTGTGTGATTGCATTCATTGTTTAGAGTGGACAGCAGGGGGAGCTCTTACTTGACATTCTGCAAACTGATCCTCCATATCTGCCTCCTCTGCAGGCTTTGCTTCAACAATGGAGGTTACAGCACCGTGCATTCTGATCAACCACTGGTCCAGTGCATCGGCCTGGGAGTGGTAGAGCTGTATGGCCCGTTCCTGGCGCTGCCCCTCCAGACGGTCACTGACACGCTCCTGAAGGAGGCCACAGTCACCACAGTCAGGAAAACAGAAATAACACAAACTTTTAGCAGCAGTGAAGTGAAGCATCACCTCTAGGAGCTGTTGTTTCCCAGAGGCCTTCATGTGGATGGTGGCCATTCGCTCAGCTAACACAGCGAGAGATGACTGCATGGCCAGCTGGTCAGCCATGTCTGTGTCCACGGCATCAGCAGCTAGGTCCTCTGTGAAGCTCGTCTGCAGCCTGTCGATTTCTTCCTGCACGCTCTGAATGTCTCCTCTCAGACCCTGCACAGAGCAGCCACAGAAAATCAATCAGACCTCTAAAACACATCAAGACATGTCAAGATGTTTATATACGAGCTTCACCTCATGTGCCTTTATTTGGCTATCTGGACTTCTATCTGCCTCCAGAGGCTCGCTAAGTTTGGCCTCCAGAGCCTCCATTTTTGAAGAGATTGACTGGAGAGAACCCTGATAGTGCTGCTGCTTTTCCAGAGCCTCATACAAAGACCTCTGCTTCTCACTGATCTGTAAGGAAATCAAATTTAATGTGATGATTATTGTTAGAATATTGATAATTAGGGAGTCTGGAAGTAAATTACTTTCACATACCACATTCTTTAGTGTCTCCCATGAGCGCTGCAGGTCGTCTAAGTGTGCCACAGACTCAAATGTTGGGTCATATAATTCTTGGATTGGAGCTCTTGTGAGTGTCCCTCGTCCCATCTAGAAAAAAAAAAATCAAAATGTATTTCTACTTCCAATATCTTCCAAGCTGTGATGACCTTGCAGATGCAGAAATATTGCAGTCAATCTTGCACACAAAAAATTAGAGAACAATTAGTGAAAAAGTAAAGCAGAAAGTCCAGATGTCAGATACCTTGGAAACAATGGCTTCAGTCTGAGTGATGGGAGAAGGAGACCGACACACAGGAGGAGAAGAGACCTCGCTGTTAGTGCCCTCCTCCCCAGACTCCTCAGTTACAGGAGACAGCAGTGTGTGACAGCGGCCGGCCGTCATCTGACACAACATGCAAGAAAGATTTACAGAAGGGTCGACGTGCAAAGTTGAGTGAAACTCTCAGCTACCGTAAATAGGAATCAGTGGTTATGTGGTAGATGAGGTTCTTACCATGACAGCCTGTGCTGAAGATTTTTTAGATTTCTCTCCATCCATGTCGTGCAGTCCCTCAGGAAGTCCCTCCACATCGGTCACTGTCAGCAGCATGGTGGCATGCTTCGCCTTCACCGCCAGCATTTTACATTTTGAATTTAATGAGGCAATTTGCTCCTGGTAACCTTTGATCTTTTGGGCGAGTTCCTACCCAAAAACACAAAATGTATTTTAAATAAATGCATAGTCAGATCTTCTTTATGTGGATTCTGTTCCGATTTATAAACACATGCAAGCAAGAGAGAGTGAAGGTGCTGTACTTCATGGTGGAGGATCTGTGCCTGCAGCTCCTGGATGTTGCTGGAGGGGATCGGTCGGTCCTGAATGACCCGATGTGCTTCCTCTATCAGCCCTTGTAGGTCTCTGACTTCCTGTTCATACTGCTCGTATTGCACTACTGCCTCCTGTATAGAACCCAGACATCCTTGTGTTACTGCTATGATTTGTAGTCTTTGAATGCAGGACTGACAACAGACCGGTGGTATTGTTCCTCAGAAATGGTGCCCCCCTCTGTACCTGTAGGATGTTGCATTGCTGAATGGCCACGTGCTGCAGCTGACTGGCCTCTTGCTGCAGACGCAGTGCCGTGCGGCAGATGGCGAGGTTAGGCATCACCTCCTCCGGGACCTGCAGAGCGCTCTGACACAGCTGCACAGCCTGCACCTGCTGCTTGAAGCTCTCCATATCAGCCAACAGACGCTGCAAAAAACAGGGAAATTTTGCATTGTAACTGACTGATTACAAGACACAGCACACAAAGTACACATTCTGAGTGTTTGATGAAAAACCATAGACCACAACAGGGATTATTTTAAGGTTGTATTATCACCTGTCTTTGAGCCAGCTGTTCTTTAAGGCTCTGACGTGCTAACTCTGGAGAGGTCAACGTTGCTTGGACCTGCTCCAGGGCCACATGTAGGGCTTTAACTTCATACTCCAAGGCTTCCATACTCTGAAGACACAAATCAATTATATTTTTATCAGTTACTTCTCCAGGAAGTTTTACTTTTACAGAGTACTTTGGTTTCTCCATACCTTGTCTGCATCCTGTAGGCTCTGCAGCCGTGTCTTGATGCTTTGCTGAAGCTCCTCTGTGTGTCGACTGAGCTCACAAACCTGCTGCGTCATAGACTCGACCTGCAGCACTTCAGACAGGAGTTCTACCTTCTCTGCCATGGACTCCAGGTCTCCATGGAGTTCTCGGGATTCACGCAGGACAGCCTAAACACGGGGGAACAGGGAAGGTGAATGAGCGGAATCTTAAACAGTATAAAATGCCAAAACCTCCCAACTGACCTGGTACATCCTGATCTGCTCCTGCAGATGGACAGATGAGTTCCAGATGATGTTTGCCCTCACCAGACTTTTGGCTTTCTCCGACCACCTCACAATGAAGTCCAGCATCTCGTTATACTCATCTAAATAGCACACAGCCTGAAGAATGAAGATAAGAAAGATTTAAGCATCCTTGTATACATGTTGAGGCATCAATGAAACACCTGAGTTATATGCAGAAGACCTTTTTTAGCCAGTTGTTTCTGCAGTCTGCTAGTCGTGTTGTGTGGTGATGCATCTCTGAAAGCTTGCTGATGGCATCACTTAGCTGTTTGGCCAGCAGGGGGTTTCTGCGGCCAAACTCCTGTATGGCAGCATCCAGCTCAGAGAGAGTGCGACCGCAGGAGTCCAAGTCCTCAAAAAGGCTCTGAGAAAAGAAAACGTTACCTCATGTTCTGACGTACAGAAAACACCCTTCTGTCCACATCAGTAAGTGAAACCTACCTTGACTTCTTCTTTGGCGTGGTCAACGTCAGGAGATTTTTCTTTAAATTTATTAGAAATGCTTTTGAGCTTCTCAGAGATGTCATGGATCCTGGAGCTGAAGTCTTCCTTTATTTCTCTGGTTCTCTGATTTTCTCTCTCTTTGTATAAGACCTGGAACATACAGCAGGAACGTAAACAAACGCAAAAACTAAAAATACAACGATCAATGCCTCATATAGATTCAACATATGACACACTACCTGATCCTCAATAGCACCCAATGCTAGTGAGACCTCGGCTAGTTGCATGGAGATTTCAGAGGGGAGTATCGTGTAGAGGTCCAGGTACTTGCTTTGTTGTTGCTCTGCTAATTTATCCACATTCTGACGGTACGTGATCACATCTCCATGCACAACCTGTGCACAACAAAGAGACCCATTTAACTCTTCCAGGCTGTAACACATTCACAGACGTGTTTCTACTTTCAGAAGGCAGACTCACCTCCAGCTCCTGCAACAGAGAATCAATATCTGGTGTGGGATTGAGAAGAAGCTCCCTGGTTTCCTGGATCCAAGCTTTTACAACACTAAGCTCCTTCTCCACTTCCTCTCTGTCCCTGAGTTCCTGGGCAGCCTGAGCACGCTTGGTTCTAGACTGCGTCAAGAGGCTGGAGGCAAACAAAACACAGATTTTTACTCAAGCTCTTAATGGCCCTTTGTTAAGCATTAGTTAAACTTCATTTTTCAAGTACCTCTCCATTTGCTCCTGTACAGCTCTGATCTCCTTCAGGCTGGGGAGCTCATCTTGTTCATTGGTTGGTGAAGGCACTTCCACATCGTGCAGCAGGCTGAGGGCGTACTGGCGCAGCAGCGTGAGGGAGGAAAGTTCCCGTTCCAAGTCTTGGCTCAGCAAGTCATGCTGGTCTAACAGAGACTGCAGAGTGGCTTTGGAAGCCTTCTCCACAGCACTGTCAGGGAAGCGACTTTGGAGTTCTTCAGAGACTGTTTTAACCTTCACCATCTGCAAAGACATACCACAGATAACACAGATTAAATTAATAATTTCAGCCAACATACTTCCTCCATCCGCTGACTGAATGTGTACCTTCTCTCTGAAGGTCCTCCATTCCTGCGCGGTGTCCTCCAGCACTCTCTCCTGTCCTCGTGCCACACTGCGTAGTCGTGTCCAGCGCTGCCACACGGTGGTCATGGAGCGACTGATGGTGGCCTTGCTGGCGTCGCTTCCCACCAGCTCCAGCTGAGCAGCTTGTTCCTCTAAGCCACTCAGCTTCTCTTGGAAGCCACTCACCAGTGATACAAGGGACTAAAACATATAAAGGTAATTTAATAAGGATTCATTGAAAGCACCATATATTTTGTTTTTTTTACTTTGGCCTCTCATACCCGGTGGCTGCATAGCTTGTCTTCAGCCTCTTGGCCTGTGGCTGCCTTTGCAGTAGAAAATTGTGTCAGCTTCTTTTCAGCCTCATTCATGAGCTCAATGACAGTCTGCCGTGCTTCTTGGTATGACTTCCACTGAGCCACACAGCTGAGAAAAACACATTTTAAGTTATTAAAATGCCACAGTTTAATGCACAAAATGTGCATTGTCACTCCTTTTACCTGTGAAGGACATCTTGGTGACATTGGAGCTGGTCTCGGACCTCTACGCCTCTCTGCTTCGCTGACTCCACACTGACCCGTAGCTGCTCCCTGGCCGTCGGGTTGACCAGGCGCTCCAGCTGAGGCATCAGCGTCTGCAGTTCTTCCAGGTGGATGAGAAACTCCTGCTCTGTGGCCATAATGTCCCCCTGCTGCCGGAGACACTCCTCGTAGTTCTCCACATCCACGCCCAGGCTGGCTTGTTGCAAGAAAGAAACGGCGTCCTCCAGCCATTCACAGGCAGACTGCATCCTAAAGTGGTATTTCTGACACAACACCAAGGCTTCCTCCAGAGTAATCTGCGAGAATAAAATACACACAATGTTATTAATCTATTTATCACACTATATAAAACTGTACTGACATTTTTGATAAGAGAGTCCTACCTGTTTGGAGCTCAGTGCTTTCTGGACGTCTGCCTGCAGCTTTGCCATTTCTTCCAGATTCGTATCGACGTGGGCTGGAACAAGCTCGTTGGCACTGACATACTCTTGTTTTTCCCGGCTACTGAGAGCAGCAACAATTCTCAGTCTGGACTGCACTTCCTCCTGCATAATTTGCTGCTTTCTGATCTCCTCCTGTACCTTCTCCACTCTGACATCCACAATCACAGCACAGTCCAGCTCATCCCTGACCTGCTGCAGCCAGTCCAGAGTCCGTTTCATCTCTGTCTCAAAGTCTTTACTTTGGACGAACCTGTTCTCGCATTCTTCTATCAGCTCCCCTACAGCAGCCTGTAAGGATCGCAGCTCGTCTTGCCACAGAACCACCTGCTCTTTCGAGGCATCGTGGGCTGCTTGGTCCACACGAGGGGCAAGAGTGTCCATCTGCTCCATGAGTCGTGAGAGGTGGGAGTCGGCACTCTGAAGACTCCCTGCCAGAGCGTGGTAGTTCTTTAGTCTCTCCTCGGCTGACTGCGTCTCTGCATTCACTTTAACCAGCTGCTCTTTTGTTGCCTTTAACTCAGAGTCGACTTGCATAGCCATCGCCTTGTGGTCCTCAAATGACTCCAAGGTTTCATCCAGGTGCTCTACTTTCTGTTCCACCAGCCTCTTCAGTCCGTTGTACAGGCTAACAAGCTGGGTCATTTCTTCTGGGCGCCAGGGTTGCCCGGTGCTACGAAATCCTTCTTTCTTTTGGTTTAGTTCACTCACAGCGAGCCCCAGGTTGCTGAGATCTGCCAGGATTGCTTTGTAATCACACTGCAAACTGACCACCTCTTCTGTTTGCAAGCCCACAGGCTGCGTGCCTAGATTATTGAACTGTTCCTCCAGTTCTTTCAGCGCTTTGTGAGTGACGTCTATGAAGGATGTGTACTCGTTCCTTGTAAGAATGGCCTGCTGGATTTTCTCCTGCTTCTCTTTGGCTAGTGCTAATATGCTGTTATACTGCTGAGGGAGGGTGTTGAGTTTTTCATCCAAATAGCAGTGGTCAACTTCATTCAGAGTGGGCAATATTTCCTGCCCAGCTCTTTGTACAATTAGCAAGAGGTTCTCATATTCAATAGCCTGCTCAACTATCTGCTGATATTTCAGCAGCTGTGCTTCTAATTCAGCATCTCCTACCATCAGATTTATTTCAGGAAAAGTGACTATATCAGCTTGTTTTAACCACTGGCATATTTTCTCTAAATCAGACTTGAAGTACTTTCTAGAAACGAGGACTTTTTCAAGCTCCTGGAGTTTCTGGCCACATCTATGCAACGTTTTGTCAAAGATATTCTGCAGCTCCTGCAGCTTCGTGAGAATCTCATTCCTTTCTTCCTCACTGGCATCCCTCATCAGGTCTCTGCCCTGAGACCACAAGGAGGTCAGCTCGCTCTGATAGGCTTTCAGACTGCTTTGGATGTTCCGGCATGTTCTGACCTGCTTGGCAAGGTCATCGGGTAATAAAGCGATGTACTCCTCTGCCTGTGCTTTCTTCTCATTCTGCTGCACCCAGGATATGGACTGACTCACGGCCATCAGGAACTGCGTCCTCTCTGTAAAAGCTTTGCTGAGGTGTTTCCTGCGCTGAACCACTTTCACGCTCAGAGTTTCAACCTCAGATTGTGTGTTGGAAATCAGCTGCTGCAGATGCTGCCGTTCGCTGAGGCCCAGCCGCGCTAGCACCCGGTCGGCGTCAGCCATGGCCTGAGCCAGGAGGAGCTGCTTGGCTTCCAACTCGCTGCAGATGCTCAGGTGGTCAAACAGGAAGCTCTGAGCCAGCTCAGGAGGAGGGCTCATTTTCATGGCCTCAGACAGGGCAGGCTGCTGCTCCTCTGCCCAGTCCCGGGCCTCTCTTAGACGGGCCTCCACTTGACCCATATCTTCAAGGGTCATCACTGAGTCCTGGATCTTTCTTTTAATTAGGTTTTGCATCTGAGACCATCGCTGCTCAAAGTGGCTGATCTGCTCTTTTACCAGCTCCTTGTCATCCAGGTTCAAATGATGTATGACTTTCTGTTTCTGCTCCTTCAGGTCCTCAAGAGCACCTTTTTGTTCTTCTAAAGTCACAGCAAGTTTCCGCAAAGCCTCCAAATGTTGAGATGAACTTTCAGCATCCGTCCTGAAGAAATAAACAATATATATATATATAACCTGAACTGTTGCTGTATGTGATGACTGAATGTGGAGATATATATCATACACACCTTGCCAGATTGTCCCACTCTTTGGACACCTGTTCAAACAGCAGCTCCACTGCAGCGATGCAGTCATGGTACTCCTTAGCCCTCTGCAGGTCCTCCTCTCTCTGGCTCTGCAGCTTGTTGGCCTGGTGACAGAGCTCGAGCCAGGAGTGGCTCAAACGATCAAGCTCTGCATGCTCTGGAGAGTCCTGGCCACCCGTCAATCTGCTCACAGTCTCAGTCATCTTGGTCAGGATTGTCTGTTTAGACTGTAGCTGCTGGCAACATTCCTGAATGACAAGCAATATAATGGATGGTAAAACTAAATACTTGCCAACACTAAGCAGATCTCACTTTAATCCCTTAAAATTCAGGCCAAAATGTTAGATAATAAAGACAAAAATAACACACTGTGCAGCTGAGGTAGAGTATAAAAGGACTGTGTTGCCCACCTTGGCTTGTGACAGCATGTTTTGTGCGATCTTGGTCTCCAGCTCAGCTGGTCTCCTGGACAAGCTGAGAAGCTGCTGCTCCATGTCCTGGAACAGGCTGGAGAGATCTTGTTTTTGTTCTTTGATCTCTCTCCAGCCCTCTGAGAGCTCCTGTGCACTGGACATCCTCTCCTCTATCTGCACATTCATCATTATTCACAGGATCAAAAAATGATGAAATGTTCTTCTTCATAATGAAACACTACGAAAGCATGAAAACTGGGCTGAGGTGAAATGATACTAACCGTGAGTTTGACCCGCTGGACCTCAGCAGCTGTCACTCTCACAGCATCATCAGACAGGTCACACACAGAACACACCAGATCAAGGTAGGTGCTGGCCTGCTCCTGAAGGGCTCTGTAGTGCTTCACCTGTGGGTGCAAACGTCATTTATCTAAGAAAAATAACTGCATTAATCACATCACTGCATTCCAAGCCCCACACATATACCTGCTTCAGTGCTTCCTGCAGACCAGATGGCCCTTGTTCATTGAGCTGAAGCTCTTCCTGTACTGTAGAGAGCCACGCTTGGCACTGCTGAAGAGTGTCCTGATGATTGACATGCTTCTGCAGCTCTCTGTCCAGACTCTGGTACACCTGTTGAAAAAGGGGGGAATTTATTAATCTGAATTATCTTCTCTAATGTTACAGAAAGATCTACGGCTGCTTGCTTTTATCACTCACACGCTGGGCAGTGCTGCAAATGGCAGAGTAGCTGTCTCTGGTTCCCTGTTGGTGAGCCTGGACTTGTTGGCTGATCTTAGCTTGAACTTGGTCTGTACAGCTGGCAACAAGGCCTTCTGCTTTCTGCTTCAGGCTGGTGAGACGCTCCTCGAAACTGGAGATTTCCTCCATTATTGCCTGATAATAGAGACAACACAGAGTTGCTGAACTGAAGTATTGTATTTTTGTTATGGTTAAAACTGAATTTTCATACGACACTTGCGCACCTTGTGTCGGGCGAGTTGCTGCGTGGCCATCTCCATGCTGCTGGTCTGCATGGAGTCTGAGGTCACCAGCCTACTGGACATCTGTAAAAGCCATTTCTCTACTTCCTGCAGTTCACTGTTGTAATCCTCGTGTTCTTTCACCCACTCCATTAGGTTCTGGACTTGTGTCTGAAACACACACAGCACATTGTGTAACTGAATGACCCTCAGTCTGCCATCTAACAACCACTCCTACAGTCTCCATACCTTAGCTGCCAAACAGAGGTCTTGGTAGTCGGTCTGTAACCTTTTCATGTTTTCACTGATGGTAGGGTCGTTCACTGTGTCCAGCAGCGCCTCTCCTTTCTCAATGACAGATTTCACAGCTGACTCATGGGACTGCACTGTCTGCTGGATAGTCTGCATGAGTGATAAAGAAAAAAAATCACCATCATCATCTCTCCGTTTATCAGTTTCCACAACAGGAACTATGTATTAGTATCATTAGGTTACCTTGTACTTTGCTAGCTGAGCCTTCTTCTGGTAGAGTTCTGCTTTAGGCTCGACACTTGCTGCCAAAAGGTTCTTGGTCTCTGCCACCCACTGTGCCTGGGCCTTGTATTTATCCATAAAGTCTTTGGAGAGTGAGATGCATTTCTCCAGGGAGCTATGCTCTGTGCGCAAAGCTGTCATCAACTCCTCCAACTGGAAGAGCTGAGTGTCCACCTCCTCCTTCAGTTGCTCTGCTTCAGGCTCTTCCAAAAACACCATGGACCGCTCGGTTTTCTCCCTCATTGTCTTCAGGTAAGCGTGACCCTGCTCCATGTCAGCCTGAAGAGCCTGGACATGACATGGGCTGCATTAATACGAGTTTAATCATATAAATTACTAAATAAAGAAGAAATGCACACTGTACCTCCAGCTTCTTCATCTTTCTCTCCATGGCAAAGCGGTCCACTATGTCAACACTTATTGCCACAGTGCTGAAGTTATTCTGAGCTGAGGTGAGCCAGTCTGAGAAGGTGGTGAAGACACACTGCGCCTCTTCAATACAAGACACCTCCTCCTGCAGCTGTTTGATGGTCTCCTACAAGATGAGGCAAGCGTCCACAATCGTTTTTTATATAGCCTTTGTACTGGTTGTATCAAAATTATCAAGCATGTGTTGTATTGAAGAGGATGTTACCAGTAAATGCAGCAGCAGGGCATGGTAGCGGGCTGTGATCTGCGTCGCCCTGGTGCTGATCCGGCTGCTGATATGTGTCTCGTCCAAAACCTGCTGAGCCAAAAGGCTGAGGCCCTCCATCTCTTCCTGATAAACCAGCACCTCCTCCTGCCAGCTCTAATAAAAGAAGGGTCCACATTACCATAAGTAGATTTCATTGCTTGTTATTCATTATACTACAACACACTGACCTTAATCAGCTGAAGTTGAGCATCTTTAGTCGCGCGGTCCGACCGCCGATGACTGCGCAGTTGTGCTTTGGTCTCCATGCCCTTCAGCCAGCTGTCCAGGCGCTGGAACTTCTGCTCCATCTGCCGGAGTTTGGCTAAAGCGCTGTTGAGCTGAGCCCGGGTTTCGGCCAGCCGAGCCTGGTAGAGCCTCCACTCCTGCTGAAGTGTTTCCAGTGCTCTGTCTTCAATCTGAGGAAGACCCCAGGGAATGACCAGCTCTCTGCTGACCAGCAGAGTGTTCAGTAAAGCCTGGCCCTCTGTGCAGTGCAGCTGCAGCTCCTGTAATTACACAGATTCGGTGGAACCCTCGAACCTTCATGTTCTCACATTATCATTCTAAACATTACCACACTGATCATGTTCAGACCTGCAGCTTCTGGAGGGTTTCCTCCAACATATCAACGTCACCCTCTAGCTGTGTGTAGCAGCCGAGCTTCTCTTGTTCCAGTTCCAGCCACTCTTCGAATGCACGAAGGCCCCGCTGATACTCTTGGTGGGCTTTCACCAGCTCCTCGGCTTTTCCTACAGCCCTCTGAGGAAAGGCACAGTGAGGATAATGATTAGCTTGTACTTTTGGATATCTGTGTTGATATCTTATTATCCTAGTGCTGTGCAGGTGTTTATTACCATTGCGTTGTCTTTAATGGTGTTGTAGCGCTCCTGCAGATCTTGGAGCTCCAGTTGAGTGACGTAGTTCTCAGTGATGCTGGTGCTCTTTGCAGTTATGGTCTCCAGTAAGCTGCTGTGGCTGAGTACTTCCTCATAGAGCAACTGAAACAGTAGCAGAAGGTGAAGTTACATGATCATTTATATATAATTATTTACACATGTTTAATAGAGACTGCATTTACCTTTGCTTTGCTCAAGTTTGCTGTTTTATCTCTCATCTCTGGACACTGTTTATCGGTGGGATCCAGACTCTCCTCCACATGCTCAACCCAGGTCACAAACTGGCGCACATCCTCCTGGTAACTGGTCCACTGAGACAGGGAGCCCTCTAACTGACTGTGGTAATGTAAGGAAGACAAAACAGTCACAAAAACAGAAGCAGCACCTCTCACACTTTTTGCCTCTTTATAGAAAACTTCGCACAGAACCAACCTTTTGCACTGAATAGAGGCAGAGAGCAGGGCATCCCAAGAATCCTTCAGGTCCTGTATTTGTTTCTGGACTGCAGGCACTCCTTCAGCTGATGTGTTTCTCTGCACGGACTCTCCTCTTGTGATAAGCATCTTCAGCTGGATCTCCTTCTCCTGACGAGCAGTCAGCAATGCCTGGTGCGACACACAGCGTGCATTTATTACAATCCTACCTATGTTAAGTGCTGAGTTAACACTGCTTTTGAATGTAACAGTAACTCTGTGTACCTCCAGCTTGATCATCCTACTATCGAGAACGTTTTTGTCAGCCGTGGGGACGCAGTAAGTCTGCAGCATGTGGCTGGTGTCAGCCACCCAATTCTGCAGCTCTTTTAAGCCTTGAGAGAAAAGCTGGTGCTCAGTGACGATGCGATCGATCCGGGACGTCTTCTCCTGCAGGTCCACGAAGATTACAGGTCAACAGAACAGAAGTGCACATAATCTGATGTCTAATGATGACATATTACTAAAAATATCTTTAAAATGGGTTACAACAATACAAAGAAATTAGTGTTTAATTCTGTGAGTTAGTACCTCCACTGTTTATCACCTGTAAAATAAAATTATGTCAGAGCTCTGTCCAGTCTAGTGCCTCTGTCTCCTCTCCAGCTCTACCCCGAGAAAAGCCCCCAGTGCACAGGCAGTTTTGGAAGGTATTACTTTACCTTGGTCAGGTTGGTTAAAGCTAGGTACTGAGCAGAGAGCTGCGAGACGCGGTGCACAAAACCCTTGCCGGCCGCGTGTTCATCCCACAGCAGCTGGGCCTTCTCTTTCAGCCTGTTCAGCTGAATCTCGTGAGAGGCTAACTCCTCAAGCACAGACTGGAAGAGCACAAGCAGGTTATCAAAGAGGCATGCAAGCTGACACACAGGTATACAAGACAAGTTAAATCCAGACAAAGGGCAGGCAGTTAGAGATGGAAATATGACATTAAAAAGAAAGAATGAGAATATCTGGCAGTGTTACTCGCTGTGAAGCTCATGGTCATGACATGCAGTCAAGCCCTCAGGAAGCAGCAGTTTAAAACAACGAATATATTCTAAAAAAAGCTCTGTGTACATACATAAGACTGATAATAGACACTGTTAAAAGACATGTGAGTAGCAAAGATGAGCAGAAAGTACTGGAAGTTAGCATAAGCTCTTGGCGGCGCTTCCTAAGTGACGACTAACAACACTACAATCTGCTAACTTTGCTGGAATGGTGAGCTTCTGCAAATGGTGGTCAGACTGGAGCACTTGATCATGACTGGTCTGTTCCAGGCTCGGTGGATTTGGCACATTTTGAAGTACCTGTAGCTTGTGAAGCTCCAGCTTCTTGGCTGTGAGATCATGCAGTCTGGTACTGCTCTCCCGCACAGCCAGCTCTGTGGCATTGAGGTACTCCTGAAGAGGCTCCGCACTGGCTTCAAAATCCTTCATCTGAGACAGAAGATTCTGGAAACACAGAAGAATCTTGTTGATTGCTCCTGTTTCTTTGACATTAAAGTCTTTTTTTTTAGAGTGAGGTGGCAGACTTGAATTGAAGTGCTTACTTGCAGACTCGTCTCTCTGTTGTGCAGATTGGACATCATGTTTTTCCAGTCCTCTCTGGCAGTGTTCATTTTAGCTCGGACAGCGTCAGCTTTGTCTTTAGCCGCGATGCTAGAGACGAACTCGCCGTTCACGACCACAGCGTTCAGCTTTGACTGACCTTGTTCTCTGCCGCTTAGAAACTCCTGAGAAAATAAACAAACAGCAAAACTGTCTAGTGCCAGTGTTCCATGGATAATCAGTGTCTGAATGTCACACGATAGGCTTTACCTGAATCTTCTGCAAACTAGATGACGCTTCGTTGATGTTTTGAGGCACGTCAAAGCACTTGGCTGTGTTGATCTTGGTGTTGACCAGCCATTGTTGGAACTCTCTGAAGGATGAGCGGAACCCTTGATCCAGCAGCTTCCCTTTGCTCTGGCACTCTCTGGCAGCTTGCAGACTCAGGCTGGAGAAGATTAAAAACGTGTTTTTATCAATGTTACAACCTGTAAACAGAGTTCCTGTATCATATTTGCTGTGTCTTAACCTGTTGTATTCCTTGATGAGAGCAGACACTCTGTCAGACTGTGTGCCCATTTCTCTGGAGAACCGGCACAGGTCATTGAGCTGAGTCTTCAGACTATCAGACATGGGTTCAGCTTTGACAAGTTCCTCCAAAGTCTCCTGTGCAAATAATGCAAACAATAAAAGCATGAGCTATATAATAATTAGTAGTTTCTGAATAAGTGTGGCTTATTATTAGAACATACCTTTGCAATCTGCCAGCCTTTAACTGCTTCCTCTCCTTCATTTTTTCCCTCCGCTTGAGCCAGACGTAGTCTCCAGTCCTTCAGCTGTCGGCCGAGGTCCTGCAGGTCCTGCTCCAGCTGTGCTGACAGGCTGCTGAACTCCTGCTCAGAGCTGGCAATCTGAGAGAGCGTCGTCTCCAGACTAGCTCGTGTCTGAAGTGCCGAGCGTTCCCACTGTTCCCACGATGACAAGAGAGCTGCTTCCTCTCTCTCGATAGCCTCATAGCCCCCTGATCCTGTGTAATCTCTGGCCACTGCCCCACATCTCTGAACCCGGCTCAGCCGCTCTCTGCCTCGCTGCTTAGAGTCAAGCAACTCCTTGAAAGGAAAACAAATCATGTTATCGATCTGGTCTTGCAAAGCATGTTTTTATCTCTAACTGATTTCTTCACCTGCACTTTAGAGAGCTTTCTCTTGATGGAGACCGAGTCTCCTGACAGGTCAGACCAGCGCTGAAGCTCCTCTTTTGCTGAAATCAGCCAGTCGTTGAAGTCTCTAACAGCATCCAGATACTGCTCATGCTCAGACACAATGTTTTGCATGGACTGCACTTTACCCTGTGCAGAAACAAAGACACAATGTGTGCAAATATGAATGAAAAATCTCTCAAATTGCAGTTGAAAGTGTATCCCGAAATCTATATCACCTTGACAACAGCTGAGATATCTGCAAAGTGCGCATTGAGCTCTGCCCTTGACTCAGGCCCAAAGGTCTGGTCGCCAGTTTTTTCATGCATCTCCACTGCTTTGTCCATCAGGCGTGACATCACTGCAGCATGAGCATCCACATCAGCCTGGATGGCCCGTAAACGCTCAAGTAAAGCCGACTTCTCTTTGAGGCCCGGCTGCTGAGGCAGAGTCATCCCCACCTCCTGCTCCACAGACTCCATCCACTGCTGCAGCTGGCTCTTGTTTTCCTGAAAGCTGGTCCACTGTGTCACTGTCCACTCCAGGCGGCTACGGGGACACAGTTTTATTCATTTTAATCTAAAAAAAAAAATGGACACTGTCACTGTTATCTGCTGCCTGCCTGACAGCTCCATCCTACCTGTGACAGCTCATGGAGGTCATCAGCATATTGGCCCAGGCATCCTTCAGGCTCTGCAGCTGTGAACAAATCGCCTCCTGTCTTTCCATCCTGTTGTGCTTCAGGACCTGTTCTCCTTTTCCCACTGTCATGTTGAGCTTCACCTCCCCCTCCCCCTTCATTAGCAGGATATCCTACACATTGCAAAACAGTAACAAAACCTATGAGCCAACTATCAAATCATTTATGACTTTATTCTCAGGGGAGGCATTCACTGACCTGTACGAGACCTAGCCTCTTCTCCAGAGTTTCCTTATTGCCTACTGTGCTGTTGAGTGAAGCCAGGCGCTCCTGCACACCGTTGAGCCAGGTCCAGGTAGTCTGCAGCGTCTCTTCAAAGGCCTGCTGCTCCTGTAAAGTGAGCTGGCAGCTGCGCAGCCTCTCCCTCACACGCCTTAGCAGGGCCTGGTGCTGCGACTGCAGCTGAGCAGACACTCTGGTTTCACTTCCATCACCTCGTCCGCCCTCGTTTAGCGCCTGGCCCTCCTGACAGAGACGCTCAAATGAATCCCTGCGTGAGAAGAAGTACGAGTGTTAAGTCTCTTTTCTTTTTAGTAAACGCAGATAATTTTAAGACAGATTAAGCACCTTTCTTTGAGCACTTCTTGCTGGTATTCCTCCACCTGCTCGAGTACTGCCTTTTCGGGACCACGCTGCTTGGCTTCTAGCAGATCTGTGGTCATTTTCTTTTCCATGTGTTCCAACCACCACCTCAGCTTCTTCAGCCGACCCTCAAACCTGCAAAGAATTCATGTCTTGCTTATAAAAGGTGGACATACAAAGCACCTCACAGAACTGGTCTAATTGAGTCTCTTACCCCTTCATGAGGGACGCGCTGTCCTCCAGGATCTGTTGGTTCTGTCTGCACTGCTCCACAAAGCTGTCCCAGTCCTGCTGGATGGACGAAAGGTGCTGCTGGACCTGCCCAGCGCTGGCTTTGGGGAGGTGAAGCAGCAGCTTCTCTCCTTCCTCGCAGACCTGAGTAAGACGTACCTCACCCTCCTCCATGCGATCCATAGCACCCTGAGAGAACATCCACATCCCTTTTAGTTTCATCGATGATTTATTGAACTCTTTTATAGCTGAGCATTTGTGCTGCTCGCCTAACCTTCAGTTTCTGTAGTTTGCGGTCCACAATTTGTGTGTCTCCGGATCGGTCCGAGCATTCTTTCACTATTTCTCTCTGCTCTGACAACCAGCGATGGAACTCCTGAACTAGATCTGAGGGGATAAACAGAATTATTGTCTATAAAAGGGCAGGGATTCCTGGCATGGAGAATTGATTCAAATATGTTTTTATTCAATCAGACTCACCATTGAACTGCTGCTGGAGACAGTTCTGCAGCGAGGCCAGCGTCCGGGCAGAAAGCTGGTTCACAGACTCATAAGTCTTGATCAGGTCAGTGAGAGCTGAACCCAAACCAGCCAGCTCCTCAGAGGGGTATTTTCTACACAGGGTGTTGAGGCTCTCCCTGGTGGAGTCGATGCTCCCCTGCTGGTTCTGCAGCTCTTTCTGCATGTCCTGTAAAACAGGTTTAAAAATGAGGCTTATTCTTTTTTAGCTTGTATTTTCATTCCTTTGGATTTACGTGTTTTTTAGGCTGCACCTTCACTCTGCAGATGTCTTCAGGATCCGATCCAGTGGGAGAGGAAACTAGAGAATCTTCCATACTTTTCAGCCATGCAGACATCTGTGAGATGTAGTCCTCCAGCTGTGTCCTTTGCGAGCTGAAGTCCATGAGGTTTCCTCTGGCCTGCTCGTGCAGCTTCTGGACGGTGCTGATCTTCTTTCGCAGGTCATTTTCCAGCACCTGGGACAGTTAAAGCATTTGTTGATGTAAAATATCATGTATAATCACTTAGACAAATGGAGAAATGAAATGAAAGTCCCATTTAGAACCTGTAATTTAGCTGGAGTCTCTTGGCTTTGACTGCACTTCTTCAGCTCTGACACTTTGCTCTGCAGGGTTTCAAGTTTCTGCTCCTTCTCACCCATTTCCGCCTGCAGACATATCAAATGAGAAAATCATGTATGACACGCTCTGTGGCTTGCTCTCTCCGTTTGGTAATGTGTGAGACTGTAAACTGTTGCTGTGGCTTCACAGTCCCTGCATGTAACAAAGGTCTTACTGTACCTGTAACACAGAGAGCCTCTCCGACACTTTCTGACTGTTGGTGAGGTTATTCAGGCTTTCATGTATCTCAATCATGCAGCCATTCGTCCAGCTCTCGATGTCCTCGCTGATTTTACGCACATCCTCCCACAGTACCATACTCTGATTCAGGAGATCGATGTTGTCATCTATCTTCTCAGACACCTGGGGAGAGGATTTGATTAGTTTACTGTCGACACATTGCTGCACAGAGCTTTGCAAACACCGGTCAGACTTACATCCAGCCACTGATCGACAAGCATCTCCATGTCCTTTTTCATCATTTGAGAGTCACACTCGGGGATCTTCTTCAGTTCAAGCACCAGCTGTTTACCTTTGCTGGAAAACTGATCTAGTTCATGCTGCTTGCTAGCCATGTCCACCTTCACCACCTCATGCTGCAAAGTAAAGAAATGTGATCACCAACCACGAAGGAAAAACCCTGAGAGAAAAACCACCAACTTATCTGAGGATAAAACTTGCTCTGACCTTGGTCAGCGACCTCTTGGTTTCCTCGTGGTCCTTTAGAACAGAGCTGATATCCACCAGAGGCTCAGCACTCTCAATAATGCTGCTGATGGAGGTTTTCAGGATGTGGTATTCTCTCATAAGCTCAACAAGTACATTACACTGGTCCTGTCTGCCACAAGAAGCCAGAGAAAGAATTACTTTCATGTCAAACTGCATGACAGAAATGCATTGCATATTAAGACGTACCTCTCTGTGATGAGCCTCTTGGTGTCCTCCCATGTGGTCTCCAGCAAGCTGATTTCCCTCAGCACCTCCCCAGCTAGCTCTGCATCCCTCTGGGCCAGCTGCTTGCCCTTGTCCCTCAGCCACTGCTCCTCATGCTGGTGCGACTGGAGCTCATCTTCCAGCTGATTAAAGAATCGAAGTCTAAAAAACAGACAGTATATTATGTTGTGGCAAAGGATTTCATACCCAGTACTAATCAATAACGATTAACATAAATCAAACATTGCTTTACCGCTGCTGTAAGGCGTGCAGGCTGGGCTCTTTGAAGCTCTGGTGGTCAGCTTTTTCCTCGATGTCCTCCACTGCTTTGAGCAGCTGTTCTTTACGCTGTCTGAATGACGTCCACAGAGCTCCCAGGGCTTCTGCTTCACTCTGCTTAGTGCCGAGTAAGTTCCTCACTGCATCCAGCTCAGCACTGAGCGAGTCGGCCAGCGTGCGGCACGACTTACGAGAACCCTCATCAGAGCCGATGTGGAGGTGACTTTTGCAGAGGCTGCTGTCCAGATTGATGGCTAGCGTCTCGAGCTGGGTAATATCTGGAACAATTGTTGCCAGCTCCTGCTGCAGCTCCTCCACGCGACCACGGTCCCAGCTCCCCGCGCTCTCCACTGTCTGTCTCAGACCCCGTAACACTCCTGCAGCTACATTGTGGGTCTGCAGAAAAGCCTCGAGTCTTTCCAGGCACTCTAACTGGAGCTCAGCTATTTGCTGGGCTTCGAGGTAGGGCTGCAGACAGCTGTCTGCTCGGTTGCGAAGGAGCTGTGCATCACCAGGTTCACAGAACTGACAGAGCTTATCGGTCTGCTGCTCCAAGCTCTGTCGCACAGGGCACTGCTTCTGCAGAGCCGCCTGTATCTCCTGTCAAATGACGAGACATGCAGGATCAGCTGTGGCTCTGATGCAAAGCTAAGGCGTTGGGAAAAAAATCTGGTTCTTACCTTTACTTGTGTGGCAGCAGACTGCAGGTTGCTTATGCTGACTTGTGAAGCAGAGTGCAGATTTGACACTATGGACTCACTCCACTGGGAGAACTTGAGCAAGGCCTGGTCAAACTGCTCCACCAGTGAACAGTGGTCCTGAAGATCTCTGACTCTGAGGGGGGGGAGAATGGTTCCATAGTAATCCAACAATTCAGCATTGTTCTTAGATTAGAATCTGTGTAAAAACTAGACATTTCAGTTTGATTTTCTTGCAGTACCTTTGAGGCAGGACTTCATTTTGAATCTGTAGTCTTTTCTGCAGACTCTCCAGCTCATCCTTCAGCTGTCCAACTCTCTCCTCAGGAGCAGTGGGATACAATGACGTCCCCAGAGATACCAGTTCAGCATGAGTCCTCTCGAAGGACTGGACCTCAGTGTGCAGTGCCTGCATGGAAAACCATGTATTTACAAAGGTATTCGTCAGGGTCAAGACATTGTTTTCTGGGTGTATAAACTGTACCTCTAAATCCTCCATCTCACTGCGCAGCTTGGCTTTATCAGCTAAGAGATACTGACTCTCTGGTTTGGATGCAGATTCACTTCTTTCCAGGCAGGAAACAACATTGGAACGCTGCTTCTCATACCTGAAGCACGTTAGAAACAAAGGTGAGTCAAACTGCATGTATAAGTACTATTATATTGTATTTATTTGTCCAGTCTGCACAACAACTCATACTTTTGCCACAGAGAAAGCAGGTTTTCCAAAGCGCTTTGTTTGTCCTTTGCCTGCTGTATGTTGTGGTCGTAGCTGCTGTTCAGCTCTGCCACAGTCCTCTCTGCTCGTTCCCGGTCACTGAGCCGACGGGCGCCAGCCGACAGCGACAGCAAGGTTCCCTTCAGCCGCTCCAGACACTGACAGATATCCTGAGCGACAATAAGACATGACAGTCAGTATTACCTGTGAACTGAATCACTAGCAGGGGCACTAGAACGCACTGAATACCATGTGACTCTGAAGGGCTTTGTAGGTCTCTGATGAGGAGGTGCAGGATTTGATGGGCTGCTCCAGTTTTGTATGCAGCTCACTAAGAGATGCTTTTACCTGAAAGACAATTAAAAATCACACCCACATCGTTCCTGCATGCTTGGAGATATCATTATCATCTGTCTTTACCTCCTCCATGCTCATTTTAAACTTCAGCTGGTGGGAGGAGCTTTCCTCCAGCTGTCCGTCAAGCTGCTGCACACTCTCCTTCAGCTCCTCCCAGTACCTGCCGATTTGGGTCAGACGGGCCTTGATGCGAGCTCCCTCCCCTGAAGACACAAACTGGGCCAGCGCCTGGGAGTCCGTCTCCAGCTGAGAGAGAACCTCGGCTCGATCTTGAAGTTCTGTCCCAACGGCCTGGACACCCAAACATGGACAAAACAATAAAAAACAAACTTAGTGTTGTTACAGTTAGCAGGTTGTAGCTTCATAATGCACAACACTCTACCTTGACTGTGCTGATCTGCTCCTCAAGAGGCAAAGTAGAAGATTTCATTGCATCCAGCTGTTTTTCTTTATCAGAGATCCACATGGAAAAGGCTTCAAATCCAGCTGCAAACCGATCCCACTGATCTTTCATGTCTTCTAAAGTCTTGACACTGCAGCACAGGAGTCAAAAATATGATTAACCAAGGTACTCACATAAGATAACTAAGATTGGTCCCATTTGCAGTAACTGAGGCTAATCCATCATCTTACTCTTTCTTGAGCCCGGCCTCCACTTTGTCCACCTGTTCACTGAGCGATCGAGCTTGTTGTGAAAGCAGAGTCTTGTTGTGCGGGCCGAGCTGGATCTCGGTCGCTCGCTTCAGCAACGTGTTCATATGCGAAGCCTCTGCCTCACACTGCTTCAACAACACCTGTTCAAAAGGGTCACATTTTGCATTACATTCAATTGTTCTTTATCTCAAACACACCTGTTTGTGTTAACTATATGAAAATGTACTCACTCGAGACTGATCGAGTTCCACCGCCAGGCTCTCCGGACTGCTGAAGTTCAGGTCTCTGTCCATCGTTGAGCGTGCTTTGTTGACAAACTCGCGCACCGCGTCCTGTTGGCTGTCAAACTCCTGCCAGGCTGCAAGTGTGACCTGGAGACGACATTTTTACTGATTTATCTTTATCGTTTTTCACCATCTCAGGCAGTAATCCCAGATCAAACTCCTCACACTGACTTGACTATACTGCCAGACAATAGAATAGAATAGAATAGAATAGAATAGAATAGAATAGAATACCTTTTACTGTCACTATACACAAGTACAATGAGATTAAAGCCGTCACCATTACATTGTGAAGTATAAATACATTGCACATATTGTCCATCTGATATGGAATAGTGCACGTTACGGTCAGTGCATGTGGGAGTTCAGGGTGGTTACAGCTTTTGGAAAGAAGCTGTTTTTGAATCTGTTTGTTTTAGTCCTGATGCACCTGTAGCGCCTCCCAGAGTACATTCCACAAACATGGAATGTACTGGTACTGGTGTGCTTTTAAAAGATGATCTCGGATTTGTGGTTTTAGAAAATTTTGTCCTTCGTTACTTTATTCATCTATTTATGAGAAACAACACAAATCTTTTTTGAGGGTCTTATGTCAAAATGAACCAAAAGACTGACGGACGGGTTGTTAAAAATACAAACAAAACTTACGAAAAGCAGACAGAATGATGTGAAATGAGACTATTGACAGCATGAAAGAACACCACACTGTATGACTAAACCATGTTTTGTTTCGGCTCATCGGAACCAGTTCTTACACTTTTACCGAGAGGGGCTGAAGCCAATCAGAAATGAAGCTAAACTGATCATGAGGATCTAAACGGAGTCATGGCAGCGAGAGTTCACATCACACGCTCTCACAGCAGGCAGAGCTGCCTTTTTTACAGCAGGTTGTTTTTATCCACTGTCTTAGGGTTTATATTTCTAGTTCAGCTCTTTCGGTCTGAACCAAATTAGTCCTGGTTTGGATTGATTTGCTTGTACATTGAAATACGCAGCGTTCTTTCTGTGTGGCAACATCAGATCACTGTGGCATTGCTCACCTCGAGGCTTTGCTCCTGTGAGTCCATATTCTGTTCCATTTTGCTGAGCGTGTTCTCTAAACTCTGCAGGTCCTGCTGGAGGGTGTCTCCCAGTCCCTCCTCAGCCTGGAGTTGCTGTCCTCTGGTGATCAGCTGCTGGACGTCCTTTCTCTTGAGCTTCAGGCGTTTCAACAGTTGCTGTGGGCGGGAGGACGCATTCGAAATGAAGTTATGAAGTTATGAGCTGTATCAAAACAAACAGCAAGTCCAGCAGTCTCACCTGGTGGACAAGCAGCAGCTGCTGGGCTTCTCTAGCAGTTGAACAGTCCAGGATTTTGGTAACTTCAGCCTGAGCCTCTTTCTGACCCTGAACCAGGTCATCCAAAGTAGTCTGGACCTCCTCCCTGAACTGGACACAATCCCCCACAGCCAGCACCATCTTCTCTGCCTAAATACAAAACATTACAATATTTTTACTCACATGTACATGAGCCAGGGGGGATGTGGTCAAAGGATATCAGCAGCAGCACACTGTAGTTTCCCAGAGGGAGTCTGCTGTCTACAACCTGTCTGGCACTTTAATGAAACATGTGAGAACATCACCTACCTCTATCAGAGAAGCGAGAAGACCCTTAAAATCTATGGAGAGCTTGCTCAGTGCACTGCCTTGCCTCTGGGCATCGCTGTCAGCGCAGATTTCGATCAGTACGGCCATACGGGCTTTCAGCCAGCCGAGATTCCCCTCCTGTAGCTCTGCATCGTTCCTCAGCTCCTGCACAGAACAACAACAACACAGTGTGATACAACACACGTGGACAACAGAGTCATCTGACGCAAAGAGTTTTGTTTTTACACCCTCCTCTCCTCTGAAGTGACACCGATAAGTCGCTGTGGCAGCACAGGCGATGCAAAGAGAAAAGTGTTTGTGTGTAACTCACCGCGATGGTGGCCTTCACCTGGCTGTACTTTCGGGGGTCGCTGGCTCGGTTTCTCAGCAGCCTCAGTTGGCTTTCTTTTGATATGAGCCAGCAGGAGAGTTCAGCGTATCTGTTACACACCACAAAGAAGAACATCGACTCAAAACTCATACCAGGAGTAAGGAAATGAAAACATTGAAGTGATTTTTGAAGTGGAAAAAAAATCATCTCCTAACCACATCTCAAGCAAGCAAGAATTTTAACATGATTACTTTGGATATGCAAAGAATGTGTGACACTGTGACGCCTGATGCACACAATTACCAACACTCGCAAGGCCTTTCTCACCACACTAAAACAGGACTTCACTGGAAAGGATTAGTCGCACCTTGCGTTGTACTCCTTCCATTTATCCTGATGTTGCATTAGCTTCTGATGGGTGTTATCAATTTCCTCCCGGACCTCGGCGAAGTCCTTCCTCGCCGTTTCCAAGGTCTGATGAGCTGGGTCGCCCTCGGGGAGTTTTTGACACAGTTCCTCCATCAGCTGCAGCCTTTTCTCACATATGGACTGAGGACCCTTTTCCCTGAAGAAGGCCTGAACAGGAAATTGGATGTGAGTCTAAGACAAGAAAAAAAAAACCACTGCAGGTTGACACTGCAAGAATGCTGACCCTGTGCTCCTTGATGAGCCTCTCGCTCCCCATGCTGGCCAGGTGGCGGTTTTCCCTGGTCAGCTCCGCCTGGCACTCCTGCAGCGACAGCATCAGCTTGCTCCGCTCCACCTCCACCTTCAGGTGCAGGAGGTGGAAGGGGGCATCCGTCTGTATGTCCTAAAAAACAAACAGGCACCAGTTACTGTATGAAGCCACATCAAATTAATGATGATGACTGACTGAATTTATGCCACTGACCTTCCAGTGTTTATGCAGCTTTCTGACTGTTTCCTGCAGCGACTGCTGCTCCTGCTCGGGCAAAATATCTGTCAGCTCATCGCAAGCCTTGAGGAAAGTGTTTAAGACCCGCTGGTCGAGCTGTCCAAAGAATTCCTGCAAAAAAAACATCAACTGCTAATCCAGTTTCACACTTTGTACAGAACAAGCTGTGTCTATTTAGTGTACTGTGTCTTTGGTTTATGTATACACTGGCTGACATATGTCTTGTCCCATACGCACACAGTAACTTCATCTGTTAATTATTTGTATTTCTAACCACTTATTTGTTATAATTAATTAATTTTAATTCCAAGAGACTTCACATTAATAGCAGGGTGCAAAATGAAACCATCAAAAAGTGCCATGATGTTAGAAGCTTAGTAAAGCCCATGACCTCTGTTTTTACATGGACAAAAGTCAACCAATCACATGTTAGAGCTTCACCTGTGACAAATGGTGTAATGAACACATTCTCAGGTGTGTTTTAAAAGGACCACTAGAACACTAGACCTCCATATGAGGAGCAAACTGAGCTCTGATAACATGCCAAAGATTCAACCGCAGAACAAACTGCTGATCATCAAGAGCCTGAAGATCAAGTCTGCTGATGGGGTGGCAGAAATCTTTAATGTATCTAAGCAGCAAGTGAATAGGACACGAAAAAGATTTGAAGAAACTGGTGATGTTCATGACAAGCCCAGGTCAGGAAGACCCTGTGAGACAACTGCTCGAGATCACCGCTTGTTGGTTCGACTCTCCAAGGCCAATCCTCCTTAACTGCAGAAAAGCTAAATAAGGCCTGGACACAAGAAAATCACGTATACACAAGAACAGTTAGTCGAATTCTTTCACACAGTGGTCTCCATAGGAGAATTAGTGCTGGGAAACCAGCATGACAGATGAGACAACAAAACAGGCGTGTTGTATTTGCCACGGCCCACAGAGGATGGACCGTGGAAAAGTGGCAGAAGATTGAATTTTCTGATGAATCATCAATTGAACAGCATCCCAATCTCTGCAAATATTACAGAAGACAGTCAAGTTTGGTGGAGGGATAATCATGGTTTCCACACACCAAACCACAACAGAATGCACATTTGGGACAAGACTTATGTCAGCCAGTGTATATCCCCCCATTTTCCTCATCCTTACCGTGTGTTTCTTGAGCAGCTCCTCTGGGTTGCCTCGTTCCGTCAGACAGGTCTGTGCCATTTTTAGAACCTTCTCCAGCTCCAGCCGTGACTCATCAAACCTCTTCATGAGGCTGCTGTTTGCCTCCACATGCTTTCTCCATTCCGTAGAATCTTTGATCATGTTCTAAACACAAATCGTATTTTTCTCTTTCAAACCCTAAAACAGTCCTAAAAGTCCATGTGTGGATTTTTTTGTTTAGTTATTTTTTTGCAGGATTACCTGTGAGGATGTTTGCAGGTCTGCTACTCGTTTCTGCAGAAGGCTCATGTCCATGTGCTGCAGGGTTTTACTGCTGTTCATTACTTTCTGGATGGTCTGGTGGTTTTTCTCTATTACTGTAAGACACTTCTTACAGCTGTGTGTAAAGGTTGCCAGCTCCTGCAGAATTAAATAACAGGCATTGAGCGCTTGGTGTTAAGTATTTAAAGGTTCCAATTTCATTATATATTCAAACTCTCATCAGTCACCTGGCATCTCTGCTTAAAGTCCAATGGCCCCTCGGAGTCAGTGGTGCTGGTGATATGGCTGGCCTTCTCCAGAGCTTGGTAGAAGCCGGTAATGTTCTTCTCCATTTCTTCCAATGGGGGTAGAAGGGACTGAGACTCCCTGAGCAGAGGCAAACACCTCTCCCTGACCTGACAGGAGAACAGCAGGCTGATGAAAGTGAACTATAAGTAACGTCTGATGTATTACTGACACACACACACCTTGCTGAGCTGCTCTTTGATTGAAGCCATCACATCCATCATTTGTGACACTTCCTCTTGTGGTGTGTCTTTGGTCAACAGCTGGGCTGTACGGCTGGCTGCCTTGCAGGCTGCTTCCATGGCGGGCACTTTGTGCTTGATCTCCTACAAGAAGATAATAAATAAAGAGATCTTAAAAAAAGATGAAAGGTTTATCTGAACTGAGCAAGAAGGAAAGAAAAAGTCTTTATACCTCCACATCTTGAACGAAGGCTCTGACGTTCAGGAAAGACACTTGGACAGGAGCAGTCATCTTCTCATTGGTTGCATCCATGAACTTTTTCAAGGTATTAATTCCATCCTGGTAGTCTTGCCTCAATTTATCCACCTCATCTGCTCTTGCATACTGCAGATAAAATCAACCAAGAGAGAGAATATGCATGAGTGTTTCGTTTTGTAACTGTGATAAAACGTGGCTGGTTGAATGACAGATGAAGCTCGGAGTGATTACATGTTTGACTTTGACAAACAGCTCCCTCCACCTCCCGTTCAGCAGCAGGAGCTGCTGCTTCAGGTCTCGTGACACTGTGTCATCACACGTCTCAATGAGGAAGTTCCCGGCATCGTTCATGTCCATGTGCTGCTGGATCCAGTGAGCGAGGTTTCTGAAGAAATCCTACAGGAAACAAACAAGCACGTTTTGTAAATGATGCAAGCATTAAATTTGACACATGGACGTCTGAATGCACTTACACGTTTGGCATTCTCGGAGTGGTTCAGCATCTGCTCAGCGTCCTCCAGCCAGGCCTGCAGCCCCGCCACTGTGCTACTGTACTTCTCCCAATTAGAGATCACCTCCTCCAGCATGCTGCGGACGCTCCGCACCTCCAAAGCGAGGTTCTTCCACTGAGCTGTGGTATCGCTGAGGAATTTACTCACCCCCTCTGCTTCATCAACTGTGAACACAATACGGAACCAGTTCAGATTGGCTGTGATCTGTATGAACACATAAACATCTGATGATGTCTGCTGATTGTTTTGCTTCTTTTGGTTGATGGTTCAGTGTGTTAGGTCAGAAAAATCATGCTGAAATTGCATTCCATATGTTTGTTTATTTTCCTTCATGCAGAATGCTGGATGATTTTTCAGTTCTGGGAGTTAGAAAAGAATGTTAGAAAGGAAAAGTGTATCCGCGTATTTACAGAAAGGAAACAGGCAAAGTTACAGTTTTAAAGACTGTCGGACTGTTTTTCATCTTACCTTTGTTACAGGTCTTAGACCCTGTAACATGAAATCAATAGCAAGACTGTTTACTAGGAGCCCACACAAATACGTTTCAGAATAAGAGCCACTAAAAACCAAAAGGAGTTACTTACTTGAACTGTCAGATTTAACATAAACCTCTGCAGCTTGCTTGAGGGCTGTGAAGATCATCTCATACTGCTCGAAAAATCTGTGGCCTTCGATGAAAGTCTGAAATAATAAAAAGAAAAATATTCCACTGTTTGCCAGACGCTGTGCAAACCACCTACAGTCAACAGCAAACTTACAAGATAGCTCTGCAGCAGGAGCTCGACTGAATCCCGTCGGCCATATTTAATGATCCAGGACTTGAGCTTTGACTCGGCCAACACGAGAAAGGCCATGAGCCGGTACTTCATTTCCCAGAATTCCATTTTGATCAAGTGAGCGTGGGAGGATGTGGATACAAAGTTAAACCTGCAGAATAAAAACAATTTAATTGTTATTCACTGTTTTTATATATGCATAAATAACTGAAAAGATAAAATCTGATAAAGACTCACCGTTCTGCCATATCTTGGAGCTGTTCAGGTGGGACAGGGACCCCGTTGACCGCTCTGTCCCTGTGGATCTGCTGAAAAGGCTGCCTGTGTGATTCCAGGTTTTTTAATATCTCCTGCACAAAATACACAAAAACAGATCAATGTCCAAACTGGCTTTGCTTTGTACCTAAAGCACAAAGCACCTAAAGGACACACTGGGTGGCCCGCTGGTACCTTGTGCTGCTCCAGTTTTCTGTGAAGAACGTTGGCCGTCTCATCATGAGCGTGCTGGATGGGAATGTCCTCTCTGAGAGCCATCTCTGCTCTGTGAAGCCAGGCTCCAATCACACCCAGAGGACCAGGCAAGGACTTGTCCAGATGGATATGCCAGTCCAGCAGCTGCGATTGACACACATTTAAAGAAAAAAAAAACACTTTACCAAAGTACAGAGGAGGATGCGCTGATCCAAACATGTCCACATGTTCACAAGGACTTTGGCTACAAAGGAGTTTTATGTCAGTCTAGACAAGCTGTGGATGTCCAGAAGAGCAGACTCCCTGATGAACAGAGCCGCCTCTGTTCCCGTCCTCCTCCCCTCTGAACAAGCTGATTCAACCACATGCACCCTGCTGAACTTTCACTGGCAGCGAGTAAATAGAGGGAACCCTGATTTGTATTTCTCTGAGCTTCCAAAGCAATGATGCAATTATTTTACAAAAGAGAACCACAAGAACAAATAAAACATGATCTATTATTTATCTTTTGTTTAATTTTAAAATGACGAATCATCATAATTAATTCGCCGTGGCTTGGATATAAATTATTCATGCTGTAAGGATGCATGCGGTGTAATTACCCTCGCAGAGACGCGGTCCCAGGCCTGTTTGACCAGAGCCTGGTCCACGGACAGCTTGCCGTCCTTGTGGACTGGCTGTAGCAGCGGATCCGTCTGCTTTTTCTTCATTTCATACTGTACACGGAAGCTCTTAAAAGCCTGCAAAACACACAGGAGGCACTCGTGTTGATATCAAAGCAGAATGCGATGTAACAGTGTCCAGTTTCCAAGGCCAACTCACCTGATATTTATCAGTGAGGTTTCCCTCTGCTCCCTGCGCTCGCAGCACGTCTCTCTCCAGCTGATCTAAGAACACCTTCAGCTCTCTCAGCATCTTCCTCTCCTCTCTCTGTCACAATTTAAACACATGCAGTTTACACTCACAACAATCCTAATCCTGTTTCTTCTCATCCGCATGCCGTTAGAACACCGAGTTCACATTCCAGAAACACACAGTTGAAGATGAGAGAAGAAGACCGGGTTAACACACAACCACAACCACTACATTTAGGGCTAATAAGATGCTACGGTAGAAGTAAATCTCCTCTGACTTGGTCTGTTTTTATTGGACATACCTCAAGCATTTGCTCTATATCTTGGGGACCAAACTATCCCGGAAAGCAGCAAGGCACACAGAGAGAGATAAAGGAATTAGAAGAGCAAGAAAAAAAAATTAAAAGAGATAAAAAAGGATAGGAAATGGGATGAGAGCGAGCAAAACGGACAGCATGCAGCCCCACGACCTGAACTCTCACCTGAAGCACTGGCACTGACAGTGCAAAGGTTGGAATTGAGCCAAGAAGCAGCTTAATGCGCACAAAAAAATAGATGGAGAAATGAAATGAGTTTGTGATGATGGCAAACATAATGTCGAAGATTAAATGGCTGCTGTGTCCATGCTATGATTCGAGCTTTAATTCATCTGTGCGATAAAGTGACAAAATGAAAATCGCATGCATTTTAAAGGTAATGTGTTTAAAGGTAGGGTAGGAGATTTCATTCTGATGCACTTTTTGTTCAATTGGTGTAACTTCTCTTTACAATCCGATAGCAACCGATTAGTTCGGCAGTTTGGCATTAAAGCGAAGAATATGAATCATCTGTGGAAGCTATAAAACGCTAAAAACATCCAGCCAATCCTCCGGGTGGACCCTGCGCGGAGTATTGGCTCACTGAGTTTTCAAAATCTCCTACCCTAAGTTTAATACAACAGCTCAGCAGCCGGTCAAGCAGCGTTTATTCAGTCTATGGAGGTGATTAATAGGTTTGTTTCCTTATATCCGAAGCCAGAAACTTATCAATCACCCCTCCACTGTTGATATGATCTCTGCATGTCGTCATTCACTGTAACTGATGGTATATGAGGAACTTATTATTCTATCTATCTATGTGCATCGATGTAATAAAGGGTACCTCGTCCTGCTGTCCGTCAGTCTCAGAGGTGTGAGGGTTTGGGTAGTGCTTGAGAAACTGAGCCACATACGTCATAATGGATTTCTCGTCCGGCTTGTCTACGTCCACATCTACAAAGCAACACAAACATTTTTCACTGGTCATGTATTTCACTCAAACATGTCCTCAGAGCAGTGGGAAGGAGAACATTACATCTGTCAAACACGGCATAAAACGGTATCCTCAAGAGGATAAATCTACTCAGGCATGACGGCTAATTATTCATGTCTGCTTTCATCTCCATCCTTGACCTTATGTTTCTAGGAATTAGGGTCAAACTCCTGTAGAAGCAGAATAAACGTTTCAGTGCAGCTCTCTGAGCAGTAAAGCGTCACGACGCTGCCAGTGAGGACAGGACTGCAGAGCCACTGCAGGCTGCTTCACTTCCACTGACTCTGAGCTAAGCACTGAATTTTAATCTTCCGTAAGGCGCCACTGGTATTTTGCATCCACATTTCATTAATCCAGTTATTATATATATGCACATATTTAATGCTATTTTGTCAGAATAGTGTGCAAGACTTGAATCTTTAATACATGCATGAAAAAAAATGTCAAGGATACCTTCTGGATCCAGCAGGCGGGGAATGCCCAACTCATTTTCTGCAAGTGCAAATGCATCCTCCAAATTCTCCCTGTTGCTCCGCTGCTGCACCGCCTCCATGTCCACCAGGTCGGGCCTGATGGCGTGCACCACCGCCTGGAATGCGACACCATCCCGCCAGCTGGGACCGAAGTCCTTCACCTCAATTCCATGATGCCTGTAAAGTGTGAATGTAAGCAGAACTGCTGTTTCGCATGACTTAAATAAATGTGCGTACACACACGGGGGAAGGAAAGGTTGGCATACTTGGCAGCTGTACCCTGCACCCATCGGAGCAGGGCCTTCTTGGCATTGCCCTGAAATTTCTTTACGACCTTCCTCTTCATGGGAGGGCTTCCTGTTTCAGAGCTGGCGATACTCTCCACAGAGGAGTTGCTGTTGGACAGCGCCTGGAGGGCTGGAAGGTTGCTGGTTAACTCTTCAATCTGACGGACGAGAAAAAGAAAAAAGCTTCAATCAAAGCAGAAGGGCAGAAGGGCAGAACCTCCCCGTCGAGTGTGCATGGGTATTAAACTTTTAGAAAATCTGATGAAGCACCTGGAAGTAGAGGATGATGGTCCATATCAACCCAAGGACGATTGATGGTCGTCCATCAGCGATGTCAGTGGCATGAATGTTAACAAGTTTGATCTGAAACAAAAGCCAAGCAGAGGATTATCCTGAAAAGTAAGCCCCATGCAGACAGTTTGGAAACATTTCACCCAGAGTGGCACTTCATACAGTCTGCAAGCTTCTGTTTGTCATCAAAGTCGGGTCTTTGATGCAGTTAAGTATTGTCATTGACAGACAGCAGAGACAGCCGCAGTGGAAGTCAACCAGAAGATGCATTAAAGGAGAAGCAGATGGACCACAGCTTTGCAAACGTCGTTGCAAAAACAAAAACCCCAGCTCTGCTTCAGTAATGAGCCAGACACACCAGTCACCAGACCTCCAGTCAGAAAGGCATTAAAATGCATGTCAGTGGAAGCGTGATGACTGCAGAGTATACATCGTGCATCAAATGAAAAAGAGTGCATACAGTAGTTGATCACATTTAACGGCGACTGACCGGAGATCCTCGGTACACAGACTGAAGGCACACATGATGGGAGAAAGATCACAACAATGTAAGTCCACAGGGAACCCAGACGAAAGTAGGACGCAGGCTTCACAGAGCCGAGGGATTTAGACATGAGTTATGTAATCAAGAAGTCCTGTTTCCTGCTTCTCTGATGACACTGCACGGAGCACTAACAAATACCCGATCAATAGCTTTTCTTTACGCGTTCTTAATAAACCTTCTTTTGAGTCTGATAATTAGATATAGAGGGAAGATGAGCTCTTAGGGTTAAACTGCTTACCTTCCTGCCTTCAAGGAATTTGAGTGCGGTGCCAATGTTGGAAACCCAGTGGATCCTCTTCAGCTGGCGGCCTTGCTCACAGGGCTTAAGGTAAAGGGGACAAAAAAGTTTATCTGTAAACAAAGATACACATACCCACCACTCCCACTGGCATCCTCATATCTTGCATAAATTAACTGCAGAGGGCTTTAAGCTGCTTTAAATGAAGAGTTTAATCCTGTGCTATAAAACCTGAGTCTGTAGATCTTTGAACAATTTTTGGCTGATGCATCCAGGAAAGCAGCGTGTGGAAGTATCAGGCAGCGCTCAGCATGTAGTGTAGACTGACTCACTCGCCAACCAACAGCTTTGCAGATGACATGGCAATTTGTATCAAGACAGGTCTAATTACTAAATATCCATTTAGAATCTGGGTCAGTGTGTGTGTGTGTGTGTGTGTGTGTGAGTGTCAGAGAAAAGAGGAGTGTGATGGACTCGCATAGTGAGAAGGCGAAGAGTGTGTGCTGTGATCTGTGTGGAGGGTAAAACACAAAATAAACATCTACATGTCTCGTGTCTCAAATTAGTTTAACAACTCATATCTATTAAATAAAAATTGATATTTAGTCTAATTATTGTGCATCTCAAACACTAAGGCCAAAAATTGTGACTTTATTTCTGAGGGACTGTGAACATTTCATGAAAATAATGTGCCTCAATGTTTCAGTCACAGCATACAGTTTAAGATATCCTGTGCAAACATGCAAATACTCACAAGTCTTTGGCCGGACAGGACCTCCAACAGAGCCAAGAGCTTCACCCCATCTTTGATGTCCTCAAAAAGGTCGTTAACCTCTAATGGTGGTTTATGCTAGAAGCAGAGATCATTGTACAAAAAAAACAAGTCAGTCCTGTGAAGATAATAAGAAAGATATTTACATTACATCTGAAAGGACATTGGTATTTTTAGCAGAGCTGAGGAGAAACCAAATGCTGTTTGTGAGAAACAGGCTTGTTAGCAACAAGCACAGAGCCTCCCTGCAGCTGAAAAGATGGTGCCTTTTCCTCACCAGTGGCTCGCTGCCCAGTCCTGAGGCGACGGTACTCGTTTAACCCTAACTGGTTATTCTCTCTCTCCTGATAACACATCCACACGTTGACAGAGCTGCACGATCTTCAAGACGAACAGCCACTTTACAGCAGAATATGTAAATGTAACAGATGTTTATTTATTCTGCCGGGTAAAGCTGTAATTAAAGGGAAATCATGCTGTGGGAATTCTTCATTTGGCACAGTCTGCGGGCCATTTCACAACATATTCCATGACAAGATGCAGTTGGCTGCGTATCTGGGGCAAAATAGTGTGAAGAGCCAATCGTCTGTCCTGATACTGGCCACAAGTGTGGGTGCAATGTGTTACATTTGGTCCTACAATCTCTGATCAAATTGAAATTTACTAAAGCGATGTCAAGACGTGCAGAGTTCAGTTAATTCTGCAGATTACACTTCATCCTGTTCCATTTCTATCTCTTTAATTTTCCATACTAATATCTGCACCAGATAACCTTTGCCATTCGGAGATCATACACTCCCTGGAAACTTCATTTAGTGACATGAGAGTGGAAAAATCTGTGGAAACATTAGAAAAGCTGCTTTTCAGAGGAAATGGACACAAAGGCCGAAAGGGAAATGTGACAGCTGGAGGATGTTTGAACTTATTACAAACTTTCACCCTCTAAAAAAGCTCATTGGAGTCAAACCCGCGTTAAATATTTAGTAACTTTCTGTGCTACTACTACTGCTTCAGTGTTGGTTACAGCCGCTGACGGTGTGAGACTGTGTTTCATGATGTGGCTTCTGCTACATTAGTCTTATTGGTATGCACAGTGAGTGAGCTGGAGCGCAGTGCATGAATAATGATGAATAGACCTACAGAGCGTCCCAGCGTTGGCACACCACATAACTCGGATTCTTCTAAAGTTTGAGAAGCCAAGCTTTGAACTATCGTCGACAAAAGACCCAGTCCGAGACCACATCCCTGAGCCGAGGCCCAGACTAAAGCCTGCAGCGGTGTCTGAGTTCTTCCCTCTGCTGTGTCATCTGTGACATTGTGAATTGTGGCTCTGATCATTTGTCCCAAGTCTTTTTTAAAATCCTGTTATTTTAGGGTCAGGGTGTGATGTAATATAGCATGTGTTGTTGTTGTTGTTGTTGTTGTTGTGCGCTCAGTGCTTTGTAATTTACATGCATGAACCTTAGAAGAAGTGCCTGCGGGGAACTGTCCTCACCCTCTTGCGCTCCATCTGCACACTGCATTGGCACTGTCCATGCCAATCCTCTAACACACACACACACTCTGCCCTGCATGAATAACCGAACAACAACACACCTACCTACACACAAACACTTAACACGCACCCCACGCATCAGTTTCTAAATAATTCCATTAAACCCTCCCATATGTCCACACCAACACGCTCCACTAGTGCTGTCTAATCTTCTCCATGAGATTCTTTAAAAGTACCCAGTGGTTTCTGAGTCATATTACACAGCAAGTACACTGTATCAACAACAACCGCTGTTCCATTAAACATGATTTGATTTTCAGTGCTCAGGAATCAGGTCATATGACAAGTTATGTCATTATTTTACAGCTGACTGGAAAAATTCAGTCCAATTCTGACCAGTGTAACCAGGAAAACAAGAGTTTAAGCCAAAGCTAAAATTCAACATGTCTTCCAAGTGTAAACATGCAATGTTTGGATCATTTGAGGTATCATAGACTTTCCTGTCATGTGCAAAATCCTAGAAGGGCAGTATACTGTAGACTCATCCTGCAGCCACGGGTGTGACAAGTTGGCTGCCCATCACCATAATCATGTAAAAGGTCATCACAGCTTCTGACTTGAAGTGACATAATCATTTTGACATGTTTGTTCAGGTCATGATCTCCAGCTCATGACAACAGCTTGGCTGGAAAGTCGCTCTTACCTTTGCTAAATGAGAGTTGATCCATTTTGTGAAGGTTCTCTTCTGCACCGCCTCTTGCTCATCTGGAAAGATAATTGTATATGTAAGTCAACATACATCACCACATGCTCTGATGTTAGACTGTGGAGCCTCAGCCCCCCCTACGAGAACACAAGAACATGCCTTCAAAATAAGTGGCTGCAAACTGACTCTAGATAAGGAAACGGTTGAGTTTATAGCTACCACAGAAACAGAAACGTGATTAAATATTAATCACTAACTTTAACGTTAGAGTGTTTATAGCGCTCCAACACCTCAGTGAAGAAGCATTGCAGCAGTCCTGCAGCATGCATGTCAACATGTACAGCTGATGGCCATCAGGAGCTGACATCATGCATGTGCTCGTAGGAGGACAGTTAGAAACAACATCCCACAAATGCCCTCTGCGTTCAGCAATGACATGATTGTTTAGGTCACCCCCCACCACCACCACAGCCTCTTTTGTGTGGCCTATTAATATATTCACCCACAATGCCTCATGCATTATGCAGCATGTGTAACGAAACAAGACGTTTTCTGGTTGCTGTTGTCGTGCTGAAGACACATTTCTAACACATGCCGGTCGGCTACTGCTGCACACTGACACACACACACACACACACACACGGAGTGGCCATTTTTAAACGTCCACCCTGATGAGTGATATAGACGGCGGTCACGTGTTTAAGGAAGCACTATAGAGCAAGCAAAGGCATCACGTTAACCCAGAGGCAAATGCTTCATCACTGATGCACGGGGGAAGCCCACTGAAGCATAGCACGCACATACAGATGCACACATAAACACACACACACACATACAGCTGTTCGTGCTGCATGATAACAAGTTCACAAAGCTGGGATTCACCTACAAAGCATCAGCATATGTTATGTCCCATATTAGCAACACAGGTCAGCACAGATGAGAGATGACGGCTGCTGCTGTCCTACTTACCACGCAGATACTGAAAAAATCCAGTCACCAGATTCAGCGAGGTCTTCCTGACAGACACATCCTTATAGTGAGCCATTCTACAACCCACTCTCTCGCCCTCTGCATTTCATGAGCTCCAGCGTACATATATGTGTGTGTGTGTGCAAATAAAATCCCGAGTGGAAAAGCTGACACAAAAACACACAGCTGTGCTTTCAGTGGTCTTTCCAGCAGGAATCAAAACAGATCTGGCCGCCTGGTTTCTCCCCGGTGAAAGCACACAAAAAAAGCTGCTGGAGAGGAAAAAACGTCCCCTCCTTCCTGACACACTCTCTCTCTCTCTCACACACACACGCACACACACACACACACACACCAGCGGCAGCAAAGCAGAAAACCTTCAATAGAAAGGGTGAGTTACAATCCCATCCTTCCTCCTTCCTGTGTTTTTGCCATCCAGAGGAGCCATGCCTGTGTGGATGTGCACAGCCCCCGCTGCACTGCCTCGCTGTATCATCGTACCATCTGAGGCTGGAGAGAGCTCAGCTCCACCGTGGCTCCACCAATCAGCATGTGGGAGGTGGTGATGTCACAGCCTTGGCTGCATTATCCTAATTTAAGCCTGGTTTGTGTGTGTGTGTGTGTGTGTGTGTGTTTGCCTATAAGATTGATCTAATCCTGTACGAGACCGACACATTTAAAAATAATGTTATTATTAATTAATTTATTTATTTATTTTTTAGTCTATAAAATTAAATGAAGTCACCAGAGGCCTATTGATTAAATGGACCAGTACAAAACTAAAGAAAATGCTACACAAAGCTCTCAATGGTGCAAGAAATCTTAATAATTAATGCTGAGACTGGTGAATAACATCTACCACCTGCTCTCTCTCTCTCTCTCTCTCTCTCTCTCTCTCAGTGTCAATGCCATTGTGACGACACAGTGGACACACCCACACCAGGATTCCCTTTGTACACATGGCTTGAAAAAAAGAGCTCTGCAGGATAATCATATTTGTTCAGTAAGGCCAAGCAGAGCCCCTTCAGCTTCTACTTTACCTTCTGAAAATAACACACAATACTGAGTAAGTATAGCACGATTACATTATTCTTTGAAGACCCACCAGCCCACTAAAAGCTTCTCTTGATACGCTAAAAATAGGCCTGAGGTTGTAGTTCTATTATTACTGCTCTACAGACTGCTACTGGAACTGACCCAGAAAGGCTGCTCGGTTTGGAAAGGTTTTTTTTTTTTTTTTTTTTTTTTACTTTTGCATCAAAAATCGGAAAAAATGCTGGTAAGACCGTTAGAACGAGCTTTCAGAGAAAAGCCCTCACAAAAACTGCCATCATATTTTAAAATTGATCTGTATTCACTGAGGGCAATCTGCGTTATATATAAACATGTATTAGAACTTTTCCTAACATTCAGAGTCCTGCATTGAGTCAGAACAATATTTTAAAGAAAAAAATCAACACCTATCTCTATCACAGTTTTGTTATTTTTCCCTCTTCCAACCCAGGAAACGTCCTCTGCTGCAAAGGAAATGATGTGTTTTTGTTTCCATCAGAGAAACTGGAGCAGAGAGAAGCTTTTCAATATAAACGTTTTAGCACCAATAGCAACTTTAACATAGTTTTGGACACCTAACACGGAGAATTAAGCATTAGACAACATAAAAAAGACAGCAGTGAGAGCAGCTCTGCTGTCTGGTTTAGAGACTGTGAAGAGCGAGGAAAAGGCAAAAGGAGGAGGTAGCAGCTGATGAAGATGAGAAGAGGTTCTCTTTAGGAATGACGAGGATGGACAAGATCGGGAACGAGCACATCAGAGGGACAGCTCATGCCAGAGAGGACGGACTGAGATGATTATGAACATAGTGGTTTTGTTGGCAGAAGGAAATGGAGCTGACCGACCAGATGAAGTCAAGAGGAAGGCCAAAGACGAGATATATGGATGTGCTAAACGAGGACATGAAGTTCGTTGGTGTCAGAGAAGTCATGCAGAGGACAGAGTTAGGCGACAGGAGCAGAAAAGAACTGCTGCCTAATACAGAAGACTCATGGGGCGAACCTGAAGAATGCTGCTGTCAAACCATATACATGTTTTAACCCAGAAATATATACATTTGTAGGTAAATAGTGTAACGAGCACAACTTCCTGCAGCACTTCTCTTCATCAGAACAATGATGCGATCGATAACGTCCCCCTGATATTCCAGCTGCTCTTAAGGAGCTGTCCAGAGTCCTGAACTCCGGATCCACTAACTCTGACATGCATGAAATCATTATGTAAAACAGCTCCTATCACCGAGTCATTATGTTTGAATCAACTGATTTAATTAAGCCTGACATAGCACTAGTAGCTAAGTGGCAATTAAAAGAGGATAACCTCAGCAACAAACAGCACGCAGCACGTCAAACCACTAAAGCATCTGCCATTCACGTGAGTAATGGAGTACTTAAGGTGATCTTAGGACAGATGATACCTTTGGCAATACTGTGCAGTAGGTGCTTGGCTACATAGGCCTGGGTCGGCCACATGGGAGCACTGTAAAAGCACTCACTGTTGTTCCATTTAGTGGAGAGCAGCTACCTTTGACGAGAGCCAAGCAGGACAAGAAATGATTCCGAGGCTGGACTAAAGCCAGGCGGATCGGAGACGACTCTTCGCAAAACAGCTTGACAACGCTGTAATCTAATACACAAAGACAACAAATGAACTTCACAGAGTCACAGAGAAGATGTGGGCGCCTCTGCAGTGATGAGTGTCTAAAAGAGTCCGACGCAGAGCGGTAATTAGGCTCTTCGCTCGTGAGATCATATCAGTGGGACGGCTGTCGGTCTCCAACAGCTGTTAGTGACACTGTGGAGAGAAAGCTGCTCTTACAGCCACACATATGTTTACACTTACTTCCCTTTTATTCCAATTGTATGTAGATGTAACAACTCCACCCCCCATTTAACCCTCAGGCGTCACTTTAATTTACTACCCTTTTGTGTCATTAGGGGACAAAAAAGTCCACTTCCAGAAAACTGCTATAAAAAATTAACAGATTAATATTTTTTCTTACTTTTTTCTGCATAAATATGTTAAGCAACTTCAGCCCTGCTCAAAACTACCAAACATTAAATCATTTTGAGGAATTTAACCCTTTAAATGCCAGTTTGATTACTTGATGTCACAGTAATTTTTTTATGAAGAAAACACAAAAAATGAGTTATTTTCCACAAAACAAAAGTTAGTATGCACACACATGGACACATACACACGTGTACAAACACATGCACACACACTTAAAACAGCCTACTGAACACAATCCAAAACACATCCACAAAACACAAGGATTTTATGCATAGGAATATAATGGGTTAATGGCTGATTTTAGTGGTAAACAGTAGAAAATGTCAAATTTAACTATTTTTTTCAAAAATGAAACCCTTACATCAAGAAATGCATGGTTATATGTTGTTATAGTTATGATATTAAAAAATGTAGTATTATAATAGGAGTTAATGGGCCCTAAGTGGAAAATACCATTTTAAACTGCTGCTACACAAAAACTAATAATGCATCAAACTCAATATTTTGGCTAATCTTTGACCTATCCATGACAGATATAAAAATAATGCCTCAGCCACCTAACTTTTGTTTTGTGGAAAATAACTCATTTTTTGTGTTTTCTTCATAAAAAATAACTGTAACATCAAGTAATCAAACTGGCATTTAAAGGGTTAAATTCCTCAAAATGATTTAATGTTTGGTAGTTTTGAGCAGGGCTGAAGTTGCTTAACATATTTATGCAGAAAAAAGTAAGAAAAAATATTAATCTGTTAATTTTTTATAGCAGTTTTTTGGAAGTGGACTTTTTTTGTCCCCTAATGACACAAAAGGGTAGTAAATTTGTTTCACCATGTTCTGGTGATGTATTTGAAAAATTTAAATTGGAATTCTAAAATGTGTCTAGAGAGAGTCTTTGTTACAAAAAATTGTGCCATATGCACCAACACAGATAAAATGGTGGCCAGGTAAAGAGGCAAAAATTACCCAAATGGACAAAAAAGTCCCCAATGACGCCCGAGGGTTAAATGAACACAATAGGTGCACTTTTGTAGTGTAGCTTGTAGTGTTGCGTTATGGCTCCGAGCACAGGATGGAGGTTTTTATTTTAGTTCCTATATTTTTTTTAATGCAATTTCCCCATTGTGGGACTAATTTTAGATACTTTAATAATCCCAGAGGGAAATTGCTTAAGGCTGCGCCACACGTGGGTAAAGTGCCTTGCCCAAGGACACACAACAGTGACTAGGGAGGAGTTGGGATCGAACCACCAACCTTCCAGTTATTGGACAACCCTGCTCTACCACTGAGCCACTACCACTGTTGCTCTGGCAACAAAACACAACAAAATTTCACCTTAACACCGGAAGAGTTGTGTCAACATTCTATCAATCTGTCAAAGCAACAACTCAGAAAGCTGGCAGACAGTTTGGTACAAAATTAGCCAAGTTGTTGACGTCTCATATGAAGAAACATGGCAGCTCAGTAAGCTAAAACCTTAAATTAATCCTTAAATAGACATTAAAAGGCTCAGATAAGATTAGGAGAGGTGATTTATTACAGGATATGACCACAAGCCTCCAGCTCTCTTACATCACTTCCTTTTTGACACACAGTCTGAGCAAAAATGAAACCCACAAGTGCCAAGAGGAACACTTCTGTCACGCACCCTCAACACTGTCAGACATCAGTTGCAGCTTGAGGGCATTTAAGGTTGTTGCTACACCATCATCATCATCATCATCATCATCATCATCATCATCATCATCATCATACAGGACGACGGCAGCAACAAGTAGCTGGAGGAACACTTTCCCTCCCTGAAGGAGGCTGCTCCTAAGTTTAGGAGGCTTGATCTTAATCTGAAACAAGACGTCAATAATTCATTCACACTGAGGGCCTGTTGCTCCAGTCAAAGTGAGTCCTCTCTGCAGGACGCCTTTAATGACGGGAAGTAGCAGTGAAGAAGCCTGGTGCTCACCATCTACAGAGCCACCGGCATAATAACGTCTTCCAGATGTGACCTGACACCAAATTCCACTTCCTGACATGAAACGCAGCAGTGGCTGGCACTCTGCAAGGCAGACTGTGCCATTCGTGGACTGAAGAAATGACACACACACACAGATAAATGTGTGCGTGCAAAGACGCATTTCACTCTCAGTATGCTTTTGACTTCACATTAACATCATGCAAATGGAACAGAGACAAACCGAGACAGCAGGAACTGGGCAGCACCAGCACAACCACAGACTAATGTTTCATAACTGTAGCTATGGTAACACACATCATTAGGTGTGAAATTTCTTGGTATAGTTTTTGTGCATCTAGAAACAAACACCAAGACGAGCAGACGGTGACAAAACTGAGCCGACTTGATGATGTCGGTGATGGTTGTGGCCTAATGCCCTTGTAGCAAAAAGGGGGGGACGACAACACACCAACAAAAAGAGACTCCTGCTATCGATCCAGTCTCTAACCAAGGGCAGTGGGGGTGTCAGGTTTTAGGCTTGTTCAGTCTGTGCATTCACTTGTTGTGACTCAGTGTCTCATGTCAATACTCGATTAAAAGCTGGCACCTGGAAAACTTCATCTACAAATCTAGCACGGCCAGGACGTATCTTTAAAGCTCTAATGCAACAAACTCCTTCTTCAATCTCTCTTTTTCAAAGATGCCAAGACAATCACATCAAAGTGTGTGTGCCCAGAATCATGTGTTGGGATCAGGAGTTTCACAAAATTCACTGAATAAGTTTCATCATGTTTCTCTAAATAACTTCTGAATTACTCCAACTAGGCTGCCAAACAATGTCTTTGTGTTAGGTCACAAGAATGAACATTAATTTTCTTATTATTCCAAATGAGATTATGTTCACATAATGTGTCCACGCACACATGAAATCAAATTACCTACAAGTATGATTCTATTATAGCGTTTAAAGGCTGCAAGGGGTTGACACTAAGCCGGTTGTACAATGTAGGATTGTGGAGTAGAATGTTACTGTATGTAAGCGTGTGTGTGTGTGTGAGCATCCTTTTCCTCACAAATGTTGGCAAACTTCAGCTCGGCATGCAGCCCAGGCGTTGAATCAGCACAATCTAACCGTGCAGCAGCAGCAGCAGCAGCAGCAGCACAGGCGGAGAGGATGTTCTGTCCGTGTAAGTCAGCTGAACACAAACACAATGACACTCACCCTGCAGTTTTTGCATCACATTAGCGATGTCCACAGACGTCCGGCCGAACTGCCTCAGTGATGCCATGTTGTCTCACCGCCGCTGTGCCGTACAGTATGACAAGGTGAGGCGCTGATGCAAAAGATCCTTCACAGCTGTCCTGTGTGGGACATCCCCTCTGCCCCTCCCTCCGTCTCTCCCTCCCTCTCTCTCTCTCTCTCTCTCTCTCTCTCTCTCTCTGCAGGACCAGGTCCAATTGAGTCTCAGGTTTCATGCAGGGGATGAGCAGGTTTACTGTCCAATAGAGGCACTTCTTCCATTCATCTCCTGCAAAAGAGAAGTGTGTTAAGAGGGTTTCACCATTTTGTCAAGCAGTTATTTTAGTACAGTGACATTACAAGATGAGCGTCAGCACATATGTGCATATTTAGGAGTTTATTTCTTGTGATTATTGATCTGTTTATCCTCACAGACACAGCATTTCTGCAAAGTATACGTTTCTTTCTGTGGATATAAATCTATGCCACAACGTGCCGTTCACAATAAGATGACACAGAAGGGAAACTACACTCAAACTACAGACTATTAGTATCATGTGTGGTTTCCTTATGCAAATTAGAAGGCTAGCAGTGGGTATATGACACGATTTATTGTGCAAATATATTGCTTACACGACTAGATATGATGCAGACAGAAACGTGTGAGGTTTTTAGGAGAATTTAGAAATTAAAAAGTCAAAAATTGAAACATACAGAAACACAGAAGCTACTCAAAGTTAAATAAGAGTTAAATTGTAATAAAAATGTGTCCAGATCGAGTGAAACAACCTCATTTGGGTGGAAACTATTGATACTTTAGGGACAATCAAATAGGAAGTGGTCGAGAGAGAAAAAGTCTGAATTAAATTTCGAAGTTTACGCAGCAGCAACTTCATAAACGTTTGTGTTTGCACACATACACTGTTTTAAAGTAGTTTGGAGCTTGAACCCACCTTTATCTGAGGAAGTTGTGAACCTGATGCTGCTGTGTGTTGTCACTCCGGCGTCTGCTCAGCACGAGAGAGGAAGTCACCGAAAAACACCACAAACACCAACAAAGAAGAAGAAGAAGGAGCACGAAGCGTCCACGTTAATATATATATATATATGTATATATAATGTAGACGAACAGTATCAATGAATACACACGTTCATCTTACCGCTCCGTGCAGGACAAGATAAAGTTCGCAGAGGAAGCGAGTGTGCGCCTGTGCGTTCGTGTTCCCTGGTTGCCAATAGTAACGCTGGAAATGAAACATGGTGGCGTGAAGTAAAGTTTGTAACCACGAGAGGCAGAGCGGCACGCCGCGTTCACGGCAGGAGGAGGAGGAGGAGGAAGAGGAGGGGAGGGGAAGGGAGGGGAGGGGAGGGGAGGAGGAGGAGGAGAGGAGGAGGAGGAGGAGGAGGAGGAAGAGGAGGAGGAGGGGTCGGACATGTGTGGACTGTCCTCCTAATTTTTTTTAGGGACAAAAGGGTTCATTATTTGTCTGAACAGGGAGGAATCCAGGGTGTCTCCCTCCCTCCCTCCCTCCCTGTCTCCCCCCTGGTATTCACAGTTTGGTTTGTGTTGACATGGAGTGAAGTTGGGACGCACATCGAGCAGAAAGCTGCCTAAAGATCCTTTATCAATTATTAATAAATCATTTATGATTCAACACACTTGCAGCAGGAGCTTGAAAATATTGTTCAAAAATGATATTTTGTATTTTAGAACTGTTTAAATTAATCAATAGATTCAGAGGAAAAACATGTATCAGTTCACATGGTGCTACATAATATTTCATAAAGTGATTATTATTAAAACTGTCACTCATATTGTGTAAAATGTCTGAATAAATGGTTAAATGTACAGCACAGTGCTTTGGCGCCACCTGCTGGATTGTTGTATAAACACAGCTGTCTGGGCACCCACAGTCTCTGTTTAAGTACCTAAATCTAGAAAAGTGTTGCTAAAAATCTCTGTTTTATATTTTAATGTGTGGATGTGAACATTTGTAGGAGCTGCTGAGATGTTTTTGTTCGCCTGGAAGGCTCAGAGGGGGCAAGCAGTGAAGCGGGAGCAGGGCAACAATTGAAGGAAATCCCTGCAGAGACTCAGAGCCTGCAGAAAGTTAGCTGTGCTTAAACAGACTTTTCTTCAGTGTGTATGTTTTTATTTTTAATTTTAGGATCAGAAAGTAGTCCTTAGTAATTTAAACAAGTGATGCTAAAGGGCCTTATTTGAATTATTTGATTTATTTCAATTTATTTGAAATATTAATTCTAAGGAAGTGATGCAAAAGGAAACCAGCCTGTTTCCCAGTGTTATGTCCCCCACAGATAAGCAATGCATTTGCTAATTTTAAAGCCAGAGAGGGAAGGAAGCATGACAGCAAAGTTTCCGCCGCAGCACATAACAGTGTAGATGAGGGGAGGAGAGAACATTAAACTGTCTTGGAAAAACGCTTGATCGTCTGTGGGAGCCAGAGTGGAATCTAACACCAGCTCATGGTGGAATAATGGCTCACAATGAAACACATCCTCTTTTGGAAATACTAAAATCTTTCAATCTGGGTGAGTTGGTGTGAATTTTGATGGTATTTCTTTATTTTATTTAACAAATATCGTTTACAAAATTAGATCACAGGGGACTACAAATACATTTATATCAGGCTGATAACTAAATATAGGGAAAATCACCACGTCTAAATGCAGTCTTATGTTTGTAACGTGTGTGGAAAGTTCATATAGTGAACTTTTTCTGAGAAACCAGGAAACTTTTTGCACTCTCTGCATGTAGAATCAGCTGAGAGGAGTTGCTGTGGTCAGTCTGTGCTCCACACAATGATGCAGTGAACCCACACAGCAGCTATGATGTAAGGTTTTATGTAACAATATGCCCAGTATAGCACTTAAATCAATACAAGAACTCTGCTACCACATATCGTGTCTATGACAATAAGGTTTAATTCTAAACTTACAGCAGAATGCTCCATCTGGGGAAATCATTTCCCCTTTTTACTTTAGAACAACACACACATCCTGCCTCCCACCCTGCCAAACATTTCCAGTCATCAGTATTTTTTCCCCTTTTAGCTCAGACTCTGCATTGATTCTTCTGTTTCCAGGCGATATGATTCTCGCCTTCTGTTTATCTGTGCTCGTGGGCCTGCTGCTGGGTGCTCTGATCTACATTCTGCTGACCTGGGCATCCAGGCGCCGGGCTACTGCCAGGATCACCAGGCGCTCCAAGAAGAAATCTGCCACTTCACAGTCACACGACCCTGCAGGCAGCCAGCTGGGCCTCTATCGAAGCACTTTTCTCAGCGTCTACAGACAGCCATCCCTCGAGCCAGTGGGCCCTCTAGGCAGTAAACCCAGCTCTGAGACGTCCACCTTTCGACCACTGGCAAAGAAGAGCAGGCCCAGCCTGGATATGGGAGACGACACCCAGGTGACCATGTCTGAGGATGCAGCGGCTTCGTCCGATTCAGCATCCCTGGTGCCAAACAAGAGACATTCCTTCTGGCTGGGTGGCAACGGACTTAAAGGGTACCTGCCCTCACACACTCCCCCTCCTGCCTATGACAGTGTCATCCATGCCTTTGAGGAGACATGCACCTGAAACTTTCAGCAAAGATACAAACTGAAAAAAAAGAACATTCTGGGACTTAATATCATGATGAGAGATCAGATCCTGTCTAGCATATTTGAGGTTGAAGCAATCTAAACAGACAGAAAGCGTTGGCTCAACTTTATATTATAAGATTATTTTGCACATTTTTATTTTTTTCTGTCACAAATTAACTGTAAAAGTCCAAATATTGCATTTACAGTTAAATAAAAATAGACACAAGAGGCAAAATCCTGCAGAAGCACATTATTTTTCTTTAATCAATCATCAATATAGTGAAATAAATAAAGAAAATGGTGAATTTATTTGCTTGTGATTTGTGTAGAGAGAAAATAACTTGGTAGAAATCACAAAATTGGAACTAAATATGATGAGAAATGTGTTTGTAGGAGTAAAAGAAGACTTTAGGTCTCCAGGAACATCACGTTAAAGGATGTCACTTCAACTTACAGTGCAAAGATGGGGTGCGCCGTCTGAGGTTGCCATTTAGACAGAAAACCCCCTATTTTAAGTGCTGCAAATAAAATAAAATAAATCCGATTTGATCATTTTGGCGCTTGAACTAGACTCTATATGAGATTATAATCCAGATTAAACCACACATGTGAACACTAACAGGTTTATTAGCGGCGCTGGTTGTTTGGTTTCATCTGGACTTGAAATAGGAGATGTTATTTTACGTGCTACCTGCCTCATGGCAACCCGCTTTAAAGCCACAACCCCGAAGTGCGCCAGCGGAAAAAGTGCCTGGCAACACTACCGCACTGTGCGCCGACTGCGTCCGGATCCGAGCCCTATTACAAGCGGAGTCAGGTACGTACAGCATCCAGCCTGCTGTTTTAATAATCACTCATTTATTTTTGCATCGCGGTTTAATCGTCTCGTCAGCGTTTGTCTAATTCATACTGCTGCATGAAGCCGCATCTGAATGAGACAATCATTTGATGTAATGTCTCATACAGTATAGGAGACCTTTACAAAGGAGACGTGTGTCTTTTACTTTCATTGATCCCACAGCCTTTTAAACCATCATAATCAATGTTCTGTTATTGATATGTCAGATTGTGTCCTTATATAATTAGGTGTACAGGGATGTGTGTAAGGATGTGAAAAAAATGAAATATCTGAGTTCACGTCCCTGTCTGGCTGCTGTGCTGGTGATGAAGAGCGGACAGTATCAGTACCCATGGAGACTGCGAGTGCCCTGCAGTGTTGCATAGAGACTGAGAAACACTGTGAATTTCAAGGTTGATGCACTGAATGACAAGGCTGCTATTTTAAGCAGAAACACTTCTCTCTCTCTCTCTCTCTCTCTCTCTCTCTCTCCACCCTTTCTCTCACTCTTACTTGTTGATTAACCTGTGTATTCATCCTTCTCTCTCTCCCTCTCTCTCTCACTCTTCCTCCACTGCAACAGGATTGCACAACTCTCTCTGGAGTCACATCAGGAAGACATGGGATGGGCTGCTGGCATCAAAAGAAGTCTCACATCGTTTCATGGCATAAACTCTGAAGTGCGGACCTGCTCGTTTTGAATCAACGTGAAGCTGGACACCACCTCGCTGTATGATGCATTTTACCTCCCCATAGATTACACTGTAAGCAGCAAGAGCAGAGCAGCCATTACCCTTCAGTGCATCCTCTGAATGGAAATATGGACACCTTCATTGGAGGAATTTTGACTCATCATGTCCAGGAACTATGAGGTATTTGGATTTTTTATGAAAATGCTTTTATATATTTAGAGAATTCAAGAGAATAAGATAAATAAACATCGTTAAAGCTACTTAAGAGGGTGTAAAAGTGTGTATCAAAGGCTTTAAAATGTGGCTGTGAGCCCTTTCAGACATTCTCTTTTCAGTCTGTACATCCAAGTGAGTAGGCAGGATACACCTAAAAATGAATGTGCCTAATTTTAGTTACTGGAATCTGAATCAATCTTACATAACAAGGGGACAAATATCAATCCAAAACTGGAAATTCACTCCTCTCATTTTTTTATTTTTGTGAATCTGAACAAATAAAAAGACAGACTGTATTGATGATGTAATCTGGAGCAGCTCCATAAACACTGAATAATAGACTAACAGCAAGAACATGATGAGCGGCAGCCATGGTGATTTTACTGGTGTCAGGGCACATTTTAGTGATTCACTCATACTCGTGTATAAGTCTGTTTGCTCAAAGCAAACAAAGAACCGTCACTAATTTCAGTTCAGTCTCTTTTATATGTTATATAGAAAAATATGAAGATAAAATACACTGTTTTTTTTAAACTGGCAATAAGCCACTTGGGAGAAATATAGAATTGTGTGTCATCTGCATAGAAATCCATATTGAACTTTGATACATACCTACATTTTTGTGCCCTCCAGCCTGGTCACTCAGTAGGGATGTTGGCTGCCGTGGAACATGGTCCCATCCTCTGCAGCGACTCCAACATCCTCTGCCTCTCGTGGAAAGGTCGGGTCCCCAAGAGCGAAAAGGACAAGCCAGTGTGCCGGAGACGGTACTATGAAGAGGGCTGGCTGGCCACGGGGAATGGGAGAGGAGTTGTTGGGGTGACGTTTACATCGAGTCACTGCAGGAGGGATAGAAGTACACCTCAGAGAATCAACTTTAACTTGCGAGGACACAACAGCGAGGTGTGCAAAAAACAAAAAAAGATTAATTTCTTCCTCCAGAGTTACTTCTGTCTCTGTGTGCTGGCTGTTTTTCAGCCTCGTGCTCACTCTGCATATTAATCATGAATGTTCGTGTATGCAGAAAGCCACCTGTGCTGGTGAACAATAGTGTTGTGGGCTTTGCAGGTTGTCTTGGTGCGTTGGAATGAACCCTTTCAGAAGCTGGCCACCTGCGATATGGAAGGGGGTATTTTTGTGTGGATCCAGTACGAAGGAAGATGGTCTGTGGAGCTGGTGAACGACAGAGGAGCCCAGGTAGACACGTTTCATGGATCTGTAATGCAGTTGATATCTCTGAAATACTCACAAATCGACTCCCTCCAGGTGAGTGACTTTACATGGTCACATGATGGCACTCAAGCGCTCATTGCGTACAGGGACGGCTTTGTGTTGGTGGGCTCGGTCAGCGGTCAAAGACACTGGTCTTCTGAGATTAACCTGGAGAGTCAAATCACCTGTGGGATCTGGACACCTGATGATCAGCAGGTATGTGATATCTTTAACAAAATATGTTCTTGAAATGGGTGTTTTTTGAGGCCATGTGCTCTATGAGAGCAGATTCACCTAGTCAGCGATTATATTTTAATGTTCCATGCCCCCTCAGGTGCTGTTTGGCACAGCAGATGGTCAGGTGATAGTGATGGACTGTCACGGGCGGATGCTCGCCCATGTTCTCTTACATGAGTCTGATGGGATTGTGAGCATGTCCTGGAACTGCCCCGACTTCCTGGTTGAGGACAGCACAGAGAGCGACACAGACTCAGACGACAATATTCTGCCTTCAGGTACAAACACTTTTCTCCTCTGCTTCGATTCTTTGAAGGAAAAAACTCTTTAACATATTTTTTTTTCTCCTCAGTACGAAGAGTCAAGCCTTTGCTGACAGTCACCTTCTTATCAGGAGATATCAGTTTGATGAACAACTATGACGACCTCTCTCCTGCTATAATTCGCTCAGGGCTGAAAGGTATAAAGTGTACATATAGTGGGTTAAATTTACAAGTATGCCTGACTTTCTTTTTTACCTCAATCCATAGATGTTGAAGCCCAGTGGTGCTCCCAGGGTGACCTCCTGGCTGTGGCTGGCATGGAGAGACATGGACTCCCTGCTGACACTGCCTGCGCATCCATCATGAGGAACGCCCTTGTTAAGTTTTATAACGTGCAGGGAGAACACATCTACACTTTGGAGACGCCAGCACAGGTTAGTCCTTTGTAAAACATGGAAAAAAACATCCTTTGTCGAGAACTGTGAAGAGTTGATTTTCTGCTGTAAAAAATGGGAGGGACTGAATTTTTGGAGACAGCCCTGAGTGACCATTTGGGCATGTTCGTATTATTTCTTTAAGCTTTAAATTGACAGAACTGCTGAAAGAATATTTGTAGAAATGGATGCTAACTCTGGATGTTTTTCAGAGGCCCATCACCACCATCTGCTGGGGTCACAGAGACTCCCGCCTCTTCCTTGCATGTGGACCAGCGCTGTATGTGGTGCGTGTTGAGCACAGAGTGGCCAGTCTCCAGCTCTTATGCCAGCAGGGCATCGCCAGCGCCCTGCGAGAGGAGAAAGACGTGGGGAAACTGAACATGCCCTCGCTGCTCTGCTCTTACGTCACCACTGCTTTTATACCCACCATTAAGGTATTAAAGTTTCATATTCAATGCCTTCTCAGGTCTTGTTTGGTACAGTGGACAGGCAGGTTACCAGCTACCAATATGCAGTGACCTCTGCTTAATTAGTGTGCAGAGGTATTCAGTGTCTAATAGAAAAAACTGCTGACAGTGTTTGTGTTTTAGTACCCAGCAACGTTACAGCACTTTCCTCTCTTTGTTCTAGCCCCCAATTCCTGACCCCAACAACATCCGGGACTTTGTGAGCTATCCCACAGCTGGGAATGAGAGGCTCCACTGCACCATGAAGCGAGCAGAGGACAGTCCCGAGGCAGGAGGGCCCTGCTATACTCTGTACCTGGAATATTTAGGAGGACTGGTGCCTATTCTCAAAGGGAGACGCATCAGTAAACTGCGACCCGAGTTTGTCATCATGGATCCAAAAACAGATGGAAAAGCAGGTGACTTTAGACCTGTTTAGAGGCATTAGGGGTGGCTTTTTACTGTGCATAACTCCTGTTGTGTGCCCAACATTCACCTTGAGGAAGAACAAATGCAGACTCTGGTGATGAGCACTCTCCTCTGATGTAACATGGTCTGGGGCCTGATACAGGAATAGCCTCTACACAGGGTCAGGTTAAACACTATTTCAGTGGGTTTATCCTGCCCAACCTCATTTTTATTTTCTTTTTTCTTTCAGAGGAGGTGTGTGTGAATCCCATGATCTCTTACACTGACAGCTGTAACTGCTCTGACTCCAGTGACATTGAGTTGAGCGATGAGTGGGTGGGGAAGAAATCGCCAAAGTTATCCAGGGGAAACAGGTCACCTAAACACCACATGTCAGACGTTATATAAATGAACTCTATTTTTACACATCACATCAGGCCAGAACTGAGGTTTTTGCACATGTTCCTAGGTTAAGTATGGAATCGAGAAAATCTCCTAAACTCTCACGCGCCAATCAGGAAGGCCAGCGGTCGCCGCGGCTGCCAACGAAGAAGCCTCCAGTCCGGTCGCCTAGTCTGACACGACGAGAGTTTTCTATGGATGGACTCACAGAGGTATAATAACATGACAGCAGCTGCGCTAGTGTGTTCTTTTACCCAATTTGACAAAGGAGCTTTAACCATTTTTGTTTCACAGCACAATTACCTTGCACAAGTCACATCTAACATCTGGGGCACAAAGTTCAAAATTGTGGGACTTGCTTCCTTCTTGCCCACCAATCTTGGTGCAGGTAAGTCTCTTAAAAAGACAAACACTAATCCTCTATATTATGTTGCTTCACTAATTCATACATTTTTTTCATTCTTCTTCTGTTTCAGTCATCTATAAGACCAGTTTGCTTCATTTGCAACCACGACAGATGACGATCTACCTTCCAGAAGTGCGAAAGATTTCACATGACTTTATGAGCCTGCCCGTGTTCAACCCCAATGTGTTCAGTGAGGATGAGGATGACCTACCAGGTGTGAAAACATGCAAACATATTAAAGATAAATGAGTGTTTGTGTCAGTGAATTAATGTATTGTTTTTCTCTGTGTTCTTATTCGTAAGTGATGGGGCCGTCTGGCGTGGCAGGAGACAATCCTCCTTGTACAGTCAACATTCCCATTGCTCCCATCCACAGCCCAGCTCAAGCAATGTCCCCAACACAGAGCATTGGCCTTGTTCAGTCTCTTCTGGCCAATCAGAATATTCAGCTGGATGTCCTGACCAACCCGACAGCCACTGCGGCTGCAGCAGCTGCAGCTGCAGCAGCTTCCGTCCCCGTCTCTGATCACGGCCAGGATGCCGTTGCATCGCCGTACCCTGTGCCGACGAGATATTCAAACCCAGGTCAGGTGATCTTCAGTGGGCTTGAGATGGGTCCTCTTCTTCCTGCTACACTGCCTCCCCCACCTCCACCTCACCACCTCCCACCGCAGCCTCACCCGCAACGGTCTCATTCCCAGCAGCCTCGTCAGCTGCCTTCCAAACAGTCACAACAAATGCAGACACAGCAGCAGCAGCAGCAGCAGCAGAAAATGCATCATCATCAACAGCAGCAGCAGCAGCAACACCATCATCAATCCCAGTCACAGCAGCAGCAACATCAACAGCTACAGCAGCACCAACAGCTACAGCAGCAACATCAACAGCTACAGCAGCAGCAACATCAACAGCTACAGCAGCAGCAACACCAACAGCTACAGCAGCAGCAACACCAACAGCTACAGCAGCAGCAACATCTACAGCAGCAGCAGCAACAACTACAGCAGCAGCACCAACAGCTACAGCAGCAGCAGCACCAACAGCTACAGCAACATCAACAGCTACAGCAGCAGCAGCACCAACAGCTACAGCAGCTGCACCACCAGCAGACGCTGCAGCAGCAACAACAAATGCAGCAATCTCAACAGCAAGTGACGACCCAACAATTTCAGCACCAACAGCAAATCCAGCAGCAACAGCAACAGATGCAGCTGCAGCACGAGCAGATGCAGCAACAGCAGCAGCAGATGCAACAGCAGCAGCAGCAGATCCGTCAACAGATTCAGGAGATGAGGCAGCAGCAGCAGCAGCTCCAGCAGCAGCATCAGCAGATACAGCAACAGCACCAACAGATGCAGAGGCAGCACCAACAAATGCAGCAGCAGCTGAAGATGCAGATGACGCTGCCTCCTCCTCCATCCGGCTATCCAACTATTTCCTTGCATCAGCTCCATCTTCTCCCTCAAATTCCCGCTCCTAACACTGAGCCGGGGCTCGACAGGGGGGACCATGTGCACACTCTGAAGCCAAGTCTCCCACGGACCTTACCCCCTTCCTTCAATGACACGGACGTGTCCGTGGAGATTCAGTTGAGGAAGGTGAATCCTCCTCCTCCTTATCCTGGGACTGTAGTGTCTGCAGCAGCAGCAGCTACAGCTGCTGCCACTCCTCAAACTCTTGTCACAAACTGTGACAGCCCAAGCGTCCTGGCGCCAGACCCCTGCCTGAAGAAGGATGAATTTTTGCTACATCCTGTCACCTTACAGTACCCAACTCCTCTGGGGTATGAAAGGATCACGACCTTTGACAGCAGTGGTAATGTGGAGGAGGTTTGTCGACCACGAAGGCGCCTCATTCGCAACCAGAATGCGTACACTGTCCACGGCATCGGGGGCTCGGCCACACTCAAAGTCACTTCCTCAGAGAGTAAAAAAATTCAACTTCCATACAGCTCAGCAACATTAAGCCGTCTGTCTGTCCCTCGATATTCTATACCAAGTGGAGATCCTCCTCCTTATCCTGATCCAGCCAATCAGGTGACTGCTACTCTTCCTCCTCCTCAGAGAATTGACAGCAGTCTGATTCATGCTACTCTACGTCGTGACCGCAGGGATGTGGGACTCAAAGTGCCCCAGATGATGGAAAGCTCAAGAACTCTTCCCACTAAGGCTAAAATGAACAGTGCATTGGCACTTTCCTACCAGCAGAGGGTGCCCACAGCGTTATACACATGCACACAGTGCAGCAGTAACAGCAGCAGCACCAGCGTCAGTGTCAGTGGAGGTGGAACTACAAGTAGTGGTATTGCAGGTGGCACAGTGGTGAGGCAGGACTTCCCACCAGGGAAAGGTGCACATCACAGTACTATTATTGTGCACTCTAAAGGGGCCTCACCACTCGCCTCTCAGTCATCTTACAGTCTGCTGGGTGCTGTCGATAACAGCCGGGACAGAACAGTGTATGTTAACTCCGCCTTCACTGAAGATGAGACACTCAATCAGCAGTGTCACCTTGAAAAATCTGTGCGTCAGCTGACCCTCGGCGACGTCAGTTTGACGGTTAAACGCCCTCCGCCTTACCAGTGGGACACCTCCACCACAGAGGAGTTCTGGCTCACTCCTGAGCAAACAATGTTAGCTCCGCCACCCGGACCTCACAAACCGCCTCCACTCATCATCAGTCAAACTCAACACCTGGACGTGACCCGGCTTCCTTTTGTTCTCACGACTAAACCTCCAACCAGTCCAAGCACAAGCACCCTCACTTTCCCATCAGGTTACCAGATATCCCTGTCACCGTTTCCTCCAGGTGTCGGTCACAGTGGACCCCCACTTCAGACCTTACAGAACCCTCCACCACAGTGTGCCCCAAATGAAGTGGTCACTTCAGTCCCCTTTGCCCAGCAGGACCCAAATCTAGTCTTGCCCCCAGGCTACCCTCCAAATCTGGCCAACTTGGCCTGCTGTCCTCTGCCTCCACTGTATCCAGGAGCGAGCTCATGTGCCGGACTCCAGCTGCACCCTGTCAGCCTACACCCCTGGAACCCTTACCCCTGCCCTCCACCACCCATGCAAGACCCTCCTGCGCCTCCCCTCCCTACCAAAACTCATCAGATTTTAGAAAAGCCAATACTTTCTCCACCTCCTCCGACTACACTGCCTCCGCCACCTCCTCTTCCTCCTCCTCCCCCACCTACTGAGTTACCACCATCCAAAAGTGCCACAGAGGATCTAGCAGAGTCTGCCAACAACTTTCCAGAGCCATCATCCCTGAACGATAGCCCCGTCCCACAGGAGTCTGAGCGCTTCAACAAAAAGAGCCGTAAAAGACTGGACAGCAGGGCGGAGGAGGCCAACATGCCCAACGTCTCTGAGGGAAAATCCAGGAAGGAAGGACGAGCACTCTCTGATTTCAACTCTCTTATTTCCAGTCCAAGGCTTGGCAGCAGAGAGAAGAAGAAGCCTAAGAGCCAGAGAGAGCAGTTAGGTAAAACAAAAAAGATGAGCAGGACCACAAATGAGTTCCAGGATAGCTCAGAGAGCGAACCCGAGCTGTTTATTAACGGCGACGAGCTTATGAACCAGAACCAGAGCAGTAAGAAGAGCTGGAAGAACAAGCGCAGCCTGCGCATGGCAAGTGAGCTGGAGGAGATAAAGTGCCGCAAGGCGAATGAGAGAGAGGACCGCAGCTTAGGCAGCCAAGGATTCGTCTATGTCATGGCCAATAAACAACCACTGTGGAACGAAGCCACACAGGTGTACCAGCTGGACTTTGGAGGTCGAGTCACCCAGGAGTCAGCGAAGAACTTTCAGATAGAGCTGGATGGCAGACAGGTAAATAGAAAAATAAAGAAAATGAAAAATGAAAAAAAGTTGCTGATTACACACTGATTTTTTCTTCAGGTGATGCAGTTTGGACGAATAGATGGGAACGCCTACATCTTGGATTTCCAGTACCCTTTCTCAGCGGTGCAGGCATTTGCTGTCGCCTTGGCCAACGTGACTCAGAGGCTGAAGTGAAAAGTTTGTTTGGTGTCGTTGTGCACTTACTCAGAAGAAGCCACAATAGTCTTACACTCCAGTATGTGTGCGGCTATAGCTTTTTTAAAGAGGAGATTTAAAAGTTGGTCTTGTACATGCAGATCATTTAGTTTAGTCCATTATTTCTAGTTCACATATTGAATTTTTATTATTATTATTATTATAAGAATTATTGATAAAATATTATTTATTGTATTAACTAATACATTTACACTAGAGGCTGGAGGCTTTATCTGACATCTTCCCAGTCTTGTATTACAAATTGAAATCTATATAATTGAAAATAAACACATCAAATATATTAAAATTGATTATATATTTTCACTAAGCCATATCATATCTGACAGAAAAATTGCACTACTTGAATTCAGTAATTTGGTAAATAAATTATATATAAATAGTTGATTTGTGCAGTCACATCCCATGAATGTCTTCATTATGTTTAAACATGCAATCAAGGAATATATATATATATATAAGAGTTAAGTGCCATATTTTCTATCCATGTTACTTCTATGAAGTGGTGCAATGAACAGACAAAATCATATTCTTTTGGCCACTTATTTGTTTATACACACATATTTGTTTGTCATCACCCTCTATTCTCTTGTTCATGTCAAAACGCCACACTATGTTGGCTGAATTCGTCAGTAGAGTAAAAATTACGAGTGCCAAATACAGACTAATGTGTTTAGATAAACGTCAGAAAATGACGCCATGTTGGTCTCATCCCCAGATGGAATACCTTTCTACAGTAAAGATGCAGCCTCAGTCTCAGTCGGTTGTTTTGCTCTTGTTTTGTTTTCATTGAGTGTGTGTGACGCTACTTGAAACATACATTTGAATGTGAAGTACAGTAGTTTGCCTCTTTGGAAAAATCAGTGCTGCTTTAGCTTTAGATAGAGCTTGTGTGCAATAATGCGACCTACATAGAACTGATTGTTGTACTCGCAAGAGAAAATTCAATGCTGCTTGCACTGTGTATTTAGTAAGTGACCTGACATCATTACATGCTTAGAAAAATGTGCTTATATGTTGCTAATTTCTCTCTTCTTTTTTTTTTGCTTTAACAAGTTTTTTTTTTGATGTTGTAGAAAAAAAGAAGGAAAACATTAATTTGAAGTGTTAAAATACAAAATATTCATAAAGATAACTGTCAGTAGGAGTGAGATTCTTGTAGATTTGGTGCTAATGTATAAAGAAACAAATGTGGTGACGTCATTTGTTATTTTAAAAGAAAGTATTTTAAGAAAAAAAAAAGCAGGACATTCTGTTTGATTTGAATTTACGAACTTTTTGTTTTCATTTAATGCAGCTTCAGACTTCAAAAACAGTGTGTCAGTTTTCAGCAATACTGCCTAATCAATAGTTTGCTGCCTGATTTGTTTTCTTCTCTCTCTCTTTCTCTCTCTCTCTTATTTTATGGAGGAAATAAAAACAATGACGTAGGTTAACAAGGACCTATGGGCTGGAAAATGTAATAAAAGCTGTTATTCCGAGTGTGTTGTTTTGAATTTTTAGTGTAGCAGTGATAAACTATAAGCTTACCTCAGACTTCGCGTGTTTTATTTAACTTCCATAGAAGAAGAAGAAGAAGAAGAAGAAGCTCCCGCCACCGGAAGTGCGCTTTTATTTTGAAGGCGGCGCTCTGTTGACGTATTGGCTGAGGAAACTCACGCACGCCGTGAGCGCTCCGGTGCCTTCAGTCCGTGGCGGCTGTGTGCAGCAGTGTGTCCGCTCGCTTTCGGTGTTTTCCGGATCCTTCCTCTCCTCTCCGTGGGTCGTTATGTCACCGTGTGTATTTCTGACCTAAAAAAAAGTGGATAAAACTTTTTTTTTTAAAAACATGGAGGAACACGTTGATGTTCAGCAGGGAGGTGAGTAACCTTTGTGACAGATGAAATAAGTGACTCACACTTAGATAAATAGCCATGAGTGTAATAAAATCTAATCTATTGATAATGTTATGCTCTGTTTAGGCAGTATAGCAAAAAAAAAAAAAACTCAATATTTTTTCAGTTTCTGTTCCTTTTTTGTTTTTCTACTTCAGATACTCCAGCTGCATCGACTGGTCCTCCCCCGAGGATGACCAGAAAGCAGACTCTCACTTTAATATCAATGGCATCTGTCAACTTCAGTTCAATGATCTGCTACTCTATATTAGGCCCATTTTTCCCCACTGAGGTGAGCTAAGAGGGAATTAAGGGGTAACTGTGTTACAGTTTAACAGTGGAGTAAAAAAACAATTTCCACTTATAACTTTCTGAAAGGAGAAATAAGACTTCCTGTTATGATGTCATATTTCAATTCATAAGGAATGAAACACATCTTTGCTCATTTAAATGCAGCCTGCTATTGGCTGCTCTCTGAGTGTTTTTAAAACCTGGTTTTAGACAATTTATAAACTTAAATAAAGTGTGAAGAAAATACACACATTTGGACCGCTGACAATCAACCATTATAAAAGGACATAGTAAAATATTGATCAATAAAACAGATGCTGCTGCTGAGCAAATGTCAAATAATCCATCCAGGCAGGAGGTCTGAGGTGAGGTCAGATCAGGTCATCAGTGCTCAGTTCCTGCCGGGCAGATTAAAGCACAGTGATGTATTTATTCACATGTCACATGTTTTTATCTGTTGTCATGTTTCCACACAGGCAGTAAAGAAAGGAGCCAGTCAGACGGTCATTGGCCTCATATTTGGCAGCTACGCTGTCTGCAATTTAATTGGCTCATTGATACTGGGGAAATATGTGAGTATATGTATAAATATATAAATATTATCATCAGTTCATGTTAGAAGTGGAACTTATAGTGTGTTTTTTTTTTCCTCAGATTGTCCAAATAGGGGCAAAATTTATGCTCATTGCAGGACTGTTTGTGTCTTCAGGATGCACCATTCTGTTCGGGTGAGTCCTGTGGGTTTCTGTTACCTATAATAAGGGATAATAATTAATGTTTGGGCCTCTGGGCTTCATAAACTATGTACTGAGGTGGTCTACCTTCACATCAAAACAAAAGTTGGAAGTAAAAAAAAAAAGAAAACCGAAGCATGCTTCAGACGTGGACTGCACCGATGCATAGTACCACTTTGTTCTGCAAGATCAGATCCGTGAGATAATGAAGCATCTAGTTCACCCTGAGGGCAACATGACAGGAAGTCATGAATGAAACCATAGACACAACATGGCTGCAGCTCTTGTCATAGTAAAGCTTTCATAGATTATCTAATTATCATTGAGACTAATTATTATCATCATCATATTTATTCTCTCCTTACAGGTTACTGGACCGGGTTCCCGAGGGGTCCGTCTTCATCACTCTGTGCTTTGTAGTGAGGTCCATCGACGCTGTGGGCTTTGCTGGTGCGATGACCTCCTCTTTTGCCATGACAGCAAAAATATTCCCAGACAATGTGGCAACTGTTTTGGTGAGAGTAGACAACCTTTGTCTCGACTGGCATGTTGTTTAGGCATTAGAATCACGAGAAAACAAAAACAGGCCTCATAGTTTGGAGTTGTTATGTATCTCCCAGTGGAACACCACCAGTAACATACAGTATGTGCTAAACGCTGTGTTTACGCTGTCAGACATAAGAAGTATTCCATATATGTTCACAGTGGTGGAAAGTAACTAAGTATTTGTACTTAGTTACTGTACTTAAGTAAATTTTTGTGTATTTATACTTTACTTAAGTAAAAATAATAGTGCATACTTTAAACTTTTACTCTATTACATGTTGCAGCTGTTACCTGTACTTTCTCCTCCACTACATTTCTACAGTGTCTGTAGTTCCTTGTTCCATGTGATGAACACAGTGCTGGACTGATGTGAGGTCAGACTCTGCATGGAGGTGGTGTCACGCTGCCAGCAGTGTTTCTGTAATGAGCCTCAGTCATGATGCCGGTGCTCTGGCTCAGTTAGCTAACTAGTTAGCTGCTGTATGCTAACACAGGTCCATCCATTAATGTCTTATTAACATGAATCATAACATGAATCTACAGCAGGAACACTGACACAGTAAACATGCTGAATGCCTGTTTGTTATCAGCAGCCTCTCTGTTCACTTGATGCCCACAGCCTGCCTCATGACACACAGACCTGTCCACAGCTGCTTCTGGACTGAACATGTACATTAACTACACATGGTCCATTTTCATTTAAGATGATTTCTTCAATTATTTTAACCTGTTCAGATCCTTTGCAATGGAAATCAATAATATATATTTAGTGTGTGAGTACTTTTACTTTTAATACTTTAAGTACATTTAAAAGTACTTAAGTAGGATTGTTGATGTAGCACTTCTACTTTTACTTGAGTACCAAGCTTCAGTACTTCCTCCACCACTGTATGTTCATAGAGGTTTTTTGTTTCTGTGTTTTTTTAGGGCAGTCTGGAGATTTTCACGGGACTCGGCCTGATTATGGGGCCCCCGGTTGGAGGGTGGTTCTACGAGTCTTTCGGATACGAAGTCCCTTTTTTGCTTCTGGGATGTTTGCTTTTGATTATGGTTCCCTTCAATATTTATGTCCTGCCAACAATTGGTAACACTTTTGACACTTTTTAACACTTTAATTAAATTTAAATGTGTGTTTAGATCCTAACGTACCTGCATTATTGTGCTTCGCTTCACTCAGACGCAGATCCTTCGAAGGATTCCTTCTTTCGGCTTCTCACCCACTCGAAGATAGTCCTGATCTGCTTCGTGATATTCACTCTCAGTGCAGGTCTGGGCTTTTTGGACGCCACATTGTCACTGTTTGCTATTGAGACGGTAATATCCTACGTTATTATAACTCAACCTATAATTTTGGTGCGTTGTTTGAATGGGTTTCTGTTGTGTTTAGTTTGGTCTCTCTTCTGGCTACGTGGGACTCATCATGCTTGGTCTGTCACTGCCATATTGTCTGGGATCACCGCTGATGGGCTATTACACAGATAAATATCCAGTGAGTATTATAAAGTATGTTTTTTGGTTTAGCTTTTTGAAACTTGAACTAAACCTTAATGCTCCTCAGTCCACCAGGCTCGGGCTCATGGTCACAGGAGGCGCCGTGACGGCTCTGGGATTCTGTCTGCTCGGCCCCGCCCCTTTCCTTCACATCCCAAAGTGAGTGTCTGCTCAAGGTGGAGCCTCAGTACTACTTTAACAGAAACAATGCTACAAATCAAACATATTCTGTATGACTATGGTCAGAAGAGCCGCTCTAAGTCCCCGTGGGACGCTTTGAGCTTTGAGCAGCATCATGCTGTGAGTCTATAGGGATTGACTCACTTTTGAATCCAGCCCCTAGAGACTGCAGGGAGAACTGCAGTTTTTGACGCACATGGTGTCATTTTCCCACTGCTTAGTAAAACCCTATTGTTATTTTGACTTTTGTGTACGAAGTAAACAAATGCTAACAGGCTAGTTTGGCAGAGTCCGGCTGCCTTTTTCCACTGTTTCATGTCATTATGCTAAGCTAAGCTAAGCTAAAGAGCTGTTCTTTCTAGCCTCTAACTAATTACTGTTTATTTTATCCTCTGTAATGGTGGCTACTTTCCTTCCAGCTCTGGTAGGGACTTACTCTTATAGATCATGTGTCGGCTTTGCAGTGTATTTACAGGATAAATTCTGTAGTTTTAAGTTGTTAACTTGCTTTTTTCCTCTCTCTTTCTGTGTTTGTGTTTGCATGTGCAGCCAGCTGTGGTTGCTGATCATCATGCTTGGTCTAATTGGGTTTTCTTTGGGCATGACTGCAATCCCCACGTTCCCCGAGATCATCACATGTGCATAGTGAGTGGCTTCACATGTTGCTCTACACTCATGTCCTGTTGCTGTTTATTGCACAGTTGACATTCTTTTCCCTTTCTCTAGTGAACAGGGATTTGAAGAGGGGCTAAGCACCCTTGGAATGGTGTCGGGGTTGTTTGGTGCAGTTTGGTCCATAGGGTAAAGTTCAGATACTGTTCAGTTCCTTTCCTTTTTTTAATGGTGTGATGCAGATTTTAATGTGAAAATTGTTTTTTTTTTAGGATGTTTTATGGCCCAATAGTTGGTGGTCTTATTACACAACATCTGAACTTTGAGTGGGCAGCAGCAGTCCAAGGAGGCTTAGCGTTTCTGGCTGTAAGTATTGGACTGTGTAGGTCCAGCATTACTCACTGACTGCACTTTGTGCCGGCCTATCAAATGTTTTCAAAGCAGCAGTGTGGCTGTGAAACAGACTCTGATAAATGAGTGACATGTGTTGCTGGGATGGAGAATTCTAATTTCATGAATATAAAGGCTGATAGAGCAGCGTGTGATTCACAGCAGCTACACACTCAAAACTCTCTGTCCTCAGGCCTTTCTCCTCGGCGTGCACTCCTTCTGGCAACGGAAACAACAACAAAGGTAATCATTACCCTCTTTCTAAGATCATGTGATTGGTCAAAGGCGTGTCGTGTATTGTATATATATACAGTACACTCTGTGAAAGTGTGTGTGTTGCTACCTTATTGCTGCATTTTCTGGCTCTGACACTCTGTTGCGTTTTAATTTAAGCGTTAGAGAAGACAGAACAGACGAAAGCACCCCGCTCCTGACTGAATAAAGGCCTCAGCTACACGTGGACGGATGACTTACAAAACAAAATGAATGTCTCAGCTACCTGTTGGCATCAGCTACCTGTTGGCATCAGCCACGTTTTTCCTTTTATTTTTACTTTAAATTATATATTTTCTTTGGTGTGTCAGGGATTGTAGTGATTTTTTGTGGTTCATGGAAACATTTTGTTCCTTATTTTGACGTAACTGTCCTTTTTTTTTAAAAAAATGTGCTTTTATCGGACGCTGCACTGGTACATCAGAATTTAAACTGAACACCAAACTTTCAAGTTGCACTACTGAAAAATCACAGGACCTCCACAAACTAAATGTGCCTATTGTTCCGAAGCTCTTCTCTATTAATGATCTTAGTTTTCTATCACATGACTTGGATTCCATCCTTGTCCAGATCTGCTGACCACATTTATATCATGAAAAAAGAAGCCATTTTACTCACATTCACAGGACTTCATGGACCTCATGTACAGTATGTTTTCATGCATCAGGGAGTATTATATATATATATATATATTCACTGCACCTCACTCACTTCACTTGACCTGATTTGTTTTTGCTTACATGTACTTACAAAAGTAGATTAAAACTTTATGTGATTAGGGACTAATTATAAAATGATTAGCAGAATTTATGTTCAAACTGTGGATATGGAAAGTGTGTCTTTTGCATATGTTTTACAGAAATAATAATAAAAAACATTTGTAATGAATAAATTGTATTTTTAATGCATATAAAACTATAAAACTTTAAAAAAAGCTAAGAAAATAGAACCGTCACAAACGCTTTGTCCTACATCAGCAAAAAATTACAGAATTTTTATGCATAACATACAGAAAGAATTTCTTATAAACAAAGTTAGTCAGTAATCGCCCTGCACTGGAAATGAAAAAGAATAAAGATAAAAACAAACATACTTTCAGTGTTTATGAGTCAGGCTCAAAGGCACCGTTACTCTGGCCGGTCGGCCTCTTTGGGAGCGGCCTGTCTGATGATCTGCCTCTCCTCCTGCTGCTGGTCGACACCAAAGCATCTGCATCCGAACATGTAGCCTGAGAGGAAGCTGCAGACGCTTCTGGCCGTTTTACCTTCTTTTTCCTTCTAGTTCTGTGAGAAAGTCAAAATTTTACAGATTAGCATCATCCATTAAACCATAGCATGATGAGAGGAAGTGTGAGGAAACAATGTCCCGTGTGCAAAAGCAGGCCACTCACTTGGCATCCATCAGTTCAGATTCGGTGTCAGAAAGATTCGGCTCGGAAAGAAACCTAAGTTCCCCCGAGGAGCTAATGGCAGCAGACACCTTGGAAATGTGAGCATGAAGAAAAGAATAACTGACCACCCAAAGGACACCACCACCACACAGACATGCATCAGACTCAGACCGCGAGACCAAAAATAAGCCTCCTTAGGCATGTGGAGGTGACAGCTGAGGAAGCCCAGAGGGGGTTGAAATGTTAGCAATAAGGTTTATTAATATTTAAGCTAACCAACAAGCAAAGACACCACTGACAGCCATTTCCCCGCTGATACAAAACGATCCATATGCATAACAGATGCTGCATCACATTGTGCTCTTACCCTTGTTGGTGTCGACCTGTCAACAGTCCCCTCAGACAAAGCCGCATGTGCCTCTGCAGACTGAGTCCTCTCTTCATTCAGCTCTCCTGAAACAGTAACAGCTCAGATTTAGATGCTTTATAAACATTGTCCTAGAGGCACAAGAAAGTCAAATCCACTTACTCTGATCTGCTACATAAGACGCAAGAAAATATCCCTGCTGCCCGTTGACAAGACGCCCAAACCACCAGTTCTCATTGTCTTTGTACAAAACTTGGATGACATCACCGCGGTGTATCGTCAGTTCATCGGAGCGATTCGCTCTGTAGTCGTAGAGGGCAACAACCTAGAAGGGGAAGGTAAAAGACAAATGAACTGGCCCTGGGGAAGGCTGAGCTCAGACGTTGCAGTAAATACTCACAACTTGTTGAACAGGAGCAGAATCTGTTTCCAGGTGGATGCCTGACGAGATGTGATCAGGAACAGTCTGATGGAGACAGATTTAGTAGAAGCAGTTTTTAAAAGCAAAGACTGCAGTTGACTCAGTGAGTTAACTCGTGTTATTCATAAGAAAGAAAGGCTTACCGTCTGACGCCTAAAAGACGAGCTTCCTCTCAGACGCTGACCAACAGGACTGAAACCACCTGAAAGGAAAAACCCAGAACACAGCGTAAACCTACCTCCCACAGCGACGCAACCTGATGACTCGTGTTCACACTTACAGACACACGTGAAAATGACAAGTGGTCCATCTCTGTCTTTATGAACTGTGTACATGCTTCCAGAAGACAATTAACCACAACACTGGGAAGAATTCCATCTAACCTGCCCCCCTTTTCCTTACACCATGCTATAATCCCTGGAAACATCTGACCTCTGAAGTCACATAGCTCCAATAAAGCCATTCATTGGTTCAGGATAAATAACAGTGTGATTAACTTAACAAGCCACTCACGGCTCTGTGTGCTGAGAGCAGCCTGCGGGATAAGCTGCTCTGCCAGGGAGCTGGAGAGCTGCAGCTTGGAGTGTGGAGACAGGAGGGATGGAGGTGGCAGTGAGGCGTTCAGGCCCGGCTGGAAAACAGAGCAACAATTTAACAACTAAGACGTCTGCAATTTTAAACTCCACCTTAATGTCAGGACACCTAAACACTGTATAAAAAGCTAATGTAACATTACATAGGATCAGGTAGAGATCCATACAGAGCTCAATAGAGTGAGATAACCATCTGTGTCTCCTGAGAATGAACAGTATAAAGTCCACAAAGGTGTATCAGTGGAGGGAAAACACTCACAGTGCCGACATCTGATGTGAAGCTCCTCCCTGTGTGGGTAATTCCCACTGCAATAGAAGACAGGTAATGTAATCCAGCTCAGACTGGAGAGTCCAAATGATTATAAACAGCTGTTTTCATCTGTACCTTGCTCATAAATTAATCCAGAAGTTGAAGACCTTTGATGTGAGTCCTAAAAACAGTATGACAAGTTGAGTTTTGCTTCTAACTATCTAATAGTAATGGCATAATCTTAAAATAAGTCAAAAAGGAAAAATATTTACAAGAACTGAATTCAGCTGTTCTTTGACACACTGCATTTTCAGTGCAAGTCGAGCCGTGTGGGCGAACTGATCCATGGCTGAAGGGGCCGACGTGTCCTGCAGAGCGGAGAGGGCGGGTGTGTTTCTGCTGGTTTTGGTGTCTACAGAGGTTGATCTGCTGGCTGCTTTTAGGTTTTGTACCTCCAGCTGGGAAACTGTGTGGGACATTAACAACACACAGTATTGTTTGAGATGTTTACGAGGTACATACAGAGAAATCCAAATGCTCTTTCCGAAGAACACACGAACCTTTGCGATCGTACAGGTACACGTGGACAGGCTGGCTCTGACCGAAGGCGCAGAAAGCTACCATGTCCTCGTGGGGGTGAAACGCCACGCCATGGAGAGCAGTGGGGTAACAGAGCTCAGAGTACACCGCAACCTGGTCACCTGGAAAAACAGCTGGAGTCACTACAGTAACCAACATACCAACTCTTACTGTTATAACCTAAAAAACATGATTCCCACCTGTGTCAGTATTCCACACATACGCCATCCCATCCTCACTACCAGAGAAGAGGAAGTTACCACATGGTGTGAAAGTGCTGTAAATCCTCTCTCTGTAGTTTGTGGCTCCAGAGTACTTCTTTACAGCCAGACTGGGGCAGAAATGCAGAACATATGATGATCAACCAAAATAAAATAATGTTTATACAATCAGAAAGTGTGGAAATTCTATTTCTATGATTCCAGGTGGTATTTTTTCTTAACTCACATCCTCAGATCCATCATCCTCAGAACACTGTCTTTGGCATGAATGAGCAAGCACCTCCCATTAGGATGGAGCTGCAGCATGTTGATGGATATACCACTGAGGTCACTCTCATCAATTTTCTGCCAAGGGATGAAATACAGGACGATAGTTCATTTTTTTTCACTAACCATTAAATTGTGCTGTAACACGTCATGATGTCTGATCTTTTACCCGCTCTATGCACCAGCGGTGACACGGCTGCTGACGATGTCTGCTGTCATTCACTGAAGTTTTCCACACGATGATCAGGCCCATGTTGTCTGCAGTGAACATTCTCCTTCCTAACGAAAACAAATGGAATGTCAGCTATAGATTCATCCAAGTCGTGCAACCTGCCGAACAACCCTTTACCAAAACCACAACTAACTGAATCACTCTAAAAATCTTTTTTAACCATGTTTAGTTGAGTGACTGAATATTTTTTGTTTAAATTTTATAATCCTTAATTAGCCCCACAGAGGGGAAATTTCTTGAGGCTGAGGATGTCATACAATCACCGGCAAGGCGCGCCACACACCAGTGAGTACACTTGGAGGCCCAAGGACACACAACAGTGACTAGGGAGGAGTTGGGATCGAACCACCAACCTTCCAGTTATTGGACAACCCTGCTGCCCCAATATAACACAATAATGTAATATAACACAATAATGTAATATAATACCTTCAGAATCAAAACAGATTGTGTTGATGAAGGTGCTGTGACCCTCGAACTCCTGCAGCAGCTGCCCGTTTACATCACTGACATCCAGCCTCCACACTCGCACCAGTCCGTCGTAGCCGCCGGTCACCACCAGGTTCTGGGTCGTAGGATGGTACCGAGCAGAGTACACGAAGGACGGATGAGGCAGCACTTTCTGGGCTGTTCCCAGAAGCCTTTCTACATTCCACTCTCTGAGGGAGAAGAGAATGCACAAATGCTTTAATAATTTAATTAGTGTGCCAAAGACTGCAACCCGAAACATGCTGCGTCACTGGTAGCAGATATACTTAACCACTACATACTATGAGAGGAGTGCTTACTCCCCCTAGAGGTAGCACATAGAGCAGCCAGCTATTATTAACAGAGTCACTAACTTCTATTTATTCATTCAGCTTACGAACAGAAACTCACCGGACAGTTCCATCAGAGGAGGCCGACAACAGACTTCGATCATCTCTGGACCAGCAGAGATCATAAACTATTTTCAGGTGACCACTAAAGGCAGCCAGCACTTTGCCAGAGGGAATCTCATACACTGAAAACACAGAGAATATTTGTCTTTGCATGTACACTGGAGAATCCTGCTGTCATCAGAGGGCTGTTCCTGACTGTGATGCGTTAACAGCAGGTTAATTGACTGGAGGTTTCTGCTGAGGAACACTAACACGTTGCTGAGGTGTTACTTACCTACAACAGGAAAAGCGTCTCTGTCAGCACAAGCAGCAGCCAGTATGGTTCCAGCATTAGAGAAGAGCACTGTGAAACAGCCCATCTGACCCCCACGGAATGCCAGGAAGGGCTTGTTCGGAATCCGACAGATCTGTAACAGGATTAAACTCTCGTCAGGCCTAAAGACCAATTTCATTTTCTCTGCTTGGTTCTAATATACTGCCCAAGAATCTACCAACCTGCCCAGGCAGTCTGCTCCATCTCAGCATGGCTGGCTTACTGTCTTGAGGTTGTGTCAGGCTTTTCTTGGTGACTTCGTTCTGCAGTTCACTGTAGGAGGTGCTGCCTCTCTCCTCCTGTAAAGCCATCATAGACCGGATACTTGGGTCCACCTGCAGAACAAAAACAAGAATTTTCTATTTCTTCTGTATAACAAATAGACACATTAAACAGGCAGACCAAGAGTAGCAACCAACTCACATGCTCAGGGACTTTAATGCCTTTTATAGTGACGTAAAGTGTGGATGCGTATTTAGTCCTTGGGGACTTCCTCCACCACTCTACAACCTCGATTGTTTTAGGTTGTCTCTTCGCACGAGGCGGAATGCAGAAGAGTTGCAGGCGAACTTTGCTGTCTATATTCAGCACGCCATTTGCACCAACGAGCTGAAAGGATGGAGGGGGTATTTGTTATTAAATGAAAAGCCATGTTCAGAATGGTGTTGTCTTTCTAATTGACCAACTTTACCTTAAGAAAAGCCCATGCGATTTTTCTGAATCCTCGTTCATGCTTGTCAACATCAACATTGGCTCTCGCTTCCTCCATGGTTACAAAATCTAGGATCTTGAGATAAAACGTCAACAGGAATAAGTCAGCCATGTTTTAAATGCAGCTGAGTGTTAATAAAACATGTCTTACTTCAAAGAAGAGAATGACTTTGGGACTCTCATCATTTTGTTGAACAAAGTAACCGAAGCGTTCGTTGAAGATGATCTGTTCCTGCCACTCTGGGATGATGGATTTGTTCTTCTTGAAATCAAACGGTTGCGTCATGATAGGGAGGATGTGGTCAACATTCTCTTGCTCATAATATGACGCAACGGGCCGATGGCTGTAAAAAAAAAACAGAGGAGAGACGTTTAATTTGTAAAAACACTTAAAGGTAGGGTAGGAGATTTCATTCTGATGCACTTTTTGTTAAATTAGTTAAATTAACTTTAACTCTAACTCTTTACAATCCGATAGCAACCAATGAGTTCATCAGTTTCTCATTAAAACGAAGAATATTAATCATCTGTGGAAGCTATAAAACGCTAAAAACATCAGCCAATCCTCCAGGTGGACCCTGCGCGGAGTATTGGATGGTTGTCACTCTCTTCCTGCTCTACGTGCACCAGAGAGGTACGTGCATGATGGCCGAAGTCACAGACCGCAGCTCGTCTTCAGGTAATGCCCGTCCATTGGAGGCGTGGCTTCGGGGTGAGCTCCGAGAGAAAGGGGCGTGTGTTTACTTTCAAACCTGGCTGACTCTCACTGAGTTTTCAAAATCTCCTACCCTACCTTTAAGATCTTTAAGGATTTAAGACAAAAAAGACATTTAAGACATTTAGCATGTCCATCCTCACCAGTCTTCTTTCTTCACATACTGCCCTGTGATCTCATCGACAACATGGATCTTCACCATGGGGTGTGAGACGAGTATGTCCGTCTTGAGTCGATCTGTTCTGTGTATGTAAACTCCCAGCACGAGGCTGTCGTCAAATGTCGGCTTCTGTGGTGCTTCTGGCTCTGCTTCACGTTCTTGTTTGACAGCTGAAAGGGGAAAAAATCAATTCATCAGCATTTTTTAAATTCTGGAACTTTGCAGATCCTGACAATTCACATCCAATTACCGTGCTTTTTCTTTTTAGTTTTCTTCTTTCCTTTAGATTCTGCTCCACTTGCAACATCAGCATCCTGACCTGCATCTTCATCCCTGGAATGGAAAAATATTGAGCTTTACTCTAACCTGCTGCTGAAGTGTACTGTTTTGATATAAATCCAAAGGAGTTAGTATACACACCCAACATCTGACTCTGTGATTACAGACTTCAGCTTTTTCTTTTTCTTCTTCCCCACATCATTGTTCAGTGTAATATTCTGTGAGACGAAGCTCTCCTCTTCGGTCCTGACCCTTGTCTTCTTTGACGTCCTCTCCTCCTCCTGTGCGATCTGCTGCCGGTATTCATTTACCAGTGAATCTTCTGCATCCTCCACCTGGCTCTCTGCTTTGGCCTCTGTGTCCCCTTTGCTCTTCCCTCTCTTACTTCTACGCTTTGGTTCCTGTCCTTCAACAACAACATCTGGCTCCAGAGAAACCTCAGATTTGGAAGCATCTGCATCCCTTTGAATATAACTGCTTTCGTCCTCAGGCACACGCAGAGGGGGGAGTTCCCTCTTACTCTTCCTCTTGGCTTTTGATGTTTTTATCTCCTCCTGGTTTCGACTGTTGTTGACATTAACCTTTTCTGCTATTTCCCTTTCTCTCCTCTTGTTCTTGGTGTAGCGAGGACTGCCCTGCGCAGGATCATATGTGTTTTGCAGGATGGTCTCATCGTCTTCTGTGTCCTTCTCAAGGTTAAGATTCTTTTTAAGAGTCTGCAGCTAAAAATAGAGAAAAGTGAGAGCAGAGTTTTCCAATACCAGTAAGAATATGTTGTGCTATTAGAGCTTGGAGGTGTGATGCGATGTTCTCTATTGATAAACACAGAACTGCAAAAGTGAACATACTTACCACAATAGTCTCCTGCGTTTCAGTGTCTTTCTTTTTCAGCTTTTTCTTCTTCTCCTTCTCTGTTTCAGTGTATTTCTTGAACACTTCATTGAATCGCTCCCGGGTCCTTGCCCGGTCTTCACTCTCTCCTAATGGATCATTTAGAGTTGCTCACATTCAGGTTTATGCTACACAATACTCAGTACAGTTATAAGGTACATTACTTGAGTATTTGTTGTTGTCTACTTCAAAACATGTATGCATACATAGAAGAGAACACTGTGTTGTGAGGGCACAGGAGGAAGCTCACCTGCAGGCATTCTCAGGCACCGTGATGTCTTCCATTCTGACCGTTAAACGAGTGAAGTGGGGAAGGGCGGAAGACTTTCATTCTAAAACTACAAACCACCAGGACAACATTAGCGTTAAACGGCAAAATATTCTGAATGTTCTCTAACGTGTACATTTGTTTTAACTAGTGACTCTTTACAGGTTAGTAGTTACTACAACAAACAGACATATTAATTATGCCGTGTCTTCGCAGCTGAGACCGAAATAATGCAAGAGAGAAGCTAGCCACTGACGTTAGCTGATTTAGCAGCTAGCTCGCTAAGCGCTACTGTTAGCTGACAACATAAAGCAGATAGCTTACTGCGTTTGGTACAATAATATTTACGAGGGTAAACAAACAGCTTGGCGCCTTAACATGAAGCTGGAAGGGAACTGGCCAGCGGTAACTGCGTGTATCTTACCCAGCAGTGATTGCGCTGTCCTCCAACTTCACCAACAACGCTACGACGGTTTCCAAGTCAACAACAAGGATGAACGAGAGGGCGAGGCTTAGCAGCCATGTTGGTGACGTATGAACATAAACAACAAATTCACCAATGAAATGTGAGTACAAAGGACTGTGCGTGATGACGTATCAGAACCAGCTCTCAAGCGTATCTAAAACAAAACAATCAAAAAAGTAATTAATACTTTCGAATTTAAATATATATATTTATCTGGAATATGAATTACATTTAATTATAATTTAAAAAAATGAGTAAAAGAAACAATCAAGCGATCACAACGTTTAATTTTATAATTTTAATTTGCTTTAACTAAACGTTTAATTTGAAAATTGTGGATTCATATCACCATAGGTCACGTGGCACTCAAATGGGCGTGTCTTTGTACAGGTGGTTTAAAGCAGGCAGGTGTCTCTACAAGATGCAGACATGGCTTCTGGTTTCTGCGACAACTGCCGCAGGCTGCTGAGAGAGTTTGTTGTAAATGTGAGAAGAGTTTGCAGAGAGTTGGAGAGCAAACTCCAGGAAGTCTTCCGAGAGATCGGGCGATGTGCGTGCTTTGGGATTTCACCTGACAGGAGGAGGACGGCGGCGGCTCAGGAGCTGCTGACGCTACAGATCGTGTGTGGTAAGAGCCCTGTTGTTGACATGGAGTTCCTTTGTCTGTGGACAGTGCTGTGGAAGACTAACAACACGTCCCTACAGATTGGCTTTGTGCACATTACACACTCTTTTGTCATAATAATTTATGCACATTATTTGTGTGTGTGTCTTTTCTCAGATGATGAAACCCAGCTCCTCAGTCAGGAAAGTCTTAAAGCTGTGACCACACTTTCAGCCTCAGAACACACTGATCTACAAATGACTGCAGCCATGTATTATTTACACCTCAGCCATCACTGTGAGTAAAAGATTTTTATCTCATTTCATGCCCTATACCTCTAACAGGTAGGACCAGTGTCATGCAAATATCCAACTGTATTTCCTCCACAGTCAGAAGATAAAAAGTGTTTTTATGAAATTAAAGGAATCGTTTAATTTTGAAATAAAATAAACTTGGAGACCAGGAGTGTTGTAGCATGAATGAGTTGTAGTATGAATGATTATATTATAGTTCAGGTTTCTGAGATCAGTGTAGTGGTGCATCCTGCACAGGTTATGTCCAGTAGTATTCAAATGAATGACCCACATGTTTTGCTTACAGGAGGCCGTTGACAGATTCCTGGGTTAATAGAAGACAGGAGAGATGTCTCTTGTGTTAGACTTACAGTTCATTTAAATACATTATTGATTTTTTTCTAAAACCACTGACAGGAACTGACCGAAACTGTGTGTTACAGTGAAATCTCCTTTACCCGATGCTTTCATGGAGCCGGTCATGGCTTTACTTTTATCAACGGACCTGGCTGTGCAAACGACCATATCTCTCTCACTGGTCAATCTGCTTGTAAAGAATAACGGTAAGAGATATTTATGACATCTAGTCTGTGTTGAAGCTAAATGGAGGATCAGATCATCATGATGAATGTCTATGAACTGTCACTTGTCAGTGTGCAAAGAGCTGGTGATTGAAATGGGGATGCTGGTGCCCATATTGGAGCTGTTCCAGTCTGGTGATCCCACTGCTCAGTGTAACTCTTGTGCCTGTGTTGCCATGCTGGCCTCCGCAGGTTTGTTATTTGTCTTGAAAAAATTATTTTACAATGAAATGATGCATTAAAACAATAAAATAAAAGAGATGTTTGTCCTTTCTGTACAGAGTCAAATAAAGAAGTTCTTATCATGGATGCAATCAGACCACTGCTGGCTTTGGCAAAGTCCTACGATACAACGATTCAACAGAACGCAGCCTGGGCTCTGTTACACCTCACACAGACAGGTACCATTATTTTCTGTACATATATTTTTTTATAGAGGCGTCCTGCTGCAGGGCGGCATGGTGGTGCAAACAGAAAGAAGGTTCTTCATACTCCCACATTCCAGAGATGTGCATCTTAGCTCAATCAGTGACTCTAAACTAGCTGTAGGTGTGTGTGCGGCCTGCGATAGACTGGTGGTCCATCCAGGTTTTACCCCACCTCTCACCCTTGGACAGCTGGGGTAGGCTCCAGCCCTCGTGTGACCCCTGCTTCTCCTCCCTTGTAGTGTCGCAGTTTCCTGATTATGCTTTCCTTCTTCGTCCAGATTGGTCCACAAGGATTTTATGTCAGGCGGGTGCAGTTCCTGTTTTGGTTCTTCTGCTGCAGTCCTCAGATTCAGAGGTCCAATTTTACAGCTGCGCAGCTCTTTGCAACATCGCTGCCGTCCAGGAGCATCACCCAAAGCTGCTCAGCATCGGGGGCCATTTTTTATCAAGGTCTCTTTTGACTCTCATGTCTTCTTCTGTGCCAAAGGTTAGTCTGAACTCTGGTATTTGAATCCGAAGGTAAATGAGCAATGATAATCTTTTCTTTGTTTTAAAATGTCTTTTCAGAATTCAGCTCAAGCATGTCGATGCCTGCAAAGTCTTTCAGAAAACGGTGACTATAGCAGTAGAAGAGTATTTATTCTGTACGTGAAGCTGTCGATCACGTTTCGTATGTGTAGCTCTGATGCAGGAACAGCTGATGGAGCTTGACTGTTTGTTACCGCTGAAGGCACTGCTCACGTCGTCTACTCCGGTGTGGACAGAATCTGCCCTAACACTGCTCTCCACACTGTCTGCACACCCACCAAACAACGTACGGTTTAATACACAAGAGCACAACAACATCTGTGGTGTGTTTCTGTTTAATTGCTCCTGTTGCACGATTCCAGGACATCCTTATGAGTGAGGGGCTGCTGAACGAAGTCGGTCAGCTGCTTCATCATCCCAGATCCAGCTCTGGTATAATCACACACTGCTGCAAGATTATCACTGACCTGTGTAGTTCTAACACAGGAGCGCAGGTACTGAGTTCATACTTTTGTCTGACTGCTTTGTGCTTTCTAATGAACTGATGAAATCAATCCCGATCACTGTTGTCCAGGCTGTGATGGGAAGTCTGTGTTTACCAGGCCTCCTCTCGGTGCTTCTGCTTCCTGCTCTGTCAGATGAGACGTTGCTGCATGTGACATCATGCTTGCATCATCTGACAACCTGGGGTGAGTCACCCACTCTTCATTTTTAGGTGTTTCTGTGCTGATTTTAATTAACTTTTTTTTTTTTCAGATGCACTCAGGGCTAAGTTGTCAGCAACAGTAACACCAGAGCAAATGTTGTGTCTGGTGAAGCTGTCCGGACAAATGAGAAGTTCTCAGTTGTCTTTCAACAGCGCTGCAATCATAAGTCAATTAGAAATGACTGGTAATGTAATCTAATGTATTCCAAGTGAAAATAATAGCTCTAAAAATGATTTTACACTTTCAACGTTGCCGTTTCTTTGTTTGCAGATGAGATCCTGCACTTACTGAGGCCTCACTACACTGACATGTCCAAGTACCTGCTGATATTCCTCCAAAAGAAAGACATTAGATTCCAGCAGCTTGGCATCGTCACTATATTCAACCTCAGGAAAGGTTTGTCTGGGTCGTGCAGTCGCTCTTTTTGTTTATCACGTGTTCTTTCACCTGCTCTGTGCTGCTTTCCTCTGTAGATGGAGACTTTTCCTCTCTGCTGACTAACAGTGAGCTGGAGGTTCAGCTCTGGAAGGTGCATGCGCAGACTGAGGAAACAAGACAGCTGCTCCAAATGATTCAGCCTCTTTCGCCGACGTCTGTTAACCCTTGACTGACCTTGTCTCAGTACAAGGACAGAGAAATGTGCACAGGATGCACTGGATGGACAATTTTAATATTATGTGTTTTATACAAACAACCAGGGGGAGAAGTGGCATAGTATCAACTTTAATTAAATATGGCATATATTTATAACAGGCTAACATGTGATGTGTCGTAAGCAATACCTAAACTATAAGATCAAATATTGATGATCAGTTTTTTTTATGCTTTTATTCTAATAAACTCACTTATCCTCTATGCATTAGACTTTGCTTTGTAACTTGCGCAATAACAAACAAAGCAGTCAGTGCAAGAAATGCTTTGTGCGTGGTATCCTCTAAAACAACACACACACACACACACACTTAAGCAAAGTCTTTGGAAACATATGCTCCTTATAGCAGCTTCGAATATGTGATTGCTATACAAAATTCAAGGTTAAGCTTGAAGAGAAATGCAGGAAGTCATCTTACACGAGCACATATACACATCTTGTGTTCTAAGAGCAAAGTGTGACTCTACTTCCACAGCGATGCCACTGAGGAAGGAAAAGTGCTTGGATAGCAAGGGAATCTCAGGAATAAGCAACAAAGCGTATGGCAAGTTGTGATGTGAGTGCGAATGGCTATTCCTAGTATTTCACTGAGGCAACACGCTCCATAACAGCACCACTGTCTACACATCTACTGTTCTTTTTGGATAGTTATTAGATCAGAAACCTGCAGTACTTGAAGGAAATCAATAGCTTAATATTTGTGCCACTGGTTACAAACAGAGAAGTGACCAAACGCTGACGGTCTCACTGAGAGGCAAGGCTGGAATTATACATGCTCTGTCAAGGTGCTGAAGGGTAGCAGGACGTCTGGGCCGCAGCGGTTCCTGTGTTTCGTAGAGAATTCACAGCTCTCTAACAAAGTCTGCCCACGGTGCAGGAGCTCAGATGACCTCTAAAAATAAGAACATCATACGTTTGAAGACTTGACAGAGCAGTCACAAACCTTGATTCTAGTTTATGACCCTATTTTCTGTCCCATTATATGATTGTGTGTAGTCTGTAGGTCTGTTTGGTGCTCACCTGCTCGTTGGTGGGTCTGGATTTCCTCCAGGCCGGTGAGTGTTCTGAGCGACCTGCGTTCTTTGAAGGCCACAACAGGTACCATGTCCTCCTCATTGTTCAAGCCCAGCTGTGTGGTTTTATTCCCCACCGGCATCTTAACAGCATCGATGGTTCCGATGCGAACAGGCTCTGTGTTTTCATTTGGCTGGGGGTCATTTGGCAGAATCCTCGCTGGCACAGATTTCTGATTCGAAAAAGAGATTAACCATTTTAGTCAAGGACAAACCATGTGGCTTTTACAAGTTGAGGTGGTTAGTTATTAGTTGATGCTGAATGTGCGTCACATGAGACCTGAGGCTGTGTACTATCTGACAGATCTGAACACTAAATCTCACTGTATCTGGAGAATCTGTCCTTCTGGTCCTCCGCATGATTTCTTCCAGTCGCTGGAGAGAAAAAAAACAGCCTTCTTAAAAAACAAAAGCAGGTACAGTGAAAACACTCAGAACCTAACTTTACATTATTTGTGATGAATATTCGTGAAAAGATTTTCATAGAGATGGCAATCTCCCTTTTGAACCATGATTATTTACAGTCTTGTCACCTTTTTTCTTTCTTGGCGCGCTGCCTCTTCTTTCTGTGCGATGATTTCTCGCTCTTGTTTCATCTGCTCGGCTCGTTCCCTCTCTTTGGCGAGCTCATCTTCTCTCTTCATCAAACACAGACACATACATTACTTTACATGGGTTCTGTGAGGATGCTTGTGGGTCCAGACATGATTTCTTTCTCCTTGTACAGGGCTGCTATGTTCCCTTTATCACCTGTTTCTGCAGAAGAGCAGCCTCCCTCATAGCCTCAGCACGCTCCTCTTCAGCTCGTCTCTGCTCCTCGTCCTCCCTCCTCCTCTTCTCCTCTATGAGACGCTGAGCCTCGGCCTGCTGGCGTGCCCGCTCCTCTGTCCTCCTGCGTTCCAGCTCCTCACGGCTCCTCCTGGACATAATACAGCGGTTTTAATGGGCTGGGCTGCAGTGCTTTCACATCATAAGTGGAGGTGTTTTTACCTTTCTGCCTCCTCCCTCTGCAGGCGCTCCTGCTCCTCTTTCTCCCTCTGTAGTCGGGCCTCTCGCCTCTTCTCAGCCAGAAGACGTGAGGCCTCCTCTGGGTCAGTTGTCCCAGCTGGTGGTCGGCATGTGACCTCAGGAGCCTGCTGTTGGAGTGATGGAGGAGGCGGTTTGGAAGGACCTGAAGAAAAATCATATATACGTCAAGATATTCTTGAAACACAGTTTTTGTTACAAGCATCTCTGCTTCTTACTTCCATCTCCTGCTGTTCTGGTTAGAGTCTGCTTCGCTGTGTCAGGCAGGCTTGGACACGGAGTCCCTGGTGGATTTTCTCGCCTCGATTTTTCTTGCTGACCTTCATCTGATGTCCTGACAGGCCTGGAGTTACCAGGAGAGAGTGCGGAGCTACAAACAGCAACATCTTCCTCGGGCACAGACGGGAGTTCGAGCTGCAGCGGGGTTGGATGTCTGCCGATTGATCTTCGAGGAGTCCTTTAAGGTCAGGAAGAAGAGAGCACTCTGTTCATATCACTGTCGCTCTGTCATGAAAGGACAGCAGGGGTACTTTACGTACCGTTCAGGTGAGGGCGAAGCTGTCCTGCTTTGTGTATCTGAGCCTGGTTTCACACTCCTGTTGACAGCAGGTGATCTGTTTGAGTTTTTCTTATCTTGCTGACTTGCAGCTTTGATCTAAAAAGGAGACATATTTATCTTTCTTTTCACGTATCCAAAATATTACGACAGAGAGGAGCTGATTGATCTACCTGTGCCACACTGATGCCTCTGTGCTGGCTGTTTTTGGAGCTTGGGGAGACAGATGACCTGTGGTGGACTGATCCAGTGTGTCGCTGGGGTTTGTGAGTAATGGTGGTAGTAGTGTTCATGGCGTGGAATGAAACTGCACGACGACAAATATGGACAACTGAGCCAGGGTTATGTTATGGAGGTATGTGAACAAATGGTGTACAAAGATGAAAACACGAAGTAAACAGAGAGAAAAGGAGAAGCATAAGTGGCCAAAGAGCCTGAGATAGTTAGTAGTCGTAGTGCAATAATGAGTACATTATGTTATCATAAGGAAGGAGGCGGCGGGGAGGAGTACCTTCTTCTCCTGACTGACAACCAGCACTCTTGCTCCTGGCCAGATAAGAACATGTGGGGGTAAGGAGGCGACTGACAAGATTCTTCTCCCATGTTGTCAGTGGCAAGCGACGTGGAACTAGTGTATTGATCAGTATAAAGTTTTCAGTATAAAGTGCAAGAAAAACCAAAGATAAGGCATGCAGAGAGTCGCTGAGAGAACACATACTGTGAGTAGATTGTTGTGAGTTTATGTTAAAAGAGAAGAAGAAAACAAAGCATGGCCAGGCCTCGCACCATTTTTGTTGAGCTTCCTTCCTCTGGAGCTTTGACTGAGGTTCTGCTGGGCCCTTTGGCTCTTCTCCAGCGTCCTACGCAGTGCAGATTCATGTCGCTCCTTGATTCAGAAATACACAATATATCAGTTCATACTCCTCAGGTTGAACAGTGAAAACACTCTCAGAACTCACTTTCTCCTCTTTGAGCTTCTGCTTGCGCTTCTCCTCCACAGCGGTGCGCCTCCTCTCCTCTTTGAGCCTCTGCTCCAGGAGTTTCTTCTTGCGCTCCTGCAGTTGTTGTTCATAGTAATGTCTGGCACGCTGCTCCCGCTCTAACCTGCTCTGTTCCTGAGAGGCTAAGGATGAATGAATGATTATAAAAAAATAGGTTTATGTGTATGTTAATGACATATAATGACGTGTGCTAGCAATCATAGGAGCTCACATACCAAGTAACTTCTGGCGCTCCTCTCTCCTTTCTCGCGCTGCTTTCAGCCTCTCATCAACATTGGGTCCATTAGCTGCTGATTTAATCCCATAAATGATTATTTTGAAACAAGAGAGTGAAGAAATGCTTCAAGACATTAGCTGCAGTTCTAAAAATATGACAGCTGTTTGATGAAACAATGAAGTAAACGAACCTGCAGCTGTCCTTGGAGTAACTGTGTTGCAGATTTGGGAAGACTTGTTGATTATTTTCTTTGTCTGTGGAACTGGGTTTAAATAAGAGCCATTCTCTGTAATTGAGGGGAAAAAAAGTAAACCTGAAAAAACAATACCTATGACCTCTTCAAGGGAACAATCTGACGTACTAATGGAAATAAACACGTCTTTAAATGAATTTTCTTTTCATATAACCCGACAACAGATTCGTTTGCATCCAAAATAATGGTTGTTATGGACTGGAGTGGCCTTAGGGTCAGCTCCAAATGAAAGAGCCATTATAATCTGCCAGCGTATAAAAGGCGAAGAGAACAGACGAGCACCTGACCAGTCCTCATGAACATGAGTGAAGAAAGCAGTGACAAAGGTCAAGATGTTGAGACGTCACACAAGACAGATGATCATTAATTAGTATAACTGATCAGTAGGTGGGGGGGAAATCACATAGATGTGCTTCTTTAGGGTTAAACAGTATGATGGTGATGCTGGTTATTCTGTGTGGATTATGTAATCTGTGCACTCAGATGCCCCATGATTTCCTTTTGTTTACGGTAGCCAAGATTGCTCAGAGGGACAATTCATGCATCAGTATGATCAGGTGGTCCTGTGTTTGTAATCTACACTTACAGCAGCTACAAATCTCTCATAAATAAGTGCATATATAACAACGAGAGCTACTAACCTCCAGTTTTTTCAGACCTGACTCCCTTCCTTTGGCTCTGGATGGTACGTGTAGAAAGTGGTCCCTGCGATGGAGGGATCTGTTTCTTCTGCACAGCCATGCTAGGTACTAAGCCTGGCATACCAATGCTCTCACTCAAAACCCTTCTTCCCTTCCTTTCTCTCCTCCTCCTCTTCCTCCTCCTCCTTTGAATTTCTATTTCAAGATGCCTCCGGGTCCTCGCTTGAGTGAGCTGTACAGGGAACTGCCTCCTGCATCAGCTCCTTGTCCATCTGTGTGAACAAATAGTGAGAAAAGCAAGAAAACAGAGCGTCAGCTTATATCCCCTGACCAATGGATGGGAGATTTCGAAAGGCAAGGTTATCCACGTAGGAAATTCCCTCCAGTCTCCTTTAGAGGTCTAGAGTGAATCTGAGCCTCAGTGAGTCTCATCTATAAAAAGGCTACTCCCTCCCTCTCTTTAAAGATCTCACCCTTGTGAGCTGCTCTGCTTTACTTTCACATAATAGAGCTGTGTCACTTTAATTCCCCCACCACACTGCCTGCCTGCTGCATGGAAGGGATGCAGGAGGACAGGCTTCTGCAGACAGCGGAGGAAGCCCGTCCTCCTGTACAATTACCATGACAACGGCAGTCTAATGTTCAGTGACATACATTGCCTGGACAGTAACTCACTGTGGGAAAGTTAGTGTCTTTTATTGATGAGGCAAAAATGCTCTCTCTTTTTTTTTACCCATAATTCCCTTTTCATGAGTGATGCAGTCAGACCACTAGATGGAGGTGTTTCTTTACAGAGAACATGCAGAAGCTACAGTCACATAAGCTGACTTTAGTGCAATCCTTCATCATACTGAAGTCGTTTTCTTTAATCTTTAAAAATCAGTCAGGACTAAAGTTTTCATTTGTTCACAGAAAATGGGTCACACCCACACCTATGGCTACTGTACTTTATAGCCACCAGTTAACCTCACATGCACCCAAGAAAACCCCCACAGGCATAGGGAGAACACCCTAGATGGAAATCTTATTGCCATTTCAGATCAGATTTCAATCTTATTTATACCTTTTACAACAGACAGTTGTAGGAAAAACTCAATTTTAATAGGAAGAAACCTTAACCAGATCAGATCTCACAAGGAGGAACCATCCTGCTGATGCTGATAGATGCCGAGTAAAGGAGGAGAAGAAGAGGTAGACAGGACAGAGAGGATGAAAGAGAGACATAAAACTACACAGAAGACTGGACACAGTGATGTAAAACAATAGATCATAAGTTGGCCTGATGAGATCAGAGGAGGGGAGAGGAAGGAGAGGAGAGGAGGTGGGGGAATAGAGATGGTGGCGGTGTTGTGGAGGAACTGCTCAGTGGATCATGTTTGTGTCCCATGGCATTGTTGGCCTACAGCAGAATAGCTATGATAAAGATTAAAAAGCCTGTGGCTGCATGTCAACAAGTGACTGTATCTATACCTATAAGCCCTACACACTATGTTTGAGGCTAACTACAGTATACGTCTTACTAAACAGAAATGTTTTAAGTCTGGTCTTAAAGGTGGAGGTGGTGTTGGCCTCTCAAGCCCAGGTTGGCAACTGGTTCCATAGTAGCGGTGCCTGAAAGATAAAGGCTCGTCCTCCCATTCTACTTTGATGAATTCTAGGTATTACAAGTAAACCTGCATTCTGATCTGAGTGTTCTATTGGGATCAGATCCTGCAGGAATAGTGGAGCTAGTCCATTTAAGGCCTTAGGTGAATTTTAAAGTCTATTCTGAATTTTCCCGGCACTTTGCTCAAGCAATAAATCATACCTGCAAACAGCTCATCTAAGAACATACATATTTCAATTTAACTGTCCTCTAAAGCTGCTCTGCAAGAGTTAAATTAATTGACATATGGCAACCTGACATGTGTACAGCTTAAGGGATGTAATGGTGTTGATAAACCACTAATTAACCAATAATAATCCAACTCTGAGTTGCCACTTCAGGGGTTACTTGAGGTCAGATCCATCTGGGACCTACGTGCTCACCAGCTACCACAATGCCCCTGCTTGACACCACAGCCAACAATGCCCTCTGGCTGTGTTTCACTGCTGCAGCTTGCCAAACCCCTGGTCTGAAATGTGCCATAATGACACACAACACCACAGTCAGGTGGTGTGCCCACAGAGTCACTGAAGCACAAATAAGATGTTGATAACCAGTCTACAACCAACAGCCACAGAAGGCCTTTGGTCACTGGACCTACATGGGATAAGATTGCACGGCTGGTATCAAGTCATTCTGTGGTTCATCCTAGACGACATTGTCATAGGTGTCAGTTTAAGGGCTTGGTTGCTTGCTCATGCATATTCATAAGTGTTATATAAATATGCACCTATATTAATAATCCCACACAGGTGTATGCATCATCTCTCACAAGAGCCTCTAATGTAAAAGAAACTAGAGTTTTGTAGCATATTTTTATCTTTATCCATGCCGTCATCCTGGTTTGGCAGCTGATGTACAGTGTGTTTAAAGCCGAGCACGATGACAGCAGCCATCAGAGAGCAAGGTTAGTATTTTAGACTACAGGGGCAAGCGGTAACTTTGCACGATTGGTGACATGGTTACCGGCTATCCTGGAGGAAGTAGGACATCTCCTCAACCCCTCTTAGCTGGTATTGAATCATGTAATTAACAGCAGAATCCCTCAACAGAGTGGCCAGGTCGATGTCACAGAGACTTGCACACACTTCCAGCTGCAGGCAAAAGCATGTATCTGTTACAGTTCTTGGTAAAGCAAAAGAAACAGTTGCATAAGGCCAAAAAAGGCATGTTTTTGTTTGATGCACATTTATTTAACATTTAAATATTTGTTTATATATGTGAACAAAGCCGGTACATTTTCTTAAAACAAGGGTTAAAACATAAGGCGTTTTCCTTCAATCTGTTAACAATGACGACATGTTTCCTTATTATTCCCTCTAAGCAAAATCTATTTCTTTTGTTGTGAAGAGCGATACCTTCACATAATGAGGATGCCACATGCAACACTGACTGGGCCACGTGAATAATTCAGAGCCTTGTTTCATCGGATACCAGCAACTTTAGACTTTGACGTATGGTTTACAGACCAGCTGTATGTGTAATTGATGAGATGATGAGTTGTACTTCAACATTCAATAGAAGTTGTGTAAGCATGCCTCTGCTGTGAAGCATTAGATTTTTGTTTCAGACACACAGTTTTCCTTATTTGATCAAGTAAATAGCCTTATTCATGTTATTATCAATCATGTGACTAAAAAAAAATTAGGTCAATTTTTATATTGTTAGGAACAAATTTGAAACTTAAGGCATTACAAACAGGATTTGACACCATTTGGTGACTCTGCAACAAAAGACAGAGTGTCTGCCCCAAGACCCAGTTTGGAGCAGCACCTAATTAATGATTTAAAAGGAGCGTTCTTCCAATTTGGCTGGGCTGACATTTTGTTTACTTCCACGAAATTCTATCACTTGTAACAAGACAATATATTGATTACCTGATGTGAATACATTTTTATGTTTTTCCAGGAGATGTTTTGTTTTGATGCATCTCTGACTTCATCCACAATAATGTCCAAAAGCCATTGAAACGCTGCATCTAGACCTTTGTATGTGTTTACTATTATGCACCATTTGGAGCTCCATAGTGCAGAATCAACACTACAGTTGTTAATGTGAAAACCTGAATGTGTGTTTCTGGTGTATAGCACCATTTGTTTTTGCATAATTTGCTTTGCACACATATCTCTTGGAGGCTGTGGATTGGCAGGTGTCTGCTCACGGTGACGTCCCTCAGCAGTCCCTAGTTATAGTTGCCGGTCTCGGGTTCAACACTCATGCACTATTCATTGGTGTATCACATCACTCCTCCCCAACTTCAGACTTGGACAAACCTAACTCTTTTCTGTGCAACTTTACTTCTTAGTGCAGCGTAAATGTCTAAAATGTTTATCTAGTCTTCCTCTGATTCTCAGGGGGGAAAAAGAGAGACATTCAGGAGGTGATTTCCAGACAGAAGCCTCTTAAAAAGGACACAAGAGAATCATTTTTTTCCCTTGCATGGTGAGTATAATCAGATTATTTAAAATCCTTAGCAACACAGAGATCAGATGCAACAAGTAAACTTTAGCATTTAGGCCTCAATGTCATGCACTTTAATTGAAAGACTTTCTTTGAGAAGGGAGACTTTGATGACTTTTATTTGTTCTGCTAATTTTTTTTTTAGATACTTCAGATATATTGGCAGCTGTACACATACATTTCTGAGAATTTTCTTTCCTTTACAACACTTGAACTCATAAAAGTCTTTAATTTTTTTAATCTATTGGTTTTGACTAAGTTCCATGTCTAACATCTTCACAATATATGGAGCATAATTTTCATTTGTGTAACAAAATTAAAATGTCATCTGCAAAACATGCTCTTAATGAACAAGCTGTATTAATAATAACTGTTACTGTGCACACATGGTGAAGCCACTGTTCAGATGAAATACTGCAGATTAATTATTTTAAGTGTATTATTTTCACAGTGCATGTGAAATGTATCCCCTTTAATTGATGTATTAAGGTCAGCTGATTTGAATAATTGAAAGGCCTCTTTAAAGGCTTAAAACCAGGGTGTGGTGGCACACCGACACCCCTTTTAAAATAATAGCATGCATGCTGCACTGCATGTGCTGTCATGACACTAATATTTATGTTTTAGATTTAAATAAATGATTTCAGTGCTGTTAATTATTTAGGCATTTTCCAATTGGTTTCTTGAGAGCAGTTAGCTGTTGGCCTCATTCTGTCTGCAACAGGTTGGAGAAAGAAGGGTTTGTGTGTTAACTTCTTTAGTTGACAGTGCCAGTTGCTCTTTGAAAGTGTAAATAACTTCAAATTTCTTTCACAGAGCACGTCAAGAATTTGAACCATGAAGCGCAGTAAGCACCGTGGACACAAGGAGGACAGGAACGGAGGTATCAGCTTCTCTAGGAGGGATAGATGGGAGAAAATCCAGGCTGATGTTACACAACCCATCAAACGAATGTGCCAAATTACAAATGCAGCAGCTGCTGCCATATTTTATCCTTGTTGTTGCCCAGTAATTTACAGTGTCATAGCTTACTGGAACATCTATGTACCAATACAGCTACAGACTCAAATATATTGATCATTGCACCTGTTTTGTCCTCATTGTTTGTCTCTAATATGACCTCCAGATGAGCCGGCTATCTTGGAGACTGAAAACCTGGACCGCCAGGGCATGTTCATGAGAGGAGGCCAAGACCCTGACACTATCTCACTGGCCTCAGTCACAGCGGTCACCACCAATGTGTCCAATAAGAGGCAAGAACTCTTCAGTTGATGGCTGCCTTTGAAACACTTATAATTGTTGTGGCTCACGTGGATTTCACTCTGCAGGTCAAAGCCAGACATCAAGATGGAGCCCAGTTCAGGAAGACCAGTAGATTACCAAGTAAGGGTACCAAGTGATGTAACATTATTGTCTTTGTAATGGTGACAGTGTCAGACATATTTTATGATTTCATTTCAGGTGAGTGTGACAGTGATTGAAGCCAGACAGTTGGTGGGACTGAACATGGATCCCATGGTGTGTGTGGAGATTGGAGATGATAAGAAGTACACCTCGATGAAGGAATCCACCAACTGCCCATACTACAACGAAGTGAGTCAATATTCTGCAATGTCTCAACAAAAATACAACATTTGACTTTCAGTATCATCACAAACTCTTCCACTCTTCCAGTATTTTGTCTTCGACTTCCATGTGCCTCCAGATGTCATGTTTGACAAAATCCTAAAAGTATCTGTAAGTTATTTTGCTCCTAACGTTGCAACCTAAAGCTGATCGATAACAAGTATGTTATCTTGCAACATTTAATTGCCTTGAACCAATTGTTTAGGTTATCCACTCCAAAAACCTTCTGCGGAGTGGAACGCTGGTTGGAACGTTTAAAATGGATGTTGGCACAATTTACTCACAGCCTGGTAAGCAATCAATGGAACCAGATTTGTCAATCCGTTACATTTATTTCAATTATTGTGTCTTTATTGCGGTCCTGCAGAGCATCAGTTTTACCACAAATGGGCTCTGCTGTCTGACCCTGATGACATCACAGCCGGGGGCAAAGGCTACGTTAAATGCGACATTGCAGTCGTGGCTAAAGGGGACACCATAAAAACTCCACACAAAGCCAATGAGTCTGATGAGGATGACATAGAGGGGTAGATAAATCAATACATCTGTAGATAAATCTACTACTAATATTTAATACAGATAATTTTTTGTTTAAAAATAATACACTTGTGTTTTAGCAATCTTTTGATACCAGAGGGGGTCCCTGCAGAGCGGCAGTGGGCTCGTTATTACCTGAAGATCTACAGAGCTGAAGGACTCCCAAGAATGAACACCAGCATCATGGCCAACGTCAAAAAGGCCTTTATAGGAGAAAACAAAGACCTGGTCGATCCATATGTCCAAGTACAGTTTGCTGGGCAGAAGGTGAGACCCAACAGAGGGCAGAAATAATCATCGCTCTCTGCCAGGTCAAAATATTAATTGTCATGTGTGGTTTTAGGGGAAAACATCTGTTCAGAAGAGCTGCTATGAGCCGATATGGAACGAACAAATCGTTTTCACAGAAATGTTTCCTCCGCTGTGCAACCGCATGAAGATCCAGATACGTGACTCTGACAAAGTGAATGATGTTGCTATAGGAACACACTTCTTAGACCTGCAGAAGATCTCCAACGATGGGGACAAAGGTGATTTATGGTTTGAAGACATTAATCTTTTTGATTGTCTCATTGATCTGCAGATAATCTTATTAAATACATTTTATCCTTTATTCCCCAGGCTTCCTTCCAACACTGGGACCAGCCTGGGTCAACATGTACGGCTCCACTCGCACCTACACCCTAATGGACGAGTACCAGGAGCTGAATGAGGGCCTCGGGGAGGGGGTGTCCTTCAGGGCCCGTCTGCTCATCAGCCTGGGTGTGGAGATCCTGGACCCCTCCTCACCTGACATTACCTGCTCCACAGAGGTGCAGATGGAGGGGGTGCCCAACATCTCAGAGGTGGGTCCCTGTCCGGATGGGCAGCCATGTAGAGGAAGCCAATTGTTACTCCTGCTGACAGGTCATTGTGCTGCAGGCGATTGTGAATTATTAATAGTCCTAATTTAGCCCACCTGGTGCATTATTAATAGCCGTTTGCATTAATGTGGCTTCTTTTTGTTTGTAGACAATGTAAGTCACACTACAGCTTTAGCTGTGTGCAGTGGCATGATGGAAGGAGTGGTGGCTCATGTTGAGATACTTTCTGTTTATTTGCTTTAACAGACAGCTACTGGGAAGGTGGAGGAGTTTTTCCTCTTTGGGTCCTTCCTGGAAGCCACAATGATTGACAGAAAGATTGGTGATAAGCCCATCAACTTTGAAGTCACCATAGGTGTTCTACCTTATTCATATATATTAGACTTTCAGTAAATACAAGCACCTTTCATGATGGGAAAAATAACACTGTCGCCAATAACAGGTTACTATGGAAATGAGATTGATGGTGTCGGCAGACCAAAGACGAAGGGCAAGAAAGGGGATGCTGACGAAGCAGAAACTGAACTGATCCACAACTCCAGTGAGGAGGAGATGGATGACGACGGAGACCTGACTTCAGTGGCAACAACACCACCCATGAAACCTGTCATCACTGACCGGTCAGAGCAATAAAAGTGCAAACGCAACCTGCTTATCGTAAAGGTCTGAGGTATAATTCTCTTTTTAATCCACAGGTACTACTTCCATCTGCCATATTTTGAGAGGAAGCCGTGTATCTACATCAAGAGCTGGTGGCAGGATCAGAGGAGGAGACTGTACAATGCCAACATTATAGACAACATCGCAGAAAAACTGGCAAGTTTGTTGATTAATAAGTGAGTAACTGTACAAAGGACACTAAAGTAATTATTATGATGTTGCTTTTACAGGAGGATGGACTGAATGATGTGCAGGAGATCATCAAAACAGAGAAGGCCTACCCTGAGCGCAGGCTTAGAGGTGTCCTTGAGGAACTCAGCCAAGGATGCAGGTCAGTATTTACAAAGTTCACCTAAAACATTGAAAAAAATCACACTGACCATGCTCCAATACTTTTAGTCAGTTCCTTTCCTTGGCAAACAAGGATGAGAATCAGTCGGGCAGAACCAAACTCGACAGGGAGAGACTGAAGCTATGCATGGCAGAAGTGGTACATCCATTTTTTTTACTTACAAAATTATAAATATTGATCTACATTTTCCTGCTTAATGCTAACCTCCCCTCTGATTTTAGGAAAGCATCGGTCAGCAAGCAAAGACTATGAGGTCCCAGGTGAAGAAAAGCACAGTGAGAGATAAAATAAAACTGGCTCAGAACTTCCTCTCGAGGCTGCGCTTCCTGGCTGATGAAGTAGGATTTACAAAACCTGTTGATTCAAACAGCCTGCAGGTAACATTGTGGAGTTGATGTTTCAATGTGTTCTCTTATTGCAGCCTCAGCACAGCGTTCCAGATGTTTTCATTTGGATGATAAGCAATGGCAAGCGGATTGCTTATGCACGCGTCCCATCCAAAGACATCTTGTTCTCTAACACGGATGAAGAAAGGGGAAAGGACTGCGGCAAAGTCAAAACAATCTTCCTCAGGGTGAGAAAGCTTAATTCTCAAGGTTGTGAGAGTTACAAGTCCAGGCCAAAAAACACAGATATCGTGACATCGCTCTGTGATGTTTCCTCTTATAAAGATTCCTGGTAAGAAGGGTTTTGGACCTGCTGGCTGGACGGTACAGTCCAAGTTAGAGATCTACCTGTGGCTGGGTCTAACCAGGCAGCGCAAAGAGTACCTGAGTGGCCTGCCCAATGGGTTTGACGAAAATAAGCTGTGCAAAGGACCTGGCCTGCCATCCTCGCCTCCCATCAGCCTCACCTATATGAGTAAGACCAACATCCAGTTCCAATATTTCTTCTTGCATGTGCCACACACTTAATGTGACATCCACTGTTTGTCTATCTCTGCAGTGAAACAGATCTTCCAGCTGAGAGTCCATATGTACCAGGCCCGCAGCCTGTTTGCCGCTGACAGCACCGGTCTGTCTGATCCATTTGCAAGAGTCTTCTTCTCAACACAAAGTCAGGTCACAGAGGTGATTAAACACACAGTGAATATGATGCACTCTTTGGAAGTTTCAGGATCATGTTACATATTTTTGTTTTCTGCAGGTGCTGGCTGAGACTCTCTGCCCAACGTGGGACCAGCTGTTGGTTTTTGAGAATGTGGAGTTGTTTGGAGAGGCCACTGAGCTGAGAGATGATCCTCCGATTATCGTCATTGAACTCTATGATCAAGATACAGTGGTAAGGGAAATGGAGACGCCTCAGGGTTTCCATTTGTATACAGCTTGAATGTCTTATCATGCTCCTTCATCTTTATCAACCTAATAATTTAACAGTCTGGCTGTCATTCACTGGAAATGTAAGAGTAAACATGTTGCTTAAAGACCAGCATGTGATTACAACCTGAATGTTGTGTTTTAAAATAAGATGATTTATGTGCAACCTGACATATTTGCTGACTGACAATTTTATATTTGCTCCTGACAATAACACCGTTGTTTTGGATGACCCTTTTGGATAAGTAGAGTGTGGATTGGCTTGACGTACTGTAGCAGCACTGCAATGTGTGCAGAATAGATTGTTATGGAAAGGCATGCAAGAGGAATAAGACCATGTCCATGAAGATCAGACAGATCAACTTATCCCTGTTGCATTCCTTGAAAGTGAAATTTTGTGTTTTCTGGATGTGGCCAGCAGCGACTTTGGACTCTTCATAACCACTAACTGCAAGAAAGATTTATATTTATTTTAGAAGCAACAATCAATAATGTTTTGATATTATCTGTTTTGCAGTTCACTGGTTATTTCAGGAATCTTGCTTATGTTTATTTTTGTTTTCGGTCCTTTTTAATCTGGAAACATGTGCGTCTCGAGCCATGTTTCTCTCTGCATACAGGAATGCACCACAATCAGCCTTTTTTGGTGGTATATCAGACATGGTAGGTCACAGTTCTTTTCTATTCAAACCAGAATGTATGTCTCACTGTATGTCCCTGTGCTTTGCAGGGTAAAGCTGACTTCATGGGTCGAACCTTTGCTAAGCCTGTGGTCAAGATGGCTGACGAGCATTACGGTCCCCCGCGCTTCCCTCCGCAGCTGGAGTACTATCAGATCTACCGTGGAAACTGCACCGCTGGAGAAATGCTGGCAGCCTTTGAACTGCTGCAGGTTAGCTTGTCAGACCATTGACACCATCTGAGGTCATGTTCCAAGTTGTAATTCTTTGTATCTTTTGTTTAGATTGGCCCCAATGGAAAAGCTGACCTTCCTCCAATAGATGGTCCATCAGATATGGACCGTGGCCCAATCCTGCCTGTGCCACTGGGGATTAGACCGGTGCTCAGCAAGTACAGGATCGAGGTAAAGACTGTGACTAAAGGTGTAATGTGTAATATAACTGGCAGTAATAAGAATCTTTTTCTTTAGGTTTTGTTCTGGGGCTTGAGAGATCTGAAGAGGGTGAACCTCGCTCAGGTGGATCGACCTCGTGTGGACATTGAATGTGCTGGAAAGGGAGTCCAGTCCACCGTCATCCCCAACTACAGGAAAAACCCCAACTTCAGCACTCTTGTCAAGTGGTTTGAAGTGGTACTGTATTTCACTGTCTAAAGAACACCATGTACCTGTACTTATTCCTGTAATTGTTTAAAGAAACATACTCTGGATCTTTTTGTTTATCAGGATTTGCCTGAGAACGAGTTGCTTCACCCGCCGCTAAATATTCGAGTGGTGGACTGCAGAGCGTTCGGTCGATACACTTTGGTTGGCTCAAACGCTGTGACCACTCTGAGAAAGTTCATCTACAGGGGGGCGGACAAGCAGGCCAACAACTATTCCACCACAGGTACAGACTATGACCTGGATTTTATTGATAAAGAGCAGAATGTGTCAATGAATGACCTCTTTATCTTTCAGAGGAAATTATTGTTGTCAACATGGAACCTGAGCCTTCTTATAAGAAAATGGAGACTGTGGTCAAACTAGACTCTGTAAGTCTCCTAAGACCTGGAATGTAAAATCAACTGCCACTGAGACAATAATTACATGTTTTATGTCACATGATTTCACTTCTTAACAATCGGTTGTCCTGTCTTAGGGCTCTGACGCTGTAGTTAAAGTTGAGGTAAGCAGAGTGTTGTTGTCTCTGTGAATGTCTAACTAAGGCCCTGTTCACACTGGGGAAAAAAATGTTTGGCCGCATCCAGATCAATCCAGATGTGTTTTTTCCGAGTGTGAACACCTCCAATCCGGCTGAATCCAGTTTGATTTCAAGCCGACTAGATCCACCCACGAGAGGTGGATCTAGCAGGATTGGCTCAAATGTGGCTCAGGTGTGAACGCAAATGTGGCTAGCGAATCTGGCTAGCCACATTATTAGCCATATTACAAGGCGCCACCTAGTGGTTTGGAGAACAGCAAACACGCTGGATGAAGCCAGATTGAGTGCGGACACAAGTGTGTGCTAGCCAGATTTGAAAATAGGTCTGAACGCATCCAGCTTAAAGGCTGTCAGGGCTCAATCCTACTCTAGCTGGAATGACTTTCTCCAGTGTGAACGGGGCCTAAAGGATTTAATCTGAAATCCTTATACTGACAATTTCTTTTTAAAAAAGGATGATGACAAGGGAAATAAAAAGAAGAGGAAGAAGGGGGAAGACCCTGAAGAGGAGGAGCTGGATGAGAGCATGCTGGACTGGTGGTCCAAATATTTTGCCTCCATTGAAACTTTGACAGAGGTGAGAAACAGATGTCATCGTCCAAAACACTGAGAACCACTTTTATCATATTGAGTACTCCTGAGAAATAACCTCCTTCTCCTCCTCCTTTTTTCAGATACTCAAGGCTCAAGAGGCAGCTCTGTCAGACTCAGGAGACAGAGATGACATGGACATCACAGATGGTGGAGGTAAAACCAGATGTGGTGATTGATTATAGTCGCTTGTGTCTGCAAGAACTGTGATGTTTTAAAGCTACACTGTGGAACGTTTGTACATAAATTATCATCACAGTGCTGATTTAACCTATCAGCATCAGCCTCAATCTGCTTATTCGAGGTCGATGGTCACACAATAATTATGTTTTAGAGGAGCAGACCAGAAGCAGAAATAGGCTGTAGCAATAGAAGTCTGGTAGAAAACCTACAAAGCATCTAAAAAACATTACTCCAACAAAGAAAAAGACTCTCTGTGTTTAAAGATTTACAGTCTAAAAACAAAATGAATAGACTGCAAAGCCAAATTCTACATCATGGGTTTATATTCAGGCAATAAAATATGACAGTGTTCCAAAAATGTAATCTACCATGTCAACACTTCATAGTTCCACTCACTGCCAGAAGGGGGAGACAAACATTCCGCACTGTAGTTTTAAGTTTAACTTCAGATGATGATAAAAATCAGATGATAATACTTTTCTTTGATTATGCACATTTCTGCTACTTTTACTAGTACAATAGATCTCCAAGAACATTTTATCTATGCACGTCCATGTTGTGTTTTTATATAAGCTCACTAAACTCTGCTGTTTTCTTCTACAGTGCAATACTGAAGTTCATTGCGTTGGTAGCCGGAGAATTCCTCCATGTAGATGCAGACATGAATCTAAATTTCCACTTGTGGAAGACCTGCTTTTTCATTCCCATATGTGCATATTAGCAGTATGCTGGCCATGAAAGTTGTCAATAACAAGGCAGTAAATAAAAAACTATGGAAGACCGATTTTGATGACATAATAAGCATTAGTTTTAGTGACTAGACCTAAAGTGCATGGCTTTCCACAGCTGCCTGCCTGGAGGATCCTGTCACATCATCAAGTATCCCCACTGAACTGTATACTCAGCAGTATACAATTCAATGGCATGCTTGCTGTTTACAGTAAAAGCTGGTTTTGGCAACTTTCATGTGGAATTCATGTCTCGAGTGCTCTGCTCCCTCATTCCCACTCCCATCCCCTTTTCCCTCCACCCTCACTGCTAACCTGTACTCAGATATCAAACCTGATGAATCTCCTGTGAAAGGCACCAAGAAAGGGAGGGGAAAGAAGGAAAAGAAGAAGCCGGCTGCTGATCCACTGGAGAAGAAGAAGCCAAAGCTGGATGAGCTGAAGGTGAAAAGCAAACTCAGAGAGTTGTGCATGATTTGCAAAATATGATTTCTGTCTTTTAATTGTCTTTTGTGCTCTCAATCAAGGTGTATCCAAAGGAGCTGGAGAGTGAATTTGAAAACTTTGAGGACTGGCTGCATAGCTTTAACCTCTTCAGAGGGAAAGGTGGTGATGATGACGACCAGAACGTGACAGACGAGGACAGGATTGTTGGAAAATTCAAGGTTCGACACACAGAAACAAAAACTAACTAAACGTATTAAAAACTTTGGTGACATGTTCTCCAAGGTTTTTGAATTATCTCCATTTTTTGTCATTGCAGGGCTCATTGTGCATGTACAAAGTGTCAGATGACATGTCCAGAGAAATGAACTTCGACTCAACGATGGGAATGTTTCAGAACATTCCTCACAACGATCCCATCAACGTGCTTGTCCGCATTTATGTCATCAGAGTAAGCTGATCTGATTTCTCCTCTGTTACAGGGAGGTTCTTTGTGATTATCACAATGACAACACTGGGTTTTTTTGTTTTGTTTTTTTTTACAGGCAACTGACCTGCACCCAGCAGACATAAATGGGAAAGCTGACCCTTACATTGCAATCAGACTGGGAAAAACAGAGATCAAAGACAAAGAGAACTACATCTCAAAACAGCTGAACCCGTTGTTTGGCAAGTAAGTAAACCAGCTCCAAAACCAGCTTTTACTGGTTTATACATATTTTAGATAATATCTATATTTCTTATGTGATCAGATCTTTCGACATTGAGGCCACATTCCCGATGGACTCCACACTAACGGTGTCAATTTACGACTGGGACCTTGTGGGAACTGATGATCTGATCGGGGAAACCAAAATCGATCTTGAGAACCGTTTCTACAGTAAACACAGAGCAACATGTGGCATCACGTGCAACTACGCCATGTACGTTTTCAAAGACTAAAGTCCCTGTGGACACATAATAAACTACATTTTTATACTGTACAAATTACTTACTTTGCTGAATTTTCTGTAGCCATGGTTACAATGTCTGGCGGGACCCGTTGAAACCCACACAAATCCTGGCAAAGCTCTGCAAGGACGGGAAGCTGGATGGACCTCACTACGGCCCCGGGGGGAGAGTGAAGGTGGAGAACCGTGTCTTCATGGCACCAACTGAGCTAGAGGATGAAAACGGTATTTTAAAACTCTTTCCTGCTCCATTAACAAACTGTGAGTGTTGATTTGTAAATTCACAAATGTGTGTGGCGATGGTTGTCAGGTCTGAAGAAGCAGACAGATGAACACCTCGCGCTGACCGTGCTGAGGCACTGGGAGGAGATCCCAAGAGTCGGCTGTAAACTCATCCCAGAACACGTGGAGACCAGACCACTGCTCCACCCGGACAAAGCAGGAATTGAGCAAGTATGTCCGCGTACTACAGTGAACGGCAGTGTCGTTCAGATTGTTTTCTGTTGCTTTGTTGCACACTGTTTTCTTGGTTTTTAATTGTGTTTAGGGAAGAATTGAGATGTGGGTGGACATGTTCCCCAAGGACATGACTGCACCTGGTCCTGCACTTGACATTTCACCAAGAAAACCAAAGAAGTATGAGCAGCTTGCAGCATCAATCAGCAGATCATCACACAGATCGGTGTTTCATTATGAATCTGGCCCTTTGTGTGTAGGTTTGAGCTGAGGGTGATCATCTGGAACACAGATGAAGTCGTCCTGGAGGACGATGACATCTTCACTGGAGAGAAATCCAGTGACATATTTGTTCGAGGGTAAAGATGTCTCAATGTGTTTCTGCACACAGTTTAGAAACATAAAACAAAAAACAAAACAAAAATCACTTTTTGATTTTGTTGTTACAGCTGGTTGAAAGGGCAGCAGGAGGACAAACAGGACACTGACGTCCACTACCACTCCATCACCGGAGAGGGAAACTTCAACTGGCGCTTCGTGTATCCCTTCGACTACCTTATGGCTGAGGAGAAGATTGTTATCTCAAAAAAAGAGTCCATGTTTGCCTGGGATGAGACTGAGTACAAGATCCCTGCTCGACTCAATCTGCAAGTGTGGGACGCTGATCATTTCTCAGCAGATGACTTCCTGGGTATTTATCATTATTTACCTGGCATGAATCAGTGTTTTTTTTGTCATTTTCCACCTTGTCAGTACATGTTTGCTGTTTTTTTTTTTTATTATAGGTGCAATTGAGCTGGACCTCAACCGTTTCCCACGTGGTGCAAAGACTGCTAAGCAGTGCACCATAGAGATGGTGACAAATGAAGCAGAGATGCCCACAGTCTCCATCTTTAAACAGAAGAGGATCAAAGGCTGGTGGCCGTTTGTGGCCAGAAATGAAGAGGATGAGTTTGAGCTGACGGTGGGTAAAAAAAAAAATAGGCCTACAGCTGATTCTATGGCACAGTACTAATGGTTTGAAGTATCTATCTATCCTTTTCAGGGTAAAGTGGAAGCAGAGCTGCACCTTCTGACTGGAGAGGAAGCAGAGAAAAGCCCAGCTGGTGAAGGACGCAACGAACCAGAGCCGCTGGAGAAACCCAAGTATGAAAGAGGGGGTCCCCCCCAATACTGTTCCATGTTTTCTGAGTAACATGGTTCACTTTATTCTTTGGCTTCTTCATTTATCCATCCTACATACACACAGGTGCACATTTAAAACTTGAAAGTCCAGCTTGACTCAAAGTGACAAGTAAAAACAAAGTGGTTCAAATTAATACATAAAAGTATCATAAATTAATTACTAAATAAAATGATAAATCAGCCATTTAAAACAAAGGTTAAACAAACATAAAAAGCATAAATTTTGCATCAAAACAAAATCATATATTAAATGAGAAACAAATGTACTTCTGCCAAGCTCTGGACTTAAACCATAGGATCTTCTCACTGTCCAGGGTAAGTTCCTGTTCTTTATCTTTTATGCATTTCCACCCTGTCATGATTTTTATTTCTCTGTCTTGCTCTTGCTTTTATCATTGTTTCAGTAATGGCAGCATTTAAATATTTGACTTAGTAACACTAGTAAAAGTCTGTTTTACTCAACATGCACATTTCTGTCCTTCCAGCCGTCCAGACACCAGCCTACTGTGGTTCCTCACTCCCTTCAAAGCCATAAAACAGTTGGTCTGCAACCAGTACAAGTGGCTGACCATCAAGATTGTCACTGCTCTCCTGCTGCTGGCTATGCTGGCTCTTTTCCTCTACAACATGCCTGGTTACATGGTCAAGAAAATGCTGGGAGCTTAGACACTTCTGCAGAAGGTTCCAGCAGTTTCACTAACCAGACTTTAGACGCTCTCTCTTCCAAACGTTCTGTCTGCTCTTTTTTGTTCAATCATAACAATTTAAAGATTACAAAAAAATTAGAAAAAACAAGTACTGCAGAGGAGTAAAAATGCTCAGACACGCCTGTGTCAAGATGACAGAAAAACACTTGTGGTGCAAAGAAATTAGAGAAAACTACAGAAGCTCTGACAGAGATATGATCAGTGAAAATGTGACCAATGTAGCCAGACAGTTGATGAAGATGGGCAACAGGAAGTGTGACATCCGGGTTAATTCAGAATTGAAAACAAAAATAAAACTACAACCAACAGAAGCTTTAAAGCAACACTTATGGAGGATTTAGAGGAATTGCTCGCGGGGTCCCCCTACAGTCTGATGAACGCTATTGTCTAATACACCTGTCGTAAAACTTTTCTACACGCACATTTGTCAGTCTAGCGGCCAAGCTCTCCGGCAAAAACCCCTTCAAAGCTGGAGCTGTGTGCTAAACATGTCATCAGAGCTAACCTCAATTAGCTAACATGTTAGCTTCCTGTTAGCTAGCAATCAACTTTACTCACATGTTCCAGCAGTAACAGCGTCAGGTCACCATCACTCCTCGACTTTATATTAATCCTTGTTCCAGTTCTTGTTTATCGCGCTCCCTTTTTCTTTTATTCGTCTCCTCAGACGTGTCCTTTACTTTATTGACATCATTTTCAGTGAATGTTTATGTTCGCGCTCTGTCTGGACTCCAACAGACGCCGTACCTATAGGTTGTGCGCATGCTCAGTTTGTGTGATTTAAAGTATGGATTCATCACTCACTTTTAACACTTTATTAGCTTTATCTTAGCTTTATTCACAGCTTCAGCCACGACTTGTGACGTATGCCGTAAAGTAGTATTTTTGTAGTCTTTGTAGTTTCCTATTGCCAGATGGACTGTATCAAAGACGGAGGTGCCAGCAATCTATTGACCACAGTTTGGGGGCTGTAAAACTCCGTAGTGTTGCTTTAAGTCTTTAAGCTTGGTGGTAATATGAAGTTTATTTTTTACATTTTAGGTGTCAGGGGTCTGATTATTACTTTTTCCTTTTTCTTTCTGACTTTAACTCTTTTTTACACAGGATATAAAATAACAAATAAAACACACTAAACATAAAATAAGATGTTACTAAATTAAGTTAATTTTTGGTTTTGTACTACACCAGTTGGTGAATAAAGAAAAATAAACCAAATCTAAACAAATGTAAACATCAAATAAGTGAAAAGTTACCATTAAATACACATAACATAGATAGATACAGAGGTAATCAATAGAAAACATTTCATCATGGATTAATGATCAGGTTTGTTTACATCTGTTCTCTCTCTGCGTTCCACCAGCCGTCCAGACATAGCTCTGCTCTGGTTCCTCATCCCTCTGAAGGCTGCGAAGCACCTGGTGTGTGACCAGTACAGGTGGCTGACCATCAAGATCGTCACTGCTCTCCTGATCCTCGCCATCTTGGCTCTCTTCCTCTACAACATGCCTGGATACATGGTGAAGAAAATGCTGGGAGCTTAAGCTTAAAACAGCAACAGAGGGTTTTCATTAAGAATTTGTATTGTTTTGTGAAAGTTTTTTTTTCCAGTTTCATAGAGTATTTGTTGCATTAATAATAAAAAGAATCTCTATTGCAATAGCCGTGCTAATAATAATAATAATACATCTTGAGTGTATCATGGTTTTTAATGTGTACAAATCTCATTGTTTCTGCCGTCGTGATTGTTTTGCTTATTTCTGTTAAATCACTTAAAATAAAAAGATTTTAAAAATGTGAGGACAGTTAGCGTAGTTGGTTTGTGTTGGAATCCAGATTTTTTTCCTTGCTTCTGTTTCGATGTATGATATTTCAAATTTGTGAATAAATTGATCTCTCAATTTGCTGGAGTCCTTTTTATTATAAATTTAGCTTGTAGGATCTTAATGTGTTTTCTCTGGTCCCTCACCCTTCTTAAAGCTGTAAAAAAAACACACCTTTCTTTACTTTTTTTATGATATGGTCGCTCTTTTTTTCCAGTTCAGATGAGAGAGGCTGAAAGTGAGGCTTTCAAAACAACTATACTTCTCCTACAGGGAGGAGATCCTGAAGCTGGCAGCCTGGGGTTCTGAGAATAACCTCGCTCTCAACACCAAGAAAACCAGAGAGATTATCATCGACTTCAGGAAGCACAGCACCAATCCAGCCCCCCTTCACATCAACGGAGAGTGTGTGGAGAGGGTCCACACCATCAGGTTTCTGGGAGTCCTCATCTCAGCGGACATCGCCTGGTCAGAGAACACCACCTCAATCATCAAGAAGGCTCAGCAGCAGCTACACTTCCTGAGAGTCCTCAGGAAGCACAACCTAAACCCCGCCCTGCTGCTGAAACTTCTACCGCTCATCCATTGAGAGCCTGAAGTTGAAAAGACAGTACAGAAGATCATCGGCTGCCCTCTCCCCTGCCTGATGGACGTTTACACCTCCCGCTGCCTCAGCAGAGCCAAAAACATCATCAAGGACAGCTCCCACCCTGGCTCTGATCTGTTTGCCCTGCTACCCTCTGGGAGGCGCTGCAGGTGCATCAAGACCAGAACAAACAGATTCAAAAACAGCTTCTTATAAACAGCTTCTTCCGTACTTATATTCTCAGGACTGTGCACTAACTTCTATGTTTATATTGTAAATATTTTTCTTAATATCTTTTATATTGCCTGTTTTTTGCACTGAAACTGGTTGACGCTTTAATCTCATTGTACTTGTGTATAGTGACAATAAAAGGCATTCTATCCTATTTGATTATGTAACAAACAGGGGTGGTCGATTCCCACCTCTCCTCCTCCGGGTATACGATGATCAGTGTGATGATTGTATATTTACAGGTCATGATTCTTCTGTGTTTAGTTCTGTAATATTTTCAGTCAGTGTTTGATTAACACCTCTTATGTTGTGTGTGAAGTATATCTCAAAGCAAACCTGTTAAATACACTCAGCCTAAATTTACTCACATAATTGTACATTTTGACCATCGTTCAATATAAACTTTATTTGCAGGACAAACGCAAAAAAAAAAGCCATACAATATTATCAGCTTCACAATATAATGCAGACTCAAATCCAGAAGTTGTAGTGTCTCTCTGAAATTAAATATCTTCAACAAGACTTGGACAAATTTATCTATATATATCTATATAGATATATATTAAAAAAAACATAAATTAATGTTGTTTATTTTAAGAGTACCCACACATACTGCAGTAGATTGCACGAGGAGGAGGATATACAGTAAGCCACCGTCAGTAAGGCAGGATATTCTTCAGTGAGACTGGGAAAAAGGCTTGAAGGAAGCTGCAATTATCTCAGTGCTTATTTTTAAAACTACCTTGTGCTACTAAATATGGGTGAAAATCTAAATCAGACTCAGGCCCAGCGTGGGAGTGAGAAGGGATCACATACATGCAGTAAATGACATGTATATATCAGTCTGACCTCCCACCACAGCCACGAGGGCTCATCGATGCACCTAACTGTGTGCTGCTGTGTAAATAGCTACATAAAAGTGAGAAGTCTATTGATGCATGTGGAGCCTACTAAAGACCTGTGGTTTGTTCTTTCTTATACTTTATCTCCTGTGTGAGCGGATCTGTGGAAATAAACATGACATCCCAGAGAAATTCTGACTCTACATAATGAGCACTACAGATACACTGAGTTATGACAGTATGTACTGTACTTGGCTTTAAAATACCTTCATAAGCAGGACAGATGTTTCCAAGAATCCCCCCCCCCCCCCAAAACAACATACGGAGCACGTTTTCACCAATAAACTGTGATTTGTTTCAAGTATCAATAATTACTAAAGATGTACATTAAGCTTATTTACTTCAAGAACAAAGAGTGTTCAGTGAGCCAGACAACAAACAATGATGGCTAACCGAGGCTCAGAAACGTTAAAACATTCTCTTTAGTCATCTGGCTAAATGGCAAAATCACCTGATCCAGCTGCATCACGGGACCATCATTCAATACAACACAGGCTCCTAAGTGTTAAATTGATACGTAGATTTGCTTAAATATTAATTTTATTCCCCACACTGACGTTTCTAGCATGTGTTTTAGTACCATCATGTGACATTTTGGCATCTTGGCTGTGACAAAGCTGATGCACCAAGTGTGCGTCGCAGCGCTCCAGAAACCACACGTCCCTTTAAATATTTTATAATTAAACCAAACCCACAAACCCCCAGACAGGTTGTTTTTTCATGGGCATTGTACAAAAACATGCCCCGGCTCTGTTGGATTTTGATTGGACACAAGTCAAATATTTATATAAATGCCCAATCCCAGAATCCTGACAACCACATCCACCCATCAGCCTGCATATAACAGTAGTACTCATGCTTTCTTGGAGCTTCTTACAGTGTTACACAATGCGTGTAAAAAAAAAAAAAAAACTAGAAAGTGTCTGGAGAGACCAGCTGGCTTTTCCCCACATTTTTTTTTTGGTAATTGGCATTCATTGCTGCCTCAGTAGAATCCCATTCCCCTCATTCTCACGTCACCTTCTACTCCATTTTGGATCTCTCCATCTTGGTTTTCAGGATTTCCTATAAAAAAAAGACAGGAGCACAGAATAATTACACCAGTGTGACTGAGGCGTGAAGCACAGCTAAAGGTCAGTAGGAGAATTTTTAAAGAGAATAGTAGAATTCTTTACCTCTTCCTCGTCAAGCATTACAGGGAGAGCTCTGTATAGAAAGGGGAAAAAAGGAGGCAGTGAATGCATCACACATTCCCAGACTTCAAAAATACCCTCTACAGGTGTGCAAGTGTGAGTTTTTCCAGCTATTATAAAGGGTCTAATTTACTTACACATCAGCAACAGTCATGGGAATATTTTCCTCCACCCATTTTAGGTCTTCGTCCTGACACAACACAAAAGTTAGTATAGAAAACAAAATGATATTTATAAAGGAGAAGAGACAGAAGACTGTAAGCCACCTCTTTACTCAACAGTTTCTGGGCACCATTAGTGTCAGGCTTGGAGCCTCTCATCTTCATTCCCTCTGAAAAAACACAGAAAACGTCTCTTAAAATCACACAAGCGTCTTCTTTTAGTTATATTTAAATTACATTATTCCCCTCGACGGACATGACCATACCAAAAGCTTCATTCAACATAGGCTCTTTGGCCTCGTCCTCATCATCATCTTCATCAATCAGCGGAGAATGGGAGAACCTGAGAGGAGACAGTCAACAATGGTCAACAATGAACCACGAACTTCAAATGCAGTTAGAATCCCAGACTCCACACAGACCTCTGGCTGTTAGCGGACGGCCGCAGCAGCACCATGATGACCAGCAGAATGGTGGAGAACAGGAGACGCCAGAAGGCGTCGTCTACCCACAAATCCCGCCAACCCTGGAGGAAGGAATACAAACACACAAAAAAACAACCAGTTCATATTGAATTTCTGTGTAAACAGAAACCTCAAACAGTAAGGCAGGATATAAACAAACCCTCTGGCAGTCGACCAGTTTGAAGACTTTAGTGGTCCAGATGATGAAAATGATGGAGGCTGTGGGCACACAAGCAAACACATTTTGATATCTGTAAATAAGATGCACATGCACACGAATATGAACATAGATTAGATTAGATTATTCCAGCCATGACATGGAAATTAATGTAAATACTTAACAATATAGGAAGAAATAAATAAATACATGTGTTGAGTGATCTTAATATAGCAGCTTTAACTCACCAACAACAGAGAAGATGAGTGTGTTGGTGAAGTGCTGATATAAAGACAGCTTCACTACATTTCTGCGCAGCTTCAGGAGGCGAGTGGTCTGAGACAGGCTGATGAAAATGTAAATGCAAATTAAGGAAAACCATACATACATAATGAAAAAGGCTAATATTTACAACTCAGATGCTCATTGAGGAGGAGCCATGTTTGCTGACTTGAGTAAAGGATATCCACCACATGACACAGGAGTCAATAAGGGAGAGGCTGAGATTAGCTACCAGAGCAACCGTCCCATAGAATCCCTGTAGAAAGAAGGCAGATGTTGTAAAGAGACTGTGAGGGTAGCACATTTAGAGAGCACACAAAGTGAATAATGTGGATCAACTTACACCTGTCACTCGCAGCACGCCTTCCACTGAGGAGAAGAGAAGGTAGAGAAGGCCGACAGCCGCCAACCGATGCACCGTGGTACCAAGCCTGGGCCTACACCAGAGGAAAAATACAAATCAGTATTAGCATCAGCTTTTTTCTCAGAGAGACCTACAAGGAGTAACTCACTTGACTATGCCATAACCGAGACTGACAATGAGGACCAGGATACGAGCTAGAGATCGCTTTAATGCAGAGAGCAGCTCAGCGAAAATCACAGCACCCAAAACTGCGAAAAAGGAAATGCACAATCACAAGGGTGACTAAAACAGGAAGGAAAAAGAGCTGTAACTATAAAAACATGTGAAGCAGGCCCACCATAGTCTCCTTTGTAGCGGATGCTCTGGTATTCAGAGTAGAACACAGCTTTCTCCAGCATGCCAAGGATGATGACAGCGCCGATCCAGAACTGGATCCGCAGCAGATCCCTCCAATAACAGGCACACCAGAAGAGCCAGAGAGCCCCGAACAGGACGTACACGATGCACATGACCATGAAGAACTGTGAAGAGAGATGCAGAGGGTCGGCTGGGTTTCTTACGGCTGTGCTCTAGACTGTTACAGTATTATTTATGTACCATCATCAGTGGCCAGTCCGCTGGAGAAGAGTAGTCATGTGGTCCTTTCATCTCCACTTTCACTGGGGAGCAAAGAAAGAGGATTCAATCATCAATCAAGATGTCAAACCTAGATAAACACACAAGTTACTGTTCTGTGCTCACTTGTAAAAGAAAAGTTAGGCTGCTCTGCTGCAGCATCTTCATCCTCAGATCCACGATACAGAAGCTGCACCTTCACAATGAACAGGTACGGACTGTCCTCCCAGGCTTTGGCCACTGCAGCAATGTCCTGAAAAACAGGGTTCACAGCCATTAATCGGATGGAAAAAGAAGTTAGAGCTAAGAAGAGATATGCAAAAAATAATAATACTAATAATAAACATTGCTTACCGGCTTGTCAGGCCAGTTGAGGCTCTGATTGGATGAGTCGCTCTAAAAATAAAAAGCATTCAGAGTGAATCTTTACAGCATTCATGAGGAGTCAGAGTTTAAAGATGATCAGTCACCCACCTTTGGACTAGACAGGGGCTGATAAGGGTTGAAGTCTGTGTAATACACCTAAGAGAGTAAAAAGATAAATATTAGATTTGCTTTGAAACTTCTAAAACGTACGACAGGAAAGCAACAGACACATGTTTAGATAACTACTGTTGATAAGCTAAAATTCAGTGAGTTTTATTAGAGTGTTTAAAATGTCAGAGACCTTTGGTAAGAAGAGAGAGGAGCAGTTTTCAAAGTACATGTAGCCCTGACTGTAGAAGCCACTCCAGCCGTCCTTCAGCATGTGGTCCATTCCAAACATGTTCATTGCTTTGTTGTCCTTCAGAGGCAGAAGAAGACAAAAACATAATATGGGGTCAGCTAAATGGAGCTGGATTTTAAAACTGAACAAAAACATTTCAGGAAAGGAAGCTCCAACTTCTCTGACTGTCTGATTATTGATGATGAAGTCAAATTTCTGAGGGTAAAAAGTAAACAAATAAACATCAATACTCACTGGTGTGTTAAAGACCTCGTTATAGCAAACAGACGAGCGCAGGTACCAGCTGATGTTGAAGGCCAGGTTCTTATCACATGACGCTGTGTCACCCTGGACTGCAGAGACAAAAAAGAGAGAGTGGATCATTAGTAATTCAGCTCTTTAATTTATTGATTGATTGATGAAGGAAACAAGACAAAAAAATGCCAGAATAAACACAACAAAAACATTAAATGTAGGGTAGGAGATTTCATTCTGATGCACTTTTTGTTAAATTAGTGTAACTTCTCTTTACAATCCGAGCAACCAATTAGTTCGGCAGTTTCGCTTTAAAACGAAGAATATGAATCATCTGTGGAAGCTATAAAACGCTAAAAACATCAGCCAATCCTCCGGGTGGACCCTGCGCGGAGTATTGGCTGGTTGTCACTCTCTTCGAGTGGTACGTGCATGATGGCCGAAGTCACAGACCACAGCTCGTCTTCAGGTGATGCGCGTCCATGTGATTGGGAGGCGTGGCTTCGGGGTGAGCTCCGAGAGAAAGGGGCGTGTGTTTACTTTCCAAATCTGGCTGACTCTCACTGAGCTTTCAAAATCTCCTACCCTACCTTTAAAGTTCTGTTGTGTTTCTGTAGTGAAGCCTACTCACACTTCATGAAGATGGTGGTGTTGGAGTATAACGTCTTCCGAAACACAGCGTGCTGCGTCTGGAAACACAGCAGAGGAAAATCTGTCAGTTCCTGCCATTATCCTGTAAATCTCACACACAAAACATGTTCATATCAGAACTTCTGGTCTCAGTACAGTAGTTTATATGACTGTAGCTGACACCTCTGAAATGAAATCAGGATAATGTTGAATGTTGTGTCACTGATTTTGGCCATATTTTAGTTTACATTTAGTTCACATTTTTACATTAAGTACTTTAGACACAAAAAAAGCTTTAACTAAAACTTTCATAGTTCTGGCTAAAACAGATATTTACAAATGTGCTGGCTCCAATAAATGTACTCATTTTCCCTCTGGAGGACTAACGTCATCCTTTTCTAAATAGCAGGGCTGTCCTGGTGTTTATTACACACAAACTTATTGTACTGTTGGTGAAAATATGGCCTTCACTTCTTTCAAGTACATGTAAGCTTTTCCTGTGTGACTAACCTGCCTTCATTCATTAGACTGACTAGCTATCATAAAATATGACCTTAATATATAGACAAAGTTATTTGTTAAGTTTGGGTAACGTACAAATAAAAAGCATATAAAGACAGACCAGTAAAACTGTCCAAATGAAACGTTAGTGTTTCTGACAGGTGGACCACAACAGTGTAAAGAAGGAGATGCTAGGGAGCTAGTTAGCTAGCTCGGCTAACACCTGCTAACGAAGATAGAGCTCGACAGGCTGAGTAACAGCCGTGAAAAAAGTCCAACACTGACCGAGTTGATGTCCGCGCTCCATACGGAGACCTCTGCCGCTTCCCCGAGTGGAAAAACTAACGCAAAAAGCAGCAAACATAACCGATGTGCCCGAGCATCTGGCATCTTCATCTGATTCGTGCATCTACTACAGGTCAGGAAGACTCGTATCCGCCTCCAGTTCCGGGTGCCGCTCGGTGTAGTTCCCACTGTCAGCAGAAGAGGGAGACATAACGCTTCCCCGCAATATATACATCCAGCTTCAGACTCTTATTTTTAAAATCCACTTTTGACAGTTTTCATGGATGTAAGCTGGATATGTCTGAAATAAAAGCAGGATATTTGTGTGTAGTGTTTATTTAGTTAGAAATGTTAGCACGTTTTACTATAATACGCCTTTGAAAAAACAGAAGCTCAGTGGGAACCATGTGTTTTGTTTTAGAATATTTCTTGAATGTTTGATGTTTTTGAGTATTTTAAAGTAGTAGTTTAAAGCTGTGAAAACATATAAGCTGTTTTATGGATAATTTTGGATATTACTTCCGGAAGTCAATTTTCAAGCAAATACTCAAGTCGGAATTTATGCCTCTATTTCTATACCTCTCACTGTGTTTAAGTGTCTAAATGATTTATTTTATAAATTCGTTTTTTTTTTTTTTTTATATTTTACGCATGGTAGAATCAATCCATCACACCGAAATAGCTTCATGGATAACTTTATTTTGAAAGTACTCACCGGATGTGTGGTTGGTTGTTATTGTCAGTCATTTCCGGAATCTGTGCAGCTTCGGTTTGTCGTCCTGACAGATTAACAGAAGTGAAACAGAAACCTAATGTAGTTAGTGCTTAAACAGAGACTGACATTGACTAAAGGTGGATGTTTCTGTCTGCTCAAAATGGCGGAACCTGTTGATAGGTACAAACTGTTTGCAGACATTTTGTTGTGTTATTTTGACCTTTGACATTTCATTCAGCACCCAGAGCTCCTTACAGTCTGTCAGTGTGGTTCATGTGTAACTCCTGTCTAATTGTTTGTTAACAGTACAGAAGGAAACCCAGCTAGCTGTCACTAGCACAATTATAGCAAGTTTTGGCATTCAAGCTATGTCTAGTTATGTTTAGCTATACGTGTCTGGACACACTAAAATGTGGCCTGTTGTTATATTATACTTTTCTTTTTAATTGTACTTGTTCCCCAGTGTTATCCCAGATGACGAAGGGAAGGAAAAGTTCAAGAAAAGTGACAACGTAGCCTTTTACAGGTAATTCTTTTTAATTCACAATTTGCATTTATCTCTATCATCTGCATCCTTACGTGCATTATTGTGACTTTTGAGGCGTCAGATCCAGGGACCAAGCTTGCAGCACCGAGCCCTTTTGGATACCTTGGTGCTGACAGAGAACAGGGCACGTTTTGAATTGTTGGAGCCTGACACACAGGTAAAAACCATAGAAACATGTGCACGTTCGTCATCTGTCTTCTGCTCTAATATTCTCTTTTTCACAGAACAGACTGCTCCTTTCTCTATCACCTTCCAAATGTGGCACTGTGAGGATAATAATAGATGAACTCCAGCCCATTAAAGCACGTTACAGAGTTCCAGATGTGATGACCGGAGAGCTGCAGTGTGAACAGTGAGAGCTGAATCAGGACATTAAAATCTCTGTCGGTGTTTGTTTGGTCGGGTACTTGTTCACCTTCTCTTTCCTCCCCTGGCAGGTTGAGAATGGAGAGACAATCTAAGGAATCTCTCACCCTCTCGTGGGCTTCGGGCCATCATCAGGTGCGTGTTTGGCATTTCCCTTTCCGACTGGAGATCCTGTGCGGCCATGAAGCGCTGGTTACATTCAATCCTAAGGGCAAACTGTGGTTTGAAGCGCTGCAGGATCCACCGAGGTGAAGTTTCTGCTAAAAAAAACAACTTATCATGCACATTAATGATCAAATTAATTGATTTCACTTGTTGAATTTCCTCCTCTTGGTCACGTCCATTCATAGTGAGGTAAGAAAATAACAATGCAGAGCTAGCGCCTCATGTTTGAAGCATCATCCGCTCTATAAATACAATTTATTTGGTTTTGTTTCAGCTTCAAGAGGAGGAGCATACAAGTTCATTATGGACGGAGACATTCAGGCAGTTTGTGGATATCAAAGCAAACGGTTTGTTCCTGCCGTCTGCTGCCTCTACAGATATCACATAATAATGATAATATTAAATCCATTTATTGAAATACTTCCTCAGGTCCCAGCAGCGTTGGAGCAGACCTCTGCCTTCATGGGTTCAGGCATGTGTACGGTTTACCTGAGCACTCTGACAACCTGCAGCTCAAAGACACGAGGTGCGTCTGTGCGGACTGCAGCTTTCACCTTCAGGGACAGAGTCTTTAAAGTGTCTTTTGTGTCACAGTGATGGTGAACCATACCGGCTGTACAACCTGGATGTTTTTGCCTATGAGTTGTACAGCCGTCTGGGCTTGTACGGATCCGTGCCGTTGATGGTGGCCCACAGGCCAGACAGGACGCTGGGAGTGTTTTGGCTGAATGCATCAGAGACTTTTGTAAACATTCAGTACTCCCCCACGGACCAACAGGTGCCACTTGTTTCAATGATCTTCTAATGTTATTCAGGAGCTATCGCCAAACTTTGTAGAGCAGGATTGTGACTACATCTTTATGGATCACATCTCCATGACTACACAGGAGGACCGAACCCCACCTGTAAAAAGGAGACGGACTCCGACTCAGACCGACGTCCACTGGCTGTCAGAGAGTGGTGTTATTGACTGCACCGTGCTGCTCGGGCCCACTCCACAGCAGCTCTTCGCTCAGTATGCTCAGCTGACAGGTGAGTGTTCATCTACATTTGCAGAATTAAGACGTCAGAGATCATACCGGTCTGCCTTCTGTGTCAGGATATCAAGCCCTGCCACCGCTGTTCGCCCTCGGGTACCACCAGTGCCGCTGGAACTACAACGATGAGGCAGACGTGAAGGAAGTGGACGCTGGGTTTGATCGTCACAACATCCCTTATGATGTCATCTGGCTGGATATCGAGCACACCAATGGGAAGCGCTACTTCACCTGGGACCCTGTTCTTTTTCCTGAACCGGCCAGCCTGCAGTGCCACCTAGAGAAAAAGAAGAGGAAGGTCAGTCTCTAGGTGCAAAATACAGAGCATTTAATGCATTTTCAGCATCTATATATTTATGTTTTTATCTTTCAGCTGGTCATTATAAATGACCCCCACATAAAGGTGGATTATGGGTGGTACCTTTTCTGCGAGGCTAGAGATGGAGGACATTTTGTCAAAGACAGAGAGGGGCAGATGTACCGTGGCTCGTGTTGGCCGGGTAACGTTTGTCAAATCATTACTGTTTAATCTTCAGTAGGATTTGTTTCTAACTGGAGTTTCTGTTCACTTGTCTCACAGGTGTGTCTTCTTACCTTGACTTTAGCAACCCAGCTACTCGAGCATGGTACTCCAGGTGCTTCAGCTTGGATAAATATAAGGTGCGTGTTTTAGTTCCTTTTACCTTCTAGGTGGTTTGCCGTAGTAATCCTGTTGCCTCGTTGTTTTTGTCTGACGCAGGGATCGACGCCATCTTTGTTTGTGTGGAATGACATGAACGAACCGTCTGTTTTCGATGGACCAGAGCAGACGATGCCGAAGGACGCAGTGCATCATGGGGGCTGGGAACATCGGGATATGCACAACTTGTATGGCTTCTACCAGGTGAGCAGGCACCAGAAGGTGCAGTTCTTTGAAGAGTCACTTGAGGCTGGCTTCAAAAGCAAGCCCTCACACTTCAGGACACTTATATCATGCATTACAGAGGGTTCATCCATTCCTGTATCAGAATCAGAATCAGAATTACTTTATTTATCCCAGAGGGGAAATTCTTTTTTGTTACAGACAATAGAAATTAAAGATAAATTTAAGTATGAAATTGAAATGTATAATAAATATCTAAATACCTAGATTTAAGCATTTAGTTGTATCTAAAGAACATATTTACTGCTGTATAAAAACCTTTACATAGTAAAGAGCCTGACATGAATGTACAGTGTCTGAGTGACTGTTACAGTTCAGAGTTCAGTAGTTTGATTGCGACAGGCAGGAATGACTTCCTGTGTCTCTCAGTGGTGCATCGTGGGAGTCGGAGTCTGTTGCTGAACGAGCTCCTGTAGCTGGTCAGCACAGTGTGGAGCGGTGAGAGGGACAGTCCAGTATGGTCTTTATTTTGGACCACATCCTCCTATGACACACATTTCATCAATTTCCTTCAGACAATTTGGTGTTAAAAATGTGATTCCTTGTTAATAGTAATAATAAAATGTGTTTTCTGCCAGCACATGGCCACTGTGGAGGGCCTCATCACTCGCTCAGGAGGCTCAGAGAGACCGTTTGTCCTCTCACGTTCTTTCTTTGCTGGATCGCAGAGACTTGGTGAGCTACTCAAATGAAAAACTCCCCAAGCTATGACGACGTTTTCAGGTGTTAATCTGCACATTGCACATGTGCAGGAGCTGTATGGACGGGTGACAATGTGGCCTCTTGGGATTACCTGAAGATCTCAGTCCCCATGGTTCTGTCTCTAAGCCTGGCCGGCATAGCGTTCTGTGGAGGTGAGAACTGTAAATAGTGAGTCACTACAGATTGATATTGCGTTCTAAATCTTCTGTTCTGGGTGTGTTTCAGCTGACATTGGTGGTTTTTATGGCGATCCGGAGCCGGAGTTGCTGGTGCGTTGGTACCAGGCTGCTGCCCTGCAGCCATTTTTCCGAGGTCACTCTGCAAAGGAGACAAAGCGCAGGGAGCCCTGGCTGTTTGGGCAGGAAATCACTGCTAAAATCCGTACTGCCATTCAACAAAGGTAGAAGTGTCATAGCCTGATGATCTGAGCACCGAAACAGAACATGTACATGACACATTTCTCTGTGTTCAGGTACTGCTTGCTGCCCTATTGGTACACACTCTTCCACCTGGCTCATACCTCTGGCTTGCCTCCGCTCAGGTAAGTGTTGCTGTCATCTGTTGCTCAGTTGTACAAGTGAAGGCAGCTGGATATTTTTCAGACACTAGAGGTCAGTGTAGTTCCTGCTCTGATGGTCGGAAATCTGTCACTGTTTGAAATAGTTTTTAACTTTATTTATAAAACTCTGCAGACCGCTGTGGGTCGAGTTCCCAACAGAACAGAACACCTTCACTGTGGACCATGAGTACATGATTGGTGATCATTTCTTTTTTACTTTTGCAATTCAGTCAGATTATAATTGTACTTTCTGTTTTTCTGAGTTTAACCATTTTCTCTTGCATCCAGGAGGAGCTCTGCTGGCCTGTCCTGTAACAGAAGCGGGCATTCAACAAGTCAAAGTCTTACTTCCTGGATCTGCTGATGTAAATGGATCAAAGATCTAATATGTTCACCTCACTGTGGACGTTCAGTTAAAGGTCCTTTTATGTTTTTCAGATTTGGTATGACGTCAATTCAGCAAAGGCGTACAAAGGAGGCAGGACTGTGAGTCTTCCCGTCACTCTTGACACCGTTCCAGTGTTCCAGCGTGGTGGCTCAGTGGTCTGCAGATCAGCAGGAAGTGGCTCCTGCACAGCTGTACTTCAGCAGCTCCCCCTCTCCATCACTGTGGCTTTAAACTCCCAGGTAACACCTGGATGATGCTGGGATCTTATTTTCATAAGATCATGAGCTTTGAACCCATATTTGGAATCTGCTGACCTCTTAATTCCTTCTCTACCAAACTACAGAATGTATTAGTGATGGATAAAGTGTGGTTCTATAGGACATATTTATTGCAACTACCTGTGCCTAGTAGCAGAGCATGTGGACATTCCATTTTTTCTACTACATCTGTTAATAACATCTGTGTGTCTGTGTCTTTTAATCAGAAGCATCCTGCCTGAGCTCTGCTCTTTCTCTACAGGGCTGTGCTGATGGCGAGCTGTACCTGGATGACGGCCACTCCTTCAAATACCGCGATAGAAAGGCCTTCTGTCTGCGCAGGTTCGACATGCTGTCAGGCCGTCTGCTCTGTCGGTGAGTCACCCTCACACTTTCTAAACGAAAGCTCCTGTTTTAGACTCTGTGATGACTTAATAGTTGTTGTTGTGTTTTTCTCTCAGTCCTGCCAGCAGCGAAGGAGCATTCGAGTGTGACACAGTCATACAGTCAGTCACCATCATGGGGGTGAAGAGCAGACCTTCCACTGTGACTGTGCACGTGTCAGGTGAGAAGCTCTGCTATTCATTGTCACATCTCATTCACATTGCTTCCAACACAAGCAAAAAAATAAAGCATATTCTGTTTGTCAGTGTGTGTGTGCATCAATAAACAAAGTGACTTGAGTCAGTTTTAGGTACGACATGCTTGAATTCACAGCCAGAAATCAGAACCTAATATACTTTGTCTGTTTAGTTGAAGCTGTGCCTCATAAACAGTCAAACACATGAACACTTGCTGCTATTTGCTGCTTTTGTTTTTGTAATTTCACAGCTTTAAGAGCAGGGACAATGAATGAAAACTCACCTCCCCTGTCAAATACATTGATAAATAATCAGTGTTTTATATTTACTGGTGTCAAATCAGCTTTAAAGCTTTAAAACGAATTGAAAATATTGACAATTTTCTCTCCTAAAATAGAAAAAAATCATGTTTTCTTTTTATCACCAGGCGCTGAGGACACTTCAGCTACGTTTGAGTTTACAGAGACCTGCTGCAAGCTGACAGTGGACAGCCTGGAGCTCAGGGTGGCAGCTGACTGGGAGATCCGGATTACAGGTTAACTGTAGAAGACTGTGAACTCGAGGCAGCTTTTTCTCTTTGTTGACTTCATCAGTTTTTGCTGAGTCCAGGTGCTTCATGACATGACGTGAAAGTAATGAGCACCTTCACAGAGATGTGACTGATTTCACTTGTTAGAAAAGTAACATGTACATTTCAGGACAAAACCCCTCCAAAGACTGAGCATTATACTTTTAAAGATTTTTTTTTAGACTGAATATAAACAATGAGAAATTCTCTGTGTTTGTGGAGTTATGGTTTCCTTCACTGAATAAATGGCTCAGCAGATTTGCTTGTGACAAAGCTTGCGGTGTGTTCACTGGCATTGTTTTGTGTAACTTCACACAGGTATCTGTACTCATGAGCTAAAGCAGAGATATCGGCTGTCATACGTTTCTTTACAAGCAACAGAAATGGTATTCAAATCACAGTTTGACATGAAATAAGTCATAGGAATTGAGAAACAGCCAAAGAAAACACATTTTAAGAGATTTTTTTTGAGTGGGAGGCAAAATCTCTTTTTATGTTTGAGGCGTTCTGTGTTTTTCCATCATTTGTGTCCATGACCAGCGCCTGAGATTAGGTGATATTCTGCGTGTAGTTACACTGTACACTCTAAGTGATCATCTGTTCTGTTTGACAAGATTGAGTTAGTACTTTTGTGCCCTGTGCTAAAAATGGATGATACTCCTCTTCATAGCATTAGCCTGCTCTCGTTATGCTGAGACTGCTCAATGCTGAGCTCCATTGAGACCAGGTTTAAAGGGCTTGAATGCCTTCTGCTGAGGCAGGGCATCTACCGACCACTCTTTACATGCCCTCTGGCACGGCCCGCTGGCCTTTGTGTCACCCAACAATGATGGCACCCGGAGCACCACAGCTAGGGAGAGGTCATTGTTCCGCTCCGGCCAATGGGAGCGCAACAATTTGACGTTTATGTGATGTGTGAGTTTTGGTGCATATGTGTGTGTGTATGGTAATGCGAAGGTGAATGCATGTGGAGTGAATGTGTCTTTCACACCAAGCGCTTGCATCTGCTCTGTGACGAAGGGGAGGGGGACGTCACACCAAGGAAGAGCCAATCAGATATTAGCTGTTTGGATTTATGCCAGGGTCTTTACGCTTGTAAGAGTTTAGTACAAGTGGCAAAAGCCAGTTTTTTCAAAAAAAAAAAAAGTCTGCTGAGACGAGATGCCTTATACTCCGTCTGGCTTTTTCTGCGACCGGTTGATCCGGGAACGAGAGAGGAGGGACGGGGAAGGGTCTTTGAACAAGCCCCTGCGCTTCAACGGCCAGGATTACAACACCCTGAGACAGGAGTGCCTTCAGAGGAAGAGCCTGTTCGAGGATGACGCTTTCCCGGCCACTGTGGAGTCTTTGGGCTTCAAGGAGCTGGGACACAAGTCCAACAAGGTCAAGAACATCGTCTGGAAGAGACCCAAGGTAGGAGCACGTTATGTGGGAGGTGGGATGTTATGTTGATACACAACAAACCCTAGAGGGTAAAAAATTATCTGACCTGATAGGATTGTTTTACCTGGACATACAGCTGGGATTGGAATATGTCCCATCGGTCCCACGTGGATGGATTGGGAATAAATGGCTTGGACCTTTTTTGGTCTTTTAGTCTGTGCAGGCACCTTTGTTGATGCCTTTCAAACTGAAGGAAACTCACGTTTGTGTTTCATGTTTGCAGGAAATCTGTGAGAACCCCCAGTTCATTGTTGGAGGAGCCAGTAGGACTGACATCTGCCAGGGAGATCTTGGTAAATGGTGCCTCTTTAATAACATCACATCTGCTTCTGTGACTACAGATCAATTTGACATTTGTCTCGACATTGTGAGGAGGTGTATTGTCTGTTTCCGGCTGTCTAAAGTTGCTGACTGAAGCCTTAAATATGCACAAACATTTGGGAAAACTGTGGATACAACAACAGTCTGCAGGGACAGTGTGTGTGCACGATAACAGTGCAGCAAAATATCACCCTGCACGCGGCCTCCCTGCCTGCCTGCCTGCCTGCCTGCCTGCAGCGGCCTCACCATATTGTGCTTACTCTTTTGGAAGGGAATCTAACCAGCAGCACTTCTCATTGTTGTTCAGTTCAGACAGCAAATAAAGGGGACAAAGGTGCTGGCAGACACTGTTAACCGTTAACCCTGTTGAAAAACTTACATTGTTCACACCCTGCCACACACCTGGACAATCAAATACACGCAGACGTCAGCACTCAGCGGCGGTCTTGTCCTCCTGAAAAAAAAAAAAGATCAAGAGGGGAGTTCCTGTCAGTCACAGAGCGTGCTCTTTACTTTGTTTAAAAAATAATGTTCTTAACTGAACCCGCAGAATAAATCCCTCCCTGTGGAGGTCACCATTTGTTGTCCTGCTGTTGTATTTGGACTTTTTTCTGTGCTCAGGTGACTGCTGGCTGTTGGCTGCTATCGCCTGTCTCACCTTGAATGAGAAGCTTCTCTACCGAGTGGTTCCACACGAGCAGAGCTACACGGAAAATTATGCCGGCATCTTCCACTTCCAGGTCAGAAACACACACATCCTTCCCACATCGCCTCCATCTGAGTATATATAATAAGTGAATATATAAATATAGTATAATATTAAAATATTTTATGCTCTTAAAGATAATTAAAATGTTGATTAATGATGGATCTACAAGTTATTAGCAAACACAAGTATTTGGATGACTTCTACATCCTCTGAGTTGTTTCCGTTCTGTTCATCAGTTCTGGCGCTATGGCGACTGGGTCGATGTCGTCATTGACGACCGCATCCCAACTTTCAACAATCAGCTGGTCTTCACCAAGTCCGCTGAGAGGAACGAGTTCTGGAGCGCCCTGCTGGAGAAGGCCTATGCCAAGTGAGATCTCTTTAATATTTAATATCTGTATTGTTGCATACAAACCTACTAGAAATCATTTAAATGTATCTAACGATGTGAGTCAGACTTACAGCGTCTTCTCTCTGCACCCAGGCTGCACGGCTCTTATGAGGCCCTGAAGGGTGGAAACACCACCGAAGCCATGGAGGACTTCACTGGTGGAGTGACTGAGTTCTACGAAATGAAGGAGGCTCCTAAAGAGCTCTACAAGATCATGAAGAAGGCGCTGGCCAGAGGCTCGCTCATGGGCTGCTCCATCGATGTGAGACACTGTTTTCACATCTAAGTGTGTGTGTGTGTGTGTGTGAGAGTCTGACACAGGGACTCTGCTTCACTCCAGCTCAGAGGTTTTCTCACTGTGTTGCATTCTTATAATAAGGAAATACCATAAAACCATAATTTGAACTAGGTGTCAGCAAAGCACGAACATGTATAGATGGAATCGTCTGCATATCGTCTGAGCTTTAATGTCTTTGGGTCTACAGTCCTTGGTTCCTGCCCGCTTTGAGACTCGTACGGTGACAGGACTTGTGAAGGGACACGCCTACTCTGTGACAGCGGTGGAGGAGGTACAACAACAACAACAATGATGATGATGTGTGTTGTAAGATGGGAAAGTTCCAGCTGAGTTTACATGTGAGAATCGTTTTTTCCACAGTGTAAAGCGTCCCAGCACAAGGAGTCTAAAGTTCGTCTGGTGCGTCTCAGGAACCCCTGGGGTCAAGTGGAGTGGAACGGCCCCTGGAGTGACAAGTAAAACACTTTTACGATGATTAATGATGATTACATCGTTCATTTTTCACATGACTTTTCTGTTAAGCTCCTCTGTCCTCCACCTCCTCTCTGACAGCTCTAAGGAGTGGACCACACTTTCCAAGGCTGAGAAGGACAAGCTGCAACACCAGAGCGCTGAGGACGGAGAGTTCTGGTAAGTGGCACATATTTAAAGGAAAGATCAGACTCTTAAGATATTAACCAGGTGTCCTGTTCCCATCCAGGATGTCATTCGAGGACTTCAAGAAGAACTACACCAAGATTGAGATCTGTAACCTCACGCCTGACGCCCTGGAGGACGATAAGATCCACAAGTGGACGGTTTCTGTGAACGAAGGCCGCTGGGTGAGAGGATGCTCGGCTGGAGGCTGCAGGAACTACCCAGGTACAGAAATCGTCTGTTTGCTCACTCATGGTGTCCCGGTTCTTCACTTTACGAGCTAGTTCTAACCAAAACGATGTCACTCCAGACACTTTCTGGACTAACCCTCAGTACCGCCTCCGTCTCCTGGAGGAGGACGACGACCCTGACGACAATGAGGTGGGCTGCACCTTCGTGGTGGCGCTGATGCAGAAGAACAGGAGGAAAGAGCGTAAGATGGGAGCCAATCTCTTCACCATCGGATTCGCCATTTATGAGGTGACGTTCAGGGACTGTGCAGAACATTTAACATTGTCTTTTCACTTCATTTGTCAGCAGGATAACGGCTTTTCTTTTGTCTCTTTGTTGTATCTCTGCAGGTGCCAAAGGAGGTAAGGACACCGAACCCTCACCCTGGACCCAACACAGCTTTTATTGTTGATTTTTTTCTTCAACGTCCTCTCCATGTTCCTCTCAGATGCATGGGAACAAGCAACACATGCAGAAGGATTTCTTCCTCTTCAACTCCTCCAAGGCCCGCTGCAAGTCCTACATCAACCTGCGCGAGGTGACCCAGCGCTTCCGCCTCAGCCCCGGCGAGTACGTCATCGTCCCCTCCACATACGAGCCCCACCAGGAGGGAGAGTTCATCCTGCGCGTCTTCTCTGAAAAGAGGAACACCTCAGAGTGAGTGGGTGAGGGCGGTCAGGGTGGGCTGCAGGGGGGAGGGAATGATACTCTTCCTTCTAGAATACAGTAGAGTTTGATCCTTATGAGTAGGGCTGGATGTTGAAGTTTAGAGAGGTGTAATGTCATTTTCTGGCTGAAAATGGAGCAAAATTCACAATTTAATACTGCAACAAAGCACTTTGTGAAAGGGAAACATGTTAAAATGTGCATTAAAACAAGAAAAGGTCCATATAAGATGGGAGAAGCATCAAATACACATTCAAAATCCTCATTGTCTCTGGATTAGATCCAGCCAGAACTTTTTTTTACTGTAGTAACATCATTTTATTTTTAGATTAAGTGCATAAATAAAACAAAAACAATACTCAGCCCTACTTGATGTGATGCGTAAGTAGCCTCAGGAATACACCGGGTGTGTTGGTGACGTCTCTGCCCTCTGAGTGCATGTTAACATTTGTGTGTCTGTGTGTAAAGAGGGTGGGGTTGGTTTTGTCGGGTTGGGACACAAACCACCAAGAGCAAACCATTTAACGGCGATTTGATTTGTAGAACTGGAAGAAATCGGCCCCAGTTCGAAGCTGTTATGGAATCTTTTTTAGGACAAGCCACCTCAGATTTGATGATCCGGTAAACTTTTCTAAATATTCAATACTGCATATCCGAACCTCAGCCTCCTCCACTCTGGTGGACCAGAGTCGGCCTGCAGCCTGATGGATGGTACCCATGGATGTGTGTGCAGCAACAGAGCTATCACATAGTCAGAAGGGTGTAGGTTAGTTTAGCAAAAACTCCATCTAAATGTCAAGAGGACGTCTTCTGCTGTCAAAATAAGAGAGAGAGTTGACTGGGAGGAGGCACAGGTGGTATCAAACTAACACATTTTGTTCACAGCTTCATTCAGAATCACTGTCTTGTGAGTGTGGGACTGTAAGCCTTTAGAACAGGTACAGTACAGGTATCTGTAGTGCTCAGACTTATGGTCCATATGAGATGATGTTGTCACCATGGTGACTGCTGTTTGTTCATCTTCATCCAGGGAGATAGAGAACAGGATCGAGGCTGATCATCCAGTGGTAAGTGTCCTCTTACATCAAACAAAACGTCAGGTTATTTTGTCTGAAAGAAGGTGCAGCAGGGCTCATTTCTCTTGTGATCATAGCAAGTCACACTAATCTTTTTCGTTTTTGTTGTCTCCTTCTTCTTCTTCTTTTTCTTCTTCTCTACTTTGTGACTCTGTGTGTCAGCCGGCGCCGGCCTCAGCAGGAGAAGAGAGCGAGGAGGACCAGCAGTTCCGGACTATTTTTCAGGAGATAGCCGGCGAGGTGAGGAGAGGAGAGGAAGTCCAGCCTGTGTCATTTCATACATACAGAGGGGTGAAATTATTTCGATGTTTAGGTGTCATTGCATTGTTTGTCCAGCAGAGTGTGCTGTGTGAATTCCACCATATTCCTGAGAACTGTCCTGTTACTAATGTGTCTACCACCTGTTCACTAATATAAGTGAGGTATGAATGAAGACTCCTCAGCTGATCCTCCTCGCTCTGCTCTCTCTCTCTCTCACATACAGGACATGGAAATCACAGCCAGCGAACTGAAAAATGTCCTGAACAGAGTGATCACCAAACGTGAGTATGAGGAGCTGAGCTGCTCAGGTTTTAACTCTCTGTGTGAGCAGGTGCTCACGGTTTGTATGTCCCCCCTGCAGATAAGGACTTGAACACAGAGGGCTTCAGCCTGGAGAGCTGCAGGAGCATGATTGCTCTGATGGACGTATCCTTTGTATCGAGTGCATCGGGCTGGCTGTGTTGTCTGTAGGAAGCACAACCTGCCGAGACCCATGGCAGGGTCAGTGATGGACAGCTCACAGGGTCTAGGCCTCATTTGACCTCTGACTGACCTCAGTTTTAATACCCCCCCCCCCCATCCTCTCAGCTGACAGAGTGATAGCGGTTTGTTCTTTTGCTCTAATGTGACATGTTTTCATGGACGGACGTGTTGGCGGGTTTTCTGTCTTAACTGCGTGCGTTCAGATGGATGGGACAGGTCGACTCAACCTGCAGGAGTTCAGACATCTGTGGAATAAGATCAAACAGTGGCAGGTTCGGTGCAGATTCTCTCACAGATTACATTGATTTGAATGAGCAGTGTGTGTGTGAGATACATGTCACTGACCCTCGCTGTCTTTCAGGGAATCTTCCAACACTATAATGCAGACCAGTCTGGTAGCATCAACAGCTATGAGATGAGGAACGCTGTCAACGACGCAGGTAATAACACACACAGAGAATGTGGATCCATCATGAGGTTTTTTGCGATAATATATATTTTGAAAAACCAGAAGCAGGCCACAAACTTATCAATCACTGCTCATAGATTATAAACATATGCAAAGCTGCAAGTCGCTAAATATTTTTGCACATTTAAACCATCACAAGTGCAATTTAAAGTATCTATAGAGGCCACAAGCTGCTGATGAACTGACTCTTTTAAGACGTGGCAAACACAATGAGTCATCATCATGAATAAATAAAATAATGCTTCTGTCGTTGTTGATGTTTGTGTTTATCATTTGCTTCAGATGAACTGACAGCTTCAACTCATCCTCTAAATGTTCTTGTCACCGTGCAGTCATGTGTCTTGTGTCCCGCTCAGGCTTCCGTCTCAACAACCAGCTGTACGACATCATCACCATGCGTTACGCAAACGAGAACATGAACATCGACTTCGACAGCTTCATCAGCTGTCTGGTGCGGCTGGAGGCCATGTTCAGTAAGTCCAGATGTGCGGACAGATGTTTAATTACAAGCACATGACAAAAGTGACTTTTTTTTTAGTCTCCAGATGTTGTTTTGTGTAGAATTTCCTGCTGTTTAGTGCAAACTTTAGGAGGATTTCTGCAGCTCTGTGGGTGTGAGGTGAACCACTGTCGGGCTGAAAGTCGCTTAAAGTGTGATGTTTCTCTTCTCAGGGGCGTTCCAGGCCTTTGATCAGGATGGAGATGGTACCATCAGACTCAGTGTCCTGGAGGTGCGACGCTTACATACACTCATTTATACAGCTGTTACCCAATTGTAATTTAAAGGAACAGTTCACCTCAAAATCCAAACAATGCAATCAAGCGTGTAACATTTGAGTACCTCTGATTTCCATTAAGTGTAAACTCTCCATTTGCAGTGGCTCCAGTTGACCATGTATGCCTAGACAAGGCCCATCTTCTCCCAGGTGAGCTCCACTCCACACGAGGACCAGACCTGCCAGCCTTTACCTCAATATTCAGTGTGCCCGACCGCCGTTAGCTTTCATCCACCTCACCTCCGGTCCCAGCAGCTCTGCTCTTTCTCCCCAACATGTTTCATCTCTCTCTCTCTCTCTCTCTTTTGACAGTAGGTCTCAGGCCTTTTCTTCTCTCTCTCTACCTATGTCCTCCCATTGATCATCAATATCATCATCAGTCTCTTTTCAGTCATTTGCTTTGTTTGGATTTTATTTTTGAACACATGTACCGTACTTTTCTCAGGCAGCAAACACACACAACCTCCTTTTTTTCTGTCACAATACCTCACAGAGCCTCACACCCAGCTACCCATTACTGTTCTAGTTCACTTTTCTTCTTCTTCTGTTATCAAACCGAGCTGCCAGGGCTTTCTTCCTGTAATTTCAGTGGGCTCTCATGGTGGACATAAACAAAAAAAAAAAAAAAAAAAAACACTCCCTCACCTGTTTCTCACAGTGCAACCAAGTATTTCTACAAGCAGGGCGTAGCTAGGATTCAAAGAATATTCATCACCCTTTTCCCTGTCAATAAAATAAACCTTCAGGATTTACTGCGGGCGTAGAGTCAGTCAGATTTCAGACAGCGCCCCCTGGTGGACAAACTCAGGCTTCTTCTGTTCATCTCAGCTTCACGGCGCCTCGACAAACTGTCCAGTCTTTCAGCTCTGCATGTGGATGGATGAGACTCAAGAAAAACAAACAAACAAACGTGGAGCCGACAAAGTTTGAAAAATTAAGGATTTTGAAAGAATATGGCTTAATGGGATGGACTGCAGCTTTATTGTGATTTTTTTTTTCCTATTAAGGCATTGGTCAAAATGAGTGTTCTGCAATTTTTAACCATTTGAACCCAAATAAATGTGTAGTTATTGGTTTACCAGTCATGTTGATTTCCTTTAAATCAGACAGAACATCTTCCTTTGATATTGCAAACAGTTTTTTTTTTATTAATAACAAGTTCTTAGATTGCACTTTCTTAAAAAAATAACTCTTCACAACATTGACGACAACTGAAATACTTTGAAGAAACTCAGGAATGCTGGGAAAGAGGTGAGCTGCACGCTTTCCGAGAGAGAGAGAAAGAGAGAGAGAGAGAGAGAGAGAGAGAGGAAGAACGAATCCTTCAAACACAACAGAATATCAGCTGGTTAAAAGTGGGAGAATATATATTTATATATATATATAAAAAAAGTGTCTGTGTGTCACCAGGAGTGGGTGAGATATGGCATGGGAGATAAATCCTGCCTCTTCCCTTCGAGATCGTCCATCCAACACCTCCTCTAAAACATCCTTCTCCTCCACATTACATTATCATCACTGTGGACATAGTAATACAGCTCCGGTGCCTTCTGCTCGATGTCCCAAATATCAAAATAAATTCCAAAACAAACGAGCTATAAAAACAGCATCTCACACTCACTCTTGGAAAATAAAGGTTCACCGAACACACGCACACACACACACCACTGTGTCCGTTAATCTTGGGTATCACTGCAAATTCTCAAATGGCAACCTCAGGCCAAGTCACACAACAAAGTCCCTCCAACACCTGAATGAGCAACAAATAAATAAAAAACTTAACTCCTAAATTAAGATCGTTAGAATTTCTTTCCGAGAGAAAACAAAACAAACAAAAAAAATCAATTTATCCAATAATCAGATAACTTTAAGTCACTCGTCAAACTGATCATCTTTGACTAGACTTAATAAAAGAAAAGAAAATAACTATAGGTTGCTCAACATGACACAACAATAAAAACCTCTCTCCTCTCTGCACCCATGCCATATTGTAGCCATGATTATTGGTTTTTGTTGCAGTTCAAACAGAAAAGCGTGACAGTTCCCTCACATACAGCGACACTGGAGTTTCTTCAATGAACAAAAGTCATGTTTGTCTTTGGTCAGTTTTAAAACAAGGTGTGATTTTAGAATGTAAGGACAAAACAGAAACAGCATCACCCCCCGATCCTTTACAGACTGTGATGACACTGAACATAAAGGATGGAGTCTTCGGATGCTACCCATCAAGCTTCACTGCTGCCGCCGCCCCCCTCCCACCCTCCCAATATGGGAGGGTTTACCAGCAGGAAAAAGGGGGCCAGCGGCGCACTAAGGCTCCACTTCAGTCTCCTCCTCAGCGTGTTTCTGCATGTGCAGCAGCACCCCCTGCAACAGATGCAAAGCCTTCAAATAAATGCATGTAAGAGAGCTGGATGTGCAAAACGTCGCAGTACTCGAGACAAAAAAGCATGAAGAGTGTTCAGGGGAAAAGCCTGATATTGGCCTAAAAAGGATCTTAGATATTTTAAGACTTGAAACTTGAACATCTACAATATTGATGTATTTTCCATACCTGCTTGGAGCTGTTGCGTGGACAGAAAAAATCACAGTTTTTCCAGCGGCACTTGAGCATCTGGGAACCGGTGCTGGTGTGGTCATTAAACAGGTGCTGCTGCAGGTGTTCCATCAAGCCAAAGACCAGCGAGCAGCCGTTCCACTGACGACAAAAAAAAGAAACACCTTCTGTATATTCTGCGTATTCACTGTTTTTTTTATTGATTGTAAATCTCCTTGGACAATAGTTCACGCTACAACAGAGAGATGTCTGAGCTTACCCAGCAGCGGTAGTTCTGCATCAGGTTCAGCTTGACGGCCTGCACGCTGCCGTCGTAGCAGCCGGTGTAGATCTGAAACAGAGTTTGTATTTAAAATCATGTGTTTATTTTTCAAAATATTCATCAAATGTATCCTTAGAATGAGCAGGTTCCCACCATGTTCTTGTGAACAGCCATGCACATCACCATGTCCTTGTGTCCGCTGTAAACCTGCAGCTGCTCATGAGACTGTGGAGAAGATGAAACTTCTGGTAAGAAAATATCAGGCTCGGCAAACACACTGCACGGCTGAGTCGAATTTAAAAAAGCTTTGAGGGTGCAAACCTGCAGGTCGTAGACTCGGACCCGTTTATCCAGGCAGGCGGTCACCATCACTTTCCCCAGGACGGCCACTACAGTGACAGCGTGACTGTGACCCTTGTAGACCCGCATCAGCTCCCCCGTCTGTGTAACAAACAATTCCATCACTTATCTTTCGTCTCACGGCTTTATTATGAGGCTTTTATTTAAAAACTGTTGCATCAACTCACATGGATGTTGTGTGCGTAAACACATTGATCGCTGGATCCACTAAACACCAGGTCATTCACCACCTGTGAAAAACAACACATGCTCTCAGCACTGACAGACTCCCACAGGTCTGAAGCTGCGACTCCACGCCCACCTTCATGCAGAGCACAGTTTTAGTGTGACCCTCCAGCGTGCGCAGCAGCAGTCCGTTCTTGGCGTCTCTCACGCTGATAGTGTTGTCGTAGGAGCCGACCAGCAGGATCCTCCGGGCTCCCTCCTGTGACGAGGCCAGACAGCTCACGGCCCGCGGCCCGTGGCACTCGAACGCATCCATCTGCTTGTTTGTCTAAACACAGGAATGAAAAGCGAGCGTCACCTCCAGGCAGCGGAGCTCGATTTTGTGGCTATTTCCAGGCATCATAATTGACAGCTGTAACTTTTGACGCCGGATTTCTCACCTTGAGGTTGAAGGTCACCACTGTGCCATTTCCCAGACCAGCGTACAGAGTTTTCCAGCGACTATGGAGGCAGAGCACTCGGTCTGAGAGAGAGAACTGCTGCTCCAGTTCTCGTGTCTGTGGACAAAACACGACATGTGATCTTAAACTCTAGCTCGTCTCTGACTCTCTGGTTCCTCTGGTTCACTGATGTGGTTTTACCTTGAGGCTGTAGCAGCGTATGGTCTGATCACTGGACCCAGAATAAAGGCGATGATTCAGACTCGGAGCTGCAGACACCAACAAGCAGCTCACTTTGGAGCTGTGACCCTCGAACACCCCAACACATTTATGACTCTGCAACAAAAAAAAACAGCATTATTTCCAAATAAAGTTTTAAAAACTTCACTTTTGAAACAGTGGCAGAAACTCTTCTTAAGCACCCACCACCAGGTCAAAGACTTTGATGGTTCGATCTCCCGAGCACGTGTACAGCAGCCCGTTGTGGATCTGCATGGCGTTCACCGCCTCCTGGTGGCCGTCGAACGCGCCCTCAGTGGGCATGTCGTCCTCGCCGTGGTCAGAGGAGGCATCTGTGTAAACACAAAGTACATGTTAAAATGACAGATGAAGCTGTATCCACTCTTCATTGTGCTGGTGAACTAACAGCTCTATGAATATCTTGCCCATAAAAAGTAATTTAGGCACTCAAGAGTCTATTTTAACTCCGAGGATGACATTTCTAATTCTGGCTGCTCAGAATGTAACATGATTTTCTGTGTGGTGATGCGTTCAAAGACCACCAGACAGGTCCAATTTCTCTCTGTTGGCTCACTGCAAAAGTTCTGTAGAATTGAATGTAGCTGAGTTGAAAGTCATTCTTGATGAAACAAAACATCACTGTGGCTCTCCAGAGATGAACGTACCTGATGAGTTCTTGGGCAGAGTGATGGGAAACGGCATGTCGCTGTGGGAAGAGAAAGGGTTAAATCTTCGGTTTAAAAGCAGAATTCTGAACTCTAAACTCAACATCTTGCAGAGTTCTGTCAGTGGAGCCGCAGGATAACCGGACTCACCTTTCTGAGGATTTGCACAGATCCATGTCACTTGTAGAGGAGACCTCATTGCAGGCCAGGCTCTGCGACTCAGCTTTGACGAAGCCTTGGGCTGATGAGGGCACCTGACCCGCAGCATCTGTGCGAGGCTGCTCACAGGCAGCACTGACCTCCATGCTTTCTTCTGACTCCCCCTTGTGTTTCGGGATCTTTCGGCCGAGCTTTTCAAGTCTGACGATGGGAAGCATCCCCTTCCTGCCGCCCTCTGTGTTCTCATCACCTTCTCTGTCCTCTGCAGGAAAGCTGGAGGTGCTGACCTGAGAACCTCCGCTGGATCTCCTGCGTGGACGGAGCCACCTCGGCCGTGAGGCCTCTTCGTCTTGTTCAGTGTCACTGGTCTGCAGCTGCTCCTTCCCCTGAGCCTGATTCAACACTTTCCTCTTCTTCAGCTTCCTCACACGTTTTCCAGCCTTCAGCTCTGATGGAGAGGCGGGCATATTGAGGAGGGAAGGCACTGAAGGGGACTGTGGCTGTGACGTGTGGCTCTCTGCACAATCAACAACGCTCCCGACCTCAGAGCCTCTCCTGTGGGATAAGAGAAGCTTCAGCGAGGCCTTGGAGTCAGACAAAGGCGTCAGGCTGGTCCTCATGCTCTGTATGGCCTTCTCTGTGACATCCATGGATCCAGGCAGCTTCTCTTTGCCGTCTGCAGGCTCCACAATGTTTGTTTGGTACTGCTCAAGTTTTCTTTCAGGAGGTGGCTTGAAGATAGGAGGGGAGTCTGCAAAGCATTTCAGATGTTAATTATTATTTAGTTCAAAGAGTTCTGTTTACACTCTTGATTATGCTTAACTTACCTGGTGGAGAATCAGTGACAGGAGCAGCCGGCATCTCCACAGTGGTGCTGTGAGGACAGTGGGTTATACTTTCCATGCATTCATACTCTGAGCTGACATGAACGGGAGACTGGGGCTCCTGCTTGATAGCTACAGGCATGAGAGGAAGGCTGGAGGAGGGAGGGGAGGCACACTCGGCGGCGTGAACAGGACTGGGGGCAGCAGCGGAGGAGAAGGACTCAGAGGAGGGTCCGTGCGGCTCAGAGTCGACTGAATCCATCTTTTCTTCTTTTAGTTTGATCAGAGGTGCTTCCTCTCTGGTACCTGTATAAAAACAAACAATTTAAAAGTTCCTTCCGTTTCCCAGACATGTTAATCTATGTATACTGCACAGTTAAATGCATTTATTACAAAATAACATGTCCTCACCTTGCATCCCTTTTAGTAAATCAATCCTCTTGTTTCTCAACGTGTTCATCTCCACCGTCACCTGAAAGACAGGACACACAGAGTCAACAGATCTGCTTATAAGGCATAACATGGTGAAAGTCTTCAAACAGCTGATGTACCTGCTGTTTGGCCACCATGAGGCGCTGCACCTCCATGTAGGCGGCCTCTAATGCAGCCCGGGCCTGGATCAGGTTAGCGTCCACAGTCTGCAACGAGCGACTCAGCTCTTCTTCCCGCAGCGACACAGCCAGCAGCTGGTCAATCTGTAGACGCTCTGCGAGAAGAACAAAACATGAAATAACAACAGTGTGGAGGTGAATAAGCTCACAGATTTATTTCTTTCTTTGGATACAAACCTTTTTTCGATTTAACCTTCCTTCTTTTGCTATTATGTTCCAGGCAAGGAGACTCTGTGCTGGGAACATCCTGCAAAAGTGAGCAAAAACAGTCATGTCTGCATGTTCGGCTTGTTATTTTAGAGTTACGCAGATGAATTCATGAAGGTTTCCTAAGCTCACCCCAGCTGCTCTTCGCCTCTTTCCTGTCCCCTGCCCATCACAGGGTAGCTCTGTCCCTGAACTGCTGTCCCCGAGCACCGAATCGGATCTCTGGAGAGCTTTTGCTAACGCTGGCTTGTCAGGCTGCTTCTGAGCGTCCGGCTGACCAAGCATCTGCCCGACCTCTGGCTGACACTGATTGTCTGGATTCCTTTGAGCAGATGTAGTGTTGGCAGAAACTGTGGGCGTCTGCTGCTCTGAGCTGAGCGCCATCAGAGATGTAAACAGGGACTGCGAGGCTGCCGGAGCGAGGCTGCTCTCTGAGAGCGAGCGCTTTCTGGAAGAGCCCTGGGATGAGGTGTCCATCAGCGACTCCCACTGGAAACCCTCCAGCTCAGGTATGTCTTCCTCCTCCTGGCTTTGGTACTCCTGCTCACATGGCACCATTTCGATTCCAAACCTAGAAGACAAACACAAAACATGAGCTTCACGTGGCTCAAATCAAAAATAACATTAAAGAAAATGAAACCAAACTTCACCTTGGCATGCCTTTTCCCTTGTCCTGCTTCTTCTTGACCTCTTGATACACCTGTTCCCAGTTTACTTTGCTTCGAGACCCGCAGGAGCTGATGAGCTGCCGTACAGTCGGTTTAAGCCCTGAATCCTTCTCTGAGTCGCTCCTCCGTGTTTCGCTCACGTTTCGTACCCGCCTGGCGATGTTCAGGTTTGGCTCGTGGCTGCCTGTTCTGCTCTTGGAGCTGATGTGTTTAGAAAGGTCGCGTTTTAAGACCGGCGGCAGGTCCAGTTTGGAGAGACTTGGCGCATTTGTCCCCGAGACTGTCTGCATTTCGCCACTTCTGGAGGGATCACCCTCTGAGCCCTGACCTGCTTCAGCGGCCTGTGTCTCTGCTTTCTTCCTGTCATCGTCCTCTTCCCTGGCTGAAGCTGCAGGCTCTGAGCGCTCCACGGATGAGGTGCTAACCTGCAGCGACTGGAGAAAGTGGCTGCTGTCTGAAGATGGCCAGACCGCACCAGGCAGCGCGGGTTTAGCTGCATTCTGCTGGTTTTCTTTGTTCACTCCAGCCTGGCTCTGTGCTTGATCCCTCTGCTGCTCATCCACGATGTGCTGCACCATCTTAGTGTTACTGGAGCTATTCAAAGCGGCCTTCCTTTCTAACACAATCTGTTTGGCTTTGATGAGTGACTCTGGGAGCTGCTGTTCTTGCCTGGACTGAAGGGGCCCAGCAGGCGGAGCTTTGTGTGCACTCTGCTTTGATGGGGCTTGAGTGGAAGCCTTGCTGAGCTGAGATCCACTACTGAGAACAGGAACGGAGGGCAGCGACTTATTTGCCTTCTGACTGGAGGAACCAGGCGTGTCATTCTGCCGGCCATCTCTCTGAGAACTGCTGCTTCTACTGCTGCTGCTGCTGCTACTTCCGTCTCTACGATCGGTTGTGCAGTTTGTTTTATGGCTTCCTTTCTCCTCTACATGCTGTCTACTGGGAACCAGCTGCCTTGGTTTCTGTCCAGGTTGGGACAGCTTGTTGGAAGCACTGGATTCTGGGGCTGTGTCTTGTCCCTGGCATTTGGGGCTAGGATCATTATGGGGTGCAGATTCAAAACCCTTTGTGACCGGATACGGTGACCAGCGACAGGCTTTGTCCAGCTTTGGATTGCTACCAAACGTCTTAGAGCTCTTACTGCTGTTGTGGTCTGGTCCTACTGATTGTCCCTCGCCGTTCTGCTGCCCTCCCTGGTCATTCCCTGAGTTTTGAAACTGATTAAAAGCCTCTGCAAACAGGCAGGTTGGGGGTGCCTTCAAGCTCAAGGGTCGGGTCTTTTTAGTGTACTGGCAAATATTATTTTGGCCATAAAGCCCATTACTACTGCCTCCATTGCTCAGCCACGGCAGCCGACTCTGCTGATTGCAATAATATGCACTCTGACCCCAGGTGTTGTTGCTCCGCCCCTCCTGACTATAGAAGCCTCGCCTAGTGAACTCTCCAGATGCCCATTTCTGCAGGTTGGGGGGCTCCTGAGCATGCCATGTGGCGCTCTTTCCCTGCTTATTGTGGTGCCAGGGTCGTGTTTCCCCTTCTCTGCCGTTGCAGTGGTTGTTCCTGTACCAAGAATTTTGATGGCCACACCCACTGAAACCGTGTGACGGCTGCTGCCAGTTACGGTCCAGGCGGTAGCGCTCTTTAGCTACTTTTAGCCTCTGCTGAAACTCGTCTTTTCTCTTTCGCTCCTCTTCTTCTTTTGCCAGCTTGGCAGCAGCAGCCTCTTTTTCTTTTCTACAAAGAGAAGATGTGCATTAAAACTTTTTTCTGTGATTCCTTTTTTGTTGTGGTTTTTCTTCTGTGTGCTCTGGCTCTGCCCTTCAGGCAGCATGGGTCTGAACTTTGTGCAGTCGTGCTTTTTTTTTTAGCCTGCAGGCCTGACATTTGACTCTCAAAGTGAAGCAGCGACTAAAAGAGGCCAGTGAGCACAGCTGAGCCAAATCTGGCTATACATGGTGCGTGTACACACAAACCAGAGCTTGTAAGCAATCACACCGAGACAAATACACTGGAATTCTGCTATATTAGCATGAACTGCATTTATATTTTGTAGAATGAAACCAAGCGCTCCATGTTTCTTGTTGCCCCACTTCAACAGTACAATAGTATTAGTTGTGTCCTTACCTGATTTGTTCTTTCCTTTTTTCTATCAGCCCCACCAAAGCCTGGTCGAAGTACTCCTCGTCATGGTCGCTCCTGGCATGCTTCTGCTCTGCAGCCTCTACGTTCTGTTTGTGCGTGGGGCTGGAAATGTGGCTGGCGTAGTCCGTCAGGCTCACCACCTTCACCTTACACACTCTGCACTCGTGTCCGCAGTCCCTGGGGAGGGAAGGCGACAGAGGGCTTTCAATTGTTCCTTCAGGCATCGTTCTGATGTAGTCTGGTCCGTTTTTTGTTCCTGCCTGCAGAGCCGTCAGTGATCTGGCTCTGCTTTTTTTTTGTTAAAGTCTAAAATAAAAATCAGGAAAGGAGAGTACTCAACAATCCTGTAATAACGTGTCCAAATTCTCTATCTGTCACAGATCAGGAGGTAGCTAACTTATAATTTCCTTTTGTTTTTAACAAAAAAAGTGTAATTCAATATCTTCCTGATCTCGTTTGTCCCTTCTTCAGCAGGCTGTTGGTGGCAGGGTGAGGGCAGGAGAAGCAGCCAGGCTGGACGCAGGAAGCTGTTTATGTCCAGCCATGCAGCACGGCGCCAGGACGCGTGGAGGAGCAGAGGCGCGGCGTCCTCAGCCTAGTGCCCTTTCATGATGGTGTCCGCTGCACTCTGAGACGCTACAGAAGGCAATGTCTGTATTTGACCTCACAGTGCGCTCCGAGAGCCAGGACCCACCCACCCCTCTCACCCTGCAGGCCTGCATGTGTTATTAGAACAGGCCTGAGGATCCCGTTGACCAATCACAGGCGACGCCCGTGTAACCGGAGCCCCGTGCAGCTGCTGACGGCCTCCAGCTCAAAACCTCTCCCAAGTATGCCATCCTATGATTCTGACAGGGGCAGGGAGGTTTCTGGCTCCTTCTCAATTTCTGCTTCAAATCTGTGTCATGGCATGCCGCCATTTTCTGACCTCTCGTGCAGCTGGCAAACTCTTCATCAATAAGATAGGGTTACTCCTTTCTGCCGGCCACTTTAAAGATTTGATTTGCACTGTTACTTTATACTTAGATATATTTTAAGTGTGCCTTAAGCCAAGAACTGCTGAACAAAATCTCTTTGTGCCTCGCATAATGACAATAAAGATTCTTGATTATTTCTCTTCTGCAGTTTGCAAGTTTAACTTATTAAATTTAAGCACAACTTTTATCAAAAAGACACCATCTTTTGCACTGCAAGAAACTCTAGTCACTGGACCTGTATTTGTCCCTCTTGAGATTTTTCCGTCTCAGCGACAGGTCACATACTTTTAGTAATCTACATGGGAGTCACAAGATAGCCAGTTGCCTTCTAACGGTCATGCCTGTTGTTCCGGAGAGATTGTGTCTAAATATACTGTATGTGCCACAGCTGAGACAGCTGCCCAATAACTCGGAACACGTGCACACGTGCCTCATGATGACCCACATAGATTTGGACAAAAGTCTTGAAACTGTCATGTTAGTATGAGCAGGCAAACTGTGTGGTGCAGTATAATAATAGAAGTGTGTGTAGTTTGTCTTAACCACAACTCACCGGCCTTTGAGCTTCTCCAGCTCACGGTGGTGGAGCATGCTTCTCATGTGCTCCTCCATCTCCTGTAAATGCACACTGTTACTGATTTTGGCATTCACATACACACTAAGTTGAATTAATCCGGGGCAATTACCTGCTTGGAGGCATAGACTGTTTCACAGAGGATGCACGTTCTTTCTTTCGCCATTTTGAATGAAGGTAGATCTCAGTCCATTACTGTCAAAAGAGAGAATTCCTTCAAGTTAAACAACTCATCCACAGCAACAAATTATGTATCCCGGATAACAGAGTGTAGTTTTCCCTTAGTTGGAAATCATGACAACAAATGATGATGATTATACGTGTTCTGTATGTTTGGACATACATGAACACATCTAAGGGTGGCTCGTTTTCTCTGGGCAACCACATCTAGCTATTCAACAACATGCCTCAGTGCTACAAGCCAAATGCCAGAAGAGTTCAACCTGGACACCGGTCTAATTCCAGCCTGCTGAAAGAGCAACTCTTTGAGGCCAGAAGGCAGAGCCATGGCAGCATCCGGGGCTAAGTCTGGACATGTTTAATGGTCACAAACAGGGTGAGAAACAAACCCCAGCCACGAGTCAACGGCTGCTCAAGCTTTTCTACCCTCATAAGTGACCAGGAGGAACACTTTGTTATATAAGTATCACTCTTATGAGCATAGAAGTGTGAAGTTTTAGAAACATGTGGGCAGTATGCACATTTGGCCAAGATTAGAATGAACTAAAATAAACCCAGAAACTGGAAGAACAGCCTACCTATCTACACATAACAGGCATGTCAGCCTTTATTAAAAATAACAGGCTGTGTTATACAATGTTAATAATAATCTGAGCAGGAGCCAATAGTCAAAATATTAAACAGTAAAGATTGTGTATGGTGGAGAGCCTAGTGTCACCAATACTTAGAGATACTTGTGTTTATTACATTTCCTTAGAATATCTCCATCACCATTTGGGCAGCTGTTTATAACAGTAGTAAGAGTGATGGGGTCATGTCCCCTCTTCTATCGTGAATCTCTATGGGAGACAGTGTCAGACACCCTGATAACTTGTGAAGAGTGATTTCATAGATCTATGAAGAGATGTATGAAAAGAGAAAGGGGGCGTTGAAGCTCTTGGGTGGATGTTAAATCACAACAGAGCAGAGCCAGCCTCTCCTAGCCTCATTCAGACACTACGAAGTACAGAGGGCTCAGAAGATTAACACACAAGCACAAACTCTAACTTCGAAGCCGCTTTACAACTTCAGAAACACATAAAAGTACGTTTGTCTCAAGCTATTTCACAGGTTAGCTTGCTAAAGGCTAGCTTGCTAAAAGTTAGCTAGTGCAGGAGTTTATCGTAGCATAACAACCTAGCATCTAATGTTATAAAGCAAGTAAAGTTAGTTTCAACAAAACGTTTAGATCGCGTCTGTATCAGAAATTTACACGAGTTGTTCATTAACTTTGCGAGCAAACACAGTTTTGGCTCATTCAGTGTTGTTAGCTTAGCTGCTCAGGTTAGCCGTTCATAAAAAAGTGCAGACACTCGTAACAACTGTATCTGGAAGTAATCTGAAAGACAAATACACTCCCGAGTGCTTTGAACATAAAGTGAGTATTCATAAATTATACCCTCTTACACTTATTAGTACAGTTAATTAACGATACATAAGAGCAACCGCTAGTAGGTTAGCATGCTAGCAATAGCACGCTTGCCAGCAACACCAACGACTCAATACCACCAACATACTTAATCATTCACTAATTATAAAAGTATGAGGGCGTAAAACTACAACAGAATGATTCTGCACTTTATAAATGCGGTGACAAAGCTGTTTGATACCTTTACAACATCCAAATGTGTGTGGAACTACTGCTTTGTGTCCTCCATCGTAGCAGCTAACAATAACATCCTGGAAGCTCACAGAGCGAGCTACGTCCCAGGATGCATTCAGGAGCGCCAGAGAGTGTAGGAAAACAGAGCACCGAGCACTAATTCTCACTTGTATGTGCCCTTAAAGGCTAAAATCTAACTCTTTGTATCAATAATTTAAACATACTAATAAATTCAGACATTTTTAAACATCTAAATCATTTAATGTGAGCTATAATATCAACCAACACAAAGTCACAATTCAAGTAAATTTAACAGCAACAAACTCTGACACAATCAAACTTAATGCCAGCATCATTTTTTCCCATAAACAGTAAAAAAAAAATTAAAAACAGTTCTTGGTAAGTTCACAGTTTGACCCAGGAAATGTCCTTTTAAAATAATACTCCTCAGTTTCAGCAACATCTTCTGTTTCCAGGAATGCTTCAGTAGATATTTATAAATTACTTTGAAATGCAACGACTGAAATTTTTAGGAAATGATTGTGAGAATAGAAACAATGTCATTTATAACATCCTAACAAGTATTTTAGTGCTGTAATTTTCACAAAAAATTACAAAATGGTGCCAGAGGTGACCTCAAAAAATGCAAGAGTGTAAAAAATAAAGGTCAGAATCGTCTCGTGGGTTAATTTGCATCTTGTGTTTTAGCTTATCGGGTTCAGTTCTCGTGACTTATTCTTCAGGTGCCTTTTGCGCATCCTGATAATCCACTGAATGGTGAGTTTGGCAAAGTTAGCAGCTTTGAACAGAGCCATGAAGACACCACAGAGGATGGCGACGGAGCTCCAGGGATTGGCTGTCACGATCTGGAAATAAAATAATAAAAATAAAAAGTTAAAACCAGACAGGGAGATGAAGTGAGGATTAAAAACATGGGAGACCTCACCAGTCTGATTTCTTGCATGAAAGGATCTCGCCATTCAAAGACAGCAAAGAAGAGCTGGTTGCTTTGCTCGGCGTCAGGCCGTTTATCGTTAAACTTCACCACAGCAGACTTAAACATGGAAAACATGTGGTTAAAATAAAAGTTTTAAACTCTGACATAACTCTTTCTTCTTCTTCTCTAAATACCTCCTGCCGGAACTCCACAGCTTCGGTGCTTTTGCCGGATGTCTTCATTAAAGACATCTTGACCCAGGTCCTGAATCCTCCAGAAAAGGTCCACGTGGAGTAGTTCCTCTCACAGTCCCTCATGAATTCTGATCTATTTTCACTAAAGTGGCGGCAAACACACAAACACACACGCACACGCTGAGTCAAGCAGTCATTTCAGAAGACATGAAGTAAGACAGAGGAGGTGTCAGCAAACAAACAGGACGTGACCTGCTGCTGCTGAACATACTTACCTCCCAGTCAAGTCACTAAACTTGGCAAAAAGCATGTAGGTGATGGCACTGAAGTCCTCCTCGGTTTCATTCTGGCTGAACTGCATGAAGATCAGCTCTTTGTTTCGGACGTCGGACGGGCCGCGCACCACCAGCGCTGTTTTCTGAAGAGAAAAGAAGAAGAAGAAGAAGAAGCCGAGTGTTCTCAGTGAGGCTTCCTGTGTGGGGTTTCATCTGTGAGGCCATGTCTGTGTCTGACCTCTGTTTGGTTTGAGAAAGGGCCAAAGTAGGTCACTTGGATGATCTCACAGTCCCCTTTCTGAGGCTTGCCGGGGTCCACTAGAGGTGGGATGTAGTCGTGGTAGTGATGTTTGCAGCTGAGCAGCTGAGCTTTGCCGGGGAACAGAGCAATACCTGCTCAAAGAGAAGAGTCAGAGGCGACGATGTGAGGCTTTAAAACCCCAGAATCAATCACTATTTCCCTTGGATACCGACCTGGAGGGGAGAACGTGTCAACCTCCTTGTAGGTGACAGACATGACCGGGTGGTTCAGCTTGTCCAAAAACTCTGAGATCGTCTGGTAGGCCAGGAAGGCCGCCACCGCCGTCAGCAGCAGGTAGATGAAGATGAGTACCACGGTGAAGACATTCTTCAGACAGGATTTACTGAAGCGCATCAACGGGGTGCTCCCTCCGAAGTCATCGTCTGAAAGCAGAAAGACAGAGGAGGAGGAGGAGGAGGAGGAGGAAGAGGAGAAATGGATGAACTGAGACACATCAGCTGACAGCCTGCAGCTTTCTTCTTCTTCTTCTTCTTCTTCTTCTTTACCTTGTGGGACGCTGCCGTTTGGCTCCTTGGGGTCCAGGTCTTCAGTGGCATCATCAAAAAACCCTGAAGACTGTGTGTTACCTTCATCATCATCATCATCATTGAACTGTGAGGTCAGAGGAGAGAAGGACATTCACACAAATAACTGTGAGTAAAATCCTGTTCTGTCAAATACTCACCAGGTAAGTGTATTTATTAAGTAAAATACAAATAACCCTTTATATTAACCTGTAAGTATGACATCATTTATAATCACAACAGACATAATAATGGAAAATAACAGTTTATAACTTGTTTAAAGCATTTCATAGCTCTAAAATGTGACTTCTTTCTGACTTATCCAAATGTAACATGAACACTTTAGCAGGTTAAAACCTTAGCTCAATGTCCCATCATTTATTTTAGACGGTCATATAGCTCGTAACATAAAATAAAATAAAGATTAAACTACATTAAATTCAAATGTAGCACTGTCTGCAGCACATGTAGCCAAGCCAAAGTCAGCTGTGAACTACTCACTGATGTAATAAAGTTAGATCTACACAAACACCAGGCTGATCCTGAGCAGACCTCAAATAAATAAATAAATAAATAAATAAATAAATAAATAAATACATGAGAAAGCAGCAGCAGAAGCTTCAAGTAAAACCAGCAGGAAACACATGAGGACAGAAGTCACATGATGAGAGCCTGGAGCAGACCGGAGCCGGAGCTTTACCTCCCGGTAGGACCGCGGGTTTTCTGTCCCCAGCATTCCTCTGCGCTTCTTTCTTAAAAACCCTCCAGCGAAGTCTGAGCAGCAGGTTTCATAAGTAAAAGCTGCATTTTTAATAAAAAGAACCGCACTCCACCACCAGGTCCCGGGTCTCCGCTCCACAGGGACTCACAGACGCTCCTCACCCCCTACGGAGGGTTTCTGTGTTTTTAGGCCCTTCCTACAATAATAAAAAGAAGAACCTACAAGTCACGACCCACCACGACAGCTGTGCGTCCTTCCCTTGTTTCCTCTCCTCCTTCCCTTTGCTTGACACCTGATGCTGCATTCAGGTGCTCCAGGGAGGATTCAGAATTCCACACGCAACTAACTAAAAACCTCTCCTGTTTTAAAATCCACGCGTGATTCTTAGTAGGCTACAAATCACGTTGATGAACATTTACTTTATTCTATATTTTATTTTAATTGTTTCTTTTATTCAAAAATTGTCATTCTTTTCTCGTTTATCAAAATTCCCACACCCCTAAATGCACCACCAGTGGTGGGACGACAAGGAAGTGGATCTTTTTAGAGTTTCCTTCCGCATCAAACTCCGCTCCTGCCATGGCAACGCCGCTGCTTTGCGTCCTGTTTGTGGTTCTTTTTACGACATCAGCGGAAGACGTTAAATTAAAATACAAAGCATCAACAAAACCTGTGCGGTTATTCACCGAGGAGGAGCTGAGGAGATACGACGGCAGGCAGGTGAAGTAGACCACAGCCCAGGGCGTGTGTGTGTGTGTGTGTGTGTGTGTGTGTGTGTGTGTGAGAGAGATAAACAGTGTTTTTTCCGTCTTGTGTTTCAGGAGGACCTGCCTATTTATATGGCAGTAAAAGGAGTGGTGTTTGATGTCACCAGGGGTAAAGGTAAATAAAGGCCACACATTAACTTAAATATTATAATATATATATTGTTGATTCTAATGTGTGTGTTTCTGTCCCCCTGTGCAGAGTTTTATGGTAAAGATGCTCCGTATAACGCCCTGGTTGGGAAGGACTCCACTCGAGCTGTGGCCAAGATGTCCCTGGACCCAGCAGACTTGACATCAGATACTGTGAGAACACACACACAGCTTTAATCTCTATAATCTGAGCTCACCCACCCAGTCTACTCCCATGGGTGGAGAACTCTGCTATATCTGACACATCTGTGTTGCAAAACAGCCACGCAACACAACATTCACCGGATTTACATCCAAAAACAAAAGAAAACAAAACAACTTGATTCATTCTGATGTTTTTTTTGATTACTTAAAAAGGGATAGTTCACTCAAAAATAAAAATATTCATGTTTTTCTAGGTCTCAGCGAAGTTATTTATCATTTTGTTGTGTAAATATTATATAAATATTCAGTTTTTAGGTGAACCTTCCCTTTAAGAAACATGTAAAAATCGTATTTTTCTGTCTCCTTAACATGTTATTTCCTACATTTTGAAAAAACCATCAGCTGTTTCCAGTCTTTAAGCTAATCTAACCATCTAACCATGACTGTAATTTCATATTTAACCAATTTCTCTGGAAGCAAACAAGTAAATACTTTTATTACATAATCTGATAAAGAAAAGTATCACAGATGTTCACGCATTCATTGCAGCTCTTCAGCTTGTGCAAAAAAAACAGACAGAAAGCATGAACGAGAGACAAAAAGTGCACTTGTTTGCACATCTTATGCAGAAATGAGCATCAAATAGATGGAAGCATCACACCTTTTTGTCAGAGCCCTTAGTATGTGTCCTTTTTTTAATTATTTTTTCTTCTTCTCATCCACAGACGGGCCTCACTAAAGAGCAGCTCACTTCTTTGGACAGCATCTTTGAAGGTACCTACAAAACCAAGTATCCCATCGTGGGTTACACGGCGTCACGTATCCTCAAGGAGGACGGGAGTCCCAACGAAGACTTCAAACCCGAGGACCAGCCTCACTTTCACATCAGAGATGAGTTTTAGTTTGTTGTTGTTGTTGTTTTTTTTTATAGATACGTGCACAAGAGCAGAACAAATCGCACACACACTGATGGTACTTTAGTAGCTGTCCAGGAGATAGTGAGAATCGTCCACCACATTTGAAACAGAGTGATACCTCACCTTGCTAGAATATTAGTTTAATACAAAACTGTAAGTCTGTGAATGTTTTTTAGCACAATTGCCAATAAAATGTTTCAAATTCTTCTACGTCTCATTTGAGTGTTTCCACGGTGATACAAGCTCACGACTGTCACCTCCATAAATAGCCAGTCTGAGGTTATATAGCCTGCCCGGGTGCTCCGATCGAAGGTCACGAGCAGTTCAGGTGCTGAGGCAGGTGATCGTCTTTTTGGGTGGAGCCGTGCGTCTCTGCCCTCCTCCCCCCCTGGGTGGAAAAGGTAAATCTGTTCATTGTGATAGTAACCTCCCACGTCAGTGCGAGCAATCTGCTGCCGAGTTCAAAGGACACACAAGCCCTGCCCTCCAAGTCGGCCAGCGACGCCGGAGCACCGTTCTTTATCAGGTGGAGGTCCTGCTGGGAAGTCGGCCACTGCAGCCTCGGTCAGCCTGGGACACACTTTCTTCTTCTGCTGGAGCTCGTCCACCACCCGGAGCCAAGATGCCCAAAACGGTAATATATGTCTGTCATGTTTCTTCCTGGTTAGAGGACAAAATGGTGTGTTTGTTGTAATTTGTCTGTGATTTGTGCTGAAATAAGATCAATGGAGCCACCTATTGAACATCTTATCAGTCTCTGTGGAGGCTTCTTCTTCTCTTTCTGAGAGGCAGCCGTCTCTCTTGGCATTTACTCATTAACGAAGTGTAGAGTTTGACCCATGTTGCTCACATTCCTGACAGAAAAATGCTACTACATCTGTGTGTGGCTGGATAATAATTTATATTTAGTCACACTGCTCTGGCCCTTTTTTTTTTGTTAACTTTCTGTGGCAGTCAGCAGTAATCCAGTCACTGGAGTTACTTGAGTGTTCAGCATCAGTCAGTGTGAAGGGAAACTGATAAGTGAGGCAGACGGCCGCTCTGTGCTTATATTGACATTCCAAGGGGAAAAGCTCTTAACTTAAGAGGGTCACACTGACGTTAATCTAACTTCAAAATCAAACATAAATATGAGTTTCGTCCTTGAAAATGCTGAAAAAAACACAGCCTGTGTAAAGAGGTTGATTGTAATGAATCACTGCGGTCAATGATTTGAGGAGAGGCCAGTCAGTGTGGAATGCATCAGCAGGATGTTAAGAAGCTATCTCACACATGTGATGGTGGTGGAGACGGTTGAGAAACAGTTTCATAAATAGATGTTCCAGTTTTCCAGCGAGGTTTATCTTTATGACACACGGGGCGTGCTCGAGTATAACTTCATAAAACAATTGTGTAACTGCTAATATGTAGCCCGCAGGCCGGGGTCACGCTGAAATATATTGAACATGAACGTGTGTGTCTACACACTGCTGGCAGTGACACACACCTGTGTGTGGCAGTTTCACTGTTCTTTTGTTCTTGAACAGTTTGATCCTTAAGTCACACAGATAACTTGGCAAGCAGCGAGGATTTTTAATATTTTAATCTGTGCAACCTTGTGGCAGCTCGCAAGGGTAGTCCAAAGTCTACTGAGATAGTGAGCAATTATGGTTTATGAACAATCCAGTTCACAGCTCCACATTATAATGCATCCTCCACTCAAATGACTGCATTATTTCTGTTTCTTTTTACCTTTTTTTTTACATTTGAAATATTCTCTTTTGGTCATCCCCCCCCCCCCCCCCCCCCCCCCCCCCTGCAGGTCAACGTTCGCGTCACCACCATGGACGCAGAGCTGGAGTTCTCCTTCCACCCTCAAACCACGGGGAAGCAGCTCTTTGACCAGGTCTGCAGTTCACAAAGCACATTTTTTGTATGGATGAGCTTCCTGTGCCCGCCAACGACCAATCAGTGTTCAAAGTACTCAATTACAAGCAAAAAACCTGAAGCTATCATCTTCAAATCCAGTATCTGTGAGGCACATAAATGACCTTTGGGATTGGTTTCTGTATCACATGCTGCTATCGAGACATACATCACATACATGCACAGCTGACCATATGTTATATATGCTCTTTATCAGCTGTGTAACTGCTGACTGTCAAGTAAATATAGTGAATTATAAAGTACTTATGCTTCTATAAGACACATTTGTATCACTGGCACTATCAGAGGAAGAAAATCTGCAAGCTCTAGTCGCCATCGCCATCATCTTTTATCAATAGCTTGTATTGTATATAGCTAGAGGTGACATCACCACCTAAAAATGTGACGCCCCCTTTCACACTTTATGTGAAACCTTTGCACCTGACAGGAAGGCATCTCTGTGATAAAGACGTTTTCTGAGTCAAGAGGTCGAATATGATGAATGAAGAAAAAAATTATTGATTATGTCCCTTTGTGTGTGTGTTCAGGTTTCCAGGACCATCGGCCTGCGTGAGATTTGGTACTTTGGTCTGCAGTTTGTGGACGCCAAAGGCTTCCTCACCTGGCTGAACCCGGACAAGAAGGCGAGGATTTATTTTACAAGTTTTCACCTCTTCCTGCTTTATACATCAGCTGATCGATGCTTTGTGTGCATGCAGGTGATGTCTCAGGACGTGAAGAAGGAGTCCCCCCTGCAGTTCAAGCTGAGGGTGAAGTTTTACCCCGAGGACGTGTCCGAGGAGCTGATCCAGGACGTCACCAGGAGGCTTTTCTTCCTACAGGTAAAAGAGGACATTCTAGGGGAGGAAATCTACTGTCCTCCAGAGACCGCCGTGCTGCTGGCCTCCTACGCCATCCAGGCAAAGTACGGGGAGTACGACAAGTCTGTGCACCGTGTGGGTTACCTGGCATCTGAGCGCCTACTGCCCAGGAGGTGAGTGGGAGCTGCAAATACAAAAAGGTGTGAGCAGATGTTACACAGACCAGTGAAGCTTTATTCATATGAATGCAACTTAAGTAAAAGAAGAAACTAAAAGAAAACACCTTTATTCAGCTGATAAAGCTGCCCAGCTCAATCCCTCAATGACTGAGTTATCAACCAGATGTGTGTGTGTGTGTGTGTGTTTGGTGTTTGTGTGAGCAGACAGTTAACATTTCTTAGCGGGGTGTGTGTGTGTTTCTGACGGCTCGTCTCTCCCCTCAGAGTGCTGGAACAACACAAGCTGTCAAAGGAGCAGTGGGAGGAGAGGATCCAGGTTTGGCACGAAGAGCACGGATCGATGTTCAAGTAAGTCTGATCAATAAAAGCTGCACTCACACACTAACAACAGGCTTTGTCTTCGTCCAATGGAAGCGTAGAAACAGAGCACTCAGCTTTTCCAGGTCTGACTCACAGTGAGTCATGTCAGCAAACTGTGGGTAGATAGTGAAGTGTAAATGAGTCATTTACACTCAGTGACTTTTATTTTGTAGAAATGTGAACAACTGTTCCTGGATTATTATTAATATTTCAGCTGTCAGGATTTGTCGCTTTACTGCATCACATGTCAGAGCAAACCGAGTCTTTTCCACAAACTTTTATACACTCTTAGAATAACAATAATAAAATAAACATTTTTCACGATCAAAATGTATTTGTTTTATGTTTTATTATTGGTTATTGCAGCAGATTGTGCTAAATTTGCAGTAATTCGAGAATTTGTAGTAAATAATATCAAAAAGTTGATTAATTGATACATTAAACATTGAAAATTAGAGTGACTGCTTAATTAATTCATCTTCTTCTGATCTGAACAGGGAAGAGGGCATTGTTGAGTACCTGAAGATCGCTCAGGACCTGGAGATGTACGGCGTCAACTACTTTGACATCAAGAACAAGAAGGGCACAGAGCTGTGGCTGGGAGTCGACGCTCTGGGGCTTAACATCTACGAGAAGGAGGACAGGTGAAGCCAGTCTTTATTCAGCACACGTCCTCATTTCCTGTGACTAAATACAGTTGTAGACAGGAGGGCAGCGCACCCTCAGTCATCGACCTCCGCTGCCTTTTCCTTCAGTCGGTCAGGTTTTAAATAACATTTGTTTTGAAGAGGCCGTTGACCTGATTCTCCTCATTCTACTACAACATGAACTGGTCTGTCTGACCACTGCTGTCTTTTTTTTATCTTTCAGACTGTCTCCAAAGATCGGGTTCCCCTGGAGTGAAATCAGAAACATTTCCTTTAATGACAAGAAATTCATCATCAAACCCATTGACAAGAAATCACCTGTAAGTCAGTAGTGAGGGACGCGTTCAGGGTTACAGAAAAGTGTGGTAATTCTTGTTTGCCGCTGCAGCTTTTGTAGAATGACTAGTTTACAACATGTCCACCTTTGCTTTTTTTTTTTTTATCCAAGGACTTTGTATTCTACGCACCTCGGCTGCGTGTCAACAAGCGCATCCTGCAGCTGTGCATGGGCAACCACGAGCTGTACATGCGCCGCCGCAAGACCGACACCATTGAAGTCCAGCAGATGAAGGCTCAGGCCAAAGAGGAGAGGCTGCAGAAGAAGATGGAGAGGTGGGCGAAGCTAGAATTAGGAATGAATTTTATTAAAAAATGGGGTTGAGACAGACAAAAAATAAAACATATACATGTGTGTGTTCTGCAGGGATCAGCTGGAGAACGAGAAGAGGAAGAGGACGGCCATGGAGAGGGAGAAGGAGCAGATGGAGAGAGAGAAGAGAGAGCTGATGATGAAGCTCCAGGAGTTTGAGGAGACGACTAAGAGAGCAGAAAGAGGTGAGATCAGTCAACGTGAGCTGTCTTGAGTGAAACTTTACTATGAATCATGGCTTTGCTGCCCTCTGCTGTTCGTTTCTTTAACAAAACACAGAAACACATGAGAGAATGGATGTGAATTATCTGTCACAAAGTTGCATTTAAATAGTGTTTTTTGTTGACAAGTGTGTAAGATTTCTGCCAGAGAAAAGGTGCCAACATGCAACGAAGAAAATACAGACTGCAAGATGGATTCATGCACAAAATCTTCCCAGTTAAAGTGATTATGTAGGCTAAAGCCACAGCTAACGCAGGCTAGATTAACCCTTAGAGCCCTTAGGAGTCTATAAACAACACACTGAGATGAAGCCTGCATCAAAAATCCGCCTTCAATATTTAAACAGAAAACTCTGCTTGACTTTGTCCTGCAGATCTTCAGGAGCAGCTGGACCGAGCCATGAGGCTGGAGGAGGAGAGGAGGAGGGTGGAGCAGGAGGCGGCCCGGCTGGAGGCTGAGAGGATGGAGGCCATAATAGCCAAGGAGGAGCTGGCCAGGCAAGCTGAGGACCAGATAAGGAGCCAGGAGCAGCTGGTGAGTGTGGTGCACGTGAGAAAAAGTCCTCGATAGTCTGTAAACACATACTAGCAGTAGAAAATGTCAACAAATGTGTTGAGCTGAATCCACACAAGTTAAAAACAGGATGTGTAAATATACTGATTTGTATATAAAGAGGGTTTTAGTTTAGTTTCTGTCCATTCATTCATAAAAGGACAGTGTGTCCAGGTAATTGCGGTTACTGAGGTGTCTGTTCCTGTCATGTTGACACGCTTGGTGCCCCCTCCCTTAGGCTGCAGAACTGGCCGAGTACACCGCCAAGATCACTCTGCTGGAGGAGGCCAAGAAAATGAAGGAGGAAGAGGCTGAGTCATGGCACACCAAGGTGAGTTTCCAACACGCGACCTAAAGGATGCACAGGCTCCATGATGTCACAGGGATTACCTGAAAGATGTCACATGCCCCCACATGCTGATCGACCTTCTAATTTTACATCTGCTCCTCTTCCTCCTCCTCCTCCTCTTTTCAGGCTGTGGAAGTGGAGGAGAACCTGCTGAAGACGAAGGAGGAGCTGCACAGCGTGATGAGCTCATCCAACTCGGCTCCTCCTGCTGCTCCTGCCTCCTCTTCCTCCTCAGACAGCGAGAGCGACCACGAGCACAGCGAAGAAAACAGCACCTACAGCGCCGAGCTGCAGACGCAGGGCATCAACGACTACCGCCAGGAGGAGGAGCGGCTCACAGAGGCCGAGAAGAACCAGCGCCTGCAGAAACAGCTCATGGTGAGTTCAGGGTCCCAGAATACATCAGGAAACAAACGCACCAATTTCAGCAACATAAACATGTATTATTTCAGAACAAACATTTGGGTTTAAGAGTCTCATTAGACCAGAATGCATTGCAGCAACTAACTACAGATGAGGAGGGTGAATAAAATGTTTCACGGAGACCGTGCCTCGTGTGCCTCTGTGTGGTTTACTGTAACCTGCCTTCTCCACAGGCCCTGAGCTCCGAGCTGGAACAGGCCAGAGACGACAACAAGAAGACCGCGAACGACCTGCTGCACGCCGAGAACGTCCGAGCTGGCCGTGACAAGTACAAGACCCTGCGTCAGATCCGTCAGGGCAACACCAAGCAGAGGATCGACGAGTTTGAGGCCTTGTAGGAAAAAAAAAACCTGCAGAGACCTGAAGATGTCTCCCAAATACCTCAAGAGGGCCCCATCCAGTGTAATTTAATTTAAATGTTGATGTAATTCCAGCCGGCCTGTGGTATTGATATTATTTTTTTTGTAGCACTCAAACACTTCCAATATGCTCTGTAGTCCCATTAAAATAAGGCTGGATGACGGTGTGTGTGTGTCAGATCGGGCAAACTGTACGAACAAAGCCGGCATGAGGTGTTCTAAAATAAAACCGAGGTGCCCCTTTAACCCAGACCCAGCTTCATAAAGGCAGGAATAACTCTGTATTTATGATGTCACTATATTTTTTTGCTCTTAGGCTCCAAATCTATAAATTATCTTCATTTTCCTATTAATACTCCTGTATGTTCTGTGTGACAAAAACTGTATTTGGAACGATTTAATGAAAACATGTCATACATTAAAGGGAAATGTTGCCACTTTTTATGTTGTTGTTCCAGTTAATGTTGATAAAATCTGCTCTCATTTGAAGCTATGAGTCGTGTGAGTCCCTGCTTACAGGGAAGCTCAGCTTGGACATTTTAACATGGAGGTCTGTGGGCATCGACTCATATTTGGGTCCAGCCCCCCTGGAGGTTGCAGGGTGGAGCTGCACTTTCACTCGCCTTACAGACTTTCTCATCTATTGCTGTGATAAGAGACGAGTCTCGATCCAAAGAAGAGAACACTGGACGACCACAGGTGGCACCAGATACACACACACACACACACTGGTCTTTTCACAGGCCTGAAAATGGAGAGAATACTTTATTTTTGAAGGCCAACCTGGACAGACACCTTGGTTGTCAGGTCTCCTCCTGTCGACCTTGTTTTATTTTGAAAGTTTATATGTTCCCCATTGTATTTTGTAGTCCTCACCGCTCTTCTCATTTCAGGTGTCTTGTCTTCCTCTCCTCATGCGGGCCCTCTTCCTGATGATTACCTGCCTCGCCCTAATGTGTTTCACCTGTGTCTTCCCTGCCCTTGTGTATTTAATGCCCTCACTCCCTTGACAGATCATCTTTTTTGTGTGTTCGAGTGATATCTAGTGCCTTGGTCGCCTTTTTTGCCCCTTTTGGCACCTTCCCCGAGTGGATTGCCTTACCGGTTTTCTCCACCACTGAGTGTCTACAATTAAGCCCTCACATTGAGTCAAACCTGACATTGGTGACATTTGTAGTCCTCTACATCATTTGTAGTCCCAGTGAGCTCCCTCTTAGGAACTGCATCTGTATTTACTGGTGTGTTTCTTGTAGAATAATCATGTCAGACCTTATTTGAGACATCTGTCAAAAAAGCACATTGACTTATGATGAGGGACCCAGAGGTGCTTACATGTTTGCATATTTTCAGGTATTATGGCGCCTCTGGCACGCTGTATCTACCTCCTATTTGTGTTCTAATTTGTTTAATGCAAAGTGAATGAAATGGAAACTTCTTTGTTGCTGGTTTGCATCTGGGACTCGGCATGTCATCATGTCACACCTTTTAGAAGTAGCTCTACATACAGGTGTATTAAAGATGATTCTAATGACAGCATGGCCCTGCCTCTGTGCATGCTGGGACACGTGATCCAGTCAGTCAAAGTGGGTTTTATTAAGAGCTGCAGGGCTTTGCAGATGCAATAAAGGTCTGTGCTCTCAGGGGCACAGAAGCACGCAACGTTTGTTGATTTATCACTAAAGTTGTATTTGAACTGTAGACCTCTGCAGCATGAAGAGGATGTGAGTCTCTTAAATATTTACACACTGACAGGATGGTTATCATTGGGTTGCTAGACAACTAGTGAAGCCAGTAGAGCTAGTTTGTTTAAACAGCCACAAGGTAAATATTTTACTTGAATCATACTCCTAGTCATATTTGTCAGACTCCTTGTTGAAAGAGAGGGGATGAAGCAGCCACCTCTTGATGGAGGAGTGTGCGTCCCTTCCTAAAAACCGGTTTATTTTTGGGTGTCAGAGGCGGAAGCCGCGGGAACGTGTGCGCGCAAAGGTGAGCGCTTGATTTGAGCTGCCTATACTCCAAGAAGCCGCCTCTGACAGTCTGTGGGATTGCCCTGTGTTTCTTTTCTGCGCTAAATCTAAATATAAGTCGGTGACAAATAGTCCAAATACAGTAGCAGCCCAACTGTGATGTGGGGGTGGTGCTGAGAGAACAGCTCCGTCTCCAAAAAGTCCCCCTCTCTGTTGGATCCGGAGTCCGTCAGGAGAAGGTCGCAGCTCCACCTGCGCTTTTTTTTCTTCATGACCATGAAGAGACAAAACGCCAGGACTCTCGCCCTCATCATCAGCATCCTCACCTACCTGGTGGTCGGAGCGGCCGTCTTCGAGACGCTGGAGTCAAAACAGGAGAAAAGTCACAAAAGGAAGCTCGACGCCAGAAAGTACGAACTCATGCGCAAATACAACTTAACCAAAGAGAACTTCGAGGAGCTGGAACATGTCGTCATACAGCTCAAACCTCACAAAGCAGGGGTGCAGTGGAAATTTGCTGGCTCCTTTTACTTCGCCATCACTGTGATAACGACAATAGGTGAGCGGCACTTTCATTTTATATCATGTCACTGATAAATGCCTGGAGCAGGGCCGTAGACAGGATTTCTGAGGCCTCCTTTGTTCCAGTTTGTGCAACAAAACAGTCTGATTTCTGCACATATAAATAAATATTTGTATTTACTGAAATGGCTCAAATCTTCCAAGTTACTCTAAATTTAATCATTAATTTAATTAATTAATTTAATTTCTTCTCAGCTCTTTTACTTTACTTTTCTTTTTTTTTATTAAGTTTGTGATACACCATCTGTCAGCCAATGTGTCAGCATGGTGTTGAGTTAGCAGCTGATAAACAGCCTTCGGATTGGCTGCTTAGCTTAGCCCAACAAGAAGAGAGACGGATGAATCCACTAAGTCATCTGATCATAGAAATATGTGGATATTTGTACAGTAACCTTTCAGGAATTACAAAACTAAAGTCCAGCTAAACAATTCTTAATTTCTGTTTTTGAATACTGACCACTGCCACCTACTGGTTTGGAGAGTTTACTCTGCAAACTGCAAATTTACTGCACCTCGTTTAGGTGCAGTAAATTAGCTGTTAGCTTTCATCTTAGCGTTGAGTTCAAGTGCAACCTTTCAGCCACAGGCGATGCTGCTCTTGGCCTTTGTTTACACTCTGAGTCGTTTTAGTGTGTTCTCGGGCATTCGTTCATCTTTTCTTACCATTTTCTTTGTTTTCTTTCTCTGTGACTCATGATGGGAGGCACAAACTGAAGCTATTATCACACTCCCTCAAGTAATATTTGACAACCGACTGATGGAATATTTTATTACCTGTATTAGAAATCGTCCTCATTATCTCATAATCACATTCTTATTTAGTGAGATTTGCTTCAGGCTGTAAACTCACGCCAGCTTTGGCAGCTTCTAAATAAATATATAAAAGAAGTCTTAATTGTCTGCAGCTCTGGATCAATATCTGTCATCACAGTGTGGCCTTTGCATGGCGATGTGTTATCAGTGTTTACAGCGTCTCAGCTGACAACGATGTGGGAGTTAAAAATAAAAAGGAAAGCTGACTGGGTTTTTATTTAATGGGAGGATTCAGGGAGTGTGTGTGTGTGAGTGTGTGTGTCCCTGTGGATTTTAAATCAAGCACCTTCTTAGACACCATATGATGAGGTGTGAACTTGTGATGCCCCCCCCCCCCCCCTCCTTCCCTCAGGTTATGGCCACGCGGCGCCCAGCACCGACTCAGGGAAAGTGTTCTGCATGTTCTACGCCCTCCTGGGGATCCCGCTCACCCTGGTCATGTTCCAGAGTCTGGGTGAGCGGATCAACACGTTCGTCAGGTACCTGCTGCACCAAGCCAAGAAGTGCCTGGGAATGCGTCAGACTGAGGTCTCCATGGCGAACATGGTGACGGTGGGCTTCTTCTCTTGCATGAGCACCCTGTGTGTGGGGGCTGTGGCGTTCTCCCACTGCGAGGGATGGAGCTTCCTCCACGCCTTCTACTACTGCTTCATCACACTCACCACTATCGGGTTTGGAGACTACGTGGCGCTGCAGAAGGATGACGCGCTGCAGAATGACCCTCGCTACGTGGCTTTCTGCTTTGTTTACATCCTCATGGGCCTGACGGTGATCGGAGCGTTCCTTAACCTGGTGGTGCTTCGCTTCCTAACCATGAACACAGAGGACGAGCGCCGGGACGCCAAACAGAAGGCCTTGTTGTCTGTAAGTAAGCCCAGAGGAGAGGTGGCTCGTCTTCTACCGGTCTCCACCTCAACGTCCTCCACACCTGTAGCAGAGGACGCCACAAAGTCTAAAGATTTAAAAGGTGTCTACACCGAGGTGCTGCATTTCCAGACTATATGCTCATGCCTGTGGTACAGGAGCAAGGAGAAGCTGCAGGGCTCCACCATGATCCCTCAGGAGCTGACGTTCTCTGATGCCTACTTGCAGCAGAACAGTGACTGTCCTCACTACATGGAGCCCGGATCGTCAGGCTGCGTTTGCAGTCCACGTCAGTGCACGAGCATAAGCTCCATAACAACGGGCCTACACATTCTCTCCCCGTTCAGGGTGTTTAAGAGACGCAGCTCCGTCTAGCCTTTCCATACGACAGATTTCACTGCAGCACAATACGTCTGTACTGCCAAGTGGACAGCAGATACTTGGCAGTCCTCACAGCAAAGACATGACTGCAAGTAGATGTTTGTGGTGCTATTATACCAGAAATCCAACTGTATAAGGCGCAAAAGGGGGAAAGCACATACAGTACTGTAAACTCAAGCATATACCTGAGAAAAAAAACAGCAGGCGATGTTTTAGTGAGGGAGGTTTGCAGGAAGTGTCACCGGGTCGTTGCACAGATTGTAGGTGCAGCTGAAGGAGGAGGTGATCCAGGTTAAACCGGTTGAGCAATAGCAAAGGTAAAAAAAAAAACAATAATGTAACCGTCTTAACATTCCAGTTTCTGTTAACGATCCAGCGGTGCTGATTCAGCTTTGATTTTATACAAGTCTTCTTAAAAAAAACTTATATAAACAAAGTCGTGATTGTCAAAACTTTAGTGATGCATCCCTGTATGTGACTCACACGTGTAGCTGCCTCTGTTGTTGTGGCTTCCAGTGCTCTCGGCACCAAATTGCTGGTGCATCAGTCACTAAATTATGTAACATGACAAGTGGATGAGGAAAAAATGACATATCCCAAACACAGTAAAACTGTACATAAGCACAGAGATCATAAGCAGATACTCACCAGCAGTGACTGCAAAGCACTTAAAAGTGACCGCAGCACCAAAAAAAAACATGGTGTTCCTGTTATTTTGTCCATCGAATGTGTAAACATATGCAGTGTGTGAGTGAGGACAGACGTATAGTCTTAATATATCAGCAGGCGTCTCTAAAAAATCACTGATTAACACGTTCTTGCCGAGATAAAAAAGGTGATACTACTGATATCTGGCTGACAAGTATGAACCTGCAGCCAGACGGACTGGCTTTGCCTAGAGTTAAAGGAAACCCCCTCACCTTTAAGTACCTCAAAGGTCACTGGCTCACACGTTACCTTTAATTTGTTTAATCTGTGGAAAACAAAGCTAGGACACACGGATGTTCTTCTGGATGTAATAATCTGGCACGTAACCTCCACATATGAAACATATAATGTGTTAATGAGTGAGTTTAAGGAGGTGAGAGGTGCATTTTATCAGCCGTTTATCTCTCTATGTAAAGAGATGTGAGCAGAGCAGTGTGCTGTAACTTCCTGCAGTCTTGTTATCACTGCACAGGCAGCCAACCATGACACAGACGTTTGTCTGGATTAAGCTTTTGCATGTACGGTGGCACTGAGTGGCTAAACTTCAGCTCATGACACCAGAAATGATCATTTAGGCTTTTTTTTTGTGTGGAATTCAGATAAGGCATGTTGTAGGAGCTTTGAAAGGGGGCAGATTTTGAACTTTGGATCAAGCCAGGCTAACCCTCTTCCCCTCCAAGGTCGTACACTGCTCTGTGTACAGGTAGAGGAGCGATAGACATATGAACAGCAGAATAATATACCCCTAAAATCCTCAATCAAATGTCAAACTATAAGCTGTGAATGACTTTCTGACGCCGTGTTGATTAACCAGACATGAAGTGTACAGAGCTGTCCAAATCACATGTGGATCACACAGTAGAAAACTATTTTAGAGCGGCACATAGGGTGGGGTGGGGTGGGGTCTACCATGTTAATACAATAGATAATAAGATGGCTGTCAATCACAGATAATTATGCCACAATAGGACTGAGTCTGGGTGATTGATTGAAAAGGAAAAATCCACCCCCAGCTCGTATTTCCTGTATGTCTGGGCCCATTTTGATGTCATGTGACGTCACCTTCAATTTATGTACAGCAGATTTATTATTTAAAAACAAAAAAACAAAAAAAACATTTAGGTTTCAGATTTAGGTGGATAAACAGTGGAATAATTCATCCTGTTTGATGCAGCGGTCTGTTATTCCTGAAGGACAGTTGCTATGGATAACAGACTGTTGCTATGGATAACAGGCTGTTGCTAAGGATCAGATCACTGTGGAGTTCACTAAAGAAGTCTGATAAATTGTGATGTTTTCTTTGAGGAATTTATGATTTTTTTAGGAATTTATTACGAAATATTTATTTATGACATTTAGTCTATAATTCCCTCTAATGATCGGCTTGCAGCACATGATCACTTCCTATTAGCTGGATAAAAATAATCAATAGTGATGTCCATGTCACTCTCATACTCTCTTGACTACAAGTGTTTTTAACCTGTTCTTTTTCCATTGTTTTTCCATTGTTGCAAGGCATTCTGGGAAATGTAGGAAAAGATCAGACATTGGACTAATAAAGGATTATATCTTATCTTGAGTAGAAATAAAATGAACACCACAGATAAATGTCATCACTAATTGTCGGTGGTGATTTAACTTCTCCTATGTATTATTTAGGTCATGTGACATGAAAACAGGAAATGGACCTGCTGTGATGGACGATGCGTAACATGACTTTATAATTGATCGTTTGAGAATCAGAGCTCTACTAGGAAGCATTTTAAAATAAAGGATATTAGTACTTGAACACTCAAACAGAACTTGAATTTTTTTAAATTCTAACTTGCCAAGGGTGTACAGTTAATTTGTCTGGCAATATAAACACACATGTCACATGTACTAACAATACTGTATCATTTCACCCAAAAAACACTCACAGATACAATAAAAACGTGAATATTTTACCCAATAACTGACTCTTTTTGATTTACTGGCTCGCTCTGGATCAGTGGACTGAAGTTCATATAAGCTGTGGTCATGTGACTTTTGTTGCCTGCTGAATGTATAGAAACAACCGTCGGGTCCAGATGGTTTCCCCCCGGGGGAATTCTGACTGAGGTCCAGTTCCGGACAACCTACAGCAGGTGAGTCACGAGCGAAAGTATGGCGGCCTATCACTATGCATTATGTCATGCTTTGTGTCAGTATGTGCTGTATGTCCACCTCATCGTCATGTGGTCATAACGCCAAACTAGGGGTGGACAAAATAACAGGAACACCTCAGTCAGATCTGTCTTGTGTTACACACCTTGTTTAGTGTCCTTTATATGACTTAATGTGAAAGTAGAGTTCCAGTTTCCAACAAAATCAAATAAATTAAAGGTCTAATAAAAAGTCTGACGCAGTTATAAATGTATAGAAATCCAAATTTAGGTTGGTATTATATCAAATATTAAATCAAAGTGTCAGTATCTGACAGCAATTAGGACTGTATCTCAGTAACGTGCTCGCCACTGCAACATCCACCCAGCTTGTAAGGCCTGGCCCCATGCCTGTGAGTCTGCCTTCAGCCATTAGACATGAAGCACAGAAAAGCAACAGAAGGAGTATCCATTTGACAAATCCCTGTATTGACCCCCCGTGGCTGGAGCATCTGCTGTTTTCTACTTTGGCCACAGACCTGAGTATCTATGTCAAAGACGAAAATAGTTCCGCTGAGAAGGTCAGCTATAACATTACGTCACTCCGTTTCTTCCCTGGTTCTGGAAACATTTCTGAGTACAGTAGGTCAAAAGTGAAAGTGTCTCTTGCAGGATGATGATGCACATGTTGGACTGTGAGTGAAACGCCACAGAAAGAAATGTATGTTTTAGATTTAAACAGTGCGTTTCTAGACACACTTCTCACATCTGTAACAAGCTTCTCCACCATTTTCCTGGCACTTAGACCCCGATCACACTGGGGAAATCAATCCAGCTAGAGCGGGATTCGGGCCGCATCTGGGTATATCCAGATCCAATGCGAATCCAGATAGATCTCAATCCACCTGCCAGAGGTGGATTTAGCCAGATTGGCTCATACATGGCTCAGGTCTGAACGCAAATGCAGCTAACGAATCCAGCTAGCGACGTGATACTTCCTGTTCACGGGGACAGTGTCCGGGTCGCGTACAAAAGCCATGTGTAAACAACCGTCAAACTACAACAGCTTTGCACCGAGTTTATTTTCCACAGGGCTACAAAGGAATAAACTGCTTTTTGAACCGAAAAAAAAACAAAGAACGAGCGACACAGGACAAAAAGAAAACCTACAGCATCCTGAACAGACTCTGTAAATTATGTGGCACCACCTAGTGGTTTGGAGGACGAAAAACAAGCCGGATTGAGCGCAGACATGCATAGCCAGATTTGAAAATAGGTCTGAACGTATCCAGCTTAAAGGCTTTCTGGATTCAATCCTACTCTAGCTGGATTGACTTTCTCCAGTGTGAACAGGGCCTTATTCCAAGCAGCAACCTCCCTCCAGCTATGGGATGAAGCCAATATGGAAGTGTTAAAAACTGCAGTTAACTATGAAGCCTCTAAAAGTAGACTCCCATGTTGAAATGGCCGACTTTACAGCAGAAATAAACGTGTTTACAACGTGGATTCATGCCTGCAATTCAACCATCCAACCATTTTATGACCCATCATGCCCATCATAAACACAGAGGTGTTGGCCAGGTTATCAGGGATTATGCACTGCAGCCCTGCCTCTGGAATATCTGAAGGACTGTTAATGCTGACACATGCTGGATAGGCCTATATGCTACGATATACCCACATTTTTTATCAGTATTTAAGGATTTATTTCACATAAATCTACTATAAACGCAGATTTCTTTTAAGTCAGTGTTCCTATAAGGTGTGATCAGCACTCTTTTATACGCCAAAGAGCATTATTTGATGTTATCTCCTTGTGGAAATGGAAATATACATTTTTTTTATTCAATATAAAAGTGATAAAACATCATGTTAACAGGACATAATATAGATAAGAGTAAAAACAAACAACACAACAGGTGAAAAGTACAATTAAACTCCTTTCATGTGGTGTATCTCTGTTGTCCGAGCGTCCGTGAACGTCCCACGGACGCAGGCCGCAGAGTAGTAAAAGTTCAACGTCCAAGGAAACTCCGGGAGCCTCCAAAATGGACCCGAGGCAGCTGGCTGTGAACACGTTGCTCCAGAATAAGAAAGCGGCTCTGCTGATCGGCGGAGCCGGCTTTGCAGTTCTGGGACTCGGTCTGAGTTATAAATACCTGAGAAAGCCAGAAAAAGCTGTTCGAGTGGGCGTAGTGTCGCAGCTCCTCATTCACCCCCTGAAATCTGGCAGAGCGGTGTCCGTGGCGCTCGCAGAATGCCAGAAAATGGGCCTCAAGTTTGGAGATCTGCAGGATCGGTGAGTTTGCAGGAAGGGTTTTTTAAAAAAAAAAAAAAAAAAAAAAAAAACATATCAGATGTTTACACTGCTGCGGTGGACACCTAAACGCATCACAATGGAGGGGCGTTGTGTTTTCAGTTTGTCCTGGATTTGCACAGAAAACACGTGATTATAATATTCAGTATTTACACACCTGCACAGGTGCAATAAGAAACACAGTGCGTGTCTTTACATTGTCATGACGTGGAGCCACAAAAGTGACATTTTAGATGCACAAAAGCTGCTCTTTGAAAGACACCATTATATAATATAAACCTTTTTTTACTGTGTACATCATCTGTGTGCACAATTCTACATTTAACAGAGTACATTGAAATGTACCACCTTAATAAATGAATACATAAAAATCAAGAAGTCTCATTACTTTTGATCGTAATGGCTCATAATTCATACATTTATACCATGTGACATAATCCTTTGACTTATTTTAAGTACACATACTCCTATATTTGGAACAGAAGTGATCATATATGTGCCCTTTGTGGTGATTACTCTGTTAAAATCATAATTTCCTGTCCTTCCTGACCCCTGTAGGCGGTAGTCGTATTCATAATTCAGGCATTTTTTTTTTTAAAGTGTCATAGAGACATGTTTTGTTTGTTAATCCCAGATAAAAATAGAATGTGATGTAACTCTGGGATTTCCGACTCTGAGTCAGAGGTATTTGCAGCAACCTGTGATGTTATCAGTCCTCACTTGTTTTGTCTTTTATTTGCTTTCCCCTGTAACAAGTTTATGTGGCCAAATGGCGTGCTGCTGTGGAAATCCACTTCTCTGTTTGCAGACACTGGCTGGTGGTGACGGAGGAAGGTCACATGGTGACGGGCAGACAGGAGCCCCGTCTGGTGCTGGTCTCTCTGACCTGTGAGGGAGGTCAGGTTTGTCTGAACGGACCAAACATGGAGGAGCTGCGGTTCCCGCTAAAGCAGCCTGACAACCCCATCATCGACTGCAGGTTGGTTTTTTTATGTCATCTTGACTCAACATGGTTGATTTCTTGCCAAAACAATGCAAAAGTCGTTGTTATTTTTGTGCTGCAGGGTGTTTAGCACTGACATCCAGGGACAGGACTGTGGCGACAGAGCGTCGGAGTGGCTCACTCGTTTTTTCGGGGCCGAGAAAACCTTTCGCTTGGTGCACTTTGAACCTCAGATGAAGGCCCGGAGGCCGGCGGATCAAGAGCCTCTCTTCCCACAAAATGAGGTAGTCACTTACTCATACTCTTTGATAGTGAAATGAAAACACAGATCCTGATGTGGTGGTGTGTTCATTCATCCAGCAGATCGCGTACCCTGACATCGGACCTGTGATGCTGCTGTCAGAAGCCTCCGTTAATGATCTCAGCAGCAAGTTAGAAAAGGGCGTCACTGTGGAGCGCTTCCGGCCGAGCGTAGTGATAAGCGACTGTGAGGCGTTCCAGGAGGTGTGTTTAATAACATCACAGATCCTCTGTGTCTCTTATCCTTTGGTCCCGTTTTACTTCTGACTAATAGCTCGCCCTTTTCAGTGTGAACATGCGCAACATTGCTTTTTCAGGATTCATGGGAAGAGATCCAGATTGGCAGTGTGCGACTGCAGCGTGTAATGTCGTGTGGAAGGTAACACACTGAATGCACAATCACTTCATTTAACCAGGAGCAGCAGCAGCAGGGGATGCGGAGCAGCACTGCTGTAGGAAGTGTGTGTGTGTGTGTTTGTGTGTGTGTGTGGGTGGGTGGATGGGTGCAGACTCACCTGTACCTTGCCTGTTGTTGGCAGGTGTATACTCACCACAGTTGACCCAGAAACTGGGATCATCAGCAGAAAAGAGCCTCTGGAAACACTCAAAAGGTAATTTTTTTTGTTCATTTTCATTGACATGGAAGTCAGATTAAAGCGTTGGAAGAGGTGTGCCAAAAGCTGCAGTTCCTCATGTGTCCACTTGATGGCTGGCTCTAAAAGAGAATCGATTCCCGAAGAATTTCATGTTAAAATTTGTTTGTTTTCAGTAAAGTTTCAGTAATAAAGGGGCTGTGACAGGTCGCTAGTAGAACCAGACGGTGGATTTCGGTGGATGATGACCAAATCCAAAACCGATCACCCGAGGATCGGCCATCTTCATTTGGTCTTTGACATCATAGCCAGAGATATTGTCCCCCTTTCTGTTCAGGAGTGGTGGCTGCAGTGGTTATCACTGTTGCCTCCTGAGAAGCAAGAAGGCGCCTGGTTTGAATCTGGGGTTTTCTCCTGGTGCTCCAGCCTCCTCCCACATTCCAAAGACGTGCATGTTAGCTTAATTGGGAACTCATCTGACCTAATCGTCCGCCTCCCTACGTTAGCCTTGTGATAGACTGGCAACCTGTTCAAGGTGTACCCCGCCACTCGCTTGTTGACGGCTGGGATAGTCTCCAGCCCAAAGTCACCCCCCATGACCCTGTACAGTATAAGCAGGTTATGGAAATAGACGGATTGGACACTGCAATTGACATTTTTTCATTTTTTTTCAGCTATCGCCTGTGTGATCCCTCCGAGAAGCACATCTACAAGTCGTCCCCGCTGTTCGGACAGCTGCACACTGTGAAGAAGACGGGGATCCTTCAGGTCGGTGATGTCGTGTACAAAATCAGCCGCTGATTTAGGAGGAAAACGGGATGTGAAATCCTCTAAGGGCAGGAGAGGGTCTGTGATTTATGATATGAGGACACGGAGAAGGAGGCACGTAGATTCCTGTAGTGTTGTAGAAGAATGCAGTGATGTGACAAAGCACACACTGTGACTCACAGAGACACAAAAGCACTAATATAACATTTCAAGAATATAACTGTAATCATGTAGCTTCCTTGTTTTATGTCATTTGATTGTATTAATTGGCGTTCCGCTGGGCTGCATTTACGTCAGAGCTGTTGTGTAACACAGATGGAACCTGAATGAAACGCATTTCTAACACATTATTACATTTTAGCACACTGCTGCTAAATTAAAATTAAATTGCCTGAAGGTTTTGCTAAATATCACGTCCTGGAATAAACAAGATAGCAAAACAATTATCTGCTATGTCTTTATTTTCAGTAATCATTTGTCATTTAAATGCCACATGACGAGTTTATTTTTAAATGCATTCTGATCATTTGCACTTTTGGTTGTTTTACAGTGAAGGTCTAACTGGAAGTTAACACTCTTTACTTTTAGTTGCATAAAATGACCACCAGGGAGCAGTGTAACTGAGAAGAATGTGTAGAAGGAAGCAGACGCTACAGGCTAACACGAGCTAATAATAATAATAATAATAATACATCAAACTTATACAGCGCTTTTCTAGGACACTCAAAGACGCTTTACACATGCATTATTCATTCACACCACATTCACACAGTGGCAGTGCTACAGATGTAGCCACAGCTCCCCAGGGTGGGACTGGCGGAGATGTGGCTGCCGAGGTGCACCTACGGCCTCTCCGACCACCGCCGATTCATTCATACAAACATTCACACACCAGTGACTGCACTGGAGGCAATGTGGGTAAAGTGCCTTGCCCAAGGACGCACAACAATGGCCGCCAACCTTCCAATTATTGTCACTTCTAAGGTCCGTGCTCAGGTGGTGACAAACAGGGCTGTAATTTGTAACATAAAGCAAAGAGAGGACGCACAGGGGCTCGCCTACAAATCTGAACCCACACTCTGTAAATGGCTTCTAATCTCAGATTCTACAGGGGCGATCTGAGGGTGGTCCTCAAATATGTGCATCGTATGTGTTTTTTGACAACCATATAACTGTGTGCTTCCTTCTTTGGATGATTGATGGTTAATGGAAGTCAAAGACCCTGCACCATCCAGGTTATGTTTTTTTTAAGTGTCTTTCTGGGAAATTAAAACATGTAACAGGAAAAACGATGGTGGTTTGTGAGACTCCTGTAACCTCCATGTGGACGGAGGTTCACATTTACATCGGTCCTTTCACAAGCCGCGGTTGCAGCGGTTTCCATTCTGATCAGTGGCGTGGGGGTTTAATTACAGAGCGCTACGAGACGCACAAACACTGTCTAATGTTTATTTTTAACACTTGCGTGTGCTGTAACATTAGAGCAATTTCACTGGGTCTGTTGTTTTTTTTCTGCTCATTTTGACTTCAACCCTATTTGATATGTTCCAAATATACAGACAGGGCCGTGATTAACTTCAACCAATGACTTTACAACAGTTTATTTTATTTTTTTAAAGGTGTCATTACGTGCATAACGGCACGCACAAGTTGTTGCTTTGTACCTAAAACAGATGCTTTGTTTTTGGTTTTTATAAAAGTCAAAATATAGAAACCAATTCAGAGTTACAGCCTGATGTAGCTTAGCTTAGCTTAGCATAAAAATAGGAGCACTGCTTAGTCTATGAATAGCTACTAGTTAAGAGTGGTCACAGCATTCTAATCTGACTCATTTTAAATAAAACATTTTAAACGTTGACAAACACTAATAATGACCAAACTTTTTAAAGTGTTTTGATTTTCCTTGCGTTCACCTGAAGCCGGCTCCTGGTTGTGGTGTTGCTTTGCAGATTTAAGTCAGTTTGCTTCACTGAGGTCGGAGGTTTCTTTAGCTTCGGTCCTGCTCCTTTCCTCTCAGGACTCTTCCTCTTCGTGTGGATTTTGTTGTCTCTCAGGCTGTTTAAATTCTCGGCCTGATTTCTCTTCGGTTTCATGTCATCTGTGACCATCGCACCTGTCTTCTTCTTCTGCTTCTTCTTCTTCTGCTGCTGCTTCGTGTTCTCCCTCTTTTCTGTTTCCTGTTTGTTCAGCAGCTTGTTTTTCTTCTTCGCTTTTTGCTTATTTTTATTTTTTGCTTCAGGTGATTTCCCTTTCAGGCTCACAGCAGGGCTCGTCGACATGGTCGTCGTCGTCGTCATCAGCACGGCGGCTGCTGTCGTCGATGGTCTGTCCTGGCTGCTGGTCACCGGCGGTTTGGTGGTGAGTTTGAATTTTCTTGGTGGTGGTCTTGTAGGTTTCTCATTTCGGTTCAGCACGGTCACTGAAACAGCACAGATGTCAGTAAGTACCCATTTTCACCGTTTTACGCTGCAGCCACATGTGTAGGCTACGTGTTTTTTTTTAAGCTTTGGCTCAGAGAACAGGCCTGAATGTTTGAAATGCTCGTCTGTTTCTATTTTTAATATGTTTGATGTACAAAGGGAGAATGCTTTTTATAGGTTTATGTATGACCCCTGTGTGATTATAGCAGCATATAGACGTGAAAAGCTGCAGGGTCTGCTCAGGACATCATGAACAGAGTCCTCTGCCTCCCTCACATCAGTTTAACTAAACCTGATGATATGTTGTGTAGCTGTTGTTCATCAGACAAGCTCAGTCAAACAACATATACCTTTAAAATGGCCTCTTCAACACGTCTGGCATGCACGTGCCATTAAAACCAACACATTAAACATAGTAAAAATGCAAAGGTACAGAGGGTTTTGAGGGGGACTCACATTCTCTGGGCACAAATGGATACTTCTTCCCCCTCACTTTGACAGGGAGCGACTTCTGCTGGCACTTTCTAGGAGGAGCTCTCCTGCAACAGATGAAACGTTTTGCAGTTCAGTCCATCTTTTCCCCAAAAAACTGATATAATCTCATACTTTATGGCGGCCTGTGTACATAAATCAATCACTAAACCTTGTAAGGATCATGTCTGATTGTCTGAAGTCGCCACAGAATGTGTCGTGTTCGAGCTCATTCATAACTATTATGAAAGGTGTGCTGGCTGTGCGGCGTCTACAGCTGAACCCTGTTTGCCCTTTAGTTATCTCAGAGGTGTCGTTTAAAGAGAAATTAGCATTCTGTTCTGCATTCCTGAAGAAACACTGTTCTGTGTGTGACTTGAGAGTTAGCTTAACGTTTTTTGTTTTTTTTTTGCCCTGGACAGAATCACGATCGAGCCGTGTCACCTGGAGGGGTCCATAAATTTAAACACTGTTCCAAACGGAGACATGGCGCTGGGGTACGCAGTCGCCAGGAAATACAGTTCACCTAAAGACAAAAGAAAAGCAGCTTATTAGTATTGTTTAGAAACGCTTAGAAACGAAAGGTTTAAGGTAGGGTAGGAGATTTTGAAAGCTCAGTGAGAGTCAGCCAGATTTGGAAAGTAAACACACGCCCCTTTCTCTCGGAGCTCACCCCGAAGCCACGCCTCCCAATCACATGGACGCGCATTACCCGAAGATCAGCTGCGGTCTGTGACTTCGGCCATCATGCACGTACCTCTCAGGTGCACGCAGAGCAGGAAGAGAGTGACAACCAGCCAATACTCCGCGCAGGGTCCACCCGGAGGATTGGCTGATGTTTTTAGCGTTTTATAGCTTCCACAGATGATTCATATTCTTCGTTTTAATGCGAAACTGCCGAACTAATCGGTTGCTATCGGATTGTAAAGAGAAGTTACACTAATTTAACAAAAAGTGCATCAGAATGAAATCTCCTACCCTACCTTTAACTCAACATATGAAGTTACCTGCTTCGTCCTCTGCAAAAGAGATGATGAACTTGTGGTGATGGTTGATGAGTCCGGGAAAGGAGCAGGTCTTCTGATCCCCCATGCACAGGCTCCTCTCCTTCCAGCTTCCTGTCGTCTTGTCTTCCTCTAACGCCATGATGCGCCTGACATGGATTTACACACTGAATTAAGAAAAATGCGCAACAGCTGACACAAGAGAAAACAAGTCTGCTACTTCCCCCTTACCCACTCATGAAGTCTCCAAAAATGTACAGCCCGTTCAGATTGGGTGATTCACATCCTCTGTACACATATCCCCCTGTCACAGACTTCCCAACATGATGGCTGTATGCAAATATAGGGAGGATGTCATCTGTTCAGGCAGAGAAAGACACACTGGATTTAATTTTGAAGCCTCAAATGTAGTTAATGGTGCCAGAACTACCAGGTGGTGACGGCATCAAACAGACAAGAAATAGCTCCGGATTTTCACTCACTCAGGGAGGAGTTCTGGCACAGTTTCATATCATAGCACTCGAAGCCCTCCTTAGCTCTCCACCCGTAGTTTCCTCCTTTTTCGATGATGTCCACCTCCTCGTACCGGTTCTGACCCACGTCTCCGCAGAATATCCGGCCTCTGCCATGGCGGCTCACCGGGTCACCGCGGTCCACGGAGCATCGCCACATGTTTCGGACCCCGTACGCAAACACCTCTGGTCGAGCCCCCGGGTCTCCGATGAAAGGGTTGTCAGGGGGGATCCTGTACGCCCTTCTACTGGAGTCACCTCCATCCACATCAATGCGGAGAGCTTTTCCCAGCAGAGCGCTCCTGGGTTAAAAGTGGAGTTAAATGATCATGTTAGCACAATATAACAAGATTGCCTTGACAGAGGTACCAGAAGTGGTGGTACAAACCTGCATTCAAGGCTAAAGTGACAAGACTTTGGGGGTCGAAGGTCAAAGGTCATGGTCACTGTAACTCTAGAAAGCATCTCAGATTTGCTTTTGGACTCAGAGATTGTGTTTTCCCACGCACCTCTTTAAGGGAATGTCTTTACAATTTGGCACAAATGTTGACTGTACTTTTATATCCAAAGGTCACAGGACAAGACCCAAAGAAACCTGAGGCGTCTTACTTGTTTTGTGCGTTGCCATACTTCCCAAATGGATCCCCAGCTTTTCCACCATCTCCAGTAAAGATGTACAAATATCCATCCAGACCAAACAGCAGCTGGCCTCCGTTGTGGTTAGCAGCTGGCTCTTCGATCTCTAAAATTACCCTGAAAGTAAAATGAAAAGGAATTCACTTCAGTACGTATGTATGCATTAACACTATATTCTTGCTTTTGAGACTTAATTATGTGGTTGCTATGACTCTTAAGTACACCCCAAGGCCAGCTTTGATCCAGTCTTCACCTCTTTGAGTTTGTTCATCTTAAACCGATGATAGAACAGGCCTGAAACATTAAGTTGATGCATCCAAATTATAGGAAAACACTTTTTTTCTGTGCTAGAACATGTTTGTGCAAGCTTTGCTGCCATGACAGGCCTTTGATGAATGATAATAGTCGCATATGTGCAGCTATGAGACCCCCCCCCCCTCCCCCAGACATACCTCTCTGAATAAGGATCAGCCACATTCATGTCATAGGCAGACACCTTCATCTCGCTGATACGGATCTTCTCCGTCTTACCCCTGACCTGGATGGAGTAGTAGATGAAGAAGCGGCCATTGTCTCTGTACCTGGGGTGGAAGGCCATGCCTAGAAAACCCCTCTCATCCCCCAGCCAGGGTGTGGTCAGCACCTCCCCGCTCATGTCCAGGAAAGGACGCTCCAGCCGGCTGCCGTCACGCAGGAAAACCCAAACGAACCCCACCTGCTCTGCGATGAACATCCGGTGTGTGTCGTCGCCGCTGTGCAGCATCAGCACCGGGTTTCTCAGACTGTTGGCCACCTCAGTGAGGCACAGCTGAAGACAACCCCTGGGGTCTTCCACCACCCGACCCAGGTTGCTGTTGAGGCCAGGGCTGTTCAGGACATTGGGGTAGCAGTAGTCCTGGTCAGACAGATCCACCACGGTGCAGAAGGTGGACACGTCCCTTTCAGAGGTGTCCTGCAGCAGCCTGCTCTCAGTTAAATATTTCACAACATGGCGACATTTGCCATGAAACTCAGAACAAAAGCCAAAGCAAAGACCAGGGAGCTCTCTGACAGGTGTGTAAGGGTCCTCAGCATCATAAAGATGGGCAGCATATGGTGAACACTCCTGGATGGGAGACAATCAATGATTAGTATAAGAACACACAATCAGTAGTTGTCTCGTTATCAAACAGACATCTGATGCTATGTCTGTGAACAATGGGCACAAGAATTTAGAGTCAAATGTGTTTACCTGGCACATTATTTCCTTCAGCATGTCTAGACAGAGATCATAACCCTCCACTTCCAGCTGATCAATGATGTCCCAGTATCTCTCTGCGATCGCGTTGTCGCTTTCCTGGTCGCAGCAGCCAAACAGCTCGTACTGCCTGCAGAATTCCAGGTGCCACGGAGGTTTAAAAGGTGGCTCGAAGTCCAGGCACTGAGGATGAGCTGATGCTTGCTGATGGAAGGCGACTATCGGCAACATCGTTGACAAGGTCAGAATAAACTCAGAAAGGCTCCTCATCTGCGTCTTTGTGCATGAGCTCCAAGATGCCACCGTGCGTAAAAACGCACGCCATGGATGGAGCGCAGCATCCCGCTCACTGGTCATTTTTGCTGTGTGCAGCCGAGAAGCTTCAGCTGTTTGTTCTCCTTTTTGTAGGCGTTTAGCCAGGTTGTTTAAGTGTGTGCGCGTGCACAATAGTGTATGTGTTCCGCGTGCACGAAGGTCCGCTTCATTTGCCCTCTGTGTGTCGCCACCTGCTCCAGCAGCGGTGAAAACGCGCACCGTAGAATATAGATAGATGGATGGATAGATACTGTATTGAGATGAAGTTAATGGAAATCACACCTCGTGCCTCTGCTATAGTTACAGAAGTTTTCTGCACTGCTGCAAAGTTGGCAAAACAGCACTCATAAGGGGGGTGTTCTCCAGCAACACACGCACACGTACACTCAGCGGGGCACGGTGTCGAGGCATGCAAACATAAGGGCCACCACCACGCAAACTGTAATTTTGTTTCACATCCACATAAAAGTGGCTCCAGGCAGCGTGCTGTTTGTGTAACACAGTGGCCGCAGCAGCTGTCTCCATGCTTCAGATCCACCGTCCCAGCACGTCCCTCATTTGCATGTAGAGTCTGTCATCGATTTGTGCTGGTGCCAAACACAGACTGAAAGAATCACCTTATAGTATATATAACATACCACACATGTGATCAAATGCAGCCGTTTATTGATGTTATTTTATGAGTTTATTTTAATTTTATTCAATAAAATACTAGGTGTTTACAATTAAACAGAAAAAGAAGACCCAACAATAACAAAAAAGGAACACAACCGGCTGAGGAAGAATATTGTCGTCACACACATGTCAGGAGTATCGGGAGTTTCCCAGGAAGTTTCACTCCAAGTCACATGTGTCCAGAACAATGGACTGTCTACCTGTTGTTGTTTGTAAAATCCCTGCAACCAGGCAATAGACAAATGAAGTAGCAGAATTTACCCAGCAGGTGGCAGCAACCAACCAAGAAGAGACAACAAGGAAGCGGAACTACGTCATTTGCATTTGTTTTGGTGTGGAGGAAAACTGTAAAGTTACTTAAAAACATGTCAAGTACCAGCCGGAACCGTTCAAATTAAAGTATGAATTTGGTAAACTCAATTCGGTGATATGAAATTGAATCCATGAAAAAAGTTACAAAACATAAAAGGCAGTAATGATGTATCATTTGAGTGAGTTTTGTTTTTATTTAAGGCGCTCGCTGAGACGTTTTTTTAAAAAACAACATGCTTTTATTTTGAAGGCTAATCCACACTTTTCCGGTAGCATTTTAGCTAGCTGTGTGTAGGTTGACGTTTGGCGATAAAGCGCTGCCAAATCTGGCAACAAAATACATTGTGCCCAACGAGTGCAGCTAAACTCTTCTGCTATGGCACCTTGAAGGCGTGGAGGAGCACACACCCATTCATGCTCGGCAGGTGACCGGGAGTCAGCCTACTTTCCCCCGCTGCACCCCCGAAACACTAAAGGCTGTGAGGACGCTGGAGAAGCTACAATGAGCTCGGAGCACCAGAGCGACAGCGAGGACGGTGACGAGTCGCAGGACAGGCCCAACAGCGGCACGGTCTCCGACAAAGAGGAAGACCCTGACATTGACGACTCGGACGAGGAAGATGACACCGCTCCGAAGGTTTCGGCTTCGACGCCGGGCACCAGTGAGGAGCGGCCGGAGCGGAACTCGGGTTCTCCCGAGTTGGAAGAGAGCGACACCCGCAGCAAACCGGCCCCGAAGCCGCAGACTGGGAGCGGCGGAGGCTCAGGCACAGACAGCGGCTGCGTCAGGGGGAACAGCCTGTTTTCATGGCTGCAGAGCAGGACTATAAGACGAGGGGTGTTTGTGGACCCAGCTAGGGACAACTATAGGACAATGACCAGTTTGTACTCCTCTATGAATCCGGCCGTGGAGTCTGTGAACCTGAGCACTCACACACACGGAGCGGTGTTCAACCTGGAGTACTCTCCTGATGGGTAGGACTTTGGTGTTTGTATTTTAGAACATATGCATTCACATGTAACAATAAAAAGATTGCCCAACAAGCCTGAGAGACACTCAGGGTAATCACATGCAGGGTTCAAGCCTCCTGGAGCAGACAGCAGGTGTAAGAAGTAATCCTGCAGCCAAACCAGGTCAAGCTCTGCCCAGTCTGGGTCACAGAGTGGTTTGTAGGCTCATGTGCCAGCTGGATGTGTGTGTGTGTGGAAGACTAGGATTGGAGTGAGACAACTGATCAACTCTTATTAATCAGATCACAGCAGCTTATATGTATACATTGCTTTACTGTTGCACTTTTTAGAAAGTTGTCCATAAATCGTGGATTTTCTTGTTCCACATGGCCAAAAAAAAACACTGTCTTGTGCCTTATGTTTGTTTTTGTGTGTGTTCTGCTCAGGTCTGTGCTGACTGTGGCCTGCGAGCAGACCGAGGTCCTGCTGTTCGACCCCATCTCGTCCAGACACATCAAAACCCTGACGGAGGCCCACGAGGACTGCGTCAACAACATAAGGTGCGTCTTTCAAATTGTACAAAAAAAAAATACAAAGCTGTTGTCTGGATCCATTCATGTTTCAAATTTGTGCACCGTGTGCAGGTTTTTGGACAATCGTTTGTTTGCCACCTGCTCTGACGACACAACAATTGCATTGTGGGATCTCCGCAAGCTGAATTCCAAGGTGTGCTCGCTGCACGGTCACGCCAGCTGGGTGAAGAACATCGAGTACGACACCAACACTCGACTCCTCGTCACGTCTGGCTTTGACGGCAACGTTATCACATGGGACACTAACAGGTTCATTTACATTTCTGTCAATATTTTGTCTTTTATGACAATTACCAAAAAATTAAAGTTTTAAGGTGGTATAAAGAAAGTTTGTTGTTGTTGTTTTTCAAGCTTGAAAACCATTTTTCTCGGGTTATGGGATGACATATTCTTTCTTCTTCAGGTTTACAGAGGATGGCTGCCCACACAAAAAGTTCTTCCACACCCGCTACCTGATGCGGATGCGGCTTACGCCCGACTGTTCCAAGATGCTCATCTCCACTTCCTCAGGGTACCTGCTCATCCTCCATGACCTGGACCTCACGCAGTCCCTTGAGGTGGGCAGCTACCGCATGCTGCGTGCACGGCGGACTCCGCTCAGCTCAGGTCAGATTACACGATTTGTTGTCAGCTCATTTTATCACAGAATAAGTCAATGAGTGTTTTTGATGGACTGATTGTTATTTTATGATTCCGTAGATGGAGGCACGTCAGCGTCCCGGTCAGCTGGTACACCTCGCCAGGGTAACGACTCCAGCAAGCTTCACCCTCATCGAGAAGGTGAGAGTCAGCTGTGGTACAAAGCTGAATATGTGTCAGTTGTGGGGTTTCAAGACTTGTTAAATCATCTGATGTCTCCTCACAGGCCTTTCTCCAAGGAACAGCCTGGAGGTTTTAACTCCAGAGATCCCTGGAGAAAGGGACAGAGGGAACTGCATCACCTCCCTGCAGCTCCACCCAAAAGGCTGGGCCACACTCATCCGCTGCTCCAGCAACACAGACGACCAGGAGGTTAGGAGAGTTTTACTGAATTTTCCTCATGTGCCTGCTGGTTGTTAGTTGTCACTGTTGTTGTTAAAGTGACACCACCTTCCTCTCTCTCCAGTGGACGTGTGTGTATGAGTTCCAGGAGGGAGCTCCCACTCGCCCGCTGGTCTCCCCCCGATGCTCTCTCCGCCTCACCCACTACATCGAGGAAGCCAACGTGGGTCGGGGCTACATCAAGGAGCTGTGCTTCAGCCCGGACGGCCGGCTCATCTGCTCCCCCTACGGCTACGGCGTCCGCCTGCTGGCCTTTGACGAGCGTTGTAGCGAGCTGGCAGACTGCCTACCTGTCCAGACCAGTTGCCTCAGGGAGATCCGTTCCATCTACTCGCACAGCGACGTGGTGCTCACCACCAAGTTCTCCCCAACACACTGCCAGTTGGCCTCGGGCTGCCTCAGTGGACGCGTGGCCCTTTACCAGCCTAAGTTTTAGCATCCAGAGCAGAGGAGGGACGATGCACTGCAGACCTGGGCAAAGAGGTACTTATCAGGCATTTAACAACTGATATTTGCTCTGCTTTAGTAGAGAATTCACACTATTTGTACATCAAACCATTAAAGGAAATTCATTTTTAAGCCCTAAAATAACATTTCCTGGCATTTGTTTTAAAGTGCTTGTTGGACCAGCTGTGTGGGTTTACACATCAGTATGCTTAAGGCTTCAGCTGACTTTAAAATGCCTTCCTAAAGGAATAAAAGTGCTTCTAGACCCAGATCTACAGCTGTGAAACAGACTGAACTTGTATTGAGTGGTAGGCCTCAGCTGACAGTGACTTACTTGGGGGGTAAGGACTGCATCTGTGACTGCAACCTGTCTGACCCCACACATAAAAAAAAAAAAAAGAAACCAAAAAGCAAGTTAACAAGAAGAGGCAGGCGAGCTTTGCAGACTACACTCCCATCCAGACTGAAGGAAGGGAGGAGAACTCATCAAGATGCAAACTGTAGTTGACTGCAGCTGTTTTTCATACTAAAGATTCATGTAGAAGAACACGGAACATCCAGATGTTGCTGACGAAAACACTAAAGGATGCAAACGGACAGATAATCCTAAAGAGAGGCTGTCGTGTCTGTCGCTGGTCGTCTCGATTCGGTGTCGCTCTCTGCTGCTCTGCTCTGCTCTGCTCATGCCTTTTTCACAGGTGCTGCTTCTCTGCTCATACAATCTGAACTTTGACCCCCGTCCCCCTCTCCCCCCCCCCCCCCCCACCCCTCTCTCCGACTTCAAGGACCTCATCATTGCCTACTTCCGTGCGTCTCCATCCATGAAAGGTTTTTTTTTTACTGGTTTTATTGGTGTGTTAATGTCGGCACTATGTGTAGCACAGCGTCTGATTTGATTGTTTTTGTCATCACCGAGGCCACGTTATCACTAGTTAGACAGGAATCCCTTGTTTGTTACAACATTCTGTGTTTTTATCCTCATTAAATAAACAATAATACTAAAAGTAGGAAGTTACACATTTGTTCTGGAGATGGGCCTTTTTCTTCAGAAGTTCACAAAGTTAGTTTTCTCATGATAATAGCTTAATTTACTCCCCGTTTTTTTGCCCCTCCGCTGTATGTTGTCCACACTTTCCGTCTTTTATAGTGTTTTCATAAATGTTTTCCTCTAAGGAGTGAATCGCTTTGACTGTTCTCAAGCTGGCAATGCTTTTTCTGTGTGTGTGTGTGTGTGTGTGTGTGTTTTCAGTGTAGTAGCCGCTGTAAGCATACGCCTGATTGTTACACCATCATGTAAAGTGGCTGCAGTATGTACTGTCCGACTGCAGAGTAGATGACAACTTAGACAAAAAGAGACATAAGCGTATACTACTATGCAGACCAGCCTTATGAAGATTCTCCTTTCTTATTTATGCTCTGTGGCGAGCTCTCAGATGCCAAAATGTGTTTACTGTAGTGAGCTGAGGACTAACGGAGAACATCTGCTGTTATGGAAACATACTGGTTATTTTTTGTCTGCTCGTGTTTTTGTGCCCACCTCAGGGGGCGCTATTGCATTGACATTAGACCATATTATTGCCTGTGTTGGCTCACATAGTTTCTTGAAACTGCGACATGTGGTGTCTACACAGAGAAGATTGACACTTGTACAATGTATTAGTCAAGCAACAGCGCCCCCTATGGTATCGGGAAGTATTTAGCTTAGCATTAAAGTGCGGGGTTCTGTCCAGCAGCCACAAAACTGACACTTAAGAGTTATAATTTTGTATATAAACAAACAAGAAAAATACATTGTTACATTTTACATATAAAGCATTAATGTGAGCTAATGAGCTAATGCTAACCAGCTGCTGGGTACCTCCCTGCCAGAAGATGTTGTTGTGTAAGTATTCAAGCTAAAAGGATGCAGATGTGATTGTGTAGTTCCCAGCTTACAACATCGTCCTGTTTGTAATGAGAAAGGATGCTTTTAACACTTTGTACCTCAGTTTACTGTAAAATATGTGTTTTTCTGTATGTCACAAATAGGGGGCCCATTTCACCTTCAGCTCAGTGAGTTGACTTTATTGCTTCTTCTCATCGTATACAAACAGATTTCTTTTGTAAAAGTTAAAACACTGACTGAGCTGAATGTTAAATGATAATCCACTGCTGCTTTTAACTCACTGATATTCACACAAGCTTTCCAGAAAGAAGTGTCTTATCTGTTTCTATTTTCACTTCAGGTACTGCAAAAAAAACCGGGTTTCAGTTTTAGTCTGGTCCAGTCCCGGGCTTTAACCTGTATTCAGCTGTAGGTTAAACGAATGTTCTCAGTAGTTCGGATGTGATGTGTGTGCATCACCTCGCAGCAGGAGGAAGGGTGATGAGTTTCTTGCACTGTTGTTTTTGTTGTTGTTTTTTCCTGCATACACACACACACACACAGCAAGTAATCCCAGCAGTGACACTTAAACAGTACTTACCACAGAAATAAAGAGGTTAGCTGCTTTTTCACTGCTGACTGTTTTGTTGAATTTTCTGTAACTTTTGCATTCCTGTATTGAAACTTTGCTGATAAATTGACCACTAGGTGGCAGACAAGAACCTGCAATATGTCCTAAAACTGATGGTTTAGAGAGCATAGTGGGACATCGAGGTGATGAGAGGCTCCGAAAGAAGAAGTTCTGTTTTATAATCTTGTCTTGTGAGTTGGAAAAAAAAAATAAACCAATAAAAGAATAAGAATCACATGGCAGTGTAATAGTTCACATCTTTGTAGGTATGAAATTTAAACTTTCAAGCAGCACTGTATGAAGTTGATGAGCGTGGAGTTGAGTAAATTGTCTTATGACATTTGGTACATTTCAAACTTTCTTTACATTCAGATGAAGACACTTGATAACAGAAATATTTATTTAACACTTTCTGGTCCTGTTGGACTTCAGTCGAACAATCAATTGACAAAAAACGTGACACATCAGGCCAGCTGACACTGAAAATCTCCACTCAATAATAAATGTACAAAAGAATAAAAAAAAAATGTTTGCTTACATTTGTCATTTATGAAACTTTCGTTCTCTTGTTTTGGTTTAAAAAAATTCACAGTGTGCGTTTAAAATCTGCTTTAAAGGGTCATTACACCCAAATACAATTGTATTTTAAAGGGGCAATCTTGAAGATCTGTTTCATTCTCATTGGCACCACCTATAGGTGTAAGTTGCAATTGCAGCGTTTGCAACTTATTTATGTTTTAAAATGACACATGTAGCAACAGACAGGAACTCGGATGAAAATCATCAAGATTGCCACTTTAAAATGTTTTTGTTAAATGGGTGAACTGCTCCTTTAACTTTTCTTCAAGTGCCATGTCACCTGTTTGGACTCCTGCCATTTATAATCCAGGCATCCTCAGCCCATCGTATCACCTCCTCTCATACCGTCCAGGCTCCGGGGGACCGAGCTTTCCTCGTCCGCAGCCGCTGACTCTCCCTGCGCTGGTTGATGGCCTTGGTGCTGGCGCGTAGCTTCCGGATTCTGAGCGCACGGAGACGCAGCTGAAGGTCCTGCGGGATCTTCCCTCCTCTGGCTCGGATCTCCTTCAGCCTCTCGATGGGGGTTTTGGTCAGGGTGAAGTCACAGATGGTGGCATGTGGCTCCATGCCCACGTGGCACTGACGCATGGATGGCAGGTAACCTAAAGCCCAGACCACCACCTTGTACTCGCCGGGGTTCAGGAGACGCCAGTAGTCCCCGTCAGCAGCTACAGGAAACAAAAATCAGGCAAAGTGTCTCCTTCTTGTTATCCTTTAACCCCTCAGTGGTGCCCCCTGGTGTGTGGATGTCCTATCTACATTGAAGCATAATGCTCAGTGACTACTGTCACACACGTGTCTCAAAAAAGGACCAATGTGTATGATAGAGTGGCATCTAGTGGTGAGGGTGCACATTGCAAGCATGTGGGACAGACTGATTAACATCACTGCAATGACCTTTATGTGGGTGTGACATATTTATTTAAACTCACCTGATCTTATGTCGTGGTCGTGGTCCTCCACCTTTATTATAGCATCTGCTATCCCTTTTTTGGTGACCTTGTCCCTGATCACACCTTTGATGCCTCTGTGCACCTGAGTGACGAGAATAAGTTGTGTCACCATCTTTCTTCCTACAGATTGCTGCACACACACTCACACACTGACCTGCTCCATGTACACCAGCAGAGACTCCTTGTTGTTCTCCCATTCCACAGGAAGCTCACTGACGTGAGGGAACTTATCACAGGACAGCTCCACCGTCACCTCGAAGCAGTTGGTGTGCAGGTAACTGAAGTCATTCATGCCTACAACGTGGATATATAAGAGAAAACTTAGAGCATATTTAAGTAAACACAATTTTGAATGCATTAAATCAGACATTTAAATGATTCTAGTCTCAGTTCTCTGACTCTCGGAGGTGACTCACTGCCGGGGACGGTGTGCCAGGCTCCGCCGTTGATGATGTTGTTGTGTGACTGGAAGTCTTCGTAGTGGCAGATGCGGCGGTCCGGGTTGGCCATCACTAGATTGGTGGAGGCATAGACGGTAGCCAGCCAGCGGAAGAAGGCGTTATCTGCCGTTGGGGTGTTTTCCTGAGGGGCCCAGTCACGGGTGCAGTCGAAGGGGTAGGTGACGACCAGCTCTCCGCCGTGGAGGTTGGCGCTGAGCACGAAGGGGATGTCCTGCATCCAGCTGATGATGGCACGTGTCTCCGGTGCTACCTGGGTGCAGGTGAAGGGGTGGGTTTAAAACCTAAATGACCTTCAGTGGCTGCATCAGTATTATTTTGTTAGTTTTTTTTGGGTGATTTAGCCCAGTTTACCACTTTAAAGTGGCACAAAATAAATCTGAGGGGTTGGCAGATTAGATACATGAGTTCAAAGGATACAAAGAAAACAATAGATTTCTTTTTTCAATCTTCAGACTGGGTGTCAGGAAATCCTGCACTGTTTCCAGGCACTGAATGAAAATGCTTTGGCTTCCAGGAAAAAAGCTGTTTCTTGGCTCTGAAATAACTTCCTGATCTGCGGCATGCATGCCAATAAAGTTGAAATATGATATTCCTTTTACCAAAGTGTCCTCGGGGTCACCTTCATTATTAGATGGGACAGTTTTTAGGACATGGTCCTATTGTCTCTTCTCTGAAATGTATGCAGTAGCACATCATAAATTTACAGAGCACAGTCCGGCTCCTCCGTAAGACGTGTGCTCCTCTTTGAACACCAGGGGGTGCCAAAGTAAACAGAAATGGTGTCCTCCTTACCATAGCATCTTCTTTGGTGTAGTACTCTGGGATGGGGATGTAGTGGTTGGGGACTTTGGATGGGTCCCCTGCTTTCTCTTGGGCGTTCCACATAATGTTGTTTAGATCTGGAAAGTTATGATTCAAGTCGATTCCTTCAAAACTGTATCGTCCTTCTGCCCACCCGGCTAGCTCAGAGCCCTGTCAGGTACAAAGGATGGCTTAAAGTAAATAAAAAAACACAGGAAATACCCTCATTCAAGCATCACCCACCTTGTCATAGGCTACTTCATATCCATCGGGGTTCATGGAGGGCAGCAGGTGGATCCGCGTCTCAGTGACCAGCCGTACCACTCTCTGGTTGCCCTTCTTGTATTCCTTGCACAGGTACTGCATGAGGTTCAGGACCAGCTCTCGGCCAAGAGCCTCGTTCCCATGCATCCCAGCCACATAACGAAACTCTGGTTCACCTGAGGAGGGACACCGGAGATGAATTCACTTCACTGGAGCTTCCTGTGTTTGCCCAGGGATTGACCACAAAAGAATCTTTTAAAAAGAATCATGTGCAGTGCCCGCCTCCTTAAAAACATGAACCCCCCCCTTATCTTCTTTTAGAAGTAAAGCAATTTTGAAATGTTTTCATGCAATTTGTCTGAGAAGCTGAACCACACTTAATTTATTTATGCTTTTTGGCAGATGCAGTGGGACTGAAAATCACTTTTAAGCGCTGCATCTGAAGACAAAATCACAAAGATTCAGTTTGTTTATGTAAGAGAGGCCTTCTCTCCGAGACACCCCTGCCTCTCTGTGTGGTTCTGCAGCAGAACCCGGGCTGTGTAAACACTGGTGGATGTCGACCCGGGCCTCTGAGCTGCAGGGAATCTTGAGAAACACTATGAACTCTGGTCCAGAATTTTAAAAAGGTTTTACCAAGTTCATGTGTGCCAGGGTTATCTGAGATCTCAATGACGTAGAGTTTGAGGCCCATGTAGCTTTTCCCTATGGTGTAGACGCGGGTGATGTCCGGGCACTCCTCTATCACAGACTTCATGAGCTTCAGGATGAGAAAGGGTTAAAGCTGAGTACAGAGTTAATGAGTCTGAGTTTACGGAAAGCGGTGTTACTCATCATGTGTTTGGCTCTGACCTTCCTCATCTCTTTGTAGTTGTGGTGCCTGAAGTCCAGAGCGTCCTTTGCGTCTCGGTCTGATGAGTAGGGGTCAGATGGACCTACGATGAAACAGCACATGAAGGTTCAACAACCGGTCAGTTTCTTGTTATCAACCGACACACACCAACTCTGCCTACCATCAACACGACAGCCGAGGATCTCTGCCCTGAGGCAGATGGTCCCGTTGGAGTACCAGGTCTGAGGGTTGATGCGGATCAAACGAGCCAGAGTGGGAACAGGAAGGAGTCCAAGAACTGGAGTTTCTGGATTCTGGTTCCCCTCAAATATCTGTTCAATCAAAGGGACATTAGCATATATTGGCATGCTGACATTGGATCGTTTTGACGTGTCACAGTGGACAAAGGCTGGATTCTATTATCAGTTTACATGTATTACTCCACTAGTGATCCACTAGTCCTGAGTGCAGCCTTCACAGGCTCTGGATCTGGATTTACACCAACGTACACCAAAGTATAATTAAATCTGCTGATATCGGCTAAAAAGAAGTCAACAATAACCGTGAAGAACTCGACCTCCTTAGCCAGTGTGGAGGTTTTTATATGAAATTAAAAAAAACTGTGCACAGATTTTTTTTTCACCTTCAGTTCCTTGGACAGAAATCTGATTTTCCAAAATATGAGCCAACACATGTGGAGTCAAAGAAAAAAAAGGACTGAGTCTGAGTTAGAGGAGCTGTAACTTTGAGTTCTTACCGCTTCTTTCGTCCCATTCATGCATGTTTGCCAGTTCACTGAGTCGTTACTCAGCTGAACTTTGTAGCTTTCAACCCAGTCCCAACTGTAACATGTAGACATTGAGAGGGTGAAGAAATATGTTATTTTCATAGCTGCTAATCCCCCAAACTCCTCTGCATCTTTGCAGGTGTGTTTAATTCTGATACTACCTGACCTCCAGATGGAGTTTCGCCCCTGCAGGATGACTCCGGTGAACAAGGTGAGGTGGATGGCGTCCACTTCAAGCCATTGTTGCCTGTCCTTGTAATCTGCACACCAAGCTCCATCGTATAGGTCCCCGTCTTCAATGCCAGACTAAAAAAAACAACATTAGTCATCCATTGAACAGACTGTAACAGCAGCTTCCTGCCTCTATGTGTAGCGCTGCATAAGAGTCTGACCTGATTGTAAAATAATTGCTTTCAGACTGCAGAACCAGAGGCGTGCATGACGGGGATAATAAACTGCACTTCTGGCTCTGCATGCACCACATTATGGTACTTCCTCCAAAGAAGAACTCATATCTACCAAAGCTAGCAGAAACGTTAGATCACACACAGACCTGGATGTTCAGCCTCCCTCTGTGAGGACCCAGACCCATGCGCTGGTAGGAGGAGGCTTGAATCTGGCTGTCGTCAACCCGCAGGGACTCCAGGCCGAGGGGAGGACAGGCTGGAGGTGAAACAACAAGCAGTCAGGAGATAAAAATCTTCCTCTTGTCTGCACATGTAGAAGCAGCCCTGGCTGGTGAGGGGTTAAACTTTCTCTCTGTTTCTCTGGTTTCGCTGAGTAAGCAAACTATGGTGGTTATGTTGAAGATCTCTAATCATCCTGGGTCAGTTCAGTGGAAGTCTGGAGGCCCTCATCTCCTCCTCCTCCTCCTCCTCCTCCTCTTCCTCTTCTGCTTGTGCTGGGCAGTGGAGGGAGCTGTAGATAAGTGAATCCATGGGGAGTTTAAGTGTAATTCGAGACACACTGGAGGGCCAAAAAGGAGAGCACAGTGCACAGTGGTTTTGGGAACAACCAAAAACATTCCCATCAATCACAAAGACGACCTGTGCTGACAGGTCAACCAGCTCTGTTTGTTCACTTTTATAAAAGGTATTTAAACGTGAGTATTGCAAAATATGTTCATTGAAATTCAACATGACATGAAACAATGATTCAGGTTTGCAAGTACAGAGCTGAGCAGTAAAGCAGAGAGTGTCCCTGAAGGCATCATTAATTCACAGCTGCTTTAATTAACATCAAGTCTCTCTGGCTTCACACATTTAATGAAGCTTGATTTCGAGTTCTTGTCCTACCCAGCTCTGGCTTCTCCTCCTCTTCTTCATTTTCTTCTGCTTTGCTGTTGTTGTTTGTGTCCTCTCTCTCTTTGCTGTGGTCTTTGGTGTCCAGCTGTGTGTCTCTGACAGTACTAGTGGACAACGTTGTCTTTGCTGTTGTTGGAGCCGCTCCGTCACTGCCTTCCTCCACCACAGTGACAGCTTCAGTCCACTTCAAGGTCCCGGCTGGAGCTGTGGTTGTAGCAGCAGTTGTAGCTGTAGCAGTTGTTGTTGTGAAGTTGAATAATAAATTACTCTCGGTAATTGCATCGTTTGTCAGAGCTCCGGCTGCATGTGAAAACACTCCCAGAAGAAGTGCAGCAGCAGCCAGCGTGCACAATGACTTTCCCATGTTGCTCTTTGTTTGCAGCCTCAGAGTGAGGGGGGAAAAATTCCCCAGCCAGTTTATGTGGAGATGACAGAGCCAGACCTCCATCCACATCCCTCCTCCTCCTCCTCCTCCTCCTCAATCCCACCTCCCCTCCCTCCTTTCCAAAAATTCCAACTCAAGTCCCACAGAAAATGTGATTCAACAAGAGCTGAACTTTACATAATGTGGACAATATGTGCCCCAGTGACCCATTTATGTCTCATGGTTAAAGGTTTGGCTGCATGTTTGCTGGTTTGTGGTCAGGCTGAAGAATGAATGATGCACAAAAAATCCAAATGTGTTGTGCAATGTAACAGTTAACAGGAGGATAAGGAAGGTTTATTATCCCACTGTTAGGATCATGGTGAGCTCTGCAGTCCACGCTAAACAAAAATGCTCTTATCTGGGATTAAAGTGAGTCCATATAGCTGAGAAGTCTGTTGTATAGTGGAGTTGGGGCCACAAGGGGCCACATTTCCATCCAAAGTGATGTTGTGCCTCCAGATGTGCATGTTTTAACCACACATGCAGCACATTTGCAGGATCTAGTTTGAACTGAAGGTTGATATTTTGTCTGGCAGGTGCATCCTGTCACAGATGGTTTCAGCAGGATGCACTGTCAGTGAGCAGGTATTCGTATGTATTGATTAAAGTTTAGGATATTTGGTGGTGCGAAGTGTATTTTCTGTTTATTTGTAAAGAAGATGTCTCATCACGTCTGCCAGGTGGTCATGTTGTCTTTAGACGATGTGATGTAATCCACCTTTTCCTCCTGCTGCTCTATGAGAAACACTTTTTCTTCTCTGCCTGTTGTTTTCCTGAATCTTCATCCCCTGGCCACATTGGTAACTCTTCAGAAGAATTCATACCACATTTCCAATGAAAAACATCAAATACAAAACAGCTGAGACAATATTAACCACAGACTGACTCATTTTTATCATATCTGTGGGCTTCATTTTGTTTTAATATTTAAAGACAAGCAGAGATTTGTTACAGCATGACTCTAACTCCTCACAGTTATTACTCACAAAATGGGATTAAAGACAACAGAGTCATCCTGTACACTGTATATGATTTGTTCTCAGACATAAACAGTCCATACAGCCAGGCAGCCTGTGTTTGTGTTCCCACCACGTTTGGCTCAGCTTCGTCCCGTCCGTCTCTGTTTGAGAGCATTTTAATGACTCTTTGCTGAATCTCTTCAGCAAAGCTAAGACAGCACACCTGACCGCCCATAACACATGACCACATTTGTATAAACATGTAGCACTCTGAAGCACTTAGGAGTTTATTTATGTAACAGGGGTTAAATAAAATAAACTACACTGCCTTTTTTTATTCATAGTAGCTTTGTTGAATGAAAGAAAAGAGGGCTTCCTGTCTGACAGTTAAAAGTACCGAGATAAGCCCACACAATCAGGAAATGCACGTTCTTTATATTAGTCACCTGTTTTTGTCTTTCTGCAGCTGCAGTGGTTGTGCACTTCAAAGCCAAATGTCATGATCCAGCCACAAGAGAAACTCTGTTCTATGCTTGCTCTGGAAATTTAATTTCATAACTAATGTTTCTATAGACAAGATGATCTTCTGTTTGCTTGTTTAAAGACAGCAGAGCTTCGAGGGCTGAAAACAATCAGACAAAGCCTGAAAGATGGATGCATGTGTACAACAAACAAATACTACTAAGTTGTAGTTTATAATCACATTTCTGGATTTTGCAGGCAAAAATAACAAGTAGGAACAATAAAACTGCACCATATTGCTACAAACAAAGGCAGTGTGAAGTATTTACTTTCTTTTTTGAGGTGACGCCGCTTTTATTTTGAAATCAAGAATATCCGAATCTGATTGGCTCATTTTTGATATGACGTGTCCACAGGAAATGGCCACGCAAGCGACTGGAATCATAACATTGCAGTTTAGTCTCTTTACTTTCTGTCGTATCGCTGAATTTCATTCATTTAATTTATTGTTTTTGGTAAAGGTTTTTCCCAACTAGCTCCCAGAGGTGGAAGTTACAGAAAACTGAACACATTACACGTGCACTGTGATGAAATCATGTGCCTGCTCGCTGTGAAAGCTAGCCTCAAGCTGCAGCTAGCGTTAGCTAGCAAATGGCTGCTCGGATGTGATGTCTGTCACTGTGCGAAGTAAGTGAAACACTATGACTTTATAAACAGCAGCTGCCTGGAAAAACCTTGTGATAATTCTGGGATATTTAGTGTATTTCCTCTCTCTATATATAATGGCTAAAATGGGGACACCAAACCGGGAATTCATAGCTAAAAAATTGACCTAGCGGCTCGTAGTGGACATACTCACTCTGTTCCGCTTCTGTGGATTAAATTGTGTGTTTTTATGTATTTTTCAGATGACAAGACGACGAACAGAACAGTGGTGAAGCCGCTTGGAGCCTTCGTCCTGTACAGAGAGACGTTTAGCTAACAGCATGTGACAGACGCGTCCAAGTGAATCGAGATGTCTCTTCTGGTAGAGCTGGCCAACGTTGCCCTCAGGGTGCCAAGCATACTGTTGCTGGACCTGCTGTACAAATGTGACATTGAAGGTTTAACGGAGCACCTCAAGGCGAAAAATGAAGACATGCTCTTCAAATACAAATATGTCATTTGGAACATGTACTATCTTGGTAAGTTTATGTAGTGTTTGTGTGAAGGGTTGGGGCTATGTCTGCTCTCTGTGTCCTATCTGTCCATCTATCTATCATTTCAGGGATTCTGTGTGCACTACTGGTCAGCTGTACCATGCATCTTGGAAATTCAGAAATTAATTTTAACTTTATAAACAATATATGATTCGTCAGTCACATACAGGATGCATCGGTATCATATTTTGCAATCGACCGGTAAAAACAAAAGTTATCATGTAGAACAGAAAAACGCTCTGTATGCTATGTAAAATACATCTGTTTTGAAGATTTCAATGTAAACCACATTAACATACTTCTATTTAATACTGCCCTACATTTTAATTGATCAATACACCTGGACATCACCCAATTGTGTCATTCTGACTGCTTTGTCAGCCTGATAAGGAAAGTCAACAATGTCTGAATTGTTGTAGACACTGACAATTGTAAAACACACACACAAATGTGACAGACAGTGATATATGTGTCGGAGGTGTGTGTGTTTGTGTATCTTTCCTGCTTTCTCGTGTGATTCTCTTCTTCTTTGAAACGTGGGCGGGAACTAACATGAGGGTTTTTTCTTTTTGTCTTTTAGGTCATCTATTAAATGTGGTGGTGTTAGTTCTGCCATTGAGACACATTGTTACGCTCTACCTCCATATCCTAACCGCCCTCCTCCTGTATATGGGGCATCAGATTTCCAAGTGAGATTCTTTACAGTATTACTACAACAGCTACACTTCTAGATTTATTGGAGCGGGCTCAGGTTTCTCTCCTGACAATCCAGTATCTAATTTAAGCAGAGCTTTAGTCTGTGTGCCATTGCTCCTTAAAACACACTTTCTTGTAAACACGTCTCAAAACCTGAGTACACAATAGTGTTTTTTTCTGATCTTTCTTCAGGGATTATGTTCGTGAGGAGCTGCAGTATGGTTATGAAGGAGCAGTCTACCTTGATTCGTTAGCTTTCAACAGATTTGTCTCTTCAATGACCAGTGAGTACCAATCCCAACCTTGCATGTAAATACATACAGGCTTATATTCTAAAAAGCCCTCATATTCTTTCACAATAAATGCCACAGTTAAGGGTATACCTCACTGTCTTTGCAGGTCAGATCATTCTCAGCACGCTGTGTGCCTTCCTGATGAAGACCAGAAAGGTGTGGTTGTTCTCCACTCATATGCTACCCCTGCTGGCCAGGCTCTTTCCTGCCCCTCATACCACGCTGCTAACTGTTAATACCTTCTCCATGGGCCTGACTGGAGCTGGGATCGCAGTGTTCCTCCTTTCAAATATCTTCGTGCCATATAGGCTCGCAAGGGCTGCCTACTCAGAGCTGCTTCACCTGGAGGTATCTGAAACCCTGTGACAGGCTGTGTACAGCTTGTTTTTTCACCTTTTTTTTTTTAACTCTCCTTGTTGTGTCATCTGCTCCCTGTCCCTTAGGTGATTGAGCTGTACAGACTTCTGGCAGTGGGAATCTCCCTGTGGAACCAGTTTGCCGTTCCATTGCTCTTCAGTGTCTTCTGGTTTGTTCTGTTCATCGTGCAGCTGTGCTCAGACACCATGTCTGCCGGCACCTCAGCAACCCATCAGGGAATCATGTTCTTCCTGCTCACGAGGTGTGATGTGATTAAATGTGCGACTTTGTTCCTGACATTACGCTTCTTGTTTTTAGTTTTTTTAATTTGGTGTTGCTCTTTTTTTCTGGGCTTACTCAACCCTGCAGTGTCTCTGAATGTTGTGCCACACCGTACTCTCTTCTGGGTCTCGCCTTTGTGGTGTCCTATCTGGCTCTTGGATTGCTCAACCTATGCAAGTTCTATCTGGGAGGTTATGCAGCTGTTCAGAATGAGAACGTCATGCACAGGTAAGACCAGATCAGCCCACTTTGGTGGGTTTTTTGTTTAATCCAACAATAAGAGATCGTGCCTGGGCTTTAAAGTTGGTAAAACTAATTTGCTTCTTTAAAGATCTAGCAGTCATGGAGCAGTATCGACATTTATATGCACATGTGTTTATGTTCTTAAGTCACCCTCTTTCATCTCTTGGTCTGTATCTACTCATGAATCTTATGTAAAACTGGCTTCAACCTGCTATAAATATCCATGACAGAAGAGAGAAGCTGCACTTTTGCTACAGTTCTCTAAATTGTCATTATACAACTGTATTTAACCTCAGTTTTTTTGTCGTTGTTCTCAGAGGCGTGACTGAGGGCGTCACTCTGCTGCTGCTTGCCCTTCAGACAGGTCTATTGGATATGCAGGCACTGCAGCGCACCTTCCTCCTCAGCATCATCCTCTTCATCGTGGTAACTTCAACTCTGCAGTCAATGATCGAAATAACAGACCCAGTTATTCTAGCCCTGGGGGCATCACGCAACAGGTAACGCTGCTTTTAGTGGGTAGAAGCTGAGCTAAAAAAACATTAAACACAATTCAAACACTTTCTTTTGTGTTGTCTTTAGGAGCCTGTGGAAACATTTCCGTGGCCTCAGCATGTGTCTGATTCTGCTGGTTTTCCCAGTGTTAATGGCTTATAAAATCTCCCAGTTCTTCCACATGGACTTTTGGCTGCTTATATTGGTGTCCAGCTGCATGCTCACCTCACTTCAGGTAGAGATTTTATATTTTGACTTATAGAATACTAAAGATACCAAAAATGTAATGAAGGAATATAAAAGGCATAGTTCACTGTAGGCGGATGTAATGACAATAGTGTTTGCTGCCCCCTTGTGGTTTTACTAATATTCCACATTTTTTACACACCAACTTCAGCACTTTATGTCTTCTATCACACAATACCAATTTATTCACAACAGTAGATCAACAAACACATAAATAAAACATCACACACAACCACTGGTGGAGGAAGTACCGAAGCAAAAGTACAAATACCCAGCAAAATATATACTTAAGTAAAAGTAGAAGTGCTACATCAACAATCCTACTTAAGTAAAAGTCTTAAGTACTTTTAAATGTACTTAAAGTACTAAAAGTAAAAGTACTCACACACTGAATATATATTATTGATTGCCATTACAAAGGATCTGAACAGGTTAAAATAATCAAAGAAATCATGTTAAAGGTAGGGTAGGAGATTTTGAAAACTCAGTGAGAGTCAGCCAGATTTCGAAAGTAAACACACGCCCCTTTCTCTCGGAGCTCACCCCGAAGCCACGCCTCCCAATCACATGGACGCGCATTACCTGAAGACGAGCTGCGGTCTGTGACTTCGGCCATCATGCATGTACCTCTCTGGTGCGCGCAGAGCAGGAAGAGAGTGACAACCAGCCAATACTCCGCACAGGGTCCACCCGGAGGATTGGCTGATGTTTTTAGTGTTTTATAGCTTCCACAGATGATTCATATTCTTCATTTTAATGAGAAACTGCCGAACTAATTGGTTGCTATCGGATTGAAAAGAGAAGTTACAGTAATTTAACAAAAAGTGCATCAGAATGAAATGTCCTACCCTACCTTTAAAATTAAAATGAACCATGTGTAGTTAATGTACATGTTCAGTCCAGAAGCAGCTATGGACAGGTCTGTGTGTCATGAGGCAGGCTGTGGGCATCAAGTGAACTGAGAGGCTGGTAATAGAAAAATAGGCATTCACCATTTTTACTGTGTCAGTGTTCCTGCTGTAGATTGTTAGCTAGCTAGCTAGTTAGCTAACTGAGCCAGAGCACCGGCGTCATGACTGAGGCTCATTATAGAAACACAGCTGGCAGTGTGACACCATCTTCATGTCTGACCTCACATCAGTCCAGCACAGCTGTATGAACACCACTGTATTCATAAATGTACTTGTAACGACAGACATTTTAAAATTTGTAGTGGAGTAGAAAGTACAGATAGTAGCTGCAAAATGTAATGGAGTAAAAGTATAAAGTATTATACTTAATAGTATTATTACTTAGTAGTAGTAGTATTTTACTTTAAGTAAAGTATAAAGTAAAATAAAGTATTAATACATAATATATTTTTTTACTTAAGTACAGTAACTAAGTACAAATACTTAGTTACATCCCACCACTGCACACAACACATTAAAACATCAATATTAAAGCCGCAACAAAATATGTTCAAGAAAAGTTTTTTTTCAGGTTACAGGCACTATGCTGATCTACTTCCTGTTCATGGTGGAGCTGTTCCGCAGCGACCCAATCGAGAGCCTGGATGAAATCATCTACTGGGTGAACGCTGTCAGCAGGGTGCTGGAGTTTGTGGTGGCGCTCTGCGTGGTGGCTTACGGAACCTGGGAGTCGCTGTTTGGGGAGTGGAGCTGGATGGGGGCTTCTGTCATTATCATCCATTCATACTTCAACGTCTGGCTCAGAGCTCAGTCTGGCTGGAGGAGCTTCCTGCTCAGGCAGGAAGCGGCTAAGAAGATCAACTCTCTCCCCAGAGCCACAGCTGAGCAGCTGCAGCAACACAACGACGTCTGCTCCATCTGCTTCCAGGTCAGTCATCCCATCATGAGCGGGTCACTGCAGGGCTTATATGACACACTGAAGGCTGGGGACTAACGTCACTGGAATCTTGGCCATGAAATAAATACATTTTAAAAAAGCCAAAAACCTGTAAATTGGAGTATTTACAATATAAAATGTAGCAGTAATTAAGCTTATCCTTGTTTAACTCCATGTTATTCCTGTGTTTCTAGTTAGGCTCCTCCTCTTCTTGTACGGGTCAGACACTCCTTTCCTTTTCAAAAACCTTTTATCCTTTTCCTGTCCCTGTCAAGGAAGCAGCTGCAGAAAATGTTGATAGAGAAGATGATACCCCTGAAAGGCACTACTGTAACACAGCAACAGGCAACATGGGAGACACTAGATATTTCTGAAAAATTAGCATAATAAACATGTTATTTACATGAATACACTGGTGTTCTTATGACCATGCTTAGTGCAGAGGTGTTGTTCTAAATCCAGATGTGTCTCTTCTCAGGAAATGAGCTCTGCTGTGATCACATACTGTGGACATTTCTTCCATGGAAACTGCCTCCGCAAGTGGCTGTATGTTCAGGAAACTTGCCCCATGTGTCACCAGACGGTGCGACCGAAAACCCCACCTCAGAGCCAGGCTTCAGGTGACGCCCCGCCAGCTCCACCTCAGAGGGGTCCAGATCTGCCTGCACAAGGAGGAGATGAGAACCAGGATAATGGCACTCTTCAAGAGATGAAGAGCGACGATGTGACTGCTGATACCTCTGAGCAGCAGCAGGAGGAAGAGGAGGAGGAGGAAGAGGAGAGGGGAAACAAAGATCAGGTGGCTGAACCGCACAGTGAAGCGGTTGAAGGTCTCCGCTTTACCTCCAGTGGAGACTTTGTTGGATTTGTCGGCCCGGCATCTTCAGGGGACCCCTGTAGTTCCCATGTGTTGCTGGGTGGTGCTTTTTCTGAGAATGGTACAGACTCACCATCAGCTCGAAAAGCTTTGAACGATGAGGTCACAGTGAAGGGCCTGCCTGACTCTGAAATAAGAAGACTTGAAGGTGGTGTTACTGTGTGTGAAGGGGTGCCGAATTCACGGGACAGCTTTGATCCACCAGACTCAAAAAATACTGACAAAAATCAAGAGGCAGTCTTATTTACTAATCAGAACTCTGCAGACTGCAGCGATTATCCTCACGATCGTAACGGTACAGACTCAGACCTGGACGGGCTCACAGAGACTGAACCTGTCCCACGGACTCTCCGGCTGTCCTCCTCAGACGCCTCCTTCTCTTGTACAAGCACAGACGGCAGTGAGTGACTGCTCTGCATCATCAGTGCCTTTAATAAGGGGGGATTCAGATATATCTGCCTTCTTTATGTGAACCAATAGGAAACAAATGTTTTACCAGACAGTGTAATGAATGTGTTTAGCTAATAACATGTGGACTAAAGATGAAACTAAATCATGGTGAATACAAAAAAAGGAGAGATTATAAATAATAATGAGTCATGTGTAACTACAAAACAATGATATGGCAACGATTTTCCAGCAGGTTGTAACTGAAGACGTTTGAATTTTTTTTTTTTTCATTTGTGGCTTCCTGAAAAACTTCAGCAGTTGTCTTTGTTTTTTTTTTTCATAAATCAGCCTTTTGTATGTCCTCTTCAAGTATTAAATTACTGCTGTGAACATTTGTTCTGAACTGTAAACAGGTGCACAGGGAGGCCAGTATATATAAACGTCTACACAGAACCTACAGTCCAGATTAAAGTTTGGTCTCCTGTAATGTAAAAAGGATTTTATTTAGTTTGATTGCTGTTGCTAGGCAATCAAACTCTTGTTCTTCACCCTCTTCTTCTTCTTCTTCCGTAAGTTATTTGGTGCAGCGTATCTTCAGCAAAACATTGACCGATTTCAGCCATTCAACTATCAAAATGTTCATCTCACAGAGGACATTCTGGGGCAACTTCAAGTTGTTTTCAAGTTGTTTTCCTGTTTGCTAACTTGAACTAACTTGTTTCCTGTGTTTGTAAAAACAAATCATACATAACTCCAGATTTGCTGCTTAACAAACTAATTTCATGTAAACACATTACATCTAAAAATCCAAAAATGCATGTTTAAACACTTAAATTTAAATATTTAAAAATGAGGTTGCAGCTTGAGTGTAAATGTAGAATAATAAAACAGACTAGGTTTATTTTTTTGTAGCTTAATGATTAAAGATTTTAACAATACAAGGCAATAAACCAGTAAAATGTCAACGATTTCCTGGAAAGAAATTCAAATAAGTTGTTTTGTGGAGGCATAAAGATCAAAAGAAGAAATAAAATCACCAAATCTCCACATTATTACAAGTTAATTTATGTTGTGTTCACTCTTTTTACATGTTGAAATTTAAAAACAACACATAAAATAAATTAAGAGAAATTCTATTAGATGAATGTGTTTTAGATTTTTATGATGCAGAAATAAACAACAATTTTTAATTCCTGTTTCATTTAGGGCATTATTAATTAAAGGCTGACATGTCGTGGCAGGTCGCTTCTGTCATACATGTTTTTTTCAGCAGGCTTGTAATCAATCTGCCATCACATCCGCCCCGTTACTCAGCAGCCAACTGCACCGCCTTCCCGTTTACAAAGCTTCAAATACCGCTAGCTGGCTAAGGGCCGAAACCGAAAGACGGGGAGTCCAGTCGACCGGGTTACTCCACCTGGCACACGCACTTAAGTCAGCCTAAACCTGGGATACATTTCCATCTCACACAAGGCGTTGAAAGTTTAAAAAAAAAAAAGGGGGAAGGAGAGATTTTGATCGAAGGGAAGCGGCACCGTCTGTTGTTTGGTTCCAACTCCGCGCATACGTAGTTTTAGCTCGCTAGCAAGCTAACTAGGCTAGCTAGAGAAGAAAAGGCCGCCGAGTTGATCCAGCGTCAATTATTCAACAGAGACCCGAGTCGTCCTGGCAGAGAAGAGTTGCCGTTTTACTTGCTTGGATACAATATCATCAAATTAAGGAGCAGAACATCGACAGAGGATGGCTCTGAAAAGGATCCACAAGGTAAAAGAGAGAGAGAGAGAGAGAACGCCGACATTATGTCTTCCACAATGCGGCTAGCGCTGTTCTTCATTCGGTGTCATGTAAAACAAGGTGGCGAAACGTGGTCATGGAGGCGTAAAGCTTACGTTTCTTCGTGTGTATTTATTCCGTGTGTTTATAGTTAGGTGAAATACGGACTTTTTTTTTACTCGCTGTGACCGGCTAGAAGATGCCAAACATGGCTAAAAAAAAAAACGCTTGCTCGGCGAACAACGTCAAGCTAGCATGCTAGCTAACGTTAGCAGTTTCAGTTACAGGTTCAGTGGATTGACGGTGTAAAGAGGCCTCACGGATTTCCCAACATTTGGTGCTATTTCATGATCACATATGTTTGACGTTATATCACATTTAAAAAAATAAAAAATAGGCCGAGTCTCACAGATGTTGTGTAATTTTTTTTGGTAGCTAGCTAATTAGCAAATATTCATAGTAGCGACGAAACTGGGTGCTACGAGAAGCAATGACTCATAATAGACGGTGAATTTGCGTTTGTAGCCGTCAGAGCTACAGTCATGATGCATTTCCTTGGTATGTGACCGTATTTGTTGAGTCTAGGAACACTTTTGGGGTGTGAGTTCTCCCAGCTCAACGCAAAAATACAACAACACCCTGATAAAACCAGAGAAACAGCTCGCAGTGTTGACACTGCAGCTTAATTTCCTCACGCTGCCTTTACTGGAACCTTCTTCCTGGGAAATCCATAAACTTGTGAAATGGTTGGTGTGTGTGTTTGAAGGCCAGGGTGGGGCTAAGGCCTCCACTCTAAAATAGCTGTAGACCTAAAAATAACAAGAGGCCATAGGATACAGTATATGGTTAAGTCTCATCTTGCTGTTTTAAAAGTGGAGTTGATAACAAAGTGGCCCCTGCCCTTTAGCTGCCACGGAGATGAACTTGGAAGGAAAGTGGCAGGCGACAATCACAACAACCACAGAGGATGTTGTGAAGTAAATAAAGTACAGAACCTCATGTTGCATCTCCCAACCTGTTTATATCATGTCACATGTTGATTTCAGATCACATTTTGTCTTTTTTTTGTTGTTGTTTTTTCCTGAGATTACTGGGGTACTAATTACTAATTGGTTATTGTTGTAAACCTGTTCATTACAGGAGCTTAATGACCTGTCCCGTGACCCTCCAGCACAGTGCTCAGCCGGCCCAGTGGGTGATGACAGTAAGTGTCTTAAGACGAGGTCTAAATTTCACTTTTTTAAGCTTTTAAATGTTTTTTGTTTACCGATTATGGCGGAGAAATCATGTTTTGTACCACTACTAGTCCAAAATATAAATATTTATGAACCACTTAACTCTAGTTCCCTTTTTTAACATTAATGCTTGTATATATTTTTAGATGTATTTCCTGTTGTGCAGCTGATTTTTGCAACTCTAAACCTGTATGTGTTAAAAATGTATTCATTGTTTGGCAGGTGGAAAAAAAAAACATGCAAAACTGAACAAGCTACATTTGATATTCAGAGTGACTCTAGTAAAATGAAGTCTTTTCAAAGCACAGGTGGAAAGATTAGAAGTCTTTTTCCTGTTCGATCACATACCAGTGACCTTTTGTTGTTTTCTAACATTCACTTTCTTTTCTCTGCAGTGTTTCACTGGCAAGCCACAATCATGGGACCTGTAAGTAGATACTTTGACGTAATTGTTCCTTGTTTGTTTGTTTTTTTTATAGTGCTGAATATGTTCATGGTTTACCTGAAATGCATCCATAAATAGAAAGGTTAATGTTTGTTTGGATGTGACACTGTGATCGGGACCTGTAGATGAGTCTTTCCTAAAACATGTAAATATTTTCTTTGTGCTTTCAGAGTGACAGCCCGTACCAGGGAGGTGTTTTCTTCTTGACAATTCATTTTCCAACAGACTACCCCTTCAAACCACCCAAGGTAAATCACACCTCATGCAGTGTCCGTTTATTATTATTATCCCTTTGAGAAATTCAGGTAATTAAAGGCCAAAGCGTCAGAACATGGAGTTAAATATGTGGGGGGGGGGAAGAAAAACCACACGACAGATGGCAGGACTGAACATATTTTGTCTGCTTATCACACCCGCATGAAGCAATACCTGTTATTCCAGAAGCTGACAGTCGTGGTTATCGAACGTCACGGCTTCATGTTGGGGATTTTAAATTGCATAACACTGACATGTTGTACGACTGCCTTATCTAACTTCCTCTGACTGTGGTTTGTTTGTTTTTTTCTGCTTTTCTCTTTCAGGTTGCATTTACAACAAGAATTTACCACCCAAATATTAACAGTAACGGCAGTATCTGTCTGGATATTCTCAGATCACAGTGGTCTCCTGCACTTACTATTTCTAAAGGTATATACATTTTATAATTAACTTTATTTTTGTTTTTTTTGGAATGTAACCGAGGTCTATATCTCCACTCTCTTTCTTGTAGTTCTTCTCTCCATTTGCTCACTGCTATGTGACCCAAACCCTGACGACCCGTTAGTGCCAGAGATCGCACGCATCTACAAAACAGATAGTCAGAAGTAAGTACACCTTTAATATGTGACAAACTATTCTACAGCCTCTCAAAAGAAAACAATTACCTCTTTATTATCAATCAGCTAGGTTTTAAATCCCCCTGTAGTATGACTGAGTTATGTGACCTAGTTTCACTCCGTCAGGTACAATAAACTAGCTCAGGAGTGGACAGCGAAGTATGCCATGCTTTAGGGGTAAGGCCAAGAGCCAGTGCTGCATCTTGGCTAAGTGATACGTGATTGGATGTGCTATGACGCTCTGGTTCCATTGATAGAACCAGAAGCTTGGGATTGTGTTATGAAAGTATGTGACTGCAGTGTCTTGTTATACTAATATCTGTATGTACACCAAGGGTAACCAAGTCTGGTCCAGTCATTGATTCTTTTCAGAAGTAGTCCAGACTTAAGTGACCCCAGAGGTCTTCAGTTGTGAGTTACTGCTAATACAAAAGTAGCGACACTTCACACAAATCTGTACTCCAACTGTACCAGAAACCAAATGGACGTTGTACATCTGTCATGTCCGAAACCTTTTGGCAAACAACTTTGTTGCGGCCATTTTTAGCCGCATACTGTTAGTTTATTTCCTTCCTTTCAGCGGGACTTGGAGATCAACTTGCAGAGACTTGAGAAGGGTGATCCATCACAGTTAATGATGGGTTGCCTTTATTTCTTACGTTTTATTGCTGCACGGTGAAGCAGTTGTCAACGACGACCCATTGTATAAAAGTTCTTGGTAGCTCATTCAGAGACATGCCAACAGTTGGCTGCCAAAAAAAAACACATTCATTAGGAGTGATGTCTGAAACTGAAGCCCAGCAGACAAACAATAAGCACGATGCAAGTTGGGTTACTGGCATGAAAAGGTTGCTCCTGTGCAAGCAGACTATGAAGCCTCAGGTGTTTTTAAACATACCAAAGGTGGTGTTCGTGAAATGTATATTCCAAAACAAAATGGCTAACAGATTATTTTTAGTCAGGTCTTTGGTTGCATTCTAAACACTCAGCTGTTGCCATAAAGCTTCAAGGTCAGACTGGATATTTTAATGAGGTTTTGGGGAAGGAAATAAAAAGTTGCATTACAAAGTGAGATGAGTCGGTTAATTATCACTGCCTCAGTGTTAGCTTCAGAAATGACTGATTGTCGTGCACCTGCAATCAAATGAAAGTTATGCTAACAAGTTCAGATGCAGTAATGTCTTTGCATGTAGCTGTAGCCACTAACGGCATGAAAAAGTTTGTTCGTGGAAAAACATGTAGTCCTTCTTTGTTGTGTTGATAAGATGATGCCTGATGTGGGAAGGAAGATTGCACTGATTTTAAATGAGGAAGTTTAAATGTACTGCACACACGGTCACATTGTATTAGGATGCTAACTTGCCTTGCTCTGACATGTTAAAGTGAACTGCTGAGGTGCATGTGCTTCAGGAAAACCTTGAATTTAATGGGAGGGTCTGCAGCTATTTGGAGATAATATGCAAGTATGAGATAAAAGTCCTGTGAGCTGATGCTGAAGGTAATTGTTTTTTCTTCTTCTTCTCTTTGCAGATACACCAAAATGGCAAAAGAATGGACACAAAAGTACGCAATGTGATGGCATCGTTTGGAAAGGTGGTTGAAAATGTTGTTGCTGGTTCAAACTTAAAATTCCAGGATTCTCTTTGTCTTTTTCACTTTATTTTTATTTTATTTTAATTTTTTTTTTTTTGGTTAATCATCATTTTGCCGCCCCCTCCTCCTCCTCCGTTTTTTTTTTTCCATCTGCGCGCTCATAAGAAGATAGTGTTTTCTCTCTAGTGCCAGTTTCTGTAGTTTCCGCTCCTGTTTCGATGGAGTTAACTAAAAAATATCATGGTTCCAAACACTTGGCTTGAGCATGCACCAGTAAGAGTTTTTCAACCCAAAATTCGGTGAGGTTACTCATTTTACTCTGCACACACACATTGTAGAATCTGATGCAGCTGGTCTGACATTGATTGCCCCCCCCCCCTTGATGATCTGTTGGCTGACTTGTGTGGATCCTCAGGGAGGTGCTGCTTCACTATAGGCTGGGTTTCTCAGAGCACTTGTGGCAAAGCCTGCGTTTCCTCCATATCCTAAATTTTCGAATTGGCTCATGTCTGCTGCATTTTATTTAAAATGAAAAGTAGTATTAAAAAAAAAAAAAAAAATTCTGGGAAAGATTTGAGAAACTGGTTGGTGGCTCCTGGACTGGTGTGACTTAAGTATGTTCTTCTGATCAATAGTATAGGGATCTATTATCTGAGGAAAGGCGTGTATCTTATTCCACTATCAAAGTGTGTGTACAGAGAAGCACAGCGGTATATATCAATGTTAAGGAAACACAATATAAGAACTTCAATGTTGTATTTTATGCATGTTAATAAAGGTAGGCTATTATATCTGATATGTTTCTGCAAATTAAGTGGATTGTAAGGTTGAACAGTTGGAAAAATTTGGTTCCCCTCAAGGCTTTGTATTCTTTTCTTTCTTTTTTTTTCGTTCTTTAGAAGCCAGTAGATGAGCAGTTAGTTTTATGCCCACTCGAACACTGTCTTCTTGTAGCCCTAAACTATTGATGCAAAGCTGATGGTTGATAATCAACTTGTGGCTCTGTTTCTTTTTAGTTTTCCCTTCAATAAAGTTACTTAAACCATAAACAGAATTAAGAGTGCTGTGTTTGTTTTGCTTGAATACATGTCTCTTGTTGTCACTATAAATACATATACATGACACTAAAATGGTGATGGAGTTTTAAATATTCTGCTAATCCAATACTTTTACTGCATCATATATATATATTACAGGGTTGCAGATAAATCTAACCAATAAAGGTACATTTTATTTTACAGTAAAATATAACGAAAACCTGATTTTTATAAATTTAATTATTTTTTTAATCGGCTTTAAAACAGAATTAAACACAAAAATTAAGATAAAAAATAAATTGTTCATGTCATTTTAAAAGCCATAAAACAATAAAAACAACTAATATTTTTGTTCAATTCAAGCGTGAACCCTTTCGCGCCAACACTTCCTGACTCTGGTCAGCTGACTCTGACGGATGCGTCACATGACAAACGCGGAAGAGCGTGGTTGAAAACAGGAGAGGGGGAAAAAACAAAAGATTTGACACTTTTTAAGAAGGTTTCATGCGCATATTACGCGTACAACAAACCGCAAGCTATGACGCAGCGTGTGGCTGTTTTATTTAGCGTTTCATTGTGTTTACTTTTTGGAGTTTTACCGGGTTTTTCGTCAGTAACAGAGCAGCAGCTGAACGGCAAATGGAGGCTGACAAACTCCAACGGTTCCCTGTCTCTGGCCGCACAGGTGCCCGGCTGCGTTCACACAGCGCTGCAGCAACAAGGATACATCCAGGTAGGAGGGACGAATATGAAACATGTAGATTTAAATACATTTATATGATAATATCACTCTAAATAATGGGTCATAGCTTCACTTTTGTGCGGTCGGTGCCAAATTAACACAGTAAATAAACTTCTATGGATAAAATATGTGATCATTAAAACTCACCAATCAAAGAAGTGTGCATTACATTAAAAAACAACCTGCTAACTCATCTGTGGGTGAGAAGATAATTATAGACCTTAAACAAACCTACAAGGACAAAAAAAGTTGACTAGTTAACTACACTATAATAATAATTTAGTTTCTTTTAGATAAAACTCAGGGATTGGGGTGTTACTTAGATATTGATTATATTTTATACTTTAATTCTATGCCCTCTTTCACTTCTGGTCCCCTCTGGGACAAATAACAGACTCTACCAACAAATGTGACTTTATTTTTAGGACCCATATTTCAGGTTTAATGATGTGTCTTATCGGTGGATTGCGCTCGACAACTGGACGTACACAATCACATTCACTGTGTCTGCCCAGCTGAGGTTAGTGTATTGAAATATATATTTTTAAAGCCTTTTTAGTGCCTTGTTTCTGACTCATGGATCCTCAAACAGAGCCAAACAGAAGATGCTTCTGGTCTTTGAAGGTGTGGACACGGTTGCATCAGTTTCACTCAATGGGATCATCATTGGAAAGACGGACAACATGTTCCGTAGATACGTACGTGTCGTCTGCTCTTTTGATTTGACCTCAGTGCACATTCTGTGATGTACCTTTTGTTGTTTGTTTGCAGGACTTCTCAGTGAGAGACTTACTAAGGAACGAGGAGCAGAACGTGCTAACAGTTAGCCTGCTGTCTCCAGTTCTTTACGCGTCAGAGCGGAGGAAAGCTCACTCGTCCTACAGAGTTCCTCCTGAGTGTCCTCCAGACGTCCAGAAGGGGGAGTGTCATGTCAATTTTATACGGAAGGTGAGTGCAGAATCATTCCATTTCTTTCTGTGTAATGTGAGTTACAGGGGTTAATTATTGAGTTAATCTCTGAAACATCTGTGTCGGTGCAGGAGCAGAGCTCCTTCAGTTGGGACTGGGGGCCTTCGTTCCCCACAATGGGACTGTGGAAAGGAGTACGACTGGAGGCGTTTGATGTGCTGCAGCTCATCCAGGTTTCCTCTGTTCCGCTCTACAGTATGTCCCCCTGATCATCGACAACTTGTCGGTTCGAAAACAGAAAATACTGCTTGAATAAACAGCGATACTTTACCTTAGAGCGTCCCTTATCCTGTTGTAGCAGTTTGTTTTATGATTTTATGCAGTTATGGTCACAAAAAGGAGTCGTAGAACTTCTCTGGACTGGACTTTACTTCTTAATCTTGCATGCAAACAAAGGGAAACACGTTTGTTATCGTTCTGTTGTGTGTCTGTTTGTCTGCACAGATGACAGCAGCTCTGAGTGGAGGCTGCAGGTTGACCTTCTTCTCGATGCAGTTCAAACAACAAACGGTCGAGTCACGCTCTCTGTACCTGAGCTGAACTCAGAGCAAAGCTTCCAGACGGACTTTCTCCCAGGGAGGTCCAAGAGGAGCTTCACCTTACACATCAACACGGTGCTTTACCGCTGTCCCGGTGTGTAGAAATAGTTTTATTAGAATTTGAATATCATTAATTAAAATGTCAAATGTTTTTCCTCACCCAGAGCAGTCAGGTGAAGGTGTGGTGGCCCAGCGGACACGGTCAGCAGCCCTTTTACCATCTCTCCGTCAAAGGACTTCAGGATGGATCTTTAATCTTTAACACAGAATCTAAGGTCAGAGTTCACTGCTTGTCAATATTATATTTTTCTCAGGGTTCAGTATTTAACATGAGGACTTTTTCAGGTGTATTTTCGCACCGTGGAACTCATCCAGGATCCAGTTGTTGGATCTCCCGGCTTGAGCTTTTATTTCCACATCAATGGGAAACCGATTTTCCTCAAAGGCTCCAACTGGATCCCGGCCCACTCTTTCCAGGACCAGGTCACCCCTGCTGTGTGAGTTCATCTGCCTCATAAAAATCCCCCTGCTGCACCTTACTGAGCCCATACTAGTGAGCTGAATATTGATCACGTCCATCTTCGTTTTGTTCAGTTATGAATGCTAATGAAGCCGCCCCTGCTCTGTTTGTCCTGCAGCTTAAGGAACTTACTGCAGTCAGCAGTGGATGCGAACATGAACGCCCTCAGAGTGTGGGGGGGAGGAGTGTACGAGCAGGATCTGTTCTACGACCTCTGTGATGAGATGGGGATCATGGTATTGATCTCAGAACAAAATTATAAAGTTATTGTTATAACAGCACCAGTAGAAGCTGATGGGACTGGGACTGTATGAATTGGATTGTGTAACACACTGTGCGTCAGGCGACTTCTTAAAGTGTCTTTTTTTTTAGGTTTGGCAGGACTTCATGTTTGCTTGTGCTATGTATCCCACTGAGGACGACTTTCTACAGACAGTCAGAGAGGAAGTCGTCCAGCAGGTCAGTAAATAAACCGCAACACCACAGTTCAGTTTCTTTCTGAATTATAAAGTCTTATTTTTTTCCTGTCAGGTTCGCCGCCTGAAATCTCATCCGTCCGTTATCATTTGGAGTGGAAACAATGAGAACGAAGCGGCTCTGGCTACAGACTGGTTCAACATCCCAGCTTCCCAGAGGCCTCTGTACATTAAAGACTACGTGACACTGTATGTGAACAACATAAGGAAGATCGTGCAGGAGGTGAGAGTAGAACTGTGATTTGTCTTTTATAGGAGACGGTAGATTTAGATGTGTCTGTGTCTCCTTCAGGAGGACCAGAGTCGTCCGTTTCTCGTCTCCAGCCCGACGAATGGTGCCGAGTCAGAGCAGGAGGGATGGGTGGCAGCAAACCCCTACGACCCTCATTACGGAGACGTTCACTTTTACAGCTACGTCCTGGACTGCTGGGACTGGAGGACTTTCCCTAGAACGCGCTTTGCTTCTGAGTATGGCTTCCAGTCCTGGCCTTCGTTCTCCACTCTGCAGCCGGTAACTTTTGTACCCACAAAAAATGAAAAATTAAAATTGATGAACCACACCAGAGCCAGATTCAAGCTCGTATTATGGGTTTCTGTTGTGTTAAATTACCTTTCTCCTGTAGATTTCCACTAAAGAAGACTGGAGCTACGTCAGTGATTTCACCTCCCACCGTCAGCACCATGAAGCTGGAAACCAGCTGATGTTGCTGCAGGCTGCTCTGCACTTCAACCTGCCGAACTCCACTTATGCCCTGAAAAGATTTACTGATACTCTCTACATCACTCAGGTAAACCACACACACACACACACACCACCACCCATCATGGAGGAGCTGCAGGTCTCGTACGACCGATGTCATGTGATGCAGGTCATGCAGGCGCAGTGTGTGAAGGCACAGACGGAGTTTTATCGTCGGAGTCGGAGTGAAATCATCGAAGGCAAAGGTCACACAATGGGCGCCCTCTACTGGCAGCTGAATGACATTTGGCAGGCCCCTTCCTGGTCGTCAGTCGGTGAGCATTAAAGTTTCATTTTAATTTACTTACTGGGATTATCGCGGCCTGAGATTAGTGGTGAAGGTAATTTCCTTGTGTGTCTGCAGAGTTTGGTGGAAAGTGGAAAATGCTGCATTATTTTGCACAGAGCTTCTTCGCCGCCGTCCTTCCTGTCGGATTTGAGGACAGCGACACACTGCTCATCTACGCCGTCTCAGACCTGGGTCACGACCTGAAGCTCAGAGCTGTGGTATGCTTTTAAGAGAAAAACCAAACCTGATGAAAGCAGAATAATAATCAATAAGTCCTTCATATATTGTATCGATCAGGTGACTGTGTACTCCTGGGCTGATCTGGATCCAGTCTGCACGCTGACCTCGGAGCTGCAGCTTGTTCCTGCAGACAGCGCAGTGCCAGTCTTTAAACAGCCCGTCGCCGCCCTGCTGGCAGGATGTGGGCACTGCACTCGCCTCACCTGCCTGCTCACCTTCCACCTGGAGGACAGCAGCAGCAACCAGCAGGGTCCCACCAACCACCACTTCCTCTGTTCACCCAGAGACGCTCAGGGACTTCAGAGACCCAACATGACTGTAAGTACTGAGTTTACTCACACGGAGCTGCTGGTTTGTTTACAGGTGTCTGATCAGACATCTTTTCCTGCAGGCGAAGGTTCAGCAGGATGAATCCAGCTTCACCATCAACCTCCACTCGGACTCTGTGGCTCCTTTTGTTTGGCTCGATGTGGGAAACATACCCGGGCGTTTCAGCTCCAACGGCTTCCTGATGGTTTCTAAAAACAGGACGGTCAGTTTTAGTGCGTGGCGTCCCACCAGCGTCGCCGAGCTCACCGCCTCCCTTACCATCACTTCCTTAAGGGACGTGTACTGACCTAAAACCAGCCAAGCATCCATGTTTAGTCTGACTTAAGCTGACTCCCTGCACTGATCTGACTCATGAATGTGAACAAAAAACCGTTTTCATCTCACTTCTTATGCCTTTTTTTGCACATGTTTATAAATCCTCTGTATCAATACTTGACATGCAGCACTGTCCAAAGACTGTTTTATGTTAATTAATAGATTAATTCATCAATAAATGTTTTTTTAAATAGTATGAAAATAAAATTATATGTTTTATAAAACTTGATACTTTGAGAATACAAAACTGAATAAAAAAACTTTGCAATAATAGACAAATAAGATGTCCCTTTTATTTTGAAGGGACGTTTTGTTACACTCTAGTGGGCCACTGCTGTCACACTTACATTTATCTGAGTGCTCTGCTTAAAAATAATTATTTCTACTATTTTACTTGTAGATTACTATGTTTAGCAGCTTTATTCTCAATTTAATGCACTAATTTCACCCTTTCTTTTACTTGCTTCCACCACTGATGACTGTGTAAGTCAGAACTTGCTGCTTAAAGATTTCCTTACTTAGTAACTCATGTTTCATTGATTGCAATCAAAATGTTTAAAGCTACACAACCCAACATATTTTTTTAATAACCAATTCAGCATCCTCCATTTTTAAAAATGAATTGCCCAATTGCATTGGGCATTCGTGATCACTAGGGGGCGACAAGCCCCGTTTGAACACAACACTCACGTGATTGTATATTTATTTCTTTATTTACTTCCAGCTGTTTTATAGTCGATCAAACACAGACACGCAGCTGTAAAGTGAGCGACACACTGAGTAGCACACACTTTTAATTCAACATCCTTCCAAGGGCACACACACACACACACACACATTCCGTTCACTGGAGTGTGTGTGTGAGAGAGAGAGAGAGCTTGTTGCATACTAAGTGAGAAAGTCACAAAAGAAAGCATTGAGAGAGAGAGAGAGAGAGAATGCATGCGGTCGGTCACCTCCATGTTTCCCTTCATAGCTGATCTTTGAACCTGATCTACCTCAGACAGTCCTGATAGGTCCCTCAGAGCAGCAGCAGCAGCAGGAGGAGGACTTAAACCTGCACATCAAGCCCTCAAACCAGGATTCCTCCTTGGGCTGGACCATGGAAGTGACTCCTCACTGCGCTCTGTGCTGATCCAGATTTATTTATTTTTATTTAAAAGTAAAATGTGTCCAGACAAGCAGGAGTAACGGATTCATTGATGAACTGCAGGATGTTTCACCACACATGGTCTGTTACGTGCGTTTTGGCTTTTATTACATCATCCCACAGCACGACTGTGACTGAGCGGGATGGAGCTGGATTTCTGGAGAATATTTTACACTTTTACGGTGAAAACAAATCAATCACGACAGAACACCTGGAAGATCTGCTGAAGTTAATCTCAGCAAGAAGATCTGAGTTAGTAAAAGTGGAAAATCCGCTGAAACACCAAGAGGTACGTCAGCAATCAACCTGTAATATTTAAGGTTTTATTTATTTTAAGGGATTTTAAGGGACCTTTAGTTATACTTATGACACTTTGTGTGCACTTTTTGACAGTGTTTAAGTGTAATAAATATTTTAAACGTTATCTCTAAGCTTGTTTCTGTAACATAAGCATAAAATTTAACTAAAGTTTAACTCATCTCTCAGGAGTAATTAAATGTTCAAAATGCACACTGTGTTATTTAAGCCTTCTAAAGAGTCTCGTGATATTAACTTAATGCAAAGAATGATACAAAAACATGTTTTATTCAGTGTATTTCACACAGATTTGCCTCATAAATTAAACAAAATAAATGAATAAGCAGTAAATCTGTGTCTAACGGCGTCCGTCTGTCCCTCAGTGTCCCTCTGCAGAGCGGATCCTGTCCTACTTCGGCTTCAGTAATGTCAGCCAGCTGACTGTGGGACATCTGGGGAGGATCTGCCCTGCGGTGTTGACCCAGGTGCTGCTGCCCTCCTGCCCCTACACCGCCCCCAAAGCCCTGTCGTCTCTACACTACTCTGGTGAGTTGCTTCATCCCCAAACGCTGCTGGTTTATTTGTCGAGGGACCCCCGCAACTCAAATACTTCACAGTTCACAGGGGTTTGTTGCCTTGGATCCGGTCTGTCCCATGTTTAACTCATAAAGTCCATAAAAACTTGAACTAAAAACAATACAGACACACATATATATAAAAAAAGATGTCAACATGACCTCCTCACCAACAGGGAGACCATTAACACACACAGGAGAGACATCTAATCAGTTAATCAATAAATCATCAGGGCTGCAGTAAGTCAGTGTTTAATCACTTCATGATGACTTCAAAACTAATGATTTACCAGTGAAGCTAAGATAAGATAGAAGTGATTCATAATAAATCAATCATACAATCATCATTTACTTCCTTCACATGTCACCTCGTCCCTGCCCTGGAGCCGGTTCCGGCCCGCTTAGACCCACTTCCTCGGAGCTGTTGACACAGTCATGGCCAACTGTGACTGTTGATCAGCCTGTTGTTCTCGCTTCACGCTGTGGCCTGACCAGCAACTGCTCTTGTGGAAACAAACAGTGTGTCTGTGGTGGAAAAATATATCACACAATCCTGCAAGAGTGTTCTTAGTCCTCGTCTTTAAGAGAACCTGTTAGGAGGGCTGTCCCCTCCTGATTTGCTGGGTTTAGTGTGCTTCTGACACCTTACAGGCAAAACTCAGGGATTATAAGACCAAAGAGTTTTGAATGTGGAGACCACCAGATGTCCAGGAAGAGACAGGTGCATAAAAAACTCCACCTTTAACTGTGATGCTTCATCATCTGTGTTGGTCTCTGTCCCGCCCTGTGACAGTCTGGGGTTATGGGTTCCTGGCCGTGACCATGATCAACCTGGCGTCTCTGCTCGGCCTGCTGCTGATCCCCTTCACCAAGAAGTCTTACTTCCCCAAAGTGCTGACCTACTTCATCGGCCTGGCCATCGGCACGCTCTTCTCCAACGCCGTGCTTCAGCTCATACCTGAGGTCTGTGAGAGGGAAAGTTGTTGCACAGAGGAGTTTATGTTTATGTTTATGCGTCGCTTCATGTTCTCCCGTTAATCCGACAGGCGCTGGGGTTTGATCCTAAAGCCGATAACTATGTGGAGAATGCAGTTGGAATATTTGGAGGCTTCTACCTGCTGTTCTTCGTGGAGAGGATATTGAAAATGGCCCTGCGGGTGGGTCAAGAGGTGAGTTATTAAACCTTCCAGCTGATGTAAATCTGATGTGGAACAGCTCTGATTGATCTTCAGGGGCAGTGGAATACATCTATCAACTCTCCCAGAAAAGATCAATAATCTGCTGTTTGATCCAAGAGACAGGAGAGTCAATCTATCACAGCATCATGGAAGCCATTTTCCTTTATCTATCCAAGTTTTGTTCACTTCCTGGTTTCAGGTTTTTGTTTACTTTGCCTGACAGAAGTGATCTGTGCCTTTACCAAATAAAATAACAACAAACACATTATTATACATTCATACTGTGTCATTTCTAACGTTGTTGTCCTTTGCAGCACGGTCACAGCCACTTCACTCCTGCTGATCCACCTCTGGAAAACTCTCTCCAGAACGGAGGCGCTCTGGACAAAAAGGACTCCATTGTTCTGACCAACATCACCACCATCGCCGCCGACAGGAGCAGCCCGAACCCAGAACACACACATGTGACACCTGCTCAGGTAGATGGAGGTGATCAGTTAGATACAGTGTATGTAGATAAAAAGTGTTTCAGTGTGTGAGTTTACATTCTTCAGCCGTTTATTGAGCTGTTATCAGTGCGATTAGAGCTGCTGTTAATCAGTAACAGCGCCGTCTCTTGGGTCATATGGAGGAATCTGGTTTTGAAAGGACACCAAACAGACACAGATCCAGCAGCGAGGCTACAAGCTGCAGGACTTTAGATCCTTCTCTCCTCCCCTGGTCAATGCAGGAATTGTCTGACCGGAGCACAAGGACTCTTTGTCCCCTCTGGGGCTCATAGAAAGGAAGGAAGGGGGGGCGTCTTGTCACTGCAGAGTATCTTCAATCACATCCCAGAGGCCCTGTTTGTGTCCAGCAGCTCTCGGGTTTCCTTGCACCATTATGTGTGTAATTGAAGGGTTCTGTTGCAGCAGCAGTGGATCCACTGAGAGGACATATTTCCTGCAGTTGATGAGTCTGTATCTGTTTCATTTGTGAAGCCAAGATGGACGTGCTTTGTGGATCAAAGCCTTTAGTGGTGTTTTTATTTTTATCCTCGTTAGCAACACATGCTAGTCGATCCACCATTTTGGATTCAGTTAAATTTTTGTGGACAATTTAGTACAAATGTTTTTCAACCTTTTTTAGACAAAATGCCAAGCTGCATGTTCTGCAGGAATGTGTGCTAACGCTCCAGCTAGGTAATACATTAGCAAAAGAAAATATTGACACATCGTAACCCCCACCCATGGTTTTGATTCCATCAGCACTCATGAGCTTGTAATGCGTCATTTTTAACGAACATTGACTGCACCGTTCAGAATTCATTCTATTATCTGATCCAGTTTTCTCCCTCCTATTTTTTAGCGCTAATTAGCATATGCTAACATTTTATCATGCTAGACTAAGTCAGGAAACATAAATAAGCTAAAGTTCGGAGGACTCACTTTTGGATCCACCATCTAGTGGGCATTTGAGGAACTGCAGTTTTGGATTTTTCTTGTTGGCTGTATTTGATGTTATCATTCTACGTATTGAACCACGTATTGAACTGCTGTGTGTTTATCCTCCAGGACGCCCAGGTGTCTGACATGATGTGCCACTGGCTGCGTGGGCAGCGCATCAGCAACATCAAGACGGTGGCCTGGATGATCACCCTGAGCGACGCACTGCACAACTTTATTGACGGTCTGGCTATCGGAGCTTCCTTCACAGTGTCCATACTGACCGGCTTCAGCACATCCACCGCCATTGTGTGTGAGGAGTTTCCTCATGAGCTCGGTTAGTGTATACAAAACACAAAAAACAAAAAAAACCTCTTTTTGCTGCTTGTTTTATGCACAAATCCATGAGTTTGTTGTGTTTTCTTCTCTCTGCAGGCGACTTTGTCATCCTGCTGAATGCTGGTATGAGCGTGCCTCAAGCCATTTTCTTCAACCTGCTGTCGGCGGTGTCGTGTTATGTCGGCCTCGTGTTTGGCATCCTGCTCGGGAGCGCCTTTGCCCCAAACGCAATCTTTGCCATAGCAGGAGGGATGTTTCTGTATATCGCACTGGCAGATATGGTGAGCTGAGTGCATGCATGGTCCTAAACAGATCTGACATGGTCAGATTTCTGTGTTTCAGTGTTTTAATCTGCATCATCTCAGACACACAGAACACTTCCTGAGCAGCAACACATACCAGACGTTCATTAGTCGAGCATTAAACTAGGTTATCAGGTGGAAATCTGACCACATTTTGCTGCCACACTTTATGCCACCTTGTTGTGCTGCCATCTAGTGGTTAAAGTGGGTCACAAATATGTATACAAAGTGCACAGTTTTACCCTCTGTTATTGGTTAATTTTAATAATTTTAGAGGCTAATTAGGTAAAAATATTCACTTTGGTGTCCAGCCAGGAGAAAACTGGAGCGATTGATAAGTTTGCGGTCTATTGGACGGATGATGAGTACATTTAAAAACACCATCACACTTTAAGCAGACAGCATTTGTCTCAAGTTTTAATATTTTATAAAATATTTGTGGCAGTTTCCACATTTCCTGTAAATCATTCTTATTCCCTTTTTGTTGGCGGTTGAACAGTGAGAGCAGTATGCATGTAATAAATTTTCAATTCCTCATTTCAGTTCCCAGAGATGGACAACATAGCACGAGATGAGCGACGAACCTCCTCCAAGATCATCTTCTTCCTGATCCAGAACGCCGGGCTGCTCACAGGCTTCACCATCATCCTGCTGATCACGCTGTTCGCAGGGGAGATTAACCTGGGCTAGACACAAACTGCAAAGAAACACCAGCTGCTTCTGTTTCTGCTCCCTGAAAAAAGGCCTGAGCAGGACTGTCAAAAAAAGTATTTTTTGTTTTGTACAAATGAAACCAAATGTTTAAAAGGGAAGTGACGCTTTTATACCTGTGGACTGTCAGTTTAGTGGAACGTTTACTCCATAAAAAGGGGAAACGAATCTTTACAATCATCACGTATGAAATCTCAGATTTATTTTAAGGAGACAATAAATTATTTTTTTCAGTCTTCATTTATTGTGAATGAACATTTATTTATTGGCCCTCATTGGCCTTTAATGGCAGCCATGTTTGTCCTCTCTGACCTTCGTCAAGCTGCGGTTTTATTGTCTGGAAAACTTCAGATTCAAAAGAAGAAGAAAGAGTTTCACTTCTTTTAGAAATTACAAAATTGTAGAAGTACTTCAATACTAAAGGTCGTCCAAAATTTTTACTAAAGTAAAAGTACAATAAATACCTCCACAAATCCTTTGGATCCTTTAATCCTGTATTATTGTTATTTGCAGCATATTAAAGTTGAAGCTGGTTATTTTGAAGCCAATTTATGAACTTTACGCACTAGTGAGGAGCTAAATCAATATGTTTTGTGTTATATTTTTTATATTATCCCTTTATAATTGAGAAAGTTTAGAGTTCCAACTCCAGGTCTGCATTGTAAATAAAAAAAAGCGTGACGTAGCATTCGTCCATTGGTCAAAATGTGGCCGCTAACCTGTGCTAAACAGGAAGTGGTCCATGCTGCGTTCAAGCTCATCGTACACCAGTGTTTATTTGCTCACAGCATAGAGATAGATAAAACTTATAAATAGCTGAAATGAATTAATTAATTATAGTTTAATGCAATTTCATATAAACATACATTCCAACAAATCTGAGAAATGGCAACAGTAGCAGCTGAATGGTTCAATGCTTCTTCCGAGCATCCGTGAATGCGACATTTTTAGCTGCGGGGAAGTAGTTGCGAGTTAAACGAGATGAACAGATTTTGAAGGAACTTTTCGACCGATTTCACTATTAACCATCAGCGCAGAACAAGTGAGTACTGTTTATTGATCGTTTACATTCCTCTGGAGAATATCTAAATAATCTGTAGTTTTTACATTCGGCAGCTTTCGTGGGCTAGCAAAGATGCTACCTGCTCTTAGCTAATCTGGCCTCACGTCTTCTTAAAGGACACTCGCAGTTTATTGTCCTCTGGATGTTTATGTCGTTAAATAATGAGTGGCTACATGTCTGGGTGGGTCGTGCGGTTAGCAGCGTTAGCATTGAACGGTTCAGGCTGATTCGTGCGATCTGTATTGATGTGATCGTGGGGTTTAAGGGTCAATGTGAACAGAGGTGAAACTGCACCTTTGTCAAACTTCCAACCTGCCGCCGTTATTCTCGCTGCTCTGACACATTATAAGTGTTTGTTTAAGTGTTAATAAGTATTTAAATCAGAAAGGCATCTGGCCTATAAACCAGTGGATATTATATCACTGCAGGTGTATAAATAACAAGTGTACAGGTTTGTTTACACATACAATATGCTTGCCAGTGGCTCATATTTTAATTTTAATAATGTCAGATTCCAGCATACAAAAAAGACTAATAATATATGTAACTATTGTAACTGGACTGTGGTAATTCAGCTGTTCTTCCTGTATTTAAAAGCAGATCTGAGCCATGACCAACATTCAGATCCGGAAGTTTCAGGATGAGGACGCCGAGGCCGTCAAAGAGATGTTCACCCTGGGGATGAGCGAGCACATTCCTTCATCCTTCATGCACATCCTGAAACAGCCGCCCACCCAGATGCTGCTCATGTGCACGTTCTGTGCTCTCATGGCCAGCTCCAAGTCTTTCCTGCTTCCCATCCTGGCTGTCACCCTCCTCCTGGCTGGAACCAGGCAGATGGTCGTCTACATGTTCAAACAATACATCGACACGTCGCTCAGGAAGGACCTAAACAACATCAGCGAGACCTACCTGAAGCAGAAGGACTCGTGCTTCTGGGTGGCTGACAGCGATGGCCGGGTGGTCGGCACCGTGGCTTGTCTCCCTGCTGAGAACGCGCCTGAGTGCTTGGAGCTGAAACGCATGTCGGTGAAGCGCAGTTACCGCGGTATGGGCATCGCCAAGAACCTGTGTCGGACAGTGGCTGACTTTACTCGTGACAGAGGTTACTCCGCTGTCATGCTTTACACATCTGTGGTCCAGACGGATGCTCAGAAGCTGTACGAGCACATGGGCTACAGGAAGATCAGAGAGTTTGTTGTTCCAGAGTTTGTCGCCAAAATCACAAACTTCACGCTGTTTGAGTACAGACTGGATGTAGACAAAGATGGAAAAAGCGATTGATAACGATGCTGCTCAACATGTTCCTGTTAAAGTCACCTCATGTAGTTTCTATGGTCATACGTTCATTTGCCCGCATGTGTAGCTGTTGACACAACGTTCACCAGTGGGACAGGTGTGTTCTCTGTTGTTACTAATAGATTCATTATTTGTTATTGATTACACATAATATCACTATAGAAAAATCAGCTCTGTTAAAAGTGATCTGTTGACTGTTTTTCATGATTATTTAATTTTGCTAAATAAAAATCATTTCTACATGATAAATAAATATATATATTCACAGTTCTTCTCTGTTTTTTGGGGGGATGCACTGATCTGATACATCAGAGATCCTTTAAATGACCTTTTGACCTTTGTGACGTCACGATTTAACCTCCGTTAGAGTACTTTTTCAAATAAAAAAACATGATGGAGGGGATTGTAAACGGATGCAGGGAAGCCTGTCATGAGATGATATTACATTAGAAATAATCAAACATGGCACTAATCCAGCAGCTTTTAATGCACTTGGATGTTTTACAGATTTGACACTTGTCTCAGAGTGAAATGTTGGATCTCTCATGTGTTCAGCCATGTATGTATATTAGACTTTGTCCTCATCTTCATTACAGGAATGTTGTTTTTAAGATTGTGCCTCATCTGTTCAGTGAAACAAAAAGGAAACTGTCATTTTTTTATGAGAGCTTTATTGACCGAACGGACAAATGCAGCTCAAAAGTAAGAAAATATCATATAAAACAACAAAAACATAAAACAAAATATTTCTGATTTGACTTTATTTACATAGTTATGAAAAAAAAGGGATAAAAATGAGGAATTGTCCTTTAAATAAAGGTAATAAATTTAATAAAATGCAACATCCTGTTTTCATTTGCAGCACATTATCTTCGTGGGTTTAACCCTTGTCAGGTGTTGGTTAAGTTTTTCCTCCGGGGCTCCTCAGTCGCTGCCGGGCGGGTTCGGTCAGGCATCAGCTCGGGCAGCTCAGAAAGTCCCGGTCCGGTCAGACAGACCTCCTCCGTGTATGGATGTAGCTCTGAGCGGTTAGCCGGATTTTACCCCACCACACACACACACACAGGTAGGATTTAACGCACATTTATCACCTGCACGGCGGGAGGTTGGATTCAGAACACACCTACACACTCCCGGCGAAACATCTGTGTGTGTTTTTAATCTGAATTATCTCAATAAGATGCTTTTTTTTATATGAGAAATCCAGTCGAAGCTAACGGCTACTGTAGCTAGCAGCTGGTCAGGGAGTGTCTCACTGACAGAAACCAGAAAACCGCGTTCAGACCGAGGCTTTAACAGCAGCCACAGCGGTTTAAACACAACACGTTCACACTGTAAAGGACTAATTTAGAATTAAAGACCATTAGGAATATTTAATGAGCTTTGGTTTTAATGATTAAAAGAGGCAGCGTGGTGTCAGTATATCCAATCCAACTGGAACAATTAAACCCGATTCTCGTTTAAATGAATTAATCTGTAATCCAGATTGTTTTCAGACTTAATTTTCATCCAATTTGCTTAATCTGCAGGGAGGGGAGGGATTGTCAGGCTGCAGCCACTCTCATGTAATGAGACATAATGTCTGTTATTAGCCTATGTAGCTAAATGGTCTCTTTGTTATTAATTAAATGGGTCAAAGTCAGTTCCATCCTAGGCCCTGGACACAGTTACATGTATTTGACCTCACTAGATGGCACCATATCACACATTTAATGTTCCATGTAGAGATATTAGGGTGTGAACCTTCCATTCACATTGTGCTGAATTTCAGGCCCTGCCTGTATTTTTAATAGGTGACCTACTTGCATGGTAATGAGGCTACCTGATCATCATGAGCATGCAGGAAGTGCAGCGGAAATCCAAGCATTTCCTAAAATCTGAAGACCAGGCAGCAGGTGATTCATGAAAAGGCAGATAAAAATCAGTGCACTCACTCTTTTAATATGAGTCGAATTAAGGTTAAATATAATATTTTTCTGAATTCTCAGAGACTTATGTTTACCATGTATGTTTTTTATCATGTAAAATGAACAGATGACAAATCTTTGACTTGTTTTTAAGATGTCACAGCAACATCTTCCTCCTACTATACTCATCCAAAGATTCGGAATAAACTGTGATATCCATGTCTTTTCCCAGCAGCTATGATCCTAGTTCAGGGTTTCTTCTACATATGTGTCGGTTTAAACAGATAGTGATGGATATCCGGTCTCTCTTACCTCTGTGACGTAATGACGATGATGATACCTTGATGACTTCTGATACAGCAGTTTGTGAAAGCGCCTTTTGTACTCGCCGCACTCCTGCTGCATGTTGTCTTTTAGATAATAGCGTTAGCTCATCCTTACCTGGTTTTGGTGACCTTGATTTGTTCTTCTCGGACCTGACGGACAAACCGAGGCGCGGTGTGGTCGTAGTGTTCCTCCTCTTTTAAGTGTCACCTCTGTTCCTGCAGCTGTCCTGATCACTGGTCCGAAGTGGCGGACAGACTTTTTTTTTTTAATTTTTTTTTTTAGTCTCGGTCTCTCTGCCTTTTGTCCTCGTCTTCTGTCAGGAGGCAGAGCTGTGGTTTAGACCGTCTGCTGGGCTCCCCCTCTTCTTTCCCTTTTTTCCCACAGATCATCGGCACCCCTCGTTTTTTGGTTCTGCCTTCGTCATTTGCATAAAAGGGTGCAGAAGTGACTGCAGAGATTTTTTTTTTTTGTCTCTTGACACCAAAAACTCTGCAGATCCCTCATATACATCTAGATTAAAATATGTGTACTTTAGCTTTAGTGTGTTTGCAGTGTAGTAATGAACTCACAGATGTGTCCGTCCTTTTCCTAGAAGCCGGCTTCTTTTGTTCTCTCAGCAGCCTCTAAGCTGGAAAGCTTTTTTCCACTGAAACCCTGCAGCATTTGCTTCCATAGCTAAAAAGATGACAACACAAAAAAAAGAGGGAGAAAGCACTGAGAGTTAAAAAGCTCCAGCCATGCAGTTAGCTGATAAAGGAGAGTTAATCCCTGGCTCTGTGATGGTGCCACGACATCAGACCCACGGGCCCTAATGCAATCTTTTGCTTACAGTGTATATACGCTGCGTTACAGAGCATCACCTGGGCCTTTTGTGTTCCACCACAATGAAACAGAGTCACGGTCGAGCTGAACTGTATCCCCCTCTCCGGTTTAAAAAAAAAAAAAGTGCTTACTGTGCTGGTGTTTCTGGATTTTAATTGAAATGTTTTCTAAGGAACTCTGACAGAGACTGCAGTGCAGGCGGAGCGGCCTCTTTCTCATTTCTTTGCTGAATTGATATCATATTTATTGGTTTGTTCTCCGATGGATCAATCAGGCTTGTGCCGAGTGATCTGTCTTATCGGTGCCATTAAGACCAGCCACAGTGCAGCCATGATGAAAAGCAAAACAAGGAAATTATACGAGGACATGCGTGAGAATAATAACTAAGTCTATTTTGAGGAGCTGTTGAGAGGAACAGGCTTTAGGACCCAGAGGCTCTGTCTGGGCCTAGGCCTCCCTCCCTCCTGCAGAAGCCAGCGCAGACACCAGCACAGCGCAGTGCCGCCGCCGCTCAGCTGATGTGCTCACAGCAGATCAAGCTTGCCTGCTTTTCTACCCCCTGTTTACCTCCATTGAATTCATCAGAGGGGCTGGATCAGCTACTGTTCACCCCATCAGAAACTTCCTGATAGAACCCCCCCAGGACTTTTTGGTTTTGTGAGAGGAGGGACGGAGGGAGGGGGGAGTTTTTGTAGGAGCTCTTGGACTGTTCTGAGGGGATCCGGAGAGGGATGGTGTGATTCTGTGAGGAGGCAGAGGGAGACGCTCCGGCAGCATCACCGAATCCTCCTCCCCGCCACCCCCTTCGACCCCCCTATCTGTCTGGCTCTCCCCAATAACACGCTCCTTGTCAAGACAGGCGTTTTGTGGGTAGGGGGGCTCGGCGACCACGAAACGAAATGTCACAGACCAGGAGGAGCACGTACACCAGGGTGAGTGTGTATATACAAAGTGTGTATACATCCCGGGCCGTGGTGTTTCAGTAAAGTCCTAATCAGTGCGCCATTGTTTGGGTCAGGTCTGTTTGATTAGTTTTACTCTGTCATCGAATTCTGCCCTCAATAGGAGGGTTTCTAATCCATTTCAGCGCTGCATTCCTCTGTCTGAATTGTCAACTCTTTGTTTGGCTCCGATGCCCCCTCCGGGTTCGACGTTGTGGGTTCAGACCTCGGCTGTATCTGGACTCTGACGACCTGTAAACCGCACGGCGATAGATGACAGATCAGGCTTTTTTGTTATCGGAAGACACACATGTTCATGAGCCCTGGAAGACTTCCTGTTCGTCATCCGTCTCTGAGTCAAGCAGCTTCCCTGTCACTGGGAGGGATGACATCAGTGCATCATTTCATCCCACGACTCCTTGGAGAATAGTTGTTAGATTTCAGAGCTTGTTCTGTTGAAATTCGTTGTAGTCTGTGTGTGGTTGCCTGTGTTGTAAGAGTAGAGTTGCACTAAATAATTCAGCAGAGACTGCTCGGGTCCCCTGCCTCCTTCGGCACATGGGTCGGAGCAGTGAATGCATGCTTACAGTGTGAGTGTTTCATTATGTTTGTGTAAAGAAGGCCGACCCCAGCGGATGTTTGATTGCACATTGTTGAAAGGTGAATCGCTGCCTGAAGCAAAGACTTCTGCATCTGAAGTGATTTGAAGTCTTTAAATAGAAGATGAATAAAAGCTCTAAAGACTCTGCTGAAACTCTGGAAGCAGCTCTTCTTCTTCTTCTTCGTCTTCTTCAGTTTTCCCATGCTGGTCATGAATTATAAGCTCGGTTAATTAGCAGAAGCACAGCTTTTACATATTTAACTGCTGCCACACATGACTGAATATATGCTCAGCAATTGTTTAGTAATGTCTGACAGGCGGTTACTGTAGGACAGAGAAACTGATGTCCTGTTTACCATGACTTAAAAACATCCGAACATACTGTGCTTAGGTTTTAACACCCTTATGTTGGAATGTATGGGCGGCTGACTGTTTAACACACTGAAGGTATGCAGTCGAACCAGATTATCATTATGCAATGATACATAGAGTACTTACCTTACTTTGCTGATGCATACATTATTTATAATCCCTTAAGGAGTGGATGGTGTCATTGGGTTTTGGAGCATAAAACAAGAAGCTGAGCCTCCTCACTGACACAGTAAACGGATGCTTTAGGCCCCGTTCACACTGGAGAAAGTCAATCCAGCTGGAGTAGGATTGAATCCAGATAGCCTTTATGCTCGATACGTTCAGACCTATTTACGTGTTTCTGTGCTCAATCTGGCTTAATCCGGCTTGTTTGTTGTCCTCCAAACCACTAGGTGGCACCTCGTAATACACAGAGTCCGTTCAGGCTGTGTGTGTGCATGCGCCGTGCATTTTTTTTTTTGTCCTGTGTTGCTTGTTGTGTTTTTTCCGGTTTAAAAAGCAGTTTATTCCTTTGTAGCCCTGTGGAAAATAAACTCGGGGCAAAGCTGACGTGGTTCGTTGGTTGTTTACATACAGATTTTGGACACTGTCCCCGTGAACTGGAAGTATCTCGTCGCTAGCAGGATTCGCTAGCTGCATTTGCATTCAGACCTGAGCCAGATGTAAGCCAATCCGCCTAGAGGTGGATTGAAATCAATCCGGATTCACGTTGTTCAGACTCAGAAAAAAACTATCCGGATATATCCAGATACGGCCTGAATCCCGCTCTAGCCGGATTGATTTCCCCAGTGTGAACGGGGTCTTAGTGACCTGACAGATTGCAGGAACAGAGAGCTCTACTAAAAAAACAATAAACCCATAAAATTATCACCAGACGGCTACAAACCTGTGGAGAATTTAGTCATAAGTAAATGTCGTTACGATACTGGAAGGAGTCACCTTGTTCTTTCTTGTTCTGTCCTTGTTCTGTCCTTTTTACCCGAGAGAGTACACAGCCGTGTCAAGTGTGTTCGTACCTGTTAGCAGAGAACCTTCAGACGAAGGAATCAGACAGTGGAGAAGAGGAAATGAAAAGTTTGATTAGACTAGAACCAGACTGGGAAATCAGCTGGATATTAGCTTATATGGAATGGATCAGTCTGCATGTAATGACTATTCAAAATATTTATTAAGAAATGTTAAGTTTTATTTATTACCCTGTGACACATGTGGAGCCCTGCTTGTAAATAACATATTGGTCACTTTAATATAGATTATTTGTAATTTCCTGCCAGATACAGATTGGGGTTTAGTGCTGTTCTCCTTCTTGTGGAGGTTTCACCTTTATGTTAAACAGCAGCACAAAGACGCTGTATGTTTACTGTGAGCTGAAGGAGAGTCTCAGCACAGAGTAATAATATCTGCTCCTCTCTGATGCTGTTCTGCTGAGTCACCATCACTTCCAGGACATCACACTGTAAATTGGGTTATGCAGGATTATTTGATTACAAAATATTCAAAATGTGCGTTTTGTTCCCTGCACATCACAACTGCGTTATGAAATCTCAAGCAATTGTTGCCACGGACTTAAAAAGGAAAAACCTGCCTCCTTAAGAAGCGCTGAGAGAGTGAGAGTGCAGTTTTAGGACGAGGCCTCACTTTCTCTGTTGGAGTGGGTCAGAATGAAACTTTCCCTCAGGTGACTGTGAACATGCTTGATCCAAAGCATCGTCTGTGATGTCGACCATTGTTTAAAGTGTGTTGTAGAATGATTAAAGCATGGAAATTATCTGTGTACCTTCAGGGTTCAGTTTCTCTTTCTTGTCCCATTCAGACCACCAGCAGTGGGAGCAGCAGGATGAGCTCGGACGGGGGCGGGCGGCCCGTCAAAGTGGGTTCCCTGGTGGAGGTGATCGGGAAGGGGCAGCGCGGCACAGTAGCCTACATCGGCACCACGCTCTTCGCCTCGGGGAAGTGGGTGGGCGTCATCCTGGACGAGGCCAAAGGCAAGAATGACGGCACGGTGCAGGGCAAGCGCTACTTCACCTGTGAGGAGAATCATGGGATTTTTGTGAGGCAGTCACAGGTGAGAGAACAGACTTTCCCTTTTATTTGACGCAGTGTGTTCATGTGGAGGTCGATATTTTCCTTTCCTCTGTTACTCTGCTCTGTTTTCCTCCTGCGCTGTGCCACAGACCACCTGTCGGGGTCTAGAATACAGACTCATGTAAGCTTGTGATACAGCATCAGCTTCATCGATTACTAATCCTCTTCATTATGTCTCCCACTGGGCATAAGAGACCGTCTGACCCCGACTGTCCCTGCAGTACAGTTGTAGAGGTTGCTATGGAGACAGGGAGACCTCACCCTGTCACTGCTTTATTTGAACAAACATCCATAAAGTCAATCTTTGTTTTTATGGCTCTCCTCTTCTCATCTCAGCCTGAATTGTTTTTTTTGTCTCAGATCCAGCTGGTTGATGATGGAGCCGACACAACGTCTCCAGAGACACCTGAGCCCGGTACTGGCAAGGTTCCCAAACGAGGTAAGGACACACACACACAGGGATCATCTCAGTTCTACTGGAGCTTTGACATAACTCTGTTTACATGGGGGGCAGCTGAACAAACTTACTGTCACACCAGACATGACACAGAGCTGAGGGGAAAAAGTTTCCTGTACTCTCCACATCTGGTCATCAGTTATGTTTTATCTTCTTGGCTGATGGAGCTGGAGTCTGTTTCCATGGTTACGTCTGCCTCATCAAACAGAGGGTGGTGGTAGCTGGTACCTTGCATTTTGTTTTACTTTTTTTTTTTAGGAGTTTTAAGTGGTGACACGTCATGTTGTTTTTTATTTTTAGGACAACATTGATGGAGGCTGTTGTTACCTGGCAACGGGATGTGTGTTTTGCAGAGGAGAAGGAGCCTTTTCCTCTGCGACTGCTGTAAAAACTGCTGCTCTGTGTCAAAGTGAAGTTAGACAGACCGTCAAAGGTCTGCAGGTTTATGCAGCTCATCATGTTGACCATCTGTCGAAAAAGTCTATAACCTGTGTTGACTTTATTCGGTGTGCACCAGGATCTGCTGCAGGACTTTATACCTTGTAAATGATCATTACAGCCGATTATAGTACAAGAAGGCCCTCTTACTTTATTTGTTTCTCTCTTTATCTCCTCAGAGATCCTGGAGACGACAAAGTCCACGAAACTGGTGAGTCAGATAACGCTGCACTGACACTCTCATACCTGTACACACACACACACACACACACGTAGAAACTCTAAAGGAAATGTGTCGCTGTTGTTTCACCATTCTGTTTGGTGCTGTTGATAATGTTTTGCGTTGGTGTGTTGAAAGGTGACAGATGTTCATCTTAATCATGACATTACTGAACATCAGAGATTTTCCTCTGTAAATGATGGAACTAAATATTATTTCTTTTATTTAAAATTCAAATAATCACTGACAATTTAGACTAGAATCAGATTCAGATGAAAGTGTCATTGTATGTCCAGCAGAGGGCGCTGTTTCTCTAGAAATACAGCAGCTTCTACTGCATGGAGTGTTTGTTTATATTGACACAAGAAAGTTTTTTATATTTCAGAGAGTTAGTTGTTGCCGGAACTTATAGTCCCATGTAACAGTTCATCATCTTTAGAATCACACACAGATTTCTTTACATTTATCAACTCTTCTGACCTTTTTGTTGAACGTTTGTGTAAAACTGTACATATTTGACTGAGGTTCACCATAAAGCACCAAATCCACCACAGTGCCCATCACCCCCGGCATGCCTCTGACAAACTTCCTGACCTTTAACCTTCACCCTCCCTCCCTTGCCTACCTTCCTCCCTCCCTCCCTCCTCTCTTCCTTCCCTCCTTCGACCTTGCAGCGAGGAGTGAAGCCCAAAAAGGTGCTGCATGTTTCTCTAACCTCAGTACAGTGGTAATGTTATGATGATGACCGTGGTAACCGTGGTGACCGTAGCTCTCAGCAGGCCTCGCTGCTGCATGGCAACAGGGCCTCACCCCTCATTTACCCATGATCCCTCACAGTCTCCTCGTACTGAAGCACTCTGTGTTTGTATGAAAGTTGATGTTCGCCATCTTCACCTCACTGTGCTCTGGTCTGTTTGCATCGTTCATGCTCTGTGTGCTGTCTGCTCTCTGTGCACATCCAAGCATGTCCAATTAGAAAATGGCTTTGTCATAATGGCAGCAACATCTGCCTTCTGGTTCCTACCATAATATAAATCATCGGACAGATACGTGGAACCCGGTGTCTGTGAAAGAACTCCTTGATGTTTGTGTGAATGTAGGGTGTCGGGTGTTTACGTTGTCCCTAAAACCAGCTCGATAAGACACAAAGGAAGCGCTGTACCTCCTGCCATGCTGCCGTTGCTCTTTAACAATCATCCTCCGCTGACTCATACATGCAGGCGTTCCTCTGCTGCACCATGTAGAAAATGTCAGAATGTGACTAAGGTGAAGTGAGCCGTCCTCTCGCCTGCAGAGACCTGCAGAGTATAGATTCCCTGTCAGCTCGGTTCTACTTTGTCTCTTAGCACTGTGTCTCGTCCTCGGCAGGCTGACTTTCCACATCAGGAGGGAACTTTGAACCAGGAGGCTCAAATGTTCAGCTCTGTACAGAAATGACTGGAAATAACAGAGCAGGCAGAGCAGCGTGGAAGACAAGAATGAATGAATTACACAAAGTATCAGGGCTTCTCTAAATAGTTCAGCCCTGAAGTGAAAACTAACCTAGTTGTCGGTCAGCAGAAGGTCAGAGAACAAAACCTTTTTTATTTAAATCTGAAGATCCAGTTTGTTCCCCAGAGAAAACTTTTTTTTCAAATGTGCAAAAGACGTCAGGAAGAGGATTTCTTTTCAAAATAACAAGGAGGAAAGTCAGTTGTAGTTGGACAGAATGCATGTGTATGAATGGTGGTTGAGGTCAGGAAGGTGCAGGAGTTTAAGTACTTGGGGTTAACGGTCAATCAAACGAAAGGTGTAGAGACAGAAGTGAGAGCAGCTCTGCTGTCGGCTCTACAGGATGTAGCAGTGAGGAAAAGACGAGGCAGAGAGGAGGATGTTGAGGTTCTTTTTAGGAGTGACGAGGTTGGACGGTATCAGGAACGAGAGCGTCAAGCGGGAGAGATTAAGATTAAGATTAGGAATACCTTTATTAGTCCCACAATGGGGAAATTGCAACAGCAGATACAGACAGCAAAGGATAAGTTAGGAAAGATATATACATGATAAAACAGACTACCAATAAAATATAGAATAGAATCAAAAAACAGTTTACATATTAACAGTTATTGCACAGGTGAGTGGAGGTAGAAGTGGTCTGTAAGAAAACATTAGTGCATCAAAAACTAAATAAATAGTTTATTGTACCCTGTGGTGTGTGAATACTGCACCTATCAGATGTATTATACAGACTGACGGCAGCAGGAAGGAAAGACCTTCTGTATCTCTCCTTCACACACCGAGGGTGGAGCAGTCTGCCACTGAAGCTGCTCTGCAGGGCTGACAGGGTGTCCTGCAGGGGGTGGGACTCATTGTCCAGCATGGATGTCCCCCACCTCCTGCACTGAGTCCAGAGAGCAGCCCAGGACAGAGCTGGACTTCCTGATCACTCTGTCCGGCTTCTTCCTCTCCCTCTCAGTGATGCTGCTGTTCCAGCAGACCACACCGTACAGGACGACTGATGCCACCACAGAGTCATAAAAGGTCTTCAGGAGTGCCCCTGAGAGCTCAGGTTGACTGGTTTGGGGACAAAGTCGGAGAGACAGATTGAGATGGTGTGGACATGTGCAGAGGAGAGAGAGTGGTTATATTGGTGGAAGGATGTTGAAAATGCAGCTCCCAGGCAAGAGGTCAAGAGGACATATGTGGATGAGGACATGAAGTTAGTCAGTGTGAGAGGATAGTTTGGTAGAAATGGACAGGAACGAAAGCAGACGATTAGAAAATGGGTTCTGAATCTGTATTATGATTTAACTAACCCTGTGTTTTGTCCTCCTGATTCACTGTAGAAAGCTGAGATGACTTTTAAAAACCTCTGTACTGCAGACCTTCTGAGAGTCATGTCTTTCTCAGATTTTGAGAGCTTGCTAAGCGAGTTGTGTTTGTGCATCGTACAGTAATTTTATCCCCCGTTTGTCCTGTTGAAGCTGCAGCTCACTGACCTCAGAGGCAGCCATCCGCCCTTTGTGTGTGTGTGTGTGTGTGTGTGTGTGTGTGTGTGTGCTGGGAGAGCAGGAATCTGATCCGTCTCCACCCATCATCCCATCCTCCTCTCTTGAGCAGCACTCAAGCACTGTGTGGTGTGGAGAAAGCGACGGGATGACACAGAGAGATGTTTAATATTTGATCAGAACAGATTTCCCTCAGCTGCTCTGTAATGGAGACATAAACTGTTGTTCTTTCTGCTTCAGCAGCGGCGAGTCTTGTAGCTTTAATTCCCTCCATAATTCTTCACTGTATAATCACAATCAGATCCTCTTACGCACACACGATACACTCCTGTTTACTATGACCTCATTAGGTTTCATCACAGCCCTGCCCATGTATTTTGGGTTTAAAGCTGGCAGCTAATCAGAGAGCATCCTCGTTGAATGAATCCTCTTACATCGCTCTCTCTTCCTGCTGAGCTGTTGGTGCAGGGAAGCAGATTAGTGCAGCTGAGGAAGATATTACGTTAGTTGCTCAAATGGCTCTGGGCTGTTGAGGGAGTGAAGTGACCTGTTAAGTTACGTTTCACTATTGTGTGTCTGAAAGGACAAAATAATATAGTAACAAACTGCACCAGAAACCACAGGCCGAGGGTCCAGAAGTCAATCTGTATAAATGATGATTTGGAATATATTATGTTAGTTGGGGCATGGCTGCTTTGATTGGCAGGTGGACGCTGTCTCACGCTGCGAGCTGTCTGCATAGGCGTCACCCGCCCTGCTTTATGCTCCTTTCTCAGCATTTTTCAGCCTGGCGATAGCTGGATCACCAAATCACAGAGCGTTAAACTTGGAAGCTGCTCTTCAGAGAGTCTTTACAACAATTGTTGTATGAAATGAGGGCTGCTGGGTTCATGCTGTTTCAGATGATCAGACAAACACTTCTGATGTACAGCCCCCCCCCCCCCCACTCCCTGGTTTTGTCTGCTTCTTCTTAATGATCCCATTGGAGGGTCCACCTGCGTTGCTAGGAGACAGGATAGGCTTGCATCAGGCTGGCTGCTCGTTTTTTCTGCTCTCACCTCCGTTTACATCCCTGCCCTCCTCTTGTTTTCCCCTCCCCTGTCTGTCCCTGGTCACAGCTTCCCATACACTGTCTCACCCATCCCTCCCTCCCTCCCTCCCTCCCTCCCTCCCTGTCTGTCTGTGGTAGAGGTGGCGATGCGTGGGTGAGCAGCAGGGAGGCAGGAGGAGGGTGCACAGTGATGTAATGCCGGAGCAGGGCACTGACAAATCACAATAAGCAGAGGCTGAGGAGGAGGGGGACTGAGACGGGGGGAGAGAGAGAGAGACAGAGAGAGAGAGAGAAGGGAGGAGAGTGAGGTTAGGGGAGGAGAGTCGTCTCCAACAGTGTCTCAACAGTAGCAGGTCGGAGGAGCTCGGCAGCAAGATGTCAGAGTCCTAATCGGAGAACCGAAAAGCAAAAGGGAGGCACCGACTGAGGGCACCGGCAAATGGATTATGAGAGAAGCTGAGAAAGAGGACATAAAGGAGGACGAGAGAGGGAGGAAGGGACGGACAGAGGGAGGGAGGGAGGGGGAACCTGGGAATAAATCGCCGCGGCCATTTGCACCACTGCAGCTTCACCCGCCAGAGCTGCTGCCTGTGTGTTCGGCTTCAGCTGTCCGCCTGTCTGCCCTGAACCCCCAGTCTCTGTGGATCTTCGCTTGTTTTACCGCCTACCTCTGTCTGTGTGTGTGTGTGTGTGTGCGTGCGCGAATTTCTTGGTGACTTGTGTTGTGGTTGTGTGTCTTCTTCTCTTGCAAATATGATGAGACAGACTCCTGCACCCCGGAAGGTACAGAACTCCATCTGATCCTCATTAATTGTTGTAGGATGTTGTTGTAGTCTTCATCCTTTTGTTTTGTTGGCTGCTGTAAAGGTCACATGCTTAGAAGTTTCCTCATTTTGATTTGGTGGGAATCACCCTTTTTTTTTCTCTCCCCTTAGTGTGAAAGCAGAAATCTACCTGCAGCTCAGTTTTGCAGAATTATTTCTGGCTACATGCAGTTGTTGAGTTCAGTCGTGTCACATTGTGTGAAGCTTTTATCTTTTATTTGCCTTCCACATGACCATCATGGAATTTCACTCCTGGCTTGCAGATGTGGCCTGATGTGACTTCAGTATTTACAGTGAGACTTGTCACCACAGCTGTTAGCTCGGGCTAATTTCTGCTGAACAGCAGTGCAGCTGTAATCCAATAAAGAACGATAACTAGCTGTAGTAGTAGTGGTGGTGGTGGTGGTGGCCGTGCCCAAGCCGGAGCAGAGAGGGAGCCGGTGTGAAAAGGGCAGGAGGTGGGGAGTGATAGGAAGAAGCACAGACCTGGATTTTCTTTTTATGGCACTTCTGTTTGCATCACAAGATCCCTAAATCCTGACACTTCCTGGTAATCAAAACCAGATGTTTTCTTCACATTGTTCAGATTTAACTTTTACACTTCTGCACATACAATTTAGAAAGATTCAATTTTATTCAAAATATTGTAAAAATCCTTATTGTTGTGATGCAAATGGTTAGTAATAGGTCTGCTAAAAGTATTTTCTGTGCGTACTTAATGACAAATCCTGCTGTGCAGCTGGTCATAGACAGGCCATGTATCCGAATAACAGACTTTTATCTCAGCAATTTGAGCGCAGGGCTCGGGTGAAGCGGGCCGAGACACAAAGCAATCATTGAGGTCACAGCGGCGCTGCCAGTCACAGTGTCTTGTGTTGGTCAGGTGGGACTAGGAAGTGATGAGGCCTCAGAGACCAGCCGAGCAGAGATGATACATGATAATGGAGGAGAGCAGTTCATTCAGCTTCATTTGCTCATTTTGTCCTTTTTAGTCTGTGATTTCCTGTTGAGTATGAACTTTGCCTTGACTCACTAACCCTGGCTGTTTGTTTCCTTCCCTCCTCTCCTTCGACCTTTTCCTGCTTCCTCTACTCCTTTTTCGCCTCCCCTCTGCTCCTCAGACCACGGCCAGAAGGCCCAAGGTGAGCCCAGTCCTCAACGTCATCAGGGGCTTCCAGTCCTTCCAGTCTGCATTGTTGATTATAATGTTTTATATGATATATATATGTTTTACTTTACATAGTTTCCAAAGCCTTTTAAGCACATTATTACTTTGTCTGTGTTTAATTTTGAGCCTTTTCCTGATGCAGCTCGTGTTGTAAATCAGGTCAGGGGTCATCATGGAGGTGAAGAGTTGTTTTAGAAGAGGTTACCATGCTAGCTGCTAATGCCAGTTTATATTAAGGCTAGGTGTGATAATGAGCTTACAGAGATTAGAACCAGTACCCTGGTTCTGCATGAAAACATCCACATGATGATATCTGAGAACCCACGTATCCCACATTTCTGATGAGAGATGAGAAAAGTCGGTAATGAGAACCAGACATTCTTCAGAGGAACCTCCATTTTGCTGCCGTGTTTTCATCCAGATTTATGTTTGTAAATGTTTGTTCATCATATTTCTCTTCGATTCCTTCAGCAGCCCAGCCGAACTGCCGGCACTGGGGGCAAGGGGGCTGCGTCTGGCTCGGCTTCGGCCTCTGCTGGGGAGATGAGCAGCAGCGAGCCCAGCACGCCGGCCCAGACCCCCCTGGCGGCTCCAGTCATCCCCACCCTCCACTCTCCAGGAAACCCTCCGGCTCCTGTCCCCAGCAAGGTCAGTGTCAAAGACTCCACGCCACATCTGACAGGGACGTTTTCCAGTTAATGTGAAAAAAGCAGTGATGACATAATTTAATACCATAATCACATGCGTTTAATCTGGAATAGAGGGATTACACACGATACTGGCTTTCAAAGATTTGATCCACTCTAGCAGAGGCACCGGAGCAACATCTGGGCTGACATCTTTTTTTGTTATAGCTCATCTAAATATACGTTTTTTGACACAGCTGTCGGTTCGTGTTGATGTCATCCGACAGTTGTCAAATCAGAAATGAGCCCCAGGCCTTCACTGTAGTGAAGTGAGAAAACTGAATGTTTGGTTGAAATTATGACTCATTCATCCATCTATTCATGCTTTGATGAGGCAAATTAGAAAAAATAAATTATTTATAATGTAATTTGAGCCATGAAATTGTCCGTGATGCTCCAACTTAACAACTCATTTTGGTTCTTGAGTCATTAATTTGTAATTTGTGTGCAAATTGTTACAAATATCAATTAGATTTTGACAATTAGCCATTACTTGTACCTCCAGTTCATTCAGATTCACAGCCTGATCTTGTTCTTCTTATCACAATGAATCGTCTTGTATTGTGGTTTGTATTGAAATGTCAGGAGTTATCACTGTAACATTTTGTAAAAGTCATCTTCAGCCTGGTCTTTTAATTTCAAGGCGGGTATTATCGGCCTCATTCTCTCTCAGGAGGATGTCACTATGGAAACACAGGTGCAGCGGCGTGGTGTGTTGTGAGGCTTTCTGCACTGGATGTTGAAGTGTTATTTTTCTCTCACTAACATTTTAACGAGCTCTGAAAGGTGTGAGGCCTTTAATTGGTGTGTATAGGATTAAACTAACATCTCTCTCTTTTTGGTGCGTGTGACACATAAGCACATATTGTAGGCATGACAAGGTGTGTGTGTGTGTCTGCTCTTCACTGGTGAAAGGCTTTAAATTCCACCAGGATTGAAGCCTCCTGTGTGTTTGTTTGTACTTTCCCTTCTGTACTGTGCGATTGAATCTCACCTTTTTTACCTGTGTCCAGGAGGAGGAGGCACTGCGTGGTCAGGTGAAGGACCTGGAGGAGAAGCTGGAGACCCTGAAGATGAAGCGGACTGAGGACAAAGCCAAGCTGAAGGAGCTGGAGAAGCACAAGATCCAGCTGGAGCAGCTGCAGGAGTGGAAGACCAAGATGCAGGAGCAGCAGGCGGAGCTGCAGAAGCAACTCAAAGAGGCCAAGAGGGTAAGGAGGTGCAGCTGGACGAGTGGATGGATGAGAGGCGGCGGTTGCTTGATGTCTGGATGTCTACAAAAGAATAAACAGGAGACTTCTGTGTGTGCAGGAGGCTAAAGAGGCCTTGGAGGCAAAGGAGCATTACATGGAGGAGATGTCGGACACAGCGGATGCGATCGAGATGGCGACGCTGGATAAGGAAATGGCCGAGGAGAGAGCGGAGTCTCTGCAGCTGGAGGTCGACTCTCTCAAGGAGAAAGTGGACGAGCTCACCATGGACCTGGAGATCCTCAAACATGAGATAGAGGAGAAAGGTAAAGAGAACATGTGACCAAAGAGGTGAGGAAAGTTAAGAGGCTCAGATGTAATGTGTGCGTTTTCTTCCAGGTTCGGATGGTGCTGCCTCCAGTTATCATGTGAAACAGCTGGAGGAGCAGAATGGCAGGCTGAAGGAAGCACTGGTCAGGTAGGTTGGTAATAACCCCCCCCCCCCCCCCCAAAAAAAAAACAAAAAAAAAACTCATGTGTTCTAAGCTCGACAACCCGCTGATCCTTTTCTGCTGTGCGCCAGGATGCGGGACCTGTCTGCGTCGGAGAAGCAGGAGCATGTGAAGCTGCAGAAGCAGATGGAGAAGAAGAACGTGGAGTTGGACTCTCTGAGAAGCCAGAAAGAAAAGCTGCAGGAAGAGATGTCTGTAGCAGAGAAGACCATCGACGAGCTGAAAGAGCAGGTCAGAGCCTGCGATTTGTGACTCATGAGTCACACGAACCACAAGAAATCATTCTCGGCTGTGACAAGGATGTGCTCTGCTTCAGGTGGATGCAGCTTTGGGGGCGGAGGAGATGGTGGAGACTCTGACAGAGAGGAACCTGGACCTGGAGGAGAAAGTGAGGGAGCTGAGGGAGACTGTGACGGACTTGGTGAGTTTATGAAGTCTGCTCTGAGGCGCCCTCCTGCATGATTTTATACAGACTGAGAAAATTAAATTGCTGCTGTTTGCTGACTCACTTCATTATTGATATGGGCCGGGGTCATTGGTATGCATGCAGTGCCCTCTGGTGTTTGTTATCGCTGCAGCCGCCATTAGATTGAAGTCAGATACTGGAAAAAACATTAAAAGCATGAAAGTTACCACGGCTGTAGACAGACATTAAGTTGTGCCAGCTACAGAAAAATGTAATTTATCAGAAAATAAACACTCAGAAGGAACTATACCGCAGAATAATCCCTGACTGACCCTGCCTTCATCCTGCAGGAGGCCATAAACGAGATGAACGATGAGCTGCAGGAGAACGCCAGAGAAACAGAGCTGGAGCTGAGAGAGATGCTGGATCTGGGTGCAGCCAGAGTCCGAGAGGCCGAGAAGCGGGTGGAGGCAGCTCAGGAGACGGTGGCTGATTACCAGCAGACCATCAAGAAGTACCGCGAGCTCACAGCTCACCTGCAGGTGAAGAGAGAAAAACGTGTCACTCCTGCTGTCTGTTGTTGCATAGTTAGCAGGCTTAGCTCCACACGTTTCTGTTTTTATTGTTCCTGCAGGAGGTGAACAGAGAGCTGACCAGCCAGCAGGAAGCCTCAGCAGAGCTGCAGCAGCAGCCACCGGCAGAGATGTTCGATTTCAAGATTAAGTTTGCAGAGACGAAGGCCTACGCCAAGGTCAGAAACAAACCGCTCTTTGGTCTGAATAATAAGTAGCTCTCTGCAGTCTGAACAGTTTCAAACTGAAGCTTACCTCTGTGCCTTTGTGTGTGTTTCCAGGCCATCGAGATGGAGCTGAGGAAGATGGAGGTGGGTCAAGCCAACAGACACGTTTCTCTTCTCACCTCTTTTATGCCCGAGTCCTTCCTTCGCCATGGTGGAGACCACGACTGCATCCTGGTGCTGCTGCTCATCCCCAGACTTATCTGCAAGGTAAACACCTTCAATCACATGTGCAGTCAGGTGTGTGTGTAAGGTTGTTGCATTTTGGATGCAGAGATTGTGTTTTTTTCCCCTCCTTTAGGCCGAGCTGATCAGCAAACAGGCACAGGAGAAGTTCGACCTGAATGAAACCTGCGTGGAGCGAACTGGGCTGAAGGGAGCAGTGGGAGAGCAGCTGAGCTTCGCCGGGGGGCTGGTCTACTCCCTGAGTCTGCTGCAGGCCACACTCCACAAATACGAGCAGTATGTTTCATCACATCAGGCTTTTCCTGTGATGTCATTCATTCTTTAACAACTCTCACCGATGCCTGTGTGTTTGTCAGAGCTCTGGCTCAGTGCAGTGTGGAGGTCTATAAGAAGATCGGCTCTCTGTACCCGGAGATGAGCGTCCACGAGCGGTCTTTGGATTTCCTCATCGACCTGCTGCACAAAGACCAGCTGGATGAGACGGTCAACGTGGAGCCGCTCACAAAGGCCATTAAATACTATCAGGTAAACACAACCAGTGATAACGCTGCTTTATTTTCCAGTATTCAGAAAAGTGGTTTACTGTATTACAAAAATATTTTTTTCTTCTTCTTTCAGCACCTGTACAGCATCCACCTGGCAGATCAGAATGAGGACTGCACCATGCAGCTGGCTGATCACATCAGAGTGAGTCACAACAGTCTGTTAGAAAACATTGGTTGTTCACATTACATCAGCTTGCTTAACAAATGGCCTGTTGCGTTCTGCTGGGTGCAGTTTACCCAGAGTGCCTTGGACTGCATGGCTGTGGAGGTCGGTCGTCTGCGGGCGTTCCTGCACGCAGGTCAGGAGAAGGCCGACCTCGCCGTGCTGCTGAAGGATCTGGAGACGTCCTGCAGCGACATCAGGCAGTTCTGCAAGAAGATCCGCCGCAGAATGCCCGGAACCGACGCGCCCGGCATCCCAGCCGCGCTCAACTTTGGACAGCAGGTAACCATGGCAACCAAACAGCTTAGCTGTCCGTTATTTTTTGCGGCATGTATCGTAGTTTGTTTGTTTTTTTAAAACTTTTTGTCTTTCTCCAGGTGTCAGACACACTCTCAGACTGCAGGAAACACCTGACCTGGGTGGTGGCGGTGCTTCAGGAAGTGGCCGCAGCTGGAGCTCAGATGATGTCGCCTCTGGGTGAGCAGGAGGGGCTGGCAGCCGTCAAGCTGGAGGATGTAGCCTTCAAAGCCGGAGAACAGGTGCATAATTACAGATTCACACGCATGCAGAATTTGCCGATCTTGTTTGTTCAGTCATCAGAAATGCAATCATTTTCAGATCTATGGATCCCAGGGAGCAAATCCCTATGAGTATCTGCGACAGTCCTGCAGCATCGTCATAGCAACCATGAACAAGATGGCAACCGCCATGCAGGAGGGAGAGTATGACTCGGACAAGCCTCAGATCAAGGTATGGGCTCTGCCGGTGGTTCTTGTGCAGGTGTAATGACAGACAATTCAAGTGGTTATAAGTGCAGAACTTTTTTTTATATAATCCTGTTTGTTATCTCCCAGAATCCTCCACCAGTGGACGTGCGAGCGGCATCTCTAAGGGCGGAAATCACCGATGCAGAAGGTCTCGGCCTGAAGCTGGAGGACAGAGAGACGGTCATTAAAGAGCTGAAAAAGTCTCTCAAGATTAAGGTAGTAAATCCCACCAACTGAAAAAAGTAAAAACATCTGCAGTGTTTAATGTATGATACCTGGACGTGTGTGTCGTCAGGGAGAGGAGCTGAGTGAGGCAAATGTGCGTCTCAGCCTGCTGGAAAAGAAGCTGGACAGTTCTTCCAAAGATGCAGATGAGCGCGTTGAGAAGATCCAGACCCGACTGGATGAAGCCCAGACTCTGCTGAAGAAGAAGGAGAAGTGAGGCTTTAGCAAAGCTAGCGGCAGCAGCTAGTGTTCTGTAAACGGTCTGCAGCTGTGTGACGCCGTTCATCTCTCTGCAGGGAGTTCGAGGAGACGATGGATGCTCTGCAGGCCGACATCGACCAGCTGGAGTCTGAGAAGGCTGAGCTGAAACAGCGAGTCAACAGCCAATCCAAGATGACCATCGATGGGCTGAGAGGACCCGGGCCGTCTGGAATCGCCTCCATAGTTACAGGAATGGCAGGAGGTGAGTGAGGGCCAACAGGTCTCATCTATCTAGGAGTAAGTTCAAGGTTTGTGCCATGCCCGCCACAAGACTTACTTACTGGTCTGAGTACAAACATATTGAATATAAATTCCCCTTTTAACAACCAATGACTTTTCTCTCCTAATTTACCTACTTATCCTGCAGAGGAACAAAAAGGTATCTGCCTGCTCGTGTTGACATCTGTTGTGAACCTGCATGCTGATTTTTGTTTCCAAAATTAACCACCGTTAAGTAATGCCATGATTATGCATGATTACACAGCAGTTACAAACACGGCATGTATGTCCTACTTAGGGTTTCTACAGGTCATAAAATAAGTTACATTTGTTCTGCTGAATATCCAGGTCCAGGTTAAATACAGCTGGAAACAAAGTAATCCCCATTAGCCGCTCTGGTTTTCTAGCATACTCTTTAAAAAGTTGTCCACTTGTGATGTAAATGGTTGGTGCGTGGTTCTTTTGGCCCCTCCTGCATGCATGCTCAGTGTGCAAATCAGAGCAGGACTTGGTCATTTACAATATTATCATTACTCAGCATTGTTGGCAGTTTTAAACTAAAACATTTCATCTTTGTTTTTGAGCTTATTTTGTACATGAAGCCTGTAACTGAGCTTCTTTAAAGCTTTGGCTGCATTCATGTGTTGATGACGTGTACCTGCTTTCTCCCGACAGCGACCATGATGTCAGGAGTCGGCTCAGGTTCGGGCGTCCAGGTGATCGACTCGCCTCTGCTGACTCAGCATATCGAAGCTCAGAGGCTCTGCATCAAACACCTGAAGAACGAGAACAACAGGCTGAAGGTAAGAACCCTTCACCACCAAACACATACAGGACTTTAAACTTTGACTTCGTCAGAATGTTTGACTGTTGAACCTGCTTTCACTCACAGGCGGAGAAGATGCGCGCTCAGCTCGCCTCCCTGCCTCCTCTCCACGTGACCAAACTTCCTTCCAGAGATGGAGGACGCCCTGAAGTGCTCTCCAGTGCCCTCTACCGCAAGACTGACCAACTCCTGGAGACGCTGCTGCAGATGAGTGCCAACGTCAAGGTGGTTGACATCACTGGAAAATCTCCAGGTGAGTCTGAAAAGTGTTAATTTACATCAGATAAAGTTTTTCCTACTTCTAAAAAATTCTCACAGTGTTGTTTGACCAGAGGAGAAACATGCTTACTGACATTTCTTTCATCCTGCAGTGACACCTAGTGCTCAGCTCCTGGAACAGACGGCTCGACTTCAGTCCCTAAGAGACACTCTGGACAGACTGAAGGTGCCAACAAAGACACTTTAGCCAATGCATGCACAAAAGATGTAACACAGGAAGTACTCACAGGCTTCAGAGGGTCATCTGCACGTTTCTCTTTTTCCTCTCAGGATGAGGTAGCAGAGCACGTCGTCAACCAGCAGCCCGGAGCACGAGTCTCATCCGACTTCGCCACATTTCCTTCCACCTCATTTGTTAAGGTGAGAGCACGGCAGCAGGCATCAGATGTTGAACTAATGAAAATCTAAGTCACCCGTCTGCAGAGATAACATCTCTTCCCATGTTTCAGGCGAAGGAGGAGAAGCAGGGCGACACCGTGCTGGTGGGTCGGGTCATGGTGCCATGTCCCCGCGGTCAGGAGCAGGTACACCGCCTGATCCTGTCGCAGCCTCAGCTGCAGAGAATTCACAGTCTGCTGCGGGCCTAAAAGTCACCTGTTATCCTGATCCTGCCTGCTGCACCAACACAAACACACCCCAGCACCCAACATCAGCTTCATCTCCACCCCAGGGCCAAAGCAGGGGGAGGTATTATCATTGAAATGTAGGCCAGTCACTGAAAATCACTGAATTTTATATCTTAACAATTGCTCTCATAAATGCTGACAGCAAACTATCCTATCGGACTTTTAAGAGTTTTAAAGAAGTACTTGTTGCTTGTGTCATGTAAATATTTTTGTCCTGGGGTCAAGTTTTCTGTTTTAAGATATTTTATCAGCAAAAGTACTTAAGCACTACACTTAATGTACTTAACACAACTCTAAAATAGCTTAATTGGCAGCTTTGAGGCATTAACTCCCCCATGACAAGCTCCAACTCACTAAACACTCGTAACTTGTAGACAGAAGACTAGTTGATTCTCATAACTTATATATAGAGGGAATAGTAATAGATATACTCACAGCTACACTCCTGCATGCTGCCCACATTCACACGCTGTTGAAACAGTCAGCCTCCTGATGGGCCCTGGTGTGGAGCCTGCACAGTGCGGTTTATCATACGCCAAAACGTTGGATGTTGCTTCTCTGTTAAAGCTGCACAGGGTGAGGAAGAATCATGTCTGTGCTGTAAAAGCCTTCATCAGCTGCGATGTGCTCCATTTTTACAACTGTCTAAAGGGAAAGAAGGAAACAAAATGATGTATTTGTCTATTTAAAGTAGGAGTTATCTTACTGTGGTTTTGACTTTTGCACATAATCTTTAAGCTGCAGTGAGACGTCTGGTGACCGACACATTTCAGCAGTAAAGTTACAAAACAGAGAATTTTAGTATTATGTGTAGTTAAAAGTTTGTAGGCTGCATAAAATCTGAAACGATTACTGTGTTACATGTGGATGAAAGTCTGGCTGCACATGACGTAGTTTTAGTATTTACTCCACTCATGTTACTTTTACATGACACCACAGTTGTATTGTTAATGTTACTGACCTACACAAACCCAGACATGACTGCTCTGCCTGTGTTCTGTTGCTGTTGACATGAAGGTGGAGGAAACCGTTCCAGAAACACATCCCTGGATTTAAATGGTTTGCTCCACCTTTACATTTTTGGTCCGAGCCTTTAAACTGCAGAGAGCCTTGTGGTAAAGACCGTCGCTCCGCCTTATCTTTGATTTGTTTAAAGCAAAACTACATCTTTGCCAAAGAATCTTTGTTGTGTCACCACATTTGCCATGGCTGATTTCAGGACTGCATTACTCCGAGCTAGCTGTTTTATTCATCTTATGGTTTTATTTTGACTATTTATGTTTACACAGTACTGTCATGACTTGAAGTTTTATTTAATTTAACTAACTAATGGGCATAGTGCATTCACATAACTGCAGTTTAAAGAGGAATTATTTATTTGTTATGTTATTTATCTGTGGTCTCAGTGAGCAGCTGATGTTCTGAATCTGCAGCTTGTCTTACCTTCTCCCCCCGTGTGGCTTCCTGCTGTTGCACAACTGATCAATAAAAAAAAATACTAAAGAGAGTGAATCTGTCATCTATCACCATCTTGAAATTAAACACCAAAATTAGGAAATACTGAAATTTGCAGAAATCTTTTATTTTTAACTTTAAAACAAATTTTCCAAGTTTAAAATTTCATCTAAAAACAAAAACGTCTCAGTCTAGTTTTTAACATTATTAATAAAACTTTGATCTAAAATAAATAAAAGCCCATTTCTGGTTAATGTATGTAGTTTTGGTATGTTATAAAAATTTAAAAAATGATTTTCACTCTAGTGAAAAAGTCTTGTTTGTTTGATCAGTGCCACGCAGATCTTCTGCCCAGGACTCCGTTTGTGATCCTCTGAAAGACACAAAGAAAAAAAAAACTAATTTAAAACAGCTGTATGTAAGAAAACATGATGGATCAGACTTTATTGACCAACCCGCAGCTAAACTAAAACATCTGACGGATGATCAATCCGATCCTTCAACATTCTGAACTCTGAGTACATAGGGTGGTTTGTGGCTGGCAGACCTTGTTGTAGAGCTGAGCATTCAGACGATAAGATCGATACTCTGCTCTTCTTCTTTCTTCCTCTCTCCTCCTTTGCACCTCCGGCAGGCTCTCATATATCCTGAAAGAGAAAAGTTCAGGAAACCTGTTGTTGAACAAAGTGCTTCTAATGCACGGAAACAAATGCAATGATACAAATCCACAATAAACAACATAAAATTGATGAGAACTTACTGTTTGGACCTCTGGATCATCTCCTTCCTGGGAACGGCCCTCCTGAGCATAGCAGTGCCTTCACAAATACACAACAGGGACAACAGTGTTAGACAAACTTTACACTGTGAATCAGCTGATCCGGTGAGACTCTCTGGTACCTGCGGGCTTCGGCAGCCTCCCAGCAGGTCCTCCTGGCTGCTTAAAGAGCTGGTCTCTCTCTCTGTTGAAGACGGCTTGTAGCTTCCTCTCCTCTGCTTGCAGGGTGAGACACCTCACCCTCTGCTGGGACCGGGAGATGAATTTGGGACAACGCATCTCCAGCGCCTCCTACAGGACAGTGTGGGAATGACTGTATTAAAACCAAACAGGAAAAACTTCAGAAACTTCATGGAGAAGACTTACCTGTAGAGAGATTCGTGCCAGACCAGAGGACACTGGTTTGGTTCTGGGATCTGGATCAGGTTCAGCATGATGTGAAATACTGGACGGTCTGTTTCGGTCCTCGTGGACTTGTCTCTGTCTGAGCGGCTCTCTCCATGGACTGATTTTGCTGTACGGTTCAAACCATGCGGCACTCGGTCTCCAGGTCTCCTGCGGCTGGTTCTCCTTCCTCGCCTCTGACCTCAGATCATCAGCAGAGATAAACCAAAAAACACCTGGTAGAACAGGTTCAGACCAGTAAATTAAACAAAGCTTTGCTTCTTCCCTGGATTTAAACAATACTGCAGACATGTATATGATAGAAGTAGTCACAAACCTTCAGGGAAAGTCTTCGATGGGCTCCTCTTGTTCTTTCTCTGCTTCTGGGTGCCCTGAGTTTTAGAAACATTCCTCTGCCCTCCTGGCGCTCTGCTTGGTGAAGAAGAGGAGATGATCTGCTCCAAAGCTCTGTCTTCACTGGGTGAAGGGAACGTGGTTCCAACATCCCTGGTGTGTCGTCGAGTCCCGTTACTGACAATCTCCAGATCACCTGAGGAAAAGAAAACACTTTTTAAACCTTTACCAAAAAGAACCTGAGAGCATGAAATCTTTGGCCTGTTTTAGCTCGACTGACCTGCCTGGACTCCTTTGTTGACCACTTTAACAGCCTTCTTGGCTGCCAGCGTCCTGGAGGGCAGGGTGTAGGTGCTGGCAGAAGATGCAGAATCAGCAGCAACCTGCAGAAACATCCAACAGCATCAAAAGGTCAGTCATTTATTACTAATTTTATAAGGCCGCATGAATCATCCGTTTATGTGAGTTTGTTCTGAATAACACGTACCGAATCGTCAGTGCCAGTGGTCTCTGATGGAGTCATGGTGTCAGGATAGTCTCCGTTTCTTCCTCTCCTCTGTTCCCTCCCCTCTCTCTGCTTGTTGATGGTGCTGTACAGTTTGCTGAGGCTGGAGCTGGTTTTCAGGTGCTGGACTCTGTGGGCACCGAAGACTCGGACCAGCCGGGCCGTGTCCACGGTGGACATGGAGTCGGACGTGGTGGAGAGGATTTCTGACTCATCTCTCTCTGCAGGACAGAAGTGCAGGCTGTGGGAGGAGCTGTGGGAGAAGCTAGAGGAGAAGGAGGTCCGCCGGTCGCCCTCTGCAGGCTGAGAACTTCCCTCCACCTGAAGCCTCCGATGAAAGAGAGGCTCAGGTTCTCTGACCTCACCACGTACACTCCTCATAGCCTCTCCAAAATCCTTTTTTTCTTTCCTCCTCAGTGGCACATCCTCTCTCCTCCTCCTGTGGTTCTGATCCAAGTCCTCCTGTACCGCAGACACATCTGCTGCCCTGGTGCTGTGAATAAGCCGGGACAGGCGCTCTAGACGCTCCAGCAGCGATGTCTCTCGGTCACTGATTGGACGTGACTCCTCTGTGGTCCACTGATCACAAAACCTGTGCCACAGCTGGTCCAGAGCGCTGCTGCTCTGTCGCTCTCTTTCTGTTTGAGAGGCTGAGGTTTGGTGGCCCGGCTCAGGTTGATCATAATGCTGGAAGCAGACTGGACTAGTGCCCTGGTCTCTTCTGAAGGCTTCTTGGTTGCTTGATAAAGGCTCTCTGGTAAAGGCAGTGGATACGTGAGAACGCCTCTTTGGAGTTTGTGTCACAGTTTGTGAACTCTGATCGAGTGTTGCAGAAGGATCTACAAGGAGACAACAAGGCCAACAAAACATCAGAGTGTGCATACACGCACCTACATGAACAGAGGCGCAGCTTTTTAGAAACCAAAACATTTGTCACTTACTAAGCATTAAATGTATTTTTGGATGCAGAAAACAACATAAAAATGTGTTATTTGAACTGGTGCTTTTACCATGAAAGCATTAAAGAGGATGGACTGTGTGTGTGTGTTCAGCTCACCTCTGCGTCCAGGTTCTTGCATTTTAAGGGTGGTGGATTTTAGCCTCTTACTGTAGATGCCCTCTACGTGCCTGATGGTGACTCCCCGGTCTAACCCTGAATCCTGGCGCCCAAGGACCTCACTGCTGAAGCGAGGAGGCACGGCGTCGTCTGAGCCTGGATAAAAGTCAGCATTGGTGTGTTAGCTACGACGAGTGCTAATCAGATTAAAATGATGGCTGGATGACAAATTACTGGAAAATGAGCAAAGCATTTCCAGCTAGCGGTGAACGAAAGATCTTCAGTGACATGGAGTCCCCTCTCCCTCTGTCTTTCTAGGGGGGCCCCAGCCCTGTCTTTGTTCCTCTCAGCCCCTGAACATGAATAATTAATGTGCTGCCTGGTGTATGTTACAAAGGAGCAGCTGCTACCCACACAGGCAACAAGGGAAATGAGAGCAGAGCCTCATCTATTCAATTCTCTGGAATCCTCTGTATTCCTACAATTTCAAGCTGAACACTTTTAACAGGTCACAGTTTGATTTAATCCCCAAAATCAATTTTACAGTCTTTTACTCAATTTACCGTATTTCCCGGACTATAAGTCACACTTTTTTTTCATCCTTTGGTTGGGTATGCGACTTATACTCAGGTGTGACTTATGAAAAAATATACAATTAGCTTTGTGTCCTGACGTCCCATTACAAATATAATGGCAGCTGTTCTGTCCCTCTCCTGACGGTTCTCCTCCACCTCCACCTCCAGCTTGTCCACACTTTGCATTCCGAGCATAGGTGACGCGTGTGGTCGATATGTCGCTAATTCCAAAAAGTACAAGCTATATGAGTGCACAGTAGCCTTTTACTCATTTACAGGATGTTTATAGGAATTTCTGTGTGGTGAAGCTGATCAATTCTCCGCGTGAGGACTTGTTGAAATGCATGTGTCTCACTCTCAATGCCCTGCAGCCGCACCACTTAAGTTGAGAGGAATTCAGGAGGCAACGTTACACTAAAAACATATTTTTTTTTACGCTGGTCCACTGGAGCGACCAATAGTCCGGTGCAACTTATCAATGTTTTTTTCTTCTTCGTTAAGCATTCTTTGGCTGGTGCGACCTATAGTCCGGAAAATACGGTAAGCATTCAACATTTTTTGGTTGAGAATTTGAAATACAGATCATCATCTGTGCCTGTGTTAATGTAATGTTAATCATGCTTTAATCTTAATGTTTATTTTAATTTCATTTTAGGTTTGTGTCTTCTCCCACTCAGTTTTATGTGTGGTAATGTGTATTTCTTATGATATTTCAACATAATTTTTTTCTCAGCTATTGTAAACGTTCAGACATCTGTGTGGCACCATGGCTGCTTAATGAGCTTACCTGTGTGGGAGCTCTCCATGGTCGTGTCCGATGGTTCTGTAGAGGAGACATCAGCTTCCGCCTGAGGGACGTAGAAGAACTCCTCGCTGCCATGAGGCTTGTAAGGCAGCAGGACAGGCACTGGGAGGGAGAGCACAGAGTATTTGAGAAGAACACAAATGATTTTTTTTAACATAAGTATAGATCATATAAAAAGCCTACCTGATGTTTCCGCGTTAAAGGATCTTGGTGACATTTCAGATCTGTGATGTGGTGTGGATACAGTGGTTGTTGTCCTTCCCTTTGGCCGTAGAGCTTTAAACATGGCAGAGGTGTCTGATCTTTCAGGCGCCCGCTGTCTCACTGGCTCTCTGGCATCGCACCACTCTGGTGGACTGGACAAACCAACGCCTTCGTCTGGGCTGCTGGCAGCTGATGAGACGTGTCTGAGAGGGACAAATTCTTTACGCGGCTGCCCTGAGAGAGCGTCGGCGTGACTGGGGTGGACAGACGTGGTAACGGGACGGTCAGTTGCTTTGGGGGACAGAGTGAGATGGACATGTGAGACATGACCTGTCCTGGCAGAGGATTCCGCAGTGGATGAGCCTGTGGCCTGATCTGCTCCATGACCAACAGCAGAATCTCTTTTCAAAGCCTTTGTGCTCTTGCTCATGACATTCACATCTTCCTGATCTAAACCCTGGAAAGGTGAAAGAGGCTTTTCTAACTGGCCTCCCACAGTGTCCCGCCTCTTCTGAGAAGTTGTTGATAATTGTTTGGTTGTTTGAGCTAAAACAACCCTATCCCATTCATCCAGACTCGAGGGAGGCTGCCTGTTGTCTGCTGGAGGTCTGACTGGTCTTGTGGAGAGCTCCGTTAGGTGGAGTGGCTCCGGGGTTGGGCTGCGGGCTCGAGCAGGAGATGTGGAAGGGGAGGGGGAGGTGGAGCGCCTGCATGTGGAGATGGTGATGGATGTGATGGGCCTTGGTTTTTGTGTGGAGAGGATTACGCCCTCTTTGGCAGCAATCTCATTCACTTTGGCTTCCAAATCCGTGTGAGGAGCACTTTGTGTGCTGGAGTCGGGGAGCTTCACAGTGAGGCCTCGCTGCGGCTGTGCATCCTGGATGTTAGCATCACTGGACACATGAGGCGGACTGGGTCCCCACTGGACTCGAACACTGGATGTGGCACTGCTCTCCGTATCAGTGCTCCCCTGGCTCTGGAAGAGGGAAACAAAACAGTTCAAACCATTTCTTCTAAAGATATTTTGCACTGCAAATTCAAACTTCAACCACAGTTATTTTTTCCCCATTAAAGTTCAATCTGTTGACACACGGCAACACACCAGTTACCTTAAGTATGAGACCTGTATTATCCAGAGATGGGAAGCAGACATCGATATATTTTTAAATGTTCGCATAAGAAAATGGATAGACAGAGTACATTTTTATTATACAACCTTTTATTGTAGAAAACATCCTTTATAAAATGTACTAATTGATTACCTTTATGGGGTTTTTCAACAGCAGCTCTCTTTTGATTTCTTCAATCCGCTCTCTGTCTTCTTTTTCCAACTCCAGAGGCTCACACTGCTGTCCAGATACCTTCAGCTTAATCCACTCTGAAACAGCAAAACATACTTTAAGTCTGACGTAATAATTACAATAGTTGAATCTTAAAAAGCGGGTGAGTGACAAAATCAACAATGTTTTGTGAAAGACAAAAGCTACGGTTGTTTAAAATATGATGATCATATAAATATACAAGCCTCTTACCTCTGGCTTTGCTCTCCTCTTGGTCTGTGACACTGGGTGTGCTGGACACCATCGTGGCTGGAGATTCATTCTGCAGTAACTTGGCCACTCTGATCGCCAGTGAACTCTCACTGCTGACATCACTTATCCCTCCCTGATCCGCGTCGTCGGTGACGGGCGAGGAGGAGCTGCTCTGTACAGGACTTCCAAGTGCTGCATGTGTCTCCTCCTCTGGGACTCCTGCTGCGTCTGTAGGAGTAGAGGTCAACTGTTGTGCACTCACAGCAGGCGGAGGGTTATTGAGGGAGGGGTTTGTTGGGACTTTGTCAGGTGGAGCAGAACTGCAGCCTTCAGGCTCTGTCCGCCGAGCTGAATGGGAGAGAACGAGGGACGCCCCTGCACCACTACTAACAGTGCTATCTTGTACTTTTTTGCGTGTATCGTGACCGACAGAGCTTTGCCTCCATTTGTCTGAGGTCAGCATGGAGTCAGACGAGGACCGGGCACAGAGAAGCGTGGAATGACTTTGGGGGTCTTCAGCATTAGAGGACGAGGAGAATGAGGACTCCTGGAGTCTGCTGCTCTTCCTCCCCAGTGAGAGGAACATGTCGTCATCAGAGAGAAGGCGGGGCGCAGTAGGTGAGGATGATGAGGCTGCAGAGGATCCAGTAGATATCACATTCTCTGCCTGACTCAGCAGTTTGCGGATCTCCAACAAAGCCTTGGAGCTAACGAAGGAATCTTCGCCTGACTTGTTGATGTTCTGGGTGCTTGCTACACTGCTGTCCAGCTGCTTCAGGACAGAGGAAGGAGAATCCTCATCAGGCAGGGAGGAGGGGGCGAGTCTGCGTTCACTGTGCATTGCTTCTGCGTTTATGGGAGAAGTCGGCCTGGCACCCTCAAGAATAGATACCGCTGGACCAAGACTGTCCAGGCTAACCGACATGGACATACTAGAGTTGACAGACAGAATGCTGGACTGGGAACACTCTCCTTTATGAGGACTGCCACCTGAAAATACAACAGTGGAGAACGATTTTATGGACCAGCAACCTAGAGTTTTGAAATATCTGTCACAGTTCAGGTTTTAACATCAGTTACCCTCAGAGGGTTGAGTGCTCTTTGTCGGGGTAGATCCTTTGATTGTACAGATGTCAGTAGGAGAGAATTCTGGCTCTCTGATTGGTCCTCTAGGTGCAAAAGGTGTTAAGATCTTTGAGGGTGACTGGTCTATCCCCAAGTTATGAAGATACAACTGCAAGAATAAAGAAAATATCAGGTAATAAAACACATTTTCCCCCAAACAACATTATAATAGAATCACAGTTTTTTAAATTACCGGAATTCGTTCATCAATATTGAGCTCTCGAGGTTTGGGAAGAGGTGGTGGCGTTGACAGTTTTGAAGTCCAGTAGGGGGCATAATGATCAAGATCTAGGCTGACACCAGAGGAGGCTCCAACTGAAGTTCCCAATTTAATGTCCTTGTAGCTATCTTGGGAACTTGAAAGTCTCAAATCTTGATCAAATGACACGTCAATGAATTGGCCGAGGCTCAAAGGATGAGAGGGATGACCAGTGTTGTCTGCATCATCCTGACTGTTCCCTTTCTCTGCAGGCGTGTCTGTCTGCTGATCTTTGGGAAGCGACGTGACCACCGTGCTGAGAGAGGAGTGGGATTGTGATCTGCCGAAGGGTGAAGGAGAGGGCACTGCAGCAGACCCGGTGTTATCCTTGTCGCTGGGCGCACTCCCCACAGCCTCGCCTCTCATCGGAGAAGAAGCAGAGGGAGTTGTGGAGGAGCTGTTGGCAGCACCTGAAACAAGAGATTGTTGTAAACTCCTTGCTTGCTGAGTGAGGATGCGATTCAGGGTGTCTGACACAGCCTCATAAGCTTTCTTTTTAGGAGAGATGCCAGAGAATCCTTGCAGTGCCAGACTGTCAAACAGTGAAGTCTTGCCTGAACTCTGGTTAGCCCTCCAAGCATCTACTTTCTGCATGTAGTTGAGACTTGGGAGAGACTGCACTTTGGCAGAGGTAGGATCCTCCTGGCTCTGATTTTCTGTGTTTGAGTGATGGTCTTCAGCTACGGGAGGAGCTAGTTGTGGAGAAACTCCTGCGCTTGACTGATACGAGTTCTCCTCATTAGATTCTATGGCTGAGAGGTGCCCTGTTTTGGCTTTGACACTGGATTTGGACGGGGCTTTAAAAACCCCTGGAGTGGACTGAGACTGTGGCAGAAAACCCAGGTACGACCCATCAATCCCTGTTTGGTTTCCTGAGGACCAGAGGTCTTGCTCTCTGTGATCTGCTCTCCGTTCAACACCTGCTGAAAATGGCCCAGTCCAGGGCACGTGACTTTGCTTTCCCTTAGGCATCTCTTTGAGATGTGGTGTGAAAACCTGACCCAGTGGCGTGGGACTTTTTTGCTGTTTGCTGCTTTTCTGTACCTCAGACAGCAGCTCTCTGTGTAACAGTTCACTACTTTCATCAGGTTGGGTGCTGCGGGAACCCATAGTGATGTTTGATACCTCGGACGAGTGTGCCTGAGACTGGTCGGGTTGTGTTTGCTGCTGGGGAAGAGAAGCTTCACCTGGAGGACCCTCTCTTCTAACCAGACTCTGGTCAGTAGACAGTTTGCAACATTTTTTGCTTTTAGCCTCTTCTGTACACATTACAGTGCTCTTCACTGATGAGGCAGAGGAAACAGCACTGCTGGTGCTGCTGCTTGGGACACTGACATCTTTCTGTAGGAGATCCAGGAGATGCTGGGCAGGAACATTCTTCCTCAAAAAGTAAATTTCCTCTTCCACAGCATCTCCTATGATTTTGAAAAGACGGTTGCTTCGTGTCGTTGAGTCTTCCTCTCTGCTACGTGCATCTTCTACTGATAAAATTTCCCGCCTTTCATCCGTCGTGGCAATTATTGATCGTTTTCTTTGGTCCCCAGGTGATAGGCTGTGCTGAGAGAGAGAGCAGCTGCTTGCTCCTTCTTCAGAAAGGGTGGTTTCAAGGTGCAGAGGGTGCTGAGACAAATGACTGGTATGATCCTGGGTTGAAAAGTCAAACCTCTCTGATGCCACAGAAACGTCGGGGTATGCCCTGAAAAAGTATAGTAAAGATATTTCTTATCCAAACTATAACCACAAAACAAACCATTTTTATTTTTCTTACCTTAAAGGGGCAAATTCTGTGTCACTTTGTTGAAATAATGAATATTCAGTGATATTGTGTCCTCCTCCAGGCAACAATGAAAGAGCTGGGGACAGGTTGCTGTCCTGAAATTCTGATTGTACATAGGATACTGAAAGTTATCGTTGTGAACCAAAGGAACACAACTTACAAGTGAACTGTGCATCCGACAAACTTACAAATATGCCTATATCTACAACTAATCAATCAACTAATCCACACAGAAATCATAAAAAAAAACCTAAACATATATACATATTATAAAATGTATGTTTTTTGTCTCCTTTATCACCTAATCTATTCAAAGGAAGGACCATAGAAGCGTATGCAAACATCTTATTCCAGGTACATACCTAGCTGCAAAGACTGTCCCCCTGAGTGTTGAAGCTCCACCATGTGCTGCTTTTGTTCCCGGCTCGTACTGTTACGACGCTGGGCTTCCAGTTGTTCAGTGGATGTTTGTCCAACAGACTGTCTTACATTGTCATCTGCTAGCAACCGTGGAGATGCCACCACCCTCTGCAGACAGAGTCAACAAATGAAGTAACTCCATCAGTGCCACCTGACACTGATTGGAAGTAATCAGTCAGTCTCATCACAAGTGGGAGAGCTTTCCCATAATCTGAAGCATTTATGAGTCCACAAAAATATCATTCTCCATGTGTATTATTTGAATTTCTTTATGAATGCTTTCTCTAAAACTGAAATTTTATAGACTGTAAAAATCTAAATGGCAAATAATGATAAACAAATAATGCTTCCTGTTACTCATTTCACTAGTTTCAAGAAGTATAAATGTGCAGCAACTGTGGTCTTTTTAGATGTCTGGCTAGTTTTGTCATCATGATTTATATGAGTGGCAAACCACTTCTTTGACAAGCACACAAAAAGGTGAACGCTAGCTAGATGCAACAGGTAGTTGGCTTTCGTGGAGTCACGAAATCGATGCGACGTGTAGTCTGTTTAAATAGTATTAACATCAAACTAGGTTGCAGAAAGCCGTCGTGCTATGAACTCGCAATGTTTCTCCGAGAATAACATTACGTTTAAACGGAGTAGCACAGAGCGTTATTAACTTGCTAACTGCATAGCACAGCGGTTAGCTAGCGTATTAGCTATTTAGCTACTGATTGTTTAAACAATTACCTACATTTTCGGGAGTTAGAATATACGTATACGTACTGAATACTAACACAAATACACGTTCGATAGCGAGGAATAAGTTAAGCTACACAGACTACCTCTGCGGGCTCCATGTTGTTATTGTTGTGGTTGACAGTCCGCCACAGTCGGCGCGCTTCTTCTTCCTGCTCGTATCTAAGCACCGTTGCTAGGAAAAGCAGGAAATCTCCCCCTGAAATCACGCGAGATGAGATTTGAAGTGAAGGGCGGGAAAGATCGTTTATTTCACAGACGAATCGTTTTTGTTTTTAAACAAACAAATCTCTTTAGTAATTTTTGTACATTATTTTAACAATCTTCAAACTTCGGTGAAATAATACAGAGCCCAACACAACCTGTCTAAGTAAAAATAACAGAAGCTAAATTATATTATAACAGTGAACTCCGGAAATGCTACTAATGAAATTATTAAAGACACCAAATTCTTATTAAACATAAAGGAACAAGCAAAAGGGGCATGTTTTAGGGATTTTGATTGTATTTAGTCAGTTTAAACAAAACTCCGGAACACAAGATGGCGCGGCGAAACCTTTATACTAAACACTAGCTGGCACCACAGAAGAAGAACAGGCAGGAGGGAGAAGAAGAAGTAGAAGAAGAGCCACAGTCCTAAAACGCTCAGGAAGTAAACAGTCAGCACTTAATAACTGCAGTCTGACAACACACAAGAATACTTTTCACGGCTTACGAAGAAAACACAGCAACATAATGCCGAGAAAAAGGGACGCGGAGAAAGGTAAGAATGACTCTGTCATTTAACGTGGTAATATGACACCTTCTGAGTTTCATTTACCAAGAATCTGACCTGTTTTAGGCAACATGTAGCTAAGTAGCTTACGTGCTAGACACCAATATGGACGATGATATGTTTTTTTTTCTTACATGTTGTATATTTGCTGTATTTAGTTAAACGTGTATTTGAATGTCACCCATTCTCTGCCTGTCAGGTGCAGCTCCAGTGCCCAGAATCCGAGAAAATTCGAGGCTAATGCGCACACACGTAAGTAGGAATCCAGTCATAAGCCTGTTGTGATTTATTATTGTGGTTGTTTATCACGTCATTCTGGTTTTAGGTGTCATACAGGTATAACATGCCAATTGTTATAGAGTTGCTAACTTACTCACATCACCGACAAACAGTTTAAAGTCCACAGATGTTCCACAGACAATAAAACCAACAGGATCTGAGAAGAGAGAATGATTATTTGTTTTGCAAATATATTTTAATGACTTAATTTCCACGAGGATAGACCAGGTGCAGAGCAGAAGTTAATTTGACTAAGCACAACAGAAAATCCCAGGAGACGCGATGTCTTGGTTTCAGGAAAGATTCTTTTGAAATGATTACACCGTCTCTACTTTCGTAGATGCATATTAAGTCACTGGTGTCTCCTCCTTCTGCTTTTAGGAATCAATGATGGATATAATAAGTGGGCGGGAATCTTCGAACTCGTTCCTTGATGTCCTTGCCCCTGCTTTTTTTGGTAATCATCATCCTAACTCATTCAATGATGTGTGCATTTAAACAAAATGACTTGACACGCTTTGTATTTGTCTCTCTTTTCTTCTAGGTTATAACTTTTTAAGGCCCCTTGAGGATGACCTCATATATTCAGACTCATATGATGATGACGACGACGATGATTATGATCATTCTCGCCATGCTGCTAAGCAGCCTTTACAGCCACATCCACAGATAAAGCAACTCACTGAAGAGGTAGTTTCATTTGTTTCGAACTGAAACTGTAGTGGCCACTTATCCCTGGTTTGTAACAGGATATAACCTTCTGAATGACTCATGCATGAAGACTTAATTGTTTTATTTCTTTTTCAGGAGGCGGACAAAATAGCAAAGGATTTGATAGAAGAAGAGGAACGTTTTAAAGGGAAAACTGAAAAGAACAAGCGTAAAAAGATGGTTAGCATATGCCTAATGTTTGTGTTTGTTGTCTCTAAAATCATATTTTACTTTGTCTCACAGCATATCTTCTTTTATTACAGCGTAAAAAGGAAAAGAAGCGCTTAGAAAAGGAGAATGCAATTAAAGACAATGTATCTGTAAGTCCCTGTTCATTCCTTTTTTCTAGAAATGTCTAAATCCATGTGGAAAAAAAAGCCTGGCTGATAATGTCACTTTGTTATTTCAGGAGGTAGTACAGGGCAAGTCAAACTCCTCAGAAGATCAAGAAAAAGAATCCCCTGTAATTGAAAATACGGCAGAAGCAAGCGAATTCGGTACTAATGAATGTAGTAAATCACAAAATAAATCTGATGAAGCTGGTTGTGACAAACACAGTGATAACAATGAAGAAGAAATTCCTGTCAAGACAGAGAAGAAAGAAGATGAGGAGCTAAAGGTTTGTGGAGATTTCTCTGTAGATGTAACACAGAATGTTTTATGAGGCCGCCCTCCACCAAACCATCACATTATGTTATCCTCCACAGAATTTGGATTTAGATAATTCATCCGTCTCTCCTGCTAAATCGGTGCCTGAGGAGGAGACTTGTAACCAGGAGCCTACAAAAGAAAGAAAAGAGGAGAAGAGTGAAATACTCCAAGTTCAGCAGCCAGAGGAGGCAAAGCCCAAAGCTGCTGAGACACCAGAAGCTCCAAAGACCAAAGACGAGAAACAGAAAACCAGCACGGAGGTGAAAACACAACACTCCTCACGGCACAATTATGTCAAAAAATTTGATATTTCTAAGAGAATGTACTTTAATTTGACCAAATTAAAGAATTACGCTTGGTGCTTAACAGATATTCAGATTAGTTATTGATCATTATTGCCTTTTTTCTTCAGAAAACTGTGGCTTCCGCTGCAGACGACTATGCAAAAAGAAGCGTAGAGCTTGCCAGTAAGTCGAATATTTCATGTAACACTTCGTCACTGAGATCTTGAAAGCTGAAAGAGGCACACCTGCCCTGTTTCTTCCAGGTATGGGAAACCGCTTGGCTGCCTCAGGACAGTATGAGATAGCAGTGAGATGCTTTACTGACGCCATAAAGTTCAACCCAAAGGAATATAAGTAAGAACATAAACCCGACTTTTATTAAAACTTCCAGCAGCAACTACTAATATCTATGAACATGAATTATGTTCACTGTGTTTTTAAGGTTGTTTGGAAATAGGTCGCTCTGTTATGAAAGAATGCAGCAGTACGAAAATGCTCTCAGGGATGCTGACCTCGCAGTCTCCATGGAACCCAACTGGATAAAAGGTTTATTTAGAAAAGGCAAAGCCCTCTGTGGACTAAAGGTAAATTACTGTGTCACTGTCCAGCAAGAGAAGAACACCTGGACTGCATTTTTAAGAGCTTAAAGCATCATTAACGTCTTCTCTAGAGATACTACGAAGCCTCGCTGGTCTATAAGGAGGTGTTGAAGCTGGAAAGTACGAGTGTCGAAGCCTTACAGGAGCTGAAACGAGCACAAACGTTGCACCTCATGGTAGGAGAAGAATATGTATAACTGTGTACAATGTGGGGGACACCTTTGAATGCTAATCAGGAAAATTTTATGTTGACTTCATTCCAGGAAATGGGCTTCACATGGGGACAGAGCTCTGAGGCTTTGAAAACTCACGCCACTTTGGAAGAAGCTGTGGAAGCTCTGTTTGCTGGCGAAAGCAACGCAACTCCTGGAGGTAACTGTCACAAAATGTTTTAGAGATGGACAGTGATGCCCCAGTGTTGGACAGGTGTGTCTTTTGTCTTCAGATGTCAGTGCCAGCAGTAACAAAAGAGACCAAGCAGCAATGCCAGAAGAAGAGGAAGAGGGAGGAGACTGGACGGTCCTACAACCAAGCCGTCCTCGAATCAACGTGTCTGATGCTTTTGGGCAAAGCAGTTCAAAATCTCAGTCGCCGACCCCGCGTTCCAGGAACTCCGTGAAACTGTAAGTTCTCATTTTTGTCAAGCTGCAGATTGTTTTTAGGATTATGTTGAATTGAATCTGTTTTGTTCAAAGGGAGCTCTTCTCTGTGTGGGTTGGATTCCTGGCACCGGCCGTTACCTACACACAACTCCATGAGCTTTTCAGCAGGTGAAGCATCAGCCCTCTCTCTCCTTTACCTCCTCTGAGTTTTTGTCTTTGGAGTCTGCTCATGTACTTCTCTCTCTCTTAGAACCGGGACAGTGTACAGCATCAAAATGCTGCTGGAGCATCAGTGTGCCTTTGTGAACTACACCAGTAAGGAAGACTGCGAGAGAGCCATCCAGTGCATCAACGTACGTGATATTTACTTTGAGTGTGCGCCACGCATTATGTTGTAATCTTTATTCAGATACCAGAAAGACCTCATTGAAAGGCAAGTTGGTTCATTATCAGCAGCCAGAATTTTATTACATTTGAACATTGACCTGCTGCAGCCATAAAATGGGATGTTTAACTGTTGTGTAAGTGGAGGGAACCTTATGAGATAAGTGTGACCGGACGGGACAGCAAGCTTTATCAGAGCACCAAATATGTTGCCAACTCGACACATGTCCACTTTTTGATTCTCAGCTGAAATCAATTAACAAGCTTCTGATCAATTGATTTAATAGAAATTACAAATGGTTTTTTACAGCCTCACGCTAAGATTTGGAGAAATGATGGGACATTTTTTTCTAGGCTGAATTAAACATTTTCAAGCAGCTATTAGTCTGATTAATAAATTGGCTGTTTGTTCTTCAGGGAATGGTGGTAGAGGGCGCTCCACTCACGGTGCGATATCCCTATAAAAACCACTCTGATTTTGGAGCAAGGTAAGAACTTATTTTTAACAGTTTTACTTTAGTCATAAGTTTAAAACTGCAGAAAATGAGATGACTGCTTTTCATACCTTTTGCCAATTCTTAGTTGACTAGAAACACCGTCTGCTCCTGATTCGAATAAACACCCCAGTTTAAAAGAAGCCTAAACTTTCACATGCATCTCTCTGATTTAACTTTTTTTTATGGTTGCAGCACTTACAAAAAGGAGTGCTTTTTCTGGAGGACAACGGGCTGCACAAGGTCAGACTGCACCTACAAACACGTCCCAGAGAACAAGAACATCGACAGAGACAAATTCACTAGCAGACTTGGATATTTGACACATGCAGGAAATTAAAAATGACAAGCATGACTTGCCGAGATTTTGGAAGATTTGGCAACAAAAGAAATCATTTGTGTAATGTGATTACTGTTGTATAGCTGCTTAGAACACACTAGTGTAATATAGACAAAAATAATTTGCCTTACAGTTGCATTCCTTTGCACCAGGGCTTTGTGCTCTCATCTGTAGAATGAATGTGCTAAAAGCCTTGATGTTTGATTTAATTAACAGATTTTTCTGTTGTTGTATGTTCAGTCGCCACTAGGTGACACTGTTATATTTATGCCTCAACGTTTGGGCTTCAGATGATTTGTTTTCATTTTAAACGCTGTGATTTCTGTATAGTTATTGCACAGGCACATTGAAAGTGCCTCGTTTTTAATTTTGAAATCATCTTCTTTAATACTGTTGCAGGGTCAGTGGTTCTTTTCTGCAGTTCTGTGCATTAAAATTTTATAATGCCCCAAATTATGTGTGAGAAGCCGATGCCTTTATCTTGAGAATCCCTTCCTCAGTGGAGCCAAAGTTGTGGAGTGCCGGTAAAAAGCCTAAAAAAACGAACCATTGTCCTTGAGATTGTATCTAAACCAAGGTTCTTCTAAGCCTAAAATACCTCCCCTCAGTCCTCCTGGCTGTCTGTCTGAACGTTAATGTGGGTGGGATTTGTGCAGATCCCCTTTTGTTTTTTTTTTGCGAAGGCCCAGCGTGTTTGTTATTTGATTCAAGCAGTTCAAGGTCACTTTTGTGACTCCTGTTATGCAATGTTTGGGGTGTGAATTACAAAACCTTCCCAAAGAGCTGAATAATTACCTAAAAACGAGGCTGAGGCGGTAGGGGGAATAAACGTAGAGGCGTTTAGCTGTGAAAAGTGCTTAGACTCGACCTTCCAGGCAGAGCAGCTGTACTCATGGGTATTAATTGGCTGATGGTGGCATACCTCACAAAGCCCCTTTTGATCTGTGTGAGATTTGAGAGCATGAAAGGCCTGTAATACTAATAACATGAACTCCATTTGAACCCATAGGCAGCACTTTGACATGCGGTTGATGCATTAACAACTTGCAAAATGGGGGCTATATTTAATCTTATTCGTCTTCTTGGCTTTGCCCCCCACCCACAAGAAACCTGTTCAAATGAAGATAAAGGCTAGATAAGAGGTTAGGGTCGGAATCAACATCCAGCCACTCTGGGTCCGGACAAAGCAAATCCCTTACTTAACTAAAGCAAACACCAGAAAGATTAAGTGCAGCTTGTTAAAAGACTGCATGGTTTGTAGAGCTTTTAACAGAGTTCTGCCTCCCTCCCAACAAGAGGAGAAGAAGAAGAGAACAAGAAAACAGTAACAGAAGTGAACCAGCAGACATGACATGTTGCTCTCTCCCACTCGTTGCTTTTGATATATGGCTATGCAGCAAAAATCTTCCTCACTCCCCCTCAAGAGAAGTTTTCAGTCGCAGTAATTGAATGCAGTGCTCTTAGTGTGGGGATACATAATCCAATTTTTATTCTAATTCTGTGGTTTCTCTCCGCTGGTAAATAAACTATTGATGTGACATGAGGGACTAGCTGACTCATCCTGTATATCAACAGTCTGATTTTTTTTTTTTTGCTTCTCAGGAAGCCAAAATAAATGCTCCAGCCTCTCTGCTCAAACTTCATAACCCTCCCAGCAGGGCTGCTGCTGCTGCTGCTGTTTGTCCTCTTTAAAGGAATGATGCTACAAAAAACACAGCGATTCTGGAGCAACACACCAAAGCCCCGAACTATTTTTTTTTTTGTTATCCCATCATGCATTATTTACAACAGACACTTGCAGTTAGCTCAGTCAGCATCTTACCATAAGTGATGTGATCCTACATGCGGCACAACTTATTCCACAGGGGAGTTTTTTTGTTTTTTTTACTCCATACTGTTCTGCTTTTAGTGGTGTCAATGTTTCATTGGATTAAAATTTGATGACTGTATTAGGGTTGTTAGCTCATGCTGTCAATCAGGATTAAGATAGCTGTGAGAGAAAGCCAACGAGATTTAGCATGGGGAGCTGATAAAGAGAGGCTGCCATCGTCCATCACCTGCCGTTTTCAGCTGATCTCTCAGCCTTAAGACTGTGCCTACTTTCCCACAATGAAGAGGGAGCTCAGTGCCTGCCAGTGATGATCATATCGCTGATGTATAGAGGCTCAAAATGTTAAAACATGCTGCATTTATTTGTTTAAAAACTGGCCCATAATGTGCAGATTCATAAGCAGACGCATCATTGTGTGCTGTGATACCTGAGAGCAACAAGATGCTGTGATGGTGGACCTCTGCTCACATGCCGGGAAGCATCACTGCTTCACTGCAGTCTCTATCCAAGCTGTGGCGGATTCCTTTGTTGCACTGTGAAATGAATACAGTAACTGTCACCATGAGAAATTGACCTTCCCTTTAATCTAGACAGAGGCCCCCTTAACAAGTTAAAATAGCACAAACCCAATTAGGGAATTGATTGCTTGCTTTCATTTTCCTCATTTGCATCAGGGTCATATAGGGAAGATAAATTAGCGTCTAGTCTTTTGTCCACACTGTCATTCCTGCTTGTGGAGTATTTATTGCTAAGAAATGAGCAGGAGAAAAGACTTTTGTCTACCCTTGACGAACTCGTCGCTGATAATCTGCTGGTAAATGCATACAGAAGAAAAGTTTCTATCAATCTTTTATTACGCTTTGTAATTTTCTGAAACAGCCGGGCACTACAGCGATCACAGATACAATTAAAAAATGCATATTATGCCTAAACAGTTTCCTCCGGTTTATGTTAACTTCCACTCTTCCCTAGCTGAGCCGAGTCGTAACAATAACAACATCATTTGCACTGTGGGTAATGTAGCCACAGGATTTAACAAGAAGAATATGAGGGATATAAATATAGTTTTGCTTTGTTTCTGTTTTCTGAACAGATGTTTTGAAGGAGCTAAATGACACCAATACCCCCCACTGTGACTCCTCCTGTGTATGTTTTGAGGTAATGCAGGAACATCCTATTTTTTAGAAGAACCTAGTGAAGCGGTTGCTGATAACTAACCTAAACCAGCTTCTATAGGGGAAGATACAGCAGTGGAAACACACACAAAAGTGTGGGCCACCCAAAACAGACACATAGTTCCTACTGTAGGTAAACAGGCCTTCTTTGGAGTCCACTCCACTGTTAGACAACAAGCGGCATCTAACAAAAAACAGCCAAGCTGAATCAAAACAAAAAACAGCAAGACAAACAAGGAGATCACAAGTAAGAATAAGACCAGGGCAGGCTTTGTTGGCCTATTATACCACCAGAAAGCTAAGGATAAAATATCCAAAGCTCATCCTTTAAAGCTCGGTTCAACTGGGTCAAACTGCAGCAGTAATACAGAGATATAATAGCTGTAGTTAATGGGTTAACATAAAAAATACTGCTAGTTTTTTATGTCTATATTTTTATTATTCTGTACACATAGTTCAGTAACGCTGCCTGTTCCCCTTTCATTCACAGGAATAAATTATGCAGGGTTTTATGTGTATATGTGCATGTTTACATTCACACACAGGCTGTAGGCTGACAGGGAGGCTAATGGCACTGACTCCCTTTTGTTGTCTCTCCTGATGAATGGCAGTTTAAAGGTTGAATCTCGCATCTCTTTCATCTCCTTCAGACGTGCACAGGCACAAATTCTGAGCGTTGCCACTTTATTTTGGTCTTTGTCGATGTGATCGATTGAGAAATGAGCCTGCATGGGAGCAAAGTGTCATTAACATGATTAGAGGCTTGTAAACAAAGAAGGCCTTTGGGGTTTTTTTTAAAGGCAGCGGTGCTCACAGTGTGATGTAAAGCTGGGCATGCCTCAACTTGCATTTTTCCTTCAAGTATTTATGTAACTTAATGGGGGGGGGGAGAAATATGTGGGGGCCCTGCCTGTGATCATTTAAACCTGCAGTCAGGCTGTATTTCATCCTGCTATCGACCTACATATCTGGAGCTAACATGTTCAAGGGCATGAAAAATGTCAGAGCCTGTAAATCCTCTCATTGTTGCCTGAAGGAGTTTGACTTCCAATAATTGATGCCCACTTCCACACATCACCAGCTCTCGTTCCTGCTGAACCTCACGTGGAAACGCTTTCACACTCTTGTCCAGCGGCTGTCTTCCGTTTTGTGTCAGTCATTTTTCAGAAAACCAAAGAATAACCTGTAGCTACAAACACTGAGCAAAATAATGTCACCATTAATCTGTGGGTTATTCCTCAAGACGGTGATTTATAACAGGAGACACTTGTAATAAAACTTTTACCCTCAGGCTTCACCAAACTTGAGGCGCATCCTGTACAAATGAAACCTGCTTCCTTTAATACAGATAATGCTGAGTGACATGTCAGCTCAGTAAAAAGCTTTTATTAAAAAGTACTCAATAATTCCCTGCCGATTTTCTTCACTTTCTCCTCCGAGGCACCAATCTGGTCTAAATTTATCCTCAGCACTTAGCCAGTTTGCGCCGCGCCAAGCTTGACTGTTTAAACACCTTGAACGAGTGAGACAAGGCAAACAAGACGGTTTGCTGTGTAATGTTTACCACCCATTTAAGAAGCACTGAGGAGGCTGTTTATCTCTCTTCTGGTTTTAGAGCCAGTGTAGCAACCAGGATGTCTGGGACGATTTAAGACTTCCTTCTGCTCGCCTGCCCTGCTTTGCCTGTTTGAAAATGCTGCAGAGGAGCCATCTATTCCTCCTGTTGTAATGAACCTCCCCTGGGGGGGGGGGCCCGGGCGCACCATGTGAAGACGCCTTAGTACCAGAGCGATTCATTACCTCGGAAATGTGAGCTTTTGTTCCGTTTTCAGCAGAGCCCCATTAATCTTGGGGCTGCCTCTTGGCATGCGGGCCAGGTACTGCTTAGGTAATTACAGTTAATCATCATTCAGACGTGCACATGGACCACTGGCTCCTCAGTGGCTTCTATAAGAGGGGAAATCTACCCCCTCACACTGTTGTTTACCCCCCTCTAACTGTAACTCTTTATCTCAGTCACAACATAAAGACGCCTTTTCTATGTCTTGGTAAGAGTTAGGTAACACTGCCCAGGCAGACGTGCAGCAGCCTCCCTTTCACAAACATGTAAACATCCCAGCTCCGCCTCCATGGCATCCTCCACACATTTACACTATCCAGCTGTCACGGCTGGAGCCCACTGTTCACCTGCCGGTTATGATTGTGATTAATGGACAGATTATAAGAAGGATGATTTTCAGGAGCAACAAGCAGAAAGAGGCCATCTGTATCTTGGCTTGGATCACAGATAACTTCATCACCCTGCTGTGTGTGAAAACAGAGAGCTGCTAGATAAAATGTAGGACTAAAATAAGAGTCTTGTTATTTGATGAAGTCTACAGTGATGTTGTGCATGACTAGTAGTAAGCTCTATGTTGTTCCTATTTGTACTCAACCACTATTAAACTCAGTGTTAGATCAGAGTAACGAGGCAGAAACATGAACTCAACAGAGGAAGGTAACCGAAAACTAAATCTAGTATGATGTAAACAACAAGCCACCATCATAAGGCTTCCTGCACAGACCTGCATTTCTGTCTACATGGAACATGGTTAAATACACATTAAAGCCATCGCAGTCTCCTCTCCTATCCTCTCATTTCCAGAGACGTACAACAAACACATGTTTACAAGAGAAATTTCCTGTTGCCAGTAGGTGGCGCTATGGCCGTATCATCCTATTAGCATATATATCTGTTCAGACTCTGGTCCATAGCAGTACTGTAAGAGTTTGTCCACATGGCATGAAGTATATAGGTGGTAATGCAGAAAATAGAGTACCTTTGTAATGGCGAATGGTCAACTTTGAGGCCACGCCCCGGCCACACCGTAACACTTTTGTAAGAGTTTTGGAATGCGTCTATTCCCTATGGTGTCCTGAGTGGACACAGTGAATTTCAGCTCAATTGGATGAAGTATGCGAGGCGTGAAAAGTTTTGTAGGAGGGTCACAAATCGCCAAAAATGACCACAAAATTCAAAATGGCGGACTTCCTGTTGGGTTTGGAGGGGGGAAGGGGAAGGGGGGAGTCCAAGAGACTTTTCTGTGCGTCTTGGGGCAATACATATGTGTGCCAAATTCCATGATCCTGTGTCAAACTGGCCGGAGGGGCTATGTGTTAGGGGGCGCTATAGAGCCATTTTCCCATGTGCGTCAGCAAGTGCTCGGGCCCTAAATATAGTGACAAGAGGCAGACTTTAAGGGACAAGATAGTCTTAAGATTTGTTTTTTAGCCTAGCATGGACCTCTTTCTGGGCTTCCACTTCATCAGGTGACACTGTGCCCTGGCTCCTGCAGCACACCATCATGCAGATTGGTTGTTGGAAGATTTCCATACATCACTCATTCTGATATCGCTACATGTTGGATTAGGGGCAGACTAGACACTGGATATTATGGCAGGTTTGTCTGCAAAGACTATTATTCATTTAGGTCATGTTATATACAAAAGAATTCAAATTGAGGCAACTGGACTTATAAGTTCTATACATGTTTTCTGGAGATGTATTGCAAGTCTCCCCTGAGTGGCTTTATTAGTTCTGCTATGTTGCTAGCTGGTTAGCGTGCTACCTTCACTAGATATCTCTACAACACAATACACAGGCGTCCTGAGCATAAAAGCCGTTATTTCTTCACATTCTGCGAATAATAGTTGTTCAGTGTCACAATGTTTATACTGTAAACGTTGTCTTCTTTCGAACCTAACTTTACCATTGCAATACAACTATAAATGTTGGTTTTAAGAGCAGGTGTTACACAATATATACACAAATAATAATAAAATAAACAATATAGATTATACAAGCAACTGTGTGCTTTCCAAAAAGAGCTTCCAGTCAGTCACCTATTTTAAGACTTTAAGCTGTGAAGTCTCTCGATTAGCTCACTGTTGCATATTCCTCCTAAGACCAGCCACAAGCTCTCAGGGTATTGATTAACATTTCAGATACAAGCGAAGAAGAGAATCATTGTGTGCCATTCTGTTAGCAAAACATCCCCCGAGCGGTTTGTTGTTTGAAATTTGAATGAAGATAAAGTCGGTGCTTAAAGGCTGCAGCAGAGTGAGGTAGTTTTTAGTCAGCCTGACCTGCTTCGAGGAGAACAAAAGCGAGCTTAGACTAACTCAGACAAAGCCCCACTGTTGTTTCCTTTGCCTGATAAAAAAAAAAACATACAAACTCCCCTGAGATCATAATGATGTCAAGTATGCTGAAGGCATTAAAATCCTGTCTGTAATGAGCGAGGGCAACGCTATCTAATGTCAGGGGAGGGAGGAAAGCTTTCCTCTGGTGTGTTTCACACCTGTTGGAAAGGAGGACAAAGCTGGAGGATGTCCTGGCAACGTGTCTCTTCATTCCCCTGTAAGTAGCTTTATGGCAGTAAAACGTCCAGAAAAGAGATTCATGTCATCTGACACTGACCACCAGTGGTGGAAAGTAACTAAGTATTTGTACTTCGTTACTGTACTTAAGTAAATTTTAATGTATTTATACTTTACTAAACTAATAGTGCATACATTATACTTTTACTCCACTACATTTTGCAGGTAGTATCTATACTTTCTACTCCACTACATTTCTACAATGTCTGTAGTTACAAGTACATTGATGAATACAGTTGTGTTCATACAGCTGTGCTGGACTGATGTGAGGTCAGACTCTGCATGGAGGTGGTGTCACACTGCCAGCTGTGTTTCTATAATGAGCTTCAGTCATGATGCCGGTGCTCTGGCTCAGTGAGCTAACTAGTTAGCTGCTGTCTGCTAACACAGGTCCATCCATTAATGTCTGATTAACATGAATCATCACATGAATCTACAGCAGGAACACTGACACAGTAAAAACAGTATCCTATCCTAAACATATCCTTTGCAATCATAATCAATATTATATATTCAGTGCATGGGTACTTTTACTATTAATACTTTAAGTACATTTAAAAGTACTTAAGACTTTTACTTAAGTAGGATTGTTGATGTAGCACTTTTACTTAAGTATATATTTTGCTGGGTATTTGTACTTTTAGTTAAGCACCAAGCTTCAGTACTTCCTCCACCACTGCTGAAAACTGAATTATCTTGTGAGCTGTGAATTCTTTTAGCCATCATAAGCTCTAAATATCTGAGCAAGAGCTCACATGGAATTATTATTATTCTAAACATTTTCTCATAAAAACAAATCAACTGTCCACAGTAAACACAGAATGAGGTGAAGCTGCTTAAGAAAATAAAAAAGGATTTTTGCCCCCTTCCCTTAAGGTTTATGGAACCGATGGAACTACAGACAGCAAGAGAGAGAGAGAGAGAGACAGGTTCTAGCAGGAGTGAAACTCACACCTTGTTATTTGTCTTTTTGTTTGGTAGAACAAAATAAAGAATAACACCTGACCTGTTAAAGTTTAATGTTATCTTCGGGTCATGATTCTTCCAGAATTCAGGCGTGAACATTACAGGAAACGGAGAGAGCACCTTCCTCGAGCAGGCCTCAGCAATTGTTTGCTTTTACCTTTGTGCTTCCTCACCACTGCCACCTTAAACCACAAGACACCTGTCCCTTTGTGTGACACTTTGCACACACACACACTAAAAAAAAAAAAAAAAAACCTCTGGGGGTTTCTGCCCAGTCATTTGGCACATTTTTGATGTTGAATCGAAAAAAGACAAAATGAGAGAACGAGGAGGCAGCGGGGAGGGAGAGAGGGAGCAATCTAGGCTTTCCACTCCAGTGAAAGGCACTCTTTGTTGAGCACTCCTCACACCCGTCCCCCTCCATATCCACCCCTTAACACCCCCTCCCCCCCTCCTCTCCAAAGCCCGGGTGGATTTTTCATTAAATGCTATCAGAAATGTGACTGGTCCTATTCATGGGCAGATGGAGGGCTGGCTGTGCGGCTGGAGACCAATAACTTCACTGGAGAATGACAGGAATCTGGGCCGTGGGTAAAGGTCCGGGAAGACTGAAAACACAAGGGAGCTGCATCACGTTTTTAATTTTTTAATCATTTCCTCCTCACATAGGTTTTCTTTGGGTCCACTTCCTACTCATAAACATGTGTCATGTGTCCTGGATTGCCACATTTGTGCTCTGGTTTTAGAGGTCACTGTTGTATTTGTGTTTTTTTTTTTTTGCTCTCTGCTCGGAGGCTCCCTCAAGTAAGACCAACCTTTTCCTCATTTTTTTTAAAAGCTACTTAAGGAGTTAAGAGCACTCTGCCTAAACAAAACAACATATTGTGCCACTGTTTCCTCAAACAAACAAGGTGCCCAGATCCATCCGCTGTTCATTTCTCGCTAAAGGAAAGAGATGAACCTCTCATATTGTTAGAGAGCGGTCGATTATGTCACAGGACAATGGGAGGCAGCGGGTTGGAAGAAAACACAAACAATGATTTCCGCAACAGCAATTTAATCCTCTGCCGTTAAAACCTGACACAAAGTGGACAAAGGCAAGGGAGGCTGGCACGAATAAACCCAGAATCTGAAGATTAAGCAAAAAAAAAAAGAAAAGAAAAAAGGGGAATCTTTTGTGTAAAACGGCCCTTTATCTGCTTTTGAAGTCGGTGAGACCTGCCAGCCGTCCTCAGCCTCTCTTTGTCACTGGCCCCCATGTCCCACAGCAAACCTACTACCTCACTTTCATCTGCCCGTCATCTTAGGGGGCAATTAAATGGCATTCAGATCTACCCACTACACACAGACACACACACACACACAGGGGGAGAATCTACTTGTTGAAGCAGGGACCTGACAACAGTTTAGTGTAGCCTAATTTAGAGCATATTCAGCAAGTGACATTTCTTGATCTGATAAAATCCAGCATCACTCTCCTCTCCTCTGCTCTGCTGTTATTATTTATATTTGATTGGGCTTCTGTTTACAGACAGGCAGTGTGGAAACCAGCCAGGCTGTTGCTTAATGAATATTTCACTGCCTCCACACAATAAGCCTCCCATGATAGCTCTGTGAATAATGTCCCCGCTCTGCTCTGCAATTCTGCAATAACACCAACTCACACTTGATAAAGCTGCATGTGAGGAGAAGCCTCGGGTTTTTTTATCGTTGACCTTTTCCGCTCTCTGCTGTAGTTCCTTTTACTCCGGGGACTCCCACTGTTTTTTCCTAGTGCTGTTCTAATACAGCGGGGCCTGGGCACCCGGCGTCTGCGAGAGGCAGGAGAAATAAAGCCTCCATTTGCATTACGTAATTTCATGCATTATTCAGAGCTTCAGAGAATCATTTCACCTAGACAACTCCTCAGAGGGCAGTGAGGAGATAACTGTTAGTGACAGGGCTGGCTCATGAAATGCAGAGTGACTTAACCATGCAATCTGCAGATATTACCCCAGCCTGAATTGGAAATAGACACCAGTGCACTTGCACAGATGTGAACGCTTTTTTCCACTTCTTTTCTTTTACCACTGAGGGGAGGTGCAAGTGATATCAGATGCACATGTTTATGGTATATCTGTTTCAGAATGCCGTTGATATTTCAAAGGATTAAACTGCAGCAGAGACACGCAGCACTTCAAATTTACAAAAAAAAAGAAAGATGCTGTTAGATAATTATGCTCCATCTCTGCTCCTCTGCAGCCTCTTATGGTGTAAACTTGTCAAAGCAGGGTGCATGTTTAGATTTTATTGTCATAATCTGTCTTTTTTTAATAGGCTACATTAATTGGGAATCAAACCTCATAGCAGCAGCAGCAGCTCCATGACACCCCAATTAGTGCAATCAACACATATAGTAAGCTGGCTGGCAGGGCTGCTCACAGCAACTGGACATTGTTTTTTTTTTTTTTTTTACAGCACAGAGCCCACAGCTTCAATAGTTGTGCTGCTGTTACTGCAGCCAGGGAACACTGCAACACAAGACTGCTGAGAAATAAAGCCCTCTCCTTCTAATCATAGACAATAGAGTGTATTTCATTAAGCCAGATAATGGTGTGTGCATTTCATTACCATAGATAACTAGGAATATTTAGATGAGGGATGAGGTGCTCATAAAGCGCCAGTTGGTAGCCATGGTAACCTGGATCTTGGCAAACAAAAGAGTCGGGGAGAAATGTTTGCTAGGGGATGGAAAGAAAAGGGGGGGGGGTGGACAGAGAAGGAGGCAGACTGAGAGGAGGAAGCAGCACAGTCCCAGGCCAAAGCAACCAGGCCGAACCGCTTCCATGTTGTGTTTTTCTCTTTGCATCTAAAAAGGGGAAGACTCAGGTGACCGCAGTGATCCTCCTTTGTTCTCAAAAGTTAAATATTCCTCTCTCTCTCTCTCTCTCTCTCTCTCTCTCTGTAGGATACCCGGGATAATCACATGCTAATGTAGCCACAGGCTAAATAATAAACTTAATCACCCAAATGTGGAAATCAATGTGCAGTAGGAAAACCTATCCATCCATTGTGCTCCGCTTCTGTGAATATTACAACCCCCCCACACACATGCCCTGCTCACACTGCCAGTCAAACCTGACTATACTTCCTGTGAATTTCAAATGAAGATGCTTCCTGACAATAAAAAAAAAAGAGGCCTCGGAGCCTAAATCAGCCCCAAACCGTGACCTTGACCTTGGGAAATGGTGCTCGTTCATCCTGTTTCAGGAGCTGTCAGTCTGAGGACAAAAACCCAGGATGGCTTGTATTACTGAGGATGACACTAAGGCAGTGGAAATCCATTTTCCTTTTGGCAGCATGCAACATTAAGCTCCACAGATATAAGTCTGTCATTATTAATGCAGAAACATCATTTGCAAGATGGAAAAATTAAAGGGCTGGACTGAATGACAACTCAATGCAGCTGATGTGGCGTCTGCAGAAATATATAACACTGATTACAGCTGCGCACATTTTTCATCCTAAATGGGCCAGTCGAGCCTGCATACACTGTAATTACAAGCTAAGTCACAACTGCAGCATTTAATTGGACGGATTAAAACATATTTTACATTATCTTGTCATATTATTTTTCTTCATTTGGCAACCGAACATGCACGCAAGAAAGCTGCTTTTGTTCTATTTTCAGTCATACTTTGATGTGTTGCCAGTTTCTCCTCTTTTCCTGATTTTTTTTTTTTTTAAAAAGCAGGTAAGCTGCATGTGCCTGTGAGGCTGTATATAGACTAGATGTTTTATTTATTATATTCATCTCTAGCATGCTAATATTATTTAGTTGCAAACCTTTATTATATAATTTAAACTGAGGATGCACTACATGAAAAGAGAAGAGACCTCAAGGCTTAAAACTATATGTTTACCACCACAATGTCCTTGAATTTTATCCAGTCTGGGTCTGTCTGTGCTACACTGTAACACCAAAGCTATCATCAGTTTTCAATGTGAAGTTTTGTCTTGAAAACTGACACTACAAGGACACCTTTGGCGGAACGTGATAGGTGTGTAAATATATTTAAGACATTTACCAAAAAATTAAAAATACAATTAGTATACCTTATCTGGAAACTATGAATGTACAAAATGTTGTGTGGAAAAGTCAGGTGCTCACTAAAGGAGGTGGAGGAAGTACTGAAGCTTGGTACTTAAGTAAAAGTAGAACAATCCTACTTAAGTAAAAGTCTTAAGTACTTTTAAATGTACTTAAAGTATTAAAAGTAAAAGTACTCACACACTGAATATATATTATTGATTTCCATTGCAAAGGATCTGAACAGGTTAAAATAATCAAAGAAATCATCTTCAAATTAATGTGTTAGCAGACAGCAGCTAACTAGTTAGCTAACTGAGCCAGAGCACCGGCATCATGACTGAGGCTCATTATAGAAACACAGCTGGCAGCGTGACACCAGCTCCATGCAGAGTCTGACCTCTCATCAGTCCAGCACAGCTGTATGAACACCACTTTATTCATAAATGTACTTGTAACTACAGACATTTTAAAATTTGTAGTGGAGTAGAAAGTACAGGTAACAGCTGCAAAATGTAATGGAGTAAAAGTATAAAGTATGCACTACTTTTTTTTACTTAAGTAAAGTATAAATACATACAAATTTACTTAAGTATAGTAACGAAGTACAAATACTTAGTTACATTCCACCACTGCTAAAGATCAAACCTTTATGTCCTTCTATCCAATTACTGCTGTAACATTTCACTCATATCTACTCATATAAAGGCTACACAGGAAAAGTCTAGAAGCTGCAAAACATCCTGGAAATCCATATAACAGGACTACGCTGCTGCTAGCATAGCTAAAAAAAACCCCACAGCAGATGATGCACAACACAGAAAATAACTACACATGACCTGCGCATGGAGTTCAGCCATTAGGTGAAAGCAGATAGGACTCCATATGGACAATCACATTCCTGTTACCACTGATACTCCACACTGGCAGGAATGTAGCACTGCTGTCAGACCTCCGATGTAAAAAAATGAAACATTTATTTATCCGGGGAACTGAGCATTCTTAGCGTGGTTTCACTAACACTCACATTTTAGGATGTGACACCTTGGCCATACCTGCCAGAACTAGGTAAAGGGGTAAAAGTTTCCAGATATACATATTATTGTGATATTTATTAAAATATTAAATATTTTAAAAAGTATGACCGCCAACCAAACCTAACACAATGCAGGTTTAATCCACACAAACCACAATGTTGGCCGAGCACACATGAGAAAGCACCATATTCCTGATAAGTTTCCAAACATGGAAAACAAACATGAAACCTGATTTCATATGACAACACACACAGGTGGAGACACACACACACACACTAGAGAGAGTCCAGCCTGAGCCTCCATTCCCCTGATGATGTATGTATCTGTGTGTGTTTTGGGAAGCAGACTCCAGTCTTGGCCCAGAGTAATAAGATCAGCCTGTTTGGGCCCGGCAGCAGGCTGAGCCTCTCTCAGGGTGGCCCATCTGGCCAGCACCCAGGCCGTGGCGCCAGCCACCGGCTCCACTGTGCAGGGACCCATCTGTGGTCCTGTGTGGTATCGACCATTACACCGACAGGCCTGTTCCAATCTGCACATGGGTCCACTAGTTGATGTGTGTGTGTGTGTGCAGATGGGATGGTGGGTCAACCCATAGCAGCAGATTACTAGTGATTGTTTAAACCTGTCTGGGTGGAATTTACAGGAGCAAAAGAATTATGAAAACTGACCCAAATCCTGTCCCTGCAAAGTGTAGGCTACAGTTCCTTTGTAATTCATTTTCAGGAAACCAAATGCAAGATGAGGGAGCATGAATATGACACCGGCTGCATAGCTGAAAGATCACAAGAAAAAAGCAGAGCATGAGCTAATGTGGAAAGAATTTGATGGACTATAGACATCTGCAGAGTTTACTGAAGAGTAGAATACGAACGAACCATCATCTTTAGTGAAAGAACTAATTTAACTTTTCCAGACCAAACCTCCAAATGTGAACAAATACCAAGTAGCCATGCCACAACTGATGCCTTGCCTGTGTACATGTGATTACTTGTCTAAAAGTGTTAGCATGCTAATGGTTAGACCAAGTGGCAACCTTCGGGGCAAAACTTGCAATTCACGCCGCAACCACTGGGGGCTGGCTCCAGAAGCAAGTCATTTCCCATAGACTTCCATGTTAAAATGGCCGACTTCACAGCAGAAATGAACATGTTTACAGCCACAAATGATAGGTTCCCTTCTAGTGTCAATTGTAGGGGGGTGAAATTTTTTACAACTCATTTTAATGATATTCGGACTTAAAATTACACATAATTATGGGCGTTGCCGCTTGAGCGACAGATGGTTGTGCGTATCACAGCGCGAGTTTCCTGCTTGCACGATCGCCCACCTCCCTAAACTCCGCTCGTGCTCCCCCTCTTTGTCCATATTTGGAGTTTTGGCAGATGTGTCGCTGCCAACATGGCGACGGAAGCTCTGTCCATAGTTTTTACTGTCAATGGGTTAGACCCTACCTATCGACAGTGCTACATTGGTAGCATGCTTCCTAAAAAAGCAGTGTGAAACTCTGCTGTTACTAGTTTTGCAAGTGTTTTGGTGGCACTACAAGCCATTCCTGGACGGCAACTGTTTCTGAGGAATCCATTTAAACATTCGGTAAGCCTCTGCTACCACAGTACTACTACTACTGGCTAGCTCCAACAGACAAATGTGTCACTAAGGCTTCAATCTGCTGCACTAGGACCACATTATCTTACACACTGTCCCATCGTGCTGCGACCATAAAACCATTCACATACACATCCACCACATTATAGTGCTATGTTACAACCCATTAAGCTCTATACTGCCGCATATATTTCAGGCATGGGTGGCCACAGCAGCAATTACAGCACTAGCAGTGCTACTGTTAGCATTATGCTCCTGCTATAAAATAGATGCATGTATCAGCATTGTTTTAACAGAGGTTATTTGGACCAGGAGAAAGCACTACAGGTCGACTTCAAACGCCTCGCTGTCCGCTCGCCTGGCTGCACAGTTTAAAAGCTCGACATGGTGTGTGGGACAATGGCGGCTCTCAAAAGCATCGCAGTAATCAGGGCCAATGGAATTTTCCCTGCATCATTAAAAAGGGATTGGTCTGTTCACCGCGTCCATGGGAAGTGCCGTTAGTTAACCCAACAAAGGTGCTCTGGCTGTGGACCCCCAGAGATGAAGGGCATCGTAGGAGCTCAGTGAATCCACCTCTAATCCTCTTGGCCCCATTGTACCGATACACTCTAAACCCTTTGACCACTTCCCGCTCTAATCTCCGCAGATTTTGGTGAGTTAAACAAGTTTCTGATCCATGGGCCTACAACTACGTACCCCCCCCCCACCTTCCCTGTTCTCCTTGTGATGACAAGTTACAGCAACTGGCCCTAGCACACAGACTGCATCCAAAGCAAAGGCAGCTTCTTCCTAATGAGTTAATTTGACAGAAAGGGGCTTTAAAAAGTTTGTTTTTTTACTTCTGGAGAACAAATTATTTGCTTAATGAGTTGATCAATGACTATTTTTTTTTGCTTTAAAGTAATTGAACATCTACAATGTGAGAATTTGCTGCTCTTTGTCAAATGAAGCTGAACACATTGTAACAAGTTGTTATTTGTAGAGCAAGAGATAAGAAAGATATTTTTCGAATGATTGCAGCTCTAGTTTTAAACAGTAATGTAACATTTATAAAGGCTGTTACAAAGGAAATAATAATTAATATTTAATTACTACTCAACAAGAGGGGACAGATCTTACAGACTGGTTAATTAACAATCAATAATTTAGGCTAAAAATAATGAAAATATTATTTATAGAACAGTAGATGGTGTGTTTGAGAATCTCACAGTTACCGGTCTGTTAATTGGCTTAATTGCTTTTCAAATGAATGCCTTAAAAGTGTCTTTGTAGATGAACATTCTTCTCAGTCTTACTTCCACTTCCACCAGGTCAAGAGGAAGTTAAGCACATGTGTGTGGAGACATGAATGTTTAGCTGCTGTGGAGAGGGCGGAGTCTCGGGGTAAGTAATAGCAGGGCCTCAATTCAGAGAGCTGGTGGTTGTGACAAAGCACTTGACGGGCCGAAAGACACCCCCTAATTTCAGGTTGACCTTGCCTTGTTTAGCATTCCCTATTGCTGCTGGTGACAGTGACACGTGTCTAGGGTTGGGTTGGTTCTAGGAGCCAGGGTCTGAGGGTCTGAGTGTGTGTGCGTCTGTGTGTGTGCAGATGGACGACCGTTAGGGATGCAGTCTTATATTCCCCAGAGAGGAGGCAGAGGTCAGGGATCAAATCCCCACCCAGCTCTGTGTCTGGGGACGAACAGATACCCTGAATGAAGTGAAGCTCAGACTGGCTGCATTATGCAGTTTATACAATTAATGCAGCCACAGGGATGGCAGGGGTCTATAGGAGTGGTGGGTGTTCATGTGTGTGTGTGTGTGTTTGCATGAAACAGTGTTGTGTATGTGTCTCTTGCCAGGCTGTTGTAGCTTGCACAATGAAGCAGTGCAGCTGGCACGTGCTACACACACACACACACACACACACACACACACAGCAGAGTCTAGAGAGGTCTTTTAATTAAGGGATTTGTTAATTTTCTATTCAACTTGACAGTGATGAATGGGGGAGCAGTGCCTGCCCATCTCAGCCTCGGCTGTTCAGCAGACAGAGCTGCTAGGAGACCTCTGGGTACCACCATCACACTCTGAAGCCGTATTTACACATTAAGATTTTTTTAACCCTTTAGACGACAGAGGCAGCGCCTTTAGAAAAAAAGCCTTTCTAGACGCTGGTCACACTGTGTAGGAGGCTGTGTGGAGTCCAGATAGGGCGGAAAAGTAAACACAGTTAAACAATGGCCACATTTTGTGCGAACAAAGCAGCATTTGGTTCTGCTCTTTCACTACAATGGAAGTAGTGATTAGTTATTGTTATCTTGGTCGGTAACCAGTTTAAGCTTATCATGCATTCTTTCTGAGTGTGCCTAAAATATAAATGACCAGTTTCACTGGGACCGTTTCAGATAAAGCTGTTCAAGCACCGATATTCAAATTACATTCATAAAGCTTTCTATTAATTTTCAGCTTGGGATTTAATTAGGATACATTTTTATCAACAGAATTGTGGTCTGGCAAACTTTTAAAATGTTTATTAAGAGTTTGTTTCAGTTAAATCTGACAGCAGCTAAAGCACAATCAGCATCATAGTTAAACATTGCACTTTCTTAAGGTTGGAAGATACAGTTGTCTTGGTCAAAGGGGGCAAAATCAGCCTTCTGCTGCCTTTATTCACCCGTAGCATACATATGATCAGGGTTTAGGAGGAGTTATTAGACACATATTCATGTTTATTTGCTAGTTTGAAAGGACAAACACACCTACTTTCAAGCATTGGTTTTTGAATCTGTGCAAATGTCACAATGCTTTCTGTGTCCTGGAGTTATTGGTGGAATATTCATATTCATCAGCCATGAAAAACAGCTTAGTCTGAGTGTTGTCTGTCAGAATAACAGCAAAAACTCAATATTTTCCATCAAGGACAAAGACAACTGAGTATATCATCTTGCTAAAGCTGCACTTTATACCAACTTGCATGGCCAAAAAGTATTTGGTATGTTTGAAGAATATAAATCTAGCACATTGTTTTTATTGACATCTTTAAGGAGCAGTCAACAAACAGAACGGCTGCTACACAAAGGAGCCAACTTCTCACTAAAACATGGCCACACTTTGTTTTCCTGCGTCCTTTACTGATTCATTTTCTCTGCTGCGCTCAAGTTTCTGTACTAAATTTGCATTGATTTATTAGTGCATTGAATCTCCACTCACTATATATAATGTTTGCTCTGTGTTTCTGTATTTTAAATGTACTTTCCCAAACTTATTGCTATTCAAATAAACTTGTCTTCTACTTCCATGCCCAAATCTTCCCACTGCCGCCGTCCTATTTTTCCGAGACGTGAATGAAATTTCATATTCATTATCAATACTTGCTTTGTTGCTGCCAAACACATTTTTGCATTAAGAATAATAAAAGGCTACTGTGCAGCAGCAGCAGAGCCACATGTCATATTAGCCCCCTGTGCAATTTATCTATTGTGATATGGCAGCCATTCATCTTTTAAATGCTCTCTCATGATTTCCTTTGTGCATGCAGAGCTGGAGGTGACCTTGAAAATGGACCATGTGGTGTATTCTGATGATAATTTATTCTCACATACAAGAAACTGTCTCGCTAACATGATTTTCTTCATGCTTTCTGCCATCTTGACTCACTGGAAACTTTTATAGCTGCGGCAAATGTATTCTCTTTGCAGAGAATCCATTCTGGGATTTACTCCGATGTGCACATTTTGTGCAAATTTTCTTGAGGATATGAGATCATTTAGAGTCAAATTCTACTTCGCTGCTAGCCATTAATACACCAAAAACAACAAACACTGCATACAGATGTAGATATACAAGCTGTTTATACATATGTATATGTACATATCCTGACAAATTAATGAATCAGACTCACTAAGTCTGTGGCAGACATGATACTGATTTATTTCATCAGTGACAACCCCCCACAATGGCAGCAAATTGATCCGAGCTCCAACTTTAAAGTACAAGATGCGCAAACGACTTTTGTCTCAACTTTGACTGCCCTTAATATTTCAATTGAGACTGTGACAAAAATAGTAACATAGTCGTTGTCCCGGCAGTCAGGTCAGTTATCAAGCTCTCGCTCTCTCTCTCTTTTTTTTGTGAGCCTGTCTTTACTGGGCTTTGACTGACACACACCCGCACACACACACACACAGATGCTGCACACTCTGATTCAATGCATATTAATGAAGTTAAACGGCTTGCTGTAGAGAGGAGACAATGGAGCAGAGGCAGGCTGGTTGTGAGCACAAAGCTGTGGACTCAGGGGAAGCAGAACAGGTGCAGCTTCACGTGGAACGACTCGTTCATCAGCGCAGGAAGAGATCGAACACACAATGCAGAGAGTTTTTTTTTTAATCTTCATTGTTATTGTAGCGGTGTTGCTGAACTGTGTTTTAGAGCTCTCCTGCCAATAACAAAGAATCTTTCCACTAGAATTTTCTGTTGATTAACTTTTACTTTCAGTAGGTGGCGCTCTTTCTTTGTCTTTTGTTCCACTGACGTATAACTACAGATACAGCTTTAGGTGCTATGAGCCATTGTAAAAATGCTAACTTGCAGACCATGATTTTCTGTTTATGTTGGTCTGTTTACGAAGCTATGCGCCCTCCTGTGGCTACACGTACAAACATCAGGCTGTATATATGTGGATGCTCTCATTCATCCAGGTCATAGTCATTTCCAAGAGTTTAAATCAAGGCAACCGGACTCAAGGATTGTTTATTGGAGACGTTTTGCCACTTCCCCAAGTGGCTTCTTCAGTTCTGCTGAAGAACTGAAGAAGAAGAACTGATTTAAACTCTTGGAAAAAACATCAGGCTGATATTTCAGCCCTTGGCGACCGCAGAAGGGTATGGTTTTCCTTGTAAAATGTCTTTAAAGTTATGAATTAGTGTGTTTTTAATACCTAACCTTAACTAGTAGTTTTCCAACTTTGAAGAAAAAGAGCTCACGGTGTCTGAGGGACTTAAACTCTAGACTAAGTAAATCATCTGCTGTGTTCACACAGACTTTTGCATCTGTATTGGTCCCAAGATCAGGTGACGTCGGGCAATACCCGTTAGCCTAAACGTAACATAATATTGTGGGTCAGGCATGTGTTGTATCTGGTGGATGTATTATCAACCAAATACAGCATTTTTTTCAGGAGGACATGTTGGAATACATGAATGTAAAATCTCCAGGTCTGGAGGAAAAGTATAAGTTTGATTTTACTGATATTTTATAACCCTAACCAAGCAGTGTTGGCACCTAAACACTAAATGTTTTTACTAAATGTCAAATGACAAATCGGCCTGATAACGGACATGAGGCCCTGCCACCATCAACCCCTTTATTTGCAGACGTGGTTAGCCTTTACCTAGTGCAGATAAAGAGGCCATATTGCTGTTGTGCAAGGGTGTGTTGACTTTAAGATAGGAAATTTAACACGACACATTTTTAAAGCCCATTATCATCCAGATCTTCATCTTTTATTGGCTCATGACCCCATAAAACAAAGTAATGCTTCTTACATCATCAAATATGCAAAAGACTGCAGATGGAAAGTCTGATCTTCTCTCGCTGTGTTCAGTCATCCACAGGATGTTTAACAATAAAGATGTTTTGTTTGACTATGAAGGAGTTCGACATGATGGAATGAGGAGATAATAATCAGATTAAAAACATACAATGTTGTTCCAAATGGGAACCAACAGGTTTCTAAAAAAAACTACTGGGTGTTAATTGTATAAAGTGAGAATAAAAATGAATGATAATCCCAGATTATTCTTTTAAAAATGGTAAAACCCAACAACAACAAACAGAATATATCCTAAAAAAACATCATGAAAGATGACTTTCTTGTAAAACAAAGGGCTATCAGTGCTAATAGTTATATTATGGGAGGGGGAATTATTATCCTGCTCCACTCTGTAGACCCTCCTATGGGACCAGAGAAAAAATCAACTTGAACCAAGCCACGCCCCCCTGTTTTATTCTGGGGAACTTATCTGCACCTACAGGCTCAATGCTCTGCAAACTAGACCCAGCCAGGGAAGAGAGAGGACCCGCTCCAAAAGGTTCCCCATGCTGACAGACACGCAGCCTGAAACGCCTACTCGCCTTTGTGGACACTGAACCCTGACAGGATGGATTTCTTAGACCGCGATTACCTGGACGCGCGGTCTCCGTATGATTACACCTTTAATTTTTGGAATGACTACCTCGGTCTCTCGACACTCGTCGCTAAAAATAAGATCAACAGCCCGTCCTGCAGCCCCAACTCTATAACCGAGTCTCTGAAAGCAACGCTGGGTTTGGAGGATGATGATTCCCCGGTTTGCTCCTGCGTAATTGGGCACGGCAGAGACAGCGACGGACCCTTGGACTGCTGCTGCTGCGCGGCCCCGGGCTCCCCACCGATCTCCATCTACGACCTCAAGGAGCGCATCTCCCTCCTCAGGCCATACGAGCACCTTGCTGGCGATTCGCAGCTGGGAGACAGAGATTCACACTCGTATGGGGGCAGCTTTACCGGCCTGGACCTGCTCTCCATGGACCGAAGACGCAAACAACAGACTCAGAGGGGCAAACCGGAGCCAAAAGTGTGCGTCTTCTGCCGGAACAACGGCGCACCGGAGGAAGTTTACGGCACCCATATCCTGAAGACAGCGGACGGCAGAGTCCTGTGCCCTATCCTCCGGGCTTACACCTGCCCCCTCTGCAGTGCCAACGGCGACAATGCGCACACCATCAAGTACTGCCCCCTTTCTAAAGATCAGCCCAGCCAGAGAGTGGCAAAGGGAGGCAGAGTGATGGGCAAAAGGCTGAAAATCTTCTAAGCGAGGAGATACATGAAGTTGCACTGTCTGAAGTGATTAGAGTGTATGGCAGTAATGTTGCCTGATTTCATGCACAAGACAAGTCTGGGGTGGAATCCCCTCCTTTATTTCTGATGTTCTCTGTCTTTACTGTAACTATAGGGGCGCATAGTTTACACTTGGACGCATTACGCGCAATATCCTCCCCCCTCCTCCTCCAGCACTCTGAGGACTTGGTGATTTAAAAAAAATGAACCAAAGTACTGTACAGATCGACCTGTGAATGACCACCTTCATGCTGTATTAAGATGTTGATGCTGTGTTTTAAGAAACAGCCCCGTGCATGTCAGACAGCAGGCTGCCCTGGGCTCAGACAGATGAATATGCAGCACTCATAATGAAAGGTGAATGTTTAAGTCCCATAAGTCCGTTGGCCCAGGGTGTAAGAAGGCCATGCAACATGCAAGCTATTAGTCTTTACATCCAGCACATGTTTTTCCTGATGTTTTCTACCAAAGGAATACACTTTTGTATTGAAACCTAGCCTAAAAGTCCATTTCTGTATGGTTTATATGTTAGATGTCTTATATTCTTTATGTGATTTTATGTAGATAACATTTGACAGACTTCAACTGAATGTAAAGCAGTGGAAGGTATAGCTCTGACATGCAGTTCAACAACATGCTCTTAAAGCTCATTTTTCTTCTGTTCACAGTTGATAAACACAGATTGACACGTGCACCTGCAATTCTTGTAAATGTATAAACGATTTTAGCAATGAAAAGCCTGACATTCCAAAGTCTTTATTTGTTGAAAGAAATGTTTTATGTGCTTATTTTTACCTTATGTAACACTGGGAAATATATTCACTGTAAATGACCTCTGAATAAAAAAAGTAATTTGCATTTTTCTTTGAGTTCACAGCTGAGTCTTAATGGTATGATCCATAAATACCTGCTGATATTCTGCCAAATATGTAAGTGAAGAAATCACTTTCACACAGCTGTTACACCTCAAACAGGCTGCAGAAGTCACACTGACAAATAATGCAAATGTGCCCCCTAGTGTTCAAAGCTATGAATGACAACATCTCTAAACATCTAAAAATCCTTTTGGGCCCTGACTGTTACCTTAAACCAGTACTTCTCAATAGTGGTGCCAAGGGGGGCGCGAGAGGCAGGGGACCTACAGTAGGGTTGGGGGGTATCCAAATTTTGACACCGTCAAACGCCCTCTCCAGATTTTACCCCGGTATACAGAAATACTGACCTGGGTTTCCTTAAAATCGGGAAAAATGTTCGCCCTCTGAGGGGGGGCATGACAGCAAATAATCGATAACCACTGCCTTAAACTGTTTGACCAAACATTACTACTCAAAAATCTGATAAAGACTCATTTGTATTTATCAATAATTGTTGGCAGCTTTGTCTTCTGGAGCAAAGAAAATTAGCTAGATATGTAGATTTCTGCAACTATATCAGAATCAGAATCTTGTGAAGTGACAGTGCAGAGCAGTGCATTAATTACAGTTCAACAGTCCAACAGCAGAGGGGAAGAAGCTGTTCTTGTGGCGTGAGGTTCTGGTCCAAATGGACCGTAACCTCCTGCCTGAGGGGAGTGGCTCAAAGAGTTCGTGTCCAGGGTGAGAAGGGTCAGCTGTGATCCGACCTGCACGCCTCAGAGTCCTGGAGACGTACAGGTCTTGGATAGATGGCAGGCTGCAGCCGATCACCTTCTCAGCAGAGCGCACAACACGCTGCAGTCTGTGCCTGTCCCTGTATTCTACAATGCTGCAAAAAGACACAGCAAACGTCCTTTTTTATGCTTGTATCACAAAGATAAATCTATTGTCACTGTGCGAGCACAACAGAATTGCCATTTTATCCCATCCATTCAACTTCCTATAACGTCATGTAGCATAATCAAGCAGAAGATACTAAATAAGGAAGGTGCAAACTGAACATTCACTCTCACTCTTTTAAATGAAATTAACAACATAACTGGCTACCATAGGTGATTTGTAAGCCTACACAAGCTCCAACTCTTTGAATGATTATGCAGAAACGTTTGAAAAGACAATAACATTCCTGTGGTTTGTGGTCAGCACTGATGTTGAATGCCGTCAAACATCTAAATTCAGTATCTGTATAATAATCCCGTACCAATCACTCGACTATGAGAAGAATTTCTGTGTTTTCTCTTAGTAATTTCTCACTTTCAATGTGAAGCAATCAATGGAATTCAGCAACCTCTGTTGGCAACGACTAAGAACTACAATAGTACCCAAAATGTGTAAGAAAACAGCAGTTCAGCCTCTCTAATATTCCATGTGTTCATTTAAACAACCTGTTTTCACTGAATGCTGTCCAATCATTGATGTAAGTTCCTCGCTGTGTGTGCATTCTCACAACACTTCCAGGAACCGGTGGTTAAATCTGTATTGATCAACAGCCACACTGACTAACGACTTTGTCTTTAAACTGTCTATTTTGTGATGTATCCCATTTGTCCACACTGCTGACATTGGCAGAGACAGATGAGCCTCTGGGGTCAAAGTGCTTGCCAGGCAGCAGCGAGACGATCCTGACACCCTCCAGACTGCCACCAGTCCGTCCAACCAACCGCGTCGGTCACAAAATGTGTGTCATTGACGGGGAATCATAACCTTCCACTGGATCAGCTCGACCTACAAATGCTCAGGATGATCTATACGTGTACTGTGAGTCATCTCAGGACTGTTTCTGTGTGTCAGCAGATGCAGACAGCACTTCAGAGGTCTCACGCACACAGACACACAGAGTCAGGACAGCTGAAGAGCATAAATGACTCATCAATTTGCAATCTAATTAGATCAGATATGTATCTCTGACAACAGAAAAAAAAAATCTTTCATATTATCGTTTACCAGAGCATCAAATTCTTTAAGTGCCTGGCTGGTAATGGTTATGCTTCTCTCCTCTTACTTCATTTTTTATGCACCACATATTGATTTTCTCTCTCTAGTTGTGGGAAAAGACTGTTTCTAGTAATTTTTTACAAGGTTTTCTATGTTTGTTTTTTCATTATATACATGCATGCTTAATCTGAGCCTGCCTTGAGTGCAAAAATATACAACCAGACACATATACAAGAGCTTTCAATGCCTTTGAATGGAATGAATGAAAAAAAAACCTGCTCTACCACATCCACTCTTCGGGCCTGAGCTGAGAGTGAGAGTCTCAAAACCAACCTCTCTCTCTCTTCACTGCAGCAGCCTGCTATTGGCCTAGCAAATGCTGACAGCACCGATGCTTCTCTGTGGTGGAGGGGGCAGGCAGCCTCACTCTATAAAAGCTTGGGATCTGCAGCATCACTGAACTGGTGCAGTGCAAAAACGCTCGCTCATCCTCACCGATGGTGTGCAGAACAAGGGGGACATTAAAAACCTTCTGAAACTGAATCATTCATCTCCTTTTCTTAAACAAACAAAAAATCCACAACAAAAAATTCATCATGAGCTACGATTCCTATTTCTCCTACCGTCGTCCTTGGGACAGCTACAAAGGATCCCGAACAACCACGAAATCCTCCATGTCTTCCTCTCTCTACTCCTCTTCCCGAGCTCCACCATCTGGGAAGAGGATCCTAAGGATGGCCTCCTCTTCCCTGCCAGATGGGTCTCAGAGGATGGACCTGGCTCAGGCCAGCTCCCTCAACACAGAGCTGCTTGGTCTGCGCTCCCAGGAGAGGGCACAGCTTGTGGACCTGAATGACCGCTTTGCCACCTACATCGAGAAGGTGAGGCACCTGGAGGTGCAGAACCGAGCCCTGCTGGCTGATCTGGATTCACTGAAGAGACGACAGAATGACCCGTCCCGTCTGCAGGCAGTTTATGAGGGAGAGGTGCGGAGTTTGAGGGCCATGATTGACTCTGAGAATGGGGAGAAGATGCAAATGGAAGCGGAGAGGGACTACCTGCGAGATGTGTACGAGCAGATGAAGGAGCGCTTGGAGGAGGAGGCGCGGCGGCGTATGGATGCAGAGGAGGCCCTGCAGAAGGCAAGAGAGGAGGCGAGCAGAGCTGTGATCTACAAATGTGATGCAGAGGCCAGTGTGGTCTCTCTGTGTGATGAAATAGTCTTCCTGAAGAAGGTCTTCGCAGAGGAGCAAGCAGAGCTGCAGGCCCAGCTGCAGGTGGCTAACATCAGCGTGGATGTGGAAGTGTCCCGGCCTGACCTCTCCATCGCCCTGCGAGACATCCGGGCGCAGTACGAGCGGCTGGCCCACAAGAACATGCAGGCGGCCGAGGAATGGTATCAGAGCAAGTTCGCAAGCGTGGCGGAGATGGCCAGCCAGAACAACGAGGCCGTGCACGCCATCAGGGAGGAGACCATGGAGTACCGGAGACTGCTTCAGTCCCGCTCCTCGGAGATCGAAGCTCTCCGGAACGTCATCGAGTCCCTAAATAAGCAACTTGACGAGCTGGAAGAGACGCAGGCGAAGGAGGTGACCAAGTACCAGGTAAATGAGTGGTATCTGGATTCTGGAGTCTCCTTCTCAAACAATACAAAATAAGAACGAGCAGTATTTCTTCTGTACAAGCTCTCATATTTTCACCTTGCTAATGCTTTAGTGCTCAGCAGTAAATGATTTCTGTCCATTTTGAAGCAAATATTAAGTGTTTAATTTCTATTTTCTGCATTTCCAGATGAGGATAAGTGACCTGGAGCGGGATATCACTGAAGCCAAACAGGAGATGGCGCGCTACCTGAGAGAGTACCAAGATCTTCTCAATGTGAAGATGGCCCTGGATATTGAAATAGCGGCGTACAGGTGATACATGCTGTTTTACAACTTCATTTTTTTAAAATCCAAATTGACCTAAACACCCTGCTGGTACTGAATATGTCTTTTTCTTTTATTTTTTTTAGAAAACTTCTGGAAGGAGAAGAGATTCGGCTGGCTTATCCATCCTTTCCCGCGTTAAATTAAAACCTAAACGCCACCAGCCTGGCATAAACCTGAATTCTCCACACCCCCGAACAACCTGAGAATCCTTCATGAACCTTCATCACCTCTTCATCATCTCCCTACCTCTTTCCTTTTCCCCTTCTTACCTCCCAAAAAAAATACAAATTGCTTTACCCCTCCTATTCCCAAAACCATCAAAACAACCATCATCTTTCTCAAGACAGCTGCGCCCTTGTGCTAAACAAGAGGTCCACAAGAAGTCCCCCTTCTTCTACACACGTTCTGACACCACACATCAAGAAGATGTAAAAGGCAGAGTGGCTGCACTGCATTAGTTACACGACTGTGTCGGATGGCGGTATTGTTTTGGCCGAGTTCCTCTCTGTCATGCACGTTAAGGTCCAAGCAGCACAGTTTGACCATTTGACCTTCCTTCCTGAATCCTTGCTGTGCAAACATTTGACCAATTGTTTGTGAAGCAGGAGCAAAAATATTCATTCTGTCTCTCACTGCTTGGACCATATCTGTGTTTGAATAGAATCTTGTAGCTGTTTTTCCACCAGGAACTCCACCAATCAACGATGCAACTTCCTGTCCCTGGTTCTGTAGTAGTATTGAATCAGTAACCTTAAATACTGTTTTTATTTTTAGTTAGTCTTCCTCTGCATTTACGCCGAGTAAATTTGAGTCTTCCTATTTGGTTATTTGAATATTTAAATAAAACGTCCTGGACATGTAAATGCTGTGGAAGATTAATTGTTACTGGTTTCTTCTTATAAACATGCAGTGTGTCTCTCGGCCTAGATTTTTGTTTTTCCCTTATTTAAAGTTAAAACGATGAAACTGAAAGATGACTGCAGGAGCTCCTTGTTGTTTGTCTGCTGATCTTAGACCTAAATGGTGCTTTACATCTGTGAAACTAATACAAAGTCTGCACCTTTACATTCGGTGTACCTGTAACAGCCGGCAACAAGCTGAATAAACATATAACTGACCTGCAAAATGCTTCATACTTCTGCGTTCTTATTTGACACGTTTGATAATTAAATGTAATTGCATCGGTTATGTTCCTGCTGGTTTTAGAACAAGGGGTAAATTGCATACTTTATCTGAAAAAAAAAACACTATTGCAAGCTTATTTAAGCCTTAAATGTAAACAGAAATACTTGTTAAAGAGCAAAGATAGCTGTTAAATGACACAGTCTGTACGTTTTTCGAGCACAACACACAATGTTTGTAAAGGAAACTTCTTTTTTTTTTTTACCTGGAGCTCTCAATGTCAGAGGACCGACACACAGCGGCACTGCACCATTTCCCATCATCCCACGCTCCTGGCAAGCCGGCTGAGGCTGTAATGAGTTGATAGATTGCCTCAGCAGCAGCATCAGTCACCAAAATGTCACCAGGCATCCCACTGAACCACAAAGAAAGAATCAAAATCAGGACATTGTGTGCAAAAAAATCTGTTTATCCCTGAAATATCATGTTTTTTTGGATTAATGACAAACAGTTAAGCTACTCCAGACTTGGAAAGGACGAAAAGCTGCCAGCAAATTGACCATACATTAGTTTCTCTAGATATAAATACATATAAAATACATAACAAGTGATATTCACATTCACAACAAGTCAAGTTTTAGTGTTTATGGCCTCTGGTGCAGTGCATGGTGGTGATTATCAATCAGTTTGATCGATATCTATATAATAATATTTGATCTGTCCCGTTACGGACACAGGAAACAGAAAACTGTGTTGATACAATTAACTTGTGACTTTGACTAATTAAAAATCTAAATATTTTTAACTGTACAAAACATACTAATGTAGCAAAATTGAGAAGGGTAAGACTACTAAAACTTACCGTTTGAAACGTTTTGGTTTTAAAAAGTTTGGCACAGTAAAGTGACATTTATTTGATGTTTTTGTCAGATTAATACCTTGATAGCATCCTTTGCTAACCTGCAGATGACGCTAGCGTGCATGTGTCTTTGCTAATCACTTCCGGCGGGTCAGAGGGCATCAAAATGGCCGCCGTCATATGTGGATAACATTTCTGTCTCAATGTTAAATTACAACGCAGCTTTCTAACCTTAAATGTCTCAATTAACGGTTTATAATTAGCGAATACGATTCTGCACTTGTTTCGATACCTCGACGCCGACATGTTCCAGGTAATCGGCGGGAGGAGCGTCCTCCAGGCGGCCCGACTCCTTGCTCCCAGCAGAGCCGTGCTCGTGGAAGCTGTCCGCGGACGAAAGTCGCGTACCGATCCGGTAGCCAAGTCCAAAGAGGGGCGAATCAAAGTGCCTCCACCCGTGGATCCGGTGGAGATGGTGGTGCTAAAGGAGAGATACACGGAGTACCAGCTGATCATGAGGGCGCTCCGGTACGTGATAGGAATAAATGCTGCAGCCAAATCTGAATATTTGTTTTATTCTTGTATAAATTTAATTATTTTAGGTTTAACCGGTTGAATTACTTTTCTTCCTGTTTCATCTCATGCATATAGTTGCGTGATCTTACTGCAGAGATCCTCTATATGAGTTTGTAACAGGTCTGATGTTATAATAATCATCTGTTTCCTTCTGTGTGAGACAGTCTGGAGTTTAAAGAGGAGGTGTTGCGGAAGAAGTATGAGGAGGAGACGGGGTCCCAGGCTGAGGAGAGGGCGAGGCAGGACGCGGAGCAGCATCGTGCCCTGATGGCCTGGAATGACCAGGAAAACCTCCGCCTGCTCAAAGCCAGGTAAGAAAACATGTTGTGCATTTTTAGGGTCTCATATTGATGAATGTATGTATGTGTGAATGTGTATAAAAGAAGATTTTGAGAAGCTCAACTTGTATTTTTTTTTTTTAGAATCCTGAGGGTCCAACAGGAGGAAGAAGAAGCTCAACAGAAGAAGCTGGAAGAGATCCTTCAGCGTAAACGGGAAGAGCAGGAGCGCCTCGAGGAGAAGGAGAGGGAGGTTTTACAGCTGCAGGTATGAAGAAACAAAAATGTTTTTAAAATTTCCATCACACATTTGATTCTACGCTGACGTTTCCTTTTCCCTTCCTACAGGAGGACGTAAAGAACTTCGTCACCCTGGAGAACTTGGACCAGCGAATTGAGGAGGCTCTGGACAATCCAAAGAACTACAACTTTGCTATTAACAAAAGCGGCAAAGTTGTCAAACAGACAGTGCTGCAGTGAACTGTGAGGACATGAGCAGAAACAGACAAACACAGGGCCAGGACGGGGATCTGAGCATTTACACAACTGCTACTACTCATGATGTGTCAAGTAAATTAATGTGACTCGAGAATTCTTCGGTTTCTTTCCTTCACTTGTGCTTTTTCAATATCAGCCCACTAGGTGGCGCCGTGTGGAGCTGCTGTGGGTTATTATTTGGGTGGGGGGGTGTTAAGAGGACCTTTGTAATCCTCTTCTGTCAGGTCGGAGTGTGCAGGTGGACGGGATGATGGTCAGAGGTAAAGACCGCAGGAGGAAATTACAGCAGCTTAAGTGAAGAGAACAAGATATTTAAACTCGGGCTGTGTTCTTTGTTTGTTTGGTAAAAGGTTAAAAAACTTCATGACATATTAGTAATTCATTTTACACTGATTTTAAAGCCACTTTTCTGCCAATTTGACATAAAATTAGTCAAATTATGAACATACAATGATTTTATCTTCATATTTCTGTTTGATATTGCTGTAAATTGAATATTTTGACAATTTATGTGTTGGTATTTTACAAATCAAGACATTTACGAGCCTTATTAGGAAAGTGCGATGGACGTTTTCCTTCATTTTATTGATATTTTGTCAGTTTCTGGCTGCAAAAAGTACAAGTGTCAAAACAGGTGAGTGCTAATGCTGACTTACCAAAGCCGGTGTAATGCTGTGCATATGGTTAATGTGATTGGGAAGAGAGGTTAATGGGATTGTTCATTCATGGCAGTGAAGACTGGGATTAGCAGTGGATTGAGATTAACTCTCTGTTTGGCAGCTAGTCTCGCAACAGAAGACAGATTAATCACAATTCCTCTGTGTTTTTTTATTGATGCAGTGAGTGTGATTACATCAGCACACATGCAGCAAATCATCAGGGTAGTTGTAGTTTATTTGTTTTCCCATAAAAATCTTATGTTTTGACCCTAAAAGACGAAAATACACAGACTAAAGCTTCAAACTGGTCCCAAAGCACATCAAATTTACAATCCTGCTTTTTTATTGGCAATAAATACATTCACAAAAGACCATAACTGTGGAGGCGAGCGAGTTATGATGTGATTTTGGTTGAATTATATCTCCAGTAGGATGAGTTGGACTAAAAAAACACAGTAAAAAAAACAGAAACATTCAATAGCAGGCTGTATGTGTGTCATACTCTATTGTAAATGTAACATACACCACTTGAATATTCAAGTATAATACATCAGATATACAACACATTGACCAGAGGTAAAGTAAATCTGGCTTCTTAAATGACTACAAATATGGTGGGGATCTGTTTCAGCACCTTTTTTGTGTCTTTCTTCCTGTGCTTGTGAGGTGTATGTGTATTCATTCAGCCCTTTTGATTAAGAAATCTTGTTGTTCAGCTGCCCGGGGTATTTCTCAAACCTCCTCTCTGCCTCCTCGCTGAACGCATCACCTGCAGGAGATGGAGACCAGTCAATGAAGCAGCCAAAAAGTCAGGTTTTTGGGTGCCCAGCTCTCTTCTGGTCCCAAAACAGCAGACTAGGCAGTCCTGTTGCATGATCTAATTTTCTCCAAAAGCTTAACTGTGTTAATATGTTTTGACGGCTTACCTGTGTGGCAGTTATGCAGCCAGATCCGATGCCCGTCATATTTGCAGTTGCACCTCATGGCGTTGTTAGTGAAGTCGCTCTCAGCCACTTCATGATTAGGATTGATGACGACCTGAGGAGGTGGAACATGTCTTTTTGTGAGTAGATGTTACTGAGGATGTGGCCAAACTTTATATTGTGTAGGAAAAGCTGCTCCTCCTGTACAGCGGTGGATGTAAATGGCGGTGTACACAGACTCACCTGCATAATGTAGTTTCCAGGCTTGACGTCTGTGATGTCAATCCACTGGCAGTCGATGTCGTGGCGGTACAGATCCCAGCAGCCCACAGTGATGCCCTGATCGCCAAAGTTGGCACACTCGTAGCGTTTAGAAACACCTGAAGATCATTTCTGTGCATTAGTTATTAAAAACAAACATATTTATCTCTCTGCAGTTTCACTCACCCTCCTGGCAGTCTGTGTCCTCCAGGCAGAAACTGGCTTTGTGTCCCTCGGCCACTTTGGTGCCGTTGGAGTTCAGCAGATCATAGTGGGTGAAAATGTCCATGCTGTGGTAGTGGCTATAACAAAACACGTAGAAAAGGTGAATCCAGAGTGTATTTTTAATGAGAGCAAAGCAGACATAACTTCTTCTTACCCATGACAGGCATGCCAGACCCATGAGTGCCTGCCAGCCTTGGGCTTGAAGTCAGCCCGTCCGATGTTGTGGATCTGGGAGGAGAAGCGGAGCAGACGTCGGTGCCCGTACGGCCAGTTGGCCTTGGCAGCAGATTTAGACAGGCAGTCCTCCTCTGCGGCGCAGTACAACATGTGCAGAGGACGGTCCTCGATGTAAACCGTCTGCTGCACCAGAGAAGCGTTCAGGACCAGATCCGAAGCAGCTGAACGCACAGGCAGAAGCACACCGAGCACGTCAGTTACCTTCTCACCTCCTGTTTTTATTTTGATTTGTGTCAGTCTGTGTTGTTGCTACTCACTCTCTGAGCAGATGACTCCCGCTGCAAACTTTGCGGCTGCTTTCTGGCAGCTGACGGTTTTGTGATGCTGACACTGACTCAGAGCCATCTCGTTTCCCGCGCACCTCACTCCGCTCATCACCATCTCTGTCACGTTACTGCTGTCCCAGTACCAGGTTTCCTTACAGGGCGAGTTGACAATAACAGACACGCAAAGAAAACAAACACGGTGCACACATCAAGACTTTATCATTCACACATGCTGCTCTGAAAAACACATGCTGGTGACTCACTGTTTGGCTGCTGAGTGAGGACACAGTGTAAGTGAGTGATTCAGTAATTGCAGTGTTACTTTAAGGTCTCTCAGTTTCAGGCCACTTTAAACTAATCACACACTTTTCTTTATATATTTTCCAAAACATATTCTACTTTAAAAACACAGAAGAACTATAACTGCATCTTGACTTCCCCTCAGCCTTAATTCTACTTTAGACAATGAGTCACCACATTGGCCACAGAGTGCTGCCCTTTAACTGTGGCATGTGGGTAAAGAAATGGAAGCCTTTAATCTCTTTAACAAACGAGTTTTTTCCGGACTCAGAATGGGCTCATTTCAGTATTTTTTGTGCTATTTATGAGTGTGGTGTCATAGTGCATTTCCAGTTTCTCTGCATAAAAAAAAAATATATTTGTTAAATTCCTCTCTTAAGACTTTGGTCCTATACTTACAGTGATGGCATGCATGGAGTAGCCGAGCCCTAGCTGCCTGCAAACCACCATGGCTTCCCTTGTGGTCCAGCCTGTGCTGCACACTGTGCCCCACTTGGACCCAACCTGAACCTCCACTCGGCCCTCATAAGTGCTCCGGCCGCCCACTATCCGGATCTGTAGAAACGTTCCTGCTGGGAGTCAGTGAGGGGACACACTTCCTGTCCTATCTCTGAACTGTCTGGGCTAAAGAAAACTGCTTGAGTTTGTATACACAGACCTAAGGGCCAGTGGAAAATGTTGTGTTGTGAAGCAGCAGCAGAGTGGTTAGTCTCAGCGAGGCTTCCAGATGAAGTCACCGCCCGGGTTTTGGTGGTAAGTGGTTTTGGGTTTGATTAAAAACTTCTCAGATTAGAAAGACGCATCTACTTCATATGGAAATTATAAAATGCTGTCATATTTTGATGCATGTTCATTATAAACTGCAGATTCTATTTAGCATTATAGCAACCTTTGAGTGATGTATTTGTCAAATACTGTCAACAAATTGGAACATACATGCTCAGATGTTGAAAATGCTCAGTGACCAGCTCAGAACATTACACTGCACTGTGTGTCTGGGATGAATTAAGCTCCTCAGTTGCCTTTGCAGACGCAGCGTCTGCCAGAGCTGCATCACAGAAACAGACAACTGGCTGGGATTTATAAATAAGGGTGACAGTCTTGGTCCTCAGACACATCAGAGGAACATGGAAAGAGAGGCGGGCTGCACGTCCTAAACTCTTACATGACCTGAGCAGCAGAGGTCTGTGGGTTCTACTTGTGTTTATTTGTGCTGTTTAATTACGCTGCTCCCTCCCTTCATTCAGAGGTGAAGTTTTAATGCTACCACTGGGTGTAAATGACAGCATATTATATTCGCATATGTCCTCTATACCAAAGGTCAACCCTGTTCTCTCAGAACGTTGTCTTCAGTTGGTGTTAATAACCTACTTGCAGGCCCTGGTTAGCGTAGCCCAAGCCCAGCTGTCTGCAGGCCACCATGGCCTCCTTGGTGCTCCAGCTCTCTCCACAGATCAGACCCCAGCTTTGCGTCCCATTAGAGTCTGAGTTCAGCACCTCCACTCGGCCCTCATAGCGGGTCCGGCCGCCTGTGAGCCGGACCTATGAGGGATCAGGGTTAGGAAAGCAGAGCATAGATACACAAGAGCCTGTCGTCTGTGTGTATCAACAGGACACATGGGGGAGTATACTCTGGTAAAATACTGTACAACCAGAAATACTCCATGTTAAAGGTCACTGTTGTCAGAAAAAAGCATTTTTAAACATAAACAATCTTTTTTAGTATTTTTTTTTTACACACTATGAATTGCAAAAGTCTGTTTTTCAACAATTTAACCAATAAAATATAAAAAAATATAAAAGACAAAATGTGTTTTTGTGACAACAGTCAAGAGGAATTAATGGTTCACTACACGTGAGATTTCTGTGCATAATTGCACCTATTATTGCCTTTAAATCTCACGTCCTTGTGCAAAGATGGTTATAGCAGAAAGTTCTGATAAATAGACAAAATGATGAAAGCTTAGCTTATTTTCCAAAAGTAAATGTATACAACAACACACAATAAAACATTTCAGTGAGGAGGTTCAGGTCTGACCGAGTTCTCGAGGCCCATGTAGGGCACGTTGCAGCGGACAGCGGCGTCCTCCATGTGCTGACAGTCCTCAGATGTGATGTTTTTGAAGGGGCAGTTCCAGATGGACCTCTCCACACCGACGCACTTCACCTCGTTCATGTAGACTGGACCCATTCCTGGACAGAAGTAACACAATTACACTGATGGTTTTGTCAGGCAGGATGTTATCATAATTCATGTTCATGAACGCATATATATATATATATATATATATATATATATATATATATAATATCTGGAATTCCTTAAACGGTCTCTGACCAAATACGTGCTCTGAATCCTTTCACTTTGCTCTATTTCTGTCTTTGTGTGAAAAGTTTCCTCTCCACCAAAAGCAGAAACAGGCAGCCTTTTGAGGGGGGAAGTTCTCGGAAACGCAGGCCAGGGATGTGAGCGTACATTATAATTTTTTTTACCACGGAGGAAGTTGGGCGAGGAGATTCGTTTGAGGAGACAGCGTACCTGCTCTGTGCTCGGACTGACGTTAGACCACCACCTGGCTGAGTTAGCCCAAGAAACATTCCTGAATGTCAGTGAAGTCGGAAACATGGCGTGCTGAAGGAATCCCTTTCACAGAGATTACATAATGCAGTCACCTTGTGGTGCAGTGATGGAGTGAGACGTGGGAGCGTGAAGGGTGTGACTGATGGATAACATGCATGCTCAGAAAACACGAGCTAAGTTTCCAGGATTACAGAATAAATGCAGGACTCAGGACCTTTGGGTCTATTTCCTACAGTAACATATACAATAACTTATGGTAATACAGTTCATCTAGTCGCCACTAGAGGCTGACCCTAAAAGCAAGTCTACAGCAAATTGCTGTAGGTCAACTCCATCCTACTGAGCTTCAAAGGTTCATCCATCGTTATTTACAGTCTATGATCCAAAGACTCCAGCATGAAGTTATACAGCTAGTGACAGCTGGTATAAGTGGGCTAGTGGGGCTAAGCCCTCCATACGTTATGCAATAAAGATGAGAAAATTGCCTAAATAACATACAAAAGATTGTTATAAGTTTAGGTTTAAAGTGGAACAGCAACAAATACTTCAAAGAACAACAGAATATCTCGAAATTGGCTAATTGTATGCAGTCCGAGCGCATCTACTCTGCTCTTACTTAGTTTCCGGGTGTAAATGATTGACAGGTATCATGTCCCGCCCTCGCAATTAACTGTCCATTCAGGCCAAACTCAGCAGCTCATATATATATATATATATATATATATATATGAGAGAGAGAGAGAATGAGTGAATGTTATTTCTACTTTAAGTAGCTATTCTGTTCTAGCTGTAATTTATTTGTTAGCCCACCCAATCAATTTCACCACCATCCACCACTACCTACACCCCCAGTGAAATGTGGACTCCAGGTGGATCAGACCCCTGCTGAACTTCTTAAACTGGTCCCCTTATTATCACATGAAATGGTCTGTATCCTAGCTGGAATAACAGTCTTTGCTTCTAAAAACAGAGCTACTTGAATCAATGTCAAGAATGTAGGCAGGAATTTAGTGCACAATTTTTTCCATTATTGTAGTAAACTCGCATTTTTCTGCACAGCATTCCTTTGCTTATTAAAAAGCTCCAAATGAAGGATCCCTGCAGGAATGTTGACAGCAGATTATCAGGTGAAGAGATGACCTGAGAGATTAGAGAGGCGGGGGATAGACAGCTGGTGACTGAAGGCCTCTTTGAACACATCCTGCCTCAGGGGACAGTTAAGTGAGCCTTTAATAGCCAGATACACTGTGCCTAAAACAGTCACATAAAACATCTCCGTATTGGTCCTCACCTTGTCCCATGCGGGCACCGGTGAGAGCCTCCTTGGCGCTGCCAAATCCGAGCTCCCTGCAGACAACGCTGGCTGACAGCAGGTTCCAGCGGTCATCACACACAGTCCCCCACTCGTTGTTTTTAAGCACTTCCACTCGGCCCTCTCCCAGCTTGGCACCACCCTTCAGCCTCACATTATTCTGAAAAACAAAGACAAAAAAAAAACAAAATCCATCCTCACTTCATGAAAGTTTAGTCGCTTTAATTAACCTGCTAAACTGGACCTTACCGCAATTTTAACTTTTTTTTTCAAACCACTGTTTTCCATGAACATCGGCCCCGGCATGCAGCTGATAACAGCCGGCATGCCTCCCGCGCAGGACGATGTGGTGTTTGGCCTGCTGAACTCCAAGGGACAGGCAGCCAGGTGGACCTCCGTGCCCGTACAGGCCACTGAGTGAATGTGGAAGTGGTTCTTCTGACGCTCCAAAAACAACCTGAGGGGAACAGAGACGAGCAGGGCAGCAACCGAGTGAGTGAATAGAGGAGTCAGTTAAATTTACAGCATTTAAGTTACATATTTACAACATGATCACTTGAATAAATTGATAAGTCACATGACAAACAAACTATGAATATAACATGGCTAGTTTACAGGAAGCTTAGCAACGACAAAAATTCAGTCCCACTTCAGAGCGTACAAACAACAACAACCACACTGTGGTAGCTCAACAAGCTGCTGCCAGTACTTCCTCACAGAATCCACACACAGATTAAAGTTAGCGTCGTCTCAGAGATTTCACTGCACTCTTCTATTTTTTTTAACATGCATTTATAAACAGATTAGCATGTTAAAAAGTCAGCTTCAAAGTCAGAGGCTAACTATGCTACATTGCACTAACTTTATGCCAATTCTACAAGTATCTGAAAGCTAGCTTGAGCTATCTCACTTCACTATATGAATTGATGAATTGTTTTTTTTTTTTGGTTACGTTTCTAACCTAATAACACGTTACACCAGATTGTCTAATCCCCCCTGATTTTATTTTTTAAAAACATCATTTTGTTAGTGAGTCTGTGGTTAGCAGCGTGTGTGTGTGTGGGTCTTAAATCCACACACTGGATTATTTGTCCTCAGATTACCTTTTGCCAGGGCTGCTCTGTTTAGATTTAGAGTTAGCGTTAGCTTGAGATGTCTGCCTGCAAGGTAAACATGGGTTAGACTGCAACACTGAAGAGGAGGGGAAAAAATGAGGTGACAAATGATCATGACAAATGTTACATGATGTTAAAAACTCAGAAGGATGCATCTTACTCAACACAGCAGCACTATTTACTAGTTTTACTATAAAGTACTAGCCAAGCAGATTTGTTAATTCAGACACATCCTTGACATTTTAATATGTTTGACAGACAAAAAAATCACAACACATATTGTTAGTGCTACTCTAATTTTAGCTGTAGATTCGGCCAATGTAAACCTCTAGTTTACACATTTATATTTTAATATTGTATGGCATTGCTTTATGTTTGGATGCACATAAAGTGTACATGTGTCAGTTTCCAGTAGGTCTGATAACCACACATGCTCTCTCTTGGTGGGTTCTTAAACTCAGAAGGCTTCAAATAAAAGTTGGACTTACACAGTCTGTGATGAAACAGAATCCATTAGTATCTGCAATTACATAACATCAGGTATCTGGAGGAGCGTTTTGGTTTGACTTATTTCTGGAGATAATCTCAGCAATTCAAACAAAAATAATTCCTGCATAGACCAGCAGAAATAAATAATATAATAAATACTTTTTTTAGTTTTTTGGGTGGATGCCCCTTTCAGATATGCATTCATTTTCTTTTAATCTGACAGCATCTGGCAACAAGGAATGACTGAGAGGTCCTGGTGTCACTAGTATCCCTAAATGATGTAACGCTAAAGAGGCCTTGTGTAACGACTGCTATTCACATGCACTATGAATTCTTTGCAGATTTGTTATTATTATATGGACTCTGGAGACCGGTGCCTGCTGCTCTTCCAGTTTAAGAACCCAGAAGGAAAAGAGACTTCCTCCAAAAAGCATGCCATAACAATGAGGAATGGGATTTCCAGCTGTGGTGTTAGAATGAAAAAAATTAGTCTCTGATCACTGACACTGCACAGACTGACAACGTCTGTCCAATAAAAAAAAATCAATTGAATCAAAAATAGAAGTGATTAGGTGTCAGTCTCAATCTGTGCTGTGTCAGCAGTGTAACAAAAAAGAAATGAGAAGCAAAGAGGTGGACCTCCACACAGTGCAACCTTGAGTTTAACCCATTCACATCATACTAATAGGACATTTAGAGAGCAGGAAACAGGAGTTATTTTCTAACCCAACAGGAAACCCACTGTCAAAACTACAGCACGCAGACAGAAGGTGAACGGTGGGTTTTCCCGCATCAGTGTACCTTCCACGGGCTGAAACATTAACCTTTGGCCTGGAGACCCTCTCAGCTGCTCGCTTTTTCAGACGTCTGCAACAGTGAGACAGCCAGATTCCATCACACACAGAAGAGAAACACACACAAGCGCCTTTAAGGTACCAGTGTGGTGAGTAACATTTTTGACATTCCCAAAGTTTTCTGATTGTAGATCAAGTTACCTGAAATCACAGTTACAGTATCTGTCACTTATTAACTAGTTTGACATAGTGAGTTAGTTGATATTAAAATGGTCAAATATGATGTCATTCTGCACTTGTGAACTTCATCATATAAACCCCCTTTTCCTCGGCTCCAACCCCACACCAATCCCCAGCGCCTGAGATTTCACACACGCCTGAGAGAAAACACACACATTTCCCCTCATACTACTGTGAACCATCTGCAGGGGATGAATAAACGCCCTCAGATGGAGCACAGCCAGGAATGTGTGCAGTCATACTGGAAGCACAAAGTGGGAAAGTGGAGGTCTGAGAATCACAATATATATAGTGTCACTTTTCAACAGAGAGAATGTAAAGAAGGTGAAATATGACCATCCGAAAGAAAAACAAAAACATCCTCTGGTAGTTGGGATAGGAGGAGAACAGTCAGAGACTCGTAAGAACTCTTCTGGCAGAGGGTGGAGAACGTCTGCACACAGTCCCCTCTCATGACCACAGCAGTTGCTATAATGTTCTGTCTTCAACAAACAAAGATTAGGATCTTGCTTGTGGTTTTGCAAAGTGTAGCCACCTTGCTTTACAGACTGAAACCGTGGGAACGAGGCTGCAGACACCTTCAGAGAGGATTGCCACTGTTACAGTACAGTGAACCAAACTTTGTTCCAGCGTTAAATTAAATCAACCACAGTTTTTGCCTCTTAAAAATGTTTTTGAATCAACATCGTTATGCACCATTAATGATGCAGCCTAGACATGGTGACCCTGTTTTGTAACGTCTAAGCTTAACTAGTTGTGTTTTAATGACCGTCCACCACCCCTCCTACTCCCAGACATGTATTTTTGCAACTTTATACCATCGGCAAGGAAAAATGGCTGATTGGTGTGTGTGTGCACCATGGATATGTAAAACTGATGGCCGCTTCCGCCCATTGCACAAAAGTGAGCCTAAAACATCTGGTCCATGGGCACTGCCATGTTGGAAAATCTTAGAAGCAGGGTCTGTGAGGTGGAGGTCAAGAGGTGAAGCCACAGAGATGCTGTTCAGCCCAAAATACTCCCTCTTTTTTTTAACCCAAAAAATGATACTATAAAAAGGACCAACCGGACGATTGACTCCATGCATGGAACATAGACCCAGGAACACCCATGTGCCTTTGGTGTCTATAGCAGCAAGTTATTCATATGAACATAGCAGATTTGACAGCAAGGAGCTAGCACCGACGAAGGCATGTACGACCTGTGCTAGCATGAGAGGTAATAACTCTCCAAACCAGCAGGTGGCAGTAATCAGTATTTATAATGTAAAAAGCTGAAACATTTGAGCTCCTGAATCACACAGATAAGTTGCTTCTCCATCGCATGTGGAGCAATTCACTCACTTGTAGAAGTTCTTGTTGACTTTCCTCTCATGCGGGAATCCCAGCATGCCACAGATCACACGGGTGTTTTTGACCGTCCATCCTACGTCACAGACCTGTGCCCATCCGTCTTTGTATTTCACCTCCACCACACCCTCCGTGATGGGCAGCTTCTTTTTGGCCATGGCGACCACAGGCCGAAGTCGCACCTCCTCCACTTTGTGCTCTTCATCAACGTGTGCCTAGTGGACCAGAAAAAAAAGTCTGTAGGCGTCTGCTTCCATGTTCATATCTGTTTTAGAGTTCAGTATGACAGACTACACACTGAGTCACAGTAACAGAGAGTGATTTCAGGTCAAATCCTCTCACTTATGAGCGGCAAACATGACTATCTCTGATTGCCAGCTATGCTCTGACTCACTTCCGCTGTGGTTTATTTGGAAAAGAAATTATCTGTCTGTGGTGTCAGAAAGTCTGGACGCCACATTTAACCAAGCAGCAGAGTGGTTATGTATCTGAAAGTCCTCCCACTTACTCTGCAACAGACACACCTCATCCAATCATTCCAGCTGAGGTCTGTGCAGACGAGTCACCACACTAACCTTGTTCACCTTGGACCACTTGGCTGTGCAAACGCACAACATCAAAGAGCACAAATGGAAACCGGTGACCAGCTGGAAACATCTCAGTCAGTGACCTGTCTGACTGTGTCCTCCTCAGTTTAGAAAACCTTCACACTGGCTGAACCAGCATTTCCAGGTGAGAATACATGACTGCAAAAACTGTCTGGAGCTGAGGTGCTGGAGGTCAAACTGGATTAATATCAAGAAGTCCTTTTATTTATATGATTACACAATTGTTTTATTTTACTGGGAAATTGCCCTGACTTTGTCTATAATGTCCTATAAAGCCAAAAATGCCATAATACAAGCGTTTTACTTGTCGGCCAGGAACCTCTGAAAGCTACAGGTGAGAGAGTTTTGGGCTGAATTGTCCACTTAAGCTCATTCCTTTCCACTAGCTGCTTCAGTTTAAAGTGTCCAGGTGGTCCAGAGTCCATTACAGCAGTGAACAAAACACTTGGGGAGGCTACACATGGTGTAGCGGAGCTAATCAGCGCCATGTGTGCAGCAGCTGCTGGTGGAGTTGCACTGAGATGTTTACCATGTGGCCTACAGAGTCTCTAATCTGCACAGAAGTGAAGTGTTTATGAAGGTTTGACAGCTTTTCGAATGAGGCCGCATTCACCACAGCAGCATTACAGAAACTCACATCAATGACGTTTGAGTCCACGAAGCCGGGAATTTTCTCATCTTTGCACACGACTCCAGCATCTTCATCGTGGGTGCAGTCACTGTTGCCCCAGCCACGAGACTTACAGAACTCGATGCTCTTCTCACCTCCGTTGCACAGCACGTTGTCCAGCCAGATTTTACCTGCAGAGAGGCAGCAGACTGTCAGCGAGGCTCCAGTACACCAGTGTAGTATTTACTCTGAGCACAGGAAAGGTGGGGACTTCCAACTATAACTGCCAAAGTTTAGCCTGTTAAGCTGGATATTTCCAAATATTTGAGTGTCCGTAATCTAATTTAAACCCTTTTATTTTGAATGCCCAACTTTCACCTTGGCCTTTTCCGTATTTGGCGCTGTGTGTCCATCCTGTGGCCGACACAAAGCCCAGCTGGCGGCAGAGCACGTGGGCGTTGGCTATGGAGAAGTCGTCATCACAGATGGTTCCCCACTCTCCCTTGTAGAACAGCTCTACCCGGCCCTCGTTGTGTTTTCGAGGGTATCCGGACAGCCTGACTTTTAGTCGCTGCGTCTGGGGTGGTGAGGACGCTGTGGGTGTGGGTGTGGGCGTGGGCGTGGCTGAGTTTGGTGGCGTGGTCTGGGTCAAACAGCAGGGCAACCACAAGCCAAACAGAAAGCTGAATGCTAACTGCAGTCTGCGTCGTGACATTTCCATTATATTTAAGCTGCACATAAAGACAAGGAAAGGAACAAAGAACAGAATCAGAGTGTGAAAATGTCTTTTATGGAAAAAGGGTTCTATTTGATTTTTCAAAAAATAGGAATAAGTCAGCTTTTTTTGGTGAACTTGGGCGACTAGTGTGATTTAATGGGAGACATTGACCCTAAAACTGTAACCCTGCACATGAGGGTGGTGTTCCATTGCTGTTCAGACTCCTTAGACAGTCTGTGCAGGCCTGTGGATCCATACAAGGAATGATCAGAGTAACATATTTACATGTTAGAGTGGAACTGAAAGCATGCTCAGCATATGGAAGAGGGATTGATGTAAGGGTGTAGAGCTGCTGCAGCAGTTTGATTCAAACCATCTGGTCAGTGCTGACTGGATTCTGATGTGTGTGTGTGTGTGTGTGTGTGTGTTTGCCTCGTTGACTAATCAAAAAGGCCAAATGAATGTTTAAATCAGCTATGTGCATTTTTCCAGTCAATCCCATGTTATGGTACAATAAGCAGCTCTGCTAGGTGGTGCTCTCTGCATATAGGCCTGCTATTGATAACTTTAGAGCCTCACTCCTTTAGCGAGTGAGTATGTGGGGGGTGGGGTGGTGCGGGGGGACACAAATACAGTAGTGTGATGTGTTTGTACAGAAACCACAAACTTAAGGTACCCGTTCCAAAACATGGTCTCCAACTGACTACACCATCTGAGTCCGATTTCACAGTGTGTGGAGGGACACACACGTGTACACGAAGCTGTGGTCGGCAGCAGCTTTTAAAGGCAGAGCCACTATGTCTGAGGACCCAAATGTTAAGCCTAATAATAATATTTAGCCAATTAACAGTAGTGGAGTGATCTAGTTTTAAGGATGAACTCAAACTGACCAAGAAAATCACAGAAAATAGAAGTAAAACGCTCCATCCTCACATCCTCACAGTTCATTTCGACTGCTTGAAATACAGAATATCTCATTTTTTGGCATAAACAGATTAAGTCCTCTTGCAGTTTAATCTTTATCTTCTATTATAAACATTTTTACAGATTGCTACTGTACGTGCTCCTTTTCCATACACACATGTTTATTGTTTATTGTTTCATCTGTCTGGCTGTGTTGGTGCATTGACAGGCTTTCTGAGCAGCAAAGTCAGCATGTGAAAAAGCCTAGGGTCTATAAAAATAAGATCCAGATTGAGTTAAATGGGAGACAGGCACACAACAACCAAAAATCTAAATTAACCACAATAAAGATGTGCCTGTGTCTGATATTAATAGAAGCCAAACACTCTCTGTCTCGCTCTGTCTCTTCCTCTCTCAGCCCTCACCAAAAACCCTCCATACCAATGTGCTCATGGATCAGGTCTTGTGAAAGGCTCAAATCAACCAGGCAGGCAGCAGTTCTGTGTGGTCCAAAGTGTTTCCCTGCACACACATAAATACACACACACTACCACCAAAACTCTTAAGTCCCTAAATGCCTAATCAGGACCAGTGATGTTTAAGAAGACTGAGGAGGAAAAACAGATGATTTCTCTGCCTTGTTGCAACATGTTGTTGACCTCAGAGGAACCTGGTGAAACTTTATACCCCACACAGTCAAAGTGAGATGGATTTATGGATGGATGGTGAAAGAAAAAACAGAAACTAATAATTGGGCTCTGGTTAGAAAAGTAAAAACCTGCAGGATCGGGCAGAGAATTGGAATATGGAGCGGTTATATCCCATTTGCAGCTTATAAACTAGTAAATAAGTAGATGCAAAATTAGCAGCACCACTTTCTGAGTGTGTGTGTGTGTTTTGCTTTCTTAAAAGCTACAATCATGACTTCAGAACCAAACCTGGACCCAGCTCAGCCCATCACAGCAGGCAGCAGGATCTCTGTGAATGCACTTTTCTAACTCACTATTTATCTTTCCTGCTGCAACATTCCCCACATTCCCCGAGACACAGCGCACTGTGCAGCTTTAAGAGGTTTAATAGACTCCAAATACGTTGAAACTCTGCAAGCCTGTCCTGTAAGAAGCAAACTGTGCAACGTTTAATGCGTAAATTCACCTTATCTCTGCCCATAAAGGCTGATTAGTCACTCTTACCTTATAATGCCAGTATGAGGAGGTTATAACGGTTCCAGTGGAGAGGCAGGGAGCCGGTCTTATGACAGAAGTCCTAAAACTGAACCACCTAAGACAAAAGGATGATTAAAAACCCGCGGTACTTTGCTCTAACTCATCTTCTCCATCAAACACGCTTCCAGTTCACGGGGTAGCGGCTAATTACTGCTTTCAGCGTTATTGTCCGCAAATTGCCAGCTGTACAGCGCTCACTGAGGAAGAGGAGGAGGAGGAGGAAGAGGCTGCGCCACTGAAGGGGGCTGGATTCATTCCCTGGAAAGACACTAACTCTTTCATGGATGGTTCAGTCATCAGAGAGTCGGTTTGGAAACGCCAGAAAAAAACGTGAATTTACGCCAAGCTGTCCAGAAGAGAACGTGCAGGCTGAGGCGCGCAACGTGTCCACAGGAGATCCAAAGTGACCCAGCAGATTCTCTGACCGGATTTCTGACGAGACAGCGGTTCCCATACATAGTGACCCTAGACAAAATATACCCACCACCCCCCACCCAAACAAAAAACATGTTGGCACGGTGCGTAAAATGCGCATTCATAAGTTTCTTTAATGAAAATGCTCCTTTCATACCTTTAGTATTTAACGTCGTCCATCAGCTGTACTATGTAAGACCAGTTCCCCACAGAGCCATGCTCCTGTGATGTTGGCTTTCCCTGACAAATGAAGTATTTAGAATTTAAACTTCTTTCACTATGATACTGGTATAAACCAAGTTATGAAACTGACCGATGGTGAGTTTATTTGTTGCTGGATGGGCCTGCTCCTCTTTGGCCTGTATTGTGGAGGATTTCTCTTTTATGCAGTGGTGCCTATAAGGGCCTATTGAGACCATTACATAACGTCTCTTTTTGTATGTGCATATTTTTCTGAATCGCTTACCTGCATATGAATGTTATTCGTCTTAAAACATGGGTACACATTTAAGTGCTAATCTAATAAAAAGCATGCCAGCTGTCACAATGAGAACACACTTCAGCTTGTGCAATACAAACGGCACATAGACACAAACATATGAAGAGTTAATTTAATGGAGAAATTCAATAAGAAATCTGACTGAAAAAAAAGTAAAAAGTTTTCTTTGTAATGTACAAGCAAACAGTGGGAATACAACAGATTGTCTCATTTTAAAATCACATTGTTTTCTATGCAAAGACATGACAGGCACTTCATTTAAAATAATACAAAAAACCCATCATACGTATGTACTTTTGCAGACATAACCTCTACAGTAACTGAACGATTAGTCAAAACTCCTCATTAGGTAGTTTATGATTGATTGTGGTCCCAGAGATGGACTCATGGATGGACCGATGACTGAACAGAGGACCGTAGGATGGGACATGAGCCCATACTCATACTTGCAGGAATATTACAGAACCAACATGTAACTTCAATTCAAAATACTGAACATGCACCACTGAAACAGACAAAGTGGTTCGGTGCCAGTGCTCTGTTGGAGGGATGCATCAAGTTTCTGCGTTAAAAACAAGCTTAAAACAAAAAATAAAATGGGGGTATAATATTTATAACGCCCTCTAAAAGGACGTGTTGGCTCAAGGGCACATCAGCAGGGCAGATTTCTTTATACAGCATCACCAACTTTACAAGCAGAGGCTTAGATTTGGAAACACACCTTGACAGTGACATTTAAGGAAGAAAAAAAAAACACCTAAAAATGCATTCTGTAAGAGTAACTGTTGAATTTAAATGTATGTAAACATCCAGTGCAGAAAACTGTTAAAATCATATTATTATCCATTCACAAACTGTATTCAAATCCAATTAGACGACTAACACATGCTCACAGTAAGTGGTTATAAATGATTTGCAGTGTTCTACCTAACAAGAAAGTGCTTCTCTTTAAGGGTTGCTGCTTTTGGAGGGGCCGTTAGGTCACACCTAAACTCATTCATATCAGTCTTACATAGCCAGGAGGAGTATTTCCTCTCAGGCAGCCATGACAGGTCAAAGCCCATCATCAGAAACACAGGTCTTTTGGCCAACGGACTGGGGTCCAATCTTTGATCACAGATAGATTGATTATCGTGGTTTCTTGTAATAATAATAATGCATTGGTCTTATATTGCGCTTTTCTGCTCTGTTGGGCAGGCACTCAAAGCTATTCTTTCACACCACATTCACACAGTGGCAGTGGTAAGCTACCAGTGGTAACCACAGCTCCCCAGGGGGAGACTGACGGAGACGTGGCTGCCAAGGTGCGCCTACGGCCTCTCCGACCACCGCCGATTCATTCATACACTGCACTGGAGGCAATGCGGGTAAAGTGCCTGCCAAGGACACACAACAACGACTAGGGAGGAGCTGGGGTCGAACCGCTGACCTTCCGGTTATTGGACAACCCTGCTCACCACTGAGCCACTGCTGTAAGTAGTGCTGTAATCAACCAAAGAAAGTCTTGGTCGATTGAAGCCCTCAATTTTTTACTACAAATGGGAGGGGGTACCTGTGTGCGCGTACCCGTGACGGTGTGTGTATCGCTCCTCTGCTTCCTGACTACAGTGGGGAAGTTGAAGCAATAAAGTCGGCTCTGACAGCGTTTTGATTCACATGATTCACCCTCATCTAGTGATATCAGCACAAAACCTGTGGAGGAATATTTAGACAATTTTTGTTATATGTTATAATATTTACAGACATCATGTCTCTCTGCACATGTCCTGCACAGAGCGACACTTATTTAACATCCAGCCTGGTCTGGGTATGTCTGAGCATGCTGCCGCTGCTGCGAGCGTGTGCGCCTACAATTTATTAAGACTAAAACATTGAAATACGTCAGTGTTCATGTGCTTAAAACGGGTGGGGCAGCCTGTTTGTAGTCGAGCTGTGACGGACAGACACTTTATTGATCCGCGAGGGGAAATTCAGGATGCAAACGTTTTCCTGTTGTCTATTTTCATGAAACGCTGCCACACTGCAGATGTCTCTGACATGGTAGAGGAGGACTGACTTAAATGGCACGGTCAAAACTAAATAAATATTCAGCCACCGGCCGGGTAAGCTTCCATCAATCTGTCTCTAGTGGGTCGGGATAAACCAAAGTAGTGAAAACAAGGGGGTTGTTCAAAGATCGACTGTTACCTGTGAAACGGGTGCTCCGAAAACACCCCCATTAGCACTTGGTACATTCCTCCTGATAATATTACGCTACAAAAACTCGACCAATCAGAATTTTGGTTGAGCCAGAACCTGTCGACCAATAAATTGACCAGTCGACTGGGAGATTACAGCCTTAGTTTCTTTGCATCAAATGTGACGATTCTATACATCTATGGACATTTACCAATTTACAGATGTTTGCACTCTACATATAAACAAAGATAAATGATGCTTTCCACCTGGTACCCAAGTTGGGTTAAAAAAAAAAAAAAAAACAATTAAAAAGACAAGCAAATATTTGGCCCAGAACCTGATGCCCACTGAAGGGTAAACACAGTCGAAACAAGATGACCTGATGACAAGTACTTTTTCAATGACTTATTTCAGGCAACCCTGGTGAATTTCTTTGAGATGTTTCAGACCAAATCAAGCCCTGCACACGATAACTTTTAACAGATATGATTTTTAAGCAGGAACTCATGTGGAAAAACTTTCACCACTTTCCAAGTGCGTACCGTTCACTACTTAAGGTGTACCAATACCTGGCAGGTGGTGGTCAGTGTAACATCCCACTGTACAATCTATTCTGAACAGTCTAAAGTGCAAACGCTCTTTGCAGCAGATTGACAGGTACTTCAATGGGATAGATTAGGATGGATGCAGAAGCTCCAACAGGGCCCCGACTGCACCAAAGTAACCCTAGAAAAACAACAACAAGGAGTAAAACTTTAGAAATCACTGTGCCTGTTATTTCTGGTCTCTGAGGGGTAGAGATGCTCACCTCATGCCGCAGAAAGAGTGCTTTGAGCTGGCCTTTGGACCAGTATTCCATGGCATAAGCCAATAGCTTCATAGAGAGGGTGTTCACTCTCAGGAAGTTCCCGACAAACACCACCCTTTCAATGTTCTGAAGAAAAAAAATAGAACGGGGATAAAATAAGACAAAAATATTGATGTTTTAGAGCAGCCATTTTCACACATAATATAGTGCGACGTTCCACCATCATCATCATGAAACAAAGCATCTTGTTGATTACTGCAGAGTGCTTGAGTAGTTTCTCTCCTCTACGCCTTCATAGCCCTGTACAATGCTGCTTGATCAAGACGCCACAAGGCAGCACCGTAAAGAGGCTGAACGCAAAGAGGAAACAGCCGGCAGGAAAGACGAGGGGAACACCGGCCTGCACAAATATTCTGATCATGACCACTTTTATGCTGCAACTCATTCATCTTTAGCTACTAACCTCATTGAGTGCACACATTCTGGTGATGGAGCCGATGTTGTTGGTGATGGTGACCAGCGTTGCCCTGGCCAGGTCCTCTTTGGACACAGACTCCCTCTTTTCTTTGGACATCATGTTGCCAAAACTACCAAATCAAGACAGCAGTCATCTTCAGAAGGGGCAGCAATGTGACAGAGGATTTCAAAAGGACAGAGTAATTCAGAGTTTCTTGTCTAAGACAACAACATAAAATGAATTAACTTTAAAACTACACATTACTTATGCTGGAATCCTACACAGACAAGTGTGTGACCACCTGTAAGAACAAAAGAAGCAGCTGTAAACCGCACCTTGAGGCCACAGCCCAGCCAGGCAGTCCAAACCTCTCATAGTCTCCTCCGTAGATGTCCCGAACCAGCTTGTCCACACGGGTGCTCTCCCCCTGAGAAGCCATTTCTAGGGCTTCCTCGAAAGTGGAGCAGCCAGTCAGCAGGCAGCACAGGCCCAGGAAGGTCCCACCACCGAGGCTGTCGACACATACACACAGTAAAACCAGTCAAAATTCCAGACATTTGAAACCATTACATGCCAATTTAGTGTCTAATTTAGGGTTCAAAATTACAGATAAAAACAAAGATTAACCACTTCAAAAAAAGATTATGGACTCCTAATCCATGTACACTAGTGCTTCGTTCTCAGCAAGCATTCATGGGTCCCTTTCAAAGCCACCAGACAAAGAAACCACATGTGAAAACAAAGAGATGTGGGCAGAGTAGGAGGAGAGGGAAAAAACCTACTAAAATAACAAAACCCTCAGTTCAGCTATATTTACACCACAGTTGACAAAGAAAGTGGTGAGGTAACAACTTAAAAACTACAAATAATCTGAGAAAAACAGACTACATGTATGAACATGCACCTTTTTTTGTTTTTAAATAGATTTTTATTGGAAAGTAGAAAAAGCAAACCAGTATTTACCTGGTCCCAGTGACTCGTTTGTAGTTGTTCTTAGAGTAGACGGCCAGGATGCTGACCCCAGACCCTATGTTGACCAGCAGCAGAGGATACGGGTTCTCCAGTGTATAGGGCTTCTGGATGCAGCGATCAGGGTCTGTGGGGTTTTCAAAGTAGTAGCACTCTGACAGGCCACTGGACACCACCGAGTCGATGTAAAGCACTCCCCGAATCAAACAGTCCAGCTCGTCTAGCTTGTGAAGCTGCAGGTCCGCCATCTTTTTTTTGTTGTTGTTGTTGTTGTTGAGGGGGGGGGGGGAAGAGAACATGGATAAAATCATCAGTAAGAGGATGTGGCCAGGAGAGGACAGAGACAGGAAATTAGAGGAGGAGGAGGGAATGTAAGGGAGGGTTAGAAAACAGGAACTTTCAATACAACTGAACATAAAAATCACATGTCTGCATCTTCTTGTGGCCACAAATCACTGCTTTATTCTTGCCCTAACTATCAGGAATCTGAGTAATTGCACATCTCTCAGCTTGCTCACAGTACTACATGTTTTATCTACCTCTATTTAAAGCAAACATCAGTGCTACAACCGTGCATTAAGCTTCTGTCTTCTCTCCTGTAAAAGCAAACAGAACAACTGCAGACCCACCGTGCGGAAATCAGACTCAAACTTGTACGCGCCTCCTCCTGTGGCGCAGAGGGTGGTGTGGAGGCTGGAGAAATGCTTGTTGCGGCCCATCTGCAAGAAGGCTGGGAGGTCGTGCGTAGGGAAGCGGATGAAGTGCAGGTTGCCTGTCCTGCCGCAGAGCGTCAGGTCCTGCAGCTCCAGGTGCACGTCCCTGATGCCAGTTTTGCCATAGGCGGTGTTGGAGGTCAGGTAGCGCCGGATGCTCTTTAGATTCTCCACCTCTTCCTGCTCCTCCTCTGCTGTGATGTCTTTTGGTTCAAAGTATACAAGCTTCACCAGAGTCCCTCCAATGTCCATTCCAAACCAGGGGAATGCTGCAACGTGTGAGATAATAAACAGAAAGCTGTTCAGTGTAATTTAGAAATAAAATGTCATAATCATTAATGATAATATTTCATGCATCTACAATATGTTGATGCTTAGTGACAGTGGGGGTCCATGGAGCTGATGCTGGCCAGCATAATGGCAAGCAGCTTCATCCTTTGAAGAAACAGTACAGTGTGTACCGCGAACGCCATCTTGTTGCAAAATAAGAGTCTGGCTATTTACTGCCACTAAAGCTCTACGATATTACAATGAAAGGCCAAATTAAATTAGACGTCTGTTTCAGTGTTATTTAGCAATCATTCCGATCGATTTTTCAGCAATTTATGCTTATTTTTCTTTTCAAATCTGTGTTAATATTTGTGTGGGAACGCCTTTTTTTATATATATATATCTTGTATACATGCAGCAGTCTCCTCGCCAGTAAATACACTAATCCCAAGCTAGTAATGTCAACACCTACGCGGCCTGGTTTTCTTCATCGAGTCGTGCCGATGCCTCGTTGTCGAGTTGGAGGTCCGCCGGTCGGATGTGGCTCTTCCTGCGGGCGCGGCTGCCTCATTGTTGGGCTCGTTTCTGAAATGACCAGGCGGCGTCTCGTTGTTGGACCGCAGCTGCTTCGAGGGCGTTTCGTCTTCGTCGATACTATTATCGTCTTCGCGCTGGTGGCCATTAAACGCCATTGAAATGACGACTAATTAACTACATATATGGTACAACTTCAGATTAATTAAACCATTAAACGTTAATGGTTTATGAGGACAATGAAGTCCGGGGCGTAAGAGGCTAGCTAATTAGCCAGCTAAGTAGCTAGCTGTGTTGTCTTCAGTACGGCGGGGCTACATGTCCTTTTTATGTTCGCTGTCAAGCCTGTGGTGGGCGGGGCTAATGCGTGACCGACAGACGCCGGTGTTGTGCCAAAAAGTGATCGTCTGCCAAAAAGTGATTTCCGTCGCGGGAGCGCGCACGGCGCCTTTTTTTTCAAAAAATTATTATAGTTATAGTTAATTATTATAGTTTTTCAAATATTAAGCAATTTCGGCGTCGTCTACCAAATGTATCTCCTCCTACAAATCTACAAATTTCAAGCTACAGACTCCAGTTTAGTCTTAAAACGCTCACGATATGCTGCTCTATCAAACTTGTATCCAGAATTTTTTAATTCCGAATCGTTTCCGGGCCGTGGTTTTTGAGGTCTCCTCTGAGTTTAACATGGCAGGCAGTGCTGTTACCATAGTGACAGGCTGACACACACACACACACAAGAAGCATACAAAGCAGCCATATTTGTAGTCTTTATAACATTTTAAGCATTATGTGTGTCATATTGATCATCCTTCAGCTGTATACTACTTTTCTAAATTCAAATCACACAGCCTGAGCTTCTTATAATCCTATGGGATTATTCCAGCCTCTGACCTTTCATATGGTATATTAACAGGCTATTCTTTAAGGTCATGAATTCATACTGTTCCTGTCTTCAGCAGTGTTTCATATCTTCATTTCTACTTTTCAAAATAAGAGCTTCATCTTTTAAAATTCTTAACCGTGTTTCAGCAAATTAAATTCAGACTGCAGTTTCTCCAACAATTCAGAGCAATCCGTCACATCAGCATTCAAAGCAATGCTTCAGCTGCAGCAATCAAACTTGCATTTTCTTCAGGAAATGCTTTTTCTAGTGCACTCATAGTTTCCTGCTGTTAAAACAGTTTTCCCAGCTATCTACACGTGAGAGGCGGGATACACCCTGGACAAGCGTTTCTGACAACATTTGTGGTAAAAATGGCAGATGGTTGCCTGTATTATAAGACCCTATCATCCAATTTTGCGGGATCTAAGAAATAATTAGAATTTTTTGAAAATAAACTTGGAAGTTGACCCGGAATGTCCTCTGTGAGATGAACATTTTGATAGCTGAATGGCTGAAATAGGTCAATGTATGCTGAAGATACACTGCGCCAAAAAAATTACAGAAGAAGAAAAAGATAGAAGAAAGAGGGTGAAGAACAAGAGTTTGATTGCCTAGCAGCAATCAAACTAATACAAATATATATGTATATTTCAAGTTTATTGATGAGGTGCATAGCTAAAGAAAGTGCAACAAAGTTTTAGGTAAAACTTAAAATTTACACACAAACCTCTAATTCCCATCAACAACAGCTCACACGCTGTTAAAATGCACAAATAAAACCTTCTAAATTAACCTTTTTTCCACACGTCCTGCATTACGCATGCATGCATTATATTTACAATGAAATCTTTCACATCGCACAACCGAATTTGTTTCTATTAAAGGGACAATAAAAATCTGTGTACCAACTAAAACGTCTGCACCAGATGCCAGTAGTTTGACTAATTGGGTACTTTCATAGTAAAGTGGTATTTTTACTATTGTATAGTAAAATTAAGAAACATTAAAACAAATAAAATGGATGTCTAAATTACCGAAAAATACTCCACAGTCCTGCTCCGAAACAGACAGGTCATGAGAAGAAAAATCACTATAAAGAACGCAGCTGTTGTTGAGCCGCAGCTCATTACATATAGAGTGTACTTGATTTAATTGTGTATTGATTCTTTGGCTGCTAAATATCTGATTGTATTGGAATGTCTTTGACACGTCTTGAAATACATAATTAGATACTTAAATATGTACAAATAAATACAGAAAGTGCAAGAACCCTCTTTACCCACCATCAAGGACATTTACAGTGTGGTCGGGTTGTTACTCTTTCTTCCATTCACAGTCCACATCCAGCAACACTTAGCCAACAGGCTTATCTTGCTTATCAGTGAAAAGAACATACAAGCAATCAATCATCAATACATTACCCTTAATGCGCCTTTAAAAAGTTACACATTTGCAACACGTGCATAGATAACCTGAGCTCTCATACCATTTCCGTGGAGTGCCTAAACTAGACAAAAGGAATAGATTTGATTTTTGGGTTTCTATAGTCAGCTTCAAAAGAACTCTAAAAAGGTACAAACTTAACAGACTTGTATTTAAAGACGTGATCAAAGGTCTGGTAAGTTATTACTGGTAATCATTAAACCGCTGCTGCACACCATCCCAGTGCAGTGACTACAATAAGGCACCATACTCTTAAGATCGTCTTTCAAAAGTAAAGCCTAATCTCCTCTTTCATCAAAGGTATTACATCCCCTTAATGCTTAAACCTCCACGCCACCAGCAGGGCGCAGGCTCCCACTCCCGCCGCGGTCAGAATATACTTTGTGTTGACTGACTGCATGAGAGGGGTCCGCTGGGCCGCCTCAGCCGCTGCAGGTTCAGAGGGTTTTGAACCTGATGCAGTATCACCGGCAGTGGCTGAAGGTGATGCAGAGGTGGTGTCTTTGGCTAGTTCACCATTGACAATTTGGGCTTGCGGGATTGTAGTTTGGCCATCTAGGTTGAGGATGGATGGCTGCTCAGATACACGTATCACGTTCTCCAGCACTTCCTGTGTTTCCAAGCTGCCACATGGTGACTCATAATGGTTCTCCTCAGGTTCGTTATGGCTGGCAGCAAAGCCCTGTTCCTGGCACAGCGGGGCTGTGACTGTATCCTCGGTGGAGCACACTGCAACAGGGGCAGACATCACGGTGTCGGCCTCACTTATTTCCAGACGCTCGCTGTTGCCTGAGTAGGGCTCCACGGGTGAGCTGGGTGCAGGGAGAACAGGACTGCCATGATCCTGTGGTAGGACGCTGACGAGATTCCCCGGCTTGCTCAGACACACACTGTTGTCCTCACTGACAGCGATGTCAAACGCAGCAGCAACGGGTTCAGGGGAGGAGCTGGCAGCAACCTCTGTCTGCAGACTGCTTTCAGCAACCTGCAGGTGAAATCAATAACAGATGTCAAGTTTTATTATTCAAATAAATTGGTAAATGATCATCCATTAGTGGGTAAAAGTGTTTACCTGTGCAGCAGGAGGTTCGGAAATCTCTTCAGGCTGCAGGACAGGAGTACAAATCTTGTCATCTGGAGGGGTGGTGTCCTGGACCGGAGGCTTCTCTGGTGTCAATGTAGGAAAAGACGAATCATTGCTCGAGTTCACCTGAGTTGGAGATAGATTCGGTGGCTCGTCCTCTGTGGTGACTGTGGTTTGAAGAGAATCTGCGCAGGAAGGTGCGTCTGATTCAACAGGTTGAGTGTTGGTCACAGGGTTGACTGAAACCTCGTCGTTTTCTGAGCCTACACCAGCATCAGTATTGATGACCTGAACATCAGGTTCAGAGTTTTCTTCTGGCTCCTGGTGAGAATTATTCTCGGTTTGTGGCAGCGGTTCTTCGTTCACCTGTGCGTGTGCGATTTCAGGAGAAGGAGGAGGTGTCGATGGAGGACGTGGCACTTCTATCTGTGCTGCCTGTGGAGGCTCAGGGACAGGCTCGGGGACAGGCTCAGGTGGGGAAACCGCTTCGGGAGCTTGCTCTTCTGGACTCTGGGGAGCTTGTGGCTGTGTGGAGGTTTCTACAGAGGGTGGGGGCTGTGCAGCTGGCGCAGCAACAGCAGCCTGATCGTTACAACCATTTTCTGAAACGGGCAGATCCCTGGCAGATGGTGCTGGATGGACGTGTGCCCGAACGACAGTCGTTGGAGGGGAGCTGGGGTTGGAATCTAGGGCAAAGCAAACAGTGTTGATATTTAAAGCTGTTATGAACACACATGACTAAAGCCCTGTGAAATCCTGAAGGACTAGCTAATCCTGAAGCTATACCAAAATTCAGATATCATTTACTCAAGTGAGAAATGATGTAATTGCAATCTTTCTCACTACTATGCACGGAGCTGTAAGCCAAAGTATCTCTCAAGGTCGAAAAACAAGGAGACACTGTTTCCCTTCAACTGTATAAATCAGCTTACAGTGGTCACAGCACACCCATTCGCCTGACAACCATGCACGCATGAATAGAGATTACCTACACCTGGACACACTCAGTGCTCCAGAAATAATCTGTGCAGTAAACTGTCCGCATATATTGGACTCTTTCAGTCACTGCAAATGTCTTTAACACTTAATCTCATAAAAAATTTGGGAGAACAGATTAGGAGAAGGCTATAGCTAATACTAAAAATGAAGATGTGGTGACTTACTGTTAGTGCCCTTCAGAGCGTCGTATGCTGCTCTCATCTCAGCTGCGATCGTTGGGTGCTCACATGCCTCAAGTGCGTCAATGAACTGCTCCGGCCAGTTTTCTCTTCTTTTTAGGCATTCCAGAAGAACCACCATCGCGTCAAAATTCCCATTAGTCTCTCGTTTTGCCTCTATAATTTCCTAAAATTCAAGTTTAGAAAAAGTCGATATTTTGTCAATATCAATATTGTAGAAAATGATAAACGTGTACCAAAAAATATGAATGAAAATCTTAGCATTGTGTTAGCTCTAGTATAAAAGAATGCTTAAGTTATACATGAAAACATACCCTGTCGTGTAAAGTCAGGCAGGGCAGATGGACCACTATTTCCCTCACATTAACCGTGCTGACTATGATCGCCAGGTTTTTCCGCAAATACCCATTGTAGAGTTTCTCACTGGTGAACGACATCTGGAAAAGAAGAGAAAGTGTTAAAAATGCTCCTGATGTCGATGCAAGTTCTACACACACCTTCAAACACATTAAGGAACAGACAAACACCTCAGACACGTTGGCAACATTCCCTCGAATTAAAAGGTACTTCCCTTTTGCTACATGAGAAACGTGCAAGTACTCAAGAAGATCAATGATCAAATCAGATTTTATGCTGACCAAGACAGAGAGGGGATTTTTTAATACTATGAAACCGAAAGTGAAAGAAACGTTACTTGAGATGTAGATGTGGGAACCGAGAAAATTTTTATTTTCACTAATGCAGAAACAAAAAAACTATTGAACACTCATCGTGCCGTAATAACCCCTCTTTTTTTTAACAGAACAAAACACTCCTACATTTCAAGGTTGTAGCTGCATGGAGAAGGTGAACTAACTAGTCACTGATTAATCACATTCGCACTCTACTCAGAACTTACAATATGCAGCATAAAGGTTTCAGATGTCTCACTCAAAACACACCCACACAGGGCACACTTTCTTTGTATTGAATACACTTTAAGCCCTTTAATTTGTTTACACCAAAACAGCAAGCTTAAATAATCAGTCATGGGAGGAAGGGGAAGGAGATTTTTACAGGATATCCAAAGCAGCACATTAAAGTTTACTGTAAACGTGGGAGAGCTGCAACCATACACGCTCTGTTTTTTTTTCTGAATGGACTAAATGTCAGGCAGGATAGAGCAAAGTCTTTCCTCGCAGTATTATTAGCCTACAGAGGCCATGGTCTAACTAACACACACACACATACTCCAACACGTACTCTGAGGAATCTAAGTGAAAAAGTGATGAGAGACAACAAGACAAGGAAGGCTGGTGTGTCCGAGGAAGAAAAGGCACCTTGACACAAGCGTGCACAGCTGAACCACAGAAATGACCTCTACACTGGCCGGACATGACAATCCACCCCGTGTCCCCCCCGCCCAGTCTCCTTGGCTTGTCCAAGACGCTTGATGATCAAATTACATACAAAAACATATGCCTCACAACAATGGCGTCTCACACAAACCTGGCAAAAACGACAAAATGAAAGACACTTTAACAGACAGGGAGGAATTATAACACACACACAAGAGTGATCACTGCCTGGAAGTCACTCAGCATATCCCAGGAATATGATTTGTAATGTATTCTTAAAAACGAGGTGCGTTTAAATAGGCTGCACAGAAACAGCATGGGCGACAGCTCGTACAGTCATAACATAAATCTGACTTTATGAGCCTTTTCAACGGATAAAACAACATCTTAACAAAGTTGCCCACCAATAAATAAAGAGTGCACAAACACAACAGGGACAGAACAGGCTGAAACCTGGCTGTGAATTTAAGAAATATGTGGAATGCTAGCTAACAGGAAAAGTTGGTTATTAGCACTGTACGTGACAACCTACCACCGAGAGCATTAGAACCAAAACGATTAATTAAATATCAACTCCATGAAATTAAACACTTAGTGACTATTCATAAATCGTCCTACTATGAAATATAAAGCTCACCTTTCGTCTTTAGGTGCCCCGGCAGTTCGTGACTCCCTCTTCAAAAGCTTTTCCTGCGCTCTCTGAAAGCTGCGCTGTCTCCTTCACACACATCTGCGCAGCAGTCACCTCGGAGCTCCCTGTTCTCCACTCCTATTGGACGATGACGCCGTCAATCAAACAGCGAGCCAATAGGGGCTATCCTAGGCGCTATGGAGGCGGGGTTTGTTTAATCTTAACCCTAACCGTGACCTTTCCTCTGTCGTGATGGGATAGCAGCAGAATTAGGATTGGATCACGACTTCTGGTTTACATCTGTCTCTGCTCCCTGATCCTAATCCGTTCACATAAACAGGGGGAGAAAGAGAGGAGTGTATACATGAAGTAATACATAATAATAATATTATTAATAATAATATTTGTTAATACAAAATAAGAGGACTCAACCATGTTTTCAGATTTACAGTAATCTTGAAACATCCTATTAAATGCATCCAAATGTTTTAAACATACTTCTGACTCTCCTGTAATGTAATTTACCAAGGACCAAAGTTTGTCAAATGTATATTAGATCACTGATATTTGCACACTAGTTTATAAAGAGATGCCTGTTTTATTATCCGGCACAGATTTCATATGTACTAATCCACATTTAATCATGACTAATCTGTGTTTGAACTATAAGCAACTGCAGTGGCAACATTTTAATATCTATTTATTTATTGTTTGCATAAGCCCTTATCATTACTGCTTCCTGTGTTTTTTTTTTTTACATGGTCAGCAGAAGAGAAAGCAACATGAACACCTGTCACTATGACTTTGTACAGGGAGTCAGAGGTAAAACTAAATATTTACAACCCATGATTGTGATGCTTTATGGCATTATATGATATCTCTATGATATGTGCCTGTATTAAAAGTCATAATGTCTTAAAATTATTTCTTTCCTTTTTTTAAATTTTAAATTTAATTTAATTTAATTTAATTTAATTTAATTTAATTTAATTTAATTTAATTTAATTTAATTTAATTTAATAAACTGTCTGTTGTTTTCCCTTGTTACAGTAATATTTTTGAAGCTTGATCAATAAAGATGTTATGAGATAAGATATGTGTTATTGAACCCATGGTGGGATATTAAAGTGTAAAAAAAAACTGAAAACAACAGTCATTTCCCCAAAGATCTCCCAGTAACATAAACATTATGACTTTATGAGTAAAACATGTTTTTACTGCACCAGTGCAGGATCATTACAGTCAAGTTAACAGTACATTTTCATTTTTAACCAGAAGGTGGCGCCACTTTCTCACTCAATGTCAGCAGTGTGCTGTCATACATTTTTTTCATGTCCCTCCAACATAAAATGAGCAGTGGTGTGCTCTTAATTCACAGTTTTTGTTGTGTAGTTGTGTGTTAACAACATGAAGAGGATCTGAACTACTGGAGGATTATTGGACGGAGTCATTGTAGCGTGGTTGCAGTTAAACACGGATTAAAGATGTTTAAAAAAAACATAATTAAAGGTTTTTTTTATCTTGTAAACAAATCTGTAGATACTAAATATCTTAACACTACATTATTGATTACCAGGATCTTAGTACTTTTTTGTAAAATGGTGTGTATTTCCATTACCCACACCATGTTCCTTGAACAAACACATACCACTTGTGTTGCTGTGCGATTAAAATGTATGAGCCACTACATGAGCCAGCATTAGGGGGTCATCATTACCACTAATTCAATTCAGCCAATAATCCTCTTCCATATTAAAGTGATGGGAATGACGGGAATAATCAATACATTATTAATCAGTTTGGAATGTTTAATGGGACATTTCTTTGTTTCAGACAGTAATGTTCATTTTTCTCTTTCTGTCTTATTTTTCAAAACTGGCAAAACTCTGTTGTAAGCTTTGGGGGGAGCTATTTACTCATCCAGAATTTATGGTGTATAGTGGAGGGCGAGGACTCACAGGATGCACAGGTGGGTCCTTTGGGGACATATGAAGAGGGCTGTGATGCACAGCTGGAACATTAGTCCCTGATGTGAATATAATTACCTGTCATGGGCAATGATATGCTCAACATTATAATAAAGTATAGTGGATGAGTAAAACAACAGACAGATGATGCAGGTGTGCTACTGTCACGGTCACCTCTGAGCACTAACAACTTGCTGTCAGAGTTTGGGGATGTGTGTGTGTGCTGGAACTGAGAGAATCGTGTAGGAGGGGCAGGACCAGAGAATTTCTAGAGGAGGTGTTTATGAGATTTATTTTAAATATTTTTTTTTTTGATTGATTGCAGGTGTTCATTTGTAATCTGAATTGGCCAGCAGAATGCTAGCAGAACAATCACATTTGCAGTATATAAGAGGGAATTTGCAGTCAGGTTTGATGTGATCGATCAGCAAAAATCAAATTAAATAAATAGGTAATATATATATAGATATAGATATAGAAAAAATAAATAAAGTTACTTATTTTATTGTTTAGAAGCAGGTGGTAATCGGTGTAAATAAACACTCTCTGCAGTCATTTACGTGAATCCGCTCTGGCTGCGTCAACAACGTGTGACGTCATGACGTCATTAGCGTACGATTGTCAAAGTAGGGCTTGTTGCAGAACGCTGCGGAATTTGTTAGCCCAGGTTCTAACTCTTTATTTTTTTTTTTTTTTTTTGTAAGTTTGTTAGTAGTGAGTTATTGTCATGGTACAACAATCAATGAAGCTAAAACACAAACTGAAAGAAATACAGCAGAGACATGTCCTCTCACTCTGCTACGAAGGTGGAGCTAGCGAGTAGCATTGATGCTAACGGTGAAGCTATCACCTGAACGTCGCACACAAACAGCGGACCGTGGTGTTCAGGACTGATACTGCATTCCATGTAACTCGTAAGTAGAGATTTTCCAACCTGGAATATCTGGAAAAAAATGCTGCTAAACGCTTATTAAAGTTGCAAGTATCTACTTGTACATTTAGAAGACATGTACCAAGATTTTACAGAAAAACTATTGTCTGACGTCAAACAGTAATGGCGGCTCACATCGACATGGACTTGGAATAAACAATCAACAAAAGTGAAGCATAGCATATAATCTGCCGGTATTTAAGCATAACAATGATCGGATATTATGTTCTATATAAAAGTTTATGTAAAAAAATAAGACAGTGGTGTTATTATTATACAGTGAAACTGTAAAAAATGTGCAATCATATAAATACCAGGAGATTATTATTAATTCAGAAGTTTATTTTTAGGCAAACTGTAAAGCTGTGTGCAACGAAGGGACGCTTGCATCTGTGGACCGAATAGTTTAATGGTCCAGTAGGCTTATTGGTGAGTCACAGCTGAGCTAAAAGGCTGTGTTTACCAGGCAGTTGCAGTGGATAGACAGATATGTATCCAGTGTTCTTTTGTCCTGTGAATTTCAGAGCCTTCCTGGTCTGGTTGGAGGCTTATATGTCTAGAGTTACAGAAGAAAGCGCTTCAGAAGCAGCTGTTTCCTGCAGCAGTTGTGTTTCTGAGTAAGATCTAGTCTATGAAAAGTGTGTTTATCTTCCACGTCTTGCTGGGTGCTGCTTTTAGTTAGCTCCTCGTGGCACTCTTGTGTGTTTGTAATTTTTAGTGTGCATGCCCATCTATATTTTCTACTGCACATATCTTACCTATGGCTACGTAATGTCACCCAAATCTGAGTACAGAGTAAAACACAACAAGAAGAGGTCAGACAAGGAATTAACTAGTGCTGTTCTGTGACAGGGTTGATCGGTGAGGAAGAAGGGTGATGGAGATCAAGTGATGCACCAGACATAAAACCAGGGTAAGTGTGGGTAGCTGCAACTTTAACCAAACCTTTGGCTTGCTCACCCTCCTTAGCAGGAAGCAGCAGTGATAATAACAGAGAGCCCAACAAAGCTGCACAGAGAGCCAGAGGCAGCATCACAAATCCTTCACGGTTGAGCGGGGGGGGAAAACACCATGCATCTCAATAAAAGAGCAGGACTGTACTCTATTCAGAGCCCTTTAGCTCTGAAACGTCAGCAGGCTGGTGGTTGGGAGCACTTTATGGCTCTTAGAACCAGGCCCTACATATGTGCATCCTGACCCAGATCAAATCAAGTCATACCTTACTGTATGTGAACCCAAGTCAGCCTTGAATATGGCTGATTTTTTTTTTTTGCAAGCATAGAGCGACAGTTACAGTTCAAAAGTTCATGAGCTCAATAGCTGTATGGTGCATTAATATATTAACCTCTCCCTCTCTGTAGCAAGGGAAATGGGACCTTATGTACTTTATCCCCCAAAGGCAGCTTGATCACACTGATGCCAGCATTATGTTTATACTTCATGGCCAAGTGAAGCACAGTTGCACAACATTACATAACAGGCATCATTATTGCTTCCTAGACATATACATTGTGAATTGTACCACATAATTGCACCTCTGAGAACACCTGGGCTTTTTTGTTTTTTTCTAGCTCCAGTGGGAAGGAAGGAAGCAGCAAAGAGACAAGACATCTTTCTGATTAAATTCCCACCATGTTGGGTAAATGTCTCCTTAATTAAATCTAAGCCGAATCAACAATGGTTATAAATGTCATGTCATAATGGTCACAGTCTACATCTGCATGAATAGGATTGGACGTTATCCACCCACTCGGCTTCATTCACGGTCCACCGCTTTGTCCATTGTTGGATCAGTGCTGAGTCAGGCTCTGCCAAGAAGATGACGGCCAAAGTGTCCCACACTTCAGCTTAAAAATGGCGTAAAATGGTCCCTTAAAAAAGGGAACCAGAGAGTGATGCCTGCACTGATAATACAGAGACATACAGTGTGTTCTTAGTAATGATCGAACATGTATTATTTCCTCTACAAAGATGGAAATAAATACATAATCATTGCTAGTAATATTATTTCTGTTTCAGGAAAAAAGTAAACTTGATCCCCTACACCCGGTAAATTTTAAGGATCACTCTCAAGTTCAGCTACCTTACTTATTCTGAGCACATCATTTATACCTTTACTGAGGTTTTTGCTGTTTCCCCTACTGAAGGCAGCCATGTTGGTGGTTGTTTTGCCACTCATTGAGAGTGAAGCAGGGCTGTTCAGGTGGGGAAGTAACATCTTTGCGTTCCTGCTATTTCATATGCCAAAGGTCAACTTCACTGTGACATTGTAATGCTATGAAAAGTGTGGACAACTCACACAACTATTATTCTACTGTTAGCAGGTATGATCCAGCTCCTATCTGGCAACTGACTGATGAGGTCATACAGAACACTTTGGTCTGAAACTGCACCTGCAACTGTAGCTTATGAACTTATCTTCCACAGATGCCACCAAAGTTCTTCAAACTTTGCTTGACCTTTGACCTATACCTTGGTCCTTGGAGTGAAGAGTTAATTGGGAAGAAAACAAAAATTCATTTCCTTTATTCTGCAGTGCATCCATGTGTCTTGCAGAGCCACATCTGTATTAAATGTTATTGAACAAGAAATGATCCTTCAGTTACATGTTAGCTGCAGACTGTCTTGATTTCTCATGAAGGCTGCTGTCCCACTGCCTGTCTACAAAGCTATAAATAGCCTGGTTATTTAATATAAATGTTTTTCTAGGGTTAAATCTGCTTTTACCCTGGGAGCTTTTGGATTCGTTTGCCAGATGTGTCCCATGCTAACCTCTTTCTCTTTTTTTGTTTTGAAAGCAGTCTGAAAAACTTTATTCCAAAGCCTCTGATTAGGTTATATCCATAAGTCTCTGTCTGTGTCTGTGAGGACATGTTTGTGTGTTGCACAGGAGGATTTAAACTATAATGTAAGTGATCTAACATTACATTGATGTATGTGTACATTCAAAGACTCTTCCCTGCAGTAAAGCTTCTTCTTATGATGGAAACTGCCAAAATCCAGTGAATAATAGAATAAAAAAGCAAAGGAAAAAAAAAAATAAGTGACCCAAGGGCAGACATTTGGAGACATGGTCTATTGTCAATGAATAAATTATGTGCAGGAGCACAATCAGGCTGAAGAGCTTTAGAGGCTTGTTTTTTCCCCCTCTTCAACCTGTAACCTTTCTTTTCACTCAGGCAGACTAAAATGTCAGATCTGCTGGGGCGTCAGAACCATGGGCGGCCGCTGCTTTCCTGGTGAACACACAGACGTCTAAAAGCAGGCTTCTTTTCACCGCAGCTGAAAGGTTAGGCTGTGTTGACGCAGGTCATGTGGGTTGGTGATGGCGGTGGCGGTGACCAGTCTTAAGTTTACATGCCTGACAAAAATGTGTCGAGCATGTAGTTTACATGGATGGAGGATTTTTCATTATTAAACAACAATAAGTCCTCATTTTATAGGACAGGTTATAAAGTTTTTGTTTATTTGAAAGTGGCCATGGTGATTAGCCACAAGCTAAACAAAAGTTTAGACAAATCATATCTGGTTTAATTGACAAGTGAATGATCAAGTTTATTGACTTTATTGATTTATATTATTAAAAAAAAATCATACATCGTCCAGCTGTCACTGAAACTGCCTGAATACTACTTTCACTGAAATATCATTATTGACTTGACCTAAATCAGGAAGCTGGATTAGTTGTGAATTTAATATGGAGAAATGATTTCTGTCTGTGCATGAGACAACCTTCTGAATTAAATGGAGAGATTTGTTGGTCAGTTGTGTTTTATCCATGATTAAGGTTAGTGTTTTAAAGCTTTAGAGAGGTGGAACGAAACAGAACAGGCCATTTTCAGAATGTTTTATTATCCATGATATGCATGACGGGTAAACACAATCACAACTTGATGAGTGTCCTACATATTTACAGCGGTTGCCTGTCTGTACACAAATGAAAGATGACATGGCAAGGAGAAATATTCAAAGTAGATAAACATTAAATTCTGACCGTTAAATTTAAGATTTAATTCACATCTAATCACAACAGCAAACTAAGGCCACTAAAGCCTTTCGACGAGGGTCTGCACTGTGGGTCAAAGAACTAGAAACCAGCCCAGAACAAGCTGAACTCTTATGCTACAGAACATTACTTTTAAAATGTGATTTCACTACAACATTTTCTCCTCTCGCTCCCACGGAACCGGGTCCTGCTCCTCTTCGACGTGCGTATTCCTGCGCCCTGTCCAAAAGTGCTCCACATCTGGAAACGTCTTCTCCTTCCCTTCCGAGACAGCGTTGGCGACGGCGTTTGCTGCCACTTCCGCCCCGTTGCCCTCTGTTTTTGGACATTTGTTGCATTTTACACGCTTCTTTTTGCTTCTGCACGTCGCGATGAACCAGACAGTGATCAGTCCTTGGCGCACGTCGTCGTACATGGTCATTAAGATGACCGGCGACAGGGAGCTGCATGCGTAAAGGAGGACTTGCGCAAAGATCAGCAAACCCACAGGAGGCTTGTTGTACCCGAGTCTGATCCAGGTGAATGTCCCCCACTCTGGCAGCAACATGATGCCCAGGGCGCCACTTAGACACAGTAAAACCAGGATCACCTTGCTCTGATGCTGCGGGCTGGGTGCATGGTTCACTGCGTTGTGCAGCGTTTTGGTGTAGTATGCAAGCGTGAAGATGACTGGTACTACAAAGGTTGCGGTTGGATAAATCTTGTAGAACAAGCTCATGAAGTCAGACGCGCACACTGGCATTTCTGAGACACAAATATTGCCGCGGCTGTGGGGCACCAAAGAGGCGAAAAGCATCTGAGGGATCGGAAACATCATGGACACTATCCAAATGAACGCCAGAGCTCCATGAATCCAAGACGGGCTGTGGAGTGGCCCCATGGCGGCGGGGCTCGGAACCAGGGTGTGTTTGGCCCTGGTCGTGACTGCAAGGATTAAAGTTTTTGCAACCACACACGAGTGCTGAAACCAGTCCGTGGTGCTGCACACAAAACTCCCCAGGGTCCAGGTCTGCTTGTAATAGGTGACGGCGCGCACCGGGGCGCACAGTAACAGGATCACCAAGTCCGTGGATGCCAGAGAGGCGAGAAGCGCTTTCACTTCCGAGCCCTTTCCGTTTCTGAAGTCACGAATAAAAATCAGCAAAACGAGCAAATTCCCAACTGCTCCGGACACACAGATCCCGATCAGGATGATAGGCATGGCCGTCCGGGTGTCCTCTCCCTGGAGAAGTTGAACTCCTCCAACAAAATCAAAGAAGGAGACATTTGACGGTCGATCAATATCCATCTTTTCCTCTGTGACTTTAAAATAAAAACGTGAAACTTTTTTGTTTTTGTCCCTCTCCACAGACTCAGATCCTGGAGCAGGCGGAAGATCTGTCCCGGTGCGCCACGGTGCAGAAACGCTGCTAATGGGGTCGTGATCGCATCAGCAAGTGGGTGAGCAGGATGGCAGGTAGGCTATTTCAAGTGCTGCCATTTAGCATCGTCAACCACTCACGTCACGTTATCAGTGTGGCTCCAGGCTGCAGCCAGCCCAAATGTAACGGCGCAGCTTGATGTGATTTACATTCACAACCACAGAGGGACCCACGGCTGGAGTGGACGGTCAAAGGCATGTCAAACATGCAACTTATCTCAGGTCAATGCATCTCAATGTTTGGACTAGCTGTCATAAAAAAAAAAAAACACTATTGATATGTGATGCAGACGACAAGCATGAACTGTCTGCAGTCACAACATGAACATGCAAATACACACTTGGATTTTGGACCAAACTCAGTGATTTGTTGCCAAATTTAATCTGCAGGGAACAAAATGTGACAGAAAAGTGGCAAACTTTATCCACATGTCAGATTTTATTTATAGAATTTAACAAAAGAGTCTCAGTGAACTTAAAGAAAGGCTGTAAACACATGGATTACACAGATGACTTCAGTCAGGCAGCTGCTCCAGCTACTTGGTCTAATGGTGGTTACCTTTAAATAGGTCGACAGTAATGAGTGGTTGTAACTACAGTTGCCTTATTATTACCCAGAAAATGTCACGAGCTTAGTTTAAGGATTGTTTTGGCTCATTTTATAATCTTTTCTTAAGCATTTTTGATACATTTCTTGTTTTTCTTTTCTCCTCTAATTTAATATATAGTACGTCTGATGTCAGTCAAAACAAGTGTCTCCATGGTCCAACACATCCAAACAAAGAACAATGACCTTTTTTTTTTATTTGAAAAATGACTCCATGCAGTTTTTAAGGTACTTAAAGCATTGAACAGTATCTAAAACACTATAATAAGGGAAACACTAAAAATTCTTAAATGCTTTTGAATAAGAATTACATTTAAACCAAGTTTACAACATAAATATCCAAAATATATCCTGTTTTACCAAAGTTATTCACACAGTGGTTCCTCGATTCAAGCGTGCATGAATGAAGAGAAATGAGTGTGAATTTCAGGTCGGTTACCACAGAGTGAGGTGTGTTTATTTGACTTGAAGAGCATACGGATGGTGAAGGGGAGTGAGGGGAGGGTTGTATGTGGAGAGGTGAGGGTGCCCACTCAAATGCTGTCACCTCCTCTAAGAGGGCCGGTTGCTAGGAGACCGGCGCTTCCATCACAGTATGGGGTTAGGAAGATGTGAGGCGTCATGAAGTAGTGTGAGAAATGGATGGATAGAGAGCAGCTTTAAAGCGGCTCTGCAGCTTCAGATCGAGTGAATATATCGTTAGAACAGAGTGATTGCTGGGGGGAAAAAAGGCTCCGGTGGTATTTAGGAGGATGCTATAATGGCACAAGCAGGGGTGCTCCCCTTACAGTGTGCAGTAATCAGGGATAATTGTGCTATATGGACTGTTGCAAGGCCGAGAATACAAACAGGTTTCAGTTTCCACTGAGTGAAAATCTCATGAATGTTGTCTTGACATTTAAATCTGTGTTGCTTTACACTAAGATGATGTGTGCAAGTAACAAAACCCAAACATAAACATCCTCTAAAAGTCAACGTTAAATAATTGTTAAAGGTATTCTGGTCCTTCCAAAGAAGCATCAAGCTTACTTTTGTTATAAATATAGAATGATCTCATGTATTTCATGTTTTCATTTTAGTGTGCCACATGGGGATACCTGTCATGGTTCCCAGATTCTGATTTCCTGACTTCAAAGGAGTCAAAGTTTTCTCTCGTCCTAAACAATTAGTGTGAAAATGTGTGTGTGTTTTATGGACTGGCATAAAATTTCAAACAGTGCGGCTTTGTTCCCAGTGGTTGGAAAGGTTGGTGATCCACTAACTGTTGTCTTGATTGAAATTTACTTGATCACGTCTTTTCATGTGTTTAACATTTCAATCCTGGACAGGGTCACTTTAAAAAGATGTTAGAACCAAGCATTCAGGGTCTCCTGAGGAGGAATCCTAGTGTCTTGGGTGATCCTTTTACATTTCTTAGCACCGTCTTAAGGTCAGTTTTCATTTGTGCTCTTTGTGTTTATTGCTGCTATAGTCAGCAGGTTAGCACCAGAGGTGTCAAGTAACGAAGTACAAATACTTTGTTACCTTACTTAAGTAGAAATTTTGTGTATCTGTACTTTACTGGAGTAATTATTTTTAAGCTGACGTTTTACTTCTACTCCTTACATTTTAAAAATAGACTTGTTACTCCTATTTTATTTCGGCTTATAGGAGCCATGTATTTGTTAGTCTGGTTGCCATGGTGATGGGAATATTTGCATCAGTAGGTGCACTCGCTCACCTGCACGGGTGTTGGCATGGGGGTTAGGAGGAGAGAAGGAAGCTGGGTGGTTTTTTGTTGACCGTAACGTAGCGTAGCGTAGCAGACATCGCACACCATACACCTTTGCACCATTCCGACACCCTATTGGTTGGTGCGCGATCCATCGCACCTGCACGTGACGTAGCCTGTTTGCATTGTACTAAAATGCATTCTTTTTCAATTGCCATACAGTATGTAGTATATCACTATGGCCATTAAAAAATACAGCAAAAAAACAACACATCTTTCTTTTTTCTTTTTTTTTTTGAGGTGTTAGTGCAGAATAGGCCTGTAACCCCCAGCGTTACTTTTACTTTTTACTTTTAAGTAGTTTTCAAACCAGTACTTTTACACTTTTACTTGAGTAAAATGCTTGAGTTGATACTTCAACCTTTAAAGAAGTCTTTTTAAACCCTAGTATCTATACTTCTACTCAAGTAATGACTGTGAATACTTTTGACACCACTGGTTAGCACATCAAACTAAAATGCTAATATTTGATTTAATATCTTAGCATGCTGAAAGTATTAAACCTCAGTGTAGCTTCCAGAGCTCCTGCTGCCAGCTGTCAACTATTGAGCTATGTAGCATGTAGCTGTATACATGAAATAAACAGCTCTATTTATACCATTGTGCGTACAATCAGGATTTGAAGAAGGTTATGCCCTCATGAAGTGCTGCAATCAAGAGTGCAGCGTTGAAATACGCATTAATATGCAGTTGTTTTCTACTGTGTGCTACTCGAAGGCAGCCATCAATTTAAAATGGCAGCGGTCTCATCTTGGAATATCACTTCTCAGCGGGGTCTTGTAAGCATGAAAGGCTCCTTTTTGAATATTGAGTGCGCCTACACATAGCACCTCCTCCTTATTACACTTTATTTGTAGAGGTTTTTTTTTTTTCTTCTTCTCTTAAGAAACAACCCGGACCAACTGAGATGCAAGAGCAAATGCCCAGTTTCTTTTTTTTTTTTTAAACTCTGCATCCCACCACCACTCAAGCCGAGACTGAATCAGTATTGTGAAAGAGTCAGATCCTTCTTCTTCCCTCGAGGCTTGTATAGAGCCATAGAAGGACAGAATAACAGTAAAAAGGGAACGATAGAGGAGTAATGGGAGTACATGAACAAAAACCCAGAGCTGGGTAAGAGTCTAAATGAACTCCAGTAATGTTCCCTTTGGAGATGTTCCCGGAGAAGAAACAAAGATGAAGTAGTTTTTCGACCACAGGGATGTCCATCCTAAAAAGCAGACTTTGCTATGACGAGTATCTTTTCCACATCCCCTGATGCAGAAAAGCTTTTACAGTATAAAAGAAAACAAAGCCACTTTTTTTATCATTAGTCATTCAGAGAGATCAAGGGTCTCCTCAGATAACAGCGGATATATTGATGTCATTCCTCTTAAGTGAAGAAGCAATTAGCAGCTGTTGTGTTAATGTTGGAGGGCTGTTTTACATGACTCCTTTCAAGTCGCCGTGCCATCAAACAGAGCTGATGGCTGACATCAGGTTGCTCCTATAGGTGGCAAAAAAAAAAGTGGTCAGTTACCACGACAACCTGTGGATGGAAAGCTCTAAACTTGCAAAGCTGCTGTCTTCATGCCTCTGACACCAGGTTTCACCCCTCTGACTGTGTCGGTTAAAGCGTTGTGATGAGCTGCAGGAAACATCATTATCCTCATTATTGTTTAGTTCATTTGATTCAGGCTTCATGCAAAGGGATAAAGGACTCCCTTAGCAAAAGGGCAGACTCCCGCCTGCAAAATAGCAAATAATTAATGTCAGGCTTTTTTTTATAGTGTGTGTGTGTGTGTGTGTGTGTGTGTGTGTGTGTGGGAGGGGAGCGGATGGAGTTGTAAGCTTTTCTCTTTTTTTCTCTCACTCTTTAATCATAAATACATTAAAAGCCGAGAGTTCCAGGTGACTGCCTGGAAACAGAGTATTTGCTCCAATTACCTGCTTTACATGTGTGTTTTTGTGCTGAACGTTCGCTCTGTGCTGCTCCCTGCTGGGGCTTCCTGTTGTCTGCTGTCATGACTAATCAAGCATAGATTATTCTAAAGCAATACAAGTGCATTGAACAGAATTAATAACATCTAAATCCTTTTTCTAGAACTAGTGTCCATTTGTTGCCATTTTATCTGATGACAGTGTCGGATGTTCGGTTCATGCCCTGTGGTTTTTACATATAGAAAAGCTTCTTTTAAATTAGTGTTTACCTCTGTTCGGCTTCTACCTGCAAGTTTATGAAATAATCTTGGCATTCTGCAGGCAGATCACTGTCAGGTTTCCTCAGCTTCATGTCATAGTAATAGTGAGGTGAACATAGGAAATACTGATGGAAGAGTGCCACCATGTGCCAGAGGAGGGTAAAACCAATTCTGTCTGCTTAAAAAAAACTGAATTCCCAGAACATGGTGGAGTTATAGTTTATTTACTTTGTTATTCCAGAGATTTTTAGTGGACAAAGCATTCAACATTAAAAAAATGCAGATTACTGATGGAAACTGCAGTGTTTCTCCTCATGGAACCGTCAGTACCTGGTATGAACAACAGATGGCAGCATATGATAGTTTTCAGAGAAAAAGCTGAAAGCGGTTCAGCCTTTGACTGACTTTGACTAGACGAAGATTGGTGCATCAGTTTTTGAGTTTGTAGTTTCTTTCTTAAAAATAAAGAGGCTCTAACATTCAAATAGGGAATTGTAGGTAAGGTGAAGCACAATTTTATACTTGAATGTCTTATATTTTTCTCTTTATGATTAGCATTGGTAAACATAAGATCAGATAGAAAATATTTCCTGGTAAAGGAAAGGGAAATTACATAGATTCAAAAAAATGCACAAGACATTAAAATATGTGTTATTTTAAATGTTCATAATCAGCTTATAGACATTAATTAATCCATTATATTATATACTGGTACATTTTCAGCTTCTACTCCTTGCTGATTTGTGTTTGGATGTATGTTGCTCTTCACCCAGCAGAGGTCCTCTCTCTGTCACCTCTTCACCACTCCCTCGTCACCTGGTCTCAGTTCCCTGTTTTGCTCTACTGCACCTTTAAATTTATTAAGGCCTGATGAGAAGCAGATGCAACATGTAAATCTGTCATTACTGAGAGTTTGTAAGCGAGGGTGAGAAGCTGCTGGTGGACGGCCTGGAAAAGGGGCACACTAACACAGGAGCTAAACATGCTGATCTCTGAGACATCAGCTTGGCCTTTCATGTCGTTTACTGACTATAATGTAGACTTAGACTTAGTGCACAATACCCCATGACCCCTTTAAAACTCTGAAGAGGCTCATAATTAATCAGTTCTGCATGGAGGGTAGTTAATAATTATTCCGAATGTGTGTTTGTGGACGAAGCCTGCAGCAGTCTGAGGGCATGCATGTCAGAAACACACACACACACACACACACACACATGCTTAAAGTGAAAGTTTTAATGCACACAATAAGAAACCAAATGTGTTTTGTTTATGGCCCTGTGCTATTTTTTTATGATTATTATTTAATCTAGGTGACTTGTATGTTCTCACCTTTATGCACACAAGGCCCCGCTAATCTTGTTCTCCATCGGCCCCTGTGCATAATGAAAAGGAGCTTATCATGATGCTGGCCTCGGGGTGACGTCGACTTTCTCCATTTCCGCTGAGAATAAGGTGAATGCCACTTAAACCACGTGACCGGCTGAAATCTCCCAGGACCCATAGGTGCCATCGCCGGCTGGAATGGGAACAATAACTCAGAGAGAATAAAATGAAGAGTTCAATTGGGAAGCGATTAAAATGAATAGAAGCTTTGACTAGATAAGACACACACCATTTCCTCATCTATTTAACATTCATTGAATTGAATAATCCGGTCTTATTATCGTAAATAGTCTGCATATTTACCCTGAATATGCTAATTTATGTTTGCTGCAAGCGCTCTGCGACTTAATAATTTTTTCATCAATATATGCATATCTCTGCCTGTCTCCTATAGGTGTTTCTAAAGAGGAGTGGGGAGAGAGAGAGAGGGGCCGAGAGACCTAGGGACACAGTCATAGAGTGCTCGTTGTTTCTGTAACTTTCCTATTCATTTTTTTTTTTTTGCACTTTGCCCAGGGCCAACCCAGTTACATTTCAATCAAAAGATTCATTGTAAAGTCATTATCCCAAACTAGGCCCCGATAATTGGCTGTCATTTTGCATAGTGGTGGCACTCTGGCTTTGGGGCAAATGACTGTGGTCTTATCTTTCACTTTTAAGGAAAAATAATGGACAATTTATCATTAATCTTTTCCGGGAAATAATAACAAGTTAAATGTCATTCCTGTGTCATGCCTTACAAATAACATTGTGTTGCTCAGGGCCTGGGCTGATCACCGGCTGACCGACCCTCTTCACTGTGAAGGTAGTGGAGAACTTTAACACACGCAGGATGCATTACCATAACTCCTCCGCACTGTGTAAATACACATGTAATTTCAAAGATGACAACATTTCCAGTATGTTATATTATTTTATTTTCTCCCTATAGCTCGGACTGACTTAGCGATGTTATTTAACCGTTAAATCGGCCTCGATTCTCGGCCCACACTCGGCACAGTTCTGTTAATAATAAGGTGCTTTCATTTCAAGTTGTGTTCCAGGTCACCTTATGGGCAGACGTTAAATATTTAAGCCCTAAAGAGGTGTTTAAAAACACAATATGAGGCAATAACAGCTATGATATTGCTGATAATGTGTTGCAGAGAGGTTAGCATGCTAACCAGCTAGCGTCACCTAATTCCTTGTAGGATAAGTGAGGGTTTAGTTTGTGTTTATAGCTCATCTTAAGCCCTAGTCAGTGGAAGTGGTCCTGTTCAGGGCTAAGAACACATCTTAGCTAACTGATTTCTTCAGCTTGTCCGGCGCACCAGGAAAACATAACATGGTCAATATTTCACTCTTTGAATGGAACGTGTGAATATTTTTCTAGGCAAGGCTGTATCGGTCCCGTGAACCACCCATGATGGCGGTGGTTGAGTTCTCCATCTCTTATTGACGAGAATATAACAATAACAGTTGAATTCTGATGTATCAACTGCATGTTGCTAGGCAACAGAGGCAGTGCATCCTTCATTCATTCATTCATCATGTACCCTTTCAGAGGCTTCTTGTAAAGAAAAGGACATCAGGCTAACATTACAGGTGTTGTTTGCATTTATGTGTATGCTAGTAGCTGTTGTGCATTTTACCATGCGACTGCAATCTATAGATTAAAAATGAAAGCATAAATGCAGCACGTGTGAGACTTTGGTAGTACATCAAGTTATTAGTCCAGGTCAACCTGATTTATTTAGTGATAAAATGGTGACAAAACTTTCCTTTGTGCTGTTAGTAGTGATATAAATGGTGTTAGAGTGTCTTTTTCTAAAGAGTTATTGTGTTTTTCTACTTGTGAAACTTCATCTTTTGACAAAGCGGCGAGCAGCCACCATCATTTCGAGGGCCTCATCAGTAAACAATCTGAGACAAATGGCAGAATGAAAGGTTGACATCAGCAGAGGACGGCACTCATTCCCATTCGTTTATGGGATTAGGCTGCTGTGAGGGGGGGACGGAGCAGAATGACTCGTTTGGCATTCAAAGGCAAAGGGTGAGCCCAGAGAGAGCCTGTTTGAACAGGGATCAATTATCAATCAGTCTATAGGCGAGATTACCAAAGCCGTACGAGCCGTGTTGACAAATAACCTCAGAGATCCTGTCAATGAATGCAAACGGACAAACGCCTTTGGCTTTGACACTGGCTACTGCAGAAATTCAGATTAGAGCGGCCCTCATCAGCAGATCGGTGCTGTTGATGTCTGCTGAGTCCTCACACATCTTTTCAGCAGCGTTTAAACCCCCCGACTGGATCCTGCACAGGCAATAATTTCACTTTAAACTCTCAGATTACAGCTTAACCAATCACATTTCAACTTAAAAACACCATGTCCTGTAGAGCTGTGCAACAGTGCTGCTTTTACAGTAGTAGTAGTGTTATTAAAAGCCACTGAACTGCTCTGCAAGCAGGAGATTATAACTCACCTGGAATCAATTAAAACAACGAATGATTACTAAGACACTGGTTATTGCTTCTGTAATTAATTATTGACTAATACAAAATGAATTCCTTGATGTATTATAACACATACCTGGAGTTATTTACCAACAACTAAATGATAGTTTAAGAGACAGTGTTGCAGTTAAGTCAGGTCAGCATCGCCTCAAAAGGCCCAAAAAAAAGGGGCAACAGATGAGGATTAATTTCACCAAATGCTGCTGTTTGCAGATGCTAATGACTTAAATAAACTTCTCTCTCCTCCCCTGGTAAAAGAAAAAAAGATCATTGTGAGTTGATGGTGGGAACAAAGACGCAGATTCTGACATTGTTCTGGTTCTGTTGTGCTCCACACACCCGCATCAATGGCAGCGGTCAGTGTGTCAGTTTGGAGGGCAGGGTGAAGGTTATTCGGGGCCTCCGAGAGCAAACAGCCCCTGATAATCCTGACCTTCTCTTTTCAACAGCGGCAGTTGGGAGTTGACCGTGATGGTTAAGAACCACCGTGGCTCCATGGTCACGTCTAGGCCGGCCTCAGAGGAAGGGCCTGTTGTGGAGGCTCGTGGGAAGTCTTTGTGAGTGTTTGATGAGGATGAATCTATAGGAATCAACATAAATAGTGATTGGAGGAGCTCTGATTGAGTCAAAATTTTTATTTTACTTATTATTTAATTGTTTGAATTAGATCTTCATTGTTTTGATTCAGTCTCATTGCTCTTACAGCATCATGTGGTGATGGCGGAGACCAACGTTCTTAAAAATATTGAGCTCTTCTGGAGTGGACCAAGGTATTTTCACTTCTCATGAAGGTGAAAGATGATCAAAACATCACAGATTCTTCCTTTCAAACGTAAATTTCATATACTTGAAGCGTCTCTAGAAATCGTTGCCCCTCTCCAGGCATTTATCTCATGCATACACACACACTCGTGTTGAATCCTAAGGTGGGGGTCATGCTGCTGGCTCTGCCCCGCTGACCTGCAGGGGGTCAACGAGAGCAGCTTTACAAATCCTGACTTTATAAAAACACTGGGAGAAGGTCCTCATGGGAATTAACCCTACCCAGGCAACCCCAAACAGTAAATTACAGGGGGCTTACATGACTCCTGCGTTCCCCGGGGACATCAAACGGCGAGAAGGCCTGCGTTTAACTCACCCCGCTCGCTCCACTTTAGATCGGCTTCTTTCTTTTGTTCCACTGTATTAGTCCAGTCTCTGAAAGGCTGCAGGGAGCAGGACTCTGCTTCTGCTCTGTGTCTTTCTCGTTCTGTTTATAAAGCAGTTTGGAGAAAAACAGGAAAACTGTGCACACACACACAAAAAAAAGCATTTTTTAGAGAAAACGAAAAACTGGAATCTGTAAATATAAGTGTCTGAAACCGAAAAAAAGAAGAGTCCCCAGATGTGCAGAAGGCCTCCCCCCTGTCCTGACCTCCAGTATATTTAATATTTAGGGATCCTGGCTTTAAAAAAAAAAGGGGGGGGGGTCCCTGGCCTGCATGGATTCAGAGGTGGGACAATGGCTCGTATGTCTGAGTGTTTTTTCTCAGCTCTTCATTGGGATGGAGCCCCGCTGGGAGCAGATTAGCCTCTTCATGGGGGATGTGACGCCCAGAGAGGAAGTATCAGAGGAGGACAAACACAAGGACAAATCATCCGGCCCGACACTTAATATTCACCGCAGACACGCAGACAGCAGGAGAGGGCTTCCTCTGAAGCTGCAGGCTGAAGATTTTACATTTCTGTTCCTCTCTCTTTGTTTCCCCCCCTCCTCCTCAGTTTGATCTCTGCTAGGCTGCTACTGAGAGGATGTTATTTATTATTAGTCTCTATGTTACTCATATGTCATGGGATATGTTTAATATACACATATTTGTAATTTGATCATTTGCACATTCAAAACACAGACTACATATAAGACTTTATGTTTATTTTATTTTAACAGTAGACGATGTTAAATGTGTGCCATCATTTTGAGTTTATTTAGTATTATATATATTTTTATTTTACAAAAAAAGCACGCTAAGCACAATTTGATATAAAATCCAAAATTTATAAATTAAAAATTAATGTATTTCAGTAAAATGGCACTAAATAAGTGAGGATAAAACCCAAATACTTCCTCCTGTGTGTGATCTGTTTCACCACCAACAGATGGCGATAAACACAAAGTTATTTAAATTAAATGTTTAACCCCTTTTTACTGGCCTGTCTGCGTTGTGAACTTGATTATTAACCAAACCCGGATGTTAGATCTAAGTAAGTAAAAGTCATATAAATACTTGTATATATATATATATATATATAAATATTTCTGTCTGCAGCCTCCTGCTCCTCCTTGGCGGTGATTGACAGCTGCTGAGGTCAGTGTGCGGCTCTTTCCCACATGGCCCTCAGCCGCAGTTTAGCAGATAATTAAAATATAAATCGGACAAAGACCACTAAGTCGCCGGTTAAGCGTTACAAAGGGAGAGCCCACATCCCCAGAGCTGGTAAACCAACACCTTATTATTGAGCCCACAAAGAAAAACACGCCGCTCTCTGCCAGCTGTTCACCGCAAGGGATGCGCTGTGTTCGCGGTCCAAGCGTCCACGAGCAGCGGGAGCCGCGCTGCGTTCAGGGACGACCGGAAATCTGGGCTTTATCACATAAATTCACCTGTGTTTTCTTTATAATATTGATTCTTAATTTGCATTTAGCAAACTTATGAAATTCCTTTAAGCTTGAACTGATAATTGTATTTATTATTTGATTGATTACCTATTAACAACAAGCAACACCGCTCAGTTTAATGTGTAAACTGTTGCTTCTTCTTTATAGGCCTTTTTTTATTTGTTTATTATTGTTTATTTATATTTACTTTTTATGATGAGCAAATTATTGTCCACCTCCTACATATTCATGGATTTCTGTAGGACACAATACATTTTATTAAACCTATTTCTATGTGACAAAAATAACATGAAGTGTTTTGTTTTAATTAAACATAGGCCTACCAGATCGACATTTACACCTAATGTTTCTGATGTATTGATCACATAGACATCTGCTGTCTGATTGTATCAACTCCTTGGATCTATTATTTTCTGAGCTCCAATAAATAACTCAAGCTTTTGTTAACAATATAGACAATGTATATGTCTTGTTGGGCTATAGCAGGATTTATTGGTGGATTTTATTTGTCTGTGCCATTTATAGATGCATATTATTGATCAACTGTAGTTGTCATACAAATATATCAGTGTCTAGATTTATAGATTTGAATTTCTCCTGGTTTTAAAAGATTTCAATCAGAATCAGAAACACTTTATTACTTACTTTTTATATTTACTTGGGGGGAATTTGCTTACACGGAGCACCTGAACGCAGCGTGGGGTTGTTGAATAGGCTGCTGCTTCTTCTTCTGCTGTTTAGACAGTGAAATACGTCTTATCCCACATTCTCAGCTCTGCTCACTCTAAAAACATTTTTTGTAATCATGGCAGAAAAATAGTGAACTTCATAATGTTTATTATGTCTTCTCCGGCTGCTTCACAGGTGGAAACTCATTATGAAGGCCATGGAGCAGCAGACACCTGATCTGCAGTCTAAATATCTGGATTCAGATAAAACCCAGAACCACCCAGTGATACACACACTGCCCAGCAACAGCTGCAGCTCACTGCAGGGTAATAAGATAGAAGATGGAAAGCAGAAACCAGGCCTGGAAAAAAATGGACATAGAAACAAATCTTCAAGTGCATTTATATTTTGATTTTAAAATGAGTTCAGGCTGTAAATGAGTTCACTTCCTGTTTGTATTTACAGTAAATGTCTTCATGTGACTTACAGGCAGTGAAACCTTTGTCTGACCTTCGTGACCTCTTGCGTCTGTTGTGAGGTGCATTTACAGGCAGTCACAGCTGCCTCTGGGCCCAGTGAATCTGGGTCGGTGTGAGTGTCACGTACGAGGACAGGAGCGTGGCATTTCATTACGTTCATCAGGGGTGAGAAAGTGAGCCCTGATTAGGTTTCTAATTACTCACTTTAAACTCTAAGTAGGCCATTTGCACTCCAGTGCTTGAACTGGATCCATCTCAGGCCTCATCTATCTGTTGCTTTTGGCTCCACAGTGAGTTCATATGTGTGTGTGTGTGTGTGTGTGTGTGTGTGTGTGTGTGTGTGGCAGCTGCTGGCTCTTATTGTCTACCAATGTGTGTGTGTGTGTTCCATCTCAGCGTCTTACACACGGATTAGCTGCAGTTATGTAACAGCTGTCGGTGTCAGGATGTGATATGAATCTGTGGGGCTGATCAGGGGTTTGATTGATGGCTGGGCTCCCAGAATAGATGAGGAATCTCTCTTTGATGAGGCCCTAAGCTCGGAGTGGATCTCTTCAGAGGGCTTTCTGCAGAAATCTCTTTGCCGTCTCTATGATTGGTGGGGATAATATCTTAATTAGACAGATTACTTTGTCAGAAAATATTGCTAAACATCTCAGCCCCTCATTTAGAGCCTGTCAGACGCCTTCATGGCTCTGGAACCGCTCTGTGTTGCATGAAATTTCTGTTTGGGTCTCATCACCAGGTGGAAGAGCGCTATAACAAAATTAAGAAAGAATTTTGATCAGGAATTAAAATGTTTATTCATTTATTTAATAAACAATTAACACAATATTTGACAAAATAATTATCAATAATGTTCCATCCATGCATTCTTTAGACAATATATTATAAAAGTGTAAATACTAATTGTTTTATTTAAAAAAAAGTTAGTTCATTCTGTCCCATAACAAAGGCTTTTAATGTGGCGTGTGGCACATGCCGCCAACAGAGGGCGCTGCAGGATTCAGCAGCTCCCTGAAACTTTCATTCACTGTTTCCAGAGGTTAAAAAAAAGTAGATGAACTAGATAAAAGTAGCAGAATTTTAACATCAAAGTGCTCAGATACCTTTAAAATGCTGCTTAAATGACTTATGACTTAAAAAATTAAAGGTAAATAGGCACAAAATGCAAAAGCATGTCTACTGTTTGTCATAATAACATTTATATTTTTGTATATATTCCTTTATTTTTTTGCATCATGTGTTACAGGCTTGACGTTTGTGCATCTAATCTTAATCTCTAAAGCTGTAAAATCAATAGTTGCATGAAAAAGCACACAGTCCATCTAATCAGACATAAAACGCTCAAGCACTCTGAGTTTTTATCAGATCACCAAGCGTCCATCAGAGCTCCGGACCGTGCGGGTAGAAACTTCAACAAGCCCTCATGCCTCATGCAAAGCGTGTCGGCCATCCCTGCACATGCACTGGGTTTCGATTTGCATGAATACAGCACAAGGATTTGACTGATGTGATTGAGGTGACGTTGAGGTCAAACGTTTCTGCATATTACTTTATTTTCTGTGAAGTTGTTCCACTGAGGACAAACTCATTCACTTGTTGCCTGGTCCACGCAGGTTAGAACATTCAGATCTGTGTGCTGAGGCCTGTTTTTTCCTTTTTTTTTGCTGCCTGCTCACAAATATCTGGACTTCTACCAACCCAACCTGCCTCCTCGCTCTGCCAAACTCAGATCTTTCCACAGCCAACACTCCCTCTTGGCATCATTCAAATATTTCAGCTTCTATAAATTCTATAAACTGCAAATTGTATTAATTATTAGTTCAGTTCATTTTTTGTCACAAATTAAAAAACTTAGCACGTCTAAAATAACATGACTGTGGACAAACTGATTTGTAGGTGCAGTGATGAGCCGGCTGTGCTGGAACCAAAACATAGTTTCCAGTCAAAAAAAATGGAAAACTCTCCTGAGGGGAGGGGATTTTATAAAGTGAAAAACCCACATTTTACACTCTCTCCTTCCACTTCAGACTTCATGGATGTAGAGATTTCTTAAGTGGCCCACGTTGCCTCCCTCTCTTTTATTCACCTCTTCAGAGCCGGTCTGTTTACTCATTCTCTACCTGAGTGGAAAATCTCAAGTACTTCTGTCAAAATAACATCAAAAAAATCCCCTCGTAGAGAGGAACACAGGAAGAAAACACTTTTTCCTGTCAACACAAATAGCCACATAAAGTAATGTTTCATCTAAGGGCGACAGCTGGAGTGAATAAGTGTGGTTATTTAACATCTGACACTTTAGGATTTATTTCTTTGAAGTCTGGTGGAGACTTAGATAAGAAGATTTACAGTGGCCACATGTCATGTGTTAGCTTCAGAAAGAGTTATAGGCAGTATGTGTGCTTCACTGAGCTAAGGCCCCGTTCACACTGGGGAAAGAAATGTGGCTTAAGCAGGATTTGGCCGCATCCAGTGTGAACACCTCAAATCCGGCTGAATCCAGTTTGATTTCAAGCCGGCTAGATCCACCCTCAAGAGGTGGATCTAGCAGGATTGGCTCAAATGTGGCCAAATAGGTCTGAACGCATCCAGCTTAGGCCCCGTTCACACTGGAGAAAGTCATTCCAGCTAGAGTGGGATTGAGCCCAGACAGCCTTGAAGCTGGATGCATTCAGACCTATTTTCAAATCTGGCTAGCACACAGTTGTGTCCGCACTCAATCCGGCTTCATCCAGCGTGTTTGCTGTTCTCCAAACCACTAGGTGGCGCCTCGTAATATGGCTAATAATGTGGCTAGCCGAATTCGCTAGCCACATTTGCGTTCACACCTGAGCCACATTTGAGCTAATCAAGCTTTGATTTCAATCCGGCTAGATCCACCTACCAGAGGTGGATCTAGCCGGATTGAAATCAAACTGGATACAGCCGGATTCGAGGTGTTCACACATCTGGATTGATCTGGATGCGACCGAATCCTGCTTAAGCCACATTTTTTTCCCCAGTGTGAACGGGGTATTAAAGGCTGTCTGGGCTCAATCCTACTCTAGCTGGAATGACTTTCTCCAGTGTGAACGGGGCCTAAGTGGCTAGCATGCTCTTACACATCTTACATGTGTTATCGTGGGCATGGCTGTCTCATCTTCACAAATAGAGGGAGGAATTTTCTCAGGTATTTGCTGAGCTGAACTCAAAGATTAAAGTTATTTAGTCAGAGGTCACTGTAACCTCACTAAATTAAGATACTAATAATGACAACCTATGTACACAAATGTCAAATACATTTGATGGCTTCTTATATACAAACAAAACAAGTCCATTTGACATCAGGGCATTTTGCAGAAACGTCCATCGATCACTTTAAAGGTCGGGTAGGAGATTTCATTCTGATGCACTTTTTGTTAAATTACTGTAACTTCTCTTTACAATCCGATAGCAACCAATTAGTTCGGCAGTTTGGCATTAAAACGAAGAATATGAATCATCTGTGGAAGCTATAAAACACTAAAAACATCAGCCAATCCTCCGGGTGGACCCTGCGCGGAGTACTGGCTGGTTGTCACTCTCTTCCTGCTCTGCGCGCACCTGAGAGGTACGTGCATGATGGCCGAAGTCACAGACCGCAGCTCGTCTTCAGGTGATGCGCGTCCATGTGATTGGGAGGCGTGGCTTCAGGGTGAGCTCCGAGAGAAAGGGGCGTGTGTTTACTTTCCAAATCTGGCTGACTCTCACTGACGTTTCAAAATCTCCTACTCTACCTTTAATTCTATTTTTGTAGATTGTATTGATAAAATATTTAGATTTATTTTTCCTCACATGTTTAAGATGAATTGTTCTTATTTCTGCAGGATTTAGCATCTTAGTGTGTGGGTCAACAGTTCTGTGAATGACAACAAACCTAAAGTCAGTGATATTTAACTACTGGTGAATATGATTTTGAGCTGTGGTAAAGCTCAGCCTGAGCTTTGATTTCCAAATGCGTGCTCTGTTGTTGTAGTTAGGATACAAATGCCATCTCTATGTGCAAAACAGCTACTGCTTATTTGAATGCATGCTCCCTTTACCTGGTCAATATATCAGCTGGGAAATGACATGCACAGTAAACCCTGTCCACTCCCCCTCAGTGTTTCTGTGGCACTGTCCTCTCTATCTATTGATTTTTTTTCCCCCTCACATGTAACCACTGCACAGCCGAGCAGTACATCACCCACGGCAGTGACAACATTACCAGGCCCAGTCCTCCCATCAGTCACTCTCAGGCAGGCAGGCAGGCAGACCTCCAGGTCACATGAGGCCTTTCTGACTGCAGCAGGAAGTGACAACACATTCCAACCTCTGTGGTGAAGAGGAAGGCAAACACAAAACATGGAGGAAGAATTAGGAAAGAAATCAGGATTTAAAAAATATGTGGCTGAAAGGGAAACAGCTGCAGCTCTGACTGAGAAACCCTAAACACAACAGAATACAAAAGTAAGTCCGATGTCAGATGTGGTTGACGTGATGTCGTGACCTTTGCTGCTTTGAGATTCAAAAATCTTGCCTGTCGTGCTGCAGAATGTCAAGTAAATACAGATCCTATGTGCACACACTCATCCTACACTAGCTGCTCTGTGATGCACAGAGTTAGCATCAGCATGCTATTTTTCAGCTGGCTGTGTTAGCAACTGTTAGCCAGTGGAAGTCTGGCTATAAGTCAACAGTTTTGCTGATGGCCCCACGACTTGCAGGGTTAGGAGGATCCTCCACAAGACTTTTAAGATCACACCTGTCAGAGAGGGAGGATATTCACAGGATATTTCCCAACATTTACAGCGCCATCTCGTCACAGCAGAGATGGTGACATCACTGGTTTGGTTGGCGTGGAAGTCGCTAACCAGCAGTGACAGCTTTGACCATGAATTCCAAGCTGTCGTTCAGTGTTTTAGTCTTTCATTTCCTCCTCCGTCCACTGGAAAAACACAAAAACCAGCCAACAGAACAGAAGAAAAAGAATCTTACAATCGAGCATACTTGCCAAAAATATTTGTCTCCATGACAACAAAGCAAAATCCATTCCCCATTGATACTCCTGGTAGCCTGCAAGAAACTTGTAGCCTCTCTAAAATGTGCAAAGTAAAAGCATGTGTTGCAATATTGTAAATGACAGGTCTTTATAGTTTGAAAAAAGGTTGCCATGACACGTTTAGATGATATTACACCTTCAGAAGGTTAGAAATGCAACATATTAGGACCCCTCCTTAGTCCCATTAAATGAATTAAAGGTCTTTGTGACATCATAAAAGTGTTTTTCTGATGTTTTATAGGCAGATAAAGTGAAGAGAATGATCAGTTGTAGAGTTCTCTCTCTCTCTTTGTGTGTGTGTGTGTGTTCAGTCCCCTTTTGTTGGTGGTTTGTTTTGCAGCTTGAGGCCTGGATCAGGATACCTGCAGTGTGTACACACTTTTTAGTTTACTTTAAGGGGAGGGGGGTGCTGTAGCTGTGGTTGAATAACAGCACCGGGACTCCTCACGCCCTGCACTCCGGCGCAGGTGCGTGTTGGTGTCTGTACGTGCAGCCATGTGTCGGTGCTGACTGAACTTCCTTGTCCTGCAGAAGAAGAAGAAGAAGAAGAAGAAGGAGGAGGAGGAGGAGAGGCGTGACGTCGCTGCCCGCAGAAAGGCCCGGACGGCACGGGGGAGAGAGGCAGGGACGCGCCGTGCGGGGACGGACGCTGCTGCAGAGCAGACTGCCGAGAGGGCAAGAAACAACCGGCAACCACGGCAACTTTGCAGAGACGACAGACGGCCATAATGCGGCACCGCCCGCCGACCCCGGAGCTGATGTGACTGTGCGCAGCCAGAGCAGGGAGGAAGCGGCGGACACCACCTCCTCCTCCACCTCCTCCTCCTCCTCCTCCTCCTCTCCCCCGGTGTTGCCTCGTCTCGGTGTGCGCGGCAGGTCGGTCGTTTGGTCGGCCTGTCTGTCTGGAGGGGGGGGACATGTCCTCACTAAGCGTAGAGGAGGACCAGAAATGGGTACCGACACACGTCCAGGTGACTGTGATGAGAGGCAGAGGCTTACGGGGCAAGGGCAAGCATGGCACCAGCGACGTGTACACCATCATCCAGCTGGGGAAGGAGAAATACTCGACCTGCGTGGCGGAGAAGACCACCGACCCGGAGTGGAAGGAGGAGTGCTCCTTCGAGCTGCAACCCGGCGTGCTGGAGAACGGCGGGCGGAGCGAGTACCCAGCCGGGAGCAACGAGCTAGTCCTAACCGTGATGCACCGTGCGCTCATCGGACTGGACGTGTTCCTCGGCCAGGCTGCCATCCAGCTGGATAAAGTCTTCCGCGAGACCAGATACGTGAAAAACGAGTAAGTTAAACTGTCTGCGTGTGTCATAGTTGTGTATGCGTGTGTGTCGGCATGCTGCTGGGGCTACAACATGAGCAGAATTCCCATGCATGTGCTTCATTTGCCTCTGGTCATTGAACACACCATCTTCCAGGCTGCTTTTTTGTGCTGCTTTACATGCTGCACACTTTGTTGTGAGACATAAACACAGCTGTCAAATCTCTTGTGCTGCATCAGGGCCCTGCAGACACACCCTCCTCCTCTTCCTCCTCCTCCTCCTCCTCCTCCTCCCCCCACCACAGACACACCAAACTAACTCTGAGCACATCCAAAACATCACACTCCCCTTTGAGGCCCCACAACTTCTTTCTAGAACCCCAGCACCCACCCTTACATGGCCGCCAACCGCCTCCTCCTCAATGTTTACATGAGATGCTTGTTGTGGGTTCTTAAACGCGTTGTTTCCCAATAGCTGAGGCATGACGTAGAGCAAAGGGGAGATTAATGCCTGTCCCAAATCCAGGGATTAAGCAGCAGTTTCATGATCCTAAAGCTCCGAGGTATTTTTAGCATAACATGTTGTTTTACATCAGCCCACCCACTCTAATAAAGAGGCGAGTTCCATGGTGATAAACAAGTCATCGGAGCAAGTTTGAAACTCGTATTTAGGATGTCTGGTTGCACTTAAATGCACCACAAAGACAGTTAGAACACGGGTTTCATGTGTGCGTGAACTCTCCGTACAAGCAGGGGGCAGTAGTCTGTGTTCGTAATCAAAAAACGGGAACAGGAAGTGGTGGGACTGTTGATACACACCACTGTAAACGGTTCAGTTTCATCACCTCAGACGCTTGTTGTGAAAATGTTTAGTTCATTTCTTGCCTCTCACCAGAAGGATCCTTAACTTTCTCGAGCAAACCGCCGCTGACACACCATCGATCAGTTTCCTACATTTCCCACAATGCCTTGCAACACCTCCCAGAAAACAAACTTGAAATGTATGTTGAGTAGTGATTAAAAACAGACTTCTTTCAATTCAGAATGTAACTGCCGATGTTTCAAAAACCAATGTTTACATTTCCCACCCCTTCCTGGAATGCTGTCTTTACCTCCACCTACCAACCCGACCATGATGAATATGAGACGAAAGGGGAACCGGTCCCCTTGCTCCTGTCGGCCCTGTTGGAGGTGGTCACTTGAAGGTTAGAGGCAGCCTGTGATGATGATGATGATGTGTCAGCAGATTGGTGTGTTGGTACATTCAGTGTCTCCATGTGGTATTCAGTGAATCTGTGCTGGTCAATGGCGACGCCTCTCAGAGTCAACACTCCCCGTGTGTGTGTGTTTGTCGGTGGGGATGGATAGGAAACATCCAGCAGAACAGAAAGCAGCATTAAAACTTTGACCAAGTAAATATTAGGATTTAAATCTAGTTGTCATCATCATTAATGTGACCTCATGGATTCTAGCTGCATTTTGCAGATGTCTAGTCAAGTTTTGAGGTGTGAAATCCAGCTCTCCTTTGGTTTTAATGGAAGATTTGATGTTTTTTTACTGAGTCTTTCAGGGTTAGAGTGTATTTTCTCTTTCAGCATGGCCTTTTTTGGGGCCTGCACCCATTAGAGCAAACTGTGATTTGTGATAGAGTAATAATAGGTTCTTTAGGTGTGTTTAAGGTGAGTTTTTTGTGTATGGAGATGGATGTTGGCAGTAAAATGTGATAAAAGCAGGACCTGGGGATGAAAAACAGGACTCACAAATGTACCTCAACTCAGTAAAAGTCATTTCACACACACATATTTGTGGACTTTCATGTTAGAGGTGGGAGGGTTAGAATTATTTTCACATAAGTGGAGGACAGAAGTGTGTATAGGCCAAAGGCCTGCCAAGGTTCTTTCATTTCAGCAGCTCTAATAAAGCTTCTTAGAGGAGGTGGCAGCCTTGCTGTGATATATGGAGCCTCAGGTTGTATTTTTCTGTCGCCTTTTCTTCCGCACTGCTCCGACTTGTTTTATTCTCTCTGGGATTCATCATGTTCCATAGAGCTTACATCTGAATCAGCATGTTCTCGTCACAGTCTGTGGGAATGAGGGATGAGTTTTAAATCTGGACTTATTAGTTATGTTGGGAGACAATGAGTCGGATGGCTTCCACCTGGATCTGGACTTTAAATTAGCCTTTTCGACACCAAAAACACGTGTCAAACTCACGAGTGCTTGATTATTCCGCAACTTCACCATCAAATAAAAATGAGAACAGCAGCTGGCGTTACTCGGGTGGTGGCCGTGATGGTGTATTTGCATGTTACTGGTGTATGGCAGATTACTGGAAAGGTGGGCGTTGGGTGAATTCCCCACAGGGTCTGTCAGGAGGAAGTGCACAACAAGCACACCATGATGCTAACAGAAAAATGTATTTTGCAATGCTGTTTGCTGAATATAGAAGCTTCATAATCAAGTTTTTCTGCTGCATGTGAGGGATTCTTGGTCGGGTGGTTCGGCTAATGTTAGGAATTTTTTTATATTACACTTCTGTCGTGTTGTGTATCTGTAGGAAGCTAACCTGTGATGTTTCAGGCCTGAGGACTGAAGCTCCATCTGCAGAGTGGAGACTGTGTGTGTGTGTGTGTGTGTGTGAGATGTACATCCAGAAAACTCCTCTGCTAAAAGCCGACAGACTTTCAGCAGCTGCAGCTTGGACAGAGTATATAGGCTAATGGACAGTATAGGTTACATAACGCTGTGACCTGTCAAGTCATGCTGGACAATATAAATATAGCTTGGCTCTTTGGAAACATGCTCTGTGGAGCTGCATCGGATTCATCTTTGTATACCTCAAGTCATTGTGTTGTTGCATCACCCTCATCAGCCCGTCTGCCTGGAGAGGTCATAGCATCAATGGCGACCCCTGGACTCTGCTGTAGAGAAGGTATCAATCTAAAGGGTTAAATCAGGTGGGTGGATGTTGGACTTGCGGACTGGAGTGTTGTCCTGAGCTCTGCTGTTGTGGAATTTTCTTGATTTCCTGCTGCAGCTGTGTACTCCTGTTACATTGTGAACCTTTTCCAGGTCGTCCACCAGCAGTACTCAGAAAACTCACTGAACTGGAGACTGTGGCTGTCCCCGGTGTTCGGATTGTTTATTGGTCTCTGGTTGGAGGTGGGGGACCTAAACTTTGCCCACAGTCGCAAACGCAGAAATTTTCCAGGATCCACCTCAAAAATGGTCAATCTGCTTCTGCATAGACACAAACCTGGGAGGAGCTGTGTGTACTGCTGTGTTGGTAGATCATTAAAGAGCACCCTCCACTGTCCTCTTTCCAAGTAGAAATAACACAAAACGTACTGGATTTCACCAAAAATCTAATCTACCTTTTCACAACAACCTCACATTAATCCAGGGATTTCGCTCTTGTTTACAAGCAGCAGAACCCTGAAGCATCTGGACACAAAGTTGCCAGCAGCCTCTCTTTGTAGTGTTGAAGTTGTCCTTGAACTTGTCATAAGATGGGCTTGTATAATACCAGCTCAGTGTGCTAGAACTCATGTGAAAGCTGATTACACTGTATTACTAGTTGCAGCTTCTGCAGGCACACAGTATTGTAGCTAGCCTTGTTCTCAGGATGCTTTTATCTGCTGTGTGTGTGTGGATGCACTGTCATGCTTTTTGCTTTAGATCTTCTCACCTTGCTTTAGTCGTTTTTTTTATCAGGAAATAAAGCAAGAATGTATTTAAACACTCTGCAGGTCAACACATGTTTACAGATGCATGTAAAGACGTTGTGTTCAGTTTAAACCTGATGTTGTGTGTGGGGATGTGATGTTTTCAGCACAATGCTTGTATGAAACCATTACGAGGGAAGTTAGTGGTCAGGTTAGAGCTCATCGTATCCAGATGTGGAATGTGCTGTGGGTTCTCGCCGCCTGTCTGCTGAGAAGGCAGGAATCCAGGACACATTACCGGCGTTACCCACAGGGCTCCTGGAGGCTTTGTTGACCTATTTCATTGTAATAGAAGTAATGGGACTTGTCCACTTGGTTACAAATGAACCAAATGAAGTGCTTACCTAACTTACCCTGCTTCTTTTTTAATGGGCCGCTGTGGACTGCCTTCACTTATCTTCTGTATAATTGGTTTTCGTTGGACCTTGTTGTGTCTGTCGCTGTGACGGTATCATCCTATTAGCATATATATCTGTTCAGACTCGGGTCCATAGCAGTACTGTAAGATAGCAGTACTGTAAGATCAGCACTTTGGCTGACCCTGTTGTCTTTTAAAAGGTGCTCTATAAATAAAGATGGATTGGATTGGATTGGATTTTGTCCACATTGCATGAAGTATATTGGTGGTACTGCAGAAAATACAGTGTTTCTTTGTAATGGTGAATGGTCAACTTTGAGGCCACGCCCCCGCCACACCGTAGCACTTTTGAAAGAGTTTTGGAATGCGTGTATTCCCTATGGTGTCCTGAGTGGACACAGTGAATTTCAGCTCAAAATTTCAGCTCAGTGGTGCATTATATGAACAGGGAAACACTGATGTAGCAGATAAGGACCACTGTGTTAAATCAAAAATATGCTGATGTTATTTCATTGATGATATATATATTTTAAAGCTCACTTATATTGGTTGTTAATTGAAAAGTAAAGCACAATCTATCTCCATCTATATTTGAGGTTGATTCTGAGAGTGAGTCAGAGGCAGGGCCATCACGTAGGGCCAGTGGAGGAAGTTCTATTGCTGAGGTGACGACGGGAAAACTCTATCAGGTGGACATGAGGGAGATTTGCCAGTTTTTTGTCTTTGTAAATCAGAGAAGGCAGCAGATATGGGGGCTTTGTAAAATTAGTTTGATTGCCTAGCAACGGCAATCAAACTCTTATTAGTTTGATTGCCGTTGCTACGGCAATTTCTGGGTCATTTCTGGGTCATCTGCCAAATGTATCTCCTCCTACAAATTTCAAGCTACAGACTCCCGTTTAGTCTTAAAACGCTCATTAGATGCTGCTCTAACAAACTTGTATTCAGAAGTTTCTAATTCTGAATCTTTTCTGCACGCCAGGCTCTCAAAGTTGGAGTGGTTTTTGAGGTCTCCTCTGCTGTTACCATGGTGACAGGCTGACTCACAGAGGCATACAAAGCTCTGATTCTCCAGCAATTCAGATCAATCCTTCACATCAGCGTTCAAAGCAATCCTTCAGCTGCAGCAATCAAACTTGCATTTTCTTCAGGAAATGCCCTTTTCTAGTATACTAATAAAGATTTTTAGGTCAAAAGAACATTCCCAGTAGCCTCAGCTGTCCTCTGAGTGGCCCTTTAGCATGCTAAGGTAAGAAGAATCCTAGCATGTGACGTTTTCTTCAGATGCTTGTGTTTCTCTGAAGGTCTCCCACAGTGTTCCTCAGTACTGAGTGTACCTTTGGTGATATAACTCTGAGTAGCTTCATGTTTGGTGAATTCCACAGTCGACACAGCCCCTGCGCTCTTGGCACTAGTTTCATTTCACTCCTCTGTCTGGCCCTGATGCCACAGAGATTCACAGAGCCCCACAGAGGCTAACAGAGGCCGAGTGCATACAGCACGGAATAAAATGGGCTGAGAGCATAATTTCAGTCCTGTTCTGTCTTAAAGGGCAGTTTTCAGGGATTGGCAGTTGTTATAAGACGAAGTCTGCAGTTTTAGGAAAAGAAACATCCCCGTCTGTTCCTCCTCCGTGGATCAGTGGAGAGGGGAGATTTGGAGATGGTGTCAGGCTGGGATAGGGTGGAGTGTTGTGATTTCCTGTTTTTGCAAGATGGGGAAGCAGATAGGCCGTTATGCTCTGCAGCTCTGGAATGGGATTGTTTATGACAATAAAGATCTGTGCAGACTCCCAGAAATTCCAAACAAGCAGGCAGAACATTTGTTTTTGAAGACTGTTGGAGGTATTTTCTTTTGGTGGTTCAGGATCCAAACGGCTTTACTTCACTGGCTCAGTCTGCTTGAACAGTGTCTGTGTGGGATGATGCATGTGGGAAACTGGGTCCTCCTCGGTAACAGACTGTACTCTGCTGGAGAATGTGGGCTGCTGCTGCTGCTGCTGCTGCTTTTGTCTGTGTAGCAGTTTCTGTATTTAGGCCTCTTGTCTGTTTGTGTACACTCAGATTTTTCTTTCATTGTCAGGGTTATTCACGTGTCACATGACCCAGGAGCACAGGTGCACACACACATAAATAGGTCTTTAACGTCATCATCTCCTAAAGCAGAAGATGTTTTGTGTCTTTTTCTGTGTCAAACTTTAAAAAATAGCACTTGTGCATGTTCACACCAGAACACTAAAGAAGATTGGCCCCTAAGTAGGCTTGTGCAAAATCGTATCGTGTGCAATTAATCGTCAGAAAAACTGTCATCGATTAATATTTGCCACTTATCGATTACTGCGATTAGTGCCTCGTCATGATGACGCATTTTTGTTCGCGACGTACTCTCACCATCACCCGCAAGCGCGCACATGTGAGCCCACGATAACAATTGATAACAACAGATTTTGCTGGGCGATTAATTGCCAAGAGAAATTATTGCGATAAGTGATAATATTGTCAAATCAATGTTCAACTAACATAATGATAATGACATATAATGCAAGTACACCCTTTCAAAGATCAATAAACTTTAATTTCTAAAGAACATTTAACATTGGAAAGGCCCCCAATTATCAACACTATTATTATTATTGTTGTTATTAATGATATTAATATTATTATTATGAGTAGTGGTAGGCCTATTACCATGGCTTATCTGAGCATAGTCAATGGAGTTAAGTCAAACCAACTAGCACGTCATGAGCAACAGAGCCAAACAACACGCACTCTACCTGCTGCTGGGAGTGGGCTCACCTGTGTGCACATGTGTTTGTGTGCGCACGCGTTTGCGTGTGTGTATGCGCATCAGCGAATTTTAAAAACGCCACCATGTAGACAGAAACACATAAAATAGCAGAGATGGCACCAGAGGACTGGGCGAGAGGACTAGACTGGGTGGCGCTGCCGCGAGTGCCGCCAGTGAGAAGGCAGAGAACTTCACTCGTACAACGCGGACTCTCTCTGATGGCACGTTGTATTCATAAGCATGTTTAGTCTTGTGGTGAATTGTGTGGAAGTGTTGAACCAGTGTTGTGCAGCTTCACAGCTCTCTGTGTTGCTGTAACGTCCAAGCCCTGCAGCGCTGTGACGCACCGTGGCGACGCAGACAGCGAGCTGACTGTGGTCTGCTCAGAACATCCCGTAGACGTCACACAATGAGTTAAAAAAATAATAACTACCTGTTGGTTTGACACATTTTAAGACAGAAGCCGCGGGACATATTAAATCTGACGGCCGGACTTTGCACACTTTATACGCTACGACGCACCGAGTGACGCCTTTTGTCATCCAGCCTCTTTGACAGCGAGAGAGAGAGAGAGGAAAACAAACAAGCGTGCAAATGTAATTTGTCGCGGCCGAAAAACTTATCGAGCCCATTTAAAGTTATCGTGCAATTAATTGATTTATTGTTTATCGCGACAGGCCTGTGTGTGTGTGTGCCGCCACACTGGGAGATTTCACACACGCAGCACATCGAGGTCTCGAACCCAGGACCTGTCCCACCAAAAGCACGTAATCGGGCCCGATTTCCGATCATGTGATCGGATCGGGACATCCCTAGTATATAGTGCCGCGCATGCATACGTGTCATGCATTAGGTGTGACACGTGGAGTGTTGTTTGTTGCCATAGTAACTAAATGTTTGTTGTTATTAAATATTGAACTCCGACTGGACTCCTAACGCAGGTGGATTTGCACACAAATGCAAAATGTGGCAATTTAGAGACAATAACAAGTAAGTGCAATAGTCATCAATTACTCGTCAAATTAATCGTTATCGGTTAAATGCCACAATTAATCGTGATTCATTTTTTTGCCAATATCGCCCAACCCTACTCCTAAGTTACAACCAATGCATGTGTCAATGATGGTAGTATGCGAGCGCAAACTCCTACTTTCCCTCGTCCTGTGTTTGGAATGTGAACCCCACCTTGGCTACAGGGAGTTGGCTGACGCTGGCTGTCAGGAGGAGGAGGACTGATACTATTGTTGGAGCATGGATGTGAAACCTGAGTCCACACCTAACAGGCATTTAAGGTGGCAGTAATGTGATTTAGTGACAGCAGAAAGAGGCTGCAAGCGAAGAAACGCCCAGAAGACGTCAGACAGAAAACAAAGCTGTTTACATTTTGCTTGATAATCCGGTTACACTGATTTAACAAAAGAGGGAGGCGTCACTCCTTCCTATATCTCTCTGTTTGTAAATGAGAACAACGCGGTCATGTGGCATCTTTCCATCGTTGTTTCTGCCGAGCTATAAAAAAGTCTGCTGGGCTCCACCTGCTCGTTTGCTGTGATTCTCAGAGTTGTGCCGGAGTTTGTTTGCTAATTGTTTTCACTGGCACTCTCCTCGGGTGTTAGCGTGTTTTTCAGGGCTAAATTTGAGGTCGGCAACAGGAAGATGATGATGATGATGATGATGATGATGATTACACAACAGCCTGTGCAGTAAATTATAGGACTTGTATGCAGCCTACAATTACACCAGTGTTTTTGCTGGAGCAGAGAAATTTCCTGTCTCCTTTCCTACATCGACCACAATATAGCAGGTCTGTGTTCAGAGAGTGGAATGCAGGTTTCTGATTTCGTGTTTACGTACAAAACATCCATGTTAGCATGCTAACATGCTAATATAAGGACCTAATCTCATTTTATCCTCATAGCAGCTTCTGGCACATTCTTCATGTCATGTTACAACATACAATTTGAAACTTCATTTAAACAGCAGAAATGTAAACATGCCACCTGCAGCAGCCTGCTTTCAGAGGGTGTCTGCACGCTGTGTTGTGCACAGTCACATTTATAGAAGGGGAAATAAAAGGCTGCCTGGTTTCTGAGATAAGCGCTGTGTGAGGTTACATGTCGGTTTGCTTTTGTCTCGCTTTTCTTTCATGTGTTACCTTTGGAAATGTTTTCTTGTTACTTTCTTCAGTTGCACATTTAGAGTTTCCCGAGCGTGACATTTAGGTTTTCTTGTTGACTCAACACTTCAACGAGCTGTTTCATGAGCATCCTGTTGGTTTTTTTTTTTATATATCGTGCAATAAGTTGCAGAACAACTTAACACAGTTTCTCAAGTTTGAAAAAAATAATTGTCTTTAACCCCATGAGGAAGCTGTTTGGTTAGATAAATGGTGAAGTTTGAAATGTGGGTGTGTGTGTGTGTGTGTGTGTGTTACCCAATGTGGTTGAGGTATGAGGTGTAAATAGCCCAGCAGCACAGAAGTGAAGAATCTAAAAGCAGCTAATGGTTTCGAGCTTCTTTTTTTCTGCCTTCCTTGCTGCGCTGATGATTTCCCGTTGGCAGCAGAAACACTTGTTAACCGGGGGAATTTCTCTCAGTCATATCATTTATGTTAAACCAGTCACAACAGAGCAGAGGAGACTTCCCCATGAGTCACCTTGTGGTGAACTGCGTTGGCATCTCTCCTCCTCCTCCTCCTACCCGTGCACACAACATTTCTAAGAAGTGCGTCCACTAAAGGAATTCACAGTTGGGTTGATGTGTTTTCGGTCATATTTATTTATGTAGGGCGCTTACGGGTAAATCACACATGAGCATTGTTGTACCTCATTGTTCTTGCTTACCGGGCCTGTAATGACAGAGACAACAGGGCCTCCCTGAGGTATTGTGGCCTGTCTGGCCACACACACACACACTCTTTACCCCATGCAAGGACAGGACAGGATTAGCCCCATTCATAAAAACAATACAGTTATTCACTTTTGTGTGTTTCTGTCAACCACCTAATTAATTTCTGTTAATTTCATCTGCATGGTCTCTGCAGGTGGTTCAGGCTGCACTCTAAGACCGGGAAGAAGGAGAAGGAACGGGGAGACATCCAGGTCAACGTCCAGTTCACCCGAAACAACCTGACAGCCAGTATGTACGAACTCGTCATGAAGGACAAGGGCGCCTTCACCTTCAGCAAGCTGAAGGAGCGCATGAAGGGAAAGAGGAGGTCCAGCGAGGAGGACTGCTCCTCCATCCTGCCAGGCGGATACGGGTCTCTGGTCAGGATGCGCCAAAGACTGCCGAGCGATGGAGGCGGAGAGGAGTATTACGAGGACGACGAGGGCGGCGAGATCCGGCGGAGCAAGATGAGGACCTTCTTCTTGAGAGGAAAGTTGAGGAAATCATCCGACACTCGTTCCAGTACCTCCCTGGGCTCGGAGAGCAGTGAATCGTCGTCGCGGGGCGGGAGCCTCAGTCCCACGGCTGGTATCAGTGTGGTGGTCTCTGATCTCTCCAACTCACCCAGTAACAGCAGCAACCTGACAGCAGATAACAGCCCAGGTGAGTCTCCATTCAACTCACTGCACAGGTTCAGGTCTTTTACAACATTCGACGGTGACACATGTCTTTAGTGAATTGATAGACAGCTGGTTGTTGGATTGTTTTCTACCATTTCTAGTGTTTGTGCTAAGCTAAGCTTAGCACAGGTCTACATTTGCTCTTCACAGTTGTGAGTGCTGTTTGTGGTTTGACCGTAGCTAGCCGTTTCACCTGTCTTTGTGTTTTGTGGTTAGCTAAGCTAACTAGCTAGCTAGTTGATTGCCTGTTAGAGCTTCATGTTTAATATTTAGATATGTGTGTGGTCCTTTTTTGTGCTAGGCTAAGCTAGCTACCTCATTGCTTGAACTCTTTCGAGTTGTTTCTGTGAAAATGACATCATCTTATTTCCTCTATATATTAAAAAAAAGAAGCAGTGGGACAAATTGATAAAGACAAAATACTATAATAATTATTAAAATACTCTTTTGTCTGTCCACCTTTAACACCAAATTCTCACTACAGTCAGCTAAAGATGTTCCATTCAAATTCTGCATCCCCTTAGTTGATAATTGTTTTGCAAAAACTATTAATCTTTTAAGTAAAAATCCTACATAGCGAAAGCCATATGTTAAATGTCAAACAGGCTTTATGCAGGCATGGCTTCCCCTCAGGGGGAATCTATATTATTACATTATCGCCTGTTTGGAGAGCACCATTGATGAGATTGTTGCGCAGCAAAGCAGAGAACTGCATTTGCTCATTATAACAGAAAAGATTCAGCAGTCACAAAGCTAAATGAATCCATTTCCATTTATTCTTACAGCCACGTCTGCCAGAGACACACATCAATCCTGTTTTGAACACTGTCAAAGCCATTTAGGTTTTATCGCCTGATTAAGCTGCCTGCAAATTTAATTTAGTAAAGTCGCTGATTGCCTGCATCAGTTGTTTTCTCTGTGTTCCTCTCTGATTTCTACTCATTTTTTTCTTTTGTCCTGTTTTTGCAGAGCACACAGCAAACACGTCGCCCAAGTCCTCCTCTTTTAAATGTGAGTTTGGTGATGAGGCTGGTGAGATCACCATCGTAGTGCCTCGGCCCACTGTTCGTGTTAATGGAAGCCATGCTAACAACGTCCAGCCCCTGGACCCAGGCTCAGGAAAACCTGCAGGTTCTTTAGGCCTGGGACTGTTGCAGAAGTCTTTGCCTCTCTCCGTGTCGCTACAGAACCTCAGCCCGCGGGCCTCCAAGGACCTCCCCATAGGCGCCGCGGGAGACGGGCGCCGCTGGTCTTTTGACAAACCCGACGAGGAGGAGAAAGCTGCCATAGCAGCGGCTCTGGAGAAAAGCGGTCCTATGCTCGGCGAAGAAGAGCTAAAAGCTGCCTCGTCGTCCTCTGCTTCCACTGAGTCGGAGGTCCAGGGGAAAAAGCAGAGGAAGAACTTGTTCTCACATGGGAGGAGTGAGTCTGCAGGGAAGGGTCAGAGTCAGTCCAGGGATGAGTCTGAACAGGCCTCAGCTGGGACGGAGGAGAGACACAAGGGATGGTTCGGATCGAAGGACTCACACAGCAAACCCAGGTGAGATGCACACCGTGATCACAGAGAGGACTAATCACACACCGACAGGTTCATTTGTTACTACATCCAACAGATGATGAATTATCATTTCAGCATGAATATCATTTACATCACAAGGTCAGAAGCAGCCAGCATGTGCCTGTTTGTAGCCGTCTGTGTCATTAGTCTCAGTGTTCTGGTAAAAAATGAGGGCATGAAGGTATGTTTTTGAGACGTTTTTAATTAAAATAGTTTAGGATTTTACCTGAAAAGTTCCTTTACCTGCCCTGTGTTCCTGAGTCTACAACTCTAAGCGTAGGTTGCCAGATTTCGCCGCTTTCCAGCACAGATGCCACCAAATCTGGCGACTTCCCTTATCAAATGGGTTGGGTAGTATATTTTTGACCCAATCAGGCAAGCCATTTTCAGTCTTTATGCTAAGCTAATCACGTCTAGCTCGAGCTTAAGCTACACACAGCCATGAAGCTTCTAACAAAAACAACTTCAATACAAATGCATCCATTTACACAAGGGGGTTAAACCTCTACGCTGTGTACCAGCTAGAAGTTGCCTCCAGCCTCTGTGCACATCCCTCCTGGTCTCAGTCTCCAGTTACAGCAGGTATCTGCAATGCAGATGGAGGAGGGGTGCTGCTCCTGTGAAATTAGCTCCATCAAACTGAGGCCTCGTGGAAGCTGTAACATGGTCCAGTAATAACGACAATTTCATTGGAAAGATGATGATGTGAGCTGGAATAAGGATTGTTCTCTTACAGGTTGTGTGTGGGTGTTGTGTAAGCAGCTATAGTGTGTGTGTGTGTGTGTCATTTCCACCTCTAACACAGGCACATTCTTAAGTGGGTAATTTATTTTGGTGGGTGTCACTTTCTACTGTACTGCTCCCTTCTGGTGAGTTGTTGCTATATTGTCTTATTAATCTTTAATCCAAAAGCCCCTTAGCAGCTGCTTTTAATTGTCTTTTTTTCTCAGTGTATATAGTTTTATTCATGCACAGCACGTAAACAAAATATTGGACTGACGAGCACCTGCTGATTACAGCGAGGTCAGCTGTTCTGGACCCATAGTACACACAATGTGCCAAATTGGCATCAGTAGCACTAAGTAATCACTATACCCGGTTCCATCAATGACCACGGGCCAACGGCAGTGAGGTTTTAGACCGGTAGTAGCATATATGATCAATTATTATCGATGGTCCTCTGTGCACTGTGCCCTCAGGCTGGATCTATCGGTGTTTCTCACATGCTTTGTTGTCGCTCTCTTGTTGCCTAGTTTTGTAAAAGGGGGTCACAAAAAGTAACAACGCTTTGTCTTTTGTGCGATTTTTGCATCTTTGAATTTGTTGTTTTGGTTTCACCGGCTACTTCTACTGTATGCTTCCTGTGCTGTTCTACCACTGCCAAATGTTAGCTCGAAGCTAATGCTAACATACAGTAAAAAGCAGCAGAGATGCTGGTAGATCTATTATTTCCAGCACCAAATGGTCGATGTTTGAATGGAGATTAATAGAATTTTTGGCTAAGATGGTGAAGAAGCTACACTTACTTAGCATTGCTGCTGTGATGTCAGGTTTACATCAGAGCTGGAGCTCTGTCAGTGCACCTTTGGGGATTTTTGTCCAGTGTGAAAGGGTCTTTGGTGAGCTGGTGGTGTCCACCATAAATGGCGATAAAATGTTGTTGTTTACAGCTTACTGTCTTTAACTCACAGGGCCCTTAGTTCAGTATTTGTAGGTTCAAATAGTTAAGTTATACACATGTACAGAGGTGGAAGTCTTCAAGCTGTTTGCACAATCTTAACTAATCATGAGGACTGTGTGCCCTTCCTTTCACAGCCTGGTGGTCTCACCTATACTAGAGCCCAGCACTCACCCCCACCCCCCACCTCTCCCACCTGTTCACCACCCCCTGGGTCCCCCCGTAGATCCAGCCTCTCTGGTTTCCACACTGCACCACACTAACCCCTTCTACCGCTCACAGAGCACGCCGCCTCCCATCTCCCCCTGCAACCCTTTCTTCTCTCTCCTCCAGCAAAACCCTTTCTATGAAGACATGGTAACCACTCAGCAGCTAAAACCCACGCTGCCTCCTCTGCCCTATCTTTCCAGTTCCCGACCCCCTATAGCTCAACTCTTTCCGCAGCCTAACCCTAATCTGACCCAAGAAGATCCAACCACAGTGGACCCCAGCAGCGAAGCAATGGCCAGACTTAGGAGAAGACCCCTTCCTCCAACTCCCACAGAGGGGAAGAAACCTTTGCTCCAGAAGCCACCCAACCCTTTCATGTCAGCGGAGGAGCTGCATTCAGAGTTGGAAGAATGCTTTGAAGCGTTTGCTGTTGGCAGGCTGCAGTCTCCTGAGAATCTCCCCACAGACTGCAAAACACAGCAAAGCACAGCCGCTGACCATCCACCGGAACACTGCAGTCACAAAGGAGCATTAAAGGACGCCCATCAACACACAAATGTGAATGAAGCAGTACATCAGCGACCATGCCCGGATGCTGTGTTCACAGCACACACGGTGCCCAGCACTAACATGCGCCACTTTGACGCTTTCCCACAATTCCTTGAAACGATTCCAGAACACAAAAGCTTTGAGAGTAAAACTTTTTCCACTAACTCTGCACAACTGGATGAAACTAAACAAGACAGCAGCTCTACTAATACTCTAACTGACACTAACATGCACCACGTTCCCGGTCACATCTCACCGATACAACCCAGCAGCGGCGGCTCTCCTGATGCCAGCTCCTCAGGTCTCGGCAGTTCGGCAGAAGAGGATTTTCTGTCCGGTCTTTCCTCTCATTCTGATAAATTCTCTGCCTCTTCCTCCGAGGAGGCTGAAAGCAGCGTCGTCCTCAGCTGGGAGAAACCCTCCGAGTCAGCCGTGGTAAAAAATGTAGAAGCCCTAGAACTGGAAGATGACACTGCTGACAGGTCTTTGAGTGATGTTGTGCTGCAAACTGTAATTCAGCATGAGGATAGTGGCGGAGGAGAAGTAGGTGTGAGTGGTGCGGAGGAGTCATCGCTGTTCACACAGCCGCCACCTGTTAGCACTGCAGGAGAGGCAGGAAGTGACGGTGCAGATGCTCAGATACTGGACACGTCTGATGGTGTTTACCCTGAGTCCATCCTGTCTTCTGATGAAAACACTCTAGATGAATCCGTAGTTGTCTTCAGTAACACAGATGTGATGATTCCTGCAGCTTCAAATGACAAACCCACGTCTCCACTGCCGTCAGTGCACATCACAACCTCCTCTCCTGGAGACGAGAAGCGTTCTCCGGATGCTGAGCAGCTCTCTCTCACTTTTAGTGATTTCCTCAACATTAGCCACATTGCAAACGGTCCTAACCAAGACACTAGCAACACTCTTCTGCACACTCAGACGTCTGACCAGAGCACCAGCAGCTTTCTGCAGAGTCTGTATGTCAGCGTGGACTCGCAGGAATACCAGACCTGTGCGTCTCACCCGTCCTCCAGGTGCTCAGAGCCGGATGAGACGCTACACTCTGCAAACTCCACGCTCTGCGGTGATGCGACGACCACCGACGCTGCTTCAGGCCTGCTCTTTTCCACAGATGCATCCGGATCATCTACTAGAAGAGTCAGCCCAACTGACGATCCCGAAGAATCTCTGTATGGGACTCAGGATGAGGCAGCGACACCTGAGCCAAGCTCCACAACAGGAGACGACTTACTCCCCGCTGCACTGAGGGACTCTTCCATGGGCTTTAATCCAAAGAGGCTCAGTGAAGGAGGTGCAGAATATCAACCTGACATCCTCGGTGACGTGTCGTCCACAGCCCAACAGCCGCAGAATGCTCCGCTGCACCGCACCCAGTCTGAGGGCACACTGGTTCCTGCCTTTGACGGACTCCTCCAGCCCTCTTTTGGCAGTGACCCCGGTGCCATGCAGTCGTCCTCAGCACAGCCAGGCCCCGACCTCCCTCCTCTTTTCTCCTTTGCTCCCTCTCTCACTCCTGACTGTAGTAGCGGCCCTGTAGCTTTCTTTGCCCTTCCTCCCTTTGCCAGCGCTTCGGCATGGATGCCACCCAGCACAGCACCAGAGCAGGAGCAGCAGCAGCAGGCAGCCAATCAGCAGAACAGGTGAGGTTGCACGTGCTCAGTGAAGAGGGTGGAGAAGAAGCACTTTTTTCCTACTTCCTACTTCCTGTCAGTCTTCTGCCACTCTGCTTCCGCCTGCTTTTCATCTGTGCCGACTCTCTGGGGATTTCTCCTGTGTGGTGTGACCCTCTCTTTTTCATCACTTTGTTGAAAACACACACACACACACACACACACACATCGGTGTTAACAGGACTCTTCTGCAGGTGTCTTGTGTGTGTGTGTGTGTGTGTGTGTGTGTGTGTGTCCTGGCTGTGGGAGGGGAAACAAAACCTCAAGCCAATTAGCAGTTATTATTTTGCCCTGACTCCTACCACACACACACACACACACACATATTTACCCACACACACACACACACACACACACACACCTCCACCTCCCCCCACCCCACTGAGCCAGTGTGTTCTCACACAGACACACTCATTTGCCAAAATCTCAACCAAAAACGGGATGAAAGGTGTTGTTTTATCACCGATAGCATTTCCTTTTCACCTCAGGGTAATAACACATTTAACACTGTTCTACATGTTTGACATGCATGCAATTAAGTCAATTTTCACCAGTGTTTCCTATAATGGAGAATCTTACACCTGCCTAACCTGCTTCGATCCTGAAGGTGAAGAGAAACAGGGATTGTTGTTGTTTTTAGTAACGTTTCTGTTAACATCTGGTGTGAATCCCTGAGATTCATTCAGATAAAGAAGGGGTTAAATAATGACTAAATCAAAAGCAAAGCATGAGCTGGAAAAATCATAAAGATGCACATTGTCGCAGTGAGTCATCTAAGATTTCCTTTTAATGTAGGTCATTGACACAGGAAATTCTCTTTCCTGTGTGATCGTTTAGTTGTTAGCTTCAACACAAATATCATGTATAGAATGAGCGGGGGGGGGGGGGGGGGGTTAATTCTTAAAAGCTGTGATCAGGTGCTTTCAAAGAAATGATTGGACATGAGCAGCTTTTTGTTTAAGCCACTAGTCGGCTAACTAGGGAGAAATTGACCATTTTGAGGCTTTTATTCTGAAAATCTCACTTCCCTAAACTAAATTTCTGAGACACATGTGGGGATCTCCAGTATATCAACCAGAGCCATGCAGTGCTATTGTTGTAATACCTGACTGTGTGTACTGTATGTGTCTGTTGTTGTTGTTGTCCCGCCCAGCCCCCACCCAGTGAAGCCCCTCACCACTGCCACGGCTGAGGAGAAGCGGTCAGTGCTGGCCACCGGCCTGGAGAAGCTCAAGTCCACCATCCACCCCGGGAGAAGCAGCCAGCTCAGCGAGCAGGACACAGACAGGAAGAAGGTGCAGCATGGGGTTAAGGTATAAAGACTGTGTGTGTGTGTTTAAGGCCGTCAGCAGGATCATTCATCTTCCTCTCCTCGTTTCCTTTCAGTGTCTGACAGAAGGCGCCGGTTCGTACTACCACCTGACCCACAACGATCTGGTCGCCCTGTTGGTGCAGCGAGAGGCGGAGCTGGAGAGGCAGAAGGTGGAGTTTGAGCGTCAGAAACTGTTGCTCGCCAAGCGGGAGGTGGAGCTAAGGAAGCTGAAGCCGCAGGTCAGAGATCTGGAGGACTACATTGACACGCTGTTGGTGCGCATCATGGAGCAGAAGCCCACCCTCCTACAAGTGCGCTCCGGATCCAAGTTCAAGTGACGAAAGTGGCGGGGTGGGGGGGGGGGGGCAAGGGGAAGGGTTTGGAGTTCAGTCCGCATCTGTTCACTCTAACCTCCACCACAGCTCTTTAGTCTTTTCACTGCTATGCTGTCCTTTTTGATACAAATATTTAGGCACTGAGAGATTTCCAGGCGGCGTTTTTCCAGCTGGCATGCTTTACTGTACTGAAACACGAAAAAAATAAAAAAAGGGTTTGGTCCGAGGTGGTTTTGAATGTAGCGTGTTCCTCAGGTTGTTTTCAGGTTCACAAAGCCAGGTGGTGGGTTCAGAACCCAGATGCTTCCATGTTTTTTTGGGGGGGATCCTGATGGTAAAAAACATCGACTCCTCCTCCTCCTCACCTCACCAATCACTTCAATCACAGAATCACACGAGTGAGAAATGTAGAGTGTCAGTCCATAACAGTGTAGATCCAGGAGAGCCTTTCTGCAGCAGACCATCAGCTCTTAGATTGATTTCACTCTCTCAAGGCCTTTTATTGTTGCAGAAACCAAATTACAAGTCCAAAGGCAGCACTTAGGAACCTGAGAATGATTAATTTATGAATGGCTTTTGTCCTGTGGGGTGGTGGAACATGAGGGGAACCATCTACACATCAGAACGTGTGTCCTGCAGCAGCTTTGGGTTGATGTTTAGCTGCCTTGAAGGAGCGAAATCAACCCAACGTCTTGCAGAATCAGAAGGTGTACTTCCTGTTTTGGACTGACGCTGTACAAGTTGTTCCCTTATAAACATCGAGTGCTCTGACTAGCTCCAAACCAAATGTTCAGCCTCGTCTCGTGCACATTTACTGGGAACTGATTGTAGCTCATGAATGTTCAAAAGTGTTCTTAGCCAGCAAGTGAATGGTTTCGTTTCCATCGCACGATACAGTGCTGTTTATCTTTTGCTAGTTCCTTTCCTCCTCCTCCTCCTCCTTCTCCTTCTTCTTCTTTCGGTTCTATGGGCATGCCTTGAAAATGTACCCATACTGCTCAGCCACATAAGCTAACCGATTCTCGTATGGGGTCACAGTGTTATCAGGTGAAGACAGTATCCAGTCAGTATCAAGATCAGCCATCACAGCTCCTCTGATCTCATGCTCCTGCCTTCCCACATGTGCGCTATCGTTGAGAAGATGCCTGCGACATGCTGGTACTTGACTTCCCCTCCCTCGGTGTCCGTGTGTCACATCACGCTTCTGCTCCAGCACGCATATTGCTACAGCTTTCAGGTGTTACAAAGGGATATATACCACGTTTTTACAGCATATATGCCGTGTTGAAATGCCAAATGCTGCCTTATTTTTGTTCTGTTCAGACATTCATGAAAGATTTAAGCACTTTTTTTTGTTTGTTTTACTCGTCCGGGGCTGGATTCGACTAAACGAAAAGCCATCTGTTCACTGAAAGTTTTATTTTTTAACTCTTCTGAAGCTTTGTTAAAGTTTTGTTTAGGTCACTGTACAAAAATAAATTGTATGCATACAATGGAAAAGTGAGTAGTAACAGTGATTTCCTGTGAAATGCCAAAAAAAATAAATAAAAATAACACAAAGCCTTGAAACGTATGGAGCAGATTGATACACCATAAAGTATTCTGATATGATGCCACTTTTAACAGCGTTCGTGGATGTTCTTGCACTACTTTAATCGGTACCTGTACCTGTCTGTCTGATGTCGGTATAGTTAGATCTACTGTACACCGTTCTGCACTTTCTGATCGCTCTGTGATTCAAGCACTCCACCAACGATGATCAGCCAGTGAGGAAAAAAAAACATCCATGCTGTCATCTCAGCTCTGCTGTTCGATCGCAATATCAAGTGCATAGAATGACTGTAGACACATGCTACATGTGACTCGGCACACACTCGCCAAGTGCAAGGATAAGCATCTCTCTTTCATGTCTTCCATTTTACAAAGTTTTTATTTAAACTGATTGTGTTTTGTCCTCGACTGTGTAGCTGGTGGAAAGTGCTTAAGGTAGTGTTTGAAATTGGAAAGTTTACAATCCGTGATGCAATTCTGTTTCACAAATTTTGTATATTTAATAAAGAATATTTTGTGTTTCTTGCTCACCGTATGTTTGCTGGTAATTCTTGTATCTTCATCTTTATTTTTTTTAAGACATTTTCATAAGCATAACCAAAATTAGCATACACACTGAGGTTATTATCTCATTACTGGAGTTTTTTTTTGCATTTTTAAAGTTCATCATGATGTTATTAATACTGACACACACACCTAAGACTAATTTGTTGACAGAAAAATGCTGCGAATTTTTATTACTGACACGTTTGATAATAATATATTTTCTTTGCATTAACTACGTAGTTTATGTACTAATGGAAATACATTTTATTGATCCTTTTTATGCCTTAAGACAGAAGAATCCTTTTAATTTTCCACTATGGACAGAATATAAATATATATATATAAATATATATTATTATATACAGTATATATTATTATATATATGTCCTGCTTTTAAAAAATATAAATAAATAAATAAAATAGTATTTTATTATTAAATGTATTTAATTTAAATAATTTTAAATGTTTAAATGTGATAAACTACTAGGGTGATTAATTAAAAGCCGCCACCAGGGGGCTATGTTATCCTCTTTAAACTCCCAACAAGCTCCATTCAGAAAATAACATAATTAAAAGTCTTTTATTTTTTTATTTCCGGTTTCGTCCCTTTTAAAACAATAAACACAAAACGGGTTCTTCTGGGAAACGTAGTCACATTTTTTTTTATTAGCTTTTTCCAGTTTGACCGAATCAGCCGGGAAAACGACATTTCCCATAATGCCATGCGGCAGTTGAGCGTGCTGCTCTGCTGCTGCTGCTGCAAATGTGTGTAGAAAAACTCGGTTAAACTGTGCAGAAGAAGAAAACTTGTGCGTGTTTACAACAACATGTCTGAATATCCGGCCTTCCAGCTCGGCAGGTCCCGTTTCGACCAGGTACTTAAAAGAAATTTTAACATGTGCACTTTAAGCAGCTGCGGAGATTGTCGCTGCTCATTTTAAAGACTTTTACACGTTTATTATTTGTCACGATAAACACACGTTCACTCGCCGTGTTAGCATGAAGTGTGTGTGTGTGTGTGTGGTTACTTAACTTAACACAACGAACTGCATTCAGGCTAAAAAAACGAAGCTAATGAATGAAGTTCCCTGGAAGTGAAGCGTCTCGGTCTGTTTAGGTGAAAGTTTAAGGTAAACGAACAAACCTGGTCTTTGAACGCATCATCGGAAGAAAAACATCTCTCCAAAATAAGTTTAAATCTAACAAAATTAACTAATATTATTATTGTGGCAACACAAGAAAATCATGAATAAAATAAACATAGATGAAATAAGTCAACAAAAAGAAGAGTATTATTTTTTTAGGTGATAATTTAAGCTAGTAGCCTAGCTTAATGTTGTAGTGCAGCTAATAGGGCTTCATGAGGATTATAATATTAAATAAAATACCAACAGTTTTGAACGTATTAATACAGCTGTGTGGTCATTTTCAAGGTTGTATTGTGTTTCTTAAACCTTGATAGAAACATTTATCTGACCACAAATTATAAACCCACAGGTGGATTAACATTTATGTAAAAAAAGTTATTAGCTTTATTGCTTACTCATAAAAATGTGTTTTTTTTTAGCTGGTAGAGCAACAGAGACACATTCTTATTTAATTTTAAATATTAATGGTATTTTTTCCACATAAAATATAAAGAGACTTCACTAAAAATACAAGATGTGCAATGGAAATGACTTACTTGGCCTCAATTACTATAAACAATTTGCAAAAGAAATTAAAATTGAGCTGCCAGGATCCTTCTTTAATAACTAAATCAATATCAGAAGTGGTCAAATAACTTTCAGAAAGGACAAAATCTGTAACGTGAATAGTGCTTTTGGCCTTTGATACACGGTTAATATGACGTTAAAAGGACTCCGTCAGGTGACGCATAACGCTGTCATTAGCCTTAAAGTAAAAATAAAATCGTGTCTATGCTAACTGGTCCCGGTTGATGATTAATTGACAGATTTAACAAAAAAACAATTCCCTCACACCATGTTTGTACCAACCATCCATATGTTCAGGAAGTCACAAGGCGCAGCAGTGAGTCAGATAGCAGATTTTCATCCAAATTAGCAGTTAGTGCAATTAAACGCAAGTTAGGGAGGGATGAGCGGCTCTCTCAGGGCGGCGTGGCGTGTTTCTGTATCTCCTAAAATTCTTCCTTATGCTCAGTTATGAATAAATGATGGAAAGGTATTTCTGGCACAGTCGTTACAGGAATTAATTGCCGTCGGTGTGAGTGGATTCGGTTCCCTAAAAGATGCAGACACGAAACAGTTTGTCAGATGCATTAATGAGGAGGCTCCACCTGGTAGTGTTACAACAGCTGGGGAGCTATAATGTTGCTGTTTACTGTGCGACAGCTGGCTGCTTAAAGACACAACCCAGAAGCTGATATGACTTCTTGTATTTGAGCAGGAATTATTAGATATATTTCAAAGTTAGATGTTCAGAACACAAACTTCAGAAGACCACAAAATGCATCTAATATCTCGTGTTTAATGTCTAACTGAATTTTAAATTAAAATTTTTAGTTGTGGAAATGATAAACAAAGTTTAATGGACATTTAATGTGCATTTTTTTTCATGTGTGTTTCTTTTTGTTTCTCTCTTAGAACACGTTTTCTGGTCGGTTCAGGCACTTCCTGGATGTGATTGACCCCAGCACTCTTTTCGTGACAGAGGTACACAAACATCTCATTTATCATGGATACATTGGGGGTACTGGGGGGTACAAACCCACTAAGACACACCAACATCTGGTTTTTGTCTTCATGGGAGAAAGGATACAATCGGAATTTATTCTAAAGTCACATAACTTTGCAGAAATGTACACTCTGATTTTTTAGTAACATCTGTCCCCAGTCATAGGTTGTTTTTTTATAGTGTGTTAAAACATTTAAAAAGCTCACACACACACACACAATGATCTTATTGTTTAATCTGTCTGAACGTCGGTACTAGCCTTTGGGTGACACCTACAGTTTAAAAGTGGAATTACAACAACTAGCTAAACTTGTCTTGAAATGGGTTAACAACAGAAATGATGATCACAAACCTGCGAACACACATCACTGCACTAAAGCTTATATTATACTACAACTCTATAGTGACTAAACGTAAGCGTGAAGAGCTGCTGTGAGAGGTTTTATCAAGAAGTTTAAAGAGAACCAGACTGTCAAGAGTCAGGAAGAGAAACATGTGGAAGGTTCTGGAGAGCCGAGAACAGCTGCAGAGACACCAGTGAAGGATTGAACCAGGTCTGGACCTGAAGAGTCAGAGAAGACCGTCACTAGAGTCCTGCACAGGAATGGACTGCCAGACTGCAGAGAAGACACCTCCAGACCAGACTGAAGTCTGCCAGAGACCACCTGGAGACTGAAGTCCTTTGGTCAGATGAAGCTGAACTAGAGCTCTGTGCTCACAGAGAGGTTGTCTTCATGTGGAGACAGAGAGGAGAGGCTAGAACCCAAAGAACAGGCTTCATACAGTCAGACATGGTGGTGGCAGTATGATGCTGTGAGGAGGACTCACTCAGTCTGGAACTGTGGATCCTGTCAGGGTGGAAGAACCATGAAACAAGAAGAATTAATATCTGAAAGAAACCCTGAAGCAGTCTGCAGTCAGACTGGGTCTGGGTCCTGGTTTTCTACCTTCAGAACTACCTTCAGTAGAGCAAAGTGAACGTTACTGAGTAGTAAAGACCAGGGTTCATGCAGGAGACCATCAGACCTGGAGTAGATCTGGACCAGGATTCCTCAGGAGTAAGAATGAGCCTGAACAATGGAAGGAAAGCACAGATACACAGCCCTGCATTTAACAGGACTAATTTATTAGGATACTTTAGAACTGGTCTGTTACTGTAGGTAAATCTGTGACCTTTTTGCTCCTCTCTAAACGCGAGGCTGCTGCTCGTTGTAACGTTTCCACGGGTTTTGGTTGTGTTGTGGTAATTTTGCTCATGGAGCCATCAGAGCGCTGCTGCTCTGGGTAATGAAGCTGTTAGTGGGCTCTTTGGTGACAGTAATAGCACCAGTAGCTCCTGGGATGTGATGAGGTGTGGACATATGGGGCAGCTGTGAGGGGAGGAAAGTGTGTATTCACACACACACACACACACACACACACACACACACACGCTCGCTCTCTCTCTCTCTCTCTCTCTCTCTCTCTCCTTGCACCTTGCTGTGCCAGGCGTAGCCTCAACTTGCCCCTAATGACGAGAGTGGAACTGGGGCCGCCATGATTTGCGTACGATTGCACACACACACATGATCTCATCTGCACACCAAGTGCAGACACACACACACACAGAGTAAGACACACACTCGTGCTTAGACGGCAAGCTCATTAGAGCAAATTGGTCCACGTGACGGTGTATTTTGCTTGGCATTAGACAATGATCACACCACAGAAAGCCGCTCATTACCTTTTAGGAAACTCATTTGTCAACTGAAAATCAGCATGGAAGTTGTAGTGAAACACAATTATCACACATTGAGGTGTGGGGCTGACAATAGTGGAAGAGAAAAACACACACACATCTGAGCTGACTCAGACTCTCCAGGGAGGACTGTCCAGACTTAAGGTTTTTCACTGACTTCATTCATCTTCTGTCGAATCAGAGGCGGCTGCGTGACTGCGTGGAGCTGCTCTATCGGTTCAAACGAGGGGCGCTGCCTCCAGGAGTGACAGACGCTCAGGTAAAAACGCACACAGGTGAGCTCACACATCATCGAGTGTGTCAGTCTTTGTGGTGATCGTTCATGATGAGTGATATACAAACAAACAGGGATGTTGGCTTCTCCATGATTGACACGTACACGTGTGATCAGAAAGTGCAGACGGAGCAACAACAAAGGCTGAAAAATGAGGCCAAGTACACAAAAACTGCACTTCTACTAAAGCTACAGGTCAGTCCCCATGTTAAAATGTCAGAAATAAGGACAGGTAGGGGCTTTGCTAGGTGGCTAGCTCTCTGCTAGGTGTTGCCTCCCTGCTTTAGCTCCACCTCTTTGCCCATATTTGGATCAGTCAGGAAGCTTACTTGATCAAGACAAGAGGCTCCAATGCTAACCAGGATAGCATGCTGTATGATAACATACATCACCTGCTAACTTGTCGTTTAGCAGGTGAAGCTATTGCTACTTTTGGTTTGGCTTTCCAGTCATTGTACAGTTTGAGACAAAAAAATGAACAGAAGCCTATTAATAATGATTATTGTCTTTTTTTATTTCTACAGCTGTGGCAAGCGCAGAAAATTAAGCAGGTAAGCTCATTTTTACCCTTCCTGTAAACCACACAGACACACACACAAACCGTGATCTCTTATCTGATTGTTGTGACACGCTGCAAACAAAACTTGACACCAGTCAAAGAATGTTAGCTCAACACTTACCTGTTTATACAGCAAACGGTGTGGACAAACACCAGAAAATGTGACATTACATAAAAGGTGGCTGTACTAGTCATATCTATATATATATCTATATATACCTATATGTGTGTGTGTATATATATATATATATATATATATATGTATGTGTGTATATATATGTATATATATATACATGTGTGTATATATATGTATATATATATACATATATATATATAGATATACATAATAATCAGCTGGAAGTGCCAGCTTGAGATGACTGACAGTCGCTGACCTGCAGGTGCAAAAACTCACTGACAGTAATGATAGACTTTTATAAATCTGTTATTTATGGATCATCTAAATAAAACCTAATTATTTTAATGGATTTATTAATTATTTATTGAGTATTTTTTTCTTTTTTAAAAGTAAAATGTTAGTTTAATATGTGAATTGAGGCAGAGTCTGACAAGTTTTGTCACTTGTGTGTCAGGCAGAATGAAACAGTGAATAAAAACAATGTGAACAAGAAGACAAATGTAAGTCGGAGCCAAAAGGCTAAAACGGGCCCTGTGTGGTCTCCTCTGTACGAGAACTCGTGCCCTCATATTTGATAAATCTGAGGACGGCTCTGTGAACATCAGGAGGAAGCGAGACGTCTTCTGTTCTTCTCCAATCAGCCGCCATCATCACCGTTGAGGAAGTAGAGGAGAGAGAGATTTCCATCTGTCTTATCGTATGATGCGGTGGATACGGTGCTGACAGAGAGAGAGATGCTGTCTTTGAGAAGAAAAGAATGTCTGGAAAAGTGAAGCAGTCTTACACGAGAGAAGCAGAGTGAGGGTGACTTAACCCTAAGGCGTCACTCTAAATTACTACCCTTTTGTGTCATTAGGGGACAAAAAATTAACAATTAATATTTTTTCTTCCTTTTTCTGCATAAATATGTTAAACAACTTCAGCCCTGTTCAAAACTATCAAACATTAAATCATTTTGAGGAATTTAACCCTTTAAATGCCAGTTTGATTACTTGATGTCACAGTAATTTCTTATGAAGAAAACACAAAAAATGAGTTATTTTCCACAAAACAAAAGTGAGGTGGCTGAGGCATTATTTTTAAATCTGTCATGGATATGTCAAGAGTAGCTAAAATATTGAGTTTGATGCATTATTAGTTTTTGTGTAGCAGCAGTTTAAAATGGTATGGTAATGGTAATCTTTGACCTATCCATTTTTTTCCAGGCCATCATCCACCCCGACACAGGGGAGAAGATCCTCATGCCCTTTCGGATGTCAGGTTAGAGCAGAATCCTTTGGGGGGGGGGGGTGGAGACAGGGATCAGAGTGGGGAGGGGCTTGTTATGTGGTCCAACATGGAGGCGTCCTTCACCCTGGGAACTGTCACGGCTCTACGGGGCTCCTCACGTTGTCTCAGGGCTCGAAAAGGTCAGGCTCAGCTGGGCGCTGATTAAAACCTCGCTCCTACGGTGACGGAGAAGTCCTGCAGGAGCAAACATTTAGGTCCACTTTTACAGCACCTACTTCTTGTAAGGTGATCGTGAAGTGTCAGAGAGAGGGGGGGGGGAGTGCAAAAGGAGGGAGGAAAGGAGGACAAGATGGCAGCAATTAACCTGCGAGGATCAACACAGATCTGAGGAACTTTTATGCTTCTGTAACCACAGAAATATTCAAAAAAAGAGACATTAGAAATAAACCTGACAGCAGAAGACTAATACAGACTGTTCTTCCAACAGGTTTTATTCCATTCGGCACACCAGTGGTAAAACTTCACACATCTCAAACTGCAGATTAAACCTACGGAGACGTTTGTTTAATATTTTTTATGTGAGCAGGTCGTCGGCCTCCTTCTACCAAATCAAACTCTGCTGTCCACCGTCTTCTGGCAGGTAACTCTACTCATTTATGTACTAAAACTGCTCTGTTTGCCCATGAAAGCTCTCAGATGAGTAGGTAAACTTTGAGATACATAAAGTCAGGACTGAACTTCTGTTGTCTCATTAACCTCCTGAAGCGTCTCTGTCTTTGCCTCGTTACAGTGGTTAAACCAAAGTCACAACGCCTGCGTTAACTACTGTAACCGCAACGCTTCCAAGGTACAGTGCTAAAGGCACGGACTGTGTGTAGGTCTGATGTTGTGTGTGTTATTCTAATGTTTCTTCTTCTTCTTCCGTTTTGCTTTAGCCGGCTCCAGCTTCCAAATTCCTTCAGGGATACCTCGGAGCAGTGACCAGTGCCGTGTCCATCGCAGTGAGTTCATATAAGCCTTCACAGCAGGGAGTAACGTGCATCACAGGGTGATGTGGTGATACCGTGGGATCAGATGGTATTTAGAGAGGGGCTGGACGTCATTTTTTAAGCAATGAAACATGTACTTTTTCATCTTAAGGTGCAAACACGGCAGCATTTGGTTTGCCTGAAACTCTGATTTTCCTCTAAAACCTATTAAAAAAGCAGCAGAAATATTGAATTTGCAGACAATATAAAGTTCAAACTACAGCTCATCAGTTCAACCTTTTCTCCTTTACCTCCATGTCATCAAAGACTCAGATGTCAAAAGAGTATAATACATGTTCACACACCTGCCCGACAACCCTTAGCGTGGACAAGGAGCTCAAACCGAGCCAATTACTGGTCCTGCTGGGGGCTCATCCGGCTGATGCCCTCAGGCTTGACAATGGTCGGCGAGTAAAGGGAAAAAAAAAATCACAGGGTGTCTGGAGGGCGGAACACAAGCCGGGAGGGGGGCAGGAGCTCTCCAATTAAACGTCTGTTCTGGTGACGACCCCCCGCTGGGGCTGCAGAGAGCTGGTGGTGTGTTATCTGAGCCTTTTGACTACAGCACTCGACTATGTTAAAATACAGCAGAGTCATGCATGGTGACGGGGAAGCCTCACAATAATCCGCCACTTCTGAGGTTTCAGTGCAGATATTTTCAGTCTGATTATATCTTGTGTGTCTGGTTTTACCCCCTCAGGTTGGGTTGAATGTTTTAATCCAGAGAGCAAACCGCTTCAGCCCAACCACCAGGCTTCTGGTGCAGAGGTTCGTCCCCTTCCCAGCAGTGGGTAAGTTCAGAAACCTCTGCGAGACTTGTCCTAGGATGGACGGCAATCAGGATTTTTGTGCACACATAAATAGGGGATTTTGTTCAAAGCTTGAAGCTAAAGAAAAGAGCAACAAAACATTTTTTTTTTTACAATTAAGTTGTTGAATTTTGTGAGGAACAATCATTTTAAAAATAACCCCTTATAATAAATCTGCGGTCTGATTTCCTCTGGCTCCTCGCTGTCCCCCTTTCCCCTCTGCAGGCTCAGAGACGTGTTGCGAGCGCTCTCTCTCTCTCTCTCTCTCTTTGTCAGACGTGTGTGGAGCCACAAAGCTGATTTTTCATGCCACTCTGGCGCAAACACACAATCACACCCAGGGGTATAGACCCGTGTCCCAGAATGCCCCCGGGCTGCTGGCTCATAATTAAATTGTTTGCTTGCCCCATCACTCCCTCGCCTCCCTCCCCTCCCCTTCCCTTCCCTTACCATAGCGGTTCTTCTAATTAAATCAACAGGTTTCTACAGCGCAGCCTTTGCCTGGTAATTGGCTGCTCGTTAGAACTCTGCTGCCGCAAACAAATTGGATAATTACCCCTAAAGTGGCGTCTATGTCAAGGCCTCATTTACCTGATTTCTGTTTGTTCATTGTTGTTGCTGTTGTTGTTTTTGCTAGGCCCCATATAAAAAGTAATTAAAATGGCTAATTGAAGCGAAAGAAAGCGAAAGTGCTGTTTGAATTTTGCACCCGTTTGATTTTGTTTGCTTACTTAAGGCTAGATTTATTTGTAATAACCTAATCAAGCGGCGGCCTGTCATTCAATTAGATTATGAAGACCTTTACTGCAGGGAGCGCGGCGCCCGGCGTAAATGTGTGGGGTTTAATTAATTTGTTGTCTTTTGGAAATATTTGTCATTATTTGTGATGTTTAGGACGTAATTATGTGTAAAATTCTAACCAGCAGTTATTAGATGACAATTAGAATGTACACAAGTGTAATTATTTAAAATGATGACAAATTACAGACCAATATTTGAACATTTATCTGTGCAGATTCTACAGTTATTTAGTTATAAACAGGTTTTTGAAATTTTGATCTGTATTTTTTTTGCCTAAAATCTTTTCTTTTATTAATTGGTCTGGATGTAAAAGAAAAAAAAATACCTTGTAGGTAAAAAGAGCTATTTGCTCAGTCAATTGAATTCCCCTCACAAAGCGACCTGCTCGCCCGGCGGCCCTGAGCACAGATAACTCTGAACGTTGTTGTCTTAAATTAAAAAGGCTCCGGGCGCCACCACTAAACTCTCTAAAAATGAGTTTGTCTTATTCCTATTAGCGTCAAGAAGAAAGATTCATCTACATTAACATACATTTGTGTTCATTTTAGCTCTGCGTGAATAAATCAGAGGCTGTTTGTCAACCTGCCAGACGCCTTTTTATGTGTGTGTGTGTGTGTTTTATGACACTTTTAACGTGGCGGTGATGTACTCTGTGCGAGCAGTTTCACAGGATTGAGGTCATTTTTAAAAGAATGGGAGAAAAAGGGCAAAATGTGACTCTTTTTTTGTTTATTGTGCATCCTTAGGCTGCAAAAAAACCACAGCCATACACTGAAGTGCTTTGAGCTAATGCTAAAGTGAGCACACAAGCATGCTCACCAGCACTCCAGCATGCCTACAGTTGCTAATTAGTAGTTTTGCAGGTGAGGGAGACGTGTGCTAATGTTCTTTGATGCATCAAAAACGTCTAAACATGCTTATAAAACATTATAGGAGACCTATAAATTAATATAGGGAGGTTAAAACACCCATAAGGGTGAGAAGTCAATTTGCTAATTTGCCAAGTAATAAAATATATAATCTTCTAGCAGTGTGACTCTCCACAGCGAGCGCAAACGTCTGCAACGTGGTGCTCATGAGGCACTCAGAGCTGTCGGAGGGCATCAGCGTGCTCGACGACAGCGGGAGCGTGGTGGGGACGTCCAGAGTGGCTGCCAGACATGTATGTGACTCGCTGTAAAAGCCCTGATGCTCCTGTTGAGGTTACACATCAGTTATCATACCTTTTTTTTTTTTTTTTTTTTTTTTTTTTTTTTTTTTATGACAGGCACTTTTGGAGACGGCCCTAACCAGAGTGGTTCTGCCCATGCCAATCCTGGTGCTTCCTCCTTTGATCATGGCTGGACTGGAAAAGTAAGAAACTTCTCTTCACTGTAGTTTAGCCAACATGTAAAGATGGCCTCTTTGGAAGACAAACATAGAAAAACTAGACTGTAATAAACTACAAAATAAGAGGAACGTCAGCCTCTTAGAACTTTCCTCCTTCCTCTTTAAGTTCATGTACACAGTGATCTTTCTTTGTACGAACTATAGAAACTGCTGACTTCTATGGACGTGTTACATGTATCCCTCAAAGTGAATATAACTGATTGATCGGATGATTTGTTACATTAAGTTTGAGTAGAAATTCACACTGCTGCTGCTGTTTAATGGGCCCACCCAGTCTCATGAACCCTCTCCACCACAGGACATTCAGCGTTGTATGATTTGACTTTAATGATGTCCTAATGATGCAATGTGTTTATATGGACGTCCTGTGATCGATGGCCCGACCGCGCTGAGGAATGCAGCTGTCTCTGACAGCACTTGTCCCGACCGCTCCGAGTAGGCGGGCTCAGGCAGCGGAGGCTGGCTGCCCAGGTGTGTTTAGGATTCCTGGCAGCTGAATGAGTAAACGAGGAGAGAGAGCAAGAGCCATGGAGTGTGTGTGTGTGTGTGTGTGTGTGAGAGCTCAGCTATCCTCTCCGTCAGCTCACCTTCACTGGCTCTCAATAGAGCGAGAACAAGGGGACAGAGACGGGTCCCTGAGCGGCCCCTCAATGATGGATTACACTGCTGAGAACTGATTCAGGGTAGTGACAGCAGGTTCATGTATACAAGTCTACCATAAAGATGTATATGTGCTGTGATGAAGCAGCTACTGTACGTGTGTGTTGAATGAACTGGTGTTTGTTTTAACACGGAAACCTGATAAAGACCTCATCTCCAGAACATTCTTCAGAGCGTGTGAATGCAGCCAGAGTTGCATTAAATTGTGTCATTAATTTTGTCTAACATCACCTGAATCGAAGGGTTCTAAACTAAACCTCACAACTTTTCTCCCATTGACTTTTCTCTTTGTAACACAGCTCCTCATGATGTGTGTGTGTGTAGCCTAATTAAACCATGGCAGCCATATGTGTTAATGAGCTCCCTCATTAGGCAGTAGCTCTCCTCGTTAGGGGGAGAGGCGTCGCTGGTGGAGGAGAGACGGAGCGGCTCGTTCTCAAGCTCCTGCTGCGTTCACTGTCCCACACAGCCGAAAGGGGATTATCCTACAGAGGGCAGCGAGGAGAGACGAGGGATACGACAGGAGCAAATATATTTCTGGAGATTATATTTCCTCACAAACTGTGTTATTTAGAGCATAAAACATCACTGATGCTGATGGCCATGTTAAAGTTCTAAACTATTAAAGCAAACTGGATTTCTGTGAATGTATCTATTTATGCAGATGATGCTGTATTCTACAAGCTTATCTGAGAAGTTAAAAATAAAGTCCTACCTCTTTTCTTTTCTGTGTTTTTAAGGCTGAAAGGAGATGCTTTGACACCATGTTTTTGTCTCCACCACATGATGGAGATGTCACACGTGCATATATCTTTGCTCATTTAATGGTCTGACATGTTTGACATTGAAAAATTAGATTTATCTCATGGAAACTTTGAGAAAATGTGTCTGCCCTGATGATTGGTGTAGAAGAGTGCAGCTCTGTTTTTTTTGTCCCACCATGCCATGATGCCTATGTGTTCCTTTTTGGCCTGTGGTCCTCTGTCCTGATTCATTTTGGACCTTTCACAGGACAAACTGTGAGAGTCTGTGGTCTGGAACACTGAATGTATGTAATGTGAGTTTGTGTGAGACGTCTAACCATCACATTTACTCATTCATTTAGAACTGACGATTTCCCTCTTGGTCTCCCTCCAGACTTCCTGTGCTGCAGAGACATCGGAGGCTCGTGCTGCCCGTCCACAGCCTGGTGTGTCTCGCTGCCTTCAGCCTGGCTCTGCCGCTCGCCATCAGCCTCTTTCCACAGATGTCACAGGTACCAAAGTGTTTCCATTGATCCTCTTTACACACCAACAGTTGCCGTCGTGCGTTTCACCTCTTTGACTTCATTGTACGTCTGCTGAGCTCAGGTCTCGGCTCCTCCTGACCTCCTCACTGCTTCCCATTGAGCTCCTTCCTAATGAGGCGTAGCCCTCTGAGGCTTAACCTGCTCCGTTATGATCTGCCCACAGCCTCCATTGCCATTTATTCACCGCCACTGATGCCATCCCAGGCTAGCAGGCTGATATCTAACTTTAGCCTTATTGCCTCAGTATGTGTCATCCTCCTCATTAAAAGGCTGTAGCGTGATGTTGTTTTTCACTCTCGCTCTCTCTCTCTTTGTCTTCTCTCTGCCAAATGACTTGCTGACACGAGCCAACCAGCTCTGGCTTTAAAAATGTTTAGGATTTAATTACCACTGGAAATAGCTCAGACAGCCATATGGCAAAAAACTTCAGACATATGTGCCGCCAACAGTCCTGTGAAAAGCTGCCTCCTGTTTCACGGAGGGACCTGTTTTTCTTTCTGCACTTTTGCAAGAAAAAAAAAACAAGACACACACACACATAGATCTCCCCAAAAGCAACATGAATGCCCCGCTCCCCTGGACCCCCCGCCTACTCAATTTGTCCCACTTCCCCATTTCACACCTACCAAGATGTCTGATTAGGATTCTGCCTCCTACTCCAACAGCCATCTGTCTCTGGTTCAAATATTAGTAGATGCAAACCTCAAATTAGACTTTAATCTGCCAAATTGGCTCTTTTTGCACATTAGCAGTAAATACAGAACATTTAAAGCCTTTAAGAATTATTAAGTTACAAATGAAACTGTTTAAAGTGGTTCGTCGTGATGATGTATGGATGGATGGATGGATGGATGCACAGTATGGTGTGTAAACTTTATACCTGACAAGTACGTGCTGCTGTCATTATTGACCTCGTCCTTTGGTTCTTGCAGATCGATGTGAATCAGCTGGAGCCAGAGATCGCCATGGCAACGGAGTGTAAGATTCTGACATACAATAAAGGACTGTGAGCACGCTGAAGATGGGACCCGCTGCTCGTCAAGCCATCAGGAAGCAGCCTGCAGGCTAGTGAACCCTGGTAAACTTGGCCGGTGTAGGGTTAAGTTCACAGACAGCAGGAATAGATAGGGTTAATGCAAAGGTAGCATAACAACATGAGGAGGATACACTGACTGACTGACTGACTTTGTTTTTGACTTTTTCCTACACTTAAAAGGCCGGTTAAGTAGAAACAAGGTGAACAATAATAGATTTACTGTGTGGCTGAAGTCAAGCTAATGTGATGTGAAACTGTGCTTTAACACAGGGCCGCAGATTGCAGCACAATGAGCTGTTAAATTAAAGCATAATTATAGGAAAATGTTTTTTTTTCTGTATCAGAAGGAGTTTTTGTAAGCTTGGAGCTATAGATTTTTATACACAAGCACTTAAAAAAAAGATAAATTGCTAAAAATGTAAATATAAAAAATGTAAACATTAATTTCCAAAACTTATTTACTGTTTTAAATTTAAAACATAGAGCAAGAATCTCTAAAAGATGTTTACTTTTTTCACCTATCAGTATTTTACATCTAATTATTGGCAGATAAATATACACAAACTGATCAATATCTGCTTTAAATTCGTCCTGTTAGAATGTGACACACTTAATTCTTTATAAAACACAATAAAAACTGTCCATAAAGTACATTTTTATTTTGTTTTTGTAACTTTGTGTATGATATAAATCCTGATTTATATAAACAGCCTGTGTTAAAGTCTTATCTTCTGCCGTGATCTGTGTGATTAGCGTGTTTGCGCGGTTGCCGAGGGAACGCTGCACAGTAGGGCTGCAGTACAACGTTACTCAACAAGAAGCCACATGCAGGATCAGGGAGAGGATGCTGCACACAACCAGGGTGAGACATGTAAAACACTGGAGAGAGAGAGAGGCATCTGCTTTGTTTGTACTGTCTCAGACGGAGCTAATGTCATGATAAATATTAGATTCCTGTGTATCACTGAGTCGGGTCTTCAGTGTGTTTTCCGCTGCTCTCTGCGCTGCATGTTTTAACACTTAACGTGGCATTTTACAAGCATGTAATCTGTAGTGTTAGCTGAGAAAACAGGTAATCAAATAATAATAATTAAAGCCTTGGTTGAGGCTTTTTTTCTTTTGACACCTTTGCAGCAGCAGCAGTGTGTGGATTCTGCCGTCTCCTCCTCCTCCTCTTCCTCCTCCTGCCGCCTCGCAGCTCCTCCGGAGAGACTCTTGTTTTTCACGATGGATTCCTCATCCTCAGGTCTCCTCTCTGCTGACTCAGGCGACAGGAGACGTGGCGTTTAGGGAGACGAGCCTGATGATTTTTCTCCCTCTTAATTATTTTTCCTTACAGACAACAAAGAAGTGCAGCTCTCACTAACGGTCCTGACCTCTGTGATAGGAGGATGCAGCAGGCCGGGCGCTGTTAGGCTGAAATCCACATTTGCTGATGTTTATTTAGATGATATAAGGAATGCCCCCCCTTTTTTTTTTTAACAATGTATTTGCACCTGCAGTGAGGATAGGATATCCTGGGAACTCAAAACAAGCCATGTGGCCTCTCTGCACCCCCACATGTCTGACACAGTGTGCACCCTTTTTGTAAAAAGAAAGAAAAAAGGTGAGACTACGGCGGTGGTGTGTTTCACTCTTACATGTCCCCTCTTAGCTTACAAAACAAGACATGGGGGGGGGGGGGGGGGGGGGGAGGGTCAAACGTCAGGGCTCATCTCTAAAGCCTCGGGGTCATTAGGCGGAGATTCCTTCCGTTTCTTTTGACAGGTGATTACTGAGGCGGTTGGTGAAAGAGCTGCTGCACAATACTAACTTTACTTTCTGTCTCTCTCTTTTTTTCAGAGGATGGGAATTATTTCTTGTCTTTCCCCCTTTTACTGCTGGAATTCAGAGGAAATACCGGCCGACAGGTAACACACCTGACACCTGTGCAGCTGTCCTGCAACATTCCTGACACATCAAGCAGAGGTTCCCAAACTAAAAGAACACTCCTAAGGGGTTGTTATCTTTTTTTTTGGCTGTCATTCAACGTATATTTTTTTTTTGGTGGTGGAGGTGGTGGTGGTGGAGGGTGGAGTATTTTCAGCTTCTGAAAATCCTCCTTCTCCCAGAGCGTCTGCAGGTTTCAATCAAACACATGGAGCGGCCTGTTTCACACTGATTTGCACATGCACCTTCAGTGGGAGAGCAAGGAGTAATGAGTGAAATCTGCAGCTGTAATAGCTGCTTGGAATGAAATCCTGCAGAGTCGGGGCTGTAACATAAAATATAAAAAAATAAAAATATCTTAACATTAACATTCCTCATGTGAGAAATAATTTTTGTTTTTATTTCTAAAACATCCTGTTTTTTTTTTTTTTGTTTTTTTTTTTACATCTTAATTTTTTTTTTTGACACTACACACATTCAACAAATGGAGATGTCGTCCATCGGCCCACACTCTCACAGATGTGGCAGATTGTGTAGCTCAACTCGCCCCTAACAACAACCAGAGAGGTCCCTGCAGCTTCTCATCTGTCCCAGAGTCATGCACAGCTGGTCATGAACATGAACTCCTAAACTCATCAGCTCTTTCTCCAGCGCACAGTTCGTTTCCTGTTTTCTTCTCCTGGCCTCCACAGTTTAAATTAACGTGGTGCGCAGGTGGCAGAGCAGGCAGGGCTGAGGTGTTAATGACCTATAACAAGTGATTTAAAAAAAAACAAATTGGCAGCTTTAATGAAACAAATAGCCTCTTCCAAAAACAACCTTTATCACTGGCTTATGTACAGTTTTAGAAAAACAAACAAACACTATGGGTGAGGTTGTTGCTCTTCATTTTTAGGTGATGGAGGGGATCGCTCCTCATCCAGAGACATTCAGCGTTTTTTTCCCCACCTCAGTTAGGAGATGTGCAGTGATTCAGTCCTGGAGCCTTCCTCTAATCTGTCTAGTTATACTTAATAATATTACATAATAAATAGTGTTGGTCCTGGGGTTTTAGGGCAGTGGTGTGGTGAGGTTTAGTCCTCTGAGGTCACGTCAATGTCCTCGGAGCTGCCCTGCTTGGTGGCAATGCGCCATCTGTTGATGTGGTGGTTCCCCTTCTTCTTCTGCTGGCTCTCTGGTCCCTCCTCCTCCAGCTTCTGCCGCTTGTACTTAGTCCTCCTGTTCTGGAACCACACCTTCACCTGGAGAAGGAAAAACTGAACTGTCACCTTATGTGGCTTCAACAACAGAAATTTAAAGGGCACACGCTTTTTTTCTGGAGGAAGTAGCTGTCATTGACCATTGAAAGTGTTAAATTGTCCACCTAACCATGGCATTGGAGCATCATGGGGAAGATACGCAGCTTCCTGACTGACGTTTGCAGCTGAAATCTGGATGCATTTTTATAAATAACAGCACTCTTAGCTTCCTCCTCTCTTTTTTTTTTTTTACCTTCCCTGTGGCTTCAGGCTGAAAGCAGTTTTTACTGAAACCCCCCACAGCTGGGAGGGGATGCTGTGTGTGTGCTTGTGTATTAATATTAATATTAATATTGAATGATTGACACTAAAGTCAAACTCTTAAGCAGCATTTATTCATTTCACTGACTCAGGAAATATCTCTTTATATAACCTAATTGATGCTGTGGACTCATTAGGCATCAATAATATTTACTTTCCTCTTATTGTTGAGTTTGCATAATTCAAACACCTTTGAGTGATTGAAATAATTTTTAGATTTTCCAACCTATAATCTAAAGTTGTGGCAACATATTTGACTAAAAGCCTGTTATTTATATTAATAAGTAATTAAAAAAAAATACATAACAACCTTATGTATAATATTTTTAAAGCTTATAATAAAATAAACATCATTTTCTGTGTTTTTTAAAATTAAATTATATTACAGTCATTTTTTTCTTTTTATTTGTGAGGAAACATTTTTACCAAATTATTAAAAAATAAAATATACATTTTCAGCAGCTTTTAACTTACCTGCGTTTCAGATAAACTCAAGCTGTTTGCCAGCTGCTTCCTCTCGGCTCCGACCACGTAGTGGTTCTTCTCGAAGGCTCTCTCCAGGCGCAGCAGCTGGGACGGAGAGAAGGCGGTCCGGATGCGCTTGGGTTTTCTGGCAAAAGGACCGTGGAGCAGCAGGCTGTCCTGGGACACGTCGTTACCTGAAACACACGCAGCAAAGGTATTATTATTATTATTATTATTATTATTATTATTATTATTATTATTATACAGACATTAATTAAACCAAATAATAAAGTTTATTTGACCATTTAGAGGAGAGTCTGTCTGTGCCAAATATATTTTAACCAAATTATAATTTAAAGTCCTGGTTAAATTCCGAATTTTGACATAAAAGGAAATAAAATATTTACCGTTATATAAACATGATAAATTGACTTAATATACATAAACATTATTATACAGTATTATATATATATATAAATATAAAGTCTGTGCGTCTTGTGAATGAAAATACAAATAATTAATTGCCAAATACCGTCCAGTGTTTTTCAAAAAAAAATTCAGAAAAGTTTTGAAAGTATTTTTGTAAAAAAAATTACGGATTTATTTTATGCTGATATTTACATTATTCATTTTTAATATTTGTAACTTACTTTTTTTTAATCTCTTCTCTACGTCACACAATTCTTTTTGTTATTTTGGGGAATTTAATTAATTTGTTTACAGTTTTTAATTTTTTTTATTAGCATATTTGTTATTTAAAATAAAACCAGAGCTTTTTCGTGACTTTTAGTGTAACACACAGTGTAATAGTGGAACATTAGCAGTCTGGGATTAGAGTAAATACATACATTCCGCTGATGAGTTTATTTCTGCTGCTTCACAATATATTTTCTATCTTTTTAGTCTTTGCAATATTCTTCTTGTCCTTTTTTTTCATTTAATAAATTTTTAATTAAATGAGAAAAAGCTGCAGACTAACCCAGGGCGGGTTTGGCTGCATGGAAACACATCAGCTCTTATCTGCTGCTGCTGCTGTGTTTCCGAGAGTGGCTTCAGGGCGAATGAGAGTGGAAATAGAAGCGCGGCGCGACAGCCTGCTGGAGACTGACAGTGGTCGTGTAGATTAGGTTGTGTGTGATTTATTGCTCCACTAAAACATATTTTTTATTATATAAGCGTCTTTAAAAGTCGCGTTCAAGCTCTAAGATAAATAATCTTACACTTTAAATCCAGTTACGCACCATTTTGTACTTACAGCATCCATGTGGCCTAATCATAGACCTCAGAACTATAATTGTTCCTTATTAATTTATATGTATAATATTTATATATGTGTGCCCTTCTGCTTCGTCGCCTACCTTGAAATCTGTGCCCAAAAAACCGGTTCCGTAAGACCCAGGGGTAGAAGTTGAGCGGGTCTCGGTGTTGCGTCCCGAAGAAGTGCGGATGCTGTAGGTGAGAGCCGCCGAGCTGGTGAGGAGCCACGGTGAGGGAAGGGTGGTTTACCGTCTCTGGAAACACCAGGTCCGGGCTCTGGTAGAGCGACCGGGCCGGCGGAGCCTGGTAACTGTTCATTAAGGCATCTGTAGTCGGGTTGGAGTAACTCAAAGCCGTGGGGCGGATGGGTTCTTCAGCGGTTAGAGGGTTCTCCTTGGCCACCAGAGACTCTATCGTGAAGCAGCGCTTGCCTGCAGACGAAAACATCATCTCTGGATAGAAATCGAAGCCAGAAGCAAAAAGAGTAAATCAGCCTGTTTCCGTCCTCTTGCTGGAAAAGTTAACCCACTCTCAAAGATGCATCATGACCCCCCGAGAATGTGGTGTGTTTGCCGGATGAAGACGCTGCTGTACAAAACTCAACAGTGCTGCAAATTGTTCTGTGCGCACTCGGAGAGTTTCTGTGCACAAATGCGCACCAAGCAAAGCGCCTCCGAGCTTCCATGCGGCTTGACGCTGCTCAGGGAGAGCGCTGATTGGACCAGAGCACCTGCCAATAGGTCTACTTAAGTACCTGCTTCACAGATCACACAAGACCGGGCGGCTTAGTTACAAATGCACGCTGAGAAAACATGTGTGCTGCAATTAATGGGTCATTGTGCGTCACATTCAGGCTTAATATCTGTTTTTCTTGAGGGAGCACAGTCTGCCGGCGGGGGTGAGAAAGTTCAGCTTCAGTGCAGGTTCAGGAATTCTCTGTAGTGTCTGTGTGTGAAGGCTGAATGTCAGGAAGTGAAGGAAGGTGACTTTTCCCACTCATCACACAGCAAGGAGACCTTCCAAGGAACTCTGAATTATTATTATTATCATTATTATTATTATTATTATCCTATGTGTGATGGAAAAAATGGGCATTTACGCATTACGCAGCACCTTGCGCACACTCTAGCTGGTGATAATAGTCTAAATAAAACCTTGTGCAGGTTAAAAGTCGTTTTTATCGTCACGAATGTGCCTAAAAAGTTCAACAAGTTCAGCCTGTAAATTGTTTTTTTATGAAAAATCACGTTTCCAGTTTTACGCACACAGTCTCAGGAACATGGCGCCGGGTTTGTCCTCTGTGAGGATCATTTGGCAGCCTGCAGTCCTGCAGGTACAGTGTAGGACGCAGCCTGTTTGTTATTGTGAGCTGCTCCTTCGGCGCTTCAGCTTCCTTTGTGCTCTAAACCAGGTTAATCATTGTCCCCTTAATGCGCTCCTTTGCGTTCAGGCTGCATTAGAAAATCATTACCGATGGAAATTATGAAGTAAAACAAGTTGTTGATTAGGCGTTTAGAGCTAAAGGCTCCTCGTTGTCAATCATTGTGTGTGCGCGCAGATAAATATCTGTGTTTATCATCTGATCCATGAATTCCCTTTGCACCGTTTTCTAGGAAGCATCTGAGCCAAGAGGAAAACATTTGATTCATTTATCTCATTTATATCTCGGGTACCTGCTGGATCGAACTGATGGACCCGAGTTCAGCTCTGTGTGTTTGGTTTAAATCTTTTAATGAAATATAAAATCTCGCCTTGTTATTGTCGGACTGTAGAGGACCTCATTGGTTGTGTTTAAAGCGTCTTTTTTGTTCCTCGCTGCGGCAGCATCCACAGGAATTACTGTGAATTGTGACCGAGCCGTGGAGTTTAATGATGAAGCCCCGCGGGCCTGTGCGCGCTGACCCTGATCGCTGCTGGTTAATAGATGATCAAGTCGGTCCGCTTTAACGAAAACAAAGCGAAGCAGTCTCCTCTTGTTCAGAACCTGTTGTTGATTTTTCCCCGAGGCTCCGGAGGAGAGTCTGACCACAAGAGCCTGCACAGAGCGCGCTGCCTCTGACTTTCTTCTGACCAAGGAAACTCTGAGATCCATTTTAACTTTCCATTCATGAGTCCTCAATGTCATACAGATACACAATCACACATGAGACAGTTTGTCCTTGAAGGAAACGAGAGTTTTGTCCAAACTGGTTAGTTTGGAAACGCAGTTTTCTTTATTTTAGATAGAAATCGTCCATGTTAACCCCCAGAATGAAGCATAAATTAACAGGTAAACTGTTGATAAAAGAACACAAAGATGCCAAAAATACATGTTCTTAAATTTCATGCATCCACCCTACCTATATTATAAATTATATATAAATTAAATTAAGAAAGAAAACACTAATTTATGGTGACATGAATTAAAAGCAATTAATTGAATACATTTAAATTAAAATAACTAATTTTATGTGGATTCTGCTTACCTTTGTGTTCAGGAAAAAAGCAAGAAAATAACAAAAAAACAAATCCTCCAAACGAGTTTGACCTGAGATGTTTAATCACTATTATTTTAGGAAATTTAAAAAAACAAATCCTGCCTTCTCTGTTTAACGTTTCCTTAAAATCAGAGGTATTTGTTCTGCCACACTATTGCTCCAAATATATTATAAATATAAATAAGAATAAATAATTATAATGTCACATAAAACTGTAATAATATGATCAGGCCTGTTTTTTAATGGAAGATGGCACAATTTAATTCCAGTGCTGCCCTCTAGTGGCCCCAGACTGATACTGTGTCTTACAAAAATTCAATTCCCTTACAATACATGATGAAGAAAATTATAACAGTGCACCACAAGTACACTAAATTATAAGCTACAGTGCCATTCAGACAGATTAATACAATTTAAACCAGCTGTTATAAACACAGTGGGATTATGTGTGTTAACACTATAACTTATTTTATTTTTTAAGAAGTATGAAAATTCTCTCTCATACATTTTAAATTAATAAATTGTTTTGCCTTCTAGTTTCATGCTAAAAAAAAAGTGTCTAAATTCACCTCAAGAGTCACTAAATCCCTTCTTGTTTGATGGAAAGCATGGACTTCTATGTAAATGCTGCCACCTTGCGGTCAGTCTGAGGCACAGCTTCTTCATGTACAGGTCAAATCACCTCGGTGTTTTCAGCTGTGAATGTTGCATCCGGAACTACTTAGCAGTAATTTCGCTTTTAATAAGATTTGATGCAGAAAAAAAACGTTTTTCTTACCTATAATCCGGATAATCCCTAAAAACTTTGTTGCCCTTTGTTGATCAGGTAAATTAGGATTTTTCTTTGTCTTTGTATAATTATAAAAATATGCATCATTAATCTCAGCACATGTAGTTGTTTTCATGGTTAAAAATCATTTTATTCGATCATATATCAGATTTTTCTCCCGCCATCTTTTCTTGTTTCCTCATGATGTTGATTATAAATCTGTGAGAGCAGCTGAAGCCCCCCCCCCCCCCCCCCCAACTCTTCATTAATAAACTAATTGGCCATTTTGTTTCGCATTAGCGTTGTGTGTTCAGCTAATCTATTCCACTTAAATACTTGGAAAATTTCACCCCATTATAACGAGATGGCAAAAGTAGCACGTCGCTGCGTTTGTGCCACCTGCGTGAGAAGTGGGGTCGTTTAGCCACCTGTCCGGGGCCCCGCTCCTCCAGCGGCTGCGCTCCTCAGCATAAACAAACATCCTCTAACAGGGCGCGGAGAACACGGAGAACACGGCGGCCTGCGTGTGTGTGGAACCAGATAAACTCATTCAGAAAATATCCGGATGGTTTTTCAGGTTTTAAAGCGGCAGTGGTGCTGTGCGTAAAAGTGGCACGTTGGATACATTGCGCGCGGTTTGGGCGTGCCAAGAGACTCCATTTGTAGTCCTTGTCCTTTAACTTGCTTCGCGGTGTGTGTGTGTGTGTGTGTGTGTATACGATGTAAACAGGAACTGCTATTTCCTCAGAAAGAAAAGGAGTCTGTCGGAGTATCAGGGCGGATTGAGGGGAGCTCCTCTTGTCAGTGCCCGTGTCAGAAGCCATTGTGCGCCTGAAATGCGGCCCTTTGACAAGCGGACAAAGAGCGGCTTGTACTTCAAACGCTTGTAATGAAAGCTAATGACTATTAGATGGAGTAGAGAGGCCCTCACCTCTGCAAATAAAATGCAAAACGGGATTTTTTTTTTACGATCGCCTGCACTAAAACGCACGTTGGTCAAATGAAGTACACTCTCCCTGTTGGAGCTGAGAGGTTATTGCTCTCCATGAGAACTTTCACACCTTCTCTGAGGTGGACGACAAGAACTCATCAGAGTCATATGACCAGAGGATTTAAATTTAGGTGGGGACAACTCGGAGCAGGCACAGAGTCACAAAGGCTGGAGGAAGAATTCTTCCAAATAATAAATACTAATGATGAAGGAATCAGACGCCCCCCCCCCCCCAAAAAAAAAAAAATATAAATAAAAAAAAATAATGATTTTGATTTAAAAATACTCGTTGAATTTCACAAATTGATTAATTTAATTAATATTAATTAATATGTTTATTCTAAAAAACATAAATTAAATTATTTTATGGCTTTGTGAATATTGTATTGTCTAAAAATGCCTGAAATAATTTGTGTCAGCTCAGACTGTAACCACTGTATTAGTGCAATTATTCTTTTAAATGTAGGATTTTATAAAGTGGTTGTATCTCCTCTATCATGGCCTAAGTAAGTGTGATTTTAAGGGATTCAGGCTGAATTGCATTGTACATTGACACTGAATGTGAGGTCTTGTGTGTTTACATATTGTAAACCTTCACTTTGTAAAAGTCAAATCAACAAGTAGCTGCTGATTTTCTGAGCAGAGCCTCTACAGTCGAATCTGTTTCTGGCTGATTATTAAATCTATTTATTTGTAGCATAGACACAATATTAAGACATCAAGTCTGGGGAGGTGACGGATCAAACTTAAGATTTTCATTACAACCAAAACAAACAAAGCTTAAAGTGCTGAATCAGCCGTCATCAGTGCAGCATCCAGGACACAGAGGAGAGATGTAACTGTTGCTTTTCATAAGAAGCTTCCATTCAGGAGAGTTTTAAGGAGCCCAGCCAGCGCCGGCCTGTTTCCAGCCGTTAAGGTGCCCTGTGCTAATTGAGACGATGAGCCTGCTGACCCCCCCTCCTCCTCCTCCTCCTCCTCCTCTCCAGGACTCTCTGAGTTTTTCCCAGGCGTCTGGCTGCTTCTTCTGTCCCCTCAATGAGATTAAGCTGTACTGTGGAGAGAAGGGGGGGACGGGCTCTGATTCCCGGCTGATCACATCAGAAACGGCTCGCCGGGGTTTTTACACAAATTCTGCTCCTTCAGCCGTAATCAGGCCGAGCGGGGACGCCAGGAAAGAGGAGGCAGGAGGCAGGGGGTGGCGGACAAGGGACAGAGAAAGAGATCAGCTCTGTTACTGTTGATTACATTTCACCTCTGTCACAGTCTGTGGAGTCAAAACAGGAACACATGTGTGATCTCTGTGCACCCAGCCTGCAGCATTTCATCTCTTCGTTTCAGTGAGTATGTTTTCTTGATACACTTTGGAACTATAGGCTCTTATTTTGAAATCCATTTTGCACAGAAACAGAGGAGGTAGAATGAGCTGTTCAGTGAGGGTGCTGCTCAACAGCAGTAAACCTGCTCCAGGTTTACTGCCACTCTTTATGACTCCACACACCTGGAGCTGTAAAGGTAGTTTGTCATTTCTCGGCCGGTTTATTTAACTTTTAGTTGTTCGGCTAATTTAGTAAATGAGACATCACCTCCTTCTTCTTCTTCTTCTTCCTCTGATGCTGCAGAAGAAGACGGCAAACAACAAGCTTTCAGATTAAAGAGATGCAGCCCTGAGTTCCCATCAGCCCTCTTTTGTTTAGTGGGACCCAGTTATCCACAGGACACGAGTTTCAGGTTGACCACCCCAATTAGCTGCTCTGATGGACTCATACGTCCCAATCCTATCTACACGCTGTCTTCTCTCCTGTTTTATCCCTCATGTCTGCCAGGCGGGCTTCGGCGGACAGCATGAGTCCCTTTCCGCCTGGAAGGAAAAGACGTCCAGTGTGAATAGAGCAGAGACAGGACACCTGCCGGTGGTGGGTGGGCATGTGGGAGCCCTGTGCACTGAGAAGCAGTGAGAACAGGCGTACTGACCATTTAAACAGATTAAACAGTGAGACTCGGGTCTCAACCCTGAGACAGATTGACCCCTACCACCCCGGGTTACAGATATCCCAACTAATCCCTGAGCTGGTTATTTATTTGCTTTGCTTAAATCGTGGTCTGTCCCCAGACTTTATGTTGGATCAAACCTGGGAAGAAATGTCTCCATTGTCGTCAGGCTGAGAGGAGATAAGAAAAGATCAGGATGGTGCAACGATGGCACATGAAAGAGAGACATTCATTCATTGATAAGGGAAAAACTGAGCTTTGTTTTTGCTTGTGTGTAGTTTTGTGGTTTTAGTATCTTCAGCTTTTCTTCAAGAATAATTGCTTATAATATAAATTATATGAACACTTTGGCTAAATTGTCATTTTCTTTAAATAACCTGAAAGTGTGGCTTCATATCTTTTAAAAACTAAACAAGTAAGCAAGAGTTTAAGTTAAAATCTGGCATCATTTATAACATTTACCCCAAATCTTTGAGTGTTTTCTGGATTGTTGGGCAGAAGTTCATGTTGGCACATGTTCCCATTGAAAACCTGCTGTTTTTACCTCTGACTGAAATAAACACCACCTGTGTTAATGTGTAGAACTGTGAAGGAATGACCAGGACAAGTTTGGCATTAATGTCATAAAATATATTTTTGAATTTTTCATTCAAATATACAAAAAAACACTCATGAAGTGAACCCATCAAAGAGCAACAGATGTAGAAAAATTAAATATATAACTATAAATCTATTAAATATTCAGAGCTGGACACCCAGGCCTCTGTCCTCAGCAGCAGTATGTACAAAAAGTCCTGTTTTCTTTTGCTTCCAAACGTCCAGTGTTGTTAGCAGTGATGCTCAGTGGAGTCCTCAGAAACGTCAATATCCACATCTGAGTCAGAGAACTCCTCATCCTCATCACCTTCATCCCCATGGCCTTGAGATCCGGGACTTTTCGGTGGGGCAGCCAGGCCCAGTTTAGCTAGTTTGGCCTGCTGCTGTTCCAGACTCTGCTTGCGCCACTTGATGCGTCTGTTTTGGAACCAGACTTTGACCTGGAAGAGGGAAATAAAACACAGGTTAGAAATGAGGGAAATCAGACAGAAGCCACGTAGAAACTGACTTTGTGCAGGTTGTTTTTTCTTCAGTGAGCGTTTTTCTTACCTGAGCTTCTGTCAGCTGCAGAGCGGAGGCCAGGAGGAACCTCTCGGATCCCACCATGTACTGCTGCCGGGCGAATTCCTTCTCCAGCCGGGACAGCTGCTCGCTGGTGAAGCTGGTGCGCATCCGTTTTGACTTCCCACCTTTGGTTTTGAAGGAGTGCAGCCCTGCATTGGTTTTGGACATTGAAGCTGCAAAGAAAAAAAGAAGACGCATTTAATCACGCTGCCACATGAGCACGGTCTTTCTTTGTTTGACCAAATTTGTTCTGATTCCAATTTACCTTGTGCGTAAAACGCTCCGCGACACGATGCCTGGTAGGTGAAAGGCGGGCAGCAGTACACAGAATATCCAGGCTGCGTGTGGATCGCTGAGTGCATCATGTTTGGAGAGTAGACGTAGGGCGCCGGTGCCATCGGTAAGCCTGCGTGTCCGGTGAGAGGCAGCACCGGGGTGGATGGCTGGTATGTCACTCCGCAGTGAGGGGGACTGGTCCGGTCGCTGGCTGTATCCTCCGGTTTGGCGAGCAAAGCCTCGATAGTGAAGGATTTCCCACTTGGAGGCTTCGTTGACGACGCGCACTGGCTCCCCTGGTAATGCGGGTACACCGATGCTGGTGCGTAATTACGCACAGAGTATCCATAAGTTCCGACTGGTCTGTTCGGCACTTGCATCCTGACAGATGTTTAAATTCGATGTGGAAGGTCTTTGCTGGTGAATAAGTTGTCGCTCCAAGTGCAGCAGGAAGAAGAATGCTGCTCCTCTGCGGAGAGTCCCGATTTATACCCGAGCCGCACGCAGAGGTGTCAACAGCCCCCCATCGTCCCTTTGTCTTTCTAAGTAGCAGATGAGAGAGAGGAACATCCCGACAACGTATCCAATTAATTGGTGGAGTAGTACAAGCTGGGATTGTCAAACATCCTAACCCTTTGAATGACAAGGCTTTTGAAGAGTCCTGGGGGGGCAGGGAACTCAGGAGATTTACTGGGCTACAAATTCTTGCATGGTTCTTAAGTCCAAATGTAATCATTACCGCTGGGAAAGCCTCCATGTTACTAACTCATCTTATTTTGGAGCCTTTTAAGTCCTGGCTGGCCGACAGATGATTTAAGCAGCGTAACAAGTCACTTCACAACTGGAGACCGACTTTTAATCTGCACAATTTACAGAGTATCTATACAGAGCTGTTGTTTCTCTTCTTTGATCCAAATCTTCATCTTTACAAAGACGCGCCTTTCTCTCACGCACATGTCAATCGTCAAACACTTCTGTATGTAAACAGTCCGTAATCTTTTTCCTGTAGAAAATGAATGTGCTCTGTTCACAGAGTGTGCGTTTTAGCAGCAACGGTGTGGCTCCTAAAATGGAGTAACTGCCCTGCGTAATTGAGGCGTCAAATTCAGCGGGTCAGGTGTGGTGCTGCTGGTTTTACCGAACTGCCCTTATCTCCATCACTGCGTTAATCCACAGGTTGATCCACCCTTTGTATGTCAGACTGTGCTTGATTCCTTAAAACAGCCCCTAAAGCCTTAAATCTGAGTGCGTGAATCAAATAAAAGCGCATTCTGACACATTTCGCTCTGATAATAAAACTCAGAACTCGCTCTTGGAGGAGTTTGCATGTGCGGCTCCTTTGAAGGAGCTGCTTTCTCTTTCAACTCAGATTATTGCCAGCTCTGCAAACTTTGCGGGCTCATTTCCATCATTTGGAAGCGGCAGAGAGCGTCTCCTGAGCCTTAAGTAACTGTTAAAACACATTTAAACACGGAGGCGAAGCGCTCATTCCCTTTGACCTCCGCGCCTTTTATTTATTCTCCTCAGCTGACACTAGAATGTCTAATGAAGAGGGCAAACACAGACTTTCCTCAACTCAGCCTGAACAATAAAGATGCGTCTTCTGAGGCTTGTATACGACCTGGACCACCCACCCCAAAGCAGCAAGTCCCTGTCCTGACAAGTCCTTTAATTCACAGTTAGCCTTGAAATGGAAAAGATGAGAAAATCCAGACGTGTCTGTGTCAGATTAACCTTTAAAAAATCTTTACTAAGTGATTGTGTGGAGTGTTTTCCCCTTATCCTCACACTTGTGTCTTTATCATTTAAGGAAAACACATTTCATGATTCATTTTTAAAAGAATTGTGCCCAAAATGTTTGAACTCTGATCTCTTGAGTTGTCCTCAAAATCAGACTTAACCTCCATGAAACCCTGCTCCTCTTGTGTATTGGAGCCAGACAAGGAATACACGGACCATTGTCCCAGAGAGTCCCTCTTTTCATAGTCATGGCCTGAGAGGAGAAAGAAAAGCTAAGGGCCGCTCTAATGGCTCTATAGGTCATCTTTCCCCCAAATGAGCCTCTGCACCAAAACCTTCATCAGGAGCACTCATCAAGTCATTCAGGGAGGGAGTGATGGCTCATTTTGTGTCGCCTTCATGTAGCTTTAAAGGTTTTTACATTAAGGTGAAGATTTAAAGCAATGAAAACATCAGTTATAATCATGCAACACTCCTGTTAGATCCTCATTTCACCTGTGATTGTGTCTATTTTTTGGGTTTTTACTAAAGAAAAATAAGACATGACACAAATATAACATCTTATTTTTATAGCAGTGTAATCAGGAAAAGTGTCCAACAGTCAAATAATGCTTTTTTGAAACCTTTAAGTAGCTCTCAGATCATTTTAAGGAAGCAAAAAGAACATAAAATATACTAGTTTTATATGTTTAATACTCTTCTGCTGTTAATCGCTGAGCTTTATTTTCTTGATATCGTGACATGTTGGTGCTACACACATCCCTCCATGTCAGGCCTGCTCCGTCTCACCTTGTTTCTCAGTTCACACATGATTGAACGAGACAAAAGCGCTGGAGAAACACTGTCATCATTATTATTATTGAGGTGAAAGGGGATCTTTTTCTCGCCTGGCCGACACATTTAACAGGCACTGTGGCTCTGGGCCTTTCCTGTCCACGCACATCCATCACTAATGAGTTTATGAAGCCATTCACAGAACGATCCACGCAACGACCTGCCGCTGTCACCTTGCTGCTGGGACTGAGGGGTCATTACAGGGACCTGCTGGGCTTTGGCCCTCACCTTGACTATGAATGGGAGTGTAGTGAAAGGCCAGGTATTCCCCGTCTGGCTCCCAATACACGTTCAGGCTCTGCTGCTCAGAGTCCATCCAGCAGCACCAGGAGGCTGAGATCAGCTGGAAGCTGAACACCTGTGCTGCAGTTTGACCGAGAGTTCACAGTTTTTAGGAGACGTTCTCTGCATTTGACTTTGATCCTGTGAGGACAGAGTCAGCCAATATTGAAAGAATCACTCATGCTGCCCCAACGCGCCCCCTTCACCATCTGTCTCCACCATCTTTTCTGCCTGGATCAATGTATAGTTTTCAACCTGGGGCTCATAAAAATGCCACAAATAGAAAAAAATCACCAAAATAAGGAGAGTTCTGCACAATCCATGAAATTCCTCTTGACTTTTCAGACAGTTTTAAGCAAGTTAATGACCATTTTCAGCAATTATTGATTATTTACTTGCACATAAACAGTCCTAAACAGTGTTGATTTATAAATAATAGCAACAAAAAGTAAAACACACGTACAGCACAACAATAGATTTCAGGTTTTAGACCTCTTTTATCAAAACAGACATCATTATGGAGCAAAAACATCAATACTTAGTCCCTTTATTTGTAAAATTCTGTGTCCCTTGTGTTGTGATAGTCTCAGTCTGTGGCAGTGACACTTTAATCTTGTTCTTTTCCGTGTTCCTGCTGCAGTTTCAGACCAGATTTCCTTCAAGATAGTAATTAGGTTGAGTTAAGCTGCAGGTAGAAAGGAATGCAGATTAATTACAACCCCAAACTGCTTATAAGAATTCAATCAGTTTCTATTTTTCAGTAGTTTTTAGTAGAAAGTTCGGTCGCCCTCATGTCACCTCTGATACAAATATCAGGCAAAGCAAAGAGCTTCAAACATGTCTGAGCGTGCACAGCTCTGTGCAAAGAGTCCAGCTTCAAACATTTATGTTAATGCACATTAAGTCCACTTAACTGTGTGTAGTCTGTCGTTTAAAACATCTTAAAGTTGCATAAAGCTGTGTGAAAAATTCACTTTTAATCAGATAAATTCTCTTTAAAACTAAAAGCTGTGTTATCTTTCTAGCAAACAGGATTACAGGCTGAAGCCACATGAGTGTTAAGTTATGATCAGTTCTACTGTACAGGACAGGAAAAGCTGGAGATGGACGGAGTGAACAGTAAGCGTGGCGTCTGTGTCCCTCCACGTCCCGCCGCATGCTTTCTGCCTCTGTACAGTAGTAGAATGTAATCCCAGCATCTTTTGCACGTCGCTATGCAGATTCTGTGTGTTTTCCATTTACATGTGTGGCAGCAGGGAGGGCCTCAGCATTAGCATCGACACCAGTGCTGTGAACTGCCTGCTGTATGAGCTGCTCTCCTCTCGGGCTAATAGTGACCACTTAGCCACACAAAGTCCTCCATCCATTCACATAAATAACCGTCCATATCAGGCCAGCTTAATGAGGGATTAACTTTTCTCGCTGAGTGGTATCAGTTGACTGACGTGATGCGTTACCATCCTGGGAACGGAGCAGCAGTGTATTGGAGCTGTCTGACACTGCAGGCCTCATTACTGAGCCGAGAGGAGGGATGCAGGGACCTCTGCTGCAGCTTGTGATTGGCATGTTTTAACCCTAAAACCTGCAGATGTGATGACATTCACATCAGCTGGAGTGGTGTTCAGTACTGATGTTTGCAAGCTGAACATTGTGGCTGCAGATGTGTGGTCTCCTCATAAGTGTAGAGGGCAGAGTTGGGTGCATGCACAGTCACATGCAATCTCTGCACATTGGATGGTTGTTAATATCACCATCATCTGCAGCAGGACCAGTTCTGTTTTTCTATTTTTCAATGTGCATTCATACTGGACAGGGTATTAACCACTTGTGTAGAGACCTCTCTGCATCCCATGGCAACCTGCCTGGGGTCAAATTCACTATAAAACATCCATAATGAGGTTTTAAATGCACTTATTCACATGGCCACAAGGGGGCGCATAGCTGCATAAACACCACTTGTTTAACTTGCCTTTAAAGTTGACCAGAACTGTCATGTTCCAGCTGATTTACCCTGATGTTGCAGGCGCTGTGCTGTGCTGTGCTGTGCTAGCTGTCTGCTGCAGGTGCAGCTTCCTGTGTTGTCATGGAGGAACATTTTTGTTGCTCTAATCACTTATTTTGTCATTTTTAGAGGAGTGAGAGTCACAGATCTACCCACATTCTGTCAGGAACAGTCACAGGCTGGAATCACACTGACTGCTTTGTGCATGTATAAATGCATTGAGTGTAGATGCCGTGTGGACATTTCACGTCTGTTTTGATCTGGAAAGCTTTCTTATGAAACCACTGCAGAGTTTTAAAGGGGGGCGCCTGTTCCCAGGTGCTCTGAGGACTCTGTGGAGAGACCCCCCCCCCTCTTTGTCTCTTTAATAGAGGTGAGAATTGGCGGGTTGGACTTTAACACTTGACCTCTGTTTACACTTCCTGTGGGTGTCAGAGCTTGTCCATAAAGCGCTGCTTGCAGGGCTCTGCTGCATTGAAAGGAGACAGAGAGAGAGAGAGAGAGCGGCCGAGCACCCCGGCGCTGTGAGCTGAATGCACTGCTGCTCCAGGCCTCCTGTGATTATTAGGAGAGGCCGTTTCCTCCCTTCACATTCTCTGTTTGCTTATATTACTGCCACACTTCCTCGACCCCCCACGCTCACCTCCTCAGGCCTTTTTGTTTTTAAAGAGGAAGATGATGTCAAACCTGCACATCCCACCTCACTGCTGTTGCCAGGTTCTGTCTGGCTTGTCCTATAATCACATACAACTGACGGATATTCTAAATGAGGGCCATGATTATTGTCATTTAATCCTTTAGTCTGTCTTAATAACATGCAATTTTTTATATTATTATTATTTTATTTGGCTTCTTTAAAATGTTACATCACATGGCCCTAATATTTGTTTCCACCTTCACCAGAAGTCTTCCTTAAAGCTGCTTCCTGTGGTGACAAGGCCTCTTCAGCGCCTCCATGAATGCAGCTGGCAACAACGAGGAGGCAGAAGAATCTGTAGTAAGTCCCTAACTAACAGTGCTTATTGATGCTTTTACTGTTTCATCCACTGACTGCCTGTCTGTCAATGAACTCTAGACAAATAGCTCCTCTTGTGGTACAAAGTGGTACTGCACTATACGATACAAGCTACAAGCAATTTAACCAGGTTTGTCCCATTGAGATCAACAATCACAATCATTTACAAGGGAGACCTGGCCAAGAGGGCAGCCGTAGAACCCTTAAAGCCAGTCTTAGTCATGTGTTTATATGTGACTAGAACTAATCATTGATTTTTAAGAGTGCAGTACAGTGCTTGTAGTTTTATTTTGAGGGTCCCTCTCTCAGTTTGAGCACCAATCACACAGTATGTGAATAACTATCAGTCGATCTTTGAACATTTCACATTCAAGATTATGTTTTACAGAGTGTACAGATGCATTATGACACCAAACATGGCTACATCTGTATTTGTAGTGGTTCAGCTGCAGGTGGGGGATGATTAGTAAACACCGATTGATTGTCCATTGACAGAGCTGCATTTAAAGTCGAGCAAGCTGCTATCATTTACTGTTAAAAGAAGCTCTGATGACCTCTGTGTTCTTTAAACCCGCCGCAGAGGCGTTCACTCCCGGCTCGGCGTTTACAGTCGTCCCACCTTGGTTGTCATCCATTGTGTGTGTCCGTGTAACTCTGGGCTGAGCACAGGACAATCACAGCAGATCAAAGGTGCCGTCTCCCCGGAGAAAAGACAAACAAAGACAGATATGCTGACTTTAGTGAGGCGGGACGGACCTGGAGCGTTCAGAGCAATAATTAGCTGCAGACAGAGCCTGAAGGCACATTACACCTCACTTCCACGTCTGTTAACTTATGCAAAGAGTGAAAGGACGCAGCAGCTAATTTAGGGTTTTTAAATGGGCTGGCAGGACACTTCAAACAAGACCACACACACACACACACACACACACACACACACACACACACACACACTGACAAGCAGAGCCCCGATCAGCTGAACAGCTGGTGACATCTGGTGGACAAACAAGGTAAAGGCAATTTAAAAACACACAGACAAATAAAAAAAACAAGGTATTTTTAAGGACTGTCAAAATCATAAAAGAAACTTCTGCTTCATTATTGATTTTAATCACACACACGGTGTAAAATCAGAAACACAAACACAATCACGTCTGTTCTGTTTATAAAACATTAAAGAAACATGCAGAACTTTGATAAGAAATTAAAAACAAATTTCTATTGATTCTGTGCTTCTCAGCCGAAGTGTCATTCTTCACATGACCACAAGATGGCGCCCATGTGAGTAACATCCAAACCTCCATGTAATAGTTTATCTGCATGGATGGTTTTATGAAGCTGTTTTTTATTAGATATTTATTCTTTAGCCATTTTTAGCTTATGTATTTTTGTTTTAGCCCAGAGTGCACTTTTGTACCATGTGCAATAATAATAAAGACTCTGTCTATTTGATTATTGTAAACAAAAAAGAAAGAAAGAAACAAAGTACACTTTCTGAAAAAGAAATACAAAAAACATCTACATTATGCAATATTTTATTCTCAAATTGTCCATAAAATAATATATAATATATATATATTATATATAATTATTATTATATTATATTTATAGACATTTTTAGAAGTCAAAAGAAAACACTTTCATCCATGTTTGTAGTCCAGATTATGTTGTAGTCCTATTTCTGGGTTCACCCTTCCTTGCAGTTCAGCATGTTGCCAGCAGGTGGCACCAACGTATAAGTCTATAAAAACCAACTGAAACTGAAACAAACTGTGGTTTTATTGAATCTTGGCTTTGAGGGTTTCTTACTTTTTATTGTTACATTTTTCAAGGAAATTTATTCAGTATTCATGAATAAATCGAATAAAATCAATATTTTTGCAATATGTTTTCCAAACTAAGGGTTTGGAGCCACTTTTATTTGATATCAATATTTGTATTGAGATTATTTGATTTTATTTACATTTTTTATGGAACACACTGAGTATTTCAAAGCTTAAATATTTCCAGTTTAACCCCAGCAGAGGAGAATAACAATCACCCCAAATCACCCACTATTAATAAGAGCTCACTCACTCAGGACGGGACGACGATGAGCTGCTGTTTGTGGATTTATGAACATTTAATAACGTCACCTCTGATACTTGTTAAACTTATTAACTTTTAATCCCTGACCTCATGCATGATTAATAACTCTCTGTCTGATCGAGGCCCCGGCACCGCTGCTGACAGATGGACAGCCCAACTGCTGCCAACTGCTTCCTATGCAACATTCAACATTCAACACACACACACACACACACACGTGCCAATCAGGCACATTAGCAGTCAGACAGACAGGGTTTATTTGTCAGAAAGATGTGGCTAATAGACTGAAGATCATCCACAGAGAAGACCGCCCCGGAAAACAACTCAGTTTAGTGTTTTTATCCTGATTAAACATGTTTCTGTGGGACTATGAAAACATTTTTCAACCACATCTTTGTAAGAATCTTACAGTTATTTATAAGACTTAACATTCTTTTATTTTTAAATCATTTCATTCAATAAATCATTGTTTTTTGACAAGTAGACCTTTACATGTGCAGACACGATGCAAAAATGTGTAATATTTGGAATATGTGTGTAAACTAATAACATATTTTAACATGAATGACACATAGTGCTGCATAATTAAACTTCATTTCTTCAAACATGGTTCTTACTTTGCTCTCCTTAAAGCACATTCCAGCAGTTGCCAACAAAAATCTATTAATGAAATGAATGAGGCTCTCCGTCATTGTTTAACTTTTATGGTGCGGCTGATGATTCATGAACACTCTTAAAGCGACTGGTTGTTGCCGGTTTCTCTGGTCTTCCTCTCAGTGATCAATAAAACCCAGCCCACAGCTGCTGATCAGTCTCCACCATGGAGCTGCATAGATTAGGATCAGCTCATTAAAGGCTTTAAACTGTCAGGTATTCACACACAAATGCTCCCACTCTGATGCTGTTTTTTTCCTGCTTCACTTTACAGCCTGGAATCAACAAGTCGCTCCTCACAAACGCACCGAACCGGCCTCACGTTTGTAAATGTGCAGCCCGGCGAGCTGGGTGGAGGTTCTCCAACATGTTTGAGTGGATTCGTCCCTCAGAAGCGTTCAGGTTTGCCCTGTCCCTGTTTATTTTATGATACTGTACAAACGTTTTGCTTCTTTAAATCCACAGAGTCTCTGCCTTCACAGATTTGTCAGGATGTGTCACTTCACTCTATAAACCTCCTCCTCCTCCTTCTTCCTTTCATTAACCCCCTCACACACCCACCGCAGCCTCCCGTCTTCGTCCCCTCCTCATCTTTTGTCTCCCTTTCCCTCCAGAATTTCCGACCAGAGGCTGGAGATCCTTCCCCCTGCATGCGTGGCTGTCCATCTGTCGGCCTCCTCCTCCTCTTCTACCAGCAGCAGATGTTTTGCTCCTTTTTCCTCGACCTGAACCTGGAAGTGTGTGTGTGGGGGGGGGGTGTTGTCGAGCAGTGGAGGGCTGACCTAAGGAGCTCACACTGACACTATGGAGACAATGAGAGGGAACAATAGTATGGAGGTGGATGGGGGAAGCAGTGGCTGACTGACCGTCTCCATGCATACAGAGGCGGCATTCTTCTGCAGAGTGGAGGACTTCAAGGTGCTCATCATCACAAAAATGGCCAAAACTAACACAACACAAGTAACAAAATAAACATATCACATATGTAGCTTCACTGGCACCACGTTGGTGACCTATCCTGATAACAAACAGTGTTTTGGCAGCGTATCTGCATCTGCTCAGTTTGCAGTGGCCTTATCTAATCTGCTGGCTGGAAACCAGAAATCCTGTGATAAGAAAATTCAACAAAAACAACAAACTGTTCGAAGTATTTAAGGCTTTTGACCATTTGGGGAACTTTCCAGCTGATATTAGACATCTTTACGGCTAGCAGCTAATTAGCTTAGCTTAGCTTAAACTGGAGTCCCGTGCACCATCCCTCTGCTTTGAATCTTTATGCTAAGCTCAGACTGATCTGTTGCATTATAATACAAGATAGATAGAGATACAGTCTAATAATGTAAGCAGGATTTGTAATCTTGCCTCGCTGCCATAGTTCTTACTGCTCCTCAATCATGGCTTAATTATAATGTAAACAATGAGATCCAAAGGTCTTGTTGTTGCTGTGTTTATGGGTGATTGTGAACACTTTGTGTAGTATGGCAGATGTTTACTTCTTTCCAAATCTAGCTGTGATCTCACTCAGCAAAATAAAACATGATCACATATTTTTCTTGTGTAGCAGCGTGCTGCAGCGTCATCTCTGCCCACACCACAGCGGTGGCTGCTCTGTGATGCAGCCACCGCTGTGCTAATGGCCCGTTTGTGTCGATGCTAACGCTGCTCCATCAACAACACGTTTCCAGATAAGACGCATGCAAATGGTCGTCTGAGAGTCCAATCTGTTGCTCTCTCTCTGTGTGTGTGCAGCATACATGATAGGAAACACTGTTATCAGTCAAGTATTTGTACAACTCAAGAGTGTAATGAGCAGTGAATTAATACCACTGTAGCCTTCTTACTGCTGTAATAAAGTGCTCACTCTTTATTTACTGCAGGATGTGTCTCACGTGTGCAGAAACTAGTTTGTATTACGGAACAGCACAGCTTGTTGCTCTTAAAGGGATATAATATGTTGTTCAGTTGCTTTAGTGTGGACTTAAGTGTGCATAGTTTGTTGTAAATGTTTGTGTAAGCTGCAGGCTAACAGGAAGAATGAAGGGCTTTGTTGGTCCAGCTACACTGAGCCTGGAGCATGTGAAGACAAATGTTGCTTCAGATTCAGATCTTTATTTTGATGTGTGTATACACAGTCAATCTCTAACTGGTGACTTCTGCTAAACTTCTCCCTTGCAGGTTTGATGGGAACAGAAGGTGTTGGACCCCCTCCCCATTTGTCTGTTCAGATGCAGGGTGTGGAGCCCGGAGTCACAGGCCTGAGCTCGACCCTCTCCAGGGAAGTTCATTAAACTTCATTTGCATCTGCGATGCAAATCACTGGGATGATTCAGCTGAACAAAGCACGCTCCGGTGCACGGTGGTTCATTCCAGTCAGCACACCCCCTCTGCTTACATTCACAGGGTCGCTCGAAATGATGCAGAACGAGCTTCTCGTTGGAATATGAAAGCACTGCTGTGTGTGTGTGTGTGTGTGTGTGTGTGTGTGTGGAAAAACTGCACCCTCAGCAAATGTCAGGCTGTGTTTTTACAGGTAGCATCAGTCTGGTTTTGTCAGTTGGACGGCTTCAGTAGTCTGGTTGGACGAGTTACAGGCAGGTGTGTGTCTCTTCAGTCAATTAGTGCTAAATCCCTAAAACTACATGCATAATTTGAAACTTTTACAGTCAAACACTGAAAGATTCTGGTCAGTAAACATGCAGAGAAACTTATAGTTGCAGTTCTACTCAAATAGAAAACAGGAAGTGATGTTTCATGAAGGAAAAATGTAACAAAACACACACATTCACCCAACAAATACAAACCACAAGCATTTAAATCTACACAACTACACAATATTTATGAAGTGTGTGAGCTTGTCTGAGATTAAACATTTCCCACGTGCTGTACAGAAAATGTATTGTGTGTTTTTTTTTACTTCAATATCAGGATTAAACATTTTTATGCTGATTTAACTCGGCTTTATTTTGAAGGACATCTATAAATAAACATTTTACATACATTTTATTCAGTATATATAAAGCATCATATCAGATCATGCAAGAAGAAAAGAGCAAAGGCAGTAACCTTTTATTTTAATTTGCTGTAAACAATGTGCATATCTGTACATTTGAATGCAGGATTTCCTATCAAACCCATCATTTGCATTATTAATTATAACAGTACTCTAAAAGTAGTAGTAGTAGTATGAAAAATAAATGTTCCTATCACAGTCTGAGAACAAAGGATGAGCAAGAAGATGAAAAATTTGGAAGCATTGTGTCACATCCTCCTCCTTCCCCCCCATCCAGTGAACGAACAACAGTGTAGGGATGTTCCGAGCTCTGATTGGCCAGCTGGACCCAAAGCCGGCGCTGATTGGCTGAAATGTTGCCGCTCCTGAGCTTCTATTTTGAACATAAATACGAGCAGCTTCAGTTTCTTCCTCAGAAACCAGGGGCTGTCAGAGAGGGAGTACTGCGCGTCTCAGCTCTCTGACACACACACACCACAGCTATGCGGCTTTAGCAAAACCCAGTCCAGGTTCTACTCCACACGGACCCACCGAGTCACTTCCAGCCGATGTTTCGGATCGTATTTTTGAAAAATGCTGCCGTAAATTGTTACTAGCTAACAAGTTAGCTTCCGGGTTAGCCCCCTAACTTTGGACCGTCTTCCTAATTGGCACGCTCCAACCCGACATTCAGACTAAATCTAGCACAAAGCAATATCGTCTGTAGGGTTTAATCCACATCGGAAAGCAATAAAAAAAACAACCATGGAGTCCGTTTTTGGCAGCACCAGTCCTGTGAACAGCATTTTGAAAAGCAGGCCCGACGACATCCCCGGACTTTCCTCACTCGCTCAGGCCGAGCTGAGCACAAAGGACACGCACTGCAGGAATCTCTTCTCCCCTGGACCCGCAACGGTGTTGTCTCCTGTCACCAATTTGGCTATGGACATGGACAATTTAATCCGGCTCGGAAGGTAATTTCTGGAATATTTATGCTGCGTTTACAAACTTACTGCAGAGAATGTTTTTGCACACAACGCTCTTGTGTTAGTCTGACCCTGAGCTGGCGTGCAGAATGTTTGTTATGGTTTATTATAATAACTTTTATAATTTTATTTCTTTCTCTTACAGCCAATATGATACCCCAAAAAGAAGAAAGCATGCACCCCTGGAGAAGGTTCCCTCCTTTGCCTCTGACGTCTCATCTGATGCTGGTGAGCCATTAAAGCCTTTGTCTGTGCTAATTGATCTCCTGCCTGATGGCCTAATATTCATGTATTGATTTCCTAACCATGCATTAACATTTAGATCCAGTATTGTCATTGTTGGTTTAATTATTTTTTGGCTGCACCATGTGGAAGATTATTTGATTTTAAAAACATGAAGTTACTATGTGTTCAAGTCACCTAATGTAAAATCAAACTAACATTTACCCTTCAATCTTTTAGTGAAACCTTTTTTTTACACCATGCAGCTGGTTTTTAGTTCATTCTGTGTTTTGCCACCTGATGCTTGTATAGATTTGTGACACAGATCTCTCCCTTCAGGCCTCGGCATGGATCCCCCCAGCCCCATGGATGCTGTCGAAGTAGAAGACGCGTAAGTTTCACTGTCCTCTTCTTGTCTTGTCTAATCAATCAGCTTGCAAGTGGTGCCCCTTTGCTCACCCCTCTGCCCCCAGCCAGCCTTTGGCCTCAGCTGAGCCCAGTCCTGCGTCTCATCTGCAGGATTATGTTTTCTGCCGTTGGTTTTTAAGATGACTGCTTCATTTTTTTTTCTAAGCAGATTATCAGATAAGGCATATAAGCTTAACTTTCTTTGTATTTTTTTGTTAAGTGGAAAAAGGCAGTAGTCAGAGTTGCTGTTCTTCAAGAAGACAAGAATATAGTCTGTACTGCTAACTGGAGCCTACAGTTATGCTCAGCATTATCTCGACGGGTTTGTCAGCATATCCTCAGCTGCCTAATCTTGGGTGGCCCCTTTTTGTCATTCTCAGTTGGGTGAGTCTCTGCAGACATCTGCCACTGTCTGATGTGAGTTCCTTTACAGCAGCATTTGGTGCTCAAGAACGCATTCACCTCCCCTTTTTTTCTTACAGCTGTTGGGTTGCTAGGAGTTTTCCAGGTTGAGTGTAGGGGGGGAGGAGGGGACGTGGCCTGCGCTGTGGTTTAATGATAGCCCACCCCCTCTGGGTTTTGGCACACTCTTCCTATGCAGTGTTATTTCAATAGGAATTGGGGGAGGGGGGGGGTGGAGTTTTTTCTGCGTCGAGGCTATTGAAATGAGGGCACCCCTAGAGAACAGCTGCCCTCCCCTCCTCTGGTCCACATTGAATGGGACACGCTCCCCTCTCAACAAAGAGCTCTAGCAGAAAAGAGCTTGGCAGCGCTGGCTCCAGCAGGCATCTGGTAGATTAGCTGATCTCTGCATCCACTCCTCCTCCCTCCCTCACTCCCTCCCTCAGCTTGTTTAGCATACAGGTGGGCTTTACTCCAATGCAAAGACCACCTCTTCCCTCTGTGCGTTCACCCAGCTTCCTAAAGTCCAACTGCTTCTCCTGGTTTTTCAAAGGAGCTTTAGATTTGTGTTTTTTTTTTTTTTTGTAGTTTGAGTGTGGGCCAGCACACAAAAGCGTGTTGTGTCTTGATTGTATCTTAACCTTTCCTTAACGTTTTCTGTTACAGATTTGAAAAGGCCATTCAACAGTCAAGCAGAGTTGTTAATGAGTAAGTTTCTTTCTAATCAATAACGTGAAGCTATCAAGTGTTTGAACAACATCTCTGTTCTGAGAGTGGTTTAATCCATGAAACTAAAAGAGCCTCTCTGCCTGTTAATTTACCCCAATTTGTATTGACTTCACTTCCTTCCTCTCCTCTATTGATTACAGGAAGATGCCAATTCGAAGAATCAACTCATTGCCGGTAAGCACTTACGTGATTTTTCTCTTCTGAATGAAATTTGTGGCTGATGTTCAGGGCTGATGGATGCTTCAGACCTTTATAGCTCTAATTGATTACTGAAAATAGTATTCCTCCGGGGCAGAAGCCGGGCTGAGCCTTTTTATGACCGACTCCCTCTTTTCTCTTCTCAGCTCCAGCTCCTGGGTTTCAGTCCATCTCTGAAGGGGCAAGAGACAAACTCAAGCCGCTATGGTGTATTTGGCCAACAGCCCGCTCAGATGACCTCGACCTCTCAACAAGACGACAAGGAGAATATGCCAGAGGTGGAGCAGACTCGTTCACGTTCTACAGTATCTGATTGTTAAATCCAGCGATGCAAAGTTTTGTTCATCACCATGGCGAAGCATTGCATTGTTTAAGTTTAAATGTGTTTATATATATTTGGTGTTTCCATTTGGACAAACTTCTAAAATTTCTGTTTGTTTCTCCAGCAGAGCTTTGAGTTTAAAAAACCAACCAAGCCTGTGTCACGTGGTCGTGTGCGCTCCTTCAACAGTGGCCAGTCAAAGGTTGCTTTTGCCGACCGTCCAAGCTCAGCTCCTGCACTCATGGTACGTGTTGTAAGAAAGAATCTGCCCCCTGTTTGGTGCTTAGCTTCTTTAAAAAGATGCTGACCCTCCTTATTTTTCCTTCTTTCCCACAGCTTTCTTCACCCTCTCCAGTTCAGCAGCTGGAGTTTCATGACTCCAGCCCCATGTCTCTCAGGCGCTCCTCTCTAAATGATGATGATGACGATGATGGATTTTTGGATTCACTTGACGACAACATGGAGGTAAGGGCTTATGTTTTTGAAACCCCATCAAAAAGTTTTTAGTTTGAGTCCAGCAGCGGCCGGTGTGCCCTTGTTATCACCCCTAAAGTTTTTATTACAATTTTAAAAAAGACGCATGATTTATATTTGACTTGCAGAACGACTCTGGGATGCCGATGGGGATGGCTTCCCTGCTCACCGCCCCTCTCATGGCTGATAGCCCAGGAGAAGACTCTGTAGGTTTACCCGCTCACCCATGATACATTACAAAATCTTAAACACCATGTGTGCTGAATTTATGACTAATTAGATGCCTCCTTTTGCTTTATCATTAGCCTGTGATTCGGTGTCGGCCACGCAGCCTGTTTCGTTCGCCCTCCATGCCCAGTCCCGTATCTCGTATTTCTGCGAAGCGCCCTGACCGCCCACGGGATGACAACACACCGGTCAGAGTGAAAAGACGACGCAGCCTGGAAACGACACAGGTCCCCACCCCGGACCGAAACCTCAGATCTCCAATGGTGAGTCCACATTTTTAGAACCCGGGTGAAACGTGTATATTGAGACGGAACAAGACAAAAGCTCTCTGTCCTGAGGAAAACCTCTCTGAGCCTGTTGTCACAGGCTTTTACAGAGGCTGTCTTTAATTACCTCATTTTCGCCTTGGCTGCTTCCTGAAGACTCTCCCTCTTCTTCTTCTTCCAGGGCTGTTCACTGCTCCAAAGGTCAAAATCCTTCTGTCACACAGAGATTGAAAAGCTGCTGGACACTGAGGACAGTTCTCTTGAGCTAATAGGTGATTTCACCAAGGTAAGGAGAGCTCCTCTGCTGTTTTGTTTCCTAGTAACATAAGTAGGTAAAGTGCATGTTTGTAACCCAGTGTCCTTTTTGGTTCTTTAGCCTTTTGTCCTACCCACAGTGGAGGGAAAACACCAAGACCTCAAGTACATTACCTCAGACACTGTAAGTGTACACCGTGTGTTTAAAAAAAATCTGCATACATTTTCAAATGTAAATATTTAAATGTATTTTCTGTTATTTTAGTTGGTGGCCGCTGTTTCTGGCAAGTTCGAGAATCTAGTCGAGCAAGTCATCGTCATCGACTGCCGCTACCCCTACGAGTTTGATGGAGGACACATCAAGGTGAGTCAACAGCTGCCAACATGTCGGCCAAGACGAGTAAGGTCTGCTGCTTGGACGCTGACAGTCACTGATATATCTGTCCATATCTGCCGTCTCAGGGAGCTCTGAACCTTCATCAAGAAGACCAGGTGGAGGATTACCTCCTCAAGACCCCCATCATCCCGGCTTGCCCAGACAAGCGCGTCGTCATCATCTTCCACTGCGAGTTCTCGTCGGAGCGCGGCCCTCGCATGTGTCGCTTCGTCAGGGAGCGGGACCGTGCCATGAATGAGTACCCCAAACTCCACTACCCCGAGCTCTACATCCTCAAGGGTGGATACAAAGACTTCTTCCCTCATTTTCAGGTACGTTTGGCTCCTTCTTCTCCTTACATGCCATCACAAGCCTTCATCTGTGCATTTTAATTTAATGGCCAGTCCGTACGTTGAACCCGTCTCTCGCTCTCTTCCTGTGCAGGCACAATGTGAACCGGAGTCCTACCGGCCCATGCACCACGAGGACTTCAAGGAGGACTTGAGGAAGTTTCGCCTTAAAAGCCGCACCTGGGCAGGAGAGCGCAGCAAGAGGGATTTGTACAGCCGGCTGAAGAAGCTGTGAGCACCACCTCGTCCCGCCCTACACTGCCTCTCTGAAACACACACACTGCCTCCACCAGAACAGATTCAGTATGACCTCCTCACGGAGCCTCACCCCATCAGCAAGGACTAACCCTCTGGGATTACGCCAGCAGAAACCTCCAAAGTTTCAATTTACTATAGCAAAGTGAGTTATTTATGCAAATGTAGAGAGGGGAAAGCCACGAAAGGATGGCTTTAAAAAAAGATTTTTTTTAGTGATTTGTGCTTTTTTTTAAAACCACTCGGACCTACTGCCCGTTTTCATTTTTGTATATTTTTTTTTAATATGCTGGCAATAGCAGCACAAGTCACTTCCAGATTGCAATAATACAACGATACCACAGAGCCAAGTGTAAGGTTTGTGTTTCTCACTGGATATTTTTGGTTTTATTTTGTCATGTCCCACCTTATTTAAGCACTTAATTTAAATGTCTTGAAGTAACGAAGTGCTTTTTTTTCTTCTTTTTTTAAATACTGATCTTAAATTGTTTTCTTTTTTTTGATGTGTTGATCCCTCTGATGTAGTCATTGGTTTGTTGAAAGGATGCTTTTATGCGACAGAATTGGATATTTTAATGATAAATTGTAAAAGCAGAATAATGCAGAGCTGCTGTTTTGGGTTTTTTTTTGTTTTGTTTGGTTCTCTCTGTTCAGCAGAACATTTTATTTTCTCAGTCCGAAGATACCAAAGCAAACAAACCTACCTGTTAACTTTGCAGTGAGATTTCTTTGTTCTGTCTGATGCTGCAGGTCAGCGAGTATGAAAGATTTTTGTTTTTTGATCTAGGGGGAAAAAATACCTTGTTTGGCTTTGAATCTTTCAGACTTTTTCCAGAGATAAAATGTCCTCTGTGCAGAGCTGATGACTGTTCATAATGAGAAGGATGGTTTCAGGATTTTGGTGCAGGCTCGTGGGGGAGCTGCTGAAATAAACATCCAACGTGCGTTCATACCAGTTGTACAGTACTTTTTTTTTTTTTTTTTTTTGTGCTGAATCATTTGAGCTTCTATTGATCTTTTCAGGTTCAAGAAATTTAACTTGATCACTTTAAAGTTAGATTAATTTGACTGGGCTTGAGTTTTCACTGAGTCTGTAAACGTTCCTCTACTCACTCGCTTTGATGTTGTTCACCTCTGTGTGTTTTACATGGTCTTCAGAGCAGAGTTTTCCACATCTGTCTCCAAATGAGCAGCTCTGATATTTTTAAACAAGCGCCGTCTTCACCTAGACGGACAACTTTGACTTTTATTTAGCAAACATAAATGCAGATGAGTTAAAGATGTGTTGTGAGCTGTGCAGGCTGCAGTCAAAGCAAACCTTCAGTTTTCCACATCGGAGCTCTAAGAATAGCACGCCTGCCGTTTGTTTGGTCTCCCTTCTCAGCCTGGCGGGTCGCCGCTCTTCCTGAACACACAGCAGTTCCTGTTTTTTCAAATTTTCCCTCTCTAGCCTGGGAGTGGCCTCTCTGCTGCAGCACGTGCCTACACACACACAGGAATGTGTGTGTGTGTGTGTGCCTGGCAGCCTGACGTGTTCTGACAGGAGGTCAACAGTCCTGCACCATGTGCTGTAAACACGTGACTAATCTGATGGAGGGGAGGTTATAAAAGCATTACTCCCTCTCCCTTTTGGCGCTTTCCCAACATTTGAAATCAGCTTCTCAGCGGCCATGCAGCGGTGGGAACAGAGGCCGAGCCTTTTGTTTGCATTCCACCAACGGAGCTCTGATTCACAGCCAGTTCTGAGCAGACCGATGCTTTACAACCTTTAAAAAAAAAGTATCAGCAGGATACTAAAGATCAAACCTGAGACCAGAGAGTGTGACGTAAGATTTGACAAAAAACTGCAGTGATCTTTACATGTACTCGTCAATGAGGCTGCAGCTTTTGTCCGAATGAGGCGATCCAGGAGCTGTTTGAGGGGCCTCACACACACACCTTCACGCCAGGCTCATACATAATGCGACACTTTCAAGACCCTTTCAATGCAAGCTTTAGAGGAGACGACTGAGCCACACTTTACAACTGGACCCGTCCAATTAGAGGGACCGATTATTCAAAAGCGACTGTGGGACTCTACAAGTGAATGAACACTGTTCATATTCAGACTCAAACAAGCTTTTGTGTACGAAGAAAAAACCTTAAAGATGTCGATTTAACCATGTGTTTCCACATAAAGATAAGTTATTCAGGCCTAAACATCTGTTTGTCTGTTTGTTTTGATGTATTCTGTGTGGGATTGTTAATTCAGATTAAAATTAGCGTCATGATGAAAAGTCACAGGGACCCCTACCTGTCTCCAGGTGACCCCTGTAACATCACCCCACCCTTTCCTTTGTGAGTGTGTGTGAGCAGCTATCGCACACAGCTCGGAGCCTGGGTGTCACCCATAAACCCCCTGTTTGTGGTGACCCTGTTGACAGTAAACTGTCAAAACCAGCTCATAAAAAGGGCAGAACAACCTGAAGGGCGGTGGAACATGGAGCACATCAGTGTGGTTTCAGAGGAAGGGTGGGGGTTAGAAACTTCTCCTTTTTCCCAGCTTGTGTATTAAGTTCACCTGCAGACTGACATCGTTTGCAGCATGTTTCCTTCAGCTTCCTTCATTTCAAACGAGAGCGAGCCTCGCCGCCATTGGTCCGCACAGACTGACTGTCTTTCCCTTCACCCACATCCTGTTGTTGTTCTTATTCAGCTGGTTTGTTTCATCACAGGGAAATCTGACTCATAGTTCAGAAACACTGAAACTTGCTCTGACTTTTTTCTGTGGTGATCTTGACACGAGCAGCTGCAAACACTTCACAGATCCTCAGAGCAGCAGCTGTGCCTCTGGCTTCACTTTCACATTCTCATCTGATTTGGGCTTAATTATTAATTCCTATTTACTTTGTTATTGTGTGCAAACTGGTTAATGTTTTCATATCATGTGGGTGTTGCAGAAATACTTCCTTGTATATCTGAGCACAGAGATTAGATCCCTCACACTACTGTTAATGCAGCTAATGCTGCTAACTGCTAATATTGGAGTCCTTTCTTATTAAATAAAGAAACTAATTAGTTAGACTAACTGGGAAGTATGCAACACTTTCAGGCACTTGAAACTCATTTTTACTAAATTATAATATTGTGTTTCTACACATATTTTAGGTCTGTGGCTTGTTGAGATTACTATCACTCATGCAAACAGCCTTTGAAGGTTGCAGTTCGCTGAGGAGGGGAGACTCCCTTTAACTAGAGGCCACTAAGAATCTGACACCCTGATCCAAACAATGCACACCACCATGGTTCCTGTATCCCACTAAATAAATACATAAATAAATAAATACATAGAAACCTGTGCCTGCAGCGTTGCTGCCTGTTCCTGCAGGGCGGAGGGTGTGGGGGGTTAATGGGATGTGGAGTCAACGTTTTCTTTCTTTTCCCTCCATCACTGCAGTTTAGACACACACACACACACACACACACACACACACACACACACACACACACACACACACACACACACACAGAGAGAGCAGAGCCTCTCAGAGTAAAGAAGTGTGACCAGCAGCAGCTGTTGGATTAACTCTCTGTTTGTCTGCAGAGAGCCTTAAACTGTCTGATCTCTGATCTCACTCTGCAGCCTCCTCCTGCCTCCTGCAGTCATGATTTCGTCCACTCCTACCTACCACACTGTGATACATCACTTTTGGTATTTTGGTTGTCATTGATCTTATTTAAATATAAACATAAACAAACAAATGTATCAATAAAACACTGAACATCAATAAACACAAAATTATGATTGTAATGAAAAAACTATAAACTATATATATTAAGACAACATGTATATATATATATATATTATAATTAATCAGTTAACCAGTTAAATGAAACCATTTCCCCTCTCACTGGTGGAGAATGTTTGATTATATCAATTTTAAATATAACAAATAATAATAATAATAATAATAATAATAATAATAATAATAATAATAATAATAATAATAATAATAATAATAATAATAATAATAATAATAATAATAATAGTTTGGTAATAATAATAAAGAAAGAAAGAAAGAATATGCTGTAGTCTACGAGCGCCATCTTGTGTTCATCTCCAGCAAAACAACGGGAGCCGAGAGCGGTCAGCTGACCAACACGGAAGTAAATATTCCGCATGCGTACTGCGATGTAAAAACACCAGTAAACAGAGGTAATATTTAGCGTTTGGTGGCTTTTTGTCCACTCGTAAGAAGATGGTTCGGTGTTTCTTGATCCACACGGTCTGCCCGGTCAGTGCGCTTCCGGCCGGGGAGAGTCGGGTTCTTTATTCGCGGGTTTTTGGTCCAGATGAAGCGGTTCTGTCCGAACAGCAGCGGCAGCTCAGCCCGGAGGAGAGGAGGCTGCTGCAGAAGGAGAAGGTGGCGGTGGTGGCGAGGTGAGTGTTTTAATGTAGTTTGTAACAGGGAAGGATTTTATTTATCCTGGTAAAGTTTTTTAACAGCCTTCAAATTAATTCCCAAGTTGCGGCTGTGTTTGTTGTCTTTCTGTTGTTGTTGTTGTGCCTTTATCTGAGATCTGAGCACACTTCCAGACTCAAGCTGTCATTATTGTTTTATTTAGATATTTAAATCCAAATGAAGACGCTAACACCATCAAGACTTTTCTCTTCAGGCACTTTTTAAGGGAGCCTGTGTCAGCTATCAGAGGACCCACAGTCCTCAATGCACCAGTGCAGCTTTTTACCGTATTTCATCTAATAACAGCACACACGTGTTCCTGCACATGATAAAAACTAAAGCTCTGTGTGATCAGCTTCCAGTGTGTCTGTGTTAATGTTCTGCTGGTCCTCTGTGTCTCAGGCAGGTCCGCAGTGCCGTCTCCCTCTCCAGGGAGGCCTCCGGACGGATGCTGGTGGAGACGGTGCCGGGCGATGAGACTCTGGCCCTGCAGGACGCCGACAGCGGGGTGGTGCGGCTGCGGGCCGGAGACCCCTTCACCAAGGAGATGAGTGCCCTCTGGCTTGGGGTTCAGAGTCTGGGCTTCACCCTGGTCTGTGAATCCCACGAGAACCTGCTGCTGGCCGAGGGAACCCTGCGCAACCTGAGCCGACACTGCTTGGAGCACCTGCACATGCTGGGCCAGGGCAGCGAGGTGAGCACCACCGATGTTTCCAGTAACACACTGTTTATCACATTATCAAGTGAACTGTGTTAGTGTTATAACATTAAATATTCAACTTGATTAAGGTGAAAGCCAAGTCCACCACTCTGCTCAAGGCCGGTTTATCTATCATTAGTTTGTTACAATTTGAGGCGTGTTATAACATAATCTATAACCCAAAACGTTCACATTATAACCTTATGTTGGTATATCGTAGTTTATGGTTATAACAAGAAAAGTTATTGTAATACTGTGAAAATATTATGTTATAACATAAAAATAATTTCATAATAAGTCGCTTTTATAACTTAATATTGATCCATTTGATGAATGTAATCTGTCTGTTGGTCGGATTATGCAGCCTGGATTAGAGAAGGAATGGAGTCATACTTCTCCACTGTTTGAGTCTTAAAGGATAAATTTGGCCATATTTGACGAATTCAGCAGAGAGATTCAAACCAACGACGACCTGCTGGGCAGCAGTGGCTCAGTGGTAGAGCAGGCTTGTCCAACCTTCCAAAACCGGAAGGTCGGTGGTTCGACCCCATCTTCTTCCTGGTCATCGTTGTGTGTCCTTGGGCAAGGCACTTTACCCGCATTGCCTCCAGTGCACTCACTGGTGTATGAATGAATCGGCGGTGGTCGGAGAGGCGCACCTTGGCAGCCACGTCGCCGTCAGTCTCCCCCTGGGGAGCTGACCACTGCCACTGTGTGAATGTGTTGTGAAAGAATAATGCATCTCAATGTACGCGCTTTGAGTGCCTGCCCAACAGAGCAGAAAAGCACAATATAAGACCAATGCATTATTATTAGTATTACCTGATCCTACTGACAAGTTCTGCCCGTGCATCCAGAGCCGGATAGATCTAATTCCTCCTTCGTCCAAAAACGCGTCGCTGCGCTGCTCTGTGTCTTCCTTCCATTACATGTCATTGAAATGAGCATTTAGCACTGAAACAAGATGGCGGCAGCAGAGGTTTTGTCTGCGCTTACAGCTGGCTGTCACTTACAGAGCTCTCCCTGCAGGTCCTGCTGAAGAGCAACCGCATCGACGTTCTGATCAGCCGCCTGCTTCCTCACGGGCAGCTCCTCTTCCTCAACCACCGCTTCGCTCAGAGTCTGGAGAAGGAAGTAGTGGCCTACATGGCCAAATGAAGACTTTTCAAGAAGGGGGCAGGTCTGCGGTGCCGTCCTTCAAAAACACTGTTGTTTACCTTAAGTGACATTTTCCACATCAGAAGAAGAAGAAGAGGAAGAAGAAGAGGTGAGCGCTGCGGGCTGCACCCGCCAGAGATGGCGTGGTGTGTGAACACAAAGAGCGGTAAATATCTCCCTCCGCCACTCGCAGCTCACTGTTGACTGTTTACTGTGTGGGAGGCTTCACTTCAAATCCTGTTTGTCAAATTGAGGAGCGGAAAGGAAAATGTGGCAGATTACAGAGCGCAGCTGAAGAGGCCAGTTAAGACCTGCTCGTCAGCATCAGAGTCTGCTGTTTATCTGATGCTCCGCACCTGAAATGTCACCGCGTGACCTTGTGGAAGCAGCTCCACCTGCTTTTCTGTGTGTTTCTGTGCTGCATAAATGAATATCAAAGTGAGTTCCTTTATGCTACATCTGAACAGTAGTGGAGGGACTTTTGAAAATGAATCATCTCCGAGAACAAATATCAAAGTCAGATCTGTTAATGTCAGTCAGAGGCAGAGGCAGGAAATGAAAGATGTATCATAAAAACCATGACGAATGGACTCAGACACGTCTACACACACAAAATAAGAAATGATGACAAGCACAATTATACAACAAATAAACACTGTACACCTTCCTGTATCTCGTGTATCTGTAGTCTCGCTGACTCCCCTGCTCCTCCTCCTGCTCCTCATAAAAACTCCTTAAAACACCGTTTTTTAGAGGCTGGCAGCTGCATCCAGAGCTGTGATTTTTGGGATGGGGTTGGGTGGAGGAATGTGTCTGAATGCCAGCATCAGATGCTTTGATCTTCTCCTTTTTTTTTAATGTATTAAAAATAAAACTAATTTCCAGTCTTACCTAAGGCGTATTCTTTGAAACTCGTGGACTCTCCTGCAATCAAGGACGTGCAGCTTTTTTTTTATAAACAGAACAGGGTGGAACATTAAATATGACAGAACATACGAGAGGAGAATTCACACGTCTCAGAGAAAGAGGAAAAAAACAAACTCAGCTAAAAAACACCCTCAAGCTGAGTCAGACAGGTAGACGGTTAGTTCTATTGTTTGGCCAGGAGAGGGCGCTGTGGTTACTGTGAGTGTAAATGGGCAGTGAAAGAGGAAAGTTTGTGCATTTTATAATCCATAAATTAGGGATTTTGTTTATTTTTAGTGGTTGAATAGAGCAAGAATTTCTTAATGATCATTTTAGTGGTTATACATTTTTACTCTAGCGTGCTCCATGATTATTTTTTTTGTTTTTTTTTCCTTATTCATTTGATAAAACAACAAAAAAAAAACAACAGATGATGGAAGCCGGTCAAAAACCAATTAATGAAAGTTTTTTAGCAGCTTTCCAATAAAAGCTTTTCTACCTTTGAAGCGCACCATAAAATAAAACATATAAATACCCACATGTCCCCGCTTGGTGCAGAACTGGGCTGCAGTGAGTCCTGACTTGAACCATCCAGCACCTCTGGGCTGAAGTGGAGCGCTGACTGCGAGCCAGACCTCATCACCCAACATCAGTGACCGACCTCATGAATTAATCAGCTCGGACAGTCAGCGCCGGTCCCTGCTCAGGCTCGCATGGACTCACACTTTCCTCACTGCTCACCTCAAAGTTAAGCTGGCCTTACAATGATAAAAGGAGCATTTCCAGAGTTATAGTGCTCATTGCCCATTGTGCAGAAAGTGTGCAGTTAGAAATTAAAATGCTGATTCCTTATGTTCTGAAGACATTTCATTCTTTTGGTTAGTTTACAGCATCTCACCAAGGTGAGGAAGGAAAGGGCAATAATACGTGCTTTTATTTTGAAAGAATCCTAAAAGATGATATTATATGCTTTAAAACATTTGTAGTGGCTGATTAGAGCAAAAAAAATTTGATAAAATCAATAAAATCATCTTTGTTCCTGCACATGCTGTTGTACATTGTAGTGATTGCCAGCGCAGACTCTGACCACTAGGGGGCAGTGTGTAGCCAGAGTGGCTCAGGCTGCTGCTAATAAGAGACAAAAAGTGACTCCAGCAGCAGGCAGCAAAAAATCAGGAAAGCTGCAGCTTTGAAACACTTTAAAATGAGACGTTCGACATCAAACAAGCAGCGCTCTAATTGTTTTCATGTGTGTGAGAGTGGAACCAGTTTGTAATTATATCTAATAAGCGATGCACATAAATAGGAAGTTGATCTTTGCCTACAAGCAGCTGTTTGATAAAATGCATGAGTTCATGTGAAGTGGATTCAAATGACAGATTCCGTGAGGACTCCGCGCATCTAAGGAGTTTTACTGAGGACATGTTACACATTACAAATAAAAAGTGCAGCCGAGAGAGGGAGAGAGAGGGAGGGGGAGGAAGTCAGATGGGTGAGAAGGGTCCTCGGTTAATTGCTGAAATTGGGCTGTAAAATGGCACCACGCTGCAAAATGAGCACACTTTGTTCGCTGGGAACAGCAGCGCTTTGCGGTCAAAGTTAAAAGTTTAAATGGATTGATGCAGAGGTTTTCGGCTAAGTGCTGCACAAGATCAAGAATCTGATTTTTTCTTCTTTTTTTTTGTTCCAGCCAAACACTGCAGGTGATTATTCCCTGATTAGCACGAAGCTCGCTGGTGGAACCGGCTGCTGTAATGTGTAGTAATGAAATGAAAACCGAACACTCTCGGCCTTCAATAGCACTTACAGAGGGAATAAATTGAAAACCATTAGCTGAAGTACATAAAATTCTCATAGCAAAAACAATCTTGCTCTACTCACCAACTTTGCAAATTGCTTTTTAGCAGCAGCAGCAGCAGCAGCAGCAGCGGCGGCGCTGAGAGAGGAGAGCCGACCAGATGGAGAGCAGGCCGAGCTCCTCCAGGGGACCCAAAGGTCAAACTGCATGAAGCAGCAGAGCCAGGAGATCAAACTGCAAAAACCTGGGAAGCTGCTTCATGAGCTGCGTGAGGGACGTCACGAGGGACGCTCCTCCACAGCACCTCATGCTACATGTTACACTCGAGCAGAGTGGCTGTGATTTCTCTCAAGATGTGAACCAACAACCTTCAGGGCCGCCGCACACTGAAGCACTCGTCTGCTTCCGGCCCGTCTCCCTCTCAGCCGCCCTCATACTCACTCATCATGTGTGCAGGCTGACCAGACCAGAGCTGACATTGTCACAGCCCATCTCAGTCACTCGCTCAATCTTTTCTTCCTCCTCCTCCCACCAACCTCGGGCTCCAACAAAAGCTTTTCTCATTGAATTTAGAGTCTGTCCATTGAGTATGCCAACTCCTGACTTTAAGGATTTTCCTCTTAATATTTTTTCTCCTGCCTCATTAGATGCCTCCCTGACTATTGTATGGGCTCATGGCGAGAAAATGGGCCCCGTCTGCAGCCGGAGATACAATATGAATTTCAATGTGAGATGACGACTTATTCACTTTAGCCTCTGTCAGAGGGGGCATGCAGCGTGAAATACCTGAACTCCCATTCATATACATTAGGCATCATTCTATCCTCTTTTCATGCAAACATCTCTAGAATTTGAAATATTTCCACGCCTCCGCTGCAGGTTGACGTTAAGTGGCGCCTCTGTGGCTTGAAGAATGCTGGCTGATAACAGCCACTCATATCAGGTGTCACAACAGATCTGTGTGATCTCTTCTAAACACCGGCGCCCCCTCCCTGCCACGTGTAGGAGGCGGATTACATGTTCCAGGGTGCTAACGTAGGCGCTGATGTGCTAAGCTTTGAATTAACAGAGGAAATAATCGTAATGTTCGCTTTAATTCTGCAAATTACACCTGGAATAATCTTAAAACACACACACACACTGAGAAATCAGTCCATCAGCGTCCCTCTCAGCATCTCAAATCGCTTTAGATTTTCAATTTCAAGCCATTTATTTGTCCACTAGTCACTAAAGAAATCCAGAAGGTAGCTGCTGCTGACAAGTATAAGACTTTCAGACTTTATTAATTGAAAATATAAGTCAATTAGTCCTTAATCAAGCTCCCTCTGCTGTAGGTTTACTCTGCTGTTTGTGCTCATTACTGCCGGGAAACACTGAACAGAAAGAAATCAGAACAGCAACTTTGATTTTCTTTTTTGTTCCTTTTTGTTTTGTTTGTTTTTTCTCCCCACTAATAGATTTGTTGATCTGTAAATAAGCTAAGTGATAAAGCCGTCTAGACTGATAAAGGCCACATGCTCCTGATGCTGTGATAGTGACTCAGAGGGGATTATATAGCAAACAGGATGCCATCTGCCTCTGTGCGCAAGTCAGGCTCTATTATCTTCTGCTTTTATTCAAATCAAAGAAAAATCACAAGGAGATATTTTCCCCACTTCAAGCTCCTAATGAAGTACATTAAAACACACACACACACACACTTCTCCCGTGCTGGAACCTTCTGCCACTTTAGTGCTCTCCATTGGTCGTTAATTGTGATTTTATCAGTGATTAAGTTAATTGTGGAGAGGTCTGCGGTCTGGGATCATCATTTCATCAGCTCTGTGCAAATGTGATCACATCCAGAGTGGAGCGGCGGCTGTAAAATGTTACGACCTCCTCTAATAAATTTACATTCCGCTCGTTTATGGTGAAATTACACTGAGAGTGTGTGCCACTTTATTTTACACAGGCCTTCACATGAACACACTCCTCCCTGCTCCTCACACTGCCCAGAGGCTAAAGACGCCATGACAGCAACATGTGATGAATTTTTTGACCAGTAGGGGGCAGACAACCTCAGAAACAAGCTTTAAAAATGGTTACTAGACACATGTTTTTCCTGTTTTGTCCTCTGGTTCCTTCTCCACCCATCCCTGAGAATCATTATCAGTCGGTATGGAAGTGTTAATTCACCTTTTACACTGCACAAAAACCCACTAACATCTGGCTTTTGTCTTCAGTATTTCTACAGTTATCATCTTTAATATATTGTTTGTCAGAATTCTTTGATAAACAGTCATGATAATCAGTGGTGGAAAGTAACTAAGTATTTGTACTTCGTTACTGTAGTAATTTTTATGTATTTTTATGTATGTATATACGTTACTTAAGTAAAATAATAGTGCATACTTTAAACTTTTACTCTATTACATGTTGCAGCTGTTACCTGTACTTTCTCCTCCACTACATTTCTACAGTGTCTGTAGTTCCTTGTTCCATGTGATGAACACAGTGATGGACTGATGTGAGGTCAGACTCTGCATGGAGATGGTGTCACGCTGTCAGCTGTGTTTCTATAAGGAGCCTCAGTCATGATGCCGGTGCTCTGGCTCAGTTAGCTAACTAGTTAGCTGCTGTCTGCTAACACAGGTCCATCCATTAATGTCTGATTAACATGAATCATAACATGAATCTACAGCAGGAACACTGACACAGTAAACATGCTGAATGCCTGTTTGTTATCAGCAGCCTCTCTGTTCACTTGATGCCCACAGCCTGCCTCATGACACACAGACCTGTCCACAGCTGCTTCTGGACTGAACATGGACATTAACTACACATGCTCCATTTTACTTTGATTATTTTAACCTGTTCAGATCCTTTGCAGTGGAAATCAATCATATATATTTGGTGTGTGAGTACTTTTACTTTTAGTACTTTAAGTATGTTGATGAAGATTCTCAGTCATCCAGGTCATCATACGTAGAGAAGATTGAAGCAAGGCGTCTCCACAAGTCCAGACGCCTTGCTTCAATCTTCTCTAAGTACTTTAAGTACATTTAAAAGTACTTAAGACATTTACTTAAGTAGGATTGTTGATGTAGCTCTTCTACTTTTACTTAAGTACCAAGCTTCAGTACTTCCTCCACCACTGATGATAATAAGCTTTTTGTTTCTACTTAATACGTTTGACAGCTGTCTGTTATTATTGTTATATTAATGTTTTCCTGTCTGTGTTTTTCCATGACGCCTGATCTTTTACGTCATGGAAAAACACAGACAGGAAACCATTAATATAATGTCATTTTTTTCTGATCTGCTGCTGAGTTAATTTTGCATAAATAAATAAAATGAAGCAATTTGCATCCTTGTAGAATATGACTATTATGTGTGTCTGCAGACTTCTGCCCTGATGCCAGTTTACCACAGTCCATTACTGCTGCTCTGAGTTCAACCACACAATGCTCATGGCACATGGGAGCTCAGAGTGGGGGAAACGCTGAGCAAAAGTGCCTCATTACTGCTGCTTTCCAAATTAAATGGAGAAGATGTATTATTCATTTGTGGAGAATCCCCTGTGAGACAGGCCCAGCAGGAAACCAGGAAGTGTGGTGGGAGGTGTTTTTTTCTCGCTGCCAGACGCTTGCCAATTATTGGTGGATGCTGCTAGTTCTGCAGTTGGGACCCAGAAGAATCCGTGCAGCACTCGCTCACATTAATTACAGGATGTCCAGGAGGCCGGATCAAATTAGTTGCCTTCTTCTCATACCTGATAATAGAATCTTTCCTGTCACCAGACATTTAATTGTTTTTCTCTTCGCTGCCAGAAGGCATCCAGTTCAGAAGCTGAGTCACTGAGTTTAAAGCAAATGCAGCTCTCTCCCGTGCTGTTTAGAGGACATTCCGACTGATCCTCTGCGGCCCCCTGCATGCTACAGTCCATTGTGCATCGATAAGTTGTTTAATGGGGCATTCTGCAGGGCCTAATCAGTCGAGATTGTTTCACAAAACCACATTGTATGCAGGCGTTTGGATGCAGATGGAGACGCTGAGGTGTTTGTCCTGATGTGGTCGGAAATGTGGGGCCTCTAGCTGTTGGCTGTGATTCTCTTTGCATGTTTGAAGTGTTTGCTTTTCTTCTTTCTTTTATTTAAAACTACAGCAGGTTGTTTTTTTATTAGTAATGTAAACATAGTGACAAAGTATCACAGAAGGCCACCTGAGCATCAAAGGCCCCGCTCACACTGGAGAAAGCCAATCCAGCTAGAGTGGGATTGAATCCAGATTAGAGCCTTTAAACTGGATACGTTCAGACCTATCTGGAAAATCTGGCAAATCACATCTGCGCTCAATCCGGCTTGATCTGGCTTGTTTGTTGTCCTCCAAACCTCTAGGTGGCGCCTCGTAACATACAGAGTCCGGTCAGGCCGCGGTAGGACCACATGTGCGCATGCGTTGTGTGTTTTTTTTGTTTTTTGTCCCATGTCACTCGTTCTTTCAAATTTTTTCAGTCTAAAAAGCAGTTTATTCCTTTGTAGCCCGTGGAAAATAAACTCGGGGCAAAGCTGTCGGCTTTTGTACGCAACCCAGACACTGTCCCTGTGAACTGCATTTGCGTTCAGACCTGAGCCAGATGTAAGCCAATCCAGCTAGCTGTTGATCCACCTCTCGGAGGTGAATCTGGATTTATCCAGATATATCCAGATTCACGTTGTTCAGACTCAGATATATCACTGCATATATCCAGATACGGCCCGAATCTCGCTCTAGATTCTGGGATTGTTTTCCCCAGTGTGAACAGGGTCAAAGCTGGTTTTGACTGGGGCTACTTTGTGGTGTTTTACTCGCCTTTGAGTGTGCCTGAGTTCGTTTTGGTCTCTGGAGTCTTCAGGTTCCTCCCGTGTCCCACTTTATCCAGAGAAAATGTGGCTACATGCGCACAAAGTGAGTGTAAACCTTAAATTACAGGCTGCACTTCTTTGTGATTCAATAACCCTTACATGCATTGCGTGTGAATCCTCCCATCTGCATGGTGATACACTTTTAAAGAGAGAATTGCAATTAGAGGTTTGGGGGGAGGAGGGAGAGGGGGGTGGAAGTGGGTCACTCATGACACCAGGGATGTGCAGCAGAAAGCACTATGTGCTTGTCATGTCATCTCACACTAAGCTGCAGTCACTCAGGAGCGGCCCCCGGTGTCAGCCGCGTCGGCCTGGGCAGGTTGAATCCACTCTAAAAGCAAGCCTGTCCAATTTTCTCCTTACCGGCCATTATCTTTCACAGTGAGAGTCTGCAGTGTGTTGGAATACAGCTGTCATGTTTTCTGCCGCCCAGTGACTGCATATGTTTGAGGAGATTAGAGCTCTGTCCAAGGTTTATATGTGATGGGAATGCTGTATATGTCATAAAAGTGATGTCTGGTTATACAGAATAAGACCCTGTTCATTTGTAATGGCAGCTCAATATGTGTGTTTGTCACCCCTGTGATAGTAATTGCTTTGAAAATATCTTTGAAAATAAGTGCGGATAACGCATCACAGGTTAGACTGCTGCCTTTCCCCATCGCTGGCTGGACTCCAGCTCTGCGTGATTCAATATACAATTTATTCCAAACTAACAGCGTGAATGGATGCAGGCGTGTACCCACCAGTTCTAGAGGCCATAATTTCGAGCAGGTAGACTCTCTGGAGACCTCTCTGTGTTCTTAGGCACACTTTGTGAATGACTTGTGTTGTTTACTGACGAATTATTTACCAGAACATGGAAATTGGACTGTTAATATTCGTGCATAATCATGTTTTTTTTTTTCTTCCAGAGATCCCTTGTTTAACATTTTGTCCGTGTGCTTGCCAAGTTTTACTTGTATTTCTTCCAGTTTTATTCTCACAGCAGCAGCAGCAGATTCATGGAATTACATTCAAATGTGCAAAATACACCAATGAAAATATTTATAAATGAACAGTTAATGGCGCCTCAGCGGTTTATGTAATTTGTGGAGTTCTGATTCAAACTCTTTGGTTAACTTTGATTTGATTTTGTGGGGGTCACCTGGGCTTCTGGTAAATCTGGATGAACTGTCTCTGACATCATGTGGGTTTGTCTGAGGAGCAGGTTTGTCAGTCAACATATTTGCAGCTACCCATCTTCATCCTGCTCTTGTTGGACAGACGTATAGAGAGAGGTGCTGCCTCCATGTTGTTGCTGATGATGTTTGAATTGGAACTCTTCTGTTAACTTATGTTGCTGTGCTGCAGGAAGCTAACTTTGCCTCTTTTGGAGCTCTTTTGGGGGATTGAAAATGATTTATCTCTGTCTGTCTTGTCAGTGACATTGCCTGGTTTCAGCTAAACCACCAGATAATCCACAAATACACAAGTGGCATACAGCTGTCACTACATGTCCTTAATTCAGGCCTGAATATAGTATCAGAATCAGGATTATTGGCACATATGGTTATAAAAAAAAGACAATAAGCTCCATAAATGCTGCAGGTCAGGGAGCATGAATAGAAAAAATAAGCATTTGCAATAAGATGTTATTGCTAATGTTACCTATAGAGACCATAGTATAAATAAATAACTATGAAGCTGCTGTGATGACCATGTTGGCAGCGCCCCTAGAGGCTGCAGGGTGAACTGCAAGCTTTAAACACTTTTTGCATGGGCTTCATGTCTGAGCAGACGCCTGCATTTACACAAAGATGCTACAGGTAATAGACAACAAATTTGTTTATTTCTGCTTCATGGAGCTCTACAGGAATTGCCTCTAGTGGCCTCAAGTGGCCATTGACAGAACTGCAGTTTTAAAAAAACAAAAAAACAAATAAAAATATCATCAAGAGGTTTCTTCCCATCTGCCTTAATCACTTCTTAGTCTTGTTTCAGGATTTCATCCCTTGTCCTAATTTGCCTTTCCTCTCACATCTCAGCTCTGTTACTTTCATCCCCGTCTGGATCTCTTTTCTTGTTCCTCTGTGTTTCACCTTTTCTGCAAATAGTGTGAACATGTCTGTTCACACTTGGCTGATGTTGTAAATTCTGCTGAGAGAATAATGATGCATCATTGCCCTCTGCTAAAACAATCACAGTATATTCCTTCTTCATCCCCATCCTGATGAAACATCGGCACTCCCTGGGGGGGTTTGGCTGCACCCACAGGACCCTCTTGTGAGATGATGTTTCTGATCCAGTGCAGCTGCTACCACCAGCCCTGCAGGACTGATGGCCACTCAGGCAAACTGTGCCTTTTCTCCCCTCTCTCACAGTGTTCTTAAATTGTTTCCCCTACAGCGGGGACAGATTTATAATTTGTACTAACAATGGGGGCGGCATCCATCAACCCCAAATTACCTTTTCCTGGCTGGTGCAGACAGCAGTATTTAATCGCTCATTGCTCTTTAGGCAGAGTCCTAATGAGAGAAATTTCCGTCCACTGACTGTCACAGCTCATTATAGCAGCTTTCAAAGTTGGATCTGCCTGAAGTTTGATGTCCTTTCACACCGCGGCTTTCTGTTTGCTGACTCACCCTCAAGAGAAAAAAAAAGAAGTCAGCTGTTTACCACACTGAATATCCTGGGAGCCTGTAGTGTTTTAAATACGTTCAGTGAATCCAGCAGTTGGCAGCAGCATTATTTTTTGAGATGTGTTTAGAAGTTGTACTGGTAATTACATTTAGATATTTAAAGAATATCTTCCAGGAAGAATTTGTTGTCATCAGACATTTTTGTGAAAAAAATAAATGAACAGTAAGATCTCTGTTGTGGAGGATGGATGGTCGCAGCTGGGAGTGGAAGCAGTGGGCTGATTTATTCCTGAACAAAGGAGCCCAAAAAGAAGAGGACTCACTCGGGGACCTCTCCTCATTGTGACACCTGAGACTACCTGGAACCCTTCAGAAGAGAAAATGTTCCAAGTTGTGGGTTTCTGGGTGGAATGCGCCTCCTGGGTGGTCGGATTAAAATGGTAGAGGATGGATTGATGTGTTTGTGTATAAATAAAATCACTCTACATTTCTGTGGCGTGCATGTTAGTTTTAAATTAATTAAAAAATTAAGAAAGCCAACAATAAAATCAGTTTACTTCATTTTTTTGTATCCTAAAATAATTTTACAGATAATATCAAATCTTAAGTTAATCAGATAAACTTATAATTGGTGACATATGTCGGTTATTCTAATTTGTTGATTTATTTATTCATTTATTTGGTCACGGCGAAAAACACTTCCGGTCACTTCCGCCTTCAGGTTCTGTCGCAGTTAACGACGTCATTGCGGCGCATAAATAAAACGTGCCGGCTCTCTGCCGGCTAAACAAGCGACGTAGCTAGCATAATTTGAGCCGTTATACTACAGTTTGTGTAACAAACGTGTTGTGACATGGCAGCAACCACTACAAAACGGCAAAGACACAATACAAGGCCCTTTATAGTGAGTAGGGGGGGTGATTTCAGACCTCTCCTGAGCATGCGCTAATGAAGTAAGGTGGGACAGGTGTGAAGGCACGTCACTACCGCTCCGCGCAGCATGCAGCATGTGTGCTGATTTACGGATGGAAACAGTTGTTGTGGTTCTGGAGGAGACGTTTTTGGGTTCTAAATGTGTTTCTGTGTTTCTGTTGGATTATCTTGAGGCATCTTTGGACTTTAAGGAGCCACTTGTTGTCGGATACGGAGAGGATGGAGGCGGACTATGCTTTGTTTGGATAACAAACGGATTACAGATGAACCGGATCTGCACGCCAGGATCCATAAAGTAAGTTAATTACTTTTATAAGGTCTTATTAAGTCATGCAAATTAGCCCTAAAGTTAGTCTATCAGCTGCCAGGGCCGTCTGCGTTGTGGGTTGATGCAAATGAACATATATTGGGTTAATTACCTGCATAAGTTCTGTAATATTGATGATAGACCTACTTCTTATCCGCATGACCTTTTTGTCACCTGCTGTGAATTATAACGTGTGAAATATGAGTGCTACTGGATAAATAAGATAGATGCACTTTATTGTGGTGTATATTTTATTTTGGTGCTTTTATTTTTGAAACCACACTTAAACTTTTACTTTGAAGGTGTGTGCACCCAATGCATGCATGTACTTACACCTATTGTGTTTATTTTATGAAGAATAAGCCATTTGTTAGCACATGCATTATAGGTAAGGAAGGAGAGTCGAGCTGCCTTGGTGCACAAAGTAATGCGTCTCATACTTTCAAAATAAAAGCCATACTAGTCAGCCCCTCATTGCAGCAGCTAACATCCCCCTGCCACTGATTTGTGATAACTGAACGTGTGTCATTAGTCGAAACCTCCTTCACCCGATGGAGGGCCACAATTAGCCAACAAAAGGCAATCTCAATCAATTTCAATTTCACCTTCTCAGAGACAATTGAGAACACAAGGGGTTAATTATCCCACTGCAGTATTGATTGGTGTTTCTGGCTGGCCTGTTAATTAGGGTGACTGATTTGGCAGTGGGGTTGGAGTGAGAGATAAATGATGAGTGTGAGTGGAGAGGACCGCGCAGTAATTCCTCCTCTTTTCAATGTAGGAGCCGCTCTTTCAGTCTTCTTCTATTTTCTCCCCTTGTACTTATGTTTGACGAATCTGGAGCCATTTTCTGCCACTGATGTTTGAGACTTTGCATATCACATGCCATTTTTTTCCTGTGACAGGAAGATGAGCTGCAATACATGTTTCTTATGTATCTTTCATGATGTGCTGCTAGCAGAAAATGGCATTATTTTTCTCTACAGTGGGGGGAAAAAGAGAGACGCCTGTTCATGCCGTCTTGTTGTCTCATTGATGGGTACATGATACAGAATGAATAAAACTCGGCTGCAGAAACTCTAACGTCTTTTGTGGCCTGCCTGCCGCTTGGCTATGCTTGGCTACACAGGTGACAGTGTGGCTTAGCTGTGAAAGTGAGGCAGGCAGAGCTGTAAGGCAGGCCTAATTGAAATCCCCTCCTATGTGAGACAGAGGAGATTGAGCTGTAAAAGGACCTGTAATTACTGAGGCCACTAATGAGAGATAATTAGGTCATATGGCAATGTCTCTACTGGGGCTCCTGCTACCAGAAAAGTGGCATGGAAAAGGAAAAAAAAAAAAAACACTATGAACTCCTGTTGCTCATCAGCGTTATGTCCCACCGTTACAAACGAACAGTTCATTAGCAGTAATAAGTTATGTTTTTTCCCCCCCACCACCAGCAGAGTGACTACTATTTAGAGCCAGGATACACACCTGCCATGAGGTGCGAGGAAAGAAAGAGCTCTTTGCCTCCCAAAAGGCAGCAGGGGCATCGCAGGTGAGTCCTCGCATTATGATTTAATTATTATCCAGATGTAAAGTAGAGGAGTCGCCACATTACAGATGCAGATTACAGATTATTAACCACGGTGTAATGGACAGACAGAGCTGGAGCTGAGATGGATGGATGGTTGTGTAGGCAGACATCCACCTCATGCTCACATGGATGTAGCTTCTGTGACGTCACCCTTTAGATTTTTAGGCTCTGCCATGTTATTTTGCATTATGCATAACTTTAGGAGGATAATATAGGAGTGTCCAGTCTGTTTGGCTATTTTAACATGGTGGTCTATGGGGATTGACTCGCATTTAGAGCCAGCCCCTAGAGGCTGTGTGGTGAACTGCAGTTTTTAATACTTAGCTTCATTTCATAGCCCCTCTGAGCAGTCATGTTCATTTTTTTTTGTGTGAGATTTATCTGCTGTGAAGTTTTGAAATGGAGGGTCTGACTCACTTTTGGAGCCAGCCCTCTAGAGGCTGCAGGGGGAACTGCACATGTTGCTGCTTGGCTATGACACATCCAAGTCAATGGTCAGGATTCGGACTGTCTTGTTTTTGAGCACCGCTCAGCCGCCTGTTGGTGGTCTTTGAAAGTCGTTGTGATTGGCTGTTTATTTGTAAGTATGCTGCCACCTGCTGGTAATAAGATTTATTACACTCGCTGGTTATTGTGGTGCATTCAGGTGCAGCTGACACATCACAGTTGTTTTTGCCTGGTACCTGAACCTTTTGACCATATTCTTATGTCTAGCTTGTTTTTTTTGACTGTTTTACACATTTTTAATTAATCCACACACTTCTTCCATAAATTGACACCTACAGAAGATTTTTTTTTCCAGTTTGTTTCATCACAGCTTTTTCTTTGCACCTAAAATTTCCCTTAAGATTATGATGACATTCTTGCATTTGAAATGTTAATGAGTTCTTTGTTAGTAGTGCTTTATTGTAGGCTGCATATAATACCCTACAGTGCCATATATAATTATAATTATAATTAAAGGAGCTCTTTATGCAAAAATGACACCACTCGGTCTCATATTGTATAATATAATAAATACTCCACAGCAGTCTGCACTTTCTTACTGTAATGTGTCCATTAGGAGTCAGAGGGAATGGTAAAGCACACACGTCTGTAGTCATAATTCGTGTTTTTTAGAAAAGTAGATCTGATTCATGTTGGCTGGATTGATGCGAGCTGCTTCATGCTGGAAGTGTGGGTGGGACGGCATGACTAATACAGGAGATGGTGCTATGATGTTCACAGCCAGAGTGTGATTATGTAGAGCTGCTGTGCATGAATGAATGATTCCCAACTGTGGAATCCAGTTGCACACACACAGGGTCCCTTCACAGCTGTATATATTGATGCGGCGTTTCATGTTACTCTGGCTGTTCAGGGAAACATTTCTACTGTTTAGTTTACCGTCTCTTTTTGCCCGGCTAACGTGAATGTCGATATTTTCTTGGATTTGTTTTGTGAGCAGTGCTCAGTTTGTGGAAAACATTGATTTGTTCTTTGGGTGTTTTTCTTTTGGCTTAGCTCAACGTTAAAGGATCAGAGTTTTCTTCCATAGCTGGTGCTATGTGAGGCGGCTTATAAGAGCGAATGTCTGATGTTGTTGTATGGATGATTCAGCTCACAGACACACATGCACGACTGTGCATTCAATCAAGGTAAACAATCCGAAAATGGAGCCAGCAGGCTCAGCTGGAGCAGATTCCGCCGTCTCCCACTAATTTTTATTTTTTCATTAAAAGCAGAAAGTGGAGGAGTCATGGGTCCAGCTTTGGAAGACCCTAATGGGTTTCTTCAGAGCTCTTCAGTTTAATGACCCCTTCAGCTCGTCAACCATTCAAGTGATCTTGAGTTAATTGGGCAGCAACCTCAATCACATCAACACCCCTCCACCCGCCCTCCATGTCACCCTTCGCTCTTTTTATCCATTAGCAGTTTCTTCCTCATCGTACAGCAAATTCTTCACAATTTACAACACTGTTTTAAAAACCTCTGATTTATTTTCAAACCTTCACGCTGGTTTTAAATGTCTGCTTCCAGAGGCGCAAACTGCAACATCTGGTTTTCTTAAAAGCTGCTAAACTAAGAAATCACTGTGTTCTGTGAAAAAAACGAGTGAACATATAGGGTTAGGGCAATGGATAATAATGTGTGTCTCTAAGGCAACGGTCTTACACAGATAATTCCTGATGTTTTGTGCTACCTGTCCTCACCAGAGACATAATATGAGGTCTCTACATGTTGATGGGGGCGGCGACTCTTCGTGATAGGAGCCAAATATAGTGTGGAACAGTTTTCCTTGTAAAAGGTGTCTAATGTTACAAATTTGTGCGTTTTGAAGATGATTTTTATCTCATCCCTTACCCTGTTTTTTTGCCTAACTATAACCTGTAGATTTTTTTTATACCCCCACCATCCTTCTTTTCCTTTTGTGGTTTCGTTGGTCCCATGTTCAGATGGTGTTGGGCAACATTATCATTCAACATTCCATCAGCATAAACTTTATCATAAGTTGTGTATAGTGTCTTAAAACAAAGCTTAAGCTGACAACATTATCATTGACATCATTGCCTATCACCGTTTTTTATAGGGATGTCCTGATCCGATCACGTGATCGGAAATCGGGCCCGATTACGTGATTTCAGACTCGATCGGAATCGGACATTACCTCCCGATCAGGACTCGGATATATATTTATCAGGGCTGTCAAAGTTAATGCCTTCAATGCAGGGTGGCTCTGTGTCTTGTACTGTAGGGGTATGACAGCTGCTTTTGGCGCGAGAGGTCCTGGGTTCGAGACGTCGATGCGTGTGACGGGTTTGCTGCAATGAGTGTCTTTATAGAGAGTCCTGAAAGTATCGGATCAGGACTCGGTATCGGCAGATACTCAAAATCAAATGACTCAGACTCGGACTCAAGGGCAAAAAAACCTGATCGGGACATCTCTAGTTTTTTACTGTCTATCCGTCTATAGGTTGCGAAGGCAGTAACCTAAGCAAGGAAATCAGACCTCCCTCTCTGCAGCCACCTCTGCTAGCTTAACAAAGGAGATGCTGAGGCGTTCCCAGGCCAGTTGTGAGATGTACAAACTGGACTTCGCCCAGCCCTAGTTTAGAGCTACAGCATAGAGTGTCCTCAGCATGACCATCCTCTGAGTAGGAGGGTGTTTTGTGTGTAAAAGTAGGTATTAGGAGCTGGTAGGATGGTGGGAAAAGGAATCATTTAAGTCATTTAAAAAAAATCTGAAGGGCCAAAACATCTGGAGAGAGGGGGTAACCATGACAGATTAGATTATGTTAAGCATAGAGATGTATAGAAGTGTAAGAGGTGATGACAGTTAAAAAGCTGATACAACACAGTCTGAGCTGAAGTTTAAGAAAAGGAGCTAGAAACAAAGTGCAGATGAATCCACGTTTCCATCCATCCCTGCTGCTGGGGCTCTAATTTTCCAGTTGGCTGAAGAAAAGTTCCTCAAAATGACGCAATTAAAAGAACGCCACTGAAAAAAAAAAATCCATCTGAAAGTTAATGAGAATATGGCTTTTTTGTTTGTTTCATGCTAATTGGAGGAGCTTTTTAGTCTTCCTCACACAGGTCTGATGTTTTCATCTGCGGCTATTTTTAGTCTCTTCAGTGGAGCGGAAACTTCAGTCGCTTCATGCACATCATGATTTATTTGCCAAGCGTGTTTTCATCTCACTGATTCACATCTTTTTTTTATTTCCACCTCAGCGAAGATAAAAACTTTTGATATCCTGAAATTATTTTGAGTTGTTTTCAAATTGAAAATATGGATTGCTTCATTTGAAAGTGCCAGAAGCAGAAAAAAAAATTAGAATTATTCATGTAAAGTTAAACCTGTAAGTGAAGCCATAACTTTATAAGGAAAAAAAGTCGGACTTGATACCTCTGGCACAAGAATTTCCTTCGGGATTAATAAAGTTTTATCTTATCTTATCTTTTTTATTTTAAATGGGGATGACCAGATCAGGTTTTTTTGCCCTCGAGTCCGAGTCATTTGATTTTGAGTATCTGCCGATCCGATACTTTCAGGATTCTCTATAAAGGCAAATTGCAAGTCAGTCGTTGCAGCAGAACCTGTGTGTGTATAATCGGGCCCGATTTCCGATCATGTGATCGGATCGGGACATCCCTAATTTTAAACACCATTTATTTAATGATTTGTGTCTTCTCTCCCTGATGGAACAGCAGGGAAACCAGCTGGAGACGGTTTCATCATTCTTTACTTGATGTGGATTAGGGTTACTACAGGACGGGTGGAGCTGGTCAGGTTTTTTCCTGTTTTTAAGGGGACCTCCCTGTTGGTCCCTGTGGCAAATAGTCAGCGCCTGCTGACTTGTGGAGGCCTCTGTGACACAGTGATTTGGATGAATATTCATCGCTGGGTGGCATTTCACCTGTTCATCTCCATGCTGGTTGTTCCCTGTCCTCCAGTAGGGACAGAAAGGAGAACAGGGCCTAGAAGATGAGAAGGAAATGAAGCAGGCTGCAGGAGGGAGAGAACAAGGCTTTAAAAGATGCTTTGACCAGATGAGACAAACGACTGGGTGGTGAGAGCGGAGAGACTCGAGCGGAGGCAGGCGAAGGGATGGCTTCGGAAAGCTAACTAGACGGCAACAGAGCACAGGAAAAGGTGTACGAAATGGAGAGAAAAATGGCAGACTGCGTGAGAGGGTGGAGAGAAAATAAGTTGGAGGAGGAGTAAAGTGAAAGGGATGACTTTAGAAAGATGAAGTGAGAGAGCGGAGAGCAGAGAGGGATGACTCCGGAGCGACGAGCGGACAGTGTGAGCACAGAGAACGGCTTGAAAGTTTGGTGTCGGTGTAAAAAGTGATTTATCCCTGGATGAAGACAGAAACCGACTCCCCCACTGTTCTCCTCCCCCTTCTGGTCCTCCTCCTCCCTCTCCCTGCTCGTCCTGCATGTTTACCTGTGGACAGGCTGCTGCTACTCTCTGGTCGAGGGACAAGTAAACAAGGCTGTTACTCGCAGATGGGACTGCCTGAGATGGATGGCCTCGTCACACATATACACATGCAGATACACACACACTGTGCCAAAGTATGGCAGCATGGAAGGGACAACAAATTCACACACACTCAAATCACTCGAGGCCAAATCTGCCTGTAGCTTTGTGTGTTTTGGCTCAGTTTTTCACCAGCTGTATTTTCTTTGTTCGCCCGGTGTCACAGGCATGAACCTCACACTCTTGTGGTACCTCTAAACACAAACCTTTGTGGTTATATCAGTCCCACAATTGGATAATTTTGGCCCCGTACAACCATATGTTCCTTTCCGGCTGCTGGCTGGAGCTTCTGGTTTGCTTTTGGTGCTGAGTGGGGCTGCTGTGGAGGAGATGGTGTATTTATTTGAACATTTGCAGGGGTGAAGCAGGGACAAACATGTGTGACTGTCAGTGTGTTTGTGAGGGAGCAAATTAATGGTAGACTTTGCCCATGACAGTGGGGTTCTGTCGTTAGCTTCACGCTTCCTTTTAGCATGTCTGTCTGTATTGTGTCGTCGTCTTGTTTGCATGACAAACCTGTAATCTTCCAGAAGTGTGGGGAGAAATAATAATGAGCAGGTACCGAACGCAGACATCTCTAAATCATAGGAGGAATGAATGAAAGAGAAGTAAGTAGTCAACATTTTTTTTTCATTTGTCAGCGAGGCACAGGCGTGACGGCGTCACTTCCCACATGAAAAGGGGAAATATGAATGCAGAGGAGCCTTGTCACTCTGTCACCTCACGCCTCAACCGGCCCGGTTCAACGAGGAAAAACAGACGAGGGAAATTCATTATCTCTAATATATTCCGGTGCACCCAAGTGCCGGGCTTCATCACAGCTGAAGAGCATAATACTTCAGTTTAGTTTGCACATATGAAAGAATGAGCCGGTCTACCTGAACAGCTGCAACAGAACAGCTGCTAAATATATTTCTGTAATGAAGGCTTCTCTGTGGGATCTTTTGTGACACTTCAGGGATTTTTATATTAACCTCAGCCGTCACTCTGTGGTAGTTCAGCGGTCCAGCAGCTTCAACATGAGAAAAATGATAGCTGCATCATGAGTGTTGAAGGCACACAGCAGCAATTCTCACCAGTTTGAACCAGCCGGGAAAATGTAACACAAAGTCGACGTTTCAGTGCTTTAAAGGGGGACCTATACGTAGGTTTCTTCTGCCGCATCTCTACATGTCCAAGAGGGTATAGGACTTGTTGCCATGGTAGTGGAAAACGGTGTAAACAGTGTAACATGTTGGACAAACCATTATCTTTTCTTGTCTAACTTTAACCAGGAGTTATACACAAACCCCAGGCTGCTGAGGAAGGGTCCACCATGCTGCCTGTACGCCCATCCTTCCCTGTGTCCTAACATGGACTTGCGAGTCTGTATGAGTCCCATAATCGGATGACCATGTGTTGGGCCAGGTTTTATATGAGGACGTTTTGCTTAGGGTAGGGTAGGAGATTTCATTCTGATGCACTTTTTGTTAAATTAGTGTAACTTCTCTTTACAATCCGATAGCAACCAATTAGTTCGGCAGTTTCGCTTTAAAACGAAGAATATGAATCATCTGTGGAAGCTATAAAACACTAAAAACATCAGCCAATCCTCCGGGTGGACCCTGCACGGAGTATTGGCTGGTTGTCACTCTCTTCCTGCTCTGCGCGCACCAGAGAGGTACGTGCATGATGGCCGAAGTCTCAGTCTTCAGGTAATGTCCATGTGATTGGGAGGCGTGGCTTCGGGGTGAGCTCCGAGAGAAAGGGGCGTGTGTTTACTTTGGAAATCTGGCTGACTCTCACTCAGTTTTCAAAATCCCCTACCCTACCTTTAAACTGCAAGTAAAACTTAAAGTGAAATGAAGCTTTGATGAACCGGTGTGAGTGACAGTCCAGGGGCCTCAACCTCCATTTGTGGACTTTTGCCGTCATTCATTGTGGATTAGTCTTCCTGGATATGTAGGGGAAATGTCCCCGCTGTTGTCTTCACAGTGTTAACAGTGAAAGAGGGCGAACTTGTGTTTTGAATTGTTGTATTTCCAGTTTTCATTTTCATTAGGTTTTTATTAAAGATAGATTCTCTGACAACCTCAGAGCAGTGACCTCAGGTGTGTGTATCTAATATCCCAGTTTTCCACCAGCGCCTGAATACACCACCACATGGGTCTGTGTGTGCAGATATAACCTGATCATTCAGTTAGCTTCAGTTAGTTGCATGTGCAGGAGGCTTTCCGAAAGTGAAAATAATCAGGTTTATTTATGCTCAAATCATTTGTGCATCTTTCATAAATCATATTTTCATTCGGAATCCCAGACTTTTTTGCCTTTTTGCTCATATTTATGTGTTATATAAAGATATATTAGTATGTACTGTGATGGAAATCCTATCCCATCCACGGTGAGGTGATTTAGCACCAAACCATCTGACTTTATCACAGTTTTTCCAGCATGTTACCCAGGTATTTTTCTGTATTACATCATATAACTGACAGTGCAGGTCCCAGTGAGCCAAGTCCCCAGCAACAGCTGTCACTTTTACATTATCCCCAAAGACTCTGACTCACTGAGCCCGATAATGAATTCCCATACGGTTGAAATTCACACGCCGGAAAGTCGGCCACGATCAGCAATAAATCGATACAGAAACACCCGCCTCCGTCTGAGCGCAGAGCCGGGAGAGATCTTTAGAGAGAGGTGTTTATTCAGTACATATCGCTGATCGCTGCAGATTTCATCACCACGGCTGATGATTTCATTTTTAGTTTGGTGTCTTCTCTCCAGTGTCTCTATTTTCCTCTTGAACTAATTCAAAAAGAGAGACAGAGAAACAGATTGTTCACACTTCACCTGAGTTTGTTACCCGCTGTGGTGTGAGATGCTGTTCTCATGCCAGTATGAAAAGACCGCCGCCTTCCATTTAAAAGAACAATTCATCATTTAGAGGTAATAAACTCGTCTAGCTTTCTTTTAGGACTTGCAGCATGTTTAGCATAAACACTAGTCTGGCCAGCCATACTTTGTTTTTTAATTCTCTGTGTATTTGAGTTGGAGTTTAGGGGTTTCAGTATCAGTGGACACAGACTAGATGCTTTTGAAGAGACGTGCAGTCAATCAGGGAAGTGAAACGTGACATAGGCAGAGTGACAGACAGACTAGCATCAACAACAGACAGACAAAACGGTGTGCAACGAAGCAGGTACACCAGTGAATGACTGCTGTGAGTAGAACTGGAAGTGAAGTGGATGGATTCCAGACTCATTTCATGGAGAGAATTTTCACAGTCTGGCTGATGAGTTTACATAAACACGGCTCTGCTTTATAACAGATATGACATCACAGGATGCAGGAGTCACTTGTCGATGTGATGTGTTAAACTGTGGCCCAGGAAACATCAAAACCACACTTTTGGGGGATCACTGTCTAAGGACCAACTGTCTAATATAAACAGATAATCATCCTGTTTTCACAGTTTTTCTTTTTACAGGCAGCCATGTTGCTGCATGTTTTGTCACTCAGTGAGTGACCCTCCATTTAAAGTGAAACAGACTTTGTTATTTACACAAATCATTGCTGTCTGTCAGGTAGGTTTAAACTTTTTTGGGTGTTAATGGTTGAAGGGTGAATTTTAAGCCAAACTTCTCTCAAACTTAAACAAGAAGCCACTCAGGCAACTGAAGCAGCTGCAGCTGACGTATCTTGCGCCCTCCTGTGGTCATGTGAGCATAGTGTACGACCAATGAGCTTTTAGGGGCAGGAGTTGTCATCAGGGCAGGACTATGATGAAGCAGCTGATTGCAGGTGGGATCATTTTGCTCTGTAAGTAGCAGTGACTGTGTGGAGTGATGCTGTGGCCAGACTCCACTTCTCGACCTCCACCTTTACACCCATGTACATCATAAATGAATGGCTTCTGCTCAGTACTTAATGACAAGATATTCATGCTTTATATGTACCTTACACCCCAGATGTGACGTCTCTATGAAGGCTGAAATTGGAGCGATAAGCGTGACGATTTAAAAATAAGGTTACCACCTGTCTCCCTCCCTTTAATACTGGCGCTGACAGCCGCTCTACAGAGTCACCTTTGCCATGAAAGACTCTCCAAGCTGCCAACTTGACTGACATTTGGGGAAATGTCTCACTTCAGTCACAAGTGAATGAGAACGGCAGCATAATGGACAGGTGTGCAGCAGCAGAGCAGGTTGCTATAAAAATGTCCTTTAGTTTATCTTGGTGAGTGTTTTTTTTTCTCTCCGCTGTCAGTTTAATTTGTTACGTCCCAGAAGAGAGATGAATAGGAATCTCACAAAATAGCTGCATTGATTGAGGACAGAGGGGCCTGCAGAGTGAACTCGCCCACTGAGATCAAGCCTCTCCATCATTTACCTGAAACAGAATGCAGCGAGGGGCAAAAGACGAAGCTTCCATCACGATGCTTCCTGCTCCTCTGAGACAGCTCGTCGTCGCGGGAGGCCCTCGCGGCGCCTGCTCGCAGTCGCCTGTTGTTGCTTTTTAATTTCAGGAGAAGCTGTGAAGTGACAGTTTGCCTAAATCAGTTCGCTGTGTGATAGCAGGGAGAAGATTTACATCACTGGCAGCTGAAACTGTAAAAATATAAATATCTATTTTTCTATTTTAAGACGGTTGGTGTGTTGGAAAACCTGCAGAAGATGCAGGCCTGCAGGTGTATCACAACATCTACCAGTTTGAATTCATGACACAGAGGAGGAGATGACATGTCAGCCACCATTATAAGACATGCCCCTGTTCTGTTCCCATGGCAGCTGACAATAAGACTGCAGGGTGCACGGACAGAATTCATTTCTGAAAATAATGCTTTTCTAGGTGGAAATGAAATGTCATCTGTATGAGACCTGCTGGTCCCTTGCATCCTGCTCGAGTAAGGAAAAGACCAGCCGGCACTTTTTATTTTATTTTATTTTATTTTATTTTCAGCCAGTGATAAAACCATAAAAACATGTTGGAAATGGCCCAATATGACGAACACAGGGTTGTCTCAAAGTGCTCATTATCATCTCCTTCACTAGAAGAGATGTGTGCTTCAGGTTGCTGCGATGTCGGAAGACAAAACCACGACCCAGTCTTCTTGTTTCATGATTCCTTCCACCCTGACCTGATCCACAGTTCCAGACTCACTGAATCATACTGACAACATCATACTGCCACCACCGTGTTCGACTGTATGAACCATGTTCTTTGGGTTGTAACACTCGGCCTATAATTATAAGCAAATTAATACAAAATTCAGATGTTCCTGTGTTCAATGGTTTATCGGCCAGCAGACCAAAACACACTTTCAAATACAAAGCAACACAAATCTACTGTGGACAACAGCGCACCCTAATTGGCACACAACAAGGAAAATAAAATTAGAAAAACAAATATCGGTCCAAAAACTGCAGTCTTTAACACACTAAGTCCACCGAGTCCTCTTCCAGGGAAAAAATGTCCAAAAAGAAGAAAAATGGAAAAAGGATGAAAGACAATTGGTCCTCTCTCCCGTCCTATGCGTCCACAAACGTTTCAAAAATGCAAAGTACAAATAACATTTTTAATAATCTGTGGTGGGAGGAAAAAAATGTTTTACCCACACATGGCATATGGTGGGGTAGATGAAATTCTGTCCTTTTATTAGGTTTCCAAAGTCAGTTTCTCTCAAAGGTTTGGCAAATGGTCCCGTCCCCAAACCGAATAAACAGTCTGAGTTTAACAGCCGAGGCAACAAAATAAGTCCTGTTAGAGCAGACTCGGTTTCCTGTCTCGCAAACATGTCTCGCTCACCTTTCACCTCCAGGGTGGTGAGCAGAGACCTCACCCTCATAAGCCCACAGGGTTACACGTCTCTTCTTTCTCCTTCTCCTCATGAAGACAACATTAGTTTAGCTTCATCTGACCAAATGACTTCCAGTCTGTGTGATCTGTCTCCAGCAGACAGATCCTCTCACATTTCAAAAGCTCGGAGCAGCTAATGTTAGCCTGCTTTGTTGATAAATGACCTTAAATTATAAACAGATTATGAAACCTGTTGTTTGACCTTCTGACAAGGGACTTATTGATAATCAATAGTCGGTTATTTGCAGGAAAGCCCTTAAGATTGATCCTGTCGGGGCCCCTCATGACCAGCCCGTCCCTGCACTGGGAGCACTATTAGCCTTCAGGGCTTTTCCTGTAACTTACAGCTCAGCACGGGGAATCCATCTGAAATGAAACGTCCTCCTGTCTCATATCTCACATGAAACACGGACACAAGCTGCTGAAGGCTTTTGATCCCGATCCATCCTTTTTCTGTGGCTTCCAGGTAGCGGCTGGTGTTTACTGTACGTGTGTGTGTGTGTCTGTGTCTGTTCTCCCACTGTTATACAAAAATCGAGTGTTGGGTTGATAAAGGAATTACTGTCTAAGGGGACAATAAGGCGCCATCACCAGTCCTGCTGGTTATTTTGATAGTGCCAATATTTTCATATACATTTCTGCACACAGTTTTCACAGCCCCCCTGCTGTGTGTTTATAACTCTCCGCACGCAAATCCCTACAGCAGTCATCCGCTTCATTCATACCGATCTTCATATTTTGTTCTTAAAGGGATTATTGGAGCTTCACCTGTGGCTTCTGTGAGATGACTGCTGCTGCTTCACGATGGCTCCGTGTCCTCAGATTGGTGCTTCCATACGTCCAAACAAATGTCAGGGTAGATTGTATGAAAAGTACGGGGCTGTTCTGTATAGAAGCAGACACAGCAGAGAGCTTTGGGTAGTGTAATTTTATTATGTTGTTATGTTTTTTTATGTTTTATGTCTTTATGTTTTTGAGTGCCTGCACATTGCTGCTACAGTGATGAAATCTGTCTTTTACCCTGTTTTTAACGCCTAACCTTAACTAGTAGCTTTTTAGGCCGAATCTGAATGCGTTTAAAAAAACAAAAAATGTTGCATAACCACGTGTCGTATCTGGCCGGAGTATTGTTGAGCAAAGGTGCTGTTTGTTTGTTTTTTTGTTGGTTATTTTGGGGGCGAATTTCACCCCAAGTTAGCAGCTCTCCATGTAGTAATCCATACAACCACCAGAGGGCAACAGGCCACACAAACACTGCCAGGAACCGCTGTTCAGTGCATTCAGTAAAACAGGATGTGAGCACAAAGTGCTTTTAAATACTTGGTTATTAACCGTTGTGCTCACAGCTTTACTCACCTTAACATAATGTAGTCAGAATTAATGGCTTCTTTCTCTTTTATGTGGCTAATAATACTTAGTTTTTTAGGACTCTGACAGAGGTGTGTGTTTGAATTGATGGTGAGACCGTAGTGTGTGTTTTTCATTAGATTGCATCATAATTGCAGAGGGAGCTGATGGTAACATATGGAAATATCCAGTAATCAAACTCTTTTTACTTTTAAATTTGCAGTCATCATTTCCTAAAGAAAAATCTATTAAGGAAGAGCATTGAAAGGACCGTAAGGGCCGCTGTAAGGACACCCTTATTAAAAGATGGAATGATTGCTATAATTAATCCTTATTAAACTAAGGAATTGTGTAAAAGTTCCTTCCTGCCACAGGGTTTACAGAATACATTACAAAATGGTGAAAGTCGTAGAAACACACTACACTACTTCAAGAAGATAATATGATTCCATACCACCATCTGTCATAGCCATATACATGTTATTTTGGCAAATAGGTTAATATAAATAATAAAAAATTAAACATTATTTGAAACACAACTCGAGCTGAAAACATTTTAAAAAAGACGTGAAACACTGACTCTAGTTAGCATCATTTAAAAGCTTGATAATGCTGTTTAAAAACAGAAGTTAGTGAATTTACACATTTTCCCATCGGCGGCCATCTTGCCTTAGCAGAGATGGAGACATCACTGGGTTGGTTGTGTGTGGAAGCATTCGCTAACCAGCAGTGACAGCTTTGACAGTGACTACCATTCTAAAAATGAAACAATGGAGGTCACATCTGTACTGATACTGGATGTAACCATGAGTCCGGAACCAGGAAGAGACCGTCCATTTGTAGCGGTACTGAAATGAGAGAATGCACCTGTTAGCCGCAATGCTAGCACAGGATGATGTTTGAGCCACACTGTTGACTTTCCGTACCAACAAACCCGACTCTTTGTTTTTGACTTTTCCATTTACAAGACCAGGTGTACGCTCTGTCTGACTGTCCAGTCGGAACATCCGATCATCCTTACAGCACAGTGGGCTTTACCGGAGCACCGCTGCTAAATGCTAACAGCTGATTGAGTGAAAAAAAGTCTGTTAGAGTAAAGGGTTAATCACAGAAGAAGACATTTTTATCACTTTTAGCTTGGTAGTCATTGTCAAAGCTGTCACTAGCGGTTAGCTAATGCTAGTTACCGTCACAATGACAAACCCAGTGATGTCACCAAACGTGTCACTGCTCACACCGAGGTGTTTATGCTTTTGAGAGTGTGTCTTTAAAGAATTCAAAACATTTAACGGCCTTCGAGGATTCACACATTTGTTCTGTGTTCCTCATTTGTATGCAGTTCAGGTCCACTCCTCAATTATGCACAGGTGTAATTATTAAAAGATTCTTTCCAACATCTTCTGTGGCTTCTAATGGAAGGAAGCAGCACTAATGGACTGCGGCACACCTCTCAATCTGCTGTGAGGAAGGATCTCATTTTCTTTTTAAACCTCATTCTCCAGCCGCCCTGATTTATGAACACTTAATACTAATTTCATTAAAGGTGAGTCCAGTTCTGAAACTTTGTGCTCCACAGGTTTCTCTTAGGCCCTGGAGACTATTTGGTTAGGAAAAGTCCATGTTTCTAGTTTTCAAAGAGCATTTGTGATGTGAATGGTGAAGGAGTCAGGCCTTCAGGTCAGCAAAGGCAAGTTGTTGAGCGATTTGTGTGCAAACAAACACACGAAGTTATCATCTACATCCTCACTATGTGCTCTAACGCTGCAACAATGAGTCAGTGAATGGAAGTTAGTCTGGAAGCAGGAGCATTTTCCACATGTTTGTCCATAACATGTTAGAAAATATTGATTGAATAATCGATCAGGCTGCAGCATTCAGATCACGCACTTTGAAATCTGAAAAATAAACCGGCTGCATCTCCACTCTGTCGTTTTTCAGTGAAAGCATCAGGCTCAGCTCAGATGTCGGTGTTCTGTATGTGCTGCACCATCCTGCACTGTGGGCTGCAGAGGTTAGAGGTCAGCTGGTTAAAATATATGTTGCTTCTTCTTGAAACTGCTCATAAAATTTTAGTGAGAGTTCTCAGAGGAGCTTCTGTGCATCTAAAGGAGAGACTGATGAGGGCTCTTGGGCTTCACCTTTTCCTCCATGGATGATTCCTTCTCTCCTTACAGACGGTATAAATTCTATATTTAATTTATACCAGGTAGCTTCTGGATGTATAGGATCCTCTGCTTAGTTGCCTGATTGGATCGATGGTGTGTTTTTTCCCTCTAGTCTGATGAAAACTTTACATTTCTGTGTTGGCATAGTAGAATCATTATGTTGGGCACAATCGCATCATTATAGCCGCTCTTGAAGCCATTAGTAGATATTTGGACAGAAATCATCCATTTTTGAACAAAGCTAAGAGCTCGTCATCCTCCTCCCTAAAAAATGTGCATATCTCCACTGAGGCGTCTCCTAAAGTTTTCCCGAAGATTCAAAAGGTCCCTCCTGGGAATTAATAAGAAGTGCAGCGAACGTAGAGTCAAAACTTCAGACTGGGTTCATCTGCACGTTTCAAAAAAGCAGCGCTCATCACCAGAAATGAAATTAATTCTTTGTAAAACTTCCTTCTCACTTCCTGTAAGATTTTCTATAAGAAACCTGTTTTTATTCTATTTTGGTGTTGACTCCAAAAGCTCCATATGTGTTCAGTTATCTTTGAATCCTGGGGGTTAAATGTGTCCTCTCACTGTGTCATTGTGTTTTTTATTGGAGGAGAGCGGGATGATGGGTAAGGTCTATTCCCAGGATCCCCTGTCCGGGGAGCGTATCACCAGTGTCAGACTTTAGCTAGCAGCTCAGGTTGATGGTTGTCAAGGGCTGTAGCAGCGGTACCAGGCAGGTGGGAGGTGGTGGGGGTAGAGAAGAGATCAAAGCGATAACGGCACCCTCACCGTGACAGAGGCTGCCTGTGGCTCATCAGCGCTTCTGGACTCAATCCACAGTCAAAGAGCGGCTGTCATTGTTAATACGCCTCGTGCCTGAACAAATAAGCTTCATGCAGCCGACACTTTTTACTGCTGCTGCTGTAGATACAGACGTCTGCATCAGTAACGGCCATTTGCTTCTTCCAGAAGCACGTCATGCAGAATCTTCCAATAAGTCAACTTATTTCCAACTAATGAATTGAAAGTGTGAGAATGATTGGTCTTGTGGGCAAAACTACAATTTTTAATACAAGTAACCCCACCAGGAAGGTGTTATTAAAACAACATGGAGTCCTGCAACAGATGGTCTGAACCCCCCCCCCCCCCACACACACACGTCCCTGAGCTGAAAATGATGACGGATCTGCACATCTGTCCTCGTTTATCTCATCCTCCCTCTTATACCTGGCTAGGGCTGCAACAAACCAGTATTTTTGATACTCGGATACTATTTTTTGCAATTACTCGAGTACTCAGTCATAGTTTTTCCATAGCTACGGCTGCATCTAGCAGCAGGTGGATACCTGCTTTGGACCGCTGCAGTGTCATTGCTGCAGTCCGCGACTGCCTCCATGCCCGGCGCCAAAACCGTGTGTGTGTGTACAGCTCACCGCGTCTCGAACCCGGGACCTCTTGCGCCCAAAAACGCTGATCATCCCACTACGCCACCAGAGAATCATCCTGATGACGTCACTAAACGAGTCATCGAGTTCTAAATTAGTTGTCGATGCATTTTGCCCTCAAATGTTACTCAAGTACTCGAGTTATCGTAGCAGCCCTATACCTGGCCTGTTGGAGAATGGATGGTCTTCCTGTATTTTACCTGATTCACTCCACTGCTGAACTAAAATGGCATATTTGTACAGGACAGGGAGTCAAATACAGTGAAATTTAGCAACTATTACAGAGTCGATAAAAGTGTTGATGTTTCATAAGGCTTTTTTTTTGCACCCATAGGAACACAGACCCGCTATCTAAACTGAATTTTACTGCTTAAATCTGCGGAGAAAGGCTGTGAAATACTGTTTGACGGCTGTGCAAGAAAATGATAAACATCCTTTTTGTATCCAGTCAGAATTACAGAGTTATGTGGGTTTCAGCTGACAAAAGCAGTATTCAGATGTTTTGTCTCTTGTTGTGATTTAGAAAGGATACCACGCTGCCAAAAAAAAAAATCACTGTCCATTGTGATGCAGGCTTGTTTCTATCAATCTGTATCAGGATTACAGTGCCTATAAATACTGCTCGCCTTAAATACCAATTTGCCAGTTTGATCAGTTAAGAGCTTTTGACAGCGGTGTCATTGAGCGACTCCTCGGAGATGCAGCAGGATCACTCCGATGCCCTCATTCATACTGTACTCTGTTGGTGGGATTAGCTTCAAATCCTCTCCCTCTAAAATCCTCTGTAGGGAGCGGCGTCATTGAACCTGCTGTAACGGAGCTCTCTGCTATTTTTATTCCTTTTGCTCTTAGTCAGCCTTGGTGAGAAACATCAAAGCACATTTGTAGTTGAGCAAAAGGAAAACCAAACCTCTCATTTATAACTGGTTCACAGCCAAATTAATTATTCATTCAGATTACCAACAACGGCGAGATAGGCCCCAGACACACAAACACGTACACAAATTCTGCTTCAGAATTCTGAAGGGCAGATAATGAGAGCGCCGGCTGTGTTTTCAGGCTGCTTAAAAAAACCTCTCACCTTCCCAAAGAACACAACGTGGAGTTTTACTGGCTGCACCGTCTAACTCTGAGGTGTCTTTAAGAAGATTAGTATGTGTTTTGGAGCAGATAAGCGCACAGATTACCAGACGCTCTCTGCAGCGGAGTGAACAGTTCAAGCCTTTTACTGTCTCTGACGGGTAATTGGGCTTCTGGCAAGACAAACAGCATCACACGTAATCACAAAGTACAATGCTACAGAGGGAGGTAATGGCGTAGTTTATTGGGGACATTTAAGCACAAAAAACAGATGAATCATCCTGGTCATGTTTGAGCCATGCATGTTTTACTGACAGCAGGCTGGGAGTAATCCAATTTTAGGATTTTTTACATCTCATTTTGGAACCACTATGTCATCATTTCACTCCAGGTTTTGTTGCTCTTTCAGCACCGAGCTTGTTTTATTTTTCAGATTCTCTTTAAGAAGCTTCGTAGTTGTCGTGCTGACAGTTAAACCACAAGTGGAAGATTCCCCAAATTCACAGAAAATGAGATTCTCTCTGTTCGACAGGCTGGTAAACTCTGTAGTTCTGTGCAACTGGAATCATGATGAAAGCCGTTTGAGGAGTGAAAGCACTTCACATCGATGCAGAAAAGGCATGAAATGTTTTTCAAATATTTACTTTGGGTTGACATTTGCTGTAGTTAGGGTTAGGGTTAGCTCTGCTCTTTTCATGGGAACAGCACACCAATGTCTTTAAAGTAATTTCTTGTGTTATAGCTACACAGAGGCGTTTAAAGCAATTGTGTCAGGGGACGAGAACCTCTGAGCTTATTATAAAAATAATTTACAAAAAAGAAAGATGGAGAAATATATCTGACATTTATACAAAATAAAGTCACTAACGGCTAACCATGTGCAAAGTAGTGGCTCTAATGCAAGTTAATTCAGACAAAACAGCATCTGAATAACATACAGACAGCTTCGATGTGTAGATACTGCACACAGATTGTCATTTTTTTGTACAACATGGCATGGTATCATGTTGCCTTACATGGTGTGTGTGTGTGTGGTGGGCTTCTCTAATGAGCCTAAAGCAGAAGGCGGTCTGACTCTATGATTATACGAGAGTGAAAACATGGCCCACAATACAGAACAGGAACATGATGCCAGTATGAATTTCCATTTTCTTTAATTACACACCAAATAAATCTGCTGTGAATTCAAGTTATTTTAATTCATAAGTGCCTATGAGTGATGATATAAGTGCAGCTCTGGTTTAGCAGCTAATTAATTCACTGACATGCCTCCATAAATGTTAGGAATAAAATAAAAAGGAACACCTGAGCCTCACCTGTCACGTGTAAATCTCCGTGAGAATCTGCGCTGCCTGGAATAAATACTTCCAAACAAGATATTAAAAGTAATTCTTGTTCAAACATACAGGCTTTATTACCAGCAGTTGTGGAGGAGGCTGCTGGCTACTATGCTCGGAATATTGGTTCAATGTTTTTGTTTGCATAACTCCCTTTCACCTACTCGTGATATTATTTCAGCGAGCGCCAACACTTCATTTCCTCTCTCTCTCTCTCACACACACATGGTTCTTATTTAGAGGCTTCTTAAATGAATTCAAAATATTGCACGCCAAAGCCAAACAGTCACGTCAATCTACTCACGGTGCCGTCAAAAAGAATATTCCTGCAGCACGTCGTGAATAATTCAGATACACAGAAAACATAGTAAATAAACAGCTAGCAGATCACTCCTGCCAAACTCTCCCTGTGTCTCTCACACATCATGTGTGCACTGCAGTGCAGCGCCCCCTGAAGGGCGCTGTGGTATTGCTGTCAGACACCATGGAGGCGAGCAAAGCTTACGAGCGTAAAGGTCTGCAGGTCAGCACGCTGCGGAGGCTCCCCTGTACTCAGCTCGACCAACCGACAACACACACACACACACAGTGTACAAACCTGATGGTGTTTATATATCATCCTTAATATAATGCTTACAAAATCCACTCAATAGCCTGAGTGGGTCCAGCTTACGCTCATTAGTGACAGCTGATGTGTCCTTGTTGTGATAATCTGTTAGCTTAGCTTCTATGCCGTTGCTTTAAGACGTTGTGTTTGGCTCCTCTGTTTGAATCTGAGGGTGAGCACAGGTAAACAATGTGAACAGTCAGAGTTTCACAAATGTGTGTATGCAAGCAAGGTAATGAACTGATCGATATGGACCAGTGTTAATTTTGGCAGCAATTTCTGATTTAGTTTTTATTTTAGTCGCGTTTACATTTTAGTCATCAACATTTTTTTACTTGTAGTCTAGTTTTAGTCGACTAAATATCAAAGAATTTTAGTCGACTAAATCTGCCGTGGATTTAGTCGACTAAAATTCTATGCTATATATTTTTTCATGAAATAATTAAGGTTTGATTGTGCAATAAAAACAGGCACAGCTTTAACTTGTGTTATTTGAAACAAACACCTCTTTATTTAATTGCTATGACCTTTTCACAAAAGAACCAGTGAACAGTGAGCTGCTCTCCCTGAATACACTGTTCAGTCATGACCTTCCTCATGAATACTCCATAACTACAGCAAAACACTTCAGTGACAACTTAGAAACAGTGCACATGCTGCAAAACCATCAGCAGCGGTGTCTTCATTTATAGATTTTGTCACGTGTATGAACGGAAGTTAAGATGACTCGTCTGCAAATGTCGCTTCAGGTTTGTTGTGTTTTTACCGCTGATGGTCGCTCCGCACGGTTTGCAAACCGTCTTGTTTGTCTTGACATCAAACGTGTCCGTGTGTCTGTTCTTCTCCTGTGTTGTGTGACCATGCATGAGTACGCCTTCGTACGCAACGTGGGGCAACGTCCTTACGCAGAGAGATCACTTCTGATTGGCTCTCTGCCACCGCCTCCTGATTCGTCCCTCCCTTCCACAAACATAATTTACTCTGATTGGATCTCGTCTCCATCAATAATTTCGTCTTCGTTTTTGGCACCGTGCGTTTTTATTTAGTTATCGTCGTATTTTTATCAGCAAAAAAAGGTCGTTAACGAAAACTATGACGAAAATGATTCGTCAACAAAATAACACTGATATGGACGTGTGTGTGTGGATGAAACGAGTCACAAGCTCAGTGTGCTGATGTTGGACTGTGTTGGTGAAGTTGTCCACGCCTCAGTTTATGTTCGTGTTTATTTGTGGACATTTTTTGTTTGCCATATATTCTGGTTCCTCTTCCATCAGCATGTAAATAAGCCACAATGCATCCAAATGTAGGGGGAGCCAGAGAGTAAATTTTCCCATTAACCTCTGTTGTGTTGCTTAAATGTGAGGCTGAAGCAACCATATAATATTCATCATATTAGCAGTATGGGACTTTACTGCGCAGCAGGAAATCGTTTTCTCTAATAAATGTTCCTGCTTATTTTTAATCAGGACTCCAATTCTGTCGCCACTTTCCCTGTGTGTTGTGTTCTTTTATAGACAATTTGGCAACTAAATAACACACTTCGTGAAGTTGGAGGGATGTACAAACGACAAAACACGCTGGGAGTTGATGGCAGATGATGATGATGGGCTGGTGGCTCTCTCCTCCTTGCTGTCTCGTAGCCAAGATGGCGACCGAGTTTGAAAAGAGTCCATCCATTGATTTACATGCATTACATTTAGTGCTTGGCAGGTAAAGCCCGTTTATCGGAGAAGTTTGTTGTTGAGCACAGCAGGACTGAACAGATGCAGCCAGCTGTAAAGTCAGAACAATGTGCTGACAGTTAATCAATCAACGTATTCTAACATTTTGAAAACATTGTTCAAAATGTCCTAAAAATGTTCAGGTTTACAGTTCTTAGCTTAACTTTAATTATTATTTAATAACTTAAATTATTGGCTAATTGTTGCAGTGTAAAGAAGAAGCAGTAAAGAAACCAAGATAGGAGCGTGGTGGTTATTATGTGACGCATAGGCTTTATGGCCAAAAGTATACGGACACCCTGCTTAGCAGAATTGAAGTGTTTTTTTATGTTGGTGTGGAAGAGCCTCCCGGTCCTGACCTCACCACCCTTCATCAGGCCACATAGTGTATGTGAGCTTAATACGGACTCTGGGATTAGAACATGTACTTGCTAAGTGTTATTACCTGAACACAGCAGCTGAATCCACCTTGTTGTGTAGCTGGAGGGCTTCCTCTTGTTCGTGTCTATCCAGCCGAAGGCCTCGCGCAGCCATGCTGATCTCGGCCCAATCAGCCTTGCTGAACATGGAGGCGTAATACTCACCAGCTTGGACTGAGTCTCCTGCTGGCGCGGTCGATGAAATAAACATGTTTTAGTTGTTATTCTGTCTCTCTACCTCTTGGCAAGCTGCTGGCCACATTACACAATTACACCATACGTGTGCAAACGGGACACACACACACACACACACACACACACACACACACACACACCCAGATGTGTGGCATTCAAAGGGACTGCAAGAGAGGGGGAAACGCCAGCACGCCTTCTGTTTTCAAATATGTCAGAGCAGGTGTTGTTATAGCGCTCAAAGACGTTGATGCATTAAAATGCACCTCGACCCTGCTGCATCTTATCAGCTGCTAGCGCGGCTGACAGACAGGCGTCTAATGTGAGGACTGGACTGGATCCATCTCTGGCTCACTCTGTCCTCCGCTGTCTGTCCCAGCTTTGATCATGTTTGGCTTTGGAGTGAGTCAGACACGAACACGCATCGGCGCACAGCCCACACAGATCCTTACATACATTCATACACACTCACCGCTGAAGCTTAGGAGTCCATCAGTTATGCCTCCACACTTAAGTGCTCTGCCTCCCAACATGTGTTTCTGCACAGATGTCTGCCTAACTCCAGGTGGGCATGGATGTATATATATATATATATATATATATATATATATATATATATTCCCTGCTGTGAGAAATGTCTTCTAAAGTCCCATAATCCCACAAGAATTTAAAGCACGCCAGCATGTCGTGTGTTTGTTGTTTCAGCCTGAATTAATACATGACAACAAAAGACCATTTCTGCACTTTAGAAGATGTTTTTTGCAGTTTGGTAAACATACTGTTGGAGTGAAACCTCACATTATTGATGCATCAGTAGTACTCTGAAATTAGAGCTTAAAAACAGCTGATTTCCCATTTCCATTTGCAGCCCATCAACACCAGGAGAATGTACACAGAGGTGGATATTTCCAGGCTTTAGAAGCAACACCTGTGTGTGAATATCTGCACATATGTTGCAGTTTTATAGTAGAGATCAGGAGCTTGATAAGTGATTATGTGTCATCATTTTCTTGTTTCCCAAAACTCTGCTGCAACATTGGCCTTGACGTAGTACTTGACGTTGTTGTGCTGTTCAGCTGTTCTGACCATCTGACGTGAAAGTGTTGTTTCTGTGCTTCTGAGTTTATTGTTTATTTGTGCGAACAGAAGACCACAGTCACAAACAGAAAAGTAGCACTGATCTATCACACTTGTATTTATTTTTTTTTACGACTTTGTTAAACCGTCTGATTGCTGTTTGTTTGTTCTGAGATGGATGGAGTTTGTGGTTGTCAGAGCGTTGCAGGAGCTGCTGATTGCTGGATAGAAAAACATGTAAAAGTTCTATATTTTCTATTCTCAGCTAATCTGAACTCTGTGGGTTTTAAACTGTTTGACAGCGTACGCATGCGGCAAACCATATTTTCACCATATTTTAATTTAAATATAACAGTATGTGACATTAACTCTTCGCCTTTAAATCACTTTGTTCTCTCTGTGTTTTAACTTTGGCACAAATGGTGTCCATGCAGAGCCACATCTGATAAGGAGCTGATTGAGAAAATGGGTTTTTCTTCAGAGCTTTTAAGTAAAGGATTTGAATACCAAAAGCTCACAAAGGACTGTGGTATCGCACTGTGAAAGGGCTTTTCACACATTCTTTATTTCATATCATAAATAGGCCTCTTTTCTCCTGAATGGACGCAGCTTTATGAAACAAACTCGGCTATTTCAAGTGTCTTCCTGTTAAGACGGGAACTTTCTGCCGCTTCTTCATAAAAGGAAAAAAAACATCCGACTGTATGAAAAGTGTGCAGCAAACCCACAGGGAAGGTCCTCTTACTGTGCATCAGTGGAGCAGGAAAAAGGCCCTTGAAAGGGTGCTTGGCAGCAGGTGACGGGCTACTGCGGCGAAACAGGGAGGGAGCGATTGGTCCCTCTGTGTGCCGGTTTAGGCTGGTTGGCTCTCTGTAGCTTAAAGGAAGGGTAGGAGATTTCATTCTGATGCACTTTTTGTTAAATTAGTCTAACTTCTCTTTACAATCCGATAGCAACCGATTAGTTCGGCAGTTTGGCTTTAAAACGAAGAATATGAATCATCTGTGGAAGCTATAAAACGCTAAAAACATCAGCCAATCCTCCGGGTGGACCCTGCACGGAGGATTGGCTGGTTGTCACTCTCTTCCTGCTCTGCACGCACCAGAGAGGTACGTGCATGATGGCCGAAGTCTCAGACCGCAACTCGTCTTCAGGTAATGCGCGTCCATGTGATTGGGAGGCGTGGCTTCGGGGTGAGCGCCGAGAAAATCTCCTACCCTACCTTTAAAGAAGGCGTGCGGCAAGTTAATGAGCTAATGTTCAGGCCGTGACAGCTGCCCAGGAATCCTAAACATCCCAACAAAACCTTCTATTGTTCCCAGAAAACATCTGTGGTGCTGATCAAAGACTTGGGACACAGATGTTGATCAATAATTATAATTACAGGAATTATTAGCTGCACAAACTTTTCTGTTTTTAGGAATTAATTTTAAAAATGCAATGGAGTAAAAGTCGTCTTCTTCCTGCCAACAGTTGATTTAAGAAAACACTGCATCCCTGTGATCTTCTTTGGGTGTTGGTTACAGAAATGATTGCTGTAAAGTGCTGGTTTTTGGAGGACGTTTTATGTTTTGTTGATTAGTTTCCATCCATCATGCTTCAGAGAGCAGCAGGACTCGCTGTGTAAGAGTTGTTTGGAATGAGGACTGAGAAGAAATTTTAACAGACACGTTAAAAGCAGGTCTGTCATTTTACATTTGGTTTAAAATCCACTCACGTTGCCGGTTCAGAAATATTTTCTGAAATAACCAAACATCTGTAGTGGACGCCACTTTATGCTGTTTTGTAAAACAACCCTTTTTACATTCTATTGATTTGTTTTTGACTTCCCAAGATGACGATTAATAAGCTTTTTATACTGGGAGCAGTAAGTAAATAATCACCTGTGTGTGTGTGTGTGTGTGTGTGTGTGTGTGTGTGTGTGTGTGATTTATTCCTGAATGGGATGTACCTGACAGCAGCTGTTCAGGTTTGGCTGTTGGAGCTCTGTCTCTGCTATAAGTGATAAAACTCTGTATGCTGACTGTACCAGCAGGGCTCTGGTCTAATCAGTCCACCTACTGATCAAAGCTGCTATATTTTCAATAAATAACCGAAATGAATTGTTCGTCTCTTACCTATAAAGTATAGTTCTAAGTGTGAGTGACGCTGGGGGATTAGGACTTCATGTTCCTGACACCATCAGGTACGTGGGCTGATGTGAGATTAGATCCTCAGCAGCAAACATTCAGCAGGACCAAAATGGTGTGTTGTTGGGAGGCTCCAACTGACGTCATGTTGGCAGCGGCACAGTCCACAGTATTTTGTGGCCTAAGGAGCTACCCAAGGCCCCCGTTGTTGGACGGGCCTCCACCACTCCAGCAGAACATAGCATAGAAAGATACTGATACAACTAATTGAGTGCCCGACACACACCAAAGGACCTCAGTGCCTTCAGCAAGAGGAGGTCGTTCTTGTAATAGTACATAGTATTACATACAAGAAGTATAAATGGCTGCCAGAGGTCCACAGGAGGAGGTAGAAGGCTGACTGCCTTAGCATGCCATACTGCTGGAGGTCTCCACCTCCACCTAAAATAGAGAGGATCCATGAGGTTTGCTGGAGGAACTATAACCAAGGATACACCATTTTTTATAAACACAAAAGGGGCATGTGAGACAGATGCACTTGCGCCCTTTGCATTCATCGAAACAATACTACGGTGTCCCTGGAGGAACACAAGGTGCCGTCTTCTAGCTTTTTCTGGCCAAACATGCACTCCAGCACCAACTAGTGGTGGAACTAAACCACTGCCAGACAATGACAGCACACATTAAAGCTGTAAAACTGTGCCTTACTACACAGAAATGACCACTGGAGGGCGCCAGGTGTGCACACATGACTCTTTTCAAAGGCCTAGAACGGATAACAACTTTCTCCCGATGAGGACTGGCATCCATGAACTTTTTCTCCTGCTGCAAATTGCAACAGGAATTGTTTGAAGGTGAGGAAGGTAGTGTGTTAGAAATAGCCAAAAGGAAGATTAGCCAGCTAGTGAAGTGTGATGCAGCTGGGATTCACTGGTGGATATTAAACCCGGAGCCTTCAAACATCATGGTTTGTGATTATTCACACTGTGGGTGAATATGCTAACAATCATTTTCTTTATTTTTGTTATCACCAGTTTCTGTGAGAGCACAAAAAAAGGATATTGCACATACAAAGCTGCACATAATACTGCTGTGCATTCAATGCAGTCACCCACCTAACACTGTACTGTTTGTTCATTTCTATTGGTGTGTGGGTGCAGCTGGCAGTGTAAAGATATTTCAAATAAAAGCATGTCACTTTGTGCAGCAGCATGTGAAGCCTCCACACCTTTCCATCAGGTTTTCTAACATAGTTTGACTTCTGTATCCTGTGAATGTGATTTTGAATGGAGTTTTAATAGGGAGTGAACATGTAACATCTGGCTGCTATCCCACTCATGCTGAGGTGACAAAACCTTTGTACGTATGCCGGTGCTGCTGCTGGTGGTGCTGGTGGTGGAGCATTCACTTTATAACAAGCTGAACAGCACTTGGAAGCCAACCTGCCGCCCTTCATGGAGACTCTGATCCATCCGGCGCTGCAGCCTATGAGTTAAGGACATGACACTACAAAGGAGGAGAGGGACTAATCCAATAACCTCAGCTGAACTTTCTCATCTTCAGGCTGTTGGAAGCTTTGATACGCTCACTATCAGCCACTGAACAGGGGCTTGTGTTGTTGTTGTTTTTTTGCCATAAAACTGGCTCGGGCAGAATGAGTAAGTGGGAGATTGTTTGTAGCTGAGGCATAATGAGAAAGTGTTAGATTGTTAGTAGTGTATGAATCACACGAGTGTGTGTGTGTGCGATTATAGAACCTTTTAGCTTACATGGGAGTGTGTGTGTGTGTGTGTGTGTTCTGCGGTGCCTGTAAGTGTGTCTAACGGGGAATTTACCTCTCCTGTGTAGCTTCCTGCCTTGATTTGTGTGATGGTTAATCCTCTTCTGATAACAAACTACAGGCTCTCAGAAAGCCCGAGCCTGCAGCTGCTCCGTCTATCACCCCCCCCCCCCCTCCACCCGTTCTCCATCTTCCACCCTTCCCTTCCTTTCGCACTCACCAGCTTTTATGGAGCCAATAAATAACCTTGCACTGTCTCCATGTTTAACTTGGTTTTAGAGGGCAGTGGAGCAGTCTGCGTCACACTTTATGAAACTCAGGTTCATCAGGGGGTCATCAAAGATCCTCGGAGAGCTGAAGAATCCCCTTAAAGGACCGTTTCAACAGTCAGGGGATCCATCCTGGAAGTGTTTAGAGCCGAAAAGGCTGGAAGCCAGTTCAAATGAATGACTTAATGAAAAGTGCTTGTTACATTCTGCATTTACACTGCTGTGATTACGGTGAAGAGGGAGGTGAGGCATCAGCCAGCCTCTTAAATTACACAAGAAGCGAGCAGTGATTCTGTTAGAGGCAGGACTCCGCTCTCCAACGTAAAACTGGAGATCTGGCAAGGTCGATGGCATCGGTGAATTTTGAATAAAAAGTGTCTCTCACCAGAATCTTTTGGAACAGCGTCAGAGAAACGGCATTGTTTCGCAGCCAGGAAACAGAAAATGACTCTGTAGATGTGTCCTGCTTTTTCCTCTCACCCACGAAGATGACATCATCTGATGAAGTAACTGATCATTTAGCCTTGTTTTATTCTCAGTTCTCCAAACCTGAGAGAAGAAATCCTGCATCATGTTAGCGTTCCTTTTTACACTGGTGAATCATTAATGAGGGAATTCTTTGAGGAACGTTCTGAAGCTTCTGGTGCTTGCCCTCTAAAGAACCCCCTGAAGGTTCCTCGAAGGCCTTTTACTTGCAAGAGACTCAATTAAAGCAGGCTAAAACAAACTGACGGTGTGTTTCTGAGACGGATAGACCCTTGTGGAGTGGCCGCAGCTAAGTGGAGTCCAATAAGGATGCGGAGTGAAAACAGCAGCAGCTGTATGTGTTTAAACACGGATTAAGAAGGCAGATGTAGGAAACAGCTTCTACCTGTGTGACCACCTTTAGTGTTGACCTGGATCTGAAAGGCAAACACTGCTGCCACACTGCAGGGCCACAGCTTACAGTTTCCACATCTCTAAAAAAAAAAGCTTTTTGGCTCGTTGGACTCACTAATAGAATCCACTTTGTCTCAGCTACATCCCGCCTTGTTGTGCAGTAACATAGCGAACCTGCTGGTTCCCTCTCTGCAGCTGTTCTGGTACAGGAGCACCAGCTTGAATTCCAAACTGACACATCCTCTCCTGTATTACTTTATATAAATATGTATGTCATTGTTGCACTTATCTGAATTCAGCCTGTGCCACGCAGACAGACAGGCTGATGATTTGCGTTTATTCCTTGTGTGGAGCAGTTATGTCGGGTATCTACTAGAAAAGAAACTGACTGCAGGATGCATTAAAGAGCAATTCTTAAAACTACTCAAACAATAAAGCACATGCAGAGGGCCTAACCAAGTCTCTGCATTAGTATTTAAATATATTTTTAACTGCACCACAATGGTAGATGTAAGAGATGTGATCAGAGTGGTAACTTAAGAACTCTTGCACCTCTATAAATTTGGTACAAATATCTTCTTGATGGTGGTGCAGTGGTCGCCTCACCGCAAGAAGGTTCCTGGTTCGATTGTGACTTTCTGTGTGGAGTTTGCACATTCTCCCTGTGCCTGCGTGGGTCTTCTCCGGGTACTCCGGCTTCCTCCCACACTCTAAAGACATGCTAGGTGAGGTTGTTGCCCTGCGATGGACTGGTGACCTGTCCAGGGTGTACCCCCGTGACCCTGTTACTAGATAATAGCCTTGTACCAGAGACTGTAAACAAACATGGACAGACCTTCTACACATGAGAACACATGAACTCCTTATTGATCCTAATACAGAGTAAAAGATTGTCCACCTCAGCGTGGTTGCGGTTTGCCTTTGGCTCTACTTTGGCTATGCAGTGATTGCTACATACGCTAGCATTATGGCTAATGGCTGTGCGGCTTGTAAATTTCTGATTGAACTCTGAAAAGTCATTGTGCCTTAATGTCTGTCTTATTCTAGCGAACAGGATCAATACATGCCTTCAGATTCGCAGGTTTCACTGGGACTCATGGATGCTCTTATGGGATATTGAAGGTCAAAGGTCACTGTGAGCCTGAGGGAAGTCAATGTAATGATTACAACAAAATTTTATATCGGAAAGGACAAAGGTCGGCTTTACTGCAGCATCATCATGTTCTGCAGAAACACTCACTTCGCTTCATGTATGGATGTTAACTGTTTTACAAAAGCATTCAACCACAAGGCCGTCAGTTCGAACCTGAAGCATTGGGATGCTGGACTATTGCTTATAGTGCGTGAGACACATCCAGGGCCATAGCATCATCGCCAGCTCCTTGTCGTCGTCAGTGCAGTGACAGTCGCGTAGGCGGCTAATTATTTTCTCTCCCTCTTCAAAATCAATTGATTGCAAGTCTTTTAGTTGGTGTGAAAGCAGCTGAAAGGGAATGTGCTGTCATATTCACATCACAAATGTTATTATTCCGCAGACATAGCACGCAGACACAAGGTTGACATTTTCTAATTAAACGTTTCCTTAAGCTGTGTACATCTCTCTGGGAAGTCTGAAAGACGCAGACGCCCTCACCGCCAAGATGAAAGAACTCATTATTTTTCCCTTGCCCACTATCGTCCTCGTGTTTCTCCCCTTTTTATCCAGATAACAGGACTATTTCATTTAATCAATGCTGCCTGCTGGAGTACAGCAGAGCAGCCGCGGTCAAGAAAATGCACCTCAACAAGTAAGCATAAAATTCAATTCTCCCTCCCCCACCTCAACACCCACACCCCCTGCACCATCCACCCCACCCCCGCCCACTCCATGCCACCCCCAAAACAAACAAGCACACAAAGCAGCGGGGCATTCATCATTGCTGTTTCTGGTTTGACAACTCGCTCTGTTTTAGTATTACAATCATAAGCCCTGAATTGGATAAGGGCAGCAGGAGAGGTTGAAAAATGGAAACGCAATGGATTTGGCCCGCCACCAACAAGGGAGGAGAGGGGAGAGGAAGGGGGAGGAAAAAAAAAAACGTTTCCTGTTCGGCTGGAAATGATAGCACGGCACAGAAGTTGCAAAGAGTTGGAGATTATATTCTAATCCTCACACTCACACTTCAGTGGCTCTGTTTGAATAGAACCCAGGGGGGAAAAAAGCCTTAATATGGAAATGATTTAACAAGGTAGAAAAGGAAAGAAGAGCAGGATCCAAAACTTTTAAAGTGTAGTGAAAGATGATAACAAAAAAAACAACAACAAGGCTGAGAGCAAGAAACTGACAGATGTTTTCTTTAAATGGAAAAAAATGGATTAACTGTGATCAGTAGAAGTTCTGGGCACTGTATCAACTTACAGTCATGTCAGGAACAGTGAGCTTTGTACAATATATATAAAGCACATCATGGGGTATATATGTGTGTGTGTGTGTGTGTGTGTGTGAAAAAGCAGCGCTTCTCTGTGCTGCTCATTGGGTTTGAGTTTGAAGCTCCATCAGATATCCAGCAGTCAGACAGGCAATCATCAATCCAAAGCTGCGAGCATTAGGCTGCATTATCCGCCGCTGCAAACTGTGCTGCTTCTCATGTTCACAGGAAAAAAAAAAAGAAGAAGAAGAAGTTTCTCTGTGCCTCAGATGGAACAAAAAAAAAAGAAGCAGCTTCCATAGCTCTAGCAGACAGCAGCTAGCATAGAATCCCCAGATCAGGCTCATTTAAATAGGAGCCCTCAGCAGGAGCAGCAGGGCGTTGAAGTTTGCTTCGGAACAGATAGCTGTTATTGCAAACATATTGGTTATCACAGTCAAATATGATCTTAAAGAACCTTAAAAAATAGGACTTCAAAAAAATGTTTTCATGTGTTCTTTCAAGCAAATATTGTGTAACAGCATTTTACATGGTTCACTTCAGCCCACTTGCCACATGGAATATTGACGAGTGACTAAATGGGAGGTTTTTGAAATGTTACAACAACATCTGTTGAAGCTATGAAAGCTGAAATATTTGTCCACTGCAGATGATGTTTGTTTAGCACGTCTACGCCTGATCAATTTTCATGATGTCATAGAATAGAATAGAATAGAATATACTTTATTAATCCCTTTGGGAAGGTCCCTCTGGGAAATTTGGGTCTCTGGATTGTTGCTAATATGTTGGTTTACAGTTGGTTTAAGTACATTAAAATCAAAATGCAGAGATAAAAGAGGCTAAAACTGGCTTCTTTGAGGATTCACTACTGCTGGATGTTCTATTTATTTTAATAATTTGAAATTATGGCCATCAGACGTCATTTCTGTGAATACTCTGGGACATAATGTCGCTTGTTTTGTTCAGTAGATTAACTTGTATATCTGCAGGTATATTTGTAGAAGAGCTGAGTCTACATTTGTGAAACACTCATGCATTTTAGCACAGGAGTGAAAAGTGCTGAATGTAGGCTACAGTTTAAAAAAAAAAAAAAAATCAACAGCCACCTTCAAACGCAAGCTTGCAAGTTTTTTTTTTAATCTGCCATCAAAACCTGTTTCCTTAAAAGCGGCACCAAGCTTTTTGTTGTTAGAAGTGATTTACGCATCCAACAACTGTAGTTTGAGGCGCTCACTTGCAAATGAATTGCACTGCGAAGATAACAGAGCACCAAATAGGATAGTTCAGCAGGAACAAGCAGTTTTTTCTTTAAATGCTGTGTAGCTCAGAGTTTTAATTTCATCGTGTTCATAGTGAATTTTTAAGGTCACGTTTTTGTCTTGAGAGTGGAGTCTGAGAGCTGGCTCCTCCTGCCTGTGTTATGTTTTTGTTAAGGATGTGGTGTTCGTGCAGTCATTGGGAATACACAGAGCATGGTGACATCTGACATGTTGCATGGTATTCACATATTATCCATCTATCCATCCATTTTCAACCTCTTACCCGGGGCCGGGTTGTGGGGGCAGCAGTCTAAGCATGGACGCCCAGACTTCCCTCTCACTGGACACTTCCTCCAGCTCCTCCGGGGGAATCCCGAGGTGTTCCCAGGCCAGCCGAGAGACATTGTCTCTCCATCGCATTCCTGGGTCTTCACCCGGGGTCTCCTCCCAGTGGGACATGCCCAGAACACCTCCCCTAGGGAGGCATCCAGGGGGCATCCGTTTCAGATACCCTACTCTACCCTACCCTACTCCGAGCTCCTCTCGGTATTCACCTATTATTTGATGCTTTAATGGCCAAAATAGAACACAGGTGACACATTAACTGAAGGGTGGAGGTGGCACAAAGCTGCAGGCTCTCGCCAAGGATTCTGGAGTTTTTTCACCTGCTGTAACACTTACTTGCTGTCAACCCTGCTAACTGTTCTGTTTTCACTCGTGGTTGGGGTTAGGCGTTAAAAAACCTGGCTGTAGCTCTGTATGGTACCAGCCTGTCCACACCTGGAACACATAACATGAGGTTAACATGAGGTGGACCCCAGGCCTGCCTCCTCGTTTGTTTTTTGTGATGAAGTGTTGCTTAAAACACATGCATTATGAAGAACAAACGCCTCTTTAGTGGAAAATATGACACATGAAACGCTAAAAATGTGTAACATTAACACACAAAATGACGCCTTTTGGTGAGACCAGACTGATATAAAACAATGGAATATGTTATCTAATAAGTTATGAGTCTGTACATGTTGCAGATGTTTAAATGTGGGTAAAGCTTTACAAACACAACACACAGTGATAAAAACATTCAAACATCAGACTGATGTTGCCGCGCTGCTTGCATCCATTTAGAGCTCTGCTGTGACTGTGTTCACACAGCATGGCTGGCAAACTCCATCCAACTTCATGCAGGCAGGAATAATTTAATTGGTTTAATTAAAACTCAAGGCAAAATTTAAATGAAATGATAAATGAAGCTTCCAATCAGACTTACAGGGACCAGGCGGCGGAGGTTTGTTGCTCGGGGGCAGTTCAGCTGGTGAGCGCCGCTCCACCGCGTGTTTTTACATTAACACTGAGTCATGTTGTTTTAAAGGGCCAGTCCACACTTTTGTGTGAAGTATGAATTAATAAACATAAATGTAAGCTGGATTACACGTCAAGATCTTTCTTCTTCTTCTTCTGTGTTAATTTTTAATGAGGAGTAGGTCTCAGATCCCACATGGGAATCAATGCTTCCCTCGTACCGTGACGTTTTTAATCTAATTTCGAGCTCTGGAACTGCCCTGCGTTCAATAGTTGGAGATATTCAAATAGTACACTTAGTACACTAATGATTAATTTGATCTATTTTAGTCCTTTTTTTAAAGGAAACATGTTAAATAACAGCTGTTTTCAGTGTCTTTAAGGCAAACATTTGATCCCCAAACATGACTTTTTGATGAATCATTTGAGCATAAATCAATTAGATTTTATATTTTTGTTCATTTTGTTTAACTGAAGCATGAGCTAAGAAGATCCTGTGCTACTGCTACTTCCACATTGTTCTCAACAGAACAAAGAAAAGCAGAAATGTTGGTGTTAGTCTGGAGTTTGCCGTCGGCTCAGTCGTCACGCATGGATAAATCCGAGTGTGTCATGCAAAGTGAAAATTGGCACATTTGTGGTTGAAGAAGTGAGAACACGGTGTGTTGGAAGTCATTTAGCTTCCCTGCCTGTGTTCCTCCGTGACCGATCCTTCTTCTGGAGGTGGTAAATGTACACATCAGCCTGCTTCGGTGAGAGTCTGGCTGCAGAGCGGGGAGCTTTGTAATGGTGCTGCTGGTGTGCGTGGGTGTCCACGGATGTGTGTTTATACATGCATGTGTCCTGCCCACTCACGGGTTAGCTGTGTTTTTTGTGGTATCTCTGTGTGCAGCTTTAAAGGCAGATTCGTGGAATGATGTCCTGCAGGCCAGGCAGGTGTCAGGGGGGGATCTGACTGAGGATAAAACTGCCTGACTGCGGTAATAAGTGTCTTCCTTGTTGGAATAATGCTCAAGACTAAAAAATGACTGGAATGATTCAGACTTGCCAGCATGGTCCGCTGGGCTCCCATTCACCGCAGCGTGAAAATATAGGCTGTAGCTGCACAGTGAGAAATGTTACGGTTTCACTCTGTTGTGACTTTGAGTGAGAGGAGGGGAAGCTAAAGGGAAAAAAAAGCCTCACACTGAGCCCGGCACAAACCGGCTGGTAGCGTTACCTCTGGAGAAATTAACACATAATGTTGTTGAATTATAGTTCATAATGTTCTTTTTAAGGCTTGTTAACAGCGTGGTTGGCTGTTCTAAGTAAAAAGTCTCCACTGAGAGTATGAAAGAGTTTATATGCAGCCAGAACAGCAGTGAAGAGCAGCAGGTGCACGTCCTTGAACGCAGTTTTACCACAAAAATAAATAAAAATAAAGGAAAAGAGATCCTCTCCTCTCTATTAAACAGTGTCAGCTCAGTCAGTTTTGTTGACGACAAAAAAATCTGGCATAATGGAGGTCAAGTTGTGTCACATTTTATTCGGAGTCGCTGCCATTTCAGCGTTCTTTGTGAAAGGGAAAAACAAATCCTGCACTCATCCGTGAGTCATGGCGATGGCCAAAAGAAGCGTGAAAAGTACGCAGCAAAGCTTCCCTCCCACTGCCTGTGACTCCATCCACATTAATGTATTTCAAAAGCACTTTCATATTTCAATTATAATATATAATGTGTTTTAATTTAAGGCAGAAATCAGGCTATGAATAATGAATGTAGCTCTGCTTGTGTTGCTCTCTGTTCTCGCCTTCTACAGCTTTGGGACTCTGATTGTGTTTCTTTAATTGTTTTGTCTGGTTGTCATGTTTGTGTGTGACTCCCAACCTTTTTGACAGGTTAGCTTGTTAGCTTAGCTGCTCCAGGAGAGATTACACGATGCATTTTTTTATTTTTTATGTAGATTTTGCAGCTTTTTTTCCCCTTCATTCTTCATTCAAGTACAGAAAGGGGGAGATAGTTGTGTGTCTATGTCAGTCCAAAGCATCTGACGTGTGTGTGTGTGTGTGTGCGCGCACTAAAAAAAAGGTCTAAAACTAATCTTTGCCAGGAGAAGAGTAAAAAATTCATCACCATCTGTCTAAGAATTGTTTTATCACTGGAGTTGCGGTCGGGGACTTTCATCTAAGCAGAAGTCTTTCACGGTGCTCTGCAGCTTTCAGACTGAGGTCCACAGGCATCAGGCAGCATCAGCTAAGGCTTCACTGTTGTGTTGACTCCCACAATAAATACACAGAGACACTATAAACTGAATGCTGATTCAGCTGGTTGGTGTGTGTGAAGCCCATCAAGCAAGTCGCCCCATTTTGTGCAGACAGATATGTGCATGTGTGAAGCTGAAGATGACACGTCTCAGCATCCTGCAGCTATGGACGTTAGGGCTGCCACAAACGACTATTTTGATAATCGATTAGTCACCGATTATTTTTGCGATTTTTTTGGGTAATCGCATCACACGTTAATGTAATAATTTTCCCAGAAGTACGGCTGCAGGTAATGACTATTTCAATAGTGGACGACTACTTTGGGGCCGCTAATTTGCCATCGCTTCATCCGCAGCTACCTCCATGCCTAGAGCCGAAACTCTTGTGTTTTAAAAGTGCGTGTGTGTCCGCTTACCCATTCCCACATCTACCCGAAACACATTACCGCCAAATCTAAACACATACTCCACCCCAGCCTACAAATGGCCCATCCGGGATTCGAACCCAGGACCTTTTGCACCCAAAACGCTGATCATCCAGAGAACCATTCTCCGCTGCAAATACGATGACGTCACTAACGAGTCATCGACTACTGAATTAGTTGTCGATGCATTTTGTCCTCAAATATTACTCGAGTACTCAACTAATTGTTGCAGCCCGACGTGTTTTAAGGTGTGGCGACAGCAGGAAGCCACCTCTTAGCATAGAATGTCCTTACAATGATGGCTTGTTGTTTCCTCCTTCCTGATTGGTTAGAAATGGCCTGTTCTTTTAAAAGTGGCCGTCCTTTCCAAACAAAGGTAAACAAACCAGGTGCACTCATTTGCACTGGATTAATTCAGCTGTGAGCTGTGTCACCTCAGCTCATAATAATCTCCCTTTTGTTGAGGATGCAGTCTTTTCACACACCACAGGGAAATTCATCCCAGTTTCATGGGTAACCTTCAACGATAAATCGAAACTGGATTCTGCAGCAATCCAAATACTTAAATGAGTTTAATCAGGCTCGACCTCCTCATTCGTGTCTTTTTTTTTTTTTTGCTAGTAAATTAGCTGAATAATAATAATAATAAGAGAAATTTTAAGCTGTTGAAAATGAATTTGTCTCGGTCACATTCAGCATCCCAGACCAAAAAAAAAAGAAAAGAAAAGAAAATATGCCGTGGCCTCCGTCCCTCCCTGAAGGGTGAAAAAGTGTATATCTGCCTCTGAATTCTCGTCTCCAGTGGATGACAATAAATCAGGACAGTTCTCTGGATGGAAGAGACGGTGGAGGACGGCGTCATGCTTCAGCGGTCAGCCCTCTGGATCTCTGGGTTACATTTGCTCAGTGATGTGGTCAGACTAAAGAAAAAAAAAAAACAGAAACAACACAGCCTGATCCAAAATGTTTTTTGTTACACAACTCCGTCCCCGCAGACACAATAATACACTGTTTTCACATTCAATTATGCAGCAGCTGAAACGGCTCCGATGGAGGATGAGGAGCGGAGAGACTCGGGAGGGTGACACCGTTATCTCCACCGTTTTAACGACAACAAGAAAATCCACTGATAGTATTTTTTTAAACATTTATTCTATTCCTCTGTGCCCCCTGTTGCGTCACTTATATCTGAATTATGATGTTATCCTCAGCAAAGTTTGAAGCCGAGATGTGAGAAGTGGGACAATAATCACTACTATATGACTTATTAATGAAGGAACGTGCGAAATATTCCTGCAAGGCCGATAACACGACGTCAAGTCGAATAAATCCAGAATAAAAAAAAAAACAGAAATAATAAATAAATAATGACTCTTGTCACCTTCAACACAGTCAGGAAGACATTTAGTTAAATTTAATGGTAGAGACTCATCCCGCCCTAATAAGACACATCAAGTCAGTTCCTTGTGTTCAATGTTTTTTTGTTTTTTTTGGGGGGGGGATGAGAAATACCCTGCTTGCTTCTTATCACCTGAATCATCTGGATGGAACAAACACTAATGGCTGAACTGTCAGCGTGGTGTCACGCCTGCTGGCTGCTGTGTTTCGAACACTTCTCTCTTTTTTTGTTGCTTTGGTAATGAAATTCACAGACTGCCGTTCCTATTTATTTATTTATTTAAATGTTAAAGACGTGGATTTCATTAAGTTTTTAAAAAAAAAAAATCTAATCTGCCAACATAAGGTCCAGACAGGTACATACATACTCTTATTTAACAGTTTTATGAATCTTTTAATAGAAATTTCAGACCTTCAATCTCAGCAGTGACCTCATAAAACAACGCAAACAGGCTCTTACACAAGCAGTGTCAGAACATGGTGAGTGACACGGTGTGAAGGGGGCAGCTGGTGACTCTGGCAACACTTGAAAACTTGAGCTGACTTTAACAAGTAACAGGAAGTGCAGGGTGGTGGTTGTTAGGTGAAAGTTTGTCATCATGCTGCTCTGCATGTGCCGTTTTAACTGTATAAAACTCAAAATGCTCCTATTGTTTCGAAATATTTATTAATTTTAATTAGTAATGGGCGATAGAAAAGAATAGAAATACTTTTATTCATCCCTAGCTGGGAGGTTTCAGCTGTTACAGCAGCAACATGCAGGCACTCAGTGTACTAAACGTATATCTCTAAGGTAAAGTAAACAGTACAGACATTATTTACAAGAACATAGAAATATAAAAGTGCAAGTTTGAAAAGCTAACCTTGAGCAAACCTGTCAGGTTACCGGCAGTCAGTCGGTGTTATCTCTGACACAGAGACCAGGTGTTATACAGTCTTACTGCTGGAGGAAGGATAGATTTCCTGTAACCATCCTTATGACAGTGAAGCTGTCTCGAACGGCGCTGCGTTGTCTGTCCAGTGACGGATTACATGTACCGACGTCATGTAATTAGAATACAAATTAAAGCTGCAAGCAGCGATGACGGGCCCTCGCAGCCCTTGCGGTCCGCGGGACCAGCAGCCGCTGCCTCTCCTATCGGCCCACAACCTCTCTCCCAGCTGTACCGGGACGAGCTGTGGTCTGCAGGGCAGAAGAGTACAGCAAAACACACATGTACAAAAGACAGGTCCTCCGGCCAGTAGGTGGCGCTGTGACTGTAGCATATCAGCATGTCAATCTGTGCAGTGTCCGAGTTCACATAGGATGAAGTATGTGGGAGATACAGCCAAAAATACATCTATTTCCTGTGTGTTGGCAAAGGGTCAAAATCGTGGCGGCGCCACAGCCAGACCATATGACGAAGTGCTGGGTTTTTGAGAATTTTTGTTTCCTAACCCCTTAAGGGCAAGTGCACCAATTTTCAGCCATATCCATATCAATCGCGATACCGGAGCCGGACCAAGAATAACAAATAATAAACGCTTGCATTTTAATAGGTGCATTTCGGTGCTCTGGCCCTAAATATGTCAATGAAATGAAATCAGTGGCTTACATTATTCAGTCTGCTGGATAAAACTAGTCAGGTAAAAATCATTGTGCTTTGTTGCAGCAAAGATCTTGTTTACAGCAGATGTCCGACTTGACATCTTTGATCACCATGAAAGTTTTTTGGGGGTACTTCATCAAACCGGACAGAAAGCTGGGCGACAGGGAGAGGACTGTACTGCCGGACTGCAGGATGACACATTTACAATGCTCCTCTGTACCTGTAACACACCTTTAAAGGGCCAATACACCACATAAAGCATCATTTCCCACCTGCCAAAAAGTGATTAAGGCCTCAACATAGTGCCTGAGTGGGTATTTCTCCCTCAAGATTATTTGATTTCATTCTTGTCTGTGATATTTAACAGATTATAATCCAACCAGCCCATCTGTACCTGGTAATACACCTTTAAAGGGCCAATACACTAAAGCACTGTTTCTCACCTGCCAAAAAGGCTGATATAACTCTCCTCCAGCTAGTGGCTAATTACAAACATATGTCTGAATGGGTTGTTAGCGTGTGTACACACAAAGACGTTGGTTGTTAGAGTATTATTGACATGCGTGGTCGAAACAGTTTAAACTGCTGGAATCTCTGGAAGCTTTGATTTCCCGGTCCAGCCATCGACTCGCAGTGTGCCGTCCGTCCACCAGGCTGGAATCTACTGATCTCATTCTCTCTCATTAGTAACTGACTGAATTCTTTCACCAGACTGCTCTTCCAACCTCCACAAAATCAGCTTTAGCCTCAAATAATTCACTGTTCCTGTGCTTCTGGAATGGGGAGGATGTAATTAGTTAACACCACAATGAGATTGATTTACAAGTCTGAGGAAAGAGACTTCCCAGACAGATTAAAAGAGGGGCCACCTATAATCTCTGCTCGCAGTCAGCGAGCAAACACAGTCCCTCTTTAATTAACCATACCTATAGGGGCAGAGCAGAGAACAGTCTTCTGAATTGGCTGTGTTCAGGTGCTGCTGTGATGAACAGTTGTGTTTCATTTGATGGCATTAAACCACAGCTCAGGAGAAGCAGGCTTCTCCAGATGTCACAGCGATTCATTTTCAGTGTGAAGAAAACACACCGTTCCTCTAAAGGAATCCATAGGCCCCATGAGATGCTCAAATGTTGACTATGATCATTCACCGCTGAGACATTTATCGCGGTTGCTAATTAAATAGTTTCTGTAACAACACTCTGCATCCCGCAGGCCTACTGGAAGACTGAATGGAGAGAGAGAGAGAGAGTTAGCTTAGCCGCGGCCGTGGCTCCTCTGTATGGGCAGTGGGTTGTGTTTGCTGTCGGTGTGCTAATGCAGTACCTGCTGTTTCCAACACTACCTGAGGGATATGTTGAAACTGAGTCAATATTTATGAGTATTGCTGCTGTGGGCTCTTCCCTAATGGCATATAGCTGCTCAGGTGTCCGTGCAGAGTGGTGAAGGCAGGACGCCTGAGGCTGGCGATGATGAGAGCAAGGCGGCAGAGAGACATAGAGGAAGTGTGTTTTGTGTGAGGACACAGAAAGAAAGGAGCTTCATACATTGCATATTGACTTGGCCTTTGTAATGGTGATGTTGCAATCTTCTGACCTGGCCTCAGGATCAGATATCTGATCAGTTTAGAGTGCAGTGTGTGGGTGTGTGTGCAGGTGAAGACAGACCTTCAACAGTGTAGTGATTAAATTATTCAGGAAAAGAAAATTTGCTTTTTTTAATCTCTTTTTTCTGAAGCACAGTGTGACCTTGATGTGGCCCGGTGACTTCTTGAGGCATTTGAGCCCCTGCCATGTTGTTTCCCGTTAGTTGTTTCCAGCCAGTCCTCACCAGGATAACATAAGGTTGATGTTTCAGCTCTTGACAATAGTTCTAGGTGTTCATGTTCACTTGTTAAAGGTAGGGTAGGAGATTTTGAAAACTCAGTGAGTCAGCCAGATTTGGAAAGTAAACACACGCCCCTTTCTCTCGGAGCTCACCCCGAAGCCACGCCTCCCAATCACATGGACGCATTACCTGAAGACGAGCTGCGGTCTGTGACTTCGGCCATCATGCACGTACCTCTCTGGTGCACAGAGCAGGAAGAGAGTGACAACCAGCCAATACTCCGCGCAGGGTCCACCCGGAGGATTGGCTGATGTTTTTAGCGTTTTATAGCTTCAGATGATTCATATTCTTCGCTTTAAAGCGAAACTGACGAACTAATCGGTCACTATCGGATTGTAAAGAGAAGTTACACTAATTTAACAAAAAGTGCATCAGAATGAAATCTCCTACCCTACCTTTAAGATGGAAGCCAAAAATGGAAACTTCATGAAATGTTTTAAGAAGACCTTTACCTTGTTTTAATACCAAACCCTAACCAGTAGTTTTTAATGCCCAATCTAGCCACAATAAATGGAACTCTTAACAGCGAGGTAAAGACAAAACAGCCCGTGGTGTGAGGGGACTTGAACCTCAGACTCTGGAGTGAAAGTCCACCACATTAAAAGGCAGTCCGCCTCCTTACTCTGACTTCTGTGCGCTATGTTCAGATGACAATAATCCTTCTGTTCTGTTTGCAGAAACTTGACCATATGCCTTATTTGTTGGGTGTATTATCAACTAAATAAATGTGACATTTTTTTGTGTTGGTTGTTTCAGGAAGTTGATTGTACGAGAAAGCTTTCCAAAATCAGAAACTTTTCATGGATGGTCTGACAGAAAACAATCAAAACTGATTAAAGTCTTTTTTTTTTTTAAACAAAATTCTCAATTTTTGTTGATCAAACAAATTAACAGTTTGATAAATTGCTTCAGCTCTCTGATTCATCACTGATGAAGACTAATATTTTAATCAGATAATAGCCAGAGAAACACTAACGACCCTTAGAATCCAATTAAAACCCTAAAAACCCCCTGACTGATTGATACTGCATGCGCTCAGCTCCTGAAGAGTTACACACTCCTTCAGGCCAATGTATGCGTCTTTTTTCATGGCACCCTTTTTCTTTGCTTACCTTCCACTGACAGCATCACAAATGCGTTCCCATTGTTGTGATGTATATTCTCAGTCAGACTACACACTTGTTCCCCCTTTCCCCCTACACCATGTATTGTTTTGTTGTTTGTCTCACATACAGCTGTGTACACTCCTGGCTGGATTAACATGTTGGAGAAGCTCGGGGCACTTTCTGACACTCCTCAGCACCAGTACTGGCAGTGCATTGCAGAGCAGATGTCAGCTTCATTATGCAGTACACTCAGGTTGGAACTGAACTGCTACACTCTGACACACAACTTGATTTAGGAATATGAGCATAGCATGGACTAAAATAATATTTTGACACTGTACAGTGTTATGGTGATAATATGGCAGACACACAGGTCTGGTCTGTTGTTGGCACAGACGCCGTGTTCTTCTCACTGCTACTTATAGCCTTGCTGCACACTTTGACTAATTAATGTGTAACGTTCTGAAATAGTTAGCAGGTCTCTCCATTTATAGCTGGCTATGTGGGTTATGTCTGTGGCAGTAAAATATGATTTTCACATATTTTTTGTCTATTTACGTGTTGCCTGAGGAAGATATTTGTGGTGATAATATTAAGTGTTGTTACTTTGCAGAAGTTTATACACAGAGAAACAAAAAGTTGCAGCCTGAAGCTTCTTTAACATATTTTAAATAATAAAAACATTATTTTTATACATGTATAAAAATAATGTTTATTTATACACACATACATCCTCTTAGCTCAGATATGTGATATTATTGTAACAAACCTGAGCTTGAAGTCCACCAAGTTCCTTCTTTGTCTAAAAGCACTCGAAGCTGTGGCTTTAATAAAATCTTATCATGCTGGAAAACAATTCTCCGGCCTCTACTGGAAGCGGTGATTTTCAATTCCGTCTGTGTGTGAGACTGTGTCAGGGAGTTAATAACAAAGACTGCGAAAGAGAGCCCATTTCAGGCTGTCATCGTTCCACATGGCTGTGGTGTCAGCTTTCATGCGAGTATGCTCATCCCGCGCTCTGTGATGCATCATTACTGCCTGATGCACTCGGTCTGTGATTGCAGCTTTTGTTTTGGTTCCGATGCCTGTAGAGCTCATTTATCTGTTGATCACAGCTGTTGTCTCATGAAAGCCTGTAAGTACGCCTTCTGACTGCCGACTTTTCCTGCGCTGGTCATTTATGAACTCTTTAAGTTTTATCTTATCTTATCTAAGTCCACCACCGCCACCACCACTCCTCTTTTTTCCCAGGGCTGACAGTCCGCTTTAATTAGAGGTGCGTCTTTGTTATTGCTTCATATTGATCGCAGCCGCTTGGCCTTCGATTGCACCAACCCCTTATTTTCTTAAGCATAGTAGAAAAGTGCGCTTTGTTGGCATTTTTTCTTTTTAATAAGGTTCTAGTGAGCTATAAGGACTCTAAATGAAATGTATGTAGAGATTAAAGCAGCAAAGACAGGACGGTCAGAATACATTTTATTCCACTGCTCGTACTGAGACGGCTCTCTTCATGCTTTACTGTAATTTACTTTCACTGGGTTTATGTTTCTTTATCAGCTGTGGCTGCAGATTGCTTTCAGCTTCCTTTCTTTCTGCTTTTTATTGCATCTTTATGACAAAATGTCTAAAGTTCAGCTCTTATTTGTAGCAGCTCTATGAACCAATTAAGGGTTGTCAGTACTGTTGAGCAAGATGTAACGGCAGCATACTAACAAGCTTAACATTTGGGTTCTAGCATGCTTTAACGCTAATGACTCTGTACAGTTTTGCCTGGGGACAATTTGTAAAAATTGTGGAGGGTGTGTGTGATCTTCATCCATCCATCCATTTTTCTGCTGCTTAAGCAGGGGCTCCCAGACCTATGGCTTCCAGGGAACCTCCTCCTGCTCAGCCCAGGGAATACTGAGGCTTTCCCAGGCCAGACAAGAGATAGAATCCCTCCACCACGTTCTGGGTCTGTCCCCGGGACTTCTGCCCTGTTGGACACATTTGGAACACCAAACCGGTGAGGTGCATAAGAGGTATCCACACTCCTCTCTGTGTGAGAGGGCAGCAACTCTACACCAAGCTCCTCGAAGGATGACCATGCTCCTCACCAGCAGAGGAGACAAGCCGCCATTCGCTCGATACTTTACTGGTTTTCACTATAAGTGTCATTGTGCGCAAAAGAAATGATGATTGAAGTACAGAGTTTTGAGTACAGGCGGTCAGGATGAAGGATCTCTAGTACTGGTACTTTTTGCGCTGTGGGTGCAGCAGTTAGAGGCTAAAGGAGCTACACAAGGTCCCCGTTGTCTCATACAGAGTGTTAGAGAGCAGGGTGTTCTGGATGCTTGACAGCTTGGCCAACATCCTCCTCTCACCTATAGAGTCTACTGAGACCAGAGGACAGCCCAGGACAGAGCTGGACCTCTTGATCAGTTGGTCCAGTTTCTTCTTGTTCCCACTCCAGCAGAGCACTGCATACAAAGTTGCTGATGCAACCACGGTGACATGAACAGTTCATAGTAGTGTCCTACACATACCAAAGGACCTCAGTCTCCTCAGGAGACTCTGGCTCTTCTTATACAGGACACTTGTTTGTCTGACCGGTCCAGGTTATTCTTGATCTCAAACACCTAGCTCTGTCAGGTGGTACTCTACATTTTTATCTGAGGCTCAGTCTGGAGAAAGTTCCTGTTCTGTGGAAAACTACTACACTGGGCAGGGAGCCCAACCACCAGTCCCATGCAAAACCAACGATTTTCTGAAATTGTGGGGCATACACCATGCTGCATGCATTAACAAACATATTGTTTGTAGTCTTTTAAGAGGCTTAACAGTTATTATATGGAGTCTACTGTGTAATGTAATGTCAGTAAATGTGAGTTAAACACGGACTTTGCTTATTCTGTGTGAATGCGTTTTCTCGACACAGTCATTTCTAAATCACTACAGGTGAAGCTAATCCTGTGCAAACAGGGCTTAAGGCTAATAGGAATGTCATTAATTGTGCATGGTTTGTTTTAGTTAACCTTATCATGAGGGAATATATAAATGTGTGTGCTAAACGTACACAGGTCTGTGGTCTTGGATCTGTTTGAATGTGTGGTGACTGTCGTCTTCCAAACCTCTTCTTCACCATGCTCTCCACCTCCACCTCGTCCTGTGAGCTGAGCCCTGGAGACTGAGGTGGCAGATGATTTCCAATGAGCTGTAACAAAAAAGTTCTGAACTTCTGCTTAAGCACATGTATCCTGAGGTGAGCAGGCAGCTTTAGAAGTTTGTTTCTAATATAGAACATGCAGTGAAAACGCGGAGTGCTCACACTATAAATTATATTGAATGCGACATAACGCAATTCTGTTGTCTCGTGTTAAACCAAGCCGAGTTTCAATTTGTGTCCCTGGTCTCATACTGTAGCTTATCCGCTGGAAAAGTACTGTGAAAACATTTTGTGACAGGCCCACATTATAAATGAGCTCTGCCACAGTCCAGCATTCTCTTTATTAAAGTGTGCTGTGATGAGCCAGCGCTGGTAAACTCGGTCCCTCCTTCATTAAGACCCTGCTGGAACTGACTCCACATGGCTGGAGAGGAGAGAGATGGCGCGGATAAAGAAGTGTTGCATGTTTTTAATAAGCAGCGTGTGCATTTGCATGGTATCACATGGTATTCCTTTGTGTGTGTCCATGCTTACGTAGGATCTGTGTGTGTTTTTGCTGAGATCATTAGCTGTCCTGATTCCCTGCCTGTCCTCTGCTACCTTCAGATGTATTAATATTTCGGAGGAGTCACCTGGTGAAAATGAAAGCTTATGCAAGCACAATCACTATGAGAGCCTACATGCAGTGTGTACACTGCGCCTCATTATCAGGACAGAAATAGGAAAATATGCACATGCAGTATTTCAGTATAAACACACTGAGGGGAAAGAATGGATTTTTAATGGCGTGCACTTTTGAACCAAGGTTTGGTCACACAGCGTTCTGCTCCCACAGAACCCTCCGTCTGCTTATGCAGTTCAGAATGTTCAGTCAGGTGTGATTGTTGCACTTAAAGACGAGAGACTATACAACAATTTGTCACCAGTTGTTATGCAAAATAATAAAAAAAGATACTTTGACTTTCTGTGACCTCAAAGCTTTTGTTGATAAATGCTGAATCCAAAGTCTTCAAGCATTCTCTTTTATTTTACCAGCAGTAGTTTATAAAAAATCCTCATGAATAACAACATATTTAGTCAGTAACACATCCCCCAGATATGACACATGGTTACGTGTATGCTACCAATGTCAGGGCTACACAAGGTGCAGGACGAAACACAGAGCGGATAATCCAAAGTCCAAAGCAGGGTCAGTACACAGTAAAACAGTCAGAACAGGCAACAGTACAGGAAGGCTTGACCCAGAACCGTAACATAGTCCGGGCTGGGATCGGAACCAGAAAGACAATCCACAAGCAACAGTACCAGTAGGGCAGAGGTAATAATCAAACACAAGTCTGAGCTGTGATCCAAACCACGGAGGCAAGAGTACAGACAGGGGGAGGCAACTCACAACACAGGGTCCGTACCAGTCCAAACCGGGAAATCCACCGAGTCCGAGCCACAGACTAAAGTCAAGGACTCTGTCCACAGGGCAAAGGTCTCAACAAGGGCAAAGCTAGAATCCACAATGAGGCAAGGTGTAGTCATCCACAGGTAAGAAGTATCCGGAAACGCTGGAACGCTAGAGAATATTCACAAGACGATCTGGCAAAGAGTCACAGAGAGGCCGAGAAGTGGCTGGCTGGCATGATGTGAGTCCAGAATGGGAGCAGAAGGCTGGGTTCCCGACAAGCATACATATACAAATATTTCGCCACATTAGATACATCATTAAGTTTATACTGATAATACATTTTATTGTTGTATTGCTCAACATACTCAATAGACCAATACGCCTGCAAACGTCCACATGAGATGGAGGTTGGGGGGTGGTGTGGTTACAGACAGCCTTACCGTTTCTACTGTAAAGTTAATATTATAACATGGAGGTCTGTGGAGGCTGACTCACTTTTGGAGTCAGCCTCAAGTGGACACAAAGGGTACTGCAGTCTAAAAAGCTACTTTTGCACAATAAACACTATATAGATTGTATTCTATGAATGTGACTGCCTCTGCAGTGAAGCAGGGCCGTTTATCTCCGTAATTATTGTGAAAGGGATTTCTAGAATACAGGTTAACATCCCCACTGGATGCTGGTGACAAAATCACTTCTAGTTTATCAAATGTAAAAACAAATTTTCTGTCTCTACACGACACCAAACACGCTGTGACATCTGTGAACATGTATAATCTCGGCTACACTTTGACATGCATATTGCATTTATCAAAGTAAGTCTCCACCACTGCACTGCTTTTATCTTCCTGATAAACAGCCTCTATTTTCCCCTGTAGAAATGGTCTCCAAGTCAAATGTAATCTTCAAAGGGACTCGCTCAGCCTTCCTCGTGGCTCCGCTGGCTCAGTTGTGTATCCAGGATGTCCTTTTGTTTGAATTTAGAGCGCATAGCTCTTAGTTTGTTGTTGTTGTTGTTGTTTTCTCAATCATTTCCATCATCCTGCTGTGAGACAACACAGCATTGATCACAATCCACAAATTGCCCTGTTTGAATCTGGATACACTTTGAAGAGAAAATGAAAAAGATAAAATGGATTATCTATGGAAAAAAATGTCCACTGTCAGAGAAGCCGGATTTAAATAATTGCACTTTTATTTTCACATTTCCCAGCATGCATAGCCCTATCTTGTCCGGTGAGGCGGTAATGTCACAGGTTTTGCGGTGTGGAAGTCCAACAGTAGCTAGCATTAGCTAACCAGCAGTGACAGCTTTGACAATGAGTACCAAGCTAAAAGCGAGACAAGGGAAGTCCTGTTTGTTCTGACACTGTGGATGTTTATCAGAGTCAAGAAGCAGGAAAAGATTGTTTCATGCTTTGTTTGGCTAGCAGTGCTAAAATGAGAGAACCCTCCTGTTAGCTGTTATGCTAGCATTTGTTAGATTAAGATTAAGATTAAGATTTACTTTATGTAGTGACAGCTGTGTCATGGCCATGATGTGGAGGGGATGGTTTTCTAAGTTACATTTCCACCATAACCAACAGATTGTGGAGAAATAATTATGGATTTTATTCAAGCATGTTTTAAATGCAATTTCCCCATTGTGGGACTAATAAAGGTTTCTTAATCTTAATAATAACACTTTGTAATGTTTGGTCTTTTCTCTGTCAGCCTGTCCTTACATGTTTAGTGTATGGTCTGCATGGTTGGGTTTATGGATGACATTACAGGGTTAAATCCTGTATCTACACTCTGCACCCTGATTTATTGCCCAAGATGCAGTGACTGCCACAGACCCATGCTTTATGCTGCCTGCTGCAACAGGACTTACACTGAAGTCTATGGGAGAGCTGTTCTGGTTTAGAGCTGCCGTCGACCTTCGGCTCCATGTATGTGATGCTTTCAGACCCTCGCTGTAACGCAGGATTTACAGAACCAGGACCAGTGGGAGCTCTGAGCGTGGCTCCTGCAATAAGATTGTCCCATCTATGGATCAAAACTTTGCTTCAGGAAGATATGCTGTTCAGAAAAGTGTTTTTTAGTGCTTTTGTAGTGATTCACTTTTCAGACCCTGCAGGCTCAGCTAGCTAAAAAGTGAAATAAAGTAAATAGTTCCTGGGCTGCAGTCCACAGTTCAGGGGTTGAGGACTACTTGTGTATGATTTAGACCTCTTCTCAATCCAGTTGACAGACAGGCAGTTGGTCAATAGGAAGCAGGATTGGGGGGGGCTTCAGTTTCAGCACTGACCTGTTCTCTGCACCAAGACAAGACTGCATAGCTTATCCAGCAGCTTTTTATGCAGCTAGATTGTTGGATTGTTGGTCTTTGTTGTTGTAATGATAAACAGGAAATCTCCGGTGTCCAGGTGCCAAGCTTCGTGTCCAATCTGGATGCAGTTCTTCACTGTAAAACTGTCACCTTCCTGAGTATTTAAAGTCCATTTCATACAGTAATCCTACAAAATCTTTCCATAATATACTCCACATACCTTCTTGGCAGCATAAAAAACCTAATAGAGAAAACCTCAAAGAGCTCACTCCCCTCCTGAAAGTGCTGGCTGCTGCAGCAGCTTGTTGGTAGAAACTTTCCCTTACAGAGGCAATATGTGCAGTCTGAGTTTCTCTTTTACCAGTGGAATGATGGAATGCCAAGGCATTTTGAGTGTTTTCCATTAGTCTGAGAAATACTCAGGAGACATAATGTACCAGTTGAACACCTCCCCTTGGAGTGTGCGAGACGGCGAGTGTATTGCAATGTAAGTGTTTTGGAGAGTTGGAGGAATGAGAGAGTCAGGAAGAAAAGGGAGAGGAGAGAAGTCAGGGCAGGAGAGACAAGAAGGGTGAGACCGGTGGAGAGAGATCAAGAGAGGAGAAGGAAAGAGGCAGAATGAAGTGTAGGGGGGAGAGAGAGAGAGAGCGTGTTGGTTCAAAGCAACAGCACATCAGGCTCCACGGGGGACCGTGGAGAGAGGCTTCTTGGCTTCAATGCCTTGTGCAGAAACTGATGTTTGATTCTTAACAGTTGTGTTTGGCCAGCAGGCGGAGGCTCTGGAGATGGAGGCCGCCTGCTCCACACCAAAGCTTTTAAGTAAAATGCTGCTTCAGTTGTCCAAGTTCCCAGAAAAACAAAAAAAGGTGCAAATTACAAGGTGTTATCTGGTGGGGGGTGCAGCAGATACAGCATGATTCAGCCATGTCTGAGCAGCAAACACTGCAGAGACTGTCTGGAAATGCATCCAGTCACCAGTGATTTGTAAAGTAGGACGGGGCTTGTTAGATAACAGTGGCTCATCAAATAATGACTATCTCTGGAGTTACATGTTGTTACCTAACATGCTGCTCTTCCAAGAGACGAACGTTCTGATTCATGACACACAACCCGACGAACTGTCTGGGCTTGGCTGTGTTTTCATTAGCCCCTTTATCTTAATAAAACACTCATGAGGAGTTATTGGCTGCTGTAATCCTTCCTCTCTTCTATACCGGCCGTGACGAATGACTGTCATCAGAAATGCACACACCTTTCATCTGTGCAAAAAGTGTTTCCACAGTTCAGCTAACGTTAATTTGAGGCTTCAGCAGTCAGAGATAGCGATTCAAGTGGGTATCTACCAACATTTCCATGTGAAATCCCCCCATCCTGCTCACAGGTGAACCTACACGCAGCTGCCTGAACTTTAGCATTCTGCACAGCTTTAAACCGAGACCAGAGCCTGACCCGGGGCCGAGGCTTGTTATTTCTTCTTTAAAAATAAAGCTTTCTTTGGAGCTTTTCTCTCACATGAAATATAACTAACCTGACAACAACCACAGCGATGGACCCGCATGAATGAGATAAATAAATCATCAATAACTCTCTCAGCATTCATGCAGCACTTTTGGATGGGCTTCAAATGGAATTTTTCTCTCAAGGAAGGTAGAGACGGTAGATGTGCTGAGTTTTTATAAACATTAAAGCATCACTTTACTCACCTTATCGCTGTGTCCTAAGCCACGTCCTTCAAAGGACACGTTCGTAGGTCGTTGGTGTCGCTACGGTGCGACGAGGGCGTTCCGGTATGAAGACGCCTTTCTAATGTGAGCTGCCCTTTGCCCCGATAAATGAAGGATGCACCAGGTGGATCCTCCACAGCTCGACACATGCCAGGATTGATTGTGCATTGACAACGGCTGGATTCCTTTTAGAACACAGTGGACTCCACAAACAGACCAACATGTGAATATAAACTACAGAGGCCAAGAAGGACCATTCAAAGTCAGAACCCACAACACAAATCCAAACTGGCTCTCTCTGTACTAGCCTCACACACAGTCCATGGCAGAGTGCATAAATATGTAAAGGCAGTTTTCATCATTGTTCATTTGTGACAAACAGAGCGAGCGTTAGTGAATGTTTCACTTTCTTCACTTCAAACACACACACACACACTTCTTCCCTCTTCATTCACTTTGTGTGATGACTGCGAGGTCCACAAGTTAAATTAAATTGCATTTGTGTTGCGGCCTCTTGAGTTCATGCTGTAGCTTTTTTTTTTCATGACCCTTCTTGGCCAATGTAGCAGGTTGCTAGGCAATGTGAGCGGTGTATTGTGATGAACAGGAAGTCTTCCACAGATTAGACGGCCCCAGGTGCGTGGTCAGGGTTGTTGCACTTCAGCAACAAAGCAGATTGTTGAAGACACAAACCATTAGTTTCTGTTTCTAAAATAATAAGAGTGATTTGAAGTGGGACAAACTGACCGTAAGCAGTGGTTCAAAATGAAATGTAAGGGCAAGAAAAATATCTTCAGGATCTGGGTTGGTTTGAAGAGTTCTCCATGCACACACACTTCACTAATGACTGTGTTAGCAGGACAATCCAGAAAACATGCACTAGCATATTCACTATATTGCCTCTAATGACTAGCACTACCAGCCCGGTGTCTTGGTTAACAAAATACGATATGATAACTGGTGTACAGCAAGAAGTTTAGTCCGTGTGGAGCAGAAGAGACATAAAGAGCCACTGTACTTTGGTGTAAATACACATAGCCACCCACTCTGCAGGATAGAAGCTCTGAGAACTGCTGACAAATGACAAAGAAAGGAGAAAATGTTCTCACTTTCTGCTCCGTGTTAGAGCCGCTGATGTGAAGAGGATGTTATTAAAGACTGCAGTGACACCTCAGAAATCTATACATACCGCTTTCTTTCCTCCACAGTTACTTTGAAACCAGCTGAACTGCTATCATCTATTATTCACTTCTCAGAACATGATTACAGACTCTCCTCACATCCTTATATGATGTGAGTCTTACATGCTTCAGACACTTTCTAGCCTGTTTCTAGCTATGATTGCTGTGATTATCATGGCTGCTTGTAGATTTTACAACAATCCCTGACACATGTCAGTTCCAGTGTCTTACTCGTAGCAGGAGAAAAGCAGCAGGTTGTGGTTTTGCTGCCGGCTATGAGTTTGCTGTAGCTTTCAGTTAGAAGTGAGGCTTTTCTAAAGAGGAAGTGCACGCTCAGCAAAACCTGTACCAGGATGACAAAACTAATATGTGTCTTAATATTACCGAGAACATGCTTCTCATCTCAAGAACACTTCGGTTCTATGAATATAAAGGACTTATGTCTTATATTTCAGTCAATCTTGAGAGCTGGAGAGCTGGATCCAGCACTTCATTAATGTTATTACCACACAACCAGACATCCAGCTTTCTTCCTTCAACACAGCCGCCATTTTATAACAAATATAAGAGATAAAGAGGTTTGTTTTGTTCTTGTTGAAGTAAAATGACCAGAAGTCTAAAGATGCTGTGCGTCCCTCCACAGTTAAGTGATATGATCCATACTCTTTACCTTTAAGGAGCAGCAGAGAAGGCTCCTCCAGCATTATAAATATGTGAGTGAAGTTGACACTTCAACACAAACATAAAAGGCACTTTGTAAAGTTCCTGTCTTCAGGTCTCAAATGCAGCAAACACATCTTCAACAACTCAACAAAATATCACTATTAAAGCCTCTGTTAAATACTATAGCTGCCTATAAATCCTACACACTGGAGCTTTTAGCTTTGGCTCAAGTGACGACCATCAATATCATCCTGTGGGGGGCGAGGTCACTCCAGCAGCCTGTAACGAGTATAAGAAGTAACTTTATGTTCTGTACTGATGTCAGTTTGTAGCCTATTAGCGATGTTAATGCTAATCAACAAAGATGGGAAACTTTCGCCTGTTGATCTCGTACCATGACTGTGCAGTAGGAGCTGCTCTTTGGATTCTTCCTTTTTAGTTCTGCCGCTGTGATCGATGGTGAGCCACATCACCACTGCAGCCTCCTCTCTCACTGATCTGATCTTAGTGGACCCATGGGGGGGAGACTTAATGGCCGTGCTGTGGAAGTAGTCCTGTGCAGCCCCGCGCTCCTGAGGTGTTCAGTCATGAAGGTCATTACTGTAATGGAAAAGGTTTGTTAGGCTCAACTTGCCATGTGTGCAGCACAACATGACCGGTAGATAGCTCAGGACACAACAGAGGAAAGAGGCCGGGCCGGGCCGGGCCAGATGGGAGCAGGAAGCCAGGTGAACTCCAGGAACTCTGGCTGCCTCTGGCAGCATCATCTTCAACACGTCTTTGGTTTCCTCCCAGCTGATTAGCTGCTTTACTTTTCAGTGCTGTGCTTACCATTTACTTACATTATATATGTAGATATCATTCAGAATATGCTAAATTTATTGCATAAAAAGTTTCCCAGTGTGCTTTGCTGCACAGGAGCTGAAGGCATCCTGTCTGCTTCACTTGTATCTAATGGGAAAGTTACTGTAATGCAAAAAATACTTGCAGAGCAATAAGCCAGATAGTAGTTAGTAGGAGTTAATTTGACAGTCAGGAGTCTTCAAACTCCACGCAGCGTGCTCAGGCATCTGTACTCGGCAGCTCACTGAATCCTAATGAGTACATTTCTACAAGTAACAGCAAAAAAAAAAAACAATGGCTGCCTCGCCGTTTATTTGTAACTGCGACAGCAGCCCTTCTTCGCTCCTGCGATCACTTACGCAGACACATGAATATTCCTTTATTGCAGATTAGTGTCTTTCTAATCAGCGTTCTGTGTGCTGTGACTATGATTCATCCACACACCCACCTTTAGGAAGGAGAAGAGGATTCAGATATCTCAAATCGACGTGAACATACACTGGGATAATGAGCAGAGATTCAGAGTCACATTTGTATTGAATGTGTTGGCGTGGGCGTATTTGATGATCAGGAGAGCTCGTGGTGGATTTTTTTTTTTTTTTTTTTTGGGGGGGGGGGGGTCTATCCTTATGAATATTGCTGAAAAGAAATGTAAAGCACAGTGGTACATAGTGAAACATTAATAAGCACACACACATTTACATACTCTATTATTAGCTTTGGCTACAGTGCAGTTTTCAACATAATGGAAATTATGGAAGTGGAACAGCAACACATCACAGCGCCCTGTAATCTGGAGGAGGCCATTGTTTGTGTTAAATGGGAACAAAGCTGGTTTTAATCAGTCATTGAAGATGATGTATTTTTATGTTATTTAGCACATCTGGAAGTGTTCATATTGTTGTCAAAGGACAGAATAACAGGTAAAATAACTGTGACTGGCAGAGGTTACGATTAAAGTAATTTCCATGGTTCTGTGGATCCAGCCTAAGAGCATCCATGTTCTTCAGACTAAACTTCAGCTAAACTTTCACCAGTTCATCACTACATTCAGCAGACTTTGTAGAGCTTTCTAGACTTTTGTGCCTCTACTGTGAATATAGCATGTTGATGGTAAACTCATTGTCATTGGCATGGGGTTGACGTGCAGGGTCCGTCCGTACAAGTTATTTTTGGTTGAACCTGACCTGAATTAAAAATGTGAAGCTAGAAAGAAATTCCCTTAAAATGCATTCCCAGTGTGCAACATGCATGCTTCAAAATCATATTTGTAAATAACTTGGCTTGTGGCGCAGGAATCGAATGATTAAATGCTCCGATCTGATGCTTTTTTTTAGTTTTTGCTGTGGATTTCACGAGAGAAATCAATAGACTATTGAATGATTTGTCCAAGCTGAGCACACAGGCTTATCTTTGAGATGGTAAAAGCTGGGTAAGCCCACCTGTGAGCTGCTGCAGCAGCCTCTTCTCTGCTGCTCACCCCAGGTGCTGTTAGTGATGCTAGGAGGCTGGAAGGAACAGATGCATGTGATGTTTGGACTTTCATTCTACAGTGACATCGTACTGTGACTGCAAATCTGAATGCTGGCTCATGCTGCTATTATAAAGACCTCTTCCTTCCAGTGCAATTAAGTTTGAAGCAGAGAGACAGGTGTGGACCAGAGTGATGCTCAGCCGCCTCAAAGAAATCCACATCAAGGGATTTTTAGTGGATTGGGAGGAACTAACATCGTTATTGGAGCGCTGTGTGTGTTTGTCTCTGTAGTGAGCATCATGCATGAATGGTCTTCACTGGTTCACTGCTCCTAATGTCTTCAGTACCTGGACTCAGACACCCCCCCCCCCCTCCACCGATGGATAGATGGTGACATGAACTGAAAAACAGACTGATGCATGAAAACACATAAAACCAAACATACACACAAACTGACATCCGCAATGCACAGGCAGGTTTTTCATCTGCATATAGATCCAGGCAGAGGCAAGCGAATGCAGATTATGTCCACATGGATGCTCAGAGATGGTCAAAAAGGGGTCAGATGCAGACACAGACACACACACACAAATCAACCTTTACCCAGCAAGCAAAGTGACAGACAGTGGTGCACAGCAGGCTCAACAACATGCAGATAATATCAGGTGTAATACATGATCTCAATCTGCAGAGGAAATTAAATCAAAGTGAGATTACAGGTTAACAAAGTGCTGCATCAGGTAACAGCTGTGAGAGATAATCATTTTTGGCTCTGTGGTTTTTTTAGTATTTACGCTCATTGTTTTGTTGTTATCTAGCTAGAAACATAAACAACAAACTGCACTTTCAGGAGGATTTGTATAAAAAGGATTGAACGCTGTAGGTGTTTTAGCTAAAAAAAAGTCACTGCTTTCTGAAAGTAGTGACAAATTTGACCAAGAAGGTCATGTCTGAACAAATTTGGAGTTGTTTGAAAACCATTGATGTTAAAGTACGAAGTTTTGGACTAATAGTCAACGGCAAAATTCGTCGACAACTAATGTAGTAGTTGACAGGTCGCTAGTGACGTCATCGCAGAAGAATGAGAATGAATCTCTGGCTCGTGGCGTAGCGGGATGGTTGGCGCTTTGGGTCCTTGGTTCTAAACCAGGTGTGCCAGACTGTATGAGAACCGTGTGGAGTCAGCCGCAATGCGCTTAGGCCAGATGTGGGAATGAGCGAGCGGACACGCACAGCTTTTTTTCCTTAAAAGACAAAAGGCAAGCTTTATACATTGAAGTGGCAGCACAGAGGCGGATGAATCAACGACAAATTAGCGCTCCAAAGTCGTCAACCATTAGTCGACTAGTCATTAAGGTAGTCGATGACTAGTCGACTATTGAAATAGTCATTAGTTGCAGCCCTATTTCCAGGTCAGATGTGTTTCTCGTGGTGGTACTCGTCATCATGGTGGGCATGAAAATGGTGGAGAAGTTGTTTGCAGATGGGACAGTTTTCCTCCCCTAAACCTAACCGAGTCAGTTTAATGGAAGTGATGATGCACTTAATTAAAAGTAAACATCGACCCCACAGGGAACAGGAACCATGTGTTGCTTCTGGAGTTTGTTCTTGAGGGAAGAGCTGTGGAAAGAAAAGGTTTTATATATAATACAAGCTTCTATCTTTCTTCTCATAATGAGTTTCCATTTCACAGCCTCTGTCATCTCTGTCATATCATGGCTGCTAGACTTTTGTGCCTCTACTGTGAATATAGCATGTTGATGGTAAACTCATTGTCATTGGCATGGGGTTGACGTGCAGGGTCCGTCCGTACAAGTTATTTTTGGTTGAACCTGACCTGAATTAAAAATGTGAAGCTAGAAAGAAATTCCCTTAAAATGCATTCCCAGTGTGCAACATGCATGCTTCAAAATCATATTTGTAAATAACTTGGCTTGTGGCGCAGGAATCGAATGATTAAATGCTCCGATCTGATGCTTTTTTTTAGTTTTTGCTGTGGATTTCACGAGAGAAATCAATAGACTATTGAATGATTTGTCCAAGCTGAGCACACAGGCTTATCTTTGAGATGGTAAAAGCTGGGTAAGCCCACCTGTGAGCTGCTGCAGCAGCCTCTTCTCTGCTGCTCACCCCAGGTGCTGTTAGTGATGCTAGGAGGCTGGAAGGAACAGATGCATGTGATGTTTGGACTTTCATTCTACAGTGACATCGTACTGTGACTGCAAATCTGAATGCTGGCTCATGCTGCTATTATAAAGACCTCTTCCTTCCAGTGCAATTAAGTTTGAAGCAGAGAGACAGGTGTGGACCAGAGTGATGCTCAGCCGCCTCAAAGAAATCCACATCAAGGGATTTTTAGTGGATTGGGAGGAACTAACATCGTTATTGGAGCGCTGTGTGTGTTTGTCTCTGTAGTGAGCATCATGCATGAATGGTCTTCACTGGTTCACTGCTCCTAATGTCTTCAGTACCTGGACTCAGACACCCCCCCCCCCTCCACCGATGGATAGATGGTGACATGAACTGAAAAACAGACTGATGCATGAAAACACATAAAACCAAACATACACACAAACTGACATCCGCAATGCACAGGCAGGTTTTTCATCTGCATATAGATCCAGGCAGAGGCAAGCGAATGCAGATTATGTCCACATGGATGCTCAGAGATGGTCAAAAAGGGGTCAGATGCAGACACAGACACACACACACAAATCAACCTTTACCCAGCAAGCAAAGTGACAGACAGTGGTGCACAGCAGGCTCAACAACATGCAGATAATATCAGGTGTAATACATGATCTCAATCTGCAGAGGAAATTAAATCAAAGTGAGATTACAGGTTAACAAAGTGCTGCATCAGGTAACAGCTGTGAGAGATAATCATTTTTGGCTCTGTGGTTTTTTTAGTATTTACGCTCATTGTTTTGTTGTTATCTAGCTAGAAACATAAACAACAAACTGCACTTTCAGGAGGATTTGTATAAAAAGGATTGAACGCTGTAGGTGTTTTAGCTAAAAAAAAGTCACTGCTTTCTGAAAGTAGTGACAAATTTGACCAAGAAGGTCATGTCTGAACAAATTTGGAGTTGTTTGAAAACCATTGATGTTAAAGTACGAAGTTTTGGACTAATAGTCAACGGCAAAATTCGTCGACAACTAATGTAGTAGTTGACAGGTCGCTAGTGACGTCATCGCAGAAGAATGAGAATGAATCTCTGGCTCGTGGCGTAGCGGGATGGTTGGCGCTTTGGGTCCTTGGTTCTAAACCAGGTGTGCCAGACTGTATGAGAACCGTGTGGAGTCAGCCGCAATGCGCTTAGGCCAGATGTGGGAATGAGCGAGCGGACACGCACAGCTTTTTTTCCTTAAAAGACAAAAGGCAAGCTTTATACATTGAAGTGGCAGCACAGAGGCGGATGAATCAACGACAAATTAGCGCTCCAAAGTCGTCAACCATTAGTCGACTAGTCATTAAGGTAGTCGATGACTAGTCGACTATTGAAATAGTCATTAGTTGCAGCCCTATTTCCAGGTCAGATGTGTTTCTCGTGGTGGTACTCGTCATCATGGTGGGCATGAAAATGGTGGAGAAGTTGTTTGCAGATGGGACAGTTTTCCTCCCCTAAACCTAACCGAGTCAGTTTAATGGAAGTGATGATGCACTTAATTAAAAGTAAACATCGACCCCACAGGGAACAGGAACCATGTGTTGCTTCTGGAGTTTGTTCTTGAGGGAAGAGCTGTGGAAAGAAAAGGTTTTATATATAATACAAGCTTCTATCTTTCTTCTCATAATGAGTTTCCATTTCACAGCCTCTGTCATTTTTTTATCATCTCACTCTGAAGAATTTATCTGCAGCCAGATAATAATAATATTGAAGCTGACATTAAAACCTGGAGCGTCATAAAATGCCTCGAAGACAAGAAGATCAATAAAGGCTTTAATGAATAAAACAGCAGCACGATGCATATTAATAACAACAAAAACTAGCACACCAACAGTTACCTGAGAGGCAGGAATACCTGTGTAAATATAAACATGCTGTAGGAGGTGATTTCCTGTGTCTCTGCGCCGTTAAAGAGAGCTTGATTGATAAATCGTGTGTAAATATATGCTGCATTCATTATCCAGCAGGTTAACGATGAAACAAAACAAACAATTAGAGCAACAAGATTCTCTAAAAAGTCTGAAATAGCAGCAATTAAAGAGGTGAATCCCAGAGTCAGCACGCCGCTCTGTTTAGCAGTTACCACACGCGGGTGATTAATATTCCATGCGAATATATGCAAGGTTCATTATGATGGGGGGGTTAATGACAACCAGCGATCGCATTAACGCTTGCCGTCTCCACCGGGTAACGTCTGTGTTGAAGGTGAAAGGTAACGTCTCTATGGGGAGGAAGGTGAAGAGGTGGTGGGTTGGGGGGGGGTGTTATTAGATTAGTGTGAGAGAAGTGTTCCACCGATGGTCCCCGCAGGGCAAAGTGATTGAGGTCTGAAGACAGATTGTGTGCAATTACAGTCCATTTGTTCCAGGCTGCCCCCCCCGCTCACAGAGGGCCTGGTAATGGAACCGGCTCGCTGGCCTTCGTCTGGTTCCTATTGTCTTTGACTTGGCCCGTTTTTTTTTCAGCCCTCTCTGTCTTCTTTGCCTTTCTCTTTCCATCTGTATCTCTATGCCCCGACTCTCGTCTCTTTTTTCTCTCACTATCAGAATCACTTTACGCTCCAAGTTCAATATATACACTGGACCGCTCCCCCCCATCTTTAATTTCTTTCTTTACCTTCTTCCTCTTTATCTCTTTATCTCTCCCTCTCTGGTCCTCTCTCCCTAAACTCTTTTTCTCATTCTTTTTCTGTCTCTTTCTGTCTGGCTGAGGCAATTATATGCTTTCCAGCTTCCAACTAAGGGCCTTTTCGAATCCCCGTCCCCCGTCATCCTGCTCGGCCTCCTCCAAGGACTCAGTGGAGTGGGTCACTTGCAGGATATATCGAGTGGAACTTAATTAGATGAGGCTGACACCAAACAAATGCAGAGGGGGGGCCTCACATGCAGTACAAAGGGACATAAAAAGCATGTTAGGACATTGAGTCAACAGTTTGATGTGCCAAAAGACCATGTGACCTCCCTCCCTGCCTTTTCTGCAGTTTCTCACACCCTTTCCTCCTCTTCGTCTTCATCTTTCTGTCTGGGCGGAGCAATTAAATGCTCTTCAGTTCTTTGCTAAAGCTCTTTCCTCTCAGCTCTAACCCTCCTTGTCTTACATTGAACCCTCTGAAGCAGTTCCACTTTCTGCCTCGCTCAGGCTGGGTTTTCTCTGGAAGACCCTCAGGAGCCGTTCATTCAGACTCAGGCATAATTAGATGGCAGCAGAGCTGTAAACAAATGTACTGAGGCCTCGCATACAGTCCAAAGGAGAGTTTAATATGTCACCAAAATATCAATATTCATTGTTTATGTGCAGTGGGATATTTATGTCTGTATACTTCCTCTGCCCTCTCTGCCAGTAAGAGTTCCTTCATCTCTGTTTAGCTTCATGTTCAACACCTACGCTCCCCTCTTAGCCCCCAGCAAGAGACCTCACAGTTCATGTTATGAGGTCGCACTGAAAAGTTACTGAAAATTAAGTTTGAAATGAATTTCTAACATCAATCCATCCTTTTTTTTTTACTGCATATCTGGCTTTGTTTTGTGATTCTTATCAGGTTTTGATAATATCCTGTAGAATATGTAGCTCCTTCTTGGTGGTCTGGGTCTAATTTGGGGGTGTACTCCCTGTTGGATGTGTGTGAAGCACCTTCACAGGAAGAAGCCCAGGAGGTGTCTAAGCCTCCTCAATTTGCCTCCCGTGTTCTATCATGTCCAGGCTTCCTCATCAAGGTGAGCCTAGGCTCCCTGTGGTCATCATTCATGACTGTCTGAAGCATTCAGTATGCACGGAAAAGGGGGGCCAGAGCTAAAACAAAGCCAGTCGAGGTTCTTGCTCTACACCAGACCCGGGCAAAGCCCGCGTTTCCCCAATGCGGCCCACGGACCGGTCAAGCCTGCAAACGAACAAAATTCCGGTGTGAAGAACAGCGTTACCAGTGACACGTGCTCTTTCCCGCTGCGCTTTAAAAACGAGGTGCACGACTATGCTGAAATTTACGGTAAAGCATGCAGAAACTCCACAGAGAGGAGGAGTGACCACAGGGCCGCAGATCCTGAAAAGCCCATCTCACTCATAAGCTGGGATTTCATTCTTTACTTTATAAATGAGTTTGAACGCTAAAATTAACTTCAAAATTAACCTGTGCTGCTCCGCACTGGAGACACTTGGACATGCCTCTATACCGCACACTCAAAGTAGGTATTTAAATATTTATTTATTCATTTATACACATTATGGTTTCATTTGGTGACCATTTGTCTCATGCTTGATTTTTACTTTTTTTAAAAATTAATTCTGAAATGCTCAATGACCTAAAGGACTGTATGACACTCTATACACACATAAGACACTTGAGACACTGATGTTTTGTTTTCCACAGCCGTCATCAAAACAAGATTACACACTTTTAAATTAAGAAACCTTCATTAGTCCCACAATGGGGAAATTGCTTAAGGCAGCCCAGCAAAGAGCGCCATACACCAGTGAGTACACTGGAGGCTATGCGGGTAAAGTGCCTTGCCCAAGGACACACAACAGTGACTAGGGAGGAGTTGGGATCGAACCACCAACCTTCTGGTTATTGGACAACCCTGCTCTACCACTGGGCCACTGCTGCCCTGTGTATGTTCCTAGAGCCTGAGTATAAATAATAAATGAGAAAACTGGCGGCTGTACTCACTTTTGTTTTTAATGAATTTTTAATAATTAGACCAGAATAATTACTAACCTCAACCAGGCATGAAAAGAGGTTTGCATCCATTCCATCATTCAATAAATGATGCTTTTTTTTTTTTTTTAGAACAGGTGCTCTGTATATTATTATCACCGCTTTCTTGAAGCAACTGTCTTCCTTCCTCATTTTTATCAGCCCTCCTGCTGTGCAGCTCATCTTCCTCCTCCTCCTCCTCCACACCTTTTGGCCTGCTCTGAAGAGAACTGTGTCTTCAGTTCACGCCTGCAAGACATCAAGGAGAACCTAATTAGCTGAGCTGAGTGACATACGCACATGTAGCTGGAGCCCACATAGAGTGCAGAGGGCCAGAGCAGGACCTTCCTCAGTAGATATCAGTCGATGTTGGTGTGCATCGTGGAAGCAGAGGCTCTGTTTACAGCTCCTCTTTGATTCTCACACTCGCTTCTTTCTGACCTCACTGCAGAATTAGCAGACCTTTGCTCTCATCAGTCTCATCTCTCATCCTTCTCGGGCCAATCCCGTCTTCCTTCCTCTTCTCTCTCGCTCTTCGCCGTCGTACCCACAGTGTCTGTTTTACATGGCATGGTCTTTGCGGATGTCACAGATCGCACTGCTGCTTCTGTGTAGTATGGACAGGCTCTGTGAGAGTCATCAGAGATAATTAGTGTCAGACTCCGTGTTCTTCTTTTGACAGTTGTTGTAACAGAAGCATCAGGGTGTGTGTGCAAAAATGCGAAAAGTGAGGACACAGCGGGGAGAAAATGTAACCTGTCAGAGATGAACTGTGCCGGATAAACGCCCACTCCCACACCGCTCACACACTTTCCCGACAACTTAGATTTCCAGCCATAAATTTTCAAAATTGACAACCCCATCCATCACAGCAGAGGCAATTCTGAGAGCAGCCAGCTGCCTTTCACTGTAGTCTATGCACTCAGGTGAGGACTCATCACACTGACTCTTATTTTTAAACTAATAGCATAAGGGCAGGGATGTTGGGCCAATTGTAATTTAAAAAGCGACAGTGTGCAAAAAAGTTTCTTTTAAGGGTTTTATTCACCTCCCACAAGACTGATCACATGTTACCACCAGACCAATAACCATCATGTGGGGCAGAAGTGCCTTTCATGCTCATGTTACAAAGATGGCAGATAACGTCTACCACCATGCTAAATGCTACTTGCTAGCTTTCAAAGGTCCTCATTAGGTTGGTGTGTTTCCTCTTTGGTGATTTGTTGACCAGATTGTTTGACGTTAGCTCATGATAGACTGACCGGGCTTAACCAAGCTTTTTAATGACCAACACATCCTCACAAGTAACACATGGTTATAATGGTTTATAAGCATCTGACCATGGGACTAGTATAACCAAGAACGTTCTGTGTTAGGTGACTGGAGCGATGGGAGGCGTCTCTATAAACCTGCAACAGACTGTCATTCAGGATTGTGGGGGTTGTGTGCCCCCTTGGCAGTTTAAGGTCCCAGGCCAGTCGGGAGTCCAAGACACCTTAAACTGCAGAGGTGGCACTATACAAAGTTTGCAGTGTCAGTAGGAAACCTCCGAAAGAAAGGCCCCGTTCACACTGTAGAAAGTCAATCCAGCTACAGTAGGATTGAATCCAGAAAGCCGTTCAGACCTCAAATCTGTCCTCCAAACTACAAAATACAGAGTCCGTTCAGGCCGCGGTAGGACAGCGTGCGACAATGCGTTTGTTTTTTGGTCCAGTGTTCCTCGTTCTTTTGGTTTTTTTCTTGGTTCAAAATGCAGCTCATTCCTTTGTAGCCCTGTGGAAAATAATAATAGTTTGACTTTTGTACGCGACCTGGACACTGTCCGCCGGATTCTACCTCTGTCTCGCCGGATTGATTTTCCCAGTGTGAATGGGGTCTAAGTGTCAATGGGTGAGAGGCAAGAGAGTACCCAGAGAAAACCCACTGCACTGCCCACCCTGGTTGCAGGGCCCCCTGCTGAATTTTAATATTGAGTCTTCCTGGTGATGATGGCAGGTCAGCTTAGTCCAAAGTTTCAATCAGATTTGGCCATTTTTACACATCATGTCTCAGAAGAATGTTTAAAAACTTACAGCAGATAAAACACAGTGTCTTCACTGCTGTCTGAACGCCTGTCCTCCCAGTCTTTTTGTTTAAATCATTCACTTTATAACATCACACTCCTCTGCAGTCCTCTGCTGTCTCACCTTCCCTCTCAGCAATATACTGGTCCTCTCAATTAATTTGCTAAACTAATAACGTGTGACAGTTTCACACAAACGCCCATTTTCTTGTACTGATTCATCCCTAACATCAAATTTATCAAATGGTTCACATTTGCATTTTTTAGCCACATTAGCATAGCGTAGCTCCAGGGATGGCAATTTCTCTTATTATGGATCTCTCGGATGGTTGGTCACCCGTTCCTGAAACGTTGTCTCGTTGTCACATGGATTAAGATTCAATTTAGTACAAACAGTAATGGCTCTCAGAACAGAAGGCCCTTCAGCCTGAACGCTTATCTTGATGTAGCTGTCAGGACAGGTGGTGTAACGGGCTGCAGTGCACACAAAAACAGGAGGTGAATCCACACGTGTGACTGACCTCTGAGTGCTTCCCAAACACGGGCGACCTATAGCTCGTACACATCCCCATGTGTGGACGCTCCTTTGATGCAATCATAACAACAGTAGCTGTAGGTGATTCATACTCCACCCATATAATTCCTGCATGCATATTTTGATTGATGAAACAGCACCGGCAAATGTGTAGATGTTCAAGCTGTGATTTACCATAAGAAGCTCATTTAGATCATACTTCCTGTCCCGGCAGCACAGGGTGAAACAGGGCTGTTACAGCGCCTGATTGTCCTCAGTGATGGCCGTGTTTGTTTACTGTAATTATACCGACTCCTGAAATCATTTCTGTAATGATTTATTGATGTGAAATTGCTGCATGTAGCAACTTCAATTATGCAGTCAGTTCATATTTGATGCCTCTTTTTTTCTGCTTGTTCACTGTCAAGTACAGAAACTCACAGTTTCTTCCATTGCTTCATGCATGCTCACTATTTTATCTTACCAGGTCTCATTGTAGTCACTACATTGATCTCTTAATAACACTTATTTTTGGGGTAGGGAAGCGTCCAGCATTGGTAAAAATCTGGTCCAGAACAGGGTCCAGGTGCAGGCTCGCCAGGAGAGACCTCTCCTTACCCCCGGAAACCTGGTGATTACAGGACAATTAGAATAAACACTAACAGCCCAGCTTCATTCCAAACAGGCTTTATCAGTCAGCAGTCCCCAGGCAACACTGAACATTTATCTCCAGCTAGACAGACAGACAAACGCCTCCGGGCAGCATCCTGCTTGGAAATAGCTCCACTGTAAGCACGTTCATCTTTAAAAGGGGAGTTTAATCCGGTGTCATGTCACATCATCTCATTTTGAAGATCGCTAATTGAGAACATTTCACCTCTTTCCAGAGCAAATGCGTTTTTCAGAGAAGTCCCTGAAAATAAACTACTCCATTGAATTCATGTTTCTAAAGCTAATAAAGACACAGAAGGACGCATACCCAACATTTGACCCATTATTAAATGCTGAAATGATCCACTAAAGCTTCATGACACCTGACTTCAGAGTTCGGTGGCTCTGTAGTTTATACATGTTTATATATGTGCCCACACTTCATGTCCATTTACGTGTTTGGAGAGCCTCCAAAATCAGATAAAACCACCTCGACGTTGTGCCAACAAGGCAAAACTTTCATCTAAGCCTTTAATATTTTGGCTCGGTAGGTGTTTATTGCTTTGTTGGCCTTCTTGTTTTTTTTTCATTGGTTATGTAACTCATAAAGTTGACTCCAGGGTGCCGCGAAAAAACATAAATATTATATAAACAGTATCAAAAATGTGATATTTACCACCGAGCCGACGATAAGGCTGCAATTTTCTCACAAGCGTGACTGTTATTTCACACCACAGTTTCCTGGCTCTTTGCAACTACCAATCAAGTCAACTGCATAAAAAACACCTTCCCATCAATCTACACACACACAATCACACACACACCTTACCTGACTGACCTGAGCTGAAATGAATGTGTGATTCGGGTCCATTTTGTTAGTGTTGTACTGTTTGTGTGTAGCTTTAATGCTAAAAGAACAAGAGGCCTTTAATGTCCACCTAAACACATGTTTAGTATTAGTGTTACGTTGAAATTCTCTGCAGGATATTGTAATGTTGACCAGCTGTGCTGCTGCTGCTCCAATCACTCCTCTAAATATGTATAATAATTTAGTGTGTCTGTGTGTGTGTGTGTGTGTGTGCGCTGTACATGCCTGAATATGCTGCATAGCCATGAGGAAAGACGCCTTCAAACACAAGGACAACACACGTCCATCTGCTCTCCTCTCTCCTCCTCTTCCTCCTCCTCCTCCTCTGCAGTCTGTCACATCTGTCCCCTCTGCACTGAACTCTGGGAAACAAGTGTCCTGCAGCTGTGTATATGCTGGTCCCACACAGCTCAGTGACTGTCACACTGCTGGCTTTGTCGCAGTACAGCGTGGGATTCTGACACACTGTGTGGTCAGGCTGCTCGTTCATCTAAGAATGAAACCTTATTTTTTTGTATGAATGAATAGATGAAAAAGGTTAAACTGTAGTTACTATTTTTACTTAAATCGCTTAAATCGCCCCTAGAGGCTGCAGGGGGAACTGCAGTATTTGACACTTCTTCATGCATGCTTCCTTTTCCATCCCTGGAGGTTGCTACTTGTTATGTCTTCATACTGCTACACGGACTGCAGATGTTATATATGGTGACAAAAGCCAGTCTGTCCCCACAGATCACCAGAAACATCACCCAGCCTCGCCCAGCAGGGTGTTGTTGACACCACAGAGTACCCGACCGAGAAGTCCAAGTACACGACAGCACATGGTCTGAATCCACCGCTGCTCTGCATGTGGAGTATGACAAGCACGAGTGTGTCTTCACTTTTTGTCCTCTCTTCCCCGTGACGCTCATTATTCTGCCATGTTTTGACCTCTTGTGCTGCAGAGCTCCAACCTTCTCCCAAGTGAAGCACTGACCTTCTGACCTGAGTCTGCTCTCTTGTGTTAGTCCCGACCATCGGGTCCTGCTTTACCTGCTCCAGATCTGGCCTCTGTCTTGTACAAAACCTCCCCTGAGACATGACTCTTTTTGTCTTTGCTGTGTCATGACTTGTTATTTTTGTGTGTGTGTGAAAAGGTCTCTGGACAGCAGATAAACGCTTGGCATGTAAAATAAAAACACACAGATTCCTTTCAACACCCAGTTTTCTTTTGGGGGTTCCGCTCCCTCCGTCACATTTGCATTTCATACAAATCATAGTGTGGATTGTTCTTTTTCATTTGATCGCAGTCAACTGGCCATGCAGGAAAACAAACTGACACAGACAAACATTACAGCACAATCGTAGCCCTGATCTAAAGTGTTCCATTTAATGTCAGCCATTCATATGCTGATTTCAAATTGCGCTAAAGCACCATGCTGTGCCAAGTGTCTATAATCACAGTGACAATATACAATATTCTGGCCCGTAGGCGAGAGCTCCCTCTCCAATTATGTTTCTCTTGGCCTGAGATTGAATCTATTACTGTGTAATTGCCTCTATATCTCCAACTATCACCCGCAGCAGTTCCACAGATTATTCACACATATGGTGAGTAAATGTTTGCTGCAAATCAATGCTATTTTTAGGACGTTGTTGATGTTGAAGGAGCGCTGTCCTGATACCACCCTGAAATTGCCGAACAAAGTTATTAAAGGGACTGTCTTATCCCGGAACGGTTAGTGATGTTGACCGGAGCAGTTTCTCCATCTGTGAGTTTGCTGAAGCGGAATGAGAACTGAGAACTGATGCAGCAAAAGTAAATGTGAGCACGGAGCCGGCGTTCTGACAAATCATTTTTAACATTTCCTCTAATCTGTTGGTCCCAGGTGGGTGCGGCTCACTGCATCAAGACAAATCAGATAGCATCAGTCAAGCTGTCAGACTGAAAAGTAGACTTCCTTTACGTTTTTCTGATAGGCCAGCAAGTCTCTGGATGTCAGACTTTGAAAACAAAAATGTGTGACTTTTTTATCCTGATTCTGGTTGATTATATAGATGGTGATTTTGAGCGATCCTAACTGAGAACTACATCCTGTTATCCCTTTTTTTTAAAGTCAGTTTAACACATTTTCAAACTTGCTAGTTTTATTTAGGAAGCGTACAACATTTTACCTGAAACGTAAAAATAAGACGGTCAAAATGATGAGCCCACCTGATGCTAATAGCTGTGTTTGTGTTTGATACAGTCTTGTCTCCTAAGGAATCCTAGTCCATTCTTCATTGGAGAATCTCTAAAGCTGCTCCAGATTTGATTAGTGCTGCCACAAACGACTATTTTGATAATCGAATAGTCATCGATTATTTTTTGCGATTATTCGAATCGGATCACGTGTAAATGTCGTAATTTTGGCATAAGTACGGCTGCAACTAATGTCTATTTTAAAAGTGGACGACTACTTTGGACCGCTAATTTGTCATTGCTACATCCATGACCGCCTACATGCCTAAATCTACCTGAAACACATTACCACCAAATCTAAACACTTACCCCCACACCAGCCTACAAGTGGCTCATCCGGGTTTCAAACCCAAAACGCCGATCATCCCGCTACACCCCAAGCCAGAGAATCACTCTCCACCGCAAGTGTGATGACGTCACTAATAAGTCATCGACTACTATCGACTAATCGCAGCCCTAGATTGGATGGTCTCCTGGCATGGACCCTTGTCTCCTACATTACACTTTAATTTGTACAATTATTTAGCACTGATCTTGAACCATGTTTTGAAGGACTTCATGCTGCTTGAAAGAGATTTTTGTAGAGTCACAAAATGTTTTATTTGCCCCACACACAATATTGAAATGATGTTTTTTTAATCATTATTATTATTATTTCAGTTGTTGTTAAAAGCACTTGCTTAAGGTTTGGGGAGCAGGCTTTAATATTGTAAAAAGTGAACAGATGCAGGAGGCTACTTTATTATTATTTAACCTTAAGGTTTGAGTGCTCTGCCTGCTGATGACCTACATTGCAAGATGGCTCAAAGTTATTTTAGAAGTGTACATATTTGTTATTCAGATGTTGGGCTGTTGCTGCGTCGTGTTGTTTTCTGTTGGCCTGATTTAAGTCCAAAGATGAGACTCTGTTGCAGGGTGCATCTTCTGCTTATTTAATTTAGTCCTAAGCACCGGTTTCAACCCCAGCCACAGGCTTCCCAGGCTAGCTTGCAGACATATTTCTTTTACCATGTCATGCCCTGGGCCCTCATTCCAGTTAGACATGCTTCCAACATCTCACCAGGGAGGTGCCCAGGAGGCATCCTAACCAGAATCCACCTCACCTGGCCCCTCATGTCCCTAGAGCCAGGTTGGCTGCCAAGTGTGTGAACGCTAGGGTCCCTGCTGTTGGCTGACACACAAAACATCTTTGTCCCCTCTTGTGGGTGATGGCAGCTGTCAGCTGTTTGGCCTGAGCCCGACCAGTTCCTATGGGTGAAGGCCTGGCAACCACCAATTGCTGAAGATCCAGGGTAGATTCTCGGGTAGCTACCCATCCCCAGGCGTGAGGAACCAGGTTCTTTGGTTTATCATGTCGATAAGTTTCTTTTTTCTATCACCTTGGATGGGAAACCAGGGAAAATAACTGCTAGGATCCTTCACACAGGGGGGATATACTGTAGCTCTTTAGTTTTAGCTGCTGTGATGTTTCCAGGTTCCAGGCACAGCAGATCTAAAACAATACTCGGGTTACACTTTCTGTAAGTTGGGAAGTCCTCATAAACTTTTGGTGAACTTTCCTCCTGGACAAAAGATGATTTGAGTGGTTTTGGGGATGGGACTCATTGTCACACACTAACCATTTCACCTTTTCAAACACAGAGGCAAAGTGGCTTCTGTGCGCTCTTCTACCAGCCGATGCCCAAGCAGATGAGTAATGAAATATTTAAGATGCACGATGTGCACTATGTAAACAGAGCAGCTCTTTGTGAAAGGTGGAAAACATCATTATGTGGATTTACAGCCTGAAAATAACCAAAAATAGCCATCAGGAGCCTTCAGGAGGCCCGATCAGAGTCTGCTCTCACAGTTACGGCTTAGAGGAAGCACAAACACACACACACTTGCTTGGTAATGGTGGTGAATTGATCAGCTACTAACAGCCACACGTCAAAACATAGAAGCATAAAGTCTTCTGAATGCATGCAGTTGGTACAGACTCTGAAAGATGCTTTCATGTGTTCCAAAGCAGAAGGAAGCAAACACACATGTGCCACTTACAGCACAAAGAGAACACTTCCTGTTTACTCACAACAAATAAGAAAATACATTCATTCATTCATCCAGATATTCAGACAGGAACTATGTGCAACTTTAAACTTTTAGTGCAGCTCTTCAAGGTCTGTCTTTTCCTGTCAGAGCTTCTTTGTTTTTAGCAAAAGCTAACACCAAATAAATGTAAATATGATTTCTAGATGACATAATGATGACAGGAAGCTCCTAATAATCCAGGATTCACTTGTGCCCCACTAACAACAAGTCGAAAGTAGAGTTTCTTTTATATACAGTATTTACTGTAGGATTACCTACAACCTAATAGGATTTAAAGCATGTTTGTGTTAATAAACTAGTAAGTAAGGGAGCATGTTTCCTGCACTACTGTTATTCTGGCATCTGCGTGTGTTTCATCATCATCATCATCATCATCATCATCCTCATCCTGCCGCTCTTTGTGTTGCCAAGTCTCCAGCGCTGATGTTCTGTGTGGAAATGCAGCTGACTGCATGCGTAGGCGTTCCACTGATATTTGTGACACCTGATTGATTTATTCATCCTCCATGGTTCTGCCTTGCCCGGCAACTGTGAGCGCTGCAGTATAGATGTGGCAGCGTCACAGAGGTTAGATCCTCATGGTGGCAAAATCTTAACAGAACCTGGGAGTTTCCATGTTTACTTAGAAAGTCAGGATATATTTAGGGAGAGTAACATGTATAAAAATGTCAAACAAACTCCACTCTCTCGTGTAAAATTCCTCAAAAGTGACGACATTTTAAAGGTTTCATGCGAGAGCTGCACACAGCGTGACAGAGTGCCACTGATGTGCCTATCAGGCTTCTTGCTGGCACACTCACTAAACCTGAGCTATCTCAGCACACAACAAAGGACAAAGATTCAAAGCAGACGGCAGAGTTACGATGCAGCCGACCAGGTAGAAGCTGGTTATTATTCTAGGAGGGATTTTAGGAGCACATGAGGACAATTAGAGTTACACTGAGCTACAGAAAGCCAATGCAGACTAAAGACACCGGAGAGGAAACCATTTAAACGAGTAGGTGCAAATGCCAAGCTGGACTCCACACAGCCATGCCTGTCGCATTTTAACAGGTCATTTGCATTTGTTTTCATTTTTGTTCACCTTTGCTTCACCAGAACACTTTGGCTTCTTCCATTATAAGACATGAAGTTCAGAAGCATTTCCCTTAACATTCAGCATGCATGTGAATGGACCCTATGATGAGGAAATCAGTTTAGAACAGGTTGTGTGCTCAGGCCACACAATACAGACTGCAAAAAAAAGAAAAGAAATCAAACGCCGATGAGTTTTATTTGTTTACGGCACGTTGAACTGTCAATGGATATGGGTGAATTGGAGCCTGTGCAGTAGAAGAGAGGTGAAGTCACATCAGCGCACTTCGTAAATACAAAAACTTGCTAACAACTCATAAACTGGAGTACTTTCAGGTTTTAGTTGGATCCGTGTCGCCTTAACTAACATGGAGGAGGCAGCAGGGTTTATTACAGGGTTTATACTGCAGCCAGCCACCAGGGGGCAACCCAGATGTTTTGGCCTTACTTTCAGGGAGCTGTCATGTTGTCTGTACTTTAAAGTTTGACATTGCTAACATGTGTATCTATGGGGATTTACTTAATTTGGGAGCCAGCCCCTAGAGGCTGCTGGGTGAACTGCAATTTTTACTACTACCTCAGACAACTGATTCAAAAATGACTGAGAATAGCATGAGTGACGGCAGATTATCCAATTTTAAAAACTGACTTGTTGACATCTCTTTAGGATCGTCTGACTGCATGTGTTCTGTGAACATCATCACCGCCTTTAAAAAAAAAAATAAACAATTAAATCTGTGATTGTAACAGAGGCAGATGAAATTTGTGGCAAAGAATCTCTGATTTAAGTGCTGGAGAAGCTCCAGAAAAATCCAGATGTCAGTGAGTCATTTTTTTCTGTATGATACCTCTCCTGAAGCCATCTTCCTGGTCTTGACTGGAGCTGTGCTGTAAGTGTTTATCACTCTGTTGGCCTAGTTGCCGCTGTGATGAAGTGAGAACACACCTGATTCAATGATCATATTTTTCTAGAACAATAGCTTTACTCAAAGGTCCTTGTTTACTGTTACAAATGTATGCGTTTGCCTCGGCCGCGTTGTGAAGCTGAGCCCACCCACAGCTGTTTGTGCCTAATGAGGTGTCTAATGTATGTGAGAGCAGCCAGGCTTTGTACTTTGCCGGTTTTCATGAATCTTTTGTCTCTGAAGAATTGCAGCCCAGTGCTCAGTGTGTGATGCTGCTAGATCACATGTCACATGACCCAAATCTGATGCACTGTGCTGTCTAATTCACCTAAAAATGACGGCAATATGGTGAAGAAGAAGAAGAAGAAGAAGAAGAAGAAGAAGAAGAAGAAGAAGAAGAAGAAGAAGAAGAAGAAGAAGAAGAAGAAGAAGAAGAAGAAGAAGAAGAAGAAGAAGCTTGTTGTCAGTAATTGCTGCATATCTCTATCTACAATATGATTCTCCTCATTGACAGTAAATGTATCTGGTGTTCTCCAGGTACAGTAGGCAGAAGAACCCCCAGGAGTATATGTTCAAAGACTCCAGCTAACTCCGTGCTTTACAGTTTATACAAAGGAGGAAGGGAAATGTATGGATGAGCAGTTACCAGTGAGAGCTCTTATTAGAGTGCTGCCGCCGCGGGGATCTGAGCAGAGCTTCCCTGTCATCTGCAATCATGCACATCTTTACGTCCACACACCAACGTCACACAGTATGAGTCCATTTGTATTTTTTTTCCCCACCACGTGGAAATTGGAGAATTCACTCTGAAGTAACACAATCCTGCCTTCTTACACAGCTGCTTGGCAGCTAACGGTGAAATAGATGCGCTGCTTCCTGCTGTGTGTGTGTGTGATTCTCCCTCAGGCCACAGTGCAGTAAATTAGAATGTGTTCTTAGTCCACTTACCGTGCTAAGTAACAGTTAAACGTCCTGTAAGTCAGCGTTTTTCAGACTCAGCAGAAGGAAATTTTGCTGAGAAGTCGCCGCTCAGGTTGGCTGTCAGTCGGGCAGTTTCTAAGATTAGCTCTGATGTAAACCACCATTATGCAGGCTTCAAATGGGCCCCGAAAGGAAAGAGGGAAGGAAGGAAGGGTTCTGTTTTCTTGGCACTAAAGCTAATTTAGTAAGTCTCATTAAGTAAACAGTGATTATTTTTGTTGTGCGTCTGTCTCCTCAGTGATGCTGCATGCGAGAATCTTGATGAGCAGCTAATACGTTGCTTAACAAGTTGTCACATTATAACAACAACAGCGTCCCGAGATCCGTCAGCGCGGATCACTGCGGACAGACGAGAGGCCTCCACTGTCATTTTTTCCCACTAACATTGGGCTCATTACTGCGTAACAGCCATCAAATCCACTGAATAGTTAATATCCTTCTTATTGTGAAGTTGTACAAATCCCTCTCTGTTCCACGGGCATGTCGAATGTGGCTTTAACAGGAGTGATGAAAGCAAAGCCCCCCCCTGCAAAATGCAATTATAGTGTGTGAATTATGAACAGTTAAAGCTCTGTAATGATTCAGCAGCCTGTGGGGCCACCGTTGTGTCTTAATTGTAGATACCATCGCTGCAGATCTGTTTTTATTTGACATTTTTAAAGCCAGAGGTTAATTTTTTATTGTTATTCATCCAAATGGAACAAACAAACGCCGGAGGACGCCTCAAAGGAAGAAAGGAAAAAAAAAGATGTCTGTGTGTTAGAAGTTCAGTGAGAGTTCACGAAGGAGCTTTTTCCAAGAAACACAAGAAGGATCTCAGAGGGATGTAGATGTCTGTCAGCAGTGCCTCCAACATTTGTGCGTTGATATTTGTTTTTAATCATCAATAAATCACATTAGAGGTCCATGAAGAGTAATGGCTCCACCTGAGGCTTCCTCTGCACATTCTCAGCCTATGGTAGAGCCGCTGAGTGACATGTTCCCTCATTACCTACATTACCTCATTGTCTGCTTTGAATGCGGGTTGGTTGTGTGTTGAAACCAAGCGGCAACCTTCGGGGCTCAAAGTTAAAGCCCATGCGGAAGTGTCAAAACAACTGCTGGGGGCTGGCTCCAAAAGCGAGTCATTTCCCATAGACTGCCATGTTAAAATGTCCGACTTCACAGCAGAAAAAAACATGTTTACAGCCTGGTACAAAAAAACACTCTGGTCTCAGATGATAGGTTCTCTTCTAGTGTCAATTGTAGGGGGGGTGAATTTTTTTACAACTCACTCGTTTCAATGGTATTCTGACTTAAAATTATGCATAATTATGGGCGTTGCTGCTTGAGTGACAGACAGTTGACGTATCACAACGTGAGTTTCCTGCTTCCATGATCGCCCGCCCCCCTAAACCCCGCTCATGCTCCCCCTTTTTGTCCATATTTGGAGTTTTGGCGGACGTGACACTGCCAACATGGCGGCGGTCATCAACGTCCTGGAACCTCCCACCGAGCCTCAGAACGGCTCTTCAGAAACAAACGGGTGACGTCACGGAAGCTCTGTCCATAGTTTTTACTGTCAATGGTTGAAACACACTGCCGCTCACACAGAGCAGAGCAGCACAGATGATGTAAGGATACATTTATTAAAGAAAACCAGAGCTAAGACTAATTTTAACACGTATCAAATCCCAAAGTTCTGAAAGTCGGGCAAGAACTGTGCTTTTTAACAGCAGATGACAAAGAAATATGTTGTGGAGTTTCTGCACGCTTTACCGTACATCTCAGAATAGTCGCTTAGCATTTCTAAAGTGTAGATCCACCAATCAATGAATAATAAACTCAACTGTGTGTTCTGTCTCATGTATACTCATGTACCATATTTTCCGGACTATAAGTCGCATGTTTTTCCATCCTTTGGCTGGGTATGCCACAATGAAAAAATATACAATTAGTCAGTGTGTCCTGACGTCTCATTACAAATATAATGGCAGCCGTTCTGTCCCTCTCCTGACGGTTCTCCTCCACCTCCAGCTTGTCCACACTTTGCATTCCGAGCATAGGCGACGCGCACGTTCACGGAACGTGTGCTTGCAGCTGAGCCGATAGACCTATATTAATTCCAGACAGCTATATGAGCACACAGCAGTCTCTTTTACTCATTTACAGGATATTTATAGGAATTTCTGTGTGGTGAAGCTAATCAATTCTCCGCGTGAGGACTTGTTGAAATGCGTGTGTCTCACTCTCAATGTCCTGCAGCCGCACCACTTAAGTTAAAAGGGATTCTGTAGGCAACGTTATGCAAAAAACGTGATTTACGCTGGCCCGCTGGTGCGACTAAAAACTCCGGTGCGACATATAGTCCGGAAAATACAGTATACACCTTTTTATGATCAGATTCTGCCCTGGAAGCTGCATTGGAACAACACAACCACAGTATACTGAGTATACTAGTTTAATGACCTCTAATTGGAGCTTTCCAAAGCACTATTTTACCCTGAAGTTCTCCGTGCTTCTCTTTTAGCATTTTCCAGTTTTCATAATTGCTCTTGAAATAAATAGAGTAGCTAAATCAAATACAAGGGTTCCTCAAAGCCGTATTTTTTACTGTGTAAAGTGTAGGCAAGCATAAATGGATGCTTGTATTTTCTACTTTGGAGGGACTCAAGTGCTCATTGACTCCGCTTGGACTTCAGACCCCCTGATGAATGCTGAGATTTGACAGATCTGACGATCCCCTATAGGCTCTGCAAAGTCTTCTGACCTTGTGGCGCAGAGGAATGAGGCAGAGGTCTTGGTGGATATAATCATTCTGCTCTGTGCAGTCTCCCCAGCCTTGCACGCACAGATTTATTTGTGTAAAAATGCTCTTTTTTCGCCCTGACTCACCTCGGCATCAGCTCACTTTGCACTTTTTTTAAACACTCTGCCTGAACTTCACACCATAAAAGAGTCAAATCCAAGAAGCTGTCAAAGGCAAGCACTTAAAAAAAACATTTAGAGGGCAAGTTTAGCTGTAATATCTTCATCAGTATTTGCTTTACAGCCAGTACAGAAGCTGCTCTCTGGTATCTGGCGGATCAAAGTGAAAGGGGTGCTGCAATCTTCCCTGGATGTTTTTGACCTCACACTATCTCAGTCAAGCTTTGCTTCTTTATTGGCCTGTGGATTTGCATAATTTATGAAGTGCCTTCAGGAAAGTTCCTCCTCATTACAGAGCGTGCTATTCAAGTTTATTAGGTTCAGCGTCTTTGTGCACACAGCCTGATAACATAGTTTACAGAAAACAAACTGATGGGACACACTTTAATGTCTCCCACTGTGTGACTCATGCAGGTCCCTGAAAGTTCATCACTGTCCTCTCTTCTCCTAAGTCCCGTTTGAAACTCTGTACACTTTAAAGTTGTGAGTTCTTGTGTCTTGTTCCACCCTATCTGACAGTCATGACCACTGCAGACCTGGACGAACTGATTAAATTCTGGTGTTAACCTATATTGCATGTGTTGGACACAGTGTGGCTGCTGACACTGTGGAAGGTCCATGTGCAGCAGTGTGCTGGGCTGTAAGATGATTATTCTCCTCTGTGGTCAGCTCTAAATGTAACATTTTCCATGTCGTCCATATCTGAAGGGAGAAGTTAGCAGGCGTTTTGGATGTGTGGATATTTGGCAACAATCCTGACTTTGCATGTGTTCACAGGAATGTGCTTAATGCAACATGTCCTCCTCCAAGCCTGGTACGTCACATAGTTAGAGGTTCCCCCTGACACCCTGAGCTGTTTTGTTTTCACTCGCTGTTCTGTTTTCGGTAAAAAAACTAGGTTAGGCATTAAACACAGTGTAAGGAGGCAAAGATTCTAAACACACACATTTGTAACATAAAACTCATTTTACAAGGAAAACCACCTTCTTCTGCGGTCGCTGTTTTTGGCTGCAATCATGATGAGTCCTCGCCTCCATGAACAAGAAAAGTTCAGGTGCAGCTGCACCTGTGGTCAGTCAGGCTTGGTGAACGTCTTCTTAATTCTAATTACAAAGTCGGACCCAGCTAAGACCAACATAAGGAGTTAAGGTGCCTCCACACCAGGAGGGTACAGTCTGTCTTAAAATTTGGCACAAACGTCCACTTAGACTCCAGGATGAGGACCACATCTTGTTTCCTTCAGATTTGGAGTGATAGTTTACATGGACTCAAGCTTTTGGTGAATCAAAACAGCCACAGTTTAAGAGTTTATGCACTAAATGTCTCTTCCTGTTGATAATGCTCTTCAGAGTCCATTGAAGTTGTCACAAAGTCTGGACATACATGAATGTATGATGTGACATCTACAAGGCGCTAATTGTAGCTGATAAATAATTAGTAACATTATCATTAGATCACCATTATGCAGTTGAATGCTTTGCTGAGAGCAGCCAGCCATGCTTTCATTATTAGCATTTGCCGTGTAAATTCCACCCTCCCTGTTGAGTTTTGACTGATTGTCCCGAGTGAAAACGCCAAAACACATCTTCATTTGGCTCGTTGTGTCGAGAGCTGCGGTGTAACGATTCCCCAACATCGTTGTTATTTACACAAGCTAACAAGGTTAGGACAGGATTTAAACTCCTGAATGTCATGGTGGTTTTTAAAGAAGCAGAATTTAATAAGCTCCCCTGTCAGGCTGGGGTGCAGCAGTGCATTAATATGCATGAATATGTATAAGCATCTCTTCCTCACATTTAAAGGATTAACAGCTGAGTCTGTTACCTGTTTTAGAATTGCCGGAGGAGGAGTGTTTTTGACTCCTTGGCTGTGGGGAGAATTATTTATCATCATTATTATCGTGTGCTGGGGGAATGCCGTGCTGAGCTAATGTCTATACTTAAGGTAAAACTGGTTTTAAATGCTGCACCTCTACGGCCTCCCATAATTACTTGATATTAATTTACATATTATGATAATGTGCGAGTCATATGGCTCATTCACACTTTCCAATTAATTGCCTCTGTCTGTGTGATTTGGGATGGAGTCGGAGGTTCGTGACCTACTTCCAGGAGTCTGTGTCACTGTGATGGTCCGTGCAGCTGAGTCAGGTCTGCCCTCCCTGCACCGCCACAGCGCTCGCTCTCTCCTTCCTCACCGTGTCCCCTTTATACACCCTCATCATCCCCAGGCCAATATATTTCCATTTACTGTGGCTGGCAGAGCTGCTAATAGCACAGGATCATTAAATGAGGTCAGGAAGCTGAAGGTGAGGACAGTGGGCGGGTTGCAGGAAGGTTGCAGGTTTAAATCTCCAGCCAGGTGAGGAGGCGGCTGTGAACACTACACAAATGTTGTCATCTTAGTTTTAAAATAATATTTAGTAAAAAAAGTACATTTATTAATTTTAGATTTTTATGAATTGAGGATATTTAATTAAGCACACAAATCAGAATGTTTAACCACATTTCAATATTTCATAGCCATATTATCCATATTGTGTGATTCCTTTATTTAATAAGACTATGACTTAACAGAGACGTGACACATGTAGTCTGAATAAACCGCATGTTTCTGTCTAAGCAGCTCTGTAATCAACACATGTAAGTGTTGGATTTTAACTGTTTCATGCATTTAATTGGGTAAAATTGACCCTCTAGTGTTAATCCTGTGTTTGGCATCCCCGGGGGCCGCATTTGTTGCTAACATGCTAATCCGACAGGCCTTATTATAAACAATCTATGTTATCTCTGTAATTGTGTAGGGAATGTGAATGACGGTATGTATTTATTTATGGCTGCTGTAATGGACACAAGGTGCATCCAACACCTTCGAGGTGTAGTAAGAAGCAGGAAATCACCAAATGAACGTGCAACTCTGATGCAATCGTGCCACCCTGGAGCAGAATCCTGCTGCGTCTTGTCTGCAACATTTTGTGGAATTCATGCCGCAAGTAATTCAGTTTTTATGGAAAGTACAGTGTGCCCTTAAGACTCATTATACATGGTTTGCACACACTCTGAATTCAGCCAAGCTTTATCTGAAAGAGTAAACAAGTAACTTTTTTAATTTTCAACATCTTCAGCTAAAGTGTGTGATGGCTCATATTTTAAGACTCTCCGCTCTCTGCTGCCTGAGTTGCTTGTTTACATATGCTTGGTACATTAAAATCCTTGGATTACAGCTTACATAATGTACACCTGGTAAAAGCTGCTCTGCTGAAATGCCCTTGAGCAAACACACGTCTCCCGGCTACTTTGTGTGCAGTGACTAACAGGGTGGAAACCTTTCCGCGGCCATGTTTGGGCATCACGCCTATGATGGAAATGAATGTCGGTTCATGATTAAAAAAAAGAAGCCAAAGGTCACCGCGGACTATTTTAGCATCTCAGGCATCAGTTATACTTCATGCCTTGGGGTTAATATTACAATTACATGAATGTGGGTGATGGGTTAATGTCATACCACACACAGCTTCATGTGAACAAGAGCCTCATGTCATATCCTAATATGGATGGACGAACATGCTGATTTTACCTCACCCCTGAGGTTTTACATCAGACTGCAGCCGAAATGTCCGCTAGTATTAAACATGAAGTTAATTAACAGGAAGAAGCGCATACAAAGCAGAGCTGTGACGGAGAGATTTGACATTCCCAGCAGCTCTGCTACTGTATCCTCCTTCACAGAAGTGTCAGTAGGAGTTTAAACAGATCCCTCTGCCTCATGTCAGCCTGCTGGAGTTGGCTAAAGTTGCTGTTTTTGCTGATGGTCAAGCCGCTTTGATCAGGAGACAGGATGCGAGGTTCCTCCGGCCCTGTTGTGACTAAGCAGATATGACTCAATGAGGCAGAGAGTAACCTGAGTCAGCTGAAAACAAAAACCCTCACTGTCATAACAATGAGAGCAGGATGGAAAATTACACATTTTAGCTGACCAAACCAGAGGAGAGACGGCGATGACGGCTGCGATCACGCGTCCTGAATCGAATGCCCCACATCCCCCCAGGAGACCGAGCTGATTTCCTGCCTTGTCAAATACAGAAAAAAACAGAAGACGAAAAATATTACACGTAAGCCTGGAAAGCAGATATATATACAGCCTGAAAACACAAACCTACTCTGTTCACACATTTGCCCTCACCAGCATCGCCTAATAAGGACAGAGCTTCAAATATTCAACACACGGCGCCATAAACAGACATTTTTGTGCGATACAAAAAGACCCACTGTCTGCCCAGAGGCGATCGAAGGGAATCGGGGGATAAACTGAGCATGTGAGAGTAGGAAGCCAGTACAAAAAAAAGAGAAGGAGTGGCTGAAGCACCCGCAGGTCAACAACAAAAGCTTCACAAGCAAAAAAATAGAGACAGCTGTGCCTCAGGATATCAGCTAATGAGCAAGGAATGTCTTTCTTTTCAAGAATCTATGAGCACATGGTACGAAGATGCGGCCGCAGGAGCGGGTGATGGTCTGTGGCAAATGATCCTTCGTTATCAGAAAACACAACATAATGGAAAATCAAATGAAATGAGGGGTTTCAGGCCAGACGTCTGGATGTATTTTAAGAAAGTTTTATTTCCTAGAATTCATCACAACAGTGATTGTATCATCAAGAGCTGCGATTATGTCCTTCATTTAGTTGGCAGTAAAAAGCCACAGGTTGTGGATGGTTATCTCATCACGATGGAATCCGGTTGGTATTCGACCTGGCAGTGACTTCACTGCATCTCAGGCCTTTTAGGCCCATTCTTCAGAACAGAACAGCTACGATCTGAGATGTTTGGTGGGTTTCTTCACATACACTGCTTGTTTCAGGTGTTTCCACACCACTTGAGCTGGAATAAGGTCACTTCCAAAACAATAACTTTGTCCTTTTCTAACAATTCTTTTGTGAAATTAGCTGTGTGGTTGTTGTTGTCTCGAGCTCACAGACAGACGTCTAAGAATTCATTGTTTCATCAGTGCAGGCAGGTCATCCTGGTTCAGATGCAGTGAAACAGGCCCAAACCCTGATACCACCACCATGTTTAACAGAGGGGACAGCTTCATACACTGGACTGCGGGGTCATTCTTTCTTCCAACATTAAGCTTCTCATTTAAACCAAATAATCCCATTCTGCTCTCATCTGTCCACTGAACATTTTCCCAGCAGCCCTCTGGTCTGTCCACATGATCTTCATCACACTGCAGTGTTCTTTGTTGAGAGCAGAGCCTTTCTCCATGCAGCTCTGTCATGCACACCATGTTTGTTCAGTGTTCTCCTGATGGTGGATTCATTAAGATGAACGTCAGCCAACGTGAGAGAGGTCTTTATCTGCTCAGAGGTTACCGTGTTACTCTGTGACCTCGCAGACTGTTACAGGACTTGTTTTTGGAGAGATCTTTGTTGATAGACCACTCCTGGGGAGGAACTTTAGATGAGCCTGATGAGCATTGTATGAGGTCCTCAGAAAGGTCCTTTAAATGTTTAATTTCCACAAACACATGTTGTGATGATCAGACATTGATTGGGTCATATTTATGCAGAAATATAAAGGGTTCATTAACTTAAGCAGCACTGAATACACAACTGACTTCGAGTCCGTTGTGTTGCTCCGTTTAAACTTCATGCGTTGGAGCCTCATGAAGCGTCAGACGTTAGATTTGACTGTTTGAAACACAATTTGTCCTTATGACACCCTTAGGGTGGAAATTAACAGTGTGAGCACTGTTAATGGATGGTCCTGTGTAGCCCTTTGCACCCTGTTGTGAAAGAAGGTAGGCTGCTCACACAATGCCACCAGTTCTCATAAATTCCCAGCCGAGGGTGAAAGTGAGCGTCGGCGAGGACTGAGCCTTTATCTGAGAATGATAAATCCCCCTCCACTGCCACACTGAGGATCACTGAGGAACCTTGAGCTGATTTATCGAGCTCAGAAAAACAGGGAGAGTGAGGAAGCTGTCCTCTGGCTGGATATCGCTGCCATTCTTCATTTGGGTGACGTTTCACTCAACCCTGGAAGAGAGACCCAGGAAATACTGCTCTTTTTGTTTTTGAGACGTAGTTTTTGGCATTTCTGATTCATAATTTGGTGTTTAGGAACAAACCGGGAGGGGAAATGTTGTGTTTTTATCTTACAGCTGTTGGTAATGTAACAACATGTCAATGTCAATGTCAGAAAGCTTTCAGTAAATGTGCAAGATGTCACACTGTGGCACACCAGATATAAACAGCAGAGCTCTGTGCTGTTCCCAGTGAAATACATGAAATTCGGGCCAATCAGTTGAAGCCTGTTGGGTGAATTTGCATAGTTTCTTTGTGCCCAGAGCGACTGGTTTGTAATGTTTGTGCACTCGGTGTGTTGGCTTTAATTGCTGACATTTTGACATTGCCTAACTCTGCTTGGCTCCTGGATAATTGTCTTTAAAGAGGTGGAGCTAAGGTCCACCCAGCTACCATGCCCCAAAACAATGAATTATCCATGGAGACCAGGCTGTAAACATGTTTATCTCTAAGAGGATTGGTCTGTACAGCAGAAATAAACATGTTTACAGTGTCGTACAACAATATGAGGACCTTCATTTATTTATTTTAATATATTAGCCAAAATTCGCATGATGATGACTGCAGAAACATTCATTGTGGCCTGTGTGACATTTATTGCTGAAAACAAGACATCAAGTTGTTACTTCTGCCTCACATGTGTGACGCTGGTAGACTGTCATCATGCAGACAGAGCGCAAACCCCCCTGTCTGAGTGTCAATCCATTGTTAAGGCAGCAGAAAGCCCAGGTAGCTCCTCTAACCCATGATGCAATGCAGCTACATGACAAGTAACGAAAACTCTCGCTTTCAACTTTTCAACCCTTTTTTTCTGTAGCTTCCTTCAACCTACAGCTTTCAGAGTTCACACCTGAATCAGGTTGAAGGACAACTTGACTACAATACTTCATCACAAAATCAGTCCCTCCCAGAAGGTGCTGAACATTACAGCTCTAATGATGTCAGCGTACTTGAGGTCAGATGATTTCTTCTAAGAGCAGAGAAGTTTTTTTAAAAATCTGGCAGCAGGCCAAGCACAGCCATCTGTGACAGTACCAACCCAGATATTAAATAATTCAGGTTTGGTTGTCTCTGTCTGCCTCCATGATATTAAATTAAAACCATTTTCACCATGTTGTTGAGAACACTTCCGAATGATTAGACACAGTGCAGTTTTTACATCTCATTATAATTGTAGATGAATATGTGTGGCTGGAAGACTTCTGCCAAATCCAAATATTTTAGTTTATTTTTTCTTTTCCAAGGTTGAAAAAGATTTTCAGCTGTTCATTTAAATAAATTTCTATCAGGTACAGTAAAGGCAAGGTAATCCTCTCTGAATGATATGGGTTACACTTAGAATTTAATTTCTGTTCGCATCAGAGTTGCTTAGCAACCACAGCCACCTCAGCCACATTTAAAAACGTTTTAGCTGTCACAGTGGAAAAGATTTTATTTCAAACCTTTTCAGTTATTCAGTTTTTTTATGACATGATGTTTTTACTGTGTTTTTTAAGAAAAAGTGCTCCACAGTCAAATTTAGTGTCAAAGGAAGATTATGTGTAGCTGTCATGGGATGAACAGAAGGAACAGAAAGATGTGTGGAGAGGCTTTGAAAGCAGTTAGACAGCAGCCCTGCTTCTAAAATTCAATGTAATCAATCATTTGAATTTCTGCTATCTGATGCAGAAAAAAAGTTACAGGCAGAGGTAATCTTTATTTAAATAAAGATATTTTGTGTTTAATTACGAAATATTTTTAACAATTGCACTATAGGGTGATGTATAGTCTTTTGTATAGTGTAGTTCATTCTCTCATAGTTTTGTGGACCCAAAATGAAGCTGGCTAATAGGACAAAACTATGGACGAAGCTTCCATGATGTCACCCATAGGTTTCTAAAGTGCTGTCTGGAGTTCCTGTATGATGTTCCACAGTCTGCCTAAACTCCAACTACAGACAAAGAGGTGGAGCTAGAGGGGAACTTATCAGCAGAGACCGGAATCATTTGCTTTGTTTTGTTAAACCAGGCACATTTCTGCTGTAAAGTTGAACATTTTAACATAGGAGTCTGTGGGGAGCCTGGCATTAGAGGCTGCAGGGTGGACTGTAATTTTGAACACTTCCACAGTGGCTTCATGTCTGAGCCCTGGAGGTTTCCTGCTTGGGAAGAACTGAGAGAAAAAAGGGCTCAGTGGCAAATCTGTCCCCTGCGTCAGCACCACGGACAGCTCCATGCATCTACCAATGGCCTGCTGAGCAGAGCCTGAATAACACAGAGCTTTAACAACTGTTATTTAGCATAATATATATTAAAATATGTAATAAGTCACCTCAGAAAAGTCAGATTCCCTGCATGCATTATTATTTTTTTTACTTATATTTTTACAGTAAGTAATAATAAGTGTGAAGACACCCACTTTGACACTCACATCCTACAGTTCCACAGGCAAGGACACTCTTTTCTTCAGTAGCCTGATATTCATTATCATTGATTGGCTGTGAGGTCACTTTAGTTTAACGTGAAATACACAGAGGACATACATTACATGTTCTATAACACGCTGCCTCTTTATTACCACATATGTTTTATTTCACACATTCTGCTATCTTAAGGAAGTAAGGTGCCTACATTACCCACAATGCACAGTAACCTCTGTCTGTTTAGTCAGAGGAGGTTGCGAGGAACATTTTAATTTTATTTTTTGTGTCAATTTATCAAATTTCAAAGTCACACCCATGAAAAAGCACATGGACATCTCAGGCCTTGAAACACACAAAGCAGTGGGAGGTAATTACTCACCTTCAGACCCGTGTGCTACGTTACATCTTTCAAATCCATCTGCTGCCTGCTACACCAGCCTCCAACTGTGCCACTATGCTGCTGTTTGTCCCACCAGTCATTGTGTCAACAGTGCTGGCACAGCTGGCAATCATCTTTCTCAAAGTGGCCCTTGGACAAGAAGAGCAGAGTGATGTAGTTACAAGCAGTGTGTGGGAGGTGAACTGGTTGGAGGGATTGATGGAGTTGATTTCATTTAAAACCTCATGCATCCTCATAGTAATCCCATCTCCCTTATAGGTTATTTCATTATTCATATATTCACTGATGTCTATTTTTATTCCTAGCAAAGCCGGGGTTTGAATTCCCACTTCATTTGTGTCCCTGAAACATGTAGGTTATACCCCTGAGCCAAGGTAGCGGCGTTAGGGAAGGATGCAGTGATTTATTTTAGCTGTGCATGAGTGTCACTCTCAGAATGAGGTGCTGGACTGTAGGTGAGATGGTCAGCTTTTTTGAGGCAACTACGTATAGCAGCAGTTTGAGTTTGACCTGGCTCAGGGACCAGCTGTAAAATCTGTTGAGTAATCTGAAGCCTGCCTCCTAGAGAAGGTGCCATTGAAAAAATGAGCATTCTCCGTCTCCTTTTTTTTGTGTGTTTTTGCCCATTTTCTGCCCCCCCCAACAACACCAATTTGCTCAATTTGAGCCACATATCTGTTCCGCTGCATTTACTGAGGACAATGAGAAATGGACAGAGACAGGCAACACCAGGCAGCTCATGAACATTTTCAATTTGTGGGATTTCAATTGAATCTACCGGCATCATTGGGTCAAGCTGGAGCACCCAGGTATGCCTCCAGATGACCTTCAGTGCTAAACACATCTGACACCGTAATGGTGGAGGCAGACAGGGATGTTTGTTTAGACTCTGTAAGAAGGACAATTGTTCTTAAATTATCCCTGCACCTGTCAGCTGTTCGTTCCCCTCAGAGGGCTGCTGTGACCGCTCAGCTCCAGCTGAGACGTGATTGGTCAGATGTGGCTCCATTAAGCTGTAGTCACACCAGGATTCATCCCTACAGCTGTCAGTCTAGCTGAACACTGCTCATATGGGCCCCACAAAAGAGCATGTTTTCATTTTAAAATCACACACTGTATCACCAGATTCATGGCTAAAGTTACAAGCTGACATGTGGTCGTCTGATGCTACATGGTGCACCACTTAGGATGAATTATGCATATTGTGTTTTTTGTGTCATTTTGTGTTAAATGGCAGAAATTTGAATATTTTCTAGGGATGTCCAGATTCGATCACGTGATCGGAAATCAGGCCTGATTATGTGGTTTCACACTCGATCGGAATCGATAAGAATCGGATGTTATTTCCCGATCAGGACTTGAATATATATATATACATATATATATATATATTTATTAGGGCTGACAAAGTAAATGTGTTTCCAGTGCAGGATGACTGTGGCTTGTTGTCTAGGGGGTATGATTGTTACTTTGGGTGCGAGAGGTCCTGGGTTTGACACTCGGATGATCCATTCTCTTTGCGAAATTTCCTAGTATGGGATGGATGAATCCATAGTTTATGCAATGCGTTTCAGGCAGTTTGTCAGAGCATTCAGCGGCAAGTGACAACACACACCGAGTTTTGCCTATGCAAACAGAAACGTTAGAAACGGACATCGCTAATGTTTTCCAAGGGACACAAAATTTAGCAGGATCTGGTACAGTTTAAACCCTTGGTAGGTTGTCCCACTGCTCGTAAGCTGACTGATGAGTTTGTGTAAGTTTGGCCAGAGCTGCTGGAGTAAATCTTCAGCAAACTAAACTGGTATGTTAGCATCTCCAGTGCTACGATCTCTGTACACTTCAGAAGAAGTAAAAGAAACTTTTAGTCAAACCTCAAATTTCTTGCTGCTCTTACCCCTGTAGTTATGGCTGCTAAGCTATAATTAGACAGTTCCAATTTTATAGAGGTGTTAAGAGAACGATTGTCTGGTGAGAAAAATGTGTGCACGTTGAGGCAAAAGCAGGTGGAGTTATGAGAGTACAGACCGCAGACATGCAAAATGCTCTGTTATGGTAGTCTCTTGCAGCCCTCACAGTGACTCACCGTGCCTTTTTCCTCTGCAGTCCCACCTTTTCTCTCATTTTGATTCAATAAAATTGATCCTTGAGCAGGGAATCTGCTAAACTTGCAGCATTCTTTTGAAATTTAACCATCGTCAAGTGGAGGCGAGGTCAGAGTTTCACAGATTGCTCTTAAATAAACTCATGAAGGATCTAAAGCCAGAGCTGTTTTCATGACCTTGATGACGGCTGAATCAAATTTAATTTGTTCTTTTCACTTTCACTTAACTGCCTGCAGCACTCATGCTTGCAGCGTGTCAGTGGGGGTTTGATAGGGCTGCTCACTGATAGCATTATGATTCAATCAGATAATTGCACCCATTAGTGATTATAGAAAATACACATGAATGCTTTACATCAGGAACGAACTGTGAATGCATAATGTTGGTCAGACAGGCAGGTTTTTATGTGGATGCTCAGGGTTTCTTTTCGTTGCATTTGTACATCATTCACCAGTTGATTGGATGGTATTGTGCCTGGTTTCATCTAGTGAAGAGAGAAGTGTTTGCATTTCCATCAAACAGGTGGAGAAGATGAACAACTCAGAAGATAACAGTATAAGAAGGTTACAGTCTTCTTCTTCATGTACTTTAGTGTTCACCGTGTCAGAACATATGGATAATAATAGCTCTTCTTTGCATCACCTCAAGCACCACATCATCATGATGTGAATTTTGTTGTTTCTATTAGATGTGATACCACAAAAGGCATGTGAAAACAGAGCTGCTGTCAGAAGTTGGGACTTCTTCATGTACTCCTGAAATGTTACTAGAGGAGTGATTTTGTTTGTTTGTTTATTTTGTATTGTGGCATGTATATTAAGACTTTGTGGTCACCAGAAAATTTGTTGTATTGGCAAGGCATGTCCTGATCCGATCACGTGATCGGATATCGCGCCCAATTACGTGGTTTCAGACTCGAATGGAATCGGACGTTATCTCCCGATCAGGACTCAGATATATATGTATTAAGGCTGTCAACATTAGCACATTTCTACAGATTAATCCAGCATAATGCTGTGCAGGGGGACTCTGGCTTGTAGTGTAGGGGTGTGATTGATGCTTTGGGTGCGAGAGGTCCTGGGTTTGAGACTGGGAGGAGCTGTTTCCTTTGTGAAACTTACCAGTTTGAACAGAAGTATTTATCCGTATTTATTGTCTGTGATAATGCATTTCGGGCAGTTTGTGGAAGTATTGTACCCGTTGAAAGGGGCAGTTAATGCGGCTACGATGAGCAGCAAAAGTGTCCCACACACAAGTTTTGCTTATGCAAACACATGCGCGAGCAATAAGAGAGGTACCAATCATTCTAGTAGCGTTTATAAGCCCAGTGGCAGCGCGAAGGCACAGGACATCACAGTGAGAGCACAAATGAGTGACCTGCCATTCAAGTATTGGATCGGGACTCGGTAGTGGCAGATACTCAAAATCAAATGACTTGGATTCTGACTCGAGGGCAAAAAAACCTGATCGCGACATCCCTAGTATTGGCCGTCTACATGGTCTGGAGTGAATCTTACGTGTGGTATCTGAACTCTGAACTTCTTCACATGTTATTAGTTCATTTAATTTAGATGGCTTTGACCTAAAATTGATCCTTTAATTCTTCTTTCTGTCTTTCTCTCTGTCACTGAGTTTTGAGCAGACCCATCTGGCACAGATCGGAGGAGGCAATCTTCATTCAAAGCTAATGGTCTGACAGACGTAGAGCCATTTTTTTTAACTGGTAACCAGCTAAAATTCTGAGATACATTAAAGCATTTTCCATCTACATAATGTCTCCTCCACACCTTCAAGATATCAGCTGACATCTCTTTGTGCTTCACCTCCCGCTGAGCTCCTCAATTAATTTGTCATCTCTTTTAAAATGAAACGTGAGTTAAAATAGTGAACGGCGGCCTCCATTTTCCTCCATAATAACACCGCCATCCCCCCTCCTTCCAAATGAATCCAGCACAAAGAATTACCTGCAGTGTCCTCTTCTCTGCATGATCACACAGATTTTCCTGCCGCACTTTGTATTTTTGGGGGTTTTGTTTTTTTTGTATCACTTTATCTTCTCCGTGTAGTGGGACTTCTTCACCAGTGATGCCGCTGTCAGCAGAGCAAACAAAAAGCTGATTACAGGGCAGAATTATCTAGAATGCCAGTCTCTTTTAGCATCCAGAGATATCATAGTGCCCAAAGAACAGAGAGAGGTACTTGCTTTTGCACACACTTGTTTATAAGATAATATCTTTTTTTTTTTTTTTTTTTTTTTTTTTACGATAAGTCCCCATTCCCAAGCCCCGCCCCAAACAATATAAATGTATATGAGGGAAAACTAGGGCAAGCCTGAATCAGAATTTCAATGGACTACATTTTTGTTTAGTCGTGCAATTTTGGCAGTAAGCACCACCACAATCAGAATATCAATCAAAAGCACTCATTCTGAGGGAGATGACGGTCTGCTTACTGAAAGTGGCACCAGTAACAACATCTGCAATAAGGCAGATGTCACAGATTGTTATGTGTTATTTTTCCCCCCACTACATGCATTATTCCTCTGATATGAACTGCTGGCATCTCTCCCTTCCACTGCTATGAACACCTCTACATTTTTCCCGAGACCTTCATGACACCTCCATACATTAAACAGCAACATTAACTGCTGCTCGGCCTACTGATTCACTTGTGCAGTTTTTATTGGAGAGATGCTCGGAGCTATTTGGCAGCAGAGGACAAAAATAGAAAGAGGGTGATGATGGATCGTAAAGTATGTGCTTTATTGGACATAATGGAGCTCGGTTTATAGCTGCGATGGTGAACCACTGAAATGGGAGTGTCAGCTGTGGTGTTACAGACATTACAGAGTCCCCGAGCACTGCATATACGTGCCGGCAGGCTGGCTTTGTTAGTCATGTGTTGCAATAATAATGGCTGTGGAAACGAGGGGTCAGCTCTGTAATGAGTTCAAGTAAAGCTGAATATTTGAAGTCAGAATTCAGCTGCACATATTATCATTTAATTGCGGCGTGGCTTTAGTTTCAAAAGACGTGAAGACATTCTAAAGCCGTCGAGGAATTAGGAAGTCTGCTGTGAGTTTTTTGTGGGAGCCGACAAAACTTTGTATATATGCTTGAATGAAGTGAAGAGAAATCCGTTGTGTGTGTGTGTGTAAGAAAACCCTCCTCAGAAACACACTGGAGCCCTCACAGCTGATTGACTCCTGGCCCAGCCTCATTAGTGTGTTTGGAGAGGAAACTTTTCTGCAGGTGGGGGCTGGGAGGGAGAGAGTTTCACATGAAGCATGAAGGCCAAATACACCGCATTCCGCTGCCGTAACCAAGGACACTGCCGGGCAGCAGGGCGGTGGCGGCACCCCCCCCCCCCCCCCCCCCATCTAAAATGTTGCTCCACTTAATGGGAGCGAGTTGAAAACAAATAAGCCAACCTGATAATGAGGCTTTCCCTCAATTTCTGTGACGTTTTTCCAATAAGAGTCATCTGTGCCTTTAATAGACGACAAACATCTGTGCTGCTCAAAGCCTAATTTGTTTGGTAATTGTTGGCTGAGAGCAGACTGAGCTAACCACGTTTTTTTTTTTTGTCAATAGCTATTAAAGTTCTTAGAGATGTAATAAAATGGTTATTCATTACAGAACGCACTGCTGCCATAATTCAACTGCTGAAGTAAGAAGGAAGTACATAAGGACAGACTGCTTTCACAGCAGCAGTGCTTGTGCTAAGTGCTATGTGGTTGTCCAGTTTCACAATCTACCATCAAACCTGGGGCAAACATTTAAGAATGTTCTATATTTCTGCATAAATATGACCCAAAACATCCGAATCATACATACACAAGCCATCTGTTCAGGGGTGTGTTCAGTCAATGGGTGATGTCAGTGAGTTTCCTTCAACACCACTGATCTATCAACGTCTGATCATCACAACATGTGTTATTGGAGGTATATTGAAATTTCTGAGGACCTCTTACTAACAGGTGTTGCGGCTCATCAGGCTCATCTAAAGACCCTCCCCAGGAGTGGTCTATCAACAAAGATCACACCACAAACAAGTCATGTAACAGGCTGTGAGGTCACAGAGTAACACAGGGTAACCTCTGAGCAGATAAAGACCTCTCACGTTGGCTGATCTTCATGTTAATGAATCCACCATCAGGAGAATGCTGAACAAACATGGTGCATGACAGAGCTGCAAGGAGAAAGGCTCTGCTCTCCACACAGAACACTGCTGTCATGTGATCATGTGGACAAACCAGAGGGCTGCTGGGAAAATGTTCAGTGGACAGATGAGAGAAGAGAAGCTTAATGTTGGAAGAAAGAATGACCCTGCAGTCCAGTATGAAGCTGTCCCCTCTGTTAAACACGGTGGTGGTAGTATCAGGGTTTGGGGCCTGTTTCACTGCATCTGATGGGACAATGAATTCTTAGACGTCTGTGAGCTCGAGACTTTCATCCTAACCTACAACATCTGTGCTTCATGAAGCTGCTTATAGTGACAGCTTTGTATCTGATCAGGTTAATAGTCTTCTGAAGTGTTTTCCTTCAGATCATCATTTATAAAAGAAAGTACCACATGCACACCTTTATGATGCAGTAGGAAAGACCGGGAATGTGTCAGACCCACACACACACACCTGCAGTGCATTCAAAGCAGCATTCCAGCAGCACAGAGGGTTATTTAGTTAGCTGTGATTTTGATGCTATGCTAATTAGCCAGGAGAAATAATTACATGTGGTTGACACCTTTCCACTCGGCTTGGTCGCAGATGTGCCGATTAAAACAGATAGACCCAGAATGCAACTTGAGTCGATCATCTCCTGTGAGTCGGTGGCAAGAAACAGGTGGACAGGAGCACATGAAGTCTGCTGCAGGTAGACTGGGATGCTTCACCTCAGACTCTTTGAATTTTAAGTGTCTGTAATGACACAAAATGATCGAAGGAAGCTGACAGGAGATAGTCTGTGACTGATGCCCTTGGCTGACAAAACACTTTTTAAAAATGAATAATTTGCCTTGTCAGGTGTTAAATGATGGACTTTAAAGCTGGTTGTTTTGTCCTTAATGCAAAGGAGGTGATCAGAATAGAACCTCGGAAAGAATACTTTGTGCCAGATTTGATTTTAGCTGATGGTAGGTGATGCTGACATTTACCAAACTCTGCTGATTCATGCAGGTCTGACAGACAAACCGAGTCTTTTATCAAATCTGTGATTTTCTGAAGACTTTTTTCCTCCATATATTTGTATACATGGGAAAATGTGTTTGTGTTTTTTCTACACATACACACAGGGAGCAGTGAGGGTTAAGTGCTTTGCTCAAGGGCATTTCAGCTGTGGCTGTTGAGGGGGAAGCGCTGCTCGTTCTCTCCCCTGCCTACACATTCCATCATACTGCTTCAGGGACTCAAACTGGCGACCTTTGGTCCCAGAGCCTGCTTCTCTAAATACTAGTGCTGCTTGCATGTTGTGTTGAGGTCAGAGAGCCTCGGGATGTTTTCCTTTCAGGTCCCTGTGCAGAGCAGCTGTGCTGCATTAGGCCTTTTACAGCTCTGCATGCGCAGCATCCCACACGCTTGATGATCGGTTTTGGGTGCTTCTTCACTCCTTCAGCCACTTGTTGTGTAATCATAATGTACAAAAGTTTGGACAAACCTTCTCATTCACTTGTTGGGCTGCTTTGCCTTCACTCTGCAGTCCAGCTCATACCAAACCCTCTCAGGGGTCGGGTTTATGTCGGGTGACTGTGGAGGCCGGGTCATGTGACGCAGCACTCCATCACTCTCCTTCCTGGTCAAACAGCTCTCACAGAGCCTGGAGGTGTGTTTGGGCGCCTTTTCCTGTTGAAAAACAAATGATGGTCCCACTGAACCAGGTGTGGATGGCGTGTTGCTGCAGAATGGATGTGGAAGCCCTGCTGGTTAGTCCCCTCACATCCCATCACTCCTCCTCCATGCTTCACAGTGGGGACCACACATTGTCTGCTCACCTTTTCTGCTCCTGAAAGGACACGGTGGAACCAAAGATTTCACAACTGATCTTGACAAAGTTTGTAATCATCCATATCAACTGGAATAATTGTGACCGTGCTCATGGCTGGAGGTGGAGGAAGGTGCAGCCTCAACACATCATTTTTTTTTCATGTTTGGATTTAAGCGGCTGCCTAATTGTGAGCTTGCAGCCGGCACAGTAAAGATAAGATAAGATAAGATAAGATAAAACTTTATTAATCCCGAAGGAAATTCTTGTGCCAGAGGTATCAAGTTACAATAAATGCAGTTAAGTACAGAGTATAAGAGTATAAGTGTCACTATAATCCAAAAAGAGTACAGTACGCAGTATGAGCACAATATATGATACATGGATACAAATATGGAGACATAAGGTGCTAAGTAAACATAAATATAGACAAGTGGAGGGAATGACAGTGATGCCTGACATGATTATCTAGCGCTCCCTACAGAAAGGGGAGGAGTTATACAGTCTGATGGCCACTGGCAGGAAGGACCTCCTGTGGCGTTCTGTGCTGCTCCTCGTAGTCTCAGTCTACCACTGAATGTGCTCCTGTAGGACAGCAGTGTGTCGTGCAGGGGGTGAGACGTGTTGTTACGAATACTGAGGAGTTTCCTCAGTATCCTCCTCTCTGTCACCTCCACCACAGACTCCAGCTCCACTCCCAGCACCGAGCCAGCCTTCCTAATGAGCTTGTTGAGTCTGTTGGTGTCTGTCGTCTTCATCCTGCTGCCCCAGCACACTACAGCGTAGAAGCTGACGCTGGAGACCACCGAGTGGAAAAACATCTGCAGCATGGTCTGCCAGACGTTAAAGGATTTGAGTCTCCTCAGTAGATACAGGCGACTCTGTCCCTTCCTGTATATTGCCTCTGCGTTTGTGGACCAGTCCAGTTTGTGGTCAATGTGGACACCCAGGTATTTGTAGCTGTCCACAATGTCCACGTTGGTACCCTTGGTGCTGACTGGGTTTGGGAGTGTCTGGTGCTTCCTGAAGTCCACCACCAGCTCTTTTGTCTTTGTGACATTCAGCTAAAGGCAGAGATGTGCTGCCAGAGGTGCTGTAGGAGGTAAAGTGGTGGATAGATTGGACGCTGCGGGGCCGCGCTCACACTGCTGAGAGTAAAATAGAGGTCCCTGTCAGTAAACATGGCGCCTGTTGGCGTGATCTGAATTCTTTTGTCGATCATAACGATGAACCATCACGGTTTTCTTAAGTTCAATCTGCAGACCTACAAGAGCTGCAGCAAAAAATTATACATGAAGCTGGACGGGGAGCTGCTTTGGAGCGGCTGAGATCATGTGAAGGAGCAGTAATTCCCTCCTCTTCAAACAGCAGTGCACCACACGCCGTCCCTTTTTTCTGCTGCTGTCAAAATAAGTTTTTTCTCCACTTTATTGTTCAAGGTGCCTTACCCCAGCTGTGGCCTGACTGCAGCAGCGTGGTGAGTTTTGTTTGGCATTGGTGGAGAATAAACCTGTTATTTTGGAGGCATGTCTGCTTCTGTTAAATCATGACGTGGATTACAGTGTCTACGCTTAATGAACGAGATTGAAATGTAAATGTATCTCACTTGAAAGCAGCTGTTTAACGATGAGTGTGTTTGTACTTCCGGCGTTGATTTGAACGACCTTGTGTCAACATGGCGGCGTGTTGGAACCTAGAGCCCGGATGCTGCTGGACGTTATTTCCCTTTGCAGCTTTGCCAGTTTGGTGTCAGCGCAGTTTTCAGGCTCGTTCAGCTGTGTGACATTTAACAGGTTTATTGTCAAGAAAAAAAAAGAAAGAAACTGTGTCAACTGTGTCAATTAGAATCACAACACAGAGGAGGCTTTTATCACGATCTTGAAGGTGGCTTTTCTGTGAAAATAAAAGAGCAGAAGCGTGGGTTGTTTGTCTCGCTAATGTCACTCATTTTACTTGTAAAGCAGCCTGCGCATTTTGGAAAATGTGCTCTTGAACTAAACCTGTCTTGCGCTAATGGAAGCTGTGCTGTTGGGAGGTTGAGGGCCGTAGCCCTCCAGGGATCCTTGATAAAAAGCCATTAGTCTCCTGTGGGCAATACCTGCTACTTTACAGTATGTAATGGACTTAACATGCCGGTCGTGTGGCTTTGTGTTCTGTATTTTATCCACCGTACTGGGATTAATCCCTAAAGGCTGATAGATGCTAAATGAATATTTATGACCTCAAGCAGTGAGGGTGAGTATTGTAGGCGCACACACACACACACACACACAACGAACGAGCGGCATAATCAAATCCTCATAAAATACTTTTAACAAAAGCATTTTGTAGCAACATGAGTTTATAGATTTATTTTCTGCTGGTAAAACGACCTCTACCTGACACCACATTGACACTGAACAGTTCAGTTCTCTGTAGGGCTGTGAGGAAGTGCAAACTGTGTGAGAGGCAGCTGTGGAACAGTGAAGTCTTATAAATAAGTTATAAATAATGTGGCTCCCAGAAAACACACTCACTAATCATTCAGGTGATCCACATTCTCATCAATCAATCAGATGCACTCACTGCATGATAACATCAGGAAGGAAGGAGTGGTGATAAAACCAGGCTGCAGTTCACCTATAGGGGAGCTTGTGAGTGGTAGTGAAAATTAGTATTTACACTTGCTGCTTATTGATTATATATCAGAACTGAACTGAATAAACAGATGGATGCTAATGTTATTTGTTAGCAAGGAAGCTAATTGGTCTGACTGTGACAGGAGATCCTCCCTCTGCTGCTGTTTGTTAGGTGTGTAAGCAAAATGGCGGATGGCCTTCATGGTGAATGACATCACAAATAGTTGTTGTAGTCCAATTTCCAATAGGAAACCAAGTGGGCTCCCTCCATTCATTCTAGATTTTTTAAGAGCGCCCCCTATGGGAGAGGAGGTTCACAGAGTGGGACATTTTCTGCACCACACTGAGCTTTGTCCATGTAATACAGACCAGGTTTGGAGCTCTTTGGCATTATTGTCACCTGTTGATATTAAATAACCTAAAGTAGAGTTTTGTCTACTTGGATTGTTAATCAGGCTGAATGCACACAGCAGCACTGCCTCTGCTTTAAGGAGGCGATGCATGACAATCAAATTATTTAAACATTATATAGAGTTATGAATGAAATTGTAATCTTTTTTTAAAAAGACTGCATAAAAATCTGATGTGATGCGTTAGGAGCTAACAGGCTAAACTTCCTACTTCCTGTCTTCACCATAAATAAATGGTCTTTCCTGATGATCTGTCTTTTGACAGTTTTTTTTTTCTCCTGCTGAGCTGCGCAGAGAATTTACCCATGAAAAGTGTTGGTGTCACGCTCTGTCCATTGAGATCCAAACGACCACAGAGTAACCTGACAGCGCCTCATATTCGCATTAGAGTCTTTCTGATGTCATCTTAAGAATGTGAAATGGCTTTCATGCAAATGGTGAAACTCTCCCTCATGACTGTCTGTTTGGTGATGACGGGCACTTTGCTGCATTGCAGTTCAAACCGGCGAGCTAACTCGTTTTTTATTTTTTATTTTTTTTTTCTAAAGCCAGTTACTGGGGTTGCACGAAATTGCAAATCAGCGGCTGGTGACACGCTCTGTCATGTTTGCAAAGAGGAAGAGAGAAAGAGAGGAGGGAGGAAGAGGAGAGAAGGAAGCCCAAACAGTATCTAACACCTGCAAATGGAAACTGTCACAGCTTGATAACAAACTTAGAGGAGGGTGAGCAGAATAAACACTGAGCTCTCTAGTGTTGCTGCTTAATGAGGTTTTCAGTGGAACTATTCAGTGAGATGGAAAGAAGTGACTGGCTCCTGTGACCCCTGCGAGGATCTGTAAGTCTTACTGGCCATACATTTTGTTGCTCTCAGTGACTGAGATCCTATAGAAAATCATAAATGGAGTCACCGCCACGGCTGGGCGCTCGCCTCTGTCTTTGATTTAGTGCAGGGAGACGGCCAGAGACACCGGCGCAGCCTTGCATGACCAGAAGCAAATGAAACAGGAAACTGACCGCCTCATCTCCTCAAGGGTGTCTGTGGTCTGTGGCAGGGTGGAGGGTGGAGGGGCGAAGGGGATTTAGGTGGCCTGGGCGGAGGTGTTAGGGTTGTGGGAGTATATTTTACTAATGAGGACACCCATGTAGCCTCCGATGCCTGTGCAAACAGCGACGAGGGAGAGAAGTGAATCAAAGCAGCTCAACACAACAGAGCTGGAAGGCTCACATGTGCTATATCTGCTAACACACAGATGTGATGCTAGTATACAGAGTGTAAGCTACCGCTAACTGTAACAAACAGTTCACTTCATATGATGTGAAGACCTGGCAGCTGGTGATCCAAGGCAGTGTCTCTTTAAGAGTGCTTACTGTTGCATTTAAAAAAAAAAAAAAAAAAACGTTTTAACATGGTGGCTCATTTTTGGGGGTAAGCCTCAAGTGGCCACTCAAGGAACTGCAGTATTTGGCACTGGGAAACACATAATAATCACATCTGCGTGGAAGACATTTTTACACCATGGAAAATCGAGGAGCAGATTTTTGTGTAATTGGAGGAGAAACCCTGTAGAGCGGGGGGAAGGAGGTGTGTGTGCGTGTCTTGTGTTTGAGGTTTTTAGCTGCGGCTCTTCACCAGAACGACTTTAACATTTAAGTTTGAAGTGTTTCTCAAGGGCACTTTGGATAGCATGGCTCTTTAGGAGACTTAACCTGTGTTCTCATAATTATCTGACGTCTCTGTGAGTGCTCCGGCTACCCTGCCACCTTTAACTCCTTGTGCTGTTCACGGTTCACCAGTCCATAATCCATTAAGGAGTGGGAGGGCACGGGCTTCATTACCGACGAGTCGAGCAGTCTGCGCGCCTCAGGAGGAGACATTGACAGAAAAAAAAGCCTTCATGGTTCTGCAAGTGGACCGACTCTATTATATGCAGCGATGACACTTGAGCCACAAAATGCCATAAGTGCAGACGGAGGATTTTTCCAGCAGTGTGACTATGACCAAATGCTGCTTCATTCAGTCGCTGCTTTCATCCAAAGCTTTTTTTTTTACGGTCCTCAAACATTGGTGGTACAAAGAAGCCCCCTGAGCGTAGCAGTCCACATTCACTTCAAGCAATTTATTCAGAGTCAGATGTGTTTCCTCCGTCAATTTGGATCAGCTGGACAGGTGAGAATAAGGCTGTTTAAACAGGCCAGGTCAGTAGATCTGACACCAGCAGGAAACAGTTGTATGGGTATTACAGGACACATGTTGATATGTGACTGCAGGCAGTTCCTGGAAAGAACAAAATGAAGTGAATGGAACCGTCGAGAGAGAGAGAGAGACGCTCCACATTATATTTCATTTCCTCGTGTGCTTCTCAACCTCTTAAACTAATGAATCCCAAGACAAATTCTCCTCAGCTTCTTTGCCTTCAGGGGAGAAAAACTGAAAATATTTCCAAAGTGTTGCAGCATTTAAAGTTGCCACAGTGTATAAGCCTGACAGTGAGTTCAGTTTTCACACCCAGGATGCTGTGTTCTCGTGGCTGCAGCATTAAATCAAACTGAAATATTTTAGTTGTGCTCTGCATAATTCTCTGCTCCGTCTCCCTGAATTCAGTCCAACATATTTGTATCCGCAGACCCCTCTGGGACCGCCGCGAGAATTCAAAAATATTGTAGCGCTGTAAACATTGAGGGGGTGTTAGCTGGTCCCCTCGCGGTCAGCTGTCAGAGGGACATAACTCAGAGTTATTTGAGCTCCTCCGTGGAGGGGTGGCTCAGTATGATAAGCTGTGACACATGTCAGTCAGGAGTCTCTTTAAAGGCCTGTAGAGAAAATGATTCCAAATGTAACACAGTGTGTCTATGAAGGCGTCGGCTGTGGAGTTCAGCAGCCTCCTCTCCAGCCCGTCCTCACCAGGAAAACCTAACATGAGGTCTATATTTCAGGAAATGTGTGCACGTATTTCTACGACGGTTGTCTACGGGTGCGTTGATGGGGGCGGGACTTGTTGTCCTGCTAGCTGGAAAAGGTGAAAGCGGAAAGGAACTGTTTTCCTTGTTTACTTTATGACATGTAACCCTGTTCTTTTAATGCAAACCGGTGCCGGGTCTGCAGTCTACCTCCTGTCTTGGACTTTTGCAGCTAAATTGGTCGCATCATTGAATACATTGAACATCTGTGTGTTCCACACGGCCATGTTGTTTCTTTGTGAGGACATGCTGCTCCTTTTATCTTGGTCTTACCACCTAGATCTGGTGGCAGTACTGAAGAAAGTTGGTTCTGGGGTGGCTAACCTCAAACCATAGGTCTAAGTCTGCAGTTCCCCTTGTAGCCTATAGGGGGCTGCCACCAAACATCAGTCAGTATCCATAGACCTCCATGTTAAAATGTCCAACTTAACAGCAAAAATGTGAATTGTTATATAACTCAACTTTATTGTGTTAAAATTATCACCATGTTGAGTGACAGGCGCGTGCTGACTCATAGTTTCTGTGGCCTCAGCTCCATTTGTGCTCCACCATAAACAGACTATGATGTTGCCAACATGGCGACGGTTGGAGCCTCCCACAGAGGCTCAAAAAAGCTTTTTCAGAAACCTGCAGGTATACACCACAGATGCTATATACACTCAACAAAAATATAAACGCAACACTTTTGTTTTTGCTCCCATGTTTCATGAGATGGACTTGAAGATCTAAACTTCATTCCAGATACACAATATTACCATTCCTCTCAAACATTGTTCACAAATCTGTCTAAATGTGTGATAGTGAGCACTTCTGCTTTGCTGAGATAATCCATCCCACCTCACAGGTGTGCCACATCAAGATGCTGATCTGACATCATGATTAGTGCACAGGTGTACCTCAAACTGCCCACAATAAAAGGCCACCCTGAAATGTGCATTTTGTTTCTGCGTTATTGGCGGTCTGGGGACTCAGAACCAGTCAGTATCTGGTGTGACCACCATTTGCCTCATGCAGTGCAACACATCTTCTTCGCATAGAGTTTATCAGATTGTCTATTGTGGCCTGTGGAATGTTGGTCCACTCCTCTTCAATGGCTGTGCGAAGTTGCTGGATATTAGTGGGAACTGGTGCACGCTGTCGTATACGCCGGTCAAGCACATCCCAAACATGTTCAATGGGTGACATGTCCGGTGAGTATGCTGGCCATGCAAGAACTGGGACATTTTCAGCTTCCAAGAATTGTGTACAGATCCTTGCAACATGGGGCCGTGCATTATCTTGCTGAAACATGAGGTGATGTTCATGGATGTATGGCACAACAATGGGCCTCAGGATCTCATCACGGTATCTCTGTGCATTCAAAATGCCATCAATAAAATGCACCTGTGTTCTTCGTCCATAACAGATGCCTGCCCATACCATGACCCCACCACCACGGGCCACTCGATCCACAACATTGACATCAGCAAAGCGCTCACCCACACGACGCCACACACGCTGTCTGCCATCTGCCCTGAACAATGTAAACCGAGATTCATCCGTGAAGAGAACACCTCTCCAACGTGCTAGACGCCATCGAATGTGAGCATTTGCCCACTCAAGTCTGTTACGGCGACGATCTGGAGTCAGGTTAAGACCCCAATGAGGACGACGAGCATGCAGTTGAGCTTTCCTGAGACGGTTTCTGACAGTTTGTGCAGAAATTGTTTGGTTATGCAAACCAATTGTTTCAGCAGCTGTCTGAGTGGCTGGTCTCAGACGATCTCGGAGGTGAACCTGCTGGATGTGGAGGTCCTGGGCTGGTGTGGTTACTCGTGGTCTGCGGTTGTGAGGCCGGTTGGATGTACTGCCATATTCTCTGAAACGCCTTTGGAGACGGCTTATGGTGGAGAAATGAACATTCAATGCACGAGCAACAGATCTGGTTGACATTCCTGCTGTCAGCATGCCAATTGCACGCTCCCTCAATGCTTGTGGCATCTGTGGCATTTTGCTGTGAGACAAAACTGCACATTTCAGGGTGGCCTTTTATTGTGGGCAGTTTGAGGTACACCTGTGCACTAATCATGATGTCAGATCAGCATCTTGATGTGGCACACCTGTGAGGTGGGATGGATTATCTCAGCAAAGCAGAAGTGCTCACTATCACACATTTAGACAGATTTGTGAACAATGTTTGAGAGGAATGGTAATATTGTGTATCTGGAATGAAGTTTAGATCTTCAAGTCCATCTCATGAAACATGGGAGCAAAAACAAAAGTGTTGCGTTTATATTTTTGTTGAGTGTATATAGTTAGGTATTATCTAGAGGGCCGGTCATCGTCACAACACTGACACGAACCATGACTCGATCTTAAGGCACATCCAGAGAGAATTTTAGAATCGACCACTTCCAACATCCAGAGTCCAACCTGCACGAGAGGCTGACAGGATGAACGCTCTTCCGCTCATTAAATAACCCATTGTGATGATGGCTGCCATCCAGAAATGTGGATTTGAGCAGCACTTACCCTCTTCACCTGATCCGGTCTCCCTCAAGGTGGAAGTATATACTCTTGGTTTAATCTGTCTGTCTCCAACCCTGCACCTTAATGCACTTCCACTGCATTAACTGCTGCTTGTTGTGAAAATTGCAGCCTTTACGCATTAACACCGTTGACCCCGCGCAGCAGCGCACCTAATGAAAATAAACACATTTTAATTTTCACCGTGCGATTGGTGACAAATCCTCTCACATTCACACGCTCGCTTTTGTGTGTAATTCTGTATGATTATGGTCAAAGGATCATTACAAAAACAAATAGGTGGGATCACCGTGGCGACACTGATAGCAAGGTTCTTTCCCCTCGTCTCTGTAATGAATGGAATAATCAGCCCAGTGAGGCGGCTGTCGAATGAACGTCAGCATTAAACCATTTCTCAGCTCCACTTCCTCGACCCCAGCGGGCTCATTAGTGGGCTGTTGAAAGCGCTGCTATACAACATATTTATTATTTAGTGCTTTTTGTGTTTTTCTTTTGTGATTAGACTTTACTATGGTCTCACTTACACATAACGACACAAAATGTTTTGATAAAGCTGGAATTTGATTCTCTCTCTCTGTGTGTGTGTGTGTGTGTGTGTGTGTGTGCAACAGAAACTGTGTATCTAGACTAAAAACATCCTCTGTGTTATGAAGTGCATTGGGTTTGTCTCATTTGCATTAACAGCATCAGCAGTATGAGAGGCATGAGAACACAGCCTTCTCCCTGCGACTGCTGGAAAGAAAAAAACACACAACACAAACTAAGTGTATGCTTTCCTCACATACAGACACACTGACGAGCTGGAAGTCGCACATCTGCTGTGACGCATGTGAAGACAGAGAAGGAGGGGGGGTGGTGGAAGTGGCCTTAAGGTCTCTGCAATTTCAGATTAATTCCTTCCCGTGCTTTAAGATAACGACATGTGAGTGTTGGTCCGGAGAAGGTCAGGTGACATTGTGCTGCTGCTGCTTATGTCTGGGATGCACAGTGCTGTGTTGCATATTGTTCTATAGTCTGAGGATGTTGCTTGTTTTGTCGTCCTCTGACAGAAAGTCATCGTATTTAACCCTTTAATAAATATCGATTGGTTTCTACAAACCTGAAGCAGGAATAATTTGCCGTGTGTTCGCTGGGAAAGAAAAGAGAAGCTGTTTAACCTGAGCGCTCATGTAATCTGCGTGAGCTTGGTTTTAAAGTTTTAATTATGATTTTTGACATTTAGGCTCCAGGAAACTGTTTAAAAACAGAGTCTGAGGAAACCTTGGAGGTTGAGAGCTTGACCGGAAAAGAATCTCCCTGCAGCGATATGATGTCTGAAGTCTGAACTCTGGTTTTATCTTCCACAGAAACAGAAACTGACCAAGAACCAGAACTGCTGCTCGAGGGAGCCACGGGCTTAAAAACATCAACTGCCGGGCTGATAGTGAACGTGGCCCGTTTATCTCTCGCAGAGGACACGACGACAACAAAAGGTTTGACACAAGTTGTTCACGCAATGCACATAAACACAAAAACACGTTAGACTACAGGACGACTCCTCCTCATCCTCAGCCGCTGCTTCAGAGCGCGCTCAGCTGAGGTAATCCCCAAAACTTGTTAGAAACATCAACATAGTTTAACAGAGCATGAAGACTAAGCTGTTGACTTCCTCACCTGCCAAAATTACATATTTATTCTGCGATATAAGACAAAGGTCTGTTGTTATTTGTTGTGAAATATGTACAAATCTAAAAAAAAATAAAGAGGAGAAAGACAAAATGGTGACCAGTGACGGCTAGAGACTGGTCAGTGGTTTTCCAATCAGAGGAGGGACGTTAATGAGTAATTCCCAGCTAGCATTATCAGGCTCTTAACCCCATCCTGGCCCGTGCAGCTGGGGCTTCATGTCCTCCAGGACGTCTCTCTCTCTCTCTCTCTCTCTCTCTCTCTGCAGTTGTACTGGGGAGCTCCCAGCTGTGATTGTGATTGTGTGTGCACGTGAAGCAGGGAGCTGCTGGAAGCAGCGCATGTATGTGCTCAATCAAGTTCCCCCGGATAAATAATATGGGAGAAAGATTAGTGCCAGCAGAGATTGTATTTGTATTGCATAAATTTGAATTTGTCACCCTCATATTAAGCTGTTGATTTAAAACAAAAATATGAATTTGTTGAATAAATGAATTCTAAAATTGAACCTGGGGTGAAATTAAAGGATTTATGTCGGCTCTGATTACATTTAAATTAAAGCTAACGAGCCTGTATTTGTGAACAAACACAACCAAAGTCTCTGACAGCAGACACACACAGGTCTTTCTGCCATCATACTTCGTTTTATTGTTATTTCCGCTGATCGAGTGCGCTGTCTGAACTCGCCTCTGATAAAACTTGGAAAGAGTCACCAGCGTTTGGCTGCTCCGTGGACCAAAAAACTTAAAAGGAATAATTCAATTATATATTTATTTCCCCCCACACTGTCCTGTTGAGGAGTTCAGCCCTTCCTGGTGGCTCTGGGGACACAAACAGTAGCGCTCTTTATCCCCTTTTCTTACCGTCAGGGAGAAAACGTTGCCAGTTAGTAATTATTGATATCAAGAGCCCGAGAAGGAGCGTTATTGCCTGAAATGACATCAGGTCCCCTGGCAGCAAATTTAGAGGTTGACTGCTCTTGAAGTGTTTCGGAGGTGTTGATGCTAAAAAGTAAAAATGTTCTGACACGCCGGCTTGATGCTTGTTTTTGTGTTCCTGCCGTGGATGTCGTCTGTAATCCAGGGTCTTAGCTTAGCTTAGTTTAGCTTGTTTGTTCTGTGAGGAATTTAACCCCTTTTTACACACTTTTAGTGCAATGACAATGGAAGATTTTCCATAATGTTGTAACTGTTGGTGATGCCATCCATCCATCCATCTTCCACCGCTTATCCGGGGCCGGGTCGCGGGGGCAGCAGTCTAAGCAGGGACACCCAGACTTCCCTCTCACCAGACACTTCCTCCAGCTCCTCTGGGGGAATCCCGAGGCGTTCCCAGGCCAGCCGAGAGACATAGTCTCTCCACCGCGTCCTGGGTCTTCCCCGGGGCCTCCTCCCAGTGGGACATGCCCGGGGAAGACCCAGGCCAGCCGAGAGACATAGTCTCTCCACCGCGTCCTGGGTCTTCCCCGGGGCCTCCTCCCAGTGGGACATGCCCGGAACACCTCCCCAGGGAGGCGTCCAGGAGGCATCCGAACCAGATGCCCGAGCCACCTCAGCTGGCTCCTCTCGATGTGGAGGAGCAGCGGCTCTACTCCGAGCTCCTCCCGGGTGACTGAGCTGTCACCCTATCTCTAAGGGAGCGCCCAGCCACCCTTCGAAGGAAACTCATTTCGGCCGCCTGTATTCGCGATCTCATTCTTTCGGTCACTACCCAAAGCTCATGACCATAGGTGAGGGTAGGAACGTAGATTGACCAGTAAATCGAGAGCTTCGCCTTCCGGCTCAGCTCCTTCTTCACCACAACAGACCGGTACAGCGACCGCATTACTGCGGAAGCTGCACCGATTCGTCTGTCAATCTCCCGCTCCATTTTTCCCTCACTCGTGAACGAGACCCCGAGATACACAAACTCCTCCACTTGGGGCAGGAGCTCTCCTCCCACCCAGAGAGGACAAACTACCTTTTTCCGGTCGAGAACCATGGCCTCAGACTTGGAGGTGCTGATTCTCATCCCAGCCGCTTCACACTCGGCTGCAAACCGTCCCAGTGCACACTGGAGGTCCCGGCTCGATGAAGCCAACAGGACAACATCATCCGCAAAAAGCAGAGATGAAATCCTATGGTTCCCGAACCAGATCCCCTTCGGTCCCTCGCGGCGCCTAGAAATTCTGTCCATAAAAATTATGAACAGAACCGGTGACAAAGGGCAGCCCTGCCGGAGTCCAACATGCACTGGGAACAGGTCTGACTTACTGCCGGCAATGCGAACCAGACTCCTGCTCCGGTCATACAGGGACCTAACAGCCCTCAGCAGAGGGCCACGGACCCCATACTCCCAGAGCACCTCCCACAAGATGCCGCGAGGGACACGGTCGAACGCCTTCTCCAAGTCCACAAAACACATGTGGACTGGTTCGGCGAACTCCCATGAACCCTCCAGCACCAAGCGGAGGGTATAGAGCTGGTCCAGCGTTCCGCGGCCAGGACGAAAACCACATTGCTCCTCCTTAATCCGAGGTTCGACTATGGGTCTAATTCTCCTCTCCAGTACCCTGGCGTAGACTTTCCCAGGGAGGCTGAGGAGTGTGATCCCCCTGTAGTTGGAGCACACCCTCCGGTCCCCCTTTTTAAAAAGAGGGACCACCACCCCGGTCTGCCAGTCCAGCGGCACTGCCCCCGATTGCCACGCGATGTTGCAGAGGCGTGTCAACCAAGACAGCCCCACAACATCCAGAGACTTAAGGTACCCAGGGTGAATCTCATCCACCCCCGGCGGCCTTGCCGCCGGGGAGCTTTTTGACTACCTCGGCAACTTCAGCACAGGTGATGAACGAGTCCACCACTGAGTCATCAGCCTCCGCTTCCATAATAGAAGGCGTGTTGGTGGGATTGAGGAGACCCTCAAAGTACTCTTTCCACCGTCCAACCACCCCCTCAGTCGAGGTCAACAGCTCCCCACCCCCACTGAATACAGTGTTGGCAGAGTACTGCTTCCCCCTCCTGAGGCGCCGGACGGTTTGCCAGAATCTCTTTGAGGCTGACCGATAGTCCTCCTCCATGGCCTCCCCAAACTCCTCCCAGGCCCGAGTTTTTGCCTCTACAACTGCCTTCGCTGCAGCACGCTTGGCCTGCCGATACCTATCAGCTGCCTCAGGAGTCCCACAAGCCAACCAAGCCCGATAGGACTCCTTCTTCAGCTTGACGGCATCCCTGACCTCCGGTGTCCACCACCGGGTCCGGGGATTGCCGCCATGACAGGCACCAGAGGCCTTGCGGCCGCAGCTTTGGTCAGCTGCATCGACAATGGAGGTGGAAAACATGGTCCACTCCGACTCAATGTCTCCAGCCTCCCTCGGAATCTGGGTGAAGCTCTCCCGGAGGTGGGAGTTGAAGATCTCCTTAGCGGCGGGTTCGGCCAAACACTCCCAACAGACCCGCACAGTACGTTTGGGCCTGCCGGGCCTGTCCAGCCTCTTCCCCCGCCAACGGATCCAACTCACCACCAGGTAGTGATCAGTTGACAGCTCAGCCCCTCTCTTCACCCGAGTGTCCAAAACACAAGGCCGAAGGTCAGCTGACACGATTACAAAATCGATCATTGACCTCCGGCCTAGGGTGTCCTGGTGCCAGGTGCACCGATGGACAACCTTGTGCTCGAACATGGTGTTCGTTATGGACAAACCATGCCCAGCACAGAAGTCCAATAACAAAACACCACTCGGGTTCAGATCGGGGAGGCCGTTCCTCCCAATCACGCCTCTCCAGGTGTTACTGTCACTGCCCACGTGGGCGTTGAAGTCTCCCAGCAAGATGACAGAGTCCCCGGTTGGGGTGCCATCCAGCACCCCTCCCAGAGACTGTAAGAAGGTCAAGTACTCTACACTGCTGTTCGGCGCATACGCCGAAACCACAGTGAGAGACCTCTCCCCAACCCGAAGGCGCAGGGAGGCGACCCTCTCACATACTGGGGAAAACTCCAACACATGGCAGCTAAGCTGTGGGGCTATAAGCCCACACCAGCCCGCCGCCTCGCACCATGGGCAACTCCAGAATAGAAGAGAGTCCAACCCCTCTCAAGGAGTTGGGTTCCAGAACCCGAGCTGTGCGTGGAGGCGAGCCCGACTATATCTAGTCGGTACCGCTCAGCCTCCCGCACAAGCTCAGGCTCCTTCCCCCCCAGCGAGGTGACATTTCATGTCCCCAGAGCCAGTTTCTGTGTCCAGTGATCAGGTCGCCGAGGCCCCCGCCTTCGACTGCCACCCAATCCACTCTGCACCGGCCCCTTACGGTTCCTCCCACCGGTGGTGGGCCCATGGGAGGTCGGCCCCACGTCGCTCCTTCGGGCTAAGCCCGGCCGGGCCCCGTGGGGAAAGGCCCGGCCACCAGGCGCTCGCATTCGAGCCCCAACCCCGGGCCTGGCTCCAGGGTGGGGCCCCGGCTGCGCCATACCGGGCGACGTCACGGTCCTTGTTCTTCTTTCCATCATAAGGGGTGTGTTGGTGATGCCTACCTCTGATTTCATGCCACACACAAAACGCGAGTATGTTTTCAAGCCCAGTCTCATCCCATAATCTGAGATAGTCACACATTTTCAATCATTTCATGCACAAAGACACAACTTTGTGTATTTCAGTTGTGATCCACTTGGTGTTTTGCAGGTGTGGTTTAATGGACAATGGTTGAATCATTGTACAGAGAGATGGAAAACATGACAAAAACATATGGATCGCCCCCTGGTGGCTGCCTGCAGAATAGGTCATAAACCCTTCCTCCTCCATATGTTTCAATATGTTCAGATTTAATGAAGTTATTATTTAAAAAAGGAGGAGGATTTAATGTAACGGCGAGCTACGCAAAAAAAGCCTAAGATAGTGGTAGTAATAATGGTAGTGATGCAGCGTCGTCCATCTTTATATACAGTCTAAGGTTTGCAGCAGCTGAGTGACACACACACAGTGTTTGATGTGGATTCACAATAAATGTCATTGAAGTTCACATGGATTCATACTAATATATCATTCCCAGGAAATGATGCCAAAAATAGACCGATAAAAAACACATGGTGTGCACAATGCAAAGAAAACATTACTGCACCAAGTGGAAGTTAAAAATGACTGTGACATCATCAGCACTCCGTATTCAGAAATCCAGTGAAAGTAATAACAGCGTTGGAGATAATGGACAGCGAGTTCGAAACTAATGCTTACACTATGAGCTCCATTTGCTCAAGTAGTCTATCACCGTCAGCCTGTGAGGCTATAAACAGACAGATAATGTAGACATATCCAGAGGGAAGTCTGATTTACTCTTTATTTCATGTATATTTTGGACATTAACTCAATATAAACATATTATAATATAAATTTAATTCGCTCTAATAATTACAGACCTTCTCACCCGGAGCTTTGTGGGTATACAGGCGGGGTCAAGGTGTGTGTGGCACGTGAACAGGAAGTTCAATGATTTGGCCTAAAAAGCTTTTTTTTTTTTTTTAGAGAATACTTCTTCGTCGCCTTGACAACACACGAGCTGCAAATAGTCACAAACCAATCAAATGTGTTGAAGCAAGTACGACACATTAGAAATGCTCTCAGTGACCTGAAAGTGTGACTGAAGGGACACGCTTGTTACTGAAGCCTTGGGACTTCTGAAGTCACTGAAGTGGAGCCAGACTTTATGGGCACAGTAATTCATTAGCATTTTTGCTAATTGTTAGCATGACCTAGCCAAGTGTGTCACATTAAAAAAAAAAAAAAATCCCTGACTTCTGTTTGTGTTGTGAGCATTAGGATGGGGTTATGCTATCTTAATTTGCTGCCAGCCCTCCGGTGGCCACTTGTGGAACTGCAGTTCTCGGTAGTTTTGTTTGTGTGGTAGCCTGTGTTTGAGCAGCACAGAAAGGTGACACAAACAGTCATGCGACCTGTGGAATAAGTATAAATATAGCACAAGCAGATAATATTAATAATATTTTTAAACTGACGTGTTGCTCATGTGGTTTCGTGCTGGGCTGCTGCTCTAATCAGACAATGTGATGTGAGTGTGAGAGAGGCAGAGTGAGAGGTGTCAGTGTGTGTGTGTGTGTGTGTGTGTGTGTGTGTGTGATGAGTCCTGACTCAGCTGGAGAGGGCAGACAATGACAATGATGATATTCAGTTATACACATGGCAACTGGGACCTTAATTTAGACCTGCTGCAGTTACCAAGAACAGGGCCATTTAGTTTCAGGCCTTTTTGTTTTTTTGGACACTCCGTTCATTGAGCCTGATTTATCTTCTGCAGGGTGAGAAGGTGTTTTTGCCCAAACCTCATATTAATTTCTTATTATTTCCAGCTCTGATATGTAAATACAGGCCTGTATATTAAAGAAAACATGCATGAATTGCTCCTTTGGATGTGAAACAAACTCCTGGATGACCTCTAACTTCCCTGAAGTCAAATTAAAGGAGAAAATCATTTCATTTGTGTCATGAAAACAACAACACTCCCTCTCTCTCTCTCTTTTTTTTTTCATCCTTATAATGAATGGAATAATTAGGTCTGTGAGGCTACTGTCGAATGAACGTCAGCATCAAACCATTTCTCATCTTGACTTCCTCTCCCCAGATGGCCTCATTGATTTATCCATTTCCACGCAACCTCGCTGTGAATCTGAAATATGCGGCTGCAAAACAGCCACCGGGCTGCCAAGGACGTACGAGTCCTTTGGTTTTCATGCCTCTTTCTGAATGCCGCCGTCTCATCAGCTGCCCACTGCGATGGCCAGTTATGATTGTAATTACACCGCAGGCCTGCGTCAGAAAGCCCAAACATGGCGCTGCCTTGTTTTCTTCTTCTTCTTTTTCATCTCTCTCGCTCTGTGTCTCCCTCTCTCTCTCTCTCGCTCTCTGCCAGTTTCTGGTTACAGCTCGAGCCTGCAATGGGAGCAGAAGCTGATGCTGCAGTTCGCTGGCACCACTGCAGGCCAGGCTTCTCATATTCAGCTTCATCTTCAAAGGGGGTTTCATTGTTGTTGGAGAGGCAAGTGACAAGTTGGCATTTCGATGACATGCCCTGTGCTACAGCAGAAATATGTTGCCCGCCACCACAAACTCTAATCATTGCTGTAGCCAGAGGTTGGACACTTGAAGTGAGATACATGCTGTGGAGAAAAAACCCTTCATACAGCACATCCTTGAAGTTTGAAAGGTAAAAAAGTGTGTGTGTTAGGAGGAGCAGACGGCTTCAACTAAACTGCGGCCTTGACTTTATGAATAGTAAAGTTTTGCTCTTACTGTGAGCTCCCACTTAACAGCACGGTCCCTGTGATGCTGTCAAAATCTGTTCAGGACTAGTAGTGTATGAAATTCTAGTGTAGAAATACTGATCACTTCACTTAAATGCAGCACCGTGCACAGTAGTAGAGTTTATTGTTTCTGCTTTTCTATCAGCTGAGACGCTCACAGCTAAAAAAGACATACGCCTGGACATCAAATGAAACACGCTGAGTCTCATTCCACTCAGATCTCATATCTCACAAGCGATGAGTCCACTGTCTTTAAAAGCTGCACTGCACAGCACATGGGGGGGATGTTGTGTAGCATTACGGCTCGGTAATATTGGCCACAGCAGGGATAGAATTTAAAAATGGGATCAAATCAGTGTGATGGGCAAAAAAAACGAAAAAAAAGTGGCGTCATTTGTTTGTGTTGTGAGATCTTAGAAAGCAAAGCTGTAGTTTATTGTGAGTGACGTTCAGTCCTGACAGAGGTCCAAGAGCGGGTCAGTGACTAACAACCCCGGAATAAACAACAGAAGTTTGTTTATGAATAAATCATAGCAGCCTACTGACACTTTTAATCATTTATCCAGCACAAATAAAACATTCACTGCTTCTCAAAAATCCGAATTGTGCTGCTTTTCTGTATTTTACATAATGTAAATGAATCATATTTTAGTGCTGCAGCAGCACATGGGGACCACAGTAACTGGGACTGCTCGGCTGTGGCTGTTTGTTTCCTCGACATGAACAGAAGTCGCAGAGAGTGGCGGCGAAGTTATTCGCAGCTTATTCGTCGTCTCTGCTGTAAAGCTTACACACAACTCACCACCTCTATGTGGTAATAAATGATCAGATCAGCTGTTCGCTCAGTAATTGGACACAGCTGACCTTTCAGCTTTGATATCGCAGTCATGAAAGAAAAGAACATATTGGCTGAAGGGGATGTAATTATGCCCTGATTGTGCACAAATATGCTCTTTACACACGTTATTGTTGCCCCATAATGTGATAATTGCCTCATTGATATGATGTGTTTTCATATATTGGCAGTTTGATTATGAACACAGAGAAGAGCTCGGGTCACTCAGTGCCTGCTCGCTGTATGAGGAGTAGTGCAAACATCAGGAAACCACTCATTTTTGTGCCGTTGGAAGCAGGAAACTCACGTTGTGATACGTCAACTGTCTGTCACTCACGCGGCAACGCCCAAAATTATGCGTAATTTTAAGTCAGGATACCATTGAAACGAGTGAGTTGTAAAAAAATTCACCCCCCCTACAATCGACACTAGAAGAGAACCTATCATCTGAGACCAGAGTGGTTTTTTGTACCAGGCTGTAAACATGTTTTTTTCTGCTGTGAAGTCGGACATTTTAACATGGGAGTCTATGGGAAATTACTCGCTTTTGGAGCCAGCCCCCAGCAGTTGCGGCATGAATTACAAGTTTTGACACTTCCGCATGGGCTTCAACTTTGAGCCCCGAAGGTTGCCGCTTGGTTACACACTATGTTTTATGATGCATTGTAGGATACATTCAGGGCTACACATTCAGACATCACTACAAAGTGCCGATGACACTGTGTGAGGCCCTATAATAGTGAGTAAGGGGCGGTTTTGGGCACAGCCTTGGTCACCATGGTAACCAAAAATGGCAGATATAGAGATGGCATAATTTGGCCTGCCCAACTCTTTATTGGTGTTTATCAGTCACATTTACTTGTATACCTGGAGAGCCATTTTACACAACAGTAACAAAAAGTATTCAGAGAAAATTGCGTAAATGTTCAACAAGAAGATGAGAAAAGTGTGATTGAATCTGTGTGAGGGAGTGGATGTCAGAGTCACGGAGCAGAGTGCTGTGCTGCCGTCGGCCTTGTCATTATCATGTAACTGTATCTTTATTGCCAGGCAATTCATTGTTTGTGCACTGTGGCCTTGAAAGCTGTTGCAGTATCTGATTCAGCTCCATCGCTGGTCAACAGCTCGACTACGGGTGATGCGTAGGTGGAGCGGCACCACATCTCCTCGCTCCTGTTCCTCCTCAGCCTCGCGCTGTATTTTTTTTTCTCCATGTGTATCAGTAGGTGCACACAGAGGCAAAAAAAAACCCAGCTCAGGTGCTGGCATTCATTTGAATGAATTAACACCTCTCAATCAGATTTTCTCACCGCTCTGTGGCCAACCCAGCAGGAGCTCAGCCCACAGCCACTCCTGGCTCATGACATCAGCGTCACAAACGTTTTAATGGTAGAGCGGCTTTTTCAGAGGGAGACAGAGAAGATATTTCACAAGAAGCATTCAATCCAACGCAGGAGGGGAGAGGGAGGTTTGATCAATACATCCATTTTTTTCTTTTTTTTTTGGCACATTGCTTGGATTCAGGGGGAGGTGTGAGGAGAAGAGTGCAGAAGAGTGCAACTGCAGCCAGTTTGCCTTTGAGCAAAGCAGTTCACTACCAGCTGAGGCTGATGGAGAGCTGCCAGGGTGCAAATCCAAACCTCAGATTTTCCTCACCCTCCATCTACACTTTGTATTTATCCAAGCAGCAGCAGCAGCAGCAGCAGCAACTTCCAGGGCTGAGAAATGTCTGAAACCTTTCACCGTTCACCATGCATCCTCTAGGTGGGTCCACCCCTCTAAACCTCCCTGTTAGGAACTTTACAGCATAAAAAAACATACTTACAACCCGGTATCATTTTTAGTCGCCATAGTGTCAAGTCCCCCCCCCCCCCGGACAAAAGCTCCATCCAGAGAGAGAGACCACACGTTTTGTTGCAGTGGTGGGTTCTCCAAGCAGCTCTTCAGAACCTAAGGGGCTCCATCTACAGTCGACAGTTTCACCACAACACAAACGTCTCAGTAGACGACAGTTTGACATTTGAGTCCCATGAGTCTTTTTGTTGTTGTTGTTGTGAAAACAGGCTTTCATGTGAAGAAAATGTCATAAAATGACCACGCGCCCATTTTCCATTATTTACTGAAACCATTATATTTGACATTATCAGAAGAAACAGATTAACGTTGGGCCAGCGGAGGCTATTCCACTATTCCACACTTGAAATGTGTTGAAATCTGTAGTTTCATGCTCTCTTGTGTGCTATGAAAAGTTAATGCTGATCCAGGCTGTAATTTGTGTATGTTGTGAGCACTTTGTAATTATAAGGGGCTTCAGGCTAAAGACAAATCCCTGCAAATGTAATGAATGTTTAAAAAACACTTAAGAAAGCCGAGTGCAAAAAAAAAAAAAATCAAAGTGAGAAGCTGCAGCGGCCTCGGAGAGAAACATGCTGCAGGAATCCTCCTAACATCTGGCCTCCTGCAGCATCTTCACTCGCTTCGGTTTCGGTCAAACCAAATCCTGCCAGGAGCAGCCTGCCCACACGCTTCTCAAACCAAAAAAGAACACAGAGAGGAAGTTTGTAAATGTCTAAGGTTGTGCGGCTTGTTGTGATCCTTCCCAGCGTTCTTTTTACACACTGCACTAACAAGGCTTTGGGTAGAAGTGTCCCTGAGATGCTGTTAAACCTCCACGAATAAGAGAAACAGCTTCCAGCACACAGACCCTGCTCCGACATGAATCTCTCATTCAGACAATGTGCATTTAACCAAAATAATTCAGAAAGGTTGCTGCAGCCAGAGCTGCCTTCAGCCTGTGGAGGTGAAATATCATCGAACAAATGTCTTGTAGGAAAGTAGGATAGGTCTACAGCTTCAGTCAGGCCTGCTGACCCCAAACCCAGATCAAACCCATGATGCTTTGTTCTGTTTTGGAAGGAGAGCAGCATGAGCACATTAGCCAGCAAGTGGCACACACACACACACACACACACACACACACACACACACACTTGCTGGCTGCAAGATGGTCTCTTCATTTTCTTTTCAACCATTCGGAGGCAGAGCCGAGGTGAGTCAGTGAGTCCGCCTGCTTCTGGGCCTCTAAAAGATTTTCTCAACTGCCTCCAAATCAATGATCAGCTTGACTGTGGTAGTTTTTTTTTTATTTTTTTTATTTTGGTGAGAACAACCTACTTCCAGAGAAGTGTGGATGTGGCCCACCCACCCATACAGACTATGCACCATTTTACGCAGGATAGTTGTTTCCATTTTATGGCGCTATGAAATAGGCTATCGATTTAACTTGTCCTATTTCAACTTTGGCCAAGATTGGATTTTTAAACGAGCTGGGCATCTCCGGCCGCCCGGCAGCACACAGATCACAGGGACTGTGTGTGTGTGTGTGTGTGTGAGAGAGAGAGTCGCAGGTCGGAGTGCGCAAAGCAGCGCGCCCGTAATTCATCCGCAGTTTCCAGACGGCGCGCAGGTGGAGGCGAAGAGGAGAGGAAGCAGCAGCCGCTCCGGACGGAGGAGACGGACAGAGGGATTTTCAATACGCGCAAGATTTGTTCCACGCAAAAGGAACGGACTGTGTTCTGCCTCTCGGTTCGGATCCACTGGCTTTGACCCGTTTCTCCTCTATGACAAAAGTTTGCCTGTTTAAAAAAATGATGCTCTGCTCCGCTGCTGTTTTTTCACGCAGTGCTGTGGATTCCGGCGTCAGCGGCCAGTCATCACTTGAGAAATAGCTGCGGTTCTGTCCGTCCTCGCTTCGGTGCCAGTTTGAACAGACAGGGCTTTTATTCCCGCTCAGCGTCACTCCGCCCGGATTGCATCCATTTGAATTAATGTCGCGCTCCATAATGGACTTCCTCGGACTCTACTTCTTACAGCTGGCTCTCATTGGTAAGTTGACCAAGACTTAACATGTATCAGAGTGCGGCTGAAGTTGCGCGGTGTGGATGCGTGGTCCCGCGCTGCAAGCTCGTGTTTTGACCTGTTTTCAGTCTCATTAGTGCTGCTCAGCGCGCCGGCCGTGGCCACAAGTTGGTGCTCAGAAATGTCTTTTTCTCATGAGAGGACATGTGCAGGTGTTCCTTACAGACCACACAGACACCCGCAGATATCTGCTGTGCGCTCACTGGTCTCCGCTCAGGAGAAGCTCGCATGTCGTTTCTCTCTGTGATTCCTGCGGGCTGCGGTTCATTTGTTTTTACTCGCAGTATGTTTAAATGATTTTCAGACTGCAGCAGATGTGAGGATAGAATATGAAGGATAAAGAAAATGCCACCAAAGCTGGCGCTGACTGCGAAAATGCCAGCGCAGACAAGTGTGTGTCAAACTGTTGGTGCGCGCGCACATTTGCCAGCCTGTGTGGGTTAAGTGTGAACGTGCGTATGCGTGTGCACGCTGCGCGCGCTGGTGCACCTGCCTTTGCAGGTGAATCGTGTTGTTTTATGTGTATGATGGAGGCGGAGTGACACGGACCCCAGTGTGTGTGTGTGTGTGTGTGTGTAGGAAGCCTTAAACGGACCAAATAAAGTGGTGTGTATGATCAAGTCAAACACACACACACACACACACACACACACACACACACACACAGGGTTGTTTCCTCATCCTTCACTGTGCCAGGTGGTGCAAGTCGCTTTCCTCAGTGTCAGTGTTGTCCTCTGCTTGTTGGAGTCGTGTGTGCTACGAACTCTTTTCTTATTATTGCTGCATTCTGTTGCAAAATGTTCATCTCCCTCCTGCAGAGTGGGTGCAGGCTGGAAGCAGGACGTGCAGACGGAGGGATTTGTATTTGTGAGATTTCATGATGACAGCTCTACATCTCAGACTCCATTTGCTTCTGCTGCAGCTGTGATTTCAGCAGCTTTGCATGCTGGGAGGAGTGTACTGGAAATTCTGCTGCTCCTGGACGAGATGTTCCACCAGCAGCACCACCACCTCCAGCACTCGCTCGCCTTTTGTCTCACACTGTAGATGTAAAAGAAGAAAGCAATATAAATATGTTCCCCCTCACTTCTCACATCACATGTAAAGCCTGTGTCACCACTCTGTGCTGTCACTCAGGATATGAGCCGGGTGGGTAAGTGGAAGCTGGATGCATGGACAGAAGAAGAAGAAGGGGGGGGCAGTCAGTCCTCGTCTTTTTTTCCCCGCAGATTTTCACACCTTGTCAAAGAAATGTGTCATAGCAGCAGAGTTACTCAGCCAGGGCCTCATGATCCCGTCCATCAGCCGCACCGAGAGGCGGGGGGGGCAGATCAAAGAAAGGCAGGCAGCCTCAGCCTGAAGGTTACGGAGGGGAAAGTGTTCCGTTTGAACCCAAACACCGTCTCCCACGTTGTTGTGCACCAACACTTGAAATGCGGACCTTTCAGTTTAAGGGGGACCTGCTGTGTGTTTGCATGCAGATCTCCTCCTCCTGCAGAGCCTCTGCTCGCTCTTTACAACAACTTGCTGGACCGGATTGAGCTATAAAAACTGCCCATAGCTGCAGCCTCTCTCTGTCTGTCTGTCTCTGATGAAGCGTGCTGCGTGTTTGCATTTTAACTTGCAGGGCTAAACTCACGCAATTAAACCAAAGGAAGGGGAAAAAGCATGTATTTAGATGAGCTTGAAATTAGCATATTTACTCCTCAGTCTTGTGATGCTTCAGTGATTATCAGCCTGCAAACCCCCGTGAACATTTTGCAATCATTACTGTAATTAGTTGACCAGGTTCATCTGCTTATTATTCTTCTCTAAGTGGAGCAAGCACGCCCTGTTTTCTGTGGCGCTTCACGTGTGAGGGATAGTTTTTATATACACACAGCAGTCGTTTGTGGGAAGTAGCAGTGATCATAAACACAACTGGTGACTCGAGGATGGACACACACAGACACATGCTGGGACAAATCCCAGCATGTGTCTGCAGTGATTGGTTCCAGCTTTGAAAAGGTGTGAACAATGTGATGAAACGGAATGGGATTAGGGCCGTATCTGGATATATCCGAATCATTTTTTTCTGAGTCTAAATCTGGATATATCCACAGCTGAACGGACTCTGTATATTACGAGGCGCCACCTAGCGGTTTGGAGGACAACAAGCAAGCCGGATTGAGCGCAGATCTGGATTCAATCCTACTCTAGCTGGATTGACTTTCTCCAGTGTGAACGGGGCCTTAGACTCCTGTTTTGGCCAACAGATGATTGCATATAAATGAAACATGAATACAATGATTACTTGCTTTAAAGAGGAAATATTTGGTTTTGATTGTGAAATTAAAGGCTGTAATTAGATCTGATTTAGTTTTTTGCTGTCATTTAGCTGATTGGTTGCTGATGTTGTCATTATAGTTCCATATTGTAAAGTTACCCAAAGGTAATTACAGGCTACAGCACAGAGTGTAAACCCGCTGCTGATGATCATTCCTACTAGATAAATGTTAACTTGCTAATGTTCCAGTCCAGTTGAAGAGAATCGTGTCACCTGCAGCACTGTAAGGTATCAGGATGTTTTTTAAACATTGTTCCAGTTTTTGGAGCTTTCTCTGAAACGTGTGAGGTGTGACTTACATTTTCTCTCCTTTGTGCTTTTGACATCTGCGTGATTTTGTTGAATTTCAATGAGAAGCTTGAGTTGAAGACAAACTCTAATTAAGGATTTTCCCTTTTTTGAAGATCCAGGTGTCACTTGGAGCTCGGTCGCGTTCTGAGATTTAAGGCTGCGTTCCATCCAAAGAAAATATTTTTACTGTGATGGATTCCTGCAAGAGCCAGAGTTTTTAAGAATTAAAACATTTACGTTAAGTTTTGCCAGCCTGATACCACCAAAATGTGCATTAAATTCTGTCATTTTACATGTTATTACGACACGTTTTGTGTGTTAATTCATGCATCTGATGCCTTTATGGCAGCAGAAAGGGACCGGTTTCCTTTAAAAAGTGTTTAATGTTACCTAACAGTAGTTTTAAAGGCCTAACCCCATCTATGACGCAAGTAAAAACCAAACAGTTAACTATATCACAGTGGTGTTAGGCAGAAAACCTGGTGGTGTCATGCTAGCATTGATGCTAGTGATAAAAATAAAGCAACTAATGATGTCTTCTTGCTGCTCTGTACCAAGATTCGATCATGGAAAGCTCAGGAGCAGCCATGTTGTAGTTTCACAGAAGCTGTGGACAGGATTCTTTCCAACAACATGAGACCACACTGAGACCCAGCAGCTGCTGCCCACACCTTGGTCTGATTGGTCTCCAAGAGACAGTGCAGGAGAACAAATATGGACTCAGAAAAGCAGAAAGGAAACAGAGCTGCTGCCGACGACTTCCTGTGGTGGTTGTTTTTTTGCCCATGTTTAGTTCTGGTATGGCTTCTACCAGCCTGAATTGTTTGTCGGTTTGTTCTCCCCGGCTGCCTCCTTGTGCTGAAATTAGTGTCAAACGATCCTAAAACACTAAAAATATGTTTATGCAGGTTTCTCTCAAGCTCATTGAATCCAGTAAGAGTAAGGTTGATAATTAAGGCAGAAGCTATTAGCACCCAGGTGTCCTGAGGCAGTGATGCAATTTGCACCCTCGAGAGAGTCGTCAGTGTTTCCTTTACACCTGGGGTTTATGCCACGACAGATGAGCATCCTGGTATTTATAGTAAGCAATGCTATTTGCTATCTTTAGGGTCACATCATCCTCGGTCGAAAACAACCAAATATAATGTATCAAAATAACACCATCAGCCAAGAGTTTGACCCACGAGCTTCAGCTTTTTGTTTGTGAACCCTCAACAGACTGTTTAAGCTCTGCAGCTCTGGGTGTAAACAGCCAAATAGCACCTGACTTTTCTCACCATAGACTGTATAGACTAGATGTGGTTTAGCCTCCAGCCATTGCACAAAAGTGAGGCCAAATTATTCAGCCTACAGATGCGGCCATGTTCAACACACACCTCCCTCGGCTCATTGCTGCTGTATTGACTGCTGACTTAATAGATAAATAAATGATTAGTTCTCTTAGATAGAAATGGGGGGAGTACTGTTAGTTAGTTTGATTGCCGTTGCTAGACAATCAAACTCTTGTTCTTCACCCTCTTTCTTCTTCTTCTTCTTTATCCGTACGTTTTTTTGGCGCAGTTTATCTTCAGCATATATTGGCCGATTTCAGCCATTCAACTATCAAAATGTTCATCTCACAGAGGACATCCCGGGTCAACAAGTTTTTTTCAAAAAATTATAGTTTTTCACATATTAAGCAATTTCGGTGTAATTTCTAACATGGGAGTCTGTGAGGGAGCCTTTCAACGAGGGCCATCTGCCAAATGTATCTTCTCCTACAAATTTCAAGCCACAGACTCCATTTTAGTCTTAAAACGCTCATCAGATGCTGCTCTATCAAACTTGTATTCAGAATTTTCTAATTCCGAATCCTTTCCGCACGCCAGGCTCTCAAAGTTGGAGTCGTTTTTGAGGTCTCCTCTGCTGTTACCATGGTGACAGGCTGACACACAGAGGCATAGAAAGCTCTGAATTGCTCTGATTCTCCAGCAATTCAGAGCAATCCTTCACATCAGCACTCAAAGCAATGCTTCAGCTGCAGCAATCAAACTTGTTTTTAGTTAGCTTCATGTCCTGTCCATCACCATGAAGGAGCCAGGCCTCACGTCATGTCATTCATCTTTATTTACAGTCTATGCTTCTTACCCCAGAGGTAAACTGTACGCCTGGATTCGGGTTTACAGGCGTAACTTTCTGAAAGTTTCATAGCACAGACAGTGCAGAGGGGAGATTCTGTCAATCAGAAGATCAACATATCACCACACAAGTATAGCTTCCTAATTATCAGCCCCTCCACACACACAGAGCGGCCTCCAGTGGATCTAAACTCCTTCTGTTCCTGTCAGCAGTTATTCAGCCTAATCACCATGCTTTGTATGGCAATGAATAATTTGCTCCTTGCATGTTTGGTAACCTTGACTTGTGACAGATAATATTATGGACTACTCCAAGCATGCGCTTTATGTATTTATTCTGTCAAATCTAAAACCCAACAGCCCTCCTCCACCCCCACCTGCCCACCATGTATAATTCATACTCACCCTCCTCCTCCCTCACCAGGTCCCCACAGCTGGCTGCAGCATCGCATAGTTTTTCTCTCATAGTGGATACTTCTCGTGCACCTTCAAGTTCCACCGACAGAGAGAAGCAAGAGAATATTGTCAAAGAATTACAGGAGCAAACACAGCAGGGAGAGGAGGATGTGAATGCCAATAAGCCGTGTGTGACAGTGAGAGAAGGGATTTATTTTTCTGTGAGGCTGGAGCTGTCGCTGGGCATCTGACATAGAGGAGATACGTATCCTCTGCAGAGAAAGAGAGAGAGTCTCACCCGAGCTGAATTGCTCTTCGGATCCCCGGTGCTTCGGTTCGCCGCTTTCTGAGGCTCACATTTACTCAGCTGGCCCCCTTCAGAATCCATTTTGTGATTGTTGTTTATGCACAACACCTGTTGCTTCACATCCCCAAAGTGGAGATGTGGAGATGATTTCCCAGATCACCAACCCCCGTCTCCACATTTGCAGATATGATTTCTGACACTCAGTCCATCTACTGTGATTTATGGATTTAATTTGTCAGCTGTCTACTTGAGGAGATAATGCTTTTGGCAAAATAAAGGCAAACTATAGCAAAAGTTTTCGCCGTCATGGTGACTCTGTGACAGCTGAAACGTGATGTCGGGGGTGCTGCGGGTGTGTTTTGCTGCTGACTGGGTGACATTTTTAGCTGGTTGTTCCTCACTGTCTCCCTGCTCTGTTATCTCTGCCAGGACAATTAATACTGTATGTACAAAGAGCAGATGGATGCAATTACAGACCATGAAGAAAAGCAGGCCCCAAGATGGAGATAAGCATTCCCCGGAAGAGAGGGAATCAAACTGCAGCACTGAACAGTGGTAGCAAGGATTTTTGTGGGGTGAAACCGAAATGACAGTGCTCCTTATTATGTTAAAACCCTGTCATTTCCACTGGCTTTTGTTGAGGGACGATTATGCCACAGAGACAATTACCCTGCCCTTGCCGTGCTGAAAGGATATGGCATTTACTGCCACTGTATTCCATAGCCAGACGTTTAACTCTGCAATGAAAAGGCTGCAAAATGGTCCAGGCTGATTGTGAGAAAAGCCTTAAAAGGCTGCAATTAATCAGAAGAAAAAAGTTTTGTGAGTGGGAGGGAAAGGTAGCGTTGAGTTGACTTGGCATAGAGAGAGAATGAGAAGTGGTAATGAAACAAGCTAGCAAGGCTTCAAGGCCCTTCATCAAGTGTTCACACTACTTCAAGCCTCCGAGTGTGCCTGTCAGTGTGCATTTAAGAAATGAGGAAGGTTCAGTGTCTCATGGTGACTGGTCTGCACCATTATTCAGTCCCATACAATAAAGCCTATTATTACTCCACCATTTAACAGAGAGAGAGGCGTGCGGGAGGTGACAATCATACTCTTACGGAAATATCTCTGATAATCACAAGACTTCCGTTCACATGATCCTGTGCATTAATCCCACATGCTCCCCTGGTGACGGAGTACTCAATACTCTCACAGTGTAGGCTTTAGAGCGGGTGTTTAGTATGGGCCTTGACTTTTTGAGCAGGAAAATCTGCTCTGTCGTCACCACGATATACAAAAAAGTAGCTGAAAAGCTTGTTTCAGGCAGGGACAGTGTTCCTCAGTTTATTTTAACCCATTCTGTGATCTTTTATGAAGCATTTTGGTGCCTAAAACAGAGTTAGGTAAATGGTAATAATCCAGCTCTGGAATGTATATAGCAATGGATGGGAGAACCCATGAGCCTAAACTCCAAGTTAATCCAAATGCAGGCAAAGAGGCAAGCGGGGCAGAGGCTGGGTTGAGTTGCAGAAGCAGGAAGATTGATTAAATCCACCCGTCACCTGTCAATTCACAGTTTTTTTGAGTCACATATTGAGCTGTTCTACCACGGACATTCTTTGAGGTTTAGAAGCAGTTTATGTTTTTTAACATGAACATAAAGAAGAGAATTTGTCTAAGAGGACCTGAATAATGTTCAAGTGGAACTGATGTTCTTTGGTTTGTTGAGGGATGGATCTTTATCACGTGTGTGTGATTCACCTTTGAAGTCGTTTTTGAGATTTTGATTCACCTCCTCTTGAGTTAATGAGGTTTGCCATGTAGCTTAATACCCCCATCCTCTCCTCCATGTGGTCGTTTATGTGTGAGGACACATCAGAACATGTGGACTGGAAGCTGAACAGACGTGCAGCTTATCCCGACAGTGATGATTGCTAAGAAATAAATCAAAGACCGCCTCTCAAAACGTAACAGGAAGTTTGTAATGTGAACGTCTAGAAGGTTATAAAACAGCTGATCCTCTGCTCTGTTTAATGGCTTTTGAGGATTATGAGTTAAAGTGGCTTATTTTTATTGGCTTAAAGGTCAAAGATATGAAACAAATATTATGTGAAAGAGGCCCAAAGATTACAATCTCTCACATTTAGGTCAGTTCACATTAAAGGAGCAGCTCCTCCACTTGTCATCGTACTTTTCTCCCTGTGAACTTCAACCAAATGAGAGCAGACTCCTCCGTCCGGAGCAGGATCCAAACTGAGATGACATCTTGCAGCCTCTTCTGCAGGGGCCCCGGGAACTAAGGGAGCTAATTGGTTTCTAATCAGAGCTGCAGTTTCTGTGGTGTCGTTCCGCTCAATCTGTTGAGATAGAAATAGAAAGAGGGGAGAGTGTGAAATTCAGAGATTCAGGAATCAGGTTCAGAGCCAGGCTGTCAACTGACTAAACCACCAGGAGGTGGAGGAGGATGGGGATGTGTAGGAATGGGCCAGATCGCTGCAGGCGATCCACCCAGCCTGTCTCAGATATGTGCCAGATAACATTTATGAGGGCTAATGAAAGAGTCGGCAGCTCCATGCTGCGTTGGGGGCCGCTACGCTGATCCTATCTTTTTTGTCTTACATGTTCCACGTCATCACCCAGGCAGATGGAAAAACAGGAGGACAGAAAAAAACTGAAAGATGTTCAAGATTTGATAAAGATACAAAAAAAAACTGTTTATTGGCAGTTTTATATGCTGTCTCATTTCCCAGAATATTCATCACTAATTTTACTGTCACAGTGTTTCTGAATATTACATAAGTACCACATGTTATACAATATCAGCTGGTATTTCTGTAACCATGTGTGGACTCCACCATCCTGGTTCTCACAGCTACATGGAGTTATTTCAGGAGAACGGTGACTTATTTCTAAACCAGTGGTGGAAAGTAACTAAGTATTTGTACTTCGTTATTCTTATTTATTTCTACTTTACTTAAGTAAAAATAATAGAGCATACTCAGGGCTCTAGAGTGCGACCATTTTGGGTGCACATGAGACCTAATTTCTCAAAGGTGCAACCAAAAAATATCAGAGGTCGCACCGGTACGACCAGCTGTAAGAGGGAGATACATTCTCCGCGACTCTCAAAAGTCTCCACCAACAGACACACATCGGGCCCATATCGTGGTCTAAACCAATCAGAGACGGTGAAGGGCAGGACCTCCGTGTGTGTATCTTTCAAAACGTGTCTGCTGCGGTCAGCCGAGACTGAAAATTCAGAAGAAGAACGCAGACATATGCTGCGCAGAGCTGATGCTGTGTGATAAAGCTTGTTCCATACTTCACGAGAACGGAGAAATCTGTTCGTGTTCCCGAGGTGACGAGAACAAAATTCATTTCGGCCCGGACTTTTTAAAACGTGTGTGCAGAATTCATATGGCCCTCTGACTGCAGCGCGCACACGGACACAGACAGACAGGGTTTAAAGACGTTTCGCTGCTGAACAGCAGAAACCGCAGTTTAAGTGAACATGTACGGAGGAGGAGGAGTTGTTGCTACTATGCGGGTTTTGCTAATTTGCTGTTGACCTGAATGAATGACGATAACAAGCCGGTCATGTTCAGGGAGGGGGCGTGACGTGTTCGTAGCATCATAACAGACTGAACAACAGGTCTGAGGACAGTGTTATCTGACCTGCGTGGTTCCATCCATGAAGGCTGAGTCACTCTGACTGACAGCAGTCAGCTAGTTTTAAGGAGTTATAGTACATGGTTACGTGACGAACGCCCATTTAAACAGTATTGATATTATCCTGCTATAGTGGAGCATTGTCTGCCAGTATGATATCTGCATACACCTGAAACTGTAACAGACAGAATGAAAAGTCTGTCAGCTGGAGCTCAGCTTTAGAAAGAGAGGAGACACAGGAGAAACTGAGGAAGAGAGGTGAGGAAGATGAGAGAAGAGATACTGTAGTTGCATTAGAAACGTGTTGAAGAAAACAAATATATATCTCAATCACAACTATTAAATAAAGGTGTATATAATTTAAATAATTTTTAATTCCCATTGCCAGATAGATAAGTGAGAAGTGACTGCCAGAAAATACAGAGAGAAAGCAAACAGGGAACTGAAGTGCTGAGTGCTGTAACTTTGAATCTTCATTATGGATTTCTGACAGGCAGACTTGTTGGCTAGTTTGTCCATAATTTGAATGAGTACTATTGGTACATGTATTTATTTATTTTTATTAACCTGTGTTCATTAAACAAGGTCCAAAGTCAGTTTAGGATGATATGTGATTATTATCCCGTTCATATTTCCTAGAGATCAATTTTTAGACCTCAATATTTCTAAAACTTTGGCTACAGCCCTGTGAGGCCTGTCAGGTAAAAAGTAGATGTAGCTGCAGATGATGAGAGAAGATGAAAAGAACTTCTGTATTAGGATAGGTGTCAAGTTAAGGCCTGATTCATAAAATATATGGACAGCAATTAAAAAACAAACTGCTGTGTGATGTGTGATGCGGCGCACCTAACTTTTGTGCCGGTGCACCAAGAAAAAAAAGTTAGGCGCACCAGTGCAACCAGTGCAAAAAGTTAGTCTAGAGCCCTGATACTTCATACTTTTACTCCATTACATGTTGCAGCTGTTACCTGTACTTTCTCCTCCACTACATTTCTACAGTGTTTGTAGTTCCTTGTTCCATGTGATGAACACAGTGCTGGACTGATGTGAGGTCAGACTCTGCATGGAGGTGGTGTCACGTTGCCAGCTGTGTTTCTATAATGAGCCTCAGTCATGATGCCGGTGCTCTGGCTCAGTTAGCTAACTAGTTAGCTGCTGTCTGCTAACACAGGTCCATCCATTAATGTCTGATTAACATGAATCATCACATGAATCTACAGCAGGAACACTGACACAGTAAACATGCTGAATGCCTGTTTGTTATCAGCAGCCTCTCTGTTCACTTGATGCCCACAGCCTGCCTCATGACACACAGACCTGTCCACAGCTGCTTCTGGACTGAACATGTACATTAACTACACATGCTCCATTTTCATTTGAGATGATTTCTTTGATTATTTTAACCTGTTCAGATCCTTTGCAATGGAAATCAATCATATATATTCAGTGTGTGAGTACTTTTACTTTGGATACTTTAAGTACATTTAAAAGTACTTAAGACTTTTACTTAAGTAGGATTGTTGATGTAGCACTTCTACTTTTACTTAAGTACCAAGCTTCAGTACTTCCTCCACCACTGTTCTAAACAGATGTTTGTTCAGTTAAGTAAGTTAAAATTCAGTTTTCAAATATATTATATAAAACCATCCTCAGATTGAAGTCAATTCAGGTTTGGAATTTAAGTTGAATTTGGCTGAATCCATGCAGGCGGCTGTGTGGTGGTGTTTCATCCCTGATTGCAGTGACAAATCGTTGACTTTGTCACAGTTCTGAATCCTCTCATCTTCCTACACAGCATGCTTGCTACCCACAGTGTCGCTACATCTGTGGAAAAACACAAATGACAACAAAATGTGGATGAAGACTGACGTAGCTGCAGAGAGGTAGGAGGAGTAGGAATGTGGAAAATGCCACATTTAGGTCGATTGGAGTCATTTAAAACAAAAAATAACATTAAAACGGCAAAAAAGTCACATGTTTAGGGAGCTGAGGGAAAACTTTCTGCTTTAAGCCAAAAGTCTTAGAGATACATAATGTATATTAAACATGCGTCAGCAGTAAAGGGAGCTGTGTGAGAACAAGTTAAGTGCTGGTTTTATCATGTTAAATGTGGTCTCCTTAAGCTAATCAGTACATCCATGTCCTGCAGGCCCTGAGATGGATTCCATGTGAAATCACGGGTCTTCATATAAGCTGAGAGCGTCAGACGGGGCAGCCCCTTCCTATCTGCGCTCAGTGGATCATCTCCCCTTAGCTAAGCTGATAAATCCTGCCTCCGAGGTCTTTTTGTTCCAGCACATCTAAATACAGTTTTTCTAGATTTATTTCAAAGGGGATTGTGGAGTGTCCTGATTGACATGCTGCGCACAATGTAGGAAGGAATTAGCTCCTTTCCTGTTTCATCTGCTTCCTGTCTCACCAGCTGGATCGATGCGGTTTGCAAAGGTAGACGACATAAAGGATATACATTCACTTTTTTTTCTTTTTTTATTGTATGGTTTGTGCAGATTTCTATGTGATGCATGTAGCTGAGGATTAAATACAACTCGCTGATTAAACAGATGAAATTTTATTGTCATTTTGGACCCGAAGATTAGTCGAGCCAATATAAGTAAGGTAGGGAAGCTTAGTAACAGAAGAATGGATGTAAATAGGATTCTGTGGCAATGAAAGGTACAAAGTGGTCTAATTAAATCCCCCTCGATGGGAATTCAATTTCCCCGGGCCTCGCGGCGTCCTGTCGCTGACAGCAGAGCCGCCTCTCCCTCGTCTTCCTCTCAGCAAATTCCAATTAGGCAGTGGGTGTGTGTGTCGGCAATGCCAGTCAATCACAGCCGCAGCCTGCGCGTTAAAGATGATGAGTGGCGATATATTGACTACCACAGCCCCCCCCCTCTTCTTTTTAGTGGCTCTCATTTGGAACAATAGGCAGTTAACAGAGGTATTGATTTTTCTTTATATGCTTGTTGAGTGGGGCAGTTGGTTCGTTTAGAAGTCGGCCATTTGCAACCTCACAGCGTGCTCGGCTCCCAGGGTTTTTTTCAAAAATATTGATGAGTCCTTTGTGCTGTAGCGCCTTCTCCCACCAATTAACACCAGCGTCCACTGCTAAAGTGATTTTTATCTCTTTTTAAAAAATGGAACATATTTTCCCGGCTGCTGCTGGTGGTGGTGTTATGTGTGGAGAGTGTGTAGGCTCACAGTCCACACCTACACCTGTCCTAATCCAATCAGGTCTTTGGAACAGGATCATACACCCCACCTCAAACTACACACACAGAGATTTCCTTTAGGTTGAATGTTTGATGGCGATGCCCGGCATCAGCGCGGCCTCCGCCGCCATCTGCCTTCAGGAAGCGCCATTTATTTTGAGAAGACTTCTTTTTTTTCATGGCACGCTCCCTCATGTGGAACACTGAATATGAGATATCAACCCGTCTGCTGTGTGACTTTGGGCCATGGTGAGATCAAACAAGAGAGGAGCTGAGAGACAGACGAGAGAAGAGGAAGAAAAACCAAAAAAAAAAGCCTGATGGAAAATATTGGAAGTCTCTTCTAGACGACCGCTGGCTTGCCTCCGTCCCCTCGGTCACTGCGTGTCTCATCTTTAGGTTTAATTAGCTGCTTTTAACTCATCCATCACCCTCCACCCACCCCCCCCTCTGCTCTCTGTGTGATCCATGCTCCTCGCTCGCCATCTCTTCAGGCCTTTCTACTGAAGTGTGACCCAGCCTTACTGCCATTGATCTAAGGTCACTCGGTGACCTTTCACTCATTTCAATTATTTGATAATCCCCTGCATCATTTATCCCTGGGATGATAGGGGGGGGGGGGGGGAGGGGGGGGGGGGGGGGGGGGGGGGGGCAGTGATCAGAGGGGCGAGTTCTTGCTTCTTCAAACACAATCAAAGCTCTGGCACTTTTTTTTGGACTTTTATTTTGGCTGCTTCTGTGTAGATGAAGGATTATGAGTAGATAGCCTGTGAGGTCAGAACCACTTGACTCAGACCCAGATACTACTCGATGGTATCAGTGTAAGGTAATGGACACAGCCTTCCTAAAAGACAAGTGAAGTCGAGCTCAGATGGCGGCGAGGCAGATTGGCTATCATGGTGTCGAGGGCAGCAGATAAAGTGAAAGCTCCTCCTCTCCTGTCAGCCGCCGTGACCTCTTGTCTGATCAGCAACCTGAACAAACCCGAGGTTGCGTGTTCACTGTGCTGAACAAGATGCTGTCCGATCTTGATAACCGCTAGAATGGATGAAAGCCACTGAGCCGCTGAAGAATACTCCTTGGTGTACCCCGGCCTTCATGGGGTTCATGAGGTTTCAGCTCCCATCAATACTGTTTAAGGCCTTTACACAGTGTACCAGAAGCTGTGGGAGCTGTGTGGTAGTACTCGCCTGAGTGGAGGGTGGAGGGTAGAGGGGCGGGGGGTGGCGGTGGCAAAGAGCCCATAATGGGACCAAGACGCTAAGCCTCAGCCGTGGAGCCAAGAATGTGCCAGGGCCAGGGCCGTGATAGATGATGAGGTGCGGCGAAGGTTTTATTGAGGCTGTAGCGACGCTTGTCATGACAACCAGATTGAATGAGATTCTTGGCATCTGTGGGCACCGTCACCCCCCCCCTCCAGTCCCATTTTTATTATTACTTATTCACATGCGGCAATAATGTTGGTTCAATTTCTCCTGCTATCAATTTGCAGACTTGGCTGTTAAACTGTGAATTATACAACACTTGGATACAACAAAAAAGAAAGATGGCAGCTAATCAAAATGACTGCGCTGAGCATATTTACAACCTTCTCCGGCTCCCTGGAACTTCTTACACTTGTAGAGGAAAGAAAGCATATGGAAATATGTGCACACATGCAGGTCTCCTGATTGGCTCAATGATACATTCATCCTCCTGCTATTCACTGTTTGATCATATTTGCATCTAGTCTTAATCACTGTGATATCAACTGGGCTCGTCTAATTTCTGAAGTGATTGTTTACAAGATTCCTTCATTGTTTGGCAGACGATGTGTCATTATGTTGTGGTCATGAATCCTCGGTGGAGTTTTATATTCACCCCCCCCCCCACCACCTTTCCTGGGTGTTTTTCTTCAGGCTTCTTTTCAAGCTTGTGAAAATGTTTTCATCCGACCAGATAACAGATAATAAAGAGCCTCTGCGGCCGTGAATATATGTGTGTATTTTTGACCCTGCTCACACTGGGGAAATCAATCCGGCTAGAGCTGGATTCGGGCCGTATCTGGATATATCCAGTTTTTTTTCTCAGTCTGAACAATGCGAATCTGGATATATCCTATCGGAGGTGGATCTAGCCGGATTGGCTTACATCTGGCTCAGGTCTGAAAGCAAATCCGCGTAGCGATGTGATGGGAACAGTGTCCGGGTGGCGTACAAAAGCCGTATGTGAACAACTGTTGAACTACGACAGCTTTGCTCCAAGTTTGAACCAAGCGACATGGGACATGCGTGCTTGCGGTCCTACTGCGGCCTGAATGGATGTGTGTGATTTGAAAATAGGTCTGAATGTATCCAGCTTAAAGGCTATCCGGGTTCAATCCCACTCTAGCTGGATTGACTTTCTCCAGTGTGAACGGGGTCTTGTGGGGGCAGGAAATGTCGACATTGTAGGTTTAGGACGAACCATTTGCTGAAGCCATTCACTTGCCTGACCTTAACCAGTGTTTGTTAATGCACAACCCCAACAATCCGATTATCATTCGTTTAGCATATCTGGAGGATGGGTCCCTCTAATTTTAAAGTCGTGCATGTTTCAGTGATGAAAGTCGTCCGAACATGCTGAAGTTACGCTGTCCGTTGACCTGGATTCAAATCAAGCTCTTTCCCTTGTTCACGTCTCACACTTGTGTTAAAGACTGGTCGGCGCACTCATCCAGCAGCCATGTATTTTGCTGAAATGTTCCTATCTTTCTTATTAAATCTTCCGTCCAGAGTCATGTCACAGCGATCCCCAGCCGAGCCATTAGAGTCCATTGAAATGGTCAAGCATGTTCAGCCACGCTTGGCTGGATGATTCCCATTTATTCCTATAACGCTGCCTTCCTCGCCGCTCTCTTTTCAAAAGACAGGAGCTGCCAGGTTCATCTGTTTGCCTGTCTCCTGACTTGTTAGAGGCCCTGTCAGCCTTGTTACTGAGCCCGCTGATCCGTGGCCATAAACCTGTGCAAAGGTGGAGAGGTATTAGCGAAGCAGGGCTTTACACAGCTGTTGGATGAGTGGCTGTAAGCCCAACATCTCCCTCAATTCATTACTGACACTGTTAGCAGAAGCTGGGCTGTTATCAACCTAAGATAGATCAACCAATCAGCATTTCCTCGTGTCTGAATCAGCCTTCTGAATGTTAATAGCTGGCTTCCAAGCACTTCTCCCGCTCCTAAATTTTGGATTGTATCTGAATCATTTTGTGTAATGACCTCAAAGTAATGGTCTATGCGTCCACATTGCTCAATAAAAGCAATGAAGTGCTGCTGTTTCGCAGCCTTTTAATCTCCAACTGTCCGCTCGTACCACTTTATTGCATCCAGGTCTGGTGACTTTAATATCCTGGTTTTTTAAATAGGTACATTTCACTGCTGGCTTTTGATTTGATTTGTTTCTAGCGGTTGCTGTAATTACCCCTCCTGGAATCAGGTTTGTTGGTGATGTTTGCCAGAGGAGATGAAGACGTATCTGACCCGATGGGAAATCTCTCCAACATCAACACCATTAATTACTAATGGAGGATTTCCATTTGATAGAGCACATGTGACTTGATATTTAATGAGAACGAGGAGGGAAACAGGTTTTATTTTTCTTCAAATGTATGTTGCCGATATTTATTTTTTTGCTTTGATGAAGACATCTGGACGTTTCTTCATGACCACTCCTGTGTGAATTATTCGGTTCTCTTCACTGCACACTTCATCTAATAGATGTTACCTGTGGGTGGCACCGTTTTTTATCTTAGTGACTTTCATTAACCGCGAGTAGTGTTTGCGCACACAGCGGAAGCTTCCTGCCGCTTCTGCAAACGGAAAGCTCGGCCCTCGTCTGCACCTGGTCTGAAACCAGACCAGGTAAAACCTCCACAGAGGCTGAACGTGTGAAGAAAGCAAGCACACAAAAAAAAGTGAGAAGATGTAGAAGTCACCGCATCCCTTGAGAAATATCCCCGCTGGCTCCACATTCTTAATGCTCTTGACTCTGAGAAAGGCCGAGAGACAGAAATAGAGAAGAGGGGACGTTCGGAAGAAGAGTTCAGCATCTGAGAGGGGATGAAATGAGAGAGTTGACTGAGAGAAGGATTAAAAGGTGATGCAGGGGGTGAAGACGAGGCGGAGCAGTGGCATGAAGAAGAAAGAGAAAGTTCAGAGAAAGTAGACAAGATTAATTAGCTTATTTCCAACAACAGATCCTATTAAAGTTGCTGTCAGCAGCACTCAGCCACTCTCTGACCGGCTTAAACTGAATACTTTATGAGCTCTGTGTTCCAGATATATAAAGATATGGACACGCTGTGTATTGTACACGCACGCCGGCCGGCCCGTGTTTACCTTTATGGTTTTCCTGAGATTGTTGCAGCAGCAGTCGGGCATCTGTTGCTATGCTATTATAGAGAGCAGCAGATAGCAAAATGGCAGGTAGGTCTGTACACACAGCAGCTGAGCGATTCAGTGTAGCAGGCGTTTCTCCAGGTCTATACTGCCAAAGAGAGAGGGAGAGGGAGGCGGGCGGGCGGCTGTGTGCTGGGTGAGAGGCCAGCTGCCGGGAGACGTGATGAAAGATTGATCAAGCAGGCCGATGCCTTTTCAAGGTGAGATATCAGTACTGAGGGGAGGGAGGGACCTCATCCTCACCTTCTCACCTCCTCAGCTCAGCTTTGACTCCTTTTTTTTTTTCTCCATTTGGATGCTCTGGGAGAGAAAAGATCTCTGAGAATGAAACTGAGCTGAGGCAGCAGGAAGTCTCAGATTAGGGGAGTGAAGCGTTGTCTGTTTTCTTTCCCTGGTGGACTGTAGTAACGCTCTAATGCTTTCCCACAGCAGTTTTTCAAACATTTTGCTCTCTACGGTATATTTTGGTGAGTGGTTATTCCTCCCCTTCCTCTCCTTTCCCTTTTCCCTTGCCTATATATATATATATATCCTTTTTTTTTCTTCTCAGAGCTGACGCGGCCCCGCTGAGGCTTTTTAAACATTGGTAGAACTCTATTATGTCTGTCAGCCTCATCAAACACAACGACAATAACGCCTCTGGGCATTAATCTTCACCTTCTCTCATATACCACAGCACCGTTTGATCTTTCACATCTTTCTTCATTCCCCCCGACCCAACCACACACACACACACTCTTAAAACCACTTGAGGTTTGATCCCGGCATGACAAAGCCTGTCTGTCATCTCACCGCTGTTCAGAGCAGAATAGTTAGCAATAAATGCTAATTTCATATAATTGATTTCCACTCAATTCCATTTAGCAGAATATAGAGACCCTAATTGGACTCTGTGTCAGTCCGCTCTGCATTTTTTCACTTCCAGTTTCAGTGACGTTGCCTCAGAAGTGGATTTTTATGAAATGTGTGGCTCAGTAGCAGCAGGCGGCCCAACAGGTTACAGGAGCTACTTTATTTTTTTTTTGTGATTTCCAGGTTTAACTCCACAGGCATCCGTGGATGGGTTGTGTGAATTAACGACTCCTTACCTTCCCTTAAGCGCTGTCAAGGTGCCTTTAATCAAAGCATGTAGGGGGAAATTACTCCGAGACAAATCAACAGTGATTTCTAGGAGGTTCCACAAGTCCCTGCTGGAATTTCTGTTTCTTTTTGTGCATCCTAAATCCTGATTCACCACTTCCTCTGTGAACTTATCCAGGCCTGGATGCTTCCAGCTATTTTTTATGATAATTATAGCAATAGCAATATTATTAACAGCAACATAGCAAGTGTGTTTTTTTCCAGTTGAGAAGACATGAAAATTATAGCCTTAAACCAAAACATGTCCTCAGGCCTGTTGCATTGTGGGTTGTTGAAGTTATTGTCTGTAAGCCTTAAAAGCTGCTCGTCTGTTGGCTGACAGGCAGCAGCTGCTCCATCACAGCCGGTCATTCTGCAGACCTGCAGGTGTGCATCTCTTTTTATTCTGTTGATGTGTTTATGTCTGTATTGATTACTGTCTCAGCTCCCTCCTCGGTACTCGGGCAGTATTGTCTTTAACTGTAGATCGGGCGTCTGTGTCCACGTTCAGACACACATTCAGACACAGCTTGTATGAGCTTCTGGTAGAAAAAAATCTGACGGGCATCTCAGAAAAGTTTGTGATGCTTCAGATATGAAAGAAACTCTGGTTAGTGGATGGATTGTTGCAAACAGAAGGTTGAACAACATTCAAAAAGATTCTTTGTGCTACTCTTAGCACTTCTCCATATACAGACGTGCACATGTGTGTACACATACATCCGGTGCATTGAGCGCAGTAAAGCAGACAATGAATCACAGCAGATGCTGTGACACCAGCCCAAAATGGCTGCTCATTCACACCCTGCTGTTTTCACCTCAGGCACTAAGGCTCCGTCCACACGGAGACGAAGTTGTTTTTGTTTCCAAACCTTCTTAGTTATTGTCCGTTTGCGTCTCGCTGTGAAGTTTGCTGTTAAAATCAAAAACAAGCTTTGCAGTTTGTTGTTGACTGTGGAGCTGTGTCGTCTGCGTTTTAGAAAAGTAGCAGTTGGGCGTCTACGCGTAGACATGGACACGGCGTTTTCCATCGTATCCATCCTGGGACCCGTTTTCAAAAGTTGTTGTTTTCGCACCTCTGAAACGCTCCGTGTGGACGAAACGCCTAAATGATACAAAACTTTAACGGATACGGCCGTTTTCGTTTCCATGTGGACGGGGCCTAACAGAAAGGCTGCCATTGTCATTCATCAAAAGAGAGTCCTTCTCCGTCCGTTGTAGAGAACAGACGTTACAGAAATGCTTTCTGTGTTTCATATGCACACGTGACGTTGTGTTTGGTGACAAAGCTCAGCTGCAGCTTTTATGTATTTAATGCAAATACATAATAGAAGCATGGTGCATATTTTTTTGGTATAGAAGCTGTGAAAGCACCAAAAAATGTTGGTTAACAAGGAAACAAATCTTTTCTTTCCCCTGGAGAAAGATTTAATCAGAGCGTGCCTTACCTGCTGTAGGTGGTAACAGAGGAGGAACAGTGGGGGGTGGACCTGACTAAACTCCATTCAGAGTCACTGCTGAGCTTACAAAGAGAACAGATCGTGTTTATTCTGCAGGAAGCTGCTGTCACTTCCATATGGAATGCATCTAATTCTCTGCTTATGATTAATTTGAGTCAGCATGAAGTCCATTTTCTTGTTTTGGTTGATTTTTTTTGTGTGTTTTGCAAGTATAATTCAATACTTGAGCATTAAATATGCTCATGAATTAATTAAGCATGTCCTTGATTTAAAGCCATCAGCAAGTTCCAAACTGATTTTATTTGCCTGTGATAATTAGTAGAATTTACTTGATTGTGTTTGTAAAAAATAATGTGACATTTAGCTGAATAAAGAGATGATTGAAAAAAGAAGACGACGACTGGTTGATTAAAACCAAGCTGCCAGGCAGGTCTTAGGAAAAAACATAATTTACAAGCTGAAGTGCTCCACCTTTATCAGTGGGCACAGTGATCAGCAAGGTGTGTGTGTGTGTGTGATATTCTTCACCCTGTCACCTAGTCTGACACAGTGGTTGTAAAGATACCAGTTTGATCACAGGAAGTGTTGCCTTCCTCTTCCTGTGTTTCAGAGTGACGTCTGTTTGTCAGCGTGGATCCTCATGACAGTTCTGGGGACTAATTTAGCATCTCTGACACAAAGTCATGTCATAGCTGGTAGGTAGGTATGTAAGTTTATACCTCTACCTATAAGGTCGTACAGGGAACCATTACTTCAGGGGGTACTTAGTGTTGGCCACATGTTGCTTCTGAGGGTGTAGTTGTAGTTTGTATTGGCATCACTCAGGGTTCTTCAGAAGTTTGAGTGTCGGTTCATTCACTGATAGAGTGAATAGAAGATACATTTGTAGTACTACTGTTTAGGCCGCTCATCACGGAGGGGGAACCTCAAATGATGAATTTGCGCAGGTCACCGTCGGTCGGGCTTCCCTCCTCGTCTTTTGTTTGAGCTCTTGCTTTAAGCTTTATCTTCGTCTCCTCAAACATCACCTTCACTTTCTTCGGTTTAGCCTCGGGGGCCGGGCGGATGTGGTGTATGCTGTAAAGTCAGTTTTGGAGTCCCTTTTTAGATACGGGTTCCTTCCTGAACCCTGAAGTTCCTGGTGCTAGTGCAGGCGATAGAGACGCTCTGGATCAAAGACGGAGGTGTCATTCAATCTACTGTGAGTCGATGCACCATGAGTGATCTTGATCTGGTTGAGGGCTGATGTTCACTTCTGTTCTGACGATGCTCACGCTGTGTGCAGCATCGCCATGGTTACTTCTATCACATCCATTCATCTTTAGTGAGTTTAAATTCACAGCTGCAAATATAAAACTCCGGCATACTGATTGTAGGTTTTATTCATCCTGTCCTCTATCTGCTGTCACAGCTGTCTACACTGCTCCTCCCATCTCTGTGCCTCGAGTTGTATAAGAACTGTTTCTCTCTTTCAGCTCGGTTACATTATGTGCCTTCCTGAAGTTACAGTTAATCTCACCATTTCCCCCTTTTCTCTCATCCACATTATCTTTTCATACTTGCAGCAGAGCCGCAGCCTTTTTTCCAAGGTGCTGCAGTGTTGATGTTAAATGTAAACCAACAAAAAGAAGAGCACTTTCTCTGAGCCGGGAACTGGGAGGAGGTGGGGAGTTAATGGGAGTTAATGGGATGGACTGGAGTCAGATCCACATCGGTGCTCCTCTGTTTCTGCACAGAGACATTAGAGAGATCTTACAGGCACTGACCTGCACAGCCACAAGAGGGCGCTTAGTTAAAGTACGTCAACGCTGCAACACTGTAAAAACTTGAAACTGCAGATGTTTTCCTGGTGATTAGTCTGTGTGCACTGAGTAGTTAAATAGCCTGTAATGAAAGCGTGGACCTGGGGCCAGAGAGAGAGAGAGAGAGAGAGAGCCTCTTAAAGGGTCACCAGAGATCACAGGAGAAGGTTTTAAAATCAGTACCACCTCCTTATACATGAATAAAACTTAATGTATATGAACCAAAAGAAAAGATGGGGAATGTGGCGTAACAATGCAGTTCAGCTAACGGTGATGTCCTGCTCTAGTATTATCGCTCACACCAAAAGTCTGAAGACCTGCACGTGGCCTGTGAGTCCTTAGAACCAGGCCCAAAGTGCGCCAGGCTCCCAGACACAAGCAGACACAAAAGGGGGGTGAGGAAGTCAGTGTGGCCCAAAGACGGGAAGAACTGTAGGATATTTTTCTGTCATTAATTCATCGATATATATCAGGGTACGTTCCAGAGAGCCTGAAAGGTGTAGGCACCTTTAAAAGGTTCTTCCAGACTGAATATAAAACATCTCAGGTTCGTCATCATCACGCTTAAAACATGCCAAAAACCTCATCACTGAGAACCTGTCAGACTGTTGTGTGAGCGTGTGATCGCACAAAGAAAGGTTCATGCACACTTTAAAAAGATAATTAGAGACCACTTCCTGCGTGTAAATAACAAGAAAAAGAAGGGAGCTGGCAGTAACCGTGTGACTAACCAAAGATGCCATCAAGGTCAAAGTGAGAACTTCTTTCCACCGAGATACAATCTGAAGTATTGCCTTTAGTCCCTGTCTGCTTTCAGGCACAATACAAAGTTATATTTACTCGCCTCCACAATATGTCTGTTTCTCCTGCCGCTCTGTCGTTTGACCCCTCTGTCCATCTCTGTCTCTTCCAGCCTCCCTGTGCTCCCTCTGTTCCATCACAATGACAATATTATTTACAGTTGTTTGAGTCCATATCTTTGACCCTCCCAGCAGTGATAAGGTTATGGACTTTTTGTGCAGGTGGTGGCTGGTTGCCCACCCATCCACAACACACACACACGGCTGCATGTCCATTGGCTGTGAATCATGGTCTGACCTGGAGAACAGGGGGACGGAGCTGTAATTAAGCTTGGTGCCATCATTCCTCTTCTTACCTTTCCTCCCCTGCACCTTCTTGTCTTGGTTCCTCCCTCTCAAAGACATTTTTCTCTCTATTTGACCTTCTGTTAAATTGTCTTTCCCTCAACTGTCCTTTATCCTAAATCTGGCTTTGTATTTATGTTTATAATGGAAGGTTTTCACATTTTATTTTTAGATACTTTATTAATCCCTTGCCCAAGAACACACAACAGTGACTAGGGAGGAGTTGGGATCAAACCACCAACCTTCCGGTTACTGGACAACCCTGCTATACCACTGCGCCACATGTTACTAGTTATTAATAAGACCTCATTCACACTGAGAAAATCAATCCGGCTAGAGTAGGATTCAGGCCGTATCTAGATATATCCAGATACCCAGATAGAGTCTGAACAATGCAAATCTGGATATTGGTTTCACATCTGGCTCAGGTCTGAACGCAAATGTGGCTAGCGAATCCCGCTAGTGATGTCATACTTCCGGTTCAAGTGGACTGTGTCCGGGTCACGTACAAAAGCCGTATGTAAACAACCGTCGAACTACGACAGCTTTGCCCCGAGTTTATTTTCCACAGGGCTACAAAGGAATAAACTGCTTTTTAAACAGAAAAAACTGTGACCTGAACAGTTATTACGAGGCGCCACCTAGTGGTTTGGAGGACAACAAACAAGCCGGATTAAGCTGGATTGAGCACGGACACGAGTGTGTGATAGCCAGATTTATAAATAGGTCTGAATGTATCCAGTTTAAAGGCTATCTGGATTCAATCCTACTCTAGCTGGATTGACTTTCTCCAGTGTGAACGGGGCCTTAGACTCTGTTGCAACATTAAGAGGAGGCAGTTGAGGTGGTTTGGGCAGTTTGGTTAGGAGGCCCCCTGGATCCCTGAGGTGTTTTGGGCATGTCAACTTGGGAGGAGGCCTTAGGGCAGACCCAGGAGACACTGGAGGGATTATGTCTCCCAGCTGACCTGGAACGGCTCTGTGTACTCCTGGAGGAGGTGGGGACGGTCTAGGCTTCACTGCCACATGACCCCTGAAAACAATAAGCATGGATACATGCACAGATATGAATGTAATGTAAATATGGCTCATTGAATCACCTTTAACATCTGGGCCCTGCTGTTGTCTTTGTGTGGCCTGAGTGTAAAAAACAACTGTTCATGTGAACGTCTTCTTCAGTTCAGCTCTCAGATATCAGAGTGCAGTCTGGCCCAGCTGTTTTTATCTGTGTCTCACTCTGTGGCCGGTATCATCACACGTCCACGGCAAGGTCCTTCTGACCTCACCTGTCCTCATCGCCCGCCTGCAAGCTTCACAACCTGCAATCAATACTCACACAGCTATTGCACAGTTTGTCACAATCTGTGTCTCACGTCTGCGTGTTGTCTGCCGCCGACTGTGGCTTCAGTACAAATACACAAAAACAATGCAACACCTACGACTGAAACATGCAATGAACAAAGTGTGAGAAAGTAGAAACTGTGACAGTGCTGGCTCCTTGTCTTGTGAAAATATGGGGACTAGATATGAGACTTTGGTAAATTCAATAGACCGATAATGAATTTGCAGGAAAGTTCTGGAGTTTCTCCTCTGCACAGTTCTTGTGGAGCTTTATCTATAAGCAAGTGCATAATCTCCTCTCCTCATTATAAAAAAAAGTGACATCATTTACATATCAGAATGTCAACGGGAGATTTGCATATTTTTCATGAACTCTGCACAATTAATGACTTTGCTGTGAGGCTGTAAAGAGGAAAGACCCCCTGCTTATTATTGATATGTATTAGGCCATTATTCTACCGAGCACGTGCAGGCGCTCGGCTTCATGTTTATGTTGTTTGCACCTTGATGATGGGGCACGAGTGCACGCCCAGTGTTTTTTCAATATCAGCCTCGGAGTGCCTGAATGATCCGGGCGCTGGATCGGCCTGATGAGTGCATGCCGATGGAATTTATTCACTGTGCATCAAAGTTGGCAGAGATCAACAGGAGAGGTTTGCATAAACAAGCCGCTCCCAGCAGCCCCTGCTGCCTGCTCCGAGCCTGGTTGTAGGTGGACGGCTCGGGAGGGAGATGGTGTGTGTGTGTGTGTGTGTGTGTGTTTGCGTGGGCGGGTGGGATGCTCATTAGCATATTTACCTCAGAAATTCAGAACTAAAGATGGCACCCATGAACCTGCCTTCATTCTTAATCGCACCTCGAAAGTGCACACACACTTACACAGAAGAAGCACACATGCCTGTCAACACAGACGCTGCACGCACACACTCAGACTCTCTCACACTCATATTCACATCTCACATTAGAGTCCTCAAGTGTGCTGTTTGATAAATCTTCCCCTTAAGTCTATTATCCATGGAATACTCTGGTGGCACGAAAAAGCTGCTTTGAAGTCTTCCTCCCTCTTCCTGCTTATTCTTCAGTATAAAAACACAGATGACGCTTTGCAACTCAGCTGCCTACTCGCCGCAGATGCACAATATTCTGTTTGAAGAGTTTATTTTCAAAGTGCCAGATACGCATGTTGGAAATGGTTCAAAAGCATGTTTTCAACCAGAGTGAGAGGAAAAGAGATCTTTTGTTTTTTCACAGGCGGTCGATTTGTGAGGGCATCGCACTTCTCATACTGAGCAGAAGGCTGCGAAAATGTTCCATCATATGGTCAAAACCAATATTTGCATTTTGAAATAATTCTTCACACCTGGGTCCTCGTTTTAGGGATTAAAATATTGGAAGTGGCCGAGAAATCTGTGGCTGTAATGTCATCAGAAAAGGTGTTTGTGCCGCTCACCGGTTCAGATATTTATCTGAGATGGATGTGGAACCAAAAGTCTGGCTCTGAAAGTGAATTGTTTACAGCAGTGTAAACATGAGGAGCCATCGTCTGAGGGAAGAGTGGACTATAACAGCGAAACTGGGCTCGGCTTTCACAGACCGCCTGCATGAAAACACTCACACTGCTGCTCATACACACGGCTCCTGTTAGACCATCACGTTCGCTTTGACGAGGACTCCTGCCAGTCAAACAGCAAAAGAAATCCTGCACAAAAGTGCTTTTTACTGAAGAAAAAGAAATGTAATTTCAAGAGCAGAAAAACCTGACATCAGTGCACCTTTGTTTGCCTTTGTACACCTGCTATCAGTGAGCAGAAACGAGCACTTTCGGTCGACGGTGGACAAAAGATGCTTGATTGTAGCCACTTTTTGGCTTTAAAAAAAACATCCAAACTAAAAAAAATCTTTAATTTATAGCAGTGTGTGGTATGTCTGCGTTTCTTTTTATTGCTACTGTCTTGCTGCTGGTTGATGAAATTTAGATATCATATATTGACACAGCTTAAAGTAATAAGTTTAAAAAGTATCCCTGCAGGTATTACAGGCTTTTAACCACACATCCTTATTCGAGCATGGGTGGAAAAGCCTTCAGAAGAAGCTCTGTGGATGACAATAAAATAAAAAGTGCCGAGCATGAGGCACAAAACTTAAAGTTCAGCTGAGAAATGATTTCTGTTCCCCTCACTTCCTGTAATCTGTCAGATCTCTGGTAAAATCATAAAAAAGAATTCTTATTAAAATAATTCTGAATCTCCATCATTAGTGTTGTAAGTAAATTGTTCCAAAACGATGCCAGAAGTGACCCAATGACAGCTGAGACGTGGAAACAGTGGATGGTTTGTGTATCCAGGGATTCAAACTTCTCAGAGCGGCACACTTTGTTTTTCACAGCTTTCTTATATGCAAGAAAAAAACGATTTTTTTTCTTTAAAACATGAACAATATGTGCGTTCCTTTGAAATGTGTTTTTCTATGAGTAAAGCTGCGTTATAGATGGAACATGTCCCATCATAAAGCCTTTTGTTTCAAAGCTGATTGACCTCCATTCTTAGATATTACTCCAAATGTGATCTCTGGAGGGACTCTTTGTTCCTCCAGCCATAAAAAGCACGGAGTTAAAAGTGGCGCTTTCAGTTACTTTACGGCTGACAGGCGGAGAACACACAGATAGAAGCTCTGCTCTCTCCTGCTACCAGCCAGCAGGATTTCCGGTATCTGTGTTTAATGGAGGCTAACAGACACTTGGACAGAAGCAGAGACACTGATATGATGAAAGGTTTTTTTTTTCTCTTTACCACCCGCTGCAGCAGAGAGGATACGTCACAGCAAATTTAAAGTTTAATGACATCTCCCTGATGCCTTTTGTGGAGGATGCAGGGACGGTGAGCACCAAAGAATACTTATTTGTCATTTTTGAATAATTAAAGACACAGGCTTGTTAGAAAAACCTTTTGTTGTCTTGTAAGCTACTCTGAGGCAATCTCAGCCAGCAGACCTCCCAGCGGCACTGAGTGCATTAAGCAATCGCTCTCCCACTGCTGAAATTGAGCAAGTCACTCATGCATGCTGATGTCTTCATGCAGAGTTGGATGTGCAGTCTTATAGAGTGGAGAAAAACAAAACGCTTAAATAAGGAAAAGTGTCTGGACAGCCATGAGGAGTCTGTAAGCCTTCCTGCTCAGACGATGCTGTTTGTAAAGGTGTTATCTCCAACAAGAAGGTTCATACTTTGTAGACAGTGTGAATGGTCCAAAGATCCTGTAGAGTAATGGTTACCTTCTGAAAGTGGAGGGACTGATGCTCACATTTTGCTGAAAATGTTTAATGCAGGACCACATAGGAAGGTTTTCCAATGGGTTCCATGCTGACCTCTGTCCAATGTCTGACAGTAAATAGCTGTCTGAAGGAGTGTCCATGATGTGACTCGAAGGTTTCTGAAGAGCTGTTTTGAGTCTCTGCAGGAGGCTTCGACCGTCGCCATGTTGGCATCGTCACAGCATGCCTGAAGTCCCAGAACAGATACCAAAACTGTTTCTGTACCAGGCTGCACACCTTTTCTATAATATTGCTGTACAGATGAGAGTAAAGAGGCTGCAGGGTGAACTCCAGCACTTCCTCATGGGATTCAGGTGCCAGCCTGGAGGTTGATGCTTGGTTGGCACATAAGCATCGGAGCTGGATGTAGAACAATGACAGTATGACGCTTCAAACTTTGGGTCCTGGCATCCATGTTGATTTTCCTTTGACACACAGCATCTATCTTATCTGGTTTTAACACTGATTGGTGCATAGTTACCCCGTTCACACTGGGGAAATCAATCCGGCTAGAACAGGATTCTGGATCAGGCCATATCCGGATAGGTCTTGATCCACCTCTCAGAGCAGCCTGTATATTATGAGGCGCCACCTAGTGGTTTGGAGGACACGTGTGTGTGATAGCCAGATTTGAAAATAGGCCTGAATGTATCCAGCTTAAAGGCTATCTGGATTCAATCCTGCTCTAGCTGATTTGACTTTCTCCAGTGTGAACGGGGCCTATTCTAGTCTATTCAGTGCAAACATTTGAAGTTATTATGCACACTGTGCTTAAGGTTCTTGAGCAGAGCTGCAGTTATTTTCCATCTCACTAAGACTTATAGTGAAAACACGTGGTTATATTTTGCTCTTACTTGATGGATCTCGAGTGCAGGTTTTAGCTGTTAGTTCTCACAGCCTTCCTGGTACCTCAGCTCAAAGCCACATTTTTCCAAATAAACTCAAACATTACCTTAAATAGGTGTTAAAATGTTCAATAGTTTTCTCATGATAAAAGCAGCCGTGCTGATAAAAGTCCTCCTACACTTCTCTTTGAACTGACACAGCAGCCTGCAGCATCACGGCCAACCTCATTAACCCCCCGCAGACATTACACAGACTTTTTGGTATACTGCATTTTGCTCTTTTGCAAAGACTGAGTTTAGCTTCTATAAATGGCAATAGACGTATTTTTTTAGCAATAAAACTGGTCAAGTGAAACCCAGTGAACCTCAGATATTGTGGATACACCTAATCTGTTCAGCCTGGCTTCTGCATCAACTTTTGTCACTGCCCTCCTACAGTTCAGTGAGCCACATCTTCCCCCAACAAGCGCCTCCTGTGGGGCACATTTCCTCTTTGAGCCCACATTAAAATCAGGAATGTGTGGACAGGTTAGAAGCATGTCTCCATCCAAGGACTTAGTTTGAGCCCAGGAGATCATTAAACTTTGAATAGGAGTCGCTATCAATGCTCGGGCCCTCTGTCGCTCTGAGATAGGGCATGCAGCAGATGAATGTACGGATTTACAGTGAGTGCATTGAAGGTCACCCACCCAGAGGCATCAACTCGGAGAAACACTGTATCCCTGTGCTGCTGCTGTGTATCTCGCTTTGTCTTGCTACTGCATGAATGATAAGATGTGCAGAGGGTAGAGCAGATTCTCCTGAGGAAATCTGATTTGGCTTTTAGTCCCCCTGCACATTTTTTTTTTTTGCCCTGCCGGCTGCCAGGGCCCGTTTTTTTCCCCAGAAATATGGCAATGTGAGCATGCAGAAGGACGAATTAGCTGCACACTGGACATTGTATAGACAGACGAGACATGCACGCAGGTAAGCTAGCAGGGAAATGTCATGCAGGGGACACGCCAGAGCTGACAGATGTTACGTTGACTTTCAAGGGAGTTTTTTTTTCAGTCAAATAAGCTTAAATTCCTCTATCAACAACATGACAAGCCCTCAAAAGAAAACACCTCAACAGTCAGAGCAGCAGTGCAGAGAATGTAGATGTAATAAACGTCCCCGTGTCCCTCAGAAGTGCTGCATAATAAAGTAATAGTGCAGAAAAGTCAGGGTGAAGTAATAAAGCACAAAGAGGCTGTAATACTCAGATAACATATCAGGGAGGTCGGGCAAATGTGTGGCCTACATGCTCATAGTGCATTCAGACAGACAGCTGGACAGGGTAATATACCTCAGGGTGAAAAAATAAACATGTAGGGAGGATTAAAGAAACGCGAACAGACATGTGAGGACGGACAGAAGCCAGAAAGGCAGACCGACTGGCAAACCTAAAGACAGACAGAGTGACGAGGCTCTGAGGAAAACACACGCACGCAGACAGACAGCAGACAGGCTGGTCTTTTCATGGCTCATCCTGCAGAGGATCAGGGGAGGGAGGCGGCCTCTCAGCAGATGGAATATTTATCACGTCTGGCTCTGGATCTGCTACCCAGTCACAGCTGAGAAGCAGCGAGACGGCTGGGACAGATCTGGGCTGCACAACACACACACACTGAGCGGATTGGGACGTGCTGCGACTCGGGCTTGCTGTGCCCATGATGGTGATGAAGGCCTTGTCACCAACCTGTCACTCGCCAGCCATGTACACCCCGGCCCGGCCGCCAGCCAGAGACTGCACAAAATGGCTCACTAATGAATACAAGACAGCGCTTAGTGGTTTACTGGCTGCCGGGTATGAGACGCAGCCGTCACCGGTGAAGGCTTTTTTTTTTTAATACATACATACATCCGGGAACCTGTGGGCATTCCTAGCAGTCTCTCATGCTGCCTGTCAGCCACTTTTAGTGTAGTCTGTTGACAGCTGAGGCGAGAAAAATGTCACCGTCGACAAGTCTGATATCCAGACAACAACAATGACCCACTAAAGTAAGCAAACACAAAAGAACTCACTAATGGCACGTCAAGGCTGCAAGTGACACAGCTACAAAATGCAGAAGTTTCACTGTCATCAGTATCATGAGGCTTTTTGCAAAATAAGGAGCTCTGATATTTAGATCCAAACTTTTATGTGCACCAAAACTTTCCTGTTGTGTGTTGAGGCGTCTGACAAGGATATATATATATATATGTATTTTATCACCACAAGGCTAAGAGACGCTGACACCGATCACTGCAGCTCGTCTGAGGCACCGTTAGCAGTCTGTCAGCAGAGTTTTAAACAATGCGCCTGTCCACACTCACTCCGGGTGATGTGCGTTATATATGCAGCCCGCTCTGTTTTATAATACGCTGCACGTCAAGTCGTGCTCCTTTTCTTTTGTCCTAAGTTTAAACTTTGTAATCCTCTTCTATTTTATGAACTTCTAGCTGTGATGGTGGGATTAGAAACAAAAACAAATGCATGGATTGTGGATTATAGGCCTACTCCATAATCTCTTTTAGTGTAGCTCATAATTCCATTAATGATTTCTTTGTCTCCTGTTGGATTGAATGTGCCACGCATGTTACATAGACGTCAGTGTTAATGGCTCCTCCAGCTCTTTTTGGCTTATTTTTAACAGAGGTTTGCTTTATAAACAAAAACACCTGGTATAGAAATACATGCAGCTGGGTGCAGCCTGACAGACCTGCCAAAGGATGGCTCTATAGTCTTATTCTTGGGTCAGACAGGAAGCTGAAGTGTATCAACATTAGATTCTGGTCATGTTTTCCAGGTATAAACCAAATAAATGAATTTGAATTTGAATTTGAATGAATTTGACCATCCACCATAAATGAACCCATGTCTGTGTCATGTGTCTAGGATGTATTATTGATCACCATGTTTGGGACCGCCCTACCGCACAGTTGCCTCAAATTGCTTCAACTACTGTTGGTCACAGTTCCAGAACTGACAATCCAGCTGTGGGCCTGTGGTAGTCTGCTCAGGGGCCAATGTGCACAAGAGGTGAAATGCAATTGGAAGCTAGAACTTTGATCAATAATTTTACCCGCAAGGTCATCCTGTCACTTACACTTACAAAAACTGGCTCCATGAGAAATGAAGACCACGATTGAGGGTCAAAAACTGAACCCCTGCTGCCTCTGGAGATTGTTATTACAGCCTCATCAGGCTGAACTTCTTCATAAAGCCATAATATTCAGCATAAAGGATGTAGCTACAGAGCAATTACCGTGAAAGGACCCATCATGCTGTAAAAATCGCTTACTTCCTCTGTTTTGTCTCAGTAATCTGGATGTTTTGTAACTGAGCAGGGATCTGGGGAACTGCGAGCTGCCTGGTGTCTGGTTCAGGCGAAAACAGTGAATTTTTATACGCATAATACTCATTGAAATACTCACAGGCTTCTGAATAACAGGCCCACTTGTGTCTGTGGATGCCCGTCAGCTTTACAGTTCTTATTGTCTGCTGGCAGCAAATGACAGAAAACTCAACAAGGCTTCTATCACAGCTCACTAATAATAGGACAAAATGTGCTTCAGCTCGACGACGACTGTGCAAATGTACAGAAACGGTCTGTTGATTGGACCGCTGACTCCTTTCTATCAGTGAATTGGCAGTTTGTGTTTAAATGACACACTTCAGCTCAGAATCTACATGTTAGATGTGATTTTTCTTCACATTGAACGAGCATCAGTGCTTCTCAGCTGGCTTCCAAAGCCAGAAACCAGCACCCGAGATAAGTTCTATGCCACCTCAGGATTCTGGAGTCTTCTTGAGAAGCATCTGTCACCTAATGATTTCTTCCTCTGGAATCCAATTTAAACAAAAGAGTTTAGTTAGTCATCTATTTCCTGGTGTTAAGATAAGAAGAGCAGTTTAACAGGGCGGTTAACGGCTCTTGTAACCAGAGCTCATCTGCAGCCAGACAGCATCTCCTGCTCTTCCTCTCCATCTCCTCCTCCTCACTCCCCTTTCTTCTTCATTCCTCCAGGGCTGCAGGCTGGCAGAGGCTGTGCTGGTCAGCCAAATCAGGCCAATTACAGGGGTTCATCTGGGGCTGTTGAAGGGGCTCAGGTGCTCTACAGGGGTGGTAAATCTCTATTAAACCCAGATCCCACTGTTCTCCTCTTCATATTAATATCCCCTCCTTTCCAAGCTACCGCTGCTATCAAGGCGATCACACCCAGGCCTTCCCTTTTTTGCCTCTGTTCTCCCACTCCTACCTCCTGATTTCCTGCAGAAATGGGGCACGTTCATGCCGGCAGTCTACTCCTACCCGGAGGCGAGCTGCACTGGTTAGTGAACTGAGTCTGGGCCGGCTTGCTTATGTGGATTATCCATCATCCTGTCACTGCTTTTAATTCAACGCAGTGCAGACGCCTTTAAGGGGACTTGACCTGAATAAGTTGTTGTTTGTATTTTGATGTAAAGGTCAGTTCATTTACTAATGGTGCATTGAGGGGCTGTGATTGGTGCTAGCCCTGCTGTCCAGGGGTTCAGCGGGGTGCAGGTTTTTGCTCTGGCAGGACGCCCTGCCTCAGGCAGCCGGGTGCAGAGCGAGCAACCGAGCTGCTCTTAAAACATATGTATCTGTTCATTGTAAAGGACACAGGAGTCTGAATGTGTGATTCCCCACAGTGTTTCCACGCCTAAAATCGATACTGTAATGAAAACAAAAGTGCATCCAGCAGCCGTCCGGAGCAGAAGATAAAAATAATGAGATCCAAAGCCAATATCTGTGTGTGGATGTATGTCGTTTTGTGTGTGGCTGTGACCGTGTTTGCATATAAATCTGCAGCACATGAGATGCTCTATATGCTGAGAGCATCAGCATTTATGATCGCTGTGCATGTTTTCTGAATATATTATTTGCGTTTATGATCATGTGAATGTAAATAAGAATCCAAGGATTCCTGCGTGCCCTTTGTGTAATCACAGGAGAGATGAGCTGATCTGAAGGGAGGGAAATTACAATAGAGGAGGCGAGGCGGCAGGTACAGCTAACAAGGCCAACGCTGCCAGCTATGCAGATTGTGCACCATCAGTCCTCCTCCGCGGGGAAACCGCCCACACTCATAAGACGACGGCTGCAGATTGTTAAAGGCAAACTGACAGTCCATTAAAGCACTGACAGACAGCCGTCCCACCGTACCTGTGCGCTCTGTGGCAGTTTAATGCCAACAGCAGGGAGTGTGCTCTAATTGCATCATGGCAATGGATGGGTTTATGTTTTGTATAAACAAGTCTGTATTATTGTGTTTATACTGATGGTCATATTGACATTTATGAAAGGAGGCACTTGAAGGTTTTCTACACACTTCTACAAAGAAAGATTTATTCACAAAATAAATATAAAAATAATTTTGAATTTTTAGACCATAGAAACTAGGGATGTCCCGATCCGATCACGTGATCGGAAATCGGGCCCGATTACGTGATTCCAGACTCGATCGGAATCGGACATCCTCCCGAGCAGGACTCGAATATATATTTATTAGGACTCTCAAAGTTAACGCCTTCTGTGCAGGGTGGCTCTGTGTAGGGGTATGACAGTCGCTTTTGGCGCGAGAGGTCCTGGTTCGAGACCTCCATGAGCCGCTGCGTGTGTGAAATCTCCTAGCATGTCTGGACACACACACACACACACGTTTTGCTAGGATCGGATCGGGACTCGGTATCGGCAGATACTCAAAATTAAATGACTCGGACTCGAGGGCAAAAAAACCTGATCGGAACATCCCTAATAGAAACGACAAACGACAAATCTTGGCTGTGTCTAAATAATTCAGTTTGGTCGGTTGGGTGAAGGAGGAAAAAAAAAACTGTTAACCCTAGCACACGATGGCTTAGATTAACTGTAGGCATGCATGTGTTTCAAGCTCCATCATGAACTGAGTTTGGAAGATTCCAAAGTGTGATTTCATAGGTGAGGTATCAAAGCTCCGCCTCTCATTCTTAGAGATTCAGGGAAACACAAGCAAACCTGCATTCTGTTGGATTATATGGCATTGTAAGATCCTGAAGGTATGATGATAGTGATGATAGAGTTTGGCCTCTTAGGGCCTTGTATGTGTGCAGAAGAATTTTAAAGTCTGTTCTGGATAGAATTAGGAGCCAGTGATGAAGCTGACAGAACTGCCAGCTGCTCCTGCTTCTCCTCATGTAGATGTCGGGACATACTTCTAGACTTCATTCATGCCTTTTACCTTTGAGCATATGTTGTTTAAAACCCTTTTGCACCACCCTCAATAGTTGACAAACGCCTGTCAAAGGCATACCCAAATTAAACTACAAGCTGTTTGTGAGCCCTTAGGAGTATGTGCAAAAGCTTGGTCTCATTGTGAAGGTAACACTCTGAAATTTTTATTTTAGCTGTGTGATTTACTGCAATTGCAAATGGTTAACAGTGAGAGAAGTCTAAACACAGAGAAATAAAAAGATTTTGTAGCTCGCCTAATTTTTTTTTTGTAAAAAAAGGCTGCTTGACAACTGGAGCATGGAGATGTTGATTAGATGACAATATAGTGACACAGGCTGAAGTCTTACCTATTCCCAGTTAAAAGTAGATAGTAATTGGACAAGAAATGACCATTTGGGACAGGTTTTTCTGTAGGTATTCCCAGGCGCTCTCCAAAAAGTGCCATTTGGAGTCTCCAAATGGACACTTTGGCACCAAAGTGCATAACTCTGGAATGCTTCAACATACAGACATCAATGAGAGCTCTAATGAAAGGTGCCACTTAGAGGAACCTCATTCCATATTCAGATTCACTATTAGCATGATTGAAATAATGTTAGTGAAGCAAAAACACATTGAATGCTCATTATTCTACTGAAACTGAAATTGTGCATCAAAAGAAAAGACTCAGAACTATAGACATATGTATGTCTGTATGTATATATCAGATATTCATTCACAGAACAACTGTATCTGTATTCATTGTTCACCTCACCTCATTCATCAGTCCTCCACAACTACTTGTAGAGGAAAAGCGCACACCTCCCCCATACACGTGTAAACAGAACAAAGGACACAACACTGTATTCACTAATTCTTCGAAATGTCTACATTCTGTTTATAAAACTGCAACATGTATAAAAGTTACACTTACTTGTCAAGGACTATATCTCCTCCTTCAATGAACATATCTTCTTCCACATAACACATAACTTTCTGCGTCCGACACGTCCTCGTCAGAAAAGTTGCTTTTCCTTATTATAAACTCATCGATAACTTCTTCAATGGTGTAATTCTTCTTTTCTGTGTGTTTCGCCATCTCTCTGGTCGCTAGAAACACCAAAATATGTAGCTATACGCTCACTCTCACTGTTACACACGGACAGCCGGCATCCATTGTTCATGTTTACGCTTAGGTGTGTAGCCCACCCTCCTTCCACAACCCCTTCATGTGGGACATCCCCGTGACGGAAATTTTATTGGTTATACGTCCATTGCATCAGATTCAGCGTCAAATATAATGGGCTGAAAATACAAGCGTACGAGTGGGGGGAGGTGCTTCGCTCGATATAGTCGCTCATTGGATTCTTTTGGCTATGGACAGGCCCTCGATCCTTTTGTATGGTCAAACGAGCTGTCAATCAATAGATTAGGGAAGTGGCTTTCCAACGAGGTATAGGTTGTCAACAAAGAGCAAAAAATGGCTGTGGCCGGACGGAGATATTGCAGTGAAACATGAACCATCCCGTCTTCGGTCTGCCTACCCCCGTGTGTGTAGAAAAGGTTAAAGTTTCTATTATTAACCCCCCAACAATCTGAGCAATGCTGACAGTACAGAATTGATTTAACCCTGCAGTTCCTACAGTGAACACTTGAGGAAGTACACCTGAATCTTCATAGACCTCAATGTTAAAGTATGTGTGTCACACTACATAAGCCTCCTTTTTATACTGTTAAATTCTGTTATTTATATCTAACAATACTCTTGTTTTCATGAATAGTGTGACCCTGACGATGTGTCCAGGGACAGAAAACTCTCTTATTCCTGCTTTTACTGCACAAAAAGACCAGAAAATGAATCAAGCTATCAACCCCCTGCAGATCTCTGTCACATGAGCATCTTAATGTGCTCTTTAGCCCACGCACCTTTTTGTAAACTGCAGCATGTGTGCTACAGGCTACACCAGACCAAACATAGAAATAATACTTTCAATTGGGAGTCGTTCCATATGGACCTTGTCCTAAAGGCAGCACCTGCGTCTGTCAGTGATAAAATCAGCTGCTGGTTGTGGTTGTGGTTGCTGCATGTTACACACACGATTAGCTCCTAATGTACACATTATAAATGCTCAATTTAAATACCCCCAGTAAACAGGAATGCATTCATGGGGGTGCACACAGGTATGAAAAAGAGTCCATATTTTTCCAGCATGGCTCTGTGTACAGTGTTGATTGACTTGTGAGAGAAAAACAATAATTACACTCATAAAAACGACCTGTTTTGAAAGCAGCACAAGCCTGTAAATTACTGTTTGTCAGCCCTGGCAATCATGCAGGCTATATGTTAACCAACATCTGAAACACACACACACACACAAAGCAGAGCTTTGTTTATGTTATTTTTTGGCAGCTTTCATGTTGTCTCTTTGAGCTGATGATTGCTACTCTAGTGGCAACATTACCAGCATTTTATGTCAGAAAAGGTGCTTCAGTTTCCATGTGTGCATTAGTAAAGGACTCGGATTTGTCGACTGTATTAAGGCGGTTTTGTTCGCCCTGTCTAGATTTTAAAGTGAAACTTTCCTGTTTCCAAGTTAAGAATAGTGGTAAGTCTGTGTATCTAAAGCTATGATGATGCATATGTGCTTATTTGGGATTATCATGATACTGTTGAAAAAGCCGGGACAATTAACACGCTCATAATAAAAAAGGATGAGTGATTCAATGCTTTTTTTTTTATCTCACTGCAGCACTTAGGCACACTGGAGGGGATTAGCATGCTGCAAGCCTTATTTTAAGGGTGTGATTACATTTTCAAGGGCGAAAATCACATTATAAGAAGTGACTCAGGGAAAAGCCTTGTCCCCGATGTACCGGGGCGACGTCGCACGGTCGCACTGATACTCTGAGAATATTGTCTGAGGCCTTTGGCTGTGTAGAGATTTGTAATGTTTTGTCAGTTTATCGACGGGGAAACACTCGGACGATCACACGTCTGCTCGCCCGCTGGAAGTGTGTTTATCTCTTCCCCAGATCCGGCAGTGAAAAGCGACTGTTATGTAAAGTGCAACCGGCAGATATATCCTAGTGTCCGCACACCTACCCAGCCCTGACAGTTTATCTGCCCGTCCATCCATTTCACTCTCTGTTGCTTCTCTGATCTGCTACCCAATCATAATCAGCCAGCCCTCCTAGGCAAGGCAGAGTCTTTTATCTCAATCAGCCATCCTTTTCCCTCTACTATCACCATCTCTGGACCTACTGCGTTAAATAAGGTAGCGTATACATCCACCCCTCCCCCGTGCCGTCTAAACCGCCGCCACACAGACTCGCCGCTTCGCTTTCAACCGCTGCGCTTTGATGAAGCGTGATAGCAGCGTTTGAAAACAACGTGCAATTTTCCCGTTAGTCAAAGCAGAAGATATTTCACAACGACCTGCTGAGTGAGCATGGCGGTCCAGTTCAAGACAGTCTTTGAAATGAGAGGACACAGGTCAGGTGTGAGCTTAGTAAGCTTCATACTTACAGGGATGTTTCATTTAAAAGTACAGAAGTAACTTTACCATGACATTAATAATGTAGAATAGTACATAAAAGGCGATATGTCTGTTAAAAAAAGATGGCTTCCGTTGGTCTCCAGGTGGGTCCTGAACATATTGCAGGATTATTACATGGATAATTACATTAAACATCGTTATCACATGTCGCTGTCTGCACTACACATCTTTGCCTGCTTCTGGATTAGCTGGTAGTTAGGTGGAGTTTGCCAAGATGGCACTGGCCAGAGCAACTGAACTGTTGTGTACAGTTTCAGAGCTGCACCTGTCCATACATCTATCGATCAGTGGGTCAGAGGGTGGTCTAACCAGTTAAAGGCAATTTAGACCCCCCACTTAGCCTAACATGCAGGTCTTTGATATGTTCAAAGAAGCCGGAATACCTGTAAAAAAGTAAATAAAAAAAGGCCTGCTGAGAACGTCTCCACAGAGAAAGGCCTCAGCTGAAGCTTCACCAGAAACCTTCTCGCTGTGAGGCAATAGCACTAACCACTGAGTGGGACGAATTCAGCTGTCTGTTTCTAACCCTAATCCTTAAACTACAGCCTTCCAGTGTGCTAAGCTAAGCTAAGCCCTCTTACATCCTGGTCTGGTCTCCCTGCAAAGGTGCAGTGTAACCCCTCCTCTGTTTCACAGCTAACAAGCACAAAAAATAAACAGCAGTTTGGGTCAGAGGTCGGCGAGTATAGTGGATAAAATGCATGCATTAAAGCGTTGGTGCTTGAATGTGTCCACACGTCTGTGTCTGTGTGTGTCTGTATCTAATCGGCGGTTGTGGGAGAGCGACGGGGACACTGTACCTCTGAGAGTTTCAGGGAGATAATTGGGACCTTTTCCCAGGTGATTATCATTCAGAAGGAGTTACGATCAAAGCGAGGGCACCCTGGCAGCTGAGGAGAGAGGCCATGGCTGCCTTCAGTAATCTTTTCAGATAACACGCTCTCCCCGGCTGCCTCCCTGCAGGGCTCGTCCCATTCCTTACCTGACTGTTCCTCGCTGTCACCAAAGGCAGACCCTGGTCACACTCGCCAATTCGATTAGATTTTAAGGATTGTGTAAGAAGGGAATTGAGGCTTGAAGTAGCCGCTTCATAGTAAGTGAATGCAGAGCAGGAGTTTGACTTTTTAACATAGCAGGAATGTTGCACCTGTAAATAAATATAATATGTAGTATGACAGACATCCACACACACCCATCACACTTGTATGAGTGAAGTACGGCTGAGATATGTTTCCCCGGAGTCTCATAATGATAATCGCACAACATAATAATGAGATTATTAGCAGTGGTGCAGTTGAAGTCGTATTTATGGGTCTAACCTTGTTAGGGCAGGTTCTGTTTTAATTAACATGAACAGGGTTTCTCCAACTGGAATACTGACTGGATTGGAAGTGACACCGAGCTATCAGGTCGTTACTGTAACTGAGAGAGGGTGTGTGTGTGTGTGTGTGTGTGTGTGTGTGCTGCAGTTGAAAGTCCTGAATTTCCAGACTCCCCAATTAAGGTAATTGAGATTGTGATGTGAATTGATGTGAGCGTTTTTTGCGTACGTAGTGTTTCCTTTAAATTTAGGAAGGCTGCTCCCCAGGTCAGTGTGGCCTCTGATTGGTCAGCTGAACAAACACTTTCTAGTCCTGGAGAGACAGCGAGGGAGACAGAGACATCTGAATTATACCAAAAAATGTTTCATTTCATGCAAAATTAGTCCCCATGTTCCCAAAGAGTCATTAATTAACACGAGCTGCTGGCAATTGTTGACATACTATATTGACTAATTTTATTTTATTGGGGTTTTGACACTGTCTTTTCTCAAGGCAACAGTTAAGCTGGATCCATACTCCGCGAGACAAAGACATTTTTCCCCCGTGCAGACGTTACGCCCACAAAATGACGTCATTTTTTGTCCCTGACCGCCCGCTGTTCCGCACTCCTGTGCACAGGGTCCGGGCCGAACTTTGTCTTTCAAGGCTGTGCGGCAACCATGCTGTGATTGGTCGGAATTTATTGTGGGCGTGATGAAAATGGAGAAGCGCAAGAGCCTCTCCAGGTATATAGGTAGGTGTATAAACAGCACTGATTCAACAGATACCGGTTACCGGTAAAGTCTTTCCTTATAGTTTAGTGGGCGGGCCGTATGAGGAGTTCTGCACACACGCGTCTCGCGGAGTATGGTACCTCAGTGCGGAAAAGACCTTTTTTTTGTATCTCTTACCACCCGTGGAGCGCGTTCTCCGCTCTTTGTCTCGCGGAGTATGGAAAAGCCTTTAAGCATCAGTTTTAATTGTAAAGAGTTGTCTGATAGACTTTAATGGGAGAGCTTTAGCACTGTAGACTGTTTGTAACGATGGACGAAGCATCTGTGACGTCACCTGTAGGTTTCTGAACAGCTGCTTGGTCCTAATAGAGTTAAAATAAGTGAGTTAAGTTTGATATTTGGAGGTCTATGGGGGGGAATGACTCACCTTTGGAGGCGAGCTCTGGATCAAATCCTGATTCTGTGTATCTCTAGTACAATTAGCATTAACCCTTTCTGCCTCAGCGTTATGTGATAACATTAAAAAACGGTGTGAGCAGGTCCTTACTGTACATGCTGTCTTAGTCCTGGGAGATAGATCAAGTGTCACAATCATAACACCTCCAATATATTTTTTTTATATTTATACACTTATGGATGTGCAGTAAAATGACTCGTATTGTAGACCTGCCTGTGGCAGTAAAAACATTATGTACTTTTACTTTTATTTCTCTTGTCAGACGATCTTCTGTAATTTTCCATGCTGGCACAAATTAATGACTAAAAAAACTTGTACCCAGCTGACAGATTTAAGCAGGATATTCATAGCAATGACCCAGAATTCAGTCATTTATCACCACTTCAAAAACACAGTCGAGGATAAGCATCATTTCCTCAGCCTGCTCCCACAGATGGAAGTAACAGCAAAATACGATTCAGTCTCAAAGGCACCATGTCCTTTTCCCTTTATTTGAATAGACGTTGGAGTGTTTTTTTGTCTCGCCAGCTGGTTACACATAAGATAACAGTGCTGCTGCAGAAACATATCAACACTTAGAGGCCACCAGGACGTTTCCAGGCTTCATGTCTTTGTCATTCTTATCCTCCTCCAGAGCGTCTGGTCACGTTCGGAAAGCAGGCAGCGCTTTGAATGTAAATACATGTAGACCTTATCTCAAGGCCTGCCCCATTGACAGACCTCTGACAGAGCAAAGGAACCGAGCTGCATTATTCACAGCCGCAAATGAAACTGTAGCCCCACGAGGGAAACAAACTTCTGTACACACACACACACACTCTTGACCTGGCCTTTTGTTCATGCTGTTTTCACATCTTTCCTGCCTCTATAAATCCCTGCATCTTCGCAGAGGCGCATACTGAGCAACGCTCCACGTCCCCGCGGATCGGCCGGGAGCAGCTCAGACCAGGCAGTGAGAACAATTTGCTCGACAGATCTGTGTGAAACACGGGCGGCTGTTTCTGAACTGTGTCAAATACCTTCAGCTTGGTGGAAGGTTTCTCTTCCAACGTGAGCCAAACTTTCCTGACTTAAAGACTTTTGTTGTCGTTGCCACAGGAGCAGACGATGTATCCACGCAAACGTCAGGTGAAATCAGAGGGAAGTCTGCATGTTTCGACCCGAGACTTAAGTCAACCTGGCAGCCTGATGTGGACATGTCTAGCTGGACTCGTAAATAGGAAGAACGTTGTCCCATTTAAAAACCTGATGCATGTCAGGGTGTATTTTTTTTTTGCTCATAAAATGAATTTAAGCAGGTCAGTGAGTGAAGGAATGAAAACATGTGGAGTCAGGAAGCAGGTAACTGAATGACTGAGCTACAAAGATATGTAGAGCACCTTAATCATTTTATAAAGCACTTCACATTCCTCCTGAAGCGAGGACACCGAGCCTCCAGGCGCTCGCCCCTTGGCCAGGATATCCTGCTGCACTGCACGGCCCTCTGGGATGCCAGGGCAGCAGCTACACAGCCCTAATGTGAATGCAGAGCCAGAGCTTTAGTCAATAAATCAGCGGCCGTGACTGATGCGCTTGAACATTGAACCTAAGTGTTTGAAAACGTGCCACATTTTCTATAGAGTCACATTCGGAGTGTTCGGATGGACTCCGGGGGCACAGATAAGACAGACTGCTCACATATTTTTAGAATATCATCGGAACGGAACTCGTGGCTTTGTTCCCCGTGTATCACACACATCTTTTAGCCGCTGCTAATGCACGGTGTCAGGTGGAATTAGATCACCTGAGTGGACGGATAATTGGCCGCTGTGCAGCGTCTGGACACGGGCCAGGCACGTCAGTCACTGTGATCATATTAAAAACAGTGCTGTCCACTTTATTCAGCAGCTTTTATGTCTTGTTACTGTTACCTGGGAGATAATATTTGGCATAAATGTGGAGTGATGGCCACTATTTGGCGTCCTACAGCTCTGTACTGTCATTTTTTATTATGCTGTCATCAGTGTTAGAGTGAAAAAGTGGGGCTACACAAAGGGAAATGGAAACTGGCAGCATGTGGGCCGTGTTGTCTGCTGCTCCAAACACCCAGCTAACACTGATTTACACCAATCTGTCTAAGAAATATATGAAGCTCCTTTAATCTTTAATGCATGTATTCATCAGCGCATATGTAGCGCCTGTGTCCAGATGGCTGGCGTGTGCGTACGTACGTGTTTGTGTGTCGTCTGTGCAGGATCATTTCCTCTCGCTCTCTTCTTCTTCTTCAGCGTTCAAACAATAAAAGAAGAAAAGAAAAAAAATGATCACTTCAACCAAAGAATACTAAATGTTGAATATCACGATTTGACGGGGAGGATTTGAATTGCAAAGAGGAAGGAATTATAAATAAGAAGTGACAGTGACAGTGGCAGGGAATGGCCTGAATGCTGAACCGCTTGGATTTGTAATTACATCTTCTTTACAATTCAAATGCTCTCTCTCTGTCTCTCTCTCTGTCTCTCTCTCTCTCTCTCTCTCTCTCTCTTACGGTCTACGACTTTCTGCCACCCTCTCGGTGTCGGTAACACCCGCTGCTAGATGGTTATTTTACGGGCTGTTTGCACAATTTCTGGTCCCAAGGAGTGAAATCACCTCCACACTTGAAACCAGGCGCTCAGGGAGGTTATTCATCTGCATTGCTAAATTGAAATGAAGCTATAGTGCTGCCTGCTAGTGCTAATTCCCCTCCCACTCAGCAGGACAGTAGCCTGGACAGACACAATTCTCTCGGTGAAATTGGTCCATGTTTTTATAGCAAAAGCAACAATTCCAGATGCTAGTCTGGTTTCTTTCGCTCAATGTCACATGCTGCATTTGTCTGATTGGTTGTATACAGCAAGCCTTTTCAGTCATGTACAAAGTTATAAACTCGAGTAATATTCGAGGGCAAAATGCATCGTCAACAAATTTAGTATTCGATCGCTCGTTAGTGACGTCATCTCATCGCATGGCATGCAAGTGTAACACATTTACAGCGGAGAACGATTCTCTGGCTTGTGGTGTAGCGGGATGATCAGTGTTTTGTGTGCAAGAGGCCCTGGGCTCGAAACCTGGGTGAGCCGTTTGTAGGTTGGTGTGGAGTAAGTGTTTAGATTTTACGATAATGTGTTTCGGGCAGATGTGGGAATGGGTGAGCACACACACAGTTTTAAAGCATGAGGGTTTCGGCTCTGGGCATGGAGGTGGTTGCGGATGAAGCAATGCCTAATCAGTGGTCCTAAGTAGTCGTCCACTATTGAAATAGTCATTAGCTGCAGCCGTGCTTATGACATTTACATGTGATCCGATCGAATAATCGCAAAAAAGTTGGCGACTATTCGATTATCAAAATAGTCGTTTGTTGCAGCCCTAACCAGAAGTGAAACTGAAATCCGAGTGATGTTTGATGGCCTGATCATAACCCTGTATTGTTTATGTCTTGGATATGTGACACTCATTTGTGAATATAAGTTAGTACTATGTGACTTGTCATGTGTCATGTACAGAATCTACACCTGTCTTGTTCTCAGTGTCAGCAAACAGCTCCTCCTGGAGAAATATCTTCATATTATGTAATATGTGAAAGTTCAGCTGTCTAAACACTCATTAAAGGTAGGGTAGGAGATTTCATTCTGATGCACTTTTTGTTAAATTAGTGTAACTTCTCTTTACAATCCGATAGCAACCAATTAGTTCGTCAGTTTCGCTTTAAAACGAAGAATATGAATCATCTGTGGAAGCTATAAAACGCTAAAAACATCAGCCAATCCTGCGAGGCGCCCCTGCGCCTAGAGTTCGGCCGGTTGTCACTCTCTTCCTGCTCTGCGCACACCAGAGAGGTGCGCGCATGATGGCCGAAGTCACAGACTGGTTGGGAGGCGTGGCTTCAGGGTGAGCTCCGAGAGAAAGGGGCGTGTGTTTACTTTCAAAATCTGGCTGACTCTCACTGAGTTTTCAAAATCTCCTACCCTACCTTTAAAACCCCTCCATGAGTGTGAGGCAGGCCGCTGTTGCAAATGAGCAGCAAACTCACCTTGGAAGAAAATAGAAAAAAAAATCTAAAAAAAACAAAGAGTAGTTTAAGAGAGAAACGGAGGATAATGCATGAAAGCACATGATGCCATTCGTCTTTGTTTACAAGACGTGTCCTCTCCCCAAATCAAGATCTGATAAGTCGGTCCTGACCTGCAGGGTACTTTATCACAGCTGCTCCAGCTGGGTGATGTTTATGATGATACATGCCTGTAGGTATTTCTTATTCCTCATCATTACACTGGCCGTACGAGCCATTATTTATGAGCTATGACTCTGTTTGAGTGTAGCGAAGAGTTGGTGAACTCTGAATTCTTCTACATACAGACGTCTCCGCTTAATGAGTGAGGACTCTGTGACTGCCCACAGTGTGCATGGACATGCACAAAGCAGGATGATAATGTGTTGTTTAACCTCTTTGTTACACCTCAACACCGATGAAGCTGCTAGAAAAACAAGGAAAAAAAAGGTACATTGATGCCTGTAGCTCTGCCTGTCCAGGTAAAATCCCCTAAAACACGTTTCCCCCACAGGCAGAAACTCACTCATTAGCTTGTGTACATACTCTTGCATCACACTCACTCACTCACTCACTGCCGACATACTCGCCGCCTGTGTCATTGTCATCATTGCAGTCGGTGACAGGACCACTTCGCTGTTTGACGAGTATGAATCCAGCATCAGCACCGGCTCCTCTCTGCTGCTGCTGCTGCTGCTGCTGCTGCCGGCACACAGCGTGTCAGTCCTCATCATCTCCCCCAGACCGCCAGCTCGCCACTTCTCCTCCGTCCTGCTGTTTCTGCTCCGGCTTTGTGTTGATCACAGGGAATATTTGTTGCTTCACCTCATGGATGATGTAGCACTGTGAAAGTTTGACAGTTAGAAAAGTAGTAGTATGTTTAGGTGCCACATGATGCTGTTTTTAATGATAATATCTTTTTATAGCAGCGTGTCTGTAGAGATGTTTCTTTCTCCAGTGGACCTAAATGCAGATTACCACCCACATTTAACACTTTAGGCTCACAGTTATACGATTGTTGTCACCTGTGGTCCTTCTCAGCCTCCGCCTGGCTCCTTGATGATCTAAGATGGCGTCAATACTCAGATGTTTCAAGGAAAACAGGTTGCTGAATTCTCTGTGGACACAAACACACATACTTACACACTCTTTAGGGAATCTCTGTTCTAGTGGGAATTCATCAAGCGCTTATTTTTAGCACAGGACAGTGAATTTATTGGAAGCAAAGCAGTGGTGGCTGAAGAGCTGAGAACCAGCTGCCAACTCTGAGTCACAGCAGGAGGGGAGGGATGCCTTTATTGTCATTTCAAAGCCTTGCCAAAGGTAATCGATTATGAGCCATCTGTTCCTGGTTTCTTATCACAGGAATCAGTGCTAATGTTTGAATGTTCTTTTCTACACTTCCATTTATTTTTAGTTGCCATCTATCACACACTAATCCTTCAAATGTTTCTAAGTAGGCCAAGTGTTCTCACCGTAACGTCTGTGTATCGTCACTCGCTGCTCTGCCCCTCAGTGCCACTCATAGGTAATCTGAGTGGCCTGGTCAGCTGATGGTATCTGTGCAGTTCTACATCCCGTCAGCAGTGTGTGTGTGTGTGTGTGTGTGTGTTTACCTGTCCGTTGTCAGATACAGAGCTCTGCATAATGTGCTGCTGATGATACGTTTGCTAATCAAGTCTTTTGATATCTCCATTGTTTGTCTGATTCCTCTTCGGTTACCAGGATGTGAAGTGTGCATGTTCTCCCCGTGGGTTTCCTGCTCATGCTCCAGATTTCTCAGACATTTAGGTCAGGTGCAACCGGAAAATCCTGCAGTACACCCCTCATCATATTTTTCACTCCTTCACGGTGAAAATCCATGTATGAAGAGAGGAAAACAAAGGACGTGTCTAGGTTCAAATCACAGAAGAAGTACAGAAGTACAGAAAAAATACAGTACAGCCGCTTACTGTAGCAGCTCTTTAAGTGGGTCAGTGGAAACAGCTAATGGCTGTGGAGGGTTCAAGGGGGGGGGTCACCTCTCTGACAGGTCCGTTCATCTCATGACCCAAAACTGTAGAGTCAGAGGATGATAAGTGAACGTGTCCATTTATCATCACTTAGTCTGGATTCTGACTGAAAGCTTTATGGCAAAATGCACAAGATGCTTTATGAGCTAAAACTGTTAGCAGTTCTCTATCTGTCTGGACCAGGTTGGAGTTTTGGGTTCTTGGATTGTTTTAAGATACAGAACATCTACTAATAGATACATCCTGTAGCATTGGCGTGACTTTTTGTAGTGTAGAGTGCAAAGGGAAGAGATGGATGGTAGAACAGTTCCTGTGTGGTGCATCTGTGATGTCTTCTCCTTCTACGCCTTGTTCTGATTGCTCCTCTCTTCATCCTTACTAAGTTTAAACCTCTGCTGGAAACATTCCTCAGACGCTGACGAGTTTCACACAGTGGCTGCAGATTTGCCAGCTGGTCGTCCATGATGCGACCCAGCTCTTCCAGCACATCCTAAAGCCCGGAGAGCTGGATATTTTCTCTTTTTTTCAACTTTTTTTCCATATTCTGATGCTGAATTTGAACTTGCACATATGAGTGAGTCGCTGTCATGTGACTGTCTGATGCAATTTTAGATTAAACAAGCAGTTAATGAAGCAGCCGCTGCAGCTGGAGATGCACTGTGTAAACTCATTTGTGTGGAGACCACGTTCCATCCTCAAAACTTTGAGCCAGCGCCGGGGTACATGCGATGACCAAACTGTTCATAGTCCTCCTTCTCTTTGCTGTTTTGGCGGGCCCATAGCAGACGCTGTCTTCCAGCTCAGTATGTTCCAAATGAGGCCAGGTCGTGAGCTCCAAACCCAGAATACTCAGCACCTGAGTGCACAGAGTAATGGAGTCATTAGTTTTGATCAGAGGCGCTCTCAGCATCTTTCAGACATATTATGGTCATTTTGATGTACAAGTATAAAATAAGAAAAGTCTGTCTGGATTAACTCTTTGAGATCTGCTCCCCTCTGAGGCCACCCATGATCAAAATACTTCACATGTTGGAACATGTAAATGAGTCGATTGATCTCTCTGCCTAATGCACCTAATCCATAACCAAAAAAAGGCTCAGTGCGAAATCGGCATGTTTGGTCTACGGGGCGCCTTATTAACCCATTGACCCATCTATTCCAATCCTAAATCCCATTGATGTGTACACGGAAGCACTGATTACATTTTGTCTTTCCATCTAATCCTGCTGAGTACATGAGCCGTTAATGTTTAAATCAAAATCAATACATAACTTAATCATTCAAACTCGTCTCTAATTTGTTTGTCACAATCGATTGCTTTGGCCTGAGCGTGCTGTCTGCCCCTCTCCCCGTCAATTATGGCGTGATGTGAGCAGACTGTAGCTGCCAGAGACGAGGAAGAGGAGGAAGAGGAGGAGGAGGAGGAGGGAGAGTGGAGAGTGTTTTTATGACCAGCCCTGCTGACACTATGATCTATCAAATGTTATGACCTTGGGGATATTAAGTCAAACTATTATATGAAAGCCATAGAAGCAGCACTGAAACGACACACTTCATGTTCCCTTTATGTAATTACAGCATGCTCATTTATACAGTTATACTAGCAGGATTAACACATTGTCCCACGAGCAGTGACTGTAAATCCTGGCACGCTGTATAGTGCATGCATTCTGCATGAAGCCACAGCCTGATAGTTATTACAGTACTTAAAACCATTGTAGGAGTTATAGCAGGAATATTGCCCGATAACTCAAAGTGAGATTGAGATTACAGTGGAATTCAGTTTACCGTCACTTTGCAGAGCTGTTACCTGGAATAATCCTCCATTCTTAGGTCACCAGCAGCCTCGAAGCCAGAGTAGATGAAACTAATATTATATGATCACAGCACTGAGATACACCTTTGTATTGACAGCACACGTCCTTTCATCTTGGCCGTTCCCACATCAGAAAGTCCTGTGTCAGCAGTGGTGAGGTGATGAGAACCTCCAGGCAATAATTACACCGAGCATGAAGCCACGGCATCGTACAGTTTACAGTACTGTGTACACGGGTGCATGATGCCGCCCCGAGGACCCAGCCGTGGATTCTCTCATGCCACCCACTTGCAGCCCCTCGAAGATTCCTCGCTCAAGCCGAGCTCATTTCAGACTCATCTCTTATTAGTCCCTTTGAAACAAATTAAAAAAGAAAAGCTGCCCACGTCGCTGAGATTTGAAGGAGTCGAGGTTTTCTCCTGTAACAGTGTTGAAAAACCTTGCTGTTAACTTCAGGTTTCATCTGCGGATACTTTTGATCACTGTTAGGCTGGAGTTATAGGCACTGGTTGAGGTTAGGTATTTTAAACAGTGTAAGAAAAAGAACGTTCCTCTCCATGGTCGCCATTTTTGTCAACCATGGCTGCAAGACTTGCTCCACATGAGCATTTAGGGATGCAGCCGCAGAAATACACTCACATGTTCCATTTCCACAGACTGAAACAGTGCACTGGGCTTCCAAATGTAGCACACATTGATTGATTATCAGTAAATAATTTTCACACATTTCCAGACCAGCAGGATGCTAAAGCTGCACATGGCATCCAAGTCGCTCAGGTTGTACAAAGACCATCCACAATGGGAGGTTTTAGCCATCTATGGTGGTGCTAACATGGTTCATTTCAAATCTCAGGAGGTTCTCGAACTGTTTTTCTTTAGGCAAAACTTCTCCTGTCTCCCAGGAGGATGCACAAAGTTCCATCAGTTGTGTCTCATTTGCATTTTTAAAGCATTAAAAACATGCATGGCTGAAATTCAAGGTTATCATTGGACAGTGATGGCCTGCTGACCTCTGACCTCATAGCCCCCAACAGCATTTACCCTCCCACCAATTTCAAGGGCAGGTGAAGGTCTCCGTGCCCACTGGGTGGAGGTAATTTGCCTGACATGCGGTCATAAATCCAGCCAAGCGCCGCCGCTTTATGAGGAATGTAGGCTTTATCTGCAGAGTCAGGAGCGATCCGTCTTCATTCTGAACTTCAGCCGTGCACACTGCGATGGGGCTGATTGTGTTGGAACTGGCTGCGGATTTAAGGGCAATAAAGGCGTTATCGCCAGCGTGAAACCAGCAAGGAAGTCATCTCAGAGCATTGCAGCGGTTGATTTCTTACTTACCATCATCAGCGCCCACTGAGATCTGAGCTCAAAGTGCAGAGAACTTTGAGACGGAAAATTTTACCCTGATGAAAAATTCATGCATCCTAAGCTGCTTTGATATATCTGTCTGCACAGTATGATCAATGGGAAACAATACCGCCCTCTAGTTCTGTGTCAGCTCGTCTCTCAACCTACATGAAGCAATTATCTAAATTGTGATATTGTTTTGATTAAAATATATTTATTTTTAAACGCGTCCACGGTCCCTCTGACAGCGCAGCTCGCCTCCCAACGTCTGAATCTCATCTCTTCAGTGAAAAGCTTAAGCCTGACTCTTTTTCTCTATTTTGTGCATTTCAATATTTAATATTAAGCATCATTTTTAAGAGATCTAGTCCTGCCTCCTCGGGTGTGCTCTATTTTTTATATCTAATGTAAGATATACAAACTGACAGTGATGTGTGACTACACCAAGTACATCTGTTCTCTTAAAAAAAGAGGGGAACTCTTATCTCTGCAGAACTTTGTGCTAAGTTTCACATTCTCCTTTTAATTCCTGATGTGATATATGTGCCCCAGCTCTGACAAATCAGACATTTACCAGTTAATGATGATCGCAAATCTGTTGTGTAGGTATGTAAACTCATTTATTGCTAACCGTGGTTGTGACTCCTGAGTATGAAGCTGGACTTTCTGAGTAAAGGATGGTGTGCAGCAAGCAGGTCATTATAGACTTATTAACCGCTGAGCGGTGCCGGGTCCCAGCACCACACCTAGTCATCAGCAATTTTGCACAACATATTGACTTGGAATGAAATTTCCTGAACTCAGTATGGAGCGGTTCAATCCCCGGCTCTGGCTGCATGCTGATGTATCCTTGGGCAAGATGCAAAGTTGCACCATGGCTGTGTAAACGTGTGTGTGTGTGAAGAGTGAATATGTGTTAGAGTAAATGAACCTTCAGTACTTTTGTTTAGGTAGAAATGTGCTACATAAACGCAGACTGTCTACCATCCTGCCTAGTGATCACATCTGTGTACTTGACCACTTCACAGCTCTGTGTGTTGTTGGCTTGATTAACCAACAAAATCCACTCTCTCACCTCCTGCAGCTTGTTCTTTAATTGGAGTCATATCTTCTCAGTGTGCATTGTCACAACCTTTACAGATAAAAAAAAATAAAACGTTTCTACACCTACCGCCTCTTTTTTCCTCTAACAACCCACAAACCCATCTGCATTCAGAGCGTGATGGAGAGATACAGCCAGGGAAGTTAGGAGTGGGCCGGCGGGGGAATGAGCAGCGGCCTTCGTCTTTGAGTGGAATCGATTGCTTGTACAAGTCAAGGGAAATGAGAGAAATCTGACCACCCCTGGATTGGCTAGAATCACTCACAGGCAGAATCATAACAAGGGAACGAGCTCCCAGTGTGTGTGTGTGTGATAGATTGATCAGGTGTACATGCATAATGGTGATGGAGAGATGTAAGCTGTGTGTGTGTGTTACACATCACTTTACCACTCGAGCCTTTTTGAGAGTTGATTAAACGCTGTATATAAAATTTTGTCCAACAGTTTGAAGAAAATCATTCACGCCCAAATAATTTAAAGGAAAACATCCGTGATTGCTGCTATTAGGCTGAAAATCGACCATTTCCTCAAATGTGTTGAACTTTCCAAGACTTCTTGCGGTTGTACAAGGAATAACTGAGTCAAATGTGGAGGAAGAGCAGCAGGCAGCCCGTCCTCACCAGGAAAACGTGCTGGATATTTCAGTCCATCAAAACGGAACATGTCTGCGTATTTCTCAAGCGGCAGCCTTCGGGGCTCAGACTTGAAGCCCATGCGGAAGTGTCAAAACTTGTAATTCACGCTGAAACCACTGGGGGCTGGCTCCAGCAGCGAGTAATTTCCCATAGACTCCCATGTTAAAATGGCCGAATTCACAGCAGAAATGAACATGTTTACAGCCTGGTTGCCGTATCATAGCGCTTTCCTGCTTCAACGATCGCCCGCCCACTAAACTCTGCTCGTGCCCCCCTCTTTGTCCATATTTGGAGTTTTGGTGGACGTGACGTGTCGTCTATGTTTACAAACTGATAAACGGTTTATTAAGAGTATTGACACAGCCAGTCTTTGCGTCCTCTGGTGGCTGTGAAAGGCGTTGTTGTGTTTTTTTTTAAACCTAATAAAGTAGTTTTGATGCCTAAATGTAACCAATAAGATATAAAAGCAAAATAACTATTCATAAATAATCATTAAACTGATATAAAGGCACAAATAATGGTGATAAATGTCTGCAGATGCCCTCCTCCTCCTCCAGTCTCACCCACATGTTGTTGTTTAGAGTCAACCTCTGTGTGTGTTTACCAGGAGTCGGCATAATGTCCACAGCTTAAAGACTGTTTTGCATGCACTAAGCACTTCTTTTATATCTTATTGCCTCTCTACATGATGCCCACACACCTTATTATTTATTATAGATAGATGCTCACTGAGTGTGAACACGCTAGTTTAAAATAAAGCAGTGAGAAGAAGGCAGTGAATGCCTGCTAAGATAAACTGTTATCTTCACAGGAGAGGGCAGAGCAATCGAACGGTGCCTCGCTGAGTATCGAGTTACTACCTGTTAATGGGTGAGTTAGTGTATCAATGTACATGCTCGGCTTTTTCATTTTTAATGGCCAGCAGAAAGCTAACAAGAGGCGCAAGTGGTAGTTTGAACAAATTCTAAGCACCATTCAAACACCGCTAATGCTCACAGAGCTCCATTTAAGGAACTATCAGAGCCGGGAGGACTCCCCCCCCCTCCCTGATCGGGTGAGTGGAGTGGAGGGTCAGAGATTTAACAGGAGGAGGCTTGAGGTGGGGGTAGAGGAGGGCAGCCAGGGTGGCTTCGCTGGAAATGGAGGCCATAGATCTGTTTGTTTGGGGATTAGGACGGGATTAGGCCTCTAATTCCCTTTCCTCGTGTGCATAATTGAAAAAATGTGTCTGCCCATCGAAGGAAGCCAGGCCAGGCCAGAGAGCCTGAGCCCCTCGCAGCACTTGATGTTTAAGCTGTGGAGCTCTCAGGCGGAGAGGAAAGGAGGAGGAACCTTTAACAATTGAATCCTGCTCAGCTGTGCAGAGCTGGGTCTGTTCTTCCTTCCATGTCTGTACAGGGTGAGCTCTCCACCTGCAGCAGCATCCCAGCAGCTTTTTGTCCTTTCTCTGTCTGTCTTCTACTTTAGTCCCCGCTGTCCCCCTTTAGACTTCCTGTGTGGTGACACCATGTAACATGGTGTAGCTGTGTGATTGTCTGGCTAATGCAGAGATCTGGCCAAAGCCTCGAGACCACTCGAGGAGTTAAAAATTCATTGTAATTGTGTTTTACATCCCCTCTGCTCTTCTGGATTTGTCTGGCACTGAGTGATGACATGGCAGGGAGGTCCGACATGTATTACTGTAAATCACATCAGCTAGTGGTGCAGAGACCTGAGCAGAATGAGAGGGCATATTTTATTTGTCAAACGCACATGTGAAGATCTGCCCGACGCAGCACATAACACCATAAATCCAGCAGAACTGTCCGGGTTTGTATGAGAAATGTTGGGTTTATCCACATTTCCTCCTTCTTTTTTTAATGTCAGCTGCATCCTGGAATCATTCCTGTCTTTTATCTTTAACTCCTGACAATGCACGCCAAGATGAGGCTGATGGTGTCGGAGTGCACCGCAGATTGAGCCGTCACTTTTCTTCTCGAGCCGCCGAACGTCTGATACGGCAGACACGATTACAACCTGACATCCAAATACACCCATTCATCTCATGGCCTGAAAAGTCGGGATGAGTCGGAGGTTCCAGTTATTCTGCTGACTTCCTTGGAACTGTATTCAGTTTTAGAAAACGCTCAGCAGTATTTTAAAAGGCAGAAAATATGTCTGTTTTCAATAATTAATGCTTCCTTCTGCTGCAAAAACTATTTTCATGGTTCCTGGGAGCCAGCGCTGCACCATGGCCAACAGTAAAAGCCTCTCACCGCTCTGAATTTACAGCCATTTGTATATAAAGCAGTGTATTGATAAAAAAAAAGAGGATGTCTGCCCAGAAACCTCCTCCTCCTGCACGAGTAAAGGTGAAAACACTTGAACAGAATTAGTCTGCAGCAGAATTAAAATGATCTTTTGATGCTTCTGGGAATTTCCAGACCAGAAGCTGGATTGATCGTATCGTCCCGCCCGGCCGGCTGAGATAAGGAAGGTGTCGCTCAGACGTTTGATCTCTCCTGCAGCTAATTATTATTATTCATTGCATTTGTATTCACTCAAAGCTAATTAATTACATGCATTTGCCCACCGAAGCGCAGACATTTAATTGAAATGCAGACTGAAGAAGTGAGTTTGTCAAAGTGGCAGCAGTGTTTTCACCTTTTTCAGTCTGAAAGGCGTGTGATTGGATGAGAGCGTGTGATGACCTTTTTTAAGTTTCCCATACGCCTTAATTAAAACTCAAAAGGCTCCTTCCATCATGGTGATGTGTTCTCCTGAAAGGAAGGCCGTGAAAGTGTGACCGATGCTGCAGAACTTCAGGTGATGAAGTTCGATGTGTGGATTCTGTTAACAGCTGAGGACACACTGTGCTCCACTAATGCAGAGCAGAACAATGTGTCATTATCACAATGAGCGTAATTTTCCATTAAAAGAACGACGCCACGTTAGATCATTATCTTGTTTTTAATAATTAGCTCCTACGTGTTGGTTAATATGCGCAGATGAGTGTATGTCTGTCAGCAGAGCCCAGCCTGTCTCCCTGAAGAAGTGCACAGGTTCTGCTGTAAGTCGGGATATGTTCAGTCAATCAATCATTTGCAGATCACTTCAGTGAGGTTCAGAGATGATTGATAAGCCAACAGAGATAATGAGACAGATCCAGGGACAATACAATTTGATGTTTATGCTACAAAATCCATCTCTAATAACATAAAATAAATGACATTAAAATAACATTGTATATGTTTTAGACTTTTAAACTATGAAATATTAACTAACTTGTGTTATATTAATGAAAGAATGAATCTGAATCTGAATTATGCATATTCCCATTTTGTCCTGGTGGTTTGGAAAAGAGTGAAGTTACTGCCTCATATTTTTTAAAAAGCACATTTTAAATAGTGTATATGACAGAAGACCTCTGATGTGTTGCTGGTAATGATGTTATTCATCCAACTCAGAGAAAAGCCTGTTTTGATTAGAATTAGCATGTAGCTGCTTGTCAGGGCTGGTTTGTTCTGTGTCTGTTCACCCTCCTGTTAGCAGGAATACATTAAAGAAAAACACAATACCTATGTGACAGATATCAGAATCTGAATCAGAATCAGAAATACTTTATTGATCCCAGGGGGGAACTGCTTTCATTCCAGGTGTTCCATGTATACTAAAAAAAAAAACAGGTTAGAAATATAAAATAAGGTGAAGTAGTAAGAGTAAAATAAAAATAAAACCTAATAAATTCTAAACATTAATAAACATTCAAGTAAAATCCAGGCAAGTGAAGACATCATCACGAATGATGGATATTTACTTACCCTGAGCTGTGTGTTGGTGCCGCTGCACCTCGACGCTGGAGGGTGAACCTCAGTCCTCTCAGTCCTCTTTAGGGCCCCGCATGGTCACATGATGATTATCTGCTGGTTCATTATGCTGTTAAATCCTTCATTCATCTTAATGTCACCTGCATATAAAATATGTGATTATAGATTTATACAGGTTCTGTGGTGCTCAGTTTATAAAACCTTTATGCAGCGTTTAACCATTTAATGACCTGGATTCTTCCCTAATTGGCTCTTTTTTACACAATCAGAATTGGCTCTCTGATAAACGGTGCCCACAGGAACAGAGCAGCTTAAACCACAAAAAAAAAGAAAAAGCCATGAACCCGGACCCTCTGCAGGAGCTTAGAGCCTTTGGCTGTCATTTCCTGCGGCCCGGCACACCTCTTGATTCCTGGCGTGATACCGATAACAGATAGTGTGACCACAGACGGGGTTTGTGCAGCCTCTCCTCCTGGTTCGCTCTCTGATGGTATGTTGCTTGTAAGGAAATGTTTCACATGATGCCCGAGGAGTTGCTGCTGACAGGGTGTACAGTAAAACGAGAGAGAGAGAGAGAGAGTGGATATGGCGTGCAGCAAAGGTCACCTGACAGACTCGAACTGTGAACATTGCGATTACACGGTCAGCGTCTGAAAGCCCCCGGGCTGCCATGATGCCCCCATTTCTAACAGCAGCTGCAGATCAGTGTGAGCTTCAAAGTCCAGCAGAATGACATAAAAAGCATGGCTCCCTGCCCTCCTCTCTGCTTTATTGCCCGCTCATTTTTTGGTTATTGAGCTTTGATAATGGCGGCGCATTAACATGGAGACGCTTCCTGTGATTGGGTTAAGTTAATTAATGATGTCACTCCTTGGAATGAAGGAGGAAAACATTCAAGGCAGCACTGCAGCCATCTTTTAAACCTATAATGTGTTAGTGGCCAGATCAGTGAGCTCTGAATCTACCCCACACAGCGCCCTCCAGGGCCGAGCTTCACTGGTGCTCCCCCTCTGTGCCCGTATTTGGAGTTTAGGTGGACTGTGGACTCTGCTAAAGTGGCGAAAATTGGAGCCTCCCACAGAGACTGAAATGGCACTCAGTGTGGTCTAACCTGAGGTCCTTTTAGGATTCCTCCACCACTTCAGCTACAAAGACCAAATCCAGACACTCTACAGAGGACACTCAGTTTGGACTGTGTCAAATGACCACAGGTGAAGGCTGGAGCTGGGATTGGGGGATTGAAAGGTTGTAAGTGTTCTAGCAGGGAGCTGTGGTGTTTGCAAGTGTGGATCCTTCTGGATCTGTTGGAGCTGCCAGGACCTTACTGTGTTCCCCAAACCAAGGATTCTAAAAGCTCATCACTGAGCCACCCTGAACACATCATCATCATCATCATCATCATCATCATCAAGGGTCTAAATGCTTCTGTGAGATGAGATGAGAGCGCCTTGGTTTGTGTGACTGTATGTATTCCGTACGCCTGACCTCCCTGCAGTGTGGCTGCAGGTTAGCACCGTGCACATTATGGTCAAGCCAATGACAATAGACGCGCTGCGTGATGGTGGCTGCAGGGCGGCTGTAATTGGAACGGACAAGGTCAAGTGTGGCACTCCCAGTTTTGAAGAGAGCAGAGTGCTTTTTTTCTCCCACCCTAACTATGATGAGGACACAATCTGACGGCATGTTGATATAATACCGGGGCCACGCTTCCAGGCGAGTATCGGGGTCAGTGTCACATAAATCTTTATTTACGGAGAAGTGACCCAGACGTGTTTACAGAGAGGAAGAGGAGGAGGAAGAGGAGGAGAGCGAAGTGTCTTAGGTGAGAAAACATGTTTACCAGCAGTGAGGAATTATTTCATCAGCGATCATAAGTTTGTAAACATGTTTACTCGACAGAGCTGTTTGTGCTGGACTGATAAGGGTTTGTCCTGATAGAAGGCACCAGGGACCTGGGGCCTGTTGGCATGTGGGGCCCCCTCACAGTGGCATTTTTCCTCAACGCTAACGGGTGATGTGAAATTCACATAAACAGCGAGTCCGTGTTTACATCCGCGTGGCGTGCTAGGGTTAAGAAGACGTCAGACGGTTTCCGGCCTTCTTCAGTATGGATGAGCGCTGCGAGATTTACAGGCTGTAAATGTTTCTGCAGGAGTGACGCTTCTCTCTGCAGCAGCCTTTAATCTGTACAGTATTTTATTTCGGGAGCTGCTGGAGAAGCCAACATTTTGCTGGCAAAGAAAAAAGACATTTGAAAGAGGATTTAGATGTTTTAGACCATTTGGGAAAAAGTGTTTTTTTCAGATGTGGCAGAATACGAAGGTGACGTCACACCTCTTATAAATAGGCACAAAGCTTTAGGCCCGCTGCCATTGTCAGACTGATGTATAGGTGTATTACTGATGTTTTCCACATCTTCTGTGTGTGAAGATCATTTATATTTAAACACACGAAACATGAAGTCTCAAATATATTATATTCCATCACTTTCCATCATACATTTTCATATATCGGAGACTTTTCAAGACACAAATCACGTCCTGTGAAATGAAAGAGCAGCGTTTCTTTCTGGGTGGTAGTGGCATTGATGTTAACTTCTGTCTACAACAGGTCTATGTTCCTTGAAGCAGCGTTCAGGTGAGGCCCTGCCACAGGTTTCCAAGAACGTTGCTCCTCACGGACCAACATGGCGATGTGGTGATGGAGCACCAGATGGTTATTCTGAGCAGAGTTTCTAAGGACGCACTCCAAAGCAGGCAGATTGAAAGCGACCACACCATCAGAGAAACAGAGAAAGTGTCAGAGCTTCAGAGTGGATGATGGAAGATCCTGGATACAAGTCTTATTTATAATTGGACTGAATCATCTGTGGCAGTCAGAGAGGTTTGTGGTGAGAATGGATTCTCAGATTTGAGGACCTCCACCTTGTTGTTAGGCCAGGACAGATGATACCAGGGATTGATAGTCCATTTTTAAGGTGTGTGTAGATCTATATTTTTATATCATATAGTTTTTGGGCTGTAAACAAACAATGTCTTCCATTCCTGGACCAACCCTACCCTGCAGTGACTCTCCTTCCTACCAGACTGTGTGTATTCGCAGTGAGTCGTACACTCAGGTCATGGCCTGAATCACCAAACAAAGCCGTCGCCGTGCCTTCTGATGCATTCAATCTGTACGTTTCTGCAGGCTAAGATTTGTCTGATTCTCACAGATTGTGACTCACTGGATCATGATGCACCGGATGCCGTGGCTGAACACGGTCGTCTTTATTGTCGTATTGTAAACAGACGGAGAATGAAACATGACAGGGCATCAATAAGCACGCACAAAGAAAACAGCCTGTTTTAGACATCGTTCTCTGCATGCAGGACGACGCTGTGTAGAAATAAACAAGCAGAACCGCGGTTCTTCATAATGACTTTACTCTCAGGAGATTATCAACACACACACACACACACCTCTGTGGTGCTATGTAAAGAAAAGCTTTATATGACTGTGTGTGTGTGTGTGTGTGTGTGTGTGTGTTCAAACCAAGTGATATTAAAAGTAATTATGCCAGCAAGATAAACATAATTAACACAGCAGGAAACCATGTTTTCCTGTGAATATTCTATCTCTAATTATCTTGGTAGGGTTCAACAGGACCAACCTCAGTAGAGATCCATCCCCATGTTCATTTAACCATTCTTTATTTACACCTCAGTCCTGATGCGTCCATGCCTGCTCCACCTCTCTGGCCTCGCAGATACTTTATTCATCGTATTATTTTATTTATTTTGCTACACCCAAGTGTCTGCGCTCCACTTTTTGTTTTGCTGCCTGAGCTGGTGCGTCACAGTCCATAAGAAGGCCACTTAGCTTCATCCTTTATTCATCACAGTGTGCATCAAAGTTTGTGACAAGTGACAAACGCTTTAGCCCTCAATCTCTTGCTTATATTTACCTCTCGCCGCCGTGACCCGCGGTGCTGCTTGGGTCTCAAACAGTGGTGCTGCTGCTGCTGCTGCCTCTCAGGCTTTCAGAGAGCACGTGGCCGGTTTCCAAACTTTCCTCTGGAGATGAGCCAACAATGTTCCTGCATGTCGGTGACTCTCGTGACGGAGTCAAGTCCAATCTATTTATAAAGTGCTTTTAACAAGCAGGTTTATCACAAAGTGCATCACCAGGGAGGTAAAAAGAACAACACAGAGTGAACAGTGCAGTGTGTGTGTGTATGTGGAGTCAAGGATGATAAGAAAGAATGCAATTAGGGTGCGTGCGTCTCCTAGCAACCGTCTCCATCTTGGACATCAGTGGGGAAACATTCAGCCTTGTCCTCACCTGCCGCGCAGGTTCTCCAGCCATAAGCAGGCCGTAAACGGTCCGGGTCCTGAGTGTGATGGTCATCTGAACTACATGCATGGAATGGGTTTCCTCACGCAGCTAACATGCTAATGATGTTTATTAAGGCAGGAATGAGTTGCAGCCGTTGCACGGTTTTAAGTGTCTGGTCTGCCTCTCCGGCTGAGTCCAGCTGCTCTCAGAGCTTTTTTTTTTTTTCTGTCGACTTGAGTTCGGTTTGCTCTGCAGTTAAACTTTATCTTCTTCTCCCTCAGTCAGCAGACGTCAGAAAGCTATCAGTCAGTTTTGAAGAATCTGAGATGAGATCCAGAAATGTTCAGTCCAGTTGAATTTCTGTCAGTGTGGCAGCTGGAGGTGGTCGGAGCGGCTCCCTCTTATCTTCCCTTCATGCTCAGCCGACCCTCAGCTCTTCCTCTTCTTAAATTCTTCAAATTTGTTTTGCTTTTCTTCTCCTCCCCTTCTTCTTTTACTTCTTCATTCACCTGCTCATCTCCTCATCCTCTCCTCTCCACCTTCACCTTCTTCTTTTTCCTTCATTCCTCTTACCTCCTCCTTCTCTATCTTCTTCTATTTTTCTGCACATGTTCTTTTTCAGCTGCTTCTCTTTCTTCCTCTTCTCCTCCTCCTCCTTCTTTTCCCTCTTGCTCTACACCTTCTTTGTTTTTCTCTTCCTTCTTCTTCTCCCTCCCTTTCACTTCCTCCTCATCCTCTTCTCTTTTTCTGCTTCTTCTTCCTCTTCCTTTCACCTTTTCTGTATTTTCTCTCTCATTCCTCTTTCTTCTTCTCCTCCTCCTTTTCTTTCTCTCCCTGCTCCTCTGTCTTCTCTGATGCTTCTTCTTCTTCTGCTCCTCCTCCTCCTAAGTTAAATCATTTAATAAACTACAGCACTTGTTTAAAGTTATTTTATAAACCTGTCTGTTAGTCAGCTGTGCTGCTCCGGCTGTATCTACATGCGCGGGGCGTCGTTTGTTTTGTTCAGTAAATGTCTCATTTCATCTCTTTCTAATCTTGTCAAGTTTGTGATCCTAACTGAAGCCTAAACACTGGTTATATCAAAGAGTGTGTGGAGGGAAGAGGGAGGCGAGCTGCAGTTCTGCAGTATGTGCTGGCATCTCCCACTTCCAGCCTCGGCCCCGCAGCCTCCTGGGAGAATGAAGACGGGGGGACAGAAGAAGAAAAGGTGTTCGTGGTGTCGGCCCGGCGCTGCTGTGCTGCTGCCTCAGCCCCACGTGTCACTCTGACTGTCAGCCTGATTAATGAGCACCTGGCTCCCATGAGCCCCTCTCACAGGGACAACACAGATCAATACACAATGGAAAGTTGCTCCGGAGCGCCCTGCTCACGGCCGCCGCGGGTCCGTCTGAGGCATCAGCTGATTGAAACATTCAAACTATTCCTCTGTGTGTTATTACAATGACTCCAACATCGAAGCAGAGACTCAGTGTCTCAGGAGACAGTGGACATATCTTGAGGACTGTTTGACTTCACACAGCACACTTCCTCTGTGTTGAACTTCAGAGGCCTGAAAAGTTATGGAGCTCTTCAGGGGGCTGTCGCTGTGTTTGTGCCCTTTACGCCGACTGTCTGGCTGCATCTTTTAATGAACTTTTTCCTTTTCTGGTGTTTGTATCAATACTTCCCCACCGTAAAGACAAACCTTTGAAGGTCTCGCCGGACTTTTAATTGCTTTGACAGGAGCGCAAGTCTGTCTCCTGCTTCAGATTTGGGACCAGTCGGGGTCGATAGCTCACAGTCGATATTGCTTTGTGTCAAGGAGAGAGAGGGAGGGTGACAATGTCGGTATTTATGAGTCCATATTGGAAAAGGATTCTAAACGGCAGAATGATTGTTGATATTGAACGTCCGTGCATTCTAAGCGGGCCGGTTTTATTCGCTGCCTCTTTCAGGGATGGTAAGTGATGCCAGTTTTGCTTCCCGCTCACTGCTGGAAAAGCCTGTTTTGCTCCAGGCTATGGTCAATGGAGTCTCCCTACATCACATTCATCACTTTTTATTTTGAGCTTTTCCTCTCAGGGGTGAAACTGATCACTGCTCACTGAGTATCGTTAACCGTTTCCTGCACAAACAAATTCAATAAATGCCAAAATATTCAGCAGCTTCACAAATCATCGTAAAACTGGCAGAAACTTGATGTTCACGTCGCCTCGTTGTTCGTTCTCACCTTGAAAAAAATCCATCGCTCCTTTTGTGATTCCTCTTCTCGTCTTTTGTTACATTATCTCTCTGTTGTGTCAAGGCTGCCTGCTGCTGTTTGATGAAAACTCTCAGCTGAGTTTTTTTTCTGTATTGTTGTCTACATGCAGAGACATTTGTGTTAGCTGTTGAGAAGAGCTGGCTTCGATCATCATTTGTATGTGAAATGTATTTATTTATTTATTTTACACATTGACCCTCAGAGAGAAAACTCTAACACTTTCCAGCAAGTATTTACATAATCAAGTTACATAATCAGTTTTATGATTGATCATATGATCGCCTTCTCAAATGTCTGCATGCAGAGTTTTCAGGCAGCGGTTCAGGTTCCATTTATTCTGCTCAGAAAGCTGCTGGCAGACTGCAGGGTGCCATATTGTCGTTGAAGTTTTCTATTGTTCTGTATTATCTGCGGTGTTAGCATGAAAGATAGCCTGTGTTGGTTGGTGTCACAAAGTCCTGCTAACCCTGTTAGCTGTACAGTTTAGTTTCAAACCTTCTCTTCCTTAGATGGCAACAGACAGGGGCTCTCACTTTAAGGCTCTTATCATCCCATCATATGGCCTCGAAGGTCGGTTTTGGGAGGCGGGTTAGCGGCGTCTGAGGTTCATGTCCCAGTAACTACACGAGCTGTTTTCCTTTCACCTGCTGTTAAGTTTTGTTTTCCTCTCACAGTTGTGTGTTAGGTGTTATCATGGTCTGTCTAAAATTTATAACAAACACATTTTACCTTCTGCTGTTGCCATGGAGATGCAGCCATAGACATACACACACACATATGCCTACAGGAACCTGGTATTATGTTTTTACCAGTGAAAACAGGCTGGGTTTAGAATGTTTATACATATAGAGATCTGTAGTATGATCCCAGCTGAGGAGGAGGGGGCTGTCAGCCAAATCTATGGGAGTGATAACAACTGATGAATGGCTAAAACATGTACAGACAGGCAGATATGTCCTCGCTGGTTTGCTGCAAAAACAAAGCTTGAAGAAAAGTGAGTGTTGTACAAGTTGACTGAATGAATGCTAATGTTTCTCAATATGTAAAACACACTGACCGCCCTCAGTGAGAAGAAAAGAATCAATGGATACTGCTTCTATAAATGAAAGAATAGAGCAGCTGTACATGTTTAAAAGAACTTCACAAAAAACAAGTCGGCTCATGAAAGCAAATCGGAATCTGCAAAAAAAAAATATATGTGGATTTAAAGGATGTCATGACAAAAAAAAAATCAATCAATCAATCATGTGGAATCGTATCCTCCATCACTGAGACTCCTCAAACGTGTCAATATGTATAATTACCCCACAGTGCGTCTCTTCTTACAGCGGCATTACATCATATAGAAACATGTAGGAGCTGAACGCATGTGTCGTTTTAAACACACTCACACACACACACACACACACACACACACACACACACACACATGGTTTCACCAAAGTTTCTTTTGCCCACTTACATCAAATCCCTGCATTATATAACATCCCATTTTTTCAGCCCCTGGGACTCCTTTGAATCAGCCCATGGCGAAGCTTCATAGTAAAAATATTAACTTTCAGTTTTATCCAGGTCAACATCCGAGAGGAGGAGGAGGAGGAGGAGGAGGAGGAGGAGGAGGAGGAGGAGGAGGAAGGGGAAATAAATAAATAAACAAATAAGCACAGAGCACATTTAAGAGCTTATTTCTGCAAAGTCTTTTGGGAGCATTTTATCAGACTTCCCTACTAACTCTTTTTTTAAATTGAGTGCATTAAATCAGTTATTTTCCTTTGGAGCAAAGGTTCGAGCATCCTTAGCAGCAGGGATAAAAACAACAACAACAACAAAACCAGAACAAGGCGTTATTATGTGCAAAGCTGTGTTTGGTCTCCTCCTTTTTTCCAGAAAGTTTGCTGCAGAAAATGTTTTGCTGAAGATAAGCTGTTCTTCGTGTATTTCCTGCAACAAATGGAGAACATTTGTCACGCTGAACGGGCTAATGTTGGGAGCTGCTGATTTACTTTACAAAGAACAAAAAGTTCATGGAGAGACTGTGCGAATACAGAGTGATCAAAAGTAAACGGACACAACTCGTGCGGGCTGATTTTAAGCCGTAACAGATCGACTAGATGTGAAAAATGTCCATTGATCGACTCGTTGCTGCAGGTTTAGAGCACAGAATGAGGATATTAGATGATAACTGGGTGTGTTTGTCAGCCTGACCTCATCAGCATGTCTATAGCTTTTGTCTATAAACACACGTGCACACATGTCTTCTCCTAATGGTGCAGCACAGTCTAAAGTGTATTAGTAAGTAGCTAATCCTCATTTATTTCCACTCCGTGATCAAATATGAAGCCTTCAGGCGATCCTCGGCAGGGAGCAGATCTAAGTTTTCAGCGTCTAAGAGCCGTGGAATACAATATACATTTAAACACTTTCCTTGATAAACAAAGCTTATTCTCACAAGCCGTAACATTTTTTTTTTGTTCAAGGTCTGTTTATTTGCATTTTCCAGGTTACAAAATCAAACAAAAACAGCCATATGGGAAGCTGGTTTACAGTAAATAAAATTAACATTAAAATGAAAGCAAAAATAGAAACACTCAGGTAAAAAAAACGCCTGAGTCAAACACTAAAAGCGTACAGAAGGCTAACATGTTGCCCTGCTGTCTACTAATGTTCGTATTCTGTGGCAGAACCCCAAAAAGTGCAATCATCGGGGAAGGATTAATTGAAATATTCAACATCTTAGAAAAGGCTTCGAAGATTGAATGCCAGAAATTAAATAGTTCAGGACAGTCCCAAAACATGTGGAATAAGTCTGCAGGATCTCGCTTACATCTGTCGCATATTGGGTGCACATCTGGTCTGATCTTGGATAACTTGACCTTTGACCAGTGCAATCTATGATCTTAAATTGAATGACAGTGTGCCGTTGACATATTGATGATGTGTAAATCCTATGAATAATTTTCTGCCAGGTTGCATCTGAGATTCTTTCCTTTAAATCTTCTTCCCACTTAGTTTTAAATTGCACACAAGCCGTAACATTTAAAGGCCATTTAAATGACCTGTTATGATGTAATGTGCACCCTCTTGTGGCTGTGTGTAGAACTGCATGTCAAATAGCAGGAAAAAGTGGAAAGAGTTGGCCTTTTAGCATCAGCGTGAGAATGTGATGTTGCTGTGCCCTCCAGGAGGCGTTTCACAAAGCTTTTGTATGGAAGATAACTAAATAAATAAATAATAATCGTGCAGGATCTTTATGATCTTTATTAGGAACAGCGTCCAGATTCATAATGAATTTCTTTATTATTTGTGCGTTGTTAGACTGCCGCCCTTCTGTGTGAACGTCTAACAAAAAGAAGCACAGGTTGAACATGTCTAGTTCAGATTTTTTTGTCTTTTCTTGGTAATGGCAGGGCCGCTCTGCATGCAGATGGGATCTCATAAAACCAGGCTCATGCGTCGCTTCCTTGAGGCATCTGCATACACACAGACTAAAGCCGCATTCACAATAGAAAAGATAATCAAACTTTCATCCCTGTGTGCAGCACAGAAGGCCATCGCTGCTGTTTAAACAGAAGGGAATCCGACTCTTTGAGGTTTGACTCTGATGAGGTTTAGGTCACAGCTGGGGTGAAGATGAAAACGGTCCATGTGGTTTGTCCTTCTGCATCTCAGGGTTAAACTCAGACTCTCCTCTCTGAATCCAGCTTGGATTTTTACTTTTTCTTTTTGGCTCCTCCACCTGCAAATAACAGGTTGTTTTCTCTTTTCCCGTTCATCCAATCTGCGCTGATGTTTGCAAAGAGAAAAGTGCTGTTATCATCCGGACCACAGCCTCTGGGTGCTGGGTGTCAGACCCGACGACGCTGCCCTCAGTTCTACCCCAGACAGACCTCTCATCAGACTTAAAAGCACACCTGAGTGGTTGAGCCGGGCCCCTTTAATGCGCACATTAATGTGAAAAACAAAAGGCTTGTTAATGTGTAATCAAAGAGCAGGTGGTAATCACTTGATTAAAAGTGCTGCCAAGGTGAACAAAGCAACACTTTGCTTCAAGAGGACCACCGACTAAACCTGACAAAAGCGTAGCTTTAAGAGCGAAGGCAGCTCTCCAGCAGCAAGTGGCTGATGGTGACACTCACAATAAAACTCATTAATGCACATGTCGTCCTTCATCAAGTGTTCATTTCAAAGTTAGAGAAACAAACTTTATTCCTGAGTCAGAGCAACATTGATGCCAAAGAGACACTTCTTTCCACTTTGTATGAATTTCACTGCAACGTTTTCAAGAGAGACACCTGCAAACCAAAGTGTTGCCTCCTGCAGAAATACACCATTCATGAGAGAAAGCAGCAAATGCAAAGATTAGAAAATGCTTCATGACAAAGTGATTATGTGCTGAATATCCCCAAAAGTCTGGAGTCCTGCACAGTCCTGCCTCCTTCAACAAGACTGAAGTCTGCTAGAGACCACCTGGAGACAGAGCACACAGGCTGGAAGTCCTTTGGTCAGATGAAGCTAAACTAGAGCTCTGTGCTCACACAGATGTTGTCTTCATGTGGAGACAAGAAAGGAGAGGCGTAGAACCCAAAGAACAGGCTTCATACAGTCAGACATGGTGGTGGCAGTATGATGCTGTGAGGAGGATTTGGTGGATCTTCTCAATATCCTTCTCCTGATCCACATATTTTGTCCTTTTCGTTCCCCTCTGGAGCCACGGCAGCTAAACTGGTAGCTGTTGCAGCTAATATTTGACGTTTGCACGCAGCGCTACTGTTTGGTTATTAGGTCATTAGGTTAGTAATGTGATGTGTGAAAACATTTATGAAAGGATATTATTTTAAGTTGCCTTTCAGTCATCTCATGGTTCAGAGATTTTCATATTTTAATCGATCAATAAAAATATTCCACCGCGTACCACTAGAGGGAGCCGGAGAACCATTGTTCTATGTAGAATGTGACAAATATTTAAATATTAGGGTTAATATAAATTGAAAAAGGCTGTTTATAGTACATATATAGGACGGAGTAGACAGTAGTGTAAATTACTATAGAATACACTTATTGGAAAAAATAGGCCCACATATGAAAAAAGATCAATTCTTGTTGTACAGTGAAACTTTAATAAGACTTTTTTCACTGTTAATTAAAAGTAATTCATCATAACTTTGGGAAAGAAAACTCATCTGAAGCTCAGAGTACAGTAAAGGTGGTTCTGTGGGCTCCGCTCTGCTCTGCCTGGCTTCAGCAGCAGCAGCATCTCTGCGCCTCCACCCACATCCTCTCCAAGCAAATGAGAGCTCACTTCCACTTCCTCTCCTGCGTGCCGAGTGAATGAACGCAGATCGCTTTCTGCCACGGCTGGTGAGCAGTTAGAGCGCGCCGTTCAGTCCGGGGGAGCTGTCACCTCGCCTGACAGAGCTTCATCATTATCAGATCCAGAGAAGAGAGGTCCCCATGTGTCACAACAGCCTCGTCGTTAGCGCTGCTTTGACTTTCACAGAGAGCGTGGCTCTGCAGCTGCTCCACAGAAGATGCTGCTTGTTGTGTGGCAACATGTTTAAAAGCTGTCACATGTTTTTAACCACAGGAAGACACTTCACTTCTTTAATTAAGTAGATTTAAGTTCAGGTTGGGTCACAACTAGCTTTTTAACTTGACACTTGTCAACTTGTCAGTGGAGCAGGCTTGGAAATATCACAATAAATCTAATTTCACTGGTAGAAAAATAACAATAAAGGACTTATTTAGGTAGCACAGAGGCTGTTTGGTGGTTTTCATTCTTTTTTATTATCCAATATTTTACTGCATCCAACATTTCTCTTCAATTTTTCACCACCTCGTTAAAATTAAATACAAATTTATCATAAATTTCTCTTCTCTTCTCTTCTGCGAAGCTAAAACCGCTAAAATGTTTGACACTGTTGCTACAGCAACTAATTATTTATTCCAACCGCCATGTTGAATAGTTAATATATTTGATTTTGTCATTAATTAATCAGCTTAATCATATCAGTGCTGCGTAACCAGGCGAGAGGAGGGGAGCTGTAACAGGATTATTAACGTTTTAATGCTGCAATCTGCACCAGAAATGCTGATAGAATGAGAATGATTATTTTATGTTCACTGCTGAGGTGTTTGGTGCAGAGTGAACATGGACATGGAGGAGCCTCTCTGTGTGTGACCTGGCCGGTCCACAGCGGACACTTTAAATTGCTCCTGACACAAAGAGAGCCCAGCTAGTCACGTGTGTCCGACTTGATGTGTCTCTGCCGGGCTCGTGTGGTGTTATTGTGTGTGTGTCTGTGTGTGTGTGTGGGGATGCAGGATCTATGGTTGTGTGTACCTAAAGAACAATAAGCCAACATGCTGGACGGCTTGTACCAGGTCAGCCTACCCCTGTTAGTGTCCCTCTTCCTCATTAAAAACTTGCCTCTGGCTCCAAACTCATGACCACAGACCCACTCCCCTCCAAGTGACAAGGACCGCATGGAGGCCGTGATGCCCTCCACTCACAGGAGAACACAGACAGACAGCAGACTCAGTGGATGCTGCTGTGAGATTTTAAATCGACGGTTTGCTCATGCAGAATGTTGCGGCTCTGAAAGCGTGCCTGAGCAGAAGGCAGTTGTGAGGAGAGGGTTTGATCATTTCCTCTCATAGAGGAACATAACGCTCTTCTAGCTCAGATTAGGGGACACCAAAGCCCATCGGAGCATCTTTTTAATCTGCTGCCTTACATAATGAAACATCAACTCACCTCCTCGCTCATCATAGGTCATCTCCCAAGGAGCGTGTGACCACAGAGCTTTGCCAAGCGCTCACATCAAAGCATCGTCTGTTTTTATTTATTTATTTTTTTGGAGCGACATTGTTAATTAGCATGCATCCACAATCAGTAATTAACGCAGAGTAGATTCTTGGCCAGTGAGGTCATCTGCAGAACAGAAGCGATAACTGGGTAACGACGCCGCCGTCATGAAGGCTTCAATCCGTCTCACTGAACAAAGAATAACATTTGTTTCAAGGTTAGCTTTGCACTCGTAGCAAAGTTTTTTCGCTCACTGTTCTGTGCAGTTCTAATTGTCTGCTGACCTTCCACCCCGCAGGTTCAAACGTACATTTGAAGAGCTCTTTGTTAAAGTTATAATTGGAGGTCAGTGATGCGTTCACAGCCTGCTCTGTCCTCGTCCAATCACCTCATCTGACCCGGACAGGAGGCTAAACAAGGACAACGACACTGGCAGCAGTCACACAGACACATGCACCCTTTTGCACCCTGTATCTCCATGAATAGAAGAGGCGCTTATTATAAATACTTTTATTTCCTGGTGGAATCATTAAAACACACACTGGGTGCAGGAATCAAGCCTCTAACATATTATTATATATTTATTTTATTTATTTATTAACGCATTTTTTTTTAATTTTAATTAAATAAACAGCTGAAAGACTCCGAAATATAATGTGACTATCACGTTAAACGTGAGCGCCACCTATGTGGAACCACGTTGGGACCGGAACTGTTGTGCGCAGGGTTGTTTCCTGGGGGATGAGGGGGTGGGCGGACTCAGGTACGGCTCAGGTACGCCTCATATGTGATGATGTACAACAGACGGAGCGCTCTCTGTATTTAACAGGTCAGTAACTGATAAAGATGATCAGCGTCGATCGTTAAAGCTAAGTTTTAGTAGAAGGAGCAGTGTAGATGCATTTTGTCGGAGTTTTGAGCACTTTAGTTGGAGTTTTAAAAAAAGACGGCGGCCATATTGGCGAGCAGCGCTGCTCCCGCGCTGCGTGTTTGTGGTTTTCACGGGGATATTGCGTCACAGACAGGCCGCTTATCGTTATTATATATTATATATTTAGTTTGGCGCTTCCATGTTAGCAAGTGTGTTGTACTTAGTAGTCCTGTTATGTGAACACTTCAAATGTGAATCATTGCTTGTGAGAATGGTCTTATACTTTAGTTGTTATTGAAAATGATCTTTATTTCTCTGTCAGTGATACTAATGCTGTGTTACACAACAAGTGCTCCCAATCTGGACGATAATTACACCAAAAAGACCTCCTGAGATTTTCTGCACTACTAATCCCTGCAGTTACTGACATGTCAGTCAGCATGTAGCCAGTCACTCCAGCCTTCCAAACAGAGTTGGCAAGCTTAGTTCTGTTGCAGCTGTTCTGTTGTGTTTTTAACCCTTGTGCAACGTTCGCAAACACTACCCTTTTGTGTTGTTCGGGACAAAAACGTCCTCTAACTTTAACGTTTTTAAAAATATATCAGAAAAATATTTTTTTCATTTTTTTTTTTTTTGCATAGACCTTTTTATTAACTTCAGTTCTGATCAAAAGTAGCAAAAAAAATCATTTTCCCCCAGGATTTTAACCCTTTAATCACCAATTTCATAAGGGGTGGTGCCGATAAATGGAAAACAAACACACAAAATGGCTCATTTTTAATAGTAAAGGTGAATGTGGACTGGATTTTTAACCTTTATTACAGTCTTGGTCATGTCAAACATTAGTAACAACATTGACTTTAATTTAACATTGACACTGGATTTTTATTTGTTCTCCCTTACGTGTTGTCCGTGGACATTTTTGTCCCATAGACTTAATTATAACCACATTTTTGACTGCACAGCCATGGCACATAATCATGCATTCTTGATTGTTGGTGGTTTACCCTGTTGGTAGGAGGTAAAATTAGTGATTTTTACAGTTAACAACCTGGTGACCCTATTAACCCTTTACCTGCAGGCCTGTGCCAGTGTATTATTGACCTATGAAAAATTTTAGAATCATATAACACAATGTATGTAAAATTAAGCTTATTCAGCAAAAATGATTCAATTTTCTCACATATAGACAAAGTTATGGCCAAAATAAACAGAAACATTACTCTCAGAGGACAAAAATGTCCCGAACAGTGCATAAGGGTTAATATATGTGTCAAAATTGACCTGGAAATGTATGGTAACCACTGCAGTCAACCGAGACATGGTGGGGCACTTATAGTAAAACAAACACACGAGCATGTGGCTGATGAATAAGCTAATACTAGGTGGTGCATTTTGTGGTAGGCAATTATTGTGTTTTTACCACATCAGCTGATTCTGCTGCTAGTTTCACCCATTTAAAAAAACAGCCAAGATGGTGTGATGTGTATTCTGGTGAAAATGTCCAACAACTGTATGGGTTTACGCATTATAATGGGCCTGATGTAGCACTCGCCCTTGCCTGTGTTGTGGTGTTTAGGCAGACTGTGATGCTGCCAACATGGCCTACAGAGACTCTAAACAGCTCTTCAGAAACGTTTGAGTTGGATGATGTCTATAATATCAATGGAAATGCCAATTCATGATGTGTAGTAAGCTGTTTTAATGCTGGAGGCGGCAGGCCGCGTGTCACAGAGCGCATAATGTCCTGCTTGTCCTGTTTAGTGTTCTTTCAGTGGTTTGTCTCTTCCATATCATCATCTCTGGTTACACACCAGGGCTTCTTTGACTGAGGCTGGACAGGAAGATAGGAAGTACCCCGTGACTAGGCTTGTGCAAAATCGTATCGTGTGCAATTAATCGTCAGAAAAACTGTAATCGATTAATATTTGCCACTTATCGATTACGGCGATTAGTGCCTCGTCATGATGACGCATTTTTGTGCGCGGCGTAGTCTCACCATCACCCGCGCACATGTGAGCCCACAATAACAATAATGGTGGAAGGCAGTGGTGTTCAGTTAAATAATGCGGAGCAGCACGTTTCTAACATAAGTTCAACGTCTGTCACCATAAGCCCGAGCACGAAGAAAGCGCAACGAGGACACAACACTACACTACAGCTGTATATAGTGCCGCGACATGCATTAGGTGAAGCGTGGAGCGTTGGTTGTTGCTATAGTAACTGAATTTTTGCTCGTATCAAATGAATAAACTCCGATCTTTATTTACGGACTCCACAGCAAGATAGGAAACATTACAACAGCGAAGTCTCCTCCAGCAGATATTGGAAAGAATTCCACTCAGCCGAGGTACGTTTAGTCATTGTGCTCCTTACGACCAAACGAAGCGCTGGAAGAACGTAACGTAGGTTGATTTGCACAGACACACATTTGAATGTGAAATTGTCCGGTTTGTTTATTTGTTTGTTTTTTCTGCTGCTGTTCTACAGTCTGAGTGAAAACATGCTCTAGTGTGGGACATATTCAGTCACAGGTTCATTTGCGCAGACACATTTTTTAACTTGAAATAATCACTGATGTGACTTTTCTGAACTTTGTTTGTCTATTTGTCTGTTTAATTTTAATGTTGACATGCTTTGTGACCTTAAGATAAAAACATTTGAAGGACAAAGTTACTTTAAATGTTTGCTTCATTATTATTTTGAAGCAGTTTGTGCCTCAATATTATCAATACATATTTCCATGGCTGGTTGGTGCCTAATCACCAGCTTAACCTGTTAGAATGAAGTAGTTAACTTGACTGATGATTTGTCGGTATCATGCTAGAACACTGTGCCAATTTAGAGTCAAAAACATGTAAGTGCAACTGTCATCAATTAATCGTCAAATTAATCGTTATCGGCTAATCGTGATTAATTTTTTTGCCAATATCGCCCAACCCTACCCGTGACTAAATGACTTCCTCGCTGATGAGTTTGGATGATTGTATTTTTTTGTGAGGTTATATTAGTGAGGAAACGTGCAGCAGTTTTTGGCTGGAAGCTTTTGTGTGTTGTAGTTTCAGCACCACGGACAGAGCCTGAACAGTGTTGGTGCTGATGGAGGAAACATCCACCTCCAGCACGCTGCCCAGTGCTGCTCAGGGTTTATTGGGTCAGGGTATTTACTACGCTGCCTCCCTATGTGTGGGAGTGCCTCTGACATTTTAAACAGTGTTTGAAATACTGTTACAGTACACACAAAGATGACACAGCTGCTCATAAATGTGCTTTTTCAGTCAGGTTGATCATGTTCATTGCCTTATTTATGCATGTCCGTGCTCAGCTGGGTCAAATTGTGTGTGTTGCTGCAGCTAAACGTATGTTTCACTTTAATTCCAATATTCATTTTTATTCCTCTTTAATTTCTCATGTATTTCTGCATTTAAGACATTTCCTCTGGCTAATCCACATTTAAGAGGCAAATGGCCAAAGCCAGTATTTCATCTGTTAAGCTAATTAGTGTATCTGCACTTTCATGAGAAGGTGAGCCACGTTCAGAGCCGTGAGCTGCCAAGGTAATCTTTGATAACTAGCCTGATGACCTCACATGACAAGGATATGATGAATTTAAATCTAAGGTCGGGTAGGAGATTTCATTCTGGTGCACCTTTTGTTACATTAGTGTAACTTCTCTTTACAATCCGATAGCAACCAATTATTTTGGCAGTTTTGCATTAAAATGAAGAATATGAATCATCTGTGGAAGCTATAAAACGCTAAAAACATCAGCCAATCCTCCGGGTGGACCCTGCGCAGAGTATTGGCTGGTTGTCACTCTCTTCCTGCTCTGCGCGCACCTGAGAGGTACATGCACGATGGCCGAAGTCACAGACCGCAGCTCGTCTTCAGGTAATGCGCGTCCATGTGATTGGGAGGCGTGGCTTCAGGGTGAGCTCCGAGAGAAAGGGGCGTGTGTTTACTTTAGAAATCTGGCTGACTCTCACTCAGTTCTCAAAATCTCCTACCCTACCTTTAAGACTTCCACCTGGGAGCTTTTGTTTCCGCAGCTCTGCCCATCCAGGATGAACTCAAACAATGAGATTATTTCTCTGCCTGCAGACGTTTGAGTCAGAGCGTGCCCTCATTCAAATGATGCAAATAAATCAACACAAATTTTCTGTTGTCGAGTGTAACTCGCTAGTTTTCTTTTTCAGCCAGCTGGAAGAGGTGAGGAGAGCTCTGATCTGTGCCTTTTTTTAAGTGCTGATATTCGAAACGAAGCAGAATGATGAGTAACCAGACACTGTACAAATGTTCTGTGTGTGTAGAAAAGGAGAAAAGAAGGACAGCATGGCAATGTGGTGTTTAAAAAGTGAGAGTGTTGCAGCTTAAACCCACAAGTTTTTGGTAGTTTTTTTCTGAACTGCAATCAGACTTTATAGCACCTTGTCTCTGGAGAACCGTGACAGGAGAACAATGGAAGAGAATAAAAATATCATTAAAGAAATATGGAAAAACTCTGTTGCCAGAAAACAAGGCACTGCTGCAAAATGTGCCAAATGCCAGTGGGAACAATTGTTACAATAGGGAAGCATCGTAAGGTGGAAGAAAAACAAGACCAGCAGGGAGCATGCACTGTTTTCCTGCTTATGGATTATCTTCCAAACTTTGAGACTAATAGCATCACAGAGTCAGAGTGAGTCTGTGTTTGTCTCTCCGTGGCCTCACAGTGAACTTTGCTTTGGTCAGGTCATCTTTTTGGATCTCTTTGGCTTTGTCCACAAATGATGATTTGGAAAATTTAGAAGTGGAGGTATGATGCAGTTACCGATCCTCTCGCTCTTGCTCCTCCTGAGTTTAGATGCATTTCCTCGTATTTTCAGGGTTCATTTGAGGCTCTTGTGATCAACAAGTATTCTGATAGTCACATTGATTCATAAGAAGAAAGCCGTGGCAGCATCTTGGTCCATGCAACTCCTGCTAATCAAGTGGAGAGAGGTGCAGTATGAATAGAGCTAAAGCCAGAGGATGACATCTAAAAACCTGAGATGCTACAAATCTCATCCTGTCCTGAGTTATGCATATTTCAAAACCATAAAGTTGCTGTAAAATTGGACATTTTAATATGAAAGTGACTCAATTTTGGAGGTAGCCTCAAGTGGCCACTTGAGGAGCTGCAGTTTCTGGCACTTTGGCTTTGTTTTCAGTGACACATTTAGACATTTCCTGTTTTAAATGTGGTGTTTGCATCTTCAGCCTAGCACTGATGTTGGTTTTTTTTAACCTAAAACATCAAAACACCTGATTTCAGGCTGTCGTTGACATATCATGAGGTGAGATTTCACTTTCAGTCAGATGTTCAGATGTTAGCACTGCTCCTGGAGAGCAAGTGGAGCCATTTGAAGTGATGTGGGAGCTTGGATTGAATCTCTCCTGGGCCTCCTCCCTGTAGCGGTGCTTCAGGCATGTGTCACTGTGTGGACCTAGGAACCACTGGGGTGGGCGCTGATGTGATCTCCCAGCAGGCCCAAGATTGCTTTAAGAATCCAGTGAGGAAAGAAATACGTATAATTTGGACTCGATTAAATGTAATTATTGCTCAAACAAAGGGAAAGTAAATGTCAATTCACTATTGACTTTAGCCCCAGTAGAGCTTTCTGTACTTTACATTTGATGTGGAACTCTTGTGTGCAGACTTGCAGTGAAAATGGCCTTGTTTGCCCAGATTGTTCTCTAACTGAGAAAATTGGCAACAATTACATCTGGACTGACACTGGGCTCCTTTCATCAAGTCTGTAGATTTCCTGTAGAAAAAAAAAATACAATTCAAGACATCATCCCAACTGAGCATTTAACCCACAAGCTGGCAGCATTTTAAGTGTATTTTCCTATCAACACTGTGCTCGACAACAGTTATTAAACCCTTTTTTGTTCATCTCAACACAGACAAATAAGAGATGTAAACACCTGTTCTGCTTTGTGTGTGTGAGCAGCACATTATTACAACTAAAGACAGGGATAACGTAATGAGAATGAGAGCACGGGATAACAGGATGCCTTGCTGACAACCAGTTGTTCTGCAGTCAGGATCATTGCCATCTTGTACAACACCCGCCTCTTGCTTGTTGGCACCGCACGGCAGGGTGCAGCTGGCAGGGCGGGAGTGCTTCACCATGCTGTCAGCTGTGCCCTCTGATATGACCATTATTAAGGACGGACGACTTGGTCATGGCCAGTGTACGGGTAGTAAGGCCACACAGATGAAATGGTAAATAAATTGGAATTATTATGCAGATTATCATGATGGTAATCCATGTTATTTGGAGATCTGCTAGTAGTAGTTCAGCAGTCAGAATTTTCTGGGCACAGTCTTCTAGGGATGTCCCGATCAGGTTTTTTTGCCCTCGAGTCTAAGTCTGAGTCATTTGATTTTGAGTATCGGCCGATACCGAGTCCCGATCCGACACTTTCAGGACTCTCTATAAAGGCACTCATTGCAGCAAAACGTGTGTGTGTGTGTGTGTCACACTACCACCACACTGAGATTTCACACACGCATCGAAGTCTCGAACCCAGGACCTCTCGCGCCAAAAGCAGCTGTCATACCCCTACACTACAAGACACAGAGCCACCTTGCATAGAAGGCATTAACTTTGACAGCCCTGATAAATATATATCCGAGTCCTAATCGGGAGGTAATGTCCGATTCCGATCGAGTCTGAAATCACGTGATCGGATCGGGACATCCCTACAGTCTTCCTATTGTCATAAGTATAGGTAAGCTAGCGACCTCTTTTTTAAACTTCAGCTGTGCAGGTTGCTCTTCTTCCTAATCAGGATTAGACTCTTTATAGAGTCGCCTGACAGCTGCAGCTGATACTTGTAAGCCAGCAAGTCCATCCATCATCATCTACTAACCCGCTTTGTCCTGCAGAGCAGGGTCACAGGGGGCTGGAACCTATCCCAGCTAACTACAGGTGAGAGGCGGGGAACACCCTGGACAGGTCACCAGTCCATCGCAGGGCAACATGCAGACAACCATTCAGTCAGGAGAGAGGCAAGAGGCCTAAGATTCAGATTAGTTTGGGTTTCATTGAGAAGATTTGGTGTTGATCCGGTTGCAATGATCAACATCCAGCAACATTCAGGATGAACGAGGCTTCACCTCTTGCAGTCCCACAGGGGCCCTCATTCTGCTTGAAGGTAGATTCAGAGTGGCAGTGTTTAAAGGTGAAAAAAATATCACACCAAGAGAGGAGAAGTCAAAAGTTCAGCTAAACCTTACAGAAATGTTTTAGGGAGAAACTTCCAGATGGTGGAAGAAACTGTTGAAAAAGATTCCAATGCTTAGTTGCTCTCTACTTTAAAATAGTTAAATTCTCTGCTGCGTCTGTCGCATGCTAATTTCCTCTCCTCTCCTTTGTGTTCACATGAAAGCTGCCTCTCTATCATAACATCCACTTTGGACTTTTTAGAGGCGCTGATTGAAGTCTTGAGCTTTTGTCTTTTCAAATACAGAATCCAGTAATCATTTCACCCCCCCCATCATATCATTCACTCTGTGGGAGCTGAGTGTAAAATCTATTATTATCTTGCAAAACATAAATGTCTTCTGCAGAAGTGTGATCTCCATATCAAAGGGTGCTAAAGTCGCTTCTTTTCTGGATAAAAAGTTGTACAGTCACTTTTTAGAAGACTTGGAAAAAATGGCTGAATTGAATCTTGTGTTTTTTATTTTTGAAATAGCTGCAGAGTGATATTGACTTTTTTCAGGATGGATCGGTCACTGAAGGAATCCAGGAAGAACATTAGTATTTTGCGTCACGGCTGTAGAATTCTTCTCTTGGTTCTGCTTTAAGTTTCATCATGTTTTGTTGAATCGATGCTGCAGCAGAGACGAGCCTCACATCATTTTTTGGAGGACTCAATTGTTGTCCAAAGTGGTGCTGATGCAAATTTAATTCATGGGTTTATTTCTACTTATAAGGCCATGTTTTGTTTTGGTGTGTGTGTGTGTGTGTGTGTGTGTGTGTCTATAGGAAGAATACTGTGTTTCTGCAGCTCTGTTAGGGAGGAGAGAGCTGCATTATTAGTAGCTGTGAAAAGCGAGACAGCTGAGCAGAAGGAGCCCCAGCAGACACCAAGTCATCCTGGTTAAAAAGTGTTCGGGGAGGCACAGTTAGCTAATAGGGAACAACAATATACAGTAACAAAAGTGTGGTCCCCTGATAGTTCTGTCAGAAGATTTACCAAACAATCCAGCAGCCTGTTATCCCTAATAGGATCCATCATATTGTCTATAGCGAGTCGCTGAGCAGTACAGCGGCTGATGAGAGAAAACATGTTCCTTCTAGAGCTCCAAACAGACTTCATTCACAAGCACAGATCTGTTAGTTCAGGCAAATCTGCCCAAGGTGGAGGAGTTTTAACTATCACAGGGTTTTGGATGAGAAAAGGGACAGAAGAGCTGAGCCAGAAGGCGACGATCTTCATTTACCAGTGGGTCTTAGTCTCTGGCCTCACTTGTGGTCATGAAATTCGGGCAGCTAAATCTTTAAATGTAGTGTTTCATGTGAGGCGAACCTTTGATTAAGGTTTTCATTCTCTAAGGTCAAAAAGTCTGTTTCAGAGAAAATGGAGAATGTTTGAGATCATGACAGCAGCAGTAATTGGAGTATTTTGGCACGACTGCAGCCCAACACAAGCTGTCTGAGAAATTAAGTAAAAAAATAAAAGAAATGACCAGAAGATGTGAAACACAAAAGGACAAAACCTTGAAGGGCAATTAAGTCCCCCCTCGTCCTCCTCCTCCAGCCAGTGGAGCTGTCTTAAAAAAAAAAACAAAAAAACATTTTGCTACAACAATTGCTAGAAGAACACAAGAGGTTCATAAACCAAAAATGAGATTATAATAAATCTGTGCTTGGATTCCCTTATTAGAGAATCTAATTAAATGAGAAGTATACTTTCAGAGCACACACCTCGAACTCTTTTATCACCATCTGTCCTTTTATGAGCTTTTTACAGAGACGGACGTCAGTTTTTTGATAATCTGAATCTTACTGAGCCTCCTCCGACAAACACAAGAGTGCAGCTGATTCTGTCTGGTTGATAGCCAGCAGCTGATGGCAGTGACTGATGACTGATGCCCGGTGGCTGTAAAGCAGTATGCGGATTGTTACGTAGGCGGTGAAGAGACGTGAGGAGCCACCCAATGTGATGAGAACCCCTCTGACGCCATCCTCACACCTGTCGATGTGCAGATATTTTGGGTTTCTTATAAGATATATTGAGTTTAATCTCCTCTATTGTGGCAACTTTCAATTCATGGCCCACCACCACACTGGCATTCAGGATCCTTCTCTGTGGATGGTCCTACGCTTTTCCTGTCTTTTAGATTTTAGCTGCCGTGTGTCATTCAGCCCGACCTGCCCGAGAACACATGAATGACAAGTTTTATGTTTGCTAAATATTTTCTTGAACTACACCAGGTGTGTGTGTGTAAGAGAAAGAGAGGACAAACAGAGAAATGCATGAGAGGAAATAAGTGGAGAGGATGAGAGGAAATCAGAGAGAAACAGAAACAAAAACAGGAGGAGTGACGGAGAGCTCCAGCAGATTATTTACCTCAGTGGGATAAACAGGCAGGCACATAGGATGGAACGAATTTGAATGACAAGGCAGCTGATTTCCCCTAATTGGTTTTGACTGTCTGTCTTTGAACTGCCGGCGCGTCGCGGCTGTGTTTCCAGGCAAACTGTTATCTCCTGCAATCTGGAGTGCTGCTTAATTTCTCAGACAAATATCAAACCTCTCTCCACACTGGATTAGCTACAATTTAATAAGATTTTTGCTGCTGCTGCTTCCCTCCCCACCACCAAACCCAGCCTTAAGGTTCCTCTCTCCTCCAGCTTCAATGTCACACACACACCACCTACACATGTGTTGCCACCTGCTGTTAAAAACTGGTGTGTCTCAGTGTTGTTCGTCTTGGAGCGAAGGACCACAGGGATGATATAACATCATGCTTTTCCAATGCAAATGTGCATGTGGAGACTTTTCTCAGAGCGAGTGAAGTATCTTGACATAAGGCAAAAATCCTCCGCTTTTTTTCAAGGTACCACCTCTTGATCCAAGAAAACTCTGGAGCGGAGCTGATTTGCATCAAAAATGGATGACATTATCTCACCCAGCAGTTTTTTTTATACATAAAATGAACCTGATTATAACCCTGTATGGTGCAGAGACTGGTGACTTGTTAAAGGGAGGGTGTACTGTGTTTGTTTTTATTTTTGGGCACAATAAGTGTTGCCTGTCAAGACCTCGGTGAAGATGTTTTTTGTTTTTTGTTTTTTTTACTTGAGTGGCAGATGCTTTCTCTTGGTGGCATCCACAAACATCCAAACCCCACAGCACCAGGCTTCCCGCCTCCCCTTCTGTCTAGACTTTCATTGACAGCCTGTTGCCAGATTAGCTGACGCCTTGGAAAGGTTGAGAAGTCTCCTGCTGGGCATGATGGCAGTTAACCCATGTACAGCAGGGGGGCGGTCTAAAACGTAGGATCCTGGTGTGTTGAACACATCCTCCCCCTAGAGATTTACACTGTGAATCAAATGAAGACGTAGTGGAACGCTGACAAGCCTCTGCCTACGTCGGGAGGCCGCCTTCATTTCTTGTCATCTGCTTGAGCTGAGATTGGATCAGATTTAATGAGTGCACCCAGGTATAGGTGACAGAGAGATGTTTAGTGATGGACGTGAAACCTGTCATGCATTGGTTAACCAGTTCTTCGCACATGTTTTTAAAAAATACACGCTTGTCTTTGAACACAGCACCACTGCTACAGCTGCACTGTTAGATACACATATTAAAACTAATAGGTTTTCTGAATAGAGGTTTTAAAGCTTGCACTCCAAGTTAATCCAAAGGAGGGCAAAGCACTGGAGCATGAGTGAGCATGTTAGCAACAACCACCTGTCAGTCAAAGTCGTTCAGTCCATCATCGTTTGTATTAACTCAAATGAGAGTTGTGATGAACAAAGAAAGTTTAGAGACCAGAAAGCTTTTTTTTGTTGGAGTGTTTTTGGACTTTCTAACACGGTGGTCTATGGGGATTGAAGTGGAACTGCAGTTTTTGACATCATTTAACATTCTTAACCTTCGATTTGTCATGAAACAGCCAGTAGAGTGTCTTTTTCCTGCATGTTTTTGTATTCTCTGTAAAAACAATATGAGCCTTGGGTGCCCCTTGCATCTCCTGAAAAACCTGGTCTGCTCTGATTGGTCAGGAAATACCATATTTGATTTTGTGGCAAAAAGCTCTCAAATACTAGTATAAACAAAGGAAATATCTGTACTTTAGGAAAATCCATGCATTAAAAATACACATTGCCCATTTTACATAAATATTCTAACCACAACACATTTTTTACAGTACACAGCATGGATTTGCTGTGAATGGTTCTTGTTTATGACATGCTGTGTAGTGTTGGACACTTAAACTGATATAAGAAGCTTTAAACAGTTTTTACATTGTGAAATGTTCCAGCCTAAGGCTCCGTATCGTTACAGTGGCACTGTTTTCTCAGGCTGAATCACTGTCCTTGTTGTACAGTGCTTCATTCTGTACACATTTCAGCAGCCTGACTTTCTCAGCGTGTTGGTGCACTGCATGAGATTCTTCTGTATTGCCAAGCTAGCCGTGTAGCTGTGGGGATAGTGTTGTCGGCAGGACGGTGCATCACTGTGCTCACAATGAAATATCTCAGTGAAATCTGAGGTGCGCCTCCTCAACACCACTCTTGAAGTAAGGATTTAAAAACCTCTGTGTCTGTGAGATTTTGCGTTTCTTTGATTTCATCCCTGCCCTGACCTCTTGTGAGTCTGTGATCTGTGTGTTTGTAGGTGTCTTGTGCTTCGTGTTTTATTTTGAAAATCCACGTTTGCCTGTGTTCCTGTGTGTTTTACTTCCTTGTGTTTCCCGCCGTTGGGATTGCTTGCCCTGCCCTAATGTGTCTCACCTGTGTCTTGTTGTCCTCTTGTATTCAAGTCCTGTGGTTCCCTTTGTCTTTGACAGTCAGTCCGTCCATCCGTGGTGTGGTCTCGTGTGTGTTCTTCCGTGTTCCCTTTTGGATCTCCTTTGTGTTTGGTTTGTTCTTTACTTTTTGCCCTTGTTGGATTGGTTAGTTCATTTTTGCTCTTTTGGTTAGCACTTTGTGTTTTTGGGTTTTGGGTTATTTGTATTAAATCTCACCATCAGTTCACCTCAGTCATCCTTCGTGGCTGCTTTTAAGTCCTCACAACCTTAACACATAACAGCATCATCTTAAAGAGGGGAGCTCCCAGACAGCCGGGACTAAACGCACATTTGTTGTCCTCGAGGGATTGAAGCTTGCATACCATTAGCGCCACATCACACATGACAACAGTAAAGATGCTGCTCAACCCACCCCCCCACCCCCACCTTCATGATGGCGCCCCTCTCTGGGCCAATCTCTCACAAAGATGGCACCTCGTTTTGACTGGCGCTGATTCACGTCAGTGTAATTCTGAACATGTCGGGATGTGTTGGCTTTGTTCCCCAAAGCTTCATCAGAATCTCGTCAGATGTATTTCATGTGACAAATGTATGAATTCATGAATAATACACCCCCCCCCCCCCACTCCACCCCCCTTGGGTTTATGAATGTAATTTTAAAATGCTTGAATGCATGGCTGACCATGTTTAATCGTTTCTGACAAGAGCTCTAAAAATTTAATCCACTTATTAAATTCAGTTAAATTTAATTGTTTCAGCAATGAAGCAATGAAAAATTAAAATCACAGTTTTTAAAGGTCCGCTGTGATTTATATAAAGGAGTAATCTGCCATTTTTTAAGACAGAAAAATGGACAAAATCTCTGTGACTGTATCATCCTTAGCTGATTGGGAAGGTGCTATTTTGGCAGTTCATTCAAAAAAAAAACAATCAATTCAGACTCTGTGTCTAACTGTGCCCTCTGTCCTGTCTTGCAGGTGTCCCTCGTATGGCTCTCTCTGCGGGCGGGAGGGACTGCCTGCGTGCCGGAGACACCTGCTCCAGCGATGACACCTGCAGCCCACGCCTGCGTACCCTCAGGCAGTGTGTGGCTGGGGACGGCAGCGTGAAACTGGGGCCTGGGGCACGGAACCAGTGTGAGAATGCCATGACGGCGCTGCTGTCCACCCCTCTGCATGGCTGCCAATGTAAACGAGGCATGAAGAAGGAGAAGAACTGCCTGAGCATCTACTGGAGCCTGCACCAGTCTGTGCTGCACGGTAAGACCCGGCCAAACACACAATAACTACTGCCTGTGTTGCAGGAAGGTGGGTGGAGGCAGGAACAGTAAACTCTTTACATTAAATAAGGCTTTAACAGTAGATTCCAGGCCTAAAAGTGATTTTATTATTGTGTCAAAACGAGTTTAGCTCTGATTCCTTTTGTGCCATTTTATCACCTTTCTGCATATTTAAACGCTTGTGTCCTTCTTTGAAGCACATCACTTGTTATACATTTATGCATTTTACCGACTCAAATCTCGGAAAGTGAGTACAATGGAACTACGAGGTCGACAGCACTGTGAATAACGTGGTGTCAGGTGTGAATGTAGGAGATGTGACATGGAGATGATGTGCAGGTACAACAGCAGGTCTAAGCTGCCTGAGCTTTACATCCATCTGCAGTTTCGTCAGGGGTGGAGGCAGAGACGTAGCATACTGCACATACATATACACGGCTGAGACTAAACAACAGACGGTATGTGTTATCTGCAGCTCAAAGAAAATGCTGCAAACACTCTGTTTACATTCAGTGCTGTTGGTAAAACGTCTGTCACGTCAGCGCTGATCCAGTTTAGTGGGCTGAGACAAGAAAGCGATGTAGAAATGTAGGACAGACTTAAGATTAGGCACAGAAAAAAACACAGATTCAAGGTTAAGAGACAAAAAAGAATGACTTATTAGGCAAAAAAGGATCATTTCTTGATTGGTTAAGTCACGCAAACAGAGTCTTGGTTTGGTTTTGGTACAGAAACATCTTGGTTAGGTTTTAGAAGGCTCCCTGCCCCCCCCTCTATGATTCACGAGCATGATCAATACATTCCATTATGTTCATGTTCAACCTGCTAGCTTCTGCTTTATAATGTGAAATCTCATCCTCCACGTTGATATGTTTCAGTATTTATGACAAAAACTGCTGAAAAATAAGAAAATATATCCGTTGAGTTGTCATGACAACAAAGGCTCACCTCTCTCCTCTCCCTCTGTGCCGGCAGGACTCAGCCTGGTGGAGAGCTACCCGTACGAACCGGAGGAGAGGGGCTCCGACTACGTCCGCCTGGCCTCCATCGCTGCAGGTGCTTTCAAAAGTTAATCTGACAGTCAAAACCATTTATTCATCAGAAAGTCCGCACTCTGTCATGTGTTAAAGCGAGAGCAAATCAAGTTGTTACTCTGCATTATTTTGACAGAGCACACGGGTGGATGTGCAGGTGGGTTTGTGATGCGTTTGATGAGTAACGGGCCTCGCTTTGCTTCAGTCTTGCCTCTGAGCCTGTGGGCAAGCCGCAGGGTTGGTGTGTGCTTCTGTTAGCCCCTGAGGCACAGATTAATTACCTATTTACTTTAATGCAGCTGGAAGCAGCGAGGGGAGAGAGACCCAGTGTGAAGAAAACAGAGCCTGGTGAGAGTTTAGAGGGAGAAAGAGACACCGTGGTGTTCAGGAAACAGGCAGGCCGGGTTGTTTACTCAAACAACACAGCAATATTTTTACGTCTTGAGCTTCGGAAGAAGGCCGCAGATAAATGAGGAGATAAATGTGTTTTTCATTGAAGGGGATAGAAGTCGAGTGTTTTGTTTTCTCAGACAGACAGCTGAGAGTCTGTGAGTACTTTTTGAAATGATTAGCATGGGAAAGGTTTATGCAAAACATAAACTATAATGACGCACAAAAATACACGACTCAACAGGAGATGCTTCATTTAAATATAAAACTACATCATAAACATTTTAGAAATATTAGTATTTTTTCCTACATTAATTGCAGCAGATCTGACGGAGGAGGTGAAGCACACCGCCTCACACAATGTTTCCTAGATAAGCTGTCATGTTAATTATATTTATCGTGGGATTTAAGGTGTGTTTATGATGTTAAAATCATATTTTAGGATTTCTGGCAGCTCTTGTAAGATGACATTATTAAAGTGCAGATGTGATATTTTTTAATACCTCTGGTAGTGGCAGGAGTTGCACAGGGACAGTTCAGGTAATAGGTTTGAATAATAACCTCCACATGTATTACCAAAGAGTAATTTGTAAGAGGAACATGGATTTTATGTGCTTTTTTTCTTTATTTGTAAGATCACATCTACCCTGCCAGGCTTCCAGCTGTGTGCTCGCAGTCGAACCACAGGCGGTTCGGCCCAATCAGCATCAAGCAATGACCCTTTGACTGACTTCTTCTTCTTCAACCACTATGCTAACTGCTAGCGTAAAACAATTATAGCCTGTTGTGTTTTTCTTTGTGTGATTGGTTGGACATTGGCTATCATTGATTATTATTATTATTATTATTATTATTATCAGACTATGGCTTCTTTCATTTGACTAATGGTCTTTAAACGGCTCGAGTGGGTGAAGTACTTTCACGTCATGCACCTTCTTGGTTCCGTACTTCACAAATGGTCGCCTGTGCATTGGTGCTGAGCTGCTCTTATATTCTGAGATCTCTTGCAAAACATTTGCGCATGTTGTTGTTGTTAGAGGTGGACTCTCACAAATGACTGTATATTATTGTTCATCAATGATTCACTGCAGACCAGGGCAGCCTGTAGACATTCATTAAGACAGTAGCTGAAATATTTTACACAAAATAAACATTTAGTCAGCAAAAACTGATCAATCATTATGAGGTTATGGTGAATACTAACACCGGGCAGCTCCAAGGGACAAACGGCAGCTTTAAGCACATGTTTAACATTCTAATCAACAAAGAAATTATGAGCTAAACAGCGTTACAAGCGAGGCACCCAGAAGTCACACTCGTCCACACCACTGAAAAATTGTGCAAGCTCATAAGGTAGCTGAAGAATGATTATGATTTATTACAACTCCGATCTGATTCCAGTCATTTAACAATCATTTTCTCCACACTCACCAAAGTAATTATCGACTCCTGGGAGTGCGGCGACATGTACAAAATAAAGATGTATCCAGTTTTTAAAGTGCGCCTCTGCAGCAGAGCTCCCGTGGCTCCCGAACCATCTCATCTCTTCCCCGTGTGTGTGTTGTAGTGGTGATAGCAGCTCGACTCCATTCACGACTCCCTGAAAATCATCATGCGTGCCGTATCATTCACCTTCATCTCCTTAGCCAATTCATTTTCTATGGGCTTGTTGTGCATAATTAAGTGAGATCAGAGTAGGATAATCTGCTGTCACCTGTGTGTGTGAGTACAGGTGGAAGAAAAAAATCACGCACAAAAAAAGACAAAATTAAACAATCGCGTTTTAGTGATCGTTAGGGCTGTAATCTCCCGGTCGACTGGTCGATTTATTATTATTATTATTATTATTATACGTTCTGGCTCGACCAATATTCTAATTGGTCGACTTTTTGTAGCGTTAATTTTATCAGGAGGAATGTGCCAAGTGCTAATGGGGGTGTTTTTGGCGCACCCGTTTCACAGGTAACAGTCGATCTTTGAACACCCCCCTTGTTTTCACTACTTTGGTTTAGCCCACTAGACCCACTAGAGACAGAGTACCGGCCCGGTGGTTTGCTGAATATTTATGTAGTTTTGACCGTGTCATTTAAGTCAGTCCTCTTCTACCATGTCAGAGACATCTGCATGGAAAAAAGTTTGCATCCTCAATTTCCCCTCGCGGATCAATAACGTGTCTGTCTGTCACAGCTCGACATCGCATATCAGCTAAAAACGGACGTGATTCAAAACGCTGTCAGTGTGTAATTAATTTCAGTGCAAAAATAATCAGGTCAAAACGATGTAATAATAAACAAATAAATGACTACTCTTTGTACTCTTTATGTTACTATTACTGTTATTCGTTAAGCTTTCCTGCTTCAACTTCCCCGCCGTAGTCAGGAAGCACGGAGGAGCGATACAGTCGATTTTAAGTCGAAATTAAAGGGTTTCAGTCGACCAAGACTTTCTTTGGTTGATTACAGCCCTTGTGACCGTCCTCTTTGAAAGTTTTAGTGTCGTCATATGTTCTGTGACCTCCTACATATGCAGCTTGTTAAAATGACAGGCTGCTCTGAATTACCTGCACTGTACCGCCTCCTCGTAAAATTTCAGCGCAGTAAGTCGGCGGCAGGTCAAAGTTGACATCCATGCCGAGCATCTCGACAAGTCGACTGCCAAAACAGCAAAGACGTGATTAATGGATGTTTTTCCGCCCTCGCAGCATCCCTCCCTCAAACAAAGTAATGACCCTTCTCAGAGATGCGAGCCGGAGACGCAGCTCATCATATTCCGAGGAGCATTCGAATAACACAGCTTCACCCTGTACCAATTAATCAGTTAACTACAGCAAAGTCGTGTCGGGCCTGTTCGGGGACGGCGTCTGTGTGAAAACATCAGATGTTCTGCAGCTTTTTAATGCGTCACCGGCCTGTAGGAGTGGTAGAATTACTTCCTATCCTTTTACAAGGATTTTCCATTTCATGCGTCTCGCTCAGAAGGCGAACGCCATCTGTTTGCATTTTAGTGAATCTCTGATGCAACATGTTGGATACGAGCTTTAAAAAGCAGCAAAGATCCGAAAAACACCAGCTTCAGTGAAAGCTGAGGTTTGAAGCTGAAACAATACATCAGAATCTGATTATAAAACAAACAGAACATGGAAGCTGAGGGGCAGACAGTTGTAATATGCAGGAGCCCAGGGTTCATGAGGTGTGTCCTCATTCCTTTCTTCTTCGTCAGTGTTTAGTTAGATCAGCGGAGACTCCAGTTATGTTAAATATTAATCTATTGTTTCTGCACAAGACATACAAATCATTTCAAGGTATACAATTTACGAAGCAGGAGGGTGTGGACAGCTCAAACTTGCCTGGGCTGATCACTGGCGCAGCTGCAAACACGCATTGCCAGCAGCCAAGATGCAGCACAAGAGGCAGCGTCAGACGCCGACGGAGACTAGCGTGAAAATCAAAACACTGATGAACACCTCTACTGCTTGATCCAAACCTGGTTTTTCTTCCTTTATAGCTGCACAGACAGCAGCAGCAGCGGGCCGGCTGTCATCAGTGTTTATTTCTTCTTCTTTCTCTTCCTTCTTCTTCTTCTTCTTCTTCTTCTTTGGGTTTTTTGGCATTTAGCAAACAACAAGTTGCTGCATTACCGCCACCAGCTGGTATGTTTTTTTGTAAACTGTGGCCATCCAGAGTTTGCTGCGTTCAGTTGTCTTTAGTTGGTTGTAGTCTGTGATCCCTCATCATCAGGAGCAGTTGATAAGGTGTGACCCCCCCAAAATCTGTTAAGACTAGGGAAAGTCGTGTAGTGTGCCCTCAGCCTAAGGTGTTGTCTTCACGGATTTCATCACCTTTTCCAGGTGGTCATTTGTTTGTCTGCAGCAAACTCTTGGCTCACACTCAGTGGACAGATGTTCTCCATAACATGGGCTCAAAGATAACATGCAGACTTCATCCTTTTCCAGGCTGTTTGCTCCTCTTTCCGGCTCAGATCTTGGAGATATGAAAACATACTCATCATGTTTTCTTGCTGAAGCAGTGTGTGACGGGACATTAGTAGATGAGGAATGCTATGGGAACTTCTTTATAGACTCAGTGTCTCCAGTAGGCTGGGAAACAGATGAGTCTGAGGTGACCCTGTGACCCTTAACATGGGGAAGGTTTGCTTTGGTCTATCTAGTTGCATCCAAAGACGCCCAATAGATTCCTAAACCACGTTCACACGTTTCTAACATCAAGTAATGGTAGTCTACACACTTCAACCTGCACACTGAGTGTTTGTCACCCACAGAAATGGATTTTTATTCAAGGTTTCCCTCTAAGGCTGAAACATTCATTTCAATTCCATTGTGCAGGGGAGGAGTGCCAAAACAACTCAATGTGTCACTGTGCAAATACCAACAGACTGCACATTTAAAATTTAGATATGTGACACTGAATATTACAGAATCAGGTCTGAGAGTGAGGAGCAGTGAAGGACGGCAGAAACTTTGGGGGGTGTGAGATGTGTGTGAAGCATGAATGTTGCTGCACGCTCGACAAGTCGTCTCTGAATAAGTGATGACTTACAAAACACATGAAAACCTATGTGCACGTTCTGCTTCCATGCATGTGGCAACTGGAGACAATTTGTCTCAGCTCCTCGGCTGCTTAGCAGTGGTGGAGGACGTACTGGAGCTTGGTACTTAAATAAAAGTAGAAGTGCTACATCAGAAGTCCTACTGAAGTGACAATTGTATCTTTGTATATCCACCAATCGTTTTTTGGGCCCTCTAAATTCAAACATATCTTTTAAATACGCTCCCTGGTGGCTCAGTTCAGAGGAGGCTAACTCTGGATCCATGTTGTGAGTAAATGTCTAAAGTACCGGTATGCTCTGTTACTACAGGAAAGAAGTACAAATACTTAGTTACATTCCACCACTGCTGCCCAGCTGTTAAGGTGGGTATAACCTGTGCTTAGCGGTGAGTTGTTAGCTAGCGCTCCAAGGCCATTCATATTTTATATGACAGCTTGGTGGGAGTTGAACTCACCAGGAGAAACAACTACAGGCACTTAACAAACTAATGAGCGGCTCTGTCTGCCAGAGGAGCTGAACGTCATCATGGCCGTATTGACTGTGAGGTCGCATGGGATGCACACACACACACACACACACGATGATGGATTGAGAAATAATGTGGTTAAAAAAAAGACGTTATGAAAGAGGCTTTCTGCTTCCTCCACGGAGGAGGCTCATTATGGGGACACTCAGTGTGAGCGTGGACACAGAGGGAGGTAGACACGGACAAAGTTGTGGAAGAATGGATGGAAGACGAGGGAGGGAGGAGGCAGATGGAGCGGGGTAATGGCACTCAGAGTGTCAGGGAGGAAGATGGCGAGGGAAGATGGGAGTCAGGTGAGTGAGGTATGCAGAGCGGGAGTGTTGAAGAGATGGATAGATGGATGAAGTGGAAGGAGCGGTAATTACAGGCCTTGTTGTGTGGTTGGAGCGATGGAGGAGACGCTTTTTCACCGCTGCCACTCCGTATTAACCCAGCAGAATGAAATATTCAGCCATTAGGCCTCGGCTGAAACACATCCAGTGCCTGGGCTCATGCAACATTAACAGCACCAGTCATGTTCTATTCATTACAAGGAGGCCTATTACATACAATCATCATTTTGGTTTTAGTTTGTTCTTCAAGACGGACACTTATGTTTTTTTCATCTGTAAATGCACCGCTGCCTCCGAGTCTAGAGGTGAGAGGAGCAAGTCAATGTCGACTTCAATTAGGAGTTGGAATCATTTGTAAACATTGCCTGGGATTTGATTTTCTCAAACTACACAGAAGGATGAAACGCTTACTGCATCCCGTTCATGTCTCCTTCTCCTTTCAGAGTCTGAAGTAACGACGGTGAACCGCTGCCTGGATGCTGCCAAGGCGTGTAACATCGACGAAACGTGTCAGAAGCTTCGTACGGAGTACGTGTCCGCCTGCATCCAGCCGTCCGCCCGCTCGGGGCCCTGTAACCGACCAAAGTGCAACAAGGCGCTGAGGAAGTTCTTCGACCGCGTTCCCCCTGACTACACCCACGAGCTGCTGTTCTGTCCCTGCACCGACACGGCCTGCGCCGAGCGCCGCAGGCAGACCATCGTGCCGACCTGCTCCTACGAAGACAAGGACAAGCCCAACTGCCTGGCTCAGCTGCGGATCTGCAAGGCTGACTACGTGTGCAGGTAGGAGTTACAAATGTTGTCTCACGGTAAATGCTGCCTGCTGCTAGGAACATTTCACACTTCATTTCCTGAGCTGACATCGCCGCAGGGCCTGTGTCTTCTGGTTCATTCCTTTAACGCTAAAACTCTTCAAAGCCTGTTGGTGAGACACCAGAAAACCTAAACTCTAATACAGCAAACACTGATTGATTTGCAAAACGGAGTCGCTGCTCTGAAGCTCTGATGTCCAAGACTCAAAGCAGAGTTAAAGGTTTTTGGATGGTTAGAGGCAGAAAGTAAACTCCCACATGAAATCTTTGATACACTCCATCAGCTTATTGGATTCTTTTGTTAAAATTGTTAAGTTGTAAACACTCGCCTGAGGACACTGACACATCCAGGATCTGTTTGATCTGCCAGCTCTTCAGATCTGGGGCTCTTTGCTTTGTCATATCCTTTCAGCTGTTTTACACTAAAAAAACAGAATCATTTTAAAAGGTTCACAGGAAAAGACGAGTTCTTACATATGTGATGGTCGGCTGACGTCTTAGCAAACAGCTCCTATTTACACATTGCTGTGAGTGTGAGGCCAGGTGGTGAGATTCATTCTGATATTCAGTGTCTTTTTTAGCTCTCTCGTGTTTGCAGCTGCTGAGGAATGAACTGTGTGTAATCTGTTCCTTCACCAGCACTGCATCTGTTTGCTGCATTTTGCAGCTTTGTTGACAGTTCCTCCCCTCTGCACAAACGTTTCCGTTGAGTTCAGCCTCGGTAAATTTTGACATCTGTTTTACTGACTTTCGAGGAAGCGCAGCATCGCTGAGCACTCAAACCACACAAAGATCTGCCGCTACATGTGTGTCTCACATGGGATTCTCCTCCCTTTTCTGTTACTGGTGTATTCGTGTTGTTTTGAAACTGCAACAACAACCTTCTAACATATGCTCTAAACTTGCAAGGATGCAGTCTGGCTGGTGAGGAGATGCAAAGATCTGAAAGAATATGTTTCCAACCCCCTTTTGGTAATTCCAACCCTTGCTAAAATGATGTAAAAAAAAGAGTTTAATATTTCATATTTCAATATGTGGTGCCTATTTGCAGAGAGGCTCATTAGCAATGTAGCTGAAATAGGTGGTAATGTATTTCCACATTAAAGTGAATGCCGTCTTTACAGCGATGCACTAGTTTGATGTCTAAAGCTAACTGCTAATGAGTGAACAGACGTGTCCTTGGTCACCTGACCAGCTGACCCACAGTGCTGTTCATTTCTGAGGACGTGTAGGGTCAGTCAAGATATACAGATCTCAGCCCCAGGACACAATTCTAATTATGTGTCTACTAATTATGTAGAAAATCATCATCTGCGGCAGCCTATTGGCTTTTTTTGCCCAGTTCTCTGTTTATTTTGACATCTTTTGGGCTCTGTATTAGTTTTCCTTCCTGCCCTGACCTCCCTTGTGTGTTGCTGTCTCCTGACCTCCCTCATCTGTTCGTAGTGTTGTTTAGTTTGAAAGTCTGCGTCCCTTTGTATTTCCCTGTGAGTTTTACTTCCTTGTGTTAGGATTGCTGGCCCCGCCCCCTAATGCCTCTCGTCTGTGTCTTGTTTAAGTCCTGTGCTCCTGTGCTCCTCGTTGTTCTCGTTGGTTCGTCTGCTTACCTTGGTGTCGTGTCCTCCACGTTTCTCCTGTATGTTCCCATCCTCCTCTTCTCCTTTGGATTCTCATGCTTTTCTTTTTTTTTCTTTTTTTTGGATTTTGTTTGTACCTTTTGGACTTTTTTTGAATTTGAATTTGGCTTTTATTATTAAAAGCTTGCTGTAAAACCCCCTCACATAACATGTACACTTGGTGTTAGAGGGAAAGTCAAACACAAAGGGAGTCATATCCAACTTGTTGGTACCAGGTTAGCATTATGGCTAACAGGAACGTTCTCCCCAGAGACCAGCAAACATGGCCCACTTCTGGCATTGACACGGCACTCCTGGCCTTCATCTAAATGTGATGGATGGATGTGAGCTTCTAGCGGCCCACATGTAAAACAGCAAATGTGGTTTTAAATTCTCAAATTTAAAGTGGGCCTCTTCCTGTGAGTCTACAGTGGGCCAGTGCGGTTTATGTGGTTCATTTTTGGTGGGGATGTGGCTATGGTCTGGCCTGCTTGTGGCACTTGAGTCCTGTCATTCCATGCCATAAATGGCCCAGATAAGAACCAGATTTAGGCCACACTAATTTTGCTATCTGGGACTTGTTTCAACACCGCTAGACAATAAACCACATGCTAATTGCTACGTTGTCAAAGCTGTCACTGCTGGTTTTTCTCTTTAAGAGGTGCAGACCTTTACTCAGACCCTTCCACACAGAGAGGTATGGAAGAGCATGCATATCTTGACGATCATTTAACCAGCTCTGGAATAGGCAGTGTTGCTGTAGATGACTGACAACAATCAGTTCAACACTCTTTGTGTTAATGCGGTGGCCCCTCTCACACCGACGCTCCCTCCGGACTCTAAGTGGTGCTGTGTGTCTTGGAAGATAGGTCTGGCTGGGGTGATATGTTCATTTAGATTTAATTACTCAGCTGTGTTTAATTAATTCAATTGTTATACTCATTAACTGTGTTTAATTGGTTCAATTAAATTCTGCATTCATTTTCTGAGCGAAGCAGCCAGGCAACAAGCAGCCATGTGAAATAGTCTTTATTAGAGCAGCCATCATCACTTGGGAGTCACACACGACTTTCCTGCCAGGGAGCTCAGAAAATATTTATCAACATGTACAGCCAAGACATCATCAGGATCAGTAAGTAGTTTGCGGAAAAGTGACCCACTACAAGACAGGCTATCTGAATAAGCATATTTATTCAGCGTTAAATCCCTTTGTGTGAGAGACGCTGATGAAAACGATTTCATTCAAATTTAAATGGGTTGTCCAATCAGAAAACTAACAGCGTCTTATAAAGACATTAAGATTCATAGGGAGCGTTTCTCGCAGGAACATGGAGTTCCCAGACCCATCCAGTCTCTCTGACAGCAAATGGTCGCCAGCGTTTAATCTAGTTCCTCTTCAAATGTCAGGAAGACAAAGGGCTTCATCTGTCACGGCTATCGATCAGGCATTATTCCCCACCGCCTCCCCGATGGATGGAGCCTCTCAAGGCCCCGCCATGGCCCACCAATCCCACACCAGTCAGCTGGCATTAACCGGCGGCCCGCAGAGGATGCCTCCACTTAGTGCACAGCCTGCGAGTTTTGTACACACACCATTACAAAGACATGACAAACGAGGGCAGAGCAGAAAGTTGTGGTGTCCTGAGGGGATCCCATCGCAAATGCCAGTCGACGGGGGCCAATGATGCGATATGATGGCCGTGATAGCCTTGTATGATGATGACGGTGATGAGGTGAGATGTCTGGGCGGCTGGCAGGAAAGGTAAATGAAGGAAAGGCAGAGCGGCTGTGGGAGGAAGTATTTATATGAGAGATCCATATTTGTCTAATCTCCTCGCGGCCAGGCCTGCCAGACAGCACCCACGGTATTTAGAGAGCCGAGCCATGGCCTAGCCGTGCCCCTCATTGACTCCTTACAGCTTGGCAGCCTTCCAGAAGACAAGTGGCTGGGGAAGAGAAAAAGACGGATGAATGTCACCAGGGGTGACTGGAGTCGGGTTGAAGTGCTGCAGAGTGGGAGATCTTGAAGGGCAGAGGGAGCCGGTGTGGGATTATAGGCCGGCAGATTGAGCCTGGTGGGTTTGAGATCCACATCGAGAGAAAGCACCAAAGCTGGCCGCCGCTCAGTGACATGACGTGCGCAGCAGCCAAGCACGAGTAAATGATGGATGGCATGTTATTGCTCCCACAGGTCTCGCTGGGCACAGTTCCAGTATGACTGCCAACCCTCTGAGCTGAGCGCCAGCGGCTGCAAGCAGGAGAACTACGGAGCGTGTCTACTCGCATACACCGGCCTGATAGGTAAGAACTAAATCTTCCTCTTCCAGCTTTGGCTCACCCACCTTCTGTGATGGATCGGGGACAAAAAGGTTTTTAGAGGGAGGAAGGTGGCGAGCAGACAAGTGCCCTGAACAGAGCTGAAAAGAATGAATCAAGGATTGTGATGAGAAGTGCGCTCCAGTGATCGATGGGATGCTGATTAATGTGGCTGCAGTGTGTGCGGACAAATCGTTGGCATTATAAGAAGTGCAATTACAACTATCGACTGCTGTTTTGAGAGAATTATCCCCGACGTGGCGATTAGTGGGAGCAGGCGGGGGGGCGTGGAACACGGCTTATTGTGTTCCAGATAAAACATTTGACAAAAGATCACATAATGCACAAAAGGTTGTTAAAAAGCACTCCGTTCAAACGTGTCATTGTGGGACAACAAAGCCACCCCGAACTGCTGCAAAAAGAAGAGGTGACAAAAACAGCTCGGTTTGTGGGGAGCAGATAAACACAGGCAGAGACAGAGAGCTGTGATTGGCCGGTGTAGACAACTGAAGTAGAAGTGAAACTCGGAGGTGTTGTTGTTTGGAAGTCTGGAACCCAGGAAATCGATGGAGGTAGATCAGATTTTTTTTAACTGCACTGCTTCAAAGTGCAGCAATTTTATTTCTAACCCACTTCAAAAATACGAGCTACAGGGCTGTATTAAGCTTCCTGGACAGTGACTTCCCAATCATTTCCTGGTGAAAAGCTCCAAAGGCAGAAAGCACAGAAACAGAACAACCCTCTGTGATGGCGCACGGCGGATCGGAATGTGGGAAACCTATAAAAAAAGTTGCTCGGACTTAATCTGCTGCAGCATCAACAAATAAGACTCAAGAGCAGGCTGAGGCTGGCGGCCTCTTTTCATACTGAGACAAGTTGTATTTAAATATTAAGCGCCATTTTTCTGAAACATGACCAGTGGTGGTCAACAATCCTACTTAAGAAAAGTCTTAAGCACTTTTAAATGTACTTAAAGTAGTAAAAGTAAAAGTACTCACACAGGATCTGAACAGGTTAAAATAATCAAAGAAATCATCTCAAATTAAAATGGACCATGTGTAGTTAATGTCCATGTTCAGTCCAGAAGCAGCTGTGGACAGGTCTGTGTGTCATGAGGCAGGCTGTGGGCATCAAGTGAACAGAGAGGCTGCTGATAACAAACAGGCATTCAGCATGTTTACTGTGTCAGTGTTCCTGCTGTAGATTCATGTTATGATTCATGTTAATCAGACATTAATGGATGGACCTGTGTTAGCAGACAGCAGCTAACTAGTTAGCTAACTGAGCCAGAGCACCGGCATCATGACTGAGGCTCATTATAGAAACACAGCTGGCAGCGTGACACCACCTCCATGCAGACTCTGACCTCACATCAGTCCAGCACTGTGTTCATCACATGGAACAAGGAACTACAGACACTGTAGAAATGTAGTGGAGGAGAAAGTACAGGTGACAGCTGCAACATGGAGTCAAAGTATAAAGTATGCACTACTTTTTACTTAAGTAAAGTATAAATACATAAAAAATTACTTAAGTACAGTAACAGTAGTACAAATACTTAGTTACTTTCCACCACTGATCATGACACGCGTACAGTGAAACTAAGCAGGCGGCCTTTTGTTTTTTTTATCGCAGGTTTCATGGCTGCTGCATTTAAAAACCTGCCAGTCACTCCACTTCCGTCAGTTCCTCTTTAAATTCTTCTCACTTTCCCTCTCAGCGAGGACATTTACATGCACACTAATAACTCAGTCTTAACCTGATTAGGGCAATGCTGCCATGATAGAAATTGCCATGTAAACGCCTTTATTTGATTATCGTAACCGGGGTAAGGTCATAATCAGTGTGAGCGTAACTGGATTAAATCAGCCAGAAGTGACACCAAAGTCTTCAGTCAGACTTTCTGCAGAAATTGCACATTTTTTTCTGAGGTGATGATAAGCTGTGTGCGGGCGCAGGTACGATCACCTGAATAACAACAGACGGCAGAGATGTGTTAAATATTCAGCTCACTAAATCAAAGAGATTGCTTCCGATTCACATGAACACGCCTAAGGTCAGATTCAATCACTGTGCTGTAAAGACGCTGCGTTTGTTCAGCGCGCCTGTAAACACGTGTCGTTTCCTCGCCTCCTCCCCCTCCCCTCTACAGGAAGCACAATAACTCCCAACTACCTTGACAACTCCACATCCAACGTGGGACCCTGGTGCTCCTGCACAGCGAGCGGCAACCACAGGGAGCAATGCAACGACTTCCTCACTTTCTTCCATGACAACGTCTGCCTGAGTGAGTAACAGCTGCACACACACACACACACACACACACACACACACACACACACACCTCTGGCAAAAGACTAACAACAACAAAGAGCCAGAACAAGTGTGAGGATTAAGAACTCGTGAACACTGTGACGCTTTTGCGCTGCAGATCTCCTTTGATGCTGAGTAACACAAACAGCGGCGCCAAGTTAATGGAACCTTTACTGAGAGAACAGACTTCACTAACAAGCATGTTCAGAGGTTTAAATTCATGCTAAGGTCTTTTAAAGATGCTCCCACACACCTGGTTTGAATTTATACTTTTGTGAAGCCTCCACTGAAGCCTGCACAGGCGGCCTGTACAAAGACTGGTCTGGTCTCGGTGGATTTGAGTTGCAGGGGACAGTAATAATGAACTGCCTCTGGACCGACTGTTGTCGGTTTTGCTCAAATCTGAGGTGTTCTGCATTCTGCAAATATTTTTGAAGGAGGCAAACAGGAAGTCGGCACATAAAGCCCGCCTTATTCCAGATAAACAGTTCGATTGGTGCGATAGGGTTTGTACCCAGTGTTCGTGTGGTTGTGAGGAGGAGGGGGAGGGACTTCAGACCCATTTCATGGGGAGGATTTTTGCGGGCTGAGTAGATGTGGCTGTCCAGAGTAGACAATTTCCAGAAAAGTGAACGGAACAGATAAGATCTGGACCTAATATTTGGACTCACAGTATAAAATCCCAGCCTCTGTCCTGGTAATCAATAAGAAAGAGAAGGAAACACTATCTGATCTGTGGATGTTGAGATTTTATGGACAAAATACAAGAGGTACGGTCGCACAGTCGCTCACTTGTTATTGCTTCAGTCAATATTCAGCTATTTATTTGCTCAGTGAGTGTGAGTGACAGTAGCAGAATTGGTTAACACGTATTAAAATAGTGTTTTGTTTATACTGGCGGATTTATCTTCACACAAAGACCACAATAACAGAGAGATGTTGTTTTTTTTCCGAGTGGCAGCAAAAACGATGAAAAGACGCCATTGTTGTGACTGATAAACTGCAGCTGATGTCACATTATCCACCAATCCTCTGAAGTCTTTTACTGTCTGTACAGCAACAGAACATGATGGGAGATCATCCCTCTGAATGAAGGATCACACCAGCGACAGAAGAGTGACACCAGTGACAAAGTAATACAAACTGTAGCTGCTGGTGTCACCGCCGCTGGAATTTATTTTGGGTTATTATTTGTTGTAACAACAAAGAGCTGTCTGCATGAGTAACATCATCAGTGACAGACCAGTGACACCAGCGACAGTACAAAGCCAAGCTGCGACTGACTGCGATCGTGTGGTGACAAAACACGAGGTCCTCCTTTGATAGTTCTGCACGAGCAAGTCGCACACTGGTCCAGTTATGACAAAATTCTCATGTGATGTCGCACAAATGGCCTCTTTTACACATCGCTTCACAGTGTGAGTGTGGCAGTAACACACTCACATTCCATGCTGAGCCCAGATGTTTATGAAGACAGGACAGGCTATAAAAGCTGGTCTGTGTTAAGTCACAGACAGGTGCACTTTGGGTAACCTACCATTTAACTGCTGTTCAGTCTTGGGCTGCAACAAACGTCTATTTTGACAATCGAATACTCGCCGATTATTTTTGCGATCATTGGATCACACGTAAATGTCGTAGTTTTCCCACAAATACGGCTGCTACTGTTTTGTGGTGGACGCCTACTTTGGACCGCTGCTTTGTCATTGCTTCGATCTGCGACCGCCTCCATGCCCGGAGCCGTGTGTGTGTGTGTGTGTGTGTGGGGGGGGGGTCCTCTTGCACCCAAACTGCTGATCATCCTGCTACGCCAGTACTTGAATAATCCTTGCAGCCCTAATTCAGTCATTATTTCAAGGAGAAAATGAAACCCTGGCTGTAGTTAGCATAACTACATGATAGATTATCCTTGAGCGCAGAGGTTACGTCGCCGGGTTCATTGGTGTGGATGTCCAACAGTAGCGTTAGCTAGCCAGCAGTGACAGCTTTGACAATGACTATCAAGCTAAAAGTGATGCAAGAGTGCTCATGTCCGGACCGCCACTGGATGTAATAAGACAACAACCAAGAAAAGATCATCTGATCTTTTTTACAACCACACAGTGTGTGTGTGTGTGTGTGTGTGTGTGTGTGTGTGTGTGTGTGTGTGTGTGTGTGTGTGTGTGTGTGTAAGTCCCTCCCCGATGTGCATGGCTCAGTATTTTAGCAGGAACGTGTTCAAATGTTTCTCCTCTCAGAGGGTCCGACTCCACAAAGAGAGAAATAAATTACACGTACATTATCCTGCAGTGATTTAAAGCTCCCGGAGCCATCACGCGTGTTTTTCACCTGCTTGATGGATGCCTCAATGAAACACCTCATGTGCGTCCTGCAGTCAGGACTCAGACTTCCAACAGCAGCCCCTGTGTGCTATTTACTGTAAGCTCCTTAGAGACCCAGAAAAACAAACCCCAGCCTGACTGGCCTCATTTCCCTGCCCCTCTCTCCTCTCTTTGCCTGAAGGAGCCAAGCCGTCTACGTGATAATAAGGATGAACAGCTTTCTAATGGGAGAGGCGATTCATGAGGCAGCCGTGCGTGTCGTGCTCTCGTCCCAGCTGGAGTTGGGTCTCTCTTTTGCCAGCCTCGCGTGGACCGCTCTTCTGTTTTGGCAAAGAGACTCTGGGTTTGAGCCAATAAGTGGGAAAATGAATCCACCACAGGAGAGCTGCTGGACGTGCTCCCATGTTCCTCGTGTAATCACAGAATTACTCGCTTTGATCGGAGCTGAAAAGACTCTTCTGTCCTTTAGTTTTGCTTCACAAGTGGACAGCAGAGTCATCGTTTAAGATGCGCTTGCTGAGACAGGACTTCAGATGGCCTTCATAACTTTGTAATTGAGCGTAATTTGGTTTCCTGCCTCTGAACTAATGAGGCAGGCATTGAGAAGAGTGGCAGGGAAGAATACAGTTGTTTGCAGACATTGAAGTGGGAAAGTAGTGGGAAAAAGTTCTCCTCCTCTGGAGTGGGTGCACTCAGGTTTTAAAAACAGCTGTCACCCTGCCGTAGCTCCTCATCACAGTGATAATAGTCACATCACTATGCAGAGCAGCAGCTCTGGACGTCTTCGTTTTCAGAAAGCTGAGCGTGTCAGGGAAAAATGAGAGGACAGATGGAGGTGAAGCTAATGTATTTCTGCAATTATTTTAATTTTTTCTGGAAGTTAAAATGGTGTAACAAGAAAAAAAAGGGGGGGGAGGGTAACCAGCAATCTGTCAGACAGGGTGGGGGACAGGACAGGAGCATGCAGAGGATCTGCTCTGCAGCGTCGCCCAGGGGGAGCCTGTGAAGTCAGGAAGAAAAAAAAAAGGCCTCAGGGGAGAAACTTTAAAGTCAAATAGATATGAGCTGGTGGTGCTTAAACAGCCGTGTCCAAACATTCACAAAGGATCTGTCACAACAGCTCACCAGTGAAGATATCAACTGGCGCTTCTTCTCTGGATGACGGTGTGTGGCGAGCAGCTGGGGCTGCACCCCCTCGCATCCATCGCTGTGCGCCGCTAACGCTAACGGCACACTGTGAGCGCGCTGACATACTTTCCCACCTGTCCTACCAACACTAATGACCCGTAGAACCATTAGTACGCTGGTCCACAGCCTTTTTTTCTGCAAGGTGTGGATTTATACACACCCTCGGCCGGGCTCAATCTGTCCCCCCCGCCCCTCCCCGCCCTGATGACTCGTTGCTGTTGTGTTGTAACATGCAGATTACCTAATTAGCTGCAGGGCTGGCATGCAGGTCACACACCCAGCACCTCCATCTCTGTCTGTAAGCTGATGCTTAACGTTGCACCAGCGGGGGGAGTCGAGGCTCTGCATTGATTGCTGCAGAATTTTGTTTGCAAAGGCAAAACTACCTCTGGAGAATGGATCAATTTGTTATGATCCTGTGAGAAATCAATGTGTGTGTGTCACACCCCAACACTCCACTGAAGGCTTTGAAATCCCATCACTAATAACCAGCGAGTCGCTGCTGAAATCTGAGGCTTTTTCTCTGGGAACGGAGAGAATAATGGTACGATTTTCAAGTCTGAGCACCCACATCCATCTTACAGTAAAAAGTGGTGGATATTAATTGATAAATCTCTCATTCATGTCTTCATTTAAGCATATTTTAATTGAAGTGACTTTCATGCAAACGTAATTGCTGCAGAGTAGCCCATTAGCTGAATGAAAACGAATGCTTATAGAATATTAATTCATCATACGATCATAAGTCACTCTGGTTGTCGTAAATCCCAGAAGTTGTTTTTTTATGTAATAGGATTCATGTGGGTTGTATAACGCCATGTAAATCCACCAGACTGAATTATACATTGTACAGAATACACATAATGTAACTCCTCCTAGACATAGCCTACTTACTGTAAATAGTCTATTTAAAGATTCACAGTGACAGAACAGTCTGACTTTTCTTTTTGTAGTTACAAGCAGCTTTCTATGTCAACACCAGAATCTACCTTAGCATTATCGCTATAGGACGCTTATCTCAGTGAAGTCAGGAGGTGCCTCAAACAACTATATTGATAATCGATTAGTCACAGATTATTTTTGCGATTATTCGAGTAATCGGATCGGATAAATGTCGTAATTTTCACATGCGTACGGCTGCAACTAATGACTATTTCAATAGTGGACCGCTAATTTATCGTTGCTTCACCCGCAACCACCTCCATGCCTGGAGCCTGTGTGTGTGTGTGTCCACTCACCCATTCCCACATCTACCTCTGCAACGATCTGTAACGGCAAGTTTGTTGTTCTGCCCAGGTTTTTGTGTAGCCTCATGTTTTGACCTATACTGCAGCTAGCCTGCTAGCTTTGGGTGCAGAGCTGTCGGGTCCTCCATCTCTCTGGGGTGTCCATAATATGTTGCCCACCTGTCTGTGGTCATAATATACAGTTGTAGACGTGACAGGTCATTTTAAAAAATATGTTGTAACTTCTGTTCATCTTTATTTATTTAGACTGTGGCCATGGAAACAGAGATGAACAGTTACTTTTGTGGTAGCTTTAACACCCTATAGATATTCAGACCAGCTTCATATACTGTCTGCTTGTTTGTGATGCATATGCAGTTTAAAGACTAGACTCATTTAGTCCTGGACGTCTGACTTTATAAGTCACTTGGGGCTGAGCTATTTTCCAGATGGCAACATGGAGGCATCAGCTCTGTGTAGGAGTGTTCAGTCAGCTGCCTGATGACTTTAAATTCAGTGGTGAAGATTGTGGCTGTATTCCATAAGACTGGAAACTCTAAAACTTATATAACACCCTGCTATTATCGCTTCTTTTTGTCCTTTACATGCGGAAAGATGGCTCCCACCTGCTGCAGCACTGCAGGATTTGCATTGCCTTTGAGTTTTGCCACCTACTCCACATCAACATGAATCAATCATGACCCAGAAGTTTCTGACTGTAACATAAAGGCAGAGTTAAAATGCAGATTGAATCAGCGCTTTCAGCTGACAGCAGAACGCTGGCTCCTGTTTTCACAAATCACTGCAGGTGACAGAGCTTTTTACTTTTGGTGCTTTTGTTGAACGTAATTATTTCCTGTTGTTGCGGGCTGGCAAATCCAAATCTATTTAACGTTTGCCATTGTTTGATGATTGGATGTCATGACTCAGCTGCTGCTGAAAAACTGACTCCCATGTGAGCTGGACTTGATATTTACCATCCCTGACTGGTAATGTCAGCCATATGCAGAGGGCACAGAGTTAACTGTATCCTCTAGTGGCGCTGATGCTCACAGCTGCTGTGAATAACACAAACTGTGCACAGTGCCGGTACTTCTGCTTCCCAAGTGTTAATCAGAGGCAACAACTGGCAGCTGCAGCCAATCGCGGAGCTCTCCTGCTCTATCCAATCATCAGCTACATGCCATTTTAACTTTAATATGCAACAGTGTCTTTTCTTTTTGCAATCCATTAATCATTTATTGATCTATAAGTTCACCCTCACATGGATTTCAAAGATATTTTACCATTTTATACCAACCGGATTAATTTCTACTCGGCTAAGCACTTTGAGCAGGTGTTGGCGGTTCGTGTGTGTTGGTGCTCCGCTGCCTGTGACCCTGTGTGGTGCTCATATTTTACTAAAAAGAGAATCCTGCCAGGTTGAGAGGGTCTGAGAGTGTGTCCTTAACTTCCACTGAGTGAATGAAAGCACGAGGGAATCTGAAGCAGCACAATTCACACCGTTTTGTTCTTTAACATCAGTCATTGCTCATAAAATCAAACATTGGGCATGTAACCTTTAACAATAATAAGTAACAATAATACAGTGAAATATTTCCTGTAGCATTTATGAATATTTTATTGTGAATTTTTTAAAAATGCAAAATTTCTCAAACATTCAGATTTTAGTGCCGATTCAACCTTCCATTTCACCATAATTCTGCAGTATTTTTTCATGAAACTCACTGTGGTGATAGAGAAGACATTCAGAAACAATAATACAGTGAAACATTTTCTGCAGCATTTATGGATGTTTTATCGTGAATATTTTAATAATGCAAAATGTCTAGAAAATCCAGATTTTAGTGCCGATTCAACCTTTCATTTCACCATAATTCTGCAGTATTTTTTCATGAAACTCACTGTGGTGATAGAGAAGACGTTCAGAAACAATAATACAGTGAAATATCTTCTGCAGCATTTATGAATATTTTATTGTGATTTTTTTAAAAATGCAAAATTTCTCAAAAATTCGGATATTAGTGCCGATTCAACCTTCCATTTCTCCATACTTCTGCAGTATTTTTTCATGAAACTCACTGTGGTGATAGAGAAGACATTCAGAAACAATAATACAGTGAAATATCTTCTGCAGCTTTTATGAATATTTTATTGCGATTTGGTTTTAAAAATGCAAAATTTCTAGAAAATCCAGATTTTAGTGCCGATTCAATCTTTCATTTCTCCACAATTCTGCAGTATTTTTTCATGAAACTCACTATGGTAATAGAGAAGTCCTCCAGTAACAATAATACAGTGAAATATCTTCTGCAGCTTTTATGAATATTGTATAGTGAATTTTTAAAAAATGCAAAATTTCTCAAAAATTTGGATTTTAGTGCCAATTCAACCTTCCATTTCTCCATGCTTCTGCAGTATTTTTTCATGAAACTCACTGTGGTGATAAAGAAGTCCTCCAGTAACAATAATACAGTGAAATATCTTCTGCAGCTTTTATGAATATTGTATAGGGAATTTTTAAAAAAATGCAAAATTTCTCAAAAATTTGGATTTTAGTGCCAATTCAACCTTCCATTTCTCCATAATTCTGCAGTAATTTTTCATGAAACCCACTGTGGTGATAGAGAAGACGTTCAGAAACAATAATACAGTGAAATATTTCCTGTAGCATTTATGAATATTTTATTGTGAATTTTTTAAAAATGCAAAATTTCTCAAACATTCAGATTTTAGTGCCGATTCAACCTTCCATTTCTCCATAATTCTGCAGTATTTTTTCATGAAACTCACGGTGGGGATAGAGAAGACGTTCAGAAACAATAATACAGTGAAATATCTTCTGCAGCATTTATGAATATTTTATAGTGAATTTTTTAAAAATGCAAAATTTCTCAAAAATTCGGATATTAGTGCCGATTCAACCTTCCATTTCTCCATACTTCTGCAGTATTTTTTCATGAAACTCACTGTGGTGATAGAGAAGACATTCAGAAACAATAATACAGTGAAATATCTTCTGCAGCTTTTATGAATATTTTATTGCGATTTTTTTTTAAAAATGCAAAATTTCTCAAAAATTCGGATATTAGTGCCAATTCAACCTTCCATTTCTCCATACTTCTGCAGTATTTTTTCATGAAACTCACTGTGGTGATAGAGAAGACATTCAGAAACAATAATACAGTGAAACATTTTCTGCAGCATTTATGGATGTTTTATCGTGAATATTTTAATAATGCAAAATGTCTAGAAAATCCAGATTTTAGTGCCGATTCAACCTTTCATTTCTTCACAATTCTGCAGTATTTTTTCATGAAACTCACTGTGGTGATAGAGAAGACCTCCAGTAATAATAATACAGTGAAATATGTTCTGCAGCATTTATGGATGTTTTATTGTGAATTTCTTAAAAATACAATATTTCTAGAAAATCCAGATTTTAGTGCCAATTCAACCTTCCATTTCTCCATACTTCTGCAGTAGTTTTTCATGAAACTCACTGTGGTGATATAGAAGACCTTCAGAAACAATAATACAGTGAAATATCTTCTGCAGCATTTATGAATATTTTATTGTGAATTTTTTAAAAATGCAAAATTTCTCAAACATTCAGATTTTAGTGCCGATTCAACCTTCCATTTCACCATAATTCTGCAGTATTTTTTCATGAAACTCACTGTGGTGATAGAGAAGACGTTCAGAAACAATAATACAGTGAAATATCTTCTGCAGCATTTATGAATATTTTATTGTGAATTTTTTAAAAATGCAAAATTTCTCAAAAATTCGGATATTAGTGCTGATTCAACCTTCCATTTCTCCATACTTCTGCAGTATTTTTTCATGAAACTCACTGTGGTGATAGAGAAGACATTCAGAAACAATAATACAGTGAAATATCTTCTGCAGCTTTTATGAATATTTTATTGCGATTTTGTTTTTAAAAATGCAAAATTTCTAGAAAATCCAGATTTTAGTGCCGATTCAATCTTTCATTTCTCCACAATTCTGCAGTATTTTTTCATGAAACTCACTATGGTAATAGAGAAGTCCTCCAGTAACAATAATACAGTGAAATATCTTCTGCAGCTTTTATGAATATTGTATAGTGAATTTTTAAAAAATGCAAAATTTCTCAAAAATTTGGATTTTAGTGCCAATTCAACCTTCCATTTCTCCATGCTTCTGCAGTATTTTTTCATGAAACTCACTGTGGTGATAAAGAAGTCCTCCAGTAACAATAATACAGTGAAATATCTTCTGCAGCTTTTATGAATATTGTATAGTGAATTTTTAAAAAAATGTAAAATTTCTCAAAAATTTGGATTTTAGTGCCAATTCAACCTTCCATTTCTCCATAATTCTGCAGTAATTTTTCATGAAACTCACTGTGGTGATAGAGAAGACGTTCAGAAACAATAATACAGTGAAATATTTCCTGTAGCATTTATGAATATTTTATTGTGAATTTTTTAAAAATGCAAAATTTCTCAAACATTCACATTTTAGTGCCGATTCAACCTTCCATTTCACCATAATTCTGCAGTATTTTTTCATGAAACTCACTGTGGTGATAGAGAAGACCTCCAGTAATAATAATACAGTGAAATATGTTCTGCAGCATTTATGGATGTTTTATTGTGAATTTCTTAAAAATACAATATTTCTAGAAAATCCAGATTTTAGTGCCAATTCAACCTTCCATTTCTCCATACTTCTGCAGTAGTTTTTCATGAAACTCACTGTGGTGATATAGAAGACCTTCAGAAACAATAATACAGTGAAATATCTTCTGCAGCATTTATGAATATTTTATTGTGAATTTTTTAAAAATGCAAAATTTCTCAAACATTCAGATTTTAGTGCCGATTCAACCTTCCATTTCACCATAATTCTGCAGTATTTTTTCATGAAACTCACTGTGGTGATAGAGAAGACGTTCAGAAACAATAATACAGTGAAATATCTTCTGCAGCATTTATGAATATTTTATTGTGAATTTTTTAAAAATGCAAAATTTCTCAAAAATTCGGATATTAGTGCTGATTCAACCTTCCATTTCTCCATACTTCTGCAGTATTTTTTCATGAAACTCACTGTGGTGATAGAGAAGACATTCAGAAACAATAATACAGTGAAATATCTTCTGCAGCTTTTATGAATATTTTATTGCGATTTTGTTTTTAAAAATGCAAAATTTCTAGAAAATCCAGATTTTAGTGCCGATTCAATCTTTCATTTCTCCACAATTCTGCAGTATTTTTTCATGAAACTCACTATGGTAATAGAGAAGTCCTCCAGTAACAATAATACAGTGAAATATCTTCTGCAGCTTTTATGAATATTGTATAGTGAATTTTTAAAAAATGCAAAATTTCTCAAAAATTTGGATTTTAGTGCCAATTCAACCTTCCATTTCTCCATGCTTCTGCAGTATTTTTTCATGAAACTCACTGTGGTGATAAAGAAGTCCTCCAGTAACAATAATACAGTGAAATATCTTCTGCAGCTTTTATGAATATTGTATAGTGAATTTTTAAAAAAATGTAAAATTTCTCAAAAATTTGGATTTTAGTGCCAATTCAACCTTCCATTTCTCCATAATTCTGCAGTAATTTTTCATGAAACTCACTGTGGTGATAGAGAAGACGTTCAGAAACAATAATACAGTGAAATATTTCCTGTAGCATTTATGAATATTTTATTGTGAATTTTTTAAAAATGCAAAATTTCTCAAACATTCACATTTTAGTGCCGATTCAACCTTCCATTTCACCATAATTCTGCAGTATTTTTTCATGAAACTCACTGTGGTGATAGAGAAGACCTCCAGTAATAATAATACAGTGAAATATTTCCTGTAGCATTTATGAATATTTTATTGTGAATTTTTTAAAAATGCAAAATTTCTCAAACATTCACATTTTAGTGCCGATTCAACCTTCCATTTCACCATAATTCTGCAGTATTTTTTCATGAAACTCACTGTGGTGATAGAGAAGACCTCCAGTAATAATAATACAGTGAAATATTTTCTGCAGCATTTATGGATGTTTTATTGTGAATTTCTTAAAAATACAATATTTCTAAAAAAATCCAGATTTTAGTGCCAATTCAACCTTCCATTTCTCCATACTTCTGCAGTATTTTTTCATGAAACTCACTGTGGTGATAGAGAAGACCTCCAGTAACAGTAATACAGTGAAATATCTTCTGCAGCTTTTATGAATATTTTATTGCGATTTTTTTTTTTAAAAATGCAAAATTTCTAGAAAATCCAGATTTTAGTGCCGATTCAACCTTTCATTTCTTCACAATTCTGCAGTATTTTTTCATGAAACTCACTGTGGTGATAGAGAAGACCTCCAGTAATAATAATACAGTGAAATATGTTCTGCAGCATTTATGGATGTTTTATTGTGAATTTCTTAAAAATACAATATTTCTAGAAAATCCAGATTTTAGTGCCAATTCAACCTTCCATTTCTCCATACTTCTGCAGTAGTTTTTCATGAAACTCACTGTGGTGATATAGAAGACCTTCAGAAACAATAATACAGTGAAATATCTTCTGCAGCATTTATGAATATTTTATTGTGAATTTTTTAAAAATGCAAAATTTCTCAAACATTCAGATTTTAGTGCCGATTCAACCTTCCATTTCACCATAATTCTGCAGTATTTTTTCATGAAACTCACTGTGGTGATAGAGAAGACGTTCAGAAACAATAATACAGTGAAATATCTTCTGCAGCATTTATGAATATTTTATTGTGAATTTTTTAAAAATGCAAAATTTCTCAAAAATTCGGATATTAGTGCTGATTCAACCTTCCATTTCTCCATACTTCTGCAGTATTTTTTCATGAAACTCACTGTGGTGATAGAGAAGACATTCAGAAACAATAATACAGTGAAATATCTTCTGCAGCTTTTATGAATATTTTATTGCGATTTTGTTTTTAAAAATGCAAAATTTCTAGAAAATCCAGATTTTAGTGCCGATTCAATCTTTCATTTCTCCACAATTCTGCAGTATTTTTTCATGAAACTCACTATGGTAATAGAGAAGTCCTCCAGTAACAATAATACAGTGAAATATCTTCTGCAGCTTTTATGAATATTGTATAGTGAATTTTTAAAAAATGCAAAATTTCTCAAAAATTTGGATTTTAGTGCCAATTCAACCTTCCATTTCTCCATGCTTCTGCAGTATTTTTTCATGAAACTCACTGTGGTGATAAAGAAGTCCTCCAGTAACAATAATACAGTGAAATATCTTCTGCAGCTTTTATGAATATTGTATAGTGAATTTTTAAAAAAATGTAAAATTTCTCAAAAATTTGGATTTTAGTGCCAATTCAACCTTCCATTTCTCCATAATTCTGCAGTAATTTTTCATGAAACTCACTGTGGTGATAGAGAAGACGTTCAGAAACAATAATACAGTGAAATATTTCCTGTAGCATTTATGAATATTTTATTGTGAATTTTTTAAAAATGCAAAATTTCTCAAACATTCACATTTTAGTGCCGATTCAACCTTCCATTTCACCATAATTCTGCAGTATTTTTTCATGAAACTCACTGTGGTGATAGAGAAGACCTCCAGTAATAATAATACAGTGAAATATGTTCTGCAGCATTTATGGATGTTTTATTGTGAATTTCTTAAAAATACAATATTTCTAGAAAATCCAGATTTTAGTGCCAATTCAACCTTCCATTTCTCCATACTTCTGCAGTAGTTTTTCATGAAACTCACTGTGGTGATATAGAAGACCTTCAGAAACAATAATACAGTGAAATATCTTCTGCAGCATTTATGAATATTTTATTGTGAATTTTTTAAAAATGCAAAATTTCTCAAACATTCAGATTTTAGTGCCGATTCAACCTTCCATTTCACCATAATTCTGCAGTATTTTTTCATGAAACTCACTGTGGTGATAGAGAAGACGTTCAGAAACAATAATACAGTGAAATATCTTCTGCAGCATTTATGAATATTTTATTGTGAATTTTTTAAAAATGCAAAATTTCTCAAAAATTCGGATATTAGTGCTGATTCAACCTTCCATTTCTCCATACTTCTGCAGTATTTTTTCATGAAACTCACTGTGGTGATAGAGAAGACATTCAGAAACAATAATACAGTGAAATATCTTCTGCAGCTTTTATGAATATTTTATTGCGATTTTGTTTTTAAAAATGCAAAATTTCTAGAAAATCCAGATTTTAGTGCCGATTCAATCTTTCATTTCTTCACAATTCTGCAGTATTTTTTCATGAAACTCACTATGGTAATAGAGAAGTCCTCCAGTAACAATAATACAGTGAAATATCTTCTGCAGCTTTTATGAATATTGTATAGTGAATTTTTAAAAAATGCAAAATTTCTCAAAAATTTGGATTTTAGTGCCAATTCAACCTTCCATTTCTCCATGCTTCTGCAGTATTTTTTCATGAAACTCACTGTGGTGATAAAGAAGTCCTCCAGTAACAATAATACAGTGAAATATCTTCTGCAGCTTTTATGAATATTGTATAGTGAATTTTTAAAAAAATGTAAAATTTCTCAAAAATTTGGATTTTAGTGCCAATTCAACCTTCCATTTCTCCATAATTCTGCAGTAATTTTTCATGAAACTCACTGTGGTGATAGAGAAGACGTTCAGAAACAATAATACAGTGAAATATTTCCTGTAGCATTTATGAATATTTTATTGTGAATTTTTTAAAAATGCAAAATTTCTCAAACATTCACATTTTAGTGCCGATTCAACCTTCCATTTCACCATAATTCTGCAGTATTTTTTCATGAAACTCACTGTGGTGATAGAGAAGACCTCCAGTAATAATAATACAGTGAAATATTTCCTGTAGCATTTATGAATATTTTATTGTGAATTTTTTAAAAATGCAAAATTTCTCAAACATTCACATTTTAGTGCCGATTCAACCTTCCATTTCACCATAATTCTGCAGTATTTTTTCATGAAACTCACTGTGGTGATAGAGAAGACCTCCAGTAATAATAATACAGTGAAATATTTTCTGCAGCATTTATGGATGTTTTATTGTGAATTTCTTAAAAATACAATATTTCTAAAAAAATCCAGATTTTAGTGCCAATTCAACCTTCCATTTCTCCATACTTCTGCAGTATTTTTTCATGAAACTCACTGTGGTGATAGAGAAGACCTCCAGTAACAGTAATACAGTGAAATATCTTCTGCAGCTTTTATGAATATTTTATTGCGATTTTTTTTTTTAAAAATGCAAAATTTCTAGAAAATCCAGATTTTAGTGCCGATTCAATCTTTCATTTCTCCACAATTCTGCAGTATTTTTTCATGAAACTCACTATGGTAATAGAGAAGTCCTCCAGTAACAATAATACAGTGAAATATCTTCTGCAGCTTTTATGAATATTGTATAGTGAATTTTTAAAAAATGCAAAATTTCTCAAAAATTTGGATTTTAGTGCCAATTCAACCTTCCATTTCTCCATGCTTCTGCAGTATTTTTTCATGAAACTCACTGTGGTGATAAAGAAGTCATCCAGTAACAATAATACAGTGAAATATCTTCTGCAGCTTTTATGAATATTGTATAGTGAATTTTTAAAAAAATGCAAAATTTCTCAAAAATTTGGATTTTAGTGCCAATTCAACCTTCCATTTCTCCATAATTCTGCAGTAATTTTTCATGAAACCCACTGTGGTGATAGAGAAGACGTTCAGAAACAATAATACAGTGAAATATCTTCTGCAGCTTTTATGAATATTTTATTGCGATTTCTTTTTAAAAATGCAAAATTTCTCAAAAATTCGGATATTAGTGCCGATTCAATCTTCCATCTCTCCATACTTCTGCAGTATTTTTTCATGAAACTCACTGTGGTGATAGAGAAGACATTCAGAAACAATAATACAGTGAAATATCTTCTGCAGCTTTTATGAATATTGTATAGTGAATTTTTAAAAAAATGCAAAATTTCTCAAACATTCAGATTTTAGTGCCGATTCAACCTTCCATTTCACCATACTTCTGCAGTATTTTTTCATGAAACTCACTGTGGTGATAGAGAAGACGTTCAGAAACAATAATACAGTGAAATATCTTCTGCAGCTTTTATGAATATTTTATTGCGATTTTTTTTTAAAAATGCAAAATTTCTCAAAAATTCGGATATTAGTGCCGATTCAATCTTCCATCTCTCCATACTTCTGCAGTATTTTTTCATGAAACTCACTGTGGTGATAGAGAAGACATTCAGAAACAATAATACAGTGAAATATCTTCTGCAGCTTTTATGAATATTGTATAGTGAATTTTTAAAAAAATGCAAAATTTCTCAAACATTCAGATTTTAGTGCCGATTCAACCTTCCATTTCACCATAATTCTGCAGTATTTTTTCATGAAACTCACTGTGGTGATAGAGAAGACGTTCAGAAACAATAATACAGTGAAATATCTTCTGCAGCATTTATGAATATTTTATTGTGAATTTTTTAAAAATGCAAAATTTCTCAAAAATTCGGATATTAGTGCCGATTCAATCTTCCATCTCTCCATACTTCTGCAGTATTTTTTCATGAAACTCACTGTGGTGATAGAGAAGACATTCAGAAACAATAATACAGTGAAACATTTTCTGCAGCATTTATGGATGTTTTATCGTGAATATTTTAATAATGCAAAATGTCTAGAAAATCCAGATTTTAGTGCTGATTCAACCTTTCATTTCTTCACAATTCTGCAGTATTCTTTCATGAAACTCACTGTGGTAATAGAGAAGTCCTCCAGTAATAATAATACAGTGAAATATTTTTTGCTGCATTTATGGATGTTTTATTGTGAATTTCTTAAAAATACAATATTTCTAAAAAAATCCAGATTTTAGTGCCAATTCAACCTTCCATTTCTCCATACTTCTGCAGTATTTTTTCATTAAACTCACTGTGGTGATAGAGAAGACCTCCAGTAACAGTAATACAGTGAAATATCTTCTGCAGCTTTTATGAATTTTTTATTGCAATTTCTTTTAAAAATGCATAATTTCTCAAAAATTTGGATTTTAGTGCCGATTCAACCTTCCTTTTCTCCATACTTCTGCAGTATTTTTTCATGAAACTCACTGTGGTGATAGAGAAGACATTCAGAAACAATAATACAGTGAAATATCTGCTGCAGCTTCTATGGATGTTTTATTGTGAATTTTTAAAAAAAAAAAAATGCAAAATTTCTAGAAAAGCCAGATTTTAGTGCCAATTCAACCTTTAATTTCTCCACAATTCTCCAGTATTTTTTCATGAAACTTGCTTTCATATTGAACGGAACATTCGCGACCGACACATCACTATTGTTTGTTGTTTTTAAGGGTTTTTTTTTTATTTAACACTTTTTCAAAACACTTTTACCCCTGTGCATCTCCTTCACTGGCACAGCTGCAGATTCTGAATGCAACTCGAAGCCTCTGCCGTGCACGTCATTCTGTTTCTCACACCCTGCTATTCTTCTGTGTTATTACTCCATCTCACAAGCTCACAAGATTTTTCTTACACTCCACCTTTCCCTCCACACACACTATGATTTGTTCCTTACTGTCAGTTTCACTCACATACACCATAACTTTCTAACAGAAATTCATTCTTTTTCATTCACACTCCTTTTCTGTCTCACATGAACAGCTTTACCAAGGTGATAACAGTGTATCAGACTGGTTTTGCCATATATTTAAACACATATTTGACAATCCATTATATTATATATACAAAAAAATCAGATTTCGAACGCAGTCTTAAGAAGAATCGAGACATTTTAGCTTGTTTCTAACTTGTACCCTACAGCTATTTAGCAAGTCTGCTGACAGGGAATGGATTATTCATCATTTTACATTATGACCAGAGTTCCTTAATTTGCTTTCCACATTTCCCATCAAGTGGGTTTGTATTATATTTGTCTTGCAGCAGCTCTTGCCTCTGAGACTTGTGTAATTAAAACCAAAGCATCCATCTGCCTCTGACTCAGTCGCTCTTCTGTTTAAATGACAGGTGCTTCTGTAGCATGTTTACATTTTATACAGTGCAAAAAGTTCTTCTTTCTGTTGTATAAGAGTGGAGGCTGTGGTATTTTCTGCTTGAGGAGTAACGCATTGAAACTTGTTTCCCAGTTATGCTGCCACATGCTGCATGGTTGTTGGTAGTTTTGGTACACTGCTGGCTCAGAAAGCCAACATGTCATGTAAATTTGGCAGAGACGTCATTGCTGTTTCGTCAATTTCCCCCATTTTTCTCCAGAGATGGTCTAATAAGAAAGTATATTTTCATTAAAACATGGCAATTGCAATTTGAAATTAATAGTTCAGATTAAAGAACCCATTAATTCAGTGTATAATCATACAGTGACCAATCAGTCGGGAGTCATGCAGGTGAAAAAGCACTGAAGTAGTGGACTGATGGGAAAAGTTTTGTGTCTTTTCTCTTTAACAACCTTCTCTCCGGTGCACCTGTCTTTCAGAAAACGCCATCCTGGCCTTTGGAAACGGGTCGGATGTGAAAACGGGTGCCAGCTCGCCTGGGATGCCCAGTCCAGCGACGGACGTCCAGAGCCCCCACTCGGCAACCACCGCCCCGAGCATCTCCGTGGAAACAGAGCAGAACATTCTGCGAGCACAGATACCTACTCAGGTGAGACGAGATGGGGGGAAAAAAACGATGTGCAGCCTTTTCCAAACACAGAGCGGCTAATGATGGAGACGGCCTCACTCAGAATTAGGTCATACAGCTGCAGATAACTCAGAGGAGTGTTTGTTTTCAGCTGAGTGGGAGCGGCAGACAGATGGGATTTACAAAATCTGGCCGAGTGAGACAAAGTGAAGCAGAATCAGGACGCTAACTTGTGCACAAATTTCACTTCACATTTATGTAGGTATTATATTCAACTGAATCTGAATCTGTATTATCCATCCAATAGTAATTGGCTGATCCAATGACTAGGCTCTACTCATCAACATACCGTTTATCATGTAGGGGATTTTGTATGAGTGAACCACAGATGCTTTAAAACTGGATGCTACTTTATTGATTTATTAAGTCGCTGCAGCATAAAACAACATAAAGAGCACAAGGAAACTGAGGCAATTAAAGCTAGTGGCAAAATGTAGTGTAAACAAATGTTCTCTACAGGAGGGGAAAGTACAGAATGACTATTGATCCCAAGCCTATGGAGGATGTAATTCCATATAAATGTTATTCACAGCAGCACTAAAGATGTAAACACCGTTAGCTTAAAATATGCTGTAGCAAGCTATTAAAAGTAAATAAAATTAAACAGTAGGAAGGTCATGAAAGTTTAAGCAGTTACTGGATTCAGCAGAGGTCTTCTTATTGTTAGGCTGCAGTGGTCAGTACAAGTCTGGCTCCCTCTCTGTGTGGAGTCTGCACGGGTCTTCTCTGGGTCTGGCCTCTGGCCTCCTCCCATCCTGAGTAGTGGGACCCTGTACGACAGGACAAAGCAGGTTCAGAAAATAGATAGATGGATGGTTTTGTGTGCATCACTGTGCCATCTGCTTTCTTGAAAGCATCTCGGACCCCCCCCGACAGTTGCTATCCTCACTGTCAAAGTGGCAACCAGTGGGCTCTTTCTTCATCAGCAGTCTGAGGACTCCACTCAGGTGTTGGACAAAATCAAAATCCACTTTCTGGGAAAGGCTAGAGGCTAAAAAAAAGAAACTAGAGAATCTAGAGGCTACATTTATAATAAGTCACACCAGTCTTGCATCTAACTGTGATTCATTGTGCACATCACTATCCTCTGAGAGGCCACGCATGTGCACAGAAAACGTCATGTTTGTGCTGCCGCTGCAGGACGATGACGACAACAGTCACAGGCAAAAGCTGCATAGATTCCAGTTGCCTGCTCTCCTTCATATTGCAATGAATCCTACCACAGCCTGAAATGACTGAAGTGTGACTCAAAAGTCAGGACTGATAATTGAAGTTTCTGCTGAAGAATCTCAGCATAGAAAAGGCAGATTGCAGACGCTCTCTGCCATGTTTGAACTCTATTGGCCAGTTCTTCACTGTGCTGTAAGAGCCATACGAGCTCGTCTAGTCACCATTTAAGCAATTATTTCTCAAGTATTTCTGATTCTGATGTCCCTGGATGACGAGACAGAGGACGACAGTTGTCCATTTTCCCATATGGTGCTGATTCTGCACTTTTTTGGTCATCTGAAATAGAAATATGACAAAAGTTGTTTACTCAAGTCTTTCTGCATGCATGTGTAATGACAGCTGCTTACGTAAGGCAACAGGCTTTAATCACCAATAGCACTTTAACCGCCCCATATTTATAACTGCTTTATCAACAGTATAAACAGACCGTGTAAACATCATTAACGAATCTCATACAATGCAGTAGTAAAGTAAACAACGACTGAACTCTGTCGGACATAAATTTTAATGTGAACAGCCTGTCCTGCATTAAACATGCACACGCTTTTACAAATTTCAATAATGAGGATAGATTTATAAATAATATAATTCACTCCAGGCAAAAGAAATTTGTTCAGTGCGTTAAGATTCTAATGGGAACCAAAAAAAAAAAAAAAAGCTGTAGATAAAATATCTGCCGACAGATATAAATATATAACTGGGCCACCTACCATAGGTTCCAGAGAGAGAGAGTGCATTGTTTCAACAGTCCACATAACCTCAGAGGTAAACACTGTGGCTCAGAGATAAACAGGAAATTGACACTTTGTTGAACATGCATGTTTTTGTCACCTGATAGCGGAGGATCAAATAAAATGTCAGCGGGCTGACATCAGTTAATTAAACTGGGAAATTATCTGTGGACAGCCGCCTCAGAGTGTCAGACATAAGCCTCGTCAACCAACGTCCTGTCACATTTAAAGAAACAGGAAAAAGAGGTTAACTCAGGAGATGCTGCTCTGCATTTTTAACCAGTCTGTGTCCACAGTAGGGCCAGAGAGACTATATTAAAGCATGAAAACTACTACTGAAATCCTTAGGAAACGTAACTTTAAACGTACATCCAGAGGCAAACTATTAGAAATTGTATGTTAATGCATTTTTGCAAGTAATTTAAATGATGTAACACTGATGCTGACGTCTAACCTGCCATCAATTGGTGCTAAACCTGAACTATTCCGGCAGACCCAGAGGTCTAAACTGATTTCGGCCACTTGATCTCATTCTTTCTGTCACTACCCACACACACAAGTAGAAAGACTGACCAGTAAATTGAGAGCCTTGCCTTTCGGATCTGCTCTGTCTTCACCAATATGAGAACCACAGCCTCAGATTTGGAGGTGCTCAGGTCTCATCCCCACTGCTTCACACTCAGCTGCAAACCACTCCAGTGAGAGCTGGTCACGACTCAGTGAAGGAGCACATCATCTGCAAAAAGCAGAGACAGGATCATGGATCATACAGGTTATGAACAGAAATGGTGACAAAGGGCAGCGCTGGCAGAGACAGACGAATCTGATGTACTGCGTGGCTAACTGGACTGAACTTAGAGAGGAGACCACTGGTCTTTACTGAAGAATTACAGAAGTCCAGCGGTCTCCTGAGTGTCACAGCACACTTCACTGCACTGTGTATGACTGTTCTCAGTCAGTGAGAGTAGGGAATGTAAAATGAAGCTAAAAAAAAGTGGTTATGTCCTTGTCTTACTCTTTATCTGTGGATGTGGAGAATTTGGCCATTATTCCCCCATTTGAGCTCCTGGGTCAGTCCTTTTCCTGCTGCCTCTGCTGAAAATATGCTCCCTGCTGTGGAATCTGGAGGCAGATAACATCATTATTGGTAATGCCTGATTGCCGTTTTTGTGCTTTTTATTTCAGGTGAACGAGAACGACAGATTGTGGGGCGACGAGGGAGACTCTACTCTTCCCTCTCCGGGCCTTTCAGATGGCAGCGCGGAGCCTGTCTGCCTCACCCTGACTCTGGGCTTCAGCTGCCTGCTGCTGGTGCTGCTCTCCTACCCATAAGAGGCTAAGCGGCTACCCGGCCTCCAAGGACAAAACTCCAGAGGGTGAAGGGTTGGGGCGCGAGAGATAAGACAGCCATACCTGTGTGAAACGATGGCGAGCGGGGGTCGACTCTGTCCTGCCCCACTCCCCTCTCCCTCTCTGTCTCAAAAATCACACTTAATCTCTTTTTGTGAATCATGACTCGGAGCAGATGCAGCCCACTGCTGCACCACAGGAGGGGAGGGGGAGGGGGGAGGGTACAGGAAGTACACACCTCATTTCCTGCGTCACGCCTGCCTAAACACAAACTTCTACACACACACACACGCCGGCTTCGCTCATCCGAACATAACGTCCAAACAACACAATGACAGAAAAGGGCCGCTGGGATCAGAAGGTGTACAGTGAAGAGACACTGACAACACAGTGCGGGACAACTCTTCAAAAATATATAAAACTAAACAAAAAAAGTGTTTTTTTTTGTCCTTGAACATTCCTTGATGTAAAAGAAAACTATTAAATGTTAAGACTTTTCTCTCAGATGAAGTGTTACACGAGATTTCAGCTGGAACGTGTGTGTGTGTGTGTGTGTTCGTCCACATGCAGCTTTTATTTTGATGCCACATTTTCTATTATAATCAATGCTTTTGTTACCTACAGTTTTAGATGGACGCACCCGTTAGGCTCACAGTGAAATTCTTTGACTGTATGTTGTTGTGCTTTAAGTTGCAGGTATGAAGAGTTCATTTCCAAAACAAAGAGAATATATATATATATATATATATATATATAAATAGGAACAATTTAATCCAGATTAGAAAGCTCTAGAAAAGAGTTACGTTGCTTCTTTTTTGTTGTTATTAATGAGTTGGTATAAGTAGATGTCACTTTTTGTTTAACAATGGTGGATACCTCACTTTGGAAGGGGACTCTTCATATGTTCATTCATTAAGCTTTAAGTGTGAAGCCCTGACAAACGCTTTGGGTCTGTTCCTCTTCAAAAATGTAAAAAAACAAACAAAAAAAAAACAATCATTTGATTCTGAAGAAGCAGCAAGAAGAGCACGGAGACCGGTTTATATTTTTTAACTATATGTGGACTTGGCTGCAGAGAAAACAGAAATCTATGACTTGAGTTTGTGACCAATCATTGCTTTGTCGTTGTGGGAAAACCTGAGGGGGACCTGAGACGGCACGGGCGCATCTGTCTTTCATGAGATGAAAGTAGTGACCCGTATTGCCCGCCACCTGCTGGGGACTCTTCGCTCAATATGGGACATCGAAGTATTTATAATATGTACTGTAAAAGCACAGCTCTCTGCTTGGCAAGAGTGGACACGAAATTAAATGTAATGTTGGGTTTGGAGCAGTCTTCAGTACTGCCACTGAATTCGGTTTGTTCCACTGCTTTGTTAAATGATACACGCCGATTTTAACACAAAGAAAGCGAGCAGACCTGATGACACTGACACGTCTGAGTTGGACCTAATAAAAGCAAACAGTGTAAACTCCTGATAATGTCATAACGCCGCCATTTTGCAAACCAAGAAGGAAGAAACTGTTGAGCAGTGCTGCTCACGACGCATTGAAATGAGACCAAAGTAAAACCGATATAATAACTGGCCAGTTTATGCAAATCACAAAGAAATACCTCTCTTACTTAGTAAGATAAGTTACTGTTGATACCAAAAGTACAACTGCTTCTATATGATCACTTCTTTGTTTGGTATCGGTCAGGTGGGGCATAGCAGGTTTATAAGTAAACAATAAAAAAAGGGTATTTATTAACTAGTTTTGGTAACACAGAGAACAGGAGTGTCGTGACAAACCAATAAGAATTCAGCAGTCCTGTATTTTAAAAGGTAAAAGGGACAATTACTTCAGGCTGGTGAAGGCCTCCCACTGGTCAATGGGGTCCCTCATCATACTCTAGCTATCACTGTGGAGTATCAACAGCCAATACATAAGATTTATTATAAAAATATTTGTGAAATTAGTGTTAAATGAGGTCTTAAATGACAAAAAGGTAAAGAACTTGTATTTTTTGTGATTTGGGTGAACTGGCCCTTTAAATTTTCCACTAAGAAAATCACCAAAATCTTATAAGTTATGTGGTTGTCTGGGGATAAGAGTGTTTGAGTGATACCTCTGTCTCTCTATCATGATGTGTCAGCAGGCGAGCGCTCCGTCTTGATTTGTGCTGTGATTTATCAGTCGGCAGGCGTCGCGGCGTGTCCTCTGGTGCCGTGAGGTGACTGACCAACCGGCTCCCTGTTCGTCTGTGCTGCTGGCAGAGTCCCAGATGTGACATGTGTCACTTCCTACAAATAAAGACAGCACTGTAAACAGAGGTGCATTCTGACCAGTTTTCTTGAGCAGACAGGAGGGACTTTTCCCCTCTACTCTGTCTGGAAAGTTCTAGATGTGACTCTTGAAGGGGATGTGTGAGCTCATCAGAGTGCAGCATCGCCTCTCCATACTTCCTCCCTCCAGCAGCGCCCATGGCATCAAGTTAAAAATCCATGTTTCATCTCACACACACAGGGCGTGATATGTAAAGATGTTATAGTATAGTGTATATGCTACACAGTGCATACCACATATATGATGTCTATAACATTCATACCTTGGCTAATAATAAAAAGGACTCCATGCAAAGTTTGGCTTTTGATATGTCAGACACAGAACATCAATGAGAGGCTGATTCTGACATCAAAACACTACAAAGCACAAACTTGTGCAGCGGAAACTTTAATAAATGAGACCCCTGGTGTAAACAGACCGAGAGCAAACTTGTGTTTCTTCCCACCTAAAGGTGCTGATGGTACTGATAAGGTGACTGAGGACCATTCGGAGCTGAAACTCGCCACAAAGATTACTTGATGTTACAGTTGTTGGCAAATCAGCCAAAGAAGCCTGACAGCAGAAACCACTCCTCTTTATGCAGTGATGCTGCAGCGGCATGCGTGCCACCTGTGCTCTGCATGCTCTGCACCTGTGCTCTGTTTTGGGTCAACAGCTATGTGGGACAGACCTCCTGCTGTCCCACATACTGTAGTTGTTGGGTACATGGATGCTGCTGCTGCTGCTTCAGGCTGATAAAAGGCTAAAAGTCTGACCACCAACAGGGAGGTGAGTACAGCAGAAAGTCTTTAACTGGTGATCAAAATTGATCCTCCAATTTCACTACCGAATAAAATGGATACTTTTAAATGTTTTTTTTAATATATTAAAAATATCAGTCTAAAGCTAGAGCAACACCTGACCCGCTGAACTCCTGCTTTATGGCCTGAAAAGGAGTTCTGCTGCTTCCTTTACCACCATTTTTTTGACCAATGGATCAAATGTAGGCACTTAGTGTAGCAGAAGACACAACTGCATTGTGTACGCTCACCTTATTGTGTTGTTTTTGGTCTTTATCCCTCTGTGGAGTGAAGGCAGCTCAGAAAAAGCAGCACTGCTGGTTTCCAATGTGACACTCGGGGACAGAGAAGCAGCTGCTGCTGCAAAAAAAGACATCATAATATAAACAACAGAAAACTGAGAAGAAGTCTTTTGTTTCCAGAAAGACTTGTTTTTTTTTAAAACAGTGAAACTGAGGAGACTGTGACTAACCATTGCTGTCACATGATGACAGCAGGTGACACTGGGGGCACACAGGTGAGGGCAGCTGCAGCCATCAGCACATTAAGGAGAAACATTAAGGAGAAACAACAGGAGAATGCCAGGTGAGAGTTTCAGTGGGAGAACCAGCACTGAAAATGTATAAACACAGATATTAAAGACTTGGTTCTGTGGTCTGATATTTAATCAAACATGATATGGGATCAACCATGTTTAGCTGCAGATGGACATGAAAAAAAAATCTAAATTTAATAGAACTGCTACTTCTAGACAAACTTGCTTGATATTTGCTTGTTTAATAATTTTTTAACAAGCTAAGGGAAACATCTTCTACACCAAGAGCATGAATTTTTAATTAAAAAGACAAATTTAAGTTTAAAAAATAAACTTATGACACTGTTGTGACACCCAGAAGAGAAACTTTTTTCTTTTTATAATTTTAATACTATATAGAGGGGTAACATTATTTCCCTTAAAGCTGACAGTGAGGCCTTATTTCAAATAAAGTAAATAAATAATAACAGTGTCAGTTTCTTACTGTTAGCCACAAAAACAGCTGAATTATGGGAGAGTGTCACTTTATGTACCTGCAGCCAATGTATCTTTATCTAAAACTAAAAAAAAGAGCCATTGATCAATATTTTTGTACAACATTTTAAGTGCATGCAGCAACTCAATCATCTCAGCTCGTGGAACACTACTAGATCTTGTCTTACAGATGTATTACAGCCATCTTGTCCTGTTAACAAAAGGTACAACACATTTAATTCTATAGCACGGCTGCACATGAGCTAACAGGTCTTCTTTCATGCTATGGATTTACTACGGATTATTAATGAGGGAAGTCCTTCAGCATAACAAGAACTGAGGGCGAAAAACATCATCATTAGTCTGAATCTGACAGCTCAGTATATAGGATGAAGCCGCGGCGCATTGATCGAACCCACTCCTCTGAGAAATATTCATTAATTGTCATAATGTGTCTAATGCTGTCAGCAGGATGTGAGGGGGGCTGTGACAGGGAAACAAAAATGCAGCATTTCTGAAGATTACATTTCATCTCATAACCTTTGTTCAGCAAGTTTTAAAAAAAAAAAACCAATGGTGATTTTTTTTTAACAGACATTATTGCACCTGACAGCTCTGCTGGAAAAAAAAACCCACCAAATCAAAGCCAGGGAGAGATAATTATATCAGACTGTTTGATGAAAGTAATAAAGACTAGATGACCTGAAAAGGGGCAGACGCATGTAAAGTCTGCAAACAATCTCTGCTTACTCCGAATTACACTCATATGATGATGTGGACGAGGAGGAGGAGGGTGCAGCAATATGAAGGCAGGCAGGGGGAAAGTAAATAAATAAATAAGTAAAAATAAGAGCCTCATTATCAGCCAACTGCTACAGAGCAGAGTGTGCAGGCTGTCATAATGATCAGGATGGATTTAGTCAAAGACTCAGAATCAAAGGGTAGCACCTAATTATCTGTTTACACCGTAGAGGAGCTCCTGAGGCAGGGGAAGGAAAACAGGGTCGGACAAGGTAGTGGAGAGGAGGGGACAAAAAAAGAGGGGGAGGAAGATGAAGAGAGGAGAAAGAAAGAAAGAAAGGGACCTGATGGAATAAAATGTAAAATTTAGCTCATAAATTGAACTAAAAGCGGTGTTTTTTTTTTGTTCTAATTCAGCTTTGGTTCAGACTCACTATGTCACATGACATGGGACAAAACAGGAAGGTGCTGACAGGTAAGGAGGAAGACAGAAGGAGAAAGGAAAGTGGGGGGAAGACCGGAGGACAGAGAAGGAGGGAGAAATGAGGGGGACAGCACGGAGAGGTGAGAGCAGAAATGAAAAGAGATGGAGGGAGAGTGGGTGACAGCTGGAGGGAGATGAAAGAGAGAAGGAAAGAGAGAAGGAAAGAGGAAAAAGTTGAGAGGGATGAGAGATGGAAGAGGAGAATTGGACGGAGATGAAAGAAAAAAAGAAGAAAGGTGAGAAAGATGGAGGAAACGGCGAAAAAAAAAATAAACAGTCGGATGAGTTGGATCAGAGTGAAGTGAGACGGGGAACGTCTCAGGAGTCGACAATGGGATAGGAAAGAGAGGAAAAAGTGAGAAGATGGATGAGAGCTGAGAGGCGAAAGAAACAGATGAGGAGTGAAAGGAGAGTGAGAGAGAGAAACAAAAGGAGACATGGAGTGAGGGAGAAGCAGGGAGGGGTGGGAGACAGAGAGATTAAAGGGAGCGAAAGAAGAAAAGAGAGATGGAGGATGACGGGTGATGAATAATTGCTGGTGAGAACACAGCAGCTCAGCGACACTCAGCCTCTCTCCTGCCGCCGCTTAGCTGCAGGGCTCGGAAACATCAAGTGCAGCATTAAAAATAGCAGCGATTATTTGAAAACAGGCCTGGGGAAAAGTGTATTTACAAATAATAATTCTCAACATTTGTTTCATCCTACTTGGAGCAGCAGACGGGTGCGGCGTGTCACAAAAAACTTCATGTTTGTCTAACAAACACTTTTAACCCACAGAGACACTTCAGCACACCTGCTGAGCAGCCTGGATGAAGATATTCACAACAACAATCCCCTCAGGATGTTGTTGTTTTTATTGTAAACCTATGACCTTTCTCCCCCTCAGTTTCCTCTGGACATTTGTTTTTGTCATAAAATGCATTTACCTCCAAACTGTTCTTGGTGACCTCCAGACTGCCAACAGGCCAACATGTCTACCTCTAGGCAATAAAAAAAAAACATGTAGGTCATTATTTCTTGTAATACATCATGTCATGGATCTGTCCACAGGTCACCATTATGACCTAATAATAATTCAAATCCTCATGTTTTTGTTGACTTTTCTCATTTTCTTCCAAAGATAAGCACGGCTAGAAACACTGAGCGTCATCAGCGGCCATACTAACGACCATATGACGCAGATTAGCATGCTAACAGGTGTACGGTTAGGTGGTCGCCATATTATGTTAGCATGCTAACAGGTGTACGGTTAGGTGCTCGTCATATTATGTTAGCATGCTAACAGGTGTACGGTTAGGTGCTCGTCATATTATGTTAGCATGCTAACAGGTGTACGGTTAGGTGGTCGCCATATTATGTTAGCATGCTAACAGGTGTACGGTCAGGTGCTCGCCATATTATGTTAGCATGCTAACAGGTGTACGGTCAGGTGCTCGCCATATTATGTTAGCATGCTAACAGGTGTACGGTTAGGTGCTCGCCATATTATGTTAGCATGCTAACAGGTGTACGGTTAGGTGCTCGCCATATTATGTTAGCATGCTAACAGGTGTACGGTCAGGTGCTCGCCATATTATGTTAGCATGCTAACATCTTCTAATTAGCACACAGGGATGCATTTTCCCCTTAACCCACAGACCAAATGTAATTTGTAACTTGACAAGGAGGTTAAAAAAAACCTATGTGGGATTACCATAACTAGCAGATTAAGGCAAAAGGCTGATTTTTTTCGTATTACCTTATGATCCTTATGATTATCCAGACGTCTTGTATGGACGTACTTATCAGCGTGTCGTAGTTCCAAACTGTTGTAGATAATAGCTAAAGTGCCTTATATTCACATATTCTGTAGCAAAGACTAGAAAAGAACTTGTGTACACATGCTAGCTGAGCTGTTACGACGCGCTAGTTTACAAATATCCTTGATACGCTTGGCACGTTTCCGCATTTTGGGTTTCGTTGATCTCATTGGTCAAAGCAGATCATGGTACCTTGACTGACAGATGGTTCAACCAATCACCTGTCATTATTTTGTAAACATCGTTCGTTTGACTTCCGTGTTAGATTTTGTTTTAACTTGTTTACTTTGAGGCTACACTAATGAATAAAGATAATTTTATTTTTTAATATCTTTGTGGTAACACGTTGTTGACCTTAAAAAAGAAGGAAGAATGTTTTTAGATTCGTTTTTTTTTAGCTTAGCTTAAGCATGAACCACTTCCTAATGAAAGATTTGCCTGTAAACTAATGTTATGGGCACAAAAACAAAGGTCCAATCAAAAAAAAAAAATCAAAAATCATTTCAATTATTAGAAAGTAATTTAAATTTATGTCCATTTATCTGATTCAAAACCTCTGCTGTGGCTCCACAAGCTCAGTAAGGCAAACGGCAAAAGTTGGATTTTCACATTTAATAATAGACAAAATGTTCTGTCATTCTTTTTATGTACATCAGTAATTACAAGGTCATTAAGCTATTATCCTCGGGTTTTACATGTAGTTTGTCATCAGCTTGTAGTAATGCTTGTTCATCTTACACTGCTGCCTTACATACAAAATATGCTATGTACTGTAGTCACATCTTTAAAAGCTCAGAGAGGTTTTGCCATAAATGATTTTTTTTTAAAACCATTCAACAAATGTCATTCACAATACTTTCTCATTATTTACAAAAAAAACAGCAACTGCTAAATTATACATATTAACAAACTACTTTCTCAATATATATAATGCCGCTATACAAAGAGAGAAAGAAAGAAAAACAGGGTCATACACAGTTTTACAATGGCCTTATTCTGATATTTTAACCTGTGTATTAAAGCATTTAAATACATATTAATGCTGCCAGTGTTTGACAAAAATCTACTGTGAATATTAGGAACATCTCCAGTAACTAATCACACTTTATAAATACACATTTGCTGTACATTTCTATCAGTTAATACAGAGATTAATGATCTGAAATAAGGCCACTGTAAAAATTTTAAGTGTTAAAAAAGTTGAAAGTTTGAGGCTTGGAAAGCGGGGCGAGACGGAAGGAGGTGTCTGTCTCCTTCAGTCAGATGGGACAGGTACACAGGGCGGTGACAGTGCACACGGTTCTGACACATTTCCCTTCGCTAAGTTCCTCACTTCCTCTCAGATGTTTAAAGGGAGCGGCTCAGAGGCCACTTCACACTCGCACAGCGAGAGGTAATCGTCTGGAAAATCTGAACTTTAGGACCCTTGGATCCTGTAATGCAACATTGGTTCAGTATACACAGTGAAGCTCATGTTTACCAACAGAGCCAGGCTTGAACACATTCAGACATCAAGGGAAAAGTCAAAAGATGTAACCTCGGTGAGCCCAGCTCTCTCTGGACAGAGCAAAGGTTTGAATTGTGCTCTTAAGTTTTGACTTTGTCATCTCTACGGTGTCTCTGGGATGCACCTTACTGCCAAAAATGTATGATTTGAGGAGCAATTTTACAAACTAACGTGTCACTTTCAACCGCATGTTGTCGCAGGACTTTTCCAGTTATGCTGCATTTCTAAATCGAGGAGTAACGTGGGGACATCTTCACCAAGCCAACCCATGAACACCCACCGTGCGTCACAATAAAAACCTTCATTATGAAGCGGCAACATGGTTCAGTGTGTAGCAGACGCTGTTTAAAGGTGCTCTGAGGAAGCTGCCTCAGAGCTGCTTCATTATGAGGCAGCTTAATATGTCAAAATATTTTTAAAACCAGTTTTGCAAATGTTTACAAGTAAGCACACACACATTTGTTCAGTGAGTAATACTTCGAAATGCTGCTCTGACACACAGAGCAACCACTGGACTGTAAAATAATACGTCTGATGTCTGAGAGAATGAGCCAACGTGCAGCAGTAAAATACACACACATAAAACAGAGCAGCATCAGGAGGGTGGAGCCCGTCATGGGTTGGCCTGGTAGGACCAGCGGGGGCGTGGCTGTGCCCTGCTGGGAGACTTGACGTGTTTAAAGTGGGCATGTGAAGCATTTTGTGAGGCTGAATTTAAATATCAGCCAAAAATAGCACAATTTAAGATTTCAGGTCATATTTGCGCAGCCCAGGCCCGAGTCAGTCTCACAGTCTGAGCACGCCCACGCCAACCTGAGCAGACGTCTGCTCTGAGAAGGCCTGTGTGGGTGGAGCAGGGGTGAAATGTCCCGGATCATTTCCCTAATCGACTCAATGCTTTGCTGCTGACAACAGATCTGAGCCAAATTTTTTTCAAAGTTTTTCATCACTTCCAATATTACAGCGAGTCATGTGGGAGATGACAAAATAAAATCCTGAAGGTTCGGTTGTGTTGTGAGGTTAAAAAAATCTCATCATAATATCTCGTCAACAATATGAGACTCCAAACCACCGGGCAGACCGCGCCGTCTGCACTGCACCGCCCCGCCGCCGCCGCCCGTGGGATGAGCTGATGATCACACTTACACCGAGTTTGAGTTTACAGATTAACCTTGGCTGCACAGATTATTTGTTTTTTTTTTTACATTCATTTAGGAGAAGAAACACAATCGTCTTTCTTTGTGATCTTATTACTACAGTACTTGAAATCAGTCGTACAACAGATTCATATATGAAGAAATGAGCTCTCTGCTGTGACTGAAGCAACATGAATGTGATGGTTAATGAGGCGTCGAGAGCAGTTAGTGTCTTCTGCTAAAATATGGAGAAAGACAAATTCACCTCAAGAAAATGAAGTAAGTGAAAAGTGCTGCTGATGCTGCAGAGGACAGGCAGACATAACAATGCAGGCGTTCTGGTTTCAGGGCCTTTCCTCCCGTTACAGCTCCTTACCCCCCCACTGTCTGGTCTCCCTCAGCTTTTTGCTGTAAGTTATTGTTTTTCTTTGAAGATCATTTTCATGGATTAAGCCTCACCAATTTGCCAAGCAGATTAAAACATTTGAACTTTTTGAAACAAGATTTTGGGTCTTTGCAAAGCACATTTCACACAGATGTTCTTCCTGGAGTCACATTCTGAACTGCTAACACAGACCTTTTACTCTCCTGCACACCTGAGAAGCTGTGCGCAGGAGAAAACCTCGAGCGATTAATACCAACCACAGACCACATTCAGCTGAAGGCGGGCAGTTTTCACCTTCAAGATTTAAAGATAAAGACCTAAACACTCCACGATCGCTCAAGTGGGGACTGATAATGAAGACTGCTTTGATTCCTCAGCGTGACTTCTGAACGCGGCGGCGCTGCCGAGCGGAGCTGTGAGCACATGTGGCACTCTATAATTACAGAATGTCAACTTTGTTCATGCTTTCTGCTCTGACCTTTTCCCAGTGCTAGAAGCGTGCCCTTTAACCAGCCGCTGAGCAGTTCTAGTACGCTGAGCACATGTGAGAGCCTGGAACTAAACACAACAAGCTCTTTAGGGCACAATGCAAGTTATTAAACTGTTCTATTACTGCACCTCTCACAGGGAGGGAAGTTAATAACCTTACCAGGTGGGAGGAGATATGTTTTCTGCATTGGTCTGAAAAGCCAGCAGGTGTTGTAGTAGCTTATATTCTGCAGACGGATATATATTTATCACAAAAGTTCAGGAAACGCACACGGATCTGACGCCCTGATGCCCCAACGAAACAGAAGACTACAAGAGCTCGGCTTTAACAAGCAGTCAGAGTTTTCTCTTTGTGTTTCAGGCTGTGTTTTCCCTCATTTTCCCCTTTTGACAACAAGAAGCAGTGCTCCTTTAAAAATGGTCCAGTGATTTCAGATAAGGACAAAGCAGGTAAAAGCAGACCTAAAAAAATAAGAAGATACAGGAAGGGAAGCTGGCTTCACACACACAAGAATGTGAAGAGACAATTATAAGAACATTTCAGAAGTCACACTGGCGCCTGGTCTTATTGTTGGCATGAGCAGCTGTGATGTAGCTGCATCAATACAATCACAGGCGGCCCTTCTGTGGGGGCTAATTGGTCAGCTGTAGATAGCTCAGAGACAATTGAGTGTCTGTGTTCGGGGTGGGACATGCCCGACATTTGGGGACACAGGAGCAGTAATTAGAAGCTATGGATTTCTCGGGCAACAATTACAGAGCTGATGTGCTGCCACGGCTCCCCTCGCACAGATCAGCCTAATCACCCCAGTCAATCAGAGCCAGACGATCTATAGGAAGCCTGTTCCACACGTCTGAGGCAAAATGCTGCCCAAGGGACGATCGTTAAACACCGGAGGACGTTCCCACTGCACATAAACCTGTGTGCGTACAGAGCTTTCACTGCAACTGGAGGAGTAATCAGCTGGAAAACCTTCAATGGCGCTGGAGATCCAGCCAGCCAGTTTTGTACCCGGCCACAGTGCCAGAGAGGCTGGGAAGGCGGATGCTCTGGCAGCCGGAGGGGGCCATCGAGAACACGAGACACAGATGGAGAGAAAAAGCTCCAGACAGGCCACAGAGACGACGGCAAGCAGCAGACACAGAGGCCGATTAGAAATGTCACAGACTCTTTACATGGGCTTTGGCTGCACAGGCAGCCTCCTACAGTGGATCCTCATTAAAGGAAGACTGCACACGCTGTTAGCTTGCTCCATGGCCAAACTGTACAGGACTCCGGCGACACCGGCTCTCAGCGCTGAGCTGTGAACACAACAGCAGGTGACAATGGGCTACAAATGAGTACAAGGACCTGAAATGTTGCCTTTTAGAAATGTGCGAACATGTAGTGTGTGTGTGTTTGTGTGTGTGCACATGTGCAGCTGAGCTTCTCCAGTTTGTTCCTGCCTTCGAAACAATACAAAAGAATGAACGACAATAACTTAAAAACAGAACAGAGGGTTGCAAAGTCTCTGGATTTTTCAAAAACTATGAGACAAGGATCTCTTCTAGCAGCAAGCCGCGGCCACCTCGACTCTAACGAGGCGGTGTCGACGAATGTAAAATGTTTTTAGGGGGAGGGGTGGAGTCAGCACCTGTTTTGTCCCTCCCTCCCTCCCTCCCTCCCTTACTCCCCCTTCCTGTGTTCAGTTTCTGTCATTCAGTTCAAAGGGATCCAAATTTCCTGTCGAAGAAAAGGGAGGGGGAGGCCGCTAAGACTTCAGTCCGCCAGGCGACTCGGCCCCTCACCAAAAATGTTCAAGTCCTGCGTCCCAGCATGCACCTCTCCCTGCCAGAACAGAGCTGGCGGAAGTTTCTGAAGGAGGAGGCCGAGGCGGGGGGCTGAGAGGGAGAGCATCGGCTGCCGGGGCGTTACTACAGGGGCGTGGTCAGATGCAGGTGGATGGCTGTGCCGTGGGCTGCTGCTTGCGGCTCCTCAGACCTCCAGACTTCTCTTTGTAGCCCACACACATCTGCTGAGAGACGTCGACCAGCGCGCTGGCCACTGCCAGACCTGCACAGACACACAGAAGCATTACAGTTAGGACTATTTACAATAAATTTAAAAAAAACTTCAACCAATCAAATGTATATTAATATTCTTATTTTATGCATGAATAAACAAAAACTGTAATATCGTCTGTAATAATAACAGAAAAAAACAGACTACTTTTGAAAGTGAAACAAAATTTTCAGCGGCTGCACAGTTTGTCCGATTGTCATGAAATTTGGTACATGTCATCGTCAGACTAAGCCTCACAAGAGTTATCACTTTTTGTCTGTGGATTTTGAAGCGTTCGCCCGCTACGGCCAATCAAATTCAATGGCAAAGTCATTAAAACAGGAAGTGAGCTCATTTGCTGTATCAGCCGAATGCCATATCACAGCGCGAGTTTCGCCCACCCACTAAACTCCACTCGTGCTCCCCCTCTTTGTCCATATTTGGAGTTTTGGCGGACGTGACGCTGCCAACATGGCAGCAGTCAGCATGTCCCGGAGCCTCCCACCGAGCCTCAAAACAGCTCTTCAGAAACAAACGGGTGACTGTCTATAGTTTTTACCGTCAATGATCATAACCAAACTTGGTCACATGATCCTTGACCCCTTCCCAAGGGGTCACAACAAATTCGGTACAGTGTGGCCACTAGAGGGCGATGTAATTGTGTTCCTTGGAGTGCCAAAGACCGTTTCTCTGACTTAACTTCACTGTGTTACTTCAATTGTTTATCCAGCAATCAAGTCAATTAAAAGCTCACATTTATCTTTAATTGATCAATTTCCTCTGCTGCACATTTAGGTTTTGCAGACTAATAAATCAGCCATCCAAAAAAAAACTACCCTCGAATAGCAAATCCATCACATGCCATACAGGTCATGTCAAGAGTGAATCATCTTAGCTTTACACATTTGTTACCATATTTACAGCAATAACTGCACTGTGTGAGAGCTGTTGGTGTTTGTAATGCGCGCACACACACACACACACACACACACACACACACACACACACACACACCATCTCCAAACACACAGGTGGTGAGATCACAGGCTCCATGTGCAGGCAATCATTAACTTATACCACACTTCATTAACATTTATTAATACTCCCTGAGCCATGAAATTCCAATAAACTCCATTTATCACCAATAATGGATGCATTTACCGCGATCAAGCTCACATAGCTGGCGGCAACATATGAATTCTGAGGGGAGAAGCTATGGCTGGGATCACATCCTCTGAAACGATGCAGTCGTCTGTGCAGCAGGCTGCAACTATTAGCGCTCCCATTGATCTTAATGTGGGTACAGGACGGCTCAAATCGCCCAAATGAGGCTCAGATACGAATCAAAGATGACCTCCTCCTGGCTGTTTAGTTTAGCTACAAGGGCCGCCATTTTGGAATGAACCAAACAGGAAGCAGATGTGCTGAGAGGGCTGTGATGCTGACAACAGAAGGCAGCATGAGCGTTTTTTAAAAAGGCCGGATGGGAAACAAGTTAAAAGCATTACAACACAAGAGACCCCCAAAGGCACGGGGATATGGTAGCAACACGGCTAACATGGTCTCAATAAACCTGCCCGAGGGAAAGCTCCAGCGAGAGCTGGGGTGGTTTTGTTATGACAAAAGGACTGTGTGGTAATTAATAAGGGCCTCGGGCGTGCTGAGGGTCTGGGGACTTAAATTAATGGGAGGCTATACGACACAGATGGGCAAAGATACTGAAAGAAATCAAGTCTGGGCCCTTTAAGGAGACAGAAAAGGAGAAAAAATGTTATGAAGATGTGAGTGAAACAGTTCATGGTGGTATCAGACCGGCTTGAAAGAGAAAGAGATGAAGGACGGATGGTGGTGTGGTGACAGAGCAAAGGAAAAAAGAACGTAATGGACTCAATTCTCAGCACTAACAGAATGGCTCCGAAAACTGGAACACTGACTAGACCGACTAAAACCAGACCTCACAAAGGAGGAGCAACAGAGACTCAAGCTGAGGATGAGCATGCATGGATAAAGCTGCCGTCTGCTTCCTAACACAGAGAGAAGACTCCACACAGACAGAAAGAGGATGAAGGGAGGAAAACAGAGACGAGACGAATCAGGACTGAAGAGAGAGACAGAGAGAGAGACGAGCCTGAGCGGGATCAGAAGCATCCATACATCCACGTCCGATCAATCACAGAATAATTACTGTAAACACAGGAGACCACAGATAACATGATTGCTAGTTTCTCTCTTTGACGTGCATGATTTTGTCAGTGCTGCTCAACACTTAAAACCGCATATCCCATAATCCCTCACTCTTCTTTCTGTCGCTGAGGATCCCAGGTGTCATTTCTCCTCATTTCAGAGCAGAAATCTGGAAGGATTTATATTTATTTATTTGTTTCACTGGAGATGTTGTCAGTTTGTTTCGGAAGAACAGATCAGGAGAAACGTTAAATACAATTTCATTGGGCATCAGGATTTAGGAACGAGCCCCCTCTAATCTCAGATATCTGGATCAATTTGTGGTGCAGACAGCGCAGCGTCCATGATGTTTGTGTTTGCAGTCCTGGTAATAGTGTTCAGTCACATTTGAGTGAGTTGTGCTCGCACAAACCTGACAGCAGGCGAGCTAGCACTGCGCTTCTGTCGAAGGATTGTAGTAGCTTTATTCATCCATATATCCAGTGCAATGTTCTGTTGCATACCCACCTGAGTGGCTGTTTAGTATTGTGCACCTGATGCTTTTCTTTTTGTGCTTTATGTTTGCTTAATAAATAACAGCACGGTGAGAACAGGTACATGTTTTTGTGCGTCTGCGGTTCTATTTGACTTGTCTTTTTAGTACACTACGGGTATATGCATTTAGTTTTCTGTTGTCAAATGATGAGTGAGCACAAATATAGTCTTCAATGACGGACTGCTGTGTCTGACAGTTAAGCTAAGTGGTTTTGATGGGGGGGTCACTGTCTGTACTAACAAGAAGAAGTTATTTATGTGCATTAATTTGAAAGCATCCTGCCGTCTTCCTCCTGCGAGCACGTTAAGTGGCGACATAATTTACTGACAGGAGTTCACTTTTGTAAAAAAGTGGAATTTGTGTGTGTGTGTGTGTGTGTGTCCCAGTGGAGGAAAACAAAAGAAGAGGAAGTGAATCAAGTTAGACATTAAAAGGTTCGGAACTGTTCAAAACTGTCACAGTATGACTAAAGCTACACAAGACAGGAAGGAAGTCAGATCAAAGATGGACGCTGAAGAAAATCAAAGTGAAGAACAATCAAATAATAATAATAAAAAAAAAAAAAGGACAGGAAAGAAAACAAGCGAAGGCGTCTTACCAGACTGTCCTGGAGGAGGGATGCCGCCGGAGCCCCTGGGTAACCGAACAAAGATGGAGAGCACGGCGGCTTTGTTGCCAAAGCAAGGCTCCAGGGCAATGGGCTTTGGGACGGACTGCGGAAAGAAAAGGAAAAAGGGGAAAAAAGAAAAAAGCATTACACATCTCAAGCCTCCCAAATCCTGGTGAACACACGCCACTTTCAAAGGCACGGATAACAGAGGCTTTGCTGCTACTGTTGTTGTTGTTTGTGTCAGCAACATGCATAGAAAAAAAAACCCTTCTCCATCCCCTGCTGAGACACATACACTGATCTGCAGGCCCAAATTGAACCAACCCCCCCCCCCACCCCACCCATCCACCCTTCTCAAAATCCCCTACTGTGCACTACTGTGTCATTTCAGGACAATAGGCTGCTGCATGTGTGCAGCGTGGGCGACTGGATATCGAGCGCTGCGAGCGGAGATTTGTGTCGGCGTTGCTGTCGGTGCACTCCTGTCGCCGCGGGCAATCTGACACACCTGACTCTCTAATACCAATATCTGCTGTTTATCAGCAACTCATCCATATGTGGGGATGAGTACCCCCCCCCCCGATGTAAGCACTGTCCGGATCTGCTGCTGCTGCTGCAGCTCGCCTTGTACAATATTCATTGGTTTACCTTCACAGAAGACATGGATATGGAGGATGCTGCCATCTCACCTGCATACAGATAACTTTCCCTGTCTCTCTATCTCGCCCTCTCTTTCGTTTTGTATTTCCTGAGCAGGACCGGAAACTGGGCCATGGTGTGGTTTCACACGCTACTGACACAGCCTTTCAATGTGCTCACACACATAAACACCTTACACACAGATCCAGTCCCTTCCCACGCCGGTCTTTATCCTCTGGAGAGTTCATTTTAACGCCCCAAGTGGGAGCGCTGCAAGGGTCTGACACACTCACACGACTGTATGCATCACAGCTCGTCTCTCTCACACACTCACACACAGTGAGCATACATATGGGAAGCAGGGCAGTAATGATATTCAGGCTCTGACCCATTTTACACATTTATTCTCTGCTCCGTCTCTCTGAGGCTTACCTTTCATACCAGCAGGATGCACAGGCTGTCACACAGGTAGCTGGGGAAGTGGCACAAAGACCTGGCTGCTTGTGTGTGTGTGTGTGTGTGTGTGGTTTCAGTGCAGCTTATGCTGTAACAGAAGGAATACTCTGTATTTGTTTATGCCCCTCTCCAGATGTGGATGATCTGTGCAGCTGGCTGTGTTGTGATGCAGTTTGACAGAAAAGGGCATTTTCTTCTCACCTGTGTGTGAGCAACATGTACAGCACTCTGCTAAGTTTACATGTTTACATGGAGATTCTCACACCTGTCTTATCACATGTGTGTAAACGGTATCGACTTTGAGTCTCATACGTGGCACAGAGTAGGGGTGAGAACCCTACCTCCTGCCTATTGACAGCTGGGATAAACTCCAGCTCCACCGTGATGGGTTCAGAAAATGGATGGATGGATGGATGGAGGTCACCATGGTTACAACTGTTGCTCCTCCTCCAATTTAATCCAAAAAGGAGGACATAGCATCACTTCCTGCTGCTGAGGGACCTCCACTGACATATACTGGACTACTGTTTGTGTTAAAAAGCGATGACAGACCATCACCTCGGTGTATGTGATTCTTGTATGTGATCCTAAAATGGATAAATAGTTAAGATGGAGGTATATGGAGGCTGACACACTTCTGAAGCCAGCCTCAAGCGGGCACTTGAAGACTTGTATTATTTTCCAGCTAATTGAAAATAACTGTGCTTCAAATTTCTCTTGAGAAAGCAGCTTCCAGTGTGTTACTGTGTATAACTGCTTCATGTCTGAGTGCCTGAATGTGTCTCTGCAGCTGAGAACCTGCTCGCCTCATGCGTCTTTGGTCAGGGGAGGTTACTGCGAGGTTGTGTGTGTGTGTGTTTGGCGTGCATGCCTCTTAAGCTCGCAGCAATTTTCAGCTGTGTTGATCCTCCACTCCACACACATGCAGAGCTACAGCCCCCCCTCAGAACTGACAGGGGGAAGGAGTTCAGATGCAGACAAATGGGTTCGTCGTGGGATGGACTCACTGCGGTCCGACCACCAGCAGCAGCAGCAGCAGCAACAACATGGCGCTGAAAATAAATCCTCACATCACGGAATGCATGTGTGTTGCTTCCTAACTCTGACAGGACACACGCATGGTTATGGTGCTGAGAACTTTGAGAAATGAGTCTAATTAACATGAATAAATAGGACCAGGAAAAACAGTGTGATGGGTCACTGCTTTGTTTTATATTTACTTCATCTTCATCTTCTTTTACCATTAGTACGAGAAAATGAAGACAAGTGTGTCCCAGAGGGCTCTGCAGTCTGTGCAGCATGACGCTGTTTATCCTCAGAACTCTGACTGCAGCAAGGAAAAATGTAGAACCACCTTATCAAGGCGAACACAGACCTCATTCTTCCATATAGAATCTTCTCCTTTGTCTCTTTCCTATACAGCCTCCTGCAGCTCCTTGTAGCGTAACAACATCAACATTAATTTTAATAACATTTAATTATTTACTTAACAAAAATAATTACAAACTGTTGCTGAGGAGACTGGCAGCCAAAAGTGTTTATCCTCTACTTAAGGAAAAAGAAAGCAGGAGAGACAAAAACTCTGCAGCACAAAAAAACGTCTTAATTATGCAACACAGGAAACCAACAGCACCGCTGAAAGGAGCTACAAATAAGTGTGTTTGTAGTAAACAACAACGAGCTATCGGATGGCATAGCATTCACTGCTTCACACTGGAGTTACTGCGTCATTGGAGGGGGGGGGGGTGAAACTCCAGAATAGCTATGTGCTGTTAACTCGATTTAAACCCTTGGACAGAACATGACCTGGATGAATATGAATGAATCCTGTACTGTACTATCATTGTTCCTTTCAATCTCAGAGCATCTTCAGATGATGACATGAGCTCTTCTGGTAAAAGTTAAGAAATCGTTACTGTATATATGTATTTATACTTTACTTAAGTAAAAATAATAGTGCATACTTTATACTTTTACTCCATGCTGTTACCTGTACTTTCTCCTCCACTACATTTCTCCAGTATCTGTAGTTCCTTGTTCCATGTGATGAACACAGTGCTGGACTGATGAGAGGTCAGACTCTGCATGGAGGTGGTGTCACGCTGCCAGCTGTGTTTCTGTAATGAGCCTCAGTCATGATGCCGGTGCTCTGGCTCAGTGAGCTAACTAGTTAGCTGCTGTATGCTAACACAGGTCCATCCATTAATGTCTGATTAACATGAGTCATAACATGAATCTACAGCAGGAACACTGACACAGTAAACATGCTGAATGCCTGTTTGCTATCAGCAGCCTCTCTGTTCACTTGATGCCCACAGCCTGCCTCATGACACACAGACCTGTCCACAGCTGCTTCTGGACTGAACATGTACATTAACTACACATGCTCCATTTTAATTTAAGATGATTTCTTTGATTATTTTAACCTGTTCAGATCCTTTGCAATGGAAATCAATCATATATATTCAGTGTGTGAGTACTTTTACTTTTAATACTTTAAGTACATTTAAAAGTACTTAAGACTTTTACTTAAATGGGATTGTTGTAGCTCTTCTACTTTTACTTAAGTACCAAGCTTCAGTACTTCCTCCACCACTGACCCTATCACATCTTTCATATCAGAGGACTGCTGACCAAGCTAGTAGCATACGTGGGCACAGCCATGGCTTTCACTGCTGCAAGAACCATACTGATTTATATGTTAATTAAAACTAAACTTTAGCTAAAAAAAAACATTTTAGTTTCAACAAACTAAACACAGTAAAATCAAAGTTGTATGGATTTGGCTGAGGATCAGTCGTCTATCTCTCTTTGGAGGCACTTAGCAGCGTCACAAAAAGTCACAGGAGAGGTGAGAGACAGCCTTATGAAGGTATTCTATTTTTCATTTGATTACAGTAAACGCCAGCACTGTCCCACGGGCCGATAAAACCTTAATATCCCTTCCAGCTTTGTGTGATAAATGAGTGATGGCTCAATAATAGGAAGTTACGACAACAGACCCACTCACTATAAGGATCATTTCTTCCCATTTCCAAAGTCACGCTGCCAGAACGTCGTTACATCCAGCTGACGTGGACGGCCGAGAAATGGGAATAAAAAATACTGACAACTATACCAACACAACATTAGGTGGTGCAATATCACACTTGGCTAACTCTGCTCCTCAATCCCCTGGCACATGACGAGATGAAACTATTATTTTGGCCTTGCCAGAAGCGGTCCAACTAGGCTCGGCTTTCCACGCCACGTGCCTGTTTTCGCCCCGGGCAAAATGTATTTCTCACTTTACAATTGAAAAGTGAGGAGCGCCCATGATAACCCGAACACATCTGTGTGTGTATATATATAAAAAAACACAAATAAATAAAAGAAGAAACAGACTGGCAGCTTTTAATTTCACAGCTTAGGGCTGTTGTAAGGCTCGTCTGCCAAGTCCAATTTCCACTGCAGCAGCGGCTGCGAGCTGCTCTTAAGTTCTCGCTTGTTTACGTGCTTGTTTCTCAATTTCCAAAAATCAGCATCTCACATTCCGGCTGGAGAGGGAACAGGCACTGCAAATACAATCCATTTGGTATTGGAAGAGACTCGCTGTCAGACTGATGTGGGACATGACGACAGGATCATTTTCATCTCAACAGGCCTTGTTTCATATTCCATCACACTGTGCAGGCGTTGGTCTGTACTGCAGCCGACGTACACGCACACGCCAGGCGCTTCACTTCACCGCAACAACATACACACCAGTTATCTTCTTCCACACATGTGTCCTGAGCAGAAATTAAGGGTGGAAAACAAAACACTACACCTTGAAAAATTCAATTATCCTTCCTTTTAAACTCCTTGTGAGCCTTTTTTTTCCCCAAAGGAAGTGCCTCTTCCTGTGGTCTTCTTCAGAGGCGGTGTGTTATTAACATTCCCCAGCAGATACCTTTGTTTTGCAGCGTTGCAGCCTCTCCCTTCAGCCCCCCCACCCCCAACCAGCTCCACTCTGGAGAGTTATCTAGACTGGCCAGGCAGAGTGGCGAAAGGTTTTGTTAAATTACCTTCAGTAATTAGCCCAGCACGCAGGACGGCTGCTGAGACCACACACAGACAGACAGACGGAGCTTGCTGCTCTGCTTTCATCCACTGGATTCATCGCTTCTTTAGCAGCAGTCAGGATCTAGCTTCCCCCCCTCCACCTCCACCTCCATCCCAACCAGCAGCAAGAGCCAGTCAACCTCCCTGCTGCTGTGACTCACCAGGTGCAGCGACTTTCCACTGAGACTTTGATGAGCTTTTTCACTCTTCAGAAAAAAGGATCAATAAACTGAGTTTAAAGCAGCAGTTTTTAAATAAAAACAACATATTTTCTTCCTGTGTTTGGGACGATTCAGCAGGTATGAAGCCTCCAGCCAATTACAGCACAGGGGGGGCGGGAGCTCTGTAAAAACATAGCCACCAGATTCCACTGTTGTTCTGTTATTCTGTTGGATAACGTTGTCTTGTCTAAAAATGCTAAAAATAGCATGAAATCAAATCCACAGAACACCGCCTGCACCGCGGCTGCAGCGGTTGATGGTGGCGACTCCAGTCTAGTCTGTGCGTGTGGTCCCACCAGACGAACCTAGAGTGCATTTTCAAAAGCGTCCCAGAAGTGACTCTCTATACGCAATGCTCCACTGCACTAAGTCCATTTTGGCACTCAGCCGAGCCACATCAGTGTCCGCTGGGCGGATTGAACAGAGTCACACACAGGAGCAGCAGAGAGGTTCTGGATGATGTTCAAAATAAAACAGCAGGTGTGGACTCCAGCTCGTTACACTACATTAATGCACAAACATTAAGTCATAACTGGAGAAGAAAGACCACACATGAAGCACTATAGATGGAAGAGGGCTCAACATGGATCACTGGATGTTCTCGCTTAATCCTTCGAGTAAAGTCATACTCATGAGTCCAAGTGCACTTCCTCCAAAGGTTTAATGAAGAACTGACATGCCTTCACGCGGTCACTCCTCCTCTCCATCACCTGTGTATCAATGCTGCGTTTACCAAGCTGTAAGGCTTCATGAAAGTTTTATAAAATCAGAACTTTAGCTCTCCATCAGGAACACGAACAGGCAACGTGGGGTCAAAGCAGATCTGCAGAGTGCAGCTCTTACTGTCACCGAGGCTGTTCCTGCTGCACACTATACAATCTAAAGACCTTTAAAAAGTCAGCAATGGCTGCCTTCAGCTGATTAAACCCAACAGGTGAACTGAGGTAAGCCTATTCAAACAGAAGACGACGAGCGTAACAACTTCAATAACCAGCTCTATGTCACCGAGGAGACGTCAGCGAACCAGCTGGGGAAAAAAAAAAAAATCACTTACAATCTTACAGCTTGACTCTTTTTTCTTTTTTCCAGCTGAAGTGAGAATGATTCATGAAAACTGAATCATCATCTTTTAAGTTTCCTGGCATCCCCCACATGCTTCTCTCTCTAAAACACTTCTCTGTGTAACCAAGTGACACTGCTGCAGAGAAGCCAGTGATGAAAGATGCTTCACAGACACAGACGCAACATTAAACGGTTTAAACGTGTCAAGAAAAGCTCCAAATATTCCTCCTTTCATCACAATATCACACGGGACACACTGGTGAAAACCTGCAGATGTGCTGGCTGATTTAAATTCAGGATGTATGACTACCATCTATTAGAAATGATCATAATTGAGTGTTCCTGTGCTTTTGGCCTGTAGCCTTACTTTTTCCTGCAATCAGGGGATTTAAGGTTATCCAAATGGCACAAGCGGTATAAAAAAAGCCTGTAATTTCATAGGATACAGTCTAAGTGCAGGTGATAATGGGTGCACCATCGCGTTAGATAAAAGGGAAGCGCTTCACCCCCCCCCCTCCACCGCTCCACCCCCCACCCGACTTCTCCTGCCTCATGTGTGGATTTTCTCTCATCCCACGGTATCTATGAATAAAAGCAGAGCAGAAGGCGTCACAAAGGTAATCATCTGCCTGTGATGCCGGGGCCGCAGGCTCCATTTGGCAGAAGCTGAGTGAATATATATCTCATCGGTGAAGCAAGTTTGGACTTCCCAAAGAGGCTATAAACAACTTTAATGATCTTCAGCTCGCTGTGCAGCGCCGGGCCTCCCGTACAACCTGATCGCCGGTCTTAATACACCGCTGTAGCATCCTGATAAAACAGCATGGAAACAAGGGGAAGGACCTGCTCTGAGTCGCTCAATCTGAGCCGAGAGGAGATAGGATAGTGCGCACTCACAGCCTGAGCAGGTGAAGGCACAGAAAGCTGAGGAGGAAGATCTAAATTGGATCTCTGCTCCTGGACTGCTCCTGCCCTGATGGAGAGGAGGAGAGCAGCTCCGGGTAGAATGGAAGAAAAGAGCCGCCAGAAGAAAAGCTAAAGCCGGAGACGAAGGAGGAGGAGGAGGAGGAGGAGGAGGAGGGCTGCATCTTTCAGAACGTGTGCACACACACACACACATACACCCGCCCACAAACACACACAGAATGCATATGAACACAGCAGATAAGGCCCACAGAAAGCCGCAGACAGCTGATAGCATCAGCAAAGTGCTGGTAAATTAGAGGAGGACACTGTGGTGAAGTGAGGACGTCAGACAGGAGACGAGAGAGAGAGAGAGAGAGAGAGGAAAAGAAAGAAAAAAGGAAGAGGAGAACAAACCTGAGGAAACAGCACAAATAAAGAAGAGGGGAACAAAAATACAGAAAGGAACAAAGAGGGAAAATAAGACGATAAAAACAAAAGAAAGAGTTAAAGAGAAATGCTGAAAGAGACACAAATAAATTAAGAGGAAGCCTCATATATACAGTATTTATATATATATATATAGCTGCTGATCCTCCCGAGGGGCCCTGCAGTCGTTGCCGTGGGAATAACCTTGCGCTCGCGAGCTGAGACCCCCACCGCCCCACCCCCCTGAGATGCATGAACCCTGTCAGAGCCCAGGGGCCCTGAGCCGCCCTGCTGAAACAGCCCTATAATTCTGCACTACATCTGCATTCAGAGGTCGTTCATCACACCGTGCAGAGTCACAGGTAGACCTGCCTGCGGCTCTGTGCACGTCCAACACTCAACCACCAACTTCTACACCTCAGAACAACGCACACCTTTAAATACTTTCCACTGCTGCTCAGAATTCCTCTCTGTAATGAAGCCTCCTCTGCAGCTCTGCCTGACCTTTACGCTCACATCCCTGCTACCTGTAATTCCTTTACATTCTAATCTACTCGTTGTGGATATGGTCTTCAAAACAGTGACGATAAGCCCAAAATGAACCCACAACGTCCATGCAAACTATTTTAAATAACTACACACAGTTACTCTGCCTTCAGTCTGGACTTCACTGTTGTTTGTTAATGCACTGCCAGCAAACATTTCCCAGGTGTAGGTGTGTGTTTGTTTATTTATTTCTGAGTATAGTTTAAAGTCTGCATTACCTTCTTTCACCTGCATGTGTTTAACTCCAGGGTTAACTAAATTCATTCCCATCAGGACATCAACAATAACCGTGTAGCTCCTCCCTTTATTCGTCCATGCACTGACCCTTCATTAGGTGACCTCCTCCACTGATGTGGACACTTAAAGCTGCCAAAAACTAATCAAATCACCTCAAAGGTTCTAACATGATGTGAAGCAGATGGCACATAGAACACTGATCGCTGTACTCAAACCTGAGCGCCCACTTCAGGTGAAGATGAGCAACACCGGCAGTGATGGACGGAGCTCTGTCGCCTGCCATCCCGTCAGCACACACACACACACACACACACAAAGGCAGATCTCTGGGGTGCTCAAAGAAAAAGGTTGCGCTCACCTTGACGTTTCCTCCTATCAGGTCAGGCGGCTCCTCGTCCGTCTCCAAGGCGACGTTGATGGTGGCAAAAGGCCGGCTGGCCATCTGCTGCATCTCCCTGAGCAGTTGCTGGAGGAAGAAGAAGAAGAAGAAGAGGAGAGCGAAGGTCAGAGACACGTAAACACAGACGGTCTGTTCTTTAATCAGCTGCCAAAACTGAGTGAGGTACACACTCCTGTCACAGTTACAATCAGTGCGGGCTCATTGTTCTCTGTAATGTAGAACAGCTGCATGGAAACAGCTCCACCATGGTGACAAGGGAACAGGGTCAAAAAAGGGCAGCATTAAATGTATAAAGATATACACAAGTGCTGATCTGGAAGCCTGCAGATAAGCCAATAACTTCCTGATTGACCTCTGGTCACCCAGCCAATCACAGCTTCCTAGTTGCATGAAGGAGTTCTTCATTCTTTTTTCTTTTCTTTGCTGATTTTATTTTCCATGACCGTTGGTCATAGGTGAGTCAGTCATGGCGTCCTAGTTGTGGAGCAGAGTGCAGATTTTGTTATTTTTGACAGAATCTTGCAGCACTAACAGCATATTTTTGGGGAAAATTTTAAATTGGAAAAGTAGGAAACAGCAATTTTAAACTTAAATTTGAAGAAGAAAAAAGAAAGAAAGAAATTTCAAAGACAGGAAATTACACCACTTTTATGAGTAAGATTGATTTTTTTTCCCCTGATAAATGATGTAATTTTACCAATTCTGAACACTCAGACTGGCTGCTGGGCATTTTGTCAAACCTGCAGGTCTGTACCAGCTCACCCGAACCCTGAGAGGAACATCTGGCTCTTTCAGCCACTGAATGCTTCTCTGTGCTCACTCAAGTTAGTTCACTGCAAACTTTCTCTGCTGTTTGGCGCAAGATCTGCATTCAACTGCTGCTCAACATGAGGCAGATGAGAGCGCTGAGACCCAGTCCCAAAACTGAGAAAAAAAACCCCAGACCAGGACTACAGGTCTACATCACTCCTGCAGGGTTAAAGCATTAAACCAGAGGAGCAGCAATCCATTTATTCCTGACTTCTGTGAATATTAATCAGTGTAGCTTTGCAGAGTAGTCAAGAAATCAGTAATCATGATTCTGCATAATTGGGCTTCTACAATCAAAGATCAATAATCTAAAAAATAAAGAAAGTCCAGGAGGTAAATATCCGATTTTTATGATCAAATCTTAAACATTTGAAAGCTGCCGGTGACAGTATTGGCATTTTCAGCGTCCCTCAGAGGACCAGAGTCAAGTACTAGCAGCCTCAAACTGTAGTTGAGTAATTGTACTCTAACTTTTCAGCACTGCACGGCAGAGGCACACTCTCATTTTCTTCTGATTTATAACATGGACCTTGGCCAAAGGGGGGAGAAAGGATGAGGGAGGTGATTATGAGAGAGGGAAGGAGGAGGAAGGGGAGGTAAAGGATGAGAATGGACACGGAAATAAGGAGAATCAGAAACAGAGTGAAACAGAGTGTGAGCTGCAGAGAGAGAGGAGGCAGAAATCCCCAGTAAACAAGGCGCTGCTCCTGTGTCAAAGGCTGTGAACAGAGAAACAAACAGCATCAGCTGTCAAGACACCAAGACCTGAACACAAGCAGCGAGGAAACAGAAACACCTGCAACGGCTGTAGGAGCTGGAAAACACTGACAAAAGAGAGAGAGTCCAACACAAGCCAACACACACTGGGGGACAACAATCAGTGTGTGTCTGAAACATGTCGCCTCACACTTACACACACACACAGAGCAGGCGGGTGTGTGCAGACCAGCTGAAACATTACACAGGCAGAGAACAGGAGCAAGATCAGCCTGAAAGCCCAGCAGACAGCTCCACACTGACCAGCTCTCAGTCAGTCAGCGGAGTGATTTCATCCTATGTGAGGCTGGCGATCGCGGTTATTGACACTCGTCTTACTAAATGTGACGTTTTCAGGGGGGGGGGGGGGCTTGAAGCACATCACACACACAGACAATTTATTCACAGCAGCTGGTGGGAACAAGCACAATTTCCAAAGTACTTTGCGAGCTGACTGCAGACACTTTAATGCCATCTGATAGAAGACACTGCAGCTCTGTTACCTGGATACTGGCTGCCTGAATCACTCATCATTCATTTTTCCTTTTACTCACATTTCCGGACTATCGCCGCCCTCATTCAGACGAGTTCACAGAGCTGGCACGGCTGTCTGCAGCCACTTCCCAGAAGGCTTTGTTAACTGAACTCTCTGTTTGTTTGTTTTTTAAGCAGGAAGTCATTAGCAAATGTGGAAATTAATAAAACATTAGGGTGCTAAATAAAGCTAGGGATAAAACAGGGTGAGAGAATGTATTGTGGAGGCATTGGATAGGCTTTATGACGAGCTCTTACAGTCAGACAGACCGAAATCACGTCAGTCCTGAGAAGCAGATGCTGTAAATAGAAACGTTGTGATGCACAGTAGTAGAACATGAAACATGAATGAATCCCAGCACCGTGTCTAAGAGCTGCCTCATTACAATGAACACAAATAAAAACAGGCTCAAGTAACGTGACCTGAGTGAGCGGCTCGCTCTCTGCAGAAGAACAAATGAAAACCCGAGAGAGGGACTCGTTGTGCCGAGTCTCCATTTGTCACGATTAGACCCCCCGCTGTGTGAAGCATCTGAGAGCCAGAACACTGTGAGAGGAGGCAGCGACACAGCAGCCGCCTCATCTTTCACTGATTATAAAATCCACTGCTCTATTAAGAGCTCATCAAACCTGCAGTTTTATTTATGAGCTGAACTCCTAACACACCCACAGAACCTCTGCATCCTGCTCTCTCTCTGTCTCTCTCTCTGATACAGCACGCTGCAGCAGGCAGCCGTCAGTGTGGTAACCAGCGTGCAGAGGAAGCAGGAATCTGCATGCAGACGACATCCTCTTCACACGCCGAGCTCCTTGAGCAGCACAAAGCAGCAGGTTTGATTCAGTGGATAAAAAGCAGATGGAGGAGTCTGAATGTTGCAGTAAACAAACTTCATAAGATTCAGTCCGGCGACCTCTGCCTCCGCTCGGCTGCCTTAACATGCAGCTAACCTTCATTCAAACACCAACACTTGGCTGAAACTAGGTGCTTTTTTTATCCTGTTCACATTTGAACTTTTCTACTGCTCACATGGGAGTTGAGCTGCGAGTCGATGGAGAGTGGTGTTAGAAGACAATAAGCTCTGTGAACGATGGAAGAGAGGAAAGTGTGTGTCTGTAAGTTTCACTGGAAATTAGAGCAAAGCATGACACCAAAAAGAAACTCACCAAGGTGTCTGTGGACTAAGAGAGGTGGCAGCACTACCTGATCAGCCTGGTTCTACCTGATCAGCCTGGTTCTACCTGACCACCCTGGTTCGGTCTCCTTGAAGCAGCTGTCTAATGCAGGCCTGAAACACCTGATGACGCTGGGTTCTTTACTGCAAATGTGTCCAAGCAGCAGCAGCATCAGGCTAACACAGTCTATGAATGCTCCCGGCTGACACTCTGCTCTGTTTTTAGCCTTCACCAACTCCACCAGGTCATATCTGGCTCTTTAGCTTCTTGCAGACCCCAGTCGGCACCTTTGCTCATTCACAAAGACTTTGAGAGGGCCTGCCCTTCATCATGTTGCTGGTCATGTGTGTTTCAAAATGCTACATCCTCTTCCTCCTTACACAGTCCTGTCTAGCACAGACTGTCTGGTTCATGGTCGTATATGATAATGAATGATGGTCTGATGGCTTCATAATCAGCTCCTTTAATCTACAGTATCATTTATTCATCAATCACTGCAGTGTGGGCTTCTCCTCAGAGCCCTACACTCTAACCTCAGGACCCTCGGGTTAAGCACAATTTGGAGAATAACCATCCTGGAAGGAATCCTACAGAAAAAAATACAATTTGCACAAATCTCATTAAGCTGTGCTGTGAGTAGGCAGACGCAGCACAGCAAACACTCAGCACTCCCAAGATAACCAGGCGCCAGAGGAGGTACAGTGCAAGTCTCCCACTCCTGAAACCGGCTGTTAGTGTTCTGCAGGGCAGTCAGTCAGTCTGTGTGTGTATGTGAGCGATATCTGACTATGGCAGAGCAAGCTGTGCATATATAAACCTAATTAAAACCATGAGGTGGGCACACATCCTCGGAGATACCTGCACATGACCAGTCATGTATGTGTTTCCTCAGCTGCACATTAACCCTCTGTAAATTTAATTCATAAGCACACAGGGAAGGGTGCCCAGAGGGGGGGGGTACAGAAATACAGAAACTTTAATGCATAACTAATCACGTTACAAGCTTGAGCACGAGTGCAGCAAGGTTAATATTTATTTATATTTAATGTGTCTGGACACACACAGATTTGGTTGACTGTACATCTCATGGTGCATTCAAGGACTGCGGGAAAATCCTGATCTCGCAAAATCAACAATGTTCCACAGACTGATGTGCACTTTAAATGCAGGTAGTTTCCCTCGAAAATCCATAGGCTGATCAATAATGCTGATTTATACACATGTCACAGAGGATGACCGAGGGACATGTGTTTGAGCACTGTCAAAGGAGGAGAGGAGCAGGAGCAAGGAGGAGACGGAGGGTGAGGAAAAAAAACAAGAAAAGCGAGATGCAGGAGAAGACAGGAAATGACTACAAAAGGTGATGATGTTGGAAGTGATGAAAAAATAAAAAATAAACAAGCTTGGTCGAGATAAAAAAAACAAAAACAGAAAGGCGAGGTGGCCAGTTGGACGAGGGGGTGGATAAACACGTTGGTTGTGCACGTGTGTGGACACACATGTGGGTGCACTAACATCAGTCCCTTTATTTATTGATGTGCGTGTTTAAACATGCTGTGGGAGAGCTCTCCATCATCCTCCATCATCCTTCAGCATCACTGAAGGAAGTAGGAGGCGTGCAGGGGGTGGAGAGGCGTAGAGAGGGAGGGAGGGGGGAGGTTTTCCTCACATGTGAGACGATGCTGGCTACCTGCTGCTCCATCTCTCCATCTCTGACACGGAAGGTGGGGGGGGTGGAGGACGCACACTGTGAATGCTGACACAGGGGAAGTCTTTGATCCCTCCCTTCCTCTCTCTCCCTCCCTCCATCCCTTTGTCTCTCTCTCCCTCTCTCTTTCTTCTTCTTCTTCTGGCCCCCTGCTGTCCATGCCGTGCACCTCTCTGTCCATCTCACCCCATCCATATTCTCCTTATAGGTTTCTCCTTCCACTGAACACACTGTGATGAGTCCACCATGCTAACCATCAAAGAGAAGCAAGAGGACGACAACAGGCCGGCGGGCTGTCAGTCTTCTCTGACATCACTCACGTCACGAGCGGCCGACTCTGTGTGTGTGTGCGTCTCTGTTCTGTCTGCCAGTCAAATCTAATGTGTGACAACCGACAATCAATGCAGCCAGAGACGCCGTTCGCATAATCAGGACTTTTAATTTTTTGCCAGATCTCTCATACACACACAGTCATAACTCTGACTTCTTTGCTTTGTTTAACACTCTGGGTCGGCGCCATTTTGAGCTTTTAATTGTTTACAGATATGTCTACCAGCTGGCCAGACTTCAGCAGAGCAGACCTCGTTCACTCCTGTTGTATTTCTAGTCACTGTGGGCCTCAATGCAAACAGCACAATCATGAGAATAACGGAGAAACAGTGGAACAATGAGCTTTATGTGCCACAGATATTTGATTTTTTTGCTGTAATTTTAGCAAAATATTCGCTGAATTTTTGTCATGTGACCGCTGGTCACATGTGAATCAATCATAGCTCTCCAGTTATGCTCTAGAGTCCAAAATTTTTTGTTTTGGACCTAATCTTGTTATTCATTAATTTTGAGTGGTTTAGATTTGGTCGTATTTTCTGAGGACACAGTTTACGCTTACACGTGATGCATTTAAGGACTATGGGAGAGGTCATTGCCACAGTGTACTCAGGTCTAATTTTGGTAGGCTTTTGGGTTTCTAAAGGGTTAACACAGTTCCACATTTGTGCATTAACTGCAGATTAGAGTGGACATTTAAAGAGGAAGAGGAGTTGGTTCTGTACAAGTATCACATTAGGTTGAATTAGTCTTTGCTGTGGAGGCTGAGTCCACTTCATTCTCCACCCTGGACCTGACATGGCAAAACAATCTTGACCCAAGGTCCTCTTATTCGCTTGTTCAACAGCTTTCACCCACGTGCCAAGGTCTTCATCACTCAGTCCCCCCTCGCTGCACAGACAGCCTCCCAGTCCTGGGAGGGCTCAGGAGCAGCTAAAGCTCTGCTTTGTATAGATTTTCTCCTTACGTAACACAAAAGGCAGGCGAGGAACAGGTGCTAATGTTATGCTACAGCATCGTATATGTTTTCAGTCATGTTCAGGTGGAGGAATCAAAGTTATTGACTTTAGAGCGGGCAAAGTAAACTGAGGTGGTTTGAGGGTAAAACTGAACAAAGATGGAGGAGATGAGACAGCTGCGGGAAGAAGGAGGAGGAGGAGGAGGAGGAGGAAGAGGAGCGGATAAAAGTAAAGAAGAAGTGAAGACAGCCTGTAATGAGATGAAACAGAATCAAGAAGTGCACGAGCGGGGCTCTGACAGAGGTTCTGGGCTTATCATAAGCCCTGTACCAATGCCATGATGGATGGACGGGTTAGAGAGGGAGGGAGGACGGGGGAGAAGGGGGAGACCGAATGAGGGTCACCCACAGTGCAGGCAGGTTGTGATGCCAATACTGCCTGTATACTGTGAGCAATAAGACACTGGCGCTGATCCAAACTCTAATTATACGCACCATCTCTGCAGAATTAAGATTAGCGGGGTTTAGAGGTGTCTTGGGAAAACTGGCAGACAAAAACCCACATGTTCACACACACACACACACACACAGAGAGAAAGAGAGAAAATGTGAATGACACCAAAGCAAACTCTGCGCTGATGTGCTGTAAAAATGTGGGAAGCACACAATCTAACCCACCCACACACACACACACAGCTGGAGGTATTCACCATTCATTCACCTGCACTCAAAAGCTGCAGAGAGATTTGAGTATTTGCAAAGTTAGAACCCCGAATTCCTTCACAGGAGCTACACCAACACAAATATGATTAGCATTCCTTCAGTTGTTTACTTCAGCAGTCTATTATTGGCTCGCCAGTTATTTCCTTTTACAAAGCAAAGCTAATATTTACTACGGCGCCGGTATGCCTTCTGCTCTGTGTCTCCTGCTACAGAGGCAGCTCTGCTGCCAGAGCTGCGGTGGATTCTGTTTCATCACTTTCTGATGAATCCGCATCCTGTCAGGTCCGAGGAGACGCTCGTTAGCTTGGCTGCCATTAACAAGGAGCAACGTGCGTTTACCTGAACTTTCCCGGCTTCCTATGGAAGTGACCTTCAGTTTAGTTTCCCCCCTCCCTCCCTCCCTCACTCACTCACTCTTCATCTAACTCCCCCCACCCCCACCCCCACCTCACTTCAGGATTGATCACCTCAGAAGTAGGCCTTTTGTTCTGTGAGGTGGTGCAGCCAGCGCTGACCTCAGGAGAGGAGGAGGAGGTGGAGATGGAAGGCATCTCTCATAGAATCTTAAAGTGCTGCTCTAGTTGATCTACAGGGAGCTTCCGGCGCTTCACAGAGGAGCACAGCTGATGGTTGCTGCCTTGTTACACAGGAAGCCGATTCTCCCTGCATGCCCGCCTGCCTTCGTCCATCACAACTTAATCTGCAGCAACTTTCTGAAACCCTATTTGGAGCCATTAATAGCTGTTACAATATTTATCGACTCTAAAAGTTCAAATTGAAATGATTTTCTTATCTTTTTAAATCTGCTTGTGAAGAGTTAATGTTATGAATTTAATTTGCATTAGTTTCAAGAGACAGTTTTACTCTTCATCGTCTAAAAGCTGCAGAATTTCATTAGCGCTGCTTTCAAGGGATAGTTTATACACTTTATACAGCTAATGCTACTGCAGAGTTATGAGCAAATAAAATAAGTTATTATATTCACTGCTAATTGACTATAATTAGCATATTTTTAGTAGCACAGCTTTGACCCATTTAAGTGAGCATACTGTCACCAGCCCATCGTGAAACATTGGGGGCTTCAGGGAGGGTGGACGCGGTGGGGGGGGCGGGCGTCGACCAAGAAGCTGCCGCTCTGAAGTTTGCCGCCTGGAGGACTGGCAGCGTGCGAGGTGGAGGAACAGAGTAAGCGTGAGGAATGGTGGCAGGAGGGCAGGCGGGCGGGCGGGCTGAGCGGACAGGATGCCAGCTGGGGTCACCTTCAGCAATCCATCTCCCACCTCCAGCAGGGAGGGAGAGCGCCAAGGCAGCGAGGAGTGCTCTCCGCCTCCTTTTTTTTTTTTTTTTTGTGCGGAGGGTGAGACGAGGTAAGAAAGTGCTTCGTTTATGAAGCCGTCTGAGGATGCTCCGCCACAGCTGGAGCGGTAGGAGGAGAGATGACCGGACATCCCTGACAGCAGAGACAAACAAGGCAACACAAACAACACAGCGACAAACAACTAGTCTGTCAACACTGCAGCTGAATGAGCTCTCACTCTGTTAAAAAAAGGAGAACTGTTAATTTCCTCTTTTCTATGCATGGACAGAAATCTGTCATGAAATTGGAGGTAAACTCATTTCCTGCACACTTCAGGGGCTTCACACTCTCCCCAGAGAACAACACGACACTCTTTCATCCAACAAGTCATACATTTTAACACACAATAGACAGTCAAAGTGGCTAATGATGTGTAGGAGAAGCAAAGATTTTCTGCAGCGAGGTCCCGGCACATTCCGCACCACCGGCAGGCCATAACATAACAGCGGCCGTGGCCTCAACAGTCTGCCTTCAAGGGCACCATTACTCTTACTGAGTGCAGGCATGGCTGAATCCATTTTCAAGGGTACACATAGGTAACACTGATCCACCTCTGTGTTCAAATAAGATTACACATTCTCAGCTTCCATGTTTCCTGAACGTACAAGGCGACCCAACCACACGAACGCCACAGTCACAGAGCCGTGATTAAATAAGCAGGTTTCAGACTTCTTCCTTTGCTTTTTCACACCTCACTGCACACCAGCAAAACAGCTGAACTGGGCAGGTTAACACTGCAAATAAGGCCCCGTTCACACTGGAGAAAGTCAATCCAGCTAGAGTAGGGTTGAATTCAGTACGTTCAGACCGTTGGATCAAAAAGCAGTTTATTCCTTTGTAGCCCTGTGGAAAATGAACTTGGGGCAAAGTCGTAGTTCAAAGGTTGTTTACATACGGCTTTTGTACGCGACCCGTGAACCGCAAGTATCACGATTGATTTCTTCAGTGTGAACGGGGTCTAAGTGGCTGGATTTGGAACCACTGAACGCTCAAACACAATGACTATAAAGAAATGAGCTGGTGGATCCAGAACCCAAACCTGCACTAGCAACAGTCAGATTACAGTGTGTCAGTCTCCCCGTGCACAGCTGACCTCTTCCCATCTGCTAAAAAAAAAAAAAAAAAAAATCCCTTGGGCAAAGTCATTAGGGATGCATAAGCAGATCTTTGTAGTAAATGTGTGTAAAGTTTTGGTCCATTTTAAATGACTCACTTTGCATAATTGTTCTATTTTTAGTCATGTGTCTGGGCTGATGATAAAAACTGAGCTGATTATTAAAAAATTACTGGATGTCCCCGGGCTGTGTTAGTCCTAAGCTAATAATGTTTAGTTGGATCAAACTGCAGCCTTGCTGAAGCCAAGTAAGACTGCCAGAAAGCAAGCACAACAAAAGTGTCTTGTTAAAACTTGGAAGTGTTTATTTAAAGATGTGTGCACCGCAGAGACGGACCTGTGTTTACAACGAACAAGCTGAAAACATGCCAACTAAGCTTGTATAAAGTAGTACTTTAAATAAATTAAAAAACTATTTTACATGTCCACCAATCTTTAAATTCACAAAAGGAAGGAATAGAATTGTCAGCTTTCCGATGGTCCTTAAATGCATCATTTGTCCATGCAGATTTTAACAAAAAATACTTCCCAATAAAGAAATAGCTAAAAACAAATGCTTTGCATTAAAAAGATTTTGTAAAAAAGGAAATATTTTCCATTCCTTTCTGCTTCTAGCAAGCCATGACTGACTGACTTGTGATAAGCATGCACATGGCAGAAATTCATCAAGTTTCTGGCACACGGCAGGCTTTGATTGAGTTCAGTTCTTCAGTATAAACGCAGCTTCCTCAGGTTGTGTTTATCATGGCTACCATTGACGTAAGCATGTGGTGTGTGACGATGAGTCTGTGTAATGAAAGCACCATCAGGGATGCATCCAGATATCAACTCCCTGGACGCTGTTGTAAACACTCCTGCCAAGCAGAAGTGAAGAGACTCGGAGCTGCAGCTCATTCCCATGGTTCGAAAATGATTATGTATTACGGAGCATCATGGAGAAGGGCTTTGTAAGGGGGGGGTAACAGCTTCAAGGTAAAGGTGGAAAGATTGTTTTTTTCCTTTCTTCCCTGCTCATGTGTGAACCACATTCACTTCCAGCCAGCTGCTTCTGGGACTGCTGTGTATGGGGGTCTGAAGCAGCCATGCTGGAGAAGGATCCTTCTCATCATTACAGATGATTTTGGAAACTAATCTGATGTGGAGCCTACGTGATATCTTCATTGTTATTGCCGGTCTCTGTGTATTCAGAAGATACCTGTGCCAATCTCTCCCACTCTGCTGCACTTTTGCATCAAACCATCTGCTGTAACGACGCTGGAGTCGATAGAAGAGAGGCGACAGTGGGCGACTGTGCCCGCTCAGAGTTTCCGACAATGTTTACGGAGACGCAAACTTTATTCCGCTGATGTATTTTGACCAGATACCATCTTTGTGCCAACAGATATGCATGTTAATGTACTGAAAGCTGCAGACGGGGTCACGCAGCTTTCTCTATTAGCAGAGGTGGGAATGTTTGGTGGGAGAGAGGGACAGGAAGTCACAGTCTGGAAAACATGGGTCAGCAGTTTGCAGCGTCTGAGGGCACCGACACAAGGACGCAGCCGTATCCAGATACAATCCTACTCTAGCTGGATTGACTTTCTCCAGTGTGAACAGGGCCTAAAAGACAGAGTCAGTACCCACTTTTGTATCTGAAATGATAATCTATGTAGCTTCATGTCAATATCTAATGTGTTGTTTGGGGCAGGATTTGGCACCATGGCAGCTAGAGAGGAGGTGAAAAACAGCCGAATGCACTGTTAAATGGTGAGTTTGTGTAGGAGAGAAAAGTCCTCCACGGTCCAAATATCTCTGAAAGCAACGAGACAGAAACGTGAGGATCCAGGAAGCTTGTGCACATACGAGGCTGTGCATCAAGACGGATTGACAGGTTAAAGCACTTGAATAAGGCGAGTCTTACGTCAGAGCGCGCTGCGATTTCACCGCAGCCTGTTTCAGATCGTTCCTCTGATCTGCTCCTGTTCTTTGGAAACTTGTATGCAGACTTTCCCTCACGGAATCTTCAAAGGGAGGCGGTGGCCGTTCTCTCCCGACAGGAGAGGAAAGAGAAGACTGTTATTTTTTAAAGTGAGCTCTTCCTCTACACTTCCTCGGCTATATACATTAGATGAGAACCAAGAGAAAGTTTACACATCACAGCCCATTGAGCATCTTTTCATTCATTTTATGACAGCTTGGTTGACATTTATATTTATATCTGGGGGAAGGTAGTGGCGGTGGTGAGAGGAAGGAGACGAGGTGGGCGACTTAATGGGGTAATAAATATGTGAGGGTATCTGGAGACGTTTATGCGCCCGCCCTCCTCTTGGTCGCTCTGCCTCTTGCGTAACATAAAGAATCTACAGCCGTTAATCATGTGGGGACACGACGGTGATGATCAGGGACATTATCACATTCTGTCAACACCTCAGGGTGCAATACATGTCTAATATATGTCAACTTATGCAGGATATATATGTGCATTAGCGCGCCGATGGATGTCAGATACGTTCACAGTCTGTCACCAAGCGGATATTTTTGTGGCGCTAGTCAGGATCCTTCCATCATGGGAATATAAGAGTGTGAAGACAGGAGAAAAAAAAGGGGGGGAACGCTGGGAAAACTGACAATGAACATCAAAGTCTGACTTCACACTGCACCGCAAATGAATCAATACGTATGACTCAACTCTTACATGGCCAGGTCGTGGAAAATCTCCCGTTCTGGCCCGAAAATCTCTCGCACAATCGAGCGAAGTGAGACATTCTGTCCTAAGGCGAAGAAAGTGAATGTTAAAGTGCTGCCATTATTACAGTATTTTGCATCATGATATATTACCCCCCCCTTCACTTGAAGCTTTCGCTTTAATTAGCCAGCCTGCTCATCTCTATTCAAAAAGAATCTGCTTTTATCATGTGTGTCTGTTCAGGGCCTCCGTGAGCGGTGCCTGAAACCTGTCTGAGGTGCTGCAACAGAAAACCAACGTCTGATTCCAGCAGCCTTTAATACAGACTCCTATAAAAGAAATGTTCCACATCCAGCCTCCAAAGACCTACGACACTAAAATGTTCCCGCACAAGTAATCAACTGTTGAGCTGCGGCGGGGCTCATTTTTGACTAAAAGGCCGGCGCCTTGTCGGGCACCGAATGGCTGCTGGCTGCTGTTGGGTCTGTCTAACGCCATCTGGCAGCTCCAGCTTCCTTCAAAGGAACCATCAGGTCTCAAAGAATGGCTTTGATTAATACTGGAAAGAAACACACACACATACACGCACACACAAGGAAACACATGCACCAAAATCTGTCCAGAACCCAACAGGTGGGCTCCACACCTCCAGCCGTCTCAGCAGGTGTTACAGCTTCTTTCATACATGCACTGCAGACATGAAATTTTCAGTCAGACCTCCCATTCTGGGAAAAAGGACTGTTTTTGTTAAGTTGTCTTACACTTCAGAGGACACGTGTGTTTATTAGAGGAGCTGTGGACATAAAACATGGCTGCTTCAGGAGTTGTCAGCTTCTAGCTGCTAGCAGCCATCTCCCAAAGACCTTCTTGAGCCCCCTCCACCTCCACCAAACCACTTTTTTGGAAACTGAACTTAATGACTGCACAGCCTCTTCATGTGGTTTCATCTACTTTCCGCTTGTGTGGACGGTTAGTGGCAACATAAATCACAACTGCTCCGAACAAGTCCTCTTGATCTGAAGCAGAGACCCTAACAGGAGGCTGTTGTGTCCTCTCAGACATGAATGAATGTGAAAAGAATCTGCTCACGCATCTGACAGCCAATAATCAGCGATAAGAGGACGGGACGTTTATCCTGACAGCTCCCTGACAAACAATTTCAACTAAAGGACTACAGCTGCTTTACAGGAACCTTTATGGTTACAGAAAGCATAAAAGAAAAGCAGGAAAAGACATTTTTATCCTGCATATCAACAAATCAGCGGGTTGTGACGACTTCTACAATGTTGAATTTAAACTGTGCATCTATGCCTGTCTTAAAAAAATAACATCTGTATTTGCAGGCTTATGCTATCACTGGGATCCAGAGAAATGTACAAAATCCTGCACAATGAGTGCCATGGGATGAAAAGCAGCCAGAGGTAAAAAAAGAAAACAGGAGCCTTAGCATTCCTGTCACCTGGCAATGACCACATTAGCTGAAATGGCCACCGTTTTTTCCCACTGCACCGGGGGCCTAAGTGAGGTGAACGTGGGCATAATTAGATGCAAATGTGTGTCACTGTACAAGTGATGCAAGCAGCGAGTAACGGGGAGGAATGGAGGATGGATGTGGGAACGGAGCCTGGAGGGACAGCGCTGAAAAGAACACAGCAGTCCTGATGTCAAGGAAGCAAATGGCTGTAACGAAGAGCGTCGACCTCACGGAAAAACATGATTAGCTTCCTGTTTTCCTAAATTATGTGTCACGTTGTGTTTACATGTCGCACGTGCATGCATGTGGGCAGGTCTATATGCTACACACACACACACAAAGTTTGGTGCAGTAAAAAACAGGAGCTAAACAGACTGAAAAGCCTTCAAACATCATTTCTATGCATGCAGGAAGCCATTTTTTCTGCCAGTGTGGGAGTGAAGGGAGGCGAACACGGGATGCTGAAATGACTGCAGACTGTTTCTTCAGCAGTCACACTCCTAAATCAACTCGACATCTGTGATTCTGAATATATAAATTGTGTCGTTTTCAAAAATGGAACCACAAGGGCTGTGATGTCACAGCTGAATCTGCCGTTGTGATTGGCAGAAATTACTATAATTAACAACTGGTTAACTCCCTTTGGAGTCAGCACACCCTCTCCCAGCACTTTGTGAAAATTACTGATAGCATCACGTCTGCACTACAACCTCCATCAGCACCATCATATCTGATTCCTCCCTCTAGCTGCTCATAACTTCCAAACATCAGAGTGTGTGTGTGTCTGACCTCAGATCAGATCCAGTAGTGAGGACTCCCATGATGCCATTCTGCTTCAGGATAAGAACAAACAGAGGCTGCATCCTTCAAAGGATGGGACCTACAGAGGTGTGTCCTTCAAAGGTCGCTTCTTTAAGACTTCCTGTTTGCGTTTCTACTGGCAAAGTCAATCAAGCTAGAGTGGGGTCGAATCCACTTTCAGGCCCGATGCGTTCAGACCTATTTTCAAATCAAGCTATTGCGCACACGGCGTCTTCGCTGTCCTCCAAACCAGGAGTCAAAATCCAGACCCCGTTCAGACCTCAGTAGGACAGGGTGCATGCGTTTGTGGTTTCCTTTATTTTGTTCGTTCTTTCGTTTATTTTCCTCGCTCCAAAATGGATTCCTTTGTAGCCATGTGGAAAATAATCTCCTGGCAAAGCTCTCATAGCTTAACGGATGTTTACACACAGCTTTTGTGCGCGACCCGGATGCTGTCCGCCATGAACCCAGGATACGGCCTGACATCCCGCTCCAGATGGACAGATTACGGCCTCCTGAATGGGGTCTTAGAGATCTGTTTGTGGAGCATTCAGCGGCATCCTCTTCTCAATCAGGAACTTGTAAATTAGGAAGGCCATTGTCATGCTGCTGTGCCGCAGTCGGGCATAATGTGTCCTTTGAAGGATGCAGTCTGGAAGAAATGGCATCCTGTATCTTTAAGGGGGTTTTATATTACATGCAGATGGGTACACCACACCTGTGCATGGCCTCTTGGTATTTATAACACACTGCTCTCAGACGGTCTCTTTCCAGATGAAACGTGCAATTTCTGCTTAACAATGTGGAAACTGAAAAAGTACAAGAAGACACCGGAGCCTGCAAAAAGCACTCTGTGATGATCTGATTGTACAAGTACCACTATGAATGTAGTCATTCCATGAAATGTATTTTATCAAACCCCCACTGAAGCCTTTGCAGGTGCTGCAGATTTTAATTTTGGCCCCACTCTCCTGCAGCCACACTCCACTCTAACAAAAGGTCCAGTGGAAACTCTGTGTAAAGGTCAGCCTGTAGAAGGTCCAACTGGACAACAGTGGTTTTGTGATGGAGAGTGGGTGAAAGGCATGGAGCGGAGGAGAGGGGTGAGGGGTGTTAAGAGGTGTCCAGAGGTGAGGCTGATGACGGCACTTTTGGGGCGAGGTCAGCAGCCAAAAGGTACTTCAGCTGGCGCGGCGAGAGTGGAAAGCACAATCCTAAAAGTTCACATTAGCTCAACATTAGTTTCTGTGCCCTCAGACACACACAAACAGCAACACACACACAAACGGCAGCCCGGACCCTCCCGGAAACACACACCATGAACACAGGCAGGGAGGATTCAATATGCAAACAGTGCTCTCAGTGACTTTTCATAGCTATTACATCAGTTCAGTTTAGCCACGAGCTAACTGAAATCTAGATGCTTGATTCATTAAGTTTTTGTCTTCCCACAGTTTGAAAGACTGCTCGGCATCCTCTTCTAGAAAATGATCAACTTCTGGGTTGACTCAGTACCACAAGCTGTTCCGTAGCAACAATTAATCACGGTCACTTCACTCCAGCGACGGCTGACAGCTTAAAATGAAATGACGTCTTCTAAAATGAAATTCTGAAGCCCTGTGGTTATCGCTGATGTTCATGAACTTTGGGACATCTGGGGACAGTTTAATATTCACTTTATTTATGACTCTATGGACAGCCGCCATTTTCGATTTCATATCTGACACCTACAGTTTATCAGTCTGGACATTTCTCACATGTTGAATTTAGAAGGCGCATATTATAAAAAAAAAAAAAACACTGTGCGAAGACGTGTGAGTCCTGGTCAGCTCTTTGTGCTGCTGTATGTGTGCAAGTTAAGGAAATCTGTGTGTAGTTCAGAAAAAAAACACACCTCACAGCAATTAGGCCTGCGTGAGATAAAAGCACCTATTAGACTCTTTGTAGCTGCCTGTCAGGAAAATGTGTTTTAAGTGGGAAAAAAAAGAATAAATGTTGTAAATAAGATCAAGAGTGAGCCTTTGCTGTACAAGCTGCATGATAAACTATCAATAAAGCTGAACTATCATCGGGGGATTCTGAAGAATTTTGTTGTGGGTAATTAGCATGCCACACCATAAGGGGGCAGTAACGTGCACATGACCTGCCCCACAGGCTGGAATCAAACCCGAGACTGCGGCCTCAGTTTATGAGGCCATAGAGGGCGCGTATCAAAGGCTAACTCCAGCCATGAGCAGTGAGAAGGAAACAGAAGCGTGACTAAAATAAGGCAACAGCACCAGGAGGGACATCTGCTTCCTGGGTGAAAGGTCACAGCAGGGATGAAGCCACCGTCCACCTCTCCAACCTCCTAACATGGACCTTTGCTGCTATAATGGCTCCCTGATCTAATAAGAGGTCAAAGGTCAAACACCCAGAAGGTGCTGATGACCAACATCCACCTGCCCTCTGAACCCGCTTCTTCCAGGAGCACAGGACCATGGCGGGCTGGAGCCCAGCTATACACACACACTTTAGTCACAAACTAACCAAACAAGCATGTCTTTAGAATGTGGGAGGTGAAAACGCATGCAGGAGAACGTGCACACAGAAAGGGCCTGAGCCAGAATCCAACCAGGAACCTTCTTCTAGTGAGGCAACAGTGCCTCCACCACCATGCCACCAACATCTGACTGTCAGTCTCTGTGTGGTTGAAGGTTCAGCCGCACAGATTCAGCACAGAAAGGACACCACTACATATAGCAGCACAAACATGAAGCTCCACTCTGACTTATTTTCTGTGTGTTGCTGAGATAAACTGCCTTTGCTAAAGTAGCAGAGCTACACGATGCAATTTGTTTTGTTTTTTTGTCCATCAGGCCAGCGAGCCTCTATCTGTGAGCAGGCTAATAAGCTATCTAGTTGGCTTCTAGACCTCTATTGCTCAGTCATCTGATGGCAGAGGCTTTATATCTGTGAGAGAAAACTCATTAAGCTAATCTTTCAAACTGCAGAGATTGACTGGGAATTATAGTAGGGTTAACCCCAAGGCTGCGAGCTGGACTGCACCAACAATTATACTGTAAGGCCCGTCGTTTAGCTCTGACTGTGATTAGAACTTACAGTTTAGTTAAAAATACAAAAGTTGACCACAAACAGCAACAACAAGAAACACGCAACCAGAAACGCGCGTTTATGCAGCCATGAAATCGATACTTGCTGCATGCACGAGGCTCACACTTACCTCTCGACGCCGTGACGCCCAGCAGCTCTGTTTGATCTTCCAAACCACGGCGGCCACCAGGAGCAGGGACAGGAAGCAGCTGAGGACAGACAGGAAGACGAGTCAAACACAGAGCTCATCATTTCCTCCTAAGACACATATGAATTCATAAACACATGCACATTCATGTGTGTTCTGGCCTGATTTGAATGATTATTTAATGAGCTCTGAAGCTAAAACCAGACCTAAAAATACCCTACACTGAGGATGATGTCACTGCTTGGCAGGATATCAGGTGTGTGTGTCAGAGAGAGGCGGAGTTACAGAAAAAACACACTTGATTTCGGAGTTTACTTCACGATTCTGCACCTTCTTCCTGCTTTTTCTCACAGTGTTTCCCACATTTGCACAAATAAAATATACAAAGAATAAAAAGTGTTCCTTGCACTCAACAGAAAAACACCTCGAGGTGATGAAGGTAAGGCTGACACGTCTTGGAGACATGTACTTTCACTGTGAGTGCGAGTGTGTGTTATCCTCGGCTTGTTCTCAGACATGCACTTAGACTGTGTGTGTGCTGCAAAATCATCAGAGACAGCAGCTTCTCCAGAAACCTGAACTTCAGTCCCAGACTGTCGCGGCTCTTTGTCAGCCCCGCTGCAGCTCTGCTGGCCCACACTTCCTGTGTTTCACTCGCTCACATCAGCGTTGGCAACTGCTGCCGATGAGCCAAGTATCAACAGAGCTATGGCAAAGTGCCGACAACGAGACTGATCCAAACATCACAGATTCCTCCGGGAAAAACATGCACTGTAAAGAGAAAGCTGACGTACGCAGGCTGTCATCTGGATGGCTTTATGTTCATGTAAATATATTTAAGGAAAACATACACTCGATGCAGTCTGGATGGGTTAGAAGTACGATAACACAACATATTTTTGATGTACGCATGGCTAGAAGCAGTTTTTTTTATCAGACGCTGCTGACAGGCTGCATGACAGGGTTCGTCACCTTTAACTAAAAAGTCATGTTTCAGGTTATAATAAGCCCCATCAGCCTCCGGCTCTCTGGAAGCTACACCATTCAGGCTAAGAGGTAAACGCCTAAAGCCCGATCAGGAAGGCAGATCGGCCTGTCACAGATATATTTCTATCTGCACTGGTGTATCTGGTCTGTGTTCTGCAGCACATAATAAAGGAAAAAAGTGACAGTTATTTCCTATTTTTTCAGCCTGAAAACTATTGAAACTGCAGAACGTTACAAAAAGTGTTGCAGTTGGAGCCCACTCTGCTGGACAAACTTTGTGATAACAACATTTTTAAACTCGTTGCCATCACGTTTGAGATCTCGATTGAGTTTCACCCTGGAATAAACATATGATGTCACATAAGAGATGTCGAACAGACCATCCTGATTTTGTTAGCTCTGAAGGAACCGATGAACTCTCCTCTGCTGCAGCTGCCACATAGGTGGTGGTACGGAGAACAATTGTGTCCATGACCTAGCTGGAGCCCACGCCAGCTGTCAATGGGTTCATTTTAATAACCCCACTTAACCTAACATTCTACTTCTGCTTTCAGTGAATCATCTATTTCCTCCTAACTATCTCCTCGGCTCTATCTTCACATCGACTAACTTCATGCCCTCTGCTAGAACATTCATATATCTCCTCTTGACCTCTTGCCTGGCAGCTCCATTTCCAACATCCTTCTACCAAAATAACCACTATCCCTCCTCTGCACAAGTCCACACCATCTCAATCTGGCGTCTCCCCCGAAACAAAGTCAGAGAAGAAGCCAGAGGACCTGAAGAAAACCCAAAGAATGACCAAACAAGAACCTAAGTTATCTCTCTCCATAGACCATGGAGTCCACCAACAGGGACCCAACCTGGGCGTTCCACAGTAAAAACTGTGTTAGCACAGTTTGTCCAGCAGAGTGCGCTCTGCCTGACTCCTCAACACCGTTTATAACGGGTTTCATTCCCCACCTTATCTCTACACCGGGTTAATGTCATGAAACTGCTTGACGTTTAGGTAAATAGTGGCAAACACACACTAAAAGGCAAAGCCTTTGTAATGTCTGAGACATTACACCCCTGTGCCAGTAGGAGGCTGTAAGGGAGCTCCATTTTTTAATTGACAGCTTCCGTTTTTAAATTTGTGGGCTTGTTTCCAGAGGCTGAGTCACTGGACGCAGGTGATTTACATAAAGCAGCAGAGACCTTGAACTTTATGTAAATGAGGAGCAGCTTACATACAGTATACAATGAAAAGGACGGCTGTGGACACACCTTTGTTTGATCACATTCACCCTGACCAAGGCTTTGAATTTCATAAACGTATTATTTTAAGTTGATTGTTTAAGATCACATGAATAATAAATAAATAAATTCAGATTCGGGGGTTTGTATTGATTAAATTAGAGCTATAACTTCTTCAGACGTGGCGGCCGTTTCCTCCAAACTTTCACCACCCTTCTTCAATCTAAATGTCTTTGCCTATTTTACTACTGGCTGTGATGTGTTCAGATCTTTATTCATCACCCCCACCCGCCGTCCCCACGCCCACCCTGTGTGACTCTTTAAAGTACCATCCATTCAAAAAATTCCCTTATCTCTCCAGGCTGGAGAGGACTCTTAAGACATCCATCCGTTCAGCCATCTTATTGATCTAGCTTCCTGCTCTCGCTGCTTTAAGAGCGACGCTGCGCTGATGAATGACTTGCGTGAATAGATATCAGCCTGGCATCAAAGCCCCCCCCCCTCTGTGGGGAAGGGGGAGGAGAACAGGAAAGACAAAGAGGTGGAAAGTGGACAGTAATGGACAGAAAGAGAGACAAATAGAAGACGGAAAGAGAGACAAACACGAAGGGAAGAGGATGCAGATAGGAACAGACAGAGCAGCGCGCTTCATTTGATCTCAGCTTCCCCCCCACCACCCTCCACCCTCCACCCTCCACCCTCCCGCAGGGGAACTAGCCAAGTTCGTCAGGCTTCAGCTATCACCTCCTCCCAAACGCTCCATCACACCTACAGCTCTGACTTTCACAGGGAATAGAAATGAGCATCTGCCTCACTTAGAAGCACCTGAGATGATCACACTCCACCTCCTTGTCTGCCAATAAATGAAACACACACACACACACACACACACTCGTGAAATCTAAGAGGTGGTGTTAATGTGACAAAATGGGAAAGAATGTGATTTAAAAAAAAAATAAAAATGAGTCACAGTGTCCAAGCGGGTTTAAAAACTGTCCCTCTCTTTAAAGCAGCGACCACAGGGACTAAGAAATAAAGGCTGTGCAGTTCCCTCTGCAGCCTCTGGGGGCAGAGCTCCATGTTAAAAAGTCCAACCTAACAGCAGAATTAAACATGTTTACAGCCTGGTACAGACACTGATTAGGTCTGTGTTGATAGCAGCTGTAAGATCTCAGCACACAATCTGCTTAGCATTTATGTAATGTGACTAAAATGTGAATATCTCCTATTGTTTATTCATTGCATGCCAAATATTCAACACAAATGAATCTTTTAACATCTCTAAACCTCGTTGTCCTCATTTCCCAAACATCAGATGATTGTGTTGAAACATCTGATTGTTCCATATAGATTCATGTAGATCTGTGTAGCCTGCAGGGCAGCAACTCCCACCACTGACTGCAAACAGATGCATCTCAATTGTGGGAAAGGAAAAAAGAGGAAGGATAGAGTCAGCATATAAGAAGAAAGAAAGAGGTCTGACGGCTGTGAAACGCCCACAGTGAGGCAGGCTGAGGTAAGAAATGATGGACGCCGACTACGTCAGCGAGTAGAGTGCTGAAACACCGCCAGAGGAAGTGTATTACAGCCATGAGCTGCCGAGGCCAGAGAAGGTGAGCTCTGACGTGTCATTGGCTAACCTGACAGCAGGACAACAGCCACAGGGCAAACACCAGCACACTGCTTCTTGTTGTCCACGGCCAGCTGAATACTAATCCCGCAGTCTGGCTGCCGCTGGCTTTCACTCCGGGGTGGGAAATGAAACCCGCTCTGCAGCCACACAGCATTTCATTTTCATTGCAGCTGATGTGTTTCGTCTCCTGAACCACACACTAAGCGGCGGTAGCGGCGGCGGCTCAGAGGTCCTATCCTGCCCTGCACTTATCGCCACTAAAGCCTGCAGCACTACGGGTGCCGGGACCCTTCAGAGGAAGTCTAACCTACCTGAAATAGAAGAATAAAGGCTGAACATGTGGTGGAATACAGATGTTGGAATAATCTGTGCAGCTTTGTATTGTTTGTTTACTCACTGCTCTTACAACGGGAGCTGGGGGTGAGTTTCATGTTCACGCTGACATCTGGCTGAAAATCTGTTGCCCTCCTCAATGCCATGTTTTTACATGTTATAGATAAATAACTGGGCGATCAACAGTTCACCTCAGAGGGTGAATGTCTACAGCAGAACTATCTCCATGCACGTTTAGCTGGAAGAACACGACAGTGTTTCATAAACCGTGCATACAGAGCACGGAGGAAGGCGGTGGACACGAGGCAGATCAGATTGAAAGAGGTATTTTTCTCCCCTCGGGACTCCCCGTGACTGCGTTACAGCCCTGTTCACGTTCCTGCCACTGTCCTCCCAACTCATTACAGGTGAGGAGAAAGAGGAGGAGGAGAGTGGACGCTCCCAGTCAAACCAAGTGATCTGGCTCATTTATTATTAATCGGCCCTCTCAGCACCTCACAGACCTATCAGGAGGAAGGCTTAGCCGCAAGGCGCTTTTTGCACCGTCTCTATCTTCCTCTTGTATCTCTCTCTGGCTCCTCGCTGATGACCTGACAATGAGGTCAGATACAAAGAGCATGTTCAAGAATGCAAAGGAGAGGGGCGAGAGAATACAGAGGATGGAGCAAAGTGAAGAGGAGCACACAAAACGAGGCCGAGAGAAAGGTCTGAGGAGGGAGATGAAGAGTTTAGAAATGTGAAGGAGTGGAGGAGCAGTGAGGTAAACAGAGAAGCAGCACATGTTCAGATGAAGATGGAGAGAGCAAGAGGAGGCACAGAGAGAAAGACAACAGAGGACTGAAAGGCTCAGAGGGGAGGAGAGAGGCGAGCGGGGATTCTGGCACGACACCGGCAGCAGCGCCCGCTGAGCGCCTGCGGAGGCCCCTCAGGACAGACAGGCAGGGTTTGAATGTGTGTTGAGTATCTCTCTGGCTCGCTCACTTTGTCAGGTGTCTCGAGGGGGTGAGAGAGTGAGTCTGCTGTCAGTTTGCACCACGAGGAGCAAGCTGAGGGCAAACGCGACACTGAGCGCGTGCAGCTGTTACTCTGGGAAGCAGCTGGGTTTCTGAAACGTTACGCAAACACGCATTTTTTTTTTTTTTACATTTCCCATTCAAACCAGAGCCTGAGAAGGAAAGACCGACTGACTGAAGGAACAGACTGTCATGGATGAAGGATGTTTTTGAGGAGCGGGTTTGTAGGTCAGGCGTAGGTGTAGGTTCGGCCTTCGCCATCTTGGCAGAGCCTCAAAATGGGTGAATTGGGAATCAATCAAAAGCCCTGTGATGGGGTGCCGACCTGTCCACGGCGGACCCCGCCTCTCACCCCTCAGATAGGCTCCATTCCCCAGTGAGCCTGTGCTACATGTTGTAAACATAGAACTGAAGTGAATAGATCTGCCCCATGGATTATTTCTAGCCTTCCAGTCCAATATCCAGCTTCGGGTGATATTGATATCAGATTGGTGCATCTCAAACCAGCTTAGATCAGTAAAAGTAGCATTTTGTCTTGGTGGGAAAAAAGACAACAAAGGCTGTTTTTTTTTAACCCTTAAAAGCATCTTCATCATGCGTGTTGGTGCTTTAAGGTGAAATAAAATCAAATGATTCAGATTGAATCACACATAGTCTGTGCTGCGGTTTGTTTTTGAGCTGCAGAGCCTTCCACACACACACACACACACACTGTCCTGCTGTCAATCATCCATCAGCCTGCCTGTCACGGCTGCCGCTGACACTCATCCACACCGACATTTGTGTACAAACACAGCAGTGTGTTAGAGAGAACAGCGAGGCCACGTGCTCCACGCCGCCTCTCACAGTCGGGGTCAATGTCACTTTCTTTTCAGCCCACTGCTGTGATTGATCGCTTCCTGAATTTGAAGGCAGAAAAGCGTTTTTTTTTTTTTTTAATTATTATTTTTTTGCTCCATAATGAAGCCGCTGAGAACAAATGAAGCCACTGGGACATAATTGGGAATGATTTGTCGTTAGTTAACAGGTTGTAGTTTGAACTGACATTTGGAATTGATCGTATCGAGCTGACCTCCATCGTGTGCAGCCATGCAGGCTGCAGCTTTAAAGATGAAGCAGAGATATCAGAAGACAGAGTCCCCAACCAATGTGTGTGTGTGTTCATGAAGGACAATCATACACCTCAAAGGGCACACAGCACCACTGAGTGGCCAGCTGCCTCAGATGCATGAATACAGAGTGCTTCTGAGTGTGTGTGTGTGTGTGTCCAAATCTGCAGATTTGTCTGAGAGGCTGAAAAGTGAGATGATGATCACAACAACAGAATTATTTATGTGCTGTCGGAGGCCTCTTCCGGCTCCCAAAAAGATGAAGAGTGGCCATTAGGTGGTTCTCAGTGGCTCAAATGTGTGTGTGTGTGTGTGTGGGCGGACTATTGTGTATCCACAGCTGAGAGAGGACAGCCTTTATGTCTTCATGTCCCCATCGAGGCTGAGTGCCAAAAAAACAAACAAATAAAGCTGAACACGTCTACGCATGGATGTGGAGCTAAAGGCAAAGACTGCAGTTTCATGGTGTGTGAATGAAACGATACATCTTACCTAAACTGTGAGCACACTACAGGAAACATGTTGGATGCACAAAAATGCATACAACATAGAAGCTAAGCAGGCGATGTATGTTCTAACTTCTTCAACAGCAACAAGGACACATCGGCTTCACTAAGCTCCCGCCAACTAGCATAAGCTGGTCCACAAAATCCACTGCATGGTCCCTATTCAGCTGAGCATGGCCTCTGTGATCGCTTTCCAATCAGTTCATGACTTTCAGGCTTAAGATAGAAAGTTTCTAAACTCATAAAGTCACTATTTTACCCAAATATGGTGCAGTTTTCATTGATCTGGCCACTCCTACACAACTATCAGATGGAACACCATCGTGCAACAGGTGCCTTTGTGTAGTCAGCCTCGACTGTGATGAGGTTACCGTATTTTTCGGACTATAAGTCGCACCGGAGTATAAGCCGCACATAAGGTGTATGGTATGCTAATAGCATACTGTACATTACAGCATTAGCATTATGCTAACGTGACAAATTAATGGCTATTCAGCTACATGAAGCATAAAAACGAACTCAATAGTTGTCCTTTATGTGACATATTACCAGTTATCCAGATAACTACAGAATAAAGAACATAACTAAATGAGTTTATCAAACCCACTCCATCTCACTCCAAATCACTAAATCCACTGAATTCTTCTTCCTCTGTTGTCGTACTGAACAACTCCGGAGTTATACAAGCCTAGAGCGCCCTCTATCGGCGTTCAGTGTGAAAATAACAAACGTGAAATTATATATTTTCATATATAAGTCACACCTGAGTATAAGTCGCATACCCAGCCAAAGGATGAAAAAAAAGTCAGAAAAATAAAACTGATGGCATATGCCGTCAAAGTGATAATTAAAAAACCCCCTCCAGGCATGAAATCAAAGCCACAGCTGACGACAAGAAAAGCAAAAGAGAAAAGATCCTGACGGTGAAGCGTGGAGGTTTGACTGCTGCCATTAGAGAGTAGAGACCTGGCTGCCCGTGGAGGAGGGTGGAGGGTTAGCCAACAACAGGAGCCTGCGTGACAAACACGGCCGGGAAGCCGACTCAAACTCAGACCTGGGAGTGACCACACTAATCACCTCTCTCGCATTAACGAGGCAAATGGCCGAGAACAAGGTCACTGAGTGCTGCTGCTGCCTACATTCAGCGGCTGCATGCTGATGGTGCTGGTACTCTGGGTGATTATTTCAATGACAGTACTTAGACAACTGGAAAGCAAACACACAAAAAGAGAGAGGGGGAGATGGAGAGAGGGCTACAAAGCTTCAGATAAAGAGCAAACAGCCTCATCTTCACACCCACTCATCAGCGCAGACTTGGCCCACAGTGGGCAGCCTGCTGCTACCCTGTCTTTTAATGCCTCCACCCCCCCGACTAAATTATACCTCCCCTCTGTTCATCATAATCGTTTTAAATGCACGACCGTGATAACACGCTGCAAAGTGAGGAGGAATGCGATTTTTTAAAATGCTTTTCAGGTTGTAATAATTAATCTCACTGAGCATGGCTTTTTTTTGTTATTTTTTTAAAGGGTGACAGAGGTTGTGTGGTGCCAGTGTGGGTCTGTCATCACTGCTGCACAATTATACTGTCAGTGGTTTGGAAAGGCAGGAACTGCAGCCCGGCTCTGAGTACAGAACACATGTGTGAGGGACTACTTTCATCTGTGGATGTATACACATTTAGGCCCCGTTCACACTGGAGAAAGTCATTCCAGCTAGAGTAGGATTGAGCCCAGACAGCCTTTAAGCTGGATGCGTTCAGACCTATTTTCAAATCTGGCTAGCACACACTTGTGTCTGCACTCAATCCGGCTTCATCCAGCGTGTTTGCGGTCCTCCAAACCACTAGGTGGCGCCTCGTAATATACAGAGTCCGTTCAAGATGCGGTAGGACCGCGTGTGCGCATGCCCAACGTGCCCTGTAAGCCGGAAGTAGCACATCGCTAACCGGAAGTAGCATGTCGCTAGCCAGATTCGCTCGCCACATTTGTGTTCACACCTGAGCCACATTTGAGCCAATCCCACGAGAGGTGGATCTAGCCGGATTGAAATCAAACTGGATACAGCCGGATTCAAGGTGTTCACACAAAAACATCTGGATAGGCCCGAATCCCGCTTTAGCCAGATTTTTTTTCCCCAGTGTGAACGGGGTATTAGTAGGTGGGAAATCAATCCAGCTAGAGCGGGATTCGGGCCGTATCTGGATATATCCGGATAGCTTTTTTCTGAGTCGGAACAACTAGATCCATATATATCCGGGTGGATCTATCCGGATTGGCTCATATGTGGCTCAATCCCACTCTGGATTGAACCTGAATAGCCAGCTGGATTGACTTTCTCTAGCAGCAGGGTTCACTTTCCATTGGGGGGGGGGGGTGCAGTTAACTAAAAATAATGTATGCAAGTGCTTGTGCTGGATGGAAGGGCCCACCAAGTTATATTAATATAAGCCATCAAGCAGCACAGATGTGTCGGCCCCGCTCCCTGTGGAGGGAGGATTTTCTGGGACATCGGGCCTCGGTGCTGCACTGACTGTTAGAAGGTTAAGTCAAGTTTTTAAGAAGTAAACAGCGCGCTGGAGAGAGAGTCAACAAGAGTTTATCATCGGTGTTGTTTTGACGTCTCCATCAGCAGACAAAAAACACAAGATTATATTTAAAAAGTGAGGAGCAGTGAGCAGATATTGGTTAATTACAGTATAATTTAAACTGATTAGCTCCTTTTTAAGTTTTTCCCTTATCAGTTTAAGGGGCATTGAACAGTCAAATTAATTACTGTAGGTCAACATAACATGGCTGTGTATACATTCTTCATATCTCTCCATAATTACCACCTGAACGCTGCATTTTCTTGCAGACTGGTTGTTTATAACAGCCAAAAACAGGCTGTGTATTACAGGATCAGACTAAAAGCAGCAAGCTTACTTTCCCACAGTCTGTGAACTACTCACAATCAAAATGAAGCTAAAATTATGATATATATTTAAAATCTAATTATTCTGCATTTAAAAATTCCATCATTAAAAAACCTGTAATACTGGATAAAAACATCCAATAAAAATAGAAAAATTCTGTGTTCCTCAGCACGACGAGGAAGCCGTGAATCACGTTCCTGTGAGCAGCCGTCATGTGGCAACAATTCAGAGACTTTGGAGTAGACGGGCGGTGGATGAGGTGCCCGAGCAGAGAGGCGGACAAAATATGCTCAAGCAGTAAAGTTCAGCGTGGCTCAAAAAAGGGCGTAAAGTACAGCAGGTCTTTGGAGGAATCGGCGAAGAAGACCGTGCCTGATGTTAGACAGGAAGTGGAGACTGATATGACCTCCGATGGAGAGCTTAGCTTCACTCCATGCTGCTCGACGGTTAGAAAGAGCGAATGTTGTCTCGACAGTTTCATCTCTGTTCCTCACTCTGGTTCTTTAACATGATTCTAACACTCTGCTTCCGCCCACTCTGCTGCTTGACTCTGCACTGGGCTGAATAAGACATTAAAGTGCTCTGGTGTACTTGTGTTAATTATACATTCCAGCACCATCAGCTCTCCAAGACACGCAGAGATGAAACCTTCATGCGCACCTTTGCTGCTCAACATTTGCTTCATAAACAACATCCACTATTCAAGAAAACATAAACAAACTTTTTTTTCTCCACTTTGAAGATGATGTATAAAGTAACATTTCCATGACAAACACGTCCCACTGTGCGCTGTGCAAATGTTGCATTTTGTGATACGTCTTTTTGGCTTCCTCCATCCAACACTTTGGACTTCCACAGCCAAGAAATTTGTCATTCAGGTCACTATTACTTCAAAGGGTGCTTGCTTTAACAGCAGCCAAGTTTAAAATTAAAAAATATGACAGCGAGAGAGAGAGAGAGAGAGAGAGAGAGAGAGAGAGAGAGAGAAAATGCTCCAAGAATACATTTTCATTGCATTTTTAAAAAATAAAAAAAAAATGTTTTGGAAAGTTGACATTCTCCAGGGCTTTTCCAGGCCTGCAAGAAAACATTCAATTTGCACAACTAGAGACAACATTCAATTTAATAAACATTCATGAAAAAGTTTTCATTGAAACTTTGCTTGGAGAAAATGTGGAGGAAAAAAAAAACAAAAATCAAAACATGATTCAACATCTCCAGCCTGAGGAGAGGTGAGGAGCTGCCGGACAGACGGACGTGAGTGTGTGGATGCATCTGTTTGCTGCTAAACACATCTGCTGTGTGGCTGGAGAGCGCTTGTGGGGGTATCGGTGCTGGCACCACAGATAACAGGATGGCAGCACCTTCATCTGTCCCCACGGGGAAACAACGTGGCGCCCGAGAGAGAGAGAGAAAGAACCCACAACCAGAGAGAGAGAGAGAGAGAGAAAGAACCCACAACCAGAGAGAGAGAGAGAGAGAGAGAGAGAGAATCCACAACCAGAGAGAGAGAGAGAGAGAGAAAGAACCCACAACCAGAGAGAGAGAGAGAGAGAGAGAGAGAGAGAATCCACAACCAGAGAGAGTAGGAGAGAGAGAAAGAACCTAACCAGAGAAGAGAGACAAGAGATAATAAGAACCCACAACCAGAGAAGAGAGAGAGAGAGAGAGAGAGAAAGAACCCACAACAAGAGAGAGAGAGAGAGAGAGAGAGAGAGAGAACCCACAACCAGAGAGAGAGAGAGAGAGAGAGAGAAAGAACCCACAACCAGAGAGAGAGAGAGAGAGAGAGAGAACCCACAACCAGAGAGAGATAGAGATAGAGAAGGAACCCCAACCAAGTCATCACAGAGAGAGTAAAGCGAGATAGAGAGATAGAGAGAGAAGAACACCAACTAGACCAAGAGAAGAGAGGAGAGAGATAAGAGAAGAGAGGGAACCCACAAACAGAGATGAGAGAGAGGGAGAGAGAGAGAACCCACAACCAGAGAGGAGAAAGAGAGGAGAGAGAGAACCCACAAAGAAGAGAGAGAGAGAAGAGAGAGATCCCACAAGGAGAGAGAGAGAACCCAGAGGAGAGAGAAACCGAACCACAACCAGGAGATAGAGAGAAGAAGAGAGAGAGAGAACCCACAACCAGAGAGAGAGAGAGAGAAGAGAGAGGAACCCAACAACCAGAGAGAGAGAGAGAGAGGAAGAGAGAGAGAGAGAGAGAGAGAGAGAGAGAGAGAGAACCCACAACCAGAGAGAGAGAGAGAGAGAGAGCCAGATTAAGTCGCAGAGTGGAGCCGGAGTGAAGAAGAGCAAACAATTTTCACGTTAATTAGCATCCCTCTCCTCCCCCGCAACACAAACAATGAGGCGCCCAAAGAACCAGAAGCAAACAGGCACAAGGCTGCGAGCCTGCTAACTTTAGGTCTCTACTCATCTGTGCTGAATCAGTGGCAGGCAGCACACACATCAAAAAAGACAGCGCCGTGGGATTAAGAGCAAGTCAGAGAGAGAGAGTGGTGGGAGGAAAGAAAACAAGGAGGAGGAGGAGGAGGAGACAGAAGGAAAGAAGCGAGGGAGGGAGAGATGAAAGGAGGGAAGGAAAAAGGAAGAAGGGTACAACGACGAAAGGAGGCACAGAGAGGGATAAAAAAGGAGAGAAGATGGAAGAAGTGACATTTGTTCCCTTTATGGATTACTGTGATGCCTGCTTCAACGCAGCAGGCAGCAAGTTGCAGACGTTTAAACGCTGACGCATGTGTGTGTAAACACGCCAGCACCATGAGGAAGAGCTAAGAGTTAAATGCAGAGGGAGGCGCAGCGCGCGCTCCCGCTGCTCTGAATATGAACCTCAGCCAGGAGACCCCGCTCCATCAGCTGCTGCCGCTGAAACGTCTCATTATTAAATGTCACCACGCTGGCAAATGGCTGGTCACAAAAAAAGCGCCATCAAATCTCTCTCTCCGCCTCCACATGGGTGCCGGATCAATAAAAGCAGCATGACTTGGAAGAGCCGGCAACGTGGAGAGCACACAAACATGAAGAAAGTCCTGCGCTTCCCCTGCAGACACACAAACAGGCCGCTCGGGGGAAATAACACACATGCAGTCGATGCATCTCATCCACCCGATTTTTAGTCTCTCTCTCATTTTTTAAAATCGATAAGACATTACAGCTGCCTTCCTGAAACGGCCTGAATGCAGACTCAGGGATTCATCCGGCTCATGTGTGTGTGCAGACCCGCCAGCAGCGACACCGGCGTCTCCATCAGCGCAGAGCGCGAGGCACGCGCCGAGCTCCGCCGGCAATCCGGGAAATTCATTTCAAATTCTAGCCGAGGAGCAGAGGTGATTCACTCTGACATCTCGGATATGTCACAGGAAAAATGTGTGCAGAGTGATGTGCAATGCTGCAAAAATAGTTCCATCTCTGGTACTATCACATGGCATCATGAATTTCAACGTCTGACTGGATGGAAGTATCAGCAGCAGGAGGAGGAGGAGGAGTGATGCTGACTGTACACCGCTGCACGCTCACACACTGCTGCCAAACAAACCATGGAGGCATTAAGCAGCTAAATATGGCGACATGTCCCTTTAAGACTGGTCCGAAGACCAAGAACGAGCTTGTAGAAAAAGGAAGGAACTTCACTTCCTGGGTGTCATTTTTACTGCAGTATAAAGTCCTGCACCGCGGTGGAAACGACTCAATCATGGCCAGAAGTTGAGAAACCTCAAACACAACCTTTGAGCACAACACAATTAAAAAACACACGAAAAAAGTAGGTTTTCTTTCAAATGTGTAAAAGGAAAGCAGCATTTTTAAAGCCTCTATAAGCCACTTTTTGCACAATAACCTGCATATCACCTGTAAAAAAAATCTACAAATCATCCAAAAAACCTGCTGATTTTTGTGCCATGGGACAGTTGGTGACATATAAATCAATCACAGCTTCCTAGTTGTGCATTTGTGATGGAATATTTTAGGATTTTAGGCTCAGATTCTCATATGCATGTGATGCATTCAAGAACCACTGGGAAATGTGTGCATTTTTTGATCCTTTTGTTGTGTTATTTTTGCAACTTTTAGAAAATGAATGCATTTTAATGTGTTGATACATGTGAGGATTCATTTGATTGTTTTGGGGATTATTTTGTTGCTCCAGCACCAGCTGACAGCACATGTCAGGATGTGTGTATGTGTGTGTGTGTAAACAGATCATCTCTGAGTCTGTGTGTGCATGATGAGTTAACTGATGGACTGTGAGGCGGCACACACTTGGCCTGACAGCTAACCAGCTTACAAAGCGGTGAGCTGCAGCGCTTCTTCACAGTAATGGCTGGAGAACGGAGACGGGGACGGGGGGTGGGGGGGGGCTTTGGTGATCCATCACCACACACACACACACACACACACACACACACACACTGAAGGCAACTGCAGCCACTTTAACACTAACACGTCTGTGGTGGGGAATAAACGAGCCGACAGCAGCTGCTCACCTGAAGAACGTGACAAAGAACTGCACCAGATCCATGAAGTTACTGTGCTGGGAGAAGGCGATCTGTTAGAAACACAAACAAACAGAGGACAGAGTCAGAAATCTGCTTTAATAAGCCACAGCTCAGCGTTACACACCATAAACACTCCGGCTTTACACGTGAGTCGACCTTGTAGATGTGCTGGCTCTGCTCACACACACTGCACACATGCAGGGCAGCCTGTCTCTGTGACTGCGTCAGGGCCTGGTACGACTCTCTGCTGTTTGTATTCACAACATTCACTCATCATTGTGTGTGTGTGTGTGTGTGTGTGTGTGTGTGGAGGTTCACAGTGTGCTGCCTGCACTCATTCCTGTATATGTGGGCAGAAATATTCACCATGTAATCATCATAAGAGCGACTGTGCTAACGACGTCCTGTCTTAATCAAGGTTGCTAGGGGTTACACTGGCAGTGGTCGTACCACGTCCTCAGCATCCTCCTCCTCCTCCTCCTCCTCCTCCTCCTCCTCCTCCTCACGCCTACAACCACCCACCCCAATGCCTGACAAGCCAACCTGCTACGACACAACACCGCCTCACTCTGGTCACTCTCAGGTACTGCAGCTGAAAGCAAACACCCTCACAACACTTTCTTCTGCGGTGACACCTTGAACTCATCACCACTGATTATTATTCCTCAGCAAAACAGGGATTTGCATACAATTCCTGTGGAAAAAAGAAGCAGCAGGAGGCTGAAAAACCCACAAAAGCTGGAAAAACCCAGCTGTGTTCACGTCAGAACTGGACGATGAATACTTAATATGTGATCAAAGATTACAACGTATGCATAGAAAGAGCTTGACTGTGTTTAAAATGTGCAGCGGACACAGGGCCAGAAGCAGCGGCGGCCTCTGTGGCGAGCTGACAGGGTGAGAGTGTGTGTGTGTGAACGGCCTGGGGTCTAATGTACTTGTGTAGTCAGCACCATCTGGATCGCTAATGTGTTGTTGTTGATTACTGTTGAGCGCTCGAGTCCTCGGTGTGATGATTTTGCTCCAGACTGTTGAACACTGAAGAGAAGTTCAGGGTGGTGATACACCCCGAGAAAACTTTCTAAAGAGACACCATCAGCACAGAGCCGGAGAGCTGACTGCTGGTTCCATGCACAGAATCTAGTTTAGTCTTGTTCCGAGCAGTTGTTCAAGGTGACAAGTTAATAAGTACCTGATAAAAATCAACAAACTGTGAGCTCTAAATGAGCACATGTATACTTGTTATGGTAACAGATGGTCTCTAAAGTTTGGGGAAAGTGCGTCTCTGTAATCCTTCAGTATTCATCCTCTCCAGATGATGGCGCTCAGTAGCACTCCGACAAGACTCTTGATTACTTTGTTTGGAGTCAAAGTTTGGTCTAAAAGTCACTCGGCGGAGAGGAGGAGGAGAGGACACAGGCCCGGTCTATGTCTGAGCTGCCATTTTAAGGGTAAAAAGACTTTACTTTAAATCTAATAATTGATCCGTTAAAATTAAGAAAGTTATTTAAAGGAGGGATTAATGAAATAATGCAATTGATGACATCTGAATGTTACTAATTGCAGTGTGAGGTGTGTGTGTGTGTAGGGATATATTGTGATGCTATCATGCTAGCAGGCTGTGATGGGCCTCTGATGGTGTCTGTGTGTTCCTCAGTAGTAGCTGGCTGCAGTTTTAAAGACATCAGCCCAACATTTGAAATCCATAGTAACTCCGATAGAATCAACACTAAGTGTATGAAGGAACTTCTTTTGTTTGAATTTCTTATGTTGCTGTCTACCTTTCCCTGTGTTTGTGTTCTGAGCGTCTGTTCGTCACCACCCTGACCCTGCTGAGGTTGTGCAAGAACCACAATCCGGCTTTGGCAGACTTCATTAAGCGGCTATCCAGCAAAAGTGGCACAAGCGCACCAGAAAGAGCAAAGACACTCAGCCAGAGGAGAGTAAAATAATGAAAGCTCGAATTTGTAGACAAAACAAAAAACACAAACACCCGAGACACGACAGAAGAAAAGAGAGAATGAAGAGTTGTGTGGAGGTTTTCTTGTGAATGACACAAAGCCTTTGTGTGCTTTCAGATGCCTGTCAGCAGTGTAACTATGTGCAAAGTGTTTACCTTCCACAGAGGCAGAGAAAGCGTTACAACAGCAAAACCAGAGACTCTTAATGAATGCAGGTCGACTGACCCACGGTCAGAGACACCCCTCAGCTAACGCTGACAGACAAGACAGGATCTTTGTTTTCTCCTCTTCATCGCGCCACTCCCACCATCTAGTCAACACAGGAAGTGGAAGATGAGCATTTTTTAATGATAATGGTTCTCTTCTTCCACTTGGGAGGGGAAAAAAATGAAAGGATAAAAGAAAAACTAGCAGCGACTCGATGAACCTGTGAGTGGCAAGAATTCTTTCAAGAGCAAAGCTTAGAATTATCAAAAGGCAGCTTGTCAGCTGGGGCGCCGAGAGCCTCCTAACAAAGCCACCTACTTCTAAGGATGATTAAAGATACAAAGTTCTCTCTTTTAATGACACAACAGCACCCATTTAAGGACACGGTACTAAAAAAAAAAAAAAAAGGCAGCATCACGCCATCGTCGCCTTACTCCATCTTGAAAAGTACAAGCAGGCTGCTGAGAAGATGTGCGATAACAGTTATTGTAGTGGCTAATCTCAAGTGTCAGACGACGTGTGCGGTGCTTTGTCACAGAGGAGGGCAGGCTGACGGCGGCTGGCGGCGGCGGCGGGAGGCCCCGGGTGACGCTCTCGTTATGTGCCCAGCAGAGGGTGACTCTTTAGGGGCCCCCGAAAGGATCTCGCAGCGGGGCCTGTCAGCCTGCCGCCGGGCATTAGGGCTGGAAATATTCTGCCTTTAATGGCTTCTGACAGCCGCTTCAACTATAATGGAGTTTTGAAGGGAAAGTGTCGTTATCAGTGCGAAAGGAGGCGAGGTGGAGGAGGGAGGGGGCTCAACAGGTTCCACAAAAAAAGAGGAAGAGGAATCTTAACCATGGGAACCAGATGACAGAGAGGGAGATTTCCTTCTAGAACTTGAGGTTATACCTGCCACTGCTGCAAGCTGGGAAATCTCATTCTCTAATTTCCTAAACTCTCTGTGATCACTATCAGGACACGCCCACCAAGCAGCCAAGCGTGGCCCAGATAAACCCGACACGAGTCCAACCAGCTGATAGCTACAGCTGCTGCTATCCTGCTCCACAGCAGGGTGTTAAATAACAGGAGACTGGTCTAATCTCCACCGTATCATGACATGTTCACTAAGGCACGGAGCAGCAGATCACAGCTCTTTAATGTAATTAGTCTGGGATTTGCGTTTCATTACAAACATCATTAAATCCAGATCTATTCTTCATCGGGAAAGGGGGGGGGTGTCTGTGAGAAGTAATCTCACTGCAATGGATTCTACTCTGATAACCGAGCTGTGATGAAGTCATCACAGATCTTATTCTGGTGGAAAATAAAATAAAAAATCTGCTTCACATCCTGTGGGAATTTGTTCTGGAGCCGTTTGGACCAGCCCTCGTCTGCAGAGGTACGTGCGGCGCTCTAACGCGACTTCCGACCACGTGAAAAGCAAACGGAAGCAACCCTGAGGTGGAGTGTGAAGAGAGAGAGAGGAAGAGAGCGAGCTCTGTGCAGCCTGCAGAGCCGCAGCTTAGCTCGCACACAGCCCACTCTGAATGCACCATGTGTTTCAACTTAACATTCCACTTTGCCCTTGCTCTTTCTCAGTTGCTGTTTATGAGTCGTTTTCCAACCCAGATCTCTGCCTGCCAACACTGGAGGACCCGCCGCCTACGATCACACACACACACACACAAACTCACACCCCAGTGCCGCACAGCAGCACACAACTGAAGGAAAAACTCGACAAAAAGATGATTTGAGATGATGGCAGCAAAAGAAAGAAAATGTTACCTCGCCGACGAAGACAAAACTCCATGAGTGCAAGGAGGAGGAATGACACGGCAGCAGACCTGCCTGCCTTAGATTCAATGGCAGGGGTGATCTTCTACATGATCCCCACCCAGCAAGACAGAAGGTGAGGTGGACCAGAGCAGGCAGAGAGAGGAGGTGGTGGTAATGGTGAGGAGGAGGAGGTAGGGGAGTGTGGGGAAACGCTCTCTTAACTCATCTCACTGCTCCGCCGTGGAGCTGCGCTCCTTCTGAGGCTGGCTGGCAGCAGCTGGAGTTCTGAAGCTGAGAGAACTAAAAGCCCTCACACAGGGCAGGACATGGAAGATGGAGGCAGGATTTTTCAAACCCTGCAGGAGGAGGAGGGCAGAGGCGAGCGGGGCAGCAGCAGGAGGAGGAGGGATGGAGTCAAATCACTTTTGAAAAGCACAACAAACCAGGCCCTGAACGCCTCACGAGCCAAACAATCCTTCCATGAAGGGCTGCACACACCAGTGATAAACACACCACCCGCTAACAGCTGCAGCCCATTTTTGTGTCAAATCAGTCTTGTGTGTTTAAGTAACTAATGAAAAAGGTGCCAACACACAACAAACAAACATGATGAGGCGTCCTGAGGAGCTTCAACCTCCCAGGAAGTCTCTAAAAGCAGCCTTTAATTATAACTATGTAGCTCACTGTCCGCTCTTTTATGTGAATTCTCTCTTTACAAAGTTGTTTATCTTTAGGTCCAACTTTTCAGAGTCAGAATTTCTTTGGACAAACGTGTCAAAGGGCTGAATTATAATATCTGTGTTGGATTAAAGTTGTGAGGAGGTGGCAGAATGACTTAAGAGGCTGCATATGAACTCATGTACTTCCAAAAACCTGCTGCAAATCCAGGTTAAATCAGCGAGAGAACTGTCCACCATCCACACGGCGTTCAATTCACTGCTGCTGCCACATCAACACGTCTCGACAGAAACTATTTCCTTGAAGAAGTCGGTAATTTTCCAGGTTGACAGTGTGAACGGTGTAAAAGACAAACCTGAGTCCAGTTTCAAGACTTCTCTCTTTGTTAAGCTAAGAAGTTAGAGGAGTGAGCGCTCTTGTCGTCAATACAAAATCTTTGATCCGAATGTGGATAAAGAAAGCAATCAAGACTGAGCATCACTATCATCGTCATGTGTTACTGCTTTATCAATGTACAGTCATTCTCATCTTTACGTTTAAGGCACACTCCAAGTCTTTCATTTATACTCCATCTAAAATAAAGTGTGTGTATGTAGAGAGATGCTTTGCTGCTTCTAAACGGCAGCTCTAGCCATGCTGACCTGGATCTTAATCGGCCACGTGAAGTTGCTGACATAGACGAAGAACGTTATGTTCGGGCTGTTGCGGAAATCAAAGTTCTCGTTGGAGAAGCTGTCTTTGAACTCCTTGATGTTGCTCCTTGAGACGATGGGGATCTCCTCTCCGGTCTGAGTGCCTGCTGAGAGAAGAAGAAAGAAGAAGAGGAGGAGGAGGAGGGATGAGGAAGCTGCTTTTGTGTTCAAATATTGATCCAGAAATCAGTAAAATTACTTCATCCTGTGTTAATTTCACGAGAAGCAGGAGTTCCTGCTCAGCTAATCAACCAATAACCCATCATCTTACCAGTGAAGCTCGTCGCCCAGGTGATGTTCAGATTAAAGTTCTTGGAGGCGTTGATGAACATGTCGAGGTCTCGGTTTGGCTGAAGAGACAAAAAAAAACACATCACATGAACACAACACACAACATAAACACGCATTAAGAGTTCAATGAGGAAAAACAATTAATGACTTATAAACGCAGCTAATTAGTGAGAGAGAAAATGTATGTAAGAGGTCAGAGAGGGCGTCTGTGCAAACGCAGCTCAGCTGAACAAACAGTCGCTGCGGCCTACGGAAGCCGAGCAACCAAATCAAATGTTTGAAGAAGAATCAGTGACGAAAACTGTCTGTGTGCTGCTGTAAGAGGAGCTGAAATATGTCAAACAGATGGAAACTAAGATCTAATTAATGTTTGCAGACAAACGGAGAGGCAGCGTTCATTAATAAATCAGAACACAACTCAGCTTGGCCGGGTCGCCTTAACAGAACTCTGACTGTCTGCACCTCTGTTTTGGAGACATCTTGCAAGAGGTACAAAGACAAGAGTGTTTATGTGAGTTAAAGAGAGAGAAGTCTGAAGTTTGGACCATGTTGTACAGACCTAAAGAGTGGAAAAATACCAGACATCATCACCTTTAAATGACACGTGGAATGTATTTTTGCATTTGTAACCGTAAAAGCTTTTTCAGGGGTAAAAAAAAAAACCCATCTGGAGCTTTTAATGTGATGCTTGTGTTTCAGTTTAGGCTCCAGATGCTGCAGGGACATAAACAGCACCGGACAAGCTTTTGTTTGCTGGGAGAACATCTGTGTGAGGAGTGCACTCCATGCTGCGACGGAGTGTTCAACCAGGGCTGATCAATTAGTTTGGCAGATATATAAATGTCATTTTCTGTCAGCCTTCTATTAAATCAAAATCTCGAGATTTTAAAATCTGACGTCTGCACAAAAATTGAGGATTGTTGTTTGACGATAAACAGCAGAGAAAGACAGCAGCATCCCCCACCGCTGACTTTAACATCCTTAATCCTAACTGAAGTGACAGCTGCCGGGTCGGCGGGGCGTTCACTGTCAGAGACGTACCTCCTCAGGTGTGGCCACGAAGTTGATGGCGGTGTAGTAGCGGTCGTCCTCCTGCGACAGGCTGAAGGTGAACTGGTAGTCGATGAGGAGGGTGTCTGAAGTGATGATGAAGGAGAGCATGGTGGGGATTATAAAAGAAAAACAAGGAGAAGAAGTCCGTCAGTGCAGTTTGAAAGTCACAGACAGACACAGCTCCAGGCAGGAAATGATCCCATTCTCTTTTTCTGACAGTCCTGAAGACTTTAGTGTGTGTGTGTGTGTCCTGTGATGAAGGTCATGGCAGAGGATGAGTGTGAGGCTGCAGAGGAGCTCCATCACCACAAAATAACAAAATATAGGTTGCAACATGTCTGAATTCTTCCTTTCCTTCCCATCACCAGATGAGGGGTGATGGGGTCAGGCGTCAGGCAGCCTTTGAGGTCAGGACAGGCGAGTTCTTCCACATTAAACTGTGAAGATCATTTCTTTGAGCTGTTCTTGTGTCGACAAACGCACAAAGTTATCATCTAAGTCCTCATTACCTGCTCTAAAGCTGCAACTGCTGGAACTGTTAGTCTGGAAACAGGAACATTTTCTGTATCTAGTTTGGGATTAAAAAGTGTATCCATCTATTCATCTATTTAAAAAACTGGGAGAGCGAACTTACATACACAATAATACACAGAACAAAGAGGGTTCAAGTTGTGCTAAAAAGAGCCTGAATGAATTGCTGCAGCTTGACAGACGTTGCAGGTTTCTCCGCTCTGGCTGGCTGTCGTTCTATCCCGCCTGCCTTTGTGCACCTTAACTCCCCGTGGAAATCTGAAACAATCCGAGAGGCTCCAGACTCATTTACATTTGTGCATCTGCACTGCGATGCCAGGTGACTAAAGCAGCAAATCCTCCCAGAAGAAGAAGAAGAAGAAGAAGATTTAAAACGTACGCTTGACTGATTTTGACAGACCAACCAATTAGCCAGCAAATTGTTTCAGCACTAAACACAGATAAGGTCTGATTCAGCTACTAATAGAAAAGCCGGCTCATTAATGCCGGGCAGAATCAGAACCGGACTCAACGCTGGTCAGAGACGAGAAGGTGCAGCATGTTTTACAGCCTCATTCCTGCAGCCAGTGGACGGTTTACCATCATCACAACTGGCAAAACTAACAAATGAGGAGGGAACAATGTGCAGTGAGAGCAGTGTGGATACAAGGACTAATGAGAAACACGGTCCTTCAATCGCTCTCCGGCGGCTCCCTCTCATCTGCGCCTCACTTTGGATTCTTCCCACATGGAGCTGCATCTCCTCTGGCTGTTATTTCCTCAAACATCAGACTACTTTGATTTAAGACTTGTGTAACCACGTTCGGCATTGACCCGAACGGGGGGAAGAGGCGCCTCGGACCTCACACACACACACACACACACACACACACACACAGAAGTTAGTAATTGGAATTGGACTTACAGTAGCATGTTCCTTTGAGGGGGTTGCCTTGGTAGCGATTCTCGACTTCACACCTGAAACAAAGAGAGGGGGAGAGACGAAGAAGAAGAGTGATGAAGGGGAAGATGAGGCAGCGACAGAGAGGAGGGCCGACCTTCAGTCGGCTGAACTGACGATAAACAGTAAACAGAGGAAACGTCTGAAAACTTTAGAGAATTAGAAAGGACAGAAATAGCCTCGTTCTCAGACTGATGATGCTTCACCGTCCATTTGTGCGACTTTATCTCCAACTTTTTAAATGGAGTTTTTGGAAGCCCTGTGATAATGAAGGCCAGAGGAGAAGATAAGGACCAAAAATATAGCAGCACTAATGAACAGCTGCTACTACAGCGTGCCAAAAGACACGGTGTTTAAAAAGCACACATAACAAAGTGAGAACTTTTCACTCAGACAGTGACAACAAAGAGCAAGTTTCAGTAATTTACTCATGGAGTTAAATCCACAATCCTGTGTTTCAAAATGGTACATGTATGTTTCATTATTTTTTTAGAATCTGCTGCTTTGTTTACATGATGGAATCAATAATAATAATTACAGAAGAAAGAGGAGGAGAAATAGAAGGAGAAGAGTTGCAGCAGTGCTTGACAGGTCAGCGATTGACGGACAAAAAAAACGCTTCTGAGAGGAAGAATAAGAAACACCACCCAGAGTTTAACCATGGTGCAGAAGTATAGACCCAGCAGGAGAGGGAGGACAGACGAGGACAGACGACATCAGGAAGTGTGAGACTCACAGGTGGCATCGATCTCCTTTGATGCCCTTGGTGGTGCAGAAACACTTCCCGTTGTTGGGGTTGCACATGCTGGCGTGGCCATTACACTTGCAGGCTGAACAGAAGACAGAATTTGTTTTGTTAAATTTTCACACTTTCACACACAACACACCAGAATCCTGCAGAATCTTTACCACACTGTATGCTCTGTATGTGAGAGGACAGATGGGACAAACGGTTAATGAGACTTCAGCACAGCATATGCAACAACACATTCATTTATGACGGTCTCCTTTTACACATGCAGCCGTTTAGTTCTAATGATGATCAGTGTGAAGGCAACAGAGACTGATTCTAGTCTGGATTTTATATTTTTGTGATGCGTTCAAAGACCTCAAGCTTTGCAGGTGACATTTGGATGCAGAAACTTCTGGCCTTGATCCGGCCCTGATGAGACCGATGTCAGCCTCTAGTGGCCCCACGTGTAACACATGTGGCTCATAAAAATGGGAAAACAAAGGCCCCGTTCACACTGGAGAAAGTCATTCCAGCTAGAGTAGGATTGAGCCCAGACAGCCTTTAAGCTGGATGCGTTCAGACCTATTTTCAAATCTGGCTAGCACACACTTGTGTCCGCACTCAATCCGGCTTCATTCAGCATGTTTGCTGTCCTCCAAACCACTAGGTGGCGCCTCGTAATATACAGAGTCCATTCACGCCGCGGTAGGGCCGCGTGTGCATATGCGTCATGCGGTTTTTTGTCCCGTGTCGCGCCCCGTAAACCGGAAGTAGCACATCGCTAGCCGGATTCGCTCGCCACATTTGCGTTCACACCTGAGCCACATTAGAGCCAATCCGGCTAGATCCACCTCTCGTTGGAATCAAACTGGATACAGCCGGATTCGAGGTGTTCACACTCAGAAAAAAACACATCTGGATTGATCTGGATGTGGCCGAATCCTGCTTAAGCCACATTTTTGTCCCCAGTGTGAACGGGGTAAAAAAAGAGCAGAGTTCTGCTCTGGATCTCCGGAGCTCTGTGCAAGGTGACTCTCCACGTCCCAGGAGAGCACTCCTGTGGCCGTCTGCACAGTTTGGTGGTTTTTAGTACCAAACTTTGCCACACCTGCACAAATGTTTCTCCCCCTTTTGCATTAATGCCATTCATCATTTTTATAACCCTGGTATAAACAGCTGTGAAACACATACAGCTGGTGGAGATAAAGAGCCGTCTCCTGATTTTATGGTCGCTTAAGTCCACCTGTCATTTTGATTATTTGATAATAATGCTCATTTGGAGGCATTGACTGTGCACTTCCGTACCTGCACGGCCTCCTGAGTGATAAGTTGTGAAGTAATAGATGTGTTTAATGTCCCTGAGGGGCAGCGAGGAAGTATAAACAAGGAATGCAATACTGACAAGATACTGTAGGCAGAGGAGCTGATTCATTGATCGACTGTCAGTGATGCATAACTGAGTAAATATATGTGCATTCCAGGGGGACACAACGTACACTGCAGCTGTAATATAACGGTGAGCTAAATTAACCTGTCGGAGAATGGACGATTGATTTGTGGCGCGATGGACTGACTGTCACTATTAGCTGTAAAGGAGTAAATCTTTAATATCCCAGGGGAAAGCTTTACAGCGCAGCCAGGAATCAGGAAAATGGCCGACATAAAACTTAACTGTAAAATAGTGACAAGTTTAATGAAGCCGCGTGCAAAGAGAAGACCCGCTGCTGTGATTTACAGCGCCTGGCCAATGTACTCACGCTGGCAGCTGCCGCCGTTGGTCGGATCTCCGTAGAAACCGGAGATGCAGCTCTCGCAGTGCCGGCCGGTCGTCAGGTCCTCGCACTTCTCGCACACGCTCTCGTTGACACACTGGCTGTGACCGTTGCACTGACAGGCTGCCAAAGCAAACACAGTGTTAGAAAAAATAAAAAATCAGCCATTTAAAAAGAAGGCCTCGGGCCCAAACACGACTGAGGACAGTGATGCTCGGTCTGTCCTGACTCACTCATATGATAAATAATCTTAATTTAATACTCTCTCTGGCTGCCAGGTTAATTCGTCAGGAATTAACCACACAGAGCAGAGGTCACAACTGCTGCTGCAGCTCACATAGAGATGACACAAAAGGGGTCTCAAAGCCCAAATGTTGGTATGGTCCTCATGTAGGAGCGTCATCAGGTTAGTGGGCGGGGCCTACATCACACAGGAAGTTGACCCTGCAGCTCATGAAGTGACGTAAATTTTAGATTATAGAGTCATTAGATTATGAAGATGTATATTTCTATTTATAGAGCGCTACCTAGTGTCTGCATACAGCCAAGGTGGGGGATGAACCACAGCTCATACCACCTGAGCCACTACTACGTCCAAATGCAAACTCAAGCACAGTTTCACCTGTTATTCAAGTGTAATCAGTTAATCCTCATCAGGCTGTGACCTTTGACCTTCCACCACAAAAATCAATTATAAAAACCATATCCATGGCCGCTCTCACTGCTTTGATATTGATTTAGATATTTTTCAAAGTCAGCTTTATGAAAGCACTAAAAAAAAAAAAACAACAAAGACGCACATCAGCAAAGAGCCACATCCTGTCCTACCTGGGCAGTGGATGAAGGACCAGTTGTATTTGGCTTCGCCCGGGCACATGCTGGCATTGAGCGCCGGCTGCGGGCTGGCGGGCAGACCTGGTAGGGTGGACGGGGCCGGGACGGAGGTCTGGAAGGGCCCGCGGTAGGAGCCCTCGATGCACTGACCTTTCCCCGTGTTACTGGGGTCGGTGCACCAGCCGCAGCCGGGCTGGTCCAGACACTGTCCACACGTCCTGTAGCCGGAGCAGTTTTCAGCTGCACAACACAAACATAAACGAAAAGTTCATCATGCAAACAGTTAATGTATCTTCCTCCAGAGCCCCTGGTTCCCTTCACCTGCTCTCCATAACAACACTCCTATATTTTATTTTCCCATCGCTCAGCTCTTGGGGGGATTCTCCGCCTGTGGCTGTAAGCAGCAATTTATATTTAATTGACCTGCCAGGTTAAACAAATGAAAATTGTTCTCTGCTAACACGAAAAACAACAACAACAAAAAAAGAGACCAAGTTATCAAACCTGGATTATTAATCCTAATCTCATCCACTGGCGGTGCTGCTCTTTAATTTGTTCACCTAAATGGAGGTTAAGAAACATTTAGTGGATGCTCAGCTCCACAGAGACAGACACGCACTGAAAACGTTGCCTTTTAGCATTTTTTGTGAAGTCGGATGATCTCCAGAGATTATACCCTTCATCCAGAAGGTGTTTCATGGCAGTAAATGTGATTTATTTGAAATAAACTGCACAACTTTCCTCTCAGCCTGACAGTCCATGACGGATGTAAGATAGATGATGCTCACCTTAACTGATAAACACACAAAGAGGCCAAACAGAATAAAATAAGGTGTCTTACGTGGACAGGAGTTCATGGTGTACCACTCCATACACTGTCCAAAGGGGAAGGAGGCCACGTAGGCGTTGGAGTCGACACACTGCTTCATGTTGCTGCACCACATGCACTCGGAGCTGCTGCTGGTGCACTCGCTGCAGGTGGACCGCATGGCGCACGGCGTCCGGCACTGCTTGGCGCTGTGGTTGGCTGAAGAGGATGAGAAGACGCGATGTTTAGGCAAGACTCTCTCTATGAGACTAAAGCTCTCCTGCTGATTTCTAACATCAACATAAGATCAACAAAAGGTCACAAAGACCATCGTCAGTCAGAATCCGGTGCAGCGCAGCTGAGGTGTTGATGATGATCTAAGGTAAAATGTCCATGAAGCTTCTCATCCAGGCCATTTTTCAGTCAAGAGCTTGAAGCAGGAAAACTAACAAGTCCAGCTGACCTGATCCAAGCGCTTGAATTCCTTACAGTAGGATCACACTTCATCTAGCAATCTTGTTGGAGCACACAGGTCCCTTCTTTCTATGAATCTGGCATCTTGGAGCTCAGTAAAAAGGTCCAAGATGGCTTCATCTCAATTGGAAGTCTGAGTTAAAAGACCTCACCGATTTGGAGACTGTCTGTTCATTGTTTCAGAAATGCCGGATCGTCTCTTGATGTGTACAATCAGCCTCTCAGTTTCAGGACTGAGTGAGGAGTTGGACAAAAAAAAAACCCCAGCATCACCATTCCGACCCACTGTGAGCTCACCTGGTCGTTCACACAGGCTGCCGTTCACCGGGCTGATGCAGGTCTGCGCCTTCAGTCCGCTGGACGCCGGCTCTGCCAGGTAGCCGCAGAACCCGGCGTCGCTGGGCTCGCCGGGCAGCCACTGCAGGGTGGTGTTTGTGAAGGGGGACATGTCCTCCCAGCACCAGTAGGACACGTTGATTTTCCTGAGCCCCACCCAGGGCGTCACAGTGGCCTTGTTCTGTAACAACAAAAGTCAAAAAAACGAGTGATGTCAGCCGATTGCAGATTGTCGTATAAATCTGCATCTTAACCATGTTAGACAGCGAGTAAGGACAGATTGTTATGATTGTTGTCGTATTTCTACCAAACAAAAAAAACTGTGTGAGCACCAGCTGAAGATAAACGAGACATTAGATGAAAATCGATGTCAAAAACACATTCGATAACCTTCTCTGGTAATCAGAAATCAGGGCTTAGCGCCGCTGGTGTGAAGACGATGGCAGAGCAATCTTTCATGTGCGCTGACAGAAATAAAAGCAGGTCTACTACACTTGATTTGAGAAGCTCACTTCTCCAGTCCATCTCTAATCAATGACTACGCAGCTCACAGATGAAATTTGCTTCCATTTCTTGGATTGATTGATCGTGTCTGGAAGCTGTAGATGCTGCTAAATAGCAAAGTCAATATAACACGACAGGGCGACTCGTGAAGCATCTTACAGAGCCTGTATGTTTTTTTTAATGTTTATCCGGGCATTCTGGAAAACCAATATCATTCCAGCTTCACTAACCCTCCACATTTAAAGCACAAAGATGACCGGAAGACCAACAGAGGAGATGGACACCGCTTCATTAGAATGGATGGAAACCAGGCTTTAATTCCAGCCCGACTTAGAAACACACGTTTTGTCTCATTTAGCTCTGTAGTGGCTACAAGGCACTGAGATACAAAGCGTGACTCCATGTTTCATTTGAGTGCAGAGCAGGTTGTTAGGGCTGCGTCAGACACATTCTTCAGGGAAGCTGTGCAAATACGTGCACATACAGACAGATTTAGCTAATTAGGTCTGTAAAGTACGTCTGAAATGTTTGCTTTTTGTCTCAGGTTGGAAATCAGGCACTTCTTTCTGCAGTTAATCGTATCTCAGCAGTGGAGATCGACCCTTCTTCACCTTGTGTTCAGGCTAATTTTAGGCTTGATGAAGCAATACATGATCATTTAAAGCATCATTTGTCGTGCTTTAAGTCATAAGAAGTGACTTAAACCATGTTTAGCTTTGCTCACATGAATTTAAGGTGCAAAATTCTGCACCTGCATCTGATGATACAAACAGCCCTGTGCAGTGTGCTGGGATGGATCTCGGTGTATTTGCTCTGATGGAGCGAGTAAGAGATGTCAGCTCTGAGGAAAAGATCTGTTAATGGGAGATTTGTTTCACGCTTACTGAACCACAAACTACAGACAAAGGCAAACTGAGCAGATTAAAAAAAAATAGGATTTCTACCAGAGCCAAGACTCCCAAGGAAAAAAAAGTGCACAACAGATCAATCTGTGGCGAGAAATCTGAGATAAAACCACACGTGTATTTTTCATCTGTCCACATGCAGACTCTGTTTCAACACCAAATTATTACTTATTGAACTAATTTATTATTCCTCATTCTTTGCCTGATGTGATCTCTTCTGCTGTAATTATCCGTTTTATCTTCAGCCCTCTCCGTGCATCTGAAGTGTTATCGAATCACAGCTGGTTTTATGACCTAATTTCCCTAAGGAGAATATTAAAATTTCTATAATCCAATAATTAATATCCCAGTACCACTCCACCCTGCTCCTCTTCCTCCTCCTCCTCCTCCTCCTCCCTGGTCTCTTTCTTACCAGCACGCTCCTGATCTGCAGCTCCTTCAGGACGAAGTCCACCTTCTTCTGTGTGGTCAGGGAGGCCAGGACGGCGTTGTGGCTCCTGCAGGCCAGCTTGGCGTTGTCGTACGAGTCCTTCGCAGTGATGAACTTCAGACAGGAGTTGCCCACCAGGTGCCAGCCTTCACCGCACACGTTCTCTGGAGGACACAGAGCAGATGTTGGTACTTCACCATCTAAGAACCCTCATAATCACAAGCATGGAGTCCTTCTATGGAAACAGCACAATCGTGGCTACCAGTAGAGAGAACTCAATTATGCAAAGATAAATCATACAAAACAGAGAGAAAAAGAATTTTATTGATTTTTAAAAATGTAAATAAACTAGAAGCTGTATTTATTATACTATTTCTGAGTGCACAATAGTAAAAAATCTTGAACTCTCTCTTTTTGATCAGCCAAATACTGAATTTTTGTCATGTGACTGCTGGACACATGTGAGTCAATCATGACTTCCTGCTGCACTGATGCTGCACTGTGGCGTGCAGAATTTTTTTGTATTTTACAGAATATTTTTTAGTGCAAATGATTTATTTTTGGAGATTTTTTTTTTTAACTTTTTATAATCGATATAATGATGCAGTTAAGCCGGCAACACAACAGTTATTGGGACAATTACCAGTGAAACAGGAGAGACAAATAATCAGACAGCCTGGTGCTCCATTAACAATCAAACATCAGGAAAACAAACAATTTTATACAATGCTCAGCAACTGCCTGTACAAACCCTGTGACTGTCCAAATCTAAGAAAGGAAGGTGACTTATAATCTGTAATGAAGTGGGATTATTTCTGTCACCTGGCAGTGAGATGCACTCCTGGTTGCGAGGTTCCCACTGACAGTTCTGGTCCACAGCGCAGCTCTTGCAGCTGGTTTTCTTGTTGCAAACGTACGAGGGGTTGTCCTTGGGACAGACCTCGTACTCTGATATGGCTCCCTGAGAAAAAGAGGGCAGGACTCAGAAAACACACCACACACACGTCACACTGACCCAGATTTATTCATGACAGAAACGAGTAAATTAGATTAAATTAGACAGATCCCTCATCATAAGATGATGCGGCAAGCTCACCGGGGCGGAGGTGCAGTTACTGCCCAGAGACACACACTGCACTGAGCACCACTGGCAGGCGTTGGTGTTGGCGGTGCAGCTGTAGCAGTCTGTGTACTGGTCGCACCTCTCGTTATCAGCGTCTGACACAAAAAGAAAGAATTTTTACAGTGAGGCTAATGAATACAGGTCACACTATGACAAGAGTATCAAGGTTTAGTTCCTTTATTCACACACTATGCTTTGATTCTGGTTATTTTGCCTCCGTCATGACCCACAGCTCAGCCAAAACCTCCCAAACACACAGTTTCTTGTGGGGCAAGCATGACAGGGCGGCTGCCAGGCGGCAGAACCGAGCGGCCTCCCTGGTATTCAGCACGCCTGAAAGATATTCCAAGCCGCAGTTTCCATCTGCTGCTACTCGTGTAGATGCCGACAGCGGAAAATGAGACTGCAGAGAGGCTGGAGAGAGGTGTGTGTGTGTGTGTGGAGACCTGTCTGAAGTCCCTCCTTGTTACCTACACAATAGATAATAGTCATGACAGTGTATTTGAAGGACGTATTAACCCTTGAAGGACATACATGCAGCCTCACAAATATAATCATGTCATTATAAAGCAGCAGATTTGTTCATTTTTATGCATTTTGATCAATGCAGCTTACAGCTTTATTATTATTTTATTGAGCCTCCCACTTACACCAAAATATCTACTTCTATTAGTGAAAATGAACATTAATTAATGTTTATTTCCATCTTCTTCATCCCTTTAATGGCTCCATCCTCAGGCCGGAAGCCAGTGAAATAACCTCCTGCTTCCTTTTGCCAAATTTGGGGCTTTAAGAGCTCTTGTTCCTTTTTGTCTCAGCTCATGTTCCTGTTGGTCAGAAGTGTGTCTGTGGTCCGCCTCCCTACATCCAAAATGTATTAGGGCACCTCAGTTCTAGACTGATTAATTGATCAGACAACGATTCAGTTTGCATGTCAGAAACACGCCGAATCACAGCGTGCATGGAGCTGATGAATCTTCAGAGCTATTGACTGATGAATGATTCAAACTGTCGATGATCAAAGTCACAATAACACCGTTCATTTTCAGCAGAAATGACAGCTTCTTTATGATGCACACATTTTTACATATTAAACACTCACACACACAGACACACAGACACACACACTAACGGCCTGGTGACACATTTTTTTGCCATTTTCACTCTTTGATGTGAAAAACAGCCGTCCGTGACAAACAAGCTGTTTCTGGCAGTCTATGCATCTCATCGGACATCAGTGCAGTGAATGCAGATGAGTTCCTCACACACTCAAGAAAAACATCAAGAATCTGAAATCATTGCGGATTAGTTTCACATGGCAGACGCCTGCCGGAGCAGCATTTCAATGAGGTGTCACCTACATGATCTGGGGTTACAGGAAGCCGGTAGCTGCTGCTGCTGCTGAAGCTGCTGCTGGAGCTCGGGGCTGACGGCGTTGCCTTCCCACGGCGTGCAGATCCCCTGGGTGGCGTTCCACAAGCAGTGGATCCCCGGCCAGGCATGGACGCAGGACGCTTCGCTAGAGAAGGCCAAGCAGCTGGGCGAGGTGTACATGAGGACGTCGCTCAGCAGCAGGCTGTTGAAGCCGCCAAACACGTACATCATACTGTCAGACAGAGAAGGAGAAGAAGATGACAGGTTAGAGGAGTCACACGAGGAGGTTTCAACCCTTTCTGCACAGCGAGAGCCCAAAAAGCCTCGTCTGAGTGACCCTCCTCCTCCCTGGGCTTTAACACTCGTCATAAGACCACTAAATCCCCCAACAAGTGCTCTCTTCCTGTGCAGACGGAGCTGACAGAGCCTCCTGCTGTGTGTGTTTGGATGCTGTGTCCGGGGCATTTCTGAACATCTTTCTCTGCTGGCCTCTGCTCAGCTGCTGGGATTACTTTGAGAAGTAACAAGTCTGATCAAAAGTCCCCTCAGATGGTGGAGGGCACACTTCAAACCGCTGGCTGAGGACGTCCCGCTGAGCGAACAGATCAGGAGGAGGAGGAGAGCGCAGCAGACTTTCAGGGAGACTACAGCAGCTAGTCCCTTCTTTCTCATTTAAAATATGCGAGTCATTGTGGAGGAGAAAACCGGATAGTGACAAAAGAATTAAAAGGGAATGTAAAGAAAGCCGGTGAGGAAGCAGGACACATTTCAAAGGGAAAATGGCTCCAGAGTTTGGGGGCCCTGACGGCAAACACAGCGTCCTCTGCTTTTACAGTTTTTTCTGATTGCTTAAACACTAACAATGATTCTTATAGCACAATTTCTAAAACTATTAATAGTTTTAACAAAATCACTCACTGAGTTTGCAAAACTAAAAGCAAAAAAACTGCTTTACACTCAATTTGCACTTTTGTAACATACAATTTGCAATTGTATAAATATAATCCACTTCACAGCATCTTTTTGCTGAACTGTAAACACAACTCACTGCTTTACACACAACTTCCAAATGATCAACACACTCCTAGTCAAACTACACACATTTATGGCTGGTATTTACACTATTTTGCCAACTGTCTGGCTACACTGTCACATGTGAGAACTGTTTTACATCATTAGTTCACTTTGCAATCAGCATGAGCTCTGTAAATAAGACACAGGTAAGCTTCAGTGTGGAGAACAATGGAGGGAGAAGGAGACTGAGAAGAGAGAGAATTAGAGGAGGATGAGGACATGAGGAAGCAGGAGGAAGAGGACGAGGAGGTGAAGAGGAAGGAGGAAGGGTAAGAAGAAATAGAATTACTGATGTCATCGGAGCTACAATAGTGGATCATGTGATCAACCATGGAATGACCCTGAGGGAAGCTGGACAACGGGTTCAGCCTGAGCCGCTACACTGTAGCAAGCATCATGAGGACATATTGATGAGAATGGGTTAGTACAGTTCCTTCACTCTAAGTTTTGTAGGTGTACCATACTCTAATGAGAAAAACAACAATACTGTACATGTAAAACTGAAACTGTTACTCCACAGAATTACTAGACATCCAGCATCTGGAAGGAGGCATGCGAGGATATGGACCAGGCATCATGTCAGGCCTGGATACGGCACTCCAGGAGATATTTTCCCCGGTGCCTTGGACTAGAAGACATTGCATGTGATGTTGATGAAATTCTGTGGCCGGACCCAGAGAGACAATGAGACTGATTTTCTCTCTCTTTCAGTGAAATTGTATGTTTTCTTGTGTTTGTTTTGATGTGTGTGAATAAACATTCATACTTGAAATTTGAATCCCTGTGTTTATAGAACTATTTATGACAAAAGTTTGACCTCACATGGACATACCTTATGCACAGAGAAAGCAAAATCCAGATGTGTTTTCAGTTAATACCATCAGTGTGTAGTTGGCACATTGTGTGCTTAGTAATATGATGGTTTGTGTTAACTGTGTGGTACAAAAATACCATTTTTACAAAGGTTTGAAGAGTTAAGCTAGATGTATTAGCTTTTGCAAGAGATCTACAATGTTTTGCTGATTTGGTGTAAGGTTTTTTTATTTGTGTGTAGAGTTTTGCACAAATAGCCAATAGTTACAGAAATGTGCTTAAGCAATCAGAAAAAACTGTAAGTTGAGACCGGAGGACTGAGTGTTATTGTGGGTTTTTGAAGAGACTGAAACTAAGAAAATGAAAGAAAATATTACATTTACATATGACACACATTTACAATTAAAAAGGGACAAGAGGAAGACACACAAGTCTAAAATGCATTATTAAAACAGGGAGAGTGTAGGTAGAGGGTGCAGGTTTCAAACCATACAGACACTGAAACAGGAAAGAGTCGGGTCTGTCTAACATCACATGTGAGGCTCTTCCAGGTTTTAGCTGCCTCTGAACCTGAAATGCTGCTTCACAGTGTTTAGGTCCAGCTCTTGGGAGGACCAGGACCAGCAGGCCTGTCCCAGATGTCCTCAGGTTCATACGGCACAAACAAACGTGGGTTTGGGTGCTGAGTGATGTTGTAAGGTCAGTTTCTCTGAGAGACAGGGAGGCGGTGTAGAGGTATGAGAACAGGGGTGATGGGCTCATACTGCCTGGTTTTAGTCAGGACCCGAGCAGCTTGGTTTTGAAAACACTGGAGCTGCTGCAGAGGTTGTTTTGTACGTCTGGTGAGCAAAACTATTACAATAATCTAACCTGCTGGAAATGAAAGGATGAGGCTTCCTACGTCTTCTGACTCTGGCAATAATGTTTTGGTGGTGGAACACCAATCTTAGGCCCCGTTCACACTGGGGAAAAAAATGTGGCTTAAGCAGGATTTGGCCACATCCAGATCAATCCAGATGTGTTTTTTTCCGAGTGTGAACACCTCCAATCCAGCTGAATCCAGTTTGATTTCAAGCCGGCTCAAATTGAGGATTGGCTCAAATGTGGCTCAGGTGTGAACGCAAATGTGGCTAGCGAATCCGGCTTGCCACATTATTAGCCATATTACGAGGCGCCACCAAGTGGTTTGGAGAACAGCAAACACGCTGGATGAAGCCGGATTGAGTGCGGACACAACTGTGTGCTAGCCAGATTTGAAAATAGGTCTGAACGCATCCAGCTTAAAGGCTGTCTGGGCTCAATCCTACTCTAGCTGGAATGACTTTCTCCAGTGTGAACGGGGCCTTAGTCTTAGTCTTTGTGGCTTCAGTCTCGTCTGTGACTCTACATCCAGTCTGTGATTTGGTCAAATCAAATCAATATTTTATGTACAAACTATTTTCTACTAAACCACATCTGAGCGTGTGAATCACTGAGCAGAAGAAGAAGAAGAAGAAGAAGAGCACGCACGGTCCAGGCTGAATGAGCTTGTGTTTATGAAAAGAACTAACCAATGTTTACACCCATCACCAGAGCTGCAGAATTCCAAGAACAATGACAGAGCTCTGAATAAAAGTCAGAATTTTAAGGACACAGTGAGACCTTTCTATGGCTGAGGTCTCCTAAACTCATCACCCCACATTAAAAACACTGATAAATATAAAACCTTTATCTGTTGTTACTGCCTGATGACGCCGCAGTGACACATTGATCCAAACGGGTCTTCCATCTGAACAATCTACTCGTCAGAATCACTTCCCACTCTCTGCTCCTACCAAGGCTCTTGGGTGCCATAACCACTGGCCTGTTGTAATGGGCCTCTCTATTGATGCTCTGTGTCTCTGGTAGTCTTGTGGCTTGAATATTAATCCTCATCTTGTAAGTCTGCTAAATGTATAAATATCGCTGCAGGAGCGATATAGCAGTATCTGAATTTGGGGGTGGACTGTCCCTTTAAGAGCACACCTGTGTCAGAGTTCATTTTGTAGTTCCCTCTGGATTACATCCTCCATTTTCCTTTTTAAGCCTCATCTCTCATCTCTCACTAAAGCTCCTCATTCCAAATCCACAGCAGCTGTTAATTCTATTTGGGACTATTTGATCAGTTAACGAATCCACGAACAAACTCTTAATTGCTCCTGAGGAAGAGGAGTCATCAGTGAGGATTGACTCCAACAGGCCGAGTGATTCATGTTAATATTTGATGCGCTCTCTACAGCGGGATGTATAATTTAATATGGATTGCTGTGTCTAGCTCTGCTGGCAGTGCAGATAATACTTACCGATGACTCATCGCTTCTGGTAGCAGCACCATCCCAGTCTATTCACATCCAGGAGTAATAATGAAATGTCATGTATGAAGGCATTGAGATTTTTTTCCCACGCTAACAAGGTCGATTTTTTTGTGTCAGTCGTTCGTGTTTGTAAGCAGATTTCTGGAGTTCTTTAGTCCCATACTGTAAATATACACACTGACAACAGATGCACACGACTCCATATCAACCACACCACAGCAGTTAACACTCAGGACAGAAGTCAGACATGCTCACATCACAGACTGTATATAAAGATGGACAATGTGGCTCCACCTGTGCCAAAATATCGCCCTAAGACGCCATCTTGGGAGTCTAAGCAGCACTGTGTATTCCTGCCGTGTGATGGAGTACCTGTCACTGAAGACCGCCGAGTGTCCAAAGCGGTTGACGTCATGGTAGAGGTCCGGTCGAGGCAGCACCGTCCAGTCGTCACATGCTGGAATAAGAAGAAGACAAGAGAAGAGGGGTTAAACTTCCTGACCTGCTCCCCACATATTAAATCATACGTGTGTCTGGCGGTGGCGAGCTGGGCGGTTATAGCTGGACCTTTCACAGCTCATCTCCTTACGTCGATCAAGTCAGCCGGAAAAAAAAAAAAAAAAACGCCCTTGACCTAGACGCTGGAGGTCTGAGAGCTATACGGGAGCGACAGCCATGAAGAGGACGGGGAAAAATATGAGCTGCATGTGAGGAGCGTAAGAAGAAATAAACACAGCCTCATAAAATGAGGCCTCACAGGAAATCAGACTGACAGGAATGATGTGGGCTAAACAAATGTCAGTCTGGATCCTGAGGTCACTCCCCTCTCTATATAAAGCAGGGCTGGATGTGGATGATGCCTCTGATATGAGACGCTATTTCCCAGTAGACCACCAGAGGACGAAGGGACAAATAATCTAGATTCCATTTACATGACACAAATATTTGTCAAAGATAATTATGTCCAGACAATTATGTAATCAAAACATCTGACAGCAGCTCTCAACATGAGGAAGGTCAGGACTTGAGCAGTGATTCTGCTGATTTACAGATTAGAAAGAAAAGTTTCTGTATCAAATCCGTTCATGAACCCAAATAAAGAGCTCGTAACCTGCTGGATTAGACTTCGACATTCAAACGGCAACGGTGCGAACACTGTGAGCACGCAAGGCTCAAACTGTGAGAGTAATAATCACATTTTCATGCAAACCACTGAGTAACACCGTTACATTGCATAACAGCGGCAGCAGTGCGAGCTGGTTTGCACCCAAAAATGTGACAGCAGCACAAAAACACTGGCAGGAATGCAGAGCAGTGACTGCAGTACATCACATTCAGTCTGTACAATGCAGTGCAAGTCATCATGGGCTCCCAGAGGACAGCGGGTGACGTCTGCGAGAGCTGCTGCTGCTGCTGTGTTCACGGGCAGACAGTGCCCTCTGGTGTGCTGGGACGGGACTGCAGGCGAGGTGGATTTATTACAACGCCATCCACCAATGTCAGGACAGCGGACGGCTCTTAAATTCTGCACTCTAATTGAGTTCAGCCTGTTAAGGAGGGGCAATTAGTTCTCGACGCGCAGCCCATCTCGACTGTAATTACCAGACAATTACCAGAGCTGATGCTGCTGACACAGACCCTGCAGCTGGCTGCTGTGTTGGAGGTTGAGGGGTGGTGGGGAAGTGAGTAATAAAGTCAGCTACAGTCCGATTAGAAATCATAGAGAGGATGCACGAGGAGGAGGAGGAGGAGGAGGAGGAAGAGGAGACAGAGGTCGGACAAAAATCATTTGGACGAGTTAGACTCTGGGGAAATGGTGGCAACAATATGGTTCCTGCGGACCAATCAAGTGTTAGTATAAACATGTGTGACGCTTTAATTTGAATTATGACTCTACATCTGCAGTTACATCACGTCATCGCACAACAAAGGGATGTTTGTTAGGTCCCAGCATGAGCAGAGAGACAGCAAAGTGTGTGTGTGTGTGTGTGTGCCTCCTGAGGTTCTAATTTCCCTGCTTGTCAGTCATCTTGGTAACGACACAGAAAACCTGAACGTCCCGAGGCCGTGCCGCGGCCTCCGGGGAATTCTCCCTCCCATCCAGGGAGACTGCTGAAGCCTCCCATTAATGAGCAGCCTGTGACAGCACTGCGGAAGGAGGCCGACTCAATTTACAGCATTTACAGGCAGTTAACAGAAAACCAGGATGGGTTCTGACAAAACTTCCAAATGAGGACACAGAGGAGAACTTTAAATGGGATCTTATAATTAGAATTCATGCCACCATTGTCAAAACAACAAAAATCAACTCTGATCTTTGAGTTCAGCTCATAAACTGAGACAGGAAGCTGTTTTTAAATACCACACTGCTTTCCTTCATACAGATGCAGATGAGGGGAAATCACAGTGCAGCACTCCCCCTGCTGTTCAGCTGCTGCACTGCACTAACTCAGGATTGTTTTTACAGGCACCATCAGCAGAAAAGAACAGGAGAAAAGATCTGCTCTTTCCCTGGCACTAATATAGAATTTACTTGCTCATAGCATAGCAGTGTTTGATTTAATGGTGGGAAGGTGTGACAGGTTGTTGGCTGTATAATCACAGTCTGATGCACTAAATAGACAAAAGTGTATGGACAGCTAGCCACCATATGTGTCTGCACAGACAGGTTTGCCTGTAAAGATCTTTTCTTTGAGCATTTTAATGGCAACAAAACACACAAAGCTATCATCTAAATCCACATTATGTGCTCTGAAGCTGCAACATGGAGTCAATAAATGGAACATTTTTCCACTGGTATATCCATAAAATGTCAGCATACATTGATCATTGATAAACAATCAATAATGCAGGTTAACTGCAGCACTAAAGTAAAAACAGACCAGCTACACATACCGTCCATTTACTTTTGATCACATAGTGTGTGCAGTCACTGCTAGAATTTCTTCGTGCAGTTTTCAGAGGACTGATTGAACCATTTACTGGATATTCTCTGGAGAGGAAGTTTTTTTAATCAGAAACATATATTGGTTCTTAAACCAATGGGCAATAATCTGACTGAATCATCTCCACTTTACTGGATCCTGAAGGAGGAAACGTTAATAATTACTGTAGTTAGACACCAGCGTCTGAGCATAAGGTATCGCTCTGAGCTTTGTTACACAGGCCTAGGTCTCCTCCATGAGGTCTTAGTCGAACCCAAATGTATGCAGACACTAGGGCTGAACGATCTATCGTTTTGGATCGAAAATTGCGATCTCAGACAACACGATTTTGAGATTGTCAAACCCACGGTTTTTTGCACTGCTCCTAACTGAATCAGGTTTTGTTTTGTCAAATGCTACGGCTGAAAACGAAAAGAAAACGGAGGAACTGGTCCCTGAAACGAACTCCAGCTTTATGTTCGGTACTGTTTCTGCCGGCAGCAGCGGCGTGTCTTCTAAGCCTGTGTGTGTGCGCGACGTGTGTCGCAGTGGAAGGGCCGCGTGTATACGAATGTATTGTGTGTGTGTGTGTGTGTGTGTGTGTGTGCAGTGGGAGGGCCGTGTGTGTACATCAGATGCAGACAGAGGCAACAGCTAATGACGTCACCAAAACAATAACGCAGGCATTTGATGAAGAGGCTCCATATGAGGACTCTAGTAAACGGTGGACAGAGCTGACAGCAGCAGCTCCGTTTGTCCTTAGATATGATTCCCATTAAAGTTTGATCATTTGTTCTAAATCACATTGAACTTTAAGAGTTACTTAAGTCTCAATACTGTATTTATTGTTTAACCTTAGGAGGCACACTTCAGTTTGTTTAAATGAGTGTTGAATAATACTTTACAGAACTACATTAGTCTTATTTTTAACCTATAAGAACTTTATTTTGTTCTGTAATTGTTATTTAAATGTTCATGTTTATTGAAAACTAATACTGAGTGCACGTTATCAGAGTTTACTTTTAGATCTACTGTTTTTGAGAGGTGACAGAGTAGCTACCTGAAGTCTTTTACACAGAAACATGCAAATTAGTGTCAATGTAAAAACAAATCGTGATAAAATCGAGATCGTGATTTTATCATTAAAGAATCGTGATATAAAATTTTTGCCATATCGCCCACCCCCAGCAGACACATGTGTCCAATTACTTTTGGCCATATTGGGTGGATGCGATTGCTTAAAGTAAATGTAGCTGAACTGAGCAGGTGTGAGCTCGTGCCAGCAGCTGATCATTGTGTGTGTGTTGACTGACCCAAACTGTAGACCAAGAAGTCCGAGGAGAAGCACTTGGCGCCGTGGCTCATGGACGTGTCGTTGTGCGTGTTTCCACCAAACACCAGCATGGCGCCGCTCACTATGACCGCCGTGTGGAGGTAACGGAAGAAGCCGCTGTCTCTCAGGACGGTCCTGCAAAAACACACACATGCATATATAATGACACACCTTCCTTTAATTTGCACACTAATGTGTAGAACATACTGACTACATATTGATGTTAAATAACGACATTTGATGAGAATTTAAAGCCTCATTTGAGTTTTTTATACTGTGATATACTTTTTACAGTGAGGAAAAAACTACAAGTTATCATATGCATCATCCACGAAACTCCACCAATCAATCATCATCATCATCCTCTCACCATTTCCTCTTGTCCACATCAAACTTGTACAGGTCTCCGGCCAGGCCGTACTTGTTGGCGCTGAAGGCCTTGTAGCCTCCGTGGATGTAGATGGCTCTGGTGCCGGGGTCAAAAACGCTGCTGTGGCCGTAGCCGCCTTGGACCAGCGCTCCGTTGGTACTCAGGACGCTCCACGTGTTTTTAGCTGGAGGGTCACAAACAGCACAAAACCATCTTCAGGGATTTTACTGTTCATAAAAGTTTCATCACATTTTACTGGTTTTTATTCTGGTAAGCGAATAAGAGAGGCACCCCCATCCACAGCAGGATAATAAAACCTCCTAATGAAGTTCAGCTTCCTGCCAACAAGACTTTCATTTCCTGTTATAAACCGACGTGTCTGTAATGTCTGCAGCAGGTGTGAACGTACCGATGTTGTACTCCTGGACATGGCTGATGTATCCATACAGAGGACAGTGTCCGAACAGGACTAGCATGACAGGATTGGCCCCTTCCTGGAGCGGGGGCACAATGTGAGCCGAGTGTCCCACTACAGCGTACTGCTCCTTGGCACGGGGGGTCAGGAGGACCCAGGTCTGGTTCTGGATGTGGAAAACCCACAGCTGGCTGGAAACGTTTCCCGTGGAGTCGATCTTTCCTCCGTACATGTACATCTTACCCTGCAAGAAACAAACAGTGGAGCAAAGTTAGTCATTTTGATGTGTGATAAAATGATGTTTGCTCATTAACTCACACAGTAACTGCAACATTGTTGATTTATTTATTGTTCTATGCACCTTAATATGCAATAACTGCACATGCTGTTTACCTCCTGACAGTTTTGCACAATGATTTTTTCTCTGCTCAATTTGCACAGCAGCTGGTGTAGCACACATGCACATTTATAAGTATATAGCTCCACTTACTTCCATAGTTTATGTATTTTATGTGTAATTATATTGTGTTTTTTTTGCTCTTCAAATTGCTCTTTTTGTAAATGATTCTATTTTTTTGTGGTACCTTAAACCTTCATGACATTCAGTGTGAGCAGCACAGTTTCCTTACTGTGCATGTGACAACAAACACTTTGAATCTTGAATCCAAAATCTTCTCTGTAAGTATTGATCACAGCAAGATGGTTCACATATCAAAATAAACTACACAACCCGACCTTTCCAAAGACACACATCACATTTGTGAAAAATATTTTATGGTTGTTTATAAAAGGCAGATTTACATCCAACAAAATTCTGAATTTCTGTGACGTCACACAATGTGCCACCATTAAGGTTCTGAAACCTTCTCTACAAAACTATAAAAAATAAATCTCTACAACCGGCTTTTTAAATAGAAATATAACAATTTCATAAGATGAATCGGACTTTCCTTAAATATAAAGACCAGTCAGTGAATTCCTGCTGTAACACACAGGCATCAGCAGGTATTAGTATGTAGGAGGCCGGTCGTGAACTTTAAGACACTTTGTGTCTCATTATGACTGAATAACTAATGAAGCATCGTTCTAATGAAAACCAACAAACATCACAGAAACCCTGAGCACCTCTGACCTTCAGCAGAGTGATAACTCATTACCGTCTAATACAGAACAATAATCTCCTCTGAAGGAGCTGCAGACCATCTGGAGGTCAGACAGCAGAATGTCTCCTGACATGAAGAGACATGGGACAACTGTAATAATGAGTGTTTTCTGTACAGGTTGAAGTGTGTGTGACAGCGAACATCATCATCAGCAGCTGCTAAAAAATCACATTATTTCCACCTGTTGTGTATCTGCTGTGAAATTTGATTTCTGATCTGATCTGTGGAGCACGCACTCGCACACTCGGATACAATCTGTTCATTACAAGCAGCTCTCAAACCGCAGAGCGCGCCGACTGCGTCTTCTTTTTCCGTCTAAATTATTATTCCATCAGCAGCTCCTAACAATCTCTCCGCTTCCCCACTTCACTGCAGCAGCATATCAAAACTCAGAGATCCAAACGTTAGTTCCACACAACAGACACGACTCAAAGCACAAACAAAACGAGACGAGGAGTCTATCATGATTCTGTTTACAGACTGAGGATCCTCCGCCCCGTCACGTACCTCGTGGAGAGCTAGCGAGTGGCCGTATCGGGGCGTGACGGTGTTGACGGAGGGGTCAAGGCTCATCCAGGTCTTGCTGCTCAGGTTGTAGCTGCAGAAACACAAAGGTGTGGTCAGATTTAATAAATATCTTACAATGGTTTTCAGAGATATTGCGCAAAGTTGGCAGATTGCTCCTTTAGCCTCTGCTTTTATAGGCAGAAATAAAAAGGCCTTGGCATGCTGGCGACCTCATAAAACTCAAAACATGAGCCGAGGGAGTGAGCGTGATCCTTCTGGGTGGAGTTCAGGGTGAGGAGCATCAGACCATCCTGTAATTTTATGACTTTAATTACGGTGCAGCGACACAGACGCACACTTCTTCCAACACACAGGACATCAAGTGCTTCTTCAGCATATGCAAGTGAAAAATATTTAACAGCAGACACACTCTGAAACCGAGCGGTCGCATAGCAACAGGAGGACTGATGTCTCGCAGCTCATTTGGACGAGAGCTGCAGCCAAAATGATGGAGGGAGGACTTACGCTTTGACCATGTGATAGTCGGAGGCGTTGAAGACGTAGCCTCCGATGACCCACATGACGCCCTGATCCACCACGGCCTTGTGAGAAGCCCTGGCCAGCCCGGCCTCGGTGTACTCCTCCCGGGTCCAGAAGGAGGAGTTGGCAGGGACGGAGACGGAGCAGTCTGGACCTGAGGAGACAGGAGGAGACACAGCGGAGGCGCAGTTAACCCAGAGATATCAACAAAGTGAATCAGCAGAAGCAGAAACGTCCCTGCGTTACGGGCAGATTAAACTTTCACAGGCCTGATTAGTTTACATAAATGTCCTGCGGCTAGTCAGCGCTAACAAACTGGAGCCATCTGCTTTCTGTGGATTGACAGTGTAGGTGGAAATAAACATCCTTTTCCTTTCATTGGCAGTTCTCTCCTTTGAGAGGGACAGCTCTAATTGTTCAGAGGGAAAAAAAGAAATGCAAATGACTCCTCGTGTTCAGCTGTTGTCCCCGGCAACTTGTACATTAGAGAAAAGTTGTATGATCCAGTAATCATCTCTTAAATTATGAAAGAGGGATGTGAGAGATGTTACAGAAGCTTTTAGATTCTGCAGATAATCATGGTTAAAAAGAAGCTTTTGTGCGGACCAACCCTTTAAGGACACACGGCTCAGGCCTGTGCTGCCTTCCCTTGTTTATTCACAAGAACAATAACGCTAGCATGAACCGGAATCACCGCTGAATGATGGGAAAAAGACTCAGAGAGTCAGGAACAGAAGGATCGGCCTTTTCCTGACCTCACACAGGGTGCGACGGGGTTTGATCCTGTCTCTCCGCGTGCTACCTGATGACATCAACCCTGCCTGGAATAAAACATTTACCAGCCAATTAGTGCTATCGCTCCATCGTACAGCAGCAGCAGCAGCAGCAGGGACAGGCTGTTAGGTGTTAGCGCCTTATTGATTGTTATCAAAAACACAATGCACAAGTGGCCATGTGCCAGGGAAGGAAGTGTCATGAATCACTCCTGCAATCAAGGTCACTTTATCCATCCTGCTTTCCTCGTTTCGTTTCAGCAGTTGCAAAAAAAGAAAAACCCCTGATGGCTCATATACAGTGGTGGGGGAAGTACTGAAGCTTGGTACTCAAGTAAAAGTACAATTACCCATCAAAATATATACTCAAGTAAAAGTAGAAAAAGTAGAAGTGCTACATCAACAATCCTACTTAAGTAAAAGTCTTAAGTACTTTTAAATGTACTTAAAGTATTCAAAGTAAAAGTACTCACACACTGAATATATATGATTGATTTCCATTGCAAAGGATCTGAACAGGTTAAAATAATCAAAGAAATCATCTTAAATGAAAATGGACCATGTGTAGTTAATGTACATGTTCAGTCCAGAAGCAGCTGTGGACAGGTCTGTGTGTCATGAGGCAGGCTGTGGGCATCAAGTGAACAGAGAGGCTGCTGATAACAAACAGGCATTCAGCATGTTTACTGTGTCAGTGTTCCTGCTGTAGATTCATGTGAAGATTCATGTTCATCAGACATTAATGGATGGACCTGTGTTAGCAGACAGCAGCTAACTAGTTAGCTAACTGAGCCAGAGCACCGGCATCATGACTGAGGCTCATTATAGAAACACAGCTGGCAGCGTGACACCACCTCCATGCAGAGTCTGACCTCACATCAGTCCATCACTGTGTTCATCACATGGAACAAGGAACTACAGACACTGTAGAAATGCAGTGGAGTAGAAACTTTAACCTCCTGCAGGAGATGGATCTTCTGTGAAAGGCTGGTCTGACTAAACAGGCGTCTGTCGCTGCTTCTGCTCCGGCAGAGTGAGTTCATTTGGAAGCTGGCAGCACTGAAGAACACCAAGTGTGCTGCTCCTCTGCTAAAACACAATGACAGGGTAATAAAGGCTAAAGAAAACGCCGGTCTGCTTCTCAACTCCCTCAGCTTTGGTAATTATGAGCTGCTGAAACAATCTGCAGTTAAATTAAGCTGTTGTCTCTGCTCGTGCAGAGCGGAGCGCGTCAGAGCCGTTTAACAACTAATTGAGCGCTCAGATCATCCATATGGTCTGGCTACAGCAGGGTGAGGATATCGGCAAATAAAAGCTCGACAGTCAGGAGGAAGCTGATCCTGCAAAAAGCAAAAAGTCCATTTGAAGTCCAGCAGATGGAGGCTGTGGGGCAGCAGAAGCCCCAGTAATGATGCTGGTGGAGGCTTAAAGACGAACAACTTTGAACCGCTAGATAAACAGGCGAGATCTGGACGGATAAAAGACAACACCGCCTGAATGAAAGCTGCTGCTGCTGCTGCTGCTGCTGCTGCTGCTGCTGCTGCTCAGGAGCTGCTCTGGATATTCACCCTTCATTCCTCAGGCACATCAGGACGTTTAATCACACTTGTTTCACTTCATTCTGTCCTCGAATCAAATCACAGAGACGTGCTTGGTTTTGAGAGGTTGAATCACTTTAAGCTCTGAGTCAGATCCAGCAGCTCTACATCAGACCGACTCAAGGGTCTGAGCAAAACTGTTGCATCTAATCTCCAGGTTTTTGTTTCATTAAGAGCAGAACTACAGCTCTGGAAAGCAGAACTAAAGGAGAAAAGGTTCAGCTTTACAGTAAAGACAGACAAAGGGACAGGAAGTGAGTGACCTTTCATAGAACCGACTTCCCACCCAGCTCAGCTCCACTCACAGGAATCAGCCCTGATCAGCAGAGGTTTAAGGAGTAAGACAGTCCAGACTGAGCATGTGTAGTTAAAACTATCATAATTTAAATGGTTTTCATCAGGTTTTGGGTCCTCTGAAGGTCTCACCTTGCCACGCAGGCTTACAGACGCAGGTCTTGTCCCGGCATTGTCCTCTTTCTGGTCCGCCACAGTCAGCCATGCAGTAGGGGACGTCGCAGGCTTCCCCCTTCCAGTTCACATCGCATTCGCAGTACACAGAGGAGGTGGAGTTCCTCACGCGACACTCGCCGCGGCCCGAGCAGTTGTTGGGACAAGTGTTCACCCTTCAGGGAAGCAGAGAGAGAGAAGGTGTGAATAAAACATCAGGAACACTTTTCACTGGCCTGGTTACATCTGCTTCTGTCAGAGCAGAGACTCAGCTGTCTCCAGGCTGCAAGCTATTAGCAGTACTGGCTGATATCTGATCAGAATCATTGATTGTTAGCCATATAATAACGGCTGCACCTCTCCAATTATATCTTTACGTTGAGGTGAAAAAGTGTAAACAAGTCAAAAGTTGCCTTTTAAACATCATCATCCATCAAAGCGACACACTGAGGTGCACCGTCTGACGGTCTCCCTTTCTTCCTGAAGACAAACATGGAGGGAGCGCGGCCGGCGACACAAAGGGCCCTCGTCCTTCTTTCATGTTCCTCCGCCGCCTGATGGTTTTGATGTTTCGGCTCTTCCACTTCTCCCAAACACCAAAGACCGCAGGGGCCCGGGGGGCACCTCGCTTCTTTCATCTGGCTGATTCTCAGCCCAGCTTCAATCCCATCGCTATGGAGACGGGACCAATGAACGAGGGGAGGAAAAAAAATGCAGGGGTCCATTGTGTCCTTGGCAGATGTTTGCAAGAGAAACTTTGGTTTTTAGAAGAGTCTTCCTTGTCATGGCAGCCGAGTTAATGTGACCGCCGGTTTTAATCCCTCTGTTTAATCCAGTTTTGTGTTCAGATTAAAATTAGTGGTTAGCATAATAAAAACAGGGATTATGCATCTAAAACAGGTTCAACACTGTCAGTGAAGCAGGATTGAAATGATCCGCTTTATTTACACATTTCCTAACATGTATAGCGCCATCTTGTGACGCTGTGGGTTGGTAGCTGGCTTTTGCTAACAGGCAGCGACGGCTTTGACAAACGCTAAAGAGGTGAAATTGATACAAGGGAGGTCACGGTTGTACAGTCACAGGATGTAGTGATGGACGTCAACAAGCAGGAAAAGATCAAGGAGCGTCTGGTTTGTTGGCTAGTGGTGCTAATCTGAGAGAACCCTCCTGCTAGCCGCAATGCTAAGGTTTGTAGCAACAACTTTGTAAACACTCATAATGTGGAGGGGGATGGTCAGACCTGGCTGACTCCAGGGGGCCAGATCCCTCTCAGAGAGCTCCTATCGCTGATCATTTATTTATTTATTCATTTCACGTTTTGCAGAGCTGCGACGGGAAACGAACACTTGACAAAAAAAAAGTTAACAAAGAGGGAACGATCTTCACCTCAGATGTCCCACAAAGAACATTTAAATTGTGGGGGAGAAAAAAAAGTCTGCCAATCCAAACAAAAAAAATCCATCTGTTATCCATCACAGCATGTGTGTGTCCAGAGAAATCAATAAACTGTGGTTTGATCTAATTTTTCAAAAGTGTGTTCCCATTAAATTTCACTGTGTGTTACAGTTCTGCACAGTTCTGTGCAGTTTATCTACAGCGCCACGTGATACAACGACACAAAAACAGGCCTTATTTCACTTTTAAACTGACACTCAAGAGTCTCAGCCGAGCAGTCACAGAGGAAGGACAGGAAGAAGTGAAAGTCATCCAAAAATAAAAAATAAAAAATGGATTCTTCTTGTTGAAGAAATGTTTTAATTAAATAAAAAATGTCACTAAAATAATTAAAATTCGTCACACCAGCCTTGGGTGGTAATTAAAATAACATTTCTCAAACCTGACACCCACCCCAAAAAAAAAAGAAATAAACATATAAAAAAAAACACTCAACAAAAACAGAACTTTATTATTGCCTGTATGAACACACTGCTCTGTTCAGCAGCACTTATCAGGCTGAGGATGTTTGTGAATAACTTATCTTTACAAGGATCTACTCTAAATTATAAAGGGACAATTTTAAGAAGAAGCCGTTATTCCAAGTGTTTTCTTAGAATTTTGTCACTAAAGGCAACGCTTAGTCTTCATAAAAATGGCCGCAGGGTTTAATGATAGGGATCTCTGATGGAACAGACGTCTTCACACATGCCTGAGATCACATTCTGAATCTGAAGAGGAAAATTTGGAGCCACAAAAAATGTTCTACGTTCATCTTCACACACACATGCCGTGCTGTGTGTGTGTGAAGATGAAGCACTGCAGCAAACGGACTTGATCCTGTGGCGAGGCGCCGGCAGGCAGCACGCAGGCTGAATCATGCAGAAAGTGATAGGTTAGTATGCGTCATCATGTCCGAGGCAGCGGCGTGAAGTGGGCCCTTCACCTAAATAAAAATCGCAGCCAGGAGAACAGGAACGACTCAAAGCATGCGTCCTTCAGAGGAATCAGGACTGCCAGACGAGAGAGATGCTCGACACCAGGCCGGAGGACAAAGAGTCTCCTGGGAGAAGCTGTTTTTTCCTTGTTAACATCGTCTCACCTGTACGAAATGTTGAAGCCAGTCAGGTTGTACGCAGCATCGCTGAAGAAGTGCAGCAGGGCGTAGCCGGAGTGAGACACCACCTCAGGAACCGTCTCGTTCCCGTATCGCTCGGGCACGATCAGACCACTGCAACAACAACACATTATTATTATCAACCATCGTTTAATCAGCCTGATGAAGCCACAATCATGGATTAAATTAGTGAAATTATTGTGTGTGTTGTTTAAGACATCGAATCCGCAGCAGTCCAACCTGAAAGCAGCGAGCAGCGGGGCGTAGATGGAGTCTCCGTCGTACACATACAGGTGGTCCCAGCTGCATTCTGTAGCAAAGTGGTTGAACCGTAATCGTAGAACGGTGTTAGGCCTGTAACACACACACACACACACACAGAGAGTGAGTGCACCATTTAATGTCCCCATCTTTGCATGATTGTGTTGTTGTCAGCAGATTTATACCAAATAAAGCAGTTTAGATCCCTTTAATCATTCATTCCCTCCTGATTTTAAAGTTACTGTTTGACCGGCTGAGGCTGCAGAAAGCAGGTGACACACACTCACCTTCAACAAACCTTTACTGCTGTGTTGTGTGTTGAATCAGCCGCAGCACATTGAAACACACACTGTTGTAGGTTATTTGTGATGTTGAATGAAGTAAGTGTACAGTGTGGTTACAGTCAGGAGGATCAGCAGACCAGGAAACGCAAGCTGTTTAATGACTTTTCTGATTGAAGACGTTCATGAGATTCCGACTCTAAATTTGGTTAAAACATGGAGGAGGGGAGAACACAAAGGCCCATTTAGACACACAGGAAGTGATATGAATAGTCACAGTCCTCCACTCCCTGTTTTATTTATTCGTCTCTCTCTCTCTCTCCTGGAAAATAAAATGAGCGGAGGAATGGCAGCAGCCTGAAGGTTCGATTAGAGACGAAGGCTTGTGACCGGTGAATAATTAATCAAAGGAACGGACTGAAAAATGTCCTCTTCTGCTGCGGCAGCCCGGCACACGGGATGACTTCAAGTGTCTTCACACCGCAGGTTGATGCACACAGTGCACGTGTCACTGCATTAACCCTCTGTTAGGACCGAGCCCAGGTCTCCGGGCAGCATATAAATGTCACATTAGTGAGTAACAAACCCACTCGGAGGACGGAGCATGAGCCGCGTGACCGGAGAGGTCAGACTGTGCTCACACACACACACGGCTCCTGAACGCTGGCCACGATCCAAACATGCAAATATAATCAATGAGTTTACAGTATGGATAAGCTGGCAGCCAGAAAAAATTAAGAATCACGGCCATGAAATCGATACCGTGTGCAGTGGAAGTGCTGACTGAAACAACAGAAAGGGAGGATTGAATTTCTTACAGTGACTTTGTCATTTAATTTCCATCCATCACCTTCTGGATGCTGTGAATCCTGGCCGCTGATGGAGCACGCCGACGTGCAGCCTCTGGAGCTAAAGTGTCTTAATGGCAGAAGAGGACTGCATGAAATCATTAAGCGTGCCAGCATCATGTTGCACCGTCAGAACCAGAACCACACATTACACGGTGCACTCACGGCGACAAGCTGAGAGAACTCCAGTTAGGATCTTACAACCAAGGTAAATACACTGAAATCTATGTTTACAACCATTTTTCACATGCCCACAGAGATGAGAAAATCAAACCGGGTTCCACATGCTATGGATGAGTAGTTAGGAATCTCGCAGCTCAGCTGATAAAGTCTCAGATTTGTCGTCATGTGACTGCTGGTCATGAGTAAATGTATGATGGCTTCTTATTTGTTGCAGATTTACTTGCTCTATTTTAGGCAAATTTATTTTTATGATGAACGCTGTAATAAGAGGGAAAAATAACTCCTCTCATTCTGGTGTTTGTCTTGGTGGTGTTGGATCTGGACTGTACTTACTGTCCCTCAATGAGCCAGGTGCACTTGGTCTTGTACTTATAGTTTCCTGGACCATCAGTCAGATGACCAGAGGGCCCCGTCAGCCTGGAAAGGAAGAGAAGAAGAGAGTCGAAGTTAGGGAAAGGTGTGAAAACCATCAATCTCTGTGATCAAGTTAGCTTTATACGATTAGCATTTAGCTGAAACTACTACATGAAACGGCATCACAAAGCTTCTGGCACAGCTCAGGTCATTTTTAAATAAATTCACTTAAACATAAGTCTGTTTTATGCCATTAAAAGTTTAATATCAGCTACCAGGGAAATGATTTTATCACACAGGAACAGCAGAGGGAGCGCAGGTAGACCCGGAGCAGCTGAAGGTCTGAAAATGATTAAGCAAATGATCATGTGAGGCCAATGACGGCCATGATGGGCGGCTGTAAAGACTTTAATGGTAGGCTACAGCACGCCGGCCCTGCCCGGGTATGGCCTGATCAATTCCAGCGTGATGACACAGCAGCGGGAGCTGAATTACACAGGGGACACAGAGATTGTATCATTACTGATGCAGGTCTCACGGGGCACACACACACACACACACACACACAGGCTTGTTCCAAAACAGGTCAAAGTCGACAGAGAGACCTCCCCTGATCAGCTTGATAAATGCTCGTCTGTCTCTCGTATTGTTTTTATTAACAACATTTCGTGTTATTTGACGTTTTCATTATGAAAGGTGTTTTTTTGTCACTGACCAGCCCATTATCCGGAACTTCTGAGTACAGTTTCATAACACTAGTTTTATTCGTATCCAGGCAACAAGTGTGCAGCAACTTCTTGTTACTAAACGGAGTGGGCTAACTGTCACAGCTGTGTACGCCGCCCGCGAGGCTCAAGGTCCATGGCCGAGGGTGTTGTCAAGTTAACTTCCACTGGGACAAACACATGACACAAAGCTCCTGAAACCTGTGGTGGAGGCTTTTTTTTTTGTTTTACTGTAGTGAAATCGATGAAGAAGATCAGATCAAACCAACTCTCACCCATATTTTCCACAGAAAAAAAAAAGAGAGTTCATCCACCGAGCTCTTCTGATGTGGTGGCGGTTTGCTAACGAGTATGCTATCTGTAATTACAGACGGCTCACTGCTAATACAGCCAGCAGCGCCTGTGGGGACGCCAAGCTCCCCCAGCTCGCAGACAAACAAGAGTTCTCTCAGAGGGACCCTGGACACTCATGAACACAGCAGCCACTCTCCATCTGCAGCTACTGCACACAGCTACACAGATCTACTATCAGACATGTTATCGTAAAAATCATACATACAAATGTTTATCAGCACATGGACGTGGAGGCTGCACAGTCAATGAGTTTCATTCCCTTCCAGCAGTGCAGCTGCAGCCTCTCACAGAAAATATTTAACCATCTGTCTTTTAGGTCGAACTGACAATCTAAATGTTAAATATTGATTTAGGAAGTTTAACAGAGAAAATAGAAACAGGAAGAGATCTGCAACCGAAACCAAAAATCAAACCCCAGCCACCCACAGACGTAGCATGAGAGGAAACACTGATGTGTTCCCGCAGCTCTCACCGTGCCTCAAATTAGACGCACTCAGAAAAGTTGTGTGAGCTGCTCAGTTTGTGACATATTATAAAAATATACCTCGATAGCTGCACACTTCATGATGGCACTCACAAAGAAACACAAAAAAACAAAAAACTGAACCAGTTGAACCAGAAAAAATAAACACAGATCTTCCAAAAGCGTATGGTTCCAATTGATTTTTCTAATCAATCATTCTTCAAGTCTGGACAGTTTCTTCGTATTGATGCAACTATCTTGGAAAACTTGGAAAGTCAGAGGTCAGAGTCCTGAGCCAGCAGGTGTCTGTACTCTGACAGCATCCCCGCAGCAGAACCAAGTGGCCTGCAAATAGCAAAGCGGTTCAGCATGAGAGGGAAGCAAACACGATCCCTCATTCACAGGCGACGACAGTCCTGTTCAGCACGCAAAAAACAAAAAAACAGCACGCTCAGACGGAGAGTAAATGCTACAGAGGCGAAACGGCGTTCCCCTCAGACCATCTGGGCAGACGTAGAAAAGTGCCGATGTGAGATTTTAAATCGATTATTTGAGAGGAAGGCGGATCCACTTTCATCGCTTTACTGTGACGGCCATGATTTGATTCTACATGGTTTTGCATGAGGCATCAAAATAATGTCCTCCAGACGCTGAGACTTTCACAGCTTATTATCAGAGACACAATATCCAGGAGACTGTCCTCCACCAGAGGGCTTCATCAACAATGAATGTGCCATCATCTTCCTCTATTAATGCAGCTGTGCAGGATAAGGAGGAGAGCTGAGACCTGAAATACTGCCGGTAACAAATCTGTAAAAGGCTACAACACCCAAAACACAACCATGACGCCATCAGTCAGTTATACTGTGATAAATATTTCATGAATTATGAGCACTGGCTATTTTTCATCCTTCCACCACAGCTGAACTGTGAGACTGGGTGAAAGTCTGCACCTCTGCACAGCAGCAGCAGCAGTGGGGACCATTAGTCTGGCAGGCTGGGTGCTCAGTGAGGTCAGCCTTCGAACAAGCACCACACAGCAGCTAATGGACTAATACGCACAACAACAAGGCAGCAAGCTCTCTAAGTAAGCACAGCTAAATCAAAGCCAGAGCTGATGCATGTGTCAGCAGCGGCAGAAAAAAAAGCCTTAAATTATGACGGGTCAAGTCAGACATGATGGAAGCTGCTCTGAGCTTCCTGCCTCTCTGCAAACCTTTGACCTCACACTCTCTCTCTCCCTCTGCACCTGTATGCAGACAGCTTCTCCTTCATTAGAGACTCTGTCCATGCTGGCGGCAGCCTGCGCAGGCCCTCGCAGACTTTGCAGAAGCTCCACCCATGTTCAAACGAGGTCAGAATGTAGATACCTGCACCTGACCACACCTACACACAGGCTCTTACAAGTTACACAATAAAAAAAACTTTTAAACCTTCAGTACTCCTCTGAGCTGAGTGCGGGTCTATTCTCATTTTTTCCCCACCTCATTGCGGGGAACACGGAGCCTTTCCTGCAGTGACATTAACTTATTTGATTAGGTAATTAAACCTGCAGCATGGAGGTGATAATGCTGAGCTACCACAAGCAGACAGCAGCTATGCTAGCAGTTTCTAACATCATAAAAACCTCCACACTGCAGACACACTGTCCCTTTTATTCAGAGTGGCTGTCATGTCTGAAAGGCCAGTTTCAGAAGGTGATAATGGAGTGTATGAGCACAGGAGGGTGGAGACGAATGGAGGAAATTGAGGAGCAGAATTTTGAAATCAATTTGTGGGTGAACCAGAAGCCAGTGAAGCTGCTTGAGAATAGGATGGATTCTGAACCAGTTGTAGGGACAGGCAGACCAACGGTGCAGGGCTGGTCTGGTGCAGTGTGAGGTCAGCCACAGCAGATCTGGGTCCCATCCCTGCTTTTGTGTGGTCCTGCTGACCCTTTAGCTCTCACTGGGGCGGTTTGGGTTGAGGGTGAGAAGTGGCAGGGATGAGAATCAGCACATCTAAATCCGAGGCCATGGTCCTGAGATGGAAAACTGTGGAAGGGCCTGTTAGGATTGGGGACAGCTTCAAGTGGAGGAGCCGACGTATGTCTGGGTTTTGTTCACTTGAAGGAAATAAGGGGGAGCTGGCGATCGACAGGAGGATTACTGCAGAGTGCACAGTAATGCAGACTCTGCTCCGGTCGTGGTGAAGTCAGCAATGAACCAAAGGCAAGGCGCTCAATATGCCCGTCTATCTACGTTCCTAACCTCATCTATGGCCATGAACTGTGAGAGTGAAGTGATACATCCAGATAGATCGTCCTCTGCAGTGGCTGTTCTCTGCCTTAGAGATGGAGGTAGAGATCTCAGTCATCTGGGAGGATCTCGGTGCGGAGTCACTGCTCCTCCACATTGACAGGACCGAGCCGAGTTGGTTCAGGCATCAGGTGAGGATGCCCCCTGGGTGCCTTCCTGGTAAGGAGTTCCAAGCATGTCTAACTGGGAGGAGGCCCCGGGGCAAACCTTTGTCACGCTGGGGGTATTACGTCTGTTAACGAGCCTATAGGAACACGTGGGTAACCCCACAGATGATGATGTGGAGGAGGAGGTAGTGGGAAGAAGGAGCTCTGGAGCTCTCTGCTGCACCCGCGACCTGACCCAGGATACGCAGCAGGAAATGGATGGATGCATGGAGTGGATGAGGTGGCTCATGCTGACAAAAGATACAGTATACTAAATAAATAAAATTACTGATGAAATGTGGTCACTTCCAAGGTTACACATTAACTGCATTAGGGGGGCATGAAGATGCGTCAGAGCCCTTTACACTGGCTCTATGTGGGATGGACAAGAAGGCGTTTATTCCCCACTGCTGGCTCTGAACCCATCCTGCTGAAAAACACACTGATCTCTGCAGACGCTTCGGCTCGTACCAATAAAAGGAAAGAAGGCCAGTCGCGTGTCTTTGGGACTCTTCGTACCGAGAAGCATAAAGATGCCTTTTGTAGTGATAATCTGATCTTGATACAGTTCAGCCTCATGGCTGCAATCAGCACGGTTACTGCTGCAGCTGAGCAGCTGTTCACATGAACATGTCAAAACTACTGGAGTTCCGCAGCTCTTTAAACACAACAATGTGTTTTTTTTTTTTTTCCAGCTGCAGCGCCGAGACAGACACACAACTCTGTCTGTAGCAGTGATTGCAGGTTTCCTGTCATCACTTCGCTGTAATAACAGCATCAAACAAACCTGTTTCCACCAGAGAAAAGAAATAACTGCGGAGTCTCAGGATTGTCCACTTCCTGGAAAGTCATTTTTTTAACAAATCTCCTCTCTGCTTCTTTTTAGTGAACTGACCCTTTAAAAAATGAAGCTAACAACGTGTAGTCCAACACAAATAAAGAGGATGTGTTCAAATGTTAGAACAACATGGGTCTATCTCAGGAAGTTTAGGATGACAGAAGTCCAGACGTTTGCCCGTCTGAGTGTCAGTAAAACAGACGTCTGGTTCTGCCCCCTCTCGTCTCTCCTATGTTGATTTTGGCCCTCATGGCTATAGCGGGGACTCCATTTTGGCACAAGGCTGCCACAGAGCTGGTTTTTTTTAAACCAGCATTCACCAGGCCTTGTATGGCAGCATTGTCTGTATGCTAAACACGGCCTCAGACCATAGGCTCTCCCCGAAACAAACAAAAAAAATTAAAAAAATCAGCCCTTTGACCGTGCTAACAAAATAACAGCCTCCATTCCGGGCAAACGGTGAATCACTGCTGCTGTAAGTTTACAATTCCACTTAAAGATAATGAGCCTGACCGGGTCAGGCGGCCGCAGGAGAGCTGATGGCTGGTGTGTTTATTAGTGCAGTCCAGGGTCAGACTATCACCTCAAAGTGTGACAGCACCGACAGAAGGAGACGACAAAGACGACGGGGTCAGTGCTCGTAGGATGCTTCCTCTCCTCACGGAAGAGTTACAACCCCCATAGTGGCAATAATGTTGACCCACTGCAGCAATAAGGAAACATTCAGAAAGACAATCAAGCAACTCGGTCAAGGGCAACGAGGCATCTGACAGCTGATATGAATATTCACAACAAGTCACAGCAGGAGACGGCAGAGACGTAAACAAAGAAAGACACACAACACATCATCACAGAGAAACAGAAAACACCTCTGCTCAGTAAAGATGCTGCTCAGAGCCGCCATCTTGGCAGCAGCTTACTCCACCTAACGCCTGGTTAATCCAAATATCAGAAAAATCTCTGCATAACATTACACCTGAAAAAATGACGTCAACCTGTTTATCTGTCCATGATACCTACTTCCTGTTCATGCTAACATCCACAGACCCCCTTTTTCTCTCCGGAGCGCCCCCTATAATCAGACAAGTGGGTCTTCTCTTTATGAAGAAACGATTGAACACGGAGGTCATGGACTCGCTTTTTACAGCCAGCCTCAGGTGGCAGATTGATTACTCCCTCCCTCCCTCTTTTAGACCCTTGTTTTGTGATTGAAAATATTGTGAGCGATGAAAACAGATCCAGCTCAACACAAGTGGGTCTCCATGGCAACCGGGATGCAGCTAATCATCGGCCAACATCGACAGCGACAGACTGTCACAACTAGACAATGGATGCTCGGGGGAGTGCATCAGGCTCACTGGTACCATCGAGACGAGCCATCATTTTGGACCGAGAGAAGAGCACTTAACGCTGGTGTCCTGAAACATGAGATGCTCAAAGCAGGAACTTCAGCATGTGCTCAGCAATCAGGCTCCACACACTCTAAAAAAAAACTAAAAACTGCTTAAGACACAGACACATTTTAGCTGCCGAGATGGAAAGCAGACGTGTGGCATGAGTGTGTGAAAAGGACATAAAAAAAAAGGACAAAGGTTTGGGGGGGGCAGCTTTTCTTGGCAGGACGTGCAACATGGCACACTCCGTCCTGTCTGTCATCAAGAAGCGCTGCCAGGCAAGTAATAGGAAGTGACGGAAACTATTCTTATCAATTGCTCCGTTTGTTTGTTTTTGTTTTTTTTACAACTTTGAAATCACATGCTGCCCTGTCGTTGCTCCGTTTAGAAAGAGGGCGAAGGACAGCAGCGAACACAGACGTGGGCAGAGAGGATGTGTTATTGGGGGTTTTTTTTGTTTTTTTTACAGAGTGGTACCTTCCTCCCACCTCTCAGATGTTTCCACCAGCAGCTCTAATCGAGATGGCTCAGCTGTAAAAACATAAAGTGGACGGTGAGCACACACCTTTTTCCTCGTGACTTTTGACCCTGCTTTTTATCTGCACTCAGCAGTGGGTCAAACAAAAAAATAAAGAAATAAAAACTAGAACACGTTAATTACACACTTCCTCCAGACGCTCACAACACACAGAGTACACACATTACACCTGGGAAATATCAATAAAATACAGTTATCTCCTGATTTTGAGCAGATTTAAAGCATAGAGCTTTAAACGATGCCTTCAGGGTCTATGGGAATTCTGCAAAAATGAAGATGATGTCACTTATTTTGAGGAAAAACCTGCAACACATTTGTGTGACTGACACACACTTGATCATTATCATCCACACCTGCATCCACACACACACACACACACACACACACACTGAAACATTAGAAGTGTGTCCTTGTATTAGCTGGAGTAGTTGGACATAAACGCCTCAGGTGTGCACTGACACACAAACAATCCTGATCAGGCCAACACACACACAGACACACACACACACACAGACTGATAAGAGCAGCTTTATTCTGCCCGTGTGTGTTCACTGTACCTGAATCGCCCTCCGCAGTGCTGGCATTGGTCCCCGACCCAGCCGGGGAAACACACACAGTTGCCCGTGGCGGTGTTACACTGCCCGTTCATACACGGTTTGTCGCATTCCTTCGCCTCGGTGGAGCCGGGCAGCCCGGACAGCAGTCCGACCACCGAGAGCAGGAGCGCTGTCGTCAGCATCAGCCAGCTCCGGCCCCGGCCAGAGCCAGAGCCCGAGCAGGCCCGCCGCGTCGCCCCGTACATTCTCTCACAAAAGATGGCTGCTTGAGGCAAGGCGCACCGCTGCTTCGGAGGAGAGCGGCCCGACGCGCTGTCCCGTTCCCGCGGCTCCGCTTCTGGCACGAACGGTTCCGCTTCCCTGGGTCTAACGTTCGGGGTGTTCGTTCAGGCTGGTCTCCGCTGGTTACTGGGTTTACATCTTTCCAGTGGTGCTGTTACCCAGCGCCGCACCAAGCCGCATATTGACATCCAGAAGTGACGTATGACAGCGGAAATGCGCAACGGCGAGGCGCGCGGCGCGCAGGGCTTTAAACTTTTATTTTGAAAACGGAATCCCGCCATCATCAGCTCCTTCACAAGGATCCACGGTCTGTCGTGGCCCGGACGGGTTCAGGGATCGTTCTGGAAGGTTCTGTCCATTTCATAACACTTGTTGAGCTTAAAAAAAATATATATATATATATTTGAACAATAAATCATATTTCAAATGTAATCTCCTCCTAAACTGTGTCATCATCTGTACAAATAATTTAGAATAAATATTTATTTAACATTAATAATTGATTCATAATCAGTCAGAATAAGATCCCTGTCAAAGTGTGATGATTAATTAATCAAAAATAAAATAAAATTGATTAAAGATCTGATATTGTAGCGTCCAAATACTTCAGACTTATGTCACAGCTGCAAATAATCATGTGATATTTTTGTATAATTTTATACTTAAAAATGTGGCTCCTCAATGAGAGTTTAATGCTTAATTGTTGTGTTTAAGTGTGTAATTATATTGGACAGCTTTTACTGTATATTCCTATTAAGCAAAAACAAAACAGTTACCTCCTGATTTCAGTTGATGCAAAGCATAGAGCTAAACGATGCCTTCAGGGTCTATAGGAATTCTGCAAAAATGAAGATGATGTCACACATTTGTGTGACTGACTACACACTTGATCATTACCATCCACACCTGCATCCCTGTGTGTGTGTGTGTGTGTGCATCCCACACACACACACACACTAAGAAGTGTCCTTGTGTTAGCTGCAGTAGTTGGACATAAACGCCTCAGGTGTGCACTGCTCGCCGTCCCTTGACAAACAATCCTGATCAGGCCAACATTTTGAGCAAAGGCACACAAAGGCTGCACACACACACACACAAAGAAGCCAGTATAAATATCAATATTCAAGGCCATTGATTATTTGTATTGAAGGTTAAGAGTGTAGTCCTGCACACTGCCATGTGCAATTTAAAGACACTAAAATCAGAGCTCAGGTGCTTAACTGTCTAGTTTTTGATTTTCTTATTAAGTTAATTAAGAAATAATCTTGACAGCAGCGTGTCTCATGGCTGTTTAAATACACTATTAAATGTCCACATGTTTACAAGTATACATTCAACTTTGGCCCTTCATAATAAAAGCGCCTCTTTTTGGGGCGTAAATATGAGCAAATTCCCACATCGCCACACAGACTGCACACCACAGACACCAAACTGTAAACGGTATAGAACAGTTTATTAAATTCAGACTTATAAGAAGTCATATTTCAATGCACTCCATCACATGAAGCGCATTCATAACACCAACCCAAAAAAGGATTGATCACGGCATAAAACATAAATAAACAAATAAACATATTTACAATTGAACATGGACAGAGAAATGGGAGTCATGGGAGTCTATGTCCAGAGGAGGAGTCTGAACGGAGGAGGAGGAGGAGGAGGAGGAGGAAGATAAACACGATTCAACAAAGTCAAAGTCTTCATTACTACTGTGGGTGATTAAAGTTGTGAAAGTTTCCTCCTCCATCACATTTTAGTCTGGAAATGCAAAAACCAACAAACAAACAAACAAAAAATCAATTTGTAGGAGAGGATTTACCCTGAAATCCAACTTTAAATCACTTCATGAAAATTAAATATTAACAGTAATTCTACAAAATATGTTACTTTTGTCAAAGGACACTAGTAACTACCTCTATACAGCTCTGTCTGGATGTGTGGCAGGAGATTTTCACATTTTTTCCCCCTCTAATTTGAGGACATTACACACCAAAGTCTCCGGTTTCCACCTTTATCATGAGAATTATTGATCATTTCTTCACAAAGAACAACCTCAGCGGCCAAAATGGAGGGATGAACGAACGTCAGACTTTACAGTAATCCAAAAACCCTGCAGAATAATCAAAAACTGCGCTTGTTTAAGAAAAGAATTCTTAGAAAAAAGTACAATCATTGAAAGCACATTACAATTAGCTGTGTGTGTGTGTGTGTGTGTGTGTGTGTGTGTGTCATGTGACTCTCCCAGCACTTCTAATGCACATAAAACGATGCTTATGTGGATCACATAACCAACATCAGGTCCAGGCCCCCGCTGCAGCAGACGGAGCAGCACGGGGGGGTACAACAGTATCTGAACTGAAAAATGCTGCGTTCCTGCAGAACTCAGGGTTTTCTGTGCTTCACTTGGAACACCGGCTGAATGCTTTTAAAGCATAACGGCAAAAAAAAAAAAGAAAAGTGAGGTGATTTATCAGTCACAGAAAAAGTACACTTAACTGACTTTCAAATGGCACTCTGGTTCCTGCAGGTTCTCCTCGAAACATGTGAAAACAAACACTGAGAATCATTTCAAAGATGGTGACCGCCATCATCTGTCTCCGGAGGTCACGCTGTAACATTCAGCTATTCATTAATGGCAAAGATCTCCTCGTCTCCTCTTTTGTTCCCTCTCTCACAGTATTTCACACTATGTTACAAAAAAAAAAGCCATTTACAAGCAGCGGGGCCTTAGATTATGTACAGGATAACAGAAGAAAAGGGTATAAACAGGGTTTTCCTTCAGGTATGTACAGAGAGTAGAGAGAGAGGAGGAGGTGTTAGAAAATTGATTGAGCACCTCAAGAGTCATCGTGGAAAAATGTATACACAGAAAAAAAAAAAAAAAACTGCGTCCAAGTACTGGCTTCAAGATAACAAACTCACACTCATCCCCTCACTTTCCCCTCAGATACATGCAAAAAGCTCTGCATTCATTCAGAGGAGGCCACGGGCCCCTTTCTAAAGGCAAGTCTTATCTGATGCAGGACTCATAAACTCTTCTCTATGCAATACATCACCTTCTCTCAGTTTAAAAAAACACACACATAGGAAAAAAAGATGGTCTTTTCTCTCTTTTTTTTTTTTGGTCTACCAAATCAGGCATATTGGGTGTCAGAACACCAGACAGTGCTCGCACTAGTGACCAGCACAAATCACTAGCAGATAGATAGATAGACTGATGCTCAAGCATCAAAAGGCCCCTTTGGAGTGTCCTCTTGGTTTTGATACCTGAGGTGTAAGCGTGGATGAGTTGAACACTGGCTTTGAATGTTGGGAGCATGCAGCAGGTTGTGACCAGACCGGGATCGAATCTCAACGGGTCAGCAAATGGCGTCTAAGCAGCAGATGATGATGTCATGTGTGAGGAGTTGTTTATGATAATCACAGGCGACATAAACGAGGAGCCGAGCTGTAAACACAGCCTGTATCTGCTGCTCAGAGCCATTTCTTAAATGCCCACTAAGAATTATCTGGAAGTACCACTTGAGCAGAGTCCGGCTGTGAACGTAACAGAACAATTTGAGATGTTGTGCGATTACTCAACAGCGTGTGTGTTTACCAAGTAGAGTGATTGTGCGGATGGACTCCGGCACATTTGTCGTTCTTGGCGTTTAAAGTGATTCTGTGTGAGGCAGTGTGTGGTGGCCGGCGGGGGGGGCTGAGGTGCTTTTTGGGGGGCAGACCAGCAGGAGGATAACAGCGGGGGTGGAAAAAAGTGGCGTGGAAGGGGGAGGAGGGGGGTTACATATTGCGTTCATGGGATTTTCAGGTAGTCGATGTCTGGCGTGAGGGGCGGCCCATCGAAGAGGCGCTGTACGTGCGGGAACGCTGCCTCATGGCCAGTCGGCAAGGCAGCTCCAGCTCCTGGAAGAGGGGGGTCCCCGTGATCTCAGCCGCTTCTGGACGCTCGCCGGGGCTCAGTGACAGCATGCTGCGGACCATGTTCAGCTGGAGGAACAGGGACGCCGTTACATCACACCATATATATATATATATATACACACATAACACCACACAGAAGCATCTATCAACAACACCTGCACACACATATTATACATAGGAACACAGTAGGCAGCCTGGGATAAGAGAGCGAGGGTATTTCCAGTGTTGGAGAATCACAGATTACGCTGTGGGATTATGTTAATCTCATTACAACGTAAACAGGTAAACAAGGCAATGGAAGCAGCTGCACACCAACGTATGGCCCCATAACTGTGGCACTAAGAAACATGTAGGTGAACATTTAAGCATGTATAAATATGATATATATATATAATCTGTACTGGATTATGAACAAAAAACCTACAAATTTAAAGGTCTCAAATTATATTGCTGCTTTGTACCTTTTGATGTGGAAAATTAATGGTTTTGGTATTTTAAGGTTTATAATCAGTTGATTTAGAAGCAAAATAAATCAATGAAATAACACTCTGCTTAATTGGATTAACTGAGGAAATGCGACTCTCTAGGTGGATTACACCGGGTCACTCAATCTGTTACTGACTTGATAATATATTATGGGATTAAATCTCATCTCTGTGTGTATGTGTCTCTTTAAATGTGTTCCACCACTTGTTCTCAAGTAACTTGGGTTCCTTTTCCGTTACCTTCGGGTGCAGTGTACACTACCAGCCACTAGGTGGCAGCAGAGGGCCACTCACCTCCTGGACGTTGTTTTTGGAGAAAACCTCTGGGAAGTGCAGCGATCTCACTTCTGTCAGCGTCTGCAAAGAGGGACGTAAACACCTGTGAGCGGAGCCGCGCTAATGGCTTATCAGGGGGTTCTTTGTTACTAAGACAAAAGACTTCATGGCTGATCGCCGCTGAGAAGGAAAACAGCATCTGTTTGTCTGTGTGTGAACGATCGCATGGAAAACGAGCTCTTATTCGGACAATAATATAAAGATTAAAAACTAAACACAAGTAGGATATATAATAAATCTTTTATCTACTCTTCTCTATTTGTTGTTGTGTTAATACTAATGTTTCACATTCTGATCTGGAGATGAATTTTGGATATAATCTGAAAAAGTGAATCACTTCCCACGTTCTAATGGTTGAGGTTGGGTGAGTTTTACATGAGAACAAAACATTTTATTCTTCATTATCTTCTTCACAAGTTAGTCAGTGTTATAAACACAATTAACTACTCTCTGAATTATAGTGACTAATCATGGCTTGCCAGTTTTAAAGTCTTGTTACAGGCTAATTTACCGTATAACAACAGTTTTGGGATTTAAACGAAGGAAAGAAAATGAAGTCATGATTATGAGCCCATGTGTTTGCTGACTCACCCTCACTCTCTCCATCTGGGTCCTGAAAGGATACAGCAGCTCGAACAGGATCAGACCCAGAGAGTAAATGTCCACTTTATGAGAGTATGAGTTTCCAGAGAGCTGCGAGGACAAAAAGGAAAGACGGGATTTAGCGTCTATGCACTATCTGCACACACTTTATCTGTCCCCGTGTTCCCTCACCTGCTCCGGGCTCATGTAGAGCTTGGTGCCGACCTGACCCGTGTGGCGTGTGAGTAGCGGGGCGGGCGTCAGGGCGCTCGGCATGTCCTCGTCCTCCTCCTGGTCCATAGCCGTCACTAGGCCAAAATCTCCCACTTTCACCACGTCGTCCATGGTGAAGAAGATGTTTGAGGGCTGCAGGATAAGCGGGGGGGGGGGGGGGGGGTATGTTTACATGTTCATAACAGATGAAAGCGTTACATAAGTGCATGGAGCAGCCTTTACCTTGAGGTCCCTGTGCATGAGGCCTTTGCTGTGCAGGAAGTCGACTGCCTCTGCGATCTGGAGGAAGATGTCCAGACATTGGTTGTGCTCCCTCTGCTCCGGCTGGCAGCGCTGAGCCATCCAGTCCTTCAGGTTCTCCTTCCGGCAGAGCTGCATCTGGATGTATAGGTACACCTGGAGACAGGAAGTCTGTTAAAACCACACCGTCGATGCTCAAAACTAAGACTTCTCTTCGACTGTTCGGCTTAAGAAGCAAATACAAAGAAAGAAATATTTATAATCATTAATTAAAGATATAGAAAAAAATATATATTTTTAATTAAAGCCTATAGATCAAACAATAGTACCATGGATCAAACATGTTTTTGAAAGTTTACATGAATCAATGAAGTTTTAAAAACAGTGTCGAGTTGGATCTTTATTTTTAATCATCACAACTATTATGGAACATAAAAGTTATAGTGATGATACTGATCACATACATGAGAAGTGTTTCAGTACATAGATATTATTTTGATCATTAACCAACCTTGGGGGAAGGCAGGGTTTTCTGCGTTGGGGGGGGGGAGGGGAGAGCCAGGGTGAGAGTGTTTGGCCGAGGAGGTGTGGAGGATGGGGGTGGGACGGCCTCCTGTCGTCTGGTGTGTGAGGAAGACGAACTGTTCTTGTCCTTCATCGTTCTTGGCACACTGGAGCCCGAGTCTGTGTCTGCGTCGGCATCCCGGTCGCAGCCCGAATCCTCGAACACGATGTCGAAGGAAGAGGAGGTGCAGTCGCTGGGGCCACGAGGAGGGCAGAGTTCAAAGGAGTGAGGGGTGTCCGAGGCATCCGGGTCCGCTTGGCTGTCCCGCTCGGACATCAGGCTGTCGTGGCCGAGCAGTGGCTGGAAGGACAGGTCTCCGTCGTCAAAGCCGACAGCGCTGCCAGCGCTGCTGGAGAGGAGGGCGTGTTCATTGACAGATGTGTCCAGAGTGTCTGCTTTAGGCCCAGAGACGGGGGACACTGAGCTGGAGACTGGCACTTTGACTGACAGCGCCTCCATGTGGTCGAGGAAGCTCATTGGCCAGTCCGTAGCACTAAAAGAGGAAACAAAGGCGTTTAGTGTTGCTCGCTTTTCATCTGTCAAAGCAAATTACAGCAAAGGAGTAAACACAAACTGTCCATCTGTGAGTCAAGCGCATTAAATCTGCGCCGTGCTACTTGTCAGAGACCAAGTGTCTTGTGCCAGATAACAGGACTCCAGGCAGACTTCGTGGCATGTTTGACCTGATGGGCTGCACAGGATAACAGGCTTTAACAGCCCCCCTGGCTCACCTGGTGTCTTTCAGCCACCTCTGGTCCATCTCCTCCTGCCAGCCCTCGGGGGGGCTCTCCTGCCAGGCGTTGAAGTAGCGGATAATCCCTGGGTGCTCCAGCTTGGCCAAAGCCTTCACCTCACGCATCACCTTCTCACGGGCCAGCTCCCTGAGTGACAGAAAAACTGCCATTTAACAAGATATATATACAAAAAAAACCTCCTCATCAAGCAGAAAAATATTGATTTCACTGCACAAACTGACAGTAATGACAGAATAAAGCTGGCCTTAATACACCGACAGTTCAATAAGCTTATGCACTTAGCGATGCATCATTAAACAACAGCAAACACATGCAGGGCTGCTGAGGCTCAACACTACATCACCATGCCTGTCAGTGTAAATAAGCATGCAGGGCTCATATTTGTTCCAAAACGTCAGTTATGCCTAAGTAGGATGCTGCTTACATAACTCAGACTAACAGCTTTAAAGAAGAAGACGGCGATAAAAAGGAAGCGCTAACAGCCTCCAGATTGGAAGTCTGGCCAGCGTGAGCTACCTATTGGGCAGGCGGATTCTTTTGATGGCGTAGTTGCAGTCGTCCACTTTGTTACGGGCTTCAAAGACGACGCCGAACCCCCCGCGGCCAAGGCACTGCACCGGCTCGAAGTCCGTCAGGTACCTGGTGGAGGAGAAGAGACACTCTGGTTGGCAACTGGTAATTTAACAGAAGGTAGAATTCACTGTCCTCAAGGACGCTTACGGAGCAGTAAAATGTGATTACACAGAAGGCCATGGATGGCCGTGTCAGGTAACCAGCGCAGGTCTAAACACATCATCTATCATCATTATGTTTTAGGGAAGAGATAATGATAAAATCATTGTTTGCTGCTGAGTAAGACTCAGCCTCCTCCACCCGGCAGAAACAACCCTGCTCCGTCTCCTGGGGGGATTGAAGGATGTCTTATTAGGAAGTGTGTGGGTACATGTGATTCAGGCCTCACTTCCTCATCTCTATGTCTGCCCCAGCTGCTGCAACAGCCGCCAGTTTTATTTAAGGAAAGTTCCTGGGCAAAAGTCATTTGCATGAACTGCAGCAGCAGCAGCAGCAGCAGCAGCAGATTTTAAAGGAAAGCGGCAGCGGGTGGGGTGTTTGTGGCATGGATCAAAACGGAGAGGATGCACAAGTGGTGACACCAGACGAAGAGGAAAAACAGAATCTGCATTTGATTTGGATTTGTTGCTCAGGTTCTGGTGGCATTATTCAGCTCACGCATGTAAACATGCGCAGTTCATCGATCAGGCTAGAGCAGCTCATAAATTATGACTGCTGATCATATTTTGGATCTTCAAAGTAAAAAAAAAAAAAAACTTGTGACCTGACAGTGATGTAAAGTGACACCGTAACCCTGTGGCAGATGGGCGGGGTGGGGCCTGCAAGGTCATTTTCATATCAGCAAGCTGAGTTACCCAATCATGCACTACCAACTACCACTGCAGGCTCCCATCTCCCATCTCTGCCTGGTCCTATCCAGACAGGCTGGAAGACCACTGGTCACCATGGTAACAGTGCTGAATCTGTAGCTACACCTTGAAAGAGTGAGGCCTGTGTGAGGATAACAATTTCTGGCACAGTGGTGAAGCAAAGTTCTCCTGAGTGCTTACAACCAACAAAAATAAAAAAAAAAGATCAAACTTAGCAGCGTGTTAACGATGTACCTGGACACATATTCACTGGAACGGGTCTCCATGGCAACCGGCTCTTTGGACTCCACAACCTCAAGGTCAAACTTGCTGTCTGTCTGGCACTGTGTCTCCGACTCTTTGCGTTGCTTTGGGGCACAGAAGGAGGATGGCAAATAAGGAAAAGTTCTTTATTATTTAACATATGTATATAAGTGTTCTCAAAGGGTGGAAAAGTATCATTTATTCCTATAGAATGAACAGTTAGAATTCCAAAGAGGACTTTGTCCTGGCGTCTGTGCTCTTACCCTCACATAGGTGACAGGGGCGGGCGGGTGGAAGAACTTGCGGACGATGTAGGTGGTGGCGGCGATGCAGAAGATGATGGTGCCGATGATTTCCTTCCACCAGGGCAGCAGCAGCACGGGGTCCTTCCTCCTGCGGCTGTCACCCCCTGCCTGGTTTACCTTTATCACGCTGATGGCGCCGTCACGCTTCCCTCTGTAACGCTTGCTGTAAGGGTAGTAATAGCCGTTGTCTGCGGAAAAACAGAAACAGAAACAGAGGCTGCTCAGTCGGGTTTACGTCCAATATGTCTCAAGTACGCATGTATTGATGATCAGCCTCTCACCGTATGGGTACTGAAGGATGGACAGGCCGCCGTTGCTGTATTCTTGATGGGAGAATTTGTCATTGTTCAGACACTTGTCGAATTCATCAGAGCCGACCAGAGCCGGTGTCCGAGACGGAGAATCTAAAGCAAGGACAAGATGAAGAGGTTCTTTAGAAAGACTCTTCAGTCAAAGGGTAGACTTACACTATGAGACTTGAATAACGGCAAAGCCCTGAGCCTGAGGGATTGCAATGTCGATGTGAGATCGAACACTTCTTGTGTTTCAAGTGCACACTTACGTATGAGCGGCTTCCATTTGACAGTTGGGAGTGGAATGATGTCCTTCTCTGACGCAATGGCTTTGGAGGGGAACTTCTCAGTGATTCTCACCGAGGACTGGAGGTAGAGCTGCCCCTGGAACATCCCTGAAAAACGGACAAAGGAGTTTAACCTTTATCCTTACTGTGTAACAACAGCAACACATGTTAACACAAAAAAACAGCTCACCTAGGTAAACACTGGACTCTGCGGAAGCTCTGGTTTTTCTTGGATCATCGTCCTCTTCGTCTTCATCAGTTTCAGATTGGTTGCTGTAGGCAGTGTCATCGAACAGGCTGATTGGCGTGACCTTCCCGCCGCCCACCAGCCAAGCTGAGGCGATGGGTGTGCAGAACTACACAACAGAGGTGCGTCAGAATGAGTCGAGAGGTTCGAGGTGTTAAAACTCGGACCCGGAAACGTCGCAGAATCTTACCTGATGTTCCCACACCAGCTGTCCATCAGGCTTGGAGCTGAAGGCCATGACCTTCCAATCAGGCACAGACACTTTGATGACGAGGTCCAGATTCTGATTTTGGTTCTGCTGGTTTGCCGTCTGCTCTCTCTCTTTTGGGTCATCAGTGATGACCCGCTGACTCTCCTTCCAGGTGTCGCCACCGGCTAATTCTCCCTCCAGGAAGTTTATTCCAGGCTGCATCTCCGGAAGAAGTTTCAGCTCAAAGTTTCCTACACTGAAGTTCCACCTTGTAATAAAAAAAATATATATAATTAGTGTCTGATATTCTTTAGATCGTGACATTAACAAAAGTTCTCCGACTGGCTGGAGAGTTTCTTGAAAACGTCTGACAATGGTGGGGTCAATGGTGTGTCTGTGTTTCTTTTCTGCCGTCACTGCTCCCTGATGACAGACAATGACGGATTGATCGACTGAATAAAACTCACTTCTCAATCCCTGATCGAGGCCTGATGGCTCGCACAGTCTTCTGCGTCCTCTGCAGGAGGAGCACGTCTTCGCTCTCCAACTCCTCCTCCCCCCAGCGGCGGCAGCCCCCCGCTGAGCAGATGTAGCGAAGCTGAGGGAAACAGGAACAGCGGGGGAGAGAATTACTAAGAGGGATAATTTTACTGTGTCAGCCTAGTTATGAGAGGCAAATATTTGTTCAAATAAAACACCGTCACGTTGCACACACCTTGCCGCTGTACGCCCCCAGGCCGTATGTGGTGAGCGATTTCCCCCCGACCAGGACTGTGTCCTCTCCGATGCGGTAGGACGACTCCAGCAGGGACTCCACGCTGAAAGGCACTGCCTCCATGCTCTCTCTGTCCCGGTTCCACTGGAACAAGGCACCGTCCAGTGAAGGTATGACCATCTTATTGCCAAACACCTGCAGAAAACACATCATTTTGATTAATAGTTTGTTTGACTTGTTTGCTAAAGTGATAGAAAAGCTAGGCGTATACACAATTGATGACCGGCAACTGATCGTTTAGTAAAACATCACAATATAGATTCAGATAAATGATAAAAACTACACATTATATGAAGCTGGTAAATGTACGAGACATGGAGGGTTATTCCTGTCTGATGGCTTTTACAGTGTTGAAAAGTTTCTTTATGGGCCAGGACAATGCTTCAAACACAAAAACACTCCACACAGACGGCAGCGCTTTCCAACACACACCGGCCCACACAGCGGCTTCTGCCCCCGCACACTTGGACTCAATCCACAGACCGGGACCATTACACAACTAAGAGCCTAAGTAATTAACCTGGATCTTTAACAAGTGTGATGCTTGTTAAAGTGTGTGAGTAACTCACTGTAGGGGGGCAGAAAGGATGACATCATCGCAAAAACCTGACCCTAATCCTGTTTTAACCTCCATGGCTTTAGCTCAATGGTGTCCTTAAACACTTCAGTCATCAATAAACAAGGACAGCTGATTTTTTTTGGGTCCCCAACTTGTGACGGACTTATTTAAATCAACTGTTCAGTGACAAAATAACGGACTCTTTGCTCTGCTGGTTCTGTTGGGGTCAGACTTCTGACTGATCTGTGGGACCTTTGTGTTGGATTAAAACAAATTACCAGGAGGGAGAACAATGTGCAGAATGATTTACCACAGAGCCCGAGCCAGGAGCAGCACTGATGTCATCTTTTTTGGGAGGGAGGGAGGGAGGGAGGGAGGGACAGGGGAGAAGAGTTGGTGTGGAGACCAAGATGAGGATAAATTTAGCAAGTGAAAGGAGGATGGGTTGAACAATCTGACCATCACATCACACCACGCTGCTGCTGCTGCTGCTGCTGCGGCTGCAAAGAGGTTTACAGCAGAGGGGGAAATACTCAGAGCGGTGGGTGAGTCATCCTGCTCCTGATGCCTTAATCCCTGCCTCTGATCTGCTCCAGAGTCTTAACACAAGTTTGACTTCGTTCAGCTGTCCTCCACCTCCATAATAAGCCACATATAAGTACATATATATGCTGGTATTATGTGATGTGTATTTAATCTGTATTAAACCAGTGTTAGTGTCAAAGTTAAAATGTGTGCACCATGAATGCAGATTTTATTTTATTGTTTTCTCCTAGTTAATACAAATGAAAACAATATATTCATAATCAATAACCATCAAACATCAGAAAATAAAACCTGGTTGCATGTGGCAGAGTTTACACAAGATCAAAGTTCCACTGAAGCAAAATAAAAAAGTTACATTGCTGAAGATCAGTATGTAATTAGATTACTTTTTAGATTATTTCATGGTTATAATTTTGATTGAGGAACAACTTTCACAATTTATTGATAATTTTTTCATGACGGCATCCTCTCTCCAAAGCAGCAAGCTGCATGCCGGTACACTTCTGAGTTCTGGTTCTCCTGTCATCGGTCGCCTGCTCGCCTTGTCAGGTCAGAGAGCAACAATGGCGACAAGAAGAATGCATTCATGGTGTTGGAGGTTCAAAAAGCATTTAACCCAGGCTGCAGATAAGGGCCATCATATTATTGTACAGTGCGATTAAGATGCTGTCGGCATCAACCCAACGGGGATTATTAAAGTTAATCTTAATCTTAATCTTAATCTTAAACAGTTCATGTCGAATTTGAAGACACATCTAAGGGTATGTATCAACATTTATAACAGGGTAACTGGTAACTGTAACTATTACTTTTCCACTGTAATCTTCCCAACACCGGTTGCTAACAACAACATGGTGGTTTTGCGGTGGGAACTCAGCTCCCAGCTCTGGCTTAAAAATTCAGAGGAAAAGTCCGTTTTGCACTCTGTAGTTCAAACTATTCAAACTCCATTCAAGTTTTTTTTACTGCGCATCTCATCTCATCTCCAACATTACCATCACAGGCTCGAGAAGCTCAGCAGGGCTGCTTGGTGGTGAATTATTAACTACACCTCTGTTTCAACAAGCCTTTAGCGTCGTTATATACTTCAGCTAAGCAGAGCTTTACTCCGTATATCAAGGTTTTGTGGCACGCAGGATGATTCTCTTTGACATATTTTGACAGCTTTTATCGATACAGTCACCGGGAAAGCAGCAGAATTTAGTGATTAGAACAAGAGCAGACCGAGAGGACTCCAAGCTGATGGATTTTGAAATGAATGATAAATGTATACTTTCTATTATTTAGGATATCCAGACTTTAATGAGCAAAGTATAAAAAATGAATGCAAACATTCAGATTGCTTATGTTTTGTCAAATAAAACCAATTAAATGAACACTCAAAAGATAATAATGCCATAATAAATATACATATTTTATTAGATTACGTTATTCTAACGAGCAAAGTTTGACAAGGACGACCCCTCCTCCATCATCACACAGTAAAGGTAACGTTTGATGTTGGTAAACATATATGAACCCCCACTCCATCTGTTCTCTGGTCTTTGTCTTCTAAACCTTGTTTCATGTTTCTTATTATTCTTATAAAATAGAAAAAAATAAACTTGTGGAGTAAAATAAAATAAAATAAAATATTCAAAGGGTGCCGAGAAGTTAAAAAAATATTCTGAATGAAAAGCACAAATGTTTTCCTTCTCTGTTGCTATAAATTTCTTTTATTTTTATAAATTTTTTCAAAGAGTCGGTTTCAGTCTGCGTGAGGTCAGACGGTGGATTAATATATGTTTTTGTAGCTGTAATATGAGGCTGTTCATTACTCCCGTTATTGTACTTCATTATGGAGGCGTTCATCCAAATGATGATTATTTGATGCTACTGATCGCGCCATCATGTCCCACCCTTGAGGGATGAGAGTGGCGGGTGTGTGTAGATTTAGAAGGGGAGCTGTGTGTTTCAGTGTTTGCATGTGTTGCTGCTGACGCTCCAGCGATCCTGTCAAACAGTGTCACCTCTCACACCGCTGCTGCCGGCCCACGAGGCTACTGCTCCACTTAAGGTGGCAGAGGAGGAGTGGGGGGGACGGGGGACGGTAACAAAAACCAAAAACTAGAAGAACCAGAAGAAGAAACGGCTTTCTGTCCATCTGGCCACTTTCATTTCAGAATCACTGCCTGTCCCATTAAACGCTGCGAGGAGATCGATCGTTTATCACTGCGCAGCGATCAATCTCATTTCCTCATCATTCATTCATTCATTCACACTGCGCGCCAGCAGAGGTATGCAGGAATGTGTATCCCGAAGTCAGCATGTGTGTATCGCTTATTAATGTGATGACATCATCTGTGGTCTGAGGCATTACCTCACCTCCCTAATCACCCCCCACCCCCCCATCTCCTCTTCAGCCTTTTAGCCCCGCCCCCTCCAGTATGAGTCACTGCCCCCCCCAAACTCCATACACGCGCCACCTTCAACCCCCCCTCCGCCTCTAACGCCCAGGAGCAACTCTTGGCTTTTTGAAGTGATGGCTCCTTTTTTCTGCAGACAATGCTGTTTGTGGCTGTGTTGTCCCTCATTTCACAGACACACACACACACACACACTCGCTGGGATGCAGTAGGTGACTGGCTGCTTCCGCCCAGGCCTGTTTAGGCCAGCCAATCACGCAGCAGCAGCAGACCGACCCCCCCAGCCTGTGATCACTGAGCAGACTGGTGGCTCAGGGACCAAGCAAGCACCAATGAAACCGTTGCTAAGCGCTCAGCAGGCAGGTGGAGGGGGGGGGGGGTGGAGCACACACACACACACACACACACACACACAGACACAGACACATGAACCCAGACAGGCATCCCAGGTTACCGAGGGCAGGGAGGGCAAGGCTGGATTGGAACTTACGTAAAGTACGTGAATATAAAACACAGTCACTGCCAATCATAACAAGTGGCGTCACAGCGAGTCACTGGGTTCAGGGCTGACAGGCGGCTCTCCTCCTTCCGCTCCGTCAGCCAAATGAAAGCCAACAGGTGAAAACACACAACAAACACACAAACACCGCCAGCCTCGTCTGTCACAACATGAGCACACAGGACGATGACAGGCAGATGGTGGTGGTGTGTGTGTGTGTCTATGGATTCCTGGGCACTTCCTGTTGAGTCTCACTAACTTCATTACTTTTACATTTTTATATTTAGACACTTTTGGCACTTAGAAATGTGTAAATAACAAAAAAACATGTAAGCAAAAGCAAAATATCAGGAATGTTGAAAAGGAAAGTTTCTTTTAATTCAGTATTTAATTCAGCACGGTGACGTCCGACTTAATATTCAAGGTCAAAATCACATTCTGATGAAGTCAGTGGAGACGCTCCGGCGCTCTTTACTATAGAAGGGCTTCGAGGAACCTTCAGGGGTTCTCTACATCATAACCTCGGAGGACACAGGAAAATAAAACATAAAAAGAACTGGTTAATGAATTCGGATCTTCTCAGACGGCGGTTCTTTCACATTAAAGCCGCTGATTTGTTCCCTCCTTCTAATTGTAGGTTTGCTAATCAGTGAAGTGAGCCGCTGCAGTGTTTAGCGCGCAGACTTTTCAGCGGAATGCTCGAGAGCCACTTTACCCCCTATTAAGGAAGGTTCTTAGAAACTTGAATGGAATTCTATTACAGAGAGAGAGAGAGAAACCCCGAAGCTGCTGTGTTTGGATTTAAACTGCTTATTTGGCACTTTCATTTTATACATTTTAACCCTCTGAACTCCAAGCAGGGGTGTTTTTTCCCCCAAGTAGAGAGAGCTTAAATATTATAATCTCATTATAATCATTATCAATTTAAATTGACTTTCTTTGATAATTGATTTTATAAAAATGGAAATAAACCCAAGCACCAGACTCTATTTGCATTTCATTTATTATCGGCAGGCTTTCAACATTATTGGTAATATTGCCAAATATTCACATGACTGTGAATCAATCAGTGCTTCAACCAACATGTTTTGTCTTTTACAGTAAAATAAAGTGAGTGTGTTCATAGTCGTTATTTCTTTTGCTTGTTAACTTTTTTTGTTGTTTTTGTATTATTTGTGTTGCCCACCATCAACTCTACTCTAGTCTATTTTATATGGGAAAACAATCCATCACAGCCAGAGCCGGGCCTTCTGGGACAAACACCACCTGCCAGAAACATTTAACTTCCTCAACTAGTTCTAAACTGCATTTTTTTTTGTTGTTACCCAACACTAATGAAGCAGAATGCGCTCGTGCTAGAGAGCTCCTTACATTCAAACATGCCCTCGCAGCACACCAGCAGGACTAATATTAAACCGATCCCAGCAGCCACCCAGACCCTTGTTAGCATCAGAGGCTTTTTCTCTGGGGCGAAAATCACACACAGAGCCAGTCCACATCAAAGTCGAATGAAAACAAGCAGGCTTGTAGCAAGTATCTCTGAGAGCAGCGCTCCGGTCGGGCTCTGGGCTACACTTCACTTTCAGCATGTCGGTGTGGGCGGTTAAGCTTCTCTATATATATGTACAGACGAGGGTCTCGCTGTGCTTGTGTGTGTGTGTGTGTGTGTGTGTGTGTGTGTGTGTGTGAAACCACCGCAGTCAACAAAGAGGCTAATCCTCCAGGCGAAACAGCCACTCTCACATTCATGTGGGGGTGTAACACATACATGTCTGGGGTGTATGTAAGCAACAACAACCCTTGGTTGACTGATCAAAGTGCACCGAGTTCAATTATTGGTCTTGCCGTCTACAGCAGAGAAAGAGCGGAGGGACGGAGCGCATCCTTAACCTCCGGCTGACATGTCAGGACTCTTGCTACTTGCAGATATTAATTAAATGAACTTTGCTTTTTTGACCAGTGTAAGTGGCTGTAGCTGACCTCTGTGTTTACCCAATAAAGCCTGTATTCATTTGAATAACAGGCTGACAGATCCCTGGAGCTCTTCACTTGTTTAGCATTTACCTTCTTATTCATGGGACGGGAACATACTTTGATAGACAAGAGAAGTCAATGAATAATATTGTCATAATAAGACTGCTGAAAATTAGGTCTAAATTCCATAGAAAATACTAAATTAAGCACAGGTGTTGATCTACCTCAGGTTTGCTGAGGCTGGAGGACACCAAGCAGCCCGAGCCAACATCCAGGTCCCACTGCTTCCTGCCCTGGTTGTGAGGATCCAGAGCTGAAATCCGCCCATCCAGGGTACTGATGATCACAAGAGACCTGAGGACAGAGCACAGAGCCATGTGTGTTAAGTCTAATGTCATCGCAAAGTCAGACACTAGAGGACAAAGATGTGTTCGGCAGCGGTGCAGATGTCTTCCTTCACTTGTTCTGCCTTTGTTTGGCTACCGGGGTGACCTTCAGCAGCAGCCAGCAGCACACCTGTGCCATGACAAACACCATCCCGTCAGCTCGTTTGGGTGGCATGTTGATTAAAGAGGATTATTAAAGCCAGACCAGGCATCAGCACAAACCAGTGATACGGTAAAAAAGGGCGCATAATCACTCACAGAGCATCAATTTGCTCAGCACTTCAAATATTGTGGATATTACTGAGCAAGAAAAATTAAAAATCCATATGGTTTACTTAAGTGAATCTCCAAAGCTTAACCAAAAAGGAACCAAACTTTAACCAGTTACAGTTGCCCCCCCGCCGTAATGTTTTTAAAAAAGTAAATTGCACTGACGAAAGTAGCCTGCTTTACCCCATTGCAGAGCTCTAAAAGAGGTGCTGTGGTGGAAGTTCCAGAGGTGGGAACTAGGAGCAGGCTGCTCTGAAACGGCCAGAGAGTTCCTGCTGTGTTGCTCCTGATGTGATGCTGGTCAAACCACGCTCAAAGCTCTAGAGAGACTGTTTTACATTTAAGTACTAATTGCTCATTTCTGGTATTCTACACGGCAGTCGTTTGAAAGTGTGATAATAACTGGCACAACTTACAAACAACCTTAAATGTTTTGTGCCACGATCAGTCTTGTGTATCATTGTCTTATTTTGTTTTAATACAATGAAAAAGGGAAATAAAAGCTAAAACAAGGCAATAAAACTGAACTAATTACCATCAATGATGCTGTTTTATCATTTGAACGATCAATAAAAGTACATGTCGTCTTCAGAGACTTGTGTAATTTCACTTTTTACCGACTATAAAGGATAAACTAATATGAAATCCCATCCTAAGTGTGTTGGATGTTTGGCATTCACTTGAAAAGATTACTTGGATTATTATAATCCTCATTTTTTTTTTTTTAGAATTTAAGTGCATACATCTCCCCTAATATTTCATTCACTGCTGGCAGACACAATGAGCGGTAAAATCTAAGTCTGGGAGGAAATAAGATGCAGGGGGTGGACATGTTTTTCTTACATGATGTATGGGCTAACGATTTCCAACAGCACCGCTGTGCTGCACCCCTGAGAAAAGACTTTAAATAGTATTGTGGTGATGGATTTTTTTTCATTTTTTTTTTCTCCCCATCTGATTAATTCTGTGGCTCCACCAGAAAGTAAGTACAGATTCTTCGGTGCCCACACAGCAGAATTTGTCAACACTTCTCCCTTTTCTTCTAGTAACAGTCCGATGTAAACCAAGTGAGACGTCCAGCCCCACCCATCGCTGAACTCAAGAGAGTTTCTGCCGCATTGCCTGTCAATCAAGTCCTGAGCTCCGGCAGGGCCACATCCTTGCTATTGATTTGTATCTGTCTGGAGGAGATGCTGTCAACGGGGCTTTTAGCTTTATTTAACCACCGAGGCTCTGCTGAGTACACACACACACACACACACCGTCTCTGAGCACCTCCACACAGCTGGGACCGGAGCAGCTTCCCTCTGTTGGCCACTGGGGCTCATGGGATTTTAAACTGCATCCCTCCAGGGCAACTACACAGAAACGGCTGAGGTAGAATACACCGATACACCTGTTCACTTTCTCATGCTGACAAAACACAGTTAACCTCTTCAACATCTGAAGTTATCAATCATTTATGTTCAATTTGACAGCTATCATCCAGTATATTTAATAAAAGCATCACACACAGGATCCATAATTTACTAAGCAGCTGAGTAGTTATCGACTCGCCATAATACCTTATCCATTTGAACTATTGAACAGTCTTTAGACATGAAAGGAAAGGGGGCATGTTCGAGGATGCTGCAGCTTCAGAAAACAGTGATTCTGAGGGTGCTAATCAATTTTAGTTTAGTTAGCTGCAGCTCTACACCAGCGACTTGTTTCAACTCAACTGGAGCTGGAAGTTTGCATAAAAATGCAAATAGGATCACTTAACAGTAATGGGCCGTGTGTCTTTCAGCTCCATCAAAGCCAAGATTATCTCCCCAAATCTGCTCTCAGCACTATCCGCACTGAAGTGTGTAGAGCGCTAAGAAAAACATTGTTTTTCCTCCCAGCTACCAATAAAAACTCTCTCTCTAAAGCCCGCTCTCACCCTCTCAATTGGCTACGAGACCCTGCCAAAAATATTAGGCTGATTGGTTGTTGCTAAGCAGTCGGTTCTCTGAGAGGGTGGAAGCTTTGGCGGCCTTCACTCGGCGGCCGCCCCCCCCCCCCCCTCGCACACAGACACGTCATGCTGTGAATATAGAAGTGAGGAAGAAGTCACTGAGAGCACCGAGTTCAACTTCAGAGATGGAAAGCAAGAGATAGAAGAATTTCATTCTGAGAGGGAGATGATCAAAGGGCGGCTGTGCACTCTTTGTACTCCAGATAAAAGATGAGAATAGAGTGGGGGGGGGGCATTTAACACTACAACTTAGGTACCATGATGGTAATGGAGAAAACGAGTGGTGGAGCAGAGAAAGGCGTGGGTAGCTACAAAAATAGCACTAATTCAAAACATAAAAAAACAACAACAGAAACAAAACAAACAGCCCCGCTGTATCATTTAGCACTCAGGGCAATTTATTTTCCACGTCTGAGCCCTGAGACACCAAAGCTCTGCTCGTCACCAAAGAGATAACATGTAGCCTGTGGGGCTGCTGCCTCTGAATGAAGCAGATGAGGGATGCTAAAGAAGACGTCTGTATGGAGAATAAGAAGTAAGACGGAGGCAGGCCAGCGAGGCTGCCAGCAGACTGAGGGTTGTTAGCATCCGTGCCTGTAATGCTGTCAAAGTGTCATGATAGTGCAGACTGTGTTCTTCAATCACAAAGCGGAGCAGGGAGCCAATTAGCCTCGCTCTCACCAGACTCTGCTCCTCAGAGACGCTCAGCCTCAGTCTGCACACACCGGCAAAAACTGAGGCTGCTGGTAAACACTCTCCCATTGAAAGAAACAACCAGGATGTTTACACAAGCTCCAGTCTCCAAGGAGCGGGAGCCGCTGAGCTGGACCAATCCCGACAGCCTGCCGCTCTCCCAGCAGCCAATGGAAGCTCTGTTTTACTCACTGCTTGGCCAATGTGCGGGCTGCTCGGAAGACTCTGAGCCAATGATGGGGCAGGACAGTCTGTAACCATGCAACAGCAAGCAGGCTGGGCGCACACTGGAGTGTGGAGTTCTGCTGCCGCGCAGCTGCCACTCAGCTTACCGTGCGGCCAGCGAGAGGCAGAACAAAAATACGAGAGCATGGGGAGCACGTGGGGAGAAAGTTATGGATGCAGCTCTGAGCCGGCCGCACCCAGCACCGCAAGAAAAGGTCAAGTGCATTCCTTTCAAGTGTGCATGGGGTAGAAGAAGACACACATGAATACTGAACCGTGTGCAACAAATACACATAAAAAAACTCAACTCTTAAAGGTGGCAGAAACGTCTCACTTGAAGTGACTTTGATCATCACAGATGACATAACAGCAGCACTTAAACACCGCTTAATGTGACGTTTATATAACTGTCCTCAGAAGGGGTTAAATAAACAAGTGATCATATTTGTGGTCACAGCAGCTGAGTGGCACCACATCCACCAGGGTCACTGCAGCAGATCACCGCAGCACAGAGCAAAGGGCGTGGTGATAAAAAAAAAAAAACTTCAGGAAAAACACACAGCATTAAAAAAAAAAAAAAAAAAACTCTATCGCCTCAACACGTGGTAAAATCCAAACTCTATGGCGCCACACTCCTGCCAGGCGATTGGCTGAGACGCAGCTCTGATCCACAGATCTGATTCGTTGTTGCTAAGCAGTGAGGAGCCACAGAGAGTGAAAACAAGGCAGCATGGTCTTATACCAACTAAACCAGCTAACTCTGTTTTCATTCTGCCCTCCCTCTCTCCCTACTTTCCTCTCTCTCTCTGTCTCCGTCTCTCTCTCACACCTTTCTGCCTCTGCCCCACCCATACTGCAATGCTGCAAGACGGGTCCTACCAAAATAGCCACTGACCTATTAAAATCATTCACTACTGATAATCACATTCAAAAACACTGGGTATTTTTTTTTACTTTGAACTCAAAAGTCTGGGATTAGAGATTCACAAAACAAGCGTTGGATCAAATTTTCGGAACCCGCTCACCAAACAATAACTTACGAAATTACGCCAAAGACACAAAAAAAAGCACAAGCTGGAATAAAAACATGGTTACATAAGAAAAAGGAGAATAAAATACAGATTATATAAGCTTCAGAAACACTGAGTCAATTAGAACTTGTGCAGGATGACCTGTTATTTTGGGGACAGTCTATTATTAAAACGCACAACATCTCCCTGGTTACACAGACCAGACTTTGTGCAGCAAGAAAAAAAAAACATAAACTCTGTCGTCCCAAAAATCTCCATCCCATCCTTTACCTAACTATAGCTTAGACCCATGTGGCCAACTCAAATTCTGAGCACTAGCCCGTCTCTCTGATGCAATTGGCCGACAAGTCGCCCGGCTGGTCTGATTGGCTGTTGCTAAGCAGTAGGGCTGGTGGGAGCCAGCCTGCAAGCACGGCGGCCCAGAAGAGCTGCTGCAGCTACAGGGCCCGGAGGGGGGGTGGGGGGTAGTAGGTTCAAACAAAGCTGCTTGTCCTCTCTCCTCTCACCTCCAAGTGCTCCCTAAGGTGCAGGAGGTCCCAGCAGAGCGCTTGGTAGCGGAGGTGTCAAACCTGGCAGCGGCGCCGTCACATGCATGATTCACACACAGATGTACACAGACACATATACGTCTATACATGCGCCGAGACACGGCGGAGTTTATACCATGAAGGAGACGGCATTAAAGGTGAGGCGACAGCTGTCAGCTGACACGACAGGAGCTCCCGTCACGAACTGAAAGCCCGATCAAAGCAAACATCTGGAATATTTATAGATTACAGGATACAGGAGGAGGAGGAGGAGGAGGAGGAAGGAGTTATTAAAGAAAAACAAGTGACAGAAACTTAAAAATGTTGACATCTAAACATTGACTGCTCTTCAAGCTGTCCACATGAAATGTTTAGAAGAGTCTGTGTTTGAAGTGCCGCACTCCAAAAAAATGAATTTGGAAGAAAACAAAAAGGTTCTTTTCCTTTTCTTCTTCTTCTTCTTTTATTTCAATGGAGGTCCATTCGTTCCAAACACAAATCAGTCTGGGCTGTGAGAGTCATTATGTTTACCACAAAGTTATCAAGATCCTTCAAAAAGTGGAAAAAGTGCTTAATTGGTTTTAATTCTGCACCAAAAACAAAGGTCAAAATACTTATTATTTCTTCTGAAGCAGCAGATTGAGCGTTGCCTTTCCAGCCTAAATAGAACGAAGGGCGTTTCATTGTCACAGGGTGCCACTTATCACAGGTCTGTTTGATTTGGAAGCATTGAAAGTTCTCCTAAAAAAAAACATGTGAAACACTTTCTGCTGGATTTCCATTTATTTTTTCACATTTAGGATTATTTTCCTTAGATTTCAAGAGAAACATTAGAAGTATGCTTGATTCCTTGTGCCACTTGTAAAGTTCAGCAGCTTGAAGACGGATAGAAACAGAGCATGTATGTACAGTAGCAGGGTATATCCTCTGGGGATGGCATTAAAAAGCAATGTGTGAAGGAGGTAAGGGAGCACACAGGGAAGGAGACGAAGTGTAAGATGAGAGAGAGGCTAAATTCAAGAGCGAGAGACAAAGAGAACACATGCAGGGGAGACAGAACTCCACACAGATATGGTGTAAACAATGTTTTGACCCTGAAAATAAAATATTGTTTAGTTTCTGTGTCATCCTTGTTGTTTGACAGACAGGCTTGTGAATCAATAATTCACCTGCTCATTGGCAGCGACTTTGTTAATTCTTCATCTTGTTTACTACGTTGTTTGTTATCGTGTTGTTGTGTTTATTCATATGCTAAAAAAAACTGGGAGAAAACATTGTATTCCAAGCAAAAAGTGATGGATAACAGATGACTTGAAGCGAATAGGTGTCGGCAAACAGACGAAAACAGACTGCAGGTGACACAGTAAGGGAAATATAGAGTGTAGAGCAGCAAACGCAGGCAGAGAGAGAGAGAGCGAGCAGTGGCAGGGTGTGACCAGCACCAGGAGTTTTCCTGCAGCAGCTGAGGTGACTGGCAGGGGAATAGCACGCTTCTACCAGAGCACACTGCTCGGCTAATTACTTTCGCTTTCCTCTTGTTGTTATTTCATATATATATATATATATACACTCTACCTTGATAAGTCTGCGCCCTTGGCCCCGTGCTGGGTGTAAACACCATGTGGAAACCTTCTTATTTGTCTTTTTCAAAGTCACATATGCAACTGAAACCTTAGTCCTCTTGAACTGAGCTTACCGAGTCTGACTGATCGGTGGCTCGCTGTTGTGAATCAGGGGGGATTGTATGGTATCTCCATGCTTTGGGGGGTTGTCAGGAAACTTTAAAGTGAGCTTTAAGATTAGAGAAGTTGACAGAAAATGCTCCATCTTTCCCCCCCATTAAGCACGTAAAGTAACATCAAGTCGTGATATTAAGGTCAGAAACAGCACCAGCAGTCTTCAAAAGGCTGGACTCTAACAAGGCGTTCAATCCCCACTGAAAACCGTGCTTATAATACAACACAGAGAATAATTTAGGGACTGACCCGAACACGAAAGGAAGCTGCAATAATTATGATTCAAGAAGCTCTATCACAGTCTAAAGTATCTGTGATGGTCCTGGTAAAAAAAAAAACACACACAGAGACAGAGGAACAGGATGGAGAACACACTGCGCCAAAAAACATCTAAGGTGGGCGTCAAACCTACTGTTTATCAAGAAGACAAAATCAATGCCCTACCCACTGCACCAAGACGTGTACATCGGTTTGGGCAGCAGCAGCAGCAGCAGCAGCAGCAGCAGGTCTGACAGGATCCTGTTAGCATGTGGTCTGTGCGAGGCAGTAAAGTTTGGATCGGCAGCATCCTGGGGATTTTCTCAGCGGAGCAACACGTCTTTGCAATTGGGAATATGTCAAAACATAAAGCTGTGACCAAAGCATCCAGGGTCTGAGGATCAGAGGATCCGATCAGGAAACAGGGGTACCACCTCTAAAACTTCTAACTGTGTGTGTAATTACACAAAAAACACTCGGGAGGTGATCAGAAGAAGATCCGGAGCGGATGTTATCTCTGGTGTCAACTGATGAGACAGCTTTCTCTCTTTACATGTTATTGTAAGTGATCTCTCACACTAACAAACAAAAATACATGTGATCTCAGATTTCTGAGACCTCCATTGGACCAATGACAGCAACAACACAGCTTCCAACGACAGCATGCGCCTTCTTCTCTGTGTGAAACAGTCTTTACAGTGTGATGGAGGATCTCTGCATCCTGCCTCACAAACTTTCTGCTCCACGCTGTGCAGCGGGTGGAGCGGGTGCTGCCCCGACATGCCTGGCTGAAGTCCACTTTCTAAAGCCTTTCACTTACTACTATGCAAACAAATGTATTGACTTCACGATCAAACCTTAGACTTGGTTTATCGTCATCATTCTGTATTTGTAAAGGTCGTTTAAATCTGTGGTTTACAGCGTCTCCATAGAAGGAAAGTTGGGCGCATTTGCGCACATGGCTCAACTTCATAATTTACCTCAACCCGGTGAGAGGATGCATGTGTATATAAGTGACTTTGTGCATTGTTTTCCACTTCATACATGTGAGCTGTCACGTTATTATCTCTACGGGTCGACAAAGTGACGCATATAGGCAGCACTGTATGCAATTTTCCATTCAAACTTTAAACACGATTCCGCGGGTATTATCGGACACGTACTCAAACTTGCTAATCAAACTAAATGTGCATCATTTTGGGCTTTGACAGCTCGCTAATAAAACATGAGACAATATGAGGAGTTTCAACACGTTGAAATAGTTTATGATTGACAACTTCAGAGCGCAGGGGCGGAGGGATACACACGTACTTGTGTGTGCATGCTTTCAAGTTTGCTAGCTAAACAGAGCTAGTTGCATTAAATAAAACACTTTTTAAGAGCTGTTTCGTTTCCGTAGCTTTAATTTTTAATGTCGTCCACAACATATGAGCATTAAACTGAAAGTATTCACTGTCTAGCCCTGCTGTAAATCACAGTTTTGTCAAATTTACCTCGTCTGTCGGACGCTTCCGTTACTTTCTCCATACGGTTCCTCGGCTTCTCCCGCGGACCCGTTGTCATCGTCCTCCACGGTAACGTCCGCTCCGATGACCGAGGTGCCTACGTTCTCCAAGCCGCGCTCCATCACACGAGCACCATCCTCCTCAGAAGCCTCCACGGAAACCTGGGTGGTGGTGGTGGTGGTGGTGGTGGTGGTGGTGGTGCCGATGGCGGAGCCCTGAGCCTGCGAGGTCCCGAATCCGGTGAGCGCTTTCAGCAACAGCAGGAGCACCAGGGAAATGCTCACGCTTCCAAAGTGAAGCCCCCTTTCCATTTGTAAGACTGGCACATTAGTGAAGTATGAGATTTACATGCCACTGGCCGTGTAAATCTGAACATAAAAAAAGAAACTGAAAAGTGCAGCGGTGATGAAACGGGTAATTCCGTTGTGTTCCTGCTAACCGCCCCTTCGAGTGCGTTCTTTAAGTAAACATAAACAGCCACTGGGTAACCATGTTATTCCCTTTATACTAGCCTGGACTTGCCTTGGTAACGCTAGGTCCCGCCTTGTTTCTACACCAGGATTGGACAGTAAAATCCAGACATTTAATAACAACTCCTGAAACCGCCCGCCATTGCTCCTTTCCCTGTCAATCCCCTAGAGTCGCACACTAAGCACAACACCATTGCATCAAAGATGTGTCACTCAAAGAGGCGGGCTTAGAGCGTGCACGCCTCCAAAACAGTGCACCCGATTGGCTGAAATCGCTTTCTGTCACTGCGGCGCATGCGCACTTCTCACATGCCACACTTTAAGGTGACGCAAACAAGTCCCCCGATGTCGCGTACCGTGGAGGAAGCCGTGATTGGTCGAACGGCGAGATGGGCTGTCCAATGAGAGGGGTATTTCCGTTAAGAACGTAACGCGATTGGTAGATTCGCGGTCTAGCGTGAGTGAAATGGAAGCAGCGGATTTGATGAGAAGCGTTGTCAGTCATGAGTAGTTGTCAAGAGAGCCGACATAAAAGCACCAACGTGGCTCAGAGATGTCAGGCAGTTCCTGTTCCTGGTCACGAGTGTGTCACCCCATTGTAAACAGACAGGGAGGGCCGTGACATAATATCTATAAAAGGCATGCCTGATTGTTTTTATTCAGTTATGATTAATAATGATGACGAAATGATTAATAGACGAAATTACGATGCAGAATAAGGTCTTTGAACGCACCACACATATAATATATAGAGACATTTGCATCACAAACACGACTATCGTGTCACTTTCAGTGGTCATATGAGGTCAGTGTGTTACCAGACTTTGCTGCACTTTGCAGCAAGTTAAAGATGTTTGTAGCGCCTCCCTGTGGCCAAAGAGGGGAAATGCCAGCAAATATTTTATCAACAAATCTGCTTCCACGCTGTCAGTTAATTGCCTACGTTTATTCCCCCTGGGATCAATAAATTATGTCTGATTCTGATCAGAGTGCATATAAATATGCTCTCTGATCATAATCACATAATCAATTCATGTTTTTACTTCTTGTGGTGCACAGTCCAGAATAAACACACACACACACACAGAGACAAACCAACATTGTTTTGGTCCTGTATTAGGTGACAAATGAAAATCGTACCTTCAGAGAGATCAGCAGAATCATAGATCACAGTTAACTGGTAAAGAAAAGAAATGCTGGTGCAAAAATATCCAAAGTTCTTTGAGGTTTAGACATAAACTGCACCCGTCTTCAGACCAAGACCGAAAAATTACAATGCATGAGACCAGAGAGAAAACAGAATGACACAACTGCATCAGATCTCCCAGCCTTGGTGTTCTCCTGAGTCTACACACAAAGACGCACTTTCGAGTGTAAGGCATCGTGAGCCTAAAGCAGAGTGAGCAGATGGACGTCACAGTGCTGACAGTGCTACACGATCTCACTTTCTAATTGCTTAGGCATGCCAAGGCACATCAGATGTACCTACTGGACCACAGTTAAGCTACAGCAGTTCACCGTTAAATCGAACACAACTTTTAAACAACGATGGCAGCTTGTGTGGGGAATAAGTGACCATTACACAGGCACAACAAGACAGCAGCGCCGTGGATGAAGGTGCATGCAGTGAAGTACACACATTCAGTGGTTTGTTTGTTTTTTTAAAGACAGCCAGGCTGCAGACTTTAACCCTGATAACTCTTGAGTGGAAACCACAAGCATTTCCTAACTCTCTCTTCATCCAGGGCAGGAAGCCACATGGCTGTGTCACAAAGATTACAAATGATTCTGTCATGAACTAAAATGGAATGTGTAAACCTGGTGAGGCTGAAATACAGACAGGACGACAAAGCATGCTGGCCCACATCTTTTTTTTTTTTTTTAATCTAAGGCACGCCTTAATTCAAACCTGCAGACATTCACTATACCCTCAATAACTACAGGAAAACCCTCCCCTAAGACTAACTGACACTAAAACACTTGATTTTACTCATCAGGCACTTTAAAATCTCACAGAATCAGAAGCACCGGCGGCAAGATGAGAAAAATCAACTGTGTGTGACTGTTACGAGTAGTAAAGCGCACTTGCGGGGTGACGTGAGGTCGTTCGTGAGAGGAGACGCATAAAACGTGTCATCAGTTGACCGGAGGATCCCGGACTTGCACGCTTCCGTCCTCCATGCCGAAGTAGGCCCGTTCAGCCATGCTGACAAAGAGCCCCGTCTCCACCACACCTTAAGAAGAGGGGACGCACAGAGAATTTAAAATGCGAGACAGAAAAACAGAAGATCACAGCCACGCTTCGCGCTCCATCTCCTCACCTGGAATCATCTTGATTGCCGTGTTGACTTCCTTCCAGTTCTGAGCATGCTCGAACTTCCAGTCCAGGATGAAGTTGCTGTTGTCAGTGACCACAGGGCCCTGTGAAGAAGCAGAATCTGGATCTTTCTGGATCTGTATTTATAAAGTCCTGGCTCAAACACAACAACATAACGCAAAACTTAATTTTTAACACTCATCATTCCGACCAGTCTGTGGAAGCAGAACACACAGCTGTGAGTAAAGAGGGTGTGATGGCTCCTAATAAACCGGAGTGCTGGAATCAGTCCACTTACCGCCTTACTGACAGCCATCCGCAAGTTGGCCTCCCCTCCGAAGCGCTTGGCTATCGTCCTGGAGACGGGAACGTACGCCATGGGGATCACCTCGATGGGAACCCCCTTCTTCCACTGCTGGCCCAGAGCCTTGGAGTCCTTCCTGGAAGGAGCGGGGAGGAACCAAGGCATAAATAAAACTCCCAAAAGAGTGTTTGTTGTGACACTAAAACCCTGAAACACACCGTGCACACACGCACAATGACTTTTAATCCTTTCTCTGTCATTTAAAATGTCCAATTTCTGCTCCCGAGTGCTGGAGCTGAAACTCAGCGAACATTAGAAAGGATTTATTTTTCAAGGTTTTGCTAATGCACTTCAAATCCTCCAAAGCAGATGATTTATATTTATAAATTAAAAACATGAACGGGCAGAAATCCTGCAGTCACTGAACCTCTAAAGGTTAATGAGCACAGACCTGTAGTCGGCGATGACGATGAAATGTTTAGCACAGCCGGCTACGATCTTCTCTTGAGTCAGGCAGCCGCTGCGAGACACAGAGAGAGACGCAGAGCGTGAGACACAAACCACAGCGGACGCTGGTTACATTCTGTCCAGACCTGTCCTCACCCGCCGCCTTTAATCAGCGTGAGGTCTGTGTCCACCTCGTCCGCTCCGTCGATCGCCACATCGAGCTGAGTGGGAGAGAACACACACACACACAGCTCAGAGAGGAATAACCTCCACTGCTCCAACTCCAGCTGACGGGGGCTGAGCTGCAACATATTGCAGCTTTTTCCTCATTTCCACGGACTTCAGATTCACTTGAAACAAGCTCGTCATACCTCTGGGTGCCGGTCCAGATCCGACAGCGTGAGGCCGTGCTGCAGAATCAGCTGGCGAGCCTGTGGGAGGACAACGAGACAGCCAGCGGTCACTCGTGTCACTTCATGTTTCAGTTTAAAGAGCAGCCACAGTCTTCCACACACTAACCTGGAAGGAGGTGGGCACACACACAATGTTGAGTTTCTCCTGCCGCACTCTGTCAGCTGCAACAACAGGACAGGACAACAGTTCATGCGAGCATTTATGTTCTGAATCGGTAATAAAAACACAGAAAACTCAAACAACAGTGAAAGACACAGAGTCCCTGGCTTCCATCAGTGAGGTCTGCATGAAGCACTGAGCTCTTGAGACAGCTACAGAAAAAAATGAGTAGGATTCAGTAGGACAAGAGGAGCGTGCTTCCACCAGGACAGCCCACCAGCCTAACACCTTCACCTTCTCTATCATCCAACACCATCCATGTTCACCTGATCTGCCCCCTCATATTAGCAAGATGCTTAGTGGTCACCATCACTGGTGCTGTGGACCGCTTTCTGCTGAAGCCAGACACAGGATCTGTATGCTTTATGATCGCTAAGCTGTTTGTGTAAATATAGGAGCAGACCGTGTCTAAACTTTTCTAGGCAGAGCTGGAGGTAGCAGAGATGAAGGTCTTGAGGTTCACTTTAGGAGGATGGACAGAATCAGAAAATAAGCACAGCAGAGGGACAGCTGGACAAAGTCAGAGAGGACAGATTGAGATGATGTGGACATGTGCAGAGGAAGGAGAGTGGTTATATTGGAAGGATGTTGAAAGTAGAGCTGCCAGGCAAGAGGTCAAGAGGTGAGGTCAAAGAAGAGATGCATGGAAGTTCTAACAGAGGACATGAAGTTAGTCGGTGTGTGTGAAGATCATGTTAGCAAACAATCAGCTTAAGACACAAACCCTGGGAGCAGATGTGTATGTAATAAACACATAAGCTGGAATAAAGTGAAATTACAGTGACTTTACTCACCTAACCTGTCCACAGCATACACGATGGTGGAGCCGCTGCCCACTCCAACCACCTGATTGTTCTGCAAGACAGAGGAGAAGTCATGCATCATGACATTTCACACCAGGAAGCAAAGTAACTGTCACAAGTTGCACAATCATTCACTGACACGATTATGAGAAGCAGTTTGATATAATAGTTTGTAGTTTTATGCTGCAAGAAAGTAAAACATGACCAAATAAATACACTTATATATGATCAATTACGCAATGTGATGCAGCTGTCAGCTGATTTCACCTCCACGTTAGCTTAAATAGCAGCTAATAGCATGCTGTAACGTAGTTTAAAGTATATTTAGTCCTTAATGCTGAACAAAGTTAGCACAAGTGTGCATAACACCGAGCTAATTCCCTTACAAACCATTCAAGTTAGGTAACAAGCTAGCTGTAGTAGCATGCAGCTGTGTAGCTAGTAGAACGTGTTTGCTAAAGTGTAAACATGTTAGCAAAAGCGGCTAACAGCACACACAAACACACACTCCAGCCTACCTGGACGTGGTTATCCACAGCGGCGTACGCAGCCAGCTTCTTCGCCTCCTCTGCCATGTTAGCCGCACACCGACTGATCAGACACACGTGTTTCTGGCTGCTGAGCGCCGCCGTCAGCCTCCAGGATGCTGCGGGGGAGAGGAATCCAGCAGCGAGCTTACTGAGAGGAGAGGCCCACACCTCAAGTCTCATGACCCGGCCCACCACACAGAAAGAGACGGCCCCACAGCGGAGAGGTCCCCCTCTGCTGCTGCTGCTGCTGCTGCCTGTTCGCTTTAAAGCTGGTCACCTGTCTTATTCTGTCTCATATGACTTATAGATCTGCGCTTTTCTGCGCAGGCGCAGCACAACTGCGACACCACATGGCCACTAAACAAAGTGCACAGACGCCTGTTACATTCTGTATGATATAAAATCACATTACACAGCTTTAGTTATATAAACTTTGACCACAGGGTGGCGCCAAAGATGAGCTAGGGTCCTTCCTCAGAGGAGCATGAACGTTATAATCATCATCTGCTACCTAAATTATGATAGTTTTGTGGTACATATTTATAATTGTTGCACAAAGAATAACATAAAATAATATGGCACACACATATTTACATCACTACTACTTTTTATTTGGCAAACAGCTTGAGATAGTCTCTCTTTTTCAGTGTACAGTATATATATACTATAATAAACCAACACATTCTGTTTGATAACCATTTTTTTTCTCATTTTTACATATTACAGCTTACAAATATAGCTGATCTTTTTGACAAAATTACAGATTCTGTTTGACACCTAAATTAGTATGCTATATAAAAATCCACACGTCATACATTCATGATTAGAAAAAGTCGGCTATATGAAATCAGGAAAAGAAGGAAACTAAACCAAACACCACAGTTACGCAATTTTTCAAACAAATCCAATTAAGAAGGAGGAGGAGGAGGAGGAGGAGGAGGAAGGTTCACAAACAGAGGAGTTACGTCTCTGATATTTAGTCCTCTGAGAGAAGATTGCTGCTCTTCCAAAAATCATCAGTACAGTGAAGATATCGAGGAACAACAACAGTACTGCCACGTGAGAAGAAGACTCGGTCCAAAGTTAGAAACTAATACCTTTGCCGTGGATTATAATGGAGAGTTGATAAAAACTAAACTTTGCATTGCAAACTGTACATATTACTTCATAGCTCACAATCTCTTCCTTCCCTGCTGTCTTAAGGCTTAGTCCAAGGATTATGCAAATGCTTCTGAGCTTTTCCTTTCATGCTTTGCTATCTCAGCATGAGACATCTGCTTAAATTGGACATCTTTCTCACATCTGTAAGACAAAAGTTGAACAGAACTGCATGAGGGAGCTGCCATTCGGATATCTGGGGGAAAGCAACTAATAAAAACCGGGGCACTGTGAATGCATCGTTCTGATGTGTGAAATAATTGAATCAGCACATTTTTTTTTATATATTTATATTTTGTACCATGAGGATGGACTGAGAAGCTGCTGCTGGCCTGTCATTGCTTCAGTGTGACGGTGGGGGAGGGAGGGAGAGAGGGGGGGGGGGGGAGGAGGACACCCGGATCCCACCGGTGTAGTTCTGTTTGTATACACAGTATTGCTGAATATTGAGCGTTGCATTCTGTTTGACTTGCTACTTCAATATATATTTATATATTTTCTGTTGTGTATTTATACATGTCCATTGGCATCACATTGTATCCAAAAAAAAACCCAGTAGCAAGCAAAAACCAGTGCTTAGAAAATTTTTTTTTGTATTTTTGAAGTGTAGATAACAAGATCAACCTCTCTGGATTATTATTATTATTATTATTATTATTATTATTATTATTACATGACAACATCTGCAAGCACTGTTCTAATCATAACATCTAAATAGAAAACAAGACCAGATTATTCTAAAACTCTTGTTCACAAAAATAAAAATTAAAAATTAAAAAAAGATGCATTTTGTTGAATCCAAAGCTCTCAAATCTTTATATATGTGTATTTTTTTTTAATTATTATTATTATAATTATTATAATACCTCTAACCTGACTCTCTCTCTCTCTTGCTTTTTCTAGCAACGCACCAGGACTGTGTGTTGGTGTCGGACGTGGAGCTGATATGTAAACACTGCAGCAAAGTTCGGAGAAAAACACTCAAAAATACAACAAGTGTGGAATGTAAAGTTCAGGGTCAAACACACAAATGTATGCAATCATAATAAATAAATATTCTATTTGAAATTTGACCTATCATATACATTTGTTTTTGTATATTGCCATAATATATTCTACTATAATCATAATTTCACTATGTGTTTTGGTTTGTGCTGTCATTCTAAATACATATAATATTCATACCCGTGGAATGTACGTTTTAATACTTTTTTTTTATCATGTGAGCTTAAATTCCACCTTAAAAGTGAGTTTTTTTGTGTGTACAGAGGTGGCAGAAAGCTACATGTCCACACATTCACACACACTCCTCTCCTGTTTGCTGGAATGACACAGAAACAAAACAACGAGGGGTTAAAAAGGTGCAGGAACGTCAACGGTTCGGACACTTTCCTTTACAGTGTCCGTGTGTGTGTGTGTGTGGAGCCACCAGGTGTGCACGATGCAGTGAGGACACTGTGAGAATGTAAAAGGTGTGAGAGGAGAACATGGAGGTGTATATGTGTGTGTGTGTGTGTGTGTGTGGCACTGACGGGGTCAAACAGAGGTGAAACAGGGAGTTCTGGTCGGTCCTGTTTGTCTTTGTTTTGTGTCTGACGGCGCTTCCTTGGAGAGATGCTGGATATTTCCCCACACCTCTCGTCTCTCCCCTCCTCACACACGGCTTCCCATGTTTCCAGTGCTTCACCTGTAAGAATGTTCTCATCAGATACAAAAATCAAAACAGTCGCTTCTTCTTTATTTTTTCCTCCTTTTCGTTTCCATACACAGTTTTGCATCGAAAAATATGTGTTTGTTAATCCTCATCTCTCTCTCTTTTTTTTTGTTCTTCTTTTTTTAAATTGCAGACGTCTTTTCGTGGATCCACAGCATGTGTCCATCTCTCTAGCTACATGTGTTGGGCATCCATTATGTCCAAGTATTTGGCCTCAATGATATGAGGAAGCACGTTGTTCCTAAACACGGAAGAGACACAGTGTCAGTCAGCACAGAAACCACAAAGAAAGCCATCAAAGATATGATACAGCAAGAGTGGCCTGATTACATGCAATGAAACATACACAGAGAATAGTAGCAATATTCAACTTTAAGACAATAGTCTTAAGTCTTAATAGTCTGGCTCAAAACAGGAAGTGCTCCTCCTGTGCGAGGGTCTGCATATACCCCCCCCCCCCCCCCCCACCACACTCCCCCTGCCTCCTAAGACAGATGTTTGCAGCTGTATCCGTCGTATTATTGACCAAATGTGGCGTTTATTTATTTGTGCTTTCTTTCAGCTACTTAAGGCCAAAACATCTGGATCGCCCCCTGGTGGCTGGCTGCAGAATGGGTGATAAACCCTGTCTCCTCCATGTTAACGGATGGAAAAAGAGGAAGTAGTGTTGTCACTAGCAGCCAAAGGAGCAGCCATGAAACTGGGTCAACGCAGATCTATTGATCTTGACTCGACTGTTTATGTCTGATTAGACATTTATGTAAAAATATTGTCAGAATTAAGCATTTGCATCCAGACATTATGGCCATAGTGACATTTAAGCTCCAGATTTATGTCATCCTTGAGTCAAAGTGGAAACTTTTTTTTCTGAGAAGCTGTTAAAGATGCTGCTGCTGTTTGCATGCTTCAGTCCGAGGAAACATTCTTTAAAACATTCTTGGAGACATTTTACTCCTACTACAGGAGGACATTGCACATGAGGACACTGTGACCTTGAGGTTTATGTCCTAAAGGGCAGAGGTAAGGAATGCACAGATGGACAGAAAATAAATATATTGGATGATTCTGGCATGGAGGAGAAAAGAAGCTGATACTTAAAAACTATTTTAACTCCAAACATCAGTAATCTGCTGTCTGGTGTAGTGTGGTAACTTGTTCTGTGAGTTCATAAACGCATCCATCTGCTGCCAGCCTCCAACACATTAAAACTTAAAACTATGATCGTGCACTTTTATCTTCTCAGGACGGTGAGACACTTGCGCAGACTTCAGTGTAATTAAAGAAAGTTTCCATCCAGAGGCAGATTCAGGTCAGGCCTGCGAGCTGCTAAATGTCACCTCGGTTTAAAGCACTCGAGAGAACAAAGTGGCCACAGTCATACCTGATTGGGATTAGGAGGATCATGACCAGAGGGAAGATCATCTTCATGTACGGTATCGGGTACATGCCAAACGTGCACAGCACCAGCAGCTGCATCATCTGCAGGAAGGTGAAGTAGTGGATCTTCCTCTGGGGCACTTTGCGGATGTAGTGGGTGGGTGGGTAAGACGTCTGTGGGAGGTGAGAGGATCAAGGCAGATTAAAATACAATCTCCCCTCTAGCTCTCTCTCCCACCCTCCCCCCCTCCCTCCCTCCCTGTCCTCAGGTCTCCTGCAGTCTTAAAGAAATGACTGAGGGAAGCAGACGGCCCACACACCTCTGAGAAGAAGTCCTACTTTCACATTATAGACAACGTTTAGCTTTGTCTCCTGTGTGTGTGAGATGCTCATGTTTTTATAAACATGCACAAGATGACATATTTTCAGTCGAAACAGAGCTCCATACATTACTGGATACTTTTTGGAGACTTTTCTGTCTGATCTGGAAAACAAGCTTCTTCTCCATTTCCTTGGTTACTACGGCAACCGTTACTTAGAAAGGATGATGATGATATATGTATGTATATATATAATAAATAAATACACACTGATAAATATTGCAGTATTGAGTTCACCTTGCTTTGCCTGCAAGAATGAAGCTCCATCTTTTTGTTTTGTCACTGTGAACACTGAATTCTTTTCTTTAAAATATATTTTCAATGGTAACTGAAAATTAAAACAAAGTGAGGCAATAATTACAGCTTGATTATTTAGACATCTAGACCCTTATCATTGTGTCTGCATGTACTTCCTCTCACTGCCAGATGGGGGCGCCAGTGTGTGGCATTACCAGCTGAACCGGGCAGCCTTGCTTTGCCTCTTTTCTGACAAGAGGAGGAAGGTTAAATCGGACACGCACACAAACACAGATTCACTTCTTGGGTAAAAATGTGTGGTCATGTTTAAACGTGACAGCGTTGAAGGGTTCATCGTTATGTGGCCCTGACACAAAGCTGGAGCTATAGCATTAATTACATAGCATGAACCCCACCCACCTGCTGCGTCAAGGACATTCAAACAAACACGAAAATTATATTTGCAAATATGATGAGACTCAGACCTGGTCCTGCAGCGCCGGGCACCCTGTCAACCGTTTGATCTGCAGATCTCTGTACATCAACATATGGACACACACACACACACACACACACACACACTTCCTCACCTGCTCCTTAAGGAGGAGAGCCATGCGGTCGCACATCTGGTTCCCGTCGATGGAGGTGAGGGCGATGTAGAGGAAGAGGCCGTACAGGACGGGTTTGGGGATCCACTGCAGAGGGACGGGCAGCAGCAGCAGCGACACGCCGATGAAGATGTTGGCAGCCAGAGACGTCAGGCGAGTCTCCTTCACCTGGACGATGCTGATGAGGAGGACACACAAATGAATGCTTACTGGAAGGTACACAATTGATTCACACAATGCAACAGACTACGTGTTTTCTGTGGTTAGCTTATCAGCGTTCGAGCACATTTTTAAACGTGTCCACAGTGGATTTACTTTAAAGGAAGTCCATCTTTTTTACAGCAGCCAGATCAGAGCCGAGACCTGAATGAGGCTCCGTCGTCAGAAGCAGCTTTTTAAGGTTACTGACGCCAGGAGAGAGGTTTAAACTGTTGTATTTAATAAGCAGGGTTCACTGTATGAGCGACTAATTAAAGCAGAAATCCAGGTCAGCCCATTATTATACTTTCTTTCTCTTCCTGCTGTGGAACATGAGGCGTTCAAAGTCTCCGCTCTGCTCCTGAAATTTATTTTAGGATTATTTCTTTCAAAAAAAGCAGCTTAAAAATCAACCATTTCATCCTCACAACTCCAGAAATTGCCCACACAAAATGACATCACTCACTCATCGTAAAAAAAAAGAAGAAAACTTCACTTTCCGATGGTCCTTGAATGCACCATTTTATGATGAAACTTAAAGTACATGGCCAGAGCTTTATGTTACACGCCTCAAATAAAGAATTCTTCCCTCCTCAGCAGCACGCAGGAAGCCATGACTGAATCACATGTGACCAGCAGTCACATGACAAACAAAATCTGACAGTATCTGGCTGATCTGCAGCTTTCTGTGCAGAGTATGGTGGAAAAACCTGCTGTGAAAATGTAAATATCTGCAGTTTTTTTTCCCTCTTTGTGTTTTTAGCTCTCTGCTTTGAAGTACTTCTTATCCAGAACAAATAAATTGCAAACAGGGACTTCTGAATATTAATTTCCGACACTTTCAAAGACCTTGAACGCTCTTGTACACCTACTATAGCTAATTACCGCTCCTGTTGTTATATAACTGAGACTGCCCCCCCCCCCTCCTCCTCCTGCTCCATTTATCATTACTTTCCTGTATATACATGCAAACTATCACTCTGCTCAAATCCGCGTGGCCATAATAATAATGAACTTAATCCTCTCATCTTGTAGAAACCCGTCACCTCTTCTAACCCGGAGAGAAAATGGTGACTTACACAGCAATCATGCAATCAGTGGGAGGCAGGATACAGTAGCCTGCGACTCAAAATTACAGTCGCCACGCGTTCTGATGACGAGCTGTAATTGAGCGTCTGATTGGCGGCGGGTGTTTGCGAGGAAGGGCGTGTAGACTCACGTCTCGTAGAGGTGCCCCCCTTCCACCCGCTGCTCCACGAAAGCCAGCTGGCGCACGTGGAGGGTGGAGTGGGGGAAGGCGGCGTGCATCCAGGGTAACCCCAGCACCGACATCAGGATGTTAATGAGCCCAGAGAGCATCAGGTCCCAGTGATACGCCGTCCCCTTCAGCAGCCTGGGGAGCAGTGCAAGTGTTACACACAGCCTCGAACAACACACACACACACCACACACAGACACACACACCACACCACACCACACACAACACGCACACACACACACACACACACACACACGGACACAAGCACACACCACACCACACCACACCACACACAGACACACACACCACACACAACACGCACACACACACACCACACACACACCACACACACACACACCACACACACACACACACACAACACACACAGACACACACACCACACACACACACACCACCACACACACACACACACACACCACACACACAGACACACGCACACATCACACCACACACATCACACACACCACACACAACACACACACACACACCACACACACACACACACAAAGGGCAGCGTCCTCCTCAGGTCAGTGATGCACTTCAACCTAAACCTGCTCACATGTTCCTCTAATCAACATCCAAACATAGCAGAAAATTCATGCACATACTCTTCATGTTTTCATAAAGGCATGAATCAATATGTCACTGATGATGACATCGTGAGGGGAGCATGACATGACTGTGAGCCCGTGACCTTTATGATGCCACAGAACATGTCTGTGCACACGTTAGTGAGGGATCAGTGCTGTGCATCTTCCCCCTGGGAGGACAGTGAGTGAGTGTGTGTGTGTGTGTGTGTGGGGTGGTGTGTGTGTGTGTTGTGTGTGGTGTGGTGTGTGTGGTGTGTGGTGTGGTGTGCTGTGTGTGTCTGTGTGTGTGTGTGTGTGTGTGTGTGTGTGTGTGTGTGTCCATTCCGAGACATAAGCTGCTGTGTGTTCTGCTGACGTGCCTTTGAACATGACATTGGCACCAGTGGATCCTTGAAATCACACCGAATAAGAGCTGGAGCGAAAGTTCATTTCATTTTCAACAAGAATGAACATCAACGTAAGGTTTGCAAGGAACAAAAATTCCTTCAACAGATCAATACTGTCTGGAAAATCTTTTTTTATATTCTATAGTCGCTGCTCTTCGCCTTCCGGTGAGGTCTTCCTTATTTGGAACAGCCATTTAGATCCAATTAATCTCTGTCCGGCAAATGTAGAAGATCTGGCCTGAAATTCCATCATTATGGATTTTAACTGTGCGGCCGTTTGATGGATCTAAATTGGTCCGTCCGATGCAGATTTAGAGGAGCGGGGTAAAAAAGCTCCGAGGCTTCTTCAGAGCTCTCTGACTGTGACGACTTGACTCAGGTGTCAAAGTTTCTCACTCGGTTCATCCCAGCTCCCCTCACAGACCGGCAAATATCCGGCTTCAGAAGATGTCGGTGAATTCCTCAAGGTACGAGGAAGCTCAAAGAAAAAGATTTAATCTTTTATGCTGTTTCTGGTGACGATTAACACGGGACGGATCATCATTTGGGTGCTTCATAAGACTCTTAAAGGGACGGTTCACACAAAGCAGTGGTCCTGAAAATGTTCCTGCCTCCAGACTAACAGACCCGCCCCCTTTAAACATCCCCACATGAGCCTACCTGTTCTCTGGCGCGTTGGTCAGCGAGACGACGATGTTCTGGTCGATGAAGATGAGGAGTGCGAGGAGGAAGCCGAGGCCCATGGCGCTGACGACGTTCATGGCTGACAGCCGCTCGAACGGAGCCACGTTGAAGATGGGTCGGTCGTGAACTTTAAACACTGGAACTGTTTTCAAAAGAAAGGATGCAGAAAGCAAATGAGTTAAGATGTTGTGTTACCATCATCTCATCATAACAAACATGACTCTTCCTCAGACTCTCCTGATGACTCAGCCAGTCATCGCTTCCAAAGAGCGGCTGAATTTCTTCCAAGCGCTGCGTATCTTATGAAGCCCTGCAGCACGTCAAACGCTGCTGAATCAAGTGCAGTCGGTTACATTTAGGAGCGAATGACAATACAATAATGGCTCTATTATCTTATGACTTATTGTTTGTGGAGGTAAAGGGAGAGAAAATTGGCCGGCCACTTAGATTTAAATTCACTCGAGGGTTTGGCGCTCGTCTCTGTGTTTCTGCGTCGACCCCTTGGAGAACAGCCGCTGCCTTGGCAACAATGAATGGGGACTCAAAATGATGCTAAACAATAGAGGATAAAAACTGAAAATCTCCAATGTGTTCTGGCCTGTGCCTTGATTAGGGAACATAAAAAGACAATAAAGGCACCAAATAAGTGGGGCCATGCAGTCGGAAAGGAGTAAACAGGTTATATATCCGTGCCCCACAGCAGGTTTGGACGTGTTCAAACCCACTAAATGTAAATGAAACACAAAGAGCGCCACACTGTACCACACAATAATAGAAAAGCTGGACTATAATGAACTATTCTCACAGTGTCCACACAGACTTTAATAAACATGCAAATTACTTCTAGAAATCCACTTTTTGTCCACTGTTGTCCACTGAGGACATCCCTGCATACTGAAGAGTGAAATATTCCATCCACATCAGGGACACAAGTCTCTCTTAAAGGACTTGTTTACACAACCAATAATCAAACTAGCAGTAATCTGGAATTACAGATTACACCCTTACAGTCAGCTGCATGACACCAGTTTGGGGTCTCTTTTCAAAGGACGCAGATTAAGAAAGCTGAGGTCTCCCGCAGTGGACCACATCCGTCCATCCAGCCTAAGCAGGGAAACCCCGACCCCCACTGTTCACCAGCTCATCCAGGGAACGGGGGTACCGAGGCCCTCCCAGGCCAGCAGGGAGATATTAACCCTCCACTGCGTCCTGGGTCTGCCCCGGTAACTCCTTACCTCACCAGCGGCATCCTAACCAGGTGCCTCAACCATCTAAACTGGCTGGTTCCTCCTGGACGACCAGCCTCTCGTGAACATGTTTGTGTGACCACCCCCAGCTCGTGGCCATCATGGCTCAGAACAGAGCAGAGCCCTCAGTCCTCCTCCTCCTCCTCCTTCCGGCGGACGCGGCACCACTCAGCCGGTCCACCTCCTGCTCCCACTTGTGGAAAAAGACCCAGAGATACTTGAAGTCCTCCACTTGAAGCAATAACTCAGGCCCGAGTGGGAATTCACCCTTTTTTCCAGCTAAGGACCATTTTCATCCCTCTCACATTGTACCACAAAATGCACATTGGAGAATAAAAAAAGCTGTGAACATTTCTCTTTAGATTCCAGCACCAAAGTCTGGTCCGGTCAAGTGTGTGTCTCCAGATTATTGTCCTACACTTCAGCAGCTTTAACACAACCTGCAGCTTTCTTAACTTGCAAGAACTTCTTTTAAACATCGGTTCTCTCATCCTTGACCCAGGTTCTTTTTGTGGTTGTCTAGCAGAGCCAGGACTCCAGGCGGAGAGCTCGCAGATCAACCTCTGCTTCTCTTTGTTCCAAACAGCATCAATAAAAACTCGTGAATCTGAATTCGCTGCAGCTGGTCTCTGGCTAGCCTCTTAAAGATTGCCGCAGCATACAGTCAGGTTGATAAATATTGAAACAATACGATAACATTTTTTTGGCCTCTGTACACCACCACATCGAATGCGATATAAAACTCTCAGAACCTGAGCCAAGCAGAGACCTTCGGCTTTAATTCAAGGCTTTTGACAAAAGTGTGGCATTAAGCATTCAGGAATTACACACACACACATATATATGTATGAGAGCCGCCTTGAACCCATGGACTGCTGGTTATCGATGAAGTGACTGCTGATAGAAGCAGCAGGATGAATTCTGGACTGTACAGATCTATAGTCTCTGCACAGATTCAGACAGATGCTGCAGGACAGATGGACAATGAGAGACAGACACACACTGTTCACTGAGCGAAGACCAGACTGAGGCAGAAAGAGCCAAAGTGAAGGCCTGCAGAGCATCTCTGGTCATACCCATGAGATCCAGAAGACTTCAGGCAGGAAGTATTAAGCGCAGTCCTGTTTCTTCTTATTATGTTCCATATAAAATGTGTATGTGTGAAAATATCTGTAATTCCTGAATGGTTGAATCCACACTTTTGTTGAAACCCTTAAATCAAAGCAGGACGTCGTGCCTTTGCTCACGTGTCGAGTGTTTTATTTCAGGATTAATGCGCTGGTGTGCAGAGAGGTCAAAAGCTCTGACCACTGTTCCATTATTTATGGACTTTATGGACTGGAGTCTATTCATTCATCAGCCTTTCAAAGGTGACAGAAAACACAGATAATAATTTAAAAAATAAATAAACCTACAGATTGCTGTAGCTCGCTAGTTGTAGAGAAGGTTTCGGTGACCACATTTTAACAAATGAAACAGAGGTGAACCTGTACTTCTAAACCTCATTCTCTGTCACAGACTGTGGTTACTGCTCTGCTGGTTTATTTAGCATGAAACACTCAAATGCACTCTGACTGTCCAGTGAAGCAACAAATGATACTGACGCTCAATGTCGCTGAAAACGTAGGAGCCGATGAAGGAGAACATGAGCACTGAGATGGGCAGGGCGCAGTCCGACAGCACCTCCCTCACTTTGGCATGCAGGAACGGGCTGAGAGAGAGAGAGAGAAATATAATAGAGGAATACAATTACTGTGGACAAGACAAGGACAATGGCTGCAATCCTGACACTGCCTAAGTACCTTGATCCGCCTTTTGCTTACACAATTGAATCCAGCTTTGAGGCTGATTTGATTACTGGGAGCAATCAGAAGTAGAATATTAATGCTTATTAAATCACCAGCTGGAACAGAAGCTTCCACAGAAAAGTGGCGCTTTGTAAGAGGCGTCTGGAAAGTTCCTGCGGGCTCCGTCACTCCTCCTCAGCACCATTAAACCCTCTCCGGTGATTAATCTTCAGAGTGCTGCAGCTCCGCAGTGCCGCACCGTGTACGTACCTCCTCTTGAACTGGTAGAGCGTGTAGCCCATCCATAACGTCCCGAGCATCAGCAGCAGGCAGAGGACAGGCCTCTCTCGAGTGCACTGGATGAAGGATTCAGGGAGGGCGTTGAGAGCTAACCCCGCCACCACTTCACTCCTGTTTCCACCCAGCAGGTCTCCGCCCTGAGGAAACACCTCCGTGCTTCTGTTAGCCAGCGTCGGAGAGTGGTAGTACCTGTGAAAGACTGGAAGCACAGGGTAAAAGGAATGAGATGTGAAACAGGCAAAGCACGGGACAGGTTCACGTCTCAGAGTCCAATTCAGAACGCATAAGGAGACAATCTGCCGTTTCTGAGGTGGATCCTGCAGCAGTTTGTAACCATGAATCAGACTTGGGTCCACCGCTTCCTTGGCGCCTCCACCTGCCGGTCGCTAACGTTCCTCCTTCCCCTTGTCATTGCACAAAACATTAAGAGACAAACCTTGTAACTGTAAAACTGTAGCAGACTTTGGTCCACCACTTCCAACCAGAAACTCATGAACAACCATCTAGAGTCTCCAAGTCAGTCAGCTGTATCAAGGTTCACTCTAATCGATCCTAATCATTACAACAACTCTACCTCTCTACCAAACCCACCTCCGCCGTCCTCCCTCCAGACTGCTTACTCAAAACTAAATCCTGGTTTTCATGTAACTTCCTCAGACTCAACAGAGTCAAACAGAGTTTGGTCTGGTTAAAGGTTTTCTGAGTGGATGACCTGATGTCTGAGACAGGAGGAAATCAACAAGACGGGGGTTCCTCCACTATCGTCCATTGTTCCTCTCAGGCTGGACCTCTTTCTGGACGGATCCAAGACATCCACCACAAAGAAGAGATCCAGAGGATCAGACTACGTTAAAATATAAATGTGCTCCTTTTACTTTAGGCCACAAAAAAACCCTGAAATCAAACAACAAACACGTTGAATTATGTTAAATGTAGATTTGTGTGACAGAGACTGTAAACTCTGCAGGGAGGAGAGAACCTTCAAAGTGTGATAAATCTGAGCTGAGCTCCCTATCAGCTGTAAAACACTCAGTGGAGCTGCACAGCAGGATGTTTCTTCTCTTTCTGGATGTTTGACTGATGCCAGTGTCCCCTCTCTCAGCAGTAAATAACAAAATAATTTAAAATAATCTCTTTGAGAAGAAGAAGAAAAAAAAACAGGATCTGAAGACTGTGTTCGCTTCTCTTCCTGCTGCTTTCAATGAGAACAGTAGGAGTATAAATAATCATCACTTCTGATGAAGGAGAGCGAGCCGTGACCTGCGCACACACACACACACACACACACACACACACAGAGCTCCCACCACGAGCCTTTTGATCAAACAAGCAGAAAGTCAGACAAAGTTGTGCACTCACACACACACACACACATTTCTGTCCCTGCAAACTATTTTGGATGAAAAGTGTCAACAAAGCAGCGCAGGTTAATGTTATGGTAATGGTGTGTGAGCTCGGAGCGTATTTTTACAAATGGTTTTCTAAAAAATGGAGCCGCTGCACCGGCAATCTCCAAAACAGGAGTCATCTCATTTTAGTGAAATTAAATAGTGTAAAATATTTATGATATACTAAGATGAAGTCTGGGTGGGTGGCTGGCTGCAGGCGGGGCCTCCAGTGTGGATTGATTCATTTAGAATCTGCTGACCCACCAGAGAGAGAAAGTTATTTCTCTCACCAGCTCCTCACCCCGAACCTGAAGCCAGCACATCTGAGCACTAGAAGCTTATGTACAGTTTGGCTAGTTCCTTTACAAGCACTGGATTTAGGCAGAGCTAATGCTGCCAAATGTATTTGACAGTTCTTAATTAAAAGAACTAAATGATTAGTTGAAGAGATCTTATGACTCTCAGACAACAAAGAACCCTTCAGTGGAGGACAGCCATTCTAATTAGAGAGCTGCTTGCTTAAATGATAAAAAAAAAATCACTTATAACACACAGCTCCTCCGTGGACGTGGTTCCTTTTTATCGTGTGTCGGATTGAACAGCAGATATGTTCCCATTAATCGAAAATTACAGTCAGGAAGAGACAAAAAGAGGAAAGCAACATGTGACGGCAGTGATGTAAACACAGGCTGAAGGAGACGCGGCGTCTGTGGGGGACTTACTTTTGACCGTGCCTTTCACAGCGTCCACCACAAATGCGATGGAAATGAACAGAGCGATCACCTCCTCTGTGGACCTGGAAACACACAAACACAGGTTATAGTCATAAGTCATGCTGCATGACAGCGGTACTGCACACACATGTGACAGTCACCGCCTGCAGCGACGCAGGGGGCTACGAGTCAGCTTGACATGCACCTCCCAAAAACTGTAACCACACATCGAGGCGACGCAGACCTCAAGAGCTGTGATTGGTTGGTTTGTATTTATGCTATTTCAGACTAGGCGTAGCTGCGGCGGCAGCTTTACAAACGTCTTGTGGACCACGGACGTGATTATGGTTGACAAAAAAAACCTGTGTCTGAACTGACCCATGACGAGGAAAATGACCTCTGTGTCCAACTTTACAGCGTATATTTGGCCGTATTTGGATTAAACAGGATCGAGTCACATGATGCCAAGATGGAGGTGGCGGAAACTAGTTTGTCGATCCATTAGCATGCTCCTGTTAGCCTGGACAGCCATAGCCTACAGGGATTTTCTGGTGAAATGGGTCTGGAATCCCTCCCTTGAATTACTAATCCCACCTTGGATTTTCAGGTTTCTATCACTGCTGTACCTGCTCCACTGCGTCTTACATGTCTTTTGTTGATGTGCCTCCTTCCTCTGAGTGGTTGTATGTCTATACAGAGCACTGTCTTACACAGCTGCTCAAACCCAAGTGAAAGAAAAGGAAGCAGAGGAATATAAATTTAAAATGTTACATTTGTGTTCTCATTGTTATCCCTAGCTTGTTTCCTAGTTTGGCTGCTAGACTCCACAAAAAGGGAAAAAACTCCTTTCTGTTGAGTGTTGAGTGATTTTTCTGGACCCACCAATTTAAAACATTTTTCCTTCTTTGACAGAGAAAAAGCACAGATAAAAGAAACTGTAAGAACGGATTCAATAAATTGGATTGTACTGAAATGAAAACAAATAAAGTGAAATCAATGTGTGTGTGTGTCCTTGTGCGTGTGTGTGTGTGTGTGATACCTTTTGAAGAGCTTCATGAGCAGGCTGACGTTGAAGATGCCTCCCAGGATGAGGAAGAGGCAGTTCCACAAACCGATGCAGGCGTAGAAAGCCGGGAAATCCAGGTTGTAGTCGTCACAGATTCCTCGGATCACTGCCACACACACACACACACACACACACACATGGACACACACACACACATAATTCACCTTCTAGTAGTAGTAGTAGTTCTCTGAATGCAGAAACAAGCTTCAGAATTCAGGCTGCGTCCGCACAAAAGGAAACGGATCGATGCGGATTCAGTCAATAAATACATAAAAAACAAACTAATTTAATAAGCTGCAGTATTGATTATGTTTGTGTATTTTTCTGCTGTAGCAGATTGATTTTATACACACACACGCTCAGAGGGAAAAAAAGGGGAAAATTTCATTTTGTTCAAACCAAAAAAAAAACGGACAAATGAGTTGAGTTGAGCACATTTGTGCGGCGATGACTTCCAACTTCACAAACGAGCCATTGTTCTGTTCAGACAGGCCGCTGGAAATGTGCTGTAATTATCCCCATGAGAATCTGCTTAGCACCCATACACTTCAAAGATCATCACTGCGAACCCTGCAAACAGCTCTCCGGATCAAAACTACATCTTTGAGCCTCCGAGCCGTCAGGACGGTTTAAACTCCCAACCAACCAAACACCGCTGCTGGCTGAAAACCATACGACAGTTAATGTGCCGTGTCTCTCTAAAGTTAACATGTCCGCTGATGATGGAGTCTCCTGACCCCAAAGGCTCCTGACACCAACACTTATGTAACTAAACTCAAAAAGTTCTGCTTTTTATGAAAGTTTTTGCAGGTATGTGCTCGAATGCACCAGGAACACTCATTAAGGGGCACATGTGCAAACAAAGAGCTTAATTACTCCAATGTTAGGAAGGAGCAGATGAGGATGCGGGAGTTTCTAGCTGCTGTTCGTCACGGTCGGGTGCTTCCTCTGTCTTGATTTTTGACGTAATCTTCTTAGTACTCCACCCACCCCCAGCCTCCTATTCAAATCAGCTGTCGACAGGAGCTGTGAAAAGATAAGTGCATTTTTTGTTGAGATGAGCTGAGCCTACCGCTGATGAAGATGGCGAGGGGAGCGGTGGTTAGAGGGATGACTAGAGGAGAGCCGGCGAACAAGGAGTAGATGACCCCGCCGATGCTCTGGCCGATGATAGTCTTCCGAACATCTGGACGGAGAGAACACACACAGGAGGAGGTCCTGATTAATGTGCACGGATGCCTGCTAGGTCCTTTCACAGGGCTGAGCAGGGGTTAGTTTGTAATTCACTTTGCAGAGAGGGGAGGTTAAAATCAGGAAATCACATTTCCACCAAGATGATGTGAATATTTTATCCTCACGACACTCAGCATTATTTTTAGCCTACAAAACATGGGAAGCCATAATCATTAAACATATCAATCATTTAAACTGTTGTTTCCTTTGTTGTCTTTAATAGCACTAATGCACCTTGAAGCTGGGTGTCTGACATCACAGTCTACCTAAACTCCACATACAGGCAAAGAGGTGAAGAAGCAGGAAGTGGTCGATTTTAAGTTAATATAATTTAAGTGTTGTTACCAAAGGGAGCTCATCAATAGAGAGCAGGCTGTAAACATGTTTCCTGCTACTGTAAAGTGGTATGTTTGAACGTGGAGTTTTACAGTGATCGACTCGATAAAAGGCAAAAAGTTCCAGCTAGCTTGCTAGCTGTTAGCATGGTGTGTGGCTCCTGCTGCCAGCCTGTCCAGCTCGATCATCCTGTGTTGTTGTTTAACCCTCAGGCGTCATTATGGACTTTTTTGTCCCTTTGGGTAATTTGTGCCTCTTTAACTATTTTTCTCAAAAATGAAACCTTTACATCAACAAATGCATGATTATATTTTGTTATGACTATGATATTAAAAATGTCGTATTATAATAGGAGTTAATGGGACCTAAGTGGAAAATAATATAAAAATAATGCATCAAACTCAATATTTTGGCTAATCTTTAAAATATCCGAGACTAATATTTTAAAAAATAACCCAGCCCCCCCCCCCCCCCCCCCCCAACTTTTGTTTCATGGAAAATAACTTATTTTTTGTGCATTTTTTTAAATTAAATTTTAGCATCATGCAATCAAACTGGCACTTAAAGGGTTACATTCCTCAAAATGATTTAAAAGAAGTTGTTTAACAGATTTATGCTGTTACGTTTTTATAGCAGTTTTAGTAAATTTTAAAACTGCTGCTACACAAAAACTAATAATGCACCAAACTCTATATTTTGGCTAATCTTTGACAGATTTAAAAATAACGCCTCAGCCACCTAACTTTTGTTTTATGGAAAATAACTCATTTTTTTGTGTTTACTGTGACATCAAGTAATCAAACTGGCATTCAAAGGGTTAAATTCCTCAAAATGATTTAATGTTTGGTAGTTTTGAGCAGGGCTGAAGTTGTTTAACATATTTATGCAGAAAATATTAGGTTTTTAAGAAGCAGAATTTTTGTCCCTAATGAGACAGAAGGGTAGGACATTAAAGTGGTGCCTGAAGGGTTAAACTAACCTATCATGGCGTTGGATTTGATTATTTGTAATAATAATATTGTTTTACATCAACTTAATTCCGATAATTTACGCGAAATAAGGGAGGACATTAACCCAGTTTAAACATTCTCTGTCTTTTATTTGAATTAATAATAATTTAATCTGTGTTTTCTTTGTTTGTCTCTTTTTTAAAAGTATTTTATGAATTATTAGAATTTACCAGAATAAAAGCTCGATGTTAAGTGTGTAAATCCAGCTTGTTGCGGCTTTAATCATGCTGTTATATATATTTCTATCCCTGTGATGACAGTGTGCTCGTACCGATCTCTCCGCGCGTGCTCTCATCGTTGAGGGAGCCGAAAGCGATGGCAGGGAGGAGGATGGCGATGTAGAGGAAGATGGCTGTGGTCATGTACTTCAGCAGGGTTTTATTACTGCCGACGATACCTGAGGGGAGACACAAACACAAACACATGAGTCATATTCACCTCATAATGGAGCGGAGGAGGCTCGGCGCTTTAATTTTCAAAACGACAAAAACATTAGCAGAGTTCAATTCATGCAGCGAGGCTGCTGCTGCTGCTGCCCTTAAAATAAAAAGAAAAACAGGAAAACTGAGCCGGCGCTTCCCTCTGTGTGCCATCCATCATTTGAATTATGGATAAGGAATAAAACACTTTAATTGGGCTCTAATGTGATCACAGTGGTTTTGGTCCTGTGACCTTGGTCTGATGCTGATTATCTGATGACACAGAAACGTGTGTGTGGATGTGTTTGGATGTAAAAAGAGGGCAGCTCCTTCTTCTGAAGGTCAGGCAGGATGTGTACATGTCTGTGAATGAGGGCTGAGATGTTTGTGGATGATTTGATGAGTCAATAAAACCTCCGGCCTGCTGCGAGCACGACGGAGGAGAAAGGAAAATCACAATAATAACGCTGCACATACAGAAAGGTAGGAGAGCAGCAGGACACATGAGAGAGAGCTGACACACAGACGCAGCCGGGGCGAAGGGTGACAGACAAACGAGGAGCTGCCAGAGGCTCCCCCGGCGCAGCGTAATAAGGGAGATGATTCACTTTCACTACAAGTCCAGGTCCAGCCTACCATCTGTGAAGTCAGAGGGGTAGAACGGCAGTCTGCGGCACAGGTCCTCATAAATCCCCCGGCCGGCTTTGAAGAAATCTTTACACTGTGGAGAAAAAGGGAAAAAAGGGTCAGATCTCCTGCAGGGACAGCAGCTCAAGCTGAATTTAAATATATTTAAATGTGTTTTCACTTCATTTGTTCGGCTCGTTCACACACACACACACGCTGGTTGTTTTAAACTCAGAGAACACAAAGTCTTTCCTGTAGTTAAATGGGTTAATTACATTTGCAGTGATGAAGGAATTTGGCTCCTCCTCACATGACCGAGGCTCAACTGTACGGAGCAAAGAGCAACACACAAGCGTGTTTGTCCTCTCACCCATTTAATCACAAATCATTTTCAGCTTTATTATGTTAATCACACTAATAACGATCAATTATTAATAATCATGTATTTATAGGTGCCTTTTAGGACACTCGAGGACACCTTCAAATGCAAAATTTCATCACAACATAGATGATGGAGTGTGTGTGAGACTGAGTCACTGCTCTTACTGTGTTAACTGCTCATGTGCCTGATGTCTCGCCAATAATATCCTGCCAATACTCATACATGTAATCAATTCAAGTATTGATGTGATTATTTGTATTGTGGATGTTTGTATTTATCAGGTATTGAAACACTGTGCAGCCATCATCATGTCAACAAAGGGTTAAAAAACACAAAACATTTCCTGCTTTGGTTTCAGACCAAAAGAACTAAACTAAAACCTCCAAAGCTGAGAAATAAGAGCTCCTCACACTGCAGCACCACACCAGCACCCCACCTGGGTGGAGCTCAGTGGGTCCATCATCATCTCGTTTGAGGTAAAACAGGCTCCCTCATCTGGAGAGTGACAGACATAAACAAACATGGCGTCCTTGTTGATCCAAATCCTTCTCCTCAGTGTGTTTTGTCATTTTTTTTAGGCCCCGCGGCAGCATCCGGCTCTGAACGTTCTTTCCTCTCGGTGACAAATTTAGAATCAAAACTGCCCATTTGGTGACTCAGCTGAGGCGCTGGTGATCCCAGCGAGGGACTCGTTTGAGTCACTGACATTAATGAGGCGGCCCCTCGAAAAAAGTCCAAAAACAAAGTGAGCAGAGGAGCGCGGCTACAGTTAATAAAGTTCTATAATGATGGGGAATGACAGGGAGATGATGGCAGCAGCAGCAGCAGGGCAGGATGGGAGATGTGGTGTATTTTTAGTCAGGAGGAGGACGGCTGGACGGCCGCGTGACCCCAGGAGGAGCCGCAGAGCGCCGAGTCTTCAGGTTACACCAGCGAGCGAGTGAACGTGCGGTCCTGATTGAGCTTATTAAGTAAATTATCCAATTACCCAGTGTTTCATTTTCTTGTTGAACACAGCATTACACAATTAAATGGAACGCGTGGCGAGCAGGCGGCGTGTGTGTGTGTGTGTGTGTGTGTGTGAGCAGGAAAAGCTCTTGGGAAAATCATTCCTGCCTCATTTGTCATCTTAAAAAGTTTTGACGGTCTTTGACAGAACAAAGCGATTTTACCTCAACGTAAACAACATAAAAACAAACAAACAGCAACAACAACAACAACAGCATCAGCATCTCTGTCTGAGCTGCTTTTTATGAAGCCACACACGCTTGTTCAACAACCACTCTTCATCCATTAAATCCCTATACATCATGGAATCATTTATTATTACAAGGCAGCCTGCGTGTGTGTGTCTGTGTGTGTGTGTGTGTGTCTCTGAGAGCTTTTGGCTCACACTGGATAAACAAAAGTCTCAGAGAGGAATTACTGTCCACCTGTTTGCCATTCATTCTGAACGTGAGGCAACAGAAAGGGAAGAAACATAAAAACACAGCAACAGTTTTGTTTTTCTTTGAGTACAGCAAAGTGTTGCAGGTGGTCTGATACCAAGTTTGGATGTGGAAGGAGGAGGAAGAGGAAGAGGAGGAGGAGGAGGAGGAGGAGGAGGAGGGAAGGATGGTGTCTCCTTTTCTGAGCTTTCCTCTCTCATTTTTATCATTTTCTGCTTCCTCTGGTTTCCACCTGCTCTCTCTCTCTCTCTCTCTCTCTCACCCTCCCCTCCCTCACCCTCTGATTCCTCTCCCTCCATCTGTCTTCCTCTATATATCCCTCTTTCACTGAGTGGCACTGAGCCTTTCAAGCCCATGGATAAACACCTAACAAAATCCTGCACTATAAAAAAAAACACAAGGGGAAATGTCTAGGAGCCGTGGCCTGTCAACGGCAACGTTAGGAGGAGATGGTGGTCCGTGGCATTGAGCAGCAGAGCCCCCCCTAGAGGTGTGTGATCGTGTGTGTGTGTGTGTGTGTGTGTGTGTGTGTGTGTGTGTAGCTAAAGGGTGGGGAGTTCTGACAGGACTGTGAGAGATGTAAGGTCATTTACCCACTGAGGAGGCCTGGCAGGAGTTGATGCTGATTGATTAGAGAGGGAGAAAGGATGGAGGAGTCAAAGCAGTGGAGCGAGGAAGAGGAGGAGGAGGAAGAGGAGGAGGTGGCAGTGAGGCAAAGAGATAGAGGAGAATTTAATCAAAGATTGCCCTGCATGTGCACAAGTGAGAAGTGGAAAGTGCCTCCGCTCTAACACGCAGCACAGCCTCAGCTAACACACACACACACACACACACACACACCTTGAGGGGTTTGTGACTGCGAGGGTCCGTCTCCTCCTTCCCCAGAGCGGTGGGCTGCTGGTTGGCCGCCGTCAGCTGATGCCTCTGGAACACCAGAGCCTCTTTGAACTCCTCCTGCGTCTTGGTCTCCAGCAGCTTCTGCCTGAAGGAGATGTCGGAGAAGAGGGTGGCGAAGGTCCGGCCCAGCTCCATCGCCGTCTTGGTGCTTTTCTGTGAAGGAAAATGGAAGCAGGTAAACACAAACTCACACACGACAAACTGGAGATGATCATGCTAGCTATACATGTTGGCTCACAAGATGGCTGAAGCCTGGCAAGATGGATCGTGGATCCACAAATCTAAGGGATTTACATCTGATCTCAACACAAAGAGACAGGCTCATGTAAACAGAGTACTCATGAGCAGGCTGGGTAGGTGACAGGTTTGGTGTATGGGGAGGGGGGGGGGGTGTCAATAATCCCACATCTGTTACAAATAATGCTGTCACAAATCACACAGTGCAGCAGGGTCCTGGCAGGCCGAGAGCCAGCGCTGCCAGGGAAGCCTTGTTAGCCAGGTGGCAATGATACCAGCACAGTCGGGCTGAGAGGGAAGAGCAGCAGCTGCAGCAAACACAGGCGCCGAAGCCGTTAAGCTTTCACACAGCGGTGACTGAATTTCAGCCGAAAGAGCAGAAAGAGCCCAGAGAATGGCTGCTGATTAATCTGGAGGCTCTCAGGATTCCCCAGCTTCATCCAGGTTTACAGACACACGGCATCAAAAAGTGCCTGAATACAATCAGACCGCTGCAACAACGACACAGAGACACTGTGCACAAGCTAACAACAAGCTAACGCTAATTTCAGTGAGTGACACAGCTCACAATATGATGTGTAGGACCTAGCATTTAGCAGTATGTTTGAGGCTAATGAGGATCATTCGCTGACTTACACTTTCTCAAGAAAAAGCTTAAATTAAATTAAATATTTTTGCATGCCCCTTTTAAAAATTTGCCATAAAAATACTGTTAGCACTACAAATATCCTGAAAGAATAAAAAAATTCTGCAGGCTTTAGTGCCACCAAGACGCCATGAATCATGTTGCTGCAGCCAAACGTCAATTCAGCAACTTTGAAGCACAGAAACCTGAAAAAAACATCTTTTCTGCGCAGGGTCACTTGCTGGTGGCACTAGAGATACATTTCTAGACTTTATCCTCAGAGGAGCGTGAATGTGTGCAATAAATCTGACAGCAGTCGGTGCTAATTTGTGCTTTTAAAAGTCACCCCCATGATGCTTCGTGATGCTCCCTCCTCACCTCGCCGCATTCACTGACTGCTCGGCCTATTCGAGGAGGAAACACTAATTGTTGTCTTTGTGTGACGCTTTAGTGACGGCTCACTTAAAAACGATCTCATGGAGTTAAACATGGCTCCGATCAGGCCATTAGCTGACACTGCGTGGTGAGCATCGCGCCTCTTGTTGATGCTACAGAGGTTGTTTTGACGTGTTTTTGTGCGTTTGTCCACACTGAAATCAAAACCGCTTTCAAACTCACACAGTGTGTTTCATTCTCACAACATTTTCACACGTGTAAAGGTCTCTACAGCCTAAATTAACCGGGCTGACTGCGAGAAATGTGCGCAACGTTCACTGACACTGAGTGCAACTTTCTTTGACGGTGCCAGTAGGTGAACGTGTGGATAAGTGCTTTCAGGTACGTGTTTAACAGTGTGAATGAAAAACAGTTTGTTTTTGTTCATGTCTGCTCAGCACATTCAGTCCAGGCAGAGAAAGCAGGAGGAAAACAGCCACAGATGCTGTAACGCTCTCTAAATACTGGGTGATGGAAATCATCCCCCCAGATTACATACATTACATTTGCCAACCGAAGGAATTCCCATTATCATCATCACGGTGCCCCTTCAAAGGTTTTCTCTGCAGAAGTGGTCACCATCAAGGATAATTGAGACATAATAGTACTTTATGTTTACTTGAGGCTCAGATTATTGTCTCTGAGAATGCCATTAGTGGTTTTGATTGCTGCCTGTGAGACGGGTGGAGGACGGGTGGAGGGGGTGGGGTGGGGTGGGGGGGGGGGGCGGGGGGGCTGTGAGGAGCAGATGAGGGTCCATGAGGAAAAATAAAGAGAGAGAGACAAACAAACAAACAAACAAACACACAGAGGGGCAGAGGCTGATTGGTGAAAACGGTGCACACATAAAAAACAGTGAGAGGAGGTGTGTGTGTGTGTGTGTGTGTGTGTGTGTGTGTGGGGGGGGGGGTGTTCCCAAGCATCTGGAGTGGGCGGCCAATCAGGAGAGTGTGTGTGCAGGTGTGTGCTGAAAGCTCAGGATGAGGCATTGGAGGACAGAGAAGGTTGAGTGGTTTGATGGGAAGTAGAAAGAGTTCAGGCGTTTATTGGGGGGGGGGGGGGGGGGGCGCTCTCCATCGGCTGCAGAAAGCTCTTCAGAGCTGAAGAAAACAAGCCGTCCTGCACACGGCACTGACCCGACAGGCTTCATAACACTGAAAATATACACAGTAAAGGCTGAAACTGCTGATCAGCAGCCACCACAGAACTAGCTAGCTAGCTAGAGGTGTGGTCCTTTGTAGGCCTCAGTGTTTACACAACAACTGGGAACTTCGTGTTTATCAGCTGCTCTGGTTGCCTAGCAACATGCAGTCGATATTAGCAACACAAAGTCGTTAATGTCGTGAGAGTTCAGCGTATTCTCTTTGTAAAAACATTCCAACTGTGACCAGCATGCAATGACTCCTGGGAAATGTAGGAGGATGAAATGAGTATTTGTCGGCCATATTTGATTCTAGGCACCTGAAAATGTGACGGACCTGCTGGGTATTAGCGCTTTGTATCGTTTGAAGACATTAGCTGTGATGAACATTATGTTCATTTTGTGTTCATATCAGGATTTGCTGATTTGGTTGTGTTGTGAGCACATTTTCTGCTTTTATCTCAGCAACATTGTCTGATTTCTTTTGGCTAACACTAGTTGCTCATCTTCCAGTTGCTCCAGTGTCTTTGTTGTGGTAAATTCGAGAAAAACACTGTACAGACTGATTAAAATAGTTAGTAATCACAAAATGTTTTCACTTTAAAATCAGTAAATTATATAAAAATGAACTAGAAATGAATAAAAATAAAAACAGTCAAACCCCAGGCCTCAGTAACACACTGAAAACAGATCACAACACATTACCATTTTGTTGGGGGCCAGGATCAGGATGACATAGCGGACCTCGCAGCAGTTCTCCCCCCAGTTCTGCGGCCTCTCCAGGCGGGAGATGCACACGTGACGCCTCTGGAGATGCTTGACGTTGCAGCTGGAGCAGAGAGAGAGAGGAAGAGGAGGGTTTTTATAAATGTCAGCGCCTCACCTTCATTTCCATAGATTAACCTCTCACAGTCAGACAGTATTTAAATCACATCATTTTCCCTTCACTACAATCAACAACTTATTTCTTCGTTGTCAAACGGTTGATGATGTTAGAGGCTGGTTGGTTCAGATGATGGACCTTTGATGTTTCGGTGATCCGTTCCTCCACCCTGACCTCCTCCCTCCTCCTTCGTGCATCGCTTTGCTCTCATCATTATTACACTCTGGCAGCTTGAGAGCTTTGTGACTGGAATGGAAATGTGTTTTTTTTTTTGGCAGTTGTTGAAGTGACTGATGATGGACTGTCTCTCCTTATGTTACACTAGGACTATTCACAAAGCCATGGAACAATCGACACAACTGAATGTTTTATAGAGTGGATGTTTTATAATTTTTATGCATCGTTTATTGTTTATTTAATTTCTGAGCATTTGATAGGAAAATATGTTTTTATTTTCTGTCCAAAATCATTAATAAAACAAAGATTTACCAATTAAAATGACATAAAACCACAGACTGTGTATAAAGATGGACGATGTGGCTCAGCCTCCACCCAAGGGAAGGAAAAAATATCTGTTGAACGTGAGTCCAAGACGGCATAGCTTGGCTACGCCATTGGCTGACAGATGAGTGTCAGTCACACATGAGTGTGACTGACACTCATCCCTGGGAAAAGGTGATTTCAGGACCTCTTTTAGGCCCCGTTCACACTGGAGAAAGTCATTCCAGCTAGAGTAGGATTGAGCCCAGACAGCCTTTAAGCTGGATGCGTTCAGACCTATTTTCAAATCTGGCTAGCACACCTCTCGAGGGTGGATCTAGCAGGATTGAAATCAAACTGGATTCAGCCGGATTGGAGGTGTTCACACTCGGAAAAAAACACATCTGGATTGATCTGGATGCGGCCAAATCCTGCTTAAGCCACATTTTTTCAAATCCATCTGGCTAGAGCGGGATTTTAGCCGAATCTGGATATATCTGGATTGATTTCATTCCACCTCTCGGAGGTGGATCTTGCCGGATTGGTTTACATCTGGCTCAGGTCTGAACGCAAATGCAGCTAACGAATCCGGCTAGCGGAGTGATACTTCCGGTTCACTGGGACAGTGTCCGGTTCGCGCACAAAAGCCGCATGTAAACAACCGTCGAACTACGACAGCTTTGCCCCGAGTTTATTTTCCACAGGGATACAAAGGAATAAACTGCTTTTTAGACAGAAAAAAAAAATGAAAGAACGAGCGACATGGGACAAAAAATGCACGACACATGCGCACATGGTCCTACCGTCCTCTGTATATTACGAGGCGCCACCTAGTGATTTGGAGGACAACAAACAAGCCGGGTTAAGCTGGATTGAGCATGTGTGTGATAGCCAGATTTGAAAATAGGTCTGAATGTATCCAGCTTAAAGGCTATCTGGATTCAATCCTACTCTAGCTGGATCGACTTTCTCCAGTGTAAACGGGGCCTTATTAGTTTTTAATGAGCTATACTGCAGTCAGCCACCGGGGGCAGACGCTTAAGATACATGTTTTGTACACACACACACACACACACACAGCATAACCTACAGGATGCAGAGCCAGGACTGCTGGTACTGGACCCCGGTGGCGGTGGCGGTCACTCCCTGGATCGTCTCTGACAGGAGGTGAACTGCAGGGCAAAGGTCAAACAGGAGTTAGTGGACAGCCGACTTCAGGCCTGGTTTCACCCTCACTTACTCTCATTTCCTGCTGTATGACATTAAATAAAATGTATAGCACATTGATAAGAGCATTTAAAAATAAAAAATCTGGCAGTTTAGAGGCTTATCCGTGGTGCCAAGCCTCCTCTCAATGTGATGTCTACATCAGAGGTGTCTAATGAGCTCGCCTTCTGCTTTAGACGGCGATGCCAGGCTGCACTGTGTGCAAACACCGCACAGCAAACTGCTAATAAGGATGTCCATCCAACCTCAGACAACACCACAGATTAAAAAAAATCTCACACACACACACACATTTCATTATGCTGTCATGTTTGCAGAGCACAAATCATTAAACACGGGCAACTAGGGGCGCCGCCGAAGCCGGCTCGCTGCTTCCTAATAAGAGGAATCTCCCCTTCCTCGACGTCTCACGCTGAGTGTGATGAATAATAGTGTTTTGGGGGATATTCTTTGGCAGCCCCGACTCTCCCAAGCCCCTCAAGAAGATTCAGTGTGCTCTGCCTTGCAACATCCTCTTCAACTCATCAGCACTCAGAAAATTACAGGGTGGAAATGTTTTGTATCGTAAGCAGCGGGGACGATCATTTCCATATCATTCTGATTTTCTCTGCCACTGCTCTCTCTCTCTCTCTCTCTCTCTTTGTCTTTCTCTCCATCACTCTTCTTTTCTCTCCCTCTGCCATGCCGTCTCATCAATAAAGTATCCTCCATTCATGCCAGAAAATGATGGGCGTCACCATGACAACAGTATCACAGTGCTCAAGGAGTGAGAGAGGGGAGAATGAGGGAGGGTAGACAAGAGAGACACAGAGAGAGAGAGAGAGGGAGAGAGGAAGAGAGGATGAAAAGAAGTCTGCAGAGAAAAGGAGGGAAAAGAAGCTGGCACGTGGTGTGGAGGAGAGCGAGGGAAATAAAAGACAGGAAAAGGAGAAGAAGAAGGAGAAGAAGGAGGAGGAGGAGAGAGGGAGAGAGAGGGAGAGAATGAAACTCAGAGAGAGGAGAAAAATGCAAGCAAGAGAAAGAGGGGCAAAGAGGGGGGAGAGAGAGAGAGAGAGAACGTGACAAACAAAAAGGAGACAAGATGAAAAGAGGAGCCGGAGACATGAGGAGGAAAAGGGGCACAGAGAAGTGGGGGAGATGGACTGGGATTCAATTCAATTAATATCAGTAAGCCTGACAGCCATGTAATAATCAAAAACCATCCAATTTCTCATTGACGTCAGGGATGAGAAGAGGGGAGAGAGAGAGAGAGAGAGAGAGAGAGATGGAAAGACAGACAGATGCAAAGTGAACAAAAGACAGATCATAAAGACGGAGTGAGGACAGGAGAGGTGGACGTGTGTGACGGCTAACGCTGCTAGCCTCTCTGCACCGCGGTGACGATGGAAAGAGAGAGTGTGGTCATTTTTAAGGGAAAGTGGAAAAGCTTCTTTTTTCATTATTTTAGGCAACAATTCTCAGATCATATGAAGCTGAAGTGTTCCTCATGACAGAGGAGGAGATTCAGTGTATGACGGAGCACTGAAGCTGCATTTACATGAGCTGATTGGCACCTGCTGCTTCTTTTAAGTGATGCACAGCTGCTCAGCTTCCAGCTGACGTCCAATCATATTTTTGGACACTTCTAAAAAAATGAAGCCTCTAAAAATAAAAATGAATGCATCCAAACAAGTGAGTCTGTGTCTCACTTTGGGCAGCAGCATCCTTTAAAGGATGCAGTTTTTTTAGGGATTTCCTGCTTCTGTTGCCTAGCAACCTGCAGGTGATACTAACTCTGGAAAGTTTGTCTTTGTGAGTTTCTTTGTCTACCGATCGATCTGAATCATGGATATTTTGGATCAGGATGGATCCACCTGTTGCATCCTTTGCTTCCACGTTTGAAGGTCACCCCCTCAGCCGAAGCTGTTTGCCTTTGAAGGAGGACAAGGGGTTAAGAGCTGGAGGTTTAAGATGTTTAAGATCCCGCAATTGAATTAACCATGTGCTATCATGGTGCATGACATGATTGAAGTGGGCGGCCATGTTAGCAGACAGCTTACAGCCATGAGAGGGCACCAGGCTTCACACCAGCCTCTAGTGGCCACTAGAGGAACTGCGGAAACTTCTGCTAGGTGTTGCAGAAAAGTGTTAGCCTTTAGCTAGTTGCTGTGGAATATGCTAAATAAAGAGGAGTTAATCCAACTATTGTCCTCAACTGGAAGAACATAGGAGGGTCACGTGCTAATCTAATTATTGGAATATGCTGTGTGTTACATAGGCAAAGGTGAACACGCCTGTCCTGGATGAGAGGAGGAGGAGGATAATTATTTTTATTATCAAGTGAGTGAACCTAATTAAGACATGTACATCCATACTTATGTCAGTCATGTGGAGATTTCTGCACAGTTTCGTCATCTTTTGCTATGCAAACACTGCTGTTTCCACACCCAGAAAAAAAGATGCTCACATGTAGCATATCAAATGTGACAAACTTCAATGAGATGTGATGGAAAAATATGAGGAAGGCAAGACTGGATTGGTCTGTTTGATCTTTCTGGAGGATTCTTTAACAGCTTCATGCACATGGTTTGGTAGGGTGGGGGGGGGGGGGGGGGGTAGGGGCAGGGCTGCAGCGTGTGCAAATCACACGAGGATAAAGCTGTCTGTCATCAATTAAGGGAAAGATGGATCAATAAAAAATATAAAAACACTAAACTATAGTCAAAAAATATGAACACATCCCAGAGTTCATTATGCTCAGAGGTGACCTCCATAAAGCCTCCTAATCCAATGCTGCCTAAAAGATTAACTGTGGTCTCAACCATGGGTAGAAACACCAACAAACACACACACACACACACACACAAAGGGACATGATTGGTTTCCTTCAAAGAGGATGGAGGTTGTGGAGGGCGCTTTGAAGGAGGTGATTGAACGCTCCGTACAGCGGTGACAGAGGAAACACTTACTGTATATTAGGTATCCATCACAGCCAATCACCATGCACAACACACACGCTATGATGTCACATGGTCACAATGGGAGGGCCGCCGTAGGACCGGGTCAATGGTGAAGCCTTATTATCTAAAGAGGCCGTGCACTAAACATACAGTGTGTACGGTTAGATGACACAAATCATCCATTTTTATTAAAGGGGCTCCAATTTTAAAAGAAATGATCAATGAATTATTTAAATTTTATCCGTTCAATCTGAATGAAAAGGATTCATTAATTTTTGGCTGATAACATTATTGGACGATGAGTCTGCAGGACGGACACAGCGCTGATGAAGAGGCATCGATATCCGTGACACGGGCGGGCGGGTGTGCTGCTGTCTGTAATCATTTGATGACTCAATGGATCGACCCGGTCCTGAGCGCGGAGAGTGGAGCACAGACGGAATACTGATGGTGATTGGAACAAGAAGCACAGCCACTGATTGCAGCCTCACGGCGGCTGATGCTGACATTTTCATTCAATTAGCGCGGCTTACCGTCATCAAAGAAAACGAAACTCTGAGACTTGTCTGCATTGAAACAAAAGAACACACAAGAGTGGAGAAAAGGAGAGTCAGTTCAGCCTTCCTGATCAGTTTCCATGTAGTAACACACACACACACAGACACACACATATATATATATATATATCGACACATTTTCTGGCCTCGCACATAAATATCTTTGCTGAGCAGAAGCTTCATTTCCGGCCCTCCTTTACCTCATGCATATTAAATATCATTTTCCAGAGAAAATCCCTCAATGTCTCGTCTTTGTTGGCCACGGAGAGACTCTATCTTGATTACTGTCTACAGGCTATTACCAAAAATTGATTTTATTTCTGATAAAATAGTAGGTGCAGAAAAAAAAGAAATGTGACATGTATGGCCGCCATGTTTCATCTGCTAAAGAGCCTGAATTAATGGCTCCTGTTTAGTATTCTGATCATTCCTGCACAAGTGTCACAGCAAAAAGTCACGCAGCCCGGCCAGGAGAGGAGGTCCTCTTATTATTATTGTTAATAAATTATTATTATTATTTCTGCTGTCGCCTTGTTTCTTAAACACACAGCAGCTTTTAGGTTATTACGTCCAGGTTCTCCTCACAAAGCTCCATTGGTTGTAGCTGTGAATCATTTATTGTGTGGAGACACTGGGGTGTGTGCTGCCTCCCAAAAAAGACCCTGCCTACATCCATCTATCCATTCATTAAGTCATTCATCCATCCATCCATCCGTCTATTCATCCATCCATCCATCCATCGATCTATCCATCCATCCATCCATCTATCCATCATCCATCCATCTATCCATCCATCTATCCATCTATCCATCCATCCATCTATTCATCCATCCATCCATCTATCCATCATCCATCCATCTATCCAGCCATCTATCCATCCATCTATTCATCCATCCATTCATTCAATCACCCATCCATCCATCCATCATCCATCCATCCATCCATCCATCCATCCATCCATCCATCCATCATCCATCCATCCAGCCATCTATTCATCCATCCATTCATTCAATCATCCATCCATCCATCCATCCATCTATCATCCATCCGTCTATTCATCCATCCATTCATTCAATCACCAATCCATCCATCCATCCATCCATCCATCCATCCATCCATCCATCTATCATCCATCCATCCATCATCCATCCATCCATCCAGCCATCTATTCATCCATCCATTCATTCAATCACCAATCCATCCATCCATCCATCCATCCATCCATCCATCCATCTATTCATCCATCCATTCATTCAATCACCAATCCATCCATCCATCCATCCATCCATCCATCCGTCTATTCATCCATCCATTCATTCAATCACCAATCCATCCATCCATCCATCCATCCGTCTATTCATCCATCCATCCATTCATCTATCCATTTTTAAACCTCTCTGTCTATTAGCGACAGGAGGAGCAGCAACTTCCTCTCCAGGAGATAATCCCTCCAACAGATCGTGGGTCGACCTCGTGGTCACCGCCCAGATGGCCATCCATTCATCCATCTGTTGTCTTCCATTTATCCGGTTTTGGGTCATATAAACACAGAATCCCAGGCCTCCCTTTCCCCAGCCACCTCCTCCAGCTCCTCTGGGAGGATACCAAGAGGAATACCAAGGCCAGCCCAGTGATATAATCCCTGCAGCGAGTTGGAAATGCCTGGAACACCCACGCAGAAACCTCCAGGGCTGAGCCATACAATACCCAGTTTACAGCAGAAATAGACATGTGTACAGTCACAGTCACGTGTTTTAATTACATTAAAACATGTGAGTGCTTTAATGCTCCACCTCTGCATGTTTTTGGAGTTTAGGTGGACAACATGGTGACGGTTGGAGCCTACAGGTGCCGCCCTCAGTTTTGAACACCTCGCAGAAAGGGCTGACCCCTGAACCTCAACAACATGGAGGAGCAGAGACTATGAGCTCCTCACCCACCCTGTCTCTAAGGGAGGAGACTCACTTCAGCTGCTTGCATCCATAATTCCAATGACTACAACTGGCTCCTCACAACGTGAAGCAGCAGCGACTCGACATCGCCTCCTGGATTTATCAAATGTTGGTGTCATGGCCAAGGTGTGTAAATCCACACTGGAGCTGTTAACCTGAGAACTCCCCCCTAATTCACCTCTACATGGAGAAGTCATGAATCAGTTTGTATGCAACCTAAGGGTCACAAAACTCAGAGTATAACTTAACACTTCTTTTAATAAAGAGGTCTCGCTCTCACTTTTCATATTTAAATCTATCTAAAAAACAACAACAACAACAACAACAACAAAAACTGGAGGATTATGCAGATGGGGGCGAAGTGGAGAGCCAGCGAGATCGATCAAAGGTGACAGCAATTTAGGGGAGAAATTATGGTACAGTCATCACAAACAGAGGCACACAATCAGCCGTGCACACTGCAGCTCCTCAACATCACAGAGGAAGAAAGTGCAGAACAATTATACAATACATCATTACTCCAAACACTGACGATTAGTCATCCTGTGGCAGCAGCTCATCACTGCTGTACGCCCGGCCGCCATCGTCAGCGGTTCGAGGATCATGTGTGACTCTCAGTTATTAGGAGCCGCTTAGAGTCTGTACAAGAGGAAGTTTTATTATTATTATTATTATTATTATTATGCATGTGTTGCATCATCAGCAATGGTTTTCCCCCTGCACAATGTGCCGCACTGTTCTCCATCGCTGAATCCCAAGACAAAGAAAAAAAAAAGTTGGCCTCCAAAAAATCGACTCCTCTGTACAAGTTGGAGCAGGACTAATTATCTCTGTGGGCTTTCATCTTTCTTCATTTCTCTGTGATTCTCTGTTCCTGTTATAATCTGGCCCTGTTCTCTTTATCTCACAGCTGTACAGCGTTACACTCCTCCAAATGAGGAGCCGGTCCGCTCGGCAGCTGTAAAACCCCTCTGTGGAGGAGAGTGCCGCGCAGATACCGGCAGAAATTAATACCTGAAGAGATGTGTCCTGTTGATAACGTATACTATACGTGGATGTATCCCCCCCCCCCCCCCACACACACAAAGGAGGGAGAGCCTTTGTTCCTCCCTCCTCCTCCTCCCACTCAACACGAGACTGAAGGATTCGGGGGAAGTCAAAGTCTCACCGAGAGACTGCAAAAACAAGACGAGCGCTGCATTCTTACTCAATAATTGATACATCAGATTAATAGGTAACTGAAAAAGACTACACGGCTTTGTGATGAATATTTGAAACATCCAAACTGACTTCTTTTTTTTTTTTTTTTTGCACATCCCGTGTGTAAATATAATTTGGCACCAGAACAGCTTCTGCTCCTGTTTGTTTGCTGCATAGTTGTGGGATTGTTACGTCATCCTCAATAATAATAATAAATGATGATCCCCCAACATTTTTCTCCATTATTATCTCCTCTCTTTCTGCTGCAGCTAATGCATTTCCCCAGAGTGATAACAGAAGCTAATTTAAACTTGCACAGTTTAAGAAAAAAATCCGGATTACGTCTTGTTTATCTCTTGATGAGGATGCACACCTCTTAATTTGTGGCACATGTGAAAGTGCAGGAATGTGTGTTTATACTGCGGCTGCAGAAAAAACAACAACAACAATAACATTAAAAATAATAACAATAATAAATCCCCTTCCTTATCCTCTCTGTGGATGGGAAACAGTCAAGTAGCTGCAGCCGCCGCGGCTCGAGAGTCTCAGGGAGCCATTTGAAAAGCTAAGTGAGTGATCGATGACAGAAGTCAATTATCACCTTGCGGATCTGTCAGAGGCGACTGTGCGGGGTGGGTGAGCATCACACACCGCCCACCTCTGAGTAACCATCAACCAACAACTGCAGCCCAGCCGGACAGCAAAAAAAAACAAAAAAAACACCAGACACTGAGACTATGACAGGCGGCCCCACACTCCCCGCCATTACCTCCACATGAAGAAAATCTCTCTGCTAATGTTTATTCCTGCGTCTGCAACGTGAACAAAAACATTTCTCCGACCTTTTGTGACAGTTTCATTTGCCAAACTGTTACTTTTCGGTGAATGTGTTCAGCCTGCGGCACAAAGCGAGGTTTCAACAATGGGTCCATGCTGTTATGTAAGAGGGCGGATTTCTCTTGCTCTAATGGGCTGAGGAGATTCGCCTTAACCAAGAGGCTTTTCTGCTCAGCCAAAAGAACCTGCGCTGAAGGGACTGAACTAATGTGACAGGGATCTGTAAGCCGACAAATGGGCACCAACCCCGGAGAAACTGTGGTACTTACACACTTGTAGGGACGGCTGATCGTTCTTTTTAGGCCAAAAACACAGAATTATGTATGTACATCACAGCAGCATCTATCTTAAAGTCTGAAATGAGCAGAATTTGTGCATTTTTTTAGAATTATTTCACACTCACCATTGACCTCCTGAGCTCCGGCATCTGTGAAAAGCATGCTCATCACCTCCTCGAAGTTGATGCTGGGCTCCGACACGTGGCTGTCCTGACCCACGTGGTGCAGCATCCTCTTGAGGACATCGTCCAGGGAGGCGGCCGTCTCATCCAGCAGGATGCTGGCCCTCGCCAGGAAGCCGTCCAGGTCGCGGTGAGCCCGGACCTCCTCCTCAAAGTTCATCAGCTTCACATACTGTGGAAGACATGGCACAGATTTGAAAGCAGCTTCTTCCTCAGGGTTCTGTCCAAACCACCACACTGAAAGACCTTTTGTACTGTATATGACCTTGACAGCACTAGCCTGACTGCCCGCCTGCTTCAGCTCCTTCTCATCCTCTCATCTCTTTGCCCATATTTGGAGTTAAGGTGGACTGTTGGAGTTTCCCACAGAGACTCAAAACGTCTCTTCAGAAACCTACAGGTGACGTCACAGATGCTTCCTAAATAATTATACACTGTCTGTGTGTGCCAAGGCAGCCATCAGCATCCCTCAGGTCTACCCCCTATGTGTGAATAAGTTAAAGCTTTAGCACTAGATTAGCATATACGTTTAGGCCAGGTTGGTGCACAGCTTAAGTAGTCATGACACCGAACCACTGGTAGCTTATAACCCCCTCTACAACTGAAAAATGAGAAAGGGAAAAGACCTGTTTTCTGATTTTAAATTTGAAAATAAAACATAAACCATTATCTGGTTTTGATAGAGCACAACAGACACTGACAGAACCTGCAAAATTCTTCCCATCTCGTCTAAATACATGTAACTGTCTCTGAGAGTACGCCTTCAAAAAACAAAACTGGCAGAGATTTTCATCTTTGTAAAGCTAATCGTTGTAAAGTTAAGTGATTTCTCATTGTCATGAGTCAGGAACTCGACAGCGTTCTTAAAACCTCATCTGAACCCTGAGCGTGCACTTCAAAGTTTACCAGCGGTGTCTGAGAACCACCTAAAGACAGACGGAGGGATGGACGGAGAGAAGAGCACAGCTCGATTAAGAGCCCGGTTGCTCACCAGTCCCCAGTTTCATTGATCGTGTGATTGACAGAAGCTCTGAGGATGAATGGAGGTCCTGCTGTTCTTTTTATAATAAAAACAAGCAGAGAGTCAGCGTCTGGCGTTATTTCTGCGAGGTGTTCTATAAATACAGATTTGATTTTGTTTTTGTTTATATGAACCTGTCAGGGGTCGTGTCTGGGTATGTTATGCAACTTGGGTCGAGTCATGCAAAGGTTAAGAAGAGAACTCATTTGTTTTTTTATTCTATTTTTAGTGGTCCAAATATTGATGATGAAGAAGACGTTCAGGAGGAAAGTGAAACGTCGCACACATAACCTCATCAAAATGAAAATCTATTTATAGCCAGCTGCACATAAACAGATCCATAACAAAAACGGTGAAGGATGTGAAACTGATAAAAAACAGAAGGAGAGAGAGAGAGAGAGCAAACAAACACGAGTGTGATACAGAACAGGGAGATTAGAGAGGAGAAGCAGGCGAGCCGTTGGCAGGAGCTGAGGCACAGCAAACAGGGAGGACTAAGTCCTGACAGCCGTGGTCACCGGTTTACACTAATGCCCTCTGGGTGCTGCTTTAAACTCCTTCAACTACGAGGTGCAGGAACATCTATTTGGTGCAGGAGACGGCTCGCTGCACAGTGTTATCCCTAATGTTCCAAATATGAGCCTGCAAAATGCTGGAATCAAAGTTTTTGTTTTGTTTTCTGCTCCCACTGGGGGAGCGAGTGGAATACATCCTGGAACAAAAGCAGCTGCATCCATTCCATAACATTCACTGTGCGGATTGCAGGTCGAGCATAAAGGACACTGGAGCACAGCATTATGTTTGTGAATCTAATCTGGATTTGGTCTGACCACAGAAACATTCCCAGAATGCAGGTGTTTCTCTGTGAAGTGATGCTTCCTCACTAGCTCAGTCTCTTTCATCTGCTCTTCCTCAGACAGACCTGAATTTCAAATAATGGATAGCACACGATGCACAGATCCACAGGCAATGGACTCATTACGTTTGATTGAAGACACAGTTAGCTCAGTTGTTTAAATGATCATTGAGTGAATAATATGCTAATAAAGAACAACGTGGACTGTATGAAGGACCTGAATGTTTTAGAGAAACCATCACTTCAGAGGTCTCAATCCTCCACCTCAACCTCACCTGATATCCAAAAGTATAAACTCTAAATAAAGATGGACGACTTGACAGCTGCAAGTCATCTGGATTGCCCCCATGTTTTGGTTGGAAGATTACTTTCTCCAGCCTCTTCGTCATTCGATGACATCACAAATCTACCCTTTTCCTCATTGTCCCTCTTGCAGGCACCCAAAACCTCCCCCGGGTCTGTCCAGGCTCAGTCGTACCATTCAGAGTCTTGAGTCTGTGCCTTTTCCTCAAATCATTGTTCATAACACGTGTCTCATCTCCATTTTGTGACGTGAAATCTTTTCTAGACCTGGTTTGTTGTTGTTTTAACTGTGCCAACACATAATATGAATTAATGAAAGATGAATGTAAACATCTTTACAATCTGCTGCTATTGTGCTTGAGACTGCACGCACATGTGGATGAAGACCTCTGGCTCCAACGACAGAGTGTGTTCATTCCATAAACAAAGTCAATTAGGATGCCAAAAGTCTGACGCACATAGATAAACACGTAGCACCTGAGGCTAGCCATCAAAATCTACAGGATCATCAAACAGGCAATGCCATCACAGATGTTTTATTTAGAGCCACACACTCTGCAGCCCGAGAGCAACTCCTCCCATCCCGAAGCTGCATCAGCGGTCAACAGTGATGGTGCTTTCCAATCCGTGCCACCATGGTCCAGTGTTATTCATCAGATTAAGGATTATTTTCAATAATAAATTAGTCAAGGAAAACGTGTACACAAATACCAATTTGTATTCCTTTCAGTGCTTCACTGTTATTTCAGAGTCATTTCTCTGAACGCAGTTTTGAGCAATGTGTGAACTCTGTGTTGTTATTATTCCCTCAAGCAGCTGCTCATTCAGTTTACTGAGTCTGATGCTCATGCTGATCAGTACAGAGACTCCACAGAGGTTCCACCGGGAGCTCGCTCCTTCATAAGTATGCATTAGGTTCAAATGGCATCAAGGCAAAGTTTCATTTCCAACTTTTCTTTTAGGATCCTTCCACAGGTCTGATAGACAGACGTATAAATGGCTGCAGTATCAGGGAGGAGCTTTAACTCTTTATAGGTAATGAAGGCATGAATGTTGTATAATTATTTGTTCTTACCCTTCTTGATGTGTTCAGTAACACGCAGCCAGAGTCGTCAGCATCTGAGGAGACACAAAGCACAGGTACGATCAGACATAAGCAGATATATAGATATGCTGATTTACACATGTGGTGCTGCTGGCCTCATCAAGCCCAGATCACTGCTGAGGACGAAGCAGTGAGGATGAGGAGGATGAGAACCTCTGAATGAAAGGTCACCCTGAGCAAAAGAGCAGCCAAAACAAGCTCTCTCCACAGGGTGGATCCTCCATGGTGAGAGGAACTTGTTGAGGTCGTTCAAGGATCTGGTCAGAATGCCCCTTGGACGTTTCCTTCTTGAGGTGTTCGAGCATGTCCAACCAACCAGGCGGGGGCCCAGATTATATCTCTCAACTGGCCTGGGAGCGTCTTGGTAAACCTTCATTCATTCACAGAGTCATTGTTGCATCTTTAGAGCAGATAACGAGGATTTTGATGATATCTTTGTGTGTTTGTCGGCACCAAGGTGTTATGGGTTTGGGTTTTTGGGTAGTTATGTCTATTGTGTATTTGTGTGTATGCTGGTGTTCTCTGGTTCTACCTTCAGTGGGAGGTACTCTCCTTCCGGTGTGACTGACGATTGGTAAACCTGGGTCTGATCTATATCAGCCGCCTTTATATTCCTGTGTGGAGCTTCAGACCGACACTGGATTGGTAACTTTGTGTTTTTGTATCTGCTTTCTAGGAACCATCTTCGTGTGCAGTCGCTTCGCCACGACACCACCAGCCTGCTTCAGTGCTTCATCTTTATTCTGTACCTTTCTACATTCAATTTCACCCTGAACCCGGCCTGTTGTCTGAATTTGGATCCTACCTCTACAAATCATAACAAGAAGACCTCAAAGACGACGATCTTCCAAGCCACCAGATGCCTGATCACTCTTTGTCTGACTTTACCAATGAAAACCAGGAAAATGGAGGCCAGCAAACACGTCCACCAAACCATTCCTTAACACAACCATCATACCCTTTTACATAGTTATTAATAGAATGACATCAATTTGAGTCCATTTATGCCTTTATTAGAGTCTGCAGTAAAAGAATGACAGGAAATGAGAGAGAACCACATGACTCAAGGTCAATGCCTCACACACCCCCACAGGCCACCAGGGCATCCCATAACTTTTCAACAATGCGCCATCATTTACTTTACTGCTGAATAGAATATTACGTTAAGTTAACTGATCATGCAAATCTGCTCATTATAACGTGCTGTATTTGCATTTAAAAGCATTCCTAACACACACAACATTCATTAACGAAGAGCAGAAAAAATAAACCGCTGTGAAGTTTTTTCTAAAAAAGTGATGAAAATGTCAAGAGGTGCGTGTCTAAATGGTCTCATTGAACAGGGATTGGAAATTTTCTGCTGATAAGGCTTTAATACAGACGTCTGTGGAGCTGAGGCGAGCGCTCAGATAAAGTACAAAGGTTTGGATTTTCCCAGAGAGGAGGAAAAGAGCTTTTATGTTAGAAAACAATACGAGGGGACGAACGGAGGGAGTGAGGGTTTCAACACACTTCAGTCCCTTAACCGGCAGACTGTACCCAGCTGACTCTCATAAAGCAGTCTGCCACCAGCGTTACATAACGCAGTTATCGCCGTTTACTGTGGGGAGGACGTTATTAGGTTACCACGGGCTTTCCTCCTCTGCTCCACATGATGCACTGTGTCGGCTCCGTCTGGAAATCAATCAGAGCTTAACTCCACCCTCCAGCAACAGAAAAAAGCAAGAACCCCCCCACCACCACCCTCCCCCTTTAAACAAGCCAATCAGCCTGAGGAGAGTGCCAGGATATCATAATATCAATAATCCAGCTACTAGTGAGCAGGTCTGCAGAGGAGAGTGCAGGGCTTTGATCGCCACACCAAACACCTTGCCATCATAAAACCCTGCAGGGCGGGGATGGGGGGGGACCTCTGGCTCTCTGTGATGAGGTTGTGGCGGACGTGTCGTGTGCAGTGGATTTGGTTCATCAAAGCCTCACAATCAAAAAGCGCACGGCCGGGCTGATCCGTCCCCAGAGGGGAGACGGCGGAGCCGCGGCTCTAATTGCTGTCAGGCTCGGCCTGTAAGGAGATATTCATATATTCATATAAGATTACCTCGTCCCCAGTGATCACCTCCTTCTAATGGCCCCTGTGTGTGTCTCAGTATACGCCGTGGCTTAAAGTAATCCAGGCGAATTTCAGGGTTTAGGGATTAGGGGAGAGGAAGTGTTAAAATGTGCCACAGGCTTGTTTTCCTTCTTGATTCCTTATTTGATCACTGTAGCTGTTAATGATATTCAGGCAGAGTTATGTAAGAGGAGTGTTGTATTAATTGAAGCGTTACGGGTCGCAAGGCGGCGACGGAGGTGACGGGACGCGTTTTATCGAAGCCGGGCAGCAAGCCCTGCTTTTTAAATGTTTGAAATATAAATTAGTTTTAGAGAAAAGTTCAATTTTAATTGGCGTAAAAACATCAGACTTTCACAGGTTTGTGCTTCAGGAATACTAAGAATCCATTTAATATTCCTCTCTAATAGTCTTTTACCTCTGATGTGTGCAGGTTTTTTCATCTGGAAGAGCCATATAAATCTTTCCATTCAGATTATGAAGGGAATCCATCTCTAATTTCATGCGAAAACAAAAGTGTGTTGTTGGCAGTACATGATCCAAAGTCAACCTCACTCTTTTAGGTATGATGAGTTATCTCCAGATCATTTCACCACCCACACAAACACATAAGAGGTGCAGCAAGAGAAATACGCTCACACACTTAATGGATGTAGCTGCACCTCTTTGCCTGTACTTGGAGTTTAGGTGGACTGTGATGCTGCCAACAGGGCGACGATCAGAGCCTCCCACAGGGACTTAAAACAGCCTCATAGTCTTAGAGAAATATCTTCCAGGTGTTTGTATAATAAAAGAAAGATTTAAAAAACGGATCAAAATTAACATACAGACCAGAAAGTGTCTAGTTTAAAACTACAACCCCGTTCACACTGGGGAAATCAATCCGGCTAGAGCGGGTTTCAGGCCGAATCTGGATCCAGATTGATTTCAATCCACCTCTCGGAGGTGGATCTAGCCTGATCGGCTTACATCTGGCTCAGGTCTGAACACAAATGCGTGCAAAAGCCGTATGTAAACAACCGTCGAACTACGACAGCTTTGCCCGGAGTTTATTTTCCACAGGGCTACAAAGGAAACTGCCTGAACAGATTCTGTATATTACAAGGCGCCACCTAGTGGTTTGGAGGACAACAAAGAAGCCGGGTTAAACTAGATTGAGCGCGGACAGTTTAAAGGCTCTCATCTGGATTCAATCCCACTCTAGCTGGATTGACTTTCTCCAGTGTGAACATTATCTCCGCCTGTGTACAGTGCAGCTCCTGCACCTCTGTGAGAATCATAATGATCATTTAAACTAATGTTTTTATCATTCAATCCCTGCTACACGTTAAAAAACAACCTCTGCTGAGAAAGAAACCTTAACCCAAGTAAACAAATGTGCCACTATTTAACATACACCGTGAGTCAGCTCTTCCTCTCAGGCTGTTTGTTTGTCGCCTCCCTAAATATTTTGCATAAAATCAGTTCAATACTTTGTGTTGCAGAATTTCCTTCTCCTGTGCTGTAAATCACTGCAGCGTGTCGCTGCCACTGAGGTGTTGAATGTAAAAGAATCAGGCTGATTACCATGAAGACGTCTGTAAAGGAGAGACAAGGAATCACACCCTCACTTCTCTGTCGCATCCTTAAACAGTGGAATCTTATAAAAAATAAAAGGTAAAAAAAATAAAATAAAATCTCAGAAACCTGGCGGAGGGTTTCAAGGTCATCTCCAGACCTAAATCCTCCTGTTTCCTCTGTGAGAGGCGTCTGTCCTTCCCTTCAAGTTTTCCACTTCAGTATTCAGCCAAATTGATTGAAGTGAAATGGAACTGAGCCCTGTGCTGGCAGAAATATAATCATCATATCAATTCTATTTATGGAGAGCGTTTGACAGCTTTATGACAAAGTTCTCTGAAGAGACTAGAACGGATAAGATCATGTCAAAGCGATAAAATAACCGAAGGAGACAACAAACAGACCAGCGTACAACACGCGTGCTCAGCTCTTCAATTCCTCATCAGATGAATCGCTGCCATCAATCATCACTTTTTTTTGATCTGAGATACTTTCAGTAACTGTGCATGCTGACAAGAGAGGAAGCACAGCAGGCTGCAGCTACATGCTAACGTCAGCAAAAATGCTAATAGGCTATTTAGCAAATTAGCATGTTCAGACTAATATTTAGCACTCTGCTATTGGCATTAGTTTGGATGCATCAACCAAATTCAAGGAAAAAAAAAAAATCCTCTTTGTTAGCGATAACATTAGCTGCTGCAACCAAGGCTGTAGCTATTGAGGTCTCTGAGGTCGGCCATTTTTCTGATAAAAGTCACGAAGTGATTACTTGTCGCTGCAGCAATCCACTTTTTTTCCTGATCACCGACGCCGTGGTGTCTTCACAATCAGAGGAGTGAATGCTTCCGTCAACAAGTTCATTCAATATGGCCGACGAGGATTTTAAGTGAGCATCTAAACTAGGTGTTACGGTAAAAATCTCAGCTATCAGTTTGTACTATTCTAATTATTATATATCATTTAAATTATGTGCCACAGAAGTGATTGAACAACCTATTTCTAGAACCCTGTGCACAGCCATGGCCCCCTGTACAAAGATGAAGATGTAATGGCTACTGTAGTTCGATATGCAACAGGTGAACTATGATAAAAGGTCAAACACGCTGTCCCAGAAACCAGAGACCTGAAAGCATGACTCCATTTTCCCCATGAACAGAGCCTCTGTTTAATATAGGGTGAGAAATGAATTCATTATAGCAGACAGATGTTTCAGAAATCAGATTACGGTAGGAGCTGCTGTCTCTGGGTCTGATGTAATCACAGAGCTTTTTTTTTTTTTTTGCTTTTCCAAACCACTGCTTATTTATCCAGACAGGATGTGATTAAAAGTCGTACATTGGTTTGATATGGTGGACGTGTTTTCACAGTGGACCCGCTCGGGCAGAATAATAAAATAACATAATAATTTGTGACATGAATTAAAAGAAAGAGGGAAAAAACAACAGGCATGCAAACGACTAATGATACTGAGATCAAACGTATGTGACAACTAGACTTTGGCTGGCCGGGGAGAGCGGTGGCGGTGGGGGTGGGGTTAGAGGGAGAAATGAAAACAAAACAGACTAATCAGCATTCAGCTGTGCTGTCGATGAATAATGCACTGAAAACGTGTGAGCGGGCACGGCATGACAAACATTCTGCACCTGCAGGTGAGAATTTCTCCTGATGACAGCGGCGAGGACTCAACGTGTTACAGCTGCACAGAGACAGATCACAGGAGGCGTCCTCACCGCGGCCAGCGGTGCAGCTCTATCGACCGAGGCTGGCGGTGGACAACGAAACGACTGTAAACAATGTCGTTCCCTGCTACACACTTCGGGGACACACTGCCAATTATGGTTATGTTTAATGGTGGACGAGCAGAGGATGGAGCCAGAGTCAGAGAGGAAAGTCACCAGATGCTGAGGACGGCCTTGTACGAGGAATGAGATATATCTGTAGCATATAAATATATACATATATATATGTATGGACGCCATTACAGCTCCTCATAAGTGAGACTGAAACATTTAGATCGCCCCCTGGTGGCTGGTTGGTGGCTATCTATGGCAGGTATATTATGTGGAGTCCAGAGCCTGCATCATGACCACTGAGAGTAAAAACTATGGACAGAGCTTCCGTGACGTCACCTGTTTGTTTCTAAGGAGCCGTTTTGAGGTTCGGTGGGAGGCTCCGGGACGTGCTGACCGCCGCCATGTTGGCAGCGTCACGTCCGCCAAAACTCCAAATATGGACAAAGAGGGGGAGCATGAGCGGAGTTTAGTGGGGCGGGCGATCGGGGAAGTAGGAAACTCGCGCTGTGATACGGCAACCCTCTGTCCCTCAAGCGGCAACGCCCATAATTATGCGTAATTTTAAGTCCGAATACAATTGAAACGAGTGAGAAAAATTCACCCCCTGTACAATTGACACTAGAAGAGAACCTATCATCTGAGACCAGAATGGTTTTTTGTACCAGGCTGTAAACATGTTCATTTCTGCTGTGAAGTTGGCCATTTTAACATGGGAGTCTATGGGAAATGACTCGCTTCTGGAGCCAGCCCCCAGTGGCTGCGGCGTGAATTACAAGTTTTGACACTTCCGCATGGGCTTCAAGTTTGAGCCCCGGTTGCCGCTTGATCATGACACATGTGATCGTGGTGTGTTGGTACTGAGAGTTCCAGGGTGTCATTGAAGATGTCAGTGACATGATGAAGAGCAGAGGCGGGTGGAGTCAGGGGACGTGATGCTGCTGCTGGTCAGGAACTGGTTCAGTACTGGTGGATGCGGTCTTATGAGCAGCACACAGATGCTCAGTCTGGGTGAGACTGTGGGCTGTTGTGTGATAGTTTCCTTCTTTTTGTTGTTGTTGGTCGGTTGTCTTTCTTTCTTCCTCTAACTTGTTCCACTCTCTCCTCCTGTCAGACGCCTTAAGTGTTACTATGTATGGAGAATCAGCCCCAGTGACATGGTCACCTGTCACATTCAAAGAGAACAGGCATCTCTCTTTCTCTCTCTCTCTCTCCCTGTTGTGCACCTGTGACTGTTACCGTGGCAACGGTAACCTGTTGACCCATCAGGGTGGGGGATTTCTGGCGATGGGGTCAAAATCATCTGCACCTGCAGCTGAGGAGCTGTCTGTCAAGTCAACACCTGCCAACAGAGTCTGCATGGACTCAGACCGAGCAGAGCTCCAACAGAAGCTGAAGTTTGGTTGTTTTTGTTCACGCTCTCTGTGAAGAACGTGCCTCCTCCTATGATATAAAACATCTAAAGTGCACGTTAAGTCTGAACTGGTGATATTGAGAGTCCCGTTTCCTATTAAAAACCTTTGGAAAGATTTCATTGATCACCTGCCAGATTGATAACGGCACATTTTAGCCTCTCGTGCTTCTTCAGAGCTTCTGTGCCACAAACAGCTGCCTGTTTTCAAATTTGAGTGAAGCAATGATCCATAAAAAAATGAAACAGAACGCGGAGCTGAACATGAGCAGAGCAGCCGAGCAGGAGCTGCAGATTACGGTGAAAATCCACCAAAGGGAATTTGGAGTGCAGTTTATTTCTGATATTTTCTAACAAACAGGCCGTGAGCTGAAGTTCTTCTCCTCCTAACACAACATCTTTCTTCTTCTTCTTCTTCGATCGCCTCCTTATCCCCACCGCACAGCCTCACCCCCGCTGCCCTTTCAGTCCTGCCCTCCCCCCCTCTGTCTCTCCCTCTGTCGGTGTACTGACCTGGCCCAGGGCTGATCTGGTTGTCGTAGAGGTGGATGTCATCTCCGCAGGCGATTGGCGAGTCCTGTCCCTCCTCTCGGCCCTCGCTGCCCTCCTCCTGCTCCGCCTCCCGCTGCTCTGGGGACACAACAGCACAGGGTCACCTCCTGGACCTCACCGGCGTCACCGCTTACTGTTGTTGGCAAGATTCACCAATCTGATGCAGAAGCTGCTCGGTAAGAAGTTTCAACAGTGACGTGAAGTTCTGACAAGACATTGGTGCTTTAACAGCCTGTCTGAGCCAGTGAACCACTCTGACTCTGTAACAAACATCTGGTAGCTAAAAAGGACAAAATGACAATTACATGCAAATACTGTCACTCAGGGAAAATGTCTCTTTTAACACCATCCAGATACTAATGAAACATCAAATCCTGTCTATGAGACGTGGGCAGAGGCGAAACAGAGAGTCCTGGAAAGGAGAAGGAAACAAACGCGGCAGCTAAAAACTGCCGTCCAATTAACATCAGTCAAATTCAATTAGGAGACACACAGGAGGACGGACATGCACGAGCAAACAGCGATCTCACAGGGGACCGCCGGACAGCCCTGAGAAACCTAACGACAGATTTCAGCAGAAAACTCTCAGACTGGAGTGTGGGCAGGAGAGGGGAAGGTGGCCCCAGACTCAATAAAAGGATGATTTGGATGCTAGCAGTAATAACGACATTTATGGAACGTATCCTAACAAGGATTTATATTTAATATAATATGGCTGCTCTCTGTTTGTGTGTTAAAACAATAATAATAATGTTGGAAAAGAGCAGAATCTGAGTCCTTTTGCTGCGACATACACACAAAACATGGATATCTGAATGATATTACACTGTTATTCTGAAAGAATACCCTTAACATGCCCCAAAAGTCACCAAACTTGGTAGAAAAATTCATTCGGCTGAAAATTTTGGAATTTGCTGACTTTTGAAATGCACATGGGAAAATGGCTCTATAGCGTCCCCTGACGTGTAGCCCCTTTGTTTTAGCTTGGTACGTTGCCATGTCAACAGTCCACCGATGTCATCAAAGGACACACTGTATTTTCTGCAGTACCACCAACAAACTTCATGCAGTGTGGACAAAATCTTACAGTACTGCTATGGACCCGAGTCTGAACAGTTATACATGGTAATAGGTTGATACCGTCACAGCGCCACCTGCTGGCAGCAGGAAATTTCAGTTGTAAACGTGTTTGTTGTATGTCTTAAATCTTAAAAATCACGATTTACAGTGATAAGATTTAAGATACGTGTAAAATGTTTCTAAACAGACGATAATTATTTTGTGTTGTCGTTTGATTGTTAGTCCAATAATTAACGCTGACATTTTGGATGGAGACTGGCAGGAATGTGTGTTTTCTGGGACTAATTCTCTGAGCTGATGAGTGGCCGCTGCTCCTGTAGGAATTATAAGGTCATATATGAATATCTGTCCTGTAAGAAGGCACAGGTAAAATCTGTTTTTATTTTGTTTGTTGGGGTTTTGTGCATTAGACAGCCTCCCTGCACCCAGCCTGGAGCCTGTTAGTATGACTCATCCTGTTCTCCTCCCGTTGTCCCCCCCGCCCCCCTTTAAATCCAATCCTACAGTAACTAGTGGGCTCCCAAATATCATCCGGTGTGATCGGGGACAATATCTCGTTCTGCTGCTCTTTTATCTGCTGACCTTATCCATGAGGAGGGCCCAATTTCGGTTCATTCAGTTTGTCTTGCATGGGGATCATCCCTCAGCACTTGACATTATTTGAACCTCTCTCGGTGTCGTCGCCTCGCCTGCATCCCCTCCTCCTGTGTGTCTGCCTCCGACTTACCGGCAGGGCTCTGACTTTCAAATCACCTTGGGAGAGAGAAGCAGCTGCTGGAGGGCAAAAAAATGGAGCAACAGCATCCATTTTGTGGAAAGTTATTAAAACTTTATTATATGGCAGCTCATCATTCAATCATCACATCAGTATGAGCGTGCAGAAGGAAGCAGAACGACTGATGTGCTTCCTTCAAACCATGCACAGTGTTCTGCAGCCGCCTATAGAAGACACACACACACACACACTTTGAGCACTGTAATAGAGAACATGGCTCGGCTTCAACACGCCACAGAGCGCTCAGGTTCCAGGCCAGCCTCCTGAAACATAACAATGGAGGGTAATCCTTGCAGCCAGCGGCGTTGTGCCTGCATTTATATCTTGATAAGCAGTTGCATAATAAAGACAGTTGTGTTGGGTGGCAGCAGGGGGGCTTCTGCCGAATCTGCTGAGTGAATGGTTGTGTTGCAGTGCGAGGGGAATAATTGGCTGAGGGAGACAGGGACTTCCAATGCGAGTATATTCTGTCCTGACTGCTTGTGCTGCACATACTAATTGGATGCCTCTCCTTGGCTTGAAGGTAATGAAACTGCCGTTATCATAGCAGCCGGAGCAAAGTTCATTATTTATATCCAAATGCAGAGGAGTGCGAGCGCTGGGAGCGTGTGTGTGTGTGTGTGTGTGTGTGCCTCATCTTTCCTTATAGACATACGTCTCAGTGCACAAAAGATGTCAGAGATTTTAATTACACTGAGGTTTCATTGAGCAGCACGGCTTCACGTCCGGCTGGTGTCTCACACTCACCCATTTCTTGAAAGAAGTATCCATTCTTGGACATCCCAGAGGGAGGCGCCTCTGCAGGAGAGAGAGAGAGAGAGAGAGAGAGGAAAAACACAGGAGACAGTGGATCAGTGAGGTGAAGCAGGAGGGCAGTAACAGGCTAACTGATTATTATTTTCAGATGTTTTTCTGTTTCTTTTTCTGGTAAAACACTTGATTCATTTATTCATATACTCATGAAAGTATCTGCTCCCTGGAGGTCGTGATTGAGGAGACAGGAGCATTAGAGTTAAATATAAATAAATAAACAGCTCCTCTGGTGTTTGTCCAGAATTACAGCACAATAAAAACACAGCTCGGCCAGCGCAGGCGTTTCTCTGCTTGATGCTGGAATCAGGATCAGTATAAATGCACACACACTGCAGGAGCGTCTGCACAGCTTCCTTGATTTTAAGTTTTTTGTCTCTAACGTGACCTCGATGAGTTAAAGTTAAACAGTGCTTCCACAGAGGTCTCACACCTGTACCTGTTTTCTAAGAGCTGCGAGTCTGACCTGCTTTTCTCTTCTAGCAGAGACTAATGAGCTTTAGGTCAGGAGTGCTGGGAGCCCCCGAGAGACACAGGGTCACATTCTTGTATCATCACAATAACCTGCAGCATCCATTCAGCAGACGTGCATGCATGTATGTACAGTATTCACTGCAGAGCTCATTAACATTCCCTGCATGAGCAGCAGATGCAGGTTTCATCTGGTCACTGGTTTATGATGCTAATGAAGTCATTCTGTTTTTAGTTCTGACTAAAAAGGATAAATAAAAAACATATTAGTGCTGCCTCACAGATCAATACATCCAATCAGATAAAATAATGATCAGAAGAACTTCACAGATCTGCTGTATACTTGTTTGTCAAAATGTCTTCTTTTGATTGGCAAAATTCAAAAGTCTTTTCCAAAATACGTTGCCATGGCGACTTGACATCAGCTCTCTAACACAACACATGATAACACACAACATGACCCTACAGAACTAATCCTAACACTGTCTGGGCTCTAACTTGTGGTGTTAACTTTCCTGGAATAAAAACAGATTTCCTGATACGTATTTGTCCCGATGAGCAGTGAAGATCGTCCGACCTGTCACAGTGAGGACCGTGAAAAATTCAGGTTTGGCTATAAAGACCTAAAGTCTGAGGGAGCCAATGACAGGGGCCATCGCACCCCTATTTAATTTACTGTGGCCCCACACTAAACCTGAGACTGAACTTACCCACAATATACAACTGTTTTAAAAAATGTGCCTCATTACTGAAGTAAAGTCCTTTTTTAAGTCAGTGCAGCATCAGACAGCCGCTCCACAGGCAGACAGTGGTGCACATTTTATTAATAATCCCAGTGAAAGCTCTCCTCAGCCTGTCTGTGCATGTATGTGCACACATGACTGAGTGACACTGGTATAACCAGTCTTTGAGCATGCTTTTGCCAGTATTTGTGTAACAGACTTATTTGACTCCACTTGCAGGTTACTATTAGCCATGGTGGCTGTGTAAACATTAGTGGAGTTTGATTGGTCAGTGGGCGGCTTCCTGGTTTGGTGGAACGCGACTCCACGAACCTGCGCCACTAGTGAGCAGAGTGAGCCCACGGTGAGGTGTTGAGACACAGTATTAACTTAGCAATATTAGCATGTAGTGCCAATATTAGGCAGTAGTGATGTTGCTGCGCTAGCTGGCTTTGTGCTAACTGTCTGTAATTTGCCAGCATATGTATATTGCTAGCTTTAGCAAAAGCTAATAGACGCTATCGTTTGGCTGCTCCCTGTGCAGCGAGCAGCGCCATCTGCTGTGTGACACAAGACAAGATCTGTGATATACATATATATATATATATATATATATATATATATATATATATATATATATATATATATATATATATATATATATATATATATATATATATATATATATATATATATATATATATATATATATATATATACATATATATACATATATATATATATATATATATATATATGTTAAGGCAGGCAGCATAAGCAGGGGTCCTGACTTCACTAAGACATTCAGTGATAATCCATAGTGAGGTTTGCAGGCGAGCAATCGTTTTGCAATGGTGGGGTGCAGCATTTTTTAAAATGGAGGATATCTCATTTTGGAATTAAACCTAATCTGGTGAAGAGCTCCACTACAAATGCACAGAGAGTACAACATTTCAGAGAGTTTGTCACGCGGCGCTGTGGATGTGTGCAGCATGCGGATTGCACACACACACACACAGAGCGAGACAGCAGATATGGAGCGGGGATACTTTGAAGGTTATTGAGACATTGTGGGGCCGCTGTGTTACCAGCAAGCAGAAAGCCGATATGTTTACATCCCGTAACCAAAGATCAGCGGCGCGTGTCTCATGGGAACGTCTCTGATTTGACTGCTACAATCAAACCCGTCCCTGACAAAAGAGACACACGGCAGGAAAACAAAAAATAAAAATGTCACCAACACACACACACACAGTAAATGTTGTCATCTGAAAGGCCGTTATACATCCTCAAAGCAATCAGCTTGTTTAATCACGGCTTATCGCGTGTTGAAGGTTCCTGTGTGCAGCGTGTGCTTTCAAATCCTACTATATCTGTGCAGTGAATGTGAAGACGCTAGTTAGCTTAGCTTAGCACACATTGGTAGGAATATGATTACATTTTAATGTAATGACCAAAAAAGGTCAATAATGTTGAAATCTTTTCAAACATGGAGGATTTCCAGTAAATTGTCTGCTAGCATAGCAGAACCCGAATGAAGAATTTGATGCTAATGCTAATAAAAGTGAAGTGATGATCCAAATGGGTCATGAAGCATGTAGATAAAAAATGTTAAACACAAACTCAGGCACGGCTGTAGCGAGTGAGTGTTGCTAATAGAATATCTGTGATCTATGCAGAGGCTTTACTGTCTGAAAAAACAGATGCACGTTTATAGCAGGTGTTACGGTATGGATGCTCAGAGCATCCGAAAACGGGCAAAGAAAGGGTCCAGATTACAGCTGCTTATCAGCACCAATGTATGAAGCCCAATCACTTTGTAAATTGATAAACATGTTTTATGTTATTAACCCTAACCTGACGGATCACGAGAAGAAAGAATCGGACTGAATGTGCATTCAGATTAGTAGATTATAATCTGTATTATGTGCCTTAGTGTTGCTTGTTTTACCAGCCTTTGAAAACCACAACATGCCGTTCTTATACTTCAGCTTTATTGGGATTAAACTTAAGTTAGAGAGCTTTAGTGGAGATTTCTGCACCCTCAGACAGAGTCGGGCTCACGCTACCCCCTTTATTTCTTTTAATTTGTGCTATGCTAAACTAGCCACCGGCTCACCCCATCTTCACACTGAGAGTGGTGTATTATGTAAAGATAAAAGCATCCATCACCTTCACACATGCAGGTAGATCCCATTCCTGCAGCTGCAGCGGTAAACATTGTTTATCCTGAGATGTACATCATCTGTGCCTGCAGACAGCAGTTTATTTACCTCACCTTTAACATCTGTGCCAGTTTTATACAGTGTGTTTAGTCATCTTTCTATGTGCAGCTAAATAAACCAATAAACAGACACAGCCTGAGGCGCAGCCAGCACAGAGTCGAGTTTTTAAAAACTTTGTCTTAAACCCACACATTTCCTCTCTGTCTGCTGCACTGAGCTAATAAGTGCTGCTAAAGATGAGCCAAATAACTAAGCAATCGTTCAAGAATGGACGCTGTCAGAAGGCAGCATTGAAATGTGTTTTATGTTATGAATTTATATGTTTTAAGATGATCTTTATCTAAACGAATAAATAAATAATTAAACTTAAGGTGGGCAAAACAAAAAAAAACACAAAGCTGGCCGTGTCAGGGGACTGGACGTCAGACTCTACTTATCCCTTATCATCATACGATGAGGGGGGCTAGGTGAAGTCAGGCACAACGCCGAGGTTAGTGTTGGGAAGTTGGACTCTTTTTACTGACTCAGATCTTTTACTCTACACTAAAATGAACAAATCTTTTGCTAGCGCTGTGTCCCTCGTGTTGGAGTCGAATCTGTGCAGCCCATCATGTGACAAATGAATGGTGAATGAAGAACAAGAAGGAACTGCTTCTTACACAGCCTGGCTGTCATGTGACAAAAGAACGAGGACCCGAGTACGAACGAGATGAACTAATCATTTCTGTTTCCTGTCCTAACGACTCAGCTTATGCGGCTGCCTGCCATGTGGAGAGAAAACGAATCACTCGCTGAGATGACTCATTACTCCTGAGTCATATAAAAGATTAGTTCATATTCAAATCAAATCATTCAATCAATCAAGCGTTGGCGACCAAGGTGGCAGTGGCCGGTGACGCCAACACGATTAAGGGTTTTCTTGTCTATCTTTAGGACTAGCAGCATCTTTAAAACTCTTTAAAACCAACATGCAGTTCCCTCCATGGCCTCTAGGGGCTGATTTCAAAAGTGAGACACATTTACAGTGTACATATCGTTTGCATGATGTAACATTTGTAGTGACGGTTATTTGATGTATTAAAGGCTTCGGTATGTGGAGCACAAACTTGTTTCTGTGCCATCAAACATGAAGGCGTCGGATCAATGTTATGAAATGAAATGAAATGAAATGACTGTAAATCAGGTGAAAATACCTTAAGACAGGAGAGCGGGCACAATAACTGAAAGTCATTTCAGAGAGACATCAGAGATCTGCTCAGACAGAACAAAGGCAGATCTCTGTGTTTCAGGGTTCTAATATGTCGGACTGCTCGTCTTCATTATGCGGCACGCGGCGCCGGCTTCCTGCGGACGCTCTCTGAACTGTGCGTCTTTGGCTCTGAGTGCTGTGATCAGGAGTGGCATCATGAAGATTCATGTGCTCTGCTCGTATTGAGCTGTTTGGCACTGACAGATGCAGGTGGGGGTGGGGGGTGCACATGATCCATGTTATAGGCTTTGTCCAGATCAATGAAACTGCAGCAGGAGCAGCCAGACACCAGAACTTCTCAGGCTTTATCACTGAACCTGGGCCTTTGTTTTTACATTTCAGCATCACAATAAGCAGCTTTAACTCCTGCAGTGTAACCAATAAAAAGTTTTACAGCTGAACATGGAAGCTGCTACAATGGACGCATAGGAGTTCAGACTGAGCTGATTAAGAGCCTCTACATACTTCATGCTCCGCTGCTCTTCTACAGACAGGTTCATTAGCAGTCATGAAGGCTGCTCTGCTGTGGAATCAGCAGCAGCCGATTCACTTACGAGCTGACGATCATTCAAAAATACATCATTCATACAAGGACGAGTGGCAGGAGCGGACATGTCGGCTTTACACAGCCCGTCCTCAACGGGAAGACGTAACATGAGGTTGGGATATATGTGTGTGTGTGTGTGTGTGTGTGAATCTGTCTTTATGTGGTAAGGACCTGTGACAGTGGCGGCTGAAAATGGCGGCCATGAGCAGAAACTAAACTTAACAGTGGGTGAAATCAATCAATCAAACCCCGGGCTCCTGAACCACCACCACCCCCAGGCTGCCTCCTGCATGGTGCCTTCAGTCAAAATATAAGCATGGCTCATATCTGTGGGCTGCATTATCAGCTAAATGAGGCCGTTTTTTGTGAGGGTGTGTTTCCTCCTTTACTCCAAACTGAGCTGCAGAAACATGATGATGTTACAGACTGCAGTGACAGCTACTGTTACACCTGGACAAAGACACAGACAGTAAACAAACCCATCGCTTCAAGATTCAGCGACCAGAAACATTTCAATTGTCTGGTGAGTGTGAAACAGTGAAAGTGTGTGTGCACGTGTGTTGTGTTTCCGTTTTTGCTGCATCCTGCAGACACACAGTCAGACGTGTGCACAGGCTGCAGCGCACGAGCAGACACGCTAACCGACACAAGCAGGATAATACACAGCATCTCAGGGTGTTCAGATATTAAAATGTTAAGTGTGTTTATGAAGCTCTAAAGGTGAAGACCCGCACAATTCCTCTCTCAACAGGTGTTATAAGTGAACAATTAGGCGGTATGTACATTAGGGTTGGGCGATATTGGCAAAAAAATATTAATTATTAATTAATTAATTAGTTAATTAATTAATTAATTGTGGCATTTAGCCGATAACGATTAATTTGACGATTAATTGATGACTATTGTTTACATGTTTTTGACTCTAAATCGCCACATTGTTCTAAAATGATACCGACAAATCATCAGTCAAGTTAACCCCTTCATTCTAACAGGTTAAAGTAGTGATTAGGCACCAACCAGCCATGTTTGAAATATGTATTGATAACAGATGCACAAACTGCTTAAAATAATAATAATAATATAATAATAATAATGAAGCAAACATTTAAAGTAACTTTGTCCTTCACATGTTCTTATCTTAAGGTCACAGAGCAGTGCATATCAACATTAAAATTCTTCCAGCGCTTAAGTTTGGTCGTAAGGAGCAAACTGACTAAACGTACCGCGGATTCTCGGCTGAGTGGAATTCTTTCCAACATCTGCTGGAGGAGACTTCGCTGTTGTAATGTTTTCCTTTCTTGCTGTTGAGCCCATAATAAAGATCGGGAGGCAGCTTCTCCAGTGGAAGTTCATTCCTTTGATATGAGCAAACATTCAGTTGCTATGGCAACAACCAACACTCCACGCTGCAAAGCACTCAACTGCTTCAAACGTCACTGAAGTGGTTCAAACGTCATTGAAGTGGTCACGTGACCGAAGCAAAGCCTCGGCACAGTGGTTCGAAACAATTGCGTCATGAGCTACCGCGCATGTGTCAGAGCCTCGGGTGTCAGAGGACCATCCTGTAGCCGGCGCTGTGGCCTCGTCGCGCTTTATTCGGCTTATGGTGAAAGACGTTGAACCTCCGTTAGGAACGTGCTGCTCCGCATCATTTAACTGAACAACACTGCCTTCCACCATTATTGTTATTGTGGGCTCACATGCTTGCGGGTGATGGTGAGAGCACGCTGCACACAAAAATGCGTCATCATGACAAGGCACTAATCGCCGTAATCGATAAGTGGCAAATATTAATCGTGACAGTTTTTCTGACGATTAATTGCACACGATGCGATTTTGCACGAGCCTGATGTACATGCACATCTTACTGCAACATTCAGCATTGCATGCAAACACATAAATAAATAAGCTGAAGGACTTGGATACCAACAACTTTTTACATTTGCCCAGAAGGTTGTTGCAGGATGCACAGAGCTACGACGTGCACCTGCCACACACACAAACTCTCCATTTAGATTCTTTAAGGCGTCTGAACTGTGCGACTGTGGGTACTTTTATCTTTAGTGCAGGGGCTGAAACTCCGACGTGAATTAAAAGCCTTCTGAGGTCACTAATCCTTCACCAGCAGCACAGTGTTTGGACCAAGAAACTCTGACTTGCAAAACGAGTCTTTCAGGAAGAGAAACACACAAATAACTCAGAAGTACGATAACTTCTTTTTTTTTTTAAGAGGAAGCTGTCGACTTGCAGGCAGGAAGTCAGAGTGTGTTAGGATACAGCATCACACACACACATCTCATCTGATCTGCTGTGAGGCCTTTCAACGCTGCAAAACATACACATGACCAAAATATGTCAACTGCTCTGCTCAGCACCTGATGCAGCGTCAGTACACAGCAAATGACGAGCTCCCTCGTCCTGATAAACTCAAACCTGCGTCTGATATGAGCTATCAAAAAAAGGGAAAGGGAAAAACCAGAAAGATGACAGGCGGCTTTGTGGTTTTGCATCAGTTTTAGGCCGACTGCCACAGCGAGTACCTGCAGTCTGACAGAGAGAGACAGAGGGAGAGAACATGTAGAGATGGGATGTTGCTATGATTCCATCTGCGGAACCACAAACCGCTGTGGGCTATACATCAAACGCCAGCCAACCCTTTCCGTCTGCTTTTCTGATGCGAGAAAAAAAAAGTGAAGCTAACATGACTTCCCACTGTCCTTCAGAGGAAAACACACATCTGTATGAAGTCAATTCAGCGCTTCTGTGATTCAGATGCCCAAGGCGAACAGAGACACGGAGCCCCGTGGTATGGCTGTATGCATGCGCCTGTGTTTAATGTGATTTACCACCTCTCTCTCCTCTGGAGTCACAGAGTGGCGTTTACAGCCCGGGCGCCGCAGGAAGCCCGGCTCCTCCCCGTCAGCCATGACATACAGAAAACAAAACTTGTCCGAGTAAACAAAGCCCACCGAGGGTCCGCCGTACTCTCTCCACTCTATTAGAAGACAGCTGGGCATGAGAAATGTGCCGCACAGAAGCAAAAAGGTTTTTTTTTGTTGTTTTGTTGCTAACAGGGGGGCTCAATCTGAAAGCAGGATGGATGTAATTTTAGTGAGAGAAGTAAGAAGAGTGCTAGTCCGGGTGGAGCTTAAATAATGGCCATCACCTTTAATCCCCTCTCTTTAAAAGCAGCAGGCAGTTTAGTGTTTTAGAGAGAAACAAACAGAAACATGACGAAATCCCCAAAAAGCCTGGAAGGAGACGCATGAATGTTTGTCTGTTTGTCTGTTTTATAGAAAAATGATCAATACAATTGAATTACAGCATTATCATTTATCCTCTGAGTGAGTCATTTTTTTTAATAAATGATGTAAACAGGTGCCGTAATTTCAGGCAACGAAGCTTAGACTGAAAAACCCATGTGGTTATATTTAAAATAATGCAGTTCCCCCTGCAGCCTCTAGAGGCTGGCTCCAAGAGTGAGTCAGTCCTCACAGACCTCCTTTAAAAAGTCCACCTCTACTGAAATAAACACGTTTCTCATTATTATATGTATAAAGATCTTCCTTAGTCTTGGCCATTTGTCCCCTAAGTGCTTTTTTCTTTTTGGCAGCCACTGACTCCGCCTCCCGTCTCTCAGCGAATCAAAAAATAGCCAAGAGGTGTAATCTGCCATGACAACAACCGAACAGTTACAGCCCTAATTATGCATAATTTTACACCTTAATACCATTTAAATTAGTGTATTAGTGATAAAAAAATTGCTTGCCTCAAGTGGTCATTTGTGGGACTGCAGTGTTGTCTTCATTACATAATACAATAATAAAGAGGTAAATCTTCTCAAAATGTCGTCTTTTTTATAAAAATCTAATTTACTTTTCTCCAAACCAGACCAGAGGAAATTGTACATTTGTCTGGAACTATTTTCAGTCACAGCACAACAGGAAGAAACCAGTAAATCACCAGATTTATCCCTCAGAGTACCACTGTGTCAAAGCTTTTTATGGCACATCCCAGAGATGCCATCAGATCAAGATTAATCCATAAAGCCATAAATTCAGAGCATTGCAGATACAATACATCTAATGTGTGAAGGATATTTAATCAGCTGAAAGGGACTGACCTGCTTTTATTGCTGAGACTCAGCCATTACTCTGACCTGGCACGGGTCCTGCATCACAAAAGTGTTTTGATGTGAATGTAAACGCTCCAAGACAACAGGAAGTCGACTTATACGACCCTCGGTGTGTGTGTATATAAACCAGCCTGCCTGAAACTGAGCCAGCTTCTCCTCCTCCATCTATTGCGGGGCAGCGCGCTGCAGGTACATGCAAAGCAGATGCCAGGAACCCCAGGAGGGACGAAACCCTGGAATTTACGGGAGAGGTGAGGCTGAGAGTCTTAAGTGAAGAGGGCAAGAGATTAAAAGGAGCCCCCGCTGCGTTTGTAGGGGAATCTACGAGGGACGGGCCGACACGGAGGAGGAGGGGGCCGGCCCTTTTGTTGGCTAATTGTGCCCGCAGGCTCTCCTGGCACCCGTCCTCTGGAGCTGTGGTCGCTGAGAGATCCCAGGCGGAGAGGGAATTCCTCCCGACGCTCCGCTCCGGGGCCGCTCTGTGTGCTCGTACACACATTTTAAACAGCAGGCCCACATTTGGCCTTTACTTCGCTTCTTTTTATTCCAAAAGAATCTTAAAGAAGTCGGCTTGATCGTTACGCACACGTTGTAAAAATGCTAATTTACAGTATGTGTTGGGACTGTATTTCCCAAGAGTAAAAGAGAGTTTGAGGGCATTTTACTACTAAACTAAAAAACTATTTTTCATCATTATCTCTGATTTTATCGACCACCAGAACATTCGGGTATGATGAAGAGGAGGTGCGGGGGCTGCTGGTTTGGACTGTGGCACCACAACAAAGCAGCACCTGAAGGTTCTGTGAAGAGCTGTTTGGGAGGTTTACTTAAATACAGAAGCAGAGAACTCAAGGTGGACCTAGCCGGATTCACCGAAATCGCAATTGCGGCTGGCGAATCCCACTAGTGAATCATACTTCCGGGTTCACAGAGTGTCTGGGTCGTTTTGAGTTGGATTTCCAGGCATCACTACCAACAGAATAAACTCCCTTAAAGTTATTTAGATAAATCTTCACTGAGCAGTTGTTGGGAACGTATCAACGAAGCCAAAAACAGTTTTCTTCTGCTGCCTGTGGTCTATGGACGTTGACTCCAGCCTCTAGAGGCAGCAGGGGGAACTGCAGTTTGGTGACGTCTCTGCACTGACTTCATTTCTCAGCCTCTGTGCTTCCTGCTTGGTTCAAACAGACCTTTCCACTCTTTAGACAAACCTCTCTCATCTCATGGTTTTTTGCACCATTTTTTTCCAGACTAAGATACAGCATTGGTGGTTCAGTGGCATAGCAGGGTTGTCCAATAACCGGAAGGTTGGTGGTTCAATCCCAACTCCTCCCTAAGTCATTGTTGTGTGTCCTTGGGCAAGACACTTCACCCTAGCCTGTGATGCCCCTTGCTAGTCATTGTATGACACTGCTTGGCAGCAGCCTTAAACAATTTCCCTCTGGGATTACTAAAGTATCTAAAATAAAAAAAAAAAAAAATAAGACACTGCACATGCATCAACCACAATTTAAATTGTCTTAATGCAAACAGAAAACAGTGCATCCTCACAGGAAGTGGTCCAAAAAATGGTAACTCTGGTAACAGATAAGCAGCCAACCACACCACCGAGAGCTAAGTCTGATGTATATGATGTAATATGTGAAGAAACACGATGCGGCTTGTTTCTTTAAACGCATCCCAACCCCACGGGGTCACAGTCAGTTCCACCCGCGCTCCGTCAGGACAAGTCTTTGTCGGCCTCTCGTCAGATTCACACACTCACACTTTGAGTGCAATTTCCCACTCAGTTGTCAACTCCAGCCGTCAACGGCGGCCGCCTCGTGCAGGTTCCTTCCTTTTTTTATACTCACTGATGTACATTTACACTGCACCCTGAAGCACAAAGGGCCACGAACTGACACACAACATTTTTCAGAAGGAAGTCGTCAATAAAATCCTTCCACAGGCAAATCTACAGAAAAATATAAAATGTATTTATGTATATCTTCCAGCCTCATTTCAAGAGAAATCCTCCATATTATCTGCAGGTTTCCAGCATGTTTAAGTCAGGTACTGTACTGCAGCATCCTCCAGCCAGGCATCCGAGGTAAACAGCACATTATGTGAATCCTGCTTTTATCCAAAGAACCTTGAAGTACAATGACTCATATCAGCAGCTGGAAAAAAAGAGAAAAACTCTACTTTTGTCCTTCAGTTTCCTTCAAGCAGATCGGCAGAAATCCTTATTGAAACTCAGGGGTATAATGAACCACATGTTTGCAGAAAGCTCCCCCAGTGAGGGATGCTTACACTGTTAACACAGAAAAGGAGAGAGAGTCCAGAAGAGCGATGAAACTTCTGTCAAAATACCCACATTAGATGGGAAGCCTTGGTCTCCGTGCTGCTCTGGTTTCCATCAATATGTTACCAGAGGAATTTGGAAGTGTGGGGACCGACATTATTCTCTGATATCCTGCTTTCCTGCCCAGCTACATGGGCAGAAGTATGCGGACGCCCAGCCCTTCCAGGATTCCCATCTCTGAAACATCCATAAACCTTTGTTAGTGGTTGCATAATTGTCTGTAAGCGCAGGGATGCACATGTTTTTTACAAATGACGAACATGGTGGATTTGCATGGGATTAAGATCACAGGCGACCTTCTGCAATTATTACAAATTACTAGAGGTCCCCAGGAAACACTCGTCCCGAGCGAGCGAGGCTTTTGTCCAAATGAGCGGATGAGCTGCTGGACATCTGTGCCTCCGAGCTCGGGTCTGACGTCGATGATGTCACAGTGGACCCTTTCACCATAAGACTATGAGCGGCCAAGCTGTTTGGCGAGCAGGTGGATGATGCAGGATGTGCGCTCAGCCATATGCTGTTTGTTTACATTTGTTCCCACACCTCGATGCATTAATGTGTATGAATGACTTCTTTGTTTTTAGAATCTCCGTCTGCAGCTTGTGGCTGACAGGAAGCATGCAGGGAACATGCTGGAGAGCAGAGCGGCTCCAGGCTAAGGTGCAGCAAAGCAGCCTGTCAGAACAGACCTGCTGAAACTAAAAGGATGAAATAATCACTCGGTGCTTCATTAAGAAGCACTTCTTGGCCCTGGTTGTGTTGTGTGAATTTTAAAAACGTGCCTCTCGGTGCCGGGGTCTGAAAGCCCTGCAGTAATCCTCGGCTTCTTTCACCTGAGAGCGATTGATAGCTCTGGTGAGCGGGCTGCTGCGGGTTCACAGATGAATCCGGCCCCGTCTGCTGCGTGGCGAGACAAGACGTCGTGACTGAGGTTAGCACAGGAACACAGTCCAAATTAACCCCCTCCACCCCCAGCATTTCATCTTTTTTCTTCCATCTTCTGTTGGTATACCTCCATCCTCACCTCGCCTCTAATGTGCTCTAACAGTCACACACACAGGTGTCGGATTATGCTCAGGTGCTGCAGCGGGGATGCTCCGCTCTGTGTGTGTGTGTGTAGTGATTGAAGCGCACCACACACACACACTCACACACACTCACACACACACACCAGCCAACCACTCGCTGCAGAAATTGGCTGCCACAATTTTCATAGAAAAGGAAGGGGGGGCACTGCTGGGGGATTCCTGCTAATTGCTCGCAAATTCACGTCTTCCTCCGGCTCGATTGAAGCCAGGCCACCATCTCACTTTCAAGTCTGACATCCTCCACCCGCTCTCCACTGTATGCTGCTCCAGCCAGCCAGCCAGCCAGCCACCCGTCAGCACATCTCACTGCTTTTCATTTGTGGTGTTCCCCCACCCTCCACCACCTCCCTCCCTCCCAGCAGAAGTGCACAGACACTGTTTCTAGACTGAATCAATGTGAGGCAGCAGGAGAGAAATTGCTATTCTACTGTATGCTTTGCCATGTGTTCCCTCTGCCTCGTGTGAGGTCCTCATTGTGGACATCTGAATGCTACAAGTAGCAAAACAGAGGATGTGACATTTGAGAAACATGAAGCTGTTTTAATCAGTGGGGCATTGGCACCTTTTTAGTATGCGGGGCCCCGGTGAGATTCAAACCACTAACCTCAGCGGTGTCAGCGCCCTGCCCTGCTCCGCTCTGCTCGCTGTCTCTTTGCTGAGCTCAGTTGTATCCCGCAACACACTGACAGAATTTAAATTGGCTACCTACTGTTCTGCAGCTTATCGTCCTATAGTACGTCTCGCCGCCTGTTCAATCCTCCACCTGATGCTGGGTGTGGAGCAGTTAGTGTCTGTCTTGTGTGATCCCTCTGCCCTTGCCTTGCCACTCGGTGTGAACTGTGCTGATTTGTCTCGGGTGCTCGCAGCTCGCTCACCGTCACACCTTTACATTTTATTGTGCAGCACTACTAAACTACCCACTAAACGACTACGGTGGATGTTCCGGAATGTGCGGTGCTGCAGCAAACGGACTCAAAGCACGCGACAAGGACAAAAAGGACATCAGTCACAGTGTGAAACTCGGCATTCAACAGCTGCAGAACCTCAGCCTGAGCACGAAGCAGAACACCGTCCGCAGCTCTCATCCCTGTGACCTGTCTCTGCAGATCTGAATGCATTTTGTTGCAGGAAACACATGTGCATGTGCATGTGTGTGTGTATGTCCATCAATGAAGAAGCTTTACAGTCCAAGTTGGGGCATCCTCAGACATCTTGGAATAATTACTGAGAAAAGTGGCATCATGAGCAGAGGAGCAGCACAGGGCCATGTCTGCCACTCGCTCTGTTTTGTGTGTTGGTTTTAAATTAAATTTGCGCCCGGCGCAGCACAAATTGTTCTCTGCTGGAAAAGGCTGCGGCGCCTTGGTGGACGGACCGTGCAGGAGCCATGTTGAATAGGAACTGAAACGAACGCCTCGCCTGCTGCTCGGTGCTGCTTCCTGTGCTGCTAACCTGTGTAGAGTGACAGTCACAGGCGTGCAGGAGAAGGACAGGAAGAGCAGATCTGTAGAGACGCACCAACTCTACGTGCAAAACAAAAAGTAGAAGAAGTGGATCCGTTCTGCACTAAAAGGGCCTGTTTTCACACAAATACCCACTGAATCCAAACATCTGCTGCTACAAACACACACAGATGCAAAAAAACAAGCGCTTCACAACCAATTTCATGAAAAAAAGGTACTTCCCAATAATTCTCAATGACTGTGAGACTTCCTGCTTTTATAATCAGGGTTAAAAATAACTACAATTGGGTCTTAACTGATTCAGCTCGTCGTTATGATTACTGCCTGCTCCTCTGGGATGCAGCACACTAGTATTTAAAGCCCGTTTTATCTGACCAATGAAATGAGGCTGTTTTGCTTTCATCCTCTCAATAATGGATCCTTTTCATACATGCACATCTGGAGGGAGCTGCAATAAAGCGGCGAAGACATGTGGAATTAAAAGGTTCGCAAAAGTAGAACGTTAAATACCACGTTGGGGCTGTGGGGCTTTTTTTGTACTGTACATGGTAATAAAGATAGGCCGAGTAAATAGCTTGTAAATTCCACATTATAGGGAGGAAGTGAGGATACACTTAAAGGCTCCTCGTGGCGAAGACAATGGATATCTCATGGATCATGTATATTCTACATTCAGATATATATATATATATATATATATACATGTTCTGTTATACACTAACATACACTGTGATGTTACCAGTCTGCAAGAAAAAAATCATAAAAACTGAACCTGGGTGTTCATAAAGGAAGAAAAGTAAAGGTCCAATCACAATGATTTCATCACTATAAAGCCCATTCAGTCAGAGCTGCACACATTTTCATGGCCACCTGAAAAACTGAAAAAATTCTCCTCAAAGACGTGCAGCTAATAATCCAGCGTGAGCATCCATTTTGTAAAGAGACCTACAGCCCTGAAAGAAGGCTCTGAATGCAGCCATCACTCCACAGCACAGGGACTCTTCATGTTCCTTTAAAGTGATCACAGTCTTCTCAGGTGTCACTAGCTGAGAGTGTTGCTAGTTAAGTGACTGCAACCACAGTGGCAGGGAGGATGCTGCATAATGGGCTTTAGTCCGAAATATCATCACAAATAAACGACACATTCGATCAATAAATACATCCTCTGGCATCGATGCATGGTTAGATTCATATATTTTTACACTGCAGGCGTGGACGGTGGCTTCTAACCCTGCAGCGAACCTTCAGCCCCCACACAGACCGCACATCTGGACCTCATATATAGACATATATACATATACATATATAGCTTATGAAAGTCTGTTTGCCACCAAAAAGCTGCATAACAAAGCGCAAACTGGATCTTCTGGTGGTGCACCACTCTGAAGTCACAGGGAGGAAGAGCCTGACCACTGAAACAGTCCACATCGCGGCAGATCATGTTCACACAACCCCAGTGTGTCACCGGCCAACAACAAAAACACATGACAGCCGGTGTTTGCATCACACATGAAAACACAAAAGCACAGACTTTCTAACATTTGATCCTATCCCATACACACCTGTCTATGGCACAGCTCTGTGTGTGTTTCATGCATTAATAAAGTGTGTAAATACACACATTTGTACGTGTATACATGTGGAGGACCAAAGAGAAAGTGAGACATAAAAACAGACCTCCAGTGTGTGTGTGTGTGTGTGTGTGTGTGTCTATGAACACACTCCAGTGTGTGTGTGTGTGTGTGTGTGTGTGCTGTAATTGTAATGAATTTGTGGTCTTCTTCACTCTGTGTTCCTTGAACTGTGCATGATGAGTGTCTGTGTTGACACATCTACATAATTGTTTTGTGTGTGTAAAGCAACGAATTATGTAGATAGAATGAATTGTGTATATAATTATGTGCAGTGTGTGTGGACAGTATCTGACACAACACTGTGTGTGTGTGTATTTCTCTGTGTGTGTGTGTGTGTGGTCGTCTTGTCGTGTCTTGCATGGATGTGTTTTTCTGATATTTCAGATCTGCTTGTGTGTGTGTGTGTGATACTGTATAATAATTTGTTAGTGTGTGTGTGTGTGTGTGTGTGTGTGTGTTTCTCCTCTGCCCAGATGGCTGTGTTCAGAGGCTGGAGCTTCTGAGATCTGTTGCCAGCGGTGAATACTGATCAGAGATCACTGTCACATCTACAGCACACACACACACACACACACACATGCACACAGGAACACGTCATCCATCTTCTTCCTCATACACACACACACACACACACACACACCTTCACTTCCACATGGTCGCACTACTAATTCACACAGCCACTATGTGTCCTCCATGCTGATATTCTCTGGCTCTGCAGGTCACGGCTGCAGCTCTGATTATCGGGCTGTCTGTCACACCTGAAGATTGACGCCCTGCTAGCATGACTCCAGGAGATTTCAGCTTTATGTTGTGATTATGACAGTTAATCAGAAGTGTTTAAAGAAGACGGCAGAAACGCGGCTGCCTTTTCAGCACTGGAACATTTAACCCTCACGACTTTGAAACAGGAAACAAGCGACGGTTTGCCCTCACACACAAACCACACACCACGGGTCATTTGCACCGATGGTGGGGCTCAGATGAATCTTTCAACATACTTATTTAAAAACAAGTAAACAGTGACTGTGCCCCTCTCTGATAAATAAATATCGTTGAACCTTTTTGTGTCTGTGTGTGGGTGGCTCTGGCTGCCACCATGTTGGCAGCATCAAATACAGGAAAAAGGTGGAGTGACAGAGGAGCAGCAGAGGGCGGAGGGTCATGTGAGCAGGGACAGGTCTTCAGAAGAGACTGAAACAGTTTTTGTAGCAGGCTGTAAACATGCTTATTTAAGCTGTAAATTGCGCATTTTTAATAGGAGTCTGTAGGGATTAACTCCCATTTAAAGCTGGCCCCCCAGAGGCCGTGGGTGGAACTGCAGGGCTTGACGTCTCGCTCCTAAATATAACATGTTTTTGTTTGTTTGTTGCTCTATTTTTAATCACATTTGCATGTGCATGAAAAATAATCCATTGTCATTACTGTCACTATTATTATCATTATCATTACTGACGTTCTTAATAATGAACAAGAACCATTTATATTGACTTAAAAATGAATTTAAAAATCAATCACTGCAATGTTTCTTGTTATGAGGTGTCATGGTGGACAGGCTGATACTGTGATATAATAATAAATAAATATATTTTACCCTACGTTGGGAGATACGGTGTAAATAATTACCATAATAGTGAACATGTGCATAATTTTGCATAATGTGCTGATTTTGAGTGCAGCGTTTCTTGAGGATATCTTGATGTCGTGATGTATGTGTGTGTAATATTTGCAAAAAATTATTTTGAAAATCTTCACTTGTGGCCCTTCAAAATATTCCTCATATCTGTAAGAACAATACATTTCAAAGTAAAAGCACAGTCATGGCTGTCAGAGTTGCAGCATTCTGCCGCAGTGATTCGTTGCTGCACGTTACGAGAGCAAATCTGAGAGGTTAATCAAACGACACCTCGTGACTGCATCACACTCAGGTCGTGTAATTACATGTAGGAGCCGGGCGCTCGATTTATAACTCCATGAAGTGAATGGTGGACGGCCCTGACCTGCCTCACACCGGCCAGCTGCTCCTTCACCCCACTCAGAATGTCACGATCTGGAAAGAATGCGACACTAAGATGACAACACCAGTTTAAAGAAAAGAAAAAACCCTGCAGTGTGTGAGCAGCTCTTGATGAACGTCGCGTTGGACACCATGTTCCTGTTAAGTATACTGAGATTTGCTGTGCAGAACAGATCGCTCTGCGTTGTTTGAAAATCCGGAGGGCAGCAAAGTGAGTGTGGAAAAAAAAATCCAATCCTATGGAAAAGTAATTGTTGAGTCACAGGTAGGGATCAATAACGTCGTCAGATTCCTGCAGATTTAAACTGATTTCTGCATTTGAATTATGATTTTTTTTTCATTTGAATTCCTGTCTGTGCTCAGAACTAAATTGTTCTGCTGCACGGATCAGACCTGCCCTCTCTGCCTCTAATCAGCTCCTAAACAAATGAATGCAAATGACTCTTCAGAGGACGAGCCACAGCAGTGTCCATCACGCCCCGACACACACTCAGGGATGTAGTTAGTGTGCACAGTGCATGACGCTCCCACACAGAGACACAGCCCGGCACAAGGCTGTGTACTACACAACAACACTATAATGTCCCCACATAACGTCCTCATCACACACACACTGAGATGCAGCATCCCGCTCTGCCTTCCCAGGCACAATGAAAGTGAGGAGGCAGCCGCATCACACCTCCAAATGGGCTCTGGGCTCTCAGAGGACTTTCAGTGAGGGGAGAACTCGCTGGTCTCCTGTGGCTGTCACCAACACTAATCTGTCTGTCTTCCTCCATCACACACACACATCTCTCTTCTCAATTCCCCTCTCACACACACACATTGTCTTCTTGCGCTGTGTCGAGCCCCCCCCCCCCCCCCCCCCCCCCCCCGTCTCTCACATGCACGAGCCCCGCCAGTGCAACACATGAGAAAGTGCATTATGAGCCCGGGCTTCCTCTGCATTCCAGCTGTCCGCGTTCGACAGGTATACTGGCTTTTCTCTGGCTGCGTGTGCAAAATGCAATACTATTCTTTCTCAAGGTTCCGTTCCTTAACTGATGAAATACGACACAGGAACCTCTTGTGCCGCATACCAGACATAAACAAGATAAAGACGAGGAAAAAAAAGAAGAAAAGGAAGAAAAAAAAAACACAAACGTCATACAAAAATGCAAAAATGTCTGCATTTCTGTAGGCTCAGCGGGGCTTCTCCAAACCACACTTCCCCAGCAAACAAAATACAAAACAAGCAGCCGCATTCCTAAGTACACAGAAAGAGCAAACAGCACCAAGTATGTACAGTAGAGCACATGCACAAAAACATCTGCCATCCGTCAGAGTGGAAGTGGAAGTGGGCTGCACATGTTTTGCACAGGGGGTTCTCAGGTTTCACTAGGTAGGGAACCCCAAGGTTCTCCCAGTCAAGGCTGTGTCGTGCACAACTGAGGAGCCGCTCTCAGATCTTTGATCCACTTACCCGAAGGCACGAAATGAAGAACTTTGTTGGTCTCCATAGCTGAGCAAGTGGTGGCGAACGCACACTTCCTCTCTCCAACCGCCTCCCCCCCCCAAGTCAACCCATCATGGTTGTGTTATCCTGTGCTGATGAGTGTGAGATCACCTCTGCTCCCTTGCTCTGCTCTGTTTCTGACTGCCTCTCAGACACATGCAGTGACTCAGCCCCACTCTGCCTGCCTACTCACTGGCTCGCTGCTGGGTCCTAGTGCCTTCACTTTTCTTCACGCGCTCCTCGGTTCCAGCCTATAGCAGGCCGTCACACAGCGAGACACACCTTACGTCAGGACACACCTCTCAACACAACAACACCAACATGTCATCCTGTCAGCCAGGCTAACTCGCTGCATGCTCTGTCATAGAGCTGATGCTGACTTAACTAGTTCTCAGTTCTCTCCACCATCACTCACAGACACACACACGAAGTCCTGCATTCAAAGGGGTTTGTGTTGGAACTACAATGAGGAAAATTGTGTTACCCTTCATGGAGGGGTTGCTTCGCTTTTCTCTTGCAAACATACATCAAACTGAAGAAAAGCTCTTTAGAAACATCTTGAATGTTAAATCAAGCATCAGATAATCCATCACAGAAACATTTGAGAGATAAATTATGGATAATGCATCGTTAACTATGGAATAAAATCTCTTCATCTCTTGAGTGACTCAAACATTTGGTGCGATAAAAAGCCTAAAAAACCTAAAACTAACTGTGTATTCTGCCAAATTATAGCGAAGAACACGAGGCCATCCAAAGTCCAAAGTGACAGATCGGATTTGTCCTGACACCTCTGCAGTCAGTTGCCAAAGACCTTCAGCCTTGATGACAGGTAAGCTCACTCAGTCCAGAAAACAAGCTGCAGAGAGTGGGTCTGCTCTGGGGCCTCCTCCTGGACAGACATGCCAGGGGGACATCTGAACTGCATCTCCACAATTGGACGCAGAGTGGTATGGGTCTCCTCTCTGCTCTGGCTGCAGCTGAGACTGCTGCACCAAGCTCCTGTGAGACTGACCACCTTTGAGGCCACCTCACGGTCGCACCGGCTGTTTGTTGAGGACAGTAACTGCAGAATGATACGTGCTTTCCAGCAGTGTGCATGTCCTGCACCGAACAAAACAAGCACCCTCCTGAACCGTCCCATGCCTACTGCTGAACCACCTCAACTCGCTTCTGTCATGCACGGAGCACCTGGAATCTAAGCGGTATGATGGACCGAAGCAGCGATCCCCCCGCTGATCTTCCGCTCCATTGTTCCCTCACTTGTGAACAGAAGTGAAGAATTCTAATGTGTTTGGTGGTGAAGGTCGAGAGGAGGACAGTGGCTTCCCTTCAGACTTTCCACCTTGTTCCTCAGGCACCATTACTTTGTTGTTCTAGTAAAATGCTTCATAAGCACCACAAACAGCTGGTTAAGACTTTAAAAAGCAGGATCAGGTTTCAGTACAGATCAGGAATTTGGCTAAAAAATACATCGATACAACTACAGACAGGCGGAATAACAACACCCACACCTGACCACCAGCGTCTTTACTATTACAATTAATGTGATCATCTTGTAAGCTAAAATCCAAGAAATTAGAATTCGTAACAGATGGAAAATCCCTGGAGGAGGAGGGAGGGAGGGTTTTACATTTACATACAATAGCAACAATCACTTCCTGTTGTGATTACATAGAGCTGTAGCATCAGTTTTAGATATGATCCTGTAATGTATTCGTGAACAGTTTGGTTTGGATGTGTAAACCAAACCAGACAGAGAAGCTATTGGATCAAGAAGTAAATTTTTCACCCTGATGTAAATGCTCTGTGAAAGGTCAGCCATTTGCATAAGCCTGCAAATATAACATCACTGTGAGTGGTTTGGCCGGTGGGTCTACTTTGCATAAGAACTGTTACGCACTGCGAGGGCAAATGCATCACTCAGTGAGCCGGGGCGCCTCTCCCCTCAGAGGAGAGTGTTTTCGTGCAAACCCAGGTGTGATGATGAGTGCAGAACACCACACACAGTGGCCACATTATGCAGCCTGGGTCAAAGGTCAATAAGAGCAACCGGCTCATCAAACCTGGATGCAAACCTTTCCATAGTGTTTGTTACCAGCGTGTGTGCTCCAAGTGACACCTGGAGGCTGGATCTACATTTGCTTCAGAAAAGTCAAATCTCATTAACACAGCAGCTGCAGGGTGCACCAGAGGCGCTCTGGGTTAGGTGTCAAATTAAGATCAACAGAGAGGAAATGCTGCTGTAAATGAAAATAAAATCTTACTTTCTGTACATTTCTACTTTTATGGTGAAGATAAAAATTCGCAGCTACGAGCCACAGCTGTGTTCAGACTGCAGGAAAACACACTTTGTTTCTAAGATGTGTGGTTTTATATGTATAAACAAACAGAACTGCAACTCTGATGAAGCACATCGAGTTTGAAAGTCTGCTGCGGGGTCGTGGCCATCAGCCATCACCCACGGTCAGATGATGTCAGAGCAGTCATGTGGAAGTGCAGTTCACCCTACAGCCTCCAGGGGGGGCTGGCTCCAAAAGTGAGTCACTTCCCCATGGACCACCGTGTTAAAACCCACTTTATAGCAGAAATAAACATGCAACATACATCCCATTCTGTGAGGGATCCCACCTACTGGTCTATAGTGGGAGTTTAGGCGGACTGTCAATGGCGGCGGTCCGAGACTCAGTACGGTTCCTAAGTAACCTACAGATGACATCACAGAAGCTTCGTCCATAGGGTTATTAGGGCTGTGTTCGAAATCACTCACTCCCTACCCCACATATGGGGAGTTCAGTGTAGGGCACCATATAGTGAACTCATTGTGAAAGCATTTTCAGACATTTCGGACTCTACCTCCGTCATTTTCTGTCGCAGTTAATGACGTCATTTTTGTCGCAAATTAAACAAGCCGATCTCTGCCGGCTAAACAAACTACGTTGTTAGCAGTTTGTGCCGTTATAGCCCAATAAACGTCTTATGGCAAAACATTAATAAATCAAACACAGCCGGTCATGCTACATTCTTCAAACCATCATTATGTTTATAAGACAAGATCGTTCTTTTCGCTGGTCTGTGCAATGCACGATGGTACATATCGCATATCGATGGTACATATTTTAGTGACCATCGGATGGACACTACTTTTCAAGATGCATTGTGGGATACATTGAGGGCCCTGTATGGGGTCTATAATTTCTCACTAAGAACTCAGACAGCACTACAAAATGGTAGAGGCTCTATATAGGGCCCTATGCAGTGATTAGGGAGTGATTTCAAACACACTCTCTGTCTTTGGCCCAGACCATGAGGACGTGCTGGTTTTGCTCCAGGTTTGCCAGCAGAATATTTATTTCGGCGTTGTAGCCAGTCTACAAACACCAACCATAGATTCTGTTTGCATTTCTATTAGTCTGAATTTGATGTGGACATTGTATCTATATGCACTCTGGATGCACTAAAAACTGTCTTTGACTGTCAGCCTGTGACTGAGGTCAAAGGTCATATCAGACCTGCCCTGTCAGCTTTCTAAAAGACATGCATTCTGCAGGAATGTAGCTCTCTTGGGAAATGGTGCAATAGGCATAGCTGCTGCTGCTGCACTCTGTCTGAGCCTGGAGACCTTGATATTTATTATCATCTCCTATCAGGATATGTTTTGCGAGAGCTGCTCGGTTGGTTTTGGTGAACGTTAGCCCAGTTTTAGCTCCATGTTTTTGGCTCTCCACAGGCTCCACTCACCAGCTTGTCACTCAGTATGTCTGGTTGCCATCAGGTAGTTAAAAGTGGAATTCTAAAGCTGCCTGCATCGGCCAAAAGAAACCAGACAAATGATGTGTTGAAGGTGATACTGAACAGGAATGCTGCTGGACAGCTGAAATAAACTTATCAGCTCCAGCAACCTTCATTCACATGGAGACATTTTAATTTTAAAGTAAAAAAACAACTTAACTTCACCATAAATATCATCCAAGGTCATGTATCAGCTGAGCTTTATGAGCAGTGACACATATTCATACATTAGCTTGAATTATTCTGCACATCTCACACTAATTCTGCTCCAGCCTCAAACATGGAGGAGCAGAGGATTTATTTGGAGAGCGAGAACCAGTTTTGGCAATTGCTGTCAAAATATCATGAGAAGGGGGGAAAAAGAGAGAGTTATGTAAACAGAAATATTTAACTAATTTTTAATCTAATTATAGCTGCCATCATAGCCAGGAACCAGACTCCAGTACAACACACAGCTGTTAAGAACAGAACATGTCAGAACATACACCGCCTCACCTGCAACCAAAGCCCAGAAAACAGAAGCAGCCCTGAGTGTCGCTTGTTTTTTGGCCAGATGTCAATGCAATCAGTGTGTGACAGAAAAACCAGGGCAGCATAAGTGGAACCACATAACCTGCCACAGCCATATGCTGCCTTCAACTGTCCCTGACACCCAACCCTTACTGTCTACTTACTTTAAGTCACTTTGACAAAAAACGGGGGCAGCTGTGCAGGATTGGATCTCTGTCCAGAGATCCTAATTTTACTTTTATATTCTTTGGCCGCTAATTTACCGAATATTCATAATATAGCAAAACAAATGTAACAGTGTCAATTGTCAAAGTCTCAGCTTTCATATGACACCTTGTTTGTTTGTGTGGCTTGAAGTATCAGACAGCTAGCAACAACCATGAGGTTAGTGGGTCGACTTGATATGAGAGAATTTTGATTGATTGATGAATGATTTGCATGGTGTTGGATGTTTGATGTCTGTAAATATGACTTATATGTGCTTGTAGTAGAGTTTCTCCTGTTTAATGTGATATGGAATAGCTATAAAAGCCCCCATAAAAGGGGGCCGTGGGGTTGAAAGGGTTAAATCTACAGATGTTTCCCCTCCTGATGGTGAAACCGATTACAAAAACACTGTTAACATAAAAGTGTATTCCTGTACATGAATTGGCCACAGAGTCAATGACGGTTTATTAAGATGGACGACATGACAGCTCCTTAAAGGTGAGGCCAAAATATCTGCATCGCCCCCTGGTGGCAGGCTGGAGTAGAGATCATGAGCCCCGCCTTCTCCATGTTAGTGGATGGGACCCGACTAAAAACTAGAAGCATGGCGTCTTTTTCCAATGTGGAAGCACCCAGTCAATACAGAGAATATGATGTAACCAGATCAGAAGTATAGCCATATATATATATACATATTTAATATTATACATTTTATATTAGGTTTAATGGAGGCAGCTGTCTGACCTTAGCCTCCAGCAGAGAGGTTGAAGTCAGGTCTCCTTTTTGTTTCTAATCAGAGCCAAACATCTGGTTAAAAGTGTCTCACTTCCACCAGCTAATTGGCATCAAAAGGTAGTTTCACCACACACCTGAAGTTGGAGGTCTAAAAAAATACTTCACTTTCAGATGATCCTGAGTGCGGCTGGAAAGACCCTGCAGCTGATCTGAGACCAGTCATCATCAGCTGCTGCTGTGAGGCTGGAGGTGGGAAAAGGCCTCTGGTAAGCTGACAGCTCGGTGTGCACGAGTGAGTGAGTGTGTTAGTGAGTGATGAATCACCACTTGTGAACCGCCTTAACCACTAAAAAGCAATAAGGTGGACAGAGAGAGTTTAGCAGTTAGGCCCCCCGCCTGGTAACCACATGCACTGAGACTGAATCCTGACACAGCCATCTGCGCTGTGGATGTGTGTCTCTCAGCCCGCCCGCTGAAGAAGGAGAAAGCAGCCATGAATAGATAACACATACATAAAGTACAGGTTTATATCAGAGCACTCACCACTCACCAGGCTCATGAGGGGGGTGGGGGCTCCACCAGCGATGTAAGAACCACAGAGTTAATGTAAACACACCCAAGCCAAACATTTCTACCAGTCTGGAGGTATGGAAAGCAATTTCCATCAATCAATAACTAAATGAATGCATTGACTAAACTAAATAAAATAAACAATGCAGAAGCAGTAGAACTAGCTAACCAGCAGTGACGGCTTTGACAATGACCACAATGACCACAAAGCTACACAAAGAGCGACACAATGGTCCAAAGGTATGTGTCCTCCATGTTCACACAGAGGAGGCATCAGGAATCCATTACAATGTCATGCTGGTTGGTGGTTGAATTATCTCTATGTTAGACATGCTACTCCATCCTCTCTTGACCCTAAAGGACCTGACAACAAACTATCGCACCGACTAGGACTGGGTATCGATTCAAATTTCAAGAATCGATTCGATTCCGATTCTCAAGATTCAGAATTGATTCGATTCGATTTGATTCTGGTTAATGTTATTAAAACCGCTTGCATTATTAAAAATATATAAGAATTCACCCAAATCTGTTGCTGTTGAATACAAATGCACTTAATTATCAATATAAAAAACAAATACATTCTCAGCCAGTGTAAATGTAAACAGAGTTCAAAGCATGGCTTTAAAGTATCTAAATAAAAATCAAAGGTACAGTACCTTAGGAGACATAAGTGTCTAAGACGTTCAATTGCCTTTAAAGTGCGAACACTGGACATTTTAACTCGTACTGTAAATAGAACAAAAATATAGAGAAAGGCCAAGAAAGTGCAAATAAAAAACTGGAAGTTAAACTTGACTTAAAGACAGACTGTGTGAGCTGTCCTCCAGCCCAACCACTGCTTCAGTCTGGAAAAGGTGCTGTCTGGCTCCTCCTCACTTTGAAGCCTGGATCGACAGCTGAGGCAACACACAGCATGTCCTTCTGGTTCAAATACCTGAAATTTAAATTTCACACATTTAAATTAATTTATACAATGACAGGAGGGTAATAATGTTTCCTTTAATTATGTTTCCTTTTACCCCCCCCTCACTCTCTCTCACACACACAGCATAGGCCTACCTTGTGCTCAGGCTTTTCTTGATCTCATCCTTGATGTCCTTAACAACTTTGGAGTCCTCTGGGAAGCCCTCGTTTTAAACAACGGAATGTGCGCATGTCTTTGCAAATGACACATGCAATCGCCTCGGTTATTTTGAGAGAACGTGCAGGATTAGCTGGTAGTTGTAGCTTTTGCTTGAGTTTCAACTGTTGTGGGCGGCTTGGACATGAGCTCTTGGTGTCAACATGTGGTTCCTGAGGTTGGTCGTATTTCTGCAATACTTCACTTCCATTTGGCTTTTCTCGAGCGTATCTTTCTTTTCGTCGTTTCTGAACCTGAAATGGGACCATATAGTAACTGTTTTGGACGTTTTCAAAACCAGGGCTTGGCTAACGTTGTCGCTAGTGATCGACGCCATGTTGATTGTTTTGATATCTTCACACCAAGCGCACATACGTGAATTCAATGACGCGACTAATGGGGTTAAAGTTCACCAAGTTAAAAGTAAAAAATCGATCTTTGGACGTACGAATCGATCTTTAGAAAATAAGATGAGAATCGATTCAGAATTGGAGAATCGATTTTCGGACATATGTCTGGCACCGACACAAGATGTTTAGCCAATAAAAGCGACTGCACCCTTCCTAGGACCCTGCAAAGGTGATGGAGGTCCAACCACACCAGGGTTTCAACCAGGAGAGTTGGGTCTAGTCTCATGAGGTGTTGTTGTTCTCATGGTTACAGCTTCTCTTTCCTGGCTCACTTGTTATCTTGTGGCTAGCTGGTTAGCTAACGTTAAGTGACACCTCTTAAAGAGCTGATTGGTTGGTTTCTGCGACCACACGCCTGCTTCACTCCCTGTGTAATGCTGCTTTCCAATCTCGCTAGCTTTCTTTCATTGCCTAGCCTGGCTTGAACTGGGTCGTTCAGACCTTACATTTATTGTTTATTGATCGGGCATGACTACAAAGACATCCGGACTCTTCTCTCTCAACTCGGTTAACAATGACAAAGAGTGATTGTTAAGAGGGGTTGTGGTGTACACCTTTTCTAAACAACAGAGCCGGAGCAGCCGGTCACAGCGTAAATAAAGCTGTGTCAATACACCGTGCTTTAAACGTGTCATTGTCGTAGGAAATAATCATTTCTAGCTGTTGCTGCCCGCTTCTGCCACGCAGCCATATTAAGCAGAGGCCTGCGGAAATTACGAGATGTAACTGATTTGTAGTCCAGCATTGTGCCGGATCGTGCTGCTGCAGTAAACGCCGTGTCCTTTTGTCCTTGTGCCAGATGTCAGGATGTGGCGTACGACTCATTAGGATGCCAACATGCCTCTGCACCAGTGCTAGCACTTTTCACTTTCACTTTTTTTTTTGCAGAATAGTGAGATGATGGCGGTAATACTGCATGACAAGTAATGACTAACAAACAGCCACAGCTAGTGCCTCAATGAGTCATCAATCAGTGAGGGAATCCTGCTCTTTCTTTTTGACTGGGACCAACCTTCATTAGCAGCTGTGTGTGTGTGTCTACTGTAAGCATGCATAAGTGTGAGTGTGTTTTAACCACAACTCAGTGTCTGCATATGTAGGCGTCTATCGTGTCTTCCTGTCTGTGTGCAGGCATCTATTTTGTCTTTCTGTTTGTGCCTATAAGCTGTTGTAGCTGTCAGCTTTCTGGTGTGTGTGTGTGTGTGTGTGTTAGAGGAGGTCTGTCTCTTTTTTTTTCCTCCTTCAGTGTCGTCTTTGTTGTTGTTGTTGTTGTTTGTGCTGTACTCTGGCACAGGAAGAGAGGGAGAGGCACAGTGATAATCATAATAACGCTCGGGAATAAAGGAGAGCGGGGAGATGAAGGAAACAGAGGGAGGAGGAGGAGGAGGAAGATGATGAAGAGGAAGAGGGGGAGGAGGAGGAGGAGGAGAAAGGAAGAAGAGAATGAGAAAGACAAGAAGGATGAGGGGAGCAGCTGGTTCTTGTTGCTCTGCTGCCCGTACACATCTCTGCAGGAGCTATCAGAATATAGCCTCCTGCAATTCCCTCTCTATGGATATGGCTGTGTGTGTGTGTGTGTGTGTGTGTGTGTGTGTGTGTGTGGCAGCATTCAGTACGGAGCTGTAAGTATTGCCAAGGGGATGAGGGCATATTTCAGGTCACAAACTAGCTACAGATTTAATTTGGAGAAGAACAACTTGATTATGTTCTCTCAGGCAAAAAAAACACGGCTCATGGAAATGTAACCGAGATGACACAGGTGAACACACGCACACACACACACGCACACACACACCCGTGCAGGGATGCACTGTCTGGTGTGTACGTTTGCTGAACACTCTCACATGGGGTAGTTCAGGCTGGGAATGAGAGCCGTCTGCTGTAAATGTGGCAACATGGACGCCTGTTTTTAACCTGCAGGCACCGAGCCCAGCTCCACCTGAGTCTGACAGTATTTTTGGTCTGCTCTGTCATCAGCACCATCTTCACTTCATCAGTAATTCATCATCATCACGGTTAATGAGGAGGACGCAGTAAAGGAGCACACATGTGCAGCGTCTTTTCTCTTCTCCTGTATATTTCGGTGTCTCTCACGCTGCCCGCCGGCTCCTACAGACATCACACATACTGTAATTATTGCGACTGCTGCACTGTGCGGTTAGCTGCTAGCCATGCTAACATGTCAGGACTGATCCAAAAGAACAATCAAATCAAATCTATAGCTCTGCACCGATTCGTGCTGCAAAAAGAAAACATATATCTGGATATCATTGATCTTCCCTTCCATTGATCAGTGGTCATGTGAGTTGGTTATGTGGTAATAAATCCTCTATAGGACAACAGATTTACATCAATACTGGAATAAAACATTTTTATGTTTGACATTATAGAATTTAGTTCTATATCCGACTCTAATCAGATTGATTCATGTGCTGGGGCAAAGCATGCAGAGCTGTAGACCTCTGCAGAGGCTACATCAGATACCTCAGGAACCTTTAACATCATTGTGTCACATATATACAAAAAGACAATAAATACACAAAATAGAATAATAATAAACATAGAGGTATGCTGCAGTGTAATGACATGGGCAGGTCCAGCGGGATGCACATCACGGACTTTAGCAAAGGGTGTGAATGTGTGTCTGCAGGGATCCGGTGTGTGTGTGTGTGTGTGTGTGTGATTGATTTCACAGCTCTGGCTGGTAAGAGTCTGGATGTTTCTATACTTCTTCCTGGAAGGAAGAGGCACAACCAGCCTGCTGTGTGGGTGGGTGGGGTCTGCAGCTCTGGATCCGGTCAACATATAGTGAGTCCAGACCTGGGATTGGACTTCCTACAATCCCCTGAGCTTAAAACCACACATGTGCTGCTAGGATAACACACCTGAATCTTTGCATCGTGGGTAATGTAGGCATCAGAAACATGGATTAAAATGCACCTGCTGCATTCTCAGGTCATTTTTAACGTATTTATATAAACTATAAATACGTTTTTTTCTGATGAGCAAAATATGTTGGACAGAATTTTAGGATTCAGTTCAAAAGCTTCAGTTTTTGTTTGGCAGCAAAATAAAACAAAAGCAGTCCTCAGTGTGACAGAATGAATCCTCACATGTGCCCAACATCAGCCATGTTCTCTAGCAGAGGGAAAGCAACCGGTCCCCTCCCTGCTCTGGTAAAGAAGGACCTGCCTGAACTGTAGGAATAACGAGGCAAAGTTTGGACCCTCATCCAAAGGAGGAAGGTCAGCATCCTTCAGCACCTTCTCGCTCACAGCACAGGAGCTGCTGCACCCCCTAACACACACACACACACACACACACACACACACACACACACACGCGGTCCTGTCAGCCGGAGGGCACACCACTGTTTCCTATTGATTTTCCCTGCCGAGATCTTCTCAGAGAGAAGTAGAACCAGCAACCCTCCAAACACTGCACCACAAATATTCCAAAGAGCAGCAGAGTTTATGAACCCCCACAGGAGAATGAAGCCGCACAGAGAGAGGCGATAAACGCCACATAAAAGATGACCTTACAGGATACTGCTGTCTTTAAATGCTTGAGTAGAATTCAAATCATCCTGCTCCTGTGCAGACTAAACGTGCTGTTCAGGTTTATATGAAGCTCCTGTGTGCAGGAAACTATGCCAGTAAAGATACAGTCCCCTCTGAGGACTTGTAAACAGAGGATCGAGCACGGACACATACACACTGCCCTCTGCTGGACGCTCTGAGGGGGGGCTCCCACACCACTGTGGGTTTATCGAAATATTTATTATTATCAGTTTGTATTTAGTCTGTACATCGATTTCCATTAAAGACACAACTCCTCTCTGGCTGCCCTGGTGTGGCCCAGATAAAGCAGAAACAGCAGCGACGGCCTTTAACCTGCAGCTTCCCCTCCGTGTTTCCCTCTTCAACGTGATACTACACACACACACACACACACACACACACACACACACACACACACACACACACACACACACACACACACACACCTCGCTGCACTCCACAGGAAATGTTTGTGTTGTCTTTACATTTCCAAAAGCCCTCATGGGGAAGCCGTGCTGACACAGACACTTTTAACTTTCAAGTGAGACGAGTTAAATGGTCACATCAGCAACATGGATCATCCTGCCGCCTCAGCACATTGTCTACATCACTTTAACCAAATACACATGTTTATATATAAATTACATTTTTTGTTTAAATTGTCACACAAACACACCACATCAACCTGCAGAACTCTGCACCAAAGCTTTTATCCTTCACAGACAGACGCCGAACTTCACGTTGGTATGATGATAATAATTATAATTATGTATAAAATCAAACATTTGCATTAACAAAATTCAGTAAAAATAAAAAAATTCTGCACTTCTCAGTGAAACTAGGAAGCCATGATTAACACTTGTGAGACCGGCAGTCACATGACATTTTTTTCTAAGTTTGAAAACATCCTTTGTGAAGTGGAGAAGACCTGAACACAGCGATTCCTGATTATTTTACATTTTTATAAAATCAATAATCAAGATTTTTTTTAATGATTTTTATAATAGCAATTATAATAACTGATAAAAAATAACTATAACAAAGATAACATCCCTTTGTACAATTGAATTACATATAATAACTGCATTAACTAGAGGACTCGCTCTCTCTATATATAATTATATATATGATAAATCATATCAAGCCTGATTCTTTAACTGATATCCTGAACATTAGTAAATGTTGGAGCATATAGTCCTGAATGCAGCCTGATTGGATTTAACATTAAGATCAATATCTTAATGTTAAATCCAATCAGGCTGCATGTGCTGATTTATCTGATATGTGTTTAAAGAAGTAAAAAATTACAATTTCCTGACGTTCATTCTCCTTTTATCAGCTCCAGGCTCCTACTTTGAGCTATTAATATTTTTTTTGTTTCACTATTATCAAAACAGGTCGAAACCCGTCCAGGAAATAAATAAATAAATAACTAAAAATGTCACTCTGCGGCACGCTTTAAAATTCTGTTCAGCTACACAGCGCATTAAAAAAAAAAAAAAAAAAGCTGCAATAAACTGCAAAGGGCACCTTGTTGTATTGTGCTGGGAGCAGGAAGACACGGTCAGTGGACAAACACTGGGTGGGATTTCCTTTCCTCCTCACCGGCTCCTGCCTCACATTGTCCAGTTTTTTTAGATGCTGGCCGAGTGCCGCTTGCTGAGGAGAATAACAAAATGTGTCTGTCATGAAAAGGCACACAATCACATCACACACACACACACACTCCATCACACACACACATGCAGACCCGAATGACTAACGGGTGTGTCAGTACTGCAGGATTCTTTACACTAACAAGGGTGCACTGCCTGCATGAGCAACAGCTACCACTAACATCTTCTCATTAAGCAGAACACGACACATTTAACCCCTCATTTCAGCATCTGTCTGTCAAAATATGGGTTAACACACATCATTAGGAGCTAATAATAATTTGATTGATTAATTTGTCAGTCATTTTTGAATCATCGGCAACAAAAAGTGCCAAAATTAGCACACAAATAGAAAAAAGTGTCAGATATTACTCCCTTTATGTTAAAAAATGATCAATGTGGAGCGTGAGGGAGGTTCAAAGTGTTGTCACAGACGTGCTGCTGAAACAACACGGACACCTAAGAAAACATTTTGACCAGAGTTAATGATCCGGCGTGACTCAAAGGTGTCAGTCTGATCATAACGTCCATGTTTTCATGACAAGGCTGGATAAATATGAGCCTGAGAATATTTAGGAAAATTTTCATCTGTGTCAACAGAAAAAGGAAGCAGACTGTTGCCATGGATACACCGTGTCACACTGTAAGCAGGAACATTTTGTAAAGTGCGTGTATAAAACAGCGAATGTTTTTCTCCGTTTTTATCAGATTCCATTTCATAATAACTTCGCAGGGCTCTGCCATGTTGTGGGTAAGCATCCCTTTGATACATCAATAACAAACCGATAAATAAAACAACAGTGAACATCTGCTTGTTGCACCTCTGGCGCGTCCCAGGCGTCCTTAACTTCACCGCCGTAACTCCAACCAAGTTTTAATCAGGCCAATTCAGCACCGACGCACGGATGCCTCCGTTTAAACCTGAGCAAATAAAAAGGCTTTTAAAGGCAGCCGAGGGAGCCGGGAGCTCGCCGGCTGTCCTCGTCTGAGCTGATTGATTAATGGCTTCAGCAGTAGCTACTTGATTCCTCTGCAGTGGCGACAGACAGCGGTTAATTAACCACACTTAACAAACAATTAACACTCTCAACTAGAGTCCTGTGTGTCCATAAACACACCACTGACACCATTATGTTAGGACAGACCGGGGAGGCGGAGGGCGAGACACAGCTACACGGAATGATGTTTGTTCATAATGAGGAATTTAAATAAATTCTGCATCCATTACCAGCCCGGGATACATGCTGAACAATATTTAGCTGAGTAAATGGAAGTGGAGGAGGTGAAAATGAGAGCTGAGTCTAACATCTGCAGAGAGGAGCGGCACATTTCTGTTGTTTACTGATCCATAACATCATATTAACCATCACTACATCACAGCCTGCATGTATATATACCTGTTAGGCCGCGTTCACACTGGAGAAAGTCAATCCAGCTGGAGTGGGATTGAATCCAGATAGCCTTTAAGATGGACACGTTCAGAACTATTTTCAAATCTGGCTATCACACATGCGCGTCCGCGCTCAATCCGGCTTAATCCAGCTTGTTTGTTGTCCTCCAAACCGCTAGGTGGCGCCTCGTAATATACAGAGTCCGTTCAGGCCGTGGTAGGACCGTGCGTGCGCATCCTTTTTCCATCCTTTTTGTGTTTTTCCCGTGCCGCTCGTTCTTTCGTTTGCAGTTTATTCCTTTGTAGCCCTGTGGAAAATAAACAGCAAAGCTGTTGTTGTTCGACGGCTTTTGTACGCGACCCGGACACTGTCCCCATGAACCCGAAGTATCACTCCACTAGCTGGATTCGCTAGCCGGATTTGCATTCAGACCTGAGGCACATTTGAGAGGTGGATCAAGGATCGAGATCTATCCAGATATACCTGGATTCGCGTTGTTCAGACTATCCAGATATAAAACTATCCGGATATATCCAGATACAGCCCGAATCCCGCTTTAGCCGGATTGATTTCCTCAGTGTGAACAGGGTCTTAGTCTCAACTCTGCCCCCACAATACACACACTGCTGCATGCAGTATGCGGTATGCACACATTCAGGCCATGATCACAACACTGAGCCCTGAGCCTGGACCTTCTTCCTCACATCTGTCCGTAAACACTGAATCCTTATGAAGAGGTCGGTGCTGCATCACCAGCTTACAGCACAGCAGTAAATATACAGAGAACACTCATTCTTGTTCTTGCATAAGGAGCTGATATTGTCCTCCCTCCCTTGTAGATTGACGACAGCTGCAGACCTCAACACGCTTCAGCCGGCTTTTAAACCGCCTTGAGACACTGTTGCATTGCTGACTCCACTCAGAGTCTGAGTCCATTTCCCTGCACCTGTACCTTTTATAAAAAGATCAAAACACAGACTGCAGGTAACAGCGTGCTTCTTCACACAGCTCCTCCTCTGGTCAGTTAACTGTGCAGCAGAGATGTGGAAAAAGAAAACAGGTCCTGATGGAAAATGCCTCATTCGGTCGATAGTACACCCAACCACAGGTGAAAACACAACCTCTCCGCAGGCAAAAACAAAGCAGCCCACAGCGTCAGGGGGACACCACCACCTGTACCACCACCGTCCCAGCTTCCAGAAGCAGACTTCTGTTGGCTGTATTGGTCCCATGATGCGACCACATGTGACAATGTTTTGTATGTGTTAGTCCACAAAGAAGGGTTCAACCTGTGACGCACAATTTATCCACTACCAGGACCCTGGAGCTTAAAACAAGGCGAACTCACACACTCTCACATCACTACAGTGGTCAAAATGATACAGAATCACCTTTCTCAGTGTGATTTTTCGCATTTCTACACAGAACAAACACAGATGTGTCATTAGAATGCAAGATACTGCGGTGCATCCTGAGAAAATCCAGTTTGTTCTTAACCCCCCACATGGTTTGAACCCTGCACTCTTTTTTTTTCTTTCTTTTCTTGATGTGGCTTGTACGATGCTAACAGGGTCAGAGGTGTATCCCCCTGAGAGAGGTCAACATGTAGAGCACGGCGTTAACAGCACCAGAGATAGAAGCTGGAGTCCCACCGGAAACACAACAACATGTATTCACTCTCAGGATGAAAGTGCCAGCCAAATGGCACATACATATATAAACATATAAATATATATATAGTGGTAATCCCGGCTGAGACAGACAGTTACACAATATGCATGGATGGAAAAAAAAAGTGGCTGTTTGGGGCGAATTCAAGGTCAAAGGAGATTAAACAAACCTAAAGGAAGCTCGGCCTGTTCTCCCACGGCCAATTAAAGTGACAAGATAAAGCAGAGCAGGGTTCAAAGGGTTAATAGGGTAGCTTTCTGTGAATGGCTCTAATTACACTTTGATATTATTTCAGAACTGAGTAATAAAGCTGAACCTTTCCTTCTGTCTCAGCACTGTGTGTGAAAGACGTCCAGGACGTTGTTCATTTCTTGACTTTGGAGGAACTCTGACCTGAAGCTGTGCGGACTGCACACTCCTGTTCCACTGCGTGTTTACATGTGTTGCTTCCTCTGCATGTGTGTGTTTATAATGAGATGCTGCTCACAGATCACCTGACACATCAGAGGACGCCTGTGAGTTTACTGTCATTTTGAACCAGAGGTGTGTGTGTGTGGATGTTTCTGTCTTATTGAGACGTATGAAGAGTTAGAATGTGCATAAAAGTTCCTCACTGCTCACTCACACACACACACACACACACACACACACACACGATGTGTTTAACTCACTCTACAAACTCTGTCTGCCTAAAAGCATGAGCAGCACAGCCTCCGCTGCATCATCTTACCTTTGCTGAATCGGTTCACGGACGCACTCCTCACCTCTCCATCGTCTTTCACAGTGTTCATCACGTCCTCGTCAGAAAAACAAACCAACTTGTGTGTGCGTGTGTGTGTGTGTGTGTGTGGAGTGACGGCTCTGTTCAGTTTCCCGCTACATCAAAAGGAAAAAAAGTAACGAGAGTCAGCGAGTAATCAGCGGACATCACCCCAGGTGTGGATGACAGCACGCGCATGCCCGCCAGGGTGCGTGCGTGCCTGCAGCGACCCCGCCCACCCGCGCGCGCGCTGTAACATCCGAGAAGTGTGACACCTGAGAGAGAGAGAGAGAGTGTGTGTGTGTGTGTGTGTGTGTGTGTACTCCAATATTTTTTGGTTTGTCATCTCACTTCCTGACTACAGTGACACAAGGCGCGCGCGCGCGCACACACACACACACACACACACACACAGAGCACCTGGGATGTGGTGTGACGTACAGCAGCACCGCTTTGTGCTGAAGTTGGTGGACTTGTTTGATGGAGGTCCGAGAACATGGAGAAGACCACCACCACAGCATGGCCGTACCTTGGCCGTGGATGGCAGCCATGTCCATGTCCACCACACACTCACAATGACCCAGTCGTAGGACACTCCGCCATGTCTGACATGGACCCTGGAGGATTTCTGCACCGGTTTGTAAGCATGGATGTGACTTTTGGGTCCAGCAGTGAGGTGTGCATCAAGGTGATGGTTGGTCCTGGCTGTACTCTCAGACCACAGCCTCACTGTCCATGCACTTTGGGGGGCTTCGGCACAGACCAGGACCTGGGGCAGCAGCCGTTTCTTCCTATGGAGGAGGCTCTGGGTTCTCCTGGTCCTGCTTCTCATGGCAAGGACCTGGAAAAGGGACACAATGGTCTCTGAGACGGCTACAGGAGGGAACCAGCAAAACTCAGACTTTGATCTGGCAACCTCAGACTGGTCCTCCTTACCAAAGATGATGAAGGAGTCCAGAGGCAGCCATTTTTTTTTTCCAGTGATGATGTGTTTGCTCCACGTGCTGCACTCATTGATGTATCTGCTCATGTATGTGTCATTGCTGTTTTTCAGAATGGATTATTAACAGCCAACACTGCAATGTAAACCCACGCCATTATGAACATTATTTTTAGCAGCCAGCTGTCCAGATTAGGCTGCGTTCACCAGCTGTCAAAGGAGCGGGATCGCTATGAGCTGAGTTCTGGTCTGCAGCCTGTAAGTCCGGGTCCTCACAGGTGTTATTTCATTATTTCCTGCAAAGAACCCTCAGGTTGATGTTCCTCAGAGAGCGCGTTCACACAAAGGTGAATCCGACCGTGCTTCTCTCACATTTGTTTTAAAAGTTAGCCGTCTATTTTTTTTATTATTTAATGGACTCGGATTGTTGATCCAGCTGCTGCAACCACTACATCAGTTTCTTATTGTCTAAAAATAGCAGAGGTCTGCTGTCCACGTGAGCTTCAGAGGGACACGTTTGTGTCTTCATCTCCAGCAGGGTGCGATGCTCCCTCGCTCTTTATCTTCCCCCCCGAAAAAGACTGAACTGCAACACATTCCCCTCTGCTGCAGTAACGAGACAACTGAGCACAGCTGAGAGGCGGGTATAGAATAGATTTTAAAGGCTTTCACAGCCAAAGGCCGACATATGTTAGGAGAACATACACCCAGCTGACCTTGCCGGGTTTTTCCTGCCTCCAGTCAGGATGTGTTTAGCTGTTCCTCACAACTTGTGATTGATTTTCTTCACTCCTATGCTACATGTAGCATAGCAGAAAGTGGAGATATTTTTGGTTTTCCTACTCTTAAAAACCAGATGAAGCCAACAGAGACGTCCCTGCTGTTCTAAATTCACCTGGAAGCAGATTAACACCCCTCCTGTTCAGCCTGCGGTGACTTCCTTCCACATCAGTCCCTCACATCTCTCACCTCTCTGTGAGCTGCAGAGAATCCCCCTCCTGTCCCTCTGCTCTCACTAATAAGCCAGAACGAGATTCCTTGGCTGACAGCTGTTCCAGATGGCATTATTACTCTGCGGTTTCACAGTCATCTGGCTCAGGATCCACCACCAGCAGAGGTGGCTGTCCCCCCTCTGCTGCGCCCACACGTCAACATCAACAACACCGACATATGGCAGCGTTATGCAATACTGTATCTGCAGGGCCATCGCCCAACAGGCTCTCGGTCAATCCCCGCTTTTGTCTTCGTGGCTTCTTCTTTCTGCAGCGTCCATGTACATGCAGAAATGCATTGAAGGTGACAGCGTGCTGAGATGAAGGCAGAGGTGAGGAAACCTTCCTCAGCATGGAAAAACAGCCCTGAGACACACTTTAAAGGAACAGAATCAGTTTAGCTTTAAAGTTCAAAGCCTCCATGATGGATGTGGGAGATGATACAGTGGACGCTGCTCTAAGTTAGACCTGTATCATGTTTCTAATTGTGGAACTCAATTCTAAAGATGTTTGTTTGTTTGTTTTTTGATGACACTCACAGTGATGCAGGCAGAGAGGCTTGTCTCTTTCAATAAAATCTCTAATACTAGTTTTCCTCCATTTTGCTTTCTAGCGGTGACATCCCACCGATCACCGATTCTCTTTCTTGTGACAACCATTTCACCTGGCTGCTGTTGGGCCTTTACTACTGTCCTCTTAAAGGAACAGCTCACTCCAAAATCAACTCAACTGTCATGTCACATTATTCAAAGCTCCATCAGAGCTAGCTGTGGGCATTTGATATAGGAACCACTTCAGATAATTGCTTTGGTTTCTAGAGGTTTCAGAGAAGGCTCCTGGTTCGGATCTGGCTGGGGTCTTTCTGTGTGGAGTTTGCACGCTCTCCCTGTGCCTGGGTCTGAGCCTCTGATAGGCTCCAGCTTCCCTGGGACCTGTAGTCCCAGACGATAGCTGGATGTGGCAGAAATCTCCAGACTGGAGCTGGATAAATAGCAATCATTGACTGATTTAATGTGTACATGTCTCAGTCGCCTCCTAGCACTGATCATTGGCTGTCAGACATTGGATTTTGTTTTGACCTGTGAGATGTTCACAGGTCGTCATGTCGTCACTCGTCTTTAGAAAAAGCTTGAGTCCAGTTGCCTCCATTTAAACTCATGAGCTGGATGAATGAGAACATTCACAGACGATCAGAGAGATGGAGTCTCAGAGCAGCAGGTGCTGATAGTATCAGAGAATCCTCAGGTGGCGGTCGAGTAAATGTTTGTTGTGGAAGGAAGATGCTGTAGCCGGATTTTGGGCAGTGCCACAGGCTCCGGCAGCACAGGGGTTCATCGTGGTGCTTAGATGCCATCGACTGTGGTGCACATATTTCCAAGGCCACGCCGAGCTAGCACGGGGTTTTGCCAGCGTGTGGTGAGTATGACTGGCGTTATTCCACAGGTGTAGAGATGCAACGGACTGCACAGAAGTGAACGCGTGTATCAAAGACTTCCATAAATGCCCTTCCTTTGATTGAATCCAGCCCCTCCGTCACATCCTGCATGTGCTACCCTTCCCTCCCACCTGACCACTGGTCACCCACCTCCCCCTTCACCTAACGGCACATAAAACACACACATGCACTTGTGGGCTGAGATAATGTGTGCATGTGTGGCATATGCACATCTGAACATACATCTCTAAGCTGCACATACACACACACGGACGTCACACTCCTCAGTTGGGGCTTACTCTATTGGCTGGTCTTAACTGCTTTGTATTATTTTTAGGCCTGTTATTCTGGGGCCTGTCCTGGCAGGCCACCACGAGGGTATATAAGCCTCCCCCCTCAACTGGGGACCACTGAGAGCACACAGTGGAAACATCTCTGTCCGACACTCCAGCAAACATCCAGCAGCTTTCTAAATCCACTCAGGGTGAGTAAGAGCTTCGGTAACATTTGGAAATGTAGCGACAGCATTTTGTAGCATTTAATGTTAATGTTTTTAAAAACTAAGCCATCACACTTACATTTCCATATCCTGTGGGACCATCACTTTTAGTGGTTTCCTAGAAGGCCAGGGTTAGCTCGTCATGCGCTGTGAGGTCTTAACGGCCTGTTGATGGACACTTGATGTGAGCAGAGCGCCGATGACATCGTGGGTCATCAGGTTGAATGAAGGTCGCCAACCTGCTGTCCATTTAAAAGAACATAGATTAACGTTTCCCCACATGTTGCTTATTCTTTAAACATGATCCATCTGCAGGAAGTTTTAGGGTCATACTAATGTGGCGAGGGCTTTGACTCTTTTGTGCTGCCGGGGTGACAGTGACTAATGATTCCAACCTTTGCGTTCATCTGTGGTTATGAATAGACAAGGTATAATTGCCAATTCGTCACTGTCTAACGTAGAATTTGCAGTAAACTTTCTGGTCTGCTCTACTGTGCTGCATGTGCAAGAGGGCATTGGATCTTCTGTCAGAAGTCAGTGGCTGCAGCTTCACCTGCTCACTCACAGCACTCAAAAATCTCCACATTTTATTTGCCTCCTTACTAGGACGCCATGCATCCAGCATAATGTCAGCTGAAGTGGCAATTCAGAAGTTCTCCTTCCCGTTCGCCTGCGCTGCACGTGTTTCTGCACAAGATGATGCGACCCAGAAGGGCTGCATGCAGGTGAAGGCTCTGGAGCTTCAGGAGAGTCCAGTTACAGTTATTGGTACTCTGGTGCACAATGAGAAGCAGGCCGAGGAGAGTCCAAAGCCTCCTCCTAGGGAAGGCATGGCCGCTGCCCAAGTCCTGGCCAGTCCTGAAGCCTCCCAAAGTGCTGTGCTGTCCAGGCGGGGCGTGTTTGAGAAGCTGACGGTGGAGAGTGAGGATCAACGTCCGGCAGCAAAGAGACAGCTGTCGTCTGAGAGCGCAGCCAGGACCATCACAGTGGTGAAGAAGAGTGCAGTGAGGAAGGAAGCAGATGAACAGAGGCACCAGCAACAGAAAGCACATCTAGGGCAGAGGGTAACGCCATGTGCTGTAGCGGCGGGGACGAGAAAGCGCCGGAAGGACCTCTTCACCAGCCCAGAGGTCTTCCACAGGGTGGATTCACATGTTATCAGGGCGGGAGCCGAGGTGAGGACACCTGCACATTCAAAGGTTACACAGGAGGAGCTGCTGAACAAGCAAAGCAGCTCTTCAGGGGGACAGAGTCTGGTCCTTCTATGCTGAATGACAGATATGTAATTCATATATTAAAACCCTTGTCTGCATGTTCTGTAGCTGAAAGAAAAGCGTGTGTATGATGTGAAGACGATAGTTCAAAGCATCACACAGGGAGCCCGAACCGAGCTGGAGAAACTTCGAGCCATTTGGGTCTGGCTGTGCCACAACATTGGTGAGTTTACTAACAGGGGTTTTTACAAAATGCAGCACATTGTAGAATGTTGGACATGCATCAGTTTACTGTTGTCTTTATAGAATATGATGTGAGCGGGTTCCTCGGCCACTCAGAGAAGCTGAGCTCCACAGAGGAGGTGATAGCAGCCGGTCGGGGTGTTTGCTGCAGCTACTCCAACCTGTGTACAGAGATGTGCAGGTAAACATACATACAATGAAATGATATGAGGCTAGAAGTGGCCGAGGTGGGCACAACCACATGCTGTTATTTTAAGTTTGAGCTGTCTGGCGTCTGCAGTGTTCGTTACATAAAGCCAGTTTATGGTTGATATAACTCGACAAACTGTTTGCAAACTTCCGTACAAGAAGTTCATCTTTCTCAGTGTACGCTCTTTCTCTTCCCGTTCTGTCCTCAATTCAATATTCTGCTGTGTTTCCATCCTTGATCTCCTCTGAGGTCAGTGCGAACACTTTCCCACTAAATCTATGTGCACTGAATTGATTGAATTCAACACTGAGAGCACAAACAACCTTGAACTTGACTGTGAGGACTCAGGTGTTGTGGTGTGAAAATATGTATGTTCTGTTTGGATTGTGTTTACAGAGAGGTGGGCATCCAGTGCCAAGAAGTGCCGGGTCACAGTAAGGGCATCGGGTACCGTCAGGGCCAGAGCCTCAAGCATGTGAAATCTGATCACCTGTGGAATGCTGTGCTTCTGGGAGGACAGTGGTTCCTCCTGGATGCCTGCTGGGGAGCCGGACGAGTGGACATGGAACATGAAAGCTTTGTCAAAAGGTTAGAGCACCATGACGCACTTTGCTCTTTGTTAATCTTAACACACCTGCAACCTGCAGCGAGTTGAGTCTCAAACCTGCCGGCTCTCTCCATCTGTTCCCTCCAAGGTTCGATGATTTCTATTTTCTAACCGACCCAGAGGAGTTCATTGATTCGCACTTCCCTGATGAGGAGAAATGGCAGCTCCTGGAATCACCCATTCCCCTGGAGGAGTTTGAGAGGAAGGTCTTCAAGACCTCAGCCTTCTTCAGCATGGGGCTCAGGCTGATCCAACCTCATCACTTTCACATCGTCACAGGTCCACCCTCAGTTTCTTGTCAGTGAAGTTTTTATGTCTGTTCAGTGAAAAGAACTGATCTCTTGTTTTCCCGTGCAGATGATGGTGAGGCAAACGTGTCCCTTGGCTTCTCCAGGCCCACGACCTTTGCCTATGAGATCACCCAGCACCAGGACCTCCTCCACTGTGGAGCTTCAGAGCAAAAAGAATCCAGCAACTCCTCATTTGGCCTCCTAACAGTCTCCCATCGGAACATGAAGTTGCAGCTCCTGCCACCAGCAGCTGGCACATATGACGTGAAGGTGTTTGCCAGACCTGAGAAAGCTACTACACCTCTGATCTGGGTCTGCTCCTTCACAGTTGAGTGTCCAACCCCAAGGGCCATGGAGGAGATCCCAGAAAACCCCTTTTTGTCCTGGGGCCTACAGCCCACTGCAGGGTCTCTGGGTGTTTCAGGCAGCAGCCAGGGCAGCGAGGTCGCAGAGGTGCAAGAAGGTGTCTTTGATTTGGTGCTCAAGACCTCCAGGTCTCTGATGGTGCTTTGTGAACTGGTCCACCCAGAGATGGAAACTGTTGTAGCCAAGCGCTGCCTGGCCACTCAGATTCAACCAGACACCCTGACCTGCCACGTGCTGTGCCCGCTGCGTGGCTTCTACCGGCTGTCAGTGTTTGTGCGGGACTATGAGAAAACTGACGTCAAGTTCCAGAACGCTGCAAACTTCCTGCTGCACTGCAAAGGGAAGGAGGTCGCTCCACACGAGCTGTTCCCTCCTAACCTGGGGTCAGCGTGTGGGCCTGGGACCCGGACGTCAGAGGCTGGGTTGATCAAATTCAGTCACACTACTGCAGTGGTGAGCACCCAGCAAGGCAAGTGCAACATCACTTTCCACAACCAGCAAGACCTCGAGCTCCACAGTACGCTCAGCAAGGAGGAGACGAAAGAGGCAGCTACTCCACTTTCACGCTACCTGTTCTGCACGTACACAGAGAGCAAGGTGACAGTGAGCGTCAGCCTGCCTGACACCGGGGTGTATCGGCTGGGTCTCTATGCTAGGATCTCCCCCGGAGGAGATTTCAACCCCATGTGTGACTTTGTTCTGAGGAACAGCTGCGATCAGCCGGGGCTTCCATTCCCCTGCGTCTACTCAGCCTGGAGAAAAGGCTGCGTGCTCTTCGAGCCTCGCATGGGCCTGCTGGAGCCCGTCTCCTGGGTCCGCTTCAGGGTGCGGGTTCCCGGGGCCCAGAGGGTGAGCGTGGTGGGAGAGACGCGAACTGATCTGAAAATGAACAAGAGCCGTGTCTGGGAGGGGGAGGTTTTCAGTGGAAACGGTCTCCAGCCGCTGAAACTGGCAGCCTCCTGCGGGGAGTCCAGTGACATGGCTGTTCTGATGACCTTTGACATCAAGCAGCTGGAGGGACAAGTGTGAAACCACATGAAGCTACTGATAACAGACTGATGCAAATCAGACTGCGGGTGAATATATTCTGCAGATATTTCAAACTGTGAGCTGGGATCTTTCAGGTGCTTCAATATAGATAGATTTAATGTTAGTCACAATGAAATGTACAAAAACTGCAGCAGTAGCAAAACTTTTTTTTGCATTGATTAGGGTAGCATTTGGTACAAAATAAAAGACTTTGAAGTTTGACAATGGTGCTCTGATGCGGTGCTCAGCCATAAAAAGAGTGTTTGTGAATTATGACATAATGCTTGTGTCCAATAAAAACTTTCTGTGAAGATCTGTTTGTTTACATCATGATGCTGTGAGGCCTTCTTTAGGTCATTAATCTAGTGTTAGCTTGAACAGCAGCATGGAAAGTTCGTGATATCCGATCAACTAGTGGCCTCACAGCTCATTTCTTCTACTTGTCTTAAATGAACTTTAATTCCCATGTTCGAGCAAGGTGCCACCTCAGAGTGAGCAGAGAAAGAAAAACAGCCCCACAATGCCATTCAGCAAAAGTGACCAAATCTAGCAGTGTACAGTGAGCCATTGTTGTAGTGGCCTGGGCCCACTCAGCAGGCTTTGGCAGACGCCAGTGAGAGTGATGAGTGTTTACATGTGGCTGTCATAATAGCCCACAAATAGCCTCAGCTCAGTGCCTCGGTAAAAATACAACAATAGACGGGTGGGGAGGAGAAAAAGGGCGGTTAACGGTGGAAGAGATACGGTGAGAGCGTGTTTTAAGTGTGCTAAGTGTATCTGGGCGGGTAGTCTTGCCTTCAGTCGCTGGGGAGAAACTGGCGGCACATTGATGGCAGGAGAGAGGCGAGGAAACGCTGATGTCAGAGGTTAGCCATGTGGAGGACTGTATCTGCCTGGCAACAATACAAGGACACACACAGACTCCATCTTACTTACTTTTTTTGTTTTTACTCAAACGCTCTCTCGCACACACACACTGTATGAGGAAGTGGAGGGATATGTGGAGCAGAATTTCTCACATTCTTTCAGCTGCCTTTTTTTTGTTCAACAAAGTGTGAACACAACACAAACCCAAGGTCGTACACACTGTTTCTGTTTGGTCTGAATTAACCAATCCCCATAACAGCAGAGCAGAGGAACATTTATCACACACAGCAACACATTAAAATCCACCTCTGATCAACCATATAAATATTTAATGTATTATGTGGTGCAATAAATACAACAATTAGGTTATAAAAGCATCAGTCACAGGAAAAAAACAGAAGTTACAGTAGTTTTGTGCAAAGCGACTCGGTCCCTCTCACCTTCTGTGAACACCCACAAACCAGAACATGGAAGGCAGTTTGGCACTTTTCAAAGTACCTTTTTTTTTGCTCCTCATCACAACAGAGACCTTAAGAAGTTATTTTTTACGTTTTACTTTGGACGGCCTGAGACAGGGGAGAAGAAATGAGCCCTTTCTTTCTTCTCTTTTTTCTCACAGGTCTAATTCTGCCAACGTGACATCAAACGCCTGACAACTTGAATCTCAACTCTTTCTTCACATGAATTTAAATATCTTTTTTTTTTTTTGGTTGAACATGGTTTTGCTGAGCCGAGCTACAGACAGAAGATATTAACCACAATTTCACCTCCATCTTCTTGTGTAAGGCTCGGGTTTGACGGGGCAAATATGTAATCTCAGGTACGGACACCTGAGCAAATTCTTCCCGCTTTCTGTGCAGAGGGGTGAAAAGCCTGCGAATCCCTTTTAACGCTGACGGGATAGAACAACCCAAACAATTAGTATCAACAGTCCCCCGAGGCCTGAGAAATATTTGGTTGGTTAAAAATCAATTTTCAAGTCTCCATTTTCCCTCCAATAAGCACAACAATACCATAAAAAGATCCATGTTTTTGAACATCGGAGCCAATCTTCAAAAAGAACAGAAAAAAAAAACAACTGACACCAAACTTTGTTTTTGTCCTATAACTTCAGCTACAAAATGGCTCGCCTCCACATACAGGATGAAGACACCAGAGTGCTCAGTCTGCCAGAGAGCTGCGTAGCCGCCACGCCGAGGGGAGTGTGGGGGGCTCCGTGGGCGTCCCATGTGCAAATAAGTAGGGATCGCCCAACTTTAGTTCACAAACTCAACCCTCTGTTGAGTAATAATGCGATCGGCCTCCAGCTCCTCCCCCCTTTCCCCATCTTTCTGATTAGTTTGTAAGAATACCTGAATTACGCCGAGCCCTCCAGCGGCCTCCCCCCCGTGTGACCTCGCCTACTTTACCCTCTGGCTTGATAAAAACACATTGCTTTAAAGAACGACTCCATGGATTCCTTTCACCAACACTGCTGAAGGACGGATCCTCGCCTGACGACGCCTCCTCCTCCCCCTCCTCCCCCCCAACCGCCAGGGAGAGGGATGGAGCTCTGAATGCAGCTTTAATCTCTGCTTTTCTTAGCTGTAGCCAAGGCACTGCTGGATCAGAGAAACCTGACGGCTCGCAACCCGATCAGGTTCTTCAGATTTTTTTTTCCTATAGTAAAAAATTGCATCTGCTTTTGCGTTGTTTTTGAAGCTTGTGCGAAAACAAACATTTTGTTTGCGTTTAGAACGTCAATTCTTATAAAAATACTATTTGTGGTTTTTTTTTTCTCGAGGTAATTCAAATCGTTAGCAGATACGTAAAATACATTTTTCTTTGCTTGTACCAGTTTGGTGAAAGGCATTATTGTCAGAATATATGTGGTATTAAATTTACATGACATCTCGACACATGCAAAATAGTGTTGACACACTTGTAGTAGCTTGTAGTTGTGTATACGTGTGTTAGTGCTAATTTCATATAAATATCACAAACATCTTACATAACCCTCTCCGCTCTTTAAGGACTCGTTTTTGATCTCTTGGCCAATCTCTGCGACGTCTTCGGGCTCCTATACATCTGCCTCACGACCATTTCGCTGTCAGTCAAACAAACTCTCTGCGGTATTACATAACCACTAAATGACAGCAACTGTTGCTCCAAACAGGCGGCTTAGAGGGTGCATCTCTGAAACGCTAAAAAGAGGATCCAGCTTAAACAAGAGTTATCATTTAGTCAACAAAGGATTTAGTGTTATCCTGCTCCCTTTAAAAGCACCATAATCTCTGTGCATTTTGTTGTGTCAGTCAGCTGTAAGCAGAAGTCATTCTAGTTGTGTTTCACTTGTTATGTGAGCTATAAGCACCTAAAGCAGGAGTCCAGCAGACGCCGCGATAGCTGTGAGAATTTAGCAGCATTCATTTGTTCCTCAGATTCGTCCTTAAAGAGCTTTCTGAGGGTACTGTAAGTGCAATATAGTAAAAAATAAAAACACAAGGAACAATTGCACTTTTAAAACTGTGAGAGAGGGGAGAATGGAATGACTATAAGTTGGGGTGAGCGCCTCCTCTCCACTCCTATGCTGGCTATCTGGAACATGCCAGGGTAATACATGTTAGAGGCATCATTCTTTGCTATGCTATATGCTATCTTATACAATGTATGATTAAAAGACAGCGGCACACCTAGCATAAGGACGGTATGGCTTGTTTAGAGGACAGATGGGGCCAGCAGTGTTCTCACACAGACAAACCACTCGTATGTTTGTCTGTGGACGCCCGTCCCGTCTTACCTGAAATGGTCAAAATCTCAGAGGCATTTTTTTTTTGGTTTGTGGCCAATACAGGATACATATTATACTATTGAAGTTGCAGCGGCTTGTGCAAACTAGTATTTCAATGTTCCTTTATCAGTATCAATTTCCTCGAGACCACCTGACACAAACATTAAGTCTGATTTAACAATGCTAACCCCATAATAACATCCAGATACTGTTGCAGGGTTCCTACACTTAAAGTTTTCAAGCTTTTACTTTGAAAAGCTTGTTTTGATTAGGTATCGCTAGTGCTAACTGACAAATCAAACATTTTTAAGTCGCATGTAGGAACCCTGAGAAGAGGAAGACATGCATAGAACAGCAGAGCTAACAGTAGGATAAGTACTACTTAAAGAGGACACATCACTCCACTGATACAAAGCATACTACCATTCACTAATGGCTCTACTCATGTTTACCCAAAACACTAACAGAGATGCTTTGCCCCGCCCCTCTTCCTACCCAAATGTAATGACACACACAACAAACAGCATGGGAAGCAAATGGTGCAGAGTGTGATCCACACCTGGCTGCAGCAGATTTCTGTACCGACACTGAGACGAAGTTTCTGTGGACGTATAACCTCTGTGATTCGGGGTGTTTTATGGCGGCCTCGGCTGTTTTACAACTCCGCTTTCATTAGATTCACTTCAGGAGTCTTAAAATAAAGCACCGGGATGGTGTACAGCTATGTGATTAACGGCGTCATTCATCAGTTGTCTGCAGCCAACAGGCTCACCGATGTTTACAGCTCCACGGCCAAGCGCTCCCTCTGCTGCAGCGAGGCCTGCAGACAGGCTAACAGGTGGGCCGTGGATTGGGTGACAACAGAGGAGGAGCGATTCTTGAGAAACCCCACAAGGGAGCCCACCAGAATCACACGGCCCTCCACGCCTGACCAGAAATAGAGGCTTTAATTTGCCAACTGCGATACACAGAAAGGCACAGGCTGCAGCAGTGTGTAGCTGGAAATTCCCTTCAATTGTAGGAGCCCCATGGCCTGCGGACTTAGTGGCGTAATCTCTTTGGTTTGAACACAGAGCTTGTGTTACGTTATGTCTCCAATTTGTCTGCTGTTGTGAGCAAACCTCATCTCTTGGTGACAACGTCTTGATTTGCATTGACACAAGTGAACATCTGTATCTGCCAAGATGACATGAACCTCTCCAGAGTGCTAAGTGTATATTTAGTGACGTAATAAGGCAAACGTCTCAACATCTTAGAAAAAAACATTTTAGTGATGACTGAACTGGACGTCTAGCAGCAGCCGCTTCTGAAGACATGGTGTGAACACACGCTGACCGTTCTGGTGGAGTGTTTAGTGTGTGACCCCCGTGCCCTCCCTGCACCCCCCGCCCCCATACACAGACCCGATCACGGATCAAACAGGTCTGGCTCCAGCCGACGATTGAACTGCTCGATCTGTTTGTTGGCCTCAGTGACATACTCTTCAATGAACGCGTCCATGTCTGTGGTAACAGGAATGTAAGGAAAGAAGCAGCGAACCGCTACATCAACAATCCTACTTAAGTAAAAGTCTTAAGTACTTTTAAATGTACTTAAAGTATGAAAAGTAAAAGTACTCACACACTGAATATATATGATTGATTTCCATTGCAAAGGATCTGAACAGGTTAAAATAATCAAAGAAATCATCTCAAATGAAAATGGACCATGTGTAGTTAATGTACATGTTCAGTCCAGAAGCAGCTGTGGACAGGTCTGTGTGTCATGAGGCAGGCTGTGGGCATCAAGTGAACAGAGAGGCTGCTGATAACAAACAGGCATTCAGCATGTTTACTGTGTCAGTGTTCCTGCTGTAGATTCATGTGATGATTCATGTTCATCAGACATTAATGGATGGACCTGTGTTAGCAGACAGCAGCTAACTAGTTAGCTCACTGAGCCAGAGCACCGGCATCATGACTGAGGCTCATTATAGAAACACAGCTGGCAGCGTGACACCACCTCCATGCAGAGTCTGACCTCACATCAGTCCAGCACAGCTGTATGAACACAACTGTATTCATAAATGTACTTGTAACTACAGACATTTTAAAATGTAGTGGAGTAGAAAGTACAGATAATAGCTGCAAAATGTAATGTAAAAAAAGAGTAAAAGTATAAAGTATGCACTATCATTTTTACTTAAGTAAAAATGTAAAAATGTACAAAATGCACATAAAAATGTACTTAAGTACAATAACGAAGTACAAATACTTAGTTACTTTCCACCACTGGGTGTCACCTCTATGAAAAGGATACTGGGATGGAGGTTTCTTTTCTCTCCAAAGATGTCAACGTACAGATAACCGTTGTAGAAGTAGCCTGGTGGCAGTGGGTCCAAGCATCTGTTCATCTAAACACAAACACGTCATGACAAGGCCAGTCAAGGTCATTGATCAAAAAGCCCCCAAAAAATAATGTTACAAATAACTCTGGCAAAGTGATTAAACATATTTATGCTGGATCACAACAAGGCTGTCCTACCTCTCTGCAGGAGAGAAAGCCTTCATCATTATTTATTATTACAAACAATTAGCATTTATCACTTTATGCAACTATGATGATGTGTTGTGCAGTGGGCGATGGACACTCACATGAATGCTCTTGATTTCTTGTGGTGAAAGTGTATTTTTAGTCTTCATCGCTGTCTTTGTCTGCTTCTGTGAACATCAAAGACAGACGGCAGCTTTGTGATTGCACAACACTTCCCAACACCTGACTGATGCTGCATTACAACAGCTCCGCACGAGTCTCAGGAGTGCATCGCCGTCAAAAACACTGAAGCTACTCAGAAATGTTTACCGGCTTGGCGCACAGTCTCAGCCAGTCCTTCAGTCCATCCTCAGTGAGGCCAGCGCCATCAAAGATCAGGAAACAGGAAGTGTTGGGGCCCTCTGTCAGGGGGTCGGCGCTGTGGTCGGGGACAATGCTCAGGCTCCCGCTCACTGCGTTGTGGCTCACCTCCATCAGCTGCTCAGAGTCTAGAGGTTTCAGAGATGAAAGGGATCAGATTCCAGGTCACACGTCGCAGCTTTGCATGGTACCAGCATGCTGTTGGTGGGGTGTTAATGTTGTAGCATCCATACAGCCCCTCTGTAACCAAAACGGCTCTCAGCTCTCACGTGAGGTACAAAACAAGAGAAATCATGTCCTGGTTCAATGAAAATATGCGACAACAGCTAAATAAAGCAAAAAATAACTAAAAGATGCAAATGACGCACTACTCTAAAGACAGTGACTGATACACACTAAGGGGAAGTGAGCAACAGTCTGAGGATCACACAGCCGTCACACTCGTCTCATATTGTCTCTCCCTCTACAAGTATCTGCACACTCGCAGACAACGGCACTCTTTCCTCATGCAACAACTCTACACAGGTCTTAAAATAAAAAAAAACATTAAAAAAGAGTGAGAAACCAAACCGGTGGACTATGAGCTGAATTCTAAACACCAGACACCAGAGCAACAACCGAGCAGTATTCCTACCGTCAGGAGCTCCTTGCCTGCATGAGAGCAACCTTTTCTCTAACTCCCAAAAACTGGGAAATGCAAATGCAAACCAAGTATGTACCAAGGAAAGAAGTCACAGGTGTTTAGTAACGTTCTGTGGAATTCAAGTTTGATTTGAAAATTGCAGAAAAAAAGAGAAAAATGAAATCAAAGCGTGTGATTCCTACCAGAAAATCGGACTTTTCCCCAGATGTTGTAGACATTTCCTTGGAAGGGGCTTGGCCTCAGTGATGACCTGATGGCTAAACACACGAAATGCTGTGAGCGAAAGAAATCACAAAGGTTTCCTGAAAAGCAGGATTGGTGGCACAATATTGTGAGCACCTCTTTGGGGAATACAGATTATTTCACTGCATGACTGATAATTACTTTGAGACTTCAGCTGCCTCCATATTTGGAGGGAAAGACAGCTTATGTAATCATAACCAAATCCTGCCAGCTCATATCTAGGGCTTCTGTCACATGTAAAAAAAAAAAAAAAAAAAAAAAAAGGAGGAGGGGGGCTTTTCTTTCCATCTCACCTTTACAGCGGGCGACAAACAGAGGCCTCTCCAGGGGCCGGTTGAAAGCCACGCGCTGCTGGGTGAGGACCAGAGCCCCGGAACCAGAGAAGAAGCGCCCTTTGCACCTGGAACACAGGACACGTGCACATTACACAAATGGTGAGAAAGTTAAATCCAGAGCAAGCCAAATGTTTGGGCTACAATTTGTCTTTGGCTGGAGAGTTGTTTACTCTACCAGCTGCTCAGAGAGCCAGAGTGAGTGTGATTAGCTGGTGAGGCTACAGGAGGGGATGACAAATCTGTAAACGTACGTCCTCTCATCAGCAGGTGAAAAGGTTTCCTGCCTTGGTCAAACGGCTAATGACACCTAATCTAAAAACACACAAATTGATGGTTGGAGATGAGTGAATTAAAGGGGCCAGACCCTGGACAGAGGCCCTGTGCTGCTGGATCTGTGGGGAGGTTTTAGCAGAGGCTCATATTAGGCTGACCATCGAGGCATGAAGGCAGAATGGACCAGGTCCAAAGGGAAAGAGACCCCCTCTGTGTACATGGCAACTGCATGGCCAACAGCTTGTTACTGTGCTGCCAGAAGGCAACTGGTGATAGAACATGAGATGCCCTGAGGGACTTTACAGCAATCAGCACACGATACCCCCACCACTAACGCTGAGTGGCAATTAAACTGCAGGGAGGCAGGACCGAGGGAAGCCGACGTGGGAATCGATCTGTCATTCGGTAGCCAAAAGGTTGAGCAGAGATACGTGACAGAGGGGTATCTTACCATCCAGGGTAGAGGACATAACGTGCCCTCAGCATCTGCGGCTCAGCGAAGCTGCTCTCAGACATTATTAGAGCCACATCTTCATTTCTAATTAGGAAGAAGCAAAAACAATTATTGTCTAAAATCTGGTCTGACCCAGGAGATGTTTGAGAACATAGACTCAGAAAGTGGAATAAAAAAAAGCTTTCCTGGGTAAATATTTCAGGCAGAGATAAGAGCAGCTAAACGACTATTTGTGGCATTGATCATGATTCTGTGGGCGCCTACCCGGTGACAGCTCCTCTCTCTGCCAGGATGAAGGCGGCGGTGGGGTTGGCAGAGCGTACCAACTGCTGAACATGCTGCATGAGAGGGTGCTGCTTCTCCGCTGTCAGCCCGGTGAACACCACTGTACTCACAATACCTGACACACGGCGAGGCACAAGAAGAGAGAGTGTGAATTTCAGGAGAGAATGGATCACATTTACAAAAAAAAAAAAACATGCCAGCCCTGCTGCTGAAACACTCAAATACGCCGTGTCACACTAGGTTTGATTTACTGGCATTACTGCCGCTGTGCTCTGGAAGCTGAACTGACATCTTGATGTTAAACATTTTCTGAAACACTTAACAACACAATAGGCCGTGGCAGACAGAATAACTGCACAGCGGCTGAGGCTTTGTCTGAATGATATGTGGAAAAACATTAATGAATGTGAATCTACGATGATTCAAGACTTTAAATCCTCTACAGAACCCCGTGACCTCTGTAGGAACAGCTACTAACCTTGGCTGCACTGCTCCAGCAGCTTTGGAAAAGCAAACCTAAAGAGACAGACAAGAAACAGAACAACTCAGGTTATATATACACCGATGAGGGTGAACAAGTACCAGCAACTGGCCAAATGAAAAAGTAATTACAGGCAGACAATCCTGCGTGCAGATTCATCTGAAAACCTTATGTAACGAGTGAGGCACAAGTATTTTAACAGTCCTCCTTATTTAAGCCATGTCTTGTTCCACAATATCATCACTAATAACAACACTATTTGTGACTGATGGGAACATGCCAAAGTTGTGCGGCAATAAACAGGCTAATTCCATGTTATGGCCTTTGGCTAGCAAGCCAAGTCATCCATCATGGGGGCCTTCTTCATCGCATGACATCATGACTATGACTGGCAACTGACCAATGTAAAAGCTTTCTGTGATCTAATATATATAATTTATTATAATCATTTATCCTGCGTTCTCAAATCGATCAGAGTTATACAGCACTTTCAAAATAACCATTCTGGGCCGAGCCTCCCTCCTCCCGCCACAGACCCCTCCCCCTGTGCTGCTCTGAGGGAGCCTGCAGGAAGGAGGATCAGCCATTTGAAAGGCATTTATCTTCCCTGTCCTGATGTAATGAGGTGTCTACATCCATCACAAAGAATAGATCATGACTGACTGATGAGCTTCACTGAGGAGGGTTTGTTGTTTGAACATGTGGATTTCGGGGATTAAAGGGCTATGCTGAAGGGGGTGAAAGTCAGGTCAGGCCTAAGCTAGGCTAACCACACCCAATTAGCACTAGGGTAGGGGTCCTCAGACCTCCTCACTAAGGCATTAGGCAGTGATGGGGCTGGGGGGGGGGGTGCCTCAAATGTTCAAAATGTTAGTGCTAACTGTGTTCCTAACTAACTTCACATTGTTCCACTGGAGTGCCACCACAGCATGTTTATAGCACGGACTCTCACATGTTTCACCGCTACAGACTCGCCTGCTCCACGACGCCTCTCTCTGAAGAGCTTCACACATTTGTTCCAGCGCATTCTGGCTTTTCAATTAGAACGTTTTGGTGAATATAAAAAAATTGGCAGCATTTCGGAGAGCATGTTGTCCAAAATGGACCCTGTGGACTAACTTTCTCTGTATATAAGCATCACTGGGCAGCCCAGCCTGGCAGTGCAGTGGAAAACAGCCTATTAACAAGGCTGGTATGTCATATTGTGTGGAGCAGCTCAGTCAATCTATGACAGTGAGAAGCTCTGTATACTTCGTCTAAAGCCTGTAACAAAAGAAGAGTGAGATTAAATGTAGGGCTGATCCCCTCTGTAACAAAGGCATCCAGACTTAGGTTTTAATGATTAAAAGTGTCACGTAACCTTGTGCTGGAAACCTCCCATGCGTCAACAAACTATCAACATTCACTTGCAATATATTACTTATGGTACTTAACTGTGTACGAACATAAACAATGGTTTATTAAAAAATACTTTAAAAAGCTATTTGTGGTCAAAATATGTTGTTTTTGGAATTGGTGACAGGTGTGCTGCAGATCTGAGTAGTGTTTTGTTCCTGGCAGAGTGAAGGTGCCCTCCTCTGTGTTTTGGAGCCACGATTAAAAAGTGAATGAACCAAAATCTTACCTGTGCTCCATACAGGAGGCCAGAGGGTTCACACAGGCAGTCACCGCACCGATGGTGAAACACGCCTGGACAACTGGGTCAGGATGGAAGAGCACAGCCTGGACCACATCCAGAACATCTGTGTATCTGTAAGTGGCACATGATTATTGTCACATCCAGAGCTTCCATTTAAATCTGCACTGCTGGATGTGGATCACTCTTGACGTCTTGTTTCATGCTGTTCCTTACCCAGGTGACACCACCAGCAGGCGGGGTTTGCCTCTGGTGCCTCTCTGGTTCTCCAGGAAGCTCGACAAATACTGCTGGAGGTGGGAGGCTGAAAAACTGTCAGGTTCAGGCTCATACACCACCCACCTACAGAGGTAATGAACAAAAACCGTGTCTTTGTTTGTGTTGTCAGTTTTGCATTAATTACAGATTCATGCTAAAATCTCTCACCTTCCATAGTCCCTGTTAAGGTGGACTATGAAGTTACACAGCTTGTCCTTATAGCTTCCTGGCAGTCCACTGATAATGGTGATGACAACCTTTAAAAAAGCCCATGTCAGATATTCATGCACCTGCATAATGAAACAAGGATCCTGGCAGAAAAAACAACCAGTTTTTTTTTATCTGTCTATATTTCCAGACAATTCCCTGCAAGTCGATATTCTCACCTTGTCTCCCTGACCAGAGGCTGTGTTCCTGAGCTCTGCAGAGGGGAAGAGTACCCCCAGGTGGTCATACAGAATGGGCTCCTGACTGATGCTAGTACTCAGGGCAAAGTGCTGACGGAACCTGGTGATAGGCCAGAATCAAGCAGTCAGTGAGCAAACCTGTGATCATAGTGTTAAGTGCAGTAATGTATTCGTCATCTGCCGTTGCAATTTTTAAAAAAGGCAGAGAATCAGGGCACACACAGCACTTAGAAATACTAAACTGTGCCAAAGAGAGTAATTCAATTCTAGTTTAGTTGCTTGCGACAGCTGGAAGCGTAATTATTATTCCTGGGGACAGATCTGGGAAAACGTGCCAAACATGCTGCTCTGCAGTTGAATGCAGTCTTATTTGTTTTAGCTGCTCTGGCAGAAGTAAATGTGAGCACCAAGTGTATCAAAAAGCATCAGCTTAAAATGCTTTTTTGGGAACACATACACATGATAAAGTGTATGGAGCATCAGGTTTTATTACTTGTCGGGTCCAACCCTGAGGCACTCTGCTGTGCACTCTGGTGCTCTGTGCGTACTTACATTTCCTGCTCTGGCAGCTGGGGGTACGAGGTCTTCAGACTGAGTTTGCGTTTGGCCAGTGGTGGCTCCTGACTGTCGTGTAGCTTCTGCAGTCTGGTGTGCCTGCAAGAAAAAAAAAACAAACTCTTACAATAATTATCTACCCAGGCAAAAAGCATGCAGCATGTGGCTTTTTCTTACATGTTTTTCTGGTTCCAGGTCAGGTGCTTTTGGTCCAACATTTGCACACTCAATCCAGAATCAGAGTTTTTCCACACTGGTAGAACCTACAGCACAAAAGCAGAGGTTTACTGGGAAGTAGTAGTAGTAAAGCTACACCTTTAATGAGCAGGATTTCTAAGACTCACCTGGGAGTAGAAAGCCCGGTGACTCTTAGACTTGGGCCGAAGACCGAAGACTAGACACTGATCGGGGCTGTGAAGCAGGAAGGGCAGGTGTGGAAGCAGGCTGGATTTATACTCCACAAGAACAGACGCCACAGCACTGTACTCCTGGTGATGAGAGGACACATAAAAAAAAGTAAATATGTGCAGTCCCAGGAATTCAACACAATATGTATTTCACTCAGTGAACATCATACCGGATGATAGAAAACGATGTTTGTGATGTGATCTTTGGACAGAGTGAAGCTCCCGTACTGTGAGTGTATAAAGAGCAGTCCCTCGGAGAAGAAGATGATTTTTCCTGAAGTAAAATCAGTAAAAAAAAAAAAAAAAATCACACACTTCCAAGTCATGATGCACAACACTGGCCAAAGTAGAAGATGACAAAATGGCGTGTGAGCGTCACCTTCTTCAGGCGTGGAAAGCTGGCTGCTGGAGAACACATAAGCAGCATCTGCTGCAGTCAGGACGGTCCCTAAACAGGTGCCGTCCTCACGCTGCATGAGGCAGACATCACAGGTCATTAGGATGCATGAACATAAACATATATGTTGGGCCTTTAGCAACATGGGGCCTCTGCACTGACCTTGGTGAGATGCTGTGCTTGCTCAGACTGCTTGACATCTGATTCCATCTAAAAAAAACAAAAAAACAACCATCATGACAGTGAGAACTGTTACAGCATCAAAACATTAGTGGAAGAAACCGGATTGATTTATTCATTAGCAGGAATATGTGGAATACACTTTACAGCAGCCACATACCAGCCAGCAGGCATAACGAGGCACGGTCGTAGTGAGGATGGTGTAGCAGCTATCTGAGGACACAGTGCCATCTAGAGGAGAGGAACAAACGTGTTTGAGCACAAACCGCAAAACCACAGTATGACAAACACATCAGACGAATAACAAAAGCGATCCTCAGGGACTAAAGCGATCTATGTTTAGATGAATCCTCCGTTTCTGCTACAGTGACCTGCAGATTTTTAATCCTTATGCAAATCAAATTCCTCCACTGGGTTCAATCAGCAATCCATTCCTATTAGTCTTAATCTAATCAATACTGTACCTCTTTGCTGAATGCTGATGCTGGACTCCAGGAAAGATTCAGAGAAGACCACAGAGCCCAGGTCCCCCCTGTCCCCCTGCAGGTCTGGAATGTCATGGACAATCAGGGACGCCTGGATGAAAGCAGAATGAGAAAAACAGTCCTGTCATTGCGATTCTTTCTTTGTGTGACACTATGTTTCTGAAACTTACTGTTTTTACCACGTAGCGGCTGTCGTCATCAGTCAGAGGAATGATCCTGAAAAATAAAACCAGCTATTCAGATCTAAACCTGCTCGATTCCAAATGACCTCATTATAACTTTCCACACAAACAAAGAACCAGTAACGTTTTTAACACTCACGTTCCTTGTGTATTCACTGCTTGGATGCTGAATTCACATTTGGACCTATAGAGAACAAACACACCATAATTTACACATTTGATCTGTTTCGGGTTTTGGACTGTACGGAGGATAACGATAAAGGAAAGTTCATCTGTACCTGAGAGCGCTGCGGTACTGACTTAAATCCATTGACTCTAGAGTCATCAGGAAGGCGTTCTCCGCCACGTCCTTAGCCTGTGATAAGAATCCTTCACAATGAGCCCCAGTGCACCGGTGCATGGCATAAAGTCTGAACACTTACTGCCTCTTTCTCACCTTGGCAGCACTTGTGGTGCAGGAGTAGCATTTGATTCCTGAAAGGACTCCTTGAACTGCAGCGGAATAAATCTGTGACAGAAGTCTGGAAAAAAAAAACATTCTTAAATATTTAAACAGTCGATTGAGCTCAAAGGGAAAATATAACGAGTACAAAAACACATACAGGACGTCTGTTTTCTTCTGCTCTGTGCTTTGATTTCCTGCGAGACAAAATCACCAAAGGTGAGGTTTGCAAATGAAGGTTTGCATGAAATTCAAAAGACTAAGAAACTATTAATTTCTGAATAAGAGATACAGTAAAGCTCACCGAGGTATGGAGTGTGTGTGGTCCCAAAGAAATACGTTCGAGAGCAGGCTAAAGGTCCTTTAGGGGACGCACACTGCAGGACCTGATGGGGGTAGATAACAACACATTCACATATTACAGAGAAACACTGGGTGTAAATTAACCCACACAGGTCCAGGTTATACAGACTGTACAGTCACATGATGCGTCAAAATACAACCCTAGTCATCACTGATGGCAGATTGTACCAAACCACTGCAGCAGATGGTGCTGCAGCCAGTCTTTCTGTTTTAGTCACAAGGTCGTCAACTCTGCTGCCAGATACCAGGCACCGTACAGTAATGTACACATTACACAGCTTTCTATTTCAGACCGGCGTGGACACACAGTTGTTCCCTCTCAGTGCTGCTGCTGTCTCTCACCATGTGTCTGGCTGCAGAGCCCTGAGGCCCTGTGTTGCGGACCTGGTGACTTTCTGAGGGAAAGTTGAACGAGTAGCTCTGCAGATCTTCTACAGACGAGTGTTTCCCGAACAACACAAAGGGCTGCTGACTTTTACTGAAATAAAAAAACGTCATATTTAGCAACGGGACGTTTGCATCCTACAGGTGCAAGGCTGAATATGACAATATGTTCACACACCTTTTGTCTGTGATGTTGCTTGAGATTAGGCCATGAGAGTAGTACATGTGGAAAGCCTGTGGAATGATGACATAATACACAGTAAGACCACGCATTAAAAAACTCCTGCGTGACACTAACAATAACATCTGCTCTAAACTCAAACATGTGGCACCTCTCCTGCCTGTGCCTCAGACAGCTCCATGATAGACAGATGGCTCTCCAGGTCCATGCTGGAGAAGAAGGCGCTCCACTGCTTCTCAAAGATCACCAGGTCCTGCAACACAGCCGGCAGCACGGGGTACGTGTCATCTTAATCCCATCAATGGATTTGGGATTATTATAAAGGAAAGATTAGCACATTAAAAGTCAGCGATACCTCTGCTAGCAGGTTATCCAGGGACACGGGATCAAGCCTATTGTAAATCTGCCACAGCTTCTCACTCATGTCCACCAGCTACAAAAGCAGAATGACATACAGATTATGAAGCATACGAGAACACTGTACATATTTCTGCTGTCGATTTTCAGAGGTCTGATTGTACCTTATACTTCATGGTAAAATAGCTTCCTCCTCCGATGCCTTCCAGGGCAAAGGCTTGAATTATGGGCCACTTCTCCACCATAAACATGTCAAACTTTTGGATGTGTCCTAAAATTAACAACAAGACACGCACAACTTTCAGTGTTGTTGGTGCAAAGGACATGAGTGTGGCGACACCAACATGTTATAATATATATACCCTGGGAGCTGTAAGGAACTCCAATATGATAACAATCCTGCACCATTGTGACAAAACTGGAGATTTTGAATTCCTCGGCTGCTTCTTCATCGTCATACTGTATGTGGAAACAAACACAAACACATAAGCCCAGCAACCTACGAGTGACTGTGTCTAAATACACTGGGTTTGGTTCATATGCCTACTGTAGCTTAAAGGTCGGGTAGGAGATTTAATTCTGATGCACTTTTTGTTAAATTAGTGTAACTTCTCTTTACAATCTGATAGCAACCGATTAGTTCGGCAGTTTCGCTTTAAAATGAAGAATATGAATCATCTGTGGAAGCTATAAAACGCTAAAAACATCAGCCAATCCTCCGGGTGGACCCTGCGCGGAGTATTGGCTGGTTGTCACTCTCTTCCTGCTCTGTGCACCAGAGAGGTACGTGCATGATGGCCGAAGTCACAGACCGCAGCTCGTCTTCAGGTGATGCGCGTCCATGTGATTGGGAGGCGTGGCTTCGGGGTGAGCTCCGAGAGAAAGGGGCGTGTGTTTACTTTGGAAATCTGGCTGACTCTCACCGAGTTTTCAAAATCTCCTACCCTACCTTTAACCATACAGGAAGTGTAATAAACAGGAATGATAGGTGTGTAGGGGAAGATAAGGGTTTTTAACCTCTTCCTTAGTCATGCAGTACAGATGCAGGTTCCTCCAGTGTGACACATAGGGCAACAGGTAACTGAAGTTCAGCGGGTTGCAGTACAGATGAACACATTCTGCCTTTATCAACAGGATCACATCTGGAAAGGAGACAAGTGATGTATCAAAGGAAATAAAAACTCACATTCATTTATATTTTTGCATTTTTTTCTTCTTACAGTGTGTGCTCCTATCTCCTCTGGCTGCTGTGGGGGGTTAATAAAGGATTATCTTATCTTATAAATAAAAATATTAGGGATCAACACTCACCATCCAGAATATCCTCCGAAAATTCCTCAACAGGTTCCACAGACAACGGATTTAGTCCATATAGTCCATAAAACAAGTATTTGGCCAGGTCAGTGCATCCATCATTATATCTGCTGTCAATTCCTGTTGTACATTAAAACACACGTTTTAATTAGCCGCTTCTACTTAGTTAAGTTAAACACTAGAATAAAGTTTCCTGTTGTTCCTTGTTCTTACCAAGAGAACACAGGATGCCATCAGGAGCGGCAGCGCCACCCTCACAGAGCAGAGCCTGGACCTGACGCAGGCGACAGCAACTGGAAAACAACAACAATCGTTTTTAGAAACAACACATATTGATGAGGTGGTTTTGTCTGTAATCAGAATTAGGCTTATAGTAAATGTTGAGCTCATTTCTATTTACTTAGGAAGCAGCAAACAAACAATTTAATTGATTGACGTAGACAATTGTGTTTTTTTAAACAATATAATAAAATACAACAATATACAATTACAAAATTAGTATAATTGATCAAAACATTGTCGCATGTTCCTTTAACTTTGCAATAAACACTGAAAAACCGTAGAAATAAACATTTATTGTATAGGATGAGAAGATGATTGTGTATATTCATGTATATTTACAGTATATAACGACACTAACCATGTCCAAACATGGTTATGTAGCTCAACAATCTGAGCATAACGCTGCTAATGTTAGCTCGGTTGTTAGCAGTCAATTTATGTGTATGTCGGTTGATGCTAACGGTTAGCTAGCTTAGCTTGACAGCTTCAGTGGAGCGTTCCCTGTAAACAAAGCTCGGTGCGAGTGTTACCTGACAGCGGGATTGACTCCAGAGAATCTCCGGTTAACTCTCCGTATACCCGCCATAGTAAATGTTGTCACGGAACAAACGAAAACCGAACAGCTCTTTGCTATTTTTCTTTATTATTTTTTTTTCTCGGACCGAGCAGCTAGCTACATTTTCTTCTCCATCACCCTGGAGAATGTCCACACACACGATAGCGTAGCAACGGGACAAACCATTTGGTAAATGGGGGTGTACAGAATAAATTATCAACACATACGGGCGGTTATGACAACAAACTAAACCTGGATTATTATCAAATCGTATATTTTAATCAGTATTTTAATATTTTAACTCGCATCGTCTAAATATTGTCTGTTACGAGAGATTAATTTTTCCGAATTCAACCGATTCCCCCTTTTTACCCCGTAGCATCGCCTTGTTTGGCCCGTTTTGACAGCAGCAGGCACAGCTGCAGATGATGGTGCAATCCCCCTGTAATCCCAGTCCTCCTCACAATCATATCAGTATTATATTTTAAGCATAATGCTATTATAATTTAAAAAGGAAAATAAAAAATTTAATGAAGAACTCTTTTCCTTTGATGTTATTTTGACTGATCTCCCATTTCTTTCCTTTTACAAGGGCCCACATGTTGATTGACATGTCAGGGATTCCCTGTTAAAGATGAATGTCTCCACATTTGCTGATTTAGCAGTAATGCAAACAACAAGACACAATCACAGGACGCTGTGCAGACTGGTGGGAGGAAACTGAGTCAGGCAAGCTGGTTGTGAGTTTGCAAATTCCAAGGTTCAAGTTATCCATTTAAAATATAACAACATTGTTTATGGTTGGAATAAATGAGTGTTTGCATCCGTGGAAGAGAAAATAAAGCACATGAAGCTGAAGCGATGCTTGTAAGTTTTGTTTATGGATTCTCGTACAAAAGATGCACCCTCTCTCCGGCTTGTGTTGGAATGCATTTCCTTGTGGGTGCCACATGAAATGTTGTTATCAGGAAGCATCATTTTCTTGGCATTAGTGCTGGTTTCAGAGCCAGAGAATCCAGTTTCAGGCGTTAACTGACTAGGATCGAGCTCCTGCACGCAACATGTCCCACAGTGAGTAGTCCGCACTTAAAAATGAATGTTTGTCCTTTTTATTCTAATGTACTAAGTGATTAAATGGTTTACTGTGTGCTTTGGCAGACGGTGTAGCTAACACAAGGCCGGTGATGGTGGTGCTATCCATGGTGGAAGAGTGGGCCTCTCTGAAATCTCTGCTTCAGGACAGCACCGGGGAAGAACGCCATCAGATCACCTTTAGTTCCCAGGGTGCACAGCAGATCTGTGACCTGACAGTGGAAGATGAATTGATCAGCCTGCACTATGCAGATTTAAAAGAAGAGATGACAGAGGAGGACGTCAGGCGGGTGATAGATGGGGTCTTTAAGGCCTGCACGGATGGAATCAGCTCATTCCTGCTGCTGATCCCAGGCGGATTTTACACCAAGAGGGAGAGAAGAATGGTGGAGATCCTGCAGGCACACTTTGGAGCTGATGTTTTAAAATACCTGGTCATTCTCTCTGTGGAAGCTGGACAGGTTGCCGACACGCTGGACGACACCCTCCTAGATTTGATAAAGGTGTGTGATGGGAGATACTGCCGCGTCACCGCATCTGCTGCCAGCGACGGGCTGCGTGCGCTGCTGGAGATGGTGGACTTCATGCTGGCTGAGCACGGCGTGACTGGTTACACGGAGGCCATGTTGGCTGCAGCGAGGAAGCAGAGCGCAGAAGACTCGGCCATGAAGATGCTCAAACAGAAGGTGCAGGAGGCGGAGGAGAGAGAGCAGGCCTTCAAGCAGCTGGTCGAACAGCGAGAGGAGAAAAGGGCCAGGGAGATGGAGGAGCTGAAGGCCAAGCATGCTGAGGAAAGAAGGAAGGAGGCAGCTGAGAGGCAGCAACATGAGGAAAAACGAGAGAGCCTGGAGGAGGCCGTGACGAGCCACAGAGCAGTGCTGCAGCTACAGATGACTGGCCCTGATGGTAAGACACATTCGCTTTATTACCATGACTCAAAATATTCTGAGTCAGTCTAACGTGCCCTAACATTTCTTCCTTTCTGGCTTTAAGATGATGAAACAAAGAAGATGTCTGTCATCCTGCTGGGTCTCTCTGGCAGTGGGAAATCTTCTGCTTTGAATCTAATTCTACAGAGAGCAGATAATCAATACCCAGCCAATGGATCCACTCACGAGCCGGCTCCGTCCACCATGTTCTGTGAGAAAAAGGAGGTGTTTGCAGCTGGGAGGCGGCTCGTCCTGGTGGACACGCCCGAGCTGTGGGACGAAGACGGGGTGGAGAACGTGGAGCTGGTGAAGGACTGCCTGGCTCTGGCCCTGCCTGGACCGCACGTCTTCCTGCTGGTGCTCCAGGTGGGTCGCTTCACCCAGGGAGAGTGCGAGATGCTCGGCCAGCTGCAGAAGATCTTCGGGCGAGAGTTTGCGGAACACGCCATCATCCTGTTCGTCCATTTCGACGGCAACAAGTACAGGCCTCAGAAAATCAACGACTACGTGGCTTCGGCTCACTCCACCCTGCAGGAGCTCATCCGGAAGTGTGGCAGTCGTTTTTATGAGCTCAACATCACAAAGTCCCAGAATGCTTTGAGCTATCCTCAGGTGAAAGATCTGCTTCTGGGCATGAACAAACTGGTGGCTTCACACGGAGGTCGCGCCTACTCAGTGAGGAGGTTTTCACTGCAAGAGCGGCAGGGAAGGAGTAAAATGATGGAGGAGAGGAAGGAGGAGGCGCTGGAAGTGAATTCCTTATTAAGAGATGATTGATGCGTGCAATGACAGGTGATTGATAAGTTTGTGACCCAAATGTAGAAGAAGAGAGCACATTTATTTTTCACCATACTCACCATTCACCTACATTTTAGCATCTGTGATTGCCAGAGCAACAATTACAACATCGTCCCAGTGAGCTCGCTCTTCATCTTGAGAAAGAGCTTTGGAAGCCTGAGGTTGCAAAATGTCTGCAAACATTTCACCTCAGCTGTTTAACTCCTTCTCACTGGAGCCACGAACCCATCAATCACCCCGAGGTCTGCACAGAGTTCTCTAAACATCTCTGCAGCTGATACTGGCTCTCTACATGTTTTCCAGTTGTGTGGAATGAGCTGGCAGTGCAGGTATTTTGACCATGATGATTGAACTGTGTGTATTTTTATACACGTAGAGCTAATATGGTAGCATGGTTTGCTTTTGAATAGCAGATTTCTTGCAGAAATTGAGATGAGTTGGATACAATGTTGTCTGTGGTGGAGGTGTGGGTTTTTTTTTTTATTCATGTCTGTGTGTGTGCTCCGAGCAGAGGAGGGAGGAAAAAGTGCAGCTTTACTGTTTATCTACGTTTGGACCTCTCCCTCCTGCGTGTAAACTGGCACGTTTATGAGATTAGCTTGTTGATATTGAGTAAAAACAAGATGGATGCAGAGATTCCTGGAGCAGTTATTGTGCAACCTGTTCTGTTTACTCGATTACTTCATACATCTGGATGCATGTACACTGCTTGTTGTGGATTATAATCCTTATTCTTATTGTGCGAGATACTAAACAACTGAGATATCCCAATGACATGAAGTGTGATTTATTAGGTATTTGATACATCGTGTGCAATATATTTGCAGGTATTGATCCCTCAACGCATGCAGTAGCTGCAGGTGAAGCGTTACATAAACTGATCATAGCTAATCTAATAATCTGTGACTCACAGAAGCAGATTGTGCAGCAAAGCTGAAGGGAAACATATGATGTGACATCCGCCCTGCTTCACTCCTGGTCCTGCGGCGCGGCGGCGGCCTGCAGGCCCATGGTGTTGTCGATCCACTCTGTGTAGTGGGAGACGACCGTGTAGATTCCAGGTTTTTTCAGCTGTCCACACTTCGCACCTCCGTTGGAAGTGATGCCCACGACGACACCGTTGTAGAGCAGCGGGCCTCCAGAGTCTCCCTGAAAGACAGCAACAACGAAATCAGGTTTCAAACCTGCACCTGACCGCAGTGACCCCGCAGTGACCCCGCTGCAGCCTCAGGTATTTAACTCACGTCGCAGGTGTCCTCTTTCTTGAATGAGGTAGGACAGGGGTTTGGACATAATTTGAAAGCGCACATCATGTTGCTGGTGAACTTGCTGCCGTAATAGTCGCTCCGTCCGCACCGCTTCGGGTTGAACACCTTCACCACCACCTCTCTGAGCGTGTCGGGTCTGGTCTGCAGGTCGTCCAGAGACCCCCAGCCTGCTGTGTCCACCTCTGCATCGATTGGAGGGTCCGTGCCTCCGGCTCGCAAGAACTGCACTGTGCCGACAGCCTCGGTGGCGTTAAACACACGATCCAACTGCACACACAAGTGATTAGGGTGTGTGTGTGTGTGTGTGTGTGTGTGTTTAAAGACTTTACATTTCAACCTGAACGCTTCCAACCTTAATAAGAGCAATGTCGTTATTATAATTGACGATGGTGAACTGTGGGTGGATGTGAACCTCCAGAATGTTAAAGGTCTGCTTTGTGTCTTCAGGCTGGCTCAGAGAGTGGACACCCAGCACCACCACCCTTCCCTGGGCCCTGGGGAAAAGACAAAAACAAAAACCTCTGCAAAATACGCCTACAAATCTACACTGGCTGACATAAGTCTTGTCCCATACGCACACAGTAACTTCATCTGTTAATTATTTGTATTTCTAATCACTTGTTTGTTATAATTAATGGTTCATTTTAATGCCAAGAGACTTCACATTAGTAACAGGGTGCAAAATGAAACCATCAAAAAGTGCCATGATGTTAGAAGCTTAGTAAAGCCCATGACCTCTGTTTTTACATGGACAAAAGTCTCATTTTCATATGACTCAACCAATCACATGTTAGAGCTTCACTTTGACAAATGATGTAATGAACACATTCTCAGGTGTGTTTCAAAGGACCACTAGAACACTAGACCTTCATATGAGGAGCAAACTGAGCTCTGACAACATGCCAAAGATTCAACCACAAAACAAACTGCTGATCATCAAGAGCCTGAAGACCAAGTCTGCTGATGGGGTGGCAGAAATCTGTATGTATCTAAACAGCAAGTGAATAGGATACGAAAAAAAAGGTTTGAAGAAACTGGTGATGTTCATGACAAGCCCAGGTCAGGAAGGCCCTGTGAGACAACTGCTCGAGATCACCGCTTGTTGGTTCGACTCTCCAAGCTCCAATCCTTTTCTAACTGCAGGAAAGCTAAATAAGGCCTGGACACCAGAAAATCATGTATACACAAGAGCAGTTAGTCGAATTCTGTCACACAGTGGTCTCCATAGGAGAATTAGTGCTGGGAAACCGGCATGACAGCTGAGACAACAAAACAGGCGTGTTGTATTTGCCACGGCCACGGAATCATCAGTTGAGCATCCCAATTGCTGCAAATATTGCAGAAGACAAGTCAAGTTTGGTGGAGGGAAAATCATGGTTTCCACACACCAAACCACAGAATGTACATTTGGGACAAGACGTATGTCAGCCAGTGTATACGTGCATCCTAACCCTTCTGTTTTCCTCACCCGTTCGGCAGACAGTGAGCTGCAGTCATCACCCACTGATCGGCGATCACGAAGCCTCCACATTCATGCTTCAAACGGGCTCCTTCTGGTACCTGGATGGAGGCCATGTAAGGCCGAGAGTGCGGGGTCGCCTCCCTGCCGCCCAGAATCCCCTCGCCTGTAACAGGTAAAGGAAAAAACGTTTCAGAGGAAGTTCACTGCAAGAAGAAAAACAAAATGAAAACAACACTCACTCAGTGAAACGAGGGCAACAACAAACACAGCAGCACCCAGGAGCACGCCTCTGTCTGCCGCCATGATGCCGTTTGAACTGACCACAAAGCAGCGAGCCTGCTGCCTTTAAAGGCTCCCACTCCAAAGACAGGAAACATAAATCAAACTGATACGGTGCTGGACAGCAGAGGGAGTCTGGCAGTCCTCCTGCCCACATTCCTGGAACCAAAACCTGGAAAACACGTTCCTGAACGTTTCATTGCATCCATCTGTGTTCGCTACACATCAACACTCACGCACTTTAACGCTTTAATGTTACATAATGCTGAGATTTGGATCAACCTGTTCTGACCTTGTGTACTTGAACACAGCACCAACACATTTCTTCCTATAACTTGAGGCCATGTTTGACTTTTTGTTGTTGTTAAGATTAAAGTCAGAATTCAGTCTTTCAGATTATCATCAGATTAAAGTCAGAGTTTAATCCCTCAGACTTCCAGCTTCAAGCGTTGCTTTCATAACCTTCAGAAAGTGTCAGTTCTCTCCTCAGATTATCAGCAGATATGTGAAAGTTGTCATGCTAGATGTTTAATGTCTAATTTGTCATCCTACAGCTTAATCCTTAGAGATTACAGATGCCGATGGCAGATTGAAGGTGTCCCTGTGTATTAAAATCATTAATCATGCTACATTTATGTGAAGGATAGAGTCCGATCAAACTAATTTTTGAGTGTAATCTGAGATTAATGCATAAGGGAAAACTCTCAAACTTTTTTTTGTCTCAGATTATGGCCAGATTTTAATTTGAAAGACATTTTCCCTTAGAATTCTATTTTCTTCCACAAATTCTGGGTTTAAAGTCAGAATATAATTTCCTAATATTTTCTATGTGTTGTGAAATTAATATGTGAGTAAGAACAGTAAGAATTCTAACTTTCCCTCAGATTAGTGACAGATTAAAGTATGAGTTTAACTTGTAATCTATATGATTTCTGTGATTAAAGTCAGAATTCTGATTATTTTCCATGGATTGTGGGCCTCATCACCAACCATGCTGAGGCAACAGGAGCAAGCTGAGACAACTGTGCAGTGGGTAAGACCAAAGCCTTCAGGAGAAGGCCTCCAGAGCGCCCCCTACTGACCATGAATGGTGCTGCAGTGGGGAGAGGAAGCGGCACCAAGTTCCTGAGGGTGCACATCTCTGAGGACCTCTGCTGGACTACTACTTAGAATTTAGATGTTTGCTTTAGTTTACCTTTTATATTTTATTTTAGACTATTTATTGTAATTTATTTACACTAACACACCAGTTTTAAGAGAAGTAACACAACAAGAAAAGTCAGTTTTAACACAAGAAGGAAGACAAAGCCAGAGAAAACAAACAAACTAAAAGCAGCACAGAGTAAATCAGCTCTTTAGCTTCAAGTAACTCACAGACAGTCCATGGTCTCCTCCTGTTTGAATCCATCAAGGTTCTATCAGAACAAACTCATACAGAGTTTGGTGGAGAGTCTGGAGGAAAGAGGACAGACAGATAAACACACCATGTGAAGAATCAGTTTCTTCACAACAGAAATATAAACTGCAAGGATGAAGCTCTTTTATTTTCTTAACCCTTTAAACCCTGGCCATATTAAAAGAAAAAATCACCTAAAAAGACATTCCCGAAGAAAATGAAGAAATGCACCACAATAATAATGTGCATATGCATGTTCTTGGTGTCTAGGGACATCTAGGGACCTCAGAGAATGCATTTCCAGTGTTTAAAATATTGTGTCTATTAGTATGCCTGAGTAAATTAGAAAAAACTACAGGAGAAATGTAACAATTTTATCCTCGCCTAAGTTTTTTTCCCATTTGACAGAGGAAAACACTATGCCAACAATGATTCTATGTACACAGATGCCATTGATCACATTCAGCTATTCCTTGGCTACAAATATACCAAATTTGATAGAATTTGAACAAAGAGCAAAGCCTTCACAAAGGTTTTAGTAAGGATATCACCAGGCGGACACTCAGTTTGGCACAATTTGGCACCACATTGCCAAATAGGTTACTATAGCTATAGCTAGCTTACTCATTTCCAGTGGAAACTGGCTGGAAAATACAATTTATATCCATTTCACTAGTCTATTGCCATCTACTGGAGCTTTTGGGTATGAATTTACCTTGCACTTCATCAACTTCTACCATTATGCACAGTGTAAAATCAATAGAAAAAACATCAAAATGTATGATTTTGTCTCCAAATAGAGTAGTTTTTATTATAATAACTAATAACTAATGTACATTAATGAAAGTCCAACCAAATATTAGGTAAAGAAAATAAAAAATAAAAATAATAAAAAAAATAAGGAGAGGTGATGCCTCAGTGTTGAGCCCAGATGGGCCTGGAACCTCACTTTCCTCTTCTCTTCCCTCTTGTTGGCTGTGAAAATAATAACAATTATTATTATCTGTAATTGCATACATATTGAAATACACATATTATGTAAATAATATGTAAAGACAGTATTGAATAGGATTGAATCATCCTTCTTCATCTCTGTTCAGCTGTTCCCTTAGGGGTTGCCACAGTCAATCATCACCACTATCCTCTGCATCCTCCTCTCTCACCCCAACTACCACCCTGCTGTCTACTATATTGTGTACACGTATATATATATAATAAATCATTTTATCGATCAACACGGATATTAGCAACAAATAGTTTACACTTCAAAATAAATGTACAAAACTTACTCAACTTACTCAAACTGGGTCTATCTTTTCCAACGTTCAACGTTGCTGGCAACAGGGTTGAACGAATCCGGAAATTCCTGCCGTTGAAATTCTGCTCCATGCCCCTCTGCTCCATGCCCCTCTCGTCACGGTATCATGAAGAGATACGCTAGCTAACAACCTAAAAAAACCCTCTGACACACCTAAAAAAACCCTCTGACACTGAAACTCACTGAAATTCACCGAAAAGCAACTAAAGCGACTACACTAAAGCAACTACAACCTCCACAAACACATACGCGTACCTAGCTAGCGTTAGTGTTGTTGCGTCTAGTCTTTACACAGGGATTTTACGTCAGCTGGGTATTGTAGTCCATTAGATTTTTTTGTACCATTCGATTGAGTAGCTTGTCCTCTTTCATTGGACTACAAACATGGCCGCAACCGTGGCAGAATTTGATCAGAATTTGAAGTAATAGCGCCTGTACGTTTTCGGCCCTTCGACGGGCCCAGAGCGTGACTGCACTTCGACGCTGGATGACCCTGATTTCTTTACAAAAATCAGTCTGGTTTCATAATAATAACACAATCTACTGATAACTGTTAACAGGGTAAACAACAACAAACTACCAAACATCTGCAGCATATCCCAGCATCACCCTATAAAACAGCATGTGACACAGTATTCCTGGAGTTAGTAACATGTCCACTCATGCAGACTACATGTATTTTACCTTTTTACAAACAAATGTTCTAATTCTGTTAAAAAAAACTCTTCATGACAACCCAAGATGAATTATACTCTGCACAGACTGCTGACATGTTTGATATGTGTGTACAAATACTCAAACACTAACATCCATCTGTCTTTACTTCCTTCTTACCCCCCAAAGACACTCTGAGGGTTCTGTATACTCCTGATGAGCTTACAATGACTGCACAGCAAGTAGCAGTGTATGAAAGAGGCTCAGTCACAAACATCCACTGTGTTAGCTTATTTACTGTCTGTCCATGTTGTGATGGAGGTGCTCACAGTGTCAAATGTCCTGAAATAAATCATATAAATCATATATTGTCATGCCCCACTAACTGAAATGGACACAAGAAAATAATCTTACATGATACACATTAGCTTCAGCCCAAACAGGACAAATCTTACACAGACTCGTGTCAATAACATCACTTGTTTCTAAAAACATTGACTAACCCAAGAAAATATTAAAGTTAGAGCAGACTGTACTTCCTGAGGACACTCAGGTCCTTCAGTGTACCAGTCTGTCATGGCGAGCACCATCTTTTGTGCTGTGCTGTGCTGTGCTGGGGATCAGGCATTAAAGCAAAGGCGCCAACAGACTGGACAAACATCAAAAAGACGGGGTCTGCTGTTGGCTTTAAGCTGGCCAACCTGGAGGAGGTGGCGAGGGACAGAGTGCTGGGTAAACTGCTGTCAGTCATGGACAGTCCCTCCCACCCTCTCCACAGACAGAAGCAGCTTCAGCCACAGACTCCTGCTGCCCCGCTGCTCTAAGGAACGGGACAGGAAGTCCTTCCTGTGCAATAACTGTTAAATATGTAAACTGTTTATAATGTATATATCTTTTATTGGTAGCCTATTTTATAATGTATATATATTTTTCCTAACTTATCCCTTGCTGTCTGTATGCCGTTGCAAAAATGCAATTTCCCCATTGTGGGACTAATAAAGGTTTCTTAATCTTAATCTTAATCTATGCGTGTGTATGTAAGCGATTCCCTGTATTTACTGTATTTATTGTTCTCTGATTTTTTCATGTATTCTGCTGGTATTGCACCAGTTGCAAAGACCTTGTACTCAATATTCACCTGACGTTGTGGACATCTTGTCAGGAATGAGGACTCAGGATGCAGGCAGGATAGGCTCACCAGGTGTATTTATTACAGAAAACTAAATCACAACTCCAAACAATAGGAAACTAAACCCAGAAACAACCCAAGTAAAGAATACCTCAAAACTTACTAAATGCAGGGAACACAGAAGGTGACAAGACGATCTGGCACAGACAAAAGGGAACACAGGACTTAAATAGACAATGGACACGACACAGGTGAAACACATTAGGGCGGGGCAAACAATCACAAAAGGCTGAAACACAAGGGAAGTAAAACACACAGACAAACACAAGGGGGACAAGACTTTAAAAATTAAACAGGAAACAGGACAGAACCCAAGTAACTTCACAAAGACTGCCAGAAACAGGACAGCATGGGGAACACCAGGAAAACCAAAATATAACAACAAAACCATGAACTATATGACAAAACAGGAAACTAATGAAACCCACAAATAACCAAAAAACTAAGAATTTACTCAACCAATAATTAACCAAATGCTGACACATCTATCTATCAGTGATTAGTTTATGACACCTGTGGATCAAGAGGACAGGATGTCAAGCATTGATGACAATGCTCCCCAAGACTCCTGCTAGAAGACAAACTGCTACAAATGTTGTGTGTTTTTGCATCCAGAACCCCCGGCGCTTCTGGAACCCCGGGCGCATCTGCAACCCAGGGTACATCTGAAACCCTGGGCGCATCTGCAACCCAGGGTACATCTGAAACCCTGGGCGCATCTGAAACCCAGGGTACATCTGAAACCCTGGGCGCATCTGAAACCCAGGGTACATCTGAAACCCTGGGCGCATCTGCAACCCAGGGTACATCTGAAACCCTGGGCGCATCTGCAACCCAGGGTACATCTGAAACCCTGGGCGCATGTGGAACCCAGCGTACATCTGAAAGCGCGAGCGCATGTGGAACTCCAGGTTTTGTGGACTTGAGGAGCCAGGTCTTGGTTGAGAGGATCTGGGGGTCACAGACACATATGACACATCAGACACACAGAATCAGTCTGATTAGAGGACCAGCAGCTAACTGTGATGCAGCTAACATCTATGCAGCACAACACACACAGAATGGAAGAGTGAGAGCTTTACACAGTGAACACTTGGTACATGTGATGAGTTCTTCAACAAGGTTTCCTGTCATCACAACAATGAGTCCATGTCAACACAAACCTCACAGCAACATCAGCATGAGCAGTTAGCTTTTAGCTTCCTCTGTTCTCCAGGTGAACTGGAGCCTCTGGTTATCCGGATAAGCGGTTTGAAGTTGGAAGGTTTTAAATGGTCGTTTTGTCTCAGTTTTGCTGGCTTTGTGTCTTTTTAGTTTGGTTTCCTTCATTTTCATATTTGTTTTGTTTTTAGTGTAGATAAATTGAGAGTTTTCAGTTTGCTTGTCTTCCTAGAAATTATGTTTTGAAAATAATGTGTTTATAATGTGTTAGCCTGACACTGATGGAGAGTCTGACAGATAGAAGGATGATTGAAACAGTTAACACCATGTGAGAGAAACTACACAAAACTACCAGAGGACAGAAGTTAGGACAGGAGGAGAAACACAGTGTTATTTTATATCAGTAGAACATGTTTGTGTACAATCATCAACCTGCACAAACATGTCACTACAGTAATATTTCAGGTGACGAAGCCAGCAGCTAGCTTAGCTTAAGGACACATGTTGTCATAGGTGGAGTCTGTAGGAAGTGCTGTGACTCAGACTGGGACTGGTCCTGACTGGAGGTCCTGCAGGCTACAGTTATCCAGCGAACTGAAGGATTGATCAAGTAACGTTCATATTTCCTTTGTCATCATGTGAGCAGTCAGGAACAAGGTGGAGTAAAAATATCAAAGAGCAGCAGACATGACACACATGAAGAGAGTAACACACACAGAACCAACACTCTGCGACCTGTTCCAACAAAAAGTAATCTGAGTACTCTGATGTGTTTCTTTATGAGGCATTACCCCTGATTAAACCTCACTGTCAAGTTAGTACAGGAGCAGTTAGCATTTAGCTACACATGGCTCTATTTACTCATCAGCTGCTAGATACCCAGAATCACTGAGTGTCTCCACATCAGTTCACTCAGTCTGATGTTTCTGCCTGAGACAGTTTGAGATTTTCTCACCTGCCAGTCTCCATGGAAACATCAGTGGATCCAGAAGCTTCAGGACTCGGCGGAGAGCTGGGTCAGGGTTAGATTTGGACAGGGTTAACTTTTAAGTGTGATCTAATCTTTTTATAATTTCTGCCTTCCTTATGAAGTATTTGAGAATTAGAGGACATCATCTCACCGTGACTGAGCGTCATGGTCACCGTTAAGTTGATCCATCTGTAATAAAAGCAAATGTTTTTATTATTTTTAATTAAACAGATGAATAAAAACATGTCTCTCCAGCTTCCATGTGTGATTTTAATAATGCTTTGGTAACTTTTAGCCATCTTTGTAGTCACGTCATGTTAAACAGCCTGTGGTCTGTGTGTTTGAGACCAACAGCTGAGAGATGAAACCACCTGAGAGCTTTAAGAGGAATCAAACGTACAGTCTGAACTGTGATGACTGTAAACTATGTCCAGTCATCTGAGGGGAGTTTCAGAAAAGCACTTCAGTCAACATTAAAGCTGCAAGCAGCCATGACGGGCGTAAAAGTGCGGGGAGTGAAAAATGTAAAATAGCGGATCCCTCTATGTCGTAGAATTTTTTTCTTGTCACGAGGCGACACATCAGTGTACCAGTGTTAGGTCGCGATTTTCCTCGAGGGACAATTTTTTGACAATTTTTAGTGAGTTTTTGAGCATGTTCAGGCAAAATTGTAACGCCGTAGCCGGAACCAGATCGACAGATAATAACCCCTTGCATTTCAATAGGGCTCTCTGTAGCATTAGCTAAAAGTAGCATTAGCAAAAGTAGCATTATCGAACGAGCAACGGCCTTGACAATGACTACGCAGAACAAAACAATTCCACAAACACACTGTTACAGCACATTCAGCACACATGCTGCCTAAATAACCTGCTTTGCATGTGGATCTACAAACCCCAGAGACATGGACTGGATTGAGCTGCTTTGCGGCTACAGTCAAATCAAGGCGCCCGCATGGCAGGCAATACCTCGTGGCGACGCTGCCTCATGTTAACGGAAGAATCGGCGAAGTAAACCGAGGCGGTTTTAACTGAATCAAAATTCTACAAATGCACTATAAACAAACTCACTATTGATGATCATGTAATACCTGAAAAAACAATGAAAACTCTTTGGACAATTAATCGGGATCAGACTTTACCTTCTGAGCTCAATGAAAATGGCGGATAAAAAGGAGGAGGGCGAAGCGTCCGCTACTTTTTATCCGGCCTCACCGGCACGCCCCTTACTTTGACTCTGATTTGGTTAACCAACTCCTCCCTAGTCACTGTTGTGTGACTCTGATTTGGTTAACCAAATCAGAGTCAAAGTAAGGGGCGTGCCGGTGAGGCCGGATAAAAAGTAGCGGACGCTTCGCCCTCCTCCTTTTTATCCGCCATTTTCATTGAGCTCAGAAAAAAAAACCGGCACGCCCCTTACTTTGACTCTGATTTGGTTAACCAAATCAGAGTCACACAACAGTGACTAGGGAGGAGTTGGCACTACAGCACCATATTAATGGTGCTGTAGTGCACTGTCTCGTAACCAAATCAGAGTCAAAGTAAGGGGCGTGCCGGTGAGGCCGGATAAAAAGTAGCGGACGCTTCGCCCTCCTCCTTTTTATCCGCCATTTTCATTGAGCTCAGAAGGTAAAGTCTGATCCCGATTAATTGTCCAAAGAGTTTTCATTGTTTTTGCAGGTATTACATGATCATCAATAGTGAGTTTGTTTATAGTGCATTTGTAGAATTTTGATTCAGTTTAAACCGCCTCGGTTTACTTTGCCGATTCTTCCGTTTCTTCCGATTCTTCCGTTAACAACCAACCATTCCCCCTCTTGGGGGAATGGTTGGCAGTGGTATAGCAGGGTTGTCTAGTAACCGGAAGGTTGGTGGTTCAATCCCAACTCCTCCCTAGTCACTGTTGTGTGTTCTTGGGCAAGACACTTCACCCTAGCCTGTGGCATGCCTTGCTAGTCATTGTATGACACTGCTTGGCAGCAGCTGTAAAGAATTTCCCTCTGGGATTAATACAGTATCTAAAATAAAAAAATGAAAAAATATTCACTGCTCTGCACATAAGTCAGAGAAGCCAGAGAAAACAAACAGCATGTGTAAACAAACTAAAAGCAGCACAGAGAGTAAATCAGCTCTTTAGCTTCAAGTAACTCACAGACAGTCCATGGGCTCCTCCTGTTTGAATCCATCAAGGTTCTGTCAGAACAAACTCGTACAATAATCCATGGTCTCCTCAGGGTCACTGTATGTATCCATCAAGGTTCTATCAGAACCATCTTGTACAATAATCCAGGGGTCCATTTCAGCCACAAAGGTTGTTGCTGCTTGTAGAGTTGATGCAAAGTGTGGCAGAGAGGGAGGCAGAGACCAGATAGACAAACTTAAACAAATGCAGACCTGGCAGAGGACGGAACAAAATTCAGTCACTCCCAACACAGACGTCATCACTCCAGGTTCTAGTTTGCAGAGCATCCATCCAACCTATAGACTACTGATGCTGTTCAGGGCTGTTTCACGAAGGAGCTTCAACAAACTGAGTTCAAGTGTCAGCTTGGAGTTGATTTACCCCGAGGCTTCACTACAGCTGATCTGTGTTACTTCAGTCAGATTGTATTGAGTATATATGTCGTCTAAATCCGGACATACACAGTGCGTGTTTTGATCCGATTTTGACCCGAATTTTGAGTCATATTATTTTATTGGGTCGGGCGGAATTTCAGCTTTGTCGTGCATCTTTAATCATAGTGTGCATAGAAGTGTAATCCATAGACATATATACATAGACACTGCATTGAGCATTGATTTATTATTATCACTATTATTACTTGATGGTTGTTTTAATTTCTTTACATGCTGATAATGTCATTGTTATTTCATTCAGTTCTTCATCATTGCTCACACACTCTTTCTCTCTCACACACACACACAGTGATTAATATTCAATTATTAAACCACAGTATTTGTTCCTTCTCAGTAAGGGAATGTTCTGCTGCTGTGGATCTTGTATGTAAAATAATTTTTTTATTATAATTATTTGGGGGTTCTGCATAAAGAACACAAATGTTTACATATAATACAATTCTTGTTATAATTCATTTTTATACTGACATTGACGAACATTTACGAACACACACACACACACACACACACACACACACACACACACACACACACGACAGGGGTTCGCTCCACCTTTTGCCACATGCAAGATGGCGGCGGCAGCTTTCCCCTACTGCGCATGCGTTTGCCTAACTCGCTCAACGTCGCTGTGCTTCACAGGATTTATATACACGTTTCATTGCATCGTTACACAGCTATTATTTATGATGATAACAAACATGGCGGCGCCCACACGGCCAGAGGATTCACACTCCGAAGGATGCAGAGGCTGATTTGGGGTTTTTCTGTGAAACAGCAACAGTTCCGGGTTACACATGTTTAGTTTCCGGTTCAATGATCACCTGAGCGCCTGAAGTCGCGTGTAGTGTGAGCTGTCAGTCTGTGCGCGTGCTTGTCGCGAGTGCGCGCACGTCTTCAGTCTGTGCACCTGGGACGCTTCATCACCACGTGACGTCGCGTATCCAGGACGCTGCAGCCTGTCATAGCTTTGTTAGTATCGATGATGAGATTTATCCATATATGGATAAAATAAAGAAAACTTTCTGTTTGTTAGTAAATAATAACAGTAATAATATTATACCAGCCGGAACACCGTTAAAGGGCCGGTACACTCTGTGAAATGCTGCTTGACTCTGTCTCAAATGAATTCCTTTATTATTATATTTAAGAAATTATAATTCAAACAGTCCCTCCACACCTATTAAGACCCTTTAAAGGACCAGTGCACCTCAGAAATGGGCGTTTTTAATCAGCCGAACCGTGATTGTGTAAATACAAAAGACTTGTGTTCATTTAGGTGTGAGTGGTTTGATCAGATGATCAATGAGCTGCTGCACCATGTTCACTCCGCACACTGAAACTGAACTGTAGGAAATAAAAAGTTTTTATTTTTTTATTGAATCATAAGTGAAGATTTTCATCTTTGACAGAAACAAATGTCTCATTTAGACAAATCTATCGGCTCAATTAGACAAATAACATATATTAAATCTATATGAGTGATTGATGATCAGATTCAGTGAGGATTTAACCCTCAGCAGTGACAGCTAGCACACAATCACCATGAACTCCTCAATGCCTACTGAGGCCATGAAGACCTTCTCCTGTGGGGGACTCATAAAGGGTTAACTTATCTTAAGACTTGATTTTTAATGTGCCATACGAAATATACTGTAGACCACCGTCACTATAAATCCATAAAATAACATCCAATCAAGTTTCTATCAGAACAAACTCGTACAGAGTTTGATGCAGAAAGTCTGGAGGAAAGAGGACAGACAGATAAACACCATGTGAAGAAGAGAGTTTCTTCAACACAGAAATATAAACTGGCAACTTACAGAGAATCCATGGTCTGTCTGGCAGACAGAGAGGGAGACGCCCTGGGCAGAGATCAGACAAATGTAGACAAATGCAGACCTGGCAGAGGACAGAACAAAAGTGAGTTAAGTGTCCCTAAAAATATTGACTTTAGAAAAAACATTTGCAGGGAGGGGGGTCTGGGGTTTTTCCCCCAGTAGAAGCCATTTCCTGCTTTCTGGTGGATTTCAACAGAATGTAAACAGCTATTTTACCTGCAGAAGTAAAGGCTTTACTCAACAACTATGACTGAGAGAGTCAATAATAACTCCTTATTTATTTTAAGCAATGATGATAAATACAAAACAAACAAAAAGGAAACAGGTTTGTCAAACGACCTACCTCTGTGCCACCATAGGTTTAACCACAAAAACACATTTCTGTTCACTGTATTCCCATCAGCTGGACTGTCAGTGAGAAAGCCCCTTGCTGCTCACAGGATTCAAACTGGCAAATGAAAGAACTAAACAACCCCAAGCCAGCAGCCTAACCACTAGGCTGCACAAACAGTTTTCAGGTGTCACACACAAAGGCCGCAAATGGCCTCAATGACTGCATGAGGCAGCTTGATTACGTATTTATAACTATATCAACAGCCAGGATCGCAGGCATGGGACAGGTGACCTTGAGCTAAATCAACAGCAGGTGGTGACAGGCACCATTCATCATGATGACACAAACTGAGGCAGATTCAATGAAAGTTCTACAACACACTAGAGCAGTCTCACTGTGGAGAAAATTCATGTAAGAAGAAAACACATCACACTAACTGCAGGAGCATTTTACTCTGAATATATATGTATATATATATATATATATATATATATATATACTTCCTCTGCAAGTTTAAAAGAGCCAGAGGATGCTGAGAGCATCCTGTCCAGCTGCATCACTGTGGTACGGAGCCTGCACCGCCACCTGCAGGAAGACGCTTCATCGCATAGTGAGAGCAGCTGAGAGGATCAGCGGCGTCCCTCCCCCCTCCCTCCAAGACCTCTACGACAGCCGTCTCACCCGAAAGGCCCTCCGCATCTCAGGAGACCCCACGCACCCTTCACACCGCTTCTTCAGTCTGCTGCCATCAGGAAAGAGACTGAAGCCTCCGGGCCAGGACCAGCAGACTGAGGGACAGCTTCATCCACCAGGCTGTCAGGAAGCTGAACTCTCTCCCTGCTGTGTTAATTTTGGCAGCAATTTCTGATTTAGTTTTTATTTTATGTCATGTCATTTTATGTCATTTTATTTTTGTCATGCTGGATGTTTAAAGTCCAATTTGTCATCCTACAGCTTAATCTTTAGAGATTACAGACGCCGGCAGGAGCTTGAAGGTCCCAGACTGTATTTTGGGTGTATTAAAAATCATGAATCATGCTACATTTATTTGAAGGCTAGAGTCCGATCAAACAAATTTTTGAGTATGTAATCTGAGATTAATGCATGAGGGAAAACTCTCAAACTCTTTTTTCTCTCAGATTACGGCCAGATTTTAATTTGAGAGCATAGTCAGACATTTTCCCTCACAATTCTATTTACTTTAATTGTAATTTTCATCCACAAATTCTGGGATTAAAGTCAGAAGATACTTTCTTAATATTTTTTATGGGTTGTGAAATTCCCTCAGATTACTGGCAGATTAGAGTCTGACTTTAACTTGTAATTCCTATGATTTCTGAATTCTGATTATTTTGTGGACTGTGTGAGAAAAGGCCCGCTGTGTGTGTGATGTCAGAGAATTCCTGGCTGTCTTCAACACCTCCTGACAAAGAGCAGAAAGGTCGGACATGAAGAGACATCTGCCCTCTGCAGACCTCGCTGCTCAGGTGACAACAGATTGATAACATGTCGCACTGGAACTTCCTCATCCTCATATGTTCTGGGAAGACTTAACGCTGCCACGTTCAGTAAATGCAGCAGTGTGTAATTATGAGAGAGGAAGACGCCTGTGAAGTTCTCCTCCTCATGTCACGGATTCTTTATGCCACATATGAGCACGCAGAGAGGACTCAGTTCACACTGTATGACATGCTCCTTATTCAGAGTGTGTTCACACAGCTGTTTATCACACACACACACACACACACACACACACAGAGTGTTGTTAAGTGTTGGCTGGAAGTCGGACAGAATAATCCTGCTGTGAACATGGGAGAGTCTCTGATAGGCTGATTATATCTGAGGAAGAGATTACCAGTCAAACGCTCCGTCCAGAGGTTCCAGCGAAGCTCTGTCACACCTGCTAATTAGTTTATGGCAGGTTTTCTGTCGAGCTTGATTTATTAGTTCCTCCATCCTTTAACTGTGGTTTGCTGTTGACTGCTTTAAAAATAATCTCAGTGGAGATGTTGGAGCTTTAACAGCCGACAGTGGCAGCTCCTCCACATACTCCTGCCTCCGGTCAATGTACTGCACTGTCCAGATAGTTCAAGGTTCACATATTAATGATCAACAAATGCTCACAGCTTGACATTCTTTAAAGAGGAGGCATGCACAAAACACTGTCTGTAATAAATGGCTCTGTTCCTCAGTGTAAACCTGAACTTTCTTACTGCAAGATATCAAGATTTCAGCTTTCAACTTAAATAAAAGAGACAAAAACACATAAAAAATGATGAACTAAAATTCAAACATTTAATTTTTATATATTTCATTTTAGTTCTTGGGGTTTTATGCCAGTCTTACTGAAAAGTGGCCTCTGCGAGTTCCCTGCTGGTCATTTTCCAGACTTGCACCGCCCTCTGCTGGTCAAAACAGGAACTACAGCAACATTTCAGTGAGGTCTGTAGATGAAGAAGAGTCTGCTGTGAGTGCTCCGAGGCAGTTCCAGTAAACGGAACCACTGTTAATCATGAACAAATGTCTTTCCAGCGTATCAAAACATGTCGGGGTCTATTGATATATCATTACTGCTGTTGAGCAGAGCTATTATGATAATCGCCGTCACACCAAGGCTTAGTAAGAGCTTCCTCTGACCTGACAGTGATCATGTGGTTTCATTACTGTAAAGTGGAGAAATAACGCAGGTTTTTATGTCTGCATCACGTTTTCCTGCTGCTGCGCCAATTAAGTCATGACTCACAAACGCACAATTACAAGTTAGGGAGGATATAATGGTGAGAGATGACAGGTTAAAACATCTGTATGCACCGAGTGCATTCAGCTCATATTATACATGTGCTGCATTAGTTCTCCTTCATGGCTGCAATGTTTCAGATTTCGATCCGACACCCAGGCCTTGTTGTTGTTGCCACGGGGACGTATAACTGTACTGTAGCCTCCAGCAACCAGGCCCACCCAGCCAGGTATAGGTGTAGGTGTGTGTGTGTGTGTGTGTGTGTGTGGTCTGGCACTGAACCAGTTATCAGACTCATTTTGAACTTTTCTAAATGTTTCATCACACACACGCTCTCTCTCTCCTCCCTCGCTCGCTCATTCCTCCTCATTCTCAGACACTGAGTCAGCGACCTGTCAGTCTGTCTGGCAGGTTTTCGTTCCATCAATCAGTCACTCTGTCTGTCTGTCTGTCTTTTATTATCGTTCACTTCGACTCTCATGGACATTGGCTCATTAAGCAGCACAGACTGACACTGAGCCGTCATCATTCTGAGCCTGAATCAGGTTTGTCCCTGCAGCATCACTCAGTCTTCAGGGTGGACTTCTGATACAGTCTGAATTCTACAAACTGCATCCACAGCCGGCCATGTCTTTCTATTTATTTTAGAATTCTTAGAAATTTCATTTTTTTCCCCCAGAATTTAAATTCTGAATTCAGATTTTTTCCCCAGAATTCTGTGGGTACAAGGTTATTATTATTTTACTATTATTATTATTGAGTGAACATTTCTTGGATTACAGATTGGAGGGGGGCTGATGCTAGGCATTACATGCTAAGCTACGTGCAGGATATCTTCCCTTTGAGTATTTCAAAGTCATAAGGTTAATTTTACAGATGTCAAAATAACTTATTCTCAGCCTAGGAGGTAATTTATGAGCACAATAATCTGTTTTGGTCAATAAAACGACAGATTAGCACAACAAGAAAGTTGACCAGTCCAGTTTAAATGTCCCCGTCCCTCTCTGTGCTTTGTGGTCTCTGGTGGAGCGGTGGTCCTGAGCTCAGGCTGGCTCAGCTCCAGCAGAGCGAGGGGGAGCGGTGGGCGAGGGGGGGGGGGTGTAGGGATTACGGTTAAACGGGTATAATCTCTTCTGTTTCCTCTGTCAGGCCGGGCCCATCTGATGGGAGCTGGTGTTTAGAAGGAGTTCCACAGGACGAGATGCTCTTTAACTGTAATCTCTCTAATCTCTGCCTTCTTACTGCAGGCCGGGGTCCCACAGTCCCGCCGTCCTCACACTGCACTGACTTAATGTTTGACAGCATAAAAACACAATGATGCTGGTTTTAATGTACACAATGTGCACATCATGAGGACAGAGTGAGGACACTCTGATTTTTTTTTGTCATTTTCCTATAAAGGTTTTTTATATATAGTTTTAAAATAATATTTTATTTAATTTAATTATTTTAATTAATTATGTTTAATTATATATATAATAATTGTATTTTTTCAGAATTGCATTTACAGTGAATGAGTGTGTAAAAATGTATATATGGCTGTTTGTTGGTGTTTTCCCGTCAATATCCTGTAATCTGGGAACGTTTATCGATGTTTCGGAATAATCTCCAACATGTGAAAGTCTGGTGAGTGCGTGTGAAGCTCTGCCGCTTCGTTTCTCAGGACTGGTCAGATCTTGAAGTGTTTGTCTTCTCTCAGCAGGTCCATGTTTTCCCAGAAGACGTGTGTGAACGTAGAAAGTCTTCACATCGTGACAGACAGGTGCGTCAGAACCTCCATGTTTCCCAGGAGAGCGCTGAATCCTGTAAATCTGACGTTTCTCCTCCTGGTGTTTGTCCCAGGAGGATCAGCAGGGAGATTCCACCTTTCCCACATCGCTCCTTGATCCACCTGACTCCTCCTCGCCTCGCCCATAAGCCCGGCTTTTGTCCCCCTCTGCGCGCGGTTTGTTTGCACATCCAGGCAGCGCGACCATAGTCCCATAAAACATAAGAAGTGGCTGCTGGCATTCTCACAAAGAAAGAACACATTCATGCAGGAGCTACAGCAGGATGTACGTCTAATTACAGTCAGGGACACAATATTAATCCTTAGATAAGCAACCGAACTTGAGAATATATGACAGACAAACATCTCAGAGAAGAAGAGTGAGAACATGTGAACACCTCTGTTCACATTTCCTGTGGAAAGCTGCATATTTTTAACATTCACACCACAATAAACCTGAAGAAACGTCAAAGTTAATCTGTTCCCCCAACTTTTAATGCATGTTTGCACTGACTTCTGTCCGTTCTGCAGTTTAAATTTTATATTTTCCATCAGTGTTTGGCCTCAAATCACACAGAAAGTGTTTTTATTCAGTTTAATTGAATTAAAAAACACTTTTTGACATTAAATAACACCTGCTTAATGAACACAAGGTGTCAATGAGATTATATTAATCAGTTTATCAATAGAAAAAGGATTTGAAGCGGAATAGAATGTAAATTGTGGACTTTTATTATTAGCTTCTTTGCAGCTCTAACTGTGACTGGTCTGATGAGATGTTTTAAAATATGTGATACTAAAAGGAAATAAAGTGGAATTTGAAGTCATAAAGTCTTATCTGTAAATCAAGCGGGATTTTTGGCACTTTGTGTTATTACATCAGAGCACTGTGTCGCCCTCTAATTGAGTTATAAGCTGGTAGAAACTTCCTGGCAGCTGTTGTTCTACTGTGGATCAGCACTTTGTTCAAATGAGGGAGAAAACGAAGGAAAACAAGAGAAAAGCAGCAATAAAATCAAAGAAAAGGTATAAAAGATACAATCAGAGGGTGAGGGAGGGAAACAAAGAAAACACACACACACACACACACACACACACACACAGAACGATCTGCAGCCGCCAGTCGTGTCTGAACATGTCGTGAAAGTGAGGTTTTCAGACGCTGTAATTTAGGCAGATTCAGATTCAGATCACTTTGGCAGAATATCTGGACCACCTGCGCTCCATGTGAGCGAAGACAGAAAACTGGTGTTTTACTAAAGCGTGAGATCCCAGCTCACAGCTCTGACAGTCAGACACCTCCACTGTGTGTGTGTGTGTGTGTGTGTGTGTGTGTGTGTGTGCGTGTGTGTGTGTGTGTGTGTGTGTGTGTGTGTGTGTGTGTGTGTGTGTGTGTGTGTGTGTGTGTGTGTGTGCCTGGAGGTATTCTGAGGCTTTAAAGCAGCTGTCAGTACTAAGGAAGATGAATCTATACTGGAAGCTGTCAATGGATCAGGCCACTGTTTGTTGGCTGTGACTCGGCTCAGACACAAGAATGGACCATAGAACAGGATATATTACAAAGTGATGGGCTTAATAAGGTTTTAATGCTATAAAACGTCATAAACATCAATAACAACCTGCTGAAACTGCAAAAGAATAGAGTGGAAACATCATTTCTCCAACCCAGAGAACTTCATCTGTGCTGCCTGGCCGCACATTTCACAAAGGATTCATCCAACAACCTCCACCTCTCTCTCCCTTAAACAACCAATGGGCCATTTGCAATAACACCTGAGTCACAATCAGCCCCTCTCTAGCTGTTAGCTGGCGTGCTATGTGTCTTCAGCAGGTCATTCGCTGACTGCAGCTCATTCAAATACCAACTGACCATCCGTCCATGTCATGGAAGCAAAGGGGGAAGCAGAGTCATCGAGACCTCCCTGCTTCCAGGCAACTTCCCTCAGGACAGACAGAGCATGTCCCCACCTAGGGCGGAAGTGCCTCCTACACCTCCTAAAAGAACCACCACAACTGGATCCTCCTTCAGGATCTATCACAGAAATATGAACGACCATCCAATGTGGACTAGCTGATGTATTTTAACTCCGCTCTTGGCTCTGTTAGCATTAGCTTTGCTGCTTATACATACAAACATGTGTGCACATGCTCAGTTGAGTGAGTGCACCCTGATACCTGTCCTGAAGACAGTTACTTCAGGTGTGTGTGTGTGTGTGTGTGTGACTCTCAGGGATACAGTTTGACTGGCACAGGCACTGACGGCGCTTCTTTGATGTGCAGGGTGTGACGGGCCGCCTGCTTTGAAGCTGCTGTGACGAAGTGTCAGATGCAGACGTGGGACGATCGGAGGAGCGAGGAGCCGGCTGCGGGTCACTCACAGGCGCTGACCCGTCCCCCCATTTTCACACCAGATTGAGAGTCACTCAACAGAGAACGACTGCGCCTGAGCCTGCTGATCTTTGATCCCCGTTAAACACACACACACACACACCAGAAGAACTGTTACAGAAACTTTAATTGATGAGTTTGCTTCAGATTTGTTCTCCAGTCGCCATAGATACGAGCTACAACACATTTACTCACACACTTAACATCCAGACTGTCACCTTGGAGTGTGTGTCATCCGCCGTGCCCGTTCACGACCGCAGCAATGAAAACAAAACGCCAAATCTGAAGGATCCCCACTGTCAGCCTGAAGAAAGGCGATCGCTTTCATTTCAAAGAGCGTAAACACCCGAGGATTCTGGGACTAATTTGTTGAACATAGTTACAGTTGTCAGGGTGAAAATCTGCCACATTTGAAGCTGCTCTCTCAGCAGTGTTTATGTTGGAAGTGGCTGATTCCTCTGCCTCTGGCGTATTATGGCTAGACAGGGCCTGATTGTCAATAGCTGTCACCCACAAAAAAGGGGGGAGGAAAAGAAGCGGGGCCCATCTGCCTTTGCCTGCCGTGTAATTAGCAATAAAACAAAATGCTTTGTGTTGAAACACAGACACTGGCACCCCTGCCACTGCAAACATAGCAGCACATGGCCAAAGAAAACATCGATGGGAGGCATGATGGAACATAATCGCCCTCTTCCTACTCATGAGGTATGCAAACGACGCAGATCAGGCACACAAAGCTGCTGTTACAGGCAAATTAAAAACATTTGAACTATGCCATCCATTCTGCAGCACCGTCCCCCGGTGTGTGTGTGTGTGTGAAAATCCACCTGTTCCCCCAGGGGCTCGGCGCTGAAACGAGCCCTCCTGGAAAGAAGCAGAAGCCTGCGATCCGAACTGGTAACAGATATACGTGAATATTAAAACACAGTCACGGCACCGTGTGGGTCTGACTAATGGGAGTGATGAACAGAGCTCTGTGAGTGGCTTCACTCTGGATTCCTCACAAACACAACACCTCTGCCAGATCACAGCTGGATCAGACGCAGGCATGCATACACAGTGGAACACACCGACAGCTGTGTACATGTGTCAGGCTTTGATAATAATGACTGTAGCTTTTCATGCTCGGATGAAATGATTATACGATCAATGTTGAAAATCTGGGCTGTTGCAATGATTGATTGATGTCATGTGATCATCCTGCTTCTCTCCCTTTATGATATTTAAGGTCTGTAATACACTTAAACTCTAATATGGCCGCCATAACAGCTCCTTGAATGAATGAAAACATCTGGATCGCCCCCTAGTGGCTGGCTGCAGAATAGGTACTAAATCCCGCTTCCTCCATGTTAACAGAGGGAACGTGGACCCCATAGGCTACTCTATAGTTCCAAGATGGCCTCTTTTCCCAACATACAGTATGTGTGCCCATAAGCGACATATTTTGGCAACTCATAAGCTGGATAAGTCAGTCAGAGTATTTACAGCAGAGGCGTAACTATGCACTGATACATGTTGGATCAAATTTGGAGCTGTGTCGAGCCCAAGACGCATTGTACCAACCACGTCAAGCAGACAGGAAGTCAGGCACCAGAGGATTCAGTAGATTTACGCTATGCTTCAGTTACGCAGCCGGTGTAAATCTGGCTGTAGGTTTCTGAAGAGACATTCTCTGACCGTCATCATGTTGGCAGCAAACTCCAAATACAGAGCGTGAGTGGAGCTAAGGCATGTGGTTAGTGCTGTGAGTCGGACCCAGGCTGTCACTCAAAGCAGTCATGCCCATAATAAAGCATAATTTCAAGTCCTATGTTGTCAGTTATTTCATGTGATGGCGTGATGTCTCCCATTAATACAACAGTGAATCAAGATAAACCATGGAGAACCACACAGATCACACCCCTCGTTTAGTTTACAGGATCTAAGCAGACACCCGAAAACAAAAACAGCAACGTCACCACAAGGAATTTAACCATTTAGCCAGACAAATCACTGAAATCCCGACAAGTCAAACAAATCCCAGGACGGCTTTTGATTATCATGATGCCACAAAAGTCTTTGTGACAAATGATTGCAAAGCAAACCACTGTGAGATAGGTGTGTGTGTGTGTGTGCTAATTATGAACAAGTGGTGTAAAGACTCTGAGGTTATGGAGCTGAAGTAATGCACCGTTAGGTAAGGATGACTTTTATCTTGATGAATTAAGGCATCAATCACTAACACATGTTAGCATTTTGCTTGTTAGCATTTGCCTTTGGTGTGGAAGTCTGACTCTAGCTAGCATTAGCTAACCAGCAGTGACGGCTTTGACAATGACTACCAAGCTGAAAGTGATACATAGGAGGTCACACTTGCCTCTAAAGTGCCTAGTGGTTCATTAGCTAGCAGCGGTCCACCTGTTAGAACCCACATGTTAGCCGTAAGGCTAACCTTTAATTACCACCATGTAAATGGACGAAAAGAAACAAGCATCTATCAAAGCATGACTCCCCCTAGCTGTTGTTTCCTGTGTGTTCCTGAATCACACTGATAGAGAAGCTGCTCTGGCCTCCTCGCTGCTGTTGCTGGGGTCTTTCTTTTATTTTTAGATGCTGCATATGAACTGCTGAGGTCCCACTGCTGCCTCTAACCCCACCTGTCTGCCCACCGCTCACACCTTGAAGAGCCTGTTTGCTCAAGTCTCGCTGGAGCTTGTCAACAAGCACAGGAAACTCCTCCCGTCCTCTTTTTACCCTACTTTTCCTCCTCCCCCCACCTCCCCAAACACCGGCTTGATTTATGGGCTTGTCGAGCTACCTGGCTCAGGACGACAGGTTATTTCCATTACTGCTGGGATTCTCTGTAATAAGGGGATCCGATGTAATGGCAGAGCACGGGGGCCAGCTGTCTTGTCCCAGCTGAGCAACAACAACAGACCTCCAGAGAATGAAAATATTCATGCTCTGTAGTCCTAACACTGGATGTCGTAGCATTTATCTGCGCTAACACGTGTTGTACTCATCAGACCCTGAGTGATGTGCTGCTTTATCTATAATTTATGTTTGAGTCATAAAATTGGAAATCCACCACACACAGCCACTTACGCAGGCGAGCAGCTAGAGACTTGTTCGCATTCGCCCACGGATGCTTGGCTCCTGCACACAAACGTATCAACAAAGCGGCAGTTTTGCATTATATTCAAACCGGAGTGTGTGTGTGTGAGTGACGGCAGAGAAGTGACACTGAACGTTTTCGCAGCTCTAAAGCGCCCCGTCCGTCTGTCAGCGGGGCAGGAAGGCCTCTTTGATTTCCAGCAGCGGCTTGTTTTTGAGTCTCCTGGCCCCCCCGTCGTTGCATCACTTCCCCTCTGCGGCCGGACAAAAAAGTGTCACACACCTGCCTCTGACAAAGGCCAGTTCACATGCTGCCTGAAAGCTCAGCGCCTCTAACAGCCACTCAGATAATCTTTATGAAATGTGTCCCACGTGGTTTCTTCTGAAGTTAAAAGAAAGATCAACAATCTGCCAGTTTTGCTGGCTTTAGTCCAAAATAAAGGTAAAACTCTGCTTCTGTGGAGGGAACAGACGTAAAGAAGTCACGTTGTCGATGATGCTTTAGTCGTTGCCATGGTAACCATGATTCAAACCACCATTTTTCTTAACCTAACTAACTAAACCCGGGAAATCTAAAGTCGGGAATTATCAAACAAACCTACAAACCAACGATCAGCCAATCAAACATCGGGGATTTATGTGTAATCTGAACGTTTACACTGTTCTTTTTTGTCGCAGCGCTATCAGGCAAAACAAATACAACAATCAAAACTTCATTAGGAAGTGTAAAATGAATTGACAGATGTTTGGCTCGGGCTGCTGGAAACTCTGCCACACACCAACTTTTTAGCTTCGCTCATACATAAAAACACTGTGATGATGTGTAGACCGCAGCCCACACTGAGTCACAGCACTCATTAATAATGGGAAGTTGCTTATGAACCTGAAGAGGCAGATGACTTATGATTGTCATCAGGCCGCTGACAGACGCGCTCTCTGCTGCACCGCCGCTCTGCTGGTTTGTTTATAATATTCATAAGGAAATAGGTCAATGTGAAGACTTTCTAAACAACCTGAGATGAGAGGAACATAAGAGGTTTTGCTAAATAAGTGTTAAATTGGTGGTTTCCATGGTAACAACAGAAGGAAACACTCTGAATTCCCCATTTGCTTTGTTGTACAACCATGTGCCAAGTGCGAGTGGCACACCAGGAGTTTGACATTAGTAATTGATGCTGGCATATTACAAGACAATAGTTACACAATGCAAGAAGAAAACAAACACACACGGACCTCACATAGAGCGCAGACCGTAGACTAAAGAAAAACACAGGTACAGCTTGAAGTATGAAATGTTGTGTTATTCCAGCAACATCTGACTCTATTTGTAATAACTCATATCTGAACATGCTGAGATGGAGTCTTGATGTGCGGACACATAGTGAGTGTGATACATCATGAGTGTATGTATTCATCCATGCAGCACCTGCATCATGTTTATATTGATGTTTACATTATTATGTATATATAAGGTGCAGCCGAGTAGATAAAGTCTGTACATTAGTATTATTTTATATAATTACATACGTCTGGGTGGTCCTCAGAGGACAGCAGTGAGGTCGAAATATCCTGGATCGCCCCCTGGTGGCTGGCTCCAGTATAAGTCATAAGCCCCGCCTCCTCCATGGTGGTGTACAGGAGAGCTAAAAACGAAAGATTCCTCACATTAGTTTTTCTATGGAACTGCGACAACGCAGCTTCTACTGTGCAGACATATTTTCAAGATGGCGTCCCGTTCAAGATGGGGGGGGGGTATTTCATTACATCATCACATATCTCATCAAATATGGAGACATTTTAGCATCAGTTTTCTATGAGAGGCCACACAGAGAACAGCGCAGAGCTCAATAAAGCAGCCAAGCTTCTGGTAGTCAGAGTAGGTTAGTGTTTGGGTGGAGCAGACTATGCAGCTTCACCTGTTATACAGTCAATGATTGTTCTTAACCGGTCTGAGTGATCGGATCTGCATCCTCTGTGGGTCACGCATGCACACTTTTAGTCGGCTTATGTATTCAAATTGAAATATTTCAATACATTTCTGCTCCTCTCAGCTCATCGTTACCTTCTTCAGCCTGCTTCCAGGCAGTGAGCGGCAGGCAGGGCGGGCTGGGCGGGCTGGGCGGGTGGGTGGGGGCCGTGGTGCCGGGTAAAGCGTTGTGGGTGTTCTGCTGCATCTGGGCTGGACCAGGCTAGCGCTGTTGGGTGTGTGTTGTGTAACCCAAAGCTGTGGATGGATTTTTTTTTCCCACATGAGCTGTCAACTGGCTTCATGGCACACAGAGACAAAGAGCGAGAACAATAATTAAATCAATTAATTCCCACAGTGACAGTTTCCTTTATGTGGAAATAATAAATAGTGAGAAACACCAGGCTGTTGTATTTGTGCTGAATGACTTCGGTGCGTCTTTTGCCTTCATTTTGAACCAAATAAATATTTCCCTACATTCACTCACTCTGTACTTAGAGTAAAAGCTATAAAGGTTCATATAAACTGTAAATTAGAAGGTGTTTGCTTGGATTTACCCCTCATTACACACTGAAATTTGTCTCGAACGTGTGGCTGAGATGTAATTGGGTCGCAGGAGAAGGTCATAAAAACAACCGCGTGGACGCAGCTCTTCACCTGCGCTCGGTGCTTTCTCCTCCTTCTCTCCAGACAAGACGCTCTCACGCACCCAAACAGGCGGTGGTTGTGTGAGCAGAGGTGGAGGAGGAGGAGGTGGAAGGTAATTTAAAGCTGAATTAGGACCTTTTATACTGATGCCACATTGTCAACACGGCCCGTAAAACCTCCTCCTTCGCTCCTCCGCCCTCCCCTTCTTCTGCTGCCATTCTTCCCTCTTTATTTGTTCTAATTCCAGGGACCGGCTGAGTCTTGCCTGGATTTGGAGAGTGCTTGGTTTCAAAGGGTAATTGACACCTTACCTGTAATTTCATGGTTTCACTCCACCTGCCTTTGATGTCTGGGTCTCGGTTGGGGCTGGGATGTTGGAGGGAAAAGGAGGCGATGTGGATGGTGTGCCGCTGCATGCTCCACCGCCAGCCTCTTCCAGCCCGGGCTGACATGAATGACGTCTCATGCAAACCCAGGTTATTAAAGAAGGAGTAGGGGGGGGGGGTGCTCTTCTTGTGGTGACAAATAGGCCCATAGAGTTGTCAAGAGACACGAGGGGATAAGAGATGACTCAGGGCCACGGTGATGACTTCTCCTGAACATCACATGGAAACCACATTAAAAAGCCTGTTTTTTTGGAGGCTTTGCTATTTTTGTGAATTCTTTGAAGGCTGTGGAAGATCCTGACTTTTATTTCATTTATTCTGTGGTTTGCAGTCCTGTGTTACTGGTCTTCTTTGGGTTAGTGTGAAGGTTAGTTAACGTTTTAAACCATGCAGTGAGCAAGTTTTTCAAACCTCTGGAGACGTGTCAGCACATTAAACCTGAGTTTAGAACACAGTTTTCAGCATAATCCCTGAAAACGGTGAATAAACACAGTCTGGGTGTCAGCCTGCTGTTAGGCCCAGATTTTCCCACGTTAGCAAGTTTTGACCAAGACTTGGAGGATGCAGTTGAAGCAGCTGGTTACAAAGATCCTCAAAGAACACCAGGGATGCTCTTGCAAGATCTGTTTTTCAAAAACCGGCATTATCAGTCAGAGCTGATCACTACGTCACATGAAGCTGCCGAGTCCTCTGAGGTCTGAGCACATCTGGTTTTGAGAATGATGCTTGTCTGTTTGTCCAGTCGCATCACACAGTCAAAAAGAGAAATTATTAACTATTTAGCATCCTTATGATCAAGTGCTCCACCACCACAGACACCATATATGGGGGGTTTCTCTTGTATTTCATAATGTGATGACACAGACAGGCCGCTCTGGGAGATGGCTGTTCTGGTCCCTTCAGATTGCTGTTCCAGGACATGTGAGGAAGAGGAGGGGACTGAACAAACTGCTCTCCATCATGGACGATCCATCCCACCCTCTGCACAGCATCACCACCCTCTGCTTAACTTTCAACTTATATATTTTGACTTATTATATATTTCTGTTCTGTAACATAATTTCCCTCACTGGATCGATAAAGTATATTTACCTATGATCTCTGAGACCCCCCCAGTCCTGGCTCCAAGGGCAGGTCCTCTTTTCCCTGTGCTAGAGTAGTAACTACCCTGTAGATGCTAGAATTGAAGGCTTCTCTGCACTCCTGTTTGCATGCTCACACATGCATGCATAGGGTCAGGTTGTACATTTAAATCATCCTCCTCGTTTATCGGCAGCAATCTAAACACAGTGTTCGCAGAAATGATCTCCTTTGGTGTCAGGGATGAAAGAGATGCTGGAAGCTACCTGAAACGACGCAGAGAAGTCATTAGAAAGATCTGGATTCATGGAAAGTTTTGTGAAATGTGTCTGGTTAGCAGAGCAGCGATGCTCCTCGCAGGGGTGAGAGGAAGGCTACCTGCAGATCCAGGCGAGCAGCAGTGAGTGATGAGAGGGGAGTGACAGGAAAATTGCATTTGTGCAACCATGAATCATTACAAACAACCCTTTAAAAGGCACCCCTCACTGTAATTACCTCCTCTGCGATGCTCTATTACGGGGTACTTTATTACCTTCTATTACTTTGCTGTGCCTGCCTTGGCAGATGGAGACCTCACACTGACTAACAAAGCCTGGCAGGTGAATCTATAAGAGTGTAAAAAACAAAGACGCAGCACTTTAAAGGAGGATTACGTAATCTGTGACAACACTGACAGATTACAGTTTGAAACTTAAACTTCAAAATTAGATTCTAGCAGCAAATAAACAGAACAAACATGGAAATTGGGCTGTTAAAGGTAGAATTTGTGACTTGAGAGAGAAGAAGTGGTCACATAGGGACATTTACTGATACTGTATTCACTTGTGTTTGCTTAATGATGCACAAACTTCACAGCAGGTCTACGCTGCGTTGTTATATTTTACAGGAAAGTCTTGGTAGGAGGTTTGAAGCTGCAAAACAGAACCCAAAAAAAGAGGCGATTTCCAGGTCAGTGTCAAAAAACTGCACTTCCTCTAATGGCCACTTGAGGGCTGGCTCCAAAAGGGAGTCAGTTTAAAGGAAAGAAAGATCATCTTTCTATAATTGTTAAAAAATAAACTACCTCTTTCTAATGTGAAAAAGTGTACGTCTGCAGGAATGCACTGTTAACAATGGAGTCGATGAACCATCAGAGGAGCAGACAGAGTAAGCAGATCACAGAAAAGTGGATCAGCAGCTACACTGAGAGAACAGGAGGGGGGGGGTGGAGAGGCAATCAGAGGAGAATGAAAACATATTGGTCATCCTGAGTTCAGCCCCACTTCCCCGCTGCGAGCCCCGACTGTGGGCTGCTTCACTGCCTTGCTGGCCAGGCTCCGCTGTGCTGCTGGGCACACATCCAGTTTTCTGTCCAAATTACCAGCTCCGCTTCGCAGAAGAAGGCCAGCGGGGGGAGAAGATCTCACCCTCCAAACCACCACCAATCCCCCCCCAACCCTCCCCTGTCTGAACCCCTCGCTGGCCCGGTGCGAAGCTGACAGAGCGTCGCGGATGGCCCTGGATTGCACCTGCACCGGGGGCTTTCCAGTCCCCCCCCCACCCCCCCAGCTTTGGTTCACACACACTCTCACAATCACACACACACACACAACTCTCAGACCATATCCCTCTCTGCTTTTCTGAGGATCAGTCAGGTCTCACCAAGACTCCAAATGTTGTTAGGACACAAAGCTCCCCTAAGAATGAACAGAAAACTTCAACAACTCTACCAGGATATTGTCAATTATTGTTATTTTTTAACTCTGCCAGTGATAAATACACATCAGATTTTCTTAAATATCCAGAACCAGACTTCAGTTTGACTTTTAGCCCCGGAACACCGGGGTATCATGGGCTGCCGGCGGCTCCTGGGGCTGTGCTGTTGTTCTGGCCCTGCCTCAGGGTTGGGGGTTGTGTTTACCTCATAACAAAAAGCAACATGGTTTTGATGCTCTGCCAGTGTGCTGCTGTATAAACTGTAAACAATACACACACACACACCCTCTCTCTCTCTCTCTCTCTCTCCCACACACACACACCTACTGCTTTGTTGCCTTCACAATAGACAAACTAATCTGTCATTAGCAGTGTTTTTGGACAAGGCGCTAACATCTGAATCCACCAGTGAAGCACCTGATCAAACAAATGTCACAGAAATCTAATCAGCCAATCACATGGCAGCATGTACACATGATGAAGACCTGCTGCAGTTCAAAATGAGCATCAGAATGGGGAAGAAAGGTGACTGCTGCCACTTTAGGATGGTCGGATGCTGCTGAGGTGTCTCACTTTATCGCACAGGTTTACTGTCAGTTTTTGTAGCTTTGTATTAAACGTCTCTCTTCCAGCTTTAGGACCAATGACTAACACTTTTTCCACTATTACGATATCTTAAATACAGTTTAAAGAACATCTATGTGCCCTGAGTCATCAGGAGACACAGCAACATACAGCTGTGTGTTGTCAGCATCCCTCATTACCAAGAAGTAGCGTGTTAAAACACTGAAAGGCGAGGGATCTCAGATACAGCCCTGGGGCACACCACAAGGGATTTTACAGCTTAAACATGACAGTGAGTCCAATAAACCGTTGTAAGTAAGCGACTCTCAGTCCTTTGGTTTACACTTTAGGGACGTGGTGGAGCAAAGGATTCAGCTCAGGGATTAAGGCAGTTTTGGGGCTCCCTCCAAACTGCCCTACTTGTCATTTTCCCTCCAAAATCCATAGTTCCAACCAACCACTGCAACCAGAAGCTGACCAGCAGCCCAACTGTGACCTCTGAGCCGACATCAGAGCAGTGAACCCAGACAAATGTGGGTAAGGATCCTCCGAACCAGTGAACCACCACACACACACACACCACATCGGAATCATCAGGAACGATGGTCTTTCTCTTTCCCTCCATCTCACACACACACACACACACACACACACACACACATATACAAATGCATAAGCACCCCTAACTAACTCACCACCACCCCACCTCAGTGAATGCTTCTCCTCGCCATGGAGGCTGATTCCGCCCTCCGGATGAACCTTTCCCCGGGACCCTGGGCTCAGAGGGGGCTGGATTAGAGGGTGGAGGCAGGAAGGGTGGGTAGGTGTGTGTGTGGGTGGGTGGGTGATATATAATAGATAATCATGCTCAAAAACATGCTGGCTGAAGCAGATTTTCATAAAAAGAGGAATTAATTTACTGATGATTTTAATTTTATGACACATGTGTACGATTGACTTAAAAATATTCACACATTTGTCTAAACACATTTCATTAGAAGTTACTAGCAGAAGAAGTGTAGCTGGAAGACCCTCCGAACCTCCACCCTGACATCTAACCACACACAAATCTGGCTGAACCACAGGGGCTCCTCCCTGGACTCCCCCCACCCATCATGCACCTGTTCACAGCTCTGCCCCAGCCTGCTCTCCAGCATTCCTACACACACACACACACACACACACACACACACACACACACACACACACACACACACACACACAGACTGACACACACATTAAAAAAACACTCTTTTTCCAGCAGGCTGAATGAAGCACTTTGCTGACATTTAACTGATTTACCTGTGTGTGTCTGTTGTGTAGCTGCACTTCAGAATCTTGTGACAACTGAGAGACTGACACCTGGCAGTGAGTGTAAGGTCTGTACATCCCCAACATAAAATACGACTCTGTCCTCCTCTCCCTGCCAAGGCTTAGTGCCTCAGACAGGCTGCAGCGCCAAGGCCTCGTCTCACCCCCTGATTTTCTGCCTGGAGGTGTCAGGACTTGTACAAAAGCTGGAACACTGAGTCCCATGAGGCAGTGCAGCAAAGCCTCACGTAAAGACATTCTGATCAGAGCTGTGCAGGAGAAACAAACTTGTGTATTTCTTATATACAATATGATTTTATACTAAGTGTAACAGCATGAAACATACAAATGTCCAAATGACACTAAATACCTTCAAATATGCTTCAAGTAACCACAAATCCAGACTCATTATTATTTTGTTGTTTATTTATGTCTGTGCAGCCTCATATATGGATTATGTTCCTTTAAATCATTTTTTTACTGCATAAATGAAATTTGCTTCCAAGCAGTGACCCAGAAAAAAAAATGTATATTGCACAGATTCAGGTTAAAGGAGCATACAGGAAAAGTAGAAATCTACCTGAAATGATACCAATAAATATAACAAGGATTATAACAAACAAACCAAGCAACTGAAGCTACAGGACGTCAAAGCAAACAAACACATGTCAAGGAAAATGGAGCTGCTGGCCAGCAGCAAGAGGAGGGCTTCATGCACCAACAACCAGCCGCCTCCGATTCCACATCAACAGCCGGCTCCATCCAACCAGAGACCAGGAAACTGAAGACAAACCTGGTGGAGGTTTCAGGGCGGCCACAACTTTCTTTACACATTAAATTAAGCAGTAAATAAAAACACGTTTTCCTGAGGTCACAGTGGGCTGAGAGTCTGACAGCTCCTTCCATAGTTCAAGCAAAGCTTTGTAGCAAGTTAGAGTAAATTTCTCAAGATAAATTGGAATGAATGTAAACGCAGTGAGCTTACTGAGACACTGACTTTACAGTAAATTGGATTATTAATTAGCTGATGGAGGGGGAGGACAGGGGGGCTGCTCGTTGTTTTTGCAGGAGGCAGAAAGTCATATTTTTGCCAAAGCATGATGGCTGAACCAAAGGTGTTACAGTTTGTTTTGTTGTTTCCGAGGGGGCAGTGAGAGTGAGTTCACCTCTCCTTGATCTCCCCCTTTGTTTACCTCTCCTCCTCCCCCTCGCTCCCCCTGGTCCCTCTGTGAGCCCGGGACGTCCAGGGCTCCGAGGTCCAGGGAAATAACAATAGTCAGACTGTGATGTCCTGAGTCCCAGTCCCACACAATGACCATGTCCATGTTGATTAGCGCGGGGTGGCAGTGGAACCCGGACCGGCGGGGGCTAATAGCTTATTACACAGTGTAAAGTGACAGTGTGATCTGGAGGAGTGCCAGGAGAACGGGCCCAATTAAAGGAGAAAAGAGAGGAGGAGGGGGGAGGCAGTGGGAGTACCAGGGGAGGGGGGTGAGGACCAGGACAGCAATGTACATTCCTCTAAGCTTCGGTCTAATTCGTCCATGTCGGGTTCCCTGGGGACCGACACCCTCCTTCACTGAAAATATTTGAGTATCCTCCTGCTCTGTTGTTCCAAAACACCTCGGAAATAAACCCCAAACACTCACAGGCTGCGCAGTTTGGGGTAAACAGCGCTGTTTACTTGTTGATACAGTCTGAGAAACCGGAGAATATGGAGGAATTATGTTCTTATTTATACCAACACATTACAGCTGTGTGCAGCTTGGGACATTTACGCTGATGTGACCCACGTGTGTCCCCGAAAATTAAATGATTTGACCATCCTCCACTTTAGTTGATACCTAAGAGACCTGCTGTACATACAGGAGTCTTTGTTTACTTCAGACATGGCAGCTGAAACCGGACCTCATGAAGGTGGAAGTTCCAGAAGTTTCTTCAGCACAGATTCAGAGGAGATGGTGCAGAGGCTGAGTGTGTGTTCAGCAGGTAAACATGTCGCCATCGTTTCTCAGCTGCACTCAACACGTCTGCTCTGCCGCTGTAAATATGAGAAGGGGAACACACAGACGGCAAAAGACCAGAGAGTGTAGAGAAGATGGACGCCATATTGGCTCTCCCCAAAAGTAAGGCCAAACTTTTGTATCGCCCCCTGGTGGCTGGCTGCAGTATAGATCATGAACCTTCCTCCTCCATGTGAGGTCCAAGTGACCCAGACCCAAGTAAAAACTAAAAGTACTCAAATAAATGTTTCACAGAGATGCAACACGTATTTTACGTTTGATCGTATTTAATTGCCGACGTCATCTTATCATGATACCAGTAAAGCTGCAACAGCAACCAGTAAGTGGAGGGAGGGACAGTAGGTGAATGACAGCAGACTCAAGTCAAACCGAGTCTCAGAGGGCAGCAATCCATTTAGAAACTTTGTTTTCATGCGATTACTCTTTTGTTAATTGTTGGCCCGAGAATGTGCTAACTGCTAACATTTTGAAGGCCGGAACCCCCAAGGTCGTTTTTCTGGTGAGGACACACTAGGTGCATGGCTTGTTAGCCAGTTTACATGCTCCCCTTGAGCTCTACTGCTCAGACTGTGGTTCCACGATGGCATAATATTCCAACATGGCAGCGCCCACAAGCAAAGGCAGAACCACAGTGTCCATCTGTTATACTACAGTCAACGGAGCGGACCGGTCAAAGTCGCTGTGATCCATGACACTGCGACGTGTCGGGCTGCAGCTGATATAGCCTGAGCTAGTATAATTCATATACTGTAAGTTCACTGAAACTCCTCATACAGCTCCAAAGAGGTGGAGCTGATATGACCCAGCAGCCATGTGACCCAGACAAACTCATGAGCTGAGAGCTATAGTTTGTGTAACAGGATGTAAAGATCTATACTTCTGGAGGTTTAGGGGGATTGACTCACTTATTGAAGCCAGCCCTCAAGGGGCTACATCAGGAACTGCAGTTTTTGGCACTTCAACAGCTCATGTATGTTTCTTGGGGGATTTCTAAGCATGTAAATGTCTCTTAGAAACAATATGTTGATGACTTAACACTTATTCAAAATAAAATAGAACAATACATTTGAAAGTCATTGAAAATGCAGATTTGTTCTGTTTACTACAGAAAGAATGGGCTAAACCTTGTTCTGTTATAATAACGTTTTCAAAGAAGTTCATGTCCGTGGCCTCCCCACAGCTGGATCAAGTCATCACACAGTTCAGCAGTGGAGACATGCCACTTCCCCATTGGTGGATAAACTGGAATAAAGCTGTTGTAACAAAGTGTTACTGGGATTTTTCTCAATGGGATGTGGAGTCTGTCACTTCAATGTTTAAGCTCCAGGAGGAAGAACAACAGAAGGGGTTAATGTAATCCATTACATTGGTGGGGGCCTCTAATAACTGGTCTCTCCCTGCGTCTCCATTGGCCCGCGGAGTTTCCATTGTGCCGGCCGGTGCAGGTGTGGGACATGCTTTGTTGATCATAATCCTCCCGGCGAGGGGAGAGGCTTTGAGTGTGTTTGACGTACCCCACCGGCAGACCCTTTGCTCCTCGGCCGCCGAGCAGCCACCGTCTCCAGCGGCCGCTCATGGGATCCGACAGGCGGAAAAATAATGAACAACACCTCAACCCGGAGCTGACCTGGCTCCAATTCACCAGCTCCACACGAGGAGTAAACGAACCACTTAATTGAGCCTTCCAGGATCAAATCATACTCAGGCCCCCCCTTCACCCCTTCAAGCCAGCCCACCATCACCCCTCCCTGCTTCATGGACACAACCCATCACGATGTTTTCCTAACACACACCTCCCACTCTCATTCTTAGCCCACTGCACTGTTTTTATTGTTTTAACAGTTATGCAGACGGCTCACTGAGCAGAACAGCTTCACAGGCTGTTTACAAGCTGCAGTTTCACTGTCGGACATGTAGACGGATTATTATTCATCTAACAGAATGGAATCATAGATCAAACATCACTTATCCATTAATAACATGTTGAAAGACAGGTTTACGGGTATCGATAAAACCACTATGATGCTGATTTGAAGTCTAATGTCAACACATTTTCCACAAAATATCATTAAAATTTTATCATTGCAGAAAGTGGAAACATGTGGATCCACTACTCCACAGGTAATAGTAATAGAGCTGCATTTGTGATGCTGAGCTGAAGCATCGTTTAGGTTTAACATCCAGATGCTGCTCAGAGCGATTCAGCTAGGTGTGTTTTTTAAATCTAACTTGGACCACTAGGCTTCATGCTTCCACACTTCCTACTCTGACTGCTCACATCAGCTGACCAATAAACAGGAACCAGGAACATGGCACCTGCAGGAAGCAGAGATGACAGAGCTCACCCAGCAAGTTGTCAAACAGGTTGGTTGTTGGATGGGTTCTATACTACAAACAAGGTCCAGTTGCTCCGTGTTAAATGTGAATTAGCCTAATGTTTCAGCCTGGACTCTTCTTCTTCTTCCATGTTAGACTGATGCAGACTAAATTGTCCATGGCAAATTATTTTAAAAGCCATCAAACAAGATGACAGTTAACCATAAGATGGATCTATGTACTAGACTGTGAGCACACACTGTGGCAAAGCCAGAGAAGAAACCAAAGAGGGTCCTCTAAGAGCCCGAAAAAGAGTGAAAAGAGTGAGGGCTGACAGAGGAAAGGGGATGAAGGCTGATGGTGATATGTCCTCAATGCTGGTGGATTAGTAAGTGATAAAGTGTTAGCTTAGCATCTATGTTGCTGATTTAAGACTTCCTGTTTGGCTGCAGATTGTTGGCTGTAGCCTCTGTTTGAATCTAAGTGCGAGCAGCACACAGGTGAACATCAGTCGATTGAAACAACTGCATATTCTCTCAGAAACCTGCAGAGACTCCGCTTTGTGCTGGCGTTCCTGTGTCCCAGAATGAGCCACGCTGCTCTACTGTCCTCATTTAACATCACAGTCAGGGAACCCTGATGGAGTTTGATCCTCTGCCCTTCATTGTGAAACACGCTGACATGACCCAGCTTCTAAGATGTTTCTCATTAGCGAGGCGTCGCCGCTTCCCTGTCCATTATCAGAGGAACAATTTGGTTTAGGGGGGTCATGGGGGTCATTTTAGGCCATGAAACTACAGTGTACAGTCACTGATCAAAATAGCAGCAAACAGTCCTGTGTTCAACCTGTTTCCCAGCCGGGCCAACAATGCCGCTTTTCAAAAAAAATGTCACCCGATAGAGCTGTGCAAAGGCCAAATTAGGACGAAAAAAAAAAATAGTGATCAAACAGCGCCCGGGTCAGTGGATCCTCTCTAATTGAGACGTTCACACTTGGCAGCGCTGGACAGACGGCCCTGCTGCAGCCTGCCAGGGTGGAAAAGTTTTGGAACACATGAGTTTGACATCTACAGTCCAATCTGGGTCATCGTATTGTTAAAGAAACTTCACTTCAGCCGATCAATAAATGTGTGTCCACAGTCTAAATCACAGAGGTACGGGTCAAAGCATGATTAATTAAACAGAGGTCACCTCAGGTCATCATGTGACTTTATTTTTTTATCATAAGATAGTGTTTCACAACAGGTAAATAGAAGACATTTCGGCACCATCGCATCGATGTCGCAGCACGGTGCTACAGTGTGAATCATAAGCACTGAAAACCAAATAAATCATCAAGTCCTGGCCTCTAATCTGCCTCTGATCTGCACGATGGGTGGCAAGTGTTTGCAGAGGCAGTGTCTGAAAGCATCATTTTTTGAGCAGGGACACAAAGCAAGATGGCCTCCTCTCAGATTTGGGCCAAACACGGAGACAAAAGAGATGCTAAAATCCCGTTGGTCTGAAGGGGGATATCTTCACCTCTCCTCAGAGAGTCCCTAATTGATACATGGGGATTGGCGTGAAGGACGGAGGACAAAAGCTCCATTGTTTTCTGTATCAAGACGTCTGTCGACTGCTTTGGCTCAGCTCCAGACTTTTTTTTTTTTAATGTGTGTCTCTTGGCACAGTTTGACTGGAGGAACTTAGGTGTGATTAAAAGTGAAGAGAAAGTTTTCAAACAAACAAAACGTTGCACAGATATCTTCATCATCATGAGGAAGAACATTTATCAGGCTTTCCTGTACAAAAATACACCTCGTTTCTGCCTTATGTGTTATTTAATGGACGTATGGAGTTTTTTCGGACTCATTTTTAATCTAACATGCAGATTATTGTCAGGTGTAAATCTCAAAATTAGGATTAGACAGTGAGAAATCTGGGAATAAAATGTTGAATATAGTAAATGCGCTTTAATATTTTTTTAAGCACTCAAATAGTGTAAAAACTAATCCCCATGAGTCTGTAGCGGAGCCTATTAAATGAATCATGCATGACAATAAAATAAAGACCATGTAGTATTTATTATTTTTGATCACAGTTGAAACTGCCTGTAAGCTGTATGTACTGTATAAAGATAAAAAAGACAATATACAAAAGGTCATTCAATGATTGTCACTGAATCCTGAGAGAAACCACGATATAGGATTTTAATATTTTATATATATATATATATATATATATATATATATATATATATATATATATATATATATATATATATATATATATATATATTTATGACATCTGGGTTGTAGCGCTGTATACTGTTTGTGGTGCTTTTGTGTGAGCTATTATTCACGTCTGCTTAAATCAAACTAAACATCAGTAGTAAAAAAAACAAAATGCCTATTCGCATAAATAGCATAAATAGTCACAAACTATCTTTATAATTTACAAAAATACACATTTGTCAGGTGTATTTACACAAGTGCTGCGGGTTCAGTCGACATGGAGGATATATATAAAAATAAGGCATAGAATGGGTTGTTACTGCATTTGTGTACATGAACAGGTCATCTCTGTGATTCTGAGGTAATGTCGGCGTCACAAAGGCAACTTTGGCAGCGACGGTGGATACATGTGGGAGAATGTGGCCGCTCCATAGAAATATGGGCAACATTTGGCAAAAATGGAGGGAAAATATTAGTTAAAAAAATAGCAGTAAGTGCTGATACTTGTTGAACAGGTAGTGCTGTGTGAACTCTGACCTCTGCTGGAATAAATGTGTGTGTGTGTGTGTAGCAGCTCCTATAGCTCAGTCCCTTCCCGTGGATAAATCAGGCTGTTGACGCTGAAGCTGTTGTAGAAGTGACTGTTGAACTGTCCGCTCTGCCCGCTGCCAAACGTGTTGTAGTACACTCCACGGTTGAAATGCAACCCCTCGCCGTGCTCTGACGCCCCCGCGTCTTGCTGACTGCCACCTGGGCCCGGGTGGTACGGGCTCAGGGCCGTTATGTTCCTGTTCGACAGCTCGTTCACCAGTCCCAGGGACCCCTGCCGGCTGGGGGCCCCCGAGCTGAGCGAGGACATGTTGCTGTAAAAGTTGTTAAAACACGGAGCGGCTGAGGCCAGTCCAGGCGGAGACAACGATGACGACGACGACAACAAGCTTTTGTGGTTCTCGTTCATGGCCTCCATCTCTGGGGAGGAGGGCCCCAGGAGCTGAGGGCTGTCAGAGGGTTTCATTGGAGGGGCTGCTGTCGGCCTGCCGTCCTCGACCTTTGTGGCCCCGGCGGCTGCTCCTCCGGCACCACTGGGATCCGAGCGTCTTTTCCTTTTTCTGCGGAAATTTCCGTTGTCAAACATCTTTTCACAGTTTGGGTCCAACGTCCAGTAGTTTCCTTTTCCTGTGAAGAAATGATTTTATTTTTATTTCAACAAAAACCTTTAATTTTTGATTCTTATTAGTTATTTCTTTACAAAGGCTAAAAATAATTACATTTTATACGGGAAACAATTTTTAAAAATGCAGTAAATGATGGCATGTGCATTAAATTACAGAGAAAAATACTGTAATATTCAGGAAAAATAAAAACACCCACATAACGACAATAATTATCTTTTTTTTTACATTGCAGTTTCTTCTCTTATCATTTTTTAATTTACATTTTAAAATATTTACATTTATACTTATAACAGGTTTTATTAGTGCTTGTAAAAAAACACCCTTTAGAGTCTGGAGGTTTAGGGAAATGTTTTTCTAAGATTAAATATTTTTTCTTTGTGGAAACTTTTATAAAATGTCAAAGTTATTTTCGATTTTTTTACATTTTACAATATTTACTGAAAGAAATTTTCAGACTCATTAAAACTTTGGCAAACTGCACCTAAACGCCTCTTCTATCATTTCTGAGTTACAGTGTCCCTATGGTGCGTTCAGGTACCTGGATCGTCCTCGTCTCTCGGGACCTTCTTGAAGCAGTCGTTCAGAGACAGGTTGTGCCGGATGGAGTTCTGCCAGCCGGCTTTGCTCTTCTTATAAAAGGGGAAGTTGTCGGCCACGTACTGGTAGATCTGGCTCAGGGTCAGCTTCTTCTCGTGCGCGTTCTGGATGGCCATGGCGATGAGCGCGGAGTAGGAGTAAGGCGGACGGACCAGCTTCAGCAGCTCCTCCTGGCTGGCGATAGAGAGCCAGCCCAGGTCGGGCCCGCCGAATCCAGGTGAGTTTGTCAGGAACTGCCGCTGCGAGCCGTAGGAGGGCGGGATGAAGGACGCGGGGTTGTTGCCGTGCAGGTAAGAGGCGGAGGAGTTGACGCCGGGCCCGTTGAGCCACAGGTACGGGTTTGGAGACGACGCGTACTCCCCGAGGCCGTACCCGGCGGGTCTCTGCGCGCCCTGGAGGCTCTGCTGGTGATACATGCTGCTGAAGTTGTCGCAGTACACAGCGGCCATGTCCGGGGCCTCCTGAGCGCCTTTGGGTGGGAGAGAGCCGACGGTCGGGGAGGTGTGCTGGTGCTGGTGCTGGTGATGGGACTGAGGGTCGATGGAGTTCATCACTCCCCGCGGGAAATCCCAAAGGAGATGCTGAAGCGGTTCAGGTGGCCTCTCCCGGCAGCAGCAGCAACAAGTGTCAGGGAGGATGCAGGACTCTGGGGAGTTTTAATAGTATAAACCCCTGACAGAAGCCACATCCAGGCTCCGGATAACTCCCGGCAGCCAATAGACACAGACGGTGAGTGAGAGGGGGTGTGGTCAGGCTCTCCCTCACTCAGCACAGACCGGGTCAGTGCTTCCAAATGCTTCCCCTGTCAAAACCTCCCGGAGAGACACAGCAGGCGCCTGCTGGGCTCAGGTTCTCCTCAGAGGGACGGAGGCTGTGATCAGCTCACCTCAGGGGGCCACAAACAGGCCCTGAGTTTAAAACACTCTGACTGTCCTCCATCACCCCGCTCTGAAGAGTGGACACAGGGCTGAGTTACAGCTCATTACATTAAAAAGAAAAGTGCCTCCTACAGAAACCAGCTGATCAACATGTCATTGATTCTATTTACTAAAACAAACCGTCAGAAATAATGGAGTATTATCACTTTCTGTGCAGCACTGACAAATCCTACAGCAAGTAAACATCACATAAATTAAGCTCAGATGGTTACTATGACTTTAATTAATTAGTTTATTTATAGTTTTCAACAAACACACACACACACACAGACTTCAACTGGTTTTATAACAGGAAGTTCTTCATGTACACCTGCCTTTAACACCTTCAGCTCACATTAAGTAGTTTGTGCTAATTAGATTTAAATGGTCTGAAATAAGACATCAGTGAAATTATGGAGTTTGCTTGTTTTTATCCAAACATTTCTTCATTCAAACTGATTAAAGATGTTTAGTCAAAGATTTTGCAGAAAAAAAGAGAAGAATCTTTGTTTGTGTTATTGCTGCAAATAAAGTTAAATGATCCTCTTTCATTGGATAAGTTTCATGTCTCCAGTTAGAAAGAAATCAACTTGTACCAAAGCTTCAAACCTGCAGGTTTTACTGAGTAACATTTAAACTGATCTGTGCGAGGACGATGGGGACACACACAAATGTCTTCAGAGGCTCTGACAGCAGCTTTTATGGAGTTTGAGGTGGATTAAGGTGTTCACACTGATGAGACAGCTCCACCTACCAACAGCCTGCAGGAAGACTGCATTTGTTTGCAGTTTACATGAATTAGAGCGAAAAATGTTTTAAAATGATCAATCAAATTATTTTTTGTTTTTCATCATTAGATTTTTTCATATGTATTCATAGTTTATGGCATATAGTCCATTGTTATATAAGAAGCAGGCTCACTGATTCAGGTGCAGGGAACATCTTCTCTGTTGGCCTCTGATTTGTGAAGAAGCTTCACTAATGGAGCCACACTGCCACCTTCAGACCTCTGCAGCAAACTGCAGTCAGCCCTGCTCCAAATACACTAGGTAACCAAAAGTAAATGGACACTATGTGCAGCTTCAGTCTGTTGTCGGTGGATTTTTCACCCATTGACTCACTGTTGCAGCTTTAAAGCTGATAATGAGGATTTAGATGAAAACTTTGGGTGTTTGTTGGCACAAATAAAGCACAAAGGAATTATCTTTGCAGTCTGCTGTGGAAGAACCTGCCTTTATCCTGACCTCAGGGCCATCTCACCTTATCACCAGCCTGTTTTTCTTGTAAAATGTAGTCTAATGTTATGAATTTGTGTTTAAAGATAATCTTTACCAAACCCTAACCTGTAGTTTTATTTAATGCAAAAATCTGGGTGTCCACATACTTTTGGCAGTTGCAGTGTTGAATGTGGGTCCTACCACCAGATGGAGGCAGCTGCCTGCTGAATGTGCAGTGTGTCCATGCAGCCCTGCACCAGGGAGCTCCTGCGAGCTCTGCCTTCAGAAATCTAATATGGAAATGTGGCTGAACTGTGAGCGCTCCTGACGTTCCAGAAAGTCTCTGAAGACGTTGAAAATGCTCCAGCTGTCATCCAGAGTAACCTGCCTGAACCTTGCTTCTTCTACCCGTCTGCACGCTGCTGGAAGCCGTGCAGAGTCACATTTCTTCTTGGAGAGGAACTTTCTAATAAAGTGGGAGTCAGACCCCCTCTGAGCCCTGCTGTGCTTACTTTGGTGGGTATTGACACGTTATCTGCCAGCACTTCCCTGTTTTTCAGCATCTGATAGACTGAGGTTTTCTCTCTAATGCAGCTTTTCCACTGCGATCCAGGCCGCAGAGTAATTGTCCGCGCAGCACCAGGAGTCGCTCTGTCTGACTGTAATTCTATAATATCGGGGTTGGCTATGACAATAATCCCCGGGCTCATCACACGTCGCCAGAACTGCTACACAAACTCAGATGTATGCATGAGAATCTGAGATCGTGGAAAAGGGAAGACTCTGTGGCTCTGCCGTCAGCAGCAAACACACAGAAAAGCTTCACTTCACGAGTTTTCCTTGTCTAAGTTAAAGAACCGACAGGATGGAAATGTGGATGTTGTTACTTCGTTTTGCTAACGAGGCGCTAAAGAGAAGAAGCCAGGAGACGTCCCTGCTCATTTATGGAGTTGTTCAAAAATGTTAGTTGAAAAACATGACGAAAGAACAGCTGTGATAAAGTTAGCACGCTAAAAAGCTAGCTCTAGCTTGTAGCATCTAATAGCATCCATGGCACAAAGCTGTGCCGGTGCAAGATGCATCTGTAGACCATTTTGGTCACATGCATCAAGTCATACCTCATATCCCAGGATGCATTGCAGGCTGGTAAGAAGTTCTACTGTATGTATACTGTACATTTGGCTCTACAGATATTATGATAAACAGGAAGTCCCATTTAACCCCCCCACCTCTAAATTCATGGGGACAGGATGAGTATTAATGAATGATACAATGTCACAATATGCCGCTTCTGTTACCTAGCAACCGTAGAAAAAAAAAAGCTGGCGGTACAAAAACTTAAAAATCCAATTCAGGGGGCTGCATGGCTGCATCACCTGGAGGTGGCGGCGGCGAAAGCGGCTGTCCAGAACACTTCCTGTTTATCAAAATGCTTCAAATAAACAGTTGGTTTATTCAAAAGTTTACTCTTTGGTAGGTAAAGTTTGGTTGGATGTTGAATGAATGTTACCGGCATGCAAGGAATTCTAGGAATATGTTGGGCCATGATGGATCCACTTGATGATGATTGACGATGATTGTGTATTTGTCCGCCTTGTAAAGGATGCAGCGCCTCGATCAACTTTACTGTTCTAAAAAAGGTGATTAATAAAATAAACATATAGCTAAAACAATTCCTATTCATACCATACATCTGCCCTACAATGAACTGAACCATCATCATATTAAGTTTGGTTTTTGTCAAGCTAAATAACAGTGGGGTGAAGTACTGAAGCTTGGTACCTAAGTAAAAGTACAAATACCCAGCAAAATATATACTCAAGTACAAGTAGAAGTGCTACATCAACAATCCTACTTTGTTACTTTTGAATGTACTTAAAGTATTCAAAGTAAAAGTGCACACACACTGAATATATATGATTGATTTCCATTGCAAAGGATCTGAACAGGTTAAAATAATCAAATGAAAATGGACCATGTGTAGTTAATGTCCATGTTCAGTCCAGAAGCAGCTGTGGACAGGTCTGTGTGTCATGAGGCAGGCTGTGGGCATCAAGTGAACAGAGAGGCTGCTGATAACAAACAGGCATTCAGCATGTTTACTGTGTCAGTGTTCCTGCTGTAGATTCATGTGATGATTCATGTTCATCAGACATTAATGGATGGACCTGTATTAGCATACAGAAGCTAACTAGTTAGCTAACTGAGCCAGAGCACCGGCATCATGACTGAGGCTCATTACAGAAACACAGCTGGCAGCGTGACACCACCTCCATGCAGAGTCTGACCTCACATCAGTCCAGCACTGTGTTCATCACATGGAACAAGGAACTACAGACACTGTAGAAATGTAGTGGAGGAGAAAGTACAGGTAACAGCTGCAACATGGAGTCAAAGTATAAAGTATGCACTATTATTTTTACTTAAGTAAATTATAAATACATAAAAAATTACTTAAGTACAGTAACAAAGTACAAATACTTAGTTACTTCCCACCACTAACAACAACAACAAACAAACACCCATCAGAACAGGACAGTGTAATTTGTTGTACTACAACTTCTCTGCAGCCTCCTCTGGGATGTTTTTCAGGTATTAAACTACATCAGTTCTATTAAGGTGCCTCGTAAACTGCAAGAAACATCATAAAATCCTTAACAAAATGTCCAAACATTGAAAACTGATGTGGGTAATATACTTTTTAAACCTAAAGGACAAACACTTGTGGGGAATTGTGTAAATATTGAACCGTGGATGAGTGGTAGTGATTCTTTTTCGGCCTAGAATGGCCACACTGTATGTAATCAATAAATCCTCACATGTACATAAACAGGTAAACTTGTCAGGGTTTACTGCTTTTACCGCTGCTGGTTAGGGAGAAGGCAGAGCTGCGAACGGGTGGATGCAAAGGCCCTATTTATTCCTGTTCCACAGACAGTCGGGCCCATTCAGCGGATGGGACAATCTCCACCTTTTACCTGCAGTCTATTTCTGTGACATATTTACGGCTCGCGCGTCAGGCCTCGTCAATCTACCTGTGTTGGGCCGAGCAGGATAATTTACACAGGAAGTCTTTGGAAATAAACATTTGCACTTATTATGTATATATGTTGCATTCCTCTCACATGTGAGAGCAACACAAGACAGATAACAGCACACAGAAGGCATTCATGGCAGGCGGTAATAACACAGTGCTGCTCTCTGAGAGGCCAGCCGCAGCTCTGCGGGCGGAGCGGGTACATACAGGAGATGTTATTGCTCTATATGTTTATAACGCTGCCATGGAAAAATAAGAGGCTCGGCCACAGGCATTTCCTCAGCTCCTCTCTCCTCAGTCACCTCTCCAAGTGTGGGAGGGAGGGAGGCAGCGGCAAGCGTTTAGATGATGAGGGCCGAGCACATGTCACACTTCATCATTTTCAGAAATAGGCATCCTAATTTCTCCTTCTCCTTCTGCATATTTTTAATCACAAACCCGGCTTTCGTTTCAGCCGTTTGTGACTTCTATTGTCTGGATCTTGCAGCACTGACCGCTGCAATTGTCTTATTTACTTCACATGTTGATTTAGTGTAATGTTAGAAACAGGAATGTCAAACACAAATATTTGAAGGAGACTTTTTGCTGCATCTATTGTTTGCTTTGACGTTCTTGTTGCTCCGCTACCGCTTCTATCACAGGCCACCAAAGAAGTGGAAGTTTATTTCACTCAGCAGTTTTAACGCTGGGTTGTGGTCTGCTGTAAAGTTTCTATGTTTATCAGACTCTCAGCAGCTAGCTACACTGCTATAACATTTAAAAGATGGCAACAGAAGCAATCCCACTGCAATTTCACCATGTAGCTGCATATTAATGTAGCGCCCCTTAGTGCTTACAGGTAGTACTACAGGACACCTGCATCTACCTAGCTAGGATGGAGGAGAAGTGTGCTCCAGGGTTCAGTACTCGGCGTACTCCTATGATCCTACTGCTACTGCCCGGGTGGAGCTAACAGTGTGTAGGTGTGCTTATCTGGAATTCAGCAGGGATGAATCAAGCTAGTCCGATGTCCTCTGTAGGCCGATCCTCATGGTAGGCCACACCGCCGTCACAGCTGTCCACAGGTTCGCTGAGCTGGGCTCGCCATCACGAATCATCCAGAGACGGTCAATCAGCCCAAAACAACCAATCTACACAAAAAATTTTAAAAAAAGTTATTCTGTCTTTTTTTCATCATGAGTCCTAATTTACTTCTCTTCTTCTTTTTATAGAATATTCTGTAAAGTATAACCATTAAGAGGAAATATATAAAGTACATGAAATGACTAAACCAAATTTACACAAAAAGAATGAATTATCATCACAGGAAGTAATATTATAGCATTTGTAAATAAAATAATAATAAAATTAATAATAAACATTTCACCCATTCTAATTAAGTATGAATTAAGTTATCATGTTTAAATTAATATGCACATTTAACAACCAAAATCAATTCCATCATAGTGTAGCTATTAAACCATGAAATAAACGTACTGCTCCTCAGGTGCTTCACGCCGTTTTAGCTAGGTGGCACTATCTTAGCGATTAGCAATCTTTCGAAACATATTAACACCATGATACGCCAAAGTACGGCACAAAGATCACACAACATCGTCATAACACAAACATCTCATGTTACTCATTTTCGATACACACATATGCGCCATCTTGTGGCAACAACTCGCAACTACAACTTTAAATAACATAAGTGGGTCTAGTAGCCCTATATTTACAGTAATATTTCATATTATATTTTATTCTTTGACAGTATTAACAGCTTGTCAGTCCTGCGAGTCTCCTTTGGATGCTTCAGGTACATCCTCTGCAGGCCTACATATCCCAGGATTCATTGCATGCGGGTGAAGGCTGGATCCCATTTAAAGTAGTGTACAGAAGACTCTACACACTGACTGATGGCAACAGCAGCAATCCCACATCAACTGCATTAGTACTAAGACAGACTGCAGGCAAACAACATAACTACTGCATGCACCAGCCTGGCAGTCACAGCTGACTGGGCCATCACTGTACTGATTTACAGTTGGTCCTTCATCAGTGATTATGCCCCTAAGACCTCACACCTCATCATTACATTCAGTAGAAGACCACACAGAACACAGGTTGATCCTCTTATTGGCACGATGCACACATGCAGACTCTTTATTACCTTCTTATCTGTGTATCAGGAACCTTTCCGCCAAATTTAAAACAAATCCCACCAAGACATTCCTGAGATATCTCCTGTATAAGTCCAGGGAGGACAGAAGCTGATGGCTAAAAACAGTGCATGTGTTGTGTGTGAGCTGCAGCCATGTTGCCTGTTAGAATAATTTTAAATAGAACCAGACTGACTCCGACTTTCAAACAGAATATTTAAGATTCTGAGAACCGCTGCGGTCCATGATGATGGTGCTTCTTTTAGCCTCTCCTCTCATCACTGTCCCTCTTAAAGCCTCAAGGACAAAGGAAATGAAATGAATTCCACTGTTGCACTGTGCTGCTCTAAATGATAGTGTCAGCCTATAATGTGCATGTAAATAACAGCTGAAATCACGTCACATTTAATTCTTTTCAGACGCAGCATCTTCTGTCCGTCCCTCTGTTTGTGATCCAGAAGGATAATTAAGCCTGGGAGCAGGGCGGTGAGTGTCTGCTTTAAAGGAAATGCTCTTTTTGGATACTGCAGCATATATATATATATATCCCCTTTAAAAGGCAGGACTGTAGCTGCACGTGCCTCTGATGTGCCATCCAACTTTAAGACACAGCTTTGTGAGCTCAGTCTGAAGCTTTTTTCTCTCTTACTCCCCCCTTCTGTGGCTTTTTTTGTCCCCTTCTGCTGGTTTCATCTCGGCTCTGCCTGCTGCCTTCACATGATGAGTGGAACTGAGTCAAGACGTCAGGTGAAAAGGCTGAAAGGAGCTGCAGCTAATGCATGAAACAAGCCGCTATTGCATAAACTAAACAGCAGATACAGCAGAGAGAGAACAAACTGGCATTAAATGGGACTTTGAGCTGCTGCTCTTCTGTGTGTTGATCACTGTTCTACTTAAAATTCGTCGCAAGTAATCAGCGTAAAGAAACAACCCTTTTCATTCTTTGACTTGGAGGCCTAATGGCTTTTTTAGTAATGACTTTGTGTCTTTAACGGCACAAACATCATTAACCCAGGCCATTGTTATTCTAATCTCCCTCTGTCAGCGTCCTCGGAGGCAAAGCCGAAACAGTTTCCTCATTGTGAAGCCCAGAGTGAGCGGAGGGGGTGGAGGTATTTCAGCCGCTGCCACCTGAGCGGGCACTGGCGCCCAGAAAACCTTACATTTAGGGTGGTCCAACACTGCGTCTCCAAAAAAACCACGTCCTCCTGGCTCTCTTCTTTATGCAGTCCCAGTTCCTACCTCCCACCAGCCCTCTCCTCTCACAAAAAGCCCCTCACACGACGAACAAAGTTCCACTGGCCCTCATTTGTTGACTTTTCTGGCATGGCAGCAGTTTGCCTTTTGAAAAAAAAGGGCGTCTTTACACGCTGTGTGTTGGACCTGTGTGCAGCAGAGGTGGCGGACTGCCGTCGCCTCGTCGGACGCACAGGAAGAGCCTCTGCCATCTTCTCCACGACGTGAGCAGGTGCAAAGACAAGGCTCAATGACATCTTTGTATGGGATGGAAGAAGTTTGAGGGTTCAGCAGCACTCCTGGCCGGGCCTTGAGCCGCCTCCCGTCCTTCTGCCCCGTGAGAAGTTAGCGGTGACAGACCGCAAAGGGGGGAACCATACATCCAGCAGTGACACGGACACGGAAGGTTGTTGTTTTTTGGCCTCTATGGCCGTCACAGAGCTTTTATCACAGGCTTTTACTGCCTGCAGACATTCATGTTGGCTCAGTGCTGCCTCTGAGCCCGACTCACAATAGAAACTCACAAAGTCCCATTTTCATCAACAGTGACTCGCCAACAGTCCATTAAGCTCCATGTTAAATCATTTATCATTCATTTAACCAGGCAAGACCTGTCAATCCTTTGGCAAATAACCACATACAGGATTTAGGATTCGATTTTTATACACTGGCTTTTATGATGGAACCCTTCATCAGGTCTGTTTTTAGAACTTGGTTTGGTGTTAAAGGGTTTAAATGGATCAGACTCATCTGGATTCCACCAGCTGGCATTAAAGCCAGCTTTTAGATTACATATAAATCCCCTTGGTTAGGGTTCGAACTGGTCAGAGATACATAGATCTTACTGAAGTTAGGATTAAGGGTTTGGTGTAAATCCTATTGGATGACTTTGTGCAAAGGTCTTGCAAAGGTTAGGCATAGATGCTACTGATTAGGATTAAGGGCTCTCTCTCAGGATGGTTTGGTTAGGCAGAGATTGTACTGGGGTTAGCATTAGTCTGCAAGGTTGGATGTTATCCTCACTAGTTGGGTTTAGGAGCAGGTTCGGATTCATTTAAGGGGTTAAAAATAATCCCAGTGGGCTGGGTTTAGGCATAGGTGGTTAGGTTTAGGTTTAGGATCAGGGTCTCTTGGTTAGGTTTGGGTAGGCCTCTGTGGTTGGGTTTGATATGGATGCATCAGAACCTGTCTTAATTTTAAGGTTCATTCCTTCAGAGTGAGGATCTATTTGATGTTGTCCTGCAGACATTACGACTCTAATGGAGGGACAAATTCTGTTTGGCAGCAGGCTGAGTAAAAGGCTCTCTGCCAAATGTAGCTGATACCGGTCCATGGAGGTGGTGATGAAAACGGAGGAAGTGGCTGGTAAAAGCTCTGCTTAATGAACTCAGAGAGGGAAACAAATTCAGTCCAATCAGTGCTAATGTTGGAGGCTCTGTTGCTCTGTGTACATGGTCAGACCGTCCATCAGTGCCACCACACATTGGTTATGCACGGTGATTATTTCTGAGCTTAATGATCAGCCGCTGTAAGCCGTTCTCTGCGACTCCCAAACCGCACACAGTGTGGGGTTTTATTATTTCTGGAGGCCGTCCCACGGCCCGAGCCTCCGCAGCCCACCCTGGATTTCATGGAGCTCTGTGACGGTGACCTCGGGAACAATGTGGGGTGCTGTGTTGATTCTGGGGACCAGGCAAGCCCAGCTGCCCCCACCTGCCAGCAGCTTTACAGGCCTGGCCCCGAGCCCTGGTGCCGGTTTCTACACTATGAAAAAAAAATGAAATCATCATTGCATTGTATTGTCGATGCTTATCGTGTTGGTAATATTTCTTGTTTTGGTTTGAGCTATAGCTTCTGAGTCTTTGCCGCACTGAGCCTGGAAAGAATAATTTGATCAACCGCTGGAACTCTATGATACAGAAACAGAGATATGTTCTGATGTGAGTCCCCCCTGCACCAGCTGTGGGGGTTCACATGTGAACAGTGTTAGACTGTGGGGCAGCACAGAGCGGAGTGTTTTGAGGATAAACATCCTTTAAGAACGCTTCTGTTTCTCTGAGCTGGCTCTCTTCACCTTTTATGCTCACTGCTCTGATGCTTGCTAGTAGCTCTTCACTAGAAGAGATGTCTGCTTTATCTGTTGTCATGTTTGAAGAGAACACCAGGTTTCATGAGTCTTCCACCCTGACAGGTTCCACAGTTCCAGACTGACTGAGTCCTCCTCACAGCATCATACTGCCACCACCATGTCTGACTGTATGAAGCGTGTTCTTCGGGTTCTATGCCTCTCCTTTCTGTCTCCACATGAAGACAACCTCTATGTGAGCATAGAGCTCTAGTTTAGCTTCATCTGACCAAATGAGAAATGAAAGATTACATTTTCTGCTAAGCCATGATTGGGTAGGTGAGGGACGGGCTGAGGGAGGTGCTCTCTATTAATCACCTGGCCAGAGTGGCAGGTTAAAGAGAGGGAGAGCAAGGGGGTGGGTGAGAGAGAGAGAGAGAGAGGGGGAGAGGGAGAGATCAGGGAGGCGGATATCATCATCAATGATGAACTTCCTGACTTAACTTGTGCTAAGAGCTTCATTTCTGTCAGTTCTGTCATGAAGCTTTCAGACAAAATGTTACTTGTTGTACTTTGTGTGCATCACACAGCTGCTGTTACAAGTCAGTGAAGGTAGCAGGTGCTCTAAGTGTTCAAAACAATGTTCCGCCCGATATAATCACAGTGTGTTCAGGGCCACATGTGCATCCTATCAACTAGAACTAGCCTGCGTTTGATCTGTTAGACACACAATCCAGACTGTGCAGCAGTCTGATAAAAGGATTTTCCACTAAATATTTCAACCAATGTGTTGATGTTGTTGCCCCCTAGTGGTTAAAAATGACCCAATTACATACATCTAGCTGTGGCAGGTGGGTTTGAGGAATATCAGCCAGGAAAAGGAAAAAAAAATCTAGCTTTCGTTTTCAGGAAATCTTCCAAGTGGCAGGACCTGGAAGTTAACGTTCTCCCCAGTTCCTCATTAAGTGCTTAAAACAGGAAACCCTCAATCAGACCATCACAGGGAGCTCTCTGCTCTTTTTAGCTGTGCAGGATGTTTGGAGGAATTCCCCACACTCAGATCAATGCTGCTGCGCTTTTTATTAAGTACAGCTGTAGTACAGTATGTCCTGCATCGCTGCCAAGAACCTTTTTTTTCTTCCTTTCCGCCTTTTTTCTCTCTCTCTGTATTTTTCTTTCAGTGTTCTGCTTGTTTCGGGTTGTCTTCACCTCATTGACAGCAGACAGAAGCCAGAGGAGAGATTTGACACCAAACATCCATCTCCCCTCCCCGTCTGTCAGCGCCGACTTTTGCTGCTGCACCTGTTGAACTGCGTGCCAGATATACCTGCCTGCTGTCTCACCTGCTTTAGTTGAGTTGTTGTATGTGACACCGAGCTGCCGAGCACAGGTGTGTCACTGATGGCGCTGTGTTCAGACAGGAAAACGTGGCTGCATTTATGGAAAGCAGAACTCAGGGATCCTCACAAAGTGCAAGTGTATTTGATCCTTAGGTGGACCCAGCAGTCCTGCATGTTCCGAAAGGACAACACATGAATCAGCACCAGGACCACAGGCACACTAAAGGTAGATCCAGTCCCCCAAACCGAGCACAGAATACCAGAATACAGAAAGGTGTCAATGCTCAGGTCAAGCTCCAGATAAAAGTGGTTGCCCTGATCGAATCCATGTTGGTCTCTGCGTCCTGACCTGGAGTGTTCCGCAGGGTGCAAGGATCAATAGACCACATGAGCACTTCTGCCAGGATAATACTCAGATCCCAGGAAGGTAAGGGGAAATCTAGGAGACTCTCCACACTAACAGGATTCATCCGTCCATCTGCTTATGCCATCATCGCTCCTCCAGCAGGACCTGGTTCAACCCTGTGGTCTCAGCCTGGTACAACTCTAATTGAAGGCCCTTCTGGTGTCTGAAGAGCAAGCCTGGACTACCCTGTGGTGAGGGATGTAGACTCATAAGAGGAGGCAGCTGATGGGCCAGGTGGTCCAGGCTCCTAATCTAGTATTCTCTGATGGCTGTGGCCTCTTGCAGCAGGATCATTTTCAGAGAGTTCAAGGTGTCAATCCAACCAAACATCTGTGTGATGTGCTGGAGAAAGGAGGCGCCACCTCACAGCCTCCAAGGCTCGAAGGATCCGCTGCTACCATCCTGTTGCCCGAGGACACTTGAGATGTCTTTAGAACTGTCTCGATGGGCAGTCAGGGGGTTTTACTGCTGGTCAGGATCATGATGTGCTTACTTGGAGTAAACTGGCTGCATCAGCGATGCTTCACATGGTTTTATTCTTGACCACCTTTTACTTCTGACCTCTGAACTTTCACACCGAAAACTCTCCATCTGTGTGTGTGTGTGTGTTTGCTGGGTATAATCACAGCCTGAGGCTGAAAGCAGAGCTCTCATCTTCAACATCAGCCCCTTCATATTCCCCCTAATCCCCCTCCTGTGAGTGCAGCCTGCCTCTTCCTGTGTAACCGATGAGCAGCAGTGAAACCCTCGGTAAGCTTCGACTGCTGGACCTCCTCCTCCTCCTCCTCCTCCTCCTCCTCCTCCTCCTCCTCCCAGTGCAGGCTGCGTACTGTAGGTTCATGCAGGCAGGCAGTCCGGTCTGTGTCAGATGTTGGTCTTTGATATGCAAATTCCTTCCTCTTTTTCATGTCTTTTTAAAGTATTGACTGGTAGCTTTGCGAGCGCAGCGTGATCTTTCAGCCTGTTACAGTGAAAGAGGGAGGAGGATATAGTTGAGAGCGCCGTGCTTAGTCAGTGATTTGTGCTCTTTTCCCTCAACAAGAAACCACTTCTTCAATCAGCAGAGAACAATGCATGCAGAGGAATCTGCGGCAGTGACAGAGGAGTGGCCCCCGCGGCTGACAGACAAATGTGTACGGTGCACTCGAAAGGAAAACTTTTGTACAGCCTTAAGCTTACGGTAACAAAAGTACATTGAGAAGTGAGCGGATTTTTTTCTCTAAATGTGTAAATAAAGACTTGTGAATGAGTGCAGGTCACACACAGGGCAGGAAGGAAAACACACACATCACTCAGTCACTCAGTAAACAGTGAGCGATGCTTTTATGAAAGCTGGATCTTTATGGCTTCATCAGCTCATTCAGACTTTGGCTGACTCACTCAAAGAGTAGGAAATGTGAAGAGTAGGAATGCACGATATCATCAACAGATATTTGCCTTAAAAATGAAAAATATTGGCAGATGAACACCGACTAATACTCCTGTTAGGATAATAGCAGCAGCTGGACACACAAAAAATCAAAGCAGGCTGAGGTGTCTGAACTGATAGATGATGGCAAAATCCCCACAAAAACCAAGAGCTGGCCACAACAAGACATCTATGTGAGTCCTGGTACATGAAATGAATCAGTGCAGCAACAAACTGACCAAAAGTAACATAGGCTGGATACACACAGAGAGACAATAGCTGGGTCTACAAGGACGTTAAACTCACCCTGTTTTAATGCACTTTTTCATCTTACTGCATCAGAACAGAGGGGTGGAGATTCACAAAAAGGTGGTGGCTTTTGACATGTGCAAACATGCTGATCCGTAAATGGGAGAAATAAAGACGCATGCCAAATAAATTCTGACACAGTGGGATCATTCGTTTTTTTTTGTGACCCATTAAATGATTCACTTCACATTTAAATAGCAGCCAGACTACTACACCCAGTGATCAAACAGGTGTGAAAGGCATCACCTGGATGAGAACTGAGGCGAGTTCCTGCAGCATCATGCAGGAAATGCCCGTGACTCTCTGTGTTCTTACATAGTGGAGGCTTTCAAAGTGTCAAAAACTGTTAGCATAGCTGCTGAAGAAGATAAAAGTTAATTTCTCTATATTCTAATATATTCCTTTATCAGCATCAGCATTATCCTGCTCCTAAGGAACACCTAAAGAGTGGATCCTCCAGGATCATGATTTGTAGACTCCAGGCTTGATGACTTTTTAAAAGTACAATTAGGAAATATAATGCAGAATTTAGAGAAATATAGTCATTTGTGAACACTGTGTTAAAATCAGCACGCCGTCTCTGGCTGTACATTTAAAAACAGAACAAGCCGAGCGAACCATATCCAACACCAGGCGGGCCGTAAATCACGCCGGCTGTTTGGCAGAAGTCGTGGATCATTGTACAATGGTTAATTAAAGCCAGATCAATCTTTTTTCAGTTTTTTTAACACTGTGTCCACAGAATGCAGTCCCACGGTGCCTTCAGGCCAACGAGGAGGAGGAGGAGGAGGAGGAGGAGGAGGAGGAGGAGGAGGAGGAGGAGGTGGACGAGGCCTGTAATGTTTGCTCAGGGGGAGAAAGGAGGCTGCCACTCATATTTGTACAGAGGACAAAGCTTCGCAGGCTCTCTGGCAGCATATGAAAGACGTGTTTTCACAGCGCGTACAGCAAATACAACTGTTCATTTTTTTCTCCCCTTTTCCAAAAAAAGCAAAATTTCAGGAAAATGAGTTTTGTGCCAGTTGCCATGGCGACCGGCTCTGTCACAGTGGGCAGAGGATAGTTTTTGGTGGTGGTGGTGGTGGCATCCTGCAGGGGCAGAGTTCACATTGAGAGCTCCTTATTGCTGCAGTGGTGGCATGCTAAGCAGAAATCCACTGAAAGGCGGCTCAGACACCAAACAATGATGATGATGAGAAGGTGAAAAACAAACAACAAACACAAGCAGGAGTTTGTGCACTTCGGCTTTTAGTGGCAGATTTGTCACTTGTTGTGAATGGAACAGACTTTTTTTTTTGCAGACAGCTCCGTCAATGACACACGAACCTGTTATCCAGCTGCTCTGAAAGGTCTGAAGATTACACCAAACTGGTCATGTGACCAGGTTAAAGGCAGGCAGGAAGGTGTACAGCTCCTTTAAATCCATACTTTCTACTGACATGTTCTTAGTATATAGACATGTTCCTCTCTCCTCTCTGTTACTTACTGCATCATTCTGTGTTATAATGCATCACAAATTCTTTTCATCTTATCTTAGAGCAGCACTTAAAGCTTCACAATTCATAAAGTTATGGATTTTATTGTAATATTTTACATTTAAATCCTGCTCTGACAAAGTAAAATATAGTAAAATATATGTGACTGTATCTTCGTCCCAGTGGACCAGATGGATCTTTGAAGGCCCCTCCTCTGGTAATAAAGGATGCTTCAGGTGGATCCTTTGCAGCCCAACATATCCCAGGACTAAATGGTAGACTCCACAAACTGAACTTTAACTGCATAAGAATCTTCCACATCTCTTTTAACAAGCACTGGCCCAACCTGCACAGAGGACAGACTTCTTATATCGGTATTGCATGTTTTAAGGTGATAAAATGAGAAATCTGTTTTCTCCTCTTACAGATGGACAAACAACAACTTCTTTCTTATCGGTCACTTCAGGTCTTCCATTCCTCCTGCCAGAGATATTTTTTTTCTGGGAAGAGACGTGAAAAGAAAAGAGACCGGGGGAAAAAAGATGGCAGCCACTGTAGAGTTGTCATCTCTAAAAACTGCGATGACATGCCAGTGAGCTTGCTGCTCGCAGCAGCTCGGGCCAGTGGAGCTCAGAGCGGCGAGCAGCATGGGATGATGGGTCATTTGAAAAGGACTCGAGATGCTCTTTGCAGACTTCCTGCTCTGGGCCAATCAACAAAGACGGCTCTGAAACAGCACTGTACCCAACATCCCCAGGAACTGGTCTGACCCTGAATGCAGCGCTGACCTCCCTCTGCAGGCCTCAGTCCGTGAACTGATGTGTGTGTGTGTTTGAACACATTTCTGTCACTCTTATCCTTGTTAGCATGCCTTTTGTGCTGCAAATGAGACACTCATGCCCCCCTAGAAATGTGGAAGAAAGTCCAGCGCTGCTCATCCAGCTCTGTTGGTTTACCAGCTGCTGCTTCTTGTGTTATATATGTCTGCGAGAGCAGTTAGGAGTGAAGGAAACAAACTCTTTAGAGTTCAGTGAAGTGTCAAAATCAGCAGACAGAAGGTGGACGATGATTCACAGAGAGGAGACACAGCGTTCTGCTCGCCCTCTGTGGTCGGTGGATATTTTAACCAGCAGGCAACAGTTGAAAGGTGACCAACTGCTGGTGACTCATGCGAAGCGCTGTGCTTTTACACGTCTGCTGAGTTGGAAACTGCAAGTACCCATGAGAACGCTGCAGAAGAAAAAGAAGAAGAAGGAGAAGAAGGCTGGGGAGTTTTCGGCTCACTGAAGTAACAACCCACGACAGGTGACTCAACCTGTAGCCAGTTCATGAGGCGTTTGTGGTCTCTCAGTGTCTGTTAGCCTTGGAAATAATTCACCAATGACTTGCTTGGAATGATGAGAAAAAGACGCCGTGCATGAGAAGAGACGGCAACCAGGAACAACAGGATGAAAACATACAAATATGAGTGGAAACTGGCTCTCAGCATCCCCGGGAAGAGGAAGACCAAGAGCTGGATCAAATGAGCAGCACCTCAGATCAGAGCCCACATAAATGCTCCACACAGGACACATTTCATCATCATCAGCTCAGCTGTGTGAATCAGGACTTCACGGTCGCCTTGATGGTGCCACTGTTGGTGGTTTATTCCAAATTGAAGACTTAATTAATCAGAACCACCTCCAGGATCACTTGACCTTAACCCTGGGCCACAGAGTGAAGGCAAAGCAGCCACCAAGCGCTCAACAACAGATCAGTGGTCATCCAGGCTGGCTTCTGTAGGGAAGTGAGAGGGTTTATCTACTGAACATCTGATCCCACATGTACAAACGAGCTGATGATAAGGTGCGTTCAGCCACACAGAGCTCCATTGTCCGGCAGACCTGTTTTTTCTGACACAGCAGCTCTGTGTGAGAGCGTTTCCCCTCGCACCTTTGTCTCGGAGTCATCAGCTGACTTTGGCCGGCTGACACATCCTGGCTGTGTTTGTACAACGAACGGCCATGGATGATTGATTACCCCTTATCTCCCCTGGCGAATCAGAGCCTTAATTGAGCACGGTTTAGTTACAGATCCCTTTCTCTCTGCCTCCATGAAAGGCTTGGCCGGAGCTCTGGGTTCTCCCTTTTTTTTTGTGATGAATGGCCGCATTCTGGGCCAGACCGTGCTGTGGGCGGGCCTTTGTTTGGCCTGACTGATGGCTTCTGGTTGTTGAACAGCTTCCAGGAGATCGTTACTGACTTGATCTGACAGCGCCGCTGACTGCCAGGGCCCGGCGGCCTCGGCTGCCAGCGCAGACAGCTGCAGAGTGTGGGGGGCAGCGTTCAAACACGCTGACCCCACTGCAGCAGCTTCACTTTAAAATGGTTTCCTGCTACAGATGTGCCCCTGAGCAAGGCACGCAGCGCTCAACCACAAAGCAGCCACCTGCAGTCTAATCTGAGTCTAACCGCCCAATCACATCTGTCCTTTAGCTTACCTCTTTTGGGGCAGCACAAAACTGCGAAATAAAAGCTATGGTTTGCTGATCCAACAATCATTATGGCGTGGCCTAAATTAAAGCACGTCACAACAGATAATGTGTCCAAATAATCCTCAGGTGTGTTGTGTCAATAGGATTATTTCACTGCTCTTGATCAAGTCTGAGCCTTCCCAATCTCCAGACATACACATCAAAACTAATTTTATACAAGATATGCAACAACATGAGTATAGGTGAACATACACTGCACAATTAAGCTCTGTTCTGAGTTTATCTGTGAAAAACAAGAGCAAACTCTTCAAAGCTGGGTCACTGTGAGGTGTGGACGTCTTTCCTCTGTGCGATAAAGGTCACACACCGGAACCCTCCTGGTTTTCCTTTCATGAAGTGGATAAACTTTTTCTTTGTTTCTGCTCCCACTGTAATTAATGGTGAAAAAATGCAAACTCCTGTCGCCTCACATCCTTTGGAAGCAGGAGGATCTCTTGTGAGGAGAGACGAAAGCCAGATTGGTCCTGCACTAACCTCGCCTGAACTCCACACATCACAGGAACCGATTGCTTTTAATGCCTCCTTTCCTCGTCAGTGCTCTCCAGAAAGAAAATCCCTCCAACGGCAAACACTCTCAACACATTTTTCCATTTGTACAGCTGGATGTTTAACGAGCCCGTTCAGGTTAAGATTCAGGTTAAGTGCTGGATGTATTATAGCGACAGGGGCCCTCTTGAGACCTGAACCAACGACCCTCTGCTCACTGGCTGCTTTTTCCTCCTGCTAATGGATACAGTAGACCATCATGAGCTTCATATCTGTCATGTTTCTTTGCGTATAAACAGGTCTACTTAAAAATCAAACAGCTGAAACTGGACTGAGAGAGCGCCGTAGACCTCTGCAGCCCCTGTTGGTGTTTTCTCTTTCATAAGCTTTCAGGTGGCTGTGACAGAAAGCAGACACATGCCACAGCAGAGCCAGCATCCCCGCTGAGACAAAACCTTTTGATATTTCAGACCCGTCTGTTTTACACTGAAGTCCTGTCTCACCTGCAAAATGAATCACGCTTCATGTTAGAAAGTGTGAGCGTCTGAAACATAAGAGTCAGCACGTTAGCATCTCAGAGCTGCTAGTGTCGCCGTCCCTAACTTAACAGCTGGGGGGGGCTGCAGTTCTGTATCTGCATGTAAATCCTATCACATCAATAATGTCTGTTATTAACTAAGACCCCGTTCACACTGGGGAAGTCAATCCGGCTAGAGTAGGATTGAATCCAGATAGCCTTTAAGATGGATAGGTTCAGACCTATTTTCAAATCTGGCTATCACACACACGTGTCCACGCTCAATCCAGCTTAATCCGGCTTGTTTGTTGTCCTCCAAACCGCTAGGTGGCGCCTCGTAATGTACAGAGTCCGTTCAGGCTGTGGTAGGACCGTGTGTGTGCATGCATCGTACGTTTTTTGTCCCCTGTCGCTCATTCTTTCTTTTTTTTTTCCAGTTCAAAAAGCAGTTTATTCCTTTGTAGCCCTGTGCAAAATAAACTCAACGGTTGTTTACATACGGCTTTTGTACGCGACCCGGACACTGTCACATCGCTAGCTGGATTCGCTGCATTTGCGTTCAGACCTGAGCCACATTTGAGCCAATCCACCTCCGAGAGGTGTTGACCCATGCTGTAAAAATGGCATATTATCTGAAAGTGGGACTGGAGCTAAGGCTGTTAGACCCCGTTCACACTGGGGAAATCAATCTGGCTACAGCGGGATTCGGGCTGTATCTGGATATATCCGGGTAGTTCTTTTTCTGAGTCTAAACAACGCAAATCTGCTAATGGATACAGTAGACCATCATGAGCTTCATATCTGTCATGTTTCTTTGCGTATAAATAGGTCTACTTAAAAATCAAACAGCTGAAACTGGACTGAGAGAGCGCCGTAGACCTCTGCAGCCCCTGTTGGTGTTTTCTCTTTCATAAGCTTTCAGGGCTGCAGAGGTCTACGATGGTCATGATGGTCTACTGTATCCATTAGCAGGAGGAAAAAGCAGCCAGTGAGCAGAGGGTCGTTGGTTCAGGTCTCAAGAGGGCCCCTGTCGCTACAATCCACCTCCGAGAGGTGGATTGAGATCTATCGGATATACCTGGATTCGCGTTGTTTGATTTCAGATTGATTTCCCCAGTGTGAACGGGGTCTAACAGCCTTAGCTCCAGTCCCACTTTCAGATAATATGCCATTTTTACAGCATGGGTCAACTCCCTTCACACACTACTATGCAGGTCCTTTAGCATTAGCCAGTTAGCATACACTTTGCTCGCACCTCGCATTAAACCCTTCCTATAACTGATTACATCGTGTCACATTCCACTCTTAATATATTTTATGTTCACCTGATTAAATGCATCTTCACTGACCTGTGGTAGGAATAAAAGTCATGGGCTGCAGTCTCTTATAAAAAAAAAAAAAATGATTTTTAAAAAATGATTGTAAGGACTTCATTGTTGGCATAAAGAGACTCCTCTGCGCCTGCTGTTAAACAAATTCACTAGGGCCTGATAACAAACATGGTGGCTGTCTGTGTGTGTGTTTAAATTTCAACAACCATCTGTAAATCCCGAGTTTCAGGCCCCATCCTGCCCTCCCCTCCGCTTCCCACCACCCACAGCACCTGTCTCGCTGAAATCACAACAGAGGACGAGAGCCCCTTCGTCTCAGGATCGTTAACTCGCCGTGACTACGTACAGAACAGTTGTGCGTGTTAGTGTAAACATTACGTTTGGCCGGCGGCCACGCCATCCTGCCATCCAACAGCTGAGGCTGAACAGAGGCCGCCCCCAGAGGGGCCATCTCTTCGGGAAGAAGCCTTGTTTCTGTTCCTGATGGAGAATCTTTATCTCCTGCATCACATGGTTCATAAATCACAGCCCTCCTCGCCAATCAAGCTGTAAAACATTCAAATGTGTCCCTTCACAATGTTGTGTTTACTGCACGGAAGCTTTCAGAAGTATAATCGGCAACATTCACAGACAGACATCATAAGACGATGATACAGTTATCCTGCCTGAGGCTAATTAAATGAAATTAATGAGCTAAAGCGATTAGATGAAGTTTACCAGCCTTTACATTAGAGGCTAATCGCAGGAGGCGATGCATAAAATCTTCATTAGTCCCCTTTAAAAGACATCATGTCTGATTTTAGCAACTGAAATGGAGTGGAGCTGATTGTCCACTGGATCTGGATCTGTCTCAAAAAGCCCCTGTGGACACACATAGCATGAGACACCTAGCAATCTGTCACTCAAAGAGGACATGCCCTCAGTTGTGTCTTACGGTGTGAACAGGTGAGTTATAATAACATCAATGGTTCCTTACAGGCTGTTTATTTCTGCTGTAAAGCTGCACATTTTAACATGGATGTCTGTGGGGACTGACTCCTGTTTGGAGCCACCCTCAAGTGGCCACTTGAGGAACTACACATCTTTGTTGGGTGAGATTATATAGCTTAAATAAATGAATATGTGAACCATCCAGCTCAAATCAGGAGACCATGTGGCGCTGTTTGACACCCTCTTTGTCTGCTGTCATGCAGGAAAAGGACAAAATTTAATAGCATGTCCTCTTCCCACTGCCTGCAACTGGACTGTGTACATCATAAAGATTTAATAGCTGACTTAGGGGCTGGACAGGGGTTTCTGTGTGCCAGTGGTGGCCATACATCTCCTCCACTGTCTGCAATCCAAACAAAGCTCTTCGGGTACGGAGCAGCGAGGAGTGAGTGCGTCTCCAGGAATAGCCCCTTATTCTGGCCTGGCTTAAGGCCTTATAAAGCCAGGTACGGAGTCCGGATGCCAGGGATGGAGCCGCGTCTGGGCTCCAGCGCCAAGAGAGGAGCTGAAATACTGCAGGGTCTCTCTCCGTCTGTACCCAGTGACGCTCTGACAGGAAGCTCTGTGAGAGATCAGGACTCAAAGACAATGAGCTGGGTGTGCTGTCCTGCACTGCACTCCAACCTTCTACTGTGTTGTTGTGTTTGGAAAACCTGTTGTTAACAGAGAAATATGCATAAAGCATCTACAGCAAAGGCGTGGAAAGCACGTGAACAACATGTCAATAGAAGTTTTCAAAATTGACTGCACAGCCTTGTCATCTGTAAACACTGAAGTGGCCTCTGGGTAAATTGAGATGTCCAGTCTGAGTGACTGTGGATTTAAAAATGTGACATGTGGCTGCAGAAATGAGCATCCTGCCGGCCTCGTCCGTCTGCTTCACGGTGAGAACTCTCCTTTTTTCCTGAACAAACTTTGTTATCTCAGTGAGAACGTCTCCCCACCTCGTTTTCCCGCCTTTCACCGCTCCTTACCTGGCAGCCGGAACAGGAGGCCCAGCTCAGACATAAGGTCACAGCGACTTCAGCGCTGAAATAACAACAGCAGACAGAGACGATGTGTTTGAGGTGATCTCTAATAACGTGGGAGGAAGAGCATTTAGCGCCGCTGGGTTTCCTGTTGAACAGATCCTCTATCTCTGTTTTTCACACTCAAGGACTGTGTGTAAATCTGCCTCTGAAGGTCCTTACAGGTCATCTACTAACGTCCGATTCTGAATGTCTTTCATGTAGACTCAGAAAATGAGAGAAACTGCATCAGAATGCCAACAAGACCGGGAGCATTTCACACCATGTATATGTTTCCACACAGTGGAATCACACCTCGCTGATCTGATATCAGCAGGTTCATATTGGCTGTTTAATCACAAACAGGAGGACTCCTTGTGGATTTCTGCTTCTAATGCGTGAATCCACTCGTAACATTACAGTTAATTCATTATTTCATCCCTGTCCTAGACTAGAGGGGGGGGGTCTGCAGCAGCAGAAGATGCTTTATCATCATCAGGAGACTCATCCATCAGGTGCAAACGCAGGAACAGGAAGTTTTACAGACAGCGGAGGAGGAAGCCTGAGATCAGAAGTCATCAAAAATAGCAACTTTGACACACAAACATCACTTCTGACTTTGTGTCTTCAGGAAACTAGGAGCAGCGTGTGAAAGGTAATATGTGCAGCTCATAGAACCAGGTTTGTCTTCATTTGTTTAAGGCGCCTCTGACTTTGTTTGTTTGCGTTCCCTGTGCAGCAGCAGCACCAACATTTAGAACCCACTAATTTGTTTCCTCGCTTAATTAACTTGCAGCATTTGAGTCCTGACGATCAATATAAATCACCGCTGCAGACTGGGACCCGCTAATGAGATCAGATTAAGGAGCGGAATTACACCCACTGCTGCCACGAGTGATTAGAACTCACTAAGTAGACCTCTGTGCTATTAAAAGGCCATTTAAACAGCATCCATACAGCCTATTTCTGTCTGTGACCATGCTGTAATTACAGTCACAGATGAATCTCTCAGTGTCAGGGCTCATATTCACTGCAACACAGCGATTGATCATGAACTATTGTATTTCATGTAACTGCTGCTCTCGGCTTTACAATGTTTCTATGAGCCTAGTGAGTCACAGAAGTGGGTTTAAATACAGTGCAATCACTACATGTACACAATAATTAGCCGATTTAATGTGACAGTGAATGGAACAGTGCTAAGAAGAGTTTCTCAGCACAAAGAGGCAACAGCTAGTTTTCCCATTCTGCCTGTTTACACCAAACATTCAGGACAGTCTGGTTTTCATGGCACCTGTCAGTGAGAGAGATGCATCAGGCAGCAGGTGAACCTTTCTTTCCTCCGCGTTAGAAGCGTCACACCAGTCTGCAGAGGTCAGTTACTATGAAAAGTGGTACAAGGAGGAAAAAGGAAGGCTGGTCTTCTGAGGTCCAGAGCGGCACAGTTCGCTGTGTAGCAGCAGAGAACTCAGGGTGTCCATGCTGACCCCTGAAAGCTTCTACAATGGACACATCAGAGCTGGAGCGGGAGTACGAAGAGGGCGGCCTGCTCTGATGACTTCCTTTAAACCTCAGATAGATGGCTGAGAGCGTCTCTTACTTGGGGGGACACCAGGATGTTAAGAAGGCGGTGTGATGCTTTGGATGATGTTCTGCTAGAAAACGTTGGGTCCTGACATTCATGTGACTGTTAGCTTGACACACAGCACCTAGCTTACCATTGTTGCACACCATGTCCACCAGGGTTGTACAAAATTCTGAATTGAATTGAGAATGACCCTGAAATTCTTGAATTTGAACTGAGGTTGCAAACAGGAAGTGGAATTTCTTTGAATGAAATTCAAAGAAATTCATGACAATTCAATGATAGGCATATTTGTACCACACATCACGTTACAAATATATACCGTATTTTTTAGACTATAAGTCGCACTTTTTTCATCTTTTGGCTGGGTATGCCACTTACATATGAAAAAATATATAATTTCATGTTTGTTGTTTACACTGACAGCCACTAGAGGGCGCTCTAGGCTCGTTTTGTCATCTGAATAACGTGTAATGTAATATGTTACATAAAGGACACCTGTTGATTTTTCTATGCTTCATGTAGCTGAATAGCCATCAATGTGTTACGTTAGCATAATGATAATGCCGTAACATACGGTATGCTATTAGCATACATACACCTTATGTGCAACTTATACTCCGGTGCGACCGATAATCCGAAAAAAAATGGTATTCCATAAAACTGATTATCAAAATTGGAACATTGAAATTGTGAAAAAAGATAGGGCAGCACTTCATCTCCCAGAATGCTTTACTTTATCAAAGTCTTCAAAATGGTTGCCCAAACATTTCAGACATTTTGTTCAGGGTAGACGTGTGGTGGAAAAATTACAGAATCCTATCATTTATCCTTGTATGTTGCCTTGTTAGAGCTAATCTGACTACACATGTGTATGTGATAGAACTGCACCTGCATCACACTCAGGGGGTTACTGTTTGCAGCCACAATGTCTCACATTATGCCTGGTGGAAGTTAAAAGAGTTGAAGGACATTCTTATAAAACATGTAACCGCCTCCTGCTCGGGGGAGCAAAGCACTGAGGGCTTTATTTGCTCATTTCAGAGTCAGACAGACATTTGAGGAACTGTTGACCATTAAATGCAACTTTGTGTTATTTGATTACTTTGAAATAAAAAATATTGCTAATTATTCAACAAGTAGGGAGTGTATGCTTAATGATAGGGTGTGTATTGGATTTATATATATATATATATATATAAATTCTTATTTGGAAGTAAAACACATGTTAAAAGTATCACATTCTCACTGATACGTGGTAAATATGAAATTCTCTGAATTGCAATGAATTCAATTCCACTTCCTGTAATTCCAATTCCAATTCAATTCAATATCCTGTGGGGTGGAGCCAGTTCAAATTCAAATTCAAAGTCATTCACTGAATTGAATTAAATTCTGATGTCCGCCCACCATCCCCAGCCTGTACCTCTGTATCAGCGTGATCATGTGGCTTTTTGTCTTCAGTGATTGAAATGAGGTACAATCACCAACATTCCCAGCAGAAATGTGAAATTCTTCTGCCCGCTGCTCCTCCTTTCACAGCAGAACATTGTGATGGAGGAATGTGAACATTATTCCAAACGCAGCTTTTCACTCGTTATTATCTCGTCAACCAGACTCAGAGCTTCCAGTGTGACTTTGTGAAGACAGAACAGACTGTAAAAGTGTCACTTTTCTCTCTTTTCAAAAATGTTTGACAGAAATAAACCTCATGCTTTTTCTTTCTTCATTTAATTTCCATCCATTTAAGCAGGAATGCAGCATTAGGCAGCAGGATGTGATGTGCGGCTGATACCACATCCAATGAGAATGGGCTCAACAGAAGGACATCCCGGACTAATGCATGTACCCAGGAGGAAATAATTGAATTTTTATCTGTTTTATACTATAATGAATACTTAGACATTAGCACGGATTGAGCTCTGAGGACTTAGCAGAGCACGGGTAATTACTTAGCGGAGCTGAATCTACAGGCCGGTCAGAGAGAGCTTCATTATACTGCAGGCTAAAGAGGCCACGGAGCTGCTGGAGGCATCTGTATCTGTCGTTCCTTTGTGATGCACATGACCCGAGAAACATTATCTGATAAAAAGAACGAATGCACACTGCCAGCAGTCTGTGAGACTATTCACATGTGTGAGTGACTCAGTTTGCATAAATGAGTGCATAAAAAGTGTTTTGGTGCAGCTGAAAGTTTCAAGAAAGTTGTGTTGGATCCATTGACAGTAAAAACTATGGACAGAGCTTCCGTGACGTCACCCGTTTGTTTCTAAGGAGCCGTTTTGAGGCTCGGTGGGAGGTTCCGGGACGTGATGACCGCCGCCATGTTGGCAGCGTCACGTCCGCCAAAACTCCAAATATGGACAAAGAGGGGGAGCACAAGCGGGGTTTAGGGGGGCGGGCGATCGTGGAAGCAGGAAACTCACGCTGTGATACGTCAACTGTCTGTCACTCAAGCGGCAACGCCCATAATTATGCGTAATTTTAAGTTTGAATACAATTAAAACGAGTGAGTTGTAAAAAAATTCACCCCCCCTACAATTGACACCAGAATAGAACCTATCATCTGAGACCAGAGTGGTTTTTTGTACCAGGCTGTAAACATGTTCATTTCTGCTGTGAAGTCGGCCATTTTAACATGGGAGTCTATGGGAAATGACTCGCTTTTGGAGCCAGCCCCCAGTGGCTGCGGCGTGAATTACAAGTTTTGACACTTCCGCATGGGCTTCAAGTCTGAGCCCCGAAGGTTGCCACTTGGTTGGATCACTGAAAATGCTCCTCATGGTGGCGCTGTGTGGATTTTCACGTGTATTTGCAGGTTTGAGATTTGGGTGTGACTGCTCATGTGTGTGCATCTGCTGGGACCGGGGCCATTGTTTGCACCAGAAGAAAAGCTTCAGCAGTTAGTTTGACAAACAGAGAGGAAGAGTGTGTTTTTTTTCTCTCAGAGTTGGGCGGCCATTGCTGCTCAGTCGACCATCGCTTATGAAATCATCACCTAAATCTTCACAGATATGCAACTGTTGTCAATGGACTCATCAGCCGCTCCCCCTGCTCCACCCCTCGCCCTCTGTTCCTAAAGAAAAGGCCTTCCCTCCCTCTCCCGCAGTCCGGAGGAGATTAAGACGAGGGTCCCAAAACGAGACCAGCGTCATGAAGAGTCTATTTCACACATGAGTGTGCCTCCATCTCATGCTGCTGCCCACTCTTTGAATGGGCAGAGGGGAGAAAATGGAGGAGGGTGGGAGGCTGGAGGGGGAGGATTCCAATTGATCTCTTTAAGCCGCCGGGGCTTACTTAACTCATCCAGGAGCCGGCGCTCTGCTGAAGGTATTGCTAAGGCCTCACTTTGCATGAGAAAACCGGGATTAATCCAAATATTTATCCATGCTGAGAGATGTTTTCCCAGTCTTTACATCCCCAAAAGAATTCTGCACATTTTCCTTCCCTTTGAAACTCAAAGATTAATACACTCTGCTCTGCCTGGAGTCCAGTTTGCATTGTAGCATGTGTAGGAAACTGGTGCGGTGAAAATAGGAAGCATGGCATGAATATTTCACACAGAGAAAATTCATGGTGTCCCGCCTCTGGAATTAGCTTCTGGCAGCAGCGCGGAGCTCTGACTGGAAAGTCTCACACAGGAATGTGTGTGTGTGTGTGTGTGTGCACCATGTGTCTACCTGCTCCACTTGTGTCTGATGTCAGAGCTGTCACCACGGTGACGGCCAGTGACAACGTCATTTGACAATTCTCTCAGTAAACATTGAGAAACTCCCCGGGACGCCGGTCCTTCCGCTGGGTGGTGTCCATGACAACCACCAGCAAGCCGAGCGTACAGTAATTCAATTGATATCTCACACTCTGCATCCAATCACCCCCATTCACGCCGGCTCAACTGTCTCCATACAGTTCCATCTGTCTTCCTTTCTTTCCCCGTCTCAATCAAACTCTCATTACATCGCTCGTCTCGTCATCCTTTGAAAAGCGCTGACTTCTTTTTGTTTGTTGAACAAACTGCAAACATTTGGAATCTCTTCACTCTAATTTCTCTGTACTATTAGTAAATACAAATAAATCTGAAGCATTTAAACCCAAACTCTCTAATCTGCAACAAGCTTCTCCGCCTTTTTCTGGGCTAACATGATGACACAGATTTTTTTGGTGTGTTCACAGCTGAGTTGACTAACATTGAATGCACCACGCCCGATTAACCATGCAAAGCCCTCTGCGTTCTAAGATGGACGACATGGAAAATATAAGATAAATGAAGAGAACTTACACCGCGGCATGCTGCTGTCTGATGTACATCATATCTGATCTCACAAAGTATTGTGTTTGCACAACATCTGAACACAATCTGTGGCTGCAGGGCGACAACAGCGCCACATTTCTGCCCGACACATGCAGTAGTGGAGGAGAGAGCTCCTCCATTAGCTCACAATCTGAACTGATGTCTGATTACACACAGCTCCCACTCATCATAACTCTCTTTTTATGACTTTTATGGCCTTGATGGAACTTTTTTTAATATTAAAAAGTCATGAACATGAACCTCATGTTCACAGCGTGATGTGTTTTACTCTGAGTCCGTGTCAGTGATTGTTTTTTACATTGCATTGGACTCTTGCACATCTTCATCTCTCACTGTCTTCCTCCTTTCTCCGGTCTCTGTTTTTGTGGGCTTCTCTCCCCTCCTGTCAGTCTCCATCTCCTTCCCACACTGCCTCGGCCCTCGCTCTGCCTCCTCTGCTTTCTGGGCTTTTGTTATCTGTCCCTGCTTCCACACCTCCCTTCCTTCTTCCCCTCACTGCCTCCCTGTCTGCTGCCTTGTTCTTGGGAACCATTCTCTCTGTGTAAACTGTTAGCTTGGCTCCGGCAGTATCTCAAGCTCGCCTATAAATTGTGCTGTCAGACAAACAGGCTAGCACTGGGTCACCTCAGTAGCGCAGTTTTCTTTTCTTTCCTCTTTCTTTTTGCTTTTGTCTTGCAGGCTCTTTAGCGAGGGGCGAGCACCGACCCCTCGCCTCGGCCCGCAGGAGGCACTGAGGTTTCTCTGGCCTGGTTGTGGCGGTGTTGGGGGAGGACTGTGAAGGCCCCAGAGACGTGAGGGACTCTGTTACAGGCCCTCAGAGCTCCACTGCAGGAGTCACACAGAGCTATTGAGGCAGGAGAATAGCCTGGCTCGGCCAGAAGGAGGGCCGAGTCCAGCCCACGCAGCGTGAGACGTGCTATCATGGGAAAGATAAGCGAGGGGGAGCCGTGAGCTGATCCGCCTCTCTCATACATACAGGCTGCAGAGAGCTGCACTCTTCACAGACAATGAGGCCCTCTGAACACTTTGTGCCAACATCCATCAGCACTGCTGAAGATGCCATGCATTGTCTCAAGGTGAAATTTATCAGGGAAGCGAGTTTGACTTCCAGTGTGAGAAGTTTTGTTTGTGTTTCCTCCCACTGGTGGATGTGTGGGTGGATGTTACTTGTAGTTGTTACTTTCCTTGAACACCTATTTAAATCATGTCATAAGTATCATTTTCTGGGGAAGTTTCAGGACATGTTTCCACTGGTTTGTCGGCATACACTGATTAATCGTGGACCATCAATTGATTCATCACCTGCTGATCTAGTAACCTTAAGATTTCATCTTTTACAACTACAAACAGGCTAAAGAGTGTTAAAACTGCACATGGTGTCCACTCACTTTTCTCTCCAAATGATAGAAGTTAGTAAAAGTATGACAAACACAACTATACCACTAAAACCATCCAGATTATTGAATTAAAATGCCGTTTTTGGTAGTAAAAACTATGAAAATGTATCAAATGTAACAGACGCAGAGAAGCCTACATCAACCTGATGAAGATGAAAATGATGATGATGATGAAAATCAGCTCGCAGACTGACTCAGTAACAAAGTGCACAACTGCTACTTCTCTTCCTCTGCATGAGTACCCACAGCCTCATTACGCTCCACCTCATGGCACCGCTGCCTCCACCAGTAGAGGGCACTTGAGCACCACCTCCTCTGGAATGCCAACACACAAGAGGAGGCACAAAAATCACCACACCCAAACCCACTCACATAAAGCAAGAAGGCTGCACAGAAGCGGCGCAGCTAAGAGTCGCCTGTCTGTCAAAGACATGAAAAAATATTTTGTCCTAATTCATAATTCATAATCCCACTATAAGTAGAAAGCTGTCTAATCCCACATGTCTGCACAGGCCCTTTACTTTTCTATAATATAGATCATGGCTGAAAGTCATTAAAATGAAGCTCTAATCAATCACTGAAATGAAGCTTTTCTATAAATATTCCAAACTTCATGAAAAATACATGTCTCACTGAGAACATTTTCGTAGCCAGGTTGTATGAAAAGACAATAATTATAGAGCAGAAAAGGATGGAAAAATGGTCATTAGAAGCAAATGAGACTAAAGTAAATATTGTGTTTAAGTCACCATGAGGCAGAAGCAGCCAGGAGGAATGAGCTGTATGGCTGGAGGATTGGTTGTGGCACGTTTGGTGGGCTTTTCATTTCGATGGGGATGTCTTAATTAAAAAAAGAAAAATGACACTTTGACTGGGAAAGTAAATATGATGCCGTTTGGAAGGGAAAATACGGTGATGTTTTTCCATGCCAGGGTTCATTTAGAAATGATTTAACAGCAATTTTAAAGCTGGACAATAAACATATATCTGCATAAGTTCCAAAAAAAACATGCACACACATGTGTTTTTGCCACATAAATAAGTGAAACAAATAAACGTGCTTGTGAAGTCTGCTGACGCCTCTTTTTTGGTGGGAACGTCTTCATTTGGAGAGCAGCAGAAAGCTGCTACACACAGCCGGCTCATTCACTCCTGCCTCAATGGGACAAGCACAACAATGGGTGTGATCAATGAATGCAGGGCCAACAAAGAACAGATAAGGAGTTTCTCAAGGATCAACAAGCCCGGTTTACCATCTATATTGCCCCTGAGGACCCCCCCCCCCCCACCACCACCACCACTACCACTACCACCACCCTCCCCCTCCCCTCTCACTGACGGAATCTGATAGGGCTGATAGAGCTTGTGTCATCAGATTGTGACTCTCCAACCTGCCGACAGCCAATAAGAAGTGTGTTTGTGAGATGAGAGAGATTTGGAGTTGGAAAGTGGCACAAAATCACAAAAAAAAATACTCCTACTGTAAATTCTACTATGAATCCCATCTGGCCTACATCTTCTCAAAGTTAACTTTCTCATTCTTCCGGTTCTAAGTTCTTCACTGCAGAGCACCACAGCAGGGGAATTTGACGACGGAGCTTCGGGGACAGCCGACAGGCCTGCGGCGCCTCTCCTGCTTTAAGTCATTGTCGCTCTGGGAAGCAGCAGACACTGTGAAGGGGGGGGGGGTGTGGATCTCTCAGTGCAGTGATGTCTTATTCAGAAGCTCGTCTACATTGTTAGAAGCTCTTTGTGTGAAGTCTAATGAAGACTTGTTAACATGTATTATCACATATGGTTCATTGTGATGAGTCTGGATAGGGTCCAGCCAGCCCTCCTAATTCTTTAACTATTCCATGCAAAGACAGAATGAACTCCTTCTGACACATCTGGACAGACATAGACGACAACCACTAGCAGACTGTCATGGCGTCCATCTTTTTACAGCCTCTGGTTCAGTTATAATAAAACAGTAGCTTTTTACTTTTGAAAGAAAAACTCCTAAAGACAGACTCACACACGGTGAAATTACAACGTTTAGGCACACAACCAGGAACTACAAGAACAAACAATGACAGCGTCCAAACCCAAACACAGTGCTGCTAACAGCGTGCTAACAGTGAGTGTGGAGCCTCTACTTCCCTGTCTGTCTGTCTTGATTATACTCGAATAAATCAAAGTATTCTCCTCTAACCTGACGATGTTGTCTCTGATAACAGACTGGTGTTGTTGTACCAGCCAGCCTTGCCCGGCACGGCGTCCCTCAGCACTCCACTACAATCCCTGACTTGTCAGCAGACACGTATGAAAACACAAGTGGAGCCTTGTGTAAGTGCTCTATCAGGAAAACTGTATCCAAACAGTTCGGCTCTAATCTGCAGAGCGTGCTCCATCAATCAGCCTGTCATGTGGTGATACTGAGCCCGAGTGTCAGACAACACGAGAGGCTGAAGATGAACAAAGTGCTTCTGACCTACTTCCAGTCAAGACAAATGTGTTTTTTTTTCACAGTAAAGTAGGCTCGGAGTGCTTTTGCAAGGTGCCGAAAGACATAAATACACATTTAAACAAACACTTTGAAAGTTTTATGATATGAGACTAAACTTAATGTGCTGTGTTTTTGTGTAAATGTCTGTCTGCCTGTGTGTGTGTGTGGGTGGGCTGCAAGGTCAGTTCCTTTTGCAGCTCCCATCACATCACACTGAAGTGTTTGTCTTTGTAACCAAGGAGTCGATTGTGCTGTTTTAAATGAAATAAATGACTGCTTTTATTAGATCATAACTGCTTGAAATGGCGCCCGAGAAGCACGACTCGCAGACAGCTCCGAGTTTCAAAAAGTTTCCCTAAAGCCAGAGGTTCGGTTCACAGGAGATCAGTCCAATAACAGGCAACAGGGAGTAAGACGAAGGCCGGGGAGATCGGTAACTCTGCAAGCCAGGTCAAAAACACAAGGGCAGTCCAAAAACAGGCAGAGGTATCAACAGGGCAAGGCCAAGACAGGAATCAGAAAAAGAAAATCTATAGCAGTCATAATCTCAGCTCACCCAGCATCCATTAGCAAACTGTTAGCATGTGAGTGGCTTGCCAAGAAATGAATGAAATGTTTGTGTGTGTGTGTGCAGCTAGCTCACCTTAGGAAGTGGACATGTGCTCTCTGGTTGTGGGTGAGTGATGGTGCAGGGAGAAGGCTGAGGCTCACATACTGCAGCAGGTGATGGAGGCGATGAGCTCCAGGTGAAGCAGCAGGCTGCTGAGCACGAGGCCACGGCCACAACTGCAGACATCACAGGAGACAGGAGGATGCAGGAGGAGAGAGAGAGAGAGGGACACAGGGAGCACTGTGAGGACTTTACGAGTATACAAGTCATTAGTTTACATTATATTAACAGAGCATAGTAATTAAGGGGTGTGTGTGACGTGTCATTAGCTGCCTGTTTACACAAACACCCACCTCGGCTCACACACACACACACCTGCAAGCCTGCTGCATAACACTTTACATCCTTTCTTCTCTTCATCCACTCTCTCTCATGATTTACTCTCTGCAGTGTGTGACAACACACACACACAGTCAAGGTTTCAATATCGTTACCCTTCAAACACAGAATATGAGTGTGTGTGTGTGTGAGAGAGATATAGAGAGAGAGAGAGAGAGAGAGAGAGAGAGGTGTAAGCTTCAAGGGCAAGACATACATATTCAATGGAGTTCATTTGTAAAAGGTTATATGGACCTTTTTGCAGTTTAAATCAATTAAAATCAGCAGTTTTATTGAATATCACTTTAAGTAATAATTAAGATTTTTCAGATGTAAAGGACGAATATTCACCACATGTGACTTCTATTGCTAGTAATTGAGAACAAGTCGACGTCTGTGGGGTTAATCTGACTTCAAGGTTGGTACGTTCATATATTTCTTCACATAAAGTAAAAATAGTATTTAGTTTATTTTTATTTAAATCTCTACACAGCATTAAACCATCAGAGTTCTCCTGTTTTTAGTGTCAAACCATGTTTGTAATCTTCTACTGAGGTTTGCAAGTAAAGCTTGTGTTTGTTTGTCATAGTCCTCGGGCAGTTTTTCCTAAAATAAATAAATCTTTAGCTGTTGTTTGTTCTACTCATACATGCACAAGCAGAGAGAATGTAAGTCATAATATAATAATATAAGCATTAATGAGAGAGAGCTGTTTAGATCCTGAAGAAGAACTCATGTAAGGTCTTCATTACTGCAGGAGAAAGGCATTCTTTTAGTGAATCGTGATGAGATGATGGGATAAATCCCATGAAAGGGACTCGTTCTCTCAAAGGAATTGATCCCCTTCATGTTGTGATCCAGCAGTTCAGTAAAGAGGGGTTTGCTGATCAGTGTGCTGTGATCCTGGGGGTGGCCTGGAGCTTCTGGGGGTCAGGCGTGAAAGGGACAGTTGTCTCATCGTGTTTGTAACTGTTGGACGGCCAAATTCCCGCCTCACTGAGAGGGTGCAGATGCTGCACGTTAAAGAACGTCCCCCCCTCGTCATCCCTGGATTAACCCCTTGCATACAAATCAGAGGTTATCTGCAGAGAGTAAACAGCAGGGATTATGACAGCAGACACACACAATCCCAAGTCTACAGTGTGTGTGTTAACTCCCTATACACCACATCCATCAGTGCAGAGCGCTGTGATGTCACTGATAGTTCTGATTGATCTGCAGAGCATCAAACACTGATCCGGGGGGGGGGGGGGGGGGGGGGGGGGGGTCTCCTGTCTCCTGCCCCTCCTCTGGCTTGAACTGAGTGAGATCACGCCATTTTTATGTTGGTTTGTTTTTTGTTCTTTGGCCCAAACTACAAAAACTATGGGTGATGTCATTTTTTAAGCAGCACCACCCTCTTCACCACAGGGGGTCACAACAACCTGCCTGTCTGAGCTCCGCACACACTCCAAATGTTTGCCTGTATTTGGAGTTTAGGCAGACTGTGACCTGCCAACATGGCGATGTCAGAGCCTCCCACACAGACTCCGAAAGGCTCAAAACAGCTCTTCAGAAACCTAAGGGTAAGAAACTAACTCTTATAGTAGGGCTGCAACTAACAAGTATTTTGATACTCGAATACTCTGTGATTATTTTTGCGATTACTCGAGTATGTCATCGCTTCAGCCCGCGACCGTCTCCATGCCCGGCGCCAAAACTGTGTGTGTGCGTACGGCTCACCTGCGTTTCGAACCCGGGACCTCTTGCGTCCAAAACGCTGATCCTACTGCTACGCTACAAGAGAATCATCCCCTTTGACATCACTAATGAGTCATCAAGTACTACATTAGTTGTCGATGCATTTTGCCCTCGAATATTACCCGAGTACTCGAGTAATCGTTGCAGCCCTAGTTTATAGTGCAAGATGTGACTTGATTCGTTGGGCGTGTTTGACAGTGACCAACAGATCAGGTCTACCTAATCACCTGCCATGTAGTTCATCCTTTTCAACCAGTTTCTCATCCAGCAAACCATCCAACAATAACACCCACACTGGTACTTCCCCTTCATGACCCAGATGATGACAAGTGAAGGTACATTTTTGACGCTCAAAATGTCAGTCAAAGCTCTAAAATCGTTCGCATGCAGGTGAAAGCAATAGTTTCTCTCTCCCTCTTTCTGTATTTACACAGATCCTCCACATTGCTACAGGCCGTTGCATCAGGGTCTATTTACATAGTTTGCTGAAACCTTTGATCCCCTGTGAGTCACTACTTCAGCTGCCATAAATAAAGCAACTAACAGAATATTCAGTCCACAGACAGAAGTGTTCGCCCAAGAAATGTGTGTGAAAAACATTCAGCCATCTGTAGCATGATATGCTGAAGAAATTGTCACACCACAGGCATGTTACCAAGATGATTTGCAGATTTGGTTTAAAGAGACAAACAACAACAACAAAAAGAGCTGAACCTGGATGCAATCTGTGAAAAGTGTGACTGATACAGGCGTCGATGCAATTTCAGTGCAGTTACAGCCTAGATATCAACATACAGGAGCCTTAAACCTCTTTCTTACCCAAGAAGAATCACCCTAATCTGAAGAGATGTAGGAGTTGTTTGCCTGTTGAGGAAGACTTTAGTCTTTAGACTTTAAAACAGGAGAACCCACAGAGGTCCAGACAAAGATGAGCCTCTAGAGATGAGCAGGTGGGGGTGGGAAGGATGCACAGTTCGAGTTCAGGGGGGCACGAATGGTAGAGAGTTATGGAGCAGAACACCTCTGGGAATGAAGGTCGTCCTTCTCTTCTTCTCTTAGAGCAGACCATCTCCTTCGTCTCTCCACGTTTAGCTCCAGTGCAGAGCTGTTGCACCAGACCACAAACTGCTGGAGCGCTGGGCCATGATGGTGAGAGCGGCCTGAGAGCGGTGTCATCAGCATACTTAACCACATGACAGTCTGGGTGGGGGGACCTGCAGTCATCGGTGTATAGAATGAAGAGCAGAGGAGCGAGGACATAGCCCTGAGGGGAACCTGACTGTTGGTCAGGAAGATTCGAAGCTGCCAGGTGTTTGTGATAATTCTTGCATGATCAACCCCCTTATCTCTGCGGTACGCAAACTGGAGAGGGTCCATCAGTAGGTTGGTTTCCTTGGTGATGCAGTACTTAATGACCCTCTCCATAGCTTTCATCTCAACGGAGGTGAGAGCCACTGACCTGAGGTCTGTTAGAGCCTTCAAAGAGCTCTTCTTTGGAATGGGGACCACTGTAGGATGCTTCCACAGCTGTGGACCTGTGAATGTTGCCGTGGCAGCCGCCCTGCCCCATTTGAAATATGATTCAATACCTGATTTATTTTTTGTGTATCTCCGTAAAAGATGTGCACAAACACAAAGAGGACTGACGTCATAATCAGAGTGGAAGTTCTTTAACTTTAAAGTTCAGTCAGATTTCAGAGTTCAAGTCATTATCCCAACAGATTCAGACTCAGATGGAGCCTTGAGTATGCAGAGGACAGCCGCTACCTGAGCCCCTTAGGCATATCATGCTGAATGGATGTAATGGCTCATTGTCAGAGCTGCTGTAATGCCTCATTTCAGGTAATACACCACGCCGAGCCTTTGTGTCAGACTCTGACACCAACTTGGAAATCTCTTTAATTCTCGTACTTTGAGTGGAACCTTTCTCTCTCACAGTCTTCCCCCCCAACACACCCCAATTACGATTCTCTGCTGCTCCGTTCCCCTGACAGCCAACCAATTATGTATTTTTTTAAAACCCTTTTCAGCAAACCCATCTCTGCAACACCCCACCCCCTCACCCGCCTCCCCCTCTCTCTCACTCTGAAGTGCATTAAGCTACAGAGTTTGCCACGACTGCAGAGGTGTGAGGTTAATCAAAATAAGCCTCTGCATGCCAACGCTGACCCTGAGCTCCATTAATAGAAACACCTAGAGCCTAAGCGATGCTGCTGATTGTTTGCGGGGAAATTGAGGGCGAATGCTCGTTTGCCGGAATTCCCCAGAAGGTCTCCCACCAGCCCCGTTTTCTCCCAGAGAGAGTAAAATGAATTAGAGCCTGTTTTCATCCCTGCTTACTTTCTTTAATTCAGAAAGCAATTACTTCAGATTTTCCACTTCAGGAGAGAGACTGTGAGCAGCAAAGCGGGATGAGAGACAGAGAGAGGCGAGAAAAAAGCAAAGACAATCCTTCTCGGAATTAGTTTCATATGGAGATGCCAGTGAGTGGAAAAAAAATATATCTGCTCCATGCTCTCTGCACTCTGGAAGACAAAATTGCATGATGAAATATTGCAGCAGGAAATTTATCCAAAATAAATTCTTCCCGTATTGAACACGGCGCACTTATTGTGTCTCCATTAAAAATGCATATGTTACCCTAGAATCTAACTAGCTGCCGTTTACCCGAGCTGCTATAATTTCACTGCTTACACACACACAGCACGGCAGCAACAGTGTTTTTGTGATGCTATATCTGCAGAATAGGCAAAAAAAAGGATGTTACATTATGTATGACGGCAGGAACAGATAGACATCTAACATTACAGTCAGATGAAATGTGCTCTCAGGCTTCCTCCTCTTCCCTGACTGTGTGATCTACAGTAGGAAACCCCAAACTCCAATCTTGTCTCTCATCTCCTGCCTCCTGCCTGCACAGCTGGAAATGAGCAGTGAGATGTTTCGCTCAGGCAGTCACTGCTGCTGCTGCTGCTGCTGCTGCTGCTGCTTCGGTTCAGATTTACCTAAAGCCGGACAGACCCTGTGCGGTTTTTGGTCCATTTCAGCTTTGCTGTGCGTCTTTAATCACACACAAAGCCATTAACGTCACACGAATGGCAATCAGATGGTCAGTTGAATTTCTGACATGTCTGACATATATATATCGCCCCTCCTCAGGATATGGTTTAAGCAGAGATACAGCATGATTACAGGCCGCAGTCTGTTTTCCCCACTGTGGATGTGTTGGCCGAACACGCTCAGCGTCACTGCAACTACACAAGATTGTTACAGATGATGAACTGTAGCACCCGACCCATGCAGCTTAGCTCTGATAAGGAAAATATAATAATGTTGGGTGTTGAAGTACTGTGGGCTGCTTCCACTCAGAAGGAAGTTATAAATTACAACTTTTCCCACTAAGAATGTTTCTAAATGAAGCACAACTTGAGACACGTCTTGAATACCGATTCACTCACACACAAACATGCAGTGTGTGCACCAATTTAACCAGAAAACACAGGAGGGCAAGCAGAGCAGCCGACATTTTGCTTTAAGTGAAAACTACCCAGAATTTAGTGCAGTGGGGGTCTGAGAGCTCTAGAGGACCTGGTGTGAACAGAAAGAGGACCCGACAAAGCTGAACTGGACCAGAAAGAGAAGCCGGTCCTCTTTGTAATAAACTCACAGTGTGAACAGGAAAAGACAGGGACCAGGACTTTAACAAGGACCAGGTGTGAAAACACCCTTAATGAGGGCTGCAGACTGAGACCTCATGAACCAAAACTGGCTGCAGTTCACCTAGAGGGCGCTGTGAGATAGTCCTCTATGTGTAAGAGTGACACAAAAACCTTTTTTCAAAAGCATCTTAATTTCATTTTTGGCCAATATTGTATTGATTATGCCTCAGAATGGAACTTTAAAAAAAGTCCAAATGTCCTTCCCTATGGTCTCACTCATGTCTATTGTTTTACTCCCTTATGTTAAAACACTCACTTTGTATGGAGGTTCTCTGTTGTAGCAGTTCCACAATAAAATCATAAAACAATAAAGACTGCTAAACTCAATTATTATTGGATTATATAGCAATACAAACACACACACACACACATATGTGTGTTTATAGAAGATATTGTTTATAAATCCCAAATATTAAGAAAAACATTGAAGAAAAGAAGTAGCATTGAAATTTTAACTATAAACTGCAATTCAATGCCAAAAAGAATCAAATGAATGAAGGATACATTTGTGGTACTGATCAGTGAAATCTGAGCTGTGCAGCTGTGGCGCTCAGCCCGGCGGTGCCACTGTGATATCAGGACTCATTCCCAGGAAACGGAGACGTAACGTACAGCTGGCAGCGGATCGGTGCCGCTCTGCAGATAATTGGATATTGTTCTACCATCAGTGATTGTGGGGGAAATGGAGAGAGACAGCGCAGCTATTCCGCAGCCCGGCCCTCCACTAACATGACACTCCACTGATGAACAGCCTGGGAGGAACGCTTCCTCCTGCCTGGCAGCTGTGGCCAGAGCGTCCATGTGTGGGCATTTCTGCGATAAATAGGTGAGCTTAACATCTGATATTTGTAACGGCAGCCACTGATAACAGTGCATTCCTGAAAACTCTTGACCAGGGAGGAGGTTTAGGCTTCCTTAGTAAATCAAGACTACGTCCAAAGATAGCAGGGCGTGAGGTCAGTGATCCCTGCCCTGTGTGGCATTCCTGAGACCTGATGCTTTCTGAACAAAGCCTGATGTTGAAGGTAAGAAGAGGTGGCTCTGAAGTGGGCCAGGCCATGAGAGAGTGGGAGAATCACACAGGTTTAATCAAATCTGCCTATCACTGCAGCTTTGGTGGCGTTTCTTTTATCTAACATTACAGTTGATACAGTGAAAAGTGGCATTTCAGCACAGGAATATATGTGATATTAATCTGTCAGCAGCTGCAGTGGAACTGGGCCAGGTCATCTGGGAGTGTTTCTGGAGCCGGGGGAGTTTACAGTGAAGCTCATCTGTATGAGTGATGGCACTAAGAGGATCAGATTCCTAACCTTTACTTATTATTAGATAAAAAGGCTGCTGAGTCAGCTTATTTCTCAGGTTCATGGAGCATCCAGACCCCTTCACCTTTAGCACATTTGTGGTTGTAGATCTCATTTTAAGTTGATAAACTGACATGAAGCCTCATGTGCTCTGAACCTCGTTCATGTTCTTGTAGCTGCACCATTTAAAATGGAGTGGAGCAGGTATGATAACCAGAACTAAACATGTCACATGATGGTTTATGGCCTCTCTACACTGTGCATGACACACTATGCGACGTGAATCTAATAAACTTTGGTAAAACGTCAAGTTTGATGCGTGCAGATTGTACGATGACCATTTGCTGAATCGCAGGCGACCACAGGTTATGACATAAGTCAACATGCAGGGAGGAGGAGGGGGAGGTGGATGTGGGGTGACAGGTCGTAGTAGCTGTCACACTGTCAGACAGTCATCCTAAATTTCTGACACCGCTAGAATTTGTCTTAGCTTGTCTTTGGTCGCAAGACGCTGACAACAGCCGTCGTGGAACCTGCCTCACAGTGTGACCTAAGAGCCACCGATTTAGAGCCACGACCACAGATATCGCCACGCTTCTGCTACGATGCTCGTCGCCTGGGACCGCCTAAAATCATACAGTGTAAACCGGCCATTAAAGGCACTTTGAGTGGCAGGTGGGTGCGGCTGCTCACCAACCTGCCCAACTCTCTGCTTGTGTGTTAAAACCACTCTTCAAGAACCCATCATCACCACCTAGCTCTTTATTGACAGACAATGTGACCAAAGGTAAAGGGATTTATGTTTAGTCTTATGCAGCAGATCTGAGGCTGATCATTGTTTGCATTATTGATTGATTGTCCGTGATTAATCAAAAGAGGTCCTGCTGCATACATTGATTAATTATTGAAGCTTTCAAGCATAATAATTATTCAGATTTTCCCCCATACAGCATAGCCTATATCCTACATGTTGACAACTGATACTAGAGCCTAAAGAGATGAGTCTAATCGCTGCAAATGAGCTCATGGTCCGTCTTTTTTCAAGCTGTCCACTTAACTTTGGCCAATTAAGCAACATTATCCAGCAACGCTGCAACACAGAAAAATCCAATGGAAGTGATGTTAAACCCACCACACCCTGCAGCCTTCATGGGGATCTATAAAGGGCATTTCACTGCACAGAGTTTAATTACTACTCTGCAACCTTCAGACAAACAGAGGACACATTTCCTGACAAACAGACACGAAGTTACACTGAGTTTTCTTCAAGACACATTTCCACTGCCAGCGCAGCGCTGTGGAATTACACTGCACGCTGTAATTAAGTTTCCCGGGTGATGTGAGGCCATGTTTTTTCATTACAATGTTGCATTGGCTATCTGAGTGACAAGTCCAGGAATGCTCCAGCCACAGCCACACAAACAATGCTGAGACGATAAATAAATGAAATAGCTCTGAAACCGCCAGCAGCTCGCAGGGTCCATTTGGGTGAATTTATCCCTGTTGTCTAAAGCTTTGGGAAGTTAATTGGAGCAATATAAATGTGTTGGACAACCACAAAGTGACCTGGAATGCGATGTAATTGTAGTTTACAGTTGGGACTTCATGCAGCTATGCAGTGATGTGCGAGTCAGAGGAGTTCTTGGCAGGCCGAGTGAGAGTTCCACTTTCACAGAAATGAGACAGCTGTAATTGTCTCGCAAAAACTATTTCCAAATGGGATGTTCTTTGTTTTTTAGTTTTTTTGCATAAGTGATGGGTATTATGAATTTGGCAAGCATTCTTGATGATTCAGTGGTGGAACGGCGCCTGCTGTGTCCCAGACAGGCACCTATGACTGATTCATTTGTATTATTAAATAAAAAACAATTAAAAAAATACAAACATTGTCTTCAAAGCATCCCAGGAAAAAAAAATTACAAACTCAAGGGTTAGTTTGTTGTAACTGCTATTTGTGAACAGATGACAGGTTAGGCCTAGCGTAGCATAAATGCTAGCATGATTATAGACTGGCAGTTATTAGCAAAAAAACAGGATTAGCATTCTGCACGAAGCAGATCTGCTAACATGGCTGTTTATATTAATTTATTTTATTATTATTTACCAGGAAAGATGGTTAGGGTTAGCACATAGCTGAAGGCTAGCATAGGCTCTTTCTGTTTATATAACCTGACTTCACCAGGAAAACACCAGTACGAACAGGATGAAGATGATTTAAATCATTGTAATCAGGTAAAAAAATCAAATACATTTCTCAGATTTCAGATATGGAAGGCAGAAATAATTTTGAGGTTGGGCTCAAATAGAAAGACATAAAAACTAATCCATAATAAATCCATGCCTGGCAGTAGGTAGTGCTTCCTTTGCATGTTCATTAGGGATGTCCCGATCCGATCATGTGATCGGAAATCGGGCCCGATTACGTGATTTCAGACTCGATCGGAATCGGACATTACCTCCCGATCAGGACTCGGATATATATTTATCAGGGCTGTCAAAGTTAATGCCTTCTATGCAGGGTGGCTCTGTGTCCTGTAGTGTAGGGGTATGACAGCTGCTTTTGGTGCGAGAGGTCCTGGGTTCGAGACTTCGATGCGTGTGTGAAATTTCTCAGTGTGGTGGTAGTGCGACACACACACACGTTTTGCTGCAATGAGTGTCTTTATAGAGAGTCCTGAAAGTATCGGATCGGGACTCGGTATCGGCAGATACTCAAAATCAAATGACTCAGACTCGGACTCGAGGGCAAAAAAACCTGATCGGGACATCCCTAATGTTCATTATGTTCAGCTTTGGAGCCGTTTTGACATGACTACATGACAAATAACAACGTTTGTGAGAAAGTTTTGCAGATTCTTAGTCCTCGGTCCTTGTTACTTTTCACCCCCTCCCCAACCTTTTTGTGGTCCCATAATTTTGGTACAGTCTATTATATTAATATGCCCCAAAATACATCTGCAGAATTGTAAATATTGGCTGGATGTCTGTGCCAAGAGCATGGTCAAAGAGTGTCGAAGTAGATGGATTGCACTTCTGGAAAACACAAATATTCTGTAATTTTATGGAAATGTGACCAGCAGTTGTTGAGACATATTATCAATCATCACTGCCCCCTCACAGAGCCCAGAATGAAAAAAAACAACAAATGATTTTTAACCCTGCTGAGTTCCTCCATCAGTGTCTTTCCCCTCTCAGCTCTTTTATTTTCTTATCGTCCCTTTCTTCCCTCAGACATATGTATGGAAACCAGCAGTCAGGATTGTGGATGAGCAGGTTGCTGCTTCACATCCTTTCCGCCTGCAGACAAATAAAGAGAATCGTGGTCTAAAAATAGACGTCTTTGATGGGCCAAAGCTGCAAAAGGAAACAACTAATCCTCATAACTAATGTCCAGAGTGAAGAGGAAGATTATTTTGGAGCATCATCAGAGCCAATCCCTCCGACCGAAAGCCCTGCAAGTAGGAGACAGACAGAGAGAGACACAGGATGAGCAGCCATGTGCTCTCCACATGTTCCACACACAGAGGGAGGACTCTGGATTTCCTCTGTGATGCTTCTCCCCATCATTCTTCCACTATCACACCGTCTCTTCACAAGTCTGAGCCTCACACACTCAAAGAATGCAGCCTGAAAATGTGTGTGTGTGTGTGAGGCAAAGAGAAATCAGATGATGGACAGAGAGTAGTGAAAGTTAGCGCTGTATAAAAACATACATGTCTGCCTTGTGTTAAGAGCTTCACCCTGAACATAACTGTTAGCATTAGCTAAGTATTAAGTGCCCTCATCATAGTAAGAGCTCTTTCTGTCCTATCTAAGGTCGTGGCCCGCCCGTCTCCATGGCTCCACGTGGGTCATTCGAGGGATTAGGACAGACCAGCACCATGCACCATGTGACCTCTGAACATCAGCTACAGGATTAAACAGCCTGCAGGTGATTTATTAGCAGAGACGCAGAAGCTAAATGCACAAATACAAATGTTGTGTCACATCATAATGTTAGCAGATTTTGATTTCTGCTTGTTTTTATTTCAGTGTTCATTACTGGCTCTGCTTTTATAGACGGGTGAATAAAATGGGCTTCCTGTAAAAGTATAATGAGCCTGAGTTCCTGGTCTTCCTGGTGTCCCAAATGTGGCAAGGTGGCCTGTGGCTGCCCGCAGATTCCTGGTGTAGTTTACAAACCTGTTTATTCCAAACAAAGCGGAAACATTAACTTTAAAACATCCAGGAAAGTAAAAGCAAGCAGCGATGATAGAGTAGTAAAACAAAGGAAATGTGGATCGCTGTTTAGCTTTTACTTCGAAATCACTGTGGCTCCAATAAAATCTATTATTTAACTGAAGAATTAGGGATAAATCTGGAGTTTTTAACAAATCAATAATAATCTCTTGTGTCAACATTCCTCCGTTTTCAATGTTCGGATGTGGTATTCATGCAAATGCAAAGCCATTAAATTAACATCCTCCTCATATGCTCTGAATTATGGACTATAGCCCATCATATAATCTAAGAGCAATACGACACAATGAGATGTGAGGGGGCTGACTGGGACCAAACAAGTCTGAGACATGTCAAATTAAAGACATTCCTGACATACATTCAGGGAGAGAGGGATATTTTATTGTTTCCTTGTGGTAATTCTTCACAGCTGCTGCAGTGTTGGCGGTGGCGAACATAACAGTCAGGCGTAAATCAGGATCTAAATCGAGGAAACGTCACCGTAAACAAGACGACAACAAGAGGAAGGAGCTCATCGCCGAGGAATGCAGAGAACTCGTCAAATCAAACTGTATGTTTTGCATCTTTACTGCCTCTTTTTACAAGAAACATACACCATTAAACCCCCTCTGCTGGCTGTTTGATGTAATAAAGTGCAATATTACTAAGACGGGAGATGAATCAGAAACAAAATACTCATATCCTCATTTTCCAGATCATTTGAGGCTTCATGGAGCGGCTGCACAGGCAATAACTGTCATACCTGACTGAGAGGCATAATACTGCAGTGTGGGGGGGAAACAATAAAACTTTTCTCCTTCATCCTTTTCTTGGAACAGAGGTGAGCAGTCTGGGATGTGATGCTGCTGCACCTACACAGGTATTTAACGCGTGACTCACCGTCACTCCTGTTACATGAGCCGAGCGGAGCAGCTGAGCAGCGGGGGCTTCGCAGCACCGAGGTCCAGAAGTAAGTGGCCTCCAGTGTGTGTGTGTGTGTGTGTGTGTGGGTGGGATTACACATATGCAAACTTTGAGGAAAGTAAACACTGAGGTGTCAGGGATTGTTGTGGTAAATGAGCAGGGAGGAAAAGACTTCCATTGTTATGAAGCAGGTGTTTGTTTTCTGAAACATCCTGCTGCGTTATATAAACCTGCCCTCAGGACTGACTTGCAATACAGGAAAATTACATATAACTAGTGTCCTGTCATTCACGCACACACACACACACACACACACACACACACTGGAGTCAGAATGAGAGGAGAATATATTACAACAAGTGTAGATAAAACTGCAGTAACAACTAAATAATGAGGCAGCATCAAACAAACAAGAGCATGACTATGGAAAATAATGCACAATAATAATGATTTAAAGTGTTATTTTGCGGAGGAAAAGATTATTGTTATAAATCCTGAAAGATGAAAACATTTTTAAACAGGAGCAAAGAAAACACAAACAAAAGAAAACACCCACTGGGGAAAGTCAATCCAGCTAGAGTGATAAAATCCAGCTATTGCACATAGCGCCCGGTCCTAATCCAGCTCAATCCGATGTCTTTGCTGTCCTTTGCCAGAGGTACAGGTGTCACATCGTAAAATCCATTTTGACAGATTTTTCCACGCAGCTTTTGTATGCAACCCAGATACTGCCCCTGTGAACCCGGAAGTATGACATTGTTAGCCAGATTAGCTAGCCGCATTTGCGTTCAGACCAGATTTCAGTGAATCTGGATAATCAGATTTGTGCTGTTCAGATTGAGAAATTATCAATCCAGCTAGCTAGCTGGATTTTCTACCTAAACCTAACCAGCTGTGGTTAATGCCAAGCACAAGTGAAAATGAAACCCCAGACTCCTTGGTGAAACTCGACCACCATACATGGACAGTTGTTGATGTAATCGAGTGAAGTGTTGGATAATAACACCCAATACGTCACCGTCAAGTTTAAAATGCACAGTTACTGCACGTTAAAAGTTGCAGGTTATTTACACGGCATGGAATGATATCACAGTGTGTAGCTCTGCTTCTCACAGTAATGACCTGTTCCTTCTACTCATGCCTAATTCCTCTGTACTGTTTTGTGTTTATATAAGCAGAGTCCAGCATAAAGCTACAAAGTCCTTGTCTAGGCACGCTGAACATATGGAAAATCAGTTTGTAGTTAAAGGAGGCCGTCTGCTGTCTGCAGCCTCCCTCTTATGTTCACTCTGACTGTCTGCATCAGATTGTTCCAAAGCATGGCTCTGAAACACTAATGTCTGAAATAAATGTTTAAATCAGGCCTGCCTGAGATGTTGTTAATATAATTGCTCAGTGAAGCAGACCTTTATTTTGACTGAGATGCCTTGTAAAAGCTGCAGTAAGCCTGTTTTCCATGTTGAAGTCTTCAACAATGCAAGTGAATTCCCTTCTTTGAATTTATATGGCCAAATGAATTCAGGGCTGCTTTTAAGGAGCCTCTGTGGGCCTTTCTGTTTCCAGCATAAACAAAGCTACACGGTAGATATTGCTTTCTGTCACGCCAATAACATCTTAAGCACACAACGGTGACGACGGAGCAGAGAGCGGAGCTAATCCGATTTACAGAAGAGAGCAACTCCGTCGAAAAGGGCCCATAAAGATGTAATCTGATCTAACAAATTACAGATTCTCCTTTTCTGTCAAAGGCACGGAGAGTGAGGTCCTCTGTAAGTGTGGCAGAGCACAAAGTTTATATAAAAAAACTGAAGGCCTAAAGAAATATATGAAATCTTAAATAAGCAGAAAGGTGACACTGACAAAATGAGTGAGGAGCAACACAAAGCAGCCTTAGACTACTTTTAAAACACATCACATACTGTGGAATGAACACTCTGTCTGCATTCTTTAACTTTAAAAAGCTGCTGTAAAGTTTGGCGTCAACAAAACTCCACTCAGCTTCAGCACCTGGGGACCACAGGTTGGTCTCGGCCATATTATCAGAGGTCTACTGTGTGGTGACAGGTCATCCTGGAAACAGGAGTACCATCTTCTGGTGGATTGGCCCTCAGCATCCCTGCTGTTTGGATGATATGGTCCTGCAGGCCTCAGTGTGAAGGGGCTAAGGTCATGGTCTAAAGCCGGAGAAGGGTGGTAGGCCCTCTCCTGTTGGGGACGAGTGGAAGAGTTCAAGTACCTTAAGGTCTTGATCAAGAGGCAGAGATCAACAGGCACTCTGTTTGGGTCTCTTGCGGTAAGGAGAGCTCCAAGCCAAAAGTCAAGGTTCCCGATTGACTGATTGATCTGCGTTCCCACCCCCACAGGCTGTGGGTAGTGACCGAAAGAGTGAGATCGTGAACACAGCATGAGTATCCTCCATTAGGTGGCTGCTCACTCCCTTAGAGACAGGGTCAGAAGCTTGGTCATCTGGGAGGATCTCGGTATAGAGCCTCTGCTCTTCTACAGCCAGTTGTGACGGTTTAGGCATTCACTGTGAAGACTAAAAATGAAATAATCTATTCAAAGAAAGCGCTGAATATTCATGCAGAATCATCATCATTCGGCATCATCGCCTCCATCACTCGTTCCTCTTACTCTGAACCAGTTTACATATTTCACTTATTTGCATCACATGTTTTTTTATGCATATTCAGTCTAGCTCAACACTGAGGGTTTATTCCAGCATGAAATGGACTCGTTAGCAATCTGTGCCGATTAAGATGCAACTAATTACCGAGCACGTCCTGTGACCCCCGCTGGGATGTTGGAGCTTTTATGAAGCACATTTTACTGATGTTTTGCCAACACGTTGTACTTGTCTGAAGTTCAGCATTTTCTACTTTACAAAGTAAACCCCACAACACAGAAATCACAGCGATACTTATACGATGATGGAATATGACAAGCAATGAAAACTTCTGGAAAAGCTGCAATGTTAAGTAAGTGTGGGAACGCTGGTGACGTGAAGCGAGTTTTCCCTCTCTTCTTCATCGCTTCTTCTTGTGCTGAATCCCAGCCCCTGTGAGGCTTGAATGATACACACAGCCGGTGCAGCCAGAGGATTCTGGGTATCTAATTTCTTGGCCCTAACAAGGTTGTGATTGATGAGACATCAGCAGTGAGCAGCGGAGTAATAGAAGCCAACCTGAGTGAAAAAACCTACATCTGCATGTGTGATTTATATATGTTGGATTTGCAGGACAATTCGGTAAGCTGTCAGTCAGACTGAAGCCTGTGAAGTGAAGTGCTGGCTTACTGAGACTGAAAATGTTTGTATCAAAACTGTGCTTCAGCGTGTAACAGACTCGACCCCATCTGGCGCCTCCATAGGCTAAAACAAACCACAGACATGAGCTGCATCTGATGGACGTCCAGTGAACTCTGAACAGGCTGCTGATTGATGACATTTCAGCGAACAGCAGCAGCTCAAGAGAAAGTCTCTGAAAGCAGAAAAAGGTTTCATACGCACCCCTGTGTCGAGTGAAAAGTTCACTCTGTGTGTGGACTCTGAGTCAGACCTGGGCCATGAGTGTATGTGCAAATGCTTCTTTTATAGTAGTTTGATTTAACCTACTTTAAAGCCAGATGGGTGGGTTTTTACCACATATGACAACACCACGAGCGCCAGAAACTCATTCAGAGACCACAAAAGACTGTTTGAAGCTTTACTCAGTGCTGTTTGCAGTGACTGACAACTAATCTAACAAAATCCGATGCTATAAACTCCACCCATCTGGTGCTGCAAGGAGAGTTAAACAAACACTTTAAGTAAGAATTATTTGCAAATAGCATTAAAGATTTGTTTTCAGTGAGAATGTGTGTGTGATGTGACTGCGAGGAGGAGCGGGCTGGTTTTAATTAGGCGGCGGCTGCTGCAGCGCTGCGGGTTGGGACGCGGTGCCAGGACGTCCCGGGAGAAACAGCACTGACGCCTTCGAGGCCTGCCAAGCGTGGCCACAGCCTATCCCAGAATGCCTCTGTCACCGTCACCGTGGGGAACGGCGGGGCCACAGAACATCTGAGAAAACAATCATTTTCACCCCACAGTCGCTGCGGAAACACTCCCTCTCTTTTTTCCTGAGAAGACTGGGTCGCCGTCTGTTTGCTAGACGTTTGTGTTCTCCGCTCTGACGTGCTGCGAAATGATACGTCACGCTTGATATCTTACACACCGAGGCATCATGTCACAAAGAACAGTGAGCAAAGCATCAGCCTCTGAAGTGGAGGAGAGGGAAGAGCTGGAGTGTGTGTTGTTTACACTGTTGCTAGCATGAACAATGCAATAAAAATGGTGCTACAAATAAGCACAGCATTGATACATCACTTCCTAAAAATGTGGAAGTTATTTATAAAGTTGACCTTAACTGCTGCATGAATTGAAGGCAAGGGCATTTTTCTGTTTAAGATTTACAGATTAGGTCTCAAATCCTGCTAATCAATGCTGATTGGTCAGACAGATCCTCCTTGAATAGATAGATATATGAGCTGGTACGTGGCTGGTGTTGCACGATGTCACGAACAGTTAAAGGATTACAGATTACAGAATCTCATGAACTTTTGTTTTAGTCCCATACAATCCCACTCAATCTGGAGAGCGCCCCCTATATTTACATCATGCATGTGTAAATGCTCTCACTGCCAGTAGGGGGAGACAAACGTTTGACACCGTAGCTTTAGTCTTGACCGACGTTTTGTAAAACCAAGCGTTAATATTCATTTATTTCTAATCTACTAATCTAAATGGCTGAGATATACAACGGTAATTGTGTCTATAATAAATTCTGTCACATGTTTAAACACTGCTGAACTGTTGTTTTCATGACTCTTTCTCTGCAGCGTTGACTTCACTCTCAGCTGTTGCTCATCACGAAATGATGACGACATGATTGCATCGTTTGTGGGGTTTTTTTTTTTTTTTTTTAACTCTGCAGATCAAAAAGCGTTTTAGATAAGCTTTATCTGCATCACATGCTGTCACATGAGCCGGGGGAAGCATCTCATGATGTGCACTGTCCACCCCCACCATGCCACCTCTGGTTTCTTTGTGTAACTGCCACTTTATTGGTATTATGAGCACTATATGCTGCCTCTCAGAACAACAATCAATAACACTGACAGTTGTTGGGGGGGCATTTCTCAATTTGGACTCAAAGTCGCGCCATTTGTGGAATTATGTGACGAGCAGAGAAGGGGGGGGGGGGGGGCGGAGGAAGATGGCGAGCGAGTGTGTTGGGGGGGGCTTGTGAGTTGACTAATGAATACCCCGAGGGATCCTCTCGCTTTCGCTCCCCCTCGTTCTCTCTCTCTCTCTCATCTTTGGGGTAAAGAAAGAAAGTAGAAAGTATGATGGTGTGAACGACATTCAAGCTTTCTTTTATGTGTGACAATTCCCTGCCTCTCTGAAAACAAACAGCCAGCCCTTGACTTTGATTATAGGTTTAAGCAAATTGGAATCTGGGTACAAAGGAAAACCACACTTTGTTGGGCAGCCATGATGGATTCTTCTGTGTGTGTGTGTTTGTATTTGTCCACATCTGTGTGTGTGTGTGGTGTGAATCCAGAGTAATTGGTCATGAAACAGAAGTGAGCAAATATTTGTTGTTTCAATCCCAGCAGCTGAAGCCTTTCAAGTAAGTATCAATAGTATCATTAGGCGCTCTCCTTGTAGTCCATGGAAATGATTGATTCGAATTTTCAAGAGCAAAACAAAAAGGTATCAAAGTGGACAGGCTGCATCTCATCCGAGTGCCAGCATCCATGCTTGAGAAATGAAGACAATACAGGTGTTAAAATGCGCTGTTCCCTCTCCAGCCTCTAGGGGCAGCCTCCAAAAGTGAGTCAAGATGAAACTTATGCCATTAAATATTAAAATCAACTGACCGCCCTGTTGTATACATCAAAAATGACACTTAAGTGTGTAAATATTCTGTGACGAGGAGGTGGGCAGGGTGGGGAAAAAGGGGGTTAAACGCCTGTGTGCTGTAGTTTAATTTATTCTTGAATGAATATTTAATGGCTACAGTGCAGCGTGATGACGGTCCATCTCTGCAGCTGAGGTGGGAAAAAGGGAGACTCCACCGACAGTCGTTTGATGGGCTCGCTTTCATCATGAATCATGCAGTCGTCATGTGACCCTGCAGCTGGGAACGGATGCCATGACAGTAAATTCACACACATGTTTATTTGCGTGTCTTAAACTGTGCCCATATTTTCACAGGGAACGAGCCCCTCTCATCAATGCAGAGATCAAACCCAGATTACGTCACTCTGTCAGCAGAGAGAAGCACATGCTAGGTTATTCTACAAGCCTAACGAGGTGGCTGTATTAGCTGTGGAATCTTCTTGCTAATTATGGTCCCCCGTGGGTTGTTGTCGGCGTGAAGTTCGCCCTGAGAGCGCAGTGCCCGTCCTGAAGCATGAATCATTAGGGCATGGTTACAGGCACTCTGATTAATAGAGGTTAATACGAGGAGGACTTATAGGAGGTGGGTGGCAGGCTGCTACACGGTGGGTGGAGGGAGAGAGAGAGAGAGTGCAGCACTACATGATCTGTGTGATGTGAAGAAAATGAAAAGTTGTCATAAGCTTCCAGACGCCTGCTTTTAATGGTGTTTCTGCTTCGATGGATAACAGAGGCGAGAGTGACAGGAGGGGTGTGGGTGAGACTCACACAAAAAAAACATACGGATCATACCTAAAAATATATGTTTGCCTTAATCGACAGAAAGTATTAATATTTGGGATAAATGCCGTTTCTAACTCATGGTGTGAATCTTTGTGCAGCTGCTGACTTCCATTGATTTTCTGTGAGAAGCAGCAAGTCGTGAACAGAATCACAGCGGGGTCTCTGGCAGTGATGTGTGAGTACAGCACACGGAGCAACGCTAAAACAAATGAACTGTGACCTGGGAGAAAGCAACACCGTGGCACAGCGGCCAATCACGGCTGACGTCTGCTGTCATACCTTCACTGTAAATAAATGTAAATGAAAGCTTATTATTCCTGCAGGGAAATGTAGCTGAAACAGCAACTGTTGTGGGGAGTGACGTCCAAATGAAACTTACAGCTCTGTCTGTGTGAACGCGCTCACAAGAACATGTTTTTTAACGGCTACCTTTGTCCACACTGGAAAATTTTTCACAATAAAAGTGAGAGGAAACCTGCAAAAATTAAACTTTGTGACTATATTTACACTAGGGCTGAACGATTTTAAGAATAAATTGAATTGCGATTTTTCTGGCAAATATTGCGATCTCGATTTCATCCACGATTTTTTTCAAATCAAGTTTTAGTGCACATGAGCATTTGCAAAGATCACAGAAACTTACATCATACCTAGGGGTGGGCGATATGGCAAAAAGTCAGGATTCTTTAATGATAAAATCACAATCACGATTTGTTTTTACATTGACACTAATTTGCATGTTTCTGTGTAAATGACGCCAGGTAGCTACTCTGTCACTTCTCAAAAACTATCAGTAGATCTAAAAGTAAACTCTGATAACGTGCACTCAGTATTAGTTTTCAATAAACATGAAAATTTAAATAACAATTACAGAACAAAAATTTTATTTTAATTTTATTTCATTTAAACAGACTGAAGTGTGCCTCCTAAGGTTAAACAATAAATACAGTATTGAGACTTAAGTAACTCCTAAAGTTCAATGTGATTTATAACAAATGATCAAACTTTAATGGGAATCATATCTAAGGACAAACGGAGGTGCTACCTCTGTCCACCGTTTACTAGAGTCCAACAGCAGCGAACCTGAATATAACGAGCTGGTAATGTTCAGAGAGGTGGGCGCGTACGTGCTCGTAGCATTATAATACATTCATATACACGCGGCCCTTCCACTGCGACACACGTCGCGCGCACACACACACACACACACACACACACACACAGGCTTAAAAGACGCGCCGCTGCTGCCGGCAGAAACAGTACCGAACATAAAGCTGGAGTTCGTTTCAGGGACCAGTTCCTCCGTTTTCTTTTCGTTTTCAGCCGTAGAATTTGACAAAACAAAACCTGATTCAGTTAGGAGCAGTGCAACAAAACGTGGCTTTGACGATCTCAAAATCGCGTTGTCTAAGATCGCAATTTTCGGTCTAAAACGATAGATCGTTCAGCCCTAATTTACACTAAAGATTAGAAATGATTACTTATGACGAAAACTACACAACAAATTTCATGACAGATCTAGAAGAAAATTAAAGGATAATTCAACTCAAAAGCTCATTTTTCATATTTTATAGTTTATAGATACGGCCTCGACTCATCTCTAAGGGGTCTTTAAGTCCTGGACTGACATTCTGTTCTCACATATGTCTCTAATACCCCGTTCACAAAAATCTGGTTAAAGCGGGATTCGGGCCTATCCAGATGTTTTTTTTCTGAGTGTGAACACCTCGAATCCGGCTGTATCCAATTTGATTTCAATCCGGCTAGATCCACCTCTCGTGGGTGGATTGGCTCAAATGTGGCTCAGGTGTGAACGCAAATGTGGCTTGCGAATCCGGCTAGCGACATGACACGGGACAAAAAAACACACGACGCATGTGCACATGTGGTCCTACCGTGACCTGAACGGACTCTGTATATTACAAGGCGCCACCTAGTGGTTTGGAGGACAGCAAACACGCTGGATGAAGCCGGATTGAGTGCGGACACAAGTGTGTGCTAGCCAGATTTGAAAATAGGTCTGAACGCATCCAGCTTAAAGGCTGTTTGGGCTCAATCCTACTCTAGCTGGAATGACTTTGTCCAGTGTGAACGGGGCCTAAAAAACTGAGAGGCTGCAGTGCATGTGTGAAACCATCTTCATACTGAAGCAAAACAGACGTTTACATGACATGCAGTGCACCACAAGTCTGATGGCTTTATGGTGGATCTGTCACTTTCACATAAACGTCTTATTTTTTCCTCCCTCAGATGGGGATGGGGATGAGGGGGTTTTGAGGGCCCCAGCAGTGAAGGTGGCGCTAAGGGACAGGAGGTGAAATGGAACCCACGCACTGAAAAGAGATGAGAGCCCCGAGGTGCATGGTGGACTTTTTTTTCCGTCCCCCCCTCACACCTGTTTACAAGAGGAAACGGTGATGTCACCCACTTCACACTTCGGGGGGGGGGGGACAATGGTGGCTGGAAGAAAGCAACAGGTCGCAAGGGGCGGTGGGAGGAGAGGCGGGAGAGAGGGAGGGGAGGGAGGAGCTGTGGAGGGGGCCTGAAGAAGCTCTCTGTTTTATTTACCATGGATACTATGTTTTGGCCCCTTCGGCTCGAGCACAATAACACTTGCAGGTTCAAGTTCCTGCCGTCCCCCCCATTCTCTCTCCCCTTCCTTTAATTCTGCACCAGCCTCGCTCTCATACATCATATGGCCCGGGCTCAAAGACATGAATTTCCCATCTATTGAGACTTCTCTGTAATTACCTTGAGGGGAGCAGAGGGTGGGGGGGTAAAATGGGGAAGTGAAGAGTGGGGGGGGGGCATATTAAAAGTGCCTGAAAAAGAAATACTCTGCATTCTTCTATCACTCTTCACAATAAAAGAATGAAGAGGGAGGCAGGGAGGGAGGGTGTGTGGGTGTGAGGGTACATAAAAATGGGGTGCGTTCCAGAAGAGTCTATCCCCGGAGGGAATCTGAATAAATTAATCACAGTGATTGGCTTCCCTCTCCTTTTTTGCCCCTCCTTTCGTCTCCTTTCCTCTCGCAGAACGCCGTCATCTAATTGGGCTCTGCCTCTGTTCGGGGCTCCGATTGGCCGAGAGGGAATGTGAGAACCTGAAGACCCCGGCCAACGGGGCTGACAGGAGCTCAAAGGGCAGCTTCTCTCCTCAGTTTGAATGGAGAGGAGCTGGTGAGGAGGAAGGAGGGACAGAGGGAGGAGGAAGAGGAGGCGGGCGGGGGGGGGGGGGGACACTATTATACAGCTACTAATGGAGCGGCAGATTTGGAGTAGGATAATTAAAACCAATGGAGGTGGGGGGAGGTGTGTGTGTGTGTGTGTGTGCACGTTCACATGTTTGTAAGAGAGGATAAAGAGCAAGAGGCCATGAGAGGAGAGAGAGAGAGAGAGAGAGAGAGAGGGTGAGTCCCAACAACAAAAGCAGGGCTGTCCCCCCCATCTCCCTCCCAACCTGCTGTGGGCTCCCAACAGCCAGACATCTGCCTCATTATAGCCTGCACTTCACTGCATGCTGCCCATTGTCTGCAGCCTTTCTGTTTGTGCACGCCGGCAGAAATAGCTGCACAGCCACAAGTTCTGTGAACACAGAAGTGAGCGGTGGCCGCAGGAAGTGTTTTGTTTTGAAAAACTTGCCATTGCTGCAGAGAGACAGTGATACCGGGGGGGGGGGGGGGGGGGGGGGGGGGGAACTCTTGCAGCTTGAGGACGATTTTGAGCAGCGTTCTTGGTCAGACGATGACAAGCTCAGCTGTTATTAATGAGCAAATTGATCAGGTTCTGGGCTGCCGCTTCGGAATAGTGAAGTAGAACAGAGCTATTGTTAATGTTATTAGCTACACCGCTGGATTTCCTGCTAAATCAAGGTCATATTGACCTCTTTTTATTCCTGCATCTGTGCATTATTACATCATGTAGAGTCAATGATGGCCATAATACGGCTCAGTATGTTGCCCAGTTCACACCAAAGTTCACCGTTGCGTTGTTTTTGTTGGACATTGTGACCCTCACTTTTATTTTACAGTTAAATCCTCACCTTTATTTGAAGAACTGGGAACTCTGAGGCGCTGACACATGTTTGACTCAGAGATTACTGCAGACGTTTCTCTGACATGCCTTAGCAGGAGGAGCTCACATTCCACAGCTGCTGCTGCAGTTTACTGTCACTGCCTACTGGGACATTAAATGGAACTGAGTCATCACTAATGTTTTTAATTCCACCTGTGCTCTTCCCGCTCTGACAAGTCAAAAAAAAAAAAAAAAAAGGTTGTGTGCATCCTCCAGTGAGCCGCTTTCAGTGCATTCGGTGTGATGGTGCAGAGTGTGTTTCATCAGTTGTGGGCGGGGAGACTCAGTCAGAGGGGATTAATAGCTTACTCTAAACTCCAATTTTCATAACAAGCTATGACAAGATAATCTGACTGACTTTTGCTAATTCTCTGCACTAATTACATTTGCAGGTTCTGTGTGTTAAAGGTGTTAATGCATTTGGCTAATTAATCACTGCAGAGGAGTCCCGTGCTTCCTGCTCGGTTGCGCACATTCATCACACAAATAAGAGAGGGAATCCTCCTTCAGAGCTGTGAATCCAGTTTTTATACTAGAAGCCTGTGGCATGCAGGAGGTGAGCTGATTCTTTAAAATTCGTTATTGCTTCTCTGCATCCATTTCTCTCTGGTTTCAGGTTTATCATTCATGACACAACGACAACAAACCTCATCTCGATTTGCGAGGAATGCCTTTCACAAAAAAGCAAACGAATAAAAGCACCACGACAACCCCGGCCTGCCTGCACATACCAAACGGGCACTTGGTTTCAAAGCGGAGCTGCCTGCCCACCTCGGCCTGCATACTTTCATACAGCGTGGTCCCACTCTGCTTGGGGGCCTGAGGTGAATGTGGCCTTTCAGAGCGGAGGGAAAGCAAACATGTCGCCAGCAGCTCCTGCCTGGGAAAAGAACATCCAAACTGAGTGGGCTGTCTTCAGAGCGACAGCCTGAGCAAACAACCTGAGAGGGCTTCATGAGAGTAGAGGGGTTTGGGGGGGTGGGGTTCCTTGGGCCAGGGGCCATCTTTTCAACACCACGACTATAATGTTTAGGCGGACATGAAGGTAAGAAATATGAAACAAAAGCTAAATGAAATGAAACAGAATGAGCTGGGACTGAGAGGTGGTCCTCCTGCCTCCGAAATGTACATTTTAGTGGGAAAAATAAAACAGCTGGGTTTAGATCTCAGAAATTTTCTATACAGAGACAGCTCTTTAAAATTTCCTGTCTATAGGGGGCGCTCTGGAGGCACCGCAGAATAACTTGAGCCAAAATAAATGTAAGGTTCATCATGTTAACGCAATAATTCTGGAAATAACTTCATCATATAATCCCAGTTTAACATTTTATGCATCATCCCTCATGTTAATTTAACACATTAAACAAGCAGCAGTTCATGTAGATAAACATCTGAGGACTCCAGCTGATGGAGGATTTCACAGGATCAACAGGATCTATCAGCAGAATGCTAGCATGGTATAGCCCAGGGGTCGGCAACCTGCGGCTCCGGAGCCACATGAGGCTCTCTCATCCCTCTGCTGTGGCTCCCAGGCAGTGAGCTCATTTTTGGAAAAAAATCATAATAATGTGAATAATAATGGCCATTTAATTTAAATGTATTTTATTTTATTCATTTAGTTTTTTCATAGTAATAGTTGTTTCTTTGGAGATTGGGATGCTCTCGTGACATTAAATTAAGACTTCTAATATTTTGTCAAAATATGCGTCACGGTCGCGTCCTGTAGCAGCACCTGGGACACCGGACAGACTCCTGTTCGACAGCCTACATGGAATGACATTCCTGACACTTATATGAACATGGAAAAGTTTGCATTTGGAGTCCTGTCGATCTTTGGATCCTCATACTTGTGCGAGCTGGTGTTTTCCATCATGAACGACATTAAAAGTAAACATCGCTCCAGCCTCACAGATCAGAGCTCAGTCCTTCATGAAAATCAAAGCGACGTCTTCCAGCCCTGAAATGGATACGATACGGTGTGCAGTGAAGTTCCAGAGCAGAACTTACATTAACGAGGTGAAAGAAATAATTACACAAGCTGTTATTCTGAAAATATATATTTTTATATCGAACCCTGAACTAACGTGTTTCATATTCAGGTTGACTGTAGCCTACAGCATGGAGGACATGAATGACGGCACACTGAAATCAAAATAACATAAACTGGCATTCTTTGTTCAGATAAATATTATATCTATCTATATTAAGCCTAAATATAGATTAATATTACCTTCAATTTAGTGGTCAAATGGGTGTAGATTAGTAGTTAGGGGTTTGTGGCTCCGAGTGTGCTTTATTCAGTGGGAAACCGGCCCAAATGGCTCTTTCAATGCTGAAGGTTGCCGACCCCTGGTATAGCCAAACATATCTTAGCTGTAACAAAGAGAGGGGTATTTGGCTATTTTCAGTTCAGTTCCGATGTATAATCAATACTGTATCAGCTAAAAAAAATGAAAAAAAAAACACTTATACTTACTTATTCTTACTCACTCTTACTCAGACCATCTCACAAGCATCCAACCATCTATGTAAATTTAGCCGGTTGTTAGTACACTGGCTTGAATACAAAGCGGGGCGGCTCTGTCTCAGCCTCTTAAAATCAAACTGGAAAGCAGCATCACTTTGTGCGTTTTATTTTGAAAGGAGAGTGAAATGGAGCTGGAAGTGTGGACGGCAATGAAGTTTAGCACTAATTGGGCCTGAACACTGAATCACACTCACTTCATTGTCCAGTACTTCTCTTCATTTATCTTTTAACACGCACAGATCCTAAACCTGACAGGATGCATTAACAACTATTAGCAGCATTCATCATTACAAGCCTGACTCCTTTAGACGATGATGTTTTACTAATAAAAAGACTTTAGGACCACAGCAAAACATAAAGAAATCAGACAAACCACAGCCTGGAATCACCAAAAAAAAAACAGTTAAAGTCATCCTCGGGCAGAGAATAACGAGTCATTTTCATGCCATAAAAGAGCTGGATGTGTCAATAATTTTAGGCCTCATTCCATAATTGACACACCTGTCTGAGTGAAACGTCTTCATCTAGCAGGTGGATGCATTTAGCTGGTGTGAAAGTGGAGCTGTGAGATGCGGTCTGCCTGTTAATCCAGCATCCAGAGTCGTGACTCCCATTCACAGACACAGGATAAGAGCCCACACATCATGGCTTTGAGTGTGTTTAGTCCATGGATTAGCTTTTGTGGCAGGATAGCAGCCCCTCGATCACACACACACACACACACACACCACCACCCACTACATCAACCCCACAGTGGGCACCTATAGCACAAGAGAGGAGTCTAAAGCTGACTTCAGGCTGAGAAATGAAGCCCTCAGGTTTATCTCAGCTTCAGGTTAAAGATGTCACATTTTTAGAGAAAGTGAAATGTGCTGTGATGCTTTTTTTATTACTGCCCTGCAGATAAGCTCCAGGACAAAGCTTTTCTCTGCAGGAGATTTATTAAGTTTTACACACATTTTGTTACTTATTTTCTTCTCTACTTGTCTAAAAAGCCAACATGTGGCATCGGGAGGAGAGTAGTCTGCGCAGGAAGATGTAAGAAGAACTTTTAGTGAGTCAGAGATATGTTAAAGTGTAGATAAAACATGCCAGGCAGCATCAAATGTTTGCAAAGCGCATACTTTAAAGAGGTCCTTTCCTTTAAAACAAGTAGAATATCCATCAAGTAGCAGATCTGGAGTTTTTGAGGAACTAATTGTTGCTTTTGTCTCAAATTTTCTCAGACATTTTTGTCTTTTCTCACAATTTTGACCCTTTACAACAGGAAAATACTTTCATTTAGTCCACACCGCCCTTTAAACACAGCGTACAGTGCCGCATAGCTGCAGTGCCGAGGTGATGACCCACTCGAGTGGCGGGGGCCAAACAGATGGTCGACAACAGCCCAGGAGAGATGTCTTTGACCGTGAGGCAGCGCCAGGATCTGCCAACAAAAAGCTCTCCAATCCAAAGCCCAGAGAGGGGAGGGGAGGGGGGGGGCAATGGGCCAAACGCAGGCTTCATTCACTCAGCAGCTGGCTGAGAACCAAACCCGACGGTCCTCATGGACGAGGAGAGGGAAACCCTCGTTACAACGAGGGGACAGCAAAACATCAAAATCAGAAGAGCGCTGGATGAAAGGCTTTGTTGTAACACCTGGTAGATACCTCAGCAGCACACGGTCACTTCAGAGGACGACCAGGAGTGACCAGGAACTGTATTAGGTTTCAATATGTTCTCAAAACATGAGCAACATCTGCATGTAAACATGTAACATCATGGTCCCTGGGGCAGTTGGTTTTTGTTTTGATTGTAATCCCTGGTTTTCCTGGTTATTTTGGCACATTTGTATTTTTTCCAGCTTTGTTTTTGTTTCCCGTTTTATTTTTAAACTCTAGTTTCCTTGTGTGTCTGTGTGTGTTTTACTTCCACCTCGTTGATTACCTGCCCTGCCCTATTGAAGCTGACTCTCTGTTGGCCTTGTTGCCTTTTGTGTCTGCATCCGGATCCTTCTTTTGAACCTTACTCACAACACTTCTCTACCACCCTCTCGTTGTGTCTTAGCTGTAGGTTCTGACACATTAAAATCATCTAGAAATCTGGAGTGCGTGCCGAGCATCGACATCACCAACCTGCAGTGGTGGTCTCACAAATATGATGTGTATGAACTCAGCAGTGGTCTTTAATTCTTAAAGGAACTTTCAGTGTTTCCAACAGTGTGCATGTCTGCTGAGGAATGTGCAAATGAACACCGGTGACTTTAGAAAGTGCAAACGCAAAAATGCACCAAAGAATCTGAGCAAACAAGGACAGTGTGAGTGAGACAGAGAGGGTGAATGTTGAGTGCGTGTTGAATGAGTGTGTTCATTCCTGCTGTAATTCATTCACATTTTCATAATCGTTTCTCCTGGGCAAAGAAAAGTGCTAACAGGACGTGTTACGAGCGAGGCTTTAATTTCATCAGTGCCTGCGTTTGCAAAACTCAACCACAGCTGTGAAATGAGCCGACATTCACACAGTCACAGTGGAAAGAGCCACCGTGGAGCCTCCAGCGGGGCTGCGAGGTGATTTACGCCGTGCAGTCCGATGCGCTCTGACTGCCCGTCTCTCTGCTCCGCAGTCTAATGACATTTCTTCTTCGTCTGTCTCTCGCTCTCTGCTAGACTAAGTAGCCCGGCTGAGCCCTGTTAAACTTAATAGCTCTCCACAAGCACAGAAGCCCAGACAGGCCAACACTAATAAAACTCAAGCAAATTATATCAGAGAAAAGGAGGCACCGAGGAGTCATTTAGTTATTGGGTTCAGCATTCCGCAGCTCAGGAGAAGGACACTTGCGTCATGCAGAACTCAAACATTATTTTAAAAAGTTTGACTCTGAGCATGAATGTGCACCTAGCATGACTGCTTCAACATCTCAAAACGCAAAAAACAGCAGAATATGGAGGTGTAACCAGCCGACATTAACCGTGACTACAACCTGCAGAAGCTGCCTTCTGAGTAAAAATGTTGGAAAAGTCACTCAGAGCAGGAGAACTTGTTGTTTTTGTCATTGAGGATGCGTTATCTTTGTTTCTGCCTAAATGTAAACAAACACAAAAAAACAAGCAGCAAGTAGCACAAAGTGCCAAAAACTGCAGTTCATCTATCAGCCACTAGACAGCCAAGTTTACAACACAACACCTAGTGGGTTGGAGGACAGCAAAGACGTCGGATTGAGCTGGATTGAGCACAGATGTGTGTGCAATAGCCAGATTTGAGAATAGATCTAAACGTAAACTTAAAGGCTATCAAGATTTAATCCCACTCTAGCTGGATTGATTTTCCCCAGTCTGAACAGGGTCTAAATTGCTTGCTCGGGGGTCAGACTGTGGGTTTCTGTAAAACCCCTACAGACAATTTTCACTGTAAAAGATCAATAAACTTTAATAAAACTGAACTGTAATTAAAGTCAGTGGAAACTACAGCAATCAACACATCCATATGATAAAAAAAGTGTATTAAATATTGTTGTTTCTTGTCTTTACATCTGAATAAAAGCAAAGGTGAAATGTTTACACTGTTTTTTTGGGACTCTGTAACAGCAGAGTTGTGTGTGTGTGTGTAGACTGGAAAGCCTGGGCTCCAACACCAAGGTACCAGGAGTGTTTAAACCATCAGATTCAGAGTGTAGATATCTGTGATGGACAGTGAAGTAGACACTATAAATTGTGGTTAACTGCACACATGTAAACACATGACACATTCACAGCTACCAGTGGACGGCTGCGTCTCCCTCATCGCTCACACAGACCCAGATCCTCGGGCACTGTCTGCTGCCAAGCAGTGTAAATATTTAGGGTCACCTGTCGCACAATGGAAAATGAAAGCCATGTTTCCCTGTGTGTGTTAAACACAGAGACAGAGACCACTGAGTGTGTGTGTGTGTCTGGATGTATGTGGTGAAGTACATGCTGTGTTTGTGTGAATTCTCTTTTTCTTGTGTAACTTTGGGGTTCTTTGTCTGTGGACAGCAGGCAGAAAACTGTTATCTGTCTGATGTGGCATTCAGGGCACCACATTAATCACTGCTGAGAGGGAAAAAAGGCTCTCGGCTTAACATAAACACCATCCTCCAGGAACAGATCATGACACACTGCAAGGCTGAGTGAAGAAAACACTCTCAGTTATAGTGGCGCTCAGCAGCCTTGGCCCTTTACTTCTTATTTGAAGGCATGGATTTCTATCAAAACATTTCCGAAAGGATATCACATTATAAAAAAAACCTTACATAGCTTATTGTTTGTCATGTTAAAGTAGCTTCAAATTACAAGCCCAAAGCCCCCCACTCCTGCAATTAGCCAACAGTCTGAACGAGTTCTACTGCCGCTTTGATGGACTATCAGCCAGCCCTGACACCTCTCCACACACCTCTCCACACCCCATCAACACGGACATCCACATCAAAGATACCCCATCAGAGTCCTCCTTGCCCCCCTCCTCCTCCCCCTCAGCTGCCCTCTCAATCCTGGAGGAGGATGTTAACAGGCTGTTCAGGAGACTGAACCCCCGCAAGGCTCCTGGACCTGATGGTGTGTCCCCCTCCTCCCTAAGACACTGTGCAGATGAGCTGACTCCAGTGCTCACAGACATCTTTAACACCTCTCTGGAGTCATGCCATGTGCCAGCCTGCTTCAAATCCTCCACCATTGTTCCAGTTCCCAAGAAACCAAGGATCACTGGTCTTACTGACTACAGACCTGTGGCACTGACGTCTGTAGTCATGAAGTCCTTTGAGCGCCTGGTACTGTCCCACCTCAAGACCATCACAGCCCCCCTCCTGGACCCCCTGCAGTTCGCCTACAGAGCTAACAGATCTGTGGACGATGCTGTCAACCTGGCTCTTCACTACATCCTGCAGCATCTGGACTCCCCGGGAACCTATGCTAGGATCCTGTTTGTGGACTTCAGCTCTGCTTTCAACACAATCCGCCCAGCTCTCCTCCAAGACAAGCTGTCCCTGGTGCATGTTCCAGACTCCATCTGCCGGTGGATCACTGACCTCCTGACAGACAGGAGACAGCATGTGGGGCTGGGGACGAATGTCTCGGAAACAAGGACCATCAGCACCGGTACCCCCCAAGGCTGTGTACTTTCCCCTCTGCTCTTCTCCCTGTACACCAATGCTGCACCTCCAGCCACCAGTCTGTCAAGATGATTAAGTTTGCTGACGACACCACCCTCATTGGACTCATCTCAGATGGGGATGAGTCTGCCTACAGGATGGAGGTGGACCGTCTGGTGTCCTGGTGTGCTGACAACAACCTGGAGCTGAATGCCCAGAAGACAGTGGAGATGACGGTAGACTTTCGGAAAGTGCCAGCTCCATCACCCCCCCTCACCCTGACAGACACCCCCATCTCCACAGTGGACTCTTTCCGCTTCCTGGGTACCACCATCACCCAGGACCTCAAGTGGGAGCTCACCATCAGCTCCCTCATCAAAAAGGCCCAGCAGAGGATGTACTTCCTGCGGCAGCTGAGGAAACTCAAGGTGCCAGCCAGGATGATGGTTCAGTTCTACACGGCCATCATTGAGTCCATCCTCACCTCCTCCATCACAGTGTGGTACGCTGGGGCCACTGCCAGGGACAGGCACAGACTGCAGCGTGTTGTGCACTCTGCTGAGAAGGTGATCGGCTGCAGCCTGCCATCTATCGAGGACCTGTACGTCTCCAGGACTCTGAGGCGTGCAGGTCGGATCACAGCTGACCCTTCTCACCCTGGACACGGACTCTTTGAGCCACTCCCCTCAGGCAGGAGGTTACGGTCCATTCAGACCAGAACCTCACGCCACAAGAACAGCTTCTTCCCCTCTGCTGTTGGACTGTTGAACAGTAATTAATGCACTGCTCTGCACTGTCACTTCAGAAGGTCACTTTAGTATAGTCACTGCACAATGACGACTATTTGCACTGTTTACTCCATCTTGCACTACTTGCACACGAGTACCACCTCACCGATCCATGTGGTACCTGTTACATTATTACATTATTACACTGTTCCATTCGATCATATAAGGGTCTATGTTTACCATTTCATCTGCACAGTATTTTATGTTCTGTTCATTGTATGTCTGTCATGTAAATTTAGCCTTACTGTAGTTTATTTACTTAATTTTATCTTAGTTTTTATCTTATTGCATGTTAATTATTATATGTTCTTTGTATGCACCAATCACTAAGGCAAATTCCTAGTAATGTGAACCCCCTTCACTTACATGGCAATAAACATGATTCTGATTCTGATTCTGATTCTAATATTAAGCCTTTTTCTTGCAAAGTGCTTTATGGTAACATGATAAAAAATAAAATAAAATAATAAGATCACAGGGAAAAAAGTGCTTTTTATACCCTGGAGAACGCCACAGAAAGGTTGCTCTGGCTCTACTGTATTTATTTAAAGCAGCCAGGGGGTGTGGTCTATCCCCTTCTGACATCATAAGGGGCTTATTCGCATATTTTTTGCTCATACTTTGAGGATTTCTTGACACATGACGCTAAAAATGCATAATTTTGACACCAAATACATCATATTTTCTGCTCATAACTCAGCTCTTTAGTAGGAAGTGTAATCAGATTATGGCTCATGAGGTCATGCTGCCAAAGCTAGCCAGGCTAGCTTAGTCCTAAGCTCCCTGTGGCTGGAGGGGGCGCCATAGAGTCAAATTTACTTTAGAATTCCTCTATATATATGTAGAAAAAAGACCCTTGTCCCTGAACAGATGAGATTTGATAGCAGAGGTTGAAGAGGTTTGATATTTTAGGGTTGTAGAACAGGAATAGTGTTTGTTGGAGGTGGAGGCTGTGATGCAGGAAGACAGGGGGCGACTCTCAGAATAAAAAGAAATCCTGTGTTATTAGGGAACAGGGCAGCATTTACTGCTACTTTGAAAAGAGCCTCAGAGACCTCGCGACGAAAGGAAAACTACCTGGAGACATGGGAGTGTGTGAGTGTGTGTGTGTGTGTGTGTGCGTGTGGGAGGGGGATAAATAAAACTTTGTGTGTGTGGCCTCTGGATATCGGAGCCTATAGGGTTCATTCACTCATAGAGAATAGACAGCTTCGACCCCACAGGGAGCCACGGCGACCTGGAGTCGTAACGTTATCATCTTTTTTCTTTTTTTTCTTTTTTACAAGAGGTAAGACAAGGTTTCAGTCACACGTTTGAAACAAATTAAACTGGATAAATAAATAGCTGTGTTTGTCGCCTGTGTGACTCACTTTGAATGGTCCGTATTCAGCTCAGACGCTAACAGGGCTCCCTTGTGCTCTGTGCTTCCCCCCCGACACTCCCCCACACAAGCTGACCTTCAGCGCCCATAAACAGAGGTGGAAAGTACCTGGTTACAATCATGCTGCAGCTTTTTTACCCTCCAAAGATGCCCACTGTCGACTCCTCTGTTTAAAATCTTCAGAAAGTATCTCATCCCTAAAAAAAAGGATCAATTTTTCATCATTTCAAATTGTCATTCTTCTTTCTTTGACAAAAGCAGATTCATCTTATCCAGCGATGCTGAATGAGAGCGGCATGGAGATACATTTTTCATGAGCTCTGCTGTAATTTAGGTCATCCCAGCTCATTTTGAACTGCAGCATCCAGCAGCGTTGTCAGCAGCTTTCTGGCAGCTTTGATGCCTGATTGGTTTAAGGAGTCTTGAAGTGTGAGTCCAGCGTCGGCAAAATTGGTGTTGACATAACTATGGAACCAACGGCTGCTGTGAGGCAGCACGTGAGAAGTGTGGTTTAAAATCTCACATTGAATATTAGGTATCAAACAAAGCTGCTTTATTCCTTTAGAGAAGGAGGACTTTTTAGCCTCATGTTATGAGCAATGTGAAGAAAATGCGTCACATATTTTGGAGCACGTTCCAGCCCATCCTCACCAGGAAAATCAGCTTCTAGAGCGGTGGTTTAGGGGGGGACAGAAACCCTGCACTGCCTGTACCTTCAACGACCCCAACCTGGCGACACGTTTGTACATTCCGTGTTGACATACAGTGTAAACATAACGATATGTCATATCTGAGGGACGCATCACAACCAAATGTGGCGTTGAGGAAGTGTTTCATGGTCAGCGCCTCATACTAGAAGCCAAAGGCTACAATTTCCAGTCAATTTGCAGAGACACTGATAGATCTATTTCATGGCTATGAGAGGTTCCCAGAAGGTCAGAGCAGGATGAAAGGACTGGTGGGGGCGGCACAGTCACTCCCACTCTGTTACATTCAGACATACTGTCAGGCTCTGAAGGTGTCGTGTTAACTGTGCCATTATTTGGGCAGTAGGATCAACTTCAGTTTAAGACCTTTTGCAGACCTTTCTAAAAAGTAGTCACTGCTTTTTAGGAACTCCAAAGCACGGTCATCAAGACCCAAACCATGTTATTTTCCAAACTAAACCTATAATTTAATCCCAAAAGAGTGAATGCAGATTAAAAGGGAAAGCAAAGAGTGACTGAAAACCAACATGTAACAGATTCAAACACAATCTTCTGCACGTCTTTCAAGTTCTTAGCAAGCAATGCTTGACTGATTAGAACAAACCTTGGTATATGTAAATCTGTGGGAAACAAAGGACATCTAATAAGGCCCCGTTCACACTGGAGAAAGTCATTCCAGCTAGAATAGGATTGAGCCCCGACAGCCTTTAAGCTGGATGCGTTCAGACCTATTTTCAAATCTGGCTAGCACACACTTGTGTCCGCACTCAATCCGGCTTCATCCAGCATGTTTGCTGTCCTCCAAACCACTAGGTGGCGCCTCGTAATATACAGAGTCCGTTCAGGCCGTGTGTGCGCATGCGTCGTGCGTTTTTTTTGTCCCGTGTCGCGCCCCGTGAAACGGAAGTAGCACATCGCTAACCGGAAGTAGCATGTCGTTAACCGGAAGTAGCATGTTGCTAGCCGGATTCGCTAGCCACATTTGCATTCACACTTGAGCCACATTTGAGCCAATCAATTGAATCAAACTGGATACTGCCGGATTCGAGGTGTTCACACAAAAAACACATCTGGATAGGCCCGAATCCCGCTTTAGCCAAATTTTTTTCCCCAGTGTGAACAGGGTATAAATGACTCCGACCATGCATTCAAGGTGTGATAGGGTGGGTTTGACCTGGTTTTAACTTTAGGCAAAACGGTACTTGTTTTACGGCTTTGAAAGAAAAACACGAAGGTTTGAAGCCGTCGTCCGACCAAACTAATTTGTGGCTATAGCTAAACTGTTACCAAGACTTCTGCAGATAAACCCTCTTCATCACCTCTCCAGGTCTTATAAATGAGTCTGTCCACAGTGCAGAGCTGCTGCAGCTCTTTGCGGGGTAAATCGTCAGCTCATCCTTACCTACTGAGCCTGGTTATTCAGTTTTTTATTATAAGGCAAGATGCATGACTTGTTTTAAAGGAGTAAATGTTGATTGATATGTCTGTGGTGTGCTGCTCATCCTTTTTATCTGGGCATGACTCGAGGGTAGGAGACATTTTTGTCCCTTCTGACCATTTAGAGGCAAAAGCAGACAGTTTAAATGATGCTTTCCTGTCCATACAGATGCTGCTGCTGCTGCTGTGATCCTACAGAGACTAAAGTTAGAGAGTCTTTCTCTTCTTTTTAGTTTTACTCTCTGGAAAGCGCACTATATAATTTTCTGTAAGCCAGCTCAGTCTCTATTTTCTTCCAACCACTAATTAATTATAATTCAGCTCAGTTTGATGCAGTCAGGCCAAAGGAATGCCGGAGCCTGCGAGTCGAGTTGGAGCAGAGGAGGCGGAGGCTGACGGAGGGATGGATGTACAGAGGAGGCTGTGGTTTCTATCCAGGCCCATTGTAGGGATTTAATTACTTGTATAACCAAAGTCTCACAGGCAAGGACACAACATGCTGCAGAGGTGTGACTGATCACACTGCACACAACTCCAAAGGCTTGTCCAACCTTGTGCAGTTAATTTGTCTGGAGCTCTGTGTTGATGTTTGAATGCGAGAGGAACAAAGGAATGAAATGTTGAATGCAGGTTAGAACTCAGACAGAGGCACAAGTCAGAGGAATACACTCTGGACTGTTTTCATTAAGCACTTACAAGCATTCTTTCATGGTGAATGCAGTGCAAATAAAGGGGATACACCTCTCTTCCTCGATTACTTTGCTCTTTAATTTATATCACAGATGAAAACATCAGCAACTTGAGCATGATGAAGACGTAACAAATTAACCAACCAGTGATGGATGTAATGTTGCTCCACAGTCAATAAACAGCACTCACCGTCTCGTGTTTATAGACTGATGTAGAGAAATGGTCCCCAACCATCTCTTATCTGTGCAGAGCCACTACTCTGGTTCAAAGGCAGCATCTGACCCAGTCACAGGCCCCACTTAACATGTCACTAAAGTTTAAGCTAATAATGCTAACAATGCAGCTAAAGAGTAGCAACTAGGTTAAAAGTTAACCCTCTTGTATCTTTATTATTTAGTCATGACAATCAAAGATGAAAGTTAAACCAGGAAGTGGAACAAGATATGAGACCAGAAGAAGCAGATTGTAGGTGCTCACTGTGAGTCTGCAGTAATAGAGGACATTAAATGAGATCGATGGTGGCCCATTGGACACTTTCCTCTCTCTCAGAAACTGAGGAGGAGTTGCAGCTGCAAGCTAATTGCAAAGAAACTGAGAAACTTTCTGTCACATCTCTGCTTAACTGTGCCAGGCAATCAGAGGCGGGGAGAGCGCCTCCTCGACATATGTTTCACCCAGCTGACACCAGCAGTCTCTAGTTAAACCCAGCCTTTTAGGTGCTGATTGGAAAGCTGTGACTGCAGGCTTCGTTTAATGGGTCTTACTTAGCTAGTTGTAATTAGGGCCCTGGATTCCTCCAAATATTCTGACACAGAGGTGTGTTTTCATGCAAAGCGGAATCCTTAAAAGTCGCAGCCTCTGAAGGAGGTTTTACAGCAGTCTGTCATCTTCAGCATGAAAAATAACCCTGTTGTGTTCCATTGTTTACCACAAAACAAATGTCAACACAAAGGTTTGATGTTGCAAAGCGGTTTGATTTAAACTCCGCTTTTCTTTTTGCAGAATCTGTTTGAGAACCAAAATGGCCCCCGTTTCCCATGTTTCCACATTTTTGCGGCGATGCTGCTTCTTTGCATCTCAGCCTGTGTGGGTGGTCTGGTTGTTCTGTCATACATGATGACTTGTTTTTTGCAGCGATGTCATCACGCACACATCATACACTCATGGGGTGAGGCTTGGGGTGAGGGTGGAGGTGATTTATGAATACTTTCACACAAGTTTTCTTTCTTTCTTTCGGCTTTGGATGCACATTATTCAGCTTTCACTCATGAGAAAGAGTCGACCACATGTTTGGTCGAAACACCACAGACTTTAAATTGGGCAGAAGATTCTGCTATGCAAATATTTTGTGAAGATGAAGGGAGGCTTTAATGAGAAGCCTGCAGATCTCTGAGGGTAAAACCAGAGGAAGAGAGAAACCGGGACGACAGCAGATCCCTGCAGGAGGGATGGTGCATGGAACACAAATAATAGACTGCACAGTCCTGCTGAAATCAATACTTTTTAAGCTGCCACTGATCAAATGGTGGCTGTGGAATATTTCCTGATTTTCATATTAGCAGACTGTTTGATGTTAAAACAGCTTTTATCCAATGAATGGGCTTCTTTCTGGTCCACATTTACAGCAAAATATAAAAAACAAGGCAAGTGTATCTGCTAAAAGTGCCGTTCTAGTGCCTATGACGACACTTTTGTCCAGGTGATAAGGTGAGGCAACATATTTTGGCGGTGAAGAAAAATACGAGCAGTATTCACAAAATAACACAAACACACGGCTGATCCTTCAGCAAATAACCACCGGACCTATCTGTGATTTAAAGAACGTAAGACTAAACACATTTTCTAAATGACCGGTAAAAATGCTAGAACACAAGTAATAAGGCCCCCAAGACAGGAGAAATAACCTTATGTCCTGAGTCATTAAGTTTAGTCCTTGAGCATTAATAAGTTTAAGAGCAGCCCTGTTAACTTCATCCTCTATTGTTCAGTCTGGACCTTCTACTTCTACAGCAGGGCGTCTGTAATAGTGGGGCGAATCCAGTAAAGCGCAGCCAGTGTTTTGGTCGGAGGTTACGGTAAGCAGCGCTCTGAATTGCTGTCCCGTTATAGCTCAGCAAACCAGAATAACACGCTGCCCAAATACACACACACACACACACAGAAAACCATGGTTAGCATCCTGAATAACAGCTATATACTTTCACACAAGAACCAATGCAGCGCTTTCTGTGCGCCCATTTTGGGGAAAGGCAGCTGTGCCGTGGGCATCTTCACCGCAGGGTGGTTGTTTGCAGAGACCAGTTTAGGCCTGTTTGTCTCCCAGTCATCCCCTCTGGGCCCCCGGGTGGAAAAACTTCAGCTCAACCCCACCAAACCAGGCCAGAAGTCCCTAATTCTGCCTCCCTTCAAAATAAAACTGGTTTCAAACTGTCTGTGCAGACTGCTTTTATTTTGTCACTGAGCTCTAACTGTTAAGACTCTATACAGGATTATATTAGCTTAAATTCACAGGCAAATTTCCGTTCCTGGACCATAACCTCGCAATTATTCTCCGCTCTGTGCAGCAGGGACACACATTTATTCTTTCCAGTTTACAGAGAGGACTTTATTTTAATCCACACATGTGCACATTCATTTCTCTGAATCACAAAACATGCACATGCCTCTGATTTTTATAGGTATAAATACACACCCAGTTAGTCTGCAGTAAACCAGCTTTCATTGGGACATAAACCTTTTTTTTTCCATCAACACAAGGCAACGGCTGCTGCTGCACACAGGGGCATTTACTCCGATACATTCCACTCTGGCAGAAAATTCGCAAAATTCACAAGAATCACAAACTTCTCATTGTTTTCCTGACTTAGCTTCTCTGTGCTGAAACTCCTTGAGTTCGCCCCTGCACAAATGATGTATTTAACCTCAGAGTAGTCTGTCCTGGAGGGGGGAAAATGTAGGGGGGAAAGTAGAATCTTGGCAGGGAACGGAGGTGTACTGAGCAAACAGTGGCATCGCTGTGGGCAAAAGAGGCACGGTGATACAAGTGTGGGATTAACACACACTAAAAATAGATCAACTCTAATCACCAAGTGAATCATGTGGGAAAGAAGCCAACAACAGACTCTCAGTAGCTTTTAAATGCAAAATATTACAGCAAAACTATTCTCCATGATCAATTCTCTCATTAACTCCAAAAACCTGATCCCACTGGGGTTATCTCTGGGCTTGGAGGCAACAAACGCTGCCTCAGAACCAGACACCAGCCTGGAGGACCTGGACAAGAACCCGGAAGAGAGGTGTCATGTGAGCAGCCTGCAAAAGGTCAGAATGTCTCCCGAGTCTGCAGCATGGTACCAACAACCATGCCCTCCACATTGGCTGCATATACAAATACACAACAATGGAGACTTTTTAAGCATCAAAACTACCGGGTTAGGTCTATGAAAGATCATAAAGCAAACACACATTACAGGTCTTGCAACTGCAACAAGCTTCTCTGCCATCATGACCAGTCCAACCCCAGCTAGCACATCTAGCATGCACTTATTCACATGAGAATGGGCAGATTTCTACATATAAAACAGGAACCACCGTCAGTGCCTGTCCAATAAATGAGCTATACTCGCAAACTTTATGTTTATTCTGCAAAACAGAGCTGAACTAACGGTAACAGTGGGTGGTTTTGCACTTAAGGAACTTTTATTAGGCTATTTTAGGGCAGCACACTGCAGAACCCTTCCTTGTAGGAGTAGATGCAGATGCACAGACTATAAGTAGACTCTTCTGAGTTGCGCTGAAAAACTAGATCGCTGTATGCAGGTTAAAATAAAAAGGCTTCATGAAGGCACCAAATAGCTGCTTAATAAAATGTAAGAAAACTGCTGCACCAATAAATATTCAGCACAGTGGGTGTTATTCCACTTTCCATTACAGAGGGTCTCAGATATTTAGCTGCTGTTGCTTTCTTTTTAGTCTGATTCTCACTGACTTACAGTGGAAGCTGTGAGAGGTCAAAGGTCACCACCACCACAACAACAACAACAGGATGGCAGCCAGTGAATCAGCAGAGCTAAATGAAAACTGTCCTTCGGCACCATTACTGAGGAGTCTGAGTCACACAGCGGGTGGATCATGTCATTTTGGATTTCACATGAAAATACAATCTTTGTTTTCTTACTTTTCTTTCCTGTTTCTTCGTCTTCGTCATCCTCACCCCATCAGCTGCTACTGTGTAGGAGCGGGGGGGAGGAGGAGGAGACAGACGGGCTCAGGAGATATTTGCTGTGCCAGGCAGACATAATAAAAAAAAAAAAAAAAATAAAGCTGGAGGGGCGGAGAGGAAAATCTATTAAAGAGACTTATTCACATCTAATGTGGCAAATATTGCTTTTGGGATCCCTGAATAACATTCATGTTATTCTCCAGGAGGAAACAAGAGGAGGCGTTTGGACTGCTGCGCCTCATCCACGGCTCTGTTGGGTGAAAAGAGGCACACAAACATATTTATGCAGCCCGTCCTCACCAGGAAAACGCAACATTTCAGTCCTTGAAAAACAGAGCACATCCTCAGCCACACGTCTACGTGTTCATGGCGGCACAGGCTCGCTGTGATGGCAGTGAGAATGCAGACCAAAGGAAGCAGTTGTCCTTGTTAACGTTGATCTTCACCTAGACTATGGTGAAGCAGGGAGGAGAACCTTCACAATATTAGCACAGGTTTCTGATATCCCTGCAGTGATGTCCTCTTTATATTCCTGTACTTTTATCCCTCGTATCATGCTGCACACTGTATCTGATGTCTGTCACTTCTTTGTATTCCCACACGGCGGTGCCTGAACCGGCAGTGACCGCTGAAGTGATGGGATTTTAAATCCGTCTCGCTCAGCTTGCAGTGTCTGGCAGCCCGCGTTAATCGCCTTGACGCCACTCTAACGATTTCACAATAATAACGGACCAGTTTAATAGAAATAAATTACCATCATTATACAGCATGAGGCCTGCCAATCCCGGTGACTGCGGGCTCAGGCGGAGGGAGAGCTGGAGCTGCACTGCTCTGCTCTGCAGCGATAACTGAGGCTGTCTGACAGCTGTCAGCTAGAAAGAGGTGTGACTATGAGAGAACGTTATCACCACCTCACTTTTATTTAACACTCAGGTCCGAGCAGATAATCCATATTTTTAGCCTATTTAAGTTTGTAAAAGTCCACAAAACACTTCACATGTGATTTTAATGAAAACGAACCTGAAAAACAACATGCTGCAGTTTAATGGAGGGACTGACCTGGTCGAATGCAACCATTCAACCAATTTTCTTGCTAGGCTAGGCTAATTAGCTCCAGAAGAGAAGACATTTCGGGGAAAAGAAGCTAAATTTTATTGTGAAACTCTGAAGCAACCTGCTTCGTCAAACTACATCCTTTCTTTACCTCAAAAGCTTCAAACGTGTGACAATAACAAGTAATATGACCATAACTGTGCATCATGATTTCCAGGCATTCAGATTATTATTCTAAGACACTGAGCCTCCTGCCAACGTTAGCATGCTGCAGCTGCTATGATAACATGCTCAGTTTGCCTGAGAACATACAGCATGGTGCAGCTTTACACTGTTGAAAACATGAAATGTTCTGCAGGTTAATGTTCAGGTCTGACGTGCTGCTGATTGCTTAACAATGACTGGAAAGTGTCCAGCGTGCTCGTGTGCCTGCCTGTTTAAAGACGCGCCACCGAGCCAAACGGGGCATTGTTTTATTGTTGCTTTGCACAATGTGAGCTATTGAGCCTGAAAATGAACTCACGTTGAAACAGTAGCTTCTGGTCTGAGTTCATGTCTGTGTCCGGTCTCAGGAGCTCACAACGTGTCTGCAGGGCTGGGTGAGAAATAATGTTTCAGTTTGCAGTCTGGAAAGTTTCCACAAAGATAAAATGTTGTTGTCAGGTTTGTGATAAAACTCTTCACATCCGCCTACTTGTTTTGAAACAAAAGCACCCTGAGCTTGCTGATCTTTAAAGAAAAGGATCATCTTTCACTGTGAGTTTGTCATCCGAGTGAGTTTATGTTCCCACAACATCTCAAAACACAAAAAGCTTTGAGCAGATGGAAACATTCGGTCTCATCACTTTGTCCGCTCCGATAAAGTCGTACATGTAAACACGATCCTATGCGGCGGAGCCTCTTTAGGTAACTGATTTTATTTTTGTCATCTCTCGGGTATGTATCTAGGTTGTTGGAACAGGTTTGTGCTCTTGTGTTTGGCAGCTTGTCTCTTTCGGCTCAGCTGCCGGTGATTAATGAGCTGTCAGCGGCGAGGGAGCCATTAAAGGTAGCCTTCCCCTGGTCAGAAAAGATAATTACAGTTGATCACCAGTGCTGTAAGAGTAATAACTGTCTGCCTGTCTCTCTGCCTACCTGACTGCCGCTCCGTGCCTGCAGACATTTCTCCCTACCTTGTCTGGATGTGTGCCAGACATGTTACTCAACAGGCCTCATTAAAATTTTGTGTCCCATCATTTATGATTATGCAGAACAAAACATGACTGATGACTGAGCTTCAGTTTACAGGAACGTTACCGAAGCGTCCCACTGTGTTTAAACACAGGTCACAGGGGCGCAGGAGGAAGAACATGTGCAGAGGAGACGGCGAAAACAGACAGGTTACCTACTGTGCAAAGTTACAAACAGGAAACAGGAAGTCAGGGCCGTAGCATCACTAAATTATGAATTCATGTGCAGATTCATGCACTGGCATAAAAAGTGTTTTCACCTGGATCATAATGATTTAAAAATAAAAGGTTTTTCATTTATTGAAAATCATCCGAATGATGCTGAACGACAGGACAGAGCGGAGCGGAGGGGTCCAACCAGGCCACAGCACACAAAATAAAATAAAATAAAAATGATGGTTTATTGTTAAACTCCACACTATTTTCTGTTGGTCAGCCTTTTGACTTTAAACACACACACACACACACATATATCCACTGCCCACTAATGATGGAGAATGTGAGCCTTTAAGTTCTTAGAAATCACTCCAGTGTGTTGCCACTGAGTTATATAATGAGGACGTCTCTGCTGAGCCTGCATAAAACCTTCAGAGCCCTTTTTAAAGAGATGAGGTGAGTTTAAACCTTCACTCAGCGCTCACAGACTGAAAACACCTCCACACTGTTCTGCAGCAGGCTGCAGTGAATGACCTGGTGCAGCCTCAGAGCTGGATTCATTACTGATCCACACAGTAAGCTGCACAGCAGCAGACAAATTGGTTTCTTACTCAAAGTGTCAAGTCATCTGTTTTATAAAAAAAAAAAAAAAAATCAAACAGGTTCCCTGAGTAGGTCAGTGAAGCAGGAACTGACGCTCAGACAATGGCGTCGTGTTTTCGTTCTCTCAGAAACATGAATACAAGACGAGTGTGTGTCAGGCTCACACGTCAAAACCTGAGCTGATAAAACCTGCCTTTAACAGATAAGTCACCGTCGGGAGTCTCTCAGTGTGTAATGTAAACGCATTCCCACATCTCTGCTTTTAAAGAGCTGCTACTTTTCATATATTAGCACGTGTAAATCATAGCTTTGACAGCAAACTGCTTCAGTGTAATGACCCTCCTTCATGTGGGCTCTTCAGAGCGAGCCCTTGCTGCACATACAGATGCAATTAGCTCAAGGATGACATGCTTTTCATGTGGCGCGAGCCCGCCTTCATTGATTTACTCCGTCTTTCAACCGGACTATTATCAGTTTGGATGTTCTGTGCTCTGCAGCGACCGTCGTCAGCATTTTGAAAGCGCTCCCATACAAAAACTGGAACTGATAAAATGCACATGAGACTTTGGATCAGTGAAGGACACCTATACGTCTTCAACATTTGACAGCAGCAGAGATCCAATCAGCCTGAAATGTACTGAACAAAGAACGGAACCACTTATTACAACACATCCGCACAAAGAAACCATCCATCAATAAACCAAAGACACATCACATCACATGGTTGCACTGCATGGCCACCACATGTCCACGGAACAGATAATCAGGCACCGTACCTGCACTGTGGTTTTGTTCCAGTCTCACTGAGAGCTGATGCTGATTAAGGGAGCAGGGAAACATCCTCAAGGAACTCTGACAAGTCCAGCTGCTCTCCTTCAAGCATTTGAACGAGCCAGGTGCTATTTCACCAGAATCTCTGTGCTCATTGGCCATCAACAGTCAAACCGACTATACTGTCACTGCTGGATCATGGTGCAAACATGCCAAGGGCCACAATCGGAGCAATAAAAATGACTATTAGACTCAGATGGTCCCAGACTATGAAGGTGAACTGTGAGATGATGAACAGATCAGACAAAAGCTGTAAGCCAAATCACAGATGATTTAGCCCCAAAGACGTGAAACACTTTCTACCACCATGCTGCTTTTCTAGACCTTTCGGTGCTTATTAATCGCTTCATCTAATGTCTGAGCTAGCACGTTACAAACAGTGACTGATAGATGGTTCATGTTTTCCACACCACCACCACCACCACCTCCGTATGTCTCCTACATGTGAGTGAGGGTGAACACACTCAAGAATCCCATCAGAATTTTTCTCAGGACCTAAAATGGATGACAGACGGCAAATATTACATGCAGTGAAAATGACAGAAGTGCAGAGGTCTTCTACATGTTCCAATATAAGACTCAGAAACACTCATCACTCCGTCTGTGACCTCCTGCCGCTCCTCCAGGTCATCAGTTCAACACATCGTGCCTCTGAAATTGGCCCCTGGCTCCTTCCTGCATTATTAACTCAGGAGGCTTGAAGCAATATTCCTCCTTGCCAGGAGCAGCGGCGGCTCCTCGGCTGCTGGAGTCATATACAAACATTAGTTCCTCTAATTAAGGGTGGCAATGAAAGTGCAGAGTAATTAGTCAGTGGGAGAAGCGTGCAGCTACACCTCCAGGCCGACAGAGACGGGAGGATCTGAAGCTGCACCGCTCCAGGAAGGGAGGCAATATTTGATCCATCGTTTGTCTTCCATTAACGCTCATCTACATCATATAAATTAAACATTTTCCCCTTCACACACTTCTTTGTTTTGCCACTTAGATTTGTAGAAGAATGAGCGCTAATTACACACCAGAGTCAAAGCAGTAGTCGACACGTTCGCCGCCGACAACAAGCACGAACAACGGCTGCATTGATTTCTGATGACCTGAAGGCTCTTTGGATCTGATCATATCTCAAGCAGGCTGTGATGCTGCCAGCCCACATGCACGAGGAAAAAACAGCACATTTGGCTTCTCACAGATAAACGAGCAGTCGCAGCCAAGAGACGTGTTCAGCTGTGGGTCACAGGGCGTGCACAGGGCAACGTGCAGCTTTGCTCATTTTTTTTTTTTTGTACTGTTGGATTGTTTGGAGGTTTAAAAAAAGAAACTGCCGAAGGAGTTGGCATCTCGCTGCTTCTAAGTACAGCAGGCACAGACTTGCAAAATATGTAATTAACAATGTCAGATCTCTTAACAGCAAGCATGTGATTCAAGTGTTGTCTGTCTGTTATGGGTCTGATAGGTGCTCAGGACTTACAGATGCAATTAAAAAAATGGTGTGATGTCTGATGGGATTCGCTCACCTGAGAAGATCCTAATAATGACTGATAGCCAACACCCTCTGCCTGCACTGACCTTGACATTCCAGAATGATTCAGTGTGCAGGGAGTTACACATACCTGCTGCTGTTTGAAAAAACAGGCTGATGACTCCAAACCAAGAAGTTGGTTAAAACTAAACTTCAAACAAAAGAGTCTCAACAACACAACCTGTGCAGAAATCCTATCAGAGGTGGCCTCGCTTCGCTGCGTTGTTAATTATTTCTCACCTCTGGTATGTCGCAACCTGCAGGCGGTCATCAGCACAGACCCAGCAGGCCGAGCATGATTGATTCCTGAGCTTATTTCACCCCGTTCCCTCACCTGGAGGCGTGGCTGCACGACGAGCTGCTGCTGTCTGCTACCACTGCGTGTTTGAGTGCATGCAGGACGGGTGGAGTGTGGGTTATTTGCATGATTCAGAGACAATAACTCCACCTCAGTCATGTAGAGGGGTGCAGGCTGTTTATGTAGCGCTCCCCTCTGTCGTCATATTGATAAAGGATATTTATCAAATGTTTCTTAACCCTGATTCATTTTAATTAGTTTTAATTATTATCTTGGATCTCCCTTTAATATACACACATGAAATGAAATCATTAATAAAGATTGCAACTATGTATGTCAGCATATGTCTCCTCTAATGAATCACTTCCTCTTTTCAGGTAAGTAATCAGTAAGGCCCCGTTCACACTGGAGAAAGTCATTCCAGCTAGAGTAGGATTGAGCCCAGACAGCCTTTAAGCTGGATGCGTTCAGACCTATTTTCAAATCTGGCTAGCACACAGTTGTGTCCGCACTCAATCCGGCTTCATCCAGCGTGTTTGCTGTTCTCCAAACCACTAGGTGGCGCCTCGTAATATGGCTAATAATGTGGCAAGCCGGATTCGCTAGCCACATTTGCGTTCACACCTGAGCCACATTTGAGCCAATCCTGCTAGATCCACCTCTCGAGGGTGGATCTAGCCGGATTGAAATCAAACTGGATTCAGCCGGATTGGAGGTGTTCACACTCGGAAAAAAACACATCTGGATTGATCTGGATGCGGCCAAATCCTGCTTAAGCCACATTTTTTCCCCAGTGTGAACGGGGCCTAACACAACCCCAGGTTTGAGAAAAATATTTCTCAATTATTTACTTAAGAGAGGATTAATATCTAAGTGAACTAAGACAATGACATAAAAATAGCCTTCAAAATAAAACGTCCCTGAAGGAAAACAATCTATTTGAATGCATAAGCACCATATAACCTTTAGTTTTTTAACCCTCTAATGACTTCAGAAAATTAAGTTTACCAACTTCAAGGTCACATAAACACCTTAATGCTCTGTCTATAGATCCAGCAACTAAGATTACAACACAATAAAATGTACAGTAGCAGGTCTGATGCGGTGCTCGTGTTCATAAGTACCTGAGGTAAAGTTCCAGGCCCGTCCTTCCTCCAACAGTCCCAGGAGCAGGCTCAGCACCAGAGCGGCCTCTCAGCACAGACTCCGTCGGTTGTCTCTCTTCTTCTCTCTCCCTTCCTCACGGGTCCTAGATGCTCCGGCCTCTGTCCGGGTCTCTTCTCTGTCTTCAGGTCGAAAACAGCAGATAAACTCCTCAAACGGTTCAACTGAGGGAGTCAAACGTGAGCTGGAGGAAGTCTGTTCACTTCAGGAACTGACTTGAGTCTATTCCTCAAGGAGGCTAAGCGTTAGCTTTAGCGCTAGCTTTAGCGTTAGCACAAAACGTAAACAGTCTGTACTTCGTGTTAAATTCCTCCCGTCTCTCAACATGCTGCGTGTCTCTCTTCTCACAGATTGTCGTACAAACAACCTTAAGACACAACTCACACATTAACGTAGAAAATCTCCGTATTAAACTTGCTCTTTTATGTTTTTCGGCCGCGCTCTGCTAGCCTGTGTCTCACTCTCTCTCGTCCGTGCTGAAACACATGTGCACTAACGTTCCTGCCAATCGTTATTAACCCCATTTATGCTGGTACAGACGTTTTTTTCAGAAACACATTATTTTACATAAAACAATAAACATATAATACTAATAAAAAACGGGTTTTTACCATTTTTAATCACAACGTTTTAAAAGCATTTAACATTAAATGATATTATCATCACCGATCATCTATCAATAAGTTTTGTTTTTCTTTTAAACTTGTTGCCACATTCTGTATGAAACAGGACAACACACACACACACACACACACACACAGTAAACTACATTTTAATTTCAATCTGTCATTTGTTGAATCTCATGCACCACATTTCCATCCGCTGCCACAGAGCCAGGCCAACTTTAAGCATAATGAGAAGAGTAGTACACACAGATGGGGTACTAAAACAGAAGTAACATTTAAAAAAAGTATTTCTGTCAGGCAGCACTTAATTAGTGGTGAAATGATCATGAGCAGGTGATATCTAGAATGAAATGTGTGATTAAATCCAACATTTTCTTCTTCAGATTATCCCCTGAAAGTGTTGAATAATAAAACATATCACGTCACTTGGTGATCTTTGCCGCTCCAGCCTCTGTGTGTGTCCTGCAGCCACACTGATGCAAACGGCCTGATTAACCTCTCAGCTGCCAAGGTGCTTTTGATTAAGGCTGAGCAGTCACAAGCTGGATCCCCATTACATGTGCATGTTGCACATGTTGCACCAAATTCTAAAAGACAGGACTCCATGGCAACTAAGAATTTTAAACTCCATTTTTCAACATGTATGTTTTTCCTCTTTGTTTTTGTAAATATTGTCTGGTTTTTATTGAGTGTTAGAGACGTACAAATTGCGTGCCTCCGCCTGGATGAATGACGGCTAAATAAAGGTGCAGGAGGAGAAGCACAGGTTAAAGATGGAGCGCAGCTTCTTTGAACAACAGTAGTCAATCAGTCCAGTAAATCCTGCAGGACTGAAACATAATGCTGGCTGGGTTTAGAGCGGGGATGGACTGACTGACACTAACCCTTCCTCAAAGATCCTTTTTGTCTTAAGCGTTCAGCGGTGGACGCAGCAGAGCTAACAGGCCGCTCCTGGTGCTTAGTCAAGCAGTTGTGAAAACACACGCACCCCGGCGCCAGGGATCTCCCTGTGCTTTTTCACCGAAAACCCAGAAGGAGGAGAGAGGGAGAGTGAAAATGAGGGGGTTTGAATTGTGGAAGATTATTGTCCAAGGCTTTAATCGGGTTTCTGAGGCCAGGCTGGAGTCAAGTAATACTCAGTCCGTCTGGAGTGTGGAACTGCTGTCAAAACAAGCTATCGTGAGAATGCAAGGCCCGGCTATTAGAGGGCACAGGGGAGGGAAAAATACTACCCACAAGACCAGCACAGGCAGTTCATATGAAAGTCCACCAAAGACTGAATTCAACATGGAGTAAAGAGCATGGAGTGATGCTTTAAATTCGAATGTGTTAGTGTCTGATTTTGCGCTAAAGTGACTTATCTGCATACATGTGGAGTTAATTCATCCTCAAGGGAAGTGTTCAGGTCATTTTCTCCACCTTCTCCACCTCCGCCTGACCATGGCCCCGAGCTATGCAGCATATCCAACCCAGGTCTGATGCATGAAGCAGCTCATCCACCACAGATCTGGTGCAGACTTTTTCATAATCCATCATTGCTTTTGCACAATTAAAACAAGTCCTCATGAATAAAACACCACATAATGGTTGATAATACAAGCCCCAGATGTGACACATGCTTTATGCTAACAGAACATGTGATAAGGTACAGGACCAGCTACAAAACCTCATGTTGAGAAGAAGGCAGGCTGGGAGTGAGTGTGAGTGAGTGCCCCCTAAAGTTGGGGTTAGGCATTCAAAACAGGGCACAGGGTCAGGTGAAGATCTTGGTTTGTCCAAAAACACACTAGAGACTTCTAGAGACCTGGTGTTACGTCCTCCCGGTGAAGATGGGTTGATGAATCGCTGGTGGCTGGATAAACATGGAGCGTCGACACTGCATGTCGCCACATGTTGCTAACATAGGACCAAGCGGCAACCTTCGGGGCTCAAAGTGGAAGCCCATGCGGAAGTGTCAAAACTTGTAATTCACGCCGCAACCACTGGGGGCTGGCTCCAAAAGTGAGTCATTTCCCATAGACTCCCATGTTAAAATGTCCGACTTCACAGCAGAAAAAAACATGTTTACAGCCTGGTACAAAAAACCACTCTGGTCTCAGATGATAGGTTCTCTTCTAGTGTCGATTGTAGGGGGGTGAATTCAACTCACTCGTTTCAATGGTATCCTGACTTAAAATTACGCATAATTTTGGGCGTTGCCGCTTGAGTGACAGACAGTTCACGTATCACAACGTGAGTTTCCTGCTTCCACGATCGCCCGCCCCCCTAAACCCCGCTCGTGCTCCCCCTTTTTGTCCATATTTGGAGTTTTGGCGGACGTGACGTTGCCAACATGGCGGCGGTCATCAACGTCCTGGAACCTCCCACCGAGCCTCAGAACGGCTCTTCAGAAACAAACGGGTGACGTCACGGAAGCTCTGTCCATAGTTTTTACTGTCAATGCATAGGACCCTACGCTACTTCTCCCGGTACCCTGTGGGATACTGAGTCCATTATAACGGGTTTCATGATTCACTACACGCTGATGAACACACAGTAAAGGGAGTAGTGGGTGGTTTTTTTGACACAGTCATGCAGATGTCGGCCGAAACGTCGGCCCTGTTTTGATTTGTAGTTGGTTCTAGGCACTGAAACACATGGTTAAAACTGTTATTTTAAATTAAGGTAGAGATTGTGGTTTGGAATAAACCGAAATAAGTTTTCCAACCATTTTTAGCTACCGTGGAGCCGAGTCCTGCCAACAACAACATCTTTTTAGGTTTTTTTCTTGTGATAGCGCGCTGTGAAATTTCATAATTTAAACAAATATAACAAAGGACACGAGCAGCTCCTCTGATCGGCCCAGAGACTTTGAATTTCACTCATAAAATGTGGAGGAGTTTAGTCAAGTTTGGTTGAACTTTTCTCATAAACCGAATATATTCTGCTGGGTGAGAAAACATGCCAGCGTATCCCATGATTCTCTGTGATCTCTGCGTGTGTTTTGATGCAGCTTCACATCCAGGTGCTGCATATTAAAAACAATATTTTTTATTAACACTGAAAACAGCAGCTTTAGCAGAGGTTTGCTCTCACACTGCTTTCTACATTGTGTTGTTGTTGTTGTTGTTGTTTTGCAGTGAGTATTTGTGAACGATGTGTGTTATGAAACGTTGCTTTTATAAAGTTAAATAAGCCGAACTAATAGAGAGAGGCGGGAGGCGTTTATGTCTGAATGTTGTGTGTGTTTTAAAGCACTCTGCAGCTCGTGCTGTTCATGCTGTAGTAGCTCTCAGACCTCTTTCTATTACCGTGTGTTATTTGCGGTCTTCTATTTTGGATGCGACCTATTTAAGAGCTGGTGTGTGTGTGTGTGTGTGTGTGCAGTCCTTTCGCCCCCACAGAAACACTCAGGTTACTATGCTGCAGTAATTACGCTCCCTGCTTTTAGCTGTCATAACACTAAATGTTTGGGCTCGGGGAGAACAGGCGAGGTTGTCACACCGAACAAAACCGCTAAGCAGACATAGTAACCCGTGTTTAAGCGCAATATAACATCACTGACAGCAGGAGGGAGCATGAAAGTGGGCACTCGTGCCAGACAATAAAAGAAGAAGGAGAGGAAGAGATAAATATATATGTATGTACGTGGAGGGAGAGGAGGAGGAAGGAGGGTGGACTTGGCTGCCTTTGAACTTACTCTCAAAGAATTCTTTTGAACGTTGTTTATCACCTTTAAGATTTTGAAAGGCAGACAGGAAAACAGAGAGGCAGCAGACACAAAGGCAGATGAAGACGCTCAGTCTGAAGGAGTGAACGGTGGGCTCCTTCGTCCTGAGCTGTAGTCCAGCTGGATCCTCCTTCATCCAGACCATCCTGCCAGGTCCAGTGAGGTGTGATTACTGTGCCGGGAGCAGACTGTTTGCAGATGATGGATGATAGTGGGAGCCGGCTGGTTCTGACCCAGCTTTGAATCAGCTGCGGTGTGCACAAGATTGAATTTTATAAATAAACCACAGATGTAAATGAGACAGATATTATTTGGGCTGAACTTTTCTCTCTGAGCCAAAGTTGTGTTGGTTTCAGCGGCTTCTTCTGCAGGTTTACATCTCTGTCTGCTGCCAGCATGTTAGAAAAATGATCCCAGAAGAAAAACTTTACATGGTTCGCTGGTGGTCTCGCTCTCATATGGATGAGTAAGTAATTATTACTGAAATCTGTAATTCCTTCCTTTTTTTGGCCGCCCCGGGCAGCTGTACCGTAACACCTTGTATAGATGTGCATGTAAAATCCACACAGCAGTTGGTTTGATCAAGCTTTCACAGATTCATCCTGTGCGGGGTCGTCCCAACTGTCAATGAGCAAGAGACAGGACACACGCTGGACAGGCACTCACACCTACAGCCAATTTAGAGTCTCCAATTACTCTAACGTTCAGATCTGAGGAATGTGGGAGGAGACACATGGCAGACTCCAGCCAGCCAGACAGATAACTACCCATCAGGGCCCTAGTCATTGTTGTGTGTCCTTGGGCAAGCCACTTTACCCACAGTGCACTCTGGTGTATGAATGTGTATGAATGAATCGGCAATGTAGGCGCACCTTGGCAGCCACGTCTCTGTCAATCTCCCCCAGGGGAGCTGTGGCTACATCTGTAGTTTACCACTGCCACTGTGTGAATGTGGTGTGAATGAATAATGCATCTGTAATGCATCTTTGAGTGTCCTAGTGCTATATAAGTTCAATGTATTGTTATTATTTTTATTATTTCAACCGCTTATCTGGGGACAGGTTGTGGGGGCAGCAGCAGGGACGCCCAGACTTCAGTCTTACTGGACACTTCTTCCAGCTCCTCCAGGGGAATCCCGAGGCGTTCCCAGGCCACGAGACCCCGGGGAAGACAGATAACTATAGGAGGCTTAATTAGGTTTGCAATGAGGTGGGGAAATATGTAGAAATATCAACATATCAACCCCGTCAGCATGTCAGATGTTGACAAAACGTCAGCATCCCTGCTATCAAGCTCTCCCCTGGAGACATATGTGCAGTTCTTGTCCATTTCTGCTGCTCCTCCACGACTCTCTTTACTTTCAGTGCATGGGTCAGTTCAATTAAAACGTTTTCTCTGATGCTTGCACTTCATTTTAATTCCAGATCTCACAGACTTCACATCAGACAGATGAAAACGCTGCACAACTGCTCATTTCCTTCCTTTCTAAATGTATTAAAGTCCAACATCCTCCCTGTTAAAGGACCATCCTCCTCTGTTTCCAAGGTAACTGGCACCTTTGGTGAACCTCACCCACAATGCAACACAAACATGCCTACATGTTTTTTTGTATGGATTTCCAATTAAGGTTAGCCGCCGTCGTTAATCACACCATTACCCTGGAGACCGCTGGGACTCTAAGAAATTGATTTTGAGTATTACAATCATGATTGCTTTAATGAGACAGTTTTTATAATCAACTGATGAAGAATGTTTGCTCAAATGAAATTAGCACTTTAATAACTGCATTGGAGGCCGGCTTCAGTGCTATTGATCAGCCAGTCATTCCTTTACGTACCTCGACAGTCTGATCACGTTGTACTGAGCGTTTTTCCACGGCTCCCGGTGTTTGCAGGGAAACGTCAACACACAAATCCTGTCATTTAGGAGGTTATTTCTGACGCGATCACATGCACAAACTTTCTTTGTGCTTTCTGTGACTGGAGTGCAGCAGGCTGAGGGGGTGTTTTGAAGGCAGCGGCTCGTCCCCAGGGGCAGCGAGACAGGTACTCAGCGCACAAAGAATCTAAAGACTGTCACATATCCGGTCCGAGTGCGGAGCTGTTATCCACCTACACGTACCAACACATATCTCACATTCTTTACTCTGCAGCCTTTGAGGTCAGATGTGTATGTACATGCACGACTGTACATTTACACTCATCTAAAAACCATCTAACAAACAAACTTAGGTCAGCACTTACATGTTTTCAAGGTTCAAACCCTGCAGGGCTGTCAGCGGGTGACCAGGTGTGAAGCTGCAGCCCCAAAAACAAACTGCCCGTTTCATCTTCATCTGCAGCATGCATAATGCATGCCATTGATTTCCAGCAGGCTTTGAAGGCTGCACATAAAAATGTATACACTGTGACTGTATGGTGTCTTCCTAAGCCCCGTTCACACTGGAGAAAGTCATTCCAGCTAGAGTAGGATTGTATCTGGATAGTCTTTAAGCAGGATACGTTCAGACCTATTTTAAAATCTGGCTATCACACAAGCGTCCGCACTCAATCCGGCTTGTTTGCGGTCCTCCAAACCACTAGGTGGCGCCTCGTAATATACAGAGTCCCTTCCCTCGGCTAGATCCACCTCTCGTAGGTGGATCTAGCCGGATTGAAATCAAACTGGATACAGCCGGATTCGAGGTGTTCACACTCAGAAAAAAACCATCTGGATACATCTGGATGCGGCCCTAATCCCGCTTCAGCCAGATTTATTTCCCCAGTGTGAACGGGGTATTGCTCCCTGCTGCTGTCATCGACACAGCGCGCAGTGACGCCTGACCCTGCGTTTACATGTGTCCTTGTTATAATGACCACAGAAAGCATCAAGGGTTAATGCACAATTTTCTCAGGAACGTTGACATGCTGTGCTGGTGAAGAGGCAGCTGATCCAGTCAGTGTCTGTCTCCATCCTCACAAAGGGTCCTAAAATTTGGGTGATGACTGAAGGAATTTGAAATGATCTTTTCTCCGCATGGTGGTCCGGCTTTGGAGATCTGGTAGAGGAGTCGGTTTAGGAGGTGTGGGCACCTGAAGGTCTCCTCTATACCAGAACATCTGTGTGGAGTTCACAAGACTGACCCAGGACCTGCTGGAGGGATCTTCTGGGGATGCTCCAGGAGAAGCTGGAGGAGGTTACTCACCATCTCTGCTCCCACCTGTTGCTACCACGACCCTGATGGACTGAGTGGTTTAGAAAATGGACGGATGTAAGCTCAGTCCAAGACTAAATATAAGTAGTTTTCCATGGCATGGTGGAGGTTTTAGAGGCTCCATCCATCATCATGTTATCGGCACTGAGTCATAAAAAGGAAAAGTTGTCATTTTAACATGGAGGTCTATGAGGATCGACTCATGTTTGCAGTCTGCCCCTAGAGGCTGTGGGAGTCACTGCAGTGTTTGACATGTCATTGTTTATATTTACATACCGGTTCCTTAATGATGTTTGAGTACTAAAAACTTCTGCACTTTTGTTGAACCCGTGGAACCAGTTACTACTTGTACATGCATTATCAATTCAAACACAAGACAAATTCAGCTGATCTGGATCAACTAGAATTAACTAAATCAACTGTGATCTGGAGCTATTCTCGGTAACACATTAATGCACTTCTCTTCTACCAACAACACGGATCTTAACAGGCTCACAGAGGCGTTCACGTTTGATGCTGTGGGAATGATGTAACCGGCTCTCCAAATGAGGCAAAACCGCCTCTCAGTTCATTTACAGAAGCACCGAGGGAGAGGACTTTACTGTACTGTTTGATTGACGGGTGAATAAAGCACGGGGATTAGCTCTTAGCAACAAAGATGGAGACAAAACTAAACACGACGAACACAGTGTGTCACTTGAACATGAATGGAGGGAATTATGTGGCTGCAGCATTTTTAATACATTCATGAGCTGCTCTGTCCGGGTTGTGAGGATAAATCTGCCTTTATGGTGCCATAATTGGCGCTTTTTTTTTTACGACGCACTGATAAAATATTGATCTGATCTGAGGTGGATCTCCTCCTCCTCCTTCTCCTCTACACACACACACTTTCCCACAATTTTCCCCTATAAAGTGGAGAATGTGCTTAATCCCATGCAGAGTTATGACATATGGTCAGTGGCTTAAGGGATCCGGAGCCATCTTAAGATGTGAGTGGAATGCTATTCCCGAAGGGGAGCAGGAAGGTAAATAAAGGAGACAATGCTCAGCAGATATGGGAAAATATTGACATGGCTGACCTCGCTGCTTAAAACTGATTAAAGCCGGTAACATCTCACAGCTGTTTACCTAACGGTGTGATTCTGCTCCCAATTCTCGGCCCAGATTTTGGCAGAATCACTCAAACTTGTTGCAGTTTGGGTCTATTTCAGTTGTTATTTATAAAAGGTCTGATCACATTGATGATGTTCAGACATAAAAATGCATATTTAACATATAAATGACATCAAACCACACTTTTTTTCGTGGCTCTCTCTCACAAACTCGTTCAATGCAAAAGGATTTTACCGGCCAACACTTTGTTGTTACACACTCTGAAAACAAACACCGCTGCGTGTGTTTCCCTGCTGACCTCACAGTCTGCATGATTACTGAGCTCCTGTGCTGATCAATAAAGATCAAAAGTCAATAACGCCTCCTGCCTGTTTTTGCTTGAGGAGAGGAATCTGAAGGGCAAAGTGTCTTTACTGAGCGTGCTCAGAAATTATGAATTAAACATGGATTTAACACAAAACAGACAGATTGTGTCTTTATTTAAATTCCTTGGTATCAAATTCAAATAAATACATCAATTAAAAATCATATTGAGTAATAATAAAGTACAGTTGAGCACAGCGATGGGTCTGCTTTGAGTTCTCGTCATCTGAATAAAAGACAAACAACAAACAGCCTGCAGCTTCACCGACAACTTAATGTTTCGTCTCCAAACTCCTCATCAGGTCCGAGGTCCAGGTGTGACGACATGAAGAACCACTTTATGGGGGGTTTTGGGGGGTTGGAACTCTGTAAAGCGGGAGGACACACATAAAGTCAGCTGCACTGCGGCTTTAAAAGAGACGTCTCTAATTGACAAGTCGCTCCTCCTCAGTGTTTCAGACGAGAACTCCTCTCTGTTACGCCTGTTTTCTCTGCTGGCCTGGATCTGATAACAAAACCCCCACTTTAAAACACTCCACACACACACACACACACAGACAATCACACACTTAGTTTCAGTTGCCTGCACACAGCATGACAAGCACAAGCAACAACAAAAACAGCCACATGCACGCTCCCATGTATCACATCATATTGTGCACGCACACACACACACACACACAGTGACACACTCACATGCAGAGAGGGAGGAGTCAGCGCTAAAAGACTTGTAATTTGTGTTTTGCCAACAAAGGCTGGCTAATCCTGCAGTGGGCTTTGTCGCAGCTGCTATTGTGTGTGTGTGTGTGTGTGTGTGTGTGTGTGTGAGAGAGAGAAAGTGAAAGAGAGAGATGGAAAGGGGAGGGTAAAGGAAAGAAATGAGAGTGACAGAAAAACAGAAAACTCTAGAGAAAGTGTGAAGAATGTGTGTGTGTGTGTGTGTGTGTGTCCCAGCTGTGTGTGCATATCTGTGGGGGGGTGGGAGTGTGTATTTGTCACCTCCCCCTCCTGCAGTTTTCTGCATGAAAGAGCTCATTTCAGCCCATCTCCTTCTATTCCCGGGGCCGCTCCTCCTCAGCCGGGCTCAGACCTCTGCTCCTCGGGCGGCCCATGGTGCCGAGAGGTCGCGGGGGTCGCAGGAGGGAGGGAGGGGGTGCGGGAGCGGAGGGCCGCAACGCTTGTTGAAGTCGTTTAGCTTAAGTTGGCGATGATCTCCTTGATATCTGCGAGGGAGCCTGAGCCGAGTCCAAATAGAGTCACCAATGTGTGACAGGTGGAAAGAGAGCGAGCTAATAGCTTTGGAGCGGTGTGGGGCTTTTCCCTTCCACCCTGCTGTCCGTCCTCCTCCATTCACTGACTTAAAGAAACCACTGAATCAGACCTACCTTCCAGTGACAAACAGAAAGGCTGCCCAGCAGGAGGCTAATCAGAATTAGGCAAATTCATCAGCTGTCACAAAGTGTCTCCAATGGGGGGGGGGGGGGGGGGGGGGGGCAGGTATCACGGGGCTTGTTCGCCTTTTATCCTCAAACCCTCAAAGTTTCATCGTGTCAGATCTTTTCTGTAAGAATCTGCTGACGGCCTCCTGAAGCCTGCACATTTTGCTCCACAGTGGAGAGCGGAGATCATAATCTGCATGTGTGTGAGTGTGTGTGTGGTGATACAGTGACGGAGAATGCAGGTGCAGCTGTGCAAAATATGATTTGGACACATGCAGCAGTGGGCCAGATCACAGCTGTGATTATCAATAAGCAGAAATCAATCAATGACGGCTGGTCTAAATAAAAGAAAAGATTCATTTATTTAAAGGCTTCAATATAAATACAATAAAAACCTTTGAAAGTCTTTAAAAATGGCACAACTAAAGAAAACTGGACCCACCTCTAATAATCTCTAATAACTGCAGAGTTTATTAATCCCATCTAAATCTGCCTTGCAGGATAAAATCACATCACCCTGCATGTTTTATCAAACCAAGAGGTCCAAACATGACTTCAGGAGCCTCGTGTTGCTGCACAGAAAATAAGTTAAATTAGGCTGAAATCATGGCAGCGTGCAGTAACATGCATTTTGATAGATGTTATATGAGAGTGTATTTTATAATTTTGCAGGGATAACATCAGTAAATCAGAGGAAAACACAGGCTGTAACAGGCCGTAACACAAACACACACAGGTTTGTACAGGCCCACATCACTGCTCTGTAAACACAATTATTCTTAAAAATAATTCCTTACATACCATTATTCTTGGAACTTAAAATATATAAAATGTTATCACTTAAGTAATTCTGGCCAAAAAAATCCTCAAACCTCATCTGCCGGGAAGAAGCAGCGCTGACAGGACAGCCTGGCTCACCTGCAGCTCCTGTCAGCTGCCGCTCCGCCTTCTGTGTGACTGGTCGGGGCCAGCTGAAGGGAGGCGATGATTGATAAATGCTGCGACATACCTGTGAACAGATCTGTCTCTGCTGAGGGCAGAAAGCAGCCAACTTCCACCGCAATGCAAACAGCAGGCTTTGATTTCACATGTTTACACACCTGTGACCTGCTCCGATTGACTGTCAGCAGCACTCTCTCATGTGATGGATGCAAAGCTTCTGCCTCATCCAACAGGACAGAAACATAGTGTCTTATTTCTCAGATGATTGTTAAAAGATGCTCTGAAATGAGAGCGTTCTTCCTTTCAGCTCATATTAAGGAAGGATTGCTGACTTTAAAGATCCTATCAGGACGTTGGAGCAGGCAGGGCTAACATGCTAACACATTTCTACTCATTAGAACTCATTCCTGCCTGCGCTCTAGCTGTGTATGATCATTTTAATGTGCAGGTTAACTCACACTGGCCCCAGGTAGCTAGCCTGAACATGTCTGTTTTATTAGTAACACTTTATGGTGGTATTTGAGCCTCATTTTCTAACATGTCAGATTAAAAATAGAAGAAGCCGTCAGTTAGAGCTCAGCAGTGTCTCCACAGCTTATTCAGGTCACATTCATGTGTTCACTCTGAGTTTAAACAGTGATTAAAGCATCAGTGTGTTTCCTGCACCTGTTTGGACGCTGATGAAGCTCCGTGTCACTTCACAGCAGGTGAGATAACATCTCTGGCAGGCTGTAAATCACGTCTGACTCAAGTCAGTCGTCGAGAGCTGCCTTCACCCGAGCTTTACGAACAGGTCTGACTGGCAGTGTGAGTCTCACCTGCCCCTCCACCTCTCCACCCACGCTGCTGCTGCGCTTGCAATCCAGCAATCCTGCAATCCAGCGGACGAGCCGGGCGCTGCTGTGCAGAGAGTTTTGCCTCTCTGCCCTCCCACACAGTCATTAAAGCAGGAAAAAAATCAAGCTGGTGTTCTCTGATGTGTGCATGTGATGAAAATGGGCCATCAGTCTAAAAAAAAGTCCACACATGCAGGTGGGAGAAACCTTTAAAGCACTTTACAGCCAGTGTCACTGTGCTGTACGTCACTGAACCTCCACCCACCCAGCACCTCTGTGCTGCATTACCCCCCACACACACACACAGACCCAGCATGCATATTCTCCTGCTCTCTGAAACCCATCTCCTCTCTCAAACATGTCTTTCTTTCAAGCTCTTGGTTGTAGCTGCAGCTTTTTGAAGTCGGTTATGAAAAAAATAGGAAGCTAAAAATAGCCGCTGGATGAGAAGCGGGCAGAAAATAGCCTTTCATCTGTCTCTGCTGCATACATTTTTATTCCTGCTCCTTTATTCCTCGACAGATGCAGAAAAAGGAAAACCTGAGAACACGTATGATGATTAATCTCAGCCTGGGATGGAGGTAAATGAGCCTCTGACACGATGGCCTGTGTGAGGCTTACACCACATTTAGACCCTTTAAAGGTCAGGTAGGAGATTTCATTCTGATGCACTTTTTGTTAAATTAGTGTAACTTCTCTTTACAATCCGATAGCAGCCATATAGTTCGGCAGTTTCGCTTTAAAACGAAGAATATGAATCATCTGTGGAAGCTATAAAACACTAAAAACATCAGCCAATCCTCCGGGTGGACCCTGCGTGGAGTATTGGCTGGTTGTCACTCTCTTCCTGCTCTGTGCACCAGAGAGGTACGTGCATGATGGCCGAAGTCACAGACCGCAGCTCGTCTTCAGGTGATGTGCGTCCATGTGATTGGGAGGCGTGGCTTCGGGGTGAGCTCCGAGAGAAAGGGGCGTGTGTTTACTTTGGAAACTGGCTGACTCTCACTGAACTTTCAAAATCTCCTACCCTACCTTTAAGGTGACGAATTGTAGATAAGAAGGACAAACTTGTCCTCTGAAGCATCATCCATCACATTAGAGTTCATCAAGAACCATGAAATGATTTCTAATGTTCTAACAGGTCATCTGGTCTAACCAGCTTTTGATTCTGTGAGAATGAGTCGTCCTTTTGTGTCTTTGGATGCTGAGCACGTCCTCCAGGACAGGGATGCATTATGAGTCCATACAACAACAATATTGTTGAGAATACACACACAGCTGCCTGGTTGAGACCACGGAGGAGTAGTTCAACAGACCTGTAAGTCTCACGCTGTTTCTCTGAGCTGCAATTTGACACAGTTTGTGCTGAAATGGTTTCTCTGTCCGTCCTGCGGAGGACTCCTCCTCCTCCTACTGTTGCTGCTTCTGTGTGAAGAAAAGCACTAAACAGACATTTCGATCTGAAATGTTGTTTTTACCCGTGCTGATGAGTTTGTGTGTCATACTTTAATGCTACTTTCCTGTAGCTTCTCCTCCTCACCGCAGGCCCTCCGGCTCTCTGTCACTGGACCAGAAGTAGCCCCCAGGTGAACACACTACCCAGATGCCTCAGTGTCATTACCAATGTAGTGTGATCAGAGCGCTGCAGAGATAAATGTGAGACACTCTGATAATATGAGGCCGAGGCACTGCGAGGAGACGCGGCTGAGTTTGTGTAACCTCAATATAAAGAGCTTGTATGCGGTCCTGGCTGTGTGCCGGCGCGCCACTGGGTGCACTGTATGTTTGTGTAGAGAAATGTATAGTCTGCTGTCTGCTGTGCGTGTCTCGGATTGTGCTCTGGAACTGAATACACAGAGTCCTCCAGCCGAGAGGGAACTCAGATCAGTAACAGATTCACAAGAAACAAGATGTACATGCAAACAAAGGTGTGTTCAAAAGTGTGGGAATTTAAGCTGTCATTGCCTCATGTGTTAAAAACAGAAAGGCAACATACTTTATTTTGATTAAACCAAACCTGCACCGGCCTGACCCCCCTTGAGTCCCACCCGGCAGGTTTGAGGTCCTCTGGCTGTGCCGTGCCAGGTGCAGTTGATCACTTGTACACTACTCAATGCATGAGGTCCCACTGTAGCACGTCTGAGAAGTCTCAGAGCGACTCTCTGCTCTGCAAAACACACAGAGACAGAGGACGTGCAAAGGAGGCCTGAAGACCAAAGAAGGGGAGAACAAAGTAAAACTTTAGCTCTGATTTGGATCTAGGCTGCCGTCACTCTGTCATTTTAGCCTTATAGCTATCTGCATGCATTTTCAAGTTATGAATCCTGTAGTTCCTCAAATGGCCGCTTGGTGGCTGGTGCCAAAGGTGAGTCAAACCCATTGACAGTAAAAACTATGTCTGTTTCTGAGGAGCTGTTTTGAGTCTCGGTGGGAGGCTCCGGGACGCTCTGACCGCCGCCATGTTGGCAGCGTCACGTCCGCCAAAACTCCAAATATGGACAAAGAGGGGGAGCACGAGTGGAGTTTAGGGGGGTGCAAGGTCATGGAAGCAGGAAACTCGCGCTGTGACACGTCAACCATCTGTCGCTCAAGCAGCAACGCCCATAATTATGCATAATTTTAAGTCTGAATATAATTAAAACGAGTGAGTTGTAAAAAAATTCACCCCCTGTCCAATTGACACTAGAAGAGAACCTATCATCTGAGACCTGAATGGTTTTTTTGTACCAGGCTGTAAACATGTTCATTTCTGCTGTGAAGTCGGCCATTTTAACATGGGAGTCTATGGGAAATGACTCGCTGCTCAAGTTTGAGCCCTGAAGGTTGCCGCTTGGTCAAACCCCAGACTTTAGAACACATGTAGATCCGCATTCAGTCAGTGCCGAGACTTCAGAAGGAAAAGGACCTGTTTTATAAAAGATTCTCCACATTTCTGTGTCTCCACCGTCTCCACCTTGATCCAATAAAGTTCAATAAAGGCTTTCACACTGTCTGGCTGGCAGCGAGGAACTCTTGAAGCCACCCTGCAGCTGATACACAGCAGGCTGAGTTTTTTTGTTTTTTTTGGACGCTGCATGCTTCTTGCCAAACACTCACAGCTGCCTGCTTAAGCAAGATATCAGTTGACGTTCAGATCTAACAATTAGATAAGGCTGCTTTGTTTGATCAGCCTGAAGTGTTTCAGCCTGCGGCGGAATTAAAAACAACACACCGGGCTACCTGAAGATGTCGCCTCTTTAATCAGAGTCTGATTCAGCTCCCTGTCTGGTTCTCTGGGAGTGGACGGCCGGCTGGTAGAAATTAATCGAGCAGCTTTTTGACTCTTTTTTTTTTTTTTTTTTTAGGTGAGCACAAATGCAAACACAGCTGAGGGCTTGTTTTGTTTGCTCTGTTGACTCTCTGTTTTACACCTCAGCTCATAATCAGAGCAGAAGGGCGGTAAAGCCCGAGTTGGAAATGGAGACGGACAGAGGAGCGTGCCAAGGTCCGGACGTGGAACAACCAACCACTGTGTGCACGGCACAACAGAGAGCAGCTTTTTGTGCCAAACTAGCTTTGAATAGCAGCAAATAATCTTCAACGAGCTTCTTTTAATTTACTCAGAGGGCCATATCTGCAGCTCTTTAATGCAGCGTGATTAAATCTTCAAATTCAGATTCACAGCAGCCTCCTCTGTGATTTAAAAGGATAATTCAGCCTTTTAGAAATAAACTCATTCGCTTTCTTGCCAAGAGTCAGAGGAGAAGATCGATGTGGTAAACATGTCACAGCAACCAGTTAGCTTAGCTTAACATATTGTGAAAGGTTTATCTCCCTGCCAACTTGTCCAGGTTTATTGACAGCTGATAGGCTCCAGCTCCCTGTAGACCCTGTGTCACCATATCAGACATGTAGGAAGCAACATGTGACGAGCAGCTACAGCTCCGTCTGCCTCTCTGAGCAAACACCCCGGAGCTCAGAGTCGAACTGTCGAGCAGTTTTGTCAACAAGCCGTCCTCTCTCACAGCGAGGAAAACATCAAGCCGCAGCATGAAAATGACTCTGTGGTCTTCCAGAGAGGCGTGATGGGTAGTGAATGTGCCGCATGTGCAGGCGGACCGGCTCCCAAAACGCTCCCATTACCGAGGCCGCTGCGCTCAGCAGAGACACACAAACTGTGAGCCGGACACCCTGCTGAGAGCTGCACTCACAACACGAGGAGCTTCAAACCTGCTGCTCGCATTTTGTTCTGAGGTGTGGAGGCTCATCATGGTTATGAGGGAGTCACTGCACACACACACACACACACTGTCTTCAGGGTTTTTGGTGCACAGATCCGACGCTTGCTTACAAATGAGCGCATGTCGGGATGATTATGATGGAAAATATAGTTTCAAACATAATGCTGCCTCAGAACACACTTCTAGTACCTCAATAACTTCCTCTGATGATGCTCCATCGATCCATCTCGGTACTTTTCACATCTAACAGGCTGAATGTGGCTTTAGTGAAGCTTAAAGACGCATTTTTAAAGTGACTGTGTCCAGCAGACGTCTGTGGGTCAGACAGTAAACCATGCACAGGGTCATGTTGACACACAGAGATTTATGCTACAAACACAGCGTGACATGAGGACACACAGGAGGTGCTAAGAGGCTAACACATTTTAGGGTTTTCACACTCATCCATTCGTTCACTGCTCCTGAACTTCAGCATTTACTGGCTGAAAGTGATACCAGCACAGTGGGACAGAGTGAAAGTTTACAGCAGGTGAAAACGAAACAGACACAGTAACACATCAGTACACACCTGGCGGCATTGACAGGAACTTGAACGGCTCATTGAAAGCCGACAGAAACGGCGCCCATGACATCGTGACATGATGCGACAGGTACCTGACGTGACAGATGAGTGTGACACCGTGTTGTTGTCATGGAGGAGTGAACGTGTGTGGAGCTATTTCATGCCAGATTTATGGTTTCATTTGTCCTCTCTCTGTGTGTGTCTCATTGGGACCCTGGTTTACATTAACCTGTGTGTGTGTGTGATTGTGTGTGTGTGTGTGTGTGTGTGTGTTGCCGGTGTGTATACCTGGGTCAGCAGCACGGAGCGCTGGAGTGTGAAGTGGCCTCAGTGATCCTCTCCCTCCCTTTGTGCTGCATCTTTGTCCGGCCCTGGTCCTCGGTGTTAATGATTAGTCCTGCTGCTTTTGTCCACCTCTTGTGCACAAAGCCAGCGAGGAGTCAATTGGCTGTTGCCCACACACACACACACACACACACACACAAGTGGAGAAAACAGTCCGTGCTCCCAGCTCTGAGGGGTTATCAGTGAGAATATGAATGTGCTGCAGGTTTGTAGCGTTTCTGGATGTTTGGATAATCAAACTGTGAGGCTCCTCGTTTCATGTTAACTCATTTTAAATTAAAAGGCTTCACCTTCTATCTCCTGCTGATCTGTCCCCTGGGGGGGTGGGGCAGGAGGAATGTAAGTGGAGTGTGTGTGAATACATGTGTTTGTGTGGGTTCATTAGAAGTTGTGGGGGGTGCTGGGAGGAGTTTTGTTTTTCCTACTAACATGAGCAGTTGTGGAGCCTGTGTGTGTGTGTGTGTGTGTGTGTCTGTCTGACGGGGTCATTTGGTCAGGTTGCCCATCAGTACTGGAGCTGTCTGACTGAGCATTCTCACCATCTGTATGACCTCTCCTCCTGACCGACTGGCTTTTGTTCGGCGTTTCTCACAGAGCACTGTAGTCCAAAGGGTCAGTGAGCCCGGCCTTCATCATCACTCTACCCTCTTCTTCTTCTTCTTCTTCTTCTTCTTCTTTTCTTGGCTTACTTTAATGAGGACCGCTTGTTGTTTCACCGCTTGACTTTCCCATGAGGTCGATGCTTTATCACCTTTTTAAAAAGAGTGGAGACAAAACAAACAACACTTTGAGTTGACTCCCTGCTGAGTGCAGAGTGTTGAATTCTTGCAAAAGGCATTTTTTATTTTGTATATGTAATTAAATTTAGATGATTTTAAAGAAATCTGTCTCAGTCGAACTGTAAAGGAACCAAACGTGAAAACATCCAAGTAGAGGTATGAAAATATCTCGGCAAAGAAACTGACTCACACACAACAACAACAACAACAACAACAACAACAACAACAACAACAGTGACAGAGACAGTGCAAGCTGCAAGAAGAAGAAGAAGAATTCACATAAATCATCATCTGAAGCATCTCCTGCAACCTCTCACATCTGAGTAATACATGGGACTCAACAGTTGTCCTTCTTTGACATAAACACTGACCATGCATCCAAGGAGAATGACCCTCTAAACTGACCTTAAAGATGGAGATAATGTGATGGGATCACCTCACAATGCCTGTTCTAAGGCCAAAGATTTGCACTCGAAAGCATCACGAGGACAGCAGCTAATAACCAGCTAGCACGTACGATCTGCATCTATGTGAGAGGGACTAACTCCACACACCAGCAGGTGGCAGTAGTCTGTATTCGTCATCGTAAAAGTTAATGTTGTGAAAATGTTAAAGAAAGTTCTGAAATGTAGACCGACAGCACAACAGCCTACAGACGCTCGGCTTAGAGTGTCGCGGCTTTTTGTAAATGTCATGAAATGCTCCATGAAGGTTTATAAACCTCTTTTAAGTGTAACTGAATCCATTAGAAAAAAGGAGAGATGTGATATGATGAAGCACTGCTTCTCCTCTTGCTCTTATTTATGATGTGTTGACACAGATTGTCACAAATCACACAGAGGAGCACTCCTCTCCTGGACAAACGACAGCGGCACACTCCTCACAGCCACTTAGCAGAAGGCCGTTGCGCTTTATGGCGTCATAAAGCTGCCCTCTCAAAACGCAGTTGAAGACATGACAGTAATTGGCGTGTTGTTTAAAGCAGCGCTGGGTGCTATCACCTCTGTCCTGATGGCAGTAATTAGCCCGGTGTATGGTGGATTAGATGAGCAGTTAATGGTCATTTAGTCTTTACTCGGCACACTCTGGGTTGTGCAAACATGGCCACAGGCTGGTGTGTAATCTGCTGATGGCTGGAAGGCAGCTGTGACTGAAGAGTACATGATTTACAGTTTAAGGAAATGTATGAAACATAGTCAAACTAAAGATGACATAAAAAAACATATACATTCCTCATGGGCCGCCCTACAGCCTCTCCACGTCCCCCATGAGGCACCCGAGCCCCATATTGGAACCCACAGACTGTAACATGACTTCAGGCTTTTGATTCTGCACTAACGCCCTCGCTTGATTGAGTTTTTTGAACGAAAGGGGGAGAGAGAGAGGTAGGAGGCGCTTGGACCATCAGTGCCTCCAGCAGGCCCGGAGGGGCGGCGCGCCGAAATCTGATCGCCCTCCCCCCGCCGCTGCTGCTGCTGTTTGTCCCGGCGGCGCGCAGCCTGGCGAAGGCAGAGCAGCCAACCAGCCAGGAGGCATCGAAGAGGAGAGAGAGAGAGAGAGAGTGAAGCCTGCAACACACACACATACTGTGGTCCAGCCTTCAAAATAAAAGCATAATCCCTGCTGGTATCAGTGGGCTGGAATGGATTCTTTTGATGGCTTCATTGTGATTTAGCACACTTCTTCTCACTCATTCACCCTCACACTTTGTTTATATTTGGTGACATCATTTCACAACTGTTGCCAAAAATAATTTAAAAAATCAATAATTTTAATAGAGAAAGTCAGGATCAATCAAGCAGAATTAAAAGTTAAAAAAAACACAGTTTACGCATGCGCACAAACATCACGAACCGTGTGAAGCTGTGAGGGTTTAAGTAAGTTATTCTGTCTGTTCTTCACTGGTGTGGATTGGTGCGCAGATGTGAGCGCAGGATTCACAGGAGCATTGCGTCACCACTTCAGCGCCAAGTGGATTTTATTTTGAAAAGGAAACCACGGAAGTCCTCCCTCTTCCGAGCCGGACTGACTTGACGGCAGCACCTTGCAACTCCTACTTCACAGGCAGTCAGAGGAGGAGAGCCACCAGTCCGAGTTGGCTGATCCGAGGCGACGAAACAACAAAAGTGACACCCACGCCGGACGGAGGAGCGCGGAGCCACGGTCACTGCGACCACGCTGCGGCACTGGACACACAGGATGGATGAGCGCTGACTGTGGAGGTTCGGGGGGGGACTTTGGACTCTGGACTCTGTGGACAGCAGCGCGTAGGAACGGAGAACGGGATTTAGTGGAGAAGTTGCGGTGCCACAGTCCTCGGCGTCAGGTCGTGAGGAGGATTTCTGACTTTTTGTGTCTCAGAGCGGAGGACCGGAGGACCGGAGGACCGGAGGATTGTAAAGCGGCGCTGTGGGTTCTGTGAAGTTCACGGGAGAATAAAAGCTGCTTTTCTTCTAATGAATGGTGACATCTGAAATCTGAAGGCTGAGCTTTTCTGTCAAAACGGGACATTTTGGGTAAGAACATGAATTTATTTATGAGACCACATATTTAACATTTTATATTTATTGTAAAACAGTTTGTAAACATTCACAACTTTGAGGTATGAGCGGTGCAGCTTCACTTCCTTGTCGCCTAGATGTGAGTCGGACAGGTTGGAGCGTTCAGCGCTAAGCAGCCGTGTGTGTGTGTCCGTGTGTGTCTGTGTGTGTGTGTGTACAGTGTGTGTGGAGCTCTGGAACCAGCACCGCGCAGTCGTGCCATAGCACAGGTGGCGCAGCTATAGGCAAACGGCTGCCCGGTCGTTCTGTGCGCAATTGGTGCGTCCTGGCTGATGTGTGTGTGTCTCTCTCTTTCTGTGTGTGTGTGTGTGTGTGTTAGTCGAGAAAAGGACGCAGTGTTTTTATCGCCTTGGTTTGGAGCAGGAGCGCAGGCGGTTTCTATTATAGCTCATAAATGCGGTTTGCGCTGTGTGTGGCGCAGGTTTGTGTCTCTTGGTGAAATTACGCACGCTGGGGAAAAATAGCCATATACATATTTTGAGGCTGGAAAATGCGTGTTGCTTTTTACTGGAGCTGAGTCCTCTTGTTTTCAGTGAAAACCAAGTCTCCAAATTAGACGCCAGTCCTCTCATTCTGGCCAGATTTTAAATATTTACTCTTTGGTTTTTCAGAAAAAAAACCGTGAAAGATCTGAATCACAGGGTCTTTAAGACAGAAAAATGAATGAAATTACGCGCGCCTATCCATCCATCAGGTCCCGTTAATGACGCACATTTCTGGCCTTTGAGCTGCTCTCCTTTTCTATCTAATAATATTTTTATCATCACAAAGTAGAATATATACTTGTCACCCTGAGCCTTTTTGGATGAACACGCCTCGTCTCCTCACTGCATTGGTGACGTCTTCTCAGGTTAGAGGAGCTGAAATATGAATCACACGCATCAGCCTGTCGCTCCCTGATGCCTCCCATCATCTCTGAAGTTTCTCCAGAAAGCAGCTCAATCTTCTTCTTTATGATTCCTCCCGTTGAATGCAGGAACTGTGCGGTTCTCTCTCCCTCAGCAGCAGATCAGACACATGCGCTTCATTGGGATTCAGATGGTGATTTTTATTTTCGGGGAGGCCAGCTCTGACTCCCACCATGTCAAAATCACAATTATAGCATCCTATGAGAGAAGCAGGGGGGGCACTGCATTAGCCTGTTACATTTCACAGCGTGCGGATGATAATAGTTGCGCTAATGCTGCAAATTAATTGTATCTGTTGACCCGAGAAATGGCGCATGCCATGTTTTCAATCAGACACTCTCTGATTGCCTCTTTTCATCACTGCGCTCTGGTGTTCTTCTCCTTCTACTTCTTGCATTTATAAACAAGGAAAACACTCCAGAAACTGGCTTTAAGTTGTCTAATTTGGAGAGAGAGTGTGTTTATTTCATAAAAAAACACTAATTTGCTGTTTGTGCCATTAAAAAATGTAACTTAATGAGCTCTCATTCCTGAATGAGCTCATATCCAGGAGAAAAGAAAGCGCGTCTGTGTCTGTTCATATCCCTCTGAAGGTTATTGAATGTCTGAGGCAGTGGGAGCTGAGTTTATAATGATCTTTTTAAGATTTATGACTTTGAATTTTCCCCATATAATCTCAGAGAACGTGTTAAAGTCAGGTTGGGCTTCGTGCAGTGTGTCCTGTTGTCCCCCTGCAGAGGACACATGTATGTATGTATGTCCTACACGGGCGGAGGAGGACACATGATGAGACGCTGCCTGTCTGCCTGAGGTGAGCCGAGTCCAGGCACTTCACACCTGGAGTCTGACTGCTGCTCTGACAGCTTTGAAGTACTGAGCTGATCGATATCTCCTCACCTGAGGGAGCGTTTGTGTGAGGAGAGGGTGGCAGGCAGAAAGACAGAAGACGTCCTTTGATGCAGACTGATGCTGATTTGGATCCACTTGTCTGTGTTCCTCTTCACGGCCCATCGGCTGTTTGCACTTGTGCTCTTCCAAAAAAAAAAAAACTCTAATCCCCTTTTTCCCAAAATGACAAAGTCGATCCGGCCCCGGCTGTTGATTCAGAGGCTTAATTATTAAAGATTACTGACACTGCACGGAGAGGTGTGAGCAGCATGTGACTGCCTCGCATTGATCCCACTGTGGGGAGAGGGATGACAGGGATTTGAACCCTGGTTGAAGCACTTCTCTGCCTCCGAGCGATTACAACGTGAAGATAGTTCTGCATGATTAATGTTCATGTATTATTCACCGCTGTGCTTGTGTTTCCCTTTCATGCTTTAAGAAAATATTAGCATGAAAACACTGTGGAGGCTTTGAACTCCTCACTGGGATCCGCACAATCTCCTGATCTTCTTCTTCTTCTCTGCTTTTAATGAAGTGCTGTTAGCTCATCAGCGTGTCCACCTTGGTGGAAAGTTCTTCTAGTTTCTAGAGGAAATCAGATGCAGTTTAAAGGAAGACGGCGTAGAAACGGCCTCCTGCTCTCACACAGGAGTGTTGTTTGTTTTACTTTGACGCCTCCTCCTTGAATCCAAAGCTGCTGTTGTGTCCTTCACAAGTGGCTCTAGAAGCTGAAAAAAAGAGAGAAAGGAAACAAAGGTTTCAGCCCATAATGAGAAAACTCCAGGCCGGCAGAGCGAAGGCCTTATCATGACGTGTAAACAAACCACAGCAGCAAGGCAAGAGCTCCGATACAGAGCACATTAAAAAGTGTAGCGGCAGTGTGTGTGTGTGTGTGTGCTGCTTTATCTGTGTGTGTCTTGTGAAGCCTTCCTAGCTGGTGCTGAAGAGTGATAATGTGCAGAGCTTGTGCTGAGCAGGGAGCCGCTCACAGGTCCTCCACAGGGAGAGAAAAACAGAAAAGAACACCTCTGTGCGCTCTGAAAGGTTTGCACCTCACAGCCAATGATATTCTGAGGACGGCTGACGGGCGGCGGCGGAGGTTTGATTTTTCCGGCCTTTCTCCTCTCCCCCCTGATGCCACCTCATTCCTCATCCTGTGGGAAGATGAGCAAATCCGTGTCCACTGGTGGGTGAAGCAGAGAGGAGGAGTCCTGAGGAAGGCTGTTTATCACACAACAGTCTGATTTCTTTCTTAATTGACTGCGTCAGTCTACGTTTGGCGCGCTTGTTGTTTTAGCTGCTCCTCTGCTCATATTTCTAAGTGATCAGGTGCTGTGAGAAAGTTTCTGCGAAGAGGGATTTTCACCCTAATCCTTGAAATCTATGTGGAATGTCAGGTCAGAATATGGCTGCATGTGTCCAGACCCAGAGGCACTTCTCTCTCTCTCTCTCTCTCCCCCTCTCTCTCTCTCTGTTATTGCATGTTGGAGAATCTGATGGTGTGTCTCTCTCTTCTGATCCTTCCAGGACTTGTGGGACAGTTTCTCGCGGCGTCCGTGGCCGCCGTTCTGCAGGACAGCATGCGATCGGAGGATGTTGTCTGAGTTGGGCCTCGCTGCTCCACGTCCGGCCTCTCCGTCCAGAGGAATGACGGCCCTGTGGTGCTCACTCTGGCTTTCCTTCCTGCTGCCTGCGTGCGTCGCTCCGGCCAGGCTGCCCACGGCTCAGCCCACAGGTAGGACAGACTTCAAACAAGATCCCTTTAAAAGACACGTTTATTGTTTATGTGGTGTCTTTTCTTTTCTTTTTTTTGTTACCAGCAGTGTTTAATTGAACTCTTCTCAGTTCGCTGAGCTTAGTGTGATTTTCCCTCTTTGTTCTGGAGGCAGAGAAATTCCCAAAGATCAATCCAAAGTAAACGTTGACTGTGTTTGCTTTAATCTCTCCGTATTGTGCAAAAAAAACGAACACAGCAGAGTAATCTTTTTCTGAGGCGTTAGCCAAGAGTTGTTTTTATCCCCCCCCCCCCCCCTCTCTCTCTCTCTTTTCTTTTTTCATGTGAGAGTTATTTAAAATGAGTCTTTCACACACTTTACACGCTACAGTGCATTAAGAAAGACGAGGAGCTGCTTTCTGGAGAGGACCCAGCTGTCTTATGCAAGCTGAGATACACTCTGTGTGTGTGTGTGTGTGTGAGACTCTATATTCATCACATCACACTCCAGAGTCACAGAAGTGATGAAATGTTTTTAAATGTACACACCAGAAATTATGTTGTTTTTTTAAGATTTGGTTCCTAAAATATAAAAAAATACCAAAACGTCATCTTCACCATTCACACACTTTGACACCAGTTTGACCTGCGCTCGCCCCAAACCACTGAAAAACCAGCCCGAGGCTGATCTGACAGCCGTGTGTGTGAATTCCACTCCTCCTCCTCCTCCTCCTCCTCCTCCTGCCCCGCCTGCCCTCTCTCATGTAAAACCCCCTGTGTTAGTGATTCTGTGTGCCTGATTGCCCTCCCTGCTGGGAGCCATCACAGACGATCATGCTTGGCATCATCCAAAAAAAAAAAAAAAAAAGTGTGTTAAATGCTTGTGGGTGACGGCTGCTTCAGGTTGTGATCTACCTGCAGCCGGAGTGCACAGCTCTCAGGGGCTGATGTTTGTCGTGTCAGGGGGTGATGAGGAGGTTTGTAGCCATGACATGTGCAGCTGGAGACGTTGCCTGGTGAGATGGAAGAGATTATTTTTCACCTCTAAAGTTTGTTCTGTAGAAAGCAGCAGAAACAAGATTCACTGTTACCTCTCAGTGCTGAAACTCTTGCAGTTTTCTGCATGTGGTCCTTTGCGCCTGGTCGGCGTGTCCGGCCTGGGTCTCCGGCCTGCGTCCCGTCTCCCCCGTGGCCCTCTGGCCTCCAGCTCAGTTCCCCCACGTCCACAGATGGACGAGCCGTGGGGGTAAAATGACTGTCGTTTGCTGGCAGATGGCATGATTTCCCTTCAGCCGCCACAGTGCCGCGCTTCAAAGTTGTCACTGTGCAGACTGGTGTGTGTGTGTGTCTGTGTGTGTGCTGGTCAGTAATTAGCGGGTGCTAAGGACAGTAATGCCCTTGAAAGTTTACAGCAGGCATGTAAATATTAATTAAAGGTGATCGGTTGTTGGTAGAACTGACCCCTCCGCTTCTGTAGGTATGAAAGAAAGCTCATAGGAAAATCTGCTGTACACTGTCATGCCTCAGATGGAGGGCTTATTTCCCAGAATGCACTGCAAACAGATCATTTCACAGTTTATTAAAAGAACCAAAGTACAAAAACTAAACATGTAATGAAGCAAAAAATGTCACCTAGAATAAATGAAACCCTGCTCTGTGTTTATGCACGTGTGAGGTAAGAAGGCAGTGTGGTCTGTGTGTGTCTGTGTGTGTCTGTGTGTGTCTGTGTGTGTCTGTGTGTGTGTGTGAGAGAGAGAAGTGTAATTCTTGTTTCCATTAAGTCCACCATAATGTTGCCTCAGTGCACCGTGTTGTTTATTTCTCCAAAGGCTGGTGGCATTTCCAAATGTTTGAGAGGCCGAGCTGACTGATGACAAAGAGCAGAGGCTGTGTGTGTGTGTTATTCTTCACCCCTGTGTATTTACTGACCACTCACACACACACACACACAGAGACAGACACCCTGCTGGTACCCAGCACCCTGTGGAGCTCAGATGAAATATGTGGCAGACACACAAACTCAACATAGTCAGTTTCTGTGTGTGTGTGTGTGTGTGTGAGAAGTAGAGCAAGCTTATATGGAGTCTGCATTTAACTGAGTGTTATGTTGGAACAGAGGTGGATTATGAAGGAGAAGCTGAAAAAAGAGAGACTGAAATTAAAGGAGAGAGTGTGTGTGTGTGAGACACTGTGGGAGGAATCAAAGGTGTGTGTGTGGTGCTGTCAGAGTCTCACTGAGTGATGTGTGTGTGTGTGTGTGTGTGTGTGTGTGAGGTCACTGATCTGCAGAGCTGTGTTCGGACACTGCTGCACTAAATTCATCAGCCTGCCTGTGCAGAGTCTGATTGTGAGAGCAGAGCAGGAAACTTAAAAACACTCAGAAGAAAACATTAAAAACATCGATGTAAATCTAAAATCTCTGACCAGAGGCCACAAAGTTCAGGAAAACAACAGCTGACACCAAAACTTTAGATAAGTTAGCCGGGAGTCGATGCTTCAGGACCAAATTCCAGCTGCTTCTATTGGATTTTTCCTGAAAACATCTAAATATAGATCGGCCAGTATTGTTTAACTATAGCTGGAGTTATGTAGTTTTTACCTTTCCAGCTTTGTATTCCACAAAATATTAGAAACCATAAGTGTGAAGCTGTCATGATGTGTGTCATGTATGAAGCTCGTCACAGTGACAGAGAGAAAGCAGCTCGGGACTGTAAATGTCAGTGGGGGTTGTTTGGGTTGTTAAAAGTCTCGTTAAAACCACAGCACTTAGATTTACACTGACACAGTACACACACACACACACACACACACACACAGTGTCACTCTCTCCTCGTCTCTTTCTTCACACACACTTGTCTTTTGAAAACCTCTCGTGTGTTCTGTGAGCCTTTGATGATGGCAGCATTGTCCTGAAGGTGTAGGTGTGTGTGTCTGTGTGTGTGTGTGTGTGTGTCTGTGTGGACCACCAGCTTGTGTTTGAGGCTCTCCACCCTCTGCTATAAAAACATGTGAAGAAAAGTGTTTCATTTGTTCTTATAGTGACAGTAAAGATTTTTGAGCATGATGTGCTGACCTGACGTCTTTTTGGCACCGTCAGCTTGGTGTAGGTGGCCGGCTCCACAGCTGCTCCACCTCTGCCTGCCTGCCCACAGACGCTTCCAAAGGGCACGCTGCTGTTGTGCAGTCCTAGTCCAGCCTCCACCTTAAAGTCCCCTGCCTGGTGGCCTTTGGGCTGTAACGTCCATTAGCGCTGTGATGGAGCTGCACGCAGTGTTTGTGTCCATAAACAGATACTTGTGCCTCCGGTGTGCGTTTATAGGGTTTCCTTCATGGAGTACCGGAGCGGTGTCACTTATACCGCGCAGCACTCCACATCACTACCCTCTAATCATCCCATTATGTAAATGAGGTGCACGCTCCATGTGCGGGCTTAACGTGGCTCTCCCAGGATTGGACTGGAAGCGGCTCCGAGCCGGTTCCTCTGCGGCGTGGATGTTCATTTCCCTGGCAACTTTATCAAGACATCTTTTTTGGCAGGCGTGGGAAACGTGCGGGCCAAACGAGCTGCGTGTGGAGGATGACGATTTGTCGAACAATGGCCGTTCTATGCTCAGTCCATCAAGCACTTAATCCAGCAGACACTTTAGACACTTTTCTGGATGGGGAATTAAGCTCTAAGTGCAGCTCAGTGTCTCATTTAACAAGGATTTCACGATGAATTTGTAATTTGTGTGTATCTGACTTCACTTATTGAGAATCTATAAGAAGAAGTCACGTTTTCAGAGGCTCGTTGTGCTCCGTGTTGTTCTTCTAGGCCGTCTAGACGCACTGTTTATCCAAGGATAACATGCATTAGTGTGGAAAAAGTCTGTTTCTGGAGGTTTTCATATCTGATCACAGACAAAAGATTCTTTATGTTTCAGTGGCAGTGCTGCAGATTTGTCGCTATCTCTCCATCTGTGTGTAGGGAGCCGGAGGTCCAGGTTAAACCTGCTGTGTAGATCAGCGGGTCATTGTCAGGCGGCGGCCTTCATACGAAGCGGGTCTGCAGGCCTCAGCTATGTGTGTGTTAATACACCTCATTAATGCCCTTTGAAATCCTCTGTGCAATGAATTATGGATGAAATACGGACCTGTCTGTGCGCTCGGCTCACATCTTGCACCGACCTGCACACGATGTGACACACAAAAAGACATCCCATGTATTTCCAGTCCTTTGCTCTGCTTGGTGATGTCTCCACACACACACACACACACACACACACACCTGTACACAGCCCAGCTCTGGCTGCGGTTCAGGGCGGTTCTCAGCCCGCTGGCTGACAGTGGCGTTGACATACGGCAGGTTTTTAATTACAAAGCTCCCCTTAAGGAAATTGTTGAGATACTTAAGAGATAAGACAGACATGGAGAGGAACAAAAAGGCCCGTTGTGTTGTAACGCAGGAAGGGGGGGGGGGGGCTGCAGTCATACCTGACAAAATATCTCTGCACTCTGAAGTGACTGGTTGATGGCGCTTTATTGAAAGTTACTCCTCTCTCTCACTGACATGTGGATTTATGGCCGCCGTTGGTTTAACTGCATCTTTTTGGTTAGATTGTTTAGATGGATGAATTTACACCGTGCATGTAAAAACATGCTGTGTGTGTGTCTGTGTGTGTGTCTGTGTGTGTGCCTGTGTGTGTGTGCATGGAGCCAACACTCTATTGGAAGAGTGTGTTTTGTTGCTGGCAGAGGCAAACAGATGGCAGGTTGTGTGCTGTGCTGTCCAACACACACACACACACACACACACACACACACACACACACACACACAGGACCCAGAGAGACAATCCAGGCTTGATCTGTCCCCCCTTGACTCCCCCTCTAAACCTCAAATGGCTCTTCATCCACACGTTGTGCTCCTCCTCTTCCTCCTCCTCCTCTTCCTCCTCCTCCTCCTCCTCGTCTACTTTGTTGTCTCCAGTGTGTGCGCAGGATGCAAGAGTTAAGAGTTAAAAATATTACCATGTTGAATGTGGCTGCATATTAACCCTTTGACCCCCAAATGTATGCTGTCAGATTTTCAACTTTGAAGTGGTCCTTGAACGCATCACATTTGGTGGAAAAGAACCACATCTACGCATCAAATGTCTCAGTTCTAGATGTTACCATGCCAACATGAAGCCATGTTTGACTCGCATGCATCCAGCAGTCATGTTTTCTCACACCTGGATGCTGATTCTAGCTTATTTCTGATATGAATCATACGATTGATCCTGATGATTTCTGTCTTTCGGACAGCACAGAGACATGTTTGACTTCTCTCTGCTTGTAGCCATGATCGTGTTGTTTCGGTGAACGTGTCACAGCAGTAAGAACAGGGCTTAGAGGGTTAAATGACTTATTTAACAGCCGACTTGCTGATATCAGCACATCCTCCACAGTGTTACGATACTTTTGTATGACATCATCCTTTAATCCTTCCTTTTAATCCGACTCTTCCTCATCGGCCCTCCAATCATAATCATAGTTCCGTCTCTGTGTCACACACACACTGACCACTAACCAGGAGCAGAGTCGTCTGGCTCTGCTGCGCCCCATTTACATTTCTGTGAATGGAAGCAGGGAGCCAGCAGACAGTGTCAGAGTGTCTTTCATCTTCCTCTCCTCTCCCTTCTCTGTCTCTTTCACACATCTGCTCACTCTGTCTCTTCATCCTCCTCCTCCTCCTCCTCCTCCTCTTCACTTTACCAAATTCTCATTTGCTTCATCAGCATGGCTGTAATTAAATACAACACATCCATAACATAAAAGTTCACCTCTGTCTTTCTTCTCTCTGCTCTGAAAGCGATCCGAGGTCTCCACTCACGCCCTCACATGCGCTTCTGTTTAAAGCTCCCACACATCCAGGGCAGCTGACACATCTAATATTGAAACCAAACTCCCTCCCACGTCTCCCTCTCTCTCCCTGTCTCTCTGTCTCTCACCCCTCCACTCTCCCTTCATGTTATTTTGCCAGGAGAACTAAAATAATAAACCCTTGTACCGTCTGTGAGCGTAATGGAAGCCTTTTTCTCCCTGGAAAGAAGAGAAGGGGAGCCTTGGTGTTCAGCGGGGCAGTGACAGTAAAGCTGACTCCAGCTTTAGCTTTAGCTATAACCCACGTCAGAAATGTTTCAAAGCTCCCATGCAGTGTTATTTTGGAGCGCGGTATATCTGGTAATTGGCTGCATTTTTTCCACATGTGGCAACTTTCCCCTCGTCGCTTGCACTCGGATACGTATCTGCTGTGTATCATCACTAAAGCATGTCTGCTCTGTGTGAGCATCACCCCGCCTCGCCGCCTTCTTCGGGGTTCGCGCAGTCATTAGTGACCTTCATCGACCTGCATCGCTGACGAGGAGTAACTTTAACAACGCTGATAGAACTCAGTCCTGGCTTCAGTTTTCAGGCTCCCCGCTGACACACAGCAGCCTCTGCAGAGTCAGAGAGCACAGATACAAGAGAAAAATCAAAAAGTATATCATCAAATGCACAGTTATCTCACATGGAAGCTGCACAGTTACACATAACAACACTGACGAATCATGAGAAAAAGAAGTGAGTGATTATTAGTTTTATATTGAAAAGAATGGAAGGTCCACGCTCATCTTTCGTTTCGTTTTTTGACTATTGTGCACAAAAACCTGCAGATGAGCCTCAAACTCACAGAATTTTTGTCACATGACTGCTGCTGTTGAGATAAGGATCGTTGGCTTCATACTTGTGCAGAGTACTGCAGAATTTTTTGCTTTTTACAGAATCTTGTTGATGTAAATGCTTATTTTTTGGAGAATTTTCAAGAGAATTCCAAACTCTTTGCTCAGTATGACAACATTCATTTTTTTTACTGCTTTCCCGAATAGCATTTAAGGCTTTCTGAGAGCCTGCGGGGTCAGGCTACATTGTTAGCAATGCTAACAGTCTCAGCTTGTTTACACTGGGATATAAAAGGTCTTCATGAAGTGGGGTTATTATTTCAGCCTGCTTCCAGAGGCCACCGCGCTCGGGATGTGTTGCTATATAGACGTCTTTGGACAACTGTGCTCCAGTTGTTCTCTCTCCCAAACAGAGGCTCCTCTCTCTGGTCAGTTTTTATGCTCTGAGTGGATTCAGGTCCTGGAGGGGAGGGATGATGGGATTAGAGGCTTTCCTGCTCCTGCCCGGCTCTCATAAGCAAACACGCTTTAACAGTCCTTCATTCAGATGGAGAGCTGCAGGAGGGCTGTGATGCCGATACATACGCTCTGTGACATATTCCTCATTTTTCCTCATCAAGTAAAAAAAAAAAAAAAAAAAAAAATGGAAGGAGAGAGCAGAGGAGGGGAGGCGAGCAGCTCAGGAAGTCTTTGTGGGCGCTCCAGGTGATCAGAAGCACATGGCGGCTGAGACCCGACAGACTGGTGTAGTCCCACCTCACTAATAAACAGCATCATAAACAGAGCTGTAAACGCTTTTACATCCCGCTGATCCCAGCCCATGCACACACACACACACACACACACACCATCAGGTTGCAGAGTAATGCAGCGTTTAGATTTATTTCAGACTCCATGACACTGATGTCTCTGTCACCTCCCACACACCCACTGCCATCACCACGCTGGACATCATCTGTTGGTGGGAGGTCAGTATCACACACACACACATGCACACAGAGGTCGGGGCAACCTCCCTGGTCGGGGTCAGCAGAGGTCAAAGTTTAACGTTTCAATCAGGCGTCTCCTCGTGTGTTCAGAGACAGTTTTCATCAGCTGTTTCTGTTTGTTTGGATGAGGCGCCATCAGACGTCACTTTGAACTTTCTAATCAGGTGAGACTGCAGTTTGAATTCAGGATGGGGCCATGAATGTGCTGTTTGACAACACAGATGTGATGGTAATGTTGGGATGGTAATGTTGGGAATGCATTGGCCTTTCAGTCCCAGCTTAGACCTCCTTTTTTCCTCCAGAACTGGTGTCCAGATTTGTCAGCTGCACATGGATGAAATGAATCTCTGGTTCCACCATCAGAGACACGCCTAGAGACTGTTGGGGCCCAAGGCAAAAATTCACTGGGGGGCCCCCGTTGTGCTACAAATAATGACTCCAACAGTTGCCCGCCTGCCTCTGTCCACCTGAGATCTGGTGACTGTGGAGCACACTGAGCTCATTGTCATGTTCAGCCCATACAATGACTTGTGGTGTACCCCAGGGTTCTATTGTAGGTCCCGGTCTTTTCATTCTGTAGCTGTTGGTAACTTGGAAGATGTTTAGGAGTCCTTTTGTTCCACACTTTGGTAGCTAATCTGGCAAAACTCCTTTTTTACCTTCCCTAATTTCAGCTTTTTTTTTCAATCATTTCCCTGATTCAGCAGGTCTCTCAGGATACAGCAGTGCTGACCAAGTATCATTTTTTCCCTCCATAGTCTGCTGGAAGTCATTTCCCAAAAAAACAACGTGTTGTTGTAAAACCACCTCTGCACTCTTTGTCCAATACGACGCTGCGACGTCCATGTTCGCGGCTCCAAAAGCCACCTTGTAATCAGATTAGTTCCTCCTTGTTGTTTAGGGAAGTGTGATTATGTTGTATCATAGCCACACACACACACAAACACACACACACACACTTCGCAGACATCCTGTCTTTTGTGGGTCCGAGGCTTCTTACACTTGTCTGTTGAATTGAAACTAGGCCAGTTCGTCTTTGGAATGACAATTACTGTGGACCAAACCCAGGCCCTATTCTGAGGCTGGAGGGAGGGATGAGGGCGGAGGCGGGGGGGTGATGATGAGGGTATGAAAGGAGCAAAGACGATTGGCCGCTGCCAAGATGCTCTGCATGTACAGTAGCTTCCGATGCTCGTTAGTGCAGCCGAGCAGCGGGCCAGGCACCGACAGAGGGGGGGCGAGGGAGGCTGGCACAGGCCGGGGCGGGATGTTTAGAGGCAACGTCTATCTTTAACTTGATTTTTCGAGGCTCTTTTGATAGAGTGCGGCTCAGCTCGCTGAAGAATAGAGGCAACAAGCAGGGGGAAGGCCTCCCTCCCCTCCTCTCCTCCTTGATCTCCTTTGGAGCCATCCCTCTTTTCTCTCCATCTCCTGGCAGGCTTCTCTGCAACGGTGTGAGGTTGTCAGGCTGGCCCAGATTAAGGGCATTGTCCGAAAGTATTTACATCCGGCCAAACCATATTAAACAGAGATTAGGAGGGGGAGTTTCACTGCACATTTCAAAAAAAAAAGAGAGAGAGAAAGGGGCTAAAAAGAAGAGGGAGCTTTTCCAGGATGAGCAGGATTTACAATGTAAAATGGAGGAAGAGAAATGTGCTCTTCGTGGCCAGGAGGGTGGTGATGGTGGTGGTGGTTGTTGTTGGGGGGGGCGGGGGTTCCACAGATCCTGTTTGAAGGTCATGTGATGCTGGCTTGTCTGATGGGGTGTTGCCAAACGGTTGGCAGCCGGGGCAGTTTTTTTAGCATAGGAAGCAGAAGTAAAAGAATCTGTTGGCGGGACACAGCGAGCAGACGGGCTGCTGTGAAGGACATCACGGTCTGAACCAGGCTCTGTGTGTGTCTGTCTGTGTGTGAGTGTGTGTGTCTGTGTGTGTGTGTGTGTGTGGCAGTTCAGAAAATCTCTTTAAAGGACAGTTGTGTATTATTTACATCATTTCTATGAGATGCAGCACCATCAAATAAAATTTAATAGTGGCACAAAAGAATGAAAAGTTCACAGTGTGTCAGCTGCACACACACAGACACACACACACACACAGACACACACACACACTTTAATTAAGCACGAGTATTTGCTCTTCATCCTCAATGGGCAAATAGTTCACTTGCCTTCAGTAGTAGAAGCAAACAACAAAAAAACACCCAAAGTACACTGTTCACCATAAAGACGAGTGTAAAACCAAAGGAGGTCTTCACAGTTTAATACAGATTCATACAAAATATATAAAAATTTCATTGAAAACAAAAATGTCTACACCCCTCAAGAAGCCATAACTAAATCACATGACAAAAAAACTGCAGTCTGGTTTGGCTGGTCTGTGGGTTTAGGCTGCACACAGTAGAATATCTTCCTGCAGGGTGAGCTCCTTTTCTTCCATGATCAATGTGTAAAAATTCCAATTAATTGATTTACATTATTATAAAATGAATTGATGATTCATGCTGCACGAAGACATGTTGGAGTTTGCTCTGGTTGTTGCCATGATTGTGCTGTTTACTGCAAAAAAGAGATGAACCCAAATCTACACACCGTCCGTGCTCCCAGACGCACGCACATGCGCGCAGTTAGCCGTGAGTGATCACAATGTGGAAAGTATTTACTCCCCAAAGAAACAACACAGAAGAAGTCCACTCTCTTTCAGTAGCAGAAGCAAACAACTAATTACCTGCAATAAAAAAGGCCATTTGTCGCCGAGTTGTTTGCACATGTTGGAAACGTGGCCTTGTTGTATTATTAGCTAAGTGTAGTGAGGAGGAGGAGGAGGAGGAGGGGGAGGAAGAGGGGGAGGAGGAGGAGGGGGGAGCTTGATAAAGATAAATGTCTCCCCGGCCCATCTGGAATCCATCACTTTCAAAAGCGCTTTAAAGGCAGTATGAGAAGGTATGTGCTCCTGCTCCTTCTACCAGACTCAATAAAAGTACCTGTTAAGCCCCGCTAAAGACGGAGAGTCCTGTAATCTGTTCCTGTTTATAATCCGTCCCGTCAGCCTGCTCGAACCCGCTCGGATGCTGCTTCATGCAAAGCAGAAGACATCATCCGAGCGGCGTCATCAATCAGCCCGGAGGCCCGGCAGAAAAGCGAGAGGGACGCTTAATTCATTCAACTTTTTATTTAATTTCTTTTCTAAGAGAAAGATTTCAGCAGAGCAGAGATGGAACTCGCTGCTGTTTGTTTCCTGCAGAGTAGAAAACGAATTCATCAAACTGCCACAACACTGATGCTACAATTTAGTTGTTCAGTGACAGGTGGGGAAATTCAGAAAGAGGCTGAATTTTAAAAAGGAAACATCACACACACGCACGCAGATACAAAACAGCCTTTTAAACAACTTTTGTTGTGCGGTTTTCCTTTTTTCTTTTCAAACTTTGATGTCAGAAGCTCCGACAGCGATGATCAGAGTGAAAAATATGTTTGGTGACAGTCCAAGCTGGCAAATGTAGATTTGCTCTTAAAGGAAGGAAAACCCCCAAACAGCCAAAGTCACGTCTTTAACACTGCACGGAACATGTGTTCAAGGATCCGAGTAAAACCCCTGTTACAATACACACTTATGCTTTGAAACCAGGGATTTTCAGGATGATGGAACAAAGTAAAAATGTGCAAAAAAATAAAGTTTTTGAAGTAACAGAATTTTGCAAAAATCAAAAAATTCTTCAGTCTTCAGCGCAATCAGGAAGCCATCATTTGCACTCGTGTGACCAGCGGTCATGTGACAAAAAAATCAATGAGTTTTTGGCTGATCTGCAGGATTTAATGTGCAGAGTTGAGTAAACTGCTGTGTAAAGTGCAAATAGTTAAATAAGTGTGGAAACTTTCAGGGTTCAGACAAATTTGACTAAAATCCTTAAAGCGAGGTGAACGTCATCCCTCCTGTGACCTGATACGACGGCAGCCGTGGAGACGGCTCCTTCCTGTTCCTCCAGGATCCTTCGCTCAGTCCCCTGCTCTGGGTGTGTGTGTGGGTGTGTGTGTTTGAGAGGCAGGCGTGGAAAGGCTTCCCACATAAAGAGGCCTTTTCATCCCTGGGGCCGCAGCCTGCCCGCTGGCCCCTGGAGAAGTTTGTAGAGGATAAATAAACCTCTTCAGACGCACAGAAAAGATGGAGTCTGTGCGCTTTAACGGACGACGCGCCGCAGCATCTCAAAGACACACTTTATGTTATTCTGAAGGGCTATTTGTTATGATATGGAGCCGAGAGGCTAAGAAGGGCCAGGAGGGCAGGGGCCTCTTGATTTATGTCCAGCCTGTACACACACACACACACACACACAGTTTACAATCACATTACATATCAGACTCCACACACACACACACATACACACTCAGAAGTATATATCACACATTGCTTCCAGCTGGCTCCAGGTTCCGGCGACAGCTCTCCAACCTCCCCCTCCCACACACACACCCACTCCGGGCAGCTGATAGCACACACATGCTGCACCGGACGACGAAGCAGCGGGAATGTGTAGATGTTGATATCAGAGTGGACGCCACCAGAACGCCAGCGCAGGGCGAACACTTCCTGGATGTGGTTCAGGATCAGGATTTAAAGAACCAGATCTGCAGAAGAAGGTGGCTCCAATCAGGAAGTCTAGTCCACATATTAGCTGCTCAGACCGGGCCTGCCTCGTGTCAGCGTGATCAAACCTATGACCTCATGGTGCCGGGCGCCGCCTCAGTCCCTCCACCGAAGGGCAAATGTTTCAAAGCGCGGCGCGTTTTCTCTCGCTGACCAGCAGAGACACGTGTGGGTCTGTGCTCGTCTGTGGAGCACCTGAGGATTCTTTTTAATGCATCTTTGTTTTGTTCTTTCTGTAAATTGCATTTGTTTCGCCTCTGGCGGTGTAAACATGGGAGCAGAGCACCAATGTTCCTCCTATCTTGTATTTTCCCAGCATCAAAGGAGAAGCAGTGTTTTTGCAATAGGATCACACACACACACACACACACTGCTATTAACCAATCCTAATTATACAAACTGCAGTGTCTAATGTATGTATTCTCCACAGAGAGCACCAGCAGAGGTGTATAATGAGAAATGTATGCAAATGATGCAGATTCATGTAGAGAAAGTCTGTTTGTAGCCCGTGTTCAGATTTTGAGTGAATGAACCCTTTAAGAAGGAAGAAAAGCACTCAGTGCTGTATCAGAGCTGTCAGTGGAGGCTTAAGTGCTCCATAAAGCCACAGTGAGCTACGAGCCTCTGGAGATTATTACATCTACCTCATAAAGACCAAATGTTTGAGCTGCTCCGCGGCTCGTTCCCTGCCTGTCTATGCGCCTCTCCCAGGTAGCGCGCCGTTCACGCTGGGCTCGAATTTATGTTGCTTCTGTTTTTCTTTTTCTTCTGCTGAATGGGCCTTTTTGTTTGAACAAAAACTGCTGTAAATATGGCTGTCAAAGCCAGAGGCCGTGCACAGACCCTCACACTGACTGACTGACTCCACTCTGACTCCACTGCTTTTAATGGATGTAATAAGGCAGAGAAAACAATTCACAATTCATCTGCTCCATTCACAGAGAAAGGCTTCATGTCTAAGGACGGATTTCCTTCAGGTTCTTTTCATATTTCATTTGATTCTTTGGACGTTTGTCCAAACAGGGACAGTCCACCATAAACATATTTTAGATTGGACCACTTGTTTGTAGCTCTCCTCAGCCCTCTCAGTGGATGAATCCTCTGTCTTTACGTAACCTTTTCAGTCAATGGGTGCTTCATTTGTCCCTAAGACCGCCAGCCTCATATCTAAAGAACCCATTTATAATTTAGAGCACCTATTACGTATTCCCCGGGAAGACTGTCATTGTCTGGGCTCCGCTCCTTGCCTCTCAACTCTAATTTACTGATGTCGGTTTTGAGGCTGCGTTCATATTCGCCGCCGTCAGCGAGCCTCTGCAACGCCCCCTACAGCAAGATTGGGTGTGTTTGCAGCCATAAATCTCGCCTCGTCCTGCGCTTCCCATGGGTGGGTGTGTGCGTGCAAACAAGTGTCTGAGCAGCACAGACTTTTACGGTGTGCGTGTGTGTGTGTGTGTGTGTGTGTCAGGACGTTCCCTTGAATGGTTGCCAGAGCAACCAGAGTGATGTGCATGTGGCCGTCTCGCTCCCCTGTCTCTCCCTGATGGCCATGATGTGTAATTGAGGTCTGAATAACAGGACACCTCAGACGAAAAGACACAAGGAGAGCCAGTGTTTATTTATCCAGACGTGCCGCTCCATCTCGCCTCCATCCTCAGCGGAGGCCGGCATCCTTAGCCGAGTTAGTAAACATGTTGATTTTTCCTTGGCTCTAAGCGAGCTGGCACTGGGAGCTGCTGGAGTAAATGAGCTGGTGTTTGACAGGGAAGGAGGGGTTCGTTTCCACACAGCCCAGATCTGTCGTCTTCTCCATGCTGGGATAGAAAGCTGCAGTCCTCTGACGTTCAGATCAGCTGATAGCTGGCGGTGAACTCTGCATCGCTGCCTCTTCATTACAAAAAGGAACTCCTGATTCTTGCATGTCTTGTGTATTTTCTTTGTTTGTTAACGCTAACAGACCGTCTCCTCTTCCTGTGTGCAGACTCTGTATCCAGCGAGACAGCCTTCCTGGAGGACTATGTTCTGGGCGTAGGGGACCCCCTGGAAATGTCATGTGACCTCGAAGACCCCTCGGAGCCCGTGGTCTGGTTCAAAGATGGCATCGTGCTCGTGCCTAGCAACAGGACGCGGCTGGGCCAGAGGATGCTGCGCATCATCAACGTGTCGTACGAGGACTCCGGAGTCTACTCGTGCCGGCTCGCCCACAGCAACACGCTGCTCAGCAACTACACCATCAGGGTGACAGGTGAGAGCGCGCTTTCAATAAGACATTAAACCCAAAACACAACCGTTCTTAAGACGCCTGCGTCTGTAGCTAGAGATCCAGTAGAAGCAGGCGCCCCGCGGAGCGCTCTGAAATCCGACCCGTCTCGCTTTCCTTGCCTGTCTGACAGACTCGGAGTGTTTCCCATCAATAAACAGTTACACAAGTGACGTCTCAACATGACAGCTTTTTACAACACGTCATAGAAAACCTGTGAAAAGTTGTATCGTTTTCTCCTCCTGCTCACTTTCATTTCTGCCTGCCAAGCTACACACACACACACACACACACACACACAGCATCACACCGGTAGAGACTTGCATAGCCTAACACTCAGCCAAGTTTCACACAGATTCCTCCTCCTGATGCACAGTCAGAGGTGAAAGTCATTATCATATGAGGGGATGAATGCAAGCAGAGCTTTAATAGGAATGCAGAGTGTGTGTGTGTGTGTGTGTGTGTGTGTGTGTGTGTGTGTGTGTGTGTGTGTGTGTGTGTGTGTGTGTGTGTGTGTGTGTGTGTGTGTGTGTGTGTGTGTGTGTGTGTGTGTGTGTGTGTGTGTGTGTGTGTGTGTGTGTGTGTGTGTGTGTGTGTGTGTGTGTGTGTGTGTGTGTGTGTGTGTGTGTGTGTGTTGGGTCAAAAGGCAGCGAGCAGTAGCTTAAAAGCTGTGCTGGATTTTCCCATAAAACTCATGGACACCAGCTGAGCCTGTTATTGACAACTAATTAGAAAGCAATTAGCTCGAAACATTTCATCATTGAAAACAGATGGGGTGGCAAGAAATGAGAGCCACGCTCCCACCTCCTCACACACACACACACACACACACACACACACACACACACACACACACACACACACACACACACACACACACACATACACACACACACACACTCTCTCCCTACATCACTGATTTGAACTGGAGATTCTTGCTAAGTCACGCTCTGCTTCACACTGAGCTACATTCATAAAGTGAGTTAACTGACTTTGCGTCCAGCAGCTGTCGAAGCTACACAGGAGTCACACATTTCAATATCCAGGTCTCCTCCCTCTACTTTAAACACACACACTACCTAAAACACACACACACACGAACACACTATTGTGTTTTCCCTCAAATATTTGAGTAAGGTGTCAGATATTTAGGAGCGGTATCAGATTTAGCACCTGGATGGTGTCCAGACAGCAGAAAGCAGCCAAATCATACAGTACACACACACACACACACACACACACACATGTTGGAAGCAGACATGTGTGAAAGAATCTGAAGTGAATGGAAGTGTGAAAATGAGATGCAGCATAAATCTCCAGAGGGCTGTCTGAAGATCGCTACACCACAAAAAAAGTGTGTAAAGCTGTTAGCAGCAAGAAGCTAACAGTCTGCTAACAGAATGCAGTCACAAATGAGCGTCCTGTGTGGGAATACTGGCTGTTATGGCCACATTTCAGGTGTGACAGCAGTGAGAAACGACTCCCACTGGATTTTATTGTGAGCTTAATTTTGAAAACCACAATTTTTTTTTTTTTTTTTTTTTTGAAGCTTCGTGTTTACAATGACAGGACCCGTCCAGTCTGTTAACCAGAGTCAGAACTGCTCGTTCTGCTGAGCTGTGGACTGAGGTGTCGGATAAAACAAAAACCTGCTAGTCAGGACTTCCAGGAGCAGATTTAGCTCACCGTGGGTTGTGGAGGTAACAGCTGGCTCTCATTAACCAGACCTGTGGAGCTGAACCAGAAAACTTCAAGGTCAGATGGAAAATAATTACAGCGGCGCGGCGAGAATGTGTGATACAGCGAATCTAAACAGTCGTATCTGCGGCTGGAGAATAATTCAGCTGACACGCTAACTGTTAGCAAGAGTTGGTGTGTCAGTGTGTGTTGTTTGTGTGTGTGTGTCTGCACATGTGCACTCACTAATGACCCGCTCATTTGTAACGTCTGTGGAAATGTTTAGGTTGTGATATGTGAGCGAGCCGGCGCGCTGCAGAGAGTTCATTCAGGACTTTCTCAATGAAAACACATGTGTGTGTGTGTGTGTGTCTGAGAACACACACCATTTCATCTAAGAGTGTGTAACACGCACACAGTTCCAGATTCTTGGCTGCAAACCTCAGATGTGATTTCCTTCGTATCTGATCACATTTTATGTGTGAATAAACACAGTCCGCCATTTTGTTAATTTGTAGTTTTTTTCCCTTTTGTTTCAGATTCTCTGTCGTCTGGTGATGATGAAGACGACGATGAAGACCCAGAAGATGCAGGTAAAGGAAATGGTGAATCTTTTCTTTGACCACTTCATGTTTAATGCTGGAGGCTGTAAAATATAAAATATCATGAATCACATCTGTGAGTTTTACAAAGCCTGATTTTAAATTGAATGGAGGAAAGTGGGACCCTGAGCTTCAGGTGGTGGTCTCCAGTATTCCTGGTCCTCCTTGAACACACAGCGTTTGGTTTGGTTTGGTGTTCTTGTGTAAAAAGAACCTGATACTGATTAGAGCAGCTTGCGCAGCGTGGTTAAGCTTAACGAGCAGCACCTGCCACACAGAGCGGGCCCGGTGCTGGCGGGTCGTCACGGTGCAGCTCTGTTCAGCAGGATTGTTGTTTTGTTTCAGTTTCAAATTTGAGGTTTTTAAAGATCCTCAGCCGCTTGCTATGTGTCTCTTTTCTTGGATTTTGTTGATCTGATCGGTAACGTGAGCTCATGATAGGTGACGATTAACATCTGTTCAATCACCTGAGAGCAGCAGCTGCCCTCTCACAGGGCTGTGGCATCAATGGGCACCGGCTACACGTGTGACAGGCTGCAGATTTGATTTTAAAAAGTGCATTTTGATTAGAGTTAGAGCAAAAGATGCTACGGGGGAAACGAACATCACGTCATCTGTTATGTCTTAAAGGTTCGGTAGGAGATTTCATTCTGATGCACTTTGTGTTAAATTAGTGTAACTTCTCTTTACAATCCGATAGCAACCAATTAGTTCGGCAGTTTCGCTTTAAAATGAAGAATATGAATCATCTGTGGAAGCTATAAAACGCTAAAAACATCAGCCAATCCTCCGGGTGGACCCTGCGTGGAGTATTGGCTGGTTGTCACTCTCTTCCTGCTCTGTGCACCAGAGAGGTACGTGCATGATGGCCGAAGTCACAGACCGCAGCTCGTCTTCAGGTGATGCGCGTCCATGTGATTGGAGGCGTGGCTTCGGGGTGAGCTCCGAGAGAAAGGGCCGTGTGTTTACTTTCCTGCCCCACCTTTTATATAGTACACAAATTCTCACTTCTTATTATCAGGGCTGCACTGAGCTGCAGTTAATCTGTGTTCTGTAGTTCGGACTGCTTTCAGTTGTCACTCTGATGAAAGATTCTGTCCGCCACACTTCCTCAGAGAGCTGCTTTTATGGCCCGCTGTGTTCCGATCAGCAGATTTATGCAGGTGATTAGATTTCTGTGAGCACATTCTGACTTTTATATCAGTAATTGGAATTCTATGACTCTTATAAGCGCTCGCTGTCCCGCTGTGCTCGAATTAAACCTTCTCCCCGGAGCACTTAACTTAAATGCCACCGTCACGCAGATGGCAGGTAACTCCCCTCTGTTGTGATGTGAGCTGTTTTGGCATTCGGAGACGTGCCGAGTTCAGGTGTAGGTGAACGAGGGGGAGCGATGAGGGATGGCTTCTGCTGGCTGCGCACACTTTACACGCTCTGTTCTGTCAGCCGGCGCGACTCCGGGGAGACAGAAAGCGTCTCCACCCCTCGGCACGCTCGCCACCAGCCAGGCGCCGCACTGTGCTGCCTTTGTTGTGCCCATACGGTGGAGGAGAGGCGCAGAGAGAATCAGGAAAATAAGAGCGATGAAATGATGGAAACATTGTGAAGGTGGGGAGCCGAGGGGATTGGAAGTGACGGCAGGAAGGCGATAGAGCGCGGGACACGACTGAGAAACCATTCCTCGAAAAATTAGAAACAACCAGACGCAAAATATGATCTTTTTGTAAAATCCATCACACCCAGAGTAAGACGTCCTTTGTCTAAGGAAGAGATAGACACATGAAAAGATGGGGAACCTCAAAGGTTACAGTTGATGACATGTAGACATCAGTGGTTTGCTAAAATCTGCAGAGTTAAAGCAGTTCTAAAACATTTATTTACATTTTTAACATCTGTCAAAAGATGATTGTGGAAGTCTGGAATAAAAAAAACTTGGTTTTAAGGAGAGACAGCAACTTTTGTTCTGGAAAAGCTTTGGTGTAAAAACCTGTTTGAATGCACAGAGTGGCAGCAGCTTACTGCAGACATCCTGAATGCCAGTAAATAGCCTCAGACTGCCAGCCCTAATCTCTGGATCTAAGTCTACCTCATGACATATGAGGCTCCGATTTCCCGGCCAAAAGAAGGAGGATTAGCCCAGAAACATTAAACCCCTATCGCTGCTTAATGTCCGCTAAGCCACAGCTAATTAGCCGACTGTAGCAGGAAGGAACCATGTGACGAGCCACACAGCCAGACGGAGAGTCCCCGTCGGTGAGCGGAAGAACATCCGTGTCCACACGCGGAGAGGACGATAACAGAGGGATGAGGGGAACGAGTCAGGCTGGTAATGAGGAGGAGAGGGAACACAAATGTCTGCAGATTGACAGCGAGAGAGGGGAAATGATGGGACGAAAAGATGTGAAATAATGCTGCCGACAGCAGCCTGCTGTTCTCAGAGGAGACACAGGGAGACACTTCATCCTAAGTTCCTCAGACAGCAGACCAGTGTGGTCAAAATACGTCTGATACTTAATATTAAACCAGGAAAATGTGGATTTAATAGACGCGCTGCAAGCGTCTGACAGACTTTTCAGGTTTTTAAGATGGAACAAAAGTGTCAGTAAACAAAATATTTGGACTCTGTATGAGTATGAGAAGCTGCACTGATAGATGGTCCAGCTGTTACACACACACACACACACACACACACACACACACACACACACACACACACACACACAGTGAACATGAGTTATTAAAGTGTGACTTTCTCGCAGCAGTCCGAGCCTGTGCGAAGTGAAAGGGCAGAGTGTGTGTGTGTGTGTGTGTGTGTGTGTGTGTGTGTGTGAGTGTGTGTGTGAGTGTGTGTGTGTGAGTGTGTGGACTAAGGGGGGAGGAATGTTAACAGAGTCTAATCTGTGCTGTGCTGTGCTCCTGAGCTATGCAGCCTCCTTGTTTACCCTGGCAGGAGAGCAGAGAGCCGGACGCCGGGCCACGCTACGCTGCTCCACAGCCGCCGTTCCTCCAGCTCTGTTTGCCTTGAGTCCCTGCAGGCCCTCCGGGGCAGCGCGCCTTCAAAGAGCCCCAGTGTAATCTGTAATGAAATCTGCCTGTGTGCTCGCAGGCGTCAGTAAGGGCAAATTATACACAATTAGACCTCAACCCCCCCTTTCCCTCACTCACTCCCCCCCCCCCCCCCGCCGCCACCTCGTTCCCCCGATCGGTGTCTGAGCGCTGAAGGGCCGTGGGCCGTGTCGATCGGCACCGTGTCCTGCGCCAACTAATTGCTGTTGCGCTGAAGTTGGAGCCACAGTCACGCTTCTCCAGCCGGCAGCACAGTGAACATAAAGCTGCAGGGGTGTGTGTCTGTGTGTGTGCATACGACACTTGTAACAGCAGGACACAGTCCAAATACAGACAGAGCTACATATGCTCACAGATAACACAAAGTTTACACTGGATGGACAGAGCGGCACATCTGGACGTGTGGCCTGATGTCTGATGATGATCTGACCAAAGTCCACAGGTTGAATGTGTGGATGGCTTCGAACCCTGACCCTGAGCTGGACTTTCAGTCCCCTGTGGCACCGTTTGGGCGCTTCATTTTTTCTGGTTTACTACTTGAGATTAACACAAATCCCACAAAACGTGTCTCTTTGCACGGCAGCAGTAATTGTAAATCTGCAGAGTTTCTCCTCCTCGTTCACTCTGAAGGAGCAGATCGTGGAGTTTTGTCAACAGCTGTCTTGTTGGCTGCCTTCTGTTGTCAGGCTTTTGCATTGTGGAGACAAAATGGAATAAAAAACACAATTTAGAGCCTTTTTTACATTTAGATTGTGCCATTAAGACTGACTGATGTAATGCTGCTGCGTTCAACAGGACACAGACAGAGGTTTGCTTCCTGCAGGAATCTGCTTGAATCAAATAACATAGCACTTCTATTCTCTGCTTTTAATCTGTCTTTGTTGGTGTCAGACATTAGATCACTGCACAGTGGAGAGACAATCTGACCGTTTTAACGCATGAAAGAGCCAAAAGTTTTCTTTCTGCGCTTCAAAAATGTGACAGATGTGATCTGCTGGCTCTTAGCGGCTCACATTAGGCAGCAGATTCACTTGGTTTCCACTCAGAAAGTGAAAATTCGCAGCCTTTTCCAGCTCAGCAGCAGCCGTCAGTGTTTCTGATTTACTGTGCAGTCCTGCTCTGTATGCTCAGCAACGCGCAGGAATCCCATCCCATGTCTAATTGGCTGGATGGTATTTCCTCAGCAGAGGGAGGTGAGGCAGGCGACCGGAGCAGAAACCCCCCCCTCCACCTCCACCTCCACAGGGACGGACTCGCCGCAGATAGAGCCTGCCCTGTGGTGGAACGTGGTTTACCGTGACATCCTCCCTCCGCTCTGCAGTTACATGTCACGTCCACCTGTCAGCTGCGGAGGTTACCCGCCTAAAAATACCCGCCCCCTGTTCCTCCGCCGGGCTGTTTGTTTGCTTCATGCCTGATAACAGGTCAGTCGCAGAGCGCAGCGTGTCTCCTTCTCTGCTTCTACAGCAGCAGGATGTATACTTCAGGTTTTCATACAAGCACGAGCTCTGCATATTTCACAACACCTGCTGCTACTTAAACAGCTGTTTGATTTTCCTTTGACTCCTTCCAGTGTTTGGAGAGAAAAACCACAAGTGCTTGAAGTGGAGGAGGTGTTTTAGAAAGCATCTTAAAATCCTGGATAATTAAAATGAGATTTGTGTGATTTTCTACATAGTTAAAGGACATATTTTTGGTAAACATGATTAAATTAGATTAGATTCGATGTTTTCTGGGGAATCATCTGTGATATTTCAGAGTTTTGAAAATGATTGATGTGAATCTGCTGGTCTAACGTGAATGGTGCAGGCTGTTTGATATGAATTATGAATTATAAGCATGCTTTAACCACAGACTTCTAAATAACTTTGGACGAACCTTCTGAGACGTCACTGTCACCATGTGGGCATCCATCAAACTCCCAAATACATGCAAACAGGTGGAGCATTGGTGGAGATGAGCTGGTTAGAGTTAAAGCATGTATGCCCTTTATTATGACAGCTACAGGTTCCTATCTACTAAAAGCAGAATGATTAGCCATAGCTAAAATTAGCAGATATATATATGTAGGTAGAAAAAGGGGGACGGACTTCTCCTGGTGCAGCGTGAAGGCCTCTCAGAGCCACATGTTAGTGGGTCTAAGAGTGCAGTCGGTGTGAACTGAGCGGAGACTCTTCAGGGTGATGATGTTGTGTCTGAGGTGGAATGAGGAGAAACTCTTTGACAGACGGGGACCGTGCAGCAGCTACGAACCACCTCTCAGTGTGTTATGGGGACAAAACCATGGAGACACCTCAGCGTGTCTATTTTGGGTTAAAAACGTCACTGTGGCTGAAGGATCGACCACACAGTGTGTGTGTCTGTGTTTGTGTGTGTGAGAGAGAGAGAGAGAGAGAGAGAGATGCCAAGAAAACAATGTGTTCAGGCTCCTCAGAGGGTCCCGCGCTGCAGGAGTGTCGCTCCAAATATGCCGAGACAGATGAGAGATGGAGGGAGAGAAGTAATGAAATCTAACAGATATGTGTGTGTGTGTGTGTGTGTGTGTGTGTGGTGTGTCTCTGTGTGTGTGTGTGTGAGTGTGTGGCTGCACGTGGAGAGTGTTTGTCTGAGCAAGCTGGGGAGTCTTTAACTCAAGCAGCAAGCCGTGTGCTCCATTAACACACATACAGTTTACAGTCTGTTGAATACAGTTTGGTCTCACACACACACACACACACACACACACACTTGTTTGTTTGCTTTCTACACAGATACGTCTGTGTGTCTTTTATCATCTGTCTCTCTGTCTGGTTGTGATTACTTTTCTGAAGCTGAAGCCAGAGTATGATGGCAGGAGCCGAAGAAGTGTGTGTGTGTGTGTGTGTGTGTGTGTGTGTGTGTGTGTGTCAGAGTTACTGTAAATCACACACACACACACACACACACACACACACACACACATACAAGCAAAAACATGATTGACATCTCACCTGAGTCGTCCTGATGAGATAAAAACCTGCCTGTGTGCTGCCCAAGGGGGAGAATTACTTTTTAACTATGGATCTATCCTGATAACACACACACACTCACACACACACACACTCTTTCACACACAAACACACACAACCATTGAGATGGTAATTAGCTCCTCTCTCTCCTCCTGCATTTAGAGAAAGTAAAAAGAGACATCTGATGACCGGTCAGCCACCTCCCCGGCTTTTGTCCTTGGCAACACACACACACACACACACACACACACACACACACACACAGACACAGAGTGAGCCATGCCTCAGTGCTCTCCACCTCCACACCCACACAGCCGGAACAATGAGCCTCTCTGACCGGCTACACTCTCTTTGTCCACCGTCTCCTCAATACAACTCAATAAATCGCCCTGACAGGTTTCCAAACTCCGTCTGTGTCTAGCAGCAGCAGCAGAAGAAGAAGATGATGAGTTCAGTTTGTGCCGCTTCATGCGCCTTATTTTAGGATTCTTTCAGCGTATGTCAAACTGTGTTTTACAGCGTTTGGACAGCAGGGTGGGCTGGACGTCATTGTGTCTTTTTGTGCTCAGAGCTCAGGCTACATGCTGAAAGGTGTCACTGTAGTCCAAACGAAGCACAGAACAGTGCATGTGAGTGTGTGTAAACAGTGCAGGTACACGAGGGAAGACCTCTGCTCACACCACAAGCTCACATCTGTTCTGACAAAGTGCTTAACTCGTCCAACATGATCCACTTAAAGACAGGGCAGAGGAGCAAGTTGTCCCATCTGTGCCATCTTTTAGCAATTTTACAAACATGAAACTATAAATTCCTGGAGGGTTTTTCCTCTAAAAAATGTATGACCTCAGAATGCACCATGGAAAAAAAACGCTGCCTGTCCTCAGAGGACAACGTGACTGACCCTGTTCTGTTTTCTGCCAACAGACGCGCCACGTTGGACGCGGCCTGACCGGATGGACAAGAAGCTTTTGGCCGTTCCCGCCGCCAACACGGTCAAGTTCCGCTGCGCCGCAACCGGGAACCCGACACCGACCATCCACTGGCTGAAGAACGGGAAAGAGTTCAAGGGAGAGCAGAGGATGGGCGGCATCAAGGTGAGAGGAGTAACACGTTCACACCTCAAAGGTTAGAGGAGCAGAGCTGTGATTTATGGAGTCCGATCTTTATGCTAGTGCCAAAAAACTCACACTGGAGGTGTTCCGCTCCCTCTGAGCTACTATCAGCATGCCTTTTAGCAAGGCATTTTAATCCCTCCGCTGGAGCCGCTGTGTGTCCATCAGTGGACGAGTGCTGCGATGCTCCCCGGTGTGAGTTTCTATAACTGGAAGAGTGCTGAAAGAAACTCGTGCTCGCCGCATCTTCCCACAATAAGTAAAGGTCAGGAAGCAGCGCTCTCTGCCGACCTGTGCCAAACTGCGGCGCTGAAATCAGAGTGGCGCACGGATACGTGCTTGCTTGCGTGATAGTTCAGTGTTGACAGTAATGCAGCGCAGCAAACAGCTGTTGTGCTCAGTTTTGTCATCGGATTCTGTCTAAACACTGGGCTCTCGTGTGGAACGGCACCGCTTAAAGTAACAGGGCTGGGTTTACGTTTGTGCTCCTTTAATGGCCCCGAGCTGTGAGATTAAAAGACGAACTCGCTGGGTAAGAACATCGGAATTCAAACAGTCAAAATGTGTGTTTTGGTTCAATATAAACTTCAACTGAACGGCATATAAATTCTAACATTATGCCCAGAGGTGTAAATTCTTGGAGGATCCTTCAGTCTTTTCTCCTCTATTCAGTCACTGAGGGCTCAGTTTTTACAGTACTGTAAAGTCCTGCACCTCTATGGAGACAACACAGTCATGGCTACAAGTAGTGAGAACTAGTAACACAATTAGAAAGACGCAAACTTAATTTTTAGGATTGCAACAGAATAAAGCCTGCAGATCAAGCATACATGAGAGTTCAATCATTTCAGCAGAATAAACAAACATGTCAGGCAGTGAAGGACGAGCTCTCCCCCGTGGAGGTTTTGGCCTTTAAAGAGTTAAATGTAATGAGATCCTGCAGCTATTAACAGTTTACAGAGATCTCCAACATCTGCTCCCAGCAGACCAACAGCAGTTGTCTCCCTCCCTCTGTCCCCACTAACACACACACACACACACACACACACACACACGCACACCTGTCACCAGCCCTCAGGACGATCCGACTCGGATCCAGAGCGGAACTTTTAGCAAACTGTGCTGGTGATAACGTGTAGTTCTTGCGTATGGCTGGGTTGACTCGTGGTCTTCTTCACTTCCTGTTTTATCACATGTCCCCCTATGAGATGTTACATGTATAATTAGCGGGTGGTGTGTTAGCGGGCTCTTCACAGTAATCCTCTACAGAGTGTGTGAGATGCTGCTGACCTTGTGGCGGTGAAGTCATCAGAAAGCCACCAGGACAGAGACTCCTGCATGTTTTCAGCTCAGCGCCACCACTCGTGGTTAAATCCCAGACCGTGGCCGCTCATACAGGAAAACCTGGACGAGACACATGCCACACATCTGTAGTAGCATCGTGTCAGAAACACAAACTCGTCTCATCCATTTGTTTGTGGGTTAAAAGGTGTTTCTGTGCCGTGGCACCAGCTTTATTTCACTATTAACCCACGGTATGGACGTGTTGGATGATTATGAAGACGTTCCTCTGTGTGTCTTCATCACCCGCTCCTCCCCTCCTGTTCTGGAGCTTGTTTTAAAATCCAGTTAGCCAGTCACCATGTGGCCACTGTTGGCCTCAGAGGTCATCCTCTATAGAATCACTGACAGACAAGGCTGTGACACGGGCCGGCTTCAGGCAGGTCAGGGGCACCAGCGTCACTCCATCCTGATGTCAGAAACCTTTTCACTCCCTCTGCACGCTGAAAAAAATTATCATCATTAGCATCTCTTTAAAAAAAAAAAAAAAAAAAACAGCTTCACATAGTGGCTCATGTTAAGGTATTTACTCTGAAAATCACGTCGCATTATCGCCAATTAAGCTGAGTGATGTTCCTCACGCTGGTTGATAACGTGGTTACCTTTTCAGCCACATGTTTCTGCTGAGGTCAGATAACTGCTGGATCTATGGGACATGTTCTTTGTCCTCCTGGCTAATGCTAGCTAATGCTAACAGCTATATTTTATGACTTTTTGTTGCCATTGTGCAGAAGTTCCAGGAAGAGGAAAATGAGCCAAATTAAGGTATTTTTTTTTACCAAAAAAGTAGAGAGATTTAAGTCAGACTTAAGGATAAACAAAAGAATTAAAGTTTTTAATTAAAGTCAGAGGTGAGTGAGAGTGAAAAGTCACATTTTTGTAGAAAGAAAAACCGACAAACGTGGGAATAAAGTAATTTAAAAAAAAAAAGAAATTAAAATTGAAATGAAATTAATGAATTGAAATTAAAGTTGTTTCAAACATGACCTTGATCCTCTTCTGTGCATTTTTAAGCTACAGACTTTTAAAAATAAATGTTTGATTGACTCGTCAGTGACTTTTTGTCACGGGCCTCACATCTGTGATGCGCTCATCTGCAGGGTCAGAGGGCTGGGGGGATAGCCCTGACAGCCTGACAATGGCCTTCCAAAGACTCTATTCCACCATCGGGGTCCTGGAGGTGAAGCAGCCTTCTCGCTGCATCCGCCCTGAAATGACAAGATCATCTTAAGGTTTGACAGGCGTGCTGAATTTCGGCCAGTGTGACGGATCGGGACGGGCTTTTGTCACACGTCTCTCTGAAGGTTTGGGGGCATTTGTTGCTGACTTTTTCCAGCACTCTGCACTGCCGAGCAGCCGGCGTGTCACTCACTCCAAGTGCCCTCAGAGCGAACGTCACTGAGCGAGCCGACCATTAAGGTCCATTACACACCTCCAAAAACATCCCACCTGCCTTTATGCTGGAGGGGTCAGAAGTGGTCTTTGTGAAGATGCAGAGTGTTCCTGAAAGACGCCATTTTAACAAGACGATTCATCACGTTTCGTTTTGTAAAATATGAACAAAGAACATCTTTGTTCTTTCTGAGTAAAAATGTAAAATGCAGGAGGAGCTCATGGTGAAGAGATTCATGCTGTTGTCATGTAAGAAAAGGAGGCGTTTCATGTTCCTTTAAGGCAGCAAAGCTTCCTAAAAATGGCTCCTGTTGGTCTTTGGAATGTGTTTGTTCCTCCGACACGCAGCAACTAAACGCTGCGTTTGTTGAAACTAAATGAATCGGTAAATAGGATGTGTGGCTCATTTGTAAAATGAAAAGAAAATCAAATTCCAGCGGAGCGCCTTCCCAGACAAACTGTGGCGCTCCACTATGATTGGAGGGGCGAGGGCCTGGGGGGGTCAAAGTTCACCTCTCTATTGAGCCATCAGACGGAGGTGGTAAGACGTGGGCGTGTCGCCGGGGCTATTGAGACGGCCTGTGTGCTGCCACATATGGCGGAAGGGATTTTATTGTGTTGATGCTGAACTGTGGCGGCACAAGCGAGGCTAAATTTGACAATGTAATTATTGTGTTCCACTCGGCTCCGAACTGATTTCTCAATCCCTGTTTTGACATCTTTCCAAGGCTCTTAAACTGTTACTTTTTAAGACTTTAAGCACTTTAAATCCTTGTTTTTGTCCAGATTCTTAGTCCCTGTAGGCCACGAAGGAATGTTTGCACTTTGCAAGATTATTTTTGGATTTAATTTTAGACCTGCCACTCGGTTATTCTCTTTCCTCCCCTGTCGTTTTACACAAACACACCACATGTATGTCAAAATAGGATTATCCCATTTATTTTTTTGCTGCTTTGAACTTCCATACTTCCAATTTTACAGTCCTCTCCTCTGTGTTGATGCAACATGGTGCAGAGCCAAACTCGGGCAGCAGACCCACAGACTTGGCGGGCTTTAATAGCGCGCCCTCAGGGCCGCGTCTATCTGTTTCCGACTTCTCTGTGGGTCAAATTAGACGGTAGCAGAGATCCGGGCCGCTGGTCCGCTCTGACACAGTCATAAATTCTGGTAACTGGCCCCGGTGGTTCTGACAGGGCTATTTTGTGAGGTGAGGACGGAGGGTTTTGGACTATAAAGGGAACAGGGCTTCCTGTGTTTTCGCAGACAACTGCTACACTGTAAAAAATGTCTCTACAAGTCCTTTAACCCGGCAGTGTTAGTGTGGAGGCCCGAATGCTTGTTTTGATTGAATTAAGGGAAAGAATCAGCCAATATGATGAGGTCACTTTGCAGAAATACCTCCAAATAAAGACGATTACACTGTCCCGACATATTCCAACCCGTATGAAGAAGGTTTTTTTGCAGTGTAAAGCCGCCTGTCCATTCCCATGGCCTGTGGCGGTCTGTACATCCGCAGCCAAAGCCCTAAAACCTTTAAAGCCTCGTATGACTCTAACGTAAGCTGCTTAATAATTTAATTCTGCTTGGAATCTGCCGTGATTGGAATGGATGGGATTATCACGTTTGGGGACTAATGCTGCAGGTTCAACAGGGGTTAGCCAGTGTAACATGGTAATAAAAGCAAGCGGCCTGCATGTAGAGAAATAATGAAGTGTGCCGGGGGAGCGTCAGTCAAAGTTTAATAATAACCACAAACTAGATGCTCAATAAATGTCTGTGAAAATATCTAAAATGGACGTTTCCCTGGACCAAAATAAAGCTGATTATAGCCTCTCTCTCTGCTTCTGTTGGTGGTCTTGGCCTCTTCTGACTTCATCTCATATTTTACCACCTTTTAGTCTCCCTCCTCCTCCTCCTCCTCTCCACTCAGCTTCAGGCTCAGCGACCGCAGCACAAGGCGTCACTCATCTGCTCATGAGAGCAGCTATTGACTCCAGTTTGACTCTGAGATTTGGGTGGTGGTGGTGGTGGAGGGGGGTTTAGACGGGGTGGAGCCAGCCGCGCTGAAAAAGGATTTTGCCAGTGCAGAGCGGGCGGCCTGCTCTATGTTACCATGCAACTGCAAAAAGCACACTCAGGCATAATATTTATACTGTTACATTATTTTCCACGTGCGCCTCCAAGAGAGAGAGAGAGTGGAGAGGCGTGGAGGAGAGAAGCAGCAGGGCAGCGTGACGCTCATACATACATACATGCATACATGCTGTGTGAATGGCTGGCTGCGGCTCCAAACCTGTGGGGTTAAATGTTTGTCAAAGCCGCTCTGGGTCGGCACATTTTCCTACGCAGGTGATGTTAAGCGTTCCACCCTGAAAAGCCTCCTTGTTGACATCACTCACTGCCGTCGCTGGTAATTCTGACCTCTCTCTGAGGAGTTCACCGTGCTCGCCGCTGCAAGACGAGAGCGGCGGCGGTGGCGGCGCACATTTCCACTTAAACTGTGGAGGTCGTCCCTGTTGGCCCATGGAGGCACAGACCTATTGATGCGTAGCAGGTTCTCTGTTCTTACTTAGATACTTAGTATCTGTCTGCCGCAGCTGCACCTGGTTTGAATTACCACACAGAATTTACTCTACTACTCTTCAGGGACGGATCGCTCCTGAGTGCCACAGTGGAACCAATTTCAGAGGTGCAAAGAAATCCAGACAGGAGGGAGTTTAGGGAGAGCTCCACTCCACCACAGCTATGACTTTGCAGTGTTGTGTTTTTGTGTTTTGTCTGTAATCACACTCAGAGTCTGAGGTAGCGCTCACATCTTCAGACTCTTTGTCAGCATCTTGAAGATGGGCTTCGTCTAAAATATGATCATTGTGTTTTTCTCACCCGCTGCGTAATAAAAGGAGGTTAAAGTTGCATTTTCATTTTAAATGTTTCTCCAAAAGGTAAACAGTTCAGCAGCTCTCTGCTGTTGCATTTATATCCCAATTTTTCATACGTCTCCAGCAATTTTTCTTGCATTAGCAGCAGATGATCTGAACCCCTGTGAGAGCAGCCTGTAATTTCGGTTTGTCGTCTCGAACGGCGCCGCGAATATGATGCTGAATAACCCCCCTGTGAATTGTTAAAATAGTATCCTCATGATTTACATATCCTCTATTTTTTCTCTCCCCCTCAGCTGAGACACCAGCAGTGGAGCCTGGTGATGGAGAGCGCCGTGCCGTCGGACCGGGGAAACTACACCTGCGTGGTGCAGAACAAGTACGGCACCATCAGCCACACCTACCAGCTGGACGTGCTCGGTGAGCAGCGGGGAAACATTTACTCTGTGTAAACAAGGAATAAATTAACATGCACAAGTGGTTTAAAAACCCACAAGTGGAGGAGAGAAAAGATGTTTTAGCACCACCTTATTTCCTGAAGCACATCATCTCCATGCATAACTAATGACTCCATGTTTTTTTTTTTTTCTTATTCTCAGAGCGCTCCCCACACAGGCCCATCCTGCAGGCCGGCCTGCCGGCCAATCAGACGGTGGTTTTGGGCAGCGACGTGGAGTTTCACTGTAAGGTGTACAGCGACGCCCAGCCGCACATCCAGTGGCTCAAACACATCGAGGTGAACGGCAGCCGCTACGGCCCCGACGGCGTCCCCTACGTCAACATCCTGAAGGTGGGTCTGGCTGCCTGCAGTGGATGGTTTTACTCATAATTAATCTCTCCTAAACATCTTGTTTAATGAGCTTCTTACAGCAGGGGGGTCTGCGGGCCTGCAGGCTCCTTCCAGCACCTCCTCATTGTGAGGAAGAAAAACCTCATCTGCACTGCAGCAAATAGGAGCTCATTAACCCAATCACAGTACATCTAAAGTCAGTGCTGAACAATGATTGGCAGCTGGTGCAGGCAGATTTAATCCAATTATAATTAAAGGTGGAGTTTTCCTTCAAGGTGCTTCCACTGTAGCTCACTGTGGGGTTTTACCCAGTAATTGCCAACACTGTAAACCTCTGAATGTGCTCAGCACACTGCAGGTTGACAAAAACAACTTCATGAAACTTTGCTCCAAAAATATGCCACATTATTTCTATTTTATTGTTATGTATCTTTCAGCTCATCTATAATCCACAAAAATTGAGTCCCAGTTCAAGGTCTTAGTCCATGGAACACCAGGCTTCAGAGGTGTGTCACATCAGTAGTTGGTAAACAAGATGGACCGGTCTCTGGAGGACTTCCTGTTCAGTCACGACGCACCGCTCCTGTTACTTAGTAACCTGCAGTTGATGCATTCGGCCATTTTTGTTTAGTTTGTGGTTGCTGGGGGCGACAGGAGCCGCACATCAGGAGGTCGTGTACAGACTGGATATTTGAGCTCTGTGAAGGCCGCTGAAAGAGTCTTCCAGGCAGGTCTGTCACTTTTCAGGGTCCCCCTGCTGCAGCCAACCTAAAGGAGGCTGAAGACAACTTTAAAGCATTATTGAAGAGCTTAACTTGACCGTAAACACATTAAAGATCATAAAGTTGCCTCAATGAAAAACCAACTTCAAAATCATTATGCAGCTTGTGTAATCAAGGTTAAATAAACGCAGTAGGTGTCAGATAGTCCCCTCCCCAGGCAGCGTTGCTGTCAAGAGTAGAGTAGAAAACATTCCCCACCAGCAGAGGACAACACCCCAGACCCACTGTGAGGCTTTTTTTTTTTTAAGAGAGGAAGACTCCCATAGAAAAAACCAGGAGGGCTTTTTGCTTTCTCATTTGGCCTCCTATACTTTTTTCTGCCTCCAGAGAGAGAGGGGGGGGATAAAACAAACATCTGGTTTGGACTAAGTTAACTGCTGTGGTGGCGGCATTGCAGGGAGAGAGACGGGCTCTGTTAACCACCGCTGCCGTCAGATGTGCTGCGTCGCATGGTTTCAGGAGGAGGAGGAGGAGAGAGAGGGAAGAGGCACCCAAAAAAGCCATGGAAAAAATGAGTGGAGGAACACGAGGAAGGGCAAAGTCAGCAGGGAGAGAGAATGTGTGACAGAGCGGTGGGTTAAGATGGAGGGCGAGAGAGGAGAAGAAAGACAGAAATGAGACAAAAGAAAAGCGAGAGCGACTGGAGCTGAGAGGGAGGAGAGAGATGAGGAAGAGTGACGGCAGACGGGGCTCTAACTGAGCTGTCTGTCAGCCGCTGATGAATCTTTGACTTTAAAACTCAGGACTTGTGTATTCAGGGTCCTCAGGCTGCTGACACGATTTTTTTACAGCTGAAGCCATCATAACCTGTTCAGGGCCCAACTTCAGACCATCTTTATTTAATATGATTTTATATCAAATAAATAATTCTAAAATTATTATTATAAAATTTATTTATTTTATTGTTTAATATTATATACATTAAAAAATAGTACACTATATATATATATATATATATATATATATATATATATATATATATATATATATATATATATATATAATATTAATTAATTAATTAAATATAATATTAAAAAATATTACTATATATATATATAGTAATATTTTTTAATATATATATATTTATTTGTAATTTAAATTATATAAATAATTTAATATGTGTATTTTGTTTTCTATTTCTATTTATGAAAAAATATTTTAAATAATGCAATTATTTATATTATTTAAATTATTAATATTAAATAATGAATAAATTGTAAAATATATTTTTTAAATTATACATTAAAATGTCTACATAATTAATTAAAACATATTTTAATTAATTAATATATGATGTTTTTTCTTTCTTTTCATGTATTTTTAAGTGTAAAAAAACTGAAAACTGAGTTTAATCCATTTTAATGATTGATTTCTTGGTCTTGGACTTTTTGGATACATAGTACAGTGTTCTGTTGACAGAGTAAGTTTCTGTTTATTTAACCAGTTGTAGTTGCAAAACACTCTGCACTGTGTGTACATTGTCCTGCACGTTCGAAGATCTGAGAAATCAGTGGCAGACAGAAAAAGAGGATGACTGAGATAACCAGAGGAGAGAGAGGAGAGAGCGAGGAGAGAGCGAGGAGAGAGCGAGGCCTACCGAAACAGAGAGACAGAAAGGGAGAGAGGGTGGGGGTGAAGCCAGACCGCGGCTCCACGCTCTATTTTCGACTACCACATAATTGAAACAGTATTTACAGAGATTTGTGTGTGTGTATGTGTGTGTGTGTGTGTGTGTGTGTGTGTGTGTCCTGGCCCACCACAGTTCATTCAGACATAATATGCTCTTTCTCATGTGTGGTATATATTGCAGGAGTTAAACACAGATGAGGGGGGGGGTCATGCAAGCTTTTTTTTTTTTTTGCCTCAATCGCTCTTTTGATGCCTGGAAAAAGAGTTAACAACGAGCGACTCTCCCTGCATGGGGAGGGAGAGGGAGGCGTCTGGAGCCGAGCCCTGGATGTTCATTAAGCAACTATAAAACATGATATGTTTTCTCCTTTATGTGCTTTGCCCGTTTAATTATTCAGTTTCTCTGCTCAGGAGCCTGTCACAAGCAATGTGTGTGTGTGTGTGTGTGTGTGTATACATGCTTTAAGAAGACTGACACACTGCACACTGTAGTGCCTTTAATCTACCAGCAGACAGCATGTGGTCCTGTGACGATGTTGTGTACGGTGTGTGTGTTTATTCCTTTAATCTGAAGAAAAACAGACAGTATGTGCATGTGAACATTAAAGCTCTAATGTCCGTGCAGGATTAGCTTAGCTTAGCATAAGTATAGACATGTTCTAAAAGTCAATGGACTCAAATTTTCAGGTAAAAAAAATTGGTATTAGCACTGGAAAAATGTCTTTGGTTGGGGACCCAGGATAGATCCCTGAGGAACTCCTAGAAGTTAAAACTGATCGGAAGTTTTCCATGATTATTTCTGCAGATAAGACCCTGATTCTGAGATTAACAGTCAACTGTTTTGATTTAAACTAGATTTAAGACGAAGAATCCAGAAATTCCCTCATTTCGGCCTCAAAAAAACAGAAATGACTGATAAAACTAAAGATCTCTCAGTGATTGAGTGCATGGAGTCGGCCTGTTTAATGTATACTTTATATTTGTGCTAGCTTAGCTTAGCTTAGCATGCTCTAAGATGTGTGGAATGATGTGTTTTCACGAGGTGTGACTGTGCCCCTCTTGATTTCTTTTTCCCCTCTGCAGAGTGTGGTCAGTAAACACACTGAGGCCCACAGTAAGTTGAAACTGTCCAACGTGACAGAGAAAGATGCCGGGAAGTACTGGTGTCGCGCCTCAAACTTTGTAGGCAAGTCGGAAAACGGTTTCTGGCTTAAGATACACACACCAGGTAAATCCTGAGCTCGGAGCCAGATCACCACATCTGATCTCCTGCTGTGCCTCCTCCTCCTCCTCCTCCTCCTTTCTGCAGTCATGCTCTTGGTTATGGGTTTCATTGGTTTTACTATCCTGCTTCAGCAACAGGACACACACACACACACACACACATTTCTTTGCTCATATTTTGTTATCTGGTAGCTATCATCCATTCTAACTCCCAGCGCCACTTCTCTTCCTCCCCGATCAATATCAAACACACTATTGGCCCATTAATTACTGCTATGACTTCAGAAGTCTCACCCTCACACTCCTACAGTCCGTTACCCAGAAATACACACACACACACACACACACGCCCCTGACCAAATCTCCCAGAAAACACACAAACCCGTATTGATTTCCCCGAGAGTGCATTCTCCAGCGATATTAATGTGCTTTTGTATGAAAGCTTGCAGCAGGACTCTGATTCATAACTCGGTCTGGATGTCAGTGTTCATTACTGAGGCACGGGGAACCGGTCCTGCACCTCACCCTCTTCTACCAAACCACATCACACGCTGGCTTTGAAACACACACTCCCCCGCTGGTCATCACAGAAAACATTAGTGGAAAGAGAAAAACCACCAAGTGCAGTGCTGCTCTTTTATTTTTTAAAGCTTTATTTATAAGCAGCAGCTCTGCTTGGATAACATGCTGCAGTCAGTCTGAAGCCTGTGCAGCTGAAATGACATGTTAATGATATTTTGCATCAGTGAGCTCAGACTTGAAGTTTCTTCAAACAACAGTAGTGAAACGACTTTGAGAGTGGACCCAGAATGTTTCCCTGAGGCACTCCTGGAATAGAAACTGATGATAAAACATATTTCTGTGTATTTCCAGCAGATACTGTGGTATCTGTGGTTCCTTCATGTTAGCCGGCCTTTGTCTGCAGCTTTTGCGATGTGTTCAGGTACAATTCTATCGTGTTAGCACTTAAAAAAAAAAAAAATGTTTCCACACACAGACCCATCACAGCGCCTGCAGCTCCACTCTGAACTCTCCAGCTTTTCATTGCAGTGTGGTGAAGGTGCTGTGCTTGGGTGTTTTCAGGTGATGGTGGCGGCGCTGTCAGCAGAAACAAACCTTCAGTCCTGCTCTTTCCTCCAGGGTTTATTTCCTCTGAGAAGCTTTGGGCTCATGACACCTCTCTCTCTCTCTCTCTCTCTCTCTCTCTTCTCTCCATCCTATCCCTTCCTTCACAGACGGCCGGTATTAACACTACCGATAAGGAGCTAGAGGTTCTCCTCTTAACCAATGTGTCTTTTGAGGATGCGGGCGAGTACACTTGTCTGGCAGGGAACTCTATCGGCTATGCTTACCACTCTGCTTGGCTGACGGTGCTTCCAGGTAGATTCCTTTTCACTCTGAGGTTCTTCCACCTGTACTTGTTTCATGTTTTGCTCAGTAGCAGTAGCAGTAGTAGTGTTTTCTGATTATTATAGACTGTTAACACATTTGAAGTGCATTAAAACCTGTTATTGGCCCTTTAATTGAACATGGTGCGATCCCTCCTTCACAGAAAGACACTGTTTAATCAGAGCAGATCGTCTCAAGGCTACGAGGCAATTTAGAGACGACTCTGTGTTCAGCGTTGAAGACAATAATTACCTCCCCTGGGGAGATGCATAGCACAGGTGCAATTACCTGCTGCAGGATAAAACTACAAGCTGATTGCTTTGTCGTCTCAACCCTCAGAGCGGATGCAGTGGTTCATGTTTCAGAGACGCTACTGAACAAAACACATCTTCACTGTACAGTTTTGTGACCTGTGTGTTTTTCATGGTTTTTCTCCCTCCTTCCTGAAGCAGTGAGCCCAGAGAAAGAAGACGAATACGCCGACATCCTCATCTACGTCACAGGCTGCGTCCTCTTCATCCTCGCCGTGGTCATTGTGGTACTCTGCCGCACGAGGATGACGGCGCAGAAAACTCTTCCCACGCCGCCCGTGCAAAAGCTGTCCAAGTTCCCCCTCAAGAGACAGGTAACAGAAAGTAGATACAAGATTAGCACAAGCCTTTTCCCTTTCACGATCTCTCCTCGCGTCTTTATTTAGCATTTAAATTCTGCTGCAACGTATACAAAGTCTTATTGGTCCTCTGGTCTAAACGCTGCAGTGCGGACGCTGGAAGGCATCACACTGGTGACATGTGTTCACATTTATCTTGGAGCAGGTTCAGCTCGGGGATATTTATGCCCTCCTGTGACTGTCAGTGTTAGTTTTAGATTTCACTCTCTGTGTAACACACACTCGCCCCTCAACTGTTGGGAGAGAAACATAAAGTGGAGCAGCTGCTTCGCCACAGCCTGAAGATGTCCTCACGTCATTGTCTCTAAAGGGCTGCGTTCAAGACCGCCCCTCCGTCAAGTCCAAGATCCACTTTGGACACAAACAACAGGAAGGATATTTATGACTACATCTGAGCTGAAAACTGAAAACTGTTCTTGAGGACACAAGGGAAAGAAAGATTTGTAGCTTAGCTTAGCACTAAGACATGGAGGGCGAATGGCAAACCAGGCTTAAACCGGGTTCAAACAGATCTTTTCATAATGGTAAACAAGCCGAATAAACAGATTTTAGCATCCAGTGTCTATCATTTAATATCAGTCAGGAGTTAGCTGACATAAACACATTGGATGTATGAGGCCTCGCTCTGTTGGCTCCATTCTCTTGGGTCTCTTGGATTAATTATAATCCAGGCAGCGATGGTTTCCTCATTACAAATATTGTCTGAAGATGTAGATGAGGGTGTCGTTATCCGGCCGATCACGCCCTGTGCGGTTGTTCTGTGCAGATTCCAGCCTTTGGGTTCCATAATTGAAGGGTTGTGCTGCATTTTTTTTACATGAGATTACCTAAAAGTCAGAGTTCTGTTCCTTGGAACAACTCCTAAAAGCCAGGGAACCGTGTGTTTCTTGTTGCATAAAGAGGTCTAGAAAGCTCATTTTGTGAAAATGCTTTAATTGTGTTGCCTCGGAGTCCTTTCTTCTCCTGCTCCTTCATATAAATGCTCTTATAAGGCCGTGCTGGGAAGGTTCTTATTGCATTTTTTGTAATCTTTGCTTCGTTTTTGTAAAGCTAATCTCCAGCTTCTCTCCTTTCTTTTTCATAACTCTGAGTAAATCTCCTGTAAACCTTCTGGCATGTTCTATCAGATATTACTTTTCATGCCTCTGAAATTGTGGTGGGGTTGGGGCTTGTTTTTTTTCCACACAGCATTTTTCTCATTTTCCTGAAGTCAGAGAAGTCTGGTAAGTGGACATGTTTGTTTCAGGACCCCACCTGAAGGGGCTGAGCCGGCCGACACAAACAGATCCATCAAAAAGCAGCAGTCAGATAAATGGTGGGGGGGGGGACATGGAGCCCACGGGCTCAGCGGCGGCACCGCCGATCTGGAAATGGAGCTGGGTGATGGATAGAGATGTCCATCCCGCCTCTGCGTCCCAGCTTCATTCGTCTTTGTTACTTCCTGCTTCTTCCTGTGTGCTGCCACGGGCCAGCTGTTTGTAAAAGTCACTGCAGGTGTCACTGCTGAGAGAGCTCTGACATCGGCCCTGCTCAGAGTCAACAGCTGTTTTAAACTTCAAAGTTAACTCTGTCACCTTCATCAGACTTATTTTACTTTTCTGATAATTAAAGAAGTCTGTCGTCACGGCCTAAAAACAGAAGAACGATCAGACGTTGAACTTTCCGTTGGTCCTTGAATACATCATGTGGGATGTATAGTCCCATCAGAAATATAGTCATAGCTACATGCCTTTAAAATTCACCAAAAATAAAGCGTTTGCACTGAAAAGATTCTGTAAAAAACTAAAACTTACCTAGAAAGCAGTGTGATAAATCTGTTAGACCTTCCTGCATCAAACCTCTAACCTCTCTGTCAGGGCCCAGTCTTTTCTGTCTCCTCTCTCTTTGCAGAGACGATAACAGTTTTTTTTTTTTTTTGCACCCAAGCAGGTGTCCTTGGATTCCAACTCCTCCATGAACTCCAACACCCCGCTGGTCAGGATCGCCCGCCTGTCGTCCAGCGACGGGCCAATGCTGGCTAACGTCTCAGAGCTCGAGTTGCCCTCCGACCCCAAGTGGGAGTTCCCTCGGACGCGGTAAGAGAGCTGCACACGTGCAAATGTTGTTTTCAACGTGCAGGCAGATCATTCGTTTGCAATATCTTTTCTGTTTCAGGCTCACTCTGGGTAAACCTCTGGGTGAGGGCTGCTTCGGTCAGGTGGTTATGGCCGAGGCGGTTGGCATCGACAAGGAGAAGCCCAACAAGCCGCTGACCGTAGCTGTGAAAATGCTGAAAGGTAACGCATGACGCATGACGGCTTGTCTCCATATTCCACAAGAGAAGAGCCTCATGGAGTTTTGCTTCTTCTCAGATGACGCCACAGATAAAGATTTGTCCGACCTGGTGTCAGAAATGGAGATGATGAAGATGATCGGCAAACACAAAAACATTATCAACCTGCTCGGAGCTTGCACACAGGACGGTGAGTCCACATCATGAAGGAGGAGATGAATAAGACAGGAAGTGGCCGCATACTGACGGCGTCTCTGTGTGTGTGTGTCTGCAGGGCCGCTGTACGTGCTGGTGGAATACGCCTCCAAAGGAAACCTGAGGGAGTACCTGCGGGCGCGGCGGCCGCCCGGCATGGACTACTCCTTCGACACCTGCAAAATCCCCGACGAGCAGCTCACGTTCAAAGACCTGGTGTCCTGCGCCTACCAGGTCGCCCGAGGGATGGAGTACCTCGCCTCTCAGAAGGTCAGCACAGCGTTCCTTCAGCGCACAGCAAACGATGCCTCTGAAGTGTAAACGTGCGTTGTGTGGAGGATGGCGCTTAGTGTGTGTTCTCTGCTTCCCGTAGTGTATCCACAGAGACCTGGCTGCCAGAAATGTCCTTGTGACGGAGGACAACGTTATGAAGATCGCCGACTTCGGTCTCGCCAGAGATGTGCACAATATAGACTACTACAAAAAGACCACAAACGTGAGTCCCAGCCCATCTCTGTCAGGAAATCATTATTTATTTATCATTTATTTGAAGAATATCACATATTCAGTGCCTGTTCTGTCCCATTTAACCTTCTGTAGTGGTCCCTGAATGCATCATGTGTAATGTGGAGTTCTAGCTGAAAAACTTATGAAAGCGCAGCTTAAACAATGACATTTCACCACTGACAATTCTCCAAAAATAAGGCATTAGCACTGTAAAAAACAAAAAATTCCGCACACTTTAGGGCAGCTAGGAAGTCATGGTTGACTCACAGGCGATCGGCTGATCTGCAGAGTTGTTAAAAAGTTGAAAATGTTGCCATCAAACAACAAATAATTTCATGTTTCATGTTTGTTCTGATGCCACTCAGAGTTCAGGGAGTCAGGTGTTGAACTTCCGATTCCACGTTTTTTTGCCGTGTGTTCAGTACAGAATGGTTCTGCTGACCGATGCGGTTCTGCTGTGCCTCTTTTGTTCCAGGGTCGTCTCCCCGTGAAATGGATGGCTCCGGAGGCTCTGTTCGACCGGGTCTACACGCACCAGAGCGATGTGTGAGTTTGCACAATCTAACCGCCACATGCCGACTGTCCGCTCATGTGGAGATGCTGTACGCTGCAGGAATCCGGCTGTTGAAATATTATGACTGAGCACATTAGCATCAAGTGCAGAATTTGTGCGTGTGAATATGAAATCGTAGCGTTCCCTCTCCAAATATCTGCCGCTCGCTGTCGACCCCAACTCGCCAGATAATCCTGAGCTTCTTGTGTATCAGCAGCTCCGCATTCCTTGCTGCGTTTGTTCTTTAATCTCCCAACACGACATCAGAGGGAGACAGAAACTCAACATCTTACTGTTGTTTTATCAGCACAAATCCAACCTGCCCCAGAACAGAAGGAGATAAGGCGGCCAGTGGATTTATCACAAGGTCTTCCCTCGGGGTGTTTTTTTTTTTCCTGCAGCGGTTCAAAGGAGTCGGGGCGGCGGAGACAAACACACCTTTTACGACCTCTGATTGCTTCCGTGTTGGCTGCGATCAGCAGAAGAAAGACGAGTTTAGACGAAGAGGTCACAAAGTCAATCTGTCTCCCCACCCCCCACCCCCCACTAAACCACTTCTCAGCCCCCCCCCCCCCCCCCCCTCCCCCGCCCGCTGGCTTCAGCCAGACGCTGTGTCCCCAGCACAGCCATCCAAGCCAAACACGGGCCCCTGTCAACACTGGCTCGCCGTGTGATTACACCAGACTGGGAACGGGCCGAGGGGAGAATCAGCCCGCTCTGTTATTTCAGCAGGTCTGGATTACAGAGTCACTCCGCCCGCCGAACCTCCTCCTCCTCCTCCCTTCATACAGTAGTCGCTCTGAAGCCAGTTTACTCTCACACACCCTGAGGGACCGTGACGTCTGACCTGTGATGGTTTTTCCTCAAGTGCAGCAGAAAAACAATTAAAACACAACTAAACAGTAAAACCTAGCTGTCTGAAGAGAGGGAGGCCCGGCACAGATGACGTTCAGTAGCCGTTTTTATTGGATTGGATAATGGATAATTATGTATTTCAGGCCTGCGTCACTTTATCGCAGTTTTGAGTGCCGCTGCAGACCCCCTCCTTCCTCAGCCTGTACGTGTTTTTTTCTCCCAGTCAGGGTCATGAAGGTGAGGATTTTATTTTGAGCAGCTTCAGAGGTGTCACCTCATAAAAGCAGCAGTGAACAAATCTTACTGCACCTTCACAGTGACGCACAAACCTGGTGGACGAGGTGTGGGCCAAACACACAGTCAGAGGACGGGTTTATATCGGAGAGAACCTAATGTATCGGTTGATGACTCTGTGGGATGGCAGATTTTTATGCAGAGGGTTTGGGGAGGTGAGAAATCTCATGCTCAGGGGGACAAAAACACCTGATTGTTGCGTCTTCAGCTGCACCACTGACCGTTGATGTCTTTCTTTCACCGCCGTCCTCCCTCTGGCGTCCCTCCCTCTGTTCGGACCAGCCGGCTCGGGCCAGGACCAGCGGCTGTTTTCCAGCCTCTGGACCGGAGCGTGGATAATTCGATTAGAGCCCTCAGAGCGGCACTGTGGGACGAGGAGGAGGAGGAGGAGGGGGTCTGATTCTGAATTCACTGGACGAAGAGGCGGACAATAGTACGCTGGGTTAATAGACCGCCCATTATCTGATTACCTTTCCCTCGTTTCTTTAGACATTTAGGAATAATGCAGCCGTTGAGCCGAGCCGCTGCCACAGGGAGAGAAAGGACCAGAGATGATGGCTTGGTTTACAGGCTGCAAATGTGGATGCTGTATAATACGTTTTTCCATTCATGTCTGGAGCTCGCTTCAGGTCCGGGCGTGTTGCTGTTCTGGAGATTTCCATCCACACTGAGCCGTCAAAACAAGGAATCGATTACATTTCCTTTATTTGGCGTGCTGAAGAATCCCAGTGCAAAGTTTCTAAAGGATTGAAAGCAGCAAAAATAACAGACATACATACATCCTGGAGCAGTCGGACACTTTGAATTGTCCTTATTTATAATAAAACAGATACATAATGAGACCTGTGTTGGACATGTTCTCATGAGGACGAAGCGCCCGGCCCGAATCAATATTCAGCCTCTCCAAACAGGATAAAACCGGCTTCTCGTTGCTGTCTGTGTCGTCTCATTTCTGGCTTGATGGAAGAGTTGTTGATTTTTACAGATTGATTTTTAAATCGTCTGTTAGCCTGTTAGCATTATTTAAAGCCGATACCTCCCCTAAACAGATCGATTGATGCCTACAGCCTCCTGCTGCAGGCTGTGAGTGATGTGTTCATCGTGTGTGTGTGTGTGTGTTCAAGGTGGTCGTACGGCGTGCTGCTGTGGGAGATCTTCACCCTGGGAGGCTCGCCGTACCCGGGGATCCCCGTCGAAGAGCTCTTCAAACTGCTGAAGGAGGGACATCGGATGGACAAACCTGCCAACTGCACCCACGAGCTGTAGGTGTCAGAACATGAGTGATGTTAAAGTGATGGCGCTGCAGAGCGATGACAAGCTGACGCTGTGTTTACAGGTACATGATCATGAGGGAGTGCTGGCATGCGGTGCCGTCGCAGAGGCCGACCTTCAGACAGCTGGTAGAAGATCACGACCGGATTTTATCAATGACCTCCACAGATGTAAGTCCGACTGCACGGCTGCATATAAATGTTTTAGCCAAAGCAGCTACACAAGCTTAAACCAGAAAGCCCCGAAAACCAGAAAAAAACACACTATTTCTTCCTAAATATTCAACCACAGACGAGTTCTGACATTGACACCTGAGCTTGACCTCTGACCTCTCCTCTGACAGGAGTACCTGGACCTTTCGGTGCCCTTCGAGCAGTACTCGCCCACCTGTCAGGACTCCAACAGCACCTGCTCCTCAGGAGACGACTCGGTGTTCGCCCACGACCCTCTGCCTGACGAGCCCTGTCTTCCCAAACAGCTTCCCAGCAACGGCGTGATTAGGACATAAAAGGACCGAGGTCACGCCGCCTGTGACAAAACAATCACCTCTCAGTGACTCCTAAAAACAAACAACAAACTCAGCATGCAATACTTCCACAGCTCTTCGATTCGTCTTAAACTCCCCCAGACTCCTCCGGAACAGTGAAGGATTATTTTTTTGCCGTGTTTCTTCTTTTCACAAATGAAATTATATTTTTGTACTCGGGCCAGTCTTTTTTCTTACGGACAACCATTCCGTGCCTACTGGGATTAAAACCTCCTGAGACTGAGTTTAAAAAAAGGAAATAAGAGGAGGACGTGAAGGGCATTGACGAGCGACTGGTAGGCAAGAAACCGAAAGACAAGAAACCAGCAACGGATGTTGATGATGGAGATGATGATGATGATAATGATGATGATGGTGATGATGATGATGGTGATGGGACTCGTTCTTCCAGAGGAGGTGTTTCAGCAGCTGCAGCAACCATCGTCACAGTTTTGTGATAATCGTGGAACAAACTCAAAGTTTCAGGGCCATTCAGTAATAAGAACAATGAGGTTTGGAAGGTTTTTTATGTATCTTTAAAAAAAAAAGTGATTTATTGTAAATATATAAATGCAAATATGTATGATATTGGTGTCCACAGCCATGTACTTAAAAGACAAAAAATGACATTTTTTAAGATATTGTTTTAGGATGGAAGCGTCGCAAGACACTGTCACGAACGTGTAAAACATTTAATCAGAAAAGGTTTATTTGAATAATTAACGTGTATATTTGTAAAGATATTTATAGACTTAACATGTGGTTCTTACGTTCAAAAGGTTTAGTTTAGATTTTAGTACTGTACGCAAAGATTTTTATTTCTTTTTGTTTTGTTTTTGTAACTTATTTTATGATGTTTATTCTCACAGCTCCTCTGGTTTTGGATCCATCTTTTTTTTTTATTATTGGTTTGTTTACAGCTATGAAAAAAAACAAATACGAATGTATGATGTGTGGAGGAGGAGGAGGAGGAGGAGGAGGAGGAAGGGCTCTCCTGAGTCCTGAGAAAGCAGTGAAGAAGTCAAGAAAGCAGCGGCGTGCCAGAGAGACCGTTTAGGGCTTCGTTAGAAACAAGCAGCTGTGAATCGTACGATGCCTTCAGAGACCCTGATCAGCTTTTTAATGGAAACATCCTCCCGATGCTCAATGAAGGTTATTTATTGGTAAAAACAGTGAAGAAAAATCCACAGAATTATAGATTTTAAACTACATTTTATGAGTGAACTACATTTCCCAGCATGCTTCTGTTATTAAGAAATATGCTTGGAGTATTTGGAAAAATGTTTCTCCCAAACCTGCTTCCTGTTTTAGCTGCAATGCATGCTGGGATTTTGAGTTCCCTCTTAAATGATGGCCCATTAATCTGGTAGATTAAAAATTAAAGGAACCCACCTCCATCTTGGCAGCAACATATATGGGCTGCTGTGGGCGATGGCTGCATCAATTTAAGACCAGCTCCACCTGCCACTCAAATCACTTTAAACAGACATTTTAATCGACTCACTTTTGGAGCCACCCTCTAGTGGTCATTTGAGGAACTGCAGCCCCCAGCGTGGCCCTCCTCACTCGACTGTTTCCTCTTAAAGGTGCTCCTGAAGGCTTCACTCATTCTTAAAGGTCACAGGGTCGATGCTAACGGCGTCAAAATGTGCTACAAGTCTGCCCAGAGATTTTATCGCTGCTCTGTAGTATTAATACTGACATGAAGGCAAGCTGTGCAGCCTACGGGTCATACAGCAAAACAAAAAAGAATATATATATATATATATATATATATACAGTATATAAATATAAATGTGTGTTAAAGGAGACTCTGAGGTTTGTGGTGGGTCTTTCTGAGAAACGTGCCAAATTAGTCTTAAAAAATCTGTTTCACCGACATCTCGGCACCAAAGGCCTGCACGGTGGAATGTAGGCGGCGCGTGCAGCAAAGGATCATGGGATTGCCAAATGGATATCTCCACCTTTTCTTTTTTAATTGTCTCTCTAGCTGACCCCAAAAAGTACACGTTTACAGCGAAAGAGAAAAAAAGGGAAATTGACACGGAAGGGTTCAGAAACACTCGCTGCTACGAGGGCTCTCTGCAGAGGCCTGAGTCAGTGTGAGCTGAGTCAGCGCTTCATGAAACTCCCCCCACACAGTATTTAAAGTACTTAAAAGTGTTCAAATTGGTGTTTAAATGTGCACTGAAACAAGGCCTTTGTAAAGTCAATGTTTATGTTTTCCAGCTTTGGCCCGAGTCTATAAAGTGCCTGCAAACAAAACGGAGATTTATTCTGAATGTACGAGCAGTCGGGGTTCGAATCAGCATCGCTTCTCTAAATCAGACATAAAAAGGCACTTCTGTAAAGGTTGGCGGGATCTGATGGGTTTATTTATTCTTCCATGCTGGGTAAAAGCTTTCCCTATGGTGAGAGTATTTTTATTCATTCTGCTTTTCAGTGTTGTTTCCTCATTAAAGAGCCGGAGGGCGGTGCAGAGCGGCCATCTTTACGTCAGGCTCATCCTGGATGATCACTTCTCTAAATGTTTTTTTTTTTTTTTTAAACATCTTGTCTGGTTTTTCAGCAGCTTAAAAAAATGGAAGCTCAGTATCAAACTGGAGATCAATGTCAAAATATACATTTAATGTGTATTTTTAGTTCAAAGCTCAGCAGCTCTGATGTGAAATCCTCCGTTCCTGCCTCGAAACCTCGACACAGATGTTGAACGCGGCTTCAGAATCCGCTTCTTTTCTTTGTTTTTTATTTGATAAACAAACAGCACAGCCTCAGAGCAGGGGGAGGGACTACATTACTGTATGTACAGTCGCGCGCTGACCTCCACCCGCCTGCAGTCTTCTCCCATCGATCTTTATTTATTCTGCGTTCCCACCAGATAATCAGGATGTGGAGATGGCGCTCGCTTCCACAGACATCACATCTACTCTTACCTCCTCACGTTCGTGCATGTGTGTGTGTGTGTGTTTCTGTTTTCACACAGCTCTTCCTCGTCCCCACTGTGCCCCTTTTTAGTCCAGATTAATTTATAGTTGTGTAGTTTTGTGTAGCTGTGTGAGCTCTGAAATGATTTTCTTTATTTTGCATTCCACATCAGGTTTTTTTTTTTCAGCCCCTCATAATTTATTTTTCCTCCCCTTGTATTCATGTTTCTAACATAGAAAGGTGGAACTAACCATTTGGCATTATGTGATGATGTTTTGTTTTTGTAATTCACAGCTTGTTTGTTGCATTGTACCTGTTTTGATCATGATGAATCCTCTGTAACATTCCACCACAACATCCCCTCTGGGCAAACATCTCCCACTGGGAGGAAAAATACAGCTATTTCACAGCTCTCTCTCTCTCTCGCTCTCTCTCTCTCTCTCTCTCTGTGCCTGACAAACTATGCTGTCAAAAAAGGTTTTCAATAAACATGTTATAATGGCGTTTTCTGTCTGTCACTGGCAAAACAAACCAAAACAGGATTCTCTAAAGTTTTTATGTTAATGACATGGAACCCAAACACCACAGAGTACACATGTCAGCGTGTTTGTTTGCCCGCTGTCTCAGTCTGTGTCGTCTGAACGCTGTCAGTGCCGTCACAGTTATCGGAAGATGTTTTCTTTCTGCACAAACAAACCGAACTGAACACAAACAAGCAGCAGAGCGGCCGCGGTGTGACGCTCTGCCAGGCTGCAGACCGGTGACGACGCACCTACGTAATAATCGAGAAGAAAATAGGAACCAGGGTGCACACATGGACTTAGCCCTCAAGTGGCCATTTGAGGAACTGCAGCACCTCCTTGTTGACTTGTTGAGCATCCAGCATAGAGGCTCAACCTATCATTAAACTAATGCCCGCACTTAAACACAGTAAATGAGTCTTTAAATCTAGAGGCAACCTGCAGGGTCCATAAACGCAGCACACACAAACTGCAGTCCAGATAAACGCCAGGAAACCTGAGTCCACGTCAGAGTTTGCACATTTATTTGAGTGCAGAATCAAGGCTTCAGATTCAGCCCCCATCACTTATACTTCACTGCCACACCTCTTCCTCTCCAGCTCCTCCTCCTCCTCCTCCTGGTGAGAGGTGGTTTAAAGGACGTACAGAAGCCCAAAGTGGGAGTTTGATGAACTGCAGCTGAGAGGGTAGTTAGCAGAGGGCAGGGGGGAGGAGGGGGGGAGGAGATTAAGGGGGAATAAGAAGGAGGAGGAGAACAGGGGGAGCAATGGAAAGCGTCCACCAGCGCAAACACCTCTGAAACAGAAACATCCATTTAGCAGTGAAAACAAGCCCCCCTCACAAGACCTCCGTGAATGGACCACTTCAGCCGGCCGAGGAAGTTCCAACGAGGGGCAGGATGTTCCCCTCAGGACGCACTTGAGACGGGCTGAGGGCCAAAAGCCTGAATACATAGACCCCTCTCTCTCTCTCTCTCTCCCTCTCTCTCTCTCCCCTCTGTCACTGTCCAGCTTTGCCCTCCCACCTTGGCTGACTGGCTTCAGTACCCCTCCAGCCTCCCCTGCCTGCCTGGCCGCCTGCTTTCCCTCCTCAGCAGCCGTTTACTGAGCTGCAGCCAGCGAGGCGGCGAGGGAGGGCGTGGAACTGGAGCTCGACAAACAAAGACAGAGGGGCAAAGACTTTCCGTGATTAAACAGCAGTTAAGATGCTATGAGAGGCTAATTTGTTCACTGTGTGACAGAATCAACAGGAACTGGGGGCAGAACTCACAGCTGCCTGCGTCTCCTGCTGGAGAACACTGCTGCTGTCCAGAGGGTGACCTCCCTGCATCCCACAGACCACCAACAACTGCACTGAACTGTAAATAAAGGCGGACAGATCCATCCTGATGGTTTTAAAGCTCTTTGAAGGCTCCCGCCATCTTGGCAGTGCCTCAAAAAAGGCGACTAGTTCATGTTTCGGGACGGGCCTGGGCTCCCCCAGCTCAGACACCACTGCAGGGACGTTTCTGTTTTCCTACGAAGCCTGTCCTCTCTCTAGGTTATGGCTGACTTCCCCATATGATACAACATGAAATATGATGACAAAGAGAGCAGAGACTGACCACGGAGGGAAGTTTTCTGGATGATTCTCATGACTCCAGGCAGCAGGCCGCACTGAGAGACCTCGCCCGCGCTGAGGAGCCATTTTTATCGCCGTCTGGTTTCATCTGCTGCCAAAAAGCACTTTAATTGTTCCCCATTCAGTCAAAGCCACAAGGCGTCGAGCTTTCCAGTACATACACATTCTGCCCCCCCACCCCTCTTGTTTTTTTGCAGACAACTGAAAATAATTCTCTTTGAAAACACAGCCTTATGTGTTTTGCACAGTTTGAAGTTATTTTGGTGAGTCAACAGGAGGAAGAAAAAAATCAAAGATGGCTGCCGAGACTGTGTGTGTGTTACTGTAGCTCTAACACAACATGTTTAAGTGCAAGTGTGTTTGTCAGAGGCCTGAAGTGATACTATCTGTGTGTGTGTGTGCATACTAAGTTCCTGAAACTGGACCTTGGTATGTTGTCACTGTAAGTGTGCCAAATCAGCGATTAACTGCGCTCCCTCTGAGACAGGCGTGTAGCCGAGTGATGTTCAGCAACAGGTGTGTGTAAAACAATCCGGTTTCAGCGCTCCTTGGAGAACTGCGGTCCCACCGAGCGGCAGGAATAGACCTGATGATAGTCTGGGGACCGGCGTGGGTTTGTTTGTTGCTGAGGTCGTAGATGCAGGGTTCCTCTCGAGTGTCCGTCAGAGCAGCAACAATCACTCCTAAAGCTCTGTAAACATTGTGCATGATGGTGCAAATAAATGACGAGAGGAATTAAATCCTCAGCAAACATCGTCCTCCAAAATGGCGCCAAATAAGCTGTTGATTCACTCCGAACAACAAATAATGTAAATAACATAATGAGTGTTAGAGCCATGTGTGTGGTTCGTAGTGTTTATTTACTGGCTTTACACACATTAGGCTACATAGATACAAAAAAAGGTAATAAAGTCTTAACTGTGAAAACATTGTTATATTGTTATGCTTTAAAGAGGCCGTGCTCTAGTGTGCAGTTCCACTCCAAACCACATGGGGGCGCTGCACAAATCCTCACCATCCACAGACCAGACTGATTTGAGATTTAAGATGGCTGACCTGGACAGCATGTAAGTCTGTCTGTGAAGTATGTTGTGTTTGGATTGAACTGGTTTGACTTGGGGGACAGTCCTCACTCTTGGTGGACTAATATTTTGAAGTAAGAACGACCAGTAAGCCTTTTTTAAACTCTTCTTCTGTCACCTACCAGCCAGACTTGTTAGCTGTTAACATGGCTGCAGGTCCTCTTCTGTGTGTGTTTTTTTGTGTTGTGTAAGCTGCTGTGTAGAACATTTTTACATAAAAAAACAGATGTGTGTACATCTCTTTGTATCCCACGGTATGTTTGTGTTGGGATAGTTGTGTCTCTGGGATGCCTTGGCTTTGTAGAGAGACAATAATCCACTACCTATGTAGAGAGAGTGTGCATTTTGGCCACTAGGAAACATGATACATATTCATATTTCTTAGTGTTTCTCTTTGGTTGGATCCAACAGTCACTTTATTTGAAGCACTGTGACCCCTAAATAGTTAAACCCCACCCTTCTGCTTGAAACAAGCCCTATGAATTATTAGCAGAGCACCACCTGACCTCAGTCTGCGCTGCTGCAGCATGGCTGCTCTCTTCCCCTCCTCGGTCATCCTCCTTGGAGAGATTAGGAATACCATGGATGGCCAGGACTCCCTGTGCCATTCCCATTTATGGACCATCTGTTCCATCTCTCTGGCCTTTTCTCTAATTGCTGGATTAGAGGGTGACGGGAAGGGCCTGGTTCTCGGGAGTCGTCTCTGAGCTGTTTTGACATGTTCGTCCATGATGTGCGATCACGCCGTGTAGGTCATGGTGTCTCCGTGTTCAATAGCAGTTTTCAGAGTGAGTCAAGGCAGAGGAGGGCACGGTGTGTTTATGGATCCCCGTGGACGTTTTCTGAGAGTGTCCTTGGTGATTTGGAGAGAGAAAGGTTACGCAAACAAATCATTACTCGAGTGCAGTGTGGACTACAGGAGGCATATCCATCTGTAGCATCACTTCAGTGTTTACACACAGCACACCAGATACAACAAATACTCATCTGAAGTTAGCATGAGGCTCCCAGAATGCTAAAGCAGCAGTAGCAGTTCTTCTACGCTCTTCTGCCGGCCTTCTGGTCAATGAAGTTCACAATAAGAGAAGAAGCTGAAGGCTAGAGTGCAATGGTCAAAGTTCTTGAAGAGCAGGAATAATGGGAGTTCTGACTAGCTCTGGTTTGTTTTCAGCTGTTAGCACCTGGCCACTGGCTTCAGGTCACACTGAGGGCTGGAGGGGGCTGGAGGCCTGGTCCCCACAGCAACCATCAAACAGGTCGTCATGCTGGTCAGCTGTCAGAGTCTGAACGTTCTGATATTTATGTGGCGTAAAAATTTAAATCTAAGGCCTAAGAAACCAAAAATAAAAATCGCCAGACAGAATCCAGACAACAACAACATCACGGTGTGGCTCCAACAGCAGACCTTAGACTTAAACCTCAGTGCACTCTCAGGTCACTGACTAGATAAGAACGGAACATTAAGCTGCACTTTAACTGGAAAAGAATGTGATGTTGTCTTGTAGCAGTGCTCCACAAATGAAGCGAGGCTCAAAGGCATCATTGTTTCGTTTATTTGCCGTGAAATTAGGAGTCATTAGTGCCGAGGAAAATGGTTCCACATGCAAAAAACCTTCAAGGTAAACAACAAAGAAAGACCACTCTCTCTCTCTCTCTCTCTCTCGCTCGCTCTCGATCGACCCCACTTCTTTATCTTTATAACCCTCAGCTTGTTGCAGGTTGCCCCACTGTGAGCACCAATCACCCCCCCCCCCCCCCCCCCCCCCAGTCGTCTGACCTAGAAAGTAGCATCAATGACAAACTTAACAACTTCCAGCGCCGACGATTCATCTCGTCTTCTCGCCCACGCTCTTAGTGTGACCTTGCAGAGTGTTTTGATCATCCACAGCAACGCACACATACACAGAAACACTCACACACACTTCCTCCTGTTTCTTTTTTTGTCAGACAGAAATGAACATGACTGATGACACTGAGGCAACACAGTGCTACCAATGTGGAATTTAAAGTGGGCCTGTGAAACTTAGCCGCTACCGCCAAGACAGAGCTGAGGGAGCGAGTGCACAGCGCGATGGACGGGAGGGCGTGAACGGGACGTTTGTCTCCGGACGCTGATGGAGGATGTTTCCACCGAGTCTGACGCACGGTGAAATCATCAGGGTAAGTCGCAGCACACCTCGACGTGGTTGATCGTCATGTGGGGGTGCATTTTTGACACCAAAAGGTTAAAAGTGGAAAACCACACACATGTGGCGTCTTCTGCTTTATGACAGAAACTTTATGAACTCAGAAGTAACATGTGGTCAAAACTCACAGATCACAGCAGAAAAACAAATAGATGAGGTAAAGTCTCACACACTAATGAGGTCAAATCTGTGAAGCACAACTCGCAGACTAATGAGGAAAAACTCCTGAAGCAATGAGGTAAACATCACAGATCTCCAAGGAAATATCTTGCAAGTCTATGAGGTAAAAAGTCAGCAGTGAAAGAGGTCTGAAACTCACTGATTGATTAGGTAAAAATTAGATATGTCCCAATCTGATCACATGATCGGAAATCAGGCCCGATTACGTGGTTTCAAACTCGATCGGAATCGGACATTACCTCCCGATCAGGACTCGGATATATATATATTTATTAGGGCTGTCAACGTTAAGGAATTTCTGCGGATTAATCCAGTGTAGTGCTGCGCACCATGGCTCTCTGGCTTGTAGTGTAGGGGTGTGACTGTTGGTTCAGGTGTGAGAGGTTGCTTGCTGTTTTGCATTTTTGTAACATTTATATGCCTGGGGACAGCACGAATGCGCAGGACATAACAGCAATGTAACGCAAATGAGCGCAATGAGTGACCTGCCATTCGTCCTTTTTTTGTGGCGGATCAGGACTCTGTATCGGCAGATACTCAAGATCAAATGACTCGGACTCAGAAAAAACCTGATCGGGACATGCCTGGAAAAATGTCGCAAACCCTCACAAATCTACAAGCTAAAAGTAAAACTTACAAAAAACTCCACAAACCTACTTTAAATAATCTTCTTACATATGTGAGGTTAAAAAGTCACAAATGTATGAGTTAATAACTCAACTTTATGAGGTGAAAAGTAGGACAGAACTATCACAAGGTGCCACAACTAACATGGAATTCTTTATTAAATTTAACTTAAAATCTCAGAATGTCTGATTGTTTCCTTATACCCCATTCACACTGGGGAAAAAATGTGGCTTAAGCAGGATTCGGCCGCATCCAGATCAATCCAGATGTGTTTTTTTCCGAGTGTGAACACCTTGAATCCGGCTGTATCCAGTTTGATTTCAATGCGGAATGCGGATTGGCTCAAATGTGGCTCAGGTGGGAACGCAAATGTGGCAAGCGAATCCGGCTAGCGACATGCTACTTCCGGTTAGCGATGTGCTACTTCCGGTTCACGGGGCGCGACACGGGACAAAAAACTGCATGACGCATGTGCACACGCGGTCCTACTGCGGCGTGAACGGACTCTGTATATTACGAGGCGCCACCTAGTGGTTTGGAGGTCAGCAAACATGCTGGATGAAGCCGGATTGAGTGCGGACACAAGTGTGTGCTAGCCAGATTTGAAAATAGGTGTGAACGCATCCAGCTTAAAGGCTGTCTGGGCTCAATCCTACTCTAGCTGGAATGACTTTCTCCAGTGTGAACGGGGCCTTAAAGCCGTGCACCTCTAGTCATCTCTGTGCCAGGCCGGCCTCTGTATCTGTTGTTCACCTGAGCTGCTGTTTAATGTACCGTATGTATTATGTGCTGGCCTGCTTGGACCCACAGGTATCATCCAGGTTAAGCTGCCAGACCTTTGCATGACCCTTTGATACCGTGGGATTGAAAACACTTAATATTCCGTTCTTCTCTGCGCCCGCTGGTCCGGCGGCCGGCTCCCTCTGTGACTGAAGCTTCAGGGGAAATAAACAGAGGAGGATTCCCCTCGTAGGCAGGCTGCTGCTCACTTTCCATGCTGATTTATTGACGTCCAAAGCTGACCCACAATGAAGTTATAAAGCTGCATGGACACAAAGAGTCCCACAGATCCTATCTGCTTTTACTTTCACATATTTCTCACTAAAACCGTCCCTGAGACTCTGAATCGATCATGGTCGAGTAAGTAGGTTACTCAGGAGTGAATGCCATGTGCATGTAAACATAGCTGCTGTCTCCTGTGCTGTCAGGGTGTGATGGATGAGCTGTGGTGGAGATTAAACACTGTGCAGTGTGCAGTGACAGGTGAGTCCGGCGGCTCTGTGCTCCACCGACGCTCTCTGTTAAGAACCGGACTACAAAGGCCCCTCTGGGTCTCCATTGTTCTCCACGATCAATACAGAGGTGCAGCGTTGGAGAGCAACCACTGGCACTGTCTGGGAAGTTCAATTAAAGCGATGCTGGAATGTAGTGAACGGTGGCGGAGGGCGTTTGAGGTGTCTAATTTGGACTGCACAACAGAAAGATTAACAATAAATGTCATAGGACATGCTTTCCCTTCTTGTTTCCATGTCAGAATATCCCCAGAATGTGTCCTCTTCATGCGTTTGGAGGCTGCAGGTCTCATTGGATGCTTTGTTCAGTGTTTTAAACCCATTACCGTGCATGTTAACAGCTTCAGCTCTTGTGCAGTTTGTCCTTTTTTTTTTTCACGGCCGTTTGATGTGTTTTCCGTCATCGCCGACATTCTTCCAGAGCACGCCTAAATAAAAGCGTCAACAACAGAGGCAGCTACTGCGGTTTGTGGTGTAGATGCCGTATAGTGTTACATGCTTGCATATTATATTTGCACTGCAAGATAAACACACGGAGAAATGTTGACTTTTTCCTGTACAAATGACAGACGCAGCGCAGCCGGGTCGGGCCGGATATAATTATACAGTACGTGTATGTGTGTATACGCTTGCATTCTTAGATACGTTTACAGTGTGGTTTTCTACATTTACAACAGCTTCTGACCTACATAAGGTCTAAATATGTAATAATAAAAGAGATCTTAGGCGGAAGGTTCGATCAAACAGTGCCTGAATCGACTTATCTGCAGCCTCTGACCCCTCTGAATACACACACACACACAGTGTGTGCAGGCTAACTGTTTCCAGGGAAGGTGAGTGTGAGGCTCTCCTCCCTTCACAGCTGCATGCCAAAGAAGACCAAAGTCTTTTTTTTTCCCTCAACAACAGCCTCCGTTGTTGAAAGAAACCTCAGCCTGTGGTCGATGGTGTAATTACACTCTGTATGTACATTGTGTAATTATAGTATCACATGAGCTCAAACAGTTGCAGCGTGTTTTCCTACATCGAGCCAACGAATAGTCAAATAAAATCACAGAAACGTCCCGCCGCTCGCTTCGAGCAGCGCCGGCCACAGCTGCGGCTCACAGCACAGCTTCTGAAACATGTCATGAGCCGATCACATTTTATTTATAAAGCACATTTAAACATGATTTAATGGAATCTATAGGGGAAGCTTATAAAGAAAACACAATCGGGCTGAGGATGGAGCCCTGAGGGACGCCGTGTTAGCTCTGAGCCTGAGCCAAGACATGTGGACCCCCCCTTCCTGGAGCTTAGATCTGTGGACTCAGGGAGGACTGCCACACTTAAGGCCCTGTTCACACTGGAGAAAGCCAATCCAGCTAGAGTAGGATTGAATCCTGCTGGATACGTTCAGACCTATTTTCAAATCTAGCTATCACACACGTGTGTCCGCGCTCAATCCAGCTTAACCCGGCTTGTTTGTTGTCCTCCAAATCACTAGGTGGCACCTCGTAATATACAGAGTCCGTTCAGGCCGCAGTAGGACCACGTGCGAGCATGCATCGTGCATTTTTTTTTTGTCCCGTGTCGCTCGTGTCTGCTGAGCCAGATGTAAGCCAATCCGGCTAGATCCACTTCCGAGAGGTGTATCCGGCTAGTATCTGGATTTATCCGGATTGATTTCCCCAGTGTGTCCCCATTCGTTCTGTGGGTATTGTCTCATCCTATAATGTTGTAAATTTGACACAAACCATTTTGTGACAACACAACAACCTACAATTTTATGCCTTAAACCTTAAGCAGTAGAGTTTTAACCCTTAACTCATTATGGTCAAATTATGCGGTATATTCATCTTTTTATCTTGTCCACGGTCACTCAGGGAAGAAAATATGCCTCACGTGTGTACATTAAACATGTAATTATGGGATAGTCGGAGCAGAATCTGGTCGAGTTACAGAAGGTTTGGTTTCAGTTTAATGTGTTTTCTTCGTCGTATCGACCGTGCAGGAAAGAAGATGTCTTGTTGCTTCCTCTTGAAGGTTCTTTGTGCTCACACACACACATTCACTCATTTCCTCTACCAGCAGCTCCACCGCTGCTTCTGGATCATTCTGTTTTTGTGGGGGCGGCCCGGCAGCTCCAGGGCCCGGTGCCGGGTCCAAGAAGCGCAGTGGGAGGACGGCCAGCTCTGGCGGCCGCTGTCCCTCTCCAAGACAACTGTTGACAGGCCTGAGAGGCCCCAACTGGGCCTAAACCGGGCACGCTCAATAGTCCCTATTGACAAGGCACTTCCTGGAGGCAGCAGGGAAAAAGCAGAGAAGAAGAAGAAGACCGGAGAAGAGGAAGAGGATGAGAAGAAAGGCGGAGGAGAAGGCTGTCAGAAACAGGGGGAAGGACGGACGGAGGTCATCGGGAGTCGTCTCTTTCTTCTTGTTGTTTGTTTTTCCTCCTCCGTCCTTGTTTCTGTGAACGATTATCACATCTGGACCATTATCTCCCGACGTCCTCGTTCTTCTATCAACAAACATCCACCACCTGCTCCACCTTTCATCTGACCACCATTAAACAGCCACATCTGGAACTTTCAGATGCCGAAAAACTGGAGGTAATGGTTTGTTTATCGTCAGTTTAAAGGAGCAAACGTTGAGCTGCTGTTGCATCACTCCTGCAGCAACATGCACTCCGCTGTTAATTTAATCACATGTTGCTGCACATCACCCTCACACAAAGGAGGTTATTTATGATATGTAACAGAGTGTGTGGTGTAGCATGCAGGTGCAGGTAGATCCTGATTCAGCCTGCTCAGCTGTTCCCTGTCGGCTCATCAGGCTGAAGGCATGAAGGCGGCTCAGTGCTGCCGGGCTTCTTACCCCTCACCTGGCTGCTTTGTTGCTGCTTTACCTTGATTGTCTGTTTTAACATACACAAACTGCTGCTGGCTTTTTGAAATCAGGACTTATATTCTGCCTGAGACGCTGCGACATGAGTCGCTCGCAGTGTGAAGTGAAAAGCAGTTGTGGGTGTCTGCTTCAGTGAAAGACCAGCTCCATATCTTCCCCACTGTTTAGACTGAATTGCTTTTTGAATAATTCCATGCCTGATTTCTCATGGCTGTTAGCGCCTTGCTGTTCAACCCCTAAGAAAAGAGGCTGAGGGTGAGAGAGAGAGAGCGAGGGAGAGAAACACTTTGGTCCCAAACCTAGTTAGCCTCGGCGCTAAACTTTGTCCACGTGCACCGTGGCGGCGAACGCAGCACCCCTCCCCGCGGTAATGTGAAGCTCTTTGCTAAGCAGAGAGCTGTAGGTTCAGCTTTTTACTGTGTGTGTGTGAGAGAGCGAGGGAGAGAGAGAGGCAGAGAGGAAAAAAAATCAGGATCAGGAAAGTGGAGGAGAGGGGAGCTGTTGCCTAGCAACGGGCAGGCCTGATAGGTGCTTCTGTGGGCTGTTGAGTTCATCCAGTTGTTGTCGTTCCTCTGGTGCTCCACTCTTAAAGGAAACTCAAATACTGTAGAAACGTCAGAAGGAGGAGTTCAGGTGGAAACGACACCTTGACGTCATCCTAGTTTTAAGAACGGCCTGCAAAGGATTGTGTGAAACTTTCTGTGCTGTCAACATATTTCAGTAGCATTGATTTTCTTTCTGGAACTCCTGTGTTCTCTTTTGTTGCTGAGTTTGTTGTTTGTTTTTTATGCACATTCCGAAGTATGACAGCCACAGAGTGAGACGGAAATGCTAATTTACCATGCTAGCTTAAACTTCAAAAAGATTTCCTCCATGTTTAGATTGAAATCAGGCTGTTGTCGCTCATGTCTGTAGTTTGTGTTAAAACACATCATTTTCCAGCACTAAACAAACTTCTCTGCCTTTTTTTTAATTTACCGTACCTGCATGCACACATACAAGTGACCACAAGAGAGCGCTATATGCTTCAATATGCTTTCAGGTGAAAACCAGAATGCATTTATAGTCAGTATTTAAATGAAATTGATTATTTTAATGATTATTTGTCTTTTCTTCATCACAACGAGGGGTTAAAGTGCTGCCTAAATCTGCTGGAACACCTTTATAACATGTCCTGTGTCATTGTGGTCAAAGGCTCTTAGAAAAGTGCCCTGATAGACGGAGGTCAGTGTTTATCCACCGGTGAAATCACATCTCTTTGTGGGGCGCTGACACGCCTCCGTCTCATATCCATAATGCAGGTTTCCATTATTCCATCATGCTTACACTGCACACTGTCACTTCCCTGCGTGTATCCAAAGGTGACCGCAGGTTTTATTCAACCTTTTAGAAGCGCTGCTCCCCAGCCTCCCAATAATCTGATCCTCTTTCCTTATCAGCCAAAGGATAAAAGCTAAAATAAGACCTGTAACACTTAATATCCTCCTGTGATTAACCACACTGTACTGTGAGAGGGGGGCTGGCTGAACTGCTGGGACTCCCTCCGGAGTAAAAGCCGGAGAAAGATGGGATGATGGAGTTTTAGTCACCCCCCCCCCCTCCATCAAACTTCTCAATCCCACCCATAGACATGGAGGAGAGGTTTTGGGGCAGGGAGGGGGGAGCAGATGGGCATTAGGAAGGAGAGATGGAGGCTTTACAGGTGAAAAAGGTGGGAGGATGGGGATTAAAAAGTGCAGGGGAGAGAGGAGAAAAGCCTGGAGGTCAACTTGACTGCCAAGACTCTGCCTTTCATGCTCGCTCGGGCTTTCCTTTCATCTGCCGCTGCAGCCGGAGGACGGAGAGGACGGGTGGGGAGGGTGGAGTGGCACAATGCAGAGACAGAGAGGTATTAAATCGGCTTTAATGCAGTGTTTTTTTATTCACTAATTAATATTCACTGCAGATTGAACGTGTCAAAGTGCATTTTTATGACGTGAACCTCACATCACATGTCTGTACAGTAGCTGCTGTGATGTCAGGGCTTTGGTGAGAGGCTGGAGGGTGGTCAGGAGCAGTTGGAGGGCGGGTGGGTGGGTTTGGAGGGAGGTGGGGGGACAGTTGACAAGGGGCACAGCTGGGCAGCTGCTGGGGAGAGCCAAGGGTCCCTCAGGTCCTTTTTTAAATAGGCCTTTTCATACAACACCCACTCCAAGTACTCCAAGAAACAAAGAGGAGGGAGAAGAGCCGGCCTGAGAGGAGGTGGAGGTGGAGGTGGAGGACGGACGGGGATGGGGGGGGGGCGTATGTGCCATAAACAAACCTCGGCGTGTAGAAGCTGATCTGTTTGTTTATGGAGCGTGCACATAAACTGTAGATCCCCGTGTGTTCCCGGCGGTTTCATTTCAGTTACACGATTGTTATTTCAGGCTGTCAGCGCCGCTGGACGGGCGGGAAGAGAGAGCGGGACAATCAGGCTGTAAACAACTCAGTGCAAAGACATCATGTTTGGTTAAAGTTGAACAAAGTTGACCAGATTCAACATTTTAAAGCCTCACTACTGACCTCTAGAGGCTGCAGGGTGTATTACAGCCAGAATATGAGGCCAAACAAAGTCCATGGTTCACTTCAAATCAATATTCTGTGCAAAGTTATTGTTTCCTTCGGTCGTTAGCTGTGTGTGGGGATTATATGATGTTAACTGTCTAACTAAACACAATCACAACTGCAATTAAAGAACAGCTGTGAGTCCAGATCCATATGGTCAAATATGCGAAGCCAGCGGGGGGTGGTGGGAAACGGATCCAGGAGGTGAGCCTGTGCTGAAGGTGACATGGAGGGAAGAGGAAGGGGAAAAGGAAGCAGAGATTATGTTTATGAAGAGCCCTCATTATGTAACCTTATCGCACCGCGTTACAATCGCGGCTCATTCCAGGAATTTCTCACGAGTTCACATGGAGTAAAATGGCGTCCCTTGTTTTTCTGGCTCGGCAGCTGTCGCCCGCCCGGCCCTGCGGTCACTGAGGGATTGTGGCCTCGATGAGGCACGACATTGTTGAGGGGAGCATAAGTGCAGCAAAATGCAATACCCCAAGAATGTAAACCCCCAACCCTCACCCACCCTCACCCCCACCCCCACCCCTCAGTGCTGCTCCTACAATTATCACTCTCCCATGTTCATCTTATATATTTAGACGTGGTTTCCTAGTGATGGAAGACTTTTGGGAAGTGTTGAGACAATGAGTAATTGACAGACTCTACACTGTGCGATTTTTAGCGATCTTATAAGACCACTGCATGACACACTACACGACGTGAATCTAATAAACTTTGGTACGACGTCAAGTTTGATGCGTGCAGATTGTACGATGACCATTCACTGAATCGCAGGCGACCACAGGTTACGTCGTACGTCAACATGCGAGGAGGAGGAGGACGTGGAGTGACAGATCGTAGCAGCTGTCGCACTGTGAGACAGTCATCCTACATTTCTGACACCGCTAGAATATTATCTCAGCTCGTCTTTGCTCGCAAGATGCTGACAACGGCCGTCGTGGAACCTGCCTCACAGTGCGACCTAAGACCACCGATTTAGAGCCACGACCAACGATGTCTCCACGATTCTCCTACGATGGTCGTCTTTTGTCTGCGACAGCCCAAGATCGCACAGTGTAAACCGGGCATTAGAGTGGTCCTCCATTCACAACCAAGACTGAACTTAATGGAACCGTTTGTGGTCAAGTTAAAGAATATCCTTCTGAAGCTGGGGCACTATTAGTTTAAATAACAAATACACAGATACAAAGTCAAAACGAGTAGGACACACTGTCAGGAATATCATGCATCATGCACTCCCTTTATTTCAGGTGAATCAGTTTAGAAGTACACAAACCACTGCTCCACCAGTGACAGGAAGTAACTAGAAACTAGTCCAAAGGGTCATTACATCAGCGGAGAAGCCGACGAATGATCAGTGGAGTCGATCCACTATACTCACCAAACAACATGAATAAGTAACTAGAAACTTGGGCTGAGTTGATGTAAATATAGCAGCCACCACTTAAAGACCTGTGGGAGGGCTGATGTAGCTAGTATGCTAACTTTTATAGCACAATATAAAGATGTTTAGAGGCATCATTGAAGAAAACAAGCAGCTAATTCACCAGCAACAAGAAGCAAAACTACATGATAGCACAGAGGTGATGTAAACACACGAGCCACCACTGTGAGCTAACAGCTAACCAGATAAATGGAGACATCAGGATCAGTCTGACCTCAAACCTCTGAACGGTCCAGGTGATTCCAGGTGTCTCAGTCTGGCTGGTGGTCCTCCTCCTCAGACACCTCTGTGGTTGAAGCAGATCATGATTCAGGTTCATTTGTAGATGATCTCCATATAAAACTCTGATTCTTCCTCTCTGGTTGGATCGAGTTGCCACCAACTCCATCCAGTGGTCTAAAGTGGTATTGCACAAAGCTACAATCGGTGACTAGCTAGTTAGCATGATGCAGGCGTTGCTTGTCTACATATTCCTTCAGGTTTCTTCTAAATGCTACAAAGTGTGCACTTTGAGCTACCTGCACAATGATTTATTCCCTTTTTTACCATTTCTGGAAGCTGCTTCCATCATATGCAGACTTGTTTCTTTCATATTTTCTCATATGAGGTACACACTGCATCCAGTCCAAGTGATTTATGTGCCGACATCTTTACAAACTCAAAATTTGATCTCCAAAAATAAGTAGTTGTTAAAGACACCATTGAGCTTTTATCCGTGTGGTCTGCAGCCAAAGCAGCAACTTTTCATGTCGTAATGTGAAAACCACATTACCCTGAACCCGGGGCTTTGCTACGTCATTAATTTCCCTCCATCGACTGCATAAGCAAAGGCGAGCCTGTAATTTAGCCGTGAGTGATCCGTGAGTCGATGCAGAACGCATTAATGAGGCTCCTGTGAGAGGGATCGCCCGCTCAACACCACCCACAGCAAATGTTTACCCTGCTGGTTCATTTATCACGCTGCACTTTTAACCGCATCATTTGTCCACTGTGACGCCTCCAAACCCAGTTTTTGCTGTTTGGTTTATCTCCTGTAAATGAAAGGTTTATTTTCTTCCCTCTGTACTGCACAGTGTAGCAGAAGTTTTAAAGGAATATTCGACAAAAAAAAAAAAAGTTCTGGGTAAACCTTGTGTCTCTGTGGGATTTCACATGAAACCCTGAAACACTGGACATGAGAGCTGAATATATCCCACACCCCACCCACCCAAAAAGTCACAGCTAATCCTGCCCCTGCAGCCCCGCGTCAGCTGTCTGCACCCCCTTCCAGCTGTCTCCCTAATGATATAGCTAATGAGACATCTGGGGGGTCTCTCTCTCACACTGTGAGACAGTATGAGCTAACCGAAGTCGGAGCGCCGTCCACTTTCCCACATGTCCCAGTATAGCAGTGTGACTAACTCCTCGCTGCTCTTTCATGAAATTTCATCAACTGCTCCTTGAGCTTTTCCTGACCTGTAGTAGCACAATTCCTCAGAGGGAGATAAAGCTGAGCGTGACGTTGGAGCCGGAGTGTCGGGGTTATCCGTGAAATCAACCAATATTTGAGATTCATAAGTGCCCGCATACATGAAAGGATAAAGCCCGAGCCGATCAATCACGACCATTCCAGTAGTTCTGCAAAATGTCATGGCAAATAAGTTAAGCCTCGGGCTTTAATTCTTATTTCAGCTGAAATCTTTTCATTCTTGCCCCTCTGAGTATTTAAAGTCAGGCGGTAAGAGAATAATTCTACTGTACTGCTGTCCTGCTGAGCTGGGAGCAGGTTTAAATGCTCACAAGGCTTCAGCTGCATTAAACGTTCGCTGTAAATTCCCATCATGCTGATTGAGCAGCAGGAATCTCACGGTGTTTAAAATCCGAGGATGATTATGCACCGCTGCTAGCTGCTAGCTGCTAGCTGCCATCGATCGTCCAGCAGCGCCTGCTTTAAGAGACGCTGCAGTGACAGAGATGTAGCGTAGACATGGACAGAACCGCAGGTTTAAGCTGAGCTAGTTTAGCACATGATCATAATCTGTGACCAATCAGAGCACAGCTCAGCTTTATGCAAAGATGTCAAATTGGAAAGAGGCAGTCATGGCTTCCATAATCCAGAAATCGTATAACAAGGTGTTCCACTTTGTCCTGATTGCTGGTGTCATTGCTTGTTTGTGTGGATAATGGGAGGAGTGAGTGCTACCGTAACATCTTTTACAGCAATCATCTGAAAGAATTCAAGGATTTTAGATACACATCTATACAAGGCGTTACGGTATTATTCATAGAATAACTGTGTTAAACTGTCAGTAGATCACTGTTCCATATAGTCAGCCATTTTTGCACATTTGACTCGTCTCCACCCTCAGTTTCAGTTGTGGGCTGCTGCTGCACATCAGGGTCTAGTTGAAGTGTTTGACCCACAAATAGGTGAAACTTATTCTTGAAATAATGTTCAATTGATTCATTTGTATGTGTTTATGTAGTACTTTTCACAGCCAGAAGGGGGAGACAAAAGTCTTAGATTGTGCCTTTAAACATCCACGTCAGCAGCTGGTTACCAGAGCTGGTTAATTTGGATCTGGCACAGAAAAACTGAGCATTGTACTGTAAAATCTGCCACCGTTTGTGTTTTTGCACCAAATACTAATTAAAACGTACATTTAAATCTGTATTTCTGGCCTACTTGTTTTAAATGAAGGATAATTATAGCAACCCTCCGTCACTACAGGGCTGTTTTCAGTCTGACAGCATGTAAATGTGGCTCAAATCTGAGGCCTCATCCTGTTCATGTGTTTGAAGCTCTTGTCTGACACCTCAGGGGAATATTGTCTCAACATGCAGGTGAGGGCTTCTAAATCTTGTGTTTGTGTGTGAATAAAACAACTGTCACATTTTTCCACTCGAGTGTGTGTCTGCCCGAGGATAAGGAAAAGAAAACCCTCCTCCTGAGGCTTTAACTGCAAAACAGAGCCTGTCCACAGACAACAGAACACATTACTGTGAGGAGGACATGCGTCAGCCTGATGGCGGAGCGATCACACAGCTCTGTGTGGAGCGGACTCTCAGCTGTCATCCAGCCCAGTTTAACCTGCACGTCGGCGGCTTGGTGGCTCAATCCTTCATACATGTTTGGGTGAAACTTGTAGGGGACAGAGCACAGACACCCACACTGCGCCCGCCCACCGTCTCTCCATCCGGTGCTGGCTGCCTAATGAAAATAAATGGTGATGTATCCGCGCCGCAGCAGCTCGCCGCGCCGCCTCATCCATCCCCATCCCGCTGAGATCTATTCGCCATCACAGACGGAGGACGCAGAGTTCCCCCGAGCCGTCGCTGCAGTTACGCCTCCAGACCGGGCCCCGGCTTCCTAAATGTGTTTAATCCAATTGATGTGAAAAGTTTGCTCTAAACTCTGAACCTCAGGGCCGACTAATGCGATCTGACAGAGGGAGGCAGTGGGATCGATCAGGGGCGTTATTTTAAGACCCCTCAGCACACCGTGTTCAGATTTCTCACTTTATTTCCTGTAAGAGTTCCTGCTTTTTTTCTCCTCAGCCTTGAAATTCAAACAGCTGCATTCTGGACTGCAGAAAAGAGAAGTGTTATTAAAAAATGATCTTCGGGGACTCATGGAAGCTCCGACAACCTGTTCTGTGGAAGCCAGTCTCACACTCAGACAGAGAGCCCTCTCCAGAGGGGAGGCAATTAGACGCTAATTCACCCAGGCCGAAGCAATCTGATGCAAAGCGGCGTCTGCTGCAGCGAAAGATTCTGCACCTCACTCCCAGCTCATGAATCAAACAGGAAAGGAGGCAGAGATGTGTTCTAAGATCAGTCAGATCGTCTGGAACTGGGCTGTGTGGAAGAGGTCTGAAGGATCAGACTGATCCTGCTTATAGCCAGAAATAAACCCAGACTCTGTGGCAGCAGGTAGAAACCTGGTGCATGAAGGCCACACCTCATACATTCATGATAAGTCCAATCTGTCCTCACCAGAAATACTCTGGCCAAATCTCTGTGTCCATGGGGAAAAGGGGTTAATGTTCTGAATCTGTGTGTTTTAAGACAAACCTGGATCTTTAGCTAATCCCAACTAAGAGTGAAAACAAAATAACCCGCGGTGTCAGCGGGAGCCAAACCCTGGAACATGCAGAGGACCTGGGGCAACATGGTCGTATGTAGCTTGAGATATAGGACCCAAGTGCAGACCACAACCAAGGTATCCAAGGTTATTGAAAGTAAAGCCACAGACTAGTCCAAATAATATCAAACGAAAACTGCTAAACCAAGAAACTTGAAACACAAGAGCCAACAGAACAGGAATAAACCAGCAGAAGGAGACGAAAACCTGATAGGAAAACCACGAGGAGAGCACGGGGGTGCACGACATGTGACAAGGACAAGAGGAGCACAGGACTTAAATACACAAAGGGAACCAAGACACAGGTGCACACAATCAGGGCGGGGCAGGTCATCACAAAGAGGGAAACACAGAGAGACGTGAGGAAGTCCAACAGAACACCAGAATGAACTACAAAAACCACACATTAGCCGCACTAAAATGTGAACTTCTTCGTCTTTGTGTCACATTTCTGCAGTCCAAAAACACAACAGCAGAGTTTAATCAGTGAAACGTCAGTGCGGCTGTTTTGTGGCAGCATGTTTGCATCAGAATGCCCAACACAGCAGCAGAGACGGTTCACTGACGTGGTCCTCGTCCTCCGGTCTGGATCGGATATTGTCAGGGTCTCTGCGTACGCAGCTCTCGCCTGACTCCATCAGAGCCCGAGGAGGGCTGTAAATTGGTTCATTTTGCTGCTCACACTCAACGCTCACTTTAAAATGACCAATCAGCAACATGCAAAACAAAACATCAACACGAGAATGAGCACAGAACGCATGTGTTCATGTATTTATGTATATGTTTAGTATGCTGGCTGTCTGTATATGGCTGGAAACAAACAAAGAGCAGCAGCAGCATCAGTCAGTGTAAAGGCTTCTCATCAGCAGCAGCAGCAGCAGCCTGGCAGCACTCCATCGTGTGTGTGTGTGTGTGTGAGAATGCCCTTCAAACACACTGGTCTTGGCCATACAAATGAAAATGCAGTTACACTGAGAGGGGAGGGAGGAGGAGGCTCCACCTGTGTGTGTGTGTGTGTGTGTGTGTGTGTGTGTGTGTGTGTGTGTGTGTGTGTGTGTGGGTGTGTGTGTGTGTGTGTGTGTCTTCCTCACTCCTCTTCCTGCTTTTTAAATCAGCTCAGACTGAGGAGGTCTGAAGGGTGTGTTAAGGTGTTTTGCAAAGAAGACAGAGCTCCAGGTGTGATGGAGAGGATGGACACACACACACACACACACACTGAGGTCTGTCAGAGAATCAGCTGATCCCTCTGGTTTCCTTTACCTGTGAACACATGCTAGTAGCATGTTGGGATTGTGGTGTTTGATTGACGACCTGCTGGTGTGAAAGACTTTTATGGCCAAACGATCAGTAAAGTTTGTTTGTGTTTAACTTTGTCTTTTCACTAATGATGCATCTGTTTTTTGTTTGAGCCTGGTCTTTGTGTCAGACGCCCAATCAGCAGGGACCTCCTCCTGATCAGCTGCACCTGGTCATGTGATGAGGCTATAAGGATGCCCTTCCTCTCTGTTTCTCTGTTTCTCTGTTTCTCTCAGCCAGCAGGCGGTGCAGGAGCAGAGCTCCTGTTCTTTACTTCTGTTCTTTCCTTTTTTGTCATCTTTCTACCTCCTGAGTCAGAGTCTAACATGTGAGGGGCTTGTCTCGGGTATTTGGAGCTGGTGCTTGTTACTTCCTCAGACATGTGGTGTGTAGTTTGTCCCTCCCTCTGTCTGTTGTGGTAAACCCTGCTGATGTTAGGCACTTCCTCCGTCGGCTCACTGCTTTATTGTTTTGCTTTTTGTTAGTTAGTTTGTTTGTTCAGAGGTAATCCTGGGTGGGAGCACCAGCTCCTGTTGGGGGTATGCTGCGCAGAGCCCGGCTCGCTCGCTATCAGTCAGGATGGGCTGCTATATGAGAAATTTGAGAGAATGTTTAACTTGTTTCTGGAAAAGATTACATGTCTTGCTTCTCTTTTATGGGGGGAGGTGTTATGTCCACTGGGGTGTCGGTTTTTGTTTGAATCCTGGTCTTTGTTTCACATACCCAATCAGATGGGACCTGATCAGCTGCACCTGGTCATCTGATGAGGCTGTAAGGATGCTCTTCCTCCACAGCTCTGCAGGAGCAGAGCCACAGCACAGTGCCCATGTTCTTTAGTTGTGTTGTAGATAGACTTAGAATTAGGATCATAATACTAATTAAATCTCCTGTTTTGGATCTTTTGTGTGTGTGTGTGTTGCGTTTTTGATCACAACCTTTCAGAGAAAATGTTTTCACCATCAAAGCGACCTCACATTCTTCCTCAGCTTCTCACTCCTGCCGCTCTCTAATTTCAAAGTGATCGGGGGAGGACGGCCTCTCCTCGTCTTGCGTCTGTCGTCATCGCCGAAGTCAAACACATCAATCGCACATTTGTTTTCCATTTAACAGAGAGAGCGCTTTTAAGAAAGATGGAAATATCCTCTTGGCAGCGTGTCGGTGCACTCTTCCTCTTTCAAGCGGGTCTTATTGAGCTGGTTTTACTTTCACCCCCCCCTCCTCCTCAGCAGAGCTCCCGCCACATCTGTGCTGTGGTTTGGTTTGCAGAGGAGGGAGGTGTATGTGTCTGAGGCGACAAACAGTCCTCCAGCTCCATCACGTCTCCCCTGATAACCTGAGCAGCGGACTGCACTGAGCACGCTCCGTGAGAGATGATGAAACCCCCTCATTAGCATGAAGGAAGATACAGGCGTCTTATCACACCGGGAAACTGCAGAGAGGAGATCAGACTGTGTTTCTGAGGGCGATGTGGAGACACACTCGGCCAGCAGGAGGAGGAAGCGTTTGTTTCCTGGCCTGTCGGCTAAAGCACAGTTTAAAGCACCGTCTCATGTCCTACCTGCAAACTGCACACACACGTGTCACAGCAACTAAACTACCTGCTGTCCTAGGACCCCCAAAAATCCACTCCGGCTGTGAACCATCCATCTGATGCCAGCATTAATTGTGTCATTCCTGCTGCATGCATGCTGTCAGCAGTCAGGATGACCAGAGGCTCAGATCAGAAAGGATCAAATATCAGCCGATACGGGTGAAAACACAGGCCCGGCACATCCTCACAAATCCTACCTGGACACAGCCGGTCACCAGAGGAGTTTTCCTGTCAGCCCAGCAGCAGCAGCAGTTTGCTCATGAAGATGCCACCACACACCGGGACCTGCTGGAACTCCTAATGAGTCTCTGGGGAACAGCCAGCTGTGTGGCCGCCAGGGAAGCCCATTTAAACGCCATCTTTCCACCGCTCCAACCTGCATCAGGCTGCGACACCTGCTGCATGCTGCCTCCACGTCTCTAAACTCTGAACACGATCAGCCGGCCAGACGGCTGACCTGCAGTCACCTGAAATCATCATCTGCATATAAAGAGGAGTCTGGCTGTGTTTCTAATCTAAAGCAGCGCGTTTTCACTGCTCTCATTCCAGGGGCATTAAGCCACGCCTCCTGGTCACGCTGTATTCAGGCACTCCCGCTCCAGAACCTCCCACAGACTCCTGAAGCAAAGAGAAGTTTTATTGCATCTTTTAAAACCTCAAGCTCACGTTCATCATCTCCCTCTAACACTGATTCCTGTGAGTGACCACAGAGGCCAGTGGGCGGGTGGGTGGCCTCCCACGACGAGCCAGTTCATGGACGCCAGAGTGAAGGTTAACACGACGCCAGATCGCAGAGGTCACGGGCAGACCGGGAGACAGAGATGGATGTGTGTTTGGTCTGGAGGGGAGACAGGCCTGCAGTGTGTGTGTGTGTGTGTGTGTGTGTGTCTCTCTGTAGCTGAACCATCAACAAAGATGACGACTTAGAAATAATTTCTGGTCTGATCGTTCATCAGACTGATGTCTCTGTTTGTCTGCTTCTACATAAAGATCTAGGCAACGGTGCTGTGTGATGACCAAAGGAGGAGCAGTCAGGAGCACTTTCTAACTAAACTAGACTTTTCTTATCCCACATTTTGATAGTGTTTGTGTACTTCCTCTTACTGGTCACCAGGGGGCGATCCAGATGTTTTGGCTTCACTTTAGTGGAGCTGCTATGTCCTCTATCATTAAAGGTGCTATTGAAGTAGAACTAGTGTAATGGTCACTTTATATTTATTTACCAAAAGAGATGATTAAATGTTCAGCAGCTGATCCTGTGACTGGTTGTTTTATAATATGTGCTGGATTTCCATTTCTTAGACAAGGATCTGACCCTATTTTCAAAAAATCTAATTTGTGTATTAAACAGCTAACATCATGTATTAAATGTTTCCAGACCTTTAAAAAAATCCTCCTTCTAGTTCCATAAGGCTTTAAATGATTGTTTACTGATCCCTCAGTGAGAGCTGTTTATGCAGGCAGAGCATTAAAACACTGTCACACCCTGCCATCTAGTGGTGAGACTTGGAATGAGGGTCAAACATTCATTTTATATGATGGAAAAAAGTGACTTAATGTTGAGAAGAGGAGCCATCTGAAACAGAGACAGGACTGCAGAGAGAAGCTGTGTTTATTGTGAGTTGTTTCAAGCGTTGTGATCACAGAGTATCACTGTGTGTGTTAATACAGCAGCAGCAGACAACAGTGTGCTTTCACTAAACAGGTTTACAGAGGTTTACATCGATACTTCTATTTCTACGAGTGTGTAAATGTCCACATTTCCCCCCTTTGTGTGACTGAAACATTCAGCTGTGGAGAACAGTACTGACCATGAATGGCTTTGAACTGCAGACACCTGAAAGAATGACAACATGTACATTCTGTGCATCTTTATAATACTGCAACGGTGTAAGAAAAGGGTTTAAACCACCTCTGGGAGAGTTTAAAAATATCACCATTCAGCACCAGTGGTGTGTGTGTTTACAGTAATGTGACGTAAAAACACCATAAAGCTGCATTAATCAATAGTTCATCAACAGAATACTGCCACCTGCTGGCGTGGAGGTGTTACTTCATCTCACGCAAACCTATATGTTAAATTTTGTGATGCGTTCAAGTGCAATACGGACAGTGGGAGGCGATGCCAGTTCTTTAATTTTAATCAAATGTAGCCCGAAGTGCCAAACAAGAGCTGGAGGAGAACAAAACGGAGCTAAAAGGGACGAACGTTGGAGTGTTTTCAGCTCATCTCCACTGCCGCCAAGTGGCTAAAAGTATCAATTAATGCAGCTTTCTGTGGTGTGTAGAGTGTGTGACTGTTTTCACCGTCAGCCTGCTTACTGAAGGTCAAAGGTCAGCTGTCTACAATTTATTTATTCTATTTTATTTGCATTTATTTCTGTTTTAAATGTTCTGTTGACTCACAAAGTGATTTAAGTCTTGTGTGTGTGCGCATTGTGAAAGCCTTTGCTTGAGTTGTGGACTGTGCTCTAATTATTTCAAGAAATCATCCTTCTTCTCACAGTTGTTTTTAACAAGAGTCTGTCTAAACAGCTTCAAAGTACAAACATGATGAGTATAAAATGAGTTTTTTTATGAAACTGTAATTTCTAAAATGACATTTAATCCTCAAAACAAACATCATCTCCTGTTCTCTTCTGTTCTGGAGGAAATGAGTGATTAACATAAAAGTTACCACAATCTCCAAACAACAAGATGTTAACAATTAATGTGTTTACAACAATAAAAGCTGCTGAAATGAGCTCCAGGCACTGATGTTAGTGAGACGTTACAGTACAGCAGCATGAAGCACCACGGGTCTGATGAGAGGAGCCGGTCCGTGCAGATGCTGCTGCTGATGAGGAGACGGTGAGTGTTGTTGTTCAGCGGCAGAGGAGCATGTTGCATTTACAGGTGTTCAGAGTTGGGATTACGCTGCATGTCAGATTACACTGCATCTGTAATCTGACACGCAGCTCGATGAACTGGGATTGTTTCTTCTGCAGCATGCAGTCAGACCGCTGCACAAGATATTTACAGTTTATACAGCAGGTTCAACAGCCCATCAGCTGTCTGCGGGTCCAAAACTCTTAAAGGTGATTCAGTTAGAGCCAAACAGTGGATTAGATACCAGAGGGTTTTTTTTAAGAATTCATCTTAAACTCTGCACATATGTTCAGAAATTACTGAAAATCGATTCCTCTCAGAATCTTATCTTTCCTCAGAATTCAGACGTTTTCATGACTTTTTCCAGAATTCAGACTTTTTCACGACTTTTACCAGAATTCACTTTTTCACGACTTTTACCAGGATTCAGACTTTTTCACGACTTTTACCAGGATTCAGACTTTTTCACGACTTTTACCAGGATTCAGATTTTCTAGTTTAACGTTAATGTTTAATTCAGACATCTAAGAAGACCCACAGGAATTTTGTAGAAACATTTTGTGCAAACTGAGTTTAAACTCTTAACTTTAAGGGAATTAAGAAGTCTTAAAGGTTTTTTTCAGAATTCTGTCAAGATTGATATCTGAGCTTTTGTCAGTGTCAATAAACTTTATTATATTAATTTAATCGTGTGTGTTCTTAAATATTATTGGACATTGTAACAAATGTGACCTGTAACTTCGAACACACTGCTGTGAACATTTAAGTGACAGATTTCTATCCTGCAGATTTAATGTGGAGGAAGGTCTGGAGGGGCCAGCCGCGTTTTTTTTTTTTTTTTTTTTTTTATTAAACGTTGCCTTCTGTGCAGTGATTCTGTTGGCCGGTGTGCTCTGGTAGAAAATAGTTCCTACATGAAGCCGGTCACAACAAAGTCTGTGGATTTTCCGTCACAGCGCCTGTGTCAGCTGACAAGCGGCTCGTCTCAGACCTGAACAACCTGTCGCGCATCGACTGTTTCTGTCTCGGTGTGTGTGATGAGCAAATGGCTCCACATGTCCACCAGCCTGGCACTACATCCGAAATCTGTGAAGTATAAAACCTAAGAACCTGCAAACTTCTAAATCCTGCTCCTAATGGAGCTGATCAGTGATCAGAAATCTGTCCCTCTAACAGGAACACGCATTGATGGCGGTGCGATGGATGATGATAATGATGATGATGATGATGATGATGATGCCATCAAATAACAGCTTCATGATAAATAAACCCTCTCAGGAGATGGAGGCTATGAGCAACACACGATGAGATAAAACAAAACCAAACCAATCACGATGATTGATGATTGATTTATTCAACATGTATGATCCATTGATGTGAACTGACATAAATATTTGCGTTAAAAAGAAAATGTGATGCTGGTTATACATTTGAGATTCAATTTCAGCTAATGCAGACGTCCTGAACAACATCAACGTCTCCACATCCCAATGAAAAAAAAAAAAAAAAGATTAAATAAATAAATAAATAACATCAAAATTACTTCAAACAAACTCCAGCAGGCTAATTTTTTTTTAACTCTAAGTGAAGTCAATCAATACTATTAATATCTTTTTTTTATATAGCACAATGTCATCAAGTAAGATATTACACTGCAGCTGCACTGTTGGTTTGTTGGTTTGTTTGTTTGTTTGTGGGCTTTAATGTTTTTTTGTGTGTTCAGAAAGAAAAGAAAGTGTGTTTTTTTTTTTTTTTTAGTGGCGACAAAAGACAGCTTTAAGCTTAGATTTAGTGATATTCTCCACCACACATGATGCGTTTAATGACCATCAGAAATTTGATACCTTGACTCTTCCTGTTTTCACAATTTCTGGCCGAGATGAACAGAATTTGTTTATTTATTATCTAATCTACATCCTGTCATATAATACATGCACATGAACCTGCTGTGGTTTTTGGGGTTCAGAGGGAGTTAAATATGTGCATTTGATATGAGACAAAAAAAAACACTTTCATTTCCTTCATGAACACACTTTTTCATGTCATACTATGATGGTGGCTGCATTACTGTAATTCATATAAATGAGAACATCCTAACTGTTTCCAGCTGCCCCCTTTTCTCTCCGCAAATACAAAAAAACTCATCTTTTCATCTATATTCTACAAAAAGTAGCATCTGTCTATAGTGATAAAAAGGGCTGGTGCAAAAAATACTTAAAGAATAAAGAGTGGGTACATCTGTTCAGAAGAAACTGTACAACAATCACACACATCAACCTGATATCAAAGAGGAATCCACAGATCGCCTCTGTGGGTTTAGTCCCCCGTGGGTTCAGTCCCCCGTGGGTTTAGTCCCCTGTGGGTTCAGTCCCCCGTGGGTTCAGTCCCCCATGGGTTCAGTCCCCCGTGGGTTCAGTCCCCTGTGGGTTCAGTCCCCCGTGGGTTCAGTCCCCTGTGGGTTCAGTCCCCCGTGGGTTCAGTCCCCTGTGGGTTCAGTCCCCCGTGGGTTCAGTCCCCCATGGGTTCAGTCCCCCGTGGGTTCAGTCCCCTGTGGGTTCAGTCCCCCGTGGGTTCAGTCCCCGTGGGTTCAGTCCCCCGTGGGTTCAGTCCCCCATGGGTTCAGTCCCCCGTGGGTTCAGTCCCGTGCTTCGTTGCAGACAGCACGCAGACGTTCCTAAAGAATTTAATCTTAGAGTGTTGACGAGTTAAACTTGTTCCAAAAACTAAGCTCAGATATTGATGCATAACTGACTTATTGCTTTAAATACTTGTTCTTCTAGTAAAAAACTAAAATCCACAGCTCCTTTAACAGGAATCTTTCCGAGGACGGCTCGTTGATTGCAACACGCAGCTACCCTGCTGTGACCACATTCACCCCTGAGTCCATCACACAAAATGAATAGTGCATCTACACAGTGGCAATACTTCTCCACGGGATTACAGCTCACTGTCTACAGAATTTCCCTCTCCCTATAAGGTAGATTTATTTTTAAAGACAGCAGCTTAAACACACACACACACACACACAGCGACACTGATGAAGCTGTGAACTCCGCTCGACTCCACACACTGCAGCCAACGACGATGAGGACGCACAGTCAGCTGCGAGGCTGCAGGAACCCGTCAGTGATGGAAAAATGAGTGATTTCACCTTCTGAGGTGTGAGGATTGTCTGGTTTTCTCGGCTGTTTATTGTCCATTTTTGGACCATAAGTGGACACACAGCCATTTGAAGGTGTCCGTTTTATAACTGAGCTTTAGTTTTTGGACTTGGTTGCACAAAAAGAGATGATTCTCCAGACTCTGAAAAGACCTGCAGTCTTTACCTCAGCCAGTGTTGCCACCTGCTGCCTGTGCTTATTTGTCTTTTATTTTGAAAGGTAACAAACCTTAAAGTTACATGTGAGCTAACCTAAAGTCCCTAAGGAAGTTTTAAATGATTATTTATGTGCAGCAAAAAATCCCAAACATGCGGAGAAACACTTCAGATCCTCACACGGCTGAAGGAGGAACCTCACAATCGCTCTCAGCTCCTCCTGAACTGCACACTGAGCACTGATTTCAGTGCTGACCTTCGACCCCTCCTACACGGCTGATCCTGCCGGGCACAGCGGCGGCACAAACCCCGCTCTCTCTCTCTCTGCTGCCGAGTGTATTCGTGAAGCTGTCACAGCGTTCCTGCGGCCTGTTTACACTGACCGCTGATTAATGCAGCAGACGGCGTGCCGCGTCCCCGCCGGAGCGTCTCTAACCTAAACACAACCCTCCACCGGAGCTGGCTCTGGCCCATGTATGGGGCGAGTGTTTACCCAGCACCCATCATTCTTGACTGCTTCAAGAACCGAGCCGGTCCTGACTGGGTCTGAGTCAGGGGCTGCGCCTGATGGAGGGAAAGCTACATCATCTGCGTGTATGACAGCGCATTCCGGGAACGGGATTAAGTGGAGCGTCGTCCACTCAGCATCATCTCAAGGACTACTCTGTCACCCGGCCTCTCTGGTTACCGCGGAGGAACAGCAGCAGGTTCAACTGTGGGTTCACACTGCAACAAGCGACCAGTGATTCCACGTCTGGATTTTACTTGATGCTCATATGATAACCTATTTAATTTGGATTATTTCTGTATTTATTTTAATATTTTTACTTACTTGTATTATTTTTTTATTATTAAATTAAATTTTTTTTATCAATTTAAAGACTTTTGTGATTTTTTTTCATATCACTGAATTAAATTAATGACTAAAGTCCAAATGATGGCAGCTTTTGGCACTGATGATCTGTCCAAATTAGTTGCCACATTTTTTTTTACTGCATGTTTTCTGCCTCCTGTGCAACTTTATTTTTATTTTTCCTGCATTTGAAATGAAAATATTCACTGGAATATGCTGTCAGAGGCCATGATGTGACAGCTTGCAGTGTGGGGGGGGGAGAACAATCATTAGATCTAATCAGAACTCCTGAGGAATCCACATTTACACCCTGTCCACACACACACACACACACACACATTCATGGCTGCAGTGCAGAGAACAAAAGTTAAGAAAACAAAACCGAGGTCTCATCATGTACCTAAAATTAAATCTACCTGCTCTACACATAAATCCAAAACAAAATGATAAGAGATCTATTCTCTCCTTTATAATACTCAAATAATAAATATACAACAGTATATGAAGCATAATATCTGTGTCATGAGAAGGCCACTTTGCATTTAATTAATCCTCATGTGCACAAACATTCACGAAACGTCACGTTCGACCTCCAAACAGCTTCTTCTGTGAAGCATCTCTGTGGGTTGGTGGGCTGATAACATGTCAGCGTGCATCTGTTCTGTGTTTGCTCGTTTGTTTTGACTTTCAGGATTAACCTGGATTATTATTATTACAAGTGATTAAATGTGCCACAGTGCAACTTTTTGGCTTTTTAAATATCTATTTAAATGAGAAGCTGTAATAAATGCTGAACACTGTTTCAGAACCTGCACTAAACCACCTCTTTGGTTACAGCCTCCATTTTACCCACGCTGCCTCCAGCCACACGCTACTAATTTATCCGACTCGACATCATGACGGACGAACGAAGTGGAATGACGGTGATGACGACAATGTTTACTGTGCAAATTCTAGAAATGATCCCTCTCATTTTTTCTCTGAGATGATGACATGAATGAAATGAAAGGCAAGACGGTTCACTTCAAACTCTAAATATTACGTCTCCTAAATATATTCCTTTTTTTTTTTCCAACCACACTTCCACGTGTTCCCTGCATCAATAAATAATTAGTGTAAAATCAAAATGCAATATCAGTGCAGAAATATAATTAGCTAGGGTTCACCTTGAATTTGTGCATTTTTAATTGCGCTCATTTTTTGAGTTTGTTTTTAAATCATACTTTAGGAGCTCATTTTACATTTGGAGAAGGCCGCTGTTACCTTGTGATTTCCCCTCGACTCTTCCAGATCGAGCTGGTGTCCGATTAGTTTCCATCACAAACTTCTCTTCTCTTTTTTTTTTTTTCTTAGTACTCTCTCTCTCTCTCTCTCTCTCTCTCTCTCTGTCTGTCTCTGTTTGGGGAAACCAGTTAGCTGTTCAGAGTGGCTGCCTGCTCCTTCTCCACCTTCTCTTTGGCCTTCTCCTTCTCCATCAGCTTCTCCTCCTTCTGCAGCATCACCATGATGTCGGCCACCTGAGAGGTGGAGATGTCGATGTCCTCCTTGTCAATCAGCTCCACGACCTGGGAAGGACAGGACGGGATTCAGCTTGACTAACATGACAAAGGAATCTTTATTCTTGGGAACATTTTCAAACATATGTCCTACTATGCAGACCAGTCCCAACACCCCTGACCCTCCGCCCCTGTGTTGTGTGTGATGAGGAGTCACATGTCATACAGCCAATTGAAACACATCGTGTTCCTCCGGTGAACGTACTTTGATGACGTCGTCGATGTCGATCTTTCCGTCCTTGTTGTCGTCGAGGGCCTCGGCGATGCTCTGCAGCTTGTGCTCTGGAATGTTCTGGATCTGCCGCATGACGCCGATGAGCTCGTCGATGCTGATCAGGTTCTCCCTGAAGGCGTAGAACAGACTGCATACAGGAAACGGTTACCAGGTTTGACCGGACGTAAAATGTGGTGGAGAACATGCTGCAGTCAAGGTTCCCAGAGGCACACCAATCAAACTGAGTTCTCTGTTCACAGCTGGTTAAATCTGATGAACATGTTAGTTCATGCTGAAACACAATGCAGCCCACTTCGTTTGGAATGATTGTTTTTAAAACTGACTTTACACAGACAAATAAATTACTCATATTAGACGTGTGCATTGATACGTTCACAGAGAAATGTTCATTTTTCCCACTTTAGGTCGAGACGGTCCTTATTGAAGAAGTGATTGATTAAAGCTGAGCGGAGCAGCAGTGGGCAGCACTGAGGCGGAAATGAAAGCTCCAATTCTCAACAACCACGATGCAATGTTAGCAAGCAAGCAAATGGCGGTTTACCACAGCGGAGCTTACCTTGTGGCATCATTATATTTAGTAAAGAATAATCTGTAAAATTTTACATTAGTTAGGATTTAATTTTTTTTACAATTGCAAACTAAAAAAATGAAACATTTAAAATTTTGGGGGGGGAACCTTTTGTTTTGTTTTGTTTTGAATCTCCACCACCATTTTACAATGGAAGTAATGATGATGATGAAGATGAGGATGATGACGATAGTGATTGTTAATGATGATCTAAGAGGTGATGATGTCATGGAGAACTGAAGTAAATGTGAGAAAAATAACAACAGCTGTAGATGACGGCGCATTCTCCACCTGAAGTTAATCTGCCTGATTCGCTGCGCTAACGGCGATGATCCAGACGTTGCCTTTTCATTGTTAACTTTTAGAAGCTTCAGCTTGTTAAATGAAGCATGAGAGCCAAGTTTAAAGGAACAATTCAACATTTTTAGGAGGCATGAGAAGCTTAGCTTGTACGTTGTTGTGATGCTAAGCTAGCTTCAGGATAACTTTTTTGATTGATGATTATGTCGCCTGCACTCTGATGGGTCTATAATGTGGCATGTAGTTCTGCGTTTTACAGATCTGGAGCTGGTGTGTTTCGTCACTGTGACGTTTTTACTCATTGAAAATATGTTGTGCTAAAATGGCGTATCCGGCTCTTACCCTACAGGCGGGGTCACTCCACTGTCCACCTGTCCGTCCAGGATGACCTTGTCCTTCTCCAGCTCCAGGATGATCTTGTCGATGCGGCCGATCATGCGGTTCACTCTCTTAGACAGCCTCTTGCTGGCCTTTGATTCCTCTATGGCCTTCTCCTGACCAGTCTTAGAGAGCTCCTTCTTTATCTCCTCCAAATCCTGAAAACCATGACGATCATATTAAGATATATACCTTTAATTTGACTATCAATGAAGCGTGATTTAAAAGAACAGTACCTCGTTGTATTCCTGGACGTCATCCTTCAGATCTTCCAGCTCCTCCTTCTCCAGCGTCAGCAGTCTCTTCTGCTCCTTCAGCTTCGAGCAGGCGTCGCTTAACAGGTCGATCTCCTCTTTGGTGATCTCTTCGCCCTGGAACACACAATTACAAGTGAATAAATCTGCACGTCAAAGCTTTAAAACCCCTTAAATGTAGCTGTTTATGGCCTTGTTTTCCTTAAGGAGAAGTAGGTCACCATGTGCATTTAATATAAACCCACATAAGAGACCAACCCAACAACACTAAATTGGTAAAGGAGGGGAAGCTAAAGAGGAAACTCCCCTTAACCCAACAACACATTACCACATGATGGAAGGGGCTCTGCTGGGCTGCAAAGGTTAGTTAGTGGGGGAAGGAGAGGCTCAGTCGGTTACTCTGTTTGGAGGACTGACATGGGAATGAGAAGGAAAAGTCCAAATAGATGTGGGCCGAACAGAATCTGCACATCACGAGCATTTCTTTGACAAAAGCGGAGAAGAGAAAGTGAGGAAACGATGGAAAATGTCTCTCCTCAGTTTGGTCTTAACTGGACAACACGTCCCCTCGCTGTAATTCACTTTGTCTGCTTTTCATCCCAGAGCTGAATATGAGCATCTGTGGTGAGTGTTTGCCGACTGATGTCAACATCCATCTCCCCGTTCCCATAATCCCTCTTATTTCCTGTAATTCTGATTATGTTCTCACTACTGAAATGCTTAGAAGAAACCCCATAATTACATGCAAGTGCTGTTTAACCCACATCTGGGTCTGCTCAGAGGAAAAGGCCAGATAATACTGGTACGTGCTGGGATGAACCGAGGGAGTGAGGGGGGTCAGGAGCGGGAGGGTTATCGTTAAACCTGACCTGGAAGCGCAGAAAGGCCTGCCACTGTTCAAACTGTTGTGGTACAGCACAAAACAATCACTTATTACATTATTGCTGTGGTCAAAGAGGGAAGAGAACTCAGTAATCAGTTTATCGCTACCTTGACTCCCTCGATGACAGGTGCCGTGTCCCTTAGTGTCTCTGAGTGAGCAGCCATGTTAGCCTTCGCTAAAGCTGGATCCAGCTCGCTGTGCTTCGCCTCAAGCTCCAACTCTTCTTCCTGTGGATGGTGGTGAAACAAACGAGTTATATAAGTGTACTTATTGTGATCTGATTTAGGGAGCAACCTTGCCGTTGCCGTCTTTATTTGATTGACAATATTCGCTCCAATTGTAGTTTGTACTGTCAAATTCGGGTCCAGTAACAAAGTCCTTAAACCATGACAAAGACCTCAGAGGTGGTCATTACCCTGGCAGCCTTCTCTGCAGCGTCAGCCAACCTCTCCATCTCTCTGTCCTGGTTGTCCTGGCGTATGGCTGCCTCCTCCTTCAGCGTCGTCTCCAGTTTGGTCTTGTTGTCCACCTGGGAGAGCTCCATCTCTGCCACCATTAACTGGGCCTCTTTGGTCTGCAGAGGAAAGGAGAGAATGGTCAGCCAACCCATCTTACTGCATATCTCAGCACTGGCTCGGTCACGTACCATAATTTCAGGAAGTGTCTGCAGTGTAGTCTTCAGCTGGTCTGCAGGAGACAAGGTGTCGGGGAGGTACATGGCTCGGGACAGAAGCAGCAGAGAGGTGGGGATCTGCTGGTTCAGGTGCAGCTCCAACCACTGCAGCAGTCAAATATGACACAGAAACACACATACAGTTTGTGTTCGAGTCATTTCAAAGCAAATAAAATGATCCTCCGGATCTGTTTGTCGTTACCTGGCTCAGCTGCTCCCTCAGTCGCTCCTCTGTGACTCCGAGAGACCTCATCCCTCTGTGACGACAGGCTGCCTGCACTTCATTCACATTCAGGCTCTCCACCCCCTCCTCTGCTATCAGCTGCACAGACAGAGCACAGAACGAGTCTTAAAGCGCTTCTCATGACCAGATCATTTCCACCCTATCAGGTGTAGTTCCAACCTTGTCGTCAGCACGGATGGCCCTCAGCTTCATGATGAGCTGGAAGCGCAAGAAGTTGTTGGTCCCGATGGACTGGAGCTCCAGGAGACGGCACAGAGCCACCAGCTGCGGTCGGGTCAGGTTGTCCAAAGTCAGCTCGTCCTCGAACAGTTTGGAGAACTTTATGATCTGCTCGTTGCTGGGACGCTCCCCAGAGTCCCGAATCTACAGCAGAGAAGAAGACGAAGATTTTTACATTAAAGAACTAGAAAGCTGTTCCTGATTCTGCCAGCAGAGGGCAGTGCTTCGCCTGCTTTCATGCTGCCTCAGTCAGCACTCGCTGACACAAACCTTCTGGAAGAAGGTGGAGAACTCCTCGGTCACGTTGCCTTGGGCAGCTTTGTTCCTCAGAGCGATCTCCTCGATGGTGTCCTGCAAGAACTTGGCCATCTCCAGTTTGACCCTCAGCTCCTTTTTCAGTCTCTCCTCCTAAAAAAAACACAACAATTAGCTGAGAAAGCATTTAACTTGTCTGCACCATGCAGCCCACAGAAAATACTGCAGTCTGTGTACCTTCTTTGACTGTGTCTCAAAGGTGGACGGCAGCATGTTGGGAAAGAGTTTTAAAGCTACGGGAAGCAGGAACTCCATGAAGGGGACAATGATGAAGACCAGGAAGGGGAGAAGTCTGAAGACATCTGCGCACGTTCTGAGAAACTGGGGAGAAAAGTTTGAAAAATTCAGAACATCTGTGGAAACTCCGACTCCTTTTCTGACTTTAGACACAGGCTGCAGTTTGCTCTTTCCTCCAGCAGGGAGCAGCATAGGGGAGGACAAGCCACTGCTGAAATGTGTGAAAATGTTTACCTCATCTTCCTTTGTCTCTTTTGTACAATCGCCCCACTCTCCCTCTTATAACAGTTTCAACAGTCAGCGCTTTTTAACCCTGTGCCCATACATCCCCTCCTGATTCACGGACACATTATCTGAACAGACCAAAGTGAACATTCTGCCTCAGAAACCGTCCGCTTGCTCCAACAGGAAGCGCATTTGTTCAGCACACGGACCTGAACAATCCTCAGAGTACAGAAGCACCAGGCCAACACTGGTCGACTTTATTGTACAGCTGTCCGACTGTGGCTTACTGACCGTGCTGGGACACAATCCCAAACAGCCTTTCTACAGAAGCAGCTCTGAGGGGAGAAGGCCAAAACACGAGTCCTTCTTTCTCCGCCCTTTCCACCTGCATGTCACTGGGCCAGTAGGGTGAAGGATTTAAGCCAGCGTGAGTGAAAAGGCCTTTGTCCGCAGGCCCATTGACATGTATATCATCTCCCAGAGTTCCACATCAAAGAGGGGAGGAGGGGGGGGGGTGACACGTTAAAATAGAAGAAGCCTTAAACTGGAGGCCTGAGTATTGTAAGTGACTATGAAAGAAGGAGATTAAGGAGGCAAAGCCAGCCCAGGTTAGATGAATGGGGTGCAGATGGGTTGGGAACATGCACTCAGAGGGAGCCTGCTGCATTTGAAAAGGTGCAGATGAGGTCTTGGGGAGGGAGGCTGAGGCCATCGGGAGCCATCAGGACCTGCATCCACCAGCTCTGCAGTTAGGCTTCTGTATGTCCTGTGTTTTTAAGAGCTGCTTAAATGTGTAGAGTCTGTGCATGGTGCACGGGAGTGACAGGAGAGGTACCCGGCAGGTTGCATTTCTTTGCAAAGTTATAATAGGTCCCATTGTGAGTCACAATGACAGAAAGACACTGCACATAGCTAACATGCCTTTGCAGGGAGGTCTGCAGGAATAACACCCGTATACGCCCTATAGACTCCAGTGCATGATCATATAGATATAGATATAATCACAAGTCGGGATTGGAAGTAAAGTGGGAAAAACAAAACACACAGACTCCCAGCATGGGTCAGCCGAGGCCTGATCAACCACAACTACACCTCAGTGCATCACACATTAGCAACCTGCCATGTCAGCTAAATCTGTACTATCCTGTGTGATGTGGAAGGTAACCTGAGGTGACCTGCTCACCGTCCCTGAAGTAACACCTGTGTGCCAGAACCATCATCAGATTACTGCACTGGGAACTGGGCCTGAGTCCAGACGGACTGCTGGACAGTAAGACAGCAGGCCGCCATCATGAGGGGAAACAATACATGTTTATCTCTGTTAACTGTGAATAATTGTGTTTGAAGTGAGAAAAAAAACAGATTTCTTTCTCCTGTTTCTGAAGTTAAGTTTCAGTCAGGTGACATCATACAGAAGCCACTGTCACCAGCTGCTGCAGACATGTTAGAAAGGGAAGTGACATTGTTTCCAGGTCTGTTTTGCAACAACGACTGGAAGAAATGATGGGAAGCGTGTGTGTGAAGGCGGTGTTTATAAATGAGGAAATTTTCTGGTCACCGCTACGACACGTAAAGCTTCTTCCTGTAGAGCTTTAATCAAGCAGCTCAATCTGCTGAACGCCTGGTGAGTAAACACTCAGCGTGCAGCCAGTTTCTATAATTGATCCCATTAGGTTTGAGAGGATATGGATTAAACAGCATAGAACACGATGTCTGTCAGACCAATAGATCCTCACTCAGTCCTCCCTGATGCTCATGCTGGTTATCCACTGTGTAATCTCTGAGCCTGATTTGGACTGGGAGAAAAAATGGCTTCCTTTTTCTGGAAAGGATTCTGTCATGGTGCATACTGAGAATGTAGCCCTGCGGTTTGGCAGACATACTTGATGAGGTGGACAAAGACGTGTTAAACATTAACTAGCACCAAGCTAATTAACCTAATTCTAACCCAAGTGATTGGCCAAACGTCAGCTGACATGTTTTTCATCCAGAATGTTGTATAAAACATTTGAAAATCCATTTGATAGCTACTATCTACTACGAACTATCATGCTTAAGGCAAACAGGAGGCTAGGCCAGAAGTCTACTCACAGTAAAGTCGTAAATTTAGAAGAAAAACCACAGGAAATGAGGAAAAAACAGCTACTTTTAGACATTAATGGTGTAAAAAAGTGACCACATCACAGATTTCTGGCAATAAACTTGAATATTATCTGAAAATAAAGCTGTAATTTCTGGGAAAAATAAGTTAGGAGAAGAATAAGAAACTATTTTCTGACATTATAAAGTTCAAATTGCCATTTTTGCTATCCTTTATTTTCAATGTAAGTCTTTAAAGTTGTCAGTCTCTTACTGTGAGCAGAAATGTAGGCCAGCCCTGCATCTACATGTCGCTCCTCACCTGTCTCCTCTCACGCCGAGATAGCGGATTTCCATTGAGCACCCTCCACAGCATTCGGCCGGCAATGGTGGTGTCAATCCACAGCAGCCTAAAGCCGTGGTAGTAGTGCTTGATTTCATCTATAACCCGCTGCCGAATCGTCAGTCTGACAGGTTCTGCGTCCAGCGTTGGGCTGTACACCGGCCCTCCTTCCTCCAGCTTCTTCTTGTCCTTTATCGACCGCAGTGACTTCTCCACCTTCGAGTCGTCCCATCTCCTCCTCGAGGTGTGTATCCACCTGACGCCAGCGATGTCATGCGGCCGCGCTATCGTCCACTGCGGCCCTGCTCTGATCGCAGGGTACAGAGAGTTGGAGGAGCCCAACACGAAAGCGCAGTAGAGCCGCTGTGAGTCTGAGCTCTGACTGGGACCCACAAACTCATCTGACGACAGGAGGGAAGGAGCGAACGAGGAGACCGGGGACAAGCTGCCAAGACGGAGCCCATCAAGACTGAGGAGACAACCAGAGTAAGAGCCTCAGAACACCATATTTATTTCACACATTATTTTGTCCCACATTGACTTACTTCTGACTGGAGAGTCTGAGGGTTGTGCAGTTGAAACAGGGCCCGTCCTGTAGTTTCCCTGACAGGAAGAACAAAAACATGAGCATCTGTGTTCTGAGCCATTAGGCAAACAGGGCAGGGACACAAACATACACACTGATGGCACATCAGCAGCTATTCAGGCTCTGATGCAGCTTATTTCTTAGTGTTTCTGATCATACTGAAGCGCACAGTGCTGCAATAACTGAATATAAAGTGACATCAATCCCAGTGTCTTATATAATTGTTTGCTAACAGTCCGCTGAGACCTCGAGCTGTGTTTCTTCTCACTTTTGGGCTGAGCTCATCATTCATCTGATACGCACAGACACTTTTAAAAGACAGAAAACTATACTCTCTTTCTATAGTAATAGTAATATATTTTTTTTATTGCTTATCAACAAATACTAAGTGTTAATATGGTCACACTGGTCTCTCTGGGTGGCCGGGATATTCACACCCTTCAGAGAGGCCCACAGTGGGGGCTTACAAACATTAATGTGCATGCAGAGAGAAGGCGGAGTGGCGAGACACTTCCAACCAATCGCATCGGGGCTGACAGTTAAACTCCACCCTCCCTCTGGCTCTCACATGGCCTGCTGGAGTGAATCCAGTAAGGCCCAGTGGTTCAAAAACATGATGGACTAGGACACAGAGTTTACTGGAACAGTTTAACCTTTGTGGGTGAGTGGTCATGTACTGTAGCTGAGGGGCGGGAGGGGGGGGAAGCCCCTAGAAATACAGTAGGTTACTCACCTCTGCACCACCGGGGGTTGTTGTAGTTTTGGTTTAACATTTTCACTACTTTCAGTTCACGATAAGTCACGTGGAATAAAGACAAAGTGTAAACACAGTAACTCTTTCTACCAGTATGTAAATATAATATAGAAGTAAGCAGAGAGGTGTGCTCCACCAAAGTCTTTGTAATGTTTATTTTACACACAGACACTCCCTGACATGACAAACGAACTTTGCCTTACACAGCGTGTAACATATTGTGATTTTCCCATCTCCGACCAGATTACTCTAAATTACATGTAAATGCAAAACTGCTCTGTCTACAAAGCCGCTAACTAAATATGCACCCAGAAACCTGACTTAGTATTGTGGAATATCGCAGAGTTGGGATCCATGTGTGCACCCTATGACAAGAAAAAAACACCTTTTAGTGCAACAGCTAGCTCCTGTGTGACCCACAGCCTGCAGCTGTCTGGCTATAAAGTGCTAAAACTGCAGACTAACTAGTGGCATTTCTTTACAAGCTCTCCAGTTAGCATTCAATGTTGTTGTTATATAGTGACTACAGGCCAGTTCCTCCACTCTAACTGTGTGTAAACAAACTTGGAAGCTTGGAAACAGAGCTGACATGGATTCAAAATAAGCTTGTTTATTGGAAAGCGTGCTACCTTTTGGAATGACTGGTGCTCGTACTATGCGGCTCACTGTGTCATCACATCACCCATAAAACGAGACATTTCTAGGTCAGGTCTTCTGGAGTCATTCTGATAATAGTGCAGAGAAAACGGAGACCCACACACTCACGTGCCTCGGTGCAAACTAAGTTCAAATATCATCCAACCCCCCAGACACATGAAATAAATACACTGTGGGATATTTTGTTGCAGGAGTTTGCAGTTCAGTATCTGTGCACGTGTGAAACTTCTTTCTCATAGTATACTGATGCTGTGTTAGGTAACACACTAATCTTTACCACTTCAGGCAGCACACTGGTCAATGTTCAGTTGCCACAGTAGAAATGAAAGCTCAGTTCGGACACTGTTATGATGCATGCACAGTGTGCGTCTGTTGCAGTTATAAGAGGTACTGACCTTTCCTCATGGAAGCCCAGCAATTTGTCTGATAGTCTAGGCCTAAAGCCAAGAGCGCACTTTCAGTCTGTCCACAGCAGACAGACAAATCCCCATTATGACCCTCTCATCTATTTATAAGACCAGCCTCAATGCATTAAAGGAAACACAGCTCCTCAATGTACAGACGATCAATGCTGCTCACTGACATCTGTAATACACATATCATTAATTGAACTACCAAAGTACGGAGAGGCTTACCAGTAACGTCAAAGGCTTATCAAAAACACGCAGTGATATGGAGTTATTGTGTTGGCATTAAGCCACTTTCAACTTGAGAGCAGCTTGAGACCAGCTAGTGGGCAGATAACATTTTTAAAGAAACACATTCTGCTCAATGAGTCTCTGAATAGTCTTTAATTTGTTACATGTCTTTGCAAAGGGCTTACTGTCACCTTCCTTTGTGCTAAGGTAAAGATATCTGGTGGATGCTGGATAATCGGAGGGGAATCTGTGCGTCATGGCAACAGCATCCTCTCAGACTGCAGTGGAAGGGAAAACTAAACCAGGTTATCCACAGATAAGATAGATGCCTGGATCTTCACTTATGTCCAGCCCCTGTTTTAATTCTCGTTGAGGTGATGAACCTGTTGAAGTATTATAGAATCCTATGACATAGAAGTGACTTGAACTAAAGAATAATAAACTGTTTGAAATGTGATCCCTGATTACCTGATGTCACCTTGAGTATTCCTGAAACCAAAACCGGGAGGACCACCTACATGACTCCTCTAGATGCTAACAGGACTAAGCTAATCGCTAGTTTTATTACATCGGTATTAACCATAATAATAAACCGTAACCTAAGCAACAACGTATGTATCTTACCTTTGCTTTTCCGGAATTCGTTCTTTAGTGATCGAGACGTTTTCATTAAAGGTGCCCGGGACCTCGTAAACAGGATTAACGCCATGCTCTTAAAGTCGCTACCTTTAACAGTTATTGGAAGTTACACGCTAGCTAGCCGGTTAGCTAGGATTTGTTAATTTACGATGAGGAAACAGAAGAGCCGCGGTACGTGGTACATAGAAAAACCAAATCCCGGAAGGCTTTTCAACAATCTACGGCGCGTATATTACTGTACATCGGAAAATGTAGCTCCATGTCATGTCCTTCCCTATTGTGCGGATGACAGCTAGCCGGGCCAGGCTCCCCTCTGACGTCAAACCGAGGGTGGTTAAGCGGCTGGTTGTAGTGGGGCGAGGGGGGAACTTCCGCTTTACAAAATAAAAGCCGAATTTCATGTCACCGCGTCGATTCAATGCAATAACCGTGAATATATTAAACCAAGCCATCACTTAAAGAGTTAAAATACAATGACCAATAAAATTAGATTATTATTGATCCAACAATGGCTAAATTTGCAGCATCACTGCAGCAAAAATAATGAAGGGGAACATCCTATCCTTTATAATCAGTCAGATCAGATTATACAGATGTGTGTTCTAGTATGCAAACAGCTGTGTTGAGCTAGCTGTTTGACAATTTATATTTTATCATTAATATGAACCAAAGCCATGACCTATCAGCAACAAACAAACAAACAAAGTTTTAATTATGAAATAAAAGACTTAATTTTATGGATTAACACGTTATTTAAGTTAGATTAGTTTGTATCCTACGTTAAAGACCTTGTTGCTAAAATAATGTTTTTTATTTTGAAAGGAAAACGGTTGCCGGAAGTCAGTTTTATTACGGTATTAGGGAAAGTTCCACGCCCTCTAGCGACTACTGTAGGTACTGGATATATTTGAGCTTAATTTACTGTACAGTGTTTTATATAAAGAATGGGTCTTTGTCAGGTCCAATTAGGAACTGATAAATAATCATTTGAATCAGAGGTCACGTGACTAAAAACAACTTTACTTATTTTAAGGAAACCAGGTGGGATGTATATCATCCTGTAACTACAGTAAGTTATGCTTAAATTTAAATAAAAATGATATTAAATAACCGTGGACCTCGGTTGCTTTATTATCCTCTCAGGGAATATAGAGATTATTTTTATTTTTCAGTATTTTTTTTTATTAACTATAGCCTCATAACAAGCCCTTATACCTTAAAAAAAAAACCTTTGTGGTTGAATATTATGCAGAAAAACAATGTTTTTCCTTCACATACATAAGATAAGATAAAATAAGATAAAACTTTATTAATCCCGAAGGAACATACATATTTTAACCCCTTTTCCGACTGTACCAATAATGTATTAAAGGATATAAACTTCCAGATATGATTTTATTATAGTTGTGAAGAAAAAAACACACAAAGTAACTGTAGGCGCTAATGACTCCATAATAACACAGAAGAATGTGTGAAGTGGCGTGAGAGGACACGGGAGACACCGGGTCAGCCACTTCCTACGGTTGGTTTTTTGAAAGGACCGGTTGGATCCTCTCTCCGCTCCCGACCAATCGGAAGTGAGTATTTTTCGCGCTGATCGGCCGGAGAGTTTGAGTTTCCCGCAAGCTTTTTTTGATTCGACTTGAATGAAAACCTTCGCTCTACAGGATGAATACGGGCATCTTTTCCCTTTAACCACCGAGAGGCGATTCCACAGGTAACCGGACAGAAAGTCCCTTTCATGTTATTGTCAGTTCTGGGTTGAACTTGTTTTGTGAGGCACGACCATCCATTTTAGCAAGAGAGAGAGAGAGAGAGAGCTTGTTAGCTAGTTAGCAAGCCAGCTAACTATGCTATTTGCAATTTGACTTAGCTCCAATGGTACGGCTGGTTAGCTTTGGCTAGCACGGTTAGCTTACTTTTTCAAAACGAGCTGTCATGGCGCCTACAAATTGAATTTATCTGTGAAACAAAAGCAAAACAGTTTAAGGAAGCTACCACATCCGTTGAGTTGTTTATTCACCGGTGTGTTCGCATATTAGCTTTAGCTGGTTAGCTAGTATTTTAGCTGCATATAGCGCTTGGGTGGCGGCTTTGTCTATTTGCTGGAATCCGGCGTAATGGCTGACTGTACCGATGACAGAGATGATGCTGGATGGGGAAAGTGCTTGTCCCCCTGCCCGTGACTGGGATCCAGAGGATTCCCTTATCACGGCTTCCTCTTCAGATAATAGTCGGAGCCTCTTTTCTTGTGTGTGTCAAGATATGGAAACCACTTCCTAATGATGGTGTTGTTCTGTGTTAGCCGGCAGGAATACGCTGCAATGTGAATGTGAACGCGAAGCGGCTGCAACAACGTCACTTGGAACTATTTTGTTGAAGTGAAGTTGTTATGCTATAAATAAGCGAACTAACATTGCCTTATAAAACGCAGCGCGATGTGCACGTTCAGTCGGTAATTCCAGCAATTACTCGCACTCCAGTTGCATCGCTCCACTTGTCAGCTGCTTCCATTTCCGCGGCTTTTCTTACCCGGTAATGCGGTGGTTACGCGGCACAGCTAGCCACCCACTCATTGGGCATTCGCTGCATGCGGTGGAGCCTGCAGGCTGCCTTCTCCACACCGCCTTAAACCACACAATCTGCAGCTAGCAGCTAGCTCGTCCACTCCCAGAATTAAGGCAACTTATTAAAATTGTCGTGGTAAGACTTTTTTTTTCCTTGACCTCATTTACACGAGTTGTGCTCAGTGTGCAGGTCCAGATTTCACTACTGGCTATAGGTATTACTTGGTTATACAGATGTTTTGTGTGTGTGTTTCTTCCGACTTTTGGTGAAAAACATCCCAAACTACGCGGTTAGATCGGTCCATGACAGGTGCAGTGTTCAGTGTGGCTTGCAGGCAGTCGGGTGTTCGTGCTCCGCTGGAACTGAGTGCCATTTTGTAAAATGTGTGTAACGATATATCCTCACAGGATTCATATCCCAGAATACCAGTTTTGCAAATGTGTGTGGAGTGATAAGTTTCTCTGTGTTTCTTGTCCTGTAGCTCAGTGAGCCTGGAGGGGCTTAGATGGGATGGATAGCAAAGGGAGCTCCTTGCCTTCAATGCCTGAACCAGCCAACCCCATCAGCATGAAGCAGCCCCCGGAGTCCCTGAGTGTACGCAAAGGCCGGGGGGACATGAGCAGTGACCCAGCTCTGCTAATGGACAAAGCTGCTGCACAGCTGGCTGCCACACTACAAGACAGCGTTCTGCAGAAGATGGCTGGCCACAGTCATAATAACCACAACCACGAGAGACTCAAAGACCTCACCTCCCGTGTGCTAAACGGCGATCAAGACGCCCTGCCCAAGCTTTGTGCTCCGGAGCCACCCATGCTTAAAGGCGCTGAAGCCCCGGCGACGAATGGCACCCATCAGCACAACTGCACTCCTCACACTGAGCACGAACTGAAGGTGACCATACCACAGGCGGTCCAGCAGCAGCCGCCGTTTGAGCAATGCTGTGCCAACGGGACCAGTTTGGCCACAGCCACTGAAGGTACTATATCTGGGTCTGATGAGAGGCAGGACATGAAGAAGAGGAGGGGCAGAATTCACAAACCAAAACCTCAAGCAAGCTTCAGTTCCTCTGTGATCCCTGTGGAGCCACTTGACCACATGAATGCTGGAGAGGAAAGAGAAGCAGCCAATGAGGTTTGACTCCTATTCCTGTTTCTAACCTTTAATACAATTTAACTTGACAGATGTGACTTTGTTTATATGTGATTGTATTTAAAATGTTCATTAGGAAAAGACAAAAACACAAACGTGCACCTCTAGGAAAAATTAATCAGTTATTAATTATTCATTGATATTTTTTTAGCCTGATATTGTGCCAGAATCAAAGGAAGAGGCAGCAGCAAAGGTCCAATTCTCTGTGGGGGATATGGTTTGGACCAAGGTGTCAGGGTACCCCTGGTGGCCTTGTATGGTGACCACAGACCCAGAATACAGTATTCACTTCAAGCAGAAGCATAAAGGTGAAGATTTGTGGTCAATTCCATATTTTTAGTAACCACAGACTGCATGTTTGAGCTCATGTATGGATCATATTCTGTGTTTAAATGTTTTTATTTTTATTTTTTGGGCGGTGGTTTCTTTAGCAACCAACAGCAGGCTGGGCCTCCTTTACCATGTGCAGTATTTTGGGGATGCCCCAGAGAGAGGCTACATCTTTGAGAAGAACATGGTGTCCTTCACTGGCGAGGATCAGTACCAGGAACTGAGCCAGGGCAACAAACAGTCAACCTCTCGTGTCATCCATAGAAAGGTATGACTTGACATTTATTTAATGTTAAATGCAAGTTTTACTTTTTCTGTGCAGGCAGTATTTGTATTTGCACTCTCCTCCTAGTTGTTTTATAACATTTTTTCCCTCTTTGTCTTGCAGACGGCTCCCTCTGTACCCCGTAAACTCCAGGCCCAGTGGAACATGGGCATCATTCAGGCCAAGGAGGCACTTAACATGTCACTGGATAATCGCATCGCAAACTTCACGTTTCTGTACGACGATGACGGGCCACATCTGAACCCCCACATCTTGGAGAGGCTGAAGCCAGACCAGAGTAAAGAACAGGACCAGGAGACGGAGTCTCGGCTGGACCTCCCTTCTCTGTTGGTGGATGCAGTTGGTGCAGCTGTGCCTCAGTCCAGCACTTCAACAGTGAGAAAAGTTTAATATCTAGTAGTAGTTTTACAACCTTTGGCTGCCATCATTAAACACATCTGTTTTTGCATCTGTGTGTGTGTTTTGTCTCTCTTCCCCCCCCCCCCCCCAGAATCCCTCAACGTCTTCACCAGATCTACAAGCTTCTGTTGTACCTCAGAAGAAAAAGAGGAGACCCAAAGAGGCGAAGTCCCCCACGAAGACAGTGAGGAGAAGGAAGAAATCTGCAGCAGACAACACTGGTGACCCAGTGAGGAAAAGGAAAAAGAAGCTGCCTCCAGCAGATGACGTTGCTGAGGCAGCATCACTTCAAGTTTCACTTCCAGGTTGGTTGAAAGTGGATTTGTGCTCGCCTTCTAGTCAGCTGGTGGTTAAATCTGACCACATGTGTGGTACGTGTGGAGTCCCCTGCTCTGTATTTTTATAAGTGGATTTATTATCGCTCTTTTGTGGCCACTATATTTTATTTTCGCAGGAGAAAGTCGATTTTTCCACCTGTATTAACTCAGTAATTAGAGGTTGCAGGTTTATAGGCTCCGTTCTCATGTTTTCTTCACTATCCTGTTGGACTCAGTCAATCCTTGAGCTCCTCAAAAAGCTGTCGGCATGTCGGAAGTTTAAGCGTGTATCCTGTACTGTTTGTTTTTTAGTGAAAAGGGTGAAAAAGAAGGTGAATAAAAGGCCACTAACAGACACCCCGACAGACAAGGACCAGCAGCTTGATCAATACCAGTTATGTGTCAAAAGGCAAAAAACGAGCAAAAAGGCAGAAAACCAGGTGAGTGTCATTCTGACGTTATTTTCCTCAGGTTCACCCGATAGATGAGATTTAAGTGTTGTGTATATATACTATATGTTGTCATACAGGCCTCCACCTCAGAAGGAACAGAGAAAAAGCAGAGAAGAAGAAGAAGAAAGAAAACTGACCTAGAGGCCTCGGAGGGAACTGAGAAAAAGCAGAGGAGAAGAAGAAAGAAAATGGACGTACAAGAAGCAAAAGAAACCAAGAAATGGCCGAAGAAGTCAAAAGATCTTCTTACTGGTAAATGACCCAGTTCCACGTTGTTCTGTGCAGTTGTTTAGCTGCTTAATTGACGCTTGGAGATAATGGTCCACACATTCTGACTGTACACAGATGAGCCTGATGCAGAGAAACCAAAGCGTAGGAGGAAAAGGAAACAGGATGGAGAGAATCAGCCTGCAGCTTCCAAGGCAAAGAGGAGGCGGTCCTCCCCGTGTCCTGATACTGAGGTGATTTCTTTTTCTCTAATTCTCAGATGTGAAGGAAAGAGAAAGGATGTTTGTGCATTATTAAGCACTTGTTACTGAAGTTCATGACACACCGTTTGCTCCAGGGTTCTGGTAGTGAAGGGCGTCCTGAATCTCCCAGCGACAGCTTAGACGGGACAAAGAAGGGCGAACGGAAGAAGGAGTTCGTCTGTCAGGTATCATCTGTTGTGATCTGACGTTTTGTCCTTAATTAGAATTGTGGTTTGATCTGTGTGGTTGTGTGGGTCTGCAGAAGTGCGAGCAGGCCGGCGAGGACCTGGTGCCCTGCGAAGGCCAGTGTTGTGGGATGTTTCACCTCCACTGCTTCGGCCTGTCCTTCAACCCTGACGACAAGCTGCTGTGTCAGGAGTGCAGCACAGGTGCAGAACCCGACTGCCTTTTATAATAACGACAAAGGAAATGTTTAAATTGGAGACTTTAGCTAACGGAGGTTATCTTCTGACCTCGTTTGTCTTCCTAGGAATCCACTCGTGTTTCAGCTGTAAGCAGTCGGACGGTGAGGTCCGCCGCTGCCACGTCCCACACTGCGGGAAGTTTTACCACGAGGCGTGCGTCCGCCTCAACCCCCTCACAGTTTTTGACAACAAGGGCTTCCGCTGCCCCCTCCACTCCTGCCTGAGCTGCCACTATGGCTTACGAAACAACCTCAAGTCCACCAAAGGTGAGGCGATCCTTCACGAATGGTCTCCTTCCTCCTCTCTGCTTCATTTGATGTAATCCGGTGGTCATCGTTTGTGCTACAGGCAGGTTGATGCGCTGCTTGCGATGCCCGGTAGCGTACCACATCGGTGACCTGTGCGTGGCTGCAGGAAGCGAGATGATCACCAACACCGCCATTGTCTGCACCAATCACTTCAACGCCAAGAAGGGCTACAGCCACCACAGTCACGTCAATGTCAGCTGGTGCTTCGTCTGCTCCAAAGGTTTGTTACTAATCGCTATATATATGTTGACCTTGTTTGTTTTCTTCAGGTGAAGTCGGGGCTAGTTTAAATGGTTGGCGTTACAGCTTTAGTGCCTGTGTTGGTCTTTTTATTTGCATCTTTGCTGCTCATGCACGGTTTGGCTGGGTTGATTTACAATGAGGGAAATCACATTACAGTCTAAACTAGACGGCCTCTGTTTCCTGTTTGAAAAAACTGGTTATTTATCAGAGCTGCATCATTTATTCATGGTTTTAATGATGGCAATATGTTGTGTCCAGTTTCAGAGGTGTTAGGCCAAACTTTCTTCTAGGGTCTGAATATTATCTCAGTGATTTGTGCAAAGAAAATGTTTCATTTTTGGCACTGACGCTGGCTGAAGGCTGTTCACACACTCGATGCTGGAAATCGAAGTGCAGCAGTTCCTATTTTTCAGTTGAAATCAGAGTTGTGGAGACAGCTGTGATATAATGTGGGTGTGTGAGATGATACTGAAGCACAGAACGAAGGCTAGTCTTTGCCTGCTGTGTGGCGTTCTGCAGCATGTGTGAGCACTTTCTTTTTGGCTGTAAGTCAGATGCAACATTTATTGTGCGTTTTTTTATCACCCTCGTTCAGACTGGCTGCCAACTTTGTTGCCTCTGGGGTTTAATTAGATTCCCGTTTGTGTTTGCAGGAGGGCAGTTGCTCTGCTGCGAGTCTTGTCCTGCAGCTTTTCACCCCGACTGCCTGAACATCGCAATGCCTGATGGGAGCTGGTTCTGCAACGACTGCCGGGCCGGAAAGAAACCCAAATACAGAGACATCATATGGGTCAAACTGGGAACATACAGGTAGGAGGTTGTTCTGTTTAACTCCACCTGATGTGTCTATGAACTCAAGTCACTCAGTGTGTTCCTACTCGTTTTTTTTTTCCTCCTTTAGATGGTGGCCAGCGGAAATCCACCACCCGAGAAATATCCCCACCAACATTCAGCACCTTCGTCACGAGATTGGAGAGTTCCCAGTCTTCTTCTTTGGCTCCAAGGATTACTTCTGGACCCACCAGGGAAGAGTATTTCCCTACATGGAGGGCGACAGAGGCAGCAAACACCAGAGGACCGGCATCGGCAAAGTGTTTAAGAACGGTAAAGAGATCTCTGCGGTTATTTTAGATATTTTCCTGACACAAATAATCGCTCATTAAAATGTTCTGTTCTCAGCACTGCTGGAGGCTGAAGCTCGATTCAAGGAGATAAAAATGAAGCGAGAAGCCAAGGAAGCTCAAGAGAACAGCCGGAAACCTCCACCATACAAATTTATCAAGGTCAGATTTATCTCCACCACATTTTCAGTCACTGTATGCTCATTGTTCACTGTCGTACTTTATATCTGATGCTTTCAAGGACCATCAGAAAACGGAGAAATCTCACCATTACTGCCTTTTTAAAAAAAAGCAGGCCCTCAGTGACATGGAGTATTTTAACTTTCAGGTTAACAAACCTTTTGGCAAGGTTCAGGTCTACACTGCCGACGTTTCCGAGATCCCCAAATGCAACTGCAAGCCGACAGATGAGAGGCCGTGCAGCTTCGAGTCGGAGTGCCTGAACCGCATGCTGCTGTACGAGTGCCACCCTCAGGTGTGTCCCAGCGGGGAGCGCTGCTGCAACCAGGACTTCACCAAGCGTCTCTACCCAGAGACCAAGATTATCAAGACGCCCGGCAAAGGCTGGGGCCTCATCGCTCTGCGGGACATCAAGAAGGTAAGAGAGAGGGATCAATACAGAATGCCGGATTGACCCTTATTTTCAATAATCATCTAGCTTTAGCAGCTCATCTAGCCATCTTGTGTACGTTGCCTGTAACAGTTGTAAAAGTTTGTACTTTAACTTGTCACCAAAACTCAACCTGGTTTCCTGGGGAAACTTCACTGGTCTAATGACGGCATCTCTCCAACAGGGAGAGTTTGTCAATGAGTATATTGGTGAGCTGATTGACGAGGAGGAGTGCAGGGCGAGGATCAAGTACGCACAGGAAAACAACATTTCCAACTTCTACATGCTCACAATCGACAAGGTGAGTGCCAGCACTGTGTGGATGTCTTTGCTCCGCAGAGCGTTGGGGTGCTGCCTCCTCAGCAGCAGTCCCTTTTCTCCTGGGAGCTACATAAACAGAGTGGTATTGCATTGGGAATGTTGCACGAGGGGTAACTGTAACATTACAGTTGTCAATACTACAAATGCAAATGATTAATCATTTATAGAAATAAAAGCAGTTCTGAGTCTGAAGTGCTTCCTGTTTTTTTTTTTTTTTTGTCTTGAAGGACCGCATCATTGACGCCGGTCCAAAAGGAAACTACTCTCGCTTTATGAACCACAGCTGTCAGCCCAACTGTGAGACACAGAAGTGGACGGTGAACGGTGACACACGCGTTGGCCTGTTTGCCGTATGTGACATCCCCGCAGGTGAAAATAACTCACAGGTTTTTATTTCATATGTGGCAAAAATCATGTAGTAAAGAGTCTCACCTGTTTAACTCACTTTGAATTCCAGGAACCGAGTTGACCTTTAACTACAACCTCGACTGTCTCGGCAACGAGAAGACCGTCTGTCGCTGCGGGGCTCCAAACTGTAGCGGTTTCCTTGGTGATCGACCGAAGGTGAGCTGTCATTACGTCGCTTGTATCTTTTGGAGCGGTCGGGTTTGTCTTATGATACAAATCTTGTTTTTTTTTTTTTTTTTTTTTACATCCATCACAGAACTCAAATGGCCAAACAGCTGACCCGAAGGGAAAGAGGCTGAAGAGGAAATATAAGAGGAGGAAAACTGAGGGGAAGAAGAAGTCTGAGGACGACTGTTTCCGCTGCGGAGACGGGGGGCAGCTGGTGCTCTGTGACAAGAAGACCTGCACCAAAGCGTACCACCTGACCTGCCTGAACCTCACCAAGAGACCCTTCGGTAAGAAAAGACACAATCGGCAGCTGGCAGATCTTTAAATCAAGCTATTTAGTTGTTTTTAAGTAGAAATCCCCTTAAAATGCTGGTTCCCAACTCTCTGCTCATCTCTGATTCTAAACACGATTCGTCCTCGCCCCCTGCAGGCCGCTGGGACTGCCCCTGGCATCACTGTGACGTCTGTGGCAAAAACTCAGAGGCCTTCTGCCAGCTGTGTCCCAACTCCTTCTGCAAGGCTCACCAAGAGGGGGCGCTGCGGCCCTGGCCCCCCACGGGACAGCTCTGCTGCATGGAGCACGAGGAGCTGGAGGGAACAGACGCCAACAACCAGGAACAGCACGTCAGCTCGGAGGCAAGCGTGGACGTCCCCGCCGTCGCCGCTCGTCCCTCTAAAGGCTCCAAGAAGACGGAGGGGGCGGAGGCCAAAACGAAGGGCTCAAAGAGGAAAGCCGCAGAGGCCTGAAGTGACCTTTTAGAGAGCCAAAAAAGACCAAACCAGACTCTGACACCTCCTTCCCCATGTCAACACCATGTAGTGTTTTCAAGGCACTGTACATCTTCGTCATCAGGGAACGCTGCTGAGCTCTCACACGCTCGCCTTCAGCTCGCCGCTCTTTCATTGTTTTTTTGTTTGTTTTAAACTTCTGCACTGAGGCGAACCACCTGTGGTAAAGCACAAATCAGCAGAGCAAGCACAGGGCAGGAAACTTCAGCTACTGGGTTCATTCTTTCTCCAACCTAACTGCCTTTTTTTTAATCTGCTCTGTTGTTTTTTTGTTATTATTAGAATCACAAACTAAGCCGGTGAGTTCCTGCAGACAAACGGAGAAGCAGCACCGCCGTCTTAACTTGAATCTCAGTCAGCACCCCTTAACTCACTGCGGAATATCTTGAACAGCAGAGTTTTATACCTATATCTATATATGTTTATATCAAAGACCAAAACTATGATTACTGGAAGACATCAAACAGGTTGCCAAATGGATTTTTATTTTTATATATATATATATATAGTATATATATGCCAGATGTAATATCAAACACCAAGACACTATGGGTTAGGCTTCAGACGACCTTGTTTTCGTAGCCATAGATCACATTTAACCGTAGACATCTTTGCTATTTTACAACCTGTTACTTTGATTTAGCTTTTAGTTTTGTTTTAAACAGAGATGCTGATTGATGATGCTGCAAGATCATCTCCAGAAAACAAGGGATTACGTATGCTGTTTAAAAAAAAAAACGAGAGCACTCTGTAAATTGACGTGAAAACACTACTGGGAGGATCTTGCTGCTCCGCTTGGCGATAAATGACACAACAAATGAAGGAATGAGGGAGATTCTCTGAGGTGCTTTTTAACTGTCCACTGTAGTGTGTAAAATCTGAGGTGCTGGTCAGGCTGTTTGTTTTGTTTTTTTTTTTAATCCTCAGGAGGCTTGGTTTTTTTTTTTCTTCTCAGAACTGCATTCAGGTATGTTCAGTACTTTGACACTGGCTCAGCTTTATCGTCGTTTAACACAGGAGGATTACAGGGCGCGCGACTCGGCTCTGTCCGGTTAGATGCTTGTTCTTTAAATGTCATCGCCTGCCTGCGTCCTCGAGCTTCTAAACAACTTCCTCCAGGGAATCTGCAACAGCGCACACGTGCTTTCAGCTGCTGAACTAAGCAGATCTGGTGTACTAGTTTGTAACTCTGCCAAATGAATCATTAGTCATTAGCAAGACTCAGCTCTGTCAGGAGGACATAAATGTCATCACCTCCCCACATCCTCCAGCTTCCAAACGGCTTCCTGCCAGGAATTCATAACAGACCTTTGTGTCTGCGTTTTGAAAAGGTCCCTGTACTTCAGCTTGACTCATAGCAGAGCTAACCTGACACACACACACCTTTCTACCTCTGGTCTGTTTAGCTGCTTGGAATTTCCTCCGATGTTTTTATGGCTGCTGAGCTGAGCAGGATGCATTTTATTTGGAGCAGCAAGTCTTCAAGTCTACCACATTCTTCTGCCACCTCTTTAGCAAACATCCACTCAGGTTCTGTTGCTGTTGTCTGTACAGAAAGTAAACAAAGACAGCTGCATGTTTGTAAGTCCTGAGGAGGTTTAATTACAGCCGTTAGCATTTTAAAAGTGTGCTGGCATGCTGATGAGGTTCAGGCTTGTCAGTTATGAATATATTCATATGTTTACATGCAGAGTAAAAGGACTAAATAACAGCTTTACTATTGAAATCCTGGTGTGAAGCTCTCTCGTCCATCTCTGGGTGCAGGTGTGAAGTTTTGAAGTTTTCAGGTGATGGATTCATAGAATCATCTCCTGTTCCAAACGCTTCATATGGATATATTTCAAAGTGATGGTCTGTCCACACAGAGCTGAGTCTTGAAGTTCTAGCCGTTTTACTTTTAATCCCTGTTTTGTTTTCTGTTGTCTGAAACCAGATTTGATGTGTAGATGCAGCAGGAAGCGTTTTTTCTTTTAATATGTGCACATTGTTTCCCCTCGTGTAAGTGTCAGGAAGTGCAGCCAATCTCATATTTTTCTATCACCATCCTAACATTGTGTTGAGTGAATGTAGTCCAGCCAGTTTTGTGTTTTTTTTTTTCCTTTTTTAAAGCACTGTAATTCCCTGTAGAGCTGAAGTGTAACGTGCACGTAGGGGTTTCATTCTGTAACTACTGTCATAGTAAACCAGAGACTAATATGTACATACTGTATAAGTGGTAATAGTGATGCATCTATTGTAAATATCATACAATTTCTTAACATTGTATGTTGTTTTTTTCCCCTTGATGCAGTGCTGAAACACTTTTGTGCAGGATTTCACACCAGCTGTGTCATGCAATAAAAAGTGGTCAAACTTGCATCCACTGTCTGTGCTCTGCTGAGTTTTATTACTACCTGCAGTGACGTATGCATCTAAAGTACTGCTGTTAATAGACTTATATAGACTTCATATTTTTATCTAAATATTTTTCATGTTTCCATGAGAACTTTTTTTACTCCCAGCATTAAGTTTAAATAACTTTAGAATCATGTTATTTTCTGATTTCTAAATCTTCGTCTGTTTAAATGTATTTTTTGTTCAGTTTATTGTATAAAACGAATTAGATTTGGATTAAGTGGTGTATATGTTAAGATTTTTATGTTACTTTTCACTTTTTAAATTGATTTTAAAGCCTAAATACGATCACCAGAAGTATGGTAAAAAGCGTATGTTACGCCAATAGACCTGATAAAGCGCAGTCGCATAAATAAGACGTCATCAACACGTTTGTCGCTTTGATGACGTTTGAGGCATAGTACCGCTTGTTAGCCACCACGTTTTTTAAGACACGTTAAATAAATCATGACTGATTTACTGACTGAGTTGCTGGTGTATTATATGATAGAGGATAAAACACGAATGTCTCCCGTGCGTTTGTTAACTACAGACGTTTTTCTGCCATCTTGCCCAAAACCACGTTTTAAAGTTCGTCTTCGTGCCAAGGGAACCGGAAGTGCTAGCATGCTAACATGCTAGACCGCTTTCCCGAGTTGAAGGAGTCCTGCGGCACGTTGTCGGGGGAAGACTGCACAAAAACTCAGGTAACGTTATGTAAACTTTTAACATTTTAATGAAGTAACAAAGTGAAAAAGTGGAAATATAGACTTTGGAATGCAGCTTATGTGCATGATGATAACTCACGGAGACGCGGATGTTTATATGGTCAAAGACTGTCAAAATAAAAGCATTTTATGTTCAGTTGTAGCACATTGACTGAAATAGCAGCTTTGACCTGATTTAAAAAAAAATCGTTTTTCAAAATTTCCAAGAGTTTAAATCGAGGCAACTGGACTCAAGGATTGTTTTTTGAAGACGTTCTGCTACTATTCTGGTTGGGAATCTGAGTTTTATGTGTTCAGGACCTCTGTGGGTGGATCTTGCAGGACCTCACAAGACCCTATAGTTGGTTAATGGTCAGTTAACGACCAGAAGCTGTGTCCGGGCCTTGTGCAGGACCAGTCGACGGCCCTTCGTTAGAGTTTGTCTGTCCCTGGGAGTTTTGTCCTTGAGGTGGACCCGTTTCTGTCTCAGTGTAGAGCTGGGTTTAAAGTGTACTGGGATCTGATGTGCATTGAAAATCCTTCTGAGTTTCTCAGAAACTCCTGATATATATGGGATGACAATGTTTGTCCGGTGTGACTGGTCCTGTTCTGGTTGTGCTGTCCTTTTGCCAGCTTTCACCAGGGCCCAGTTTGGGTCGCCACAGGTTCTGAGTGCTGTGTTTACATGTTTTTGCTCCTTGGTTCTACCTCCTGTCTCTGTGGGGATTGTTTGTGCCCGGTGTTGTAGGGTCCTGATGACCCCCCGCTCATGCTCCAGTGGGTGGTGTGAGTCAAACAGTAGACATTGGTCTGTGTGGGTTGGTTTCCTGTAGACCTCGATGCTGAGGCCCCTGTCTGCTTCAGTGTGAACAAGGACTGTTGTCTTTGACATCCTCCCAAGTGAACTGGATGTTTCTGTCCACTGCATTTATGTGTCTGGTGAAGTGCTCCACTTCACTAGCTCGGATCTTCACCCATGTGTCATCCACATATCTAAACCAGTGGGATGGAGCTGTTCCTGGGAAGGAAGCTAGAGCTCTAGCCTCCACCACTTCCATGTAGAGGTTGGCCACAATTGGGGATACAGCTGACCCCATGGCTCAGCCAAGTTTCTGTCTGTAGAAGTTTTCATTGTACTTGAAATATGTGGTGTTTAGGCCGATGTCCAGTAGATCACATATGTGGACTGGTGTTAAGAGGGTTCTGTCTGTGTTGTCCCGGGCCAGCTGTTCTCTCACCAGTTCCCTCACATCTGTGGTGGGGATGCATGTGAAAAGCGAAGTCACATCATAAGAGACCATGGTGTCGTCTCTGTCCATTTTGATCTGTTTAAGTTTGTCTGCAAAGTCCTGTGAGTTGGATGGCTGCTAGATGTTTGGCCACATTATATGTGAACCGAATTAGTTCTGCTTATGATGGGTCTAAGAGGAACCCCGTCTTTGTGTATCTTAGGAAGTCCATAGATACATGGAATGGATTCTCCAGGGTAGAGCTGGTAGTACAGCTTCCTGTTAGTTACTTTCTCTTTTTCCAATGTCTGTAGACAGTTGACCAGTTTCTTCTTATATTGATTAGTTGGATCCCTCTAAGTGACTCATAGGTGTTTGTGTCATTGAGGAGGTCCGTGATTTTGGAGCGGTAGTCCTCTGTGTTTAATACCACTGTGCATCTGCCTTTGTCTGGATAGTGATGTCTTTGTCTCTTTTTAGGCTTGTTGCAGCTTTTCTTTTGCTCAAAAGTGAGATTTTTCAAAATTTCTATCACCACATTTTTTTATTCTTGTAATGATAAAATATTGAAACTCAATTATTTTTAAATCAGACATAAGTTCCTCCTCCTCACTTCCCCTCAATCGCTTAATAACACTTTGTGTCAGCCTGCATGCATTTATATACTCACTATGTCTGTAAAGCTGCATTCATTCTGACATCATTAGTTTAGAAACAATCAGAGATGAACATTAAAACAAATGTCTAAGTATTAAATTTGAAATTTCATTCTGTCGGTTTTTGTCTTACACTGATTTTTGTAGCTGTACATTAAATGTGTTCCAGGCCGCTGCTTCCTCAGAATATTCTGAATATTCTTGGAGGCGCTGTTGAGCCACTGAGAAGAAGAAGTATTTTTTATTTGATTCTCCTTTTTTTTTTATTTCTTGCCTTTTATAGTTAAAACAACACAATTTATAATTTTATTAAAAAAAATAAATATTTTACAGCATGTTCACTGTAGTTTTACTGTTTAACACAAAGCTGGCCTGTGTCTTTTGTTGAACTGCTGAGCTGAATGTCTGGGAACTGGTCAGGAGGCCCGGGTAGCACAGGTTAGAACCAGTGCTTGGTTGCAGTCTGTCACCTCTGGCATGTGCTTCTGGTTGTGAATCCTCAGTGTCATCAGGTCCGAGGTAGCTTAGACACTCATTTGTCAGCTTCTGATGCAGTTTCACTCCACAGACTTCTCCTGCTGCCATCACTGATGCTCCTCTCCCCTTTTCTTTTTAGCCGTTTGTCATCACGCAAGTCTGAAAGGCCGCCGAGCAGCAGTTCATCCATGCGGTTAATTGATGTGACGTAGCGGTTGAAGTACAGGTGACGTCCTGCAGGAACAGCTGCTGCAGCAACTCCCATCCTTTGACAAACATCAGACCATCTGAAGGGGCGAGTACAAGTACTTTAACCCTGCAGTGTCTGGAACAAAGCCCTTAAATTGAGTGTTTATCATTTTTAAATTCATACTCAAAACTGATAAAAGCTAAGTGTAGTTGCCCCGATTTTTTTCAACTGTATTTCGACTTTTTAAGATTTTTTTTTCTCTCAACTTTAAGCGAACATTTTCAAATTTTAGCATTAAGTTTTAAAAAGAAGCAACTTTTTTTTTTGAGTGCTAATTTGTCCTAAAAACATTTTTCATCTAAAAAGCATCTTTAAAAAAATCGGATATTTTTATTTGAGACACTTTGATTTAAAAGAAAAACCAAAATATGTGCCGTTAGTCTAATTAATAAAATTAGCATTTCCTTTATATATGTATAAAAGCTATAAATAAGATGAATGAGACCCAGACGTAACATAAGGAGAATTTTATTCCTCTTTAAGACAGCGACAAAGACACATTTTGCATAACAGTAGTACAGCAGCGGCCGAGGGTAAAAAACGCTTTGTCAGTGTAAAAATAACTCTACTCATACCTCACACCTGTGCCGTCCTCTCGTAGTGCAAACAAATAAAAGGTTAGGCACATGATGGATACGATAAGATCGCAGTCCGATTACACTTCGAAACATCATTCTGAGTCTGAACTCTCGGTTTATCTGGAACAATCGCAGCCTGAAGATAAATAGCCATTAAAAAGACGTCCTTTTTTGTAGCCGTTAACATCCAATAAAACGAAAAGAGCTTCATCAACTAAGTGCAACCAACTCATGGCCAAGTTTAATACTATCAAAACAAATGACATTGCAAGCTTATGGTCCCAAGCAACAATCGCAGCTTCTCCCTATTGATGCTTGTAAATGTCTGAGCAGGCGTTTAAGTGGCAACTTGACATCTTTCTACTCAAAGAAAAAAAAACTCTAGCTCAAAATAAAGTATTTCCCAGGTTTACATATGTTACAGATAAAAAATAAATATCAGCTCTGCCATTTTATGATTTAGTCAGAAAAATAAAAAGAGCGACTGTCGTTCTTTTCAGACTGACACAGTGCAGCTTATTTTCCCAGGTGTTGTTCTGCCATCAGGAGGCCAGCACGCCTCGGCGGATGATGTCAGACCCGTAGCGGCGGCTGAGTGACGAGTCGCCCCTCAGCTTGTGGGAGTGGCATCGCTTCAAGCACGGCTCCAGCTCGCCATCGCCTGCTTTGGTGTCGGGGGTGTAGTCGCCGTGGTCGGTCCCTGTGCGATGCCGCGTCCTCGGGTACGTTGTCTCTGGCGTGTTGGTAAGCGGGCGGAGCAGAGGCTTCCGCTGCCCCGCCTCCCCCTCTGGGACACTCGGGGGTTTCTCGTTCCGCCTGGGGATCTTGAACCTGCCCCAGGGCTTCAGGTGTCCGTTGGGCGTGTGCGCGCCGTTCACCTGGGCTTTCCTCAGCCAGCTGCTAGCTCTGTTAGTGTTGGCAGTGACGGCCACAGAGATTCGCTTCCTCGCCCCTTCTAAAAAGTAGTCGTCCGAGTCGGAGCTCCTGATGTCCACCAGCCTGATGGACACCGTCTTCTCCAGGTGTTTGGACACAAGCCTGTTGTTGGTCAGGCTGTCCGTGTCGTCTCTCTTCCTCTTCCGTCGCTCCTGATCAGGCTCGTTCTCTCGTCTCTGCTCTGCCAGCTCTTCCTGTCGGGGCCCCGGGGCCTCCCTCCAGGACCCTTTCCTGCAATCAATTCTGTGCAGCCTGATGGCAGCCGTGTCCTGAATGACCTCTGGCCTCTGAAGCTTTGGGACCGACGTCTGCTGGCTGATGACAGAGTTTTGGACCTTGGTGTCGCCTGTGGGCTCGGCCTCTTTGATTTGGGAGCTCCTGCCGTCCTTCGTCTCTGGCGTCCTGCTCAGACTGTCCCTCCTGTGCGGAGAGTCGGAGAGACTTCTTCTGGCGCTCTTCCTTTTTTCCAGCTTCAGAGACCCTCGTTTGGTCTTCGGTCCAGAGTGGCTGGAAGAGGGGTTTGACTGGGAGGACAACCAGCTGAGAGAGACGAGCTTCTCCAGGTCCTTGGCCAAGGGGTCACCTGAAAAACACACAGAAGGAATGTAGAGCCTCAGTCAGATGATCACTGTGCCCTCATTTACACAGGACAAAAATCAGTCTGCTAAGACTCCTGCACCTCTTTAATTAACTTCAGGTCAAACAGAGGAACGTAGTCACGTCCTGGGACTGAGGTGGAAACTGACTCCTGTTGACACTGTTCATGTCTTTTTGTCTGTTTTTAGGTGTTAAGCGAGAAGCTTTGTGACTCACCACTGAGCAGCTCATGGTCGAGCAGCTGGGCTTGGTGCTGGAAGATCTGTTCCTGGACTCTCCACAGAGACCGCTTCAACTTCTCCCTCCGGGTCACCATGTAGGTCAGGTTACGGACCTGAAGAACAACAGGTTAGATTAACATTTAAATCTACAAGTAGGCACACCTCTGTATTCCTATCAACATTTATTCAATGTTCCTCCTACAGCTGATCCCTCTGCTCCTCCTGTGTGTCTTGATGCAGGTGGCGTGAACACCTACCCTCTCCAAGTCCTGTCGGAGGTGAGTGAAGAGCTGGAGGCGTCGCAGCAGCACCTCCTGCTCGCGGCGTGCCAGACTCTCCTCCTCGTCCTTCTTTGGCGTGAGAAGTGGCTGGTTGAAGTTGGCTTTACGTTTTAGCTTCCAGTACTGGAACAGGAAGTCCGCCACGTCCGGCAGCAGCTTCAGGTGACCGGCCACCTCCTCTACCTCCACAAACTGGTAGAACTCCTCCTCCATCTCCTGCAGCTTCAGCTTGCGGAGGTTGACTCTCTTCTCCTGCCGGCTGCTGAGCTCCTCTGGACCGCCGGGTCCTCTGCCGAGAAGCTGAGGAGCGATGCAGGAAGATGAAGACGAAGAGGAGGAGACGCCGCCTTCGTCCCCTCTCAGCCTGCCTCTCCTCCGGCCCTTCTGGTCTCTGGCACTCTGCTGCTCCTTCTCCTCCTCCTCGCCGCCCGAGTCTCTGTCCCTGGACTCGGCTCCTTCGAGCCCGGAGTGTTTGGGGCAGTACGACTTGAATTTGACCTCGTCGTCCTCTGTGAGGAGAGTGTTCATTTCAAGGCTGGCGTGGAGGGCGCACGTCACATGGAAGGCAGTCCAGCAGTTTTTCGCTGAGCACTGCAGAAACAAACACGACAACGTCAGAAACGCTGACACAAATAATTCAGAGGTTTAGACCACTTCCTGGTCTTACAGTTGTGCTTTAAATATTTGATACATTTAGGAAAGGAGCTTTAGAAGAACTATTATGATTATTATGTATACCCATGTTTACATCCTGCATACTGTCTGCTTTCACACTGTCACCGTCTTTGCTCTGAGCATTATGTTTAATCCAACTTATGAAAAGACATTCCACTGACTGATCCTCTGCGTCTTCCTCCTCCTCCTCACCGAGCTGTGAAATCAATACGCTTCCACCTCCCACGTCTGTTTGGTTGAGAAGCAGCGGAAACAGACGCTCCGAGTGTTTCTAACAGACTGCTTTTTGCTTTTCACGTCTCATTAAGCGTGTGTAATGTGAGCGGCGTCTCTACCTGTATGCACGCTCCAGTTTTGTCTTTGCACAGGCAGCACATCAGAGCCCATCTGTTGCTGGGGATGTGGGACACGTTGGTGATTGGTTCCATCTTCTCCGGATTCCCGATGCTCACCTACACAGAAGGTGAAACGGAAAGCTTCACAGGCTGCTGATCGAATGCTAATAAAACCTTTTCCCACCAGGAGTTGTCTTTTTTTATTCAACTTGTGTGCAAAAAGAATGATGTGAGAAACAAAAATAAAAGCAGAATTGGGACTGAACTGACCTCTGGAATCCACAAGGCACAGCTGACGTGGACCCACTTGGTTCCACTCCGGGTCGGTTTCATGGCTCCGCCCTTCTTGGGGCACAACTGGCACTTTGGCAGGATGCCGAGGGCACAGATTCGGCACAGCCAGCTGCCCTCTGGAACTTTCTGGATGCCGTAACATGCCTGATGTGAGAAAGAAACCGAAAAAGGAGCTCAGCGGACAAGAAAGTGTGTGTGTGTGAGATTCATGAACGACAAATTAATTCTGGATAAAAGCTGGTGTGTTGTGACCTCTGACCTGGTGGACGCAGATGTTGCATTTGTCACAGAAGACCATCTCGTTGTTGTCCTCCCCGTCAGGCGACTGACAGACGTCACACACCACGTCCTCGTCGTACTCGATGCCCAGCCCCTCCTCCGTCTCCATGGCGTGCGTCATGTTTTCGTGGCAGCAGTGTTCGAACTCCTCCATCACACGCTCCATGGTCATCTCATCCAGAGGTGGCAGGGCTGGAGAAGTAAACAGATAAACGATTGTCTTTACAATTTAAGTATCAGTGCTCCTCTAAAAAAAAAAAAATGACAATAATTATCAGGTTTTTAAAATCACAGTAATCAAAGTGGAAGTGCTCACACACCCAGCAGAGACAGCTAGAGATGGACTCCTTTCAGCCCACAACAACCACAAAAAATGCATAATTACAGGTCCAACTATGACGTTTACTGTGTGAGTCATCCCCCCACAAACTGCAGCTAATGTTTCAAAGCAAAAATCTGGTGAAAGTGACACAAGCGTCCTGAAATAAATCCAGAGGGAAACAACCCGAGTCCTGAAAACTGAATACAAACAGATTCTGGAGGAGTTGGAGGGGCGGAAATACAAACAGGGAGAGACTCACCCATCTCTGCAAACTCCTTGTTTATGTTCTGCAGCCAGGCCACGTCCACCTCGTCCAGGTCGTATCGACACATCCCTTCTGCCAGTGTCCGGATGTCCACGTAGCCCAAAGCCTCGCTGCCTGACGTCCTGATCAGCTTTTTTGGTCTGACAAACGTGACCTCTTTCCCTTTATCCACCAACACCCTACAACACACACACACACACATTTAAATCTACTATCACAGTTCACACCTTATAACCAGTGTGATCTCATTGTTCTGTGTGTGAATGCTGTCCTCTCTGCAGTCCTACCTGGCCACAGGCTGTGGGATGGACTGTGGGCTGACAGGGACCTGGACGCCTTTCTCCCACTCCTGCCTCCATTGGTCAGCAAGGATGTAATAGTCCTCAGGGTTCAGCTGGTACGAGTCGTGCAGCTTCATGGCTGTGATCAGGTCCGTCCTGAACACCTGCAGCACATCATCAACAGAATGCTCAAGTGCCAAAGGACCAAGGATTCAGCTCTGAATAAACTGTGCTTATTATTTTTGTACAGACATTTTATTAAAATGCATTTTCTTCTAATAGCAAAGCTTGGATGGGTTAAAACATGAACAGCTGTGAAGCAGCCAATCAGGATCCTGCTTTGACTGGACTAATGTGATTGGCTCCCTGATAAAAGGGAGTGTACAGCGGTGCCTGCAGGGCACCAAGTCCACAGACTGTGCAGTAGATAACAGCTGAATGTTTGCATCTCAAGGACTCGCTGTTGACTGTGGTGGTTAGATAAAGGTGCATTTCACAGATTAACAAGCGACCTATACGTGTCAAAATACAACAAACACAGACATACCTCCGAGGGCTTCTGTCCCGTCCCCCTCCTGGCCTGTGACGAATGTTGTGACCAGCAGGTAGAGTTACCTGTAGGAGGAACACGACGGAGTGTTACGAGTCCCTGCATTTCTTCCAAGGCTCGTCTCTGCAGCTCTAATAATGTCACATCCTCGAAAATACCCACAGAGTGAAACTCATTTGTGTCGTCAAGCTGGTGCAACCGACACTTTCTGTCTTCTGTTTTCAGTTTAGTCACAAAAATCAACTTAATTAACTGGCCACCATTTCTCTTATGACGCCAAAGCAATGATCCAGCAAGTGAAGATGAAACAAGCCAAGGTCAGATTTGTTCCTGTCCAAAGGTCCAAATACACCTGTCCCTACCCTCTCTCAGACTGCAGGCATTCTTTTGCTTATCTTCCTTAACTTCTGTCCTTCTGCCTTCCTTCCCCCTCGTTCTCTTTCTTCGTTTACTTCCTGAACATGACATAAAAACGTATTCAAACCCACAATAACAAATCAACTGAAATGTACAGACTTCTTGTTAGGAAGGAGGCCTGGATTTACAGACCTCCTTTTTTTTCATGTCTATATTTAGAGCTGGTATGAGTGAGTCAGCACAGACTATTTTGCTTACTTCCATTGTCCGAGTCATCGCTGCTGCTGCTGGGGTGTCTGCGCCTCTTCATCTCTGTCGTCTGTCTGCGGGGCTCCAGCTTAGTGACACTTCACACACAAAGACAGAGAAAACAAACCGTTAAACCTTCACACCTTAATTAAGTTTCAAACATTTAGAAATACTATCATACAGTACAGTACTTGCTGCAAAAGCAATATACTAATACAACTTCTTCACAGTAAATATAAGATATAATATGCACAGAATATTTTCCTGTCACCTTTCCACCTCTTTCTCTGCTGATCTGACAGCCCTGTGTACACACACACACACACACACACACTGTTTCCAGCGATGACAACAAGAAGTTAACCACAAGCAGGAAACGCCGCCGCAGTGTTGTGATCTCTGCGGCGTGCACGAAAACACCAGCGTGGACTCTAAACTCTAAACTCTCAACAGGTGTAGAAATATCTCTGGGTCTTAACTGTCAGCATGCACAGAAAAAAAGAATTGCTAACCCAAACTTAGCAGGCTAAGCTAACAGCAGGCTAGTTCCTGTGACGCCCCTTGTATCCCAACAGAAAGTAGTAGCTAGTATCTTAGCATCCATTTCAAAACAAATACCAGGAAGTGTTGCTCTAGCAACTAACACATGAAAGAGAACAGTGGGCGTGATCACCACTCTTAAACAGACCATACAGTGTTGCCTTTTTTTTAAAAAAAACAAATTAGACTGTGTACTCTTGCTGGCTAATGTTAGCCCGGTTGCTAATCTCTCATTGCCGTTATGCAACAAGCAGGCCCACCCATACCCGGCGCCTCGAGTGGAAATGTTGTTTATGTTAACCATATTATTCGCTAGTTTTCACGACCATATGTCCGTCACAGTAAAAAAAAACACACACGATTGGACAAATGTGTCTCTCTAGTAACGAGTTTATAGCAGCCTTAAATCTATTAATCTAATTTAGCTGACGCTAGCAGTTAGCTAGCTCTAGCTAGCTGGAGCTACTGTTTGTGTTTAGCATTAGCCTACGCTGCTAACGTAACGTTGCGTTCTATGGAGCCCCCCGTGTACACACCACAGCCACAGCCAGCTAACTGTCAAAGGTTAGGGGTCAATTATTGATTCAAACAAACTACATCAAACCAACACAAACACGTGGATTAAAACGGCTACTTTACACCGGAGTGCAGCGGAGCTATCGCTGCGGCTAACCAGCAGGATGCAGAGCGGCAGCTTTAACCAGCGATCCGCTGGCTGAGGTTAATCTTTGGCGCCATTTTAAATGACGATGTCGCGTTTTCCTACCGCGTCCATACTAGAGACACAAACTCCCCCAAAATATCCCGTCAAGCGCATTTTTGTAGCCGCGCACAAGCTTGAACCCCGCGGAGAGTTTCCGTAAACTGCGCGGTACATACAGGGTGAATCAGGCCGATGGAAGCCGGTGTTTGAGTTTGATGAGAAGCGCAGTTTTTGCCGTGAGTTCCGCTTGACCCGCATTCCACATACACAAACACGGCGCGGAGGAGGGGGGGAGGAGGGAGCCCAGCCCGGGCTGCAGCGGCGCCTGTCCGCCGCTGGGGGGCAGCACCGTCCTCCTTTAATCACCACCAAAAACACCGCGGATGTTTTTTTTTTACTTTCTGCCAGGATCAATGCAGGAAATAAAGTTCCCAATAACTTATTGATAACTTACGTTACTTACCCACGTTTCCCGATTGATGATTCAAGTGTCAGAATATAATAATATAAACATTAATCTGTCCTCCGTGACTCACTCCTTTTTTTGGCACGTACGCACGCCTTTATCTATTAAAGGGACACAAACCACCGGTTTTCTGCCCCCTGAACAAAAAATATTTTTTAAGAAATATATTAGAAATATTCATTCAGAATGTTTTATTCACACTTTTGTTTACGATATTTTAAAATAATGTTGTTTATTAGTTTGGTTGCCTAGCAACCAACCTTATTGTTATTCTTACTCTGCTGCTTACACAGGTGGATTACTGATTTTTTTTTTATTTGAAATTGTGCCAGATTATGCATGTTTCATGTTGAAAAATGTGGGAGCATCAGTCTCACTTAAGGTTTGCTTCAACATTTTTAATTCTCCCTTTTAGATTAAGAAACAACATCAGTATGTACAGAAACATCAGGGATATAAAGGTCATGAATACTTCAGCATTGTTTGAATATTACAAGAAAAAACAAGTTGTTCATATGACGGATGCATGCTGCCGGGTATAAAAGCAGTTTATGCTTCTATTGCACATGTAAACAAAAAATAATCCCAAAACCAGGCGGGAAGGGACAGACATCACCAGCAACATGTTCTCAGACAGCAGCAGAGGGAATCACAGTGTTTTAACACCAGCGGAGGAAGCTGAACACACATGAACACACAGCACAACACACTGCTATAAATCTGCATCCATCCATTAACAGTATAAAAATGGACTTCGTACAGTGGAAGATGGACTGTAATCCTCAGAATAACAGGAAATAATGCTCCGCGGTGAGTTATTTTATTGATAATCAAATGTAAATTATGTAATTTGTTATTTATTTAAAGACTTCAGTAAATATTTGACACAGACTGACCATTTCTCATTATCATAATTATTATTATTATTATTTTATGACTAAATTAAAGGTAATAAAACAAATTACAGGATTATAAACAGAACATTTCCTCAAAACATCTTTACGTCACATTATTCCAGATTTTTGGGTGCATAGTCCCGGACACATGATGTGTCAGTGATGAACCTATAATACTGGTCCTGATGTCAGAAACGTGGATCCCTGTGCAGCCTCACACGTTTAGAGACGTTTGCCTGATCTAAGCTAACAAGCTAGTGTTGGTGTTAGCTTCATATTTGGCATTCTGACATCTAATTCCTCCATGACATCATAATATGTTACATTAAGAGGCATCAGATGTAAATGTTTGTTTTGGAATGATCCTTCTTGCAGAACCTGCATCTCAGTTCAGGGGCTGCATCCTTCAAAGATGACGATGACCCACGATGACCCGCTAACCTCTTCAGTCTGGTCTCTGTGGATTCAAGGTGACAACCTTTGACGGATGCAGGCCTTGACGCTGAGACGCGGCTACAGTACATGACCACAACGTAAAGTCCATGAGTGAGTCCGCTTCAGAGATATTTTCTCTGTAGTTCCTTTAATTCATCCCTCATCTGACCGCCAAGATGGTGTCGTACGACTTCCCGGTCCGACACACCTGAACGTTGCTGAAGCCGCTCTTACTGAGCATGTGCGTGTACTCAGACGGCGGGCGCTCCCGGCCCTCCGCCTGCACCAGCATGTTGAGGGAGTAAATCTGCGCCATGACGGGCCCCCGCCTGTTCTCAAACAGCATCGCCTCCACCAGCAGGACGCCACCGCCTGACGGGGAGGGGGGGGCGAAGACACAAGTGAACAAAATCCGAGTCTACAACAACAAAAAACAGACAGAACAGGAAGTCTGACCTGGTTTACAGGTGTCGTAGATCTTCTTCAGCAGCGTCAGACACTTCTCCTCCGGCCAGTCGTGGATGATTCGAGCCAGAACGTACAAGTCGGCCGCAGGAATTTCACCACTGAAGAAATCTCCTGCAAATCAAAAAGCAAGCTGGCGCTTTGACCTCATGTTCATCCTGACCTTTGACCTCATTCGTGTGATTGATCGGTGAGACTCACCCGTCTGGAACGTCACAGCATCGTCCTCCTGACAGAAATGTTTCTGCGCTGTCTCCACCACCTGCGGGAGGTCAAACACCGTGACGGAGGCTGATGGATACGCCTTCGCCATCTCACGGGCCAGAGCGCCAGTGCAGCCTGGGAGTCGTTCAGACGGGACAAACAGATTAGACCTGAATGAGGGACGACGCCTCTGACTCCACCTCACGACCTCTCACCTCCTAGATCCACTACCGTCTGAAAGCCGGAGAGGTTGAACGCCGTCACTATGTCGTGTCCGTCGAGAACCCAGGAGGAGTTCATGAGCCCCATGAATTTCAGCATCTCTTCCTCCGACCTGCAAAGTAGATTTCAGGATCAGACGCAGGATCCGAACCACAAACACACATGAAAACGTCTGAAGCACTCACCTGTAAATGGCCTGGAACACCTCCTCGGGCGGAAGGCCGAAGGTCTTCTCATTCTGGTTCCTGCCCTCCCTGCAGGACACAGACACACGTTAGTCAGCCTCCACCCGACTTTATCTGCTCCAAGTCTGCCTGTGCGACATCCCCACCCCCCACCGACCTGATGGCGTCCACCATGTTGTTCCACAGCGGGTAGATGGTCTGTGATTGGTAGATGATCATATCATGGAGGGACTTGGCGCTGCCTTTGGCCAGGTAGAGGTTGGCCACGTCGGTGCTGCTGTACGACGCTGTGTCAACACAACAGCTTCAGTATCCAGACAAACACGTTTCCACACAGGTGAAAAAACAGGAGCTCCAGATGCTACAGATATGAAACCTTTAGCACTTCTGGGAATTCTCTGAATGTTTGTCACATGACTGCTGGTCAGAGGTCAGTCAGTCATGGCTTCCTAGTTGCAACAAGGAGGGGTTAACAGCCTCCAACATGCAGAACTATCAGCGTGATGTTTCAGGACTACAGTGTTTCTGCAGAGCTAAAAATAGAAAATAGTGGAAGCATGTATTTTTTATTACACCTGTGCTCCGTGCACTGCAGGGCAGATTCAGTCTGATGCCTCTACATGGTTAAATTTATTATTTAAAGGGAACCAAACATCGGTTACATCTGGAGGACAATCTTCACCTTTCCCATCCGCCGTCTCCACCTCCAGGATCTCGATGCCCACCAGGGCGTCCAGCAGCCTCTCCATCCCGTCCACGCTGGTGCCCAGCTCCTGGGCCACGTGTTGGGCACTCAGAGGCTCCGGAGACTTCAGCAGGAGGTCGAAGACTCCCAGCTCACAGGCGGAAAATATCACCTGAGACAAACGCCACATCAACACCTCTGCACCGACACCAG